>NC_135134.1:46455671-51455671 GCF_051014445.1 Colletes latitarsis
ACAGAAAAAAAATTACGGAATAAAATACAGTGTCGTTAAACACGATAGAGAAACTGTTCTCGTCTTGTTACGTGTAAACAAATTTGATTGATTAAAAAATGGATATTAGTGAGACGAGAGTTGCAATTTTCCTTTGCACCCTCCTGAATGCATAGCTGCTCCAGGCTGACCTTTAATTACTGGTACCTTGTAGTCAAGCATGCACTTTTTTCGAGATTGTTATATTTGTACCACCAAGTATACGTCTTGTGCACGCTTTCTACGACCTTTTCAGCTTTTGACCGTTCACTTAAGGCACAAAATGCTCTCATCGCCGACAGGACTCTCGAATCGTCGTGTTTCGAGCGAACCACGCGTCGACTTTAATGCCGCTTACTTGTTTAATTTGGTTTGATTTAGCGTTTCGATGAACGAGAAACGTGGCTGAAGAGAAACGGGCGTTAATTCAACACGTTCCCCGCCAGACGAATGTTTCGCTTGCCCGTCTCGAAGCGCTGTTAAAATCGAGACGTACGTTGACTCTAATATTAGTAATAATTTTGTCCCGTTTAGAATTTTATACAAATCAAAATATACGTTGCTTTTTTACATCCGTTGAAATTTGTTTGAACAGCGATACGTGAATTTTCTGAATCTATTTAATTCGAAACGATTTTCATTTACTTGTACGCAGAAAGCTTGCGAATAAACTGCTCTGGCTTTTTATGACTAGATTTTTCGTTGAATCTTCGTTTTTATTTCAAGCAAATCTTCGTGGTTATTCTATATTTTTGTGTCTACGATTAAATGAAAATTATTTCGAAAACCAACTCGTTTCTGAAACATCAAATAATGTAATACAAAGAGACGTTGACTAGAGATTATTGATAAACGTCGTGACAGCGAACGTGTTGAGAAAAGAAAATCTAGAGACTGCGTACAGGGCGATAGGAAAGTGTAAAAAGTCCATCGAGAACCACTCTTTTCTAAGATACGATTCTAATTAACTCGTTCGATCGAAATAAGGAGATCCTCATACTTTCTTCCTTTCAATATAATGTATGTCTTAAACAAATTTCTTATTAATTTAAGTTAAAGTATATTATTACTCCAGAAAATATTATTCTATTTGACCCAATAACGCAATAAGTTGTGTGTCACTGTTCCAAAAGAAAGTTTCGATTTCGTATTTCTCGTAAGTTTAGAAAAAATTAAAATTTTGACACAAGTACGTAGTTGCTTTGGAGTAAGGTGATAATAGAAATAATGTTGTGTAAAATTAAATGTTACACGATGTGAGTACGAAATAAACGTTGCTCGAATAATCTCTGTAAATGGGCATTCGGCGTATTAAGAGATTTAATCGTACCCTGAATGGCGGATTCGACGAACATCTGGCGACCCCGCGATTAACGCTCCGAACTGAGAATTTGACAAACATCTGGTGAATCTGCACGGCGGCCAATGTTGGTATTCCGACGAACCATCAAAAGACGTGTCGCGCATATGTTACTGCGAATGTAGACTGTTCGAGAAAAACGCGCGAAATATTTGGTACGTAGGGGATCTTGAAGCGAACAGATTAGAAGCTCAAAATGGATCGAGAAAGAAAACGATAAAGAATCAGAGATTCAATATTTTCTTTTGTTGTTCCGAAATACGCGTTCAGAACTTTCCCATTCCGCGGACGAATGTTAGCATTACTAACAAATACCACTCGTATACTATAATAAAATCTGTGAACGTTGGATGAGATAAAAGTAAATTTAATCTTGTAATTTTTCTTCTTTCGTATTTTTGTATTTTTCGTATTATATAATATATTAAATAATTTTAAATTGTGTACAGTTTATGTATAATTGTTAATTGACGGGGTCTCTTATTTTAAAACATGGAAAAGAGGCGTTCTTCTGTGTGTTTAATACTTTACTTCGAATTAGACGACTATTTGTCTTATATTTTTGAATGGATTTATTGGTGGAGTGTTTCGTTTGAGTGTATACGAGGTATTATGTGACGTCGTGTGCACTTGATACGTCATAATCTGCGGTCTTATTATACTACAATATTATCGTTTGGTTTCGACTACCAGTTTTCATCAATCCGACACAATGATAAGATACAGTAATCGAGAATACGCTTCTTGCATCGAGTGTGTGTGTGTGTGTGTGGTAATGTATCTGCCGCAACTCGTACAGTGAACGATTGCGGAGAAACCTACGTACGATATTAATGCTATTTGTAAACGACATATGGACTGTACAGAGATCAGTTACAACATAATCAAGTGCACACGTATTCGAAGAACATTCAGTCGATTTTCTCCAAAACAAAGTTTCAAATGAAAAATTTTCTACATCTTTCCATCAATATTGGGATACTCTATATCGAAACATTTTTAATTTTATCGCGGTGCTCATCTGAACAATTATTAATGTTACAGAAATCCCATAAAAATGTGCATGATCCTCCAACGTGTCTAACAGCTAAAAGATTCTTCTTTTCTAAACTATAGGCATTATGTTACCTATTTTTTCCAATTTTAAGAGAACCTAGTGAACTATATTCAACCTCGTCCATCGCGAAATAATTTTCTCGCTGAAAAGAGTGGTTCAAACATAGGTCCACGTTGACCGCCAAAATAAAACCTTAAAATCTTTCACTGGACCAAAACTTTGATGTCAGATGATTGTAAACTGCCATAACTTAAAATTTGTCTCGATAAGTATTTTCATATCCTAAAATTGGCAGTCAAAGCGACGATTGGAATATATTGATCGAATTAGCCCTATACGCTGTCGCGAGTGCAATTCGAGAAACAGAGGAGATCGGTTTCGAAGATCCGAGAACTAGATCGAAATTCGCAATCGCTTGAATCGCGTCCGGCAAACTAGGCTCGTTGTTTCGGCGAAACTTTCCGTAGAAGTTTGCTTCTCCGGAACGCGCACCACGAGTGTCGCTGTTTCGAAACTGAATGGGAACGTTGTGTTTCTGCATCCACCATGTAATCGATTTTACTTGCAGGTCGAGGACGGATTCGGTGAGATCGAAGTCCCCTTTGACGGCGTCACCGGCGTCTCCAGGGCCACTGTCGAATTCCCTGCACGGCAGTTTCCACGGTAGTTTAGGAAGCGATGGCATGTCGTACAGCAGCGCCAGGTCGTCCTCGGCGTCGCCTGATTCCGCAAGATACTCCTCGACACCGGTAAACATACCAGCAATATAGATTTAAGTCGACTGTGAGTCGTTAGCGAATATCTGATGTCGTTGGTCACGCGACAACGATGCGTTACCCTGCGATAGAAACTGTCAATATTGGAAAATCAGGCAACGATACGCGATATGGCGTGTCAAAGGGTATCGGAAGTCTGTAACTGGAACTTAACCTTCCTTCAAGTTCGAGATAAATCCTACGAGATGAGTGCAAGACTTTTAGATCACCGATCTAGTCCAAACTTTTGTGCACTGGATAATTAGATCATTCTGTTTACGAAAATATACGGGGTGTTTGGCCAGCTCTGGGAAAAATTTTAATGGGAGATTTCAGAGGCCGAAATAAGACGAAAATCAAGAATATCAATTTGTTGATTGAGGCTTCGTTAAACAATTATTAACGTTTAAAGTTCCATACCGACCGGAAAATTTTTCGGCGAAATTGAAAAATTTCGAATCGTTCTGAAAAAATTATTTGCGATTGCAGGGATCAATTACAATCATTTTTGGTCAATAGATATACTCTCGAATTCCTAACTAGTTTCGAGAAAAAAAATTCAATAGTTGGATAAATTTTTCGACAAAATTAAAACATTTCAAATCGTCCTTAAAAAATTACCTTTAGCTAGAGGGGCCAATTACAACTATTTTTGGTGAACACATATACCCCCGAAATCCTACGTACTTTCGAGAAAAAAATTCTTTACCGAAAATATATTGTGTGGCCAAAAATGTTTCCTCGAAGTTTTCATGCGCTAGAAAATGTCGTTGTTTGTTCAAAATAAACGAAAAATCATATATATTATTAATTTATGGTTTTGACTACGAGCGTTCGCCGATCTGTTATATCACGCGGACGCGAAAGCGTGGTCAGTTCGAAATAAATTCAGATGAATTTTTAATAAAGTAAATATTTGTTACATAATTTTCCGCGTGCCAGTGAAATTTCACCACGTGCCATTCATTTGCCATCGTCGTTGCGTAATACGTATGTTTCTGAAAGGTAAAACGACTACGGAAACGGAAAAGAAAAATAATATTTACAAATTGGAATTTCCGAGTTTACAGAATGGAGACTTGATTTTTCGTAAACGTTGTTTTAAATATTGCATTGGTTTAAAGATATCAATTATAGAGAAAGTGTCAAGAAATCAGATATTTTGTATTATAAGATGATGCATCGATTTATTTTAATGCTGATCAGTGTCCAATAATCGCATCGAATAACTGTATATTTATCCTGACCATTTTCTTCTTGGCATTAGTCATCCGATGGTCGCTTAAAAACATTTCTCAACTCTTATACCTGTGTCATTGAACCCTCTGTTCTTAATTAAGACCTTAGAATGCCTCGTGTACAAGTTAGTTGAAGTCTACATGTCAGTTAATCTCTCGTCGGTTCTAGAGAAATCTCTGCACGAACCGAGTATCATCGGTTAATATCTGAAAGTTAGATGCCTCCTTTCCTGCGCGAGTACGTGCACTCCTAAAGGCTCGTTTTCACGTGACGCAAAGTCACGACTCGTATCGCCGTGACATTGAATCTCACGATGTTTTTGTCACCGCGAAAATTAAAAATCGCGTTGTCATGACGTTCCAATCGTCGCTGTTCCTGTGTCACGAAATCAAGCCAAGTTTATTTTTTTAGCGTCACGAGTTGTACACGGTGAACATTAAATACAGAGATGTACGGGTTTGTTCACACAAAACGTCCGTAGGAAAACGTTTTCGAGATCATTTCACTCAATCAAATTTAAAAATCCATGTTACGTAGTAGTGTTCACTTCGATAACAAGGTAATTGGTTGACTCGTTTCCATTTTCGTAGTAGCTTAAAACAACCCCTTAAAGGTTGCAGATTTTTCAGGGATAGACTGAATATTGTAAAGTAAATATTTCATTATTATTGTTATTTTTCTGTAAATGTACGATTGTATATTGTGAAAACTCATCTGCAATTCAAGTAAAATTTATTCAAAGATCGTCGAAATCGAAAAGAAGAAACATTTGTATCTTTGATAATTCTGGAGTTAAAAATTCATTTGTTAAGGCAATTTTTGTCAAAATTGTAGACTTGGATGACTTTTATCTTTTAAGCAATTACGAAAATGATGACTTACTTCAAATGAGGGGGTGGTTTCTTATGATAAATTCTGATATAAAAATTCCTGTTTTCGAAAAGTGTTAAGAAACGGGGAATTTTAAATGTTTGCAATTAACAGAGAAAATGCTTGAAGTCTTCTATCTCTCAAGCAATTACGAAAATGGAGAATCGATTATTTACGATAGATTCTGTTATCGTAAAAATTGCTGCTTTGGGGAAACGTGAAGAAACGGAGGATTTTAATAGGTCGCAATCGTAGAAAAAACGCTCCAGAAACGAGCGTCGTAACTGTTTGCCATTTAAAGGGTTGCTAGTCCAGAGCGCGTAAGTCATTATCGTGCGTTTCGCGGTGGCACGTGACGCCTCTGAAAGACGTTTACCTAGGAACGAGTCGAGCGACATGAAGGTACGTTGCCATCTGTCGATGACTCAGGATCGTTCCCTTTTCGAGAGACACGTCTGAACGGTCGTGAACCGCCTCGGGAAATCGTTACTCTCGCAACGATGACTAATCGGCCACGGAGAGCCAGCTTCGCATGCTCCCGGGCCGATTTTTCTCACCGCGGGCCCGCGCCCGTTTCGTTTTCTATTTATTCTTTCTACTCGCGTGCAACACGCCCGCGTTTACGACAATCGAACGCTGCTGGCCGAGAGAAAGAATTATAAATAGGCGTATAAAACGCGCGTCTTCGTTCCAACCTTTTTTTACGATTCGACGTTTTCGGTCGTGTATATTCTCAATTCGGGTTACTACGGATTATTTCTGGCTTTGGTGCTCAGTTTTTTACGCATATGGCCTGAAACTATTCTAGCCAAATGACGATAAAAACAATTTTCCATTACATTTCTAAAAACCGCTTATAAGAAGGTGACCTCAAATCTGGAACAGAATTTTGAACTAGTTTCTTTCGAACAGTACTTTTATATTATTCAAATCAACTGTTAATTGACTAAAGAACAGACTAAAGCAATTTTTAAAGTTCGAAACATTTTCACCTTCGATCCCCTAAGATCCAACGAAAGGTTCGCGATTTTATTACGCGTTACGTTCCCTTCTAGTAATCTTTATCGATATTCGAACGATATTATCGGTCCATCGATAAGTACCAACACGTTATCGATAATTGTTAGCAGCTTGTCATCGACAGTTCGTCGAGCGCCCAACGTCGCCTGACATTTGCACGGAAATTAAAAATACGCGTGCGATCGATGGCTGCTTCGACGACAGAAATACCTGAAGTTGGCACTGTCCTGTCAGAACCTCGAACAGGAAACTGAGAATCCCACGGAACCGTCGTCGTAAAAAGGAAATCCTCTCAACGAAGAAGTCCTACCTGGCTGTTTGCGCTGGAAACGAACTCGTCGCGATAGAATGATGGGAAATCGTTTCTGCCAGTCAGTTCACTCCCCATTGACTATTCCGCATCTAGGTTATTAGGGACGTCAGAGGCTTTATTGCTGGCTACGAGCGCTGTCGCGTGATTTAGTTCTGACCGTGACGCGTACGTTCGAAACTAACACATTGGAGAATAGAGAGCAGCGAATTTTTTAAAATTATTTTCATTTTATGCGGTCAATGAAAAATAGAAGATTTTCCAGAATGGAAAGACTTTGGAGAAAACGTTCTTACGATCAAATATACTTAGAATGTTACGATGATGTCTTATTGAATACACAATAAAAATATTTGTCTTAGCTGGAAGTATACAGGTCACAAATAAAATAGAATCTTTTTATACAGGACTAATTACCAGGATTCGTCATCAGTAAACGCTACAAAAATTATTTCTCGTTAGCAAAGGAACTATCGTATACTTTATATAATTAATTTTTCAAAAATTGCCTATCAAACTCTTTATGTATGTTTTTTTTATTATTGAGATCAGTATTATTGTTTCTGAACAGTGAAACGTCGAATTGTTCATGTAATTGTTCGTAGAATGGTAAATAAAAATCCACGTTAACGTTGAACAGTTGTAGTGATAGGATTTGGAGTTACAGAAAATAAGAAATTATTACGGCTGTTGCTGGATGTTACGAGCCGTTTTCACGGTATGATAGCGTGCCGCGGCATAGTAGTTAAGAATCACTGCTCTGTATGCATGAGAAATGAGCGGTAGAACGATGGGTCTTATTGGCTTTCCCCGATTTTCTCTTCGAGCAATACGCGCGGCTCTGTGACTATTGTTGGAAAATTATCTATTACGCGACATTCTCTCTGTGTGTTGTAGATAACAAAGACTGACACACGTAAACCGTCTGTGCGCAGATTGGGGCCTCCGAAGGAATTCATCAACGTTTGCCTCGAAACGCACAATTTCTACCGCTCGAGGCATGGTGTGCCACCTCTGCGTCTCAGCAAACAGGTGACTCCCCTATTCTAATATTATACATTAAAAAAAAAATCATACTGTCTTCAATTAAAGTATTTTATTACTCCAAGAAAGTACAATCGATGTAACAGCTTCTCTAATGAAAGCATAGCTGATTAAAATTATTGTATCTTACATTTTCGATTCATTTCTGCACGTAAATATACTTCTAATGCTAACACAAATACATAAACTTTATATTTATGTCAGAAAATGACGATGGATTTCGCTGGTGATCGTCATCGATCATACTCGTTTATCTCTGGTATTAGTACGATATTAAAATATTTTTTACGCGAACAGCTTACGGTCACTTAACACACTCACTCAAGAATCCGCTGAATGTAAAACAAATATTGTATATATAAAGATTTGTTCGACACTGGAAATCGTACACCACAAGAGCATAGTATTTACAAAAATGTAGCAAAACACATTGCTGTAAAAATCTCATCTTGTACATTGGAGTCGTAGTCGCGATTCTAAGTAATAAAATAATATCTCGATCTCATCACGATCTCAGGGTGGCAATATCGAAATCGATTCTTTCTTACTTTCGCTAATCAATCCAATTATTTTCAGTTATGTAAGACGAGTCAGGACTGGGCCAACATACTGGCGACTAGGGGTAGGTTAGAGCATAGGGCGAACATAGACTACGGTGAGAATCTGTACTGCATGTGGAGCTCCAACCCGAAGACTATCGTCAGTGGCGATGAGCCTGTAAACGAATGGTGAGCCAACCTCAAATTTACAATCGTTTCTTGAATTTACAGAGATTTTTGTCTCTTGAAATTTTCAGAAACGACAGTCATTCAATACAGGGTGTTCGGTCACCCCTGGGAAAAATTTTAATGTGGGATTCTAGAGGCCAAAATGAGACGAAAATCAAGAATACCAATTTGTTGATGGAGGCTTCGTTGAAAAGTTATTAACAATTAAATTCAAAAATTTCAAATCGTTCTGGAAAAATTATTTTTGGTTGTAAGGGTCGATTACAATCATTTTTGGTCATTACATATACCCCCGCAATCCGACGCATTTTCGAGAAAAAAATTCGTTACCGAAAATATAATGTCTGATCATGAATGAATGATACCCCTGAAATTTCACGTGTTTCAAATCGTTCTAAAAAAATTATTTTTAGTTGTAAGGGTCAATTACAATCATTTTTGGTCAACAGACATATCCCCGAAATCCTAGTCAGTTTCGAGAAAAAAATTCCTTACCGCAAGTATAATTTCAGGCCAGAAATGTCTGCTCGAATTTTCATGCGAATCTTTAAAACGTCATAACTTCTGAACGGATTGGACGATTTTAATGTTCAAAAAGCCAAACGACGCGTATTTTAGTGTAGAATATGTAAAAATTATAAAAATATTCGAAAAGTTGCTTCTTGACACCGCAAAATGAGAAAACCTCCATAAAAATGGTCCAATTTTCAAACAGCTATAACTCCTACAATTGTGAATATATTTCAATGAAACTTTTTTCTGAAGTAGAGCTCATGGGTACCTACAAAAAAGTATTAGACAACTTTTCTGTAGGGTGTCAAACAAAATTACTAAAAATGAAAAAGGAATTTTTAAGAAAAATCGACAGGGGGTAGGTGCCTAAATTCGACGAAAAAAAAAAATTTCAAATCGTTCTGAAAAAATTATTTTTAACTAAGGGGATCAATTACAATTATTTTTTGTGAATAAACATACCCCCGAAATCCTACTCACTTTCTAGAAAAAAATTCGGGAAGGTGTGAAATTTTTCGACGGAAAAAAAAAATTTGAAATCGTTTTGGAAAAATTATTTTCGATTGCGTGGGTCAATCACAATCATTTTTGATGAATAGATATACCCCCGAAATCTTACGCACTTTCGAGAAAAAAAATTCTTTAAAGAAAAACTTTAAACGTTAATAACTTTTTAACGAAGCCTCAATCAACAAATTTGTATTCTTGATTTTCGTCTTATTTTGGCCTCTAGAATCCCCCATTAAAATTTTTCCCAGGGTTGGTCGAACACCCTGTATAATATTCTGCTTTATACATGTGAATATTTCTGTAGGTACGCCGAGGAAGCTCAACATCAGTACGGAAAGGAGCCCACCACGTTGAAGACTGGCCACTTCACCCAGGTCGTGTGGAAAGACAGCACCGAATTGGGTGTCGGAATGGCGCGAAACCGAAACGGCGAAGTTTACGTGGTTTGTAACTACAATCCAGCCGGAAACTTCCTCGGGAGCTTCACGGAGAACGTACTTCCGGCTGGTGGTTCCAGTCCCTCTAGAAAGATCACCTTTTTACCGCGTTACGCGCTGGACGAACAAGGCTGGCAACAGGAAGCGTTGCTCGTGCACAACGAGTACAGGAGGAAACATCGTGTTCCTGATTTGAGGCTAAGCGCCGATCTAACGGCTGCTGCCAAGGTAAACTCGAACTCTGATAATTGGTAATTAAAATATCAGGGAAACACAATCCTATTTCTGGACTATTTGGAAATTCGAGCTGAATCATCGTCAAGAAAATTTAACTATTTTTTTTCACGAAGTCTTTATTTATTTCTATAGAGAAAAATATTACTATAATTTGTAATTATAAGATCGATACCATTTATACCTTCGTAGTAATTGGATTGCAAACGATTGCTCGAACACAATTACTAAACGAGTCAAGTTGGTTTACTTCCAAAGTGAAAAATGTTAACGAATACCGTGTTCAGAGTTTACGAATAATCGCTATTTACTGTAAATCGTATGCGAGAGCATAACTAGGATGAGATTGACCGGACCACGGCGGATGAGTAACGCTCGATTACGAATTTTTTAACTATCAACAGGCGTGGGCGAACACGTTGCTGAACACGAACAAGCTGATCCCGCAATCGTCGTCCCCGTACGGCGAGAACATCTACTCGATGCATTGTTCCGATCCGAAATTAATTGTACCGGCGCGGGAGGTGGTCGCAAAGTGGTATTCCGAAAAGAAGGATCACAAGTTTGGAACGGAGCCAAAGGTCTTGAATACATGTACGTAAAACGCTGTTACCTGAAGCTAGACTTGTCATTAATCTCTGTAAAAATATTACGAAACCGAATCGTTGAAATATTACAACGTCTTGTGAGAGACTCCTCGAGTGATTCGAGTTTAGCGATCGATCTTCGTTACGTATTTTTCCTAGTAAATAAATATATGACGCGGATCATTTTCTAATTACTTCCTGATACACTATTCAGCTTCGAGCTTAATGTCACTGGAAATAAGATACAAGTTTTATATCGATGCAAGAAGCAGTACGGACGAGTTCGTTGATGGTTACAAGAAATGAGTTATTTTTCAACGAGATCCACTTTTTCGTTCATAAATGCTATCAATCATCCTTCCGTGCAATAAACAACCGTGGTTTATAGAACGTGCACGTGCACCCTCTGCGTAAAATAAAATTACCGTGAATTTATTGCGGTCGTCGATGAATAATTATTTGTTTCTGCTCGATCAGGTCACTTTACGCAAATCGTCTGGAAGAACACCACCGAGATGGGTATAGCGATAGCCAAAAGGGATGGAAGCTGCGTGGTGGTGGCGTGTTACCATCCGAGGGGTAACATCGTAGGTCAGTTCACGGAAAACGTGTTAAAGCCCGTGAAAAGCGCCTGTTAGTCTGCTAGCCGGACTCGCGGCCCACACTTGTCGATAATGTATTTAAACGCTGTATTTATATATCGTGCATAGACGACAATACGCATAATATATGTATATAACACAAATGTGCATACACGTAGAATAAAAACATTCCACGTACTACACGTAATCGCAACAACTCGTCTCTTTTATTCGATAATTGAAATTAGTCTTAAACAACCGAATGAATTTCAATGGAATTTTACATTTAAGTTTTATGTTCCCATTTCAAGGTTTTATATATGTGCGTTATTTGTAAAAAAATCTAGAAAGTTTTTCTTCTTTTAATTTATTTATTAATATAACAATACAGTACTTGGTAATTTAGATCACTTATAAATGCATCACTATTAACGCCAAAGGACCAAACTTGTCCAGAAAGAACCCTATCCCTGTCAGAACGCATATTCCTAATTTTTACGTTTCTTTAAGCAAATACACGGTTTCACATCATGCCAAACATAATACCCATTAATTTGAGACTATATGTACGTCAATTTAATTAATAAACAGTGTCTAAAGCTTCTTATTATTGTTATAATAACTACAGTAGTGTCTACATAAGTGACTGCATTCTTGCCCACTTAATTGTCCGTTTAGTTTGCCCCTTTCTTCGAGTGCGGACATTTAAATGGGCACTACCCTACCTAATTCACTGTATATCTATATATATCAAAACGACATCTACGAGAAAACGCCCAAGTTTGTCGAGAAATAATTCACTTTTTACACACTAGATGGTGCCCCAATTATTTACGATCGAAAACTAGTTTTAATTTATTTATTAATACAACAATAGAGTACTCGGTAATTTAGATCACTTATAAATGCTCCACAATTAATGCCAAAGGCAAAAACTTAGCCAGAAACAGTCCTATTCCTGTCAGAAGACCTCACTAACATTCCTCTTTGGCAGTGCAACGCATATTTCTAGTTTTCACGTTTCTTTGAGCAAATACACGGTTTCACATCACGTATAACATAATACACATTAACTTGAGACTATATGCACGTCAATTTAATTAATAAACAGTGCCAAAAACTTACTATTAATATAATAACTATGTAATTCACTGTATATCTATATATATTAAAACGACATCTACGAGAAAACGCCCAAGTTTGTCGAGAAATAATACACTTTTTACACACTAGATGGTGCTCGAATTATTTACGATCGAAAACTAGTTTTAATTTATTTATTAATATAACAATAGAGTGCTCGGTAATTTAGATCACTTATAAATGCTCCACAATTAATGCCAAAGGCAAAAACTTATCCAGAAACAGTCCTATTCCTGTCAGAAAACCCCGCTAACCTTCCTCTTTGACAGTGCAACGCATATTCCTAGTTTTCACGTTTCTTTGAACAAATACACGGTTCCACATCACGTATAACGTAATACACATTAACTTGAGACTATATGTACTTATAAATGCTCCACTATTAATGACAAGAGCCCAAACTTGTCCAGAAACAGTCTCACTCCTGTCAAAAGACATAGCTGACCTAAGACACAGGTTGATGGAATTAACGGACCGGAATAGCACTGTTTCTAGACAAGTTTGGACCTTTGGCGTTAATTATGGAGCATTTATAAGTGATCAAAATTATTAAGTACTCTATTGTTATATTAATAAATAAATTAAAACTAGTTTTCGATCGTAAATAATTCGAGCACCATCTAGTGTGTAAAAAGTTGAATTATTTCTCGACAAACTTGGGCGTTTTATCGTAGATGTCGTCTTGATATATATAGATATACAGTGAATTACATAGTTGTTATATTAATAGTAAGCTTTAGACACTGTTTATTAATTAAATTGACGTACGTGTAGTCTCAAGTTAATGTGTATTATGTTATACGTGATGTGAAACCGTGTATTTGCTCAAAGAAACGTGAAAACTAGGAATATGCGTTGCACTGTCAAAGAGGAATGTTAGTGAGGTCTTCTGACAGGAATAGGACTGATTCTGGATAAGTTTTTGCCTTTGGCATTAATTGTGGAGCATTTATAAGTGATCTAAATTACCGAGTACTCTATTGTTGTATTAATAAATAAATTAAAACTAGTTTTCGATCGTAAATAATTGGGGCACCATCTAGTGTGTAAAAAGTGAATTATTTCTCGACAAACTTGGGCGTTTTCTCGTAGATGTCGTTTTGATATATATAGATATACAGTGAATTAGGTAGGGTAGTGCCCATTTAAGTGTCCGCACTCGAAGAAAGGGGCAAACTAAACGGACAATTAAGTGGGCAAGAATGCAGTCACTTATGTAGACACTACTGTAGTTATTATAACAATAATAAGAAGCTTTAGATACTGTTTATTAATTAAATTGACGTACATATAGTCTCAAATTAATGGGTATTATGTTTGGCATGATGTGAAACCGTGTATTTGCTTAAAGAAACGTAAAAATTAGGAATATGCGTTCTGACAGGGATAGGGTTCTTTGTGGACAAGTTTGGTCCTTTGGCGTTAATAGTGAAGCATTTATAAGTGATCTAAATTACCAAGTACTGTATTGTTATATTAATAAATAAATTAAAAGAAGAAAAACTTTCTAGATTTTTTTACAAATAACGCACATATATCAAACCACTCTTCCAAAGTGGAACAAAATGTTAAAAAGATCATGCATCAAATTGTAAGAGGATCCTCGTAAGAAAGTTTTAATCTTCGTAATAGTTTTAATGGGTCGATGATCAGCAACGACCAACTTATGGTCACTGGTCGTCAACAGTGAGGTTGACATCAAGGTCAGCGGTCCAGTGAAGATCCAGAAATGGTCAAGAGGTGGGACCAATCGAATCGACCAATCGTTTCGTAACGAAATCTATCGATCACACGTATTATTATATACACATACTAATCTAAATAGTCGAATCAAAGGGAATGTATGTTCAGAGAATAAATCGTAACAGTTGACGTGTCAGTAAAAGTGTTTGCTGCTTTATAATAATTTATTTATAATAAATTTACATGCACGCGTCGCGTGACAACGTGTCACATATAGAATAGATATAGGTACATTCTCTCTCTGTTTTTCTGCTCTTATTATTTTACATTACGTACAGTCGTTCGTAGTTCCTTTCGTGGTCGAGAATTAAATTTAATTCTTACTGTTAAAACGAGCTCAACGACACTATTAACGCCGGGCCCTCAAGATTCGAGTTTCGACAAAATGAAAACAGTTTCCGTCGCGATTAGTATGTGTTACGTTCGATCAAAAAAGGGATGCAACCAGCAGACGTTAGTTCGCGTCGATAGTACACGTACAAATCTAGAAGAAGTTTCAAGCGTAAACATTGTTTTCTGGATGATCCTGCACGGTCTGGTCTTCCATTTATCAATTAACGAAATAATTACAGTAACGAGTAACAATTCGAGCCGAGACCGAATTTGTTCTTCTCTTTTGCGTTTCAGTTGCTACAAACGAGAAACACGTCGTAAGAGTCGAACGAGTGACTTCATTGCCTGCACAAGAAAGTGACTTTAGGATATTTCTAGAAGTCTTTCACATCAAATAGATGCACTGCTCTTTTACTTGCAAAATCATCCCTCATTCGTGTCTCTAATTACCGATTTTAAATTCTAGTCTACGAATCTTCGATCGAATTACGAAGCAAGAAATTTCTCGAGGAATCGTCCCCTTCGTTTATCGCAACCTCGTGTTTTCAGACGTTTTTCAGCAAGACCTGCATTTTGATCTGATTTTTCAGAGAACAATGTTCCTTTCACTCTGACACTGGACTTTGTAAAATTATTACCAATTTCTACTTCGAAAGAAGCTTGGCTTAAATAAACAGTGCACGGTGGATTGATTCTGTACTGTTCAGACTCGACATGCCACTTTTAACTCAATCGTATTTATCGAAAATATTAAATACCGTTACTCCGGGAATTGAAAGACAGTCAACGGTAGAGTTCCGCCTAGTTTCACCGATTTGGGACTACAAAAGGGTCGAATCGCTACAGACCGATATGGTAAATCCTCGTGAAAGTTACGTTCCAAACTCGTGCAAAGAGATGCGGTGTCCGTCGTAAGAAAGCATTACGTACGTCAGTACTGTGAAATTGGTCATCGATCGGGCACATAAATATCGCGGTTGTTCTGTAACGGATTACAATCGTCGTTCGAAAGCATCGTCCACGATTCATCCATCGAAAATCAATTTATCCTGAAGAATATGTTCGCTGGAACGTAAACGTTGCGTGTATCTAAAATAAGGGGTCGTCTCGATGTCGCAAGCTCGGCAGTTCTAGGTACGATTTTAGACTTTCAGAATTCCTCCGGATCAACTATAAAGCCGAGAAGGAACTTGCGAAGGGGTCGTCGATTCGAGGATTCACGTCGTCGACGAATCAATAATTTTTTTTTTTTTCTTTCTATGAAGACACAACGATAACATTTTTTTTTATTTTTTATCTGATATATACTCGTCAGAAGTTCCTTAAATATTATCGTATATTAATCTTCATTGTTAACATAGTGGTATATTGCAACGCGTTAGCTCGCGTCGCGTTTACTTTACGTTTACGTGCTATCGTTTGTTCCAATTAATTATTATTTGTTCTCATTTGTAATAGAAAATTTCGATATCCCATCGCGGACGCCAGTTTCGCGGTCCGCGTCCACGCTAATTTTTATACAAATGTTAACAGTACCGACAAAACGCTCGCTTATTTCAAACGCTATTTGCAGCTGGATCGAATTCGAATGGTCGCTGGGGCCCGTGTCTCGATTCGTACTTCCAGCAGTGTCGCCGTTTTCTATCGTTCGAACGCGACGGCGAGCAAAAAATCGAGAGACAGAGAGCGGAGGAAATCCTCCCCGAATGGCCACGAGCGGCCAATTGATTTTGATCCCACTTAGGATATTTCGTAAACACTCGAAACAGTTCGCTTTCGCGTCGGCGTGGCGAACGACAACGCGTTAATTTCAGGTCACATTGGTTTTCGATCGATCCTACGGCAATTAATCTATGTACACTGTTGGAACGTCTTTTTTGTTAGTCCTTTATATAATTTCGATTAATCTTCGTTTCCCTTAACTACCGTTTCCGCGTTCTTGTTGATTTCATTGTTCTTCTTGTTACATTTTTATTTTCCTCGATCGTTGGGGTCTGATCGTTTTCAACATCGCAAGTTTTATGCGTGTCGCGTCGAGATTATGTAGTTTTTTGTTGGACTCTTGTCCACGCGCAAACTGCACTTCGCAATTTCGTTGTACAAGTATGGAGACCGTGTATGCTTAATTTAACCCTGTGTAATCGGAGTTGTTGATTACTCGAAATAAATCGTAATTATAGAGTCGCGAAGAAGAAGGATACATAGTCATTCGCAGACGTTGCTTTGTACAGAAACTAAGAATCAAATGTGAAATCGAAATCCGCCATCGCGACGGAATGTTTCATAAACGATAAGAGAAAAGCATCTTTTATCGCTCGTGAAACGCCCCGTAATTTCATTTTGATCGTATTTTTGACACATTCGACGTGCATACTTGAGACTGCCATCACCGACAACTACAGCTAACGATACAGTTATACTCTTAAGTTTACTTCTCAAGTATGGTCTATAGAAGATCTAGCAAGATATAGATGTTTCCTTAGTAATACAAACATTATGTAAAAAGATCCCTAAAAAAATATCTATAAAATATGAAAGTGACGGATTTCGATTTCGAACGACGCTTAGATCTTTCAGTGAATTAGAAAACTTGGAAAATATCGTTAGGTTGGCCATGTCAAACTCATAATTCACAGATACTCGTCCGATCCATTATTTTACTAGAATTTCCTATTCGAACTATCATTTATTTTACACACTTTACCTAGAGTGCATATTTAGTAGACACGATTACATACGGCTTTTCACAAAAAACAATGCATCTTTGTTAAGAGATAACGTGACAACAGCCTCGTATTGTTTTATATTATACTTTAAAAATCAATGTCGTTTTAGAAGCATATTATTACACATGAACGAATGCACGTCAATGTCGTTCATAATGGACACGATCAAAAATATGCAAAAATACCTTAGCGACCTTTAAAGTACCATTTCTTGGTTCTCGAAACCATAAAAGAAAGTTAATCATGTGTGATGTTTCTTGTGAAATACTTTGTCTTGCGTTTATAGAATCGTAAACACTCTGACCACCCATCCATTCGTTTACACGTTAGAACTAATTATATTAGAATGTAAATTACACGCACAGCTATTCAACACACACTTTGTTACGTAATTCTATTGTAGGAATATTACTATAGCGTGCAGCGATGCGCACTGCAATCCCATACGTTACTGTACGTACATTTTACGATTTTTAAAAAATAACTTTGCTAAAGATATATTCCTACAGAACAGAACCTTTGTTGCAACGTATAAGCAGACCGGGAAGTCGAACAATTTGGAATGTTTTCTATGCTGGTGTTTCATAATTCATGGTAAAATCATAATTCAGTGGCGTGCTACTTGATATTTGTAAGTAATTATTTGCTGAAATCACAAAATGAAGGTAACGTAAAAACATTCTGTATAACAAAATATTTCTGTATCGAGGGTGGAGATGGACAAAATTTTATTCGAACGATAACGAATTGCAACCATTGTACAGAAATTATTATTCGTAACGTTCATTCCATCGAACAATTAAATTCTTTCTTTGGGTCGTTGCTCGATGGAAATATCTGCAATTATTTTATGTTATTTTATGTTCATTTTACATTAAATAACGAATAATTTTACCCATCTCTGACCGAGGGGACATTTTCAGCGTTAAAATGGCGCGGATAGAGGGTCAAGCAGCTCTACGTAATCGAGTTTGACACACCTGCGTCAGATTATAGAGGGTTAAGAAACGTTACGGTCAGTATCAGTTCGATTGAATTTCCTGTCTTAATCGTACTTGCCTGTCGCCTCGATTTCTCGGAACAAATTGACTTCGGAACGAGAGATCGCGAAGGTCTTCGACGCGGATTAAACAGACCACCTGTTTCGGTTTGGGAGATAAAAAATCATCGTTTCCTCTGAAAAATGCCTCGATTGCCTGTCAAATATGTACAAAACTCACGGGTCATCGGCGTGAACGAAGATAATAGACGTACGTGGTCGGGACGGGTTTCGTTACTCTAATCAAGGTAAGAAAGACAGAGAGTTAATGAAGGAGAGAAAGTTAAAGAGGCAGAATACGGGGCCAGAGAAATATTATAGAGAGTGTAAATGCTCGCTGAACGTCGTCGGAATCAACGACTAGCTGCTACGAAACTTTATTCGTATTTAGGCTAAATAGAATAAGGAATATGTAAATTATAGAGATTGAAGGAGACCGATCGATTCGCTTCACTTATGCACAGTAATGAAAACTGCTAACACTTTGTTCGATTTCATCGAGTTCTAGTGGCGTAGGTAAAGGTGCGTTGATTTTTTAAAACTACACACGTTTGGTTTTCAAAATTTTGTCGATTATTTTTCTCTAGAAATTAACGATATTTACGAAGGGTTAGTTTTCTTTTAGAAGGATCCTAGTATATACGATTACGCCACTTAGGTTCGTGCAACTGCAACAATCCATGCTAGTTCCGTTTGCGCTGATTGTTTAAAGAACTGGTTCGTTATTAGATAGACCAGTAGCTTGAACTTTATTCAAAAACAACAAGCAATAAATTATTTGTATGAACCTGATTTAGACAATACATATTCATTTAATTTTAACACACAATTATTTATTCAAGAAGAATATATAATATATTTTTGAAAAAAGTGTTTCACAGAAATTTCATTTCTTTTCGGTGTATAGAACACATTAAACTTATAATAACATTTAAAAATTATTCTAACGATTGTTTTGAGTTTATCTTTGTTAGTATTTTTAAACCATAGCAAGGGGTATAGGTCTTGCAAGCACATCATATTCATTGATCTTAAGTTATCTTTCGTACATAAATAATTTTCAGATGTAAAGAAGCTTTCTGTTTTCAAAATTGATAGACACAGAGGATCAGTATAAAATTGCGCAAATGGACAGCAGTGGATTACAAACGCTTTGAACGATTTCACTTTGAATTCGTGATCCGAAAGATTGTTTCTCACGTTCGATGAAATGTTTGCAAAAACAGCGATTTATCTGTCACAATCAGGAAGTGAAGCAAATCCGATCGTTGGTAATTTAATTGCCAAACCTGTGGGGAATAGCGGAAGGTAGCATGAAAGCAGGTACTCGATAAGACGACATTTGGTCGGGAAAAACTTGTAAATTGGTCGAGAAACGATTGCGTTTGGCTCGAAGCGCCGAGTCAAGAAATAGATATATTTTTTAAAGTCGTCGCTAACGACGCCTACGTCCGACTAACTGATTGAACGGATTGTCGAAACTTTTTGCTCTTTCCTCGCTAAGAATAAATGATTCATCTTAATAAACTGTGTACCCGAAAACTCTGATAAAACGTACCGATAAGACTGCGTTTCAAACTAATAGAAGAGAAGAAAATAGTGTTCGTTTAGTAACCTTTCTTCGATCGTGTCGCACTAAATTCTTCGATATATAATCGATTATCTTTCACGCCTCGTAAACGACGAACAGAGAGTTCTCCGGACCACGATAGATCGCTGGGGATTCACTTATCCGCGTTGGAATAAATTCTGTTCCTAATTAGTCCTGAAACCTCGAATTCGATATTCCTAATACTCGTCTAAAGTCCTTGTCGTCCTACACACGTACGATATAATGATATCGACTTCGGTTGGTGTCACTCTTTCTCGCGTGATATGATTTAAATGGTCACATATTTTATATATTTATAATCATATATATAACATACTCTCGTCGTAAATTTGTTCTAGTATAAAATTATTTCGCGTTCATCCGCGGAACGTGACCCTACGTAGGAATCGGGGCTTGCACTAGGGAAACGCTTCTCGTTTCTCACCTACTTTCGTTAGCTATCTCGATAAAATATGACATTTGACGAGGGACAAGAATTTTCATGCAATATTTTATTATTAAAGAATTAAATGGAATACGTTGAACGCACAAGTTTGAAATTTGTTGTGCTTGACTGGAGTCGAATAAAAATTAATTTGGTTGCACTATTTGGAAAATGAAAAGAAATATACAGTGGTTATCCATCATTCGTGATACCTTCAAAATTAAATCGTAAGATTAAAATAACTTTTATTTCTATCAGACTTTGCTTTTGAAGAAGTAGATTTGAATTCTGATTAAATGAACTTTAATTTGTTTAATTTTCATTTGATGTTCTGTTGAAATTCTAAGGTATTAAATTATACAAAAACTTCGAAAAAACCTAGAAACTCTTGTCCATCGTCATCGATTTCGTTTCTTTATACTATTTATTTAATCGTCTCGATTTTATCAACGGCGTTACTGGACCTTTGGCATGAACTGTCGTGTGTGTTGTGATCTAGCCCGTCCGAGCAATCGTCTGGATCGCTACGAATAATTTGATCGGATGCACGGAGATCGAGACGCAAGAGCCGACTAGAGAGCAAAACGTTTTAAGAACGTAGCCCACTACGTACACCGCGAGGGACTTTAATGGACAGTTTTAAATGAAACTCGATTAATAAATCGAAATCAGGTTGCTCGAAAAGTGTGTTTGTACTATCTACGAAAAGAGAATTATTACTAAAATAGTATCGTAGCTTCGATGAAACAACTGTACGTCGTCAGAACTGGGCATTATTTAAACCTTTACGAAACCTTTGACCAAATAATTATTCAATATTAATTTTTTCTCATTTGGTAGGTGAAATATTTTCTTGTTATTACGTTGGTCAGAAAACTCGTTCAATTATTTCTTTTAATATTTTTAGATATCCTGTTGCTTGGAGATATTTAGAACATTACAAAGTACACATTGAATAATTATTGTAGATTTAAATTATCTATTTCTGAAACATATATCCTGTATTTCGTAGATATGTCTTTGCAATAATATTCGTCTCTCTGCAAGAGACACTGAAGGAAATCTGTCGGAAAAATCAAATCTCGACGCTTATGAATATAGTTCGTCTTTGAATTGAATAATTATTCGCCACGATTACCAAACTGCCCAGCCCTATTGACACACACAAATATAATAAATCCAACGTTCTGGCGTATCACAGTCGCGACTCAACGACGCCGCGTTTAGGTCCCCGAGTTCGCATAAATCAGTGGTTCTTAACTTTCTCGAGCTCGCGACGCAGTTGGAAAAAAAATTTATTTCTAATATTTCTAGGTCGAACGGCGTAACTCGGAGAAAAAAACCTGATACAGGTCATGGGTTCATGAATAATTATGGCAATGCAATAGTAAGATGCTTGGTTCACGTAAACTATAAATATTTTCAGCCTTTAACGCGCCAATTTAATATTTTAACGCTTTTGATTTTTAAATTGGGGAAGTATTTACTATATTCGCATATTTGATTATTTTATTTGCGTCAATGTAAATTTCTTCGCCAGCTTCCTATTAATCGGGCTGTTATATGATCATGTATTTAATATATTTAATATCGTAGGAAGTTGGCCGACCTTTTTATAGAAATCTGTTGAAATAAATTGTCCATCTACTCAAACTTCAAAAATATTTTGTCTTTTTATGCTTCTTTTAAAAACTTAGTTTTGATAAAAATATTTCCTCTTGTCTATTCTAGACACCAACTGGTAATTTCATTAGATTATATTATTGTAATATATGAATTTCAAATCTCAAGTGACATGTTTCTACAAGGAAATGTCGAAAGCGTCGAAACATAAAATTGACTCATTAAAGACTTTTCTAATAGCGTTAAAATAGTTATCCGAACGGCGATCGCTGGGTCCTTTTAGACCCATATCTTACACTTTGCAATACTCATATACTTAGACTCCTAATCTGTAATAATGTATAATAGAATATTTCACCCACCTGTTAGAAGACACAATGATCCTGATACTTTTTACTTTTATTAAAAGAATACATATTTTATTAGATTTTCTTCAATCGCAGAGTGCATAATGAATACCAGAGACACCAACGTTTCACAAAATAGGGGGAAAGAATGAATGAAAAAGCTGGTTATCTGGGTCCAAAACGACCCACCGCCCACCGTTCGAGCGTCAATCGTACAAATTTAAATTCTATAAAAAGTAGAAACGCGCCGCGTCGCGACGGTTAAGAACCACTGGCATGAATGAATACCGTGATAGCGTGGCTAACTGAAACTACGCAAGGAACGGAGTAAAAAAATTCGCCTAGGCGTTCGCCGGGGTCGCTGATCGGTCCCGGGTCACTGAAACACCTTGCTCTCCGGCCGTCTCACGATCCGTGATCGTCGCCACCGTTCAGTCCCACCGAATTCGTCGTTAGTCAGGTCGTCGAGTGATCTCGACGCGTGAACGTGGGAACGTGGGAACGTGGGAACGCTTTACAGCCATTTGTTTCGTACCACGCCGGAGAGCCTGCGTCCCCACATAAGGTTATATCATACGATCGTCCCTTGTATGTGCTGAGGATCCTGCGTGCTGCTGGGGATCTGGGGCGACTGGGAGGGCGATCCCATGGGATACTGGAGGCTCGGTGGGTCGTAGAGGCCACCGAGCGAGCCGCCCAGGCCTGTGCCCAGGTTCGAGCCCAGGGCGGCGGTTAGCTCCGGCATGGAGGGCAGTCCCACGTCAAGGATACCCGTGTTGCTGGCGCCTACGATCTGCGAGCACTCCTCCGGCGGCGTCACCTCCAGACCGATCGATCCGTTCAGCGCGATCTTGATCGGATTGTGGTTCGAGGGATGCGACAGCGCGCCCAGACCGATGTCCTCCAGGCTGCTTTTCCTCCTGCTCATCGTCAGACCCTGCCTCAACGAGTTGCTGCGTCGCAGCAGAATGTCGTCGACCACTCTCAGCGAGTTCGAGCGGCCCCGTAGCGTGCCAGCCACCGTGGGACTGTCCGGCAACGACAACGAGTTCGATTTCGTGGTGCCCAACGGCGGTGCCCTGGGCAAACCGATCCCAGACCCTCGACGACTTCCTGCCCCGGCGCCAGGAAGTCCCGCCGACGCCACCGCCGCGCTCATCTGCGACACCAGCTGCGCCGAACAGAAGCTGATGTTGCTCTTGCGACGCGAGTTGTGACGCTCGAACGTTTTCTGAGCGGAGAACGGACTGGGTCGCACCAGGTACACGATGTCGCCCTCCTCCAGCTTCAGGTCGCAGCTGGGATTGATGATCACGTAGGAGAGGCTGTTACGTTTCTCCGAGACGTCGTCGTAATCGGCCACCGGCAGGTTCAGGGATTCTATCCGCGAACGGACCAGGTTCGCGATCTCGGCCCTCTCGATCTGCTGGGCGTGATTGTCGCGGGCTTCGTCGCCGAGGCTCACGGAGTACTGTGCAGAGAAATCGGTTTTTAATGGCGAATCGAGGGGAATTTTGCATCTCGAACGCGCGGTTAAACGTGGCGTTGACGCGTCTTTGCAGACGGATCGGCGATCGATAAATTGTAGACAATACTCGTTAATGTCTTGAACACTTTCGTTGGTGCAAACCGTTTTGTTGGATCGAGGCGAAAGATGTTGGAATGGTTGAATCGTATAGTAGATTCATAGTAGGAATCGTTCGTTTCTTGTTAGTTAAAGGAAATTTTATATAGTGTTACTGGCACTCATATTCGTACACTGTAATGGTTATTCGCTATGAATGAAAAGAAGCTTGTTTCTTATGGATTGAGTTTTTGAAACTGGTACAAGTCCATTTTTTCAAACTATTGGGATACTTAAGGGTTTGAATTAATAATAAAATTGGAAACACCGTTGAAAGCACACTAAATCTACCGACACTTCATCTAGTTAGCTACAGTGAAATTTTTTTCTCGCCAAAAAATTTAAGCATCTACTCCATGTCGATTTTTCTTAAAGATTCGTTTTTAATTTTTTATAAATTTGTTTGACGTTGTACGGAAATGTTGTTTAGTACTTTTTTGTAGGTATCCATGAGCTCTACTTCCAGACTAAATTTCAATGAAATCGATTTACTATTGTAGGAGGTATGAACGTTTAAAAATTGTACCACTTTTATGGGGGTTTTCTTACTTTACGGTGTCAAGGAACAACTTTTTCAACATTGTTAGAATTTCTATATATTCTTCATCAAAATACGCGTCGTTTGCATTTTGAAACAATAAAATCGTCCAATCCGTTCAGAAGTTATGATGTTTTAAAGATATGCACGAAATTTCAGGGAAACATATCAACGTATGGTCAGACATGAAATTTTCGGTAATGAATTTTTTTCTCGAAAATGGTTAGGATTTCGGGGGTACATCTATTTGCCAAAAATGGTTGTAATTAACTCCCGCAACCAAAAATAATTTTTTCAGAATGATTTGAAATTTTTTAATTTCGCCGAAAAATTTTCCCTAAGAAAACAAGTTTCTTTCATTTATAGTGAAACGCCATCACAGTGTACGAATACGAGTGGTACTAACCGCAGTTAATTAGCAATATACAGGCACAAATAGAAACAAAGACAAACCCCGTACTTAAAAATCTTTACAAGGTATGGGTTATCGAATACGGTAAGAAGTTCTAAACGAATAATTTCTCGTTGATTGCCTATCGTTTTTACGAAGCATCGTTTGTGCAGCATCGTGTGTGTATTGTGCTCATAGAATTCGAGTGTAGGGCCTCTTGATCGCCAAGAGGAGCAATTTAGACAGTGAGGACGAGCAAGAGAGAATCTTGAGCGTTCAGGCCGGAAGCCACTGGGTGGTATACACTGGACATGCGCAGCGGGTGTGTAGCGGTAGTGACGAGAGCGTTAAGATACCGACAAGACAGAAGAGCAAAAAAATGTGGAAGAACAACAGCGACAGAGTAAAAAGGAAGTGAGTGACAATAGGTACAGAGAGGCGACGCCACAAAGAGAGTTACAAGACAGAGAATGTTAAACAGTGTACATGGAAAACGATCAGAAAAACGGCGACCAGACAACGTTGAACTTCTGTACTCACGGCTGAGGCACCCTTGTCGCGGGTGGCGCAATTCGCAAGGCACGATGCTGCCGCCGAATGACGCACCTTGTACGTCACGCCGACGCCGGCGTCGCTCTCCGCGTCTGAGTCGCCCTGTCAAAACGACAAGCAATTCTACGCTTACTAAGGACAGCCCGGCGTTGTCGCGATTTTTCACGCATCAAACACGACACGGTGGTTATCGTTTTACTGTTCGTTAAGCTTCCTCCTTCGTAGCGGGCAGGGACTAGCGTACAAAACGATCGTTATTGTAAATAAACTAAGAAGGGAACGCAACGAATCCGCAGAGACCGATTTCGACGAGACTCGTGGAAGGGGTTTTCAAACAAAATTCTTTACTCTTACTGTAAACTCCAAATTGATAGTTACTGGGGGGAAAAATCAGGAAATATGTTTTCTTCTTTGCTTTTCGAAAGCTCGTTGTGGTATACCTTGCAAAGGTATACAAATTCTAGGTTTCGGAAAATGTTTGGGTCTAACGATCAAGGAATAAACGTATTAGGCACTGTAGACTGTATTCAGATTTAAATTAAACGATGTCCACTTTGTAGGTGTCGCGAACCATTTAGCGCGAGAACTGTTCGCTGCCAGAAGTAGATTAAGATTAATCACCGTTCAATTGATGTTAATGGCAACGCTTTGTCGACGGAAGAAGCACTCTGATTGACACTAATATAATGTCTAGCACGATGCAGGTTTCAAGACGTCTATGTTCAGGATCGGAGGACGTGCTACGAGTATCGTTTCAACAAGATGCGAGAGCCCTACGCATTTTTAATTCTCATCGAGAGGGACCACTCTAAAAACGTTGCATCGGAGATAACGCCGAGGAAAAATACAGAACAAAAGATAGAGCGGGATTTACAACCATGCGCTACTCACAGCCGCCATTCAAAGTTGTTTCCTGCCCTTATAACGATAGTACACGAGTCAATTCGCTCGGTTGCCCTCCGAACTTTCGATCGAAACGATCGTCTACTCACGTGAGACGTGTCCGACACGGTGGTGTCCTGCGTTCTGTAAATACCGATGGGGATCTCACACGTCGTCGAGCAGAGTTTCTGGTACAGTCTGCCGTAGGTTCTGATCCACATGTCGTCTTTCGTTATTTTCATCTGCAATCAAATTTTTATTAATCATAATCGACGAGTGAGATCCGTTCCAATTAGTTTGAATACTCCACAACACTGGTGACCAAGCCTAAATACTCTAGAATCACATCTTCTATTGGAAGGATATACCCTGTATTAAATATCACTAATATTACTGCTAAGTTAAACGAAATATCTTCTTCTGAAAATAGGTTTCTATAAATTAATTTCTTTTATTTGGAATATTTTTCTTTCGTCGTTTAATAATCTTCTCTAGAAAATAAAATATAAAATTTTCTCTCATTAGTCAGAGTTTGTGAATTTTGTAAAAGTCTGGTACATCTGCAGTTTGGCCACCATTGTTCTATGGATAATAATTATATTCTTTATACGCATGATTTTCTATTTCGTTAAATAAAGATATCGAATTGATTCTTTACCGATGTTAGAAAACCAGACCCCGGAGCTTGATCGACGCCCAGCAACAATCTCACGAATGTTATCATGTAGTCCTTTACGAATGCTTGATAGAGAAGAGTGTCCAGCATGGAGGCACTGAAGACACTGCCAGCGGCGAAAGGTAATCGAAACATGTACGATATATGGGAGCCTCTTTCCTTTTCTCTCTGTCGTAGCAATCACAACGTTCGATTACTTTTTATACTTATCAAATTTCTGTTAATTTCTACGTGTCGCTAAAAATGATCTTGCAACTTCCTTCGTCTCCCATTACTATTAGAAAAATAGATTTCATACTTTCACGAGAGCAATCATTTTCAAGTAATTATGAATGCAAAGATAAATTCACTGTATTATTATTTAATAAAATTTTACAGTATCGATTATAGAAATTCGTAGCAGGTTTGCATCGTTCTTCTTTCTTTTCTTTTGTATAAAATAAAAATTTTAAAAGAAACTTGAGAAATAAATTATTTATTTCAATGATGATTAGCTTTTCCATGAAGACGAACGTTCTCAAAGTTATCTGGCATCGCTGCTATAATAAAATTTCCTTTATACTTTCGGAGTAATGAAGTAAAGGTCAAGTGTGAGTACTTATAAACTTGGTAAGCAGTGCTTCGAGAGGGCGTGAAGGAGTTGAGAGCAACTAACTTTCAGTGTTATCGCAAAATCTGCGAAGCTACTCAATTAGAAGTATCTCTTCCACTGTATACATTTCCATAGAAGGAATTAAACACACATAAATTGCGATATAACATTTCAATACGAAATATCGTAGCAAATGTAACACATTTAATTACACGTTAATCATCATCCTCTTTCCAATTTAAGTAAAATGTAAATGGTAATTGCAAGCTTCATTTTTAGCTCAAAATAGATTCAAGAAATATTGTATTAAGCTAGAAAGTTGGGAAATACCTTTTCCATTTTGCTGAGGTGAAGAGCATACTTATCGTGCGCTCTGAATTGCATGAAACGCATGTTGCTCGACTGCGAGAGTTCCGTTATGCTCTTTATACTCGGAAAGAATCTGTGAAAATTCAAGTAGATTTCGTTTCTTCGAAACAATTATTTTTTTAAACTCAACGATATCGTTTTTACGTTTGACATAGCTGGTTTTTAGGTAAGGAAAGGATTTTTCGACGCTGCGAAATTAATTTTATCCCAAACAACGAGAAAGTTATACATGGAAAACGAATGGAAGATCCAATTTTGGTGCACTTTCTCTATTACTGTCAATTTACAAACAATCTGACAAGCAAACACACTCACTTGAACATAGTTTGCACTGCTACGATAGTATTACAGTCAGCCAGAGTGTCTTCCTCCGCGGAATTGCTGAGTTCCTTGTTTACGACCACGACATTTTCCGCCAAAGTGATACCAGCGCGAAGGAGATCGTCCAAACAGTCGATGGATCCCTGCATCCAGTACACCAAAGGAAAGTATGACACCGCGTCAAGGAACGCAATTTCCGGTTTCCGTTCCAGCAGAAGAATGATTGGATTCAGCGATGTTTTTGATCTGACGGAGATTTTTAACGAACATT
The DNA here is from genome assembly GCF_051014445.1 of Colletes latitarsis. NCBI lineage: Eukaryota > Metazoa > Arthropoda > Insecta > Hymenoptera > Colletidae > Colletes > Colletes latitarsis. Next base: position 46,484,141 of record NC_135134.1, read on the forward strand.
AAAATAATCACGTCCGTCTCAGTTCGTAATAAATATTTTCATGACTTGTACATTTTATTGTACTCTTTATCTCAAACGTATACAGTGTGCAATTTCTATTATATTTTTTCAAGTTGGTGAATATTACTTGCAGAGGCGTTTAAAGATTGTACCTAAAGTGCGCCCTTAAGGGAATTATAAAGTTGTAGATTCCGTTGCTGGCGTAATCAGCAGCCAGAATGATAGTCTTGTTTTGCCAATTGTACTCCTTCGCGTTTCTATAGGTACAGTGCTGACAAACCTGGCAAAGTAGCCGAAAATAATAGATTTTTAATCGATTTTTAATTACCAAAAAATTACAATAAATGTATAATACGTGCCTGTGCCAATTGAAGGCAACACAGAGGTTTCTTTTCTTTAAGTAGATAACATAACGTTGGAGAAACGCCTATGAAAGGTGAAACAGGTGGAAATCCCTTGACGATCCTGCAACAATTTCAATTAAATTGTTGCACGTTTCATATAATCGCATTTTCGTAGGAAATTTTTTACATTACATAGATCGAATGTAATTTATCCCGATTTTTGTTTGGTATTATAAACATCGTTTTAGATTTTTTGACAAGGTATTTTTGTATCATTACTGTACTCGATAATACTGGAATTTTTTAGCAAAATTGTCAAATATCTTTGGTGTCTTTGTATAATCAATAATCGATTACACGAGAAAAAAATGTCGCTCATCGATCGTAATATTCAACGTAGCGAATAATGTACAGCTTTATTTATGTACAATAATATAGTACATTGTGCTATTCACACTCAGGGTGTTAAACACGAGCAGATGTGCGGAATTACGAAAATGTGGAGGAAGCGAAACACCCGAAAAATGCTCAGAACGTTAAAAGTGTGTTCTTCTGTAACATGCTCTGAAGTAAAATTTTTCCAAACATTTCCATGACAATATTATCTTAGGTATCGTGGATGCATTTGAGAATTAAAACGCGACTGTGAAAATGCTGGCGATCAGGATTTAATCAAAATCGACACGTGAGTGCGTTTATTATAAAGATTAAATTTTTTAGGAACGGTAAAAGAAAGGAGGAAATATAGAAAGATATAAAATAAAGTTAGTTCTAACATCTAGGTACATGCACAACGAAAACGTTAGACTTTTATACATTTCTCTCAAGTCTGCTGTTTTCCACCGATCGATTAAACCGCGAAACACTTTTCATTTACTTGACGTGTATCAAAGGTATAAAAATAAATAATATTTGTATTTATATATAAACGAAAATTGTTTCGTATCGAAAACAAACGGAAGGGAGCTATTCGATTGACATGCGATCTCTTAGGTTTTAACATATACATTTGCACGTATCTGGCCGTATTATGCACAGGACATAAACATAAACTAATACATTCGTGGCTTTACGAGGAAAATAAATTTCTCGATCAGGTATATCGGTTGCGATAGTTTCGAGGTTTGTACGAATGCAATGTGAGTCGAGAACAGTCATGTAGAATGTAATTCTTCGATGAATTTGAGGAATTATATGCGTGGAAATAACTAATTATATGAACAACAGTAATAATATTCATTTTATGTTACAAATGTTATTTTTTTTTCATTTCGTGTTTCTTTCGATGCCATCAGCTTCTTCTTTCTGTTCATTGAATATCTACGTTTATTAGGATCTTTTTTTCAATCAATTAGCTTTGAAAGTCGCAACCCACCCACAGCTACTTACAACAAAACTTGAAATCCTTTGTTTCAACCCCTTGCAAATTAAAAATACAAATCGTTACAAACGAGAAACGTCCATGTGGGTATCGTTCGGTTCAATGAGAATTCCATGCACGATGATGATGTCTGACAATATTAAGTGATAGAGTTCGTATCGAATACGCCATAATTTACCGTGGATATCTCGTGTGTTACAAGGTAATGCACTCGATAGATAAAACTTTGACGAACACGGTACTGAAAGAAGAAAGATATTCGCTTTTTAGTAGACGAGAGTCGTTGATATCGCGGATCGAGCAAAACCCGAAACAATCCGGTACGTTTAGTTCGCCATCGCGCAAATCCTTTGAGGTCGATTTATCAATTCACCAGGGCGGAAAGTTCACCGTGGCCGCATTAGGTGCGTTTTCACAGCTTCGTTCGCGTCTCATCCAGCGTCTCGCATCGACATACGCGACATCAATTCCGAAGTTGGGTACGTTGCGAGCGATTCAGCGAGCAGAATTAAACAGTGAACTTCGGCGTACGACGCAGTCGATTAAATTCTGCTTCAAACAGTTCGCGGGAATTCTAAAGCTACGGATCTACTCGACCTCCCACGCTTCGCCAACTTCCTCCCACGCTTCTTAATGTGTTTTGGAACTGCGCGGCGCAGCCAGCCCGAGTGTCTGAATTATAGAAAATGTTTCGCTAATCAACTTTTCGGCGGGCGAAAATTACTCGGGCAACCCTTTCACGTCGGTGAATAGTTTAAGGCTCGTTCGTTGGACAGAAAATTGCAGAGGGAACATTCTGAATATTCGAAAGTCGAAACCACGCCTGTGAATGGGTGCCGATGAAATTAACCCCTTCCCGTGCCATTTAGCTCGACAAAATCCGTCCAAACAGACCAGACTGGTGATAAACTGATTTGTAACAGAGATTATAAGAATCGTGACCAACTCACGAGTCAGACTCGTTAAAGCACGGGAAGGGGTTAATTAAGAAAAATTTCTGGTGACTCGATCACCGAGCTCGGGGTTAGAAAATACCGGTTAATAGATTTGTATCGGGAATTCTATCAAAAGTTTTGGATTCTAGATCTTTTTGATGGTCAGATTTCCAAGTAAGATTCGTTCAAGCAACGGGACCCGAAGTTCTGAGCGTTTCCTCGCGAGAAGCGAGCCGGAAGAATAGTTTATATGAAAGCGTAAAAACGTAAACTCACCCTTTGAAACTGCTGGGCAAAGGTCGTGCGTCAAGACGGCAGTGCATAAAGACGATGCAGGAAGGAAGACATCGAAAACATCCACGAGGACATATAGGGTGTCAGGCAGGACAGCATCGAGCAGCGATTCAATACCATCGAGGCCGATTAGTGGTACGGGCATCGAGAGACATTCAGACAGGACAGATCGGCCATCAACGTAAACTTGCGTTTAATTGTATTTGGATGGTGAATGACGGACGAGCGTGACACCGACCTTTCGTTAAAAATCTTTTACCTTTTTCGTCCTGTCTGTCTCTTGTCACCGTGACGTTCGAACTTTTCAACCACTCGACGTTACTCGCGTCCCGAAATTAGAATTGTCTGGATACTCTTCGCCATATTTAAATCTCGCGACGTAAAGAAAAGTCAAATCAAATCGAAGAACGTAGTGAAAGTAAATGTAATATCGGGTACGGATGGACGATGGTAAATTTGATTTGTTCGAACGTTTAAAAAGAGTATAATGGCGAACGTCTAAAAATATTGCAAAGTAACGGAGAAGTAGGACGATCGAGTCGCGTCGAGTAGATTCGATCCGGAGGAAGTAACATCTAAGAAAAGAGTGCAGAAACAGGACGAGCATGGTGCAAAATTCCCTGCAGCACGGCTGTCGAACTTTATTTCGTGTGATGGATGGCTGGTAAGATCGTACAGATTTCAGACTGTTCTTTAACGCGAATGTAACTCTTCTGTCAAACGTACGATCAACCGTGTACGATCTTACAGTGCAATATTTAAACATTTCCAAGAAAATACTGGTCATCTTCGAACTAATGATTATATTAAAGTAATTACTCAAATTGTAAACGAGTATTTATATGTTTACATATAATACAATACAAAATAATTCGTCCCTCGAGAGGCTAACGTGAACAAATTTCGAACATCGAGTGTTTCGAAGACCCAGTATTCTCTCCCTAAGACTAATACCGAGAGATATAATATATATTCAGAATAAGAACGAGTGATAAAGGAGATACATTCATCAGATATAAATATAGAGATATGCGAATAAATAAAATACACAAATACGTCCGATGCACAAGAGATCGTGCCATGCAAGTGCACGAGACAGTGAAAGATCGTGTCACTCTTAAGGATTCCACGATCGTGCTCAGATACATATATTATATATTATATTGGTCAAATAGAGGAAACGATATTTTTCATCTATCTAATAAGTACGTCTATAAACGTATATTCGTCTAAGATCGACGACTCGTTCCTTTACGTTCACGTCAATATCACACATACTGGGCGACCGTCTACCTTGAATCCTTGCGACCTTGGACGTAACATGATGGTATGAAAAGTGACGATGAAATCCTGTTCGAGAAATACTCACGCGATCTTTTCGCTGGGCGATCTCCATGGAACGTCGTCGTCCATTTCGTCCTCGGACTCGTCGCCTTCGTGATCCAAGGACTCTTGGCCAGGAAGATGCAAGGTCGAGCTCGTCAGCATGTCTGGCACTGGCAGGATGCTTGGTCTCCTGCTCCCTGAAATGGTTTCATTGAAAAGTTTGGTACAAACGTTATTTCATTATCAAATATCGATGTTTGAAAAACAGAATTCATTTTTCTTCCATTACATTTTTAGTTTCGTGTAAATTTATTTTTAAGTTGAAGAGAGTTATGTATACTTTTTAGGTACCTTGCATATGCATATGTATTTTGTTATACTGATACTTTAATTGATTGGCTACGTGAAAAATGTAACTCAATAATGAATTACCTCTTCTTTGTGTGAGAATCTCGGGACTGAGTAGATTGGGATTTGGATCTAGAGATCGCGGTACGTCCAAATGATTCCCGGTGATCGGCGTCTGTGGCGTGGATCCTCCGTCTTTCAAACATTGTCGCGAATCTCCGAATCCACCGGGATCGAGATACGTTGCTGTGAAATTTAACATCAGTTGCGGATAACCTACCAAGGAAGGTGTTATCCAAATATCGAAACATCAGATTTATAATACCGTATTAAAGATACAATTTATTAGGCATTTTAGAAGGAATTTAGTTTAATTTTTTTGTCTTATTAGCTCTCATACTTAATACATTTCATTTAAACCTTTTAAAAATGAATCTTAAAATTTATATTTGTTTTAACAATTATTTAATTTCTTTTAAGTGAACATCGCCTAAGTACTGCACATAATAAATTATATCTTTCATTAGATATAATAGTAATAGTAATAAACTAAAATTTTTCTTCTAACTTTCTACCTACGTTGCAATTTTAATTACTTTATTCAGTATTTTATCCAATACTATTTTCTATCGATATGGTACAATAAAAATAATGGTGATACTTGAAACTGTAAAGCGAATTAAAAAATTGCAACATCAGCGAATATTGTTTTATTATGAAATATTCTATTCAACGATTATTCTACGATCTACAACTAGCAATGACACGTTTCAAGCTTCAAACTAGAAATTTGAGGCAATAGCAATTCTTCTTGTTTTTGTTTCATGTATATGTGTATTTACATTGCAAGTTTGAAGTGTTTTTCTCTCATACTTCTACGAAATATTTCTTCCTTGTGTATGTTGCTTTAACCCATTTATTAATAGTAAAAATAAATATTTTATATATTAAGACCTCTCGTAACTTTACATAATGAATGGGCTACGCAAAATGTATTGAGCTATTTACAATCAGAGGATCGATTCAGATAAGATCACGCATGTAAATGTATTTCTTTTAACAATAAGCAGTTGTATCAACCACTATGCAATAAAGCATTCCGTATGTTAGAACAAGCAGCCATGCTGAAGCATGCCATCTAGAAAATAGATAATGCAATAATATATATAAATAAATAGAAAAGTAACTTCGTATTTAAAATTGTTACATATTCAAGTGAAATTATTTAAACTCCATACTACAATTTAGAAAATACAATAGCAAATGAGTCACAGGATTTTTAAGACAATAATTAATAAATGGTTCTTGTTAAATATCTGGTTAAAATATATTGCTTTGAAAATATACGCAATATTCGATTCGTTTAAATGTTTTTACTACTGTAACTTGTTGGCAGTCAGAAACTAGTTAATTTCGTCTACGACTTTATCGAAACCGTCAGTTGTTAAACAATTGTAGATACGTTACGATGAATACACAGTTATATAACACAAAAAAAGTAGTTAGTATATTCCAATAACGTTAAGAGCCCTACGGTTCAGATGTTCATCCACTCAAGCAAAGAAGCATTTGCCACAAAGTACGCCCAAAAATATACACAGACGAATTACCATCACCATAGCACGCAAATCAGCCTCTCCGAGATCCCCGTATTATTCTCCACGAATCCACGCGAATAAAAAGGAAGAGCAAACCGTAGCCATCACCGTACAATCCACGACAAAAAGATAGCGTACGCCAACGTTTTACACAATTCGTAAAATAAATGGAACAAGCCCGTATACGTTTACTTTGACTTTGTGTTTACGATAAGAATGTACTTTTCAATTAATATCAGATTTATTTGGAATTTTTGTTTCTGCAATTTTTCTTTGGTACGAATTATTTCTGAATATTTCGGAGTTTTTGGTTTCGTTATGTACTTGTTACATCTTTTCTAACTTTTTTAACGTTCCATGTTTCTAATATTAAGAGAAACTTTCTGTCAGCTACGATTACACTCTTCGTGAAGAACAGTGAAAAAATCAGAGCAACAGTTAACAGGAGCTCGATAATTTTTATATATTACGAAATTATATTTATTCAGTGTTTTCCAAATTTAATTCAAATTACTAATCGAACGATTGCTCCTTCCAAAAAGTAAATGCAATTCAATAGCGTGGTATCTAATTGTCGTGGGGTGTACGATTAAAAAAATAATGTACACAGAGACGAGTAATAAATGGTGAAAAAGATAAGGAAAACGGAAGAAGAAAGAATAGAAGGCAAGCGCATGCGACACTCACGGTGGACATCGGATGCGATTATGTTGTGGTGTTCGAGTGGTGTGGGCGTGCTAGGGAGGACCTGCAAAATAACCTGTGGGGCCCTGTGAGCCTGTGTACCGTGCACGTTCTGTCCACGGGGCCCCGTACAGGTCGTCTCCTGTCTGCAGCAAGCTGTTTCGTTCAGCGCATTGTTACAACTGTTGGAATAGCGACGGTGCTCGTTGGCACCGGGCTTGTTTGCTGTACCGTTCCCATCGCCGCCGGCGATCGTGCAGCTGGTGGATATCGTCGTCGTGGTCGTCGTCATTCCCGCGCTTGTTCCAGAATTCATCGCCGTGCTGTTGTTGGCGGTCGTGTTCCCTGTCGTCCCGCTGTTTCCCGTCCCGTCGGTTTTCGTGTCGACGATCACCTGCGTGCCCTCCGTACCCGTCACGCTCTGATTATTCGCCACCACGAACGCGGAGTTCTCCTCCTTCGTAATGCTCATGTAATAGCAGGTGTCGGTTTTCTTCATTATGTGACGCGGACCTGGATCACCGGAGAACGAAGGTCACGGCGATCGATAGAGTTATTCAAAATTTTTGAACAGTCCAAAATATGAACAGTCGTAGGAAGTATATTCAGGTCGAGTATTAAAAAAAAGCTAAGTTAGTAGGGTGGAACGAAACATAATTAACAGATTCGTCGAGGTACCATTCAAACATTATTTTTACAATTTTGTAGAATTAATCGAAGCATTAAACACTTCGTTTGGATTTCAATTATTACGAGCCTCTCAGCAGATGGAATTTTACGATCTCTCTACAAGTTTCTTACATTAATTCCGTTTCACGAGTAAACGCGAAGGATTATTTTCTACCCTATGACTATAAAAAAGTTGCAACGTAAAAGATTTAAAAATGTACTTAAAAGAGGGTGGAGAATGAACCTTCGACGAGCCATATGGCATCGTTCCGTAGCTTTTAAGAAGTTGAAAATACTGCGACAGTGAGGGGATATTAATATAATAGTTACCAGGATTTAAGAGGATGGTGTCCTCGTAAAATTCCGGAAGTTCCGCCGGTCTGACAGCGACCAGCGCCACCCCATATTTACGATGACTGTGGAAGGACGCGTAAGTGAAGGATTTGCCCTCGTACTCGCCGAAAAACCGAGAATCCCCGAGAATAATGTGATAAATCTCGTTTCCAGAACATTTACCGTACAGCCTATGCCATTCTTCTTGCGATTGCTGACCTTCCCTGAAGAAAAAGAAAGAGTTCCCTTTCTCGGATAAATTTCGATAAAGTTCGATGCTACGCAATATCGAACGGGTTCACGTTAAAATCTATTTCTGTTTTGAATTTTTGCGAATATCCGTCAACTCACTGTCCTCTGGAAGTGTGCAGCAAAAGGGTGACCAAGGTCGATGCACCAGGACACGTGCAGTTGTTCGCCAAAAGGGCGTATTTGAACTCGTCCTCGCACACCACGTGCTCCGCGAATTTCACGTGAAGCTTGTTTTCCGGACGGAAGATTTGAACGTACTGAGGAACGTTTGGTGCAAAGTCCTTCACCGCCCATGACCTGCCATCAATCGCAAACATACTCGTCACAAGCTAAGATTTCGTACCTTTCCCTTAGCATAGAAAAAAGTCAATTATTTTTAAGCCACTACGTCTGAACACCTACTGTTTCTTATATTTTTAATTTTTTTCAGTTATATAAATTATCTCGTATTCTTCTTTGTAAAGTGACATTTATCAAACAAAGTTCGGTGTCTTTCTATTTGACCAACCTTTTTACATTTAATTATACGACTTCTTATTAACTGATTTCACGATTCGACTAACCTAAGTATCGTGTGTTCGTCAGCGGCGGTTTTATCGGCATAATTTCTGGCTGCAAGAACGAAGCAGGCTTCCGCTTCGTTCATTCTGGCCCTGGTGAGATCGTTATCTTTCAGACACGATCCTTGAATGTAGATTACCCTTTGTGCCCAGATGGGCACCTGTAAAATCATTCGCATTGTGGTATCCAGTTCCATTGGTGACAACAGTACCACGTAATAGTCCTAAATGTAATTAAAATCATCCGTCAAGCTTCTGTTGAACACGTTCCCAAAGGATTTAAATTTCATGGTCACGTTGAATTTATCACAAAATTTTCTAGTGTAACAGAGCTGTTACGAATCTTCAAAATCGTGTTCGTGAATTTTTCGAACACGATGAGTCCCCCACTCACGCAGTTAATTCATTTTGAAAAGTTAATGTAGTTTGGTACTAAATTCTCGTCATAAAAATTAATTGAAGTTACGCAAAATCGTGCGTATTGCTTCGCGAAAGAAAAGGCCGAAGAAATATTTAATATGTGAATAGAAGTATGCACAAAATACAGCAATTTATTTATAACGTTTATTCGCCCCAACAGTTAAATATATTTATTGTAAAATATTTCATTCTATTTATCCTTTATTTAAATTTGTACAGGACGTAAATCCGTGTAATTCGAGAACTCGCCGCGTATAGTGATCGAGTACGACTAATCGTGAAAGGAAAGAAATGTAAATTAAGCGATGCTGAAAGTAATGAGAGCAATTTTCTGGTCGAATTTCTAACCTGTAGCAAAGGGTGGGCGTAAAACTCGTTTAGAAAATCCATGATGGTGTCGGCTTGCAGCGTCGTACTGCAGACCACCACGTGTTTCTCGCTCTGTGCTCTGTGGGACGAATACGAGCCGCCCAGCTTTTGTCTTTCCATCCACGTGAAAGCCAGCTGCTCGAACTGTAACGGAAATAACGACGAAATTAGACGCCACAAATACTGCATCGATACACGTTCGATTTTGTTTATCTAATTTTCTTTTTGATTTCCTTCTTATTTTTGCCTGTTAAATCACTCTCATGGACGATTACTTTGCTTTAATTACCACTAGTAGTCGAACAGCCTGTACATACGTGACCTAAGAATATAGCGCTGAACGGAATATTCGTGTATCACGTGTTACTGACAGGTTTGACATATGAAATGAACGGTTATCACTGTCATCAGAATCTCCATTGGAGTTCGACATCTGGCCTTTGGCTCGATCCCTCGTCATTAGTCAATGACCTCGGGCAACAAGTAGGGAAGCATACATATTTTAGTTAGGTTCCACAGTGAGTCGATTTAATTACGCGTTTGTCACTGGCGTGTACTAATTAATTTCCCCACGGGGCAATTTTGGTCCGCGTTCTACCGCCGGATTTTGTCGAAACTTGAAAAATTCACGGCGAAATTCGTTTTTATATTGGGAAATGGAATGGAGATTAAATGGAATTAAATTTAAAGGAAATAATTTATGACACTCTGGAATACATATTTCCCATTCACGCTAAGAGAAAAGAATGTTTCGTTTCTGTTTGGGTGCTGTCAAAGCGATGTTAAATTTATACTTAATAAATATTTTCTCCTTTATTACCTTGTGTAACGTCGTTGTAAAAATACGAGCAATACTATTTGATGGAATTAATTTATATTCGATGTCAAGAGCTGTTTGATTTATTTTTCGCTGTACAATTTATCTGTTTAGAGCAACAAAATGATATAAAACACATTTGGCGTTACATTCTATTTTATTGTAAGGTATTCTGCGAGACAATAGTCGAGACAGGATCGATTTTATTTATACGATTACCGAGAAACATGGGATCGTTCCGCCCGAAACATTTGACGTTAAGTACGAGATAAAAGTTTTATACGATCGGTAATTCTAGGAATGATAAATATTCTTTGAGTTGTGAATAGCAAGAAATAAATGTCGAATACCTCCTGCCTTTATGCGGTTCCTTATAGCGGAGCAACCAGTTAAATATCGTAAAAAGGATCGTTAAATCAGTATAGCGTTAACGCCGAGTCAAAAGAACCGACGGCCATTGATATATTTGCAAAAAGAAACCAAAGCTTTGTGTACTATAGACAATAGCTGAATGAATGCATTTGCATAAAAATAAAATAGTAAATGCTTATATAGGGCACTTCTACAGGGTGGTAGATTACTTTCATTATCTCGGAGAAAATAAGTAACTGTTCGATTCGAAAGTAAATATTTTTTTATCGACTTTCAGTTCATTCATTAGTTAAAGAATTAAAATTCGAGAATATTATTATCATCAGATATAGTGTGATATATTTCACCGTGTATATGTATGCATATTCTTTTAGAAAATAATTAAAGTTATGGACCTGTACAGAAATCTGTTCGTCATTCGAGAATTTTAAAACTATAGTTTTCATTCCGCACGTTTTGCATATGTTTTGCATAAGCGCATATTTTTCGCACGAATGCATGGATTTTCCATATTCGACCCGTAATCTGCCGAGCAAAAATAAGCTAGATAGACGTATATAGTAAATCTATCAGTGACGATCGTCGCATGATCTATTTTCGACTTAACCCTGAACTGTCACACCATGATCTTTCAAGTTTGACGCGATCTGTGCATATTTCGAACCAATAAAAGATTCTGCAACAATTTACTGAAATTCTTTCAAGCGCGTAATTCGAGAGCGTAATATTCAAATATTAAAAGAAAATTACAACGTTTTATTCGCAATTATATCACGGTACAGGAACCAAGCTCAGCGTCTTACAGGGAAAATTGTACTTAACGACGCACGGTGAATAATAAAAAAACCGATTTTAGAAATTTACATTTACGACTTAAAGCTTTCAGGAAGAAATGCCACTTAAATTGGATGTGTGGCGCAAAGTCGCAACCTCGTAGGATTAAGATTAACTCTGGAATGGCGCACTGGGCTCTTTCATGATCCCAGCAAAATTTTCGTTGTAAATCAAGAAAAGTGGGTACTTTTATTTTTGAAAAAATCTTATTATTAATGTATATCTTAGATACTGAACAATGAATACTGAACGAAAGGTGAAACGATGCTTGAAGAATTCTCGGTTAAAGAATGTGTAAAGGAGGATTTGGAGGATACGTACCTGTGTAGGTAGAACGATGAGAGCAACGCAGATCATGATGACCATGTAAAGCTGCGAAGGCCAAATGTCAGGTACAAAGTCCCCGTAACCGACCGTGGAAAACGTGACCACCACGTAGTACGTGCTTTGAAACAGATTCAAATGCCTGTGCCCCGCTCTCTGAAAGTGTTGGATCCCGCATACGCTGAAAACACCAGATTGAAAAGTGCCATCTCAGATCGTATCCCGCGTAATTACGGTTCCCAGGGTTATTAAAATCATCGTGGAGGGGCAACTGTACGGTAGTAATTTGAGTTTGTCGCTGAATGCGTCCTCCTGACGCAATCGTCGAAGCCGATCGTACAATTAGCCGCATCCTCGAGTATCCTGGGACGCGTTTCGAGACCCTTTCATCTCGCAGGAACGACGAAAGCAAAGGATTCGAGGAAAGGTGGAGGACCTACCGGAAGAGCAAGCCACTCTAACGAACAACATTCATAAACGACGTGCTTCCATTATGCATGTAACCTCATTTTTCTATCGATATTTAGTCCTATATCTCTCTACCTAGTTCCTTTTCCCCCTTCCTTTGGGCGTACGATTTCGTCATCGCGGTCGTATCTTAATTTTCCTACGCGATATTTTCGGATTCGAACGATCCTCCGCGGTTCAAATAACGTTTGGACGAACCATTCGAGAGTACTTGGCACGAATTTATGATAATTGGAGGTTTCCTCTACGAGAGTCTTTAGTTGCGCGAGAACAATTCCACTCATCGTTACGAATATACTTTTTCAATCGTTGAAACGTTTTTATATACAACGAGAAAAGAACAAGCTAGACGGAGGAGGCGGATACGATCGGGGTAAACATTTAAATTTATTGCAAAATAATTTAGTACCAAGTGCCGATAAAATGAGGGACACTCGCAGAACTTTTACATTCTATCGAGAGATTGATCTTATGCATAAGGCATGAATACTCGCTACACGATTGCTCGAAAGTTTTACACCCCCACAATATTGTATCCAAATCCTACAGAAAATTTATAGGATGAATAGGACTGTAGGAACTTACAAAAAGTCTAAAAAGAAGAATGGGAGGTTATGAGTATTAATCACTTGGAAAATATAATATCCCTAAACGGTTGAAATGTAAGAGAATATAAGAAACGATTTTTCAAAACTCGAAGGACGGAGATCCCCGTAAACGAAGGCCTCAATTTCTCTGATAAAATAAAAATTCCAATAAACGTGTTCGAAGCATGATTCTTGTAGTTCTCATATTTTTCCAAACATTGATTTGAACAGTATTCGCACGCGAGCAAAGCGAAAAACACGTTGAATAGTAAGGGAGCCAACAATATTGCTTTGTAATTAGACGCTTTTCGTTTTGTTTGACTGCGTCGACGCACGCGGCAAAAGAATCGAAATATCAGTGTAGTTCTGAGATTAGAAATATTTCTGATATTTCAAAATCGCTATCGTCTTTGTTCAAATTTTTATTGCCCTGTTATCGACGACACTAATGGAAAAAATAAATTAAATAAATGTTACGTGTGAAATGTAGCGTATACGATATATTAACATTATTAATGTATTACGTTATTATAAAATTAGTGCTCAGAGCGGACGATAATTGATCGAACCGCGTGTTTGGCATGCGTGATGCACAGTGTGTCTTGTAATGCGTGGAAAATATTTCAGAGATTCGTTTAGCACTTGAAAACAATGGAAAATGTCCATGTAAATGCATGTCCTTCGTTGAAGTAAGTCTATAGTCGCCGTAGTTCAAATCTAGGTGTGAATAAAAATAGCGTTTCAGTTCTTTTCCGAGCAATTTATTATTGATCGTTGGTGGTTAGACCTTCGTATCATTTATGACGTTTTGATCCCTCGCAAATCTTCATAGAACAATTGTTCGCAACCTTATTCTATTACAAAGAGCAAAATGCTAAAACAGAGAATATAATTAAGATACGATGTGTCGTCTTTTTGGGACACTCTATACGAATTTACTGCGATTTTATGTGCATTTTCACTGCAATCCGGAGAATGGTATCGACAGATTATGTTTCACCATAATTCACCGTCAGTCTAATTTCAATTTTGGTCAGCAAAAGTTGGTCTTTGATTTACATTCACGAAACGATGCCCTTTATATTTTGCTTTGAAAATGTGGACGTAAATTCTGGGACGAATACGGTACACGAAAGTAATAAAGAAGTTGATGTAAACATTTTCCCTGTTTGATGTTGCTATTCCATGTTTCATGAGACATTTTTAGAATTTTTGCTCGCCTGTTCATTTGTTTGTTTCGTTCGCATGTTCGTAAATATTTGTGAAAAATATTTATTACTTTTGCGCGCTATGTTACTTCTCGATATCATGCCCATACTTGACGAAACACTCTGTACAAGTTGAAGGCAGAACAACTTTGAAGTTCCTGTCTTTTCGGGAAAGAATTGAAAAAGAGAGTCTCTTGTTACGCTGTGACAATATTTCAGCTTTGAAAGGCCGAAAGAGAAACGCGTTGTACGACGCGTCAGAAAATAAAGAGAGGCGAACGAAACAGTGAATTGGCAGTGCAGATTTAAGATCGTTGCAGCACCATTTTTATTTCACGATGCAATTTCGTTTTTGCGACACGCTGCCTGCTTCGTTGTTTTTCAGCGTTGTATTTTGTATAGACCTGCCATTTTATTATCAACAAGAATAGTGTGAAAGCGATCGTACCAGGAAAGAAAGAAAACAAATTGAAATTGAAAATTTTGAAGCTGACCATATTTTTAAAAAGGAAGCTTCAAGAGGATTAAGCAAACCGCTTAGGTTCGTGCTCTCTTAATTCGTCAAGGAATGATATTTCTCTTACTTATTGCACCGGTGGAATGCTGAAAAATCCGACAAATTTTACGAGAAATATGCTCGCCATTTTACGGTTTAATACTGGAATTTCAATTAACTTTTTTTATCATGCTCATGACGCTTAATCGTTTCGCCATCCTATCATCGTCTAAAGAATTTAAATTACGAGTGTATTATTGTACAATTTCGATGGAACATTTTAAGTTTATGCATGAAAATTTCGTGAAGACCTTAAATAATGAGTAATTAATTTTGTTTACATATTGTGAGATGCAAGAGAAACTGAAATACAACTCCTATAAACAGAGTGAAATAAAATGAGCAACAGGATGATACAGTTGGCATTTTAATTATACCTAAAATTAAGTTATAGGAATATTTGTTACACAGAAGATACACTGTGCATAATTACACGATAGTAATGTTAGAAAAAGATGTCAATTTAGTAAAGAACAATTCTTTTCGTTCAAATTCGAGTAATACGAGCCACTTTCTTGAAAAGAGAGAAATATTACTTGAAGTTTCTTGCAACACCAAGTTATCGTTGCTCCAAAAACTTGGAATACAAAATCACTGTTCGATTTCCTATCAATCGTAATTTTGTGTTCAGCCCAGCTCCGCAAAGCCGATTATCTCTCGTCGAATATATATCCAAATTTCGACAGTTCATTTAACCGGCTTAATCGAAATCGTATTAGTCCTGTTAAATAAGGGCCAACAGACTATCAAAGCAAACGAAATTCCATTAAATAATTATCGTTAGTAACGTCGAAAACATTTAATAGAATTGTTACGAATGAAACTATTCGAATAATTTACTTACAGATTGGAATATTTTCATAAATAGACAAATAACGCATATTGAAAGCATTAAAACTTCGCACGCGTGCAATTCCGAAACTACTAGGGGTTTCTCCATAATTGAGCCATCATCAGAAGCGGTAAACCTTCCTTTTTAAAATGATTTTTGATTTTTGGCGATCCGACTTTCCGTTTTGGAGATATCGTAATTTATATGAAAGGATAATTTTTTAATTCGATTATCTCTATCTCCGTCTAACGTGACGACGGTCGACGACCTTGACAAGGCCGTAGTGAAAGTTCATTGACCTCACGACGTAAACAATGAAACTTAAGACGCTTCGAACCTTTATATCTCCGGAACTAATTACGTTATCGATTTGAAACAAGTCTCGTTTTAAAGGACTTCTCATCCTCTATTCAATAAACATAACAACTGTTATAATTTATGCTGCCTTCTATGTTTATTTGGAAATCATTGCATGAAATTAAGTGCTGGAATCTTTTTCAAGTCTATTATCTTTCCGTATTTCCCGAATTGTTCTTCTGGATTTTCATCTCGTGAAATACGACCTCGTTGCATTCTGTACGATGTTGATCGTTGATTCGTTTCAACGTCCAGTTACCGAAACGGCTATAATTCCTCCGAGTGGTCGACGAACATGAATTTTTCAGCCTTATCGTCCAGCTTCTTTCTCCACTCTATCGGAATACGTACACACGCGTTACAACTCAAGGTATTTATGTTTCCGACATCTGACAATCTCGAATACCATAATTCATATGGTGTTTTGCCGGTCGCTTTCGTCGGTAACCTGCTTTACAAGCAGTTGGCGGTATTTACTGCCTCAACCCACTATTTTTTCTCCATATTTGCATCTAGGATCATGCACCGTGCCGTTTCATCTGTTTTTACGTTCTGTAGTCCTTCTTTTTTTAAATAACCCTGCAAGCTATCGTTTACATACTTCCGACCTTATTACTTTCGGACGTTTTTGATACCGCGTTTTCATCGTTTCCACGAATCGACGAATACATGCATCTCGACTGGCCTATTCAGCATCGAGTCCCCGTATCTCAACAGTTTCGTAACAGTGTAATATTCATTCGAATCATCCCTGAATACTAAAATTTAGACAATAATTCTCTATCCTCTAATCTTATCCTATTTATCTTCAAGAAAACGGATGTAGTAACTCCGTTTCCTGTAAACTCCACAAGTAGTCGCTGTAACAAAGCGTCCGCGTAACTATACATCTTGTAAGTACGACAAGCCATTCGTAAGGCGAACGTCGAGCGAGTTTCTCGGTGACAGTGAAATAGATAACGTCTAGTCGGTCGCAATAACTGAACCGGAAGATAATAAATTTTGCTCATTAAATGTCCCCTGCTATTTAACAGTGCGAATAAACGACTAAACGAATAAACTTCTTCGAATAAATTAGTTTCCTAATCACCTTTATAGGACCAATATAATAGAAATCAGCCAACAAACAACGCAGAGATTAGACAAAATTTTTTGGGTTCGAAAAATTCGATTACGATGTCGTCCTCGAATTAATTAAATGTTACGTTCAGATTCCCTTCTGTAAATTTTTATTCGTCAACGGTACATATTTGTACCGTTGTACAGGATTCTTTTTATAGTCGAATCAAGCGTCCCTCGGATTTAAATTATTGCCTCGTTTCATTTTGTAACGGTACCGTGGCGTTTCATTGCTTTACTCGATGTTTACATTTTACTACATCTTTACTGCTTTCGCTTTATCACTCCAAAGGGTTCCTTCTGTCTGAGTGTCTGCATAAAGCTCGTATCGCGAGAAATTTGACGATATGTAAGCTACGGGACTGCTTTCGGAAACAAATAGGATTAGATACGCTATTCCGAGAACACAAGTTTTTATTA
The DNA here is from genome assembly GCF_051014445.1 of Colletes latitarsis. Classification (NCBI taxonomy): domain Eukaryota; kingdom Metazoa; phylum Arthropoda; class Insecta; order Hymenoptera; family Colletidae; genus Colletes; species Colletes latitarsis. Next base: position 46,501,548 of record NC_135134.1, read on the forward strand.
ATTAAAGTAAAACTAGTAAAATCTTTAAACGATTGCAAACCCAATAAATTTTCACATTAATAAATATTATTTAATATAACCAACGTATTCGAATTCTTTCGATTTCTGAATTTCGGCCAATTTTGTTTAGCAAATAGGATTAGGTACGCCATTTCGAGAACACAAGTTTTTATTAATAGTTGAGTAAAATCTTGAAACGATTGCAAATCGAATAAATTTTTTCAAATAAATGACCTAAATAAAGATTACATTATTTAATATATAACCAACGTGTTCGAATTCCTTCGATTTCTGAATTTTGCGCGTAGATTCCGATGCACACGCTGTCAAGTCGATCGACAATTTCCACCAAAACCCGACTTCTACACGGTCGAATCTGTCCAAGAATTTCGGAAGCTACCCTCATCCCCCGGAGGATTAATATACCAGACAACCCCGTGGAAAATCCTTGCACAACGCGTGAGGAACGACTTCAGGATAATTTGAAGATCGTTCGTGCGCCCGTGTCGCGTCGAGCACAACGACGGCAAGGGCGAAGCTTACAAGTACGCCATTCTAGAACTACACCGTAAATAATGAATCACGACGATCGATGGTGATACCAATCCATCTGCACGAGCCGCCACGATTACTTATTAACGTTTGTCCCACATCGCGATCTAGGTCAATCAGGCATGATTTGCCCTTTCCCGGTTTGCACGATCGTAATATTCGCGCCGATATTGCGTAGGTTTGCACGGAACACGGACGAATCTTCGCCAAGAACAAGAACAATACGAGAGGGGTAGGGGGGGTTGACGTTGGTGCACGACTTACGGGCCACCGGACGAGTGTTTCGTCGTTAACGAAAGTTCTCTGTCCCGTTTCCCGAAAGGCCACGGGAGTTTTTAAAGTGCGTCGTTAAGGGAGTTCAAGGAAAGCGACATTTGTACGGGCCATTGAGAATGTCACGCTCGAGGAGCAATTCCGCAGAAAATTGAATTAATAATTCCGGTATCCCGTGCGTTTCCAGCGGGCCAAGACGCGCGTTTACTTTTACGAATTCAACCAACGTATGGCGGGATGTTTGGATTTTAATAAGCAAGCGGAACCCTCGTTCTTTCATTACCTTGTTGCTTAGGCATCGACCCCTAAGAAAATTCAATTACTGGGAACGTTCAACAACCGGGATTCGGCTATATACTTCGAATAAATATTACAGGGTTTATTTCAAATAAACGATACCCAAAATGTGACTCTTCGTTCTTACAAATAGAGCAGTGATTAAATTCTACGAGAAGAATATATGTAACTTAATATATTTAGTAAATAATTGCCCCGAAATGTACACTAAGTCGAAATAGTAAAATGTAGAACGAAGATAAGAGCAGGAATGCGTATTTAAGATGTATAACTATTATTTTCGTTATATCTATCGTACTATAGACAAATTGAAACTCGTAAATCATGTGTGTTGGATAACGTTGTCTGAATAATATTTGTACAATCTCTGTCAAATGTCTGATCGAGGATAGCTGAACGAACAACAAAATAAATGAAAAGAAGCAGACTAATAAAGATATATTTGTCAGCCATTTTGAAGTCGGAAACTACAGTCTCGTAGTAATTTGTATCAGTCACAGTAATCGCTATTGACTTCGATATACTTCTTCTATCTAGCCACAAGTTTTCTAATCTCTTTCTCACAAAAAATTCGTGTTCCACTATTCATGAATGCCAAGACCACGTTTTTAGTAGCCGCCTTTTCCGAAAATTTCATTTGCTACCAGAACTAATCGAGCTGCTTGAATAAATAATAATCCAGTTGGCAAAAGATCGAAATAACGTGGTCGACAACGAAGAGTCTTAAATGTGATCTTTCGAAGTTTGTACGTCATTCGCGTTACATATGTCATTCGTCATACGTCATTTATGTTATACATGAAGAATTCATTTCTATTACCTAAAGGTTACACAAGCAATTTTTGTTGGACGTCAAATTTGAAAATACTGGAAACAGTGAAGATAATTAAGGAACATCTCACGTTTGTAGAAATTGCGGTTAATTTTTCTAATTTTACTTTCATTCGATTACGATAGCACAATAGTCGTTTCACAAATCTTTCAACGACCACCTTGGAATTACCACCTATTTAATTGACAATTTATCGTCGCGGATAATAGAGTCGAGCTCGTCATTCCTCATATCAATGAATGTACTGTGTATCGAGCATTGTACAACACTCAGCACCTTGAAACTTGGAATGCTATGAAAAGTGACGCTCATTGCACTTTCAAGACGGACAAATATCAATTGTACGCGGTTTCGCGACTATGCTCTACCAGTGACATAGATGCAAACTTCGTTCCATGTATAGAAACGTTCAACAACAAAGCAGTAGACACGTAATTTATCCGATTGGTGCTTTCCGAGTCCATTTTTAGCATTTCCAGTCGTTCGACCGCGTTCACTGTTCGATTAATGTTTGCCTTCGTCTCAGTTTCAAAGACGACTTTGCTTTATTTGGGTCGACCGACATATTAAAAGAAACACCAAGGTCAAGGCGGAGGAAACTTTGATTATTCCTTCATTTATGCATGCTGTGCACGCGGCTCGTGAAGACGACAAAACGAGAGAAGATTCGCGTCGCGTATAATTCGCATTTTCCGGATCGAAAACCGGACATTTTGATTTTAAACGAAGCAAAGTCGAAATATAGACGTACAATTTTATCTGCTCGCGAATGTCATAGTTTCTAGGCCACGCTGCTCGACGATAACATCAATCTGATGAAACTATTATCCAAGGGGAAGCAGAGCGGGAAACGATGCAGGCGAACGTTCCGTCTCTGTCCACAATTGACTTCGTCGCTATCATTAAATCATAATTGTAGCTGAAACACATGACACTAGCTAAAGCCTTTAGCAATGGTACGCGACTAGTTTACATGCCGGATCTACAAACGGATTGATTCCTCAAGCATTTTCATGCGAAGCAGCGTTTACTAGTTCTCTGACCCTGATCGATAGATCCACTAATAGAATATTTCATTGCTCCCTCAAACCATTAAGAATTCCTCTAAAAACTCGACACAGAAGGCTATGGTAGAATGTGATTTTTCTTACTTTATGGAATTAAGGAACAACTTTTCGAATATTCTTAGATTTGTTAAATATTCTTCATTAAAATACGCGTTGTTTGCTCTTCGAAACATTAAAATCGTCCAATCCGTTCAGAAGTTATAACATTTTAAAGATACACATGAAATTTCAGGGAAACATATCAACATATGGTCAGACATGACATTTTTGGTAATGAATTTTTTTCTCGAAACTGAGTAGGATTTCGGGGGTATGTCTATTCACCAAAAGTGATTGTAATTGACTCCCCCAACTAAAAATAATTTTTTTGGGAAGTATTTGAAATATTTTAATTTCGCCGAAAAATTACTGCACCTTTAAAATTTGTTTTTCATTTGTAATAGATTTGTTTGACGTTCTACCTCCGAATTTTTAGGTCAGTATGGCAGTCAGATTGGACCATGAAAGTCCATAAGGTGTAAGGTCTACTCGTATACCTCGTTCGTGGTCCAACGAGGAGGAGGAGCAGTCAACAATAGACCAGAGAACACTTGATACGAATAGCGGAAATTTAATTTGGATAATAGGCCACGCGTGCGGCGCTGTGGCGCTGAAGAAGGACCGTTTTATTAAGTTTTCACCGGCTAAGCGGGATCCCAGCAGCTGGGCGAATTCGTAAATGGAAACGTCTGCTCAGGTAAACTTTCCTCGTTATTCGAATAATGTAATACGACTTGTATGCAAGCAACGCAGTGCGCGCTTTGTGTAAACTCGAATAACGGGAGAGAATAAGGGCCCTGGAAAAGTTGACCGACACGCCGACAGAATTTTAATTCGTAATCCCTGGCGTCGCTGGAAAATATATAAATTATTAAATGGAAAGGTGTTGTAACAAACGTCACGTAACGTGATTACATGGAATGGTCAAGTACAGTGGTTCTTATCCAAGGATCCACTGTTTGCACAGGGAGTTGGTAGGTATTTACTTTTGTCCCGTATAGTGTGTTTGAAAGCATCAATTTTACCCTTTCAGAACTTTGAAACTATGATGATTATTAAACTGTAATAAATCTTGCAATGTTGTGAAATCACTAATGTGTTTTATACAAAGGGATTGTATGTTTCGTTGACTAACAGTCTTTGCAAACTTTCAAATGATCAAGTATTCTCAGTTCTCTATCAATTTCTTTAGAAAACGATTCTTGTCTGCCTGTTGTAAATTCTTACTTAATGCAGCATTTTTTACATGCAATGACAATAAAAATTATGCGAGTAAACATCGAAGTGTTTGCTAACGATATTTTGTATACTTCGATCTGACATTTCATCGCCAGTTGTACGATTCGTTGCAAGGCTGAGTATGACAAATCGATCACGCGAATTAATTCAGGACTACTTGCAATATTTGTACATTTCGCTTTCCCTTTATAACTGATTAATTTCTTGTTTAACATGATTCTTGAAATTCATGGAACAAATTCTCTCTTATATTCCGTAGAAGTATTTCTTTACTCATGATTCTTTCACGTGTAAGTACTATATAAAAACAGAATTGAGCGTAGTTTGGCACGCAAAGGTTCCGTGCATGTAAAACTAAGAAGAAAGTTGATGACGACGGGTTAGTAAAAATTCAGTAGCCAGTAGTTTAGGAACCTAATACTTGGATTTGAACGAAATACCAACGAACTACTCGATAGGGGAAAGAATTTTACATAAAATTGGAAAAGTTGAAATTGACTATCGCATTGATTCCGTCTTTCGAAGGTACTGTCTTCTTTAATAAAGTAGGGAAGTAGAAGTAGAAGAAATGTAATTTATTTGACTGTTCTGATTCCCAGCTATAAACTTCTTCGTTAATAGTTTCGATTCCAAATGATTAAGAAAATTACGGATTTTCAAACGTAATGTCTTCCCAAGTTCATCGGTGCATTAGAAAATTGCAATTGCACTTTTCGTTGTAAAACAAATTATCTATCATATTAATACTTTTGTTCGAATCAAGGAATCAAGGAATCGATTTATCCAAAAGAAATCAGTTTGTTTCATTAAAAGAAAATGCAATTGCACTTTTCTAATGCACCGATGCACTTGGAAGAAATGTCGTATCATAGAATAATAGAGGTCATTGAATTATACAATACTGTCCTGTATGATTTTGTTCTATTTTTACTGATAGAACGATTCTATAGCTCGACTGAATTACTGGAACGATCATGTGCAGCATACCTATTGTAATATTTCATAAATTCCAATAGTTTCAACCGGTTAAATTTATTATTAAGGTAATCTAAAAAGCGAACGGCTGAAATTTCACACAACAATCGCGTTATTCAGATATTTAAACCGCAATTAATGTTTATTCAGTGTTGTACAGAGGTCGAGTAGGTATAATAATAGTAATTCCAGCCACGGAACGTCAGTCAGGTATTACAACTTAAATAAACGTCAACGTGAACACATTTAAAATCTAATATTTCAGTAAATATCAATTTCTCTGCGCGTAAAATATACCCAATGAGAGAAATATGATTTTTTTGTATTTAATGCACAAAAATTAAATAATAACTCTGCGCGCTAACAGCGACCGTGTGTGAATTAATTTGGTTGGAATTGCATTTTTAATTTTCATTAGACCGACTGAACTAATTACTATATATACATTTTAACATATTATAGCTATTAAGCAGTTTAAACTAGAATTGAGAAGTAGTAGATTTTAATTGCATCTTTGTATTGTTACTCACCTAGTAAAGACAAGGCACAGTAATGTTGCACTAAGGATCATCAGTTGCTGACTTAATGCTGATTGGGATTTCTGCATAGCTCTGTGTAGATCGTTCTGAAACACGAGCATCGAAGATTAGAATATGATTAACATCAACATCGACACGAAGAATGGAAATAAAACTACTCACGAACATATTTTCCAAGGAATGCTTTGCCAACCAGCAGTTCAGGAACACCGGAATGAATAGATTTCGCATTGGTGGATAAAGTAACTGAAAATAAAATGTCAAATTTATCGTATATTGTTTGTTTAAGGTTGCACGAAATTAAAATCGTTATGAAATATCATATTTCCAAGCCATTACTTTAAACACAAATACTGGATACCATATTATCGATCTTGTTTCATCTACGTTGTGAATAGCAATAAATAAGGGGTTCTATACTTTATAATAAATCTTTTACAGACGGTCGCGAGACACATTGACTTGGGATTTAGGGTTCTAGCTGTAGATGAGACTCAAAACTAATGAGACTAGGCCAATGAAATCAAACCGCCACTTTCTGATCACGTTACACCCTATTCGCGTTTAGATCGAGGTTAATCTCTACAGGATAGATAAAGATCGATGCATCGTCAAGATCGCGTACAATTTGTGTCGAAGAAACGCCATCGCGTCTTTCAGATTCCAATCAAGAACACAGAACAATTCAGGCCACAGAGTTTCATTTAACAAAATAAAGCTCATTCTATAAAACTTGAAACACGTACAAACTTTCCCCGTTCGATGCGAAATAGCATGCACGAACGAATTCTAACTTTTAAACAACTATCGAATAAACTTGCATGAAAATAAAAAAGACTTCTTTTCGTTATGAAAGTTTTGCGAAATTCAGCTATTTTTACCCGTATGGTTTATGCGTACTTCCTTATCGCGGTAATGAAAATTCAATTTAATATATTTAATATAAGAGAAGCAGTAACTTACGAAAATATGCTTCACCGTTATTTATAATATAAAATTAGCCATCGTACGGTATCTTTTAGAACGATCTCCAACGCTCAGTCCAGGCTTTCTTATAAACATATAACATGTTACTTTTTTTCCCCTGCGTTTTATGGTTGCTGCATGTTGCGCAATCTTTATGTTTCTCTTGCAAATATGGTATAATTATATTTAATCTTCCGCTTAAATGTTGCTGATCGTTGAGCACAGCATAATACAAACACAAATCGACCTGATTTTGTTTTATATTATAATGATGACTCAACGAGTCGAAATATAAATTTAATAAACGCTTGTTATTAAATTGTCAGTTTTTCTATTGTAAATTTCAAAGTCGTATTACGAAGTTATTATTGATTTCCTTAAAAATGCGCGTTGGTTTTCAAATTCTCGATAGTTGACAGAGAACAAAGTTCACCACTTGCAGACATAAACGACAGTTTATTCCTGGACTCTTATCGCTTCTCATAAATCGTCGTAGCAAATCTGCACGAACCGACGTATTAATACGAACGACTACGCCTAACACAATTTCCCTCCGCGAGGAATATCAATATTTAAGTCCACCAGCGAAGAATCGTAAAGATATTCGAAGCACGCGAACGCTAAATTGTCGACCAACGCAACAAGTCGTTCGTTTCCAATCGGAAAATGAAACTTCATTATTACAATTTAGCATGTCCTCCCCCCCCCGGAGAATCGGAATTCCGTAACTATACAGGGCGGGCCAAATAAAACGTTACGTTCATAACGAAACCACTGCTGATGTTGACTTAAATCTTTTCATTTAAACGAGACGGAGTTAATTACTTTACGAGGAAAACAATTTTCCTGAGACGTCAGAAAATATTTGAATTATATTCTAGGTCGAGAATCATTTGTTTAAATATTTAAAATAGTGCTCCTGGACTTTTAAACAGCGATTTTGCAGAAACATATTTTTGCTTAAAGAAAAATAATTTTTTTAAAGGGATACATTAGAAAATATTAATTTTAGGTTGAGAATTATTTTTTTAAATATTTAAAATAGTGCTTCTAGACTTTTGAACGGCGATTTTGCAGAAACATATTTTTGCTTCAAGAAAAATAATTTTTTTAAAGGGAAACATTGGAAGAGACGTTGGAAAATATTAATTTTAGGTTGAGAATTATTTTTTTAAATATTTAAAATAGTGCTTCTAGACTTTTGAACAGTGGTTTTGCAGAGAACAGCTTGGAGCACATTGTTTGGGCCACTCTGTAGATCGACGGTGCATATTTAGCCGAGGCAACGCAAAGCAACAAGTAAGTTCCCTGGTTCGTTTGCCATGGTGCTTGTTAACGGGACAAAGTCCGGCAAACTGCACACTATGGATCGCGACTCTACGAAATAAAGTTCTATTAGGACCTTTTGATGTTGCGTGCCTATGGTACGTAAAACGTGCAGATTCCTATCGGTGGCCCCGTGGAATGGAATTCAGAACGAATCCAGCGATTGATATAATACGTTTTATCGCCGGTAAATGGCTTTCGGCGTCTGGGAAACGCTTGTTCTCAAATCGCTCCTTAATGAATCATTTTAATGCTCCGTGTAAAGCTCTGTTTCCTCGGTTGTAAAATACAGCGGACAAATTGGTCGACAATCCGTGCGACAAATCTAATTTTTTGATATAATCGTTCCCGCGAATCTGACTGCTTCGAAGGTGGTTCCCAAAAATTGAATTTCCAAGTTAGATCACCTTTGGTGCGTTCCAAAAATTTCTGAACGAAGAAAACACTTGTTCCATGTAAATAAAGGGGCAGAAAAATTAATAATTCTCGAACAAACGAAGCGTTTCATGGCAGTTTCGAATCACACGTATCCGAGCTTGGCTTCATCGTTCTATACGGGTTCAGGTTTGTCAGCTACGAGCCTTATTGAACTGGGAATATCGGTACTCGTCTCCCAGGAGTCTAATGTCGTACATATTTGGTTCAACGGATTTTCCGAGCAGCCATGTACAATTTCTCGGTCTTATATAAGCCTCAAACGTAGTTCCTTTTTATTGAATATAGTATCACTGAAGATTCAAAGTACTTACCTACTTTATTTAATACTTTAAATGCTACGAGGCGTGTACTTATATCACTGACAATGTTATTTCAATTACTGTTTCTGACATTTCTCATTATTCATCATAACGAAAGAAAATACAAGTCATAATGTAAAGGATTTTCTTAAACGATGTTAACAATTATAGCTAAATAGTAATAGTTAAGAATTGTAAATTACATAAATAAATAAATAAATACTGTAGAGGTAGGCGAAAGTTTTACAAATTAAACTACTAAAAGAAAAATATTTCTACCTTGCAATACGTCGTTTGTTATTTTACATTGCATCACGTGTGTCTTGATGATACTTTTATATACCAGCGTCTTATTGTAGGACACGTAACAACGTAAATAAAAATTAATTTCAGGAAAGAGTTATTTTTCATGCTGAACAATCCTTTGATGCAACACACAGAAAATTAATATCAATTTCGAGGAGACACAGTGTAATAATTTGAACATTCAGACGTTACTAAGGCTATGGCGATAAAATCATTGCGAAAAAGTGACTCACCGTAACCGTGAATGGTATCGTGTTGACTAGCTCCAGGATGAAGTGGAAAGAGAGAAGCTGCTGCCAGACGTTTCCCTGTGAACATGACGAAGGCAGCTCAACAAACCCAGCGACAATTTTAAGAAAATGCAAAGTGCGCTAAACGATTAAAAAACAAAGCGAACAGCCGTCCTGCACTTTCTGTGACCACTACGGATCGCGTCGACGATTTCCAAAATGTCCAGATCAACAGGTGCTTCCGTTAATTTCTGAAAACCGAACGAATGTTCCCACCGGATTTGCGTACGGTCAAGCTGGATCGCGGGGGATGAACGGTAATTAAAACATTGTACTAATACCGTAATTGCGTTGTTTCATTTAGCAAAATTATCTCGCCGCCTTTCCTTTAACGTACACGTTCAGCGTCACAACAACTGCACTCAGGTGGTCATTAACGACGATGGCTTAATAATTTAGAAGGAGCGGCGAAACATTAATTAAATACTATGGAACAGCGCGGTATCGATTAAATGACCGCGTATAGCCTTTCAAATTATAATTTATAATCGATTTGGATCTCGCGTACGATTCGCTTTGATACTCCATGTTTTATCATCGGATTTTTATATTAAATTAAATCATACACACGATTTAAAAATTTACGTAGTAACGATAGGTTCTTTATTTTTTATTTTTGAGAAGATTATTCATTTCTAAATTGGAAACTGTTGTTAAATACTCTCACGATATTTTTATCTTTTCGATAATAAATATTTAGTCTGCGTTAAGTTGGTTTCAAGTTGAGTTGAAAAACTGTGGATGCCTTACAAATATTGTTTAGATATTAAGAGCGGAACTTAAAAAGTTTCAGAGTCTATGCTACGTATATTGTTATTAAATAAAGTCAGTTTCATGTACCACGAGCTCCCCGAAATATTGTGTATTCGCATAATTCTTCTCAATTAATCGGATCATCTTTGCATATGTCTTTTTAACGCGACTGGTTGACGTATATCTGGCCTAGGACCGAAAACTGATTGCAATGCCGCATTCCCGCGGGGTTTTCAGCCTCTACGGTATTTCCTGACGTGTGCAAGTAATATGAATCAAAGTTTTAATTACACGGTTCTGTTCCGAACGCTTGAATAGATCCTCGAGAATGGTCTCCATCGACGTACAAAACATTTCGATGAACAGAAACACACTTTTACGTACAGTCGAGATCGATGAATTAATTAAATTCATTTGTTATGGTCGTATAATTCAAAGTCAGATTTTTGTATCATTTTTAAGTATTCGACGAGAAGGTAGAATAATAATTATTGCTAGGTGGGAAACAAGTATTTACAAATATCGTACCAAGCAATTTTTAAAAATTTAATTCAAAGCGACAGAAATCTACAATTCCATGATTACAGATTCCGATAGATTTCAAACTTTAATTAAATTTTTCAATAGTTCTGGGGCATATGGAATCCATGAGTGTAATACAAAGGAGTCTATTCTTCATAGAATTGTAACATCCGTCGTATTCACCAGACCTATCGCCAACTGATTACTTCTTCTTCAAACATCTAGGCCGCGTTTTAACAAAGGAAGCACTTTATATAGGGACAGAAGTTCAAAATGCCCCGAAAGAATTCATTACTTACAGAAATGCAGACTTTTCTAATAACGAGCACGAACCTGTATAACGTTTCGTTGGAAAAGGCGTGGCGCGTACGCGATCAGAAATTAACGGGGTAAATTAATTTTCCCCGTTCATTTAATCGTTATTAAATAGTTTAAAAAATTTTTAAGTTCGCTATTTCGCGTTTAACGACCTGATATTTTATCGCGCGCCGTAATTACGGACGTGGAAAATAAATTTTCACGGCAGTGCCCAGCGCTACGATACTCTTTCGTTTTAAGTGGCGCTCTTGTTTCTCGCCTCGAACAGTCCCGAAATTCCCAAATGTAAAGAATTTTCATGAATACGTCTCCCCCTTTTCCATCAAGACGAACAAGAGCAAAGCGCTGACAAGACCCCGGGTGCTCTTCAAATTTCTTCGTTCCTATCTGATCGAACTTCCCAAAGGAATTCCTCAAAAACTGTGCTACACTTCAACACCGACTAATCTCCCATTTGTATTCGCCCACCGTGCATACATTTTCCATTCCGATTCCCTTCTGTCAAGCTGTCGAGGGCTCGAACCTTTGTCACGGGCCACAGAAAAGCTTTCACGACTTCAAGGCATTCTTAAGGGTGTAGTCAAACCCCAAAACCATCGAAAAAACGCTTTTCGGATTTTTACATATTAAAATACCCACGACTTCCTACCATTTAATAAAAAGATTCCAAAAATTTACATAGACGCTCGAATCTTCTCTATCGCAGTAAATACAAATTTACGCGACACATTATTTCGTTCAACTAATTTCAAACGATTAGTTAGGAATAATTAAAATATTTAATGGGGCTTAGAGGAAAGCTGAGCAATAATTACAACGTTCGTATCGACTTTGGGCTTTCTTATTTTACATAAATTTATGACTAAGATAACATGTTGTGTAAAATTATTCTTTCATGAAATATATTCCACAAACAGTAAACAATAAACTGTATAAATTTCAAACGATCGCAGGTGTTGGTTCTTTTAGAAGTGTAGGGTTAGAGGTCGATATTTAAAATACTGAGGTTTGACAAGTATCTCGAGAGAGAAAGATCGAAAGAAGACTAACGAGACGTGAAACAGTAAACATTGAAACGTGTGTGGATTTCGTTTACGTCGACAGCGTTGTCAGCTTTTGCTTTAAATCTTTTTATAGCATGTTTACTGTAATGACAGGTTCCCATGTGTAGAGATCCTCGTTTAAAAAATTTTAAAAATGTGAGGCTTCATTTCTGAGAAAACCAATTATGAAAATTCATATTTAAAGACAAAACTTGACCAGGTTCGATCCAGCAGTCTACGCGTGTATTAAATTTGTAATATTTTCGTGTTTGTCAAGTTTGACAAGAACATGATTTACTTCCTATTATTCGTGCTATGTTCAATGATGGAAGCGAATGATCAGCGTCTGTCAATCATCCATTATCTAACATAAGTGCCAGTGGCTCGTGTCGTTTGCACAGGGTGGAACATCTCAATCGATGTCACTCACATTGATCACTTATTCAGAGAATGGAACACGTTCTTAGAACACAATTGTCTTCGAGTTTCTTTTCGAATTATGGGAAAAGTTCTTATCTAAACAACAACTTCAAGTATAGAATGAAAGAAGAACAATTCTGTATCCGTTTCCTAGTTGAATAGAAATAAAAATTTCAATTATAGAATTAAATATCTCACGACGAACGAATAAAAATTTTACGAATAAATTGCTAGATATTTTATTGTTTATCTATTATTCGAGTGAAAAGCTCAACGTGTGGTAGATTTATTCTTCCATGAAGAATCGCTCCCGATCTGTTAGTATCACGTTTTACAAGACACTGTGAATTAGGTTACTTAGAGGGGAGAGAATGACGTTAACCTTGAGTTCCTGTCCCTTAGTTTCCGAAAGAGTAAGCCATACTTTCAAACAGAAGACGACATCGACGATTAATATTGTTTCTGGAAAATAACTGGCACGACGAAGTTATTGGGTGAACCTGTTAGTGACTCAGCGTTAATAGAAGGCTGGTCATCTCTGCTTTTAATGTTGCACGTTAGAAAAACTTTCAGCACGTTGCTATGCTATGCTACCGACACTACATGTGCAAATCAATAACGTCATTCTTATCGTTTTTCAGTGTCCAACTATGATTAATTACATTCCGCTAGCGTATCCTAGCAGTGTCAAATAGTGTCTACATGCTTGGTGATTCATTCGAATGCTGGAATGCTTCTGCTCATGATCAATTTTCAGTGCTCTTGTATAATAATGATTGCGCTCGAAAATGGCCTGAGATATTTTAACTTTCAAACTATATATTAAATATACTCTTAAAATCAAGTTTGTTTATACGTGACCTAATATTGTTTTATACCGTCCAAGTTAGAAATAATTTCTTCTTAAAGGAATAATGCTCCCGTCGACGATTCCTTTTAAATTTAATTAAACAAAGATGTTCGTAATTTGTATTTAAATTAGAACGACATTTGTATCGTTTTAAAAAATCTTCAGAATTTTAGAACAATTTCGAGAATCTTGTAGAATAAAATGACGCGAAAAGAGAACGCGGTTGCAACTCGTATAAAAAGTATTTGCGAATCGATGTTTCTGTAGCACTTTTTCATCAGTGGGATTAATAGAATATGTTGATAAAGTTTGATGAAACGGTTTAAGGATATCCGATACTTTCCAAAGTCCCGATTCGTTTTCCCTTTGTCATCGACGGTCGCGAGGATAAAACAAAACAGCCAAGAGTAAAACGTTATATAACTCGAGATTCATCGCGAAACTGCAATTTTATTACGGTCTCCCTTCCTTAGTATCTCTCAAGCGTAATATTACATTCGGGAGACGTTGATAACACGATCTACAGCTTGCAAAAGCGCTCGTGGTTAGTGGAATCCGCTTTTCTCGAAGATTTTTACATTCTCCACTCAGGAGATATTGATTCGAATATACGGAGAGGGCCAATTAGAGATCATCGCGTAACTAATCTTATTCTAATTTACGACTCGAGTGGGATTTCTAATCATTTTAGCTTTCCACGGAAAACTGAATTTTAACCCATCGAGATTGCCGAGTATTTCCAACCAAATAAAAATATAAAAATGAATAAGAGCAACGTAGCTTCTAAGAAGCTGACAAAGTTAATATTTTTTACCGTTACAAATGTTCTCCAAGGGAAGAACCACAACGGTGGGAAGGGATGGATTTGTTCACTGCATTTTCTTGAAGTTTCAAGTCATAAATTAAATTATTACATTATAGTTGAAAAGGTAGACGAAGTTATAGGGATTAAAAGGTAATGGAGGAATTATTTTTAGTATCCCCATTCGCATCTAGCAAATGTCATGAAGTCATTAATCTAATTATTGAATTTTAGTAGCGAATTTTATTACAGCATAATCAGTTGTTTACACAAATGGAGCAGTTGCATATCTAGATCTCTCATTTTAAATTCTTTCAGACAGAACTGCGATACTAACGACGCAGCATTCACGAAATTTGAAACGCACACAAAGTAAATGTGCCTTAATTGCTGGGAATTACAGAATCATGAGAATTAAATGCACATAGAAATTGAGAAACATACGCAGATCAAATTCTAATCTGAAGAGAAAACAGAGAGTCGAAAGGAAGTTGTCGAGTCAAGAAACGTCTGTAAATCAAACTGGTTCCCCCGAAAGCTCGTCAATGTATAAAAGCTCGGTGCTACTAGCGCTGCTTTCGCTCGATAACTGGATGATGGTTTCAAAGGAGCCTGCGAATATTAATACCCGTCGAGATTCGCGAACAGAAATTACTGCAATTTTCGGAAAGAACCTACTATCGTGAAAGAAAGTCAGTCTTTCTGAAGCTCGGTTTCTTAAACCATGAATTTCATTCTATTAAATGCTGCCCGTGGAAATGGAATGCCCTTTGGATCGTTCGTTGACCAGGGACCCGTGAAAATTTTACGAAAAACGTTGTAAGCCACTTCAGCTGACGAATCTTTGACTTCAAAGTCTGTTAAAAATAATAATAAGCTTTCTGCTGCTTTCAGAAACGAGATTGTTGTTCTTAGATCGGGGATATTCATCGAACAGGATGATAATAGTGAATTGAAGTTGGTTTTTGAAATAACGAATTTGTGATAGACTATTTTTGCATGCTTTAAGAATTTATTTTAAGAGAAAAAAAATCACGTATCAAAGTAATCAGAATAAGGGATAGATGGCGAAGAATAAATTTGAGATAGATAGAGCTGTTATTAACCTAATCTTGAAAAGACTTTACGCGTGACGTTTCAGAATTTAAGAATTTATGGTCCTCTTAAGAGCAAAAAATCACGTGTCAAAGTGATAAAAAAAATGGATAATTGGCGAGGAGAAAATTTGAACGAATAAAAATGTTCTCTCGTGGTAGTTTTCTGATCTAATCTAGAAGAATAATAAACGGTTTTAATATACCCCAAAATTCCTAGTTTATTTTACCGCCCCGACAGGTTTCCTCTGGCGACAGGAATCCCTTTAACGGCGTCAGACAGCGAATCCTCGTCGGCGAAGTTTATAAATCAAGAATGACGGACGGAGACATAATGGCAGGCGCGCAGGAAACTCGAATATACACGTCGGTGTTCCCCGGTGACGGTGGCCCATTCAACGATCATTAGTTGCGGGTCGAGATTGGATTCTATTGGGGGAGGTCAAATACACGATTACCAATCGTATCAACTGACACTCCGCGTCGTTTTGTGTATCTATTTGCGTGTACTCGTGCTCGAACCTCCAGGCATTCACGAGCACCGACTCTTGGCATGTCCGACCGTAGCCTCGAATTTCCGCGAACTCGAGCCCACTTCAATATCGAACACTTCAGCTTCTCCATGACGCTGAAACGGAGTCTGAAGGCCTTGGGAATCACGGGATCCCGCGTGATTCCATTTTCTGGCGAACTGCTCCGGTCAATTCGACGATCCGTCATACGAGGCTCGAGATCGCTGACTGATTTTGACGGCAATCCTGCCATTTCAACGGTTTCGTTGAATCAATCGACATCGAACAATTATCGAAGCAGTATTAGCAGAAACGAAGCTCTAATCGCACCAAACGCAACAGCGAGCTCTTCATTTCTAAACGAAATCGTTCATATTCGCTTGCAAAATAGACTAAGCGAACATTTATTTTAAAATCTAATATAAATTGCTAGCAAATAATATTCGCGACTCCTGCAATTTTAAATATGGAATTTGGCGTTGACATTCTTTGGTACGTAAGAACAATTCGATTTTTGTCCAAGAATAAATAATATGTCTAATATATTTGAGAGACCAGGGGATGGTTATAAATCTATTTGATTGACAAAATGCCATAGTATCGAGTTTCCTAACGTTCGAATATAAATTATATGCAATCGTAGACGTAACAAACACGGTGAATTCACTTTCAAGTTATCTACTTTCAATCTACTTCCACAGTACATCAGTCTGTCACCCTGTTTGAAAGACAGAAAGCTTGCGGTTGCTGGTTAGCGTGAAGAGATGAGAGATAAAACTGTGGAATGGCCAGACGACCTGCTGAGAATAACCTCTTGAAAGGCCGGTTGATGTTACTGTAACTGTAAGTATCAAAGTTTCTTGGACGTACGCGCGAAAACCGAGGATTCCGAGAGGATATATTTGCAACACGTAGTCGCAGACACTTGTATTTAAAGTGACGCTCATTGGCCAGTTGATTTCGTTCTAACTATAGGTATTTTATCAGATATTCGCTCTAAAACCGAAAATAAAGGAATATTTATAACTTGATAACTCAGACGTTATTAATATAAAATTTGAACTCTGTGGTTTTGTGATTCGTATTTTCGTTCGATCGAAATGAAAATATATTAATTTGCAGAGCTATTGGCTATGAAGCAGGCTATGTGCGCTGTAAAGCTCTAATTTAATATAAAATTTAAACTCTGTGTAATCTACGAACGATTCAGCTTCGTTTCAACTATGGCAAAGTAAATGCCTATGAGCGTTTAAAAAACACCTTAATTTGTCTAAGAAATTGTCTTAATGCAAACTGTGGCCGTTCGTCATGCTTAAAAGGGGAATGTGCTAGTCTCTAATGAACATGAACGAATGGAAATCGATATTGAAAGTGGTTTTGAGCGATCAGTTACGTTTACTTTAACGATAGGTATCGAGGTTCCCCAGATATTTGTTTCCAAGAATAACATAAATTCATAATGTTGAATATAGTCTCGAACGACCATTTGATTTTACTCTAAACTATTCCATTACAAATCTAAAGTAGTCTAGTTTGAGTAATTTTCAGGTATTCGTTCGAAAATGCGAAAATTATAGAAAGAAATCCGTAGCACGTGTAAATTCGTAGAATTCAATACTAATAATTCAAGGATCTGTACAAACATTAAATATTCACCAGTAATGGAACATATTAAAAATTCCATCGCTATTGGACCACGTACCAGAGAATACATGGATGTTATGAAGCACGATCGTAATAAAACGATCACGTAATACGAGTCATGCTATCGAAGTTCCTCTACTCGTACAACTCAATACTAAAGACACTTAAGTTAATAAGGTACGACCTCTCCCGAATTATCAGATCCATACCTCATACGTATCACATCACGTGATCTGGCTTTTACCGAAGAATTTCAATTTCAAACGAATCATTTAATAATTAAATAAAATAGGACCCATCCAGTAGCAGCTCGAAACGTGTTTCGATCATGTTATTTATTAGCAACAGCGTTTAAGCATCAAATACACAAGTATAGCGTTAAGAAGATTAATATTGCAGACTTAATTGTCCACGTTGAACAAAATTTGCTTAAAATAAAATCTTCAACGACTCAGAATTATTAAAATTGATATTCCATAAAACGAGCACCGATAAATTGGATCCGCGGACGATTGCTATTTTATATGTTTAAATTTGTCTCGAATACGTTCCCTATCGTCGAATCGGTCCGAAAGACGATAAACCCGATGTTGGGACAATAACACGCGGCGATAACGACGAATGCACCGAGTTATAGTAAGTTATAACAATAGTGATAACGACAATAACGGTAATAATAGCGGTGACTCCGTCGAACCATGAAAAGGCGACCATAACCGCGAGAAAGATAAGGCGAGAAAGTGGTGGAAAAGTGTACGGGGGATTATTAGATCGATTTCTAATCTCGCGCGACGATTTTATGCGCCCGATGCAACGACACGAAAGATTTTACGTCGTCCGTGAAGTTTCACGGGCTCGCGCTGGATTAACGGCGCACTCGCCAATGGCAGATCGAAAATTTTACAACGGGAGCATACTGGGCGAGAGAGACTTCGATTATCGCGCGTATACGTTATCAACGTAACGTTATCGAGTTTGTCGGTTGTTACAACGTGACGAATCGGGTCGCCGGAATGCTCGATTAGCGAATAGCGTGCTACACCAGGCTACATGGCGTTGCAGATCCTATCTGGGGATCGTGCACGTGGAAAGCAACCGGGCTTGTTAAAGTCTGACACCGCTGAATAATAATTTTACAGCCGCTGGGAGTGTCCATGCAACGATACACCGTTCACGCGAATTAGCCGAATTTTCAATACATATATGTTTCGAACAGTCCACGAGTCGCCTTTGCATTTCCGAAACACGCGTTACTTTAATTTTTATATATTTCGTGTCTCGAACGAGGCATTAAAATAAAATTTTTGATGTGGTTTGTGATAGTTCGTATATTTTATTTAAAGCTTTTTCCATCTGATCATCTTCAGATTTATGCAATGAAAAATATATAAAATATACACAAAACTGTAGACCCCGTAATCTGAAAGACAATACCGTACATTGAGAGCGAATAATTTGTATTTATGTGAGCAGACGCGTGACGAAAGTCACACATGGTTTGCAGTTAAAATTAACAGACGTTATGAAGATTAAAATTGCACGTGATTATATTACAAGAATGACGAACCCAACGCAGATGCTTAAATTAACAACTTGATGTTGGTTTCACGGTTATAAACATTAAATATTTTTGATGTGTCGACGAACAAGTCCATGTCAGCGCGGGATATTCGATGTCCTTTATTTTTTAACAAAGATCCGAGGCTAGAGATGAAATTGGAATTTACGTGAACTTCTCCGCGGTCCCACGTAAGACTTCTCGAGATTTTCCGGTTTACTTTTCAAGCGAAACGAGGAAAACTTTCGAATAGAGCTCGGCATGTTTTGTGACTACCTACAAGTCGGCCGAAAGTTGGTAAAATTTTTCGTTTTTTTTTGCAACACCGGGGCGAAATTGCATCGGTCCTGCACCTCGGGACCATCGCGAAGTTTCGCGCGCGATTCCCCGCAACGCGCTTCGTTTCTCCGTGAGATTCATTTAAGTCGCGCGTTCCGTCATGTGTTCATTGAATCTGTAAAAAATCACGACGAAACTGCAGAACGACGAAGAAGCCGAGCGAGAAAGCAGCCAAGCGTTTACGGATCGCGCAAATACGGACGGGAAAGGTTCATGGAAATCCAGCAGAAATTTTACGATTTACATTGCGAATCAAAATCAATCGAGTCGTCCTTAAAACAAATAGCTAAATATTTGTCTCGCGTTCTCTCGGCGAAATCGTTAACGTTTTCGTCACTTTCGATCGATTCTGCGTCTCTTGGTTTGCTACATTTTGCTTCGAGTTTAACTCTGACGTCAACGCGCCGAGAGTACGCCAGTTTGCTAATAAATAATTTCCACAACGTCGAAAGAAATTTTACTTCGCCCGGAGGAACATTGTCAAGGAACGAAAGAATTGAAAAAAATAATTGATTCTTCCCAAAGAAATAAATCGAAAATGTAGATTAAAAAAATTCCTTCGCTTTCGAGTTAAAATTGACTCCGTAGTCGAATGATTAGAAAAAAAAATGCTACGCGTACTATATTGTTATAAATTTAATTCGATATATTTCGACGTATTTCGCTCCTCAAAAGTTGCAGACGGTTCGAAACACTGTCATTGAATTAGAATCGAGATTCTTTGCACGTGCAACAAAATTCCTCCGAGAACGTTCTCCGTCATCGTGAGTACTCTTTGTAAATTTTCGCTCGACGCGATGGAAAAAGAAAAATTATAATTCGCTATCCCACGCGGCAAAGTAAAAGCGTTCCCGGCGAAGCCAGCAAATTGGCTGCAGCGTCGGGAAAGCTTTCACAGTCAGCCTTGGCGAGTTTCTGACCCCGTTACGCGCATTGTACCGACGCGAACTTTCAGCATCCGTATCCTGTTTCATTTATCGACCGAGAGAATGTCCAGCGATTAGGCGGGCGGAGCGTTCATGCAGAAAGCGACGAACGATGTAAAAAGGAAAGAAACGCACGTCGAAGGATGCACAGCGAGGTATTCAAAACGTTACTACGTGAAATAACTTGCCGCTTTATTGTCGCGCGGAAAAGTTTCGAGGAAAATCGAGTTCCCCAAGGACGTCGCCGCATACTTCAAAAGCGACGCGTGGCGCGCGTTCGCCAAAAAATTTCAAACGTTCCCGCTCTCGTTCTATCGAACGAACTTCCGTAATTAAATTCTCGTAAACGCGTAGCATTTGATTTAGTATTTCGATCGTCGACATTTTTATACTGTGTATGAAATTCGTACTTAATAAAAATCGTGGAACCAATGTTTTTCTGAAATTCGCGAGCAGCGATTGCTCGAACGGGTGTAACTCGGTAAATCGTCGAAGGCCGCGAGTCGTTTCGACCTTTCGAGAATTAATGAAACTCGTACGCCTTAATTATAGGCGGGCAGAACAGTAATTTACCGCGTTACAAAAAGAACTTGCTTGTTTTCTCGTTGCGCGAGCAATTCGAAGAGCCCGCCGGCTAACGATGAATAATTAAGAGCAGCAAGTGTTTAGGTATTGTTCCCGTTTTATTCGTTCCACGTTTCCGTGCGGCAATAAAGGGGAGCGAGGGGGGGGGGGGTAGCGAGGCAGTTCGAGCGGGAAATTTAAACGGCCGTCGTAGCCGAACGATCGAGCATTATGCACGAAATAAAATTTCTAAGGATGAAAGGATGCGTACCTTGTAACCTAAATAGGCGAGCAGCAGAGCTTCCGAAAGCGATACTATTGCCAGGATCACCTGGACGACCCACAATTCCAAGGGCCTTCTCACCCATAAAATCGCGTCCCAGTTGATGGTCGGGTGCTCCTGAAATTCTTCCTCCGTGAGGTTCTGAGACGCGAGGAACTCGGTTTTGTTGCCGGGCGTGCAACCATAACTGGAAAAAGGATTTTTAAAGGCGGCTAATAAAGTTCCGCGAACTACAGACCCGGGGAAAAATTTTTAAAAGCTTCGCGCTAAGTTTCAAGGAAGTCCGAGTCGCGGCGAAAAATTTTTAAAAGTGCCAACGTCGAGGATTTCGGAAAGGGGGGGGGGCGAAAACTTTCTAATCGCGTTTAATCGACCGCGACGCGAACTTTGGAAAGTCGTTAATCGAACGTTATTACCGCGGAATTTGATCTAATTGATCTACCGGATACCTCGAGTTTTCGAAATTCGATTTATTTATTTTCAAGCCGTGTATCGAGCTTGTGAAAAATTTACTATAATCTAAAGGAAGAAATGGGAGGCAAATGTACATATGTAGATACGACGGAAAAAGTAAGATATAGAAAAAGGGGATAGACAAATATTGCGCTTACAGAGATAGTAATTTGAGGAGTATAGAAGATAAGAGACAATATAGAAACGGAAAGGAAACGAGAAAGGACCTAGAGGGATAGATGAGACGCGGAGGAAGAGCGCTAGAAACCTTAGCGTTTAAGGAGTATCGCGGCTCTTAGAGACTCGCGGCAGGAAAACGCAATACCGTTTCAGTTGCAAAGTCTTATCTCGGTTTTATTTTCAGCCACGACCCTCGTTCTACAAAATATCGTAACCTTGCATAAACGTTGGGTTCAAATCGCGAACCGAAATGGGTTCCTTTACCCCGCGAAGGAATTCTTCCAGGGTCGTTGTGTCGCGAAACGTTCCTGATAAAACAATAGAAAGATCGCGATAATAAAAGCTACGCGTTCGCTTTTGGAAAACAATTTTTTAATAATAACTTGCAACGATACTTCGCCAAAGCAGCACGATCGTACACTACTGGTCGAACGTATAAATTCAGGCGTTATTATGCGCTTAAAGAAACAATAAATTGGATGGTTTTTACTTTATAAGTAATTTAAAGAAAGTAACGTTGGGGGTTTTTCGAGGCAGTTATAAGGAACTATAATAAAATGGACTCTTGTGGTTAATACCTATAGTTATAAAAAAAAATTTGGAAAATATTCTGTATTTTTGGGAAATTATTAAGTAACTGTATTATGCAACTCACCACGTTGCATAAGTTGGATCGTTGTCGGTGATGACTCTGAATATGTATAAGAAGCATGTTAGCAGCTTAAAAAACAGATTTGCCAATCGTATCCTTAGACCTGAAACAAAAATATTTCGTTACAAGTAAATAACCAAGTAATTACTTTCTATTTTCTCTGATAAATATAATGTCTAATAACATTTTAAATATATTTATTCTATCGTGGATTGCATACCTAGGCAACGAAACAATTAATTACATAATTTGAAAAATCCTTTAAACTACTATTTTATTACTCGTACTTAAGTAACAATATTCAATATCAACGTGTACAGAGTTCTCCTAGCTTCGCTATAACGAACATTTGTAGTTAAATATTTTTTAACTTTGGTAGCTTTTACGTGGCTTCATACCGAGGAGGGTTGTAAAACATCAACCGAAACGTTCACGACAAAAATAAACACTGTTCGCGAATTCTTCAATTAGTGAATTTCATCGTAAAGAGTCTCGCTTTTCAGAGCGTGGACCAATTTACAATGGAATTTTTAAAAATGTTTTAGGCGTGAGTGGTTTATTTGAATGCTTAATTAGAAGAATTTATTTTATGTAGCTTCTTTATTAACGTTACTGCATCATGTAAAATTCGAAGACGTCATTATTTAATTGTAACAAATTTTTAAAGTTAAATATTTCTTGATTTCAGAAGCTTTTGTATAACTTCTCTGGGTCAATTTATAATGGAATATTTTAGGAACAGACAGATATTTAAATTTTTAATCACTGACGTATCGAGTGTAATATTTCTACATTAATTTTGATATTTGACTTCGTACATTGCAATAATAGAAAGCAATTAAATAATATAGAAATACTAAGGTACCAGTAGCAGTATTATACACTACATCCAGCAGAATATTTTACGTAACAGACTGCTAACAAGTTTATTCTAAGATGAAGTTCCTTTGTTCCACATTTAACCAATTGGATTGTTCAAATAGACGTGTAATCTAATCTTGTTTAACTACTCTATAAGGGTGTTTTAAGCAGGCATTTTGTACCGGTTGTACACGAATGCAAGATCCTTTGCTCGGAGAAGGATAGTGAACAGCATCAGCGTAATCGAATACCAAGATGATCAGCAGCGAAGCAAGAAGGTGGCTTTCGACAACAAGGTAGAAAACGAGAGAACAAATACAAGCGGCCAAGACCGAAGTAAGCTTTTATCAGAGTAACTTTATCTGCTTGAATTAGGATATACGCCGGTGGAGCCTCATATTTCAGGAATAAAACGACTGATATATGCTTCGACGAAGAATATTATACAAGGAATTCAAAACTTTCGGGTTACAAATGTTTTCGCTACTGTATCCGAGCGAAACGAAAGGTCAAATCGTTTCATATGCATGCCCGCGGAACAAAAATGCAAATAAAATGTCCAACAAACGCGGAAACTACGCTAGATTTCCTTGCAAAAGCCATTAGGAACGGAGCGTTATATTTGCGCGCGAATAACGCTCAACGTGAACAATATAAAATTATTTTATCGTCACGTGTATTATGCAATACGAATAATACGTGAAATTATTATTGGATAAATAATCGATCGTAGTCGTTATAAACAAAAGACGCTTATTTACAACTTGCTTCCATTCGTGTTAAGATAAAATATCCAAACAATTGCGTGAAAAAAACGCTGACAATTTCTGGACCGATTTTATTAAAATTGCGGGATTAGTAAGGGGTTGTCAGGTGGTTACGAAGAATCTGTCGAACCAATTATTATTTTTTTCGCGAAAAATACCGCCTTGTACGGAACACCTATCAGCTCGAGCGCTATTTCATGAAATACCTCTTACGGGAACGTGTCGCGTGTACTGACGGGACGAAGTTTCGAGAAAATCCGGAGAACGAATTTGTCACGGGGATGAAATGTGTGTTGAAGGTTATCGACATCCAACAAGCGGGAACAGGCTATTTTAATCGTTTCCTCGTAGCGTTACGAGGCATCGATCTCACCGGTTTCGACGTGGAGATGCGAAGGCGGATACGCAAGGATCGAGGCTGGTATCGGCACGATATCCGTTATCGGCTGCTGCCACCAGCTTCAAAAGATTATACCTTGCTGGCGGACATCCACATGGTTGCTCGTGTCACGATATCACGGCGTTCACCGAAATTACGTTACTGGCATGCAACGAGTAACGTGCCACGGAAAGGAATTTCCGGTGCCGTGAACTCTTTCGTGAACAAAAGCTTGACGATCTCGGCGAACGGGCAGACGTCGATAAAGAATAAACGATCTTCTCCCGCGACAATCATCGAGACTTCATTTCACAGGACCACGGTAATCTCGCGTTGATATTTATGTAACGAAATAATTCGATGGCTCGACAGCGTCAATTGATAGCCGCTTCGACGATGTTTCGATCAATTTAACGATAATGCGCCTCTGTGATGCGAAAATGCTTCGAAGGGCACAAGCGTCGACAGAGTAATCGTGAAAATATAGTTTAAAAAGTTCAATATATCGTTTAGATTTCGTTGCAGTATTTATATATTTGTTCGAAGATTTGTACGAATTAAAATCGAGAAAATATAGTATTGGATAGTATATCAAATTTATACAATTTATATCCAAAATGAAATTAAAATCTATTGAAATGGACCAGTTCGAGATTTTGTTACGGACAGTGCAAAAGGTGAAGTGATCAATATCGAGCATGCAGAACGCCACAACGTTCAAACAGTGAACAACGATAGCAACAGACTGCACAAACACAGGTGTTTACAAACACACTTGTGTGTAAACTGATACGACCGGGCAAGTGCTTCCATATGTGAAAATAAATAAAATAAAAATAACATTCGAGGTTTTGTTTTCGAGATAATTGAATTTGAAAACTTGTTCGATACGCGCGCAACTGAATGCGATTTCCCTGGCGCGTCTGACCATTGATCACAGTTTCTACTTACGCCCATATTTAAGTCGTACTCTCTAGAATCGTTATACTGTTAATTTGAGTTGTTTCTAATTTCAAATACAACTTAAATCATTGAAATTCGAAAATATATACACCGTTCCAAAAATCCAAATGACATGATTAATTATAACAGCGAGAAGAAATTTAATTCCACTAGGAATTTTATTTTACATTCTCTCATATCGTCTCTTTAGTTTTATTTCCAATCATACATATTTGTGTGATAATTTTAAGCCTGAGCTTTAAAACAGTTGTAATTTATTTTATTTTTAAGTAAGAAAACTATAAACTTCTTTACACCGGATGATTGCATTGTTGCGTATCGAGAAAAAAAATTACTCGCGCAGATATTTGATCCAGTCATCGCGTCAATACTACTCCAGCAAAAAGAAGAATTTTCAGCTGTGAAACAACTATCGAAAAATATTTGAATCGATGGCAAATAAATGATTTTGACATCCGTGCTAAAAATCTTGACGAGACATTTTCGAAAAGTGCTTTATCGATGGAGAGTCTGTGATCGATTAATTTTTAACAGACCACATGGCACCGCGCTCGAAACTACAAATATAACAGGATGTGCAGTTTCACACAAATTCGACGAATATATTCGTATTGTAACGACATAACGCAAAAATCTGGCGTTGTCTGCGAATCACGCCACTGACATACTATTGTATAGTGTTGCATGCACAATCTATTGATACATTCGACGACTGTTTAGAAATCTATAAATAAGTTGGATCGAAATAAGTTCCACGATTATATTTTAACTCTCGTTGGAATCTAGACAACTTTTGAAATATGAATTTCACAAATTCTAAAACGATATTTGAGACGTGAATGATACTAAAATTTGGTTTTAGAAATACTATATGCAGGACAAATAATGGAGAAAATAGATATTTTCTTGTTCGACAAAATCTGTTGGATATACGAAATTTATAAAAATTACTTACTCGAACGTTGATTCTTAATGAAGTACAGTTGAAGTCGTTCCTTGAACGTGTTCTCGTTCACGTAATATTCGACACGAACTCTGAAATCAACAAGAAAATATTATAAATATTAGTTCGTTTATCAAAATATTTATCTAAAAGGTAATTTCAGTTATTGAAAGAAAATTGAAAGCGAATATATTGCACTAAAACAAAAATATTTCGATCTTGATCTGACTTAAAATCGATCATCGTTGCTTCGGTTACAAATTTGTTGAGAAGTGCTTGGTTTAAGTAGAGTAATGATATACAATTTAATCGTGATGTCGTGGCCCATGTTCCAAAATGTTCGATCGTGTCATGATGATAACAAATGAATTCAGTGAGTGATTACTTTGAATGAACAATTGAACCAAAGGTTATAATCGAATAAATCTGACGGGGCCAAAGTTGGAGTAATAAGTCGTTCGGTACAAATTGTCTGGCGCAAGATGAAATTTAACTAGCTATTCAATCTCGAGAAACTTATATACCATAGTAAGACGAGTGATGTACGCGTACCGGAAGTTTGTGGTAGAGATTTGTAACGATGAGGTTAAGTTTACGTTACTGAAGGTATTCCCTGGAACAGCGGTTTTCAAACTTTGTGGTTTCTGGATCCCTTTACAGTCCTACAAATTTGAACGAAACCTCAAGGAATATTTATTATCCCTATTTTACCCATTTTAGAATGATAGCTTTAAGAAATTTTGTAAATATAAATTAATCGAGTCACGTACTTTAATGTTTATTTTATTTATCTTATAATCTCACGAAATTATTTTTAAATTAAAATATAATTCACTTTCACTTGATATGAACATTTACGAGCCACAGCTATTGTCAACTACGCGTTAACGTTGAATACTCCAGATACCTCTTCGACGTTTAGGGTCATGATCATATATTAGGAGACCCTTTGCCTCCCTGAAAGTCCCTCTGCGCCCTATTCTTAGATATTTCCTTTATTTATTTCCTTCCCCATAACCTTCCCTCGCATGCATCACCATTTCTCACATTTTCAACAAATCTGAAACATTCCACACATTTCACACGACTATCCAACGTACGCTAAATAAAACCAAACAATGGTTATAAATCGTAACTAGCGTTTTAAAAGATTGCTAACATTTTTAGTCACGAACGGATTTGATATAATAAATTCGCATATTTTAATTTTGCATTCTACTTTCTCTGGGTCTCCAGTTACAATAAGCTCTACGCGTACCTTGTTTCTCTTTGAAGTGACAAAGTTTTGAGGGCATTACACACTCCAAATCTAACCCTTACACGCACACGTATGATCGTATACACAAACTTGAGAGGGCAAACGCACAGAGTTGCTGAATTAACCTCTCTCGTGCTCCACGTTCCTTGAGAATTGCTTCAAATTACCTACTTTGAACTGCTCTAATTCGCAAACGAAATTGCTGGCCAGCCGAATCTTCTTTCGTACGGTTTTTGTAAAAAAATTTTAACAGACTTTAGAGGTTATGCGTGAAAAATAAAAACCCACAGTCCGAATGTCTTTCAAAAAACATTCGTCTCTTAAGATCAACAATTCATCCAACACAAGCTTCTTTTGACATCTCGAAACACCAAATCACATTCGTGAATCGTTCGTGGATACTCTGGCTTATAATTTCAGCCAGAACACTAACTTTTCCAATTTCATTTCGATATAACGAATTATAATTCCGAACGGAACACTAACTTTTCCAATTCTATTCCAGCCTCCCCACTCTAAGAGCCGTTTCATTAATCGCGAATCAAAGGGTCGTGAATCTATTTTAGTGTCGTACGGCGAATGTATTCAAACAACTCATAATTCCACGCGGAACACTAACTTTCGCAATTCCGTTTCACCGTCCCATCCGCGATACGTTCCATTAATCGCAAGACCAAAGGATCGGGGATCGAGTTTAGTGTTATCCGCGAGCGTTCTAACGACTCCGTAAATTCAAACGGAACACTAACTTTTCCAGTTCCATTTAGACCAGACGGGAATTTCCAGCTCCTCTTCGACTTGTTCCATTAGACGCGAACAAAAAGATCGCGTAGCAATCGGATCGTAGCTGATATTTGCATAAAACGTTACGCACGGAAGTCTCCTGGCGGACTGACGTTCTCATTATCAAGTCGGAGGCCTTCGATTACCGATTCGATAGTTAGACCCGGTGTTCTAAGTATTACGTCGTGACCGTTTTAACTGCGAGCATCCAGCACCGAGACCGATTCCATTGAACGGTCATCGTTCCGTAGTCGATCGTAAACCGGCTGTGGCTATTTATACCGGCGGATAACGCGTCAGCTTCGTCGAGAATAGCGTCGCGTGACGACATCGGGCCGGCGTCGACAGACGGTCTGTCGTACGCGGTCGTTTCGAGTTGTTGAACTGGTTCTTTGACCCAGATAACGTCACGAGAGAGCCTGACTTACGGTAGACCGCCGTGCGAAACGTTTCGTCGAGCGATCGTCGGTCCCGGGGATGCTCGGAAATCTTTGAGCCCGGAAACAGTTGTCGACGAAGGTTCACAGGGTGTTAACTTTGCACCGTAGCCACGTAAAAGTTGCTACGAAAAGCGCTGGGAACCGTGTCGTAGCTGAGTCAAACTCCCGAAGGTGTCAAGGATAGCAGGATTACTACGAGGACCTGACTTACTCGCTACTTTCGAGATTTCGTAGAGGTAATCCCACTGTAACACGAGACTCCCCTGACAGACGCTGTGCATCGTTTAGGTGGCGAAGGATTTGAATATATGAATGTTCTGTGGCAGAATTATTCATAACTGTGCTTCTTAAACACTCCGTCCGCGAGATCTTACGGAGAAATTGAGATGTCGTGTGATACTTTTCGACGAAGCGCTTTAATATTTTTATATATTACGTTGCAATGTGTGTGATGTAATAAGAATTACCAAATAGTATGGTTTATGATATAAAAAGAAAGTTTAATGTAGTATAAAAATAAATAAATATAATATTAAATTTTAATTTTAAATTAAATAAAATTTAAATAAAATAAATAAAATTTTTCGACAAAATTAAAAAATTTCAAATCGTTCTGGAAAAATTATTTTTAGTTGCGGGGGTCAATTACAATAATTTTTGGTGAACAGACATACCCTCGAAATCCTACGCAGTTTCGAGTAAAAAATTCATTACCGAAAATGTAATGTCTGACCATACCTTTGATATGTTTCCCTGAAATTTCATGCATATGTTTAAAACATCATAACTTCTGAACGGATTGACGGATTTTAATGTTTAAAAAAGCAAACTGCGCGTATTTTGCTAGAGAATATGTATAAATCGTAAAAATATTCGAAAAGTTGGTCCTTGACCCCGCAAAATGAGAAAAACCCCATAAAAATGGTCCAATTTTCAAACAGCCATAACTCCTACAATTGTGAATATATTTCAATGAAACTTTTTCCTGAAGTAGAGCTTATGGATATCTACAAAAAAGTATTAGACAACTTTTTTGTAGGGCGTCAAACAAAGTTACTAAAAATGAAAAACGAATTTTCAAGAAAAATCGACAGGAGGTAGGTGCCTAAATTTTTCGAGGAAAAAAAAATTTTTCAAATAGTTCTAAAAAAATTATTTCTAGGTTTTGGGATTAATTACAATCATTTTTGGTCATTACACATACCCTTGAATTCCTTCGCACTTCCGAGAAAAAAATTCTTTCTATTCTCGATTCTTAATTTTCGCCTTACTTTGTTCTCTAGAATCTCTAATTAAAATTTTTCGCCGTTGTCACCACAATGTTGTATAATTACCTCGAACTCACGATTCTATACAAACAATTAAAAAATCCTACCCTGTCCCGCCCAATAGAAATGCAAAAATAAATGCCAGAAGCTTACATTGAATTGTGCACATTGAATTCAATTTGAATAGTGCACAACAATAGCTACGGTCTCAAGCAGTGTAGTTCTCGCCTAAGCTCAACATTTGCAGGATTATGTAAACAAGGGTCCGTGGTCAAGTACGTGGGGCGGTGGAACAATTCGACGCACAATTGTGCGACATTATTGCGTCATCGACGCAGCGGTCAACCTTTGAGTTCGGACTAATTAATAGTCGTCGACTGTTCCGTGTTGTGCAAAGTGTGAAATGCATGTCAAGACGAGCCGCCGCGCTATTCGCGTCTAATTACAGTGAATGTGTTCGATAGAAGCTCCAATTCGCTGGGGGATGGGTGTGTCGGTTTGCGGCGAAATATGCCACGAACGGAACACGGAACGAGCTCCGCGAGACGACCGGAAAATGAAAACGTGCCGCCGCCACGAGCTCGTCTTTGCCTTCGAAACTTTCGGCGAGATTGCGTTCGCTCGGCGCATCGGGCATGCAAACGAAAATCCGATTAGCCCAGTCATGAGCGATATCGCCAGAGGAGGCCTTAACGTGTCAGCGGAGCCGTGATCGATTCGTGGCTTCAGTTTTTCCGACGTTTCTGTCGTGTACGTTTCGCCGCGTACGCTTGTTCCCCCGTCGTCGACTCGATTTATCGAGCCCCCTCGCGTTACTGCCGTAACTTTTTGCTTCACGGACAAACAAGAAGCTTGATAAGCCGACTAAGATAAGATTCTTAGTGCCGACGGCGTGAAACTATGAAAGTATTACTTGTACCAGTATATTGGCTTTTTACCCGCGGCTTTTTTCAACATGTAAATAGGAGACTCGATGTATCCGGACAGGTTCGTTCGTCCTGAATGAAGCAATTCATCATTCTACAACGAGAAACGTCACACGCTGTTCCTTCGACTCTTTTCTCTGCGAACGTGGCTTTCGGTTGGGGGCACTTTCACGTCTCGTTGGGTCGAAAAGTGGAGGAGAAACGTTGGGGAATCTTTTGTACTAATCACGTAGTTTTAATTAATATTGGTGGGAAAGAATAACATCGACTTATTAACTGAATAATATAAAAATGAATGAAACCAATAAGGGTGATGAAGAAAATAAACCACCATAATGGACAGAAAAGAAAATAAATATTAATATGAGTACACCAGGAATATGTATAAAGGTGTACCAAAAAAGAAAAAAATTATTCCTGGTGTCAAAAATGCTGTTAATATTTTACCTCCGTTATCAAATAATAATGGCGGGAACCATAAACCGCAGTATGGATTATTGCCATGCCGGTATGGAAAAGAACCTGTATGCGTAATTAATCGTTCTGATCGTATCCAATTTAAATTTGCATAAGAGGAGTACGCGCTCGAGTTTGACTTTGATTTGCCATTTTATATTAATACGAACGACGAAATATATTCCGTGATGTTTTCAGTCAGCTTTGAGCTTCAAATTGACATATGATAAACGTCATCTGACAGCACTTTTAAGTTGTCAAATTGCGTGGAATTTCACGCGTTCGTGAAACGTTACATTTTGTATAAAATTGTTTAATATCAATAAAAAGTTATTTACGTTAATCTAGGTAATTGATTTAAAATATCTATCCTTTTATTTTAAATTCTCCTAGATCGATTCCCCTCGCCAGTTTAGGAAACGTAGGCAGTGAAGAGTCAGACAAATGCATGCTGTTTTCTTGTCGGAGCAATAACAATCTGGCGTTGGCATTTCCTGCGCCTGATAGGAGGTGAACTTTACAACAGTTAGGTTACAGCGCAATCTACACGCGATGTCACGCATACCAGAAATTTGCCAGTCGAAAACCATGCGAAATGCGATTACATAATCGAGAACGTTGGTATCGCCGGTGTAAATGGACAGTTCCAAACTGATACAAACCAAAACCAACACGATTAATTTGCACATATGGGTGAATACTAAGGCTAGATGCAACCATTGATTGCATCAGTCCTTTCAACTATAAGCTGAAATACATGGAGTTCGTAAACAGAGATATCTCTTAACTCAGAAATTTACAAACGAATATTCGTATCGATTACTGTACTTCTTTGGTGTTTAACATTTTAACTTTATCGAGTTAATATTAATGTAATTATATAGAAACAAAATAATATACCGAATTTTTTCTGAAAATTTGGGGATGACGATTCCCAGAAATGGAAGCACAGAATATTACCAGGAACGTAACCGTTTAATGTAAAAGTTACATAATTTTGAAAAGCAGTTTGTCAGCAGTCTCCGAGGAACGACACTGGAGACGCGAACATTAGCGGGTAGAAAATTACAGCAATCAAAGGAAAGGGGAAACTTTTTCGTTTTAACGAAATTAATGACCATGCTCCTCTTTCGATTCGAGTTAGAAGGTCGATTCGCAGTAACGAGTTCTGGAACCTGTTACTCGGGAATCCGTAAAATGATCGTGTTTCGCGGACCGTTTCTACAAAATGGAATTCACGTACATCGTGAACGTCAAACCACGTCAGAATAAATTACTACAGTTCTGAACAACAAGCTTAACTTCGATCGTGGATGGTTATGAAATCGGAACGGTAATTGAAGCTCATAATAAAAACTGATAACAAAAGGTAGCACGAGAGTCCACTGTTCTCAGACTAAAAGCGATCGTGGTTATTTGATGTTCAACTTTCTGAATGTTCGTTTTACATTGACATAAAACATTTTTTTATAGCTTCCAAATGACTTTTTCGCGTGTTTTATTGAATAATGTTTATTCAACAGCAACATCCTTTTGAGCGTCTGTATAGGATACACGGAATCTAAGTGCACTTGTATAATGTCATGAGAACGTTAACAACATATACAGTGTTCTCAATTTGAAACTATGTCAGTGGGTTCTCTGAATAAAAAAGAGATGAAAATGTTATGCAAAAATAGAATCAGCGATACTTCAGCTTGCAAGATCGCCGAATCTCGTGTCACACGATTTTTATCTGCAAAAAATTTTAAGAGAACAAGTTCTACGTAAATTGTTGAAATTTGAAAACTTTTTTGACACATAGATAGATAGAAAATTTGATTTCAACAAAGGCAACGCCGCGGGTAATATCGAAATATTAAAGGTTATTTTATTTCGTCGTGTATGATCGCCACGCGAATTTTGCTCGTTATAGTTCCAAAATCCAATCAAACCGAAGGACGTAGTGTTTCAGGCGGAAATAATCATTTCTATCCATCTATATCAACATCAAAACATTGCATAGCTGGATTCTTGTATATACAGCGTCCGTTTGTCTGTCCACGTATCATCCACTTTCCCTTCGTCCGGCTGTAGGGCTGACCACATAATGGATTTTCCACTTCAGGAAGGAAATACTCGTCCGGCCGCAGAATTGTACCTCGTTACTTGAACTCGAAACGCCACTCGGGGCAATCTATATAAATTGAAGGGAACGTTCTCGTCTCTCGTCCACTCTCTTCGCTTTCCTGCTTCCTATCTCTACGTCTGTCACTGTTTGTTTGCCTCTGTCCTCCACGTCGCATAACGTATCAAGACCGATCGACGCCCTGAACGCGCAAAATGGGCCACAGCCTTTCGAAGAAAGTTCTAATCCGAACCGTCCAGCGAATTTCTGAACATCGAAACTTTCCAAACGACATTCTCGAATTACATTTTTCCGTCGTTTCGCGCGTTCAATTTCTTTAGTAATGGTTCAACATGCAATATTTATTGATAGTATATTATACAAATGGTGCAAAATTAATTACTTGGAATAAATAGTGGCATTTTATTAGTGGTACTCGCTTTGGTACACTTTTGATTAAATGCTTGTGTTTATCCGATAAATATTCCGGCAGAATAAATTCATTAAGAAGTTCGGCAATTTATACGAAGATTCGAAGTGGCTCGAATAGCGAAAAGTTTCTTTGCCTTCGTTTCGCGAATCTTTAATTCCTTATTGAAACGTTCGATTTAATAATGGAAATTATTCAAGGCTCCAAACTTCATTAATGAAACTGTCACGTAGAACTGAAAACACTACATTTTATTTGCTTCGTGAAATTTGCAACCGGACATAACCGAGTTGTTTACCGCGAAATGCGTTATTAAAAGGGAGGGGCAGAAGTTTACTTTACAACGAGTAACTCGAAATTACGTTTCTTGTTTCGTTATAGAAACGTGGATCGAAGGGACTTTTACTTCGGTAAAATTATTTATTTTCCTAAATTTTCGTGAATATATGAACCCGTTAACAGCGTGCGTGGTGCATTATACAATCGAGCGGAGGAACTTTGGTATTACAAGTAAGCGGATTTCTGCCATTCGACGGAAGCTCGCCGAAACACTCGGCTTTTACGACGCTCGTAATGAACATTGCGATAACAGATTATTGTTTCGCGGCGACCTAAACCAGAACCACGGCTGTTAAAAAGCGTTGTCGCCGCTGTTTGAGATACACAGAAGGAATTATCCATTGCAACCCGCGTTTGTCCCTTCTCTCGAAAACATTTTTTAATTATGAAACTGTTGAATTTCCTAATCGTCTCATGATATTACAAATACCTAAAGTTTCTTTCCTGTTTTGGCCATGGGTTCTACGAACTCATGGTGTTTATTATACAAAGATAAGAGTTCGTCGTTAGGGGTAACTGCTTTTCATTCTCGCCTTTCTTCTGAAAGACTGAATATTCTACAATTAAATATTGTTTAATTCAATCATACAACCCATAGCTCTACAATTCCAATAGAAACAAAGCGAAGTCGGCCCACTTCTACTAAAACTTAACTCTATTATAATAATCTTTGTAAACTTAGCGGAAACACACGTCTGGACTCTTTGAAGAATGAACCAACGTGTGACAATTATATAGGTCATACACGACATCTCGTGTTATTGAACGACAGTGCAGATGACGGTTGAACAATAATAACGAAATGTCTCGATTAATCGCCCAAAATATCGACCGTTTCGGAACAGTCAAACTTTATCGCGTATTGTTTTGCGTGCTCGCGACGAACGAAACGGGTCACGTCGTTAATTTTTTTGTTGAACAAACGTTGGGGCATATTCCGCGAGAGTTAACGACACGTTGTGACCGGGTTGCCGCGGATATTACGAACGAAAGGATGCGCGATAATTCCGAACGAAACGGTGGGCGTGACGAGAATGTGTTCCAACGCAGGTATCTCGATACTCGAAGCGCGACCCGGGTGTTCCGCAGTGCTTTTACGTATGCCGGGGGTCCACGGAGGGAAAAGAGGGTGGAAGTTCCGTGCAACGTCGCGGTAATAACGCGGCTTTCCCCTCCTCCCCACGTGCACGTAAGATTCGCCAGGTATTAACGGCCCGTAAAGCCGTCGCACTAACGGTTGCTAATGCCCCCGAGGTAAAGGAACGTCGAGCAGTACGTCACGCGAACTGCTGCATAAGCTGGGCCGTTAGATAGATGGGATATCACGACTGGAAAGCTACCGCTCGACGTTCGTCTTGGCTCGAAAGGTCGACCGGGAGTGCTTCCTGTTGTACGTAGACCAGGATTACGGTCGCCCGACGACGAGGACACCGGAATCCGGATGGTACCGATACGCGCCCGGGCTCTCGAACGTAAACTATTGCGTAACGGTGAATTGTAAACGGTTGCTTCGAGGACACGTTTCTGGAACGACGGGAATTAAGCACGGCGTACCCGGAACAATGGGAATATTTGCTCTGCCCGTGGGGGATTACGAACCGGCGGGGTATCATGAGCATTCATATTAATATCGTTTGATTGCTACTGTTTGATTATGTATTAGCCCGGTGGATGGTTGTTGTTTCGAGTGGAAAGGGCGCGCACGGCGAGCCGCGACGCTCCTCTTTTAAAAGGAAACTATGATAATTCATGTTAATGCGCTTTAATGGTATCGCTCGGTACCTCCCCGTTGCGAGGGGAAATACATTGTTTTATCGTTCACCGTTGTTCGGAACAGTATTCGTTCGTTATTCGGAAGAAATATGTTTTAGGAGTCAGTTTCATGTTTCTCTTTTGATTTTTTTATTTTCATATCGTGGATTGTGATTGGGAACTAAAGCTGTCGGGGAGTCGAATAATTGAACTCTTTGGGTATTTTGCTAAATGTGACTCCAATCTTCAAAATCGTTACCACTTTCGTATTTGTAGAAGTGGTAATGATTAGCCCTGACTCTCTTGCGAGTAGCGATAAAATCTTCAGAGTCGACTATCTTACAACAAGTTAACAACGCGTATTAAAAATACTAAAACTTTAGATCCGTGCAGTTCCGAAACTACTAGAGTTTTATGTATTATTGAGCCACTGTTAGAAGCGGTAAACCTTCCTCTTTAAAATGGTGTTTGGTTTTTGACGATCCGACTTTCCGTTTTCGAGATATCGCAATTTATGTGAAAGAGTAATTTTTTAAATTCCGCTCTCCGTCTTACGAAAGCCTATTAACGCGTATTAAAAATACATAAACTTTAAACGCCTGCAGTTCCGAAACTACTCATGCTTTATGCATAATTGAGCCGTTGTTGGAAGCGGCAAACCTTC
Source organism: Colletes latitarsis (assembly GCF_051014445.1). NCBI lineage: Eukaryota > Metazoa > Arthropoda > Insecta > Hymenoptera > Colletidae > Colletes > Colletes latitarsis. The sequence continues at coordinate 46,538,235 of NC_135134.1, forward strand.
CCTTTTAAAATGGCATTTGGTTTTTGGCGATCCGACTTTCCGTTTTCGAGATATCGTAATTTATGTAAAGGGGTCATTTTTCTAATTCGACTATCTCTGTCTCCGTCTGACGCGTCGCGCCGGACCTCTCTTTCTCGTACGTGACTCGTGACCGAGTGGCCGAGTGACCTAGTTACTACGAGTCACGTGCGGTCAACGACCTTGACAAGGCCGTAGTAAACAAACGCTTCGGATCCTTATATTTCCGGAACTAGCCACCGCATCGACTTGAAACTAAAATCGCTATATCTCCGGAACTAATAAAGCTATCGACTCGCACAAACGCTCATTTTAAAGGGCATTTCATCCTCTATCAGATGACTATGCCAATTACTATAATTTATGCTGTCTTCTATGTTTATTTGCACATTTACTTTGACGTTAAATATTTACACCAATAAAAATTAATTTTCCTATTCCTGCTATTGAAATGCACTCCCGGAACTGTCCGACTTCCGCTATCCTGTTTCATGGTTGATTTTTTATTCCAAATTCGTGGATGGGTTTCACGTTACCTCTTTTTTCAGCTATCAGATCCCAAAATATTGAATTTACATTCATCTGCAAGTATGCCATCACGTTTGTTCTTTAGAAAAAAAATATTTCGACAACATTAACCTTTTCCTGCGATTTACTTTATTTATATTTGATTTTTTAGGAGCCTCTCTATATCTGTTACAGCTTTACTGTATCAAAATGTAAAATCTTTATGTTTTATTTAAACAGTTCTAGCCTATTTCGATGTACTTGATCCAAGATCAGTTTTTACTTTTGCAATAATTATATGATCGCCACGTGAATATAAGAATTTCGTACGTGGTTTCACGGAATTGAGCACACTTGATCGACAATTTTCCACTACAAGCAACTATATTCGTACTTTAATTTAATAAACTGTCGTTGTTCCGATATATTTTCCTTTGTCGCGCTGGTAAATAACAGGTTGTCGAGTATCAAAGTATCCATTTCCGACTATATGCTCTACTTTCCCCATTAATACGTTTGATATGAATGAATTCTCGAACAATACCGAGCTTTCGAGTCACACATGTCTATATATGCGAAGCTTATGCATAAGTATTATGTACCATGTTGACGACCTCAACGATTTCAATGGCCTTGAAATATGTAGAGGTAGTTATCAAGTATCCTGGAGTAAAAATTAATTGTTATTTTTAATTTTCAAGATTCAGAATAAAACCTGCATTAAATTAACAACATCGAGTAATTTTGCTTCGCGAAAAAGAACCTCTCAGTGTCGTAACATAACAGAAAATTAAACAAACTTTATCCTATATGTTAAATGGTACAAAAACGTTGTCTCTACGTATAGGTCGTTGTAGATGCTAACATCTCTCACCGTTTCTTCGCATCGATCCCGTAGATTAACTGAATTGCTCATTTCCCGTCACGATAACGAAATCAATGAAATGGAATGCGAACTAAAAGGCTGGGTAGCCACATATCTCGTTCCTTCCTCCCACGCTGACAGTCGATTTCTCATCGATACCTCGAATCTACTGGCCGACCGACAGACGATACGTCACGCATGACCGACAACGATATTTACGAGCCACCTGACGATCGTAAACGATTCCAGATCGGTCGGAAACTCTAAGCGAGCCGAGTCGGAAAGCTGTGTTCGCAGGCCTCATCGTCTGAGGAACGTACGGTCCCGTATCGCGTCGCTGCATGAATTATGCAACCTCCAACCACGAGTCAACGTTTTGCCTCTCGTACCTCGTTTGGCCGTCGATCGGTTTTACCTGCAGCAGCATCGATCGGCTGGAAATGACCCAGTATGCGACAACTTTCCGTCCACTGTGTACTGTTTCAATTGAGTAATGATGTTAACGGCGCTACCGAACCATGTGTTTCGTTGCACGCTCCCAGCAACGCCCGCAGGATCGCACCCGGCAAGCCACTCGTGCGTGTTCCGTGCAGGCCTGGTCACGTTTCTTTCGAAATAAGATTGCAAACAATCGTTTCGAGCTACCAAATTGTCTCAAACACTTTACTGTTTTTTATTTCGTCGATAAGAGAAAATTCATTTTATCTTTTCAGTGTTTTCGTTCATTAATTTCCTCTTCACAATCTATTTTATGCATTGACAGACAGTTTAAAAATATCAACGATGTACGATATTTTAATGAAAGATTGAGATATTAAAGAAAAAGTTTATCGAATTGAATTTTAGTATAAACCTCATAAGACGAAAAGTTATTTCAGATAGCAATTGTTAGGAAACCAACCCAGGAAGTCTGTATACTCGAAGGTTCATCGTATACGACTCACAGATTATCAGTGATTCCCTTATTAACAAAACGTCCATTTTGTTGTCAATTAAGGAACGCTCAGCTTCTGGGAATTTCCGGGCGATACTTAGTATAATACATATTTCCGGGCATATAGCTGACACCTCCGGACGGAAATAACTGTTTCCAACTGTTCTATAAAGGTACTAACTGAAGCCCTTTAAGAACGAAAACGGTATAAAAATTACGAATAGAGAAGAATGGAAACGTTATTTTATTGATTTAAAATGTAAACAAAGCATCCTCCGATCGAGGAACAAAAGATCGATCCTATTTATTATCGTTTTCTTTCGATGGAAATTCGAAGCACGGTTCCTACGCGTATGGGCGTCAGAAAATCCCTAAAAATATTTTTCTACCGCGCGATCGAGGGGTGATGCTAACTAAATAGAGATGAATGAACACAATCGTTAATCGGCGGAAATCAACGTTCGCTGAATATACACGATGCAAGATCCAGTTACGCAATTAAACGCTAGGTACACAAAGGGATGTTTCCATTCGGTGCAAAATATCGCGTTCCGATATCCGCACGCTGGCTATGATTGAATTAAACCGTGGACCGAATTTACGCGTTTCACCGGCGACGGATAAACGATTGTTCGATTCACTGGCGGAAACAGACTGCAGTCGACCGTCAAACTGTCGCCGTAGAATTTTATATTCGCGCTGGAAGGTTACGTGCGAGCGAATCGTAACAAGCAGTCGCGGTCCCGGGGCTCGACGACAGATTGAACACGAAGGCGACGGGAAGGGCGTCGACGATCGATCGAGAATATGTATTTTCAAGAAGAATCGATTATTCATAAACGTAGTCCCCGTTCGATGGCAAGGGGGCTGAATATATTTGAATAAACAAGTTATTTCTGCGGAGGAAAACGTTAATTGACTTCGTGCGAACCGCAGAATATACAATGTACTTGTCGAAACAATTGCGATCGACTTTAGGACGCGAAATAAATATTGTTGGAACGGTGCTCCACGATTTTTAATTACAACGTAGTTCAATGCATGCTCAATTGTTGTTTCGTACAGAAATTATTTACTAAAACGCATTATGGGAAGAATCTTGCAGAAAAGATCGTAGATTCTAGAAATCCATCTTTTATAGAAATCCGAATATCAGAGATTCCAAGCAGCTTCGCGACCTCAAGGACCTTTTGGACCTCGTAGATTCTACAGACCCTACGTTAGAGTCTCCAGAGAGATCATAAAGACCACAGGGTTACCAGAGAGTCCAGATACTCTAAACACCTCAGAGGTTTCACAGACGCAAAGGACCACAGAGACACTAGGAATTTTAGGGACACCTACAACTTGAGAACGCGTAGCTCCAAGGACCTCAAGGACCTCTGATTCGTCTGGGTCCTACGCGACCCTTTGAATTCTCGGAGGCATCGAACGCTCTGCAACGAGTTTCAGATACATTCTATCGCCTACCACGAATCACACGTGGAGCAGAATCGTGTTCATCGAGGCGGATTGTTCCACTATCAGTCGGAGACAGTTTGTATCTAGTTCCACTGGACCCGTAGTTGTCATTGTCTGCGCCTATAGATCTAGGCTAATTTCTATCGGGTCTCGCGAGTACAGAGTCGTCCGTATCGGAGCATCAGTTTATCGGTTAGTTTCAATACGTCTGATGGACCTGCCAGGTTCCAAACAGTCGAGACTTATCGAGTGACCTGTGCAATGAATAATGGAGCAGTTTATTCGTATATGCAAACTGGCCTTCTATTTGACGTACCATCCGTCAAGTTTTACGTTACGATAAATTAAAACTTCATTTTCCTACGGACACTCTCGATAAAAGAACGCGCCAACAATGTTCACAATGTTCTAATATATTTATGATAATAAAATGAATTAAAGTGTCGTGTTCGTCTCTGTTAATTTCCTAACTATCTACGTCAAAAATATCGATACAAATGCTGTAATACAATACGAATGTTTTTCGACTACTGATAGTTGTAACGATAAATAGGAGCAATTCATTGATTATATCCAGGAATCAAAATGTCACTCATTGACATTTAATGTTATTTTTTTTCAAAAAGGATCGATTATGTTTCATTTTAAGCCTGGTTTCGACGAGCCAAAAGGGTGGTCGACATTAATTCTTTTTCTCGCTTTGTGCATTTTCGCGGGCAGCGTGCATTCGCGATGTGTGTCTCGCATATCTAATTATACACCGCGGTGTCTTCGCGATCTATAAATAAAGGCACGCGACGAATCGATATAGATAAATAAAACTCCGCAACCTTGCACCGCATTGACCGATTTATAGCCACGGAGCGGCAGACCGCGAGTAAACGGTCTCCTTCGCTACTTCTGCCCCTATTTATAATCTTCGTTCAGTTTTAATGGAACGGCGAGAGGGCGGTAAATGGATATTTTACGCGGCTGTTTATTGTACTCGTATTACGCGAGCATAATTTATGCGCGGCTCGAACACGTGCGTTCGTTCGAAACGAATCAGACTCTACACTGGAAACTTGATGCACGAAGGATTAGCTATAAGCGAACGTTTCAGAAACTGATACGTGCTCTAGTTTCCTCATTTATTATTGAATGATATGGTAAATGCAAGGACACGGTGGAATATTGACTAATATGCGAATGCCCCGGGTTATTCATATTCGCGATAAACCGATGTTTGGTGCAATGTTTTTTTTTCACGTAATATATTCAGATTCTTCTTCGTTCAAAAACGGATATTTATAAAACTGAATAGATTTCTGTCTCCCAAAATGGTTCACAGTGACCATTGACTTGAGTTAACTTTTAACGACCAACTCGATGTCCTGTTAAATTTTCACTAATAGCACATCGTAAACAAATTATGACGGAGCATCGGTTATCAGCGAATACGATTAAGCGTGTTATCCTATGAAAATTTACTTCTCGCGATCCTGTAGTCTAGTATCCACGATTTTAGACAGTTTTTAATTACGTTAGAGACTTTAATCGTACAGGAAAACGTGGGTCTGTTCTTTCGCGTAGAAGAAATGTTAGTGAAATTTCGCGAGGACCAGTTAAATGTGTGTCGTCACAGAGTAAATTGGTAAAAATTGATGCACAATGTACGATCGTGTGAATGGTGAAACCAAGAGAGATCTCGTGCAATAGTTTATGGTTAAGTTTGTCGTCTGTATAAATGTCCAGAATGATTGTCTTTCGCATATGAAGACGTATGAAGAAGCTATTCTCAAGAGACGCGTTTAACGTAGAGAGGAATTTCACCATATAGTAGAAGAGTACAGTTTTTAAATGGAAAATGAATTTCGTATTATGTAACTTGCGTTCGAGTCAACTTTTTGACTGATTGTAATTGTCTAAAATATTATGTAGAAGATTACATATTAAAAATTTCAATAGTAGCCTGACACGTAATGTGATTTAGTAGAAATTATAAAGATTTATTTTTTGGAAGCTTCTATAATGTATTTGAAAAAGATTTAGCGCGAATCTGTCGCGTGAAAATTTTTAATTTCGTCTGAAAATTATCACCCAACGGCACACAAACTCTGTCTCGCGTTGCATGCCAACATGTCGATATTTACAACGTCGCAATCAACATTATACATCGATTGGTAAATTATATATTCTGTTACTTGCCACGTTCCAGAATAATATTTTAAATATTATTAAAATCAATTTATGAGATATCCATCGCATCAGAGTAACGTCAGATTTAATTAATAATGTTGAAATTTTGTCGGGAAGTATATAGATAAATATTTCGCATATTTCCGTGCGTCGCTCGCATTATTCATACGAAATATTACCAGCCAAAAATACAAAGGAGAAACACGATACATTTATCTCTTTTATTGAAAACTAAAGTTTCAAAACGTGGCTCCTTATCTATATTATTTTCAACAAATAAAGACATTGACGAATCGAAATTCACGAATAAAATTACTAAATTCCACGTTCCTAAAAATATACATGTGAATAATTTTTCTTCAAAATATCAAATACTTTTAATGCAAAATGCATGCATTTAAATATCGAAGTTCGAAAGTTAGAGGAAATTTCCACGTGAATTCTCGATCGTTACTCGTGTAGAATAAAAAAGAAAAGATAATGTAAATTTTTGTCCATGTCGCGATTTTCTATCGTTTCGTTTCACTATGCTCGCCATTCCCGACGAGAATTTCTCGTATCCGTCGTCGGAGGGGTTAAGCGATTTCTCTGTCAACACTTTTCTTGCGTTTCCTCCCTTGTCTGCTGATTCTTTCGTCACATCGTTTCGCGAACGTGCAGCATAGTCGCATTCCCGTGCAGACCCAATTACGGAAATAGCGGTCCGTTATCTTCCCCATCCTATCTGCACGACGATTGCACGTGAAGTGAAACAGTGACTGTACGAAAGAGTTACCGCGGTCGAGCGAGACAGATCGAGAGGGAGAAAGAGAAACACCGTTGGCCTGACACGACGCGTGTTCGCAAGTTGCGTGCGCTCGCATGTTCGACCGTCGTTTCATCGGATCGTGCATAAATAAATTAAGGAACCGGGGGGAGAGGGAGGGCTCGATGGATGTCATAAGTGCTATACAGCGATGGTAATGTTTCGTTGTAATTAAGGTAATAAGTTCATGCGATGCCGTAAGAAGCGTCGCAAAATGCTGCTCGCTTAAGTGAAACGTGGAACAAAAAGTGTAGGGAAGGTTACGATTACGAAAATTTCGGGTAATTTCATGAATTTAAATAATTGCACTATTTTGTTTAACAGGTTATCGTCTCTGCAATCTTCTCAGTCTAAAAACACACTCGATAGAGAAGTATTAATAATAAATAATAATATGGTTCATGGTAAATTTAGAATAATTCGAACTAAAAGGTTCCATCACTCTGAAACACATTTTGTATGAAGATATTTTTACATTAATATATTGCACGCGGCTGTTACAAAGCTTATCAATAAAAAAGATCGACAAATTTAGAAATACCCATTAGTCAGCGGAAATGGACGAAAAATGTCCAAGTTACGTTGATCCGCGAATCGTCATTAATCATATTTCTATTCTGATAACGCAAATATTTCATTCGTTGAATTAAACTGAACTTGCCCTACTTTCGAATATATAAAATTCTAATTAAGTTAATAAAAGGAAAACCTGAAAAGAGTTTCATTTTTGCTCGACAAACGAAGTAAACATTCTTCAGTTACGTAACAGAAAAAGAACAAAATATGACTCATTCTCCTTTGACGTTACAGTGTAACTCTAGCAAGGAATTCACGCTTCGTCTTTAGTTAAATGCATAGTAAGAACGAAGTTACTAGAATTATTACTCGAGTACTATAGCGAAAGGAAAATCGTTCGGTCGTTCAAGGCTACTGAATTATTTCGTTTCCACAAATCTACGTGGAATAACGGAAGAGACAAGTTGTGCCTAGTGTAAATCACAGTTATGTAAGTAGCTTTTAGTGGCCAATTAATTTTGTACTGAGTATAGAACGTTGTGGCTCTAAGTTGACGCGAGGGTCCTATTTATAATCTTATTGTATAAGGTTTAATCACATTTAAGGCAGGGTCTGCTATACTATACATTACTGATGAGTCAACTAGGCCAGGGACGAAGCCTATTACTTTTAAGGAAAGCTATCAACTTCGAAAAAATACACACAAATTGTTTCCCGATTCGGTTACATCGATTCACGACTATTGCAAACAATTCTTTTAATATTGACGTGTAAAGAAATGATCGATTCACTCACGTTGCTGGTCATAACTCGCGAGCAAACAAATCGATCGAGCTAAAATTTTGTGCGTGCGTTTAACAGCGAAGAACTTAACGTGGCCATCAACGTTCTAAGTCCTTAAGCCAATGGCAAACTTACGGAGGCAGCTGAAACGTGATGTGTATAATGATTGTCGTCAATTCCACAACCTGAATGAGATCAGAACGACGATTAGAGACAAATTTAGCAATCTCGATGCTAAATCGAATTAATGATATAATTACATACAAGCGACGAGATGTCTATTAGAAATTGATATTTATGTATTGGCTTGCTAACCAATATTATATAATAAATATTTTCTGTGGACCTATATGATCGAGGATGGTGCAAAAAGTGAAAATTATAACTTCTTAAAATAATTCTACAGTACAAGTACGCTTCTCGTGTGCAGCAAATTTAAGCTCTAAAATATTTGCACGAATTATATTAATTTGCGAATCTATGTAAAATTCTTTTTATGAGAATTCTTATACATTGTGCCCTTAAATTTTAGTTCAACCCGTACTTGGCAACGAACGAAGCAATGGCACATTCACCGCGCGGCATACCTAAAATGGATATTTCGCGTAAGCAGAAACAACGCATGCAAAACGGCATAATCGATTCGAGATACTTCTAGTCCGTGGAGTAAGGGGCATTCGCGTGAAACGTGACAATTATAACAATACGTACCACTCTATGAAAATCCAATTGTGGACCGTTGACTCGCGGGCGAGCGAGGCGACCCAGAAAAGTGAAACACGAAACGGTCACGATCCACCTAATTCGGAGATAATACGAAACGGTAGCGTGCAATTAATTTTAAAATAATTGTCCGCGTTACGTGAACCCGCTGGAGCATCGATGCACGTAAGGCGATAGTTCTCTCTCCAAAGATCGTTTATAAAATCCAAAACCGAGGAAAACTGATATATTTAATTCCACGAAGATGTCAGTTTGAGAAACGCACGAAGAAACTTTAATGGAATATGATTCCTATTTTTCTGCACGGATATTTTCTGTTCGCTAATGGAGCAACGACGAGGCAGACAGCTCGACGGTACACCGAACGAAATTATAAAAGTTTCTCATACCGGTATATGATTTATAAAATATGCGGCGTAGGAGTAAACATCGAATACTACCGTGACTTTAGACGCGAGAGATGGCGAGGAAGTTTCGCGAATATTTTTATTCTGCATTTACATTCGATCTGGGTCTCGTCCCTCGACGAGTTGGCTAACGAAGAATAGACTCGATTCGTAAAGAAAGATCCAAGAGAAGATAAATATACTTAGAGTCAGGATAGTGTCGATTATTTTCATTCAATGTGTTAGGAAAAGATCGCTATATCGAATTTTGGTTAAAGTCTTGCACGCTTCCAGTTATTCGAAATATTTTCGAAGAACGGGGTATTCGCATTTTAATAGACACCGGTCCAGTGTATCGCGCAAAATGGTTCCTAGCTCGGCGCGGAGTATTTTACGAGGAATGCACAGCCCATTAATGGCCCCGCGTTTCTTCGCGACATAATTACGGTTGGGAATGAAATTTTCGAAAGCACCGTACGACGTGAAAAAGATTGCGACACGGCGTCCCGGAACGACGTCAAAGAAGAGCCCCGGACAATCTCTAAAAGGTCACACTAAAATGTAATAACGACATAAAAGTAAACGTAATAAAGAACGGTATTAAATTTTTATGAAATCATTGTACGGTACACATCGCGGGGGACACGCTTATTATTGGTCGGACAGACATAACCAGATCCGAACCTGGCACGGATAGTAAAATTTTGATTTACGATCGTATTCGACGGGCTTATTATTTTGGAGGCACGGCGCTCGAGGCAAACCTAACGTTTTACTGACTCGATTCTACGTTAAAAAATAAGTTGGAAACGTGGAATAAACTTTTTTTATACGGGACTCTATCGAATAAGTGCTGAAAATTTTGGGTGAAAAAAAAAGACTTTCGAATCGTCTTGGAAAAATTATTTTTAGTTGCAGGGGTCAATTGCAAGCATTTTCGGTCAACAGACATACCCACAAAATCCTACTCAGTTTCGAGAAAAAAATTCCTTACCGAAAATATAATTTCTGGCCAGAAATGTCTACCCGAATTTTCATGCGAATCTTTAAAACGTCATAACTTCTGAATTCGGATTGGACGATTTTAATGTTTAAAAAAGCAAACTACGCGTATTTTGATGGAGAATATGTACAAATCGCAAAAATATTCGAAAAGTTGGTCCTTGACCCCGAAAAATGAGGAAAACCCCATAAAAATGGTCCAATTTTCAAACAGCTATAATTCCTACAATAGTGAATATATTTCAATGAAACTTTTTTCTGAAGTAGAGCTTATGGATACCTACAAAAAAGTATTAGACAACTTTTCTGTAGGGCGTCAAACAAAGTTACTAAAAATGAAAAACGAATTTTCAGAGGGTAGGTGCCTAAATTTTTCGGCGAAAAAAAAAAATTTCAAATCGTTCTGGAAAAATTATTTTCGGTTGCAGGAGTCAATTATAATCATTTTTGGTGGATAGACATACCCCCGAAATCCTACCCACTTTCGAGAAAAAAATTCAAGTAAGTGCTGAAAGTTTTGGGTGAAAAAAAAGACTTTTGAATCGTTTTGGAAAAATTATTTTCGGTTGCAGAGGTCAATTACAATCATTTTTGGTGAATAGACATGTCCCCGAAATCCTACTCACTTTCGAGAAAAAAATTCAGTACGGTCGAGATTGTAAACGTTAATAACTGTTTAACGAAGCCTTCATCAACAAATTGGTATTCTTGATTTTCGTCTTATTTTGGCCTCTAGAATCCTCCATTAAAATTTTTCCCAGGGGTGGCCGAACACCCTGTATAGCCTTACTGATAAGTCGAAACCTTCAATTCCATTGACAGTATGACTCTTTGTCCTTGATGGGAGACAATCATTGCCCGTTTATAAAGCATAAATCGTGAATCATCGTCGCAGAAACTTATCAAAGGTCGTTTCAATAACAGCGGGTACGATCGTACGGCGTGTTATTAAGTTGTAAAGCTGTAAACGCGGTCAGCTTAAAGCGAGCAAACGATTACAAAGACACGTGGTGACAATGAAGTGGAGGTCGACAATATTGATTCGTAACCACAGCCCAGTGATATCGTGGTCACGAATATTCGCGACAAAGAGGAAACGACCGTTAGAGGAAACTGAAACTATACACATCGGTAGATAACCGAGTTAAACACTTCTTGTCCCCTCGTCACACGTTTTAACGCGCATCAATGTGAACGTCCGCTGTGTTGTCACTCAAATCTCATTCATACACTCCGAGCATCCGAGTTAAAATTTATGTTCTTCTTCTGTGACTAGTTTATTCTGTGGCTACGAAGAATCAACATCAAAGGAATGCAGAAAAAGTTTGTTACAAAAAGAGTTATTTTAAAAATATAGGACGCTTTCACGATTGTTGGATAGTATCAGTTTTTAATAGCTACGTCGTGTATTTATCGCGTTGAAAAAGGTCCTTAGAGCTCATTGGTGGTAAACTAACCATGCAGTTGGATGAGACGCGTTGACGACCGCAGGGTAAAATGCTAATTTGAGGTCGTATCCGTTTCGCGCGTTTCTTTCTGGCCTCAAAGACTCGCAGAAAGAGGTTCGTTCTAAAATTAGTTGCCTGCCACATCTTTTGTAATGACTCTCATCACCTGGAGAGCACTTAGCCGAACAATATATGAAACTAGGAATTTCTCTATATCTCTGTGCACGCGCCAGCGCAGAGGATGCAGTCGGAGATTTTTTTTTTCCAGCAGAGATGCTCGTTATCGTTAGACAACCGGTTAGACCGAGTGCAACCCATTTGTTCGGTCAGCGTTGGAAAAAGTAGGCCCTCGCTCTGATCCGCGACGAAAATTATCTGTAAATTTTTAACCAACCCTCGCGTCCCTTCATCAGAATATATGAATTTCCTTCGGACAGATCAAGAGGAGGATTTTCTTAATTTGCATACGAAATCCCCCCCGGGGTCACTACTTGTCGCAATTTGCAATTCGAGCCACCTTTTCAAGAATAACACCTGGACTACGATTAAGACATTTTTAATGTTAAATTTACATGGTGCATAAGATATCGTAAGAGCTGATCCTCGGGATAGGTTGGTAGGTTGCTCCAAGTATTATATTTTTTTATTTGAAGCTTGATTGAACTGGAAAATACCGCGAATAGCGTATTTCGAAGGGCTCTTAAGAGACCAGGGGTGGACAGGATGATAATAACGGGTGATCGAACGAGCAGCAATCGGTTAAAGTAGATCAGAAATTCGAAACGGCGAACAGGGTGAAACAGAGGCGATCGAGACCGCAAATCTTCGAATTCCCAAACACATTTGGACAATCCACACAGGTCCCGTCGGTGAAGAACGAGCAACGAAACGTTTTATCGATACGATGCGGCGCACGCTACCGAGAATTGCTTTTCTAACAGATTAACCGCGTTTCAGTTACGTACCACTGGTCCCGTAAAGTCGACGTGACAGATCGACCTTCGCGAGGTGGCTGTTCCTGCTCCCGCGACGAACATTCCACCGACGATAAAAAATCGAAAGAAAAGAGGGGAAAGAAAGGAAGAGTGCCGGGGTAGCGTCGACGCTCGAGCAGAAGAATTTAGACATCGCGCGACAAGAAACTTCCTACTCCGGTGGCTCGTGGGTACGAAGCGGCGTTCGAGGTCTTGAGTATCGAGAGATCTCTTCAGTTTACCTTCTATCGACGCCGATCCATCGGCCAAATAACTTCCGGGAAAAAAACGGCGTCGACGAGGAACCGCCTTTCCACTGGATTCTCGAGCAATTTTGTTCGGGATTTCGACGCGTCGACGGTTTGATACGCTTGATCCTTCGACACTCGAGGCCTCCGGTTTTCTTACCAGCGTGAATATCGATACGGTGGAATTTGCCTTATCTTACCCGGCAAGACAAACTCGTCCCGATAATGGATTTTTTAAATAATTTCTTCGGGGAAAGCCAATTATTACTTTTACAATGACTTATTATATTCCATCGATCGTTCAATAAATCATTGTCTCAAATACAATAGCTGAGAATGAAATTCAGTAATTACTCGAACTCACAAACATTGAAAGAGTATAAACGTTTGGGGGATGTGAAAATGAGACTCGTGAGTAGTTGTTTGGATTTTAAGATGGGTTGACAGCGGAGTACGCGCCCGGAGAGGTTCTTTGACCGAGGATGGAGTTTTCGAGACTGGAAGACACGCAACACGAATATCTGAGAGTCCTCAGAGTGTAATGCGATTGAAATACAAGTTGACTGACGAGAGAGTTTGTTAGCAGATAGTAAGGAGATAAGGAGTTTATCAAGAGACTTGCAATCAGAGCCACGGAATTAATGGAATAGTTTCGAAAAAGACAGCAAAAGGAACAACCAGCAAACAGAAGAGTCGAAGTTTAAGTACAAATAGGTTCGAGAGTGAATATTGAATATACTGCTAGTATTTTTGAGGAGAAAATTCCTGTTGAACCTGGCCATTTGACATTCGTACAATGTATGACAATAATAAATGCGCAAACATATAGAAAGGCAACTAAATTTTACCAACCGTTTCAGTATTGAAATTCAGAGAAACGACCTCGGGTATGTACGTACGAGTCCCTATGAATGAAAGTAACGAAGGTCAATTTTATCTAATTTTGCGAAATTAGTACTTCATTGGCGTATTTACATGATATAAGAAACAAGAAAATGGAGGTAATTCAATTTTCCAGTTTTTTCTACTCGCATCATTTTCTTTCTTCGTAACTAGTATACGTATCGTGCGTTTCAATGCTTTCTTAATTTTGAGAGAAAATTTATAAAATATTACAAGTCTCTGCAACGTAGCCGCGATTTATTCAAGCCACGTCTTCTTTACGTTCTACCGTCTTCCATTTTCAATATACGCTAGTACCCATTTTGAATAGTATTGTATAATACAATTGTAAATTTTTGATATTTAACCATACGTTCGACAGTATATTGTGGTAAATTTACTTCTGCTCGAGCCGGTGTACGGTTTCATCCGTGTTATTATGTTCCAACATATCGTTTGTGTCATTTTAAAGACGAAACGCAGAATACGCTCGATCTCGATGTTTCGTTAGATATCTCTCGAGAAATACTATACAACCGACGAAGCTTCTCTTCCTCTTATTTATAAAACTCCCTTTTCATGTTTTCTATTATCTCCACTGTTAACCTTAATATATTTATATATTTCCGCGATTGAGCTTTTCATAATCTTTTCCACGTACCGCGCCATGCTTCTTCCCTCCCACCAAAAGTGTCTTCTTGAATTTCCAAATCCAATGTTAGAAGTATCAGTAAAAGTTCAAGCTATCACGTTCAGCCTAACAATTCATTATTAAATTTAACAATGAATTAATAAATATAGAACAAGCTTAAAACGAAACATAATATTAACTGTTATGAATATTTAGGTCCCTTATTTTTACGTATACACATCTCGAAATCTTTGATCCCATTTCTACATTTAATTTACAATTACTAATGTCCAGATAATCGCTGTAAAATCGGTGAAACGAAATTTCCTACAAAACCAAATGGACGATATAAAATAAATTTCCTTTGTACAACATTCCCTAACCGAGAAGAGCAATTTTGAACATTTCCAGGATATGCGTGTACGTGCTTAATTGAAACAGTTATGATAAAGTAATTTCCTCATAAAATAATTAAAATATTATTCAAAAATAACAAAATAAACGCGTACAAAGGTTGCCGAAACAATTAGTTTTCGTAATTAGTAAAAGAAAATTTGTTTCAAATTGTTTTCGAGCAATTCCGTTTTAATTTCGTATCGATTTGGGGAATCGAAGGCGAACGACCGGTAAAAATTAGAAATATCGGGACTAGAATTGGACATTCGGTTACCGCGCGACTCTCGTTTCTCTTTTTCGCGTGGATTCGAAGCGTCGTAAAGAGTTCTCGGCTTTCCGAGAGCTGTGAAAAATATTTTAAACAATGGACATTGCCCTGTGCCCCCTCTCGCGATTCCAGCGCGTTTGAAAATCGACCGTTTTCCGCGCAAGTGACACGACTCCGCCATCGAAGGGGGAAAAAAAAAAAGGAACACGGCGACACCAGAGCGCGGGAAATAATTAAAATAAATGGCTGGCATACGAACGAGAAATCGGTGATCCGTTATTCTGGCGTGACGTAATTTCTCGGTTCGTTTTATCGGACGTCATATCGCGCAGCGAGATTCGATTAATCACAATCGAGGATTTTCTGAGCTGAAAGGCGCGATTCAATCGACAGCATTATACGAGTGCCTTTTAGACTCCGCGACGCGGAAAAGCGGAAAAGTTCTGTCGGATGATCGACTCCCAACGAAATTATCAGAATTAATATCGTATCCTTATTTTCGTCAACGACACAAATTCACTCAATGGACGTAATCGCCAGACGACTCTTTAAAAGTTTCTAAAAATAGTCCTGTTCTGCTCATAAATGCTCCGAGCTGTTAAATGTTTTTAACAAATTCTGCGTTGACGTTCGTTCGTCCCAATTAGAACGCTGTCGCAGATGTTCCTCGAGTTTAGGAGAGATTTTATATTTTGTGTAACGCGTCAGTTGTAAAAGAGAGTTTAAAAAATTTCAGATAAAAATGCACGATTTTCTCTTTTTAGCATCGTAAAGATGACTTAATTCGATACGACGAAACAGCGAGATCGAGGCGAAGGAGAACGATGTATCAACGTCCTTCGCGTGGGAAACGCGAAATAAACTTCCCGATAAGAGGAAAGTCTGACCAGCCAATTGGCCGAGAGTGTCAATTGTCTGCTTGGACGTCGCGGTAGTTCGAACAGTTTCCGATCAGACAGCCGTGAGTCTATGTATGATCGACCAAAACTTATTTCCCACGGGTGCCATGATTCGATTCGACTCGAGGTGTAGTGGTAAACTACGCGGTTCCACTTGCTTCGGCTCGATACTGTAATTTTTTTTTTTTATCGCTCGCCCCCGCCCCTTGTCGTTTTCTCTTACCCCGAAGCATCAGTCTGGAAAAGTCCTACAAGTCTCGGGAGATCGGTCTCCGCGCGGCTGCTGCGCCCTGGAAACGCGAAATTCTACTTCTCGATTGATCAACACTCTTTAAAACTGTCGTCTTTAAAATTACATCGGTAAACAAACGTTACAGTGCAAATACTTCTATTTCGTTCTTGTGTTACAACATTTACGATCTTTGTTTAAACGCGGAGAATAAATGGCAAAGAACAATTTTTATTTACACCAAAAGAGTGAAATCAACCCTTAACGTTTCCAGTTTTTCACAACGTTGAAAATGTTTACTGTATTACATTCAAGACACGAAAGTTGGTTTCTTTGAAGGGTATAAGAATAATATTTTTTAATTACTAATTTTATAGAAATAAAAATGTTATGTCATATTTTACAGATCACAGATTTTAAAGCTTATATGAAAGGTATCGAGCACCCGGTTCGTTAAACCGGTATAATATCACTTTCTACGAAGCAAATGACCCAAGTTGCAATTTATACTAGCTTTTATGACTGTAATAACGTGGAAGTCATCTCGACCCTATTTGTGCTCAATCTTGACGGGGAGTTTATTTTCATTATGAACGAACAACCGATACATTAATCTCTACATATATTTACACACTCGATTTTACTTAAACTGTAAATTAAACGCGTAAAAAACCCAGTACAATGAAAATTAATTCATTACTGGCGACATAAACTGAACTATGCAGTAATAAACTTTATTTGTCTTCAGGGGCTAGTGCCTCAGCAGTGACCATACAGATACTTCAATATTAATTGTTTGAAACGATTTTTTTATTCGTTCATAAGTGCTAGACAGCCATAAAAAATTTAATATTTCTTACTCGTTAAGGAATCTTAAAAAGGAATACAGAATCTTTTCTCTCGATATAAATCCATTAAAAGTAATATACAAAATTTCAATTCCGCGCTAAAAACGAAACAGAGGGAAATCGCGAGAATCGAATTCTGATAAAATTCGTTCAGAACTCTGCAATTAATTTTTTTCATTCCGTTCCGCGACTCTCTAGACTTTCGCGCGCGTCTGCTACGCGTGAAATTACACCGTGAAATGGTTACTTTATAATATCATACGTGCACAAAGTCAGGCCTGGGGGCCAATCCGCCCCTTTCATTAAGTTTATCCGGCTCGAAAACTACATTTAAAGGTAAATTCAAACATTTATACGAAAAAAACCGAGATTTTAATTGTCGTTGAAATTCTACAATTTAACCTTTTCGCTGCTGAATTAATCAGTGGTGGAAAAGGCGTCCGCTTTGAAATTAATTTTACAATTCACTTTTTAATAATTGCACTCGTTGTTTTCCCCAACTTAGAAATTTAGAATAATGTTTAGCGACGATAAAAAATGTTTTGGAAACATTTCACTGGAGGGATGTGGTATGCTTTTCAAGACTTTCCGACGCGAGGAACTCTTTTCCAGAGTCAACTTGCCGCGAGAGCAACGATGCATCGCGGAAAAGGATCGACAAGCTTGTCGATACTTTGTCGCAACAGCTTATGCCTTCAAAATAATTTCATTTTAAAGCGTACGCCGCCCGCGTCTAAGCTTATAAGATTATTAATATTCGTAGCGCTGAAAGAGAATGTTACGGCAAACGTGCTTCGAGGTTTCAAAGAAAACTGACGCCGACAGAGTAAGTTCTTGTAACCAGAGGAGAACGCAGAAGATGGAGACTCGAAAACTGAATCTACTGATAGCGAGTTTAACAGCGAACAAGGAACGCGAAATTTCGTAGCGCGTTTCCTTGGCTAAAATCTTTTTCACCCGAAAGCGTTCTAACGAATTCTCGAACGACGTTTGCTCGTTTCGACACTCTCGCTCGCGATGTTTCATTTTTCAAGATAAAAATATGATTTTTAGCACAAAAGCATCGTTTCGAATTTTTCCTTTCCCGTTATTCGATACACAGCGTTATAAAATGCATGAATTCAATAAAAAAGAATGAATTTTTGTGTTTCACTTGAATAATAAATTAGTGATAGCGTACTAATTTTTGTTTGAACTCGCTAAAGCATTTAAGCTACCTTTGGTGGTAGCTGAATTCTTTAGTCGGATATGAAAATGAATATTCACGAAGGACAAAAGTTGCAGGTGTATGTAACACTGTGTTAATGGAAGTTTTATGAATATTAATCAATCGTTTCAAAATTTCGATCAATTATTTTTAAACGTAAGTGCTCAGAGTACAAAATTATCGAACGCTGTAATGTACATCGTTGATTGTGAAAGCGATGTAAGTCCATTTTCGAACAAAGTGAAGTTGATCAATTGCTATTACCAAAGTGGACCTTTTATCGTGGGCATAAAAATTTTAGACTTGCATACGGTAATGACATTTTGATTTGTATCCTTTTATTGAACCGATGCATTAGCTGATTGGTTCTCTCAACGCAACATAAAACTGTAATTTTATTTCGATTCTTCTCCGAGGAAGAAGATCACAATACAAGTAGTTGGCATACATGTACCAAATGACTGTTTTCAAAAAATGAAATTCAATGTCGTGAATTTAATAATACTGCACCGTGTCACGCTTCGTTGAATCTTTCTTGCATCCAACGAAGATATCTCTGTAATTTTTCAACTATTTTTATCAATATTTACAGAGCACAGTTAAAAGGTTTTGTTATTTTCTCGTGACTTCGAATATGAAGATTTAGTACGAAGTACGTAACTGATACGAGTCGTGAAATATGAGAGTCCACGAAAAAAGCCACTCAAATGAAGTATTGACATGCTATGAGTATATTTAGATCTTCCAGGTTTTAGACAAACGATCCTCCTGTCTACATTTTCTTAAACTTTGACCTTTTACAAACTAAGATATTAAGTGTCCTGTCCTGGCGATAAATAATCGATGCTCAAACTTTGAACGCAATATTTTGAATCTACTAATTTGAAATTTAAACTGTATATCCATAACATTCTTTATTTCTATTGTATATATGGAATCTATTTCTCAAACACTTATTTCTAAAAATTTTAATTCAATTTAATTTTGTCTATAGTTATCTATAGTTTAAAATATTTAGGCTAGATTTCTTGTACTTTAAAAAAAAAAAATACCAAATATCAGCACTTATTTCGGTTTGAGAGACGGTGTTCTCTTTTAAGACGCAGTAAACCGAGAAATACTTTGCAATGGTTCGCGCAGGGCGTCAGAAATATCGCGTTACGAAAATATCTGAAGCTTAAAAGAATCTAGTTGAGATAAACTCGACCGCGAACAGTGCACAGGAGGGAATCCTGGTTACACCAAGGACTCTTTTATCGCAAACTCGTGTTCTTGTATTACTTTTTCACCGAAAGGATTTATTTCGATGTCACTGCGCTTGGGGATCTATTTATTACCGAAAGTTATCGGTACTTTTGGAAAATAAATTGCAAATAAATAGCTGTATTTTGCAGCTTAAGGATTCTCGATTCTATGATTTTCAGCCCGGTGCAACGGGATACAAAAAATGCAAAGAAAAACTTCAGAGTTTTACTGAAAAAATAATGTTTACCTTTCGTTTGTGATTCGACATTTTTCTATCATACATAACCTAACGAAAGAAATTAAAAACAAATTCAAATTCTTTCACCTTATTTCAAATTGACTTACAGTCACCTGCTGACAAAGAAACTAATTCCTCTAATTGCAATTCGCTAATTTTAACAAACTATAAAATATTAGATCGTACAACGTGTGATATGTCTTAGACAAAATACAAGTTGAAGCTTCTTCTTAATGGAAACCTTGATGACGGGCAAATTAATGATTTATTAAGTTCCATTTGTGAAACTAAATTGGTCAATAAGTTTTAATAGCATAATGTAATTGGTCTAGCGTGCCTATTAGTAGCGCCTCTCTAATTTCTCGCTAATAACCTCGTCGTTGACGCGACACGAAACCTTTGTTTAAAAAAAAAAAATAACGACGTCTAACATGGATACTCGTAGTTTTTCGCGTCCAAAAGAACAGCAAAATATTGCAGTGGAATGCAATTACTTTCAGCTAATGTAATTGCTTTCAGAACGATAGCAGAATACCATAGATCGTCCTGCTCGAAAGTATGTTTTGTTACAGTTATCGTTTAATAAATTAAGGATTCGAAATGTACGATATTCTCTACTGCGACGGTCACGATATGCAAATTACTTTCGTTTCTGAATAATCGACTGCTCGAGATTTCCTTTAATGATATCTTTCGCGCCAGCGGGGGACGCTTGAAAATTCTTTCTTAAAAAATTCGGATTCGATAGAGAGGGATTGACTTCGCGAACGAAGCGGATAAAACGATTCACGTCGATTTTAAAGCATTTAGGAGGGGTCGATCCCAACTTTTAAATATAAAATTAAGCTCCAGCCAGCGGATTCTCTCGTCTTACAACAAAGAAAGTCTACGCTTTTCGCCTATCAATTTTCTTTCGAACGAATTACGAGGGTTAGAGAAAAAACAAACTGCTTTCGGCAAATTGAAAATTATATTAACGCAATCGTCGATACGGGAATACGAACTTTTAATCACAAACGTCACTGTTAGAAATAAACTGCGAATATTAACGCGTGAAAAAGTTTCACATAAACTAATTTACTCGTTGAAAAAGTTAAATTCCTGTCCGTTCACCGTGGAGTATTTCATTTTAAAAATTTTATCTATCCTTCCGCAATCGAAGTATTCCATTTCGATAAAAATGCTGTCTGCCTCTGGTTTCAATCGCTCCAAAAATTAACTTGTTAACTATTTTCGTTACACCGTTATACGAGCAACAACGGTTATTGATATAACAATATTTCTCTTTCCATCGAATATCTGAACGCGTTCGAAATCAGCTCGTCCATTTCATTCGCGAGTTTCGTGCCGAAATCGAATCTCGGAAATTTCACCCTCGAAATATTCGTATTATTTCACGTATCCACGATCTCGAATATTTTCCCTCGCGCTTCGGGTCGTTGAACCGCGCGTCTCCGAAGACAGGAAATAATTTTTAATCGACGAAACGAAGCGACGGTGCTTAAAATAAATTTCACGCGGTAACGGGAAATTCAGTCGCCGATCCACAAAGCGTTGGCAAACGTTTCTCGCCTATTTATAAAAATATACGCGAACGGATGTGTTTATTTGGAGGCACTCGATCGGGCTGACAAACAGCGCGGACGATTAAACGGCCAGCCTCTGTTGGTTGGCTTTTAAACTTTCAACTAGCAATTTACAGCAAGACCTCTGACCGGGATGCGTTCCGTTGAAATTCATGTTTCTATTTGTTGTACGATTCGTTCTTGTTCGCTATTAACGCTGCATCAACACTTCGTTGCACAGCAATCGCTGAAAAATGGATGTGTATTTTTTTTGTAACTATGAAATACTGCAGCCGTCGACAGAATGCAAAATAGAAATCGTATAAATGTATCATTGCAGATTTTTCTAACTAAAAAAAAAAAAGAAATGTCTAATGGTTTAAATTTATTATCAGTACACTTGAAATCACAAAATAGCTATTATAGAAGCACCCTTTTTATAATCTAGATTTAACCATTGGGCACAGTTTTGTTTACGTTGCACACGAAAATTGAAAGAATTGAAAATTGGCGGGCGAATTCCTCGATAACCTCGTGTTTAACACTTTAATTAATGAGCTTCCTTACAGCTGCACGGCAAAAGTATTTCTGGGGCAGCGTACGAGCTCGCGAGGGACAGAGGCAACGCTCGAGTGCATCTCTCAAAAGGAAATGGCTTGACAAACAACAAGTGCAATGGCTTTGTTCGCCTAACGAAGTCCATGAATCAAGGTACAATCCTAGTTGCGACTTGTTGTCCGTGCTGTGAACCTCGCGCACTTATGCACAGTCTTAAATAATACATGGCTGACAATTTGCGCCACGGTGTCAGTTAGATTTATCTGGTTCACCGGGATTCTCCGAATAATTCGATTGTCAGAATCCCCCATCGCGAATTCCTTGAAGATATGAACTGTCGCTGTCGAACTGCGTCCGAACCACCGCAGAATTTACGCGATGAAGTAATAACTATTAATTAAATTCTTTAAAATCGTTGCTTTCATAATATCTAAATTATACGCCTCGATCGATCGAATAAATTGTCAAAACATAAAACTGAATCATCTTTCACTCTTTCAGATAAAGAACACTTTTATCGCATAATTTATTAAGACCAGAATCTTCGTTGATTCGTTTCTTTCATCAAATGTGAATCGTTTATGGAAGTAAAAATATTTGTAAAAAGGAATTTATCGATTATTTCGATTATTTCGATGATTTAATTTAAATTATTTTCTTTGAATTTCAAATACATCTGGTGTTTCGAAAAGATCAAAAGAATTTTGTACATCTTTCCGTGATACTTCGACAGGAAACGGGGAACAAAATCGCCTGAAAATCCTATTCGTTTTAACGAGATTTAGAACGACGACGATAATTTCACTTACGCGTTCGCAACAGGTGAGGCGATCTTATCGAGCTTCCCGGATTTGGAGAAGGAATGAATCGCTCTGTCGTTCCTTCGAACGCGGATTTAACTTCCCTGTTGCTTACTTTGTTAGTCCAAGAGGAAGAAAAGGGGAAAATCGTATTCATTGAGTTTCAACGTCAGACGAGTCCCGACTAAAGCAAATTAAAGAGATCAATGCGTTTATCGAAGCAGATATATTAAAATCCGTAGCTTCAACCAACTAGTCAATACACACGGACAGGTGGCGATTCTCCCTGCAAAAGTAGATCAGAAACGTAGAATGAGTCTAACGTGGCCGTCGCGTCTGTCCATTGTTCGCTTATTCTACTTGCCCCGGTGTCTGAAATAATTGCTGGCGGTACGATATTATCTGTTTCAATTAGTTTTAAGTAGTCAGAGGATAGAAAGGAACTGACCATTTTCCTCCCTTATTTATTACCATTGTCAAGCGTGAAAGAAATACGGCCAGATCGATCGAAACACGAGAATTTAAACTCCGTAAGACAAAAGTAAACGAGGAAGTTAATGCACCGTTTCAACAGGAACACCTCCAAACTCATTAAAGAGAAAATCGTTGAACGTCTTAAAAAAGAGAAGCTCTTTCAGTTTAAATGAAAATTCATTTCAGGCACCGTCGGCGTTATAAATGAGCGACTTCTTATAAATTTTTCTACGCGGACAGCAGCGGTGTAAAAAGTCTATAAAACGGCGTTGATAAGAGAACACTTAGCGGTTCAACTTTTACCGCGTTAAATATCTAAAAAAAATGATAAGGGTCGGGTGATTATTTGCTTCGTATACGATACAAAGAAAGTTGTGGCGTAGTTGTAATGATATGCTCGCGCGTAGCGGAAATGTATTTAATGGACTAATTTCCGGCACACAAGGTCCATTTTCGTTTCCTTTGAAGAGATAATATCCTTTTCTTTATACAGTTTCTGAAACTTCTCTTAAAAAGGAACGCTGTACGCACCTTGACTTTTAAACCAAGTGTTTGACATCGTTTTATAAACGTTTTCGAATCGCTCGACGTAGAATATATATGCTAAAATAAAACGAAACTATCCGTAGTGTACAGAGTGGGTGGCGGGCGGTACGGACGGGAATATGGTGATTTCTCGTTTCAAAATAAATCGAAAATATAGAAAAAACTTTTTGATATGAATTTTGTTTTCGACAAAAATCGAATCTGTACGCTCGTCGGGAACGCTTGCGTTTGAGTACGACTTGGCTGACATGTTTGCCCGAAACTCGTTATTTCCACTTGTGTCGGTGTTTATGAATATTGGCGATGGTATAGAGTTATCTGTTATTCGTCGATTTTACTATATCGAATTATTTAAAACCAATTAAAACAAATAATATTACGTCAAATGTTTATGAACGTTAACGCAAGTAGAAATATCGAGAAATGGTCAGACACGTTGGTTGAGTGGAAATTCACTGTACGCGTCACGAAAATATTTATATTAAATATAATAGATATCACGAGTAATATACAAAGATACTTCAGGTAAGAATTAAGTGGTCTCGAGATGAACATTAGATAATAAATGTGGTTACTTTACATGAAGAAGTGTCTTTGAGATTGCAGTTATTACTTGTTAAGGAATTACATGTACAAAGCGACAACTTTAGAGAAGTTAATCAGTCAATGATACAGAAGATCGACTCTATCAGTTCATGCGATACACAAATATGCTACCACATGACAGCACTTTCTATTCTTGGCTATGATTCCAGAGACCACTCGGTCATACTTATTGCATTAATTGACAAAATGATCGCACGTGACCTCGACTAATACAGGTCATTGCCTTTTATTATTCTGAAGCTTCAACACGCCAAGTACACGATTCTGCTAAGAGAAATATTGTAGCAATTTTCAAACATCCGAATCATCGTCTGTAAAGTCACATCCGTTAAATACTTTCCTTTCAGAATGATCTCCCATTGAGCAAATTAAATCTAAACACGTCGTATGTTTTGGTCAATAACTTTTTAAATATTAATGTTTCTATTATATAAAAATTTGTGTATCTTCTCCGTAGACGAGTAAATATATAATCAGAATTAAAGATGAAAATACTGTGTGGTTTCTTAAGAAAAAAAAATCACAAATATTACCTATTTATTTCCCTTTTAGTTCGATCAACGAAAATTCTAATTGTGCTTGCGTGGATCGATTAGAGTTTAATACCTCGGATAGTACAACGAAAAATGAGCGTTTCCTGGATTCGAATAAATGATTCATCCGACAACGTTGACCACGGTCCTTCCAGGTATATCGAGGTCACTGCTCGACTATCCCCAACGACTGACCAATTCGTGGTCCTATTCGTGGCACTTCCCTTAATCACGATTTCTGGCCCCTTCGCAGTGAAAGTGTAGTCCTCCGCAATTAACTTGATCGATAGTCCTCGCCTCGCAGGTGCGAAAAGAAGAACTCGAGCTCACGCTTCCTCGTTTGCAGTTGGAAAAGGGAAGTTCGCGTTTCAACAATACGTAATCTTCACGCAAGGAATATAAGACAAGTTAATTACGACAAAGGATATTTAAAACTCAGAGAAGATGGAACAATTTTCACGCTGAAATTTATGCCTTATTTATAACGTCTCTGTTACAATTATTGGATTATTGCATCGAAATTAAAATGACGTTAAGAGATACGTATGTAAATAGATTTAATTGAATTATATTTGAAAATACTTCCTGAATTTCTAATTAATTTTTCAGGCCACAGATTTATCGCAAGTGATCGTCTAATCGAACAAAATTCTGACTCATTTTATGAACTGGAACTACATGGAGATTTGTTTACCGAATTTTTGTATTTTAATGTAGTAGAGCGTTAATTTCTTTTGCAAATCTACAGAAATAAAGTTGCTTCAGGGCGAAATCGGGAGCGCGGAAAGTTTCTGAGAACTAGGACTATTCGTAGCTGGAAGCAAAGCGATGAATAAACACGATTACTCTAGGCGGACCATAATTTTGAGTGCTCGTTATCGACGGGAACGATAACGAGGCGATAAATCGTTTCGAATATAATTAATGGTACTGATGGGATTTCCAGGATCGCTGACTGGCGAGACGAAAGTTACGTTGCAGAAGTGTTCGACGCTGCACGCGCGATTGCGTTCGTTTCACGGAGACGATAGCGTTTTTCAGGTTATCTCGCGACGATGTTTCTGGAATAATGTTTTTCGAGGAAGCGGCCATACGAGCGAATTGTTTATTGTGTCCTCGATCAAAGTCTCCGGTGAATATTTTTTATCACGTTTTCGATCCCCCTGCGGTTCTGTTTTTTTATAAATTACGAAACACTTTATGTCCTCTCGCGTAACCATCCCTTTTGTTCTTTTTTTGTCAATTAGATCGTGTGGAAATTTGCCGTTTTCGCGTGTAAAAATAAAAATCCCGTGTTCGTGTAAATTCCGCGTACTTGCACGACGAAAGTGTACATTCTGTTTCTCTATTTGCTTAGTAGTTGCTGCTGAGAAAAGTGATTAACCAAATCCAGTTATCTAAAATTTGTTCAATCGTGCAAATCCTCGAATTGCAGTTTCTCGATTGACCAGTATTTTGTTCCACGGAGTTCGAAATGTCGAGAAAGGTGCTAGCTCGCTGGAGAAAGGTCAGATCTGTATGCTTGATGTGTCAAAAGTTTGTAGCTCAATGCAGCCAACTTTCCTATTGTAACGCGTGATGCATGAGGTTGAGCGTTATCATGCAGAAGTGCAAGTTCTTGTCTGTTAATCGATGCATATTGGTTTTAGATCTATTTCTGACAGATAACTTCGGTCTCACGATAATGTGTTCGAACCGGATTTCAAAAGAGCAACGGTCATTTTTTAAAAGAAATCGTTTCTTCGTAGATAATCTTGACAAATGGTTTCGCTATATTGCGGTGCATATTGTTTGACGAAAATTATTATATAACGTAATCCCCAATTCGAGGGATTAAGTAATAAATTCGTTATTTCAAAAATTTATTTTACGACGTGTAACAAACAATTCACAAATTTTATTTTACACGGTCATTTTGTTCCCAGCTCGCGACAAATGATTTACGCGACAATTCGGCTTTCCCGTTTCAGCCACATTATGTTGAATTTTATGGAAAATATTGCAATGCTCCTACCGCGTTGTTAATATTTACGTACAAATAAGTACCTTGTACGAGTGGTTTCCAATTACACGTACACGTTATATTTTACGTTAAATAATCGTAAACTAACAAATGCGATGCAGAGTGCTCAAGCACACCGTCGAGTTCAAAAATGAAATTTACGAAGCACGATGATTATACGAAAATTTTTTAAAGTCGTATCGATGTTTCGGGTCATTCCAATAGAATAAATCAATCGTAATTTCAGAATATGATTCCCCAAATAATTCCTGCCCAACCCGGGGATATTTAACTTTTATTTAAAAATTCCTCGAAAGCAGAAGTCAATAAATAAATCGAATCACGCTACACCCACGCGTGCCGAAAACGCTGTGACATTTGAACGACGTCGTTCAAAAATGCCAAACGCAAAATGTCAAAGGTTACACGTTCTCCGGGAACGATGTCGATGACAAACGAAAACAATTAATAACTGTGATTTAAACTTCGAGCAAACAATGACATAAAATCTAGATTTCATGAATAATTCAAGTCGCAAGGGCTTTATTGAAATTAAGGAAACCCATTAAACAATTCATACTGCGCGACTACCGACGGTAAAATGTGAGAAGTCAGCTTCGAAATATCGTTTTTGCGTTGGAAAATTGTTAAAATGTATCACGGTGACGCGAGAAATTTAAGAATGTCTATTTTCTCTTTGTTAAAATTCGATACCCTGAGATCGATAAGCTTTCTTCTCGGATCGTTATACTTTCCATGGGGAAGATGCCTTCGGAACATTTCCTATTCTTTTGCGTTTTCGCTGCACTAACATCTGCAGGCTACTCGAGGATAACGACGCTGTTGAAGACTGTCCGAGTCTGCACGTCGACGCGCCTGTCATTGTCCGTTGCAGCTCCACACCAGTGATTCTTAACCACTATACTCTGTGGCACGCCATTGCGAAGACGGTCATGTTGTACCGCAAGTATAACAACAGATATAACAAATTTATACTCTTTCTTTTGGTATCTAAAATCGTTTCAAGTGGACTTTCAATGTTTACTATCTAAACTTGTGGAATATATTTCGGAAATATTGATTTAACACATCTGATCGAGTATGGCAGCCCTGGATTGCTATTACAATATTAGAATATTAAAGAAATAACCGTTATATTAGGATGGATCGAAGTTCAAGCTTCATGGTATTCTTTGTTGCGTACTATTGTGGCTCGCCACTAGAGGGCTATGTTCAACTTTTCTCTCGCGCATGTACTCGATCGACAGTCTATTCGTAGAGTGAGGAGCATAACTGTACCAATGAGCACAAGTTTTGTATGGATCGTTATTTACTGCTAAGAATATAGGAGAATATTAAAAAACAAACATTATATCTTTATCACAGTTAAAGGGTAACATGAGAAACTTTTTCAGTAATATCTTCTCGTTCGGAAATTAGTGTAGTTTTGCAAGCAAAAGGGCTGTGGACAAACCATTAAAAATAAATATATTGTACGTGGTGCAAAACCGAGTCAATCTATTCTTTTTCTCACTGCCAAATGAGAAGATATTAACTACTAAAAAAAAATGTGTTACTTCTAACTGTGATAAAAATAACTATAATGTTTATTTTTTAAACCTTTCCCTTTCACTTCTTCCTGCTATCTCGCTACTTCCTATAACAGTCGTCGTCACGATATACACACTGCAGATTTGCAACCAATACGAAGAAAAGACGTTTCACCAAAAAAGTGTACAAATTATGAACGAGTTCTTCGTTGCATTTATCCCCTGGTTTCCGGAGCAGAAATGCGCGGTTATGCGAAATCGCGGATTTCCTATTAAAAGTAACGATCCCCGCGTTTAAAGAATTTCCGGTGGTGCTTCGACAGCGAAATGCCAAAAGTGCAGCCACTATAACCCGTTGGCGGGCGACAAAGGGTGCGGAGAAAAGGTCAACCGACGGAAAGAAGCAATTACGATGCCTTTCCTGGGCCGATATCGTGAACGTATCGAGCAAAACCCATTGAATTAAGCAAATTCGTGAATACGATAAGGCCGTCTTCGTGGCACGAGAGCGGTTTCTGCCTCGTTGCAACATGCACCGGCAATTAAACGTAATCTCGCCTGGTCCGTAGTCGGTTGATCGCTGTCGCTTTTGCGATCAATTTACCATTCGGTTCGACGAGTCGACGGTCGCCCCTGCTTGCTTGACATTCGCCCATGTTTCATTAACGGCGCGAGAACCGGTGGCAAGAGTCTGTGCATCCACTTCCGTCGAAATACCGGCCCGGTTACAGGTATTCCCGGGAACAAGGCATTTCGATCAGTGCCAGTCCTTCAACGTTGCTACGAGTGGCTTCTGCCGCAAGCAGACTTCGAGTCCGACGAAATCGAGGGCTTCCGGTCGACTATATCAACATGATTACTTGCGTTTCGTGCGATCGGATCCACTGGCCGTTCGCAAACTGCACTAAATTTTACGGTACACGGTCGAAACAGACATTGCGTAGATGTCAGAGACAATGCTAAAAATTGGCCGTGTCTGGCAACAAACTATTTATCCTTGGATGCGATCGGAAATTCGGAAACATTTAAGAGACTTTGACTAATAGAAAGTTAACTCTTTGCACCCAAACCAAACCAAAGAGATATTGTAGTGTGAATAAAATAGATATTTAGTTGAATTTGTTTAAATTGCCCTATTTTTTAGTCAACGTAAATTTCAAATAAAACACTCAAAAGTGTTGGGGGGCACTGGTGATAAAATTGAAATATAATTCGGAGTGCAAAGGGTTCATACAGAACATAATGCTGCAGCGATGTATCGTTCCAAATATTCTGACGCGGTGCGATCGTTGCAAACTTCTATTAATTAAAAAAAAAACCTCGAGAGAACGCAGCTCGCACCAATTTCGGTTTAAATAGTTAAATCGACAGTTAAAATTGAATTAATCGCGCTGCTGTGCAATTTAAGAACGTAATGAAATAAAAAAAAATAACAATCAGAGAACGATTAGAGTACTTGAAAAATATAGATTTCTCTAAATATAAAAATTGATATAATTTTTTAAATTTGTAATTTTTAAATCCGAATTTTTAAGTACGTGATGAGACCCTCCCCATTCTAAAATCTGCTTATCAACCATAACTTCTCCGCGTCCTACATCGCAACCTTCCCCTCGAAACTTCTTGAAAAGTTGCGCTATGCTCAATTACAACGCTTCATAAATGGGTCGAACGTCCCGCCGAACTTCCAATCAGACTTCCGACATCGATATAGTGCTTGTTCCCTCGCATATTTCCGACGTGGAACTACCAGCCATTGACACGAGACGTTTTACATTTGTCATGCTGCTTGACTTCTCCAAAGCTGTCGACGTGCTCGATCACGATCGCGATTGACGAACTTCGAGCCGATCCGTCGTCTCTACTTTGTGGATTCGCGCATATATAACTAATCGTACTCCCCGATTCTCGTTCCTTCGTTCAATTACACGCGGAATAACGGATGCTACTACGCGCTCGTGAATTCTCTCGAGCTTACAAGCACGCCAATGTCAGTCAAACATAGCGGACCCTTGACTTCTCTGGTATTCGTACTGTGATTTACGTCGAAATCTGCGAATTTGCAGACAGACCCCCTTATGCCACGATAGAAATGTTTCAATTTTATTCGAACTCATTTACTTGAAATATTTATTTCTTTAAAGTCTCTATTTTGTCTGGACATTAAATGGACCTTTCGTTTGCCTTACACCTATTCTAAACCGTCGTAAGACCGTGTAAATTTCTCCAACAATAATCTCTGCAACGAAAAATAATTAATTTCGTTTCAAACTTGGACAAACACGAATCAAGGTACACGTATCGCAGAACCCAAAGTAAAATCGTTGGACGATGGAACACCGATCGAGCAACGGATCGCTGACGGACGCTCAAATATGCGGATTAAAGAGAACCTGGCAAAGGAGCTGGCGTCGTCGGGCGAAAGAGAAAATTATGAAATTTCTTCTCGCCGGTTCGTTAAACCTAAGACAGATGCCAATACCGGCGCAACTTTCTTTCTTTTTTTTTTTTCTTTATAATTAAGTCTCTTCGGCCCATTCCGCTCTCGAGGACGAGTGTGATAATTAAAAAGTCTACGGTATCGGCGAGGATAAAACCCGCGAACTAGCTGCGGCCCCGGCTCGTCCGTGCTTGAAACTTTTTTAAAAGGTCAGACCAGGTGGGAATATTTGCTCGGCACGGGAAAGTAAATCCCGGACGGCAGTCAACTTTTTCATACGGCGTTACACGGGTCTGCGCGAAGATCGAGGGAAGAACTGTTTGTTCCGCGGTTGCGTTTTCATTACGTAAATAACGCGAACCATTGTCGCGCCGTTACTCGTCCGCGGTAACAATTAAATTCTGGCAAGGTTTTTAATAAATTACGATCGTTTGGACGCAAGACGGGACGCGAAATTCCCGCTTCGCTCGTTAATTGGACTAGTTTATTTGTGCGTCGACTTCTTTAAATTGCGATTAATAGTTCGCTTTAAAAATGAAGAAACCTTGATTGAACATTAAAAACAAATATATCCGTATCGGTTTACGAACCGTATGAGGATTTTAAATAGTTTTCTAAAGTTGTAAATTACGTTTTATCGGGAAGTGCATCGTCTGGATGATAATAATATTTGTGTTACGTGTTCTGTTAGTCTCTGTCCGCTGTCCTCGATTTTATCGCCCTAAATTTCTTGTCAATGGCTAAAATTGCAACTTTGTAACGGCGTTATGTTTCGCTGGAAGTCCGTAACTGGAACATCGAGATGCACTTCAATGCAGTTTAGGCCCATCAAAATTGCATTACCGGGAAGACTCGTGTCTTGTCGGTCGTCAAAGAATCGCTCGACGACCGCGTTCTTACAACGTGATTTGATCAGCGCCAGGCGCTGCTGGCCACTTAATAATTCGTCGCGAGCCGTGAGAAACTGTCGTTTAATTATGACACGATCGGGCTTTACTTTAATTATAGCGCGCCGGTAGGAGATTAATAGAATAATTGAGCAAGAAAGGCTTTAATAACTGACGCGCTCGAGTTAATTTCTTACTTGTTGCCACGGGCTACTTGGTAATTAAAAAATCACTATCGCGCGTAAACTGTACCCTCGACATTAGTGGTACCAATTACGATCATTTTCACGGCGTTCTTGAACGTGAACTGTACTTTTGAAAATTGTTATCATCAATTTTCTATTATCGATCTTAATTTATTTAAACTGTACCCTGTTATGTAGCATTAAAAGCATGTATTTCTTAATTATTAATGGGCAGCCAATTATTTGCTATTGATGTGATTAAGGATTTTTATATACTCGTGAACCGCGTGTGTAAAAATTTTAATTAAGATTTGAGAGATTCACAGTTTTTTCTTGTTTTATCGATTTACACATCATTAGGGTACGAGAATAATAAATTTTAGACGGATTTGTATTAGATTTAGTGCGACTGTCAGTGTTTCAAAATTGAAAACACTTGCAACGCCCTTGCATCGCGTGCCGGCACATTCCATGCACCTGGATTGCGCGAGGCACGCGGAGGATCCTGAAATGCACTTAGAAAGACGTCAATGTTCTCACGTCTATCCACTACCACCCACTGCCCACGGTCCAGAAACGTCTTCAAGAGAGAAATCAGAGCTACATCTAAGCGTCTAATCAGTTCAGGAATCATACGTATAATTTTCTAATCAGAATTGTTTGTACTCTTTAATCGTGAACTATTCAAACTCTCGCATAAAGGTTACATACTACAACATCTAATAAATCTCTGACATTTTATTCGAACAATGTAATCTCATTTGTTCGTTTGAAAATTTATGTTTATAGATTAGTCTCTACAAAATTCTCGACACTTTCGATAGTTAGTCTAAAATAATATTTAAAGGAATTAGAATGCAGAATATGCTCTAAGCAATTTGCCATAATTTAGTTAGCAGAATACAGCTTTGTACACGATAATCTGTGATTTACTATTAACAGCAATGCCTTTAGGAAATTATAATTCGAAACGTTTAAGGATGAAGCTTAGATAATAAATGTAGTATAATGGTCTATGAGTTTTTAACGAGCCATTTTTCACCAGCGAAAATAAGGTACAATGCGTGTCTAATTACCCCTGCTTTCCTTGTTATTAAATTATTCAAAGTCTTTACTTCTGAACAACGTTCCCATCGTTTCCCTCGATATATTTTTATTTTCGAGCCTTCTTGCATGCAACTCGCCGCAAACGCAGCTTGCAAACAACAAGCTATAATCGGGATTTAATTACATTCAAAAGCTGGTAAATAATAAACAGGTTCGAATTAATCATAATTCCGATGTGCATTGTTAAACCAGAAGGAAATTATGCGATGTGTATTTGCGACGCATCCATAACGAAACGCGTGAACGTTGAATAATTTATGAAACACGACCGATACGATATTCGTAAGTTATGATACCAGGCCAGACGATTTTTCATAAACATCCAGTGTCATCGTAAAATGTTATTTGCAGAACAATTCTATGAAAATGTTTTTCGAGTCGAACTACGTATCTTTTTTTTTACGTAAATCAATTCTTATCCATACAAATTTTTTAAGGACCGATCATTGAAAACGTAACACTTTATGAAACGTTTTATATTCTTAGGAAGCCAATATAAAAATTGTATTCGTTTCATTATATCGCGTTGCACCGATAACCATGATTATAAGATATGAAATTATATAAGGCATGAAATATCTCACGAAGAATTGCGTTTTCAATGGTCGAACCTTCGCACTTTTATATGCGGAATAACAAGTATCGGATTATGTAAAAAAAAGCTGTATGGTTCCATTTAAAGAATAAAAATATATTGTACTGATTGATATAAATTCTTTGTAACCTCGTTTAAAATACAGCTGCTAATAAAATTTATCGACGTACGAAAATGTTGCACGGTTCCATCGTCACAGATGATCAGATCGTTTACGAAGCATTTGGTGATAATTAATTACTCGATTCAATTTAGGAATTAACCGATGTGATTACATTAACCAAACCACGTGGGAATGTTTCGTAAGCTCAGGACGAAATTTATAACTGTTAATGTCCGACTGAATCGAATGCTGAGTTAATTTATTTAATTTATGGTACCTTACTCGCTCGCGAGAAGATTTGGAAAACACGAGCGTGATATTTCCAACCGAAGAAAATTTGTGCAGCGTATATTTTGCAAATTAATTGCACCGTACCTTCGCGATAAAATACGTCAAAATTCAGGATTAAAGGTTAATGGGTTATGAGCAAAACTTTTGCCAGTTCCGTGCTGTTAAATTAATAAAGGCTAATTTTCTTGAAAATGAATTTTGATTCTTTTAGATTAAAAATCTCGGCGAGTTGCTTAAAGTGTATGAAATCTGATTAAATAAAAATAGGTATACATAAAATACAAATAGATAACTATTAGAAAAATTAAATATATAAATAGTAGATTTCAACTAATAATTTTTATTCTTATATTTGCAAGTAGATTATTTGGAATCTTTTCGTTAACAGTTAAATCACTTCCGTGTCATAATAGTACAAATTGTACATCATTACATCATTATGTACAAATCGTACCCAGAATTATATCAACCACATGACTCCAATTAATAATAATAATTGTTCTGGTTTGCAGGCGAATCATTTGACCTCATCTCATTAATGGATAAAGCAATTCCAGATGTACAGTCGATCCTTTACGTGCGAATTATGACCGAAATCTCTTTATTATAAATCACATTCACTGTTGCTTAAATATAAAGCGGTCCAAGTGCAATGTCAATGCATTTACAGCGAGCGGTGCACGATATATGTGTAAACAGAGTCCTTAACCGGACCAGTAAATTCAAAATTAGGATTGCTCGTCAAATATTTACAAACCACTTGTTCCCGGGTTGCTCGAGGAATGTGAGAATCGTGGAATAAATCTTTGTGCTCGATCTTCGTGAAACCGGGACAAGTTTCCCCGTAAATCTTAATTAATAACCTAGCTTCGTTAATACGAGTCATCACTAACAAAAGAAGGGGAACTGAGGAAAACCATCAATTGTTCTATAACCATTTGATTCAATGAAAAGTGTTCTGTTTGGGGTCGTTCTTAGGATAAAGATGAATTAAACAGAAGCACTTTTAAAGGAATAAAATATCTCAAAAAGTCATCCAACTAAGAAACTCGTTTATATAAAAATATTATCATATAAATTCACCATCAATTTGATTTTTTCATCAATATATACACCGTGTCACTTTTTGTCAAAAGCCATCAAAATATTAACATCTAAATTGCTTGAAATTTTGTACGATAGTGACCCATGCATGTCTGGTTATAATTTTTTTTTAAGGGTACCGACGAAGAAATAATATTCAGCTTCCTTAAATTATTTGTCCAACAAGTAAAACATGTCTGAACCGTGCACGTCGTTACCGCCTTTCGAAAAGCCATAAAGACGTTCTCCCAAAGAGCTACTTTGTATCTTCAACGAAAGTTCGAAGCTTTTATCCCTTGAACTTGAGCTACCACGGTTAACAAAAGAAAAAAAGAAACAACGCACACCCTTTAGTTTTGATTGTTTTAAACAGGAAAAGTTTCATTGTTAGCGAGTACCAGGCACTTTGAAAATTCTCGAACACGTTCCTGTACACGAAAATACAAGTAGACGCGTCCTTTGAACTTTCCGCGAGCAAATTCTGTCCAAGTTTCGCGCCAAGCGCAAGGAGTACGGGGCGACGGTTCGTCGATTGAAAATTGGACGCGCTGAAACGGGAATGAAACTGAGACCCGTCGATAAAAAACGGATCATTGGTAATTGAATTGGTCGTCGATCAAGCAACAGCATATATTGAAATCCGTAATGGAAACACGCGGATGCTACGCCGTACAAGTTTCGCGTTCATAAAATATAAATGTGGCCGGACCTTTCGTAATTAAAACCGTCAAATCCTCGGTATTGCCAGCGGGGGGTGAAAGAAAAAAAATGAACGTACGACGTTATGTACGAGTTCGACGTTGATTCGTACAACGACGGTCCAGAAAAATATCTGCAACGAAACGGTTTCGTCGTAGGACGGTGATTAATCGTTTCCGCGGCGGAAAGGTTGTTTCAAATTCAACTTGCATTAAACGCGATGGAAAACAGGCGAAGCAATCAACCGTTTCTGAACGATTGCAGCTTTCTTTCGACCGGTTTCTTACGCATTCTTTTTCGTTCTACGGCGGAGCACGCCGATTAAAAAATTTTAATATCGTTTAAAGTTCTCTTCCCGACGCAATCTTTTAGAGTTTTCGAGGGGAAAAGGGCGCGTACGTCCGCTTTCGATACCCTTCAACAATAGCTCTGTAAACGTCTTGAGCTACACCGCGGTGGAAATAAAATCTTTGTCGATACAATTGTGACGACTCGCTTAATACAGAAAAATGTTCGATATTATGTTTTCGAGTAAATTACTATGGATCTCGAAATTATATAAATGGAATTATTAATAGAGCAGATGTAATTGAGCAAACCTTGCAGAGTATTTCATATTAGTTATTTTACTAAATTTATTAGTATTTCCTTGCATGTTATTTCTTCTTGTATTAAATGGTTTTTTCCCCGTTAATAAACGAATAATAGTAATAATAATATATTACTTTCCATCGCGTTATTAAACGAACGACACGCAAAAACAGTCCTGCTTCGACGCGAAAGAACTGCGCGGGCGTGTTTGAAGCGTTTTACTGTCTCCCTGCAGGGAAATAGATTGTCTTATAATTCGATTGTCAGTGCTGTCCTGCAAAAAGTAATTTTGCTCAAGCGTTGCACCGGATACGTGCAGACCAATAAGAACGGAAAGACCGAGAAAATCTGCTGGTCGCATAATATTTTTTGTCCCTGAAGGTTGGAGAAATAGTTGAGTCACGTATGCTCTCGCAATAAGAAAGTACAACAAGACAGGGTAAAAACGACGAAAATACGCACACGAATGCGATAAGAACTTGACAAATATATTTTCGCGAGCAGAAAAAGATTGCATTGCATTCATTACAGGTGTAGATGATAAAATCCTCCAACGTTTACTATTATT
This sequence comes from Colletes latitarsis, assembly GCF_051014445.1. Lineage (NCBI taxonomy): Eukaryota > Metazoa > Arthropoda > Insecta > Hymenoptera > Colletidae > Colletes > Colletes latitarsis. Next base: position 46,575,109 of record NC_135134.1, read on the forward strand.
TGTGCTTAATGAATCCGTGAGAAATTTTTTTAACACGTTGACTGAAACCAAACTGGGTCAAAACCCTCTAATTGTCCATGAAAATGATATTTTACTTTTTGGACAGTTGGAAACATTTTTTTTACTTAGTGAACAAATCGTGTGTTGACAATAGGAATATGTTTATTATAGACAGTGTGAGATTTTGTTGAATTATAATAACTTTAAAGCTAGGTCGATTGGGACTTAATAAAAATGAAAGGATAATATTCTTGAACTGTCTATAATTGTTTTTATTTAAAGGAGGTCTGGGTTAAAGTCATCCCGATGGTATCGCAGTCTTCATGGATCATTTTAACGACACGAGGACAGGAATACATTTATTGTGGGTGATGCGACGAACGTAAGCACAGTAGAATTACGATAAATGCAATCTCGGTGATTGCGTGAGAACCCCGTTCGTTCTATTGTGTTGTAAAGCGAAACGAATGGTCACTTAGCAACGAGTAAAGTTGGAAGGGAAGGAATAGGTAGTACTGGCTATACTTTGTGAATATGCTGCGTTAGTGGGGTTCCTCCTCGTCTCATTGGCTACCCCGATTATTGTTTACGTTTCGATATTTACACATATCGAAGTTTTGCTATGATAAAAATACTAACAAAAATCCATGTATGTACATTTATCATATTATATTCGGTGTTTTATTAACTTTATATTTCCTAGCAACGGATAAGGTAAATTCTCAGAGAAAATTGAAAAAGACTAAATAACAGGAACGGAGTCACGGCGAAAAAATTATGCAATTAAGAATATGTAAATTGGAATAATAATATGTAATTTCGGAGAAAAGGTTACGAAAACGTAATGGGCGAAAAATTTGAAAAGAACCACTTCCGTAGTTTCTGGAAAAAGTTGTAAAAACGTGATGGATGAAGTAAAAGAGAATCACTTCCATAATTTCTAAAAGATGAAATCCTTTGTTAGCGCAAAATGCATACCTTTATGGGCGTATACACAATGTACCTATAAAAAGTTGATGGCCACGGGATGAAAGTAGATACATTGAAAGTAGCAATAACGTATTGTGTTTACCAAACATTCATGACCATTGTTGCGTGCAAAAACTGTTATTAATCTTATTGTGCGGGATAATCTTCGTTTTAGAATACCACGGAAAGATACATACAAGGAATATAAAATTACATTAGACGCAGAAAATCTGGGAGATAAAAGTAAGTTGTGTTTATGAGAATCTGGAGTACGCAATACTATGAAAGAGGACGTAAAAAAGCCAAAGTGTTTACAGAAAATACTTTCGTTTTTAACACTAACTGTCTCTGGTGCGTATTATGTTCACGATCTCTATTAAAGATTCTCAAACTGTACATTAAATTACTAAATAAGCTTCTAAATAAATAAATCGACGCGATTGTAAACATGTACAATCAGAATGAAAATAATTTTACAAATAAAAGACAATCCCTTGCAATTAAAAATTTTAATAGCAACTTGACTATTATTATATCCTATCAGCATCTGTTTTGCAGAATATTTGCCGCGAAATAAAACAACTTGAATTAGAAACCTCAAGAGAAATAAGATAGAAATCCCACTACTATTTCTATCCCGTAAAGAAAAAAGTGGGTGAGCCGTGAATTTTATTCTCGGTACAAATTATTCATAATTAGTTCAGCTGATTTATTCATTATATATATACATATATGTACTTGTTCCTTCCAGTTATAACGCGTTAAAACATAAAATACTGGTAGTAAAAATTGCGACACGCGATTGCTCGCGTTAAAATATTAGTCTCCCCGGAGGTTTAATAGCATTTTCTGTAATTAGATTATATTACTGTGTTGCTTTATTTCTTGTTGTCCTACTCCATCTTCTCGTTCTATATATTTCTCGCGTACCTATACACTTCTACAGGATATTTTTCCTTCATTTTATTGTGTCGAACGATACATTTTCTTCGAACGAACTGTCGATTGTTTCGAAACGTTTCCTAAACGACATCTACCTTTGATATCAGAATTATTTTCTAAATAAAATTATTCATTTCAGTTTCTACTTATAAATCAAGACTGTGAGTACTCAAACAGAATTTCATTTCGCCCCGATCGAACCAATCCGCCCTGAATACGACTCGATAATTCACGTCGCGTGGAAAGCATCGTTACCAAACGAGTACGCGATATTTGTCCCGCGTGAATTACGTACCGCGCTACTTAAAAACGAGCTAATCCCATAATGGAGGGTATCCACGTCCATAGAATTGATCACTCTACCTTGGTATTCTGTCATAGCTGTCCCAGCTGGTAAGACAGTTGTAGCTGCTGTATCTGCTGGAAGTCGTCATAGCTAGTGCCTTGCTCGATGACACATTTTTAATTTCACCACAGAGTTCACCTTCATCGTCCGACGATGCTCTTAACTCGCGGCGCGTCCGAGCCTCCTTGTTGATTTCGGAAAGTTACCGCGGCATCTTTTCGCCTAAACGATCGAGCACGGTGCTCGTTCCTTCGCCGGTAGCATCGGTACACTCGACGAATACGCAACCCGACGCGTCTACGAAACGTTCGTTCGAGCGAATATCGGCGATCGAATCGTAAAAAGTAAAACGAGACAACACGCGACGCTTCGAGGCTGCACAGGTTTACGCGCACAGTTCCTCCGTCGACGACATCGAAGTAATCTAAGTAGCTATTTAGTTGGACCGCAACGCCAAGATCGCCTCCTATTAGTTGGACCACGTCGATCTCCCTCTCCGTTACACGTTACACGGTAAACGTCGATTAACTCTATACTTAATTACCAACCACCTGGACACCGTCGTACGCGCGCGGCGTATCTGCGGCCACGCGCGCGTATTAAAAATACTCTACGTTTTTTGGACCCGCCAACCAGCGTGCTCGATAATATATCGTAATTAGAAGGAAAAGCGGAGGCAGTTCTCGTCAAACGTGACCGCCGCTTCTAGGAATCTTCGGTTATCCTTCCAAGACGCCCCTTTTCGTTCGTTCGTCGTCTCCGTTAATGAAATCTCCTGTTCCGCTAGCGTGCCCCGAGGGGCTGATTGTAACGGGGTTAGGACGAACCGCGGTGTCCTGGGAAAAATACGTCAGACGGGGCACCGGGGTAACTAAGAAAGAATCTCTCCTGCCACATGCTCCCGTTGCAAGGCCACGAGTTACTTGGGGGTGAGAACCGCGAGAAGGATCGTCGTAGCGTTCGATGATATTCCTCTTCGATCGTCGAACGCGTTGATATGTTTGCCTCGATGTCGAAGGTGTTTCCTTCGCCTGGAACGATCGACTCGTCCTCGCGGCAGACGCTGTTGCGCGTCGCGATCTCCCCGCGACGACTGACGGAGGAATTCGACGCGTCCTTTGGCTGTTTTGGTCCCGCCGCGGGCTCGTCGATCATAATCCAGGACTCGTACGCGTACGACGATCGATCGACGTCGACGGCTCTTCGACGCTTGTGCACTGTTCCTCGTTTATTTCTCTCAACGAAACGGTGAACGGAACAAAACAAAAGGAGAGAAATCGTTTACGTTCACATCTCTCGCGCGAGGGGGGCGAGGGGGAATGAGGAACCAACGAACCCCGACGATGGTCGGCCCGTCGGCGGGAACTGCTCGAACGCGACGCGGGTTCACCGTTTCGCGACCGGTTCGCCAAAACCAGCCCCCTTTCACGGTCCTTCTTCCGGTTCACGGGTCTTCTTCAGGTCGAGGCGACGGCATTTCCTCTTGAGGTACCGCATCTTACGGAACGTTCGCCGCCGGCGTGTCGTGGCTCGGTCGCGGGCAGTTCGAAGCGGAGTCGCGGCGCTCTCGAGGTTTCATTAGCCCGCCGTGGTGGCATGGAGAGGTCGCCGCGCTGGCAGCTCCTCTCAGCAAGCTCCGCGAACACAAGGCGCTTCGCGTGGCGTGGCCCAGCGCCGACTAGCGGGTTCAGCCTCAAGCTTTCGCGGCGAGGGAGCCGCGCAACCGACGATGCGCGCAGACGCGCGCGGAGCTTCATCCCCCTTCCAATACGTTCTCCGCCCACGCGTTCCGTAGAACCCGAGAGAGCCTCTCCTGCGCGGCCAACTTCCTCCTCGCCGGTCGTCGTAAACGAGGACGACCGGATGGGAAAATAATAAATCGCCAAACACCATCGTTCGTTATTATTCTTAACACCAGAACTATCGACGATTTACTAAGCCTCGTTCGATCCATGCTTCGATCATTATGGTTTATTTGTCATGGAATTTTTGTAGAAATGAAACAACAAAGTTTTGGCGAAAGGGTCGTCCCAAGCTTGCCCTGTAGTGCAGAGTAATTCTTATAAATTATTGAGAGATTTATTAAGGGTCGTTTGTTTTCTACTTCAACACTAAAATTACTGATATTCATGGTTTATTTATTGTAGGATTTTTATAGCAGCAAAACAATAAATTTTAAGTAAAAGGGTTGTCCCAGACTTACCCTGTATTACAGGGTAATTTTCAGAAATTATTGAGATTTATATTTGTTTATTCCATGCTTCAAACTACTGATAATGGTGTATTTATTTGTACCAAAGAAATTAAAACGATACATACTCGAAGAAATGTACGATGCAATGGAAATAAACGTTTACTCGTTCTCTTGTAGAAAACTACAATTTTCAGAAATCTGGTCGAGTCAATTTTTTTCAATTTTTAATGGAAATTACGTCGTTCCAACCACTTTGGTAGTTCTAGTGTTAAAACGAACCCCGGCGATTCGTTATTTGAATATTTCCAACCCAACTGGGGAGGAAAACAATGCTTTCTTTTCTCGTTCGTTGTTCTCCAAGCATTTTTGCAAGACATTAGCGAAAGTAGCGCCTTGTAAAGTAACATTGATACATTGTGTGGCATACAGTGGCATACAGTGTAATAATTCATACTCAGTGATTATTAGCTAGTAGATAACGATGGACTGGTACGTCATAGTCGCCTTTATCGTTTTCACCAATGACGTATTCTATTACGTTCTTAGCCACTTTTACTGATGACGTACTGCCAAGTTATAACCTTGCTGGTAATTTTCATCGATGACGTACCCATATGCAAATGTAATAGCCTGTATTTGTTTCCACATTTGGCGACGTTCTCGCAGACAGTGAATATTTTCTCAGTGGAACAATGAACTTAATTTGACGAAATTGTCTGTGGCCCACTGCTCAGAAAAGTTCGTCTGCTCTAAACGAATACAGATTTACCTTGAAATGTGATCGACCCTCGGGACCAGACGTGATCAATTTTCGAAACGAGCACCAATTTGGCTTGCCTTTTTTCTCCCCCACGGCGTGTTAGAGAGTCGAAGAACGAAGAAAGATCTTTGGAGTTTCCTGCCAGTGGCGAAATACCACAAGGAAACGACTAATTTAATAGAGGCTGCTGTCTGTTCTATAATAATTACAACAATCGGTTTCATGGTTGCAAAGCATTGCTTCCGAATAAATTCGCACGTAAATATTTCTGTCGTCATTGATTCATCGTTAGCGTTTCATGTAACGTTTTCGATCAAGAATTATTATTATGGTTAACAACGTTTATTTTTTCAACTTCCATGCTGTTCGAAACACCACGCAAAATACACAACGTTTGGACGTAAAGTTTATCATCGGCCATCAATGACCAACACGGCGCTTAACGTGTTAATTAAAAATGGCCTTTTTCGCTCGTATCATGAAAACACGTATGCAACAAATATCGTCGAAGATATTTTTCAAAATACAAATACCGATTGACGGATTAATCCACGAAATCTTAGTTCCAGATATAATTTTAGGGTTGCAACAGTTCGCGGTATACTGCGTAACTATCGAATGCATCCATATTGCATCTCTCGAGTACAAAATCTACTGGAACGTGACTATGTACAGCGAATGAATTATTGTCACTGGATATTCGAACATAACGCTATCGATCACCAATTTATGTCATGTGTTTTCTGGACCGTTAAAAGTAAATGCAATGGAGTCGGTGTCCATAATTCGCATTGGTGGACAGGTGAAAATCTCCTCCAGAATTAGAATAATTGATCGGATCATAAAATCTTGTTCTCTACCAAACGTTTGAAAGAATTATTATTAAAAAAATAATTCAGAATTTGAAATATTGAAAGATTCTTTCGAACCTCTATAATTCGCCTGTAAGAAAATGTATATCATAATAACATTTTATATATCATTTAATAATACATAAAATGCCATTAGTATGTAAATTAATTTACATTGCTTACAGTTACTTGAACGTAGTAGATCTAAAGTTAGATTAAGCTAGAAATTAATCCATTTTTCAACAAGTTCCTTGCCCCGTAACTATACTAACACCAGGTTCCCTACAGTATGCTCTGTCCAATGTTGACTGTGACTTACTGTATATAATTCGCGCGAACAAATGTAGCAATCTACTTGAGCCACACTGTAGTGGTCTTGTTAACACGTTCACTGTCCTCTAACCCACATGTGGGACGGAACAGCTTTGATTAAAGAGGCTTATCGCTTACCGAGACCTATGACTGATGCCCATTTCTCCTTAAGCTACCATTACACAGGAAGTGGTTTCGCAGGAAATGGCGTTCGCCGCGAGGGCTGGGATTTTTATCGATTTTTCTGTATTCGTATATTCGACAAATATTATTCCACTATTATTAGAATACTTGAAATTCACCTTTTTTGATCATTTTTTGGTTTTACACTATTTATCGCGCTATTAAAAGCCATAATTCTATGATGTGAAAACGCGTTTATTAACTATATATTGTCTCGAAGAGTAATATGTACCAAATAATGAACTGTTATTTATTTTGTAGTTAACATATTGTTTCACTCAGAAAACAAACTATTACAATTATTTAATTATTTTCTTAGGTCCTTCCTTTATGGATATTCTAAAATTTGTATTTGTATTTGCTTTTTTACCTTTGGTTTGACGGATTGGGAAATATTTGAAACATTCATCATGTTTTGATTAATATTTTAAAGACGCGTAATATAAAGAGATCAACGTCCAAGGAAAAGAGAGACGTCTGGAAAGATATGTAACATATTAATCTTCGTAACTATATTTTAAGGAAGAGATACATTTTTTTATATTTATCGATTGCCCGCTGGTCTGTTCTTTATCTCCAGTGAATTTAATAAATCATCTATCTCGGGGTTGACTGAGAAGGATTGCGATATGATGCCCAGAAGAACTGCAAAGAGATACAAAAAATGCCCCTGAGTGATGTTCACGATGCGAGGGAAATCCTTCTCTTCATAATGCTATTAGTCAATAGTTTACGTGATACGAAACCATCGTGAATCACGATATGTCACACAAACCGATGATGAAATAATTTCTTTCAAGAATTCTAATTATTTTTAAATGTTCTACGATGTAAGATTCTCCAAAAACTTTCCAACGAATTTACCTGACTTTATATTACGAATAACACAAATATTGCGAAAACTTGTTATTCTTATTCTATATTCGAACTAATTGTAAGAAAATGTCTTCATTGTCATCGTGTATTTAAAAAGGATTGACTTTTTTTCTTGTTTTCTCGTGTTGAACGAAACGCAAATACATAGCACAAAAGATTAAAATACAATAAAGGTATCGGGATAAAAAGTTGCTCTCTGCATAATCTTAACATTCCGATGCCTTTGAGTTCCGTTACAATAGCATGGTTCTCTTGCATCTGCTTTCAATAAAAACACAAGGGAAAAAGTTGTAACGTAGTATGAAATCGAAACGTTTAAATGTAGGCCAGTCTCTAGAGGTAACAAATAGGTAGGTTGCGACAATTGGAAACAGAAATTTTAATATCAAGCATTTCAATTTAACAAGTTTGATATACCATTAATTTCTTTTTATTGCTCGAGCAATTAATACGAATTTTTACCTGCTTCCACTTTTCGTTATACAGGGTGTTCGGCCACCCCTGGGAAAAATTTTAATAGAGAATTCTAGAGGCCAAAATAAGACGAAAATCAAGAATACCAATTTGTTGATGGAGGCTTCGTTAAAAAGTTATTAACAATTAAATTCAAAAATTTCAAATCGTTCTGGGAAAACTATTTTCGGTTGCAGGGGTCAATTACAATCATTTTTGGTGAATAGACATACCCCCGAAATCCTACCCATTTTCGAGAAAAAAATTCAAGTAAGTGCTGAAAGTTTTGGGTGAAAAAAAAGACTTTCGAATCGTCTTGGAAAAATTATTTTTAGTTGCAGGGGTCAATTGCAATCATTTTTGGTGAATAGACATACCCCCGACATCTTGCGCATTTTCGAGAAAAAAATTCAGTACAGTCGGAACTTTAAACGTTAATAACTGTTTAACGAAGCCTTTATCAACAAATTGATATTCTTGATTTTCATCTTATTTTAGCCTCTGGAATCCTCTATTAAAATTTTTCCCAGGGATGACCGAACACACTGTATATCTTAAGAGGACCCAACTTAATCTGCGTGGATTAAATAATTTATGGCAATATTCTCTGATTGCACGAACGAAGATTACAATCGCTTCTAATAGCAAGTAATCTCTGAAATGTCCAAGCTTACAGTAATATATCTATGTTGGATTTTCTTTAATTTTCTTTGCATGCAAGTTTGCGCAATAGAGACGTAAAATAAATAAAACAAAATCCGCGTTGAAGACAGAAGGTATCGAGGCGGGAATAAATCGTAAAGAGAGATTGTAAATTCTACTGCCACTTTAACGTGAACCAGTTTGCGTCTCTTGTTTTTCCGGCAGAAAATGAGTTTCGCCGCCACCCCCCGCACCCCTGCCAGCTACGTAATGCTTGTTGTAAGAATTCTGACTGCGTCTAGTTTGCAAATCGGTTTATCTAAAGGGAACGGTCATTCCACGTCGAAATAATTTCGTTCGAAAGGATTGACCTTTGCTCGTTCGGCTCCTCGAGGAATAATAACGCGAGACGAGAGGCGCGGCAGAAGAAATAAAATCTGGCGTAAAAGTAGAAAAAGAAAAAAAAGGAAAGAAACTGAAAGAAACGGTTTCGTGCTTCCTACTGTTCGTATTGTCCTTACTAATTTCATCGAAGCGTCAGCTGTCGCGGACGATAACTCCGAAGAGAGAAATTCTGAAAGCGTCGAATCGACGGGGATGAACAGGGTCGGGTCGTAAAGTATATTGCGAAACCAGACAGAAAGGTTTACTTTAAACGAACTGTATAGAAATAAATTCCGTCGAAATAATTTTGAGGCACGATGCAATTCCCCTACTCGACTTAAGAACTTCCGGAAGAGATGCTCCAAGCTGAACTTTCGACGATAAAATTCCTATCGTCGGATAACTGTCGACGTACAGGGTGTGCAAAACGCCCCGAATTTCCGGAACGAACAATATTTGCAATCGCGTGAGAAGCAATAATATTCTAATGCATTCTTGAGACGCCAGAGATAGTATCTAAAATTTTTCAAACACGCGTTGAAAGCCTCAACTGGACTTGAAAGATTCATGGTGTTGGTAGAAAATAGGAATGCCTCGTTAGAGTCGATGAGATTTCTTTCTTTTGTATACAGAAATCTAATAATGAATATCTAATAATTATTTTTGTTCAAAATCGAAACCAATCGTTTAGGAAAACCAGCAAATAAATTTTAATACTGGTAATATACGTCGACCGAGGTGGTGAATCTCACATTCTTAAAGTTCCATAAATAAAAATCGACCGTCTTCCAAAAAAAAAAAAAAAATGATTTTCGGATGCATAATAACTCTTTCTCGTTTTCCCATAAAATTGTGCAGGATTTTTTTTCCACGTTATCTGGCACCGAAGGGTAGCATTTCTACGAGCAAAATTTACGAGCGACGTATTTCTGTCCATAAAACAGTCGGTCCGTCCATCGTAAACTTTCGAACCGATACGAGGGTCAAGTGGCGATAAAGAGAGTTTAATCTTCAGGGTGTCTGTGAAATCTTTGAAAACCGATCGAAAAAGCGCGGATCGATGTGCAGCGACGCACAAAAAACGAATGTAAATTATTCGTATTCTTCGTGGGTCAAGTGTCCTGCAGTCTAAGAAATTGAAGCTGATTACTAATTTAAAATCGATGGAGACCCCTAATGGGACCAATTAAATAAGTTAAATACGAATATTGTATGCTGTTGGATTCGACGAATAGAGACAAAAATTATTCAAATTAGTTCGGTCAGCGATTGGAGGGTCCAATTAAAACATATTGTTTTGCGCATTTAAATGCAGTAAGAAAGGACAACGGATAATGGTATAGCTTAAAAATAAATAAGGACTTACGTTTTAACGAGCGTTCATTCTATTTATTTTTAAAATCATCACGTTCGCCATTGTACTAGTTTCTATGTTCCTTTTTTGTGTCAGAGATGAATTTATGATTGCAAGTAATATTTCGACGCATAATAATCTTGAACGAATATATAAATTTGCGGATGTCTAGTAGACGGTTTGGTATATGTTCGATAGTGGGTCTCGACTATTTATTTTTGTTCTTCCGTAATTGCTTGTGGAGCTAACTTCTTGATGAATAAAACTTTACCACTTTCGAAAGAACTTTCGCCGTTTCGGTCTAAGCAAACTCAGTCCCCCTCGGAGCAATTATTTTCGGTGTATGGATAGCAGCATGTGAGAATATTTCTGAATAATACGCGCCCCAAACGCTAGTTTCTAAGAGTTGGAATTCAATATTTTCAAACCCGTCGACGCGATAATACATCTACTTGGGCGATGAAAAATTTTGCAGAGTTACGTACACGCTTCAGCAATTTCTTTGCTTTTAAACAAACGACCACGAAAATATTAGTAGACGACGAGCACAAGTAAAGTGGAATTAATTATCCCGCAAATCGATTATCGGTTTTTTGCAAAGAAGATTGAAATTCAAATATTTCATGCCAAGTAGATTTAAAAACATCGTGAAAATCTGTTATCGATATCCTTGAAGACGAGGTAAATTTTCACCACTTTGCGTAATTAATGGCATCGTTCGATCACGTCTCACGGCATTTCGTCGTAGAAATTAATTCGAACGAGTATTTTTAAAAATGTTCTTCGCATTTAAAGCACGTCCATACATTTAAAGTGGAATTTCCTGCAAAGTTTGATGAATTTTCATGAATTTTAGAAACTTCTTAGGACTATGTACGTAGGGGTTGTTTGGACATTAATATTCGACGTGCACGCAAAATTTCCACAAATGTACTGTTCGAGAGTAGCGTCGAGACGTCGTTCCACGAGATAATACATATTAATTTTGCTCGACATTGAAGATGATATGGACCATTAAACGAATAGAATAAAGGCATTATAAATGGGGTGTATTCATTCGTTAAATTAAATTAACAACTTATCTCATTTTTTAGGTCATCGTTCTAGATAAACTCTGTTTCATCGAGGCGTTAAAAATGTCTTAATTACCTATTTTTGGTATTGTGTCTGCTAACAATTCGATAATAAATGTTTCGTTTTCGTAAATATTAAAAACTTAAGTAGATATACAAATTGTCGGTTCATTTTCAAATTGTGCATTACTGAAATTATTGGCAGATTTAAAAATGAATATTTTAAAATTCAAAATTACTTCCATGGAAGTGTAAATTTGTAATTCGTCGACACGGTACTAGAATTACAAATCGCTCGTCGCTACGTTACACGGGTTCGATATGCAAATTTATCGTCGGCTACAGCAGACACATTTCGATCCGCGATGACAATTAACTATCGTATTGAATATGGAAATGGACAACCACGAATTCATCTTACGTGAGCATACATTACGAACATCGTAAAGTCCTGGTCATCGATTGACATTTCGTATTATTAAAATCGTTGGCTGCGAGTAAAAATGGTTTATTACACTCGCGTTCGTTACGAGTATCTATTTCCATTACTCGTGGTTTCAATTACACACAATTTGCTGGATAGGAGAAATATTGAACTACCCTTTCAATTTGTACCGCTAATAGAGAACGTTATCTGTTTGTCAAAACCGGGCAACAAATGTTCTTCGTATAACAAATGGAAAATAATTAATTTTCTTACAAAACTAATCCAATTGTAATTGAAATTAATTCTGAGAAATTTCAATCGTTTCAGAAACTATATTCTTATCCGATTCTGTCATTTTAAACGACTACGTTTCAAAGTTTACGCAGCTCTGGCGTTTGTCAGAGTTGCTAGATACGATATTAAATATAGTATGATATTACTATTCATTACTGTGATTAAAGTTATATGTTAAGATAAATACAGGGTAGTAGACTAAGGGTGGATAAATATTTGTCTGAAGTTATAAAATACACTCACAGTTTATACAAGCTTTCATTTGGTAATAACGAAATTTGAAACGATGCCATTAATCTTTTAAAGATCGTCATTAGAGTCGCGATAAGGTTCACTATGGTCACTTTTATGCCAAACCACTTTAAATCCTCGTAAAAATGTGCTCTTTATCAGCATAGCTATAGAAAATTTGTCTCGTTCCTTATAAAAGATTTCAAAACAATTATTATTGAAAAATATCTATTCTAAAGTACATATAATAATAACAAAATTTTTCTTTTCTATTTTCTAATAATAAAGAGGTTCCGCAATCCTAGGGGGTGTAAAAGAGAAATACAGCTAATTTAAATCCCTCTTCCTGCGATCACTATCGAATAATTTCAAAGCTACCCCTCGTTTCAAACATAAAAAATTAATTCTTTCAAGGATCGCCAAAAATTTTCAGGGACCACTGCCCTAAGGAAAGTTTCTCAGACCATTTGTCCGAAATACCTGTGACCAACGTCCTCGAGACACTCGAAAAGAGGGAGAAGGTCAACCGTGGGATCCGAGACGTCGCGAACGTAAGACGGAAGTACTGTAAACCGGGAATCCAACCCGAAATTACGTGCAGCGGGCGTGCAAGGCTGAACGTCGATGCGATTAGGGGTAATATAGTTGAAAGTCCACTTCCGCTGCATTAGCTTCCGAAGCGACGGCGTCGTATCTAGAACGGATGGATAGGGAGGGACTCTAGTGCGGAATCTAGCAGCCTGTACCGTCCCATTCGCTTCCTGTTTTATTTTCGTTCCTCCCCACTCGCGTCGAATTCTTCCCAACTTCTTCTTTCGTCTCCGTCTCCGTCTCGTTTTTGACTCTCTCGCCACTTTCGAGAACGAAATTACGTCGACGCGCCGCGACGCGACGATTCGGCCTGCCCGCGAGTTGGAAAAGCTCCCTTTAGTTCGACCAACGACCGTCGCAGCTTCCAATGGCGGCACCGTACGTTTCGAAGCTGCTGGCAGCTGCCCCCTACGCGGCGGAACCAACAGGCGCCTCCTCGTCTGATCCAGCACTGTCCTTTACCTACTTGCTCCCACAGTAGCTTCGCGATTCCCCGCCCCGAATTATTTGTTTGCCCGAACATTCGAAATCGAGGATTCCCGGAGGACTTTGATCGATGGAAGAATATATATTTTCTTTTATTTAAGCATTTGAAACCTCGTACGAGGTTTATTTCTGCTATACAATTATTTATAATGATTGTACAATAATTAAATCACGGTTGACACTTACGTTACATCAAATTTTAAGATTACAGTTTTTAAAAAGGTGAATACGTGATTAGGTGATTCGTCCCATTTACGAATCCGTGTATTTTTTGTAATTTTTAATTTCGTTAGCTTGGTAGAGTATCTGTTGCTTTCCAATTTCCAGCATTTTTGTTGGAAATGTGTTTTACTGGCTCGCTGGCGCGATAAAAATGTCAGAACGATCCGCGAGAAACTTCTCACTCCCATTTGCTCGCGTCCCATCGCCAAGAGAGACTCGGATAATAGAAAGAAACTAATCAAGGAATGGAGAACGAGAACTTGGACTGTAATCGACGGGAAACGTTCGAACGCGGCTCGTACCGTGTAAATGCAGCATATTCTAAACAAAGTTACGAAGTTTCCACTTGGTTTTTATATTCCCAGGGTCGAAGGTGAGAGAAACGTAGAAATTTCATCAGATTTCCCGTGGTAAAACCAGATCATCGTTTCAGCTTACGACGTTTTAAAATGAGATTCGTTTGCTTCGACGTCAAGCTCGAACGAATGATACTTGCATTTCGAGCTGTAACGTAATTTTTTCGCAACCCTTTGACGATTAACGCGCGCTATAAAGGGGGGCAATGATTCGCTGAAAGTGTGATTCCAGCCTATCGCGATTCACTCTAAAAGTTACCATAATGAATTTCGTAATTGCCACTCAGGTCGGCGAAATATAAAAACTAATATGAATATTACGATTTTTTGATTGTCTGTATATGTTCTAAATAATGTTTTCTTTTTAGTAATAAAGATAGACTTAGAGAGTGAACGGTGTAAAGGACGCGTTACATTTAAAAAAAAAGATTTCTAAAACTAAATTAAATTAAATCGTATTCTCCACATTTTCGATCGAGCAATAATATGGTCAAACTCCTGATTGCGACATAAATCACGAGATTTCCTCCGTCGGAAAAGCTCCTAGAAATATTGTAATAACAGCCCCGCGGCTACCGATTTGGGTTCTATATAAATAACGAAAAGCTTACATCCTATATAAATCTCCATAGAAATATTATCTGTCAGCCATATTTCTGATGACTGGTTCATTATAGAGGCTCTAAGGGTGAAACGACGATCTATCGCGAGGGTGTGAAAACTGATCACCGAAATAGGGGATCGTCTTCTGTGTGGGTGGATGTATACGACCAGAAAACTTCCTCGATTTCTGAATCACGCGTGCATCTGGTTCTCAGCGTGTTATTTTCAATCATCTTATGCGTTATACGCGAATGAAACGAAAGCATAATTTGCTATATAAATAGAGAATTATTCTCGTATCGTCATTGTGGAAAACACATTATTCGTTTTTCATTCTTTTCAATTGTTCAAGTAGTTATTCACATGCTCTAGGAATACCAAAAACGCAGATTTCATTTCCAAGTTAATTTTTGCTTCCGCTTTGCATGTGCATTTATACGCAACAGTGTACTTTAATAACTTCTGAACGTCATAAACTAATTAAAATTAAATCACTGTGATGTAAAAATAGATTTCGTTCCAATTACGATAATAAGTATTCATAATACAAATACGGAACATGGAATAATCGACGATTTTGAAATGAATTATTCCCTAAATAATAATAAACGTGAGATTATCATGAATTATTCCTCGTATCGTCTCAAAATTACATTTATACGTAGTATAAATATGTATACCAATATATTTGTTAAAACTTTTATAACGACAACGATTAATGGGATTCACTGTGTTCTTATGGAACGACATCAATTTTACGTGAAACACAAAGAGGATTTGCTAAAGGGGCGCGTGGACGATTAGTTTACATAGGAACGTCACCAATCATTATTCTCTACCCGTTTCGTTTTTACGACCTTTATTAGGAAGCATTTTCGTTATTACAGTGGAGGTTATCGAGAAACGTTCTCCAAACATCGTAGACGACACAAGTATATTTGCTTCTTTCATTATTAATATTATTTTCTAATTCTAGTTAACGATTTTGAGAAAAACTGATGCAAACCAGAGTTTTGAAAAATATTGCAGCAGCCTGGATATTCGTAAAAATCACAAAAGACGTCGACGTCTTATTAAAACATTATTCGTTACAGATCCTAACTTCAAAATTCGAACATCCATTTTACTTGAATCACCTAGAGTTCGTTATCTTTAAAATCATATATCTTTCATAGTCGTCCATTCGCCCGTGTTCGCTGTATTACAACGAACCGCCCTGCCTTTTCTCACATTCGCGAGAGTTTCTTTAATTAGAACAATTCTTTTTACTTTCCGAAGGCACGCAGGTGCGATTAATCCTGCGAGAATACTTTCAACTTTTACGGAGTTAACGCAATTTAACTGAACGAGTAAAGCTGGATGTCGAAACTAAGCATCCCACGGGTGCTGAAAGGCGCGGAACGAAACGTTATGATATTCCTGACCCATCGACCAACACTGTGACACCAAATCTCGGTAAAAGCTAGAACATAAAACATTTAGATGCGATTTTGACCCTTTAAACGGTATCGCGTTGCAACGAATCTATTGCTACACCGAAACCATTTGTCACAAGAAATGGACAATGCCCGCCAAATATTGTAGATACTCATAAACTTCCATAAACCTTTTGATACCATCAATCATAAACTTCAGATTAGGAAGTTAAATGTCCTGGGTTCTGGAGGATCGTTGTCTGGCTTCCAATTATCTTTGTAATAGGTCACTCGTTGTCAAATCTAACCAGCCATTTATCCAAACCTGTATCTCTTCTATCTGATGTACCGCGAGGATCTCGTTTAAGTCTAGTTCTACTTGATCTCTTCGTTAAGCGATATTTCCAATGTTTCTCGATATTACAAATTTTTATTGGAATCTGAAAATCTTTCACGTTCTTGATATCACGGTTCGGATAACTGGATCATTCGGATAATTAGAGTCTAGATTATCCCTTCTGGTACTGTTTATCGATTCCTATACGCAACAGAAGCTCGACAATGTGTTCGATGAACCAATTACCGTGTTGACATTAGTTTCGATAAATGGAGTACGGATAAACGAGGCTTTATTGTATCGAGACGATCAGAGTCGAAGGAAAATGAAACTTTTGTCGAGGTGGAAAACGAGATAACGAATATAGGCATCGAGGACTACAGTAAGTAATGTTAAGCTTGGGCAGAATTAATGTGTTTCAAAATGCCAGAAAGGGTCCTACGATAAAGCCAAGGATTTTAAGGTTGTTTTACAGAGAAACGACAATAGAGTAGAAATTAATGATGAAAGAATTCACTTGGATCCAACGAGAACAACAGAGGTTTTCATAGGTTTATAATAGGTTTTAAAACTAAGCTAAGTTTTAATAATGTGAATGCTTCGTATGTCAAACAAAGGATCATTTTTACGAGTGGAATTAATTTTTCCATTAAAAATTTTTTAAATTAAGCGCTCTAAATTAAAAATAGGTCTCCTTTCGATCAAATTTACAGAAAAGAATCCGATCGAAGCTCCCAATACGCGTCTATTCGAGGATTAACGAAACCTACGGTTCGTTCCACGAAATTGTTCCGCGAGAAGAAGAGAATTTCGATTTTTCAAGTTATTTCATCTTGACCCGTGACCCTTCAACGTGCTCTCGGGCCCATCCGACGCGGTCACCGTCTCGTTCTAAACTTTTCATCTCGAACGTCGAGACAGGGGATAAAATCTGGACCATAACTGCCCTGGATCCGTCCGTAAAAATGCAAGCCCGAAAATTGCATCCGCGTCGCGTCGTCGACTACTTACTTTCCGAGGCGGTTTCGTCGCTTCGAGGGAGAAAAGCGTCGCCGGGTAATTTATGGGGAAGAGATGACGCTTCCATTAGGCGACAAGATCTGACGAATGAAGAGGAACAACAGCCTGTCTCGAGAACTATGGTCCGCTTAAGTGTACTTGATAAATGGCATTAGGATGTTCTCGTGTAAACAGATAGAATATTCGCCCCAGTGTGCACGACGCCTGGAGCTCAATCTCGCAGTTCACTTGCGATAAATTTCATTAAAAAGTTCGCGTCACGGTCCTTATTAGAGGCGACAGAGATCGGGGGGAGGGATAAAAAATATTTTAATTTTTTTCCAGACAGCTAAATCCTTTCCGTTTTTATTCCCCGCGACTCGAGTGAAAATAATTTTTTTTTTTCAATTTAAAAAGAGATTAATGGATGAAAGACGTTTCTGTAGTGGCGATAATATCATCTTGGAAGAGATGACATTAACGGAGGGAGCTTCAAGTGCTAATATCTCGCGATCCTTGTTTGCAATATTAAATTATAAAACAGCATGGAATTATTCAAAGCTGAGATTACATGTTAAAGAACAGCGCATAATAAAGAATTAGCAATTAACGTGTGATTAGGGTCCCGGGAACCTACCCATCTACACGAAACGCAGTAGTTAATGTATTCACGGACGTAATGCAACAGCCTTTTATGGAATCCAAACACGCGATCGGTGGTGTACACGAACGTTCCTACATTGATAATATTTCTATATCGTAAGTTTCGAAAAGAAAAATGGCAAAGTAGCGAGAAAATGCAATAAATATACTGTAACGAGGCCTGTGTATGTAATGACATTCAAACATAATTTACGAGTTTTTCTCAGTACCTGTGAATTATTATTCGAAACGAAAGAATTTTTCCCGGTAGCTTTCATCGAAAAGAAACGTGTACATACGAGGGTGACACCGATATTAAGAAAACATAATATCGATCAACAGATATAGTAACATCCGACAGCTACGTATCGTTGCACGAACCCAATAAACTTCGACCATAAACTGCGAGAAGAACGTCAAGATTTTCAAACAACCGCCACACATAAACCGCGCGCGCGTGTTCTCAAATCGATGATAGCAACTATGGAATATATCTCATAGAAAAATATCTTTGCTCAAACATCTTTACGCGTTCGCCAAGTGCACACGTGCATCGTTATTTTTTCAGAAAACCTTTCCCCAGTTCTCGAAATGTTGCATTTTTCGCGCGTTATACGAAACGACACGGAGCCCCAATAATTCGTCGACGAGACCAACTTCGTATGGTATCTGCTAAAAATTGCAAACGGCCTTAAATCGGGGAACTCCGACGAATTACAATGTAAGAAGATATAGCGTGCAATGCGGTTAACGTTACCTGGGTATTTGAAAGGCGATTTCGTCGAGCGAATCACTAGGCTGCAAAAGAGCGCGCTCAAAGAGCCTGCTTTGGCCCCGATGGACCTTGTTGCAGCAATGCATTGATCCGGCTGTCGGTTGTGATTGGTCCGTGCAATTGGTCCCGCGTTGACCGCCCTGGTTCGTTCTTCCTTTTTGACGCTTTTTCCGTACCTCCTCCGCCTGACGGCGTAGGTTGTGCAGTCGGAAGAAGTACATTGACATCTCTGTTCCGGGGGAGGTCGAGTACATACGATCAAAGAGCTGACCAGAGAATGACTGAAGACTGATACTACCTTCGAAACCACCAACGAATCTTTGCACGAAATATTTGTAATTTTTCCCATTTAAAATATTTAGGATATCTTTGCGAACAGAGGATGGTTTCACTGATGAAAATTTGTAATGTGTGATAGTAAATCAAAAGCTAATTCGATGATCACTAAGTTCTCGAGTAGGTATGGATTTCAGTAAGACGACGAGGAAAATAATCGAAACGGTAGAGGAAGTATCAGGATAAGGATAGGATGGTTTAGGGGATGAAAGGAAGGAAAAAGAGCGAGGGGATTGCGTTTCATCCTTCGTCCACTGAACAGACTTGTGTAACAACCTGTGCTTACACCGAGGATTACCTGGTATTAAGACAAAGGATGCACGAAATCGATGTATGAACACTCGTGGGAATAGGTATTGCGAGAACGTCCTCTATCGGTGATGGCAAGAATTACACAAAAAATAATGAAATAGTTTAATTGTACTCGAGCTAAGATTCGTTCGAAGATTCAAAGTATAACAATACGAAACTTCCTGCCTAAATAGTTATCATGCGTCTCTGGAATAATTCGCAAGCTATTGCAGGTTATGAATTATGGAAAGAATCGTACGTAATACGAAGGATTCGATTCTTCGCCTCTAATAATAACGACAACGTGCAAAGAAAACCGCGAAACTGTACGCGAACGTGGGAGCAAATAAGTAGGTTACGATTAAAAGAATTCGTGCGTGATCACGTGCAATGTGTGAAATATTGACATGCTAATTACGAGGCCATGCATTCGTAACGCGCAAACGCACGTTACAGGTCGACACAGGGGACTTGACATTTCAATCCCAAGCGTCATCGAGGCTTGAAGATACACAGTAAATATGTACCACGCGACATGCTCCCTGCTAGAAACATGCTGGGTCTCGTGCATCCGGGCTACACCAACCACGGCTCACCAAAATTCGAGTCTCGAATTTCCAAGTTTGACAGTCGGAACGGAGGTCCCGGGTTTCCCGTTGACGGTCGAAATTTCAATTGTTTACTCTTTCGTCAAGATAAAACATACCCCCGACGAAGCTCGAGTTGCAAACTAAATTGTGTCTACATCGCTGCTTAAATTGTCCGGAATAAATGTTGGATTTCTCCGGTAACGGTCGTTTGCTTTACGTAATTCTAAACAACGATGCGTTACGCAGTCGATCGTTGAAGGTTAATTGAATTAATGATCTTGGAACTAGCATCACGCCTACGTTATATTTTATTGAACGTTGCTATGGTCGATGATTCTACCTTCGGAACCTTGGCATTTATAAATTTCTCCCTCGTGGTTCGTAAATATTTTCTCTGTTCTAAGCATCGAGTATTGAACCTCTTTCTTGTGATGATTCGCTATAATTTGTTTTTTTATTACATCACTAAATTTACAATTTTTAGTAAGACAATGACATGATTAGTATACTGGTGAATACATAGGTTGAAATTCACTCTCTGTGAATGTTGTTTATTACACTGTATCTTCTATTTACAAACTAGTCTTTTTCTGTTTTTTATTTTTTAAAAAATATTAACATGCAAGTAATAATAAATCAACAATATGTGTTTTCACCCATCCTAACTACTGACCGTACCCAACGTTGTTTAACTGTGGTGATCAAACGAGAATCGTCGAATTAATTTATTCAAATACAAACCTTCGAATGTCTCAATCTATTAAAAACTATAAACGAGAAACAAGGTTTTTTTTATTTATAGTGAATCGTCCTTATAGCGTAGGAATACGAGTGGGAGTAACTGTAGATTTTATAGACATAATCTTCTCTAGTATATGCTCAATGTATGAAACGCTGTTGGTAATAATTAGTTTCTTAATATTCAGCGTACAAGTTGCAGAATGATATTTGATCGTAAATTCAATCTAATATTAGGTATATTAGAACTTCGACAATTACCGGAAAATGAGGTTGAAAATTCCTGAAAGTATAGAGATCCATGCAATTACCAAGGTATCCAATCCAATAAGGAGTTCCACTAACACATTGCATCTCCACTACCTACGGGTCATTACTACTTGTTCTTTCCATTCCCAACTTTACTGGTTGCTAAGTAACCAACCACCTCCACCTGTCAACTCAACGTAACGAATGAGGTTCTAATGCAATCATCGAGGTTGCATTTATCTATCTAGCTTCCACTGTGTACCTAATGTGACGATATAACCTGATCGTAGGATAGTAATTGATTTAACTGTTCTGTTTGGACTTCTTAATGAACAGGTTACAGGTTCTATTTCTATATTCTGTGCGAATGTTTCACAATTAATGAAATTTAGATTCACTTTAGTATATAAAATTAATAGTATTATTAACCGCCCAACGTACGTTTCTTTTTTTTAAATTCTGAATCTTTTAATCGGACTCGATTTTACGTAACTATTTTTTGAGATAAATTATACTTGCTTCGATCTCTATTTATTATATTTCTATCGTAACGTCGTTCATCAACGTTTCCTCGGTGCTTCGTGTAATCCTAGTTTTCTCGTCTTAATTTTAGAAAAAGGATTATGAAAGTGTGCTTGTCCCTAGAGAATGGATGGCAACGTGTTTTTGAAGAACGAGCCAGATGGGTATAAATCATGTAAACGAGAGTTTGGGAGAAATAAGGAGGAAAAAACTACTTTGAGCTACTGTATATCATCTGTATTCGTTGACATATTTATACACTTGCCAAAACTTCGGTGCTTTGCATTTTCTATATCGTCCGTTTCTCGCGTTTAGCGACTTCGACTACTTTCTACTTTCCTGGAGATCCTACTATCTCTCTTATATTTGTTTAATTTTTAATGCACGGAAGTTCTTGAGTATTCTGTGTTGTAACGGAAATATTTTAGTGTACACGTTCGCCACGATTGGATCGATCAAACGTTCCTGTAAACCGTCTGCTAACGACGAACTCTCAAGTAACTTCTTTCCTTTCCTCCCCACGGTAGGTGAAATTCTTCCGTATTTACTGCGGAAGAGTGCCTCTGGGCATTTATCTTTCAATCACCGTCGCGAGAATGGCGCTCGTCGCGTCGACAGATATCGAATATCGCTTTTCTTAATTTTCTTTACCGTTGTTTATTCACTTTAGAAACTCTCGTTACTTTTATTCGCAATCTTTCCAGCGAAGACTCAACCGCGACAGATTTATAGAAAACGTTCGAAACATTCAAAATGTTAAATGATTTTTTATTTGCATAAAATAATATCGATGTACTTCGTTTTGTCTATGTGTTTTTATTACCTATGAATTTGAATTTTAAATAACGAATCGTGTTTCAATGGTGGACAGGAACGACGGTAAAATCGATTTGACGAAGAAACTCTTGGCGAGTAAGATACCTCACGCTTTACTTCCCTAAGATTTCCTCCTTTACTTCCCCTAGTATCTTTCGTGGTCTTATATTACGTAGCTTGTACAGCAATAAATCGAGAGCCCGCCTACATCTCTCGAAACTATACTATCCTTGTCTACGGTGTCGATGATAAAAGCCAAGTGTAACGGAGGCTAACCATAAATACACCCCGAAAATACTGTGTCTGCTCGGTCCCTGGCCAGTAGTTACGTTGTTACGGACTACACGAAAGCGAACAAAAATATTTCGATGCTCCATTCGATGGCTGAAATATCGCTTAGCGTACGTGTACCATTTAAAGTTTCGTTTAAACTTCCTTTAAAATTCTTTTTCTCATCGGGGACAATATTTATTCTTTAGCCGTTGCTAATAATTTTATAATCCATAACGTAAGCGATAGTATTTTTGTTCCCCAAACTTGGAAACTATTATAAATAGATGAATACTTTAGCACACGGATACGTGTTGAAGCAAACTTTTCTGTACGTGTCGAGGATTACTAGGAGAGTGCAAAGTTTGTGATGATTCTATATAGAACATTTCAAACCAAGCGAGGAAACTACGAAATTTTCAATGTACGGGAACGAAGAGAAATTATAGTTTCGTGGGGATCCTTCATTAGCTTTTCATCGGAGACGGATTCAAAAATAGTTTCAACGCGTTGATGCTGACTGTATGCGATCTAAAATTAAAGAATTAATAAGCACTGGGTAAGAATTAATTTTGGGATTTATTTCTGAAGAAGATCTACAGAGACATTGAAAAGTAAAGATGAACATTTTTCGCTATTCATTTACTACTGTGCCTTTGTCCTCAAAAGCCAACGCCATTGCCTTCTTTTAGAGAATTTATATTGCACAGAGCAAACCGTAAAGCAAAGAGAAATATTCTTCCTACAAATTAAAAAGTTACTTTGATCTCATAATCATCCACGTAACTGTAGTCCCAAGGCTGGGATTCATGCTTTGTAATAAAAAACCTTTGTTTTCGAGAAAAAGATCCTAATCTTATAATCTTACAAGTTCGCCATTGCTTTTATTTTTAATGATATTAATCGTCGAAGTTTAACAACCGTAAAATTATATATTCCTTGTAGCCTTTTAAATCTAAAACTTGTCTCGAGCAGAGCCCCTCCTAAAAGGTTTTAAACCCAGTCCCTGCCGCCAATTTTCACAAAACCACGAAAAACAGCGACAAGTGACAAAAGCGAACGTCAGAATTTACCAATTCATTGAAAAAATGTTTTCGAGCTGCGAGAAAAATTTCAATCGAAACTAACGCCTCGTTTATAATTGGAAGCTTTCGAGCGTAGAGCGTTTGTCGAACGAATAGAAAATCCTTTGAATTCAAAGGTATCGTAATTTCTTTTTCCTGCCGGTTCATTTAGCTGTTTTCTACGAGCTAGTTTCGAAAACTCGCGACTCTTTACCGTGAATTTAAACGAAAGGGCCGTTTGGAGCTAGTTGACGCGCGTTAACGCGGAGAGCAAGCAGAAGAAGCTGCATCGGTTGGATCAGCAAGTATAACTTTAATTTCAGGTGTAAATATTTAAGCAGCATCCGACCAAGTCGACGTCGAGAAAATAAATATCCCCCGCTGACGATTATAAACTCTCGAAGACAAACGTTGCAGCATTCGTTCCGTAAAATGCTATTCAAGTAGAAATTTTGTTTGAATTATCAGCTATTAGTTACACGACCGTCGACAGATGTTAAAAACGAGAATATTTTGGAATTTTATTATATTGTCATTTGATAAGAAACTGTTTAAACAATTTTTATATCTACTCATTCTTTATTTGTATCAAGTTTTACGAAATTTTAGCTTGCATGCTAACCCAGACCAAAACATTAAATATATGATTAAAGATTGAAATTATTTGCATTTGTAAGGACTTTGTTCGCGTCGACGTTTAAGAATTTGTATTTGTTACTCTCGAGCAACTTAATACGACATAGTTGCACGATGCATATTCATGACGCGGAAGAAGTAATGAGGCATATAGAGTTTTGAAAATCTGGGAACGTTTAAAGTCAACAGAGTGTGGGGTAGTAAAACTCTGGCTTCAGAGACATTCTTTTTCCACCGAGAGTATGTCGAATCGCGGGTAAAGGTGACCCATAGGTCGTGAACTTCTTTTCGCAAACTGGCGTTGTTAATGGAGCAGAGAAATTTAATTACGCCTTCGTATGGACAGAGGCGAAAGATAGGACATTTCAAAATGTCAAACAACAGTATATTATTCTTACTCCAATTCCAAGGATTAATTAAGTCTTCCTGCATAATGATGGCATCTGAAACTGAACCCGCCCTGCTGGAAGATTTTTAGGTCAACTGCTGATAATACGAATCCCAAGTGTTGGAAACGTTAACGAAGATATTATTAAATTGAATCTTGGCGAAATTCTTGGTGGGTGGTTTAACACCTTTTAAAATGAGATTTATTTTTGCACACACGACGCTCCGAAGAGGGCTCGTTAAAATAGCAAATTATTTCCTCGTATTTACGATCGAGTTATCGCAACAACTCTTGGCAATTTCTTTTTTTCCCCCAGCGGAAATGCATTCGTCGCGAGGCGCGTGCACGGTAAGTGATTCGACTCGATCGACGATGAGTCGTTTCCGCTGCAAAGTTCGAAGCACGAC
This sequence comes from Colletes latitarsis, assembly GCF_051014445.1. NCBI lineage: Eukaryota > Metazoa > Arthropoda > Insecta > Hymenoptera > Colletidae > Colletes > Colletes latitarsis. The sequence goes on from NC_135134.1 coordinate 46,600,133, forward strand.
ACGAAGGCACCGAACGATGAACCTCTCGCGAGACCAAGAGAAGGTTGTCGATTACGATCGACGTTGACTTCTTCGATATTATGCAACCTTAATTAAATTACCTCGAACGCCGCATACTCGACGTCGAGATCGTCTCGACAGAGGCGTCCTAAGAATATTCTCCATCCTTTTCAGCCGGCGTTCTCGATCATCCGGCACGAACCGTAGTTACTCGTATTCGGTGCTCCAACCATACGGATGGCTACTCGAAGCTGACGCGGGTTACGGGCAGAAAGGAAACTTTACGACGCTTCGAGGAGTTTCGAAGTCTTCGAGCGTCCCATAAATCCATATTCGAGTGGCTAATATTGGAATCCCAACTACCGGGCTCGGGAGAAGATTTCATACCTCGTGTATCGAATCGGATTTCTTTTTTATTCGACCATACGAGTCTGCAATATTAACCATCGCGTCAATAACTGCGTTCTGAAGTACCACTTTGTAATATATTCGATAATAATTTTGATAGTTTACCTTAGAAACCATTTGGTTTTCAACAGTACTGCTTATATCACAGGTTATATATTAAATTACACTTGCAGTTGAATTTGTATCTCAATGTGCACGATTAATTTATGTGACAATGTCATTACTTATGTGATAATGGAAAATCTATGTTCTATATATTGGGACACGATTAATCATGTGTCAATAGAAAATCTATTTGTTACGCATTCGCATAATTCGCGAGTTAGAATATTTCAGAACTATCCTCTGTAAAATGAATTTCTGGGAAATATTGGTAAAGTTTACAGCTCGTAGTTGTGTTGTATAAGAACAAGAGTTTAGAAATTGAGACACATTTTAGACCCTCGGAAACGACAGCGTATAATGGGCTTTCAAGTAACATGGAAATACACTTTTTCAGCTAAATCTATTCAGGGGCATTTCAGGCAGAAACAAGGCGATCCCCAAAGGATTCTGAATAAGACACAACGCAATGAGAGCCAAGAGAGCCCTTCTATGGGAATGTTCTGCGAGTTCTAAATCATTCTACTGGCATCAAACTCGAGTTTCTAACCTAGTTTATTTTTGTACTACGCACGGGAATTCTTGAACGAACGATTTCACAACTCCGAACGCGTACATGAATTCCGAGAAACTGAACATTCTTATCGTTATTACTCATTTATTAACGGGAAGAAAAGTTCTTTACTACAAAAGATGTTATACATATAGAAGGAACGACAAAATAATTCATTTACAATGCGCTGCAAGGATAATATTAGACTTTCTAATTGTATTGTATTTTTAAAAATTCTGAATCCAATGCAAGAAATTTTCCGTATACTCCAAGTAAAATATATTAGCATATTAATAGTGATATGGATCTGTTTCAGAGATCACGATATTGCACGCTTCAGCTACGTGGAAAACCTACGAAATGCCACCGTAATTAAGCGCCACTTCTTGCTCAAACAACAGAGTCAATCAAACCGGTGCGCGTATTTGCCGTGTCGCCGAATGTTAAACTCAACAAACAGTTAGTTAATATGTTCGCAGAACGCAGAAAGGAAATCATCGAATTTCAGATTTTTTCACGGGACGTAAATCCAATTAAATTTACCTCGTTCGATTTCTGTAAAGTGCACGATCAAAATATTTTAACGGGCCTCTTAATAAACATAGCTCATAATCAATTTCCAATAATTCCGCGATACCCAATTTGCACAATGTATGTTTTTGCACCCGTATCCGTTGACCCGGTGTTATTTCTGGGCCAACAACTTGTTTTTCGACGAAGACAAGTCATCGGATGATTACAGGGTATTGGAGCACGTACTCCATCATTCGTTACGTACAAGGTGGAGAGAAGGTAACTGAAACCACTTCGAGAACTTCGTAAATATTGATTTCAATGAAAAAGAACTGGTACAAACAAGTGTTACGTCGTTGCAAGTATTATTAGAAGGTTTTAATAATATACTTTTCAGTAAATGTGTTCCATTTATCATTCTGAAGGTTTCGGGATCACGTTTCGAGAAAACTCGAGGCCCAAATAGAAAAATATTATGAAGAAACGTGGAACGATATCTCTGATCGTGCCCCTAATAATTTACAATTATTACCACTTACGTATGTCAAAACATTTGTAATCGGTTCTTTGCGAATTATTATTTGAAATGTAAAAATTTCATGAACATATTTATATTTATTAGTTGTTTCACCAACAATTTTTGCTTTCTGCGTAACAGTAATTTCAAACTTGCGTGCAACTGTACATTGTTCGGATACATCGACTAATGAGAGGCAGGAATCAATCGTTACGCGATCATTTTACAAATGTCATTTACAAGGAGAAGCTTGCATCAAGTTCAACAATGCCTGTGTAACAGTATACGCTCTTTTTTTGGCCCCATCAAACCGTATTATAAATGAAACTTGAAACATTGCGTTTCGTAAATGGTCGGAACGTACTGCTTCAATTTTTAACGATGAAAAATCACTGACAAAATAAACGAAGCCAAACAATTTTATTTATATTCGTATACGTTCAGAAATTGAAAACTTAAAAGTATGTATTTTTTTTTATTTACGTGATTCTACGTGGCCACGTAGGACCAGTCAGAACACGAGCTGCCTCTAAATTAATTTGATGTATTATAATGTTTTATTTACTTTTCGATACATTTGTTATCATGAAAGAATTTCACGATCCCACCTCACTAATATTTTGTTTTATTAATTCAGGGTAGAAAGAATAGATATAAATTCGCCCAAATGTACTCGTTTCGATGTAAGATCGGAACTTCAAGTCCAAGTTTTTAGTCGAGACGAGAGTGGGTAGATTTCGTGTCAGTTTCAGAGCCAAAGGCAATCAAACGGAAATATGCTCGAAGTTGGCAGCCCATAAATCTTTGAAATTACATTTTCGTCGCTTGCGGAAGCGATCGTTAATATATCACCTGGCGAGAGTGATAGAGCCACTCATCGAACACGTTTTCCGGTCGTCGAAGCGGGATTTAACCGACAAAGGAGGATCCTACGCGAGTAGAATACAATCGACCAAATAAATATCCATCAACCGACGAAGAAAGTTAATTTCTCTGGCTTTGTACTGTTACCAAGTGTCTTATTCGGTGTCTCTTGCCAGTTTCGCGGTCTGTTTGTTCCGTCGACGAAAGTCCAACGATTAATTCTGCCTTGGAGGAACCGGGTCAAAGACTCGGAAGTTATTATCCGACTTAACGTTCCTGGAATTCGCTGAAATTTACCAAGAGATACAATGCGTTCTCTTTCTCATCGAATAAATGTTACACGGACCTACAAAGCGCCTTCCTATTTTAGATCTTTCTAATTTTCGATTTCGATTACGTTTAACAGAAGCAGAATGGAAAGTAATGAATAACGAATACGAAGTTTCGGATGTTACAAACTTTTAAGCTGTTTACTTTCCAGTTTCTTCCTTCGTGTTTTTACTACTGGCGACAGAAAACTTTTTAAAGGCTGGTTTTAGCAAGAATAAACTGCTATGGGAAGCACTTTTGTTCACCCACTATGCAAAATATGTTTTTTTCTTTTTTGCAAGCTCATGAACTCCCACCAACGTTCAAGCGACTCCATAATATTCCAGGAACCACAGTGAAACACTGGGAAAGCGCACGGAGTTGTAGTTTTTGATAAGTGACAGGCATTTTCAAAACTTTATTTTAATATCAGCTCGTGTACGCCTTGAACGAAAATCCTTGCATTAACTTTTAATAGACTTTACCTTGTTTCGAGAATGGAGTTATTAATTCCACGAATATTTACGCGGTTAGAGTAACATTTGAACATAGTATTGGAACATTTAATTTATAATAAACTCGAAGTTTCTTGCAAACTCCACAAATAAATTAAACGCCACGAATTATTTTAATCGATTTGTACCGAATACGTGGTAGCATTGAAACGAGGAGCTAAAAATAAAAAAGCTAAATGATAGATAAAGCCCTGATAGCCATTTCATGTAACAAATGGCAATGTCATTCGTGGAAACGTTCCAGATATTTCGTAATAATCGGTATTTAGGGTGAAACGCTTTCTGCTCGAGTATTCTAACTTCCGGTTCTCGTTCGTACTTATCGTTAGAGGCGCTTTTGGAGAACTAATTCTAAGCGTGCAACTCCAACTATCAAAGGTCAATTTTAATGTTTGCTTTCAGGCCACCAGAAATATTACCACTCGTATTCGATACATTTTTCTACGTTTTCTATAATTCAATACTATGAAAAGTATCTGCAACGAAATATAGTTCTTTGTTCGCGATCTTCCCTTGTAAGTTACAGTATAGCTTCTATGAAATTCTGACGCTCGCAGCCAAGAAGCTTTTCGGAATAATTAATTCCTAAAACAACCTGACAGCTGCAAATAATCGATCTTTACAAGTAAGTAGCAAATTCGTTGTATAAGAAGCTAATTAAAGGAAGTAGCCTATAATTAGTAGGGCATTGTGAATTACTGTATTAACTCGAGCAAGGATGTAATGTATTATATTCGAAAACATCCATTCAACGAAGTTTAGAGTACGATTAAGGGAAAATAGAAACTGTTGGTTTATAATCTCACAAACGAGAAGCAGCAGGAATTTCTACTTAAATAAATTATTTCCCTTCAAAAGCTCATTTGTACTCGCGTCTCCAAAGAAATTATTAAATAACGAGCTTCGAGATCAGAACATTAAAACAAATTCTTACGGATATTAAATTCATCGATGTACTTCAGCCTTTCTACGCTAAGGAATCGGTTATTTTCAATTATAAAATATATTTTAAAATCGACGTCGCGGCAAATAATAAGTTACAAACAGCAAAGTAAACCAAAGAGGCGAAGAGTACGGAACGAAACGACGCGATCGAGTTTTCCCCAAGTCAGCGTTTCTGTTAACCGAAACTTGTTCAAGCGCTTTCAGCGCATAGCAGCGCGTATTAGCGTGGCTGTATCGAGTCCGTTTAACCCTTTTCCTCGTCCCATCCGGCTAAGAGATACCGAGAATCCCGCTCGAGGTTTCGACCTATTTAACAAGCTTCTTGTCACTAGTGGATGGCTACTCGACCCCGTGCATCTACGACTCGCGAACTCTATTCGATTAGCGCACGCAACTCTCCGTGCTTTGGATATTCTACGGGTATTCCACCCCCCTTTTGATCTGCATAAACTGGCCACCTACATTCGATTTCGTGTCCCAGTTCATTGCACGTCGTGCACCCAGCTACGAATGCACGCAACAAAGGTTGGGCCAATTACCACCTGGATAATTAGTTCATTTTCGAACGTAAGAAAAACCTTCGACGCTGACATCATTCGATTTCTCAGATAAATATTTCGTAAAGAAATTTTAACATCGTTATTTCTTTTTCTACCGAAACTATATGGGGCACGTAATGCAATTGAGTTATATTTCAAATTTTATTTTTGAAAAATTGAACAGCGATGTACATTCTTTTACGATACGCCCCGAAAAATTTCTCAAAAAGGGATCGTATATTTATTTGATCCGTATCTATCCCTGGGAATATCGTATTTCGAAAAATTTTCAATATTTCGCGAAGGATTTCTCGCTTTTAATAAGTCGTATTAATTTGTAAACGTAATTTGTAGAAACTGAGTAATTCTTTTCTTATTGAATAGTATCTATGGAACTGCTACTTTGTGGAAATATTCTACAAATAGGATATCTCTCTTTCACTTGCGAAAACGTGCTCCCACGATACGTTCTATGTAACTTAACCAGCTCGAATGCACGCAATAGAGGTGGCATAATTTATTTTTAAATATAAGAAAAAAGTATTTGACGAAAATAGATTTTAAGAAGACACTGTCTTCCAAACTAAACTAAAAATGAACGAGTCATACAGACGACTTGTCTCGATTGTTTCATTCAGTACGTACGTAGAGTAGTCCGTTAATGCAATAACCTGAATATTGGCGGTAATAGAGCACCGTTTCCGATAGCGACACAGACAAGACGGAGCAAATTAGGCGGGTATCGAGGTAAACTGATCGCGAATGCGTCGCAATAACCGCCTCTCCAGACGGCCAACGTGACCCGTGTTCCTTCACGCGAATTCCTAGGAAGTTTGAAAGCTTTGGGGAAGTTTCCCCGTTGCCCAAGTGAAACCTGGCGCGAGTAGTTCTCCGGTTCGCTTGGAAACCTCCAGTTAAATGCGAGCAAGTTGTCGGTGCGACGGATCGTCGAGCAAGGGACGTGAAGGAATGTTGTACGAGCAAAATTGCAGGAAGGATTGGAGATCGAGAATCGGGAGTTTGAAATAACGAGAAAGTTGCAGCGATCGACACGCAAGATTATAGTCCCCTTAAGAGTCGAAATAAATTTGTTAATAAAATTATCTCCGAAATAGTAAAACACATTAAAGTTTCCAAGTGACCGCTAAAATTGGGAATAAGTAATCGGTTCGAATTTGTCTGGTGTTTTAAATAAACGTTTACGAAGAGTTTAAATCTCAGTGTGTTCCTACGATATTTTGCAGATACTTTCACCCTTTAGAATGAGATATTTACACTGTCCGTGGGTGGAGAACTTTAGTACTGATTAGGTTCTAAGAAACGGTGCCTAAACTCTGCTCAGTTAACGTCGACAAATACCCTCGAGTTGAAATGGTTTCACGAGGTCTTGTTTGTCTTTCGTGCCTGTTCAAACGTAGACAAGATGCATAGATTGCTACACGAAATAGTAATCTTCGTTATCAGGGGACGTTTAAATCTCGAATTACCATTTATTCAGAAGCCTGTGCGAGTTTCTCGAAGAAAAACGACCGTTTAATCCGGGGAGCGTGGAAAATGCAATTAGAAGAGTTTATTGAATCCAGAAGCAAACAATTCTTTATTGTTGGGATTTTAGTGCTTGCTATTCCTCGACACGAATCTATAGAAGCTAATGGAACACACACGTCCATTAAGAAAAATTTGTATGAGTAATAAGAATTTATTCTAGTGGTCAAAATAATAAGTTGTTACTGTGAATTCAGAAATGAGCTCCGAGAGACCACTATTAAGTCTGACCCTTGGATTCACTTTTGATTCCAGCCAATTTAGATTGCATCAGTCTCGAAGTAAATGGATTACTCTCTTAGTATTTGACGTAAATGATAGTATCATCGACTGTAAGTGAGAAATCGCGAGTTACAGTAGCAGTTCACTAAAGATGAAAACTATTTGCTGAATTGAAATCAAAGTAATAATACCTCAATTTGATTCTATTAAAAGCATATATGTTTTCACGTCTTTGTTATTTCTTGTACATAACGATTCGCGTAAGTAATTGATTCGGTACAAAGGCAAGTTCAGGAGGCAATTAGTAATTGAATAAAACAAGTTCTAACTAATTTAAAGGATCAGTAGAGATTCCAAAAGTTCTCGTGGGGACTAATTAATCTAACTTCGTTACATAAGCTAACTTCCCAGGAAACGTTTAAAATCTTTGTTAAAGTCTTTGCAGAGAAGCTTTTATTTATCAAGAATGGACAGGATGACACAATGAAGAGAAAACATATTGTATGGTCGTATGCTCGCATAGTGCATTGACTTCAAGAGCATAGTAATAATACACCGCCCACGCAGCGTCGACGTGTTGGTGTATTGACTTTTCTTTCCAATAGAGAGTCGAGTGATTGCTCACGATGGAACATTTATTTCGTTGATATTATCTTGTATACCAGTGATTTTCAAAATACAACATACAGTGAAATAAAGTAACAAGAAATAGAAATATATTTTTTATAAAGACATTTAAACGATAAGTCTGTTGCACATTTATAGGAAATATATTTAAAAAACGAGTTATAAAAGATTCGTTTAATTTCAGTAACGTTTGCAAATCTTCGATAGCGAAACGATTTAGTATTTCGCGATATGAAAATGTGGCAGAAAATACATCGATCCGTAGGAACGATCTTGATGCGAATTGAACTGGATTAACGCATTAAATCAGCAGAGAACGGGGGTAGAAATGGAACACACCACGGTATCGCAGAAACTAGCATAATCGTATGGAAATCATGATCATCGATTAAATAATTTTACCAACCGTGCGTTCAGCATTTCAAATTTCGAAATATCATACACCGGTAATCGAGTTACGTAAACAGACGACTAAATCGTTCCGATCATTCCCTAATTATCGATTATTCAAATTATTTCTTTGTCTGAATTGTCCTTTTCTCTATACAAGAGTACAGAGACATCGATTTCTTAATTACCTCGCGCTAAGTGACTGCAGTCTTAAAATTTATGAACTTACTTCGTAATAATGTCGCCACCATAAAAAGCACTATGTTCCCATTTTGCGCCATTATAAATTAGTTCACAGCCGTAAGTATGAAAATTGCCAAAGGGATTAACAACGCGACACGCCTTTTAAGACTGGCTGAAGTCTAACGAGCTGAAAATGACTACATCTTCCTTAATTATAATCTCATTTCATTGTGTCCAATTTGCATCATGCAAAAATTAAAAGGAAGGTAACACGCTGCTTCGCAGACTTTCAGAAGCTTTCGAAGATTTTCATCGAAATTCGAGGATTTCGTATTTGAGAAACCTAGAAGTTACTTTGTAATTACTCGTACGAAACTCAATTAAAAATAAATTTTGACTTGTGACGAATTAATCAATTCGTTTTCCATGATAACAATTTTCATATTTATTTGTTTACTTTAAATAATGACAATGAACATAACGATGAATAACGATGATGCTCTTTTGTTCTAATAAAATTACAGATAATGTGTGCTTCAGTGTCACTGACGATCCATAAAATAATCTAATTCGATCACAGTATAATTCAGCCCTACCACAGATACGTTTAATATAATTAAAATTGCAATGTAACGAACGATGCAGATTTGCAGATTTACAAAATAATTGATGACAGTGCACATGTCCGACAAGTATATTGTAAACGATGAGACGTAAAATATTTTCGCGTTGATATTTTCGAAAACAAGGCTCGCAGTAAAAAAAACCATTCGACATTTTCAATCTGTTTTCAGGCGAATTCCCTTAACAGTGCACGCTGTGCAGAAGCGAAAACCCCGAGAACTTCGAACAACTATCCGATGTTGTTAGTTTTATGGTGACAAGAATTCCCTCCAAACCGTATCCCATTTTCTCGAGAACAACACGAATAAGAAGTTTTTCAGTCGCGAAGATTCACGGCGGTTCGTCAGGAAACGGCACGAGATTTACGAGGAAGCTGCGTCTGGGTCCCTGCTGCGATTTAGTGCCCGGATAAGTCGAAACGAATGAGTCGTCCTGGAAACACGCCTGCAACCAGGAACGACTGCAGGAAAGTTGCACGGATCCGATGTTTTCCATGCCGCAATGCGGGGGACTCAGTCATTAGCTCGGTTCCTTAACTCGATTCCCGGACATTCGACTCTACACGCAACGACCGCGTTCTCGCGTGTACGAGAATTCGCATGACGATCACCATCGACGCGACGGTTTCGAAACGTTGGAAATCCTCGTAGATGGTGCAAATATTCCTGGTGGTTCGAAGAAAGACGAACCGTGTGTCCGGGAGCCATTAGTTGTGGCTTGTCGAACGGAAGAATTGGGTTTGGTGCTTCCGGGTTGACACAATTAATGGAAAGCGAAAGGGTAAAACCGACGCGAGAGCCTCGAAAAGGATTACCTCGCAGAAACAGTCGAAATAGGATACTGCTAACAGGATGGCCAGAAGTTTATTTATTTATTCATTTAACGGTTGGACGCCCTCGTATGCGTTGGTAAATAATTGGAGAGAGGACAAGAAGTGATTGCAAATACTGGACAAGAGAAACCTTTTTAAAAACTATCTATCCGTCTTAGAATAGCCTAACAACACGTATTAAAAATAGTTAAACTTTAGACGCGTGCAGTTCAGAAACCAATACTTTTTTATTAATTTTTTGAGCCATTGTTAGAAGCGGCAAGGCCTCCCCTTTAAAATGGCTTTTGGTTTTTGACGATCCCACTTTCCGTTTTCGAGATATCGTAATTTATATAAAAGGTAATTTTTAAAATACCGCTCTCCGCCTCAGAGAAGGCTATCAATGCGTATTAAAAATCATAAAACTTTAGACGCGTGCAGTTCCGAAACTATTAATGTTTTATTAATTATTGAGGCATTGTTAGAAGCGGCAAGGCCTCCCCTTTAAAATGGCTTTTGGTTTTTGACGATCCGACTTTCCGTTTTCGAGATATCGTAATTTATATAAAAGGTAATTTTTTAAATTCCGCTGTCTCTCGCTTCCCGTGTTAGAAAAGGCTATTAACGCGCATTAAAAATACGAAAACTTTAATTACGTGCAGTTTCGAAATTATTAGCATTTTCTCTATTATTGAACCATTGTTAGCAGCGGCAAAGCTTCCTCTTTGAAATGGCTTTTGGTTTTTGTCGATCGGACTTTCCGTTTTCGAGATATCGTAATTTATGTAAAAGGGTATTTTTCTTAATTTGACTATCTCTGTCTCCGTCTGACGCGTCGCGCCGTACCTCCTTGTCGCACGGGAGTCGAGACAATCACGTGACCAGGAAGTCGTAGTATTTCCAAGAATTTACTACGCACTGTTTACTATTGACGTGCGCGCGAGTTCATTGTCGTAAACAAACGTTTCGCGCCCTTATATCTCCGAAACTAGCCACCGCATCGACTTGAAACTAAAATCGCTATATCTCCGGAACTAATTGAGCTATCGACTCTCACGAACGCTCATTTTAAAGGGCATTTCATCCTCTATCCAATGACTATACCAACTACTATAATTTATGCTGTCTTCTATGTTTATTTGCACATTTACTGTGATACTATATACCTAAAAAAGTTTCAGCGATTCCTATCGATTATACGACCGATGTGCGATAAAACTGAATTATAAATTCGTTATTTAATTAAAAATAAATTTATATTTGAATACAGGATATTTACGTAATTACCAGCATTTTTTCGTAATCTTTGGTGTTCTCCGGAACAAAAATTCGTTTTCAAGGGTGTTTACGTAAATACTATTCCACAACTACGCTACCAGAAAATCAGACATATGTTCTTCAGAATAGACGTTTTTTTAAAGAATTGTAATTGGATAAACTTCTTTACAAAGTCTAATCCGCATGATGCTATAACAGAAACGACAGAGAAAAAGCTTTTGCCAATAAAGATAAACTAATGCTGCAATTTATCAGGACTTAATATTTCTTCATAGCAGAGAAACAATTTCCAGTAAAAATCGCTTTAGATTGTAAAGAATAAATGTTATGAATAAGAAGAAGCAAATAAGATTAAACGAGTCATATTTCTTCGACTAGAAATGTACAAGTACGATCGTGAATTAAGCTACCTTTCAATTATTGAACGAATTTAATAATGTTGATCGAAATCCTATTACCGAGTCGTTAGTAAAAGAAGCTTCTTTCTCTTTAGAAAAACGGACGACAATGACGGAACCTAATAGCCATAGTAACTTTGGAGAACCGTGGTTAATTTTTACAAAGAAACAATATTGACTAAATTAAAAGAAAGAAACTAAAATTACTTTAACAAAAGTTTCTTCAAATTTATTAACTTCTCCGAAAGGAATAAAATAAAATTCTTAAAGACGTCGTGCATATATCATTATATGGAATCTCGATTCTTAATTTCCAAGTCATTTACCTCTGACAAATAAATTTCGTGATATTTATCGATAAAAAGTTATTCATACGTTTAGAATCACCTTTAATGCGATAATTAAAAGCACAGCATGCGGAAGCCAAGCACTTAAACCTTATTTCGCGCAAAGCATTTAAAACTATTTCAAACTTTTTTTCTTCGCATGCACCGCTACCGAGTACGTTTTCCCATCAGCTTTCACACTTAACGCGCGTTTCAAAACTTCCAACGGCTAAGGATTCTAGCACGTGCTACGATCAATTATTTCAACTTTAATCGCGAAAAAAATTGCGCAAAAAACGGCCTCCCTTTCAGAAAAAAGTTTCAAGAACGAAGGGGTTGGCGTTTCAAGGGGAAACTGCGAACGAAGTGCTCGTTGAAACAACTTTTCCGCAGAGCATTGACGCGGGACAAGCTGAACAAGGCTCGTTGTAACAAGTGATCGCGATCGTTTGTAATTTTGACATGCAATATTAATTCAAGTAACACCAACTTACACTCAAAACATTTCGTGCAACAAGTATATAACACACTTTTCTTTCTGAACATTGCTGTGCACAATACCTGCCGATCGTTTCGCACTAAACACTTTCAACGTTTCGTTTTTTTTATTTATTTATTTTTTTCTCGTTTCTTTAGACCGTCGATAACGGGGTAACGTTCGAGAGAATCGCCTCGGTGTCGTGTGGCTTCGATTCAACGATACGTTCGTCGAACTTCGATCTTTCTCTCGGGAATACAGCCTTGGAAATATCGTTGACGAAAGGATTCCAAGTTATTATAAAGGTTTAAAAAATATCTGCGTCTTTGCTTTTTTTTGCGATTCACTTTCCTTCCTTTCCTTCTACGTTAATTGACTGATATCTCCGCTACAGAATGGCCCCTTGGATACGGATAGATAAAGGTGAGATATAAATTCTGATACGCCTCGATAAAAACTATTGATTCCTTTCTTCCGTCTTCTTTCTAAGAAAATGTTTCTCCTCTTGTTGGTCCACGCGTTGTACGATCGGTGGGTGGGATTGTAGATACGGCGATTAACGCGAGACGAAAATTCTTCTTAATTTATGTACTGCGGTATTCGGGTCGATGCTATTCCTGTTTCGCCCGGTGCTGCGACTGCAACGGATATTGAGTTTTCTTCGTGAGTTTCGGTTTATCCATCTGGTGTTCTTTTTCGTTTGTTGTACGCTATTCTGGATAAATCGATGCCGGTGTAAACAGAAGTTTCGCGGAACGGACGAAACGAACGCGTGTTATGTTTCGGATGTTGTTCATAACACGTGTTGCGACCGAAACGTTGCAACAATATCGATCGATTGAATAATTGCTGGGTAGATTAACGCCTTTCAATAGAAGCCATTTCAGTGGTTAGCAGTGCAGATGTCATTAGAGCCAAATGCATACAAACGCTTTATACAGTCGACAAGAGAGCACTCCATGGAGTACTGCAACCGTAGGTCAAAGTGGGTACATACTCGACTGCGATCGCAAAGGGATGTCGTCAAACATTTCTCCACTTATCAAAGGCCGTACCATTTCCGCGATATACGAACTACAATCGAGGGAGGTTGGAATAAATTCAAATCGTTTCAAACATTTCCACGCTTGGTTCTTTGACACACTCGTGCAGGTTCGAAAAAAATTTTAGATAGATCCAATTTTCTATTGGAATAACAATTTATCTTATCGAACTAGGTATTAATTTCAGAGTTCAATTAGTTCGTACAAATATTTGTTTTATTAATTATTTTATTTCACGCGTCGCTCGTGCAACAGTATTTTTATTCTGTGACTTTTCACGTAAAATAGTACATATTGAAATATTATATTTAATTTTGAACTTTAAACCGTGCTAAAAATTAATGTTTTCGGATTCTCGATGATTAATAATTTAAAATGGAAGATTGTAGCTTTGATGGTATTTGTTTAAGTCTTATCGAGTGATACAAATATCCTTTATATTACTTGAGGATATTTATTTTCGTATATTTTATCGAGCAATTTTCTGTAAAATGAAAGTTTGCACAGAGTCGACGCACGAGTCAATCAAGATTCCCATTTCGTAATCCCATTCGAGAGCTCGGGATCAAAGAATCCAATACGCTGAAAGAATTACGAAACGTCTGAAATTACTTGCCCTCTGGAAAAACGGGAAATTGTCATTTTTCTCCTATAACAATCTCGTCCATCCGCGATACATGTTTCCGCGGCGAGAAGTCTATGTAAATAACTAACTGTGAAGCATTTGAATTTCACGCGATAAACTTGCATTTTGCTTCGAAATAACATTTCGTCGTATTCTCATTGAAATTGATTCTATTAAAGAACGATGTTTAGTTTTACACCATAATGTAGCCATATAAAAATACAAATGAATTATTAAAATAATCAGTAACTGTTCGACAAGTTCAATAAATATTTACTAATCCAGTAAAAATCCTTGCAATACAATAACGTTATCCATCGTTCGATATGTCAAGTAGAAAAAATTAATTTCGTGCATTCACTCGAGTAATCAATGCATTGTAAAATTTTAATGATGCCAGCCACGAAGGTGGAAATAAAATGTTCGTCTATATAATATTCGAGAAAGAGGTGAAATAATTCTACCGAAAAGTGCATTTGAAAGCTCTTCTATACAAACAGTTTTATTTCGTTAACAATTCTGTTGTTTCGAATATTACGAATATTCGTTAGAAAAACACTATCTACCGAGTCTGATTATTTTATACATATTTTATATATTAAACCTGCCAAATTTCATTGTAAAATTTTAAGATTCTTTAAATATATTTTTAACCATTACATATCATCATTGATTGTACCATCGAAATAAAAGTTTCAGATTAAACTCTTCACCTGCGGTGGCACAGTAATTGGTAGGATTTTACTTTTAAATCGAAAATCCATTTATTTTCGATAGTGATTGCAAAGTTCCCTCTAAACTGTTCAAATTACCGCGTAAAAATGTCACGCAAAGTGACAGATGATCGGACATTTCGCACTATACTGCAACGCCTAAAGCGTCTACACGGATATCTGTTAATGGAACGTCTGTAGGCAATCCCGCCAATGTCACAGTGTTTCTAAAACAGAAATTCGTCTCACAGGTAGTCTGTTTGATCGATGAAACACGAACTTCTATCGACATTGCTGTGACGTCTTATGTCTTCGAGCATTAAAAGTAGTTCTGTTGAACAACTTTAGAAGATTATACCTTGTTCGTTTGTCTCTACGATTAATATATTCTTTCGATACCGACATTGACTATTCCTACATCCTATCAGCAACTACAGATACTCATTAAAATTTTTCACGCATAACTAAACGATTTTTAAAGTTTGATTATTCCGATATAGATTTATAAACCCTGCCATGTAGTTCAAATAAACTGTTACAAGCTATTTTTAAATAAAACCAATTAAAATTGACTCCCCTGCTTATTATTGTACATTAAACTTGCTCACGATATGCAGATAAATAAACGCGAATTTAACGGAACCTGATATTTCACGCTGCAGAGATGCGAAGTTCGTGAGAGAACTGTATACTAAAAAGTCTATCTAATAATCTCGACTAGTAGTTTCACCATTAATTCTAGATCCATTCCTGCGTCTAACTGTACGTAGATAATTGATTTGTCGTTCGTTTGAACACGAACCGCGCTGTGATACGTATATTATTCAATTCGGCTCGCTATTGATTTATTTTCTATTCATTGAATTTCGATGCATTAATTCGATTCATCCAACCATAGAACTACCCGTCAAAAAAATACTTTTAAAATTATCTTCGTAAAACCCGCGAAATTAATTTCGTTCGATCGCACGTGACACAAAAGACCCGCACGTTGGACAGATATTTTACTAGCGAAATTTGTTTTGTACATCGACATTTTGATTACCTGGACTATCGACGCAAAATAAACTTCTCACAGTTTTAAAACTGTAATTAAAGCGCGAGGCTCGTTAAATCACAGCACAAGAAACACGCGAAGATTCTATTTAAATTTCGTCAGTCAGGAACACATTTGAAATATTAAAAAATGGAGTTATCAAGTTCATATAATAACGCAATTTGCTCGGATTCTGTTTCTTGCCGTAATTGAATTATTAACTCGCGAGCGTTTCCGCCTCACGAATCGTCGAAATTCCCCATACGCGTATTTCAAACGTATTTCGAAACGTAAGGTAATGAAGAAACCAGGTCAAACGATGCCGTAATTACGACGTTCGATCTGTTTTGTACTTTCCATGCGGACTGATCGTTTCCTGTAATTACTGTACCATTGCGGAGTGCCACAAACGATGACAGTCTACTAATTTTGCGTCGGACGCGCCGTAGGCAGAGAATATCCGATTAATTGCGAGGCTTTTCATCCGACACCCTTTTATACACCCCGCAGCAACGCGAAAGATGCCGGTGACAACGTGCTCGAGGGTCTCAAAGTGCTAGATTAAATTAAAGCTCGACGCTAGCTGGCTACAACTTGATCTCTAACGAACCTGTCCACCGCTACAATGGTCGTACGATGATGGAACCAACACAAAATTCGCTTCTACGTCTTCGTCGTTTCGTTGCTTTCGCTTTTAATTGGGCACGTTCCACGAGAAAGAGTGAGTCGAGTACGTACGAGCGAATTGTTGACTTCTTTTCGATAATTGAGATCTTGATTACGTTACGTTAAGCTTCTCCTACTTTTCGTAGTACGCTCCACTCTCGAACGGCCCCAGAAAAACGGCAATTCTCGTTAGAATTACGTGCTATTCTATTACTGTACCTTGCCTCGCGGAGAACGTTTTATTATTGGCAGTCAACGTCTTAAGGTAACAAACAGGATTTGTTACGATACGGGATCGCCCAAAGCTATAAATATTTCCGTGCAACGAAACGACGTAATAATTTATTCGAAAATGAAACAGTAACTTCGATGTGCCAGTTTGCAAATTTGTAAATAATAATTTGTGGAGCCACGGGGCTCGAGAAAGTTTCGTTTCGTTTTTGGAGGATACTTTCCTTTCCACGAGAGGAAAAACGCTGGGAAGTTTTTAAACTACGTAAGACGACAACAGCTGTTGGGAAATCCTTGATTCGTTCGCGTACTGGCATTATCCACGTGAAAGAGTTATTTCGTGCAACTTTCGTAAAACCGAAACTTCTCGTTCGGTTGCAATTTTCGTTGCGTCTTTCGTAATCGATTCGGAAATTACACCGCGCCCCGGAGAAAAGTTGCTTCGACGCGGCTGGCAAATTAAATTCCACGACTTGGCCAGAAAGTAGCTGGATCAATCGAGCCAATATTAGACGAGCATGTAAAATTTATCGGGTAGATTCAATTTGCCGAAACTTTTCTCTAACGAACCTGTGGAAGAACGAAAAAGAGAAACGCGCAACAGGTTAAATACTTGCTTACCGACCACGAGAATTAATGGGAGCTGTGAGAGTTATCCGCGAGAGCCTGAAAAAGGTTACGCCATTTATCAAATTCGCAATTTCGTTTCAACGACAGGGAATTTTATTTCTGCTTGTTTCTGCGTCTGCTATTGAAAGTGATGTTACTATTCTATCCGTTATTATATTTTATCGAGCGAGTAAATAATTCGAATTATTTCCAAACGTCCATTATAACTTTCCTATATTCTTAATTCCAATCGTAAGCATAATATGATTAATAATCTATGCTTTCAGTCGGATTTTTGCTGCTTCATGGAACAGAAATTAAGCTCATAATATGCAAAATATTCACAAAAGATCTGTGAGAACGAAGAAAAAATAACAAACACTGTGCCAGGTTTACTGTTCTGACCCAATAATTCTCTTCTTTCGTTGTAAATGTTTGAAAAGAAACGTGAAATACTGATCGAACTCTACGGAAATAACTTGGTGCAAATATTACAGAAAGCAGAATCGTCGTAAATACTTCTTTATTAGATGTAAAAATTAATCCATAACTTTCTTATCACCGTACATATATTTGTTTCTTATTATTCTGCAGATCATTATAATACTGTCCCCTATAATCTACCCCTTCTCGTTTCTCTGTTCTTTTTTCAAGCGTGCAACTACTTCGTAATATTTCTTTGTGTCGAGGCTTTTCCTATTATATTCTTTCTAGCCTTGTTACTGTTGATATAATATTACGCTCGTTATTCCTATGCTCATGTTACGGTCATATTCTATATTCCTTGTCCTTTAATTTCAATTGTATTCTCTGAATTTGTAACAGCATGCGACTGTACCCTTTTTTAATTCCTGTATTATTCTTCAGTGTTGTTAGTTTTACTTTCCTGCCATCTACATTGTTAAAAGTTATTATAATAGTATATTTATCTATCTATCTATTAATTTTTTACTCTTCTCCGAGACTATCGATATTCTCGACGCATATTGCACACGATTCACGCGCAATAAAGACGTCCTATTATTATAATCCTGCATTAACGAATAAAATGAGATAGCGTAAATATTACCGAGAAATGGTATCACCTGTATGATGTTTGCTCGCGATCAAGTGCACTGGAAATTATATATTTCGTTCAATATAAGGGTATTGATATCTCGGAACGTTAGTGTAAAGTCCAATCTCCGTTAGTGGGGCATGAAAATTACACGATATGAAATTTACGCATGTGCCTTGGTTTATAATTCGTATTAAATTACTCGTAAATCTATGAAAATTATTCCAGTTGCAATATTGAACGAGTTCTAAATCCGGATTCCCGATCGCGTAGGTCGGTGCGTTTGAAAATAAAAATCGCGTGTATTACGATCGATCGAGACTCGTAATCCGCAAATTACGGTCGGATCGAGGGTCGACGATAATCTAGTGTTTCGGACGCCTCACAAGTGAAAACGTTTACTGTTCATTTGTATTTTAAATAAAATATGTACCGCGATTCCAGCTGTATTGGCGATCGTTTGCTTCTATGAAAGGAGAGAAATAACAGACGCAAGCGTCGGATTTAAATTAAATGTCCGAGTCGCGTCGCGAGACGCGAACGAAAAGGAATTTCAATCTTCCAGTACGATCAAGGACGGTTGGATCTGCTTACGCTACCGAGACGAGTTTATTTAATGTGGCCCCTGACGCGATTACGAAAGCAATCGGAGTGAAAAAGGATCAGACACGGTTAAATGGCGTCCGCGAGATCGACGAAAGTCATCCCTCCGCGAGAAGAATCGCTGTCGAAGGGACTTGATTCGTTTTGGAATTAATGTAGCCTTAATAATTGTTTCACGAGAGAAAATTCGTGCGACCTTTAAGAAAAATTGTCAGACCACCATCGAATATAATTAAAACGATACGAGAAATATCTGTTCCAACGGTTGTTAAATCTATACATTGACTATTTAAATTTTTTTGATTGCATATAGAGAAGCGTTTAGATTAGAATATAGATATGCAGTTTAGATACTCGCGTTCGTTTTCTAATCAGAAATATGGGAAACGCCAGGAGGCTCGACGAGCTCTTCCCCTCTTAATATTCGAAGCGACAGCTTGTGGTTCGATATTTCTAGGGTGAGTTTTCTATAGTTAAGAAACAAATTTAAATAATTGTGGAGTCGGAATATTTTTATGATCGTTCGAACAGTCTTAATCAAGATGGCTAAAGTTTTATACATTGCTTATAGATTTTGGTATTTCTCAGTAAAACGCAAATGAATATAATATGTAAAAAAATAGAGAAAAGTGTACAGAGAAGCAAATTTCTAACAAAAGTGAAATGTACTTAGAAAATAAGAAAATTATGAATGTCATCGACAATGTTTACAATTTTCTTACTTTATAAATACACTTGTACCTGTGTTGCACGCTTGTTTTCGTACATATTTTCTCTACACGACTTTGTCCATGTTCATAAATACAAAGTGAACGAAAACAACGACCTGTATTCACAAGGACAGATTAGATTCCGGACGAGTGCTTTTTGAATGATATGGGGTTGAAATTACAGGGATCGATGAGTATCAGCAAACTGTAAAATATTAGGCGTGTGTTCTACAGACCTTTTAACAACAATCTACAGACCTTTTCGAAACTTTAACGTAGTCGATTCGATTCGATCCTTTTCTCAAACGAATGGGAGATTCTTGTACTCCAACGTTCCAAGATTAATAATTTGAAAGAAAACTCAACCTTTGTTTGAAAACTCATATTTGACAACATTTTGTGCGCTGTTTAACAATCGTCGATTCCTAAGTAACGTTCAATGTTTTAGAAAATCTATATTTGCTTCACGGCGAATTAATTCTGTTATGTTTGAGAATTAGAATCTTACGTACGAGCGAGCGAATCGACGAAGCCAGCGATACAGAAGGACGTCATTCTAGGCGAATACACAAATTCAAAGGTGTAGAAATGCGAATTATGACGTCGAAAATCCACGATTCGCTTCAGTGAATCTCCATGGGCAATGCTAACTGTCAAGTGCACGATATTATCGCGCGAGGATCGCAACGATCGATCGACGACCATTTTTTCGTGCACAAAATACCAAATACAAATTTATTTCGTCGATAAAACGGTTGTCGCGCAATTGACACCGTTGAGTATTTGTAAAATTTCACGAGAAAGGTGAGAATTGTAACTTTCCACGGGAAAAAGAAATTGTTTATAAAAATGCAAACACGTACGGTTCGTGAAAATTCACTGTTCCCACAATGCGAAACGCACAAAACTCTGCACAACCTCCAAAATTATTTTACAAAGCCCGTTTCAGCATTTCGTTTAATCGAATCGCGTACTTTGAGTTTTGCAAATAGCTACGCGTAATGTTTATGCGATACAATAATGGGAAAAGCAATCCAAAAAAAAAAAATATTTATTTTTTGTAAAAACGACCGAACAAAAACGTCTCTCAAAATGAAAAATTCTCTCCCATTGTCAACAAATTTCCAGTCAAACGATTCGCGAATGTCAACTAAAATCACAATAGATTTGTTAGAGGATTTTTCGATAGAATATCACGCGCTAGGCTTCAAACTCCTCTGTGTTATACAAAAGCACATTCGTTCTGTTTCGATTTTGATTTTTCACAGATCGTTTAAAAGATTCGAATACTCTGTCCACGTCTATTCTGTTGCTTTTCATCGAAATGTAAATGAATTCTACCGAAAAGAGCGACGAAACATCGATCAAATTCGATCGATGGTCCAAGGAAAATCAACCTTATCAGTTTTCATAAATTGAAACTCTTCATATACAATGGTGTATTTTATTAATTTTAAACTATTTTACTAAAAATAAAGTTGAATTTAACAATCATAATTTCTATGTTCGACGACTATCATTTACTTTGTAAGAATAAAAGGTACTTTCTTGTATGATATTTTGTTAATTTGTTCGTCGTACCAACAATGTACGGAAGTAAACGACACAAAAATCTAAGGGTTTAATTTTATAGTTTCGTGGGTCCTGTTGTGTAATCTAATTAAAGCGTCCTTATACGGTTGGCGTTGTTAATTAAGTACTCTATCGACCATCCGTCTAATTAGTAGTCTGTATATGTCTCGACTAACAAGACGTAACGCTTGAATGGCCTACTTAGCAGCCCCTCGATTTCCTTTGGTACGATTTAAATTCTCCATTAATCGTTTCGCGATAGTTTCTTTCTTATTTAACGCTGCCAATTTGTGAACGTTTTGACTAATTTTACTGTTTTCCGATATTATAAAAAAATGACAAAGAATAGACATAGGAAACCTGTTGCAATAATGTAACATTTTCGGTATGAAAATCTAATTCTATTGGTGTATATTTACTTATTTTATTTAGTGAACACCTTTATTACTCAAAACACGGATATAAAAATTTTATAGAAACAGTAAAGAACGAGGATTAATAATAAAACTCTTGTAAATTTTATACTTGTGTCATGTTGTGTTGCATTTATGGACTTAATAAATATTTTGTTTCGAATTATTTCCTACCTCGTCTAAGTAACAATTTAATTCATATGTAGGATTACTGAAACTTCTATAATACAGCGATTAACAAGTTGTATTATCGTTCATACTTTATGCAGTTTCTATAGTTTAAAGATGAGCCAAGCAAATATTGCGATAAATTACAATTTCACTTTGAACAGATCGATTTCAAAGAAGAGATAACGGAATATTTACATAATTATATCTCAGTAAACGCTTTGACATTTAATTGCGATTACATATTCGTTTGAGTTCAGTTCGTACGAAACGAAATTAATTTTCTCGTTCAAAATTACACAGCATGTACGATATCGTACTTAAAGAACCAAATGGTAATTTTTTATTTTGCATTTTACAAATACGTATTAAAAATAGTGAAATATTATTATATTAAAGAAACGTAATTTCACGTAGTTGTGTTTTAAAATCGTAAAAAGTAAATATTCTATTATCTGAAAATTTCTTTAACCGTACTCTCGCGTATCTCTATCAGCTTGGATAATAGAGATTCTAGCGTAATTGGTCTCGATAGATGCATAATGGGATGACGTAAAAAGAAAGATGAGTTCCGCGCGAAGAATATAAAGACCATTATTAGACACGACGAAAAAGTGTAATATCGGTAGCTGAAAAAGGTACAGTCGAATGTCTCCGGGGAAAACACTCTGTTTAAATTATTCTGTCCATGTTATTTTCCAGACAGCCGTGGTAATATGAACAGAATCAATTGAATCGAGTATATCCCTCAGAGACATTTTTCACAACTGTCAACGGTA
Source organism: Colletes latitarsis (assembly GCF_051014445.1). Classification (NCBI taxonomy): domain Eukaryota; kingdom Metazoa; phylum Arthropoda; class Insecta; order Hymenoptera; family Colletidae; genus Colletes; species Colletes latitarsis. The sequence continues at coordinate 46,622,505 of NC_135134.1, forward strand.
CTAAATAATATAGGACTGTGTTTCGATAATTGGCGTCCGTGAACTTGCATTTATTAATAAAACAACGGGTAGAAATGAAATAAAATATTTAAGCCTTTTAACGAATACTTTCCACAAAATTACAGTGAATAACATTCATGAAACTTTTAAATATTGCTGATAATTTTTGTATACCCTAACATTTCGACACGAATAAAATTTATTACGAATTAAAAAAATAACGATTAAAAGAAGATTCTAAATTAATCATTTTATCATTCGTTACGAACAAAAGCGAGAATAATGAAGTTACTCACTGTACGTTCAGCCAAACGATTAAATACAGTACTTCTTCGAGAAGGAGCGGTTGTAAACTTTTCTTGTCTCTTTAAAGCAGTGTTTCTTGGGGCTACGAGTAATGTATAGTACGGTTGAGCGAAAGTCATTGTCTGAAGTTGGGTGAGCTTGATGAGGTAGTTGAGGACAACTTTGACTAGACTTAGGATGAATAACTGGAGTATTTGCGAACCTAAACCCTTACTTCGGTTTATAGGTCACCGACGAGCCGCAATTACGAGACAATTAATGCCACGGTAAGACTCGCGCAGCGCCTAAGCACAGAATGAATACTGATGGGGAAACTGGGCCCTACTCTGACAGTCTACGCGTGCGCGTTTGGAACCTCATTCTTGCTTGGCCGAATAATACAAATGGGAAGTCACGAAATCTTGTACGAGCGAAAGTATCGTTAAATTTTCTAATACTATTCAACAATAAATCAAAATTACGATAATTGTTTTGTTAAAATTAAATAAATCACAAGTCACGATGGTAGTTTTTAATCGAAACATTTTCAATCTTGCTTTTGTAATCAGTATTGGTTAACATTGGAATACTATTGCGGAGTACTGCATTTTCTACGCGTATTTGTTATCGATTACATGTTAACAGAATAGACTTTTTCAACTATTGAAACTCTACGTTCGCTTATATCCATGGCTATACAGTTTCCTATTATAGTGTCAATGAGGTTACGTATACAGATGCATTATTACAGGCTTAAATTTAATGGCAAAATTTATAGTGCCTTATATAATGTAAAGTTATACGTTGATACTCACGAAATAATGAAAATATTAAAACAAATAATAATGATATAATAGATATTTTAATACGTTTCGTTATCTTTATGTCGATTACAGAATTTAAGCTATACCGATGATAATCTAAAAAACAAGATCAAAATATTTCAATCGAGAACGATTTAATAGTTCAAGCTGGATTGGAAAAGAGTTCTAAATTAATAGTGAAAGTAAAAGAGAATTTTCGCGGTTCTCGGAGAAAGTAAAATTGTCTCGAATTTTCTACTTCTTTACTAAGTTCCTCGCCTGCTATTAAAACTTGTTCGACCGTTTCGATGTTATGAATAAAGATGAACCGTTTATTTCTAGAACCAGACGTTTAATAATTGACATTAAATAACAATACTAACATTGTAGCAATATATTTGTTGCGTTAGTATATCGTGAACGTAGTGTGCACGTAAACAATTAACAAACTATGAGAAATCGTGACAGACTTTGAACATATACGCGTATACAAAAGAAAGAAGAGTAAAGTGCGACGAGTTAATGAATTTATTGGATCGAACTTACTGCAACTACAGTCGAAAATCGTCGCTATCCTTATCCAAGTGTCTCCTTAATGTTTCTTGCATATGCAAGGACGAACTGAACGAACTTTCATCCGGACGATGGATGAGTATCGTTTAGGGATCGTCGTTGCTTAAACCTAAAACATCGTCTACGTGTTGCCGCGTCCCAAGTACGCCCATTAATTGTGCAATCGAAACATTAATCCTGCCATTGATATTCCGTACACGGATCACTTAACAGTGTGTAATTATTTCGGTGGCCCAATTGTCGTTTCGTTATGGTCCTCAGTGCCTTTCCCCATTTTACGTGACCAGAAATATGTTCCAAATTTTTCTGTCACATTGCAGGATCGTACAAGTGGAAATAAGAAAAAGAATGTTGAGCAAATATTGATTATAAATGCACCATCAAACGATTAACCAACGAATTTCTCATCCCAGAATGCGAAACATCGTTCACGTTTATCTTATGGGTGTATTTGCACGATGGTTACTGCCTTGAAACGATTCGGTATGACTGATATTTAATATGCATCGGTAATAACGATGTCATAATAAACGATCGCTTACTATGCATAACTTCTCGTTTCAAAGTGTCATCCTTGTACGTTGATACAAGTTTGACAACACTGTGGCACGGAATTTATTATTCTACGAATTTTATTTATCACTGTGTTAATTTCTACTTGCAGAATATGCTTCTACAGTTTCACGAAAAAAACCCAGGACTAGTTCACATAATCCTACATTTGCTATGCAACAACGTGGATCATTAAAAATTCGCTAGGATTTGGAGATGTGTCGGTACAAATAGAATTCATTATCATATAAAATTGGCTTGGTAATTATGCTCCAGCGGCAGCTTAACAAAATATTTTACAATAAACCTTTGACGAAAGCTACGAGTGTTGGCGACACGAGCTCTTTTATATAAACATATAGTACGATATTTCGATAGGTAATTTCTGATTGAACGTCTAGCGCGAGCTTGGCACAAAAGAACACGGCAAAATAAATTTATAACGAACAACAAATTAATGTACAGGCTATATGCTAGCGTGTGAAACTAACTTCAGCTGTTGCAGGAAAACAATGAAGAAAGGACTTTGTTTTCGAGTAAATTTCAATTCAAATACAAAATTATAAACGCTCTGTCATGGAACTTTTCAATCTTTCAAATATTCCAAGTATTTCGTTGACTTTATTTCAACATATAAATGTTTCAATAAAAGTCTAGACATTATTATGCAGAATCTATTTTGAGACAATCAATCGTTTAAGAATTGTACGTATAAGATAATAAAATCAGCAAGTCTAATCTATCAATAGAAGTGATAGTAAAATATTCTATGACAATCATTTTCTTCCAAATTGAAGCACAATAATGATTTTGTCTCTCGAGTGCTTGCATTAAATTATTGCGTTAGTTATGTTTCAATTACTCCACCAAATAGTTTACCTTGCCGAGAGTATATTGCACCTGAATAGGATTATACTATGATCGAAGTGTCGTAACAAAGAATTAAATTAACAATTATTTTCAGAGAAGTCGAATGCTTAAAAAGCTTCAAAAATTTCCCAGCGCCAATAATAATTCAGTTTTCTACGACAAATTGGAAGACACCTCGTCGAGTAAATACGGATTTTACAGTCATTGTAAAATGTTTCATTAACGAAACGTCGTCTCTGACGTGCAATTTTCACCCATAAAAACACACAGCCTTCCAGCCCGTTCGTTATACGATTCTCAAAGCTAAATACCTCGGAGCATTTCGTATGCAGAATCGTTAATTAATCCGCAGGACTTTCATTACGGAGACGTAAGTCACGACATAGAAGAAGTCTCGCCACAACGAGATTTAAGATATCCGATTAATTTCGCGTTATCCTTTAGCTGGCTATCCGTTTCCTCTCCCGTCGGGTTCGTTAATAAATCAAATATAATTCACTCGCCGATAGCGTTAAAATTTCTTTCCCGTTCGATCGACCGTACAATTCTATCGACTCTTTTCCACCGAACAAACATTTCCACGCGGGAAGAGCGGATACGTTAAATTGCGCACAAAGCAAACCCGGGAATGTAATACTTTCGAGGAAACGAGCGATACATTATACGCGTTTTTTCCCACGACAATCTCGTTTCGCTTTGCCCGACATTGAGAAAGAGATACGCGAACGTCCGCGATCAACTGCGACGCGTTTGTCAGAAACTGGTCGAATTACCGCCCACGACGTTCAATTAATTACGGAACACCGACCGTTATATTTTCATCGACCGTCCCGGACGAATTCAATTTGGTACCAAGTTTATCTGTCCCGACGATCGTTTCGATCTGAAAAGAAGAGGGCTCGCCTGTCCTCGCGCGTCAATTTTCATCGGATGCACGATTCGAACGGAATCGACGCCGACAAATCGCATGACGCGTCGACGTCCGGGAAAATTGAGTCTCCTCGATCCCGGAAGTGTTGGATATTGGCCGCGGAATATTTACTTTCGCCGCAAAATCGTTTAATAAACCTCAGGTGTCACCTAAAATTTATTTCGATGCGTACAAATCGATCGACGATACTCTGCAAATATTTTGAAACGAGCAACAATTATTACTGTTTGAAATTACCACTCGTTCGAAGTAGAAACTGGAAGCAGAGTTACAGTGAAATCGTTTCTTTATAGAAGAGAAATTGTTGTACAATATATGCATTCTTTTGACAGAAATTGATTGTTCGAGTTAGGTATAAAAGTATTTCATACATTTTCATTACAGTGAATTGATTATTAAGAGCATTGGTTGCATATACTTTGGTTATCGAGTCGAACGATGTGTGCCAGTTCATATCGAACTTCGTCTCACGGTTACATTAAGCGAAACCAAAACTGTGTTGGTCGAAATCAGATATCGCCACTTAGACTGATTCCCGACCAGTTACCTCGTTAATGCGTTAACGTTAATTATAAAACAACTCGAGAGTTACGAATGCATCGTATCAATTATGGGCTACGTGCAAACTTCGTGTGTCGCTACGAGCTACGTGTTGCGAATGCATGCGAATCACTCGGTCGTGAATTGCTTATGGGACCGTGGCCGATTTCCCCGGGCAATCTGAAGGAAATGTAATTCATGATCCGATTTATGAACTGATTGCGGAAAAATCTATTGGTCCTCTCTTGGTCCCTATCCCTCCATCATTTTCCATCGCGAATGACTCGTCGCATTAAATAAATAAAACAAGAATAATCACAGTATTAAGGGTAGATTCGAATGCAAAATAAATTTCATTTTTAAACGTATTTTAAGTAAAAGAATATCGACGATTCGGTAGATATATTTAACTGTAATTAACGATCGAATTATTTGATACGATACAGTGTGAGAAAATACTGTACTTACGCGAGACTTAAGGTACATTTATCGTTACACTGTTCCGTATGGTTCGTAATTTTTATCTCCGATCAATGTTTATTTTACAATATTTATTTTTCCCCATATGTATCGATTTTACTTCGCTGAATCTTGAGAAATTTATATACTTTAACTAAGTTAGCTAACTATTAGAAATTTATGAACAATTATAATAGAATAACACTTATTACGATAAATATTAACGTTAATATATTATTGGAGCTTACGTAATCTCTGGCATTTGAAAATGTAGGTTTCGTGTTATCGTCTGCATAATTAATTACTTGCTTCGAAACGAGTACTGCTTCTCGGCTTGCAATTTCACCACAGACCCGAAGACAACATAGGTTGCATTGTTTCGTATGCTAATTTGCTATGAGACCAAGTTGGCAACTCTGATCGTTACAATATGGCGAAATTGTATACTTCGTATATAGCAATTTTGTCAATTCTAACCAAAACTAATTCGAAATATGTACTTGGAAATATTAAATGCTTTGAACGTTGACGAATTTGTACTATATCCAAAAACATCGCTAATTTTACATTTTCAAGCGTTGTGACTATTGTGAAAATTACATCAAACTTGCATCTGTTCTCAAAATTGAAAAAATTTCGTTCAAGAAGACCTTTGGAAACATATCGAATATGGAGGAGATTATATTGAGAAATAAAAGCAAACTTTTCAAACTTCCCCTCCTATTTTCGTCAAGTACTTACGAGAATTGCCTCCCCCCAAAAATGTGGTTCGATTTCAACAAATACACAGTCAAATTTCAAGCCTTCTGCCTTCGTTACGTAAGCTGCTTATGCACTCCATTGCGGCATATACATTACTATAGGGAATATAATTTATTCAAGTACTAACGCGTCTTCCAAGCCAACAATGGCGAATCCTGATTTGTATGCACACGCAAATATCGTCGGGCGAAATGTTCGCCGTGGACTGGATCGAATTTCAGTACAATGCTCCTGTTATTTTCATTACGAAGAACGACTGCGCCGGTTCGCGGTGCGCGAGTAAAGGAATAAATTCAAAACAACGCTGTAAAGATACCGCCAGAATCTTTTTCCCCTCCAAGAAAATATTATTTTCTTACCGTTCGCGTTTTACAATAACGTCTTTATTACGCGAAACAGAAGGAACCATACACGCTACCGCCAGACGCAGCCGAAACCTACTTTTAAATCTAATCTCAAACTGCCACGCCACCACGTAGACCACGGAACAAAAATTTATTCTCGCGTATTAAGTCGTATAATAAGTTCGTTCGCGAGCAGATTAATTTTAATTTATTCGAAAGAATATATTTGTATATTAATTGATAATAAACCACGAAGTTATTAATGGGGGGAAAATCATTTTTTTGGAATGTATTTCAATTTGTTACTTAATTTCTGCTGCCTAATGTGCGTGACATTTAATACGTTAGGCTTGTTCGTGAACAAACAGTACGTATTCGAGTGATCAATCGTTCAGTGCTTCCGTATTTCGTGACCCAGTATGGGGTCGTGACTGTTACACACAAAATGGTAGATTATACATCGAAAGAAATTGTCCACGCGAGTTTAATATTGGGAGAACGTGGACAATGCAAACAAACGACGATAAAACGAGAGATACCCAAATCGACGACATCCTAATCGTAGAGACACTTCTTTAGAGACACTCGATAGGTTCTACGTGATGGATGGGGGATTCTTATCCAGAAACGTCCATCGTCTGGCATCCAATTCACGGAATATTGCAGTAACAGTGTTTTGTCTGGAGCGTTTTTTAGTACCATCAACAGTTTTAAAGATATTCGCGCATATTTTCGGAAATGCAACGCGAGAACTGAAAACCTGCACCCTCTTTGGCTTCTTTCTTTACTCGCTGGATTCGTTTCTGCAAAATGGAGTTAAACACACCGATTCATGCGACACAATTTCTATTTCGATTGAACTCTAAAAATCTATAGAGACTTCGAAGATCAACAAGTCAGAAAATATTTAATTTTTATCGTCAATTTCAGCAATTTTTGTTGCAAGTAGAAATTCTGTAAGAGAACTAACTTCTTGTACTTTTGCGAAGTTCGCTGGTTCGGTCGAAGAACTATGCCAGAAGAAGTATAATAATACAAACATTTCAGAATTTCAAATGGCTTTCAAATCTGACTTTCGTTTCTGATTGATTTGATCAAATCCACGACTCTGGGGAAACCAAAGTCTGAAATTAAAGTATGTTTCTTTGAACTGTAGAAAACTGGCAGATTGCAAAATATAGTTCTCTCAATTCGATCATACTCTTTCGATCGCGAGCGTTTTAAAGCGTTTCCATGTTTTGTTTGACGTTGACGCTATACCATAAAATATTCAAATGAAATAGATTGAGATGCAGTCCAGTGATACGTTAAACCATCGTAGAAAATGGTCAAATTTTCAATATATTGGAGAAAATATGTTTACAAGTTTACTACAGTTTACTTGTAGAATGAATAGTAATGCATTCAATGCAAAGAATAATCGAGAAAGTTTCTGTAAATGTATTATTCATTTATTAAATAAACATGGAATGGTGACTTTAAACTTTGAATAGAAACGACGTCTTCGTCCATTAATTATCAAAAATATCATTCTGATTTGGATTCCAATTTTACTTAAAACGTAATTGCATTTAATAAAATATAAAAGTGAAAGTTTATTTTGTGTTTACTTGATAAAGATAATAATTTTTTAAATTTTAAATACCCAAACGATACAAACTTTGATCATTTTCTACCAACGTACTTCATTTTCATCTCTGAATCTCACCCTTTACATTACAGCTAGCGTCCCATTTTTGAAAATTTATTCTGTTCACTAGCGCGATTGCATGACAGAACATTCAACCAGTAACAGACGATAAAATAACACATTATTACAGAATTATTGTTACAGAACAAATTATCACAGTATCCAATTCTTAATTTCAATTTTTGCAACTACCTTTATTAATTTGACCAGTGAACGTGCACCGCAATGTTTTCAGTTCTCACACGCTATCGATTGTTTACTTCCTCTGCTTGTTTATTATAGCAATACGCGTGCATTTGTATACACGCAACATGAAAACGTGGACAGGGTAGAATCTCCACCCCTCGCTCTACATCTCCTTCCAAAAATATACATCCAAACTACAACGCAATTTCCAATTTTTGACAGATCTGAATTCAAAGCGCGATCGTGCTTTTTAATATTTTCAGTGTACATTCGGATTGCGCATTTTTACTGCACGTCGTTGGGAAATAGCTAACCGTACCCGTTCCTCGAGGGGAACAAATTCCATATGAAAAGAACGCCAGTTAGCGCAGTGTGTATATAAGCATTTTTATCGTTTCGTCTGTTACAGTGAAATCTGCGTCCGTGGCGTCAGCGTGTTTTACGAGTGTTTCGGAGGCGGACAGCCCGATGTTTCGCCTTTGGGGAATTTACGACTGGGTCGAGGACTACATAGGGCCTCGACAAAAACCATGCACCCTCGCGGGCGATGGCTGGTGACTCGAAACCGTGTAAGCGTCGAGTGGGTTGGCATCGATTGCTCAGAGTATGGCTGAATGCGTTGGGAAGCAAGGCTAGGCGTTGTTAGAGGAGCGGAAATACAGTCCTCGAGGTCTGAGGAAGGCAGGAGTGTCGTTTGGCGAAAGAGGACTTTAAGAAACCCCAAAATGGGGGTAGGAAAGAATTCTCTGACACGTTTGTACGTTGACGTTACGAAGTGAAAAAGTAAGCTCAATTGTTTGGACTTCCAAACATTGTTTTTCCGAACAGCTTAGGACGCGTTCTTTATTCCTTTCAAATATTAATATTACGACGGTTCAAGACCCTCCAAATTACTTAATAACATAGAATTTACCGGACTTACTTAAATTTAAGAAATTTGCAACTTTATCATCTTAGTTTTCAAGGGGTACTTTGGGCCCAGACACCTGCACCCTTGACATCGCGACCGACTAGCCCCGTACACACCCACAGTGGGTGGGACTTAAAGTTTCCGATTTGTCAATCGAGACAATTATTACTCCCGTAATAGAATTTTTGTATTTAAACGAAGACCGAACCGGACAAGCTCAGAATTCAAGATTGAGCTTTTCAAGAACTTGCATGAATTGAACCGTTTATATACTCGAATTGCTAATAAATAACTTTGTGGGAGCCTACACCTACCGACCATTAAAGCATATTTACTCTTATTATCAAGATATAAGATTTTTCTACGTAATAGAATTGTCTGGTGATATTTCGTCGCGCAATAAGGACGTATTACCGTTATTCTTGGTATCGTTTTATCCCAATTGCGAAGCGATACGCATCGGTAGACGACCCAGGACCCCGTGAAACGTGTTATTTACCGCGCAAGACGAGGCAGCTTAAATCAATTACCGCGTGAGACTCCTGTAAACCGGCTCCGTCTTAGGCAGATGCATTCGTAATTGGCACCGCCGCGAGCTGATGGCGTCGTTACGCTACGAGCGAGATTGAATCGTCGTCAGGGAACGAAGACCGTGGCTGCGTTCGGTTCGCTGGCACGGAATCGATCGCTACGCGTCTAATTGATTTCGATCGATCGTCGTTCTACGTACCCTCTCAGTGGGCGCTACTTTCGATTAAAGCTTTGCTACCATAAGCATCGTCGAGGGATGATCACCCTCATTCCCAGTTAATCGATTACGATCAACGTGACTTATCCGGTACCGTCTAAAATAGAAAACTATACTTTCGTGCACGCGTGTGTCCGTGATCCTTGGACGCGTAGACGCGTTAAGTACGACGGTATACGTGGGATCGAAACTACGGTCGATTTCATTTCCTGGGGGACCGTCTGCCGCCCGATATCGCCTCGAAATCCTTCGTCCTGGTCAATTAGACGGACGCGAATAACGGTAAGTGAATTGGAATCATGGCGATCGAGGGCTCCGCGATCTATCCGTCGAATCCTCCGGGTCTTCCGGTTAGCCTCGAGGCTTTATCTTCCTCCTCCGGGTAAGCACGGTTCAGAAACGTCGTCGTTCGACGGACGAAATCAGGAACGGGTCCTCCGGGAGCGTTTCGGGCGGCACGTTTAACCCGCACGTTTACATAGCGAGTATATAGCGCGGGATAGGTGGCGCCAGCCTCGTACATAAAACAAACTCGAAATACTGATCACGAGCTATCTTCCTTCGAAACTTTCCCACGGAAGTCAATGCGATTAACGTGGACAGGGACCGCTGGGATCCGTCCGTCAACCTCCAGGACGCTTTTAGGTCACCGGATCGTGGATAATCCCGAGTTAACGGGGCTAGCAATCGCGTAGCCCAAGTTCTCCAAGGATTTCTCGGGGAGGTGAGCCGTGGTTCAACGTTCTCTCGGTTACTTCAGCGTCTCTGGGTACCTCGAAGCCAACGACAACCAGAGAATCCTCTGTCGAACGCGAACAACACCTGACCCGTCGGATTCACGGCCATCTGTCTCCGGTCTCCCTTTCGAAAAGAATCTTGATCTTCCTCGAGATCGTCACAGAACACCGAGGAGACTCTTCAGGACTCCTCGCGAGGCAACATTCACCGCGATCACGATACAAAGGACCGATTTTTACCGAAAACTAACAGCTAAGTCGATGGAACGGTTGAACGGCGACGGGGGTCGCGAAGAAGATGGACGATAGAGGAGCGACAAGAAGCACACGAGGTCGTGGTGATATGGAGGTGTCAGGAGCACGATGGCTCGCATCTCAACCGCGCGGCGGCTCGGAGTCGACTGGCATCCCGAGGGCTTCGACGCCTCCTGCTGGTCGCTTGGTGGTCCTGTCTAGCACCACCAGGCGCAGACGCCCCAAAACAATCGTCGGCCACGATCTGTTTCGACGTCTTCTCGTCGCACGCTTTACCTCCCGTTCTCCGCCACTCTTCCTTTTGTCTAACCGTTTTTCATCCCCTTGTAATTCATTCATGTTTACTCCGCACGTCTACCCGACGGAGTGTAACCCATTCGTGTTCGTGTTCGTGTTCGCGCCTCTCGTTTTCGGCCACGCGGTTTCCCGCTACGACCAAGGTTTTTGACTCCTGGCCAAATGTTTCGCGAAATTGATTCTCGCGTTCGTAAGCGTTTCGAGGGAAGTTTAAAGGGACCAGTCAAATCGAGCCTCTTTGCAAGGGATTGGTTAAAAAAAATAATGAGGTATAAATAATTTCTCTTTTACACGATGCTTTGGCAGTTTAAAATGTATACGAATGTAAATTTTGTCGAACAATTATGTAACAAGCACTTAAACGTGAAGCGAATCGAATGTGCCAAAAGGCAAAATATTCGGAATAACCCCTGCTTTGCATTGAATCTATTTAAACATTAACAAAAATCAAAATTATGAAGATAGCGCATTAAATACGAAGAATGGAAACTTTAAATTAAAAAGTTTGTATTATATATTTTTTTCTGGAAATTAGAAGCTTCTACAGGTTCGTAAAAATTTTTAAGCGAGAAACTCGTCTCTGTATAGAGATTCTTGAGTTTGACAAATTTTTCCGAGTGGAAAACAAGTTAGTAAAATTTGGAATCAAAGAAATTACCGTCAAGTTTGTATTTCTATTTAAGAAAATATTCGTGCTGCAGCTACGTGCAAAAGTTACTGGTAAAAAGAAAAAGGAAGAACCAGATGGAAGAAAACGTTTCAGAAAAATGGAAGATAAATGAGGAAGGGATGCACAGAAAGCTTAATTGCGAAAACATAAAAGAAACAACAGTACTTGAAAAGCAGAATAAATTGTATGAGAAGGAAAAGATCCAACAGAGAAAAAACATTAACTTAGATATGTACTATTATCGCTTAATCACGTTGAAATAGTACGATTTCAATAAATACTTTCCCAGAAATAAATGGTTATATTTACTATGATTTTATTAAACCTGTCCATAAAACATTTAATTAATTCGTGGCTGAAAAGTCAACGCGTTTTTTGACACAATTTTTTTTAACGCGTTTCGTTTATTTTCACATGGGTTTTTTGATACAGGTTTTATTTACTTTAATGAGGTTGCGAAAACGTACATCAATTAGGCAGAAAATGTCACGAAATCATATCCTGTAGGAATATTTCAGAATACCTTTTCTGCAATATACTGTAAAGAGCAACTATTTGTTCTTTAATTCCCCTAATACAGATACATTTTTCATACGATTAATTTATTTTATTTTTTTTATTTGCAAGGAATGCATCCACCGTCTACAGGAGACCCAGGTGTACGTAAATTGCAATATTTCCTCGGTTGAGATACATATTTAAATCACTGGGTTTAACTAATCTCCATCAAATTACTTATTTTATAATTCTTTGAATAATCGATTTATTATTAAAAATATGATCACTTGTTTTATTAGTGCAGCCTCTTTTAAGACGAGTAAACATTTACGCAATAGTATTGAAGTATGACCATCGAACACGTAATACGTTATGAGATATTTCATATTTTATGTTTGCATTCAAGATCTCGATCTCTATGTAGAAATTGGATTCATCATACTAGATCACGTAGCACTGATTACCGCGATTACACGTTTCAGGTAAACAACGCGATTTGTGAACATATTTCATTCCGTTCGTGATAGATTCGCGTCTTGAGTACTCTTGCTATCTAGATTTTGCATTTAACTGCGCCAGATTGAATCAGTTTGAAACATTATATAGCATTAGTGTTCACAGCTTGTTCTTAACGATATTAAAATTACACCAGCGCGATAAGCTATCAATTATTCGAATTAGAAATCAACGCAGGAATAATAAAAGTTTTCGTATAAAATTGGTTTGATATTTCCAGTTACAGTCGTGTTTGCTGTTTCAATAATTCTCAATGTTCAATGACTCACTTAAGACCATTCTTTTTATAACAACATCGTGCATAGACTTTTAATAGCACTTTCTGTAAAGGCAGCTGAACAGCAATGTACATACATTAACATGAGTGCTACTGAAAAACAAGGTGAAGTAGGACAAATGTTTGCACAAATTTCCTTATTATTTTTCTTTCTGAACACATCGCTGACGTTGCTTTTAAGCATTATGAAAAACTCTGTATATCTAATGAATTTCATTCTTATCTTTCTCCTCTAAAATCGAAACGAGATTCGAGCCATATTAATGATAATAATCTTCCTCTATTGCAGAGAAATTGCGTAGCAATGGCTAGAAGCAAATTTATATACGTATGTAAATATTAATAAAGCTACCATTAAATATCTCATTTCTCAGACACGTTATTACATTTATGACTAATGTAATACAGAAGTCTACGCTATAAAGATCAATGTTAGAAGTAGTTACGGATCGTATTGGGTCAGACGATTTAGACAGCCTTCCAAGGACTCTAACCGTTATAATCACATAAAAGAAAAATTATTGATTAAATTAAAGTTTAAAAATCAAGAAACAGACCAATTTTATAACAAATTTCCCCCATTCACATCGATCATTTCTCAAAACACATCTCTAATTTACACCGTAAAGAATGTTCTTTCTACATCGTCTCACGATTGTTTGATCAAGAATATTTAAATACGTTTCAAGCGTTCCTCGCGTTTGCTTAGCAAATCTGTTGTAGCATTCTGTTAGCAAATCGCGTTTGTTTGTGTCTCATTACTTTAAAAGATGTTTCAGCGTCGATTCGCGAGCGTACAAACACCTTCTTTTCAGCTTCTTCCTTCATTATTAATTCCTTAGCCTACAGCCATCCTCCTCTTCGTTTAGAAACGGAAATACACTCGCGTTCGCGCCACGTGCACCACACGGTCGTTTTTCGACTCGTCTCTCACATTCTTCGGCCTCACACTCGCAGGATACGCGTATATTTCTGGCTCTCCACTGACCTTTCGCGAAATTCACATCTAGCGCGAATCAATTCCTCTCTCGACTTCGCCGAGCGCGGTTTCTCGCCGTCGCGACGACGTAACTTTTATTATTGCATTACGTATGCATGAAGTTCCCTCGTTTCCGCGGGTTTCACGGTCAGTTTTTCGAATTCGTTCGCCGGGCTGGTTACAAATTTTTTTTTTTCTCTGGCAATTTCCACGGAACGCGTTCGAAACTGAAGAAAAACGAGCCGAGGCCCGACTTTGAGAATCTAATGATACGTGATCCGATTCCCTGGACGGTTCGCGGCTACTTGATATGATCGATGCACACCGAGCTTTCGTCTACTTCGTAATACCAGTGGCTCCAAATTAGCTGAACTTACTTTCTAAGACGTTTCGCGTTGTTCTTCCTTCGAGGAAACTTTCAGTGTCGCTTTCTACAGACGTTGCCCGTGCAAACTTTCATCCAACACGTTCTCCATTGTTTTTCTTTCCACTTTCGGGAGAAAATTCACATTCACCTTTCACTTTCCTACGTATTTTTCGATTCCCAATCACTGTAAACGTGCACAGTTTTTCGTGGATGTTTGTTCGACTTGATTCGTTCATGATTCGAAGGAATGAATATCGTGAAATTAAAAGAAAATATCACTTAACGTTTATAATATACAGGATGTTCGGCCACCCCTGGGAAAAATTCTAGAGGCCAAAATAAAAGGAAACTTAAGAATACCAATTTGTTGATTGAGGCTTTGCATTTAGAAACATTAAAATTCTTCAATCTGTTCACTTAATGTGCATAGATTCGTAGATAAAATGGAATATTTTCCAACAGCAGCGAACATTTCGTGTCTTTCTTGAATGTTACGATACGATTAACAGAGCGGAACTTCTAAGAGAACTAACAGGTTACAAAATATAATTACACTTAATTTCGTGTATTAATTTTTACCCAATATCTACTATCTATTATAGTTTAATGAATATAAACGTTTGTACAAATGATGCTGCTATTATTCGATATAAACGAAAGCTTAGTTTCTTTTAATGCACCGTTCCAAATAAAATAATCCTTAGTAACGGTCGTGGAAAAATGTTACGAGGGTGACGTTTGAAAAACCCTTCTTGCTGGAGTCACAGACGCAATACATTACAGGACGACTCGATACGACAAAGTGCAACGAGAATTGTCTGGACTTATCGTCGTTATTCCCCACGGGCGTAACAAGCCGCCGTTGGGCAAATCTTATCGAAAAGTAGTACACTCGATCGTTGCAAGAAATAGTAACGCGCTTTAACGGCGCCAGTAATACCGACGACGACAGCAATAAATCTTTCGACGATGTTATTAGTACAAAGTACTCGCGAAGTAAGAAGAAACGAGGGAAAATGATATCTGTATGAGAGAGAAAAATGATATCTGTAACGTTACAAATTCCTTTTCGAAAATAACGAACGTTCTTTATTTGTCTTGCGTTCTGGGTACGCTTCGATATTTTTGTCTCGAATTCTGAAATGCCACAGTCGTTCCAAGCGATTACTGAACAATATAGGGATTTCAATTTGTCCCTCATCAAACCTGCAGCAGGCTACGTTTATGACAGCGGTACGACGAGTTGTATAACAGTCCCGTGCATATTAGAGTTATTATTCAAACGATTCTATGATTGTATAACTTATTCGACGATAAATCGTTACATCTGTGGCGCTTACAAGGGTTCGCGAGGCAACGATATCATCTATAAAACAATTTTCGCGAAGTTAAAGGACCATCTTCATTCACTTTGCTATGCTCGTCGCAAACTTTAAGTACTTATTATATTCTACGACAGACGCTGACGTCGTCTGACGATTTCATAAATGCCCCGACCACCGTTGAAACTCGATTCTTTTAAGGATCGTTACCGTTTAAGCACTCGTTCGCCGATGCTCAATACCGTTATGTCACCTATCGTCTTCCTATCTTCTATCGATTCGTTTTATTGGTTCGGGAACGAATTGCTAGCGCGACGCTTCAGAATCTCTTTGATTCCTGTCTGGCTAAATTACTCTTTCGTTATCAATTCTTCTTTATCTTCGTCTCTTTTCAAATTCGTTTTATACGAACGTTTCAATAGACACGAAATTTTTTAAACGAGAATAAACGTCTTCTGGACTTATAGTCGTTTTCATCTTAAATTTAAAATCGTTCGAAGACAAATTAATTCTCCCATTTTTAAGGAGGGAAATTAAATAGACGTTTCATCCATGAGTTTTCCAGTAGTTCTCGTTCTTTAAAAATGAATTTCGATGTTCCAGCAGCGTGGTTTTACAAAAATGGAATTACATTACTCGAATACTAATATCGTTTTCTATTATCATATATGGATATCGAATAAATTCTTTTAGAAAAGAGGATCGATGCAACTGAGAAAGCAGAAGATATTGCTCTTACGTAGTTTCAGAAACACGCAAGTACAATATCTACCGTATAAATACATAATAATACGAAGAATGTATGTTGTAACGTGGGCTGTATAATTCAGTCGTATTTCTTAATTTTGGGAACACACATTTTGCAGAATTTGGCCTCCCAGAATTCCCCAGAATACTTACAGGGTAACTTTCACTTGACTATCATAAAGTTTGAAGGAAACTCCAGGCCCCATTCGCTATTATTGCGAAAAAGCTTAATCCAAGGGTGAATAAAGAGAGTTAGACGGCAATCTTGAGTGAGCGTTGCCAGGCATCGCAGCTAAACTTGGGTAATCTTATCATAACCGAGTGCTATTCCTTTGTGCGGCCTATTTCGTCTTTATCCTCAGATATATTTCATTATTATTTGAATATTCAATCATCTCATTGTCTTTCGACGAAATAATATAAATACTATATTACTATAAATACGATCCACTATTGTTCGAGCATTACTCTGTACTTCTCCGTACACGGTGTACAGAGTGATCCATAAAATATTAGCCACCTAAATATTTCTCTTGGTGCAGAGAAACATTCGAGGACCACTGAAAATAACCCGAATAATTTGTGTAATAAATTGAATGTACACGTATCGAAATATATATTTAAGCTATTAAAGTGTAAATTTATTTGCAAGAAAAGTATTTAAAAAGTTAAAGAGAATTTAAGCCTGGTAAAAATTTTAAACAAAAGTGGAAACGCGATCGTGAATTTCTTAAAAAATAGTAAATAAGGAAAGTGAATTATTTCGTGACTATAAATAAATCGACAGTTTTCTAACGTATGCTGATTTTTAATCTTCTTTTAAACTCCCATTATCCATTATTTACTCGTATACAGCATCCGGTGACAGATCGTTAACTCATGTTTGGCATTCAACGAGGTAAACGATAATAGTAGTGCCGCCAACCACGAAAATGCAATTCTGGATGGTCGAAGCTCTTGTATTTAATGAGGGCGTGCGCTTGAAAGTGTCAAATTACGAGGGTAGGACACGTCATATTATTAAGGCTCGAAAAATTTGCTTACACTATACGATGCAAATCAGAACAGTCTAAAAATGCATATGATCGAGCACAAATTGTATTCGAAGCTAAATTAATAATTAATGTACAGTTATTTTTCGTGAAATTGACATTTTTCTGAACAGACATTGTAACGTGTCATAATATGACAAACCATAAAATAGTTTCAGCAACACAATTTCACTTTGTTATTTGATGCATAAATTATTAGCGATATATATAGTTAGCCAATAAATTTTAACGTTAATGTCACCGAGTTGCGTGCACTTTTAACCTGTTTTAAACATTATTCATTATAAAATGTTGGGGCAGAATTATCGCGAAAAGTTTATAACCATGGAAGGCATTAAAAATTATTGAGAGAAAAATAGACGCGTTTTTAATTCTTTAATAACATTTAATTTCACTTTACCCATTTTTTATATAAATCTTTCATGTTATTAACGTAGAGATCGCTCGTATGCAGATTTATGCAAAACGTTGCAACGTTGTATTAGCTTTGAGAAATGTTAAAGATCTTCATCTTTTATTTTATTGTATGGTTATTATTTTTCTTTGTCCTATTTTATATGTTTTCTTATTAGTGACCCAAGAGATCTTGTTCATAAATATTTCTGAACGCAATCTTCTTCCCTTTTGACAACCAGATTCGTCAAAACAATGGCGTTAAGGGCGAAGGAGGACGAAATTGCAAAGCAACGCAATTTGTTTGACGAAGCCACATATTTCAGAGATAAAATGTGTTTTGGGCGAAAGCAAGCCGACGACCCAGTTTCTCAGTTTCGTTTCTTTTGCAACCGGTGTTCGTTCCGCGCACATGGCGGCCTTTGTCAGCCTTCGGACTTCCATTTCGTTGGATTTTTCAAGCTGCGCTCGTGTATTGTCCGATAATGTCCACGGCGCCATTTGAATAACGCGATTTAGAAGCATCTGAATACATCAATTGTACATACGTTAAAATCTCGAAAGATGATTTTGAGATTAAACGTCTTTTGTCCATTTTTAAAGCGCGCCCTAGCGTGGCTTGAGAATTTGCATTCTGTATCGACGTTCGAAGTACACTTTCATTCTTACAGATCTATTTACGAAGGGGAAATCCTTTATAGAAGGTATTCGAGAAATGTTCTTACACGGTATGAAGTCATATACGATATAAGAAAAAATGTTTAATAAGAATAGATCGAAAATATAATATTTGTTATGGATTTAGATTGCTACCACAAAACTGTAAAAAATTTAAATTTTCTTTGTGTAGAATCCTTTCAAAATTTAAAAGTGAAAATCACATTACTAGAAAGTAGCGAAGTAACTATTTTTGCGTTTCTTTTTTTCTTTCCAATCGCATTACGACCGATTTTGACATTCATCTTCGTTTTTTAAATCTCCGTCAAAATTTATTTTAGGACTTTGAGATCTTACATCGCATTAACCCTTCAATCACGACAGCTTGTCAAATTCAAATTGAAGAGCGTACATCATTGATCGGTTTTCATGCATCGAAGACAGCACGTCAACCATGTTTTTCTCTGGCTTCCACATGAAGTGGTCCAATTTAATTTCTGTCAATTAAAGCCGAATAAATTAACAAGCTACTTATGCACAATATTTAATAGTATAGCGAATTTTATTTTTGATTTTAATTCAGATAGTCTATTTTTATACTAAACTAAAAGCATTTTTAAGTTTCCAGTGTACTGAATTTCTTTTCGAGACACAAACTAGTGTATTACATATTCTGCACGGTTTAACAAATTTATTACATTAAAAATTATCGCACTGAGATTGTACAGAGTGTACAACTGATGCAGGACTACTTTGAAGTAGTCACTGCAACGAGTGCATACATATTTTTCAAGAATATGCTCTTTATACGTATCGTCGCGAAACACTCCGAATTTGGTATGCATGAAGCTGAATCGCGAAAAGAAAATGTATGTAGATACGTCTACAGAAGGATGCAGAATTAAATTCGAAACGTTAAAGATGCATTACCTTCTCTTAAAATAAAAGCTTTAAAAATATGTTACTTTTTAGTTCGTTGAACTTTGGAATAAATCCAGAAATTGGTAATTTTTCAATTTAGCAAGTGTTCCTAATTTCTATTATTTAACTCTATTTCTTTCAGTTTCTAAATGTGTATAATAAACAGTGATTCATAGAAGTAATACGTTTTCGAAGTTGTTCTCACGAAAAAGTAAAAGAAGAAAGAAGGAGAAAGCTTTACGAGAATCAGTATTAATGATATTGGCCTGAAAGAGCCTTTTTATGTTGGACATAAAGCGATAACAAACCTGCAAATTCGTTATAGTAATGTGTCCAAAGAAAAATCCACGCTATCAAGGAATTATTAAGATTTTACACATAGACTATTTATCAGTAATTTTCCCTTTGAATAATTTGAAATGCTGATGGGTCTGCGAGAAGAGAGATTTGTTTCCACCTTTAAATATTGGAGAAACTAAACACATTTTCCTAGAATATATTATATATATTAATTGAATAAATAAGGTTAATAAAAATCCAGACACGAACTTTAGAACTAGACAAGAACTCTTGCCCTAAATAAACAAAAATTGTTTCCCTTGATACGTACGTACAAATTCCATTAAATTAAAATTAAATTACACGTTATACACGTTAGTCTTTTGTGTCGTCTTAACGTTAATGCTCTAACATATTTGTCCGTAGAGGGATAAAATATTCCAGAAATTTTCAAGACAGGGTTTACGTTACGGAAGCTATCGTTTATGGAAGCGAGATTTTTAACTACTATCCAATGAACCGGAAGATCGTTTGCATCAGTAAAGTTTATTCCGTAGCGAGACGTTCACCTTCGAACCTAAATTCTTTAATCTCAATATCAAAGACGTGTCATAAACCCAGAATCACGAACACTAGACCGATGTAGCCGATGGTCGCAAACCGAGGGTCAGTTTTCCCATATTACCTTTACGTTTAACCCATTAACTGCCATTGATGCGAAAACGCGAGATTAATTATCGATTTTTTTACAGTTGAACAATCTTTCCACCGAGATAATCAAAGATATTTATTTCGGAAGGTACCCAGTTTTTCAAAAACATTTTTTTAAAATGTTATATTTGCGGAATTTAACTTGGGAATAGCAGATTTTCAGAAACTCTAAAAAGAAATTCTAGGATTCGAAAACCTACTTTCGTCAAATGTCTTTTTGAAACGTTTAAATATTACACAAGCTTGGTGAAGCTAGAAAAGGTTGAAAAAAATTGTATTTTTAGCGTTTTCCAGTACCTGTGATTCGAATATTATTATAATACTACGGAGACTAAATAGCTATGAGAGGAAATGGAACTCAACGTAAAAGTGATCCAGAGAAAAGGAAAAACGATGCAAGAATGAAAAGTATATCCATTGCTTGCATGGCTTCGGAGGTTCGCGAGAGGCAACAATGAGCAACAAAGAACATGGTTCCTGGTTCTCATTTCCCTGGTTATATCCGGTGGCAGGTACAAGCTACTTTGGACGGCGCGGAGCTTGACGATGTATTCGTACGACAGGGGAGATCGATTTGCATTTTCATGGGACTCGAGAAGGTTACTTCGCAACGAACCGGGGGAACTTCTCGCGACATTATCGCGCAACGCACGGGAAAATCGAACGTGAGCTTGCGAACAACCGTGCAAACATCGCGCGTACCAACAGAAACAAATTTGCAATATCCGTTTCTTCGCCATCAATTCCCTCCATTCTTCAACAAATACATTAGAGCTATCGTATCAAACGAACCACGACCGCTTTTATAAAGATAGATCGTTTTACGCGATGAGCATTGATATTTGCGTCGTTACAAAAGTTAATTCGATCAGTTTGGTACAGGATTATTGTCCTAATAATTGGACAGTTTAAGAGAAAATGTGTCCTCTAGAGACTAATTAAAACAATCGTTTCTTTCATCGATTGACACTTCCAACTTTTCAAGTAATTTCTATATTCGACAAATTACAATTAGAACTAGATTAGAATCGGACACGACGAAAGTTATGTGAACCTGTTGGACAATTTTAATTATAATAACAAACCTACGAAAAATATTAAACTACATCGTGTAATAGACCCCGATAATTAAAAATATTTCCCCCCTTCACAAGTGAAGCGTATTCGTATTTCCATAAAGTTTGAAATTTTAAAATAATAACTGTAAAATAATTGATGGAATTTTAAAAGCTGGCGAAGTTAAAAAACTCTTAACTAAATTCCCTGCATATATCACTATACGTCAGACATTAAATCTGTTTTTCTCGGAACAACATTAATCAAGCCTGTGACGTAAGATCTTATGAACAAAAAGATCGATTGACTTGAAATTGTACGCACGTGTAAAGTAAACTTCGATCTATCATCCGCACCGGAATTAACGCGATATCTCTGAATATTCTTTTTAAAAGTGTCACACAATTTTATGCAGAACCTGAATTTCTTTTCTATAAAAAAAAAAAGTTGCTGTATAAATGGTTTTCTCTTACTTTTCTGCCCATCGAAAAGATTCTTGCGAAAAGTTATGAATGTTGTGAACAAATATTGCAACAACTGCACCAAAGTTTTAAACGTAGCATTTAATTTTCGCTTCCTCGTACAATTTATAATTACCCGTACATATTACGATTCGTTTGCTCCTGGAAGCGTTGTTATTACTCTGTTGGCTTCCCGTTTTCAGAAGCAAAAGATAATGAAGATAATTTAGAACTAAAATTGTCTTCGTTAAGTCACGGAAAACGAGGCGCGACATTAGCCAGCAATTTCTTAAACGAGTGATATTAAATGCACTAGTTGCTGAAATTTTTACTCTAAATGGTAAAATTACTTGCGTATGTGATTAATTCGTTACTAATAAAATTTATATATTTCTCGATTTAATATAAAAGCGTTGATCGTGAATATCACAACGTACCCCCATTTTGTCGTTAGAATTTATAACATTCAATTTATATTCAGAAAATCAAAAATGTCAAAACCATAAATTAAGTCGCGATCTAATACATTTTTCCATTAAAATGTTCTACTATTCCATATGAAAATAAATAATTTTTTAATTCTATTTGTTGCCCATAAATTCTGAAACATATGAAATATTTCATCTAATTTCATCACGATAGGGGATGATTAGCTACCGTAAACGAGTGAGAATTTCTGGAAGAATTCCCGTACATGTTTTAGCTTTTAACACGATGAAATCTAGAGACTACCAGTATCATCATAGGCCATCCTTATTACTCAGGATCTTAGCAAAGTGAACATTCAAGATTTTCATAATCCCTCCTCGAGATAAGTAGGGTTCGCTACTTCAAGAGCCCCATTTTCGCTAAAACGGAAGGATAAGGAACTTCAGAATAGATAGGTACAGGAAAACTATCACCACGGTATCCACGAAGGGCGTCAAGTCGCGATAATAATCTTACTTTGATTATCAACTCCACCCTATATTATTTATATATTTAGCAATGGGGTTGGCATAAGAAAACCTATTTCTAAACTTTAATATCCAGAATAAAGAATTAGCAGATCACTTAATATGATTTTTGAAGATTAAAAAGAAACACCAACAATATGTCTTTTGTCTTCGAACGTATCCACATTTAAAATATATAAAATGTTACACTATAATCGCATAGTGAATTCATATATTAAAAATATTTGTGCTAATACAATTTTCTGTTACTATTTCAAATACATTTATAAAATGGTTTAATATAAATAGCACAGACAATTCACTGATGGATTATAGTAAACATTTCACAATTTCGAAATTTGGAAAATGAATCTGAGTTTCGAATATCATCTTTATCTAGGGCATCTTCCATTATCGCAAAATAGGGTCGAGCAAGCAGCGCCAGTTGGCCGGAAGTTCACCCTCGAGTTGCTGGAGTACCATCGATAAGGCGAGTCGATAAAAGTCCGCCATTTATCGAGTACATGACAACACGAACGCGGCCAAAGATATCGTCTGTGCTTGCATCGTATCGTAGAATGGGCCTAGCATACAATTGATAAATATTTGACACGTCTGAGAATCTTTAGAAACTCTTACCCTTCTCGTGCCACAGCCAACGTTATCGATTCGGAATCAAACAAGATTGTGGCGCTTTTAGCGGGAAGAATTGAAACAAACAGCTTTGCGAAATAATCCATATCCGGTCGAAATTATCAGCGACAGAAAATATTGTAACAATTTCATTTATTCTCACAGCTTCACGCAAGATTAGAACGTAGATGGAACTAAACATATTTCAAAATTTACAGCTACCTTGATTCCGTACTGAAATATTTCGAGTCCCATCTATTCTCAGACCCCAGAGTATAATATTTGAAATTTTAACATGGGATCTTTCCTTCGCTAATAATTTAGGATCATATAAAGTTAGAATAAAGTTCCATACATTTATGTATGTTACAAAATTTTTTTGGGTTCAAATATTGAATATATTCTTGCATTTTCATAACCTATTTCAAGTTCACAAAATTTTCAAAATTCAAACGTTATTATTCCAACGCATTTATCATTCATAAAACAAACAAATACAAGCAACGTAGGAAATTCCCTATTGGATTATAATGCATATTTATGACCTAACCCAAACCTTCGTCACGAGCAATGGCGATTTCTAGGTCTCAACGGATGGAGGCTACAGCGAACAGAAACCCGAAAGAGAACAAAAAATGGAATCAAAGTTCCATCAATTCCTCGTTACTTTTGACTTTGTTTTATATGCATAACTTTTACGATCGATATTTCTAAATTAAGAAGACAGAAAAAATAAAAGTCCTTGCATTTCCTTGGTTGGGTGTGCCAAATAATTATTTGACCATTGAAGATAAGGCAAAGATGTGGGAGGATATAACACCAACCACCTGGGGTAGACTCTAGGGTCCATTTAATGGATCTAACTGTAGTGTGAGATGATCAAAACCCTCAAAATAGCTTCCTCATTTCCCAAACGACACAGACGGATTCCGACTCTGAGATTTTCTATAAATAGTTCTCAACGTATCTTAATTAATTTAATATTTAACATCTTTACTATTACTCGAGTTACAAATAATTTAAAAATAATGTAAAGGGTGAATTTGAGATTTTGATTACTAAGTATGGTTAAACCATTTAAAGGATTCAAGTAAAATTATGTATTGAATATAAGTATTTCATAGAGTTACAGAGAAAGACGTCGTGATAATATTTTATGAATGAGACCACAGTGGTATATTTAATGTTGGTTCATGGTTACTCAATTGAGGATTCAGAGAAATGTGGGCATTCCTACGAATACAATATGAGTAGCGGAAACAAACATACAGCCTACGTTGATTAATATTTATGTGTGTTTTTAATAATTTCAATACGTGGGGAGATAGTTTCCTGAAGTATTCAAAGGTATTTACTGCTACGAAAAAAACAACCGTAGGTTTCATATCGTTTCAATCTTGTCATTTATACCTGTACTTGAACATTTTCATTTGTGGCTTTGTTTGCTAATAATCGACTTCGAAAATTCATTGTATTCAACAAATTTTTAAATGCAATTTGTTTTTTTCACGCAGGATCACCCTCTTCTCAGCCGAAGCGTCGATTCTGGGGCACCCAGTATTAGGAACGATTATGGACAAATTTTTTGCGATTGGAATTATCGACGACGTTACGTTCAATCTATTTACGCGTCACTTAACGTCGTTTTAACGTCGTTGTAACTCAATGCCACTTCGTCAAATAACTTTGAGTTACAACATCGACGTTATTACTTCGACGCAGAGCACTGTTTACACGGTGTCTAACATCATTAGTTATAACACCAATATTATAACTTCGGAGCGACTCATAGCGTGACAACGTAGTCAATATCTCCTCGGGTCACCGCTCGCGACAACTTCTTCGTAAGACATTGTAATCGGTACAACTTCGCGATGAAGGATTGATCGCCATAGAAAGTACGGAATTAATCGACTGCTAACTTAGAACAGCTTCTCGATAAAAGAATAAATTTAGATATTTCAATGAAACGTAGAATATGTAGCTCTAACGCGTTTTAATAAATTCATTTCTAATACTTTGCTCGCAGAAAAAGAACCACATTCCTCTTAATCCGGAAATATTCTTTCCTTATCCCTGCAATAACATGAACATCTGCCTTTCGTTCCTCTTTTTGCTATCCCCTTTATGTGGACCTAGATTACGGGGCAAAGAAAGAGATATTAAGGTTCCCAGTGTTATTTGATCATTTCTTTCGTGTAATATAAAATACTGCAAAGTAGGGCAAATCTTATCAACCTTTTAAGGTAACTGTGACATTGACAGTATTCGTGATTCCGTAACTTGACACCTTGAGAAAAACATTCGCGTTTCTACTATATTTCAAGTTACATCCGTTCCATATTAAATTGTGAAAATGAAATTTATCGTTACAATATTTTCTGTCACCGATAGGTTCGTGCAAAACTACGAGCAGGGTAAAAGCTAAAAGCTAAAAGCCTTTTACGTTTAGTTTCTTTATCGACTATGAGTTTCTTTATCGAGCATGATTCTCAGAGTCGTCATTCTTAAATAGAGGGTGCGCTGATAGACCACTGGCTTTTTACGAGGTCGGTACTTCAGCTACTCCAATGGCATACCAATTCTACACTTTGTCGCTCTGTACCTCCATCGTGTCACGGTTTCAGAAGCTACTGTTCAGGCATCTGCCTTACCAACGGCGATATACCGAGGTATTCCATTCAAGTTATCAAATTCACCTGAGGAGAAACAGGTGTCAAATATGGAGGAGCTTTTCCGTCCAGCGGTTGATAAATCGCTTCCGCGCGGCAAGAAATACATTACCCCTGAACGACAAAAAACTGTATCTACGATAAAAGGCAATAAACTAAAGAACATCGAAGAAACAAAAAATGTGATTCCTAAGTAAAAACGAGGGAAGAAAAATAATGTATTTTTTGGCACGTGCCAATCTGATAGAACGAAACCAGCTCGCTGCTCCTTTTTACGACCGCGATCGATACTATTTCCTGCTTTTTTTCACCGAAGTATTTTCTAGGTCGTATCGGTGCTCCTTTGTACGCGAGAAAATCACATGATGTGTATGGCCTAGAAGGATACACACCTAGCGAATATTAGATAGCCAGACAAGCTACTCTGCTTCAACGAAAGACAGGAAACGTAAAAGTAATGAAAAACGTTGATATAAACGTGTCCCTAATTTAATCTTGGTTAAGTTTAATTTTTGTATGTCAATTTCTCAAGCAATCGATTAAATAAACAGTAATACAAAGTAATAATGCATCGTTGCATTTAATCAAAGTGACTTGACAGTATTTGATCGAACGATTTCGCGACATATGCATGGATCAAGGAGAACCTGTTGCCTAGTGTACTATCTGTTCAATTAAAAATTTAATGGATTTTTATTTCCAGGGCCATTTGGAAATAATCGTTTGTTCAACGCTCATTGTCAGTGCTGTTAACAAATTCAACAAACACTGAAAACTTTTTAGAAACTGGGGATGCTATAATTGCATCTGTAAGTTTGCATTAAAACTGAGGTAGCCATTTAGAACATGATTGATTAAAGTACAGGTTTACATAAATTTTGTTCGTTGCTTCTATATCCTCTTTGTACCATTTAGGTATTTACCATATAGCAGTGTTGGGTAAATTTTATTCACGAAAGACTAATACTAGATTCACTCGTAAATTAACTTCCGTGTTCTGTTTAATTCGTAAATTTATTCGTCAATTAGAATGCCTTAGTGGATTTTTTAAACCGACATTCTAGCGAGCGAAACCACGTACAAAAGTTACTTTAAGAATTAATTTAAAATTTGTATTCATTATTCATGGACAAAATTTACCCAACTCTGCCACCTGCTATGAAATGATTTTTCATCTACTCTAAAATATATATTTAGAATTAGTTATATTAATACAATGTACGCCATAATAATTTAAAAGAAATATTAGTCTGGCGACCGTCATAATAATTTATGTTCAACGATATTGTAAATCTATATACCTAATTCACGTTTGTAAAAAGCCACACAATTAAACCTCCATTTTATGTGCCTTCGAATGATAAATATTTTTTCCCAATGATAGATACTCGTTCATCAAGTATAAAAGACTCGCTGAATGTATTAGTAAGCATGTTCTAAATTATTTTCAACGAGCTTAATTATGCATACAGAGTCACTGTCCATCGTAATGATATGCAACACTGCCATTGTATAACGATGGAGCCAAAATAATTAAGAAATAATAATAACATCTCAACCGTACTTGAGATGAATGTCAAGGACAATATTGATTAATGAAAAATCTTTTCCAGCGCGCCTGGAAAATGTTAAACCGAATGTACTGAATGCACCAAACAAAATGTGTGTGTCAAGTAATGTGAATTAAATTAATATGATATATTTGTATCGATAAAACTATGTAATGTTCCATGAAATTTAATAGAAAAATCTTTCACTATATTTCTTATACACAAAAGAAAAATTTTAATTCAATAGAAATTATGTCGTTGGTACAGTTCAAAATGAAAGCCTTCGTGCCTAACTCAAGTGACCTGCAATCTATCCTCAGAGATACGAGCTTTACGGTATTTATCTAGAAGATACTTCAGATTATGTAAATATTAGATTTGCCTGCGATACTCTCACATCCTCCGTTATGTGTATATTTTCCTAATTCCGAGAGATCTTCGAGCTTCGTTCAACCTACCTGGTTTCAAGATTTATGCAAAGTAACGTTGTTCACTCGCTCGACGATTCACTTCGCGTGTATCATTTATTCGATTTTAACGTGTCGGAATTGTCGTTTCAATTTTATTGAGAAACGCTGATCGTTCGACATTTTATGCATCGTTTGCTAGCAGTGAAACATAGGTACGACTGTTTCGTAACGAGCTTCGTTTATCGATTACCGAATGCAACAACGTACAAGCGACATCACAATTCACGCTGGAAGCTGGCAGTCGCTCAAGTTTGACAGAAGCTATCCTGGGTTTGTTCGTTCAGCCGTGAATCTCATTTAACCGCGAAAGCTGATTTGCCGTATAATCCGACTCTTCGTCGAATCTGACACAGTCATCCAGGTGCACCGAGATTAATTACAAGATGTTATTTCGGTTCAAGATATCCGCGCTAATATCGAATTAGACGAGGTTGATCAAAACGAAAATTGTAATAAATATTTTCTTTTTATCCGTTTGTGAGAGAATACATTTTTTATTTTATACTTTTCAATTTGTACGAGACTAGACATTTTTGTATGTATCAAAGATTTTAGGATGAATTCAACCTTGTTTACAATTACTTTTACTTTCCAGTATTTTGTATATTCTTCTACCTTTGTAAACAAGATTGATTCTCGTTTTACTGGAAATAAAACTAACTTTACTTTAAATATCTCCGTTGCTGTTAACGGCGCGAAGAAATATCAAAAGAGAAAAGTATTCGGTTCGAAGAGGAAAGTGTTACGATCGATGAAACATTTTGTCGAGTCATTCTGCCTGAGATTTCAAAGCCACAAACGATTTTTCAAACGAGATTACGCATTTGTATGTGATAAAAGTTTCTGTAATTGTACGGTATTACCAGGATACCAGGAAAAATTCCTTTAAACGTGGTATAAGCATGGCGAATTTTTAGCTCACGGTACATTCACAGCTTATGAAAGTTTATATCAAAAGTTTCAATCTGGACACTAATCTTTTGTCAGTGGACTTTTATCTGTGGAGAATTGTGATCTTTTATTCATCATCCACAGAAATGTATAAACACGGATACTTTTAATCTTTTTACTGGATTTTTAACTTTAACTTCATTTCTGGATTTTTCATACTGAAAGTCATATTTCATTGTTTACTGTCCTCAAGTGTAATCTTCAGAACACAGTTCAAAATGCAATGTCTCAAACAACAAACAAACCTGACAATCATATCGAAATCATTAATGAATCTAAAATAATATAAATTCTAATGGAGAATTGCAAATCCAATATCTGAAAGTCTGTTATTATCTCACCAAGCAATTGTAATTTCGAGTTTGCAAATGAGTTACGACTAATGGAGACACTTAATATTTTCAGAATCTACTGCCGGATAAACAAAGTGGATCAATTAACATGGGAAACAATTGACTTTAGGATTAATAATGTCATAATAACGCATTAAAGGTTACGCGAAGAGGTGCTCAAATATTGCAAATTACTGAATTGTCGAGAATAAATTCATGAGTTGTTAAATGGTATTGGAAGGATTAATCAAATATACATTAATAATTGTATACTCCGCAACGAAACTGTAATTCAAGAACACAGTGGAAACATTTTGGGTTAAATTTATTTGAACTCTGACTTTTACGTTAAGGATAACATTATCAATTGCAACTGTTCTCCATTATTTTACTACACTTTTTTTTCTTCTGTTTTAGCGAAAGACTCAGTATCAGGAAATTTGTTATTCCTTTAATTAGACTGTAGCATGACAACTAATCCAGAATAACAGATACAAGAGATATTTATCATATAACAGATATATGTTAGAAACAAATTAACGTCGAATGACCTAAATTGAAGATACGCTCGTGCAGTCTACGTGGGACGAAAATTTGGACATAAATCGAAGGCTATATGTGGCAAACAAAAATAATGAACCAGGATCATCTGAACATTTGTCTTATCTGACCTTATTTCCAATATACAGACATTTTTACATCGTACTAGTTCACTTATATATATATCTTCATAGATAGAACTACCAGAGACATTCAATATTACTAGTTTCAAGAAGATGGATTAAAATTCATGGAACATTACAAATAACTATCAAACGTAATCTTAATTGCTTCCAATTTTTAAAATTCTACCTAAATAATTTTAAGCAAACATTTTCGAAACATAAATTATCGAGAACTGAATAAAACAAGAAATCCTCAATTTTAAATCTCAATTTCGAATATTCAAAAAGCATGTTTTATATGTGTAGATCACTCTGTGTGAGCTGTTTTTCATGATTTCAAAGCAAGAATAGTTCTGCTTTACGTATTCTTGACAAGTTCATTTCCGTGAAATCGTATTTCGAAACGGTCGTTCAAAAATCAAAAACAAAACAGTACCTTTGAAGATACGAACATAGTAACACTGTAATGAGACCGACGCTGTTTTCACGGCTCGAATCGAAAAATGGAGCGTAAGAAAGAACAATCTCTAGGGCTCGCGCTATGTAAAAAGCGCAGCAATAAAAATTTATGAACTGAGAAGAACAGCGAGTGGCTCAGTTATGATAGCGTCGGCGGGATTGTATTGTCTGAAAAGTTTAATCGCCATTTTGCACCTAATTGAACGAAGCTTGTAATCACGTCACTGTATTTTGTTCAAACTCTTTTAGAAGCAACTGTCTCGACGTGCAACTTTTCCAAAACATTGCTTAAAAATTCTTTTAAGACACCTTATGCGAAATTTGCAATTTAAAACTTATCGTAATTTTATGAAGTATACTGAAAATTACTGCAATGAAAACTCGATGAAGCTAATATGAAACTTTAAGAAATTTATTACATTCATAAAACAATAAAATACCAGAGACTTTCTCGTATAAAAGATCAAATGTATTCGGTTCGAACAATCTCGCGAGAAACTATTAAATTTTAAAAGTATCGTTGAAGAGAGAAGACTTCCTCCACGGTAATGTAAGGAAATTAAATTGGAGATGTTATTAAGCGATAGTTCAGACAATTAAATGAAAGAATCTTTGAATATTGATGAACGACTAAATTATTAGTATTTGAACGATTGTATTTTTCGATATTTAGACAGTCGATTTAGAGAGACGAAAATCAAGGATACTAATTTGTTGATTGGGACTTCATTAAAAAATGATAGAAAAATTTCCGGCCATACAGTATATTTTCAGTAAAGAATTTTTTTCTCGAAAGTACGTAAAATTTCGTGAGTATATCTATTCACCAAAAATGTTTGTAATTGACCCCCGCAACCGAAAATAATTTTTCCGTGAATGATTTGAAATTTTTTAATATACTTTTTGACGAAGTCTCAATCAACGAATTGGCATTCTTGATTTTCATCTTATTTTGACCACTAGAATCTAAAATTTTTTTCCAGGAGTGGCTGGACACCCTGTATAATAAATCCGTGTGATGTTAGAATTTCGTATACCTATTTGTTCATGTTTCACTAGAACCTCGATCATCGATCTTCGTTTCGACGGTAATTGCTTCACTCTAGTATCATACTGTTCCATCAAGATTAAATCTCCGGCGCTCCAAGCGTTAAACAGTGCCTATTCCAGTTTCTGTGGTAAACCATCGTAGCATAAATGAAAGTTTAATTGCGTACTTATGTGGCAGGACACGTCCAGCATACAAACTGTCACTTACCTGAAACAGACAAACAATTATCATGTAATACATCAACTCGTAGATACGTAAATAAAAACAAATTTCTAAGATAATATATAAGATTGAGAAGAATATCAGTACGAAAATTAAAATTCAATTTACTTTGGTGCAATTAGAATTTACTACTCATGTGTATATACATAATATTTTGGCAACCCCCAAAATTTATACTGCTCAACCCTTCCTAAAATTTGTCGACCCTCGTTCCACGATATTCGCCAAAAGTTTCTCTCTGTCGAAGTTTGAGAAACACTGATCTGCGACCTGAATAAATTATGGCGCGTACGATAAAAACTGAAATCGCTTTTCGAGCAAAAAAACTTCGTATTGATTGTTCCATTTCGCTAGTCGATGCGGGGAAAACATAAATTGCAGGAGAGTAGCGCTATAATAAAAATCGTTGTGAAAAGTTTCCAGGATGCATCGATGCGTCGAATAACGACAGATAGTTTCGACAAAAATAGGAAGAAATATTGATTCGATAGACAATGCTGTCGATATCTTGTAAACCACGCAGAACACCGTTGTGACCCTCGTGACGAAAATACTGGGTCAATCTTCCGCAGTACCACGCACAGATCCTACGAACAAGGCTTTTACCCTCCTCGAACCAGGGTTGGGATTTCTTCCCCTCTGACAAACACAGATCCAGGGTAACACGTGAAAAATCACTGCGTCGTAACATCCAGAAATTCCAAGTGTTCTGCGCTATTTACTAGCCCTTAACATGATATAAAAAATTACTGTTAGAGAAATTCATTATTAATTTGATCGTCAAACGTCGCGACTGATTTACGATTAATTTTTAGTCCTATCGTAAGAAATTTTTATATCCTATGTCGCATATATTTTAAAATTAAATCGACAAATGTTTTATTAAAGATATTTGGGAATCGTGTTAAACTATTATATGTTTGTCTGAACCTACAAAATGCAGTTAGTGTGTATTGGTATTTGACGAGTATACATTGGTGATACATTACCTACAAAATGAGATCAATTAGACCGCTGGTTAAAATATTTAACTTTCTGTCCAACCATGTCCACTAAAACGTTACGTTTTGGGTCACGGGCTATCAATTGAGGTGAACAAAATTCGAGATGCATCGAATACGATCCCGAATCTTATCAAATACGAATAACACGTTGGTATAAAATTTTATTTGCTTCTGGTAGCTATATAATATCAAATAACACTTTCCAGTTAAATCCATCGCCACCAACAGATTAAAATATTGTTTCATAGGAGGACGAAACAGAAATAAATTCTCGAATTCCCTTCCAGTTAGCCAACAAAAACTGTATGCAATTTTTATCGATGAGCATAGATTGAAAATTGATACGTAAATGTTGAATGTGCAAATGTGCAGTATCTTTTTGTCCAAATTTTGCCTCCTGCGTGAAAAATACTTCGAACTGCGGTGGACCAAACGTACCGTTGCAGATATCCGCGACAATAAATTTCTCGTGATAAATAATCTGCTGGCAGAAATTCTTGCCCTCTCCGTACGCGATACGAATAGAAAACGATTTCCTCGTGAGATTCATTTTACATATCGAACGCAATCTCCTATCGAATTCCAGATTTTCGAATGGCTGTTTCGTCTTGGAGTAATTGTATTAGGCGAGAAGGACCCAGTTTCTCCTAACAAAGTGTACTCTGAACGGAACATCGTCTCCGAGGAGAGGTTTTTCGATAGAAATGTCGAGTTTCCACGACGTTCTCGTTAGCTGGTCCACACACTAAACGAAGCCCAATATTGGAAGAAGCCATCTTAGTAACGCTGTCTTAACTACGAAACGTTTAGACACAGATTGATTTACTGTGATATACGCTCTCCTAACTGTGAAACGTTTAGACGCAAATTGATTTACCCCGTATTTACTACGCTGCCTTCGACGTTAGGGTATCGCATTCTATCACAGTATTTCCTTCATAGAGAAAAGAACGACAGTTTCTTTTATAATAATTCTACGAGTGATAGCTATTTATGAAAATATTTAATTGGCAGTACATAGTCGAATGATAGCTTATGACCCACTTCGGTCGAACTACTTGGGAATACCTTAATGACAATATAGCTAATCGATGGTCTGGCAGAGGACCAATTGCATTGTCTGTATTGGCCAACACCCCCGCTACAGATGTTCCTTCGTCTTCGAGTCTGAGCAATCGAAGAAATTAATAGTACACTCGATCGAACAGTAAATACAGTTTGTGATATGAATTTAGTATTTATTCAATAATTGCTCCAAATACAATTTTGCAAAAACGTCTATGAGGGAACGTAGAACCACGCGTAAGAAGAATGTGGAAGGATTAATCGCCTTCTTTTCACACGTCGAACGAGAGATATAGGACCAACTTAAGGGTTGATCACCCATTTTTTGTTCGTCCAACGGGGAAATGAAGTACCACGCGTAAGGGAAACGTGTAAGGTTTAATCACCAGTTTTTTTTGTACGCCTGGTGGATATAATACCGTGTGCAAAAAGATGTGTTACGTTTCTCCTCTTTTGCAAAGGCAGGTCAAGGGTAACGAGTAAGAAATCGCCAAGTAACGTCGTTTATCGTAGTCTTTCGCGAACTTTTTCCAGACTATTTTCAGCTTTTCGTTTCGCGTTACCATAAAACGTGGCAACGTTACCGCGACAGCTGCAAGTGCACGGATGGAAATAAAATAACATCCAGGATAATGGCGGCAGCCGTTAATCGTAATAGCGTCGCATTGAAGCTCGTTGAATAGAGCATAAAAAAGAGAGAAGATCTGGATGGCAGGCTTGAAATCGAGGATTAAAATGAAAGAACCCCTGAAATGGAATGCGCGCCTCATTCGTCCGACCGTAATAGCGAGGATCAACTCTTGGGCGTATCCTGGCCTTGAACTTAATGGAGTAAAAAAAAGCCAAAGTAGAATAAGAAGGACGTCTTGAGAAAAGAAAACCTTTACATAATTGTCTCTCCCTCGCGGTAAGTTTGAAACTAAAGACTCGTAACTTACGGTAAATTAACCGAACGATCGCGATTAAGCGTAACAAACAGTTCCTTTTTAGTTAATTGTTTCCAACCGCGTCGAAAAGAGAAAACAGCAATGGTACCTAAGCGGGAATCTGTTTTGTCACAGAGTTGCTCGCGTGCCTTTGAAAAGTTCGTGTTATACGATAAATTACAGTACTTTGTACGACGTATAATTAATTTCCCTTATGAAACAATGCATACACGATTCGCTATGGTAACTTTGATGTTAAAAGATGAATCGTTTCCAACAAAGTTACAGCAGTTCGCGGGGACAGGAAACCGCACGAATCTCACGAGGAAATGAAAATGGGATTTTCCAAAGATGGGAAATTATTGTAAAATATGGATTAACGTGAACTTCTCAAAAGTAATTTAAAATAACTATTTAAATAATTCCACTGTCTTTCGTAACGAAAGATTATCTTGTCAGGTTAAATTTTTTAAATGAAAATACAGAGTTCAGAATTTTAATTGAAACTGTTTGAATTTGAGAGGCATCGAAGCCAAATTAGATTCCACAGGATACATTAATAATCGAGACGATCAATCGATGTCGAGGGCGTAATTAATTGCTCCAAGGATTCTGTGTCTCTATAAAACGCAAAGGCTTAAATTTTAATAACTTCCCGGAAGCTTTGTGTGCTTTCGGTTTACGTGTCGTCGTTTGTATTTGAGTTTCTTGGAATATTAAAATCGTGAATAGAAATCCAAATAAAGCCATTATGGAGACAGAACGAAAAGTTTGTACATTTGATTAATCTATTCGCGAAAGCTGTTGGTGATCGAGCCATTATTAGGTTTTCAAGCGTACAAACAAATTGTTTCGATAACGCGAACACGGTCTGGCGATTACTACAGTAGCTATGAGCAAACTGTCGCCTATACCTTTGCCTCTCGAAGTCGTTATTACGCAATGACAAGGACATATTGGCGGATTTGGGGAGTAAAGTAGAACACGTACATACGTCTTTGTATTCGTCGCGACAGCAAATTGTGCCCTCCTGTTGAATCAGCTCGGCCATAACAGGTGAACCAAGGAAAGTAAACTACTGCCAAAGTAAACACGACTCTTGCGGATTACTTAGGGAAACTTGTAACACGCAAATTTAGTACGAACTCTATTAATCCTATTTCCTAGTATTGAGGTCAACCATCAACGAAAGAAATGCTGTACACAATATACGTACACCCTCGTCACGATATGAATACATTTGAAGTAAATAGGAAATGAGAACAATTTTAAACGTAAAATGTTTTGTATGCCAAATATGAAGCCTGATAAGCCAAATTCTACTTTAATTAGGATTTGCAATATTACTCTATGCAAGAAAAAATATTTCGAGAATAGAATTGTATTTTATATATTATTTTGATTAATAATTCACCGTCGTTCATTGATTGCACACGAGTAATTAGAAGTCATATTATAAAATGCAAACAATATAAGGATCAATACGCAATCCCACGAGTTTTATTCTGAATTAAATTTCTATATTAATTTTCGAATTAAAATTCTTGCCACGTGCTAAGGACCCATAAATGCAATATAAAAAATATTCTCCGCTTGTCAAAGGGATTCCAATATCGAATGTTTGAAAAGCTTTAATCTGCGTTAAATATAATTGTTATGTAATCTGAATTTTAATTGAAATATTACGATA
This sequence comes from Colletes latitarsis, assembly GCF_051014445.1. NCBI lineage: Eukaryota > Metazoa > Arthropoda > Insecta > Hymenoptera > Colletidae > Colletes > Colletes latitarsis. The sequence goes on from NC_135134.1 coordinate 46,658,978, forward strand.
ATAAATAACCATGTATTTTATGAATTATTTCGATAAGTTTAACGTTCCTATATTCACGTTTTATTCGATAATTTAATTTCTGTCGTGCAAACGCATAAATTCTGATAAAACATTAACGCGTCGATTTTGTTTTTAAAACGATTGCAATAAAATCTTAATGCTTCTATATAGGGTGTTCAGCCACCACTGGGAAAAATTTTAATGGCAGATTCTGGAGGCCAAAATAAGACGAAAATCAAGAATATCAATTTGTGGATGGAGGCTTCGTTAAAAAGTTATTAACAATTAAATTCAAAAATTTCAAATCGTTCTGGAAAAATTATTTTCGGTTGCGGGGGTCAATCACAATCATTTTTGGTCATTACATATACCCCCGAAATCCTACCCACTTTCGAGAAAAAAATTCGAGTAAGTACCTAAATTTTTCGACGAAAAAAAAAAATTTCAAATCTTTCTGAAAAAATTATTTTTGGTTGCGGGGGTCAATTACAATCATTTTTAGTGAATAGACATACCCCCGAAATCTTGCGCATTTTCGAAAAAAAATTCAGTATGGTCGAAACTTTAAACGTTAATAATTGTTTAACGAAGCCTTCATCAACAAATTGGTATTCTTGATTTTCGTCTTATTTTGTCCTCTAGAATCCCCCATTAAAATTTTTCCCAGGGATGGCCGAACACCCTGTATATTTCTATTATATATCTAGAACATTTCTATTCGTTACGCTACAGTTTAAAAAAGATGTCGAGGTTAATCCTAGTCAGGATAAATTAGCGTGTCAACGCGTTAATTGCATACGATTAATCAGAAGTTACATTATAGAATAGAAAAAAGTTCAGGCGATGAATCAATACGGAAAAGCAAAGAGTTCTATTTTAAATTTACTTTGTATGGCAATATGCAAATCAAAACTTTGCCACACCATGATCCATAAATATATTATGAAAATCTTGCTCCACTTACGAAGGGAGCTTTTAATAGTATGTACAATAAAGTTCCTGGTCAGCGACGTCCGGCTAAAATTATACCATACAAGAATATCGTATTTTATATTATACGACACGTCTCTTCGTCGTCGATTTATTTTCCTTTCGATAAAATGAAAGAAAATACACCGGAGCATTTTTCTAACTATAACAATCTCTATAACTAGCTTCTAAACTAGATCTATTTATATTTAAAAAACACGAATCAAAAACGTATAAAGTGTATGTTTCCTACAATCGAATTCAACACCTTGTGAAACAATATAACCAAACAGTTTTGCATACAAAAATAATAATACAAAGCTTCATTGTTTTCGTCCAAGTGTTCACTAGTAAATATTACTTTTTTATTGTTGTTCCTTAATTAGGAAAAAATTTTACAGACATATTGGTGAGCTCGGAAACGATACGAATAGAAAATTGTATATTTTCGTTCTGGATAAAATTGCAAAATAGAAATACTGGTTCAGGAATGATTGAAGAATGGGTCGAGTTGGAAGCCTGAACAGCTAAAATTCAATTCTGGTCCTCTTTGCCGTGTGCAAAAGTAGAACTCGGCGTTTCACGTTAAACGATATTCGAGACGAAAATGCTCTGCCAAGGATCTATATCGTTGACGGCAGTTTGGCTACGGTGAAACACAAGAAACAAAGTAGGCAACGAGACCAGGCGCAGCCGGAGAAAAGGCCCTTCCAACGCTCCCACTGTTCAATATGACAAAAAGCGCTTTGGCGCCATCCGCTTTGCGTGAAACGCGATACTAGAGCACGAAAGTCCTAAAAGCATCGCGGTACTACGTTGTTTCAAGGAAGTTGGTCAAAATTTGGAGTGTGTTTCCAGCGTATTAGAACGAGGAAAAAGTTCACGGACACGTTTAACCAGAAAACTTCACCTTTCGAGGTTCACCGAATTACAATTAACTTTTAACTCTTTAACTTTTAAACGTTCGCGTGACATTGCGACATAAAATTACTCGCCGTGATGTATTGCACGCAGCGACGAAAAATACGTGATTACTTACGCGGGAACAGTGGCTGCGTTAAGATAACAAGTAATTTATTTCGACAAAGTGAAGTATTCGTTTCAAAAAAGTATTCTTTTTTGTCCGCAATGGTACGAGAAAATGTTTCGAGGTTGTATAGTATACGACTGGGGGTAGTTAAAGGATTAAATATTTACCATGTGATCCTATCTACGTACAATGTCGTGGAAAAGTTCAAGGATACTTTCCTAGTTCTTCTGCGAAGGGGGAATTCGTCCATAAAAATGAAATTTATGTTTCCCAATTACGCTTGTGTCTTCTCCCTCGTTAAATTTTCATTTTAAATTATCAAAACTTTATTCCAGTTTGGATTGAAAAATGTAGATAACATTAATATTTCTTTATGGAGATGCATCGATCTTCAAAGTTTAGTAAGGGTTAAAGTCTATACTTTTTGTACTATTTCCAACCTTCCATCTATCTCAAGTGCAGGAATGTTCTTTTTTTCTCGAGCAACCGCTTTCCCAAAAGTTTGGAAACCACTGCCCTATATTCGTTATCGTTGTTTGCCAAATCAGTTCAAAGTTTTCCGGGATGATTACGAAATTTATACGAGACTCTATATTTGATAATAATCAGCTCCTGCATTTTCATATGAAATTACCATACAAATATGTTTTAAGTGTACCTGCGGTTAAGAATGCAAAGGATACAAATCAGGCGAACGTGACGCCATGTAGGTAGCAAATACTTCCTTTTTTATCCGTTGGTGTTCATAAATCCTCATTGCCTCTACACGGTGTAATTAAAACGTTCCGGAGTGCAGCCATAATCATCACCATATCTTCTTGTTAAATAGACCGATTAATAAATGTTGCTATTGTACAACGCCAGAAGATCCGAGTTAGAGAATTATTGATGTGCTAGTTTCAAGTATGTATATTGATAAAACTGATTTTAAAAAAGAACGGTCGCAATAGAAAAAGCGCGAAAAAAATTAATGGGATTGAAAAACAATAAAAATATTGGCTCCGTGTGAATTTAAAACTTCAACGCGTGGGTGGGGAATGGACAGACCCCGTCCCTCTACACCTCGATACTGAAAACCCTCGTCCTAAATTACGGAAACGTAGAATGACTAGGTTTGGGTTAGGTCTCCCCACCAACGCATTGAAGTTTTCCCCAAAAATCAATATTCACAGAAATATTTGACTGATAATCTCTTCGCGATGTACATCGATTAATACCGATACCAAAAGATTCACGTGGTTTGTGTATAGTATTGAATTTTCCACGCTTCAACGCTCATCCATTCCACAACCTATCAGTTTTTCAATATTTTTGTGATACCCTAGAAAAAATGCGCATATTAAACGTTTCACTATTTTTCGTGTGTGTTTTTAATGTTTAAAAGTCATCCAAATCAGTCTGCTTGTATTTATTACTCTTGTTTGCACATGAGAATGAAAGAATTAAACATGAAAGAATAGAATTCGAATTCACAATAAAATTTATTGTGAAATTTATATAAAATTCATGGAAATGGAACCGCGTTTTCACTTACTTATTATTCAACAAATTTGCCTGACCTAGTTTGCAGTGAATTGTTAAAGCAAAAAATTCCGAAAGGAATCTCTTCTCTCTCTTTAACGTTTATAATTTTATACGGCAAATTAATTTAACTATATCGACAACTGCAATTTCAAATGTTTCCGAACTAATTATACAGAGTTTTTAAAGTTTGAGATAATAACTAGATATTTCAACAATATTCGAAACAGAGTTGAAATACAACGTGCATAGATATCTCATTTAAGATGGAAAGAATTATTAAATCGCGATAAGGAAGACTATTTCAATCCGTAACGAGTCTTTTTGATAGCTAAATTTTTAAGGAAGTCTCATATTAATGTTATTTTATTACCAAGTGTAATAAAATCTTTAAGTGCGTAGATATTTATCCCATAAACATCCTATAATTTCATATTTTACGTACAACACTGACCTAAATAAAAGTTAGCAAGTAACTTCTGATTATATGCCCTACAGTTTCCGACCGTTCACGGAAATCCATAACATAATTTTGCGACAATAAATTTATACGTGTGCACTTGTCGTACAGAATTAACAAATGCATACAGTGTTTTAATAAAAGACATACACTTTTCCATGTTCTTAGTCAAATAACCAAACGACTAACTAATGTTATTTAATTTATGTTTCATATTTTATATATTATTTTCTAATCGTTTTGTTATCGTCAATTCATCAGATATTATAAAGAACATCGTAAACGAAATACTATGCCACGAATCCCTGCTCAACTATTGCATAATATTAACTAATTGACGAGGAAGTTGAAAATTATACGCACACAGAGAATTCTTCGAACGAATAAGGACGAAGTATATTGGAATACAGTGCGCTGAAGAATTCTAACCATTTCCTTCGTACAGCATATTTAAATTAGAAATTCCAACCGAATATTGGCTATGTATATCCACGTACTGCATAAAATGCGCTTTGCTCTTTCCCGAGTGCATTACGTACATAATGAAACATTCAAAATCCGTAATTGCGGTTTCTCGATGCAATACAATTCCAGCCGGTATTAGTTTTCGATGAGTTGCCAGTTATACTATCCGATCTGTACATTCGTTAACAATTGAAAGTAGTTTAAAAGTAAAACTAGACTCAGACGAATCATCGAAGAAATAAACAAAGATACTGTAAAAATATGTGCATTTAAAAAAAGATGAAAACTTATTTATTTAAATATTAATATCGTAGCTTGTCGTAGTAACGTGTTTGTCAATTTTTCCCCATTAAAGTTCGTTCAGAGTAACGAGCGGTTGGCGGCCATTGCACATAATTTAATATTTAACGTATTTGCATTCGTAAAGAATAAAACGAAGATTTCTGAAATACGAGACACTCGTATATTATTTCAACGATGCTCCAGCTACAACATACTCGAACTGTTCATGCAACGCGTAATTTATGGGTTCTTGCATCATAGAGAGTTTATGTAAATGTCCACGGTGAACGGTTTTTAATATTTATACTTCACACGTATAGGAGCAATTTTCATTTTGTTATTATATTTCGCCGCGTAGCGGTATCATCTTGATACGACGTCGTTTGCTGCGACGACATTAATATATCTTGTTACCGCGGAGTATCACGTGCACTTGCTATAACGCAATTTATCTGGATATTTTGAAAGTGGGTTAAACAGAGATAGGTTATTATAAACAGTTATCTACGAACAGGAGCAAAGGTAAATGTTATCTACTATTTTCTGATTTGTAAATACGGACGTTGGACTATTTTCTTTCTTTCATATACAGTGACGAATAAACAAAATTATTTTTATTCAAATGAATAGTGTTAGAAATGACAACAAAAATTTTATTTGTTTTACGGAAACTAAAAGAAATAAGTTAAATTTATTCGATCGACTAATTCTCTTTTTAAATTATTATTTTCTACGTCCTTCTTCTGGCTTAACGATAGCTTAAGTACGAGCGCGTCGTGGCATACTTTCTACGAACAAAGATCCTTGACTAATTGAATTGAATTCCACTTAAATTTCGCCGCAGATTAACATTATTTTCGTTTAATCATTTGGAATCGTTACCATTCGTGGAATTGTATTATACACTTTACTTTTAGAATTTTAAAACAGTCAAAAACCACAAAGTAAGAAGAAGGTTTACGTTTTTGATACATGTAAATATTCAATGAAAGAGAAACGATGTTTAGAATAAATTTTAGATGTTTCGAGGGGGTCGGTCGATTCTGTGCACACGAAGGAATTTCTAAATTACAGATTAACTTTCGCTGTGAATTTCGAAATACGCGAAGAGGATAATACCGACGCTGTGAGAGAAAAGTTTCAAGCTCCGTACTTAAAACATCTTCGACTGAGAAGTTCTGCGGGATTGCAAGCTTTCTGCTTCGAAGAATCAGTGGGAGATACAGTGGAAATGAACGCGAAGACCCGTCATTTATTTAATACGCCAGTCTGTTGAAAGACGAAGTGCCTGAAGATGCAGTGGAATTAGAAACTGAGATACAACTTAAATAAGATGAATGACTTCTTTCTCCGGGAAGAACAATTGATTGCCACAAATTAATTTCCAAGTATCCGTTCCATACAAGTATAAAACTTTCTTTATCCGAACTAATAGACAGACCTGCGGGACTTCGAGGTCACAATTTTTAAGTCTGGTTTAATCTTATTATCATAAATAATTCAGCATTGGAATATTTATGAAACGCCTGAAGATCGATATCTGTTCATCTACGTTGTATACGTGGGTTAAATTATTATAATTTCTTGTTTAAATTGGTTCTCTTGACTCTACTATAGTCCCTTATAGGAAATTTATCACATTCAAATTTTTGAGAATTGGTATATTTATGGCATGCACTGTGTTTTTTGTATTTGAAAGTGTATTACACTGAGCACATTTTCTATAAAAAAGGGAAATATTCTATCTTTCTCTGATCGCGAGCGTATTAGAACTAACAAAAATTTTAAAAGAACCATGTTACAACATGAATAAAGTATAGACCTGGATTATATGAAATATAGTAGCAGAAATAGCATGAATATAGATTGTGCCTCATAATTTTCACGTAGTTACGAGTAACACGAAAGCTGGCTGAAACGTTCGATCCAATACTACTTGTAATTCTTTCCACGAACAGATCTTCCTTCCCCCCACCCATACATGCTACGTTTATTGTAGACGAATGTCCAAGAATTGCCAACTATGAGGTTAACAGTAATGAAAGTATTTCGTGTATCTAATATATAATTCTATATTGATTCTTTGATAACGACACATTAAATACTTTTACCTGCAACACAAGGCCATTGAAGGTTAACCACGATAAAAAATATTTATCGATCACTGCTCTAAGAGCATATTAATAAGTCTGCGTGACAAGATAAACATGATAAGGAAGACATCGTACACGGTCAATTAATTCACTGATACTAAATTGAGCATGTTTACCTTGCCATGTAAAATTAAGACATCCTTCAAGCATCGTTTACTATTCGTTACAATACCGATAAGATATTCAAATACTGGACAGTAGTCCATTATTCCCAATAATTTTAAAAATTCACTGAAGTACTAAGGTAGTAAAGCTTCATTAATACGCATTATTTGAATTTTGAATCATTAAAATCCTTCAATCCGTTCAGAAGTTATGATTTTTTAAACATACGCATGAAATTTCAGTGAAACATATCAATGTATGGTCAGACATTATATTTTTGGTAAGGAATTTTTTTCTCGAAACTGCGTAGGATTTCGGGGGTATATCTACTCACCAAATATGATTGTAATTAACCCCTGCAACTGAAAATAATTTTTCCAGATCGATTTCAAAAAATTTTTTTTGCCGAAAAATTCAGGCACATATTCGAATTTTTTTCTCAAAAGCCCGTAGGATTTCGGGGGTATGTGTATTGACCAAAAATAATAGTAATTAACCCTCGCAACTAAAAATAATTTTTCCAAAATGATTTGAAATTTTTTAATAACTTTTTAACGAAGCCTCAATCAAGAAATTATTTTTGATTTTCGTCTTATTTTGGCCTCCAGAATCTGCCATTAAAATTTTTCCCAGTGGTGGCCGAGCACCCTGTATAGTACAATTCAAGTCGAACACGTTAAATAAATTCAGAACTATCAGTCTTCTAGAGACAAATTGCAAAACCTGTACAAAGACAACAAATTTCTTCCACCCTGAAACGAACGCTGCTTTCGGTTATCACCGATTCGATAAAAATAACCAAGTCAAAGAACCGTATCGATGGAGCTATTAGCGTACATATTGACAAAGTTTCACCGTGGAACGTACAGGGTGGATGGTCGGAACAACGTCCTACCTTTCATCCAGCTTGAAGGAGGACCTCGACAGGTCGCTCCAAGCGCTCATACTTCTGCTGCGTCTTCTGCATGAGGACTGGGGCGCGAGTAGTCTGGAGCTGCTGCGTCTCCTAGTGGACGCCAGGTTCTCCGCCTGGAAGTAGACCCTAGGCGGGTGCATCTTCTGCTGTGCATTCGGTGGCGTCGAGGACGGTGTAACGGCCGTCGAGGTGTGAAGTTCCGGCAGTGCCTCGTAGTCCCATGCTCTCGCGCCCATCTCGAGCAAGGGAACCGACGAGGCAGCGTTCTGTCCTCGCAGAGGATCCCGAGGCTTGCGCTGATGAAACAGGGCGAACAGCTGACGGAACGCCGACTCGTTCGCCCGGAGTTCCTTTTTTCTCGGTGGAAACTTCACTTTGTCACGCGTTATCGTTTAACCGGTCTTTAACAAACGAATCGATCCACGATGCCCCTCCGACGACATCATCGTTGTTCCCGCGATCATCACATCTCGAATTACCTTTCTGTCACACGGTGCGTCCATACACGGTGTCTCGACAATTCACTGATCGTTTCGACTTGACGATCAAACCGATCGAACGGCTCCAAGTCTCTTTCCATCGCGACTCCGTGACTTTAATCGTTGCTCGACTTTTTATCCGTAAAATCGCGCGTTATCGAACACCGTTAATCTCACGACAGGGCGTTTAATCAGTTTTTTAATCAGATAAAATGCCTCGAAACTGGGCAGCTTTCCTCGTCAACAAATTTAACGAAAGACGAAGTTATCGTTTCACGGGTAAAAAGCTGGGCGCCAAAGAAATCGCTCTCGATCCTCCACCACGCTGACATAATTAACGAGGACCGTGTCGACGGTATCTCCGTACGCTTGTTTGAAATAAAACACGTGCAACGGAGCGCTCGAAATCAATAACTACCGTCTCGTGGAATCCGTCCTGTCAAATGTGCCGCGAAGACGATCGTCGACGACGCGTGAAATTACTTTCCACAGCGTCGATCGAAGGATGTAAACATTCGCGGACGAATTCGCGTTCTAGAAAATGGTGATGCAATTTAACCAGTGCGACGTTTAGCTCTGCGAACGGAGACTCGTCTTGCGCGCGGGTGTATACTTACGGTATCAAAGTCCAGAAAACTTGTTTAAAAATTACGCACGAAATAACGTTATATCGACAACAGTGGAACAATTTCAACAACGATTCTCAAAATTAACATCTATCTCGTCGCAACGATAATCTTTCGAACTTTAACCTCCGTTGGAAAAATACTTTCTACGTTTGTCTTTGAATTTGTGTCAAGTAACAGTCGCTCTCGCGATCGTGGCCATAACGTCTACAGTCATCATGCGCCATTATCATTCGTCGCCTTCATCGTACGCGTTCCCATTATTCTCGTCGTCGGTTCCATGGATAGTCGTCGAGCCATGGATGATTATCTTCCTCGAGACACACTGTCACGATTCCATCCACCGACGCATCCGTACACGTTTCGTCGAGTCGACGGGAACCTCGTAAACAAACCGCGACGACGTTCGTTCGGGAAAGTGTAATTGATTGCTCCGGAACAAGCGACGACTCGTAGCAGCCTCTCGTCACGATAGAATTTCGATTGACCCGTGCACGGAGTCACGTGATGACGGTCAGCGGTCGAAGGTCATGACCGTTGCAACATCAGCCGTACGTTCTCGTCGAAACGCGTTCGAACATTTGACATTTGAACCGTGCTCAAAAGCGTTGCGACAGCGAAGCGATCGATGCATCGAACTCCGGCGATTACATATCCTTTCGTAGCGTGCGTGCTCCGAGGTCCTTCAAAAATCCTGTCGTCGAATCGCCTAAAACGTCGTGAAACTCACGCACAACGAACAACAATTATTGACCGAGACAGTTAACGTTAAAACGTTATTGTCTGTTTCGTCCTCGTCCGAGTCCGCGTTCACCGTTTCCAGGCAGAATCCTACATCGTACGACATGGTGGTCAGAGTCAAAGGATCGGAAAATCATCCACGATCATCGATCCGATGCTCGCGATCGAACGTAACAACGTTGGCAGCTTGGACTCATCAGCTGATCACCGGCGGGAGGCGACGTTCACACAACACTTTTGTTCCTCCGGTGTCTGGCGATTCGACGATCAAACGCGTCGGCGGTTTACTGCATCGACCTTGACATAGCGAACTGTTATCGCGATCGACGGAACAGGTTCGTCGAAGGGATCACGAACGTCTAGATTCCCTCCGATCCGCGAAAGTTTCGCGCGAGGATCTCGTGCCTGTGGAAATGGCGGAAAGGCGGGCAGCCTCGGCGATTAGTTCCCTGTAACGTGTCACCCCGAGAGGGTTGGGTGCCGGGTTGTCCTCGTCTACTGGTTTTTCACTCTGCGAGTAGCCAGCTCGCAGCTCGCCGCCCCGTACTGCGGCACATCGTAGCAGTTTTCTCTCGTGCTCCGCCACCCCTTGCTCTCTCCTCTCCGTTCGCCAACGTACCACCCCTCTCTTTCCCGCCCTCGTTACCGCTGGTCGTTTCGCCTCGTTCGCTATCATCCCATCTCCCTCTCGTCCTGTCAACGCCGCTTGCCTTTTCTCTGTCACCCCAAAAGGGTCGCATCCTCGTCTCGCCTCTGGCGAATGCGTGCTGAACCGGCGCACACATGCACGTGGCGCCGCCGTTGTCAAGGCGACTGCGCCACGGAATACCACGGATGTTTCTCCGTTTCGCATCGTCCACGTCCGGATTCTTCCTGTCAGACACCCTCGCGAAACCACCTTCGTGACTTGTGATAAATAACCTCTGCTACCGGATTCGAAAGACACGAGTGTCTTATTAACGGTGCTCGGATTCCACGCGGGATCTCCGACTACAACGAGGGTGCCCTTAAGGGAGGCGTTCTTCGAGGGTCGCGAAACTTATCTGTGATTTGAGTCCCTGAGAATTTTAAATTAACGTCTGTGCAGAGCACGGTTCGCTTTAACCCTTCGAGTGCTCGAATATTCTACGCTAGTGTGAATTCGGAATTTAAAACGTGCCTTAAATAATAGAATTTATTTTTGAAATATAATATAATAGACGTTAACTTAAAATTCGGTTCGCTGTAACCCTTTGAGTACACGAATAATGTACGCTAGTGTGAACGTCAAAATTTAAAACGTGGCTTAAATAATAGAATTCATTTTTGAAATATCTATATATGCGTCCATAGAATTCAAAGAGTATGAACCGCAGTGAGTTGTCTGAATAATTGGATAGCGACGAACGGAGTTGGAGGAGAAAAATCTCCCTCGAAAGAACGAACCTTTTAGGCGATTATGTATTGGTGGCACAACGTCGTTTCGTTATTACGGGCCAACGGACACCCTTCAATAGGACGATCTGATTAATTTTATTACAACGACCGGAGGTTGTACGGCGCTCAAAGCGAAGTTATTTCGGAATAGTGGAACGGGATGAATGGATAGCTGGAGTACAGCATCGATTCGGGCCGGGAACGAACCCAAACTTCCGTGACGAGCTTGCGCTCTAAGGGCGAACGTAGCGCGGAAAGCTCGAAGTTTCAATAAGCCACGTGGGCTTCTACTCCTGCGACGAAACGGGACTAACGCGTGCTTCAAAAGAGAATTTAAATCATTAAAATTTCTCCTTATTAGTCCAATCGAATTTTCACGGAGACAGTAATGATAATAATTCTAATTTCAGAATTTTTATCCGATCGTTCGTTTCTCTACTCGATCCGGTTCAACTCAGAATGTATTTAAAATATTTTAGAGAGCAGGATAGGACTCTTTACTAGTCCAATCGATTTTTCACGGAGGTAGTAACAATAATAATTCGATAAAAATCAGTGTACTTCGCTCTTATAGGAAACTAATTCCTACGATTTTAAATTTAAAAATCTACACATTTTTAGAATTCTTATACGTTCGTTCGTTTCTCTACTCGATCCGGTTTAACTCAGAATCTATTTCATGTACTTTAGGAGCCGGATAGGCTATTTATCATTGCACCTTTGCCCGACTCATGTAAATATTGAACGAATATACAGAAAACTCAGTTGCGTCTGTTTGCTACAACGTCACGGGAAAACGACTGGAGGGCTCGCGAAGTTTAAAACGTTTGCTTGAAGTAGGCCAACTTGAAACATCTACCGTGTAACGTCTTAAAATTCCGACTGATGATACGTACATTCGAGAAAGAATTTTTTTATCGTTTGATGTTATAAATCTCTTTCCCCCATTTCAGTATACTTCAGTAATTCTTTGCTATCACTCTTTCTATGAATGTTCCCTCTCCAATCCATTCTTCTCATCCGATTCAGACCTATTGATTTTCGTTTCGTAGAACCGAGTAACATTTGACCGAAATTACTCCGTTTTCATTTTCTCTATGCGTGAACTTCAGTCGCCTATTTACATGTTCCTCCACAAATAGTATTTTTATATGCCTTTATTTATTTTAGTTCCCTTTCGTTTCAGATTTTCTGGACACTAGCCAAACTCTTTATAAGTATAATATATAGACTTTATAAATATTAAACGCGTAATAGACGTACGCAGATTCTGTCGAAGACGACACAAAATATTCCAAACCTAGTAAAACACTCAACATATAGAGTAAAATCCCTATTACTCGAACACTCTGCTATCTAAAAATATTTGATGTGCTCTCAGTTACTCTATGCATGACACAATTTATTGTACACGCGAATCAAAATCTAGTCTAAAGTAATAAAGTTAGTTCGAGATACAGAACAAGATTTATTTTTCAAAATGCATATGTGAAGACTGATATTAAGAAAGTGAAAGAGAAAGCTGCTTTAATCCCCGAAAATTCATTTATCCAAGCACCCATGACCGATAAATTTGGATAACCGAGATTCTATCGCTATACAAAGTAGATTAAGTCTGTTAACAATTTATCACACCAATTTACGCGAAAGGATCTCTGCAAAGCTTTGCCAAATATTCAATAGAATCGCTAAGCGTACTCATCGCCGGATAAAACAGGTGGGAATTGCTGTAAAAAAGCTTCGCGTTCTTGGAAAGAGGACGAGTGCGGTAACATCGTGCGGCGCACTCTGGAGGGCAACAAAAGCGTCATGCTGCACGCAAAGTGCAAACGAGAAAGCTCGAAAGCTTGAAAGCTTTGCAAGCACAGTGTATGCAGTCGATAAAGCAGGAAAGTACGTTTTCCTTGCAACGGAACTCGTTGATATCAACTCGCGTCTCCCTTTTGGTCCTCCGCCTCAACGACGCGTACAACTCGTTGACCCACAAAAGAACCTTCTTTAGCGACAACTTCCGGCGAGAGAGGCGAGTGACACAAAAGAATATGTAGTCCGGGGAAATGGGTTACAAGCAACTACAAGCTACAATGAAGTGCATTCGAAGTGAAATACCGTATAAAAGAAATAAGATTTGCAACAAGCTTGCTTTTACGGAAGTCTCTACTTTACCTAGAGATGTTAGAAAATCGACCGACGAATCGAAGCGATTGGAAGATCGACCTACTTTAATTAGTTTCAATTTACGTCAGGGATATTAATTTATTGCTTTTTATTTTCATGAATAGTTTAAAAGCCCGAACTATGTATCTTTAATAAAGTATATGTAAATGTGCATTACTGAAACCATATTAAATCCGTTTAATTAGTACGTTTTCAACGAGCACATTATATTCATTACAAAATAATGAATGCAAATATTTTGATCGGTATTCGTGGTTATTATTTAACCTTACAGTCTGAAAATTTTCATTTTTTCTGTTCCAAATAATTTACCAGGAAGGAAGGTACGAACGAAGCGAAATGAAAATGTTTTGAAAATGTTCTACACGTTCGTAGCCGTTGGTCGACTGTGATTTGGTTAAACCTTAGTGGAAAATGAAAATGGTCAAAATAAAGCAGAAGTCTGAACGAACTGTTTTAATGAAAGTTTACGGCTGTAAATATGTTGTACAAGGACCTTTGGCTCGAAAGAATAGCTGTATTTTCATTACTTTGCGACCTAATTTCGAAATTCTTTTACAAGACGTGTAGTTTCAGAAAATTGCATTTAGAATCTTAACTAGGTACTAAATTTTCTTCTACTTTTAAAGAAGCAATGTATGTACATATAAAATGTCATTGCAAACGAATTTTGCAAACTTAAGCGATACTAGGACACGAAGTAATTGCGAACTACAAGATGGGCAAGAGCTAATAACGGAAATTCTGTTCCCTAGCCCATATTTTCATGGACCTTCGCTATTCCTTCGGGCAACGTAACAAACTCAATTAGTTAGTTAATTAGCGAACGCTGTTTCTTAGAGTACAAGTGTTAAATGAAGATCGAACAATGGCGCTTGATGGACGCGAAAAGTAAACGCAACCTCCAGTTTTTTTATTCTGTTATGCTAGTTTTCATTGGGAGACCAACGATTCAGAACACGCGATTTTAACAAAAGACGTTTCGAAAAAAGAAATACAACCGAGGAGACGATTCTACATACACGTAACCTTTTAAGAAAACTTACTTTATCCCGAGGCAAATACCCATTTTACATTGGGAAGATCTAATCGACGAAATGAAGAAAAAACAGAGAAACGAATACTCGTATTACATATGCTGTTACTGTAGTTTTACTACAGCTGTTCCATTTCGCTCAACTACGCAATCCACTCCAAGAAAATACAAATATGGACAAAATGTATACCTGAAATATTCAATGCCTTGTAGAATAACATTTTATCGAAAATTTGTATCCTCAACAATAAACTATGTTGTTTCGTTTCGTTCAGAGCCTCATTTTTCCTCCTTTCTTTCAATAAAAATTCACACAAACACTTTTAAATTTTCCAATTTATCTTTAATTTTCATATTGTGCAATTTTTTTGTTGACTCGAACTGGAATCGAAAGGTTTTCTACGTTAAATTTAACTTTTCAAAATTTGCTTGTGCCAAGACCGAATAAAAAGTCTTATTGATTTTTTTTAAAGATATTAACCACAAATAGTTCAATGATATGCAAATCACAGACATTCATATATCAGTTTCGAAATGAACTATAAGAAAAATTATAGTCTGAGCTTCTATTGAAAACCGAACTTTAGCCAAATCAGCTAAAACATTTACAACTAATGGACTGTGCATACTCGTAGCATTCACAAGAAACTATGGATTAAATTTGGAGGAACGTAAAGTACACTAAAGGATAAATAAATTATTATGCTACTAAGCTTCGACAATACGCGTCTCCCACAAAACGAGTTCAACATTTTTCAAAGATATACCTGCAGGCTGCTCTCGGATAGAAAGTATTATTCGACAACGAGTAGTTTTGAGCCATCGATCCCCATGGCGTCCATCTTTACCGTTTCCTGGTTTATCGCCCACGCGTTCGATGATACGGCAAACATAAAGCCCGGCTTTAATTTCCCGCCGATCGGAAATGCGACAGCAATTACAATTGCTAGAGTGTGACCACTTGCAAACGAGAACGCCCCGGTGCGCGCTATCTCCTTTAATCACGAGTTTCCACGGAAAAGAATCGATCTAGTCGAAGGGAAATTAAAGAGCTCGGTAATAATGGACGACTGGGCTCGTTACCGTGCACGAAATGGCAGAAAAGTGACACCCCCGAACCTCGGGAGTACCGAAATAATGAGAAAGGTATACAGAGTCGCGTCGTAACGAACGTGGAACAGAATGATCAATGCACTGATAGAAAGTAGATCAAAGGTAATCTGAAAATTTTGTAGAACTCCTTCGTGGCCCATATTATGCTGTCGCGAGGAGGAAATTGGGAATACTAGATATGTTCGTTAACTAACTTCGGGGCTTCCCATGTCGTTTAAAAAGTTCGTTGGTTAGATCTAATTTACAAATGAATTTACGAGCGAAATGTGAACAGAAGTTAGCTTGCCAACTTAGCTTACAAGCTTACCAAATTGGATTTCTAAGATTTGCCTGGCGTTAAAATTCACTGAACGTGTGCACCGATGCAGTTTCACCGTGCATGGTTTCACGAGATTATAATTAAAGTATCCAATAGAGTTAATGATCTACGTATTTGATTTATTTCCGAATTCAGTTTACTCTCTCAAGCATTCCATAAATAAATTACTCTCGGATTAATTTTACATTCTCGTCCCTGCTGAACTCTATCGATCTTTTATACGTTCTACATTCAATCTGAATGTTATGTTAGTTACAAAAAATAACGAAGTATATTATTTTAAGAAAATTTTAATTACCTCTTATATTAACTCTCTAATAAACGAATGCTCATTATTTCCAAATAAATTTCACTGGTTTTACGTCTTTTAAATTTTAAATCTTAGAAACATTATTCTGAAAGGAGAATGGCGAAAATCGAAAAATTGGCAATGTTATAGTCCTCTAAACGGAACTCTTTATATTCTCGCGAGGATACACACTGTACGCCAAACTTTAATATCGTGTTTCTCGAAACGATAGTTTTCACGTTGATAAATGCAATATCTCGGGAACCGATAGACCGATTGATATGGAACTTGATACACTTGGAACTTGTACGAAGTAATATCCTTCTATCGTTCGAACAAAAATACACTCCATTTTTGTAATAGTTATTTCGCTGGAAGGAGCAAGAGAATTTGGCGAAGAAATCGAATTCTTTCTTAAACGTGTCGTTCCATCGATTTCAAAATTGTATACTTTCTTTTAGTTCAGAACATAATTTTGCGCATTTCTGCTCAAATACGTAACTATTTTATGCATTGACTTTCTCATCTGGAGCGTCATTAAGTGCATTTTACTTGCAGCAGTATCGTGCCGTACCAGATACTATAAAAAGACAGGGATGTTAAAGGGATATGAAAGTGCACGCCAAAAATAATGACTCTATAAAGACAAAGCGTTTTAAAGTTAATCCGTTTAAGCCGCTGGGTCCAGTCGAAAAGTCGGAAAGAGCCAAGCTCGAAACGGGAGAATATCGTTTCACGTTTCGTACGTTGAGAAATAAACATTAATCGAGTAACTAGACACATTATGAAACTTATGAAATTCGTGAATACTTAATGCAAGTAATGGTCGAAAATAAAATAATTAATGCTTCAAATAATTTAACGTACTCAGCCTTGCTTCTTATTTATTTTAAATACGCGATTAAGTTACTTACCGAGTACATAAACATTTCATAATAATAAACAACACAACGAATAACGACGTTTCATAGCAGGTTTACTATGAACTCCGATCGTTATGGTTAATTATGGTACATCGTTAGTAACAGTATCATCCTATGCAATTAGGTATAATAATGCGCTCCAACAATACTATTATCCAAACAGTAAACAAAGACAGAATGCACGAATTGAATTGATCGGAACAAGCATCTTCTATTTTTCTTTTTATCGCCAATGCAAAGTCGAAATTGCATTCTAAACCAAATTTTGAAAAGTCAAATTTGATCGTTGCAAAGTACTCTTACGAAAAGATTGATTCGGTGTTCGTTGAAGTGTGTGTCGGAGTCACGAAAGGGACAATACGATCGTTCGGATAACCTAATTTGTAACACGTGTACACCGTGTACGCGCAAATAAACCCTCGACGGGATTTCGATTGCAAATTTTGGAACAGTCGCAAAGCAGCTGACAAAACGGTAGGGACGACGAAAAAATAGTAAAAATAGAAACGGCGGTCGATACTAATTGTGTCAAGTGAGGCTCTCGGCTTCTGCGCGAAATAAGACAATGCATTTCCGCGGCGGTTTTTAATCCGGTTGATGTCGATTCGATGAACCCATACGCGAGTAGCCAACGGAGTTATGCGAATCCTTGCTCAAACGAAACACTTAAGCGGCTAGTCAAACTTCAGAATTTTATCGATCATCCTTTAACTTTACATCCACCAGGTAATAATCTGCTCATTCTGGTCACAATGGAAATTTCAACAAAAATTTATCGATAGATTTATAACGTGTAGAAGGAGCACAATACGAATAAAATTGTGTGTCTTCTTTTTACTGAAAAGGATTGAGAATTTTTTTTCCAAATTCGATATATCTTCTCCTCTTTCCTCTTTTCGATTTTTATTCTTAATTCGACACGTCACAGAGGATCTTTGGTAACCTATATAGAAAAATTTCGAAGATTCGCCTTTTGGAGAACATCGCGTTGAGATTTGGGTTACCGAGTCCAGGAACCAACGTTATATTACAGTGACTGAGTATTTCAATTTTAATCTAACAATGTAAAAACGTATTCCCAACGCCCAAAATATAAAAGAGAATTTTGAAAAAAAGATATTTAACTTTGTCGAACATCTAGAGCAGAAAACGCCTTCAACCTCTTCGCATTCATGGACGAGATATCTCGCGACCCGGTGTCGTTCGGTTGGCATATAAAACGAGATACTACGTAACTCGATGTCCTCCTTTTGACACTTTAAATGCAAGTATTGAAAATGTTTTCGAGCACGTTACATCGTAATATAAAAACTGTTTATATGTTTATAGTTTCAATTTAGTGTCTACAAAAATTCGTCACGGGAGAATATACAAGGAAGTTATGCATCCTTTTTATTATAACGACACCTGTATGTAGAAATATAAAACAGTACAAAAGAAATCGTACAAAATTAAAAATAAGTCGTCTGAACGTAGATTACCTTAGAAAGGAAACGTTAATAATAAGTTTAAACGTCGTCTCACGATTCTTCTGTAGTTTTATTATAATTCTATGAATGTATCGAGTATTGGAAAGTGCCGCAAATTAAATTATTTTATCGATCGAGTTAAATTTCGAGATGTTTTTTCGAAAGCGTTGAACGAGTTTCATCCTGAGCGTCGAACGAGGAATGTCCAGCCGCGAGATATTCGCGAATGGCGAAGAGGTGAAAAGCTGGAACGATCACCTTATCGGGAACAAGGATACCAACGTCACGGCAGATCTTGCATATATTTGCATTAATGAATCTCTGATGGCATTAACTACAGCTTAATGGTTAACGCGACAGCGCGAATACACAGATGCGGTATCACGATGTCTCTGGTTATAATTGCGAATATTCTACGGGCGAGTATACGGAAAGAATAACAGGAAAATATTATGTGTCATCCGTTCGATAACTCTGTAAATATTGATCTTACAAGGAACTTTTTGTAAACGTTAAAAAAAGTCACGAGCTATTTTTATTATCTATCATTATTCGTTTTTTTCACTGTAGTGTTCCTACATAAATATTTCCCTATTTTTAAAACTGCATTAGCTAAGTAAAAATTCAATATTCAGTAACACGTGACTTCAAAAGTTGATATGGAAACGTAGTTCTATTTGGAGTATACTTAATGAAATAAATTGAGCTTGAACGAGCAAAAGTTTCATATTTTCAGCATAAAGTGTGAAAGAAGTAAAAATAATAAATATTATATAACCTATTGTTCTCAAAAGACATTCGACAGAAACGTTGAAATTATTAAAGAGAGCTCCAACAAGAACTTTTCTCCATTCCAATTATGAGCTTCTATACGGACGATCGCGGAGAGCTCAATGAATCGTTAACGAAACGTCAAACGAACAATACAAATCGAATATCGATGACTTTTTCTAGGAGTGTCAAAAATTTTACGAAGTGTATAAATCTCGGATGCGAGGTGAAAATAAAGGGAACACGATAACTGTGTACTCGATGAAGGGTGAAATATATAAGGGATGATTAAAGTCCACGGATCAAAAAAAAAAGTTCTCTCGATGCGTATTTTATCCATGCATGAGGTCACGAGGGATACTTCCGTCGAATCCAACTCAGTCATCATAGAGTTGGACCAATACTTTTTTTTTCTCGTACGCGTTTCTGACCGACTTTTCTTCCAAAGCACGCCGAGGGGCACTAGAGCGTAAAAAACTAGACGTCTCGCGTTCAAAGAAGCGATTCAACGTCTAGAAACACCGCGAATCCAGTGTTTATTCTTCCTAACTCGAGACTCTCTTCGATCCACTTCCCTTTAAATTTTATAAACTTCAGGGATTTGCTCGGTGAATTTGTTTGTCGTTGCGTTGCAGGACGAGACTACCGACAAAACATTTCGTAACAGTCACGTTTGCAATTTTGTTCTCGTTCGGAGCTTATAGCTTTAAAGCCTCGATGTCACATTCCCTTGAAATTTCTACGGCGACGCTTGGAGCGTGATCACTGGTGTGATCTTTGAAATCTGTCAGACTTGGAAATTATACGAATGATCTGGGGAACAGTACATCTGTCGAATGTTGTACTTTAGGAATGGAAGATTCGAACGAACGAAAACGTAGAGATACGCGAAATGTAGGTTTCTGTTACGAATAGAATTTATAAATTTTATGGAAAACTCTAATAAAATTCTAATTCAAACTTGGAAATTATACGAATGATTTGGGGAACAGTACATGTGTCGAATGTTGTACTTTAGGAATGGAAGATTCGAACGAACGAAAACGTAGAGATACGCGAAACGTAGGTTTCTGTTACGAACAGAATTTATAAATTCTATGGAAAACTCCAATAAAATTCTAATTCAGACTTGGAAATTATACGAATGATTTAGGAAACAGTACATGTGTCGAATGTTGTACTTTAGGAATGGAAGATTCGAACGAACGAAAACGTAGAGATACGCGAAACGTAGGTTTCTGTTACGAACAGAATTTATAAATTCTATGGAAAGCTCTAATAAAATTCTAATCATTGTAAAGTACAACTGCAGGTCGTTCCAGAAATGTTTGTTAATGAAATAGCAATACGATTTCCCACTACTAATGTGTAAATATTCTGTTTGAATTTCATTCCTGAACGTCTCTCACAACTAGAGTAAAATTATTAGTTAAATTATTAATTTCGAATTCTAGAGAGAATACTAGATGGCTTCGTACGAGGTCAGGTTCCGTTTAGTGTGATTGAAACGTCTATCGGTAAGCTGATTAAAGTGCCGGCAAGCAGCACATTTCAAGCAAATAAACAATGTAAAAGATCGAAACATCTGTCGGTAAGCTGATCGAAGTGTCCACGAGCAGCACATTTCAAGGAAGTGAACGGTGAAAAATAATTTGAGAGGAAAACCTTCAAGCATTTCATAATACGAAAATTGTTCTATAAAATGTGGATTTCTGAAATCCAGACGGAAATAGTTTGCCTTTGCAAATTTCAGACAGACACTAATGTATTCTGATTTCTGTATTTTATACTTTGAAATGGAGATTCGTTGAAAATAAACAGCGTACTTTTATTTTTAAAAATTACTGTAAAAGATAACTACCTTTTTGGAATTAAATCAGTAATTAAATAAAATGATGGCTTTAAGAGCTTAATTTAATTTCAAAATTGTAGATATTCATCCTAAATAGGGAACTCAATTGCACGATGGTTTTTTAAATAATTACCTCTTTCGTCAATGTAATTTCTGCCGTACAAGTGTAAAGGATTTTAAGAGCGTAAATCATGTTTTAATTAACAGAATGACTGCTGGGCGGAATTGTGAGTGTTCTAGGCGAAGATGAATACGATTAAAGTGGGTGAAATTTGTGAAATATGTAACACCGTTTCGTGTCACATATGGTTAAGTTAATGAAGTAATTCACTAGAGCCTGAAAGATTGCATAGAAAAAGTGGAGCACGTGGACTATCGTATTTCAAACAGTTAATTATATTCAACGGGAGCAAAGCTCTATATGTTACGGTCTGAATGTATGCAAAATCGTAATTCTGATAAAAGTGAACTGGAAAAGTAGAATCTAGAATGCTGATAATAAAATAATGTCTATGAATTTTATAAAACAATAAAACCCAAAAATGAGTAGTTATTATCAATCTTTTAGAATTCTGATTACTCGAACATCTTGGTACTTTCGTTAAAAGAACGTAACAAAATCAATGATGAAAACGATTCTTTTAATTAATTTCTAGAGGACAAAACATCCAATCACTGTGTCAATCACCTTATACTTGTCGAATAAAAAGTAAATAGATAATTTCAATTTCATTTGTAAATGCTTCGGTTAATTGGAAATTCAACAATTGGTATTTGCTGTATGTAAATATTAGAATGTAATCGTACCAGAGAAAACAACGACGCTAAATCAGTTTCAATCACACGCGGCAGAATTTGCTAAACGCGTAAAGGAAATTTAATTAACAAAGTGGAGAAACAAGGGTTATCGTAACATTTTTGAAGTACTTCGTGTGAAGTAATAAAATGGCCACTTTCCTTCCCCTTTGTTCCTGAGAATCACTTTAAGCGCCAGATAAAGAGGACTCGCGATGAAATAAATTTCCATTTGCTCGGATGGTTTTAACACGACAGTCGTATTTTCTAGCGTCTTGCAAAGATTGATTTCAGTTCCAGCCGTTTAGATGGCCCTCGGACGATCTCCAGAACCTCCGCAAATTATTTGTCAAATATTTCTTCTGTCCTCAAAGACGTTTTAATATTTCTCCGTCTTTTCTAGAGTATCTCATTAGATATTTACTCGTTGAGACTCTCCGATAAAAAAGAAGATACGACGAAGTCAAAAGAGTTTCTTGTTATTTTACAAATCGATTCATCCATATACAAGGGCGCAAAGGCGGATAAAAAAACATTCGATGAAATAATCGAACATTAAACTGATATTATTATTTTAGAAAATAACACTCGAAACTTTAAAAGGTTTTAAAATATACATATGATGAATACATATGAATTTAGGAAATTAATAATACTATTATTGAACGTGAATAGACATAAAACTACTAACGAGGTTTTGGGTATATTTTTTATATTCTTGCAAACGATATCTTATTTCAGCTCGACACCGTAGTTAACGTTATTTCGTATTAGAGTATAAAAATAGAAAATCGTATTCTCGACATTATTATTCGTACGGACTACCGCAAATGATGGAAACTGATTTGTTTCAGTATGTCACCTTGTTCCGAAGAATACTAATACGTTTCCACGGTAATAGGAAACTTGATATAATTCCGTGTAAAACTGCAGAATACTCTGTGACTGTATAATAGGCAGTAACGACATTGCAGAAATTGGAAAGCAACGTTCTGCTCCGTGTTTTCAAAATGCAATTTTCCTCGATAAGGCGAACATGGCAAATTACGATGTTAATTATTTCTTAGGAAAATGAGATATATTTTATAAGGGGTCCTTAAATATCTGAATGCACGTTTACGTATCGAGGAAATACAGAGTTCGTTCAGAGGGTGGAACTTGCTAAATATCCACTGCCCCGGAGTGTTACCAAAAATCATAGATCCTAGTTGTACTCACCGTTCCCCATCGTCGTTAAACGCGTAATCCCCCAAGATGAGATCACGAAGTCGGTATCTGGATGGCAGAATAAGTGGCAGGCAAGGATCCGGCTCGTTCATCGTGCAGGACGTACTTTCAGAGTTTGACGATTCTTTGTTAGCTTGTTTCGTATAACCCTCGACCCGTTCGAGGGTACCACGAAAGAAAACACTCGCGAGTGCCAGCGTTACAATCTAGGGCTTCACATTTGCACAATCACCACGTCACATCCTGAAAAACAATAAAACTCTATCGAACGCTTTCTTTTCATCGAAGAAAAATGTTGGAAAATATTTTAACTCGGATTCGTTCTACGGTCAGCTAAGGCGATTCGGTGGAGAAATAATTTTAATAAACTTTTGAATAAAAAACTACATTTTTTCGAGCAAAACCACCCCCTTTACAGTTGTGCTACGACTACCAGGACGTGTACGTGTACTAAATTTCGTGAAGTTCCATTAATATCGGAGTTTTAGAGACATCCAGGCTGGAAAAGTAGTTTCTACAAAAAGCAGCATTAAAGTTGGCGGCTGGGACGCACGACAGTTCCATTTGCGAAAGCAATTACATTTACTGTAATACAGTTCGCTATTGAAACTCAGTAATTGGTTAATATACGTCGTGTCATTCGTTAAACATGAATATAAATAAAATAAATTCTGTCGCCTTCGGCAAGTAGGAGTCTTGCAATTTCATTAATTTTTGATAAAGTATTTACTTTCTGTTGCATTAAATTTTACTCCTATTTTTACCTGTAGAATTTATTCACTTACTTTACAGTCGTTCGAACTGTCGACATTTCTACGAATTATTCTACGAAAATTGCATTTATGGTGGGTCTGCACAACTGCATAGCCCAATAGTCACGCGTTGCTATTACGTTTACTCGTTTCGTATCCTTCATGCGTGGTTTTATAGCTTCGTCATGGAAGCTCTCCCCACTTTCGGTTAAAACGATAGTGGGGCAGTTCTCGATACCATACAGAATGCATCAAATAAAATATTGCAAGCTGTTTTCTTAAAATCTAATAGAGACATCCACTTAATTTTTCTTTTTAATTAAATGGCCCAATCTTTTAATACCTAACGTATCTTTGGAGAAGCAAGTATAAAGGAAAACAAGAGGCCCCCAGATTTAACAAAATAGAAAGTTGAATTAATTTTTTACTATTACGATATCTCTCGTCAAACTGAATAACGTTTGCTTGAACCATTTGTAATTTACAGCTTGTAACATTTTATTTGGTGCAGCCTGTACAGTGGGAATACACTCATTAGCCTAGCGCGAGGAGCGGCTACTGGTGGGATCGGAAAAATCGTAATTATGGAACGAAACCTGGTCTATGGTCTTTGTAAAACCATTTCCATATTGCATGCGAGATACACTTGGACTTTAAAAGCTTCAGTGTAAGCATATCAGTTAATACTTCCAATGGAATCAATAGACATCAATGTAAATTTACACTACTCTTCAAAGGTCCATGATCGTAATTAATAATCTTGTGACATATTTGTGAAAGGAATAAAATGGTTGAAAGATATATAATCGACGTTTCTACGCCGTAAAATCAATCTAGTAAATTCTTTTCGAGAGTAAAATCGCACTATCGAGTGTGTTTGTACTGTAATAAGTGCACGTAGGGTGTTCAACTAATTTGCACCGCAGAGATAGCGTGTGTATTGTGTTACGCGTTATCCTTTTTGACTCACCGCGACAGCGGAAATAGAATTTGCTAATTATTCAATTAGACACCGACATTCGATCCGCGCCATAACCATAGACGTGAATGGAAAACCGCGAGTATTAACACGACGTTATCAATTTGCCTTTTAAACGACACGCGTTAACGAACTGCAGCGATGAGTTAATTAACGTAATCCTAACGATGAACGCGATTGCAGATAATTTTATTATCCTTTCCATGAATTACGATCGGTAGAAATTCTAACGTTAAAGAGCGTGCAATTAAAAATTCCATCAATTTATCTTGGGAAAATTATACAAATTTGCATCGATTACGTAGAACGTTAATAAGTCTGATATGAAATTAATCGAAGGGTTAAACTACTGATACGATCTTTTGTTACAAAACCTGTATTTTCATTGCAAACAAGGGTTCATCAATTATTAGGTTTAGAAAACTAATACGCTGTTTTTTGAGCATAACATAGTAGAGCTTTTAACATCAAAGCAAGATTTCTTCAAAGTTTATGCTTAGACGTAGACTATGATCTATTAGCTTTGTATCGAGACATAGGAAAAGCTGATACAATGATGTGGTTGTTAGTACAAACGCAGCTTCGATGTTTCGAAACACTGTTTTCCCAAGGACTTCGTTTATCCCCAATTTGATCCAACTACTGTTTGACTGACGACAAGAGACCCCTTTGGTACAATTTTTATTCTTCGAACTACGAACACGAGAAGCATTGAGATCGAAATAAAATTCGAAACAATCCTTTTTAAAACCCATAATCGACTAATAAGAGGAAAGATCCATATTCCCATCGCAAGATCCAATTATTTCCCTTCGCTTCTATTTCATATTAAAACAGAAAATAAAATTTAGGTACACCGGACAATTCCACGTTCTACAGAAAGGAACAACAATCTCAAACTAATTGTATTAATTACGAAGTAGCAAAAATGATTACAGTTTGCATTTCAAATACAAAAGTATACTAATTTAACTCGAGAAACAATAAGATTTCGCTAACGATTCCCGAACAAATGTAATTACACGAGCCGTGGTTCTTTCGTATTCGCCATGAAACTGCTTAAAATACAAGTATTGGGGGTTCCAGGACACCAGGTACCATTAAATCGCACGTTTTAATCCCGGCATTTGCTAAATCGCGTTCGTTCGTCAGATCGCTATCGAGACGTTCCAGCAATTTCAACTTTGGAATTTTTCACGCGATCGGGTATTCGTAAATTGAAAATCTACCGCTCGTGATCGAGAATGGCATTGTTGGAACGTTTAAGAATAGGCTCAGGATACATCGAGGGGATGTGAAAGCATTGTCGAAAATTTTTTCGTATATAGGGGATTCTATATATTACATCACAGTGGAGAAATAAAAGATTCTACGTGTTCCCAATTTACGATCCCTGATTCGCTACCCCACGAAACTGAACGATAATTTCATTATTCTATTTATATAAGAAACATACCGTAAATAAATCAAACAAATTAATTTTGTTTAAATAGTCCTCCTCTGTTACTTTGAAATAAACGAGTGTATTCCTATAAGAATTCAAAGTTTTATTATTTTAACATTAATCGTAAATCCTTTGACCAATTATTGTAAATTAATACAACATTTACACTGATATTCTCCTTTGACTTTAACCTGATTTAAATATGAATTGAAGAATCTGTAATTGAGTTTAATTAAAGTTAATTTTAACGTTTCCTTTGTTTAACTCCACACCTGACAAAATTGCACAAAGCAACATCGAAACGCGTAAATATGTTTATAACGCGGAGTGAAACTGATAAAGTTAATTTATTTTATTTACACGTTCAATTTTCATCCGTTATTTGGAACAAACGAGCGCATCCTCGTAAGTATTCACAGTTTGTTTTCGTTATTTCGGTATCGATTTAGGTCCCTTTGATGTGTTATTACAGATCAGTGCAACGCAGAGCTTACTATTTTTTAACAATATATTCTATTCCTCTTTTATCGTAACGTAATTTGTATCTGTGTCTAGTTCTATCGACAACGTTTCTAAAATCATTTCAGATCGTAACGTTATCGCGAACTTCGTGATCAAGGATTACTTTTCTATTCTTGTCGGTCAAATGTCGATTTCGTGTCCCCGATTCCGTTCTTTCTTCGCAGACAGGACTGACTGAAATGCATATTGCTAACAGTAAATAAAGAACGAAAGGCTAGCATCGATCGTACCTTATTATGGATTAGTGATGAGATGCCAGAGCTAGGCGCACACTATTCTCTTGCAATTACGCGTGGTTTCATTCCGATGTAGTAGGTGTTCTCTCCACTCAAAGGCCATTTACCAGCGTATAACACTACCGCGTATGCGTAGACCTAACCGACAATATATTAAATCATTCTAGGAAACACGATCTACAAAGTAGATTTCCACTCGTATAAAATTTGCAGCACAAAATTACTCCCACATTATTGTATTAAATAAATTCTCCATTACGAATCTTGATTTAAAATAAGCATGAGTCTCGTTAGAGTATATAACAATCAACAAATGAATTTAGTGCAATTACCAAACAAGAACATAATTGCACATCCTTCTACGAATGAGTAATAAAAGAAAAAATCTATTTTCTCAAAAAGATATTTCTAATAACCTTTTTTAAAATAACAGTGATATCTACTATAGTGTTTTAACGATACATATAAAATAGCATTCCAATAGTGGGTTTTCGAGTATCTCTGATACAAGACATATGGTTCACTAATATATAATTTTAATCGAGTGGAATGAGTTTAATTAAGTCGATGCAATTCTAATACGTAATAACAATTTGTCTGGGAATTAACAGAAACTAACCGGGATATTTAAGATTAATACAAGTGTTCCCATCAACGATAATTGCTGTGAATATCACGAACGCCCTAAATGCTTGAATTCCATTTCATTTAGCGTAACGTTTCCTTCGCCAAACGAGTTCTAACATCGATTAGAAGAAGAACGATATCGCACCTACTGACCAATATCGATTATTAAGTTAAACCACATCAATTACCCGTGTAATCAATTACTAGCAATTTATTAAGCCCATAGACTCGAGCATGGGGAAAAATTCAACTTTGATTATCAAAGGCACCGTACTCGATAACGTAATTTCTCAGACTCGTTGCAATTTCAATCCTAATAATGCGTGAAATGTAGGTAGAGCGTAAACAAAGAAACATCATTATCTCCAGGGTGAAAGTGCGATATAATGGAACGTATTTTGTTCATGGAGTCTTTCATAATGCAACCCTTAAAGTGCATCTGAAGCATTAAGTGCACAAATGTCTGATGATTTAACAACGAGATGCAGAAACATAAACACTTGGAGTTCCATTTCCGTGAAAGTTATTTTTTATATTCGTCGTCGTTCAAACGCGTAGCGACCTTACTTATTTTTGCAATTTCATTATTTCCTTGGGGAAACTTTTTAATACTACAAACGAGCTAAAAGCACATTTCGATACGATTCATTACCTTCCCTTCGAGAAAAAGTACACTAAGGAACCACTTAGCTGTGCTCCATTATATTTTTTCACTGTTAAAATTGCATTAAAGTTCCTCAAGAATGACTTTGTCCCGTTTTATCCATTAATTATTAATATAAAATAATTCAAAGGAAACGAAAATTTTCAGAATATGAAAGAATAATAATTTTGAAAGCTTCGAGAAACGAAAGTAATATTAAAGAATATATAGAAATTATGATATAATAACGTGGAGTATTTATAAGTAAAAGTAAATAAGAATAGTAAATAAATCGAAACGATAAATGAATAACGAATAATTACAATTTCAAACAACGAAACATACCCAACATATTTAGAAACTCAATGCACCGTACGAAGAATAACAAGTAAAAGCTGCATTTTGGTTTCGACAAAGTTTCTTTAACAAAC
Source organism: Colletes latitarsis (assembly GCF_051014445.1). NCBI lineage: Eukaryota > Metazoa > Arthropoda > Insecta > Hymenoptera > Colletidae > Colletes > Colletes latitarsis. The sequence goes on from NC_135134.1 coordinate 46,687,747, forward strand.
AGAAACTGACGTTCCCCACAGCATTCTGTTCCATTCGACGCTCTTACGATTTCATAAAAGTTTGTCGATTCGAAATTTCCTAAAGACAACTTTCTTAATTTTCCTTTTGCGTTGCCAACAAGATAGAACGTAGCAACAAATCCTTTCAACACCTATTTGCATAATATGTCCGATCGGGGGATCAATAAAAACAATAACTCCTTTTTCATAAATAAATTTTCCAGTGGATTACTTTACTTAAAGAAAATGTTTCGTTAAAATATTTTCCAGCTGTTTAAACAAAAAATATCAATAAAAACAATAACTCCTTTTTCATAAATAAATTTACCAGTGGATTGCTTTACTTAAAGAAAATGTTTCGTTAAAATATTTTCCAACTGTTTAAACAAGAAATGTAACTATTTTTTAAACCATTTAATTTCTATTATTTCTAACAGAAACAGAATAACAAGTGATGTAATATACAGGGTGTTCGGTCACCCCAGAGAAAAATTTTAATGGGAGATTCTAGAGGTCAAAATAAGACGAAAATCAAGAATATAAATTTCTTGACTGAGGCTTTGTTAAAAAGTTATTAACAATTAAATTCAAAAATTTCAAATCGTTCTGAAAAAATTATTTTTGGTTACAGAGGTCGATTACAATCATTTTTGGTCATTACACATACCCTCGAAATCCTACTCAGTTTCGAGAAAAAAATTCCTTACCGAAAATATAATTTTTGGCCAGAAATGTCTGCCCGAATTTTCATGCGAATCTTTAAAACGTCATAACTTCTGAACGGATTGGACGATTTTAATGATTAAAAAAGCAAACTACGCGTATTTTGGTGGAGAATATGTACAAATCGCAAAAATATTCGAAAAGTTGGTCCTTGACCTCGCAAAATGAGAAAAACCCCATAAAAATGGTCCAATTTTCAAACAGCTATAACTCCTACAATTGTGAATATATTTCAATGAAACTTTTTTCTGAAGCAGAGCTCATGGGTACCTACAAAAAAGTATTAGACAACTTTTCTGTAGGGCGTTAAACAAAATTACTAAAAATGAAAAAGGAATTTTTAAGAAAAATCGACAGGGGGTAGGTGCCTAAATTTTTCGCCGAAAAAAAAAAGTTCAAATCGTTCTAAAAAAAATATTTTTGGCTGCAGGAGTCAATTACAATAATTTTTGGTGAATAGACCTACCCTCGAAATCCTACCCAGTTTCTAGAAAAAAATTCAATACGAGCGGAACTTTAAACGTTAATAACTTTTTAACGAAATCTCCATCAACAAATTAGTATTCTTGATTTTCGTCTTATTTTGGCCTCTAGAATCCCCCATTAAAATTTTTTCTAGGGTTTGGCCGAACACCCTGTATAATAAGAAAACTCGAAGGAGAGATATTAAGTGTAACTCCAAATATTTAGTCTATTAATAAAATTAATAAGAAATTTTGAAATCTTTACTACAGGAATCATTAATTTTCTTTCGTTGTAAATAATATGGTACTTTTCGGAGAAACACTGCATTAAAATGAAAAATAAACAATCTTGTAGAAGGGTTTTAGTATCCACTTACTAGATTCGATTCCTCAGCTCTTAGGCCCGTGGACGCGTTTCCCATTCTTCTCTGTCGTCGCGACACCCGACAGTCATATATGTATTCGTTTCCGTCGAAGAATCGCGCGCTGACTGAATCTTCGTTCGTGCACCAACACCGAACATTCGACACTTTTCCTCCATCGATCGACAACGCGCAACGTTGCTCGAAGCGGTAACCATGCCGTGCATCACGGCTGTTAAACAATTCAAGAAAATTCTATCGGTCCAATCGATTGACCACGAGAAACGCTTTCAGCGAGGATCACCGCTCACAGAACCGTCGACGCGTCTCCACTGACGCCGAGCGTCCTTTCTGTTCCGCGAACAAACTTTCCATTCACCCATGACACCGTCGTTTTCCCTCCAACTTACCCACAGAGAAAACCGTCGACGCCGCTTCTTCGTTCGCGCACGTTGCAGAAGATCGTAAACGACCACGTCGATCGCGTCATCGTATTTTTCAAACGCGACACTCTAAACGCCCTGAACACTGCTCGCGAAACGCACTCCGTGACCGTGACTAACCTTGTCCGAGATCGCGTTCGAATCAGTCGCTACGAAACCTGTGAACGCGTTTACTGTCGTTCGTCGAGAAACGAGGTAGCTAGAAGACGATTAAATCGACAACACACGATGGAGAATAACGTTGGAATAGATTTTAAACGCGTGATAATACCGTCGACATCGAGTACCGCGTGACACGTGCGGCGCGATCACGTTTCGATTCGCAGCCAACTTCACGCGACTAGCGCTATGCGCGCGCACCCGATGCTCGCTGGTCGACGTCTCGCGCTTGAATGACGGCGCGCTTGGCTCGCGACCACCACGAGCCTCCCGATAACGGCCGAACGAATGCCACGAGAAAAAGGGACGCAGGTCTTCTACCTAAGAAAGGACGTGGATTGAATACTGATTCATAGTGCTTGTTAGGAATAATGAGAATTCTCCTAACGATACTCGAAACTTTTACGAATTTACACGCGCTGTACGCACGTCCACGAGTTTTCGACTCGCGATTTTATGGATGTCCAATTTATTGCGGAAAAAAATTTCTTTTTTTAATTCATCGATCTTTAAGTCATTAGCGACAACTTGGTGCTGCGTTCTCTTCCTTTGATGTGGTAGATGTTGGTTTCTTTTAGATATTTCAGGGTATTTTCTATACACTTCTGCGACATCAAGACTATAGGCGATGTTATCTTGTATTTTTGTCTTTGGACGTTGTATCTTCTGCATTTGTATAGTATAATAAATAGTTGGTCGTTGTGATTTTGTTGCGTAAGTTACAGGTGGTTTGGTCTTTTCCATTAGGTATGTTTCATTTATATTTAAAAGAAATCACTTTCTATTTATTTAACGTTTTCTTTAAATATTGTACACTGAGACAATGATATATTTTAAAGCCAATGCGATGAGGTTTCAGGAATACTGTTTGAAAAATATTTCGCGTTTACTACTGTCCATACATTCTACGTCTGTCTGGAATATAAATTTTGTATCCGTATAAATTATTCATCGAGATATTTATTCATCAAGCCAAATAAAATGTTAATCCCGATTATTATTCGAATAAAATTTTGCCCAACTCTGATTCGAATTTATTCGGAGGAGAGCGATGCTCGATTGTCGACGATCTATATTCGCAGTTGCCTACATATTTCACTATATTCTTGCCCGCAACCATATTCATCGTGTTATATATTTATTATTAATGTACATGGACCGCCATGAAACGGACCGTCAGCGATATATGCAGCAATTTTAACAGTTCCCGGACCATAAAAATAAATTTTCAGGGCAGTTTTATATATTAAAGTGTTTTAACTTTTATCGAAGTTTCAGTAGAGCCCGTTCAGTGAGGTTCATGTAAAATGGCTTTACCGTAGTGTTCGCATCTGTGTAAAAGGGTTTTAGATGTTTGTAATTTTATGCATCATCTTCGTACCTTCAACGATTAATATTCAGTTGATATTCTGTTGTAAAATTTCTTTTGCAAGGGCATGATTAGTTTGAACGCTCGGGGTTACGCGCGTTGCTTTTAAAACTTGTGTTGCTCGCAATCTCATTTTCCCGAATGAAAATACAGAAAGTAAAAATGTTAATATCAGTCGCATAAATGCTTGGGTAGAAGAAAAGTCACCGAATATTTCAATGCAATTGCCTATAAAATTCTCATTATATGTTTCTATTATATTTCGGGCAGTAATTAAAAATAAAAATTATGTGTGACTGATCCTTGTTCAAAATACAGGATATTCATTGTCTTGTGTTCGAAAAAATTGATTTTAATACTTCATAATGTTGGACCATTGTTAGTTATTTCTACTTGTGTGAAACATTTAGAACATTAATTACAATATGAACTTATCTGTTTTTTATTAATATTACCGTCCTTTAATAAGATAGAATCAGTTATACAAATATGGTACCAATATCAATGTTTACATCGAAAAGAAGTAGAAATTGTGAGTTTCGGTCAGACGCGTTGGTTATCTCGTAAACGAAGGCTTATTAAATAAGCTTCATTCTAGAATTTTGATTCACTTTCTCCTGTATAATGTTTCTATGGTCAGCTATTTAATATATATATTAAAACATCGCTTTTAAATAATCTTGTTTGTCTTTTAATAACACTTATGTTTCACATGCAAGCCTTGTTTGTTTTTATCTGACAAGGATTTATTAGTTCTGATGCATAATTTGCACACGAAACTACAAGGCTGAAACTGAAATCAGGGGGTGTGCTTTCGTGAAGATTGTTTCCGTTGCATGCTTCGTATTTTGTATAATAGCTAGGAGCACCGAAATCTGTTAAAGAATCAAATGGTTTATAACCACGAGCTGAATCAACGATTACATCGGTCTGTACTATAATTTTTAACATTCTGTGTGTTCACATCTGGCACATTTCAATATATTATACAATAAACTTTGTATAAATTGCTCGTACTATTTTTCCTACTTTCCTTTCAAATTAAAAAAAGATGTTCACTCACACGTAACATTATGATGTGTCTGTAAATCTCTTTTATATTTAGATTCGCGTCTTCGTCGAGCTAACCGCGAGTCTAAATAAGTATCTGTACTGACTGGGATAATAGGTCAAGGTTAAGAATAGACTACTGTAACCCAAAGACGGAGTTATAGCCGAATGTAACGAAATATAGAGAATTTACTGCTCGGTCATATATCGATTATGTCGGGTCAACAATCATCAAATAATCCTGACGTTTACAACGCTACGAACGATTAAGCTGTTTGGACCATTTACGATTATTATTATAGGACCATCAGTTAGATACTTATCGTGCACCATCGAATGGCAAATGAAGCGTGGGTGGATGAATGTTAATTTAGTTTCTAAACTAAAGTTTACGCGTTACTGAATCTTAAATCTTGAATATTAAGAGCAGAAAAGTTTTATACGTATTTTAACAAGAACGTTTTCAAAACTATCGATCTACCGTACACTTCGTCGATGATAAATGTTTTATTACACCGTAAGAAAGTGACGTAACGCTAGTCTGCTAAAACAATATTGAATCGAATTTATTAATTTCTCCTAAAAAAGTTATTTTCAATATTTAGTCGTAATCCTACGAGAGAAAACAGAATGGCGCTCTGGTCGAACAAACGAGCCGCGTTATTTTTCCAAAATGACATCCTCGAATGACATTTAATCGTTAGGAGCATTGAAAAGCTGTAGAAAGAATTCTTATTATGATTTTTTTTTAACGAAGCTTGACAAATTTTAAGTGAAGGAGAATGGCGGCGAAAGTTGCGAAACCAGCACCACCTGTCGCTAAGGAAGTAGCCAGTCTGCAGGTTTCCTTGCCTCAAATGTTGGATCTCGCGTTGGGAACGCCGGAGGTAAAGAAACTTGCCCTACGTTTCGTTTAAAAATTGTCGTCGAAAGAAACGGAGGCCATAAATTTTAACGGCAGGTACGTCGCTTTCTGTTCGCGTATAGGTTGGAGCTGTAAATTTGAACATACTCCATAACTTCCTTCACATTATGCTGCATCAGATAAATTTGCGATCGACGAAGGTCGAGTACCGTGGCGACGATGCTAATCGAATCAAAGTAAGACAATTTTATTCAAAAAATTGTAAGACTGCTTTCAGTAATTAATATGTCAAATATTCAAGAAGAATAATATACGAGAAATAAAGTGAATTATAAAAAAAAAAGGGAGGTTTGAATGTTTATTTTTTTCTTTAGTAATTCGTGTCCATTGATTTGAGTATTTGATATATTTTCAAATTGAAGAGTGACAGATCAATTTCTCTAATTTTTACCACATACCCGGATTGATATAAAATGAATTGTATTGAATTTTTTCTATATTTCCAGACAATGGTAAGCTCTTTGAAAGCTGGTCCGTCCCTTCGTCTCCACGAGTATAGCGTAATCGATGCTTCTGGCAATGTAAAGGAAAACGTTCGTGGCGCCGACGCTTTAAACGTGAAAGTCGACGTAGTGGCAAGTGGTAACAAAACGATTCTCATCATTTCACTGTTTTTCATTAAAATATTCGAGAAAAGAAATTTTTGTTCCCTCGAGGAATATCTTGGAAAGATAAAGGACTAAATTTAAGTTTTAAATTTTCTAAGGTGCACTTGGTTTTGTCAGGTAGTATTGATAAATATTTTATTACAGAACCTGCCATGGAAACTGATGTGAAGGAATCTACGTCGGTGAAAGGATCAAAATCTTCGAGCGCTCCTGTTACGCAGCGCGAACAAGTAAAAGGTTCTCGTTTGAAAAGAATTAATTAACGTTGGAATTCTTTCTTTAAAAAAATGTATGTGACTTCTAAAAAAAACTTGTGTCGAATTCACGCGAATAAAGTTACTGATATTAGAAGCAAGGAGAAAAGTTATCGTACGAATTTTTGTACTTCAGCAAAATTAATAAATTACGAGTAGAATATTGAGACAGTTATCAAATCTTAATGCCTTTTGGAAGAAGGACATTAAAACATGGCTTATGATTAAAATTAAACAAAACTGCTGATAAATTAGACGCAGAACCAGAGTCTGAAGACACTATGAAGACGAAAGGTACACGACAGGAAATTGGTCCTGGAAGAGAGGGTAAAAGCGAAACCATAATCTACGTAGAACCGATCGTAGATGGGGCTGCTCCTACAGCACTGGGATTCAAACGACTCGAAAAAACCGTGAGCAATTTTGTACTATAAATACAATCGATTTGAAAATACTTCTCACCTTTTTCAAATAACCCTTCACCTTATTCCTACTATTTTCATTTTTATTTGTATTATTTTAACTTCAACTATTTCTTGTATTAGAAAACTTTGGAATTTGAATTATAAAGTGAAATCATATTTCATACTGAACAAGCTAATAACAAATTGCTAATAAATCAGTGTGCATAAAACTTTGTTCGTTCCTGTGCTTTCTCGACCCAATTATAGAGTTTCATTTAAGTTACTATACAGTGTCTCAATATTTTTTAAAGTGTATTCGATACTTGACACGTATAAATATTAAATATTAAAGTATGTTCTATACTGATAAAATATGCGTGCAGGTAAACGAGCTTCAGCAGCGCTTTCAAGCACTAGAAGAGTTACCGACGAACCCGGAGCTTATCGAACGGCTAAAGGGTAAATTCACTGATCCCCTAACCGACGTATGGCAGATCATCAATATTACAAAACGATTGGACGCCAGTGAGCAAGGTATTGACAAGGTACAATTTCAAAGTTTCAGTTGCCCCTTAATTCCCATGCAGTTAAACGTACAATAAATAATGATCAATAATAGGTACAAGTATTATTTAATCCCCGTATAATGATATATAAATACCTTGACAAACTCTGGAGTCCAAATTTTTACTTTCAAAGAATGTTAATTAAAAATTAAAACAAATATAAAAATAAGAAAACATAAGAAAAGATATTTGAGGCCAGGAGAAACTGTACACCAGGGACTTGTTTTTCCTATATATTTGTTATCGTATAATATCACAGACGAGGTACAGGATAGGCTATGTATCTTATGGAAATTGACGTCACACTGTTATATAACCGGTCGAACTACTGAAATCAGTAAATTTACAGAAAGTAAAAAAGTCTGTTTTACTAAACTAACCTAGCGAAGAAACTCTATATTTATGATGACCTATGCAAGGCGGATCGCAGCCAATTTGCTAATATTATTTAGTTTTTAATTAATAATTGTATTATCCAGCTAAGAATGATACGATTATTGATTAAACGCTAAATAATATTACCCAGATCTCACCACGTGGAGGTTGCTGCGAATGGAGATCCACCCTAACCGAATCCCATCCACCCTCCATTAATAAAGAGCTTCTGTGACCAACGATCGTTGGTCGAGGAAGCAACAAGCGAAAGTGCAACCAATGAAAGGTGCACAACCAACGAAGAGAGTATTTGAAACAAAACGAGAGTTTCTATTCAAATAGAACCCTGCCTGTTGATCGAAGAAGCAATAAACGGAAATGCAACCAACGAAGGAAACAACCAACAAAAGAATTTTCTGAGAAAGAATTTGCCTGTAAATGCTCATCAACAAAACAACAAAATATAGCCTGCCTAATAGAATAGCTAATACAGACAACTAAACTCCTGCCTAACCATAAATCTAAATTAATATACATCCTACCTATCTGATTATTTAACAAAATACATTCAAATATGTACCTCTTTGATGTTTCTGATGTATTTTCTGTTTATCCCACGATGATTTCCTGAAACACAAATAAAACAATATGAAACAAAATTGTAACAATACTTAATTCTTACTTCTGTAAACCTAGAACTTCCATAGGAATATGCCCTGTAACAGAAATTTAATAGATTAGAAATAGAACAAACAAAAATTTGACATTCGTAAACCTACAGATACTACAACTACAGGCAAGTGCAGTGACAAAGTGAAAATAGTACATAATATATGTTACTTTGATTCTACAATGTATTCGTCGCGAAATATCTTCTTGCACGTAAATCTAATGATATATTTTAATAAATAAAGAAAGGCTTTGGTTATCTTCGATATCGAAGATACCCAAAGTCGTAAAATCAATCGTGAAAGTGAATTTAATTACTGAAAAATATAAAGAACAATCGGAAACTACAAATTTGACACTAATTTCAAGATGAATATAATTACAAGTAAAAGATATTAGAATGATGACTCTACTTTCGATCGACGGTACGATATTTGTCATACTAAAAATCGCGGCGTGCAAAAACATCGCACGCTTAAATAAAACGCGACGCGACGCGACGCGTGCTCATAGCGTGCAGTGAGTGTGGGTATCAAATTGATCCCCCCCGGCCTTGATTATCAGAAAAGCAAGTCACGGTTGAAACTGGTCACTCTACTTCTCTACGTACACCGCCGGGTCCCAGAGAACACACGATTACAAAGGGACCCGACTTAGTACTGAGAAAGGACCTGAATCAAGACCTCTCGACGTCGGTTATGCTCTTTTCCGGATAAAGAGGAGAATAATCCCTCCGCCAAGGCCCCACTTAAGCTGAACCAAGCTGCACCGGGGTTGAAGCGGTTAGAGTTATCAGACCTACTACACAGGTGATCACGTGTTTCATTTCATTAAACAGAGGTGATCGAGCAAAACTCTCTGGTCCTTTCAGTCGAGACATAATCTCGGAAAGCGAGAACCAGAGAACGAGCGAATGAGAGAAACTGATGTATGTACTCGTTATATATTCATTTTAAAATGAGTGTCAAATTTCAAATAATTGAATCTACTATGACATTTGTCATCTCAAAAATCGCGGTATGCAAGAAGTTCGAATTTTAAACAAAAGATCCGAAGATAAAACACTATACATGTGTTACTATTCACGCGGTCATTACACTTGCCAAAGAGAACACGTATACAATCAGTCACCCATGTCGGTTAGGACCTTTCGTCCTAACCCAGACCTAACCCAGACCTTTCGTCCTAACCGACATGGGGGCCGGAGGAATAAAAATCATATGCAACTCACGAATTCTTATTGTTACTCACAACGGCCCGGCATTGGTCAGCATTGGTCAGCATTGGTCAGCATTGGTCAGCATTGGTCAGTCCTGGTCACTCCTGGTCACTCCTGGTCACTCCTGGTCACTCCTGGTCAGCTCAGTTCACTAATGGCCAGAGGTAGGCCCCCGAATTCGCGAGACCCGATCCCCCTGGGAGACCCAGGGGTACTGAGTGAGTACGCTAGCAGTGACTCCTTATACCTCTTTCTAAGGTGGAAGAGTGGGGAGGCGGAGACCAAGTTGACAGTTAAAGACAGTTTGGTCTACCGAAGAACTATTTCGGTTGGCCCTACCTTTTGGATTCCTGGACCTTTGATCTTGATGTCAGCCTCACTGTTGACCATCGATGACCATTACCTAATCGTTGTTGACCAGCGAATAACCAACGACCCATTAAAACCACGACCAAGTCGAAGATTAAAGCCTTCTTACAAGGATCCCCTTAAAATTTAGCGACGATCTTTTTAACATTTTGTTCCATTTTGAAGGAGTGTATCTCAAGACTAGGAAATAAAAAATAAATGTTAATCGGACATCGCGGATAATCGGTACAATAAGACATACAGTAAGGAGCACAAGTGACCACAAGTAACTCCCATAGATTCTCTATATTGAGATCGAGGCTCTGTGCAGGCCAATACAAACCAGAAAATTTTTTAGTATTGAGCCAATTTTTCACACTTTTAGCAGTGTGCTTAGGGTCTCGATCATGCATGAAAATTACATTTTCTTCTTCGAATGGCATATTTTCAACAGCATCTGTGAGATGATCTTATAAAATATCTTTATACATATACTGATTCATGATGCCAGTGAGAGCAAGGATAGACTCACATTCACCGCCTTCCTCGAATCTCCGAAGCTATACGAAACGCCAGAACTCATATACAAGGTGGTTGTGCATTGTGTGTATAAGTGGAGGGGCAGTTTCCTTTGGGCACAGGTTTGCCGTCTGATAATACTGCACTGTCTTTTTCAATCCCTCCCATAGTTAACCCACATGTATTTACGCACACATTACAGCTTTCTGCCCATCAATACTAATTCAGTGAATAGTTTCTCAACTGACCGCCATCCATGAGAAGAGGCCGCTAAAATCATCTCCGAATTTTCAGGTCGGTATGGCAGTCAGATTCGTCCGCAAAAGTCCATAAATTGATAGGTCTACTCGTATACCTCGTCTGTGGTGGTACCCACGAAGAACTTTTCATTCGTGGGTAACACCGATTACCAGGTCTCACCACTAGGAGGTTGCTGCGACCGGAAACCCGAAGGGAGATAAGTGGGATGCGAGTTCCAATCGAAATTCCATACCTCGTTTGTGATAATTTCAATTGACGTCGATACTACTTGGATTTCGTCCTAGATAGCAACGATTTTGCAAACGATACATTCGTATCGTATAAGTAGAGTAAAAAAAATATTATTTTTAGTTGACAACGATGGTGCAAGACGTACTCAAAGGCGACCAAATTGAAACTATGGAGGAGCCATCGCAGTTCGAGGAGAGGCTAATGAATATAGAAGACAATCTCAACAATTTGGACCAGGCTATGAAGAATTTGCAAATAATCGTTCACATGAGCGAGGAAGAGGGAACAGAAATTGTTCGCGAGACAACAGCTGATAAGGAGGAGACGCAGATGTCGACGCAACGAGTCTCTTTGAGCCAGATTCTGGGTGGAGTAGACATTAAACAAATGAAAGAAGATGTGCAGGGTTTGCAGCAGGACGTTTCTACGATACGCGACGACTTGAACAGTATCAAAGAGAAAATTTCCAACGCGCCCACTGGTAAATCGATCCAAATATCGCGCTTAGCTCTTTGAAAAGAGATCCCTTTTTCCAACTAATCAATTTCAAAATAAAATTTTTATATCCACTCGGTGTATCGATATCACTAAAGAAATAAAAACAAATAGTTCCCAAGACGGAAACCACATCGTCGCAGCAGGAACCAGCTCCGGAACAGGAAGTCGCGGATAAGAAACAGGAGAAGCGCGCGGAAAAGGTGAAAGAAGAAGTTCAAAGTCCGAAAACAGCGGATAAAAAAGATACGCAAACCGAGGAAACAACGCAGGTGAAAACATCAGCGAAACCTGAAGAGACGACAGCCATGGATCTCGAAGAAACGATGGACTCGAATACGCTGAAATCTATAAACGAACGCATATTAAAGTTGGAGAAGGATCTGGTGTGTTTGACCGAGAAAGTTGACAGCGCGCCGATGGCAGGCACTACTGGCAGCGCCGAGCTGGACGAATTGGTCTCGACGATCCATGGGATCCAGACTGAAATGGAGAAACTGAATCAAACTGCGGATCGTTTGATCGACGATCGCGAAAATCGCGAAGTGCATCTCAACGTCAGTTGATTATAATTTCTTTAATCGTTGTACCTCAACTAGCAATCTGAAATTTACATCTTGGAATTCACTGTTTACATCGACCTCTTTGACAATTATATAATAATTGTTTTCCCATTTCAGGCTCTGTTGGAACAAGTAGAGCTTCTGAAGACGATAAAGGCGGATAGGGAAGATCTCGAGGACGCGCTTGCCGATAAAGCAGACGCTCAGGCGATAAACCGAAAGGTCGAGGAACCATCGATTATTATTATAACCTAATATATTAAATATTATAAAAAGTGTTTTCTCGTTCAGGTGTCTTACGACCAGTTCGACGCTGCATGCGACGATCTTGCACAAGGCTTGGAGGAGGCCATTGGCAAATTGGGAAAGCAAGAATCGATTTGGCAGCAAACGCTGGACGAGGTGCAGAAGGAGATCGAAGGAAAAGTGGATAAGATAGAAATGACACCGTTGAAGGACTTCGTCAGCAATCGATTCAAGTCGTTGCAGGATAAGCTGAAGAGCGTGGCTGAAATGAGACAGGAATCCGAGGCTGCTGGTTCTAAGAAGATGCTCAGGTTTTAAAAAAATTGTTAATCACGGTGTCGATTAATATAGATACCATTAACACGGTTTATGTGTGAAATTAGGGACGTCCAGTGCATATCATGCGACAAGAACGTCGTCATGAAAATGGAGGATACCAATAAAATGAAAATGGAACCGTTGCCTTGTACGTTGAGTATGAAGCCATATCTGACCTACGAATTGGATCAAATCAGGAAGCAACAGAAGAGATTGCCTCACAGCAGAAATATGATTCAATTCGAGGCAGTGTTGCAGGAGGAGGCGAAAAAACAAAAGAGTGCTAGGGCTGAATCGCTCGTAAAAACTCCTAGGTAAACACTACATTGTGAACTATTACTTAATATTTATACAGTGTTCGGCCAACCCTGGGAAAAATTTTAATGAGAGATTCTAGAGGCCAAAATAAGACGAATTTTAAGAATACCAATTTGTTGATTGAGGTTTCATTAAAAAGTTATTAACAAAATTATTGTTGAAAATTATTAATAAAATTTGTCCACCCACACGAATTTTTTTCTCGAAAGTGCATAGGATTTCGGGGGTATGTCTATTCACCAAAAATGAGCATACATTTTAGTATTATAGATCCAGAATTATTATACATATTAACAATATTGCTTCGATTTTGAGGGATCATCTGGTCAATCGATATTGCGGCGGAAGTCACACGGTTACGACTCCTCATCAAAGAGTAACGCGAGTAGGTCACTTCCTCACTCAATGGGGACCGGAAATAGTGCAGTTGACGGAAGGAATGGTGAGAGGAACGGATGGAAAGATGTATAGGAGCCGACCAATGCCAGGCAAATTCGATGTCTGCGGACCTACATGTTGCGAAGATCACGGCGACGAGGCTAAACCTACGGTGATTGTTTCATTTTCAATATAATTATGCAGTTTGGAAATTAATCGAACTATTTCAGGAGCGACAACCGGTTTCACCACAGCCACGGAAGAGTTCTGAGAGACAAGCCTCGATTAGTTCAAGTAAATATTACAAGTTTTTAAAGCCATGCAATTGTGAATTGTTTTCACAGAAACTGTTACACCTTAATAAGAAATTTAAATTATAATTGTTATTTGAAACAGAAATATCGCAACCATTTTTAAAAAATGTAATGTTTACATTATAACTAGTCTGTAAGGAACATTTTAATGTTGCAATCGTCGTTTTTTCAGGAAGAAGAAGCTCAAAGAAGGTGTCTAAAGAACTAAGTAAAGGATCAGCGAGAATAGAGGAGGTAAATATCTCGTAAAATAAAACAATTAAAGAATTTATTGAAATGTGTTAATCTGTGTTGGCAGCTTGCAGTAGAATCTGAAACAGAGAAACCCGATGCATTCCCACACCATATAGACTCGCATATGGACGAAGTCATTCATTACGACGACGAAGAGGAAATGGAGGATCGCGATTAAACAAAATTGTAATTGTCCATTTTATGATACGTTTCACAACGGAAATTTGCATAGTATAAGCCCAATTTTATAAGAACATACACGATGTAATATAGAAAATAAATTTTATAATTTTAATTAGATCTGCCACTAACAACATTTTGTAGCGACAGTATAATTCTTACCTTCGAAGATTTTCGAAATACTTTCGAAATATTCTTCTTATAGCTTTCCATTGACTCACACCTTCGAAATAAATGCTTTCTTCGTTCGTTTTTAAGCCAGCAAATAAGGTTTCGTTGCCACTGAAACATGCACAGAGTGCATATGTTTTTAAACCCCTGTTTACAGAAATTTTATTATCTTCTATATCGATAAAGAAAAATCAAACTCGGAAGAAACGATACGAGAAAAGATTGTGGAAACTCGACGAAATGCGTGTTCGTTTTATTAAATGTTTTATTATTAAGAGGGAGTTTCGGAGTACACAAGACTATCTAGTGAAGTCGATTTGGAACATCGGTGGTCTGTCATGCTAAAAACAAAAATACTGGATCGCACCACATATCGCGACAGCACTAGATCGCTCTTCGTTATTGCACATCACACCGTTCGAAATCCGTTTACATGCGAGAGCTATTACGCGACTCTCTCGATTGTTTATATATATCGGGCTTGCTTCTCGATTACTTCCGATCTCACGGTTGTACCTTCTATATAAAGGACTATGCGCTAATATTCTGGTAATAATATATATTCATGTATACGTGTACTGTGTATACGTCGGAGCTAAATGCTACGTCATATAAATTTCAAGGTACAGGAAGTATCTACAAGTCAATGTCTACCACATAATTTACTGCCTCGTTTCGTTTATCCTTTGGTAAGTGGCGGTTAATCTACGTTTCTCTAAGACCTACAGAGATTACCATGAATTTACTTCGCTATGATCTTACGGGGTTAAATCAATGGTATACACGGAAACCATGACGTAAGATCATTGGCTATAACGACACAATGCAATAAATAGAATGTCAAATAAATATATATAGAGTATACTTTTCATAATCATCCGTTAGGAGGGGGACAATATAATGTCTTAAACGTTAACATGGATATGCATTATCGATTACAGTTAATAATACTGGCAGCTTAAAGTACAACGTGTAACTGTACCTGTACGTGTGTCTGTGTAGGTGTGTGTGTCTATGTGTGTATTACGTTGAAACCTAACTGAAGGAAAACGGTAGAGAGTGCCGTGTGCAACGCTGAAAACCGATCGAAAACGATCCAATGAACGAAACCACGTAATGACTAGTATCAAGAGGATAACGAGTAGTACGGTTCCCATCAGTGATCGCCTAACTGTTGGACGAAATTATTCCAGGCTTCTACCGTGATTCCGCGGCACTCGCTACGCGCATAGTGGGCTCCAAAAAGGTTCGCTTAATCGATGTCATAAGTAAAACGTATGGTTTCGGTTACGAACCAATAAAATTTCCCTCACAACCGTTCGCGAATCGAAATCCTTATCATCGAAATAATTATTGTAACACCACGGACGTCTCTCGTGTCGCACCTGATCGCGCGTCGTTGCTGGCTACCCAATATTAAATAATAGCGTCTTAACGATTACCGTTGCTGTTCTTACTATATTCTAATATTAGTGTTGTTATTATTAATGTTATTATTAATATTATTATTATCGTTACCATAATCGTACCGTACGAGAATATTGCACACAGCGACCAACAGACACGGACAAAGGGAACTAAGTAACAGATCACAGGTGAAACTAGGCTATCTCTGTAACAAATTGATATCACATGAAAAAATATGTATCGGTTGCCATCTCTCACAAAAATCTCCCAAAAATAAGAGACTGTCGGACGGATGACCCGAGCGACGAGCCATCGATGATTCGGATTGGCTGACCTCGATCGTCCCTTCGCTCCTTTTCGATCCTCACTTCCGTATTTGACATCTTTTTCGCGCCCACTCTCTGCTCCTTTCTCTCATCTTTTTCTCGCATTACCAACCCGAAGTAAACAGTCGATTCGCTTGCTGGTCCGAGCCCAATCGCTCATCAACGACGACGAACAACTTAAACCCTGATTAAATGATTACGATTAGCTGTAAAGTTTGGCATTTCGACCGCGGTCCTTTCGACTCACCGTCCTCACACGTTTACTCCTCGCACGAACGAACAAAAAAAGAAACACGACTTACATAGCTCTTCTTTGGCTTCCAGCTCCGTCGTAGTGGCCAACGCCGGCCATCTACGTGTGTATCTAAACCTAAATACGTATTACCACGCAACCTTCTCGGATTATCAGCTTGTACGACTCTGATCCCATCGATAGTTTTCTTACACGGAACGCCGTGGCCTCGACGGCCACCAAGGAACAACCATTTTGTAAAGCTCTCGCCTCAAAAGACGATTCCTGAAACGACTCGGCCCTCGAACACCCATAAATTCGTCCATCTCCCGCGATAAAGCGTTTTAGAATCTATCCGTTTTAGAGTTCCTCTCTCGACTCTGACCTCTCTCTGCTCGTAGCTATTCCATCGCGACTCTACCGTACGCGAATTCTCCGTCGCCCCGAAATGCAAGAGGAACGAAATCTCGAATCCGAAATCCACTACGCGAAAATAAAAGGTTCACGCGACAGTCGTTTCGGGGGGAGGGCAAAGGTTAAGTTCACCGATGAATCTCGATCGCTTCCCCGAATACGGCGGCTGATAAAAAGCTCTACGAACGCACGGACTTTAAGGGATCGCGTGAACGAGCAAGATTATATTCTCGAGATCGCTCGCTAAGCCTACAGAAACTTTTCACTGATTTGTACTGTGTTGCACCCGCGAACAGTTCCGATTCCTGACTTGTTCTTCCACGCTTCGTGGCTCGCTGGTCTCCCGTCGGAAGCTCGGGAAGTTCGTCGCGAAGACGCGAGACGAAAATGGAAATTTAATGGAAGTACGATGCGCGTCGAATATGCACGGTAATCAAAGCTCTTCGCGACGTATTGTTTTCTACGATGTTTTCCTTTCTTTTCTTTCTTACTCGTCGCGAACGTTCGACGTCATCTTTCGAGCCTCTGCGTTTTCGGAATAAACGGGATATCAAAAAGTAGGAGCGCCTTAAACGGCGCTACGATAGATGCGCTACAAAAGCTGAGCTATGACCGGATGCAGAAGACACATGTGCTCGGCACCGCGTATGGGCAGACGGTTCACGCTGAAGTGACGAACCATTTCCGGTATGCTGTCGAACGGCTTGCTGAACTGGCCCAGAATGTACGCGTTCAGGTCCTCGTTCTTCTGAATACGCATATGCATGAAACCTCGGGCGCTCCTGAAAATTTAAAAGGTTTTTCTGAGCCTTTGACCATTATTGAGGTAATAGTACGTAGAATCAGGTCTATAATAACGTTTAGATGCATGTAAACAAGCAAAAATGCAGTTGTTTACTTGGTTAATGCAGTTGTTTAGATGTCGCTTCTATTGAATTAGGAGCATTCAAATGCATTTGTTTTCATTGCTTTACAGTCAGAAGAACTAGAGCACTAACACAGCAATTCGTATCCATTATCGAATTACTTGACGAATTCAAAGTCGTATTCGAGTTCAAAGAGTCGAAAATTACATCCATAATTGTGAATACCAATTTAGTTAAATTTCTCAACAATTAATAGCGATAGAAAAAAAATTTTTTAAAGCGAAGCTCGTCAAAAATAGAGCATTTGTAGCATTTTGTCAACATTTTACAGCGGTACATTGTAGCACATGTACCAAAGTATAATTAATTGACAGGAAAGAGCTACAACGTTCTGAACTGCCTTTAAAGAACAGCGAATGCGAAATCCCGATTTCATATTCATCGTCGAGATACATTTGTCGGGAAGTTTCGTGTAAAGAAGAAATGGCGTAGCGCCAAGCGAAAAGTATCAAGGCTGTATGCATACGTATAACTTACTTCAGCGATAGAGAATAATCCTGTTTGGTCGATTCGCTGTTCCTCACCAAATAACTTCCTTCTCTCAGAAGTCGTAGGACAGCTTCCGCCTCGATTCTCGTGATGGATCCGTGGTACCACCTGTAAGACAAACGACGAAACATTAGCTTCTTTTCGATCGCAAAAACATTTTGCGAATGTCTCAACCCCTTTCCATACAATAACCAGTCTGACTCTGGTCAACAAGTCTTATATATTAGAATCAACACATTTTTACGTTCCTCGTACAAATAAATTTAAATAAAATTGAATAGTACACGTTTGAAAAATTATTTGGAATTGCATTGTACGTCAAAGAATTAAACGCGATCGTAAGAGAAATAAACGAATAATTAAGCCTAAAGAGTATAATGAAACAAAATTCGATTTGAAGTACATTTGTTAGAAATAGTGTAAATATCAGAAATCATTGCTTCCCCGAGTGACTCAAAAGTTAAAATTAACATTTTAATGATAATTGAAATTTTGAAATGACTCGTCAGTTACGTAACTACGATTGACAAATAAGTCTGAAGTTGTGGCTATATTTTTAAATCTTTTTTGTACGCGTGACTTTTGTTGAGAATCGCTGGTGTAGACGACCGTCAGACGCGACAGAATGTTTCGTGGACTAATAAATTCGAAGGACGTACCCTTGTCTCTCGAGAGGAAGGTCCACGTCAACGAGATCGGCGGATCCACGGGCGGTGCTAATCTCCAGTGGCAATCCAAGGCTCAGACCTCCTGGTTTTTTCGGGGCAAACTGACCGGGGTTCCCGACGCTGTTCGTCCCGTTACCGGCGTCCAGATTCAGTGTCATCTTCGGACGCGCCAGACCGCCGCCTGAAATGAGTCATGCGACAGTTAGACGCCGCGAAATTCCCCTGGGGGGTAAACATCGATTATACGTATACACGTAGACGCCAGGAGGAACGTCCCGGCGCAGACTTTATGGCCCGCCATCGTAATTGGAACAAATCGGAACTCGGTTCCGCTTAAGATTCACGGCGATAGGAAGCGAATTCCAGTCGATATGTCGCGACAGATTACGCGAAAAGATTCCAACAAAAGATTCATCGAAAAAAGAACGACGTTTGGAAGCTTTTCAGAAAGGAAAAGCACGCCATAGAAAGAACTGTAACTTTTTGTGATCTATATACCGCTTTTTATATCATTTTCTTTAACACGTTGACTGCCCATATCAGACGAAACTGTGTTTCCAGACAATTTTATTTTTATTGCTTTGTTAAAATTTAAGAGTCCTATCTAGATTTATTTTCTTTAACATCCAATCTTGTCACCTCTATGTACGCGTGATCATAACCGAGTTATTAATGCTTTAGCAAAAGTATAGCCGGTCGTTGGTTTCGACGGTAAAACGAAGATGAAAATGAAAACAATTGCTTTACAGCCTTCAACCAGTTGTTGAAAGTAATACTACTCGCGTCTGTTCATGAACTAATGCTGTCAGTGTTTTGATGCGGTTGGAAGTGCTTCATAAGCCAGCGTTGGGGTTCCCCGACGTACTACTACGCCATTTTACGAGCTCATGGCGGCTGAAAGACGCGAGGATGGAAGAGAGATGAAAGACGAAGAGAGATTTTGAATTTACCAGTGGACTCTTCAGTCAGATTACCTGGCAGACTCAGCGCATACAGGGTGTCTCTAAAATCACCGACGTACGTACAATACTTTTGTGCTTAACTTAGTCACTTTGATTAAGAAAATTTAACTACTCGAACTTGGAATCTGCTCCAAAGCCACGTCCTGGTAATATTAACTTTTCTTTTCCATTCTATACTTTATGAGTAAATTGATAAAAATTCAATCGATGGGGGAATTTTGTTTACGAAGATACACTCCCCTACGCAAAGACGATCGACTATCTGATGTCGGGGTAATTGTGTCGCCAATAATCGTGCTCTTAAAGCAAGGACTCGATAATACCTGTCGAAGAATATTTTCTTCAGCGCGAAACAATCGACCGTGACTTTGGACGTGGGCTTTGTTGAGGTATGATAATGGAACGTCTCGTACTCGTCAATGGATAGGCTGAGTGCTTTCACTTAGCAGAAACAATACAATCGAAATTCCTTCCGCGAATTTTTTTCCCTGTTTTCCATCCTCCGCGCTCCGGCAGGAAGCTCTATCGGCTCCTGGGAAGTTTTCACCCTGCAGCCACTTAAGATTCGCGCGGAAATTACGAGCATTGTCTCCTCGTACACAATGTGGCTCTAGGAACAAGAGACAACAAGCTATGCCTATCCTGCCCATTACAAACGAATGAAAGAGGAATCTCGACTCCAGTCGCAAAGTATTACGCTTATTAAAGACGACATTGCGCTCGGAGAGAGACGAAATTCGATGAGAACGACAGCGAAATATTACGGACGAAATTATACGTCTGGAGTGGATACAAATTCGCCAAGCAAAGTCGTAATAAAACAATTTACTCGACGGATACGTTAAACATGAAAAACATGACAAGTCGAGAACATATGGTCGAGTTATTAATATGAAAACTTTGTAATGTGTTGTGAAAAAAATTTGTACTATTATGTTTACATCACTGTAGAATGCAGTTCTTAAATTTTTTCGATCAGGCCTTTGTTAAACAGTATTTATGTGAAAGAGTAAATAGAAAATCTAGAATACAATTTTTTCGTGTGTCTGACCATTGCTCGTTATTACTACTTGCGATCGACGTCCAAATTCTTTATTGTCAAATATCTCGTAAATTTTTTAAGTCAATTTCCTCGAAAATAAAGTATATCTCTTTCTGAATATGTAACGGGTATGTATCGTCGACGAATCTTATTTTCAGGGACCAAAAAATCTTCTTCCCTGTCCCCAGTCGTTTACGCAGAATTTCCAAATTTTGCTGGGTAAATTCTTCAAGGTCGCCATCGAAGGCTTCAATATTATTACGCCCGCTTGGAACTTCGTAGATGATAATCGACGGAAGGGTCCGCAGTCGAAGGAAGTGCCTCTGCGGCCGCGAGGTAATTTCATTTGTTGGGCGCAATCTCTTAGCGGCCGACTTTTGCAAGGTCGCATGATCCAGGTACGATGAAATTGCTCTGACAGGTGTAACACTGCGTTAGCTTTCTTCGGGGCTAACGCGTTTGGAGCGCCTCGCGCTGCTCTCGAAAGGATGTACTTTATCCATTATGTATGAACGTGTACTCCGGGGCTTAAGACCGTTTAGTTTCTTCGAGCCTGATGCAATAAACGTTTCAGGCTAAAACGCTTATTTTTACGTAATTTCTTTAACGGTACTCAACGTCTCTTTCAGAAACGAGTTCTGATCTCGCTTGGAAACGCGTTTGCTTCTAACAGGAAATTGGAACGCTGAGAACATCTTTCTTAAAAATATCTTAAAGTAACAATAATTGTATTTACGTTTCCAGAAAACGTTCCAAATGACCATGTAACCCATTTCATAATAAAATTTGTAAACATAGCAAACTTAAACAAACGATGCAATAATCGCCAACCTGTTCATTCAATAATAATTGATAATTAGTAGTATATAAAAGTTTCCAAAAGACCATCTTTTTCATAGTAAAATTATTTAAATTTCGAACGCAGTGAACTTAAACGGAACAATAGTCGCCGACCTGTTCGCTTTAGGTGCAGACATTGAATAACCTCGACGTTCAAGAATAACAGACCTCGCTTTTCCTGAATAATTCATTCCAATTTTCGTTCACAAACGATCGTCAGGATGCTCCCAGAAAGTAACATGGACGATATAAATCGCTCGCGTGCACGCAACGCCGAAAGAAACTCTCGAAAGACCGTACGCTTCCTTCCGGTTCATCTGACGCGTGCACGCGTTTCAAGCATAGTTAAACATTAACGGCCAACAGCCAGCCACCCACTACTCTCTGAGATTGGCCGGTATCTGTATTATTAAATTTAATCCGGCTATCCGCCCGGCTCGATTTATCTGTCCGAATTTCTTCCTCGCCCTCTTCGTGGCCAGCCAAGTTTCTTCTTTTCTTCCAACGTTGATTCCCACACTATACATCCAGTGTAGCAATACTCCATTTACTCCATTTTCCACTTATTTTTCTCTGACTGTCGACAGATTGCAAAGTACAACAAAAATCTGTGCCTTTAAATTTCATTTCATTAAAATTTATCCATCATAGACTTGGAGTCACGAGACGTATTTCACGAATAAACAGTCAACAGTACTAAATAAATTTGATTGTATTTGTTAGCTATCGTTCGAATAAAATTTCCGCGATTCACCTAACGATGGACGGACGCACCGTGTTCTTTGTGCGCGATTTCCTGTTGCAGGAAGCTCTACTCTCGCTTATTTCACCGTCTTCTCCGCAGACTGTTTTAATATCCGTCTCAGACGGAGATACGTCTCAATCAATTTCTTCGCGGGGTTTCTCCACCCAGCCCGTTCGTCCCTCGGGAAATGCGAGAAGAGGCGCGTATGCGATTTCCAGTGTGCGAACAAGTGTCTGGGATGCCGCGGTATTTGTATACGGGGCGTGTCGCTAGTTCGCGATAAGGCGGAACCGACTTCGAAAACTTGTTACTGCGGAGGGACGACGTTCGCGAATTTTCGAACAAAACTGGAATCGGGAACCTTTTCCACGAACGCTTTCACGAGTGCCTTTTTTAGGTAAGTCGAGACAAACTACGTTGCTGCTTCGAGCAGCGTTTGTCTTCATCTCTTAGGATTGGTTCGAACTAAAACAGTAAGCCAAAATGTACTCAATGTTATTTGTTACTATTACAACTAGATGTTTTCTACGAGATCTTGACATTTATTACCAGTAAACATTTTACTTTAATTGTATTTCAAACGAAAATTTTTAAAATTTTGAACATCTGGAAATGGACATCGCCAAAATATTGATATTGCTAATATTACGATTAGCATATTTCTTGTTTCTGTTTCTCATCTGAATTTAATACAAAGCCAGCGTGATATATTCGTAGGTACAATTAAAACGAAAGTATAATTAAACTCGAAGTTGGCGTCTGTTGTTATGAAACTTCTTTACCGTGAATATACGAGACCTTAACCCTGACCTACACCAAATAGTGCTCGACTTTCTCCTCCTAATTGGCTTCAACTTATATATAAATGAAATTTTCCCAGTTCTCAAGATATTCCAAATGTTTTCAACGCTCCAAAAAAAAAATAATGATTTTCTTTAAAATAGATATAAGAATAAAAATTATCATTGAAGCATTTTGGGATGTATCTGTATCGTTTCAAGGCAGTTCTCAGTCGACACAAAAATACGCGACAAATATTTTTGTTGAGAACTGCCTTTCCCAAAGGGAAAATATTTCTTCGCGCTAGTTATTCTAAGAATCATACTTGGTCACTGTTCAAATCCTTCAACGTGGTATTGCGCCACCAAGAAACCACCGCTTTCCCATCGTGTCGTCTTGGAAGAGGATTCCCATATGGAAGAAACATTGTCTGAGAGGGCGATGGGAAAGAGAGAAGGCAGCCCAGCCACAGGAAACTTAGGAAAGGCCCGTCGCGGAAGTCTCGAGGGAAATTCCTCGTCACGCAAGAGACACCGGAAATCTTCCTCGTTCTCGCTTGAAATACTATACAGGGTGTTCTGCAGTAACGTTGACAAATTAATAGGTTAGAAGCCAACGCAGACACTTTTGGTAAATAAATCCTGTATCAGAAAACCCTAACCACCGCTACGTTTACAAACATTCCCATTATTCTACTTCACCCTCAAAATTCATATTTGCTGACAGCAATGTACGATAGCGAAAACCACACTGTAAAAATTAAAAAGAAAAACAATAGAAACTTTTGATCCTTTGACTGGGCTAGAAAGTTCTATCTAAATTAATACTCTTCGTATACGAGTTACCGTGTTAATCCTAAGATATAAAGTAAATCAATAGAATCAATATAATTTTATTCGATAAAACATTCTACTAATAGAGAAAACTTTTGAGGCGACACAAATGATTGGAGAAGGGGATTTTTATCTGTAGCAATACGTTCTTCCTGTTACTTTTTATTTTTTTAAATTTAGAAAAGAATCTGACGATTCGTATTTATTACGGCCACGAGAAATCGAGGGTGAGACTCTCCCAGAAGATTTACGACGACGAAGAATTCATTGCAGCGGGGACGTCGCGCGTCACACTCGCGCTGGAAAGGATCGCCCGGTGATTCCATCGAGTACCACACTGTACCATTAAAGCGGAAGTGTGTCTGAACGCGACGTCAATGAAATCGTAAAGTGGCGCGAAAGGGAGGATCCTTTCGCCGTCGAATCGTAAAATTTCAACGGTATCGTCAGTCTCGATGCTTAAACGATTTCGTTCCGATGTGGGTGATAGGAAAAAAATATCAGGGTAGGAATTGCTCAACGTCGAATATTGGAGATGCACAGATTTCAGGAAGTCGAAACCACCTTGTCTTTACGTTCTCTTAAATAAAGATACATTAAACGAGTATCAACGTCAATTAAACAAAAATAAAAGATTTATTAAAGAAATCTTAAATACTATTAAATATTAACGATTCATGAAACGACGAAATGAACGTTTGTTTCTAGAAACACAGAGGTTATTTTTTATCGAATAGAACGCAAAAATTTTCCGTTTGATGTAACATTCGAATACAGCTACGCGTTAGAAATAGATGTTGCATCGATGGTCGAAGGATCAAGATACTATTTTTACATCGACGTGGAGGGCGAATGTGTTCGGAGGAAGGAGTAGAATAAAAAGTTTCACGGAAGGAGTACTTCGCGAAAATATTTCATGAATCGTACGCGTCCTGGAAGAATCTCCCCTCGACGTATGAAATCGGAGTTCCGAGCAGATGGAGAGCTTCACGCGAGAATTGTGATCGAAAATTGCACTTCGCGGCATGCTGAAGATTTTCACCCAGACGTAAGAAAGTTCGACGTCGTTGGCTGCCAGAAATTTGTTCGTTGACGGCCATTTATATTCCCTTGAAAGTTTCTTAAATATCAGCTTTAAAGACTGGACATTGGAATACTCGAATATCATTGTTTAAATATTGTGATTTGAGTATTGTTTCTCAAATATTACTGTTTCAACGACAGAGCAATTTTATTTTTATTTTCAATCGAAAGTGTTCAGTGATTTCGAGAGGGTTAAAAACCACAGACTTAATGTGTGCTTCCTGTAAACTACTACCCTACTTTGCGTAATCTCAGGACGATGTCCGTATAGCAGAGGCAACATACCTTGGGTAGAATGGTAAAGTTCTCTGCTAACAGAATATAGAATGGTACTATTTGCTTTGGTCATTAAGCAGCTCCCAGCAGAGCTCGAACTCGGCGTGGAGGAAGAGCGAAGTGTTTGTAGTCGACTGATGGATACGCGAAATGTTCCTTGTTCATCGAACCTCGTACGAGTTCTTCGTTTTGATTGAACAAACCGCCGCCAGGTCATTGGAACCTTTCTATCCCGACAGACAATTTATTCAATTCGAACCATACTGTTTTTTAATATTAAGTGAAGACCGTACGTTCATCAGAAATCGATATACACGCTAGACTTTGTGTTTATTTCGTAAAATTCCTGAGATCCACACCAAATGGCTCGATATGCAACACAATGCGTTGTAGCGACGCTAAGTGTGCTTATATTATTTAGTCTATAACCACTTAATCCGAAAATCACGAGCGTGTTATCCACCCTCTAGCTGCTCCACACCCCAAGATTTAGACTCGGAATTACCAGCCCTCTCGACACCACGGATCATCTACGAAAGACGCCTAAATGAAGTTTCTCTAATGTCTTTTCATTTTGAGTCTGTTTTCCACGAATCGATTCACCCAGTCGCGAACAATGAGAAAAGAATCGAGCGAACGATAGATTACACGTGTCTCTGGGAATAAATTTTTCACGGGATCGGTCGCGTTCAATGGAATTCAATTTTTCAATCTCTCCGCGGGATCTATAGAATACCTCGATGCCGGCGTCGAGGCGTGAGAACTAATAAATAACGTACAAATCCCACGGATGTTACGAGTCACGGTGAGATCGCAACTTCGCGCCTCTTTACAATTCCAAATCTTTTCAATGCGCGCCGCGGCGTTACGTTCTCCCCCACGGAAAAGCCTCGCGATGTGTCGAAATGTCCGAACAACAGATGCGGGATACCAACGCGGGGATAGACCTTAAGATCTTCGCCAACAGATGTTGCAGTTACACAGCCCCCGCCCCTTCTTCGCTCCCCCCCAGTTAGCAACCGGCAGCCCTTACCGGTAACAAACACTTCGAGCCTGCTTGGAATGCTTGATACCGGCTCGAACCTCATGAAATATGAACTACGATCGGCACATACGTCGTTCTCATCGGAGGAGCGACTGTGCAATTTGCTCGAGGATCAACGGCTTCATCCCTACGTGGATACGTATCGATACCCACGGTCAACATTCGTTATTTACTAAACGCCACCTTTATCTTTCGCAGTGGCGTTCGGAATTTTAGCGAGAGAATCTAGAAACGTACTATTCAACGCGGAGGATCTAAAATATAAATTTGTAAGAGTTCGTGTAAACGTGTGACTCGTCCAACCCTACCTCAAGCTATTTTTAAAAAATGATATAAATATCATTACGTGCTGGTATTGTTAAAAATGGTCTATCAATATTTTATGATTAGGTTGTGATGCTGATGCTAAAAATACAAGATAATTGGAATAAAGAATAGAAATCTACAGTCCATCTGTGTATCATCAACTAAGGATGAATTTTTTGAATAGTTTCTGTAGAGCATGTTGCTACTTTAAGGATTTGTGATGATTTCACCCCTAACCATAAAATGAGATCTACAAACATTATCTTGAGTTTCGTTATTACAAGACTAAGTTAATTCTATCTCAAGAATGATGAAGATTATTTCTTCTAACAAAATGTAAATAAATTTTATCGAATTATTATTCTTTCCCTCTACAAGTACCGACTCGTTCGATTTCCATCAAACATCGTGAAAACCCAGTTTCCTACAGTGATTTCTCACCGAACCGCCAATCCGTTCGGATAAATTGCCTGTCCTGACGTCGAATGGCATTCGAAGCAAAGGTCCGATGTCCCTTTCCCTTCCCCGTTCCAACTCTTCCCATTTACTTGCAAACTTATCAAAATACTCGCCTCTAAACGGCGGCGGGATATATATCGTTTCAGGTCATAAGTTCACCGATAAACCGAGCTTTTCAGTACTCGCCGCGGAGCGACTGCATCAATCCTCCTTACCAACTTTTTAACGCGACGAGCGAAATATTTCCACGGGGCACTTCAGGTCGTCCAAGCGCCGATCTTCTGACACAGTTACGAGCTCGAAAATCCGCGCGAGTCTCGCGTTTTCACGCGGTGCCGCGATTCAAACGGCCGTCGCGGATTAATTGGACGAGCGGGGAATCAACGCTCTGCTATTAAGAGTGGGTGGGAGGAGGGGGAAAAACGCGGTGGCATCGCGAAACCGCGCGATACGCGAAGTGCATCGACGAGAAAGGGAAACTGGGTTACGGGACGACAGGTACGCTCGAAACGAGCATTAGGCGAATTTAACTTGAGGATCCGCGACCACTTAAGGATTTCGTCGACCGTGACAATTAGTGAGGAACGTTATCATTCGTTAAAATCCGCCGTCGAGCGCAACGCTGGGAAATTAGAAGTCCGCCGGACTTCCCCGCCAGCTCGTCGCTACCGTCTCTTTGGCCTGTTACCAAACGGTTTAACGACAGTCGAGTAAATACATGGAACATGTCGCAATTTGCCGACAGCGAGTAAACCGTACGTGACTGGGTTTCCATGACCGGATCAGCCCAGACAGACAGAAAATTGTATTTTTCTGACGGGGAATATGTCACGGGGAACGGAATCTAGTTAGAGAACCGCTGAAACGGAATCTAGTTAGAGTTCCGTTGAAATTTCGTTCGGTAAATTTAATTCGCTTCGCGGAGTTGTTGCTCGTGAAAACTGCCCCCGGATCGACGATTTTTTGGTGTTTCCTTTTTGCCGGGTTAAAAGCATTGAAATTATCGTTGACGGTTTGATGAATTTTTTTTCAATTTTTTCGGTGAAAACGTAAAAATAATGGCGAGATTTATGGCGGTTTTTATTTATATTTTCTGGCGTATAAGATCGTATCACTTACCGAGATCATTAAAGTCTATAGAAATGTTATCATTAATACGACGAAAGCATAGGTAAAATGAGGCAAATAATATTTAACGACACACCTATAAATAAATACGAGTAAATTAAAGTACCATCGAACAATAAGTTTTGACGACTGGACTCGAATATTACGCAATCGTCTGTACCAACATCGCAGTCACGATTTGTAAAATTCTATGAGGTACTTTGGAAGGATATCAACGTGTTACCCGTCCGATAAGGGAATCGCCAGAAAACGTTGAAGCATGTGAACGGAGTTCGATCAGACGTAAATTGCATTTCTTCGATAATGCCATAAAATAGAAATAGATATTCGGGCGCCAACCGTTGCCTTGAGTTTTACTATCTACGCGATCGTATTAGAGCGTACGTTAAATTTGCATTTCATAATAGCGAAAATACCACGATATCCTCTGTTCTGTCTGCTTATTTCCAGAATTGGCAAATGGAAGAATCTACGACATGCTTTCGAGCGGGGGTTATGAAAAGAATCCGTACGGTAAAAAATTCCTGTAACAACGACGATGAAAACAAAAGATCGGCGAAAATGGAACAGAACGGAACCAGGATTCAGGATTTTTCACGTCGTAATAACAATTTTTCCTGTATTTCTTCAGGCAACTGTAAAAAAAAAAGAACAAAGTGTACTCTTCGACGTTGACAACGCTGTTTCATCGAAACGAATTTCAGGCTCAAACGTTCCGACCGTCTGAAAAACGAATTAAACAACTTCTGTAATTACGAACGACGAACGCTGCCCCGGTAATGGCACATTGGACGCGTACCAACCGATTAACCACCGTACATGGAAAACGTTCGAGGAAATAAAAACGAAAGGTAAATCGAACGTGTTCTGTGTCCGTAACGCTGACAATGAAGCCACGGTTTCTATTGTGTCGGCTTGAAAATAGATGGAAAAGAACGCCGACCGGTGGAAAATACTAAAAAGTTGCCTTCGATTACAGTCGCTATGAACTCGAAATTCGACTCGTTCGTGAGCCTCTTAGATCAGATCTACGATTGTTCCGGAAATGGTGCACGAAAATGTAATTATTCTGCTCGACTGGATAAATAAAGTTTAGCCTTTACATAAGCCATAATTTAATAACACAATAAAATTCAAATCTTTTAAAACCCAAACTAGTTTTCTTACCAACCAACATACTAGACAAACTTAGTCTTCCCTCTTCATTGCGATGTCAAAAAAAAATTCTAAATCCATATCTCTTCCGTTGAATTCTGCACAAAATATTTATGATCCTTCCACGATCGAGAGATTATACATAAAAATTGAAGGGCGTTCCAATTTTTCGATCGACGCTGTGTCAGAGCCGTAGTTTCTCCCGAGATTGGAGAAAGAATCGACGATTCTCCGACCTTGCTTTTTTGAGGTAAACGTCATCGAGACGAGAAAGAATAGGGGAAAAAACGGGAACAACTCAAACACGACTAGTAAAAGTCTTTCGACTCTTTTCTCTGGCTCCTGAATTTTTTCTCGCGTACCTAGCGAAGCGAGAAAAGGGAGATACCGAGATCCGTGGCTTTTTTTCCTTTCTCTGTTCGGTCTGTTAACGACCGCCATCGCCATCGTTGCCCGTTAAATGGCCTGGACGCGAGATAGATCGGTCTCGCGGAGATTGCGAATATCAATTTCCCTAGGCATCGATGCTAAAATCACAGATTACGCCCGCTTCGTAACCGAGATTTACAGTGCCGTAACGGTTACGTACGGCTGCAATAGTTGGAACGCCGATACTATAACGCGAATTCCTCGGAAGACGCAGAACCCTCTTCGCGGAAAAGTATTTATTGCTTCGATTAACGTGTTTCGAGGGCGAGAAGAAACGTTCTTCTGCGACGTTACGTCCAAGGTACCGTTGAATCCTTAGAATTTGAGACCATCAGACTCGACGTTAGTTATTTTTCAACGTAAGTAACCGTAATGGAAAGTTTTCACGAAAATTGTAACGATTAGATACTCTGACAATAGAATAATAATTTAATTTTGACTATATTTAAAAACACGAACGTGTCGGCCAGACAAAAAGAATAGAGGATAGTATAAAAATTGTACGTCGTGAGAATACGTAAATTATTTTTTCTTTTAAATATCACACCCCATTAAAGTTACTGTTTATATTGATTTAATAAGCGAAGCGTAAACGCTTAACCACTGCGTTTCCTCCTACGTAATTTTTCTAACAATATCAGTTACTACGGTGGCAAAGTGTTCTAAATATAACTCCTTGAAAAGTTGCATTAGCTTCGAAACTTCAACGATGTTGGAAACTTAAACAACGCGAAAAAGAACACGATGTTACGTCAAACAGAAAACGTCAGGATATCGTGAAAATATATTGGCGAAGGAAGCCGTGTTCAGGGGGAGAAAATATCCCCTCAGACAACTTGGTATTCTAATTATTTCACCAGCCGCATAATTCAAATACTCCAGCCATTCAGCTATGCGAAATGGCGGATTCGTGTAGCCGTAAGACCAGATTCCAAATACGGAAGCGGATATTAAGTTACGCAGACTACCGGAGTTTTTTGGCTTTAATTCAGACCTCGTTTTGACGTTCGAGAGACGGACTTGACCTTTCGCCTCTTCAGCATAATGAGACACGGCGAGATAAATGAAGGATACATGCACATCGCGGTGAGCCTTATCGCAACAGCGTTTAAATAAATTAATCTCTATTATTACACGTGGAAAGAAAACGATAAAGTAATTACTCCAGTCTTCACAAACGATCCATTTAATCTAACTGATTAGGTATATAAATTATCGGAGATAATCAAATTTATAAACTGTCGGGGAAAAAACCAATTTTTAATATTAGAATTTCTTCGTTCAAAAATCAGATTTACAATTTATAATTAAACTGTAAGTCTCAATATCAATTCTATATTGTTCCATGCGTATTTCTATATTCTACAGGGTGTTCGGCCACCCCTGGGAAAAATTTTAATAGGAGATTCTAGAGGCCAAAATAAGACGAAAATCAAGTGCATCAATTTGTTGATGGAGGCTTCGTTAAAAAGTTATTAACAATTAAATTCGAACATTTCAAATCATTCTGAAAAAATTAGTTTTGGTTGCGGGGCTGAATTACAATCATTTTTGGTGAATACACATACCCCTGAAATCCTACCCACTTTCGAGAAAAAAATTCAAATAGGCGGAGACATTTTTCGATGAAATTGAAAAATATCAAATCGTTCTGGAAAAATTATTTTCGGTTGCGGGGGTCAATCACAATCATTTTTGGTCATTACACATACCCCCGAAATCTTGCGCATTTTCGAGAAAAAAATTCATTACCGAAAATATAATGTCTGACCATACCGTTGATATGTTTCACTGAAATTTCTTGCGTATCTTTAAAACGTCATAACTTCTGAACGGATTGGACGATTTTAATGTTTAAAAAAGCAAACTACGCATATTTTGATGGAGAATATGTACTAATCGCAAAAATATTCGAAAAGTTGGTCCTTGACCACGCAAAATGAGGAAAACCCCATAAAAATGGTCCAATTTTCAAACGACCATAACTCCTACAATTGTGAATATATTTCAATGAAACTTTTTTCTGAAGTAGTGCTCATGGATACCTACAAAAAAGTATTAAACAACTTTTCTGTTGCCAAACAAAATTATTAAAAACGAAAAACGAATTTTTAAGAAAAATCGACAGGGGGTAGGTGCCTAAATTTTTCGACGAAAAAAAAAATTTCAAATCGTTCTGGAAAAATTATTCTCGATTACGAGGGTCAATTACAATAATTTTTCGTGAATAGACCTACCCTCGAAATCTTACCCAGTTTCTAGAAAAAAATTCAATACGAGCGGAACTTTAAACGTTAATAACTTTTTAACGAAGCCTCCATCAACAAATTAGTATTCTTGATTTTCGTCTTATTTTGACTTCTAGAATCTCCCATTAAAATTTTTCCCAGGGATGGCCGAACACCCTGTTTATTTTTTGTGGATAAGCATCGTTTTCTACCTCAACTAATAGGTGTTTACCTGTATAGTAAATAAATAAATAATTTGTAGGAAAAGATCGGATGAGAAGCGATTTGACTAATAATCAAACACAAAAAACGTTCAAAGAACGAAAGTATAGTAAAGGAAGGCAAAATAATACGAGCCAAATACTCCGACTGTGAAGGGCGAAATTCAATAATAAACTATTATTAAATCCAACGGAATATTTTCGTAAATTTCCGAAAGGAAGCGCACATAGACGTTGAACAAATTTAATTTAGTTGATACAAAGTTAGTAAATTCCTGCGTAGCTCTAACGTTTAATAGATTAATATTACAAGGCAGATGATTGAAAGCACGGGTACACAAAACGATCAAACGCGAGTTTGGCGTACAAAATTTTGAAATGCTTGCATTCAGCTTGGTCGAATACCACGCGGGTGACATCAAAGAGAGAGAATGTGACGTTCGGGCGCGCTCCGTTGGTGCCAAAATGCAAACGGATCTGCTGTGCAATTACGACATCATCACCTTGTAAACGCGACCGTACAAACGTCGTCCAACCTCGTGCCTTGCGCACAGGGTTATAGGATAGCTCAACATCAGAGGCTCTATTAATTAAAATTAGCCTTTCGCATTATCGATCACGTTTAACTCGAAAGGGAATCCGACGAAACTTTGTGATTAAATTGAGCGCATTAGTGTGGAAGCTTTTGATCTAAACAAACAACATTAATAGGAATTCGTAGAGATGGACAAAATTTTATTTCTGAATAAATAATCAAGGAATAAATATAAAACTTGTATTCCTTAGTCAGAGATCTTCATTGACGAAATGTTCATCAAACGCAGAAAAATCCATTTAAAACCTGATTCTGTTATTGAAAATTAAAATGAGGATTTGAGGAGATCGTCATGTAAATTTTCGAGAAAATTAAACGAGACTGCTCGATTACATCAGTCTGAGCGTGTTAACCGTAGAGGCGACAACACTAATCGGAGAACACAGATATCCTAATCAAAATCGTAGCGTTCAACGCGCAATAACCCTTTCGACGAGGGTACGGAGCTGGAAACTGAATCAAACTTGATCGTTTGCTCGCTGACTCCCCTTTTCGCCACATTAATGATGCAAAGATCGCTGCGTTCATTGTTGTGACTTACGGAAATGGATTTCCATGAGTACACCGACGACATAATATGTATAATTGGATATCGACTATTTAACTTACTGTCCAATAAGCACCTAGCCATCGTTTAATATGAAAAGAAGATAATAAATATATCTAAAACCTATTTAAATTTTGCTTTACAGCCCATACAGAGGATAAAATGCCTCTAAAAACAACGTATTCGAGTTCCAACCAAATCAAACAGCAACCAACTCGAATACATTGTCTGTAGAGACATTTAACCCTTTGTTTTAAATATTTGTTAGCTTCTTATTACATTAAACGATGGTGAGTTTGTGTTATTATGGCCAAGAAAGCATAAGGTTGTAAGAAGATTGAACTCTTAATACAAGAATGGTCTCATACAAATACAAACTAACCATCGTTCAACAGAAAAAGAAGCTACCAAATATATGTAAAACTCATTTAAATTTTGCTTCACAGCTCCTTACAGAGGGTTAAATGCCTCTAAAGACGTATTTGAGTTCCAACCAAATCAAACAGCAACCAACTCGAATATATTCTCTTTACAGACATTTAACCCTCCCTAAAGAGCAGTAAAGGAAACTTTAAATGAGTTTTAGATATATTTGTTAGCTTTTTTTGATATTAAACCGAGTCAAACAGCGACCAACCGGGCTCTAAATGGCCCAATCGCGATGCAGTCGGTTGCGTCACGAACCGCGGCAAATCGCGGGCCAGTTATTCGACAGCAGTCGACGATGCAACGCGACGATCGTTCATTGATTCAGTCCAGGCTATTTTTACTCGTCGCAAAAAGCGCATCTTTGACAGGAGCCGCTTAACGAAAGGGTCGCCATTGACGTTTACAAGAGCCGATCCGGCGGGGGACGGCGTGTCGCAAGTAGGGCGTAATATTTCCGATATTTCCAATATGTTCTCGGGTATCTTCCCACTGACAGGACGCGCGTCCACACTCGACGCCGTCGGAATACGAAACAGACGCGTGCGTTTCCGTTCCTGCGTTGACGAACTACCCCAACGCGACGCGTGCACGCCTAAACGCGAATAAATTACGATTCTACGACGCGACCAAAAATTTGACGACGGAAATCGCACTTAACTCAAATTCTGAATTGCTTTTATTAAGTTCGATTCGGTGAGAACTTATGTAAAGAAAGTTTTTAAGAAAAACTAAGAATTTGTCTGTGTACGATTTTCAAAAATAAATTTGACGTCTTTCTTTTTATACGAACGTTTCGTAGCGAACTGTAAATGAAGTACAATGTATTGTTGAGCAGGGTAGAAGGAAACGTTCTTGTCTCGTTACGTATAGAAGATGTTTAATTGTTAAAGGATGGGTATTTTGCAGCTCAAGAGGGTGAAACTGCTCCCTTGCAACCCCCTGGGCGTACCGCTTCCAGTTCTGTATTCGCATTTTGTGCATTGTGGTTACGCGCGAGCTCGGACGTTTTGTTCCTAGGTACAATGCGGAACCGTGCTTTTTTCGGGCTGTTCGTCCAACGTTGTGGAACAGCAGAGAAAAAATTCAGCATAAAAAATGACCCAACAACGTCCATTTGGAAAATGGCCCGGTTAATCGACGGATGAATATTTGACGCGTTTAATAGACTATGCACACGGGTCGCGTTTCTTCACCGTTGGGAATTCATCTTCTCGGCGTTCGTTTGATGCATTATGCAGGCTTTAGCGCGTGGATAGTTCAGAGACCATGAAAATGATGTAATAATCCTGTCAAGGTTACCGATATCGATGAAAGAGCTGCCATGGAAGGTCAAATTAAAGCTACGCTGAGCGATTAAGGGGGACAATCACAGTACAGATCAGGGAAATTAGAGATATTCTTGTATGTTTGGAAAGTGAAACTATTTAGAAATTTTGTGTGTGGTTTAAAGAACGTGTTAGAAACTATTTTACTGAGAAACCAACGAAGATATCGACTTCTTTTTAATTGATAGGAGGCTAATCTTCTTGTGTAATTATGCAGAGTGGAAAAAAATGTTATTCTTGAAATGATCGTTTAATTAAAAAAAGAAAAAACAAGAGAAACTGTGCAAGCAGATTTAGTAAGTGGCTGTATTGACAAGTAAGCGTATAATTATTATCAAAACGTAATTAGGAAAGGCAAGGAAAGGCAAACATACATTATAATCAGTCTCTAGAAATTTTGAAAATTTCCATTTTTTAATCGATTTAGAAAGAATAAAATTAAACTCTATACTTTTTTACGAACGTTGTGTTTAATTTCTTAAATTGTGATTTAATTGTATAAATAATTCAATAGATCTCCTAATATGAATTAATAATAAACTTTCGACCGTCGTATTAACGATTTACCTAAAAATATGCACACCATTACAGCAGACTTTGTTTTCAATTTGGAAAAAACAATGCTATTTCAGAAAAGCGTATTTCAGTAAACTATGTTACTATTTTACTGGTCTGATTCTCCATTTGATTCTCGTTATATTCTCAGGGGAATCCGTCGTCATCTTCCCGTATTGTTTCACCGTGTATTGTTCCCTAAATCGTTAATTTGCTTGGAAATTGCTGTTTTTGCTCGCACGGTGATCCATCAGCGAACTCATCAAATCCGGCGGAACAAGAAATAAATATAGCGATCTATCATCCGCGCTTAGACTTCTCCCACGCGCAATAAGTAATTGCTCGCGTTTTGGCGTGAAAAAAAAAAGTATCAGAGATTTTCGGGAATCTGTTCTCGATCACGTGCTAACGCGCGTTTCCCCTCTCTGCACACTCGCGCCGTTCAAAATGTAATTTACCGCTCCAAATCGACCGACATCCATCAACCGGGAAAAAGTGACGGCTCCCCGATTTCTTTGCAGCTGGCTACGATCATCGGAATCGAGGATATATCCAAGGATCTACGCGTGTATAACGCACACACGACGGTGGATAAATCATGAAACCGTTTTTCAATCACTTTTTGCTGTCTCTCTACCGTGTTAGAATTTCATTACACTTTCTGGGAGGTTGCAAAATTCTTCTCATGAATTTCGTACTCGTATCTCAAACTAAATTAAATTTTATCAAGAAGACTCGACATAATTAAATAAATTTCACTCTGTATTTGTACGGAATATAAAAATTATTTTCCTGTCTATGTCTCGAAACAAGTCCTTTTCAAAATTGAGTTAACAATTGAGAAAACCAAATTAATTTCAAACATTTACAGGTTCTATTTATTCTCAAATACTTCGAAAGAGCACGTAATTTTTTCTCAGTCGACCGAGTATCATAAGAATGCTATTCGTGGATTTTATTTGCAGTAATGTCTCGCGTTTGCGAAACACATAAACAGCACCAAATTCTTTGCCTAAGCTTGCAAACCTTCGATCATCGAGGGCTTGGAAACTTATTCATTGGCCCTCGATCGCGTTGAATGAAATCCCCGGCTATGAAATACGACAAGTGCGTTATCAAACACGAGCAATACGCAGAACACGGATTCCGACAACCTGTGCACGAGCATCGATCAGAGTTGGTTATCGCGAGACCGGAAATACTACTACACAGGGCACGATTGCCTCGTCGATTCGCGCGTTCACGGATACATTTGTTCAAACGAACCCGTTCGATTTGTTTGTACTCCGGAGAAACGGAAAACAACGCTTCAACAGTTTCACGCCAGCGTAAAAATTCTTTTTCTAATAGCAAAATTTATTTTGCGATTTATCCTCGTTCGGAAATTCAATTTCTCTCGAGTTTAGAGTTTTAAGGGGATTTGTCCAACCTTCTACAGACGCGAAAGACGTGAACTTCTAATATAAAATAAGGTTTCTAAGTGTAGCACCGATTATGTGCAATTTTACAACAAGAATTTATGTTCTATCTTTTCATAAAATCAAAATAAATAAAGAAAGAAAGAAGTAGACACTTTGACTGCAAGTCTAAAACCGTAAAACTGTTTACGAGACCAAAACTTTAATTTTGGACAGTTGTGAACTACATAACTTGAAACTTGTAATACTTACTTCCGTAACTTCGATAAAACTGATGAAGCCAGTTCAACTCATTTTATTTAACATTTCAACTCAAGAATTAATTGTTTTAGTTCCACTGTTAATGGACGACGTGGCAGTGAAAGTGTTAAAACTACATGTACATTCCTGTTGCTTCTGACTCGCCGCTGGATTATTAATTTCACTGAATTTCAAGGTTATTCGACGTACCCCTGACCTTGGATCCCTCTTGTGGCGTATAGAGCCATCGTGCCCACGTAACCAGAGCCCATCGAGTATTTACTAAACGCTGTTTGCCACGATCGACGCCACGCGGTGCAGATTTTGCAGGCAGAGTGACGCAACCACGATGCTCTCTCGAAGCTTACGCGTTAGAGATTCGCAATTCCAAGCCCCGAAGGGTAGACGGTGCCCGTTCAAACTCCCATCAGGTCTAGCGATGGAACCCTGGTCGTAGCGTAACGCCAGTTATCCGTAGAACGGCGGGGGCGAGAGTAGAAGCTTAATTGGCCGACTAATACCGAACGCCGCGTGATGTAGTCCGTAAATCGCGGCCAGATTCGAGTATTAGGGGCGATAGGTGATCGATGACGCATAAATCTTCGCGATGCGTGCCTTCCAAATCCCTAATTCCGAATCCCTTTCCCCGATCCGCGTCGTTAGGGCGACATTAAGCCTCCTTTCCTGCCTTTTTGCCAAAAGGACACAGATTGTCCGTTTTTGTGGGAGAATGACTCAACGAATTTTGTTATTTTCGTCCCCACGTAATCTTCAACGTCATTATTGCTCTAAAAGTTCGATCTCTTCCCTAACAGTCGATACTGTCGAAATTTTCCCATATTTGGTTTCAGACACGTTGGAAGTCGTTCCTCTACAATTCGCTCACGTACAACGCGTCGAGAATAAACTGATTTAATTTGCGCATTGCATGTAAAGTTGTCGCGTTATATAAAGTTTATCTCCAGTATATCTATAATTCGCGTTTCGCCGGAGCCTCGACCCAATAAACACGATTCAAGTGCGAATCGCGATAATAGATTCGCTATTCATCGCGTTACTCATGCATGGCCGCATTTACGAAACCTGTGACGATAATCTATGTTTACACAGCAGTGAGCAGTGCGTAACTGGTTTCCTGTATCTGCGGGAATCGAGTAAATCCACCCTGGATTTACATTTCGCATTTACTTAACAAGCGGTCAGTGCCTCTCCACATATTCGCGCCGACAGCTTTTAGACTCGAGATCGTTTATGGTAATTTCTTGAACTTGAATTCACCTACGACTTAAACGTAAGGTGATTACGAAAAAATCGGAGGGGAAAAGATGGTTGAACTTTTTCATTTTTGGGTTAGTCGTTGAAATGATCCAACGAACAACGTATAATGTATATCGCGTATATAAACAATATTTATAAGTTACTCGATTTCAAAAAGAAGAATTTTAACGAATGTGTATTTTGTCGCTGTACCGTACGATACAGTTTTTAATTTTAACGCGCTGGTCATCAAACAGAAATATGGAGACTTTCCGGCCGCGTTACGGAGCAAGGAGCATGTGTTGGTAACATTAAATATTTCGTCGAGAGGGATGCAGGCGCTAAGTGAAGCTTAACGATATTAGCCGCTGTCTGGAAGGTTCATAACGATCAGCATCAAATTACGGTGTCCCCTAGCCTTGATAAGTACTCAGTTTACCTGGAGATGGCGAAAGGACGCTTTTTAACGTTCTAATGGCTAGACGCTCAATCAGGAAAGGGCGATATCGCTTTGGAGCATCCGACGCTCAACAATAACCTTTTAATGCCAATAAAGTTTTTAGCGCCATATTTTTAACGTACGAGTTTAACGTGTGTCTGCGTTCCCTTCTAAACCGGGCAGAAAGGGAACGGTGACATAAATTTAATCTTCCTATACGGAATGTTCGATTTAGCACGTTTAAAATACTGTGGTACTGAGAATACAGAGAAGAAGTATTTGTGTGGAATGACGAATATTCTTTGGTACTATTATCCCCCAAAATTCGCTGTCCTATTTAAAATCGTGTACTTAGATCCCCATATTATCAGATTTTTTTAAAACTATTGTTAATCTTGAAAACTAATTTTTTTAGCTCTTCGATGAAAATTCGTGTCACCCATATGTGAGTGACATGGCAGTCAACGCGTTAGAGAAGGGCGGTTCCACGTGTCTCACAAAATTCGTAACTACTCGCTACCACTAAAAATACTCGAAGTAACCAACTTATACGATGTAACCTCGACAGAAAGGCTCAGAGCTCGTAGCTTTAAATTCGTCCAAAGATGGTAAATCGCACTAAACGAATAAATCGACTCACCGAAAAGAGCTGGCGGTTCCACGTCTCTGACAGACAAACTCGACGACGCCTGTGAGCCGCTGGATTCCGTGCTCTGCATGCATCTGAGTCTCCTTCTGAGCTTTGGCATATCGAACGGCAAGTCTCTCAAATCCACGCTGGTCGCGCTGCCGGAAGTCGTGGCGTCCTGTTGCATAAGTAATCGCCTCCTCCGCAGCTTCGGCATGTCGAACGGCAGATCGGACAGCTCGGGCTCGTTATCAACTAAATTGATATTATCCAGCTGCGGCTTCAACAAGTGAGAACCGAACGGCTTGCACTTGATACCTGCTCGCGACTCGATCGAGATCCCGCTGTCCGAGCCTTGAATTTCGGCGTCGCCCGACGACGAGGACTGCAGGGCCAGATTGATCAGATTCTTGTTCTGAGGCGCTCGCCTCTTCTTGAACGACGTGTCCATGGGCGAGGTCACGGAGTTCGTGTTCGTGTTCGTGTTCGTGTTCGTGTTCACTGTATTCGTATTGTTGGACGCTGTCACGTTGTTCTCCGTGGTGACGTTCTCCTCGGGCGAGGCCTTCTGCGAGTTATTGTTCCGATTGTTATCCGAGGTCTCGGACGCTGGCTCCTGCGATGATTTATCGGAAATGGGCGACAGTATGTGCAGCTTGTTCGCGTGATGGGTTAAGAAACCGGTCATCGACGGTTGCTGGTGATGATGATGATGGTGGTAGCAGTTGGTGCTGCCGCTGTCCGAGCTGTGGGAGCTGAGGCTGGTGCTGTGACGGCTCTCCGAGCTGCTGGTGGACCTGTTGCCCTCGCTGGTGCTGCTGCGAAGGGACTCCATGCTGCCCCCGCTGCTGCTGGTAGCCATGCTCTCGGTGCTCGAGTATCCCGGTCTGCGTCTGCTGGTCCTCAGCTTGAACTCCAGGAGGCCCACGTCGCGACGCGGTCGCAACAGGTCGCTCTCGGCCTCGTGGGGCCTTCCCTTGAACTCCATGATAGGCTTGCTCTCGCGGATCAGGCTACGCGGTCGTTGCCTCTCCTCCTTCGGCCTGCCCTTGAACTCCAGTATCAGCTCCTTATCGAAACGTCGCCCCTGGGTGGACTCCACGTTCTCTTGAGCAAAGTTCTTCGGTCTGCTTTTGATCTCCAGTATGCTGCCCTCGCTGCTCTGCGGCGAGTCCTTGGCCCTCAGCAAAGACTTGACCGGAAGTCTCAAGTCCTTCAGCCGCGGATGGTCCGGCTGCGAAGGTAGATTCGGTGTGCTGCGTATATTCAGCAACAAGTGATCCCGGTTCCCGTGGAACTTGGCCGGCAACGGTGCCGTGGATGGAGGCGACGGTGTGTAAACCCTGGCTGGCAGCCGGGGCGAACCATTCTTCTCGTCGCTTGAGTTTATCTGGAGGGATTCGATATCTTGGGACAGAGTAGAAATATTGTCTGATTGCTGTTGTTGCTGTTGCTGCTGCTGCTGAAGACGGCTCGGAATTGGTTTTGGGCGGAGAAGTACGACTTTGCGTCTGTCTTTGCTGCTGTGGGACTGCCCGGCGTACGGGACCTGCTGCGGCTGCTGCTGCTTCGACGTGTCCGTCGACGAACTCGTTCTGCTCACTGGTATCGCGCTACTGCTTCTTATCTGAGCGAGAAATAATTTTTTTTTTTTTAGATAACAAATGAATTTTTGAACGTTAAGTTATTATGTACTGTACGATAAACGTTACGGCGGGCTGTAGCCCTTTGCATTTATATTAAATCCTACTTATGCGTCGCGAAGGTAATTTGATGAGCACGTAACAGCCGAGTTACGCGCTTTAACA
This sequence comes from Colletes latitarsis, assembly GCF_051014445.1. NCBI lineage: Eukaryota > Metazoa > Arthropoda > Insecta > Hymenoptera > Colletidae > Colletes > Colletes latitarsis. The sequence goes on from NC_135134.1 coordinate 46,729,148, forward strand.
GCAATTAAAGTCTAATTTCCACTCGGTGGCGGGAGATACGTAATTCGAGGACGGGAATTCCGTAACATTTTTAGCCATATTGGCCTTGAATTGCTCTTCATTAAAATCTGAATCCTAGTTTCATAATGTCGGAAAATTATACAACGTGAGATTTTATTCAAAGAATAGCTTCTAGAGTAGCTTTTGTAAGTTTATTTTCAAACAATTACTGAAAGTTTCAATCTATTTTTGTAATATATTGAACAAAGATGCATTAAACTACATGCCTGTATCTGTATGTTACTGTAAATTTTACGATTTATAAATAAAAATCGATTGAATCGCTAGGTGTATTATTTTAAGCGACAGTCACTGTATGTCATAAATAAACACGGAGGAAGCTTTGTAGAGGGTTGTCTGAACCTCTAAATATAATAATTCGTATCTTACGCATTCCTTATATTTTTAAATATTAAGTGCATTCTGTAGTCTTTTGAAAATCAAAGTTCCCCATAAAGGCATAAAAATCCACACGACAAAATACGGAACAAGAGATTGCCAAAGCATCGAAAAGTTTTCGACGCACGGGTCAGAAAGTGCTCTTAATGAACGTGCCGCGCAAAGCTGGTTCGAAAGCTTTGGAAATATCAAACTCGACGATGAAAAGGGACGAGGTCGTCGAAACGTTTTTGACGGTCTTAAAAACGGGCTGAATTCCATTCGAGATCGATGGCTCATGAATTATTAAAAGTCGTTTTTTTCCAAAACAACGAACCATCGTTTTTCGCGGCGCGGACTATACGTCCGGATTTTAATAAAGAACGAAATGTTTAAATGTGACGAGAAAGGGTTGAAAGCGTTGAAACGACAAGACCAACCTGCGAGTGCAAGACGGGATGATTGGTGACCCGATCGAGGTCGTCCAGGTCGTCGTCGGACCGATTGACCTTGCAGTCGAAGGCCGTCTCGTAGAGGTGACGTTGCCTAGCCATTTCTTCCTCGTCTTCCTCCACCTCCGCGTCCTCCTCCTCCTCTTCCTCGCCTTCGTCCTCTCCCTCCACGTCGTCCTCGTCCTCGACGAGTATCGGTTGCGGATCTATTCTGCGTGTACGTCGTAGCTTGCGCACTTGATGCCGCGTTAGATGCGGCTGCCGTTCATCTAGCTCATCCTCCTCCTCGTCTGGCGATGCGACACAGGTACAAACCGTGGTAGGCAGGTCATGGCTCAACAGTCTATGCGGAGGCATGAGGGTGTGATCCCACTCGGTGATGATGCACGACGAGAGGATCTCGTTCCTGGCTGGGACAGCATGCTCGCTCCCCGACGTGGGGCTCACTAGATCCTCGCTACGATAATGTTGCGGCTGCGGCAGCTGTTGCTGCTGCTGTTGTAGTTGCTGAGACGAATAGGTGCCCCCATCGCCCGCTACGGAGTTCCTCTTCGGTATACCGGGTGTTCTCGATCGTTCGCCCGGCACGTCGAGACTCACGCTTTTCCTGTACTTGTTCGGTTGCGTCTTGCTGATCTGCTCGGGCACCTTGAACAGGTCGCCGTAGTAATAGGGTGACGGATGACGGATCGGTTGATTAGACTCTGTGGGTGATTGGTCCGCCAGGTGCACCAGGGCTACGCAGCCCAGCGACGCACCGTCAATCGACGCTATTTCCTTGTCCCTGTCTACCGAGGCAGCCCGTATCGAGGAAGACGCGTACACGCTGTTCTTGCGCTTTCTGATGTCCGCCTGGCGACCGTCTTCGTCATCCTCGCAGGACGATCCCGAAGCCGAAGGGTCTGCAACGAAATACCAGTACACGTTAATTAGAGATACTCACGGTAAGAGGGTACTCATCGGTAATCCTTGAGTGGACTCTCAATCTCAAATGAATTATTTTACCAAATTGGTCAATGGACATCAAATTTACCTTAAAGCATTTAAAAAATAATGAACTAATGGAGGATTCAATAAATTGTCAAATAATTACATTGACATATATTAAGTACTTGTTAGTTTAAACTTGTAGAGTAACCACTTAAGGGTTAAGGTGTCCTAGCAGATTATATTTGTGGTAAAGAATTTCTTTTTCGAAAGTGCATAGGATTTTGAAGCTATGTGTATTTACCAAATAATTCTAATACTTTGCTCACTAATGGGATTTTATCGAATAGATAAAATAAAATAAAATTCACATAACAAAATCGTGTAACAAGGTTATTCATCACCTTTTTATACGATATTCTGCAAGAATAAAATTTTGATTTTACAGCATCCTGAACTACATCACCTCAAAATTTCTTTCGATACAAATTTATTTCCCCTCAACGTTTCAACTTGAAAATTAATTTTTGTGGTCCCATGCATGACGCGATAGTGAAAGCATTAAGATAGATTTAGAATCGTCCAACTTGTAGAAAAGGAGGGGACCAGAGACGATGAAGGTTGCGTTTGAAGTCGCGACAGGAATGTATAAGGAAGGCTATCCCACGCGAAAATGAAACCGCCAAAACGACGCGAAATTTTCATAATCGTTCCGTTATAACAGTGGCATCGGCTACTCAGACGTCGACGAACGAGAGCAAAAATGCTTATGGGGAGAACGAAATTGCCGTGAAATGGCAGCCTCCTCTCCTTAAAAATCACTTCCTCCGTCCGCGAGGTATTACCGTAATGGTTTCTGGCCTGGTTGCCCGGCTGACACGGTCCCTCGAACCGTTCCCCTTTTCTCTATCGTTTCTTTCGTGCACTTTGCCTCCGCTCTGGCGTCGTCCAACCCCTGCCTGGTTTACGATCGCGTCACGACCATCGGAGGCAAACGAGGCTAGGTCGGACAGGAGGTAGCGGGAAATTACGCGGACACCCGGTACGTTAGCCAGCCAACGTACGCACGCAGTACAGACGAAAGGACTGGAGATAATGGGAGCATTATGCTCGGCCGGAGGGCTCTAGCGAAATCCTTCCTCGCTGCTCCTTGCTGGGGTGGTAAGTGCAAGAGGCACACCATAAACTACGCCAGAAGCTGTTTCTGACAGGGACCGCCTTCCCGGATATACGGAAAAACTTCTCCAATGGGGGCAAAAAAAATTATTATCGGAATCCTGTCTGATCTCTCGTGTCGCTGGCTTCGTTGAATACCTGAAGAGGGTTAACACAGCGTGGATTACAAGCAAGATAGAATTAATAGCTGAGATGTTGCGAGGGTTCGTTCGTAACTAAGGTTTCCGGTTCTCTAGAATATGTTTGAGAGATTGAAAATTATTTAAAAACAAGTTTATCGTACGTCGATCCACTTTTTCGAAACATTCTGATTTGATCTTGAACTTGAACTTGAACTCGAATGATTAATGATACTGTTACGTAACGAAAATTATTATGATACCGTGAAATAGTTATTAGAGGAAGTGTTATCGAACGAAAGATGTAAGAGAGCGTATATTCTGGCGCGCAAATTTTCGTTGAGAATAACGTATGAACTTATTACATATTTCCAGGCAGTTTCATTATCGCGAGCCCGTTGAAAGTTCGTTCATGCTATACGAGAGTACAAAAGGCCCCGCCCGGACCGTGAAACGCGAAATGAGAAATTAATTCCTGAACAATGAATCCCGGAAATTATAACGCGTGCCGCCGCTTTCACGAAATTGCGGACGTGTCTCGCGCGATTCCTTTTCATCTCTCCTTTCGACTTTTACGGCACGTTCTGACCATATAAGGGACCAAGAGCACCAACGGAGGATGTAAAGATATTCGTGTTCCCTTATACACAGTGTCCTGCAAAATGTATTACCGGCAACCCGAGATGGGAGGTTTCCTTGAAACAGGAAACTCAAAATCTATACGATGCGTATAAATAAATCTGTAAAGGTGGGTGTATTTGCAATTTTATTTCCCTTTCGAATTTTTGATACTACTTCTACCTGTTTTCCATCGATACTAGTTTAATTCATTTATGAATAGAGAAAATCCATTAAAAGATGTGATATCACAATCGAGTCAAGGTTTGTAAACTCCAAAGCAAGTAGAAAAGATAGATACTGGTCAGACGTTGGACTAAAAGATGCTTAAGCAGAATTTTCTCAACAGATTTCGATAGAATTTTGTAAACATATTTCTAATTTACAGAATGGGGCTACTTTATATTAACTTTTGGTCGATTTAAGTAGAAAGGATAAATATTGATCGGACGCAGAACCAAATGATGCTCAAATAAAATTTTCTCTACATATTTCGATACAATTTGGTAAACATATTTCTAACTTACAGAACGGGGCTACTTTACATTAACTTTTGGTCGATTTAAGTAGAAAGGATAAATATTGATCGGACGCAGAACCAAAAGATGCTCAAATAAAATTTTCTCCGTTATTTTCTATTGTTTGACAATTGGTATGCCCTGTAAATTGTTTATTCACTTGTTTACTCCAACATGTGTACAGATTTAGTTTCGAATGTCCAAAATTAGACACGTTCAGGATAGATAGACCCCGTCGAGTTTGAATCACCGGAGTCACCTTGCGGACCCTGACCGTTCGATATGTACGACGAATTGATGCATTGTTGAAATGGCGCACGCCCAAAACATCCATCATGTTTCCGTGTCAACGGCGCTAACGTTCGTTTCGTATGCATCGTGCACAAAAAAACCGATATCGCTCTGAAGGTTTTCGCGATTTCGTCGTTCATGAACGATTTTTGATATTTAAAAAGAGGTGCGATAAAATTCGAAAAATCGTTTCATCCTACACACTCGTAATCCGATCTACTGAAACAACCATGATACTTCGACGATACGACTGTGTGGCACGTATAACGAAACTAAGAGAGATATAAAAATTCACGATAAAGTGAACATGCTTAAATTGCGTCTTCTATGATACTTTTCCCACTGTAAAATCTTTATAGTAGCATGTTCTTAAGAAAAAAAAAGTAATAAATTTGTTATAATCTAATTTCAAGGTATGGTTTATTGTGGACGATTTGTTTACAATTTAATTCAACGCAAGGGATTAAATCAGGCGTACTAAATTATAATAAATGTAAATAAGAAACGCAATATCGGACCGCGCTCAACATTTATGCTTGAAAAATTATATTAAAGCATGGAATATAACAAAGGGGTTAAAGGCAACGCCTGAACGTTAAACGCGAATGAAAGCCGACTAAGGGTGTACGTTCGAGGCGATATGAATATGCATCCGCAGCTGCTCCGTTCGACCGTTGTACAAAAGATACTAGCTGAAATCTGCAGAGGAACAAATATATTAAGAAACCCGACACAGCGGTACAACATGATCGCGAATATAAACGAAGGCTCGATATTGGGTCAAGTAACAAGAAAGAAATTAAACTGTCGCGATGTTTTCGTTAAGAACACTTCTGGGTGCAATCGTTATACCAAAAGAAGATAAAATATTCATGGGAAAAATTTTGATCACTAAGCAGAATGAAACACCGTATTATTCCGTGCTCATATTTGTACGAAACCTGAAATCAGTGGATCCGTGATGATCACTGATGACATTTCTATCATGGTAATCGCCGGAGGGTCGTCATAATATAATTCCACGATTCCGGAATTATGATTGTCATAGCTCACGACTCTATTGTTATCAGTATCGATTACTATTGCTCCGAACTAGCCGGAAATTAAGTCCAGCGAATTAGCGAACGATGTTAAATTTCACGATACGAAAATCATCAGGATTAGGTTCTCTGTGCGTCGATAATCACTACTGAATTCCCTGCAAATCGGTGGATACCTAATTTTCTATAATTGCCGGACATTGTTATCCAATTCGCTTCGAATTAACAATTCTAGAATTCTAGCACCAAAGGGGTTAATTGCTAAAATTCGACAAACTGGAATCATTTAATTATTCCGTGCTACACAGCGGGTGATTGTCAATAGTTGAACACAAAATATTTATGTCTCATTTCCACAATTGATAATTGTCCAAAGCTCATACCATTACGAGTATTTTCAGAGTTGAAATTTTGGCGACGAATTCGTGTCACTGGATCGCGTTCGTTCCAAATCCCCCAAAACAGGAGACATTTCCAGACGATAAAACGAGTCCTTTCAAATGTTTGTCGCGACGCCACGGACGCTATCAAAGGTTCGTTCAGAAGTCGTTCGTCGCGCGATTAGCAGCGTCGCACGTGCACGATTTTCAATCATCCCCCTGCGGATCGAAGGACGAGCACACGCGGTTGACACACGTACACCGTATCCTGGCGTAAGGCCAAATTGCGCCGATATTGATTACCGATCGATAATCAGATTTGCGAGGCATCCGCAAACCCGACTGTCGCGAAAAAGGGACGCCCCGGCGAAGTAACGCGGGCGACTCGTCGAATGACCGAATGAGTTATGAAGTAAACGAGTAGCCACCGGGGGTGGCCGAGCGGGGGCTGATATATCGCTCAAAACACAGGCTATACGCGAGGCAAAACCTCCAGATAACGCGGTGCGTGAGTCGACCGAGCGATCGCGTGAGTGCTTAGCGAGTGATATATTGCGCCCGCGAAACACATGATCCACCAAGGTACGCACCAGCTACCCCCGGATAGCTTATTGAGTCTGTCGGATAGACTGTTAATCTCCGCGAAAGCTCGCTGAGCCGATTATTTAGCAAGTCAAATCTTATTTGCAAATATTTAACCCCTCGGTGGGCGCTCGTTTCGCGAGCTATTCGGGACTAAATCGTGGTAAACATTTTATTTCCACGCGCAAAATACATGGAAAGGGAGCAATCACGAAATTGTTGTAACCAGACTGCGGCTGCTTATGCATTTATGGGGGAATTTTAATTCTCAAAAATGTAGGGAACACTTAAAGCAACATACGAATTATTGTATTTAGGAATTGATTCTATTGATAAAAATTTGCGTGAAAATCCTCAGTCTAGTTATAAACGGTTATATTCTACAAGAGAATCTTTCACATTATTCATAGATGTTTATTATTATTACTGCTTAGTTATTAACATTTTAAGTGCTAGCTATGTATGGGTGGCAAGACTTCTCAGTATGGAATTAAAACAATTAATCCTCAAGTTGAGACATTAAAGGAAATAAATTTTGTATAAGATAAATTTTAATGTATGTAGTTTACTGTTGTCAGAAATAAAGGATCCTCGTCCGATCATCGAAGTGCAGCATCATTGGGTCGCGTGCAGTTCAGGATGGGTGACCGCTCAGGGGAAAAACACGTATTGGTGATTTTTATGTACTGTTTATATTATTTATACCTCTCTGTCGGTTTTGTCTATTAATATTCAAATAAAATAAATAAATGGAAAGAATTCATAAGAAACAAGACTATGTAAATAAGAAGTAACACAGTGTAATAAACAACAACACCGAGCAAAAATAAATGGAAGGAATTCATAAGAAACAAGACTATGTAAACAGGAAGTGACACAGTATAATAAACAACAACACTGGGTAAAAATAAATGGAAGAAATTCATAAAAAGCAAGACTATGTAAGTAGGAAGTAACACAGTGTAATAAACAACAACACTAGGTAAAAATAAATGGAGGGAATTCATAAAAAACAAGACTATGTAAGTAGGAAGTAACACAGTATAATAAACAAGAACACTGGGTAAAAATAAATGGAAGGAATTCATAAAAAATAAAACTACTCCATAAATAGAGAGAAGTAAACACAGTGTAATAAAGAAAACTTGTTAAAAATAAATAGAAAGGATTCATAAGGATTGATTTAATTCACATTTACAGCGTCTAGTATCTAATATTTAGTCGATTAAAGCGGAACACCCTGCGTCGCGAGAACTTCAAACTGCTGATAACAGAAGGCGAGCATTCGTGAATGAGTGGCCGAATATAGAGGCGCCTGCATAGTTCGCCTACTATGAGCGGAATATGAATATATGAAGCGAGCGAGCGACGAAGCGACTGATTGAAGGGACGCGTAACGTAGAAATAGAGTGTACACGCGTACGGTTAGGGTCGGTGATGCACTCGAAGGGGGTGTACTGTCTACCCCTAATGAATCTATTAGGGACGTGGAGCGACGAACCCCGGGCTGGCAATCACTACAGATAACACACGACGCGCTGTTACGCGACGCCGTGCATCGCGTCCCGTTCGCGCCGAATCGTCGATCGCGTTTACGAATATTCAGCGTGAGCTATTTACGAAAACCGAGGCTCGATGGGATCGAAAATCGCACCCCTAACCTCCGACGTTCGTACCTAGAAGCGGCGAATCGATTAAACTCCGGAGGGATAACGACGTTAGAGATTGCAATTTCTCGACGAGCCTCGGTGCACGGGAGAGTCAAGGTCGTCGGAGATTAATACCTCGTACTCGTCGCGATGGTGTATCGGAATTCGTTTATCGAACCTGTAAAACGATCGTCCCTGTTTCGACCTGCACAATGGCCAATTAGACCAATTGCTCGTGAAGAAAGATCGCTTCGTAGGCCTCGGTGAACTTCAACCGTGGACCGTTTATGCGAATTCGGGAAGTGCAAAAGGGGTGATTCCTCGTATAAAAGTTTTGAAAATCGTTAAATATCGAGGGGAAAATTTACGAGGAAGATAGATAGAATTTTTTTAATCGAAAAAAATCAAGTAATTTGTGAAAATTTCATTTTTATTTGTTCCACATTGCCTTGCAGTAGATTAAACGTTTTCGGAAGTGATATATAATTATGGTCAAGGGTATACGTCGACCTACTCTTCGAACAGGCCTTGAAAACTTATGTTGCACTCTTTCCAAAAGTATAATATATGTCCAGGAGATCGAATGTACGCCAATTTCAAGCGAAGGCTATTCGATACAATTTCGAAACCAACTATAATTTACAAAAATTTAATTCGAAACATGTCCACTCCAAGCGGAATAATTCTCAGCCTAACGAAATAAAAAATATAGAATATAAGAAACTGAAGATAAACTTAAAATTTTCTTTCAAGATAAAGTACTGTAGTTTACGTCTAACGTTGAAATACTACAAAAGAATTATTCCACTAATTATGCGATAATCCAGGAGTAAAATATCTGTGATTTCATCAAGCCCGTAAAAACCTCCGAACTGTCACTTATACAATCTACCGTTTCCCCTATCATTCTGGAGGGGAGAAGGCAATGACGGGAAAAATTCCGACGAAAGCTTTATAAAAGAGCAGATCTCGACGTCGTAGGAGCCACTTCGCTCTGCTTTTTATTAGATATTGTCCTCGTAACATAACCGTGGTGGGCTCGGTTTCTATGGAATATGTGGGTTGCGGGATTGTATCGTCTCTAAAAGAAAAAGGGGGAGAAAAGGGAAAGGTACCTTAAACGAAATCACCAGCCACCTTCACGAGGATCTTCGAGGATTCTTAGGTGGCGGACTAAAGATTACACGGGTCACACGACGACGAAACGAAAGCCAATCTCGGTTATTGGTTCCGGTATACCAGAATTCATGGCTACGGCCTCGGAATTGGACGAATCTCGTGGCTGAAATGTGTCAGCCGTGCCAAGGGTCATCGAACGATGGAGTTAACTTATCCGACGGGTCTAATAGGTCTGGAAACGTAAGGCTTCCACGATATAGCTTCGCTCGTTCCTCTAATTACTCGCTGTGCCTTTTCAGCTGGCTGTTCAGTTAACTACAGCGTCCTCCGATACGATTCGACTCGTTCACTATCAAAATTCCTATTCGATTCTGTGTGCTCGATTTTTAAGTACGAAACGTAGAAACAGAATTAAACGTTAAATATTCGTTCACGGTCAGTATCAGACAATGAATATCGCGCGTGGAATTGCCAATAAAATCCTCGATGTTCCCAGTCATCGAGTAAATCCGATTACAGGTTACTCTGCCCTAGTATCAGGGATATCGATCCTATCGAGGTTTCTTTGAAGACTCGAATCTCGGTCTCCTCCAAAGCACGTTTTCCCGAAGCAAAATGTAGCTACTAACGAGTCAAGGTTACGAATGGAAATACGAGAACGACACAAAGAAAGAATAAATTAAGAAACAAGGTAAGAGGCTCGCTTTGACGGCGAGTTACCGTTCCTTTCGGCAGAAGCGTCCGCGAATATTCCATCGCGAGATGATTGAAGCGTACACTGATTGCCGAGACACGTGAATCTTTGACGTCAACGCCCATCCACGATACAATCTTTCGTGATTACCAGTTTAATCCAAAGACACGCTGCACTCCGCGAGCCTTGGAACGCGTTTAATTTCAACTTCAGCTCGATTGCAATCTATCCAAGCGAAGTTGACAAGCTCTTGCATAGTGCACTTTTTCAGTAATTCTCATTAATTCTCTTCAATTCGATCGAAATTCTATAAAAAGAATTCTATCGTGCATTTTTCAGCGGGAAGAAAAAACGTCAACAGACGCGTTTTAATAGCGCCGTACCGAGAAACTGGCCAGAACGTACGATTAAACGAAAAATTCTTTTCACTCCCGTCTTTCTTGGTTCCCGTCTTTGATTGTTGCCCCGCGACGTTCACCCTGGCAAGAAAGAAAATACGAGTGGCGGATTTAAAAGCGTAAAGGGCAACGCCTTTGAGCGTTTCGAGTGGCAATTACTAGCTCCTGTCCTCGAATTACTTACTCCAGTAATTTTATTCTGTCGCCTGGCGTCGTACGTACCCGCGTCGTCGACCCTCGGCTGGCTTATGCTTCGAATGGCTCGCGCTGTTGGAAATTATCTTTAAAATGCCGCTCGGGTGAGCTCCTCGAAAGAGAAACATCTTACGCAGCTTTTCGGTCGGGGTCGCGTCAATGCAAGGAACAGGAACTTCCGTTCTTTGTCCTCGTTTCTCGTTAGAATTATATGAGCGAAACGCGCGTGACACGCTCGAGGCAAACGTATTTAGCAGACGAGAAACAAACCGCGTAAATGTTTTTAAAGTTACGATTCTTAACACGTTCAAAAGTAAAATTTTAATTTCAGACCATTGTAGGCTGCATAACCCAAAATTTGTTTCAGTATTTATTTTCATAATCTTGTTAAAATTCACAAATTCTATTCAAATTTATTTCCCTCAATGTCTTAACTTGTGAATTAATTTTTCTAGTATCATAATTATAAATCCTGTCACTCATATATGGGTGACGTGTCAAAGTGTTAAAATGATGGTAAAAAGAAAGGTGTTTGGTAGGAATGGGTATACAGGAAGCATTAGTAAAGAAGAGAATTTTATATAATATAATGCATTAAATTTCTACTGAATTAAAACAAATAATTGCAATAAAGTTGTTTCATGCATGAATTAATCTAAGATATTTATCAACCTACCAACGATATCGAAAGAAGAGACACTGCAATCTAACATGTGAATGCAAATATTGTAACGAAATTAAAGATACCTGCAATCACAGAAACACGTTGGAAATGTCCTAAATTACCTAAAGGAAGCTAACATCTGTTACGAAATATAATCAACTAGAGTCAAAGAACTAGTACCAAGCCATTGCTAATAACCAGAAAAAGAAATAATACAAAGAAAGATGCATTTATCTTTAATTATATCGTAGTGTACGAACGTCGACGTTGGAATTCGGCTCCGAAATTCTCTAAACGAAAGTGTCTCGTCGAATTCAATCACCGTTCATCTCGCGTTACCTGTGTCAATACCCATCGTAGGCAACGAGGGGGAAAAAGAACGAAAAATCGTACGGATCGAGCACACGTTCGCGGGCGTAAGATTGAATTTCAAAACGAAAGTAAACCGAACGGTCGATTAATCGCGGGAAAGAGAGGGGACGATAGGACTGGCCAGAGGCAGCGGACAGTTGCTTGGAAATTGCTACGCGGGCCTCTAAACGCGATCGAACGGATCCGCGCCCTCGATGGGCCGGGGCTCCTCGGCCGCAAACGATCGTGCTCACGTGTGACCACCGATGTAGATTTCAATTGAGCAGTGTCTACCGACAGGGAAAGCGGATAATCCGAGCGAGCGGCTATCACTGCGAGCGACAGCTCCGACACCCTCCTCGGACACCTCTCCCTGCGTCTATCTCGCGAAACCCTTTGCCAACGGGCCAAACATTGATTTTATTCCCGGTAGAATCAATCGAACTAAACACCGCCGCGGGGGCGACCACGCGCGCTCGACCGACCGCGCCAGCGCCACGAACCGAGACGAAATCATTTTCAGAACGAGCCCGTAATCGAGTTTACGGGGCCTCCCCTTTACTTTTTATTTTTTCTCTCCCTGGAATCCTCAGGTGTCGGTGCACAAAGACGCGGGCAACCGATAGGGGCTGTTTCGCCGGAGTTAAATTAGATCGAGCGTTCAATTTACCCGATGCGTATAGCCGCGATATTGGATTTGGACATTCGGGAAACCGGGGTGGGAGGGGAAGTTTTCCGAAACTGCTCGAGGCTCCTGGCGAACGATAGAGTGGCTCGTTGAACGAGGTATGTTTAGCGGTATTAATAAAGGGATTGGCCTGCGAGATCTTCCGATCGTAACTTATCGAAACACCTTGACGAATTTATGTACCAAAGCGGCGGGAAATTTGAAACTGGGAGAGAAAATTGTGTTAATCTTTGTCCAAAAGAACGATTAAGTGTACAGGAGACTGTTCAAAATATTGAGCATTTTATAATGAAATTTCGTTTCATTCATTACATGTGATAATCATATACTTGAGGACGCTTAATTAAATTGAATATTATTCTTTCATTTATGCATTAAACACATATATAAAAGAAAATTATACTTTTTATGAGTTTAGACTGTAGTTACACAAAGAATATTACACAAAATAATATTTCTTAATTGACAGCTCTTGGGAAGTTCATTTAAGAATATACTGAAGTATCTGCATTTTGCAAAATTTCTTTTGATATTTTTTTCGATTCCTTTAAACGATCTTTTAACCCTTAAGTGGACTCTCAATCTCAACTGAATTATCTTACTTAATGTTGATTTTTACCAGATTGGTAAGTAAAAATCAACTTTCCTTTAAAGCATTTGAAAAATAATAAACTAATCGAGGATTACATAAATTTGCAAATAATTACATTGACATATATTATATAATATTAGCTTGAACTTGTAGAGTGTGTTGTCCCAATAATCCACTTAAGAGTTAAAGTTTTCTTCAGTCATATTATTAACACGTTCACTGCCAGATCAAAACCATACAATATTCTACAAAAGTAAAATTTCGATTTTAGACCACTGTAAGCTACATAACTTACAATTTATCACTTGTTTTCGTAACCTTGTTAAAATACACAAATACTATCTAAGTTCATTTCCCTCAACGTCTTAACTCGAGAATTAATTTTTCTAGTATCACAATGCTAAATCCTGTCACCCAGGACCTGTGGAAGTGAAAGCGTTAAACACTCTTAAGTGCACGAAAAATGAAACTTGCAATATTCCACAAAAATCAGATTAATTTTGAACCTTTCCGTCCAATCTCGTCACACAGTATTCCATTTCTCGCGTCACGCGATTTTTCGAAGGAGACAATGAAACGTCTCCAGACGCTAATCTCGCGATTTCTTTCACTCGTGACCTTCCCCCTGAAAAGTTTGCACGTAGAGATAGGCGATCTCCAGGCAACGACTATTTTCTTGCCGGCCAGGGAGAACATCTGACACAGAGATTAGGCTAAGCGTTCGTGAAATTATCTCGCAACGATATGCAAATCGCGGCATAAATGCTAATTGTAATTGCCCATGAAATGAATTCAGGGACCCTTTCGGTGCCCGCGTAGGGACGCGACGTCCTTACGGTCGAGCCTTTGGCTCCACGCCTCCTCGTTTAGCGCGGCGAAACGGCGCGGCGTGTTTGAAAATTTTCTTTCCACCTCGTTTTCGGGGGAGGGTGGGGGGTGGGGGGGGGGGCTGCCGGCAAAGGGAAAATGTCGTTCCGTCGCGCGATAAAACGGGGACAAAGCTTTGCTCGCGATTAACAAAAGTATCGCCCGACAAAGGATCCCGTTCGGTATCGTTCGACGAAAGGGGAGGGGAAGTTAATACGAAACGGTAGAAAAAATTCATTATCGTTCGGCGAAAGATCATTGTCTCGCTCGTTTCCGTACAAAGGATCCGCCGGGAACTTTCACGGGTCTCCGTTCGATCGAGCGTCCATTTTACTTTCGACGTTCGTCGAGAGACGTACGAGACGAATTTACCAATGTAAACGCTATTTTGCGCCAAAGTTCTAACGATGATAGTAACTTTAAACCCCCGTCGGGAAATAAACTTCGCGCTACCGCGAATAATTGTAGGTTTCAAGTGCTTCTGCTTAGGTACTATGGTTACGAAAGGGCTTTCACGAGGTAATTTCATTTTATGACTTTCGAAATATGCCGTAATTGGTGTCGTACGCAACTCTTGTCGATTCCACGTATCCGTTGGGTAATAATAATTTTCGGTAGAAAATGGTGTCGTTCCCTAAAAACAATCGTGTTTTTGAAACTTATTTTAGAATAATTCACACTAGTAAAATTGAAAATTTCTGTTTATTAAAATTTAATGCAGAGGATTAGATATTTATGTAGTAAATTCTTGGCTCGCTTTGCTTCGATAATTATTAAGCTACTCGAGCTTCGTGCTTAAGTAGAAATTATAACTTGCAGTAAACATTCGTTAGAATGCAACTGATTCGGTGTTTAATTTTTTCCCCCCAACATCGCCCGCGAAACGTAATTTCAAAATAACACGCACAAAGGACCGCACGCCGCGGAGAATATTAAACCGCTGGTAAATTCACAGAGCTCGATTTCACGGTACGCGAAACGAAATGATAGGGTTACGACGTTGATTCGTTCGCCCGTGGCAATCGCGAATGCCAATTGCGACGGTCTGTTAATATATTAGAATGGGACTCGATAATAGAATTGCTTTCATGCTAAATTGCAATCTTTTATTTCAATTGTCGGGGCACCGGCTGGAAGGGCGCCGGGGAAACCGCGAACGGCCATTGAAATAAAAATTGCGCTTTACTTCGTTTAGGGACGCAATTTTCCAATACACCTTCGCTACTGGCATCGTGCATTAAATGCAAAATATTCTTATTTTACTTTGTACTAAAGAAATACATCGTTCCAGAAATATTCTCTTGTCAGAGAAGAAGAATAAGCGCTAACGAATTTGAGACCAGTAATAATGTTAAGGATACCTTTGAAAATATCGACGAAGAATTTATTTTCCAATAAAAGAAATTCGCTTACCGCTTGGGAATGGGATGAACGTCGCCAGCTGCTTGGAGACGATGGAACCGAAATTTCTACGAGAGAATCGCGATCGTACTTTTCTTCTGGAAAAGCTTGAACGGAACAGGAAGGGTCGAGAGGCCGCGAGAAAACTCTCCTCGTCGCGTGGCGCGAATTTAACTCGCGAAATTGCCACCGGATTAAGATCTCGACGCGAAGTATCCGTCACGTGCTCGTCGTCCGACGAACGACGACGGAACCATGCCGTTGACAGTTTGTAAATGATCTAGTTTGCCGGCGCGGGAAAGCGAGAAACGCCCGAGAGGCGGGGTACGGGGCTCTCGAATGTGGAACAGAAAGGGAAATGACGCGGAGAGAAAGACGGGGTGGAGGGAAATACGGAAATTCGGGATACCGAGAGCTTGGGGGGGTGGTTGATTGTAAAGGGTGAAGGGCTTAACTATTCATCTTCGCGGCAATCCAACAAACTTTCTCAGCCTCCCGCTGCCACCCACCCACCCTGAGCATCGAATACTAAAACTGTCGCGCGGCAAATCGCGACGTCGTAAACATAACTCGTGGACGAGCCCTTAACGTCCCTGGGATACGACGGTTCGTCCTTAATGGTGTGCCAAAATATAGTCATTTGCGGAGTCGTAGATAACAACCGGGAAGATGAGACCATATGGAACGCGTGGGAGATTTGAGAGCACGTCGCGCGAGATGTTTTATACGCGCATCCAGCGGGGGCGAGAATTATTATTAGAGACTGTATTCTCTGACGCGCGTAATATTTTTTTACAAATTACTGCTTGTGTTCGAAAATACTCGATTCGATGTGATACGAATTAGAGTTGGGGTGGGGTCGATTGATTTAATATTGAAATGTTACATATATGATAATTCGAATATTCCTGTATTCAAGTATTTTGTCGTGAAACAAATATCGTGCTAGAGGGGTAAATATTGTTCAGGATTAACGAATAAAGAGTTTCATGTTGTAGAAATTGTCACAATCAATCTATATATTTTCTATGGTTTTCTGTTAGTTCAAAGTATTATGTATGTTTGAGACTGTAATGGGAAAACATTAATCATTTATGGGAAATTTGAATTCTCAAAAAACTACGCATTGCAATGTACAAAAATATAAGAAACACGTAAGATACGAATTATTATATTTAGGGGTTGAGGCATCCCTCTGCAAAGCTCCCATCTCACTAATTCTCTTAACAAAAATACAATCATTTATGGGAAATTTGAATTCTCAAAAATCTACACATTGCAATGTACAAAAATATAAGAAACACGTAAGATACGAATTATTATATTTAGGGGTTGAGGCATCCCTCTGCAAAGCTCCCATCTCACTAATTCTCTTAACGAAAATACAAATTTCCATAAAAATCCATACTCTATTCGTTACTTTTATAGTATTTTACTGTACATTTCGTATTTTATATTATTCTGAGCAATCATTTTATATTATTCAGCAATCACGAGATCTTAGATAAAGTGGAACACAGAAAAGAACCTGGAGTCAAACAGTTTGAGAAACACTGTCATGCCCAGTAGTGTTCATTTAATTCATATATGAAATAGAAGCTTCGAAATGGCTGTTGCGCAGAGAATTCGACAGCTGGCGTTGCTTTTTCGGCAACGTTCATTTTCACAATTATTTAATATGCATGGATGTATGGACAGCCGAGAGAATAAACAGCATTTAGCTATCGTTTGATGCGAGCCAAGCCAACCCTCTTGTCGCGCTAGCAATGGATGAACGGACAAACGGACGAACGGACGGGTTGTCATTTGCATACGATGAACCCGTAGCGGCGTTAACTGCTCGGGGACGCGGAACGAGCTACAAGTCACCTGGTACCGGTAATTGAAACGAGGGTAGCTTCCACGAGGGTCGCTTCCAAGAGACAATCAGTATAGGAGAAAGTTCTTTCATCGTTCGAGTAATGACGAAACTGGTACTTTCGTCCGTAAGGGACGAGACTCGCTGATTGACGTCGCCACATTTCGCGCAATTACATTTACTTTCTATCCTGGCCGTAATACGGTAAATACAAGCGACATGATGTCGTTCCCATGATAGTTAATACGATACAGTTACACAACACGCACGATCTTCGATTATCGTATAGAAACAGTTGTCATATTACTGTAATCGAACATAAAGTATTACTATTCCAGACATTTTTGCAGTCGCTTCGTGTACAACGTAAAATTGATTTTTATTTTATAGGAAGAGGAAAACAAAGTACACGTAAACTAGGTTTATAAGCAATGCAAACATTCTTAACAATTTCTTGATAATCATTTTGGACTTTCGTCGTTTTTTAAGTATTTGATGTACATATATAAATGTTATAAAGTAGAATAAAGATACCTGTAATATTACCTGTTTTCACAGAAGAAAATATCGTAATATATATGTAAGTTTAACCCCTTGTCGTAACCCCAAGTTTTACATATTAAAATCAACACATTTTTACATTCACGAGGTACTGCACGAACAAATTTAAACAAAATTAAATAGTATACGTGTAAAGAATTATTTAGAATTAAATTGTACGTCAAGGGGTTAAAGATATGATTATATTTTCCTAGTAAATAAAAATGAATTCTTGTTATACCGGTACGTACGATCAAATGCTTCGAAAGGGTAGCATATATTACAGATCTGAAAGATATATACGGTAGATTTTGCGCGTAAGCAGCGTCGAGTGTATTCTTATCTTGTATTTTTTCTTCGCGGATTAAAGTGCTCTCGCCTCGATCGGAGGGTGAGAAAGTTTTGGAAAGTGACCCCTCTAATCCCACTTCAGTCTCCGTCTCGAGGTAATTTCAAGGACTCTCGAAAGATCGAAGTTGCAGAAAATTCGTTTCATGTTCTAGCTTCTTTCATCCGCAAACGCGTCGAACAAGTACTCTATAGGCTACATTGCAACGAAATCGTACAGTATCGAGTCATCGTTCTTTAAATTCCTTATTGAATTATTATATTAAGAGAATCATTTCCAAGAGGAATAAAAATGTTCGAGTCACCGCCTAATTAAATTTTGATAAGTCATCAGATGGGAGCAGTTATATCATTCTACGACTGGATTAAAATTTCGATCGTTCGTATTTTTTACGACTCTATCGGTAGTCAAATTCAATTTCTAGCCACAAACTCACCCCAATTTGCACCGCGATCTTTCGATCGCCCCTAATAAACCACGTAACCAGAAATAAAAATTCCAAGGGATTCATAAAGTGCTAATCGCAACCCTGCCGGTAAGAATGAAAGGAAAATTCGAATAAAATCGCCCCTAACGTCTGGCGAACCGGCCCCGTAGCCTTAACGAGAAATCACGGGGATCCCCGGTCGGCGTGTTCCATTCTGTTCTACTTCATTAGGCTTAATCGGCCGATTTTTAATTACTTCGGACGCTCGAGCCCGCCGGAAGAGGAAGGCAAGAAAAATCCCGTGTCAAGGGGCCTCGTCGAAACGGTTAATAAGTCCGGGAAGGACAGAGGGGCACGAGCCGTCGGAGAACCCCTTGAAACTTTACAGACTGCGGGAGCGGAACGCGGGTCCTGGACGGATGAGCAAGGGAGGGTTGCACGGGAGGGGGCGGAGGGAATTTAATTAAATATCACACGACATATTATGGGACGAGGTCGCCGGCGCGATGTCAGTGGCAAGTAGCGTCAACGGCACACCGTGAGACCGAAAAGTTCCAACTCGAACGAAACGAACGGAATGCTGAAACAGGACCACGCGGTTACGGGCCGCGAGAAAATATCCGCTGGAAGGGCCAGGGTTATCGTAGAATAGGTGCAGGACGATTAAAGGATTCGAAACCTCTGGGAATTTAATATTTAACTCTTCGTTTATTGGATCGAGTCGAACGGACTTGAACCAAGGGTAGTTTCAGAATTTTAGATAATCTTTTATCTGGAGGATTTTTATTTTTGTCTTTTATTTGTACCTATTTGAATCAAAACTAAAATTGATCGAGCTTAGTTTCTTATAGAGATGCAATGTTAACGTTCCTTTTCTGTGTCTCATTTTTATTTTTATTTTGTATACCAGTTACTCTCACTCGTGATTTGCTATAAATGAAAAAACTTGTTTCTTGTGTCCATTGTTACATACATTGAGATTTTTAAGGGTTTATGTTTGGTGTAGCTATTACTTGTCTGTTAATGTTAAAATAAAAGAAAAATCTACCGAAATAAATAAATGGAAGGAATTCAGAAGAAACAAAACTACACAAATAGAAACAACATAAAACTACTTCTTAAATAGAAGTATGTCACTGTAATAAAACAACATTTAGTAAAAATAAATGTAAAGAATTCGTTATAATGTACAAATACAAGTAACTGTGTATAAAGTGATAGGTAAATCCCGTTAATAAATAAAAACTTATAATAAAAATGAGGCTTGTTCTTCAACGTGACTCACCACAAGTACAATGAACAACATTTGGTAGAAATAAGTGGAAAAAATTCATAAGGAACAAAACTACGTAAATAGAATCACCATTATAGTGTACTAATAACTGTATATAAGTGATAAAATTATAATCAAAATGGTAGCTTGTCTTTCAACGTGACTCACCCACAATGTGTAGTCGATCTTTGTAGGATCACCGAGGTCACGACACTACGAGTAAGCAAAAATAGTGAACTGCGTCCGAGTAACTTTGCCTTACGAAAATTTACTACAACGTCCGAGCGAATATACCTCTTTTCCCCCAGAGAATAACGTCAGACGCACACTATGGCGCTGGAAAATTCGGGCTCGAGTCAACCGAGCGAGGCGAACGTAACGCTGATACCGGACCACGCGGTTCCAGACGCCCGGAAATAACCGCAGGAAGAACGTTTCAGCGTCGTCCTGTGTACCCTTTTATAAATCGGCCAGGTCTGGACAACCCCAACCACGACGCCCACGCTCGTTCTTCCCCCGTATTCTCTGACGACGATGAAACCGTCGATTCGATTCACGTGAAAGAAACTACCTCCAGGGGGGCTATGGATACCCATGAAAATCCTATCTTAATTTCGCGATATCTCCGTCGAACGGCCAATCGAACGAAGATAAACGCGACTTCGGATCCCGGTTCGCCTTGTCCGTGAAAAGGGGAGGGCTTTACAACACGTATCTAATTGGAGGATATTCTTCTTCTCATGGGTTGTCCCAGAGACTGGAATTACGACGTGGACGTAACGTTTTATCTACTTTTAAGCGTTGGAACTTCGGCGAAATACCACTTTTTTTTAAGGGAGTCGTTCATGGCGTCGTTGTTAGATCCTAATTAAGATTTAGAGGACCTGGAGCTTCCTCATGAGTTTAAACAATGATTGAGGCGCGAGTACAACTTAAAATTGAACTTGTAGACATCTTTCGCGAATATCTTACAGGGTGAACCATTTATTATTTGTAAATATTTGCGTTATATAGTATTTTGTCAAATTTCCCATGGATTTAATATTTGCATCATAACAGTAACCACTAGAGTCGAGAATGAACGTTCATAGTTTTATTTTCCAATGATAGACGCCGAGGGTGAATATCAATTTGCATTTTTCTTTATCAGGGGCAAAATAATTTGGTCCTGAAGAGGTTGAAACGAGTGTACGTTTAAATATTGTTAAACCTCGAAACGATTTCTTCGTTGTCCCGTACGAGTCCTCGAAGTTTCGAAGCCTGTGAAGTTCTCGTGTAAAAAATTCCCAAATATTGGTTTACGCTGTGTTGGTCGCGCCCCTCGAGGCGAGCCATGGATGATCGCTCGCACGCTTCCACGCACAGCCAAGCTTCCGACTATTCCGTCGTTACCCTGCCTTCCCAGGCCCAACCGATTACTTTCTGCCGATCATGCATTATTTATAACACCGCAAACGGAGAGCCAACGGCGGCCAGAGTAAACATCGTTCCCGTCGATTAGGATGCCTGGCGGGATCGTGGCAAGAAGTCGGATCAAAGAGCGTATGGACAGCGTCGCCGGATGTCCTCCGTAGCAGGATGGCAAACGTTCCCCCACGCCCCCTGCTCTAAGTTTATTCGGGGTCTTCCAAGCCTGGTACCCGCGCCGCGCGAATTAAAAGCCCATGAATATGGTAAGGATGCAAATTCCGGGCCGGTGTTTGCTCCGGGATCAGTGTTGCTCGGCAATCTGCATGCCCGAGTGTTAAAATGCTCGGTGATGCAACGAGGAGAATCCCGGATTCCCCGTGATCCGTTCGGTTGCGTTCTCCGCGCCGGATAACTACAGGGGTTAATTACAAACCGGAACTCCGGACATTCCACCGTGACGATGGCTCCGCCCCGGGACCCTTGTTACCGTGAAACGGGTTAACGAGTGGCCAAAGTTTATGAGGCGGTGCCGGCCACGAGATGATTGCAAATCGAGGGATCCCGAAAATTGCGGTGGAAACCGAGCCGGGATCTACGAGTACCGTGGAGTCTTCTAATCGCGCGAGATTGGATACGTACCGCGATCAAGTTGGGAGAAACGAACCGGAATCGTGGCTAAGTGACAATGAACGTTCCAGGCAATCGAAACTTTGGATACGCTGAGAACGTGTTGACGCGATAATTGTCGTGTGAGACTTATAGTCTGTTTTGGAATAATTGGAAATAGTAGATTTTTCTTTTTATTGTTTTCGAGCACAGAATTACCTGAACAGGACACCCTGTATAATGGAAACGCCTTTCAAGAAATGGAAAACTTTTTATCTCTACATTTTAGAAAATTTAAAATATATCGGAAAGAATTATACTTTGAATTGCAATGTCTTGATATTTGTATACGTAGGATTTATGTAAATAAAATTGCAGATTTTCATTTAAACAACAAGTGTAATTAACTATATAAGCATACTTAGATATACTATACAGAGTTCGGCCACCACTGGGAAAAATTTTAATGGGAGATTCTAGAGGCCAAAATAAGACGAAAATTAAGAATACCAATTTGTTGATGAAGGCTTTGTTAAACAGTTATTAATGTTCAAAGTTCCGACCATACTGAATTTTTTTCTTGAAAATGCGCAAGATTCCGAGGGTATGTCTATTCACCAAAAATGATTGTAATTGACCCCTGCAACTAAAAATAATTTTTCCAAAACGATTTGAAATTTTTTTTTTCGTCGAAAAATTTAAGCACCTACCCCTGTCGATTTTTCTTAAAAATTCGTTTTTCATTTTTAATAATTTTGTTTGGCCCCCTACAGGAAAATTGATTAATACTTTTTTGTAGGTATCCATGAGCACTACTTCAGAAAAAAGTTTCATTGAAATATATTCACAATTGTTGGAGTTATGGCTGTTTGAAAATTGTACCATTTTTATGGGGTTTTTCTCATTTTGCCGGGTCAAGGACCAACTTTTCGAATACTTTTGCGATTTGTACATATTCTCCACCAAAATACGCGTAATTTGCTTTTTTAAACATTAAAATCATCCAATCCGTTCAGAAGTTATGACGTTTTAAAGATACGCAAGAAATTTCAGTGAAACATATCGACGCTATGGTCAGACATGAAATTTTCGGTAATGAATTTTTTTCTCGAAACTGTGTAGGAATTCGGAGGTATGTCTATTCACCAAAAATGCTTCTAATTGACCCCCGGAACTAAAAATAATTTTTCCAGAACGATTTGAAATTTTTCAATTTCATCGAAAAATGTCTCCGCCTATTTGAATTTTTTTCTCGAAAGTGGGTAGAATTTCGAGGGTATGTCTAATGACCAAAAATGATTGTAATTGACCCCCGCAACCGGAAATAATTTTTCCAGAACGATTTGTATTTTTTGAATTTACACGCTAAAACTGATTTAACTAAACAATCATTAGAAAGTCTAAAATTATCCTTGCAACGTATTGGAAATTAATTTATTTTAAAATCTACATTTGTAGTAAAATCTACATTTGTAGTTCCTTACATATTGCATCTTTCGTACTAAAGGATTTATGCCCGTTAATAATAATAATACTTACAAAAGTATATGACGTTGCTAGTAGGTTTTACACAGTGCATTTATAATTCGTTCAAAATTGCTTTCAAAGTTATCGGTTAGCAAAATTCAATCAGAAACTGCGACCAAAATCAAGGTATAAATGGGTTATGGACAAAAACGGAGAAAATGCGATTACAAGTTTTCCCCGTGGGGGCGAAAACGATAGTTTCAGGTTGGAAAATTAGTTTTTGGCCGGGTAAAAGACCGCCTGGTAAAGTATTGGCGCGTTCACGCGTCTCGCTAACTTTATTTCCACGCGACAACACTGAATTTTAAACAATTTTGTATCTAACATAGCATCGCATTTTAAATGATTCGACAGATGTCACAAATTTACGCGAAAAACACTCGTTATTTTAATCATCTCGCGTATTAAAAAATGATAAAGTTCACTTTGCAATATAGAGAAGCCTGAAATGATTTTACGATAACTCTTTATACATCGAACGAGTCAAACGAGACTGAAGTACGGATGCAAGTTTCAGGCGTTTGTGGCGATATTTGCTAGTCGAACTTTGATTGGAGCGTGACCGTTCGGTTGGGTCTAATAGTTTTATTGATTGGATTGGATGTCGAAGAGGTAGGCGTGTGCTACCATATATGGTCATCTTCGTATCTAACGTCACACCTAACACCTACGTGTCGCTGAATTTACGAAATCTCTCTCCCTCGAAATTTAACACCCACGATTTTGGCATTTTACACTTCTCGAATGTAACAACTACGTGCTTTATATTTTCATACTTTCAATCATCAGAATACAATTTCGTACAGGTTGCATTAATTTCATCGCTAAAATCGTATCTTTTGATACTACTGTAGGAGATTTGTATTGAATATTTGTGCCGCACTGTAGTTTTATTCAATGTTAATTTACGTGCAAAATGGTTGAAAGTGTTCCGTTCGAGAAAGAATGGATAACTTGTGAAAGACAGACGTGATTCTCATATGATATTAATTTGTGTAAAAAGATTGTGTGCTTGGTGTGTTTCAAATTATATCATATCTACATTTGTTCCAAATGCAATTCTCTTCGTTAAATCCCACACTACTAACAAAGATCGTATATATGTATACTGCAGGAAAAAATAAAAATTAAAGACTGAATGCAACTCGAGGCCGGATTTTTCGACGTAAAAGTAACGCGAAATGAAATAATAAGAGTTACGGGACGCCTCGATAGGATAGAACGGTTCGTCTCGCGAAGCTTTTCTTTTGTCTTTCGTCGTCGTCGACTAGGGGTCGATATTCTGATAATGTAGGTCCGCGTAGGAGGCACATCTGTTGCCGTTCGTTCGCGAAACTTTCGCGAAGCAACAGCACGCGACTCTCGGTCGAGTGGAATTCAACCAGCTGACGTTTATTCCCGACGCGAGCACGCTTTTTCCGCGACATCGTGTCCGACAAGATACGCGTTCCCCACCGTTTCGAAAACGTTCGATTAATCCGCGGCCATCCCCGGGCGAAACCCGTGCGCGTCGTTCAATTATCGAGGGGCTCTTCCGCCTCTCTTACTCTGCGTTAACTGAGTTGTTGCCTCGATAATTCGTACATCGGAGTATCGGCCGTATCGCCGGGGGTTCGCCACATTAATTTGCGGCTTGGCGCGGGAATTTCTGTTAACTCTATAATCCGGAACTTATGGCCTATCGGTCCGCATACTTCGACGACAGGTCAATTTCGAGCTCGTTGGCGGGAATCGATGTCGAGTGAACGCAACGCTTCTATTTTCGTAAGAAATACTCGAGAGTCCAAAAACGACCTGTACATAATAACAAAATAAATATTATTCTGTCTAGGAAATACGATCCACAGAGTCTTGAACGTTTCTATCAATTTTAAGAAATACTCGAGAGAAAACGACCTGTACATAATAACAAAATAAATATTATTCTGCCTAGGAAATACGATCTACAGTGCCTTCAACGTCCATAAACTGTAACAGTATCCTCGGTGAATTTCAAGTTCATGGTATTTGCAAGTTTCAATGTTCAAGTTACTCGAGGCTACGCCTGTAACTTTCTCGTACAAATAGAGGCGAGAGACAATAGGAGGTCTGAAGCTCCTATCCGATACGATACCGTTATATCTAGTCATTAATTTCTCGATAAATGTGCAAGATATAATCGCCAGGCAGCGAATTGCAAATATAAGTCACGATCGCGATTCGAGCTTGGTAAACTCGAACTTTTATACGAACGCAGAGGAAAAAAAATGAACACGGTGGAAATTGAAAATTGTGACGTGGACAGAGAAATACTCGTAATATCGTCGGTGGTTGGAAACTCGAAATGGAACTGGCTAGGTGATTTATACGGCTGCATCCTGCTAGATATCAGAAATAGATTTCATCGCGGTTCGCGTCCAAATCCAGATCCCCTTTCGGGGTACAGATTGACGTTCGAATTATTGTGTCGCCGTGAACTGCTTCCAACATTCTCGTCTGAGTTATATTATTCTTTACAGAGTTAATTTTTATCTTCTATATATATTGTGATCAAAAATATTGTAGGAAAAATACTTTGTCACGGAACGTAAATTTCATTTAAAAGTTACAACTCATAAGTAGCACTTGAATGCATGTAATAATATCAGGGATCATAATTGACAGTTATTCTAAAAATCAGTACGAAAAGAATACCCTTAAACCATTAAGGAGACAATAATAATACTTTCTGAATTATGCATACGAACTGCCAGTAATATATTTTGCCTTCAAATTGTGGGCTTTTTCCATTTCCTATATCCGTCGCTAGATGACCGTCGACAAGATCGTTAGCTTGCTAATGAAGTCTTGCCTTAAGTACTCTAAAGTCGATCGAAATCTAGTTGTTTCTAAGGTAAGGCTTGCTGAGTCAGCGTCACTAACGAGTTTAGCTGCATCGCCTTGTAGAAGCGCCAATTTTTATCTTTTCGAATTTTATACTACGAACCATGAAATTAATCAATGCACCAAGGACATGGTTGTACTTGCAAAATTCTTATCGAGAAATGATCTGTTAACTACTAATCCCGTAATATAACATAAAATTATAAACAGCGTGTAAATTCCTTGTTACTGTTTTATAGTGTGTAGAATTGTTCAAAGAATATTATTTAAATTGTAGTGTCACTTCCCACACTCGTTTTCGAGATATTGCAATTTATGCGAAAGGGTAATTTTTAAAATTCCACTCTCTGTCTAAGAAAAGCTTATTAACGCGTATTAAAAATACTAAAACTTTCGACGCGCGTAGTTCCTAAACTACTAGCGTTTTATTAATAATTGGACCACTGTTGGTAGCGGTGAAGCTTCCCCTTTAAAATGGCTTTTGGTTTTTGTCGATCCGACTTTCCGTTTTCGAGATATCGTAATTTATGTAAAAGGTAATTTTCGACTACGATCTCGCTCGATGCCTATTAACGCATATTAAAAATCATAAAACTTTAGACGCGTGCAGTTCCGAAACTACTAGTGTTTTATTAATTATTGAGGCATTGTTAGCGGCGGTAAACCTTCCTCTTTAAAATGGTTTTTGGTTTTTGTCGATCCGACTTTTCGTTTTCGAGATTTCGTAATTTATATAAAAGGTAATTTTCGACTATGATCTCGCACGATGCCTATCAACGCGTATTAAAAATCATAAAACTTTAAACGCGTGCAGTTCCGAAACTACTAGTGTTTTATTAATTATTGAGGCATTGTTAGCGGCGGTAAACCTTCCTCTTTAAAATGGTTTTTGGTTTTTGTCGATCCGACTTTCCGTTTTCGAGATATCGTAATTTATATAAAAGGTAATTTTCGACTACGATCTCGCTCGATGCCTATCAACGCGTATTAAAAATCATAAAACTTTAGACTCGTGCAGTTCCGAAACTACTAGTGTTTTATTAATTATTGATGCATTGTTAGCGGCGGTAAACCTTCCTCTTTAAAATGGTTTTTGGTTTTTGTCGATCCGACTTTCCGTTTTCGAGATATCGCAATTTATGTAAAAGGTAATTTTTCTTAATTTGACTATCTCTGTCTTCGTCTGACGCGTCGCGTCGTACCTCCTTGTCGCACGTGAGACGTGACTCTCGTGACCTAGTTTCGGGCGTAGTATTTCCAAGAATTTACTACGCACTGTCTACTATCTACGCGCGCGAAATGAATGAACTCGCGCGAGCGCACTACGAAACGTAAACAAACTTCGGACTCTTATATCTCCGAAACTAGCCACCGCATCAACTTGAAACTAAAATCGCTATATCTCCGGAACTAATAGAGCTATCGACTCGTACGAACGCTCATTTTAAAGGGTATTTCATCCCCTATCCGATGAGCATAATTACTATTACTATTTATGCTGTCTTCTATGTTTATTTTCACATTTACTTTGACACTATTTACCTAAAAAAGTTTCTGCAACTCCTATTGATAATACAATCGGTGTACGATAAAACTGGATTATAGATTGTTTATTTAATTGAAAATAAATTAAAATTTGAATACATTTCGTAAGAACTGACGTTTCAACCTCTATCTTTAGGTCCTCTTTCTTCCTATCTTTATTTTCGAACTATTCGACTCAATAACCTTCGAATCCTCCACTTTGAAGCATCGTTTCACTCTCCCAGCCATAAAATGGTGCCATTAAACGAAACGTACGTATTTCCAGGAATTTTACGCTCGCAAAAATTGGAATATTGCAGCCAGTCGACGCTCTTTGTTAGCAGGTTTGAAAAGTGTTTTGTACGCTCGCAATCGATGGAACTCAGCGAATACCGTGACACTGCCTTTAATAAGTCGAGTTTCGATAACTGTTGCTATCGCGACAGTGCACGCGACAACAGTTTCGCTGCGGAAACGATCAATACTTTCGGGTGAATCTTTGGCTCCGACATTTGCGCAATCATCTGCACCGTGATATTTACTCACGGCCGCATTATATACGATCAGCCACTCGGTGAGAAAGGATTCCGGAACAGAAGGGAAAAGAAGCGCGACGGTCGGTTGGCAGAAAGTCGAGCAGAGAGGAACGCGGGCCAATCGATAAGCAGAGCCAGAAATTGCGCGGTGGCTATCATCCAGACGCCAGGCTAAATCTGTGATTTACAGCCGGCCTGTTAACGTTTATTTATTATAATACCGTGACCAATCGTCTACTTGATAGCCCGATGAATTTAATCCGTTCATTAGGAATTTACGAGTCGTTGCCCTCCTACGCGTGTTAGGATTTGCATAAATGTATCGTGATTTATCGTTGGCCAACCGTGTGTTCACGTTTGGTATAAAGTCATCCGTTTCGTCGCTGCTGTCCAGTACTGATTCACTTTTTGGACATCGTCTGAAATATTTTGCAAACAATCTTAGGAACTATCATCCCCATTACGCTGAGCTTGTCACTATAATTGCATCCGCGTGACACAAGCATTCAAATTTGGATTTTCTCTCAATTTTTCATTAAAATCTCTAGCCTTTAAAAAGAACTGAATCGAAGGCTTAATTAAGGATGAAGCTCCCGTTGGACGTAATCTTTGCAGACGGGGGATCTGCCGTAACCAGAGAAGGTGACAAAGATTTATGAGCTGCAGGAGATGGGCAAAAGAACTTCGTGGATGAACGTATTGTTCGAATCTTTCGGGCTGTCTGGAAAATGTTTCCGCAACGCGAACAGTTTTCTTGATTTATGAAAATTTCTAACCCTTTTCACCCCCTAATAAATCTTTCGTTCGTTTTTCCGTCAGATTTCACGAACTCTAACGTAACCTTCGCGGGATCGAGGCCCGTTGCAGCGAATTCTAAGTGCTGGCTAAGCTACTCTCAAGTCACATGCGCCAGTGACACACTACGAAAGTTATGTACCACTTACCCGTGTAAGGTCGGCAATAGTTGCGATTTACTTTGCTGTAAATCGTCGGCAGAGACGTATCCGCTCCTGGTTCGACGTACGCCTTGTTCTTACTATCCCTGGGGTCGCTATACTGTTCCACAACTTCGACTTCCGCCTGAAAACAGAGCAGAAATTGTTTCCTTCCGTTACGATCTGGAAGCTCTGCGGCTAAAAGCCCCCTGGAACGCCGCGTATTGTTTACTAGGAAAATTGCAAACATTACGCCTGACGTCAACGAAAACTGCGAGCCTAAATGGACAGAGAACTGATATCCAAACGCGATTAAACGCGACTCGAACTATCGTGAATAATTCTGATTTTTCCAAACGGGTCCAAATCACGAAACCAACTAACCACGAAACTAAATAATAAAAAGATACGTTATCAAATATTTTTCGTCTCTCGAGTAAATTGTAAATCGATAATCCTCGTAAATAAAAGTGAGATTCCTGGAAAGCGAGGCAATAAACGGAAGGCATATTATTCAGCTCGAAGGTATGTTTTCGTAAACAGCCGAAGGGCTCGCGATTCGGATGGAAAAAGAACTTGGAAATGAGACTCGTGCGAGTGGAAAACAAACAACAGCCGCGTGGACGGTACAAATTATTGACTCGGTAACAATACTAATTTGGCAGCGAGTCGGCCGCTTGGCGCTCGTGCGCGCCTAACAACGTCCAGCTTCGTCCCTCCGGGGGATGCCATCAGCAAGGGTTATTGCAGGGGGTTTCTTCGACTAAGCACGCGACACGTTACCTCAACGCAATTCCCAGCTCTGAACGCAGCCAATTGCGGTAATGCCTTGGCCACGGCTGCACGGATAAACATTTTTAGCCCCCCGAATGATCGTTACCTCCAGAGAAAACGACCTTATACGCGCCGCGTATCGTTTCCTGTCTCGGTCGCTTCGTTCGTTGGCTGAAGTACGATAATTAAAATCCGACGGTCGAGTAAAATATTAACCTATAAATCGCTTAAACTCGTCTCCGAATTTCTTCCTTAATCAAGACACATAATCAAGTTTCACAATAATGAGGCTACTTACTCGTCATCAAGTCTTATACAGGGTGTTCGGCCATCGCTGGGGAAAATTTTGATGAGAGATTCTAGAGGCCAAAATAAGACGAAAATCATAAGAAGAATATCAATTTCTTAACTGAGGCTTTGTTAAGAAGTTATTAACAAAATTGAATTAAAAAAATTTCAAATCATTCTGAAAAAATTACTTGCAGTTGCAAGAGTCAATTACAAGCATTTTTGGTGAATAGACATACCTCCCAAATCCTATGCAGTTTCTAGAAAAAAATTCATTACCGAAAATTTCATGACTGACCAAACCATTGACATGTTTCACTGAAATTTCATGTGTATCTTTAAAATATTATAACTTTTGAACGGATTGGAAGATTTTAATATTTCAAGCGGCAAACAACGCGTATTTTAGTGGAGAATATGTAGAAATACTAACAATATTGAAAAAGTTATTCCTTGACACCGTAAAGTGAGAAAACCCCCTAAAACTGATCCAATTTTCAAACGGCCACAACTCCTATAATAGTAAAGAGATCTCATTGAAATTGTTTTTAATACTTTGTAAAACAAATCTGTTCTTTTTCGTGGTCGTTCCTTGTACGAACAAATTTAAAGAAAATTAAATGGTGTACGTTTGACGAATTATTTGGAATTAAATCGTACGCCAAGGGGTTAACGAGACGCTCAGGAATGCTGTGATTATGAAAAGTTTAGTAAATAGTAGAATCTTTCCACCCTCTGCTTTTTAAACGTCCTTCTCTTCTGCTGGTGGAATAAATGTGAAACTTGTGTTGTTTAATAATTTGTCGCCACAAAATCATCCCTTGGACGTAACAGCGCCGAAGAAGCAGGTAATAAGACGCGTTCGAGCGACGATCGAAGGGAAACCGTTGAATTTCGCCAACGAAGGTTCGCGTAACCCTCGATATTAATGACGATAACGATAATAAAAGTAATAACGATAGCCTGGGGGCCCCGAGAGTCCGTGGAAACGAAACGCAACAGGGAGGGAGGAGGGGGAACGCGGGCGTCTGATCAATGGCGACGGTAACCCCCGTCCGTCGTCGTGGCGCAGGGGGTTGTATCACAAATCGAGGAGTTGGCTCGAAGGTAAAGAAAAGGAGAGACGGATTGAAATGACGGCAGACGGAGGCCAACGTCTCGGGGCAGAAGACGGACGAGAAGACGACGAGGAAGACAAGTAGCCTTAAATTGAAAGAGCCCAAAATTGGAATTCTCCTGCCAAAGTTGAGCGTCGTGCCCCCGGGGGCTGTTTCGAACATGGAGGCGATTGCCTCCTGGCTAACGCCGTACTCCCCCTCCGTCGTTCTTCTCATTGGAACAGATAAATTCGTGGATGTTTATACGGAAATTACGGGGGCGAGTTTCAGACGGAAGAAGCGGGACGACCGTTCGCAGGAAACCGGCTCGATCGACTGTTGCAAATTCAATGACGGTGCCACGGATTCGTCTTAGATGAGCAAACACGCCCGTATCGCTTGTCCGTGAGTCGCGAAGACCGACGATGTTTACTGATGCGTCGAGATGGGCACCAAAATAGGGTAGTCAGACACGTGTTTGCAAACGTTTGAGACACACGATCGATGAATGAGAAATTAACGAGTTTGGGATGAGGTTCGAGAAGCGTTTAGAAACCACGAATATAAAGAAAAGGGATAAAGAGGTTGTGCAATAAATATAGATGAGAAGAATTGTGATCCAAAACTAAATGTAAAATAAAATGTATGGTTTCGTGCCATGAATACGACACGTGTTTGCAATGAGGACACGATCGATGAGGAGCGTTTAGTAACCATGAATGTAAAGAAACGCGACAAAAAAGGTTGTGCAATAAATAGAAATAAGAAGGATTGTGATCCAAATCTAAATGTAAGAAAGAATGTGAATTAAAATGTATCCAAAGTCTGAGAATGTAGAAAGTACTCGATTTTGGAGAAAGTGTAGGGTAGAAATGGATCTTCAAACCTTGGTACTCGAACGCGATTAAACCCTGTTTAACCCCTTGGCTGCGGAGCGTACCATATGGCGCGATTGTGGAATCATAAACTACCGCGAAACGCGCCGTATGGTGCGACGTCTGATTTCTTTTTAACGACTTGACGCAAGCTTTTGCACTTCATCGACAAAGGTGACGAATTTTTCTACTGTACTATACACCAGATATATTGTAATAAGGATTTTTAATTTTAAGTCCTATCCAAAGTGTTTTCATTAAGCAATTCCACAAAAATTAACATTTATTAAGAAAACATAGTTAAAAATTTGGTGCTATATGAATACTCGTTATAAAATTATTTTTATTTTTTTCCTTCCCCTTTGCACTGGAAAAAGCATCTTATTTATTATATATAATAAAAAAAATTGTATGTAATTTAGGATGTGAAATAATGCACTTAAAAAATTTTCTTGTAAAGAATAACCAATTTCACCAATTTCGGTGACTTCTACATTTAAATTACTGGAAGACACGTTTTACGATTTCTGTAACTGTACTATTCCATCAATTTACTTTATTTGTGATAGTCGATTCTCTAGAAACGACACGTCATTATCCATAGATTGATGAGCAGTGTGTATTGATCTCTCAAATATTTTTGTTTGCGCGACATCGACGTTGTCAGGCGTCTGTTGAAGTAGAAGACAGACGGATGGAACGTCGATCGTAGAATACCAAAATAAAAATCTAATTTGCCATAAATACTCGTCTCTATTTCTCCTTATGTCTGTCAGAGTTTGGTCTGACAACTCATCTATCCTTTTCTAGAAAATCCTCTATCTTGATCTTTGGGTTACGCACGATGAAACAAATATTGCCAACAAAAGTTATTAATGAGATTGCTTATTAAATTTTCGGTTCGTATTTAATACTTAACGGCGAGTACGAACGAACGTTCCGAAATTCTCTTTTCCACGTTGCACTGAAATTAATGGGATTTCGATAATTAGCTTCGCAATTTATATGTATCTGAAGCAATATTTCTTTGCGCGAAATGAATTTTATCGCGATAATTTCCACGATTATAAAGAAAAATTGCTCGATTATCGGCCATTTAACGAATATCGATGTTTTCCATGAGGGTATATAAACCAGTGGTTACGTAGATCAAGATTGATTGAACGTCAATGAAAAATTGATTCCATCGAAAATGTAATGAGAAACGAACTTGTGGATTAATCTGATATTATTTTTTTTAACAGAAAAATCAATTTTACTGAATTTACACTATCTGCAAAAATAAGCAGATTTCCCCGATATTTGATACGGAACGACGCGCATTTGTCTACTAATCTGCTTCCCCAGTTAATTTCAAACGGCGTTGTCACTGGTTGCATTAGTCAACAAGAACAACACTATTAACGCTCCACCAATAATCCTACCCGGTTTGTCGGACTTTAATCCGTTTATTCGACCGCTGCATTATAATTAACCGCGATTATTGGCTACTGCGTAATCTCGTTACTTTATCGCACGCGTGACTTTCGCTATGATGCGTTCAGGATATTGCGTGGTATTACTGCACTCTACAAAATCCGTAAACGTTGTACCATTGCTAGTCTCTCTACACGTCGGATTAACAAAATGAATTTAAAACGAATTTGTTGGTTTTAAAAGCATTATTTATCGTATTACACTCTGGGTTAGAGTTTACCTTTTGCCATTTTATTTCTGACACGTAACATTTTTTATACTCTCCAATATTTTACATTTACTTCTACTGACGATAACAAAAAAGGAAAAATTCGGTTTTTGAACTGGAAATACGCATACGTTACTTTTTTTAATTTTCTTGATTCACTCTTCTTATTTTAATTATCTCTCCAAATTTTCCTCTGTTTAATTTGACCATTCTTTGTCTTTAATTTTAAATCAAGAACCATGGACTTTGTTTGAAACGCTGTTTTTGATTGTGCAATACAATAAGTAATAAGATTGCTCTTCGAATTAATAAATTATCATTTTTTAAGTAAATGAAATTTTTTTTATAATTTAGAATGAGTGAAATTGTAGCCATTTTTGCGAGCAAACGAAATCGACGAAATCAATAAATGGCAGGCTGCTCTTCGGCTGTTCTTATAATACGCTTCGCGTGCTGAGTCAGAAATGAGGCATCGTTCGCAACCTTCAGAAATTCCGTGTTCTTGCATAATGTCGCGTCCCTAAGAACAGACGAATTTCGCTGGTACGGGAGCTTAGACTGCAAACTTTGGGAAATGGGAATCCACCCGATACTCCAAACACGATACGCAGAACGGAGAATACGAAAATTAGCCCCGCAGTAATGGTAACTTTCTCGAGGAGCACCCTACTGAAATTAAAACCTAGGAAGACTCACTAATTATCAAACTTGTTACGTTCGTGTAAAAACAGATCCAAGCACGACAGAGAATTCGTAAACTCCTGCATGACTTTTGCAAGAATTTTCCGTAAGTTCATTTCTGTTAAAAAAATTACAAAATATTGAAAAGGAATTCGTTTAATACATTCTCCAGTTTCTCGTCTTCGATGTCTGCAGTCTATTCTTCGGGGCAAACTTTTTAAGGTGAAAAGGTGACCGATCAGAAAATAAATTTCCCCGGTGGATCAATACAGAGCTCTAATAAAATTTTACACGCGCCTCGATGATTCCTTTTATTGTATAAAATAACATTTTCTACGAAAATCGAAAACACGTCTTCCGCAGAAGCCTATTTATTTAAAATAATTATAACTGTTTTAACTCGATTTAACAATCTCAAATTTCTTAGTTTTTTACGCTTTATTAATATTCTGAGTATATTATTACTAGTCAAATGATTTAGTCAGCTTTTCCAATACTGCGTAAACAAAAATTATTCGATACTGTACACATTCATTTTAGATCTTTGTTTCTCCCAAAAATACATCGTACAAATAATTTAATTTAATGCATACTTCGAGCAACCCTAGAATACTATTACCATACACTTTTGTCGTTGATTTATTTGTAATTCCCATAAAACAAATTTCAATATCAATAGACTGAGAAGTAAAAGACTGTTGCTCAATACGATGATAATATTTTCCAACCGTTTCAACCCTAATTTTACTTATCTTCACAGTCATATAATTCCTCCATAGAGACAAGAAATATTCCATATACACGTCCATATTTAAATCATATTTGTCCCATTAAATATTTATAATCACCGGTCGTATAATATCGAGCAATTCACTATTTTTTTCCCCTCCCCCCCATTAAGAATACCGCGAAGTCTCCGGCCTGTTTAGACGGCCATAAATCCTCGTTTCACTTTCAGGAACCGAGGTCGCGAATTTCCGACGCTATAGGCGTCCTCGCACGCGCCCACGCTCGAACTTTGTCGCAGCGTGGCTCTTTGTTACAGTGATAAATGCGACCCACAGCCGTGCCCGACCTCACGCATAAAATAAAGCGCCAAAGTATTAAGTAGGGCTTACGAGCGAGAGTCATAACGATTCACCCTCTTGAATCAAGTGGTACCCGCTTCCTCTCTTTGTCGCCCTTACTCGCCCCCTTCAGCGACGCTGCTGCGAGGAGCACTTTCGTCGGTGACAACGAGGCGAAGGAAACTTTTGTTCGATGCTCCCAGGTGTCCCACCCCACCCTTCCACGTTTCTTTCCTCCGCCACTTTTTTACGACTTTCCCTGCAACTACCATAATCTTTTTCTTCATTGACGAATTGCAACCGATACGTCCTGCTGCGGGTTGAACAAAGTCAAAATAAAGCTGGAATTGAAATTAAACGTTCCACGAAGCTTTCAACCCTTTAACGCTCATGCCCGAGTCTGCCTTCAAAAGTATTTGTTTAATCTAACGACTTCAGGAATGACAATATTTGTTCTTTAAATTGTACTTAACAAAATCATTAACTTAACAAGATCATTCTTGGTCAACCCGAAAAATATGAGCGTCAAGGGGATACACGATACAAAGAAATAATTAGAAAAAGCTTGCATAAGTTTGGATCCGAAATAATTAAACCAGGTCACCGTAGTTGTCACGAGAAAAATTTAATTTGTTTTTTTCGGCTGAGCTGCCATTCCTCGCGTTAGAATCGTGTATATTATACAGGGTGTTCGGCCACCCCTAATAAAAACTTTAATTGGTGACTCTAGAGGTCAAAATAAGACGAAAATCAAGAATATCAATTTGTTGATTGATGCTTCGTTAAAAGGTTACTAAAAAATTAAATTAAAAGATTTCAAATCGTTCTAAAAAATTATTTTCAGTTGCACGGGTCGATTACAATCACTTTTGGTCATTATACATACCCCCGAAATCCTACTCACTTTCGAGAAAAAAATTCCTTACCGAAAATATGTCTGACCCTGACATTCCGATTCCCCTGAAATTTCAAAAAGTTTCAAATCTTTCTGGAAAAATTATTTTTGATTGAGCGGGTCAATGACAATCATTTTTGGCCAATACACATACCCCCGAAATCCTACGCACTTCCGAGAAAAAAATTCTTTACCGAAAATATACTCTGTGGGCGGAAATGTTTCTATAAAATTTTAACGAAGCCTCAATCGACAAATTAGTATCCTTGATTTTCGTCTTATTCTGACCTCCAGAATCTCCCATTATAATTTTCCCCAGGTTTGGCCGTGTATATTCGGATTTCCAGCGACGGTTCCGCCTTGAGCGGACCTAATTTACCGCCGGCGAAAAATTACTAACCGGGACGAGATGAACCTAGATTCCGGGAGTACGGAGTCACCGTGAGGAGAGAGCCAGCAGCGGGTAAATGCGCGAAGTGTGACGTTTCCAACCGCGCTTTCGAGGACACCAGGAAACATAGTCAAGGTGAGCTGGTATTTCAACTGCAGAAGCATTTAGGCGTCGCGCCCGGGGCGATCCGAGGCACCAGAAACTGAGTGCTGGAACAATTATAAGCACCG
Source organism: Colletes latitarsis (assembly GCF_051014445.1). Lineage (NCBI taxonomy): Eukaryota > Metazoa > Arthropoda > Insecta > Hymenoptera > Colletidae > Colletes > Colletes latitarsis. Next base: position 46,766,115 of record NC_135134.1, read on the forward strand.
CCGGAAGTCACCGGTCTCCCACCTCGTCGTTTCCCCGTTTCGTTTCCCCCCCTCTCCCTGCTCGCACGCTTCCCTTCGTCCTTCCGTTCGCTCGTTCCGCGGAACGGGTCTTCCACCCCTTCTGCACCCTCCGCGCCACCGTGCCCACGGGGTATTTTGTCACCACCGTAATTATATTTCTCCCTTCAGCCGATTCTTCGGCCGCCAGCCAGGAGAAAATATCAATACTGTCGTTAACAGGCAGGACGAGTCCTGGAGCCGATGCTGTGGCAAACGACGCCGAAGACGAGGGGTTATACTAATCGCGGTCGAATTAAGATTAGGGACACGTTACGGAGACGCGCGACGGAACTTCTAATTCGAACGCGTTCATTGAAATTTTTCATGGAAAACGTACGGTTCGACGTATATTGAAACCGATTCTTATATTTAGAGACAATTATTAAATTATTGGAGATGATATTCTGGGACTGGGTATATTGACTAATGAAGATGGAATCGATGGGTAAATTGTTGGTCGTGGAATTTTTTGCGATAAAAAGAACCGTCACGATGAGAAATTTGACGAGAAAATATGTGATTTACTAATACGAATACCTTGACTATGTTTTTGATATCTGTATTTTCCCCAAATAAATTTTGTTCGTTCAATATTCATTTTGCATTCGTTTATATTTTAACACTTCGTTTAAAAATATACAGTTTAATTTTCCCATTGCATGAAAGGGACAATATATCGAGAAGGTCGGATCACGATTCGATTAACGATGCCTTTGAGAAGCTCTGTTAATTTCAATAATACAAATTTGAACCTATATTTTCTTATATTCCAAAAATCACTCGCCAGATACGAACCCTCAAAGTTGACACGCCGTCGTTAAAGCTAACTCAGACACATAAATAAAGAGCAACTTATGAGCGCCAAGGCTCAAAAGAGCCACGTTTCTCGGCGTCTCGTGAACGATTGTCTCGAGACAATGAACTATGATACCTATGTTCAAAATTCGAACGGTCAGAATTTCCCATAATTCACGCCTCAACAAGCGTAAATCGAAGCGACTCATACTTACGTTTTCGACGGTAGGACTGGGTAGTGCCCACTGCACAGTGGAAGTTGCGGTAGCAGCACTCACAGGACGTCTTTTGTTCACGAAGTCCACTGGCAGACTATAATCGTCGCACAGGGATATCTGCAAGCAAAGAACCAGTAGTTTAGAGAACCAGTATTAGATCGTATTCTCGTGGTACGTTCCATTAGCGTGTTAAATACTATGGTGGTCGCTGATGACCGATGCTTCGATCATATATTCCTCAGAAACGTTCACGACTAACAATGTTTAAAATAACTGCAAAATAATAACAAACTGAATTTTCAAGTAAGTACAATTTTCTGGGACCACTTTCGTAACAATACATTTGGACACCTTTTCATAATTCAAATCGTTAATCCAACATTTTTATTTCTCCCAATTTCATTAAAAATTTCCACGGAGAGCACACTTTCAAACACTGCGTGACTACATAGCTGTAGTATAAACAAAAAGGGAAACGATTCTACATGCTACGAATATGAAGCAATAAAATTAATTTCTCCCTTCTCAAAGAATGTAAAAATTACAAATTTAACAAAATATAGTAATGATTCTTAACATGTTCTATAACATTCAAATTTATAAGCCACCCTATCATGCATTCGGTTCTACGTAGTGTCTAGTTTTTGAAATTATTATGCACTTTGGCCAAAGAATACCTGTCTATTTTTGCAGCTCATAAAAATTTCCACTGTCCGCGATTAGCACGTATTATGCTCATCTTTCGTATACACAACAAAGATGAAAATCGACACCAGCAGATATTTATACGACCAAAGAAAAAGACGAGTGAGAGCGAACGAAAAAAAAAGCCCCATCTCGTATCGTGTTTCGAGTCGTCCTTCACGCTTCGCTGGGCTCCAAGGGGGATCCCCCTGGTTTCTAAAGATATAAACATTCATCTTACGAATCACGTGTTCCTCTTAAGAATCATCAAACTTCTGTACCCGATTTCAAACGCCCCCCCCCCCCAAAAAAAAATTCTGCAGCGTAATCTTACCGAGCTCACGACATAGAAATCGCCCCACGGAAACAGACTCCAAAAATGAATTACTCGGTCAATCATCTCGAACGCGCACGCCAACTCGCAATTGCCACCCGGGATGAAACGGACGCGCCGCTCGGGACGGTCATTAAAAAAGCATTTCCGAATAAAATCGGATAATCGCTGCGGCGCGTTTCTGCGCGCGCGGGAAGTCCCTCGTTCGCAATAATTTCCCCGGGGCGAAAAGGAAAAAAAGAGAAGAGACACCGCGTTAATCCCCCTACAGCCTCCCAAGGCACTGCAACCGCCCCCGAGTCGCGAAAATCTCCGATGGCGGAGAGCCGGTAAAAACAAAAATCGCCGGGTATAAAGAATGGTCGAACGTTGGATAAAGACTGGCGATTCGAGGGTGCGGGGGCGTACCACCCTGCATCGAGGCAACGTCGACGCTGAGTAGCGCGAGAGGATTCCTGCCACTCGACAAATCGCAGGGTAAGCACCCCACCCCCAGCCCCTCGAAACCCCCGGCCCTAAGTCCCAATCGTCGACGACCGGACCGGCTCATCAGCGATATTTACTGTCTGCCGGAGAATCGATCTATCGACGGTCGCATCTACTCCATCCGTCCCACCCCCCTGCACCCTTGTCTTCCCCAACCCATTCCGGCACGACAGTGTACCTCCCCCCCCCCGCAGTCGGAGGCAGCAGCCACGGCCCACCACCTACGTCTGTGCATGCATATAAATCGAGACAATCGCGGATCCCCGGGGGCGGCTTATCGCGCTGGAGTCGAGCCGTGGAGGGGTGGCCGAACCGAGCGCCCCAGGGAGACACCGGGGCCACCCAACCTATCGGCGAAGGAGGGAGACGCGCGGAGTAGGGGTTCCTGTTCCCTACATGCAAATGGTTCGCATTTATTGTAAGCAAAGAGCGCCGTATGAATATGTGAAGTGGAGTACGAAACAAAACGGGAGGAGAAGAAAAAAAGACGAGCGACCGAGGGTGGCGCGAGGCTAAGCGCCGGGGCCAGGAGGTTCGAACGAAAACGGAAATGGCCGGGACCGGCCGATATCAACGCGTTGTCGCGCGACTTCGGGATAATGGGGGAGAAGATCGGGAACGACGCGAACGGAAAAGACGGGAGAGGAGCTTAATGATCGATGCTGTCGGGGATAAACGTACGCGAGATGACACGGGCCAGTCAGGTACCAGACGAAAATTAATAGAGTTCGTGTCCTTTTGCGGGCTTTGGGGAGCTTCCCGAGAGGCGGTGGATCCTCAAATCATTTTTATATGTACAAAAAATGAAAATTATGTACTAGCAATCACGTTTAATAATAGATTCATGGATACTGATTGCACGTGTTTTTATTGAAAGCCTTCGCGTTGAAAGTTAGATTAAAAGGTTTTCCGATGATATCGATAAAATTTGATATAAATTGCTAGCAAGTGATATTTACGAGTCTTGTGAGTTTAAGTATGGGAATCCAGTATCTGTGAATTGTCGATAGGTTACGTAAATGCAGAAATTCTCGAGAGTCTTAGGAATGTTATGAAACTGTGATTCTTCTTGGTGGAATATAAATTATGCAGATGTTTATGCATTAATGGGAAATTTTCATTTTTAGAAAAACTACGTAATGCACTTAACGTGCAAATACAGGGTGTTCGTACACTCCTGGGAAAAATTTTAAAAGAGGATTCTAGAGGTCAAAATAAAACGAAAATCAAGAATACCAATTTGTTGATGAAGGCTCCGTTAAACAGTTATTAACGTTTACAGTTCCGACCGTACTGAATTTTTTTCTCAAAATTGCGCAAGATTTCGGAGGTATGTCTATTCACCAAAAATGATTGCAATTAACCTCCGCAACCGAAAATAATTTTTTTAGAATTAATTAAAAATTTTTTTTTTCGTCGAAAAATTTAAGCACCCTATCGATTTTTCTTAAAAATTCGTTTTTCATTTTTAGTGATTTTGTTTGACGCCTTACAGAAAAGTTGTCTAATACTTTTTTGTAGGTACCCATGAGCTCTACTTCAGAAAAAAAGTTTTATTGAAATATATTCACAATTGTAGGAGTTATGGCTGTTTGAAAATTGGACCATTTTTATGGGATTTTTCTCATTTTGCGAGGTCAAGGACCCACTTTCCGAATATTTTTGCGATTTGTACATGTTCTCCGCCAAAATACGCGTAGTTTGCTTTTTTAAACATTAAAATCATTCAATCCGTTCAGAAGTTATGATGTTTTAAAGATACGCATGAAATTTCAGTGAAACATATCGACGCTATGGTCAGACATGAAATTTTCGGTGATGAATTTTTTTCTCGAAACTGAGTAGGATTTCGAGGGTATGTCTGTTGACCAAAAATGCTTGCAATTGACCCCTGCAACTAAAAATAATTTTTCCAAGACTATTCGAAAGTCTTTTTTTCACCCAAAACTTTCAGCACTTACTCGAATTTTTTTCTCGAAAGTGGATAGGATTTCGGAAGTATATGTATTCACCAAAAATGATTATAATTGACCCCTGCAACCGAAAATAATTTTTCCAGAATGATTTGAAATTTTTGAATTTAATTGCCATCAACAAATTGGTATTCTTGATTTTCGTCTTATTTTGGCCTCTAGAATCCCCCATTAAAATTTTTCTCAGGGGTGGCCGAACACCCTGTATATAAGAAATACTCGAAGTAAGATACGAATTATTATATTTAGAACTTGAGGCTACAAAGCTCCCATTTCATTAATTCTATTAATAAAAATACGAATTTGCATAAAGACACGCAATCACCCTTAACTTCGATAAAAATATAGGATTCAATTATCTGCATAAAATTGCACTTCGTACGCTACAATTTTAATAAATATTTAACGTAACGAACGTTTTGCGTCACATTTCGCAAGAATCGTTGAAACGCCGTCCTCGAAAGCGGAAATTTCGACGAAAGGACTACGAATCATCTTTCCGCGAAGGGGAAAACGATATCGCGTGTCCTTTTTAAATCACGAAACCGATGCTAAGTGGCATAGTGTTTCCTAAACTTGGCTGGCTTCGGGGTAAGCGTCTACCCCTAGCAGGGAACAGAAATACTTCCCTTTCTCAGAGGAGGAGGAAGCCAAATGCGAACTAGGCCGACTGGCCGTCGTACTGGGACGGTCAATGGAATCTGGAGAAACCGCCAAATACCCTGCAGTCGAAGAGTAGCGTTTCGCCATTTCAAATCATAGCTGCTCGAAAGCGTTAGTGACGCACGATGCATCTCGCCATCCTTCCATGCAATATTCCTAACAGTATACACTCTCCGAGTTTCGCTTTCTCAACCTCCAACATTTGCTATTTCTATTCATTTTATATTTATTTAAGGGTCAAAGTGTTGTTCGTTAACCTATTATTTATTTTAAGTCAAGTCTGATGAAGTCATCGTGTGACTTCGTCACACCCTCGATGAAGTCTAATATATTAAAATTAACGCTCTTATATTACTATATTTGCAAAATATTCGTAAAACAAGCCTGTTACTTTTTCTGAGCATTGTATGCGCGAATTTAAACGAAACGAAGTAGTATATCTTTGAAAAATTACTTACAATTAAATCGTACGTCAAAGAATTAAATCCAAGGTGTTCCAATTATTCTTTCGGGTCGAAAGAATCGACCTTTTGTACTTTTGGGAGTCAACATGTTCAGACACCAATCACAAACTATATTACATATTTTCACTCGTATTCGTACTCTATAATGGTGATTAACTATAAATAAGCAATTTTTCATTTATAGCGAATACGAGTGAGAATAACTGTACATGTTTTATATATTTCCTCGCACAATTTATAAAAAATTAAAAATACCAACCACAAAGATTACACGCACGATACTCTAAACATTATCAAATAATAATACAAAGTCACGAATCTTTTTCAAATTCACAATAGGAATGCTCGATCAAAGCGTAATCCTAATACCCGAAATATTCTACGTAATGAAACATCGAAGGCACAGAGCCAGAGAGGTAATTTATTCATATAATTATCGACGGAGGGGAACAATACGCTTAACTGGATCACGGAGACCAATAACTTTTGTAAGCGCGACAATGAAAAATTCGGAGTCGCCCTAATTCTCGTTCCACGTTCATTTCGGTCTAATCTTTATCCGAAAGCCCCGCGTTCCCGCTCCACGATACTTGTACTTTCGCGCGTTTCAGTCTGTTTTTATCGTCCCATGCAAATGCAGCTGAATTTAATAGAGACCGGATGATAAATCATCGAGCCTCGAACGTACGAACCGCGCTTAATAGATTCTTCTCGCGCCGCTGACATCCACGAAAGTGATTTGCTTTCCCATAAATCTTCGGGGGGGGGGGGGGGGGGCCAGCATAAATTTTCCAAGCCTCTCTTGTCCGGTCGAGTTCTCCAGCGCCGACATTTATGAAGTGTCCGCGTTACTCGACCCTTTTCTACCCCGAAACAATAGGAGTTCCTTCGTTAGAAATTATTAAAAGCCCGGAAAAATTGCGGCACTTGGAACTTCCTGGGTAGAATGGAAATTATTGCGCCGCCGTGACAATTATAATCCCGGAACCGCTTCTCGTTTATTTTTTAACGAACCCGAACCAAAGTAGCCCAAGGAATTACAGCTTTAAAAATTGGGTTCTTCGACTAGATTCAAAAATTCATAAAATTCTGTTTCTTAACTGGGTAAAACAAATTCGAATAATGAACAAAGGTTCTTGCGACAATGTTATCTCGAAGGAAATGAAAATCATAAATAATTTCTCAGTCGAGAAATGAAATCGTTCAACGTAAAAACAGCGACGATAGCGAGTCTAGTTCGCGATGTTCTCGAGTAACAGCCAATATACAAGCACTAATGCCCGTTCATCGGCTAGCAAAACAGAGAAAAAAGGTAACGAAAGCTCAGAGGAGGGTAAAATCGCGATCCCCCTTCGAGGCCCATCGAACCCTCGCCGATTTCGTCGAAGGAGGACGCAACGACGCGTTCTCGTTACAGAAAGGCATTCCGCGCGGCCGAGATTAAGCCGGGAATATTTAGCAAATGTTTCACATAAATCAAAGCGGCGCAATATGTTCCGAGTTCGGAGCCGGGCTATGTAAATTCATGGTAATATCGCTGGCCGCCCCCGCGGAGAGAAGAGTTTCGATTCGTAGGGGGGGAACGCGTTGAAGAGGGAATTAAACGAACAGGAAGCTAGACAGGGACGATCGAATAAACAGCGACGCGTTCACGAACCAAACGACGCGTAACGATACCTGCGGGAGAAACTACCGAGAGAAAAAGGAACGCCATCGACAAAAGAGAAAATCAGGACTAATAAAATAGAGGACAGCGTTGAAAAGAACCGAAGACAGAGGAAGGAGGGGGGGAACAGAGAGAGCGAAAGCCTAAAGAGGGTAGCGGCCACGTATTTCATGAACCCCTAAAGCAGCCCTAAGCATCGCTGCAACCGCCACAATCCCATTCATTCTCTTTATGGGCTCCCAAGTATTCGGGAGCGGGCTTGAATAAATCGGAAATTTGCCCCGGGGAAACGGTCGAGCCCCCTTCTCGCGATTTACCTACGACTTTCGAACTGGTCATTCGCGTTTACCACCACCCACCCCCTCGCCCCTCGTACACCCACCCGTTTTCGCGTGAATTATCGTCTCGTACTGTGTATCCGCGCGACGATCTCTCGCTTAATTCTTTTCTATGCAAGTGTCGCGAAAGAAACATTAGTAAATGTATCGCATGTTTCTTAAATTTCTCCCTTATTTTGTCTTTAAATTCTTTATTTACAAATTCATTGCTATTATTGTTATTATTTATTAATGCGAAGTAACCAGTTTGGATCGAAATGGAAGTCCACTGAGCAAGAATTAACACTTCACTGCCAGATCAAAACCGTATAATATTCTGCAAAAGTAAAATTTTGATTTTAGACCATTGTAAGCTATGTAACCTGAAATTTGTTTCACTACTTATTTTTGTAACCTTGTTAAAATTCACAAATTCCATTCAAATTTATTTCCCTCGACGTCTTAATTTGAGAATTAATTTTTCTAGTATCATAGTGGTAAATCGTGTTAAAGGATATTATTTGTTCGAATGAAAAATCGACTCCTTTATTGACTTAATAAAGAATTTTCTAGTTCCTCGAAATCTTTGAATTTTCGTTTTATTAAACAAAATTACTATAATTGATAGACGAAATTTGGACTCCTTTTTTTAGAGATTCTGTTACTTCTAAGATTCTACCAACAGTTTGGAAATAAAGTGAGATGGAATTTGTAGCAATAATAATGGTGGCTGGTTCCCTGTCAGAAATTGGACATTAAATACGAATATTATATGCCACAAGCAATACAGCATTCATCGGAATAGTTTGGATCGCTACTAAAATTATACGAGTACGTAACATTGTTCAGGTATGAAACTATAACACTAAATTTGATATGAATTCAACGTAAATCACGAGAGTCTGCTAGCCCGTGGCGGGAGTTTCATAAAACTATGATTGAGCAGCGGAATGGATGATTCCATTCCGGTGTCTAACTATGCAGAGAACGTGTTCCATGAGACCGTGAAATGCTCGGAGCTATTTACCGAGCGTAATATCACGCGAGACAGAGGCTGTAAAACATCGTGTTGAACGCTCCATAAATCTCATGTAACGCATACTTCTGCTGTTCTTGAGAATCTTTCGATTTAATCGATGGAAGGAATGTACAGCATCGCGCTTAATATTCCCCCCCTGGAAATTAAAACGATAAAGTTCCTAGAAAAATTTGAAATTAAAATATTATAACTCTGTAAACGATATCGATCTTAGACGCGTATGTTCTGACGTTTCGACCAATATTGGTGTTATAAAATATTCACGAGTCTTCTTATGGTTTTAATATTGCGGTACAGTTAATTTTATTCTTTAATTAAGCTTCAGAACTTCGGTATATAGGTTGTCGTAACAGATTTTCGAAGAGGATTAAGTTAGAAAATAGCTGAATCATGCAAACAGATCGATCACGATGACACAATTAACCCCTAACTTGGAAGGGTTGCAACTTGAATAGCTAAGGGTCCTGACGCTGATGCCTGTACGGAATCCCTAAACGCTCGTTAGTAAACTGTAAATCTAGCGGCTCGCCGGCTAATTTGCATCTGAATCCAGATACCTAAACTACGCCACACAATGAAATCTGATCGGAATCTTAAAATCCAGTCGCATTGTTAGCCCGATCACTGCAATCGCGTTTCACATCTTGTCTGATAATCGACGAAATCATAATAAGTACAATCGTTGAAACCAAGAACTTTTGCTCCATTATGACTATATTTCGTTTCGAGCAGTCTAGATTTAATTCTTTGTAACTTTATTCTATTCTTCGTCGATTCTAAAACTCTCAACTATTTTAAAAGGGCTAAATTCGTTCTTACAATCATATTTCTCACAATTTTAACTACTTACAAAAGTAAAGTATCGATGTTTTGTTTATTTTCAAAACAGTTACGTCTCCGAAATAAATTAATGAAACCTATCTGAATATTTAATGTAACAATGGGAACAATTACCACGTTGAACTGCTATGAATAAATTTATTATAGTACCTGTACGTGCACGTACTGTTCATCGAAAGAAATATTACGGAGGAGTAGAAAATGAAAGAATTACAAGTGCCGGGAAATTTCTCGGCGCATTAGCCCGCTACGCCGCAAAGTAAACACCAGCGGATTCTTCAAAATATTTACACGACTTGCCTCTCGAGAAGATTTGTCGGATAATCCGGAAAGAAAACTAGAATCGACGAACGATCTTCTCCAGCAGTTATCCTCTCAGCGTAATGTCATTCATTCTGTCGCTGTACCAAACCAATTCTCACAATTTAAATATCCGTTATTAATTTATACAATTTATACAATTTAACACGAGCCCTACAATCATCTACAAAAATTTCCATTGGACGCGGTGTGTCCTTTACAGCCAAATATTTCAAATGAAAGAACTTCATAAACCTTGCAATAATATAATATTATTAAATTTCTACGACTTTCAAACACGCGATGATTGATCAATTTTATTTATAAATATTTCCATACGCACATTCGTTTTTAAAATACATATAAACCGAACAGTGAAATTTGTTAGGTGCACAAAGCATCCAATGTTTGTCGCGCGAGGGTCGAGGGATTATAATTATAAGGGAGTGCAATTCCCAAACGCGTCCCGAGGCAAACCAAGAAATACAGAACGAAGAGAACGAACCTGCTACCGACTAATCATGATCGATGACGAACGAACGGTCTCCAATTCGAAATACGTCGAAAAGAAGGATCTTCATCCTCGCGCGGGCAGATATATCGTACTCGAGCCGGTAACAGAGTAAACGCGTTAAAGTTTCACGAGAAGAAAGGCACAAGACACGAGAGCGAACTTACCCGAAAGCTATTCAACATCGTTTTCGAGAACTTACGCATGGCCCCTCGTATTGGTTCGGTCCTTTACAAAGAGTCCCTCTTCTCCGTTTTTTTCTCGGCTCGTTTCTCTTCGTTCGTTACATTATATTAGTCGGTCCCACGGGCGACGTTTCGCGACGACGTCTGACGAGTTGAAAAATCATCCGATCGTCCTGTCCGGATGACGAAGCGCGAGGTCCGCAGTTTGCTCGAACCAACGACGCGTAAAGGGCACACGTCGCGCGAAAAGAATGATCTCGGGCATGTAACGCGCCTAAGCGATTGAAATTTATGGTCCAACCTCTCCCTTCCTCTTGTAGTTCGCATTAGGAAACGTTGAAAACAGTATTAAAATTAAGGAACGATTTTTGCATGTTTTGCTGCAATTTTATTTATCGAGTTCACGATTTCTTCCTTATTGAATTTGTCAGTGGTTTTAAAGCAATATTCGTCGAGTCTACAACTATTGTAAATGCAAACGTAATTTTGTCACAAGTAAATTAAATATATTTCGCTAAAAAGAATCTTCGTTCCTTGGATGTAGTAAAGAAATTAAGAGAATCTACTCGCGCGAGCACGGTTGCAAGTTAATCGACATAAGATGACCGTAGTTTGGCCCGGAGCAAATACCATCGAGCGCAAGCAAAGAAGAAACGAAGCATGGCGGGAGGCAAAGCTAAGAATTCCGTGATTTCACGATTTAGAGGACACGTCTGGGAGTCCCTTCGTCTTCATTTAAACGAATCCGCGCGTCCCTCGGTCCTTTCCGTGTCCTTTGGTCCTTCCAATCGAACAGAAATGTGCCACCGAAGGACCACAGGCCTTTTTGTCGCGTCTCTGGTCCCTCCGTTGGGTCACGAAGGGTCGCGGCCATGGCTCTTCAAAGAGAACGAAACTCGCCTCGAAGTCGGAGAAGAGACTCCGGATCCTCTGTAGAACGAGTGGAAACGGGTCTATGCAATAAGAAGGTGGACTAGGGGTTGTCACAACGGTCTCTAATCGGCCGGTATCCTCAGACTTAGCCGTCTTTCTTGCCTGCCACTGATCTCCTTCTCCGTCTCTGCCCATCCAGAACTCCCCCGACAAAGGTTCTTTAACGAGACCCTCTGCCCTCGCACTGATGAAAGAGCGCTCTTGAATATTACGTTCCTGTTTAATCACCCGTAATTTCACCCATTGTCGCCCGGCAAACAGGTTTTCTGGTCAAATATCGCGCCCGCTTCACGACGTTTTATCGCCCAAACGAACGTCTTCTCTTCCCGCTGCCAGGCCCGAGAAAATCTTACGAGGTAATTCTTCACGCCATGCTTCAGAAAATACGTCTAGAATATCGTCCAACCTTTACTTTACAGCGAGTCATGATTTCTTATATACTGTAAAATATCTGTGTCGAGAAACTGATGTATATTTTATTTATTGTATGTGTCAAAGTATAAATACGAGACGTTTTAAATATAGCTGATATGGAACACTAAACCTACCACGAGTGGTCAAATGACAGATTTTAAAATTTTCTTTAGAATTTATAAAATACAATGTTATTTTAGCGCCATTTAACTTCACAATTTTTCTTACAGTATATGTACAATGAATTTCCTCAATATTCACTTCTATTCTTACTGTTTGTTTTTTGAGAAAAATATGTAGTCAGTCTTGCCTACCACGACCGGTCATCTGATCTAATTTATGATATAGTTTTTCGTAAAAAGCATCCAATGTAAATAGGAAATATATGAACATGGGGAATCTTCAATTTTCACTGTCTTAAAAAAGGCTATCAATACGTATTAAGAATACTAAAACTTTAGGCGCGCGTAGTTCCGAAACTACTAGTGTTTTATCTATTATTGAGCCATCGGTGGAAGCGGTGAACCTTCCTCTTTAAAATGGTTTTTGGTTTTTGTCGATCGGACTTTCCGTTTTCGAGATATCGTAATTTATATAAAAGATAATTTTCGACTACGATCTCGCTCGACGCCTATTAACGCGTATTAAAAACCATAAAACTTTAGTCGCGTGCAGTTCCGAAACTACTGATTTTTTAATCATTATTGAACCACTGTTAGAAGCGGTAAACCTTCCTCTTTAAAATGGCTTTTGGTTTTTGTCGATCCGACTTTCCGTTTTCGAGATATCGTAATTTATGTAAAAGGGTATTTTTCTTAATTTGACTATCTCTGTCTCCGTCTGACGCGTCGTAGTGGACCTCCTTGTCGCGCGTGAGTCGAGACAGTCGCGTGACCAGGAAGTAGTAGTATTTCCAAGAATTTACTACGCACTGTTTACTATTGACGCGCGCGCGAGTTTATTGACGTAAACAAACGTTTCGCGCCCTTATATCTCCGAAACTAGCCACCGCATCGACTTGAAACTAAAATCGCTATATCTCCGGAACTAATGAAGCTATCGACTCGTACAAACGCTCATTTTAAAGGGCATTTCATCCCCTATCCGTTGCCCATATCAACTATTCTAATTTATGCTGCCTTCTGTGTTTAATTTCACATTTACTTTGACACTATTTACCTAAAAAAGTTTCTGCGATTCCTATCGATTATACGACCAGTCTGCGATAAAACTCGATTATAAATTCGTTATTTAATTGAAAAATAGTAGGAATAGGTACACATGAAGTACACATGAAGTGTCTGTAGGTTCAGTGTTAAACCTCTCTTTCTCAGAAACTTTAAACCGGAATAGTATCGTTTAAATCCCAGTCTACAGCGCCCATCGATTTCCCTACTGTTTTAATCCACAAGATTCGCCTCCTAATGCACGTGTCTTGTACTTTTCTCAGGTTTCGCGTGTTCGACCTTGCCCACCCCATCTTCGCCACGACTCCAAACTCCGTACCATTGCCCTTCGAGAACAAAACTTTCGACAAAGCTGCTCGGACCACCGTCGTCAACTTCTACGCTTCCGAAGGGACGAAGGATTCACCAAACCCCCCTGGTCCCCGTGGCGAAAGGACTTTCGCCGCGATGCTCAATTATACGGAACGCCAGGACAACGAGGACTCCCAAGATCTCGAAACTTCGAGCCCCGTGATCTCGTCGCGACGCATGTCGACCGTCGCGACGAGTTCGTCGGTCGTCCAACTCCAGGTGGACGAATTACGGACGGTCGTTAAAGTTCGTGCCGGGACGGGAGGAACGTTTAAGCGTCTCGCGAGCCGAGTTCTACCCCTAGAAACATCCCTCCAGGTAACAGTTTAAACGCCCCCGCGGACGAGACGCACCAATTTCTGTATGACGAATGCGTACAAGAGCGGAGATTGCTCTCGACGCCTCGCCTGAAAGGGAAAATAATTAACTTTTTCCAACAATAAAACTTGACGAGCGATGCGAATATGAATTTTCGAAAGCTACGTCCTTCAACCTTTGAAATAATCCCAAAATTATTCTACACAAATCTTTTAGTTATTTTAGCTTGTAAATTCAAAATTAAACACTGTACAATTTGTGAGATTCCTAAGCAACTAAATTCTAAATGTATTATAATTCTCTTAATGAATTATTTTATAGCATACTTCAAAATTTAAAATATATCTCAACTAAATAAAATTTATTTCTAAAATACTGATAATTTTGTTGTGGCATCGTTCACAGCACTCAAAGGATTATTTGCGCGTGTTTCCGACACAGCCTGTACGAAAGAGCATTTTCTCGAGCAAGATTTCACAGGGAGGTGTCAAACCAGTGATGGAAAGCGTCCATTACCTAGGACGGTTACACCGCCCCGCGATAATCTCAGCAGCCTGCAGCGATGGGCCGCTGCTAGTCGCTTGGAAGGGTTGAACAGTGCCGCTGCAACCCCTGCAGGTACCCGCGCACGCACACGACCCCACGCAGGGCTCCCGCGTCCCCTCGAATGTACGTGTGGATGCTCGTAGAAACGCCGTGATTGTTCCGCCGGTTTCTCTATTGGGATAAACGTCGACCCCTCCTTATCACCCCTTATCCTATGATGGAGAGGGTCCTTCCACAGTCGCGGGAACGGAACCCCATCGCCTAAGGGGCTGCTAATTGATTTTAGAAGTTCCTCCTTCGGGCCATCTCCTCTCTCTAACTCCCTCAAAACACCACGTTCGAGTTTTCGGGAAAGACACCGTCTTCCTGCCGTCGCGCTGCAAGAGTCCTGTTTCTAAGTCGTCTTACAGATTCTCGGCGAAACGGCAGCATCCTCGACCACCCTTGTTTCTCGTTAAACGGAGCTCAACGGGGACCCTCCTTTATCCGAGGAAATCGAAGTTCCCCCCGTCGCGATAACGACCGACGCTAGACGCTGTTCGCCGCGCGAAAGATCAGTTTTCCGTTTCTTCGATGCACGACGCCGCGTGTTCGCTACCCGGATCGATCGGCAATTAAGGAAGGAAATGTGTCGAGGGCATTGTTAACCGGGGATTACGAATCGCGGTTAAAATGTATTTCCGACTTGTAGAATACGATACAGAAGCAAACACGGAAAGGTCAGACGTCGCTGTCGACGATGTCTTTATTCTTTACGAGCGCCACCAGCAACAGAGAAAGTCTTTTCATCGCGTAGAATGCGTTTCGAAATTCGTCGCCTTGGAATTAATTACGATTTTTGGTGGTAGTTATACGTTGTATGCATGAGATAAAAATTCATTTTTAAATATCACAAAGTAGAGGAGAGTGAAGGGTTTGTTAACCCCCTGACGTACGATTTAATTCTAAATAATCTTTCAAACATGTATTCAATTTTATTTAAATTTGTTTGTACAAAGAAGAAGCATAATTAATGGTACAAGACTCGATGATTAAGAACTTGTAACGAGTCAGACTCGTCATTGTAGGGTAAGGGGTTAAAATTGTACGTATCGAAGAGCATAATTCAAAATTAAAGTATCCTCTTTACCTTTCATTTTGAACAAAGATTACATTTACAATATTTATATTACGCGATAAAATTCGTCCACTTTCTTGCATCCTTTCTATCCCATTTAATTTGACATTTTGTCAGCTGCAAATAAAAATGAAGAGACCACGAGATTAATATTTTAACGGAACAAAGTTCCCCCGGCAAAAACTTGAAAAAAAATGCGAGAAAATGCACGAGGAACAACGAAACGAGGATGGTGAAGCGTACATCGAGAAGCAAATACGATGGCGCGGAGTTTCAGAGTCGAAGAAATCGCGGGGGTGGCGAGATCAAAAGAGTAGCGATGGCTACTGCTACCGGGCTGGGCTTTAACGACGCAATCGAGCGGATCGTAGGAAAAGCACGATACTTAAAGAACAGACACGAGCTCAGGGTGATAACAAGACACGGGACCTTGAGGGCATCTCGACTGGGCGGAACCACTCGGTGAACTTGCAGCAAAAAGTGGAAGGAGTTGCCAGTCGTAATCACCGTCGCTGCAACAATGCAGCCCCCGAGGCTCGAGTTCTTTCCACGTTCTACTCTTGGCCAGGCCCCACCCCCCGCCTGTCTTCCGCGCTGTCGTCGCGAACAGAGAGACAACGTTCCATTATCCGCCTTTTCGACAGCGTTATGCGCGCTGAGTGACGCGTGCAACGTCCAAATATCCAAACGGGACCGCACAATAAGCTTCCGGTTTATTAAAATCCACCCTCGCCCGGACTTGCCACCCCCATCTCTCTCTCTCTCTCGTCACGATCAGCTGTGAACCGCCAGGATATTCGAGTGCTCGAACGACGTCGGGGATTTCAGAGCCCGTTTCAATGGACGACGCGTTGTTTACCGCAACACGGGGCAAACAATGGGCAGAGTTACCGGGAAACCGGCGGGCAGGAGTTTCGGAAAAATTTTCCGTCGGACTTTGACGATAACAGCGTTTTCGCCCGATCCCACCCCACACGCCGGTTTGGTTTCGCGTGTATGTCGACGGCGCGGAAATCTGCGGGATAACGAGGGGAGGTCCTCGAAACGAAGCAGAAGTAATGAAACCAATAGGTTCGAAGAGAACACGGTGGAACCGGCGTGGAAAATCGTGATCGTTATTTGGACAGTTTGCAGCCTCGACGAAATTAATACCGCGCGATCGAATGAAACGGATGCTTCGCGATTCGATTACTTTATTGCCGGCAATGAATTATCGCGTTCCTTCGCAACGTTAGGGATGACTGGGGAGGAACGTTCGTCGAACGACTCGCGGTATTATTTTAGAGGTAAACGATGAATTAAACGTGAATTTATCAATGACCAATTAAACAATATTTTACGAGCGCTTTTTGGGATCTTCTACCCGTGACTTATTTATTTAGGAACGAATGCAGGGTGAAATTTATACCGGTACGTTTATTTTCCTTTTCTGGGTAACATAGTTTTGTTTATATCATTTTTATCGAACGAGAAGATAATGTAGTAATGATTGAAAATGAACATCGCTCCGGAGGTGGCGTGCTCATTTATCGTACGTATATATTCGTAGAAATTTATTGTAATTATTTATCTTAATCCTTAAATTAATTATTCCTCCATTAGTTCATTATTTTTTAAATGCCTCGAAGGAAAGTTTCCATTTACAAATTTGGTAGAAATTAACATTAGGTAAAATAATTCAGTTGAGACTGATAGTACACTTAAGATTGAATGCACCTGATGATACACATTCATCGTACCTACGCTACTATTTTATCAAATTATCAAATAATTCGACGCGGTAAATAGCTTATTTTTAAGAATATCTTTCCACAGTAAATTAGCTGTGATCTTTAAATCCCAGTCGCTGACAAAGATCCCCCAAGATGGGAGGAATAAAAGTGTTCAATTTTTCAGAATCATTGCTATTACGAGGCCGTTTTCTCGCGGATCCCTTTCCAATTCGCCTCCGTATTACTCCAGCGACTGGTCCAGGCCCTATGACCTTGAACAGCCAAAATATTTGGACTCCGGGCAGAAATCTGCTCGAAAGGCAGACTTCCCTTCGTCTTCACCCTTTCCGGTTAGACAAGCTCGCGACGCTAAATCGTCCATTAACGCGCAGCGAACCCTTGAAAATATCCTTCGGCGGGGAAACAAAAAGGTGGGGAAACAAAGAGCGAGAGAGGAGATCGGAAGAAAAAAAGGGAGGGTCGCGATTCGACTACCGGGGAAGATATTGCGTAAGGGCGGATAGGGCGCTCGGGGGTGTAGCGTAGAGCGACGCCAGTACCTTTGTCGCCACTTAAAAGGGTCGTGTCCCTCCTCCTGCTCCCGCGAAACGGCGTCGTCGACTTCTAGGAAGTCGTACGAGACGCAGGTGGCCCGGTCGCGTTATCGTTCGTTCGCAGTTCGTCGAACACGGGGCCAACCCTTCTCGCCGCGTCGTGGAATCCGCTTTGGGCGGAAACACGAAATCGCGCCCGTGGAAGCCAAACGTCGTTAATAACTCGCGGTACATTTAATACCTCTCCGGTTTGAGCGATGCCGGGACGACGAAAAGGGTGACGGATTGTTAATTACTGCTCATTTTACCCGCGAGCCGAACGCGGACAGTTTTGGTACGCGATTCTTCGAATTAACGCCTCTCTGACCGGCGCCATCTCCGATTCGACGCCAACGACGCGTACTCCACGCTAAAATAAATTTAATTGACTTGAATGACTGCGATATAATGCGTGAAATTCTTCACATGTTTGAGGATAGTGCAAATTTTAATGGGTTGCAAAAATAGACAGGCGATTTATTATTTAACAATTACGTTAGTGTGCATAGTAATTACAAAAAATAAAAGCTATGTAGAATTGAATGCACGATGATAATGTGTGCTATAAAAATTACAAATTTAATCTGTGAAATGCTTAATAAAAACAAAAATATGGACCTAAACAAACTGACTTTGGTCTTTGATAACCACTTCATTAAGGTACATAATATTTTCAGAAACTAAAAACTAGGCTTATAAATTTGAATATTCTAGCATTCGTGTCCGTGAACGTGTTAAGTAGATTTGGTGATGTCTGATCAGACATTCCAAAGGGTCCTCGGATAGACCGAAAGAAAATAAAATATTTAACGTAGAAGGGATCGTAAAATTATTTTCTCCTCCCTGAAAATACGTAAATTACAAATTTGACCCGTATGCTTAAACAAATTGACTTCCATAGCTGAATATTGAAAGATCCACGCGTTTCTTCCCCGTCACAAATGGAAAATCCACCAAAGACGCAAAGTCCCGACCGCGTTCGTGAATTTTCCGCGCGCAAAAAATTATTCCAACCGTAGCCGGAAGGAAACAACGGGATTAAAGACGTAATTACACTTTACTAGAACAAAAACTTCCCGCCGGACAGAAAGTTAATCTCGTTGTTCCCGCGGAAACGAAACGGGTTACCGAAACTGCGGGGCGTTCGTGCTTCCAAACGTAATTACACATTTCAGACGCAGGATTATTACCACCGGAAACGCGACTGTACGTTTACCAGCATTAGACTCGAGCCGCCTGGAGACTTATTCGACGCTATTATCGTTATTGCGCGCGTTCAACGTGCCGCGGATCGCGGAATGGAACCGCGCCACGGGCACAATGCAACGCAATTCGAGATCAAGTTCTTCGGCAATTTTATCGAGTGGGAGGGTAGATAAAGGTGGTGGGGGTGAAAAGGGGGGAGGGCAGAGTGAACGGGGAAAAAGTCGAAACGAGGGAAATCGACCCCTCTGGAACCGGATACGTCGTAAATCCTGACGTTACATCATTAATGCGGCTTGGCTCGTTAATTAATTCGCCAGTGTTGCGGCCTGGCTCGGTATGCGTGGGGTGGTTAAAGAGGCCGAACGATTTGCTTTGCGCCAGCAACATGCGTGTATTTGCACCGATACGATCTAATTACTAGAATGACACGTCCAGAATACCGCTCTGGCTCGCCGAAAATCATTCGACATGCCCTGCCACTTGCAATATGTGCATCGAGGGGAGCTCGAAAAGCAGGACGATTGAATTTTCAATCCGTCTCACCGATACTTCCCTGCCTCTGTATCGATCCGAAACTAACTTATTTCTGATGGTCGGTGAAATAATAACTGACGAAATCGCAATTCTATATTCGCAAGACTTTGTACGCAAAGTAAGACGTGTTCGCTTTAGCTGCCGATACAAGACTGTACAGAGAGATCGACAACGTGCACAGCACTTTTATAAAGTATAATAACAGATGTCGCGATTATCCCCATACTCGAATGTCCATATTACAACAATTTTGGCGACGCAAATTGCTGGAACTCGTTGTCCATAACGGAAGGACTAAAATACTTTTAAGAACGTAGGTTAGCGATGATGGATTCCAAGTATTCTCGAAGGACGATAAATATTTAATATTTCCGGCTATTTTACAATTCTACAAAGTTATCCTCGCCTCGAGCGAACTTTGTATGGTTCGTACGCCTTGTATTTAATAGCACGGAAGAAAGATGGACAGATTATATTCGTCGCTCGCGCAGGAAAAGTTCACGAATCCGCGGGATTACGGCGATATTTTCTATCCGGCCTGTTGTACAAGGCCAATTTGGTATCTGTAAGTATGACGAATGGTCACGGGCAACGAGGAGCTCGAGGCTACGAAATTACGAGGCTTTCGCAAGGATTATGTGCAAACGAGTGGTATTTTTAAAGCTGTACCAGGAGAGAAAAAAAGATGCTCGAGGCAGCTGGAAGTGACGTATTATTGCTTCCCTCGTGGAAAGATGTTCCACGCTTTCGTCGCGTTGCACAGCGTCCTTCTAAAAAAACAAACTACGAACATCGTCCCTATAATCTTCCCTCGGTAATATTTTTATCCGATTAACTCGTACCCGTCCGAACCCAACGACAAATATTTCACGTAACATAAAAATCTTTCCCTTCGAAAAGATGAAATTAAAATTCACTCCTTTGAAGATCGAATTCACCGATGAAACGTATGCAGTGGTCTCTCTATGGCCTCGTAAAGGCCAAAACCAACCCACAGCTTCCTTTCATAGCCCAACTATCTTCCTCCCCGCAATACCCTCGATCACAACGTGTTCCAAAATTAACGAACGACTTTACGCTGATACTAATGGACCCATCAAACTCTTCCTCTCTCGACTCATTAACGTTCATACGCAGGATACGGTTCGGCCAGGAGTAGGGACAGAGACGAGGGGGTGGAAAAAGAGAGCTAAACTCGACGAGACTCCCTGATGAAACGGAATCTCATCAAAATGGACGTGAATGCGTCGAGCATTGATTTCCTACGTCCCCAGATTTCCTCTGGCAGCGCCGGAGCTTGTTACCGGGCTTTTCCACGATCGACACGCATCGCCCGCGCATACGTGCATAATTAACGAGACGTGCCACGCGGCTGGGACGATAAATTTTGACGTACGAATCCGCAGCGACACGGATCACGGCTAACGGCGCGTCCTGCCCTGCAATCGGTACTTTTCGAAACGCGGCCGCAACACGAACTGCCTAACACCGGCCGTGTGGTGAACCGCAAACGCCATCGGTTTCGACGTTTCCCTCTTTAACAGGGCCCTTACTTTGCACGCGTGATCCCATCCAGCCCCTTAGCCTTCGATCGAAACGATCACGCGCCCCGTAACAGGCCCCCGGGCACTTCTAAAACAATATTATTCGAAACATTGCATCGAACAGGTTATTTTATTTCGTTATTATTTTCGTTATTTTGTTTGAGAGTTATTTGAAATAATCGTGATATTGTGAGAGATATAGCAATGTCGTCATCTATTAGAGACTAAAAGACACAGGAGATTTACTGTGTCAGACTTGGACAAATTTCATTTAAAAAATAAGAAATAATTTATTTTAGATTATTTTCAGTAACTTTATTTGAAAATAAGAATAATAGGTACTTGGTCTTGGTACTGGGTTTTTTGAATTATCTCCTTGCGAAGAGTACTTCGAATGGATTGTTACAAAGATGTGATAGATTATTTTGTTAATTATTATTTTCGAGATTATTTCTTTTGGCTAATTTGAAATTTAAAAAATGACGGAATAACGCATTTTTGAAATCGTTTTACCTCGAACGAATATTACTTTTATTTTTGGATAACAGGAAAAATAAGTTGTTTCAAATGAGCCCAGGTCTGCTTCAAAATAATAGTGAAATTCTGATTTTTGTATTAATATACAGGGTGTTCAGCCACCCCTGGGAAAAATTTTAATCGGAGCTTTTAGATGCTAAAATAATACGAAAATCAAGAATACCAATTTGTTGATGGAGGCTTCGTTAAAAAGTTATTAACGTTTAAAGTTCCGTCCATACTGAATTTTTTTCTCAAAAATGCGCAGGATTTCGGGGGTATGTCTATTGACCAAAAATGATTGTAATCGACCCCTGCAACCAAAAATAATTTTTTTAGAACGATTTGAAATTTTTTAATTTTGTCGAAAAATTTAGACACCTACCCCCGTCGATTTTTCTTAAAAATTCCTTTTTCATTTTTAGTAATTTTGTTTGACGCCCTACAAAAAAGTTGTCTAATACTTTTTTGTAGGTGCCCATGAGCTCTACTTCAGAGAAAAGTTTCATTGAAATATATTCACTATTGTAGGAATTATGGCTGTTTGAAAATTGGACCATTTTTATGGGGTTTTTCTCATTTTGCGGGGTCAAGGACTAACTTTTCGAATATTTTTGCGATTTGTATATATTCTCTATCAAAATACGCGTAGTTTGCTTTTTTAAACATTAAAATCGTCCAATCCGTTCAGAAGTTATGACGTTTTAAAGATTCGCATGAAAATTCGGGCACACATTTCTGGCCAGAAATTATATTTTCGGTAAGGAATTTTTTTCTCAGAAATGCGTAGGATTTCGGGGGTACGTGTAATGACCAAAAGTGATTGTAATCTACCTCTGTAGCTGAAAATAATTTTTTTAGTACGATTTGAAAAATTTTTTTTTCACCTAAAAGTTTCAGCAACTACCCGAATTTTTTTCTCGAAAGTGGGTAGAATTTCGGGGGTATGTGTAATGACCAAAAATGATTGCAATCGACCCCCACAACAGAAAATAATTTTTCTAGAATGATTTGAAAATTTTTTAATAACTTTTTAACGAAGCCTCAGCCAAGGAATTAATACTCTTGATTTTCGTTTTATTTTGGGGTGGTCGACCACTCTGTATATTATATTTCAGCCATTGGTCATCGAGCACGATCAGACAATCCACGAACATAGAATAATATGATAAATAGCTCGTTTGACTTTCGTCTTGGTGCAAACGCGTCCCGATTTGCAATGCAAGCGTCCTTCCATGGCGGAATGAATTATTAGAGAAAGCGACGAAGGCGACCGGGCGCAGATTAAACTGTGCAAAGCCGATTTCGATGAAAGGCAACTTCCACCTCCCGTCGTCGGCCCCGTTGGTTGTTTTCGCAAAGGGGCGACTGATACGTGTGGCGGACTGGGACAGACGATGCCAGCGAGTTTTATGGCGAGGGATGGATGATGGTTCGGATGAGAGGGTACTAACGTTTACGGGATAATAATTGGAGTACGTAAATTACGCTGGAACGACGAATTGATGGAGATCGTAACGATAAGGCGACGGTCTAATGAATTCACCGAACTAGGGACAGTTACATTTAGAAGGAAAAGCTCCATATTTCCCAGAAACGACACGTATGGATTCCACGGAACCAAATCTGTGCTTAATCGATGCAATTTTTTATACCATTAGACTAGCAATCAGTGAGATTTATAAATTTCATCTATATTCTAGCAAACCAGATCTTTATGCACTACTAAACTAATAGTAGATCAAAGAAATCCAAACTAATGGCTTCGAGTAATATAACTTTCTTAATTATTACAGTAATTCCATTATTTCAGTTCATATCTTTTCTTTAATTTTGTATTCAAAGCTCAAACTCATAAATCAATGCACAATAACGGTCGATTCTCAAATCTCAATCTACGAGTTAACGTCGTTAAATCGACTATTCCGGCCTCTCAACGAGCAATTAAAACACGTAGAGTAATAAGGAAATATTTGGGGAACGTGTTTCCCAATTTTCCACGGGGAAACTGTTCATGAAGGCTACCTTATCGAAAGCTAAAAAAATATAAAATTGATAGCACGCACGAGATAAATCGCTTTGAAAGAAAACACGAAACGGTTTCGAACTTTACAAAGCAATTTGGCCGCGTTCCAACGTTCCTCCCCCCCGCGATAAGTTTGTTTATCAACCGGAGCTATCTATCACGCGTAGCGCTGTTGTGTCGGTCGCCTATGAGTATATTAGCCCGAGATTTCAGGAACTTTCCCCGAGCGTCCGGATCGTCTCTATCTCGAGCGAAGAAAAGGGACGTCAGAGACCAGGAATTCCCAGTTAAAAATGTACACGGCGCATTGTCGTGCTCCCCCTCGCGACAGAGGTATTGTCCACTCGGAAGGAAATGCCGGCAGCCGCCCGGAAACCGGAGAAAAGTTTAATCGTTGCTGCGGAACGTGACGTCAGAGATAAGAAGCACGAGGAAAACTCGAAGCTAGAGGCTCGCGTAAACGCCTCGCGTTTGTACCGGGCCAAAGGCCACGGGCAGGATATCTTCCTGTCGTATCGAACTTCCGGACTTTCGTGATATTACTTTCGCGTTTGCCGTCGCTGTTTGCGAAACCGCCTCTGTTTCGGTTGTTTCTTTGCTTATTGAAAACTCGCGCGGCGAGTCTCGGGCCACGCGAATCAAACGACATTGAAACAACGCCTTTCGCGAACGAATATACGGGGTGTCACCTAACGTTTGTACATGAAATGTGATGATTTTATGCCATTTTTTTAAAGAAATCAAGGTCACCTTCAATTTTTTTTAAATGGGATTATTCTTTTCGAAACACCTACAATGATAGTCCCTTTCATTAGGAATTCAGTGAGTATAATTATTCAAGGTCATTCAAGGTCACGACTGGAGAAAATGTATAAGATTTAAAATATTGTAGCTTTTGTATTCAGCCCTATTGTATCATTCAATTTTGACCTCGAGAGATTTGATGTATCTTTGAAAACTACAGAGATATTTTAGGTGCAAACGTTAGGTGATACCCTGTATATTTTTAGGCGATAAGTTTTGTAAAATTAAAATTACGTCCTATTTGCTTTGTTACGATTTTAAAATTTAGGAATAGACTTTAACGATTTCTATTAATTATAGACTTGTTTGTAGTGTACTGTGCTGTTATTTGAATCTTGTATACTATGTATTTTAGTATATGTATTTTAATTTTAGTTTTGAAAGATGGGAAGAGATGAAAATTGTAACTTACTGCAGTTAAACTTTGGAACTCTTATTTCTTAATAAAATTGTCGATGGGATTGCTACTTTTGCAGCCATTAACGTTGAACGACCGATTTAGAATTGTTAATTTTTAATTACGTGTTTGAGAACTTGTTCTCCATTTCTGCGAGTCCATTACGGTCCGTGATTAATATTCTGCCGCTAACAATGGAATTGCATGATTAAATTTTAGTTCCCGCGGAACATTCGATAGTAAATTAGCAATATTATAACGATATTCAACGGCGAACCGTGATTTGGCTGTAAGTACAATCACGCTACGCTGCGCAATGTTACAAGTAAATCGAATTTGCGTGAAACCACATCACCGTGTCACGTCAAGCGTAATTCTAATTACATATGCATCACATACCCAAAATGTATATTAAATATACTAAACTCCGTTTCGCCGGTGGACTTGTCAGAAACGAAATATTATCTTCCAACGGTGTATAGACTTTTACTCTTTGAATAAAACGTTTCGTTACGCACTAAGATAACGTTTAACAAGATATCATAAATTTACCTCGGAAAATGATTCGTTCGTCCGACGCCAAGCGTTTCTTGACTTCGTTTATCCAGTAACTTCTTGAATTTGTACTTCTCTCGAGCGAAAGGATCAAGATTAATCTTGGAACTTCTTCAAACTTGCACTGTCTCGATTTAATCTTCCCGCGTCAAATTTCCATTGCATTGTGTTCAACGAAACTGTCGCTAAACTTTCTCTTTAACAGGAATGAATTCTTGAATCTAAACTTTTCACAAACTGAACGATCAAGATGTATCTCAAGAAGACTTCTAGAATTCCGACGTTGTTACACAACTCTGCGAAGGCTTGTCAAGAAAATTCAAACTCGCTTAATACGGGACAAATTTCTCTCTATCAGGACTTACTGAACAAATGAAATAGGTTTCTATTGCAAAATATAACCATCGAAATTGGAGGAAAAAGATTCAATGATAATCGAAAAATCCACGAACAATCAAAAGCGTTGGAAAAAATATTCTACCACGTAAATATATATAGCAAAACCTAAGTATAGATATTTATACATATGTGTAAACCTATAGAACTCTATTTCGCGTCGGATGAAGCATTTGTTCGTATATAAACTGAATTTAAAATTTTCTTCAGTTCACTATTAGTCCAGTTTTGAGTGCCTTCGGTTTCACCTGGCCTCTAACATCCTAGTATAGAGGACAAATAAATAATCTCTCAGCTTTTCTCGAGACGATCGAGGCTGGTATCGGTCCTCGTTACAGCGAGCACCTATTCCGGGCTAATGTTCGCGCGCGACTGTTCCAGATCGTGTCGTTCTTATTCCTGGTACGTGACAAACTCGCCGAAAAACACCGACGCCATGAAAATCCGTAGACAGATTGGATTTGATCCCCCGGCCGCGTCCCTGCGGGCATGTTCTGCGGGCTCGCGAGAGCGTGCCAAGGATAATCGTGTCCTCGACGATAACAACGTAATCGGGGAAGCAATTTGAACCAGAGATGCCAGAAAGGCACCGAAGGTGCTCTCTCACACTATGTCAGATCACGCGTACGTGAGCTCGTGGAGTTTCGGAAACCCGACAAAGGCAAAATGACGCATGCCCTCTTTCTCGATTCACCGAAGTTGCCCGAAGTAATTTCGGACCGCCTCGTGAGAGTCGAGAGAGAAAGGCTCACACTTCCCTTCTCGCTCTTGAACAACTAATATCCGACCTCCCGTCAACAGGTCTCCACTGGCCTCTGCTGACCGCTGCTGACCACTCCTGGAATTTCTGACAACGTATAACGATTACGACTGGCTACTGTTAGTCTCTCCCAGCCTCTGCTGACCGCTGCTGACCACTTCTGGAATTTCTGACAACGTATAACGATTACTACTGACGTCTGCAAGCCTCCGCTAGTCTCTGCTGATCGCTGCTGACCACTCCTGTTACTTCTGACAACGTATAACGATTACGACTGGCTACTGTTAGCCTCTCCCAGCTTCTACTGGCCTCTGCTGACCACCGCTTATATTTCTGACAACGTATAACGATTACTACTGACGTCTGCCAGCCTCTGCTGGTCTCTGCTGACCACTGCTGACCACTGCTGACCACTGCTGACCCTTGCTGACAACTTGTGACATGATGTAATATAATATAATATGTTTATATGTATTAAAGTTTTGTATAATGTAAATCTATGGCAATAAATGATATAATTTCAAAGAATTCTATGTATTCTCATCATTTTTTACCCCTCTTTCCCTCTTCAAATTTCCCGCCGCCAGGAATTTCTGCGAATTCCTGGAAATGACGTCATTTCTAAGAATTCCTGAAAATTCACGGATCCCTGAAACTTCTCGGAATCCCTGAAATTTCCAAGAAGTTTCATCAGAAATACCTGCAGTGGTCAGTAGCGTTCGGCAGAGGCCAGGAAAGTTCAGCAGAGACAAGCACACGCTGACAGAGATCAGCAAAGACCAACAGAGGTTAGCAGAAGTCAGTAGTAATCGTTATAGGTTGTCAGAAATATAAGCGATGGTCAGCAGAGTCCAGCAGAGGCAAGCAGTAATCAGGAGCAGTCAGTAACAGTCGCTGTATGGTATCAAAAGTTGTCGGGAGTTCTGTACTTTTGTCAGCACTGGTCATCAGAGGTCATCAGAGGCAAATAGAAACCAGGAGTAATTTGCAGAGTTCAGTAATGAACTCGAGGAAAGGCAAGTAAAAATACCTGGGCAGTCGAGATTCCGAATCGTATGCCGTTGACGGGAGGTCGGATTTCAGGTGTTAAGAGCGAGAAGGCAAATGTGAGCCTTTCTCTCTGGACTCCCACGAGGCGGTCCGAAATTACTTCGGGCAGCTTCGGAATAATCGAGAAAGAGGGCATGTGTCAGTTTGCCTTTGTCGACTTTCCGAAACTGTACGAGCTCACGTACGCGTGATCTGGTATGTGTGAGTAAGGCACCGGGTGCTGAATCTGGCATCTCTGATTTGAACCCGCGGCACAGGGCTCGACGCTAACGATTAAGCGGTACAATCAACCGATCGCCATCACGGCTGACGGTCAGAGGGACGTCTACGTTCGTCTCTGGACGTCCGCGAATGTACCCGTAGTCTGTGTACGGGCCGACG
Source organism: Colletes latitarsis (assembly GCF_051014445.1). NCBI lineage: Eukaryota > Metazoa > Arthropoda > Insecta > Hymenoptera > Colletidae > Colletes > Colletes latitarsis. Next base: position 46,793,990 of record NC_135134.1, read on the forward strand.
CCCGGCGTCGTTCGTACCTACGGACACTTAATTAATTCACTTTACGCCGGACTCCCCGTTTGTTATGCGGGATAGGGGCGCCTAAGAACCCCAGGGCAGTAATTGATTCAAATGCTTCGAGGGTATTACTTGCTCGCGGAAGACGGTCTGCGTGTACCTAATACCTTCCGTGTTTCCAAAGACCGCGCCAATGTTAACGCTAAACCCACCACGAACGACGTTTTATAAACTCTGTTTACAATTTTTAAAAGATTAAATAGAATATTTGATGTATACTATCCTTTGACTTAGAGAGTTCGTATACTTTTAATCCCTTGACGTACACTGAATTGTCAATGAGTCTTATACAGTGTGTCCGGCCACTTCTGGGAAAAATTTAAACGGGAGATTTTAGAGGCCAAAATGAAAGAATACCAATTTGTTGATTGAGACTTCGTTTGAAAATTATTAACATTTAAAGTTCCATACTGGCCGAAACAAATTATTTTCTATCGCGGGGGTCAATTACAATCATTTTTGGTGAATACACATACCCCCGAAATCCTACGCAGTTTCGAGAAAAAAATTCAAGTAGGCGGAGACATTTTTCGATGAAATTGAAAAATTTCAAATCGTTCTGGAAAAATTATTTTTAGTTCCAGGGGTCAATTAGAAGTATTTTTGGTGAATAGACATACCCCCGAATTCCTACGCATTTTCGAGAAAAAAATTCATTACCAAAAATATAATGTCTGACCATACCGTTGATATGTTTCACTGAAATTTCATGCGTATCTTTAAAACGTCATAACTTCTGAACGGATTGGACGATTTTAATGTTCAAAAAGCCAAACGCCGCGTATTTTACTGTAGAATATATAGCAATTCTAAAAATATTGGAAAAGTTGCTCCTTGACCCCGTAAAATGCGAAGACCCCCATAAAAGTGGTCCAATTTTCAAACGGGCATAACTCCTACAATAGTGAACGTATCTCGTTGAAATTTAGTCTGGAAGTGGAGCTCATGGGTAGCTACAAAAAAGTATTAGACAACATTTCCGTACAGTGTCAACCAAATTTATTACAAATCAAAAACGAATTTTTAAGAGAAATCGACAAGGGGTAGGTAGGTGTCTAAAATTGAAAAGCTTCAAATCGTCCTTGAAAAATTATTTTTAGCTACGGGGGTCAATTACAAGCATTTTCTGTGAATAGACATACCCTCGAAATCCTACGCACTTTCGAGAAAAAAATTCGAATTTTGAGAAACGTTCTAAACAATGCGTTCGTTCGAGTTTAAGAATTTACAGCAACAAAATACGTAAATTTAAATGCAATTACAACTTCCAACCCTAACTGTGTTTGAACAATGCCCAGCTAATATGTATGGATAATATTCTCGTCATAACGTTTGCGAGCGTGCACAAAAAGGTTCGTTCGTTTAAAAAATCGAAGAGTGCTCCAAACTTTTGAGAGGCAGTGTACACGTAAAAAGCTCTCTCCGAGGGGAATCGAATGATATCATTACTACCCTCATACCCGGATAGAACCCTTAAAAATGAAATTAACGTTCATAATTTTATACATCCACCGTCATTGTCCTTTGAATTTTCATTGTTTAACACAAATAAATCGCTCTGCTCGTTCACGTATTATCTTAAAAGAATCTTTGACAATAATATTGTCTTCTACCATCGATAGTGGTCTAAATCAAAACATTCTTATTGAGCAAATAAATTATTCAAATACGGTTCTTTTCATCGTATAAAATTGCTTATTTAAAGGTTCAAAACCAAGGGCAAAAAATCAAGATCAGTACAAAATCATCGTTGCCAAAAATAGAAACGTATTTAGTTCGAAAAATTTAATTTTCGAAGATCTTGAAGCTGGACTACTCTCACGCAAATGCAAATTTTAATTCATCGAGTTACGTAACCAGCCAAGAAGCAATATTCGCGCAAACCGCGAGGTTAGATAATCCAACTGGATAACACGAGACAATCATGTTCGCCCCGAGGCCACGATATCAGTTATTGGTATGCTCGTCTATTAGAAACTTGGCCCAATATCAATGAGTCAGTAGCCGGACCGTACTAACCGTTTCGAAGGGGACGTTATCGAGATAGGAGCCACGCATCAAAAGGGTCGTTACAAAGGGCAGAATCGCAACGTTCGTCGTCTAATATCGCGTGATGTATGAATTTAATTAAGTAATTATACAGAACCGGCTTGTACATTAATCACGACATCCGTCTTCTCTCTGTACCCTACCCGCTACTTCATTGTACCGCAAAATTTCCAGAGCACGCCAGGCGTACGGAAAAGTTTCGTGCCTCGGACAACTCAGCCCCCCCAGAGACGATCGTTTTAACGACTCTTTTCATCCCGGAATGCCTTTGTACGGAAACTGAGGGCGAAACTGGTTTTCCCAGTTTCAGCGTTGCAAAGCACAGACATGCACCGAGATTCTTTTCGTGCTTGTTAAACGTCGCGTTAACAGAAACGTATCGAGCGAATCCCAGCGATAAGTTAACGAGTCTCAGCGAGCACGGGTAATTTCTAGTCACTTTGCCTGTGCAAGTAAACGTTTCGAGTCTCAAGAAATGTTTAATCCTTTCTCTGGAAATTTCACTCTCGATAGTAAAGCTTCAAAAATAACTCATCGTTAAATTTTATTTCGTCGATGCTTACGACTCTGGGAATATCTATTTGAAATTGTAAAATCGCTGTTTGGGTTAGGTTAAATCTCACTCTTGATAATAAAGCATCAAAAATGACTCATCGTTAAATTTTATTTCGTCGATGCTTACGACTTTGGGAATATCTATTTGAAATTGTAAAATCGCTGTTTGGGTTAGGTCTGGGTTAGATTAAAATTCAGTCTCTATAATAAAGCTTCAGGAATAACCCATAGTTAAATTTTATTTCATCAATGCTTACGACTTTGGGAATATCTATTTGAAATTGTAAAATCGCTGTTTGGGTTAGGTTAAATCTCACTCTCGATAATAAAGCTTTCAAAATAACACATCGTTAAATATCATTTCATGGATGATTAGGACTCCGGGAATATCTATTTGAAATTGTAAAATCGCTGTATGGATTAAATTGAAACTCACTCTCTATAATAAAATTTTTAAAATAACCCATAGTTTGTTAGATATTATTTCATCGATGTTTACAACTCCGGGAATATCTATTTTAAATTGTAAACACGCTGTTTGGGTTAGGTTAAATCTCACTCTCGATAATAAAGCTTTAAAAATAACCCATCGTTAAATATCATTTTATCGATGTTTTCGACCCCGGAATAACGTTTGTTTGAAATTGTAAAATCGTTGTTTGATGAACCGTGTTGCGTTTTCGGGATCTTCGTCTGCCAGTTCCGCGACGTTTCGGTGGGAAAACGGAGAAAAGGGTGATTCCAAGGGAACGGGCGTGCTCCATCCGAGAGAACTAATTTCATAGTTTTAAGGGCCACTGGAATTGAGCTGGTTCGGGTCATCGCTAATTGGGTGCTGTACCGGCTAGATTGCGGTCACCTTGTTAGAGACCTCGTCGACTTTACTGTGAAAATGTATCTTCTGGAGAACGAACCTTACTCGTCCTACACGTGTATCGTTCTCTCAACGTATCGCGACGCGTGGGCGGCCGTACACGCGAACGCAACATTTCACCAAGCAACCCTTTAACCGGGCAAAAACTAATTTTCCAACCTCGAAACTATCGTCTCCGACCACGGGGCAAACTTGTAATTGCTTTTTCTTCGTTTTCCTGTCCAACTTTCTCGCAACTTGATTTCAGATCCCCAATCGAATTTCACTGATCATTTCTGTTAAAGCAATTATAAATGCACAATTTTGTAACGTAAATCTGAAATAAAATTAATGCGGAAAAATGCTAAAAATTATTGAAAATCCATCGTCGCTTCGGGCTCGAAATTATTTAAAATTCAGTGATTCGCCAAACTGAAAATTATCCAGAGCCTCGTGTGAAAATCGTTCCGTAAAGTTTCCAATTTTACAGCAGCGTTGTCAAGATCCGCGCAACGTTTCTCGTTCCTTGATTTAAGACCGTTCGACGAGGGAAAACAAATTGACGAGAACAGGAAAACATTTCCAGTTGATTGCTGGAAATATCCGGAAACCACGAAAGGGATTCTACCGGAGGCCAAGGCGCGAGCGAGACAGGGAATAACCAGGGGACTTCTGAAAACGGTGATCACGTTTTTTTAATTAAACCGAAAGTCAGACCCCCGTAGAGCAGGATCGCCCGGACAATCGAGACGGCCGGTTTAATCACGACGTAATAATGACGGCAGATAAATTAAACTGGACCGTAACGCTGCCCGCTCGAACAACCCCTCGAAGAAAGATCGCGTGCTGAAAACAAAAGACCGACAAAACGATTCAATAAACTTCAAGGACACGGGAATCCTCCGACGTCGAGATTAAGTTTATCAGAATGTGAAAATCGCTTCGAGTAATCTCGTTCCATAATTTTCTTTGAATCGTCGAACGCGTTTTATTTTCTGCGTCGTTGCTGGAAATAATTCAAACTAAATGTTCCCACTTATCTTATATATATTAATATATATACTATTAAAATATAGCCGCTATATGTTTGTCCAGAAGATTTTTTACTAGCGTTTCTTGACAAATTAATTTTAGATATCAAATATATTTAGTATCAAGGGAATAATTGTCTAAATACTTTATCACCACCTTGTGGTATAAAAATAAAAATAACCAAAAAATTGCATAATACTTTATATATATGCCCAAAGGTTCAAAATATTTAAAATTTCTCGAATTGTGAATCATTCCTTATAAAATGAATAAAATGGTAATTATAAGGCACTAACGATGAGAACATCGAGCTTTTACACACATTTATGTAAGTATTTCGGTCCTACTCTGTATTAGGAGCAACCTGGTGCATCGTTTGAGCAAATAAACGATTCTTCGATAGTCGTGAACCACCAAGAAGCAGCTAATGCTGCAATCGTGCAAACAGCCGATGCTATCGGTGTAAATATTGCGAAAGCAACGACTATTATTCTCAGGCGTAGGTTCGTTAGATAGTTTGGCCACGGTTTCCTCGGCCGTCGAGCCAGATAAACATTTATCGTTACCGAATCGAACGATGAACCGACGCCATACTCGGTCGCTATGGCGTACGCGCCTCCGTAAATCCGTATTATCGTCCGTGACCCGATGCAGTCGCTGCTATAACTTTCGTCAGGATGTAAACAGTGTGTTCGAGGACGGGTAAACGAGGTTTACGCTCGCCGCGGTAAACAAAGAGAAGAGATAACAACGCCGGAGATCTTGCAGAATCATTTTGCGAACGGAGATTAAGAGATTAATTTAACGAGTTCCGGCGCGGCCTGATTTACGGCCACGAGGTCACGAAGAATGCCGTTTTAAAAGGGAGGGCGCCATTTTTAACGGGGCATTTATGCGCGGAAATTTATTCAATTAGCGGCGTAATCTCGCTCTACAAAGATATCGAAACCCAATGAAACTCCGAGCTTGTACAGCTTTTTTATTTATGGGAACGGTTTTGTACGCGTAAGCCACGCGCCTAATGAGAATAGTATGTTTCTTTTTCGACGAAATGGCAACCGTAACCGTAAGATTATCTGAACCCCAAATGTCTATTGATTGGTTTATTGTGTGTCGTTAAAGCAATTTCAAATATGTTGGTTCCTCGACTATGATACTAAAGAACTACTATTTTTGTATTGGATAATTTTACGATCTAAATCCATTGATGTGCATGTTTCAAAAAATTCAAAATAGAACATTTTAAGTATACTATTATTCGACTTGGAGAATTCGTAATTTTACTTTCAACAGTTTGACTTTTGGCCCCTTGACGTTTTTAAATTCACGGGGTATTTCTAAAACAAGTCTATCCTTGTACGAACAAATTTAAACAAAATTAAGCATGTATTAGAATTAAGTATTCATTTAAAATATTATTTGGAATTAAATCGTACGTCGAAGAGTTAATACTTAAAATTAATTCTCAAGTTGAGATATCAAGAGAAATAAATTTGTATAGGACTTGTGAATTCATCAAAGTTTAGGATACAAAAATAAATACTCAAACAAATTTTAGTAATTTACAATAATTTAAAATCAAAATTGTAGTCTTGCAGAAAATCGTACGATTTTCAATAGATAATGAAGTCTGCTAGTTTCACAAAAAACATCCCCGACAATTTTCGTTTACGAATCCTGTAATTTAACGTTAAGTAGAATATTTTCTAGCATTCTTCCAATCGTCTACCGCTTCGTCACCGTGTCACTGAACCCTCTGAATATCCAACGACCGAAAACAAAATAACATTCGGATCAATACTACCTCCAGTTTCTCGTTATTGTTATTATGTGTATCGTGACGTCATTCGGTGTTCCCCTATCCCCAATTTTCAACGTGAAACGCGTCGATATAAGCGGCTCGATTTCGCGTCGTAATTCTCAAGAACGCCCGCTTTGCAAATGGAGACAAATGCGGTTTATAGATCCGCGAACAATCAGTCGCATAAATACGAGTCGGTAAATAGGACGTGTACGGGTGTTTAAGCACGAGTACGCGTTTACAGACTGTCGATTCACGGGGCTCGCCCACCATCGTCGACGTCGACAAACCCCGGGTGAGTAATGCGTCGTAGATAACGAACTGGAATCCCGTCAGAATCCACGTTTACGGTTTCAATATTCCGAACAGTCCGCTGCAACGACCAACGGTGAACACAACGCCACGAAACACCGAGCTACGCGAATCGCACGAGAGACGGACAGAAAATGTTGCGCGTGTGCGAGACACTTCCGGTGCTGATTTGCACAGCGTGTTTGATATTCTGCTGCAAAGCCTGTTCGCCGGATATTGGACAGCCGCTCGACTTGGATAAGGTAGCGCATCGTTCCCTAAATAAATATATTAATTTTGTCAGACAAGAGATTCGAGCGTCGAATCGTCGATAAAACAATTATTTTTCAATTTTGTCTCCTCGTTGTGATCGAGCTCCTTGTCAAGCAAAATTAATGTAAGATCATTTATAAAATTGGAAAGAATCTTTCCGTGACATTTATTCGATGCAGTTCAATTTTTGTTTCTTCGTTTCGTGGTATATTTCAATTTGAAATTGAAATTTTGGAATAAACATAGTGTGTTTGATATTCTGTTGCGAGACTGTTCTCTGAATGTTAGATAGTCGCTGGACTTGGATAAGATAGCGCGCCGTCGGCTCTAATTAGATACATTAATTTTGCTAAACAAGAAGCTCAAGTTGAGTTTTCATTTAAATATCAGATGATCGATCAAACTAACGCGTAATAATTTATTCGACCGATCAATTGAACTTTTGTCTTTTCGTTTCGTGAAATATTTCTATTTTAGAACTTTGAACGAATATTGTTTTCCAGAATGAAATATTGGTAAAAATATAGCAGTTAAATACTGCACCATTTATTCTCACGTCACGTTTTAATATTGAAATTACTTTGTGCTTCGATTTATTTGCTCGAGTATTAAATATCGATACAAACTACAGATAAAAAGTGTAAAATGGTATATTATTCATTTTTCACGTCAAGTTTTAATTCCAAAAAGATGAGAAGGTAATGCTTTATACTATTCTTTCGTGTTTTGTAAGCAGGAATAAAATTTATATTAATTTTAGCAAACAAGATACACGTAAACTGTTAAATACAACATGATTTTTAATACTTCGTATTAACGCCAGTGTTCTCGACTATCAAAACTTATAAATAATTTGAGCCAATGTTTTTTTTGATATGATTAAGAATTTGTTCCATTTGTAATGGAGTCTTTACCAACAAGCTACCTAGAAAATCTATTTGTTATTAGCTTCTAAAAGCACCTACTAGTTCACAGATAAATGTGTTATGCAAGGAAACGTAAGATTGATATACTGTTCAGTTATAGAGAAGCAATCCGACGTCACAGAGATCGATTGCTTGTCTGTGATTGTTCCTCTCTTTCGGTGTGTTCCAATTTAATTAAAATGTTTCGTCAAAATAGAAGCATTCGTAAAAAAAGCCCGTAAAAAGCACGAAGGCTTTAAATATTTTATTCTTCAATTCTGATTTCTAAGTTCAATTCTTTATCATGGAGTAGAGGTGAACTTACGTATATTTTATTCAATTCCACGAGTATTAGGGCTCTTTGAATTTTCAAAATATTACTTTCTAATCGAAAGTACGCGATCCTGTAATTGCTTCGTCGAACATAATGCACGTCGAGGTTTGCAAACAGTCGTATAGATTCGTCGCCAACGATCGTCCGGAAGATTCGTTGATTCGAATCGTGCCAAATGGAAACGCGTAACGTAACGTTGCCTGTTATGCGATATCTATGATCCTGGTGCAGCTATGCCGACACCCGTAAATTCGTAAGCGTGCTAGTTAAACGCATCGTTTGTACGCTCGCATCGAATGTTGTCAATATTGGATCGGTACGCGCAAACGTATACAATAATTTCGAAACTTGCGTGCGTACGCACGATCCTAATTTGAATTTATACCGATTGCAGATGGGGAGAGGGTGGTATTACTATGTGAAATACGATCGAATCTGACTCTTCCACGAAATTGCCATTTTTACTTTTTTTAGAAGACAAATTCTTTAAAATCGAACTTTAGTTTTCAGGAGAGTGGTATTTCGCAGCTGGGACTCCGATAAACCAAAGTTTGAGCAGATGCGGTCGATTCCTCGCGAAGAAGACGTCTGCGAACGCGTTTGCCATAAAATACACGGCGATTAGCCACAAAAACAATATTCCAATCACTTTCTACGTGGACGGAACCGTGGATGGAAACCAAGTCATTGGAACGTGGCAATTGCAGGGATCGAAACGGAAATTAGGCAAGTACAATGATCTTTGGGTAGAAAAAATTAAATTCAAAAGAAATGTTAATTTCACTAGCGTTATTGTGACCTTTTATTTTCTATAAAACATTCTATGAACATATTTTGCAAGTTGTTACTGCGTTATAAATTATTAAATTCGTCTTTGTATCAATTTCACCCCATAAAAATATTTCGTATAAAACGGTTGTCACCGACAATGACGGTAATATTTTCAGCGCCGTGTATTAGATATCTCCCTACGCATGTAGACAGAATGTTTTCATCGGTCAAAGTTCGTTTCGTAATCTGTAACGTCACGGCGAGCAACGTTCTTCCTTATCCTTGTAGAAAAGGGACGATATCGCGACGAGTCAACAGTCGGGCGAGCACGTAGTTGACTAACTCCACGATTTTATATTCCCAGGACCTTTCAAGCACGTCATAGTATTCGCAAACTACAGAACCGTCCTCGCTATGGCAGTTTGCTCAGAGGGTACGACGCTTCGCCATCCGGAATACAAGTTCTCTATGATTTGGTCCCGCGAGAGGAGCCTGCCCTCGCCGATCTTGACGGAGCTTAAGTCCAAACTCGAAACATACATTAATCAAGGAGAAATTCGGCTGGTGGATCATGGGAACTGTTAAACAAACCATAAACTTCCAGGCAAGACCGTGTCCTGTGACGGAGACGTGACCCCATAATTGACTTCTATCCAATTTACGCGCATCGAGCACAGCAACGTTACTACTTCGATCAAGTTATAATCTACTCGCGCCTATAACGTCTCCGTTTTACTTTAATAACCTTAAAACATTACGTAACTATGTAACGGATATTTAAATTGAATATGACATATCTTTTTTAAGCAATCTCTAAATTGTATGTAATTATTACGACGATAATTTCTAACAATAAAAATATAAATTAGGATACCAAGTTGTCGATAACAATAAATGCAAAGTGTTACAAGACTGTATAAGAAAATATATAATTTCGGAAACCACGGTTGTGCAGAGTGCGTATGAAAACCACCCTTAGAGGATGAATCATTCAGGGAGGGTGACGCGGTACTTATTCGTTCAGCTCATGAAATATTCGAGTAACAGCCAACTGAGCCGAGCATCAACACCTGCGGTCGGAACGGCATCTTGAAACACTTCGCCATTCTGCTGTATATAGAAACTGTTATAAAAGACCCGTTTCGGTAAATAAATAAAATATCTAACGCGGAATGGTAGCTCCATAAATCTGCATCGACTACAAAGACTCGACGACTGCACGAAGAATATTGCAAATTTTTCAGCCTGAAAAGCGTTTGACTAGCATGAAAAAATTTCGAAGTACATATTTCGCGAATAACTCCCCAGGAAAATGGCGAATACGCGTGCCACGCGGAGGGTGAAATCAACTACCGATTATTTTTTATAGAAAATAATTTATGGAACCCTGATACAGGTTGTCCAAAAATGGTGGGACCTTTTACTACGTATTACTGATGGAAAAAGTCCAAAAATACTTTAGAGAAAAAATATTTATTCATAAAGAATGTACACAAAATGAATTTAGCATTAGTTCCACTACAGATGGAATATTTGACGAATGGAAACCTTACAACTGCAATAAATCGTAAACATCTTTGAAATCTTAACTGTCAAACCAAAACCGTAACTTTGACTTTATGCAATTGAAAACTACATAAATTAGAATTTGCCTTAGCACTTATTTTCGTAACCTAGCTGAAATTCGCGAATTCCACTCAAATTTATTTTCTTTAACATTTCAACTTGAGAATTATTTTAATAAATCCTGTCACCCATATGTGGACGACGTGGCAGTCAAAGTGAAGAACAAATCATTTTCAAACGCAAGTTCGCGCAAAGATTTTTCATCTATTCGATCTCGACAACGCGTGGTATATTTTTAAACGCTCTGTGCGCGGTAAAGGTTCGCGGCAACGATGCGTGTAGTTCACGTTAACGATAGTTCTGCCTATATCCGGCCCGACTTTGAAATATACTACCCTATTACGCGCACTCCGCTCGGCCTGTTAATTGAACGCGATTACAACTATCGGTGCAACGAGCGTCGATGCGCCAACTCGACGTGAAATATCGAGCGCACACAACGGAATGCGCGAGGAAACTCGAAGATCGAGCGTTCCACGACGTTAACGGCGAACGTGGCTCCCAGGAACGCTCGAATTGTTCAACTATTTTCCAACTTTCCACCCCTTTACTCGCCGCCTCTCCTTCCGTTCGTTTCCTCCTTGCCTGGGTCCTCCCTCCCCCTCTTAACCCCCGTGACGGGGCGAGCTGCAGATTTTCGGCACAAAGCCCCCATAAATCCCACGTATCACAATGACCGTGTCCGTAATAAATATTGCACGCAAACACCTAATGGGGAAAGCCATTTCGGCACGGAGTTCGATGATATTGTTTATGGAGACTACGTACGGGAACGCGATATAATGGAAATTCCGGCGTCCGGCCGACTATTTATGGGACACCGTCATGTGGTACCCGTTGCCGTGCACGACGAACCCCTATGGCTTCCCATGGTATATAGGCCACGTGACCATCCCACGGGGACACCTACAGCGTGCTCTGTCTCCCCTAGTCCCCTTTTTTCCTGATGTTTTGTACCGTATCCTCCCTCTCGGGATTCCCGTTTCGCTTTATGGAACGATCGCCAACGTACTTCCACTCGTTCGAGTATCTTCAAATACATCGATGTAATTAACGACTATTACGACAGAAAATTGGGATTCGAATTTTACGAAGATCGTACTACTTCGAGTTTTAAAATTTCATTTTTCGATATAGATTCTCGCACGTTTCAGCCGGCGAGGCTTCCAAAGCTTTTATGCCGTCTCGTAAAACCGTTTCTGTTTACGGTGTGCATTAGTCTATCCAATAGAAAGGTTTTAAAAACTAAACAGAAACTGTCCAAACTTTAGGAAGACAATTAGTAGCATTTCTTCGATATCACTGTATTACTTTGACCGTTTTTTCGACTCTGGAGTGTCGCGATGAATTAAAAGAAGTTTTTCGTTAAACGATTGAACCTCGATATCAAATTTTCATATTTACCGCGCGAAGTAATCAACCAACGAAAGTACGAGAATTTCCATCGAGCGATCGATGATCTTTTCCGCGTACCCTTGAAGAGATTTAAAGATAATGGATTGCTTTGTGGGAATCCACCCTATGTAAGCGCCATTCATTCCAGACGTACATAAAGAGTGTCTTTTTAGATAAAAAAAAAAGGGACTTCCTGTCCCATTGCTCGAAGGACATTTTTTCCCCCTCCGTCAAGACAACGTTTTATAATTAAGTCGATTGTAAAGCCTTCCTGTAAAGCATTCATTGTGACGTCATTCGACCCATTCACTATGCTATTAATGGCGTGTCACCCCATACCGTGTAGGTAACCGCACTTATATAGAGATATATGTACACACAGGCCACGTGACCGCTCCACCGGGACAACCATTAAACCGACCCTACGGATCATGATGTCCCATGAACATCACTTGAGGGCTCCGGGATTGTCACGTTCACAAAGGCGACGCAGGTGCAGGCGATCAGGGTTTTTAAGAGACGCCACCGTCCCTTAACTTAGCCAAGATATCGCCACAGTGTCCGTTATATCGGTTAATTAAGCGAAACGAGGCGGAACGTCGCAAACATTACGTAATCTGAACTTTTCTTGCTCAAGGAAACCTCGTTTCACGCGGTTCTGCATCATCATACATGATAATAGATTTAATACCATCAGATTCTTTAAATTTTATTAACAGACTGCCAAACCAAACCCCTGAAATTGTTCACGAAGCTTTGTTTTTGGACAATTGGAAACTTGCAAACTCACGAATTGACAGTGAACTCATTTTTACAGACTCCTTAAAATTCGAGAGTCCTATTAATCTTGAGAATAAATTTTTGTAGCTTCTTAGTGAACATTTGTCGCTCGTATATTCCACTTAAAAAATCTGAAATGAAAATTTTATGTAGTTTATTTAGGGACTATTTGAGATGGTAGGGTTGGGTGGTTCACCTTAATAGGTGTTACGAGATTTAAGTTGAATATTGTTAATAGGCTCGTGAGTAATTGCTCTTGACAATAACAAAATACAATTTCGTCCGTTAAATTAAAATTGCTCGGACGCCTGGGTGGCAGTGTTGCGACGAGTATAAAAGTAACGACACGGCTGGATATGAAAGCGAGGAAAACACAGGTTAAAACATCCACTATGTTCGGTGAAAGATGACGACACTACACGTCAGTCTCACCGCGTTTCACGCGTTCACTTACACACTTAGCAACGAGACAAAAAGCAAAGGATGACTAAACGTGTCGAGGTCAGGTCGAAATGCGCCAAAAACATTTTCCACTCGAGCGTACCGCCGCGCTCAAGGGTTGTAAACAATGCGAAAAGTTTCCTTTGAGCTTCAAAGCATCCGTACGTTCCGTTCTATATTAATAAATCTAATACAGCTAATTTATTTCGCTAACAAGAATTACCAATCAATTTCAACCGCTGGGAAAAATGAAACGAAACAACCTTTCCGGGTTAGAATATAAAACACTAGAAATATAAACACAGGATATTGATAAAACACTGTGTACAGATTTATTTATAAACAGTTTCTCAAATATCAAAGGTAACGCGCCTGAACGCGCCATAAATACTCGTACTAGGTTCACGATATATTAAAGTTTCATGGAGGACGTCACGATCAGCCTTATTCCTTAAAATATTAAAATAAATTTTCATAAACACTCAACGAAACAATTAGTCTCGATTTATTAACGTTTGTCATTCGATATTTTTATATAATTTTAATATATCCAGAGGAAGTTAAATATGTTTTCGATCTTATTATCCGTTAGTGATATCTAAGAATTGTTTTTCACGGACATTTCTAAAGGCTCTTTTTCTGTTTTAAAACTGTTTTCAGCCCCAGACATCCTCCACTTTCCTAATCAAGAGATCTAATCGTCCGTCAGCCCTGTGCCTCGAAAACCTTAATTCGACCCTGGTCGTAATATTCGATAATGAAATTTCGAATATTACGCAGTATTCTTGCACGGTTCTTCTCGACGTATAAAATATGTATGCGCGAAAGGTACCCTTGTTCCTTCGAGTAAATTTCAATTACTTTCTTTGACAATGTCCGACGACTCGCTCGAACAACCCGGAAAATGTAAGTAACTGGATCAAAGCGTAAAAAATTGATGGGGTCGATGGAAAGAGGTTAGATTAATTTGCAAGAGAGCTTCGAATGTTCTCGGGCATTTGTGCCGGGCCACGTGAACTCTTTTTGTCCAATGGCGCCCCTTCTTTGGCGCGCGCCGATAATCTTGTCAAAGAAAGGAGGCTCTCGAATACAGCAGATTTATGCCACGTGCACATGCTCCTATGTAATACATGACGTACTGTACCCTGTACTATTTACTGACCCCTTCGAGGGCTCAGTAAATCACTGGTATTCGAATCTTAGAAGGCTTTCGCGGATTAGCGCCAAATTGGCGTTCCTCCTTCCGTTTCTACTAAAGGGTCGCATTAACTCTCAAGAATCTCGCTTAAGAGAGCAATATCGTCCAACATGCCCAGCTTTGTGCATCGAAAGCACAACAGTCTGCTGTGCTTTTCGACAGCGAAAACTTTCCTTCAAGGAGCAACTGAGAAAAAAAACAAATTCTGGTAGAGCACGTGAACTCCAAAAATAAACATTACGACAAATTCTTATATTACGGAATTTCAAATTGTCGAAAAAAAATTGTGTTAAAAGCTTCTTCTGTAATGAAGTATGTAAAGCATATTTTCGAAACTTCTGTGAATATTTTAATCATTTAAATATATTATTTATTTGCTCGAGTAGAATAAAAGATGTATTCTCGAAAGATTCCACGATTCTCAGGAAGAGGTTAATATCGAATAAAATAATTATAGAAATCAATATAAACGAAGCGATCCAAGAGGTCCCAGTGGTGTGTCGGAATAAAGTTTCCCGCCCCGTCGCTTCGTTTAATGCCAGAGGATAATGACCCCAATTTACTAGGATTTTTCCCCGTAAGTCTCCCAAGCAGTAGACATCGTTAATTTCGTGATTTTAGGATTCTATTTTCACGATCGAAGGGTGATATAGGAGCGTGTACAGCGGAGATAAGGGTGCGCCCACCAATGACAGAATATCGCTTACTGCAGTTCTCCATAACCTCCCTCGGCCGTCTTCCCATGGGATTACGTCCCCTAAGCTACATTTACATATACAGCCTGAGTGCTGCTCGAACTACCGGCTGGTAAAAGGAAAGAATTCAATAAAAGACGAGCACTCGTCCATTGTCTTAAGGTCCTAAGCCCGATAGTCCGAGATCGTGGACCTTAGACCGTGGAGGAGGGTCCGTGGGGGATGTATACATTTTCCAAGAAGCTTCCCCGTAATTGTATAGCTGGCAATGACTCACGAGTTGATTAACTGCTCAGGTAAATGGACTACCAAGGAGTACGAATCCGCGTGACAGCGTCCTTCGTGAAAATTCATGCGTACCTGAAACAGCAAACACAACAGACGTATGGTAAAATATTCGAGAAACAAAATACCATTAACAATAATCAAGAAATTCGATATTGCATGGACGAAAAGGAAGAAATAAAATTAACGTATAAAGGTAGAAATCAATATTGGAAGAAACCAATTAATTATACAGGGTGTTCGACCACCCCTGGGAAAAATTGTAATGGGAGATTCTAGAGGCCAAAATAGGACAAAAATCAAGAATACGAATTTGTTGATGGAGGCTTCGTTAAAAAGTTATTAACGTTTAAAGTTCAGCCAATACTGAATTTTTTTCTCGAAAGTGGGTAGGATTTCGGGGGTATGTCTATTCACCAAAAATGATTATAATTGATCCCCGCAACCGAAAATAATTTTTCCAGAACGATTTGAAACTTTTCAATTTCGTCGAAAAATTTAGGCACTTACCCCCTGTCGATTTTTCTTAAACAATCGTTTTTGATTTTTAGTAATTTCGTTTGACGTCCTACAGAAAAGTTGTTTAATACTTTTTTGTAGGTACTCATGAGCTCTACATTCAGGCTAAATTTCAATGAGATACGTTCACTATTGTAGAAGTTACGGCCGTTTGAAAATTGGACCACTTTTATGGGGGTCTTCGCATTTTACGGGGTCAAAGAGCAATTTTTCCAATATTTTTATAATTGCTACATATTCTACAGTAAAATACGCGGCGTTTGGCTTTTTGAACATTAAAATCGTCCAATCCGTTCAGAAGTTATGACGTTTTAAAGATACGCATGAAATTTCAGTGAAACATATCAACGCTATGGTCAGACATTATATTTTTGGTAATGAATTTTTTTCTCGAAAGTGCGTAGGATTTCGGGAGTATGTCTACTCACCAAAAATGCTTGTAATTGGCCCCCGGAACTAAAAATAATTTTTCCAGAACGATTTGAAATTTTTTAATTTCGTCTAAAAATCTCACACTTACCCAAATTTTTTTCTCGAAAGTGGGTAGGATTTCAAGGATATGTGTATTCACCAAAAATGATTGTAATTCAGCCCCACAACCAAAAATAATTTTTTCAGAATGATTTGAAATTTTTTAATAACTTTTTAACGAAGCCTCCATCAACAAATTAGTATTCTTGATTTTCGTCTTATTTTAGCCTCGAGAATCTCCCATAAAATTTTTCCCAGGGACAACCCTGTATATGATAATTGTATATGTTAATACAATTTAAAGTTAAAATGTATACGTTAATAGAAAATAAAATGAGCAGTAAAATATGAAATTATAATAGGAGAATGAACAGAAAACTGGTGTAAGATAATAATACGAGTGTCTTACGTCGGTGGCTGCGGATACAAAACCTATTCGTTTCCCTAGTGACAGTTTTCTAATTAAAATTTCGTTCCCAGTTTTTTCCCCGGATGGTGGCTGACGAGAGAACGAACCAGCATAGAAAGAAAACAATAAAAATCCATCGACTGGAACACGTAGATGATACGTCGATACCTCGAAACCGTATTAGGTTCTGTCAGGGACCAATTTTAGCTCGTCAGGGGAATCGGTTGATTTTAATTTGACTGTCACAGCCTTGATGCGCTCGTCGACTTTCTTTCCATCCGACAGACTTGGATTCGAACACCTCGTAACAATCGAAACAAAAACTTTAAGAAAAGAGTATTCCATGTAAGCAACAAATTTTTCAAGCGCTGATACGAGATTTAATATTCACATAGCACAATTATTTGTAACATGAAAACTTGAATTTAAATGGGGACGAATTAAACTGAAAAATAGGTGTATAATTTTTAATATAAATCCGCGGGAACCACGGTAACCGTCGCGATCGTAAAAGCAGCGGATCTTCTTTCACGTTAAAAGCCATCGAAGGAATAATTTAAGGGAGAGAGGGATTATTCCTGGTAGGTACATCGCTCCTCTCCAGAATCTGCAGGATCATAACAAATGGCTCGTAGCACCCTAATGGATATAAAGAACGCTGGAGGTGTTGTTGCCCATTGTCGAAGTACCAACTGTTGAGGAGAGAGAAGGAACGTGGACGGAAAGGGAAAACACGATATAAGGGATGAACAGTACGAAATAGACGAGCAAAGGGATAAAAAAAAAAATACAAGTGAAATAGCAAATGAGAGAGAGAGAATAGAATGAGAGAAGAAGGGCTAGCGAAAAGAAAAATGGCGCCTGGGGGAGTGTCAAATGTGAGTATACTAAAGTACCGGCAACCTTTGGAAACTTACCCTAAATAAATATCACCCCGCTTTTTCTTGCACGCCCTTTAACCTTGACAAATAGTATTACACTTTGGCGTACGCGTCAGAGGTTGAAACGATTCCAAGGCACAGCTTATCGTTACGAGCAATATTCTAAACGAGCTATAAAAAAATTTATATTTCCTCTGAAATCTAAAAAACTTGAGACTTTAATTTCCAATTAGAGGCGACGTGTAACGCAACGTTGTTCCATTTTTCTCGTGTACCGTATCCACGCGTTTATATTTTTATTACACCGAGGGGAGCGAGCGATAAAAACGTTTGGACTATCGCTCGAAAGTGCCAATAAATTAAAAGCCCCTGCATTGTAAATTTGATACGTTAGAACCGAGAGAAAACTAAAAACACGTGAATAAATCATTCGATCTAATATTCACGCGGTATTCTATCGTACCTCGACCTGTTCCAGCGTATTTTAAAGCCTGCGACGCTTCTCACCTGCGAGCAAAAACGCGCCCTAAGTAAAGCGTTCGCTTAAGTCGAACTTATCAGTCGCGGCACGCAACCATTCGTGACCGTTACGAGCAGCTTCATGCAAATTCATCCCCGCGCTAACATCTGACGTTAAAGGGAAAGAGAAAAAGAGAGAAATGGCCTATCGTTCGGGATAAAGCCACCCTCGGATCGAAGCCTCCTACGCCCGATGCTCATGGCGGACGCGCTAAGCCGCGAAATAAAACCCATCTCACGAGCTCGCTTCTTCTTCTCGCGGGGTTGGAGGAAGCTCTTGAGCCAGAAAGACGCAACAAGGCTGCTCTTTGAACGAGCGTCTTGAGATCTCGTTCTACGGGTCGTAACGAACTGGACAAAGTACATTGATTCCGCAGCCGACTCGTTGAAAACGGAAAATTATGGCTGGAAGCGCGGTTTAAGATACGCGACCGTAGATTCCAGAAAAAATTCACTCGAGAACTTCGAACGCGAATTTTAGTTCGTAAATTTCTTTTAAATCCACGGATTCGGGCAAGCAAATTCGCAGGGCAGGAATTTATTTAGGTTACGACTTAAAATTTGTATTCGTTATTCGGTAAATGAGATTTTAAATTCGACGTTTTAACGATCTGAGCAAGCTCTATTAATTTGAAATAAAGTATTAACAATTTCAAGGTTAATATCTACGAATTCTTTCTGGCTAAATTCTCGAGTTGTATAAGATTGCATAAATCAAGAAACAATACAGCCCGATAGAAACACAGGTTTAACCCTTATTCGGATTATGGTGGCCACCGAACCCCACTTTAAATCAGTAATGCTTGAATTTGCGTGGATATAATTAGTTTGGGTTTCACGAAATCCTCTGTTAATAGACTTTTAATATTCTATGGAAGAAATGTGATTGTGCAAGTTTTCTTTATGGTATCTTATGGGAATGTTACACGTCTTGTATTACGAAGTCTCAGCGTCGACATTGTTGAATCGCTGTTACGCAAAAGGCACAATATTTGGACGCAAACTGCGATGCTGGAACGGGTCTCGCCCATCCAAAGATCACTGGGTAAATCTAAACGACGCCGGGATACAAATTGAAAGCACTTTGTGCCTTCTGTTGAGTGACTGTAACGGATGCCACGTCTTTTCGAACTCTCTCTCTGGCCAACTGGACAGGTCGAATTGCTCGATTTTTCAGGAAGTCTATTTACTTTCTATCCGTAACTTCGATCGACCGTACTCGACCCTCGGTGACCTCATCCCAGCTGCTAGAAGGGTGGAATTTAATAAAAATGTCCACGGTAATCGAACAAAGCCGAGAAGGCCAATGAAAGGAAGAAAAACAACTGAATCGTTTTTGTATTTAAAAAAAAAAATAAACCTGATGGACGATTAGCAAATTCTTGTTATTTCTTCGTGAAAAAATACGAAATTATCTTTCATACTGTTTGTTAAAAACTCCTATCAATAAATCCAAATACAATTTTCCCTGGAAACTATACTTCAGGGATGATATATGAATATAATATTGTCGATAAAACACGGGTTAATTTCAAATTAAATTTCAATTCCTTTCGAACGAAATAACTCGTCCTCGAAGAGTCGAAGACGATTTCACTCCATCTTGCTCGAAACACGCATGTAAATCGTTATGAAATATTTCGTAATCCCATTAATTCGATCCTGCGAGCCGTAAAATCAAGCACGAAAGATATTTCATGCGAATGTGTAATATTTTAACCGCGCCGGAGGAACCAGACGCGTACGTGTAAAGTCAACCCCCGTTTTCTTCTTTCTTTTTTTCACACTCCGCGACATGACAAGAGGAATGTAGACCATAAAATGTAATGAAATTTCTCGTCCAAACGGTGTCTGCTGCGCGATCAAGGAATCAATAAAAGGAACGCGTTTTAACAATGTCAAGAGACACTTTCTGTTTCGGTAGAGGCTGTTTACCCATCGATATATCTCAACCTCTGCAAGATATAGTAATTCTTAAATTTTCAAACCAGTCACGCAACGTGACTTTAATTATTTCTTTAAAACTAGCAAACAAATCTCTGTTTACATTTCACAAATAACATGTATTCTATCGTTCTACAAAAGATCATTAAAATCGAAGCACAGTTGGGATCCTCCCCCTAGCGAGACTACTTCATACGACCCTCCGAAAGTTACAGTACTCGTTATTTTAATTACGATAACAGGAAATCGCAAAATCATTAAATTTTAATTTTATACATTTGCTACCCAGTGGACAATTTTCGAACATTCTTTACACCTTCCAATCGTAGATAATTTAATACCTCGTCTCAAAAGTGAGATATTTCATCGACAAGTAAACAATTATTGCTTGAAATAATTAAATGTATAAAATCAAAATTCGTCGTTAAATAAAAATATCATCGTTGAATATGATAATTATACGCGACCTTCGATCGGGTGAATGCTTTGGGATCGAACTTGTTGAGAGTCATAATTCAGGGTGCCAGCGGGACTACAATCGCTCGAAGACATTTTTAATTCGCACTGCCTCTGGCGTACCTTTTGTTCCAGTATTTAGTTCCGGCCAGTTTGTGAGCATCCGCGGAACGGCGAACCCCTCGTGCATTCAGCCCCTAAACCACCCTTGAATCGTCCACAAGCCAGACACCGTCTGTGTGGATGCACACTTCTGTACAGGGTGTATCAAAAATCAGTCGGCACGGATTGAATTGTTATAGGCATCCTTCACAATGGCCTCTTCGCGACCCTTCAACGTCTTCCAACAGCTTCAAACGCATATAATAAATTTTTAGGGACCGCGATGTGACTACACTAAGTATGAGTTTATTTCTGTACGAAAATCGCTGAATTACCGAGTTAACAAATAATTTCACAACTCAATTTTACGAGTATCGTAATGATACATAGTCACGAATTAATTTCCATAAATTTCTAAGTTACTAAACGAATTTATATCGAACATGAAATTGTTTTTCCCCCCTTCGTGGCCTTATGGATCCTCGATAAGAAACTCCGTGATATATTATATTTGTAAATTAAACCGAGTTTTTACGAAGCTCCAAATTATAATTACGAAGATATCGTGCGCCCATAATCTTACATCTTCGCATGTACTGAGCTCGTAAAATTTAGGTTGAAAAAAAGAACGCTCATGTTATACCTACACCGAGTAATACGGTTCCTTATCGGTAGCCTGAAATCAGATTCTAATTTTAGGAGTTCCTCGTGTCCATAACGCCACGTGTTATCAGACTGCGAACGGTATCACGTTCGACGAAACATTTGACTCGCGTGACAAGCCGATTCGAGACACACCCTGTATAACCCGATACAGACAGTAGCAGAAAATGAAATCACAGAAGCACGTACGCGGGACAGTCGGATTAGAGATTAAAGGATTTAAAGGAAACGAAAAAGCTGGAAGAAAGTCCCGTTAATGACGGTAAAAAGAATCCTCACGAACCGGCTATTATCGTTGGAGAGTTCGTTTAGCTTCGAGATACTAGGTTTGATCTTCTTAATCGAGAATTCCCAAAATGGCCGTGTTACGCTAGAACGTCTCTGAGCCGAGTGATAAAACGAAATTTTTGTTTCTACTAGACGTAATCGTAGTAGTAGTAAAATATTCTATTATTCCAAAGAGGTGGAAATTCCAGCATGAGTTATTCGTATCGATTCATTCTATATTACTGTAATTACTGCTCGGGAAAATCGTATCGTTCGAGTGTATTTCTGACGTGGATAGAAACTGTTTAGACGAGTAAATATACGCGGAATAAATATTCAGGGGACTCGCGTGTCTCGAAACGATTAAACTACGGTTCTGACATGCATGCCAACGTTCAAAGGGAAGATAATGAATTTATAGAGACCAATTATTGCAGTTATTTTGCTGTTATCGTATTATATATTTCGTGTATAAGATACCACGTGTAAAATAGAAAGAGATAAAATATTCAATAATTATTAAAATTTCGATATCGTAACGTTGTTTTGATTCGGTGTTTATGGAACATAATGTGATTATTTGAATAATCGACCACTGTTTTGACCACTAACTTCGCCTCAAACAAAATAAAAATTATAAATAGATTAAACGCAACGCTGTGTGAAACACTCAGAAAATAAACTAAAATACAGCGACGTTGGGGCAACTGTAAACTGATTAATTGATCTCCATAAATTCGCTGCCCTTTCTTTGAACGTCGGCTCTAAAAGCACGCACTTAAAACGCGCTCACGAACGTACACGGCACGTAACTAAATTGTATCGAACCACGCAACTCGGTTAAATTTATGTTTTCTGAATATAGGTATTCGAAAAATGTCAAATAGTGGTTTATAGTTATACAGAATGTTCGACCTGGGAAAAATTTTAATGGGGAATTCTAGAGGCCAAAATAAAACGAAAATCAAGAATACCAATTTGTTGATGGAGGCTTCGTTAAAAAGTTATTAACGTTTAAAGTTCCGATCATACTGAATTTTTTTCTCGAAAATGCGCAAGATTTCGGGGGTATGTCTATTGACCAAAAATGATTGTAATTGATCCCCTTAGGTAAAAATAATTTTTCCAGAACGATTTGAAATTTTTGTTTCTCGTCGAAAAATTTAGGCACCTACCGATTTTTCTTAAAAATTTGTTTTCCATTTGTAATACATTTGTTTGACACCCTACAGAAAAATTGTCTAATACTTTTTTGTAGGTACCTATGAGCTCTACTTCAGAAAAAAGTTTCATTGCAATATATTCACTATTGTAGGAATTATGGCTGTTTATAAATTGGACCATTTTTAGGGGGTTTTTCTCATTTTGCGGGGTCAAGGACCAACTTTTCGAATATTTTTGCGATTTGTACATATTCTCCATCAACATCCGCGTAGTTTGCTTTTTTAAACATTAAAATCGTTCAATCCGTTCAGAAGTTATGACGTTTTAAAGATTCGTATGAAAATTCGGGCAGACATTTCTGGCCAGAAATTAGATTTTCGGTAAGGAATTTTTTTCTCGAAACTGAGTAGGATTTCGGGGGTATGTGTAATGACCAAAAATGATTGTAATTGACCCCCACAGCTAACAATATTTTTTTAGAACGATTTGAAATATTTTAATTTCGTCGAAAAATTTCGCACCTTCTCGATTTTTTTTCTCGAAAGTAGGTAGGATTTCGGAGGTATGTGTATTCACCAAAAATGATTGTAATTGACCCCCGCAACCGAAAATAATTTTTCCAAAACGATTTGAAATTTTTTAATTTAATTGTTAATAACTCTTTAACGAGGGCTCAGCCAAGAAATTGTTATTCCTGATTTTCGTCTTATTTTGGCCTCCAGAATCTCCCATTAAAATTTTTCCCAGAGGTGGCCGAACACCCTGTATAATCTTTCTTTATACGTATATTTTCTTTTTCACGATAGTCTATTTCACATTGTACACACGTCTGACACAATAAAAACGTATCATTACTATTATTATTATTATATCCGTATCCCGGGGAAAGGGCAAACAGTCACGACTTAGGACGATGGGGCGACTAACCATTCAAGCGACCGGGGAAAAAAGCCTGAAACGCCAAGAAGGCGGAGAACCGGGATTCCAAACGACGTCTCCGACGCAACCCCAAAGGGGTGAGAGGCGAAATCCCCGAGAGCATATCCCGACAAGAGTAAAACCACGCGACGTTGGGACATAATTGGCCGTAGAATTAGCAAAGGGGTTTCGTTGTTCCCCGTCTTGCGTGCGGTGGACCGCCGAAAGGACCGACCCCCGCCCTGTATGCTTCCACCCCCACCATCACGGAAGGACATTTCGTCCGAGGAGCACGGAAATTTCGAAAACGAGGAGAATGGAAATGGACACGCAGTCGCCCACCGTCCTGGTCTAAATGGTTTAGCGAATTACTCCAAGGCCGAGATTGGATTTGACTTTCGTGGCTTTGCAGACGAGGCCAGCCGTAACCAGCGCCACGTGGCCGCACGAGAGGGACCTCGGACGACGGGGGAAGATCAGAAAGGGGGGAAAAAGAGTTTTCGACTTTCGAGCTCAGCCAATTTGCCAGAATGTCCTCTTCCGTCCGTGATCGAAACTCGCGCGTCGCAACGATGTGACACGGAATGCAATGGGAATCGTAGCACGATCCAAACTGGGTCTATTCTTCGCGCAAAAATAAATCAAAAATTAAAATTTTGCCATGCAGGACTTTGTTCCCCCCCGGAATGTTAATTTCAAGTGCATCGAGCGAGTTTTGTGAACCTTTAATACCTCTAAAATAAAGGGGTTTTAGCAAAACGTCTACACAGCTACGTAACTTTTTGAGGAAACGTTTATTTACTCTTGTGAAAAATATGGGTGAGGGAATTGTAATTATAACAAAATGAAAGTTATTGTTAACTATTTCAGATTTCATAGTGTAAGTTAAATGTGACTGTACGGAGAAAATGGTTATAACGAAGCGGACGAAGACATATTTGCTGGAACATTCGAGATTTGGAACGGATCGCCCCGTGGACCGTGGGATGCGATCCAGGGAGGATGGTCTCGCGGCAAATATCCTCAAATTGCGTGCAAATATCTCCTGTATCGGATCTTCAGGTGGATTTTCGCACAAGGGTGGTTATCCACAGGGGGTAGAACGAAATAGAAACGGCGAAAATATCGGAGGGTTCTCCCGACTACAGTAATACCTTTCGATTTCTTGCGTGTAAACATTATTCCCCGTCGAGCTTTCTCGTTTCGCGTTACCAGACATAAAAACTACATCATCGAGCCCCCGTTAATAATCGAAGCACGTTTCTCAATCGCAATAAATACTCGAGTGGATATACCCGGGTCAAAATAATTGGAAAATAACCTACCCAAATGACTTTATCGATCGTCCAAGTATCCGATATTTTAGAAGCTCCAATTTCCTATAAGCGTGTCCACGCTATTATCGTTTACCAGCATTCTTCCAAACGAACGGAAAATTACACGATCTCCGATGAAATACAATGGCTCTAGCTAAATTAAAAATATCTTAACCATCCAAGAACTGTAACTTTAATATTAACTCTTGTTTACTTCAATATTCGCGTTGAATTTATGGAATTAAATGACACAGGATATGGTGAACACTAATTATAAATCTCCAGCTCAGATCTAATCAAATATACTCTACATTGAATTTCTTAATAATAGAAAATCACACTAAAGAATATTATTCTACATTTTCCACTTGTCTTTGCACGAATACTGAGCCATCTCATATAAAACATACAGGGTGTTCGGCCACCCCTGGGAAAGATTTTAATAGGGGATTCTAGAGGCTAAAATAAGACGAAAATCAAGAATACCAATTTGTTGATGGAGGCTTCGTTAAAAAGTTTAAAGTTTCGTACGTACTGAATTTTTTTCTCGAAAATGCGCAAGATTTCGGGGGTATGTCTATTCACCAAAAATGATTGTAATTGACCCCTGCAACCGAAAATAATTTTTCCAGAATGATTTGAAACTTTTCATTTTCGCCGAAAAATTTAGGCACCTACCCCCTGTCGATTTTCTTAAAAATTCGTTTCTGATTTTTAATAATTTTGCTCGACGTCCTACAGAAAAGTTGTTTAATACTTTTTTATAGGTACCTATGGGCTCTAGTTCCAGCCTAAATTTCATTGAGATACATCCACTATTATAGAAGTTATGGCTGTTTGAAAATTGGACCATTTTTATGGGGTTTTTCTTATTTTACGGGGTCAAGGAACAACTTTTCCAATATTCTTACAATTTCTACATATTCTCGACCAAAATACGCGTCGTTTGCTTTTTTAAACATTACAATCGTCCAATCCGTTCAGAAGTTATGATGTTTTAAAGATTCGCATGAAAATTCAGTGAAACATATCGATGGTAGGGTCAGACATATTTTCAGAAAAGAATTTTTTCCCCGAAAGTGGGTAGGATTTCGGGGGTATGTGTAATGACCAAAAATGATTGTAATTGACCTCCGCAATCGAAAATAATTTTTTCAGAATGATTCGAAATTTTTTAATTTAATTGTTAATAACTTTTTAACGAAGCCTCCATCAACAAATTGGTATTCTTGATTTTCGTCTTATTTTGGCCTCTAGAATCTCCCATTAAAATTTTTCCCAGGGGTGGCCGAACACCCTGTATTCCTAAACAGTACCTGAGAATTATTACCAGCTTTCCATAAGAAAGACAAGTCTAATCTTCAAAGCTCACAGTTTTATTATTTATCACACTTTCGAATCACAAAGCCCTTGATTACACAATCTTTGATGAAATACAATGGCTCTAGCTAATTTAAAAATATCTTAACCATCCAAAAACTGTTGGATGGTTAACTTTAACATTAACTTTAATATTAACTCTTGTTTAATGCAATATTCGCGTTGAATTTATGGAATTAAGTAATACAGAATATGGTGAACACTAATTATAAATCTCCATCTCAGATCTAATCAAATATACTCTACATTGAATTTCTCAATAATAGAAAATCACACTAAAGAATGTTATTCTACATTTTCCACTTGTCTTTGCACGAATACTGGGCCATCTCATATAAAATATATTCCTAAACAGTACCTGAGAATTATTACCAGCTTTCCATAAGAAAGACAAGTCTAATCTTCAAAGCTTGCAGTTTCATTATTTATCACACTCTCGAATCACAAAGCCCTCGATTCCTCCCTTTTAACAGACTGTAACTTCGACGTTCCGCCACACAATGGCACACAGAAACAAAACTCGATACATCACCCTCGAAAGGGCGCGTAAATACGCGGATTTACTTTGGCGGGAACCGTGTCTCGCGATCTTCATACGCCCGGCGATGGAAAACCAATCGCGAGAATAAACACTCGTTCCTGATGCATGGCCAGATTTCCAAAATCCGATGAGAACCTCCGAGTCCGTTATTTCGTTCGTTCCGTTACCAGCGGGCGAAAAATGAAATACGAGCACGACCGTCGCGACGAGCACAATGGCGGCGAATTTTTTCCCGCGCGTTTCCTCCGGCAACGAAGCGAGAACCAAGTCTTTGTCGGGGAAACGGAAGGAAATGTTTTCACCGGCGGTACGAAATCTCGCGTAAAAAAAAGAAAGAAACGGCCCTAGCGAACCGCACAATAATTATTACCCGCCTAGTGGGGAGCTTAATGAAATAACTTGGTAACCTCGTTGTGTGTCGTGCTGCGGCACGGGTATCGAGCCGAGTCTGTCATTGCTGTCTGTTTGACCAAACACAGGAATCACCCCGGTCTACTAAACCGCGTTCCACGATACAGTGTAACGAGAGGGTGCGCCTCATCCACACGGAGGACAGGAGGAACGCTAATGAATCCAGCAACGTCGACGGGACCAGCCTCCGTTATTCGAGCCGGCATAAAGTAAATCACGAACGTAACCCGTGATAAAAACGCAAGAACGCGCGACGGGATATGCTTTATATTCCGGTTTCGCGACGCGAGAAGGATAAGAATGTAAATTCGGACTGTTTGCTCTTGGCGCGCGGGTTGTGCCGGTAACCAGCGTGGAACGGGGCATTTTAAAATTTCGCAAATTGAAATACGTTACAGGCTCGCGCATCGACGTATGTACGTTTGTAATTTGCACGCTACGGGGATATTGATTACACCTCGACGAAATAATCCTCGGATAGCGGGGCGAAATAGTCGTTGGGTAATGCATGAGATGCAGCCGGTTTAACCCAGTGGTTCCTAACCTTTCGGAGCTGGGCGGTTGAGAACAACGGTTGGACGAGCAAAGGACACGGGTATTCTTCCTCTGATGAAATTTTACGCTGGAAACTTTAGGGAGATTCATAGAAATATGTGTGCCTGGTTTCATTCGACTACGTACAGTATTTTATGTGCAAAAGTAATTTTTCAATTTTCAAAACTTTAGATACGCGCAGTTCCTAAGAAACTATTGTTTCCTTCGTAAATGAGCCGCTATTAGGAGAGGTAAACCTTCCTCTTTAAAATGGTTTTTGGTTTTTGACGATACGACTTTCCGTTTTAGAGATATCGTAATTTAAGTGAAGAGTACGATCTCTCTGTTAGCTTTAGAATAGTGTATCAACGCGTATTAAAAATACATAAATTTCAAACTCGTGCAATTTCAAAACTACTAGTGTTTTATCCATTTTTGAGCAACTGTTGGAAGCAGTAAACCTTCCTCTTTAAAATGGTTTTTGGTTTTTGGCGATCCGACTATCCGTTTTGGAGATATCGTAATTTATGTAAAAGGTAATTTTTCTTAATTCGACTATCTCTGTCTCCGTCTAACGCGTCGCGTAGAACCTCTTTGTCTTGCACGCGAGTCACGTAGTGCGTACTACGATCACGTGCGGTCAACGACCTTGACAAGGCCGTAGTGAAAGTTCATTCATCTCGTGACGTAAACAAACTTCGAAGCCTCGTATCTCCGAAACTAGCCACTGCATCGATTTGAAACTAAAATCGTCATATCTCCGGAACTAATTGAGCTATCGACTCGTACGAACGCTCATTTTAAAGGGCATTTCATCCTCTATCCGTTGCCCATATCAAATATTATTATTTATGCTGTCTTCTATGTTTATTTTCACATTTACTTTGACACTATTTATCTAAAAAAATTTCGACTATTCCTATCGATTATACGACTGATGTGCGATAAAACTGAATCATAAATTGTGTTTCTCCGTTCGACTACACGGTTTTAAACTATTTGGCTATGCATTGCAAACGCGTTCGAACAATCATATCGACGAGAAATTGCTTCCTTTCTGATTTACGTCTTTCCGAAGTTCCACGTTAGAAGAATATTTGCACATCGATACTGTCACTCTCGTAGCCATAATTATAACGATTCAAATGACGCGTGGGAACAATTTCCCTCCTCCATCACGAGAATTTCGTACGTAATATCGTATAATAACGAGTCATTACTAAATTATCCTCGTCAAACAAATTAATATTCGTCCCGTCGCTTCGATACCAGATAATGCGAATGGGAGTAAACGTTTACGGGCCGATGTTTGCGTGCCTTTTCCCCCATCGATACGATTAGTAAAAATACGCTGACAAAGCTTGGCCAAACACATCGTTCAACGACGAGTGACACGTCGATGCCCCGTAACTCTTTCTGGCAAACTGTTTCTCGCTCGACGGTATTCCGAGCGTCCTCGTTTTGATATTCATGGAAACACCCGCAACACGTGTCCCCCGTCGTTAAGCCGCGTTAAATCTTGGCCGAGCGCGAAAGAAAATGCCACGTCGTTGCCCCCGGTGCTTCTTCAGCGTTTTTCTCTCGACGGAGGTAAACATCGAGGGCAGAGCAAAGCACGCCAGGACGCAAACGTTCCCTTTGCAGAGGCTCTCAGGTGTCTGCGGAGGACCACGACCGCCCTCTACGTCGTACACGACCACGGATTCCCGTCGGTCGTCACCCTCGTCGGTGGCATCCCTCTCTATGCACCCTTCGGAGGCCGCTACCAACGGCAATCATTTGCATATCTGCCGGTCGAACCTATGCGCGTTCCGCAAAGGGCGGCCAAATTCTATTATCGAACTCTGGTATGTAGACCGAACAGGGGCTGGCCGAACCAATTGAAAAAAATAAGAAAAACGCCCTGGACCGGAAAGCGTTCGTGGTTTATAGCACTGTTGCCAGGAGGAATTTCGTCTGAACGCTCACCCTTTCGTGGGTCGCTTATAACGTTAAATATTACGAAAATTGTATCAAAAGATTATATTACGCTTTATGTGTTCGCGTTAGAATGCTTTGATATTCTGACCGAGGTTGAAAAATTTTGACACGTGTGCACTCACAGATTTATCCACAGGAGAAATATTAATTTGGTTGAAAAATACGGTTCTAATGTTACGAAAATTTTATATTTAGTGCTCCTGGTAAATGGTCATAGAAACTGAAACGAAATCTTGGTAATGATCGTGTGATTTGATTTAATTTGCAGATAGTACTTCGTGTAGCTGGCTTTTGGTTTTATTAAATAATCCTGGTACGAGTTCTGAGTCAAACTATTATTTTTATTTAAGGTCGCAATAACTTACATATTCTTATTTTAAGAAACTAAAATACTACGTATCGATGACACTATTAAATCAAATTTCAAGTAATGGGATAAGTGACTTCAGAGTTACAAGGGAGGTAATTTTTCGAAGTCTTCTTTCACGGATAATATTCGAGAATTGACTTTGCCCGCGAAACAATAAAAATGTATATCGCCGACGCCTACGCAAAGATGAATCTCGGATTCACCCTGAATATCTGATGCCGAAGCGAGACTGTTCCAAAGGGCCCGTAATTGCATTCAAATATTACCTCGACTTCTAAGTAACAAGTTACCCGCTGCCTAACGCAATTAAAACTTTCTTCTCGCGAAGATCTCGCGCCGTTTCGTTTCTCTGGCCGTCATTTACAGCCTGCGACCCATCGCCGGACGTGATCGACTACGCCGCATAATTAAAAATGAATTATTAAATGCAGCATTACACGACCTGTTTTTGCAACAGATGGTCCTGACCGTGGCAAAAGTTCTCGATACCCTTTCCGTAGAAAAATGTACACGAAAACGCGAAATGAGATATTCTTCCGCGAGACAATCGAGAAGAAAATGACTTTTTAACGAGTACGGAGTTCTGGCACGCCGTCGAAAGATTTTTAAATTTATTTGTTCACTGTTTTGATGTTTAAGAAAACCATTCGTGCTCTCGTTGGCGATTAGCGGCGAAACTAAACCGCAAAATTAATATTACAGCGGCCAAATGTAGGACGGGAAATTCTAATTTCGCGAAAATTCGTGTACAAGATTCCTGATTCGCCGTCTGCGTTCGTAACTCGACGAGAACTTTGCTCGTTCGTCTTAACGGAGCCTCGCGTTGCCGCGATTCCAATGCGGGCGAACTCCACGCCAGCTGTCAAAATCCGTTCAACTTTCCACAAAAGCCCGGAAACTGTGCCCCGGAATACATTCGTAAAACTTCCTTCCGGCATTGCTGTTTAAGACCACGGAGAATATTCTTATTTCGTCCGCGAAATGTTTGGCAAAGACGTACGCAAGGAACACCCCGGGGAAATAAAAGTGGCCTGAATTTGCATCCCCGTCCTCTAAACTGAAGTTACAATCACGATCGAAACAAGAAAACGCTCCGGGAAAATTCGCGAGACAACAACTCGGTTTTCTTAAGAGGAGTAAATAATCCAGTTGGCGGAAAGGAAAGCTGAAACGTCGAGAAATACGTTACGGTACTATGAAATAGAAAAACATCGATTCTTTTATTTATATTATATATTTACAAGATACCCTATTACGAAATATGGTAACTCGAATGACGTTATGCTAGCCAGAGGGTATAACTGAGGTATATGGAGAAATTATACACCATCTAATCTTAACGAGACGATCTAAAACAACGATCGAAGTTGCCTAGAGCATACACCTAGTTACCTTTGAAGAACATACAGGGTTCCACTGACCACCCGTTAGTCCTAAATTAGTCTCGTTAGGATCTCGATTTGAAAACTTACTTAAAGCAAGAACAAAGACGAAGTAGAATATAAAATAATTTAGTCTCCAGTGTTTTATAGTTTTTGTATCAGTTGTACTTTCTGCTGTAATTATTTTCAACAATAAACATCGAAAGAGTCAAAAGAGAGGGAAAGTTTTCTTAAACTTAACTTCACCGCTGCACAGTAACCCCCAAGAACAAACAAAATGTTCCAAGTATGCACGGGAAACCGACGGTCGACCAGCGTAACAATTCCACGGATTAAATTGCTGGGGCCAAGTAGTTGAAAGTTAATCTTCGAGTTAATCAAACGGAGTGTCCAACAATGGACGCGTAATCTCTGCGAGTCCGTAGGGGTGGTAGCTTATAAGCGTAACGTCGTCTCCGCAGATGGCACGGAATTAAATGCATCCTCGAATCGCGACGCCCGGGTATTCATCCAATCCTGGAAAAGTCTTAGCGTCCTTTGTCTCATCGCAGAAAAGGATCGAAAGGAGCACGCCAGCCCTACCAAGCCGTCCTCGACGAGACGAGTGCTTACGTTCGCTCTAGGATTGCAAGCCGGGGCCTAATGAGGAAATACACTTTCGCTACGACGTGACAAAAGGGCCGGTACGCATAGTGTCAGCAACGTCAGCAGCGAGTCAGGTTCATTCCTCAAATGA
The DNA here is from genome assembly GCF_051014445.1 of Colletes latitarsis. Lineage (NCBI taxonomy): Eukaryota > Metazoa > Arthropoda > Insecta > Hymenoptera > Colletidae > Colletes > Colletes latitarsis. Next base: position 46,826,294 of record NC_135134.1, read on the forward strand.
GAATTCCCCGTCCCCCCGCTCGGTCGCCAGGCTCGCGAAAAGACCTTCGTTCGAGCACGCACACGCGAAAGGGAACTTTAACCCCACGCACCACCGATAGCGGAACCGAGAATTCGTCTGGACCACCCCTTGGATAACAACCCAGACGTTTACTGGCGGTTTCTTTTCATCGTTATTTTATGAATTTTTATTCGAGCCGTGGAAATTCAATTTTTTTTAGATAAATGCATATTTAAGAATCGTAAGTGCAGTTTCGACGAAAAAGAAATGGGAAATCTACGAATTACTGGCAAAGAGAAATTTGTGTTTAGAGTGCACATAAAATGAGGAAGAATTTGTAACATCCCTTAAATGCAACAGTGCTATTTACAAATTTTTCATCATCGATTTTTTCAATTTGATTCGTGTCAATTGAATTATTACTTAATTATCACATCTTTACGAATATGGCTGTTCCTCTTTGGATAAATGCATGTTTAAGAATTGTAAATGCAGTATCGATGAAAAAGAAATAGGAAATCTACGAATTATTGGCAAAGAATAAAGTATACGATGGATATCAAAATCTAGAGAGTGATAATACGATCAAAACGACAATTTCTTTGGACCATCCCTTAGATACAACAGCTCTGTTCACGAGAGACCTAGCACTTTCTTTTCTAAATCGTTCACTTTATAATTCATTGTTTGCGATTGTATGTACATTGTGTCTGAGAACACTTACAATGGTCAAAGAAGTCACGACTTACTCTATTCTCTTCTCAGTTCAGACGCGTCTTCGATCGGTGTTTGTTCGACAGACGTTTTTGGTTCGTCCATTGGTTCCTAGCTTTCTAATAAGAAATAGTCTTTCTCTGACCAAGGAAGATACCAGAGAGTCGTTTAAAAACATTTCTAAAAAGCGGAAATGGTGGTCTACATTCCATCAATAGATCGATAAAAAATATGAATAAGATGTAACAAACTATGTATTTTCATTTCAACATATTAAAATTGCAATGATTAAGCATATAAGAAATCCATAAAACGAAATTCTTTTAAATAAAATGAAAGAAGACAAAGCGACATTATTTTCCACCGAACGTTTTACACAAAATGTCACGATAATACTAACGATATTTTCCAACAGTGTTCCATCGAAACATTACCGAGAAATATCTTTTTAATTTGCAGTTTTATGGTACGACGTGGCAGTTTAAAGTTTCTTGCTTTCCGCCGCGACTCTATGCTATTTGGCTCACTCGTCCGTAAAGCTTCTTTTTTATCATTAGCACGAAGCCTCGAGTCTAAAGCGAAGACACGTAAATAGCTTTCCTTCTTGGAAATGCAAGTAGCTTCTTTTACTGAATGAAATATCCCGCAGAGTCAGCTATGCACGGTCCCATTTTCCAGAAAATTATTCCCCTGAACGTTCTCTGCGCGATGAATATGTGAACGTTCCTCACCTTGTAACATTTGCAAAATATCTCACTTTAAGATCGATCAGTAAAATCCATCCTTCCAGTTTCTCGCTACAACACATGCACATATCATATTCTAACAACAAATATCACTACACTTTAATAATAACAAAGGAACTGGATCTTTGCTACAACCAAATAACTCAATCCCAAACTTGTGAACTAAAAAAAAAAGAAATCAATTCCGTAGAATACTTTCTCTTCAAAATAATTTCTTAAACCAGTATCTTCACTTATCTTTATTTCTCATTAGAAATAATCGTACGTTCAAGAACAGTGTTTGTTTCCTGACACTTCGAATATTGCAAAGGAATATGTACGTAATCGAAAACTCAATGAAAGACTTCCCAGCGAGCAATTTCCATCTTTTTAAAAATATCAATTGAAAACAGCGTGGAAGCTCTTCAAGTATCAACGTCTGTTTATAACGGAGAGTATGGTCGTCGGAACGAAGCTCCGGCAATGTTCCAATCTCAAAGCAACCTCGTCAAAGAAATTATAAAGAAGTATCGTTCCTTTTTCTCGTGTCAGCTGCATAAAGGCAGACACCGCACGGAAACCGTAGATAGGCATTAGGAAATAAAGAAAGGGGAAGGCGCGCAGAAAGATATAATGTAAATGGCGGAGGGTGACGTTTGCAAGGGTCTCGCAAGACGAGCTTCCCACTTTCTTTTTTTTTTTCTTTCTGTTTCACAGCCGGCAACCTGCTCTCATCTTTCGCGATTCTCGTCCGTGTTTTCTGCGTGAATGAAAGTCCTGGTCGAAATGAATCCTTCGCGAATGTCCTTTCTTCGGGCAACGCGAACTCCGCCTTTCTCATTCTTTCGTTTTCTTGTTCCTTTTTTTTTCGTTTTTTTTTCTTTTAGCACTCATTGTGCTCTGACCAGACTACCAGCTACGCCTACGACTTCTATTACTGCTCGCGTGACGGATGTTCCCGCTTATTTATTAAATTTTCGCCACATTCTGGTTTTTCTACGCGCTGGGGACAAAAATCTCGCGCGATTCTGATAAACGTTTCCCGAATCGCAAAGCCCTCGTCGATGTTCTGTTTTAATAAAATTGTCACGATAACATTTATGATAATTGAAAGCAGCAGACCTGGAACGACAGTAATGAAAAAGCGGAATTTGTTTCCAGCCAATCGGAGCACAAATATTATTTGAGCTAACATCGTCGGATGGAAGGAAGAAAAATTCGCAGACAAACAGAAGAAATCACGTTTAGAGTTTCTTTGTCGGGATATTATTTTATACGGTTCGGTTGAATCGTTGAATTTGGATTTCTTTTAACCGTGTTTTAAAAACTACTTCAAAATGAAAGTAAAGAAAAAGTCCTAACATTGATAAACGTCGTAGACAGAGAATAACTAAAAATTATAAGCTAGAGTAAACTAGATCCTGGACGAAATAATACTTTGTTTTCAAAAATAAATATTAAGGTAACTATCAACGAATATTCTTGTGAAACTAATCAAAGTTTAGACTGTTCCCATGGAATATAATTTCTTATCCCCAAACAGTATATCAACATTCTACTAAATTACTTTGTAATAAAATTGACGTAGCCGTTATTAATATTGATATCGTCGAATTGTTCAGCCCTGGATGGGTTTCGTTCGTGCCGGGCGACGATATATCCGCGTGTTTATTAAATCCCATCAACCCTACCGTTTTCACTTTACCGGAAACAACTTTCGCAAATAAGAGCACAACAACGCGATCGTTTGGCAAAAACTTGGACGCGGTCTCATCATCTCCGCGCCTCGAGGATCCCCGGAAGATTTTCTCAAGGAGACGCGAAGTGGACCTTGGACACGCCATAGGGCCGTATAAAGAATCCTTATCCACGGAACTCTTTCTCCCTGAGCTACGGTTTCTTTCCTTCGCAAGCAATTTCCTCGCTCCTTTTATGCGCGCGAGAATTGGATTACGAGGAGAAGAAAAGTTGCTTGTACAACAAACGAAACTAGCGGAATAAAAGAGGGAAAGGTCGTAAAGAAGTTTCGACGATCTGGAAACTTTAGCCTCCGCGTTCCACATTTGCGCTTCTAAGTAAATATCAACCGACTGACAGTATGAAACGAAGAAACACTGCGAATATCCTGCAATTACTTGTACAGTTTACCTTCAAGATGTACATTCGTTTCCATTTTAATTGTTACTCCTACGCACGGAGTAAGTTTGTGTTACTTCTATTTACGTAGTAGTTTTTTGTTTTTTGTGGAATTCTTTCCATCTATTTTTACCAAACATGTTGTTTCCTATAATGTGTTCTACACTTGTACAGTTGTACTTCTATGTACGGAAGTAGTTTTGTGTAACTTAGTATTTACGTACTTTTGTTTCTTATGAATTCTTTCTATTTATTTTTACTACACAACTTAGTGTTACTTCTATACATAAAGTAGTTTTGTATTCTATTATTTACGTAGTTTTGTTTCCTATCTATTTTTACCAATTGTTGTTTATTACACTGTGTTATATTTCAATTCACAAAGTAGTTTTTTTTAATTATTTTAACATTAAAGTATAAATAATATAAACAGTATGCAAATCCAACAATGCGTGTTTTTTCCCCCAAAATGGTAACCCATCCTGTGCTGCACGTGGCCCAATGATGCTGCACTTTGGTTATCAGCCGAGAAATGGTGACACGATCGTTGACAAGTTTTCTTCCTCATCTAAACCCCTAAATATCTCAATCTATGAAAAAATGGACTCATACCAGTTTCAAACACTAAATTCACAAGAAACAAGCTTTTTCCATTTATAATTAATCGCCATTATAGAGTACGAATACAAGTGGGAATAATTTTAATTAATTTATTCTACAGAAGCATTCGACTAACGATTATTTGATAGAAATAAAAGAGGCTTTCTTTACAGTACGAACAGAAACAAAACAATATATTTCAGGTGTAATCTCCATGAGTCTTATAAAATTTCTTTCGATTCCAATGTCCTAAGAACCCCGAGAAACCTGTATAACAATTCTATCGAGCTACTGTAAAAATTGATTCCGAATAAAAAATCGCCAAACGACGTACCTTTCTCGCCCTTCCCATCCTCGAATATTTCGCTTGGTTTCGTAACCCCTCGCGGACAAAATTATCTCCGAGTCGCACGAGGATCGAAACAAAGGAACCGGTTCACGGGGGCAGGACCGGTTACCGGGATACCGAACTTTCGGCTCCCGAAATTAGCAGAGGAGCTCGCTATAGCGTGTAATTAAAAGATTAAAAGGATAAGTGCTTTCGTATGCTCCTCCGGTCCCTGCCGGGTCGTAGCTGCCGCGATTATCAATGAGCGAGCCACGCTGACCCTGGGCCTTTCGCCACTCGAATTTTCGAGATTATCGATCATCCGGAAAGTTTTCGCTGCAGGTTCTTTTGTCGACGGAATAATTAACCGCCCGGTGTATTAGGTAAGAGCCCGAACGAGATTGATGCGTTGAAAGGTTTCGCCCGGAATCGTTTCCATGGGAATAATTGAGGGCTAGCAGAGGGTGAATGGCGTAGCGACGCGACCGGGGAGATTTAAAACACTTTCTTAGGGACGAGCCAGTCCCGTGTACCACCAGCCCGATTCCCAAAGGTTTTACGAGATTGGATCACGTCGCCGTGACATATTCAACGACCGATACCGGGGAATCTATCGATTCTTTATGATCGAGACCGGCTGCACGCGTCACGGATCACAGGGGGAAACGAATTGGTTACTTACGATTCTGGGTACCATCGACGTGTTGCAGTTTTGATCGCTTACCTGAAACAGAAAAAACAATTCAACGTTAGTACGTTCAATCTCGTTCAATATCGATAACTTTCAATTTAAGTTCTTCTAAGTCATTGTACAGATTGACTCGTTAACATTAGATTTACGGACACTGATCGCACGTATATTTATTGATACCTTTCGTGTCAACGATTACCTTAAAGTGCGATTTTTCTTTTAATTAGAATATGTATTCGTGCCATTGCATCGATCAAATTCAACATAAGTTGTTAAAAAATAATATTTACGCGTTCTGCAATTTTAAATTGACGGCTTCCGTAAATCTAGTGTTAAATGTGAACTGCTGCTTTAAATATTGACAGATATTTTAGTATTTATTCGCCAAATAAAACATAGACCCCACTGCAATCGAATTATTTTTTAATTCCAGTCGAAATCTATGTTCGCGAATAAAAGAGCGCCACGAGAGCGAATAAATCTAAGTTAAGCGTTCGGAGCAGCGGATTTCGGATTTCGAATTCCACGCGTCGCGTAAATACACACGTTTAGTCACGTAGGTTGCAAACAGGGTGCATCGCCATAAAAATTTTACGCGAGAGGAATCGATGGACCGATAGAAAGAAAGCGGAGGGAATAGCCAAGCAGACACGGTGAAACTAGACCGACCGAAACCCTTTATTGCCCTCTTGTAATAATAGATACATGCAGCCTACTTCATGAGCGGAATGTCGAGAACAGCTTGAGGAATAAATCGACCCCTGTGGACTCACTTGTTTAGAACCCCTTCAGTATTCGGCGCGGACACCCCTTTGTTCACTGATACACAAAATTTGTCAGTGACTCTGTACTAGGAGTTAGCAAACGCCATGACCGGTCCTAAGGTTCGAGCAAACGAATGCTATCAAAATATTCGCAATATTTAACTGTGTACAATGTCTCGCGATTATTAAAATGGAAGACGGAAGGATCGTTCTATGTTCAAAAATAAATCTGGAATGAAATATGTTTGTACAACTTTAGAAATTTTGGATAAAATTCTTAATAATGCTCGAACAATTACGACAGTTCGAGATCAGCTTAACACTAGAAGAAATCTGAAATAAAATATGTTTGTACAACTTTGGAAATTTTGCAATTATTGGTTCTTTCACGATATCAAGAAAAAGATTTTATTTACATAAAATTCTTAATAATGCTCAAACAACTGCGATGGTTCGAGACCAGCTTAACTACAATTACAGTGTACTCATTAGTACCAAAGAAATAAAAAAGACAGATACTTGAAAAAATGTATAATGCAATGGAAATAAACGTTTATTCATTCTCCTATAAAAAACCACGACACAAAATTGTAGAAGTTAAAAAAAGACTAGAACTACCGACAATTATGATGTGTTCGTTTGCACCAAAGAAATTAAAAGGATAAGTACTTGAAGAAACATATAATGCAATGGAAAGAAATATTTTCCACGAAGCGAACTATCAGGGGTTGAAGAAAGACGGATTTTTAAGAGATCGCGACAAGAAGAAGAGGTTTGGTTGAGGCGTGTCGACCTACGTCAAGCGACAAACTCCCGGTTGCAATTTTGTTTGTTCTCACGAGGGATTCGAGTCCACGCTCGGGGATGACTCATGCTCTTCCTGTCTGTTTTTAACCCGTCGTGGCGTCAGAGGCATCCGGGGCGTCGCGAGGGGGCCGGAGTTTAATCTAACAACCCCTGGTTCACTTTGCATGGCCAGGGACGAGCCTGGCCTCCCGGAGAGAGCCGGCCGCAAAGGGTGCGTTACCCTGACTGCCCCCGGAGTCGAACCGCCGCGATAACCTCCGACGAACTTCTGGTATGAATAACGTTTGTCGTGAATTATCATTACACGAGCGTGCCTCGCGTCCAATCCTGGGAAACCGTAGGGGCCAGAGGTCGCGGAGATTAAGAACCCGCGATAGAAGAACGCCAAGACGACGAAATCTGCGTCGCGACGACGGGGATCGAGGGACGCCCGCACCCTCCTCGCTTTGTATCAAAGAAACAGAGATATCGAAACGCGTTCGACGTTAACGCGATTTGTGACGTGCTTTGAGTAGCTCCCGGGGAACTTATTAGGGAGATCGCACGAATTCACCGTGAATTAACGCAACGCGATTAGTCGTTTTGCTCTGATTCTAAAAGGGTTAAAATTAAGAATCCGCGATAATCAAAGAAACAAAGGGAGCGGACTCGACGGGGATGCTTAATTTCATTCGAGGCAATTTATCGAGGAGTAAACAAGAGAGCACGACGGTGTATAAACTGTCACGTTTCTTTGGGATGATTAACGATTTTAGAACTTTCGAACGTAAAATTAACTTTGGGTCATTCGTGACCTGTAGTAATTTTTTTCTCGAAAGTGCGTAGGATTTCGAGGGTATATGTAATGACCAAAAATGATTCTAATTGCCCCCCGCAGCTAACAATATTTTTTTCAGAACGATTTGAAATATTTTAATTTCGTCGAAAAATTTGTCCACCTAAACGAATTTGTTCTCGAAGGTGAGTAGGATTTCGGGGGTATGACTATTCACCAAAAATGATTGTAATTGAACCCCGCAACCGAAAATAATTTTTCGAGAAAGAATTGAAAATTTTTTCTTTCGTCGGAAAATTTAGGCACCTACCCCCGGTCGATTTTTCTTAAAAATTCGTTTTTCATTTTTAATAAATTTAATTGGCGCTGTACGGAAAAGTTGTGTAATACTTTTTTGTAGGCATATATAAGCTGTACTTCAGAAAAAAATTTCATTGAAATGTATTCACTATTGTAGGAGTTATGGACGTTTGAAAATTGGACCACTACCATGGGGTTTTACACAGTTTACGGGGTTAAAAAACAACTTTTCGAATATTCTTAGAATTTCTACATATTCTTCGCCTAAATACGCGTTGTTTGCTTTTTGAAACATCAAAATCGTCCAATCCGTTCAGAAGTTATGATGTTTTAAAGATACGCAAGAAATTTCAGTGAAACATATCAATGGTATGGTCAGACATGACATTTTCGGTAATGAATTTTTTTCTCGAAATCGCGTAGAATTTCGGGGGTATGTCTATTCACCAAAAATGCTTCTAATTGACCCCCAGAACTAGAAATAATTTTTCCAGAACGATTTGAAATTTTTCAATTTCATCGAAAAATGTCTCCGCCTATTTTAATTTTTTTCTCGAAACTGCGTAGAATTTCGGGGGTATGTCTATTCACCAAAAATGCTTCTAATTGACCCCCGGAACTAAAAATAATTTTTCCAGAACGATTTTAAATTTTTGAATTTAATTCTTTAATAACTTTTTAACGAAGCCCCAGTCAAGAAATTGATATACTTGATTTTCGTCTTATTTTGGCCTCTAGAATCTCCCATTAAAATTTTTCCCAGGGATGGCCGAACACCCTGTATATTCTTCAAGGAACTACTATGCATAGACAGAGAGATTTTGGATTCACGAGCGTTTGAAGGTAATTTCAGTCGGAGGTAATATTCTCATCTACGTGGAGAAAATAAGACAAATCCCAGGATCCGTTTTTGACACGGCGGATCCTGGTTGCCCCGGCGTTACAGCGTCTGATCTCATCTCGATTTCAGTCACGACGCCGCGAAGATTCGAGGCTCGCCGAGCGTGACGTCATATCCGGTAGGTATGTACCTCGCAGGACGCAGGATCGCTCCCTGTCCTCGCAAACCGCCTCTGTTTGCGTGTCCCCGCGCGGCGTGTTTGCATGCACGCCACCGGCTACGAAGGTTAGAGGTTCCACCTCGAAGATATTCGACAGCATTGATTTCGTATCGCGTTCGGCTACAGAATTTTAAAACTTCAAGGGCCTCTGGAACGGAATCGAGAGTATCGCGTGTCAGAGGGAACAGGAGCTCGGCCTCACTCGGAGAACCACCCCCGACGACCTTGTATCGCGTGTCGAACGCGTAACCGCGGTCGCGAGAACGTCATAAAGTGGCGTAAAAAGCTCGTCGATGTCTCCGGAAATTCGAAACCGTTCTACGATGACTTGTAAACGCGACATACATGCGTGAAAGAAAATTGTATTTTCTAAGGTAACGCTAGAAGTTGTTCCAACGTTCGCCAGGGTTCGAAACACACGCTATTGGGTATCTTATTAATTAACCCCATCGACATAAGGAATAACATCTATTACTTCATCCAACATCGATGAAACGTAACGAAAAAAATATATTTGTGTCTTGAAATGTTAAAGAATATATATGGAAAGTGGCGAAAAGTTTCATCAAACCCTTATGCTGTAAAAAAATTGTCAAATATCACTTCTCGTTTTACCATTTTACATGAGTCTCACCCCTTAAGTGATTAAATTAAGTATTTTCTAATATAATGATAGAAGTTGTTCCAACGTTCGTATCAATTTTCACACTTTAAATTGACCCATAATGACATTCCTTCGACTAACATTAAACCATAATCCACATTGCTACTTATCACGCCAATGTTACAATCTTCCCCCAATCACTAACTTACATTCGCGAGAAGTTGACTGGTGAAAGGAATGCGGGTCCGATTGGTTGCGTCGCGCGACGAAAGTGGGGATGGGCGGAGCAGACGTACTTCCCCGCCCCCTCTTGTCATTTTCTCTCATACACGCGATACAAATTTCCTCGCTATTTCGTGCAAAGAGTAAACAGCAAGATGTCGAGAGTCTGACAACAACTCTGTCCCCCATGTCTGTCCCTTCCACCTAAACTTTAAACGCATTTTACGACACCGTTCCCCCTCTTCGCGAGACAGTGGCTAATTAAGACCGCCGGAGGACGCACGGTACGGTTACTGTACGGATCTGCCAGTCGGTTGACTCGCGGGAATCTCGTTTTCCAGATGCCGCGGCCGTAAACGCGGGGTAGAAATTATCGGAGCATAAGCTCGAGACGCTACATAAGCGACGGGATGCAACCGCCGCTTGCGTGCTCGATAACCGAGAGAGAGTCATCCTCGAGACAACGTACGACCGAAAGGGTGCACCCTTTCGGTGCACGACCACCGAAACCCCCTGAACGCTCGCCCTTCGCGGACATGTGTAACGCCACATGGCACGTCCCTGTTAACGACGCACCAGCCGGAATCGCGATCGAAGTAGACGAAACAGGGCTGGCAGATGTTGCCGCGCTCGTGGTAAATTGCACCGTTCGTGTACACACGCAGTAATTAGTTCATAATTGAAACGTCGGGACAGAACATTCCTATGCACTAAGCGAGCGACGCGTACTGCGTGGACCGGAATATCTAAGGTGTTCTGGGGCAAAGTTCAACGAGTGTCTAGGTTCCTTAAGAGTTTAACCTCTTAGGCAAGGCTGTACAGCTGAGTTCGACGCGTAAACGATATCTGACACTGGAGTGTCGAAAACAAAGACTGTATATTCTGTCTGCAAATATTTTTAACACTGTTATGAAACGTTGTGAAGGCTAGAAAAGTGTCAATCAAAACATATGAAAACCATCATTTAATTCAAACAGGGAGTAAATGATACCTAATACTGGTGTATCAAGAACAAAGACTGTATATTCTGTTTGTATATTGTTAATACTGCTATGAAACGTTGTGAAGGCTAGAAAAGTGTGAAGCAAAATATATGAAAACGATCATTTAACACTTTCACTACCACGTCATCCATATATGATAAGACTTTGCAATTATGGAACTAAAACAATTCATTCTGAAATTGAAATGTTAAATTTTGAATATGACCAAGTTTAGCGAGGTTACGATAATAAGTACCGAGGAATTTTAAGTTATGCAGTTTACAATTGTCTAAAATCGAAGTTTTGGTCTCGTAAAAAATTGTACGGTTTTGATGTGACGATCAACGTGTTAATTCAAACAGTGAGCCACTATGGTGGCGTACCTAAGAGGTTAAATCGCGTAGAATTGTGTTTCAAACCGGTTGTTTGGACGACGAAAAGCTTTTCCTGAATAAACATAGACTATTAAAAATCGAGACTTTGCATCCGTGGCTGGCGACTGGCTTTGACCCTGATTCGAACGAGACTAGTTTCATAATGTTTGACCGTTCAGTTTACGTTCGAAGCCATCGTCTCCCGACTATTTTGCAGAAAAATACAAATTTTTACTTTGTTTTATTTGTTTCATCGAACAAAGTCGTTGATAAATAAAAGAATTAAAAAATAACACGAGCAGCAGGAAAATATTCTGGTGCCTCTCGAAACAAGCAACGTCGCCAAAAATTTTCTAGTCGAACGGTTCTCCTGTTTATCCGCGACGATTCCTGTCGCGACTACGTCAGAACGTTGGGAACAAAATTTGTCAGGCTTTAGTTTTTGCCCTTCCGGACATGCTCGATTTCCATATAAAAATTGAGGAAAAGTGGATCGTCTGCGTCGCTCCCCACGCCGTAACCTTTCGACACATTTGTAATAACTTTCTCCCTATCCGATCGGAGTTTCTGGAAGGGAATCTTTTTAATATTTTAGCCTGAATAGAAATTTGAATTCTGGAAAATATTGCTCGCAAAGAACCGATGTGGAAAATACACAGCTTGATCGCGAAATCGGTATTTTCTTACGCGAGATAATCGCCTGAAAAGTTGACGACGATGTCCCAATAATGCGTCGCGGGGAAATCAAGCAGCGTTTCGGGCGTAAACTCGCGGAAGCGGAGACGGGACGATATCTTTACGGAAAATTTCATTATTCTCTGCTTGATGGAAAAAGTTTCCCGCCTATCCGCGACTCCGTTCGATCGATACACAGATGGAACACTGATAAACGCGCTGGATGAACCGATGCGTGCAGTAATCGTCGAGAGCAGGAACTCGTTGAGAAGGAGAGAGGACTTTGCAGACACATTTGTAATAATAAACGAGGTCTTTGTCCCACCGTGAACACCCAGTCAATTAAATTTCATCGTTGGGAAATATTTTTCTATCGAAATTATACAATTTTAAAGAAACTTTAATTTTAAACTGTCCTGAATTGCCACGACATTAAAAATTCTATGAACGATGCCACGAATTTTTTAAACCAATTTAAACTCGACGATTTTAAATGCAATTCTAGATTTTTGTCCGATATAAAATGATCTGCAAGCAATTCTGGATTCAGACCGAAAAATTTCAGTAAATATTACAACGATTAATCGTGAATTGCCGGCGTATATTGTGTCAGATTTATCGAAAAGTCCGTGATTGACCAAAGGATCGAGATTGTAATCGAATCGAAACGAACCCGGTGTAATTGCGAAACAACAGAAAGGTGGTTTCGCGAGCCAATATAAAACCCTCGGCAAAATAATTAGGACGTACAAACGAAGCACAGCGTGCAACAAAGCACCGATAATTTCGACGCGATTACGGCCAGAGCGCGAGCCAAGCTCGAAACTTTTTCTGGTACGTTCCGATATCGCGTACAGCTTTGCAAAGGATCGATTCGTAGGGCAATCAAACATCGAGGTAATTAACATTAACGTAAACACGAGGTAACAAGAAATTACGATCGAGAGGACACCCTACTCTCAGCCACCAATTTATATGCATCGTGCTTCACCTCAAGCTTTTTCACGACCCTCTCGAACGGATAATCAGAGAGTTCGCTCGGGCAAATTTGCTCACCGAGGCTCAACGTAAGTAAACACTTCGAGAAGCTCCGTTAAATCCTCAGAATACACTTGGGAAGGGTGAAAGAGACAGATAATTTCCTCCGTGGGACGACACGAGTGCCGTGCTATTGACCACTGCCAGTCCCAAGGTGTCACGCTAGGAAGATTCATAAGATTGCCCCAAGACCCTTTCACTTCATACTTTCCGGCTCCCTTGTAAACATTGCCGCCACATTCTCGCGGTACAATACGAGAAAAACACTCTATACACGAACGTGGTAATCGATTTTCATTTGCGTGTGACTTCTATTGGAATCTTTTATAAACGCAACAAATAAACTTTTACTTTTTGATTGGAAAATAGATGTTGACTTTGTCAGAATTATTAACTGTAACTATGACTTTTCAGAACAAATTTGCCAGATTAAGAATGTTAGGTACGAGAACTGGATACAATTCAAAACTTATGAATTGGTTAATAAATTTCTGGATAGAGTTAAAAGTAAGGGGACAATTAAAATAGACTATAATATAGTCTCTCATATTATGAGAGATCGAACGGTGAAAGTATAATAGATATCAACTGTACTTAATACTATTTTAAGAAATTAATTACTTTGTGATACAAAATGATATTAAATTACGTCTCTAAATTGTTTTATTTAAATTTAACAATGCGAAACGCGACGAAAGGTTATTCCCTCTGAAGTCTATAGTCCCTCGTTTTATCGACGTCTGGTTAAACGTAAAATACAAGCCGAACGAAGAATTAATTTAAATGCGAGAGGTGGGTATCCGAAACCATAACAGATTGGGGTGCGAAGAGGTTAGAAGCTTTTAACGTAACCGAAGTGTTTTACAACGATTGATCAGCAGCTCCGCGTCACGTGCGTTAGATTCATGGGATCGAGCAAAGACACCTTAAATCTATTGTCTCGATCCCGACGAACGTACTCGACTCGATAACCCACCGTCGATCCGGTTGCTCAGTTATCCCTGCTTTACGATCGTTTGCGCTTCTACTCGAGTCCACGGACCCCTGACTTCAATTATGGACACTGGCCAATTGGAAAATAGCTCTTGGGATATGCCAGTCACTTCGTGTATGCATGACCACCCCCTGTTCAGCAAGAACGAAAGGAGGGTTCCAGTTGGAATGACGGAGGACGTATGTTTATGATGCTTCCTAATTAGAATAGGGACCTCGGTGTGCGTCATTCCATGTTAGGCGTTATTTCATCTATTCGCAATTCTGACAGCTATTTACCGTCTGTTCCAATTAAAACGAATCGACTATACGTGAAAATTTAAAAAAAGGAACGTTTAAGAAATGTTGTTCAACGATGCATTGAGCAATCTTTTATGGAAGCACGAATCGAGTTTTGTTACTAAGAATAAATTAAAAGTCACACTCTTGTGCCATATTTGTTTATAAAATACAGTGCATCGTTGTATCTAACTGAAAATAACATTTATATAGAAATATAATAAGAAAGTCATATGAAATGCGCATTAAAAATAGTAAAACTTTAGACACGTGTAGTTTCGAAACTACTAGTGTTTTATCCATTATTGCGCCATTGTTAGAAGCGGCAAGGCCTCCCCTTTAAAATGGCTTTTGGTTTTTGTCGATCCGACTTTCCGTTTTCGAGATATCGTAATTTATATAAAAGGTGATTTTTAAAATTCCGCTCTCCGCCTTAGAGAAGGCTATTAACGCGCATTAAAAATACTAAAACTTTAGATGCATGCAGCTCTGAAACCAATAGCGTTTTATTAATTATTGAGCCATTGTTAGAAGCGGCAAGGCCTCCCCTTTAAAATGGCTTTTAGATTTTTGTCGATCCGACTTTCCGTTTTCGAGATATCGTAATTTATATAAAAGATAATTTTTTAAATTCCGCTGTCTCTCGCTTCCCGTGATAGAAAAGGCTATTAACGCGCATTAAAAATACGAAAACTTTAATTACGTGCAGTTTCGAAATTATTAGCATTTTCTCCATTATTGAGCCGTTGTTAGCAGCGGTAAAGCTTCCTCTTTGAAATGGTTTTTGGTTTTTGTCGATCGGACATTCCGTTTTCGAGATATCGTAAGTTATGTAAAAGGGTATTTTTCTTAATTTGACTATCTCTGTCTCCGTCTGACGCGTCGCGCCGTACCTCCTTGTCGCGCGTGAGTCGAGACAGTCGCGTGACCAGGAAGTAGTAGTATTTCCAAGAATTTACTACGCACTGTTTACTATTGACGCGCGCGCGAGTTCATTGACGTAAACAAACGTTTCGCGCCCTTATATCTCCGAAACTAGCCACCGCATCGACTCGAAACTAAAATCGCTATATCTCCGGAACTAATTGAGCTATCGACTCTCACAAACGCTCATTTTAAAGGGCATTTCATCCTCTATCCGATGACCATATCAACTACTATAATTTATGCTGTCTTCTATGTTTATTTTCACATTTACTTTGACACTATTTACCTAAAAAAGTTTCGACTATTCCTATTGATTATAAATCGTTTATTTGATTGAAAAAGAATTAAAATTTGCATGTAAGATGTTTACACAATTACTAGCCAGTATTTCTGCGTAAATAAATGTTTCCTCAAGGAATTAACTATGATACGTTTCCAAGTTGTTGGATACAAGGGACTACGAGTCGCAGAAACAAATACTCCGGGCGTTGTTCAAGGTTTCCGTTTTATTGCGACGTTCGGCTACGCGTTA
This sequence comes from Colletes latitarsis, assembly GCF_051014445.1. Taxonomy (NCBI): domain Eukaryota; kingdom Metazoa; phylum Arthropoda; class Insecta; order Hymenoptera; family Colletidae; genus Colletes; species Colletes latitarsis. The sequence goes on from NC_135134.1 coordinate 46,841,822, forward strand.
TGATAATCCGGGGGCTGGGAGGCTACGACATTAGCAAGATTGATAACGGATTGTTACAGAAAGTGCTCGGCCTCTGTGATGGATGTTCCAACTTGGAAAAAGTCGGCTTCCTCAAGAATCGTGACGACTTTCCGTTTCGGATGGGTTTCCTTCCACTCCCGACGGAAATGGAACTCTCCCGTTTCCGCTCCGCCCATTTGCAAATTTCAATTACTACCACCGATCCGTTCGGGAACCGGATTACGATGCAACTACTTATACAGAGTAAATATGTAATCATATGTAGCAACGTAGCCATTCCTCTCCTTATCGATCCTCTCGAGCAGAATCTAATTTTAGGAACATGTGTAATGGGATTTTATTACACAACGTTTCGCGTCTTTTCGTACTAGCCTCCTTCGAATATAATACAGAGTGCTCCACGAAGTATTCTGGGGAATAAAATTTGTTGCAACAAAGCTTCGATTTTGAAAACGCACCAACTATGCATGCATTTGACTCCTACATAATTGGTAAATTTTAACACTCGTCTCTGTTAAATATATCAGTCTATTAAAGTTTATTTTCTGACATCTAACCAGCTGGTTATGGGTCAGAATTAGTTTACAGGCGTTATAGAATCTACTATCTTTAATAAAATACAAAATTGTTCGAGTCGACTCGATTATAGGAACGCAAATAAACGAATTATTTAGATGTTCGTGCGTACGACAGTCGAGTACAATACGTCCGGGTGGAACGACCATCCTAAACAGTAAAAAGGGCTAGCGCGCGTGTCCGCGCAGCAATTACTACACTGAGCAATCAAGGGTCATTAAATTAACGCCACCCCAGTGTGATCCATGTGAATGCGCCTTAATTACGGAAACACGAGCAACGATTCGTCGCTGCCACGCTCGGGACTTCCGAATTTCCACAATGAAAGATTAATTGGTCGCGAAGTAGCTCGTATATCGCATCGAGGAGGCTGCATCTTACGGGCATCGAAGAATAATAACGTTATCGCGCGACACTCTGTTGATTTTCGTGCAACGCCCGTTAAACGGAGGGAAACGGACCAATTGCAATCTCGGTAAAGCTTATCTAGCAGATTCTGGCTCAGACGCAATTAATCGTTTGAATAGTTTACTGTTTGCGGAGATTCCGGATCAAACTAATCGTCGAGACTGGGATTATCATGGCGGACATTTAAGTTTTAATTGGTATCGTCGTGTATTTTGACTTATAATTCATCGTGCTCTATTATATTTTGTAACTACGTAAAATAATGATTATACGAGGAAGCTGCTTTGTATGCTTCGATGTACACAAAATTCATTCCTGAAGAGATTAATTTAATAACTTGAATTTTAATTATTTCGTACGGTACGATTTAATTTCTGTTTCGTTTTCTTTTTTTAAAATGTAATGTAATGACGCTATAAATTATAGAACATTATAAATTTTGATTCACGTGGCGGCTTTAAATCTGAGGCAGAGGAGACGGTGAGCAGATCAAATATGAACAAAAATTTAACCATCGTGTTTGGACGAAAAATCCCCGCGAAAAGCAGCTGGTTTTTATAAATGCCTAAATAAAAATCACATATTCCGTACTCGAACACGACTGCACGCTATACAAACTCGCCCGACTATTTAATAGTCCAAGAGCGTGTGACTGTAAATTTGCTCGAAGAGAGGAAAAGAGCTGGGAGCCAGCCAAACCTTTGCACGAGCCATTAGTGGTTTACAGCGGTCAGTTTTGAGTTTGATCCAACTATAGTCGCGCTTCGTGTATCTAGTCTTCACGTAACGTCTTGGAGCTAATTTTGCAACACAGTCCACGTTGACATTCTAGCCAATGCAGTATCCCACTTACGATATTTCGTAAAATATCTCTACGACTCCGTTTTCTTCTAAATTCCATCCTTCGTGTGAGACACAGAAATTTATGCGAGCACGTCCCGTTAAATTGCAACCCCCGATGTATCGGAAAAACAACCGATACGTCGAGAGGCGAAAAGACAGAGACAGAGCGGAGGAAAAAAAAACGGAAATAGAACAATGGCCGCCTAATCAAGGAAACACAAGGGCTCGCGCATAGACCGTCATTTGAAAGGCTCGAAAATGAAGGCTCGACGGATGCCGGGAAGGGGGGTTTGCTCGCGGTTACCGAAAAAAAAAGAAAAGAAAGTACACGTCGGCGCAGAATTTTCGTGAGACCGCTAATGAAAAAGAAAAGCTATCGCTGACGCGCGCGTGTCGATAATGCGAAAGCGTATCCGGGGGTTTCGCGCGCCGACACGAGCAAACAAGGGAGAAAAAAAAAACGTCAAAAGCGAACGAGCATTAATCGCGAGCGCAATCAATGTCGGTGATCGCTTTAATCTTTCCGCATTTTCCTCGTTGCGCTCTACACGGTGTCCCTGTGTGTCGGTTGCATCGGCTATTCGATTGTTCGTTGATGCACGCCCCGTTGCGCGTGCTGATTAAAAAATCCGTGCACGCCGGGCGTCTCGAACGACGCTCTGACAGGTGTCATTGCGTCGCAGTAATTGCGATCACGCAACGTGGATGATAATCGAATCGATCAAAGGGACACAGTCGACGCTTAAAATATTCAAATTCAACGAAACGAATCCCCGCAGAGAACGACAGGGACGAGAATGATTAAGAATAATCGAATCAATGGCTGAGACTGTTTACACATTATAATTAAAACGAAAATTTGACAGACTCTGTATTCGACTTTGAGAGCCGTAATGCATCGGGAACGAAATTTAATACTATGTTCCTCTTGTTGGAGAACCTTTTGCTAGTCTCTGTTTGTCGACTTTTATACGTAGATTCTTTGTCCCAGGGCCAAATGTCTGAAGCAGCCAGCCTATGTCAGCTAGGTGGACGTACTGATGAGCCTGCTACACAGCCAGGTCGAAGGATATTGGCATTAGCGTCGCTTTCAGAGTTTCGTCACGTGTCTCGATTCATGTCGTGTCATAGATACGTTGCAGGACACTTTCAGACTGTTAAAAGTACCCATTTGTGACGTGATATTCCGTTTACTCTTTTACAACCATTTAAGGGACGAAATGTAAGTTTATTTTACGTCAGAGCTGCAATATTACAGAATGAACCTGACCGAAAAAAATTACTCTTTTGTACGTTCATAAATTAATTAAGAACTGAATTAAACTTTTCATCGGATGGAATAGTTGAAGACACAACCCTTGATAAGAGAAGATGAAACAAAATGTTTATTCCTCTTATTAGCTCTAGCTTGTTTGGCCTACCGAATGCTATTGCAGAAAGCTGCCTAGGACCGACAGCGATTCAACGTTTCGTGATTGACAGTTTGACAGTGATCGCTGGCGTACTAATGTAAATACGGGCGCATAATTAAAAAAACTCGAACCGTCTGCGGGCGAGCAACGCGTACAAATGACGTTCCGACAGCCGTCATCGGATCAGTATTGTCCCGCGGGGGCAGACAACAAAGCAAGTAGAAACAGACATAATCGAAGTTGAAATCGACAGCTGGCGATCCCTTTAATCTTCCTTTGTCGCGCGAATCTCCGTACATAAACGTCAAAACTTACGAGAACGTCTCGATATTAGTTGACGACCGAAGTCAACTTCGAACGGACGCGAATCATGATCGATGACTCGTAGTTCCGATCCTGGAGGATTATCGTGTGCAAAATTAAAAAATAGTTGGCTATTTCTATTTTTAGGGCACGCAATATGTTTAATAAAATAACGAGTATGTCGTTTAATATATTAATCGATGTTACGTAGACGTCACAGTGGAGGAACCATAGTTAGAATACAATCTTTTCTTTTATCTTAAATTTTGTTTATCTATACATATTATATATTCGTCGTTTCATTAAATGCATCGAGTATTTTAAAAATAGAAGTGGGTAGAGGAAAGAGTATTAATTGCTTAATGAACACACAATCGTTTTATTGGAAATCTTGAGAGACATGGATGGTAAATGAAATGTATGCAAACATTATTTGGAAAAAACGCACTCGAGACACGGAAATGGATAGAGAATCTAGGAGGCAATCAATGTCTTTGGAACTAACGAACGTTCGTGAGAGATATAGGGTTACATTACAGTATTCTGACATCCTTAATGTGCATCCGGCGTACGTAGTACGTGTCGCGTTACGATCTGTATTCATCAGACATCGACAGCCCAACGTGGGATATATAGTTTACGTCGACGACAATTGTAATCTACGCTTGACTAACAAGTCACGATAACGTTACAGCTGTGACAATCATAGTAGAACGATAAACGGTATCTTCAGTTATTCTATTTCCTCCCTAGTATGTACATTTTTACACGCTAAAAACAGATGATCAAAGTCTAAAATATAATTGATCTTCGCATTTTCAACAGAGTTCCTAGTTTTACTTTGGACTCGTATCAAAATAATTTTTTCGAAGTTGAAACATCTGATTATTAATTATACGATCTTTAATATCTCCAAAACTAATTTTGTTACATATATTTATTAAGACACTTGTTACTTTTTACGGAATTCTACCTACTGCCAGGTACAAGCTACACTCGAATAAAATTCGAAACTTTACTGAATGGATTACACCTAAATATATCATAGTTTCTAATAAAAAAAATAATTAACCTTTCACCCCTCAATGTTCACACATTTATTTTTTATAGAATTCTACCAACTACACAAGTACCAAATAAATTAGAATATCAACATATTTGAATATAATCAAATAAATTTGAATAACAATCTCCATTCGAATGAAATTTGAAACGTCACTAAAAAGATTACACTTAAACATATCACCGTTTCTAATCGAAAAATAATTACCATCCCTCGACGTTTACACGTTCATGCCTAAATTGCTTCCAGAATTGATAGCGTTTTAATGAAAATACGAGGGAAATTTAATTCGTGGAACATTACGAGGCGAACCGTCCCACTTTTCGAACATTCGTGCGCATTTCCGGCGCAAACGGGCGCACGCAGAACGTCCCCGTCCCTCTCTGCGATCTCTTTCCGTTCCAATCGTCTACTTGCCAACGAGAATGTGGCACATAATCAAACAGCCGGGATGCGAACGTCAGATGGCGCGCGGTAACATATTGACAGCCGTCATCATACGATCATTACGCTCTCCATGAAACCAAAGCCAGCCACCGCCATCCAACGTGGCCGCAAGAGACGCGTGGGTGGGAGAGTGTTGGAACCGAGTGAAATCGATGGAAATCCGGCGGATGCTGGGGCTCGTTGCTGCAGGCGTTGCGGGGCACCAGACATGCCTGCGATTGCTTTCTTCCCGCGACACCTACGGAGTTTCGTGCTTTTTCCATACGACGCCCGCGAGAAACAAGATTCGGTAGACTCGATCGGAGACTCTGAGAACCGAAACCCGGATTAGGGTCACAAAAGTTCGCGAGAATTCCTAAAAATCTTTCTTAATCACTTTTACGAACGATAGAATTTGAGTGGAATTTTATGTTCAACTTGAAATACAGAAAACATAATTGCTCCACGCAACTGACCCAATTAAAGCAGTTAAAGAATTTACAGAAGACACCTCCTGCCTAATAAAAATGCTGTCAAGAATCTATCCTTTCCTGAGAGAACGTAGTATTAAAAATAGAATCCATTGATTGCAGAAGAAACTAACTCCAAATCCACCATACGACTCTACAGATACTACAGACTCGTCATCAGGCTCTGATATTAGGAAAAAACGAAAGAAAAACAATAAACTTTACAAAACAACACCATCAAAGAGGACGACACATTCTGTGCAGAAAATTCGAAGCAAAGACAGTATTATGGCATCAGGTCAGATACAACCCTTATTCCATATATCCAAGGACCTTATAAGGGATACCTTGAAAGAGCAACTCAAATCTATGGCACAAAATTTAACGATATAAATGACTACCGAAGAAGAAGGAGAAAAAGAATTGCTCCGCGATTTAAAAAATAATTTTTTACAAAATTTTCATGTCGTGCAAATAGCAATCAGATATTTCCGAACGGACGAACATGTTTCGAGTACCGAAAGGGTCGCGAGGAGGAATAATTTCTGTTAGCCCATTAGTATTCGCGCCGATGAAAGAGAAAACTGGAACTGGAACGTATTAAATCTCGCACCCCCCTCGTGTTTATCAAGCGCGGATCTACGGTCCCGCTAACCTCAAAGGATCGCGAACTAAAACGTTTCGCGAGCTCGTTTTCTAATAATACTTATTCGCCGTCGCTCTATGCAACTCCCGGTTCGAAATTCGCGAGGTTGGCGCTATCGCAGTTTTCTCGAGCGTTAAGAGAGAACCGCCAAGGCCTGGCGGGATTGGCGAAACGTCACCCGAAAGCTCCGGATCGCGTTTCGTTTGCATCAAGCATTCTCGACGCGAACGCTGCCAAGTGGTCGCTCGAAGGAGAAACGAAGGAACGCCGTCCGGGGAGGGGACAGAACGAGAAAGTTTTTCTAAAGTTCCTGATCCGTGAAAAGCAGCGATTAAGCGATTTATAAGTGCAGGCCCGCTGCGTGCCGCGCTCACCTTCTTCTCCGTGGCTTTTTGCTAAAACGACGGAAGCGCCCTTTAACCGCGTCGTGACGCCCACGGGCGTCCTTGCGTTTATTCCCTCGACGAAACCTCCGCGTAACGCGCGCGTTAAATCCGCTACTTCCTCGTGGACGAGCGTAAAACTGATGGATCCTTCAAGATGTAGAAATTGTTTCATTTCTGGAACCTCTACGAGTTGACCTATTATTACCATTTTTATTTATTTTATCGATACGCTATTTTTAGTATTGCGTGCAATTTATACAAGGAGATTCTAGAGGCTAACATAGGATGAAAATCAAGAATACCAATTTGTTGATTAAGGCTTTGTTGAAAAGTTATTAAGGATTAAAGTTCCATACCGACCGGGAAATTTTTCGACGACATTAAAAAATTTCAAATCGTGCTGGAAAAATTATTTTTAATTCCGGGGGTCAATTAGAAGCATTTTTGGTGAATAGACATACCTCCGAAATCCTACGCATTTTCGAGAAAAAAATTCCTTAGCGAAAATGTACTGTCTGACCATCCGTTGATATGTTTCACTGAAATTTCATGCGTATCTTTAAAACATCATAACTTCTGAACGGATTGGACGATTTTAATGTTTCGAAAGGCAAACAACGCGTATTTTAGTGAAGAATGTATAGGAATTCTAATAATATTCGAAAAGTTGTTCCTTGACCCCGTAAAGTGAGAGAAAACTCATAAAAATTCCAGTATCCAGGCAACCAACTCGACTACCTTCAAAGGCCACATCCAAACATCAACGATTAAATTTAGGTACCGATTAAGGCCTACATAATTTTATTTCTTCAACGTGAACTAACATAAATTTCGATAATAAAAACTTTCTACTGGTTCACGACAATATTCATGGTGTTTGTTCGAAAACGACAACGAATCTTGAATACAAGAGCTACTTGGTTTCGAGGGTGAAACACAATTATTTTACTTATTTTTTTATTCTTATTCCGTAGAAACGCAAAAGAAGTACAAATTCTTGGGCAAAACATATTTTTACCAAACTTTATCTTACTTTATCTTACTTTATCTTACTGATTGTAACAATCAAATTGTCTACAATTCAGACGATGTTTTGCGACAGACCGAAATTAGAGTACTCAAATTTTCAGGTCAATGACTGCTGCGACTAATCAGATGCGACGCTTTGGGACGACAATGTGGGTCATTTACATCCCCGCTCTACTAGCTGAAGATTAAGCACGCTGTTCCGGAATAATTGGAGGAACGTAAACGACTTCGATGCTCGACAAAATACTCGATATCGAATAAAAATATCGCATCGAATCCTACACAGAAATTTCTTTCAGGCTAAATATTCAACTCAGTGCTTTAAAACTTATCAAACTGATGTCAAATGCTGTAATTTCCTGTACAGAACACAAGAAGAATTTCCTCCTGGACCACTCGATTAAAAAAACGAAAAATGGAGACAATACCCTTGTGAATTTATACGATAAAAATATACAATTAAAATGGTAGACTTTGCTCGAACGACGCGCGTTAAAATATTACGCGGTCGAAGGGCGAGGGGGAAAGAAACGACGAAGAACTCTGCAAACGCAGAAACGTTCGCGGCGTAGGTGTAAAATTACTTTAATTAAAACTTCTCGCGCGTACGATAAAAATCCACGGAATAGGAAGAGTTTTCCTACCGGGTGGTAAAGTTTTCGCGAACGTAGATCACCGAGATAAATTCCAACGGAGCTATCAATTTCACGGCCGGTACGTCGCGACGCTCGCGAGGAGGAGGGGGACGTAAAAGTGTTTGCGGTGCGTTTTCCGTTTCGCGTTTCGCGTTTCGTGCACGAGTGAACGCACGCGAGGAACGCGTGCCGCGAGAAACGACGAGTCGAGGAAGGATATTAAACCAAAGGACGAGCAAGACAGAGCCTACGGAGGGTAAAAGGGACGGGGAACACCGTCGACACAGACGCAACGACAAAAGGGAGAGACTAAAATTACAATTTCTCGGAGCAAACACGGTCGGTTGGGCGACTGTTCGTGTTCGTGTTCGCGTTTGCGTTTCATTAGGAAAAAACGACGAGACGGAGTGACATAGTAGCGGTCACGTCAGGTACACGTTTGCGTGGGCGTAAATCCGCGCGTCCTCCGAGAAAAACCGCGCGTAAACGTCGCGAAATGAAAACGTATAACGTTCCACGAGTCACTTTCACGCGAAATTATAACGACGATGTACTATGAACGAGACCAGAAGAGGGAATTTTGGTTTTCATTTAACGCTAGAACTGCCGACAATTATATCGTATTTGTATAATGCAATGAAAGTAAGTGTTTCTTCATTTTCTCATAGAAAATTGCCGTAAATTTTTCACAAGTTTTATTAGAAATTACGAATGAGTAATTTTGACTGCTTTGGTAGTTCCAGTGTTGAGCAATTTTAATTTTGACATTCTCGATTGATGGTTTGAAGTAATTATTTGCACGTGTATGGAGAACTAATTGGAAGAAAGTAAGTATGGATGAAAGGGACACGATACACGAATTGGATGCTCGAAAGAATGCATAAACGTCGCCAGAATAAGTTCGGTGTTCATTATGAGGCAAGCGGAGGAAAGAAACGGTCGAAAAGTTGATTAGGGAGAGAAGGCAGACCCTTTAGACGTGAATATTCATACCTTTACGTTGGCGATGTTAATATTAGCCGGCCAAGAAGGAATGAAAACGAGATTAAGAAAATTTGTAGGAATGCTATTAGCGCGATTTGCATGGAAAAGTATGCTGGAGATTGCGTATCAACGAATTCGTGCTTCGTTTAACGCTTCGATCGTGACGATTGATTCTCAAGTTGGAACGTCGAAGGAAATAAATTCAAACGGAATTCAGAAATTTTGATTACGAAAATAAGTGTCGAAAATTTTAAGTTGTACAGTTTACAATTGTTTAAAATTAAAGTTTTGACAGTCTGACTTTCGTAAATGGGAGATACAAAATTTTATTTTATAAAAGCTAGGAAAGTTTTAGAATCAATGAACATAAATGAGTATTTATCTGGAATCTTCAAACCTGAACTGAACATCTCGTAATCTTAATTTCTATAATCAAATGGTACTGTGCCCGACCAATTACCGAGAGAGAGGTTATAGAAGATGTTTTATTTTAATTAGTGGGCGTACAATGTTAGCAGAACAGTTTGACTAAGATCGATTCACGATTATGGAGCAAGAAATTGTGGTCAAACGCTGTACGCGCGTACGAGATGAATGGAGATCAAAATGGAAAATAAATTGCCAATGTGGAACAGACGCGGGATCATCGAATGATCGATTCAAACTATTTCCAAATGAAAAAGGACCGAATTACACGGTACGTTACGAACGTCCTACTGGAACATCCATCTGGATCAGAACCACCCCTCTATAAGACTTCGATCTAACACCCTCGTAGCCATTATGTGCAACTGCATCCCGGAGATACTGTGACTCATTCTAATCCATATGAAAATCAATAAACCGTTTTGTACCAGTGAATTGTTTTTTATGTTAATTTTATTTATAATATATATTTAAGATAAATTAACACAAAATATCCAGTGTCTGCTATTCGAAAGTAAGGAAGACATAAAAATAAACATTTCAGCGTTAACGCAAACGATTGTATTTATGTTGACCTGTCGTGTCTGATCACACGCGGGGCATATCTACTGCGGAGACGTCCAACCTCGCGGTTATCGCACCACGCAACTTTTTTCTCGCATTTGCATGCGAATAATCGTGTTTGGACTGCATAATCGATCCCCCCTTATGAATCTTTAATCCCAATATGAATGTAAATCGCTGTAACAACATCCGCGGACAATGGGTTAAACGTCTTGGCAGGTAGAACAATTAATAATCGAACGATCCTTCCAAGACGTGATGATTTATATGGCTGATCAAATCCACGCAAATTGAATACCAGTCGACGTAATTTTTAATTTACGAAACGTACTTTCTAAGCAAATTGTTTAAAAGAAAATTTTACGATATGGAAACGAGAAAGTCGATTGACGAATAATAACTGTTCGTAGAGACCAAATTTTGGATGTTTGTCCTAATTGCAAAGGAACACCACCTCAGTTCTGAATACCGTCGATTCTCCGAAATTTCGTTGGAAGTTTGATCGAATCTTCCGTTTTAAGTTTCGAGATCGTCAATGAAAAGTCAGATCACGATTTCCCGTAACCGCATCGAAAGAACTTTTCCCAAACAAAATTCCATCGACATAGTACTTGTTGAAAAAAGAAAAATTTTAAGTTTAAGGTAGCATATTACAGAATCAAATATTTATTTCCCACAAATATCGAACAATATTCGTATCTTCTGCTACGTTCACATTTGCGCTTAAAACGTTACGATCGCGAATTTTCGCGTCAAATTTAATTACTGGAACGATGATTCAACGATAGAACTCCGTCTTATCAAAACGGACGTCTCAGCGGCTCGTCAATCACGGTTCTATCGACTCTAGGAACGTTTCTCTCCTCGTTTCATCCAAGATGTATCGTGAGGAGCGAGCGAAGAGGCGCAACAATCTATCGAGAGAAGGTTGGAACGCTTCCAAGTCGAACTTCTCGATGTTCGGTGGTAGGTTTGACGAATCTTCGAAGTTTCCGCGGAACAGTCCGCAGTGCGGGCCAAGGAGGGACGAATACTGCGAAATCCACGGGGGAGCACCGAGAAGACGACGCTGATAACCGATCGACCAAGAAAAAAACCTACTCCAGGCGCCCTCTTGTTTGCGTTGCTGATTGTTCGACGCGTCTTCGATCTCGTTTCTCGCTTTTCCTCCGACCCGTTCCTCGAATCCTGATCGTCCACGAACGTTACGACGCGAATCGTGGCAGACGCCATTCCCTAGCACGCGTTTATCTTTCCTAACGACGCAATTACGCCGCTGAAAACAATTAGGGGCTCTCGTACGCGAAGCATCGACCAAATATTAAATTTCAGACACCGCGACACGACTATCGGGCGTTAAACGGATCTATATTTAACGAAGGAAACTAATCGAATCGAGGACCACAAAAATACTAGGTTTGTTAATATTACAATTATTCGATGGAACGAACATCTAGAATTTATTTAAATTGAATACCTGAACCTACAATTTCAAATACGGATATTATGGAAATAAAATTCGTCTCCACTTGCATCGAATTGATCGGAGTATTTTTCAGGCGAAAAAATAATTTTAATTACGTCGAACAATGTGCTTCGCGGAGCACGAGATTATGATAAGCACAACTCCAGATAAATTACGCGAACCGATCGGTGGCTGTCGATTTACCGAACGCCATTGATAAGCACGATTCTGGATGGCTGAGATTATTACGCGTGATACGGCGATTTTGTTACGCAGGAGTCCAGTGAGATCGAATTTCTGTATAGATGAGCAGCTAGCGTGTTTGTTAATGAATTACACGATACCGACGATCATTATTTAGAGTACGAAACTCATTTTCCGATCGATGGTGCGCGCGTGATTGAATCCGTGTTGCGTTTAGTTAATTCGAATTTAGTCGTGACACTGGCTGGAACACGTTGGTTTCTGATTATACCTGTTTTCTCGATTTTTCACTCGTTCAGTTTCTTTTCCCTCCCTACTCTGACCGCACGAGGGTTTCAAGAGGTCTTCACACGGTTTCGGTGGGCTTTCAGCACTTGTTGTGGGCAAACTTTTTTGGTGGAGTCAGAGAACTAATTACTAATTTTCGTGGAAGTTATTTAACCGGAAATTTCATTGTAATTCCCCCCAAAAATGGAGTGAGAATAATCACAACTACGAATATTTATATAAGCATTTTACTCTAATTCTTACAATGCTTTCAAGAAATAAAATTTTAAGGAAATGTGAAAAGTTGAGGCTTAGGTTTCAATTCCAAATTAAACAGAAATATCTGTCTAGGCAACCACGATTAATTGTAACCATTAAACTCAGAAATTAAAATCTTCTACGCGTACTTTTTCGAACGATCAAATTTATCGGGACCAATTATGGCAAAGGTTTGGAGTGCTTAGGGAGAAGAAATCTGCCGAAGGTCCGATTAGCTCGATTGGTTAGAATTAGAGAAACGATCCGACAAATGAGAGATCAGGTTTAAGAACCTGACCCACGAGACTATTTCACCGATTTCGTTTCCCCTTTGTAGACGTTCCAAAAATTGTGTCATTTTATTTGGAATTGATTTGTATTTCATACATTGGCCAGCAAATAACATTTTGTAACACCTACTTCACGCCAAGTTTTAATTTTAATAATATTATTTGAATACAAATCCCGCGACGAATCACAATGGAACAAATGTCACGAATATATTATTACACGTTGCTTTAATTCGTTATTTATTATTCCAATAAACTTTCGCCGGTAATTGCATATTTCGAATTCCCTGGTCTCGATACGTCGATTTCGAGTTCTCTGGGGATGTATCACGTCCACGATTTACTCGTTTGTTCGCTACAAAAACGATGCAGGAATGTAATTAACGGCCTGTAATTTGTTAATACTTTGGCTAAAGCAGCGTGCTGTTGCGTGCGTGTGTGCGTGTGTTTTTTAACAATGTATTTACAGGGTTCTTCTATCGGAAAGTTTCAAAAGCTCGCCGCGCTCAAAAGTTTCACGGCAAACGAAATTAAAGAGAAAAAGGCAGAGGCGAAGGGGCGAAGAGAACGGAGGGGTAACATGCAAAGGGAAAACGCGTAAAGGTTGGAGGGAGAGACGCGGGCTGCCGAAACTGGTATTCTTGAAATGCAAAGGGCCCACTACAGTCGAGGGGTGAGCCTCTCATCGAAAATATTCTTCTGATATTTTGTACATAACTTTTTTCATATAACCGCCTCTCGAGCTCTAATATTTCTGACGCGGAAATAGGAAATTCCTACGACGAAACCGATAAACGACTCCGAGATAATATTCTGAGCTTCCTTTACCTTTTTGACCGTCAATATTAGATTTATTTAGAAGCTACAGAAAATGTATACACAATTCATTGGGGGGATACTAATATTTGTAATTAGTTCACGTGCACTGTTGAATTTCGAACTATTATGAAAATACTTCGTGAAAAGATAATTGTTTTAAAAGTTTAACTCTTTAGTGAAACATTTTTTAGACCTATGAATTTCTCCAGTTCCTAAACTTTGCTCGCGGCACCCTCGGGTGGCTCAGCGATTTTCTCATAGCACTCTCAGTGTCTCAGCGATTTTTTTATAGCACCCCCTAAGCCAGAAGAAATAACTAACAACTCAGACCTAATGGTAACATGTTTTTACTGTACATAGATGAAAAATACGTTTATGTTTTCATTCAAAATTCGCTTGAAATTTGTAATGAATCTTCGAAAGACATGCTTTTACACCTAGAATTGAGGATACTAAGATCTGACGTGTTATTATATTTCCCCCCCCCCCCAATCTCGAAAAATTGATATTTGAAATTTAATTCTTGATCTAATTTCTTCCAAGCTAAACCTATTTCTCCAAAACAGCCCACATACATATCGTTATAGAACTCCTACATTTTTCACTATTTCCTATTAAAAAAATTTATGAGTATCCTCGAAAGACGAGCAACAATGCTCGAAAAACTCTCGTATTAAAATGCTCGGTGATTTGTTCGTAAAAAATTTACAAAGTAAACGTACATTATTCAGCGACGGAACCCTTGAAAAAATCGGTCTCTTAAATTTTTAGCGAATATAGTTCAACGAAACTGCTCCATTTTTGTGATGAAATATTAAATCCCAATTCTTTTTACCGCGTATGTGCTGTTTTCTGTGTTTTAAGTTGCCCGTGGCAGAACAGTTCGAACCGATACTCCCGAAACACTGGGGAGCCATTCGAGCCTAGTTTCATCCTCTCGGCGGGTACATTCTCGCGACGTTGCGTATATATATTTTACCAGCGTTTTTCTTGCAGCACTTTCCACCCCAAAGCAGAGCACAATGCCATAAATATGGCCCGCTCTAAGCGACGCCCAGCGAACTTATGCTATTCCCACGGCTGGTCGCGGTGGTCCTACCGCCAAAACACAACGCTCACGAGTCGAGCATATATTATTCACGCCTACACCGACGCAAACCCCTGCCGGGGCAGGTATTTTATGCCAGTTGGTCGATTACCAGTGTTTACACGTACCACAAAATAGTGAAATTCCGCGCTGTTTCATTATTAAGTATTTACTGGCTCCGTAAGAGCACGTTTAACAGGTTTTGACTGCCAAAACCGATTTCACGAAACTTCCCACTCTGCATTCTTCCATAACTTATACTTCCAATCCAACGCCTATGTTTGGATTAGCTTCACGGAACAGTTTCACGAAAGATAATCTAAAGTACGAGCCTTGCAAGTATTCAGTATTTATTATCTGTATATTTCATGTGTAAACTGTCGACCAATCTTTGGCTGTAAAGAAATCTATGATTATATAAACATGGAAATGTTTAAAAATATGTGTATCGTAAATTAGCGAACGTTTGGCAACGATATATATTTTCACTTGGTAGTCGTTAGTAATAATAATTAATCGAATCAAGAATTCTTAATGGAAGATTAGATTTAAGAAGAATTTAAGAAGAAAATCTTAGAGAAACAGATTTCCACAAAAAGACGCGACGAGAAACTCTTGCCTCAAGTGCGATTTGCATGTCGAAATTGACTTTTATAAAATTGGCTCGTTCGCTTAATGAACTCGTAAAAACAAATTGAAGCGAACAGTTTTCCAACTATAATTGAAGACTGCTAAAACCGTCACGAACTTCCATTTAAATTGCCAATTTTTAACGCTTCTCATGTTCTAATAAATTCTAACAAACGTTTCTCCTCGATTAATTTATATAAATTATTACGTAAGAAATTTGTATGCACTTTACTCGACACGTTTTATATCAATTACAATTTATGTCAATTACAATCATTTTTGGTGAAGAGTCATATCCCCGAAATCCTACTCATTTCCTAGAAAAAAATTCGAGAAAGTGTGAAATTTTTCGATAAAATTAAAAAATTTCAAATCGTTCTGGAAAAATTATTTTCCGTTGCGGGGGTCAATTACAATCATTTTTAGTGAATAGACCTACCCCCGAAATCCTGCGCATTTTCGAGAAAAAAATTCAATACGGTCGGAACTTTAAACGTTAATAACTTCTTAACGAAGCCACCATCAACAAATTGGTATTCTTGATTTTCGTCTTATTTTGGCCTCTAGAATCTCCCATTAAAATTTCCTCCAGGGGTAGCCGAACACCCTGTATAAATAAATACGAAAAAAAATTTCTCGAACGATACATTCTAATTGGAGTAACTATTATCGCGAGCCTTGATGGCCCAACAACGTTCATTTCGATGGCGTTCTGCGCCAGTGACTCGAACGTCGAGATGAAAAGTGTCAATTATTCGCGACAAACATTCCCCTACTCGTCAATTATTGGAAACATGAAAGAATACTGAAATTTCGCGACAAGAAGACGCTCCTCTGTGCAACGAAAAACGATTTTTGCTCGAATCGATTTCAAACAGAATTTCACAGAAGGTAAATAAAAATTTAATGACACAATATTCAAATTGCAACTCAAATTTAGACACTGTACGGTCGATAACAGTTTTACCAAACGGTGAGAGTTTCTCACAAGCCATTCTCAACTTCTTTACAAACCATATAACTTCAGTACTATTCCTTTCAAAACGTAAACATTCTAAACGTCGTAAACGTACGCTCGTACTTCGAAAAGTGATTACGAAGAGTCGATTTTACGATATAAACTCCAAAGGCGCAATGTCCTCGTTACATTGTTGCGAACGCTAAAACTTTCGACGTAGAATAGTTTATCGTACGCCAGAGAATAACGTAAAAGTTTGCGTTTACGATGTCAAGGATAACGTTACGTCACGAACAATTACGAAACACTGTTCCTCCAAGATATGTCCACGGGAACTGTATTTTGTTCAAGCTTTCGTTCAAAATACGAAAGCCCCGCGAGCAAAGCACTCCGCTGGGTTACTAATCTCATAAAAACAAATAGAACGCAATCCAATCATACTGCGCCATGCGACTCGTTAATCCACGAAAGAAACGAAACGGTTCGAAATAATCATTCTGGAAACATATTTCTAGAAAACGGTCGCTCTATCGTTCCACGGGATCGTTCGAGAAACGAAATCGTGCTGTTATTCCCCAACTTATCGTACCGAATTCGAATTAAATTCCGCGAATGTTCAATCCATCGATTTTCACTTTTCAAAACTTTACAAACTTTTTCCATTCGACGAAGGAATACCAAAAACGGAGAAACGAGGATTCTACGAGCCACCGAAAGGCGCTGAACGCTAACAAGCGAAGCTGAAAAACATAAAAGGAACAACGAAGCTTATTAACAGAGAAAAAGTAATGAAAATAGCGAAGCATTAAACTGCTGGAATTTTAACGAGGAAACGGCAAAGGTTAACGTTAAAATAATCGAGACACGTCGGGAAACCTCTGTTTTAATTCCATTTAAATGAAGACTTAATTAGGAAGTATTCGCTACGATGTGTTACGTTTAATTTCTCTTTATCGTCTCCTGTTTTTGATATTGAGGTGGATGAAACTTCTGCATTTTAAATCGTAAACGTCGATTAAGTATTTATCATAAGACACGTCGGGAAACCTGTGTTTTAATTCCATTTAAACGAAGTCTTAATTAGAAAGTATTCGCTACGATGTGCTACGTTTAATTTCTCTTTATCGTCTCCTGTTTTTGATATTGAGGTGGATGAAACTTCTGTATTTTAAATCGTAAACGTCGATTAAGTAATTTTTTACTGCTCTCGATGAGCGTTCAAAGCCTCTAACGTGCCTGGAAACAATTTCTCACTGCAACAATATCTACCTTCCGGCAGACAGATCCGTCGTTGTACGCGTGGCTTTCAATAAACGAGGAAAATGTTATCAGTTTCCAGGGGTCAGGCATTGCCTGGCCATCGACTTCCCAGCGAATGCGGAAAGTTTCGCGGTGCACAATCGTCCCGATTCCAGATACATATGTGCAACGGACGCAACGCGTTCACGCGGACACAGAGTACATGGAAACGGTGGCATAACCGCGGCCGCTGTATCGCCATTGAAGAACAACGAGCATTATGGTCGCGTCGAAGCTTTAAGGTCGGCAAATGGAGTGGAGAAACCGCCACTTGTCGAGTCGCGACAATTTTCGCGGGCAAAAAGGTCGAGACGCGGACAACGATTTTAGCTATTTGCGGATTCACGCGCGTCTCGATTTTTAAATGTCGACGAGAGGAGTTTAGGGGAGCACGGGTGCGTCGTTAACGGGACACAGAAGTGTCCTCGTGAGATTTTAGGCCGCATTAATGAGAGGAAATTGTGGTAAATAGAAAGGACGACACTTCAATCGGGTAGCACGGGTTATTACATCGTAGAGTGGAATGTTCGTGAGTAATTGTAATTGGTAGATCGAGTGAAAGCGAAACGACTAAGAAGTTTGTGATTTGGAAAATTTTGTGTCGTTTAGGAATCGATTGTTTAAGTTTAATCGTACGGGGAATGTATAAGTTCGTACGTTTATTTAATAATGACATTGAATGGATTTTATAACTTGATTGTAGATAAAATTCTGTTGGAAGTTGATAAATGATATCAGTGTTATTAGGATTGAAACAAATAGAGGATTTGTAGATGTGGAAGTAGAAAGAAATTGATTGAACATCAGAGAGGGATGAAATATAAATTACTTCTACATCTATTAATGTGATAATAGGGAAAATAATCTTGAACTTAAATGGAATGCTATAGGATACAATTTTACTGAATTAGAGTGAGAATTCTACTCACATGCTAAAGTAGAATTACAATATAAGATAAACACATCATTAATGGAAACTTTTAATTTCGTCAATTATCTCCTACATTGCTCCTTTATCACTCTACGTGGTTAAAATTCTATGAAAATAAAAGAAGTATTGTATAATTTATCCCTGAACCTAAAACTTACTTCAATAGTTAATGTATTTATGAAACAAAAGTCTCAATACTCGGCACTTTCTATTTCCTTAGACATTAACAAAAATAAACATTGTATATTTTGTAGAATTACTTCTAAGAACTAAGGGCTAACAGATGGCAGAATTTGGTGTCTATTTAGGTTAAAAGCATCATAAAATACCAAAATAAATATTTACAAATATTATGAAACAGTACTCGAATCACTGCAGCAAGGAAAAATTTTTCTTTTAAATTCTCCACTATTGACGCAGTATCATACTTCCAAACTCTACATACGATTCTCCGAATAACCCAATAAAAATCCCACGGAAAGAACAAACATTCGCCCTGTGAGATAAACAAACGAAAATACGAATTCGACCACGTGCATTTAAAGGGAAGCATTCTGCACGGTTCGCCCTACGGTTATTTATAATCTACGATAACAGATATCGGTATTGCTCGAGTCACGCACAGTGCAATCGTACCAACAACGCAACAAACAGTATCGTCTACCTAACAGTAACCTCGGCGTAAAAGTCACAGGGGTCACGACACGATCAACAGACACACGACAAGCCAACAGGCCACGTGTTCCTAAAGCCACCGTTCGCGAGCAATCGAGACGATATCGCACGGAACGAGACCGATCTCGTTCGTATCGTTCACGATTCCATCCCATCTGACACCTGACCGTCGAAAACATCGCGCGACGAGTCACGTACGCGATATCTACCCCGTTACGTTTGCCCGCCAGCTGTTGGCGTAAACGAAAATAAAGGAATCCTAACCTCCGACAACGAGTCGCCCAGAGAATTTACAGTTACGCGGCTGACAGCGTTCTATCGATGACAGGCGTATCGCGAAGACGCGAACGTATGTTTACACTCACAGGCACGAACGTACGAAGACGTGTGTACGTGGGTGGCGAAACCTCGCGGGGTCGTTAGCTCTCGTGCACTGCACGAACACGGTGGAGGTTGATCTTGGGAAATGGACTCACCTTTCGCGCGTAGGACGGGACCGGAAGACAGGTACTGGCTGGTGAACGGCTGGTGCCGGGCCTAACGGCGCACACAGTGTGGACGATATATCAAGCACAGGTGTAAAATCTCCGAAGACGCGGCTACGCCGCTCGAGTGATCGGTGTGGACTGCAGAAAAGCCCGCAGATGATATCAGAGACTTAGGGGAGACTGCATGACATCATCGCCGGCCAATCGCCGCGCGGACGGCACCGCGCGTGCGCGTCGCCCCTCGACGCCGGAGCTCTTGCGATATATCGCAATCGATTGCTCAACTTCGCGCCCCCCGACCGACGCGGCATCTCCCGGAATTGATGGGAACCTCCGTACGAAATTGCGCGGGAAACTGTACGTAATTATCAGTGCATTAAAACGGATCCGTTGGGAGTTATTTTCTATCCACTCTTGGTTGTAGAATATTCTGCGTGTACTGCACGTTTCGACCTTGTTGAAAGCTACATTTAGAAATATATCCCATCGATTCTGGAAACAGATATGGTCAAGAGTGAATTGTACTGAATCTAGGAAATGTGATATTATGTAAAGAAAAGAGAAAAGAAATATAATAAAAGTAATAATAATTCTTTATACGACAATCTTTTCACTTGAGATCGTTATGGATTAGAAATCAGTTCGACCATGTCGAAAGCTACATTTAGAAATATACTTCATCGATTCTAGAAATAAATATACTAAAGAGTGAATCGTACTGAATGTAGGAAAAGTGATATTACATACAGAAAAGAGAAAAGAAATATACTAAAAATAATAATAACTCTTCGTACGACAATCTTTTCACTTAATATCGTTATGGTTCAGAAATCAATTCGTGTAATAATTCGAACATTAACTCGTATTTAAAAGTACACTTCAACGTAATCCGTACAATGAAGTTTTATTCCATCACTCGTCGTTTCAACGAAGTTTTCCAAGACCGCGAGAGGGGAAGAAATAGAGTTGCGAGAAGCAGAACCAATTGCGTTAATGACGGCCGCGATGAAGTTGCTTTTCAAAGAATTTTCCATTGAATCGGGAACCACGGGATCTAGTTGCACGCCGATAACGCGAGATTCCGTGCTTCGAATCAGAAAACGTCACCGCGCCAGAGATTGGATAGGTTGTCGTTCCACTAGGTGGACGAAGTTAATTGCCGCGAATAGCAATTTCTCGTGCGATGCGCGTTTGACGTAACCGGCTTTTCGCGATGGTCGTTACCCCGCCGAGACTCGTAGCATGAATATTCCTCGCGGTAAACGTCGCGAATAAGGCAAACGGCGGTCCGGGTTACACGAAAAAACGATTTTCGGCCGACGCTAATGACACCTGAAGAACCTGACGTCGAAAAAATTTGTATTCCCCGAGCGGCAAGTGAATTTCCGCGGTCGTAAAACGAATGGAAAACGACGAACTTAAACTTAATCGAATTCACGATTGTGTACCTAAAGCTAAGAATTGAATATTTATAAGTACTTTAAAATTATATCGAAGAAACACCGTACCGGTACCTAACAGAGTAAACAATATTGCTTCTCGTATAAAAGTTGATTTATTAATCGTAAAGAATACTTAAACGCGCTGATCTGGAAGTGTCTGTTTTGCAGCGAGTTTATAATTACGATAAGTGACAGAATTCCAGCGAGTAAAGAATAAAATATTGCACGAGCTTAGTTACATTCACTATGTGTTTTGATTAGTTGCCAAGACACATAGGAGGAACAGCGTCCTTCCATCCGGATCTTTAAGTGCTGTTTTTAGTGGCGCAGACTAATTTAAAGAAACATGACCATCGAATCCAGAGCTAGTTTTATAAATAAATTACACAATGTCAAGGAACTTTTCAAGTACAACGAGAATCCATTATCACCATATTGTTATTTAAAACGCGTGAACAGTATATTGACTCGTTTTACAGTATGTATTGGTATTTATAATATCTTTGTATTTATTTCGTGTTCAACAATTACTCAATCGTTTCCTTTGTATCTATCATGAAGATATTTAAGAAATCACTTTCTATTTTATTTTGAAAGTTACTGCACAACGTTTGGATCTCAGTGGATATAACAATCATTAGAAAGTCTAAAATTATTCTTACAACGTAAATTAATTTATTTTGTTAAAATTTTATAAGCGATAATGTTTGACTATGTAAAATCCACATTTGTAGTTCCTCATATACTACATCTTTTGTACTGAAGGGTTTATTCCCGTTAATAAATGAATAATAATATCTTAAACCGAGGGAACCAACCCTTTCGAGTCTTGTCTAATTATCACACAAATAAAGTTCTTTTCATGGCTTCAGAAACAAATTTGTCGATATCGATATTATTGATCGAAGATTTCAACAAGTTCGTTCAATCTCAAAATGTAAGTGACGGTCGCCGTCATTTTCATTTGCGGTTTAACTACTCGGCGACACGTAATTGCGCTAATATCCGACGAGATGCGTCTCCTCCCCCGTCTTTGCCGCAGAAAAGCCCTACGCTCGCGGGCGCTCATACTCGAAACAATTCCCCCGTCGATGGAAAAGCTTTTCCGGTGCGCGAGCACGCGGCCGCTCGAGGGAGCACGGGTCCTGCAATATGTCGCATAATTCGACCATTCCTCATACCATTTCTCCGCGAACGCTTCGAAGGGAACAAACTTCGAACATGTGTACGCGTGCATGTACGCTTTCACCTTTTCATAAATACGGGAGGCGGACGCGGCCCCGCGCGCCGTTCGACTCTCAAAGACAAAGTCGCGAAACGCAAACCGATCCAGGGAAATATCGGGATTGTATAGGATTTTACTCGACGACCGTGCATTGTCGAGAATCGAAGGAACGCTGGTGTCCCTCTTTGTGTCGTATCGGAAGAAATATGCACGGAGTCGCGACGCACAGTTTTCGCTTCGAGCGGAAATTTTTAACGTTCCGTCGACTCCGGATACCGCCCAACGAGGGCAATAATTTATCATCAACCTTCGTTTTTAGACCCTCCGCGATTCGATATTGGAATTTGATATCCCTTTCGAATTCTCTGCTGGAACGTATCGTAAACACGAGGACATTTTTGGCACGAAGACACTCCATCGTTGGAGATCTTTTGATTTTTAACTAATTTTCCATGTATTATACTTGAGTCATTGAATTTGATGGATTTTGGATCATTAAAATCCTTCAATCCGTTCGGAAGTTATGATTTTTTAAACGTACGCATGAAACTTCAGGGGAATCATTCATTCGTGGTCAGACATTATGTTTTCGGAAAGGAATTTTTTTCTCGAATCTGCGTAGAATTTCGGGGGTACGTGTATTGACGAAAAATGATTGCAACTAACCCCTCTAGCTAAAAATAATTTTTATAGAATGATTTGAAATTTTTTTTTTCCATCGAAAAATTTCACACATTCTCGAATTTTTTTCTAGAAAGTGGATAAGATTTCGGGGGTATGTCTATTGACCAAAAATCATTGTAATTGACCCTTGTAGCCAAAAATATTTTTTTTACAACGATTTGAAATTTCTTTTTTTTCGTCGAAAAATTCAGGAACTACCTCCTGTCGATTTTTCTTAAAAATTCGTTTGATTTTTAGTAATTTTGTTTGACGCCCTACAGAAAAGTTGTCTAATACTTTTTTATAGATACCCATGAGCTCTACTTCAGAAAAAAGTTTCATTGAAATATATTTACTATTGTAGGAGTTATGGCAGTTTGCAAATTGATCCATTTTTATGTGGTTTTTCTCATTTTGTGGAGTAAAGGAACAAGTTTTCGAATATTTTTGCAATTTCTACATATTCTCCAACAAAATACACGTAGTTTGCTTTTTTAAACATTAAAATCGTCCAATCCGTTCAGGAGTTATGATGTTTTAAAGATACGCATGAAATTTCAGTGAAACATATCAATGGTATGGTCAGCCATGAAATTTTTGGTAATTAATTTTTTTCTCGAAAGTGCGTAGGATTTCGGGGGTATGCCTCTTCACCAAAAATGATCGTAATTGACCCCCGCAACCAAAAATAATTTTTCCAGAACGATTTGAAATTTTTTAATTTTGCCCAAAAATTTGTCCACCTGCTCGAATTTTTTTCTTGAAAATGAGTAGGTTTTCGGGGGTATATCTATTCACCAAAAATGATTGTAATTGACCCCTACAATCAAAAATAATTTTTTCAGAACGATTTGAAATTTTTAAATTTTGCAATAGGATCAACTTTGGAGCTCTAGCACTTTTTTAAGCTTGCATTGCTTTCAGTGATATTTCTATCATAAATTTCGAAATTTTGTTTAAATTTGCATTCAGATTATTGTAACTATGGACCTATCAACTAACAGAGTTTATCAGTTCTTCTCCAAAGCTATCGACGATTACTTCGTCTTCTATGACCGATTGTAAACAGTGTTTACTTCGAAACAAGCACGATAAATCGTATTTCGAGTATCTCCCGAGGAGAAATGTTCCAAAAAGCGGATGAAAACGGTCCGTTGCTCGATTCTTTGTCACTTTACCCTGGAAGGCGTCCGCGTAAGCCGCTTTTCCCGCTGGATCGTCGAAATATGTAAAATTATTCCCACAGATGGCCCGTGCGTGACGGCGACTTCTGCCACCGTGTTCCTTGGAACCATCGTCAAATATTTGCGACGCTTCCGGTAACACACAGACGCGAGCGTCGCGTGGGTGCAGGATAGGCAGGGTGCAACGCTCGCATGGGAGACAACATTATCATGCAACCGAATACAAAAGCCTCCTTTGTAAAGGCAAGGTGAAATTGCCGTTGAAAAAGCGTGTCGAGTGCTTCTGAACTACGAGCATAGAAAGCGGAGAAAGGAACCGTGGAAAGGTGGTAATTCTCTGGGAAACTTTCCGTCTTTCCAGGTCGAGCGCCGGTAATTTGGAAGGGACGAAACTGTTGACCCCGTGGATCGCCGCGAAGACGAACGCCGGGGTTTTTTTCGTCGTTCATGTGTTACATACCGGAAACACATATCCGCGGGTGTCATCGTCCCGGTCTCGTTCGTCCATCTTGCAATTAACACTTTGTTAGACATCACCTTCTCCTCGTTGTTTCGTTAACCCTTTGAAATCCACGAGACTTCGTTACTACGAACAACTAGCAACGCCATTGCAATTTTGTGACTTTCAAAAATAAGAAAATATTATCGACGCAAATGTATAAATACCTGTAACTTAAATTTCAATTTAAATTTCTTACATTCAATTTGTATTATCATAAATGAAAGAGTCGTGGAGTGCAGAAGATCAAAAGGCTATTCTGGTCTTCCCCCGAAGAAACAAACTGGTAAAATAACATACTGAAAACTGTGTTTATTATCGCTTTTTGTGATATTGTACCATCGATAACAGTCGACGGAAGCGTGGAATAAATAATCACGACAGGAATCTTATTCGTCGAGCAAAGTAGAATTGGATCGGAAGCAAACGCTATAACTGATTAGTTCTTTAGAACGAAACGAGCAAAGGGGGGGAAGATCGATTACACCAAGGAAGAGGAAATCCGAACGTACGAATCAATCACCGGAGCAAGTTGGCGGATTAAGCTTTACAATGCCCGCCTATCGTCCGAATCGATCCGCGAAGGAACGACGATACAACGAAATTCTCTGCACGACCGATTCGAATAAGCAATTCCAGATATCCGAGATTACGTGTCAACAAACGACACCTACTTCTTTTGGTAACGTGACCGTGGTCGGAGAACGCTCTCCTAGACAGAAATAAGAACAGAACTATGTATGGGTAGCGTCTAATATGGATTTATCCGATACGCTTACAATGCAGAATCAAGCTTAATCTCGTATCCGGGATCTTCTAAGACGGTCACGTTCGATGATATCGTCGTGGCTATGATCGCGCGATGAGGGAACGATACGGTCACGTGTTCCCCTGAGAAGTCAACATTTTGACTCTCAAATTATATTTAAAAACAGTACGCCTGTCACGATCATACGCAAAAGCTATTAAAACTATTTTCACATTTAAAGACGCTAATTTTACGTTTCTAATATCAGAATACGAAAGCACGTTTGAATTATTCCGTCAGAACCATTTAGAATCTAGCTCTTGAGAATAAGAGCAACAGAGCAACGCGAAAGCATCATAAAATGAAATTGTTATTATATTTCCAACGCTTGTATCAAGTATCTGTTCTTGCTGCACTACTGGCATACTCTCATCCTCAGGGGTCAAGTTGTACACGCGTGATCGTTGAATACGCCAACGTACGCGTTTCCCCACGGCGCGAGAAGGAAGCTTGAAAACGTACACTCGAGCTATTCGAAATTTTTCTTTGATGCACAAACCCCCGTAAACGTGAAAGCTACCTTTTCCTTTTCCTTTTGGAAGCACAACAAACCACAGTTTCTAGCAATTCTCGTTGAAGTAAAATGCATTTAAAAGAGGACGAATGGAATTAATAATTTGAAAAATGCTAGAAACGTCTAGAGTAATTTTATTTATTTATTAGAACGGTAGAAATCGGTGAAAGAGTCCGCCCAATCGAGCAAGTAAATTGGCGATCGCGAGCTTATTTCGAGACGTCAACGTCGTTTCTTTGCCGCGTTTCGTGCCGAATTCAATGGCAGAAAGAGAGAGGCATCTCATTAAGCTGTTTTGTGAGAGGCTCCCTCGATACTCCCCCGACTTTTCACTGACCTATTAAAACGTCAGACAATGACTCGAAAAAAATAAGACGCGGCGAATTATTGCGTCGTGCGTGGAAATAAGGTCGGATCCGCTGGCGGCGAAACGATTTAGATAACGCTTTTGAAATATTGAGAACGTGGTACCCTTGTACGTTTTTCACTGTCTGACGACGGCAATATATCACGTCGATACGATGTATCGGAAGATAATACGCGGTATGCTCGAACGAAGAAGAAGAAAACGATGCTCGAAAATAATGTGAAATTATTAGGAAGTTTTTAATTGCTCCCCTCGACGATGGTTCGACAAAATTTTCAATTGCGACCAGAAAACGTAACTCCTTTTTTCGTTTACTTGTCGAAATATTAGGTGGAAATAAAGCTAGAAGTTTTTCTCGATTCTGCATTGCTGCGAGTTAGAACTCGTGAGAGTCTCGTAGGAGGCGTGAAAAGTCGGTCGAGCGCTTGTGAGAGCGCAACCCCTCTGGTGGCGAGCACGGGAAGCGACGCCACAGATCGAAATGGTTGTTATGTGAAGATAATAAAATATGTTTGATGTACTTTCTTAATAGAGCTTCCTTTTATGTAGGCTGCCCCGTAGCTTCTCGATCTTTCAAATAAGCCAAGTGCTTCGTTGGCAGACATCTTATATGCGTGGTCGAAATATCTCAACCACTGGCGATGGGCAAATGTTTTTAAGTGGCCCCGAGGGAGGAAAATCCATCGGATTTAAATCCGGTGGAACGAGAAGATAAGCAAATGGGAACTGCACGACCTATCCATCCGTTAGAAAATCGTTCGTTCAAGAACTGTCTGACTGCTCGGCTGAAATGGGTCGGTGCACCGTCGTGCATAAATCAGATACGACGTACATCCAATGGGAACTTCTCCCAATAATACATGCAATTTATTACTTAAGAAATTCACGTAAGACCGACCTGTTAAGTTTCCATCGGGAAAAACGAGGTTCCTTCTAATTTGGAACACTGAAACGTTAGAAAACATCTCGAGGAAGCGAAACAGTAATTTTATTCTAGCTCAATTGTTTCTTTAAATAAATTATAAATTCATTGGGAATTTAATATTTTTGGGAACACTAACGTCAACGAACTCGATATAAAATATTTTTATAATACTTCAGAAGAAACTAATCACCAAACTGTGAATCGATTTGTAAATATCACTTCACATAATTTACACCTAAAAATATTACAATTTCTCTTTCTTTCTAACGAGATTATACTGTGACGTAATTTACATTAATGTTTATATTATACCATACAAAAGTTTCCTACGTGTTGTTCCTTTATGCAAAAACTGTATCGATAAAAAATATCCTTCAACCCCAACGTTATAGTATAATACAATTAATTTTATCGTTTGATTTTAATTCGTTTGACAGTTTTCCCGGATACCCGTTGTCGAACAGGGGTAATCCAGTCCAACTGTGGTAAAAGTTCGAGCAGAACCAACGCTGACCGCCGTGACGTTGAATATTAAATTCAATTTGTTTCGTCGTAGACGTCGAGCAATGCCGCGAAGCGACGCGTGTTTCCATCTCGCGGATTTGCATAAGTGACTTATGGTCAGTGGGTATTACCACCCCTCCCGCGCCTGGATGAGACCGCTCGGATATCTTTGATGTGACGTTCGCGTAGGGATTCAAATGAGGGATGGTCGTTATGAGACAGGGTGTAGAATATCATACGCGCGTGTTTGGTTTCGCGCCCTGCGTGCCGGGTTGCAAAAGTGTACTTTCATTACATCCCCGAATCAGCGACGAGAGCGCAAGACAGCATGGAAATTGCCGTATTATTTTCAAAAATTATTCTCTAAGAGTATCCCGCTTTAACCGCGTGACGCGGGGGTGAATTTGCGAACAGTTATTACGGAAGCTCGTTCGACAGTAATCGTAACCAGTGCACTGTATTTCTTGGACAGTATACTTCTAACGCTTCGTTTAAAATGAAAAAAGAATACTCGAATTGAAAGTTCGATTAAAAAGTAACTAATTTTAAAAAGGTACATTTTTATATTTTACTTTGTACTACTAACAACTATCAGATATTACTCATGAGTTGTATTGTAATTATTCGAAAAGGATCCACAAGTTCGAAAAGTTACATTTAGGAAAATTTCGTGTTCTGTTTCTTGAACAATTTCAAACCTATGAAATTACTGACGGTGTATAAGTGTCGCTTCGCAGAACGCTGCATAAAATTAGAGGGGATTTTGCAGTTATCAGAAATAGTTGTTAGCTCGTGACTCACGATTCACGAAAGTGCTTTGCAACGGAAAATGAGACTCGGAAGATGTGATTTAATCTGCATAGTAACGTGACAATCGCCTGGAGATAATGACAAAAGCACGTCTCCAAACAATTTAAAAATAACATTCGTGTATGTACTTTAATATTGTCCTTGACAATTTTACCCGAAAGTGACCATTTAAAAAAATTATTAACAAGCAATAAAAATCATAAACGATTCATATCGCGACGCCTGGTGAAAACGAAGATCAAAGACAAGTATTGAAATTAAAATAGCTGCGTACGCTGGACGCTTATAATAAACGAGAAAAGAATTATAAAGCAGTATTTAATAACGCCAGAAGCCGATAATATTAATAGTAACGACTGCACATATTTCACGATCCTGTACAATTAAAATTGGAGCTGTAATAGCGGGTCAGCCTTCTGATCGATATACAGGCTTCGCGTGCGAATGGAGAATGTTAAGATTAATGAGCCCAAAATGAAATTATAGCACGAGAAATGCATTGCACGGTGAAATATTACGCTAACGAATCTGCTGT
The DNA here is from genome assembly GCF_051014445.1 of Colletes latitarsis. Taxonomy (NCBI): domain Eukaryota; kingdom Metazoa; phylum Arthropoda; class Insecta; order Hymenoptera; family Colletidae; genus Colletes; species Colletes latitarsis. Next base: position 46,870,861 of record NC_135134.1, read on the forward strand.
CGCGTCTCGCGTTTTACAGCGTAACGATAACGGCGTCGGAGGCCGTTAAGATTATTTCAAATTAACAGTTAACGACGAAGATTCGTTCATTAGCGATATTTAGAGATAATTGCACGCAAAGCAAAAATCGCTACAGTGGGATATTCCATTTTTATTAGAGTAATCTCTTGAAATAACACGTGATAAATGCAACATGTAAACACAACTTTTGATACAATTTCTTTGATATAATACGACTTGACTTGTACTGAAATTCTACGATAGAAATGAAAGATCTGATATGTTTGAACAGACACAGCGAGTATCTGTCGAAACTGTAGACGCATCGCTGAAATATTCGAAGCAACAGGGGGACCAAGAAACGCAACCGTGAAACATAATCCCAGATTTCACGCGAAGATTATCAATAGCGACCACCGGGGGGAACCAAAATGGAAGCTGCGTAACGAACCCACGGTGGCCGAGGGGTCGCGCAACGGCCAGTAACAATTTTTCATTCATAATTAACTGTCACTGGCGAACGGTCAAGTAATCAAAGCGGAAACAGAAATCCGTCACACGTTACGACGTACAATGTAGCTGTTGTACCGCTTGACGCGAATGCAAGATTAAAAACGACGCTACTGGACGATGATATCCATAAATACCCAAACACCAACGATACAGATATTTATTGGATATAAAATATACTCGAAGAAATACTTGAAAATTCTAGAGTCGAGTAACTATATTTTAAGGAATCAAAATTTGAACGTACAGTGACTGAGTTACAGAAAAAGTAAATAATTAACGTGTGATTTTGTGTGCACTCAATTTTTAAATTTCTACCGAAATGTATTTAGAGTCGATGACGGTTCGAGGAAAAATAAACCAAACTAAAACTAAGGAATTGCTGTCGCGCATTTAGATGCACGCTATACAGGCATTTTTCTTCCCCCGTCGAGTGTCGAAAATGGTCATTTTTCGACATTGTTTTTCACCGGGGGTTTTTTTTTACAGGGAAACACGAGGTCGTAACAAATGGCGCCGGTTACCTTTGGCCGTCGCGGCATGCATAGCAACGAGGACGAACGACGCGTTCCCCTCCGCCGATTTGATTCTACGCGCGGAATCGCCTCGTCGACCGACACTTTTGTCTCGAGCGCGAAAATGGTTCCCTATCGGGAATGGCGGGGGCTTTATCAGATAAAGTCGCGCTATCGGTCTTGGCAAATAAGGGAACGCTGACAGTTCGACGATGACACACAGTGCCCGCAGTCGCGGAGGCGTACGTGCCGCGACGGTTATTTTTTTTCTCTCCCTTCGCTCCGCGCGGCCGTAATTTCAGTTTCGCCCGGCGTCGCTGCAAGGACGAGAACAACGAGTCGAGTGAGTAAATTCAGCACGATCGATTGTAATATGTTCGGCCGCGTGTTGCCGCGTACGTGGGCTACGCGTACCGGAAGTCGAGGACCGACGCTGGACGTCGAAAACTCGACGCAAGGTCGAACGAACGACAACTTTCCACCCTAAACGGAACACCTTTGAAAATGACAAGCATAGAATAACGCACGATCGTATAATAAATCAACATTACACGGTTCTCCCAACCGTGCATCATTCTGTGAATTTTTATAATTCCTATTGAGATTAATTACGTGGCAGTTTCTCGAAATATCACATTATATAATAACAGTACTTTCTGATAGTTTCTAAATTAAGAAGAATTGTCACCCTTGCCAAGTAAAATATTTAAATTACTCTTACTTGAATCCTAAAACAGAATACAAAATACCTCATTGAAAAAATCATGCTTGCTTTTAATCTCGAAATTTTTTTACAACAACGAGAATGTTTTTAGTTTCGTTGCGTGATTTTTGATACGCTCTCGTATCGACAGAAGACGAAAGTCCGCTTGTTTAAGTCGTACGGTTTGATAAACGACTGATTAAATACTACTCTTATCTGACGCGAGTACGATATCTAAATTCCATTGTTCGTAATTCCTTTCGTGCGATATGATTCTTAACGCAATCAGTCAAGGTAAGAACAAGCGATCTTTAACACGCTCGAATAAATATTTCTGATAAATTCAACTGCTGGAGTAAATTCAGAGTCGACGAGAGACTAGTGTCTTGCTTTCTCTGAATAATACAATTCTTGAGGATTTTCTTAATTATTTTTAACAGACCTTGGACATGCTATACCCAAACCTGTGCGAGAACTCTGTGATAAAATTGAATCAATCGTGGTAAAAACAAGCGATCTTTAACGCGTTCGAATAAAAATTTCTGGTAAATGTAACTGCAGGAGTAAATTCAGAGTCGACGAGAGACTAGTGTCTTGCTTTCTCTGAATAATAAAATTCTTGAAGATTTTCTTAATTATTTTTAACAGATCATGGCTACGCTGTACCCAAACCTGAACGAGAAATTCAAAAGCGAGGGCATATGTCCGATCTGCCTGATGGAGATGGAATTGGCGCCCCGTTACACCTGCGACAATGGACACACGATTTGTTATCGCTGCAAACCTTATTATTACGCCTGTCCCACCTGTCAGGCGCCAATGAACGTGGTGATGCCAGTTTCTCAGAACAGCGCGTCTTACACACCGCCTCCCACTCACTTTTTGCCGCATCCCTTCCCACCGAAATTCCACAATGATCATCCGAGTGCACCTGTAGAAGATTTCCTTAATCACGAGAGACTCGCGTATCCGCCTGCTCCCCCCGAACATCAGGAACTGAGGACCTGTGCGTACGCTAATTTTGGATGCTGGGTTAGGGTACCGGTATACTTGATAGATCTGCACGAATCTCGGTAAGCAATCGTTAACAATAATATTTAAACTGATAGAGAGACTCGAATACACACTGTCTCTTCTAATTTTGCTAATTACACTCCTCCCCAAAATATTACCTTGCAAGCTTCAACCCTAAAATCGAGACCTGAATATGAAAAAAGTAATTGGGAAGTTAATGTTCACCCGTACAATTATATTTCCAATATTACGTTGAAAATATTTTAATAAGCTAATTTTAGTATTTTACTGGAGGTAGTGTTTATAAAAATCATCTGATGGTCGAATAGATTTTCCTTTATAAACAAACGATACATAATCAGTTCGGTAAATTTTGTTCTATAACCGAACGTGCGTTTCAGATGTCAATTTCGCCCACACTTGGAGGAAGAGAGTCTTCCCACGGACGTGGCTCACATGCACGACGACCTGGTCGAGTGCAAGCATCGTATTGTCGGGTGTAAAGTGAAGACCTCGCCCTGGAGGATTTCCATCCACGAGGATCACTGCCATTACAAACTCCGTTACGAGTTGATGAACGATATCACCGAGAGTCTGGATCACGTAAGCATCGTCACCGACGGAGACGACGGCGACCCGGAAGAGTTGGTGGAATGCAAGTTCAGGAAGTACGGTTGCATGGTCAACATGCCTAGGAGACGAAAACAGATCCACCAGGAAAAGTGCAACTATGGAAAGTACCATCAAGAGGACGAGTCCTCGGAAGAAAGCGAGTACGATCCCGACGAGCAAGTCACGTGCAAATGGGCCGAACACGGTTGCAGAGTAAGACCGAAACGCTGTCGCGCGGAGACGCACGAGGAAAAGTGCAATTACAGAATGGAGGAATGCAGCTTTAAGGATAACGGATGCACGGCTATGTTCCATCCGTCCAGGAAATATGCTCACGAGAGGTCTTGCGAGTTTAATTATTAAATTCAATGCACTTAAACGTCACAAATCGTTGCGTGAATTGTTTCATTGACGATTAAAGTATGAGAATCAGACTTAATAAACTGAAGTTGATCTTATTTTTCTTCGCTAAATATTGATAGACCAATTTTTATATAATCAGAGATTATATAGGAAGTAGTTTCAAAAAGTTTCAGATATTAAAAAATTAGAATAGTATATTTTGAAATCCAATAAGGAAGTTCCTAAAGGAAGAGAAATCGAATGCCTCGGCTAATTCTATTTGTCGATTCGCGACGAGAATTATTGCTTTTTTATGGTTCATAATCGAAGCTTTATTTGTGTGGAGCGTTTCGTAATACGCGACGGAACGTTCTTAATCTTCCTGGCGCATAACGGGAAGACGTACAAGCTGCCTTGGTACTTTGAAATATCGATTCGCATCCAGGCGCGCATTGTTCGAGAAGACAGTTCAAGCACATTGAATACCGCACTATTAATTAAGTTACCATTAATTAGGTTACCATGGAGGAAGTTTATCTGATCCGCGTTTACGCTAACCGTGTCAAGTAATTGCAAAATTATTTCAGCAAACGATCTTAAACTGACGCTGCTAATTACCATATTTTCGACTCTATAGAAATTATTAATCAACTCTTCGAATCTGTGACTAATCCGAACGCAAACGAGAAGTTTGAACAGACTATAAATTTTTTAAATAGAATTTTATACAGGTATTGAAATCATATAGGAATGTTTCAAACATGTTATTACCCGGATAAAGCGTGAAGAAAATCAAGCTCTTGCAGCGACACTTCTCGCTGAAAAATAAGAAAACTTTAAATGCGCGCAGTCCCGAAACTATTAGTGTTTTATAAAAAATTGAGCCACTGTTGGAAGCGGTAAGCCTTCCTCTTTAAAATGGTTTTTGGTTTTTGACGATTCCATTTTCTGTTTTGGAGATATCGCAATTTAAGTGAAAGGGTAATTTTTCAATTTCCACTGTGGTCTCTCGCGCCGTCTTAAAAAAGACTATCGCGTATTAAAAATACTAAAACTTTAGACGCGTGTAGTTTCGAAACTACTCGTCCTTTATTAACAATTGAGGGATTGTTAGAAGCGGTAAAGCCTCCTCTTTGAAATGGATTTTGGTTTTTGACGATCCGACTTTCCGTTTTCGAGATATCGTAATTTATGTAAAAGGTAATTTTTTTAATTCGACTATCTCTGTCTCCGTCTTACGCGTCGCGTCGGACCTCTTTGTCTCGCACGCGAGTCACGTAGTGCGTACTACAATCATGTGCGGTCGACGACCTTGACAAAGCCGTAGTAAGTTCATTCACCTCGCGACGTAAACAAACGCTTCGGTCTCATCCGATCGACTTGAAACTAAAATCCTCATATCTCCGGAACTAATTAAGCTATCGACTCGTACGAACGCTCATTTTAAAGGGCATTTCATCCTCTATCCGACGAGCATAACGACTATTACTATTTATGATGTCTTCTATGTTTATTTTCACATTTACTTTGACACTATTTCCCAAAAAAAGTTTTGACGATTCCTATTGATTATACAACCGCTAAAAAAAGGCATTGCATTTCGAAAATGACCCGACTCGACGATTACGTAAACGTCGAAACGTTCCTAGCTAACAGGTGTCCTCGTTTCAAACGGACCATCGACGAACGTAATCCAACGATCTAATTAATTCCCAGCAATTCCGACTCGAATTGGGCGAACGGTGCACCATCGGAGAAAATAAAGGTTCCTCGCTCGTAAGTTTGAAAACCCCGTTAACCGCGATTCCAAAGAACTCCGGGGGCTTATACGAGCGTGGATTATTCTGTCTCTGAGTTTCCATTCCGTTGGAGCTGTCCGCCCTTTAGCGTTGTATCGTCGACGCGATAGTGAAACTTACACCGCCACTTCGGGGGATGATCTGGGCCATGATCGCCCGGAATGAGGGAACGATGACGTGGCTGGGATATCGAACACCTGGAAGCTAATGGCGCAGCCTCCCCAGCCGCCAACCGTCGCGCCGTTTCGTGGCATCGCAACGCCACACAGCCGTTTATAGCGATCATTTGTAAGGACACCGAAGAAGCTTGGCAAGTGAACTGTCTTAAACGTGATTACGTTCGCGCTGCCCTCGAGGAATACACGGGACGTTCCAAGGGCTGTCTGCTCGGACAATAAATCGCGTTAGACGCTCTCGTATTCGCAGGTGGCCTGTGCAGGTAAACAGGTTCGTACATATGTAGTCGGTATTATATCAGAGACGCGACAGCGAATAGCAGCTATTGGTATTTCGAAGGCTGCGTATTACATCACGGATTCCTCGCGTGGCGACGTATAGGAGAACATAGTTTACAAAAAATTGTATATACTTCGTTAATTACTCTTCTATGAATGCATAACCTTCGGTAGGAATTTGGTAACGTCGGGTTATAGAAATAAAACGATGCACGAAGTACATACTAGGGTAAAATGGGATCAAGATGGGTTCTTATCTTGCTCGACGAATTGAATTGCTTGCGAATCTGTGCAAAAAAGAAGAGAATATTGTAAATATTCTTTGAAAATGAAGGTACGGTTTACGAACTGCGATTAGTCGACGAAAGGAAAAATATGAAAGACGCACACACGGAATATCGAACGCCTGTTTTCCATTTAACAATACAAACTTTTCTTTATTTAATTATTTAAGCTATATTATTGAGAGTTCTGGGTGAATATACTAGCTCTGTATGTTAGAAAATACTGAGGAACATGGAAAGGGTAGACTATATCAAGTTACTAATTACGAATCTGAGCACTGCGACTACTTCGAACAATATTACCCGTAGAACCACTCAAAACATGAACATCGATCTATAAACGGTATGAATCCATTCGATGGTTTATTACTGTTCGACCATAAATGAATTAATGGGTCATTTCGATCGTTTTGGTGGTCGGCGAAATTGGTACGTCCGCTCAGTTATCTAAAATCGTTCGTTCCGGCGCACATGGTGTTTCACATGTCGCGTTCGCGGCCGTATTAATTGCCTCTAATATATCAATGCTCATTCTGTACCATTTGACCTGTTCATTGCATCTGGATAATCTTAAAATGCCATCAATTATAATTATTGACACGCTGATCGCATAATATATTCCATTCTACGGCGCGCGTAGCTATAATTCGAAAGTAGAAATTTCCACTCGGGATTAATGACATGCAAATTACAGAATTTCTTCGTCACTAAACGAGTCTGAGAAAAAAAATTGCAATTTTTCACGTTTCGTCGTGGAAAGATTATAGAATATAAAAATCGAGAAAATTACGTTTCGTTCGTGCTACTATGTATTATAACAACTCTAGAATAATACTCCCCGTCAAGCATCGTCATCGTTCGATCGATTCGAAAGACAAAACGACGCTTTGCAAACGCAAGTTTCGTGAATTTAATCCGTGTTAAAGAATTCACGTAACTCAACAAGATATGTGTAAATAAGGGTGCAGAGCGTTGAACCGATATCTAAAATAGTTTATCTTTTATAAAATTCCAAAAATGTCGTTGCATTTCACGATAGAGTAGCCTGTAAATAGCCACCATCGCATATTTCTTTATTTAAATCGGGAAATCCGTGCGACTGGAGTCCTCGGATGCCAGAGAAGAATCGAAATGTACGAATTCCAAGGATAGTGATTCAACGGGTGCATGAAAAATCTCGAAAAATTCCGTGGGTCCCGGAGTACACCTTTTCAGATACTACATAAATATCGAGCGGACCGAAAAACGATAAACTTTGGTCCGTTCACGGTTTAAGGGCGCCGTCGCTCCGTTGGTCAGAACTTTAACGCTCAAGGGTGACCCAAGCGATGGACAAAAGGGAATAGAGGCTGTTTTGCATAGCAAAGATCAAGGAAGACTACCGCGGCTACCCAACTGGATTCTTAAAGAGGATATTCGCTTACAAAATACGATACAACGTTCCAGTTTCGTTCCTCGCGAGCTCAATAGCTTCAGCGACACTTTCCTATTATAAATTTAAGTTACTCGAAAACTTGATATCGTTTGATACAATCTCGTTCAAATTTAATTTAATACGGTTCATCGCAAATTCTTCGACTATCAATTCATAGACTTTCACGAAATTATTAAAACAAATAAATTTGAAAAAATAAATTATGTATCAGGAGAAACATAAGAATTTGATATAGTTTATTGCAAACTCTTCGAACCATCGGTTCATAGACTTATACGACAAATAATAATGGGATACAAATTGAAAGGTAAATTTCAACAAATGCAAGCTTCTAACTGCGCCTAGCTTGGATAGATTAATTACTCGATACTCGTTTAACACTGCGATTAATAGTAAGATTAAATCAGACTTCAAAAACGTAACTTCGGAATTAAAGGGATTAAAAATTCGTAGCAACGAGCATGGTTTAATATTTTTGGACCTTGAAATCCCTACGTATATTGGGCGTCTAGTCGCTAAAGTGCTCTTCAGGGGAGAAGAAAATCTCCAGTGCTTTTTGGCCGATGAATATTTATAAACGACGAGACACAAGGGTAATTAAGAATCAACCTTGGCTGTAACGAATTTCCGAAGACATTTTTAACCAACGTGCCATTACGCACAGCGTTCCATTAATCGTACCACCAAAGAACAGAGGGTGATTCCTCGCGTGGATATTTAATTCGATTTTCTCGAGAACGAGGAGCTTCGTACGAGAAACTTTTTCTCCTTCTTCTCGACTTTGTCACAAATCACAGAACGCTCTGTACAACGGGGTATCGATGAGTCAAAGTTGGACGATGAAAGGCGAGGAAACCAGTAAGGCATATTCAAGAGTTCGAAACGAAGGTAGACGTAAGTTAGTCGCGAGGGGAGGGGCGATAAAGGGTGGCAAGGGGTGCGAGTAAATTGCACCCTTGGGGAACGGATCTGACGAGTGGCACGAAGGGCCACGGGAAACCAGAAGTCAGCCAACTTTAATTAAGACACAGGTGTCTCTATAGATTCCAGCTTCTATAAATAAAAACATACGATGCTGAAATTTGCAATTTTACTTTTAACGTCTGGGGGAAAAACGAATCGAAAACCAACGACTCTGGTTTACAGACGTTGGATGAAAATCTTAATTTTAATTCTGTATCGCTGTTCTAATGCGGCTGGTTGGTTCGAAAGTATCTTAGGAAGATCCAAGGTCGGTGTCTGGGTTCTGGGGCCAGATCAGCGTAGAATATATATACTTTACTTCGCGTCTGAATTGAATTTAATGTCAGACGGGGTCTCCTTGCCGGAAATCCAGATACAATATCTCAGCCACAATGCGGACTGTCGTCTAACCCAAGAATCGCCTTAATGCATGTATTCATACGGTAAGCTCGCGTTTTGAATCAGAAGCACAAGCGGAATAGGTGTTATAGGAATCCTGACACGGACGCACCCTCTTTTGACAAAGCAACCCGCGACTCGTCAGACGTCTTACAGCTATTTCATTTAAACACTGTCCAAACACCCTGATCCCCGCTGCGAAAGCGCGATAACAAACTGTGTACCCGTTGAGGACTTTACAAAGACTGTTTTGGGGACTCGTTTCCTCGAGCAAACGCCGAATATTCGAAAGCTTTCTTAACTTGGTAAAAAGCAACATATTAAAAAGCGACAAAGAGCGAATTAAACTAAACTTCTTTCCCCCCATTCATTTCCAAGAGCTTGTCGAAGTGGACAGCGACGTAACAACGAAATATATCGTAAACATGCGTGGCAGTACGAGAGCTATAGGATTCACCTAACATATTTAAAAACTAGGACGAATATATACGATATATCGAGAGTGGATTATAACCAGGTTTAAATAATGCGTCGACACCCCACATTTTCCACTGGAAGGCCTTCCTTGCAAGAAACCCTATTTCTGGACTTCTCAGCTGATTATCTTCTTTGCATAGATTCTTTGTTCTACTTACTAATACGATGCACTTAGTATGTTTACACAATTTGTGTATCGTGACCCTAATAAATGGATTGCGGTTCTTTGTGCAAACTCGTATTTTTATTAATAGAATTTACAGACCTAAATATAATAATTCGTATCATATTAAGTGCATTCTGTAGTTTTTTGAGAATTAAAATTTCCCAGAAATGCATAAACATCCACTGTTATTCTTAAAATTATATCGATGATTCAAAAATCAGTAGTTAAGCATCCCAAACCGATCATTTGAGGGCAAAAATGTGAAATGCTAGAAAAATAGAAAATATTATATATTTACCTGTACACTAGGATAATTTCTAAAAAATTCTTCAAAATTACCCTTTGAACGACCAAGAGAAGCTCAGTCTAGGCTCAAAGAGACACAGTACGGTGTCCAATGATCCCAGTTTACGACGTTGTTTGGCAATAAAGGGAGCTTCCTCGCGTTCGCGTGACTAATTTCCGCCGCAACAATTGATACTAATAACTCAATTTTATTTCAGTCCCGCGAGCTAACTGCCTGTTGCGTAATACCGGCGGCTTGTAAATCTATATGGTCCTCCATGATTCAGCGGGGAACGTTAGAACATTATCTACGTCCCGTGCCTAACCGTTGATCATCGACCGTTGATCACAGAAAGCCCGACGAGCCCGTCTATAAACTAAACCGACCGGTCTCATATGGTGGCCACGAGTTCGAGACCATAATTTTCTCACATAAATACATCTTGCCTAGGTAAAATGGCGGGTCAGTCGAATACCTCGCCCTAAGACGCACGCGAACTCCATAATTCACCGTGGCGTTACCTTCGCGAAGCTCTGTGGAGGAAGCAGTCCGTATCTCAATTTTGTCGGGATATAACTATCACCGATACGAGAAAATCCACGATGGTCCAGGAACCCACGAACGATGATCAAATACCTTCGAAGCATCCCGATTCCGTGAGCGATTATCCTCAGAAAATGGATCGTAACTACTACATTGCTCGAAGAAGTCCGTTCGAAATTACGTTTTCGCTTCCAAAACGAAGTTATATGATTGTATCGCAATAATAACTAGATATAAGTACATTTTAATACAACAGAATCTTTCAAGTGTAATCACACTATATAAACCAATTATTTGCCCTACTGTTGCTTGAAAACTACAATTTACACGTTAATACTCGCAGGATGGTGGGTCTTTTTCGACCCCTATAGTACTTAATTTTTCATTCGGTTCTTTCTTCTATTTTCTGAAACGTTAATGTTTCTGGTATTCATTGTGCTCACTCTGTGACACTTTATATTTCATTGGTATTTTAATTCATTTTGATCATTGTCGTACGATGACGAGCCTAAGATTTATACATTAAAATCAACACATTTTTGCATTCACGAGGTATTAGTAAAACAAATCTCTTTGGCCATTTCTCGTACAAACAAATTTAAACAAAATTAAATAGTATACGTTTGAAAAATTACATTAAATCGTACGTCAAGAAACAAAATTAGGATCAGTATATCTCCCAGCAAATGGATAATACAAATATTCTACATTATAAGTTCGAAGTTCAAATACATAAGCGCTGAAAAATGTAAGATGTAATAATAGTTAATAGTTTCGAGATTTAAAACACTGAATCGGATAAAAAAATTTTCAAAATTAGGACTATATAATATAAAAAATATTTTTCATCCATATCTCTTTTCAAGCCCTTCTGTCTTTGCTTTTTGTTTCATAAACAGATTAATTTCAAATAAATTTTTGAACACACAAGCTTCCTCAATGACAACGGACCATCAAACGAGCAAAACTGTAAAACGAGAAACGAACGACAATAAGACAATTTAGGAAGACAAACGGCAGCTAATTTTCTCGCGGACCTTTTACGAAGCGAAACGAGTGAAGTTCCCGACCATTGCTAAGCGAAATAAAACTTTCTTCGACGTTCATCCTCCAATTTGTCGGCGGCTCGCGCCCAGTGACTAGCACGATTTAATCCGCCCAAGAGTTGGCCGCGAATTGGTTTATTCGTCACCGAAACAATCTCCTCGATCCGGCGTCCCGTTGCTTCGTTTTCCCTGCAATCGCGTTAACGAACGCCGATGCTCGTTTCCGCGCACGTTCCTGATAAACGGCCCCCGCGTTCGAGGCTTCCAAAGAGGGAAAGTCCCCCGGGCGCGGGATTAAAATTTTTAATATAACTCTTTCGAGAGCCGCGTCTCCGGTGCCGATAGAAACCGGCGAGGAAAAGGCGAAAGAGGAAAGAAACGGATTTAATGAAACGCGAGAAGCACGGTACGACGGCGTATTTGTAATGCAAATACGGCCTGGACCGGTCCCCGGGGGGAGGGGGGGCCGAAAAATGAAAAGCTCGAAACAGGGAACGAAATCGACCGTCCCGTCGCCTCGCGCTTAATCCGATTTCAAATTCTTCGACGTCTTCGAATCACGTCCCTGGCGTTCTGCTGTCCTGTTTGAAAAATCCTGCTTCCTTTCTTTTAATTACCTCGGGGATTCGGCCGATCGTCGAACAGGGTGCACGCCTGGAATCCTTATTAGACGAGATCCATGGCGACGTCAGAGTTCGACCCCTCTGGCGACCCTTCAGCCATTTTCGCTTGCAACTTTTAGGCGTTCGTAATTTTATTATTTATTATACATGGTTATCGAGCATCGAAATCAAAAAAATTTGACGAGTAAATTTAGAGAATTTTATTTTTCAGAGAATTAATTTAAAAAGTTAATTTTTGTATTTATTATACATGTTTACCTTATGAGTTTTGAGTTCACAGTGATTGAAATGTGAGATATTTATTTTTTAATCTATGGACTCTCAGAGTAGTAAAAATTAAAAAATTTCGATGAGTAAATTTAGAGAATTAATTTTTATATTTTGTATTTTGTACTAAAGGATTTACTCGTGAATAAATGAATAATAATAATAATATTTGGAAAAAAGGATGGGGGGTTGGTACGAACCAGAAGTGATCCATTTGTTTAAAATAATAGAGCCTCGCTATCTGATTTTCACGATCGAGAAATTCTGGATAAGAATATTTCCTATTGTAGTATAAAATAATTACTTTCTATTTACGATGACAGATTTGAAAGTTCGTCCGGGAATGCTTGTTAGTATCAATGGACTCGAAAGTAGCAGTTGCGAAAAGTTCATCTCCGACAAAAAGGCGTGTATATTTGTTTGGTAAAGAAGTTTAAGACGCTCGAGGATGGGTCGGTGTATCTATCCGTGCTCGAGCGCAGTCGATCGCATCCTACTTTCGCGATTGGAAAACTATTCTACTGCAGAAATCGCGAAGCTGTTGAATGCAGAACTCGGTAACGACATACGTACTATGAAACTGCGAAAACGCGCGACGAAAGGAAAAGTTTTCCACGGCCAGAAGTTGAAACATACAAAGATGCATTAAATTTCATACTTCCACTGTTCTACACAATAAAATATTCTCTGCCTGGATGTGAGCATATATTACAATGTGATGTGAATTTTTATTAACCCCTAAGTAGATTATCGGGGCCCTCCAAAAGTTTAAAATAATAATTGTTTAATATACATCAATGTAATGAAAATTTATATAACCTCCATTAGTTCATTGATTCTTAAATACTTTAAAGGAAAGTTGACTTCCATTTATCAATTTTACAAGAATCACAATTAAGTAAAGTAATTCAGTTGTGAACTAAAAAGATTAATTTTCAAGTTTACAGAAAATAAATGTAGGTAAAACGAGAGTGTAAAAGTAAGTTCTGTGACAAATTGTGGTTACTCTAATTTCCGATTACCTCGACGGGGGTAAACATTCTTTCTGGAGTGGTGAAACACCGCGGTACAAATATTATTGAGGCTTCTGGCGCGAAGATGTTTAACGCAGGGAAAGAAACGAAAGAGTACACGACGAGTGTCGGGAATCGAAGGAATCATTATTTACCGAGAGCCGGCTATTGTCCTCTTCGACGAATGCATTGTCGAATTAAGGGCTTTTGTGACAGCGAATGGCGGAGTCGCACAATACTTGTTCGCCTCTCTCTCGCTCCTTCTATCGTTTTTCTCTTTCCCGAGGCCGCCGTTCGCGTGTCTACCGCGTTTCTCTCTCTCTGTTGCTCTTCCTGAATACACTTGGCCCGTCCCTCCGCGCGAATCGCTTTGACAGTTGCCTCGCAAATGAAAGCACTTTTCCGCCGAATAGACAAAATAAATCGAGTCCCTCGTACAATGTCGATGATTCTGTAACAATGCGCGTCTGCCCGACGTCGACCTACGCACGAATAAATACTCGATCCCGTCCACCCCCGCTGCGAAAAATCCCCATTGCGGGACCCGCGTCCATTCTGGCCCTTCCTCGAGCACAGTAAGTCGCGAATAATCGCGATGGGATCGAATCGTGCTCCATATCGCGCCCTTTTCACTCCTCGTCATCGAATCGCGATCTCTTTTTTCGGTGATAGTTTTCGTCGAATCCGTTCAAAAAGTTCTATTCTCGCGAGAGTTCCAGTAACTGGTTATTAAATAATTCTTCTTTGTATTGAGGGAATTTTATTTTTCAATTTATATTTACATACTCGTGAATTAACTAGCGTTCCAGGAGCTATTAGATATCTATTTCCTTTTTGTCTTTCGAAAAAGAAATTATTTCTATATTCATGAATAAATGGAAGCTATTGTCCATAAATTTACTTTTTTTCCAAAAATAAATCATTTACATTTCTCGGTTATTTATACACTCGTAAATCAACTAGCGTTCTAGAGATATAAATGGTTAAATTTACGGAGCTAAATGTCCATTTTCCTTGATTAGCTTTCCTTATTTGTATTCTGCTCCGAATTAAGTATATTATGCGGTAAGTACCATCGATTTCTATCTTCGAAATTTAATTTTATCAGTCTCAGAATTAAATCAGTTTTGTATGAAAATAGCGCAACAGAGATTTCTCGTTTCGAGCGAGACCGTCAATCGTGCGACTAAATTTTCGGGAGTTTCTGTTCCGAATGCCAGAGAAAAACGGCGATAACAAAAGGCCAGGGGTGTGCGTTCTTCTGGTGATTTATCGATGATAATTAAAGAGCCGAACGTCACCACCGGCTGCGTGTCGATGACCAATGGCCGCTGCGTGAGGCTCGTATTAATAGTACCTTTTAATACCCACCGTGGGCCTTGGTTCAACGACCGTTTCCGTCGCTAAATAAATACCCCGACGGACCGTGTACACGCGTAATTTCACTCTTTATGCAAATCATCCTTTGATACCAATATGTGCGGCGATTGGACCCCGCGAATAAAAAAATTGAATTTTACCGTTAATCGTCGCATTCGATTCGATTTTACGCTTCGCCGTTCGCTGGTAACGAATCCACGCGACTAACTTTTACATTCAGATTACCATTCGTAATGACCCTGACAAAAATATGGTAAGCCCTTTTGTGTTTTATTTATTTTTATATTCTCCACGTTGCGCCAAGATAATCATTGAATCAGGCTTTGAATATAATTGTAAATTTTCGAAGCGTGCAAAGACTATGACAACCCTCTGATTACTGTGTGATTGCTAAACATTCTAATTTACTTTAATTCTCGAAAAACTACAGAATGCCCCCAATATGCAAATATACAGGGTGTTCGATCACCCCTAGGAAAAATTGTAATGGAAGATTCTAGAGGCCAAAATAGATCGAAAATCAAGAATACCAATTTGTTGATCGAGGCTTTGTTAAAAAGTTATTAACATTTAAAATTCCATCAGTATTGAATTTTTTTCTCGAAAATGCGCAGGATTTTTGGGGTATGTCCATTCACCAAAAATGATTGTAACTGACCCCCTCAACCGAAAATAATTTTTTCGCCAAAAGATTTAGTCACCTACTCCACGTCGATTTTTCTTAAAAATTCGTTTTTCATTTTTCATTACTTTGGTTGATGCTGTATGGAAAAGTTGTTTAATGCTTTTTTGTAGGTATCCATGGGCTCTATTTCAGAAAAAAATTTCAATGAAATATATTCACTATTATAGGAGTTATATACGCATGAAATTTCAGTGAAACATATCAATGGTATGGTCAGACATGAAATTTCAGTAATGAATTTTTTTCTCGAAACTGCGTAGAATTTCGAGGGTATGTCTATTCACCAAAAATGCTTCTAATTGGCCCCCCGAACTAAAAATAATTTTTCCAGAACGATTTGAAATTTTTCAATTTCATCGAATCTAAAATTCGAAATTATATTATTATAAGTTCGAAGTTCAAATACATAAGCGTTGAAAAATGTAAGATATAATAATAGTTAATAGTTTCGAGATTTAGAACACTGAATCAAAAAAAAATTTTTTAAAGTAAGACTATATTTTACGTGCCCATTCCTTGTAGGAATAAATTTAAACAAAATTAAATAGTATACGTTTGAAAAATTACATTGAATCGTGCGTTAAGGGGTTAATGAAAAATGGAGATATTCTAGCTGGACAGGTTTTACGTTTCACTCTAGACCAACGCGAAAAGCTCCCGGAAGTAATTAACCGCACAAGTCGAGGGCTCGAGGTATTTCGTAAGGCTGAAGGAGTGTTTCGAGTCGAAACAGTTCGAAACGAATGGGAGAATCGAGTCGTGCGTGGATGTAATAAAAACCGCCGCCTATTATCGTTTTCGCGCACTCGTGGCGCACTTCTTTTCCCAGAACGACTCTCAGAGCACTCAAACTGCACTTTCACGGTAAACGCACGAGTACCTGGGAGCCCTTCTGGACGACAGCGCCAAGTTCGGGGGAGCATCGAGAAACGCAGAACCGGAATACGCTAACGTCGGAGCAGAAAAGGGGGCCGGCCTTTTAATGGCGTTGCACAGGTGTCGGAATCCCCGCGGGGAACGAGCAATCCATAAATGCTTCGTCTTGCGACGCGTGTTTCCAAAGTATCGCGTGCTCCGTTTTCGACGCTCTTTCTCGCCTCGCTGCAAAAAGCGTAATTACGAGGCAAGACAATGTCGTCGATAATCGCGTGCGAGAAGTCTTTCCACTTTAAGGTATTCTCGACACAGATGTGGGGCAGACCAGTCGCATTTAGCAGCAGCTACCGCTCGATTATTTGGCGTCTTTTATTTATTAATTCTACACACTTTACGATAAGTCAAATACAATCTTTTTAAAGTGACTTCATCCTCATATTTAGTCATTTCAAGTACTTTATTGTAAATTTCATAATGTTTGCGTGGAATTAAAATAAACGCGCGACGATTGAAATTGTTCGAGGGAGCAAATTTTGAAGATGAACGAGTTTAAAATTGAAGATAGACACGTGTAATAATTTTGAATATAAATACGAATGCAACGTCTGTGTTGATATTATGATATTTTAAACAATGGAAATCCCTTTGTCTTTCTAGGCTTAAAATATTGTGTGTTATGATGTTTCGAAATCTATTTGATGAATTTATTTTTTATCTTTTTCTGGGTCCTTGAAATTTAATAAGGAAAGCTCTAGAAGATTGATAATCAAACTGTAAAGTATTGCAATTCCAGTACCAGCCAAACTCATGCTAATTAAGAATCTTTCACGTTTTTTCATTTCAAACGTGGACTTTTTTCAGAAACGACTATGTTTGACTTGAATTTTAACTCTCTTTCGCCCCCAAAAAAATTTTTAAATTACACCCAAACGTGTGTACATGAATCTTATAAAATTTACTGTAAAAGCTCTTGTACTTCATTTGCAAAAAATTCCTCAACAAAAATATCCCCTCATCACTAGAACTATCGACAATTATGGTATATTTATTTGTACCAAAGGAGTGAAAACGATAGAAACTTGAAAATGAATATTTATTCGTTCTCTTTATAGAAAATTGCGATAAATTTGCAACAATCCAATCGAGCTTTTACAATTTTTATTAGGAATAACGAATGGATAATTTGTTATATGACCACTTCGGTAGTTCTAGCGATAATAAAAAAGTATAGCGTCGCCTCCCATGCTCGCCACCAGAGGGATCGCGCTCTCACAAGCACTCGACCGACCTCTCGGTTCCTATATATACATTCCTTGTGATTCATATGATATATAACTACTGCTTCAACATTCTTTCGTTGATTATAATTCGTGTAAAAATCACAGAACTCTGCATAACAGAGAAATAAGTTCTAACCAACTATAAATTAATAAATATCCCAGTCGTCTAAGGCAGGGCCTGCTAGGAAGCCTTACTGATAAGTCCACTAGCTATAAATACATTTTGTAAATATGGTATTCGACGTATCGTCTTGACAGTCTGTAATTCGTCGTTTCTTAATCACCTCCAGACACGATACTCGCGCGTAGCCTCGTCGAAATTGATGGCGGACGGACCGATGCCTTTTCATCGGGGCACATTAGTCGCGAAGACTTTGACGAACCAATTAAATAAATGGTCGTAAATTGTACACCCGATGGCAGGGACGACATCGAGGCGCCTACATCCGCGACGCCTCGGCCTTTCTTCCATTAAGCATCCGGGGGCCACTCTCAGCCCTTGTTCGTCCTCTTTCGACGCTGCGTCGTCGGTGGCGTTACTGGAATTACATTGAATCCACAAAGGGTTGAGAGAAGACTTTCATCAATGCATGCGACGCCTTCATTGTTCTTCTCGTAAGATTGATCCTACTTCCCGAAATCCACCCCGTGAAATCACGAGGCGAGGTGCCGTCTTTCAAATTACTCATTCTCTATCGCTCGGAAGACGCACCGTCTTACTAAACATTTATTTTGCCGGAGAACACGTACACTAATCTCGTTCTAAACTGCACGAGAACGAGAGAATAAGCCAAACTACTTAAATCGATTTCGATGAAACTTTTTACGATTACAGTAGAGTAGCCAAATATATTCCATATGTGTTCTTTTTGTTTATTTTCGAGGGGTTGAAATCATCCACGAATTTTATCAAGATTCAATTATTAGGATTTGCATGCATCGACGAATAATCGAAAATAACCTTTCAGCTAAAATTTAAAAAAATTCTTTTACAAACTGACTTTTATCGCGAATGAACGACGTCGACGGTTGTTAAATTTCCAAGAAGACGGTATCAGAAATCCTGAATGTTTTTTTATTTTGGAAAGGCGAAGGGAAGGAAGAGGTCGAAAGGTTTCCTCGAGTAGAAATACGTTCGCGGTCGAACCGTTCCTCTTTTTGATCGAGTGGCCTCGGCCAGTATGCCACGAAGCAACGAACGCCGCGGTGAATTGTAATAACGCACCTGCACCGGGGCTACGGACGCTCTACACACTGGGTGTACCTTCTTGGCAGATGGATTTAGCCGCGCTATCTCGAGGAGGCCGTGGAAAGACGTATGAAAGCTCGCTTACGAAATACGAAGCGAAAGTACACGAACGAGGGGGACGAGGAGCAAAGGAAACAGGCGGTTCCTATTTAGTGCCTCCACGCTCTGGCTATGTCAACGTTATTATACCGCAGATTCCCAAGGGACTGCCGGTACTCGCGGGCAGGAGCAAGGGGGTGTCACCGCGACGAATACGTCGCAAAAGTGGTTGTTTAAAATATGGATAAAGTGTAACGCTTGTGGAAGAGGAAGGGTGGGGGCTGGCACGCTTTGAACCGGCCTGTAAATTATAGCAGCGTCTTTGTCAACCAAGGACGTCCCAAATTGAAAACTGTCGGATTAATTGTTACGATGATCGGGGCGTGAAACCAAAACTGAGATAAAATTTTTTTACACGCTTTCCCAATCGACTAAAAGACGTCAATTAGACAATTTACAATATATTTAATAATCAGCATTTAATGCAAAATGCTATTTGTTTTTATAATTATTTATTTCAGTGACCAAGACGAGCATTTCAAAAATTTGAACAGATAATAAATCGAAGAGGGAAGGTGAAGAAAAATATTTATCGAGTGATTTTTCAAAAATGATAAGAAGTCTGTATCTGTCGAATTAAATAAAAATATGGATTTTAAATACTTTAGAAATTCTGAGTATAAAAATTTTTACTTCCCCGTGTAATTTCTCGCGAATGCCGAGTGCGCGACATGCAACTAATGTTCGCATTTCCTGCTACCCCGTAGACCTGTTAATAATGCATCGCGGAGTTTCGTATAAGCGACTAGAAACGTGTACGGGGCACCTTTAATAAGTGATGAGACGTAACGATATCAAAACAGAGAGACACGGAAACCTTCGCCTCGAGAGACTCATTCTTCTTGCCCTTGCAATCGTGAATGAAGGAGCAGGATCCTCCAGGTAGAATATTCGGGATAACCGTAGCAATAACCGTTTCGACCCCCGACAGAGTGAGATTGAAGCTTCTTTTATTCTTGAACGCGCACCAACCGCCGGATGTGCTCGTGCAAGCTGAGGGATTTAATGAAATTTTTCGATGAACTCCCGGTATTCCTTTACGGATCCTTCGCGAGTACTGTTGGATCCAGTGTCACTCATCCTAACAACGACGAAATTCATACAAGAAAAAGAAACAAACAGGAACGACAGTCGAACAAAGCAAAAAGAAAATCGCAAGATTTAGTGAATTGGAAGAATTATGAAAAAATTATATATTTGGAACTTTGGGGCTACCCTGTAGAACAAAACTCTGTTATAGAGTATTCTATTTTCAGGAAAATCAATTTAAAAAATTCATACATTTTATTACGATTTGACTAACATGTCTGACGAATTCTCGATATTTCTACTTAGATTTCTACTTAGTGTTTATATACATTAATAATGGTATGATACTTATCTGTTTTTAGTCGAATCTTATTATCTTCAGACTAGTTATAAGAAAATATAACTGGGAATATCGTACCATCCTCGAGGAATTCGAAACTCAAGTAGAATGAACAAATATTAATCAAACACGATTGCTAAGAATCTTCGAAATAAATTTTCTCGAAAATCAAGCCACGTGAGAAATGATTTTACTGCACCATATCGTACTTGCACATTGAAAATCTTTTTTCATTGCACTACACATTAAAATAATAATAATAATATTAAATAATAAATTTAAATGGCCATTATCGAGCACGTTTCGTTTACTTATTAAGCCTCTATTTTCTATAAATTTCTGCAAATTATTTCACAGCTCGATAAACATTTGACATTAAATGCAACGAAATTAAAAGTGCACATTTATTACATTAGCTTTTTTATCACGGAGCAGCCTGTATATTTAACAGTAATTAAAATTATTTATGAATTTGGTACTAAATAAAGTAATGAATAAATCAATGAATAAAATGTGTAAATTTTAATACCAAAAACGTGTCGTCGATCGTAAACACCGCGAAATAAAAATTCTCGCGAACTTCCGGGTCCCGGTGTCCGACTATGGTCGCGCTTAAATCACTTAGAGGCTCGAGAAACTTGCACTCTCCCGGCTTAATAAGCCACGGTAACCGTGGAGAGCGTATTATCGTAAATTCAGCTCGAACGATCGTCATAAAGAGGTGCCTACATTATCGGGAGACCAAATACACAGCTTTATCTCCCAACCCCTCGCGCGATGGGAAACGTTTACAGACGGTCACAAAAGCTCCCGGAGCGTGCTTGTTAAAAATCACCGACTTCCTTCGACGTCGATCCACCCCCTCGGGGGAGGCATCGCGAAGAGAATCGTAAAAATACGGTTAACGATTTTAAGGAATACGTCCAAGGTCCATTGAAGCGACTTTCTCCGAGACGGGGCCTCCCTTCTCATCGAACAACGAACATTAGCTCTGATACGCGTTCTCTTTTTACGACGGAAGACGAAATACCTACAAAGTATCGTCGACAGCCGGGCTCCGTAGACTCTGGCATTTACAAGCGGTAAAAACCCCGACGTCGGTTTGCGCGCGAAAGAGGAAATAAGAAGCGACGGAATTTTTCCTCCGCGGCCGGGAAAATAAATAACATCCCCGAGTAACGGAAGAAGACTGAGAGGTAAAGAGGAAACCCGGTTGGATATATATCAAACTCGTGTACTCGTCTCGATGTGCCATAGTGTGTTTTATATGGTCCGTAGGATCACAGAAACAATAATTCAGCACGATTTCGCGTTTCGTTTCGGTTTCTTCCAACCGATACGGTTTTCTCGCGATCCTAGATGCTTCTGACACACACGCGATACGAGCATTTATCCTTTCGAAACCAGTCTTTCTTAGAGCTTAACATTTTTATTTATGATTAGATACGCGATTTTTTTCTGGGAGCTCAATATATACGCCTGATCGTTGAAACATTTGTGCTACTTTCATAGGTGTCTTAGTGTTCAAGGAAATACAAATAAAATTTTGTTTTTAATGCTTCGTGTTTCTAGGTAATTAAATTTGAAAATTTTTCTGATGCGTCAGACCATTGCTGACTATTTCTACTGATGTGCTAATCATTTGTCCTTCACTCTTCCGTTTCCTGAGCCGGAATTGTAAGGCTCTTTTAGAGAAAATTTCAACAATTGTTCTGGTGTACATGTTATTACGAATTGGCTAACGTGTCTGACCAGTGCTTGTTATTTCTACTTGGGTCGGTGTTTATATGCAAATTGGAATGTTTATGTACATTGATAATGGTACGATACTATCTGTTTTCAATGGATCTTATCATCTCCAGACTGATTACGAAAAAATATAACTGGAAATAGCGTGCCATCATCGAGGAATTCGAAACTCAAGTAGAATTAACAAATATCGATCAGACACATCTGCCAAGAATCTTCGAATTTCGACTTACTTGCACATTGAGAATCTTTTTTCATTACACTACACGTTAAAATAATAATAATAACTATCTCCTACTGTGTGTAAATTCAATGGCGCTATTATGGAACACGTTTCCTTTACTTATTAAGTATACATTTTCTATTAATTCGACCAAGGTATTTCGGAGCTTAACGAACTTAAAAGTGTACGTTTATTAAATCAGCTTGCATGATCTGTCCATTACTAGCTATTTCCATAGATGTACAAAAATTTTAAAATTCTCTCGAGAACAAAGTCTCGTACGAAAAAAAGTTATTTCCTTGTACCCATAGAATTTATCCCATTTTTTTTTTTGTAATGCATCACGTTTACACAGAGCAAAATGTCGTACGAGAAAAAGCTATTCCCCAACTTTTGATTTATTTTCACCCACGGAATGTATTTTTTTTTATTTAATGCATCACGTTTACACAGAGTCCCAGCGCCAGTTTTGGACGCAGTTTTAGAGCATTGGTGCCCCATTGTATCCGGAATACAACGTGGCTCGAGCATGAGCGTCCCTCGAGCACCGGTGGGAATCGACCATAACTGTGAACCAGTACATCCACGGGGCTCGCGTCCCCTTGAAAGGGATCCTTCTTCGTTTCCTGAACGGAATTGAGGTTTCGCCGGTGAATGGACCGCAGCGTGTACGTAAATTGCATTGTCGCAATGCCGGGACCTAACTCGGAACAGCCACGGCGAAGGGCTGACCGGCCAATTAGCTTCTGTAGGCCCCTCGATAGAATTGCACAGCAACTTGACTCGACGATCCGCGCTCGGTTAGGAGGGAGAGCACCTTGGGCAAGTACCACTCCAAGTCCAGAACCGGCTAGACTCAATTTAACCGTTCTCGCTCGAATATCGAATCGTTCTGACCGCCGGAGTCGTCCCTTTTGCGGCCGCTCGGAATTCAATTTCCTGCGCCGTCGACTTTCCCTTTTCTCTTGCCGGTCCGACGCGCGCATTCTTTGCGCGCCGAGCGCGCCAATTTCGATTTCGATCGAACGCTCTTACAGGAACGACAAATTCTTTCGAACTACTGAAAGTACTGCGAGTCCGCGAGACGTTGGCTAGCGAGATGAACGCGGGACTGATTGGCGCATCCCCACTCTAGGGCCCACGCTATTGGTCCGGACGAGTGAAAGTGGGGATGGGCGGAGCGAGACACTCCCACTAGCCGTCTTCTCGCGAACGAACGATAGAGTTTGTTGGGGATTGAAGCACAATGTCGCGTGCAAACTTTGTAAAAGGTTTCACAACGAGAACAATAGAATTAAAATTATGTGAAATATAATATCGTTCGAATAACAACTGTGTTTGGTGGATAACACGAACGATGTTTGCTTTGAGATCGTCAACAGTGTGTAATTTGTTGGAATAATTAAGAGATTTAACATCGACATGTCTTGAAATAATCTTAGTTTTGATATCAACAAGGAAATAATTCAACAGAATTCACACTAAAGAAAAGATGAAAGAACGACTATACACTGTTTTTGGTAATATATATTTAAATAAATAGTAAAGACAAAAAGCTCGAAGCATGCAAGATACTAACAAGAATTATTTTCACTATGGTTCTTGAAGTAAAATAAATATTAGAAATGGATGGAGATAGTTAACGTCGAGCACTATTAAGGAACTATAGTTTCTCGTGAAAATAATTACAGTACAGTACGGTGAAGCCTGGAAGGAAGGCCAAAGCGTTCGAAACAGAGAAAATAAGTTCAAACGCTACGTACAGTTTTGCACGGCGTCCTCTCTAGGAAAGCTCTAGAATTAAGCTTACTCTTTGGATACAGAAAGTATAGCGTACCTACGTTTAAAGTGTGTATAATTTTACCAGATATTGGTTATAAATATCTATTTTTTTAATACAAACTTCCACTATTGTTAACTCGAATGTTCACTGCGAATTTACTGAGCGAGTATCGATTTTAAGCTCTACTCGCTTTCAGCCGATAAAAGCACGAACTTCCCACTGTCCGTGAGTAGATAAAGAAGAGTTTCAGCCGATAAAGCAGCGAAAAGCTTGAGCGTTAGAGCAAGCTCTACAGAATTATCAACGGTGGAACAAACATGAACGTTTCTTTGTGCTTACCGGAGTGCAAGCCAAGAAACGTTCTCTGAATGAACGAGTATCGACTGTTGTACGACATATGACAGAAACGAAACAAACACTTTTCAAATTGAGAATTAATCAAAATAGGTGAAAATTAAAGACGTCATTATTGTAAAGTAAATAGCAGAAGTAGATTGCAAGTTAATGGAAATAAATAATAAGTTCTATATTGATAAAAAGTTACAGTAATTACATCAATACAGAAATGTACAGTAATTACATCAATACAGAAATGTACAGTAATTACATCAATACAGAAATGAATAGTGTCGCCCCAAATTCAATTAAGATCAAAAATGTAAATCAAAAGTGTGTAAATGATTTTCTGTTTTAATAGACTAGATGCTTTCGATGTCCATGATTTAAAAGCTCCTATTACAAATGTTTGGATGCTCAATAGAATTGTAATACATTTTAAATAAAGTTCTTCAGTGATCATTGACTATTTGGTGCTTCTAAAAATACAAAATTTCAATTAAAATTTCTAAAAAATAGCTGTTAATTAAACGGTTTCGAATAACCGTAATATCGTTGAATCGTTCCTACGACTCTCAAATGTACTTTTCGTTATTTCTCATTTGCGAAATTTCAACGAACCTCGTTTGCTAAAAGCGCGATCTCGCCCTAATTAAGTTACAAAATGTAAAACATCTGGAATAAAATTATCGTATCCCATTATGATACGATAAATTTTCAGAAAACATTACCACCGACGTTTCACATTAACAAGACAAAATGTAATCGAATACAGGCAAAGCAAATATTACTAATAACGTTTGGTTATTATCGAAGTGGAATTGCATCGTCGATACCAGACCAATAAAGGTAGTTTTCGAACAGTATCGGTTTTCACGCTGAACATTGTTCTTGGAAAACCGTGCGGTGACTTTTTCACTGCGTTTCGACTCTTATTGAATTTCTCGTTAGTTATACGACGTAACGGGCACAGAGAAAGCTGGAAAAAACGAAATAAAAAAGTTGACAGCACCGCCGTGGCTGGCGTGTTCCGCGCCAGAGATTACGAAAAGCTCGATACACCTTATTATCGAAAAAGTTCCACGTATCGCAAATATTTCCTCGAAATCTCTTTGATCTTCGTTTCTATAAATAGTGCGTTCATCTACTTAGCTCTGGACGAAATTAAGAGTATATCACCGATCAATGTTTTATATTTATTGGCAATAATATGTAATAATATTTGTCAGTTGAATATACAACTAAAACGGTACTCCCTTATTCGATTTTATTTCGACCATTTATTCCGTTTTTAATTCGCTTTCTGACCTCATTTTAAAATACCGAATCAATAGTACTATTTTCCAACTTATGCACATATATATACAGAGTGTTCAGCCATCCCTGGGAAAAATTGTAATGGAAGATTCTAGAGGCCAAAATAGGTCGAAAATCAAGAATACCAATTTGTTGATCCAGGCTTCGTTAAAAAGTTATTAACATTTAAAGTTCCGACCGTACTGAATTTTTTTCTCCAAAGTGCGTAGGATTTCGGGAGTATGTTTATTCACCAAAAATGATTGTAATTGACCCCCGCAACCGAAAATAATTTTTCCAGAATTAATTAAAAATTTTTTTTTTCGTCGAAAAATTTAGGCACCTACCCCCTGCCGATTTTTCTTAAAAATTCCTTTTTCATTTTTAATAATTTTGTTTGACACACTACAGAAAAGTTGTCTAATACTTTTTCGTAGGTACCCATGAGCTCTACTTCAGAAAAAAGTTTCATTGAAATATATTCACAATTGTAGGAGTTATGGCTGTTTGAAAATTGGACCATTTTTATGAGGTTTTCCCCATTTTGCGAGGTCAAGGACCAACTTTTCGAATATTTTTATGATTTGTACACATTCTCCATCAAAATACGCGTAGTTTGCTTTTTTAAACATTAAAATCGTCCAATCCGTTCAGAAGTTATGACGTTTTAAAGATTCGTATGAAATTTCAGGGAAACGTATCAATGTATGGTCAGACATGAAATTTTGGTAATTAATTTTTTTCTCAAAAACGCGTAGGATTTCGAGGGTACGTCTATTCACCAAAAATGATTATAATTGACCCCCACAGCCGAAAATAATTTTTTCAGAACGATTTGAAAAATTTTTGTTATAACTTTAGTAAATGTTCGTTTCAATTACACTTCTTATTTTTATGTTCTTGATTTTCGAAGACAATGAATATTTTGGAAACGATATAAATTCAGCGAATGCCAATGCGAAAAAATTTGATTCTTTATGCCCTGACAACACGTATGTATTTCGATGTTATAACAATCAACGATAACAATAACAATAACAATGGCTATGGGAACGCGTTGCTTTAATTTTCATTCAGCGAAACGTAAAAACGTTGCGTTGAACATTTTCCAGAGGGACGATGTTATCGTAAAATCGTTGGTGTTGCATGAAAATTAATCGTCGTGGAAAAGTTAAGTCGTTTTAACGATTCTCAATCTCCGGATTGGATTGCGTTGCATCTTAGAGCGGGAAGGAAACGATCCAATGGTGAATTTCCGGCGTTTCGTTTCCGTCTCCTCCGACGTTTAATCATAGGAATATATTACCCATTGCGTCACAGTTACTATAGTGTAATATTGGATTTCTGGAGCCGTCATTACGAGTACTTCGAAACGCAGTAACTGTCAGAACTATGTGTTTTCCGTAAATAAAACGCAACGCGGAGCAACGAGTCGCGATAAAATTTTCTAAACGTTCGATCGACGCTTATGGGAACAATATCGTATAAAAATTAAACGAAATAAAGAAATAAACATCTCGAATAGTGTCTCGAAATATTAAATATTTCACTTAACATATAAAATTAATATATATTACTAGCCAGCGAATTAACGTGGTTTCTCAAACTGCTAAATACACCATGTCGCATACATATTAACGCAACTTGATGAAAATGAAAAACTGTCGAGCACCGTGAAATAAAACAACGTCGAAACCCGTAGAAGAACTTAATTTACATTTTAACCGAACTCGTAAACGAATTTGACTACGCCTGCCACTAAAGATTATTGATTTTCGATAACGCGTGTCCACCGGAAGCTCGCGTAACGCATTGTTTCTGAGCTCCACTGTACCAACAATAACACACAGATACGTAATAAAATGCAATAGTAATTCATTTAATCCCGCAAATAACGTAAATATTTTTCAGCAGCCACAATGAAGCCACCTTGAGACTTGTGTTCCTTCAGACACTGTTTCACCCCTTTTTCGTGACTTATCGCCTGCATTTCCCTTCTTTCTCGAGCAATCTTGCACGCTTTGCTTTTCCCATATTCCTAACAACAGCTTCTCTCGATAATCGCTGTTACTTGGCAAAAAGAAACCCAGAGATTTCTCTTCTCGATTCGTATTTAGTAAACATTGAGATGGGATTTAAATTCTGCGTTTCTTACCGCGCGCGCGGTTGGATCGGTCGACAGAAAGGATTCCATTCGAAGGTTCGATCGAACCCAGGGAATACGACACAAAGCGATGCTGGATCGCGGCGACGTCGCGGCGCTAATTTAAATATTTCGTATTCGATATTGCCACCCCCGATGCGAACCTTGATCCGATAAGTCGCGCGAGTTGAGCGCCAAACAGTAGACGAAAGGAAAATCATGTCAAGAGCCATCGTTTACGGACGATTTTACAATGGAATCAACGATACAATAGCGCACAAAGGAAAACGGAACGTGAATTCGAGCGACGTCGATTAAAGGAAATCCGAACTCGAGCACCGTGCGCCCTTCGAGCAGATCAAAAGAACAATCCGCCAGAACGATTCGATCGACAAGTAAATTATGGGCAACCCAAGATCTATCGATGATCCGTTTCTTGGATATTATTTCTTCACTCAAAAAACGAGCATTCTCTGGCAGCAAAAGTGTTGAACGCGAGAATGATTTAAATACTTTTAGCGACAGAATAAATTTCACGAATTTTGTTCGGTTTTGAAAGGATTGTGATAATAAATATGAAACCAATATTGAAATATAAAATAAAATTTGGTAACTACCCCCTGATTCTTCTATATATCGATAAATAATTTAAAAAAAAATCCAACTTTGAATGAAATATGATCGCAGAAAATAGGCAAGTTACAAACTTTTTTTATCGAACAAAATTCCATAAATCACGCAGACACGAAATATTACAAAACTATTCGACTTTCCAGTGTAAAATAACGCGAACAAATATTGTCCGGTTCTATATACGTGTACCGTCTACTATTGAATGACCTATTTTCCGGGTATCGCTTAAGCAGAAGACGCCCATCCGATATTTGTTAATAACGTTTTTGTCCGCGATATTCCCGCAGCGTGAAATCAGATAGACCAATATGCACGAAAATTAATCAGCCCCGTAAAACAAGCTCACGGTTCGAATTATCATTTTGATTATCGTTGCATCGGGACCACGACCGTAACCATCGATTCCGACGCCACGATTTGTTTTCGAACCTTATCCGTTGATCAACCGCGATAGTAAAATGATTGGGGAGGGAAAAAATCTATGAACAGAGATCGCCCCCGCGATAATAGATCGTACGAATCGCGATAAACCTGGATGAACGTTAGGAGAAACAGCAATAAACAGGAAAGCCCCATGATTAGTTTGGTATATAGTCGAGTCTAGGCTTCGATCACTTTCGTGCCACGAGCCAGAATCTATCGCGTGGACATATTGGATTGAACGGCGAATGTAAAGCTCGTTCCCTGTCAGTACGTAATCTACGAACGCGTCGGTGTTGGTGTGCACGCGTGTACGTGTTTGTTTCGAGCGTGGAAAAAAGTTGATCATCCACGGTGAGCACATTTCGCTACCGAAGTGAAAAACTGCTGGAGTTTTCCTTGGGAAATCGGAATGGAGCTTATCGATTCTATGCTGTTCAAAATGGTCGACGAAACACCTACTGCAATTAGATAACTGGAATTTCAGGGGCTGCTATAGTGCAAAGTAAATACTCTGCGTTGGACGATCTATGTCAAATACGAGCCAAGTTAATACACTAATAATGCCAACTATTTATTGAATTTAAAATCAATTAACGTAAACGTACGTTGCAATGTTCTGCTTCTAAATAGAGATATCTTTGGTTTGATAGGTATTCGTTTATCGATTGAATACGCGTTCTTAGTGTTTATCACTGATTTTGTTATTCTTTTTGATACTTGAAACGTTCTCCAATATGTCGAGCTTGGAACGATAGATCATCTACAGAAGACTAATATTCTGCTTCTAAATAGAGATATTTTTGGTTTGATAGGTATTCGTTTATCGATTGAATACGCATTCTTAGTATTTATCACTGCTTTTGTTATTCTTTTTGGTACTCGAAACGTTCTCCAAAATGTCGAGCTTCGATGGACCATCTTCAGAAGTCTACAAAGAGTTCCACTTCTATTGATCAATATTTATATACAATAAATATAAATGAACTAATATAAATACACTAATAATGGCAACTATACATATATTGAATTTAAAATCAATTAATTTTTGCTCTGGTAGGTATTCGTCTATTCATTCTTAGTATTTATCACTGCTTTTAATATTCTTTTTTTGGTACTCAAAACATTCTCCAATATGTCGAGCTTGGAACGATAGATCATCTACAGAAGACTAATATTCTGCTTCTAAATAGAGATATTTTTGGTTTGATAGGTATTCGTTTATTGATTGAATACGCGTTCTTAGTATTTATCACTGCTTTTAGTATTCTTTTTGGTACTCGAAACGTTCTCCAAAATGTCGAGTTTCGATGGACCATCTTCAGAAGTCTACAAAGAGTTCCACTTCTGTCGATCAATATTTATATACATAGCAACGAAACTGTTCGCGATATTTGAAAACGTTTCACGTAAATATTGGTACTCGGTGCCGTTCTCCAAAATTCGAAGCATTATTCTTCAGACAACAGAACCCTTTGACGAGAAGTACCACTTCGATCGATCGATGTAGGAGTGTGGGACGAAACAGAGATGTTAACTGCTTTCGTTTGGATTGCGGCTTCGGGGACGATCAAACGAAAGCTTGAGATGCTCGAGTCGTAATATAAACCTTTATCGGCGAAATGCAACGCGATTTTCCCCCTTTAAAATTAACTTCGTGCGTCGCCTTAGGTCAACTTCTCCGCTTTTAAATCAACTTGAAACGCTCTTGAGAGAGCTCGCGATACGTTTGATTCAGTTAGAATAAAAGTATAGGTTTTATTTTCAGACCTAAATGCAACGTGGTACTTTTCTTTTTGACTTTCGAAGTTATAAAATATATTTCGTCAGATTTTTGTTTTGCCCACTAAAATCTCTCGAAAACTATCGACTATCGAATGCAATTAATTTTCTCGTTCCCGTAGAGAAGTAATTAATCACTCGAAACCGAAAAATATTTGATAGTCTCTCTCGCATGGAACTCAATATTTTTTAATCGATAATAAAAAATACAAAACAGGAGGAATTAAATACCAAAACTTGACGTTCGCCTTTTTTCGCGTGAACTCTGCAATTCAGTGGGTATTATCGTTCCCGCGGTGTGACGGAAATTAACGGAATAAAAAGAGAGATCTCGGTAATGAAATTATAACACGTTCGAGGCGCGACGTCGCAGAGAGACGCCGGTCACGCGAAACGAAAATTGCCAATGCATGGATATTGAAATCTCGTTCTCTCTGGCATCGAATACAGAATTCCGACGCGTCGAAATCGTCGAAACAGAGGAGATCGCGGAAACATTTCGGTCCAAGTCGTCGAGTAAAAAATTCAGTTTGCTCGCGGCGAGCACGCGGCTAAATGAAAATCATATTCCCGGGCGCAATTAGTTCCGTATTGTATTACATTCCGGCTCGACGGCGCCACGAAAGAGTAATTCGAACGAGGATCCGCGCGAGCGTAGTCATCGTCAAAGCGCGCGTTTTTACTCGTCTTCGACGTAGTTGGCCATATATTGTGGCTGGGACGCGAAACGCCGGGAAATCGTTCGAACATTAAAGAGCGCGCAACCCTTAAATATTCTTCACCGTCCGATGACGTCTTCCTCCTTCCTCCATCGGCGTGCTCGTGAAAATTCAATCATGCAGAACGTCTGTCAAGACCTCGTTACTTCTTTCAACGTCGAAACGAGTTTCCTCGTATTTCATCGCGCCACCAGGAACGCGAACGCGATTTCCCTGATTTACGAACTACGAAACCAACGGGAAATTTTGGAACTTACGCGCGCCCCGAACTTCGAACTGCATCTTCTCGACTTTTTCCATTCCCGTTAAATTTCCAAGTATGTTTTCGCGTAAACGTTCGATGGATCCGAGTTGTGATCGTCTTCACTGTGTTTTTTTATGTGAAATTTTGTTACGTCTTTGAGAATTTCCTTGATTAGATTGCGTGAAACACCTTGTATAAGGATAATCGCGATAATGGTTATCGATCATTGACCTATGTGTGATATATTAGAAATGTTTAATTCCCAGTTTGCAAACGTTGTCAAATAAGTTCCTATCGGTTATTAATGGATAAAGTAGGGCTTTGAAATTGTTCCACGACTGGAACGTGGAATTTTATCGCGAAGAACCGTTTGAAACTTGAAATTAGCACGGAAATAGTATTATTCGTATATGAAATTCTGAAAGCAGATCGCGCGACACGGTCGTCTGCGAAAATATGCAACTCTGCTCTGACGTTAGCGTACGTGCCGCTGGAATGTGCTGTAAATCGAGTAAACCGAAGTGTTTTTCCAGCCGGCAGACAGCGTATCTCCCATCTTCTCGTACGTATGGTCGTAAAAGTATTCACGAAAAACCATGAAATCGTTTTCGTCTTTACTGCGCGCTGACAAAGTCGAGGATTCTTTGCAGATTGTCGATTGTAATTTTTAAATTTATATAAAACGTCATTTATTTGTTGCGAAAAATTCAGAAATTGTTACTGAAATCAGTTGGATTTTCTTTTAAATTCACACGTTCTGTATAACTATGAAACGAATAAATAGTAAATAATAAAAATAGTAATTTGATAAAATGTGAAGGTTTAAAATAAGCTTATAATCGTCATTAAATTATAAGTTGTTTGCAGCTTTGAGGATATTCCAACGAAATATAATACGAAACACGAAACAGTGGTGAAATGTTTAGGGCTCGTGAAAGAATAACTGATCCGTCTGTGTTTAAAACATTGCATGGTAAAGTTAATTACAAGGGCTCGTTTCAATCTTATCACTCTGTACACGTAATCCAGACACATCAGATAGAAACCGACATTTCGCTCCCTTGCTTATAAATCTAGTTACGCCACGCGTGATCCACTTAATCGTATTGCTATCCCTGCTAACTCGAATGTAGACAACATTGATTTCTTCGTATCCTATCATCATTCAATAGCAACGTAAAAGAGCACGTCATAATCACGTTTAGCTAACGTCGACGTTACTCAAAACGCTGTTAAAAATATTAACGTGCTCTCCGTCAACGCAGTATTTATCAAAGTGAAACCTCTTAATAGAAGACGAATGTTCATCGAATAACCCAAAACGATAAATTATTTCACGACCTGGTGCTCGTTCGGTAGTAATAATATGAAACACAAAAATCGCGAAATGGAGTTTGCACGTCGCGTAACGCGATTACGGGAGCCTCGTAGAAATTTTTTAAACCCGAAATTTGCCAGCGCGCGGCACAAGCGTCCGTGAAATACGCAAATTCGCGGGGGTGGGAGGATTTTCGTCGCCGTGTACGCGCGGATGCAAATCTGAAAAATCCTGTTTGCGGTAATGAAAGCGTAACGCGAACGCGAGCAATCGCGGACGCGTTGGCTGGCCACGCGACTTTCGTGCACACGTTGGCGAAACAAAAACACGGTGCCGCGTCAAAGTGTTTAAAAAAACCCGACCGAGCCACGGAATCCGCAATACGGAACACTCGGGACCCGCGCAACTTCGACACAAAGTGCCCGCGAGTCTGTCGTAGTGCAATCTCGTTGCAACGGTTTACCGAAAACACAGACCACGCTTACGATGCGCACACAGCAGCCAACAAAGGGCTCCTCTTCGGAAGTACGTTCTTCAGAAGGATTTTGTTTTCGCCCCCTCTCGCGAAATTCGATCGGCTGCACGGTAATTCCCTCAAACGACTCGCTAATTAAATACATTATGTTCATTCGCAAACAATGAAACCTCATTTACTCGAATATTCGTTGCACGAGCACTGCATTACCGGGACACTGTTCTGTAATTCTTTGTGCTTTTGTATCATCATTCAAGTGACTAACTTTTTATTTACTGTATGATTGATAATGGGATATTTTTTTATTTTATCTTGTTTATTCGATTCCTCCCTTATAAGGTTGCAAAGGTAATTTTAAGGTGAATTTGTAAAATATACAATAAGAGTTCGCGATCTGACAGAGACGATCGAGTGGATCTATCGACATCAATGAATTGTTGAGATGTGGAATTTATTTACGTACTTCCTGTACAGGATCTTTCGTAAGATTTCGTTAAAATAACTGAAACATGCATACTTTAGCTCTCGAGTTACGGATGACTAAAGAAAATGGCAGAAACGTCTACCGCGCGGTTCGATACACGCTTTTCCTCGATATCGAATTTCACACACGCTGGAAGATATCAGGTGTTCCTCGAATAGTCTCAAATCCGTTTTCTATCCTTTCTCGTGGATCTTTTTTCACTTGCGTTGCAAGATAGATTGAGGACGAAACTCTCGAGACTGAGATACTGAATCCGTAATATTAGTAAATATTACAAAAGTGTTGATTCGACGTTACACAATTTTCGATTATAAATTTGTCCTGGAAAGTCCAAAAAATCATAATCTTTTCACAGCAACGAAGACACTCCATTCTTTAATAATGTTTATTATCTTATCGATAATAGACAAACATTAATTACTTTGTCTAAGAGTCTACTGTTGGAACGTACAGTGAAGCCATCTTGTACCCATACTGGTCTATTACGGTTTATTGGTTCATATATTTAATAGTAGCAATGTATTCCGTAAACCGGGTACCGTGACGACATTAGCTCCGACAAATGGAGTTCTGTTCTACTATTATCCGAATCTCCTACCGTCTATTAAAACGTTCTTCTGTAACGATTAAAAGGCTAACTACAAAAACAGTGAAAATTATAGCAACTTGGAATATTTGAAGAAAGAATTATAGAAAATAGTTTAATTTCAAGCAATGGAATATATGAATCGTACAATGTATCCTAGAATATAAATTGCTCAGACAGTAACATTACGTTTCATTAGCTTTTATCGATACTGCACCAAGATTACTGTGAACGCGATACGTTTATCTCTGAACGAGGTAATTAAACGATTATGTACAATGCTATTGACTTCCGCACTAATCAAACAAATTCCGTTAATTCTTCAAGATATTTCTGAATGAAACGTGGCAACTCAATGATTACATACGATACTTTCAGATGAACAAATCAAATACATTTTATTAGTTTCCCACGTTCGAAGATATCTATCGACACTTCACGAAAGATACATCTATAAAAGAAATGAGCAAAAAAAATTGCGAACACGTTCCAATTAATAATTAGTTTAAAGGAAGATAAAATTGTATTAAAAAGTTCATTTAGTATGTTGCTTAATTAAATTGAAATCAGTCACATTTTGTGACATTTTAATTTTGATAATTATAATTTTACAGCTAAAATCCGTATTTCTTACAGATTCTTTGAACGTTGTTCTTTCTACCTTGATAAAATTTTTATAATTTTTTCCCCTGTTGGAAAAACTCAATTTTTTTATCAAACATATGCTCTCCGCCTTACGACCATTGTCAGCCAAGATACACGTAAAAGGTTCTTCGGTGCTTCTATCGAGGAACAAAAGCTTTTCTCTGACAATTGATATCGCAACAGCGCGTTTCCAAGGATACCGAGATTCTGTGCTTATTATCGCTTAATTCGGCGCGTCACGGCTTATTGTCGGCTCCCGTTGTAAGAAGAATCCGCATTACACGAAACACGCGAAAAGATCTTGATACACCGAGCGGAAAGAACGAGTGTCTCTCGCGTAATTCGCTTGTACACTTTTGTCAAGGAGGCTCATTCTTCTCGGGCAACCGTCGAGAGTTGACTCTGTCTGAGGTATCCAACAACCGGAATATTAATGAATATGTCTCCGCATAAGCGAGCCAGCCGCCTTTCGAATGCAACTCGCGAGAGCGTCGTTTAAAGAACAACGCCGACAGAGGTTCAACGATACCCAATACGATTCGAAAACTGACGCTAAGTATCATTATTTCGTCGCGAGCCACTTGCTCGTATCGAGTCGAAAATCTCGTTCGAGGCTGCGATAAAAGCCGATTGATACTATTCGAAGATCGTCCAAAGCTATATTTCACAACCGTCGAGCGGCTCTCGAAGATAAAGAGTCTTTTATTCGCGAAACGAAAGAAACTTTTCGAGTGCAAGCGAATTAAAAAAATTCTATTCAACCCATATTCGATCGTTTGCTCGAACAATCGATGGCCCGCGAGATGTTAAACGAAGATGATAATTCGCTGGTTCGCAAATATTTGCTATCAATAGTCGTTCGAGCGAAACGATGACCCAGTTTAAGTTCCTATAACAGCGAAATCGAATTGTCCTGCCCGTCGTATAATATTGTTAATATCTTGTTTAAATATTAACGCGTCCCAAAAACATATCGTCAGTTTCGTCGTGTTATTTTTAAACCGTCCATCCGTGACAAAGTAGGGTAAACGCATGTGTATTGTTCGCGTTGAGAACAACCCATATTTTCCGCGAGAAGTGTCGGGAATAATTATTAATAACGCGAGCAACGACAGTTTTCTAAATACTCGCGAATAATTTAAAAACGCATTTTTAAATTGCACTAGCGAGCAGTGAATCATTTTTACGACGCGTTTAAAACAAATCCGGCTGATTTTCAGGCAGAACTTTAATTATAACGGTACGACTCGGGTGCATTTGCTATAAAGGGTGGGGCATTTAAATGGAATCGCCCGAATGTCTCTTGTTATTTATAGCGAAGAATCTCTTTAGAGCAATGTTCCACTGTCCGAGAATTGTCTAATTTTATTTAGCTTCTTCCGTTCTCCTGTTCTACGATTGCTCGATACAGATATTTCTAATTAATTTCTGTACGCAATAATAATTCGTGAACTTTCAAATTTCGAATCACGAGAAACGTATCGACCAAAGTGTTCCCCTGCGAAGGAACGATTTCATGGTAATGTTGAAGGCTGCGTGGGATCATTGATAGGGCCAGGACACGGGGTCGTCGATCGCAGGTGAATCCTGAGCCAGTGGCTCTCAAACCGAGTCCTTGGCGCGCTTGAATCGATCGGCCTTTTACCAACACGAATAAACATCTCTCCCACGCGGCTGTCTGTCAGGAATTCGCGATAATGGGAGAAAGCTTCCACGGAACTACCTATCGCGGTCGCATTCGGTGACCCCAAGATGACTTCTAAACGAAGAGCATCCCTCCAGAAACTCGTCTCCAACCATATTTTCGTTACTCGATTACGCAGAAATTTTCGACTCGGTCCAAATCGTACCATTGATTTTATTACGAATTAAATTACAACTGGAAATTTTATGATGTATGAATTAAATAACCGGTGATTTCGAATATGCAAGATTATATTGCTCCGTGCCATGTGCTTAATTTATAATTCTTGCTTTAATGGATTCGACACGAAGTGATTCGTATTGTAATCGTTTAATAATACGATGCACCGAAAATTGCGAGTATATGGAAAGAAAATAAGAAAGACAAGTAATAATTTACGAGTGAAAGGTCTGTTAAGTTTCTGGAACGTCGACTCTTGACAAAAATGATCCGTCGCGTGCTGGACGAGAGGACGATCGCCGGGACTTGAGAACTATGAGAAAACAGTGTACCGCGGCCACATTAGTTGATTCAATTTTCCAATCGACGTTTGGAAGAAAACGTGAGACGAAAGACTAGCGACGAAGGCTTGGAAAACGCTTCGTGTGGAATCGGGCAGAGAAAAAACTTTATACGACCCGAGCAACAGACGGAATCGATTAGCATTTTTCCGATACTCGTTGCTCGCTTCAATTATTTGCACACCGAGTTTAAACAGTTTCTTGTAACCGATTGGAAATTATGAATCCTCGGTATCGTACTTTTGCTCTTCGAGAACTATACGCGAACGGTGATTTCGCCAACCAATTGACAATACGAATTTAAAGCGTCGATCGTTAACTAAAAATTCACGTTCACTATTTTAGAAATTATTGAAAATAGGCGTGGACGCGATCATTTTTCTTTTAACCGTTGAATGCTTGTAATTTAACGATAATACCGATATAATTTCACTTTGAAATCGTTAAAGCACGCGGGACACAGCTGCGTCGATTATAATTATAACGCAAGAAAAACAATTCTAACTGCGACGCATTTTATCTAACAGTCTCTGAAATCAGTTGCATCGAACAGCGTGAAAGAAATGAGAGATCGATGAGCTATGCGACCGTGTATCTAAACATCCAGTTCGCGCGAGATATCAACCTGTCAGAGCCGTATGATAAAGGAACGAACTCTAGAGATTCGCGTTTCGTAGACAAATGGGATCGTTCCATTGCCAAAGCTATCCCTTCTGGTAAAATGTTTTGCTTTAAAGTTCAAGGGGTTTTTACTTTCTCAAAATACGGTCGGGGGTAAACTGACGAAGTTACAATTGCGTTTACCGTTCTTCTCGTTTTACGTAAAACGAGAATTCCATTGTAGGCAATGAACGTGCACCAAAACGGAGACTTTCGACTCGCGAAAGGCGTTGCCCAAGTATTCTAAAACGGTTTCGTTCCTCTTAAAATACGGAATTTTTTCGCTCTTCGCGACTCTGAAACTGTAAAATCCGAGAGGCGCGTATTTTTGTAATTGTGATCGATGGGGAATTTAAGGGTTGGGAGGAATAGATGTTTTTAGCGAGCGATGGCTCTCGCATCGATAACTTTCGGATACCTCGTAGACGAAGAACGAAACGAGAGAAATACGAATTACCGAGCGAAATAATTATGATTAATTTCGCAAATTGACGGATAGGGGTAGCAGACGATGCCAGAGACAGAAAGGGTGGTTGCAGTCATTTCATTAAGGCACTGATTTCCGCTTCTTCGTTCCATGTACACATATAGCTCAACAAGTTTAACAAGATCCTCGATGTAATGGCTCGAGTGTGGAGAAGTGAACGACGAGGATGAGTCTATGTAATTAGACTATCGTCTAGGCCAAGGGTCGGCAACCTCCCCGGGGGCGAAGGACACAAAAGAACAAAATTCTTGCCAAAACACAAATTTCCAACAAGGTTTCGCTAATTATATATAGAATAGAAATTATAGTTTTAATCGCAGTAGAAATACCAAAATAAAATGTAAAATATCAGCCAGGAATTTTAATAAATTCCAATCCTAATTTCCTTTTTATCCGCACTTTACAATTTATTCCCAAAATGTTTCCTATTAAACTTATTTTTTGACCCCAGATATTTATTATCAGAGTTCCTATCACCGGGAAATTTTAATAAATATCATAGAATGATTTGAAAGTTTTCAATTTCGCCGAAAAATTTGTCCACCTAGTCGAATTTTTTTCTCAAAAATGCATAGGATTTCGAGGGTATATGTATTCACCAAAAATGGTTATAATCGACCCCCGTAACTAAAAATAATTTTTTCGGAACGACTTGAAAATTTTTTTTTTCGCTGAAAAATTCGCGGGCATCAATCCCCTATCGATTTTCCTTAAAAATTCGTTTTTGATTTTTAATAAATTTGGTTGACGCCCTACAGAGAAAAGTTGTCTAATACTTTTTGTAGGTACCCATGAGCTCTACTTTCAGGCTAAATTTCAATGAGATACGTGCACTATTGTAGGAGTTATGGCTGTTCGAAAATTGAGCCACTTTTATGGAGTTTTTCGCATGTTACGGGGTCAAGGAGCAACTTTTCGAATATTTTTAGAATTTCTACATATTCTTCACTAAAATACGCGTTGATTGCTTTTTTAAATATTAAAATCGTCCAATCCGTTCAGAAGTTATGATGATTTAAACATACGCATAAAATTTCAGGGAAACGTATCAATGGTATGGTCAGACATGAAATTTTTGGTAATTAATTTTTTTCTCGAAAGTGCGTAGGATTTCGGGGGTATGTCTATTCACCAAAAATGCTTCTAATTGACCCCCGGAACTAAAAATAATTTTTCCAGAATGATTAAAAACTTTTCAATTTCACCGAAAAATTTTCCTACCAGTATGGAACTTCAAACATTAATAACTATTTAACGAAACCTCAATCAAGAAATTGATATTCTTGATTTTCGTCTTATTTTGGCCTCTAGAATCTCCCATTCAAATGTTTCCCAGGGGTGACCAAACACCCTGTATATAAAATAACTTCAAAGTTGTGAATAAACAAAACATGTTTTTGCTATGCAAGTGAGTATAAATATTGGCTTATTTTTTCATTATATATATATTTTATACATTCCTAAAATGTCGATCGTATTTTTATCCATTATTGAAGTGAAATTAATTACTTTTCATAATCGCACAGCAGTTTTCGTGCATCGTACACGCAACGCCTCCCAAACCTTTCCATTAAACAAGAACAGCTTTCCCAAGAGGACCAATTTCAATCCTTTTTGCCGGTTCGCTGCGTAGCCTCGGATCGCCTTAGGCGCCACAAATCGTTCAATCGTTATCGAGCCCCGCAGACGTTGCTACTTGGATTTCGATCCACTGAACTACGCGCAATTTTCCGGGCGTTCGATGATTTTGCCCGCTCGCTTTGTCCATCTTTTATTACAGTTCCGTAAGTACTACGTTTACGAGTCGTTTCCGTAAACGTAACCGTCGCGACAAAGGGATCGTTTCCGACGACGACGCGACGCGACGATCTCCCATCGATCACGGATCGACGTTACTTGGCTTCGACAGTCGATCCATCCACCAAACGCAAATTTGCATCTCTGGAGAGGTATTTGCAGAATAATTCCCTCTACAAAGTTCCTCTTTGAATTTAATTGCCTCGTTACGAACGCGTCAACGTCTCGTTTCCTTTTTTTTTTTTTTTATCAGCCGATATAATAATTTCCCATCGGAGCACGTAATCGATTAAACCGAGGCGAAGGTGTTGTGCACGCGCAAGTAATTTATTTCGTTCCTTTACTTTTTAACGACTGCCCGGGGTAAAAACGAAGGAAAAGGCCGCGGAAACGTGCTCCGACGGAGGAAACTCCGAACTCGTAAAGACCGTCCAAAGCTGCGTTCTATATGTACGGCGTGCACTTCGATACGTCGATCGTGTTAATAACGCGTTCGATAGATCCGTCAGAAAGAATGACAAGTACGATCTGGGCACGAAACGAACGTCAATCCGCATCGAAATGTTTGGTACACTGGATTACCTTTCGAGTTCGTTCGTATCTGTCGATTTTATGATAAATAATAACGAGTCGTGTCTTTCGATTGATAATTCTCAAACGGATATCGATAAAGTTTGATAGCGAATACGTTAAAAAATTAATAGTTTTCGATCGTCGTGTAAAGCGTAGTTTAACGGGTCTCTTAAAGATAAACTTGCAACAAGATGTCGGTAATCTGATAAAGCGATATTAGAACACTGAAAACTTTCTTGTACAACACCATTCCGCCTCGTTTGGCACTATGCCCGCTGATAAGGCTTCCACAATTGAGCGATAGCGAAACGATCATGTATTTCTCGTGTATCTTGACACCTTTCCGCTGGAACTTGGAATTATTCGAATATTCAAATTTTACAGATACGCGTTAACATTAAAGGTCGCTTGATATAATTTTTTTTAAATTAAAACTCTAAATGTTCAAAGTGCACGTTATAATTTACGTTCCTTTGCAGATGTAATTCTTAACTTCTTTACGTGCATATCATTTACTCTTTATTTTTATTATTTATAAAAATTTTATGCTCTCTGTGAGTTATCTTATCTTGTTCGATCACTATTTACTTATCTAATCTTCCTTGCAACCAGATTACGTATATAAATGCTGCAAATCAATTGTATTTCAACAGAGATATTATGATAATTCAGCAGCGACAACATCTTAACAACATGAAGGCGCTGATTGCTCTTTTCGCTACGACTATTCTTGTTCTGGCCAACGGTGAGTATAACAAATGTCCTCAACGATTAACATTCGCTTTACGAATATTCTAAATTGTTGTTATCGATATTATCACAGCTGGACCTGTGCCACAAATTATAGACGGAATAGTGGCGAAACCAGGTGAAATTCCTTACCAAGTAAGCTCGAAATATCCTCTCGTCTCCTAAGCAATAGTTTGTCGCGTTAGATTTCAATCTAGAGTGAAATTTCTAAACCAAAAACGTGTATTTTCAGATCTCTCTTCAACTGAGAAATAGCTCTAGACACTTTTGCGGTGGATCGATTTTAAATAAATACTACGTCATCACAGCTGCCCACTGTGTAGTAAGGCAAGTGAAATAAACCTGGTGGCTTTATGCTCTTCGATTAATATTAAAATTTGTTAAACGAAAATAAACACTAAATCGTTTGCAGCAAGCGACCAGAAGATATCAAAGTAGTTGCTGGCACGGTTAATTTGACGAGACCAGGATCAGAGTATCTTATCAACAAGTTTTATGTTCACGAAAAATACAATAGTTCGGACACGTGGGTGAACGACATTGCCCTGATCAAGGTACGATATACTTTTCATAGAAAATTGACAAGCACTATTTTTGTACAATTTTCTATTTAAAATCGTTATGTAATCACTGTTTTAAAGAACATTTTTATCTTTTCATCGCTGAAAGTTATGTTCCAATTTTAGGAACTCGTAATTCGTTAGTTAAAATTGCAATTTTAAATTGTTTAGAAATAACGATATCTTTCGCGATGAAAAATAAAAGCGTTTACAGTAGCTCGGAATATCGTTCACCGTAAATAATGATGTAAAATATTTCACAGGTGAAAACCCCGTTCGTAAAATCTGCTCTGATATCTTTCGTGCCCATGCCCGGTCGCAATGAAGTCGTTAAAACTAATGATCCAGCTATAGTCTCTGGATTCGGTTGGCTCTCGGTAAATGTTAAACTTTATTCGAGTTAAAACGATGCACTAAAATAGTTATTTAATGTCAAAAGTGTTTGCATCGACGATTCAAGTATCAACGAGTTCCCCTTAAAATTCTTACGCGAGAATTAATAAAAGACGTAATGTTGCAGTACCAAGCGGAAAGAACAAATCTTCTGCACTGGGTAAACATCA
Source organism: Colletes latitarsis (assembly GCF_051014445.1). Classification (NCBI taxonomy): domain Eukaryota; kingdom Metazoa; phylum Arthropoda; class Insecta; order Hymenoptera; family Colletidae; genus Colletes; species Colletes latitarsis. Next base: position 46,913,682 of record NC_135134.1, read on the forward strand.
CAATTGCCAGCCAAGATTACTGCAGGAACGTTTATGCTGGCTCGCAAAACATTTACAAGACGCATCTGTGTGCATACGACCCTAAAGCTGTAAGGGGACATTGCAAGGTAAGTTTCGTTATTAGAATTTTCAATTTAGTGACATTCCATCGACATACAATGGGCCAATTCCTTGTGTTGAACTTAATGAAAAATATAAAAAAACAATCTTTTAAATCGACGCTAAATTTTTCAAGAAAATCTACCTAGACGAGTATGTCTGACTATTACGTGTTAATTCTACTTGCATTGATGTTTGCAAATACTTCTGGGTAAGATGATAGGTAAAGTGTGTTAAAAATGTACTTTTAAGCGTATCGATCTTGTTATTTTGGTCTTAATTGGTTGAAAGTAATTGAAACATAAAATATCAAGTAGAAATCACGCGCAATGGTCAGACACGTTTGCCAAATCGTATGGAACAGACAAAATTTCGGGTTCAAATACTTTAATCGATATTTTCCATTTATTTGTGGCTGGTTATATCACTGGTCCACGCCCAGCTTGTATATACTGAATATACCTAGCTGATTTAAAACTGAAATGTGCATTCTATTTAGGGCGATTCTGGCGGCCCTTTGATGGTAAGAGGAAAACTGGCTGGTCTGGTATCCTGGTCGAAAAATTGTGCCAACGTGATATATCCTTCTGTGTACACGCGAGTCAGCTCTTACCTTGATTGGATTAAGAAATACGCAGTGTAATTAACGAAAATAACAACGATCGTTCCCACTTATAATTGTAAAAGATATCGCAATCTTCGAAAAATTCAAAGGACGAAAGATTTTATTGTAAAATGGAAGATAAGATATTTTCCAGCAGAAGCTTCGATAGGTTGGTACTCCTTTCTATTTCTGTTATCGGTGGAAGAATGCTCCGCGCGATTGGAATTGCAGACAAATTGAACTAGTCGATTGTATTTCGATTGAAAAACTGAAATGCTAACCGGTGTAAAGCTTCGAAACGATAGAATGTAACCATTCGACTGACAGTTTTTTACGTACGAAGATCGTTCAACAATAATTCTGCGCGATCGTTCGACCGAAAAATTACAAAATACTTGTTTCACGCGTTTCTCTAACACATTATACACGATACATCAATTCCATAAAAAAAAAATAAACGAATTAATTATATACATTAGAATGTTTTAAATTATTACAAAAATACGTGCTCGACGTAAATAATATTACTCTTAACTCAAAGTAAACCGAGGAACGCAGTTATCCTCAAACTAAAAATTTCAGATTTATTTATAGTCAGAGTAGAAACACTTTCAAAGGTAGAAATGCTCTTTGAAATAAAATTTTACCTGGTAAACCATACTAGAAGAAATTTATGACCCTTTTGATCTCATCCCTTCAAAAGTTCACTGACTTCTGCAAGTAAGGTAAATATAGTACGCAGTTGGCGGACATTGATTGCTCTTGGACCGTACGTCGCGTATTCGAAAATAAAACCAAACGAATATATAAAAAAAATGTATTATTTAATACGTTTATTGTATTAATGAATTATTTATTAGTTACGTGAATACTAAAAATTACGAGAAATACAATGTTTGTTTTGAAAGGAATAGAATTCGTGCCCCATTCTCAACGTTTATCAATGTCCTAATTTGTGTTACAAAAGAATTGAATGCACGAAGAGGATTAACGCGCTGACACAAGTTTATCCGAGGAAACAGCGATTCCACGATCTTATTTCAGGAAAACACGTAAAGAAAACTTACAGCCGAGCTCGCGTGTTCCTGAAGTTTACGACAGTTCGAAGACCGTAGTAAAATCACAAGCCCTTCCACGGTTTGCATTTACGAACCTTTGCTCGCGAAAGGAGCTAAATCAAACGCATACCCCGTCGTCGACGATGCCGCATGCACCGGCAGTCCCAAATTCAAATCGCAAGACCGTAAAGATTGCTCTCGGCGTTCGTTATTAGTCTGGCGGGCTGGAAATCGGATAGCAGCAGTTCATAAATCGTTCGATAAAGCTCGCGGGATCTATTATTACGCCGGGAATCAAAAAGAACGCGAAATCGAGTTTAGAAGAGTTTAATAGTAACATAAAGACGAGAGAGGCGAGGTCCTTTTGCTTTACGATGTCATTAAAACGCTCTGAAATGGAGAGAAAATTACCTGGACTCGTAACGCTCTGCGAAAACTCATTTATAACTAAGCAAATTAAATGGATTCTCGACTGCAAAAGTGAATTACGCTCGCTGAATGATAATGAACAGGCTGGAAAGAAGAACGTTTTAATACAATGCTCATCGTGCAAAAACCAAAGATTGTTTTCTACGGAAATTAAGCAACAGTTTCTTGGAAACATGCTATTTCAATGCCTTCGTCAACAAACTATATTCTGTTAATATTTCTTGTAAAGAATGGTGTAGATTTTAGGAATATCCTATTAGTTTATTTCTTATTTTCCGCGAATTTGCAGAAAATCGAAAGGATTAAACGTAGAGAATCGTCCCGCGAGATTTATTCGCGACGTTTGAGTTCCCCGATCCGCGAACGACGGGTTCGAGCAACAACCTATTCCGATACGCTAATCGAAAAAGTTTGTACCGGAAAATAACCGTTCCAAGTGCCGTTTGTTTGCCAAAAGGAAAAACGGACGAAAGAAACGGAGGGTGAGAACGACGGAAATGCAACAGGCAGTATGGCCGTACGCGTTCCCGATCTTTTTTCTCGCGCGAATTCCAGCAGTTTGTTCTTAAAGCAACGGCGATGCTAATCCCGAGATAAGCAATTCCGTGATTTCTCGTGGTTAACTTTCCGACCGAGGCGATGGTCTCCGGGGAGCCATGCGTAATTGTTAAACTCATGGCGCGCATGAGAGACTTACTTCTCTTCGTATTTATAAACTCGGTTTAACCGTAATTACATTAGCCGCAAGGAACTACGCTTCCCCTCCATGTTTATTCGACCATTCGCGGATGTTCAACCATTGCGACTTCCAAAGTATACCAAAGTTTCCCTCGCTGAAGTATTCGAACCACCAAACTATTAACAAATGAAATTCCCATAAATGCAGTTACTCACACTCGGTACTCCTACACTATAATTTGTTTCTTATAAATGTTACCACCCACGTCTATTTAGAAATCAGTTTTGTGTTATTTCTATTAACGTAGTTTTTTGTTTCTTATGAGAATTCTTTCTATTTATCTTTACCAAATGTTATTTGTTACATATTGTGTGTTACTTCTGCTCACGAAGTAGTTTTTCTTTATTATTTTAGTATTAAAAGACAAATTCCCAATTAAAAAACTGATAAAGGAGTATAAATAATATAAAGAGTATACAAATCAACGCTATCATGCGCTAATTTGTTGATAAATGAGGCTAATCGATGCACCAACCTTCTGTTGAAACAGATATATTCTTTCATTTTTTAAATATTAGGTTGTTACTTTTTTGTATACCTTTCATATTGGTTATAGTTTAAAATACCCGGCTTATCACAGGTTATCAACAAAATACAATACGTACGCGTGGTAGTATACGTGGATCGAAGCGTTAAGCGGTTTTTTGTCATTTATCTACTGCATTCATCGCAGATTGGAGGATCCATTTCGAAAATTCGATACGAATGCGCGGATCTCGCGTGGTCAATACCGTGTCTATCCAAATATTCTATTTTTGTTATCCCTGAACAAGCAGTTGTATGTTTATTAAGTACACGGTGAATCGAAAACGTTGGAAATTTTTTATGCGCGTCGAAACCAGGGAAGAAACCATAATAAAGATGGGTAGAACTAACCACACCTTAAACTTTGGTTTCCGAGGCATGCTATAATATTCTATCGCGGGTGAAACCTCGAGAAGACTAAACGCACACCTTAAACTTTCCATTGCTTAAATTTCTAAGTTTATAATCGGTTCGAGATCGTGTTATGGTACATAGTTGAATCCGTTCTGATATTAATTCCGACGTTTAAGGGTTGGAAGATATTAACGAACGCGATAACGTACAAAAAATTACCTCGAAAGGAGAAAAATTAAGTAGTCTCGGTGAAGAAGAGAGACGTTTCGTTCCCTGCAACTAAAATTCGAGAACGACGCAGCCAGACATTAACAAAAACCATTCGATAGAATCGGCAATTAAAGGCACGCGTAAATGGACGCCAGGAAATAAACATTCAAGCATCGAAGCTTTCTTGTTTTTCTCGAAGGCGTAGTTTAAACTGGGGAACCGAGTTGTTCCAATCACATATGGCTTTAATCATCAATCGACCTCGAGCTTTTCATCTCGAGTCTCGCGATGCTCGCAATGGGAAAGGCACACACCTCTTTACAGGGAGATTCCTAAAGCTTTCGAGATCCTCGATACGACCAAGTGTATGAAGTTCCGAAGGGTTTCAAACTCACCAAAGCGATGGGTTTTCCTGGACTTATAAGACCCGTGCTATACGTATATGTGTACTTATCAAAGGAATTTTCATTTTCCTCGCTTTACGGGGTCGCGATGCGGAAACACATTTCCCTTGTTAAACTTTTCCCGTCCGAAATATGTACGTTCGAAAACTGTCCCCGTTACTCGATTTCTAGTATTTATGACAAGAAAGTATTGACCTGTTTCGCGAAAAAAATCTTTGCACCGCCGTCGTCAGCATCTGTAGGAGCTTAGAAGTGGTTGGACCTGTGCCAACATCAGGGCCGATGCACTTTCGCATCTGTCCCAGCATATCGACCGGTTGGTCATCCCATCAGTGAACCCTCCAAGGTAATGCTAATGGTCAATTGCTAACAAGTATTTCGCTTAACCTTCTCCTTCGTAATTATAATATCGTGCTGTTGAGTAAAACGTTATTTCATTACTGTATATTCCCTTTCTCTCGCCACTTTGAAGGGGATTCTTGTAAAAAGGCTTTATCCTTCGCTTTCGTGATGACTTTACTCGATCAGTGGTCACTCAGTGGTCGGTGATGGTCAGATTATGGCCAATAGTGAGAGTGATACGAAACAACCAGTGATCTGATCGTTCACAGACCTAACCCAGACCACTACTGACCACTGGGACCACTGTTGGTCACTGCTGACCACTACTGACCATTGTTAACCACTGATGACACATGCTTTCTTTATAGGTGACTGTAACTCGATAACTATTTGCCAACAACAAGTAGTAAGTCAAATTTACGCGTTTATTTAGTTTGTACACGTTTTGCAAAACTAAAGGTAGTACAATTAAAACTGTTAGGGATTCCCAAACAATATTAAGATTCCACGTATAGGAGAATTGTTATCGAACGAAATGATTGAAATTGTTATTCGCGAAACAACTTGTAATGAAATTGCGAATCAACCGCGGCCCAACGTCGATGTTTTCTCATGTTTTACAACTCTCGCGTTTCAGATAGTTCGCGGGGTCCTGCAGGCTGGAAAACTTTGCAAAGCCCGGAGGTACTTCCTGGACTTATGAAAGCTTCGTACAACGTATCCGAAAGTGGCGAGAGATGTTTTATATTTCATACAGCCTGTACACCGTTCAGAGTTTCCCAAGAAGAATTTCCTAACAAGAGAAAGATATCGGAAAAGTTCGCGCGAGTGTGTATTCGTGCCTTTTTTTTTTATATCGATTAATTCGAACGAACGAACCGGATATTTAAAGGCGACGTCGCCTCCGCGGGACCAGCCTGCGAAAATCCCGTACCTCGGAACGAAATCGACGTAGAATGATTCGCGAAAGTGCAGAAAAAGAATAGAACCGTTCAACGACAATTCATTGGTTGGCTTGCACCATAAGAGAAACGGTGGCTACGCCATTATCAGCACGTATGAGGGTTTCAAAGTACCTGGATCATCGCCAATTCTACCACAAATGCACTTCCCGAACTGTCCTTTGCGATTTGTCATTCTATCACTCGAATCCAATCCAATCCATTACACTCAGGTATTACGGAAATTGCCCCGCGTATATGTGTCCCCATTGGTTTCTCACATCGAACTTTTTTAGAGAAAATGCCACGAAGAATAGTTTAAATTCAAACGCTCTGTTTATATAAATTGGTAACGTGAATCTTTCTTCCTAACGATGAAGAAGAAATCTATAATTTATTTTAATATAATTCTTTAATATTTGACATTAATTATCAAAATAAGCTATAGGTATGTTTCTCTGTGCGATTCGTTGATTGAAAATGTTTAAATGTTGCTCCAAAATCCGGAGAGCAATCTGTTACTACCGCAAAGATTAGTAAATACAAAATAAATGAAAAGAGCTAAATGCAAAACGCTGGAAGAACTTTCAGACGCACAGCGCTGAAGAGACGAGAACATTTTCTGCAATTTTGCACATAATGAAAAACGTGCACGAAATTTCCGGGTAGTGCTGTATTTGACAGGTCGGCACGCAAACTTTAGAGAAGTCATGAGTCTTGAAGCACGTTTCCCAACTATCTCGACGACAACACTTTTAAACTGTAATTGGTAGAATCCCGAAAACAATGAACAAATTAAAAGAACCTCCGAAACAAATTTATATCCCTGAAATTAACTTTGTAATTGGATCCAAAAGGAACGGGGTCGAAATCCAGTGACTAAATTACATTCTGTATGGTCGAAGGACAAAATTAACAATTTTAAAAACAAACACATAAAAGTATTTATGACTCACTGTAGATCTAAAACCATACAACTAAAACACTATAAGTAAGATATTACGTTTTCTTTTTATTTTTGTCGCCAATTTATTAGCTATTCTCACAAAGTAGGTTTATGCCCTGATTGTCGATTGTAAAGTAGAAAACCGTGTGTGTTACTCGATACTAAATTGATCATTTCCAAAGGTTCCAAACTCAAGACAATCTCTGGAATAATAGTAGCAAACGATTTCCAATTTATGAATATATTAGCACTTCCAGATATAGATACCTCCAGGACCGGTAAAACTAAAGAAAGACTAAAGAGAGACCTGGGGTTGCCTCCAGGACCGACGAAACTAAAAACAATCTCTGACGCGTACGATCAAAAATAGACACCCCCGCGAACAAAGAACGTTGCACCATCCGTCAGAAGTATTTTTTACAGCTACTAATATCTCGTAATTTATTGCCACCGAGGTGCACTGGCGAACGATGTATTATTGTCTTACATCCCACGCGTCAGTCGACTGCCGTATCGAGTCTTTCGAGTTCAGTAACGTCGTTCTCGTGTCCCGTGGGTACGACTATCGCATTTGTAATTAGCTTTACAGTATACGTTGAGTGACGTTCGCTCGGGGCATTCTGCATTGACAAGGAGCATTTGCAAACGATCACCTTCAATTTTGATAAAGCTTCACAGATTCGTAATACAACCAATAATGATAACATATTAAATTCAGACAATTGATATCCTTAACAATACCCATTTTAAAATACTCATCAATAGGAATACATAGTGCAATAAGTAAAATTGATTATTCGTTACAAAATAATTGTAACGTAAATGAAAATCTAAACGAATTGTAAATTTTATGATACGAAATTATACGATATCGTCCAAAGAAAATTTCTATAATTACATACTTCGTGCTTTTAATTGATGTGCGTATACAAAAATAATAATAAAATATTAGGGGTTGCATCGTTGGAATGTTCACCCTTTAACCTTTACTTAAGGCAGCTAAAAAGAATACTTATTTCTTATTTCTGGCCACTCTACGAATCTGCAATGTTTAATCAAAATCTGAAGAAGGGCATCGTGGTTGGTCCTGGCGACTTACTAAAATTTCAATTTCAATTATGAAATGAGAAATGAAAATCCAACCGTTCCATAAAATAAACGTCATGAATAAATTACCATACATTGATTTTCTTGGATATTTATTATTCGAATAAAGTTTAATATTCATGATGAGCATTATTTTATTTGTTTAACGATTTCAAGCTAAATATATAAACACAATAATAATGCATCGCGCTTCAAGCGTTCGCTGCAACAACGAATCACTTTAACTCGCGCGAATAAAACACGCAATATTTGTCACCGCGTGTAAATGGATATATCACTGTTACGCGTTTGGGAACGGATAAATATTTTCTGGCGAATCGCTATGCCAATGTACAGCGGCCATTAGTACATTTCACTTTAAAGTGACAATTCAAAATGTCGCCGTGACTCGCTTGTGTTTCCATGAAACTTTCGCGCGCTATGTTTATTCCAAATGTCTATTATAATGGATTCTGGTGCGTGTTGGGTCGCGCTTAATGGATGTCACGCTGTTCCATGCTTTTGACTGGTTGCATAAAAAAAAAAAGAATAATGTCCAACGTGACGAGGCAAAATATTCAGTCTGTATTATTTATTAGTCAAACGTGGAGTGTATTTATATCTTTGTTGAAGAAATTTATATCGCATAGATTGCTTCTCTGGGTCAGTGGTTCATTTTATAATAAATAAAAGTTTGTAGCATATGATATTGTATAATTTTCTCGATAAAACTATTGTCCAGAATGTACCACAAGAACAGATATGTTTTCGAAGAAGTTTAAGTTCGAAAAGAATTTTTAAAGATTACCATTGAATACCATTGTACTTAGGATGTACATTAATAACGTACACCGTGAATATCTTTAATTAAAGTAGCATTGAAGTGAACGTATAGCGACGTCTTCGTCTACGTTGTTATCGAGTGCTCGTTCACACGAGCTTTTCACCGACGATGACTGGAAATTATCGTTCGCAAACACGCCCGCCGCGCTAAATGAAAATAACACGTCGCATTAACTTTTCAATTTCCGTGTTATTGCATTTTATGGGCTCATCCTGCGCCAAACACTGCGCCCGCGAATCGAGCGCACCGTCATCAGTCGTCCCTTTGATTCTGCCCTTGTATTTGCCCGAACTGGTTCAGATCCATTGTTATACAGATATCCGCAACGCTTTGCAAAATCGGTTAACCGCTCTCGAATATACATACGCGACAGCTCTTTTGACAAAGCCCGGATACTCCACGGTCGGTATGTATTTATCATTCTCTGTCCAGGTAGATTGAATCTGTAATGGCATTGCCACTTCAGATTCGTTTCATCGGTTTGCACATCGCGCCGGCACGGAACAGACACACAAGATAGAACTTTCTATCGAACGGGCACGGATCTGATATTGACCGAACGTGAAGTATAATAAAAAAGAAAAAAGAAAAAATGAACAATCTACGAAGGACACCAACATCGCGGTGTAATTTTAAAGATTTCGAAAACGTTGCGAAGAAAATCACCATTAAAAATTCATCGGAGACGTTTGGTATTTCAATTTAATTCTCGCGCCTAAAGCAAGTCTTTATTCTACAAGATTAATGAGCCCAATTTATCTAATGCTCAAACTTTACAATGTAAATACAAAACAAAAACGTGAAGTGAAACACGTTTTGCAACGTTTTCTATGATCGAGAAAAGCAATTATCAATAAACTGGTGAAAAACTAGTAACGTGAATGGAAATCGGATAGCATAACGGGACCACGAACGTTCAAAAATATCAACGTAAGTAGAAATAACGAGTGCTGGTCAGACGCGATCGCACGCGTGCGCCACGAATTTTCAAGATCGATTTTCTCGAATACGAAGTCCCGTATAAAAAAATCTCATCCCACATTTTTCACTTATTTTTACGCGAGGAATCGCCCCGTTATCCGCGAACCTTCCTATAGTCTATATTTAGTGAAGAATCCTGTAAACCGTTGGCTCGAGCAAACCTTCCTCGAAGTATCGCAAACGGGACCAAAGAGCCAAAGTGTGATAGCGCCAAGCTCTACAAACGCAAGAACCTATTTACGCGAATCAAACAAGTGAACCGCGAGTTCGTTGGAAGTGTATTACATTTGCAGAAGTTGCGTCAAAGTGTGAAGTTATTTAAACCTTCTCTGGCGAAAAAAAAGAGTTGCAAACGTTGTTGTTGGAACAAAGCTGACGTTGTGCAATTCTACATAATTAATACACGCGTTTATTTTACATCTCTCTAAATAATCAGTATTAAATATCGAGATATTTAAGTGGACAGAGTTCATGAGACTATGTTTTAAAGTGTCAACAATATTGTAATTAAATATTATGTATAGACGATGCAGTTAATTCTGAAAAGTGTTATTAACCAGAGACCGAATAATGAATCTGGAGTTTAGAGCAATTCCACCAGTCGGAGAAAATTTCCAGAAATACTCTTCTTTTAGTGCGTCAATATTAATAAACTTCAAACCGAAGCGGGTCTTCGGTTAACCTAGATTTAATTTTACGGTTTCTCGATCGTCCGAGAACTTTATTATACCAGTTATAAGACCCGAAGTAGAATAGAATAATGTTCTTTTCTCTATAAACGAAGATATTCTTTCCCATTTTATTCGATAAAGCAGTATTATTGATTCGCGGTTCAATAAAATTCATGATATCTAACTAAAATCCCAAGAATCACAAAGCTTTACACGTTATTAAAAGCATGAACTGATTCGAGAGAATGGCTCGTTCATGAAAAGGTAATGATGTTCTAGACATGGATTAAACGTAATTTTTGGCAGGTCAAAAGAATTCAGACGATTAGTCGAATGGTGCTACAAGAATCGTGCATTTCTAACTATAAAATAAATACACACATTTTAAAGGAGCTCAACACAAAACTAATTGCACGAATACATATGATTGAATCGTTTCTTTCCAAATCCCAATTACGAATTCCGATTAAACTCGACCGACCACAGTCTCAATTAAAATCAGTCGATCGAGCTTCTGATGTCGATAATCGTTCGTGTTAAATTGAAATTACGTTATCGTAATTACATCGAAGCAAAAATACAATTCCAATTATTCTTTAACAAGGAACGTTACCCGAAAAAAAAAAATCTGTTGAATTATTAAGACGTAATGGTCACGTTCGTGACATTCGGCGAGAGGACAGAGCAAATCCTGTACCCGACGTGAATTATTGATCCATAAAGAACTTAAGACGTATATCCACGTCAAACTCTCGTAAATCGCGGTCTACGTCCTTAATAACGCAAGAGTTACTAAGACGTAGTCCGTATATACATCGTACGTATCTGTTCGAACTTCCGATAAAAGGCTTTCCAGTGAATTTCGATGTTATTCCTGCCCTAGCGCGACGCTAAATTTTTCTACCTTGGCCCGATCGTTATTTCTAGCACGAAGGTAACCGACCAACGCTACCCCGAAATGCGTCGCTCTTCCGCCTCCATCCGATCCTTGCATTAAACTTGAAAGTAAACGGGCACTTAATACGATCAATCTAAATGCAATTATGACCCCTCTGACGCTAGATTTAGGAAGGATAATGCCTCCGGTGGAAAAAGGATAGGAGGTCAGGTGGTGCAGCAAGGATCAATACGCCATCCTCTCGAGAGCCTCACGTGTTGCTCCCGTTTCCGGTGCCACCCGGCGAACGGGAAAAGATCAACGAGCTGTTTCACCGATCATCGGTAATCATCGATCCGCACGACTTGACACAAATAACGACAACGATCCTTTATAACAATAACAACGCGTTTACCTTCCGGTAAATCAAATAAGACATGGTCGGAAACTATGGTAATTTTATCCAGCGTATTTTTCGAATAATTTTTACGACTATATTTGTCGCAATTTCTCAAGACTTTGTTAGTTTTCTAACTAAAAGACTTGGTCAGGGAATCATCCCTTAATAATCGAATTAAAAAATGAAAGATAGTTGTATTTCTTTTCGAAATATTCGGACTGTAATTTTACGAAGGAACATCGTGTTTTCGTTTTGGGTAAATTAAATAAAATACAGTCGTAAGCTGTGGTAATTTTGTCCAGCGTATTTTTCGAGTAATTTTTACGACTATATTTGTCGCAATTTCTCAAGACTGTTAGTTTTGTAACTAGAAGACTTGGTCAGAGAATCATCCCTTAATAATCGAATTAGAAAATAAAGAATAATTGTATTTCTTTTCGAGGCCCCGTAATTTTTCAAACGAACGTCTTGTACCAGGTTTTGTTATTAATTGATAGTTTTATGCTCGGAGTATAAGTAGAACGCTATGGAAAGTGGCTCGAGAAATAAAATAAATAATGTAAGCGACTGAGTAGTGTAGACGCGTGGCCACGTTCTCAAAAAGCGAGCAGAGCTGATCGGATGAAATTGACCCGAATAACCCGCGGGGTTTAATGCGATACACGTCGTCTATCTTTGTTGGGCGCATAACGCGATAACGCGACCGTGGAATTCACAAGTGAACCCCTTAAGAAGCCGCGTCTGCTCGAAACGACACTTCTCGGTTCCGGTTTCCATGAAAATCCATGCCTTCCGCCAGGGAAAGAAAACTGCGCCCTCGAATAATTCACACGAACACTCCGCTCGAGAGTCCTCGTTTTCCGCGGACAACCTTTGAATCGTTCATTCGGTCTGCGCTTTTCTAGAAATCGATATTTTAAGAGCCGGATACTTCGCGATATTCAAAGGTCAGAATAAAAACGAAACGGGAAACGTTGGATCCGGGGGAATGGATTAATTCCGCGCGCCGTTGCAATTATAAATTTTAACGAAGCAACCGCGAATTGGTTCAATTATAATGCACCTAGCAGCCTTGGACAGCGTTTCGGAAGAAACACCGAGGAAGAATAATTACGTATTATCAATCGGTGAGACATACGAACACTCCGCTCGAAATCAAAGCAGATAACAACGCGATATATCGAGACAGAGTCTGGAAAGGATTAATTCGTGGAACTCGATAGCGACTATCGACGTCTAGCGAGACGTAGAGTCGATTAAAAATTCTACACAGACTCGATTCGAACGCAGATACCGGATGACAAATTTGACCTTATTTTAATACGAGGACCGTTCGATAATGTTGAAATGAGAATTCTTATATTTTTCGAATTATTTTTGATGGTCTTGAATAGTGCAATAGGAAAGAGTATCGTCCCGTTTAAACAATATGGTACATTAATCAGAAAGATAAATGGGGTAGATAGAAAGAAGTTTCGAACCAACGAAGAAACAGGCGAACGTGCAACAGTGACTTCGACTGCAAGATAAATACTGTGGATTATATTGAAAAGTAAAATGATTCACTTATTTAATAGACTATATTTCAGCAGTCATTTGTCTCTTTTCTTATTGAACGACCCCCTTATAGAAAGTAGAATGAGTGTGAATAAGCAATACGTATCGATAATACCAATTGATCACGTTATTAGTGTATCATAATTGTCCAGATAGATAATATTTTAATCTATATACTCTAACGAAAATCAATTTCCATTCATTTAAAAATATTCTACAAAGTTCTATTTATAAAGTTTTATAAACACTTGGGACATTCAAGCAATCACTGTAGAATTTAATCGTTTGCCAGTTGAGGAACCATCAATAAAGTATATTTTTTCTGACAGTTTTTGTTGCATTAACTATAAATTTTTCCCATTCTTTCCGCTTTATCACTCGTAGCCAATTACACAATGTTATTACACTTACTTTCCATAGTATTTCATAATTATATCAATGATGATAAGGCCTTTGTTCTAAGAAATCATTACCCAAAGATCGAAAGAAATAGCCAAAATTACAATCATTTCGATAAGCGATAATATACTTCGACAGTCACGTTGCAAATTATCATTGATTCGAAACCGATATCTAGGAACCAAATTTGACGATATTCATTTTCTATTACACTAAAACAAATGGCATTCGATCATACGTATAGATAAAGTATACTTTTGTACGTACAAAATCTCTTACAATTACATTTATAAATATTAACTCAGAGAAATCTCTTCCTAGAACTATTTCATCGATTCGCTTCAAGATTCTGCGCAATATTTATTCTGTCTGCAAAAAAGCACAGAGTAAGAAAATTTCTGAGAATCATTTCATAAAAACTGTTTAATAAAAATGATTTATTATATCAGTTACGAACAAAAATTTTCTGTAGAATTTAGAAACTAACAAAATGGAACTAAATAATATTTCTTACGAAAAAATATTGAAGTAATTAATTACAAAATGCTCGCGTGTCCGGTATTCAGACTTCGAAGTTATCAATTAATAAAGGCTAAGATAAATCATTTTTACTGTAATCCCAATCAGTGCTTTAAACGTTCCCTTATCGTAACAATATTTACATAACTATTATCTTTATCGAAAGAGATAAAGATCTTACGAAACGGAAAACCCAAAGCGATACGTCACGAAATAAGTGACCATTGAATAATACAAATAAATCAAATGTATAAATAACGTTTAATCAGTCGCGAACGTATTGTGTAAACCAACCAGACAGAAACAAGGAAACGATCCGTATGGATCGACGAACGTCAAAGACGTTATCGAAAAAAATAATTAATCACAGCAATCTGGAACAATCATGAAACGATTCGTTGACACAGCAGAGATTATGGATCTATCTAATCTACAATAATGAGGAAATTGGAGAGTTTGCAGTTTTGAAAGACATTCCCGATCGTATATATGGTCGACGATGAGATTTCGATACAGTTTACCGTATCTATACACGCATTAAACATGCTCCTGGCAACGTTAGCAATTTTCGCCCTCGTATCGCTCTCTAATGGTAAGCAGCCTTGATTTTCCATCGATTATTCCTCAAATCGTTCATTTTCAAACCCTGATAATAAAGATCAATAAATCAAGCATTTAATCGCGACTAAGTAGTCTTATCGAATTCAAGTCAAAAATACTGGATACTCGTTTCAAAAATACATCGTCGAAAATTCTATCGATTCTTAGTGAATCGACGATTAGCGATTAGTTTCTATTATTACCAAACGTTCGTCGGTTCCCGTCGAATCTTTTTACAAAATCGTAACGTTGTTGCACGAACAATTTGCGCCATTAAACGCGGCTAATAAGTAAAGCAAGCATCGTCAGCTACATAATGAGAAACAGTGCGTCCACAATTACTAAGTACTAATTATTGTGTACCATTGTTATTTACACAGCTGGTTTGCTGCCGCAATACGATCCAAGGATCGTAAACGGTGAGGCCGCGAAGCCAGGTGAGATCCCGTATCAGGTGAGTTCTATCAGCGATAAATTAATCTATCGAAATGCAAATTTTATCGAAGAAATTAATCGACTGTATACATCGAACTATTTCCCTAATATGATACGATGAAATTGCTAAAACACGTTTCCCTTTTCTCAGGTATCCCTTCAAAACAAGGGCAGCTCGTTTCACTTCTGCGGTGGATCGATCCTCAACAAAAATTATGTCATCACCGCGGCTCATTGCGTCAGCGAGTAAATACACAAAAAAATTCATATCTTGTATTCTCGCGAGAGACTGTACCTCTATGAAATAATTGATTTTTTTTACAGCAACTCGGCTGGACTGATCAAAGTTGTCGCCGGCACGGTAAATTTGACGAACCCTGTAATTCAGCGCAACGTACTGAAAATCATTGTTCATGAAAAATACAACGCGAGCGATTCTTGGAAGAACGATATAGCGCTTCTCAAGGTAATTAAATATAAATTAATATATCTAAATTTTGATAAGTAACTTATTACAAACATAGAGACGTTCAAATTTTAATTTACTACGGTTCAAAAGGATTAATACTGCGAAATTTTTTTTCATTTTCCGATTGTTCTCGTTACAGGTTGACAGACCGTTCGTGACATCGAAGCAAATTGCTAACGTCCCTCTGCCACCCCCGAACCAAAGTATCGCTGCCAACACAGTCGCCACAGTCTCTGGATGGGGCAGACTTTGGGTAAGCAAAATAAATTCCGATACTTGATTTTTCAACGCCCGTACGGAAGTGATTTCTCCTATTAATTGCGCGTGTTTCGTTCGATTACAGCAAGGCGGTCCCACGACTGTTCAACTGCAACGCGTAAATATTTTAATCGCGAACCAAGCTTACTGCAAACACATCTATGGAAATCAGTCCCTCAACGTCTACGACTCGCAGATTTGCGCCTATGACCCAACCGCTCAAAAGGGATCGTGCCACGTAAGTTTCAACGCGTCAAAATTATGTTTATTGAAGCTACGCGTTATCAACATTCAACCGAAACTCGTATATTGTAAATAATTGTCTCGTTGATGTTTCTTTGGTTCGACGAAACATAGTTGTTGGGAACTTTTTTTGAGTTTTAATGCGGTTCGTGAGAATGAAGTTCCGTTGCATTCGAAATATAATTGAGTCAGTGTTTACAAATGGATCTTTCTATGTTTACAGGGTGACTCTGGCGGTCCTCTGACAGTGAAAGGAAAACTCGTTGGTCTCGTTTCCTGGGCCATGGGTTGCGCTAGAACGGACTACCCGACCGTCTACACACGCGTCTCGTCTCACCTTAATTGGATAAAGGTGCATGCAGTCTAAATCGAACAAACGTAAACCGCGAAATACAAATGGAAACTAATAGGAATACAAAACTTAACGAACGTTGAAATTCAAGCGAAATGTACCAATCTTTTCTATACTGAGAATGATGATTATACTGTGAAATGTCACCACAAATGCAATAAAACCACGACATAAACAAAAGCCAACTAATTTATTACGAAGAATGTCCATTAAATATGGTAACTCTACCTCTTAACGTTCACTCGTTATATCATTTTGAACCATCTTATAGCCATGTTCAATTAGTTAAAATAAGTGGAATAAATATTATTCTGTTCGAAACAAAGTAATTTAATTAGAAAATACCAAAATATCTTAGTAATTGACTGCATGAAATTACTGGAAGGTCAAACAAGTAAAATCAAATAAAGAGCTTCGTACTGATTATTTGTTATGAAGAATTTAACTAAAATCCTCGTACACAACTGTACTGTTTTTTTTTTGAATTAGAATTTGATATCAAATTAGAATTGAGTGTATTTTATTTTATTTTCTGTTTTAAAATGCAATGCTCTTTTCACTCTTACTGAAAGAAAGATTTAACTTTATTTGAAATAAAAAATGCAGATATAAACCGTCGTTTCGATATAACAAATATATGTGTGTGTATACAAAATTTCGAAGCTCCGAGTGGATTAAAAGCGCTGAAAAATCAATCGCAAGATTTCGTATTTATAACGGATACAGTTAAATAAAAACGTATGAAAAGAGAAATTGTATTGATGGGATTGTACTGTAAAAATGAAAAGATAACAAAAATATTCAAAGATAGCTTTGAAGAAAGGGTTTTATGAAAAGTAAGAGATATGACTTCAATTCTACAGCGACTAGACGCTGTAAGCATTAATTCTTCTTTTTCGTTTATATTAGAAACGATCATTATGAATGAGTTAAGTTTAAAGACTGAAATAAATTATAATCAAAATATAAAATAAATATCAATTCCCAGTAATTACCAACGCTACATTACATAACAAAAAAAGAAGAAAGATTCGAAATGTAATCAAACGTAAGTTTAGAAACGTATTTAAACAAAATAAATAAGAAAAATAAGTATTACAAACGACCACGAGAATTCAACAAAAATGGATATTGCATATCGATCGCGAGATACGTGGTTAATTAATAAATGACGTGAAATCTTTAGAATGACTCGTTAAAAAAAAGTACATGAAATGGATTAAACAGATACGGAAACGATAATAAGTAATTAATTAAATAATGTTAACACAGTAAAATATTGTTTATAAGCACGAATCAAATACTTCTGAAGCTGCCTCTACATTCTACGATTTAACTATAAATCGAAAAGATTTTGTAACGCTTTGTAAAATTTTACAAAAGTCTGAGAAAAAATGATTCAAAGAAATATAGAGCACTTACAAGATAAATAAATCGTGAGAAGAACTTTTATTGCAAGTAAACCACGATTGCTTTGTTTATCTTTCAAAGACGAGAAACTTCGATAGATACTTTGTTTACAAAAAAACTCTCAAGACTATAAATTCTTTAACATTTCGTCGATCCGGAACAAACGATTGTTATTGTCGAAATCGCATTGATACAATTTATCAAAAATTCGACCCGATAAAATGATCTTGCTGCTAATATGTCCAAGAAATACTGCTTCTAATCCAAATCAAGATATAAAATGATTCTTTAATCGCAGTTACCGATTCAAGATAGCACCAAAGAAGTATATAAGGTCTAAGTAACTGCTTAAAAAATTGTCACATGTTCACAGTACTTCTTGCACAAACTAACCAAAGGAACATGGCTCTAATGTTGTTGCCACTTTTCACGCTACTGGCGGTCTCCAATGGTAAGTGATAATGAAATTTAAATACGTAAAATGGTACAAATTACTAAGATTTCATTAGTCAAAATTAAATACTAAGAAGACTAATTGCTTTTCGATCAGAAACCATAATATGTTTAAACGACTGAGTAGACGATGGAGCAGAAAATCAATATAACGAATAAATTTTATATTTAAGCTTCGATTACATTAATAATTATAACGTCATTATAATTTCAGCCGCTGTACCATACAACTTCGACCCTAGAATCATCAATGGCGAAGCTGTGAAAACTGGCGACATACCGTATCAGGTAAACGAAAATTAATTCTCAGCGAAACTCAATTGTGTCTTGTATTTGGTGAATTATTACCCCACTATTGACTGTTCGTTTCGTCTTAAAAATATCTCCGAACGATATCTTTTGTTACGTTTTAGGTATCGCTTCAATCCAAAGGATCGAATCGTCACTTTTGCGGCGGATCGGTGCTCAATGCAAATTACGTTCTCACGGCAGCACACTGTGTCGAGAAGTAAGTTTCGTAATTTTCCAACAAGTGAAATCCTTAATCGTTGCCTCTTTAAAATTAAAAAATTTACCCTTTAACAGCCGATCCCCTAACACGATGGAGGTTGTTGTCGGCACTGTGGACGTCGATAACCGAGTATCGGTGCACCAGGTTGAAAGGATCATTTCCCATGAAAAATACTCTTCCAGAGATTCATGGGTAAACGATATAGCCCTGATCAAGGTAAGCGTTTTGTTCTCGAAATGGTGTAAGTCGAAATTAATTCACAATAAAACGGGACGAATAAATTCGAGACTGATCGTAATATTTAGCTCGCGCCATCTTTCGAAGAACAAAAATAGGAGGCCTCGAGAACTTAAATTGCATATTTTTACGACGATATTCTCGATTTTACAGGTGAAAACAAGATTCGTGACAAGCAGACAAATATCCCCGGTTCCTCTGCCGAAACTAAACGAAGTTATTCCAGCGAAATCGCTGGCTGTAGTGTCAGGATGGGGTTCCGCCAGAGTAAGTTTTTAATTTCTATTATATTTGATAAATAGCACGAAACGTTTCGAAATTTTACTGCAACGTTAACATTGAATTATATAGGTCGGCGGACCAACGACAAAGCAACTGATGATGGCGCGTATCTTGATAACCGATCAGACCAAATGCAGAGATGTTTACAAGAGGGTAATGATGAACATTTACGACTCCCACATCTGCGCTAATGATCCATCGGTTCAAAAAGGAGCGTGCAACGTGAGCTACAGTTTTCATTAGAATTCCATGCATCGTTAGAATTACGTTTTTGTGATATTTTTGTTAACAATATGTTTACTTCGCAGGGTGACTCTGGCGGTCCTCTGACTGTTAATGGAAAGATCGTTGGCATTGTGTCTTGGTCGAGATCGTGTGCACTCACCAACTATCCCACAGTTTACACTCGTGTCACGTCTCACTTGGACTGGATTAAACAGAATGCAGTTTGATTCGAGGCAGTTCAAACGAGCTAAATTGTCTGAAACGTGTTTGAAAGTCTCGACTACGTTTCCGCGAATGCATCTACGCGATAGTTTATATATAGATAGTAGTATTAATCTTGTGAACGCTAAACGTGACATTTCTAGTGGATAATTTTATTATAAATAGCACGGATTGTATTTTCTACGTTTGCTACGAAAATATCTGTTTCAAACGATGTTTTTGATACAACAAAACGTATTGTTCTTATTAAAGTGAGAAAAGTTACCTCTTTTTATTTGGTCATTTTTAATAACAAAAAAAACAGTCAAATAAAAGCTATGATTTAATAATATTGTAATCAGTTCTTTTCCTTTCTAATTTAAAAAAAAAATTGTACACCGAATCGAATGACCAACCTATATTTCGACTAATTCACGTAATATTACAAAAATAAATTCATTACGATACAGCTTATCGATAAAAACTTCGTTTTGATAAGACAAATTAGACAATACAATCTGGGACAAAAAGAAATAATTGTTAATGAAAATTAATTAAAATGGTACTATCGTCGCGTGAGTAAACTTTATTTATTACACATCTGTATGGTATTATACATAGACTATGTCGTAAAGAATCAAAGATTATATTGAAAACTCAATAAAAGGTAGTAATGCAAAATATTAATTTCTCTAAAAATGAGAGTATTTCGTTCAATTTTTTATCAAATAATTTATGTACCATACAGACACGTAATAGATAAAGTTTACTTATATAACAATAGTACTATTTTAATTAATTTCCATTGATTCCACTTACTTTTGTCCCCGACTGTACGTATCAAAAAACTTGTATCTTAACTTTAACAAAAGTAAGAATAATTACTTCGTAATAATCACGTATTCTAGATCACTATCGACAGATACATAAAGTATAAATTAGTTGGAAGTCCGATCATGTCTTCGAGTTACCTTTTATCGAGAAGACATGGCTCTCGCAATAATCTCACTTTTTGCTCTACTGGCAGTCTCCGATGGTAAGTAAGCAAAAACAATTTCCCTTGTACGTATAACAACATCAGTTACATCAGCTTCGTTAGTAAAAATTACAAACTAAAGACAATTTAATCAGTAAAGTATACTACAATATGTAACAGCAACACCGTTTAAAACAGTATTCCTTGAAGGTTCAAGAACGTGAATAAAATACAATCCAACATTTGTACCACTAACTAAGGTTTTATTAAAGTTAACATAGAAATCATTTCGAACTTAAAAATCTTGTTATCTGTTCGTTTTTCAAAAATAAAAAAGTTGAGCTATCTTTAAAATCTAAACAACGTCTGCCAAGAGTTACGTTCAATGTCTAATAAATTACTCTTATAAATTACAGCCGCTAATACATTCACGTTCATACCAAGAATCATAGACGGTGAAAGTGTCAAATTGGGTGAAATTCCATACCAGGTAGTGTTTAACAGTAATTTTATACGTATACAAAAAAATTAATTTACTCTATTTACAGTGACTGTGTTACGTTTGTTAAATTATCTATAACTTCTCGGAGAAAATACAAAAGTATCGAGGAATGAAAATTTGTCAAACATTTTAGGTGTCGATTCAAACCAATGGCTCGCAGTATCACTTTTGCGGCGGATCGTTGCTTAACACACAATACATCCTCACGGCTGCTCACTGCGTCACCGAGTAAGTTTCGTAATTTCCTATCGAGCGGAATCATCGATTATTATCGTGGCACAAACAATATTAGAAGGCCTGCGATACCGTTAACAGTTTAACTTATCCGATCCGAGTCGTTGCCGGGATTGTAAACTTGGATAGTCGTCGTTCGTCGGTTCGTCCAGTCGAGACGATTATTATACACGAAAACTACAATCCGAGGGATTCGTGGATAAATGACATAGCCTTGCTCAAGGTAAGCGATTTCTAAAATAGAAATAAATTTTTCAAGACGCTCGTATCGTTAAACGCAACGAAGATATCTACTTTAAATGTTTCGAATTAAAAAATTATATCGTTATCGTATCGTAACACTTTGGAAGATAAATTCTTTCTGTTTTACACGTTTAAAATTCATTTACGATGTTTTTCGACGAATCATTGACGATTGTTCGTTTACCAATTACGACTCGTACAGCTTTAAAAAATTAATCTGATCTTAATTTTTACTCTACTGGACAGATAATAATAAAAATAAATTTTATTCGATTCTCTAGGTGAAAACACCGTTCGTGTTAAATAAGAATATTTCCCTCGTTCCTCTGCCAGAAGCAAACGAAGATGTCCCGAGTATGACACAGTCTGTAGTGTCAGGATGGGGTGACATTCACGTGAGTTTTAAATTACCTTGCACTGAACAATATTTAATTTCGAAAACGTCAGCTATTATGATATTCGCGTTTAATTATAAAGCTGGGCGGTCCAGAGTCACGACAGCTTCTGAAGGCGGACTTGTACATAAGTAATCAAACCACGTGCGAAAATATTTACAGAAACATAGGCTACGCGGTTCGTGACACGCAAATCTGCGCTAACGACCCTAAGGTCCAAAAAGGATCGTGCAACGTAAGTTACAATTATAATTTAAATATCACGATACGTAAGTCACTGCTAAAATTGCGAACAGCAGTGATTTTCCAGCGATATAACGTGATTTTATCAATGTCACGAGGTAATATCGCTTTGAATTTCTCTTTATTTCGAACAAAGTGAGTCCTGATTATTTGAATTAATAGCAGTATTTCTTCGTAGGGTGACTCTGGTAGCCCTCTAACTGTTGATGGAAAGATTGTCGGCATTGTGTCTTGGTCGATGGCGTGTGCACTCACCGAGTATCCCACAGTTCATACTCGTGTCTCGTCTTATTTGGATTGGATCGAAAGCCATGCAGTTTAATTCCAAAAGATCGATTACAATCTTGCCTCATATTTGTGTAAAACTCATGAATTTCATTTTCTTACCTTTACACAGTTACTACATATTTATACTTTACCACTGAATTATTTATAACGAGATTAATAATTATTTTCAAAACCTAGGTTTCGACAGCCTTTAATTTTAACCCAACTTAATCTACGGTCATCTGTTTATGAATTTTCAACGTGACTTTAATTATTTGCGTTTCTCTACCATCGTACCAAACTCTGTACACGGATTTTCTTTTGTTTCGAGAACTTTGCCCTCCAAATTGCTTTCAGGCTGAATTTTCGTAGTCGATGCAGCTTCATAAAACTAGAAACGTCAGAGATAACAGCCCAAGTAATAATCCAGAAACAACTGCGAAGACTAAATATTATTGTTCGAGTTTTCCAATTAATGGGAGTCTCGAGACCGTTCGATAAACAGAGTGTCTGAAAAATATTTTAAGAGGGTTTCTTTAAAGATACAAAATCCTTGCAAGCCGTGCAAACCATCGAGTATGTTTCGTGTCACACATTCCGCTGAATTATCAGTCGTTCGAATGCGAGAGAAATTTAAATATGGTCCCGCGAGTAGGCAACACGAACCACGATGCTATCGGTTATGAGGAAAACGGTCAATATGGACGACGAGCGTTCAGAAAATCTCGTGCTCGGTCTGTTCCAGCGGTTCGAATACCGTCACCGTCGTTAACTCGCAATCAACCTTGCAATCGATCAACTGTAGTTAATGGTGCCAATGTATTCTTTTTTCTCTTTTTCCTTCGGTGTCGCATGCTACCGCGCGGCTGCAATCGCGTTCGAAAATTTTCGCGGAACTGGCAGCTGCGCCAACATCGATTGCATTTTGATTTCGCTTTTGTGTTTGCCCGGACACGCTGAAACCCAATAGCGCCATAATTCACGTGCCCCGCGATGCGTTCCGATTATTCGCGTGACAAGAAACCAGTTGTCTCCTGTATCTCTTTGTCACCGGTGTCATAAAAGTCGATGCGATTCCGTGGCAAGCTTGTCGACAGAGACTCGCCAGGTACGAGGGATCGTTTAATTTTCGTAAATCAATTTAGGCGACTTTGAGGAACAACTAAAATTACGAGCGTTTAAGTAGCGCTGTAATATCGAAAAATATAATTACGTATCTCCTAAAGTGTTGAGCTCTCGATTGCTGTTACAATTTAAAAAATAAATGCAAGTGCATATTGCTATTGTCTTTTACCTTCGTTTATGACAGAACTATAAAAGTATTCTTATTTGCTCCTAACTATTAAATGCGTACAAGTTTATTCGGGTAATTGAGACGATTCGTCTACTGAAATTGTAAGTGTTATTATTCGTTATTTATTCTCTCAGCCTGAAATGATTCCTCAGATATAATTATTTGGAAGAAATAGGAAGAAGTAACGATTAAAAGGTTCTACGGTCCACTGGAATTTAAAGACGTTGAAAGTGACAATTTATAGCGTTTGTTAATAAATAATTTTATGAGTCTCGTCGCTATCGTGCCGGGCGATGTATAACGCGGAACCGCTTGAGGCTACTTGAAGTAATGACCTCTTCAGAAAAGGGAAAAGCTCACCGTGAAGCGAATTCGTCGTCTTTCCCTTTTTGGTTTGCCCAAAGTTTCATTTTAGTGGCAGCGATCAACAGATATTACAACGAAACGAAATTTACCTACGGTCGGATTTCACTGACGTGAGAAATATCGGAGATAAATATTAATATTAATCCACGAACTGTTCGAAATACTTTTAGTAATATTGACAGAAACAACCAGGAAAAAAACATAAAATCGTGTCCGTGTATTCTAAATGCCAGTTATCAATGTAATCGAAAATTTAAATAGTCCCGATAAAAATTGAATAATTGATAAGAACTATATCGAATCTACTCGATTAATCATTGAACAGTGATTAAGTCGAATTGCTTAATCCCACGGTATCTTCTTCGTTAGAATATTACCGAATCGACGCAAATTATTCTACAAATTCTGTTTTTGATTTCCAGTTGAATTTCACGGCGAAACCAGTTTAAAGGAACGAAATAACGTGTCAGTTGGTACGGCAAAATCAATAATGCCATGACGTTCACATGTTGCTTTCGTTTCCGTCGGTATTTGAAAACGATTAATGAACATGCTTCGTACGAATATTGAAGAAACGTTGAGCAATTTTTTACCGTCTAAATTAATTACTCGCGGATGATAAAGGCGCGAAAGTTTATTCTGCAAAAATGCGCGCGATGCAATCAAGGATTTTCACGTTAAAGATTTTTACGTTTAACGAGCTTCCTGGGGGTTTAAGAAAGGAAGGAGGTTCAATTTTCCTTTGAATTAATTCGTTTCGTAACACTTCTGACCCCGTTTTAAGACACTAATTTTAATATCTTGCATTATTCTGTCGTATTGAAAATGCAATTTTAAACACAAATGGCCAGAACATTCCGCAAATTATACATTTCCGTTCCTATTAATTTATCTGTTCCCTGGAAAGATACGCGTTTGGATAAATATTAAAAACGAGAAACGTGGAAATAACTTTATGATTATATCAGCGATGGATACCAGATTCCAAAGACGAGGACCCTCGAGTGAAACCTTTCGACGTTTCGCGAGAAATAGGAACGAAGATAAACACGATTCTCACAAAGGACTAATCTCGCGAGAAATTATATTACGAATAACACCGACTTCGCGAAACAACGTCGCAGAATGACAGACAACGGTAAGTGTTTACGCTTCGCGAAAACAATACGAATTAGGGAACAATGGAGCAACGGACGCGCGAAAGCAAACATTTTCGCTTCTCGTAACAGAGCTTTTTCATAAACGGGTAAAAGAGTCGCGAGCGTGTTTTCCGGCGACAGGAAAGAAGAGAAAAGGATAAAAATTACGATACAATCGCGAAGACTATTTAACTAGTGCCTTATTATAGTCGGTTGACATTTTAATTTGTAATCTCAATAACCGAAACACGATTTCCAAAACTGAGTTTGAAACGTGGCGTGATCTGTATATTTAAAAACAACCTTCGTTCGTTGTTGCTCGACTACGATTCTATCGTATTGTTTCGCAGCAAGAACAAAGCGTGAAACAGCCTTTACTGCTTCAACGTGAAAAGGAAGTGGCGAATGTTCGAGCGGAAACAAAACGCGAACGAGGCTTCGGTCGAAAGGGTTTAAAGGTGCACGGACGATCGCGAAATGAAATTCAGGAATAGAGTTTACGATAAGGTCAGCCCCTTCGAGCGCGGGCTAAAAAGGCTAGAGTGAGGACAATTCTCAGAAAATTGCTTGCAAGATTTAGCAACTGGGTTAAACGCGGTGAACAAAGTTTAAAGACCGACGTTTTAATTTCGCAAATGAAACGGGCGACCTTCGCTGCGAAACGAGAACATTGTACCTTTTAAAAAACAAACTGCTGCGCGCTCTTAACGAGAAATGAAGCGTGAAAGTACGCGTAAACGACATCAAGAGAGCGAATAGTGGCTTGATAATGATTAAATAATCGGAAAGATGGAAATACAGTGACTTTCGAACTTTTATGCGTTAGAGAAGAAAAGTGTCGTTTTCGTACTTGAAATTGATCTTGAAGTGTGAAAGTATAGATTATTCTACGTCTTCCTTTTCAAAATCAAGGATATTAATTTATTGATTGAGGCTTCGTAAAAAAATTATAGAAACATTTCCGGCCACAGAGTATATTTTCGGTAAAGAATTTTTTTCTCGAAAGTACGTAGGATTTCGGGGATATGTCTATTCACTAAAAATGATTGTAATTGAACCTCTCAACCGAAAATAATTTTTCCAGAACGATTTGAAATTTTCTTTTTCGCCGAAAAATTTAGGCATCTACTCCCTGTCGATTTTTCTTGAAAATTCGTTTTTGATTTTTAATAAATTTATTTGACGCTGTACGGAAATGTTGTCTAATACTTTTTTGTAGGTACCCATGAGCACTACTGCAGAAAAAAATTTCAATGAGATACGTTCACTATTGTAGGAGTTATGGCCGTTCGAAAATTGGGCCACTTTTATGGGGTTTTTCGCATGTTACGGGGTCAAGGAGCAACTTTTCCAATATTTTTAGAATTTCTACATATTCTTCACTAAAATACGCGTTGTTTGCCGTTTGAAACTTTAAAATCGTCCAATCCGTTCAGAAGTTATGATATTTTAAAGATACGCATGAAATTTCAGTGAAACATGTCGATGGTATGGTCAGACATTAAATTTTCTGTAATGAATTTTTTTCTCGAAACTGCGTAGAATTTCAGGGGTATGTCTAATGACCAAAAATGATTGCAATTGACCCCCACAACCATAAATAATTTTTTTAGAATGATTTGAAATTTTTTAATTTAATTTTTTAATAACTTTTTCACAAAACCTCAATCAGCAAATGAAATCAGTTATTCAGTGAGAAAACTATTCTCATGTTCGTTGGGACGAACCCACACGTAGGAAACACGTTCAGCTCGAGATGAAATAAATAATTCAAGATATTCCTACGTCTGAGTATATCAAAATCCACAAGCCACGACTGTACGTAGCTACCAACACAAATTCTCTGTGAATGTATGGAACGGATTAGCGGTCAACTCGTCTCGTTGGGCATTTCTTCCTGGGTAATCTCACAACTTGTAAAGATTTTCTGCAAAATCACCAACTTCTGCATTTAGAGAGCAACTAGAAACACGATGTCGCAGATAGAACGCGACAAAGCACCTATTCATGCTACCAGAAACCTAACAACGTTTCCCAATGAGATTTTTCCTGATCGATGGATAAGAAGAGACTAACATGTGGTCACCTGGATTTATTCTATACTACTACTACTTCATTTTTCAGTTATTTTAATTATTTTCGGTTTCTTAATTATTCAGATATATTTTTAAAGCACCCTGTACACTGGCATAACGAACTGTAGATTCTTTTTATTATTTCCTCAATACCAACGAATATCAAATTTTAACAGTTGGGTCTTCTTAGACCCATATCTCAAATTTTGCAGTATTTATATATTTAGACTTCTAACCTGGAATAATATAGAATATTTCATCCACTTGCTAGAGGACTAAATATTTTTGAAACACCAATGAAACATGAGTGGTCACAAAGTGGAAAAACCGCATTTTAATGTGATCGTCAGCGCAACGAGTTTCGATAAAAGTGTGAGGTTCGATGTTCGTGAATCGAGGTTTAAAAGTAAAAAATACAATTTACCGTGCCCACGACGAGTCGATAACAATGAACGTTCGAGGCTTGCAATTTTTACGAATTTGTGCCACGCGCTGCCGTCGAAAAGTTCATACCTTTTTGCAAATATTTGCCAACTGAGCACCGCAAAGTCTGATCGCGCGGTGAAAAAAGAAAATATCCGGTCGACTGTGCGTTCGGCGCGCGTACCATACGACGCAGAGAAAAATGATAATGGCTTCAAAGAAGGCGCGCCCCTCAAAGCATGGGCAACGTCTGCCGGTAGTTCTTGAAAACGCCCGGCGTACAATGTGCAACGACCCGTATTTACATTGCTAATGAAATTTCATTTCCGCCTTCTATTCCTCGAAGTGGCAACGCGGAAGGCTCCTTCAAACCGTGCGCTTCTCGTTTTGTTCCTACGTACTCCCGACCACTTACTTAACACGTAAAAAGTTACCCGTAGCAAACAGGAAAAAGAAAGAAACACGACGATAATTGGCCTGCAACTGGGCCAGACGCTATGAAATCGATTCACCCTTCTTTTTTTTTTTTATCGCGTCGTAACCGAATTTAGCTAACTTCTTGAACATTCATCGATTTAAGAGATTCGTCCGTGGAGGGAGGACGAAACGTCGCAAAGTGCTTACTTATAAACACAGTCGGTTGTTCGAGCCTTCTTACGTTCGGTGAACACCAACAAGCGGAAAACTTTTTCCTACCCTCTGCACAGGGTGTTCGTTCGAAAACTTTTAATCTAAATATTCGAAAAGCAACACGCATTTTGGCAAAATATAAAAGTTTGTCGAGAAGGAAACACGACTATTTTGCTTTTCATTCGTTGAACGCCCTCGAGGCGATTCTTATTCTACGCAGAAATTTTATCTGCAAGGATACTTAATAAAATAACGAATTGGGTCGCGTGTGCAACTTCTTTATTTTTTTTTCACTGCATAAAATCACAGTGTTTCTATCTTTGTAACACGTTATATCCTTGTAATCTTTATAAGATAAAATATAAAAAAAATGTTTCGTAGGAAAACATAGGTTTCCATTTTAAAAAACGAAATTACCCTTCGAATAGCCTTGAAAGCACAAATAAAAGATAGTAACTATTGTATTTAAACATTTTTGAAGTTTTCAAACGAACACCCCGTCTATTCAAGGTACTTCAGAATTATAAGTTCAAACTGGTACAAGCTGCTGGAGTACATTGAAGGAAGCAAACGAGTCTTGCAAGGGAAGTCATCCAGATGTTAAATTAGTTAACCCTTTGACTGCAGCGCACTCTAACTCGGCAATATCACTTTTACGCGATCACGTAACTGTCGGCAACAAAATTGAGACTGAATTTATGTTTTAAGCAGATGAAAACATGGAAATAGCTTACTCGATGTTATGCTTTAAATTTTAATACAAAATTCGACAAGAACTTATAAAACGAACAAACCAAAAAACACTGAGAACACTGACACCAAATTGAGACTGAATTTATATTTTAAACAGATGAAAACATGCAAACAGTTTACTCGATATTATACTTTAAATTTTAATACAAAATTCGACAAGAACTTACGGAATGACCTAATATAACTCATTAATAAATACACAACAAATCAAGAAACACTATATTCATTTTTCAAAAGAACGAAGTATAAATAAACTTAAACAATTTTGTACCCACTGTTAGCGATTACAAATATGTAACAACCTCG
This sequence comes from Colletes latitarsis, assembly GCF_051014445.1. Taxonomy (NCBI): domain Eukaryota; kingdom Metazoa; phylum Arthropoda; class Insecta; order Hymenoptera; family Colletidae; genus Colletes; species Colletes latitarsis. The sequence goes on from NC_135134.1 coordinate 46,943,189, forward strand.
TGATTTCGCCGTAAATGGGGTACATTAACCAAAATCACGATCAGAATTAATCCAACTAACGGTAATCCTTTAAAATAAATCACCCCCCTCCTCGTTAAACGTCATTTTTCAGCGTGGAACACAATTCACGTGCGCGCTTCGTTACCGTGACACGGCATTGTACGAAATTCATTAAGTTCTTCGTTGCACGCGGTAATTAATTAAGATAGTGCATCCACGTCGCTAGTTGAACTGACAGAAAGCATCCAGCCGTGCTGCAGCGTGAAAATAATCTAGTTACAACGTCGCAAACGAAATTACCGTACATGCTTGGGAAATAAATTAAACCAGCGTCGTTTGTTAGGCGCGATACACGCTGTTCCTTTAGTCACCGTGCTCGAAGCACACTCGATTATGCCGCGCGTCGAGTAATTAACAAGCAATTTAAAGAAACTTTTATTTACCCCGAAGCAATGCCGGATTCACGATCGAATCGATCAGACACAGGTTCGACGTAATTGCGCCCAATACCGACACGGATCCATCTATCGTCGAGTTCGCACGTTTTGCAAATAATTACAAATCAGACTCCTGCTGATAAAAATCTGAGTTTAAACTTTTCGTAGAATACAAAGAATTATTGCCCAGGGAATCTTTTCGATTAACTCTCGTGTATCCACGGTAGAAATTGAGCACAGTCGAGTGGCGTTCTGCACATTTAAAGGAGTTTTAAAATTGAAACAAGAACAGAGAAGGGAACACGGAAAGAGGATTAAATCTTTTATGGAAATTTGAAACTTCTTAAAACTAGGCGAATCGTGGATGTTTCGCTGCAGGCTTGCAAAAACTTTCGCCAAAGCGATGAAAATATTAATTTTCGTCAAACCGCGATCACTATGGCGTGTAACCCTTACGCGACTTAATTTGCTTGCGAGGCCAAGCTCGTTGTCGAGCTCCAAGAGGAAAACTCTGGACACAAAAGAACGACTGCTCCCGTTGGGCTTTTTCAGAATACAATTGCATTACAAGGCGCGAAAAAAAGATGGTCCAGTTCGAAACGCCGAAATCTGGGACGTTCCTTTGTTTCGTTCTTTCGCGGTACTCTAAGTAATTTAACAACCAGCTTTTCGACAAAAACTGTTTTGTTATTACGTAACAAGTATATTTGGAATACGGACACAATTGTTGCTTAAATTTTAAAAACGTTCATCTGACCAGTGGTAGGTTTAGTGTTCATATTGATTTTTTCCAAAACCGTCAGAATTTACTTCAACGTACAATAGGCACGTTTTTGCAAACACGAACGTATTCATATTTCGCGTTCAAATAGACTGTGTAAAGAATACACTTTTTCTGAGCAACCTACAATATCATCTGAATGGATTTGTAACGCAATTGTTCAAACATTCATAAACCCAATTAAATAAATACCGTATTTTGTCCAAATATAATAAATGTTTCGTCGTAAAAAGCAACAATTCATTTCGTGCGTAAATAGTAACGGAACAACGAATATTACTCGCTTTATGCAAAATTATATTTCACAACCGACATTTTCTATTATTCATTGTGTTTAATAACTTCAATCTCCGCGAGAAATAAATCCAAACAATATTACGTGCATTGCACAATGCGAACATGCGGCGAATAAGAAGGGCATTTCTCCTCGCCGCAGCTCATATTTCGCATCCACGCGCTACTATACCAAGAATAATTAAGTTCCCGAAACGAGCAAACGCGCAAACCACAATTCGGTATAACCGATTTCTCTGGCTTTGCTCGTATCTTTTTCTACTGACACGCCCCCATTACGATACCGGCCTGAAAAGATTCGTTCGCTCGTAAAAGTGAACGTTTCAAAGAACAAAGCACCAGCGGTTTACTCTACCAACACAAAGTGTTCTTCGATAAATGAACTCGTTATGTTACCCTGGAATTTTTAATTCGAGCGATAACGATACAATGCAGATTCTTACAATACGCACCCTTTAAGACAATGAAATGTAAAATTCATTTTAAGGGATTATTCGTTCTGGCTATGTAAGAAACAAGGCTCGAACGAAACTGTAAACTTTTATAGAAAAGCACTCTGGTCCATTTTAAACATAAATATACAGAAAAGTATACATTATAGAAATAAACTGAATTTAAAAATGTATAATGTAATAAGTATCCTTTTTAATTAATGGTTTACTGTATTCGTCCTGAAAGCGTTAGAAATACTTAGAATTATAATTATTGGTGTGTAAACATTTCTCATTATGTAAGTATTTTGCTACTAATGTATCTAAATATTTAATGGCTAATGAATCTCACGGAATGTTTGATGCGCTTAATATCTGCAGCTCATAACAAACCCAGAGAGAATTATTCCCTTTGTCGGGATATTGCGTTTCCTTTATTACATTATACATTCCAGTTTCGAGAACATACAGCAACTTCAATTAACCAATCAGTGATAACTTCAATTGTGCGTTAAATTCGTTAACGTTGTAACAAAAGTGCTCGATACTAAAATTTCGATTTTTATGTCTGGTATCACGAACATATATAAAAAAATGTTAAAGTAAAATGTAATCTCATTTGTATAAAACTTGATTTGCAACGCACGACAGTATTGCTTTGCCAAAATTTGTTAATTTCATTTGCTTCGTTATAAAGCTCTATATATTTTATAATTCGACGTTTAAAGTTCAGTTTTATGCCATTGAATGGATCATCGTTCATGAACAGCCGCAAATACTCGTAGTTGCTATCGCAAATGTCTGTTGGGACGCGTTTAGACAGCAGCCTATAATTCAATAGCCTAATATCGGCTTTAATAATAACCGTTACAAAGCCAGTGTCGAGAGTGAAACATACGTCCGTGCAATGGAAAACATTGAAAACGCGGTGCATATAATGCACGAAGAAAAAAACAAGTTCTCCGATAATCGTTCAACCTGTCTGTCACTTTTTCCCCATACGCCTCTATCGCGAGCGCCAATCGCATTACCGTGCACGCTACGATCCATGGCTGTTAAGCAATTTTTCAGACATCGATACCTTCGTTCGTGAACAAAAATGTTCGAATTCGTCCCTACCCACAGGGTGTTACGAAAACGCGAAATGTAACGAGAAACAATATGAAATAAATAAGATATTCAACAATTAAAAACAGTCAATATTAGGACGTTGTTAGGAACGCCTCTAATAGTAAAATAAAATATACGTAGCACCTGGAAAATAATCGAAGAAACTATTTTCAAAACCTGGTTTCAATATTACACTTGACGTCTGATTAAACTCGTTTATACTACTGAAATTCTCTTTGGTACGAAAACAGATCGAACTCTGATAAACAGTATTCTTAATTCACAGCTTTCTATCGATAAATCGAACGTATCAGTGGGTTCTGATGGCGTGAAACCAATATTTAATTAATGTCTGACCAAACTCGTTTACACTACTGAAACGCTCTTCAGTACGAAAACTGACCCGAATCGAATAAACGTCGTTCTAATTGACAGCTTTTTGTTAACAAAGCAAACGTGCTAATAAATATTGATGGTAAAAAAACAAATTTTAAACAACGCTGTTATTTTTGCTATTTTTATTGTTTTTGAAGGAATTTGTATTATACCTTTTGTTGGAATCATTTTTCCCCGAGTAAAATGTCGTTTAGTTTCGTAACGAAATTCCCAAACGCGTGATTGCTGGTTAGTTTGATTTTTTATGACCATTCGTATCCCCGGAATTCTCAAAGAAGTTTTCAGACCTTTAAAGAAACATCGTGAAAATCACGTGTTACGCGTACAGCGAATTATTTATCATCGAACACAAAGGAAATAATATTGTTTCTTTCTTCCGCGGATATTACTGTGTAACCTAAATTCCGAAGTCTGCAGGAAATTTTGGCGACGTCATATCACTATTCCGTGAAATCCATTTAAGAAACTTCGTCGGTCGGCGAATATCACAAAAGCGGCATGCTTCGACTGTTTCGTATTCACGAACTTGGTGTAACTCCATCTTGCTTCAATTTAAATTCTCTTTTCAGAGATGAATCCCTGGAAGCGTCTTATCTGATGTACTCGTCGCAGGTGCAATCTTCGTCGCGCGCGCCGTGAGACACGTTTTCCACAATAAGAGCAAAATAGTTTCCCTAATATGCGATACTTTTATCCACTCGCACGCGAACAACTTCTCCCGGCGAACAAATTGTTTCAATATCCTGTCGATGTAGAACGAAAACATAATTCCCGTTTCTTTTTAATATCGCGAGGATAGAGAGAAGCGCAAAGAACGTAATCTTCGAATGGAGAAAAACAGGATGAAAGATAACATCGAAAGAAATATTGGATCGCGATAACCATTATTTGAAACAAAGTCTGAGAACACTTGACCGAGACGTTGTTAATTTTTCTATTATTACAACTTCAAGAAAAAAATTGAATAACATTTCTTGGATAACGAAAGGTTAAGCTTTCCCCTGGAGGGAAAATTCAAATTGACCTAAAGAATTTTTTAAATTTTATTCCCATCTAAAGCTACCATGAATATAAAGATTAAAGTCTCTTCTTTGCAATGCTCTCTTCAAAAGTTAATATAGAATTTTGTCTCGCCATTTTATTCCACTTTTAACGTGGAGTATGCAATTAAGTTCTTACAAAACGAAAACTTTATTTTGATCGGAATATGTGTGTTCAAAAATGTGAAATAAAACTCGTTCGTGGGTGGTACGGATTTCGAGAAAATCGATTTTTAAAATTAGTCCAGCGCGTGCAGACACAGGCGCTTCGGGCCAACGTGTCTGACCATTATCTCTTATTTCTACTTGCGTTGGTGTTTGGATACATTGATAGCGACATCACGTGCTTTAGCTGGTTCTAACTTAGTAGCAAATAGTAATAATGGGAATCAGGTACTACTATATCACCGACAATATTTATAATCAACACTGTAATCAAAATAAATAAAAGTAACTAGTAGAAATAACGAATAATGATCAGACACGTTTGCCAAATCATAAATATTCTCTAAATCGATATTCTAAACCTCGATAACTCATATCGAAACAATATTTCTTCTCTCTTGTTATGTATTCTAACAAAGAATTTTATCTTTTCTAATTGGAAAAGTCAATTTTCCATTGACTACGAATCCCTTACAAAGAACTAAGAATAACGAACATTAACTACACACTTTAGGCTAAAAAGAAACACCTGAACTAAATCTACTTGAATAGGATGGTGCACTCCGCGCCATAATTTATCCTAATATACCCGTGGTCTTAATGCGTTTGCTAACTTCGTAACGCGGGGAACAGCAACCGGTAAAAGAAACGAAACGCTCGGCGTATGTTTTACTTATGATCCTAATTGCGTACGAACTTTCGTTCTTTTCTTCTTTTATAATACGGACAAAGTGCAGCGAAATGCGAATAAAAAAAACTATGTACGCCCGATGGCAGTGACGCGTTCACTGCGAGGACTCGTCTAGATGCTAAGTGGAACACCATACTCAACTTTGCTTCTCTCAAAGCGCTCAAACTTAAAGCTGTTCCCCAAAGTAGAACTCGTTGTCGCTCTACTGCCTGCTGCAGAGCCCTCCCGCACGTGAACTGACCCCAGTCTTCGTTTAACAGAGCTACTTTACTCGACAAAGACTTCTAATGTCTGACCAACAAGGGCACAATCGAGTGCAAACGCTATTATAATACTTAACACGACTGTAAATACGATGTACAGTATATTTGAAATACAAATTTATTCGAGACGAATATGAAATTATGGGTATACAAAAACTATTACTTTGCATAAAGTATGACAAAATTAATTGAAACCTTAAAATAGATAAAGACTTGTTTGTTAGATAACGAGAGAAGGTTAAAGCTGTATAATAGCGTAGTCTAAATATTTTCACAAGAATTTTTTGAAAACAACACACGACTATGATGTTTGGAAACACGTTTGGGAAACACGAGCATGCATTAAAGTGGCTAAGTGACGGGTGTGAGCGTGTGTGCTTATATGTACGCGGAGATAAGAGTTCTTAAGAACGGCCAGAGTGTAGGCAGAATCAGTATTTGAGAGTCGGCGAGTTCAGAGAGAGTTCAGTGTGTTTAGAGAGACAGTTGAGAGCAGCAGAGGACCTCAAGAGAGTTTTAATAGGATAATACATGCATATATTCATAATGCAACGAAAAAGAGAATGTTTCTTCGTACGGTAATACGTAAAAATATATTAAATAAATTTGTACGTGTTAAGCCTAATTTTTGTTTGGATAGATTCATGTCCTGTCGATCTACCAGTACTTTGAGAACTTTTTTGCGAGAATTTCAGTCAGAATATAGAATATTATGCAAAAGAGTTTTTCGTATAACGCGTCGATATGTAATAATAACAAAAGGAACAACAAAATTACAAAAAAGAAACTACTATTATATAAGAAGACATTCAAAGATCGAGGAAATTAATTAAAAATGACCACAAAGGTAGATATCATCATTCTACATGCAAAGGGTAGCGTTAAGAGGGCAATGTATGTTTCTTAGCATAAAATACCAACAACTACAACAAACAAACTACCAAATTGAACGTTTCGACGTGTCCAGAGTGTTTTAAGGCCTGTCCAAACTGACGGACGATTGTCCACAGACACTGTCCGCGACTCAAACAAACAGTGATCTCCAGTTTGTTTTGGTTTCGTTCAGATTGAGAGACAATTGTTTTTCTGGACTGTTAAAGTTAGAATCTAAAAAAAGATACGTTTGCTTGCAATATTTACTACATATTACGTGAGAAAGCGTGCTCGAGTTGGTAGCAGGTGATAGAAGAAAAGTCTCTGAGTGCAATGGGCTAGATGCGGGACTCGCGAACGATCGTTCGTCGGTCTGAACAACGTTTTAAGGGGTTAAAGTAAGCTCGTACGAACTCGCCTGTTTCCGAAGCGGCGTGGCGCACTCGTCCTTGGTTCTCTCGAACCGCTCGAACTTGAAGCTGTTGCTCCTGTAGAGCTCGTTGTCGCTTTGCTGTCTGCGGCACAGTCGTCGCGTGATCGCGCGCGGTCTGCACGGCGCGCACTCGGTCGCGAGTCCCCAGTGCAGATGCAGCATCGCGAGTTCCGCGGTGCATCTGGCCATGGCGCAACCGGCGCGCCTCACGCGGCACTTAACGCGCTTTATTCGCCCCTCGGATTGCGGCTTGTGGCTGCACGGCTGCGAGCTGCTGCCGCTGCAGTCGCACGTGCGACGCGAGCGACGTTGCTTCACCGTGTGAGAGCACGGCTTCACCTCCTCGCCGCACTCGCACTCGCACGCCCCCTCGACCCCGACGACCCCACCCGTATGAGTGCAATTTATTCTCTCGGCGCACTCGCACGACTGCTGCTGTTGCTGATTGGACTGACTGGCCAACGAAAACGTGGGCGACGAGGACTGCGTCGGCACTCGACGACGCGTACCGCCGTTATACGCCGCGTGACGGCATGGTCGGTCCGAACAGTCGCACCTAAACACATTCAAACAAAGAGTTTATTATAATAATTGACGAGATCGACACTTTATGTACGAAGAAAGACGCGTTCGCTTTAACTACCGACGCAAGACTGTACAGAGAAGTGGACAACGTGCACAGCACTTTTATAAAGCCTAAATGGCACCAATACAATGTCTCGAATTGTCATATTCCAACAGAAATATATATTTTATCCATATATTAAACAGTGAACCCATTGTCGTTTGACGACTCCCTTCCTTTGGCAAAATTACTGCATCGTTGCTACGAAGCTTGTTTGATTTTTCATTGAAAATGAAGATTTTTCATTTTCAAATTGTTTACTCGCTGATGAGCCTGGAGATTATACAGTTTCTTGTATTCGGTTGTTAATAATATAATAAAGTTATTAATGCAGTAAAGCTCAAGCATGTGTGTGGAACTTTGACACAATGTCTATTTGTTTAAAATTTCAGGAATCTTTTTTTGTTTTCTATATCAAAAGAGCATATGTAAACTATCCGGCGGAAACCATAGTCCTACGAAGGCAGAGATAAACCGGTATTTAAGAGGCGACTGGTAGACCACGTGCTCAGTATAGAACTAATAGGCTCTGTCTATTATTGGCTTACGTATCGAGCCTGATCAACAGGTCCACATAGAAGATTGTGTAGCGGCGTGTGACACGCGTTAGAGCAAGCGCATCAACCAAGGTCGGGAGTAAGAATAATGCATCTCGGCAAGGAATTTCATCGTTTAGAAATGAGCAGTGCGGAAATAGCAGCAATCTCAGGGAGTTAAGAACCGACGTTGAGGACATAACTCGTATAGAACCCTTGAACTTAATACTAACGCTCACGAATCGTCTAACATTCGAACCGAACCGCGAGACACGTTCACGTTTCATTAGTTATACAGAAGACATCGCAGAATTAATACAGTGTTCTCTGGTCAACTGTCGCGGTTTCTGGCTCATTAACTGTCCAAAGTTACTCTCGCCACTTAACTGTATCCCACTCGCCGTCAATTCTCGATCTCGTTCCCTGCGGACACAGATACGAACAAGTTGGAAATACATGACACGGCTCAAATCCTGAAACGCCAACCGACCTCTTTAACTGTTGCGACTTGGCCCTGACAGTTAACGGGGTAACGATGTACAACCTAGAATAATCGACATAATTACAAAAATTGTCAAATTCGTGTTACTGTATCCTCTTTAAGATACCTCTTTATTTTTGATATTATAATACGAGAATCATCGTTAAAATTGGATCATTACGGGTAATCGGTTAAAGCTTGCGCGTTAAACGACTGCTAAACTATTAACGTTGGTCCATAAAGGCATGCACCAATTCGGTGAGCGTTATGCGTGGGTGTATCGCCTAGTCAAATCCGATTAAGATTATTGCAGGCTAATTGTAGCCAGACAGATCGCGATAAACGGAGCAAATTCAGAGGCACCGAAAGCGTCTATGTCCGGTGGAGGCTCAATTGGATCTAGTCACACCTTGACTGACACGACTAAACTCTAATGCAGAAACGCGATCCTGATTAGAACCCAACTACTTGTTGTCAGATCGAGGAGACCCATCAGGCGAGGGTCATCGACACCGTGACCCACACACCGAGAACCGATAAGATCGATACCGGACGTCCACGACTATGCTACTCCGCGGATCCTGCTGGATCGAAATCGCTCCGACGGAGTATGATCGGTAACGCAACGAGTTTCTCTGTGCTCAACGAGTTCTAATTTGTCTTATCCGACTTCGGTTGAATCCTGCTGAGCTCTGACCACTCTACCAACGACCAGAACCCATTGTATCTGGATGTATTGTATCCCTTTGAATCATGTTGGATTTCGATGCTTTCTGTCGCGGCCAGTAGCCTCTAAGTCAGTTCATCCAAGCCCAGATAAACTATATCGAATCTATATAGACATTTTCGTAATCAGGAATGTATTCATATGTATTATAATCTACCCAAACCTGAAAGATGTGCGAGGAAATATGAGAAAAATCGAACAAAATTTATTTTACAACAGTTGTAATATCGTTATAATGAAATCTTCATCGGATCCCATTTAATTAATTTATTTAATGAATATTGATAGTACGTTCGAACAGTAATATATTTACCGTAGAATATAAAACATCAGGGTGGAAAAATGATACTGACTCAATCTAGGAGGAAAAATGTAAAACATTGAAACGATCGCCATATTTCAAAGTCATTAGAACCATTAATTTCAGACAATCGTATTGCCGCATTGAAAGAGTAATATCAACGCGAGAAGTAATATTACCGACCCGGTAAAAGATCGTAACGTTCGTGAAATAATTTCAATGTCCAGCCAGGTGATTTAAGAGTGGAACTTTATAGCAAGAAAAGGAGAAAAATGTAGACAGCAATAAGTCACGTTCTCATTCTCGCGCTATATACCCGAGCATCCATAAGGTTTAAGACGTTGACGACAAAGTAGAACGTAAAACGAGTAAAAAATAGGGTAATGGCTTGAAATTTCTCGTTAGACCCGACGGACAACATAATAAAGGATCAAAACGACACCGTGAAAGCTGTAATATTTATTGTCCTCGGCAGAGGGACGGTATGAAAGATGTATGTAATTATAAAATTATGCATGAGAGGCTAAAGCACCGACAGAATTTAACTTTTCTTTCCTGACTTCAAACTTCGTAAATAGTCACGCGCTGTAAATTGGCGCGAGGCGTCTACTGCTAAAGATCTCGTTTCCAAAGAATCTCGCGGAATCATTAAGAGGTACATAGAAACCTATTTACTCCGTCGTATGTAAACTTTGTTAAACTGTCCCAGGTAATCGTGAAATTAATTTCGGTAACGCATGACTCGCAACACGGAAATTGCACGGCGAACGCTCAAAAATATTACTTGACGGTAAATTACACGCTTGGCGTTTAAATCATAATAGCAAACGTAATGTAAATGCATTAATGCACTTCACTTTCTCGTTACGCGAAAAATACTCATCTGATAATCGGTTTTCTGCTGCAAAAGTTGCGAACGCGTAGGATAAAACTAAATATCGGCCCGGATATTACACGGTTAACGTGTAATTTTCAATTTCGCTACATAAAAGTAAATTATCGCACAGATATCATTAAATTGTTAATCATTTTAATGAATTTTATATAAAATTGAATTACGGATTTAAATACAGTGCAGAGGAATCCTTCCCATTATAAAATTGAATATTTACGTGGATAATTTAATGACTTAATCTCTGTTACAAATTTGGACTTCGAAATATTGTAAATATTCATTATAAACTTATGCATTATACATTCATATCGTTGATATAATTACGTTGATTGGACAAATACTATAGCAGTTAATATTATTCATTACAGACGATACGAACCCTTTAAATACATTATAATGCAATCATAATGAACAAATAAACAAATTACAAAGAAATAAAACAAAACAGAATGTCGATGACCTCGAAATCTTGTACAATATAATTTGAAAAGAATATTTACCCAACAAGGAAAACGTTAAAGGAAACACCGAATAACAAATAAAAGACATATAATTATACATTCGTTACTCCTCAAATAAAAATAGAAATTTCAATTATAGAATAAAATGTTTCCCAAAAAATTATAAATTGTGTAGGAGCAAGTTATACGTTGATTTTATTGATTATCTATTATTCCAACACAATTTTGCTCAATTCTGCTCTTTGCGACCCGAAACAATTAAAGGATCACCTATTCAAATGTCTTTGTCGTTCAACAAAATCCAATATCTTAAATACTCAATAAAAATATTAAGTCAATCGTACATAACCTATAATATTTAAACCAGAGTGATTACTCGCTATAAAATGCATAAAAACATTTATACAATAAAGATTAGAACAATTAATTAAAATTTTAAAAACTTATTTTGGAGTTCCATATTTGGAATTCATATAAAATGAGGATACATTTCACAAATTATACATATATACAATAAAATTTGTCGGATAATTTAAACGAATCGTTCCATGAAATATTATTTCTTTATTTAGTACTCCACTTCTACTTCTTCCACCCTTAACAGATACAACCTATTCTATTGTTCGGAATCCTCTAATTGTTTCAAACATACTTTATTGTTATCGCATAACTCTGCGTTCGCGTCGCTCGCTCGAGGCTCGAATGGCACGTTACATGCTTGAATATTGAGCAAACTTTATTACGGTTAAACACACAAAGTGTACCCCGCGCAGTTGTAGATTTAGAACGAACATATACGTTTCCGTAGCGAAGGAAAATTTCTTAGAACGTGCCATTAACTCTTACCTCTACGTTCGTAGTGTGCAAAGGAAACACAGGAACAAAGCTGCGTACATTTTCTTGCTAAGCTACCTGTAGAATACGAGCCCACAATACGAACGAACCTCGCTAGTTACTCTATCTATCCTTCCCCCGGCAACACGTCAGTCAATAAACCCGGTACTCAACTCGCGTAATGAAATCACGCGAAAGTGTTTCGACCACTCGAACCCTCACGTTGCACAACACGCAACGCACATAATCTCATCGTTCGCCGTGCCATCGTTAAGTGCACGCATTAACCTCGCAGGAAAAGGGCGCCAGGTTAAACCGTGATTGTACCGGACCGTGCTTCGCTCACGGCCTCGTAAATACGATCAACACGTCGTTACTTTGACCTTCGTGCCTTCCACCCCTTTAACTCGCAATGGATCGCAACGTGTGCGTACGCTGTCGCGCGGAACAGCGAAGAGAGGCGGCGAAGAAAAGAACAGCGCCGAACGGGAGGAAAGAACCATGCTTTATTTACCTTCGGAGCCTGCGTCCGGCCGACGTACGCGGCAGTGCGTGCGGACAGGGCTGCGATTCGGGTGGACAGTCGCAGTTGCCAACCGCGGGTCGAGCACGACGAACCCTAATCAGCACCGGATGCACCGGACACGGCTGCACTTGACAACCGCACACGATCGTTTGCGGTCCGCCGCGAGATTTGCGACCACCGCCGCGTTTCGCGCGTTGGTCCACGTGCAGCTGACACGGCTGCACGGGGCAGCCACATCGAGCTGCTGCACCACGACGACCGGCACTTTGTACACGTCTCCACACCCGCTCCATTCAACGACCGGCGTGCGACTAACAAACGCACGCCCCACACCACTCGAACGCTCGCGATTCCCTTCGGCGATCCTCGGCCGACTTCGGCCCGTCCCGTCACCCCAAGCTTTCCGGCAACGGTCACGGATCGCCGAGTCCACGAGATGCGCGAATTATAACCTCTTCCGCCGCGATTTAGTGATTACCATTAATATTAGGGCATCGTGGTACTTCGTATCAGTCCTGGGTAACTATTATTTCCAACGAAATATAATGAATAACTACATGGAATAACGTTTCGCGTCTTTTACCTTCTAGCGACGTTACTTGGAAATATCAAAATATCGATTTGTTCAAAAGTAGCTGAATTGCCAGTACCTCGTGTGGATCTATAGTTCGTAGCTAATTGTAGAAAAAGGGCTGCTAAGCAGATACTTCTTTTGGTATGTTTGTTGCTGATTATTGAACAATTTAGACGAACTAAGCCGCGTGTGAGATGTACGGAGTACTATAACGTTCGAATATTAATTCACATCATCTCGGGTATATCTGGTCTTTCGTGTAACGCGTGGAAAGATATCGGGGTACTTTCGTTCGTGATAATTATTAGCCACTTATTCTTGCATTCGCGTAACTCGACAATAAAAGAGGATTATAGATTTCACGAAAGAATGATAAGATGCTTTTCGGAATATTTAAAGCGTAGATCAATTATGTTGAAGATATATTAACTGTGACTCATACTAATGTATGTAATGTATGCAATATCAACCTTCAAACAACTTATGTTAGTTTGAAATTGTTTGAATAACGTCAATAATAACGCAATACACGTATATCGATAAAATGAAAAAGATGTTTATATTTACATAATGTACAAGCATACATTCATAGGTTGTAGGTACAAAGTAAACATACATTATAATACATGATTTCCTTGTTTTTTTTTTTTTAATTTTATTAATGTATAATATCAATTAGGTCGCGTAGTACTTAGCAAAGAAGCAGCAAATATTTGTTGTAAGATTCGAGGTATATCCTTCAGGTCCATGCAAACAAATGCTCTGCCTGAAGGCATCTTTTTAATTAGCCTACAAATTCAACATACATATTCATAATTCGTCCTGAAAAGAGCACGTATCTTACGAATTTGTATAATTTGTGCCTACCTAGCTGCTTGATCGCCCAAGGATCCAATAAATATGGCGAAAGCGTTTACATCCGGGTTCGACATGAGGATTTTTGAAAATTGTTCAGGACGAATACCATAACGTTCCAAATTCGCATCCGACAGTACAACTACGATTGACTCGTCAGTATCCTCTTTAGAAAGACTCGCGATTGCATGTTGGGTTGCCTCCAAGGTATTATCGCCAGACATGCAAAATTGCGAGTGTGCATGCATCGTCTGAAAGAAATTGCTTCGTTGAGTACGTTAAATCCCGACGTTTAATCAAAGCAATTTCTTAACTCTCATTACCTTTATTACTTCCAATCTACGTTTATTATCCGTCGGCGGTTGAGTATGGTTGACGAATCCAATACGATAGTCATCGCCGGAATGACCAACGATATCGTACTGAAACTTTCCTTCGTACCCGCTAAACGCCTCCATTACCATGACACATGCCTCCATCTCGCGGTCGAGACGTCCATCATACCCATTAAACCTATACATGCTGCCAGATACATCCGCTACTAATTTCAAACGTTTTGGTTTCGATGGCGGTGTACCAAACTCGGGTTCCTTTTCTGCTCTTCTCCGATAAATCGTCCTTTCTCCCGTTAGTCCCTCAATTAGTTTAGTATCGTCCAACTCACCAGAAGTTTGGTGCCTGTGCCATTCGCGTTCCTTACTTTTGGCCTGTAAACTACCTTTGAAAGAGATAACATTTGTTTGCAAATTAATGGTACAGAGAATACCCATTCAAGCGTATCTGCGAAGCGGTGAAACCAGAAAAAAAAGGTACAGTGATGCCTCGAACATTGGTCGACGTTTATGACCGTAGCCAAAGTTAAAGGGAGATAGATCTTTCCGAGAGTGCGAGTAAGATAGATACGCATAACACGGCACGACGATAGCTCACAGTAGGTGTAAAAACGTAAACATACTTGGCCACCGAGACAGCGGGAAGTCAGTTCCAAGAACTGGTAAGAATAACGACCGGGCAATTTCCAAGGCATTACTGTACACAAAATTCCCTTCTACCGTGTTGGGAATAATATTATAAGCGAACATTTTCTTCTAATATCAATCCAGTAAACTGTATCTGTGTTCTAAATGAGCAAGTGTTTGGTGATTAAATAATTGATTTTAGGAACTATGCATGAGAAATAAATAACATTCACCTATTATATTCCTCAATGCTTGAACCTGCCTTTGAACAGGACTACTGAATTGAGAATAAAGTTTATGGTCGTATTCGCTCATCTTAATATCCTTTAAGCGTTGCTGGAATGCTTTAAGGCCCATTTCCCTTGCCGCTTTTTTTATGTGTTCCGGTACAGCATTCTTTTCTTCGTCGCTAAGCTGATGCACCGTATGGCCAGCATCCAAACGATAAGGACCACCCTTTCCGCCAAGACCCGCTGTATCTCTCCCTGAAATTTTCATTGAACGCATAAACTCAGCGAAAGTTCGTAATACGAGCACTGCCTAGTATACCTCCAGTCCCTCCGGCCCATGTGTTCCCCCCAACATGCGGATCGTTCTTTTCGTCTATCTTTCCATGTTTCGGACTACTAACGTCCAAACCAGAATATCTCTCTTTCGTAATCTGCAGCTTTTCGTTGTCGCTGCCCACCATTCTTCTCCAAGCTCCTAACGATTTTTCAATATTTGCTAAGGATGTTTCCCAATACCTAACGCATCCAGATATGTCTACTGTTACCAAATCCTGATTCGATGTCGGCGCAGCATACGTAGGATAACCGTTTGAATATAACCATTGAATCATGGGTGATACATTGGCCGGTCTAAAAGTCCCCAAATATATCAATGAATATCCTTCACCGCCAGAACAATTGAAAAATGTTCAAGAATCCATATAGATACTCACTCTGGTATAGGTATGTAGCGCAACTTATGGTTCACGGTGTCAACAATTTCTAAGTAACTGGCGATTCCCAAATGTTTTGCGTTCGTAGGAAAAAGGTCGTCAGGCACTTCTTGGGGCACGACTGTTCTAACAATTTGTCCGCTTTCCATAATTATGGGCGGTGTAAAGCTCCTGCTTCGCTGTTTCCTTGGCCAAAAATGAAGTTCATTGGTACTCTCTAAATCAGGAAATCCGACGGCGATACTGGCATAAGTGTTGTCAGTCACTATCAGTCTGTTTGGAGAATCGATCTTCTGTTGCAGAGCTGCGCTAAGCACGCTGGGGGACAGATTATTCTTACTGCAACTCAGAAACGAACCAACTTTTAGGTGACTCTTGTTAGATTCTTCCAGATCTTGTAAAACGTTTGAACAGGGCGACGAGTCGGCAGATTTCGTAAGAACATATTTGTTTCTTGACGTATCTTGAATCAACCATTTTTTCTCAGACGGAAGCAAAACTGACTCTACGTTGAACGGTAGAGTGATCGTGTAAGCACTCATGGAATGTAGATCGATTACTTCTATTTTGTTGGAATTAAACGTGTAGAAAACAATTTGATTGTGAGATAGCGTCAACTCGTTGTTCATCTTCCAAAGATACTTCTTATTACTGAAAGCGTTTGATATTTTATCCGAAGCTTTATCGAACAATGACGATAATTGTATTTGTCGAGCAGACCCATTATTTATATCGACCAGGAGCAAAACATGACTCTGAAAATTTATATTCTAACGTAATAGCACAGATCAGAGAAACCTAATTTCACATAAAAGAACCACTTACAGTCTCTTCGTGCACCAAAACATGTTGATCGTTATCGGTGGATATCGTATACATGGGTTTATTGCCACTCTCAGGGCTGATTAAACCATGTATCACAGTTTCTTGAATTTTGTCGGAGTTCTGGCTCATACTAAAGATTTTTAACGGATGCGTAGCAAGAACGTGAATTTTATCATTTGCACCACCAGCTTTCGCGTCTTCAGCAACTGACAAAGCTGCGATCACGCTAGTTTCACCAATTGGTATAGTCCAGTAATTTTGCAATTCGGTGAACAAAGCTGATCTAGCTTCGATACGATCTAAAGACAACACATTTTGTACCAAACTTATAGGCGACGTTAATTTAATATATCTTTCTTGGACAGGCAATACTTTTCGCTCGTTCGAAATATTCCAAGTAGCGGAAATCCTGTTTGCCGGTAAAGATATTCTGCAAAGAGAAAGCAGAAGACGGCTTATTTTCTTTTCGCTATCGTAAATTGAAAATAAAAAAAAAAACACCCATTCGAATTAACTATTATATTTATTTGTACAAAGTGGAAATTCTTTTAACAAAGGCGTTTTTACAAATAAATATCCTTACTCTTTCGCTAACGCGACATTAGTGGGACTTGTCCCAATGGGAATCCCATGTTTGTGAAGAACGGACACTAAAGTTTCGAAAACCTCTTGACTATACCGATCGAAATCAAATACATTTCGTACTACGTTAGCCAATGATTCCTGAGGAAATTTCTGGAAACAGAGAAAAGTACGAGATAAGTAAGAGATGAGAAATTGGCTAGTGAGTCTGATTTATGGTATAATCTACTTTCTGTAGACCCACTTTCTTGGGGTGTGTAACAAATTTGTAATTTATCAAAGAAGAAAGGAATCGTACCAACGTCAACGATTCATAGACATTTGAGAGAACAAGGATTGCCTCAAGGCTTGGAGTTTTGAGCTGTTCGTAAACTCACCTCTAAATGTTTCACGATGTTAACGACTTCTCGAGTCGAATATGGATACGAGACCAAGCCTTGGTCGGCCATGTTTCTCAGATCGCCGAAAGCTTTCACCAGCTTGAATATTACGTTCTCGTCCACGTTCGGGCCGTACTCCTTCAAAAGTTGAATCTCGTTTTCGACGCTCGGATTGTCGACAGCGTGGGTGCTGAACAGATCGCCCAGAGCACCGAAAAAGTCGTTCCCCAGGAACGGAAAGCCCGGTCTGTTCGCCAGTACTATTATCCTGAAGTCCGGATGAAGCGGTATGGTATTTGAATTCCGCGCGACAGAACTCGCGGAGGGCACGATGCGTCTGCCATCCGACAATATCATTTCCCCGGATTCGACCAAAGTCTGGTGGCAAAAAAATTCCAAGTTTACACAAAGTACAAAAGCGTTTCGAACAGAGCGTACGTACTTTTAAAATGCAAGTAACATGGGTGGGAGCCTTGTCCGCCTCGTCGACGACAAGCACGTGGCCTAATTTAACGGCTTGCACGAGCGGCGAGTCTTCGTAGACCACTTTCCCGTCCCTAACCATGGGCTGGAGCGTCAAAGTTTGAACAGTCGTGTCCCTGTGAAGTTGTATGTACTCGCGTGGCCTATTTAAAAGCTGCAACAGTCTGTCGACAATTTTGTTCTTCCCGACGCCCTGGTTCCCCACCAGCAACAGATTCTGCCCCAAAGTGAAGTCCTGCAGCAATTTCTCCAACAGAGATACGTGCTGGGGCACGTCGTAAAACAATATGTCAGGTACTTTCGTTAGAGCCGTGGTGCTGTATCGATCGACGACCGTGTTTCCAATTTGCACGGTGTTCCCCGTGATTCGACACTTAATGTCCTTGTCCGCCGCGACATTCGTCGGAACGATACCCACTCGTTTGCAGCAATCTTCCAGGGTTTGCTTCGCCACCGTTGGCAAAAAACGGGCTAAACAGGCGCGATGCACCGCGTCGTAAGCATCGTCGGTTCGAAATTTCTGCATTCTCTCCGCTATCCTCAGAAGCTGTCTCGTGCTGAGAGATCCGGCCAGAGACTGCAAAGTCGGATCGCTGGAGGATCGTAGTACGTGTGCTAGTTCTAAAATGCTCGACAACGCTTTGCAAGGCTCCCCATACTAAAACATAGAACGCGTTTAGCATGCAACAGGAGCTTTTACCTTCTTTTGGAGCATACACACCAAGGAAGGTCAAAGTATGCTGTAATCTGTTTGTAAAATCCTAAATTAGCTTATCTTTGACTCTTCTAGGTGTATACAACCTCCGTGATTAACACTTAAATACAAAAATAGTCGCCTTCGATCGAATGACGTGAAGCTCTTCGGATTTGTCAAGCGGTCTCATTTCATGGAAAAGAAATAAACTGAGTAGCTCCGAATTCAACCACTGGCCCGAGGAATTATTAATTATCGGCGATTCCGCTAAAGCTACGATTCTAAAAGCAGGATCGATACGCAACACTCCCGAGTCCCGCAAATCTACGTCCGACTTATCGTGCTCCTTCTTTATCTCGTCGTAGCGATCGGCCCTCATCAACCTTTTCCCGTCGTGCAATTGCAACTCTCGATCGTGGACCAATCTACGAAACGTATCGGGATTTATCATTGGAATTAGTTTCAAAAGTTTCGTCGAATCTACAGGAGACATGTACCTGTGCAATATAGCTAAAGTGCTAGAGTGGATCCTATTAATTCCGTCCAATATAACCAGTTTTCCTTGCAGGGCCGCGTCGACCAGTGGCGAATCTTTCCAAACGGTGTCGCCGTTAGACAAAGTAGTTCGCTGTTGTATCAGATCCCTGGAAGTCATATCCTAAGAAGATATTTCAACCGTTTCAGACAAATTGTTATAGCAGAGATTAGTGCGTTAGTGACTAGTTAGCGAAACTTTTACTGGTATTAAATTTTATTAGAATATTATGAGATTTTTTAAGTACAAAGTTGAAACCTGAATAAGATACACTATAATTTGATATACCCTTCTTATGATCTATAAGAAGATATTATATTCAGTAACGATTGACTTGATTTCTCGAACTTTGAATATTCCCAGATTTTGATTAATCTAAAATTACTCGATGTAAATAGCTCGATCGATAGATTAAATACAAATACAGTAACACTTGCCTGATAGAGTACTATAGGTTCTACTTGGTACCCCATTAAATCGGCTAACGTCTGCACAGTGGTAGACTTCCCACAACCTTTTGGTCCAATCAGACAGAAGTCTGACACCAAGTGTGTCTCCAACATGCTCGCCAACAAATTATTCTGATAATTAGTCTCTACGTATTTACTTTGTTTCGTATTATCGTTTATATCGCTGGTACCGCAAAGAACCTGCTGATAGAATATACGTTGAAACATGACGACGCTGGAACCTTTTTCTTCGACTACCATCGCTTACATTCAACGTTGTTTTAACGTTGCCGTGTTGTATCGTGACGCTCAGCGAGTCGTTCGTTTTTCCGTTTACGTTTAGACGTCGTGTAACGTTATCACCTTTATACGAATCCAGGATATTAAAAGTTTTAAGTATATCCTCGACCGCGGTTTGGCCCTCTTTACCCAGAAACAATTTATACGGATAGAATCTGTAAAATATATCAGATACCGGCAGGTGTGGACACTTATCCTGCGGTAGTACGCGAAATTAAAAAATTCGTCCTGTGGGTCGTAGTTCGAGGACGAGAGAATATTTACCATTATAATAGCAGCTGACGTTAAATTATCTAAAGGAAAATCTGGAAGGCCTAGGGATATAGCCTCTTGCGTGACCAAAGCGTGCGCGCAGGATAATAGTTGCGACAATTTCCCGGCGTCAACGTTTGGAACTAAGTTCCTCAAAGTTTCCATTTGTTCCTAAAATCATACAAAATTCGAAAAAGTAGACCCTTCCGCAAAAACGATGTGACTTGAAAATGACACGATAAGCTTCTTTAATACGCTTAAAATATTCCAACGGTGCAATATTTTTAATACTACAATTTGTAACAGTACATAGTATAAGTCTATTAAAAAAAATATGGAGTTTCAGTGTCAAGGAGACAAAGTTTCATAGATTCAAAATCCTGTGCTTTCGATTAACGTTCGTATAAATGTGTCGTAGTGCTGAAATTCAGTTTACAGCGTAGTGTTCTATTTTCTGGTATTTTGTCGTGAACATTCTCAAGTGACGGTTGAACGCTTCCCTTGATTTTCGAAAAGAAGTTAACAATTTGCAACGTCCACTCCCCCTAGAACGTTGTAATTGCATTTCTTCCATGAAGTATCCACATTGTTTCCGTTTGCCCGGAAACCGCATATCCCGTATAATCATGAACAACCGCGCGTTACGGAATGTTACACCACGATTTGTTTGAAACAGTCCACCCGAGTGATTAGCACCAAGAGGGCTTTCCACCGTGCGCCAAGCACGGGAATAACTGCCACTCGGCACGGAATCCTCGGGATAGCTTACAGATTTCCATCGAAAAGTTTCAATTGAGCTACATTCTCGAACCTATCGACGCGATAATCGCAGTTTCGGTGAAAATACGATTCGTTCTCAACGATCCCGTAAAACGCTTCCGTAAAAATAGAGAAAATTTCAAAGAAACCTATTCGAGTTCCATCAGTTCCCATTGTTCCTTTACGTTTGTTACATTGCAATCCGTTTCACGTAAATGGAAGCTCGCTTTGCTCGACGAATACAATGTTTATATTTTTATCGCGAACGCGTACCGTTGACGTACAATGTTTAAATATTAAAGTGACTGTAATTCTAAAGTGAGACGAAATCGATGCGATACTGACACACTTCGCGGGTCGTGGCACTATTATTCGGTATTATTGTAGTTTCCCCGCACATAATGTGTTAAGAAAACATCTACAGAACTCGATCGCATGCTATACTTCGACATCGCGTTTAATGTCAATTGTAATTACTTTAGAGGAACTACTGCAATGTTGATTAACTGAAAACTTTCTCGTATAATATCGTAGCTTTAAGATAAGATCGACACTCTGTTCCTTGTACGTAGCGATAAATATCACCGAGTGACAAACTTTTATAAACTTCTTGAAATACGTCGCTGAACAATTACGGCAGTAATGCTTTGTGTCGAGGTACTGGCACGCGATCAAAAAATTCCTACAATTCGTCCAAGTTCAATGTACTCGAGACCGCGAATCGGTCAATTACGAATTGAACAATGGCTTCCGATCGAAATTAGGATTTTCTATTCGATCACGTAAACTCCATTATAAACTATTTACCTCTATAAAAACAACTTGTACCGATTACGGTATAAACCAAACGTGCAATAAATATTTTGCCAAATAAATTGCTACGAGGACTCGTAAATGTAAAACGAGTTTACCCTGTAAAGTGCAAAGCGTGACACGGAATTCAACAAAATAATATTGGGCTACGTTCCGTCACGGAAAACCGTTCTAAAACAGTTTAAATGCCTCGTGTCTTCTAATTACGTTTGACTTTTTAAGTGCCTCTTCTAACTATTATTACCGTTTCGAGTTTACAAATATTGCCGGCACCGAACGTGTAAACTCTTCCGTCGCGACGTCTCGTGCCGGCACCAGTCTCTTTTATTTCTTCACGCGGTGAATAATAGATATCGAATTCACTCTCGATATAATGGGATTTATTACGAGGTATTGAACGCTGACGAAGGGTAACGTGCACAAATGAAGCCAGATTGTAGCACCGATAAAAGAGTCACTATGAAAATAGAGAAACAAGAAAATTAAATGGAGTCCATGCACGTGTCGAATTGATATTTGAAAATTATAAACGTAAAGTGACTGCACCTATTATACAGGGTATTTGGCCACCCCTGGGAAAAATTCTAATGGGAGATTCTAGAGACCAAAATAAGACGAAAATCAATTATATCAATTTCTTGACTGAGGCTTCGTTAAGATGTTATTAAAAAATTAAATTAAAAATTTTCAAATCATTCTGAAAAAATTATTTTCGATTGCGGGAGTCGATTATAATCATTTTTGGTGAATACACATATCCCTGAAATCCTACCCACTTTCGAGAAAAAATTCGAGTAGGTGGGCAAATTTTTCGACGAAATTAAAAAATTTCAAATGATTCTAAAAAAATTATTTTTGGTTGCAGGGGTCAATTACAATCATTTTTGGTCATTAGACATACCCCCGAAATCCTACTCAGTTTCGAGAAAAAAATTCCTTACCGAAAATGTAATGTCTGACCATACCATTGATATGTTTCCCTGAAATTTCATGCATATGTTTAAAACGTCATAACTTCTGAACGGATTGGACGATTTTAATGTTTAAAAAAGCAAACTACGCGTATTTTGGTGGAGAATATGTACAAATCGCAAAAATATTCGAAAAGTTACTCCTTCACCACGAAAACTGACAAAAACCTCTTAAAAATGGTCCAATTTTTAAAGAGCCGTAACTCCTACAATAGTGAATATATTTCAATGAAACTTTTTTCTGAAGTAGAGCCTATGGGTACCTATAAAAAAGTATTAGACAACTTTTCTGTAGAGCCTCAAACAAAATTACTAAAAATGAAAAACAAATTTTTAAGGAAAATCGACAGGGGGTAAGTGCCTAAATTTTTCGGCGAAAAAAAAAATTTCGAATCGTACTGAAAAAATTATTTTTAGCTAAGGGGATCAATTACAATTATTTTTTGTGAATAGACATACCCTCGAAATCCTACACATTTTCGAGAAAAAAATTCGAGAATGTGTGAAATTTTTTCGACAAAATTAAAAAACTTCAAATCGTGCTGGAAAAATTATTTTCGGTTGCGGGGGTCAATTAAAATAATTTTTGGTGAATAGACCTACCCCCGAAATCCTACCCACTTTCCAGAAAAAAATTCGGTACGGGCGGAACTTTAAATGTTATTAACTTTTTAACGAAGCCTCCATCAACAAATTAGTATTCTTGATTTTCATCTTATTTTGGCCTCTAGAATCTCCCATTAAAATTTTTCCCATGGGTGGCCGAACACCCTGTATGTCCCCACCAACACAGTGATCGATACTTTCAATTTATCTCATTAAGATGAATATTAACTGTTTAATAAAACAACGAATTTTCTTATACTGTGGAAGAAACATAATATTCAAAATTGTATATTATCATTTAAAACGAGAATTGTTAAAAACTGTACCTCAATATAAAAATCTCAAGATTCGTAATTTGAAAAACGATTCTTCGTGTCAGATTCTTAGGGTTACCTTTGTATAATGTCTCACCATTAAAAGATGTCTATAGAAACGCCTCCATTCAAGAAGCATTAAAACGATTTATGATATTTACACGACGAAATCGTCTCATGACAGAAAGTGCTTTTCGTTTATGGGACACGCTACGCGTAAAAAAGTTTTATACAAGTTTACAACTACGACGTTACGTGCAAACGGATATAATTGCTCGTGTATTCTCGCTTAATCGTTGATCAACGATTCTTGCGACGACGCGTTCTCCCCGTAAACGAGATTTGGCATCACTATATGCAGCTGAAGGCGTCCAGGCGGCGACCACACCGCCGGTACTTTCTCTTCCATCGGAACTTTGCTCCCAGACTCGTCCTCCTTCGATTTGAAACGCGCCTTCGCGCGATCCGACGAGCACAATGCAAGATTCGCGGACGTTTCCTCGTTCTCCCGCCTTATCTTAAGCAATCTCTTCTGCAACACTCTCTCCTCTTTGTCGACGTGCTCCGGATTACGCGACCTGTGCAATTTACAGTTCTGTATCGTCGCCCGTTCGTATCGCGAGACCCTTCTTGCAACGGTACTCCATTTTCGCTCCTCGTCCCGCGGCGAATCTTCCACGGAATCGTCCTCCGGATCGTAGCTCTGCGCCCTTCCAGACAAATCCAGCCACTGAAGTACCCTCTCGAACAACGGATTCCAGAAAGCGTCGAGCGTTTCCTGTGCCTGCTTGCGCTCCATTATCCGCGGCTTAGGATCGTTCTCCGACTCCACCGATCCTCCGCAAGTTTCATCCCTGAAAATCGGTTTGTCGATAAGAACGTCTACGTTTCGTTTCACCGTTCGACGACCACGACGATCCTTTCCAACGTTCCCGTTGTCGTCGGACGAGAACTCCCCGTCCGTGGCGAAGCTCGCGGTCGTCATTCGAGGATAAGGAGGCGCGGACAGTTCGCGATACATACGCGAGGACGTCTTGTTCTCCGAACGATCGACGACCACGCTCAGATTCGCGAAACAGCCGTTCAAACGATCCAGCCGCGATTCAGGCTGACGATAGCTCGTCGCGTAATTTTTATTCCTCGAGGAACGTGACCGTCTTCGTGGCTCGGTGTCGACGAGAGGATCGTCCGGTGACAAAATCGCGTGTCGTATACCGTCCACCCACACGGTTCGAACTGATATCGGTCTTTCCGACGACGACCATATAGCTGGCATTCTTCGTACCGATGGAAGATCGAGATCAACGCATCGCGAGTTTCGATGCCTCTTAACGGGCGTGGAATTATCGCTGAGCGAATTGATATCATACTATGTAACGTTTGCTGTTTAGAAAAAGATCCGTTGCGTTCTTCTGCTCTTTATCATCGTGATTTTTAAACGTGGACAAATATTTTGCGGTCGTCCGTCGATTCCACGAGGCACGATGTGCGTCGTGGTTTCAGGTTCGAGCGAATTCCGACGTATCGACTCCCCGGGCTGAACAGGAGGACAAAACACGCGTCCGTTGTTCGGGACACGCGATCCAAACTGCGATGACTGTGACCATAGCGCAGCGACCAACAGTTTATATAGGAAGGAAACCAGCCCCGGAAGGGATGGCTGACTGGAGGGGTTGGTGCGACCTCCGCACCCCCATGTCCGATGGTACGTCGTTGCGTTCCCATAAATCAAGCAAAACTTCAGCGGGTTGCACGTGCCGCTGTCTCCGGCTAGTCGCGTAATTACACAGCATTGTCACGTGAGACTTATGTGTATTCGAATCGCTAACGAGGAACGTGCATTTTCAGCCAGGCCTGACCTAGAAATTTTCGTGCAAAATTTGAACGCAAATCGTTCTCTATTAAAATTTTAAACTCCGATCGAAAACACCAAACATACAGTGCTGGAGAATGATTATAAATTATTGATATTGCACCCCCCGCCGGCCCCCCACAGCATGAGCCAACCTCATCTCCACGCGGTGGACGCTGGGCAACGGGGTTGCCGGCTAACGAGGCTCTGGCTAAGAGAATATGGGTCGAGTACAATGTTGGGATGGAATTCTTTGGTTCCAGGATGAGATAAGACTCTAGAATAAAGGTCCTTATAGTGTAGTAATGGCTTGGAGTCAAGAAGGGTCGATGACTACCCTACCTCAATGATATGGCAAATCATTGAGAGAGTTAGTAGTTCCATGTCTCATAACTTGGCAGCGATTAAAACGCACCAAACACCGAGCAGGACAGCTCACGGCAAAGACAATAACTGTATTAAAACGAGGATTCTTATACTTCTAGAATTACTCGTTGGCATCCCTACCATAAACGTGTATCGATCGATTGTTATTTATTTCGGTGTTTTAAATTCGTCTATATCCTGTAAAGTAAATCTTTGGGAAAACGGGAAGCATTAATTCAACACACAAAAATAATTAGAAATCCACAGTTTAACTTATTTTCTTATTTAAAGATATCGTTAGTATTAGATCGTCTCGTAAATCCTTTTAAAGTGTTTTGTTCGATTTCTATACATTTTAATGTATGAAAAATCAGTGAAAGCATTTGTGGCATTTGATACTCCATTGCTTTAAACGAAACAACTGTGTTAAAATGGCTGCTGGCGAGGTTTGTGTCGTGTACAGGGATAATGAGACAATTAAGCCATCCACAATTTGTCCAGAAATTTTCAAGCCAGAATTATAAACAATTATGTTTCAATATACTCACCTCGTAACTCGGTGGCGGAATATGTCGGGCTTGAAACCTGGATCTGAGAGGAGGATCGAGCGGATGTCCAGGGTATCGCGGGGATGGTAGACCTAACGCGATAACTCTGAAGTCTTCGCTAACTCGAACGAGCCGCCAAGCATTTAATTCTTCTTTACTGTGCGCCTGAAACGATTAATTGATGAATTTAAAACAAATTTATGTTATTGGTAATATCAAATAATCAAACAGTATCGCTACCTCGAGTAACTTATCATAACGTGTCGCGGGGATAAGAAATCTACCATCTTCTAAGTGCATCTCCCGATTCTCTAATAAATTATTTAATACAGGAAGCACGTTTCGTTCAGCTTTCTCAACACCCTCGATAATGAGAACTCTTCCATTTGTCGCAGCTCTCACTGCACTTTGATCATGATAATAAGCAGTACCGCTTTTAATTTCTCTCCTTTGTTTCAAATCTGCTTCGGTTGTGTCCCTCGAAAGTGCAATAAATTCTAATTCGCGTCCCGTAAGTTCAAGAAACGACAGAGCTAATTCTCTTCGTTTAATTCCTGGACCGCCCATTAAAAAGATATCTTGAGATAAAACATCCTTTTGGAGCATCCATCTTAAGTGCCTCAATGCCTCTTGAGTAGATGCCTTTATTACTATTCCAAAGACAATCAAACTGTTTGGTCTTGATTTTTATAAAACTAAGAAAATTTTAATTGTACAGTAACCATCTTATTTAACTTACAATACTTTCGTGGTACGTATTCAGAATTCTGTGCTGGCTTCACTGGTTTTGAAACATCTCCTATAGTGACAACTACATTGTCTGCAATAAAAATATGATAATTAAGTATCGACAATGTCTCAACGTTATCAAACGCTAATTTAATTATCATCTAACTTACTTGATTTACAGCGTACAAACTGTGAAAGGTTAGGGTACATAATTTTTGATTTTTCTAAAACTCTTGACATAGTTGACATGCGACGAAGGTTGCAAGAAACGAATGACATTGTTTAACTTAACTTCCACTTCAAAACATAAACAATATCTTCAATGTTCTATAAAA
The DNA here is from genome assembly GCF_051014445.1 of Colletes latitarsis. Taxonomy (NCBI): domain Eukaryota; kingdom Metazoa; phylum Arthropoda; class Insecta; order Hymenoptera; family Colletidae; genus Colletes; species Colletes latitarsis. The sequence goes on from NC_135134.1 coordinate 46,970,613, forward strand.
GTGAAGTTTTATAGAAAAAAATATGTATTTATACGTAAACTTAAGTGTTTATCACAATAGCGATTACTATTATAATTTATTTTATCGCGTGTTAGTATATGAAAAAATGTTTCAATTTGAGTTTCATAGCATTATGCCATTAATACTGCCCCATAAACAAAGCATATTTAAAGAAAATAAGAAATAACTTGAACGTTCGATGCAATACTAATTTAAGGTTAAATACATATTTTCTATTACGTCATTTAAATTAATTATGCTGTGTGAATGAGAAAAGTTAAAAATATTGGGGAAAATGATTATACTTTAATAATAATCAGAAAACTTGCTTTATCTGAACTTAATAACACATATTATAATTAACACGTATTTATTGTTAAATTTCTAAAAACCAAATTCTAAATTAATTTTTATTCAAAAGTTACTATTCAAATATATTACACCAGTGAATGTTAACAGTATTCGTAAATATTTTCATAATGTACATTACATTATTACATATTACATCATACTATTACAAAGAATTCAAAGGTCATTTAAAGATAATGACTAGATGTTTCTACTTATGTTCAATATGTGAGAAATTAATAAGCATTTGTGGATTATGATACAACTCTTTTATTATCACACTGAAAATTATTACAATAATTCTATAAGCTATCTTAATATCAACATATACCTTATTGCTGCCTAAACATTTTCCATAAATTAGATCACTATGTAAAATAAACAGTTTTTCTGTAATGTATCACTTTCGGAATATTTAAAATACGAGTAAACTTTGTACTCAATGATAAATATTTGCAAGCATTAAATTCAAATAAAAGTATTTATCATATCGTATAAAATAATGGCGCATAAATGAATTAAAATAATTACTTTAATTATTTTACATTGCATTTTAAGGCTCGAATAAAAATTATAATAATTAAAAAAAAAAAAAATTAATGAACTGCGGATTCATTGTTTTGTTTGACATTCGGTTATCTGCTTTCTTGCAAATTATTATTTTTCTTAAACGTGATTATTCCGTATAGTAAATTATAGCATTAAGTACTTTATGCACAGTATAAAATGTAAATTAATTACTTAAGATTAATATCTATACAGTATATTACATGTTTTAAGAGGTACAAAGATCTACTTTGATTCCTACATGTTGCTCATTCTACACTATTTAGGCAGTAAAGTAGAAACATAAAGCAATTACAAAAAGGAGTACCTTTATAACAAATTAAATGTTATAATAAGCCAGAGAGTTATGTATATGTGTATCTAACATTTAATTGTCATTATTCATCAACACTGTGTAACATACTTAATTCGTGCATGTAAATAGTATTATAAAATCTTATAAAGAAACTGTTATGTGCTTGATATTAATTTAAAACAGTCAGAATTAGCATGTAAAAAACAAGTGATATGTATAAGAGATACAAAATGCGATTAAACATACCATTATTTTTTAAAATTTTTCAAGCAAAGAGAACATTTATTAACTTTGAAGCTTCTTTTGATACTACGTAAACATCTGAGTACAATTACGGGTGTCCTACAATTGGCGGCATTTCGTTTCTTTTACCCTGTCTATTTAAAATGCAATCTATTCAACTTTCATAAAGTTTATGTAAATGTTGAAGTATCATTGCGACTTCGCAATGAGTTACACATACGAATCAAGAGAATAAAATGTTTCTTATAGATTATACATAATAAAATATTCTTCTGTTATCCGAAAATTTCTCCGAGAAATTTAAAAATTTCTCTAAAAAAGAGAAAAGAGTAAATTTTATATTAACATATAAATAGTTAGAAATTAGAATAGGATTGAAAAATTTAGAATATTTACCTCTACGAAGTCGTCGGATCTTCTAGCATTGGCAGGGTAATAATCGACAATTAATGGACGTGGTCTTTGGCCAATACCAGATGGTTGCTGTAATCCACATGCTTGTTCTTCGTTTGTAATTACACTCACTAAAGTACTCACTACTTTTTCGTCTAGCTGCGACATTGCTTTGTTCGGTGTTTTCATACGCCTTAAGAATAAGGCATTCCATTTCTGTCTTAAATGTATAAAGAGAGTGGCAGTTTCAGGATCAAGTTTAAATACTATCCAATCATCGAGTTTGAAAATTGTTCCTTCGTTACTTTCGTCAACTTCGGAATCTGAATCACTTTCCGGTACAGCTGTGTGACAATAATAATATGAAAATAATCAACAGTGTTAAAATAAATGATATGTAGCAACATAGAATGGACAAGACCTTTCAGAGATTATGAGTATCGTTTTGTGTAAATTTAAGTACTTACATTCAGCTTCATGAATTACATCGATAGATAGTCTTGCTGGACCACAGAACAACGCTACTGTTAGTGGATTAACTAAAGTAACCATTTTAACATGACAAAAACGTCCTGTACGACTCATTTCTTCATAAACTAACCAATCGCAAGGTATAGTTTCTATATTGGCTGCGTGTGTCTCTGCAGACGTCATACGTAGTGACTTTGGATAATCTCTTAAAGTTGATGATGGATGGAAAAATACCTTCACTTCTTTTCTATAAAATTCATTATGGAGCATGTAAAAAGAGAACTAGTACTGCACTATACGAGAGTATGTACAAGAGAAGAAACAAATTGACATACTGTGTTCTCAATTGCAAGTGTTCTCTATCCACTCTTATTAGATTTGGATATAAACCAGCAGTCAAAGCTGCTTTCACTACTGCCCAATTTTCGGAATTTGAATTTAAATCTCTGATATCTCCCGGCCCCCTAGCCCTGACGAATCCAGATGCACGAAGCTGACCGAGGAGTTGAGTACGCATTCCAACTACCATCTCCATTACAGCAGCAGATATAAAATTTTGCTCGCAAAATATACGTTCTTTGCCGCTTGCGCGTGCATTTTGCCAACCTTGAAAAGCACGCAACACCGCCATATGATCGGAATACGCATTAGTCGCGAACCTCTTACGAGCTGCAGTTGCGGCTCGTTTCTGTGATGGTTGCGAAGGTAAAACAAAGGGATCCCTGAAATTAATTGTTTATTAAAACAATCTAAAAGTAATATATTTCAATTTCTCAACAGTTTGGCCTAATGATGCTTTTCTTTTAGAAAAACAAGATGTCACGACTAATTGAAAATTTCTTTTTAATTCTTCGACATATAAAACTTCACTTACTTATACGCCAAACTGCACACAATAGTCAAGACTGGATCCAAGCATTTCAAAACAACAGCATACAGCAACATTTTCCCTAGCCGTGGTTCAACTGGTAAATCAAGTAAATGGCTTCCTAATTCGGTGAGATCTTCCCACGGATCTAACGCATCGATAGTTTTTAGCAACTGAACCGCATTTCTTGTTACTATATTGGAGGGAGGCTCTAGTGCTCGCTCTAAAAATTCTGCGATCGGTGTGTTTCCGGGAGCTAAATGTTTTGTATACAGACACAATTCTTGCAGTGGTAATCTTAGAATTTCGGGAGTTTGATAGGGCTGCATACTGTTATATCGAATTGAGGAGAACATGCGGTAGCAAATGCCTTTTCTACACCTTCCTGCTCTGCCCTTACGCTGTTTTGCACAAGCTTGAGAAATCCACTTGGATTTAAGCGTGCAAACTCCCGATATAGCGTCGAAAGACTTTTCTTTCACTTTACCCGAATCAATAACGTAAACAACATCGTCGATCGTAATACTCGTCTCAGCGATATTCGTCGAAAGAATAATTTTACGAGTTCCCTGCGGACTTGGTTTAAATACTTTCTTTTGGTCGCATGTTTGCATGTTCGAATGAAGCACGTATAAAGTATACCGTAAACCTTGATTCATTTCTTTCGCTTCGTTATTAATTTTTTCCCTCATAGTCACGATATCGTCGTATCCTGGTAAGAATACCAAAAGAGAACCGGAAGGCATTTTCAAATGAACATGTATAATTAATCGTAACAGAAGATCATAATTAATATTGTCGTCGTTGAATGTATGATTATATAAATCCAATAAAAGTTTATCCTCTTCTGAAAGTGAAACGTCTTTAGTATATGTTATTGCGTCATCTTGCAATGTGCAATCGTAAGTTTTCATATATGCTTCTATTAATTCTGCACATTCAGTTTGTTTCATTTTTTTCGCCCAATCCAAGGCAGTCCACTCGTTGCCTGCGCATAAATTTAAATTAGCGCCCAGATTTAATAGTTGCTCCGTAGTGTTTATGCATCCTCTACCCGCGGCTACCATAAGCGGTGTCACATGCGTTGCGGAATGTTGATAGTCTACAGAAACATTCTCACAAAAAATGAAATATAAAAGTTGCGCGAAACTCTCTTCGCCACCGCATAACCATGCTTTGCAAATACTTGTATCCATTTCTTCTATTAGCCAAGGTTCCAATTTCACAATTTCTGGAATAGGTTCGCTTTGCTGAGCTAAAATCGGAGCAGGTAATAAACATCTCTCAGTCGTACTGTTCGACCCGGATTGTTGAGGCTCGTATTGTGTCCAATTTTCTAATAGTTTCCGTTGATCCTTTTTATTCAGTAGCTCTTTTCTTTTCAAAAGCATTTCTTTTGTCATGTAACCAGTTATTTTTAGAACATCTTCTAGAAAATATGTATCCACGTCGAACGATCTACCCAAGACATTGATAACCGCGCATTTGTTAAAATATTTTACAAAAATGTTGACATCCAACGTAGCGCTCATAAGTACAAGCTTCAAAGATCTGTTTTTCAATAATGCATCCTTCAGTGCTATCAAAAGAAAATCGCAGAATCTGTCGCGTTCATGAACTTCGTCTACTATAACGTGTGTAACAGTGCTCAAAGCAGAATCACCCGCCATAAGAGTTCGAAGCAACACACCGTTTGTACAGTATGTTAAAAGAGTTTTTGGGGCAACTCTGCTCTCGAGTCTTATTTGATAACCAAACGTTTGACCAATTTTTTCATCTCTTTCAAATGCTACTCTTTCGGCTACAGATACGGCGGACAGTCTTCTTGGTTGAGTGCAGATGATTCTACAAGGTTGATGCCTCTGTTGACAGTGCTCCAGAATAAACTGAGGCACCTGGGTCGTTTTACCACTACCTGTTTCACCACCTATTATGACCACTTGATTGGCATTTAAAGCGTTAAGAATCTCTTCTCTGACGCTAAAAATTGGTAGCGATTTACGAAAATTTAATACATCGAAATTCGTTTTCAATTGTGGTATTTGTGGCACACTGTTGTTTAATCGCCCCATTGCTTTGGTATTTGTATTCACTGAAACTGAAAATTAAAGATCATAATTATTTTTAACTTTGAACAAAATGTGTCCAGTAATGCCATTACTAGACATCAAATATGTACCGTACCATCTGTATTAAAAGGACGTTCTCGTTCAAGCGGCGGTAATAGATCATGGCATTCTTTTAAATTTAATGGAAAGTTTTGTATTAAGGTAAAAATACTCTGTCTCAATGACTTTGGCAATTTTATTACAGCATCGGCTTGAACTATGGATGATCCCTCTCTCTTGTACACCGTTAAAAAACGATTTGTACCTTTGCTGTTGGAAAGAGATTTATAATTTACAATCGTTATCAATTTGAAATATACATATATTATTTTCTTAATTACCCTCTGCTTTTGGACTTTAATCCAAGTTCGTACGCAAGTAAATGAATGTATGCTCTCTCATCCGATGTGTACGACGATGGAAACTCCAGTTCTTTTTGATGCGGAGAGTCCATTAACTTTTTTAATGTTAAATTTACAGCAATTCTAGTATCCTCCCCGATGAAAGGAACTTTCTTGTGACGATTTTGACGCGACATTGTGTATATTTAGTGATTATTTCTGTAATACAAAACAAATATTACTGAAACTATACTATTTCACGCATAAATTTCAGTCCAACTAGCTAAATTCATAGCGAATACTAATATACCAATCAATCTTCACTTTGTTTGCATATGTTATTTTTAAAGTAAAATATAACGTATCTCAGAAGATCTCAAGATAGCAAGTGAAACATCTTACGAAATTAATTATGACCTTAATGAATTTAATAAAACAAACATGTTCAAAATTGACAACCTCGAAAGCGTAGTATGACAAAAACACGTAATTGCAAAATCTACTTCACAAACGATATTGATTATTATTACGATAAACATAACTTCATCATTCGAATATTTTCATTCGTCGAGCAATAAAACGATTCGAAAAAGAAATTGCATTTAAACTCACGTAATCTAAATGACCTTGTCAAAGTACATTGATCTTTTGGCGAATGATACTATATTTTGATAGTTAACAATCGCTAATAGCAACAAATGTTACAGCGTTCGCGAACGTTCCTAAATATTTGTTATAAAAATGCACCACATCTGCGGAAACGATTCGCGATAAATACAAATGAATAATATTTACGTCGCTTGATTATTAACTCCCCCTATTTAACGGAACAAAGCTACGCGTAATGATTTCTGTCGATAAAAAGCGCATTCTACCAAGTCCGCAACCGAGAATGTCGCGATGTTACCCGCGAAGGCTAGAAAGATCCTAAGTTGGTTGGTCGCGTTCAACAACAGATAGTGTCCTCGTCGTTTTTACGAGAGATCCGCAAACAGTGAAAGCAGGTACACGGCCGAATGCTGTTCCAGTAAACAATATGGCCGGTTTAGTTTTGTGCGCGGGTTATGTCGTCCCTATTGTATTTCGCGAATGTTTACTGTGCTGCATCCAGGATTAGTAGTTCTCGGTAAGTGTGCATTCCACAAAGAGTACATAATCGCGCGTAAAACAGTCGAACGAACACGGTTCGCGACACAGGATTTTGTACATCGACGATCGACGATTATCAGTGTGGCTTTCCGTCAATTACCGTCCGACCGTGTTCGAAGATATCGGTGAAATCTCAACGAAGATTTTCGATTCGGCCACGGTGGATCTTGCTTTCCCACGCGTGCAACGTACGTGCCTTTAAACACGAACGAACGTCACGTGTCAAACGGACCGTCGTTTTACGAAAGTTGAATGAAAACGGGAACGACGGTTGAGATTGCGGACTCTCTTGGCAATGTTAAACGGTATCAACTTTTCTTTCACCGTCCTGTGCGAATTGTGTCGAACCGGCCTGTCGTCGGTCTCGCGTCGTTCGCAAACTTGGCCAAGGTTCCAGTTTTCGATTGGTACTCTTCCTGCGAGTACACAATAAAGATTAAACTTCGCGACAACGTAAGCGAAGCAACAGGTTTTTTGCTGTGAAACTGCCGATGACCTCCCGTGCTCGGTACTCAAACAGTACACTCATGATCCTCGGACGTAATTGCAGTACGTGTGTTCCACGTTCGTTTATTTACGGGAATTTTAAAAAAACTACTGGACGCGTTATCGATCGAAAATTTAATTACCGCTTGAAACATTTGAGTAATCGTGGACACGCATTAAATATTAAACGAGCAATTTCATTCGAACGTGATGCAGTTCGCTCAAACTGATATACAATTTCTAAGTAACAACGTTATTTGTATTTCTCGTTTAAACGTAAAGTTAACGTCGTAGGGTATTTTATTCTTTATTGTTAGTTAACACCAGGAGGCATTATCGGTCAAAATTTCATTCCTCGTATAAAAAAAAATGTTATTTTCACTTTTTCTTTTTACAAATACGTTATCGACTATTTTTCAACAGCTTATGCTAGATTCTCTTTGCATTAAAGTTGGTTAAGTTATCGAGTTAGGTTATACAGGGTGTTCGACCATCCTTGGAAACAATTTTAATGGGAGATTCTAGAGGCCAAAATAGGACGAAAATCAAGAATACCAATTTGTTGATGGAGGCTTCGTTAAAAAGTTACTAACGTTTAAAGTTCCGACCATACTGAATTTTTTTCTCGAAAATGCGCAGGATTTCGGGGGTATGTCTAATGACCAAAAATGATTGTAATAGACCCCTGCAACAGAAAATAATTTTTTTAGAACGATTTGAAATTTTTTAATTTTGTCGAAAAATTTCAACAACTACTCAAATTTTTTTCTCGAAAGTGGGTACGATTTCGAGGGTATGTCTAATGACCAAAAATGATTGTAATTGACCTCTGTAACTAAATATAATTTTTTTAGTATGATTTGAAATTTTTTAATTTTGTCGAAAAATTTGATACATTCTCGAATTTTTTTCTCGAAAGTGGGTACGATTTCGGGGGTATACCTAATGATCAAAAATAAATGTAATTGATCTCTGCAACTAAATATAATTTTTTCAGAATGATTTGAAATTTTTTAATTTAATTTTTTAATAACTTTTTAACGAAGCCTCAATCAAGAAATTGATATTCTTGATTTTCATCTTATTTTGGTCTCTAGAATCTCCCTTTAAAATTTTTCCCGGAGGTGGCCGAACACCCTGTATAATTGGTTATTTCATCGAACAGTTTTTATTTCTTGATAATAAAAAGTTTAATTTTATAATTCAAACACTGATTTTTTATTCGTTATTAGAAATTTGTGTCTATCGTGGATAAGAATTTTGGTCATCTCAACTATATGTAATACACAATTTATATTTAATTTTTTATGCATGTTTAAGAATAACACTAAATATTATTGTGATTAGATAGTATTTATTGGACCATACAGAGCAGCTTAATAAGTTTATTGAGCTATTTTGTATGCTCTAATAAATACTCATCCAATCACACATTATCGATGATAATTAAAGAAGAAATAAATTTATCGAGTACCCGATAAATTGTCAGAAATTTAATATTTGAATAATTCTTTCTACGAATTGGGCATTTCCAAAAATAACAAGATTATTTTCCCTATTTTTACTCATCGTCGCGTCAAGCGTGAAAACCCTATTAACGCTCGCTTCGTCGATCAGATATTCGGGGAAAAACCAATAATGAATGATATTCAACGATCGTGAGATTTTATGAAATGAAACTTTTATCAATTCTTCAGATCACAACAAAAATGTAAATTATATTTCGATTAAATTATATTCGGTTTCTTTTTTATCTTTTGATAAATATAATACAGTAAGGGAATAAGATTTACTCAGAAAATTGTATGTTTGTCGTTGTTTGCATTTTTCAAACCAGGCCAAGCGTCCAATGATTTATAGCGGTATATTGTACATCTATGTATATAATTATATTTATCGTAATTATAAAACTTACGAAGTATACCAAACTAAGCAACAAAGAATAGAATGGGTAAAGTCTACAGTGCACGTTTTTGTTATCTGAAATTTGCATTTATTCAACATGTTTTTGATGAAGGAAGTAGATTAACTTCCTTGCGTTTGACCCTTTGATCGCGTCAGTGGAGGGAGGTAGATTCACCTCACCAGCCACGCGATCAAAACAACCTTTTTTGTTGGCTTTGTTACGAGAATCTATTTAGTTTATGAAAATCAAACGTGTTAAGCTGTCCAAGAAGATTTGATTCTGCAACACCAACCGTACACCCTAACTATAAGAATAAGTAAAAGTAAAGGTTAACTTGAGAAAATTAAAATTTGTTATTTGTGACTACAAAAACAAAATCTTTCATTTTAAATGGTTTGATCGCATTTTAAACATTCAAGGATCGTTGTAGATTAAGCGTTCTTTCTCGAGTGGGCTCAATAATATGAAATTCGTTTGTAGAGTACTGAAGTTAGGTTAGGTTAGGTTGATATTGACTATTATTTTCGCTGCGACCAAGTCGTTTCTTTGTATAGTTAAAAGTAGAGATGGCGTGAACTGCTACTTTTGAATCACTCGTGATTCGATCACGTTCATTCCCAATCATGGTGATTTTTCACCGTGATTTTGTGATCACTGTTAGTGATTTTGCACGCCATCTCTAGTTAGAAGTAACGAAGACACGATTCGTGACATGATTACCGAGAGACACCCGGTACGTATGTGTGTATTTCTTCGTTAAATTCATATGACCCGAATAGAAGATATTAATCAGAAGAAATGTATATCGAGAACCACACGCTGCGAGAAGGCGATTATGGGAATGTTTGGGTTGGCAACGAGAGACGATTGGCCTTGGTGACGCCAAAAGAGTTCGCTCCCTGCTTCGGTCGAGTCTGACAGCAAAACCGTGACGACACATTATGCCTGGAAGGAAACCATAACAGCGGCTCTACGGCGAAATCCGTTACGTCGCATTTTAGCCGAGTGCACGTGTACCCGAGTCGAAGTTAACGTTCCTGGAAGAAGACTGGAAGAGAGACTCCCGTGTGAAAAAGAAACGTTTAGACGATCGTTTCGATTTATTTCGAAGCGTGAAATCACTTTTTTCGAAGCATCGTGCACGATGAGAATTCCAGACGTTGAGGATCGTTTTTATTATTGGTTACGCAACAGACGTTACAATTGTATAGCAATTTGGAACAATAAGGAAACGTGTTTAAAAGTACCGTAAACACAACGATCACAATGGCCCTGTGATATCAACAGCGAGGAATGTGATTAAACTGTACGCGACTCGTCGAGCATGATTTGCGTGCGTATAAGACACATTTGCGATCCGAGTAGAAATGTCAAAGATTTATTGAGAATCGTTACGTTGAACGCGTGTATTTATAATATAAATTAGACAGAAATATTAATATTTGTGAACTTTAAGTACTATCGTTGAGAAAATGACATAACCAAAAATTAAGGGGATAATGGCGGATGAAGTAACGATGATGGATCGAAAGTCAGTTGAAATCTAAATTGCTTGTGAATAAATCCATATAACAATAAATATGAGAAACAAAAATGTTTTCTCGTTGCCTTTTTTCCATTAAATTTCTTGGACTTTTTTCAAACTTTTTGTCAGAAATAAAGCGCCATTTGTTTCTGCGCCACCTAGAGTTCTTTTGACTTACTACTATTGTACCGTGTGTCTTTTGTCTATAACGAAGCTTCGTGCTTATTAAATGTGTTACTGAGTAAATGAGTTTTGCTCATTTGAACCCCCAAATTTCCACACTTTTATACGTTTAACTATAAAAATGTGAACATTTGTAACTTTAGTACTTAAGGGTCACGTCTACGAAGGGTGCTGTGGTAACCATGGTACAAACATATACAGGGTGATCAGGGTTTTTATTTTTAATCGTACATCCACGTATTACAATTCTTAAAAAATATAAAATTATACAGAGTGTTTGGCCACCTCTGGGAAAAATTTTAATGGGAGATTCTAGAGGCCAAAATAAAACGAAAATCAAGAATACTAATTTGTTGATGGAGACTTCGTTAAAAAGTTATTAACGTTTAAAATTCCGCTCGTACTGAATTTTTTTCTGGAAACTGGGTAGGATTTCGGGGGTATGTTTAATGACCAAAAATGATTGTACTTGACCCCCACAACAGAAAATAATTTTTCCAGAAAGATTTGTAATTTTTTAATTTTGTCGAAAACTTTCACACCTTCTCGAATTTTTTTCTCGAAAGTGCGTAGGATTTCGAGGGTATGTCTAATGACCAAAAATGATTGTAATTGACCCCCATAACCGAAAATAATTTTTCCAGAACGATTTGAAATTTTTTAATTTTATCGAAAAATTTCACACCTTCTCGAATTTTTTTCTCGAAAGTGAGTACGATTTTGAGGGTATCCCTAATGACCAAAAATAAATGTAATTGATCCCTGCAACTAAATATAATTTTTTCAGAATAATTTGAAATTTTGTAATTTAATTTTGTAATAACTTTTTAATGAAGCCTCAGTCAAGAAATATTCTTGATTTTCGTCTTATTTTGGCCTCTAGAATCTCCCATTAAAATTTTTCCTAGGGGTGACCGAACACCCTGTAATCTCAGGACATCTATAAAAAACAAAAAACGTTAATCTCGAATTTTGAATTTTGCAACATATTTTCTATAATCTTCATCGATCCAGGCGCGTGATTTAATGTGTAAATGGCACGACAAGCTATTTGCGTACGCCCTGTACACCATACGCGTTTCAGTTCTAATTCCATATTTATTGCACGCGATACTTTTCCAGGAGTACCGATCAAAAAACGCGAAAAAGAACAGTTTTATATAGTTTTCTTCTTCCAGCGAAAGTATACGGGGTACGCGAGAACAGAAACATACGTAAACATTTTAATTTCTCCGTTAAGGTTTATTCTTCGATGTATTTATCATCGGGAACAAGCGAAAGAGAGAGGGATGCTATTGGTCGGTAGGATTTTTTTTTTCTTTTTTTTCTTTTTAGGGAAAGTCAACCGCGTTGATTGCACGAGAGTCAGGTTGCGTTGGTTGTGTCGTTCGTTCGGGAATTACGTAAGTCGCCATCGCATCTGCTCGTTGCGCTTGTCTACCAGTTAATGGTCGGGCAAACGTTGAAGATTCCAATTGATCGGGGCCTCAGAAGGTGGCGCGGTAAGTGCTCACTGTCCAACAACCGTCGGTAGTTTAAATAAATGCCGGATCAAACGGACCGATAAATCACGGAACGATCCAATTCGGTTGCACGCGCACTTAAACTGATCACCTATGCCGCGTTTCGCGACGCTTGTGCATGGTGGCCGCGTCTCGTCCCGATTTAAATGCAACGATCGACGGAGAAACGAAATGAATATGCATATTCTTTCGATCGCGGATCGATAGATCCGGGTTCGGCGCGCGACCGTAACTCTCGCGATGCATGGCGGGGCATTTGCCTCGAGAGGACAGGGAAAACGATTGTTTTTTAAAATTTATATTAACATTGTACAAATTTATACGATTTAATTTTTTTTTTATATAATAGATTTATAGAATACAGGGCAGTTGGCCACCTATTCGAATTTTTTTCTCGAAACTGCGTAGGATTTCGGGGGTGCACCTATTCGCCAAAAATGGTTGTAATTGACCCCCCTAGCTAAAAATAATTTTTTTAGAACGATTTGAAAAATTTTTTTTCGTCGGAAAATTTAGGCACCCCCCTGTCGATTTTTCTTAAAAATTCCTTTTTCATTTTTAGTAATTTTGTTTGAAGCTCTACAGAAAAGTTGTCTAATATTTTTTTGTGGATACCTATGGGCTCTACTTCAGAAAACAGTTTCATTGAAATATATTCACTATTGTAGGAGTTATGGCTGTTTGAAAATTGGACCATTTTTATGGGGTTTTTCTCATTTTGCGGGGTCAAGGACCAACTTTTCGAATATTTTTGCAATTTGTACGTATTCTTCATCAAAATACGCGTAGTTTGCTTTTTTAAACATTAAAATCGTCCAATCCGTTCAGAAGTTATGACGTTTTAAAGATTCGGATGAAAATTCGGGCAGACATTTCTGGCCAGAAATTATATTTTCGGTAAGGAATTTTTTTCTCGAAACTGAGTAGGATTTCGGGGGTATGTCTGTTGACCAAAAATGATTGTAATTGACCCCTGCAACCAAAAATAATTTTTCCAGAACGATTTGAAATTTTTTAATTTTATCGAAAAATTTCACACCTTCTCGAATTTTTTTCTCGAAAGTGAGTAAGATTTCGAGGGTATGTCTATTGACCAAAAATGATTGTAATTGACCCCTGCAACTAAAAATAATTTTTCCAGAACGACTTGAAATTTTTTAATTTAATTTTTTATTAGCTTTTTAACGATACCTCAATCAAGAAATTGATATTTTTGATTTTCGTCTTATTTTGGCCTTTAGAATCTCCCATTAAAATTTTAACACCCGAACACTCTGTATACTATAGTCTTACAAAAACTCGAAGTGAACCAAGTGGGTTCTCGACCCGGTCAGTGTATTATTCATCTCATACAAGAACGTTAAAGTACTGTTTATTAACTCCACTGCTAGAGGAAAAGATGACTAGTACGTACGTATAAGAAAATCATTTCTAGTCAAATATGTAGAAGCAAGACGGTAACTGAATTGATAATTACAAGGTATATCTGCGATTATAAATTAATCGAACATTTGACACAGTTATGAGAATCATTTTATGAAATCATAAATTATTTATAAACGGCTGTAGTCATTTGCGTACAGAGATCAGCTTCAGTGGAAGTTGGACTGCTTTTACAATTCACATGTAACCGTTTGTTGCACCTATCACGGAACGCAGATCACGTTGGCATTACTCTCGACGAAAGCACTTAATTATGTTTAACATTCTAGCTGCATCGTGCATGCAAACGCGTTCCTAGACGTAACTGGCGAACGCCATAATAGTTACAAATTAAAATGAAATGAAAAACATACGATTCTAACGACACTTGCACCGAAAGTGTAGAAAATATACAAGTTTGCTGTACGGACCGTAGAAATTGTATTTCGAGTAGGATTTTTGGCTCGTGGCGATGCGAAAATAAATTTCTAAATTTAGAGCTATCGCGGGAGACGGTTTTTCGCGTTCGCCGAAGTGAAAAATAAACCGAAGCGTAAAATTCGACCGCCAGTCGAGCGAAATGGTAAAGGTTTTCCCCGGGTCGAATTGTTTGAAAAAAAAAAAAATAATAATCGTATTCGAAATTCGTGCATTCCTGTCCGCTTTAAAAGACGCCGTGCAGATCCTTTCTCCTACGAAGTCCGTGTCGATCGACCTTGGACTCGGAAACGTCACATACGTTTTCACTTGTTCGAATGTGTGTTCGCGTTATATAAATCCCGTCGTATTTCCCGATGCTTCGGAATGCCTGCAGTCGTTGCCTTTATTTTTCCCCGGAGTCGCTCGAGAGCCCGCGTCTTCCACGTCGGGCACCATCGTTATCAGCATTGTTACTAACGACAGAGTTCATCGCGACCGATAAAAATACACGAGCGCGTAGGTGCAACTGTTAATATTTGATCGGTAGTCTTAAAATAGAAACGTTCGTTTCCTGATCGTCTCGTCCCACGATCATACTAATTTAATACTATTTTAACTAAATAGCGAACCTCCGGTATAGCAAAAACTCTTTAATGGTGTATTAATTACATTTATCTATTTCGACACAGAAATTTAAGTAAATAAAAGTTGTTTCAATATTATTGGGGCGATTTGGGATAAATTGTCATTTTCCATGAAGCTCTAACCTGAACCTCGAATATCGGTGAGACCACAGTACATATTGCAAAGATGAAACTTTTTTATTTTTGCTTTTTTTTAAATGTAACTTTTACCAAAGTATTTGTCAGAGTTTCCCGATTAAAATGAGACCAAACACGGTATAATTTGTTTTTAATCTATTTCTAATAGAGTATAAAATCGTGTTAAATACGATTAAATACGCACTCGTATCTCTATCGTGTTTTATGTCGATTGGCACTTTCGTTTTAAAATATATAATAATTTTGTAATTCAGTATAAATAAATCTACGTTCAGAGTTTGCTCTCACAGCCATTGAAGTGTTCTTAATATTCTTGAAGTATACCAGTTAAGTAACAGAAAAAATCCATAATCTTGTCAAGCAACATGGTTGCATATATTTGGCTTTAACCTTTTCGACGTCACAGTTTGTCACCATTTTGCTCGACGAAACGAATTATTTTGTTATATGTCAAAGGTTCGCATACGATCTATTATTGTTATCGATTTTCAACATTTCTTTATCGAGATACCTTTTTTCGCAGAAAATTACCGTACGATCGCTGTGCTATGTTCTCGTAACCTTTTTGAACGAATTTAATCGACAGTGTTACCGTTATTCGACATATAGAAACGGGGAAACGTTGCGTTAACGATCGTATACAAAACCTTAGGTCGCACACATCGATCCTCCTCACGGGTAGATGTAAATAATGGATACAGTCACGTGACTTATTCAGAGAGTATAGTTGTTGCAAAGTCCCCGTCATTCGATTTACACTGTCTGTCAACAATTTCCAACGACGAAATCGGTCGGTTTTTAAGTCGACTCGTATTCGACATCGGTCGCAGTCGTAGCTACTCACGGCGCGCTTATTAATTATGAACTGTGCATAAACCGCGCCGTAGGATTATAGTAGTTACGTATTTCGAAACAATTCCGCAGGTAACCGGTGACTAGACAAAAGAACAAAGGTTAAACAAATACGCGAACAATAGCAGCGGTCACGTGACAACAGATTACGATCGTGTAATCTGTTAGTCGTAACGGATAGCGGCCTAGAAAATGTTCGTAATGTTTATTGTACAGGAAACGTCGTTTAAAATCGGCGACCTTACCGGTATTAAACGGTTGCGTAAACGAAAACTAAAATTCGAAAGGAAATGATACGGATACGCCGGAGGCGCAGAAAATGTTTGTCGTATTTATTTGATGAAAACTGTCGTGTTCTCCAATGCGTGGAAAAGTAAGATTTACAAGAAGAATAATACGAAAGTCTACTCGTTATTATTCTGAAACGTCTTCCTCGTAAAACAATTAGTTGGGAGAAAATTGTTTCGAGCGAACTGCGTTAAGATTTCACGTGAGATCATTCACGTCGCGTGGTTTCCGCGTGGACAGCAAATGAAAAAGTTACGCTTCCACGACACGAGATGACACTAAGTAATTAGCCTGTAATCTCGACGACCAATCGGAGGAGAAAGTGTCGGTCCCGACCTCGCCCAACAAATCCAGATCCGTGCCTATTTTCCCCGTATGCTTATCAAAAAAAAAAAGAGGAAAAAAAAACAGATTAAGCGTCTGAACCATAGCGAACGTGAACGCGAGATCATTGGCAACTGGAACACAGATAAGCTTCCTGCTTATCCACACGCTTGTACAACCGGGCCGTTTACACGCGATTTACTGCCGCCATTTTGATTGAAATTTCATTTTTCTTGCAGGCCTGTACTTACCGGGCGTCTTGTTTTAATCGATTCACGTAAATATCGTCATGAGCGGTATTTAACAGATTTTTAAAATATCAATTTCTTGACTGAGATTTCGTTACAAAGATATTAAAAAATTTAATTAAAAAGTTTCAAATCATTCTGGAAAAATTATTTTTGGTTACAGGGGACAGTTACAATCATTTTTGGTGAATACACATACTCCCGAAATCCCACGCACTTTCGAGAAAAAAATTCGAGTAGTTGCTGAAATTTTTCGACAAACTTAAAAAATTTTAAATCGTTCTAAAAAAATTATTTTAGTTGCTGGGGTCGATTACAAATAAACCAAAATAGATAATAAATGAATATGTCAAATAGTTTTTCCGTCAAATCAATTTGTTTAGTAGTTACAAGCATTTGTTCCACAACAACCATACTGCGCCAATACTTATATGCAGTACTGTATGTAGCATTTCTTGAACTTTGGAAGCATCAGATATCGTTAGGACGTTTTTAAAACTTCAATTTTAGTGTGAAAGATGCAAGAATAGTTACGTAACAATTTCTTTTTTATTTTATCATTATTTGATTAAAGAATGTCCTCCAGGCTGGATAGATGGCAATTTCAGAAACGTGCGTACGCGTATGGCCTTGACTACTGCAAATCATTGTTATTGCCGAAGTTACGTCGATATTCGAAAATCCTTCGTCCGCAAACAAATCACGTCCAGTTCGTAACGTTAAATCACAATTGTACACGATCATTTAAAAAATTTCCGTATAAAAATCGAACGAGCTTACGTATCTTGTCAATAAAATAAAGTGTCGCTATCGTAATGAACTCGACGCGTTTAAATAATTTCTACTTTCGTGTAACCTTCGATTGTTTGAAAGTTACTGTATACGCGTACTCGTTGCGTTTCTTTTTATACTTTTACGATAGCACGAATTGTGTCGTTCAAATTAAGGAAGATAGCACTATCTCGAAACATTCTAAAAAACGTGAGAAAAACATTTTTTTTCATTAGTAATAATAGATTCTGTATAAAAAGGTCTGTTCTTCGTATCTTTTGACACTCGATATCTATTTATAGGTATTCTCCGTTCAGCATTTTCCGTATCAATGGATTATCAATTTAATCGTTTGATTTCTAATTATATAATCCTTCTGTCCTCATCCATCACTCGATATCGTATTCTGTGAAACCTTTTATCGCTTTCGAGGAGTCGGTTCAGCGAACGTACACCGGATAAGTAAATCATTCGTTCGTGTAAAGCCATCGACGAAATTATTATTTCACGCGTCTTTCCTTCAATTATATCAACAACATCTATCGTAACAAGGCGTCGTTGATGCATGACGTGGGTTTATTCAGTTTCTTATGATTAACCGGCAAGTGGCCTTGACCATCGTCAAAAGGCCAACCGAAGAGGAAACGTTATATCCCTATCGTAGTTAACTCGCTACATTTTTCATTTGGCTACCAACTTCTAATGGCATGAAATATTACCGTATATTTTCACCTTGAAATATTCTTCCGTAACCTAATGACCCTCTCATTGTTACTTCCATATTGAATCGGATCTATTGTCTTCCGCAAGCTCGTTACGTAACCTGCCAATCCAGTGACTAATACGCTTAAAAATCCTTTCAGTTTCGACCGATTGCGTCTGCCTTGAAATACTAATTGCCCGTCGACGGTGGTGTCCGCTTTATCACGGAACGGTAAAATATGTAATTTTTTAACGATACTTTGAGTGGCCACTTATTTCCAATTATTCGCGTGCACGATACGTTATGGTCTAATCCGATGACCGTATACTCTTTGGTAACTCATAATATTTACCAAAAGCAACAAACAATAAAAAGAGTATTCGAAAATACATAGAAATTTATAGCAGTTATATAACATTCGTTTCGAAGCAACCGCCAATATGCAATTTACTAACATATTATGGATCGTGGATGTACAATTATTTTACAATCAAAAATCTATTAAAGGCTATGGTTTCAGTGATAACAACACAGGTCGTTACACTGTTATATCGCTAGAAAGCGTAGGGTCGAAATGACAATAATCGTTTTCATGGAAATAATTAAAACAATAATTTGAAACATTCTTAACTAATCATCTTATGTTACTTTTCAAAGTCTTACATAATAATGTTAAGTAATTGGAAAAGACAATATTTCTATAACGAAACCTTCGAATACATTGTCACCCGCATAAATGAGTACTAATCATCTTATGTTACTTTTCAAAGTCTTACATAATAATGTTAAGTAATTGGAAAAGACAATATTTCTATAACGAAACCTTCGAATACGTTGTCACCCGCATAACTGAGCTACTTTTACCCCGGATTAGTGAACCGGATCCTTTCCCCATCGCTGTTAGCGTCTGGAACAAAATCTATAGATACTTCAAGCAACTGAACAGCAACAGAATTTATAATTAAATTAATACCTAATTAAATTCATATTTTTTTAAACATATTCCACGATGGAACTATTTCTATAAAAATGTAAACATATACAACAGTACGTAAGATTAAATACCGTGCACAAAATAAAGCGTCATCTGTCAGATTGTTTACTTTTATTTATATATTCGCCAACGATATTTATGTTAATTAATGAGACACATTTAGGGGATGAGATGTGGGGAGGCTTCTTCGCCAGAAAGAACAACAACAACAACAAATTCATCGCGTTGTAACTGTATCGACGTTCGAGAAATTGCATAAACAAAGTGCAATTGAGCGCATCATATTTACGAACGTTGCTCGAACGGATTGTCGGGGACCGTGTCGCCTTGACCGTGAGAATGAAAGGGCAAACGCAGGAAGAAACGTTTCGCAATGCTTCGAACAGCGGTGCAGTTTCAAACGTGGTTCCGATAATCACCGATCTCCTGAAACATTAACGTTCCTCGCGTATCGGAAACGGAACTTTACAGGTGCGACGTAATCGTGGCATAAAGGCAAGGTTGAATACAACAACGAGACTTTGTGACGTTCACGACGTTACGCATAGGACGAACGAGACGCTCAGAAGGACATACACTACCGTTCAAAAGTTTTCTATATTTTCTAAACATTTTATAAACAAATACTCCCGTATTCTCGCGGTTTTAAGACTTTACGATTTAATTACACGCTTCAAACCTGCCTTCTGTACATATAAATTATCATTTATTATGTATATTCGATAAAGATTTTCTATAAAGAAAATGACGCGCCATTTGTCAGCAGCAGGATTATAAACGAACAAATTGTAGGTTGTAAACTGTTATATAGACTCTGAAATAAAGTTAAAAGATCGAATAACAGTGCTTGCGGGAGTAGTACGTCGCGTAGTCTTTGTAGTACGGATTAGTGCAGGCATCGAAGTCTCCCAAATTTTCAAGCATCGATCTTCTCTGCCTACGATAGAGGAAGCGCACAGCATGCTTGAACGTTATCTAATTTGCAACACTGCAAATGATAGGGTTAAATGACATTTGTAGAAAAATTTTAACTTGTCCAGTGGCGTCAATTTACAAATAGTTAAAATACGTCAATAAATTGTTTCATCTACTCATTAGCATATTAATTCTATAGTTTCGTGTCAATTTTTCAGATATTAATTTTATTATTAATTTGAGATACTCAAAATGAATTGTAATTTGAAATATTCCAAATTGTATTCTCATATATTTCAAACGCGTTTAGTATTTATCGATGAATATCAATATCCTTGTATCATTGGAAATTAAGTCGAAGAATGGTTTTCGTTATGGAATATACCAGAAAATAGAACGCCGCAAAAACAGTTCTTTGACAAAGCGTTATTGTTTGTTTTATTGTGCGTGGTGTTGCGCGCGGTTGGTAACTAAATGAAATGTTACAGTTATCGTCGCATAAATCTTCAAGGCAGAGGGCGAGAATTGATTCAAAGCAGCGAATTGACACTGTTAATTCTCGTTGCTCGTCAGCTGTGTGTCGCGAAGTCGGCTAAATGTCCGACCTTCTTGTTACCCTTTGAAACGCAACAACAAGCGCGCTACATTTTGTACCATTTCTACAAAATCTCTGAAACTGCCGGCAGCATGATAATCCGAGAAACGAAACGCGCATAAATTACTATTTTAAAAGGACACGTCGAGTTTAATATTCATCTAACATGCAAGTATTGCAGAAGTAAAGTAAAAACAGAAAGTGGTTAAATAAATTATTCATCGTCTTATGTAACAACGATCATACTCCATCGTGCGTGTGTTCTTTTAAGGAGGAAATCGCTGCGACGGCTAAAGATGGGAGGCTACGTTCGAGGACTTTTCTAGTTAAAGTAGAAAATATCACGAAGGATATTATTTATAGAAGTGTATTCAAATAAAATAACAGATCAATGCCTCAAAGCTGTTATTCACGTTTCATAATTTTTTTTTTTACAACTTATCACCAGAGAATTAATGAAGTTTTTGTTACGCGGCTAGTAAGTCTTATTTTTACTCGAAGAACCAATTACCGAAGCACGAATGGAAAAAATCTGGAACACTCCGTGTACCGTAAGAAGTGTCGCGAACTATCGTTTAACGCGCGTTCGATGGAAAACAAAATGGGGGAAAACGGTGAATAGGGAAAGGAAGGTTTGACGCAAACGCTGGATCCCACGTCATCCGCAGAGGAACGATGGAAGAGGCCGTCACTGTTATTTGTCAGGGTATTTTTACGCTTTCACGTTCAGGAAAATGTATACTTAGGGGGAGGGAGGGGTGTCGATCAGGTTCGCTTCCTTCTTCTCCATTAGCCAACCTCCGCTACGTGGAAAATCGAGGAAAAACACCGTATTAACGGTTCCGCTCGGCGGCGCGGCATTCAGATTCATTAAATTGCACAACTGCGCCTATCGATAAACACTCTGTTTATCATAATGAGAATCGATGCAGAATCCATTCGAATGCGACACGGTCGCGGTGGCACACGTTCCCTTTCGCGTGGGTCGTCGCTGCTGGCGCGGTTCGGTACGCGAGCACTCGCGCGTCGCTCGTAGTTTGTTTGCAGAAACCTAACTGACATCATTAGCCCCGCGGAAATTAATTAATCAGCCAGCCGGGGCTTACGATAAACGCTCGCGAGTACAGATACCGGATTGCACAATCGCGCGGCTAACCGTTTTTGTAACACTCTATCGCGAATCCGTTGCTTTTTAGTGCTGGCGTACTCGTTAATATTTTATCGATCCAATAGTATTGTCAGACTTCTTCGATAAATATTATAGACGATATCTGTTAGTTTAGTTTCATTCGAAACGCCGCGCAGTGGGCCAAGGCAACGTCAAACGTGCTCAAACTGGGGTTCCAACAGCAACGTGAAATACGGTGATTCAACCGAGATTCATAAATATTATGTTTTGAGTTTTTTGATTGCATTACAATTTTTAAGATTTTTTTTTAAGGGACCAATAACCGGTATTATTTTATTTATCGTTATTTTTTGCTGGATATGTTTATTTTATTTATTAAACGTAGTCAGAATAATTGTAGGAGCAAACGTATTTTGTTCTAACGCAACCATTCATACTTCTTCGTACTTCAACAAATTGAAACATACTTTATACGAATATGACAAAACCAATTTTAGAAAAGGATAGGCGTTCAAGACATTCAATATCGAAAATTACAGAAATAAATATGAGAAAAGTGTTAAGAAATGTAAAGAAACAAAAAATATACATCCAAAATAATTTAGATTGCATTTAGAAATTCCTCTAAAAATATATTTACGTAAAGTACGATAAGAAACGAGACGATTTATAGAATAGCCTAATATTTTCTTCGAATCGATATTGCTTTTCAAAAATTAATTACGTTCGACTGTTTACGGTTTATCAGTTTGCAGTAAATCCGTATATTTTCGCGGAAGGATGCGTAGTTGTGTTTGTGAAAGAAAATACTTGAGCGCTTGTATCAATAACACGTCGATAATCAATTCGTTCGTGGCTGTAGTTATTGCCGGAAGAACAGGTGCAATAATTTCAGAGAAACATCGGCGCTACGAGGCTCTTGATTATTTTATTTATAATATTGTATACAGGTTGTTCGGCCACCCATGGAAAAAATTTTAATGGGACATTCTAGAGGCCAAAATAAGACGAAAATCAAAAATATCAATTTCTCGACTAAGGCTTTGTTAAAAAGTTATTAAAAGATTAAATTAAAAAATTTCAAATCATTCTGAAAAAATTATTTTTGGCTGCAGAGGTCAATTACAATCATTTTTGGTCATTAGTCATACTCTCGAAATCCTACCCAGTTTCGAGATAAAAATTCGAGTAGGTACTGAAATTTTTAGACGAAATTAAAAAATTTCAAATCATATTAAAAAAATTATATTTGGTTACAGGGGTCAATTACAATCATTTTTAGTAAATACACATACCCCCGAAATCCTGCTCAGTTTCGAGAAAAAAATTCATTACCGAAAATATATTGTCTGATCATGAATGAATGATTCCCCTGAAATTTCATGTGTTTCAAATCGTTCTGAAAAAATTATTTTCGGTTGCGGGGGTCAATTACAATCATTTTTGGTGAATAGACATACCCCCGAAATCTTGCGTATTTTCGAGAAAAAAATTCAGTATAGGCGGAATTTTGAACGCTAATAACTTTTTAACGAAGCCTCCATCAACAAATTGGTATTCGTGATTTTCGTCTTATTTTGGCGTCTAGAATCTCCCATTAAAATTTTTCCCAGGGTTGGCTGAACACCCTGTATAGTCTGATGTACGAGTCTCGTGCGCCTGTTCTCGTCGAACGAAAACTGAGAATCTTATCGTTTCGCGGAAATCTGCGCTTAACAATGTGTTTGCAGAATATAAAGCACAGTACCGTCGATATTTTCGTTAACGTTAGCCTCTCAAATATTTATGGCGGTATACACTTTGCATGCCTTAGTAATAGTAGCTTCCAAACTTTTATAATGAAAGCGTACGTACGACTCGAAGACAAACGACAGACTATAACCAACGTTGGGAAGTTTAATTATTGGTACGTTTCACTCGATTTAAAATAGAAGAGGCTTTCATAAATGGATTCCTAAGTGGATATTTTTCGCGGTACGCCTCTATTTAAATATTGATTCGCGTTAGAAGGGTACGCATTAGAATAAAGTTTTCTTATAGTCTCTACGTTACGAAACGATTTAAAAAATTTAAATGGACGCTGCTCCGATTGAATTCTTCACGACTCCCTTTCTCGCGTCTCCGTTTTCACTTTGAAAACTTTTCTACCTTTATAATTCAAAACGAAAACTACGCGGGAATTCTATTTTTCGTTCCCCCCGGGCGGAGTCGCTCTCGCATTATTAATAATCGCGTTACTGCGAATTCCCGCTCGTAACTTGCATTCGACGTCCACCAACGTCGGATTTAAACAACAACAATTTCTTTTATTACCAAGCTCTCCGTGATAATCTTGTTTTCGATCGTTCTAATTTTAAAACCGTTCGAAAAGAAATAATTAATACACGCATTTATTCCCCTATCTGTCGGTTGATAAATTTTTATCGTTATCGGCGTAATACTTCAAACACTCGTTTACGTCACGTGTAAACGTAACACCGTGTCGTTCCACGACACCTCTCGACGCTCGTCGAGATTAATTTTTATTCGCGATTCGCGGATTCGTAATCTGAAAAAAAAAGGAAATAATTCATTAACGCTAACGAAGCGAATAAGAGTAATGGGAATGGACCTAACCCGGGTCCCGTTTAAAAAATAGTTCTTTTATTTAATTTACCACCTGGCGAAATTTTATAAACCGAAACGTTCGTACGGTTCGTCGGAAACGCGCGGGTAGCGCTTCGAATAAACCACGTTGCATTACACTTTTTAATTCGAGAATAACGTACACTTATCGAGGTATCTACGCCTGGCATGTATTTACGTTTCGCGTAACGCGAGAACGCCCCACCATCCAGCAATTAAAAGTTCTCGCGATCAACCAAACGCGTTTATCGGTAAATTCCATCCGAGTTTAATTGACGCTGTAATTGCAAATTCGTTTCGCCGTTTTATTTCGTCGTGGATTCGAACCGAGACGCTCGATCCGCGAGTATTTGTCGTTCGTAATTGCGATTCGATAATCGTCCCGTTTTCGTATGCGCCTCTTCTACGGCCAGTCATCGTGGTTACACTTGGAGAACCGTATCGTGGAACACAATACCGCTCGCCCTGAGAATCTCTTATCGTTTTATTCTCCTTTCGGGACTTATCTTATCGGCGGGCGTCGCGCTTTCAATGGCTGTTCGTAAATATCGCGAGGAATCTCTCTCGGCTGGATCAAAAATATGCTCTATCATTCTCTATCTATAAAATTGGATTGCCAGGCCGGAGTTATCGGACAGTTGTCAGGTCATTACATAAGTGAACTCGTAAATACGCGTACGCCCGTTTATCAGCTCCTCTTACCAACGCAAACAGTAATTAGGCGACCCGGGTTATTATAAATTCAGATATTTTGACAGACGGTTACGATTTTCGTACGCGGGATTCTGCTCGAGGAGTGAGTTTTTAGAATCGGGACGAGTTACGATGTTTCCGATAAATTTCAATATTTGAAACAAAGGTGTGCACTATCACTCGGCGTTTGCCCCTAGCAAACATTCTTTCCTCGTTCTATTTCGTACTTTTCCATTCGTGCTACGGGCCATTCAAATTTTAAATCGCTCTCCACGTTTCATTAACGACGCGAAATTAATAACGCGAACCGCGACGATGAGTGCGCGAAATAGAGGTCACGACGGTCTGCCGTTTTAAAAGAAAGTAGAAGTCCAAGTCGAGTAAATCGAATTGGAGAAACGCTTTTCGCCAATAAAGAATATCCAAGTGTAGATCTCTCTTATGGTAATAATTTAGTTAAAGAACGGTACGGGAACATTGGATTGGATGTCAAAGGAAGATGTTCACAGTGTGAAAGAAAATAGAGTGATCCATGTTCCCACCTTCTCCCCAATTGTGTCTCAAACGAGACTTTAACGTTCATGCCCGAGTCTGACTGCTTTGAAAAACGATATTTGTTTAATCTAATGGTTTAAGGGACATTGTAAGTAACGAAAACCGCATTTTTAGAAAGAAATCCAGTAAAGAAAACTGATCATTCTCTCGAAAAATATGAGCGTTAAGGGGTTAATTTTATTGTATTTCCTCTAGGTAGTTTCTATAATAATATCAATTAATTATATTTTTAATATACCGTACACCAAACAAGGAAATACCGCAGAAACAAGGTATCCACAAGGCTCGTTCACATTTATCATTTCCCCTTAATTTACGCGCGATTCTCTCAATCGTGAAGCAATTATTGCCAGTCTCTGCTCCTAAAACGTTTCCGGCTCGTATCACGTTTGTTCTTATCAGTGTTTCGCGGTGTCCTGTAACATGCGGCGATCCACGAAATTTTTGTTATACGACCGGATCAGATTTTGTTAAATATTTGCGTTCCGCGTACGGATCGATTGCGCAAGCGCGCGACGCGTTCGGCGGTTCTTTGTTTCGAAGCTGGATTCGTTGATACTGTGATTTATAGTACGTGTAACCGATAATAACGCGATAGGTAAATGATTAACGGAAAATATTGAAACGCTCGTTATCGAGAAGTCAGCTTCGAGGAAGCGGTCACACACGAATCGTAAAACATTCTTCGATTTCATGCAACAGCGGCATATGTCGATTTGTATCGGACAACCGTGAGCTCGTTTCGAGTTTCAACCGATTCCATTAATCTTTTATGCCCTAGCTTGACAAAATGTCGACCTTTTGCCTTGGCGATCGAGTTTCGCGATATCGACTCTTTTACGTTCTTTATTCGTAACCACTGTTTCTCGAATTTTTTTTCTTTGGAATTGGTCTTTCTGGCCTCTCTAGATTCTGTGAATCTTTCTTTGGTAATTTTATATTATCATTTTGCATCGTTCTTTGTTGCTAAAACAGCCCTTCCGTATTTGCATTGACTGGTATTTATACATTTTTTAAAAATCACTCGTTGTCTTTTTAACAGGATTTTCTAGTTTACCTACTATTGTTTATATCGTGTTGAAATGTAAGAACTACTTAATCTACGTGTTAAGAGTCGAAACGCTAGAACCACCAACAATTATAGACTATTTACTTGTACCAAAGAAATTGAAAGGATAGATATCTGAAAAAACGTACATTGCGATGGAAATAAATATTTATTCATTCTCTCATAGAAAACCAGTCGAGTAAATTTTTTACAACTTTTATTAGAGATTGCAAATCATTTTGACCACTTGGTTAGTTCCACCGTTAAAATAAATTATATTCACTTGTTCGAAACGTGGGAATATATCGAGCTGTAATTTACGTACGATACGCAGACGTAATAAAAAATCCTGCATTTATCAAAGCAGAGATTCGCCGAAACGCAGGGCAGTGCATTTTTGTGATTTTTCTTATCGCGACGGTGATAATCTTTTACGAGTGCAGGTCTAATAAAGAACCACAGGATTAGGTCACGCTTAGATCGAATAAACACGGGGCTAAGCTAAATGGAACGGTATCTATGATTGCTTGCCGCGCCCCTATCTATCTCCGGCCCTACCCTTTTGGTCACCATAGAGGGTTGTCCCGGTTACAACAATGTCAGTCGCTTCTTCGATCTTGCCATTCAACTCTTTGCAATCTTATATCAAACTAGGATTAGCCGGTCCTTTTATTATTCGTTCATTCTACTATCCTTATTTACCGTCTCCTTTACTTCAACCTTAATTTGCACAATGGTGCACGTTCGTTGATTAAACAAAATTTGTAGTTTCACCCTACGTAAAGAAAAAACAGCAAAAATTATGTAACAATGAAACACCACAAGCTGAAGTCTCACGCAATTATATTTGTTTTTGTAATTGAAATTTAATATTCGTATTGAAAATAACCACTCCTGCGAGGCGTTTTCAATGCTCTTTCGTCGAATGACATTTAATTACAAAAATGTGAAAAACTTTACGCGTCTATGAAATCGTCCAATTCGCGCCAAGTGTCCTGGGAATCGATACCCACTTTCGAATGCAAAGATCGAACGAAATCAACAAGAAGCAACTCGACGTACCATAAACTCTCGTGATCGCGATACGTTCGTTCCAATAAGGCTTCGATATTGCCCAATAACGTGTACATCCAATCACGTTATTCCATACCAATTTCCCAGTACGAAAATAATCGGTGCTTGAAGACTGGGGGCAAATTCTTAATAATTGATTTTTTGCATTTTCTGAACGATTATATATTTAATGTACGGTTTTAATTTTATTAAAGTGTGTTTAAATTGTTTTTCTTGCAAATCTGACAGATTTTTACTTCCATTTTCAAAATTATTGTCTCCATGTTCGATTCTAGTTTTAAAATTTGATCTCTACGAACAATTTCGATCAAGATTTCTATAATTATATCGAGTCCCTACGTTTAAAACGTATCCAAACAGCGTACGCGAGACTTTCTATGGCGTCGTCCGAGAGAGATCATCGTAAACAGATTTTCCAACGATTTTGTAATTCGTCTTCGCAATCGTGAAGCGTTGAATCATCCGTTTTTTTTTTTTTTTTTGAAACGTACTCTTTGCATCGATTTTCCATAACGCTGATTCATCATATATGGTTTTACTTTCAACGAACCTTGAAAAGCCTGGCTATTCTCGCCGTTAACGTAGTCGCTGCACTTGACACCTGCGTGATAAAACATTTATAGCCCAGTCGTGTTTACGAATTTAAATGAAAACCTTTCAGGAGTATATTTTTAAAAACGCCCGCTAACAACGAAAATATGAGAGGAATAGGCATTTCAGAAAGCGTTCGTACCTCGGAATCGTACGAATACGATGCATCGCGAGCGAAACGAAAAGGTCACTGTCGGTGTTATGAATAATGCGGAACTATCAGCTTGGAGAATATGGACGATATCGAGCAATTTTTGCTTGGTCGTATGCTGCCTTTCGAAGGTTTCCTGACACGGCTTGCATCCCCCGTTTGGGGCTAATCTTTCTTTCTCGCGACAGTATATTCGATCTACGATCTTCTTTGCTCGATGTTTTGGACGGAAAATCGAATATAATTATTTCACGTTTGCAAGGAAAATGTAAAGTTAAAGATTAAACATATCGTAAGTTATTGCTTCTATTTTAAATCTATTATCGTGAATTAGGTTCTCGTTGCTATAATAAGGAAAGATACGAATGAAAGGGTTCAGAATTTGTAAATTTCTGTAGAAAGTGGTCGAGTAGAGAAGGAGTTTAAACGCAATGGTGGTCGAAAGGACCCAAGGTGAATATTTGACGATTAATTCTACGTTCGCGATTCGGTCGTCGACAGGACCCAATCGTTTCCTCCGGCAATTAACAGACGAATTAAAGGATAATTTGCCGGTGAATCACGTCGTTAGAGAAGCGTCCGTTTTGCTGTAAACGCCACGGCGTGTTGGCGATTACGTAATCTCTGGTTCACGGTGTCACAGAGAGACCGTGTCGTTTTGCAAGGCCGCGCTGTATTATGAATGTCTAAAGGGGTAGAGACAGGCCTCCATTATGCGCTCGCACAATAGATACATATCTAGGCCTGCACCGGTTTTATTAACCGTTTGACAGCCCGGAGCCGGCGTGTTATCGTGACAAAAGTGACGTAAACACAAACGCGAGCCACCCGTCAACTGTCGACAGTTTGCAAAGATTTTTTTTTCTTTTTTTTGGAACACTGATAGGAGGAGGTTCCCAACTGGCCATCTACAATTTCACCAACTTTGTATCTAATGATACAATCATTATGATACAGCTGCTTGATGCTTCAACCCTTCCTGGTCGGCCATTTTGGAGAACGAATAGTAGAGGAACGTAGGAGAATCTAGCACGTCTGGAAAATTACTTTATCTTGTGTCTAAATTTTATTTTAACGTAAAGGGGTCAACTGTTGACAGTTTGCAAAGATTCTTTTATTTTTTTTTTTATGGAACATTGACAAGAGGTGGTTCCTAACTGTCCATCTACGATTGCACCGACCTTTTGCCTAATGATACAGTAGCTGCTTAATGCTTCAATCCTTCCTGGTCGGCCATTTTGGAGAACAAATAGTAGAGGAACGTAGGAGAATCTAGCACGTCTGGAAAATTACTTTATCTAGTGTCTAAATTTTATTTTAACGTAAAAGGGTCTCGCTTGATAAAGTTGTTTATTCTTTTCGTAATTTTTTGTGGGAAATTTTTTCGATCCAGATGTCTCGAACTCGCGAAGCTTGAGAAATTCTGAGAAACGTTCGTAGCTTACTAAAAAACCGTTGCTTTCCCCAATTTCCAAACGGGATGTGGATTCGTGAAATTGTACCGTGTCATTATTGTTAAAGAACAGAAACAGCGAATCGTGTTTCAAATTGTGCGTGATGTTATGAAATAAAAATGAAACAGCGACTGTTCTGCAATCGATTACAGTTAGTGACTGCTTCCAAATTGACGAATGACTTAAAGAGGGGTGGGACCGAGATATCAGATTGACGTAACAATCCGCTAATCCCTTTATACACAGATATTTTTGCACGACGTAGCCTGAATTACCTACGTCTCGTTTTTTCGTTATTTCACAAACGACACAATAACGCTAGAAATCATTTAAATACTGTTTTAAAATATGCTTATCTCTTCTTCAATATTTTCCAACGCGTTGAAAATTAATTTTGGTCCTAATAAATAAAAAATTCATTCGTAGAACGTTCCATTGTAATTTGAAATTAACATTTATCGACGATAAGAACGATTGATTTTAAATTAAGATCAGGACAAATATCAGTACGAATATTTCGACTCGTTTTCCTATGAAATAAATTCATGGTTAAGGTTACGTCCAACATGTTACGAAACGCCCTGAACGTATCACGTATGTTTACAGGTGTTGATACGTATCACGATTGACAATTAACCTAATTCCCCTCTGAATTAATGAGTAATTAAATTGAAAGCAAAAATGCTTACGCGTCAGCAGTAATAAGGCATTCTCGATCGGGCGGTTCCGCGAATGACACGGGTTAATTAATTTTTTTGCGTAACTCGATCCACTTACCGGAGGTATGTTTGCCCATGAATCATGGCATTACTTGTCAAACGAAAGAACAACAGGCGTTAACTCCTTTTCTTAGTAGGTAAACAGTTTGATAACGTTTTTCCTGTTACGCTCGCAGCGGAGACGAGGAAAATTCTTACGTAGATAAAAATATTAGATAACAAATAAAAGGTAAACAACCGTCGATTTCGTTAATTGTTCAATTGCAAAGAAATACAATTTTAATCGATAAAACGAAATAAAAATAATGATATCCATCCACTTAATTTTATAAAATTCTATAACTACCTGCACTTGTTATTTTAACTTCAGCATTTAAGATCGTATCTCTTGAATAGTTTCTGACGAGTTTTTAAATACACCCTTAACAGTTGCATCTTGCTCTTATAACGCAAAGTACATTTCGTTCGCAATTATTGATCGATACACAATGCACGAAATAAGTTTCTTTTTTTAATTTAATCGGATCGATTAAACGCCACGAATAAAATGCTGTACGTTGGTTCCGCTCGACTAAGATTTTTCCATTAGATAAATTTTTTACTGATTAGGTGAGGATGTTACGTCGAGTCGCGTTGGGTGTTTCAACCTGTTCACGTTCGTAACGTTGTTCCGCGAAGTTATTTGAAATATTCTCGAGCGTTTTCACCGACAGAGGAAACCTCGTGATTGAATGAAATAAATTTACGCCGACAGACGAACAAAATGGAATGGTGTCGTCTTACGATGATGTATTATTGGGTTTGGCGTGTCCACGCCTGACGTAAGCTCGAGCGTAAAGTCAGAAGTGAGGGCCACGTCAACGATAGCACGTTTCGTCGAAGTTTTCATTAGTTTCTCCGTCACGCGATCTCCGCGGACTCGTTACACCGTTGCTCGTATTATTCATAAATATTACTTAATATCGGCCAACGACGACGCCAGTTCCGGATCGTGATACGATTTAATCGTCGATGTGGGAGTGACTGAAAACGCGAAGTGTAATGTCATTTGATTGTGTTTGTCACGCGTCTAGTTTCGTTCCCATAAATTAATTTCTGCTTCAACGATCGACGTAGAATCGCCTCTTCCTGTCTCCGGAAATATTTTAAGGAAGATTTGAATATCGTTGGGAAAGGGATTAACACATTGCATATGGGTATGTGTAATTTGCAACGCCATGTCTGTTTGAATCTACAGTGAATCACAGAATTGTATTTAAAAACGATTTATTAGCCAGTTATAATAATAGAGGATTCTAGAGGCCAAAATAAAACGAAAATCAAGAATATCAATTTGTTGATGGAGACTTCGTTAAAAAGTTATTAACAATTAAGTTCAAAAATTTCAAATCGTTCTGGAAAAATTATTTTCGGTTGCGGGAGTTAATTACAATCATTTTTGGTGAATACACATACCTTCGAAATCCTACCCACTTTCGAGAAAAAAATTCGAGAAGGTGTGAGATTTTTAGACGAAATTAAAAAATTTCAAATCATACTAAAAAAATTATATTTAGTTAGAGGGGTCAATTACAAGCATTTTTGGTGAATAGACATACTCTCAAAATCCTACCCAGTTTCGAGAAAAAATTCGAGAAGGTGTGAAATTTTTAGACGAAATTAAAAAATTTCAAATCATACTAAAAAAATTATATTTAGATACTGGGGTCAATTACAAGCATTTTTGGTGAATAGACATACTCTCGAAATCCTACCCATTTTCGAGAAAAAAATTCGAGAAGGTGTGAGATTTTTAGACGAAATTAAAAAATTTCAAATCATACTAAAAAAATTATATTTAGTTAGAGGGGTCAATTACAAGCATTTTTTATGAATAGACATACTCTCGAAATCCTACCCAGTTTCGAGAAAAAATTCGAGAAGGTGTGAAATTTTTAGACGAAATTAAAAAATTTCAAATCATACTAAAAAAATTATATCTAGTTACAGGGGTTAATTACAATCATTTTTTATCATTAGACATACCCCCGAAATCCTACGCACTTTCGAGAAAAAAATTCGAAACTTGCGGAACTTTTCATATTTTGGCCTCTAGAATCCGCCATTAAAATTTTTCCCAAGGTTGGCCGAACACTCTGTATATATAAATTTAAATCAATGATAAACAAGTCACTGGTGCACTTTACACATTAAAGAATGCACTAAACTGTTATTTTATCGAGACGAAAATACAGTTAAAATTACAAGAAAATATAAACGCTGTATTTTCTTAGAAATTTAGATTTTATAAAGAAACTCGTTGTTTGTACTGAAAGCTTGGAGTTTGTAATCCGAGTTTAACTTACGGTTTCTTTTATCGAAGGCTTTTTTCGCCAAGTTAATTTATGATAATAATATCTTCTGCGAAAATGCACGTGCTCGATACAAGATAACTGACGTGTTAGTCTTACTCAGCTCAGTCGCGGTTAAGTCGCGTAGTATCGTGGACTGCTTACTATTGTATCAGCACGTACATACGTACGTACGTATTTCCTGTGGAAACTGGGAAGTTGTGCAACGATTCTTGTCTAGCCGAGCAATTTTTACTGAAATCCGCCTGATAGAATATCGCGTGCCAACGAATCTTCGTGCGTCTTAAAACATCTGCAACCAATCGGGCGGATGTTCGTGGGATATTTAAACAAACATACATAAACACTGTGTATGGAATCTAAAATTAAAGGCAACTTCAACAGGTTCACTGTCTATGGCCCATATATGGGCCACATCACCACGCTATTGGATACGCCGCTGAGAGACCGGACAGTGAACGCGTTAAGAGTACCTAGATAAGAGTTAATTTTCGCATAGTACATTAATAATGTTGATGTATCGAACATGTAAACATTAAAAAATTAGAATTCAGTCGAACCATTACTTACGTAAATTTCTTATTTATATATTTAGTCAAATTTTCTACCCAATAAATGATAGAAGGCCCATTGAATATTATATCGATTATTTTTAAATAATTGTCTATGATCCACAGTATAATAGCAAAGTGCAGATTGGCCCTGGGGCAGAACTGAGCTTGACACGTTCGTTTTAGAAATATGTCGTTACATCAGTGTGACATTTCTTCTTTCACCTACTCGCGACTGCACGACGACGTTCGTGCATTACCTTTTACCGATAAGAAATTTTAGGCCAATACGTATCGACGGTACACTGACATATAATAACAATTTAGGACAAAAGCACTCGAGAATGTCGTAACGTGGCATTTGCAAAATGTCAGTGACGCCATTAACATCTGTGTTTCGGAACGGTCCCGCGAGTATTGCGAAGCATTCTTCCCTGAAATCATCTGGTGTTTGGAATTACGCGTGTCACAATTTCTGCTATTTATAGTGGAAACATTGCAGTTTATACTATAAACATTTACTCGAGCAACATCGAAACGCAACAACAACGCTGTGCACGTTCGTGCAGCGTTTTCGAAAAAATTATCTAAAAACAACGGACCATCTTTTGCTACTTTGATTTCGAAATTCTCTATTAAATGGAACGATGATTCGTGTAACCGAATCTGCGTAACGTAATGTACATTATGTACACGAATAATACAAGTTCTTTGCGGAAGCACATCCTCATTAGGTCGCTTACTGAGCTAAACTGAAAGTAGCTGCTATTACGCTTTTGGAGTCCTATGGAGAACTTTATCAAAATACTTTTATTCTACGGATATATTAAGGCCACGAACATTCGCCCTGTTTTCTTCCTAGTTTACAAATTGCAATTAATCGATGACATCAATTTATTTAATCGCTAAAGGTTCCTCTCGTTTTGTAATTTTAGTCGTATAGATATTATAGGAATAGTTAAATAGAATATAACATCGTTAAATAATCTTGAATAAAAAATTTACATTTCTAGATACTTAAATAATTTGTAGATATATTTTTAGGCCGATTTTCAAAATAAATATATCGTTATGTATTTCCTGCTTTATTTGCTTTACTCAACAATTCATAAACATGATTGTCTACAGATTACGATATCTACAATCTCAATCACTTATCGAGATGTTGTTGATGGGTATTGTAAGATGTTACTAGTAAAATAATAGGTCATCGTAAGATAGAGAAACTGAAACGATTAAATATTGAAAATTGGCCAAGTTGTTTTAAATATGAAGTGATAAACACTTAGTAAACTCTTGCTTACTGTACAATATTTTATTTTTATTCTAAACATGAATCCTCGTAAGAAACAACAGTTCGTAAAAAACAGCACCATAATGGATATTAATAATTTTCTTTTTTATAAATCATGTACTATCGAACGTCGTATGTTTGCAGTGCCTATTTTTTATGTAATTATTGTTCGTGTAATATTTTCGAGGTTCGAAAACAGCCTCTGGCTGCGTTGTCTATTATGCAAAATTATTCATTGTACTGTCCTACATGTACACTTTAATAATGATAATAACAGTTTACAAAGCTAGGCAAAAATGCAAATAACGCGTTTAGACGTTAGGTGTGCTCGTTTACGTAAACTCTCGTATTATAGTTTTGACATTTGTGTTCTCTATAAAAAAGAATAACAACAATAATGATAATGTCTTTATTACACCATGTGTAAAGAAACGTACACAAAGCTATAAAAAAGTCGAGGATCTGCTATGCAATTATTACGTTAAAGAAACCTAAATAGAATTAGAATAATGGCAATAAAAAACGAGTGAAACAAACGTATATAAAAAAGTGATAAATTAACATTTACAGATATAATTATTGCGATATAATTTCTATCCAAATATAAAGAGGAAAAAAGAAATACAAATTATAGATTGCTTATATAATTGTATTAATTGTGACTAAATAAAAGTTTAAACGATCGTAGGGAACAGGTAAAAATATACGTCGCTTGCATACGTATCGAAGACCATTGTTTTAGTTTAAAAAATTTTTTCTCTCATTAATAGTTGTACAAAAAAAAATCAAAGAAACTCATTATTATCAACTAAATATCTGATAAGAAATGTTTACGCGTAAGATAAATCTGACGATACGTTGTTTGTATCGAAAACCATTGTTCCAGCGTAAAAAATTTTTTCCCCCAATTAATAGTTCTGCAAAAAAAAAAATAGAATCGAACAGACTCGAAACGTTCCGTTAGAGCGTCCAGGCTCTGTATATAACCCTTTAACGGCACTTAAAACGTGCTTATTCGTCTATGTACCCCCTTCTTCCAATTAAAAACGACGCGTGCGGACATTCGCGGTTTTCTGTCGGGCGTCGTTCGCGCGTTCCCACCCCTCTTGGTTTCCTCGTCACAAGCTTTTCCGCGATCGCGCGAAGTATCAGGGGAGGGGGGTGCACCGATAGACGAGAGAAATGCCACCTCGCGGTTTTAACCGTCAGTCGAGAATGGCGTATGCTCGCGACCGGACGGCGTTTACGATCGGTGCTCGCGTACAAACGCTCCGCTCCTTTCGCGAGACACGAGGGCCGTCGACGTGACGTTCAAATATCCTCGTCGATCTCTACCAAAGTGTGCCTCTCTCCACCGCGAGACGATCGAGCAATCCCAACGAACGAATTGTGGAAAAGAAAATCGACGAAGGGAACACGCGTCCGCGAGTGTTGTTGTTCCGCGACGGGAATCCCTACGATTCTGTTTCGTGTTTTTTCGAGAATCGCGCGTGGGAGTTTTCTGTTTCTTTTCTCTTAAACCTTCGAACGGTCGTTGAACCGCGGAGTTCGCCGTGTTCGCCAGCCTCTTCGATCGATTCGAGCGCCGGAAGAAGGGATCGAACCTCGTCGAGGGAAACACGGTGGTGGCCGAAATCGGCTGGAAATGCTCGCGGGGGCGCGAGTTTCGAAAGTCGGACGTGATTTCGTGCGCGCTCGAAACACCTCGTGTTCCACGGAGTCGAAGGTGGTCGATCGCTGCGAAGGATTTCTCGCAACCTTGACCCACTGGGATCAGTACGGTGTTACGATTACGAGGCACGCCGGATGAGCGACGCTTCGAATAGAGGCTTTGTAGGTATCTACGATCAATGAACAAAGACGTTGTCTCTTATCTGCGACGCGGACAGTGAATGGGTGTTCGAGGAAGCGTTTCTCGTGTGTCCGTAATCTTTTGTCCGGCACGGTGTTTCTACGAGCATGGGACCACGGTCGTCGTACGAGTCTCTCGGGAACGGCGAACGTGCCGCAAGTTTTTGGTGACGAAACGTGGAAACGTCAGATGAAACTTTTACTATGCGAAGACATGACTCCTGGTGGTCCTCAAGGTATATTATTTTCATCCTTGTTCGAGACAGAGGCGGGCAAAATTTTTCTTAACGAATGATAAAAGTTTGGTTGGTCGATCGACGCTGGAACTATTGACAATTATTACCGAAGAAATTGAAATGTATAATGCGATAGAAATAAGTGTTTATTCGTTCTCTTATGGAGAACTATGGTAAATTTTCAAAAATCCTGTCGAGTAAAATTTTTTTTTTGTGGTAATTTTATATTATCACTTTGCGTCATTCTTTGAGAGAGATTTTTATACATTTTTAAAAAATCACTTGTTGCTTCTTCAACAGGATTTTTTAATGTAACTAGTTTTCCTGCTATTGTTTGTATTATATGAGACGAAGGAAAGAGCATTTATCCAGAAACTATTTAATCCACGTGTTGAGAGTCGAAACATTTGCTTAACCTTAGAATTACCAATAATTATGGTATATTTGTTTCTCTTATTTTCTTATAGAAAACTACGGTAAATTTTCAAAAATCTGGTCGAGTAAACTTTTTACAATTCTTATTAGAAATCACGAATGGATTCTAGTGTTACATAAAAATTTTAGAATTACGCATTCAAACGTTATTTGATATGTAAGCATAATTAGTTCGATAATAGATGTTACCTTTCGCAAAATTATGAATACAATACATATTAATGTATGCAAATGAAAATATATGGATACGAAGGAAGAAAATAAGTAGAAAAATGATAATATCGATGTTAAAAGAAATTTTATGGAAGTAACCACTGTTTTGTAACACCTTTAGAACATTTGTAAAAAGAATTAAAAATCTGGAACCAACCACAAGTAAAAATTACAAGTATAATATTAGATAAATAAAAATTTTCCAAAAGGAAAATACACACGTGTGAATTCATTCTCGATTCCGTACCGCGACACATGTCGAGGACATTTTGTTTTTGAATTCGAGCCTTTATATTCCAGTTCGTCTAAGAAAAGGGAAGAAACAATGATTCATTTATTTATGTAACATCTTTATTGCGCGAACCAACGTTACTATAGATATCCTGAGACACCTTGTATATTTTTAGTCTGGAAGCTAGTTGTTCTTGCGTATCAAAAAACGTTCGCGCGTTTAATTCTGGATTTTCGTCGAGAAAAGAAACAAACTGGACGCCTCTACGTCGAATAAAAATTCAATTGCTCGATCGAACAAAATGTCGCGAATAAATTGCATCTCTGTTGTTTCGATAAAATTTTGCCCGTCTCTGATCCGAGTCAAACACGTGACCCACGGAACCACACGTGGTTCTACCAATACCACACTAACGTTCGCGTAATCCTTTAAAATTGGAATTTTTTGGGGAAAACAACTATTTTAATTCTGCATTTAACTTCGCTAATAAAAGTTTAGTCTCGAACCGCGTATTGGTTCTTTGTTAGCTAAATTAAAATGTATCGGACGCTAAAACCGAAAGAAGTAAGAGTACATATTTTGCACTTTGCACAGCTATTGAATATGGAATGCTAATATATTTGGTATTCACTGACCAAGAAATTACCAGATGCTTGTGATACCTTTTAAGCGTTCAATGTAAACAGAATACGTATTAGTAAAGTGTTTGTCACTCAAATGCACTTTAAAATAAATCTTGTCAATCCAACGCGAAGAGTAGATCAAGTATCCATTATTTTATGAAACCAGTAATTCAAGCATCGTTTCAACCAACGCGTATCATTAGGGTAAACATACATATTAGACTCTCGTTGGAAAATTATAGCAGTTTCTTATAAATGCATTTTTTCACAAAAAAAAATTAGCGAAAATTACATTGGAATATTTCTAATCATCGACTCGAATTTTTCAATATTTATAAAGTGCATGCGTACGTACGCTATTTGCTAACTGTTTAATTCGCACGTGATATTAAACGACTCAATTATCAAGTGGTTGGTCCTTTCACATTCCGCTTCTTACTGTAATTAAACTGCAGTCCCCAGGGTACCGTTTCCCAATCGATTCGCCTTGCCATTAAACAGATTTGTACCCGGTGCAGAAGACTGGTCGCGTACGATCATCATCCCGTACGATTCGTTAGGATCAATATCCGAGGCTCGAGAGCACTGAAAAGAGTTCATTGTAACGCGCGATCGATGGGAGAAACGTTAACATCGCACTTGTTCTGTCGTTCTTAGCCATGCGATATCTCCACGATTAAATTAACATTCGTCATTTACTTTCATTTCTCTCGTATCTCATCGATCTACCAACACGATTCGATACCACCCTCGACGTGGATTCAAATTGTCCACTGTCCGTCAAAAAAAAATTCCTAAAAGGTACCAGCCAAGACCGATCGATGACGGACAGTCTCAATAGAGTAATCCCTGTCAAGTTGTCATACGTACTTATCCCTCCCCTCGAGCGACAACTTTCATACCAGATCGAAGCAACGATATCATTGATTTATAGACGGAATTGAAATTTATAGATTTTTATAACAATATTACTAATAGATTGGCCCGAGGATCTTTCGGTGAAAGTGAGTAAACACGACCTTGTTTAATTTGGACTCATTTTTATTGGAAAAATATTGTCCATGCGTTGATAATAATCTCATTAAGATATAGGGAAGAGTATTAAGAATCTTGTTTACTAATAGTAGGATTTGTTAGTAATCTAAATTCGCAGTCTTGTTCGAAGCAGTTGTAAGTAGTTCATCGTTGAAATAGAACTACTAGGGTTGTGTTTGGATACATTTTTATTGGAAAAACATTGTC
Organism: Colletes latitarsis; assembly: GCF_051014445.1. NCBI lineage: Eukaryota > Metazoa > Arthropoda > Insecta > Hymenoptera > Colletidae > Colletes > Colletes latitarsis. The sequence goes on from NC_135134.1 coordinate 47,010,400, forward strand.
GATGCGTTGGTAATATCTCACAAAGATATTAAGAATCTTGTTTACTAATAGTAGGATTTGTTAGTAATCTAAATTCGCAGTCTTGTTTGAAGCAGTTGCAAGTAGTTCATCGTTGAAATAGAACTACTATGGTCGTGTTTGGATTCATTTTTATTGGAAAAACATTGTCGATGCGTTGGTAATATCTCACAAAGATATTAAGAATCGTGTTTACTAATAGTAGGATTTGTTAGTAATCTAAATTCGCAGTCTTGTTTGAAGCAGTTGTAAGTAGTTCATCGTTGAAATAGAACGAATAGGGTCGTGTTTGGATTCATTTTTATTGGAAAAACATTGTCGATGCGTTGGTAATATCTCACAAAGATATTAAGAATCGTGTTTACTAATAATAGGATTTGTTAGTAATCCAAATTGACAGTCTTATTTGAAGCAGTTGCAAGTAGTTCATCATTAAAATAGAACTACTATGGTCGTGTTTGGACTCATTTTTATTGGAAAAATATTGTCAATGCCTTGGTAACAATCTCACAAAGATATAGAGAAGAGTATTAAGAATAATAGTAGGATTTGTTAGTAATCCAAATTGACAGTCTTGTTTGAAGCAGTTGCACGTAGTTCATCATTAAAATAGAACTACTATGGTCGTGTTTGGATTCATTTTTATTGGAAAAATATTGGCAATGCCTTGGTAACAATCTCACAAAGATATAGAGAAGAGTATTAAAAATAATAGTAGGATTTGTCACTAATCCAAATTGTCACTCTTGTTTGAAGCAGTTGCAAGTAGTTCATCATTAAAATAGAACTACTATGGTCGTGTTTGGACTCATTTTTATTGGAAAAACATTGTCAATGCATTGGTAATAATCTCACAATGATATAGAGAAGAGTATTGAGAATTGTATTCTGCATTAGTGCACGTGTTTACTAATAGTAAGATTTGTTGTCTCGATCTCGAGAGTACCGTTCTACGAGCAGCAGAACAATCGTGTTACGGTTCTTTTAAAAAATCGAAATGCGTTACACGGGCTTGCCAAACGGAAATGAACACGAAGCATGTCGACTGTATCAAGAACATTTTCCTCCAGAACGTGGAATACCCGGTTCGTAGTACGTTATTCCCCCCCATTCACAGACGGTTGCGTCTCCCGTAGGCGATCAAGAAGCGTGTCTACGCCCCAGGTGGAAAAAGAAATCTTCGACAAAGTTAATGATAAGTGTGGCGAATATTACGCATAAATTTATCTATATATAAATTAAATAAAAAGAAAATGCATTCTAGAAATGGAATAATAAATTGTCATAACGAGTACCTTTGGTTTGGAACTTAATTCGCGTGCAGACTTACAATGAAGACGTAGACAACAGTAATCTTTTGGGGGCCATACTCTTTTCTAGTTCGACTAAATGGAACTGTCGATCTCAAATTTTTACGAGATCCTCGGGAACTATTGCAGAACGTGTCTCATTTTCTTCGTTCACATTTTTAACCCAAACCTTTCTCTTCCGATTTTATTAAACATTCGATATCTATACAAAATATTCCATCGTTTCTGGTCAAAGGAAACACATTGCGTAGGTTTTAGGAAAATCTGAAACATCGTCCAAGAATCGAGGATCGAACGAATGTCGAAACGTGGAGCACGTTGGTCGACTGATTCGATCGGTGAAAGGTTAAAAATGATCGTAGCTCGGAATTATCGTCCGGAATGTTTTGAGGGATGCGATAAAGTCGAGTAAAAGTAGACAGTGCGCGAATACGATTGGCAGTCGGCCAATCGTGATATCATGAATGCATGCATCATGCGTGCCCGGCTGTTTTCTAAATGAGCTTCCGTCATTCGGTGGGAGAATACTTTTGTCTCGCCGTGAAACAGATGATACGTTACGCGTGAACGTAAAACGTGCTACCATTTTTCACCTGCGTAACGATCTGCTCGGGACAGTTTCTTATCGAATCGACGACTTTATCCCGGGCATCGTGCAGTTACATCGCGGCTTGGAAATTATCAGGCGTGCTTGTTTCCTGTTTCGTTCGTTATCGTAACGTTACAATACTCCCGACACTACGAAGAATTTACGAGAGCGAATCGAACCGTATAATTAGATCGTCGACTAAGCTTTTTATCGAGTCCGAGTTTCGCGTTCCGGACGAACGTTACGCGAACCTTTGCAAATCGATTTTCCGTCTTTTAATCTTCTCAAATAAAAGTTCCTCCAGAAGCACACTTTCGAACATAGATTTGCAAAATCTTACGCGCGGTTTCCTAAAACTAACGAGGCTCTGATCACGACGGCGTCCATCATGGAATTTTTTTTATTCTTTACTGCCCCGTGAATAAAAGAAAAAAGACCCTTCGTTATTTCTTAGTCTCAAATTTTTATTGGAGAAAGTTTGACGATCTTTTCCCCCCAAAATAAGATCAATAGATCTCCAACGAACCTATATGTATACACAATACCAAAAATATTTAGTTTTTAATTTAAGAATTAAAACTGTGCTTCAGAAGACCCACTATCTTCATAGTTCAACGAGTCAACGATTGATACATCACTTATAAGATAAGTTTATATACAACCCTAATGACTAAGCTTTATAAATAATAGCTGACTCCGCGAGACGCTATCTCGTAACAAAAAAAAACCATTTATTCACGTGTGAACCTATTAGTTTCAGAGCAGATGTTCATCGGTCTCGTTCCTTTTCGTAAACCCTCGAATATCCCGCGTAGCTCGACGCTGACGATTTTGAAACGACACACGATCGATGCATTATTAATAACGTCGTACATGATTTATAAACGCTCGTCGTGAATTCTAGCGATATCCATCTGCGATCGGTGACCCCGTTTCCTCTTAATACTCTTTCGTACCTTTTAACGAGCCCCACTTACCAGGTAAATTTCAACCAAACGAGTGCTAAAAACATTTCGTACAACGTATCGTGGCTCTTAAAGCAACCGAATACATTACGCGCGCTATAAAGGTCGTTCGTCTATAAACGATCCGCTAATTATTTCGAGCGGATCCATTACACACGTTGCGTTTCTAATCGTGTCATAAAACGAAATTTTATTAGCCGATAATTTTAGAACGATTATTCATGTATGGGACGGAGGTAAGTGAGTCATCCGGGAGCTTAAACGCGCGCGATCGAGACGTCCAAAAATGTTATTTCTTCGTTGATCGTCTCTCTGCACTCGTTAAGGCGTTGCTTCCATTACCACTATCGTTGTTTTCCGTGTTTTCGTGGACTAGTGCCTTCTTTTTACTCGTCAATTAGCTGGAACAAGGATCTGCGGGTCCATTGCTTCCCGTACTTGCCGCTAGAGGGACCGTTTCTCTCGCAAGCGCTCGATCGACCTTTCGTCTGCGATTTACGTTTCTCAACCGACTGCACAATATCCTGGCGTCTGAGAAAATCCCGACTCCTGAAATCTTGAGTTTCAAGATCGACCGCCACTTGTGTTTGCCTTTCAACTTATTTCTGGGTCAACAGTTACACAATCGGGCGATATTAACGCGGGATCACGGCCGTTTCAGACATATTAGTCATTTATACGGCTGGTGCCAGTCTATGGAAGACGACGGACAATTCGATTGAACGATGCTTTATTCTTCCGCCATATCTTTCGGTTCATCGGTAACTGTGCAGAGTATGGTCGGTTGCATTAGAATTTTAAGCGTCAATGATCATCTGAATGCTTCTTACAATGTTGTGAATCGTTTTCTGCAATTTTAATTCGTTGTCTAGTTGCTTAAATGGTAACTAAACCGACTTTAGTACTAAAGACAGTTAGTTTAGCCCCGAATACTTCTTGCAATGTTGTGAATCGTTTTCTGTAATTTTAATTCGTTGTCTAGTTGCTTAAATTGTAACTAAAGTCGTTCGTTATGATTCGTTCTCGAACAAATCGCTGTGCGTTATTATTTATTAAAATAAACGATCGTAGTGGAGAGTTTCTTTTTTGTATCGGAATTTGACACCAACTCGGACTAAAATTGTCGTACGTGATCATGGTCGAATCTCTGAAATTAGAAGCGAAACACACGCGCTCGTCGAGATCCATGTGCGAGCAAACAGGTGGTATGTGTACTCCCGTGTATTCCAGATAAGATCTTACCTGTTATCGCGATTTTGGAGCTCGTTACTTCGATCAGAGTCGAAAGGCATGCCAGTTGAACGTTTCTTTCTAATTGTTTTCGACAATCGTTATCCGGTTAATAAATTTACAATCTTAATAAATCAGTGGTTCTTACTTAAAGTATCTCTCTGCTACAGGTATAGGATAAATAGATGATTTGTGATGAATAAATATTAAATTTATTTGAATGAATGCATATACGCTCGAGTATATTTAGCAATTATTTAACAGTTAACTTTTGACCCACCTGTAGAACCTTGGAGAATTTTAGCAGATTTCTTTAAACCTCGACATTTGTCAGATTTTGTTCTCTGTTAAATCGTTGAAAAAAATTCGTATAAAAATGAGTTCAACGTTGGGGTTATCGTGTTACATAAGTTCGACGATTAAAGCGATCTATCAACATGCACGGCGACCCTGAACTTCCATTGGATCGAATTTTATCGAACCAATGAAGATTAAAGTTTGTATTTTTTTTTTATTATTTTTTTTAACCAGTTTTTCAAACTTTCCTACGATACTTAAATTAAAAATAGTCCGAACGAGATCGTGTTTGGCCTCGTTTTCGTTATTAATACTCTCATAAATATATAATGTAAAACAGAAACGTTTAAGCGTTTACTTTTTCAATCGTGATGTTTTTACTTGCGTATACATTAAACACTACCGCTCTGTTGAATAAAATTCATAATATTCCATTTTAAAAGAAAGAATTTACATCGGAAACCTTCTTAAAATTATCATCCGCGAGACGATCGATCATTTAAATCCTGTCCTCTAAAACGAGAACACTGAAACCAGATTTCTGTGCGTTTTCAAGGTTTAATGATAATCATATTGGCGATATGAATCACTCCGTAGACAATTTATTCAGAACATTTTTAGATTTTCCTAAAAAAGGTCACGAAATATTTGCAAACAATGAAGTTATACAGATTGAAAATTAGCTTGGATAGCATTTCTGCAGACGCAACACCGAGCTAAAAGAAACTTAACAAGATGGATGGATAACGACCCAACAATCAAAAGTATAAGTGAATCACTTTTATCAAAGGAAGTAAAGCTATCTAAAAATGTTCTGAATTCAGAACTTTACTTCCTTTGATAAAAGTGATTCACTTATACTTTTGATCGTTGAGTCGTTATCCATCCGTCTTGTTAAGTTTTTTTTAGCTCGGTGTCGCATCTGCAGAAATGCCATTCAAGCTAATTTTCAATCTGTATAAATTCATTGTTTGCAAATATTTCATGACCTTTTTTAGAAAAATCTAAAACGTAAAGAAAATAATCTCATTTATAAGTTACATATATAACCAATGAAATATTAGCGAATACATATTTTTATAACCATCAGGAGTTGAATATAAAATTTCAAGAAACTTCTTTAGCCTCGAATAATATCACAGAGACACTTCGTGTCGTGGATTTCCATACTGCAGAAGTTATGAAAGCGAAGAGTTTTATCGCGTTCGATATATTTTCTCAGATGTTTAAACAGGTGAGGGTAGTTTTCACCCCTTGCGCTCGAGTATCAGTCCAAGGTGGGGGAAAAATGGAGGCGCGATACTTTTCAATGGTCTGTCTGTGCGTCAAATTTTATCGAAATCAGAAATTGTCAGTTGAACGATGCTCCTTGTCGATGAACGTTTATTATCCGGAACGCGTGCGTTGTGTACCTGACTCGCGATAACGCGTCCGGATGAATAAAGTTGTATCGTATCGCGAAACCTGCAACGGACGTGAGAGAGGGAAACTCAAAAGGGTACGGAACATGAAATCGTTCGCTAATAAAATCATTTCTGTCGTACACAAGCTTTGTATACCAGGGAAAAATTTTAATGGGGGATTCTAGAGGCCAAAATATGACGCAAATCAAGAATACCAATTTGTTGATGGAGGCTTCGTTAAAAAGTTATTAACAATTAAATTCAAAAATTTCAAATCGTTCTGGAAAAATTATTTTCGGTTGTGGAGGTTATTTACAATCACTTTTGGTCATTAGATATACCCCCGAAATCCTACCTAGTTTCGAGAAAAAAATTCGTTACCGAAAATATAATGTCTGATCATGAATGAATGATTCCCCTGAAATTTCATGTGTTTTAAATCGTTCTGAAAAAATTGTTTTCAGTTGTGGGGGTCAATTACAATCATCTTTGGTCGATAGACATACCCCTGAATTCCTATCCATTTTCTAGAAAAAAATTCGAGAAGGTGTGAAATTTTTCGACGGAAAAAAAAAATTTCAAATCGTTTTGGAAAAATTATTTTCGGTTGCAGGGGTCAATTACAATAATTTTTGGTGAATAGACATACCCCCGAAATCTTGCGCATTTTCGAGAAAAAAATTCAGTATGAGCGGAACTTCAAACGTTAATACCTTCTTAAGGAAGCTTCAGTCAAGAAATTGGTATTCTTGATTTTCGTCTTATTTTGGCCTCTATAATCTCGCATTAAAATTTTTTTCAGGGTTGACCGAACACCCTGTATGTGAATTCATCAGAGACGAATACGAATTATTGATCACCTTTTTCGAAACGATAAACGATGACTGGCGCTTACCGAGTATTACCGCCTTGAATTCCCTTATCTCGACTGTTTTACAGCGATGTTTAGCATTATGATATATGCAACGTCGTCAAATACGTTTGCTCCTTATCATCGTCAAACATTTGCCCCGGCAATTTGTCGTACTGAAATGATACATTTCTTTCAAACGCCTCAAACTTCGAGAGTTTCGCGTTAGAAAGATAGAAACGAAGACGGTTCGTGCAAACGCCATATTCTTTTATCCTAGCTTCAAAGCGAGTCAAAACCATCAAATCTTCTACTAAATTTGCTTCTCTTAACGTCTCAACTCGAGAATTTATTTTAAACTAAATCACTACATCTACAAATTTACTACGAGTTTAATAATTAATTATCCTCGTTTCGATTCACTTTTAAACGAAAATATTCGCAGCAATTTGGTGAATTTCTTTTATTTCACTTGTATATTGTTTCTAAAATATCCATTTCAACGCGGTATTTTGATATCAGCCTATTTTTAAATTGTAATATTTTAAATATGTTTTTGACTCTTCGTTTTCTTCATTGACTTACAAATAGTTTGAGATGAAGAAACTTTTTTGCGTATTTTCCGAGTACGCAATGTGTATTTGTTTTAGAAATCGGAAGATTATGATCTAAACACTTTGTCTTGGTCACCCACCGCGTAGACTAAACAGTATTGTCTGCATCCTTGACTGATCAAACCAGTGCATAAAAGCAAAGTGTTAATAATTCATTCGTGACGTTTATTTGCGGATTATTGAATTCTGGGATTTTTATTTTTATTTAAGGGATAAACATAAATTCAACTTTCATTCTTCGTTTGATATTTAATTTTAAATGTGTATATTTAAATTAACTTTCATCTGGGTCCTCTTAATATTAGCTTCAATTTTAGATTTCGTATAGTTAGTATAAGTGTTAGTTAAATAGAAAGGATATTTTTCCGATTGGTCAACGATATGTTATATCGACATCAGTACGACATCAACAACGCATCGGCATAGCACTTACGCAACACAGAACATTCCATAAAAAGCAGCATGTCAGAGTTTAATATTGAATGATTGGCTTTAATGACTTTACTGATTGATGAAGACGAAAATAATTGAAGAACAAGAAAAAAGAATCGAATGCGTAGAACTGTTTAAGAAAAATTCAAAGAGGAATTCTATGCATTACATAAACAATTATTAGATGGGAAATATAATCGAAACAACGTAACAGTATGTTCTAAGCAAGTGTAATTTTATTTACAAATAATTTAATTATTATCATTGGTAGTAAAATGCAACAAAGACAGTGCTTGTCGCGATGCCCCCTAAATCGTACTGACTTTTAAGCATTTATTTTATAAAAAAAACGAGTCACGGTTAATCTGTATCGAAGCAACAATTACTTTTTACGATCGCCATTTATACGAATGTTTGCGTCGTCCCTGCAATCGCTGTTCTTGATTCTTTTATCGTCGAGCAATAATGCGTTCGACCTGTCGATAATAGATTACGCGCGTCAAAAATGTCAACTACGATGTGCATGTTACTCAATTCGCGATGTTAATGCATTCCCTGGAAAAAGGGCACGTTGTTAATGTTCCTATTTCGTTCAATCGTGATACTTGATTTTTACTTAAGAAATCTAACATTTATGAAATCCTACGTCCTTTTCCTGAGGAACTACTCGATCGACGAAATTGTTATTAAAAAAACGAAGTTGTATCGTTAATCTAATTTTTCTCTTACGTACAACGATCAATTTTTAATGAACTGGATCGCCTTGGGTGCCATTTTCTGTGTGTCAGCGATAATCTCAGCTCCGTCTTCGGCGATAACGTTGCGACACGTCGATTTTTGAATTATTAAAGTTCTCTTTGATCGTTTAACATTTTTTTTTTCCATGTCCTCTCGTTATCTCATTCATCGTGAAACTCATTATTACATTGCACTCGTATCTCTGCTTTACGTTTACGCCGCGACAGGTCGCGTTCACGTTTTATAGAATCGCGAAGCTCGCAGATTAACGCATCCTTCGGTTACATGCGAAAGTGACAACGCGTTGAAACGTTATCGATTTCTCGTTAATCTTGCGGAGTATGTCGGTTCGCATGTAATTGCAAATATATAATTACGCGATAACAGAGCCCCCTCGGGTATTGATCCGTATACTCATTTTGTTACGGACGTTCCTAATAGTAAATGATTACCTCGGGGTCTAAGGTACCCCACAATTATTTGCTGTAAAGCCACCGCGACTTTTGAAACTAATTACATTAGGTTTATGCATAGAAAATGTCGCGTTCACTCGGAACTTCGGCGACACGTAACCCCGCGAGAGACTCTGGTATATAGATTTAATCGAAATAGTTTTCATGCGATTCCTTACGTCTTCGAGCAATAATAATTCCAAGCCCGATGGAAATCAGAAATTCCACGAGTCTGAAACTTTTCCACCGTCGATCCTTATTAACTTAATCGTTGTCGAACAGAATCACGTTCTAATTGCCTTCGGGGATACTCGACGTCGAAAAGTACGTAAATCGGAATAAGTAAGATTTATATTACGTTCGTATATACAGGGTGTTCGGCCACCCCTGGGAAAAATTTTAATGGGAGATTCTAGAGGCCAAAATAAGACGAAAATCAAGAATACCAATTTGTTGATGGAGGCTTCGTTAAAAAGTTATTAATGTTTAAAGTTCTGACCGTACAGAATTTTTTTCTCGAAAATGCGCAAGATTTCGGGAGTATGTCTATTCACCAAAAATGATTATAATTGACCCCTGCAACCGACAATAATTTTTCCAAAACGATTTGAAATTTTTTTTTTTCCATTGAAAAATTTCACACCTTCTCGAATTTTTTTCTAGAAAATGGGTAGGATTTAGGGGGTAGGTTTATTCACCAAAAATGATTGTAATTGACCCTCCTAGCTAAAACTAATTTTTTTAGAACGATTTAAAATTTTTTTTTTTCGTCGAAAAATTTAGGCACCCCCTGTCGATTTTCCTTAAAAATTCCTTTTTCATTTTTAGTAATTTTGTTTAACGCCCTACAGAAAAATTGTCTAATACTTTTTTGTAGGTACCCATAAGCTCTACTTCAGAAAAAAGTTTCATTGAAATATATTCACAATTATAGGAGTTATGACTGTTTAAAAATTGGACCATCTTTATGGGGTTTTTCTCATTTTGCGGAGTCGAGGACCAACTTTTCGAATATTTTTGCTATTTGTACGTATTCTCCACCAAAATACGCGTAGTTTGCTTTTTTAAACATTAAAATCGTGCAATCCGTTCAGAAGTTATGACGTTTTAAAGATATGTATGAAATTTCAGGGAAGCATTTCTGGGCCCCACATTAGATTTTCGCTAATGAATTTTTTTCTCGAAACTGAGTAGGATTTCGGGGATATGTCTATTGACCAAAAATGATTGTAATTGACCCCTGTAACTAAATATAATTTTTTTAGTATGATTTGAAATTTTTTAATTTCATCTGAAAAATTTCACATCTTCTCGAATTTTTTTATCGAAAGTGGGTAGGATTTCGAGGGTATGTCTAATGACCAAAAATAATTGTAATTGAGTCCCGCAACCGAAAATAATTTTTTCAAAATGATTTGAAATTTTTTAATTTAATTTTTTAATAACTTTTTAACGAAGCCTCAGTCAAGAAATTAATATTCTTGATTTCCGTCCTATTTTGGTCTCTAGAATCTCCCATTAATATGTTTTCCCCAGGGATGACCGAACACCCTGTAGATAGTACGTGCAAAAAAAAAATATTGTAGATCTTGAAACATCGTGATATGACTCTAGAAAAATTGTTTTTCTTTTTAATTTTCTCGCCATATCCTCGCTCGCGTTAAAGGAAACTGCCTGTATTGAGAAAGTGAATGGTTGGAGCGTGTCGTGGCTCAAAAGTGTAACTCTCGAACCGCAGAAAAGCGGTTCCGCGGACGTAAAACGTTATTTGATCGCGCTGAAATCTGTTGCAACGTTTGCAAAGCCTCAAGTTGCAGATTTCATTCCGCACACGGCGTTCGCGGCGTTAACTCAATTAGCATCCCAGGGAGGATAAAGCACACGTTAAAGTCTCATTCATGCCGATAGCTGAAACCTTCGAACGTCATCGCGAGCGCACCCCGCGACACGAGGATCGGGCAAATCCCCAAAATAAAAATTCTCGTTCATTTCATAATCCATCAGATATCAAAAAGAAGCAGAAAACTTGTTCTATACCATTTGTAAAAGTATCCACCCTTGAAAGAAAGTATGAATTTTAAATAAATTTAAAGAAGACCTTCTCTCTATTTTAATTTAGCAAAAATGGCTCGATTGCTACGAAAAATTACGCGTAGATCGATGTTGGCGTTGCTAATGCGATTAGGGGTGCATTCTGAGGTTCTAAAAATAAAAGGAAGAGACGATTGTTTACCTGACACGATGAAATTTTGAAATGGTAGACCCTCGAGGGAGTTGAAGATCGATTGCTGACGGTACGTCGACGGGGTCGCGACCCTGTAGGGCCTCGTGTTTCTGCCTACCCCCGTTTATCGAGGTCACGAGGCACAACGAGAATGAAAAATATCCGTCAATGGCGGAACAGTATATGTAGGTCGGTGGTCAGCGTCGTTAGCGGCACGATTACTCTTTTGTTAATCGCGACAGGTGCGATCCACCGAGTCCTCGTGACAATGTAAAGCTGTAAGCCGATGTTACCTGAACCGGTGTTCAAACTGTCCATCTGCTGGCGACCGTAATTTCTGAAACGCTGTTCCGCGAAACAGATTTTATCAACGTTTCGTGAAAAAGTTGATAACATTAGAGATTAAAATGGTAACTCCCCGACGAATTTATTTCGGTCCACGTTTCCCCACAACGCAAATGATTTCATTTAAAAATTTCCATTCCCTTCTTTAAAAAATGGTAAATAATTTAAATTCAAAATAAAAGATATCTGGATTATATTATTGTAGAATTTTGAACCTTCCCAACGACGTTAAGGTTGTTTTTTTTTAGACGGACATTTACACGAGTGTAATTATCGCATAAACATCCGTATGTCGTTAATAAACTTAGGCGGAAAGAAAGTTTCTATACTTGGACACGTCAGAGGGCTTTGAAAAGTTTTCGAATCAAGGATACGGGCATACGTAATAAGACTATCTTTCGATTCACGACCTGCTCAGCTTGTTTGTTCTTATAGATTAACTGGGTATAGTTACGTTATCGTTGTCCTTCGTGCTTTCTCTTAAATGTTGGATTTCGTGTTCCGTATGGTCAAGCACACCCGGTAGTTGTTGAAAATATTATGCGTCTTTCGTTCAATAAAAGCGCAATCAATTCGTCCAATAATTCAGTGCATCGTAGCTGTAAAGTACATTAAAATTGTTCTACGAACCGGTAGAACTTATATTAATTCATACAATAATCATACGTTGAATAAATTATGTATGGGCGAGGGTATGCCTCTGGTTGCATTTTAACAGACACGTAGCGTTGCGGAAGAACTGTTCTACGACGAACGTGTTCAACCAAACGTACCCCGCGGTAATGGTGTACCATTTTTAAATCGATTCACTCAAACGTTCTCAATGTCACATTTAATATCAAAGAAAACACGATAATCGCCCCGCGTAGTTTTCGCGGGAACGGTTTAGTTTCAACGAATTGCAACTATGACAACGTTAACTGATCGTAAACCACGATTCTGTTCTATCGCGTGAAATATTGATTGCAAATGTAAATATTCGCCCTTCCGTGGTCTAGCTGAAATTTGTAACACGAGAATGTTAACAGTTCCGCGTAGTGGAATTGTTTGAAACGTAGAAAAGGGTAGCGGATGTAAGAGAAAGAGATTCGAATGTTTGGTGATTCAGCAAATCTTGAATAACTACGAGATCACACGAGATCGAAGTATCGCAGTTATGAAAACATTCGAAGGATAAATAAGAATAACACAGTGTGAAAGTTATTTATTTTTTGTTAATGTTGCCTTTATTAATATATTTTTGAAGTTTTTCTGGTTAAAATAAGACCAAATACGATATAACTTGGATCATATTTGCGTATTTAATGAGTGCGTATTTAATCGTATTTAACACGATCGTGTACTCTATTAGAAGTAGGTTAAAAACAAATTATATCGTGTTTGGTCTCATTTTAATCAGGAAACTCTGACAAATACTTTGGTAAAAGTTGCATTAAAAAAAAAAGCAAAAATAAAAAAGTTTCATCTTTGCATTATGCACCGTGTACATACGTATTGTTTCAATGATATTCAAGCCGAGATCGGGTTACACTACACGGTCCGCTCGACGTTGAGCTTCGTGGGTGTGTCAAGGAGAGTCTCCTCTCGCAGTAGTAGAAACGACTACAGTTACATTGCAGTCTTACAGTTTTGTGAGTGAGAACCGCAGACGAGGTATATACGAGTAGACATTACATCCAATGTATTTCTTCAGCCCATTTTTCTGGGGATCGAGAGCCCCATTAGTATGCATTGTTTGCATTTTGAAACGTTAAAATCCTTCAAGTCGTCCAAAAGTTATGTTTTAAACAGACGCATGAAATTTCGTGAAAACATTTCTGGCCACACAGTATATTTTCAGTAAAGAATTTTTTTCTCGAAAGTGCGTAGGATTTCGGGGGTATGTCTAATGACCAAAAATTATTATAATTGACCCCCGCAAACGAAAATAATTTTTCCAGAACGATTTGAAATTTTTTAATTTTGTCGAAAAATTTCGCACCTTCTCGAATTTTTTTCTCGAAAGTGCGTAGGATTTCGTGGGTATGTCTAATGACCAAAAATTATTATAATTGACCCCCGCAACCGAAAATAATTTTTCCAGAACGATTTGAATTTTTTTAATTTTGTCGAAAAATTTCGCACCTTCTCGAATTTTTTTCTCGAAAGTGCGTAGGATTTCGTGGGTATGTCTAATGACCAAAAATTATTATAATTGACCCCCGCAACCGAAAATAATTTTTCCAGAACGATTTGAATTTTTTTAATTTTGTCGAAAAATTTCGCACCTTCTCGAATTTTTTTCTCGAAAGTGCGTAGGATTTCGTGGGTATGTCTAATGACCGAAAATTATTATAATTGACCCCCGCAACCGAAAATAATTTTTCCAGAACGATTTGAATTTTTTTAATTTTGTCGAAAAATTTCGCACCTTCTTGAATTTTTTTCTCGAAAGTGCGTAGGATTTCGTGGGTATGTCTAATGACCGAAAATTATTATAATTGACCCCCGCAACCGAAAATAATTTTTCCAGAACGATTTGAAATTTTTTAATTTTGTCGAAAAATTTCGCATCTTCTCGAATTTTTTTCTCGAAAGTGCGTAGGATTTCGTGGGTATGTCTAATGACCGAAAATTATTATAATTGACCCCCGCAACCGAAAATAATTTTTATAGAACGATTTGAAATTTTTTTTTCGCCGTAAAATTTGGGCACCTACCCCCTTGTCGATTTTTCTTAAAAATCCACTCACCAATGTCACGTTTTTGTTTTTCAGCGTGTGCTCGCCAAGTTCAGCGTGGGAGGGAGTAGGTGAGAGTTGGCGACGAGCAGGAGAGGTGTTTTCGGACACCAAAAGCTGGGGCACCCTGACGAGGAGGTCCTGGAGGAGGAGGTGGGTCGTAGGAGAGAGGAAAGAAAGGAGGTGACCATCCACCCCACATGGACGCCACCCCCAAAGGACCCCCCGTACCCCCCACACCGGATATCCTGTCACCATTATTTAGCCGCGGAATATCCGACCTGAACGCAGGGACGCCGTTTTGTACCACGCACCCTTCTCAACGTTACCGTCGAATATCGAGGCATCCGTCGCTTGATGCTCGTCGTACGACGGAAACGGCCGCCTACGCATCATCGTCATCTTTTACGTGCCTCGATTTCTCGCGAAGTCAATCGTCGCCACGGAGGGCGGAACGCCGACGTTACCATCCGCGTCGAAAAGCAATCGTTCCTGGCGTCCAACGTCGAAGACCACCGTCAGAACGGAAGTGTCGTCCTCGGGGACGAGATCCGTCGCGCCAACGATCGCAACGATATTCCTCCCGTCGGGCAGAAACAGACCATTTTTTACCCTCGTTTTTACACCACGGCCGCCGTGCCGTACGTTTGATGCATTTTCTACGACGCCGGCCGTCAACCAGCGTCGCGGTGCCGGGAAAGTACTTTTAAGAGGCGTCAACTTCCCCGTGAAACATATCTACAGACTCCGTCCAAAAGCGCCTAAACTCAGAGCTACGCAGCCTAACAGACTACGCGAACAATGTCTCGCAGCGCTGCCACGCGTCCTATGCAAGGTGAGTGTCCGTTTTAATTAATTGCTAACATATAATCATGCGACTCATTCACGAAAATCTCCTCTGTACATTTCGATCGATGATTCTCATACGAAGCGGTGCCTCGACGTGCAGTGACGAACGAAGTTTACACACGGCGAACAGTTTGTCGAAAACGTAAAATTCGTGTGTTTGATACGTTTCAGAAAAATGTAGTTCATGATATGCGATTTAAATATACCATAACGTATGTTAAGCGACCGTGTAATGAAAAGAAATAGTAAAATGTACGTAAATTGCCGTTTCGAGATCGGTTCTACGACGCCATTTTGAGATAGGTTCTACGACGCCATGTTTAATTGTGGAACGAACGTTCTTTGGAAAGAAGTCAGTATCGAATCTCCACCACGCTACAATCGACCCATGTGATTGAAAGATATTATATTTTGGTATATAATTGCTTACAGATTTTTATTTTTTGTATATAAGCAACACTTTTAAGTATTCTTCGATCTATTACAATAGAAGAAGCTCCTAACCCTACTTTCTCCTGTTCCTTAACTTCTCTCTCTATGCGTACAGTACAAAGCTGGGACGTAGGGTCCTTTAACACCTAACTATGATTATAGTGTGCAACCTGTCTGTCTGATGGTGAGAAAATCAGTTGACTGGTAGTAGGAACTGTTTCGAAGAAATTAGTCGCCCCCTTGCATTAGAAGATACATTTCTATATTGTATTCGACTTTCGAATGTTCCGAAGAGTTCCTTTAGGTACATTTATTAACTTTTCTCTCATTCAAACTTTACAGATGATACTTAGAAAAGCATTTATTACATATTCTTTGCCAAAGAAACAATCTACTACAGTCGGAATAATGTTTTTCTCGCCCATGAAAGTTCAATGTAATTTTGAAGTTAGATCGACCAATGATTTTTTATCAAAAGTTTCCTCAATCCTTTTAGGTACATTTATTAACTTTTCTTTGTTTTCTCTCATTCAAACTCTACAGACGATACTTAGAAAAACATTTATTACATATTCTTTGCCAAAGAAACAATCTACTACAGCCGGAATAGTGTTTTTCTCGCCCATGAAGTTCAATGTAATTTTGAGGTTAGATCGACCAATGATTTTTCATCAAAAGTTTCCTCGATCCCATCAGAAACTATATTTTCTTATTTCGTATCAATCTACGTATAATTTAATGACAAATTTGATAGCGGCGTTACTTTCGTTCGTCACTGCGAACGTAATATTCATCGTTTGGTCGAAACGTTGAATATAAATACCAAAACGGTAGTTGTAAACTCCCTCTACGAAGCGAGTTCCATATCTGAATCGCGTGTCGCGATAAACGCAACATTGTGCCGCGAATTTCCGACATACCGTTTTAACCCCTAACGGTGCTTTGATTTTCAAGGTTCGCTCGTTCCTGGCAATCGCTAACGTAGCAACCCTCTTTACCCCCAAACGGTGGATGTTTCCCGATAGCGGACGGTGGTTGATACCAGGAAATTTCGCGGCACCACCGGCGTGACGACTCGTGGCGCCGTCAAGGGACGACGCCTCGAAGTCTCTCGACGATCCATCGAGCAATACCTCGTTCGACGACTCGAGTTTTCGTCGTACTGTTCGATGTGTAAAGCACGCCGTCGTGCAACGGCACCCTCGTGCAGTGCGTGAGAACGTGATATATACGGTGCGCCACGCGTGAATTTTCGCTCTCGTTTTTCCCGTGGGTCAGTAATCCGTGGACGAAAACACGGCGATCCGCGGTCAGAGGTGTCCGGAGACAATGGTTACGGTGACGGCAGTGCTGACAGTGCCAGAAAACATAGAATGCCGGTGTCGATGTTTCACGATCGTGGAAACGATAGACGGTGCCCGCCCAACGCGAACCGGCTGATCAGTTTCCCGTGGAAATCGTAAAAGGACTCGGGCGGTGTGAGACAGTGTCTCTTAGTTCTATACCCCGTTCCTGTCATCGACGACATTGCACGGTGCTCTCTGGTTGGATTTTTCGTTCGTCTGGTCCGTTTGCCGTGTCTCGAAGGGAATTCTGCAGCATCCACGTCGTACGATCGATCGTCATCGAAACGTTTCGAACGTTTTTACGTGCGTCGACGAAGCGACCGCTGTCGTAAAATTCGCGTTTACGGCCTCGATATGTTCTCTCGTCAACGACGATCGTTATAACGACGTCGCCCTCGTCGACGCGGGCGCTTCGACCGCCTGTACCCTTGCTTCTGACTGCGAAAACAACGAGGTAACCTGATTCTCTTTAGAAAGAAAACGAAGGTCGTACGCTGCCGTGTAACTGATCGTGCGTACGCGAAACGGTCGAAGGTGGAAATTGGGAAACGGTTATTCTCGCGCGTTTTTGAGCACTAACGTTTTCGCCCCGTCGCGGAATCAGCGAAACAACGAACAATCGATACGATCAAACGTTATATGTCGATGACATTTCGTTATCGGAGACGATGCCGGTAATCGGTCATAACGATTAATGATACGAGACGTCTGATAACTACAGACACGTATGAACACATGTCCCCCGACACATTGCTCCGCAGACATCAAAGTGCATCGTGCATTGCCTACCTGTTATGATTCCAACCTCGTCGACAGTGAACGTTCTTTTTATACGATCCGTTTGTTACAACGTACGCGTCGATATAACGAGAAACACGTACAGTAAATAATATTCGAACCTTTACGCTTTCGTTGTGTATTGACGTTTAATGAAACGCGGTCAGTCGCACGTTATTAAATTCTTCTCGAACGAGGTTAGTTTTCCATTTGCATTAGCATTTTATCGGTAGTGTAATAGGAGGGAAATGAAATGGGTGTAACGAACGTTCAGGATTACTTAAGCACCTTCGACGCCAGAGACGTCGCCCATTTAGTAACTTCCCAAGCAAATGCAAATTTAGTCGTAAAAAAAGAAACTTCGTTACAGTATTAATGTGACAGTCGTCGACCAACGCTGAGCAATTGTAATTTTCTCTTGGTTGTTTAGAATATGTGTCGTACTCGATGATAATGGGTACAGCATGTATAAGGACATTAGGTTATCTACCGTGATATAGACGATCTCTGCAAACAGTAAATATGTACAACAATTTTGCTAACTGATAAAATGATGTCACGGCTTGTCCTTTTACAATGTCTACCGAATTCTGAAGAAAATTCCTTACATCCTCGTACGATGTCCATTGACCAATGATAAGAGTATAATATACGTAAACTATTGAACAGAATTTATTATTGACGCGTCGCAGTTGAAATTAAAATCTTCATCGACGAACGAATCGCACAATCTTAGAATTTCACAAAAAATTTCTGATCTAATTTTATTTTAATCTTGTGCTTCTAAATCACCGAGAATCATTTTCTCTAATTGATTTCCCTCCGTGGATTTCAAGAAATTGAGTCATTACGAAGCGTTTACCCTCGAGAAATTGACATAGAGCTGAGTAAAATTTACAGAGAGAATATTTTAAATACTATTTTAAACAATTTCTCCACCGAATAAAATATTTATTTACTATTCACCAGTCGGGGAATACCAGGGTAGAACGTCACGTACGTTACGAAAAATAATTATTTCTCTTGTGTGTCGATATAGTATACATAAACGAGTATGTAGATGCACGATAATAAATAAACTAGCACAGCGTAGCGCCGAGCATTATACTACACGCTATAGTTATAAAAGAATGACAAACGTTCCAAGGATACGAATACGAGTGATAGTAAGAAACAAATCGGAACAATTGGCTATATTAATGATTAAAAATTTACGTTTGTTTTTTTTTATTCTGTTTTTACGAGTCTTATTAATTACACATATTGTTATGGTTTGAGTAAGATCATTATTAACATGAATGTATTCATAGACTTATTATTATTTTAATAATACTTTGAGACTACATAGTGTAACTTTTGGAAAATGAAAAAGGCACGTAACATCATCGAGTATAGTACGTTTCTAGTCGTCGCGCGGGAGAGTCCCATTCGAATCGGTCTCATAGGTGGCGACACTGCATTCCTCAACACATTTTAACAGCCATAAATACGGCTTAAGTAAATATTGCATGTAATTGGCGAAACTATTTTAATTAACAGGCAGAAGTCACAGCAATGGAGCTGCCAGTTTCAGTAGATTGTTATCGAGTAAAATTAAAATGAAAATAAAAAGATACCTAACATAAACTTGATAAATTGAAGCGAACGAACAAAGTCCTTGAATTTTAATCTATTGACCAACGTATAGTATTCTTTCTAGATTTTCTAAAACTGCTTAGGTATTTTTTAGATATTAAATATAATTAATAGATAGTGTAAGTACCAATAATTTAATATATTATTATAGTAAGCACGAATGAATCAAACAAACTGCAATAGTGGGGTTGTAGAATAGATTCTAGATTGTAAACAAAAAAGATCATGTCGAGCTTGAAATTCATTAATTACGACGCGCTCTCAGTTTACTAAACTTTTAGCGTTAAATATCTTTGTATAAGGGTGTTCGACCACCCCAGGGAAAAATTTTAATGGGATATTCTAGAGGCCAAAGTAAGACGAAAATCACGAATACTAATTTGTTGACGGAGGCTTCGTTAAAAAGTTATTAACGTTTAAAATTCCACCCGTTCAGAATTTTTTTCTCGAAAGTGCGTAGGATTTCGGGGGTATGTCTATTCACCAAAAATGCTTGTAATTGACCCCTGTAGCTAAATATAATTTTTTTAGTATGATTTGAAATTTTTTAATTTCGTCTAAAAATTTCACACCTTCTCAAATTTTTTTCTCGAAAGTGGGTAGGATTTCGAGGATATGTCTATCCACCAAAAATGATTGTAATTGACCCCTGTAACTAAATATAATTTTTTTAGTATGATTTGAAATTTTTTAATTTCGTCTAAAAATTTCACACCTTCTCGAATTTTTTTCTCGAAAGTGGGTAGGATTTCGAGGATATGTCTAATGATAAAAAATGCTTGTAATTGACCCCTGTAACTACATATAATTTTTTTTGTTTGATTTGAAATTTTTTAATTTCGTCTAAGAATTTCAGTACCTACTCGAATTTTTTTCTCGAAAGTGGGTAGGAATTCGAGGGTATGTCTATTCACCAAAAATGCTTGTAATTGACCCCTGTAGCTAAATATAATTTTTTTAGTATGATTTGAAATTTTTTAATTTCGTCTAAAAATTTCACACCTTCTCGAATTTTTTTCTCGAAAGTGGGTAGGATTTCGAGGATATGTCTAATGATAAAAAATGCTTGTAATTGACCCCTGTAACTACATATAATTTTTTTTGTTTGATTTGAAATTTTTTAATTTCGTCTAAGAATTTCAGTACCTACTCGAATTTTTTTCTCGAAAGTGGGTAGGAATTCGAGGGTATGTCTATCCACCAAAAATGTTTGTAATTGACCCCTGTAACTAAATATAATTTTTTTTGCTTGATTTGAAATTTTTTAATTTCGTCTAAAAATTTCATACCTTCTTGAATTTTTTTCTCGAAAGAGGGTAGGATTTCGGGGGTATGTCTATTCACCAAAAATGCTTGTAATTGATCTCCGCGACCAAAAATAATTTTTTCAGAATGATTTGAAATTTTGTAATTTAATTTTTTAATAACTTTTTAACAAAGCCTCAGTCAAGCAATTTGTACTCTTGATTTTCGTCTTATTTTGGGCTCTAGAACCTCCTATTGAAATTTTTCCCATGAGTGGCTGTACACCCTGTATACTTAATAATTATCCAATTCAAACGAGCACAGCTGTATATTATGTTCGGTTCTGTCGGTACAGTGAATGCTTCGATAATGGAATCCTATTCTTAATCATCCAATCTCTGGGACCATTCACCTCGCGTCATTGCAAAATCATTCGGGCTGGCATACGAAGTAATACGCCAAATAATAAATAACGAAATATGAGAGGTTAAGATCGGCACAGTCCAGAAAAAAGGGACGTCCAGTCCGGCAGTGCCCTCTATGATGAAATTATGGCGCGTAGCACGCGACCGCGAATCCTTCGCAACTATGTTTTCTTCGACGTCCTTGATTCCGCATGCACGAATGATGTCAGCGTTTGACCAAGCCGCTTTGGGAGCCTACGAACAAAAATACACGTGGTGTGTACCGCCTCAAAATATTAACTGGTCTCTCTTGGTGTCGATCTATACCGGACCGAGAGATTTCCAGGGAATCCATGTCGGAGAAGAGTAAGACCGCCGCCGCTGCCGGCCGATCTCCTAAGACGCGAGCTACGATAATGGCTCTTACGTAAGGCAGCGGCTCTCAACCGGGGGAATCGTGTTGACGTTGCTCGTTGGAAATTCGTTTTGCGGCAATAACGGTAGAAATCCACTCTGCGAACGCAATGGAACTATTTTGGTACGATACGAGCTTCTTCGAACAACAAATCGTACGTGTGCGCCTGCGCTCGCGCGCTCTAGAGCACCGCCGATGATGTCTTTCGAAACTTTCAAACCGGATCAATTAATACGATTTCTTAACGTGATTTCACGTCATGCCATTTCTCGGAACAAAACCTATTGCCTCATGGAATTCTCTTTCGATGCCGGATGTTTCATATTTTCGTCGAGACGGAAGTACATAATGCGTACTCTGCAAAGAAGACGTGCACACACACACGACGGAGAGTAGTTTCCTCGCTAGAGCAAACTGATCGGTTCAGAAACTTTTTATTCTGTCCTTTTTTCCTTCTATTCGTGCGTACACTAGGGTGGCTGAACTACCCGCATGCTTCTTTTTTTCTTTCGCTAACACTACAGGCTAGCAAGCATTTTTAAAACGCTGCTTTATTATTAATACCGTGCGAAACACTTCGGTACTTTTAATTTATGAAAGGACGCGGCGTGTATAATAAAACGTGCATGTTATTAACACACTTTTCTTTTTTTTAATCAAACGTTTTGAAAGATTCTATGATACTTTTCAACGTACACGCATGATACTATTTTCTGTTATGATACAACCGGAATTTATGATAAAATTCTTTGCGATTTACTTTGGCGAGCTACGTGTGAAATTTATCTGAAAATGTGACTCGCAGAGCCCGGTAACAATGGAGAAGCTTGGATTTCCTCTCCGCGACCCTTTTTCTATTACGATTCTGAGGTTTCAAACTTTTTATCTTCGATATTTTCTATTGCTGCAAAAAGAGAACTGAATTTATTGTTGCGGTCTTTGTACGAAGAATCAATAACGCGTCTTATTTACCGGTTCGATCGAGTCCCAGAAATATAAGACTTTTCCAGTACATACAATTGTTATATAATTTACGTTTCAAGCTTTACCGATGATAACCGTGCTTAAAACTCATCGATAAGATACAGTGAATATCACTCGCAAACTTTTCGCGTTTACCTTAGCGGCTGTCTTAAATCCGATA
Source organism: Colletes latitarsis (assembly GCF_051014445.1). NCBI lineage: Eukaryota > Metazoa > Arthropoda > Insecta > Hymenoptera > Colletidae > Colletes > Colletes latitarsis. The sequence goes on from NC_135134.1 coordinate 47,032,834, forward strand.
TTTGGCATTGATCCAGCCATTTGGTTTATCAACGCCGATGAGAAATATTTTAATTGCATCGTTGGCTAGAAATACAAATTCTAACGATGATTTCTTCTTCTTTTTTTTCTTTTTTTTTTTACACAAAAAAGAAACGTCGAATCTTAATGAGAATGGGAACCTCTAAACTCTGCGTCGTGTTTGGAAAGTCTCAAAGAGGTAGGCGACAGAAAACAAAAGAGGTCACAATACAATGATAAACGCGAGAACTTACAGCGCGTTTCCCCTGTCGGTACGTAAGAAATTTTAACGGAATTTAATGTGCATGTGGAACGTTGGGATCGCGTAACGAGTCTGGCGAGTCTCTTGAAACAAGAAACGCGAAGAAGACTTAGAAGTACAAACAAGTTCTACGCGTAGAAATCCTTCGAAATAATTTCATGGTAACCTTGCGATGACGTTATTAAGTAGCAAAGAAAGGTCGCAGTTCCGATGTTAATCTCAACAAACTTTCTTGTTTGTGAATCTAGAATGAAAATGAAGAAGAGCGGATTCGGACGCTCCTGCTAATGCGCATTATACAGGGTGCTCCGCCACTCCTGGGAATAATTTTAATGGGAGATTCTAGAAGCCAAAATAAGACGAAAATCAAGAATATACATTTCTTGACTGAGGCTTCGTTAAAAAATTATTAAAAAATTTCAAATCATTCTAAAAAAATTATTTTTCGTTGCGGGGGTCACTTACAATTATTTTTGGTCCTTAAACATATCCTCGAAATCCTACCCACTTTCGAGAAAAAAATTCAAGAAGGTGTGAAATTTTTCGACAAAATTAAAAAATTTCCAATATTCTGGAAAAATTATATTTAGTTACAGTGGTCAACTATAAGCATTTTTGGTGAATAGACATACCCCCAAATTCCTACCCATTTTCGAGAAAAAAATTCGAGAAGGTGCGAAATTTTTCGACAAAATTAAAAAATTTCCAATCGTTCCGGAAAAATTATTTTCGGTTGTGGGGGTCAATTACAATAATTTTTGGTCATTAAACATACCCTCGAAATCCTATCCACTTTCGAGAAAAAAATTCAAGAAGGTATGAAAATTTTAGACGAAATTAAAAAATTTCAAATCATACTAAAAAAATTATATTTAGCTACAGGGGTCAATTACAAGCATTTTTGATGAATAGACATACCCCCGAAATTCTACCCACTTTCGAGAAAAAAATTCGAGAAGGTACTGTAATTTTTAGACGAAATTAAAAAATTTCAAATCATACTAAAAAAATTATATTTAGTTAGAGGGGTCAATTACAATTATTTTTGGTGAATGCACATACCCCCGAAATCCTACCCACTTTCGAGAAAAAAATTCTGTACGAGTGAAATTTAAAACTTTAATAACTTTTTAACGAAGCCTCCATCAACAAATTAGTATTCATGATTTTCGTTTTCTGTATAGAAAGAAATCTTTGAAATCATATTTAAAACGGTGAAAATAAATAAAACATTATTACTGTTAAAAATTCGTATGCATAGTAGATAATCTTACATCATATAAAAGTATAAATCAAATTATAATTTCATTATGTGATGAATAACTTTCTATTTTTTCCATTTCTCTGTTGCGGGCATCTGGCTTTATTTCTTTTATGTTCTTTTGTTTTTCCTTTTTCATGTAATACCGGAAATATTCTTTTGAAGTAGTAAATAGGTCATATAGATTACCTCCGAATTTGTTCCTAATTAGATTTCAAATTTAATATCTGCAAACTTCATTGTATATCTCCTAAAGTAAAATGGTGTCTTTGATACAGCGTGGTCCACGAAATACGACCAGTTGAGATTATTCTGATGTTGAAATAACGACCAATAATTCATTCGTCTATTATAACATTGATGATTATTAGTTTTAGTCATTTGGTTTACTTTGAAGAAGGAAATGTTAGTACAAGGTATCACGCTTCATAATAAATTAAAAGCATCGATCTCTTGTAACTGGGCGATGTCGCCATAAGTCATGCAACAAGTACATATATAATTTACATGTAACCTCATATGTGCACCGTCTTCGCAAACACGTAGAGATTGTGTTTATATTTATTTGCTATGTATCAGTTAACGGTTTAAACTGAAATTACCCATCAATAATTTCTAGTATCTCAAAAACAATCTTTATAATGTTAATAAACTGTTATGGTTTGGGTAAGACCACTATTAACACGAATGTATTCATAGATTTATTATTACTTAAATAATACCTTAAGACTACATAGAAACTTTTAGAAAATGAAAGATACATGTAACATCATCGAGTACAGCAAACATTTTTAGTCGTCGCGCGGGAAAGTCCCATTCGAATCAGTCTCATAGGTGGCGACACTGCATCCCCCAACATAAACTTTCCAAAGATTCCATCCAAATCCATGATGAAGTTCGACAAGTTCACCAAAAATTGTTTTCTGTAATTAGAACACGTCTTCTTGTATCACCGTAAAAGATTAGTTAAAATCAACAATTAATTTCCTTAAAAAAAAAAATTCGTAAATACCCCAGTTACTTTTAGATCCATTACACAAGAATTCCCCTTTAAGTACGATAAACTACGGTTTCGAATGCAAGAAGAGTAGCGATCGCTCTCGTCTAAATTTTGTCAAGGATTTCTATTCCACGACGTCGTACGGAAAAAAATCACGAGGCGTCTATTTTAAACTCGAATACAAATAAAATCGCCCACCGGCGTCGACGTGTTAATAATGCACGTGTTTCTGAGGCGAAAAAAAAGAAACACGTTGGTGTCAAAGTCGAGCGTGACGTTTCCTAATTTCCAGAGTCTCTCGTACGTGGAAAGCGAACGAGTCCTCGCGTGTGCATGCAGGTCACGTGACAGGAACGATTTCTTTGCAGAAAACCCCCCTCGAACCGGATCGAAGGCCGCGCGAGACCGTTCCCAATTTTCGAAAGTCGCGGCTTGGGTGCCATCTTCGACGATCTGAAATGTATCGAGGCTTTGGTCCGAGAGCGTCGCCTCGATACTGTCACGCGACGCCGTCGCGACACACGAATTTGCCGCTCGTCGCTCTCGCAAAAGGACTCAGGCTCGCGGAGTCGCGTTGTGATCCGGTGAACAACGATTACGAAGGAACCGGAGGACTTCCGGCGGGTCTGTCGGCCGCACGAGGCGACTCGTAAAGACGACGTGTAGTGGTAGCGACAACGTTAGTGAATACATGGTATCGTTGAAAAGAAAATGCCGATCAAAGGACGCCGTCGTTCGGGGATCAGCGGAAAAGCGGTCGTACGAAAGCATCGTCGCCTAACGAAGGTAAAGATAACGGGCTAATGCCGTCCTGCACTTGCAATGATTCACGAGGACGAAGAAGAGGAGGGACCCAGGTGGAAATATGTAAGAGGCGAGGCGGACATCGTCTCGTCGGCACGGCTCGAGTGCCACGAGGAAGAAGAGGTTGGCCTTATAGAAGGTTTATAGTTTGCGTAGGATAGACGATGAGCGTCGAGGTTGACACGCTGGAACTCGAGGTCTTCGAGGTGAGTCCTCTAATCCTCTCGAGTACATGACGAACGGAAGTCGTGAAATGTTTCGACAATATACGGAGAAATGCTTGCTCAGAATCCGGAACCGTTTAGCGCGAGGGCGTTGTTACAACGTAGTTATTAGTTGTCCCTTGTAATTCGATCGTCAGATGGTCGGAATGATGTTAACAAAACTTAACGATAATCCAATAAATGAATGTATTCACTTGTCGATCATTGAGTAGTGATTATACAAATTTTTGAAGTATTTGTTTCTTGAAGCAACGCGTAATATTCCTCTGTTGACATTCAGCAGAAAATAAGGTAAACGTACGATATAATGTTGGACGAAAGCGTAATAGTAGATTGTATTAGAGTTAAAAAATTATTGGATACGTGATTTTGGATTCACGCGGGGTTATAGAGTGGACTGTGCTTGACGCCATCTTTGTTGAGGTCCCACTGTGCCCGAGTTAGGTTCAAGTGTGATTGCAATACTACGTGGTAGTGTAAATCTGTTTGATCCGATCGAAGGCAATTAGAAACTTCCATATGCAGTGAAAGTTCTTCATTTCCTTTCTTTCCATATGGCGTACCAATAGGAATTGAAACTAGAAATGGGTCGAAACCTGATTTTCAGATACGCGAAACTCGACTCAGAAACTCTGTGGGGTTTCGAAATTCAAAACTCTTGAAACCCAATATTCTTACTTTTTTCTATGAAGGACTATCCATTGTACTTTATCGGGAATTAGACTTCTTCCCAGAGAATCGAATTATTTATTGAACATAATTTATTGAAAATTAAATGTAATTATAATTTGAGTAAGCAAGAAAATCTTCGAGTTAATTTATTACTAACTATATTGTCAGATGTTATGAGAATGGATCCAAAGTCTGAAATCTGAAATGGCTACGTTTATTATTATTTGTAATTCGTGTTATAGAAAGTCCAAAAATAAATTTACTGTTAAAGGTCGTTCCACTATTTACGTTCGTTTCAAACATTATGGTGTGTTGTGTTTGTTCATTCTATTATTATCTAAGCTACTGTAAGGCTAGCTTGCTTTTCTCTGCCAAATGTCAATGGAAGTAACGTTATGTGTTTCCGTTTCATTTGTCTTGACTCACTCTACGATGAATTTTAGCCTCACCCTCGCGTACTGAATTGTTCAAAATGCAGTGTGTGCAGTAATTTTTTAATAGCAGTTGGAACGCGTTACTTTGAATGAAAATTACGTTCACGTTTCTCGCTATTTTCATTGGATTTCCGTTCGCTGGTTCTCCTGTGCCGTTTGACGATTAATGCACTTATCACGTGATTCCCTGTGTTTTCGTACAATAAAAATGTATTATTTTCGTATCAGCAAAAATAACGAAGATATTAAGATTTCTAAAACAAAAGAAACACCCTATATGTTTATAATAATTATACATTGCAGAAGAAGTCGATCTAACGAGGTATCATTAATGAAAGTGTGAACTTTGAATTTCGAATTGCAATATTACCATATCCTGTTAATTACCAAAAGGATCAAATTAAAATGAAATTACACCTCTCTAAAATATTTTGTACAATAAATTCTGTACAACACGGTAGTTACGATTCTAAAGATTGTTGAGAGCAAAGATCGAAAGTAGATTAAAAGAAATTAATAAAATTAGTATTTTGTTTCGTTTCATCTCGCATAATAGAATAGATTAGTTTCGTGAATAACTCGCGAATGCGAAAATGTGTTGATTTTGTTATACGAGACTTCACGACGAGTGTAGTCTCGTCATTGTGAAGCTTGGAATAAGGAACTCCCAACGTCTCAGACCCGCCATTGTTCAGCAAGGGGTTAACAACTTTTCCACCGTCTTCGGAGAGAGTGATAAGAACATTTTTTTTCGTGTACCTTGGGAGACATTATGAAGGGTTCTGCATGAATTTTTCACTTCCAAGTGGCCATTTTTAACAATCTCCTTTAACAGGAGTTTCTGGAGCGAAAACATTGCACAGTGCCCCCATTTTCTATTTTTTTTTTACACAGTAAGTGTTTACGTACCTCAATAACGAAGTCCCATAAATTTCTGGCGCATTAGCCGTATTTACGGACCCGGTGCGGAGTACACGTTTGCCTCGTTCTTCGTTCCCCGATGAAAAATACCGAAAATAAAGTACACTTCGTCCCCGAAAAACTTGTCAAGAGAACAAATAAAAAGGCCAGAAGTCCTTCGATATAATTAAAAAATTGTATTTGCCTCGCGACTGAACGAAATTCTCAATTGTCGTTAGTATTTTCTAAATTGGTGGAGAAGGGGGGGGGGCGAACAAAAATAACATTGAAATAACGTTGATCGTAATATGTTTACATTTATCAGTATTTTACTTAATCAGAATTGTGTATTTTGTTATAACGTTGATTGATTTTTTTATAGTTGCTACCAAAGTATTTATCGAGGCAATAAGGATAGCTCGTAACCAATTAACTACCAGATCACACGTCAGGCTTTGAACAAATGTAATCGTGGCGATCGAGAGTGATCAAGATAGCGTACAATATCGTTATAAAATCTTTGCTACGGAGGAATGATCAGTATCAGTCACTTTATCGATTGTCCCCTAATAGAAGGTTGTGATCGTCCAACATATGAATTTGAGAATAGCTTTTATAAGTCGTAAAACGCTTTTACTTAAACACATATTGACCCGCGGACGGTATATATCTGAACTACTTCGATGCCGCGTGCGCCATTCTACAGTAAATAGATAGAGGACGAAGGCTGTAATGCTTTTTCTTATTGCATTGGCCGAGCAATATATTAACGCACCGAACGCCTCGTGTCGAATCGTAAAAATAGCACGGAAGAAGACACGAAATTTTTTCGAGGTTTTGGACCTCTTGTCCCTACTTTAAAGAAAACAATATGTCGATATGTCGGCCATCGATGCACGCCATGATACTGGACGTGGTAATAGTATTTAAGAAAAGAAACTTATTATACACATGTGTTAATAAATATGAATACAACGACTCGCCCTTAACAAATAAAAAATCATTTCCTCGCGAAGAGTAAAAATAATTAGATTAATTGTCGAAACAACGATCTCTCGTATATTTGTAACATTTTATTTTATACGTTTAACGAGTTTATATCCGTTAAATAAAAACAAAAACGCGAAACGTACGTGCAAGAACTATATCGTATCAAACAGGATGAAAGGGCAAGGTTCAGCAAACAAGGCTGTTTTACAACCTAACCCAAATATGTGCCAATGCGGCCATGTGCGCCATCCGTATAAAGGGTGGGGCGTAATACGTGGTATAACCGGAGAGGAGATGATTCCTTTCGAAAGAACAAGTCGAAACGAAGAATTTTTTACAAATAGATTGTAAAATTTGGTATTCTCGACAAATTTTTTTCCTGCGAAAATCTAAAATCTTATCGATCGAAATTGGACCCATAAGTTGAGAACCACTGGCGCAGAATGTAAGGGGAATTTCCCTTTGTAAATAGTTACTAACAGTGCTCAAAGATAGCATCGCTGGCACGTCCAATGTTACCCCTGAAGAGAATATAATAAGTGCCAATTCAAACGTTGGTTCATTGTTTCTTGTCTTCTGTCTGTGCCATTTGTTTATTGCAGTATGCGAGTTACATTTCGAGTTGGATCCCGTAATCAATTTCCCAGGTTGTATTAAAATCTTGTAACACATTCTACTTGAACACAAAAGAAACATATTTTTGGTTTTCTATACAAACAAGATTAGCAATTTTATGTACATCTATTTAAATCAGTATATGTTGCTTTTAATATCATGTTATCAAGGAAAAGCAATTAAAATGAAATAATTTCAACTGAAAATCTTGAAAGATATCTTTTCACATATTCTAATAAATTAGAATAACAAATATACACATATTATTATAACTACATATTGAATTTGTAATTTACAGAAAATAACCATAAATAAAATAAGCAGCAGTCGGAAAATTGCATGGTAAACAATGCTACAGCTCGATGGGATCATTCTCTGCCACCCCCGTCTCGTTTCACAGTTTCGATTCATTTCTTCTTTTACTCTGAAGAATTGTTTTCTTGTCAAGTGTACCACGATTTATATCCAATCTGTATAGAGCAACGTTCAAGGTAATCGACGGAATCCAATTAATGAAAAGATACAAATTGCTGCGTTGGCGGAATCCTTACGTGGCATTGGACAATTTTCGAAGTTCGATAATGAGGGAAATCAAAGAAACGCTAATCGAAAATAGATGTGCATTCGATAACAAAGAACTGTTTACGATACTAAACGTCTTTGCTACTCATTTGCAGAAGTACAGAGAAATAAATACGTAAAACATAAAAATATAAACGCATGAAGGCGAGATGCAGCTATAAAATGCTGTTGAAACCTAACCTAGCATGTTCTGCTGCAGGAACGCGCGAAATTTCACACTCTTTTGTTTCGCATTTTATGTATTGATGCATCGTTTTAAAATGCCGTGTCGTTATCCCAGTGGAAACATCTGTTGTAATCGGATTATGGATATATATAAAAAATAAAAGCAAATGGAGTAGCGTAGTATATTAACGTTACAGTTTACTGCAGTATTTTTAGGTATTATAGACAGGTAACAGGGGGAGATCATCGTAGCATAGTTGGAAGATCGTTAGTCTGCTAACCCGAAGGTCCTCGGTTCGAATCTCGTCGGAATTGAGTTTTCCCTCGCACGATCATTCTCGTCATTTTTCTTCGACTTTTCACGCAAGATTGATCTTGTTGCACGCATCTATAACCATTGCATGCAACTTAAACTAACTTGCAAGAGTAAAATGATTTGGGGTCAATGAGCCGTTCTTAAAAGATTACCATTTAGAATGGTCAAGCATAACCCAAACACTATTTTCCAACGCATTTATCCGCGTTATTTATCAAGTTCCATAAATCTCGTACAATAGAAAGTAGAACATGTAAAATGATCTTAAAAATTTGAACAACTGCATTGCTGAAAAATAATTGGAAGATGGGCTAGATAAGTGACTTTCTCGGTCACTAAGGCCATATGCAATACTTAAAAAGCTTCAGAATGCCGGACGAGTGAGATATTCAGTAAAAATATTACTGTATTAAATATACAGTATATCTCTGCCATTTGCCAAATTATGAACTCGTGTATTTGCGAATAGAAATACTGGTTGCCTGGTACAAAAAATTAGTAGTCATTCCATCCGACATTATTAATTATAGCTGAAAACTTTTTTCTTTATTTTAAGACCAATACCTTGCAATGTTACTATGACATAACCTCACCACACTGTCACATAACCTCAGTTTTGCATTAATTTACAAGCTCTTAATCTTACATTTCGAGTGTGCTAGTTTGAGAGTGCATTTAGACAATTGAACGAACTTCTGTATTATTTTATTTAGAGTACATGCAATTAACAACATAGAGAAACTCATTCGCTTCGTGTCGATTGTAATTTGCAATGCAAATCTTTAGCCTCCGTTTAGATTTAATCTTTTGTTAATTGCTTGAAAAGAGCAAACTCCCACAACCGAAACGTCGCATTTATTACAATTTTACCAAATGTTGTTGTTATATTATAGTAAGGGGTTTCATGTAAAACTCCCTCTGTCGGAACAAGTCAAATTTTAATATTCAAAGCTAGCTTTGTATCAAAGAGCGACTCTCTACTGCCTTTAAGCCGGTTACTTTTTTAAAAAACGATCTTACAACTACTTTTAATTGGACTTTCAAAACAAACAAAATAGCAACTGGAGAATTTTCTGAGAACTTTGCAGCGTATGCAGATTCGAAAAATAGGGTAGTTAGACAACGACGCTATATGAATAAAGACTAAAACATCCATCGTTGCCTAGCAGTACCATTTTTTCAAATTTGTTGCGTTTTATCGCTTGATAATTGTTTAATCGCTTCATACTTGGCAGCCAATGTAAATGCGTTCTGTCAAATAAAACTAAAAAATTTCCCTTTTCTTTTTTCATAATTAATTTATTTATAGCAAACGATACTGTAAAAATTAAAAATACGTTTAAAATGTTCCGACGGTACTGGTAATCAAAGGACGAACGCCGCCTTACTGACTGCAGACATTCTTTAAATCGGTACACAATCGGGTTAATTTCGCTTACGTCCAATGAATAAATAAATATTTGATTTACCAGAAACTAAACCATCGATAGTTTCGAACGGCGCGAGCCCAACGGCGACGTATTAAATGCATATGTAATAACGTGCATAATACTCGATAAATGGCGTTAAACGTGGCTGCGCAAATGGAACTATACAGGACAATAAAGGATCCGTTATAGGCAGTCAACTTTACGGTCATCTGCGTATCGCAGCTTTATTGCAGACGCCGGAAAAGTCTGTCTACTTGTGTCCGTGACACATATTCGCACGCGAGCGGCCATTTTACCATCCGTACTTTTGAACCAGTTTTCAAATACACTTTCTAGAGCGTGGATGATATTTAATCATTTTCCTATACCCGTTGCGCGAACGGCGTATAAAGTGCCATCGACTGAGTGTACAGAATGTTGAAAACAATCGATAATTTCTTGTACGTTGAACAAACGTACCTCGCGATCCCTGACTTGTTCCATTGAAACCGTCATACACGTCGTGCATATGTTTCCCTGTTTGTTTTCGTTCGAATGCGATACCCATTCTATCGTTTTTTTCTTTTTTTCAAACAGTGACCGAATTGCATTAATCTGTAAATCAATTTTGCGTACAGGGTGTTTCAGAAAAAATGGACGTTGAGTTTTAGGGCTCGTAGTTTTGACTCGATAATTATTTTAATTGGAGGTTAGGTCGGAACATAATTTTGACCGAATTGCATCAATCTGTAAATCAATTTTGCGTACAGGGTGTTTCAGAAAAAATGTATGTTGAGTTTTAGGGCTCGTAGTTTTGACTCGATAATTATTTTAATTGGAGGTTAGGTCGAAACATAATTGATAATTTCATAAAATCCGAATCCGAAATACAATAGTTTAAGTCTATATATTTTGATAAAAACCATAGATCAATTATTTTTTTAAATGTTGTTGTCATTATTTAGAATTTTTCTAATCTTCGATGCAGGATTTGGCGTGTTTGCGCGATTTGTTCCCATTCCAGTGCAAATTTTAGCTCCTCGATGTAAAGAAATGCGTAGCCTTTATCACTGACCGCATTCTTGTAGTGTTTGCCTCCCCACGAATGCATATTTTTAGCAGAACTAATTTGTCGTAGTACGCTTCACGAATATACCGATATCCGGCCGATCGCCATAGATTCCATCTGCCTTATCGTTTATAGTCTAAACAAGTATTAGTTTTAAGATACGTTTATTAAATCTTTGTTACTCGTTTAACCCTAGAACTCTAGGAATCTATACATTTTATCAGATTTGAATTGGATGAATTTCTAATAATGTTACTTTTTGACTTGCTCAATAAATTCGAATTCAAAACTATTTGAGACTTGATAAACTTCTATTGAGTCGGTGCTCTAGATCTCATTTCCTTTCGATAAAATAGACGTGGTATATTGTATATTGTCAGCTTGTTTTTCTTCCTCTTCAGGACCGAACAAATATCGAGGGAAATAGAAATCGCAGTAAGCAATGTCCTTTCGGAAGTGTGTTCCGACGTTTCGTCAACATTACAGCTATTGTTAAAAGCTGAAAAGATCTGTTTCGAAGGGTGCCAAGAGATGTAGAAGTAACGTATCTCGCTTTCTTCTGTCTATTATGCTTCATTATGCCTAGTAGTTGTGTGCTAGGAACGAGTCTGACGATAAATTCAACACTGGCCGATAAATTACACTCTTTGTAATATTTACTTAACGGTGTGCATTACGAAATGGGCATTGTTAATGTTTAGGCGATATATATGAAAGAATCTCCAAGGAAATTCATCTTAATCGTATGAAAATAGAAGATTTAACCTTTGACGTAACCTCAAAAAGATTATTCATGCTTAAAGTTATGAAAGTCGTAAATATTATCTTTTAGCAATTTATATTGACTTTGACTTTGATTAATGTACTGATACGAATGCATGTTCTAATTTTAAAAAAGAAGAAGAAGTGTTAATGATTGTAGCTGCTAAATCCGATAGCAATTTGAATAAATTAAAAACTATAATAGTCATGTTTCGAAGGAAAGTTACACAATAACGCATCGAAGCTTTCATTACTATTTTGCTTGTCATCGGAGACGTATCTCCAATAAATCATTCGTCGACAAATCTTTGTATATTGGACGAATTGCCTCTTGTACCCTATCATTAAGAGGAGGTTCGTGAGAGAGCTCGTGAAGCTTTCCATCGACCTCCACGCGACGCCACTTACACCATCTATCCTTTCCGGTAGGACAATAGGACCAACTTTTCGTCTCTGTTCAGCTTCATTCAAAGTATCGTAACTCCCTCAGCTTTACGAATTCCTCGATAGAATTTTACAAACATACTTTAAAAACTATACAACAAAAAAATACATATGATTTCCGAAACATCTAACATAACGATTCGCAAATTATTTTGGAAGAAACACTCCCGTTAAAAGAGAAAATTGTACGCCCTAAATAAATGGTAATTAAACTTCAACGGTTGTTAAACTTTGATAGCTAAGACAATCTTATCAGCTGATTCTGATATCGAGCAAGCAGCTCAGTTGGCCATTGGAAAGAGGATGTACAATTAAATAATCCTCGGATGACAGACTCCCGGAGTCCATTTTGACCCTAACCTCAATTTCATTACGGCGCGTTCCAGTACAAGGATTCTGACCAAATTTTTCCATTGTCGTATTTGTAAATTCTTTATTTCTCGATGTCGTTAATCTTACAAGCTCTCTCAGCATTTACATTATTATTAAAAACCAGAACTTCGCTACACCGCGTAGTCTAGGGACGAGTACCGGCTTTACTGGTTCACGCGGGCACGCGAGGGTTAGGAGTTAAGGGATAGAGGCGGTTAGAAAATAGGAACGGAAAAGACGAGCACAGGGAATCACGTAGAAGGCGCACCGGTCGTGCCAAACGTCGTGTCCTCGACCAATCGTTAATTCCTCCATCGCGAAGCTTGTAACGCAATGCTGTTGTGTGACGATCGAAGGTGAAGGACTGCGACGAGGCCGACAAAGTCTCGGCACCGTGCACGACGAAATCGGACGCCGAGGGCAGCCGAAAAGGATCAACGACCGCGGCGTCGGTGTGCAACGACGAGGAAAATGGCAGCAGCGCGCGGAAGAAAAAGAAAAAACGCCGGAAAACGCGTAACAAGCAGCAGCTGCAGCTGCATCATCTATCGCAGGGATCGCCGGACGGCAATCAGCACTCGCACACGGTGGTGAACCTGCCCTCGTCGTCGGACGAGGTCGAGGCGGTCGGCGAATGCTCGAAACGAGATTCGTCGAGCAGTTTGGGCGGTGCCAGTCGCCACAACACCCTACGGGAATCTTTGCTCACGGTGCTGGGTAAACTGGTGATCTGGAAAGGCACCAGATACCGCTCGGCCACTGCTGCGTCCTCTTCGTCGTCGGCGCCGCCGAATTCACCACCCGCTACCGAGTGTATCGGCCGTAGCACATCCTTTTTTTCCAGCGGTGAGTCTCTCGTCCGCAATTCCCTTTCGTCGACGGTACAGATATCCACGTCTGCGAGACTAAAATCTCGTCTGTTCTTTCCAATCACAAAAACGTGTGATCCACAGTTTGTAGGGTAAACATGCTAGTACCATTCTTCCACGTGAAGCGTCCCCATTCCTGTTGCAGTCCTCTGACTCACAGGTATTGGTCAAAAACGGTGACAGCCAATCAGTGGGCTGCAACAAGAGTGGAGATGTAAACACACTGTGCTTTTCTTCTCATGGAAGGACGATAATCGGCTATTTAAGCCGTAATGGAAATTATTTTCTAAATTTGGTAGTTCGTTTAATAATAAAAGGCCGACTACTGGCACATTTACCCTACCATCCAAAACGAGGGGTAGTTTCATGAATTCTTTACAGGAAATGTATGCGTTCAGTCGAAATGACCTATTTATTATCTATTAACGCGTTGACTGCCACGCGCGTTTACGTGGTTTGTCCATGACGCCAACATGAATTTTGGCTACAGCCAAGTCGACTGTCGACGTGTTAAGCGTTTCTTGAATGCTTGAAAATAATTTTTGTTAAACGTCTGTCTCTTTATAACGAAGAAGATTGACTTTACAGTAATGATTCGTAAATCGAACGTTTCTAACTGTCCCAAGTGGGGAGATCCCCCTTGGAGTCGGTGAAGCGTGAAAGGCGACGTTTAAAAAACGATACGAGCCAAGGTGCCCCGGCGACAATTTGTATACAAAAGACAACGCTTTTTTCTCATTTGTTCTCCTTTGCTCGCTGTCCTTTTCGTCGAGACTATGGCCCTGGGCAAAAGATAAAGGCGACTCCGAGGCTCAACGATATCGTCACGTATAAATAGCTGCTGGTGTCGAATTTCGCCATTTCGACTGAACGCACACAGCTCCTGCGAAAGAATCATGAATGTACCGTTGGTTTGGGTACACCCTGTTCTTTAGTACGCGTCCAAAATCACGATCCAGTATGCATATTCCCCTAAAGCATGTTCCTGAGTTCGTCTCATAAACCCTTGCTTACAGAAGACCCTTTAGAAGGTATTAACAGACTATTTTGCAGGGCATATTTACTTCATATCGTTTAAATGTCGCGTTCGTTGTCGAAAGATTCATACCAAGCACGTGTTGTCCTCACTGTTCGGACGAATGCGCGGCTCAACAATGCTTGTTTGAATTTAAGTAAATCGGGAGTTGGCGTTACAATTATGTAGAGCTCTCGAAGGAGAATAGGTTAGAAAGTAATACAGTAATGCGCGGTTAACTTTCTCTCTAATTTACACGTACATCGAAAGAAATTTTGTTATAACAAGTTCGACCGTATATCGAACAAATACAATAGACATTTATTTATCATTTGTAATGAATTCACGTAATTTAAGCGAAAGTATCCATTTCGAAAAGTTGCGTTTCGCGAATCCTCGAAGAAACCGATCGCAATAATGGCGAAATATTGAAATTAGCTTCGGAAAGAACGCAGCTTACGTAAGAAGAGCTTTAATGCACGGTTTCGGTTGCGAGAAACAGGAGTACGAAAGCTACAAAGATATTGTATCCTATTATGCTCCGAGTAGCCGCTTGTTATTCGTGCAAAAGGAACACATAATTGCGTAGGAAATTTGCGTCAACGTTGTGATCAGATAATGTCCGCGGTAACGGCGCAAGGTTGCAAGCATTCGCGGATTTTAACATCCATTTAGATGAAACTGTTACGATAATGTACGAATGCCGGAGAAAAACTGGCGCATCAGTCCACTCGGACGCGTCTACATAATTTTGTGATCCATTTTGTTCGTAAAATGCAACCTCCGTTACATAACTCGGTTGACCACATTTGCGCAAATGAGTTCGCTTTACTTGTTTCGACTCGGCATTATTTATCAGATTTCAACCGCGCGGATACACGCGACACAAACTTTTTTTTCCCCTGCAACGCTGCCGTTTCAAGTGAACTTACAAATGTAAGTAACATATATGGAATTTGGCTTCGGTTCTTTTTACCAATATATTCAAAATAATTTATAATTCAGAAAGCGTCGAAAATAAAAGCGTACTTTTATTTCACATATTTTCTCTATTAAAGAGTAAAGAACACGACTGTATTCGATTGTCATTTATTACCATTCCATGACAGTGGACATGCACTGTTATTTAGTTTTACTGCTAGTTCAGTTTGCAGAGAAATTGTGTAACCGCTTCTTTTACGCATAATAATTGATACTTCCGGTATCCTTTGTGGGGCGCATTCTAGTCGCATTGCAATGGAAAATTACTGAATTATTGTACACGTAAACTTAGCATTCGTTGAGATAAAAAAAAAAGCAAAATAGAAATAATTATGACGTGAGAAAAAAAAATGTGATTCGAGTATCCTACGCAGTGAGAATCATTGATCGCGTTCCATTTTCATATAAAAATGCATATTGTTTTTTAATCTCGTTGTTATCGCAACGCACTACATCGACTTTTTTTTCTTTTTTCAGAAACGGAGAGGAGAATTCGCGCCAATAATCGCGAGTTCAACTCACAGTTTAATTATGCGGTAAGATTAAAGTACATTTCCATAGTTCCTGTTTTTCTACGCGTTGGTTAAGGCCTGAGAAATGGTCTTGACGATGGGTGATACATTTTTTTTCTTCCTTTTTTAGAACAACTACATCAAGACGTCCAAGTATTCGGTTCTGACGTTCCTACCATTAAATTTATTCGAGCAATTTCAGCGGCTCGCTAACTTTTACTTCCTATGCCTGCTGGTGCTTCAGATGATCCCCGCTATCTCCTCCTTGACCCCCATCACTACAGCCATACCCCTTATAGGGGTGCTCATGCTCACTGCCATCAAAGATGCTTACGACGATTTTGTAAGTATAGAAAAATTGCACGTTTCCATGCACAGGGTGCCCCCGTGATTCGTGGGTACAATCGAAGCCGTAAATCCTCGATCGAGCGGAAAATGGCGAGCAAAATGTGTCTACAGGAAGCTACGTTGCCGATGAAAAAAAGATCGCCCCTCGAAGATTCGTCGGTTACGAGCAGACGAAAATTTCGTATAAACAAATCTCGGTATAAATCGGACCTTACTCCGCTCGTTATTTTTGGACCAACAGCAAAGAAATAGTTCCTCCTGAAAATAATCAAAGTCTCCGGAAAAAATCGCGCAAGCGTTCGAACGTGCGAACATTAAGAAACATTAACGTTTGAAACTATAAAAATTATATAAAATTATTCAGGAAAAATTACTTTATAAAAGAAGCTTTCGAACGTTAATGATATTTTCTCCATGTATGAAGCAGCTCTTCGAGGCATAGCGAGTTTAAAAATGCACCTTTTAATATCTTGGCATTACGAACGGCCAAAATTGTATTCGAATAATATATAACGTTCCTAACAAAACGTTTCATCCTATAATTGAAATTTTGATTTTCAATCAACGAGTAACGTCGTAAACAATTGCATTTATCTTTTAGTCCTTCGAAATTTGTGTTTAGATATAAGTTTTGCACTAGTATGTATCGTGGGATATTTTTTCAACCTGCAATGAAAAATTAAAATAACTAGAAGTACAGTGGTTTGTGTTATCGCGTATTCGGTTTGTTTAGTTAGGAAATTCCCCGACAAATGCTCGATTAGTCGAGGGGGATAAGTATTGTTTCACGCTTCTCGATGCTAGTACGTAGTTTATCTAGAATGTTTTGTTCTGGCTGAAAAGAAATGCTAACAAGAACAGGAAAATTAAGGAATGGTTTAATTCGTTGAATAAACATTAGCAAAGTAAAAATAACTACTTCGTTCAAAATGAAGCTCTTCAGCCTCTCTAATCTCGTCCCCCTTAACTTATGCTTGCAGTCTACATTCTTTACCACAAATATTTCTTTTACTGTTATAATTTCTGTTATAATTACAAATATATTATGAAAATTTGTACTTCGATACTTCCATTTATGTTTATGATTTTTTTTTATAAACGAGGAGTCATACTGCTTTGAATTGTACCGCGAATTACGAGGCAACCTGTATAATAAACAAATGTTCATAAAACATATTAACTTTTGTTTCGTTTAAATTAATCGTGAGCGTATAAAAATGATTTCCAGCAACGGCACAGCAGCGACTCGCAAGTTAACAATCGGAAATCGCAAACTTTGCGAGGTACTAGTCTTCGGGAGGAGAAATGGTCGCAAGTTCAAGTAGGCGATGTAATCAGAATGGAGAACGATCAGTTCGTTGCTGCCGACGTTCTTCTATTATCTACTAGTGAGCCAAACGGTCTTTGTTACATTGAAACTGCAGAATTAGATGGGTTAGTATCTTTTTATGAAGCCTCTGTTTCTTCTTAATTGTCACAGACTTTCGAAACAATCGAATCCAACAATTCAGTAATGAATTGAAGTTGGACGGAGAAACAGATAGTAAAATAGCAATGCGATTGCGATTGTTTCAGGGAGACGAATTTGAAGTGTCGGCAGTGTTTAGCCGAAACTGCTGAGATGATGGACAACCACGAATTGATTGGTCAATTTGATGGGGAGATTGTTTGTGAAACTCCTAATAATTTGTTAAATAAATTTGATGGTACCCTTACGTGGAAAGGGCGAAAGTAAGTACACGCACTTTTGTTTAAATACACAGTAATTTGGGTAAACGTGTCCAAGCCAGAAATAGGGAACGCGTCGTTCTTTTTCTTGTTCAGTTCAAGGATAAAAATCATTGCTTCATATTTAAGTACATACCTCTTTAGAATTTTTATCCTATGAAATGCATATAATAAGCCTTCTAGATTTTAATATGTTTGTTTCGTTGACGTTACAGATATGCATTGGACAACGACAAAATTATATTACGAGGTTGCGTGCTGAGGAACACGCAATGGTGCTATGGTGTGGTCATCTTTGCAGGCAAGGATACCAAATTGATGCAAAACTCAGGGAAGACCAAATTTAAGAGGACCTCTATAGATAGGCTGCTGAATTTTCTCATCATCGGGATAGTGTGCTTTTTACTTTCTATGTGTTTGTTCTGCATGATCGGATGTGGTATTTGGGAGAGCCTCGTGGGCCGTTATTTCCAAGTGTATCTACCCTGGGACTCGTTGGTGCCTAGCGAGCCCATGGGCGGTGCCACAGTGATCGCTCTACTTGTGTTCTTTTCTTATGCTATTGTATTGAACACAGTGGTGCCAATCAGTTTATATGTGAGTGTGGAAGTTATCAGATTCGTTCAGTCGTTTTTGATTAATTGGGACGAGGAGATGTACCACGCACCTACGAATACACACGCTAAAGCAAGGACTACCACGTTAAACGAAGAGTTGGGGCAAATAGAATATATATTTTCCGATAAAACCGGAACACTAACGCAGAATATTATGACTTTTAACAAGTGTTCTGTAGCGGGAAAATGTTACGGGGACGTTATCGACGAAGTTACCGGGGAAGTCGTCGATCTAAGTGAGGTGAGTCTGTTTGTCACTCTATCTGTAACCAGACTCGATGCTGATGATTGGGTACGTTATCACTAAACCGTTTGCCGTACAATGAAATTTATTGTTTTTTTTTTATAGCTTTTAATGTTTTGTAAGCATACATATTTTATGTTTAAGCCAAATTTTCAGTTATTGCAACGGAATTTATTATTATTATAACGTTCACTGCATCGATAACATTTTAATTTTCTCGATCGTGTTCAATTAATTAATTGATTATTAAAAAGACGGAGTAGTGACTATAAGGAAAAATGTATCTCCGACATATTAATTAATTTATTGATTCGTTCCATGCTTCTGAAAGTAGTCTGATCCAGGAAATCTTGTCTTATAATTATTATTCCGTTAATTTTCGATTTATCATTAAAGCAATAACGATTTCCGATGGCGCATTAATTCAGTCGAATAATGAACTATCAGCGATCCAGCATATTAAACAAAACATCTCTGTAAGAAATGTTCTCTTAAATACATATTTTTTTAAATTTATTTTTAAGTCACAGATATTTCTGTTAAATAGAATTAAATCGTCGACGTGTTAGAATTCGGTGCATCAAGTTCATTCATTTTATATTTGTCATCAAAAAAGAATTTTATAGTTTCAATGGCGAATCGTTTCCTTCGTCTCGTGTTAATAATATAACATCGAAGTAAAAGAACGCTACTATCGTTTCGTAATTTCTTTTTTGATAACAAAATGGAAATAATTGAATCATTTCACAGTTTGGCCATATTTTGCATAAGTTTTCATGTACATCACTTAGCATGTGTGTGCTGCATGTAGACGGACAAAGCTGCTCAAACACCTACGATGCGATGGAAAAATGGACAAGAATTTGTTCAAGTTTATGCACCAAAAAGTGGTCCAAACGTACGTCTACTGGAACATGTGGATAGGATAACCAGTATAATTCCAGAACCAGGCATCTATGGCAGTCCGATGATTCTACATAAACTTTCAGTACGCATGTTAATAATTAACACACATCTTCTACGAACGAAGAGAATTTTGTGCAGTATTCTGCTCTCATCTGTACTCCTTGTACCTCTATGCTTTGCTATCATAAATGAGTAGACTTTACGTACTATACATATAGATACGATAATCGTCGCTTTAGGGTCCGCTACATTGAATTTTGACGCTTATATGGAAAGGTGATTTCTAGGAATTCAACCAAGAGACAGAATGAGTATGCAGACTCGATCATCAAATGTCTTAATCTATGTCTATTCTTTTTACTAAGCTGGGAGGAAAAAGAAAGACTTATCGTCCTTCCACGAGAAGAGGGCACAGCGTGTTTACATCCCCACTCTTGCTGCAGCCCGCTGATTGGCTACTGTTTTTGACCAATACCTTGTGAGTCAGCGGACTGCAACAGGAGTGGGGGTATAAATACGATGTGCCTTCTTCTCGTGGAAGGACGATACGATCCGTCGGAACCACGTTCGTCCGACTGTTTCTTGCATTTCACGATACTTTAGTTACATTGTATCAAGTTTCATTCCCAAGAATTGGTGGAGATAGCGATCGACACCAAAGCGGAGAAAAATACAGACGCTAAAGCGGGGACTGCTGTATCATCTACTTTGCAAAGTTCACTGAATGTTTTTTTTGTAAACCACGCACCGATACGTACTTTTGTCTTGCAACCTTATTTCCACGCTCTTCCCTACGTTGAATGCATGTTGCATAGGCGTTTCACTCTTGCCTGCGAATAGGTTCCAAGCATTATTGAACCGCTTAGTTCTTAAAAATTAATTTTCACGATGCTTCAAGGAATTATAAAATTTATAACATCTCATGTGCCTGCTGACTTACAACAAATCTATTTACGCGGAGGCAAGGTACTTACTTTGGGTTCTAGTACTTCCGTTCCGACATACTGTCTCTTGTCGTATTAACGTTATTACGATGGCAATTGAGAATTAATTTTTATGCAACTGGTCGACGTATGGTTACAGACAGTGCCACCGTTGGATTTCTCGTTCAACAAGGATTACGAACCGGAATTCAAGTTCTACGATACCGCGCTGCTCGAAGCCGTGAAGCGGAACAATGAAGATGTTCATAGTTTCTTTCGATTATTGGCGCTTTGTCATACCGTTATGCCGGAAGAAAAAAATGGCAAACTAGAATATCAGGCACAGTCGCCGGACGAGGCTGCTCTTGTGTCTGCCGCTAGAAACTTTGGTTTCGTGTTTAAAGAAAGATCTCCGAATAGTATAACGATCGAAGTTATGGGTAAACGCGAGATATACGAGTTGCTTTGCATCCTGGATTTTAATAACGTTAGGAAAAGAATGTCTGTAATCTTGAGGAAGGACGGACAGCTCAGGCTATACTGCAAAGGAGCGGATAATGTCATATACGAACGATTAAAAAAAGGCAGCGAAGACATGATGGCGACGACGCTGGACCATCTTAACAAATTCGCTGGTGAGGGCTTAAGAACATTGTGCCTTTCGGTGAGAGATCTGGACGAGCAGTTTTTCAATGATTGGAAACAACGTCATCAAGAGGCTGCCTTGAGTCAGGAAAATAGAGACGACAAATTGGATGCAATTTACGAAGAAATAGAAAAGGATATGACCTTGTTGGGCGCTACCGCCATTGAAGATAAATTGCAGGATGGCGTACCTCAAACGATCGCTAATTTAGCTCTTGCTGGTATCAAGATTTGGGTATTAACTGGTGATAAACAAGGTAACAGTATACGTCAACGCTTTGAATATACAGGGTGTTCGGCCACCATTGGGAAAAATTTTAATGGAGCATTCTAGAGGCCAAAATAAGACGAAAATCAAGAATACCAATTTGTTGATGAAGGCTTCGTTAAACAGTTATTAACGTTTAAAGTTCAGCCAGTTCTGAATTTTTTTCTCCAAAATGCGCAAGATTTTGGGGGTATGTCTATTCACCAAAAATTATTGTAATTGACCCCTGCAACCGAAAATAATTTTTCCAAAACGATTTGAAATTTTGTTTTTCCGTCGAAAAATTGCACACATTCTCGAATTTTTTTCTAGAAAGTGGGTAGGATTTCGGGGGTATGTGTAATGACTAAAAATGATTGTAATTGACCCCCGCAACCAAAAATATTTTTTCCAGAACGATTTGAAACTTTTGAATTTAAGTGTTAATAACTATTTAACGAAGCCTCCATCAACAACTTGGTATTCTTGATTTTCGTCTTATTTTGGGCTCTAGAATTCCCCATTAAAATTTTTCCCAGGGGTGGCCGAACACCCTGTACATACAGTATAAATTGTTACTTAGACATAGCATGATATCATGGTGTACAACGAAATTATATACTGTTTTATCACTAAACAGAAACGGCTATCAATATTGGTTACTCTTGCCAATTGTTGACGGACGACCTTACAGATGTATTTATAGTGGATTCTACTACTTACGACGGTGTTGAAAATCAGTTATCGCGGTACTTGGAAACTATCAAAACAACCTCCAGTCATCAAAATCGGCCAACTCTCTCCGTTGTCACATTCAGGTGGGACAAGGAAAGGTCAGGCACATGAAAGAGACGGAGTACAGTCATTAACCTTTTCCATACCTATTTCTGACTAATTAACGCATTTATTTAAAAAGTTTTCACTTTCGTATTGAATGTGGCATCATGTTCTGTGTAACGCTTTTTTCGTCTGGTTATGCCTATGGATTTATAAATATTTAAGATTCAGTTCTACGTTTTCGAACATCACGTTCAGACAATGAACCTCAAAATTTAAAATATTCATCATATATATGGCGTTATATAAGTCGTGTTGCTGAACATAAACTATGCGTTCTTGATAATGCTCCGATAATAAAATATCGAGTAATTTAAATACAGTTTGGCATGCACTTCACGAGACCATAAAAAGGTATCGATAAATTATATTATACTAGTACCTTATTTTGATCCAATTTGTTATGCATATTATAACATCGATCTTTCTCAAATTTAAATCGAATCAAGTTTCATCGAAATATTCAAATATACGGCCAAAGCTTATATTTGCATGTACATTTTTGAATATTTATACATATGGAAATGTTAAAATTTTATCAAATATTCTCGATTCTTTTACACTTGAGAGAATGTTAAAACCATTTGTCTCATGCTTGTCGATTATTCTGTTTTTAATGTAGACATTTAAGTAAAGTAGATTAGGTACTAGTCTTTTTCTTGAATATTAAAATTTTTCTTTTTGTTTTGTATCTCTTCAATACCCTATGATTTTATATTAACACAAATAGCCCAAACGAATAATGATAATTACCATGTGCTTGATACTCACTCCTTCTCTTTCTGTATGCTTAAAATTAATCTTAGTAATAATAATTAATAACACAACGAGAATGGTGCTTATGTCACGTTATTATACCAGTAGACCATAATACAGTGCACTGTGTGTATTGTTTATAATTAATGCGCATCATTTTTGTATACGAGAACAAAATAATACAATTTAAAGTTTCCCTTTTTATTATGCAAGTAAAATTAAATATTATACCTTATCGCTCGTTATATCGAAACGAGGTTTTGTATATTAAACGTCTTTTGTAAATTTGATAGAAACGAAACCTGATTCTAAGAAATTGGAAGCGTTAGGAATGTGTAATTCGTATTGTCATCTTAACGAAAATTCTTTTCATTAAAACTTTTGTATCTTTTATATGCAGCAGCGATACTGAATACAATCCTAGCAGAGATGAACAAGACGAACACGAAATGGAACAAGCGACAGGATTCGCAGTAGTTATTAACGGGCATTCCTTAGTTCATGCATTGCATCCCCAACTCGAACAACTTTTTCTCGACGTATCAAGCCAATGTAAGTTATTCGCGATACGTTTCGCTTGTTTTCGTCATGAATAACGATCTGACGTTACGCGTTGTAATTTTTCAGGTAAAGCTGTGATATGTTGTCGCGTGACACCCTTACAAAAAGCAATGGTTGTCGAGTTAATAAAAAAAAATAAAAACGCAGTCACTTTGGCGATCGGCGATGGAGCCAACGACGTCTCGATGATAAAAACAGCTCATATTGGCGTTGGTATCAGTGGCCAAGAAGGATTGCAAGCTGTATTGGCATCCGATTACTCGATAGGGCAGTTTAGGTTTTTGGAAAGATTGCTGCTCGTTCATGGTAGATGGTCTTATTATAGAATGAGCAAGTTTCTTAGATATTTTTTTTACAAGAATTTTGCGTTTACACTATGCCACATCTGGTTTGCCTTTTTCTGTGGATTCAGCGCACAGGTACGGCTCTTCCTATTATCGATAACTTTGTTCCACTGACACCATACTGTAGCAAATGTTACGAAAGTGATGAGTTTAAGGCGAATGTGATTTACAATATTCCTTTGTAGAGCAGCTAGTTCCAAAGTTGAGTGTTGGAGGAATATGATCGTATTTATAATTCTGATTTCTCAACATTCCGCTCAAACTTTCGTTTAACGAAACATCGTTTCGCGCGGACTTACGAATCAATGTTTTCTTACAGACTGTATTCGATCCTATGTACATTTCTGTCTACAATCTCTTTTATACGTCGTTGCCCGTAATGGCAGTTGGTATCTTCGATCAAGATGTTAATGATAAAAATAGTTTATTGTATCCAAAACTCTACGCACCCGGATTACAAAATTTATTGTTTAACAAGAAGGAATTTTGCTGGAGTGCCATACATGGTTTTTTTGCTAGTTGCGTATTATTTTTAGTTCCGTACGGTAAGCCAAATTAATTTACCTATACCGTGTAACTCTATCGCGTATCGAGATCAACCTTTTAAATAATTAACAAAATTGTATCTTTAGGGACGTATAAGGATGGAGTATCACCAAAGGGCTATGTACTTTCTGATCATATGCTACTGGGAAGTGTCGTAGCCACTATATTAGTCATAGTTGTGACTGTTCAAATAGCCCTCGATACGTCGTATTGGACGATTGTTAATCATATCATGGTTTGGGGCTCGCTCATTTGGTATTTTATTTTAGACTATTTCTATAACTTCGTCATAGGCGGTAGTTACGTTGGCAGTCTTACTATGGTACGTTTCTTTTCTACATTGATACGTTGATATTTACACTCCGGGGCAAAAAGATAGCACATCTTACATTTTCTATAGTTTTGTATCAAAAACTGGTTGAAATACACATTTTATTAAAAACAAATTAGAATTATGGAAATCTTAATTTGTGCTACCCTTTTGTCCCGGAGTGCATTGCGTGTAACGCTAACGCAGATATATTTAATTCCAGGCTATGTCCGAAGCAACGTTTTGGTTTACGGCAGTCATTTCGTGTATCATATTGGTAATACCTGTACTGTCGTGGAGATTCTTCTTCATAGATGTTAGGCCAACTTTGTCTGATAGAGTTAGGCTTAAGCAGAGGTTGGCGCAACTACGTTCCCGCCAAAGTCAAGACATACTTCGTACACCGTCTACGAGACGGACGCGACGATCTCTTCGTTCTGGATACGCTTTTGCGCATCAAGAAGGTTTTGGCAGGCTCATTACGTCCGGGAAGATTATGCGTAAATTACCAAACGGTGCAGATTTCAAGTTTGCCATGCCGTTTACGAACAATACCAGCAAACAAGTTAGTGTTGCTACCACGTCACCAAAGGACAATGCATCAAAAAATTCGCACACACTGGATACTATTAACCTATAATCTGGACATTATATTGTAAGTCTTTCCACCATCTATTGAATTTCGGATGAATGGTTTGCTAAGCTATATAGCAGCATTATACAACAGAATTACTAAAATTTTTGCAATCGAATTTTTACGTTAAATACCCGAACAGATTTTCTAAATACGATTAGGCGTCGAGTTTCGTTTTTTTTTTTTTTTTTTGTGCAATCTTTTACCATCGTACGCGACACGCAGAAAGCTTCGTGTACATGCATCGCAGTAGATAAAAAAAAAACTGTTTGCCAGCTTTATTAGATTCAACTCTTTTTGTATTGATGCTTACAAAAATTTAAGTAATCGAATTTCATAAGACAATAAAGTATTAATGGTTTGCGTAAGAAATTCTACACACCTAGTAACTACTGAAGAGTATTGTTTCTTCTTTTTTTTTTTTCACCAAAAATTATTGTTAGTTAATAATCATTTTAATAAGATGCATTTTCTACAAGATCGATCATTGCTCTAGACTCTTACTGAGATACTAAATCGTATTTCATTTACCTTAAAAATCTACGATTCCGTTAACTTTTGAATTTACATAAATTTTACGAGTTTGCTCAAAGGCAAAACTTAAAATCTAACTCTCCTTAGATAGATTGTTTATTTCATCGTGTATAAAAAAGAATGTATCAAATAAATTATTCTAATTTACTGCGTTACGTTCATACTGTGTTACAAGAGTCTAGAATGACAAACGATCTCGGATATAAAAAATTTATCGAGCTCTTAATAATGATCTCTGACGAACTCTCGAATAGTGCACATGAATAAACATGCACAGGTTGATTTATGATGATACATTTTTACTTCGTACATGCAAAGAAACCAGAAAACAAATATGTTTGAAATTTGGAAGGTTAGTAAAACGTAAAAACTCAGCTGTTTATTTCCTGTTTATAATTAATTAGTTTGGCCAATGATTGCAATCGATCAATTTTTGTTACTTGTATTATTGCGTATAAAAGTGTTAGTTTAATAAGGTCTATAGTAATGGTGGACTAATATATTGCTTTTTACGCTATATTTGGGATATTTAAAGATATATGTAGAGATCTAAATCAAAGGAACGCAGGTTGAAATAATGCTTTAAATTCTTCGATCTTCGATTGATTTTCTAACGTATTCGCTATGTCCAGCCGGATGTTGAAACTAGCTTTATTTAGACTTATAGTCTTTTCTTTATAAGCCAGTTGTTTTACTCTTTAAGTGAACACATATTCTTTATTTAAAAAATTGGCATCAAAATATTACGCAATAATGAGATAAAATATAATTTGTATGATCATGACACTCCCTGTGTACATACATATGTGTAGAGGTGTCAAAAGATCGTATAATATCCCTACTTGTATTATATACAGTCCTAATATAAACATGGTTACTGTAAAAACATGTTTACATGATATACTATATATAAATACATAAATAAGGATTATAGTTATGATGATAATTGCCTTTATAAAGTATGAATACAAGAAACAATTAAAATTACTGTATCATAGCATTGACTGTAAATATTTTAAAGAGATATATATTATATACATATATGTACACGCATATATATGTATATATATATATATTATATTAAATGTTAAGTATACATTTTTTAAAAGAAAGTAATATATAGGTAGATCAATTTAAAAAGATACGAAAATAGTAGCTATATTATATTATACTACTGCGGATAATGTTTGCCTTGGACTGACTACTGAATATATATATATATATATATATTATATAATATATATATATATAATATGATAAAATAAAAAAACAGTAGCAACAATGAAAAATGTATTTCTACTTTTAATATTACAATGAATTCTAGGGAGATATAGTCTGTATTGGGAAAGTGTGTTCCACAAAGGACTTTTTTTATTTAAACAGAGACATAGGAATTTATTGCTTTCAAACATTGTGCCTAATCAAGAAGCTACACAGAGTGTTTCACATTGCAATGATTCGTTTATGTTTATGCAATATGGCGTATGTTATATCTGCAGTTGTATTTCCTTCTTTATTGATCATACGTTGATCCTTTGCAGTCGTTGGACATCGTGTGAGAACACAAGGGAGTTTTCTCTGTTAAGTCGATGGGGTACATACGGGCGGGGGGCAAGCATACGACATCATTGCTTTTTATCAGTCAGAGACATCGAATATCATGTCTGCGGGCATTGCAGCTTATATTTATTGTTTATAGAAATTGTACGCATCGCAGGAATTTAATAATACACCCGTCGATTTTCAGAGAAAAGTCCGTATGTCCACGCACGGTACCCGCCAACTGCATATGTCTGTCTCGAACTCTTTGTTATTGCTCTTACGTCAATTTAGTTCTTTGTTTCTTTCGAATAGAAATGTTTATGTGTAAACTCCGTTTATATCATAATATGTACCGATCCAAAGTCATGAATGCAGAGAAAAAAATTCAAACAAATAGACTTCTGCGTTTTTATCTTCTCCTTATTCAACGCAGAAATGTCGAAAAGATAGAAAAGTGTTTTTTTATAATCTCAATGAATTCGCGTCTATCCTTACCGAAATATTGGTTTTCTTTCATTTATTTTTTCCAGAATGAAATTTATGTGTTTCTAGAGTGAGATTTGTCGATCAAGAATCGAGGTATTAACTGAATTTTGTATAATAAAAGTTGGACTTTCAATAATGATATGAATGGACTGAAGAATAATTTTACAAATATTTATAAAACAAAATTGTGAAATCATCTTCAATATTGGAAGCAAACTGTATCGTGCTAAAAGTATCCATGTTCGAGAAATTGTGAACATATTCTTCTCTACACTCAAAAAAAAAAAAAAAAGATTCTAGTTACCTAGAAAGTGCACCGTCTATATTTTTCGTCTAAACTGATTTATATATACATTTATTTTGTAACACTTCTTGCTAAGTAGTATTTGGAGATGTGATATTATTATTACGGACAGCTATATCATAATGTATGTATTACTTATTTTAAATCCCTAAATGGATATAATTTCATTTTCATTTGCAAATAACATCCTTGTCCTAGAATCGGGATGCCATGATTTTTAAATAATATGAAGTGACATTACCTACAATGTTACATTTATATTGAAAGAAATTCAAATAGTATGTATTAAAGTACAGCTTCTACGAACTACTTACGTTACTATAAATTATTTTTAATTTTATAATTTGAGACATTAGAGAATTTATTAGTCTGCAAAACGAAATGTACTGATATTGTTTAAAGATCTTGGTAAATATTGACTTAATGTAAAAAATAAGAAATTAAGAAATATAAGCATTATAAGGTAGTCATAACATGTTGTTGGTTGCATAAGTTGTTACATATGTTACTTTAAATACTGAATCAAATGTCTAGAAACAAAATGCGAGAGCAAATTGTCTGCTGCATGTGCTCTATAGACTGCGCATCAATTACTGCTTAAAAATATTTGCTTAGGACATAGTATAACTTAAAGGACAAAAAACTGTTGTACTCGTAAACACGTACAATTGTTAAATCTTCATTGCATTTCATGTCCAGTGAATAACCCTTTAAAGCAATTTCAAGTACGTTTCCTTCATGGGATGCTAATATAAGACAATAATATCAACAATTAAAAAGTATAAAAGTGTAATTGATAATATCTACGTCTTGATTTGATATTTCCCATTTAAAATACATTCTACTAATTGTGTTTAAATTTGATTTCTTTAACATTTATATGTATATGTATACATATATAGAGCGAAAAATTTTGTTTTTTTTATGATACTATGTCCTATGTACTATTTCTAATATATCCTACTTTTATGTATTGAACGATGCATCCTATCTAAAATCTGAGCCCTACAGGATTAAGGAAAGTTTTACAAGCATGTTAAACATGTAGGGCCATGCAGAAGGGCAAAATAAAAACGCTAATGTTATCGAATACAATGTTCCTTACAAAGTGCACGCAGGATAGGGAGGTAGTGTGTACAAACACAAAAATCATTAAATCTATTAATTATTATGTTACATTTAAAGCGGTGGTGACTTTAAATGGATTACGTTATCGAGCAATGTATTAATCGATCAATTGACATTATTTCTTTGCAATTTCTACAGTTGTCACGCTCAAATATATTCAGTTATGTATTAACACATTGTCACAAAACGATAGAAAGAAGTTTTCATTTGTACTTTCAATGAAACACGTCGATACGAAAGAACGATTTACTTTTTTGTAAATCGTGCTAAACAATGTTTTCTGGTTTTATACTACACTCTGTGTAATATCAATTTTGTAAATCTAAATATTGCTTTAAGTATATATCGTGTACAGTAAAATCTACTTCTTAAGTGTATTATTTTTTATGTGTAAATAACTCGCACGAAAAAACAGATTAATGTTGTAAAAAAAAAAAAAAAAAAAAAAAAAAACATAGTAAAATATTAGTACCTTATATGCCATTGAAAAGTCGAATTCTGTAAAATTTGTTTTTTCTTTTGTAGAATTTCCTTTTAATCGGATTATAAAAATAGAAGTATATTTTTTCATTTAATCCCAAAATTTTTCTCACATTTTTTGCATTATCATTTCAATTGACAATTATAATGGTGACGACGGTTCTGCTGTCTCGTTTGAGCACGAAAAACATCGGTACATTCTTTTCAGAATAATGATTGTTGATCACGTATTAAAAAACAGTGTTACATAGTTATTACTTATAGTTCAATCTGAATAAGAGGGACCACAGTACAATATGGTAGAAATGAATTTATCATTTGTATATTCTAAGGTGCTTTAGGAGATTACTTACAGTTAAAAAGAAAATGATTTACTTTCAGGCATTTATACAGCTGTTTTAATTTTTTTCCAAGTAAAAAAAAATTCTGAATTGAGATTTTAACCTAATACGATATTGGGACTTGATTTTATGGTTTACGAATCGTGTAAATCGATCTATCGTACGTTTAACATAGTAATCTTCTAACATATCTTACCTTAAAATTGTCATGTTTTGTTCACATAGAGCCCCCAGCTTTGCATCTCTATGTCAAGATCTAACAAACAATACGGGAAAAAAAAAAGATATTAAATGTTGCTTCAGTATTTAAATGCACATGTCGTCTTAAGTTGTGCTTTTAGCGTAACTACATGTACAGTATAACAAATTTTGTTACTGTATTATGTGGTATATTTAAATATGAGATCTATTCTGTTCTTTTAACTTGCTCCAAGACGAAACAATATTTTCACGGAGTTCGGAGGTAGCAACTCATGTTGATATGTGCATTGATATTAAATTTATATAATTTGTATCTTTGCTAAATTGTATTACGTTTTTGTTACCCATCAGTATTGATTAGGTTTATGTATATGTGTAATAGTTACATGTATATTGAAGTCGTGCACGGATATTAGTAGAAACTAATTAAAAAGGTATGTACAAGTCAGTCATGAACTCGTATAGGTAACACCATTTTGCAAGTTCATCAGAGATGAGCGAAATCATCATCAAATTAAAAAGAGATTATAAAAGAATATACAGGGTGTATCGGTTCAGGTAGTATAACCGAGCATGTGTGGATTCCGTATGAATAAATAAATCGTAAATATAGAATAATTTTTTGTTTACCGTTTCGTTTTCCATAAAATGTTGGAAAATTTTCCATGTACACACATATATCACTTCCCATCAAACTGGGTTGTACTATGTCAGTATTCTGATGGCATTACGAATGATCGTAATTAATACTATATTGCAGAATTTTAATATATAATAAGGTGTTCGGCCACCCCTGAGAAAAATTGTAACGGGGGATTCTGGAGGCCAAAATAAGACGAAAATCAAGAATACCAATTTGTTGATGGAGGCTTCGTTCAAAAGTTATTAACGTTTAAAGTTCCGACCATACTGAATTTTTTTCTCGAAAATGCACAAGATTTCGGGGTTATGTCTATTCACCCAAAATGATTGTAATCGACCCCCGCAACCGAAAATAATTTTTCCAGAATGATTTGAAATTTTTTTTTTTCGTCGAAAAATTTAGGCGCCTAATTAGATTTTCGGTAAGGAATTTTTTTCTCGAAAATGCGTAGGAATTCGGAGGTATGTGTAATGACCAAAAATGATCGTAATCGACCCCCGTAACCGGAAAAAATTTTTCCTGAACGATTTGAAATTTTTTAATTTTGTCGAAAAATTTCACACCTTCTCGAATTTTTTTATCGAAAGTGGGTAGGATTTCGAGGGTATGTCTAATGACCAAAAATTATTGTAATTGACCCCCACAACCGAAAATAATTTTTTCAGAACGATTTGAAATTTTTGAATTTAATTGATAATAACTTTTTAACGAAGCCTCCATCGACAAATTGGTATTCTTGATTTTCGTCTTATTTTGGCCCCTCGAATCTCCCATTAAAATTTTTCCCAGGGGTGGCCGAACACCCTGTATAAATGGAGGACAATAAATGTCGAGTCCATACTTACGTGTCTGCATAATTTTTTCTTGCAATTGTTCACGCAGAACAAAGTTGGTACAAGGTCAAGGTTGGTCACAGGAATAAGATAATCGAATGCTATTATAATGCAATCGATTAGATCGAACGTACAAATGTACGTGAACGCGAAAAAATGTAATTTTCTCGAAAACGAAGCCGTAAACAAAAAATCGTTATTGCACATTTTCGATTTATTTTTTCATAATGAATTCACCCATACCCCGATATATTTGCAAAACATATCGTTTATAATCTATACTTTTCCCCACGAAAAGGAAGGGTCGACGGAACAACGCGGATAGAATCGAGACAAATTCGGTAATGTTTGTACTTATTATGGGAACGGAATGATTAACCTTGCTGCTGCAAAAAAAGAAACGCTGCGAAATGCGATTACAGTTTTAATAATTTTGTTATCTGCGAGTCCACCTCTTTTACGCTACCGAAATTCAATATTTTGACAGTTACGAAATTGTTCACAAATTCAAACGTTTCTTACTAGTTTTTAAGTTAATAAAAATAATGCAGCATAATATTGTATTTTCCAGAAATGTATTATTATTTCAACCTATGACATTTTCCGTCCTTTCACGATTTTCTGTACGCACCACGGATTAAACAATGTGCATTGAGGATATGTAATGTATATAATATACAATATCAATATATTTTTATATCCAAAACGAATTTTACATTTAATTTTTATTATTTACGTAATAATCTCGTAACAAAAATACATTATTGATTTCATTATTGTACATGATCTCAGATTTACTGTAAATAGTTTTGTTAATGTATCTTACAATCTCAAGTCATCGGTACACTATATATTTATATAAATTAAACAATTGTTATCTCTCTCTGATTCTTTCGATTATACACGACAATAATTCATTGTAAAAATAATAACATTCATAACGATACTAAATTGTTTTCTATAATTTACAATTAACTCTAATTAAAATTATAGTTAAAACTGTAATCTTTTCGCAAGCGAAGCGCCGTCCATCGATTCCAGTAGTTTCCTTTTCAAACTTGGCTTTTCCTCCGGTTGCCGTTTGACGGTCGTCGGAAGGGGTAGTTTAGGTCCAGGAGTTGGTGCTGGCTTATTACTAAAGTATGGCATCTGAAGCGCCTGATCGCATGTACATCTTTCCAAGGGGTTTACATTTAGAAAGCTAGCAATTAAGTCTAACAGATCATCCCCAGCAGCGGTAAATATATGTTTTAATGGTGTTCCAGGAAATGGTTTAAACTGAATGAAATCTGGTAGTTCTGTCATTCCTGGCCATGTCTCCTCTGTGGGTGTACCCAATGTCTGAAAATCATAGATTGAAATAAAAAATAAAATGTAAAACAATAAATATTTTTACTTGTAATTGCATCTAATCTTTAATACCTGAAATATTCTAGTGAGCTGATCCAGATCAGATTCCCCAGGTAAAAATGGCACACGTAACAATAGTTCAGCCAATATACAACCAATTGCCCACATATCAATCCCAGTTCCATATAGCCTTGCACCATATAACAATTCCGGTGACCTGTACCATCTTGTCACCACTTGATGCGTATTCAATCTATTCGGCGAACCAAAGAATTTGGCCAAACCAAAATCCCCAATTTTCAAAACACCTTCTGCGTTAACAAGTAAATTATTTGGTTTCAGATCCCTATGAAGTATCCAATTGAAGTGAAGGTAGTCCAATCCTTGAAGAGTTTGAATCATGTAAGCCTTGATGTTTGCAGCGGTTAGAACAATATTGCTGTCTTTTATTATTATCTCCAAATCGGTGTCCATGAAGTCAAACACCAGCGATACGTTCGATTTGTGGCCGAAAACATCTAAAATGTTAATATCAAAAGGTAAAGATCAAGACGGAAAAATCTTAAATATTGCAATGAATATATACGATCGCATACCTATCAAACCGATCACATTATCGTGCTTCAGTTCTTGTAACAATTTAATTTCTCTCAGTGCAGTTCTATTTATTCCATCCCTAGCTTCCGCGCGGCTTCCGACTTTGATCTAACATTAAGACACGTAAATGACATATTGTGCCGTATTAAAAACATTTTCGTTGTTAATACGAAAGTATCTACCAAACCTTTTTCACAGCAACGATTTTGGACGTTTCGATATCTTTGGCTTTATAAACAGTGGCGAACTAAAATAATACACTTTGGTATATCGGTAACGTTAAAAAGGACGCTGAGTATAAACTAACCTGTCCCTCGCCCAGGAAATCAATTTTCTCATATCTTCGTAATTTTTCAGTCATCTCTACCGATTATATGATATTTCTACGTTCAAAATTCGTTTAAAATTTCGTTAATTATTTAATTGAAGAAATTTCATATACTAAGCCTATTTTATATCAATTTTGGAGGAACATTTCCTCCAAGAAAATTCAAAACGAAACGTACACCTTTAAAGCTTGCAGTGTACTATTTGCTAACCTCGAAATATTTGATAGTTCGCACGTGCTTAGGCACGTGTTAATACGTCATTATATAGATGCTCAAAACAAAATTAAATGTATTAGAATTTTACTCAATGAACGTATAAATATTGTGTAAATATATAAACATGACAAATATTACCAATCAGTAATGAACCTTACGAGGTTGCATACAAAAGTCAATTAGCAGAGTAAAAACAACGATCTTATTACTGAAAGGAATACGATACTAAAAGAAATGCTATTATTATAGTTATATGAAGTATAAAATTAATAAAATATGGGATTTTTAGATTATGTGAGCATTATAGAAAATAACAATAGTCATACGATCGATCAAGTTTCTTTAATATTTGGGTGACAATGATTAGTACAAGTGTTCGACGCACTTTTAAATTACTATCATGTGTAGTATGAATTTCGATATACTTTCGATAAAGAAATAAAAAGAATTGTGCAATATTATCAAAGTTGATTGTTTGGGTGACAGTAATTGGGTCTTTTACCCTATACTTCTAAGATAATATCCGTTATATTTCTCTTTCTCGATTCTTCTCGTGGAAGTCGAGAGAGCCGCTCAAGTTTATCGTGGAATAGTACGTTATTTTCAACGATAGATGGTGCTTATTTTTCGACCTCAAACCCTCTGGTGCTAAAACGCCCAAGTTTGTCGTGGAATAGTTCGTTACCTTCAACGCTAGATGGCGCTTATTTACCGACCTCAGGCCCTCTGGTGCTAAAACGCCTAAGATTGTCGAGAAATCCATCTAGCGTGGATGATACGAACTATTCCACGACAAACTTGGGCGTTTTAGCACCAGAGGGCCTGAGGTCGATAAATAAGCGCCATCTAGCGTTGAAGGTAACGAACTATTCCACGAAAAAGAGAGCATGTATCAGTTTGCCTTTGTCGACTTTCTGAAACTCTACGAGGTCACGTACGCGTGATCTGGTATGTGTGAGTAGGGCACCGGGTGTTGAATCTAGCATCTCTGTATAGTACGCTGTAATAAAATCCCTAACTTTATCATAAGTATCACATTTCGTATTTCATATTGTGCGTACTATCGTGTGTTATAATTGAATTCTTTTTTTCGATCAGTTATTATAAAACGCGATAAAAATGACTGAGGGAAAGTATAGTAATCGTTGTACCACCGTTGCACGAGCGTTAAACGACAAAAAGAAATGGTGACAGCGGTTACGATAATGAGGGAGGAAGGAGAGGACTTTGCTATCTAATACCGATTACACTTTCTAAATTTATCGACGTTCACGAGGCGTCTTTTTTAAATATATATTGTGTATCAACAACGTTGCAAAATTAATATACATCAAATCTTCGTACGCAAATTCCGTTAGAACAACGAAAATACGTTCCTGGATGAAAACCGACAAAATGTTTCGTCAGAGATTTGGAGGACTCGTAAAATTTAATTCGTAAAACAATGTTTTCTTGCGATATACAAATTTGTACATCGACAAATTCGATCGATTTAATTCGAGAAGGTGTGAAATTTTTCGACAAAATTAAAAAATTTCAAATCGTTCTGAAAAAATTATTTTCTGTTGCGAGGCTCAATTACAATCTCTTTTTGTCATTAGACATACCCCCGAAATCCTACCCATTTTCTAAAAAAAAATTCCGTACTCGCTGTATAACTCGCTCCCTCGTCGGATTTTTTAAGTCCTAAGAAGCAATGGCAGACGTACCAAATATCAGAAATCTGAAAAATTGTAAATTCTATATCTTATATTTATTCATGGGATTCCTATTAAACTCTATATAATTTCAATTTTTAGGTACAGAAACGATGGAAACAATAAAAAAAGTCGTCTTTCACTTTACAAATAATATATTTAAAAAATAGGCTATCCGAGCAAACCGGTGCGCGACACTCTGTGTGGTGGGTCTCCAAACTTGCTGTCACTGTTCAGCGACTCGTCCGTCGTAATTAAATTAAACAAACAAGCGTGGCCGGCAGGCTTATCTAACATCAAAGGCGAGAAATCGCGTAGGATGAATGGTACACCGCCGTTAAGCCGGCTGCAGTAGTAAATCCAGTGCAACGGCGAGCGGTATCGCGCGGAGAGACATGTCACCAGCCGAGACTCTCATCCTTCTGGCGATTGTTCTCGCGTCAGGTAAAACGAAGGTCACGCGAATCCTTGCCCCGGTGTCAACAACGGACACTAAAGTGATCCCCCGACGTTCAGTGCACCTTTTCCCTTTTCCTTCTTCACGAATTCGCGACGAAGTGCGTCCATTTTTCCGGCTCGAGGTGCGCGTTTTTATCTCAACAAATTTTTGTTTCCCGTGGTTCCAGCGTACTCGTATCCGCAGAACACGCTGCTGAACGATGTGGAGACGGTCATCAAGTCCGTGTTCAAAACTGCCCGCGAACCAGCCACGTTCAACTTGTACACCAGGTACGTATAACGTGGACGTTTCGTTGATCGTCCCGAGTCTCAAATTCGAACGAAAATCGCGAGAGATACTGCGTGTTTGACACTCGAGCACCGCGTGCCTCCTCTTCTAATGAGAGGCCCACGACACTGGACGGGTGCTTTTTAAATGGAACACGGACCAATGTTTGGCGGCAAATTCAACTCGATAGGAAGCTTGTAAAATGTAAGAATAAGACACAAGTGATTACAAGTATATTCGGCTTATTAATATAATTAATGGAGCTATTTCGGTTTCTATTACAAGTTTATTTTAAAAGTTACGTATCAACCATAAGTACACGATTGTTTTTAAATATTGAAAACAAAAGGAAAATTATGAACTGCGTTAAATAGAAATATAGAAATGTATACGATCACAGAAAGTTTGAGATATATTATTTGTACGTAGTAAGATATTAGAAGCTATTACAATATATGATGTAATCAAAGAATATTATTAATCATAATTAACAGAGACGAATTAAGTCGCAGTATTTTCCTATACGTCGTTTCAATACTATTTTAATTGAAGATCGTAATGATATAAACAACACGATATTTTTATTAGAGAAGACAGAGGAAATGTTTATGCCTCTCTTACGTAAAATTCAATTTACGATTTATTTAACAAATTTTGTTTCGAATAACTAATATTCATAAATGCTCTTATGCATATGTAACTATACCTAGATCTTTTTCTTCATAAACTGTAGTAACAGATCGTTATATAATTTCGTTCGGTTTTGGTTGGCAAAGTTCATCTTCGGATCCATCGAAATCATCATCAGATTTAAATACCACGCATGTATGTTGTTTTATAGTTGCTCTTACAGATCTCAGATTACGTGAACTCGAAAACTTTGAACTTGGCGAACTTGGCCTTGAACTCGTATCCGTGGCAGTGTGTCTATTATAATTTCATTTTCTGTATTAAGATAAATCGTAATATAATATAATGTTTACCTATTTCCACTATTATCGTACGAAATAAACGTAATATTATTTTACGAGGAGTTTTAACATAAAAAAAATATCGTATTAAAAATCTTGTGTATTTCATATAA
The DNA here is from genome assembly GCF_051014445.1 of Colletes latitarsis. Lineage (NCBI taxonomy): Eukaryota > Metazoa > Arthropoda > Insecta > Hymenoptera > Colletidae > Colletes > Colletes latitarsis. The sequence goes on from NC_135134.1 coordinate 47,070,629, forward strand.
ATTAACAATTATCTTCAGTAATTTGCATCCAAACGCAAAGGTGTCAAAAGACAATTTTTATATCTCAGAATTGAGCTTTCGACCTACGTTTGCCAAGGCTTTTTTACTCAGTGTGATTTGTACTATCACATAAATACTGAATGTTTTTTTTCAACATCGTTTGTTCCCACGATTCTTCAAAGCGTAATCATGCACCTGAAACCGAATAAATTAAAAACAACCATACACAAGAAAATGGCTATTACTTATATTTACAAAAGGACTTGTTTAACGACAAAAATTATTATATCTTATATTGAAAAATTCTATGGAGAATCGTTCAAAAACATCAAAGAAATGAATATACGCGTATCTGGATCTTTCAATCCATAAAACGAGGAGTGTCATTTTAAAGAAATATTTAAGTTACCCAAAGGGTAGATGTGTTCACGCTATTACTAGCGATTTTTTCGAAAACTATTATGATCAGATAAAATCAGAGGAAAAAGTGTGATTTTTTATGATCGATAGGACAGTGTATATCAATTGTGCATATTTATATTATTTTCCGAGAAACGAAGGTGGCCTTCAATTTTTTAACGTTTGTAATGTTTCAATATTGGACCAGGAACGTTTCTTTGCCAGTCGATTAAAAAGTCTCGTTCACGTTCGAAAGCGAGAGACGGACAGTTCCGCGCGTCGAAGAAAATTCGCGCTTCTCCTTGGCAACGGAGCGATCCGTGCTGCGAATTTTTCGCCCGTGCAGAGCAAACCGTTTATCGTCCGCGTTCGTAAACGATGCATCAATTTTTTTAACGATACGTGCAATCAACAAGCCAGCCAATTCTATTCTCAGCGCTGACGCTCCACTGACTATCATCGATGCGTGAATATCGCGGACGCGCCTCCTTTTCTTTTTCCTTTTTCTTACCGCCTTTGCCTTACTGCTGACGATCGAACCGATCGAAGACGGGGGAAAAACGAGGCGCCACGCAGTGGCCCGGGATCGACAATTTTAGCGACACTTTTGTCTAGCTATCTCTTGTAAATCTCTCCCGATGATATAACATACTCTGTCTCAGTTTGACAGCTTTTTCGTGATTCTTTAATATTTTCGGGGGCCCTAAAGAAAATTGTTAACACTGTTTAATTCTTGAATTAGAAGCGAGCAATGATTTAATAATCAATTAGCGACGAATTTGTGGCGCCTTGAGTATAGACTTGCGTCAAACGTAAATATTTTGAACTCTTTTTTACGACCCTTTTTGGTGCAGGTTCCATATCGATAATATAATAAAAAATATACAATTTAAGGTAACGGAGCACTCAGGATAGAAAGAGAATCTTAAAAAGAAAAGAGATATTATAAGTTTTTAAATATGTTCATAAATAAGATTGTGGCGTCACTTTCTCTACTCGCCACCAGAGGGACGTTCTCGCAAGTGCTCGATCGACCCTCCGTTTCTATATATACGTTCCTTGATTGATTGTTCAATATCCTGTTGTTTAAGGCAGGGCCTAGTAGAACCTTATTGATGAATTTTACTAATTAGTCCACTATAGCAAGCTTCTCCTTCTTTCTCTTCTCTACACCCATCAAATTCCATTCAAATGTTGAGTATCATCAAGGCTTTTGCAGTCCTGCAACCACAAAATTCCAAAGATCACCTAATCACACATAATTAGAGAATAAACAGCTACACCAGGAAGTCCCATGATCCAAAATTTATCAGCAATGGGTACTTGGGCCCCGACCCCAAATATAATTAATTAATTGCCTCTAAAAACGTCGTTTCCTCTTCGATTCTTTTCGTTCTAGTCGGGTCTATAAATTAACAACACGATCAGGTCTCCATGACCCATGATGAGGTTTTTTAAACTATGCAAATGAACCTATTACTCACTCCTTCACACCCCTGGGTACCAGAGCCCTGGAGGATCCACCGTAAACTGGAGTTAGACCTTTGCTTTTCTTAAATATTAAATAGTCTCTTAACGCCATATTGTCCATGAAGCAATTTCTATCGGATCTGTAAATAATAAACAACGAATCTTCCTGTTATTCCTTTAAGAAGAATTGTTTTTTTTATCACTAAATAATTCGTTCAGTTTCGACGCAACGATACCATCGATTTCGTAACAGGGAAACGTTCGATATCGAATTTAATTTTGTAATCATTTAACAGGGAGAATCCATTCGGTGAGGAGCAATTGTTTTTAAACAATACCGAGGTCCTCTACGCGTCCCACTTCAACGAAAGTCGCCCGACCAAATTCATCATTCACGGATACAGCGACACCGGAAACGAAGCCTGGGTACGAGGTTTGATAGACGGTACGCAACCACGTCTTTCTTTCTGGGATTTTTTTAACAAATTTCAGCCACGAGCAACGCGTACATTTTTAATTCGTTCATAGACTAACGTAGAATTTTTTCAGCAGACATCTTGACGAATCTACAATTTCGTATCGCTATATATGAATAAGATTCGCTCGATTCTACGTGTAATTAACGTCGAGGAACTCTGCGATAGACGGAGGCAGGCGTCGCGCGGACAAAACGAGGGAAAAAAGCCGACTTTCGAGAGCGCATTTCTAGAAATGTCGACGGCAGAGCGAAACGAGTGAAATTTAATTACAATCAGGGTCAATCCGTTTCGGTAAACACGGAATCGACATCGCCAGGTTCAAGGGTCAGCGCGATAGCGAGTTAATTGATCATTTAAAAAGTTTTCGCTCGCGCGCGTTCAGCTCCTGACGTAACATTGAGAAATTTTCATGCAAAACCACGCTCCGAAACCCTTAAGACGCCCTTCGATTCTCCGTCAAACGGACGATATTTTAACGATTATTTTATTTTATTTCGTTGGAATCCGTTGAAAAGAATCGTTCGAATCTTCGCTGATTAAATAAAAATTAGGAAAATTCTTTTTTTTTTATATATATTTCATCGCTAACGAACGCACAGTGTATAAAATAGCCTATTTCCTAAATTTTGAAATCGAGCTGTTTCCGAGTTATGGCGGAACAAACGGTCGGTCAGGCGGGTAAATAAAAGTTCTAAAAATACATTTTCGACTCCCGTTATCGTCGAGCAAATCCAAAAATATCGACGATTCGGAGAAATAAAATTAAAAAGTTTAAAAAATAAAAAAAGAAAACACCGTCGCGTACAGATTTATTTATACGCGTGGACGATTATTGACATTTCTCGTCGCTGTCGTGCGCGATATCGGTGGCAGTTTACATACTTCGTAGTAAATATAATTAGAACTATGATGTTTCAGTGAATTTAACCCCGTCAATGCTATCGGCGCCTACAGAGTCTGTAGTACAGACGCCCGCCATAATCTCTCGTACTATGTTACCGGCGCCTATAGGCGCTCGGTTTTGTCTTAACATTGTTATCTATCGAACAAAATAAGGCTATTTTCCTTGCCGCGATAAGACAACATTTTCGCGCCGGATAACGCGGCGCTATGCTTTTAATTGTTTACAAAAAGATGGCACACAGAATCCAAAGATTTACTTTGACATTTAAACTTCTCTCGATTAACATTAACTCTTTAATCTTCGAAACCGTGCAGCGTTCGACCTTGATGTTCCAGCGTAAAATCAATGGGTGGCCAAACCGCTAAAACTTCGTATATTTATTTGCTCCTTAGCGAAAATGAAACTTAAAAAAAATTCTTGGGTATCCGAAAGCAGAGGGTTTTCTCGGAGTTAAAATAATTAAAAAATGTTATAATCGATAGGGGATGATTCTATAAAAGATTCTAAAAAGAGGGGATAACAATTTGTCCATTGGGGGGGCTTCGTTTCCCCCCAATGTAAACAATTAAACGTGAAATTTGAATGGATACGCGTGCAATTAAATTAATCATCGTGCAGAAGAATATTGTTTACTTACATTTGCACGCAGTGTCGCGATCCCCGAGTCTCAAAGAATAATTCTAGGTGCTTAGAGTTACAAAGTTCCTAACGATCGCGCGTGCAATTACAGCGTATCTGCTTTACGAAGACGTGAACGTGATCGTCGTGGGATGGGGCACCTTGGCGCTGGATATCTACCCGATAGCAGCGAACAACACGCGACGCGTGGGCGAGTTTTTGGGCGACTTTTTGGAGTTCCTGAACCGCGAGTCGAACCTCGAGTACAAAGACGTCCACATCAGCGGCCACAGTTTGGGCTCGCACGTGGCGGGATTCGCTGGCGCTTATTTGGACGGTCGCGTCGGCAGAATAACAGGTGCGCTATTCTAATAACCGATCGACGACAGTGGATAATCGCAACCAGAGAGTGTAAAATTGAACGTTAGTTCCGTAAAACGCCACGAAACAGCATGGCTTACCTCGTGATTAACTACCAAACGTTACTTTAGATTTTTGTTCGCCACTTTATCGGCTCATCGTTCACGATATTATTCGTTTCGTTTTAACGATCACGCGGTATCACGCGCAGGCCTAGATCCGGCGAGTCCCCTGTTCGAGACGATTTCTGGAATTGTTGACCCGGAATTCAGATTAGATCCAACCGATGCGCAATTCGTGGATGTGATTCATACGAGCGGATCCGCCTTCGGATTCTTGGCTCCACTGGGTCATGCTGACTTTTATCCCAACAACGGAAAGTTTCCACAGCCTGGATGCTCGTTCGTACCGACCACGAGTAAGTTTTATACGCGTACTTTCCTTATTAATATCGTACGATCTACTCGTCGATGCCGAAAGTATATCGGGATTAACTAAACTACATTCGAGCGTGACTCCTATACTATTTGGTAAGACTAATCGACCGATTCCTAATATCACTGTACATTTCAATCTTAAATAGAAAATATCGTTCTTCTGCGGGGGGTTTCTGAGAAAATGCAGTACGAATAACTTTTTATCCGCTTGCAATCTTAATCAAAATTTAATAACGTCGAATCGTTTGTCAGCTTATTGCAGTCACTCGAGGGCGCACCAATTCATGACAGAAAGCATAGGAAGCACGGCTGGATTCAAGGCGAGGACCTGCGATAATTGGGAGAAGTACGAAGATGGACACTGCGATTACAATCCAGTCGTGTTGATGGGAGAGTACGCGTCCACGTCGTAAGATAGTTTCTCTTCTTTCTTCGACAGGATGGCCCAAACGTTCCGTTGCAAATATATGATCCACACCTTAAAATCGCAAACACTTCATTATTCATATCTGTAAACATATATTCATATACACTTGACATTGTATTCAACGATACCATTTCACCGACCCCAATGTTTCATGATAGTTTCATATCAAAAAAGTTCATCCCCTATTCTTCTTCATTTTTCCTCGTCATGTTCCATATTGACCATCTGAAATGAATAAAACACATCTTTAATGAAGAGCAAATGTAAATGACTGTTGGATTCCAGTAGAATTGACAACACTTTATTTTCTTAAGAAACTCGTACAACTTGTATCAGGTCGACTAAGTACTAGACTCTTTCTGACAATTCTTCAATATTGCAAGCTTTATGCTATTGCTGGAGATAGGTAGAGGTAGGGACGATGGTCAAGGGACAGTGTGGAAGGATTAGAAATCGTGATTAGGGTGTTTGGATGAGTAATGTTTGTGATGTGAGTGGTGTTTGTATGGTCGTGTTGGTCATCCAACATGACAACTCTTAGTGTACATAGCTATGATCTGTGATCTATTTTCAATTATATATTGACAGTAATTACAAACCCAAGTCAATAATTTTTTATCCAAGGTGTTCGGCCACCTCTGGGAAAAATTTTAATGGGAGATTCTAGAGGTCAAAATAAGACGAAAATCAGGAATACTAATTTGTTGATGGAGGCTTTGTTAAAAAGTTATTAACTTCGTCTTATTTTGGCCTCTAGAATCTCCTATTAAAATTTTTCCTAGGGGTGACCGAACACCCTGTATACTTTGTATTCCATATGCAATCTAACAGATCTTTCAAGTTTCTTGACTCATTTTCGTAATCCATGAAACCATCCAGTCGGTGTATCCAATAGAATGTGGCAGACAGATACAATGACTTTGTGTTCATTTTTCCTTGTTACAGGTTGCGGGGAAAATTTTATTTGGCGACGAACGACGCACCCCCGTTCGCGATAGAGTAAAACGCTTCGCGACGACGATGGGAAGCCCGACGTTTTAAACGACTGTGTGGTGGCGATCGTGTTCTCGCGACATAAAACGATCCGTACTAGTCATTTATAAGTTACTTTATTTATGCAGGCGCGAGCAGTTTCATTCGATGCTTTATTTGAAACAACATACTCCGAACGAGGATCGAAGCTTGCGGCAAGGCGATGCTGTATTATCGTGCACGCCCATAGAAAGTACAAATTATATTAATTAAAATAGCACGGTTAGATAATACCTTTGTTCTCGTTCCCGTGCCCTTGTAAATGAAAAATAAAATAAATGTTTTATTGGTTACCTCGAAACTTGTCTGATACGTTATTCGACGTGCTGAATCTTTTATCGCGAATACTGAAAGCAACGAGTCACGGCATATGTCGTCCATTGGATAATCCTACCCCCTCTTTTATATCGTTTAACCGATATAAAATTAATCCGTTACCTAATAATTCATCCAGACTGCGATTAACAAAGATAGAAATTACAATACCAAGTCGTAATGTAATATCGATGAAGAGATATTTGCGCAAGACTGTACAAATGTCGCGCAAAAAGCACCCCTTGAAGAAACAATTTTTACACGATGAATCGAGCGTACTTGACGTTGTTGTTAATAGTGCAATTATCTGGTATTTTTTGCGTTACCGAGAACGACATTATCCGAGATTACTTTAAGTTCAAGAAGGTGAAGAGGATCGTGGGGTTCTCTTGCGGCGACATGGAAGGTATGTAAAAATACAAGGTGTCACAATACGTATAAGCTGGGCCAAATTAAGCGTTACAATCTGTTTTAACTCTAGTAATTCGTAAAAAATTCCATATAATTTGATGTGCAACGATTCTGAACAGAAACACTCTGTAACACCTTTTGGAACCATTCTCGTGCAATGTCTTGCACGAGGAAAGATTGAAACTTCCATTTGTTTTTTACTTTGTACGAAACAGACGACGTGAAGCTCGCTAGAACGTTTAACGATTTGTACATCACGTACATTTCGATGGTGGACTTCGTATTCGAGTCTCCAGTAGACCTTAAAAAGCTCCTGAGCGCCGAGTACCATCAGCTGGGTATTTTCTTGGACTGTCGATGCAATAATAGGCGTTACAATAAAATCTTCATCGAAGTAAGTGATTTATCGCTGACGATAAGTTAGAAGGTAGAAAATTACAGTTTTACTCGTACGCGAACAGGCAACAAAACATTCCATGTACGACGAAATGCATAAATGGTTGATCTTGGGGTCAAACTTGAGCCACAGTTTGAACATATTGCACGACGAATCGTTCACTGTTTCCACTGATATTGTGATCGTTGTACCATCGGAACGCGAATACGTTCTTTACGACGTGTATAATCCGTGCAAGGACCGAGGAGGACCGACGAACGTAACAGTATTCGGCACCTGGGACGCGGAGAACGGATTGAACATCACTCTGACGCAATCGAAATTTCAGAGGAGATCGAATTTACATGGAATGAAGCTTAAAGTTGGGATCGTGGTCAGTTTTCACTGTTTTCTATGACTAAAACCTGAATCGTTGATTATCGTAAAAATTTTGCAGATCAATTATACGCCGGAGAACACGTCGCTTCACGATACAATGATGCAGTACGCCAAGAGAGGGAAATATAGCCGCTCGAAATTCTTATATTTGCTCCTAAATCACATGTCGGATCTCTTCAATTTCACGTAAATACAAAGATATAAAAAACGCTTCAATTTATCGACGTTACTCGAATTGACGTTAAAGATCTTAATTGCATTTGATTCCCCATTTTTAGCATGGATATCGTGCAAATAAATGCACGGAGGAGGTTCGACAATTCTGGCCCGGTTTTCGCGGCATTTAAAAGGAAAATAGTTGACCTCTCGTCGAGTCCAGTCGCGATGAAAGTCGACAGATTAAATAGCGGAGACATAATCGGGCCTGTATGGCCGATACGGTATGCAATTAGTGTTATATACTTCTATATATTCTTTATTTTACTATAAATCCGAAGATTGATGTTTCAAAGATTGCACTTCGGCGCTTCTAGAATCTTGCAAAATTTTATTCACAATATGTTTCCTGAAAGGGAACCGAAAATTTGTCTTTTGCAGGTCCTGTTTTATGTTTCGCACGATTTCGTCGATGAAAGTGAAGCCTGGTCAGTTTCTGAAGCCTCTGTCCGTGAAGGTTTGGTACTCTATACTGACTATGATAGGGATCGTTACAACTATATTAATTCTGCTCATCAGAATGGAAGGGATTCGCAATCCCATGGACATTTACGGGCTCTCTGTTCTACTCACGATAGGAGCTTTGTCCCAACAAGGTATCGTTACAGACCAATTGTCTTTGAAACTAACAACTTGTAAGATACGAAATTTATAATCATGTAAATCGAAATTTATTTTATCCAGGCTCTGCGTTCATCCCGTCTCGCACAGCAGCTCGTATCGCTTTCCTACAAATCTTACTATTTAGCGTATTAATTTTTAATTACTACTCGGCGAGCGTCGTGTCGGATCGTTTGAAGAACAAGGGCGAGAAGATGAACGATTCCCTGATCAGCCTGGTGAAGAGTAACTTGAAACTCGCGGCAGAACCCACCCCTTACATTCGCTCTTTTCTTGAGGTAATATCCCTTTAGAGCAGCTTGCATCTGAAACGTTAAATTAGATTAGATTAAAGCATTGGACTTTTCAGTAGACAATGAAAGGCTAATTATCCAGCAGTTTATTTCTGAAACTTTTAACTGAAATATAGTGTTTTGTCTATTAGATACCGGACGAAGAGGTGAGATACTTTTACAAGAATCGTTGGATGAAGATACCAGAATACAACAGATACATGCCCCTAGAAGAGGGGCTGGACCGCGTGGCGCAAGGAACTTTGGCTTATCATACGATGGTCGATACTGCTTATCCTTATATCGAGTACACCTTCAACGACAGAAGCATTTGCGAGCTCACGGAGGTTCATCTGTTCCGCACCACCTTGGCATTTTACGCCAGGCACAAAAGCCCTTTCACCGAGTTGTTAAAAATAGGGTAAATCGTCCCATAAACAATTGAGTTTTACGTAGGAAGTAATACAGGAGAGAATTTATTATAAGACTTCAAATTTGAACGCAAGGTCCCCTGAGAGTTCTTCATTAACTATGTTCAATTAACTATGTAGTTAAGTTAAGAGGGTTTAAATTAACTATTCAAAGATAAAGAAGACTTCGTTTGTTCTTGAAAAATGGGGCGCTTCATATACGTAGATAGCATTTCATTTCTTTTCTAATTATAGAAAGATAATGCTTGTTTCATTTTTATGCACATTGATACTATACGTAAAACACAGTATCATTTAAAAGACAAAGAATTGTAAGTTCTGTTCACCATAAGTAGAATACCAATAAGAATTTTGAGCAACCACTACTGAATAACCAATATGGCGGCCGTGACAATTGAGTTTCATCGCTCTCATTGAAAAACTCTATACAGGGTGTTCGGCCACCCCTGGGAAAAATTTTAATGGCGGATTCTAGAGGCCAAAATAAGACGAAAATCATGAATACCAATTTGTTGATGGAGTTATTAACAATTAAATTCAAAAATTTCGAGAAATAAAATTCAGTACTAGCGGAACTTTAAACGTTAATAACTTTTTAACGAAGCCTCCATCAACAAATCGGTATTCTTGATTTTCGTCTTATTTTGGCCTCCAGAATCCCCCATTAAAATTTTTCCCAGGGGTGGCCGAACATTCTGTATATGGCGGCCCTTGGTTGACGATTATGTCTTTTTCAGATTGACAAAAATCCGCAACGTTGGCATTCAAAATCGCGAGTGGAAACGATGGTCAGCTAGAAAACCATACTGCCCGAGCAACCTACTTATCGCTGAACCTCTATCGATTCACGAAGCTGCACCGATATTCGTGTTCCTTTGCATTTCTATCGGATTCTCGCTTCTCATTTGCATCGCGGAAAATCTGTTCTACCTGATCGCGCCGACAGGGTGAATAAAAATGAAGAAATACGGTGTCGAGTATCCAAAACTCCGATCGTCAACGTAGCCATCACCGACACGTTTTTTTTTCAGGATGCTGAGCGGCATGATGGACAAGAGAAATCTGATGGACATGAACTTGAACATAACATCTTTGAAAAACGTTAATCTGCAGACGCTGAAGAAATTTAACTTGTTCAAGGAATGGATGAACTCGCAGACTTCTTAAATTGCGATTGCTTATATGAATAATTTTATTAACTACTGAGTCATTTATATTTATGACAACTTTTATTAAAATTCACGCTGCACACTTTTGTTTTTTTTATTGTACAAATTCATCGAACGTTTCAAAAACAATTATAGATTTTAATTAAGGCTGAAGTTGTTTTGAAAATGTAATTGAAATGTGAATTTAGTTCACGATGAATATTGTATACCTCGTTATTTCAGAATTTTATAGTTTGACGAGAATTTAAAAATTGGAATTTTTACGTTTTAATGCTGCTACATAAAGAGTAGTTCTATTCCATGTTTAACGCTTTGACGGCCGCTGTCACGTGCACGTGATTTTACAGTTTCGATCACCGATATCATCATCCGTTCGATTAATTATGTTTATTCAGGCTCGCCACCGCATCTCTGCATTTATAATTACTTATAATAATATTCCTGACGCATTCGTGTGTTTCACTTTTGGTCTACAATGTCAGTATTCATCGAGTTAATTAAAACAAGTTAACCGGAAATTTCAATTCCCATAAATTCATAATTCAGAAGCAGTTTGTAATAAAAGTTGCTGACGATGTGGAAATATATAAAGATACTCTGAATTAATAAAGTCATTATTTATATGTTTGCTTAATGATGAAACTATATACAGCTGATATTTAAACTCTTTTTCTTAACAACCAATATACTGTAAATTTATGGCACACGTTGGCGAGAAAATTCCGCAATAATCATTGTTCTATCGCGTCGCTGTTGATTAATTACGCATATTGATTACTGATTTCATCGCAAAGCCGGTGTTACGATTATCTTCAATCGCGTAATTAATTTTAAAATCATCGCGCTATGTTTGCATCGTGTCGATAACACCTTTAACATTCGATTTATATGAATATTCATAGTATATGCGGGCACTGTTAATACTACAAAGGTCGTGATTAACCTGATAAATACAGACAAAATCTTTTTAAAAATATTTTTTAAACAGACGCGGGCTTACCAATAGAGATAAATTAGTAAGAATTAAATTAGTATTTCCTTAATATACATTGCAACTGTTTTTTAAAAATGTATTTATATTTGGAAAAATGTAATTTATTTAAAATAGTTCCATCTATTTTACTGATCGTTTTTTCTTTCGTCTATCAAAGCCAATGTACGTAAATAAATAGAAACAAAAATTGAACGATGCATAAAATGTACATTGTTGTTCTTGCAAATATATGACATGCAGAAATATGGAAAGTGTCGTATATTGTTGTCCAGCGCTGCGAATAATAATACGATCGATATTGCAATGGTTCGTCGGTACGAAACTTGGCTCGTTTCCGTCGAAACTGTCGCATTCTGACGAGACACGTCCGATTGAAAAATTAATAGGGCTCCTATAGATTCTTTCCGTGACACGGGCAATTTGCCAAATCGCATGGAATTGTTTGACGATCCGTCTTCGCGTTACGGAATACGAAATGATTTCCTGACGCGTCCGATGCATGAATTGATCGGGCATTAAAATAACGCGATCGAGGCGCGCTCGATGCTCGAGGGCGGCGCAAAAGGTGTACGAAAGTGCAAAAGTTGGACTGGCAAAGTTTGTGGAAAAATATCCGCGCGATGCACGCTGTTTTCTTTGCTCTGCCGCTGCTCGTCTCGCTCTCGAGCGCGCAAGACAATGTTTTTATTCGCGACTATTTCGTGCACAAAAGGGTGAGGAATGTCGTGGGATTCTCCTGCGGCGATACAATAGGTACGAAAATTTTTAGCAAGTTTCCTGAAACAAATTAATGTTATAAATCGTCCATTATCGAATGAAAATATGTACAGCGACTGTCACTTAAAATCGTACACCCAGCGGTTCATATTTTTCTTAATAAAACATAAAAATTGTACTAAATTATTGAAACTTGTATAGTGTAATGTTTCCTTATTTGACACACAATAACAATATAAAAAATCCTTTAGTAGTACTCGGTAAATTAAATAAAATTGGAGATTGCGTAAGAAACATGAAACTGCATTTGGTTACCCAACTGAATATTAATATAAACAATTTTTATTATATATTATTCTAAAACTGTATCTTATTTCCTCTACGATTTTTACTGACAGCTAAGTTTCATACGCAACCTAAAGTTTTATTTAATTTACTGAGTACTACTAAAGATTTTTTTGTATTGTTGTTATTTATTAAACAAAGAAACGTTACACTGTATGCCTCTATACAATAATTTAGTACAATTTTCATGTTTTATTGACAAAAATATGAACCGCTAAATGTGCGATTTTAAGTGATTGTATTTCCTATCGTAAAAGGATTACTTTCTATTTACATGTTGAGCCAAGTGTTTCGACAGAATTAATTTCGATCGTAATGGAAGAACGTGCCAATGAGAACTTAAATATTCTAAAAATTTATCGAATATACGAACAAATTATCTCTTTTTGTAATGGTTGCATGATCAGGCGATTTTAATCTGATGAAAACGCTGAGCACAACGGGAATATTTACGATAATACGGGAACCCACCGTCAAGATCGACTTCCGTAGGTTTTTAAGAAGCGAAACGTGCTCGTTAGGCGTCATCATTGATCTGCGTTGCCTCAACGAAACTGCCGTACGGATTTTCGGCGAAGTAAGAAGGAAACGCGATTAACCAATCCCCGCTTTCAAGACACAATTTTTCTAGCTCTGTTTCACACTGATCGAATCCTTAAACAAAAGTTCCGTCTACAAAACTGCTTTCACATTAATCATAATTATGGAAATCACGGAAACTTCACGGTTGAGCTTTCATAAATACAGAGTGTTCGACCACCCCTGGGAAAAATTTTAATGGGAGATTCTGCAGACCAAAATAAGACGAAAATCAAGAATACCAATTTGTTGATTGAGACTTCGTTAAAAAGTTATTAACGTTTAAAGCTCCGATTGTAGAACCACTATCGCGCGCACGCAGTTGTACGCAGGTTGCCGTTCTACAGGCGCAACTGTTAATAACTTTTTAACAAAGCTTCAATCAACAAATTGGTATTCTTGATTTTCGTCTTATTTTGACCCCCAGAATCTCCCATTCAAATTTTTCCCAGATGTGGCCGAGCACCCTGTGTAATGAATTTATTTGCTGTGTTTACTTTCTCGACCATAAGGCTTCGTCAGAGAGTAACCTGATGAGCACGGATTCTTCGTTAATTACGAAATAAAATCGCAAATAAATGCTCGTTTAATCAAATTATTAACTCCAATTTAACGTTTCAATGGCCAAAGAAGTCCAGAGTTGTGAGTTCGCCATTTTGTGAACGGGCTGATTTTGTTTCTTGAAAGCGTGGACTATTCGAACGCTCAACAATAGTAGCTAAGAATAACGCAGACGTTTCTCCATAATTCCATGGTGCTCAGAGCTCGAAGTACAGAATGTACGACTACTCGTACAGCTGGCTGGTGTTGGCCTCGAATTACGATTATGCTATTCCCATGTTGAACGACACTGCATACAACATGGTGACTGACCTGGTCGTCGCGATATCAAACAAAACCGACTACGTGCTGTACGACGTGTTCAATCATTGCAAATATCGCGGTGGTGCGTTGAACGTCACGAAACTTGGCACTTGGCGCCACGATTCCGGTTTGAATATCACCCTGACGCAGCCTTTAATCAACAGAAGAGCCAACATGCACGGGATGAGATTGAAAATATCCGGCGTGGTGAGTGTCGCTTATCCAATTCTCCCTGGATTTGCTTCTCCTACAGGATAATCAAAATTTGATTAAACTCGAAAATATACAGGCTGTTCGGCCACCCATGGGGAAAATTTTAATGGGGGATTCTAGAGGCCAAAATAAGACGAAAATCAAGAATACCAACTTGTTGATGGAGGCTTCGTTAAAAAGTTATTAAGGTCTAATGTTCCGCCCGTACTGAATTTTTTTCTCGAAAGTGGGTAGGATTTCGGGGGTATGTCTATTCACCAAAAATGATTGCAATTGACCACCGCAGCCGAAAATAATTTTTCCAGAACGATTTGAAATTTTTGAATTTAATTGTTAATAACTTTTTAACGACGCCTCCGTCAACAAATTGGTATTCTTGATTTTCGTCTTATTTTGGCCTCTAGAATCCCCCATTAAAATTTTTCCTGTATAGGTATTTATCGCGTAACGTAGCGAGCTAAAATTTCGGTTATTATTGGTGCAACGCACTTGCCATATTCGTAAATGTAATTGCAAGTTATTGTATTACGATTTTTATAATTAAATTAAATGCCTAATTAAATTTGATCGCAGAATTTAATTTAACGTTTAATATCGCGGTGTTATTATAATTTAATATAACGTTTAATTAAAAAGTTAATATCAGTCGAAGCAACGTACCGGTATTTATCTGAATAATGTAATATGTTTTTCGAAATGTTGCACGTATCTTTATTCAGATACAATACAGGCCGAAAGACATGCGACTCGAGGACTACATGCAGGACATTAACACGAGATCCTTGGACAGCATGCACAAATTCGTGCACGCTATGATCTTGCACACGGGGGATCTTTTTAATTTCAGGTAGGCGGAGCGACACTGTTTCTTCCGTAGCAGCGATTGAACTCTGTTTTTTCTTTTCAGCGTGCATGCTTCCGAAATAATATACTGGGACCGACACAGCGTGCACGGTTTGATCTTCGAGTTCCTGCAATCGAATTACATCGATTTCGCCAGTAATCCGAGGATCATGGTGTCCGAGCGACTAGATTACGCGAGCCTCATTGGCGCAGCGTGGCCGATTCGGTAAGAAAATTTTAATATCACAACTATAAACCACTTAACAAAGTATCGACTGTCACGAAAGGAAGGATTTAGAAGCGTGGCACGCTTTGTTTTGACATTGGTTAAATCCGTTGACCGTTATCGTTAGAACTGTCTTGCACAGGGTCGAATATTACGTATAAAGAGCGGTTATTGTTTCGAATAGACCCTGTTTCATGCTGCTGTCGACTTCGACCAACAAAATCAAGCTGGAGATCTTCTTAAAGCCGTTCACTCGTCAGACGTGGTACACGTTCGCGGGTTTCGGAATATGCGCCATCTTTGTTATGAAAATAGTGATGAACCGCGAGGGGATCGGCAAGAAAGAAAGATATTCCGGAGCAGTGGTGTTATCGATAGGGATCTTATCACAGCAAGGTGGGCGTTAAATGAACGATTATCGAGAAATTCGTGAATTTAACGATCATTGTGTCCTCGATAGGCGCAAATATCACTCCAAGACGCATAGCCAGCCGCATAGCGCTTTTTCAATTATCCATACACTGCTGGATTATGTACAATTACTATTCGGCTAGTATAGTCTCTGCTAGACTGAGCGAACCCCTCGATATGATGGAGGATTCCGTGACCGTACTTGCAGATAGCAATTTAAAGATCGCTGTAGAGGCTGTGCCTTATCTGAATTACTTTCTGTATGTAAGTAACGATTATAGTAAAATTATTAATAGTTTCGTGATCAGACGGCGAAGCACAAAAGCGATATTATTAATTTTTCTGAATATTGTCTTGTACGACGCCATCTTTCTTTTAAAATCGATATTTAAATATTCGCGGATGACATTGATTCTGATCTGTTTTTCGAATATTTAAAAGCAGAAAAATATATTAAATTCTTCGTTTTATTTTATTTTTTATTATCTTAATTGCCAGAAACTGAACTGGGAGTCGGATTACTTCCGAAAAAAGCGCTGGGACCCTCTGCCAGAGTCGAAGAGATACTTGCCGATAGAGGAAGGCATCAGACAAGTCAGTCAGGGTATTTTAGCGTATCATACCGACCCAAATACCGCGTACCCTTACGTGGAGAGGATGTTCGACTCCAATAAGATCTGCGAATTGACGGAGATTCATTTGTTCAAACAATCCGTGATGGGCATGTACGCTAGTCACAATGGACAGTTCATAGAAATGGCGAAAATAGGGTGAGCGTCTCTTTTTCGTTTATCGTTCGTTTCCGTGGCTTGTTTAACAGGCGCTACCTTTTTCAGTTTGACGAAGATGTTTAATACCGGCCTTCGCGATCGGCAAATCAAGCATTGGTCGTCGAGGAAACCGCAGTGCCAACCGGACACGTTATCCACAAGAAGTATCACGATCTACGAGACTGCACCGGCTCTGATTTTATTGACTTTCGGCATGCTCGTGGCTGGGGGAATTTGCGTCGCTGAAAATATTATTTATAGGCGTTCGATGAAGTGAGTCGGGACCTCGATACGCGCGCGTGCACCTCGTTAGTCGCACTAACTTATCGATAAAAACATGTATTTTGCAGAAACAAAGTGGTAAATCGAAAGAAGACGGCCGGTCCCAGAGGAAGCATCATCAGTGGAAATAGCAGAGACAATCTGCTAGATTTGCAACTCTAAACTTAAATAATTTAATTAGTTGAAGGTTTTAGTAATCTATACAGGGTGTCCCGTAAATAGTGTAGGAGCCGGAAATGTGGGGTAGCTGAGACGATTCTGAACAACAATTTCCTTTGCAAAAATGTCGGATGGAGCTTCGTTTTTGAATTATTAACGAAAAACACTGACGAATCACGGCGCGTGCCTGCCGCGCGCTCAGGGCCGTCCGAACTAAGAGAGCCACCGTGTCGGGTAGGTAGTAAGATGTGCATCGGAGATACGTCGAGGAACGAATACAAATAATTAAAAATACTACCACTGCAACTGTTACCTCTGCAGATTGGATAAATCAGTCAGATAAATCGAATTTATTAATTATTTGTATTCGCTGTTTCCAAGAAAGAAGAAATAAAATGTGGGAAGATGCTCTCGGAATTTTTAGGAAATTAATTCTTCGCACCTGAGTGACGCTTCTCGCCAGAGTGTGTTAAAATTAAAATAAGAATTATTTTCAGAAAATTAAAATAAATACGGTAAGAACCATTTGTAATCGTTTGTTATTAAAAACTGTACTGGAAAAGCAGACTGGATTTGTGCGTACCGAAACATTTTTCGCATGCAAGGGGTTAATAGAGAATTAATTGAAATTCGCCTTACCCATTTACTTGCAAGTTGCAATAGGGCCAGTTAGTGCACCCCTGTCGATCATGGAAAGGTCGAAGACCCCAATAAAAATCAGCTGATGGGACGACCCGGTCACTGCACTCGCTTCTTACCCCGAAAACACTTTACAGTACGGTCACTAGCACTTTTCACTTTTACATTTTCGGGGTAAGAAGCGGGTGCAGTGACCGGGCCGTCCCATCAGCTGATTTTTATTGGGGTCTTCGACCTTTCCATGATCGACAGGGGTGCACTAACTGGCCCTATTGCAACTTGCAAGTAAATGGGTAAGGCGAATTTCAATTAATTCTCTATTAACCCCTTGCATGCGAAAAATGTTTCGGTACGCACAAATCCAGTCTGCTTTTCCAGTACAGTTTTTAATAACAAACGATTACAAATGGTTCTTACCGTATTTATTTTAATTTTCTGAAAATAATTCTTATTTTAATTTTAACACACTCTGGCGAGAAGCGTCACTCAGGTGCGAAGAATTAATTTCCTAAAAATTCCGAGAGCATCTTCCCACATTTTATTTCTTCTTTCTTGGAAACAGCGAATACAAATAATTAATAAATTCGATTTATCTGACTGATTTATCCAATCTGCAGAGGTAACAGTTGCAGTGGTAGTATTTTTAATTATTTGTATTCGTTCCTCGACGTATCTCCGATGCACATCTTACTACCTACCCGACACGGTGGCTCTCTTAGTTCGGACGGCCCTGAGCGCGCGGCAGGCACGCGCCGTGATTCGTCAGTGTTTTTCGTTAATAATTCAAAAACGAAGCTCCATCCGACATTTTTGCAAAGGAAATTGTTGTTCAGAATCGTCTCAGCTACCCCACATTTCCGGCTCCTACACTATTTACGGGACACCCTGTATTGAACTTGTCACGCTACTTATTGGTCGAAACAGTTTGAAGTGTATTGTACAGCTATAGTTATAAATTAGTTTTAATTAGTAGGTAACTTTAAATTATTTAGCTTGCCAATCGATTTGACTGTTATCAGACATTATCGAATATTCGCGTTAGAAACGAATCGGGAACAACCAGTTGTTTCGATTTCGTCAAGAGCCATCATGTCGAAGTTGACATACTTTCTCATACAAAATGGAAGAAGAATCGGCTTAACTTGCTCGGGGGGGTTGCAGCACGAATGGCCTGCACGCGGTCAGTTAGCAATCGCGAATAAAGAGCAACGATTGCACCGGCGATGCATTTGCAAAGTTTCGTTTGTCTGCAATTAATCGTTGCTTCTTGCGCGAACAGCGTCGACTTGGTTCGCGATTACTTCGTTTACAAAGAAGTCACCGGTGTGGCTGGATTTTTTTGCGGAGAGTATCAAAGTGAGTTAACAGCATTCTATGAGACTCCCGACATTTTTTTTTACTTGATTTCCATCGACGAAGTAAACGGTGCGTTCACCCACAGGCGAGCAATCTTTTAGGGGATGTTTCTACACGCCAAAATAAGACATCCATAAATAAACACTCGAATGCAATAACTAGATTATATCAACTATAAGCTAAACATTAAGTCTACATAATTGTTCACCCTCAGTTTAGTTTAATATTATAAAATTGTTACTTTTAAGATGTAAATTTTAAAATGTACACCAACAATGTTCAAGTAAAAAATCTCATTTTGATTTTTCATTTTACGATACGCCTGGTACGATTCGTTACTGAAAGTCTACTTCCAGGTGATACGAATTTTTCGTCACTCCGCGAAGTTCCTCCAAATGTTCTAACGAAATAATCAAATCTTTCGATACAGATGATTACCAGGTCACCAAAGTTCTCAGTGATGCAGGAATTTCGGTCTCGGTGCAACAGTTCGGGTCGAACGTCGACGTATCGCGATTTTTAGACACCAAGTATTGGAAGATAGGTGTGTTTTTAGACCTACGATGCTGGTCAGACGAGGAAACCATAAAAATTTTCAACGAGGTAGAATTAAATCGCCAAATATTATCCCTGTTTCATTTTATACCAGTGTTTTCCAAAGTAGGGCGACTCTTGTAAATCCAAAGGAATTGTAGTCTTTCTTCCATTGCTTCCCATTGTTGTTGTTTCCATTCGATGATTGATACATGAAAAGAAAAAAACAATTTAGACTTCAGCCAACTACATGTTCAAGCACTTGCACCGATGGTTGATCCTGGGGACAAATATGAGTCACACGGAACAGTTGTTAAACGACAGCACGTTCAGCATAATCACCGATTTTGTGGTTTCTATACCAAGAGAAGATGACGATTACATCCTGTACGATGTCTATAATCATTGCAAACATTGTGGTGGTTCGCTAAACGTCACGGAACTCGGTACCTGGTCGAGCAGTAGTGGATTAAACATTACTTTGTGGAACGATACGTTTGCCAGAAGATGGAACTTCCACCAGGTGAAGGTCAAGATCGCTGGCCTAGTAAGTAACGAGTGAATGTAATTCAAAGCAGTAAAGTAATTCGCTTAATAAAAGCGCTGTTCTTTACATAGATTGCTGCTAAGCCCAAAGATCAAGATCTAATAGAATACCTCAAAGAAGAGAACAGTGTATTACAAGACAACTGGGTCAAGTTCGGACTCATCCTTGTGTCACACATGGCGAACATGTTCAACTTCACGTAATATTTCTATTCATCGTTTCCAGGATCTGAAAATTCGTTTGATGTTCGTTCATGTGATGTTTCATTCGCAGTCTCGAAGTGTTCGGATTGGACCACTGGGAGAAAAATGATAAGAACGGTCCGCTTATCGGCGGACTCAAAGAACGAATTTTTGATTTGGGCTATTGCCCGGCGATCTTAACGAAAGAGAGACTCAACTACGCCAATGTAATCCTGCAAGTTTGGCCTGAAAGGTGATTGCAAATGATTGTATAAAACGTACTTTTCGTATTATGGGACGAAACGTTGCAATTGACAAATAGATGAATTCAATTTAAGAATAATTGCAATACCTTCCATTTTCAATTGCTAATTTCTTGCCAGTTTATTTGCAGAACCTGCTTTATGTTTCTTACCGTACCTTCGGTAAAATTGGACATGAAAATTATCTTTAGACCGTTCCAAACAAACGTTTGGTACATGATTTGTTTGTTATCGGTCATTATTATCGTCGTATTATGGGTAATCTTGAAGATGGACAAAGGTTCTGACAATGGAGCAACTGTTCTTATCATGATCGCCGCTATCAGTCAACAAGGTATTTTATTGAAAATCCGATTTCATTAATCCTTTTTAATGAAACAAATTTTGGAATACACAGGACTACCATTTACGGGTAATCAATTTTCAAGCCGTGCAGCCTTCCTCCAAACCCTGATTTTTGGTTTGCTCATATACAATTGTT
This sequence comes from Colletes latitarsis, assembly GCF_051014445.1. NCBI lineage: Eukaryota > Metazoa > Arthropoda > Insecta > Hymenoptera > Colletidae > Colletes > Colletes latitarsis. The sequence goes on from NC_135134.1 coordinate 47,091,370, forward strand.
ACTCGGCGGCAATAGTGTCAAGTCGATTACGACACGGACCTTTGAACAAAATGAACGATTCTTTATACTCGTTGGTACACAGCAAGTTAAAACTCGCTGCTAATCCGGATATATTCTTCAATATTTTAATAAATGTAAATTTCTTTACATTCACAATCCTAAAGCAAAGTTTGTATAACTCTAGAATTGGCTCGAAGAGTTATCGATTAATATCCTCGACAAAAATTTGTTTACAGTCCCCCGCGGCAGATGTTCAATATTTTAAAAAACATTGGGAAACTATACCAGAAAAGAAACGGTTTCTACCATTGCAGGAAGGTATAAAAAAGATTATGGATCCTGGGTTTGCCTTTCACGTGAATCCCATGGATGCTTACCCTCTTATAGAACGTATGTTCGTCAAGAAAATGATATGTCAGCTCACTGAAGTTCATTTGCTTCGACCTTCTACATTAGCGCTTTGGTCAAGTCGACACAATGCATTGCACGAAATAACGAAGATAGGGTGAGGGAACTACAAAATAGATAAAATTCTGCTGTCAATCAGCATGTTTACAGTGGTGTCTTAGAAATTGGCCGGTTGCTATCCCCATTAGTTCCTGAAAAAAAGAGACGCATATTATTTCTTGGAAGCTCCTAGCTTCTTTCAACTTTGGCCAATATCTAAGACACTATTGTTACGTATAAACTGATCTAACTATCGAATAATTATAGTTTGATCAGAATATCAACTGCCGGAATTCGCAAACGAGAGGAGCAACGTTGGAATTCTAGAACTCCTTACTGCGACGAAGACAAACGTTACGTATCGAGTGTTACGATTCTTGAAGCTATACCGATTCTACTCCTCTTACTTGTTGGCATGTCATTGTCTGTTATTATTTGCCTTATAGAAAATATCGTTTTCCGTATGTTTCAAACGAAACTGGAAACGAGGCTAAAACTCGAGTATTCGAATAAATTTCACCGTGAAAACGGAGCATCTACTAAAGCGCCTGTAAACAAAAGTGTAATGAAAATAAAACTACCCATCGGAAAAACGCGATTCTTGAATAAAATCGTCCATTAATAAGGTAAACGCAGTTATCTCTTTATTTGCTCTTATTATCGTTATATTCGCGTGTATATGTACATGGTAACGTAGTAATGTTCTGTGGAAATTATTCGAATAAAACAAACTGCAAGACTTAATTGTACAGTTCTTCCTCTACTGTATAAATTAATTTTATTAAATAAACCAGATTGGTTACATTATAAAAAAAAAATACCGTATGGTATTAATGTACCGTCAAAACAAGTTTACGATAATACAGAACGAGGTGATGATTTATTAGAAATATCTTGATAGCTTTCCGATTATGTAAAATGCATTATTTCTTTTTCTTTGACGCTTTATCAGTCGAAGCTGGAGTTGCTCCAGTGAGATCTGCAAGTTGTTTTTTGAGTTTCAGCAATTTCTCCACTTCGGGTAACCATACAGCTTTTTCTTTACTGGCTTTCAATTCGCGTACGAGATTACCCTAAAAATTAAATAATAAGCGTACAATAATAATTAAATTAAATACATAACGCTACTATTAGTGAATTGTTTCGTCGTACTTGTTTAGTAATACTTGATTCCAAATTTGCTATTTCTTTTGTGACATCTCCATTTTGTTCAGGTACGGAAACGGCTTCAGGCTTCTTAGTTTTCGATTGCGGCGCCGTAGAAGACTTGCTCCCGTCACCCTTGAGATCAGCAAGTTTCTTCTTTAAGTCTAAAAGAATTTGAACCTCGGGCAGCCAAACACTTGTATTGTGTTTGGCTTTCAACTCTCTAACTTTTTCCCCCTAGAAATACAAAAAGCAAATATAGCGCCTAAATACAATATCGATACTTCCTATTATTATTAGAGAGATTTGCCAACCTGTGTTGCTATTGCACTTTCTAAAAATTTTTCGTCATCGTGTACATTATTTGCTTGAGTTTGATCTTTTGTTTCTTGTTTACCAGCATATTTCTTTCTCAATGTTTCTATATCTTTGTCTTCTATCTTTTTAAACAAAGGGCACGGTTTACCAATTTTATGTCCCGTTTTAAGCACGTTTGTAATAACATCAGGGATATAACCGTAAGTATTATTCTTCAGTCCTAATTGAGATCTTAATTCGCGGGAGATATTAGGCATGAACGGGGATAAAAGAGAAGACAAGATACACGCCAAATTACAGCAAATGCCAATTACTGTTTCAGCTCTCTTCCTGCGAACAATAAAAACATCACACGTTACTTTATATTTTAAGCGAGGAACAACGACACTTAATTCTAATAAACGAACGTTATTCACAAGTACTGTAACACAGACCTGTAACGTAATTTAATATATGAAAGTCGATTTAACAGTCACAATCAGTTTACAGGACTTATTTTACAGCACAAAATTAAGTCAAGCAACAGCAATCCGCATTGAACAAGGGAACCTAGGAAATGAAGATATTCTAATTTCTAATGTAATAAAATCATTTCATAGTATTAAATTTTTTGCTGTCGATATTAATTTTCAGTTAGTGAAATTTAGAAAATAATAAAATGGAACAGTAAAATTTGTCGTCTGTCCGCGACAAGAAGGCAGAGAGTTTTTATATCCTCGCTCGTTACAATGCCACGAAGCGAATATTCTCTTTCGATTAATATCGATACGTCCGCCGAGCGGTCGAAAGATATCGATCTTTGTCACTGGAGTGATAGCGTAAATACTTTCTACTTTCTTGTTGTGGACGATTTATGATACGATTTTGTAAGTTTTTAAACAATATAAACACTAATTTTTTAATACAGTATATACGGAAATATAAATATTCATCGCACATTGACGAGTTGCACTCCGCGATATTACTTACTTATCGTCGTCGGTTCCTTTGATTTTCACCCATGGTTCTTGGAATTGCATGTACTGGTTTCCATGCTTCGAAAATGCTAACAAATGTCTTAAACCGTCTCGAAGTTTAGCCTGTTCCAAAGCCTGTAGATAAGACGATAATTCGCGTTGAACTAACGCCAATAACATTAAGTCATCATCTTGAAGTTCCATTGATGGAATTTTGGAGTCAAAATATTTTTCCGTAAATACCAGAGCTCTATTCATTAAAAACAATTCTTAATAACTGTAATGGGGAAAGGAGGGATTTCGAGAATTAAAATAATTTATCGAGGTGGTCACCTGTTAACAAAGTTTCCAAAATTATTTAGCAACTCGCTATTGTTTTTAATTGCTAAATCCACCCAGTTGAAATTAGAATCTTGAGTTTCGGGTCTAACATATACAAGATAAAATCGCCAAACGTCCGCTGGTATACCCGTTTCTCTAGCGTCAGTGCCAAACACGCCAATACCTCTTGACTTAGAAAACTTCGTGTCCTCGTAATTAAGATATTCTAAAATAAGTATGAAACATTAACAGTTAAATGTACAAACTACAAAGAATTTCTCTTTAAACATACCTGTTGCCATCAAATGTTTCACTAACGTGTAACCATCATCGGCTGCTAATAAACAAGCGGGGAACATTATTACATGGAACGGAACGTTATCCTTTGCCATAAACTGATATAAATCAACGTTTACATCTTTAGGTTTCCACCATTGTTCAAACTCCTTGGAATACTTCTTGGTAATACTCATGTAACCGAAGGGCGCATCGAACCAAACGTAAAACACTTTATTTTCAAAACCCTCCGCTGGTACGGGTATTCCCCATTTTAAATCCCTCGTTATGCACCGCGGTTTAAGACCATCGCGTAACCAAGGCTTTGCAACCACTCTAGCGACACCTGACCATCCTTTCTCCACAGTCGTAGACCATTTCCTTAACTTATCTTCCAACTGTTGAGAGCGATATTTTTATAAAAGACGATTTTGTCATTAAACGACGCTAGCTCATATTACGATGAAATACTTGCCTTAGGTAAGTCCAAGAAAAATTGGTTCGATTGTTTAACAACAGGCCTATTGCTGCACACTTTACATCGCGGAGATATTAAATCTGTCGCGTTCACTAGATGACCACATCCGTCACACTGGTCGCCGCGTGCATCTTCATATTTGCACCTTGGGCATGTCCCCTCTACAAATCTATCTGCCAAAAATCTATCACAAGATTCGCAGAGGAGTTGATCTACTGTTTCGCTTAATATATAACCCTGCGATTTTATTCTTGAAAAAAATGATTGCACGATTCTGAAAAATAATAGAGGAGATTTACATAGTATTACGGTAGTGTCTGTTTTAGTTTAAAAACTAGCAGTTAAATTCTCGCGTGCAGGATAGCGTGTATCTTTTTTTTTCTGGGAATCGAGAGATGCAACGCAAGAAAAAATAAATTCATTTGTGAATTATAGTTTTAAACAAACATTTTAAAAGAATTACATTCTATAACTCGGCTAGTACAAGATCCATCTTACTCTGTTTGCTCGGGTGTAGTAGTACGACCAAAATAATCAAACCCTATGCTAAACCATCGATATACGTCGTTGTGTATATCGAAAAATTTGTCGCATATAGCTTGCGGTGTTGTTTTTTCTTCTAGAGCCTTAGCTTCTGTAGCAGTACCATATTCATCAGTGCCGCTGCAACATCATTTCAGTATTTTAAATTTCGGTAAAGGTAAAGGTGTTTTACCCAATAAAGGAGGTACAAACCTAATAAAAAGGGTATTGTAATTTCTTTGTCTGCAATATCTAGAAACAAAATGTTAAAATATTAAGGGGTATTCATCCGAGTGACACCCGCGGCTGATCAACATGAAATATTCATACCATGAAACAAACCTGGTAAAGACATCAGCAGAAAGTACACAACCAATGATATTTCCTAAATGAGGAATATTGTTGACATAGGGCAATGCAGATGTTACTAGAATATTCTTTTCGCCCTTTTTCGGTAACCTGAAAGTAACGTAAATATTTGCATTGAAATTGTACTATAATATCCTTCAAAGTACAAGTATTTATGTATGTTTAAGCTTACACAGGATAGGGAGAATCCTTCATATTTAAATATGACGTAGAAGACCAATTACTTTTAACATTTTTAAGTTCTTCTTGGCTAATTGCTTCAACTTCCTTCTCTTTAGTCGGGCTAATCTGAAATTAATAATGCTGAATTTCTATATAATTGCATTGTATACTGTATTATTAACAGTTTTATCATACTAAACTTACGTCGCTTGCGACTGGTTTAGAGAACCGTGTGTTCATGACTGCAGCAGCAGGGAACCAACATGCTGCTTGAATACTGAGAATTGCTTTAATGCCTCTTTCAAACTTGTATTCCTTAAGAGAGTCCTAAACATATAAAATACATATATCGCATTAATTGTAAAATCAAGATGTATTTAAAATGTAGCAGCAACAATCGTCAAATTGTATACCTGAATAACTGGCAGTAATTCAATGTTTGATAACCAATTTTTAATAGCCAAATATTCTTTACATAATTCCTGTCCAACTTCTGTAATTAACACAGTAGACCATATAGTTACCCAAATACATGCATCTGCCAATGATAAATCATTGTTACCCTAAAATATTATTAATTTCACCTTAGTTGTATCATATCTCAGTTCATGTTACATTGAATATGTTTACACTTTTATTTTGAATTACCTGAATTAAGTACATTTTGTCTTTTAGAGCATTGTTAAACTTTTTCAACAAAGACCACAAATAAGATTTATGGATATTTCCTGAACTACCACAACTCCAAGATACTATAGCTGGCTGAAAATTAATTTAAAACTATACTATGAATATTAAATTTATTTTATAAAATCATGTAAAAACATTTATCTTTATTAACCTGTAATTGTGTAATATCCCATTCTAACCACTTATTATTAACAATTTTTGAATCTTCAGATGGAGGTACTAAAAACTGCATTGCTGAATTAGTGCTAAATAGCACAGATCCAGATGATAGTTCAATAGTAGGTAAACGGCCCAACAAAGTTTCTAAACATAGGATATAAAAGCTCATTTTCTTTTAGTTATAATGATATTATAATAAAATTATTTAAGAATATGATTAGATAACACGTAAATAATAAACATCAAAAGATATAGGTATATTCCTAGCAAATGACCCGTTCAACGATCGGGATGAGTTATATACCATTCGATTCGTCTAATTCAGTACATTATTGATATGCATTTCATTATCTGCGGAAATTCGCTATTTTTACAAAGTAAGTTTATTTTAAAAAGTAAAGTTAAGTATAATTTGACAGGTATCACAATAGTAATTTATTATATTTTTTACCTGTAAACACTGTCAGAGGGGGGTGGTATTTTTTTACTGTTGCTGCATATACTGTCTACCTATGAGTACTGTCTGAGTAGGTCTAGGTTATATACCTGACCGACTCATGCAAAGTCTATGCATAAAAAAATGATTTTTATGCATACACGTTCTACAAATTCCCATTTGTCAACGTAGCATTATCAAATTAAATCATTTATAATTTGTAACATGAACATAGCAATGATAGTCACTTGGTTCTATCTGTGAACCTGTCAAAAAATGTACTTAACCTTACTTTTTTACTCTAACTTTACAAGCAGTTTATAAAAAAATAACGAATTTTCGCAGATAATGAAATACATATCAATAATGTACCGAATTAGACGAATCGAATGATGTATAACTTACCCCGATCCGTGAACGGGCCGTTTACTAGGAATGTTCCGAAACGAATACATGATATTTCATCATAAGGTTTGAAATCGGTAATTATTCCTGCTGAAGAGGTTAGGTTCTTTACCGTTTGGTTGTATCGTTTTCAAAGTAACAGATTGTTGGGCCATTTTAGCTGCGACTATCAATTTTAACGCATTCGGATTGCCTTCGTTCGTTGAGATAATCATTGTTACTAATAAGTTAATAAATATTCAGAATAAATAGATGAAAATATGTTCAGCACACAACCGACACATGTGAGCGACAACCAAATGTAGTCTGGAAACGGATATCGTGGAACGTGTCACAGCACATTACCAATCAATATTCAATACCATGCAATCTTTAAAGATTAACAATTTTTTCATTCACTTTATTTGCGTAATAGTTTTCATTGTATATGTTTCCGTAAACATAAGTAATATGCCAATGGAGTTTTTATTAGATTAATATGATAGAATATAAAATTTGACAGATATCAAACAACCGCTGGTAAGATCGAAATTCATTCCTGCCATTCTCAGAACGATCATAAGTTACTCGATATTATTTTCTCCTCTTTGTAATAATTCTTTATTAATGAAATATATCAAATTAAATTCATGCATTCATCTTTTGTTTTTTGTTGGTCTTGTTCTAGATAATATTTAATAGAAATTTCGATACGTTTGAATAACAGCTCACTATGGGATACTAGTGACCTCTGACGTGAATTCTATATTCTAGAATAAATTATGCTGCATACGCATGCACACTTGAGGCATCGAATCTGTCGCATAATATGAACTATTCCAATTGGCGAAATAATATTGGCAATTCTTAATTGGTAAAATGTGGCGTTTCCAGTGTCATTTCGCCAATTAGAAGCCCTAATAATATATACACTATGACCTCATGCCAAATTCAATGCTCCTGAGCTCCTCCAGTATACATACCCATTTTGTATACTTAATTGTTGGATGTAAATTGTGTTATATACAATTTTAATTTGCGATTAATATTATTATTTATATAAATGTCATGTAATTGAGAAAATATATATACATTCTTTACATTTATTACGAAAAGTATATTCTAACAATTCATAAAAAAGCATAAGTTCCGGTTTGGGTGAATACCCTTTCTTTTAAATTTTTTTTCCCCGACAATTTCGACAGTGAGATTATTTTTGTATCGTCGACAGTAGCTAATCTGAAGAAACATGATTATTCCATTATTTTGTATTTTTTTAAGTTATTTATCACTATCGCATAGTGCAGAAAATATCGTATTAATCTTCGCAGATGATTTGGATATATTTCTTGATGGAATGGTAAATGTTAAAGCAAGAAAATATTAACTAAATTGTATAAAAAAAAAATATTAAAAATAATTATATTCATTTTTAGACTCCAATGACAAATACATTGAATTTAATCGGAAACAAAGGTGCAATATTTTCGAATTGTGTAAGTCTTTCAAAATATAAAATTGTAATCTGATTTTGTGATAAACGGGTCATTGATTATGATTAAGTATTATTAAGAATATTTTTTCTAACTAGTTTGTTGCTTCACCGATTTGTTGCCCGAATCGAGCCTCGATTTTAACCGGGAAATATCAACATAATCATTTAGTAGTAAATAATTCTGTTGCTGGTGGTTGCAACAGCATTTCATGGCAAAATTTACAAGAACCAAATACATTTGCAGCACATTTAAAACAAGAAATGTCATATACAACATTTTATGCTGGAAAATATTTAAACCAGGTATACATGTATATAGCAATAAATTAAAGGTGTCTATTTCTCATAAAGTAAAATGTTAAAATTTCCTGGAATAATTCATAAAGTATGGAGGCAAAAGTGTTGGTGGACCAAATCACATACCAATAGGATGGGATTGGTGGGCTGGTCTTATTGGAAATTCAAAATATTATAATTATTCTTTGTCTCTAAATGGAACTGAAAGAAAATTTGGTAGTAAACCAAATGAATACCTTACAGATGTAATTGTAAGTGAAAAATTGTAATTACTTTTAAGGTTTTTCTGTTGTTCTACCTCCAAAATTATATTTTTTCAGAGTGATTTGGCAACAGATTTCATTAAAACTCGCAATCCGAACAGTCAACCATTTCTCATGGTTTTAGCACCACCTGCACCTCATGCACCTTTTACGCCTGCAGCACGGCATAATGACATATATAAAGGCACAAAGGCTAAAAGAACACCTAATTTTAATACATTGCCACAAATGGTAGACTATACTTTATTTCTTAGTCTTTCACCTTATTGTGAGATTATATTATGTTGCTAAACTATATTAAAAAATAGGATAAGCATTGGTTAGTGAGAAGAGGACCATCTCCGCTTCCTGATAATTTATTACCCGAGTTAGATGACATATACAGAAGAAGGTGGGAAACACTGTTGGCTGTTGACGAGCTTGTGACAAACGTATACCAGAATCTGAAGAAACAAAATCTTTTAAACAGTACTTATATCATATTTACATCTGACAATGGATATCATATTGGTAATATATTTAGCATTCGCGACATACAAATATAAAATATATATTCATATAGATTTTATATATATCCTGTAGGCCAATTTAGTATGCCAATGGATAAACGTCAACCATATGAATCTGATATTAGAGTTCCATTATTAATAAGAGGGCCCGGAATCGCGCCATCGAAAATTTCTGCTCCTGTTAGCAGTGTTGATCTATTTGCCACAATTTTAGAAATAGCCGGTATACAACGCCCATCGGATGGAACCTCTTTCTTAAAAAAGACATTGCCAGAAGATAGAACGCTTTTAATAGAGTATAGGGGGGAGAAATCTAAAAGTATTCCATCATTGGATTGTCCAAATGACAGTGATCCAAATCTCGCAGTAAGTTCTTCACACATGGAAGAAACCTTATGAAGAAATTATATATAAATTGTATATACAAAGATTTATAATGTTCATAGATATGTATGAAAGACATGGCATGCAAGTGTCAAGATGCTGCAAACAATACCTTTAGTTGTATTCGTCGCGTGTCCCCGAAATACAATAATATTTTTTGTATTTTCGAGGATGACAAGGTACTACTAATAATAAATCAGAATTTATTATGTATTATTGCAATAGATCATTGATATTTGTTATTGTTTTACTAGCGCTATATTGAAGCATATAATATAACTACTGACAATTATCAAATGAATAATATTGGATACAGTATGAAACATCACCACCGGTACCGATTTAGAAAGTACCTGAAAAGAATGTCCGTTTGTAAAGAAGAAGAATGTGTTCTTACAAACATGAAAAACGTTTATATTTAGAATTCCATTTCTAATAATATTTAAGTAGAAAGTAATATTCTCAAATACATTGTAATATCTTAAACTGATAATTCCTTTTTTTATTGTTTGATCGATTATATAATCTGTATGTAAGTTTTTTATATAATAAAGCGTGTTGTGATAAAATTTCTAAATGCTGTATTTAATTTATAAAGTATGCCCTCTCAAGAAAATATTCATTTATTGACAAATTTATTTTTCGTTGCATTTATGGAGGTACATGGATGTGAACCATTAAAAGTTCGAAACGCCAGCGGCCGTCTTACTTCGAATTACTGCATTTATGGAAATCGTGGGCGAAGAATACGCCGCGAATCTGGATATAAGAATAACTCGTCTTGCTTTCCGGGTACCTCAGGCGAACTGTTTTCTTAGCAAATATTTTTATTAAAGCCCCGCGGTTCGAATATCTGAATAGCAATCGCGCCATTGTAGGGGGGGGTTAGAGAAAAAGAAAACCGAAAGAAGACAGAATACAGAGGAATATGCTTTTAGCATGTTCATAAATTTAATCTATTAAAACGTTTTGAATAATTAAAGGATTTGCGATACAATACTGTTGAAGTCCAATACGAGAATTGGACTTGAAAACTGTATTTTGAAAAACATACGTATTCGTTTCTCTATAATCCTTACTGTAAAACATCTTTTCGCAACAAAATGTATAAATGCTAATTTAAAAGTTTGCGTCTACGCGCGAATACGCTGAATTTTTTCGAACTAAAACGTTGAAACGTTAGGGGCAACTACAAAGTGCCCCGATTCGTTCCTTTCAGTTCCAAGGACCGTAAGAGACATCCTTTCATGTTGTATGAAAGGACGTCGAAATGTTTGTACACTTCACGTTACCCGCTCCATAGACTGCTTAATCGTTTGCACAGATGGTATTTGGGGATAACATAGCTTGCACAAAATAGTATAAAAAATTATACAGTAAACATGCAAGATGTTATCGATTTTGCAATTAATGTATTCTCTTCGCGGAATTAATCACAGAGAGAACGAAGGTTTTGAGAACGCGACGCGTTTAAGAAAGAAAGAGTAAACGATTATTCTACACGGCAATTTCAAGAATGTTCTCGTACCAAAATTCCTATTAATATTTTCGAATTCGTGAGCAGGGAAATTTATAAGTCGAGTTATGGTACAGTGCGTTTCTTTCGAAAAGAGGCACAGCTGAGAACGCAGCATTCAAAAAGAATTCTGCGGGCGTTTCGGTAAACAGCATGAATCCCAGCTCGATCGATCGGGTGGAGGATTAACAGACCTTGGTTCGAATTGTGAAGTCGTTACATCGTCACTGAGACGTATAAGTCGGCTTGCGAAAAGTCCTTTTTTTTTCTCTCTTCATTGATCGCCGGAGCGAGTGATCGCTTCCTTCTGCATTAGGATCAATGGCTTTTGGTGGCTTCCGAGTTTTGAATTCTAGCTTTCCTGCCCCCCGGGGATCTTGGTTCAGTTCAATTTTTACCGACTCGTGTTTCGCGGTAAGTCGTAACCAGAGTTGGGCAAATTTTATCCACGAATAACGAACACAAGTTTCATATACATCACTTATATTGGAAATTCACTATTACTCGTAACTTCCCCCGTGTTAACAATTTTATAAATTTAATTTTCAACGAATTATGTCGTAAGCACTTTCACTGTGAAAACGAGTATGAGCAAGAAATTCTACGTTTTGTAGATGATGTTGGTAACCCTATCTTCTTGCAGGAATTTTAAGTTGGTCTACTTTTGGGATTATTAACATTTAACGACACCAGATGACGACAGCAGATGTGGTCATTGATCATGAAATAGGTTTTCCTATCTATGGTCTTTGTTGTTTTCCCGCTCTTTTTGTTTTAGCCTTGCCTTTGTCTCGTCTTTTTCTGTGCATAATAAATCTATTTCATACGATCGAAATCTGTTACTTTTATCAAGGATATGTTCTACATTTCATCGCAATTATCGCAACCATTTTCTAGTGACGCAGTAGCAATCAAAGTGACATATCTAAATTTTATTTGCAATAGTTAAGGTTAGTACTTATGAATACTTAATGAATTTTTTTCTCGAAAGTGGGTAGGATTTCGAGGGTATGTCTAATGACCAAAAATTATTGCAATTGACCCCCGTAACTGAAAATAATTTTTCCATAACGATTTGAAATTTTTTAATTTTGTTGAAAAATTTCACACCTTCTCGAATTTTTTTCTCGAAACTGGGTAGGATTTCGAGAGTATGTCTATTCACCAAAAATGCTTGTAATTGACCCCCGCAACTGAAAATTATTTTTCTATAACGATTTGAAATTTTTTAATTTTGTCGAAAAATTTCACACCTCGAATTTTTTTCTCGAAACTGGGTAGGATTTTGAGAGTATGTCTAATGACAAAAAATTATTGTTTCTGTGCATAATAGATCTATTTTATGCGATCAAAGTCTGTTACTTTCATTAAGGATATGTCTTACATTTCATCGCAATTGTCGCAACCATTTTCTAGTGACGCAGTAGCAATCAAAGTGATATCTAAATTTTATTTGTAATGGTTAAGGTTAGTACTTGATATATATGAAACAGAATAGCGATGATTCAAATAAAATCTTTATTATATATATTCTTGTTACTTATAAAATCTGTAACAAAGTTTACTTTCTGTCTCGGTGCTTACTATTCAATCGTTTCATTTCTATTCTTTCATGCGGCAAGCCCTAATGCGAAAAATGCTAATTTGCATCAAATACTTCATCGAACCAGAAAACAACGAGGTTTGAAAACAACTTCGTTCGATAAACTTTATCATAACTTTGGTAGGAATCCTTATTAAGATGCGCAAATTAAATTCTGAACGCTCGAAGAAATACTGCATTCATTTTCTATTTTTGAGACGCACGTTTCAACGAAGTAGTTAAAGATTACTCTGTTTATTCAAAGAAAGGAAAGTCGTTGTGTTTTTACACGTATCATCGCTAGTCGTACCAATAGAAAGAAAAAAAAAAAAGAAACAGGAAGCAAGGCGTGTCGATATCCCTAATTGAAGATAATTTCAATCGTATTGAGTTTCCCTAGCCGATAATAATAAAAGCACGAAGCTCGCATTACGGGACCGCTTACCCGGACAACAGTAGTCAAATCAAACACGAGGCTATTAACTAGGTCAACATTTTGGGTTTGGGGTACTTATACTCGACTACTTGGTACCTTCGTCGGTGAGCTACACGGCTGCCCATGTACGCTTCGTGTATATGTATTTTCGCGTACCACGAACCACGGAGTTTCACGGTGAATAAGAGCAAAGCAGCCGTGTCGGACGGTCTTAAATAAATATCTAATGTGTAGGGGTCGCGCGGGCCCCTATTGCCCCCGCCAATATTGTTTTAGGCACGGCCCTTGGCTAGCGAAGATTTGTAACTTGAGAAACGAGCGCCACTCGTGTGCAACGGACAAGATACCAATAGGTGTCGGGAGATCTGGCGGAGTACTTAAGTTTTCGAGATATCCTGTCTACACTTTCGCTCCTGTATCCTTCGATACAACATCCATCATCCTGTGAACTACGCAGCTGCCAATTCCTCTATCCTTACGAACAGGTCTGCATCCTCAACGGTCCTGATTTGCATCGAGTGTAAGTAGTCGATAATTTGCATCGAAGTTATTTTCTATCGATGAACATGTCGTTGTCCAATAATATATTTTTATGCAAATACAATGGGTGCTCCGGTAAAAATAATCGGTATAATTACTTTCAAAGAGAATCACGATTACTTTCGGTGAGAATAAGTGGAAAATTATTCGTACGAAAAATGTTTGATTCATAGTAGAGGTAGATGTCGCGCAGTGCAATCTTTTGTTTTATAGGGGCGTTAAACGTAAGTGCTTTGTGTTACAATATTGAGTCACATTTTCATTTAATATAACAAATGAAGCAACTGAAAATGAAATCTTAAAACTTTAGACACTATCCCGTACTTCGGGCAGTCGTGATCCAAGGAATCCCTGTGTAATAAATCTTTTTGTGTAACCACGAACAATGAAAAGCTTACGTTAAGGAAGACGATATCTGCCGTAGTTCAAACTTCACTTCGGCCATTGTACATACGCATATGGACTCGCGAAGAACAGTATTAAAGAATTGGGGTTAATCTTGAGATCTCCTTATTCTCCGTTCTAAATTGAATATGTACTTTTCTTATGAGCTCCTTCACCGCGTGTCTATAACCACATTGTTCGCTTTTTAATTAAAATTTTGTGCACATATCTGCGTATGCTTCGAGTATGTGTATAATATTGGAGAAAAAGATTGATGCGACGTCTCTCTCAATAGCGTTCGAGGCAAGGCTGCCATCTTAAGTTCCGTTTATAAAAACAGGGCGTATTTTAATAAATGCAAGGTGTGTATCAATTCGCCATGTCTCCTGTCGTTTCTCGTTCCGGCCAGTGTAAGGTTTGCTTCTGCTGGTATTTGTCACGGAAATAATTAATTAACAGCAGAAAGTTCTCTCACTCTTTCGCTCTTTACCTGGCTTTTTCTAACCGTTGCGGCCCTCTTCGACTGTAGACTCGCTCATAACTGCGTTCAGTCGGCTGCTGAACCCCTTTTGCTCATGCAACACTTATTACCGTGTCGCAGCTCGGTTAGCGCGAGCGGGTTAATGAAAAGCTCGAGCAAATATAGAATTTCTCGTAAAAACTACAAATTACTGCTGCGCCGAGTGCACAGCCGCGTGCAACGCACTTCTTCGTCGCCCCCCTCCCCCTCCCCCTCCCACCCTCTTTCTTTTTTTTTTTTTACCCGTGAAATTATACAACGTATAATACGCGAGAACGGGAAATAATAAAACGTTCCCCCGACGTATTTCGAAGATCGCGTTGGGATTTCATAAAAGGGGAGTAACGTGGAATCGCGCGGGTGAGATGAAAACGCATTCGAACATGTCTGTGTTTTACGTTCTTTTTCCGTTTTTTTTTCTTTTTTTTTTTATCCTACATTGCTTAAAAGGTTGAAATGAAAGGTAATAAAGTTTTTAATTTCGCAAGGATCGTGCCTGGCGTCATAAATGTTCCGTAAAAAAGATTCTCGAGGAAACGATTACAATATTAAAGACACATATTATAAATATGCCTCTTTTCGTTTCTTATTACTTGGAAACCTTTTTAATATTTTTCTCGTGATTCTTTCTTCAGGCTGGCGGAGCTAGAAACGCGTATTCGCATCAGTCAGGCGATTCCTGGGTACAAAAACAGGTAATCTGAAGTTTTTTATTCCAGATTGTTACTAAATAGATAACATTTCTTTTGTAAATACACCGTCAGATAAATAAACTACAATATGAATCGTATACCATTTACAGCAGAATCTCGATTATTGCATGGTGTCGACAAGTGGAAGGATGGTCTCATACACAAGTAAGATTAGAGACTCTACACATGAGGTGGTAAGTAAAAGATATGTAGTTTTACATAATATTGTTAATATATTATACTTAATATATTAGCAGTGCCCATCTACCATTATTTTAGGTTTAGTTTTACCCAGTAGGTAAAAGAAAATAATCAATTATACCTACTCTATATACTTCAGCAAATTGTTATGAGAATTTTTCATTGATGAAATGGAAGCTTTGTTGCTTGCCAAATGTGAAGAACACGCACATGCTGTCTTCTAGTACGTATTCATGACCAACCTAATAACAATAGAAGAAAATCCTGATTTACAATTTTTATTGTCTTCGATCATTGAATGTTCACGAGTTTGTTACGAATGTTACGATTGTATCACGTAACAACTATTCGATCTTTTTCCGCGCATTTTCTGCTTAAAGCGAGTACCGCGCGATTCATCCCGTCGCGATGAATACATACACGGCGGCGGCACAAAGGCGCACACGCGCGAACAACCGTGCCGTTGTTGAGTTATCTCGCATTATATTATTACACCCGTGGCCGTGTTTGTCAGTTTAAAACCAGAAGCTATTAGCAGGTATTATTTTAGCCGTGATCCACCGTTAGCGAGAACAATGGCGTCAGCGCGGGATACGTCCCACGATATTAAATGAGGCGAAGTGATACATTTCGAGGGGATAGACGAGCAAATAGGGATGATGCGGCGATGGCACAAGGGACAGAGGGATAAACGGAGAGGCGCGCCGTGGGGCGACAGAGACGCAGAGCAAAAAGAACCTGGTCAAAAGCACAAGGGTCGGGTAGAGAGGGAAGGGGGAAAGGGGGAAGGTGCTCTGTGCGTATTACGTTACGCCCCTGGGCTGTGTAAATACCACAGCGCTGTAATCTAAAGTTAATGGTGCTCTCATGATACGAACGTCTATTAAAGCCCTCGAAACTTATCTACGAGAACTACGTGGATCCTTTTTGTGGAATGAACTTAATCACGTTTGCCTTACGCGTCCGCGCCGCGCCAATGTGCATTTTAATTGACGACGTTTGTTACGCACGTCCGTAGAAAATGAATTAGATTTTGTTATTGTATCTGGATTGCACGATATTTTATCTTTTGAAGCTTTATCGTGCGCCTCCCGAGCTGTAGTTTTCAAATCCTGTTATAGCCGCGTGGACAGTTTAAGCCTCGCCTAACCGATACCGTGTCACATTTCACTCGACGCTCGAACGTATTAGAGCTGCATCTGTTTGTTAGGGTAATAAAGTTAGTAAGCTATTTTAAGCCAGAGTGGAACATTAATTAATTAGTTTTCAAGATGTACGATTGTGATTACACCGCATACTACACAGGTCATAGGTTAGTAATACCAATAGATATCAAAGAGCAAAATTACTATGTCTTGTCCAGGATCTCTTCGTTAGGTTAATTAGTAAGGCTTATCCAACAGACCCTGTATTACAATTGTGATACTATCTATCGTTTGGTAATCTATGTAAACCAATCATACACCAATAATCTATTAAGTAATGGAAGGCTGTTCAAACAATTAATGTCTTGTCTAAGGCAGACATTATATAATAACAAACAGAATTGTATAATACATATTTGCACATGCTTCATGTGTCTCCAAAGTTTCAAAATTGTTCGAATTTCTTGGTTGAAAAATTTTATAATTACAAAGTTCTATGTTCATGTAGACTAGGGACATGGAAGCAGTAAACGACCCAAGTGCCTCCTGATCTCCGAGAAGTTCTCTGCAGGGCTTACGTGTACGTGTGTTGTAGGTGGTAAATGTGAGGATGGTTTGCAGGGGTTTGAATCGAGTGGCGCGTTCGGAACGGTCAAAATGAAATGTGATTTATCGCGACGGTAACGCGGCCTCGCATAATATATCAGCCATCGTGGCAACAGGCGAAAATAATAGTTTGGAGCATTGTAGGCGATATCAATGCGCAGCGGACTGGCGCTGTCTCTGACAGCGCAATTATCTGGTCTCGCTTGCGGTTGTACGCCAACCCCTTTTGTTATCGCCATCCACAGAATCACTGCTCCTATCATACACGTCCTGCCCTAATGCTCGCGTATTGTCGGGGATTGTCCGATGATATCTATCTATTCGTTATAAATCACCTCAATATTTTTGCATATATATTAATTCCAGCGATGATACGTTGAACGTTTTATTCTCCGCGGTTTCGTCGTTTTGCAAATTTCAAAATTAAACTCTAGGTAAAATATGTACCGCATGCATCCTAATGAAGATACATTGGTAATAACGGTGATTTAGAATATTCGTGCGTCTAGTTTCGTTCATTCCTACCAATTAGAAGATAATTTCGTTCGGCCATTTACAGTTTTGCCCGCGCGTTTCGCGGTTTCGGGGTCTCTATTTATTGCCAGCCACGGTTAAAAGTACCGGTATTGAATAATAATCAAAATTTGTAGTAATCAAAACTCGTCCATACTCATCGAACGGAAACAGCCGTACGAATTAGATTACACACGAAAATGTTTCGAATGTATTTCCACGTATCGGTTATTATTGTTCCATTTTGTTTTTGTCATTGATTGCAGCGCAAATCATGGAACAAAGTAATTATTCGCGTAAAAATGAATTGCAAATAATAGAGCGAAGGTTTTACATTTTCTCCTGTATTTGATTTCAACTGTCTACCAACTTTATCTATAGATTTGTTAATTTATCACGCATAGAAAATAACTCAAAGTCAATGAATTGTAGGTAACGGCCGACGACACGCAGTATCTAAGTTAACTGTAATTCAACGATCGAGAAATATCATTCTCTAATTCGAGATTATTCACTCTGTTTCTCGATGCTTATAGTAATCAATATAGTTATAGTATACAGGGTGTTCGGCCACCCCTGGGAAAAATTTTAAAGGCAGATTCTACACGCCAAAATAACACGAATATCAAGAATACTTAATGAATTTTTTTCTCGAAAATGCGTAGGATTTCTGGGGTATGTCTATTCACCGAAAATGGTGGTAATTGACCTCCTTAGCTAAAAATAATTTTTTTAGAACGATTTCAAATTTTTTTTTCTTGTCGAAAAATTTAGGCACCTACCCCCTTTGTCGATTTTCCTTAAAAATTCGTCTTTCATTATTAATAAATTTGTTTGACGCTGTACGGAAATGTTGTCTAATACTTTTTTGTAGGTATCCATGAGCTCTACTTTAGAAAAAAATTTCATTGAAATATATTCACTATTCTAGGAGTTATGGCCGTTTGAAAATTGAACCAGTTTTAGGGGGTTTTTCTCATTTTACGATGTCAAGGAACAACTTTTTCAATATTTTTAGAATTTCTACATATTCTATACTAAAATACGCGTTGTTTGCTTTTTTGAACATTAAAATCGTCCAATCCGTTCAGGAATTATGACATTTTAAAGATTCGCATGAAATTTCAGGGAAGCATTTCTAGCCTCAGATTATATTTTTGCTAACGAATTTTTTTCTCGAAAATGCGTAGGATTTCGGGGGTATGTATAATGACAAAAAATGATTGTAATCGACCCTTGCAACCGAAAATAATTTTTTTAGAACGATTTGAAATTTTTTAATTTAATTGTTAATAACTTTTTAACGAACCCTCAATCAACAAATTGATATTCTTGATTTTCGTCCTATTTTGGCCTCTAGAATCTCCCATTACAATTTTTCTCAGAGGTGGTCGAACACCCTGTACAGTAGAATATAGTCAATATGCTTATAGTGGTTACACTTGGAAAACTAGAACCACTGTTTCATTATAACTTTCGTTTTCATGATTGGGATCACGATACGGTCTAAAATCGGCTATTCAGTCGAAGGATAGATACTTGTTGTTGTATCGAGGAAAGTTAAGAGGCTCTCCTCTCGACGACCAGCAAACGAATCGATACCTCGAACGGAACCCCGGAAGGCGCAATCGTATAATAAAATAAAGTGTCTCTAGACAGATGAAACGATGAAACGTGCAGGTTCACGCATACGTGCACGCGTGTCAGCGCAAAAACATCCCGGTCGCGTAGCGCACCTGTCAACTCAGAATGTAATCGCGAAAATCAAAGAGACCGTGCTCAACGACGCGCGAGATTCTGCATTGATAGAGCCGCATTTGCAAGGTGACAGCGAAAAGAGACGATCCGAGGGTGTTACTAGGCAGGAAGCCATTTTGGGTTCCTGACTTGATTAACGAACAGTCGAGCGAAACGACGAGCGTGCATCTGTGCCTCGCGAAGAGCAACATTGGGAATCCTTGTCTGTACCGCCGAATGGGAATCCTTACGCGCGTGATAATCGAATAACAGTGATTTTGTCGGTACCGTCATGATTACGCTGTTAATTATTTTACGTAGCGGACGTTGATCTCCGTCCTCATCTTTACATCCCCCTATTTTCAATTTCGTTAATAATATTGTAAACGCGGTAAAAGTCGCTTCTGATTACCACTTTTGTATCTTGCACTTTTAGTTGTCGATATCTAGTTGCTATAATCCCAGTGCTATACTAGTTTGATGAAACATCGAATGTCCCGTAGTGAAGAAGAATGTATACGTACAATGAGATATTATACTTTACATCCCGCTATTTTCAATTTCGTTAATAATATTGTAAACGCGGTAAAAGTCGCTTCTGATTACTACTTCTGTATCTTACGCTTTTGGTTGTCGATATCTAGATGCTATAATCCCAATGCTATACTAGTTTGATGAAACATCGAATGTTCCGTAGTGAAGAAGAATGTAAACGTACCTAACAATGAGATATTATACTTACGTACGGATACGAGCGTGCTGCGAATTATCGTTAAACATTCTTAAAAGATCGAAGCGAATAATGCTCGCGGCTAAGACCGTTTCCCTTGCAGACGACCTGAATATTCCCGAAAAATATCAGGAACGAATACGCGGGCGACAACGAAATAAGAGGGGCTCCTTTCGTTTCGATCTTTTCGCGGAATGCTCGGCAGCGAGACCGGAAGGGCCGTTTGAACGTCGAAAAGGAGGAGCCGCGTCGGAGGGAATAGCGACGTTTTAAGACCTTAAATTCTAGATTTATATCGTGCAACGCCGGCAAAGCCAGAGCTGGCACGATGACAGCTTTCGGATCGCTGGCAACCCTTCGGTTCGTGGACGCGATTGGCTGTCTCTAGGGGTGGTGGGTGTGGCCCCGCGGAAACCATCATCCCCGTCGGACGTCGGGACTTCACGGCCTCCCCTCTACTTTTCCATCCCTCTGGAATGTGCAGCTTACCTAAACGAGTCCTCTCGACTCTACCCTCCTCCCCCCCTCCCACTGCGCGCGTTTTGGAGGGGATCGTTGGAAGTTCCTCCAGGGGAAATACTGGGAGGGGTGACAAAAGGAGAGGGAGGTATCCGTGTCTAGGGACGGATAATCGGTCCGCATTACTGCCTCTCTTTCTCTCTCTCCCTCCCTCTCTCTCTCTCTCGGTTCGCAGAATGCTTTGTAAAGTCTGCAATAACGCGCAGCAGTGCGCTTTGAACGATGTTCGTCTTTTTAGCCGAACGAAATATATGATGGGAAATTCGTGAAACGCCCTAACGATAATTCTTTTTCTTACGCGAGTTCGAAACGCGTGTCCCTGGTTCTCGCAGGGCCGACAATTTTCGTTTCCTTTGTTATCTCGCGGCACGCGCGCGCTTCAGAACCGCAATAAAGGGCGGCAGATTATGGAAGGGTTGTTAAATTGTTTTACTCCTACGGCGGAGCCTTTTCTTTTAAGGAACCGGGCTCGTTTGACGCCAGCCTCCGCTCGATAAGACCGCGGCTGTGTTTGTTCCGAAATCGGTGGTTTTTGTACAATGGCTCGATTGTCGATGGTGCACGTTTTACGCTTCCGCGTTGCTAAATATTGATTATCTATTCCGTTGGGAACAGTTTGTTAAATTGTAGTCGTTAACGAGTATTAGTTTTAGATAATAATGTATTAAAGTTTGAAAGTAGCCGTTAGTACATATGGTTATATAGACGCAATAGTATAAATAAGCTTCGTATCCAAGGTGTCAACGTATTTTTTGTAACCGTATCACTGTTTCGTGATATTAGCATTTGCATCAGGTCGAGGCTAAGACGAGAACAAAGTAGGACCAAGTGGATGTGAGATTCACGTAGATTCTTGCAAGGCGTTTTGAAAGAATAACTGGACCTATGCAGATTTCCCGACCTTCACGGCACTACGACTGTATTCACTCTCGTTGCATACCTACGAGGGTTCCCTGGCTAAATTCTCATCGCGAGGAAACCCGCCGGGATTTCACGCGTCGGGTCGCATTACTGAATCCTACATCGAGTTAGAGAGATTATAACGAGTTGAGATAGGTCCTAAGTTATTTTTTCAAAGAGGCTTCGCCCCGTAGTCTTCATGATTATTTTTTTTTTCATCCTCTTTTCACAGTACTTATTGCAACGTCGCAACCTAACGGTACTAAATCGCGCACGTATCCATTTGTACCAGAGGTTTGAATATAATATTCATTCGAAAATAAGAATTTCAATTAAAGAGAAAAGTGCGTATGTTACGAATGTTCGAACTTCATTTTATTGTGGCATTGTGATCAGTATGATGTGAAAATTGTTCAAGTTAACTGAACTTCGAAACGCTCGATAAAACGTAATTCGAAGATCGTCGAAACCGGTACAAGCTTAATTTTCGTAGAATAAAAATTGTATTTTAATAGCGCAACGAAGTCTTCGAATGAAACGGATGTAAGTGCACTCCTATGACCTGAAACAGTACCGCCGTGAAACTCGCAGGGAATTCGTGGACAATGGAGAATTATTATACGAACGAACCTGGAATGTATTGAAAAATTAATCGAAATTACGACAAGAAGACTATTAAAATGTATGTCTAAGATATTTAATCGAGACTAAGAGCAAACAAATTATCAATTGCCTGTTATTAAACGGCGAACTATTTTATCGAATGTGATATTTCTTTTCAGACGAATTTGTTCACGTTTAAATTATCATGGCGGTTCCTCGAAGAAGCAAACGCCGTGAAATCGGTGTACTATAATCGCGTGGAGGTAACGGGGGGCTTGTTTGCTCCAAGTTTCGATTGAAATCGCGGTTTCGAGTGTCTTTAGCGCCGAATTTAACAGAAACTCGGTCAGCTTAGACCGACACGGAGAGATCGGACGGTTTGAATTATCATAGCGTATTCGCGTGAGAGCCGGATGTCCCGGAATCAGTGGTCGAGGGATCGTTTCGGGGTAATTCGAACCAGGACTCGTCGCGTGCTTTAAGTGTTCCGCTGGCGCTCCAAGCAGAAAACACATTGGCGAGGGTGGCGGTGCTGGCGTTATCATGGCGCTCGAGGCTCATGCAGCTGACGGCTCAATTATCTCAGCGAGGGTCTCACACAGTCACGCCTGCGACCAAACCTGCCTGGCTGGGCCCCTTCCTCCACGGTACTTACTCCCAGGATCCTTGAAACAGCCAACCCCAACTCTATTGTCCTCCAGCTATTAACTGCCTCTTCTCGTCCCGAATGAAGGACTCATTGCTTTCGAATGCTTTGACTCCTGTCACGCAATCGGTGCCGTCGACTGCTCTGATAGCGCGTCCTCATTGGCGAGTTAATCCCTTCCGAGCATTCGCCGGTCGACGATCTGGTCGAGTGGCGGGGGAACCGGCTACGATAAATGCATATTTTACAAAAGAATTCGATTAATTTCCTTTGGCGAGAAAGCAGCGAGAAATGCCACCATATTAGCTATCGTAAATATTTACTCGAGTTTTAAGAATAATTTCGGACGGTTTTGATAATCTAGTTACAAACCTTTCGGAGATATATTATTTCAATAACTTGGGAATAACTACAAGTTCCCAACCAATTTCTGGGAACTTGATCGAAATTGTGGTAAGAGCTGGATGTTGTATGTTTTCGGAATTATTCTGTGATAAAATACGCGTGGATGTAAGAATATTTATTAAATTAACTAAGTAATGAGCTCGGGGAAGGTGGTAATATGGTCAGAGTTAATTTTTATCCTTAGAAATAACGAAAAGTAACGGGGATAGAACGTGCTTGTTTATATATTAGAAGTAACGTACGCTCGAACTTTGTGTACCTCCTCAAACACTTTTGTTGCACGTTAAGACTGCTCGCGTGTTCCACGTATTGAGGTAATATTGCATTCCATTGGAAATATAATAACTACAATCGTTATATTAATTGTTTTCGGAGTCATTTAGACACAGCGAGACAAGATGTCCATTGAACAACCAAGTTGAAAGTATTCCAGATTTTTAAGCGACAACGTCTTCGCTTCATCGCTTGAGATTAAAGCGTAGGTGTACAGCGTACAATTAAGGCTAACGGAAGTCAATATCTTCGACGATCCTTTTTCATCGTAGCAAACCGGTAATGCGCCCATTAGGGGGCACGCCTTGTCCCCTTTTAACATAAATTTGTCGAGGACATTTTTTAATATGCCCGTATTTTAAGTGTACAATTTTTCACCACGGTTTCAAATATCTATCACATGCATCCATGTTAAACCTTATGTCAATAACTGGAAAGCATGGAAGTAGAATCATTATTTTACGTCTGGCTTATTCGAACATTGTGCTTTGGGTGTCCAGTGACAACCGTAAAGGTTAATAATGATACAGTTTCGCGTATTAAAGGGCGAAAAAAGACCGAAACACTGTAAATTTTAACGAGTCTGATAAACGAGTATTTACTTCGAGGGTTGCGAATATCTAAATATTATAATTGGGAGTCCATTGTCTGAAAGAGAAGCACAGAAGGCGCGACTGTTTCTAATCGACTGATTTCCCTTAATGGTGGACGGATTTCTGTTCCAGGTTTCCTTCAGTTTGAGCTTCTTCGGTGCACTAATGGAAATGAAATCCCTTAGGATAAAGGCCCCGACAACAGCTCCGACAAAGGTGTGTTCAGTCGACCCTAAAACTCAATCTCACCCCCGGCGTTACCTGTTCGCTCTCCTCGCTCATCGTTTTATTTGATTACACGAAAACATTCCGAACGGCGTATCTCGCCCCTTCGTTACTGCGAGTCGATCAACCTATTAATTAATATTATCCGACCTGTCTCGTTCGCTGAAAGAAGATCAGCGTCGAACGAAAGGCTACCCGGGCGGCCCAAAGACGATCGAAACCGATAAAAAGGCGAGCTTGATCTTTTCTTGAAGGGGGACAGTTCGGCGCGAGGGGTTATTAATTAAACTCTCCTGTATTTCGCGATTGGATTATATCCTTCGTTCGGACTTTTTTTTAAAGATCAGCGTAATTGCGGAATCCTAATTGTTCGTGTCTCGTTCCGGCCGATGCGATCGTTACCGTTGCCCGGAGAGGCAATTATCGCTCGCCGGGCGTCGCAGGACGTTTCACGGTAACGAAAATTGTAAAAACGCGTATCGCCGTGATAATTTGAAGACCGAGGAAAGAAAATGCTCGAGGGACGACAATCAGGATAACGATGGTTTACATAAAGCTGCCCGACGAGAGGGAGTTTATGACTCTCAATACGAAGCCTGTTGTTTGCCTGTTTCCACGCCCTCCTTTCCCTGGTCCCGCCGGAAAAAAGATTCCGACAAAGAAGAAAGGAAAGACTGCTCGTTAGGTGGTGAAAGCGACGGGGACCAAATAAAACAACGGAAAACAGCTCGGACGAGAAACAGCTTTCATCGCTCTTCTTCACGCGCGACTTACTTTTCCTGCGTCATCTCGTTACGTGCGAGGAAGGCAAGTAACGTTCCGCAAAGCGAACGCCGTGGAACAGACTACCTTTTCGCAAATACGGATCGCGCGTCGTCCTTTAGCGTGTCGCGGCCCCGTCCCTTTCCTTTCTATCTGATTCGCCGGTACCAGAACAAAGGAAAGCGATCGTTATGGGAGAAACAAACAACCGAAAGGAGAACGCTGATCTTTGAAGTGTCATTGCTCTGCCAAAAAAACAATTCGCGTGGTCCTTGTACTATCTATTGTCCTATTCGTGCTTTTAGTCGCACTGATGTTAATAATACAGACTCAAATTAGAAAGGGAAGACTCAAAAGAGAACGCTTCTTTCCATGCAATAGTAATTGGAGTCAAGATGGTGTCATTTAAATAGTTATTCTGGGTCTAAACAGGGGGTAGATTACACGTTTATGATCTCTGGATCGCGTCTTTGCAATGAAATATACTTGAAGTCAAGAAGAGTCATTGAGTACCTCATCTGTGACTGAAAGAGAAGACTGAGAGAGTCTGAACATCCTGAAAATGGTGTCGTCAGGGGTCTAAAAACATATTCGTGGATTTTTAAAAGAACAGTTAATGTACATACGATTGTTTCAGGGGCCCTATCGCTGGAAGAGTCGTACTACACACTCAGCAACGAAAAGGATTCCAGACAAGACTTTGGCGCACCTTTTCCCTGCTGATTGCGGTATATTAGAAGGTAAAATATATTCATGATCTTCGAAACAGAGAGACTGGAGGTGCAGGATCCTGTGGAAGAGCCTTAGATGCCGGGATATTGGGAGTCGGTCGAGCGCTTGCGAGAGGAACGGTCCCTCTGGCGGCGAATACGAGAGGCGATGGACCCCTCAGAGGTTTCAATGGAAAATGGCGAGGAGCTTTTAAGGTAACAAAATAATGATTGGATTCGAGGTCCATTACTCCGCTTCAGAATGTTGCAGGGTCTTCGATCTAAATCCGTCTGTAATTTGGAAGCCTTAAAGTATTTATTACGACAAAGAACTGTTGAAAGTCGATACTCCCGACAGTTTTGAATAGCAAACTTTTTTATCTAGAGTTCCATTTCTTAGCAAATTCAACACGCACGCTTACTATAATTTAAATAAATCAGTTCAATCCGTGATTTTTCGAACGACTAACAACGGCACGAAAATGATATCAAAGTCACGTGAGAGAAGCGAATCAATTGCTTGGCCTCCCCCTCGGGAAACGGCGCAAGCAACGAATGAAAGTATCGGCAGCGAAAGACGTCAAGAACTTGTAGCTGTGGGTTATTTGACAGTCGCGTTGCTTATAGCGAGTCTGTCGAGGGCAATAAAACAGTTGTATGTACCTGGAATGTCGTGTTTCAATCGTACCGCCATTGTGAGGCCAAGAATTGAGATACGGTGGCGCATTCAGGTGTATACGTATTTTCTATGTATATCTGCACCGATATACGTCGATCACGTAACAACTGGTTTCTGTATTGCCGTGCACATGTAACCGTGTACTATCACGGGGTGTACGCGTCGAAGAATAATCGACGCCGCTTCACGTGTCCGTGCATTTAATTGTCCCTTTTCTTCTCTTCCGTCAAATATCATCTTACGACAATAATAACGTCGATTTTATTGAACCTTAGCCAACGACACAAAGAACACAATTCAATAGCCAATGGAAAAGAAAAACTAAGAGAGTCAAATACAATCGTGACAATTATTGGTAAAATTTTTTATTCGATTAAATCAGGAAATTAGATTCAACCGTAAATGCCGGAATATAAGCCACTAAAACAATAATAAAATTTCGTGTTAATACACGTCTCGTTTGACTTCGTTCCCGAGTTATTTAATCCTATAATTTATACAGGCTCCATAAATCGTAACGCGAATCATGTTACCAGTGTGCAACAGACAGCAGCAAAAGGTCATTCAAAAATTTTCAGTATTTTATTGCTATCGAGTTACGATTGTATTTGCGCCCACTAATTTTTATACATTGATCTCGTCTAATTTGATCTGTTCAAACGTTCATAAAAAAAACTGTTACGTCATTGAAACGGACAAATAAAAAAATATCACTGGATCCTCGACGGTATTGCGTGTCTTTTCGTGTATTACTGCACCCGTCGTTGTATCAATCGTTTTATTGTAATCTACCGTGCGTCGCAAAATTTTCGCTGAAAGTTCGTTCGATGGTCGTTGTTCCGCGCGGGGCGAGCGCAAAGTTTGGCGACGTTTTCACGGCCGGCCAAAGTGTCGGCGGACGCGTCAAAGGAAAGAAATCACGGTAATTGTTCGCGGCTGTAATTCGAACGCGGTTTATTGTCACGCGGAAACACGGTAACCGTGCCCCGCCGCGTCCCGCTGTGACCCGGCTTGCACCGGAAACCATTTGTCCAGGCATAGCCACAGAGTGTGTAAACACGTGGAAGGGGGTTCGGTCTCCCGTACGAGGTTACGAGGGTGCACGGAGGAGATGGCGCGGCGTAGCGCGGTGCAGGGAGCTGATTTTCGTTCTGGGTTGTAGGCGCAGAGACCGGGTGCAGAAATCGTGTGGGTTTCCTATCCCCGCGGGCTATATCCCCGGAATCAGCTGCCAGATTATTCTATTACCGCGTATCAACATGGGGTTTGTTTGGTCTGAAAACACGGGCCCGCCACATTGTTTCAACCAGATAAAGAATTTAACGTCGGGTAATTAAAAGGACCGGCCTCGGGGACAGGTCTGTTGCCGGGATCCGAAGGGGGGACGGGAGGGGGCGGGTAACGGAGGGACAGTCTCTTACTTTTAAATCCACGGGCGCAGCGTCTCCGACGGCTGGTTCTCGCGCTTAAATCCCTCCTGGGGACATTTTGAGCCTCCGTTTAGTTCAACGATTCTCCTCGGGCGCGATTCGACTGCGCATAAAGTACCTACGAACTGCGGCGACCGACGTGTGAGAGAAAGTAGGGTCCAAATTGGATATAACACGTGTGTTTTCGTTCGAATGGTTTTATGATAATTTCGTTCCCCGCGCTATAAACCGCGCATGGCGTCCGAGAAGTTATTTATTCTGAAATCAAATAAAAGATGGCTCCCGATATCAGGTAACTAAATTAGAAACGAAATAAAATATGTTTAATGAATCGGTTATAAGTAGGGGTATAATTGATTTACTGTGCATATGAATGAAAATATATTTAACAAATTAATTATAAATAAACGACATAATTGATTTACAGAATAATTTATCGTAAATTAAAATTCTATTACAAATAAATTTGGAATTTATAGATGAAACACGCGCATGGTAGGCGGTGTCCATTACAATTGTGAATAAATATTCATAATTAACTTTCCCAATAATATAATACGGAAACATCGTCGCAAAATTTGTAGATATCATTGGCCAGCGTCTGCTGAAATTTTAGTTTATTATGTAGATAGTAATTCTTGATTTTGTTGAGGTTAAAATTGTATAAAATAGTATACTCCTATCGTTCTCGAAGAATTATAACAATAACAAA
The DNA here is from genome assembly GCF_051014445.1 of Colletes latitarsis. Classification (NCBI taxonomy): domain Eukaryota; kingdom Metazoa; phylum Arthropoda; class Insecta; order Hymenoptera; family Colletidae; genus Colletes; species Colletes latitarsis. Next base: position 47,120,041 of record NC_135134.1, read on the forward strand.
AATTTTCTTTCATACCAACCCTTAGAAACACTGCTCTATTTTCTTTGAAAGAAATTAGAAACAGAATTTCATTCCAATATGTTACGATTTCCAGATTTCGATACGCGTATTCGACAAAATTTCCTTCGATAAATTCTATACCGATATTTTTTAATTCGGTTCCGATTGAGTCCATTATTCAAAAGAGGGTTAAAATACGCATCAACCGTAAACGTTCGACGTTTATAATGTTTCGGTATCTTGTTAATTGGCGGCGTGTCGAGGTAATACCGAGGATGAGTAATAAAATCCTGTTACCAGAAATAGAAAATGCAGCACGATAATTAAAACTACATTGATTCCGCGTGTTCCAATTACACTTGGGGAAGGATCGACGTCGGTGTAATCGTTTTCGTCAATTTAATTATCGTGGATTGAACTTTCGAAAACATTCACGGAGGCGCGGGTATTTCGATACCCGTCGTTCCGTAAATCATAAAGAGCGAAATTGCGCGTGTGAGAGGTTTAAATAACGTGGCTTTCCGTCGATGCAACGAGCGCAAAAGTTTTTTCCCTCGAACGTAGGAACGTATAATTTTAATTATACGTAATACAGGCGAACACAAAAGGGACAAAAGTAAAAAGCATCGACAATTATAAACGGAGGAAAAGGCACCGATACCTGTTTCCCATTTGTTGTTTTCTCAGCAGTCCCTCGATATTTAGATTGCTTTCTATATAAAATGCACACGACGACGTGAATTTTAGTACAAAATTTCGTACGGTCATGAAAATTGGATCGCTCTGTTTACGCGGTACGTTAAACGTAGCTGTAATAGTATAATAATGTCACGGGGACTAGCATAATGATCGTTTAACCATGATTAAACGTATCGACTGTATCGCGCACATTGTCCGTTGCTTTTCCATAGTTTGCCTAGTTATAGTGTTCCGGTTTGTTGTAATATCGTTGACTCGTACATACGTGATTACGCGGGCGGCGATTCGTCGCAAATATTTGCATTACCAGCGCAACCATAAATAAACGCGGTCCGTTTGAAAATTGTTGCCTCGCAGATTGCCCGTGAGATTGCTAATTCACGACGTTTATACGCCGTTAACATCATCGTCGTTTGTAATATTTATGCTCTTCCGTGGATCCTGACGTCGACGTACGCCTGTAACGACGACTTTTTATAATTGACGTCGTCGCGGTCGCGGGCCCTTTGACGATTGCCCGTATGAAAAAAAAAAAAAAAAAATAAAACGAACACGTTCATGAATGGAGAGCATCGGGGAAACTTTGAAATTTGATTCCCGTTGGGAGTGACTCTCGCGGCGGTGCGAGAACAGACAGAAATTGTCGGCGGGAAATAACGAACCGTCCGTCGGTCGATTCGTCGCCGCCGAAACAATAACAATCGGCGTGTGCTCGACGATGCGGTAATTAAAATAAAATTAATTGGATTGGTCGTGTGCGCGTTCCCGTACCGGGAACTTTCGAAGGAGATGGCTGCACAGCTGTAGGGGCGTTTTGTGCGTTATTGCATATAATGCACTGTTTATTCTGCATTCTCCCTCCTCGACTCCCTTTCGTATACGCGCACAGCCAATGTACGCGTCAATCCGCTTCTTCTCTCCTCTTTGCTCTTCAGGAATCTCCTCGATTCGGATCCGTAGGGTCTTCCAATAAGACAGATAGAAATTTTATTCGGCTCTTCCAGCGCTTCGCATCGCGGAGAGACACACGGGTTGACCAACGCGTCGAAATTATTAACAATCAAAAATTATACGCAACGGTTTCACGGTTCGTTAAAAATTCGAGCTTCCTCGAAGAGCAATTAATTAGAATCGAAACTCGCGGAGGGAAAGTAATTCGACTGTCGAAATTATTAAAATCTGCATCGATCTCCGTTATCTTGTTCGTAATTCATATTACGCGACCGCGTCTCGCGCAATAATTCATTTCAACGAGCTTTCGAGATTTAGCTGTGCCGTACGACCAATCGATCCACCTTTCCTCGATGGAGCTACGCGAGCAGCTCATTAAAATTTTACCGAGAGAGTTGTCTTGATCTTTGATTTGCTCGGGAAACTTCACTCCGCCGCGGAACCTTGCGGGGATCAGACCGATTTCAGCTTCAAATTCACTTTGACTTCGACCGGTGTTCGGATTCCCACGGGATACATCGACAGACCATTGGAAGCTCTTCTCGTTTTCCTAGAAAAATCGAGCAAAGATACTCGCTCCACTTTAGTTATCTCGACGGATACCCGTTAAAGAATAGCTGCACTTAAAGTTAAAAAAGATCTCCGTTTCGACTATAGTGGTACGCGTCGCTTGGTGAAATTTTTTCACGAAAGAAAATAATTAACTTGCTCGATCGTACCAAAATAAATCTGAAAATAGAGCGTTGCAGTTCTCATTACATTTGTATGGACTTTAAGAAAGCATTTAAGAAAGCAATGGTCTGTATACAATCTATGGATGCAAATGCAGCGAAAGGAAATAAGATAAAGATTGAAACGAAGAGATTCGTCGATCGACGCAATAAATTTAAGATAGTTTCACAGTTTCCAATTTCATCTTTCGTATAAAATTGCGGGAACGAGCTCCGCAGAAATATGCAACAGGAATTATTTGTCGTGGCAGCACGTATGGGGCTCCTAAATCCAATAATGATCCGAATATTACCCTAAAAAGTAAGGTTTCCACGTTATTTCCATCGTCTATCGGCGTAATTTTATAAACACTTTGAAAATTTCGCGTCCGGCTTCGCGCGCTGAGATTGCTTGGCCGTTTTAAGGTTTCGTCTACTTCGGAGGAAAATAATTACAAAATCACAGAACGGAACACTTTAAATCTTTCGTCAGCCCTTTTGAGGAGTCGCATTTGTTCAGCTTCCGGGGCTCGATTCTGCGTCTAAAATGTTGTTTTCGTGCCTCGAAGCGCGTTTGCAACGGAGAGAATTCGTAACGGCGCAAATATTTCGTTATTAAACGCGCTCCTCTTCGCGAGGGAACCAATAAAAAATTATTTATTACGCGCGCGCCACTCTAATCCGTACGAAATAATCGACGTATCGAATGAAATAAATTTTCAATTTTTCGTTCGAAAATTCAAATTCCACGCGAAGATGAAATGTCACGAGCTCGTACCAGCTTATTACTGTTAGGTTATATCGATGCTGAATATTGTATCGTAAATCATGATTGAAACGTTTACGATGTAACGAAATTTTTTCAACTAGTGATCCGGTCAACAAAATTATCGAGTAGTATTATTTTCTATACGTTGTGAAGTACGGAGTCCGGTTACTAGCGTAAAATGAGCTGATCCGGATATCGTTTAAAGCAAATTGTCGACAAATTATCGTTTAATTAAATCGGTAACAGCGAATCAAACGAAAAATGGCCGAAGGCGAGCAAACCGACGAAGATTTCACGACCGACGAAGCTGAAGACACTACCACGGATCTACCAGAAACCGAGGCGACAGAGGATACCGATGCACCAGGGGACGATGCAACCGAAACCGAGAACGAAGCACAAAAAGAAACAGGAGACTCTAAAGGCACCGTACAGGCCGAGAAAAGAAAATTGCCAACAGTAAAGAAGAAAATAAATGGAAGGAAACGAGCATTTTCGATGGATAGGTGTATGAACAAAAAATGGACTTGCGACGACATGTCTCTGTGGCAAATTTACATGAAAATGTAAAGTCAGATAAAACATTATATCTGAAATATTTCTTACTTCTGCTCGTCGAGTTTATCTCACGCAATGTTTCGCAATTTTGTCAGGTTCGTAGAGGACCAAGAACAGTTAGAAAAGGACGACATATTCAAGCACAGAAAACCGGCCAACCTGCGAAAATTTCCACGCGTTCAATCGGACGAGGATTTAGCCGCTCCTCACAAATGTTTGCCCCTTAACGCTTTCCAGCTTCGCGATCAGCTTGCCTTGCCTGATAAGCTGGATCGGTCGAAAATGATTCGGATTTGGAGAAATATGCGATCCAACTTGCCGGTCGGTAAATTGATTATTACGAAATCTAACGTAAGTGACAAAAAAGCGTTGCTACTGCAGGTACACGCGACCAAGTCGGACACGGAAGTGTCGCCTCGCGTTTCCGCGACCAGCAGTCAGAAATGGCCGGGCATGTGGCCGTGCACAAAGCGAGATTTGGTGAAGGAGCTGCAGAAACGTCGACAGCAGAGGAGAAGACAGAGGAAAGATTTGTTCCCGTGCGATCCGGACGACGAGGAGGAGGACGTATTCGAGGATCCCAAGAAAGACTTTTCGGATCGCAAGGAATTGGGTCACGCGAGGATACCGCAAGTGTGCCCTCTGCCCACCAAAGAGACGATGGTTGATAGGGCTGCTGGCGAACAGCCTGGCTTAGTCGACGGCGATTACATAATATTCGAGTTACCCTCGAGAACGAGGGGTAACAGGATCTACGCTGACGTATGTCTTCATGGTATGAAGGGTATGCACTTGCTGGAACTGGGGCTGTTGCGACAGCGTCAAAAAACTTGGAAATTCTGCTTCTACCAGGCTATCGTTGCACTCCTGGCCAAGACTCAGCTAAGGTAACGTCGGTGTTACGTTTTTTAATCCTTAAGTGGATTATTGGGGCTATACAAATTTGAGGAATCCATTATTTTTTAAATGTTTAAAAGGAAAGTTGATTTCTATTTACCAAATAGAGATTGAGGTTGAGATTGAGAGACTATTTATGTATTGCAAATCGCAATATATCAAGAAACTAATATCTGACACATCTTTACAAGGTACAAATACGCCTGGAGCGCGAACATCGACTACATCTACGATCACGCGTGGATGCTGTACACCCACATCGGTATGATAAACGTCCAGAAGAAGCAAAGATTTGACGATATCGTCGTCTACAATTACAAATACAGCATCGAGGTGGAATTGATTCGCGAGTTGTACGACGTCCCCGTAGTGACTGGCGTCGAATGGGACTACGAGGAAAGCAATTTAAGACTAAAATTGAAACTACCACGTAAGGAGTTGATGAACGTTCGATTGGAGATCGGTTCGGAGAAGATCACCGATCAGCAACGGGCGCCCGTGCACAGGGGCACGAGAAGGATCGAGGACTGGTTCGACAAGCTCAAGATACGCTATCGAAACTGCATATTTCGCACCACGCGATTCTGCTTAGCATTCTGGAGGGACAACGCCTTCTGGTACTTGTACAATCCGTATCGATGCGACGAGTTTGGCTATTGGGACGACGACGGGCGCGCTTGCATCGTGAAGTTCTGCTCGAAGGACTCGCTGAGACGTCATCTGATGATCCTTCTCCTCAGAGCCTACGTTCACACGGTCCCAAAGTCGGAAATGCAGGTGGCTAAGGACGCCATGCCCAAGTCAGTGGAGCCAGTGTTGCTCGGGGAGGACGCGCCGAAGTTACCGGAACCCGTCGAGGAAGTATCGTGGGAGGAGGAGTTCTACACGATCCAGATCTTCCACGTGACGCATCACTGTTGTCAGATCCACAATCTGAAGCTACTGCAGCGAGGTGGACCGAAACCGCCCCGGCGTCTCGTGAAAAGGAAGACGATCGACGACTGTCCGTTCGATCCGCTGGACGTCAGGGACCCGTGCACGATCGAGCAAGAGGAGGGGGACGCGAAGGACGCGATCGAGAAACCGACGTGGCTGAAACTGTACAAGATCATCTGGGCCAAGTGCATGCCCGCCGTTCAGAAGAAGAAGACCAGCAAGGAGGCGGCGGGCGCCGGGAAAATGCGATGGCACCAGTACGTCGTGGAGGAGTCGATCAAGCTGTTCTCTCTGTGGGGCGAGCTGCACATCACCGACGGGATGTTCGAGCGCGAGAACCGCGGCATGCAGACCTACGCCTGCTACGTGGTCTGCGCCGGGATGACCAGGATCATGGCGCCAGAATATTGGTCCTCGAAGACCCTGGACGTGATCGTGATGTGCGGCGACAGATACTACACCCACAGCAAGCTGGAGGCGGAGTTCAAGTCTACCAAGAACGAGTACAGGCACGTGAACTGTTGGAACAGGTATCTGATGAGCCACTTCAAGATCGGCGAGACCATATTCGAGGCGAAGGTACTGCCAGCGATCTGCGGCAGGCTGTACTCCAAATCGAACAGATACCTCTGGCAGGCGTTGGAACAGATGTTCCTCAAGTATCACTTCGGTATATTGACCTGCGAGAGTTCCTGCCTAGGCGTGTTTAAGTTCTGCGGCTCTTATTACATGTGCGACGTGAACTCATTCGGTCCGCCCTTGTTCACGTACGGCGAGGGAACCGCGTATTTGCTGCGAGCCACCTACTTTTACAAATTCATGACGGTCCTGGTGCTGACGGTCGGCTCGCCGGAGTGCAGTCAGTTCGCTCTGAACCCCATCGAGATCCTGAAGGTGGTCGAGGTAGGACCCACCGCTCTTCCCATAGGAAGATTCGAGAAGAAGAGGGACAAAAGGATCACCAAAATAGAGTGTCCCTACGACGAGGAGAAGAAGAAGCAAATGAAGAAGTGGAAGCACAGGAAACAGGAGACAGCGCGCACGATCGACAAGCTGTGCTGCAAGGGCACTTGACCGGCCATTTTCTTCTTCGCTACGAAACCTACACGTGAGTACCTTCCATCCAGTTTTCGTTCAAATCATTGTGCTGGTTTATAGAGTCTATGTTGTATTGTACAATTACAAGTCTCCAAAGTTTGTACCCATAGAATGGAGGTATAATTGCTGCCAAAACAATTCGTTCCTGAACAGTTAATATTGAATAAATGTAACTAGTAGATCGTGTATTGCCTGGTGTGCACAGTTACTGTTTGCAGGGTCAATAATTTTAAATAAAATAATTTCGAAGTGTATTTACTGTACGAAAGAACACGTTGTAAACACGATACAAAATGTAAATAACTCTTGAATGTAAATGCATTTTGTATTGCGAAACAATTTCACTCGCCTTGAAGCAATACTCAACGTTTCTACAGTATACATTTGTGCATTGTTATTTACTGATTTTGTACTCTTCTGGGAATGGTTGTCGATCAGAAACAAATCTTTATGGTTAAAGTAAATTCTCCACAAGATTTAAAATGCTTAAATGTAAAAGTATCCTGAAGGAAGAATGAAATTCAAATTTTTAAAGATCGTTTTACAAAGAAAATCGTTCCAATAATTTATTTGAAATTCACCTGTTGGAAATTGCTCGCTACCAGCGCGATATTTTCTCAGGTGTTCGGCGTTGAAGTTAACTGTCTTAATATTTGACGCGATACCGCGTTAACGAAAAGTTCGAAGAGAAGTCGGACGACACAGAATAATCGAAAAAGAGGGGGAAAAAAGGGTTTCAACGACGGAAATAAAAGTAACCACATTTAAGTCGATCGTCTTTAGGTCTCAGTGCACCGGCGGCGCGGAACTTATTAAACTTGCACCGCAGAGAACCGTCTTAGTTCTCTGGTCGCCCTCGGGATTTATGTACTTACCAGAACTTGCCTCGAACTCGGCGAACTTACGGTGTCCATGAGTTGGCGCTACTCAGCCAGGGTGGTCTTTTACCTCTATCGCACAATACTAATAATATAATCGTCGAGGCACGTAGAACTAACTTCAACTACGACGACGGGGGAAACCGTCGAGGGATTTTAATCGCTGATCCATTCCGCGACGAGGTGTACGTCGGAATATAACGGGTGTTTCCAAACGAAAACGTTTCCCGAAATAAAGCAACAATATCCATTGTTCGTATTTCGAGTCAATAATTTATTTCACTGCCTATTATACACATCGATCGTAAGCTGTATGTACAAACATATTTACACCCTAATTCCGTATTTACACGTTCCCCAGCGCGGCAAACGAGGGAGATGTAGATCTCGATTTCGATCTCATCTATCTCGTCGGTGAAAAACGCCAATATTCCGACTACGCCACTTCCAGGTCCGAACTGTCGGTGTCTTGTTCGTGTTGTTGTTGTTGCTGCTGCTGTCTGGTCAGTATCAAGTGGTCGGGCACTTTGACCGTAGCCGTGGGCACCGTGTCGTCGGTGCGCTGACGTTGTTCCAGCTGAAGTTTCCGCATACGTTCCTGTTCTTCTCGCTTCTGTTTACGCCACTTGGCGCGTCGGTTCTTGAACCACACCTGGAATTAGAAATGTTTGACTTGAGGGTGGCTACCCGGTTGCGTTTATTTTCGCGAGGCAACGGAGGGGGGGAAGGGAAAAACGGGATGCGCGAAACAAATTTCGAAACGAGCGTCGAGGAATAATTAATACGCTACTCGGAATAATTAGAGAATGGCTCGTACGGGAGAACGTTATTGTAACGTCTTCATTACGCAAATGAGAAACAGAAGTGCGTATCGTCACCGAGAGCGGCTGCATAATTGCGCGTGCAAAACAACGCGTTTTAAATCTTCGTAGATTCGGAGATCCGAGAAAGTAATTTCTCCCTTGGTAATGCGTGCTTAAAATTCGTCGTTCTAATAGGATCTCAATTTAACAGGGTATCTCATATTTCCATTTCTGCAGTTTAGATAGAAATAAAAGCAAGCTTTGGCGATGGATTAATCGGGGAAAATACTGAACTCAATAAAAGATATCGAGTATATTTAGCGCAGTCCGTGATTTTGAGGGAATGTTTAGTTTTCAAAATATTAATCACCTCATTTAAGTGAGTTATCCTCTAATTATATCGAGCAACGCATCGATGCACCCGTCCGGGCATAAATTCATTATTATTGTATCGTAAAATTACCTAGAGGCCTTACTTTCAATCAGGATAGACGCTTAATTGATAAACCCGTTTACCTGTGCGACGGCGTATTCATCGGGAGGCTCTTAACAAGGCGAGGGAGTTGGCGAAGATCAAAAGGCTTCGTCCCACATTTGAAATCAGCATTTGTTCCTCACGCTTGTCCGACTCGATTTAAAACGAAGACCGACAATCGATATATCCGCCCGTTACCAATAGACTTTCGCCGTTTCGGGTGTTGCACTAATCTCTTAAATTAAAGTAATCAGTAATCGCGCACCTGTACTCTATCCGTCTCTATTACATAAAAAACTACTGAGAAATAGCCTTTGCATCCTCGGACCAATCGAATTACGATGGCGTTCCCTTAAAATTCGTTCCTTTGAAGTTAAAGTTTCGATCATAAATTCTCTCTTTCGTTTTCGACCATAAGAATTCCAGCGAATTTGTTATTTTTGTATCGGTGTAATCACAGTTCTCCGCGTCTTTGCTTTTACAGCTTAACACCTGTCCGTGTTTCTGCATTTTGTTGATGCAATCACGAAGATAGGAAAGACCGTCGCGCGGGTAAACAGTCGTGCTTCTTTCCAAACACGGGATGGAGTGCTTTGGGCCCTCTCGAGCTGTTTCTCGTCTTTTCCATTTACTCCCGCCTCTTTCCTCTTTCCTCGTCCGAGAAGTCGCCTTTCTACTAATTCTGTACAAACACCCGAAACTCTTGCCCGACGCGGCAGGTGCACTGCAGGTATATGTTGTTTCAAAGTCTTTAAAGACTCTCGAGACCAGGGATTTTCTTTGGCAAAGCCGACGATGCGGGTGGTCCGTTGGGTCCACGATAAGTGTGAATGACTTTGGGGATTGTTCCAGCAAATTGCCGGGCCCGCGAGTGTACAAATTTCTCTCGATTTCTACTTTTACGTTAACTGCTAAAACTCATTATCGGCACTTCGAACGTTCGGTGTTTAGAGATGAAACAGGTCGTTAATAACACGGTTAACAAATCCCGGCACGAACTTCGAATTATCGTTCTTCGAGCAAAGTTTCTGAGAAATCTTCGATCGGACGTTCGACAATAAGCAACGTTCTTTAACATTTCCTTGCAACAATTTTTTCATCACAAAACCGCGAACTTTGCGTCGATGCACGCGTTAAAAACGAATTTGTGCTAAAAGAATCTTAACTATCAAAGATTTAATATACATTAATAAATTTATACGCTTATTTGATAACCGGGGTACCAATATATCGATGTTTGTTTCGACGAAACAAGCTCATCCATTGATATTAAATACCCTTAACAATTTTCAATTCGTCATTAACATTTATTATGTTTCATTGTATTTTCAATTATAGATTTTTGGGGTAAAGTAATCGACTTTGTTTTATTCCCCGTGAACGAATTAATTTTATTGCACAGGCTTTGAATGATGAAATACTTTTAGGGCGGTGCACGAACTTTACTAAATTTTAAGGTGATCGATTAACATCGTTTCAAGGGAAACGCGTTTAAAGTTTCGTAATTTAATATCGTACAACTTTATAATGGGAATATCGATGTAATATGATTTGCATATTACTTTTAAGACTCCTATCTATAAGTTTGTGGAGAAAATTCACGCAGAAAGTTCGGTTCGAAATTCTATAGCTTGGCTAATTTTCGAATTTTAATAATCTTCGACTAAATCGATTCTGCCGAAGTTTGAGGTTGGTCTACCACTTTGGGAACACCTTGTGTACTTAAGCGATTTTCCACGGAGTCCTCTCTTTCCAAAAAAGGCATTTGCGCCTAAAAGAAGCAGGAAACTGAAACTGAACATCAATCTCCTCGCGATCCTTTTAAACAGGAGTACAATGCTCCGCTGGAAAAGGGTTCTTTCGACAATCCAGTCTCAATGACACCGTCCTAAGTCCTTTCAGAAGTCTTTCTAACAACGCGCGGTGTTGTCGAGTGTCAAATCTTTTTGTCATCGGGGACTCAAACGTCTTGTCGACGTAAAAATATAAAGTATTTATTATACCTACTCGTCGCGTTTTCTTGGCGTCATCACTTTTTTCTCTACTTATAAACGAGGCGATGGAGATGAATCTATGCCTTGCAAAGTCAGAACGTTGCATCGAATTCACAAGTACGGTAGGAAAAATAAAGCAAGAATTATGTTGCCTTAATTAAAGAGCAAAACAAGTAAAAATAGAAGCACACCTATAGAATGGATCCTTGAAACGTGACGAGAAGAATACGAGACGTAAACAGGAAATAATAATGGTTTTGAATCTCTTTACTTCCCTTGAATATAAGCAGTTTGTAGTAGATGCTCAGTACAATTCTATTTTTTATTCGCCATGGTCATAATTAAAAGAAAAATTTTAAATTATATAAAAAATATCTGCTATCAATGTTCATAAATCTATCATTAAGGAAAAAAGTATAATTGCATTCTTTAGATGTACTCGATTTCGACTCGCAATATTTCTATTTGTTTTCAACAATTTTCCCCAGTCGCGTGGGGCACAAAAATGGCACGATCTCGCCCCAAACGACCGTGTAACGTAGGCGTGCGCGAGCTTAGCGTGATCGATGACGCGTCACAAGGTCGAGAAAACGGGAACGCTTGTTACAACCCGATAGTTCGCCAGGAATTAATGGTTGCGCGCAATGTAAACCTTTGCAAGCGGTAAATACCCTATAAATTCTACTCGGGCGGCGTGCACGCGTGTGCGTTTCGATACATGGCGTTGTCGACCATAGGTATAATTGAGGTAAACACATTACCGGCAAAGCTTTTAATCTAGCATGCACCACGTCGGACCAAATCGAGCAACACCCGATAAATACTGGCGCACAAATAATTTCAACGACCGCATGAAAGACTTATGACCATTGCTGGGACGCATTTAAGGCAACAAAACAACGAACGGCCAAGTGTTTCGCGCACCCCCGGAGGGTGGAAGCGTTTCGTCATCGGTACAAATTACGCGTTCGGCTCCCGAGAGTTTCGTCGATCCGAATGGTCAATGTTTGTCAGACGAAAGACTAATATTCTCTTAGGCCCAAAACTTAGTAATTTGTCGGTCCAGGTTGGCTACCGGGGTCGCGGGACCACCGTGGGTTTCCGTTCGTCGTAAAGGGAGATTTTAGAAGTGACGTACCTCGATTCTTTCCTCCTTGAGATCGACCTGAAGCGCGAGCTGCTCCCTAAGGATCACGTCCGGATAGTGGGTTTTGTCGAAGGTCGCCTCCAGTTGCTCCAGCTGCTCCTCGGTGAATATCGTCCTGTGGCGGCGTTTCCGCTTCGCCATGGGGCCCACGGAAGCCGCGTTCGGGTTTATTTGATAAGGATGAGCCGCGTGATAGAACGCTGGCTGACCGTGGAGCGAAACCCCGGCGGCCGCCATCGCCGCCACGTATCCGCCGGAATACAAACTGGGGTACGCCGCGGCTAAAAAAAAAAAAACAAAAAGAAAGAATTAAAATAAAAAGTTCGATCGGAGGAATATTCGTTGAAATTTTAATATCGTTCGACGCGACCCTATTCTCCGTCACGAGGGAACGAAAAATACTCGAGGACCCCAAGGGATGTTTTGGTTTAAAATCTCGAAGAAAGCTGCTTAGCGGCGACGTCTCCGCGTAAAAACGCGCGAAGGGCGAATTCCTGCTTTCGATCGTTCGGTCTCTCTTTCCCCGTTGCATATTTTCCCATCTTTTTTTTTTCCATCTTCCGCAGCCAAATCGTTCGCGCGTGATCGAAACGGATTGCGGATTTCGGAGCCCCGCGCATCCCCCAATCTGCGCGCGGTACTCTCGCGGGTGAAATACTTAAAGCCTCCCCCTCCTCCCTCCCCGGGGGGCACAAAGCAAATTTCGTTGCAGGAACGCGTCGGGTCTCCGGAGGATTTACGCCTTCTTTCATTTTTACGAGACTTTGCGCCTCGCGGCGCGATTCGTTAAGTAACGTATCAGAAAAAGCGAGACCTCCAAGTTTCGCGGAGTTAAACCCAGCATTAATGGCTTTTGTTAAATTATAATCGTACGAAACGATGGGTCAAGGTTGTCGATACAAAAATTTTATGAGTGATTTCTCCAAACAACATCTCCCTTTGTTTCTAGCCGAATTTCATCAACTTTAATCGATTAAATAGAACAACTTACCGAACAAATCGGCGGACGTGAACGCCAGGTGATGGATCTGTTGTTGCAGAGGATGCATCGCCGTCGCGGTCCTCGAGCCCACGGTCTCAGGGTTTTGAATGATGGAACCCAGGCCGCTGGTGCTGGTGGGCGTCATGTTCCCCAGTGGCCTGGGCGCCAGGATGTTCTCGATGGTGAAGGCGGACGTGGGCGAGGACATGGTGGCCGTGGAGCTCGGTCGCGATACCCCGCGCGGCCTGAATCGCGCCTCGTCCGAGCTCAGCGGGCTCCTGGTGAACGTTTTCTCGCGCGCGTCCGCGTCGTGACGTCTCCCGGTCACGTTGTTCTGCTCGTCGGCGGCCTTCAGCTTCTGTTGCAGGCTTTCCGGCGAGTAATTGTAGAGGTAACGGTGGCCGTAGCCGGATATACCGGGGCCATCCTGGAGCGGGCTCGACGGCTCCGTCATCGGGGAACGCGATCTGGGCGAGTCGCTCGCGTATGTGCTCTCTACCATGTTACGGGAGTGAAATCGTCGCGAGCCCGAAACCTTCTCCCACGCGTTGATGCTCGACAGTTTTTGGGATCGTGACTCTGACGGTATCTCGACTCGGCTACATATTATATTCTTCCCCGTCTTCACGATACCGTGGTCCCTCGTCACATAGTCCGCACGCCTCGTGCTACACGCGGAACCGAAACGCGACACAACCTGCCTGTCCCATCGCGTACGAGAGCGTCGCGCACTGAATTTTTTTTCTTTTTATCTTCTTTTTTATTTTTTTTTTTTTTTTATTTCTTGTCGAAGATCGAATCACTCCAAACGATGTCCACGGGAGAAAACTAGCATCGACATCTGGCCAGGAGAGCCACGGGGTCGAAAGTAATCCGACGCGCGCAGAGAGGCCCCGATCGTGCAGTGACACCGATGAGATAAACGATATCCGACGACTGGTCCGACTCCGTGTACGCGTTGACCTCTCGGGGGTGCGCTTAGATTCGCCGGCATCCACGTACGGGTAGCCACCCCCGTGTCGTCGACAGAGACACCCTCGAACACATCCAGCCGAAGTTTTGCTCGACGCCGTGGACGGGGCGTGGCTCGCGTTGGCCCCGTCCACTTTTCCACCACCCCACCCTCGACATCCCCTGCGACGAACGAAGGGGTGGGGAGGGGTGCAGAGACACCGAGAGAGGGAGAGCGCGAGACTACGACGATGGTTTCCGGGAGGATGCAGGCGGAGGTGCAATCTCCTGATGACAGCGATGGTTTGCGAGGAGAGGGGTGGTGAAAAATAAAAAAAGAGGGGGAGGGAACCGTCGAGCCGCCCGGCGGAATACCCTTTCAACCCCCGGTGTCGAGCTTCGACCGAGGGCGTAGAAACGTACGGAACCCGCGAGGAACATCCGAAGAGGGCGGGGAGGGAAAACGTATTTACCGCGGATGATCACAGACGTGTCTCGCGTATTACAGAGCTTTCCGAGTTTGCCTAGCGAATCGTATTCACGAATTAATCATGCTCTCCGGAAGTGTGTTTGGGTTCGGACCCGCGCGATCGAACCGCTCGGTATTGTTTCTGAAAATAATTTCGCGTTTTCCCTCGTCCGGATTATCGTGTCGATGTTTCGAGCTTTTTCGCTGAGCTTTTTTCCACCCCCTCCCGCGGCCGTCGGGATCGGCTAACGCCGCGGTTCAATTTGCGAGAGGAAGCCGCTTCCCCGGAAATTGGAAATACCGGAAACACGCTGGCGAACGGGGACAACCGGTACTTTTACTTCGGGATGCGATTATGCAAAGGTTATTTCGTCTATAAATTTCGTATATTGTTTGACGTTGCCCAAAGAATATCCGAGTTATCAGCCAATTTGAAGCGAATCTATACCAATTTGATACGGGGATACGGCCATAGCGCGTGCAACATCCTGATAACTTCGCGTAAAGGAGTCTTGCAATGATCTTCTTTGGGTCATTTTAAAGGTTGAACCCTCCACTTTCTCGTCCATTAGTTAAATTTTCTGGGAGATTGTTTTATACTTTTGCCTCGATGTTTTAGATATATTCTGAAGAAATTTCTGTAGTTTGTATTCGCAGATACAATTGTAACTTCTTCATCAGACATAAAAGTAATAGTAAATAGAAAGTAATTCTTTTATGGCACATATGACCCACGCTTTCAAGCTCGTTAGACGTCGATTCTGTTCTTTGAGATAGATTCATATATCGATAAAACTTGTAAACCTCTTATGCCAAAAATCGTCAGTTTATATCGAGTATCAGTATTAAATTTTGCAGTAGCTAATACACATGACATTCAATGTATCATTGTTGTTTGGATATTCGATGTCACTATCCACGATATTAGAATTAAAATACCTTCCAAAGTAACAATTTTTTACCACAAGTGGCTCAGTACTGAGAAAGAAGAAACAATCACTGACCCAGATTCGAATCCAAGATCAAGTATTAAAGTTACTTGAACATATTTCGAGTATATTTTGCATATTCCCGTATACTTTTACATATTATTGACACATATTTGACATACGACGCTCACATATTTTGACGTATTTTATCCTACACAAAGATTCATAGTATAATAATAATATTACAGAAATAAGATTCGATATTTTATAATCTACGTTACGACGAATTATGATGGAATCGCTATTCCGCGGATGATACGGATTCTTTTGGGCGCAAGCGCGCGCGTTTGATTGATTCGCGGATTGAAACAACACCCGCGTACGCGTACCGCTTTGAATCTAAACTATTTTTCTTTCGTAATACCTGTCCCGGTCAGATTTGCAGAGATGATCATTTTTGATGCACGGATTACATACAGAGCTCCGCGAATCGTCCAGCGAGGAATTCTATTATTATTTGTACGAACGACGGAACCGCGGGGGCGTGTACGGTTTAATGCGAGCGCGGCGCAACGTTCGAATCTGCATCAACCGCAGCGTTCTGTAACGTCCAGCGCAGAATGTTATGAATATTCGTATCGTTTTGTAATCAAAGTAGGGTTGAACCGTTCGCAATTCAGCTAATCGCGAAGGTACCGTTACGGGGCGCATTAAAAACACTGTTATTGGAATATTCGGAATTCGAACGATGCTGGATTATCAGCTGGATACACCAGATTATTGGATAGTGTTTTATAAAATTTTACAAACGATTTTCAACGGTATACAGCCCCGTCGAGTAAACTACGACGTACATCCCCGTCTATAAGTTGATATTTTAGGATTATAAACGAGTTGAAGGATTTTAGATATAACAAAACTCAATGCATTCCTCTGCATGTCTTAGCAACATAGCAATGTCGAAAAGTCTGACGAGAATATAGAACATAAGTTGAAAATTTGGTAATTATATAGATATTGTGGTACTCCTATTTGTAAGTATCTTTTCGTAATTAGTTACTACCATATAAACAGAAATTTATTATTTTTTAATGTCTGTCTAACATAAGTAGTAAAGTAGTATGTAAAATTTAAGGACCTATTCGAATTTTTTTCTCGAAAATGCGTAGGATTTCGGGGGTATGTCTATTCACCGAAAATGGTGGTATTTGATCCTAGAACCTAGAAATAATTTTTTTAGAACGACTCGAAATTTTTTTTCTCGTCGAAAAATTTAGGCACTTTACCCCCTGTCGATTTTTCTTGAAAATTCGTTTTTCATTTCTAATAAATTTGTATGACGCTGTACGGAAATTTTGTCTAATACTTTTTTGTAGGTATCCTTGAGCTCTACTCCAGAAAAAGGTTTCATTGAAATATATTCACTATTGTAAGAGTTATGGTCGTTTGAAAATTGGACCAGTTTTAGGGGGTTTTTCTCACTTTACGGTGTCAAAGAACAATTTTTCGAATATTTTTATAATTGCTACATATTCTACACTAAAATACGCGTTGTTTGATTTTTTGAACATTAAAATCGTCCAATCCGTTCAGGAGTTATGACATTTTGAAGATTCGCAAGAAATTTTAGTGAACAATTTCTAGCCTCACATTAGATTTTCGGTATGGAATTTTTTTCTCGAAAGTGCGTAGGATTTCGGGGGTATGTCTATTGACCAAAAATGGTTGTAATCGACCCTCCTAGCTAAAAATAATTTTTCCAGAACGATTTGAAATTTTTTAATTTCTACACCTATTCCCCGTCGATATTTCTTAAAAATTCGTGTTTGATTTTGAATAAATTTATTTGGCGCTCTACGGAAATGTTGTTTCATATTTTTTTATAGGTATCAATGATCTACTTGATCCAACTAGACCCAATCGAGAGCAAAATTAAAAAAATTCATTATCGAAACGAATTTCTCTCCTCTCAAGATGCAAAATGGAGCGTCTCAACGAGGTGGAATACGGGTCTCCATTCCGGTAAGAGGGTCAGGCGCATCGTATCTCGTACGGGGATGTTGCCACTGCGACGTTCGGTGTTTCAGCGTCTCCCTCCCCTCCTTCCCGGACCGTTGATCCCGTCAGATCTGTTCAATTATTCAAATCCCGCCCAACGCGTCCGTATTAATAACATAAAACCGTTGTAATGTGCATTGACTGTCGTCGTCATTGTTACTGGGGGCCTCTGAGGTGGGGAGGATCGTGATGCGATACGTGGAGAACCGAGCGTGAAAAGGTTTTTAGGGGCGCGCACGTACCCCGGACATTGTGAGTCGCCGCCTGCCTCTGCGTTCGAACCCCGAGCACACTTCGATTCCGAAGTCCACGGCCGAAATCTGTACCAACCTTAATCCTAATCCGGTACGTTAATCGTGGCTCGATTCGTCGAACCGTGCCCCCGTGCCCCGTGTTCGCGATGTACCCACCGGTTTAGGCCGCCGGATCTCGAAAAACCGTGTACTCGCTTGCACGGTCCCGTGAACACATCGTCGTCCGTGACGTTTCCACGGCGAAGATGCTTCCCCATTGTTCGTACGGAGTCGTGAATTTCATTAGCACCGAGGCGAATAGATAATACGAGCTGCTACCGGGCCCCACACCGTCTTTGCGCTGTTATTCGTGTGCTAATCGCGACGCTTAGTACCAGTTTCAGCGGATGACGGACGTCGACCAAGCGGGAATTCCAGAATGGGTGAACCGAGGCAGACGAAATGAATTTAAAATTAAACATTGAGGTCTCGAACCGGCTCGAGACTCCATGTTTTCAAATAAAACGAGAAATCTTGGTTGGACCCCCGTCGAGGTGTTTTCCTCCGAACCGAGCCACGAATCGTGGAGTCCGATCAGGATGTAATGATTCGGAGGACACACTGGCTGCCTGTGCGAATCAGGATTATCCTTGCCGCGGGATTATCGATTCTTTCGGGTGGGTCGACGTTTTCTGGGAACCACTGCAACGATCAATCGCTTTTCTTTGGCGTTTCGGTACTGCATATTGTCGACACTGTTACATGCAAATTTACGAATTTAGCAGTTCGTATTTCCTAAAGTTTCAACACTGGAACTACCAAACCAGTCGAAATGACCCATTCGTAGTTTCTAATAAAAACTTACCATAATTTTCTATAATATTACAAGTAAACACACTATAATTGTAGGTAATTCTAGTGTTAATTAGGGGAAGCGTAATATGTTTATTAGAACTTAAATATAAATTTAGTCGATGTTCTCAACCCAATTTACAATCCTAGAAAGTACAAAGTACAAGATAGACTCGAAAATTCGATGGAATAAAAACGAATGAAAGATCTAATTTTTCGTCAAGCAATTCGTCGACAAAAATTTCACTTGGACGTTTCAAAAGCGTCTAGTTTTCAGCCGAACGGCGTAAAGGGACTTTATTAACCCGTCCACGACGCCAACGATCCCCCGTTAACGATCGTTCACCCTTTTACACCCCTTGGTTGCGAAGTTCGTCGGCATTCGAAGGAAACTCCAGGATAATTATGGACTCCGTGGGTTTTCGCGTGGTTCCTTAAGCTATCCGACAGATCTTCTACGGATCTGGCATTCTCCGTGCACGAGAATGCCAACCGGAAGACATCCTACGGAGAACGCAAGAAACGGGGGGATGGCGAGCGAGAAAGGCAAACGACAAACAGCTACGAGGCAACCGGATAATTCGCAAGGCTCAATTTCCCCATTGGCTTTTTGGTGACCGGTTTTTGCTCTCGTCGATTATTTCCTCCGCCAAAGAGGCAAGAAGTCCAGTCAAGTGTAACCTAAACTAACGAGTACGCTCACCTTGGGAATAAACCGGAGACGGTCAGGTACGATTTGGCACCCCCCGGGCAGCCCTCACGAATCGGAGACAGGGAAACGAACGAAAGGGAGGATCCGTCCACTTAGCACGCCGCTTAGACGTGAAAACATCTGTATTGTCGACGCATTAGCGCCGGGGATTCATCCGCGATGATTACCGTGGAAATTATAATCTTTCGCGCGGAAGCACTCCCGCGGCGGAAACTTTTTAAACCCGAGCCAAGCAAAATGGCGGGGGAAGACCAACTCCCGCGGTACCGCGTTCAACGAGAGACGATGTTGATCGTTGAAGTTTAAGATTGAATGCACACGTTCGCGAGGATCTGATATCAGGATGTTCCGAGAAATAGGATGCATTTTAAAACCTTAAGGATGTTATCGTTTCAACCCTTAGTTGGCACGATGGGATATTTGGACGTCTTTTAAAATACGTTCGCGAGGATTTAATATCAGAGTGCGTTGAGTATGTGGGCGTTCGAGACAAAATTTATAATTTCTAAGTAACCTGATTTTCGACTTAGGAATGCATCGAAGTTTTTGGATTTCAGTAGGTGAAACTTTTATTCTGTTATTGTGTTATTATAAAACAAAATTTTTCATTGGTCTCCGCGCTAACTGTAGAACAATTTAAGCTAATCGCGTTCTATCCCGTGTAGAAGTCACTGCTGGTACTATGATTTTTTGATAAACCACTTTCGAGATATAAAGCAAAACGGTGTTGAACGTATGTGTATACATACACACATAAAATTTTGAACTCCTATTAGAGTATCGAAAAATATAAAAAATCGTGGTGTCAAATTTTGACGGATAGCAATACTCTGTTTTTTATTTAATAACAGTCGAAAAAATGGAAATCGTTACACGCTGACTGTTCATCAATTTTTAATACAATTTGTTGATCGTGCCTCTCCCAAGTATTTTGCTGTAAGTTTAAAACTTTATCGGTTCCTGGTTTCGAGTTTTCCTTAGTACGTGAAATTTTGATAAAGATTTAATAAAATAATTTTCCAATGATCGAAAGAGGAATCAAAACTAATTTTAGAAGGGCATTTCTGTAAAAATATCGCTTCGTTTTCACGGTCATATATTTACACAACAATAAATCAATTTATATGTTTTAATTCGTACATACGTGAACCCACTTTTACAAACGAACTTACTACGTTATATTTACAAAGAAAGCTTTCGATGCTTTGCACTTTTTATGTTTGAAGCTTCGTTGCACTGTGAAAATATCTTCTAAAAAAAGTGAAACTTATAGAAGATAACCAGTGGAATATTATATTTTCGTACCTCCCTTTCGCACTAGTCAAACCACAGGTTTACAATCGATATTATTTTACGGACGACTTATTATTATAATAGTATAATAATACAATTATGAAGTTGCGTACTGTAAACAATAATGGCCAATGCCACCGTATTACCAAAATGAGATTGTTATTGGTCGAATTGGAATATCGATAGATGATTTTATTGCAATAACAAACAGTGCCTTAAAGCGTTTCATTCGATAAACTAATGCATCGATTGATTAATGTTGTGAACACACACGTGTTATTAAATTTGAATACTACAGTTGTCAAAGTACACAAGGTGCATCGCGTTGCTAGCCATTTTATCGAGAACTGTTAATGACGATAGTAATATTGTTTTTTGTAATTTAAACTAGAATATGTAAATGGTAGTCTTCGAGTCATTATTGGTACTTCGAATCAGCTCGTACATTTTTCTAATGTGAATTTAAAGAGAAATTATGCTTCTATAAGATACATTTGTATTTTGCATAGCATTCTGTACAATGTACGTTATTGATTTTTCTTTGTAAAGGAAATATTAGACGCTGATAAATTTTTGTACCGAGGAGATTAAAAGGGATTAGAAAACGAACAACAGAAGGAAACGAAACCGTAATAAAACGGTGAAACTATCGCGGAACAAGTCAAAGAAATCCGTAAAGCGTGAACATTAGCAAAGCACCGCAAACATAATTCAGACGTTATAGTCGCGCGACGAAACCCCCTGCCTTTTTTAACGTATACCGTAAATATTGTTTCTACCTCGAAAATCGTGTGGCTGCGATGGGCTTCGAAACTATAGTCAAAAGACGCCGAATGCTGCGGAAAAAAATCATTATCTATCCGAGGAAGTCCGCAACACCGTGCCGAGTTCCACGAGGGTTAGCTCGGTTGGTTATGGGATGTAAATATTAGCCTTTCTTGGGTCAAGGCAGGTATTCTCTCTGCTTTCATCAAAGAAACGTCTGTAAAATCAAAATGACCACGCGGACGGGGCACGGTTGTTTTATCAAAATCCATTAACGCAACGTAGTTTCCGTCAAAAAAAAAACAAGGATATTAACTATATTTACAGCACGTATCAAAATCCTTCGAAGAACTTCTTCTTATTAAAACTAGTTAACTCGCTGCGACTTTCAAAAATGTTACTTCTATCTTCGATGGCGTACTCACGTACATATTTTAATTTCTAAAACTAATTCAATGTCCGAAGTTCTGCTTTTCAAAGTCAGTGGTCCTTTCTTGGGCACTTTTACATTTCTATGCAAATAACAGAAAATATTTTTAATCGCTTCGAATCATTAAATCAGCGTGCAGTGATTTCGACACGAAGAAAACATTTTTTTTTTTGTCAAGTCTGCAAGAAATTCCTCGTTTTGGATACGCGCCCCCTACGCGTAATTGTTTATCGCGAGAGACGACGCGCGACGATCGCGAATTTATTGGCTCGTACGTTAATTACTTTAATTATTACACCGTTGTCAAAGGCTGATCGGAATCACAAAGGAAGTTTAATCGACGCGGAACTATGTTTCCATCGCCCCGAGTCACTGATCGCCAATTAATTTTCCATAATTGGACCGGACATGCTGGCACGATACACGCCTTGACGCTCGTGTCCGTGCACACACGCGTCCAGCAGGACATCGTCGTCGTCCTGTGCGCGTATACGCGCGCTTTAAAATGTATCGACGCCGAACGCCGGGACGCCGGCCGCCCGCCGGCCACGCCGTCGTATTTTCACCGCGGAACCAATTAACAGTTTTCACCTATTCCTTTTTAGTAGCTCGCTCGAACGAGAGAAAAAAAAAAAACACGCGCGCACAACAACAACACGAGCTCGTGTGTGTGTGGACGCGTCACGAAAAGAAAAGGAATAACGAGTGCCACCCGTTTGGGGGAGGGTTCGTCGGGTGGACCAAAAGGGGGTGGAACGGGAGGAGAAAATGGATGAAAAAAACCCCGCTGATGGCCTTATACCGGCGGGAAAATCAACTCCGATCTTGTCGAATGTGTATCGTAACGCGTGGATGCTTTGTGGCCCGTTCCTTTCTTTTTTTTTGCGAACAGCTTGTGTCCTACGAATTCATTGTACGCCATGTTTTTATGTTACTACTATGTTCTTTGTAAAAAAGCCGATAGTTTACTTTCGTTGAATGAAGATCAGTTTAAAACAAAAAAAACAAAATAGCTTCTTGAGGTTTGTTTGAGAAACTAAACGAGCTACGTGCCCGATTGTAATTGGTGCGTTTCGCGCGTTCCCGGTTGAGGGTGCAATTTGGAGGGAAATTGAGGATCCTTTGTTACATTTTTGTATTGTTTATGGAGGAATTGGATGGGAGTGGAAAAGAGTTTCTTTGCAAGAATATTAAATAGTGTCGATTTTATATAGAATTTACTCCATCGTCGTTTTATGTGCCATTTTGTTTCGTAACACGTTGATACTAGTTTTCTCTGTCTGGGGATGTTAATATTCAACAGTTCAATAGGGCACTTGTTATAATATCTATCTTGCAAAGTCAATAGTGGTTAACAGGAGTCACCAGTGGGGCAACAGTTGTCAAAAGTGGTGAGTAGTGATTATCTATGATCAGTAGTAGTTAACAGTGGTCAGTAGTGGTCAGCAGTGATTGTTAGAGGTCGTCAGATGTTGCATCGGATCAAGACCAAGTGGTAGACCAGACTTTAAGTCATCTTTTAAGTAACTTAAACATTACAAGTTTTGTAAATAACATTTTTACGTATTGCTTGAAACAACGAAGACATTCGAATGGTCAAGATTCGAGAGATATATTGTAACATCCATAAATTAAACGTGAAATATTTTTATAAATGACGAGTGTTAACAAAAGAGGATATGTGTTCATGGCTCTAGAATTACCATGGAAAAGTTTGAATAAAATCCGCGTCGGATGACGGTTTCTTCTCATCAGAGGGGTAGCTTTCTGGCTGCTTACAGTTCCCGGTAATGGTTTGAAAAATCGATTTGAATCTCGCGACGAGCGAGCCAGGGCTTTTAAAGCTATTTCGGCGCGGATTTCGTTAAGTGATACCAATAACCCGATGGGACAACAAGGCAGGCCCTTCAGTATTCGGCGGAGGATAAACGAAGGGCCACCAATCCCGGGGGATATTATCTAATCCCGGCGGATTTGTTGATTCTACGACTTGCGCTTGGCAAAGCGCAATGTGGTTTCCATGTAGTGTTGGATTACCCTTATTTTTTTCCCAGCCCTAAATGCCCCCGCGAAACTTCGCGTCGAAGAAACAACATTCTCGCGGAGTCCCTTTCAATCGCCACAGTTCGCTTACTCCTCGCGTCTCTGCCACTTAATCACGTATGCACTTAAAAATCTCTGGCTTTCTGATTTTTGAGAATCATCGATTTTAACACGTTGACTGCTAGACCAAACTCCTCAAATTAAAAGGGAAATTAAATTTTGTTTATAGACAACTGGAAACTAACATACCTATCATTTGTTATTGAATTTATTTTCACAGACTCATTAAAATTCAAGGGCCCTACCTAGCTTTATTTTCTTTGACATTCAAGCTTGAAAATTAATTTTTTTAACTCCTTGGTGAAAAGTTGTGTAGTCAATGTGTTAAACACGGGTTCCGTTTACGCAGAATTTATGCAGACAACGTCAGAAATTTTGTAAATAAGTCTTCTGATATTAGTCAGGATGATTAGAAAAAATCACAGGATATCGAAATAAATTTTAACCCTTTATGATAACGTAAATTGAATTTAAGAAATATACGAATACATTTTTCTGGGGGGTAAAGAATATTTTTTTATTTTTAGAAATCCCGTCAAAAATTGCAATTGGTATTGCTAGGTCATATTGACTCCAAATTGATTCTGTTACGTTTGGAAGGAACTGAGAATTCCACTGGTACAACCCCTTTTTTAAAGGGCGACTCTCGAGGAAGGTTTTCATTCGAAACAGATTCCAAATAATTTTTTAAACGCATGATATTTAATTTATTCGTACAAGAAATACCTCGTGAATATAAAAATATGTTGATTTTAATATACATAAAACTTGACGACAAGTAGACTCGTGATTGTAAAGGTTTAACCCCTTAACGCTCATATTTTTCAGGTTAACCAAGAATGGCCAGTTTTCTTTACTGAATTTGTTTCTAAAAATGCAGTTTTTGTTAATTACAATGTTGTATCTAATGTATAATTTGAAGGAAAACAAATATTATCATCCCTTAAACCGTTGGATTAAACAAATATCGTTTTTCAAAGCAGTCAGACTCGGGCATGAACGTTAAGGGGTTAAGAACAGTAAAAAATATTTTTTGTATCCCTTCTGAATTTTTCAAACGAAGTATTTATAAATCGACGACAATTAACGAGGAAAGGAGAGGGATTTTTGTCGCATCGGACACACACAGCTCCCGGGGATTCCTTGCGCGACTTTTTCCAGCAGACGATCGTTCTTTCGTCGAGCGCAATATTACGTTTGCCGCGTAAACATCTGTTTTGCGGAGGAAAGGGTGGTCGAAGTAAGCCAGTAACTCGACGGGAAGCCGCCCCGGGGTTGGCCAGGATCGATCACCTCTGATGTAATTATCCAAACGCTGAATTTTTTATCGCGGTGAAACAATAACGTATTTTCAGACCAAACAACATCGCGGAGCAGAGACGCAGAAAGCGCAGCGGTTCGCGTCGTCCGCTTCTGCTTTCTGTTTGCGTAACGTGTAATAGAATAATCTGCGTTACGGGAGCGTCACCGCGGGGCAAACCGCGGTTCCCGTCTTTCTTTTTCGACGTGATTCTCGGACTAATACCGCAGAAATTTTCGCAACAACTTCGCGTTATAGATTTAAACTTTTATCGAATTAAATCGTCGAATAACAAACGTCGGTATCGAATCGTCGCGAAGGATCTGTTTGACTTTCATTAATTTTTATATCGAGGAAACACGTGTTTAGTAAAAAACAATATAGCAGTTTCATCTTCGAGATATAACATTGGCGCGCCCAAAGCTCCAAAAACGCTTGTTTTCGATACGACTCGGTCGTTTTTAACCCAAATTAAAGTGCAGAGATATTGTTGAATAACGAACGTTGGTTTCGAATCGTCGCGAAGGATCCGTTTCAATTAATTTCTGCACGAAAGAAACACGTGTTTCGTCTCGTCTAAGGTCCACGAGTTACATCGGTGCACGTGTAAAACGTGTCTTCTCGACTCGATCGAGGTGGTCGTTGAAACGAAAATCAGCGCGCGCTGGAAACGAAAGCGCGTCTATCCGCGCGGATTTCCGAGAGAAAGAGCGGGACCGAGAGCTCAAAGAAGGAATCGGTTTTTCGATGGAGCCACCCGTGCGTGGCAGCTGCGATCCTTTCTCTCCCGAATCTTCCCTTTCGCGTTTCGTCCTTTCTTCGTCTTCTCTGGGGCTGCGGAAAGCCTCGTGTTTTGCCCCGGCCGCGTAATCCCTTCGAGAACCGGAGGGACGGAGGAAGGAACGACGAGAAGCGAAGGAAGCCCGCGAGGGTACCGAGAGAGGCTGGAGAAACAGAGACGGCGAAAAGGGGCAGAGGACGGAGGGAAAGAGCGAGCGTATCGCTGGAACGGACGACCCCGGCTGTTTGCCTTTTATTAAACTCTTGTTAAACGCCGCCTTTCTTCGTCCACACAATTGAATCGGCAAAACAGCGAAGATAATGCCCCTGGCGAGCTGTGCGCGACCGAGGGCCGTGGGTTTTCCTCCGTGGAAGACTTACCGCAAACACCAGCTCCTTGTGCGCCCTGAAATGGACACCGTGTAATCCGGCTCTTTATACGGCACTGTCGGCATTGACCGGCTCCTCCAAGGCATGCACATCGAGCACTCCCGGTAATAAATGCTCGGTGCGTGGTGAAAGGACCCCCGAACGACCGTGAAAATCGCACGGGCCACCCTCTTCCTGCCGGCACCGCAGAGTTCTAATGAAAATATTTGGATATTTCGAGCGATATCGGTGGTGGCGTGGGCCAACCGTTCCAAAGCGTGCCATTGTCGGGGTAGCAACCGTCCGTTCAAACGGGGTTTTACGATTCTTCCTGCGACTTCATTCCCCGTAGAAAGGGGTTGTTTACCGTTTCTCGATTTCAGATTTTTAGTCTCTCGATATATATGCTGGACGGTCCACGAGCGAAGCGCGTGGGCGGTACTTTATTAGCGATCGCGATCGTTTCGGGGATGGAATATTGTTTCGTTAGCGCGAGTCTATTGACTGATACTGTAGGGTTTTCCAATAGGATCGATAGAACTTTTAATTGTCGCAGGTATATTGGTCAGTCGCTCGCTCGAGTCGCGTGGCGTTTTGTATTCGGTAGTGTTTTACGAGTTGTCGTTGGAGAGATACACGGAAATTATTAAAATTCTCTGATACGAACGACGATTCAATTTGTATCTTATTATTAGTCGCTACATCGTTTGGACTGGGAAGGGTTAATGAAAAATCGGCTGACCATCGTGTACTTACAGTTATGGAACTCGTAATATTGTTTGTTAGTAATTTATATTTAACCCCTTTCCGTACTTTAACGAGTCTGACTCGTGACGAAGATTTAAAAACGTGAATATCACGAGCCAGACTCGCGGACAGCAAATCACTATCGTGATTGAGTTTTAGTTCCTATTCCTAATTGAAAAGGAACTGTTAACAGGACGGGTTTGGATAAAAATGTGTATGTCGATGTCCGTGCGTAAATCTAGTGTTAAAATAATCGACGATCGCTAAATTCGAGTATAATTCCCGCCGTTACCTTAGCGCTGCGGTCTTATTCTCTTATGGAGTGGCAATGTCGCATGTGACACGCAGATGGTAAGAGGACTTGTCCGTAGCCGTCCTTCCACCATGACCCATGTGGTACAAAAATGCATTGAATGATAAATGCAAATATCATCTTTACGTTAGCAATGGTCAGCAATTATCAATAGTGGTTCACAGTGATCATTTGTGGGGCAGCAGGTGTTGATAGTGGTCAGTAGTGATTAACAGTGGTCATCAGTGGGGGCAGCAGTTGTCAATAGCGATCAGTATTGGCACAGACGAAGTATACGAATAGACATTTCACCTTATGGACTTTCGTAGCCCAATCTGACTGCCATACCGACCTGAAAATTCGGAGGTGATTTTAACGTCCTCTTCTCATGGATGGCGGTCAGTTGAGAAACTATTCACTGAATTATTATTGATGAGCAGACAGCTGTAATGTTGCGTAAATGCATATGAGTTGACTATGGAAGGGATTAAAATTAATTTCTGAATCTGTTGATAACGTTGCGAATGACACGAAAATGGTAATGGGATTTCGAGACCCCATAAAAATGGGCCGAAAAAATACATTGGGTGAAAGATCTATTCGTATACCTCGTCTTTGACAATACTCTAGAATCTTTGATGAATCAATGAGAATAAAAAATAATCTAGCGAAGAAGCTCTATATTTATGATGCCCTATGCAAAGCGGATCGCAGCCAATTTGCTAATATTATTTAGTTTTTAATTAATAATTGCATTACCCAGCTAAGAGTGATACGATTATTAATTAAACGCTAAATAATATTACCCAGGTCTCACCACGTGGAGGTTGCTGCGAATGGAGACCCGCCCTAACCGATTCCCAACCACCCTCCATTAATAAAGATCTTCCGTGACCAACGATCGTTAGTCGAAGAAGAAAGAAACGAAAGTGCAACCAATGAAAGATGCACAACCAACGAAGAGAGTTGAAAGGATTTTCAAAAGAATTTGTCTTCGAATAGAAACAACCTGCCTAACATAATGGTTAACCAAACACCTGCCTAACTATAAATCTAAATTCGTTTATTATATCAAGAAACAATTCTAAATTCGCAGCCATTAGCTCGGTGTCACCCACGAAGAATAACTTTTCTATCATGGGTGACACCGATTACCAGGTCTCACCACGTGGAGGTTGCTGCGAGTGGAGACCCGAAGGGAGATAGATGGAATCCAAGTTCCATCGATCTCCCTTTTACATCCTTAGAAACTAGATTAGTCATGCCAAGTAATTATTTTGTTTAAAAGAGGGACGAAGCTAAATCGTGGGCGACGCGACGCGATACGACGCGATGCACCATGCAATAGTGCAAGGAACGAGAGACGCGAACCGAATAGCGAGGTCAAAAGGGCCAGCTCGTTGCCTCTTGGCAAGTCCGATCGAAGGGTAAGGGAATCGACGCACCCGACACAGGTTCCCCATTTCCCCCAAGCAGCCTGTTGGGAGCCAAATGGACCCAACTCGGGATGTCTGACAGAGAGAGGGATCCTGAGTCGGGGCTACCGTAGACAGGAACAGTCCCTGATCCCCTCTGCGGCCGAAATACCCTTTCCCTTGGATCGTCTCACTAGAGGACGGCAACTGACCCTTCGGACCAGCTAATCGGCCGATCACTTGCTTTCTACATGGAAGCAGTGGTGATCGGAGGGGACGGGAGACGAGTGAAAGAGAAGCTACTTGTTACATAATTACTTGGCAGGACACGCGGCTACACTAGGGGCTTAAGTCTAAATACCAAGTAATTATTTTGTTTAAAAAGGGGTGAAGCTAAATTGTTGGAGACGCGACGCGACGCGATGCTGAACCATGCAGCAGATCTTCGGATCGAATCGACACTGCCCTTGGTAGATTGATTTCTATTTCTAGAAATCGATCTATCATTGGCAGGCGACTAGATCTTTCGGACAAACTGGACGGCCGATCACATGTTTCGTTCGACGAAACAGCGGTGACCGAAGCAAGAAACGAGAGAACGAGTCGAGAGAAGCTACTTGTTAAATAATTACTTGGCAAAATTGGGAGACGCATGCAATAGGGGCTTAAAATTAACGTCGAAGCTCAAGTCTAGTCAAGTTGAAGCTAAAATTCGGACGATAGAAGGAAACAAAGTTCCTTGGATGTTAGTTGTACCAAGCAATTATGTGGTTAAAAAGAGGGATGAAGCTAAATCGTGGGATACGCGACGCGACGCGACGCTGAACCGTGCAGCGGATCCGAGGATCGAACCTACTGCCCTTGCTAACTCGATCTCAACAAGAAAACAGAGAACTGCAACTCCGAATCGAGGTCTCCATTTCTCCAACGCAACCCGCCGGGAGCCCGAAGGACCCGACTTAGGCTGTCTGACAAAGAGAGAGTACCTGAGACAGAGTCGACTTCCGCTGGAAGGTATGCGTTTCCGCAGAATACGGAAACTCCACACCTTCCAGCGAAGTGCCGTTTTCCCTCAATCAAGCTTACCAAGGGAAGGCGATTAGATCTTTCGGACCAGATACACGGCCGATCACATGTTTCAATCGATGAAACAGCGGTGATCGAAGCAAGAAACGGGATAACGAGAGAAGAAGCTACTTGTTTAATAATTGCTTGGTAAAGCGCGGTGATACGTATAATAAAGAAATCTTCGACGTTAATTTTAATACTCGCGACGAAGCTTAAGACTAATCAACTTGGAATTAAAAGTCCCTCGGCGGTTGTGGTGTACTCCCTCGATGTCCTTGCGATTAATCTAAAAAACTGAAATCAAAACTAATATTTATATTAGTGACATGTGGAAGGAAATTGAGCAAAATATCACAAGAATTTAAGCTGAAACATAAAAATAAAAATGTTATATTAATCAGTGTCATCGAAACAAATATGGTATATGCATCGACACCATGTTATACATATCAGAACGAACATTCGTTGTAATGAAAGAAACATGGATCGAGATACCAAATTGAATCAATGCCAAACAATCGAATGAAATGAAAGAATCAGACAAAGTACCACCGCAGAATATTACGAGAATTCGAGCAAGAACGTAAAAATAGAAATCTAAAATTAATCAGTGTCATCGAAACAAATATGGTATATGCATCGACACCATGTTATACATATCAAAACGAACATTCGTTGTAATGAAAGAAACATGGATCGAGACACCAAATTGAATCAATGCCAAACAATCAAACGAAATGAAAGAATCAGACAAAGTACCACCGCAGAATATTACGAGAATTCGAGCAAGAACGTAACCACAAAAATCTTATTCTAATCAGTGGAATAAAAATACCTGAAATTATGTAGAAACAAATACAGTATATGATTGAAACAATATTACATTATTATATCCTGCAGTATTATACATATCAAAGCAATAACATAAATTCGACAAACAATGTGAAAGTAGAAACAGAGAGAAGGAACATTCATAATAACCAAATAAAATCAGATAGATAAATAAAATTGAATTCACATCAAACAAACAAATAAAAATAATAAAATAAATAATAAGTGGAGTGGACTTACTACATGTTGTCAGTACATAGGATAGTTACCACTGGGCCATCTGTAAAGTAAGAAAATATTCATATTATAGCAACGTCAGTTAGGTAAGCGAGGCAAAATCAGTTCATTTAAACGAAATTGGTATCAAACGAGAGAATAGAAGAGGGGAGAGAAGCTTTAAACAGTTCTTACCGTTGGTCATCACCGTCCGGCACTGGTCAGTAGTGGTCAGTAGTGGTCAGTAGTGGTCAGTAGTGGTCAGTAGTCGGATCTGTACTGGTCAGTAGTGGTCAGTTCTGGTCAGTCCTGGTCAGTCCTGGTCAGTCCTGGTCAGTCCTGGTCAGTCCTGGTCACTCCTGGTCCCCAGTGGTCAGCGCTCCACGAATGGCCTGACTTAGGCCCGCGAGACCCGATCCCCCTGGATGCTCCAGGGGTACTGAAGAATTTGTCCAGCGGTAGTCTTCGAGTGGGGAAGTCAAAGAGTGGGGAGACAGTGTCAACGTGAAGAGTTAAGAAGCGCTTGGTCTAGAGAACAACGCTATTTCGATTGGTCCCACTTCTTGACCATTTCTGGGTCTTCACTGGACCGCTGACCTTGATGTCCACTTCACTGTTGACCACCAGTGACCATAAGCTAGTCATTGTTGATCATCGACCCATTGAATCCATTACGAAGATTAAAGCCTTCTCACGAGAATCCCCTTACAATTTGATGCATGATCTTTTTAACATTTTGTCTCACTTTGGAAGAGTGTATCTCATGTTATCAAGGATTGAAATTCATTTCTAAATCTGTTCGTAATGTTACGAGTGATATGAAAATGGTTATGGGGTTTCGAGACCCAGAAATATGGGTCGAAAAAATACATTGAGGTCTACTCGTATACCTCGTCTGTGGTAGTGGTCAACAGTGGTCACTAGTGATCACTGGATTGTTAGTAGACTTAACCTAGACTTTTGGATATACCTTCCAGCTTGGAAGCCCCAACAAGAATGGAAATTTTTCTTAAAGAATAGAAAATGAAGGGGAAAGCCAACGTCAAAGACTTGAGAGTGAATTCATCAAATTTTATTCCATTCATTGCCTTCTGTATCTAGCCTTCAATGACAATCGTACGGAAGACTCTTTGTCGACGTTTTATAACATTTATTCGATAAGTATGTCGACTATAAAACAAGTTCTGAACTTAATTCCGAATCGATATTCATTTCATCGAACAATGTTGATTCCATAATACATATTAGCAATTTATCTAATTTTACGGCCGTAATTATAGTCTTCAATTTTCGCCGATAATTGGTCGACGACTGGTCGTTCGCTTTCGTGCTTGTATCGAGAACACAGAGACGATTTTCGACATTATCTTCGATCTTTAATTTAATTCGACGAAACAGATTGTATTAGAAATTCGTGGAATTTACAATCGTACGACGCGGTATCTAGTACTCGTCGATAACCGATTTAATTATCGTTATTCGTAACCCCTTCGATTCGTCGCGACGGCCCCGAGTTCGACGCAATCTTCTTCAAAACAGCTTTAATTGCAGCTCGATAAGGCCGGAAATCAAAGGTTGCACCAGGAAAAATACGAGGAGTAAAATTACGCGAGTTATCGTAGAATGTGTGTCGCAAAAAAAAATTCATAGAATCGCGAAAGAATTCGTCTCTGATTCGCGCCGTACGTTCTCTCGCGAACGCGAGCGTTCCCCGTTGTTTATTAAATTTTCACATACGAGCAGCATCGACTACAATTACTCGTAGAAAATAAATAGCGCGTCAACCAATTTTTCTCGTTACAAATTTTACAATTTCCAATGTTTCCCGGCGAGAGGCGAGGAGTGGGGGGCGGTAAGAGGCGGGGAACAGCAATCATGAAAATCAAATGGAAAGAAGAAAATAGTTGCGCGCAGTTTATAAACGATGTTTATTTCTGCAATTTTGTTGCCGTTATTTAATTCGTTTTTTCCTTTTTTTTTTTACAACCACGGGAACAGCCTCTACATTTTGACTCGATTGTTAAAATCTTGCGTGTTCCGTATTCGTGTGTCTCCGTCCTGTGTGCATACACGTGTATATACTTGCTTATTTATATAATGTATATCGCAGTAAAAACTAAGTACTCATACAAAACATAGATTAGTTTAATTTTTTTTCTTTTTTTTTTCATTTTGTGAGATTTTGTTACAGGAACATTACAAGACACTATATGTACATACGTATACATATGCGTGGTCTCTATATATGTATATGTTATGTATACACATACGTTTTACATACTTTCAAACAGAGATATGACATTGGATATCGTTTCGAATATTAGTGTATCCTTTTCGATCGACAGTCGCGATTTCGGCGCGTTTCCTTTAAAATCACCCTTATCCGTTAATCTTATTCTCGTTTTACTTTTTCAAGCGCTTTATGTAAACTCGTTTGTTATTTATTGACTAGCGGTAATAATAATTGACTAATAATTACCAAAGACGAAAATACGAGATTGGATTTTTTGGGGCGGGGCTCTTTTAAAATAAAAAATACTACTGTATCAGAACTTGAATCGTCGTTTTGCTTTCTATGCGCGTATGTTTTGCTCGTTTCTTTTGAAAACGACGTGAAACTTAAATCGACCGTATCTAAGGGTCCATAACGCGTCGAAGTAAGGAGAGAGAAGGTATTGGGGGAAAAATGAGAATAAACTGAGGAAGATCAGAAGCATACAGAACATCGACGGGAATTAAACGTGTACGTGAATTTGCACCACGAACAGAAGATCGAAGTTTAATGAACAACAGCAACAACAGAAAATATATAAACACAATATTCTTTTTAGAGTTTAAAGGGTATAGAAAATAAAAGATTCTTAGACATCCTCCGATCGCTTCGACCTGTTACTTTTCTTCGTGGTGACGGTTTATAGGTGTATATGCGTATTACTAAAATCGTAAGTATAGTCGTAGAAATAGATGCCCGGGACAGAAACAGGTCACTAAGTAATATTATTTGATATCAGTTCGTGAGACTCATTTCTTTCTGGGGTTTCCGTCGTATCCTTCTTCTTATTGAATGTTACGGGTTCTACATATAAAAATACACGTATATATATATACACCAGAATAAACTGTCGTTGATATAACTATAAATTGGATATTTTATGCATGTATACATGTTTGTGTTTTATATATGTTTATGGATGTAATACAAAATGACTCGCAGTATTCGAAGACAAACGTGTTCATTAATTCAGATTATACGAGCAATAAAGAAATTTTAGTATCAAAAATACTCTTACTTGGAAACGAATCAAATTTTTTCGAGAAAAATCACTTTGAAATTCGAAAGAAACCTAGTAACAATGACAAGTCGGTTGACGATCATAAATTTTCTCTTTCTTGCATTTTCTTAAATATTTTGCTCGTTTTAATCCATGACTCGTAGCAAAGCTTGATCGCTTGTACACGTATATCCAGCGATGCAGAGATTAACGTAGATCACTATACGTAACTAATGATCTATAGAAAATTCCAAAACAACACAGACGTGGAACAAAGGATCCTTAAACGACTTATTCTATTTAAAAAATGTGTAAAATTTGTCCGTGTTTCAATTCGCTTCTCTGGATGTGTGTGTTCGTTTGATGCAATGTGTATGTGCGCGTACGCGAATGTTCGTACGTGTATGTGTGAATAATACGCGTTTAACCCCCGGGTCCATTTTGACCCAAATCTGAATTTTATTATTTCGCATTCCAGTACAAGTTTTCTGATTTTATTTTTGCGTTAGAATTATTTAATGAAATCCACGAGGGTTAAATGTTACACGTTTAATTCTTTCGATGCCAAAAGTTCGTACGCTTAACAAACATTGTGTAATCGATTTCTTTCGTACAAGCGGCAACAACGAAAGATTTAAACCATACGCGTATATCTGTACGTTTCCAAAGTCCCTTATAGCTAAATCGTAACTTGAAATTATGAACGTGAATCGGGCCTCGATGAAGATGTAATTGGCACTGCTCTTTATACGACAGTCCCATCATTATCAGATAATTGAAAAAAAAACTAGAAATCGACGAGTCATCGAACATAAGTGCTCGGTTCTTAACAAAGAATATACATATCAATATATTATAACGTATCACATGCACTATTCTCCATCCACCTTCGTTACATCGTTCAATAATATAAATACAACACGTGAAAATTCTACGAGCGTTATAAAAAAAAAAACAAAAATATTATACGTACCCGTAAGAAAAAACGAGAGATAGATTCTGTAAAACAAAAGACTTTAATCCTTGGTAAAATTAATCGAACGTGTGTTCGGTACAATTGGTGAACGTTTCTATTGTAATGTACACAGAAAGAAAGTCCCAAATACGGGCGAAAATTTCAACAATAATTGATCACTTTTAATCATCCGTAAATTCTCGAATAAAATTCTTATTCTTATCCGCTGACAACGTCGTGAGAACGACACTCGCATTACTAATTGTCTGTTTCTTGTCTCGGTGATTGTTAACAAATATACAGCTTCGTAGAAAACAGTTTCGGACAGGTTTCCAACAACTGTAACTAAATACTATAGCTTCCGATAAACGCGTTCGTCGGAGAGCCTCGTTTGAACCGTACGATGTAACAACTATATGGTGAATGCTACAAAAAAAAAAAAAAAAAAAAAGAAAAAAAAAGGAAAAGAAAACATGCATATAGTTGCATTTGATGCTTGAAACCTATTTCTTTTTTTTACGACATCGCACATTTAACATTCAGTTTTTTTTTCCTTTTGTTTTAACGATTCGTTATTTTAAAGGGGGGGCTAAAGCCATTCAACTGGTTACCAGAGATACATCGATTAAACGCTGAATAGTCGATGAGACGGATTTGGTTCCGGGATCGAAAAGATCAGTTCCTTCCTTTGGCTTGTGCTCCTATTTTTTAATTTCTCGGATAATCCGTATTATACTCGGGAGATCAGAGGTTACCGGAAATAAGTAGCAGCTCGTTCGATTCCCGTCCCTCGGGGGAATAACACGCAAATTCTCGACTTTTCAAATATTAATTGTTTCCCACCGCATCTGCATTCGGACGTACAATTTACGCGACGTTACCTACCCCACCCTCGAGAGAGATTTTCTCCTTCTTCTTCTTTTCTTCTGTTCTTCGAGACCTCGTTTGCTTGATCTTACTCTACGAGTGCTTCCGTAAGCCTGAGACACGCGTGCATTTTCTGTCGAGGACACAGTCGATACGGTAACGAAGTATACGGCGTCGCCTAGGATGATTCCAGGCTCGCGTTCGGTGACATGAACGACATTTCCATGGTCATACCGGCGCTGTTGCGACGGAATCTCGATTGAATATCTGTGCTGTTGCGCGGCTTGCGTTTGCTAAGATGCCTCTCCACCCACTTCAACATCGTCAGCACGGAATCCGTGCTTGGCAAACGTCGTTCTGCCGAGGTGCGAATTATATGCGACGACGCGACGCGGAAAGTGGCCGCCATACCTTTCAATGCCTGTACGGAACAACAAACGATCGCGGGATTAAGTTATTAAATATCGAACAGGATCAATTTTTACGGACGAGTCACGGTCAAAATCGGATCTGTGAGACTTTTTGGCTACTAGAACGATTTTAACCGTTAATTATCGCATGTATTGGGTAGTCGGTCGAGGAGTGTATACAGGGTGTTCGGTCACCCTTGGGAAAAATTTTAATGAGAGATTCTAGAGGCCAAAATAAGATGAAAATCAAAAATATAAATTTCTTGACTGAGGCTTCGTTAAAAAATTATTAACAATTAAATTAAAAAATTTCAATCGTTCTGGAAAAATTATTTTTAGTTGGAAGGGTCAATTACAATCATTTTTGGTGAATAGGCACACCCCCGAAATTCTACCCACTTTCGAGAAAAAAATTCGGGTAGGTACTGAAATTTTTCGACGGAAAAAAAAAATTTCAAATCGTTCTGAAAAAAATATTGTTAGCTGTGGGGGTCAATTACAATCATTTTTGGTGAATGGACATACCCTGGAAATCCTACCCACTTTCGAGAAAAAAATTCAGTATTGGCGGAACTTTAAACGTTAATAACTTTTTAACGAAGCCTCCATCAACAAATTGATATTCTTGATTTTCGTCTTATTTTGGCCTCTAGAGTCTCCCACTAAAATTTTTTCTTGATGTGGTCGAATATCCTGTATGTAGGAACGAAGGGGTTGGTCAAGCGCTTGCGAGAGAGACAAGAACGTAGCCCTCTGATGGCGAGTACGTGAGGTGACGCCACAAGTCCGTACCTTCATCGCGTCTTCGTCCGTGACGTCGTCACCGGCGTAGATAATTCTGATACGTTCGCTCCAGTCTAAACCGAAAGCTGTACGGAGGATGTAGATAGAAGCATGACCCTTGTTCCACTCGACCGGTGGTTTCGCCTCGATGGCACAGTGCGCGGGACAAGCTTTGAATCCTGAATCCTCGATGATCTTCTTTGCTTGCTCGATCATTTGCGGACGACGTTCCATCGGTGTCTCGCGATAATGGAACGTCAGCAGAGCGCCCTTGTTTTCCACCCAGGCGCCGTCTCTGCAGAGCTATGATCATCGAAAGTCATAAATGAACTCGTGCATCGACGACAAAACGTTTGAAAGCTTCTACGTTATATAGGATGTACCGTTTGTAGGCAGAGAAAAATTACAGGGCTAAGTTAAATGGTTTTTATGTAAGTTAGAGGAATTATTAGAAGGGGCAAATAGTCCCCTTGGAAATGATTTTTGTTTCGTGTCGATTCGACTTCGTTTTGAAAATATTGTACTTTTTTAAACTTCCATTCTCTTCTCCCAGCCTACAATCGTCTAGTAACGCGTATTAAAAATAGCTAAACTTTACACACATGCAGTTCCGAAACTACTGGTGTTTTATCCATAATTGATGCGTCGTTAGAAGCGAGGAAGCTTCCCCTTTAAAATGGCTTTTGGTTTTTGTCGATCGGACTTTCCGTTCTCGAAATATCGTAATTTATGTGAAAGGGTAATTTTTACTCCGTCTTACGAAAGCCTATTAACGCGTATTAAAAGTAAGAAAACTTTAGACGCGTGCAGTTCCGAAACTATTAGTGTTTTATTAATTATTGAGGCATTGTTAGAAGCGGCAAAGCCTCCTCTTTAAAATGGCTTTTGGTTTTTGTCGATCCGACTTTCCGTTTCGGAGTTATCATCGTGTAAAGACAATCGTAATTTTTAAAATTCCGCTACGTCTGACTCTCCGCCTTATGAAAGCCTATTGACGCGTATTAAAAAAACTAAAAACTTTAGATGCGTGCAGTTCCGAAACTATTAGTGTTTTATTAATTATTGAGGCATTGTTAGAAGCGGCAAAGCCTCCCCTTTAAAATGGCTTTTGGTTTTTGTCGATCCGACTTTCCGTTCTCGAGATATCGTAATTTATGTAAAAGGTAATTTTTCTAATTCGACTATCTCTGTCTTCGTCTAGCGGAGTCGGACCTCTTTGTCGCACGTGCTTGGCGCTGACCTACCCCGCGTACGTGACTCTCGTGACCCAGTGCCGGCGTAGTATTTCCAAGAATTTACTACGCGCTGTTTACTATCTACGCGCGCGGGGGATGAATGAACTCGCGCGAGCGCAACAAAAACGTAAACAAACCCTATCTCCGAAACTAGCCGCCGCATCGACTTGAAACTAAAATCGCTATATCTCCGGAACTAATAAAGCTATCGACACTCACAAACGCTCATTTTAAAGGGTATTTAATCCTCTATTCTATAAACGTAACAACTATTAATATTTATACTATCTTCTATGTTTATTTTGAAATTTATTTAGACGCTACCTGCACAAAGAAGTTTTAACAATCCCTGTCGATTACTGTAGATGTTAATTGCTTCATGGAACAAAACACAAAGCAATACTCACTTGTTCCTGCAACGTTTGCATCAGGTTCGCGACCTTTCCTTCCAGTTCACCCGGCATCGGGTGCACGAATTTACTGCCATCCGGATGCAGTATCTCCAAACCGTGGTTCCCAGCGTACGTGATACCTTCTATACCAACCATCGACTTAACGTTGTTCACGTTTCTGCCTGATATAATCGCTATGTACACGTCGGACATGTTAGACAGCCTCTGCAAGACGTTCTTCGTCTCCAGAGGTAAAATGGCGAGGTCCGGATGCGTCGCGATGGGCGCCAGGGTGCCGTCGTAGTCCAGCAACAGGGCCAACTTATGGTTGTCGCCGATATACCTAGGGGACATGTGGTATCACTGGAACGTTACCCGGCTTTCATCATGAGTTAGGTCGCATTCGCACGCGCGGGCCCGCCGTCTTCCAAAAGCATTTTCTGGCTAGAGAAACAATCGTTTCCGCGCCGAACAATAGACGCAATCGTGCGCGTGGAACCCATCGTTTCATCGTCGCGTTAAAATACAATCCCCGAGGAATTCTTCATTCTCGTTGGACACATCGGGAGAATCGTGTCGCGTTGAGGATGGACGTTCGGGAAATAAAAATACGTGCGTACAGTTACTTCGCGGAATCATTCGATACCCATTTGTCGTTTGATCGTGTCCATTGACACCATCGAAAGCTGGTAACCGATAATCCCTACGCTACGACGTACCCAAACTCATGCTTAGGCCGTTCTCCCGCTTATGCAACGCCACAGCGACGGGATCGACAAAATTTAACTGCGTGCACGTAGTACGAATAGAACCGTCAATTGGAAAATACATTTATGACCTTTTTTTTTTGTAAAAATGGAAAACCATAGTTCTATGCACACCCTTAGTAGCGAAGCTAGGTTCTCGAACCGGGTATGTTAACCGATAATTTTTTAATGGTACCGCCATCGCGCTGCTTGGAGGGAGAACTGCCTTAGTTAAATAATCTGTTCGAGTGTAGAGTTCTTATAATAATTATATCGAGTGAAAATGCATGCCAATAGTTTTGTCAACGCTACAGAATTTAAATTATTTCTGACTGTTAAAAAAGAGGACTGTGCAACGGGACAACGATATAATAAATCTTGATAAAAATAAATTTACGAGTGTGCGCATGCTGCTGTAAGGAACTGAATAAGAGACGTGTGTTTCTGTCATTTGTTAGCATAAGTTAATAGTGTACCCGTGACGGTATGCATCGAAGCGCAATTAATTTGTATAGTCGGATAGGGATTCACATTTTAGCGTTAAAGGTCATTATCACATTGGGGATTAAACTTATTTTTGTTGTGCATTATTGATTCCCGTTTAGGCACATGCTCTGGTCGGGCCCAGTCATGCACTTTTTGTAACGCCGTTGATACCTACTTGCTCAAATAGTCGTCGAAATCGTCCATGGTCACCGGCTGCATGGTCGTGGCGCCCACGGAATCGTGTTCCTCGAGCGATCCCATCACTTGCAGGAACGATTTCATCCAGTAATTGACGTCGTAGATCCTCTCGCGGCGTCTCAAGTGATTCATCCTTAAAGTGCGTTCATCTTCTGGCATAGTAAGTGCCCTAAAACGTTCGATGCGTAACGTTAACGGTTCGATTGTTGCTTTTTCTCGCACATTTTTAATGGAACCACGGCGTACAGGGTGCTTCAGAATCATAGGTATAAATTCAAGTGACTTATAGTTGGATCAGACTCGATACATTTACACAGTGTCAGTGTCTACTCGTTTCGTTGGATCAAATATGATACAGCATCGACATCCCTCGACGACTCTGATCCAACTTTTGTTCACAAGAAAAGAATTACCCATTCGCAAACGTAAAAGACAACCCATCGATAATTCTTATTTTATAGGAAAGTAGTACCTAGACAAAGGGTATTCAAGCTATCATAGATTCTTAAGAATTTAAAAAGCTTACAAATTAAAAAGTACCTCTAGTGAGATATTCGAAAACAGAAGAGTCTTCGCGATTAGAAAAATACCTCTAACGAGATCTTAATCAGCTATACGATGTACAATTAGTAACCTATTAATCAGGAAGGATCTGGCGACCCTTTAAGACTCTTTTGTTCCCTTCCGCGAACTCTTCTAGCCAGTCAAGTCTGTACCTATAATTCTGCAACACCCTGTAGTATCAGCGTTCCGAAGTACCTGTGTATAACTTCCGCCGCCTCGTCAATCTCGTACGGATTGCAGATCAGTGCCTCGTGCATCATCTCTCCGGCCCCAGCGAACGGCGAGACGATCAACACGCCTGGCGGTGTGTTGATCTGACAAGCGACGAACTCCTTCGCGACCAAATTCATTCCGTCCCTCAATGGCGTGACCAGAGCAACCGCGGCGTCCCTGTAGAACGCAGCCAGCTCGTCCTGGCTGACGCATCCGTAAATGTAGCGAATGGGTGACCAATTGGGCGTCGTGAATCGACCGTTTATGCGACCGATCAGCTGGTCCATCTCCAGCTTCAGATCCTGGTACTCGCGGACGTCGGTTCGCGACGGAACGGCAATTTGAAGCATGGTGACCTGGAAGAAAGCATTATCAATCGTCTCTTATGGCATCTTAAAGCATCGAATTGAATAAAAATTGCCGAAATATTACCTGTTCGCGATGCTCTGGATGCTTCTCCAGCAGCCTCTCGAAGGCTTTCAATCTGTGGACCAGACCTTTCGTGTAATCGAGACGATCAACGCCCAGCACGATCTTCTGATTGGTCAACATGACCTTATTGGCGGTCTCAGCCATCGAGACAAATCTGTCGAACGGAATGGCGATGGGAAGCGGTCTCACGCGCACGGTTCTTCCTCCATGCTCCACTAACAAGTTCTTACGATCGACTCTGCAGCCGAGGCTCCTCTGGCAGCAGTCGACAAAGTTCAAGCAATAGTCCTGAATGTGAAAACCGACCATGTCGCAACCTGGGGAGCAATTTTTATTTTCGTTGGAAACAAGATCAACTCGATGTGACGTTTGCATTGAAGAGAAACTTGGAACTTTGTCTTGAGATCAAATTGAGACTGCCAGATTTCGTGCAGAAAGGCTTGGGCAAGATTTGTTTTTGGAATTGATTGAACTCGAGTACTGTTGCAGAGTTAGAGAAACGATTAATGCATGTATCCCTAACGCAGATTGATGCAACAAGCGAGGGAGTACAGTATATTGGAGCAAGATTTGTTTCTTGAACTGATCGAACTCGAGTACTGTTTGCAGAGTTAGAGAAACGATTAATGCATGTATCCCTAACGCAGATTGATGCAACAAGCGAGGGAGTACAGTATATTGGAGCAAGATTTGTTTCTTGAACTGATCGAACTCGAGTACTGTTTGCAGAGTTAGAGAAACGATTAATGCATGTATCCCTAACGTAGATTGATGCAACAAGCGAGGGAGTACAGTATAATGGAGTTAACGAAAGACTCGACTTGGAAGACCTTTTGGTGAAGCATTATAAGTTTGTAAGGATAAATATTTTTTTTTTAAATATGGTGTTCCATCAAAAGCTTCAAGCAGGAGTTGAATGAAGGAGCGCTTACCGAGCATTCCCTGAAGAATTTCATCAGCCCAAGGGAACAGTCTGAATATGTCCCACGGTGGGAAGGGGATGTGAAGGAAGAAGCCCAATTTTAACTTGAGGTCTTTCTCGTCGGC
Organism: Colletes latitarsis; assembly: GCF_051014445.1. NCBI lineage: Eukaryota > Metazoa > Arthropoda > Insecta > Hymenoptera > Colletidae > Colletes > Colletes latitarsis. The sequence goes on from NC_135134.1 coordinate 47,162,351, forward strand.
TGCTTGTCGAATCCAGTTCGCGGCTAACATCAAATGATAGTCGTGCACCCAAACCAATGGCGTGCCGTTGGATTGATTCTCCTGCTCCTTGTGGATTTGTTGCAACGCACCAACCTACAGAGAACGACACACTCAGTCTCACATATTTAAATTGTTCTATCAGGATACATGCTGCATTAATCGAATGTTAAAAATGCAAGCATTTGAATACTTTCGTGTATACGTGTAATATTTGTTTTAAATGTTTAAACCAGCAATATCGAGTGGTTGGAAAAATAAATAGCGTCAATCTTCGAGTCCTTAGATGGACAAAATGATCTAGGTTCGCGTGTATACTCGAATGCTACGATATTGCGAGTATTTAAGAGTTAATCGATTATCTCGATTAACTCGAACTCACCGTCTTTGCTGCGAATTCTTCGTTGACGGCAGAATACGCGCGCCAATGCTCAGCAATGAAGGTCGCTCTATCGGGCATTGAATGGAACAGTGGCCAGAAGGTTCCGTTGCAGCATCCATTGTAGTATGCGTCGAAGATGGACGGCTCGACGTGCACTGCCACAACCTGGACAACAGAAAATGCGATCTCTTTAGTCCACGAATCTAGATATTTATTTACTTCGAATTCAGCGACAGATCTAGAAACCTTGATGAAAATAGATTTTTAAACTTTTGCTTAAAATTTCATTAAAATTTATTTATCATTCGGTACATACGAAACAGTTGAATTTTACGAGGCTAAAACTTCAAAATTTTTAAATAAAATTAAGATTATCTGAAAAAGGGTGGATTCGAATATTATGCGTTTTCTCATCGCCACTGTGGATGTCACAATATTTTGATGTACAGATGCTTCGCTCTAGAGACACTTTTCCTTTTTGATACGAGTTATCTTTCAATTAAAAAAAAAAAAAAAAAGTATCCCCCGTCCGTCGTTTTCGCTCGCCACAGTACATTAAACGCGGCGAAACGTGTTTATATTGTCGTTATCGTTCCCTTGTATTTTAATGCATCTACTGCCCAGAGTGCACTTCTATTTTTATCGTATCTTAAGTCGTAGATATTCGTTCAATTGCTACAAATCACCGCGCGTCGATCGTACGTAACAAATAACTTTGCGAATGTTAAATCGATGACGGTACGTGTTCCGTGTTAAACGTCCGCACGTTAATCGTTGTAATTCCACGAACACCCCACAATCTATGCACGCGAAAAGCATAGCGTGTCGTTTTCCTCTTTTATCAGGATCGACAACAAAAAAGTCGTGAGTCAAACTAGTCCGAATCGATCGCGTTAAAATTATAGGACTAGCTGGAAGAAATCCGTAATTACCTTATCATTTTTCTATGAAAATGTGGTTAAATGTTTTCTTTTCTTTCATTATTATCCAAACGTTTGAATTATAGCAGCAACCCTTGTTGTGGCTCGTTATTAACCTTGTTATCTTAACGCGATTCGCGTTGTTTGGAGTACGAACCTCCCTCTAACACGTAAACCCACTTTAACGATCGATCGAGGACACAAACATTATGAAAAATGTGTATCATTTGACCTTGTTACCAAGCTACATTTGTGTACACCCAACAATGCTTAATCACCGAGCTGATTATAACCGAGTCTACTAAAATGTTTGTACACAATGTTCGATAATTCCTTGTTTTCCTTAATGGCAGATTAACGGGTCAATCTTATGTCAATTCCTTGGGTAATCAATTGCATGTATTCTTGGAAGAAGTTTGATGCATGGTCGCATGTGATCCGCGCATGACGTTCGAGTACCCTGAACGAACGATTTTCTAATGGATCGAATTCATATTTTTATTAATAGAATTAACGAAATGGAAGCTTCGGGTTGTCTCAATCTTAGTTATCGAAAAACTGCAGTTCCTAACTAAATTATTATATTTAGAGGGTTGAGACTATATCACATAAAGGCCAGACGAAGTTAAAACTTTGATACGTCTGCTCGATCTATATTTCTACTGTGAATTTTAGAATTCCTCCAAACTTGCATACAAATACGACCAACTCTCAAATTACAAAATTATTTTATTTAGAAATATACTGGCAAAAAAACAACAAATAATATACCTCCAAATATACTATTCGCAGATTTTGTAGTGTTTTTTAATAGATCGTGGCGTTAATTCGAAGAGAAGGCGAGTATTTTTTGGAAAATCGATCCCAAAGAAGGCGAAGAAGGAGGAGTACGGCAGAAATTCGCGTTCGCCGCGATCGGAAGTGCATAAAGTCCGGCGTAGGAGGCCGATAACGAACTGTTGTCAATAAGCGACACGCTCCCCGCCCCATATTAATTGCCCCGTTATCCTCCGAGACTTCGTTTGTTTGCTCGCGACGCGGCCTCCTTTATTTCCGAACACGAGAAAACACGTCTCGATCGTTGATTGACGCAAGCATACGGCCAATCGCTAATGAGATAATTATTAATGTCTCCTCGTGTAGACACAACCATCTGAGGGTGGATCTGTTGTATCTTAATTGAGAATTAAAGAGAACGTTTCGCAACGTTCGACGATATCGGGGTCTACGCTGCGACTATATCGCGGCTAAGACAGCTTATTTGTACGTAAGGTCGGGAGTATTGATTTTTCGATACACCCGGTTGTTTGTAAACAACCAGCGTTCACACGATTTTTTAAAACGCCTCGTCGAACGCTCGGAATAGGACCATCGGTCGAAGATGGCCAATTTTTTATCCGAAATTCATAACTACGTACCCGATTTAAGCAACGTTAATTAGGAGAATATGTAAAGCTGAAGATGCTTTCGAGAAAATTGAATTTCAAAGTGTGTATCGTGTTGGATATCGGTTTAAGTAGAAACAGTCAGCGATGGCCAGACGATATCCAACTTTCAAGTACTGTTATCTCGAACACAAAATACAGGGTGTTTGGCTATCCCTGGGAAAAATTTTAATGGGGGATTCTAGAGGCAAAAATAAGACGAAAATAAAGAATACCAATTTGTTGATGGAGGCTTCGTTAAAAAGTTATTAACGTTTAAAGTTCCGCCCATACTGAATTTTTTTCTCGAAAATGTGCAAGATTTCGGGGGTATGTCTATTCACCAAAAATGATTGTAATTGACCCCCGCAACCGAAAATAATTTTTTCAAAACGATTTGAAATTTTTTTTTTCCGTCGAAAAATTTCACATCTTCTCGAATTTTTTTCTAGAAAGTGCGTAGGATTTCGGGGTTATGTGTAATGACCAAAAAGGATCATAATTAATTCCTCTTGATAGCAGTATTTTTTTCAGAACGATTTGAAATACTTTAATTTCGTCGAAAAATTTCACACCTTCTCGAATTTTTTTCTCGAAAGTGGGTAGGATTTCGGGGGTATGTCTATTCACCGAAAATGATTGTAATTGACCCCTGCAACTGAAAATAATTTTTTTAGAATGATTAGAGATTTTTTAATTTTGTCGAAAAATTTCACACCTTCTCGAATTTTTTTCTCGAAACTGAATAGGATTTTGGGGGTATATCTGTTGACCAAAAATGATTGTAATTGACCCTTCCAAATAAAAATAATTTTTCCAGAACGATTTGAAATTTTTGAATTTAATTGTTAACAACTTTTTAACGAAGCCTCCATCAATAAATTGGTATTCTTGATTTTCGTCTTATTTTGGCCTCCAGAATCCACCATTAAATTTTTTCCCAGGGGTGGCCGAACACCCTGTATGTAAAGCTGGATATGCTTTCGAGAAAATTGAATTTCAAAATGTGCATCGTGTTGGATATCGGTTTAAGTAGGAACAGACAGCGATGGACAGGCGAGTCGATATCCAACTTTCAAGTACTGTTATCTCGAAGACAAAGCATTGTAAGAACAAATTTTATTCTATGATTTGAACTCACTTTGCCGGGAGTAAATATGAAAAGTTTTAATATGAAACTTTTGTATGAGTGGTTTTTTACAGTAAAGAAAAGGAAGAAGAGGACAAGGTAGACGTTGGAAATGTTACAATTGTGGCATTATAAACTTTTGCTACGGCCATTATAACCAGTTGAAACAGAGGAAACAACTTCAAATCACAGTGTCTTTGTGAATGACGTCCTCGTTGTTCGATAAACAATGATTATCCGAAGTGGATGATCCTTCTAACGATTAAAGTGCAATGAATATCTCAAACAGAGTCTATATCAACGTATATTATTCAAATGATAATTGCTACATTTGGCTACTGGTTATTTGTAATATTAGTTGACTTATATTTTATAAACGAAACTTCTGTATATTTGAAGTTCTAGTTCTATTCTGATATAATTGGAGATACGTTTGGATCTATATCTAAAACGATTACAGTCTAAACAAAATAACTAAATTAGGTTCTCAGATGAATATTAAAAAAATGCGAACATGTTAATTTTTCTTGAACGAAGTAGAAACGATAAACTGAAAGAATTTAAATTTGTGATACCATTCGTATGCTAGAAATATCCAGATACTTAATGTACACAAAATATTCGAATACTCAAAGTACTCCAATAGCATTCAAACTACAGTAGGACCTCGATTAATCGACTCTCGATTACCCATAGTCTGTTTATCAACAACTAATATTTGCACAAGTTGAATTGTATCAGTACACTTTCCTTTGCGTTCTAACAACATTCCAACCTGAATTTATTTAAAAACTTTCCTCGCATTTCCAATAATTGTCAAAATAGTATCGAAGAAAGTTTCATCCCTTAACACTATTTCTATGAAAATTCCAAAAGAATACCCTCCAAAATTTTAACTTGAAATCATTTTCATTGTTGTTACTCGTATCCAAATGTTAAGAGACATCTTTTGGTCGAAACAAGCGCGAATAAAACCGCGGTGGAAACTGCGTTAAGGCACACGTTTCCCATGTAAAACGCACGCATACAAGAGTCATCGAGCTCGTTCGACGCGAGCGTTTCGCAACGCACCAGGGGTCAAGACGTTTGAAAAAGATTATTCGTTTCGCTTACTGGCGAAGACCGTAAACAATCCCGAAGATGGTATATTGTAGGGCGTCAAAAAACGAACGAAACGATTGAAAACATTTTAATTGCCCGTTATCGACGACCGCGAGAGCTCAAAGAGTATAAGCACACCCGCGCGCATTACAATCAAACGATATGTAATGAGTCACGCCGTGTGCCCGCCTCGCCTCCCCTTGCCCTACTTCTTTTATTTAAAACATGTTATTAAACGTATCGCTGGCGCGTGATCTAGCTATTTTATCGAGCCAACAACTTATTTTCGAGATTCCCTCGTTACTCAAGGAGGGGCTCCATAGGATAAACTAACTAAAAAAATTGTTTAACGCGTTCAGTGCCACCTAGTTTCGACCAAAACTTTTTATTAACGAAGATAAACAGTAATGGGACAAATACTTTTCGAAGTCCTCAAATATTGACCCTTTACGATCAGCCATTTTGACAGAAAATGCTAGGAATAATTTTATAATGCATTTGTAAAATAAAACAGCTCTTCGTCTTCAAATTTTTGATAGTTAATAAGTTATTAACTAGTCATTTAGTTGATAATTTACTTAAAAAAATTGTTTAACGAGTTTAGTGCCACCTAGTTTCGACCAAAACTTTCTATTAACGAAGATAAAAAGGAATGGGACAAATACTTTTCGAAGTCCTCAAACAATGACCCTTTACGATCAGCCATTTTGACAGAAAAGGCTAGGAATAATCTATATAATGCATTTGTAAAATAAAAGAGCTCTTCGTCTTCAAATTTTTGATAGTTTTCTAGTTCGTTTTTTAAACCTTTACAGTGTGAAAGAGCCTCCAAAGAGATTGTTATTAAACTTAGGAACTTGAAAGTGGAAGGGTCGAAACAACCCTAGAAAAATTATTAAAGTACTTTTCTTGGAGTCATAGTAATCCAAAAACGAAGAACGTTTCTACAACAACGAAGATTGGGAATATTTTGTTATTTCAAAGTCTACATAATATTTACCTCGCGTGCACGTTGAACGCATTCCATATCCTCGAACGACCCACTTTCATCTTTATTTCCGTTTCCGTTTCGAACAGAACAAAACTGTGAAAAATAATTTTAGTACCCTATTTTAATTTTTAAAATTACTCTTCCTATACTCGTGTCGATGAATTCCCATGTTTCCAGCGACCTACAAATACCTTGAGTGTAGAAACAATGATACTAAAATCATTATTTTTTTAGCTATCTTTATTTCAAGTAACAAGATTTCCATTAATTTCTTAGCAGTCGCCTCTTTTTTAATAAAATTATGTCTCATTAATGTCTGCAAAATGAAGTATAACGTGGTTTGAACGGTGTAATAACTTGCTAAGTGCTATGAACTTACAACAAGCGTGTTACGTGTCAACAATGGTGCACAACTATGAATTGTATAACGAATAGAAGGTATCGAAACATCTGGCGTGTTTCCTGCGATCACGTTTCTATTTTTCAATGGAAGCATTTTTAAATTAATAGTTAGCATCGATCCATCAGGATCAACTTGAAATCCATGTCTCTTTTCCCCTAAATCCTAAACGACGATTATTTATTCTCAACTTCGAAAGTTATTTATTTGTGTTGTGTGTCCGTTACCGACGAAACGTAACAGAAATTGTAAAATCAAATCGACGAGTAGCACTGACCTCTTCGGTCGTGGTCTCCTTGGAGCATCAGTTCCGATAATTGACTTCTACGTATTGCGAAAAAAAAATTACATAAGCCGCGATAGGTTTGTCCCTGGCCGACCGAGTTCAAAAGAGCTCATCGATACGACGAATGCGAAACTGCATTAAGAACTCGCTCGTATCACGCCACTCCTTTGTTTCTCTTTAATGTACACTAATGATCAATGGGATACGATGCACAGAAAAATGTTGGTTAGATAACGGCAAGATCGCTCGAGGCCTTTCGTGCTCGTATTAATAAATTTCGAATCGCTGCTGAAATAAATGTAATCGTTAATAGACGTTTTGATTACGTATTTGAATCGGTTGTTCCCTTTCGAATACACGACGAGCTATGAAAGAGAGTTATTTTGAAAGTAAATATGGAGTAGCTATTAATACGTTGACGCAAAGCTTACTCTACGAAATGTGCAGTGAATCACAAAATTATTGGCACAATACTGTAACTTACGGTTAACTTTGCAAAACTTTTTCGATTATATTACGATTTACCTTGTCATTCTTTTAGTTATTGAGTATTCTACAATTTCTAAATATTCTTCAATAAATTTTCGATTTTCAAATTATTCTTCAGTATATTTAAAAAATTATATTAATTTTCCAAGCACGTATTCTTGGATTTTGTTTCACATTTCGATCATATACCAGTGATTCCCAAACTCTTTCCCCCTCTCTAAATTTAAAAATAGAATATCTAAGCCCCAGATAAGTGGTATGTTTAAAACGATAACCGAAAAATATATTTTTACAGTTGTTAGGCTCCGATAAAGATGTATTAATAGAACGAGATATTTAAGTTATCCACGTTTTTATACGTTCAACCCTCCCCCCCTTTAAATCATAAGACGTCGCGATTCTTTATTTTGGAAAACACTAACTTACGTAATAAAATTTAATTTATTATAGATTAAATTCACTATTATCGAAGTAAATCAAGTTTGCTTCTGTGCGTAGATATTTATTAACGGATACATAACTCAATGTCAATCAGATTGGTTCTACGACAGGTGGTATAGTTCTTAATCATAAATAATTATAGAAGCTACGCGAAGAAACTGTACAATTCAATCGTTGGATGAAACACGACTCGCTTTACGACGCTACGATCAGGAATCACTGCGTATTCGATTCGTTTCTCGTAGAAGCCGGGGAAAATGCAAAACATCTATGTTCTTCTACATTTTTCCGTAACTAATGTCAAACGTCAAGATTACAATGCAAATGTAAAAGTTAGCGCCTCGGTTTTATCGTGATATACTCCTTCCGAGTAGGCAATATCTGTTTTCACGAGCGTGCGTACAACAATTCACCCTTTTCACAATGGGATCACTGTGATTTTGCCGTTTAAAAAGATCCATCTTTCGCGTTTAATGCGTCCAGATAAGATTCGCGTTACAAGCAACGTTGCAGTTAATTAAACGCGTCCCTTTCTTCAAAGTGTTTCAAATATTCATCAGTAGCTTGAAACTTTCTTAAATGTTGATCTTGTAATAAAAATCATTTTCTTGGTCCTCTTCGAAGGAATATACAGGGTGTTCGGCCACCCCTGGGAAAAATTTAATAGAAGATTCTAGGGGTCAAAATAAGACGAAAATAAAGAATCCCAATTTGTTGATTGAGGCTTCGTTAAAAAATTATTAACGTTGAAAGTTCCGCCAATACTGAATTTTTTTCTCGAAAATGCGCAGGATTTCGAGGGTATGTCTATTCATCAAAAATGATCGTAATTGACCCCCACAGCTAACAATATATTTTTCAGAACGATTTGAAATATTATAATTTCGTCGAAAAATTTCACACCTTCTCGAATTTTTTCTAGAAAGTGGGTAGGATTTCGAGGGTATGTGTAATGACCAAAAATGATTGTAATTGACCCCCGCAACCGTAAATAATTTTTCCAGAACGATTTGAAACTTTTGAATTTAATTGTTAATAACTTTTTAACGAAGCCTCCATCAACAAATTGGTATTCTTGATTTTCGTCTTATTTTGGCCTCTAGAATACCCCATTAAAATTTTTCCCAGGAGTGGCCGAACACCCTGTATAAAATTAAAACACACGATACCGCGTGATAAATATTAATATTCAATAAATAAGTAGTTTAAAATAATCGTGGGCATCGCGAACATCGATGACTAAAAATAGAACAATTTCTCAAATTATTATGAGCTATTTTCATTTTCAGGCAGATTTAATAATCTGGTTCATAGAAGGTTTTTAATTCAACTCGAAAATAAAAGTAAAAGAAAATGAAAATATCTCTCGAATCGTAATCGTTCGATAACGCAACACTGAATATCTCGCATCTCGTTCAAAATCGATCGATCCATCGAATCTCGTAATCGTTCGATAATGCAGCAGTGAATATCTCGCGTCTCGTTTGGAATCGATCGATCGACGTAGCAGGATACATCGATGTTCAAGGAGCATCGATTCGCGATTAATCGTGAATCCTTTTCTCTCGAAATCGTTTGCACGCGCGTTACGAGGTGCGAATATGCGAAACGTAAGACGATAACGTCCCGTCAGATGTTACTTTATCTCGAATCCCGCCAAGCTGACTGACAGATCGCATCGACGTCGACATTTATCATCGCCTCGTGAAATTTCTCGAAAGTCGGCTTCACGTGATTCCCATCTGGCGTTCCGCGTGGGCGTGGGACCAATTATTAAACGATAAAAGGATCGCTATCGGGCATTGGTCGAATACAAACGATAGACGCGACGAGATTCGCGATCGTCACGCCATCGATAACCCCGATTCGACCCCGCGACACGGTTATCGCGACACCCAGATCCCTAGCCACAGATCCATTCGTATTCGAGCTGATCGATACCACGTTAGAACCATTTAAGGAGATCCCTGAACCGGTTTCTATCCACCGTCGTTTTCGAATAAGATCGATCGATCGAATTAACGCTGGCAAAATCAGTTCCGGAGTTTGAGTTTCACAACTCGAACGGGACAAATAGAACATAATCTTATTCTAATTTATAATCGTTTTTATTATTATTAAACTTAGACTCGTTTGTAGTTATTTTTGTCGAACAGTTCTGACGTTTATCAGATGTCAACCGCTGTTTTAAACCCATTGACCTAGTCTTTGCGGTTCGAGCTTGAAAATTTCAAGAGCTCGAGGTTTACACGACGCTAGAATAGGCTCCAAGGTCCTCGGATAAGAATGGTGGTTTTCCAAATTGCTATAAGGAAACGTTTCGAGGAAGAAGTTGACGCAACACGTAAATGGAAAGGAATAGAAATAATAGGATGATAAAACGAATAAAAATACGAATCGACGGTAACGAGATCTGTTAAAGCATGTACGATATTATTTTTAACATTAAAAGAACGACTCTATTATGCGAATTACGAGTGTAGATATCATACTAAAGAAATTTAAAAGTGAGTGTCGAATATAGATTTTACAAAAATTAATTCAGAGTAGATGCTGCTCGTTACTTCGTCCCTTGAAGATCTGATAAAAATAAAGTTCGTAAAGAATTATTTAGAGAAGTTTCTGGTATTTTCAGTTTCCAAAATAGCATCGTAAAGGTGAATAGAATAGTCTACAATTTTCGTATCACCGTTATCATCGCCACGTTACACACGGTGTCTCGTCATGCGTCCGTTTACTCTCGAAAAATCACTATCTTCGAAACATTTCTGCAACAGGGTCTTCCTACCCAGCACGAGGTCACGCTTGTTTTAAAAATAATGAGGAAGACGCGGTGTAACGTTCAGGATATATTATACCATGGTACCCTATTACTAACAAATGATTCTATAACGATACGAATTTTTTTTACTATACTCGTTTTCGTCTTAATGGTACCTGCGTTTACAAAAGAAAAATATCTGTAATTCTCATTGCTTGTATAAATCGTGGCTAAATTCAGGATATGCAACGTTTACACTTTTATTTTCTGATCCCTACAAAATTCGAAAATTGTATTCCTCCTATCGACTAACACATTTACTAGATTTATTAACATTTTCAACGTTGAAAACTGTAACTTAATCGCCTCTTTCTGTTAGATTTGTATAGAAACGATTTTAAAAAAATTATTTTGAATTATACAGGGTATTCGGCCACCCCTGGGAAATATTTTAATGGGGGATTCTTGAGGCCAAAATAAGACGAAAATCAAGAATACCAATTTGTTGAGGCTTCGTTAAAAAGTTATTAACAATTAAATTCAAAAATTTCAAATCATTCTGGAAAAATTATTGTCGGTTGCGGGGGTCAATTACAATCATTTTCGGTGAATAGACATACCCCCGAAATCCTACCCACTTTCGAGAAAAAAATTCGAGAAGGTGTGAAATTTTTCGACGAAATTAAAATATTTCAAATCGTTCTGAAAAAAATACTGTTAGCTGTGGGGGTCAATTACGATCATTTTTGGTGAATAGACATACCCTCGAAATCTTGCACATTTTCGAGAAAAAAATTGAATACTAGCGAAACTTTAAATGTTAATAACTTTTTATCGAAGCCTTCATCAACAAATTGGTATTCTTGATTTTCGTCTTATTTTGGCCCCTAGAATCCGCCATTAAAATTTTTCCCAGGGTTAGCCGAACACCCTGTATATTTTTTTTTTATTTTTCGTTGGTTCGGATACTCAATTTCAAGCACAAAAATCGCGACGAATATTGTTTGCACACCGAATATTGAAGGCTTGCTTGGTTTTAATCGCGAGTAACGGGACAAATAAGAGACAATTGAGTCGTTTCGCGATCAAATTTGTTCGATACGTTGGTGGTCATTACGTTCATCGGATTGACCATGCTTGGAACGGGTACACCATCGCTTAGGCGAGTTCAAGTTCAAAGCGAGTCTCGAGGTAACGATGAAGCTGACAGCTACAATCGCCGGCGATTGTTATATCTCTATTATCGACGACGCTGCTTCCTGTTCCATTTAAATCAGTGACGACTCCGAACACCATTCGTTTAAAGAACGGATCGCTGAATCGAAATCCTCGCGAGGCTTCGAACATTCACGGAAATCTTGCAACGGTTACGTAGATTCGACAGAAACACGATCACTTTAAGTTTCACGATCCTTTTACCGGTCATTTTTGATGATTTCTTTAGCAAACAACCGTGCAATTCTTTTCATCGAAATATCTCATGCATACTCATCGATATTTGTGAAATATGTACGAATTTTTTCAATTTGAAATATTAACGATTAGACATTCTACGTGGTCTGGAGCATAATAAAATAAAATGTTATTTCACACATTTGAAAAATTAAAATAGATTCTAGAAACAAAAGTCAACAATTTAAAATATGGAAACACTTTCAAGTTTAACTATCAATTTTAGAATACCTCCTTAAGTAACGACGTTGCAGAACAGGAGATCATGCTCGAGTCTTTTCAAGACAGTTTCCAGACACTCTGTGTGTTCTGAACGTTTAGACTGACTCTATTAGATAATTAATAGGACCAAGTGTCATAGGTCCACTTTGCAGACGTTTTCTGCAGATAAATCTTTATCAGCCATTTAATAATGGCTCACGACGCTGTACCAAACTACTAATTTCCATCCAATGAAATCACGACGTTAATTAATGCCTGTTCGATCGACCACTGTCCCGAAAGTTAAACAGTTTTACTATAAACGAGCAAATAACAAATAAAAGACGCCATTTTCAATCTGTTGTTTGTTCAATGAGAATATCATGGATTTAAAAATTTAATAAATAATTCCAAATACGTAGCAATGTGCACTAGGGGTGGATTTATTCAGGTTTATCAGCGTCGAAGTAAGTTTACGACTAACTCGAACTCCGTTACTTGCTCTAAAATGTTTCCAGAAAATGTAACGAAGTGAAAGTTATCGTCGGTTGTTCGCTAACAATGTTTCGAAGTCCAGCGGTTGCGCAACGCGGCCTTATCTAATAAGAGAAGTTACATTTTTACGCGAAAAGTCTCGAACGATAATTAGGATGGAAGAAAGGGGGTGAAAGAGCGCGTGAAACTCGGTTAATTGCGACAGTATTTACCGTGATGCCAGCAAGACGAGTCCCAAATATGACTTTTGCACCCGCGGCGAAAGTTCGATGCATCCGAACAAATGCGACGGATAGGCAAACAAAATTATCAATTATCAGCGTGACGCGGGAAAGTATACGATCGGTAGTCATCGTGGATACGAGCGTAATCGGTATCGAGGTTTGCTTTTGACACACGTCGAGTACGAAACTACGAAACGTACACAATCGAGAGAAAAACACTGATGATTCATTTAAACTGTGAACGATGATCGTTTCGCGAACAATAAAGCAGCTGAAATCGAGGACTTCGATAATTAAACGATCTTTCGAACAGACGATTACGGTTTAGAGACGTCTGTGATTGAATTAGAACAGCGACGAGTTTTCATTTTCAAGTCACGAATAAATTTGTACCTAGATAAAAATTACCTGGATACGTTATTCGAATGAAATGGAGCTCGATTTAAAATTACAGTCTTTATCTTTCGTCTGCATTTGAAATAACAAATATTCAAAAATAAATAGAATACTAATATTTAACAAATACACAAGGTTAATTAAATTTTCAGCCATATTTGTGCGCAAGTTTCCAGCCCCACGAGGCTCCATTTTTTTTAAAGAAAAATTCGAACGGAATTTAAAAACGACGATCGTTTTCCTTGATACCTGGCATTTGTTGCAATTGAAAGGAGCGATAATTTAAATAGTTGATAGAGGTAGGAAACGATTAATCATCCGCGTGAAATTCGCCAAGTTTCCAAACGTCAGCGCGTGACTATGAAATCGTACGAGACGGAATGGAATATTTTTCGGTAACTCGATCATAATGGAACATTACGGAGTCTACGCGGAGGAAGAATGAGTCAGAAACGCCGAGCAGTTTACGAATAAACTATCAATGCCGAGGTCGACGAAGAACCGCAATAAACGTGTAGCGTGAGTGTTGGTTGCGTGACGAACGTCGTCGTTCATGCAACGCGATCGTGACGATGCTTCGGTATTCGTGACGTGTCGCGTACGTCATTGGCTCGACGAGTTAAAATTACAAGATGAAATAATTACGCGAATCGGCGTAACCTTTATCCCTCCGATGATCGACACTAAAGTAACGTTAGAACCGCTTCTTACATAACGAGAAATTCTCTTGGGCACCTCGAGCGTTCCTTGCTCTATTTTTAAAGAGAAATGTGCCTGTTTTATAGACTGTCATTGTCTGGCGCTTACAATCATCGTCGAAATTACTATTTAAATTTTATAACTTGCAACGTGTGCTGTGATCAAGGTCGCGGTACTATAGCGATACAATATAATTATGCCACAATATTTCAATCGACACAATGTATTCTCACCCGGAATTCGCGATCGAATTGGCTAGATGTCAATATGTATTTTCCCTCGTGAATTGGAATTGTTCGTCGTCTTGGAGTAAATATAAATTTAAACAATAAAATTAGTCCAAACGTACTCCAACCATGATAAATTATCTTTTGTATCTTCAGAATGTAAGATTTTGAACATACGTTATTTACAAAAATTTGAGAATTTTTCGTCGTCTTGGAGTAAATATAAATTTAAAGAAAAAATAATAAAATTAGTCCAAACGTACACCAACCATGATAAATTATCTTTTGTATCTTCAGAATGTAAGATTTTGAACATACGTTATTTACAAAAATTTAAGAATTTTTCGTCGTCTTGGAGTAAATATAAATTTAAAGAAAAAATAATAAAATTAGTCCAAACGTTCTTCAACTATGATAAATTATCTTTTGTATCTTCAGAATGTAAGATTTTGAACATACGTTATTTACAAGAATTTTATAAATACTTTCACGCGTAGACAGAGGAGGAAATTCGCGATTCTTTTTCTTTAAACATTTTCATTGTCAGGTGCAGTTGCATCGTTACTCTTGCGCAAGAAGTGCGGTCGTAGCGAGCTATAGGCTCCTTGAAACCATTCGATTTTTTCTCTCCGCGACCAAGAAAGAGATACGATTTGCTCCAGTTTCTAGAATCGCCCTGTATTGTTATCGTATGGTTCTGTTTTCTTGGAATTCAACAGTGTCTGTTTCCGTTTGAAACTTTTCCATCGACGTGTGTGTACATACGTTAGACGCGATGTTTCACCGCTGTTCTTAAACTGTTTTATCGCTCAACTTAGATAAAGCTACAGAATCGACTGCCATAAAAGTTATTCAATACGCAATCTTATTTCACGTTCCGGAAAATTAAAAGTTGAAAGGAAATATCTCGCAAGAAATTCGGTCGAAATTAGTTGAACTTTCATCCGACCAAACGCAGAAGCTTTAAATTATTGATTGAACGAAGTGTGGTCCACTAGAATCATTTATGACCCAGTATTCTCCAAAACATTGTCGGCTTTAACGTTTAACGAAGAATTCTCGAAGTGGATGGTAAATGGGTTAACGAGAGAGACCGGAATTCGATATTAGAATCGACGGAATCTCTCCCGATAAATGAAGTTTTCGCACGAAGCTGTCGACGACGACATCATTATAAAATACCATGGCGATGTCAATCGAAATGATCTCACGTGGCGCGTAACGGGGGAGAATTATATTTAGCGTATTTCCTGCAACCGTGTTCCGAACCGAGTACGAAAATAAACGAGTCTTACGACGTATTCCGTCGACGCGAAATTTTAATGTTTAAACGGAAATTTTAACTGTTTTCTTCGACTGTAAAACTCGTATTTTTGTATTAGATTCGACGGTGCAAAACTCAAAATAAAAATATCGTTCAAACTTCGATTTGTTTGCAAAGACAAAGCATATTACGACTCACGACACGAGACGCTGTTAACACTCTGTTTAAAATAATTAGCAAATGCTAAAACGCTTTAATCTGTGCAATACATTGCAACTATATTGCATAGATCTATATTGGGTGCAAATTATCTCTGATATTTGCTTCGTTATTTCAAATGGCTCGGAATTGCGATCTCCTAATTGATCTCATAATAGACAGTGTCTTCGTTACGAATGAGAACACCCGGAATCGATACACATTGGATATTATCGTTAGCTCTCGTAACTCCAACGTAAACCCTTAATTCCATCGAGAGAAGGGTAGTTACTATTTAGAATCTTAATTAACCGTCATTTTACGAGTTTCTAAAAATTAAAAAAGATACAAAGAATTCTAAATCTACAGAGTTATCTATCTTTTGTTTTTGTTTGTAATTTTTACATTATATTTTCTAAAAATATCGTGTCGTCATCATTCGAAATAAGACTCTTTAAACAAAAGACGTACTTTGCGGGATAGAAGGCCAGCCGTGGGCGTACGATCGTTAGGGTCGGATTCGGGAATTGGCTCGTTGGGATTTTCCATGTGCATTCCCGGCCATCCAACCCAGACTCCATTTCCGCTGATAACCACAGGTGCTACCGCAGTTACAAGGCCGCCGGCACTGAAATTGAAAACACGCCAACGTTAATCGGGGGAAAATAGATAGAAAATACGATCGCAAAAACAACGGAAAAACAACGCGGGGAGGAATGCAATCATTCCGGAAAGGAGTTACGAGACATACTGGGTCAGACGCGTAAAGACTGCGACCAGAGATCGACATTATTCGAATCCTTTCAAGTAAATATGCTTTACAATCCCGTGTATTTTATCCGCAA
The DNA here is from genome assembly GCF_051014445.1 of Colletes latitarsis. Classification (NCBI taxonomy): domain Eukaryota; kingdom Metazoa; phylum Arthropoda; class Insecta; order Hymenoptera; family Colletidae; genus Colletes; species Colletes latitarsis. Next base: position 47,178,694 of record NC_135134.1, read on the forward strand.
GATAATTATTGTTATCACTATTTATTAGAATAATTTCGTTTCATTCTGTCCACATACTCGAATTTTTTTCTCGAAAATGGTTAGGATTTCGAGGGTATGTCTGTTCACCAAAAATGACTGCAATTGACTCCCCCAACCGAAAATAATTTTTCCAAAATGATTTGAAATTCTTTTTTTCCGTCGAAAAATTTCACACCTTCTCGAACTTTTTTCTGGAAAGTGGGTAGGATTTCGGGGGTATGTCTATTCACCAAAAATGGTTGTATTTGATCCTAGAACCTAGAAATAATTTTTTTAGAACGATTCGAAATTTTTTTTTTCGTCGAAAAATTTAGGCACTTGTCGATTTTTCTTAAAAATTCCTTTTTCATTTTTAGTAATTTTGTTTGACGTCCTACAGAAAAGTTGTCTAATACTTTTTTATAGGTACCTATGGGCTCTACTTCAGAAAAAAGTTTCATTGAAATATATTCACTATTCTAGGAGTTATGGCTGTTTGAAAACTGGATCAGTTTTAGGGGGTTTTTCTCACTTTACGGAGTCAAGGACCAACTTTTCGAATATTTTTAGAATTTTTTACATATTCTACACTAAAATACGCGTCGTTTGCTTTTTTGAACATTAAAATCGTCCAATCCGTTCAGGAGTTATGACATTTTAAAGATTCGCATGAAATTTCGGGGAACAATTTCTGGCCTCACATTAGATTTTCGGTATGGAATTTTTTTCTCGAAAATGCGTAGGATTTCGGGGGTATGTGTAATGACCAAAAATGATTGTAATTAACCCTCCTAGCTAGAAATAATTTTTTTAGAACGATTTGAAATTTTTCTTTTTTGCCGAAAATTTGGGCACCTACTCGAATTTTTTTCTCGAAAGTGGGTAGGATTTCGGGGGTATGTCTATTCACCAAAAATGATTGTAATTAACCCTCCTAGCTAGAAATAATTTTTTTAGAACGATTTGAAATTTTTCTTTTTCGCTCAAAATATTTGAGCACCTACTCGAATTTTTTTCTCGAAATTGCGTAGGATTTCGGAGGTATGTCTATTCACCAAAAATGATTGTAATTGACCCCTACAACTAAAAATAATTTTTCCAGAATGATTTGAAATTTTTTAATTTAACCTTTAATTTCACTTGTGCTTTTTTAATTTAAAAAAATTCTGGCTATTTCCGCCTCTAACCGACCCGCCTATCGTCGACACAATAACAATAAAGATAACGAGAGACACGGCTTGTGAAAAAAAAAAAAACACCCCGTGTGTAAATATAAAAGTTCACCGAGTGCCCGTCATCGTATCGAGCGATAAGGCGAGGATAATATTGAAAAACGTCTTCGATCGACTCTGCAACCACTCGTCAGGGCACGAACGACCATATTTACATAATGACGAATACATGGCGACGATAGTCGTGAATTCCCCCATCTGCTTTTACTTTTATTTTATTCTATCGGTGCATAAATTCGACGATAAACCGTGACAAACACGCGCAAACGCGATCGATCGTGCAATGGCGTCGCTAATAAATTGGTATCGTTGAAAAGTGCCAACGATATCGATTGACGATTACGAAACAATGCTGATTGCACAACCTTACTACTGAGTAATTCCCATTATTTTATTGTAAATATAGAAAATTCGTTTTAGTTTCTTACGAGGATATTAAAGAATATTTGAAACTGTTCATCGATCGTTTAACGATTCGCCATTCTACTTCATACAATGACCAGACGATATCGCTTCTCGATCGTTTCATTTATAAATCTCAATGCATCTATTTATCATTTTCTAAATACGAGGATATATGTTGCTTTTAATTTATTTAATTTCGAATCTGATATGTAAAAAATAAAAATACGCGTTTAACACTAGATTTACGGAAACCGTCAATTTGACGGATGTCAGATTCCATATTAAAAATTGCAGAACGCGTAAATGTTATTTGTTAACAACTTATGTTGAATCTGATTGATGCAATGGCATGAATATATATTCTAATTAAAAGAAAAATCGTATTTTAAGGTAATCGTCAACGTGAAAGGTATCAATAAATATATGTAACACTAGGTTTACGGTTCGCGTCAATTTGACGCATTCAGATTCTAAACTTAACGTTATAGGACTCATAAATATTATTTGTTAGCAATTTATGTTGAATTGAATTGATGTAATGATATGGATGTATCCTCTAATTAAAAGAAAAATTGCCTTTTAATGCAACTGTCAACGTAGCGAATTATAATAAAAATATGCGCAACGAGTGTCCGTAAACCTAGTGTTACCTGAATTCTAATAAAAAAAGAAAATTCTCAAAGCTTAATGCAGACGATGACGCTTTATTCTTAATTGTTACGTTAAAGAGTTCAATCCTCTTCGATTTAAGAATAATCTCGAAGGTTACCATCGTTGAGTTTTGGAAAACCCTAACGTCACGCTATCAGAGAAAGACCGTTCTTCCGCGATCCAAAGCTGGAAGGTCGAAGTGCTAGGCTCTTCCGCGAGCCAATGCTAAGACCATAAACTCAGACAACGGAGAATAGCCACGTGAGACGGCCTTGGTTGCGCAACAATTCGTTCTTTTGTTATCTTTTCTTTAAATATCCGGCTACCCGGCGACACGCGCTACAGGCACGCGCAAGAATGAAACTAAACGATTTAAACATGTGAGTGAAACGTCAACCAGGGTAGATGTCCCAATAACTGCCATCTTAAGCTCGTTGCGTAACCTCGTTTAATCATTTTAGATGCGATTTAAACCAAGCAAGCGGTTTCAGAGCCTTTGACAAATGACCTATCAGTTGATAATTGTGTTATATTCATTACAGTTTTTTTTCGCTCCGATCCGATACGTATAGAGCAACAAATATATCCAACATATATTTCCTTTCTCCCCGATTGCAAAACTTGAAACTTTCTTTTCGGGAATTTTCTTTTATACTAAATTTCTCTTTTTTCGTATTAACATTTCTACATCAACGCGACTAGAAGAGGAAACTTTTACGTGTATACGGTGGACGAAATTTCTATAAACATACGTTGAAAACTTACAGCAACGTCGCAAATAGTTCGCCTTGATCTCTGATAAAGAAATCCGTTCGAGGAACAGCGAACAAGATTAACAGATCCGATGCAGGTGATTTGATTTATCGTTGATCGTTAAACGAACGAAGAGAAAAGGAAAGAAATTTTATAATCATAAAAAAAAATGTAAAAAAATGGAGTTGCGTCTTTTTTATTGCAAGGTCTGGGTCAGAGGCGAGAACTGTTCTTTTCTTCGGTGTGGCCCAGCGATAAAGATCGCAGAGTAGATCGCGTGGATAATTTATCGTCGGACAATCCCGTTCACCTGCGATTGTCGTCCCACGTCGATCGCGAGAAGCTTGTCTTCGAAAGAAAAGAGACTTGCACATTCCGCGATCAACGTACGAGCGTTTCCCAAGCGCACGTGCATGGGCCTCGGACGGACGCGTGATCGTATCGTGACTTTTCCGTGGAATGCCCGCGATCTAAAGCGCCCTTTGACCTCGTCCCACATACGCGCACGACCCAATAGCCGATGCATCGCAGCGTGCCCATCGATGGGACGCATTCGCCGAGCATGTCATCGCCGCGTCATGATTGTAAATTTGTAATCGAACCTGGCAATCGTTCAACGCATCGACGAAGGGCCGGGCACGATGGCTGCTAACGATCGAGCATCGAACTAGATCAGCCGTACGACTATATTCTCGATAAAACGTGCGTTGCAACGATTCTGCTTAAGGATCTCTTTTGGCAGCTCAACGAAGCTTATGGATCTGTTTCATGCAATGTTTCTCGGAATAATGTCTGTAAATATTAGCTAAATTAGAAGTAATATGAAGTTTGTTATTTTCTGCGATTTTTTCCAAATTTTAGGGATCAACGAGTAGACTACGCCAATGGTTCTTAATCCTTTCACCCCTACGAACCTCTTTTATGTAATGTTCCTCGGAATAATTTTCTTAAATATTAGTTAAATTAGATGTAATATGAAGTTTGTTATTTCCTGCGATTTTTTTCAATTTTAGGGATCAACGAGTTGTCTACGCCAATGGTTCTTAATCATTTCACCCTTTTATGTAATGTTCCTCGGAATAATTTTCTTAAATATTAGTTAAATTAGATGTAATATGAAGTTTGTTATTTTCTGCGATTTTTTTCCAAATTTTAGGGATCAACGAGTTGTCTACGTCAATGGTTCTTAACCTTTGCTCCCCCACAGACCCCTTTTACACAATGTTCCCCAGAATAACGTCCCTAAATATTAATTAAAATAGATAGAATATACAATTTTGTATTTCCTGCAAATCGTTTCAAATTTTAAGGATCAACGAGTCTACGCCAGTGGAAACTTCTTCTCCGCCATGAACCCCTTTTGGTACCTCAATGAAAAGCTTACGGATCCGTTTTATGCAATGTTCCCCGAAATAACATTCTTAAATATTAGTTAAATTAGATATAATATAATATTAGAGAGCTTACGAGGACCATAAAAATTCTCTAAGAGTATTTCAGTTTTGATTCTTCGGTAGAAATCGAGATGAAAATAATTATTAACCAGTCAGCTGTGTTTGACGACTATATCCGTCATACGTAAAATTTGGTTACCATTTGATATTTAAATTGTAATTTTAACGAAAGCTAAAATATATTCGTAAATTTCAATATGTTTAGAATCGTTGGAGGTCGAAACGAAATAAAACAAACAAGTGCAAGCTCTGAGAAGAGGTCGCCCACAGCTGACTGATTAAAAGAGTTTTCAACCGTTCCTCTTGCATATCAGGAACTTAATTAAGAATAATTTTTCGAAATCGAAAGATTTACATCGGTCTAATTATCGTAATGTCAAAGCATCGGAAAGATAACGTTTCGCCAACTGAATTGCACCCAATAAATCACGTCGAAGAACGTTCCGGTACAACGTGTAACGTTTAACGTTATCTCCCGTTAATTGGTGACGTTCGAGGCTAAAAGGATATCGCGATTATGTTTGTAAACGATTCGCCGCAGACGATACTGTCGTAATTTCAGCTACGCGTGAACGATCAACACTATTATTAACTGGATGCGTTCTATTTTCAGAATTCGGTGATTTCAGCGAGCGTCGACGCGTTTCGATTGGAAAATACAACCGTATTCTCGTTAGTTGCGCTACGTTCAAAAAAGTCACCACCCACGCTCTCGATTTCGTCACGATGGAACTCTTGTTCGAGGCTAGAAAAGAAACTATACTTGTTACTTTCAGCCGGTGAATTCGAGTTGATCTTTCTTTTCCCGTAAAATCGAAGATATATGAAACGAAATCCGAGTACCCTTAACACTAGAACTACCGACAATTATAGGGTGTTCGTTTGTACGAAAGGAATTGAAACGATAGATACGCGAAGAAATATACAGGGTGTTTGGTCACTCTTGGGAAAAATTTTAATGGAAGATTCTAGAGGCTAAAATAAGACGAAAATCAATTTGTTGTTTGTTTGAGACTTCGTTAAAAAGTTATTAACGTTTAAAGTTCCGCCTGTAGGACGGCAACCTACGAAAGAGAAAGATCTATCACGATTTTGGCAACATTTCCTATCTTATTTTCAATGCTTTCTTTCTGTACGACTTAGATATTATTATTATAGTTAGGACTTCAATGTTTGAAACCATATTCTAATTGTTGGAAAAAATGGTTGTATTCAGTGAGTGCAACTTCACGTAGTTGCATTTTTCCTCTTTTTTTTTTGCAAATGCAACAATGCAAAAACAGATTACAGTTGCAAACTTATTCATACAAAACCATATAATCGTCGGCTGATCGATTATACTTATCGATCTGCGTTAAAGGCACATATTAACCGAAGGACATCGAACGGTGAATGCACTTTCAAGATTTCTCATACATGTTTCAAGGTATCGTAAACGATCAAGTATTTAAACGTTTACGGTGTTATTATTTTGCATTTATTGCTTTATGCGTGCTCCTAATACGTCTCACAGTAATTAAGTAGTACTGTTAATCGGTCGATTTGATCTCGAAAAGACTATCAGGCTGCCAAACACATGTCGAGGATGGTTTGAGTTAACGGTGCGAACGTAAATACGATCGTGGTACCGAAATAACTACTAAATGATTCTAAACGTAAATATCTCGTAAAGAATTCGCTTCTCGATGCTTGTACCTCGAAATTGGGTGAAATCTGATTACGTTCGCTACGGTACGATTACGCGATTATTAGAGTTCCCTAAAACTTAACGTTTCGCTTGAAATATTGATTCACGTGGATTCGTAAACACAGAGCTACCGTTCGGAGTAAAAACTACCGCTAGAAGCGTAAAGAAATTTAATCTTGTAACAAGAGACATTCGTTCCGGGGTCACCTGGTGGTTGTTAACACGCTGAACTCTCGAGGTATCAATTACTCTGCGGTACGAGTTCGTAAAGAGAACGTTGGCTAACAAACTGAAGAACCGAATTAATATTCAGAGATTAACTCCCCGGTAAGATCAGACAGAATTTGTGAACAATGAAACAATCGTATATAATTTGATGTACAAACAATGGTGAGACGTGTTCGCACTTGCATTGAAACCGAAGGCAAAGACTTCGAGCAATTATTACAACGCAAAACAAGCCACAACGTGGAAACAAAACCTTTTTCTCGTTTTTGCATATAAAATAAATGGTCTGGTTTAATGGCAAAAATTCGTGATAAAAAATTCGCCATCCACAGGGGGCATTACAATAATGATTCGTAAAATAAACCTCAGATTCATAAGTTGACCATTCCTATCTGAATGACATTGCTTTTCTTCTCGTTTGATCTTACTAGCTTTGCTTTTCTTCGCTGTACGAAAGATGAACGTGTTAACCTCAGAGTAACGTTCATTTTAAGAATCATTACTTTAACTTTTCTTGGATGCAAACGTTGCAGAAATAAATGACTGTTTTTATTCTCATTTGATCTCGCTAGCTTTTCTTTTCTCCGCTGTACGAAAAATGAACGTGTTAATCTCAGAGTAACGTTCATTTTAAGAATCATTACTTTAACTTTTCTTGGATGCAAAGGTTGCAGAAATAAATGACTTTGCTTTTATTCTCGTTTGATCTTACTAACTTTGCTTTCCTCAGCTGTACGAAAGATGAACCCGTCAATTTCGGAGTTCATTTTACGAATCATTACTGTAGATTTTCTTGGATGCAAACTTTATGGAAATAAATGAATTTTAAGGAATTATCTTGGCATTTCACCACGTTTAACCAGTGGAGTTTCCATAGTTCTGAAACACCCTGTATCCAACGAGGACGCGACACCGACGCATCCGATTTCGAACGGCAATCAATGCCACCGCTGACGAACTTCGTGTTTTTCCACGACCTCTATTGTATCTCCTCCGTGCGAGCCGAGGAAGTAACTTGACTGCGACAATCGCGATAATATATCGCCACATACGTAACGCGAGAAGGCACGCGAAAAGCACGTGGCACCGCAAAATACCTAGTGAATGAGTACGTTCTGTGAAAGATGCATATCGATACGTTTCCGTATCTCTTATCGTTATCAGGAGAGAGGGGCGGGATTTTCTTGTTAACGTCAGGCCCTCGTCATTATGAAATAAGTACAATTCATACACAAACCGATTTTTCGTACGAAGAACGCTTCAACGTTATCTTGGAAACGTACAACTCGTTGCTTGGATAGAAAAAAAACAAACAAACAAACATCTACAGATAAGAGTATTTAATGAACGAGCACGCGATCCATTCTACGCGAGCGATTATTATTCGGAAAAGTTCCATTGGAATTGTCAATATCGACTAATCGCGAACGGAACGATTGTGCAATTCAAACATCGAACAAACGTTCTCTTATATTTTCTATTTATTCTGACCGTCGAATTTAGAACATCGAAGCATCTGAGAAGCTACTAACGTTAATTAGTTTTTAATATTGTTAACGAAAGAGTGCATTATCCGTTGACCTAGTAATTCTGCAAACAAACTTCAAATGAATTTTGTGTAACGAGATGAATACCTAATCAGCGAATTTGTAAAAAGATTCGTATGGATGGAAAGTTATTTATTTACGTAAAATTTAAAGAGCAAACGATTACGACACACGTTCGACCGATAAAAATTTATTCGTGCTCCGTGTATTCGTTATTCGTCGCCTAGTTCACTTGCTGAGCTAGCGAATATGAAATGCTAATATATTCGACGTTTGCAGACCAGGCAATTACAGTGCCCCAGTGTATTCTCTACTCGACAATTAAACCGAGGAAAAATGCTGCATAGAAGGAACGATCGGTCTCGAGCTATGGACAGTGTTGTACTGTCTTTATAGGCTTATTAGGCTGTTCTTATTCTACTTGCCGCCAGTAAGTAGAATGAGAACAGACTCACGATATTTAAAAAAAAGACTCATTACGAAAGAAAAGGTGTAGAACAAACTAAAAATTCTTGTTTCGACAAGTTATCGTCAAAGGAGGATTCGATTAAATTTAAACTTTTTGTTTCTTCGGCAAAAAACAAAAAAAAACGAATCATTATAACGTTTTATATCAATATATTCGACACAGTTTGCTTGGACAATCGTTACAGAATTCACAAAAGAGTAAATTTTCATAGTAGAATTTCTTGTTGATAGTGAAATATGGAGTTTGAAATGTAAATACATCGACAAAATTGTCGACGACCCAGGATGCGATAACTTTATACAGGGTGTTCGACCACCCCTCTAGAGTGTTCTAGAGGCCAAAACAGAACGAAAATCAAGAATACCAATTTGTTGATGGAGGCTTCGTTAAAAAGTTATTAACAATTAAATTCAAAAATTTCAAATCGTTCTGAAAAAAATATTGTTAGCTGTGGGGGTCAATTGCGATCATTTTTGGTGAATAGACATACCCTCGAAATCGTACACACTTTCGAGAAAAAAATTCGAGAGTGTGAAATTTTTCGACGAAATTAAAATATTTCAAATCGTTCTGAAAAAAATATTGTTAGCTGTGGGGGTCAATTACGATCATTTTTGGTGAATAGACATACCCTCGAAATCGTACACACTTTCGAGAAAAAAATTCGAGAATGTGTGAAATTTTTCGACGAAATTAAAATATTTCAAATCGTTCTGAAAAAAATATTGTTAGCTGTGGGGGTCAATTACGATCATTTTTGGTCATTACATATACACCCAAAATCCTGCGCATTTTCAAGAAAAAAATTCAATACGGGTGGAACTTTACACGTTAATAACTTTTTAACGAAGATTCCACCAACAATTTGGTATTCTTGATTTTCGTCTTATTTTGGCCTCTAGAATCCCTCATTAAAATTTTTCCCAGTGGTGGCCCTGTATACTCTGTATAATATTTAATAACGAAAATATCAAACGACGTAAACGGAAAGTTTATGGCTGACTGAGACGTCTGACCCAATACGATCTACAATCCCTTACGAAACTGATCTCTCGTTCTCCCAACAATATTTTCTACTTGCACGACTTCAGAATACGAACCAGTGAAATAAAGAATAATATATTAATTTTCTTTTTTCTTTCTTTAAAATTTCCACTACAATAATGTGCAATAATTTTTTTTGGCATATTACCTTCCTTCAAGATTATCAGTCTTTGTTATTTTCCATTTAGATTAAATCTGTGGACAGATAGCAAAATCTGATGTATCGCTTTAAAAATTAATAAAATTGCGTCCACAGAAGGATCAAGGCGAATATATCGATCGAACTACGATTAAGAAATCTTTTATATCGATACCAAAATAAAACTTTTTAAACGAATCTAAAAATCGGGAATGTGGGATATAATAATTAACAAATCACAAACGATATAATTAATTTGTATACTTCGTGCAATAAATTTTGCTCATCCCCGATGTCGAACACCGGTTTATCTACGAATCGACTTGTTTATTGCGTTCTGTTTTTGTTTCGTGTGCCGGTTTACGTGCATCGCGGATACGATTGTAAAATAAAAAGAAATTGAGTTTAAACTCCCCGATTCGGTTCGCGGCGATTATCTTTAGTGTCTGTTTACAAAGCACTGGTCTTTAATCTTATTCCTTGGCAAACGGAATCGCGTAGCATTCGCCGAGCCATCGCGAACGAGCAAAGAGAAACGAGTCACCCGGCAATAATTAATCCCATTTTTGCAACGAACTACGTATTTTACGAACGCGATTAGATTAGAAAGGAAATCATTTTTTTTGTTCGTCGAAATTGACCGGGGATGTCCCGCGATAGTACAATAAATTATCGATAAACATTTAACCCTCTGTAACTCCGTATGACTCTTAGGTCACATACACGTACATCTATACGTTCAAAGAGTGATTTCATCCTTTTACCAATATGTGTCATTGTGACTTTAAAGCAATACCATGAGCAACAATGTGTTCGTAAACGATTATTTAGAATTTCTCTACAGTTCGAAGTTATTTTGTCGGCGTGAAATTAATATTTGTTGTATTATAAAAACACGATAAATAAACGATAAAAACCTCGACTGGTTACACTGCCTTTTCAAACAGTTTGAAAATATTTACTGATCTTGTTTACCGACGTCATTTTCCATCGAAAACCGTATCGAATTTATTTAAAAACTTTCCATATAACATATTTTTGACAGACACTATAAACACGCAAAATTTAATTAAAATCAAGGGGGAGGGGGGAGACCCTGGATATTTCTTATCAGCGATGGCTAGGCGTGTATGAAAACTAAAGAAATGATGAAACGCTCGAAGGACGTACGAGTTGAAGGCTATAAAATAACAAGATTGACGCATTGTTAATACATTATTATGAGTAATTTACATATTATCTTTTATCCTCTCGATCGTATCTCGAAAAGAAAACTTTATTTAACGCGTGAAGACATAATCGGATGTATATCGGATAAGATTGCTATTTATGTGACAACGACAGATAAAACCTTGTTAAAAAGACACGCAAATCGATATACTAACAGAGATCGTGTCGCGCGGATAACATTTTATTTAACATTACGATTACGATTCTTGTCAAATTCCCGACAGAATCAAATCGTCGCGCGTGATAAGCAAAATAATAAATTTTCACAGCCAATGTCGCGAATCGAGAACATGTTATATTCCGAATTGTAAATCATGACAGAGATATCAGATTGTTGCAGAAGTTTCGGTAAACAAGAGACAAGGTTCCATCACTTGAAAACATTCCAATTGCGGATGGAAACATAATTGATTCGTAAAAGGGGGGAAGGAATGTTACCAAACAAACGTTTGAAATCTTGTTTACTCGAAGACGAATTCACGTTCGCGTTCTTAAATGCACAAAACGTGCAAATGTATAGTAAATATCGTAGTTGTACTCGTACTGACAAATCGTGAATGTGTAATTTGTAACTAATACTACTGTGTCATTTGTTACCCATATTTTTAAATTTAATCCAACGCAAACCCTTCAATATCTCTATTCGAACATAAATGGACTTACGCTTTCAAAATAAACGGTTTAAATATCGTTTTTCAAAGCAGTTAAACTCGGGCATGAACGTTAAGGGGTTGACGAGTCTTTTTGAAACATAATCTGAATGAATGAATCGGGGTAGAATATCGACGATCGTTTTACGAGCGTGATCTTACGAAAAATTTCGACATCGCCGACGCGCTATATAGTAACAAATTTTCCGACGACGAACAGCTCGCGATGTGTAATCGTGTACTATTTTTTCGCGAACCATAAATAAACACACGAGGATCGCAATATCGATGCTCGTCGACTATTAACACTTTCGCAGCCATGCGACCTAAAATTTACTCAAATGTATATCCAAGTACTTGTCACGGGATTCTGTTCAATTAGAATGGGAATTAAAATGAACAAATTTCTCTATAGCGTCATGCTTGTACTTGTTTATTGTTTAAAATTGAAATAAATTTAGACGTTACAAGCTCAAATAGACAAAATTTCAAATTCATGAACGTGCAAATATTAAAATTTAAAATAGACGCTAATATTTTTGTTAAACAATGATCGAACTAATGGCACGTGTATTTGCAGTTGTTTTGAATGAAACACGTGTATTTTCAAAACAAGAGAAACGAATTTTTTCAGGTTTTTTGCAATTTATATCAAAGACGTAAATGAATTTATTCGACTATCCAAACGACCATTTTGATGAACTTAAAATAAATGTACTGTTAAATAATTATTGCGATTATAAATAGGCATGATAAAGTCATCTGCCTCTCTATAAATAGAAACTGGCGTAAAATTACGTCAGCAGCAACTAGCTCTAGATTTAAAAATTGCGTAAAATTACGTCAATGGCTGTGAATGTTCTAAGATACAGTCAACAATAACTTTTAATCGAATACAATAACAGAAATTGTAATAATTACGAATTTTAGATCTGTTTAACTACTCCTTTCTCCATTGCTTTCAAGTTTTTTCAATAAAGATATTTTTCATTACCTTTCGTTACTTGTTAACGTTAAAATTATCTTGTCAGTTTTCTATTGGTATTATACAAAAGAAATTTTTGTAAAGGGAGTGGTAGAATATTGGAATATTTTCAATAATCCTGACAATATAAAAGTGACTCAATTTCGTTCGTTTCGAGAATTTTGTCTGAAAGGTGCAGTCAGTATAGAGCTAACACAATTTTCTAACATTATTGATTTACCAATCTCATTCTCGAGAGCTAGTATGCATCGTAAGAGGTTTTTAAAATCTGTAGAAAATCATATCCTCTTAGAAATGTTGTCTTAACACAGAATGGAGTAAATTTTTATTTCGATAACACCAGATAAATAACACAACTTCTCGAAAGTGTTTCCGGTGAACGCGAGCAAAGTGATTATGGCGTTCGTCGACGAAGTGGTATCAAGTAAAACAGAAATCGCGAAAATGAGAGAATCCACGAGGTTTTGTATTCCTCTTGTATCGCCTCGCTGCGTCCTCCGCGGATATTTCTATCGACTTGTTTACGCAACGGAATAAATTATGGAACAATCGAATATTCATATAGAAGAATGCCGTCGACTTCGCTGATCCCGCGAATCTTTTGTCAGGGATCTTTTCCGTAAATCTAGCGCGGATCCAGCGACGAAAGCCACGCTTAAACAAGACCCACAAAATCAAAGCAGATGCTCCGAAATCCAGTTACCACTTCGACGATCAATGCAATTCTTATCCACTAAATATCGAATAAAGAATGACACGTTTCACGAATAAATCAAAATGTAACTGTTCGATCGAATAAACATCGTAGATAAATCGATAAACATTTTTCCTATCTCTGTTGTTTATTATTATTGCTATACTACGAAGCTAAAGAGATTATCCTGGAATTTGAACAACTTGTGAATTATAATGTATACAATGATCATAGCATTACAGATAAAATCGTCGCAAATGTATTGGAGAGTTCAAGAGAATTAGATGAAATTCAAATTTTTCGATCAAAATTTTTAGAACAGATTGTTTTAATATTAATTTGATTATTTGTTAACAGCAGTACTGTCGCGAAAACTTTTAATAACGAACAGACGAATTCCTGATGATACGTGTAAAACATTAAACGTTTTTAAAATGGTTTTTGGTTTGTTCGTTTTAGATAAGCAGAACGGTGAGAAGTAGGCTCCACTGAAATAACTGTGTCTTCGACAATTTTGAAGGTACAGTTACATGCTACTTCTTTGTTTTGTTGAGTCAAAGTGACCGTTTGAAAAAGATTAATAGCACTATTATCATGAAAACACATTTAATGGGTGAAAGGACGGATTTCCTTTATATCGTAAACATGATTCAGGGACAATCTTTATAGCTCCGTGCAGCTATCGAACGCAGAGCAATTAACTGTAAAAAAGAAAGCGCGTAAGAAACATTCGCGTAGTGCAATATTACTCTATAAATTGCGTGGCACCAGACAGAGAAAAATAATAACAATGGAGTAGAGTAAAAAAATATATCTGTAAACAGATAATAGAGTTTATTACACTTATTAATATCACGACATCGATCGAAATTAAACGTAACGAAAGTATTAGGACGATATTGATATAAAAAAATATTTGAAAAAACATATCTCCCAATAACTCGACTGTTTGCATTCTTTTTTTGTTCACTTGTGTTCATAATTTCAGGAAAACAGACCCAAATTATTACACCGACCATATCTGGCAGAAGGAAATTGATAATGGACATTAAATCTTTTTCCTTTTTCACTTTGATTGAAGCTTACTTTCATCGCTAAAAACTATTTTTAATCAAACGCGGTCCAATGCAAATGATCTTGTGCAAACCAAAGTCTTCCTGTTTTCTTTAGATACTAATGGTTTCTTAACGTCACGCTGTCCACGAAGATTACAGGATAATAAACGAAGACGAATGGTTTGCATTCGCTCGCATCTAGTTTACCAACTTGAACCACTTTCGTATATTTATCAACAGAAGTTTTTCTTTCATCTGTAACCGACAAACAACGAATCTATCTTGACTGTTGTTTTCTGGGGTCGATCACTTCTTGATACATTTTTTAAACGACCTCGTTGAAGAAACTGTTTTCTTTCTTTTTATCGAATAAACAGTCTGCTTCGAGACGTTTAAACACAAAGAAACTTTGGAACATCGATTCTTCATTTATTAAGCCATCAATGGTTCCTTTTTTAAATTTCTGATTTTGTCTCGTACCATGCTAATGACAATGATATGATACTTCGACAGGAATCATATTTCAGATTGTAATTCACGATCGTAAATAAATCGTCCGAATACATTTGTCCAGCTACGTACAAATAAACTTAATTTACGAGGCAAAAAATTTGTAAGAATGTGAAGAAAACAAATATCAAGAAAAACGTCCGTGTTGTATACGTGTATACTATTTTTCTCAATATATTTTACACCGTATATTTACAATTTGAACAAGACAGCTTGGAGAAACCTATCAGTTAGTGTAACTTTGTTATCTTGATAAAAACGTCGAATAATAAATACAAGATAAACACCTATATCTATTAATCGTTTGATAAAGATACAAATTTTAATCATAGATTGATATATTTTACGATGGACAAATAAAAATGACGAATTTGGTATAATCTAATCGAAACTCACGTTCAACGCTAGATTCGCAGAACTCGTAAATATTATTGTTAACAATCCATGTTGAATTTGATGAACGTAATCAATATACATCCTAATTAACTCAATTGTTGCAAGCGTAAGGTTTATTGCGACAAATTTAATTAAACTATTACTATTTTTTCATGTTTTTACATTATGTGATACCTTTATTAATAAAAATATATCAATTTTGTTTAATTTAAAACACTATAAAATTCCTATGCAACATGGGTCTATTTTATTATCTAAAATCCTGTGCCGCAAAGAGTTAACCCTCAAAATGACGGATTTCGATAAGATACGTATAATCGATATTCGGAAATCTTAAATTCCATGTATTCGAATTGATAAAGTTTCGCGCGTAAATCTCAATTCGAGATTCTGTGACATTGACAATACTTTAAATGTCACGGCAATAATTTTGAAATCCTTTTAAGAAAATGCAATGATAACGATAGATCGATATTTTGGTACCCGGATTACCGTACTGCCAATCCCCTCCCTCGACTTGACGAAGTACTAACCTCGACTTGCGTTCCAGCTGACCGGTTACCTCGTTCCTCTTCAGCACGAACGGCAACCTGTTGCTCACCACGATCATGCTTCCGTTGGAGGAGAAGCTGCCCGGTTCTGTAGACATTTCGACGTTCTCTGATCAGCTGTTCGACGTTCCACGGAAAAAAAAGGACCACCGGCGATCGGTGGCGTCGCGCGACTCCGCGACCGTCTCTCCCTTTGTCGGTCCGTACGCTCCGCAGGCCAGCGCGGTTCAGCAACTGCTGCCTCGAAACCGTGTCGCGTGTGTCACGTGCGATCACGTGTGTGTGCGAAACCGAAGTCGACGGGGAACCGCGGAACAGAGTCGGCTGGCTAGTCTCTCTCAGCGCGAGCGTCGCGAGAAGACACCGTCGCGTCGTTCGATCTCGTTTGGTCTCAGGGTCCGCGCGCCCGTTGTTCTCCGAGTAACGAACGCGTTCTATTCGCGGGAAAACCACGGGGAATATGGCACGTTTTCGATCGGCTCCCGTTTGTCTCGTCTGGTTCGTGCGACCCGGAAGGATACGTCGAATGCAAAACGAGAGAAAATAGGGGAAAAAAGAAGTAAAAGAATCGAAAGAAAAACGGGTATGTGCACGAGAGAACGGGCGGAGAAAGAAAATAAAAGTGGAAGCGGAAGAGAGAGAAAGGTAGGCGTCTTCCGACGAACAGAAGAGAGAGAGAGAGAGTGGTTTCGATCGATCAATCAGTGTGTAAGTGTGCCGCGGTGCGTGGCCGAAGTAGCACTGAAGTAACAACGCCGCGTTCCCCTGAGTTTATTCGTGTTAGCCGTAGCGAGGAATTGGTCCAAAGTGCGCTCTCTCCGCGACCGTATCAATGACGGGGCCGCGACCTTTTGGCCACCCAGCGGTTGCTCCTCGTGCACGCCCGCCTCTCGCCACCCGCCCGTCGCGCTCTCGTCGCGGCGTAAACACACGGCCGTCCTCCTCCGTCGCTCGTCGCGTCTACGATCCGTCCGCGGCGTGTCGTCGCGTGTCGTGACAGACGATCAGGGTTATCATCTCGCCCGTTTTCTAGTAATTCCCGGATAACACGCTAATGTGACACAGCCACCGGTGCACGCTGTCAGCTGTACGCGTCATACTGTCAACACGTACGCGGCGCGTTCGCCAGATAAAACCGAGAGACACCGTCGCCAACGCGCGCGCGATCGGGTGTATTTATATTGTTGACTCTTTCGTCCTTCGCCTGGCCGTTTCGACCCCCGAGATCTTCACCCTCCCGCCACGAATCGACGACGAGCAGTCTGGCGAACCGTGACTTGTTTTTTTTTTTTCGTTCCTTCGCGACTCCGTCGGTGCGAAACGGGGGAAAGGACATCTGCTAAGTAAACACCCGATGGAAACAAAAGAGAACACCATTGTATCCATCTCCCCTCGCGCCTCCACGGCGCTCGAGCTTGGAAACGTGACAACGGTATTGACGATACGATTGTTACGAAGGTCGTTCGATAAGTCCGTAGAAAAAAATAGAAAAACAAATTATTTTAGGTAGATTTTTTTCTTATCTTTCAACATAATAAGTCTCTGCTGTCTGGGGACTTATTCATAGGGTTTCCAGATGCTTTAGTGAAACTTATATCGTGGATTTTGTCTATCATTTCGGGAGCAGTCACTTCCACCGGACGTCCCGAGCGACGTTCATCGTTTGTGGATGCACGGCCACGTTTAAACTCATTTACCCAATTGTAAATAGTTGCAAACACAGGAGCAGATGTGTTTAATCACCGCTTGAAACTCACTTCCCTCCATTTTTCTAAATAAGCAAAAGTTTCTTGCTTCAACGGACAATAAAAATGAAATCGTGTGGTGGATATAACTTGAGAATTTTACAGCTGTCTAGCTAGTCATGATGGTTATTAAAAACAAAAGTTTTCGATGCTACAAGCACCACTTGGATTTTCTAAGGACTTGTTGAACGACCCTCGTATTACTAAATTCATTTCGCGAATCAAAATGATTTTGCTTCAGGGTGGATACGCAATTAAACGATTAAATTACACCCTCGCGAGAGAAAGAGTTTAAAAGGAAGACACCAGATCGGTATTTGCAAGAACTAACCGGCGTTGCTCACCGCCACCGCCCCCGCAAAACACAATGCGATTTTAAATATCGATTATAAATCAGCGCGCGCTAAAAAAGAAGATTGACGATCAACGGCGACAAAACTCTACAGATCGTGGGATTGCTATTCCGATAACTTACATATATCGTTAATTCAAAGCGTGAGAAACGCTTGCAACAGTGTGACAAACCACCCTGTGGGGGTTGCTGACAGCGATCCTAACGGTAACACGTTGATCGCCACGTCGTCCATATATGAGTAACAGAACTGTTAAAAATAAGGGCGAATTTTAAATTAAATAGTATCCAAGGATCTAGAAACAAAAAGTTGACTTCGTAAAACATTTCACGAATTTTGGCAATCAACGTGTTAACTTGTTCAGAGCGGGTTGTATAATCCGAAGTGTAACTAACAAGAGACGGTTACTGTTTCCTTTTTATTCAAGCGGGTTAATCCAACTACATTAAGTAACATAGTAATAATTACAAGTAACTTAAATAATCAGGAATAATAATATTGAAAGACATTTGAAATAAAATTATAAAGTATATTTGTCTACATTGATGACAATAATAACGGTAATAATAATAATAATAATAATAATTTAAAAATATAGAGAAAAACACATGCAGAAACTGCCATCAAGGAAAAGAAATAATAGAACACATTGCCAGAGCATGCAAAGTGATTGTTGGAACAAAATACACGGACACAATATAATAGCAAACTCATACATTAAGAACTAACAAAAACTCGTGAATTAACAAAAACACCGCACGTACCATACTACAAATGTATACAATTCGTATATAATTAACAACTAATACCGAATACAGTACTGGCGAAGAATTTATAAGCACAGAAACGTGTTTTCACCACAATTAACAAAATATAAATATTCGTAACATAGAACCGCGATTCTACAAATCAACAATACTGTCTTAAATTTACTTATAGATGTATGGATAAATATGAAATTTGAACCTTAGATATACACAAATGGACTTAATAACATTTCATTGAATTTTAAATACATCTTTGTAAATGTACACAAACAATACGAATAATACAAACGTACAACGCAATTTCGTTATCTTTGATTTTCGTTTTATTTTAAGCCATAGAAGTTTGTACCATAAATTGCACGCTATCCTGCATACTACAAAAGAAAAATTTTTATTATACACGGCTCGAGTACCATTAATTACCACTGTTCCAAATAGTTTTAAGAATGATTACTCTAAATGACACGAAAATTGAGGAACTTAATTTATCTTATATCGTTCATGTCTCTAGAGAGTTGCCGACCCCTGATTTACGTTTTTGTTTTCCCCGTATTGCCAGATATGAAAGTTTAGTAATACGCTTAAAACAGATTGCTTCGAATCTACATATAACGTCAGACTCGAATCGCTTCGAACATTATTCGATACCAGAACTTCTTGTATGCCTTGACAAGTCTTGGTATGTCATGATTAGAGATGGCGTGAACTGCTACTTTTGTATCACTCGTGATTCGATCATGTTCATTCCCAATTAAAAAAAACTTATTATGAATAATGTTAAAAATTAAATTTATATACGTTCGGCCACCCCTGGGAAAAATTTTAATGAGGGATTCTAGAGGCTAAAATAAGACGATAATCAAGAATGCCAATTTGTTGATGGTGGCTTCGTTAAAAAATTATTAACAATTAAATTCAAAAGTTTCAAATCGTTCTGGAAAAATTATTTTCGGTTGCGGGGGTCAATTACAATCAATTTTGGTGAATACACATACCCTCAAAATCCTACCCACTTTCCAGAAAAAAATTCGCGTAGGTGCTGAAAATTTTCGGCGAAATTAAAAAATTTCAAATCGTTCTAAAAAAATTATTTCTAGTTACAGAGGTCAAGTGCAAGCATTTTTGGTCAACAGACATACCCCCGAAATTCTACTCAGTTTCGAGAAAAAAATTCCTTACCGAAAATGTAATGTCTGACCATATCATTGATATGTTTCCCTGAAATTTCATGCATATGTTTAAAACGTCATAACATTTGAACGGATTGGACGATTTTAATGTTTGAAAAAGCAAACTACGCGTATTTTGCTAGAGAATATGTAGAAATTGCAAAAATATTCGAAAAGTTGGTCCTTGACCCCGCAAAATGAGAAAAACCCCATAAAAATGGTCCAACTTTCAAACAGCCATAACTCCTACAATTGAGAATATATTTCAGTGAAACTGTTTTCTGAAGTAGAGCTCATGGGTACCTACAAAAAAGTATTAGACAACTTTTCTGTAGGGCGTCAAACAAAATTACTAAAAATGAAAAACGAATTTTTAAGAAGAATCGACAGGGGGTAGATGCCTAAATTTTTCAACAAAATTAAAAAATTTTAAATCGTTCTAAAAAAATTACTGCTATCAAGAGGAGTTAATTACGATCCTTTTTGGTCATTACACATAACCCCGAAATCCTACGCACTTTCGAAAAAAAAATTCGAGAAGATGTGAAATTTTTCGATGGAAAAAAAAAATTTCAAATCGTTTTGGAAAAATTATTTTCGGTTGCAGGGGTCAATTACAATCATTTTTGGTGAATAGACATACCCCCGAAATCTTGCGTATTTTCGAGAAAAAAATTCAATACCGGCGGAACTTTAAACGTTAATAACTTTTTAACGAAGCCTCGATCAACAAATTGGTATTCTTGATTTTCGCCTTATTTTGGCCTCTAGAATTCCCCATTAAAATTTTTCCCAGGGTTGGCCGAACACCCTGTATATGTCACTTATGTTATAACTTTATGATTATTATTACTATAAAAGCAGTTCAGCAGGGTTTGATTAAGCATATAATATGAACATAACATATAACATAATATGAAAAAATTTAGTTAAAATCATTGTTTACATATTTTAATATGCAAAGTAGGAAATATTAGATGAATCGGCGAAAGGATATTTTCAAAAGCTGAACTAATTTAAAACCATCAAAATTATCTATCTTGTTATTTCTAAATAATAACCCAGACCTAACCTAGCCTTTTTCATTGCGTAGACTACATTACTATGCAACTTAAATTTGGCGTATTTGTAATTCTTTGAAGTTTCACCGAGGGGAGTTGGCGGAACACTAACGATCACAGTTAACGTGAACCGCTACTGAAACGCCATCTTTCGGATCACGGCCGTAAATGGAGTTTAATCACGAGCGTGATCGTAATTTTGCGATCACTGTGATAAATCACTGGTAGTGATTTTGCACCCCATCTCTAGTCATGATCAGTCTTGAAATCTTGAACTATCTTGAAACGTTTAACGAGTTTGAAACACTTCAAAGCTCAAATTGCTTTTGAATACATTAACATACATGCCCTTATCGTCCACGCCATTATGTGTTTTTATTGCCTCGTCTGATTTTTATTTTGTACATTGATAAATTCTGTCCATAGAAAATCATTCAAAAACACCGAAACAATAAATATACACGCACGTGATTTACTATAAAGTTTTGAAAATTAATAAAAAAAATGAATGTTTACGTTAAATAAACATTCGCAATCCAGTAATTATACATAAAGACATGTAATAGCGTGAATTACAAAAGCAAGTTTGATAATATTTACCAAGATATTCGATATTTTATGTTAATAATATCGTATGTACAAAAGCATTTAAACTCTGAAGCGTTTAAAAGCGCCTATACGCGTTACTATTTCTCGTACGGAGAATAGATTTCCATAGAGCAAAATGATTCTTGCTATTTTCTGAGAAGTTAACTAGATTAGAGACCTACTCTCCTCCTCGACAAGCTATTTGCGCACGCCCTACGCAACTTACCTAAGTGCGTAGTATGCCGCTGATCGCATGAACGAGCAATTTCAACTTTCTGATATACTTTAATATATAGTACACAACTGAGAAAAACTATATTTCTAAAACGGTTTAAGATACAAAAAGAAAAGATTCCAAACAAATCCACCTCTTCTCTTCTATATCAACAGCTTAGTTAAGAAAGCTTGTAACTTCTCTATATAAGATACAATGATAAGTTCAGGATATTAAATTGAAAGATTTATTTCAGTCCTATAGCTATCCTAATGTCAAAGCATCAACAAAATAAAGTTGATATCTTTAGGCATAGAAGAATCATTTTGTCCTATGGTACAAAAAGTTGCAACAGTCGTTACTGCCATGGCTACTTTCCTTGTCTACAAATGTCCACTACACTTACTCGAACTTTAGTGTAACAAACAAAAATATTCAACAGTACTTTTCGACATTAACTTTCAGTCATTCTGAGCATTTGAAAGATACGTTGTAAGGTTAAAGAGTTGGTCATCAACGACTACAATGGCCAGTCAACTTGTTAAATGTTCGAAGACCGTTCAAGATTTTAATATCTACCAATACCTGCCAAGATATTCAATAACTGTTGGCATAGCACGATGTTCAAAACGATTAGAAATTTGACAGTCTTGACAATTTCAAGTTTCTTTCAAGACAGATTCGAACACTTTATCACTATTGACAACCGGTACCGTCAAACATGAAAATTCAACAACAAGTGCTGCCACAGTGAATACGTCGATAATTTTTCGACACGAGGTGATCGTTTTTGGCGTATCTCGAAATTTTCTATCTACTTTTTGCAGATCTCTAATCTCTTCCTGCTTCGTCCATGCTTAATCGTATTTGCCTTTAGTCGATCAAAGTCGAAGCGGATAGGCGATTAACGGTTACGATTACATAACAGCCCATATAATAATTGCACGCGGAGAGAAGCGCGGAATGAAGTAGAGGAGCTTTGACATTCTGACCTTGAATACAGTGCACGCTTCTGCTGGGTATCTGGGAGGACAACGAGCACCGATCGAATCGTTTCCCCGTGACGTACCTCGTCGAGATAAATATGTGAGGTTAACTTTGCCGGAATCCCATACGCTGTTTTCGGTTCCTCGAGATAAACGAGATCGCGCATGGTAGGAATATATCGTGGTTGCGTCGAACGTTTGACGAAATCGTTGTAAACAAGTGCAAATTCTATATGCTGACTCGAACATACCGTGATTTAAATAAAAGAAACGGATCGAATTTAATCGAATCGGACATTCAAGTAACGCATATACTTACGCACGCCAACATTAATTCGTCACTGTTCGACTATCGTGGCTCGGTTCACACTTCACACTACCCCCTCTCCTCGACAAATAACGCAGGGCGCAGAATCATTCTGCCGCCGAACGCACGACGGAATTACTCGAACCTTCCAAACATTTAACCTAAATGCGATGCTCCCTACTAAAACAATAAAAATATACACGTTAAACTTAAATTCTGAAAGTAACATAATAACTATTATCAGCTACAAGTATCGAGATCATACATACAAAATTTGAAATTAATTCGACGATATTTGTAGAAGTTATAAAACATTCTTTGGAAATGTGTACCAAGACAGAATCATAAAAAATAAATAATTAAAAGAACGTAGTTAACATTTTAAGTATCTATCAGAGCTTTCTGAGATATAAAAAATTATGCAAATTAATTGAAATTGATTAATGATACATTGTTTAGTTGATAGTTTTCGCAACACAGGTGTATGACACAAAGTCGCAATTACGATTCAATGTTACTGTTAAAATTATATTGATATTGCCATAAGGGATTACTTACTTCGATAATGCTGCAAAATTTAATATCTATCATACATGTAATTTCGATAAACGATTGTTCTCGAATTACACGAAGAAGTACCATGGAGATCGATAAAAAGAAGAATTTATAATTTCTGTTCTATACATTCTATTGTATTATGTATCTCTTACCGTTTAATAAACTATTTCGTTCATCTCTTATCTTGACATACTTTACATACATGTAGAACGTGCAGCAAAAGTCAGTTTTAACCGCATTAGCAATTATGTCAACACAAGCATGGGGGGAGGGGTTAGTTTCTGTCTCATTTCCTATCATTTTCTTTCACCTGTTCAATTGTCTTTTCTGATGAAAAGAGAAATTGACATAAGGTACACAAATGCCTCACCGTGCGTCTTGTAGCGACAGGAAGATGAAGCTATCGATATTTACCGAGATTTCTTCATGCAAATTACGAAACCAAGAATAACAGAAACGATAGAACGAAATCTACGAGAGACTTTTATTCTCCCAATATCCGGCTCCCGCGTCAACTAATTATGTCCACGAACGAGCCGAATGACATTTCAAATTATGTAATTAAGAAACACTTCGTGCTCGTAAAATGTAAATAAATATAATTTAATCGGCTGGACAGAAGAAGAATCGGGACTCTGCTGAAATATTGCCTCGGTGCTCCGGGTAGAGAACGGAGAAAAAAACGTTATCGTCACGTTATCATCACGTGCTGGTGTTAGCTAATAACAAGCTGGAGGATAACGAAGAAAATTGGCACGCGTCGCACACGCGGCCCATCTCCGTGAACAAGGAAAAAAAAAAAAGATTCTTTCAGACAAACGACCACGACGAGACCTAAGGCGGTGTCAAGTTACAAACAATAGCAATCGCGTCATTGTCCCGACCGTGAGGAACTGGTAAAAATCGAAAACGCGTAGCCGGAAATTGGCCACGCATCATCGTCTAATATTACTTTATTTAGAATATACATCGAGATAAATACACATTTTTCGTATACTTTATTATACTTTCGTGCACAGCGACGCTGTTACGCAACATATTTCATCGCTTCCTATTCTGCAATTACATGACGCACGACGCGTCCCTAACTGTCTACCGCTTATTCCAACTCCTTGTCAATTTATCACAAACGTTGATCGCGAGCGAAATCACGTAATTACTTCAAGTTGGGTCCGTTATTATCCATTAAGGATAGTAGTCAGTGTGCATAGGCACTACAGTGCTAGATAAAATTATAGCCCACTTAACATTTCTGTGTACAATTAGATATGTACGAGTTACAAAATTATTAACATGGGTACATATTTTGGAAAGAAAGTGTGTATTGAAATAAAGTTGATCTTCATATGCTCTCTACAGATCTAAAGAAAATTGTTAAGAATTGTAAAATCTGTAGATGATATAAGGAAATTACTGAATGTTTGTAACAATAACAACGTTTATTAAAAGACTTTTTCAACTTACTATCGTGACGCGTTATACATGTTAGTCACCAGGCAGAAGAGAGCGCCTCTTCCGTACGCCTAGTATATATTACCTCCTACAGATGGCACAACAACCTATTTGTCACTATTTGTACCTATGGCGTCGCCAACCTATGATAACTACATCATGAACATAGAGCGTTCGTAAACTAACAGAAAACAGGCTAGGGACTTACGCTTTGTCACCACAAATTTAATTACCTTGAAGTTTGCTCTACAATGCTGATCAACAACCAATAAGAAACTATAGAAAATTCCCTAAGACACAGACACCTCAAATTTGTTATCCTTTTAATTGTTTATGTATAAACATGATCTACACATCGAAATGAAAATAATGTATAATTCTTTTATAGAATGACAACACTTTGAAATGTATAATTCTTATCAAATAACGACACGTTAGGTTTATAACATGTCTCTTTCTCTCTTTATTTGTAACGTTTAACAATAAATAAAAAACTAACAATATATACATTATAAGATGCTGGTTCGTTTGAATTCGCTCCGAATTTTAATGGAGTTACATGATCGTGCACTCGATGGTTACTAATCGAGTTTCCATTAATTCCCGTCACGGCGCTATATGTACTAAACCTAATTTCACGCAATAGCGTAATAAGATTATCTAATATTCAAACACAAAGTAATATTAGAAGCATATTTATGAAATAAACCACAATGATAAGAAAAACCTTCTTCCCTTTTGTTTTAAATTATTCCAATACAACTAATAATAGTATAATTTCACTTTAAATTATCATATCCCAAGCTAAATTGTAAATGGAACTTTCTAGAAATCTTTACACACTATATACAGTGTCACTATATACATACATTTATGTAATTTAGTAAAATAATGCTATTGCATTACAAAACTTTATTGTATTTTATTAATATGTTATATTCTGAATAATTCTCCATAATAAATTACATTAAATGCTATTTGACTTTAGTAATTCTACAACTTTACACTAGCAATAGTCTCCACTGTTCCCATGCTATTCTTTAATTAAAACAAAAATAAAACAAATCAATGATGTGTTTAATTGTTTACTGCTCTACGAAACATAAACACGATGACATCTGTCAAATCAAACAGTTTTTATGGTTTTTGCAAGAAACTTGTTGGAGAAAATAATATAATAATAATTAATAAAGCGTAGATTTTATCGTTTCTTATTTTTCGTAGATAATTTTTAACAAACAAAATTCTGTCATTTATAAATTAATATTGTAGTCGTTAAAATATATATACTCTATGTAAAATGTAATGTTTACCGATTGCAAATATTAAGTTTTATAATTGTAAATTGTATTACGAATGTAATATTAGTCAAAATAAATACAATATATAAATGTTTTTTTCGGTTATTTCTATCGATAAATGTGTAAAATACAAAATTATTTAGTATATTCTTTCAATAACGAATAATTTCCATTGATGGTGAAGTAATTGAATCATTAATAAATTCAAGGGCTTTTGCATTAGTGTAGCTTCCACTTGCCAATCAATTATTATCAATATAGCTTGTTGACACGCATGACTTCCAGTTACTGTGGAACTCCACTATAGTGTAGCACACATTTACGTGACACATATGTACATTTGGCATATTTCAATGTTTTTGTGGATTATATGTATTAGGTTTATTGAAAAATTCTGGCCATTTATCACGTAATTATAGCGAGCGTATGGAAAGTTTTTTTTTCTGCCATTAAAATGGAACGAAGTTGTTGACACTGACGGAAATTACATCGTAAATTAAATATTAATGAACAGTATAAAAACGTAGTATTTTCTTTTACTTACAGAATAGCCAGAACTTTCCAACAGAATTAATATTATCAATTTGAATGTACAATATATGTTTTACTTATGGCACAAAAAATTATTGTAAAACTCAAGTATTTGTTATGTAAATTTACAATGCATTATTTAAATATACATACAGTGAAATATACATAAAGTGTGATTTATTTAATTAATTAAAATAACACTAAGAATTTTTCACTTATTTACAGATAACATTTAATCATGGAACAAATATGCGAAGAACCACATCTTAATATAACAATAGATGAAAATGAAATTGTTGATGGTGCTAAAGAAATAATTAAAAGAATTAGACAAACATGGCCCTTAGATAAGCTAAATTTTAAGGTAACAAATTGAAAAGGTGTATATATTTTTTAATGCTTTGACATTATGCATTTTGTTTTTTAAGCTATTATATGCTTTGATTAACATCTTAAATTTCCAATAAACTATTTAATTTACATATATTAACATTCCTTATATTTTTTCCAATTAATTTTCTTTTTAATTTGTACAGTGCAATACAATGATTAATATGAAAATCACAATAATAAAATGAGTAACTTTGTATCTTTATGTGTAACTTATCTTTGGATAACAAGTTTGTTTTTCTTGAATTCTTATCATTTGGAATGGGAATCACAGTACTATATTATGAATTTGATTTATTACTCTATTAATAGTGATTGTAAGAGAGATCAATTTATTTACTGTATAGTAAAGATTAAAAAATTGATTAAAAAAAGAATAGGTAAACATTACAATATTTTTTCTTTTTCAGATATTTACTGATGGAATTACAAATAAACTTATAGGAGTGTGGTATTCTGGGCATTACAATGATATGGTTTTGGTCAGGGTATATGGGCATAAAACAGATTTGCTGATTAATCGTAAAGACGAAACAAGAAATATTCGAGTGAGTGTAAATATTATAGAAAAAATAAAGGTAAATCAAACGAGTCTAAAGAAATATATACCTATATTTTCAACAGATATTAAACAAAGCAGGTTTTACACATTCGATTTATGCTACATTTAATAATGGTTTAGCTTATCAGTTTATTGAAGGTACTACACTTACAACAGAAATGGTAAGAAATCCTGATGTGTATACTTTAATTGCTAAAAAAATGGCTCAAATGCATAAACTGAAACCCAATGATGCTGAAATACCCAAAGAAGCATGTATTTGGAATAAAATAGAGAAATTTATGGAAATTATGCCAAAAGAATTTTTCGATGAACTGAAGCAAGCAAGGTAATATATTATAATAAAAAATATCGAGTTTCGATCTGTATTGTTTTTGTTTTTTTTTTTACTTATTATTCTTGCTTTCAGATTTGTGAAACTTATAAAACCAGTTAGCGTGTTAAAACAAAATTATCAGCTCTTGAAGAAGACACTTTTAGATTTGAATAGTGAAGTAGTCTTTGCCCATAATGATTTGCTTCTAGGAAATGTACTTTACAATCAGAAGGAAAATATTGTTACATTTATTGATTTCGAATATACTGCATACAATTATCAAGCTTTTGATATAGCTAATCATTTTGCAGAATTTGCCGGTAATTTAAATCTATTTTTATGCGATATATTTCTCATTTTTATACTATCTTAATATGTACGAAAAATATGTAAAATTATATTCAGGACAATTTTGTTTTAGGTATTGATAATCCTGATTACTCTTTGTATCCTGAAGAAGAATTGCAAAAAACATGGTTAAATATATATCTTCAGGAATACAATAATGTAAACTATGTACCTGAAAATGAAATTAATTTACTGTATATACAAGTAAATAAATTTGTTCTTTTGTCACACTTTTTTTGGGGTTGTTGGGGACTTATACAGAGTGAACATTCAACGATTAACTTCGATTTTTTAAAGTAAGTATAGTCAGAATACGTTATAAATGATAAGTAGGTATGTATTAGAAAATTTTGTGCATTCTTTACTGAAAATTTTTGTAACAATTTTTTACTATACTTTATGATTGATACTGTGGAAGTATATTTATAAAATTATCTCTTATCATTCGGTACGATATTTTATAGGTATGCTGCAATACGATTTAATGAATATTTCAAGTGGAAAGAAGAATACCTTCACATAAAATTATAGAATTTTAAATAACTTTTTATTTTTATGATTTTATATATTTGATTGAACTAGCATTCCTACAGTTTTACCATAACTATATTTTACATTCTGTTATGTACAAACGAACATTTTATAACAAAAGGTATATATGTATATACACACACAAACACAAAGTTCTGTTATAAACTTACATAAATGTAATATTATATTTAAACAGTATTATGTAGATAATGTACAAATATCATTGTTAAATTTATATATATATATAAAAAGTGTTATCTTCGGAATATAACGTTGTTTAAAAAGGGACACCAAAATTTTTGCATTTATAAATAGAAATATATTTTTATACAACCTGTGATGTCCCTGTGCATATCCTTAATGTTTAAAAACCTCTGGATTTACAATCCGTTACGTTCGATCACCTTTTCTACGCATAGAAACGCGAACGAAACAGAATGTTTTGAAAAGAAACATCGAAATTACTTCGAGTCTCGAACCCATATTAAAATTACTTGTGAGTTTAGTCAAACTATATGTTATTTGCGTTTCGTAAAGTTACTCATTAAACAAAACTTCGATATCCGCATTTTGTTCGATATTATCAATTAAAACAAGAATTATCGAACTTACAAATCAGGAATTATATGTTATACGTGCAATTTCGTATAATCTTGCACCGTACATATACATGTACACGTTACATTCACACACTGTTAAACCGATGTCATATGGTAAAGTCAGTCGTTTGACTAGCAAGTATGTTTTTGTCTGGGGTGATCACGTACGCATTGCACTCACTATAAATCAGTGTTTATTTTTAGTAGAGGCTTCGAAGATTTTCAAAAATACTTGTAAATACGCGCGTTGTAGCCAAGAAATGTAGAAATTTACCATTTAATCCAACTGCGAATGGTAATTCAAGACAATTTATGCGAAATTTCTGACCATCGTTATTCAAAACTACCCGTATCCGTATACGGTGAAAACGAACTCTCGGACGCAAATATATTCAACAGAACCACGAGCATCCGTAATTCGTTTACTTGGCTTTGAGTGTGCGTACCTGTCACAATATACAGATTAACACAGGGAACGAATCGAACGGCAGTCGAATTGAACGCCAATAAAGCTGCCGATGGAGTGTTTATTTTTCTTTTCAACGGTAGATACCTTTCCGTCGTGGTATTTTCTTTAATCGAACACAGTGTATTATTATTTGAAACTTAAACAATAGCGCGAAACACGCAGTGTTGCCACAAATCTACTCGTCGAATCAAGCCATTATTGTTTTATACTTTCTATTGTTTCGTTCTAATTAGGTACTCATGAAAGCTTCGGTTGGTTCTAATCTTAAAAACTGAACGTTATTTAAAAAAAAAAACAAAAAAAAGAAAACGGAAAGCGATTTTGGAAATATATACGGAATTTCACGAAGAAAATCGAATGAATTGTGCATATAACTTGTGCATGAGTCCCGGCATCGCGAGACAGTGTTCTGATTTTTAAAATTTCTTTTGGAAAACGTTGTGTGCTGATTGTGTAAGATGCATATTGTGTGCAAATGTTTGAACGTGTCCATTAAATCCAGGGGCACTGAACTACAAAAGGTCAACATTGACGATATTGAATTGACACCTCAAGAGCAGACCGACGGTTTCTTTCGTCAGGTGAGTTAAATAACTTTTTTTTATAATAATTGTCATAAATATTTACGAAACCTTTCAGTCTCTTACGAACGTTGAATTTATATATCAATGATGGATGAATACTTTTTATATGATATTTTTTTATGTAATTCACAATAGTTTTTTTTTAAACTTCCAATAGTTTCTTTTAGTCTGTATAAAGTATATTCAATGAAATTATGTTATAGTAAAATCAGCAGTATTTATTTAATAATAATAAATTCTATTCTCCAAATAGTATAAAAGAATATAACACTTTTTAATGAAAATATTCTTTTTGTCCTAAACAGAATCTTGCAACAATATCAGAACTTGATGGTATCACTAAAGAACAACCAGGTTTAGTGGAGATAAGGAATGTAGGATCATGGGTTATTCATCGTTGTTATAATTGCTCAATGTACACACATGCTATACACAAAGATTATGGTGCTGCTTTAGTTCTTATTAATAGTGATATTGTTGTAAGTATAAATTTTCCTATAGCAACAAAGTGTAGGACAATTGGTTTGTTAGAACTATTATTTCATCAATTAACTTTATATATTCCTTTTCATTTAAGCTTAATATAAGTTATGATTTTCAAAGAATTTAATATGATGCACGAAGCTTGATTATTAATTCTTTTAATTCTTGATCTTAATTTGTGTGTATTTTATTTTTATTACATCGTGCTTTTTATTGTAGACTTCACCCGAAGAAATAAACAAATTAAAGTCCAATCCAGATTGTAGTCCAATATTTAGAATAATACTTGCTCACAATACTTTGGATGAATTTGATTACCTGCAACCCACCAAATTTTCTGGTAAATTAATTAATAATTACAAGTGTTAACTAGTCGGGTGTGATTTAAACATAAGTTTGAAATGATAAAAAGTAAAGATGCATTTTAGTCTTTGTTCAGAATATACGTATTTGTTATATATTTTATTTCATTTATCCAGTATCACAGTTACCCAACAATATACAAGTGGCTTTGGGTGGTCTCCAAAAGCAGCTTGAAGAAGCTGTTCAACGACAGTCTGCAGAAATAGAAGATAAAATTCGTGCTTTTACAGCAGAGCAGTATCAATTATTAGAGCAGTTCCGTGAGAGAGCTCATAAGGAGCACAGAATATTAACAAGGTCTTACACCCGAATCACTGATACACAATATTATTTCGTAAGCTGTAAATTTATATCTATACATATTTTGCAGGTTAATATCCAAAGGAGAGGAAACAAATAGATTAACAAATAATATAGAAACACCTCCTACAACTCCAGATAGTTTTACAACCAGTTTAACTACCTCTACAGCTAATATGGTAAACCCGATGTCGCAAGTAATATCAAACGAAACAAAAATTATTACTGGTCCTAATGTTAAACACGAAGCAGGTGCTAAATATTCTCCTAATAATTCTTTTGTTGTAAGTTCATTGTACATTTAAAAATATATTCACAAATGATCATTTTAAATATATAATAAAAAATATTTGATTAATGTTTTATAGAATGGTAATGTAGATAAGAAAGATCTATTATACATATATACTAAAGAACAAACTAGTTTTGACACAGAAGCTTTATTTCCGTTGGAAGGAATGGAAGAATCTCAGATTATTAACCCTGTTCAATCTTCGGAAGAAGGATCTGATACAGATGGTAAATTTAGTTATGTAAATCTTAATTTGAATGTAACTACGTGGGTAATATTATCAATGTCTTATTCAGATTCAGGCCAAGATGAAGGTATTCACATGCCAAGAGGACAGAGAGGTGGGCATCCTACATTAGCTAAATCATTACCAGTTAGTGTTCCATCTTTTCCTTCGTTCGTGCGTAGAACAGTTCAAGATCAGGATGGTGATCAGGTATAAATATATATTTACTTTTTCTCGAGAGTCTAAACTATTATTATTGATCATATAGTTATATGTAATTATGGTATATACACTGTCATACGTGAGTGTATGCAGTAGTGCCCACATAAGTGACCGGATTTTTGCCCATATAAGTGACCGCGGTTATCCCCACTAATTCTTAGAAGCCAAGTGTCGTTATCGGTACATCGTAAATATGATTTCGGGTGTCAGCTATTGTATCTCACTCGCACTTATCCTCTTTCCTTATCTCCGTTGAATTCTGAGAAGTAACCATGCCCACATAAGTGACCGCGGCCGGTCCCGAGCTTGGTCATTTATGTGGGCACTACTGTGTATTACAGACTAATAGATTTGATTAAAATGAATAAAATGCTATTTCAGTTGTCAAGAGATCCACATGATCCACATAATATACGAGCTTCAATTAAAGCTTTAGCTAAGAGCGTTCATGGTGATACAGTATTTGGAGACTTGCCACGTCCTCGATTCTCCACTCAAATCTGACTTTGCAACAATTTTAAAGAAAGAGAACGAGTTTACGATAAGAAAATAACATACATATAAAGTACCTATTATCCGTAATTTGTCTTTCAGTGAATGCTACAAGAGATTGATGTATGCAAAGACAGAATAAACATAGAAGTCTATAGACGTATTGATATTTTGCATATTTTGAATACATTTGAAAGTCAAAAAGTATTTCAAATCATGACTTTGTTAGTTTGTTCAGTTATTTTGTACAATGGAAAGATTTTTATACCTGCTGTGTCTCGAAGCTATAAAATAGACGTGCTATATGTTTATTATTGGTCATGGAACGTATAATTTAACGAAAGTTTTAGATTTGAAAAAGGAGTACAACGTGAAATTTATGATGCCATATCTGAAATAAAATCAATCTAGAAACAAATTAAGGAACAACAAAGAAAGTTTCTTATGTATCAATTAGTAACTAAGCTATTGGAACGATAATTTTACTATGATAGTTATTATTTTTACATCGTACTATTATCATTAGCTATAGAAAAACTCATCATAAGTTATGTCAATAACTTTAATAACAGATTATTGTTATAGACTGCACTCATGTTATACATAATGTTTTACTATATTACATCAGTTCTCCATATTTGTTCAGTTTGTTTAGAATACCCAGTTCTTTATCAAATAAGAGAATTATGCATTTCTCGTGTAGATTCTATTATGCTCTTTTTTTTTTATTAATAATATTTACATGAAGTTGCATTCAGTGCAACTATGTAAATTGTTTATTAGTAGTATCTATTTTTTTAAAAAAAGTACTATTTTTCACTAATATGTTGCAAATAACTATTTTTCATTATTTTCAAATATAATATCTGGGAATATTCATATAAAAAAATTCATAATTTTTTTTATGTTTACTACGTGTCTCTTAATATATGTATTTTGTGCCCAACTGTTGACTAACTAATAATTTTTAGTTCATTTATTAGTAAAATTAAAATCATATTTTCAGAAAGTAAATGTTACGTTTCCAGGAAATATTTTTACTTATGTATTGTTTTTGTAAACGTATATACAAGATGAACTTAAAACAGTATACAATGTATATGTTGCTATATAGAAATGTACGTAAAACATATTGAAAAAGAAAAAAAAAATGATTTATGTACGATTCTGTACAAACACGTTAAATTATGGTTAACGTTAAAATAGATAGTTTTAATTTACTTATATATTTTGAATTTGCTTCAGGCCACTTGCTGTGTTACTTTTTTATAGATTTATATCATTAGTTTCTTAAGGTTTATAATTTTTGTACGAATCAACAATCATGTGATAAGCAACAAGTTACAGATTAGAAACAAACAATGAAGCGAATTAGTACAAAAAAAATATGTGGCTTTTCTAATCATGTAATGCACAATTATGAAATTGTATATCAATGTTCTATTGGTCAAATTATAAAATGTTAAAAATGCTTCTACGATAAATCTTTGTCATATATAAAATTGATTAATGAAAATAAAATGTTGCTATATGAAGAGAAAATAAAAAAAAAAATACATAATCAGATTATCATCGGTGCTTTTATTTCAAGATCCTTTACATTGTATAGTGTAATATGTTTCAGTCGTTTCCTCTTTTATAAACTTGTATAAAAAATGTTCTAAAAATGCAAAAGATCTAGCATTCATGTAATTGATCGTAAAATTACATGATTTTAAACAGTATGGTAACAAGTTACAAGATTTATCGTAATTATTTAATCACGAATAATAATAGAAATAAATTTTCTTTTTGAGAAGAAAGTTACTGTAATATTATTATTTTGGCAAATATTTAATAAAAAAACGTGGAAAATGTGTTATACAATCTTAAAAGATTATATTATGCAATTGAAATTTCCGTAAACAATTTCTTATTACCACCAAAGTCTTAATTGTGTGATTTGTTTCATTATAAATAATACTGTTGTTGAACGACACGTTTATTTATTCAGGCAAAATTATGAATTAATTAATTAAAAAATTAATTAATTGCAATTTCCATGTAATCGTTGTATACGTAAGTTATGAATTTTATATGTATATACAACCTCGGTTATCAATGGTTGATTACGGCTTTATTTTTTGCAGCAAGCTCCATTTGTGCAGCAGCAACAGATTTCATACCCTCTTGAACATTTGATAAATTTGCTTTCCAGGCTGCTAATAAATCACGCAGTTGCATCCACTGTGGTCGACCAAACGTTCTATGCATAGTACTTGAAATAAGAACTTTGCGACCAGCTTGATCCATACGAGCTCTAACGAGCTTTGTTTTTAGTACTGCAACATTAATATATATTTTTTTTCATATAAACATGCATTGAAAAAAATTTATAAAATAAATTTTATTAACAATGTGAATGTCGAATACTTGGATAACTTAATAAAAGTAAAGTTTTATTAAGCCAGTACTGATTCTTTTATATACCCTGCATATATTATCTCTATTTTTACAATTAAGCCTGGAGATTAGTTTCATTTATGCAGGGTAACGCGTGTTCACTATTTTAAAGCAAACTGAGTAACATACATGTTTTAATTACATACCATCAATAATGAAGCTTTCCACTTCATCTTCTGTAATCTGCAATTCTTCCTGTATTGTGTCAAATGACATTTCAGGGTTCGTTTCTGCTAATTGCATGAATGTTAATAATCTCATTTTCTTCATGTTCTGTTCGTGATTTAATCCTACACAGTGAACGTATAATGTATCATTCTTATTAACAATAATATTTTCAACGTTTAATTAAATGCTTAAATACCAAGTTGATGTTCTACAAATTCCTTGTGATGTTGATAAAAGTGTAGGTATCCAGGTAATTTATCTTTCACAAATACCAAAAGTAAATCATGAATGAGTTCCCCTTCTAAGAATTTCACTGGTTTTAATGCAAGTAGTGGATCAAGTAAAAACGTGTTTGGATCTGCTAATGCAGCTAAAATACAACGTTGTGCATCTTCTCTAGCCGCAGACGCATTTTCTGCTGTATAAGTTCCTAACAGTTCCACCATAACTGCAGCAGCCTGTTCTCTGTATAATTTTTTTTTACTCTATATGTATCACTACATTCCATCGAATGATTCTAAAATAAAATTTAATTTACCCTTGTTTGCAACTTAAAAGTACTTCGTGAAGTAACCTTAGTAATTTTTGCATTTGTTCGGTCGATGGTGGGAATGACGCAAATTGTTGTTTCAATTGTTGTATTCCTCCATACACTGCTTTTACTTGTTCTACATTGCGTGCAATTTGAACTATGTGGTAATAAACATGATATCTCATCGGAGAATCATCAGAAAGAGATTGAAATAACAACCATAATCTAGAAATATTTTAAATTATATGTTCATATTGAAACATTTATAACATATACAGGGTGTTCGGCCAACCCTGGGAAAAATTTTAATGGGGGATTCTAGAGGCCCAAATAAGGCGAAAATCAAGAATACCAATTTGTTGATCGAGGCTTCGTTAAAAAGTTATTAACGTTTAAAGTTCCGCCGGTACTGAATTTTTTTCTCGAAAATGCGCGAGATTTCGGGGGTATGTCTATTCACCAAAAATGATTGTAATTGACCCCTGCAACCGAAAATAATTTTTCCAAAACGATTTGAAACTTTTTTTTTCCGTCGAAAAATTTCATACCTTCTCGAATTTTTTTCTAAAAAGTTGGTAGGATTTCGAGGGTATGCGTAATGACCAAAAGTGATTGTAATTGACCCTCGCAATCGAAAATAATTTTTCCAGAACGATTTGAAATTTTTTTTTTTGTTAGTCACTTAATTAGATTTTCGGTGAGGAATTTTTTTCTCGAAAACGCGTAGGATTTTGAGTGAATGTGTAATGACCAAAAATGATTGTAATTGACACTCGCAACCGAAAATAATTTTTTTAGAATGATTTGAAAAAATTTTTTTTCGCCGAAAAATTTCAGCACCTATCCGATTTTTTTTCTCGAAAGTGGATAGTCTATTTTTCTATCATTAATAAAATAATTTTTATCATTAATGCCTAAAACAAAGTGCAGTCCAATGTTCTTATCAACTTACGCTTTTAAGCACACTAAACCAAGTTTATAACCAGGTGCTTTGGTTAGTTTTTCACAAAATGCTAATATTAAATTTTCTGCCCGTTCCGTAGGAATCTATAACAATAAATTTAAAATAATTTATTAACCTTAGGCTATTAAAACATATACAATCTTGACATATGAAAACACACAGTACTTACCACTATCATAATTGATACAATGTCATTTAACACAGTTTCAATTTCATTTTCGTTACCCTCTTTAAAACAGGCTTCACACACGCCAATAATTTTGTGCAAATCATCCTCGATACCCTTCGGAGATTTTTCTTCGCTAATTTCAGCACCCAAACCCTTAAAATATACCCTCAGTTCCTGTGCCTAGAAACCAATAAGTAATCAAAAATATTTATTTTAATTACATATATTTAATAAAAAAGAATGTTAGAGTCAATTTTAGTAAGGATATTCGAAAGAATGTGTTAATAAAAAAAATTTGTTGAAAACTTGGTATAACCTAGAACTTACAGATGTTTACAACGATAAATTAATTTACGATATAATAACATTTTAAAAGCAGCATTGTAAAGGTTTAATCATTTAACATAATGAAGATATGTTTTACCTGATCTTCTAAAGGTAATTCCATAAAAATCGCCGGAACCTGCATTTTGGTAAGTACTACCACGTTTCTACAAGCTAAAGCAGTGTGGTCAGATTTGGCATAATTGAGTGCATCGACGGCGACACTAGTAACGACGAACTTCCTTAGCGTCTAACACTCTAAAGTTTGTTAGTAGAGAGAGATCGACAGACTATTCAAATTTCGAAATCAAAGTATTGAATCACATGGAATGAGAAAAACATACATCCATGCACGGAAAGAAAAGAGTAGATCATTGTTACCAAACGCTAAACCGGTGCCACTCTCTATTTAGAAGAAAATAAAATGATATTATCAACTGAAATGTTCATTCAGATTTCGGCGGTAATTGGCAAACTTTGGTAAATTTGAATCGATTTGTTTTAATTTTAATACCGTAAATGATGAATATGTATGTCATTTGTTTTTTTGCTCTTTTCAATTTTATTACATAAGAATAAAAATAAGCTGCGACGAGCTAAGCTAATAAAGCTTGAATAATGCCACTTGGCGATTCAGTCGTGCGATAACTATAAACTTGTCGGGACATGCGTTGGCGTGTGATTTCCCTCAATAGCATTATTAATGTACTCTTGCCTATTGGTACATATGTACCTACATATATCCACATAGTTAAAACGCGAATCCCGCCACATGAATTCTGATTAGTTGTAAATTGAACTTTAATTTTTCTAAAGTCACTAGTTTGTATTTGTATACAAAAATTCTACGTCAGGTTATGTTCGATACTTTGGCGACTTCAGAGTAGAAAACATTCTCTATTTAAAAGAAGTACGTACGTACGGTCAATTCTCGGTTACAAAGCGCCGTGTTAACAATGTGTGATTATTAAAGTCTTATACAGAACGATCTTCATATCTTTATTTATATTTTTTTTTTGTGAAAAACCTATTTTTGAATATAGTAGTTTCCGGTACGTTTCCACCACTTCCGTGGACGGCCATTTTATAAGACGCTTCGTGTTCGCGTATGTTTGCATGTACGGTGTCTTTTGTTCTTTTTAATTGCGAACTTCGAAATAAATTCTTCAAGTAGTTTAAGTCGTTTGTGCGGTGAAAGGGGCCTCAAGGATGATCAAGCAAGAGGAGTAAGTATGGAATAAGAATTTATAAAAATTTTGCAACGTTTTCCTTGTCGGCGTACAGAATCGTGGACGATTAACGTAAACCGACGCTAATTATTTCATTACGTCGCTAGCGTATATTTTTTAAGAAAGATTTCTGTTAGTCCCGCAATATTAGCAGAAATTTCTATAGGTTATGAAACTGGCTATGCATGTTACATTTTATGTACATTATTGAGAATAATAGCTAAAGCCATCTTCTCATGCACGTTACATCTATGTGCTTTTATCAAAATTAGGAATCAAATACCAAATAATGACGAGAGAGACAGAAGTAGGGAACGTGATCGTAATCGACGATCGGATAGACAAACTCGCATAAATTCTACTAGCCGTGATCGAAGCAGAGAACGTAACGATCGTGGTGGCAGAAAAGCATCAGACCGTCGTATTTATGTATCAAACATTCCCTACGATTTTCGATGGCAAGATCTCAAAGATCTCTTTCGAACCGAGGTTGGAAAAGTCGCGCATGTTGAACTTTTCACAGATGAAAATGACAAACCAAGAGGCTGTGGTATTGTTGAATTTGAAGATTCAGATTCTGTAAAGGTTGCTGTAGAAAAAATGCACAGATACGATATTAAAGGGAGAAAACTTGTGGTAAAAGAGGTAGTTAGTATATTGTTATTGTTACAAACTTTATACAACTTTAAATTGATAATATTTATAGTGTTGGGAATAAGCATTACAATGTTTTTTCATTTTAGGACTTTGACATTGAACGTGATAAATATGGTCGTTTGGCAACAGCTCGTAACAATGACAGAGTTCGTGATGACAGATTTAGGGATCCACCCAGACCACAGGGTGGTGGGAGACAAAATATGAATGCACCTAGTGGTGGCGGTGGTGGTGGTGGTGGCGGCGGCGGCGGAGGTGGGGGTGGTGGAGGTGGTGGCGGCGGTGATAATAAATTTGGAAATACCTATGGTCTAAGTACTCAGTTTTTAGAATCCTTAGGCATTAACGGGCCATTAGTTACTAGAGTATTTGTGGCAAACGTAAGTGCATCTTAGTATAAGAAATATAATAAATCATTATATTATTTTATAATGTAAAAATGAGTTCTGTACTTTGTATACTTAGCTTGATTATAAAGTGGATGAAAAGAAGTTGTTAGAAGTATTCAAATTAGCTGGTAAAGTGCTGCATGTTGAGTTAGGGAAGGATAAAGATGGAAAATCGCGAGGATTTGGAGTTGTAGAATATGATCATCCGGTAGAGTCGGTACAGGCTATATCCATGCTTCACAATCAGCAACTTTTTGATAGGCGTATGACTGTTCGGCTCGATAGAGCGAATGAACCAGACATGCCGCCAAAATTACCAGAAGGTATGTACTAGTACCTATTATACTTATAATTTATTATCTGGCTAAAGAAATTGAAGTAAACCTTGAATGGAAAATAGGTTTGAAGGGAATTGGAATGGGCCTTGGAGCTGGTGGAAATAGATTAATGGATGTAGCTAGAAATATTCCTAATGTTCAAGCAAACAATCCACCTGTTGTAAATCCTATTTCCGCCCCTGTCTTGGCTGCTGGAGCCTTTGGTGCTGGTTTAAATAACGTTGTACCTGCACAATTAGGTAAGTTCCGAAGTTACATAATGGATATAATTATGTTAATCCGTGCGACAAAGAAATAATGAAAAAACTATTTATGTGTTTACAGCATCCGCGTTGACAAACACAAACGCTGCAGCTCTTCAAGCAAGCCTTGCTGGAGGGTTAAGTGCAAACTTGACCACCAGTTCTCTGCTGAATTCATCTTTGACAAATGAATTGGCTTCTAATTTAAATAGTTTTGGCGGAGGAGTTGGAGGTTTGTCTAATTTACAGGCCTCATTATCTGGCGGAGGAGGCAACAATTCGTTCGCACCGCGAGGCTTATCTAAAATGGACAATGATGTAGGCTTCGGTGGAAACAATGCTTTTGGTGGTTCTAACTTCGGCGGCGGCAGAGATTTTGACAGTGGATTCAACAGAGACAATGATCGCGGCCCCGGCGGTGGCGGTGGTGGTTTTGTCGGGAATCAAGGTCAAGGAGGAGGTGGTAACAGACAGAATACCAATGGTTCGCGACCGATGTCGGATACTGTTCTTATAGGAAATGTGAGTTATATTTTTTTATCTTATTTTCTCTAAAGTTAATATTTTTCGAGATATTCAGTTACTAAAGTACATAGTAATATTTAACTTCGACTGATTTTTAATCGTAGTTTTAAAGTCGTTTTTCGAATAGAGCATTTTCTAAGATTATTCGGATGGCTCGTCTTAAGTACCTCGCTCTAGATAATTTATGAACAAAAATTTGTTCTTTAAACTTAAATAAAGTTTCTGTATTTAGAAATGCATGTGATTGTTACAGCTACCACCAAACACGACGTGGCAAATGTTACGTGATAAATTTCAAGATGTTGGGGAGGTCAAATTTGCTGAAATGCGGGGCACCGACATGGGAATGGTGCGATTCGCAAATGAATGGGATGCTGACCGTGCTGTGTGTATCCTTTTACAAATATACATTTCAAAGTAAAACTATTTGTATTATGTAATATGCGACATATACAAATATATTTAAAGAATGTATATGTTTAGTATTACACAATAGAAATTGTTTTAATATTATTTTTTATACGAAAATGTATTCAAAACGGAGACTAACATTTGAATGATTTTTCTTAATAATATGTATAGCTATGATGAATCGATCACGTATCGACGGCA
The DNA here is from genome assembly GCF_051014445.1 of Colletes latitarsis. Lineage (NCBI taxonomy): Eukaryota > Metazoa > Arthropoda > Insecta > Hymenoptera > Colletidae > Colletes > Colletes latitarsis. The sequence goes on from NC_135134.1 coordinate 47,220,174, forward strand.
GAACGATCGATGTTCGCCTGTACTAAAAGCTGGAAAACACACTTAAGGTAACATTAATAGAGAGCCTCTACAGAGCTTGATGCTTAACCGTAACTTATTGATGCAGCGAGAGGAGACTGGGGTGTTCGTATGTCGTCTGCAGGATTGTTCCACTCCTGATGACAATACTTGAAATTCATCCTAGTTGTGTGGCAGAACTTAGGACAGTGGGTGAGAAGTATCTGTCGTTGGAAGATCAACAATCGTGTTTTAATGCCTACTTCAACGTCGAAACACTCATTGGCTGCCGGTGATCACCCTTCCTTTCTACGACTGTTTCACTTAAAATTCTTTACCAGATTATCGTTCCTTTTTACAGTGGAAGTCTATTAATGGTTCACTCCCAAAATCAGTTTTTTCGAGTGATTGATACATAGTTTAATTGTTAGGTTTAGGTTCATAATGTTCAACGTAATCTGTAGGTTTTTCAGTATGTAGGAGTATGCTATTTACAGTAATTATCAAACGTAGCTTGTAAGTTTATTTCTTAGTTTTCATGACGAGAGATCAATCAGTTTTCCCACATTCCGGTTGAACGTGACGCTCTGGTCGTTCGCGGACTGGTCAATCGATCAGGGACGGATTAATCTTTCAAGCATAAATATTAACGCGATATAGCTATTACGGGCTTTACAAGTTAAAGTTTATCCATGTATGATAGATACTTTCATGCACAATCCTACATAGATCGTGGATGTGTGTCGATTTTTCTGTGGTATCGGTCGCACTCTATTCTTGTATCTAATACATAACAAGATACATCATGGCTCAACAGGGGACTGTGTATTGTTTCCATTGTAGTTCTACAGTCTGATCTTTTACTCGTCGCGCCACATCGTTCTAGTAATTTGGAGATTCAAGTAGTGTATAAAAATTTTAGTTGTCATTAGGAAGGTCCCTTCTAGTTCACTCGCTTTGAGACTTCGGCGAACGAACATTGGATGACTTTGTACCCTAAATTTGGCAGAATTGTCGTACGTATTGTGCATCATAATATATTTACCAAAAAATACGAAATACGAATGTTTCTTCAAAGGACAAAAAATTTTTAATATCTTTTGGTGTTGAAAGAAATGAACATAAATAGGGGGTTTCCAGCTAATTTTATAACTACATTTTTTGGTAAACATATTTTCTCTCGCCATGTAGATCTCGAGGAACATTCTGCGAATTGTATAACACTCTTGTATAACCACAACATCATGACAGTGATTGAATAAAATCCAAATCCGTTTTGACTACAAAAAACATACTGGTCGTTGTGTTTTATTTCTGTGTTGTTGTGATTCTTTATACTTTAAGCAGGTCAAGCTGTGGATATGCATTGGCAAGGAGATATATATCGTTTCTGCAATTTATGTGTGTAATATATTTTTGCAGAATGAGAATTCCAACTCCATTGCACTTTAAACTGGAATTTCTGCTTAAAGATTTTACAATGTGTTCTTTAGATGTAGATATCCCTATTTACTTTTGAGATACTGAAGCTCTGCAATCCTTATGATGAATATTTGCTTACATCGCAGGTGAGATACTTTTTCAGGTGATTGTGGTTTGCTATTCCTCTATGCTGAATGTATTTCAAGAAGGAATAATTTGCTTGAAATCTGTTATCAAAAATTTTATCCTGTTGTATTGGAACATTGTTAAAACAATATTCGGATCGTCAAGTTATACATAGTATTCTTTCTCTGAAGATTGTTAACACAGTTTTACTGTAGATTGAAATAGTGTCTTAAAAAGGTTTCAGGGGAAGTTAAGACTAGATGGTAATGTGGCATTTCGTTTCTAACATTGTGGTTGATTCTTATTTATTATAGCATTGAGAGTGCATCTTCCACATTCACTGACAATGATGTCTGGTCTTAAAAAATTGCAAAATTTTATATGTTCTATGTTGACTGATGTAATATAAGAAGCGAACCCTTGGTTTGGTAATTATAACTTCTATGGTAAGTGATGGCGAATTTTTTATATTCTGGTCTTTGCTACAGTTGCCAAGGAAACATTTAATGCGTGTTATTATGCACATTGTTACCTTTTTAATAATCGTCGTCGATCTCCGCTGTGTGGTTGCCAAATTTGTTTCTTAACATTTGAAGGACGGTTGTATCTTTTTTTCTTATAGTATCATTGATGTTAGGGTCTTATTTAATAACGCATGGGATCGTGTGCAATGGTGTTTGCTGTACTATTTCCATCGTAAGTGATCGGATATTCGTGTTTTTATTATTCCATGAGAAATGTTAGTGGAAGGATTTATGTAACCATTCCTATGAATATTGGAAACTTAGGGACAATAGAATTTTCTCCTTGATATAATTCATACATGTCGTGGTGGCCAAACATTTGTTTAAAAGGAAAAGGATTAGATATTATCTATAAAAATGAAATTTTTAGGATGCTGGTGCGGATTAAATATATTTTGGATATATTATTAACTGTTGAATAGCAGCTAACATTTTACACGAAAATGAGGTAAGTCTAAGAATTGCAAAAACAGATTTTTATGTATATGTGTTCTTCTTCCAGGAAAGCTATCTTGCCTGATCACAAGGTTGTCGAATGGTAAGTGTTGTAAGGTGAAATTCAGTGTTATATTTACGAATAGAAATACAATAGTGTCTGTTTATATACATAAGTCCTGCTCGATTATATGTAAAAGAATTATCCTCGCCACAATTTTTTTTCTGGCGTGCGAGACCCGTAGACTCGAACAATCGAGTAAAAAAAACCCTGCTCGTAAAGCTACAAAACTATTGTCACACCATACATTTTAGCTTGATATAAAAAAAAGTGATAATTCAATTCCTAGAATGAACTAGAGACCCATCCTGAATATGTATAACACGGTGGTAGCCCGTTGTTTTCTTAAAATTATTTTTTATTTATTTTTGTATATAACCGGAAACTATTGCAAATAAACATTGCGTCATAATATTAATCACATTTGTATTTCCACAGTATTTATATTGTAAAACAGTTAAATTGGGTGAGTATAAGATATTTCTTTTAGAGAATCAGTGTTTGTGAAAAACGATAAAAGTGTGTGAATCAATCGCCGAGATAAAAAGACCTGTTTGAACAGTATAAATATATTGAGTTGTTTGAAACACCGTCGACGAAATTATAAACTCTATGTGATTTGTTTAAAATTTTGCCACAATCGTGTTATTTAGTGTCAAGTGAAAGTAGTTACAAGTTTTCGAAAAAAAAAAACACCTTATCAAAGCATCTAGCGTCCGTTAATTTTTATGTGTAAATAATTTATAATACTTATAATCTATATGTATGTATATTACGTTTGAAATAAAGTTACGTTTAAGAACCGATGGAAATGAATCGTTCAAGTAAATATCATATACTATAAATTAAAATATGCTCGTAGCTTTAATATTTTGAGTAATATTCGGAATTGAATACTTCTTACCATTGTCTAATAGACCTCTATTAACTTTCACGTAACGGAATGTCAATAGTTCGATTAGTAATGATTTACAAACAGTGCTGTCCGGATATATGGCGCCAAACCTGTCCTCTTACATGACCACAATCTATCCCCACCAATTCTTTATACTGATAGTTTGGATGCCTGTGACCGAGCATGTTGCAATTTTATAAAATCCAGTCCTGATCATTGGTCATATATCCAAACACCACTGCATTGAAATAGAATGTAAGAGCGTGTAAAATACTATTAAACGATAGGAGTAACTATGGACATTGTTGCATAACGTCCGGAAGTATGGTCTTCTCACGTATAATTTGCGTACTAATTTGCCAAAAGAAGAATGTTCGATAAATTGTTACAAATTTTAAGTTTATATTTTCTTTGTATTCGATTATTATTACAACTTCTGGATCAACAATTTAAATGATTTATAAAACTTATTTTCAAGTATGTAATTGGAACGAATGAAAGATATAGAAAATAGAAAGAAATTGACTGAGAGAAGGATGTTCATTTCAGAATTTTGTTTCTTTTATGTTAACACGTTAACTGTTTTCCATGTCCAAAGATACCCTCGTTAATAATTTTACAATTAGAGTTCTTCCATTGTAAATAATATTACAATACCTTGTAAGTATAAAGTTCCGGTCGCCAGTAACCACCATGACAATTAACGGGTGCCAGTTTTATTATTTTAGACGTATTAAGAAATTTTGAATAAATTTATTATCATAAACGAACGAACGTTTATTTCCTTAATGTATATGTACGTAACAGTACGTAAGGTTAATTAGATGAAAATAAAATATTTCTATATATTATTTTCCTATTAATTGCTCTAAAATCATTGTGTCCTGTTTAACATTGTACAACGTTCATCCACAAAGGTGAAAATTCAATTTACGACCAATCAAAACGTGTATCATGAGATACGTTACATTCAAAATAGGCGGTTATACTTTTCCGACGTTTATAAAGATTTTAATCGTATGTGCAATGATACGTTTTAGAGGTATTTACGAAACGATTAAAAAACAATGTTGATCGTCAAGCTTAAATTCGTCTTTTTACTATTGGTTTCTTTTGTGTAAATAAACAGATTGGAATATGTGGAGCCACTCGTCAGGTTCTGCATGTCGTCCGCTATCTTCCGTTTCCGAATAGCAGAAGACATCACCTTGCGTGAACCAATCACGAGCGAAGCCCGTTCTTCTTCTCTCGTTTCTGGTATTGCTTCTGACGTGCACAACTTTTTTGGGTGGTGGAGGTTCATTTTTTTATTGTAAAATTTATTAAGAGAATGGCAGCTCAGTGGATACGAAACGCAGTAAGTAACATGTGTCGATCAAGAAACCCTCGGAACAGCCAGTGTCCTACACGTAACCCTACTTCTTCCCAAATTGAAAGGTTAGAATTTTTCGCAGATTGATTATATATCCGTCTGCTTGGCTGTAATATCTTGGCAGGCTCTCCGATTCTTATATCATTCGTCGTTTCTCTTTTTCCATTCTGGAATATTAATTTCCTATCTTGTTCCTGTTATCCTATTTTACGAAATGCAATATTACTCGTTGCATGTCCTTACCGATAACTGCGAATTATATCAATGTTTTATTAACAGATTCCAAAGATCGGCGTTGGCCGCCTTTACAGCAGCAAAGTTCAGAAATGTACTCTTATCCCCGGAGACGGTATCGGGCCCGAAATTTCCGCAGCTGTCCAAAAGATTTTTGACACTGCCAAGGTAGGACGGATATTTTTTTTCCTTGTATAAAACATAATTTAACAATTTTTATCTGTGCACGAAATTGTTTATGTAATGTGCATGTTAGTCAGTTAAATGGAAAGTAGTAATAATGTTTATTTACTATGACACTTTTGTTACGTTTTTGCACAGTTGTTAGCACATCCTAAATGTTTGTACACTTTGATTTATGAATTATTTGCGATTTTGATTCTTACAAGGTGACCCTATTTGTCCTACTACTAACCTTAAGGAGTTTATTTTAATCTTACTCTTATACAGGTTGATCCAATTGTAAGCTAAATTCAGTCTGCTCTTATTGTAGTTAAGGTATGTTTTTTTTTTTTGTATATTTTTTTGCAATGTATAAACATGTAACATATTTGTGTGCAATCTTTGTAATTTAATGCATGGGATTACATAAGTTTGTTTATATACAATGATAATTGTTTTTAATATTCAAAAAGAACTATGCAATATTTCTTAGTACGAATGAACAGATTTGAATAGTAACATTCATAGGTCTTCTATTGCATAACAGTATTACTCAACTATTAGTATTTGCCACTGTTCATCTATTTATGCCTTTGTATGATAGTACTAATAGAAGTAAATGTGTTTACATTTAGATAATGTTTTAACTAAACATTTTTGTTTCTTTAATATACATATATATAATTATTTATTGACAAATATATCTTATATACCAGGTGCCAATAGAGTGGGAATCTGTTGATGTAACACCAGTAAAAGGTCCAGATGGTAAATTTGGTATTCCACAAGCTGCCATAGACTCAGTTAACAGGAATAAAATTGGTTTGAAAGGACCTTTGATGACTCCTATAGGAAAAGGACACAGATCTCTGAACCTTGCATTGAGAAAGTAAGATTGTTTTTATCTTTGTTGTCAATATTGGAATATTGCCTTAATTTTATTACAGCTATTTGAAATTGTTTATGTTACATAATTGTGTACATCATTAAAGACACATGGTATTTGAATTGTTTAAATTAATTTAGACTGGATTTTAATTGGACTTAAAATAATATTAGAAATTTAGACAATCTCATAAAATATTGAATTAATAATTGTTTTTTTTTTTAGAGAGTTTAATTTATATGCCAATGTTCGACCATGTCGTTCTTTAGAAGGATATAAAACATTGTATGACAATGTTGATGTAGTTACTATACGAGAAAACACAGAGGGAGAATATTCTGGTATAGAACATGAGATTGTAGAAGGAGTTGTACAGTCTATTAAATTAATCACTGAAGAAGCATCTAGTAGAGTAGCAGAATTTGCTTTTCAGTATGCTAAGGATAATAATAGGAAAAAGGTACACGATTAGAATTTTTTTAAATAATTAAAAATATTTTAAGTAAATTTTAATTCGTCTTGCAGGTAACTGCTGTACATAAAGCAAATATAATGAGGATGTCGGACGGTTTGTTCTTGAGATGTTGTCGAGATGCTGCACAAAAATTTCCTTCCATTAAATTTGAAGAAAGATACCTGGATACAGTGTGTCTAAATATGGTTCAAGATCCTAGTCAATACGATGTACTTGTAATGCCTAACTTATATGGTGATATTCTGTCTGATATGTGTGCTGGACTTGTAGGAGGACTTGGTCTCACGCCAAGTGGAAATATTGGCTTGAATGGTGCCTTATTTGAATCTGTATGTAACAGATATTAATAATTATTTATTATGCAGAGTAATATGCAGTTTAATGATAATATTTTCGTTTAAAAACAGGTTCACGGAACTGCTCCAGATATTGCGGGTCAAGATAAAGCAAATCCCACAGCACTGTTACTTTCTGCCGTGATGATGCTCAAACATATGGGATTGAATAAGCAGGCGACTATCATTGAGAATGCCGCCTACGAAACTATTAAAGAAGGCAAATGTTTAACGGGAGATCTTGGTGGATCGGCAAAATGTAGCGAATATACTAATGAAATTTGCAAAAAAGTTTCAGCATTAACGAAATAGATAAGATGAGGTTTATTAAAAATAAACTGCCAAATACTCGTAGAAATGATACGCATGAGATCAGATGCTGTTTTTTAATGTCTCTGTAATTATTGTTTTAAAAATTTATTTCAATGTACATTTTCAGGATAAATCTGCAGGTTGAATCGAACGAACTGCAGAAGTAGAAAGATGTTTTATTCATCGGTTCGCATACATTTAGATAATTTTTTGTCGGCTACTTGTATTAGTTTATTGTAACATATTGTTACTCGACTTCGTGGATTTGCTAATTGTATAATAGCATTTAATATTGTTTCATTATGATCGAATGCACGCAGTTTCATCGCGTGTATTGACTGAATATACTTCCATGTATGTCCGTCATACTACATTTGTTATTATCAAAGATTCTTTAATAGGGTCTGTAAAAATAATTAGGCGTGTAAATTGATCTAGTGACACTGTATAATATTTCTAATTGAAATTGTTATGAAGGATACGCGGCCTCGAAGAAGAGTTTCAAGAATGAACAATGTGCAGTATTACACAATAACAAAACATTATAAATCAAATGTATCGTTTGTTATTGAACCCTGACAAATTTGTAAGTATCATTATGAAAGTATACTTGTAGGATCGAATTTAGAGGTTAAATTACACGTTCATTAGGAAATTGTATTTCACAAATAAAGTTAAAAATATCTATTAACCTGATTTCAAATAATTTTCGATCTATTGATTAAAAATTCAGAAAAGATGACGAGCATGTCTAATAAGGTAAATGATATAACAATTTTCGAATATTTCTCATTACGTTATGTCAAGCGAAGAAAGATAATGATTACGAAAAAGGGATTCTTTGAGTATCAACACTACATAGTTTCACCCCCTTGTGATGTTAAGTTATAACTCTTGTCCCTAACCACTTCATAATTCCCCCCCTGCTTTTGCTGTCCCTTTCTTCACGGTATAGCATGCTTCCCAGGAAAACTCTCAAGTATAAGAAAAGTTGTCGGCTATATTTCACGGCGAAGGGAGAGGGAGGGATGAGGAAAGACCCGGTGTCATCTTCGCTGCTCGTTAATTCTTTTTGTGATTTATCGATATTCCCCAAGCGTGTAATGACTGACTCCTAGCAAATTTTTGATATTAGATTCTCCTTTCAGGTGTGATATATAGAGCGGTGAAATACATTAAAATTGTTCTTATAACTGGTATAACCGATACCGTTATCGATTCTATTGAATAACATTATAAATCCAGAAAGAATTCGTTTAGTATTTCGGTCTAGACATACAATTCCTACGCCATCTTTGTAATTTTTTTAGATTGCTTTGTATTGGAATCTCGTAGATATATTTACTTGTGTTTTTAGTATAGGCAATATTCTTTTTCCAAGTAAAAATAATGAAAATTGTACGGGTTACAGATCATCGAAGAAAGTACGTTTACCGAAAAGTGTCCTCGTGGATGATACGATTTCAGCCGTTCTGCTAATCCGAGGAGAAGGAAAAGAATCTTCGTTAGAGAGTGTGTTATGCCATGAATTAGAGAGAAGTAAAAATCTTTCACTGTTACACGAGACACAGAGATGTTAGAGGATCGTTCGATGACGTGAATTTTGAAATAAGATTAACGAACGTCTTGATGATTACGAGCCACAGCGGTGGCAAGTGCAAAGTGCAAGCCACCAGGTGGCATTCATCCCCTCCCACTACCGTCAAATCCAACCGGTCGCAACGAGTAGTTACACAAAGGTGGAACACTCGAGCGAAGTGTGGAAAGCGACGCATGCATATTCAGCGCGGAGGCCGACGGTAGTCATAGGAATAATAAAAATTCGAGGGTTGAAATTATTTAGATTTATGCCCGCTCTCTTGTCCTCGTGCCGCCGGTGACGAGAAGCGATTCGATTCCGGGGAACAAATTTCATGCATTATTCAAGACCTGCCGCAATGCACCCCAGTCAATGGAACCGATCCTTTGGAAAAAGTCGTTTTTAATCTCTCGCCGCGTCCCAATAATGCGCATGCATCCGCTCATTCCACTTTCACCCCTTTATGAGCGGAAACCATGTTTTCTGTCTTTAACGCGGAACCGAGCACGAACGCGAACAATAGATCAGGATCTATCGATATCGTCGAACCGCGACGTACGAGTCTGGAAATCCGCGATCCATTTCTTACGACAGACTTCGTCACAGTATCCAAAATGTGCAAACAAGATTACACTACGTTCAAAATTGTACGTTATAAATGTGAGATACATCGTTCCAATTAAGAAAAAGTACATTGTTTTGTAGGTTAGGAACGAACTCAACGAAGAAAACTGAACCATTTTTGGCGGGCTAAACACATTGGTATGTCTTTATGCAGGATGTTCGGCCACCCCTGGGAAAAATTTTAATGGGAGATTCTAGAGGCCAAAATAGGACGAAAATCAAGAATATCAGTTTCTTGAGTGAGGCTTCGTTAAAAAGTTATTAACAATATTAAATTAGAAAATTTCAAATCATTCTAAAAAAATTATTTTTGGTTGTGGAGATCAATTACAATCATTTTTGGTGAGTACACATACCCTCGAAATTCTGCGCATTTTCGAGAAAAAAATTCGAGAAGGTGCCCAAATATTTCGGCGAAAAAGAAATATTTCAAATCATTCTAAAAAAATTATTTCTAGCTAGCAGGGTTAATTACAATCATTTTTGGTCATTACACATACCCCCGAAATCCTACGCATTTTCGAGAAAAAAATTCGAGTAGATGCCCAAATATTTTCAGCGAAAAACAAAAATTTCAAATCATTCTAAAAAAATTATTTTTAGTTCCAGGGGTCAATCACAATCATTTTTTATTAATAGTCATACCCTCGAAATTCTGCGCATTTTCGAGAAAAAAATTCGAGTAGGTGCCCAAATATTTCGGCGAAAAAGAAATATTTCAAATTGTTTTAAAAAAATTATTTCTAGCTAGAAGGGTTAATTACAATCATTTTTGGTCATTACACATACCCCCGAAATCCTACGCATTTTCGAGAAAAAAATTCCGTACGTGCGGTACTTTAAACGTTAATAACTTCTTAACGAAACCTCCATCAACAAATTGGTATTCTTGATTTTCGTCTTATTTTGGCAGCTAGAATCTTCTATTAAAGTTGTTCCCAGAGTTGGCCGAACACCCTGTATACATTAGTCTCTCATACCTTAGATTTTATTTTCGTAACGAGCCAGTAAAATCGTCATTTGTTTTGTCACTGACAGGTTGCTCTCTTAATTAATCATTCCCGTGGAACGTTCTGTAATCGCCTTACAACGGATTAACTGGCTCGACGACAGCTGCCACGTGGAAAGTTTTATTTCGTTATTTTCGCCGACGATCGGACGTCGGTCTCAGTCGGCCACAGTTCCCTAACTCGTCCATATTTCCGCGCAAGCGAAACAATGAGGACCCAAGGTGTTCTAGCGTTCGTAGCGATCCTCGTAGTTTACGTCAATGGACGGATTTACTACTTGCAGAACGCGGATGAAAATCGATACGGCTCGACTTACCCCGTTTCGAACGAACAATCTTCGCGCGATCTAGATCTGAGCTTCTATGCCGGGGATTCGGACGAAGTTGATAACGTGATACGCCCTGTTAAAAAGGTGAGCTGATACCTCCATTTTATTTTTCGATACGAGGATCGTTCAATAAGTTCTTGGAAAAAGACAGAAAAACAAATTATTTTAGGTAGATTCTTTTTTTATGTTTCAACATAATCTCCTTTTAGCTTTATACGCATTTCCAAGCGTTTCTCCAACTTTTTTAAGTCATCTAAAAAGCAAGATTTCGGAAGGTCCTCAAAATAGGCATCTATTTGGGCGGTGACCCTCGTTCGACGTGAACCGTTGTCCGCCGAGTCATTTTTTAAAGTTTGGAAATAAAAAGAAGTCGGTAAATACGGTGGATGGTGTAATAATTCGAACTTTAATTCGTGCATTGTCTTGATGCAAGAGGAAGTTCCTTGCTTCGATCGACATATGATAGATAAAAACTGAAACTTTGACAATTGTCTAGCGAGTCATATTGTTTACTAAAAACAAATCATTTTCGATGCTACGAGCGCCAGGTCTGAGATTTTCTAAGGACCTATCGAACGACCCTCGTACGTTTGCATTTGGTCGAACACAATTGTTAAATTATCATAGAAAGTTTCGTACATTTTCGTAGAATCTCTTTCCCAATGCTGATCGGTAAAACCGCCCGTTAACGATGACCGCTTTAATTAAACGACCATAAAAAGCGATCCGGTCGGTGAAATTTATCGCAAAATGTTCCACAAATAAATAATAGCATCTGATCGACGTTAATTACAACGCATAATATCATAAATATCGCATTACTGTCCCGAATCAGGTGTACGCGTTCGCCGCGCCGGAAAAGCCGTTCATCGAGGCGAACAAAGAGGAGTTACCGATCGCACGGTACAAATTAGTCGAGGCACCTGTTAGAAGAGCCGGGACGGACGATGTCATCGTTGTTCCCGAACAAAGCCGCAAAACGGTGAAAATCGATGGGAACAACAAGGGCGAAGTGATCTTGGAGCTTCGCGTTATTGCTAATCACGACAACGTTTAACCGAATTCGTCGAAAGCGCGTAACAAGGGGTGAGTGCATGAGACACGCCTTCGAACGATTTCTACTACTTTGTCCACCCGTAAGGAAACGGATTTTTTTTTTTTTACGGAAAAACACGTTCAGAGGTTCCGTGTTCACGTTTCGACTACCCAAGGAAAATTTTTTTACCGTTAAATTAATGAAAAACCGGTATCGTGCGAACGTCTCGTCTCGCCAGAGATACGACACTTTTGCGAGCTGTCCCTTTTAATGTCTTAATTGTCTCGTAAACCAGTGCTAATATTTGCGGAACGATTCGGATGGATTCTCCGTTTGGAACACGCTTCATCGATCTAACCGCGCGCAAACACGCCGTCGAAGTTTTACATTCAGCCTTTGCAAACGAGTCGGTCGGGGAGATCGATATCTCCCGACAGATTTGCCCTCGTCTCTAAAAGCCACGTATCTCTTGTCAATCCGCTCGCACACGCGTATCGGTGGTCTCGTGTTCCCCTTAATTGTGCTCTGTCGATGTTCCGTCAAAGAGAGACCAATCCGAGGAATCGAATCTCGATCAGCGGAGGATCCGCGAGAGACCCGTCACAGAAGTTTATTAATGTCAAATAACGACGAGAGACTGACGTGGTAGCGTGACCGTATCCGTGGTCTGAATGCGCGACGCTCCTTTTGCGTGTGCGTTCTTTCGAGGGTGCTTTTGATTATAACGAGCCCGGCGCATTGAGAAAGGTGAGGAAGCCGGTTGCTCCACCCCTCTGTTCTATGTTTTTCACCCTTTCGAGAGTTCGAGTGCGCCGAGCTGCCGGACCCTTCGTTCCACGAATGCAGATTTCGAGTCCGTGTACACAGAGCGCTCGGAAAAATATTTGTCACGGCTGTCGCGGACGAATCTACGCGTCTCGATCGGCAGCGATCCGTTGAAAAGATGCAGAAGAAAATGAGAATTACGAAAAATAGATCTGGTGCTTATTGTAAAGGATTAATTCAAAAATTAAAATGTTAGACTAGTTCCAACGAGTTATATCAACCTCTGTTCGTCATGGAAAGGATAGTGAATTCTCTGATATAGTTGAGTCGCATTACTTTTATTACGTTTAATATACACGTCGAATACTTTCTATTAGTACATATAGTTACAATAGAACGCTACTATAATATGTACAGCGCATATCACATACAGTCGAATTCGGAGCGGAGCCTCTTTGCTCCCGGAAGTGGATCTCTAAGATCCTCCGTCTCCTTGCTAAAAGGTGACCCTTTGAATCGAGTCTCGAATGTAACGATAGGAAAAGTCTGTAAGGGAACGATAGAAAGTTAGAACGATACAGGTTGCTGAACCAAAGAATTCGGTGTCTCGAAAGTGCGATACTAAACAGTAATATCAAAAAGTCGTAAGTTCCATGCAGATTGATCGCGGCTCGAACAAGATCCTCAAAGAATCGTCCGGTTTGTTAGATCGGAACGAGTTACGTTGAAATCATCGACGTTGTATCTTATAATGCAGGCATTAGGAGAAAAGAGCAATCGTTACGAATGGATAGATACGGTCAAATGAAAATAATTTGTACTATTGGAGATTAGAGATGGGCAAAATTTTATTTCAATATCGTTGCATGGAAAAAGGGCGCACGCGCCAAAATGCCGTTTCAACAAAGTCAATTTCAAAGCCTTCATTGATCAAAGAATAAAATGTTGGGGAAATTAGCGTTGACGAAAGCATTGTCGGTGATTTCAATGTAACTCAATTAGAGTAGCATATTCATATTGGCTGGTGCGTAAGATAGCACCGATAAAAGTTGCAATTTGTTTATGGTAATGTCGACGAAAGAAATTATTCTTGGATACTGAAGAAGATATAGTCATAAACGTTAAAGGAAAGTGCAAAAGCGAAATTTTTGGGGAAACAATTATTGAAATAAAATATTACATATTAATTATTTTATACTATTATATTTTTTTCAGGTCGCCGAGGGACACGGTTGGAGCAACAATTCTACCTACGACGGGCGATTTTGGAGCAGTAATTCTTAGCAGTAATTTCACCTATTATGATTACGTTTATTTTTACTCGTGTATGTATAATGGTACGTATTCTTATAGAGATTAATAAAAACTATAAAAAATACTTTGATTAATATAACATATTAATAAAGAAATCTATAAAAACGATGGAAACTTTTGCATACGTCTAATATAATTTTCGAATACAGATATTTCACTGCTAATTCGCGTCTTCTTTTCTTCGTTCAATTGAAAGGCACAAGATACAAATGAAAATGTTTGCAGAAATATGGAAACTGCGTTTTCATCTCTTCAATCTCTTATTTGGAATGGACAAATTAGGCCACTGCTGTTTAAAACGCATAAGATAAGTCACTGTATCAAAAAAGTTTAATTCGTATTTATGAGTGTTCGTGATGCTCAGAATCTAAACTAAAATGTTTGGAATAAAAACGATCGGTTCCTGGAGAAAGATCGTTTCTACCCTCGATAACTGATCGGAATCGTATTCGTTCTGGTGATCAATTAGAGAGGCAATACTGTGCTTTGTTACAAGTTTCCAAGACGATGGGAGTAAGGTGGGCGAGAATTTCTTCCGAAACATCTTCCAACAGCCAAGTCGTTTCTTTCGTTGACACGACCATAAACTCCGAAAATGCGTTCAATACGATGAACGTAAGGAGGAAAGAAGATCGAACAAGGTGAATCGAAGAACATCTTCGAAAACAGCAAAGGTAGACAATTTTCTTTGACTATTATCATTCGTCGATGTCGTATATTATAAAACGGAATAGCAGATTCGATCGTTTTGATAACGATACGATAACGTTCAGAGCTTCCTATATTATCGCGAATGACGTGGTCGAGTGAAGTCGTAGCTACACCTATTTATACAAGTGAGAACGGGAGAGAATCGTTCGATTTTCACGAGTTATTCGGTTACTTGCGAAGTCTGCTCGTTCGTAGGATCCCTCTTCGGTTCTTTCACGTAGTCGACGACCAACTCCAGGCCAATCAGTGCTCGAAGATCCTTCCTTCCTTCTTCCTGGTTCGTGGACGTGGTAGCGGTGTTTTCCGGTTTCGGAAATCTTTCGCTTGCTGTGCAACGAAAATTACAGATCGATTAGTAACTTTTCGAAAACTTACAGTTTGCAGACTGAGAATATACATTGTCATTCGTTTCAACAAAGAATAAACGTGTAGTCGCACAATTTTTTGTCAACGGGCATTATTACAGTTAAATCGAAACCGAAAAGATTTATTCGCGATGTTCATTCCACCGACGAATTAATTTTTACGAACCATGTGTAATTTACGCGTTATATGTACTATTGATCCACTGAAAATTCGAAATGGCTTCCACGAGTAGTTCGCTAGCGCTCATGGAGCTGTAAATGCATGACGTGGCATTGTTGTAGACCGCATTACTGGATCATCTTTCTATCGATGGTACTTTCAATGAGCAAACGCATGCGAATTTGTTGATTGCTGGGTTACCATATTAGAAAAATTCTTTTATACGAGAGAAGTTGGGTATGATATCTGTTTGAGGGTTGTCGAGAGCCGACAATGCCCACATGTGTTCTGGTTACATTGTCTAATATCGAATTCTCCATTCCAGTGGTCCATTGGCGAATAGAATACAGTAAGGGAAGATGGACACTCACCGTTATCAACATCCTTCGGACTCTCCTCGCTCTCTGTCGTCGACGTTTCGCTTCTCGAAACATTCTGCGCCTGGTTTATGTTCCTGTACGTCCTGGTCAGGTGTCTGAGGATGTAATTGGTGCCGTGCGAGTTCTCCTCCATGCCCTTGGACGTGCTAGCTTCGTCCCTAGTCAGATTCAACGGCCTGTTACTGTTGTATTCCTTCGATTGCGGCACGCTGAACGCCGAACAGTGCTTGCCTTTGAACGGTAGCTGCCTCTCGCTGAGCTTCCGGTCCCATATGTGCCCCGACACGCGAAGGTCGATGAAGAAGTGGAGGGGGTCGATGCCGGGATAGGATTGGGGCATCGGGTACGGCGGGTACCAAAGCGGGCTAGGAAGGAACTCCGAGTTCGTCACGTTTCCGGGCAGACCGAATCCCTTTACGCCTTGCAGCATGTCGCAACCCCTACCTGGAAGACCGGGAAGAAAGTTCCTGGAGAAGTCTAGCTTCTTCTGGTCGGTCAGCGGAGGCAGCTCCTGGCCCCCGATCGCGGCCTTCGTGCGCTCGTCGTAGGGGCTTCTGTCGTTGTAGCTGCAATTCTTGCGCTCGCCAGAATGCGTCTCTTCCGGTTTCACCTTTTGCAACTCGCTGGAGAAGATGTTCTCCGGCGGCTGCGCTTGCTCGAATTGACGCGGTCGCTCGTCGAAGTAATTTCTGCTCTGTTTACTGAAATCCGGCTTGTTCTCGTCCACAGGTTTCAGTATGTCGCCGCCGAAGCTCGGTTTCTGCTCGAAGTTCCCCACTTTGCTCTCGGTATCGTAGCCGTCGTTCTGTTTGCCCCTATTCTCCAGCCGCGTTTCCGTTTGTTGTTGTTGTTGTTGCTGTTGCTGTTGCTGATGCTGCTGCTGCGAGTGAAAGTACTTCTCCTGCTGTTGATGATGATGATGATGATGGTGGTGTCTCTCTTTCGTGGTCAGTTCCAACGGACGATCCCGCGCGTCCCGCCAGCTCCTCTTGCGACGTCTTGGCGCGCTGGTCGTCGTCCCCGTCGACGACGCTTCCGTCTTCGCTTGCACGAACGACCGTAGCATCTCGCTGAAGAAGAAGCTGTGAGGCGTCAACGGGACGTTGTACAAATACGGCGGAGTCGCCGCCAACAGACGGGAGACCAAGTCGCCGCCGGAGAGCGACGCTGGACTCTTCAGCGTCGACGGGTCGCCCGTGGTCGTCGTCATGTTGCTCGTTTTCGAGGATGGTAACTGAAGAAATTGGAAAACCGTTAGAAAGAAGCTCGTCGTTAGGTCCGCGGGAAGGTTCTGTTATAAACGGTACGATGTTGATAAGATTCTGATATTCCGATCGTCGGAGAAATGCATTTAAGTTGGACTGTTCTGTTATAGGATTGCAAAATATCTATGGACCCGTTGGGATGGATGGCAGCAGAGCACGGGACGCCCAGGTTCTCTATAATAATCGAGAACGGAAAACACGGAGCAGGGTATGTACAAATCGACGGAGTGGAAGCGAGCTACTATTGTCTGGTGAAATTAATTGAATATCCGCCAGTGTTAAGTCTAAGACGAGGCAGACGACGCCTACCGCCGGCAAGGAGAACCGGGATGGGAGCTGGAGTAATACCAGGCTTGCATCGCATCATCCATTAAGGATTACTAATTTCTGTCAAGTGCACGTTCGGTTTCGCTCGGATGTCTTGCAAGGAATCCTCGAGGAATCCCTGAGAAATCGTTAATGAGAATCCACGGTCTTAGGTATTTCAATTAAACTTCGTACCACGGCTGTATGAACAATCGCTGCGAGAACAAATAGTAATTAGAGGGAATGTTCCCAAGATCCGACAGTTGCTGGTGATTAATGCAGTTATAATTTCTTTGAATCGTGTCGAATTCGGTCGCGATATACCTTCGGAGGTCGCTCGATTCGCCAGCAACGTTTGAGTTTAGTTTACAAAACCGTTGTACGGTATTGGTAGATTTCTAGGGTCCGATACGCCGTTTATTGAACGCTATTGAATAATTTCGAACGGGGAGTATCAATCTCAGTGCGTGTATCGCTGAACAGTAACAACCGGATATTCACGTAAGGTAAATGTGCCGATAATCGACCAGCTTAAAACACTAGGACAGTATATTATAAATATTATTTTTGCATTCATTACATGCAAAACAAATGGGAATTTCAACAGGTAGGTTTGTTCTAAAAAAATGGACAACGTTTGAATGCTTTCGCGCGCGAGCGTATGCTTAATAATAATTAATATTTGAATCGAGGACCACGTATCGGGATATTATTTGCTCTGGTCAGTTATTGGTGGATTTGCCTTAATAAGCGCGACGCAGCGTCGCGACGAGAAACTTTTTCCTCGCGAGCCCGAAGTCTCCGGAGTCCTGGAAAGATCTCCCCGCGATAGAAAGACTGAAGAGAGTAACAGGGCGTGGAAATCAGAATGGTGGTCTGTATCCGTGGCCGAGCACCGAGGAGGGATTGGGTATTGTTTCGGTCCATTGTTTCCGAAACAAACGGCGTCCACGTTGTTTCGTCAGGAGATATTATGTTCAACCAGACAGGCAGGACGAACAGGAAATGGACTGCTGTCAGTTTTACTCTTCGTGATAAATACGAACCCGCCGTCGGTGTTCGCGTCGCGTTCCGTCCGTAATTCCGACTGTCTCTATCGCCTCGCGAGCATCGACACGTTGAAAATACTTTGATTTCTTTGACGGTCGTCTATCTCTCGGCCCGTATTATTTAACGCTCTTCGCGCGTCCGCGTCGATGAATATTCTTCGCTCATTACACGGCCGTTTTATAGCGCGTGGTTGGATAAACAGAGCCTCGGGAAACTTACGCGCGGGGGAAATAAATTTTCTGAAACCGTCTCGCCGACGCATTTCCATTTCTCTGTACGGTCTATCTCTTTTCGTTCCGCGGTAAAATTGGTAGATACGTTTCGAAGTGTGTTAAACAAATTTCAAACCAGTATCGTGCGGACCAGCAATAACAAACGAGAAATCTTTCGACAACCGAGAAATAATGAAATCAGGATCATCGAGACCAATTGGTTTGCATTTCATAAACATAAATGGCGGATGCGACGAATGATTCCTACACTTGAATTCCGTGTAATAGTTACCACTTGAAAATGAAAGTTACCGTATTCCTTGCAAAAGAGACTACGGCAGTAATCTTTCATTAAGCTGAAAATTAATTGGGAGCACGAATGGAAGACTAAGGCACCAGCGGGCATTTTAGAAGATGAAGATAGCTTCTCCAACGGAAATTGAAGAATCTAACGGAAGAGAACGAACAGTAATTACCCGACTGAAAATTGAACGTACTTAATTAGCACCGACATAATTTCGACGAAAGTGATCCATTACGTTGCGAAGACTTGCAACGTTAAACGTATTATTAAGAAAGAATTCGATACTTTATACGATTATACGATACGTATATTGCATCGAGGGATTTAAAACGTAAGGAAATTTAAGATAAAAAGCATCAATTATCTTTCAATTGGAAATTAAAAAAGTGCAGCTTGTGCAAAGATGTTTCGTTACCTTTGATTGGCGAAAACGACGATTCTTTCTTAGTTTCGCGTTTAGTTGAACATTATTGACAGTGTTTAATACCCGACAGATTTTTTTATCGCCGCTGTAACGAGAAAGGGATACAAAAGCTTCGCGAAAGGCTCACGGCTACACGGAACTCTTTCTGCAGAATCCCGAGGGACGAGAAACGATTTTTTTCTCCCCCGTGATGGCTCCGCCGGAAGACAATAGCGACGCGTTTCCATTACTTACACCGTGGACTTCTTTCCAAACAGGAAATTTTAAAGCTCCGCCGCCTCATGAAATTCAACGCTGCGCTATTTTACCAGGAACTCGAGCCGTCGGTCCAACCAAGAGGTCTTAACCCTTTGCGATTTGACATAGAATTTTCTGACTAGTATTGCATCCATCTTCCCGTAACATGATTCGATTCAAACATCTGACAAACTGTTAGGAAACAGAAGAGAAACATGTAGCATGTAAAAATAAGTAGAATAATATAATAACATTTGTTTCAGAACAGTGTACGACTTGGACTTCAGTGCAAGTAGAATAATAGATCAATGATCAGACGCGCCAGCCAAAGCGTGCTCAAACGTACGCGTACCCGAAAAATTTTCAAATTCAATTATATTTCAAAAACGAAGGTCCGAACGAAAAAATGTTATTCATCCTTTTCAACTTAGTTTTACATGCAGAATTATTCTCTGCCCGGTTTTACCACTCGTCCCCATTCCGTACGTTAAACACGAGAAAGAAAGCTCGGGTTGCGCATTGTATTATATTTTAAATGATTTTTAAATTGATATTCGTATCAATTAGTGCAACAAGGAAGCACAGACGAGCCTCAGGGTACGAAAAGAAATAGCTAAATTGCACGTGTAACTGTTGTAGCGAAATATAAAAAATGTTTCGAACAGCAAAGGGTTAAATTTCTAGAACATTAATCCTCGAGTTCGTTGCGAGCATTTTGTTCGATTCTATTCGTTTCTTCTCGGTTCTTTTTTTTCTGCGTTGCAGAAGTTCACGGGGTAAGAAAGTGGCGAAGAAACCGCGGCGGAATTTACATCCAACCGCCCCCGCTCCCTTCGTAGCTTTGTGGAAACGTTACAGCATCTTCTCTCAGTCCCCCGTATTTAAATCGCATTACCCCGAGTAAAATAATTCAGCATCGCGCGGCTGAGAATACGTCAATTATGCAAAAAGTGCGAATTTCCATCGCGTCGGTTCCTTTATTCTATTACCAGCGACGATAAAGAAGCCATCGCGAAAAAGTTCGCGGACATTTACTTCGGATTCCACGCGACGAAACAATTTATTCCCAGTCTGAGCTTTCCCCCTCTCAAAAGTCAACGGTAACACATTTTTGCTGCCCGCCCCTGCGATATTCCATTTAAGTGTCTTTTTTAAATTCTAATAAACACTTTTTCCTCCTCTCGATCCTCCCCTTTATAGTCGAGCCTCAACCTCCGCGCGATGAATTTTTTTTTTTTCTTTCGAAATCGCTCATCGAATCTCATTTTTCTTTTTATAGGGTAACCTGGAAAATGTAGTACTAGCTGCTGCAGGGCGTTTTTTTCGTAAGTTAATAAACCATAATTACGAGAGATATGAGAAAATAAATCGAAAATATACAATGATTCGTCTGGTAACGCTGGACTTGTCCAACGTGTCTGACCGTCACTCGTTATTTCTACTTGCATTGGGTGTTTAATATCTCCAGTGTAAGTAGAAATAACGAGTAATGGTCAGACGCGTTAATAAGTTTACAATTTCCTCGAATATCAAGCATTGTATGAAAATATTTTGTTGTATATTTTCGATTCACTTTCTCGTCTAGAGTATCCATATTGCAGGGTGCAGTAGTTTATGCAATATTAAGTAACGAGGTTCGTCTGTTCGGTTATTTTTACTCTTTTTCGGAGACGGACTGGTGTCGGTTCGTTGAAAGAAAAAAAGGTTAAAGGCTGAAATAGTAGAGTGCAGTTTATGAGATAGAATTCTCTCGAAACTCAGAATTGTGGCGTACTATGTTACGTAAATACGGTGTATCTGTATGAGAAATTTTATACATCGAGCAAACAGAGATACAGGATCTATCTTTGCGTCATATTGAGCTAGCCGGATTCATTGACAGGCGTAATGGACGAAACAAAGGAAGAGTGATCGTATTTCCGGGAGGAAAAGGAAAACGAGGACTAGAATTTCGAATATAACGGGTGCGCGATGAAACAAGACAACATAAGCGTAATCAATCGAGACACTGTATATGTATACTGCCATAGATGTATAGATAATTCTATGCATGTTCCAACTTCCGATTGCTAGAGTGAGATTGATATACACTACATTAACACGTTCACTATTACCATTCGGTTCGAAAGCCATCCACCACGGATTACCCTGTATTGGTAGTAATCTTATTTATCGTAGCGCGTTTTCAATTATATAAAAATAGAATATATTTAATAAGTCAACCGAATAATTTGATGATACATCAAAAGGACTAGAATTTGCGAAAAATCACATGATCTAGAAGAAATGATTTTCCTTAAACAATTGTTTCTATAATATAACATTTATCACCTCCGAAATATCGTGCGACCATCATGCAAATTGCGGTATATTGTTATGTAAAAGTCCCTATAATTGAAACTGTCCATAATCGTGTCATTGTGATTGCATAATATTATGCATCACCTGTTTGACTTAATTTACGGGTAAATAAGGAACAATGCCACCACGAAACGATCCTTTCCACCCCTTTTAACCCTCTCGACTTCCAAGGCTCCCCTTTTCAACTAGGTCGTCATTTTTAGTATCGATAATATACTTATTTTATAAGATACGAGGATACCAAAAATCGTTTTTATCCTAACTTGAAGCAAATGGCAAAACGTCAACATGTTAGCGTCACTATAAGACACAGAATATTTGATATAACTTTGAATCTCAAAACAAATCTTCTGAGATGTCTTCAAGATGTTCCTATACGATACGTTCGCCATTGTAAACAAAAGGTCATGAAAGGGGGTGGAAATCAAAAACAGGCAGTGCGTCAAAGTGGTCAAGCATCGTTCCCTAATTTCGTTGTCAAACTCGAACTGTTTCCAAATATAGAAACATCAGGTCTCGATTCCTTAGCTATTCAATTGCAAGTTGAATATTCTGCTGAAATAGTTTCTTTTTTGCAGATAAGAGGACAAGAAAATCGACGTGGAACAGCTCGATGGAGTCCCTCGCGTGTATTGGTTCTTCATGGTATCCGTCGCCGAGGACATTTCTCTCGGCGAAGTCTGTTGAAAGGTAATAATAAAACGACGAGTCTCGCTCTGTCCTGGAGTTGGAATTTTACGAGTCGCATTATCGTTCCGTTTGAGGCGGATTCGCGGCGGATGGTGGCACCGTCGCTCGACGACGACGACGACGACGAGAAGAACGTCGTCTCCGCGCGACGTAGTTTCAGTTTCACGCGACGGGAGGGAGGCCAGTTTACGATTCATAAGACAACTCGGCGGATTGAATTAAGCGAGCGGTGCGGCAGCTGCCAGTCCGTTCCTGGTCCGTCCGCGCACCCACCGTGAATCTGCATAATCCCGTTCACGTCGACGATTCTAATTGGCGGATTGTTTCAATCTCTGTCGCCGCGAATATTTGCATTGCTGCCTCCCTCTCTTCGTTTCTCCCCGCATTCTCTCTCGCTCTTTTCGTGCCCATCGTTTCACGGCGTACGTTTGTCTTTCGCCTCCTATTTCATCCCGACCAACCCCGTCCTCCAACCCTTTTTATGGAAACATTTCCCTCCTTTGCGCATCTTAAGTTCTCGTTTATCTTTGTCTTTTGGCCTCTCCTCTTTGGATATCCTGATCGTTTACCGTTACGATGTCTGTCCTTTGCACCCCTTCTCTTAAACCACCCCTCCCCTGCCACGCTACGCCACAAAAAGTACGATAATAGTACGCGTAACAATTTTTAGTCGGCGATTTCATCTTGTCCGTAGCCTACTATTTCCTACGGAAAAATATTTGTGCCGAGAAATCATTAGTTTGAAAGATACTTTAATCTCAATATTGTAAAGTGGTAAGATCTCGAATTAATAGTAAATAAACTAATAGGCATTGTTATTACCACTTTAGAATATCAAAATTGAAATATTTTCTAAACAGATTATTTTCTGAAATATCTCAATACCTTTTTGAGAACAAGGTGTTTGCAACATCGAAAAATATTTCACACTTATTTTTCTTCACTCTGATTCACATAGTTGCACCAAAGCAAAAAATTGTATCGTCGGTAGACAGTCTCCTTTGTGGGATCTTTTATGTCTTCGTTGGAAAAAGAACTACAGCTCGTTCCAGATTCTAAAACCTCGTTTCATACGATAAGAAATTTTACAAGATTCGAGACCAATTTCACTTTAGGGTACTTTTTATAATAATCACACCCCGATACGAGATACGATAACGAACATTCAGCGAAACGTAACAAAGAACTACGTAGAATAACGATGCATTTAACGACGAATTTAACATTTTGAAAGAATGTTCCAAAAAAAAAACGAATCAATTCCCTAATCTCGATAGATATTCAACTCGTTCGTCTTTACGTCGCGCGACATACGTTCTCATTTTCCTTTCAAGTAACTGCGATCCCTTTACCGTCCACATAAACATTTTTATTGCGGGGAACCTTCTCCCGACGCAAAACGATCTCGCTTTACATAGACAGAGAGAGAGAGTGGGAGAGAAAAAAAAATGTCAGTCGCAGCGAAACCCGGTTTTTTTTACGGTTGAACTCTCTGCGTAATTCGAACAGTCTTTGCCCGTAAAAGTGCGCAACCGACGAAAACAGCGATACAGGAGGAACGACCGGCGTGTATGCAACAAATAACGACGCGACGATAAGAAGCTTTCGTTAGTATTTAAGGTAATGCGCGGTAACGTTATAGTTTAAGCAAGAGGCGAGTGATTTTAATGCTTTCGCGAGCGCAGAAATTACACTGCGTTCGTTGAATACAAAAGGCTGCGGACGTAAAGCAAAGCCGATTAATTCGAAGAAGAAACGAAACGATTATTGACAGGCGAATGCAATGTTTATACGGTACTTAGAATTACCTCGAAATTTTTATTACGAAATTTGGTACACAGCATGGAATTCGACGGTAGTCATAATTGGACATAATATTGAGAAACGATTTGATGTTTAATAATGTTTGATAATAAATTATTATCGATTTAGATAGTTCTGCAGTGTGCACTAGTTGACCTACTTAAAGGTGGGCATTCTATTATTGATAATAATAAACGCAATCGATTTGGTGGTTCCCATTTCAGTTCTATTAGCGACGTCAAATTATCTATTAATACCGAATATGCATGTATAAAATTGGAGAATTATAAGTAGCACGTTTTTTGTACGGTCTGCAAAACGTTGGAGACTCCGCGAGTATTATGAATCGTACGTCTTTTTTCGAACTCTTCTTCCCCGTATATGTACACTGCATTAAATTATTATGATTTTCAGTTCCGCGAAACTTTCTTAATCCATTGACGATTAAAATTTTTTTCGAAATTACAACCAACCAGGGAACCCGCGTTTGTTAAATTGCACACGATATTAATAAATGAAATGTTTTACGGTCGGAATAATATTTTTGATATGTCGATAATAATACTTTTATTATATTCAAACAGAATGTTTTAGTATTCAGTGCCGAATAACAAATATTTTTGCGTTCATTCTGCTCCCGTTAACGTTTCATCGGATTTATTTATCGAAACCGAAATACGATGAACTCGTAATCAGTATTGTCGCGTGGCGGAAAACACGCGATTCAAAGGACCGTGCAGGACCAATCTAGGATTGCGTGATGAATTATTACTAAACACGCGATATACCCCCGCACGCTCGTATTGCGTGCTAATTTTGAATTGATCCTCTGTATTGAACTTCATTCTTCCTATTTACTTTGCCAACTGAACTTTGATGTTCCTCCGCAATTACTACGTTAGCGAATTAGCTTGTTCGTATAAATATTGTTACGCCCAAACGAACACGAAACGACACTAAATTAATACATTTTACCAAATTTCTGTGAAATTTCGTCGTGTACGAAGAAATAATTTTTTATTTGCACGACGTTCATCGCGACACTTTTAAATCATCAGCGCACATTGTTTTTGTTCATTTTTAACACGTGTTTACATCCATTTAGTAGTCAAATTTTTTAATTTTTGTTTGCGTCCCGTACGTACGAAAAATTTCAACGATTTCACCAAAAATTCATTGTGACTACGCTGTTCATCGACGTTCGAACCCGGTGCGTGAAACGATTCGTGCATCTTCACGTGCACGCTTAAACTCCGCGTGAAGTCTCCCTTTAGTGACTCGTGAATTGAACTCTTAACATTCCGATGGCTGTGCCGGGGCACGTTGCTCGTCCCAGAAGCGATTTTCTCGATTCTACTCGTATCAATTAATTTTTCTATTATTTTTCTATGCCAATGATGATTTTCAACGAAGAAAATTTTTGTATACAGAGACGATAGGTCCATTATCATTGGACAGTTCACGATGAAAAGCTGTACTAAAATATTACAGAGATCAAACAACAAACTATCTGTTCGATCGATCGCACAAAATCCCAATGCAAATAGCGAAATCCTCGACGACGGTCCACGGTTTCGCGCTGCAAAACTTCACACGGCCATCGGAATGTTAACTAACAAGCACCTCGAGGCGATACTACGTAACACCATTTCCCAAACACCGGTTTATCGTGCAATCTACGGGCGCGTTGACGGTTTCGCAACTCACGTCGTGTACGATCCGATCACTTCCCTCGCGCGAAGTAGAAAAAAACAAGTGGATGAATATGTATAGCGGTGAATCGGCCCAAAGCGTGTACGAAGAAAGAAATCGGTTAGCGACTCACCTGCACGCGCGGCGACAGGTAGTTCGCGGGGGTGTCCGTTTCCTCGACGGTGATCCAGAGACGGCGATCTACGGATCCTGGGAGGCGACACCAGCGTCGCGTGCTGCTCGTGCCAGCAAATGAGATAATAATCGGAGGACTCAGTCACTCGTCGTCGGGCACCGTGGCAGGCACAGCGGTGGCAGGGTGGTTGTTCGGCGGCGGTGCTGAAAGTGGGGGTTGTATTCCATCCCTGGCGACCGTCGACGACGAGAGTGCGAGGGAACGACAGAGACGCGGCGTACGCGTGGGCGAGCGTGCGAGAGAACCAGCGGGGGACGAGCACGGGCGGTAGGAGGAGGGCTGGAGGCAGAGGGTGGTGGTTTTTGAGATGATCCGGCCAATCTGCGCATCATTTCCCCGATGCACCCCGCGTCGCGGCAAACCGGCGCGGATTCCGCGCCACCGCAAGCACCGTGGAAGCCCTGTTGAATGCCACATTTCGAGGCAACGATGGGAAAGAAGGGGACGCGGCGATCGCGCGGAGAAGGACGCCGTCCGACGGAGGAGGAATAAAGAACGAGATGGAGAGGAAGAGGGCGGCACTAAAAAAAAGGAGGGAGGGGAGGGGAGAGAGAAACGAGGAAGAGGACTACAACCGTGCCCCTGCCACGGGGATGAAAAAACGTGGAAAACAGATATAGGCAAAAGGGAATCTCTTTCTCTTCCTACTCTTCGTTCGGCTTCCAACCCCCTGTCCCACCCTCTCCCTGTCACCCTTGCCGCTGGTGGATGTCTTCGTGTCGCTTCGGTGTACAGACGTATCGGGGGTATGTTTACACTGCCGGGGAAGAATCTGCTCCCGTTCACGACCGGAA
Source organism: Colletes latitarsis (assembly GCF_051014445.1). NCBI lineage: Eukaryota > Metazoa > Arthropoda > Insecta > Hymenoptera > Colletidae > Colletes > Colletes latitarsis. The sequence continues at coordinate 47,247,016 of NC_135134.1, forward strand.
TATCGATCTTTAATGCACGTCGGAATTGAAACGTGCATGCCTTTACGAGTTTATCTTTGGACGAAAGGCGGCCTCGGTGGAATTAAGTCGAAGGAGGGTCGGGGAATCGCGGACGCGGACGCGAACGCGACTAGGAATTCTTGACGATACCGGGCGAAGTGTACCTTATTTACAATCTCATTTATGCTTGTGACAAAACTGACTGCGATGCGTCGAAGAGAGAGAAGTGATGTTCGTGCACCTGTTATGATAATGTAGATACGAAGGTGACCGATATTTCTTAACTATTGTTCAAAACGATGTCCCTCGGCGGCGATGAATCGTCCAAAACGACCAACGACGATGTTGCTCTTTCAATCGTTTTTGGAGTAATAGCGGCACTCTAGGGTCGACTTAGACGATACATCACTGTCGAGGGACATGGTTTTGAACGTTTATTATGAAACATCGGTAACCTTTGTTTTTGAAGCTCTTCAGTTTCAAATCACCTTACAATCACATTATTCTAATTACCAAATTACTGTCAAATGGAACACTCGAAAGAGAAAATATGTAAAGTAATTGCTGTTTCAGATAGTAGATCATAAGAATCGCCCAAGGAAACATAGCCCTCACAGATTATCACTTGTTTCGACATCCCTATAAAACTATCTTAGAAATTAAAACGATAGATTCCATTCTCCTATAGAAAACCACGGTAAATTTTCAGAAATCTAGTCGAGTGTTACAATTTTTATTAGAAATTACGAATGGATCATTTTGACCATTTAGGGGTAGTTCTAGTGTTAATTGGACCATGCACAGTTCATTAAAACTTTGTTTTCATTAAAATAAGTAGGAAAAGTTGATACGTGATAATGAAGAATACGTTACAGACGTTGTTCCGAAAAATAAAATCGGTACGAAACAAAATGGCCATTGCTTACGACCCCAATATCTACGAAAAATAATTAGGTGTCTCGTTTCAAGACTTTACTTTACGTAACGAATTAATTGTACGATAAATATCATCTGCTAAAATTTGCATTAATTTTAATCATTCGTTAATCAACCGTCACCGGTGGAAGGTACAAAGAAAATGTTTCTGTCGCAGCGGAATATACGGCAAACGACGGCGAACAAATTTCCTTCGACAAGCCGAATTCCGCGCGCAGATAAATGGCGATGGGCTCCGCTCGATGGGTTCGATTCAGAATTTAAAGGATTTCGGGGGATCCCTCGCTGCCTCGAGCGCAACGAGCGCGTTTTGTTAAGCCGCGAACGGGGACATACGGTGAACGATGTAGCTTTCAATGGACGGAGGGATCCGCGTACGCCTGCATAGATACGCACTACGCGTGCTTAATTTTCGCGTTAGCCCGGCTAATCCGTCGACCGTATAAAGAATTAAACAAATCGATCCGAGATAGCGCAATCCTTGTCACCTTGTTCCACGCGAAACACCACGCGTGGTTTCTCTGAATTTAGAAACAAAAATATTGCGAATATTCACGACGAACAGGAACGATGATAATAATAATAGTAATGTCTTTATTATGCAATCGATACAAGTTTAGCGACACTTGAGTATTTGATCGATTTCATAAACGCATATAACGTTTAAATAATTTCGTTTTAGTAAAAGTCTATTCCAATAGTTTTTAAATATTCGACGAGTATTAAACACTCGAGTGTCAGATTTTAGGCGTCTAAAAATAAGTAGCTGCCTGTGTTTTTAAACGTAATATAATAGAAACAAGGAATAAAAAATTTCAAGAAAGTTGATTACACGTACTGGACCGTCAACGTTTATTATTTAGCGAAACCTCGTGCGGTGCACAGATTATCCTTGGTAACAGGTTCCACTACACGTAGACGTTAGATGACCGTTCACGTAACACCTTGAAACAGTGCTAATTGGCCCGTTGCGAGGGGTAATGTGCGAAAGCACTCGTAGCACTCCCCACACCGCCCTAAGCCAGACTTGCTTCCGTTTGTGCCTCGATGTACCCAGAAAGGAGGATTAAGTTCTCTTAATTCCTGCCATTATTTTTATGATTCTCCTCTCCACGCGTGGGCGAACATTTAACATGGAAATTAATTTCATCGCAACGAATTCTCCCAAATTTTATTTAAATCGAATAAATATTAATGCGCGGAGCAGCTGTTCTTGACCTTTTCTATGTAACTACTTCTCAAAATTTTTTGAACGTCAAGTAAAACTTGCACGACTCGCTCCAAAGAAAAGGGAATAAGTTTACGAGCTTTTCAGTCTCGATTCTAGCCAAATTGAACATTTAAATATCCCACCGATTATTTATGTTTCTCTGACAAATTAGATGGTCTAAATTTTTATTGATATTCGTTTACATTTGTACGATTTCCGTGAAAAATTTTGAAAAACAAATGTCCCGTTAGCTTCTTTTTCTCGTATAATAAGCAAACTCCTCGCGATCAACGAGAAATAAGGTCAACCTACGCGGAATCTCAGATTCCACAATAGGTTGGGTCAAGGCGCAACGATTCTAAATAGATGCCCGGAACTCCCAAAAGGCAGGAGTCCCTCGATGGTCCAGAAAAGCGTTTTATCTCACAGGCAAACGCTGCACTTAAACCCTTTACCTCCCCCTACCGACGATTCCTTCTTTTATACGTCGTTCTCATTATCGTATCTTCGTCTACGCTTCTCTTAAACCCTACGATTCGAATTAACAATTACCGAATTATAATTCGAAAGGCGTATAAATTTTGTTCAGAAAAAAAAACCACATCGCAATTTCAACTCCAACGTATACGTATAGAGACACGAAACGGGTCAAAATTGACCCGCCCTCGGCGACGTACCGTCGACCGAACGGGATTTTAAGAGGATCGGTCGTCAGGGCTCGAGTATGACGATTTAAAATCGATGATCTCCAATTGCGAGAGGTGAAGGCCACCCCAGAGTCCAGAAGGGTGCTTCGCCTCGCGGGCAAGTACCCCAAATTTAAATCGTCGCTTCCACGACACCAGTGAATATCCTCTGGGCGATGGCGAGAGAATCCGAAGAGGCAGGGTGAAAAGAGGTGCGGGAGGGAGGCCCGGGGGAAACAATTTACCCGAAATTCGCCTCGTCGCGTTTGGCGACTGGATACACTCTTATTTGTCCCCTCGGCAATCTGTCGACTCCGAACGCTCAACCCCTTCTCCTCGTTTCCTCTTGGTCCTCCACCGCCTTTCCAGTAAACCCCTTCAACCCCGATCCCCACCAACCCCGTTCTCTTCTCTTTTCCCACCTCCTCTCCCGAAGCGCGAAACCGCGAAGCCTCACGGGAATTTTAAACACCGGTGATTCGTCGGTGTTCCTTGCAAGGTGTTTCTCTCTCTTTCCGACTCTCCCTCGCTCTCTGCGCTCTCCCGTTTTTTCTTCCCTCTGGCTTCCTTTTTCTCCTTTGTGTTCTTTCACTGTTCCACAGTCTCAGGTTCGTTTTTTTTTTCTTTTTTCTTTCCCTTCTTTTCGTTTTTCAAGCATCGTCCCTTTTCCGTCTGCCGGAATACCGATCCGCAGAGACGACGACGAATCGTCGCCGCCGAGACAGTCGTGGCGCTTCCCATGGTGACAATGCGGTAACCATCCGAATTGTACGCAGCCCGTTCTCTACGTCGACACGAGAAAATCGTGGTCGTAGCGTCGGCGATGTTGTCTTTGGGGGAGGGGACGACACCGCCTCGACGTCAGCGCGCACCCTCTTTCATGGGGCTAAGGGGCGCTCCACCAGAGGTGCTTACGCATTGGTAATCTTATAACGAACCTGGCCTGCGAATTAATCCGTTTGTTGGGATCGGGCATGGGGTCTGGAATCGCGACTGACACACCGGCGTCAATCGATATCGGGACCATGCATTCTTAATTCCTGACCCTTGGATACGCTGCCCTTTATTCGCCGGCGAACTTTAAACCTTTAACGCGCGGCTCGATGGTCGATAATTAGCGTCTTCGGTGATATCCAGACTCTAATTAAAATCTCAGTGACGGGATGAGAATTATTGTCCGAATATCGGGGATCGAAACAGGTAACAGTAGACTGAACAAGTTTATCCAGTTACGATACGTACTAAATATTGCAACTAGATGTGCAGAGTCTACGTGGAGTAAATTTTAAAGTTGGTAGAAATTGGGTTTTGGTCTATGCAATTTTATGCAATGTGAGATACATAAACTTTTATTCGATGTTACAAAAATTATATATATTAGCAGTTTCTGAATAGTTATTAATGTGAATTACGTGTTATTGAGGTACAATGATTGAGTTTAGAAAATAATTTCAAGTTAAAATTAGAAAAGGTGTAAAAATGAATAGTAATCGCTTGTATGTCTATCGAATTTTTATGCTGTATTTGTATTTCATCTAACTACGACACGATGTTTAGGCAACTGATTGCCCGCCATTGGTTATGTCAGTTGCTCAACAGTGGTCGCTTATTAGGCCCTTGAGAATCATGGTACGTTTCGAACAGTTTGAGGTAGAAAGATGATGATGACATAATGACAAAGACAAATTACCCTCAGACGTTAATATAAATAGAATATTAAATCTTAATATAAATAAAACGTTATTCTTTGTTGAATGTTCCTTCAGAGGGGACAGTTGAGTGCAAAGGGTCAAAACTATATAACTCTTGAACCGCTAGATTTAAAGCATAATTACCCTCATATTTTCTCGTAAAGATTACAAAACTGCATCGAACAACCCAATTTTAAAAAAGAAGATATAGACGCATAGAAAGGAATAAATCTACATTCAATTTGCGCATAATTTTTATTTACGACACTTTCTCGTATCCCTGACCGCTTTAGAGACTGTTCTTCCCAGTCGTACGGAGCACCCTGAATAATTACCGAACTTTCTTCATTCGTCGCGTACGAAAGCGGTTCCCCGGTAATTACTCTCCGAGGCCTCGTCGAACAGCCCTTTACCGAGCCCCGTAGGTGCATCCTCGCGTCGGATACAAAAACGATTCCGACCGCGGGCGCGAAAAACTAGAAAGGAACGCGAAAGGAGCAAGGAGGAGCGCGGGAACGACGGTCGACGGCCGCTTAAATCCGAAACACGGCCGGCGTTCCATCAAATCGAAATTCATCTAACGGAGAAGGGTGTAAATACAGCCCCGCGTTGTTGCGCATCTGCTTTCGCGAAAGAACGGAACGGTTAGGAAAAGGGCGAGAGATGAGGAATCACTCGAATCGGCGGGAGCTCACGGCGGGGCGTGTAATATTCCCGGGAAGTAAAGCTCCCGAGAATTTCAAGACCCCCTCCTCCCCCGCCGTCAGCCTCCTGTGTCCGTCTCCCCGTTCCGAAACCCCCTGCCCTCGAACCCCCCTTCTTCGCCCCACCTCGCCGTGCGAACGTATCCTCCAACTCGCAGCAGGCAGTGGCAGCCACCCCACCGACTACGAAGGGATGCAAATAACTGGTGATAACAACAGATAGCTCTGCCGGTACGGCTGACTCTATATCTGTGTCGGTGTACCACTACGCGGTGGCGGTTTAGGTTTTCGACGGCGCGGGTAAAAGGGGGACGACCATGAGTAGGGGGGAAGGGAGTGGGAGGGGGATCGAGGAAAAGAGCCGGTGGCGGCGAGGGGCGCGAACGAGAAAGAGCGATCGAGAGAAACACGCGAATAGAGACACGACGGAAGATGAAGAGAGTACACACGGAGGGTGGTCGTCGGTGGGAGTGAAGAGGCCGGCAGAAATCGTGGAGCAGCGATAGTCAGATGGCTTGAGGTGAGCGGCGCGGGAGGGGGTGACAGTGGTGGTAGCGGCGGGTTGGAGGGGGTGACAACAGAAAACTGGTGGAAGGTAGAGCGGTGGTTAGGGTAGGTTCTCTCTGTTGGAGAAGGTTGCGAAGGAGAGAGCCGAAACGAGAAAAGGAAGGACGCGGATACGCGAGAGAATGGGGATAAGGGTGAGAAAGAGAAGAACGATGGCGGTCCGAGGAAACCGGCGTCGAGGGGTGGGACGACGCGAGGGGAGTACGCGAGGTTTGTGGAGCGGGCGAGGAAAGGAGAGGAGGAAGCGGAGGGACGTCACTCGCTGTCGCATCGAGCGCGAGCGATGAGTGGCGCGCGCTCGCTCGTCTTTTGTTTGCGATACGATGCGACTGCCAGCCTGGTGACAGCGGTGACGGGCGGGGTAGTTCGAGGAGGAAAGGGACCCGGGGGTAGGGGTTTGGGTCGGGGGTTGATGGAGACGGCGGTGGCGGTGGCAGGGCGAGGGTGAGAGCCGAGAGCTGCGCCGCGAGGACGGGGGGTGGGTTGCGGGGCGGGAGAACTGAGGTACCGGGTGAGAATCACAGAGCTACGTTACACTTAACGCGACCCATGCGTACATATGTTACGCGGATGAACGTACGGGCTACGTGTGAGTGTGTACGGGAAGCGTCGATACGTGCGCGTAAATTTCTACCGTCGGCCACGGGTTGGCTGTATTGGGGCCTTGTTGTCAGCAGGTTGCCGGATGCGCATCCACCTACGGATCCTCCGCTCCTCGCCGCTCCGCTTTGCTCTGCACGCGAGTAACACGCGACCGTGTGCACGCGGAGCATATCGGGGCTAGCCAACACACGCTTCCGACGCGCACGACGTTTCGGGGATAATCGTCTCCACTGTCGTGCGCGTGCTATTGGATCAGACTCGGACGAACGTCGCGCGGGGTCGCGAGCACGGAGTCGCTGGAAGAGGGAAAGGGACGACCGATGGATGAAAGGGAACATCCGAGCAGTTTGAGATTTCCTTCTGACGCGAGTCGGTATTTTCGTTTAGCGAGTCGTCGAATCGATGACACGAATCTCGTATTAACGCCTGATTCCGCGATCAACGGCCTGATATTAATGTCCGCCCCCAAAACGATGAATCGGTGTTACGCGGTTCTGTAAATAAATTACTTTCGTGCGAGATGATTTCTTTCGTTCATTACGATAATTAGTGTCGTATTGCACGCAGAAAATGAAGAATACATGGTACTGTGTTTAACCCTAGTAGAATAAAAGAATAAGTTCTCGAGAGTATCAACTTTGATGTAGAGTACGAGTTAGACTTCGGTGCAAGTAGTAATAACGATTATTGGTCAGACGTGCTACTCGATCGCACGCGTATACGACGAGCTTTCAAATTAAATTCTCTCGAAAACGAAGCTTTAAACGGAAAAATGTTACTCCTTTTATTCGACTTATTTTTCAATACAGTATTACAGTAGATAATTAGTATCATAATGGTTTAGAGACTTATCACTTGGTACGTGTACGGAATGTCTTCTCTAACCAGTAGAAGATTCCTGCAATGGACAGACACTGGTTTACTTCAGTAACTCAGATACATTGTGGATCTAGATTTTCCTTCCGTTTAATAGCAACAAATTTTTCTCGTTTTGAAAATGAAAGCTCTGCTATAATGTATTACGATTTAATAATATAAAACGTTGACAGTATATGTATGAAAGATTATACTCACATATTATTTACTGATCCTATTCAATATTTTCATAAATAATGACCTGAATATATATTATGTGGATACAAAATTTCGATGAATTTCTCTAAATCATGTGCTACAACCGTTCGCTTCCGCAGGAATCATAAATGATAGAACTTGTGCATACGCACAAACACTCTTATCGAAGGTATATTGTCAACACCGGTTGTTTACGCAGAGAATAAGAGGCACTCCGGTCTATATTTGTCTGTCGAGTATTTTAGAACCCTCTCTATTAATTCTCGTTCCGCGTCATCGTTATTTGCTTTCTATTTCGAGAAATACACGTGAACGCGACACGCGCGTAGACATTGCGTTCTGCCGCGAATGTCGAGCACCGTCTATTCTAGGAAGAAAGAAAGATCACTCCTGGATTAACACTATTTTTACCGCGGTTTGATACACGTCAAAAGGCTTCGACACACCTGTGGTAGAAAAATGTGATATCGTCGCTAACAAAAACACAAATAGCGAATAAAATGACTAACCAAATACAAATCGCAATTCATAATACTTGTAATAAACTATCGAATATAAATGTCGAACAAACGAATAACAAATATGGCGACCATGAGAATTAAAAGTCCCGTGGTTCCTGACGCTCGAATTTCAGAAAAAAATCAATCTTTTTATAACTTTTGCGTCAGAATCTCTCGGTTAAGTAATCAATGCGTTGATAACCGTTTCGTAATAGCGATTTCTCGCGGCGAAACGACGCAAAGTTGTCGACGAACGAGTCTCTGAACGAGGTTTCGCGCGCCGCTCGCATCCTGCGTTTGAAAGTTTATCGACAGACGTCTGCCCTTAATTGCTCGACGGTTCGCATTGAATCAAACATTTTTGTCTCGCGACGGCGACGAGCAGAGCAACGCGCCGCGGAAACACAGCCAGATGTTTTATCGCGGCGAGCTTGAGGCGCGAAGTGTTCGCCGCGCGAGGGATATGCAACGCGCGCTTTAAAGTGCACCGATGGCACCGCGTCGGTGTACGTTCCGCGGAAATAGAACGCGTCGGTCGTAGAAGTAGACGTGCACGCGCGGTAACGCGTTACGTGTGCATTCGATACCGAAGAATGCACCGTGGCAACCCGGTACCGTTTCATTAAACAGTCCAAACGCGGAAACCGCGGTTTTCTGCCTCTGAAGCGCGAACGAGTGCAGTATTGGCGCGTTTCGAACGAATTTTTCAAATTAATCGCCCCTGTAAACGTTGATGTTCCTTTCACTATTCCGTTTGGCCAGGCATCGAGCACGGAACGGACGGGATTTTATGAAAGGAGGGGCTTTCGTGTGTAACTTATAAACATTACGGGCGCAGAATTTTTGCAAAGCGTATCGATCGCCCATGTAAACATGAACGCGTTGATTACAAATGTTTTGCAAGGATCTGTTTCAATTACCCTTGCACGGTTTTATTTGTACGCTGAAATTTAAATAATATTAATGATGTCTTCTAGCAATTAATCTGGATATAAATTTATTCAATGAAAAATTTATGGAAATACGATCGAAATTTGCGACGAAACGAAACGAGGTAATCTTGCCAGATAATGGCAGACCCTATGTTGCATCGTTGACTCGTGAAACGTTAATGGAGCTGGAATGGGAAGTCTTATCATACTCTGTATATCCGCCAGACTTAGCACCATCAGATTTCCATTTGTCCCGTTCTGTGCAACACAAACGTTTCTGCCACGCGATTTCGAAGCGCTGAAGGGGTTCGAAAATTCGTTGAACGATATCCCAAAGCTCGAAAAATAAGGGTTTCTTTGATCGGGGTATCCACCTTTGATCAGAACGGTGAGAAAAAGAGATACAAACCGGTAGAAAATATTTTTACCAGACTATTTTACAGTTTATAATACATTAATGAAAAGGGGCTTCAGCAATGGTGGAAAGTAAGAAAAAAAATCTCAAGAATTCAAATAAGCATCGTTTGCCAGAAAATATAAAATACAATCCTTCTCTGCGAGGTTCCATTTTCGAGAAAATGTATTTTGGAAACACAACGCTAATGTTGACGCGGTATTATTTGTCTACTATGTCTTCTAATTAAATGGAACCAGTTAATTGAGATAATGACACCGTCAATGCTCGGCAATATTAATGCAAGTAGAAACAGCGAGTAATAGACAGGCACGTTGGTTTACTTTTCCACTGATTTAGACGGAGTCAAAACACGTAGCGATGTTTCTTTTTTTAATTTCAACGCGTAAAAAATTGACGTTTAGACCAGCGTGTTCCCTGGAATTGTTTCGTGTGTCGTAAAATAAACGTGCTTTTAAAAAGTAGATTTTTCGTCACGTTCTTGTCCGCTTTCTTTTCGCGTATTCATCGTTTCACTGTTCGGGATGCGCATACAAAGCGACCGAAACTCCCCCTCCCCCTTCCATGGATCGTCCGAAGGAAAATGGAAAATCGCATGCGGAAAATAACGGTTCCGTGGCTACGAACAGGAGACGAAGTAAGTTCGAGATGACAGAGTGGGGTCAGAGGATAACTCGGGTCTCGACCGGAGCTGCTTTTGACACGAATACGTTTACGCGATCGCTTGGCCTCTCGTTTCTCACGTTTAAGGCTCCGTCCACACCGACGCGGATCGCTTATCAGCGGTTTTACCACCGACGCGTCGTCGAATCTTCACGTGCCGCGGATCGCGATGAAAGATTTTCGTTCGTCGCCGCGCCAAAGAGATCATAGAAAGTTTTTTTTCTCGCTCTCTCGCTCACGCTCGCGCGGATACGTCCGTGAATCTATAATGCTTTTGACATCGAGCCTCGCTCGTTCGGTATAATCGTGTCGCTCCGGTGAAATGTGAAAAAAAAAAAGAAGAAAGTAAAGGAAAAGAAGAGTAGAGATCCGCTGACGGCGGAGTCTCGGTTTTTAACCGATTTACATCCGTAAACGCGACGTCGCGAGCCCGCAGCCGCGCGAAACATCGCGCGAACCTATTAGCGCGCGAAATGGAACGACTTGAAAGAAACGAATTCTGTCCTCGTCGAGGACGCCTGTAATCTACGTAATCGCGAACGCGCTTCAAAGCGTCCGATTTAATCCGAATTGCTGGAATTTTCTCGATTGCCAACGCGCGATTGAGTCGGTGGGAAGCGTCAATTACTCGCGTTGGACGGCGTCGCGCTTTGTCTCGCTCGCTTACAAATTTTATTTCGTAAACCTGACCGTGTTTATGACCAACGGATAAAAAAAAAGAATAACGTCGATCGCGTTGAAATAGAAATTACGGAATCCCCAATTTTCAACGCTACCATCGGAGTTCGACTTTTATTTAACGATCAATTGTCGCTTCGTCGAGCGAATTTACATTGCGTAAAAAAGACGTTGTCGTTATTGTTTTTTAATTACGGTTCGTACAACGCGCGCGTCCCCATTTTCCGCATTTATCAACCGATCTCCGAGCGTCGCGCTGATAAAACAGTATCGATGTTCGCGTTTCGAGCCAATGATTTGAATGGCCGTCGTATTTGAAACGTCGCATACAAACTGCGGCGAGGAGATATACGCGCCTTCGTATAATCGCGAGTGACGTAAAGCGATGACAAGGGACACGGATTCGGCTTCAATATCAGCGCAAATTAAAAATAAAACGAGAAAGGGGTTCCATTGTAATCTCGCCGACGAGGCGGCTCGAGGAATATGAAAAGCGTGACGTACAAAAATCCTCGCGCTGTAATTGCGGCATAAAAGTATATATCGAAATAAATTAAAGGTTTAACATTTCCCGCGACTCCGCGACGCGGATTCCATTGACAAAGGTACCCGGCTGCAAATGGGTTAAGGACAAGAGATACTTTCTGTCGCAACGCGATCCATTCGCGGTCGTTTTTTTTTCGCCGCGACGGAACTCCGTAAACGATACAATAGTTCCTCGCTTAAGAATTGGAAACGGGGAACCGCCAGTTTATCTTTAACCGAGGCTCGGTATAGAATTTCTTTTTCAGCGACCGTTCGAGGAGTACAGCGAATGGGATAAAACATTGGAAACATCGAGGCGACGCGAAAAAATCAAATCGCTAGATTCTGGTTGCTGCTTCGATTATTCGCGATCCGGATTACTAGTATTTTTATCAGAAATTGTAAATTCACCAAACCTTTCAATCCGGTGCGATTTACATTTGATACGAATTTATCGTTAATTCGCGGTTACGTTTTATTTTCGACGATATTGCCAATATTGAAAATAAAGAGTAATCAATATATCATAAAAATAAGATGTATAAATAAATTGTTGAACGTAAATATGTTAAATGCACCAATTTGACTTCGAATATACAGGGTGTTCGGCCACCCCTGGGAAAAATTTTAATAGACGCTTCGTTAAAAAGTTATTAACAATTAAATTAAAAACTTTCAAAATGTTCTAAAAAAATTATTAGCAATTCCAAGGGTCAATTACAATCATTTTTGGTCATTAGACATACCTCCGAAATACTATCTACTTTCAAGAAAAAAATTCGAGTAGGTGCTGAAATTTTTCGGCGAAATTAAAAAATTTCAAATCGTTCTAAAAAAATTATTTTTAGTTGCAGGGGTCAATTGCAAGCATTTTTGGTCAACAGACATACCCCCGAATTCCTACTCAGTTTCGAGAAAAAAATTCCTTACCGAAAATGTAATGTCTGACCATACCATTGATATGTTTCCCTGAATTGTCATGCAAATCTTTAAAACGTCATAACTTCTGAACGGATTGGACGATTTTAGTGTTTAAAAAAGCAAACTACGCGTATTTTGATGGAGAATATGTATAAATCACAAAAATATTCGAAAAGTTGATCCTTGACCCCGCAAAATGAGAAAAACCCCATAAAAATGGTCCAATTTTCACACAGCTGTAACTCCTACAATTGTGAATATATTTTAATGAAACTTTTTTCTGAAGTAGAGCTCATGGGTACCTACAAAAAAGTATTAGACAACTTTTCTGTAGAGCGTCAAACAAAATTACTGAAAATGAAAAAGGAATTTTTAAGAAAAATCAACAGGGGGTGCCTAAATTTTTCGACGGAAAAAAAAAATTTCAAATCGTTTTGAAAAAATTATTTTCGATTGTGGGGGTCAATCACAATCATTTTTGGTGAATAGACATACCCCCGAAATCCTGCGCATATTCGAGAAAAAAATTCAATGTGGATAAAACTTTAAACGTTAATAACTTTTTAACGAAGCCTCAATCAACAAATTGGTATTCTTGATTTTCGTCTTATTTTGGGCTCTAGAATCCCCCATTAAAATTTTAACTTAGTTACTGGTGAAAATGAAAAAGAATCTTTTGCTATGAGAAATTTGACAAAGCATTTTTAAATGCAAAAGTAACAAAACAAAACTACTAAAACCATACGTGTATTGAAAAACAATTTACATAAAATATGATTTTAATCGTTTCAGAGTTAACGTTCTTCGAAATGGCTACGTGGTAGTAAAAATAAGGAAACGAAAATTCTAAAGGCTGAACGAGGAACTTGAAAATTCTCAAATTATGAAGAACAAAATCAATGAAGGAACATAAACAATGGTAGGTCTGATTCAGTTTCTTTAATCTTGTGTTAACGTTTCAAGTTTAAGCGAAGAATTACTGTACCGAACCAGACAGCAACCCCGATCCCGACTTCCGGTGACACGATGACGAGCATAACTCCCGGGCCACGCGACGCATTAAATGCGAGGACAATTAAATGGCCCCTTTCGCTGCCTCCCATTGGTAAGTTATCTTCGAAGTTTCCAAACTTTGTCGGGCAAACAACTTTAATTAAATATCTGTCACCGATGCGTGCGTGTGCGCGTATCGCGGCGACGAAGAGGGAAGAGCAGAGCGTAGGTGGGATGAATTGGAAAGGAGAAAAATGCAACCGGCGAATGAGTGAATGAATCAGAATGATTAAGGACGAGAGTGAACGAGGAAAAAGAGCGTGTCAAGAATGAACGAAAAGAGGAGTAACAGAGAGTTAAACACGAACGCTATCGATATAATCCTGGGTCGATTGTGTCTTTACGAGTTTCGAAATCGCGTTGGAACGAGAACGTATACAGGATGAATCGTTAAAATAAGGAAGCTCAAATAACTACGTTCCTTATAAATATACGAAAGAATCGTTCAGGACAAAATTATTCGAAGAGGCAGATCTAGGAAACTTTCCCCGTGGTCATCGAACGTTCGAATCGCGGTTGAATATCGTTAAATCGATTCCACAAACCACGCAACGTGTCCCGGATATCTGAAATATTATCATAACCTTAGACGGTTATTTGGTTTTGTTTTCGTATGGTACTGAAAACAGATTGCCTCGAAATCGTCAATTATTTTATACCGCGTTTCGTTGTTTATATATCGACGTGTTGAAATTACCAACAAATGTTTGCATCGACAAATTTTCTGGTCGAAGCAACCCATTTAATCGATGATTATTTGCCAACGAAAGAAACGATTTGTCGGTAATATTGTATTTGTCACTGCGAAAGGTTCGATTTAAGAAATTTTGTTTCACGTACAAGCGAAACGATGGCGGTCAGATGTTTCAATTTAAATCGTCTACCCTGTGTATGCACAGATGAAAATGAATAATGGACAGAGTGGGTAGGTAATCATGCCGCGTTGGAAACGGACAGCCACCCCAGACCGTGGCATTTTCTAATTGTGTCCGCCATCATATTGGCATGCCGTGGTTTCCGTTAATTATAATGAACCGTGAATCGAGCGCGCGTCTGTCAGAGTAAATACAATGTCGAACACTTTTGTTACACTGCGGCTGAATCGCGGCGACATTCCCGTGCCAGAAATAGCCTGATATCGAGGAGACATTTTGATTAAACTCGTCGCGTACGTAAAAAGAATACTAATCGAAGTTACAGGTAATAGAAATGTCTCTCAAAACCCGATTAAATTTCCTATAAGCACAGACGAGGTGTACGAGTAGACCTTACACCTTGTGGACTTTCGTGGCCCAATTTGAAAATTCGGAGGTGATTTCATTCACTGAATTAGTATTGATGGTATAATATTGACAGTTGTAGTACAAATACATGTGAATTGATTAAGAAAATGATTGAAATAGATAATCGAGTGTTATCAGAAGGCAGATCAGTGCCCGGAGGAAATTGTCCTTCCACTTTCGTACGACTTGGTAAAAAAACAAGTGGTCAATTGAAATACTGAAATAGGTAAATTAGCGAAAGTAGAAAAGTCTTACAGGGTCTTAAAGTGTACAGGGTATTATTAACAATTTTATTTAAAGAAACTATTTTAAATTCGCAGCCATTAGCTCGATGTCACCAACAATGAAGAAGTTCTTCTTCGTGGGTAACACCGATTACCAGGACTCATTAAAACCATCACGAAGTCGAAGATTCAAGGATCCCCTTACAATTTGATGCACGATCTTTTTAACATTTTGCTCCATTTTGAAGGAGTGTACTTACCACTGGATACTGAATCCATGCTTATTCTGATACTATTAAACATCTTTTTGTAATAGTAAAGAGCACCGAGAAGATGGTGGACAGAAATTGCGATCAAGCCTAAAGGCCATATTTAATGATTTTACCGAATAAATAAGTTCTAATAATAAATTAATATTTCTCGCCGGCTAACCGAGTTGCCGCCGAATTATTTCGAACGCCGGAAACGCGAAACCTGTCGTTGGGAAGAATTATTGACGGTCGGAGGAGCACGTTCGAGTCGGAAGTCGCTATTGATACGAAAACGAGTATCGACTTTGACCGTCCACCGACTCTCACCTTTGCCGGGGCGTTTCTTTTAATCTATCGGGCGCGGGAACTCGACGTTCCTCTGCCTCCCGGGGGTTTTTTCGAATCGCAGTAAAAGAGAGGGAGAGAGAGAGAGAGGGGGGAAAAAGATCGGTGCGGAATCGCGGGCGTCGAGTACGCGAAACGCATTACACGATCATCGCGTACGGAAAGCCCAGATCAATTACATAATGGCGCGACTGAAACGGATGCTCTTCAACCACCGCCCCGAGCCCCCTTGGCCCCCGCTCGTCCCCGTCCCTCGTTTCCACCCGGAGCATCCCCCGCGTTCCTGGCGCAGCCCCTTTCGCAAAGTGACTATAGAACAAAGGGTTGAGCCTCTTCACTGCGGGCGCAGTAATTATTATGCTCTTTGACGATCCCTCTGTCTGTCAACGGTAACGCCAACGGAATCGATACTTCTAAAACTTTAATCGTTTCACGTATGAGTGACATGCTTTCGCGCAAAGCCGCGTGTAAAAATATTTCGCGACCCGCGGACGAGACAGAGAGTCGACGATTTCGAAGATCGTTCGCAAACGACGCTCGTCGTCGGTCAAATTATAACGCGCCAAACCCCCATTTGCTTAAACATATTCCCTTCGTGCTCTACCTTTGATTCTTTCTCTCGTGCTTCCCCGTCCACGAGTTTTAATTTCCACCAGCATCTTTTTCGGAAACCTTAATTCGCGTCAATGTCTCGTCGATCTGTTCGTTATCTCGAATTTTGAATCATTAAAATCTGTCAATCCGTTCAGAAGTTATGATGTTTTAAACATAACGCAGGAAATTTCAGGGGAATCAGAATTTTTGGTCAGACAGAACTTCTACATATTCTTCGCTTAAATATGCGTTGTTTGCCTTTCGAAACATCAAAATCCTTCAATCCGTTCAGTAATTATGATGTTTTAAACATACGCTTGAAATTTCAGGGAAACATATCAATGTATAGTCAGACATTATATTTTCGGTAAAGAATTTTTTTCTCGAAAGTGCGTAGGAATTCGAGGGTATGTCTAATGACCAAAAATGATTGTAATTAACCCCTGGAACTGAAAATAATTTTTTTAGAACGATTTGAAATTTTTTAATTTCGCCGAAAAATTTCAGCACCTACTCGAATTTTTTTCTCGAAAGTGGGTAGGATTTCGGGGGTATGTCTAATGACCAAAAATGATTGTAATTGACCCCTGGAACTGAAAATAATTTTTTTAGAACGATTTGAAATTTTTTAATTTTGCCGAAAAATTTCAGCACCTACTCGAATTTTTTTCTTGAAAGTGGGTAGGATTTCGGGGATATGTCTAATGACCAAAAATGCTTGCAATTGACCCCTGCAACTAAAAATAATTTTTCCAAGACGATTCAAAATTTTTGAACTTAATTTTTTAATAACTTTTTAACGAAACCTCAATGAAGAAATTGATATTCTTGATTTTCGTCTTATTTTGGCCTTTAGAATCTCCCATTAAAATCACCCTGTATATCCTGGTCTCGTAGATTTGAAAATGCCTGTTTAGATTTGGGAATTGTAAGTGTAGAGATAGGAAAATCTCAATGTTAATATTACGAACAAATTTAGATTTCTAAGAGAATAGAATAGGACGTCACCTGCTGTAGTATGCCACCAGAGGGCTATTCTCTTGTCTCTCTCGCAAGCGCTTGACCGACCCCTCCGTTCCTATACATATGTATACGCTCCTCAACCGACTATTTAATATCCCGTTGTCTAAGGCAGAGCTTGCTAGGGAGCCTTACCGATGAACCCACTATCCCCATATTCCGGTAGCCAGGGGAAACCTAAAACTATGAACAGTACCAATAAACTGGCTCCAATTACAACTGGTCTAATTTCCTTACAACTTCGTCACCACTGTTTTAACTAGTTTACAAGCTGATAGTATTTGTCATCTTATTTGGGCTCGAAAGATCAGTTATTTATAAAATAAAAAAATAAATCTAACGTTAATAAGATGAAAAACTATCGTTGTTTCGGCCACTGCGGCTACGATAAATAGACAGACGAAAGATAAGTGCAGAAATTGTTGACTTGGCGCACCGTTGGCGACAGATAACGGAATGTGGAACGATAAACGCCGGAGATCACGGTGTTGCCGGCGGAGTTAGATACTTTCTTGGATCAGTAGTGAAAAATGATAGGGTGCGATCGAGCCGCGGCGCCGGTAGGATCTCATTATCCCGGAGGAAAGACGAGATCTTCTCGCGGAACTTCTTTCCGCGGTTGGAAGAAGACTCCCACCCTTCGACGATGCAGAAACGCTTTCCTCGTTAGTCTTAATTTTCCCGCGGACCGACATAGGCCGACACTTCATACCGCGAACGACAGTACATCCGCGGGAGCGTTAATGACACCGTGGATACACGAGATGAATAAGATCGTAATAACGAGTGCCAACCGTTGTTTGCACGGACCCCCTTAATTTTCCTGCCTAATGTTTGGATTAATTTTCCGTTCGTCTTTTTCGCGCCGCGTATTTACTTTTGTGGAATAAAACAAAGAATGTAGGCCGTTGTCGTCGTCGTTCGTCGGCTAAAAATGAAATTCTTTTCGCTCGTGCGACGGCCGCGAGGATTCGCGTGTAAAACGCGACACGGTACATCGGCCAGCCATTATTATTGCACGATACTCCGATAGTACTATTCGATTTTCTTAGCCTTTTTAAATAAGTTCGTTTTGAACATTTTCTCCATCAAACCAGACCGTTCGTTCCAGGAGTTTGTCAACAATTGCACCGTGTAATCGAACGCTTAAATTGTCCGATAGAAAATGAGCTTGTCGAGACAAAATTAAGGATTTAATTCGAGAAATTATGCAGCATCACCCGCACTCCTCTGATTTAGATCAAATTATCGCCTATTCGGGTCATTCGAAAATTTGGAGAAGCGAAACGTATCACTGTTTGTAAAAAACAATACAATCGAGTTTATTTAGAATTCGAACCCAATATATTTAGGATTATTTTCAGCAGCACGGTCGTACCGAAGCGATCGATCAATACGTAAAAATATCTTTGACTGGTATGTACGTAACGTATTTGAAGAAAAAAATTAAATTCAAAAATTTCAAATCGTTCTGGAAAAATTATTTTCGGTTGCGGGGGTCAATTACAATCATTTTTGGTGAATAGACATACTCCCGAAATCCTATTTATTTTCTAGAAAAAAATTCGAGAATGTGTGAAATTTTTCGACGGAAAAAAAAAATTTCAAATCGTTTTGGAAAAATTATTTTTAGTTGCAGGGGTCAATTACAAGCATTTTTGGTCAACAGACATACCCCCGAAATCCTACTCAGTTTCGAGAAAAAAATTCCTTACCGAAAATATAATTTCTGGCCAGAAATGTCTGCCCGAATTTTCATGCAAATCTTTAAAACGTCATAACTTCTGAACAGATTGGACGATTTTAATGTTTAAAAAAGCAAACGACGCGGATTTTTGCTAGAGAATATGTAGAAATTGCAAAAATATTCGAAAAGTTGGTCCTTGACCCCGCAAAATGAGAAAAACCCCATAAAAATGGTCCAATATTCAAACAGCCATAACTTCTACAATTGTGACTATATTTCAATGAAACTTTTTTCTGAAGTAGAGCTCATGGGTACCTACAAAACAGTATTAGACAATTTTTCTGTAGGGCGTCAAACAAAATTACTGAAAATGAAAAAGGAATTTTTAAGAAAAATCAACAGGGGGTGCCTAAATTTTTCGACGGAAAAAGAAAATTTCAAATCGTTTTGAAAAAATTATTTTCGGTTGTGGGGGTCAATCACAATCATTTTTGGTGAATAGACATACCCCCGAAATCCTGCGCATATTCGAGAAAAAAATTCAATGTGGATAAAAATTTAAACGTTAATAACTTTTTAACGAAGCCTCAATCAACAAATTGGTATTCTTGAATTTCGTCTTATTTTGGGCTCTAGAATCCCCCATTAAAATTTTAACTTAGTTACTGGTGAAAATGAAAAAGAATCTTTTGCTATGAGAAATTTGACAAAGCATTTTTAAATGCAAAATTAACAAAACAAAACTACTAAAACCATACGTGTATTGAAAAACAATTTACATAAAATATGATTTTAATCGTTTCAGAGTTAACGTTCTTCGAAATGGCTAGGTAGTAAAAATAAGGAAACAAAAATTTTAAAGACGAATCTAGGAACTTGAAAATTCTCAAATTATGAAGAGCAAAATCAATGAAGGAACATAAACAATACGATCGAGTTTATTTAGAATTCGAACCCAATATATTTAGGATTATTTTCAGCAGCGCGGTCGTACCGAAGCGATCGATCGATACGTAAAAATATCTTTGACTGGTATGTACGTAACGTATTTGAAGAAAAAAGGGAATCGAAGGAAATGTCTGACATTCCAAACGCGTTTCTAAAGAGAGATATCGCGTATCGTTGCACATACACGCGGAGTATGTATGTACACAGACATATAGCAGAGATGCTGCTCTTGGCCCGAGCAAAATCTCAGCCCGCAGGAATGACAATAGACTGTCAGATAATGAATCCCCACTGTCACCCCCTTTACCATCCCACGCCCTAAAACCCACCCTCTGTCGTGTTCTCCCTGTCTCTCGGTGTCCTTTCTTCTCCAACGTGGCTCCTCTCTCGTCAGCGACAGCTTCGAAACTGGCAACTTTCACCCGCGGAGAACAAACTTTTACGCGGCACCGATGGCACGGAAAATTGGACTAATCGAATCCGCCGCGCAATATGCATGTCACGCTAATTGCTTCGCCAGCAACGCTTGGAACAACCCGGGATAAATCGGTGGAATAGAAAAAAGATTCAATCTTGGATCGATGAAAAATTGTATCCGTGATCGACGAAAAATCGCGTAATTGCACATCGAAAAGTGCGCACGAAAATTCGCGTAACGTTGAAACAATTGCCGTTGCGCGATTCCGAATTTTCGAATTTCGAACGCGACGCCCCCCCTGCGTCGGTGTCCTTAAAATTACGAAACGATAGCATCGGAATAAAATAGATAATAATCGTTACACGTTATTATGGTAATCGTCACGAACAACGAAAAGGAAAATGTGACTTTTACTTAGGTCCCATTTGTACCTATCGCTAACCGTGCCCCTCGTACTTTCCACCCTCGGCTCTTGTTGCAAACAGGACTATGACCGAGTAGGCGAGGCGTCCACTTAGCGCTAATGCCCCTTTTATTGGTCAAGATTTCAGTCAAAAGCTGAATAGATGCCCGCCTGGCTCGTTCTTCCACATCAGCTTCTCCGAAAAATTAAACGAAGTTATCGACTCAACCCTGTTTCCAAATATTGCGTTCGCTCTTCGTAGATCGGTTTAACGCGTTCATCGCTACGCCGATTTTACGAAAATTTCCCTGGAACACCAAGCTTAATTTTAACCATTTTTTCACATATTGCGTGTTATTCGTGTTTGAATTAAAAAAGAAAAAGAAAAGAAGAATTACCATGCCCGAGATTTGTAAATCGAAAGTTGATATTTCATGAGAAATTGGCATGGCGATCGGCGTGTTGAACGACGTGCTAATGGAAATGTCCAAATGGATTTTTAAATACCGATCGATGTTAATTAATCCGTAACTAATTTCTCTCAGACGATTCTCCGGCGAATTTGACCACCTATCATCGATAACGCTATCCGTGAATATTAATCCCGAATTTTGAACTGTTGTATCATTAACGATACGCTATCGTGTACGTTTTCGCGTATAAAAGAAATTATTCGTTTATCCGCTTACGGTTAATCCGATGGCACTTTTTTAATGAAAAGTATAATGCGTATTTAAGTTTACCATGGTACGTGCAAATCCTCTTTGCTGCTTCCCTTACCCTTCGTTTTTTTTTTTTTTTTTTATGTGAACTCTGAAACGAATGGAGCAAAGCCGGCAAAAAGAATTGGAACGTGAGGTGTAACATATCGAACTGAGTGTTGAAGCCGAGCGAGAGAGCGAGTCGAAAAAAAATTTCGTCTGGAATAACTCGAGGCAGAAAAAGTGAACAAAAAATTTCCATAAAAATGCACCCGCACGTATAATCCGGATGAAGCTTAGCATCGCGCGAAATGGTGTGTCACTGATGGGAATGGCTGAAAAAGCACGAAATTGGTATGTAGAAATGATGGCAATCGAAGACTGTAAAGAGACTCACGGACAGTAACGGTCATACGACTAATTTCAAACGGTATTACTTTACCTAATAGAAATACATTTTGATAGGAAAATATAGTATTTCTTTTATTTAAAATTTATTATGTGATGAATCTATTACAATAAATTTAATCCGTACATTCGAGACGAAACTCGTAATCGTACAAACGTAACGAATTAAATTTTTGTGATAAACATTAAATGTGAGGAGGTCGCCAAAATATTAGTACATTTTATTTAGTTTACTAAATAAAGTTAAAATGTCGAAATATTTTATGAAAATATATATTTATTTCATTATTTATTTTGATACATTCACGACAGTTTGTATATAAATATGGCTTACATTTAATTAGGACCTGAAATTTTGTTTCTGTAATGTATATAGTTCTGTTTCAGTCTCATAGAAGGACAAACTTGATCGCCTTCTTTCGATATTTAACTTCTACATATGTTCTTTACGCGACAAAACATCATTACTGCTAAAATATATAATAGATTTTTCAAAATATATTAATTCGACTAAATGATTTAACAGAATATTAAGGAAATTATTAACGTCAACAAGTATACTGTAGAATATTTTTATTACAAAATATTTCAGATAATGTGTATTGTACTCACTGATGTACGTTCTCACAAAATTTGGAAGATAATGATACCGATAATGATACCGCGTACGCGGTATACACATTACCAAATTTTCATGTTGGACGTAATATTGCAGAAGTTTTATATCTAAATTTTACTGCAAAAATTCATTTGTATAGATCAAACGATTACGGCGCAGAAGAGTTTAGATATAAAGGAAAGTAATATCCTTGAAAACGGAAATGCACAGTTTAGAAAAATATGAACATGGCTATGTTTGTATTAAACAAACTTTCACATCTAAAAAATGCTTACTTAAAAAAATTGATCATTGCGTTTAAAAGTCGAATATGAGATACATTGCCATGAGATCTTAAGTTTTAATAATTACGCATCAGTCTTGAGACTGTTAACTGATTAATAGAATAATCAATAGCAGTAAATTAAGCTTTGTAGATCACAATGTTTCAGTATTTTACGTTCAACAAAATTATTTTGTAACTTAGGCATTTTCGCTAACTGGTCTCTTCTTGTTCTAAAAAATAAACATTTGTCTTCGTTATTGAACGATTGCATGCCAAAAAGTATACGGATGGTCAATGTAATTCTGAAAAAATTCTTACAGTTTGTTTAGATGGTTTGACATCTGCAGTAGTAGTGCGTGTTTTGGATCTTTCTTGTTCCAATTGCGCATGCAAAGATATTACCTCCGATGTTAATTCATCGCGTATTTCTTGTAATTTTGCTACTTCTGCTAATACTGATGCTTTATCCTTCACTAAAAGGTAGAGGCAACGCTATAGATTATATTTACAACGGTATTATTATTATTAATTTCAGGTACCCGCCCATCCCTATTATTAATAAAGCAATATCTGCTTACTTTCTCCATGGGATAATATTTGATAAAGCTTTTTATTTCTCTCTTTGACTTGTGTCAATTCTTCTTTTAAGCTCTCAACATGAGTCCTTAATTGATGAATAATTTCATCCCGTTTTTCCACTTCTACTTTTAGCTGAGCAGACGTGATATCATCATCTATTTTTTTTAGCCTTGCTTTTAACATATCTTTTTCCTTTCCCTTTGTTATTTCGTTTTTCGTTTCTTTTTCAACCCTATCAAAAAATTCTGCATCTACATCTGAAAAATCTTTATTAATTATCTATCGTATTACTTTATTATATGTATTTTATTTATCGAAAATTTGCAATGATAAATAAATATTACCTTTTGCTTTAACATCTCCACAATCAGAAGGTATAACTGTATTTTGAATGGTGTTTGCTCCCATATTGTTGAATTCCTCCAACGACATAGTGGCCTTTTTTGATTTTTTCCCTGATTTCTTATTGATGTCTTGCTCTTTGTCTGACTTTGATGCATTTACTAGTTGTTCTTCATAAGCCAGCTTTGACAGTAAGATGGCTTCGTGTAACTCTTGCTCAAACGTTTCCTCTACAGCCTTAAGGAAATCACAATTGGACGTGATAACACACAACACATATAAATATGTCACTACTGAAACAAAACCTTAGACTTAACAATTTATATTTGAAACTAAGCTACAATTTTCACTCTTATTAGTCAAGCCTGTGCTGTCCTTATTATGGACAATTCTTGGGTGTCATTGCATAAATGTCCAATATAAAAATTACAATTTTATTAAGGAACAAAATCATTTACAAAGCTTTTGCCAAATAAATTTGGTAAAATTAAAAGAATTAATTTATATATTACCATTGTATCTTTCTGTTTCCATTGTTCCCATTGTTGATTTTCATTATTATTGTTGGTCTTTTTCTTTTTCCCCTATAAACAAAACAAAAAACGATTATAAATTAATGCTGTAAAAAGCAAAATAAAAATATTATTTTACAAATACTTCGAGAATGTATGTTTATCGTCACGGTAAATCCTTTAATATTTAAAAAAACGTTATAGAATTCAGTTTTTAACGTCTGAAAATGATTGACATTTACCGTGACTATCAAGAATTAAAATTAGCGATTTGTAGTACGCAACATTCCCGCCACTGTTTTTGTAAGTAAATACTGTGACGTTTTCCGGTTAATCAAAAACAACAAAAAACAACAAAGACTGCACACATAATACCTTGTTTTGTTTTTTCTTGTCATCCTTCTTCGGCTGCTGCTGTTGCTTCGGTTTGTCGTTTTTAGTTTTTTGATTCACCTTTCCGGTGGTAACATTCTTCTGAGTTTTTTTCGGCTTACATTCATCGTCTTCGATGCTGAGCACCGCGAATCTTGACGGAACAGCGGTCGCCATTTCTGTGAACTGTGAATATACGTATTGATAATGAAACTACAGGACTTCCGGTATTGTTACTGCCTCGGGACTCGTAATATTTATCGTGCCCCTCGCTACTGTATCGTATAACAAATAGAAAATGTTTTAACGCGATGCATGTAACTTACGCGTGTATATACTTATTACGTGGAAAGGTATATATAACGAAAAATGAAGAACGTCGTTCAACTACGACATAAACCGGAAACGAATAGTAAACGCTGTTGCAAAACGTCAGCGCTCCTGGCGGAAAATATTATCAATATTATGCTTACCCGCCCGGTGACACACTAGGTCCAACTGTTGAAGAAGAAATATGAACGTCAATCGTCATATTATGTTTCAAAGCTATTTTTTATACACACAAATTTCTAATTGCCTTGTATACACGATCATTGTCTTATGGATCTTATTTTAAGATCCAAATTAGAATAAGAATCTGTATATTACTAATTAATGTGGCAGTCGAAACAAAATAATTCATAATTAAATGTGATTAAACATTCAACGTATTTTAACAAATATACGACGTTGCATACGTACTGGAATACTGTTAACATTATACGTTTGTTGAAATTATGAAAATACAAAATATGGTCTTTCCTTAATCGAATATCTAAACTTTTATTTGTGCAAACATCTTTATTGTTCGAAAATCGAAATGTGGGAAACCTGTATTTCTAAAACTTCGCCTGTCCAAAGATCCTTTCGATAAAAGATTTTAATTTTATCGAATATTTCTATGTTTCACGCTATAATTTAAACTAATGTTGAAAGCATCTTTAGACAGGGACAACTAGTATGGCAATCAATATGTTAAAATAATGTATTGATATTTTAACGATTTTTAATGAATTTAAAGTTTCATATTTTTTCATTTAAACTTTTCGTATGTTGTTCACTAATAATGCATACAAATAGGTATAACAAAAAATTAGCAGAATTTATTTCATACATTTTCTGTATTGAATAGTATTTAAAAAATCCGTCGATATTTGAAGAACTCATTTTCAAAATGAGTTGATATTTCTTCGTGAAAAACTGTTTTTAAAGTGTGTGGAAGTAAGAATGCAAATTTTGAAAAAGCTACAATTAACAGCACTTGAGGAGAACATTCATAAAGAAACGATCTATTGTTTAGTGATCTAGGTTAGAAAATCCCTTTAATAAGAATAAAAACATTACAAGAAAACACTTTTCTTACTTCTCGTAATAATATAATTGTTCTGCTAACAATAACAACTCGCGAGACCCCCTAGGATTCGTAGATTCCAGTTTGAACAACGTTGGATTAACATAATTTCGTTATTCAATTTGATTTTACATTGTATTGTTCTACGATTCTATTTTACATCGTAATGTTGTTATAAAAAAAAAAGAATGTTACAATTATTATGTACTTCGTTTTATAATTTCGTTCATGTACACTGTAAATAATTGTATCTTTCATTACTCCACGAAATAATCCCTTACAATAAGCAAGAATAACTTAAATAAATAAATAAATGCATAAATATAGTTTACATTTAATATCTTGCTTATCGTGTCAAGTCGTACATTATTTATTACATCATATACAATAATAATGTTACATTTTGTACTGTTACAAGTGCATGACAAATTGAACATGACTGTTGAACTTTACTATCAAAAATTATACATGCACAGGGTTCCTAATAACCGTTTTAAAAAGACAAACCGCGAAACGTATGGTAAGTTGTAGGCGTAATATTTTGATCCTTATAACCTTTTATTTTATAATTGTTTTTATATTTTTTGTCGATCGTTGACGGAATATTGCTCGTAAGGAACGAGGTTCGATTGGTTCTATCGTTTCTACGGCGGTCCAACAAAGGTGCCGATGGTTAATTATAAAATTTGTAAAATTATCGAAATAACATAAGCATCGCGAAAGGTTATTAACGCGCGATAGTTGGCAGCCCTGCCGGATCGAGAATCTCGATCAACGAGAGAGAAGGAAGTATCCATCTACACATCCATCCATCCACCGTACGGAGCCCCGTTGCACGTCGGGAAACTGAACATGCACGTACGTCGTACAAGCGACGTAGAGTGTTGAATGTGTCGATTGCGTTCGGGGTTGGCTTGCACTTTTCGCGGTTGTATGTGCGCGCAGCAACGTCGCGTGGTCGGCGATCGAGGTGTCGCAAAGCCTCCTAGTGTATAGTGAATGGGTGATAAAAGGCGAGGTGAAAAGAGAAACTTGTTCTTTTCCTGGGACGCTCGCCAATTCTGGAGGTGCACCGACTCTATTGCGGCGTCGTTCTAACAAACAGCCGGGAGTACCGCAAAGTTCACAACTGTGCATCTGTGTGCGGAGCATCCAATCACGGAATTCGCGGGCTAAGATGCCCGACGTGGCTCTTGTGGACAACGTCGGCATCGAGTCCAGGAACAACGAAGCGGTGCGCGACGAGGGGACCGACGCTCGCTCCTGGTTTCCCGCGAATATACCACCGATTCCATTTTTACGTATACCCGTGCATATGGGCGAACAATTTCTTGTATTTTGAAAAGTCGGACAGTGTTCGCGCAAATTAACTGGCTGTTTTAAAAAAAATATATATATACATATATATATATATATATATTTGTGCTCAATGTTGTAGCACGGATAGTTGCTATTCTGTCTTAAGATAACAACATAAAAACAACGACTATTTACTAACGCACTATTTTTCTCATACGGTTTTAAAGACACATGTTGTGCATAATGTGATTAGAAAAAATATTTTGTGAAGAATGTTTACGGTGCAATTCATAAATCTGGGAAAACGTACATTAATTACAGCTTGGTGAATATCTTCGAAGGGTTCGACAGAAATTACATTAAGTATTCGTGCTTACACCGGTTAATGAAAATATGCATGCAGCTACTAAAAGAGTGTTTTAATATCGGTACATGTATTTTAAGTTCAATGAACTATAAAATGCAAGAATAATAATTACAATGTGCGCAGAAATTTAGAAAGATCGTTTCTTTAATACAGTTTCATATAATAATCATATTAATTTTTCAATGAAATAAAAACACATAGCATCGCAGCGTATGTTAAGACTATATTTTGATGTATAGAATATTTGTTTCGTAATATTATAAATAGAAGCAACTAACATTAAAGGTGCTTGTTAAAAGACAAATGTGAAACGAAAGATCTGCTTTGATTTTCAATGCTAATATTGTGAAAAGATAGAACCAAATATCTTTTTAAGATGTGTGAACAAACAGAGATCAGTTACTTGGATGGGGATGTTGTATGGGTAAAGCTTGGAGCTTGTTGGTGGCCAGGACAAGTTACTGGATTTCATAACTTACCTGAAGATATTCAAGAAGAATTTAAAAAGAAACCTTTGATAGCAGCTGTAAAATTCTTTCAAGAGGATACATAGTAAGCAATTTAATATTTCTATTGTTATGTACACATTGACATATTTATCCTATAAATATGTTTGATATCATTAGCATTTATCATTTATAATACCATTTGTATAACAATTTTCATTGTTTTCAGCGAATTTGTCAAGAATTATCATCAGATTTATAAGTACAATTGCACTCAAAAAGATGATTTCATCAGGAAAGGACTAGGTATACTTTTTACATGCAAATGATTTAAGATACACATTTTTTATGATTTTAGATTTAAAAAAAATATGTTTCATTTAAAAATATGTATTAAATATAATCGTATATTTTATGATGTCACTGCTTGCAGATAAATACAGAAACAAAAGTAGGGATGGCTCTAGGTACATGGATAAATTTCCTGGAGATGTTGAAATGGCTGAAAAGTTAACTGGAGGTGATCCAGATATATTAAGTCATGATAAATTTTGTCCGGAAGAAAAACCGAACATTTCGGCTCTGTTCGGAGATAAAAAAATTACTAAAAAGAAACGAAATCGCGAGGAACTTCCTAGAAGAAGCGACAGTATCGAGGTCGTACGAAAAATTACACACCCACGGTTTTTAAAAGAAAGCGATCATGAAGTTCGAATTCGTCATCAGCCTAGTAGTTTACCGTCTACGCCAAATAGTTCTGGTTCTCCACAATATCCCTGTCATTTGTGCAATTTCACTTCTTCCCGCGTTAACGTTATCATTTGTCATATAAAAAGTCATACGTCTGGCGGTTCGCCAGTGTCAAAATCAAAAGTAAAAACTTATTCTCAATATAGAGGCAGACACCCGGATGTAGATACCCCTAAAAGAAAATACGTCAAAAAAGAAAAAGTTCAGTTAAACAGAAGTAAAGCTCACAGCGAATCTAACAAAAGAAAACAATCTAAACAAAATGAGAAAGTTGCTAAAAAGAAGAAAACAGATCCTAAAATTCGTGATACTATATTGGCGGACTGGGAGGATGAATCAGACGAGGAAATTAGTCTAATTCAGAGTGATAATAGTTTATCGACAAAAAGTCAATTTGATCTTGAAAAATCAGAAGAATCTAATCAAAAGGACAATACAATATCAGATACCACTGAAATTATTGCAGAAACCGAAAAATTACTTAAAGAAACTGAAAAATTAACATCAATTGATTTAATGGAGGACTCTATAAGTGATAGTATTAATACACCAAAAAGTTTGCAATCAAATCTTCCTGATAAAAAATCACCAGAAGAGAAAGACGTGAAAACAGATGATGTTGATATTAACGAATCTACTAACAAATCGCAAAAAGAGAAGGCAATTTTCAGTGCTGATAATGAAAGTAAAATCAAAGCATCAAACAGTGATGATAAAAAGTCATTATTATCTTGTTTTGATTTTCACGAAGAGGAGCCATCTATACCCCCTGTAAGGAAAAAAGCACGCGCGTTTCATCAGAAGAAAGAAATTATAAAAGAATTTGAAATGAGTCAAGCTTTGAAAACGGAACAAGAAAAAGAAGCGGAAAGTAATAAAACTGACGATATTCATGTTAAACCAGAAGAGTTTGTAAAGATAGACACACAAGTATCTTTGAGCGATGAAGACAAACAAACGAGCAATGAGGTTGAACAAACAAAAGAAAAAAATGAATTTGCAAAAATATCATCGGATGTACAAAAATCTGATTCTGGTGCTGGTGATGCAAAATCCGAAATTGTAGAAATATTTGAGGTTAAGAAGGTTGAGGAGGATGAACATAAAAACGCTGTAAATGTTCCAAAAACTTCTGATATACAAGATACTCAAGCAGCAAATATTGATAAAGAATTAACAGTAAATAAAAAATTGGATACGCAAAGTGTATCTGTTGATAATAAACAAGTAGAACCTAAAGATACAGTTACTGATGATAGTACAGAACCTATAAAACAGAAGCCTTCAAAAGAAACTGAAGATATTTTATCTGAACAGTGTACAACAGAAACAGAGGATGAAACGGTTTCCGAGTCTGCTGACACACTTCCTGAACAGAGTGAAAATTCAGATATAGATATGCTAGATCAAGATCAAGCTCCTAATTCTGACTCCCCGAATATTTTATTAAATAATGATGAATTAAAGATTACTCCGCAAGTTCGAAAGCGCAGAGGTAGGCCAAGAAAATCAGAATCAGTTCGTACTAGTACTAGCGGAAATACTAGCGGAAACGAAAGTCCAAGAATAAAGGATAATAAGTACACTAAAAAAATGTTTGAAACATTTGAGGCAGACAGAAGGACTTCTGAATCTGACAGTGAACGTTCGAGCAGCGGCAGAAAACGTAAACCGAATAAAAAATATTTAGGAACTAGTATATACCTACAAGATGTGGATCAAAAAATACATAAAACTGACGAAAGTCAATCTGAAAATGAAGAAACGAGCTCTGAAAAAATAAAAAATAAATCAAGGAGGAATAAAAAGTTATCAGTAATTGAGAAAAAAATAAATGAAGATAGTAAGCTTGAACAACAAAAAGAGTTGGAAATTTCTTGTAATGTATTGGATGCACCAGAGAATAATGTTAATGTTTCTAGTATAAAATTAAAGGATGATTTAACTGAAAATAATTCATGCAAAAATCAAATGGTAATAGAGGTAGATAAAGAACTAAGTGACAATCAATCTACCATTGAGAGTTCTGAAAAATTGCAAGTATCTCCAGAAAAGAGCAATTCTCCGAAAGAATCTGAAACGTGTATACTTACTAGGGATACGGAAACGTCAATAACAGAAAATATTAATCAAAGTGAAATTATAACACCTGAATTTGACGAAACAAAAGATGATGATATGGAAACTGATCATACATTACCTTTGAGCAGTATTCATCAAGAAGAACTAGAAGAAGATGTAAGAATGGAATCATCAAATACACTTCAGTTGGAACTTTCACCAGAGAAGGAAGTATCTCCTCAACAATCAGATACCCTAAAACCTGTCGATATGCTACCGCCTAAAAAATCTCAAATAAAAAAATTCGAGCTATCGCAAATTGATTTTTTTGACACTGATGTTTCTACCAATAAAAGTACCGTAGAGTCTGAATTAGATAGTGGGCAAGAAAAAGTGAAAGATTCAAATATCGAAATAATTAAAACTAACACAGACTCGGAAACAGTTAGTTCTTTGAAACAAGAAGATCTTCCTTCAGAAATACTTGAACAGAATGTAGTAAATGAAGAAATTGTGAATGATACACCAAAAGAAGAGAATGAAGAAGAAGTTATGAAAGAAACTGTAGCAATAAATCAGGAAATTCATAATGTAGAAGTGGAAACATCCGATAACCAAGAACAAGAACTTAAATTGGAAAATTCAGAACAAATATCCAAAGAAGCGCCAAGCGTAGTTAATGAGCAACAAATTCAAAAAAAATCATCTATGGAAACACGGTACAAAGGAAAATTTACGCCGGAAACGGGTGCTAAAGTAAAGAAAGATAAAGAATCGTTTCCAGAAGAAAAGACGACAAATACGTTTCAAGAAGCTTTTTTGAAAACTCTACACATGGATAAGAAAAAAGGTATTGTAGATGATCCAGAAATTACTGGGAAAGGAAAGAAAATTAAGAAACCAGTAAAAAAGAAACTTGAAAACGAAAAAGATATAAATATTTTACCTGTGACAACTCAAGATGTAAAACCTGACGACGATTTAAGTAAAAAGTTAGAAACTATTCATAACAGTCAAGCTCAGGAAAATAATTCTCAAGTAACAGTCGTGAGCAATTTTGAAGGTATAGAAGTCATAGTTGATCAGAATCTTGAAATTGATACAAAAGTGGATGATAATATATTACAAAACGTTGATCAGCTCGCATCGTCATCGACTGAATTTGGCATTATGTCCAAGTCACTAACGCAATACCCTACCGCTGAGGACAGCTCTAAATCTATTAGCTTAGACATACAAAAGTTAGACGAATCTTCAAGAATGTCTATGTCTACACCGTCGCCATCATCTGATGTTACAGTACCAGTGAAAAAACGTGAAATGCCACGAATAATTGAAAATGTTACGTTAACCGAACCTATGCAGATTTTGAAATCAAAGTTACTGGATAAATTGCCACAGAAAGGAGTGAAGCATAAACTAGAAACAGATAATATAAAAAAAGGCGATCAGAAAGGTAGTCCAAAGACAAAGATAATGAAAATTGAATCTCTTTCGCCAAACGCCAAAATGAAAACTGGTCAAAAGGTTACATCACCTCATCTATCTTTGACTAAAAAATTACAAGTATTGAAGGCTGAGGAAGCAGAAACAGTCGCAATGATGGAAGCACAAAACGAACAGTTAAATGTAAAAACATCGAAAACTGCTACTGCAACAACTACAACTGAGAAATATATTCAACAAAGTTCTCAGAGCCTGGCAGACATGGAACTTGATATAAACTCAATGCCGTTTGTCTTGAGCGAAGATGTTTTAACTCCCGAAAGCATCGAACAAATGCCTGTTGTTATATCCTCTATTATACCTGCATCTAGTACAATACCAGCAACTTTGTCTTTTACACCTACCACGCAAATAGTGACACCTACTCAGGCTCATTTTAAATTGAACGAAAGTACAACTGAGCTATCGCCTACGAAGAAAAAAAGCGGTACTCCTGCAATTTTGAAAAATAAAAGTAAAGCAAAACCAACAATTACGAGTATAAAAACGTTAGTGCCGCCACTTACCGGTGGTGTAAAAGGTTTAAAATTTCAAAGTGCGCCAGCAACAAGCAAAGTTCCTCCTCTATTGACACAGAAGGGAACACCAAGTAAATATGTCGTTGTTCAAACATCTGGAGGACAGCAATTACGTTATAGTGTTCAGGGGAAAACTAGCACGCAACAAAAGATTGCTATACCGTCTGGTAAAAGTACTGGAAATACACAAATAGTTCAACAAGGGGGCAAAGTTGTTATATTAACGTCAGCGCAATCTGGTCAAACCAAAATGTTACCTTTAAATATTTCCAAATCGTTAGGTGGTAAAGTTCAAAGAATTATGACAAGTAAAGGTCAAGTACTCTGCCCTATCAGCCCACAGGGTATTATAAATTCAAAAACAATAATTGCTCCAAAAGGGGATGGTGTTTCACCAACAACATCTAAGCTTCCTACTGGCCATAAGATTATTAATACACAAAGTATAATAGCGTCAAAGGGGGTACTGACTCCAATTTCGGGAACGATTGCCAAGACGGCTCTGTTGGGAACCTTATCTCAAGGAATACTTACAAAAGGTGGAATTTATACCCCAATAAGCGCTTCTACTTTGAGCGGAAAAACTATTATTGGGTCAAAAACTTTAGTTACAAAAGGTACAACCATTTTGTCTCCACAGAACTTAGGTACCTCGAAAGCTATTTTAACTCCTATATCTCAAGCTATTAGTACAAAAACAATTTTAAGTCCTCAAGGCATCGTAAGTACTAAAGCTACTGTTTTGACGCCAATAACCGGGCAACAAGTAAAAGCTATTGCGGCAAAAAGTCCATCGAAAGGCAGCAAGGTACATTATCAATCTGTACAACAAAAGGTGCAATTACCTATGTTACAAAAATCGCAAAAAGTTTCAATGTCTTCGCAAGGAAGATCTGGACAACTAAAGGCTGCAAGTAATACAGTAGTATTACCGAATACTGCGCCTGCACAAAAGACTGGACAGCAAGGAAAGAGAGTAATGAAACAAACAGTTGTACAGCAAAATATCTCATCTCAAGGCAGTACGCAACAGGCAATAGGTATTAATCCACAGATTCAACACAAAGGAAAAGCTGTATCTTTGTCGTCTATACAGAAAGTAATTGTGCCTCGTGGTGCACGGCAAGCAAAAACGCAACAAAAAATATTTGTTCAAAAAGTACAAGAACCTGCAGTCACGACTGTACAAAGTATTCACACGAAACAAACAACACTAACAAGTGTGCCAAGTATGTCTAAGACAATGACTGAGCAAAAGCAAGCAATCGGTAGTGCTACAAACATAAAAACTACTACAAAGGGTCACATAATAAATAAGAATACCCAACAACAGAAAAATTTATTAAATATCGCCATGAATTCGGCAACTACGACCAATGTAAATGCAAATCTTTCTACACATTTATCACTTTCTCCACTCGAACCTATTGAGCCTGATAGAAAATTAAAAGTAGAAAGCGTAGTTGCTGAAACTGCGCAGAAAGAACAACTTAAAGTAGAAAAGTTTAACATTGAGAAAGGTAGTGAGATAGAAAAAATAGAAGAACCAAAAATAGCAACACAACCGCAAATAATGGCTTTACCGACAGAAAGCAGCGACGGAACGCAAACTTATGTTTTAGTAACTATCGATGAGCAGGGACAGATACAGCCACTCGATAATAATACTCTTATGTCATTAGAAGGCACTACGCAAAATCCAGATGGCACAAGAACTTTGTACATAGATCCTAGTTCATTAGGAGAAGCAGGCACATTAGACAACATTGTTCTACAATTTGACAGTGGTGTATTGCCAAATATACAATCTAGTGTTACAGAGCCCACTCAGACAATTATATCAGAAAGTTTCCCTACTTCAGAAGTAATACAAACGTCAAATCAAGATATTCTAGCAGCTGCTCTGGCTAATACAGATTTCCAACAAGAAATTAGTTTATCAGATAATCCAGCAGGAAGTGTAATGACTACTGGTTTAACTCAAACGAGTTTGATTAATCAGACTATTTTACAATCGACTATCATCCCTCCCACCGAGCCAATATCATCTGCCTCTGTACTTGAAACATCATTGACTCTAAACCAACCTATAATGACTCCACTAGAGGTGCCTAGTAATTTACCGATACAGTCAGAATCAACTCCGACTTCTACTGTAGCAACTATTCCGTCTTCTCTCGAATTACCAATAACGATCACAAATCCTAACATTTCTTACATTTCAACCGGAGAAGCACAGATTCAGATTCCTGGCAACTCTATGCCAGATATTGGAGAAATCATGGAAAGTCCGAGTACAGCGGAAATCACTCCAACAGAAATTCCTGCAAGTACTCAGTACCTAGTGTTACCGAATTTGGAAAGTAACATCGCTGTAGATACCCAGAATGTACAAAATGATGCTATTTCAATGCCTAGTGTTTCATATTCAGTTTCAATACCGAACAATATGGTTTTACAAGGTTCGCAAGTTCAAACTACTCCTTCAATGCCTATAATAGATGATACTTATACTGAAAATGTGCAATTTGCTTCTACCATAGAATCATCGATAACAACAGAACAAACTTTTGTAGATGTACCTGTTTCCGAGATGCTTGTTTCGAAACCGCCTGTTTCTACAGAAAGTATACAATCGCAAGATATTACTGTAACATCAGACATGATAGTAACTCACGATGTTCCTGTATCTTCTCAAGAATCTATTGTATCAACGAATGAATCTTCTATTTTAAGCGAAGAACAAGACACAGTAATATCTTTGCAGGAAGAGATCTCTTCTCAAGAAATACCCACTAAATCGGAAGTGATGGTCTTGCAAGAAACAATTGTTGAAGAAGATAGTTCCAATGTTGTAGTGGGTAGTCAAAGTGAAGAAGTTAGTAATAACGATAGTATAGAACATGTACAAATTGCGGAACAACCAGACGAATCGACGACGAACAATGTATCGATAATAGATGAAACTGCTTTAGTTACATCCGAATCCAGTGGAAAAATGTCACCTGTAGAACATACGAGCTTCGAGGTATCAGATTCGAATGAAATAAATATGGATAGTTCGCAACAATCAAAACATGTAGAAAAATTTAAAGAATTGAATTTGAATGAACAATCTAATAATAAAGTTCCCTCTCCTGAATCCGAAGAACAAGCTGCAACATCGAACGAAGTAGAAATTGCTCAAGAGACAGCGCAAATTTTACCTTCGGAATCGTTGAACCGTTTAGATGAGCAGAGTATGGATGTAGATGAAGTTATCGAGTCTAATATTCACGCTGCGAGTACAATAAAAGAAGACTGCCAAAGAGACGAACCGTCGTCTCAGGGAGAATCAGATTCGGTTCAAAGAAATTTAGAATTACATTTTGAAGAAACGAATTCAGAGACTAATCATGAAACGCCGTCACAGTCGTACGAACAATTTGGTATAGCAGTGACTACTGATTCTACAGATTTACCTAGTCAATCTGCTACAAAATCAGAAAATTCGAGAGAGCCTTCGCAATCAATAACGTACGAAACCATGGAAACAGACGAAGAGGCAATTGTTACAGAGCCACCAAGTCAATCATTTGAACATTCAAAAATTAACGAAGCTTCTCAATCGTACGAAACTTCTGCAGAAGCAAGCACGAACGCGCCTACGCAGTCCTTTAACGAACTTTTGCAAAGTCAAGAGGAGAGATCAACCGTGGACGAAGCAATAGACGATCAAACTTTTCCCACGCAAAGCTACGAAGTTGGTAAAGCAGAAAATATTTCAGAAAATCTAGAGACAGACACTGAAATTAGTCAAGAAGGGAACATGCCGTCTCAGTCTAATGACATTGGTGCTGACGGTATTGGTACATCCTCAGTTTCTACAAATAATTCTGGACTTAACGAAGACGAAACAGCCAGTTCGTCTTATGTTCCAGAAACCCCAGAGAATCAAGAAAGAGATCCAGATCAAGAAAGTGCAATAAGTACGTCATCTTGTGAGATTCCACCTTGCGCAGAATTAAATATTGCGTCATCTAGTGCAGAGCACATAAGTATCCATGACAATGGAATACCTGATATACCTACATCTTCGTATAATTTAAATCCAGACATCTCATCAACTCACGTGGATTCTGTACCAACTTCTAGTTTCGAGGAACAGAATGTATCTACTTCTTATGAAGTGCCAATCTCGATGCCTGGCCTAGAAGATACTCCCTCCCAGAATTTTGTTACTGAAAGCACAGATCATAGAAATGAACCTTCTAGTTATTATGCCCATCACCAAGAAGTAACAGCAAGTTATTATGAATCAGTAGGTCAGGAAACAAATTCTAGGCTGGGTGATGATCCCCAAGAGGAGGTCACCCCGAGTTATTACGAGGGTAACCCACAAGAAGCAAGCCAGAGTTATTTTACTCCAGAAGAAGCTACGCCGAGTTACTCCAGCCATAATGTTTCGCCTAGTTATTACGATCACAGACCAGAAAGCGAAGCAAGTCAAAGTTACTATTCTACAGATGATATAGAAAAAACAGAGCAATCCTCACAGAATATCGAGGCTTCGCAAAGTTTTTATCAGGAACAATCGGATGAATTAAAATTAAGGCAACAGGGAGAAGCTACTCCAACATATACAGAAAGATACCCGGTTGATTATACATTGGAGAATTCACCAATAGAAAGGCACGATCTTGTAGAAAGTTCTGTACCAGCCACCAGGCCTACAGAAAGGTAATACATTATGATAGGAAATAGCATTGTGCTATAAGGAGAGTCCTTGTTTTCATAGACTATCAGACATTACAGCCATTGATTGATAAACTCGAATCTATTTTCAAGTGTAAATATAATATTAAGATGATAAGTGACTAGATATAAGATTAAAATTAGATTCTTACTATAATTTATATCTCTATGAATAAATAAATAAATATATATATATATAAATGTGTGTATATACACATATATACACACACCCACACACATACACGCATGTAACGCAATGCGTGTATATGTATATATATCGACAGCGGATATAATCCGTAAATAGAAATCGGTACGTAAGCAATGTAATTACAAAGAAGAAATATGGTTTTATTACAAAGACACTATGATCTAATTATTGTTTAATGTATTGAAGTAGTATCACCATTTCAATATAATACATTCACAGTTTTTTTTTTTTCGTTCTCCAAGCTGAACACGTTAACATTTCGGCATGTAACAAATTCATTACTATTATGCATTTTTAATTACTTTGCACATGCAATGTGTATATTGTAAAATTTCGTTATGGATCATTGGAGTAGTGGTAAGATCTATCGATTACTTGTTTTCATTATGTAATTAACGCATCGAAAATACGTTCGTGATTTTAATAATTCGTTTTGCAGTCATGCCAAACGAGTAAATATAAAACGACTGTAAAATATTTATACTTTGTCGTAGTTCTTATTAAAAATGATCAGAGTTATAAGACTTTACTACTACTCCGTAGTGTCGAGTCGTAACGAGCGATTTTTCGTCTGACACCCGAAGAACATCAGCTCGAGTGATTGTATAAAAATAAATGCACAATGTATCTTCAATAAAGTACCAGTAATGTACGCCTCAAAATATTTGTAAAATACAAGTAAAGACTTTTTTGGGCTATCATTTGAAGACTTAATTTTTCAGATAAGTTTTTTCACTATCCTTCTCTTTCGCTCAATAAGCTGCCTGCTGATAGAAATTTTTTAATGTTGCAATTAATCACAGGTGCAAGTGATTGAGCGGATCAAGGATCGTGTTATTAGACATACAGCGTTTACTTTGTAGGTAGTAGTTTACATTATGAGAAATAAAGAAGCCTATTATTTCAAATATAATGATGTGTAATCTGTGTGTTGAAGTGTAAAGGATAAAAACGATTTATTAGGGAATCTATCGTGTTTGAGATAAGTTCATACTCTTACGGAGCGTGATTTTTAAATAAAATATTCTAAAAATTGTAAACAAAATAACTTAATTTTTGTTAAATTAAATTAACCTAAATATTAAATACTACGTGAGTGAATAAATTTATACAATGAATGAATGAAATTACATTTTAATGGTTCTTAAATATATCTTATAAATCTCAAACAAGACAGATTTGCCAACATATCCTAATAGAAATGATTATATTATATTCTTTATAAACTCATGTTATTAAAAATAAATCTGTTTTTATTTCTCGTGGCGTTTTCAATCACGTCCACGTGTGTACATATTATGTATTATGTTATTGTGGGGCAGGGGGGGGGGCGAGAAAAAGTTATTAATGTCGCACTAAAAGGAAAATACAAAGTTGGTAAAATGTTTTGTTTCAACCAGATCAATATTCTAAGATGGACTGAATTATTAATATTTTTTAATTGCTCTTTCAATTCAATTGATACATATATTTATGCATGTATATATGTTCATATATGTACCTACATTAATATACATGCATATATATCTTTCACTAGAAAGAGTTACACTACAAAAATGTCTGTACCTATAAATAGTATATAATACTGTGAGATGGGGAAAATATAGTTACATTTTCTATTAAACCTTTCTGATACAATCGTAAGTTGGGATATGTGTGATGCTTCATTGAAGTAATTCAAATCTAAGTGACATAAAGTGATACTGCATAAATTAGCATTGCTGCGTTCTTATATCAATAACAATTTGATATTTTCATCACTAACACAATTATCTTTTTATTTCTACAGTGTGCACCACATACACGATTGTAACTAAGAGATAATATAAATATATGAATATTTACGTAACAAATTATATGTATGTACAATGAATGTTTTTGGTTTTATTATTTAAAAATTTCCCATTACAATAAATCTGTAAAATAATAACATTTAATCTTCTTTTAGTCTGTTTTCATAACTAAGAAATTTGCAAATAAATATCTACGAAAAATTTGTATTTAGAATATCTTCCCTGTAAACTGTATTTTTAAGAAGATTGTTAAAAACTATCGTTTACATATGTTATATATCTTAGATTTTCTTGATTAATTAGATCGTATGACCATTAATTACTAAAAGAAACTTTGTACGCAGTTTACAAACACGTAAGAAGAAGTACAATCATTTGTTATTATCAAAGGTTTATTACCTAAAATAATCTCAAAATACAATAAATTATGTTACATTTATAGACGTATGGTCATTTATATATACAATATAATAATAATTTGTAATATTTAAAAAGGAACACAGTCTTCGTGATTATTATTTCGATTGATTCTGTTTTATTTCCGCCAATACTGTGCAAACTTGTGTAATTGTTCTACTAATGCTGCCATTACAGCTGTTACCGATAAATCCAAAAGATTGTGAACATAATGTACTGCTTCTTCGTCGCTCAAATCCAATCGCAGTTTATCTTGAACTTTTTTTACAGCTTTATCCGGCTCTAGTGCTATATCTGGTACACTAGCATCCACCATTAATGAAAATAGATTTAGCATCAAATTTGCATGCCTGCGTAAATGCAGAAATGCGGTGTAACACTGTTTTCGAAATTCATGATAATGTTCCGATCCTACACCTCCCATAGCTTCAACCATTTCTTTACTCAACTTCATTGGGGGCGGCAGTGGCTTTGGATCTCTGCCTAGAATATAACCGAAGTCTATGTGGAAGAGTTTACCTGTAATATAAATATTATTGATTTTAATTAACTCTTTTTATCTTTTTTCTTCTCGATAGTGTTATATTTATTTTACAGTTTAAATTAATTTGAAAGTTTGCAATGAAACGAACCTGATGTTGTCAGGAGTAAATTGTCTAAATGCCGATCACCAACGCCGAGAACATATGTAATAATGCAGTAGCCAGCTGAAAATTCATGTTTTATGTAATTATATTAATACCAATTGTTTGCTCTGATATATATTCTTACCGCAGCTTCGAACATAGGTGTCCATAACTTCAGGTACAACGCCGTAAGGACCATTCTCAGATGGGTGATGTTTTCGAAAAAAACTTAATATGGAACCCTCGCTAGCCAAAACTTCTGCAACTGTTGTAGATTCAATGAATTGTAAGAAGCCATGTCTAGTACTTGTCGCAAGTACCCTAGAAATAAATTAATTTACATTTTAAATCAAATAGTACATTACATAGATCGTTCGATAAATATTTACCTGTAAGGCGTGAGTTTTAAATCTAAGTTTTCCCTTCTTAATAACTTATCCATAAGCGCTATCGTTTGTAAAATTAATTGATCTTGTCTTAGGTCATCGCCATGCTTAAAAATTGCAATGTATTCACTGTTGTCTGTCATCATAAATGTTAATTTGGATGGCATAAGAGCCGATTTAAAGAGACTTGCCCTAAAAGCAATAATTATTTCATAAATATTAAACGTACGAAGCATAAATATTCTTTAATGTATACAATAAAGATCATTTATACTTTTCTGGAATAATTCCTTTAATGCAAATTTCTGGGTCTAACGGGAAAGGTATTGGTTCGAAGTTAGAAAAATTTATTTTGAATGCCGGATCTGGATCTGCCAATAATGCTCTGAGCCTGTCAGTCTTTTTTTTACGATTTCCACTTTCTCTTGCGACTACTTTCACAAGTGCTACTAATTGGTCAATGAATATCTTTTGACGTAAAAGAAATGCTCTTCTTTTCTGCCAAATAGCATTTCCTTGTGCCAACATTGTTGAAAACATTGCCATCACAGTAATATACATTTCTTTTACACGCGTGTCTTGTTTTGCACTTATGGCTGGGTCATTTTGATCCTCGCATTCGATGGAAAGATACCAATAGAAATAGTTAGCTAACGTGGTATTTTGACATGCACGAGTGATCAGAAAAGATGCTAAATCCATAAGAGAATCTTGATTTGTCGAGAATTGCCCATTCTCAGATTCGCTAGACTGCAAATTATGTCTATTACTTGTAGTAAGTCAAAAATTCAATTTTTCAAATTACAAAATTACTTACGTTTGTTACAGATGTAGACGAAGAATCATTGATCTGTATATCCCTATCTAATTTCTCAACTTTCTCTGATTCTTTATCCTTCATTAATATATGATGCGCTCCCTTAATACTCTCAAAATCTTCATATTTTAAAGCTTGTACTAACTGTAATAAGTATAACATTAAGTCGTCATCAGGTGCTTGATTAAGTCGAGCTATAGCATATCTTCTGACAGCTGGATGCGTGAATGCTGGACCAAGTAATTCCAATGCATCTTCGGGGTCAGGCGGTGCCCATAATGCTAACATCTCTAACGCTTGTCGCTCTTCTCCAGCAACTTTCCAGTTCACGCATTTTACAAACTTTGTTAAAGCTTTCTTTTGACTTGACAAATAAAACCTGTATTTCCAAATTAAGTCTTGCTCCTCGGTAGAAAGTGCTGTTGTCGGCGGGTAACTTAATATTATATTCAAAGCATCGCGTACACTTGAAGTTGGTTTTAATTCTCGCGTATGATCTCCACTGCGTAAACTTCGAGCTAATTTGTGGTGCTTTGCCTCTACAAGATTTTCCTAATAATTGAAATATATATCCATGAAATAAATAAAGTGATATATTCTACGCGAATTCTATGAAAAAAATATGATTTATCATACTTGTAAAATTTCATAATCAGGAAGAGTTACAACATCCGGTTGTGATCTGTGTTGAACAACTTCATCTCCATCCTTTTCATAATATACTATGGAGTACTACGGTAAAAAAAAAGTGTGCATTAATACAATAAAAATACAAGACAGAGTAAATGAGAATGCACGCGATACGGCATATATAATTTTATGAAAATTTCATTAACTAGAATAACGATTAACTTATTAAATGCGGAGTTCTTAATACCGGTATTCCGTCCATAGTAACTTCTGGAAACTCAATCATTAAATATAAATATTCAGATGCTCTTTTCTCTCTTTCATTAATTAATTCGATTTCTCTGAATGTTAATCTATCCAGCCAATCAACTTTATTCATCTGACCATTCCTGTGCTTTTTGACAAGCTTTGCTAATCTTTGCATCTGTTCTTTTCCATGATCTCTAGTCTTTCCTGGAGTACTAGTAAGTACACTACCATCTGCTTCCACTCCAGGCCATACCCTAAGATCTAACATTCCTTGACGAAGGACTCCATGTTTTCCAAATAGAGATATTGTTGTACCACCGACTATTAATCGCCTACCAGGTCCAGCACAATCATACAAGCTTATGCACAATTGAGCATCTCGTGGTAAATCGGAATATGAAATAGGAAGGATCACCCATTGATTCCAACTGAAAGAATTAAATAAAATACAATTTTAATTCATATTTGGCATTTTTGTTGAGAAAAGTCAAATAATGCTACTTTTGGTCAGAGAATTAATAATTTATTAATATTTAGTTTTTCTTAACTTGGGTTAGTGGAAAAATACAATATGTGTATATCTAAGTATACTTGATATCATTATTATGATTATATTTAGATAATATTATTCTTCAAACATACAATGCTTGTATGTTATATTAATATATAATCTAAAATTATACATACTTCCAACGTGATATAAAATGTTTGTAAGCTGTGTGAACAGGTAAAGCAAGCGGTCTTCCACCAGCCCATACTTGTAAAGAAGCTACCAAGTCTCCACGTCCTCCATTGACTCCATACAGACCAGAGTATTTTAACATAGGGTCAATAAGTAACTTGTCATATTCAGGCCGTTGCCTTTTGCCTTCTAAAGTCCCTCTAGAAGAAATGCAATATATTATATTAAGATAATTTACAATGGAAAGTATGTATACATTAATTTATTTGACAGGTCTTGTAAAGCGACATATTTTTCAATTAAATATTGTCTGTTCTTTATCCGAATTAGATATTATAATCGGATTGTTTCATATTTAATGGTTGTCATTCATCAACTTGTTTTCATTGGTAAGATACGTCATTAGAAAATTTATTATGGTAACCTGATACCAGCTGATACTAACGTTTATTGTATTTAACTCACTTACAATTAAATCTTACATTTTAATTTGTATTCTTGTATCTAAAGAAGAACTGTACACATAGAAAAATTTATCATGAATATCTTCCATGATTATTTTACGAAGTTATAAACTTAATACATTTCCTCTATTCTGTATTGTACTGCCGTCATTCTACAGTGTCTATCGCATTTACTGTGTTGTATTACACTGTTCACATCAGTTTATAAGTACATATGTGTGTCCCTTAATTCTTGCCGTTTGAGGGGAAAACGGCACATGATACATGTCACGGATGAGGTACAGGATAGACTTTGCACCTTATAGGAGTGATTATCATTAGAGTGATGTTACAGGTACTGAAACACCGACTCACCGACTTGATAATTTT
Organism: Colletes latitarsis; assembly: GCF_051014445.1. Taxonomy (NCBI): domain Eukaryota; kingdom Metazoa; phylum Arthropoda; class Insecta; order Hymenoptera; family Colletidae; genus Colletes; species Colletes latitarsis. Next base: position 47,290,857 of record NC_135134.1, read on the forward strand.
AATAGAAACAATCTAATATAATCTGTAAAGAATAATTTTTTTTACTCTTGTATCGGTATGAATGTTAAGTATTACAGAATTTCAATTTAAAAAAAAACAGACACAACTATAGGGGAATTATATAATTTTGTTGGTAGTTTGCATGTACTTACTTTGCTAAAGAGTACATTTTAATGTAATTAATTTTTGCGTGTGAGGGGAAAGTCACTAGCGTTCATTAATCCTTTTCCTTCGCGACGCGCCATTCGGTCTTGCATGAAAGTGCTTGGTAACTGCCTGTACATAATCCAAGTAACTAATTTATCATTATTATTCATACATAAGTGTATGCATCATTTCAACATGTTGAAAAAGTACAGTAAAAGACATGTATAAAAATGGAAAAACTTTATCACTTATACAATTCACGTATAAAAATTTAATACGTATCAATTTACTCTTTGAATTGGTAACCTATTTAGAACATTTTATTTTGTGGTGACATCGTCAGAGTACATATTATTCTAGCAATTCATGCATACGTAAATTACACGTTATGAATAATGAATGTTCTATTAAACGCCTTCGCGCGCAAGACCACTGGTCTCTGAATGGGAAGGGGTTGCTGATGCTAGTGACTTTCCCCTTAGACGGCAAAAATTAATAATTACCGGTTTACGCCATCAGTCGCCACGCATATTTCTAATCAATTGTTGCAAGATCTCGTTTTTCGTTTTCTTCTGGAAAAGTCAGGTGTGCATTTAAGTGTCATTTTCTGTTAGAATATTTTACTGTTGGAAGAATCGGAGAAAAATGCATCGTCCAGTGAGTGGTCCGATTGTAGTTTTAAGTAAGTTAAAACAACGACGATTTTGATTTTCATTTGTTTGGAAACTTAACCGAAAATTATATTTCTCACGATGCCGTGTGCTCTTATAATTGCAGGTCAGAATACAAAGCGGGAAAGCGGTCGAAAAGTTCAGAGAGAAAATATTGAAGCCGGCAAGGTGAGTCCGACAAACAATTCGTACATTTTACCTTTTACGGTCTCCAGCCGTCGGCACGCCCACGTGTATTTTTCTTCAAGAAATATACCGTTAATATTATATACATATTACTAATAATTATTTGTTACGTTCAGTTACGGTCATACATTATGTATTCTTTTTATTTTAAAAGTTAAATCATAGACTCTTCACAATTATATTGTTTTGTAAAGGCAATTGCAGATGTCATTAGAACATGTCTTGGACCACAAGCAATGTTAAAAATGTTGATGGACCCAATGGGAGGCATAGTTTTGACCAATGATGGAAACGCTATATTACGTGAAATAACAGTACAGCATCCAGCTGGAAAATCAATGATTGAAGTTGCTAGAACTCAGGATGAAGAAGTTGGAGACGGTACTACGTCGGTTATTGTATTGGCAGGTGAAATTTTAGCTACCGCAGAACCTTTTCTGGAGCAAAATATGCATCCGACAATTATAATAAGAGCATTTCGTCAAGCTTTGGAAGATATGATAACCATCCTTAATGAGCAAGTGAGCATAGACTTGGATCCTAATGACAAAACCAAAGTGATTCAAGTGATAAATTCTTGCGTAGGCACTAAATTTATCGGGCGTTGGTCAGAATTAGCATGTCAGATTGCTTTAGATGCAGTTCACATTGTTATGCTCGAAGAAAATGGAAGAAGAGAAATAGATATAAAGCGTTATGCAAAGGTAGAAAAAATTCCTGGTGGCAGTATCGAACAAAGTACTGTACTTAAAGGGGTGATGATTAATAAAGATGTAACGCATCCAAAGATGAGACGATACATTAAAAATCCAAGAATAGTTTTACTGGATTGTCCTTTAGAATATAAAAAGGGAGAGTCACAAACTAATATAGAAATAATGAAGGATACTGATTTCACCAGGATTTTGGAACTGGAGGAGGAACATGTTAAAAAAATATGTGAAGATATTATAGCTGTGAAACCTGATGTGGTGATTACCGAGAAAGGGGTATCAGATTTAGCTCAACATTATCTCGTAAAAGCAGGTATTTCTGCTATTCGTAGATTGAGAAAAAGCGACATTAACAGAATTGCGAGAGCTTGCGGCGCAACTGTCGTCAATCGTACAGAAGAATTGCAAAATGAGGATGTTGGTACCAAAGCTGGTCTTTTTGAAATTAAAAAATTTGGAGATGATTACTTTTGTTTTATTACCGAATGTAAAGAACCTAAAGCATGTACTATAATATTGAGAGGTGCTAGTAAAGATATATTGAATGAAACTGAAAGAAATTTACAAGATGCCCTTCATGTTGCTAGAAACTTTCTCATTGAACCCAAATTAGTACCAGGTACTTAATATATTGTATTTACTAATATATACAATGAATATTACAACATTGTATTAAAGCTACAATTGTATTATTTATTAAAGGTGGAGGTGCAGTGGAAATGGCAGTATCAAGACTTTTGACAGAAAACGCAGGAAGATACGCGGGTGTTGAACAATGGCCTTATAAAGCTGTAGCACAGGCGCTAGAAATAATTCCACGAACTCTTGCACAGAACTGTGGAGCAAACACGATTAGAACATTAACTGCGCTACGTACAAAACATGCCACTGAAGGAATGACATGGGGTATTGATGGAGAAACTGGTCAATTGGTAGATATGGAAAAACGTGGTATTTGGGAGCCTCTGGCCGTTAAGTTACAGACATATAAAACGGCTATTGAAACCGCTATTTTATTGTTACGAATCGATGACATTGTCTCAGGAAGCAAGAAAAAGAAGGATAATGAGCCTACAGCACCTGCACAAGTTACAGAAGAATCTATGAAGGATTAAAACATTAAAAACACATCATTTTGAATACGCTCGTAATACTTTTATTTGTGTTAACATTTAATAATTCATGTTCACGAGAATTTTATTGGAACACAATTCATGTTCATGAATAGTATTATTTGCTTGTCTGTATGCATTTTCATATAATAAAAATACTTTAATAAGCTACTAGACGATAGTGCACACATTATTTTCAACAGGTTGCTTTCGTTTTATCGTAACGAGTTTAATGCAAAATTGTTACGATTAGTGCATAGTGATCAATTAACTGAACATTATACATATTTATACGAAATTTTAATAAAAGTAAAAATATGTTTCACAAAACCGATACACGTATGTAAAAGTTGGTAATGTGGTTCATAGGTATTACTTTTCACGGCATGTTTAATATACCGTGAAATGATACAGCGCTGTTTAAATGTTATATTTTGAACTTTCGAATGCATTCTATTTGCATTCCATTATATTCAAACGGTATGCATTATATCATTTTGTGATTCGGGTTGATTAATTATCGAACATAAGTTTCAATTTTATAAAAATGAATTGTATTTCGTAAAAAATTGTTTCAGAACGAGAGCGTCGGCATATTAAATTTACTGTTTTCCTATGACAATTTTTTTAATTTAATAATAAATAACTGAATAAAATTTTCTAGCAATAAGATAGTATTCGTTAAATGACTTACGTAGCGCATCATTAGTTATAATGACCAACGATGCATGGACCGAACGGTTTGAAAGATTAGAGAATGTTCTATGAGATCGCAATGCACTTTGAGGAAGGTGGCGTTTCACGCGACACAGGTATATCGATTGTGTGTGTGGGGTGGCCGGCATGAGTGAAGGCCGACGAATGGGACACAATTTTCGTAACGGCTCTTTGCGAAACTGAAAACTGTCCGGATAGACTGAACGATGAGAATGAACGTGAGATGATGCCAGGCACATCTCGCCAAGTGGGGACTTCTAACGGTGGTAAAAACCGATTTTCTTTCAATTGTTTTTAATCTTTTTTGTACGATATCGTGTCGATATTTCTGTCAAGGCTGGCAGATGTTTAATATTTTCCTGTGACTTGATGCGAACGAGGAATGCGAATTGTATCATTAACGTTTTTTCATACACTATTGTCGCATTAACGAGAATGCATCCACGTGGTTGCGTGTATATAGAAGTAATTTTCATATCTGTTTACTATGAGATTGACAGGTGTCTACGTTCTGTTGGTTTGGGGATCAGTTGTTAATAAATAATTTATTACTCGCGTTATTAGAAATCCGTATAAAAATTTTCCAGGAAACATTAACCGTTTTATTTTGCTTTCTTTTTGTGCGTGTATCGAAGAAATATTTGCAGATTCAATTTATCGTTAGTGATTTGAAATAAACAATTTACGTAGAAGTAAAACACATGATTGGTGTTATTTCTACAAAAATCAATCCAATTTCATTTGTTTGTTAGATGTTTGAATGATATTAACTGTAAATTTTATTTTTATAATCATTACATTTCTTATCATTAAGTAAATGAATAGAATTTTTTACGTGATAGAACAATATAAGCAAAATACAATTTTGCTTCTGCAATTAGGCCCTGAGTGGGACACATTGATGGAGGTTCATCATGAACCGATTGAGAAACATTTTAAATTATTGGAAGAAATTGGCAAGTGAGTATTTATAATTTATGTGTTCTATTGATAATAAACGTATATTATATATATTTTTGTATTTGTGAATTACAGAGGACAATTTGCTATAGTACGAAAATGTATGGAAATAAAGACTGGAGACTTATATGCTGCCAAAATTATGAGAAAAAGACGAGTTGCCAGAGGTGTAGCAGCAGCAGACATTGGTAGATATCTTTGTTTGTGTGTTTCTAATTTTTTTTGTAAATAATTGGTTATTTGTTTCAGCTCGTGAAGCAGGCTTATTAGCTCGTTTAAGGCATCCAAATATTGTTTCATTACATAAAGTTGTAGACACAGGCACAACTGTTGTTTTACTTTTAGAATTAATTTCTGGAGGAGAACTCTTTCACTGGGTACCTTCTGGTGAACTAGAAGCTGCTCATGTGGTTTGTAACATAAAGTAGTTCATACAAAGATACATTCAGGAATTTAGATAAAAAGCTCGGTAGTAATCATATTTTTTTATAGGTTCGTCAAGTTTTAATGGCACTTAGTCATTTACATTCTCATCAAGTTGCTCATTTAGATATCAAACCTGAAAATATTCTTTTATCGACTCCTCCACCAATGCCAAGTATAAAGTTAATAGGTAATACACAAACATTGGTAATTTTCCACTGAGGTTCTAACATGGATGGCATATAAAGAATGTGCATGTAATTTTTTTCCTTATAAAGATTTAGGTCTTTCACACCGACTAGTACCTGGGTCAGAACACAGAGCATTATTTGGAACACCTGAGTTTGTTGCTCCTGAAATTGTAAATTACGAACCACTCAGTTTAGGAACTGATCTTTGGGCAGTTGGTGTTTTGACATACATTCTTTTAAGTGGTGCATCACCATTCTTAGGTGAAGATAAACAAGAAACTTATGCAAATGTTGCTGCTTGTCAATATCAATTTGATAACGAGTATTTCAGTACTGTGTCAGAAATTGCCAAAGATTTCATACGATCCTTGTTGATCAAGGATCCAAAGTAAGTAAAAGAAATTTATAATTTATATTAATACTCGGACGGCAACGCCCGAGTCCGTTCGAATTCACTCTAAACGCGAAAAATAATAAAACAAGTAGTTGCAACAAGCCGAAAATAGAAACTGTGTTTCTTATTTATTGGAAATAGTAAGTATATATATTTACTTATATATATATATATATATAAACACACACGTTAGATACGCGTTATGTCGAACCGGAGTAAATAGTATTTATCTGCATTTATTTTATTTTTGATTTCTATTAACAATTACTATTATTTATATTATGAATTGTGATGATAAGAAGAAGCGAAAAAGCATGTATGAGTGTACACAGATTGTGGTCCTTATGGACCCGACAGTGCCGTTTGTATAGTCGCTCGACCGTTTGCCGTCCGACTATTAAGTGTTTTAGTTTTGAGACTTACAATTATAGCTTAAAGTGGAATGAAATAATGACAATAAATTTAACTTTCAGAGAAAGAGGAACTTCAGAATCGTGCCTTAAACATCCTTGGATCCTCACGGTCTGTTCCTGAATGCAATAATTATAATTTCCTTTATACTTGCCTGCTAATTCTAACTTTTCGTTTTTAATCGTTTATATTATTTTTTTGATTTCTTATGAAATGTTTATTTATGTACATCGTGTGACTGGTTTTAGTATCATCTGTACAGTTGCATCATACATACAAATTATTTTTTACAGAATATACATTATTAAGTTAAACAATACATATTTTTTTATTGAACATTTGTACCTTAATTATATTTTCGAAAATATAATAATTCAATTTTTTTTTACCTAATGGCGCATTAAAATATGTTTTGCGCGTTAATAATTTTTCTTTAAAAATGCCGTTAACATTTTCACTGATGTACGAGGATAAAAGTGTAAAGTCGATTGTGTATTGTCGTATAATTAATAATAGGGCATAATGCATATGGAATAATACAATATTGAATAGCTGTATTTTTTTGTCATTCTGTAGGAGTCAGAAGCCTCTCAAGGTCTTGGTGGAGCTATGATTAGTGCTGTTAAAAGAGGCTGTGTTGAGGCTGTGTCTCAGTTATTACTACAAGGAGCACCATTGAACGTAAAAGATTCTGTGAGATTTTGTTGCTGTGTACATTTTTCAAATGCAATATAATATAGGTGGGATATAAACAGTCATGTTTTTTATACAGAAAGAAGATACGCTTTTGCACTTAGCGTGCGAAGCAGGAGACGAGGGGATGGTAACTTTTTTGATAGAGAATGGGATAGATCTGGATACACCTAATAAGAATGGCTTAACGCCATTACACGTGGCTGCTAGGCATGGTTTCATTAATCTTGTTAGACATTTGTGCCTTGCTGGTTGTGATGTTGACAAAGCAAATCGTGGAATTAGAGCGGACGTGACAGCAATTAAGTACGGATATCCGGATATTGCATCGTTATTGGATAAGCTACGAAATGTACGTTGTTAAATATTGTGTTTGACAGTATCTGTATTCTACTACCATTGAGATTTAAATTCTAGCCCATTCAACGTGAAAATTACATTAAACAATTGCAACCAACGCATAGACCAATAGATCGTCTACATATAAGACTTTTAGGACATTGCGCATCAGGAAAATCATCTTTAATAAATTCTTTAAAATCTGGTATTTTTAGTTTTGGATTTTTTAGAAGGTCAAGAAGTCAAAATTATACAGCAAAGGTAACTATTTTTGATATGCGATACGCAGTGTTGAATATACAACATACTCATTGGAATACCGGGAAAATTAAATATTTTATTAAGAATAATATATGTATTTAGAGGGAACCAAGTATTGAATTAGATGTAACTAGCAAGCATGGTTCACTTAGTTTTGAATATAGTGATAGTGAATATGAAGGTACACAAGGAGTAGAATGGAGTCGGGGTAATGTAGGTAAGGAAAATAATTCTCTATATTTTTTTATAATAATTAATGTTAAAAATACACATGTTTACAATTCTAATTATTAAGGCGGAGAGTGTGTTTTTTGGGAATTATGCGGACGCGAGGAATTTTTAGCATCTTATCATTATGTACTTACTTTTCAACAACCTGCAGTACACCTTATAACAGTCAGTCTTAGAGAACCTCTTACTGTACAGCTTCAGCAAGTCAAATTTTGGCTACGATTTATTTCAGATCGTATTGCATCAATTAATTTTGGTAAGTTCTATTAATCGTAACTCTATTATAGTATATGTATGTCTGTTACTAACTTTTGAAATACCTTTTTATAACATAGGTTTTGGTGGCAAATACAGTGATGTAAAAGTAATCTTAGTTGGGACTTATGCACCAGAACCTCTTGCTCCAAATTCGAATATCGGTAGCCTTCTTGCACCACTTTTACCTTTTTTAAAAGAGTTCACACCAATTTTGGGAGATGAACCTCAATTGGTCGCAGTGGATGCAACTAATCCTTCTAGTCCTGGTCTGAAACTTCTAAGATCATATTTGAATAATGCAAGGATGGACTTTCTAGAGGTGAAGTGATTATATGATTTATGAAAATTATCGTATTTTATTACGCGTCCTACAAAATAATTTTTTTTTTTTATTATCAAAGATGATAAAACGCACATTACGAAGAATATTATTGCGGTTCTCTTAGTTTTAACAATGTTTTTTAAACAATTCGTAATCACTTCTACTATTTTTTCAGTCATAATATTTACATTTTAAAGTTGTGTACTAAATTTTCGGAATAAACCAAACAAACTAAACTATTGCATGTCGGCATATACACAGTACCAGATAAAAAAAGTCAAGATCATTTTATACTCGATCTGAATTGAGATATTAGGATATAAATCACGTCAAAATATATTAGCGTATCGAGATTGCACAAGCATCACAGTTAATATTACCAGTAAGGTTATGGCATTAAAAATAATATTAGTACAATAGAATGTTAGACATTAACTAAATTAAAAAAATTAATTGTTAATTATTGCTAATAATAATGATACATATACGAATTAATGATTTAACTGATTTATTGAAACGATTTATGTACAAAATTTTCAGTTCAGATCAATAACATGTATGGCCGCGAAATCCTCAAATCTTTGATCATTTCATGCTTGATTGCACGAGCGACTCGTTCAGTCTAGAAAATCTGATACGATACACTATTAAAATATTTAATCTAAGAATATACTTATTAAAAGGTTCAGGTTCAGCTGAATATCTTCGTGTACATAATTATGTTTCCACATTTTTTTACAGGAATAACGCCAGTGTTTGTACAGCATGCAATAAATGTGTGCATTAACATTTTCAAAACGGTTCTCATTAGAATCGGGTCATTTCATTTTGCATAGTGCCAATTATATTTGTACGATTCACATCTCTTTAATTTCAACTCCTGCAATGTTAACACTACGTTAAACGAAGCATTAATTCCTAAATACAATGCAATTATTTTTGTTGACATTATGATTCAGTAACCCATGGTCACTCATGATGCATGGTTGATTTGATATATGTATAAACAATTGAGCTCATCGGAAGTAATAATTTGTATTATTAATAATTTCCAATTAAAGTAATTGTTTGCGACATTTAATCAAGCACACTCCCAATGGAAAATATTGTTAAAAATGATATTTCTTGTATCTGCTGTCACACTGTCACATGATCAATTTACTAACAACATATATTTTAGTTGCTGATTATTTGGTCATTAACATTTATTAACATCAGCCTTACTGCATGCAATGCATGATGTAGGAAGGACCGGAAGTTGCAGAAAGTATTCTCCGACGCGACACGCCGCGGGCTGCGGCCACGTACGTGCCCTTGGCGAATCTTGATAAACAGGTCGAACTATTTCTCAATTCCTTTGATAAGTGATGTGTATATTGAAGCTGTAATATATTTAATAATTGCTCTAACGCTTTATCCCATTAATACATACATGCACTACTGTCCAATGCAATAAAAAAAAAAAAAAAACTACTCTTGTATATATTTTCTGTATCAGTGTATTATTTATTACTTTTCTGCTTGTATTTTATCATTAAGGATTTAACGATCTTCTTATAGAGTGCACTAGTGTGGACCGGTCTTGCCGAATCTTGGAGAACGTATGTGCAAACTTTAGAGGTACCTCCAGTAATGCTTACACAGGAGGAATTTTTGAGGGAAGTGAGAAAAATTAATCCGTTAGCCTGTTTAGAACATTGTAGACATCTTGGATTACAATTACAGGTTTGTGCCTTTACTATGTGGCTGATATACTTTACTCTCAATATATTAAGCAAGTGTTAATTCTCAGAATTTAGGAGAATGCATGTTACTTCCCGGGAACTTAGTAGTTCTAAGTCTAGAGTGGTTTTGGCAGGACGTAGTAAATTGGCAGTTAAGTCCGGAACAAAGAGGTCGTCTTGGAGGACGTACTACAGGAGTTTACGCTTTGGAAGATTTTCAGGCTCGTTGTCCTTGTCCTGCCGGTCAAGCTTTGCAAGCTTTGCAAGCTGTAAACTTATGTGTCCCAGTAGGTTTTTTTGCGGTATAATTTATAGTATTTTATGTTTTCAACTAATTTTTTTTACCGTAACCAAATTATTTAATTTTGTGTCAGTGCGAAGTAGACGATGACGAGGTAGAGTACGAAATACCTTGCTTGAACCTTGTTGAACGTTTACCGGGATTATGGGAACCATGGAAATCATGTTCCAATGTCCTGCCTCATACGGGTCTTCGTCTTGCTCCAGCAGAGGCACCTTTATACCATCTGATTGCAGTATTTCCACATTTACAAGTATGTAGTAATAACAAATTGACAACAACATGATATTATTCGTTCGAATATTACCAATGACAATATGGCACTACGTAGGCACAATTGAGAAAAATTACTCAAACATGGGATCCATCGAATTCAGACTTATATCAATGGTGGCGGGGATCAAAATTATGCATTGGACCGTGCGAAAGTATAATAACATTCGAAGAAGATGACCAAAGTTGTATAGAGATAAGAGTACGTGGACCGCGAGGCACCAGTGCGCAATGTTTCGCACTTCTGAGCATTATTCTCGATGCTGTTGAAACAACTATCGAATTAGTGGCTCCTGGGATGTTGCTCGAGAGGCATTGGTTAAGTCCTAATCAACTTCGCGAATATGACGACGTTAGTTATTTAATCACGTATAAATGGAAAATTTCAATGCGAAAGTAACGCGGTTAAAACGTGTTCATTTGTCTTCCGTAAAATGTTATGTGTAGGTTGTGCATTCTTGGGAGCCAGCGCCGATTATATCAGCTTTAATAGATAAAAGTCTTGACGAAGCGAGTCTTAAAAATCCGTTGAATGGCCAAGAAGAAACTGTATGGGATATAGTGGGCTGTGGATTACCTTTAATGGAAAATTGTCTTCCTGGACCAAAACAACCGGTAAAGCACATCAAACCTGCCGTACAAAGAAGACTAGCGCAGATGCTTGATCCTCCCGATCGTCATGGAAGAGATTGGTGTTTACTTGCTGTAAGGCTTGGACTGGGAGATCGGGTCGCACAGCTAGACAGTACAGTAGACAGTCCAACGTTGAGGTAAGCTATTTTATAATTATTGTAAGTTAATAATCGTTTGATAATTTAGTTTCGCATTAGATGAATAATTTTTCGGCAGATTACTTAATACTGCGGGCGCTGATTGCGCGGTGGGTTCTCTAATACAACAATTGCGAGCTCTTGATAGAGAGGATGCCGTACACTTGTTGCTCTCTTATACACCAACATATATATTATCAACGACTATTGACTCTGAAACGGGATCTAATCTTTCTAGATGACAATGTTGCGTTTATCAATGGTGCATTAATACTTTCTAAAAGGTGGATTTCCGAGGGAATGTTTTGTCCGTGTCGTGGGTTTGATAGACTTTATTACATCACCGCTTCCGCCCAACGTAAATTTTGCATTGCTCTTTAATCTAAGTACGTACATTATAGTACATTGTCTGTGTACTTCTTTAGAAGTATGTCAAAATGCACATGCACTGATGTGTACTTTTATATCAAACTTATTAACAAGCACCTTAAGCGGCACAAAATTCATTTTTATATATATACATATACATACATAAAAAAAAAAAAACTTGCATAATTCGCGTTAATTTGTGTATTTTCTCTTTACGAGCTCTTATGACATAAAGTATCATAATTTAAGCACCCTTGTTAGCATAAAAAAATATTTATAATTCTATGTTTTCGTTAGGTTTGAAAATATTTACTTAAGAGGATCTATATAAAGAAAGTTTTAATTTTTAATATTTAGAGTTTCATTTTCATTATGAAACATTTGTAAGCGTTTGTATTGTGATATTATATTGTATGATTAACTAGATTATTTTTCAGATTTCTTAAGTAAATTTTTATTAGACGAATAATTCTAAATGATGTGTATGCACATGCGTGGCCCACGAAATAATGCATTTACACACTATATAACACGATACTATCGTATTTGATACTAATGTTGTTTTGAAAGCTTTTCTTGATATGCATATATACTATATCTTGCCAAAACTCAGTGTCAATATGCGCTGCCTTTTGACTTCTATGATATTTAGAAACTATTTACGTGAAAAGAAAGCGGAAACAATTCGCACAATTCTTTGCTTTTTTGGTACAACTATCTACGAAGCTCCATTTGTAAATGGATATTTTTTACTAAATCAGCGTTTCTAAAGTACTTATTACGTGCCATAAACAATATTTGCTCATCATAGCTGTTAAAAAGCATTACAGTTTTTCTTTAAGTTCTATAAATCGGTACTTCTGTAACTATCTATGAGGCGTAAGGCGCTTTGTTTATCGACATATTGAAATTGAAACGACGGATCGCTTCTTAAAAATGTTTCATTATAAACGATGTATTTAATTTAGGATCATTCATGTCTTGTAGGCACAAGAGTATTAAACGAGGCGCACTGTTTATGTGCAATGCGCGTGGGTATATATCATAAGAACAAGTAAAATTTGTTGTTCACGGAAAACCTATTCTTTGAACATATCAGTATGTATTATTTTTATTTAGTTGATACCATTAAACATAACGTGTTTTAATAGATTTACATTTTTACTTTATACGACACAATGTTTTATACACGTCTTGAAGATGTAAGAATATTTGTCTATGTTAAAGATGAACACGACAAGAGTAGTGTCTTCAAATAGAATATATCTTTAGAATAATTGTTTCTAATTCTGTTCCCACAATGTGTATCTACGGTACTTCTGTTAATTCCGTGTTCTACATGTTTCTTATTAAATGAAGATTTAATATAATATCATATAATTATACAAACTTAAATTATAAAATTTACAAGTACTGAATTATCCACTGATATTTGTACTCTAAAGCTTGTGTTTTCACGCGCTGTGTTCATTTTATATTTACACGTCGATGTCTAAAATACAATAGTTTGTAATGCTGTATACTTTGGTGAGGAATTATTTTCCTATTGGGTACGTTCAATCGCGAGAATGTTTGCTTCTACGAATTTTAAATTGCTCAGTATTGTTAATCAATGATACGACATATTGTAAGTTTGTATTGATGATCAGCTTTACAACAGATTTGATTCGCATTATCAATAACGTTAAATTTGTCTGATACGCTTTACGATTTGTTTTACAGCTTTTGCTTGACACTATACAAACATAGTTAAACAACTATTGTTAACGATACGAGAATATGTCCAACAAGGATATTTTGCAGAATAAGAAAAATGAAATTGTTAATCGTCTTGTACGAATGATTTTGTTATGGTTAATGGCATTTACGTTTTTATATTTTTTTATAAATGATAAAAGCGTCGATGTCAGCAGAGATTGGTTTTTCCAAAACTAAGCTGTAAATTCGCTTAAAAATCTTTCATTCCACGCAAGCTATGGAAATACATGGTTGGGTAAAATGTATTACTAGAAAATCGTATTCTTGAAACTGCAATCAAAATCGACTCTAACTATATTGTTAGCGTTCTACGAATGTTCCTGAATGTCAAGAATGTTCTACAAATCATTGTAATATCGAGTTGCCCTGTAAATTTTTACGACGTATCGTAGATTACATGAAAACGGATGCTTTCAAATTAAGCAGTGTAAAGTGTAAAAATATTACGTGAAACTTTGTTGCTTCCGTTTGTTATGTAAATTTTCATACGATCATTCGATTTATTTATAATCACACTAAAAACTACAGTAACATTCTTTCATAGTACGAACAAATAGTGTCAATAAAGCCGCGGTGCTCTGTAAAAAACTTTCGTTCGTTGCAAAAATTATTTACGTAGCATAGAATGTAAGTATGGCTTGAAATACTAAAAGTATTATCTCCATATCTGTAATCTAGTAATACGAATTCCTTCATTTCCTTCCTTGCCTTTATGTAATTTTAAATAGTGGGACAAGCAAATAAATATGAAATTTCGAAGTCTGTAGTAAAAGGTCTACTCATATACTTCGTATGTGCTTCTATAATCAACTCACATGTATTTACGTACACAGTACAGCTGCTGTCCATTAATACTAATTCAGCGAATAGTTTCTCAACTGACCGCCATCCATGGGAAGAAGACGCTAAAATCACCTTCGAATTTTCAGGTCGGTATGGTAGTCAAATTGGGTCATAGATGCCAGATTGAACACCGGGTGCACTACTCACAACCGCCCAAGTGTGTCGTGGAATAGTTCGTTATTTTCAACGATAGATGGCGCTCACTTTCGACCTCAAACCCTCAGGCCCTCTGGTGCTAAAACGCCCAAGTTTGTCGTGAAATAGTTCGTATCAACAACGCTAGATGGATTTCTCGACAAGCTTGGGCGTTTTAGCACCAGAGGGCTTGAGGTCGGTAAATAAGCGCCATCTATTGTTGAAGATAACGAACTATTCCACGACAAACTTGGGCGTTTTAGCACCAGAGGGTTTGAGGTCGAAAAATAAGCGCCATCTATCGTTGAAAATAACGAACTATTCCATGAGAAACTTGAGCGGCTCTCTCGACTCCCACGAGGCGGTTCGAAATTACTTCAGGTAGCTTCGGAGAATCGAGAAAGAAAGCATGTATCAGTTTGCCTTTGTCGACTTTCTGAAACTCTACGAGCTCACGTACGCGTGATCTGGTATGTGTGAATAATGCACCCGATGCTCAATCTGGCAACTCTGGATTGGGCCACGAAAGTCCATAAGGTGTAAGCACAGTCGAGGTATACGAGTAGACCTTTCACCACAGACTTCGAAATTTCATATTTATTTGCTTGTCCCACTATTTAAAATTACATTTTTATGGGGCTCTAGATCCCCATTACCATTTTCGTGTCACTCGCAACATTACCAACAGATTCAGAAATGAATTTCAATCCCTTCCATAGTCAACTCACATGTATTTACGCAACACTACAGCTGTTTGCCTACAATACTAATTCAGTGAATAGTTTCTCAACCGACCGTCATTCATGAGAAGAGGACGTTAAAATCACCACCGAATTTTCAGGTCGGTATGGCAGTCAGATTGGGCCACGAAAGTCCATAAGGTGAAAGGTCTACTCGTATACCTCGTCTGTGGTGTAAGGTCTACTCTTATACCTCCTCTGTGATCGTATCCTATGATCGAACGTAAACTGCTGGCCGTTACTGTGCTCGCGTAAATCTATAAATAGACGTGTACCCGTTTGCGAGAATGCAGCGGTCGTAGCCGGCTTCTGTCCGATGTATCCGCCGAGGCTGTCTGCACCCGCGGACGCGGGAAAATTTGAACGTTCGAACGAGCGCGCGCGACGGGACGCGGAATAGAAAAAGAAAAATAATATTATCGCAGATACCGCGAAACAACGGGACGGATAGTGTTCCCATTGCCAGTATGGTGTTTACCGTGAAGTGTCGGTTACGTGGTCGACAGGAAACAGGAACGGAATTCTTTCGAGCCGAGAATAGCATAAGGGAGGTGGAGATCGCGTTTCGTCGGTAGTCAGTACGGTGACGAGCAATCGACCAGCGAAGAGCCGGGTTAAAATCGGGACGACGGCCAACAAGGCGACAATCAATTATAGAATTGGATTGGATCGAGGAGTTCGAGGAGGCCCGCGACGCCGGTTTCGTTTTATTTTAGCTTAGCTTTCGAAGGCATCCGGTTGTGCATTCTCATCGCGGATCATCGCTACGACTACAGTGAGTGCTGTCCTCCTTTTAACACCGATTGGTTATTTCCCTCGCCCGATGGTTGTTATTAAATAAACGTTGTTCGTCGGTGGGTAGCGAACGCGTCGCGACGTCCACGTAACGCGCGTCGGATTCATTTAATATCGCCCCGTGGCGCCGAACGATACAGGGTGAAGTAAGTACCTAATTTAATATTTCAATACGGGCGTTGATTCGCTACGTTTCGCGGGACGGATTCGCTTTCTTACTTTTCTCGTACGTTCACCGATGAAAATAATGTCGAATCGGTGCTATCGGTATCGAAGGGCGAAGTATCGTTTTCTATCAAACTGTTTTAATTGTGATATCCGATCGATGGTCGTACGAAAGCGTCGATATTATAGTCGCGTTATTCGTTAGCTAATCGTACCGATACTCTTATATTTGCATTCACGTGAAAGATATCAGACTTGCACGCAGTAGGTGAATTGTGGCATCAGTTGTTTTTCATTATACAGAGTGTATAATGAACTAGAGGCCGGAATAAGACGAAAATCAAGAATAACAATCCGTTGATCGAGGCTTCGTTAAGAAGTTATTAACGTTTAAAGTTCCGCCCATACTGAATTTTTTTCTCGAAAATGCGCAGGATTTCGGGGGTACGTCTATTCACCAAAAACGATCGTAATCGACCCCTCCAACTAAAAATAATTTTTTTAGAACGATTTGAAATTTTTCAATTTTGTCGAAAAATTTATCCACTCAATGAATTTTTTTCTCGAAAGTGGGTAGGATTTTGAGAATATGTGTATTCGCCAAAAATGATCGTAATTGACCCCTGCAACCAGAAATAATTTTTTCAGAACGATTTGAAATTCTTTTTTTTCAGAGTAACCAGACAGTTATGGTCAGACATTATATTTTCAGTAATGAATTTTTTTCTTGAAAGTGAGCAGGATTTCGGGGGTATGTCTATTCACCAGAAATGATCGTAATTGACCCCCGCAACTAAAAATAATTTTTTCAGAATGATTTGAAACTTTTTAACTTCTTAACGAAGTCAAGTCTAGAATCTCACATTAAAATTTTTCCCAGGGATGGCCGAACACCCTGTATAAGATCGATATTACGTGTGTTTGTTTAAAAATTTTTACGATTTCTTCCATTAATCGCTAGAATATGCATCGTATCGGTTGGCAGTAGAAATGTTGCGATCATAATCAGACTAGGCCAGCGCGTCTGTGCATGTCTTCCCCTGCACGTAATAGAAACGGATTTTTGATGGGGAGACGTCTTTTGTTTTTAATCGTAAAACAAGAATCGAACGTGTAAGATGTCCTGTGGTAATATAAAAACGAATCCTTAGAGGAGGACCTTAGTATTTAAAATATAATTGTTTGAAATTGTAAACATTTGTTTTTCATGTAACTGTTCACTAGCCTGAAGAACTACTATATGGGTCATGCTCGATCACTCATTAGAATATCTTTAGAACAATGTTATTAGTTCACTTTTAGCTGACACTTTTTCATCAACATTTATTTCATAATTAATAAAAACAGAAGCAAACCGATGTTTTTAAAAAAAGTGTCAATAATCAAGAGTTGTAAAACTGAAGGTAAAAATGACAATGCGTGGAATGATCTTTGTAGCAGTTTTTTTTGTAAGGCCAATAGATATCTTCTAATACTCTGGTAAACTGTCCTTTCGTATGTTAAAATAATAAAAACATAGTAAAAATCACATTGTTACAAGGAAAGTAAGATTCGATCATATTTTGAATACCGAATGCAAAAACATATGCGTCGATCTATTTTTTTTTATGCAAATTCATCGTGCGAAAGCTTGTCAAAATCCGTGGGTAGTCAGCTGAGTTTTCCCTTTGTTCGCCAACTTTTAAATAGTCTCCGACTGTTTATAATTCATTCTAACTTCTCCCTAAAATATTTGTTATAAACGGTGCACCCATTTTTAATAAAAAAGAAAAGAAAAAATGGAAATATCGTATAATGTCATTTTAATGGAACCAGCTTTGAACGTGAAAATAAAACTGAACACGAAACAGTCTAAATGCCAATTGTCTCCGTATTTTTCGACGAGTCAGTAACAAAAGGGGGATTTAAAGAATATTTTTTTTACAAAGCTCAAGTCCGCATCGGAGGTTAACTGATTTCACGGGTTCGCCAGGTTTGAGGACGAGGACCGACTGATAAAAGGGGAGAGAATCACCAGGTCGTCATCATGGAGGCGATTAAGAAGAAAATTGCGGCGCTGAAGATGGAGATGGACGCCGCGAACGAGAAGGTGGAGGCGAACGAGACCAAGGCGAGATCGGAAGACTTTCGCGCGGACAAGCTGTTCGACGAGGTGAGGGATCTGCAAAAGAAACTGGCCCAACTCGAGCGGGACTACGAGGTCGCCAAGGCCAATCTGGAGCACTCTACCGCCGATTTAGAGCAGTGCGAGAAGTCTTGGTCCAGAGTGCGTAAAGACTCCTTAAACTATTAATTTCGAACGTCTTAGAGAACGTTGCTATCGATGAATTCTCGTCGACAGGCGGAGCAGGATCGGACCACGTTGACGAAGAGAGTCCAAGAGATCGAAGCGTCGCTCACGAAGAAGGAGGAGCTGCGTCTTTCCGCTCAGCTGAAGCTTGGACGCGCGTCAGAACTCGCCGATGATGCCCGGAGGTGGCGATAAAATTTCTTTTTCTTACTCCTTCGCGTTTAGAAATATCAATCAGTTACCAGATGTACTGTAGAGAGACACGAGTATAATTGAGAAAGAAAACGAAGAGCATTACCTATAGAAACTACTTTATTTTCTGATATTTTTATATAGTAACTGTTGTTTTTGTTCGTAGAATGTGCAAAGTGCTGGAAGACAGAAGTCGGCTCGACGAGGAACGCACGGAGAAGCTGATGCAAGAGCTGAAGGACGCCAGACTGATCGCCGAGGACGCCGACGCAAAGTCCGACGAGATATCGAAGAAACTGCAGTTCGTTGAAGAAGAATTGGAGGGGGCGGAGGAACGAGTGAAAACCAGCGAGGCGTTTGTATAATTTCGTTACACTGATCTTTCCATCAGCGTCGAGCAACGCTTTGCTTATGCTAGCGAACGTGTCCACAGGAAAATCATAGAACGAGAGGACGAGCTGTTCATCGTGCAGAATATCGTCAAGTCCTTAGAAGTATCCGAGGAGAAGGTAATCGCGTATTAGTATCAAGTAAAAAAATCTCCGCCATTACTCGAACTCGTAAGATAGAAGAGTTTTGGTTAATTTTTACCGATATCTCGATCAATATCGATTCTATCGAAAATTTTTATAGGGAATAAAAGTTTCCAATTGCGATCTTCAACGATAGTTGTCGTATACATTTTTGCTGCGAGAGTTATAATAAGCGAGATATCGTGCATTTTGTGGTAGACGTTGTTCAAAATTTTTCCATTCCGTAACGAATAGATAGGACTGTATTTTATTCGCGGAGAAGATTAACGTTTAATTAGCGATCTCCGGTGTAGGCTAACCAACGAGTAGAGGACTTCAAGGTGCAACTGAAGGAGCTGAAGAAGAAGTTGAAGGAGGCCGAGAAGCGCGCCATTCTCGCCGAAAGGACGGTGAAGAAGTTGTTGAAGGAAGTGGACAATAAGGAAGGCGAGTACGAACGTTAAATGAGATTTGATTGGTAATTTGTCGGATGCGCCGTGAACGGTTGTTCTGTTACAGACGAGCTTCGAGAAGAAAAGGAGAAGTACAAGGCGGTCTGCGACGACATGGACGCCACGTTCGCGGAAATGACCGGATACTAAAGTCACGGACACGGACGGAGTTTCTTTTATTTTGTTATTATGTGCTTTCTTCGCTTGTTCGCTACATTTAACACGGACGCCATACTTCAGACTTTCAGCCATCTGCATTCAGCCAACGCCGATTTTATTCGTTACAGCGTATCGTGACACGTCTCGAGGTGCTTCGTGAATAACTTGCTACGCGACTATCGCGACTAACCGGCGAACAAACGATGTATATTGCTAGTTTGTTAACAAAAAAGAAAAACAAAAATATCGCTTTGCCAAACCGCTTTGCTTCGCATAACATCCTAGACAAGGCTTCGGGATCGGCGTTAACCGGCCGGAGTGGCTTCCGGAGCGACAGCCTTTCTTGTTTTCGTTAGAATTTACGATAGATCACCTATTTTTCTTTCAGAGGTTCCGAAGAGGAGTTCGCGAAACATGAAACCAAGCACGATACTGCGCCCCCTTTTTATCGTTGTATATCAAATCTGAATTTTCAATAAATTGGTATTTAAAAAAGAAAGAAAAAAAATAGAAACATGCATGCGCGTCGTTTTTCACTTCTTCGATCTCCCTGCTATATTCGATCGAGGAATATTCAGTTTATTCTGAGTTTCGCGGGAACTCGATGTCTCTTCGACGATCGAAATAAAAACGAGCGATCCGTAAATTATTTTTTGTTACGAACGATATTAGTTTTAAATTTAGGTTATTTCCTCCCGCATATATTATTTATTGTAACCGTGTGCAATTTTGTTTTCCCGTTTTATAAACTTTTAGCGCGTACAGTACCGTCGTTTCTAGCGAGATATTTCGCCATTTAACGCGGTTGCGATGGAATAAATGTTCGTTAAAAATGTTTCTAACAGCGCCGCTACGAAATTTGCGTGCCCGTTTACGAACGATCGGGAGAATATAAACGTCCGTAGAAGTCGAAGAATTCGTCTGCGTCTAACTAAAGAAACAGACTGTTTGTTTCTTTTGCATTTCTTCGAGTCTATAAAGCATTGTCCTCGCCGGTCACGGAGTGCAGTAACCCGCGAGCACTTTGGGAGACCGGTAGGACTCGAATCATCGGAAATTTGATTTTTCGAACGCCGGTACGTAAAATCCATAGTTAATTCTCACGTCTCGTACAAGTGTCGAAGTGCCTTAATATTCGATAATACATTAAAAAGTGCATATCACTGAAGCGTAGCAACGAGGCGACTACGAAATTGAAACGAGAAAACAAATTCGATCCGTGGGTTCTCTAAACAATATTCGTTGCATATTTTTTTATTATAATCAAATAACCCTATACAGAGGGTGCTCATTTAATCTTGCACGTCTCAATATCTTCGTCATTTTCTACGAAAAGAACGTCTCAAATTTGATTCGAAAAACATTATGATTCACGTTTTTTTTCCCCCCCTCATCAATGTCATTTTGTTTGCTAATATGTATTGTTTTATAATGCAACGACCATACTAAGGACCTCGAGAAAGAAATCTGTAGTTTGAAGACGATCGAAAAATTCTACTTGTTACGCGAGTAACGAATATTATTTATTTTAGACGTTTTGGAAGTAACGAGGGATTAGTAATTTCGGTTGATACGATTGCAGTTTCCTTTGTCTCGATTTAGGTTCGCGTCGAGACTCGATTGACGCAGTCATGAACGCGATCAAGAAACGCCTGCAGACACTGAAGATCGAGAAAGACCTGGCGATGGACAGGGCCGACATGTGCGATCAGCAGGCGAAAGAGGCGAATCGGCGCGAGGAGAAGCTTAGGGACGAGGTCCGTGAATTGGCGAAGAAGCTGTCGCAGATGGAGCGCGACTTGCAGCTGAGCAAGGCCCAGTTGGAGAAGTCGAACAGGGACCTCGAGCAAAAAGAGAGGGTCTACATAGTGGTCGGTAATTCGTAACGATCACGCAGACGCGAATCATTGTTTGTAACGGGTGTTCCGTGTGCTCATGGGATATTGTTTCTGATTTGGACGCGGACAGACTCAGTCGGAGCTGGCGGTTTTGAACAGAAAGATGCAACAGTGCTTGCAGAATTTAGAAAAGTCCGAGGAACGTCGTTTGATCGCCCAGGCGAAGCTGGCCCAGGCTATGGAAACTGCGGAGGACGCGAAACGGTTTGTATACACAATACCAGGAAATTGATGGACACCAACGGTTTATTCTACGCATTAAGTGTAGGAGAAAAGTCTTATGGAACGTGGGTATTCGCGTATAACGCTGATCTACTAGTAGATTCTCGTTTTTTGCAAGTATCGAAACGCGTGCAACTATCGGGGTAATCGACACAATACGAATATATCTCTGTTACTTGTTGTTATCGGATGTATTTTCTGCTTTTAATATTATTTGGTATTAAGTGACTATTCATTTGTCAGGTAAGAGTGCATTCATTGAAGTGTGCCATTGCAGTATACAGGGTGTTCGGCCAATCAAGAATACTAATTTTTTCGTTAAGAAGTTATTAACGTTTAAAGTACCGCTCGTACGGAATTTTTTTCTCGAAAATGCGCAAGATTTCGAGGGTATGTGTAATGACCAAAAATGATTGTAATTAACCCTTCTAGCTAGAAATAATTTTTTTAGAACGATTTGAAATATTTCTTTTTCGCCGAAATATTTGGGCACCTACTCGAATTTTTTTCTTGAAAGTGCGTAGGATTTCGGGGGTATGTCTATCCACCAAAAATGATTGTAATTGATCCCCGCAACCGAAAATAATTTTTCCAGAACGATTTGAAATTTTTGAATTTAATTGTTAATAACTTTTTAACGAAGCCTCCATCAACAAATTGGAATTCTTGATTTTCGTCTTATTTTGGCCTCTAGAATCCTCTATTAAAATTTTTCCCAGTTATGTAATACGAGTTTCATCTTCAGATAACTATATTTAATTGCAGTACAACTGTACCATCTCGATTTTAATTATCCTTTGTAAGATGATAGAATACGTATCAGAAATATAGTGACGCCATTTTGGTATTTGAGTTCGAAGCTCTTGGATCGAGTATCGAAATGTGTTTCATTAAGAAAGTAAATCGTGAAGAAAATGGTATTAAGAAACTCGTGGTACGGTAGAAGGAAGTAATAGAAACTAGTGGAAGTTATGCCATTGATAAATAAATCCATTTTTGTAAAAACAGTACGGTCGAATTTAGTTAAAATAAGAACGAAAATTTCAAGTTAAAATTTTAAAATAGCGTTGCAGGACATGCTCGTTAGGACATTTCTGTTGTTTCAGGAATTCTCGATTCCTTTTAGAATAGAAACGGTTCGTTTCAGGATTTGCAAAGTATTGGAGAACAGGAGCAAGCAGGACGAGGAGAGGATGGACCAACTGATGGCGCAGTTGAAGGAGGCGAGACTCATCGCCGAGGACGCTGACACAAAATCGGACGAGATCTCTCGAAAATTGGCGTTCGTCGAGGACGAATTGGAAGCTGCCGAAGAAAGAGTGAAATCGAGCGAGGCGTAAGTCTGATAAACTATCAAAGAATTCTAACTTGTAAAATAAAACATTTTACGATCGTATTACGTCCGTCGTGATTTTCTGTTCTCGTAAGCTAAGCTTCTTCTCTTGGACACTTTCTCTCGTTTCTGTCTCTTCTAACTATAAAATGTTTTCTTTTATTTAAGCAACTTTTCTCGAGTCTTACGTTACATGTACATACATTTTTCATTATTATCATTAAGTGTCTGCCTTAGCAATGAATCCTGCTTACGAAAACAATAAATATTAGTCAAGTAATGTAATTATTTTTATGTTATTCCATTGACAACTGTGAACAAGAAGTAAAAAGAAGAATATAATAAAATTTTAAGAAAGCTCCTTTGCCAATTGCATCAGACTTTCGTACGAAACATAATGATTGATTTATACGTTCTCAAACTATTTTTTAACCACCGTACAATTTCAGAAAAATTATGGAACGAGAGGACGAGTTGTTCATCGTTGGCAACATATTAAAGTCGCTAGAAGTATCCGAAGAAAAGGTAATCACTGCCTCTTAAATATGTTATTGGTCAGTGCTTCGCAATATCTTGGGACTTTCGTAGGCCAATCAAAGGGTGGAAGAATTCAAATTGCAGTTAAAGGAATTGAAAGCGAAACTGAAAACCGCCGAGAAGAGGGCGATCATCGCGGAAAAGATGGTAAAAGTATTCTCGAAAGAGCTGGACGCAAGAGAAGGTACGCTTCAAGAATATTTTTTTTCCTATCTTTATACCCAACGATCGTATTTACTCTTCGTACGAATCTTGTTCTCGCTTTTCAGACTTTCTCTTCAGAGAAAAAGAGAAGTACAAGTACATCTGTGACGACATGGACTCCACATTCGCGGAACTCACCGGATACTAGTCGAATTTTTGTAATACTCGAATCTGCTGTTTCCCCACACCAGTGTGTCCATTAATTTTTTTTTTATTAAATGTTATATTTAAACTACCCGTCCTTGTATCTTTGCCAATTCGATCTTCGTTAATTGGCTAGTACACGCTAGTCAAATTAAGTGCAATTTTTATACGCGAAATATCCTTCATATTCTCTTGTATTACTCTTTTGTATATATACAGTTTATATATATTATTATTTGCATAAAAGGTGGATCAAACCCGCAAATAGGATGTATTGTTATTATTACGTTAGAACGATCGTTTAGAATTCGATATAGTAGCCTCGAAAATCTTATTCGATGTTAAAAATCGGGAGGAGGTGTTCGAAATGAAGAGTCGTCGTGTCCCGACTTGTTTTGTAGTACTTTACAGGATATCAATTTATTTTTATCGATTCTACGATCGACGCAATGCTTCGAAACGCCACACCACCGACCTAATACAGTTTTCAGTCGTGGCGCGTTGGCCGCGTCGCCATCATTGCGTTAACATCGCTCGAAACACGGAGGAAAATCGCGATTTATATACGGCTCGATCGCGGCCGCGGCCGCGCCACAGTGTAGAATCTCGATACCCAGGCATACTCACACATTCGCGCCATGATTTCTCTTCTTTTTTTTTACAACGATGCTAATAGCAGTTACAATAATTGTTCGTTTGATTTGCTCACTCCCCACGCCTTCGTCACTTCGCAAACGCGAACAAACCGGTAACGTAACTTCGAACCGCGATCGGGCGTGGATCGATCGAACGGAGGAAGGATCCAGACGACAAGGTCGACGTACAGACTTTTGATCCAAGCTTCCCGAGGTATCTTTCCCCTACAAATCTGGACTTCGTGGACGCAAAATGTACGATTTGTCGGTTTACCTTCGCTGAAACGCGTCGTCCGGCTTCTCGGTTCCTTCTGTCGTGCGCGATCGTTGTTGTACGAACCGTCAAGTGTATTTCGGGGTGTTCCAAGTTACGTCACCGCTTTAATTAAAACGTACTGCCGTTCGTGGCATCGCGTGGCTCGATTGTTTGACCCAACGATTAACGCAGAGAAAATGATTGGCAGTAGGGTCGCGTGTGTCCGTTGAATTCCTGGCTCCTGATCGATATCGAGCAACGTCGATGATCTAATCGTAAAAGAAAGTGAACGACGAAGTCGACGAACGCTCGAGTTGCTCGAAATGTTACGTTGAATCAGTATTTTTCAGAAATCTGACTCTCTCTACGAAATTCGGACACGATAACAACATTTATATACGACCTTCGACATTTGTTCACGAAATTCGGAAGCGTATTCTGCACCTCGAGTCTAAGAAACAAGTATAAACTACTCGTTCCAAAGATATTATCGATTTTTGCTTTAGTATGCATAGACGTTGGCATAGGAAAATATTTGTTTAGAATATACTGTCTCCAAATTAACGCTTTTGCAGATCAAATTCACCATTCATTCGTAATTCACTCAAAAGACAATGAAGCTTATCTTAATCTCACGTCGTATATTATTTTCCGTTCCATACACGCGATAAGATGCTATTTTTATTGCAACATTTTAAAGAAACAAATTTGTCGGACAACTTGATTCTCAAAAAGGCGAATACGATTTGTAAAAGGTTTAACTCGAAGAGCAAAAGTCTGTATCAATAGTCTAGATTTTTGTTTCGAAGTCAGTTGAAATCCACAGTGTATTCTAAGTATTCAATCCGCGTGCAACGCAATTAGAAATACATCGAGTATTTTCAAACGTACATATAAGACTGATGCGAGGTACGAACGTCCGCTTAGCAACAGCGGCCATTATGAACACGTTTAATGATTAATCATTAAGCTATGCCGCAACTTAAATCGACTATATCTTAGAAACAGTAAGCTATATCTTAGATTCGAAACGCATAACGCGTCTGTAAACTTTATGATAGTATTTTAGAAACACTTAGACGCGTACAGAGCGATTCTTACGACGCGACTACTACGATTATGTTCAACATTGAATACACACGAAGAAAATTGTTCTCGATGTTATTTGGAATCTGGATGCTGTTGTTTATACAGGGAATGTTATGAAAACGAATGTATTCGTAGGTGAACGCGTTAGAAAGAATTTAAGAACAAGCTTCGTTAGTTTTAAATAAAATGTTGCACGAATAAATGCGGTTCTCTACGGATAGAGTGCGTTTACCTAGATTCGGGGACTCTATTCGTAGACGACTGCGTCTACTCGATAAGTAAAGTCCATATTTTCAACATTTTACCCCCAGTATTTCGAAAACTAATCGTTTCTGGACTTCTGAAACCAGATGGAGGGAGGATCGGTTGGCAGTGACCGTCGTTGCTCTCGACGAAGAAGTTGGTCACCTTTGAACCGCGTCAAGGTAAAACTCGAACCAATTCGACCGGGACCCACTTCTAAAAGCTGCGACAAGCATCGTCTAGTAATCGTCAAAAGGTATTTTTAACGCGAGTTGTCACACCGATCGAACAAAATCGAAACACAACGATCGACGAAGGCGTTAAGCTACATCGAACAATCAGCTGACTTATCGCGTAGTTTCCACATTTGTTCGAAGGGGTTAAAACGTTCAAATCTATGATACTAGCGTAATATCGATAACATTCAAAAGTTACGTATTCGAATCGTTAACAGAGTATCCCCGCGAATTACGAAAAACGGAATCGACGCGAGCGTTCGTCGCCTCGAATCGTACAACATCGACGTCCATGTTGATTTCTCGATACGGGGAGCCAGGTATTCCCCGTGATCGGAAAACAATCGGACATCGAAAGAACCCGGTTAAATGTACGCAGTCCTTGTTCAGCGGACGTCAGTCGGCCGGTGACATAAGAAAAAATGTACAAAAATGTCGTCCGATAAACGATACCCGCTTCCCGCACAGGATCTAACGAATTAATCGA
Source organism: Colletes latitarsis (assembly GCF_051014445.1). Classification (NCBI taxonomy): domain Eukaryota; kingdom Metazoa; phylum Arthropoda; class Insecta; order Hymenoptera; family Colletidae; genus Colletes; species Colletes latitarsis. The sequence goes on from NC_135134.1 coordinate 47,317,648, forward strand.
ACTCTACGAGTTTGATTGACGTGCTTCTCTTATATACACTCGTGTATGTATCGTATGTATGCGCTTTAAGTACATATATATATATCTATGTATATATATATATATATTTATATAAATTTATATATACGTATACTCATGCAATCGTCTTCGCAGTGTCGCGCACACTTCCGGAACTTAGCCACTAAAAACAACGCGAAAGAAAGGTCGCCGATACAGTTCTCGAATTTTGATTCGTCGGATCTGCGTAAAATACATCGAAAAAACGTTTGGTTTACTTTTCGTCTCCCTATTTCGTTTTAACCCTAAGATCGATAAAAATCGCGTGAAAATTATCGTTACCCGGAAATAGGAAGTTCGGCCGTGGATTTGGCACTTTCGAGTAGTCTGCTGATATGGCAGTGACGTGGAAGTACAGGGAACACTTCGTTAGGGGAACACGATACGCAGAGATGTTCGCTTAGAGGCTAAACATCGTTTATTTTTACTTTCATGTCAGTCTGAGGGAACGTTCGGATTCGTTGCGGGTCGCGCCGATTGTTCGTCTCGTTCCTTTCGATTTTTCAGCCCGACGCGATCGATGGTGCTTTCGCGAGACGGAGATCGATTCGAAAGTGTATAGAAAAAGCAGAACAGAATTTAAACAGTTTCTCGAGACCAGCTTGCTTTGGGATTATAAAATCTTAGTCTTTTGTCTCTGGTCGTCGATTTTTTTTCTTTACTATCGAGGGTACATCGATTTCCTATTTCTCTTTTGTCGTAAGACTATGTTATTTATTTTCAGGTCTGATGCATCTTTACTATCTCGATTAATTATAATTTTTAGGAATTCATGTAAAGGAAGACCTTGATTCCGATTTATTCTCTAATTTAATTTTACGAATGATAACAAATTCAACAGTATATTTCTCAACGTCATCCGCCACAAAACAAATTATTAAACTTGTATAATTTTGTAGTAAGTTTGGAGCCATTTAAATTCTGTTCCAACCCGTTTGCGTATAATTTTGAAGACAGGCGAAACGGTCTGTTTTTGGCGATTCATTTCAACGACTGCAGCCTTAATTTGCTAAATACGGGTTCGACGATTCGATCAGAAACAATTACGGAACGTTGATCGACGCGCGCCGCGGGAAAGCGTTTTGATACGATCGCTCTGAGCGCGGCGGGCAGCGTCGAGGTCGAAGATGCGAGCGATTGGATTTAGAAATAGTTCGCGAGCCTTAAGTTAAAAGTGCGCGACATTCGAAGAGGGATGCCCGGTTTAAACGGTAAAACCCGGCGTCGAAAGAGACGCCTTCGACGTTAGACTAGCGTTTCGTCGGCACGGAAGAAATGTACAGAGCGGGAGAAGGAGCGCGCGACGGCCGATTGTTTATCGCGCTGCTCCGCGCGGAAATAATTTCTCGCGACGGAAGGACACCTCCGATTTCAATCCACTTCTACACAATGGTGAATCACGTGTCCCTGTCGCATTCTGTAAAATATAAGGCGTGACGATTCGATAATTTTCGAGATATAAGAAATTAAAGCACCACCTGTGCCTTTAAAATGGTTAGAGATAGAATAAAAATCTCACAGGGCAAAATTAAACGTCATCAATTGAGACTAGTTAACGATCAATAACTCACGAACGTCGAATATAATAAAATGAAGTACCAATATCTGTTACTGATTGTACAAATACTTCAAATGTAACTGGTGGGTGTTGTCCTATTCATGGAATGATATTAAAAAAGAATTTATAATTTATGAACGAGAAGCATACAGGATGTTCGGCCACCCTTGGGAAAAATTTTAATGGGAGATTCTAGAGGCCAAAATAAGACGACAATCAAGAATATCAAATATTGGTATTCGTAATATATAAAAGTTCCTAATTTGTAGGTTTGTATGTTTACAAAATACATAGTTCATTCTCTAATGTCTCACTCGAATTTCTTACGTCTCCAAATTTATCGAGTCGTTGCACCGAATATTTTACGCGTAATGACAGAGGTCTTGTTCTATCATTCTGTAAAACGAAACGAAAATCGAGGAGGGTCCTTCTCTCGCCGGAGACGTCTTAGGATTAATAACGGACTTAAAGTAATCAACGGTGTTAGACGTACATATAAACTTTACAATGCAACAGAGCTCAACCCTCGCGACGATCGTCGCGTACCCGATAATCGTGTTTTAATATTCCACGAATACCCTAAATAGCTGTGTATATGGCCAACTTGGCTCACGGTCTCGTACTCTCATCCCGATTCTAATACCACCCACGTACTGGACACAGGCGAGCACGGTTTTCCGCGCGGCAAAACGACGCCGTGCGGTTCGATTGGCGAAATTATTTACCATGAAGACGTAATCAAACGGAGAGTAAGAAAATCAGTCTTTGAGAGTCGAAAGGACGGCTCTTATTTTCCCTGCGAGCGTCGAACGAGTTTATAATAAACTATCGGTGCCTCGGTTTCACCCATCAAGTTCCAGAGACCATATGGAAAATCATTTTTTATCGTTATTGAAATTCGTGAGAACATCGTGTGATTTTTTAGGCGTGCAGTCGAGACTCGAATGAAGCTGTATTATAATTTTTTGGACAATTCATATAACATACTGTGCACGAAAAGTAATATTATATTTAGCGATTCTAGTCTGGAATGTACTTTAATTTTGTACTAAAAAAAAAGTTTGTTGAACCGAACAACGTTCTTATTTGTTTTATTACACTGTATGTCGTACGAGTGTCTCGATACCAACCAGATATATAATTTTTAAACATTGGATTTGAGAAAATAATGTTAAGTTGAAGTTTAGTTTATTGCATTTCAAGAGAAAGTAAAAATACTCGAGTATCTATTCGATCCATGTTAGCTTAGAAGTCGAAGATTCAAACAATAAAGCATTGTCGACTCTTGCAAAATAGAACGTTGCTCAAGAGCGGTCGCCTTGACGTTACGTCGCGTCGCTGACGCGGAGAACGCTGTTGCAAAAAATAACGACTTGTCTAGAATCGATGAACGAATTGTGTAGGCCAGCGAGACTGAAATAAATTTGCCAGTCTGTATCTAGCAGGGTTAAGTTGCAATTAGTTACGCAATGATACATTTCTCCGACCGAGTTCCATTGTTTCGTCTGCGATCGATGCTCGAAGTACTTTGATTCGTCAACGAACAAAGACTGCATTCGTTGCAACGAAAAAACAATTAAGAGACTGAAGTTTATACAGGGTGTCGGCCACCCCTGGGAAAAATTTTAATGGAAGATTCTACAGGCCAAAATAAATCAATTTCTTGACTGAGGCTTCGTCAAGAAGATATTAAAAAATTAAGTTAAAAAATTTCAAATCATTCTAAAAAAATTATCATTGGTTACCGAGATCAATTACAATCATTTTTGGTGAATACACATACCCCCGAAATCCTACTCACTTTCAAGAAAAAAATTCATTACTGAAAATATAATGTCTGACCATACCATTGATATGTTTCCCTGAAATTTCGTACGTGTAACTTTAATAACTTTTTAACGAAGCCTCCATCAACAAATTGGTATTCTTGATTTTCGTCTTATTTTGGCCTCTAGAATCTTCCATTAAAATTATTCCCAGAGGTGGCCGAACACTCTGTATAATACTGAGACGATAATCCGATTTAATTAGTTAGTCAAGATCATCGTGGCGCTTTTTATTTTTGTCCCCCCGCTACCATCACAGTTTCACTCGTTAATCGTAAATAAAATGCACGAAATAAAAACGAATTAACATTGCAAAGCGAGGCAAATTGTGAAATAAAGCTAACGCTTATTTGTTCGTTACGTTACAATGGTGATTTATGAATCGTATCGAGTTGCGAATGTAACTCGGTGATTTATGAATTTCGGCGACGCTCGCGGGAAATTTGTAACGTCCGTTTCAGTTGGAACGCGACAGCCCCGTGAAACCAGCCACGGCGTCGATTCTCCGCGATTCCTTGGTGCTCGTAGGACCTTCCCCGTGCTCTGTTCGTACGATTTTAAGTCTTTGGTCTCGAATGGGTCGCCCGCCGGCAAACGAGTCGCAGCGGTCTGAGCAAATTGTCGTTTGGCACGCACTCCTACACGCGATCAAACTCATTCAACCTCGGACCATTCACTCGGTCATGTCCACGCACGCATGGATGTAATATCTCGTTGCGTCGCGGATAAAGAGGAGAAAGTCTGTACAGATCGGAGAAAGAAGGATCGGCTCTCGATCGCTGATCAGCCATCGTGACTAACGATCAGTTCAGTGTATCAGATCCAGTAGACTAAATCGTTACTTCGCTATAAGATCCACGACTGAACAAACATTCCTCGACACTGTCAATGTTCGACTCAACGCATTGAAAAAAATTAATTCCGAAATTAGACGTTAAAGATACTAAATTTACATATGACTCTTGAATTCTAACGGGACTGGAAAACACAAGTTCCGCGACAAATCGTGGGTATACCGAATGTAGTATAGTATATAAATAGTTTCTGGCAGTGAACGCGCCAAAGGAATCGTACAGTCTTGAACTCTCTCCTCGTTATACGCGAACGATTCGCCTGCCGATTTCCAGCAACGAATCTAATTTTAATTTTCACCTATAATCGACAGAGAGAAACTGGGAAAACGGACGCGCGTCCCGTTCTTTCCTTCTTCGTTATTAACTCTTTTCTTTTCTTTTTTTGCTTGTTTTCTTTTTTAACCTAACCGCGTCGAAATTTTCGACGAGACACCAGACAGAAGGATTTATTTACCTAAGTGTTTTGGACCATGGGGGGGGGGCGGGAACGAGGGAGGGGAGAGATTGGCCCGTCGTGGACACGCGCGTGGAGTGTAGGTGGCGCACAGAGGGGGGGAGAGGGGGGTGGTGAAAGGTGGAATTAAACGGCGATAGAGTAGTCGGAGGAAGGATTATTTTGGGTGCTCGGCCTTGACCACAGGGAGCTCCTCAGGCCGAGTTTCAGCTTCTTCAAGGAGTCGATGTCGCACTCGGCTTCGCTGAGCTCCGGTCGATCGGCGCGTTCGCCGTTCCCCGCCACGACGTTCCCCTGATTGCCACCGATGAACGTGGTCTCCGCAACCGATATCGGCGGTAACAGTGTGCGTAGCGAGCTTCTGCTGGGAACGTGCCATCTTGCGTGACGGCCAAAAGAAAATAAACTTTACTATGCCAAAGTACCACCCACGCTTACGAACAGAACGCTAGACGTTCACTGGTTACTTTCTACATCGAACGATTTCGTTTCTTAATCTTTCAGTGGACTCTCAATCTCAACTGAATTATATTACTTAATGTTGATTTTGGTAAGTGGAAATCAACGTTCCTTTAAAGCATTTAAAAAATAATTAACTAATGGAGGATTCGATAAATTTTCAAATAACGTTGACATATATTATACAATATTAAAGGGTAAATCGACTCGAATAGGAAAACCCTGCTAAAATAAAAATAAAATTCAATTTTCGCCCACTGTGTGGTGCATCGAGATTTCGTAAGCTTGGACCCCTTTTCTTGGACTCTTAATAATCCGAAAATGAACAACGTTTCGACCAAGTGTCTTTTTACCGTCCCCGCGTATTTACAAAAATTGAATTCGTTAATCACCTAGATCGTCCTCTTCGAGGAAGCGACTTCTGTTCTGACATGGGTGAGATGTCCGATGAAGTGCTCGACGTACCGTGATAAATGAAGTCGGAAACGGCCCGAACTGAAACGAACGTCGCACGTATTAGATCGATAATTATTATTGTAAACGAATGAACGTACTATGTTTGAGTTTGCCTGGATCCAGCTGATTGGAAGACTCCGTGCGAGAGCTCGTTAGTTGATCCGGGTCAGACTCGCTCTCGTCGCTCTCGACGTCGCCCGGAGTTTGTTGCTTTCTCTGTTGCCGTCTCCTCGACGAGACGCTTTTCATACTCTATCGACATACGCACTTTTTAAACGCTTTCGATCAAGAAATATCGAAGCTCTAACGAGGGGAGGACTTGGAACTAATCAGTATTATGTTAATACCAATAATATTTGAGAGATACCCTTTTCTGTACAGAAAGGAGACGAAAATGCGAAAGGATATTCCTCCAATATTATATTTTTAGTTTGCTTTGCACTCGATAGTACTTGGCACACCCAAAGCTCAATTCAAGTTTCATTTACGATGGCGCAAAGTAAATTTAGAAAAATACACATCACAGAAATGCATTTGGTATTGTTATTGATAAAGCAATACCAAATCGTGCTAATTGTTGCGCGAGTCTATCGAGAAAGTGAAAACGAGCTTCGGTTTCTATAAAAGGTCGCGTTTAATAGTAGCCAATGGACATTGCGGATAATTGGTCTTTAATTGGCGCACTTCGTAGCATGTTCAACCTTTGCGTGATGACGTACCGCCGCGGCAGGTGGAGGGCTCGCACACCCTTCGGTCATGGCGTGCTCGTGATACATGAAGCTGTGAAGAAGAGTGTTGTTCGGGTGGAGACCGGCCGCTGAGGCTTCCGCCGCGCCTCCCAGTCCTCCCAGTCCTCCCAACCCTGCCAGGCTTCCCCCGCCACCCTCCGAAAGCTGGAACGTAGCGTACGGCGAGATGTCCTCCGCTGTCTCTGTAACCCACCAGCGGCATTGCCTACCTTTCAAATCGCGTCGGGATTACTTGGTTAGGTATGAACGGAATTCGAGCACTAAATCGGAATATACTTCGTCCGCCCGCGTTCGCGAACAACGTAATCGCTGGTCGCGTCGCGAGGAGTCTTTTCGCTCGAAGAAACTATCGCGACTAGGGGCGTGCAGAGCGTGCGAGGTACGTGTGACCTAAAATTTATAAAAAAAAATGTAGAAAATGAAACTAACGTCGCCTGGTCTCTGATTATTTTTGTACACGTTTGAATTTAAAAACTTAATTACTTAATTACAAAAAAATGACAGTCTAGACAGCAATATCCCCCTAAGGAGCACTCTTTCTTTTTCATACTATTGTCTACTCTCAACGCGAACAGAGCTCATAGTCATGGAAGCCTGAAAGCTTCTCGCCGATGACACTCCCTTCGAACGAAACGATCCATCGCCACATGCTTCGGAAATAGAGTCGAGCCTCTAGGATTTCATCTTTAATACGTCGAAATATTGACACGATGCTGTGAGGGTATCATACTATGTCTAAAAGAATGAGAGAAGACAGCCAATGGAGATACAAAGCGATGCATGAAGAAACGCTGAACGAAACGCGTGACTTTTATGATCGGTACATTCAATGATGATACATAGTGATCGCGTAAAAGGCGCAAAGGAAATATACGATGTCCCGAGAGTATCTAGGGTCACTTTTACGGAATGAAGATGTGACAAAATAAATCATCTTCGCTGGTGAACTGCAATCGATCGCTAAACGGGTCTGTCCAGACACCGCTGGAACAGCGCTACGCGTGCGACTTTTACCTGAACAACAATTATAGTACCAAACCTGGCTGCCGTCCGTATCGTAACAAAGGTTCACCTGGAATCTTGTCAGGCCCTCCGCCCGTATTTGCCGCCTGTTGCAAGGCCACCTTGTGAATGGTGGCGTAGTAACGCTCCCTTTGGGTCTCTGCGTTCTGTTGGTTCTCCTGGGTCTCTTTCATGGGCCGTTGAACCCTGTCTCCGAGGTATCCTAACGCGTCACGGACGAAAGATCATCAATTGGAAGATCGAAGATATTATAAAATCGAAAAGTGAGAAACAGGAGTGTCTAAGAATATACGAGGATTCGTTTCGAAATCGAAGAAGAACTCAAGAGGAAAAGAAGATGGAACTTACTATTTCTCCAACGGAAAGCTACGATCACCACGGCGACGATCAACGCGACGGTGGCGACGATCAGAGGCAGCATCACCTTGACGTCCGCGTAAAACGGCACGGCCGACGCGATTCCGCGTTTCGATAGTTCTGCAGGTGGCGGTTCTGCAAAGTTTCAGGAACACAGTGCTTTTGGATAGAATCGTTTCACTTTGAAAACGATCACCCAGTGGGACCCTTAGGTCTACGGTTGTTCCTGTTTCCACGACACCTTGTAAAATCTGTGCATATATATCCAAGCTTACCGCCTTCCTTCGTCAACGTGACGAACGTGAACTCCGCTTGGTTGGTCCCAGCCACGTTGTGCGCCTCTACCTTCAACTGGTAAACAGAGCTAGGCTGTAGATTCGTCACGACGAACCGCCGCTGCATTTTCACGCTGTTGGACACCAGCGTCCAGTGAAACTCGTTGATGGGCCTGTACTGGATCACGAAGTAGAGGATCGGGCAGCCATTGTCGGGCCACACGTGCAGCCGGAGAACCAACGTCGTCGAGTTTGGGCTCAGGAATGCTGCGGCGGGCGGTATTCCTGGCGCCTGACCTTGAGTTCGGACCGGAAGTACCGGCGAAGACGGGCTGCTCCCGATTTTGTTGTGAGACGTCAGGTACAGCTGGTAGGTATTTCCGCACAGGAGACCCTGAATGTTGAGCAAACGTTATATTTTCGGGCATCTTAATTGCGAAATGTTTGGTACTCCAAAGCTAGTTGTAAAATTATTTTGTGGAAGGTAAAGGTCACTGTCTTGAAACGGTCCGATTTGACGATTAAATTACTTGTACCTTGAGCTCGTGACTCGTGGCGTGACGAGATAGTTGCAGTTCGTCCAGGTTGCCGTGGGTCGTTCGATAATGTAAAGTGTAACCTGTGAGTGGAGCGCCTCCGCTGTGCCCAGGTTTCCAATGTAACAGTATGCTGCTCGACGTGGAACTTGTTACGTAAAGAACGGGCGCGCTGGGTGGTACTGGAAGCAAAGTAGCTTTTAATATTTTCTGAATTTTTAGCAATGAGGAAAGAATTGTAAATCAGAAGGATTTGAAACTGCAATAATATGTATATTACCCTGTACAGTCAACGTATAATGCAACTTGTCGCTGCCCTGAGAGTTTTCCACTTGACAAGTGTAATTTCCGCCGTCTTGAGACTGAAGATTCGAGAGGACGAGCTCCCCGGACGGCAGGATCTGCACGTTTCTGGTCGTGTCTGTACGAATTTGCTCGGTGGATCCTTTGTACCAGGCTCTGGTGGGATCGCCGACCGCGTTGCAAGCCAGGGTGGCGGACCCTCGCCATGGTCTCACCACGTGGCCCCCGAAAGACGTGATTCTCGCCGGTACGCGATTCGTGGGTATCTGTGCGGCTACCCTGGAACTTTGACCTTCGCCTACGCGGGTGCTACCGGTCACCCAAAATTGATACTCTACGTGTTGCTGTAAATCAGTCGCTTCGAAGTATGTGCTCGATGCTGGCAGTGTTCTTTTACCGTGATTCAGTTCCTCCCTGCCGTCCACGACTCTGCGGTAAAACAGATTTTCATAAAAATCGATTTGTGGCCGCGCCATAAACGATTTATACTGGTCGTCGATACCTTGTGTATAGATTATATTTCGTGATGATTCCGTTCGGTTCGAGGGGTGGTAGCCAAGAGATGAAGAGAGCCTGCGGCGAACTGATCACCACTTTTATGTCCGCTGGACTTCCCGGCACTGTACAGAATAATTTTAATCGTTCGATCCACCGGTGTTCTCATTTTTGTACAGGGTGCTCGCGCTATTAGCCAGCGATTTTTTGTGGGAAATCATATTGAACATCTTTTATAACCTGAACAATACAGAGTTCTAATAAATACAGCGTTATGAAATATTCAAAACCTTTCTTTTATTCTCGATTATCATATGACGTAAAAAAATATATGACATTGTATTTAAAAAATCGAATGTCACTTTCATTTCTCGCAAAATAACGTAAATATGTAAAATTGATATGCACTGTCCTATTTTTTTTAATCATAACAATTTTCGAAAAAATCGCTGGTTAGTGGATATCCTGTAATCGAATCGGCGTGGCGAGTAATTTTACCATCTTCTTCGGTTTGGCAGTAAGTTACTGTAGTGGGTACTCCGTCCCCGATTCTGGTGAATGCTAGCACTTGAATAGTGTAGTTCGTGTACTTTCTCAACCCTGTGAGCACGGTGGTTAAAGCGCTGGTCTTACGTACCTGGTGAAACATTAAGGTCGACGAAATTTAGTTTACGCCTCGACATCGGAGCAAAACGCGTACGGTTCTGTGCTTACTTCCATTTCGTCCACGCTGCGCCAAATATCCGCCAAAATCGGCTCGTAATGTAATTTGTATCCCTGAATGATACCGTTACTGTGCGTGTTTGGGGGTGGCTGCCACGACACTTGAAGGGACTGCGAAGTTAGCGCGGCGCACCTTACGTCTTCCGGTGGCACACTGGGAACTAAGGAAATATTTTATTTTTTTTTGCACAATCGTTCTCGTAAAATTTATTTTACAGCGAATGAAAGAACGTTTCTCACCGTCTTCCAACGTCTGCGTGAGCAAGGGTTCGGACAGAGGTCCAGAACCGACTTGATTGTACGCCTGAACCACCAGGGTGTACTTTGTGTAGGGTCGAAGGCCTGTCAATCGAAGCTCTGCACCACCCTCGTCGCCGTCGCTGGATACGGAACTGAAGTTGTACGAGGGATTCGCGGAGCTGGAAGAAGATTCCCAACGTGACGAGACCCTAAATTCGAAGCGTTGAGTACATTTGGAACCATAATGGCGGACACGTATCGACGAACATACGAATAATCATATTTTTATTCTGATTTCTTTTTTCTCGAAAGTACGTAGAATTTCGGGGCTATGTGTATTCATCAAAAGTGATTGTAATTGACCCTCGGAACTAAAAATAATTTTTCCAGAACGATTTAAAATTTTTTTTTTTCAGGGTAACCAGACAGTTATGGTCAGACATTATATTTTCAGTAATGAATTTTTTTCTCGAAAGTGCGTAGAATTTTGAGGGTATGTGTATTCACCAAAAGTGATTGTAATTGACCCCCGCAACCGAAAATAATTTTTCCGTGAATGATTTGAAATTTTTTAATTTAATTTTTTAATAACTCTTTGACGAAGCCCCAATCAACAAATTGATATTCTTGATTTTCGTCTTATTTTGACTTCTAGAACCCCACATTAAAATTTTTCCCAGGGATGGTCGAACACCCTGTATAAAAATACATATTTCGAAACGATCGGTTCGTACAGCAACCGTTTATTTCGCGAACCTTGCAGAATTTGCTCGAAGCGTGATTTCGTAAGATTCGTCGTCCAAGTTCGACGAGCTTACCTCGTTTCTCTGTAGCCAACGTTGAATCCCTGAATGTCCCCGTGTCGTAGTTCAAGCAACGGCGGCGACCAAGTGATTAAGATTTCAGAGGAGGACAGAGCTCTGGCTGCAAGATTAATCGGAGGTCCAGCCGGTCTTTGTGGTTCGGTTCTGACAACCAGTTCCGCTGAAGGTACTGATCTACCAGCTGGCCCTTCGGCAATTACACGTATCGTGTATCTAGTCGCTGGTTTCAATTCGTCTATAAGGGCAGCGTACGGGAGGGGTGGTCCGGTGAATTCTTGCTGTTGCCACATTCCACCTGTCGCGACACGATCGAATCGGTTATCACAAAAGTGGTCCAAAGTCGAATTTACTCACGTTTATTCAAATTAAACTGGTTTAACACTAGATCTACCGAATTGGTCAAAATGAATTCATAATTTCTAATAAAAATTGTTACAAATTAACTCGACTGGATTTTTGCGAAATCGTGGTACTCTATAAGAGAATGAATAAATATTTTAGCCATTGTATCATGCATTTATTCTATAAACTATAATTGTCGGTAGTTCTAGTGTTAAAAGCGTTGTCTGCCTAGGAGACAACGATGATTGCAACTTTCAACCTAATTATTACAGTACTATTCTGGGTCGATAGCAAGAACGTAGGTTTAGCGAATTGTAATAACACTAACCGTCGCCTTCTTTGTATTGCAGGATATATTTCGTCACTTCGCTGGTGTCTTGAGATTTGTGCTGCCATTTCACGTTGATACTTCGACTGGCAACCATCGCGGTTTCTAACGAATTCGGTGGTTGCGGTGGCTCTGCGTCCAAATAAAATTTCCTCGTTTTTAACGAACGTATCTTGCTCGTTATTCTACGCTATCATATTGTTGGTTATTGTACCTTGCACGAGGAGTTGCACCAGCTGCTGGTCGCGGCCGTAAAGGTTGCTCGCCTGGCAAAAATATGCTCCGCTGTCGGACGCCTCCGCGGAAGAAATTTGTAACTGCGCTATTACACCGTCTGGCGTGACCTCTCGTTTCACTGTAACTCTTTGTACGAATTAACATGTTCGTAAAAAAGATTCGTACACGTAACCACGACGAGTTAATTTAGGTTGTGTAATAAGTTATTGCAGCTTAGTTTTAAATATACGCGTATCTAGATCTTTGAATAATGAAAATAATGACTTTCATAAAGCAAACTTCTACGTAAACTTGGCAGTATTTAATATTCTCATAAAAAAACGTGAACTTATCGCACAACCTAATATTTACTGAGTTCTATTTTCTCGAAATATTAACCCATCATTTTTCACTATACTTATCTACGTTTTAGAAACATACGAGCCTTTGATATGCACTTTCATTATATAGTTCAGCCGATTAGATTCTTAGTAGTACCAAAGTCTCGTTCGATAATTTTACGCTTATTAGCTTTACCGATAGTTTGTCGAGGGGTTTAACTCGATTTTTCCGCCCTTCAGCCAAGTGACGGTGACAGGCGTGTCGCCGTGTACCTCGCAATGCAACGTCGCAGTGTCACCCTTCTTCACAGTAACGAGTCTCGAAGGAGCCGCAAAATATGGGGATGCTGTTGAAGTAACGAAAGAAATTAAAATTCCCACGATTGAACGTCATTCGAACGCTATATTTCGAGGTAGAATTTTCCGTCGAAATGGAAAACGGTTTCGTTCTCGAAAGCTTTATTATTTCGTAGTCATTCAACTTTCAAGGGGGTGTAGGAGTCTCGAAGGAGCCGCAAAATATGGGGATGCTGTTGAAGTAACGAAAGAAATTAAAATTCCCACGATTGAACGTCGTTCGAACGCTATATTTCCAGGCAGAATTTTCCGTCGAAATGGAAAACAGTTTCGTTCTCGAAAGCTTTATTATTTGGTAATCATTCAACTTTCAAGGGGATGTAGGAGTCTGCGATACGATATCGTCGATTCGTAACGAGTATCAGATTCAAAGGCGAAGGAAAATCGTGTGTTATAATTTATTTAAAAACGGCCACTTGAAAGTCGTACGAAAATATTTTAATTTTTAGAATTCACACCCCCTTAAGTAGACAGAAAAATGATTTAATACTCACAATTCACTTTCAGCTGTACCACTTTCCCGATACCGCTTCCAATGCCGTTGCTGGCTTGGCAAAGGTAGAATCCTTCTCTGTCTTCTTTCACGTGTTGCAACAGCAGCGTACCGTTACCGAGAATTTTCGTGTACGCTCTTTCACGCAACTCCTCGTATTCACCGGATTTGCTTCCTGTTTCGCAGATACGACTAAATCACTTTGGCTCGCGCGACGAACGTACGCGACCAGAGATTAAAAACCAATTTTAGCCGGGCGCGTGGGTGGGAATTCGACTCTAATCCGTTTGTTGTTGCGCGTCCCTGGCTGACTAGATTCCATAGAAACTTTTTTCTATCTCTCATAGTTATCGATTCCATTACTTTTAACCTATCATCATTGAATTCTTTTTCTCTAATTGTGATCGATAATATTTGGCCAGAACATCGAGTTCGTTACTTTCATAGAATAAAAGGAAACGCAAAAATAATTCCTTGCAATAACGGAGGACTCTGTAAAAGGATTTGTACAGGTATAAAAATCATTAATTATTATACAGAACGCGTACAAAGAAAAATTCAACCCAATAATCTGAAAATGCAGAGGGTTTTGGCTATTTCAGTGTACAGTAGTCGTATTTATTTTGGAATCATAATAAGTTTACGACTTTTAGCGGTTTTCATTATCTGGACGCGTTTTCGAGACGACCGTGGATCGCAAATCGGTATGCAAACGTTTCGTCCTTGTGTTCTTCGAATATTAAATACCTTTCTTACCCGTTGCTTTCTTCCAAACGATGGTGGGAGTCGGCACGCCCTGCGCTTGACAGTGCATGGCGACGTGTTTGTTTCTCTCCACGCTCACGTCCGCCGGTTCCACGATCCATCGTGGCGGCACTGAAAATCGTTAGGTCCAGGTTTAAATCGATCCATCGTAGATCTCGCGTCTAAGTTACTTCTTTTTTTTTTTTTTAATTTCACTGGTCGTTAGCGATTTAGAGACAGGTACGTCGTGATAGAGTCGTGAAAAGCGCGGTCACAGAAAGACAGGCTCGTCGACGGTGCGCCGCGACGTTTATTCGAAAATAGTAAGCACCGAGACAGGTATATACAACGAGGCACACTGTACATAGAATAAAAAAAATAAAAAGAAAAAGAAAACAAAGAACAGAAACGGCCGTTCGTCGACGAGCGTCTTCGTCTTCCGTTCGAATTCGAAACAGACGTTACGCCGCGGAGACAAAATTTGCGAACTACGCGAATCAATTTTGACGATCTCAAGTTTCCGTTGCGTGAATGGTGGATGGCAAATTCACGTATTATGAGAAAGTGACAGAGAGAGAGAAAGATAGAGAGACATTAAGACAAAGTGAATGAAGGTTCGTGGGCGAGGTACAAGTATGGAAGTTGGGTTTTACCAGTCGATGCGCGCTGCGTCTTTCGCGAATAATTTTTACACTCTTATCATTCGATATTTCCTTTTTTTTTTTTTTCACGCGAGAAACGACCGGACTTTCGCTTCTACGTAGGGGGATCACCAGTAAAGCGGTTTCGATTCAATAACACCATGAACGTACAATAAATCCAAAAACGATCAAAACGAAAGGAAGAAAATATCGAAAAAAAAATATATATATATAGAACGAGACAGAGAACGCAAGATCAGGTGGTGCACAATAACCAAGCGTCTATCGAGACCTTTGTAATTAACTAGCCTACGCTGGTAAAGAAAGACAAAACGAAAAATCGCCACTAATTGTGCAATCGTCTAATGCGGACGCCGGACAAGTCGGTTCTGGCTGATGATTTCGGTTTCGTTAACGACGCGCATCGACCTTGACGAGAGTTTTTTCGGACTTTGTCTTTTATTCGGGTGTACTGTTTGGCGGGTTCTACATTTTACGGTGGTGAAAAACGCTGCACAAGCGAGATACTGTGAGTGGGAAGTTCCAACGTTTTACAAGACGGCATATACCGGCCACGCATTGACGCGTGCGACAATATAATATATATATAGATATATATATGTACGTGTGTATATGTGTGTGTGTGTGTACGTGTATCAGAGAGTACGTGTGATAAGTAGAACTCTCGGAAGTAAAGGCGTAATTTGGATCGGGACGTGTGAGGTTACGGAATGAGAGCATGTCGGCAAAAGACCGAAAGATATATCGTGGAGAGGCGAATAATAATATATATATGTATATATAGATATATATAAGTACCCGCTTCTAACGACTAGTTCGACGAATACGAATTTAATTAATAATAATACGTACTACTAGCCTACGTTACCGAGTCGCGCGCGTAACATCGGGGCACGCGTACAACTCGAAATTGAAAATTAATCATTTTTGTACAATCTTTTGTTTCTGAAGATCTTCTGTTAATCCTATAATACGTTCTATAATAGGTTTTACCGTAGACGAGTGCCCCGTGGTTACGTCGCGACGAAGGAAAGATAAAAAAGAGCGTGACAGATAGAAAAGACAGTGAATTAAAGTCATGCATAAGTGTAATTAAAAAAGGTTGCCTTTCAACGAGCCCAAAGGAGGAGCCAGCGCATAGTTTTGGTGAAGATTGATAGATATTTTTTTTTTTTTTTTTGTTGGTCGTGAGCAGAGTGGCGCGTGCTCGTACTCGGGTGATCAAAGAACACTTAAGTTATAATAAGTAAGTAAATATGTACAAATAGAAAACACGTAAGGTGATGCATACAGAAATTCTTACTACATACTTCGTAGACGAAGAATCATGCAGATAAAGTGTTATGCTCACATACACGCACGCACGCAGGCCAGAAGAGAGTTTTTTTTTTTTTTTCTTTTGTTTTGTGATACAGATCGTTTCATTCTTTACACGGCATTGTTGATCGGTTGGTTGGTTGCTCCGTTTAAATAAACGAGTAAAATAAGGATAGGTGCAAACTGTTACCTTTATTATTCGGTCAAGTCAAGCAAACCTCGGGGGGTCCACGAGATACCGACGCATTCCCAGAGAGCCAAAGCAACGTAAATGTAATACACACTGTGTCTGAGGGATGGATCCACGGGACACAAGGACGGGGGACGAGTCTGATGGCCAGGAGGTTTCGCGATGAGTCGCGTGATCTCGCACGGATGACAGACTCCCTCCTCTGTATTCACTTTATCCATGTTTATCGAGACCCTTCGAAGCTTTCGAGCTGGTCTATCGTCCGGGCGAGAACGCTTCGATGAATAACGTGACGCAGGAGTCGAGTCAGTAAGCGTTATGACGTGACGATGGTCAATGGACGATGATAACGATAAGAATGAAGGAGATTCGATGGATACTCGAGGACGTGGCGAGGGACGTTCATCGGAATTCGCCTCGACCTCGACGATCTTTCTATTGCAAAGTGTATTCACTTCTTAAATAGACGAACATAATATCCAAGGTTATTAAACACAATCTACGAGACTCTTGGTACAGGCAAACCGAACAGTTTGTTTACTCTCAGCGATAGTAGCAAGATAATCGTTAAACGTTGGAACAAAATATTGGTAATTCTCTGTCAAAATAGAATTTTTATAATAAAAGACTCTGTTACGATTCTAAGCTTGCCGAACGCCTTGGAAGAACGATGAAGGAAACCAAGTTTCGCGTGAAAATTTTTAAAAGACGTAGAACAAAGTGCAGTGAAAAGGGGAGTCGATCCACGTCGAGATCGATGACAAGAATGACGAGGACGAGTGTTGGTGGTGGTTAGGGGGGGACGATGATGGAAAAGGGTCGCCGATCATCTAGTTACCTTTTACCTGTAGCTTGGCCGTGTACCTGACCTCGGCGGCGGGGTTCGCGGCGACGCAGGTATAGTCGCCGGAGTGCTCGGCCGCGAGGTTCGTTATACTGAGGAGGCTCGAGTAAGGATCCAGTTGGGAGACGTTTGCGACGGACGCCAGATTCGGTGGCAACGGGAAAGGGGTTTGGCCGTCTTTCAGCCAGGATATGGTTAGGGGTGGATCACCCGCCGCGACCCCGCACACCGTCCGCGTCCGCATCCCCTCGGATAGTCCCTCTTGGAACGTAAATGGCTCAATAATAGGGGGTACTGGAAAAGGTCAAGAGAGAAGAGAGAACCATACGTGAGAGCGAGAAAAAGATGGCACCAAAAAAAACGCAAGAACCTTTTTTTTTTTTTTTGTACCAGGTACATATGTGTTCTTATATATATATGTAATAAATATATATATATACGGTATAATATGGTAGCGGTATGTATATATATATTTTATAGACAGTGGTACGTCCATGTATATGTATAGATATATATAGAATATAATATGTATATATATATACGTAGAATATGTACAATAGAGGCAGTATAGTAACGTAGCAATGTAGAGGAGAGAGAGGTTGGCCCCGCCCCGCGGACCTGCCCCTGCCGCCCTTAAACATCTTGTACACATAATTTGGCATCGCACACTCACCCAGCATACGATCGTTCTCAACGCAAGAGCTAGCAGCGTCGACCTTTCGAAACCTCCCATACGCGCTACGAATTAAAAAGATTCTCTTTCGATTAAGGCGGCCGGTTCCGAAAGGTCGGCGCAGGGATCGTGGAGGTCGTGGTGGGACACGTGGCAGGTATCGTGCAGGAGGATGGAGCGCACGCTAAGCGTGAGCCGTCATCGAGAACGCGTCACCAGGTCTCTACGTTCCTAGGTGACGTCTGAGGCGTCGTAGATAAAAAAATCTTTCTCGAATGAACGCGTAAGAACTGAACGGGCTGTCGCGCGTTTTCGTCACGGTTTCTCAACATCGTTTGCCCACGTAAACGTCGAAAGCTATTTACAGCGGCATAGCAAACGCCAGACACCGAGTCTGTATTTCCGGGTAAGGTGGCAAGCAACGCGTGGGCGACGCGCGTTTCGACTCGTCTGTACAGCGATTCGAGATCCTCACGCGCTTCATTCTCGAGTGTGGGCAAAACCGTGTACGCACGCACACCAAATCGTCACTCGTACGGATTTCGGGCGGTCAGGCGGTCGTCGGGCAAAACTGAAGGGGGCCTAGAGGAGGATTACCATGAACCACAAGCCGCTGCGTGTGCGATACCTCTGCGGCCAGATTACGGGCCACGCACGAGTAGTTCCCATTGTGATCTGGAGATAAACTTTCAATCATCAGTATGCTATTGTACTGGTCCATATTGGTGACACTGACACGCTCCGAGGGGCCCATCGATCGTCCGTCCTTGAGCCAGGAGATCGAGAGTGGCAGATCGCCCCTTGTCACCGAGCAAGTCAACGTGGTTCGTTCGCCGAGGTGTAGATCACGATCTGCCGTGAATGGGCTAATTTTGGGAGGAACTGGAATAATAACAACAACGACAGCTCGTGAACTCGAGATGCATAGATGCGGATAAACACGATCATCCGCGGGGAACCTCCTTCCTTTGAGAATCCTAGAAATTTATTATACCCTCGTTCCACTGGTACCTTCTCGAGGAACGGATCTGAACGACGCGTGGTCCACTTTGCTTCTTTTTTCGCGATGGCGGAACCGTTCATCTGCAACAGTCGTAGAACAAGGAATCGAATTTGAGGCCTTACCGATCACTGCCACGTCGCCGGATCTTCTCGCGCTGTGCCCTTGCTTGTTTCTCGCCGAGCACGTGTACACCCCCGCGTCGCCCTTCTTCTGTACGCTCGAAATTACCAGCGTACCGTCCGTGAGCACCTTCTGGCGAAGGTCGTCCGGTAGCTCGCGATTTGCTCGTTCCCACTTGATCTCCTCGATCGGGTAACCGGCCACTGGACACTTCAGCCGCAGAGTTTCACCCGCGACAGCTGTCACCTTCGGAATTAGTCGAATATATGGAAGACCTGAAATTGGAAAGTATTTTTATTCGTTTATAATGCATTATTTGCAAAATACCCATTACAGTATGCAGGGTGTTCAGCCACCCTTGGGAAAAATTTTAATGGGAGATTCTAGAGGCTAAAATAAGATGAAAATCAAGGATACTAATTTGTTGTTATAGAAACATTTCCGGCCACACAGTATATTTTCGGTAATGAATTTTTTTCTCGAAAATACGTAGGATTTCGGGGGTATGCGTATTCACCAAAAATGATTCTAATTGACCCCCGTAACCGAAAATAATTTTTTCAGGACGATTTGAAATTTTTTTTTTCACCGAAAAAATCACTCTGTCGATTCTTCTTAAAGATTCGTTTTTCATTTTTAATAAATTTGTTTGAAGCTGTACGGAAATGTTGTCTAATACTTTTTTGTAGGTATCCATGAGCTCTACTTCTATACTAAATTTCAATGGAATACATTCACTATTGTAGGAGTTATGGCTGTTTGAAAATTGAACCATTTTTATGGGGTTTTTTCTTATTTTGTGGTGTTAAGGAACAAATTTTCGAATATTTTTAGAATTTCTACATATTCTACACTAAAATACGCGTAGTTTGCTTTTTTAAACATTAAAATCCTTCAATCCGTTCAGAAGTTATGATGTTTTAAACATATGCATGAAATTTCAGTGGAACATATCAACGGTATGGTCAGGCATTATATTTTCGGTAAGGAATTTTTTTCTCGAAACTGCGTAGGATTTCGAGGGTATGTCTATTCACCAAAAATGATCGTAATTGACCCCCGCAACCAAAAATAATTTTTCCAGAACGATTTGAAATTTTTTAATTTTGTCTACTTTGTTCACCTACTCGAATTTTTTCCTCGCAACTGCATAGGATTTCGGGGGTATATCTATTCAGCAAAAATGATTCTAATTGACCCACGCAAATATGTACTGTACGAACTGATATGACTGTACATATACGAAGAACATTATTAAACAGAATCCAAGTCGTCTTATTTTATGGAATTTTTAAAGAATCCCATAGGATAACCGACAATCCAGAGCTATTAAAAATATTTCCGTATCTCCTGTCTCTTTCGAGTAACCATTATAATCGAATACGGAATACGGAAAAAGCTCAACCAGGGTCAAAGCGACCACGCATTCGCTTTACGGAGAGTTAAACACGCCGCAAGTTAATCCAAAAGCGTAGTCGCGTTGAGCCGATTACGAACGTCATATTACTACCACTGTGCAACGCAATCGTTCCCCATACGGTCGAAGCGTGGCACAAAAGCGTAGACATCGCGATTCGTGTGCTGGGTTTCATGCAAAATGGAGTAGAACTAATATTGAGCTTCCACGCCTCCGTAATAAGGCAAAAAATGAACTTGGTATTTGAAGAAGCAGTCTGACAGCGTACGAGGTAATACTACTTCCTCCGTCTGAAACCGTGCTATTTAAACTAGCGAATATCGTTCCTTCGAATAACTCGAGTCGATAAAAGAGAAGGCGGTAATAATCTTTAAGAACTGTTTTTTTCGAATAATTCAAAACGCGAACAATTTTCAAGCTACACGAAAGTCTCCGGAAAGCAGTCTCTCGTTGAAATCGAATCGCGTGGTTTAATCGTTGATCGAATTTTGAATTTACCGTAAACGTTGAGGCGTGCAGCGTGGGTGACTTTTCCAGCTCGATTTTCGGCCGTGCACGAGTATTCCCCTCCATCCTCCACCATCACGTGGCTGATATTGACGTGCGATATAACGTCGCCATGGACTGTGACGTATTGACCTATGACGAACCTTTGAACGCAAAACAGAAATTCTTTTTTAATGAAACGTGACTACGTACACTCTGAACAGCAAACAGAACGCGTGTATTCGTATTACCGATCATTACACTGGTAAAGCGTAATGTTTCTATTAATTTTCCTCTTTTAATTATTTTTTTACGCGTACCTATTATATTGTTATTTATTTGAGATTTCAGTTCTTGCGTACCAAAAAATATTCACGCTTAAAGATGAAGTACCATTTATCTGCTACAGTGCGATCTACGCGGTGTCTCGAAGATACCAGATACCAGAATACAATGTTGGAGTCACCGTTGGAGCGTGTTTTGTATGCGTACCGATGTGACTGAAAATCGATACGCCACGAATCCAATTTTCACTCGACTAAATTTCCCAGTTTGGATCAATTCAGGTCTACGACCGAGAAGCTGGTTAATAATTTTACTCTTCGGGTTGGCATTTATCGCTTTGTGTCTGACGGTATCCTACGGCCATTTTGGGGGAAAGAGTGCTACGGCAGGGGTTAATGGACCTATCGGATCGTATATATCGTCCAAAATGGGTCGCTATAGGAAGAGTTTGGGAATCGCTGCTATAGATCCAGACCCAGAAACTCTCTAGAGTCCTGAGTAACCTCGAAACCCTCTCTCTTGGACACCTAAAATCCCATCAAGTTCCTGAGACTCCCAGTACTTTGCAGACCCACCAATACCCCTGAGATCTGTCCGTATTGGATTCCACGAACCCGAGCAGGGTGGATTCCAGTTTCATGACTCTTGATCATTAGTGTTAAGTTTCTCGAACTCGTAACAGACCAAATCCTATTTCATGGCTCCGGATTCGTTGGCACTGACGACGACCAACACACGATGTGGCCTGGGTGATATTTTTATCGAGGACAATAATCAGAAATAAGTTGTCGTTGGTCACGGTGAGGTGTGTGAGACTTTCGAAACTAAACATCTCGGATTCTAATAGACTTCGAACGTGTTTCAATTTTTTTTTTTTAAAGACAATAGACAGAAAATAGAAGAAAATCGATACTCGAACTTCAAATTACCATTTTGTTAAATATAGAGATATTTTCTATAGTTTGAAATATAACTGTATCCTTCCTAAGATAGTCTGAACGTATCGTTGCACAATTTTTACAATTTTTGGCAAATTCTATCGAAAAAATTTGGGAGCATTCTCTAAAGATGGACTAAGGAGGCTGGAGAAATTCTCGTGTTAAGAAATTTGCAAAGAAATCAATTGCTTGTAGAAAATGTAATTCGACTTCAAAATTCAATCTTCGCCGTCCGAATGGCTCAAAATCTATGGTGGTCGAAGTTATTACGGAAGCCGTGTTTAATAGCCTTCAATCGGCGCTGGTTCCGAGAACCAAATTTCAATCAAAGTTATTAATGAATCTAAGTTTGAAAATTAACAGGTAATTCTGCTTTCAGCGAACAAGCAATGTTCAATGTCCAATTTGCTGCACATCGCAGACTGGTGGTTTTTCATTACAGCGTTGTAGCTCATAGCGGGAATCAAAAATTCATGTTTGATTTGTAGTAGTAAATATTTCTATTATCTTCTGCATTCTTCAGATTATCTAGATACTTATACAGAAGTCTATTTATCCGATTTCTTTTCATAAAATATAAATTACAAATCTCGAGCTATTTTATGTGCACCTTAGTACTTTTGTATAGAGATTTAAAAAAATGAATAAAATTACATTCGACGTATCGCATAATATTTCTTTCGGTATTAGATCGTATTTATAGCATCGAGTATCGACGATATTTTTATTTATTTATCGCATGAAAATCCATTGGAGTACCAGTGAAGATATAATGATACTTTCACAGTCGGGATAAAGAGCTCATATACAGTAGAATAATTTTAATGGAAGATTCTAGAGGCCAAAATAAGACGAAAATCAAGAATACCAATTTGTTGATGGAGGCTTCTTTAAGAAGTTATTAACGTTTAAAGTTTCGACAGTTTTGAATTTTTTTCTCGAAAATACGCAGGATTTCGGGGGTACGTCAATTCATAAAAAATGATTGCAATTGACCCCCGCAACCGAAGATAATTTTTTCAGAATGATTTGAAACTTTTCAATTTCGTCGAAAAATTTAGGCACCTACACCCTATTGATTTCTCATGAAAACTAGTTTTTGATTTTTAGTAATTTTGTTTGATGCCCCACAGAAAAGTTTTCTAATATTTTTTTGTAGGTACCCATGAGCTCTACTTCAGAAAAACGTTTAATTGAAATATATTTACAATTGTAAGAGTTATGGCTGTTTGAAAATTGGACCATTTTTATGGGGGTTTTCTCATTTTGCGGGGTCAAGGACCAACTTTTCGAATATTTTTGCGATTTATACATATTCTACACTAAAATACGCGTAGTTTGCTTTTTTAAACATTAAAATCGTCCAATCCGTTCAGAAGTTATGACGTTTTAAATATTCGCATGAAAATTCGGGCAGACATTTCTGGCCAGAAATTACATTTTCGGTAAGGAATTTTTTTCTCGAAACTGAGTAGGATTTCGGGGGTATGTCTGTCGACCAAAAATGCTTGCAATTGACCCCTACAACTAAAAATAATTTTTCCAAGACGATTCGAAAGTCTTTTTTTTCACCCAAAATTTTCAGCACTTACTCGAATTTTTTTCTCGAAAGTGGTTAAGATTTCGGGGGTATGTCTGTTGACCAAAAATGCTTGCAATTGACCCCTGCAACCGAAAATAATTTTTCCAGAACGATTTGAAATTTTTGAATTTAATTGTTACTAACTTTTTAACGAAGCCTCCATCAACAAATTGGTATTCTTGATTTTCGTCTTATTTTGGCCTCTAGAATCTCCCATTAAAATTTTTCCCAGGCCTGGCAGAACACCCTGTATATACAATATAGAAATATCGATACTCGAAATTTATAATTTGTAAATTTGATTTTCGAGGAAATTTTAATCCCAAAAAAATTCATGTCTCGCGTATTCGTTAACGTGTAAATCCCGTTATGGTGTCTATCGTGTAAGAATAGAGCGGAAAACGTTCTTCAGGGCGATTCGAGCCAACGGACAAGGGCGAGGGATCATTTTCCGTCGCGAGGGGATGGAAATGGTCGAGAGCGATAAAACGGCCTCGTCGAAGAATCACGGGACGTCTTTTATGTCTATCAGTCGTTAAACTCGTACGAGAGCCTCCGCGTCGTCATATCCTCGTGTCCACCCTTCCCACGCCTTTTCCATTCTCGACGAACGCCGGTACTCCAACGGCCCGTCGCAATAAATATTCCACCTCCTTGCCTGGATATTGCACTTGAAATTGAAATTGGCTCGCTGCAGATGCGGCAGCGACAATCACCGACGGGAGATTGCGTTTTAATTACGAGGTATCGAGCACGCGTTAAAACGATCTTTTGTGAATTATGGCCGCTCCGCGATTCCGCGGCCATCGAAACCAACCAACGAGACTTTCGACTCGTCGATTCGTCGTTTGCTTTACTGTAAGATATAAAGATGTTTGCCCGTTAGACTTTCATTGCGAGGATTAAGCTTTTATGGCGGCAATTTGTCCCGAATCTTGCGCGTTACTCCGCCCCGTGTAGTTCCCCCTTTACCGTCGCTTCAATTTCTTTATTATCTATATAAATAAATTAAACTCGCTCAGCTCGGCATCAAAGTCGAATTACACGTTTCTAGAATTTTTGACGTACTATTTAATTTCAAATAATTTTTCAAACGTATACTATTTAATTTTGGTCACGAAAACAAAATTTTAAACACGTTTTGATTTTAAGGGAGTATTCTAGGATGAACTTTTGGGAAAATCGATTTCTTTTATTTTGCATTTTTTTTTAAAGAATATTGTCTGAAACATGTATAAATAAACCCTGTAAATTTTACTGCGGAAGGTGTTATAGTTTATTCACAAAAAATTCTTCAAAATAGTTTAAGAAAATATACAACATCGAGAACTTTTAAAAGCGACTCTGTTCAAGAATATGCAGTGTCACCAATTTTAATTGTTTCCCACTCAAAAAATTTCAAAATATCACTGAAGTATGTGTAAATAAACCCTGCAAATTTTACTGCGGAAGGTGTTATAGTTTATTCACAAAAAATTCTTTAAAATAGTTTAAGAAAATATACAACATCGAGAACTTTTAAAAGCGACTCTGTTCGAGAATATGCAGTGTCACCAATTTTAATTGTTTCCCACTGAAAAAATTTCAAAATATCACTGAAACACGTATAAATAAACCCTGTAAATTTTATTGCGGAAGGTATTATAGTTTATTCACAAAAAATTCGTCAAAATAGTTCAAGAAAATATACAACATCGAGAACTTTTAAAAGCGACTCTGTTCGAGAATATGCAGTGTCACCAATTTTAATTGTTTCCCACTGAAAAAATTTCAAAATATCACTGAAACACGTATAAATAAACCCTGTAAATTTTATTGCGGAAGGTGTTATAGTTTATTCACAAAAAATTCTTTAAAATAGTTTAAGAAAATATACAACATCGAGAACTTTTAAAAGCGACTCTGTTCGAGAATATGCAGTGTCACCAATTTTAATTGTTTCCCACTCAAAAAATTTCAAAATATCACTGAAGTATGTGTAAATAAACCCTGCAAATTTTACTGCGGTAGGTGTTATAGTTTATTCACAAAAAATTCTTTAAAATAGTTTAAGAAAATATACAACATCGAGAACTTTTAAAAGCGACTCTGTTCAAGAATATGCAGTGTCACCAATTTTAATTGTTTCCCACTGAAAAAATTTCAAAATAACACTGAAATATGTATAAATAAACCCTATCAATTTTACTATGGAAGGTGTTATAGATTGTTCACAAAAAATTTGTCAAATAAGTTTAAGAAAATATACAACATCGAGAACTTGTAACGAGTCAGAATTTTAAAAATCAACCCTTATATTTGGTCTCGCAAAGGGGATATTTCTCCGTTTAAACATCGTTAAAGGACGCCTACCTTCCATTGGTTGGCAGGGGGAAACCGTCCAGGGCCCAAGAAACCTGAGGCGTAGGGTTCCCTGCAGCTGAACATTTCAAAGATACTGCGGGTCCAGGTTGCAGCGTTTGCTCGATGAACGAATACAGCAGCACGGGTGGTGCGTCTAGAAACAGAAAAGCAATTACCTCCTCGATAAATCGAAAAACAGTTCCAACGGTTCCCCAACGCGTGTAATTCCGTATCCGGGAACGGAAGGTCCATATTTTCCCGCGAACCTCGTTTTCCACGCGCGGTTCAAAGTTCGCCGGACATCGTACGAGCATCGAAAGAAATCTTTTTTTAGCGGTGTCCGCGCTCCGCTGGGAGCTTCGATCAGTCTCGTTCCCATTCGGGTCGCGGATGAAAAGGGCGCGTGGGCGGGGGAGGGGAAGAAAAAGTAGAGAATGAAAAGTCGGTGATCAATCCCGGCCATTCGCGTCGTACAATGACCGCGACGCAATCGAATCCATCTCGTTAAGAACGATACGCTCCGGCGTCGCGGACGGGATATCAACGAAAGTAGAATCCCCGCTGGTCGGGGCGGGTGGAGGAAAGAACAAGAGGCAGGAGCGTGAAAGACCACGGGAGATTCTTGATTCTGAAAGCCGCCACGCCTGCCGCGCATCGCGATAGAAAACGAAAGACAATGGGCTCGCTGCGACGGAAGCGCGGTGAATATTTTTTTTCTCCCGATGTTTCTATCTCGACGACACGACGGAGGGAACGAGGACGACGGAGGCGGGGCGTCGTCGGGCGTCGAAAGAAAGAGGGGAAAGTACCGTTGGATGGCAAAGGCACGAAAAGTCCAAGATCGAAGCGCGGCTCCTCCGACGAGGGACTTTTTCATAATTAAAAGTGTCGATTTCGTCGTCATTAAAAATGCTCGGGCGTCGCGTTACAAAGGACAGTTCCGTCGTTTATAAGTCGAGAGAGACGGACGGAGGGGGTGGAGGAGGAGATAGCTTGGAGTGCTTTCGTCTAGGTGGGTACTCCTCGCGGACGATGCTCGCGGAACCGCGAGGACATTGATGAACCTCGTTCCGATACCTCCGTGCGATCGACGATACGAAAAACTCGTCTTTGGACTTTGGCGAGACTGAATCGTGCGATAAAGAAACCGGTTTTTCAACTTAAAATAACGCATGTTGTATCAATGTTATCCAATTGATACAATATTAAATATACAGGGTGTTGGGCCAATCTTGGGAAAAATTTTAATGGGAGATTGTAGAGGCCAAGATAAGACGAAAATCAAGAATATCAATTTCTTGATAGAGGCTTCGTTAAAGAGTTATTAAAAAATTTCAAATCATTCTGAAAAAATTATTTTTGGTTGCGGGAGTAAATTACAATCATTTTTGGTGAATAGACATACCCCCGAAATCCTACGCAGTTACGAGAAAAAAATTCGAGTAGGTGGAAAAAGTCGACAAAATTAAAAAATTTCAAATCGTTCTGGAAAAATTATTTTTGATTGCGGGGGTCAATTACAATCATTTTTGGTGAATAGACATACCCTCGAAATCCTACGCAGTTAGGAGAAAAAAATTCCTTACCAAAAATGTAATGTCTGACCATACACTGATACGTTTCCCTGAAATTCCATGCGTATGTTTAAAACATCATAACTTCTGAACGGATTGAAGGATTTTAATGTTTAAAAAAGCAAACTACGCGTATTTTAGTGTAGAATATGTAGAAATTCTAAAAATATTCGAAAATTTGTTCCTTAACACCGCAAAATGAGAAAAACCCCATAAAAATGGTCCAATTTTCAAACAGTCATAACTCCTACAATAGTGAATGTATTCCATTGAAATTTAGTATGGAAGTAGAGCTCATGGATACCTACAAAAAAGTATTAGACAACATTTCCGTAGTACGTCAAACAAATTTATTAAAAATGAAAAACGAATCCGTAAGAAGAATCGACAGCGTGATTTTTTCGGTGAAAAAAAAAATTTCAAATCGTCCTGAAAAAATTATTTTCGGTTGCAGGGGTCAATTAGAATCATTTTTGGTGAATACACATACCCCCGAAATCCTACGTATTTTCGAGAAAAAAATTGTTTACCGAAAATATACTGTGTGGCCGGAAATGTTTCTATAACTTTTTAACGAAGCTCCAATCAACAAATTAGTATCCTTCATTTTAGTCTTATTTTGGCCTCTAGAATCTCCCATTAAAATTTTTCCCAGGGGTGGCCGAACACCCTTCATAAACTGTACGATGAAAGTGAAATTACGTACAATTAATTCTTGTTTATTATTATAAATTCGCTATCTTATTATTCCAAAAATATATCTACGAATTTATTATTATTCTCCGTTTGAAAATCGTTTAATACGAAAGATGTAATATCTAAGGAACAAGAAAATATAGATTATACATAGTAGATATTGTCGCTCATAAAATTTCAACAAATTAATTTACGATTTTCAATAAAAAATAAATATTGATTCAAAAGTTGCGTGGAGATTAGTAACCATCCGTAGTTTCTTAAATTATAAATTAAAACAGTAGCTTGGACGAGTGCATAAGAAAAACTCAAGAATATTTATTTCGTTGGTTCAACTCGAATATAAATATTTAAATACCTTTCATTCTATGCTCGACGTGAAAATATTTAACTTGAAATGCTTCTGAACCGTCGATGGTTAATACAACAGCAAAGATCTACAAAAATTAATTAATACGAAATCTATATTCGTATTTCGTAAATTAAATTCGCTTCCACCTTGCTTCAAATACGAATTTCGTAAGCTTGTGTCTCGCTGTGTCTAGCGAAGGTATCTGAAGAATATTTGCGAGAAAAATAGTTTCGTCGCGCAGCGTAAAGTTACGACGATGAGAAATGACAAAGAGGAACGAGAAAGAACGAAAACAGCGAGGGTGACAGTGAGGGATATAAGGAGCTTAGGGGGATAGGGAGCCGAGGGTGAACATAAAGCGAAGGATAAAATTATTTGATGCAATAGTTAAGAGCAAATTGATGTACGTGGGAGTGGAGATGGGAAGGAGTTGGACGGTTATGGAAAAGGCGCGTGTCAGATATTTAAGATGGATAATGGGGGTGGATAGATCGATGTCGGGGCACCGTTGAGTTAAAAAGAGACGAGATAAGAGCGAAGACTCGTAAAAGGGTAGTAATGTATGAAGGTGGGCTGGAAAGGGAAAAGGTGGAAAAGGAGGAACGAAGAAGAGTGAATTATTTCAGGAGATACGTGTACTTGGCCACCGCGGTAGACAGATTGGGACAGGGACGGATAAAGACGTAGATGGCGCCAGAATCGTGAAACCGGAACGTACAGAAAGTTGGATAGTACGTACAGGATAGGGGAAGCACAAGGACGCGAGGGTCGTTGGCCTACTAAGATATTTAAAAGCGGAGGAGTTGCAACAAAGGAAGAAAGATGTGAATAATAGCAAGGTTGAGAGAAGGAAGCGTGGAAAAAGGTAACAGGTACTGAGAAAATACGAAAGGAGATGTAACTTCGCGAAAGACGTTGGAACACTTTGCTAGCAAGAATGAACAGTTGAAAAGAAGGAATAAATAACTCGTTAGGGGTTGTCGAGGAGGAATTGAAGCGGAGTTGCAAAGATAATGGAAGAAAAGGATGTGATTTGGTCGAGGGTTGTTCAATTTATTTGAGATTGAACAGGATAATATGTGAATGCGATACTGTAAATAGGTATATTGTAATTTAATAATCGTTCAAAGGACTTTGAAGAATCAGAATCGAATGAGAATTTAAAAAGCATTGCGTTTCAGGATGGTGCATGAAAACTTTTAGATTTTATTTTGTTTTATAGAAGCGTCTGAATTTTATTTTGATACAAACATTTTTAAGTCATTATCTGGATCCGAGGATTGTTTTGATTCTCATTGAGTTTCGGTTAGAACCCACTTTTCAAGCTTCTCGACTAAATCAATTTCTCCTTTGCGTTTGGAAACTACTATGCACTCGTGCCAATCTATCCTGCGAGTTTCCTGACAGTTTGACGTGTATCTTACCCTACTAGTTCCCTTTAGAGTATTAGAGACGCCTCCATTGAACCGATAATTCGTATAACACGATTCTAATAGAAAATAAAACAACGAATCCGAAGTCGACGATACGGTTAAACAATGTTTAACTCCGCAGCTCGATAGAGTGTCGAAGATCAATAATTACCAGGATATTTTTGATACGATTTCTAACGCAAACAATGCCCGAAATGTTGTTTATAATACTCGATGTAATGCAAATCGGTTAATGAATGACTACGTTGAGGGGCTTTCGTAGTTATAGAATTATATGTTGTAATGGCGCATATAATGATGCGGTTACGCGTCAATCTGTGTCATTCAATGCCAATCATTAACCAATTACGCATTTCCGTCGAGCGGAACGGACAATATTTCGAGCGTTATTTGTATCAGAAATTGCATCAAGAATATTT
The DNA here is from genome assembly GCF_051014445.1 of Colletes latitarsis. Classification (NCBI taxonomy): domain Eukaryota; kingdom Metazoa; phylum Arthropoda; class Insecta; order Hymenoptera; family Colletidae; genus Colletes; species Colletes latitarsis. The sequence continues at coordinate 47,347,992 of NC_135134.1, forward strand.
TAGTATTCATTGATTTTTAATCTACGCCACAGTATTTGTTTCCTCTGTACTTCGTTTACAAATGGTACATTTTTGGCTAATTCATTAGGTTCTTTTTAGATAGCAAACTGAAGCAAGAAATACGATCAGCGATCGGAAGAAGACAGGCCATTGTATTTAAGAATTGATTTTCGATCTCTTCAATTATGTTCCACCGAAAAGATGATTTAATTCTTCTTTCTTTTCATATAAAATAAGACTTGTCGTTAATGTTTTCTGTTTTAACGTAGTGGTTCCTAATCGGCGATGCCCGGAGCGCTAGTGTTTCGCAAACTTGTTACGAGCGTTACTCGAATTATGAAAGCACCGTACTAGCTATGAAACTATGCTCCAGTGAACTTTAGCGTAAATGCACTGCGCGCAGTTTACAATGCAGACAAGATGCAACTTGCATCGAGCGAAATAAAATGGGTCTTAGCGGTAGCTGTTTCGTAAATTTTTATTGTAATCGAAAGCATCCCGTGGTCTCGAAAACATCGAACTTAAAGTGTTTTATCCCCTTGGTATTTTCTGGTATTTTTAATTCCTTCTTTTGCATCGTAAATTCCTCTGTGATTCTTTGTGAAAATATAAGTCGAAAAGAAGGCGTACAATCTTTTCGTTCGAGGCTTCGTTTTCGAGAAAATCGAGTTCAAAAAAGACAATGACAGACAATTGACCACTCTTGGACCTGACTGGTAACGAATAATTTTAAAGGAAGTCGATGGGAAAATTGTAAAAAATAAGCGAAAACTTTGGAAAAATAAGGTGTCGTACTTGGTCAAGTTTATCTGATTAATTTCTTTGGATAGTAATTTTTGATTCTTTGAGACTCGTAGGAATAAATTCCGTGATGGACATTCGTTGCCAGACAGAGAAAAAAGATTGGCCAATTTCTGTGCGTGCAATATTCAATTGGAAGATCGAGTTAAGTAGAAAGAGTAAATAAATGGCCAGACGTGTCATATTTTATTTTGCATACTCTTTGTATTCTTTGATTGTTCTGTGTGCCCAATAGAGTTCGATTCGAAGATTGAGCTAAGTAGAAGCAGTAAACGAATCGTCAGACACACCAAGTAGAAAGAGTAAATAAATGGCCAGACGCGTCATATTTTAGAACGTTAGTGTAGTGTTCTTTATTTTGCATACTATTATATATCAATATGTGGTATACCCTCGATAAATAATCTGTCCACATACATCATCTATAACTAAAGGGTTCCTGGTTCGGAAACTAAAGGGATATTCTACAATATTTTCCAGACAAATTTCTCAAATAATATTGTCCAAAAAAAAAAAGGAATGCAAAGAAATCTTTTTTTAAACAGGAGTTACGTACGTAGCGTGAAATTTCAGAAAAATTCCAAGAACTCCCGCATATCCCTCGATGCACATCCCCGACAACATGAATCATCGTTCGCGTAGAAAACACGTCAGCGAACGGGGGCAGAAATTTCATAATGCGCCTCGTAATTTCCACGGGAACGTAATACTCCGGTGCTTCTCTCGCGCGTTATAAATATACGTAAATTCGCGCACGGTCCTTCCATCCGTTCCCTGGCGCGACAGCGGACGGTCGAAAGGCTCTGACGTTTTAAGGATATCGAGAACGCGATTCTTGTATTCACCGATACGGTTCGAGGCCCTCTCTCTCTCTCTCGTCGATGTTTCTCCCCCTCCCCCTCCGCCGTTAGCCCCTTGGTTCGCGGCATTAGAGGCTAGCTTGTTCCCCTTCCCTCCCTTTAGCTCTTTGCTGGTCGCGAAATTGCAACGAGCCGGGTCGTTCTCCCTCTCCGTTTCTCTTTCCAGGCCACGGTACGTCCTTACCACCGCGCCGCTTGCTCGAATTCCCTTTGACGTAAATTCCGTGCATTACCGACGCTGACGAGCGAGAGACGCTAACTTCATTGTTGTTTCAAAGGCCCTCTGGCTGGGCTTCGACCCCCCTCCCCGCGTTCCCCGTCAGGCGGGGGACGTTCCTCTTTCATACGGAGCTCCTCATCCATAGGTGGGCGGTCCAGATATAGGGCAAACGGGCGAGAGAGACGCCGCGCCCGTAGCGGTTACCAAAGAGCGGGTACGGGGGCAACGACTGCGACGAAGGGGGGGTGGGAGGTGGATCGAGAGGGGCTAAAGCGCCGTAAAAGAAGCCTTCTCCACTTCAAAGCGGCGCCCCCGCACTCGACGTAACGGGCCACGTGGTCGACTTGCTCTTTCCACGATAATCGAGTTCCCCGTAATGCGATCGGTAACGCTGACTACCGATCCCGATCCACCCCCCTCCGTCGCTTTCGTGCCCTCTATTGTGTCACTTTTGACACCTCTGCACCCTTATAGGGGGCTTATCGATTCGACGAAAGTATCTCGAGGACCCATCCAGGCTATCTCCACCGGTGATCGATGGAACCAGGGACTTTTAACCCCCCCGAGTGGACTCTCAATTTTATTGGGGCTGAACCATGGGTAATTCTTATCAACTTTACTCTCGAGGGGGTATTTCGAAAGACTTCTTTCTTTTCTTTGCATTTTCTTACGGAATATTATTTGAAAAATGTGTCTGTAAAACCTTACTTTTGAATACTTAAAATTAACGAAGTTATGGATCTTCATGCGTGTAAATAAATCTTGAAAGAGAGCTTTAAGATTGTATTGACACACGTTTACGTACCAGGGATAGCAGAGTACCTGGCATTGGTTCTCGATGAATTTTAAAAGTCGATTTTCTCGGAAACAAAGTCTCCTATGGAACGAATTTACTCCTCAGATTTTCAATTTACTTTCTCCAATACAAAATCACCCCCTTCACTGTGCATTCGTAGATAGTAAAATGGAGAAACTATATGGGAAAGGTCTATAAGAAATTTATAAAATAAAAAATAGGAAATATATAAAAAAAGAAAATACTGTTCGAAGTATTTACTAGTGTCTCGATAGTTGCAATTTTCTCGAAAATTGAAAGTTGAACACTGTTATAAAGAGTGTAAAAACCCCATAAAGCGAAAGTGGTTTAATAATTTATCCACTCCGAGCAATAATTGGAATTTTCGTAATATAAGTCGAGTACTATGTCGGTGTTTCTGCATAACGACGAATATTCATGCTTTGTTGAATCGTTCCGTGGTGTTGTGTTCGTCGATGCTAATTCGTATTCGTATTTTAATTGTACGGGTCGCAGGTTCGCGCGAAAACCGTCGAGAAGGTAACGGAAAATGAATCTTCGCGAATGACCTAATTCGCTTTGTGCTTTGTCGAAGGTGGATGGCGCCCGGGAAAAGTGAATTTATACGTGTGCATGGACCTATTGGAAACCACCCCTCCTCATCTGCAATTCCGATCGAAACTGCACGGCAACTTTCCATGTAATTTTCCTTTGTGCAGTCGTAGTCGAAATGAAGCTGAGTACGTGGAATTCAGTAATTGAGATCGTATGAATTGGATCGAACGGAACCGCGGCGCGTTTGTGCATTCTCGTGCTTCCGTGTTTCGCGAGCCAAGACACATTCGAACGCGGTTCGACAAAATTTTTATTTACTTATCCTTATCGCGAAGCTTATCTATCGTATTCTCAAATCGATACGTGGAACGTTGTTTTTTAATAACTTCAAATAATCGTGGACATCAGTGGTCCGGGTTTAGATTTTATTTACGATGCAATTCATTACGACGAAGTCCAAAAATAACCAAAATGTACAGGAATTAGTAGAGTTAGTTAGCTATACGTATGTATATCATTCAATTTCATTTTATTTTACGCAACTTTAAACGTTAATAACTTTTCAACGAAGCCTAAATCAACAAATTGGTACTCTTGATTTTCGTGTTATTTTAGCCTCTAGAATCTCCCATTAAAATTTTTCCCAGAAGTGGCCAAGCACTCTCGTAAATTTGAATGTTATAGGATTCGTGTAATTTTGTATTAATCGCGATGGAATTCTTGCAGGGTATTAAATATATTCTTATCGAATAGATATCAAATAGGATCGATCTAGTTTTCTAGTCTAAGATGAAACGTATCTGGCTTACCGCCCAATTGAAGTTCGGCGGCGGATTGTGCAGTGTCGCCTTCCGCCCGTCTGACTATACACTGGTACATTCCACGATCTTCTCTGCCAATACCGTTGAGCCTCAATAATTCCGATTGTCTACCAGTTCCCGGCAGCTGCCGACCGTCCTTGTACCAAGTAACAAAGTGAGGTCCTGCTTGCGGATGCGTGCTGACCTCGCATCTAAATTCGGCATTACCGCCCAAATGGACGCTCAGCAACGGCGGGGTCACTTCCACGTGCAACGGAGCAGTAACGATCAGCCTGAAGAACACGTTCCTTTATATGTACCTCGAACTCGGAGCAGGAAATGTGCAGGGTCTCTCGTGAAACGGGAGCTTAATTTCCGGGGTTGAGTTCAGCACACCGAAAAGGTTCGCGGAAACACTTGTTCCTATCCGATCTTGCCCAAAGACCGTTCAAAGACGTTACTGCTGGCTTTATCGTTGTTATAATAATTCAGTTTCCATGTAACCAAACTAATTTTCCTCAAACGAACGATCCCCGTGTACTATATTACTGACTGGGAAGAATAGTTTGCGAATAAAATATAGAGGATCGGTCAATGGATATTATTACTACGACTTTTGTAATTTTTATTACTGCGAAAAATGTTTCGTATCGAATGGTTTCCGTACGAGGGTTGTCAATATTCTTTTTCAAACAGGATCGTATATTTTTTTATCGCACCATTCATCTATTTATGTGAGAAAAATATTTTGAAGATATTTTAATTTTAATATTGTTAGGAAAATGAGGTGGTAATATCTAGCTATCCACCTTGTATAAAGAGTTTCTAAGATTTTTATATTTAAATGGGAGATTCTAGAGACCAAATAATAATTTTTTAACATAGCCTCAATCAACAAATTGGTATTCTTTATTTTCGTTTTATTTAGGTCTCTAGAATCGCTCATTAAAATTTTTCCAGGGGTGGCTGAACACCCTGTATATATTTTTTAATTATCTTAAATCCCACGTTAGTTCAATTAAAAATTCGTGTTTACTGGTATTTACCTTTCAATTTAGCCATCAATGCCCATACAGAACAATTCTTTTCAGAATACAATTTACGAGTTTCAAATAACTATAATTTTGAACGTAGCATAGAAACGTTGAAGTTTGTTCGCGCGAAAATTGACGTTCTTTTTTGTTTATTTGCGAGTACTCGCGCGCCTCGATTCCGCATTACTATTTTACTCTTTCACGGTTGAAGTATTTAATTAAATCGGGAATTTTTTAAAACGCGCAGCGGGACTATAGAAAACCAGCCCTTTCTTCTTTCGCGATTGTCCGTCCGGACCGAAATGAAATTTTTGGAAAGCAACAATTTTTTCAAGCGCAGCGGAATAACAGCAATTTTCGGTTCACTTGTTTCGTGATTACCGGTAAGGAAAATACAGATTGGAAATGTCTAACAATAGTGCACACCGACACGGGCAAACAACTTCGATATAAAAACAGCTGTATAATTTAGGAAGGAGGTCAGATGGGAGAAACGTTTGCATAAACTTTCCTTATTACTCTTCTGTGCTGAATTCAGCTCCAAAGTTACATTCGGGTATTATGCTACGCCCCACCAGGCCCCGTAAAATTAATTAAAATAAATTAAAACTATCTTTTGTCGAGGGACGAAACACGTATTTTCGCGAACGATATTGTCGAAGGGTATTTTATTCGAAACGAAACAAAGGTTTTTTAAAGAGACTTTCGCGTTGTGAAATCCTTATTTAAAAGTGCATGCAATTAGTTTTTACCGAATTTCGGCACTGGCCTCGCCTCCGGGATTAGCCGCGGAACAACGATAAATTCCACTATCTTCTAATGTCACAGCTTCGAGGGCCAGGACGGAACCGAGCAATCTGGTTCTTGGTCCAGAGAGTACCAGCATTGGCTCGGAACCAGTTTGCGCGTACCATCTGAAAATTAGAGAAAATCATTTATTTCACGGACACCTGCATGAAAGTCTCACTTTCCATTCTATTCGTAGAAGTAGTTCCTTCGTTTCTTGTCGCGGAGAACATCCGCGCGCTAAAAGAATTGTTTCTCGTGCAAAATAATCAATGGTCTGGTAAACGATGTTCAGGTCGCTGCCTCTGATCCATTTTAATGACCTTTCTCAGAGATTGTTTCGACCCTCCTTTTATTCTTCCAGTTTTTCGATCTTTTTAACAAAATCTTTAATTTTAATTAGATTTCTTTCTAGGTAGCTTTCTATCGATACAAATACTACTTGGAACTATTCGAAAAAATAAATCACAATCATACGATTTTTAGTTCTTATTTTAGCGTTTATTTTTCTTTGTTACACTGTTTAGCAATTAATGAAAATTTGTTTATATTTTTTAAGGTTATTGTATTTCTTTATTTTAAATTTCTTACGAAGGGATGATTTCTCACCTCGTATATAGTTTTCTGATTTAAAAAAAAATATACAGGGCGGTGTTAAGAAATTCTCCACCATTTTACTTTTAAGTAGTCTCATAGGAAGTCGATCCAACGATTCTACGTTGTCTTCCGTCTACGCGTTGTTCAGCACCAGTCTCTCCCTGAATTTCTCCAACTGTGCCAAATCTCGACCCTTTGAGCTTTGTGTTCGTTCCAGGGAAGATGAAAGCCCTTCCCATTTTCTTGGTTTGGTCATCCGTGATATTTTCATCGTCTCCAGAACGAGAACGAAGCTCAAAGAGATTTGGCGTTGAAAAGATTCAGGAAGAAACGAAGATCGAAACAAGAGGACTTCCACTGTCCCATCGATGACAAGATCGCTGTGATCTCGAGGGGAATGTCTCAATCACTGACGAAGAATTTAGTTTTACGAGCCATGAAGACTAATTCATATCGTTATTACTTTACTTTTTTTGTTTAAAACGTATTTATGAAAAAATATAACACATGCTTACAAGTTGATAAAACAAAAAATATGCATCGATATACATAAAGGATCAGTTTTGTCCGGCTGGTACCTCTAATCGCGATACTGTGTATCGAGTTTTCTAAATAATTCCCGTTGTCTCGATAAATTTCGCGCGTTTCCGTGCTCGTCGGCCGCGTCAGCTATCCCAATTTACCCGGAGAGCACTATCGTGGATGCCCCGACGAGGAATAATTTTTCATCGAAAGGCAAAGCGGGTGGAGGAGGCAGTCCGCGACGCGGAGGGGGAGCTTCAATTTCACTGGCTTTCGGGTACGCCGACCTAGAAACGACATCGAGTCGCATCCACCGCGAGCATTTATCCCCGAGATTCCTCGCTTTCTTTTGCCTTTTCCCACCGACTTCTTGACAGCCTTCGGTCCGAGTTCGGTCCTCGAACCGCTCCGGACGGATCTCCGTTTCTTTTTCCCCTCTTTCATACGGGTTTTCTCACCCCTTCATCCTCTCCTCTTCGAACCATGCCCGAAGTTGTCGCGAAAAATAATATTCGAGTTACGGGGAACCACTCTTCGAACCGGTTCGAAGTCCATTCGTGATCCGTACGAGCGTTTCGAAACTTTTCGTACTCGAGGAGGATTCCAACGATCGAGGGGGGGTCCTCCTATCGAGCAAAGCTGCTCGTTATGCCATCAATTTCGCGGCAATCACGTACGATGGCTTCGATTTGTACACGATCTAAATTACCAGCAAACTAGACCGAGTTTGCCGCCTGAATCGGCGTGTAGTTTCTCTTCCAACGATTGATCCGAATTTGCGTCGTGTTTGATGCTTACTAGCGTTCTAAACCGTTTGACATCGCTCCCTCTAACGACCCTTTCATCGTTCGTTATGGGAAATAATTATTTTAGGGGCCACGTGGCCTCGAACGAGCACCCAAAGTAACGATTCTCCTGAAACTTTTTTCTTTCGCCACGTGATAATTATTTTTCTGGTGCACTCGATCGATCTTTGTTTAACATCACTGAATGATAAATGCTTTCAAATATTTCGAAATTCAAATTTTGTAATATTGTTATTTTCTTTTTTAACAAACAGTTCGTTCAAAAATTGTTTGTTGTGAATATGGGAATTACAAGTGAACTGTTCGATTTGTCTTGAAACTTTTTTCTTTGGCCACGTAATAATTATTATTTTTCTGGTGCACTCGACTGATCTTTGTTTAACATCACTGAATGTTACATGCTTTTAAATACTTCGAAATTCAAATTTTGTAATATTGTTATTTTCTTTTTTAACAAACATTTCGTTCAAAAATTGTTTGTTGTGAATTAAAAGTGAACTGTTCGATTTGTCTTAAAATTTTTTTCTCTGGCCACGTAATAATTATGATTTACCATCGAAGCTATATGTAATATTATTATTACCTCTTTTAAGAAATATTTCATTCCATCATCGTTTGTTATTGTGAATATGGAAACTAAAAGTGGATTTGGATGCTATGTAAAATTATTGAACGTATTATCCTAACAATTCTACGGTTTATCGATTATTTCTCTAATGCATTATCATCTATCCTCACCCTAAGACATTTTAGAACGAATTCTATAAAATATAAAATTCTTTCACTGTCAGCCACATCGAAAATAGTCAATTTCTACCAAATTGCTACAAACTATCGTTTTATAAATCCTGTATTTTAAAAATCCACAAGTTCGAATTCGAGGCTAATTTCTAAAGGTCTCGCGATAAGCGTTTCGAACCACCGTTGACACAGTGGAGAATTCGTACTTTTGATGAAACAGTGACTCGTACGTTGCATTGGTCACCGATATTGCGAATAAATTTTCATCCTTCCTATTTCTTGTCTAGCACATATAGATAGGCGGTCACTGGGAAAAGGGGATCCGGAAATCCCAGGAGAAAAAGAGGGTCCGGAGTAGAAGGCTCCTCGTAGACCTCGACCGACATGGAGAGTTTCCGATTGTGCACCGCTCGCGAGGTTTCACGTTCGAGTGCTCCCACTTTTCCTCGATCAAAGTCGCGCCCAGTCCTTATTCCTTCACTTACCGTCTACCTCGAATATTCCCGTCTTCAATCTTCCTTTGGCTCTTTTCCCTCCTTTCTGTCCCCCGTCCGCACCCCTCCGACCGCCCCTCGCGTCCAAGAAACGGTCGTAATTTTTTCGTCGTTTTTTTTCTTTTCTCAACCCCTCCCCAAAAGAAGAAACGACAGATTAGAGGAAAACGCGCTCTGCTTTTTTTCGCGTTTTCTCGCGTGCTCCTTTTATCGTCTTCCGAGCATCCCAAAAGCGCCGAGAGCTGACGCAAGCTGCTCTTCGCGCGCGAGACGATAGATGGGAAATGTATCTGGAACGCTCGCTTCAAAGGTACAAAGACGCAGCACGACGTTTCGTGCACGGCGCACCTTTGAGACAACATTATCGAAGCCTCGTACGGTGCTTGGGAATTTCGAAAATCTCGTTAAAAGCGATCATCCCCGCCTGCGAAATTATTTTTAGCAGATTTTACCTCCTTTTAAAGCGACGCTTGAAACCTTCGTCGCAGAATAAATGGCGAAAATAATATACTTTGGTACGAAAGTTTTCGAGGAAGTAAGGACGAGCGACTGTTCGCTGGACGATAAAGATCCTCGGAGATTTCCACTGTCCAGGTTCTGTAAAATGCGGTTTACGGACGTGGTCCTCTGATAAATGATTCTGCCAGCGAAACAGCGCCGTTGGCGAGGAGTCAAAATCATTTTCTGATAGGACACATGTTGCACTCGAGTGGATCTTTCTCCGAAAAGTGTATTTAAATTCGATTTCGACGTTTAACAATTTTATCTCGATGCTTGCACTCTCCATGTGGCGATTATAAATTGTCAAAATGCTTTGTATCAAATTAAATAATCGAACGAGGTCTATACTGGCGTTTCACCTCGAAGTATAGCAATTTTAATTCCAGTATAAAGAAATTAACCTTCTTATTTCCAAAATTGCAAGTGGATCTTTCTCACAAGATGATTTAAATTCGATTTCGACGTTTAACGAGGCCTGCACTCTCCATGTGGCGATTATAAATTGTCAAAATGCTTTGTATCAAATTAAATAATCGAACGAGGTCTATACTGGCGTTTCACCTCGAAGTATAGTAATTTTAATTCCAATACAAAGGAATTAACCTTCTTACTTTAAAAATTTACTTTTGAAATATCAAAATTGCAAACTATTCGTGACGAAAAATTGAATAAAACCAAAAAATCGCTAAAATTCACAAGCACCGAATAAAACCCGGGAATTACGTAAACCGAGTGAAGTCTAATTCGGTACACGACGAATAAATTCCTCGAAAATGTACGACGAAAGTTTCGAGCGAGTATTATCGCGAGTTTCTGAGGCATAGAAAATTATGCAAATTGGTTTAAATAGCGTAACGATAGATCGTGCGCTTAAAAGTTTATGCCACGCCGTGAGCGTATGATCCTACACTCGACTATAAGACGGTTAAGAAAATCACTATTACCTTATCTTTCCACGAATATCGTGCATTCGTTAACGCGTTAATCGCCACGGTGGAGTTAAAATATGACTCGAAATAGTCGACGAACGATGGAAGATAAAGTTTTTTAGAATTCAAGTCGATTTCGATCGTCGCATCGGCGATTTGCAAACGCGGCATTAAATTCGTTCGGCGCGGTTTGTAATAATAGCGTCATTAAATTCGAGAAACAAACGGCGCATCGGTTTTCGATCGCGCGAATAATTATCGCTGATACTATTGTAATCGCTTTAATTTATATTTGCACGGTCAGTTAACCGATCTCGCGAATAAAAGTGGAGTTATCTCGGGCGACTCGTGGCTATCGGAGGAGATTCCTTTAATTAATCTTCGAGATAGAAACTCACCGATATTCGGGAGTGGGGCAGGCCTGCGCCACGCAGACCAACGACGTTGATTCGTCCTGAGCGACGTGAACCACGCCAGAATTTTCAAGGATCACCGGTGGCATTACCCCTCTGTGGTCTGCAAAAAGGTCGGGAGAAGTCGATTAATGCCGCGAGTAATTGCAAAAAACGCGATCTCCCGTCGAAGACACCCACCCGCTATCCTGACGTTCGCCACGGAGCTTACGACGACCTGTCTGGTGAGACGATGCATCGTTCGACATCTGTAACCGTGTATCTGGTCGCTGAACTCCAGACTGTGGACCAGGAGTTCACCGGTAGGCAGCAGATGAAACTTCCCATCTGTAATTATAGAAAAATTACAATATTTTACTGACATTATCTCGCTGAGCTACGATCAGTAGTTGTCAAAATTTTTTAAAATACGTTTCATACGCTGTGTTAGCAATTAAATAGAGAACATTGCGAAGGGTATCTTTGAAAAATATTTTGAAATTAAAATCGCCACGTGGTTCGAGCATTTTGAAAATCTATTTCCCACGGAACAACGTCGCCTAGAAACAATTCTGTCGCAGATTTTCGATTTGTTTTTTTTTTCGGGTAAAATCGCTAGCTTCCCGGTCGTGCCGCCCCTTGCAGATTGTTTTAGTAATCAATTTCGTTGTCAATCACGACTGGAACGGTTTGTGCTGGAGTTTAAACTTTTTACCGGGCGAACGGAACCGTCGATTACAATTTCGACCACGAAAACGACGAGAACCATCGCTCGTACCGTCAAATGCGATTAAATGGTCCCTCTGGCGATAATACGCCAGGCGTGTCATTTGAACGAGGGACCGCGAATTTCACAGTCGACGTTTACGCCCTTCCAGCGGTAATACAGGATGATCCACTGAAATTAGGGTGCCTTAAAATCTATGCTGTTTTAAATAACACGAATATTACCAGCAAATATACTACTGTTCTGAATGGAAGTAGTTTTTTCACTAGTTTTGCCTTCTATAGAATAATCTTGCAACTGCAACGCTGGTTTGTTTCTTGCGGCTGAAACTTACTACTGCTCCGAGAAGTTGGTATATAAAAGCACCGTTCGATTTCCTATCGATCGTATTTTCTGTCCAGTCCGCATCCGCAAAGCCGATTAGCTCTCGTTGACTGTATATCCAAATTTCGACAGCTCATTTAACCGGCATAATTGAAATCGTGTTAGTCTTGTTAAATAGAGGCTAACAGTCTATCAAAGTAAACGAAATTTCATGAAATAATCATTGCCGGCGACGTCAAAAACATTTAATAGAATTGTTACGAATGAAATTATCCGAGTAATTTACTTACTGTTCGTAATATTTTAATAAACAGTCTAGTAACGCGTATTAAAAATATGAAAATTTTGGGCGCGTGCAGTTCCGAAACCACTCGTGTTTTATCCATAACTGAACCATCATTAGAAGCGACGAGGCTTCCTCTTTAAATTGGTTGTTTGTTTATCTCGATCCGATTTCTCGTTTCGAAGATATCGCAGTTTATATGCTGTCTGCCTTACAAAAGTCCAGACAAACATATTAAAAATAGTTAAACTTTAGACGCGTGCAGTTCCGAAACGACTAGTGCTTTATCCATTATCGAGCCACTGTTAGAAGCGGCAAAGCCTCCCCTTTAAAATGGCTTTTGGTTTTTGGCGATCCGACTTTCCGTTTTGGAGATATCGTAATTTATGTGAAAGGGTAATTTTTGAAATTCCGCTCTCCGTCTTACGAAAGCCTATTAACGCGCATTCAAAATACTAAAACTTTGGACGCGTGCAGTTCCGAAACTACTAGTGCTTTATTAATTATTGAGGCATTGTCAGGAGCGGCAAAGCCTCCCCTTTAAAATGGCTTTTGGTTTTTGGCGATCCGACTTTCCGTTTTGGAGATATCGTAATTTATGTAAAAGGTAATTTTTCTTAATTCGATTATCTCTGTCTTCGTCTGACGCGTCGCGCCGGACCTCTCTTTCTCGTACGTGACTCGTGACCGTCTGGCCGACTGACCTACTTTCAATGTGCGCGCGCGGTCAACGACCTTGACAAGGCCGTAGTAAGAAAGTAAACAGACCTTATATTTCCGGAACTAGCCACCGCATCGACTTGAAACTAAAATCGCTATATCTCCGGAACTAATAAAGCTATCGACTCGTACAAACGTTCATTTTAAAGGGCATTTCATCCCCTATCTTCTGAACGTAACATCTATTATAATTTACGCTATCTTCCATGTTTATTTCGTCGTTTACTTTGACGCTTCACAGGGGGTTCATCCTAACAGTCGATTTTTGAGTCACTTACACTAATTCGACGAACAAATGTTTGAAATAAAAGTTAACAAGTACTTCGAGGAGAACAAAGTGGAATAATAAAACTTTCGAAAAACTGTTTCATTCGATAAAATTAGTCATCTCGACTGTTTTAAACAGCATGTATTCTTGACTACCTAGCGTTACGGCTAATGAAAAAACGAATTCAACAATCTCGATGATTTTCGAATTAATTTTAGCTTGGAAATTCTCGAAAAATAATTTTCCCACGCATTAATGAATACGTAACTCGCCTTCCTTGAAGGTATAACATTCTCGTCAGCAACTCCCAATTATTTCAAATAACAAAATTATTAATACCCTCGTAATGGGCTGCTACGTATAACACGCAATTTCCTAAGTCTCTGTATTATTCATATTTGCTGTGCAGCACGGTAATTGGTCGCGACATTTTCCAATAAACCGGGACGCCGGCTCGGAATTATCTTTAATAACTCGGAACCATCGATGCGACACCGGTGCCCCGGGCTCGCGATACTTTACCCGAACGGTTTTACCGTTACGATAATTATGCTAATTCCGAGATTTCCAGCGACCCGTTCTTGGATGACGCCAGATACGATCTCTTCGTTCTTGCGCGGCTTAATCCGTGCTCGTTCCTTAGATAAGCCGGAGCAACGTTAATGGCGGTAGTTATCCTAAACATTCGCAGACGCTTCGCGAATCCTCCTTCGCTGCTGGCCGGAACCTTTAACGTAGTTCACGAATACGAGATCGTCCAAGGGAGGTCCTACCGTCGGTTTCTCCTTTTCTTCCCGTTTTTCTTTGTACCTGTTATCCTTATCTCGTTACTCTTCCCCATTTGGCTCGCCCACTTTACCGACTTAATCTCTTATTCATTACTCTCCCAAGGTTTTTCAATGTAACTATATCTTGCAAGTTTCTTAATAAACATTCGTCTCCCCCTGGTATCTAGATTTCCACGCCTGTATTTCGTGTTCTTAGTCCAGCTTCTTCACTCTCGGTATTGTAGGGCCGCGAAAAACACGCGACAACGTCCTAAAAAGCAACAGTTTTTATTCAAGTCTGACTTCGTGGAACGCTCGAAGAACTCCGTAAATTTGTCTGTAATTGTACCCACAGCGTACGAGGGTTGATATCCAAGTTTATCTGCTATCTTCCTCGTTCGTTTCTTCTCCTAAAATGTAATCTTCCTTGGTATCTCGTTGTTAATTTGAACCGCGATCTCTCTTATCTGGTTTCCCACGCTTCTGCCTCTATCTCCGACTATTTTCGACTCTCCTCGCTTTAATTTCCTTTCTTCCCTCCCCGACGGTGTCTTGTTAGCGACCGTCTCTATCTAGACTCTCCCGTGCACGTTATTGTATCTACGTGCAGGAGTAGATTCGGCCACGAGACATTAGCACAGCTAAGACTGGCTGAGATAAGCGGCCCTCCTAAATAGCGATTGTCGGCCAAGTCAGCCGGCTTGGATGGGTTATGTAGTTTCGGTATTACACTCGATGTTACTACCTAGGCTCATCCCCTTGGTTCTATTCAAGGTAGATAGGCCACGTATGTACCTTATGTATAACCGTACATATGTACATATACACTGCCATGTACGAAACAAGGGGGGGAACCGACGCCGACTACCTCGAATTACGTGTAGTCTGACCATGGCGCTATTAGTAAGATGGATATGTTACGCTTAGAGAAATATAACGATGTTGAAACTGGTTGCACAGATCCAAATATGTTGTCGACGAACGATAATTTAAAAACAAGGTCGCGGAATTCGCGATGCATCAATCGCGATCAATGAAACTTGAAGAAAGAAAATTGCTCAAACGGTTTGTAAATACCAAGAATTTACAGTCACTAACGATTAATATTCTTGGATTCATGATTTTTAGCACGATACGTGTTAAGGAGGTATTGTTGCCTAGACTGTCAATTTCACGGCCCTTTTTGTGATTTTTTTTTTAACGATAGATAGGCTGTTTTGTACTGAGACTTTGTAGACATATTTATTTATCTTGTAAGCATGTACAATATTTTTTTCATGGAAAAATATTAAAAATCGTGGGAATTATAACTTCTTATTTAATGGCTCTTTTGGAAAAGGTGCTCCAATGGCTCCCAGGATTCCAAATAATTTGAAACAGAGGGGGTTAAAGTATCTTCATAAGGAAGGTTGTAGTTATAGCAGGAACTAGGGAGAAGTCAAAATCCTGATAAATAAAGAAACGGCGACGCTTCAAGTATCGAATTTCTATTTGTCAATCGTTCTTTTGTCTTTAGCGTATCAAAAAAAATAGTAAAACTCAATATTTTTTTAAATCTCTAGTTCCAGCTATAGAAGGCGTGTCTGTTGAATATTCTCTCAAAATTTGAAGTCAATCGGTTAGCTAGATCTTGAGATATCATGTAAGCCAGTTTAAATGCGTCTTTTTAAACAAGAAGCTATAACTCTCGCAATTTTTAATATTTTTTGATGAAAAAAATACTATACATACCTATAAGACAGATAAATATATCTGCAAAATTTCACTATAATACAATCTACCTGTCGTTAAAAAAAAAATCACAAAGAAAGGTCGAAGAAATGACAGCCTAGACAGCAATACTCCCTTAAGTAAATTTCTCGAATATTGTCATTTGGAAGAAGGAATTCAACGATCGTGAAACTCGAGAAAAGAGAATTGTTTAAACGGTTCGTAAATACCAAGCATTTTCAGTGACCAACGATTAATATTCTTGGACTTGTAACTTTTATCGAATATTGTCATTTAGAAGAAGGAATTCAACAATCGTGAAACTCGAGAAAAGAAAATCATTAAAACGGTTCGTAAATACCAAGAATTTTCAGTGACCAACGATTAATATTCTTGGACTTGTAACTTTCATCGAATATTGTCATTTGGAAGAAGGAATTCAACGATCGTGAAACTCGAAAAAAGAGAATTGTTCAAATGGTTCGTAAATACCAAGAATTTTCAACGACCAACGATTAATATTTTTGGATTTATGATTTTTAGCACGATACGTGTTAAGTGAATTTCTGGAATACTGTCATTTAGAAGAAATTCAACGATCGTGAGCCCGGTTTCTCGAGCGGAGGAGACCATAGATACGCGACACGTTCAACGCGCGGATCGATCCAGTGTTTCGAAAAGGAAACCCTTCCGATGAAACATACAGATATTGGAAACGAATGTTTGCTTTTGTAGACACGCGAATTCTTTCGCAGCGAGGAGAGAAAAGGGAAATACAAACAAAAATAGTCGAAGGGAAACAACGAAACGTCTCCGTTCATTTTATTGCGAATCGTATCGAATGGTCGATAGGGTAGCAACGGAATATGCATTTTTATATTATTTTCACCATTGAAACGCGACCGGTCGACGCGCACAATGTTCCCCGGCAATTTATACCCGGGCAAAGAAACTAAATGAACATACTTATAACGTTTTTTTTCACGGTTTTCGATCCGTACGACGAAATCGCTGGGAACGAAACGCGTAACAATAACGTTTTATCTTTGTCCAGGCTTTAACGAGTCGCGACCGGTCGTTAAAGAATTAATTCAAACGCATTACAGTGACTTCTACGTGCAATGACAATTCAATTGGCGTGCTCCCGAGCGTAGCAATTAAAACTTCTCGGTAATTTAGCGAGAAAATTTCAAATGTGTCGCGTCTTTAATAATGTACCGACCCGATAAAAATATTTTACAATTTTTCTATTCGACTGGACGTCGAATCGTCAGATTCGAAGACTCCGTACTCCTACTGAACATTGTGTCCTTGGTAACGTATTAATTAACTAATTTACACGTATAGGTACGTCGACGTGAGCGTGGAAATGTTCAATGATCGTCTCATTAGCAGATGTTGTTTTGAATACCCGTTTGCCTGAAAACCGTTTACAAGCGATTGTTCGAGCTCTCTAGTGTTTGTTCCCATTCGCTAATTGGGCTCGGTGAAAGTGTTTTTATACTCGTTCTGTTTCGAGAACCGTGCAATTTTACGAGTTACTTTGCAATATCCGACCCGAGTCGATGCTTATTATTTATATTTGTTTTTAAGCGCACGCTATTATTTATCGTAAAAAGGATCGAAAGCGCAACGCCGTCAAATTGGGAATCGCAACGGCGCGGATGTATCGAATAAACGAGAAATCTCGCAAAAGTAATCTTGATCTACGGAATCGACGAAGATTTAAGATATGTTCGGGCATCGAAGAAATGAAGATGGACGGTCCAGCGTGGGTGTGTTCACGCACACGCACGCCGAAGATGAATTGCCCGGGCGGAATTAACTGGAATCCGATCCTGATAGATGTGCATGGATGGATGTAACAGATATACGGATGTATTGTTTCGATTTGTATCGATCGTATTATGATTCCGGTCAGAAAATGGAGTTTCCCGTCTGGCGAGCTTAGAAGACCGACGGAAACGGAAGAGACAAGAGAAACGGGTAAAATTTAATCTCGCGCTGACGTCTGGTACGCCGAGCACGTCGTCGTTCCGATTGAAATCGCATTGGAGGGGGGGCTCGTATTAAATTTGTTACGTTTTTACTTGCGCGACTTCGCGTTGTTCGTTAAATTCACGGCCGGAGACTCGCTCGACTTCGATAAATAGCGCCTGGAACGCGTGGGCGAGGATTATGGCTCTCTCGACGGTGATTTAATCATCGGGGACGGTCGAATTAGGTCTCAAGCGAATACAGATTGTGGAAATTGGAGAGATTGACAGAGTTCTGGGGGGCTGACGAACGGAGACTCTCGGGACTCGTCTGTATACTCGGTGGTGCGAATAATCGTAGGTTCGAGGAGTCTCTTCTAATGTTTCCATAGAGCAAATATTACACGGTATTATAGACGTAAGTTATACGTAATGGTTACAGCTATGGGGGAACATAATCTCAAGCAGAATTTGCGTAATCGTTAATTTCGGTAACTCCACGAAGTTTACCGATGCTTTGAATATTTGTATTTGTTCCAGTAATCCTGATAGTCACAGTGCTTTTAGTAATTTTGATTATTCAAATGGTTCCATCAGTCTTCGTAGCTACGTTGCTTCCAATAATATCAATAATTTCGATAGTTCTGACAGTATTGATATCTTTAATATTCCCGATAGTTCTCAAAATTTTAATACGTTGAACAGACCATCTGCTCGTAATATCCACAATATGTTCAGAAGTTCCAATAATCGTAATAATCTCTCTAGTTCCAATAATCGCAATAATCCTAACCAAACCCTATAGTCTCGGTAGCTCCATTAGTACCATTAACCCTAATAATCTTAATGCTCTCGAATAGCCTTAATAAACCAAATATTCCAAGTATTTGCGACCACGATATTTCCGTGTAGCTTCGACGTTCCAAAATAATCGTAATAATTCTACTTTGACATCGAACGTTATACTTTCGGGCCAAAAACGCAAAGGATTTTGTTCAAGGTCCTTGCCGATTTATAGGCCATAAATCATTTAGTAACCGTCTCCGTGTTAGAACTTTGGGGATCAAGCTTCGAAATACGGTTTCACCCTTTAAACTTGAATTATGATAGATAAAAAGATATTATTAAAAATCTACGTCGCCATCAAAAGTGTTTCATTACTATTTCCAACGCGTTGTGTAACGATTAACAGACGACTGTCGTTTATAGTTGACAGTGTTTTCTTTCCTTGGTAGGTTATTGAAAACGAATGTTTACAAGTGGCCAGGTAAGGTCTCCATGGTAGATGGTGGGGAGCCTCATTCGTCGCAACCAGGGTCTCGGAAATAGTTTTGGGAAGAGTGAAATCAGTCGTGTCTGAGCAAGCGTAATGGTGGCCAGTGAACCAGCAACGATAGAATTTTCCATATTCATCGCGTCAATTGGTCGTTCCATCGTCTTTCAAGAACTATCAGCACAGGTCAGTGAGAGCAATCATCATTGAAATATAAAAATTTGTAGTTTACTTTATTTACTGTTAATTGATTTAGGCAGCAGCCTATTACAATCTCGTGTTTTTATTATACTTACACTGTAATAAACTATTAACTTTGATACGGCCTTAACAAAATATGTATACGTGAAAATGGAACGGATGAAATTAAAAATTTTAATCTTTCGTTGATTCTCAGTTCCATAACACCTTAGCCACTGAAACATGCGTAATTTTATTGTGTCTATGAAAGCAAATATAAGAAGGACTACATGTTTTTGAATACATTTGTCAGTGTCAGTGTTTTAAGCGAAATTCTTTTGTTTCGAATATAATTGATGGTTCGTGGCACACTGTTTGGGAAGTTGGCTTTGAAGCGTGTCCCTCCACTGTCTTATCCATAGTTGCTTTCGGTAGCAAAGCCGCTTCGCCGGTAGACTGTCTCCGTTATCGTGGATGCATAAACGTTAGACGACGTCACGTTATATACATACGCAAGATAGGAGCACAATACAAGCACGATACACAGTGTAGAGAGAGATAATACCGTGTAAGGAGCTTCAGCCTCGCGCGGGATTGCATTTACCGAAATAAGTCGAATTTAGAGTCCGGTCAACCGCGTTAGTCGGTTTATGGACGTGTAGAAGAGGAAGGATAAGATGATTGGATTACTAAATCGGGTGTCTAGTCTGGTCCAAATTACTTCTTCAAACAACTAATCCCCTAATCCCTACGGAGGTACATGGAAGTAATCGCCAAAGTTATGAATTGAGCATTCATAATTGAATTTTGCAATGATGTAACACACGTTAATATCAGTTTGATGCTTGGAGAACTGTAATATATATTATTTACTTCCGTATCACGTGTATCGTATCGTCCTAGTATTAAATTTATGACGACGCTAGATTTGGTTGGTTGCACTTTCGTTTATTGTTTCCTCGATCAACGATCATAAGGTGTTTCTCACAAAAAATCTGTATTAATGGTCTCCATTCGCAGCAACCTCCACGTGGTGAGACCTGGGTAATATTATTTAGAGTTTAATTAATAATTGTATCACTCTTAGATGGGCAATGCAATTATTAATTAAAAACTATATAATATTAGCAGATTGGCTGCGATCCGCGTTGCATAGGTTATCATAAATATAGAGCTTTTCTGCTAGATTAGTTTTGATTCTCATAGTTGGTAGCGCTACAGTCTTATACCATTCTGAATTGATAACTTTGGAATCGACACCGAAATGGTAAAATGTTTCTAGAGTAGTCGTCGAAAAATTTGTCCACCTAACCCCCGTCAATTTTTCTAAAAAATTCGTTTTCCATTTTTAATAAATTTGTTTGATGTTGTACGGAAATGTTGTGTAATACTTTTTTGTAGGTATCCACGAGCTCTAGTTCACTGCCAAATTTGATTGGAATATATTCACTATTGTAGGAGTTATGGTCGTTTGAAAATTGGACCACTTTTATGGGGGTTTTCTCAATTTATGGTGTTAAGGAATAATTTAGCTAACATTCTTAGAATTTCTACATATTCTCCACCAAAATACGCGTAGTTTGCTTTTTTAAACATCAAAATTGTCCAATCCGTTCAAAAGTTATGATATTTTAAAGATTCGCATGAAATTTAAGTGAAACATATCAACGGTATGGTCAGACATTATATTTTCGGTAATGAATTTTTTTCTCGAAACTGAGTAGGAATTCGGGGGTATGTCTATTCACCAAAAATGATCGTAATTGACCTCCCTAGCTAGCAGTAATTTTTTCAGAACGATTTGAAATTTTTTTTTTTCGCCGAAAAATTTCCGCACCTACGCCTCCGAATTTTCAAGTCGATAGTCAGATTGGACCACGAAAGTCCATAATATGTAAGGTCTACTCGTACATCTCGTCTGTGCTTTGATCTCAATCGGTAGATAAATCGTTAAGAATCATTGCTGTACCAAGTGCACGAAACGATACCCAACAAATTTCGCGATAACTGTTCGCCGATATCTTCGTGTCGCGCGTTTTTGCGACGTATTTTTTCGCAGCGTCGGATAAAAATTGCCAGGGTCCTCCACGGCGTAGAACCCAAGCGACAACGGTCCGTTGGAAACGGGCCAGCCCTTGTATTTTGTCTCCTTCGACCCGTTATCGGCACTGAATACGTTCGTCTCGTCGGTCGGCCGACAATTATGAAACGTTATCGAATCGAGTACACGGTCACAGAGAGATTAATTACGGTCGTCCCATAGATCGCTCGAAGATCGCGGATCGTCGTCGAACAGCGTTAACAACACGTGTCGCGTTCCAATTAAAAGGATTACTAATTAAGCTTACTGATTAATAGCCGCGGGGTACGCGACGTTACACGTTTTAATTACCGAGCGTCATCTTTGTCGATCCGACACGACGCGCGCCGTCGACGAAACAACCCGGCGTTCTTAAATCTAATTAATTTTCTACGACTATTAATGAGCCACCCGCGTTACGGGAGGTCGATGTCCCCGGGTATCTCGACCCGCGCGAACCCAAGAGAGGGAGGGGGGCCGGAAGGTGATGCAAGATTATTGTGGATATTAAATTTCAGTGTAGCGGCCGGTTACGGCCCCCGTTGCCCGGATATTAAATTTTAGTCCCCGGTAAGCAACGCCCGCGACGGTACAATACACCCCTGTGCCCCTCTACCTGCGTGAAAATCGCCCGACCGCAGTCCTCTTCCAACCGAAACCCCCCTCCCTCTTGTTACCCCCGCGTTCCACCATCGACCGCGTATAATTCTTCGCGGCGTGCACCTATCGGCCGTGTCGTTGCATCTGCGCCCCCGGAATGTCCCTTGGGCTTTTATTGCCATCTCCTGCCCGCAAGCCCGCGGAATATTACATTTTGGTAGGTAGATAGGCGAAATTATCGATTATACGATAGCGCGTCGCTTTTCACGTAGAATAATAGCGTTCGAGTGGCCGTACGTGCACACGGCCCTGGCTGTTAGCCCCCCACCCTTCTCCACGTATTTTCGAAACCGCCTTTTTCCTCGACATTTACCACGCCGTACCCCCGTGTCGCCTTGCGATTAATCCAGGAAATTAATGTCGAGTGAAATATATAGAACGTTCGCGTTATTATAATCTAGAGGCTCCCCTTCCCTTCGCAGGCGACAGATTTATGAACGGAAAACCGGAGCTGGGAAAAAGTTTCGGTATTTTCTGCGGTGGTCGAATAAATTCTTGCGAGTCGTAATAAAGGGCGCGTGAAGGATGAAAGGGTATCGCTTTTTCTTGCGAGGGGATCCATTTCGTTGGAGATTTCGATGATATTCGAAGGAACGTATCTAGAAGAAACGGTGGCAATGTATTGTTCTTTTATATCTTAAAGTTTTATTATAGGAAAATTAATTCGCAGAATAATTAAATCGTCTGATATACAGGGGTATTCAGCCATCTTTAGGAACAATTTTAATGGGAGATTCTGGGGGTCAAAATGAGACGAAAATCAAGAATAACAACTTCTTGATTGAGGCTTCGTTAAAGAGTTATTAATATTTAAAGTTTCGCCCGTACTGAATTTTTTTCTAGAAAGTGGGTAGGATTTCGGGGGTAGGTCTATTCACCAAAAATTATTGTAATTGATTCCTGCAACCGAAAGTAATTTTTCCAGAACGATTTGAAATTTTTTAATTTTGTCAAAAAATTTCACACCTCGAATTTTTTTCTCAAAAGTGCGTAGGATTTCGAAGGTATGTCTATTCACCAAAAATGATTGTAATTGACCCCTGTAACTAAAAATAATTTTTTTAGAATGATTTTAAACACGTGAAATTTCAGGGGAATCATTCATTCATGATTAGACATTATATTTTCTGTAACGAATTTTTTTCTCGAAATTGGGTCGGATTTCAGGGGTATGTGTATTCATCAAAAATGATTGTAACTGAGTCCCGCAACCAAAATAATTTTTTCAGAATGTTATGAAATTTTTTAATAATTTTTTAATGAAGCCTCAGTCGAGAAATTAATATTTTTGATTTTCGTTTTATTTTGGCCTCTAGAATCTTCCATTAAAATTTTTCGCATTACATTTCAAATCAAAACACCCCGTATAACGTATCAAGAGGAAACGGTGACAACGGATTGTACTTTTATTTTTTAAAGTGATACCCCCTCGGAATATGTAATCGAAATAATTGCTTTATTTTTTATCTACGCCATGCATATGACGTCGATTAATTCGCAGAATAATTAGATCCAAATGTCAATTAAAATTAATCAAAATAATATACACTCTTCTATAAATAGAAAAATTGGAAAAAGAAATTTTCTCGATCATCTGTTTTACGTAAAAAGAATTTAAATATTGCTCGGTGTATCGTGTTCGGCCACATCTTTCACGAACACATCGATACGATCAAATGAGCTTATCTGCTTGTAATTTCCGCGAACGTCACACAGGAAATCGATGCGTGTTATCGAATCTCATTATCGAAATTCTGGCCACGCGATACAGTGCCATTGTAAAACTTAACATCGAGTCCCCGATAACGCGAATATCGCGCGTTAATTGCCTTCTTACGATCGTCGAGACCTTTGACGTTCGAATCTTACCTCCTTGTAGAGAGGGGTAGATGTAAAACGAGGGTTCCTGCAGCCAGGAGACCACGCGTACCAAATCTTTCACGAAGCTTGGAACGACGCATCGTAACACTGCCGTGCATCCTCTCGATGCACCCCCGATCACTTCCACGTCGACTTTGTACGCCTGAGCCACCACTGCGAACAAATAAAAGGGAAGATTATTTTTATTCGCCCAGGAGCTGGGACGCGAACTTATCTGCGCGAAACTTCTGTCGAACCGACGAATACGCGCTTCGAATAGCGAGGATTCAAATAAAACTGTCCAGCGAACGTTAGGGTGGTTCTGGAAAATATTACGTGTTTCAGTCAGTATGGTATCTGGCCATTTTTCGAGAGTTCGTCGAAACGAAGCGCGGGTCGATTTTGGCTAATTGGGGCACGTCGGTGTGAGAACAATTTATATATCGCGTCGTATTTATGCGAAGTTTCGTGCAAATATTTGACAAAAAGGATGGATTAAAATTTCATCGAACAGGAAATGCAAATATTTTCGAATATACGGGGTGCTCCACGTAACTTGTTTTATTTATTTTTAAAGTAGGGTATGTCAATTTCTTTTGTAAAATAAGGTATACTTTTTGTCACTTTTCAATGTGTTGGGAATTCCAACAATGTATATTATAGGATACATCATTTAGTTCAATATTACTTGATTTGGTCATCTGGCAATGTATAGTTCGGGCCACGATATAGCGAGGTCGTAAACTCGAGCAGGTGTCAAAGTTTACATGTTTCAGCTATCAGAATAAGTGAATTGACAGAAATGAGAGCAGCTAAGGGCCTCAGACCATAGTCAGGGCCGTACGAAAAAATGTTTCATCCAGTGTCGCCATTTTTAGAAAGCCACTTTTAGAAGTATCGTAACAGGTAGTCTTACTCAAGTCTTTAATATCTTAATTCACCTGTTTATAATATATGAAGGTAGAAAATGAAAAAAGTAGTGCAGTTACGGACACAGAAAGGCACCCTCAAGTCGGTCCCAACTCTCAAGAGTTTACTTTACCACCTCGCTATATCGTGGCCCGAACTATACATTCCCAGATGACCAAATCAAATAATATCGAACTAAATGTCCCATAATATAAATTGTTGGGATTCCCAACACATTGCAAAGAGACAAAAGAAAAAATTAACGCCCCTTGATCTATCCATATACGGGGTGGTCCAGTATACCGTGACGTTAGTTGGAAACGTCTCGCGGTAATTGTTCGAGGAATGGCTCTAATGAGCTTGCTAGGGCCCACCGGTGCTGTAACGGTTACATTAATTCGAACATTCGACCCAGTGTCGCGATACACACAGCCGTCGGAATAATCCCACGCGGAACGACGCCTAGCGCGTGGCGGTAATTGAAACGTGTTACGCGATTCGGTGCGGAGCGTGGATGGATCGCGTCGACTCGCACGGCCAGACACACACACGCCCACACGGAGGCCCTCACACGTGTAGACGGCCTTACGTGCGGGGTGTCACGTCGTTACTCGTCGTCGACAACCGGGTGAATCTCGACGTCGGCGTCTGGGAAGCGGCGAGGCGTGAGGCGACGCAAGCGTAACGAACGCCTCGTCCTCGACGTCTGTCGCTCGTTTTTCTCCTCTCGTTTTTTGTTTCTACCGTCGCCCGGCCGCTCGAGAGGCACCGTGCTCTTCCGGAGATTTTATTTACGCGGAAATTCCAAGGGCGACGGCCAGCTGCCAGCGACGCTGCAATCTGACACAACGACGTCGCGACGCCCGAGACCGTCGTCGTGCTCCATCCAGCTGAATTTCTTGCCGTTTGTTTCGTAACCTTCCCTCCCCCCCCCTTTCCGCGTTCAATATCCCTCGTCTCGTTCGACGTTCGCAGTAACGATATTTGGTAAATTTTTCAAATAATTCGAATTCCTTGAATTTCCTTTCCGGAGGAAACTACTTTATTTTTTAAAATCAATTTACAATACGCTGCAAGGATAATTTTAATGTAGTGGTTGTTCACTTTTATCGCTAATAACCTATACTTGTAGATACCAAGGTTCGTACAAAATTTGAATTTAAACGTAGCAACAATAAAATTGCAAACGTCTGAACTCACTAAAATTTTTATAAATATCTTCTTTATCAGATTAGCTTCTTTTTTCTTTTACAGTGTCCTGATATTTCGATTCGAACAAAGTCTCTGACAAGTCTCCAATAAATAGAATAAGACACAGAATTCCTGGAAGAGACCAAGTGCCTTTCCGTCAAATTTCTGTTAGTTTAACCAGAAACCGCATAATCATATCACGCGTAACGGAAACGCGAGTACTTTGCTCGCTCGTTTCCCTGAATATAATAATCCCTCGCAAACTGCAATAGATTTGCCCCTCGCGAGCTGCGCCGAAGTTATCCCCACCGCTTCTTGGAACTCACGGAACGATCCAAAGCGTTATCCGCGTGTCGTGATCAACGTTAGCACAGATTACTAACGGATCAACGAGTAACCGCGTCCCGCTTGCTCCCACTGTTTCCTTTTCTCTTTCGTCGTATCGCACCGCCGTCCCCAATGTAAACAGCAGCCAGCGAACCGGAATAATCAGAGCGATAAGTTTCGTTTCAACCACCCACCGGTCGAGCTGCAGCTCGCGAGGACTCCGTTGTACTCGTTAGACGCTATTCAACGAACAACTATCGCGATAAATTATCGTTGGTGGTCCCTTCCGACAACCGACGACGCTAATTACCATTATGTTTAATCGTAGATTCGAATTTTCGAAACATGATGCATTTCGATAAAAGTTATTAAGCCTGGAGTGACAAATAGCGCGACAACGTCATCCATATTATACGTGGTCGACTTTCATATTTAAAGTAACATATTCAAAGCGAAAGGTTAAATTTTGAAACGATATATTTTAATATTAGGTAAAGAGTAGACTAGAATATTTTATCTTCTCGGTAGGGGAACGAAAAGAACATTAAAATTTGATTTTGAGTAGTTGTGAATTCGATACGATAATCCTTGGCGAAATTAAACTGTTCCCAACTTTAAAAATCGATGCACAAGTTCTAAATTTGACGTACATCTGCCCCTATATTTAGTTTAAACGATAAAAGGTAGTTATTGTGAATTTGTTCGATCCGTTTCGTCGTTTTGTTTGTATTTTCGTTGAACGTATCGTCAATTTCCAAGAGTAAAGGGCGAAATTTAAATATAGGGAAGTAAGATCGACGATGCGAGACGAATTCTCCGGGTTCTCGACGAAACGTTTTCCCGATCGACGCGCTCGGAAAGTGCATTTCCTTCTGAAAACGTTGAACGCGAACGGAGTTTCGGGATGAAATGGGGCGAAACAGGATCTCGGGTGGGGCTTTCACCCTGAATTTCCCGCGGCTCGCGACGAATCGGCTCGCAATGGTCCGCGGGAACTTCCGTTCTGGTCAGCCGGACCCCGGGATAGAAATTTCTTTCCCGTTAAACCGAAAGCAGGAAGTAAAGTTTTAATTAACGGCCACGCGTCCGGGCCAGAACTTTATAGCCGCGAGGGAGTAGTTGGCAATCGTGAAAGCGTCGGCTCGACCCCGCAGCTGCCACGGATTTGCATTCAGATTGCATTTTTTCCAATTTTTTTTTCCTTCCCCCTTTTTTTTTTAAACAGGTAATTACACCGAGGTCCGCGCGACGCTCGCCGCGTTTCGTCCGCATCCGGCGCGAATCGGGACATCCTCGGTCAGGACTTCGTCCTTTCTTTACCCACTGGAACTTCTTAATGGTCTTTTAATTATTTTTTTTAATTATTTCTTTATTTCGAACGCTCGAAGCGCGATCGTGTTCGTTCCGGTTGCTCTATTTGCTCCATAATTCTCAAATATAATCGAAACTGAGGTGGATACGATTGGTAGAGCAAGTTGGACAAATTTTTAATCGATAGGATGTATAAAATTAAATCACCGATCGCTAAGGTAGTTTAAATAAATATTTGAATTAGCCCTCGTAGGTAGTAAGAAGTATGGACAATAGAATTTGACGAGAAAGTAAGAAAGAGTATAAAGTAGATTTATTTAGTTTGATATTTTGGTATGGATATTATGTTAAAATTTGTTACGATCGAAAAGTACGATTCTTTCCGTCGATACGAACAGCAAACGTGGAATAGGATTTATTTGTACGCGAATTCGTTATCAACAATTGACGCTTAAATATACTTCGGCTAATGCGTCTGGCTATTATTCATTATTTCTACTTGCGTCCGGCGCTGGTAAGCATTAATGACTGGTATTATCTGCTTTTCGTCGATATTGCTGTGTGTTTTGCAGTTAGAACCAGTTAAAGCGGATAGTACCACATCGGCGTCAATGTTTATTACCACTAACACAAGTAGAATTAGTAAGTAACGCGCAAATAAGTTCCATAAATATTCAAACACATCTAGCTAAATTCTCTGCGGATTGGAATAATAATAAGCGCGAGTCGAGTCGCGGACAATGGCACGTTCGTCCAACGGGTATTAAAAATAAATTTTCTGAAACGCTAAGGCTTGACTCGGAGACACTCGGAACAGTGAAAATTAAATATTTTCATGAATTTTAGAGAATTTCGTGTGAAATAAACTGCACTATTATTAACATTGCAGACCTTGCAAAACCTATGAATTTTTCGCTTTCTATAAATTGATGCAAAAGTGTTGAAAGATTTATAGAAAAGCTTTAATAATATGACAACACAATGTTTTACAATAATCTCGTATATATGAAAATGAAGAATAAAATTCTTTGTCGTCGAGAAAATCGACTTTGAATATTCATAGAGTACACATGGGATTGAATTTGCCTGACCCGTCTGACCATTACTGTTTCTACTTAGACCCATGGCCAAGCAGTATTCTAAAGTCGATTTTCTTGACAACAAAGCCTCAAATGAAACAATGTTATTCTTCATTTTTCATTTGTTTATTCACGTAGAATCTTCTCATAATTGACAAGACAAACATTGAATCCATGGCTTAATAAAATTCCAAAATAATTTTATCCATACGTCGTAAACCATTAAAAAATTAATACGATTAATAATTATTAAACCATTATTATTAAACCATAAACAGTTAACGGATATTAACATTAAACAAGTCAAGACTTATTCATACGTTCGAATACTTTTCTGAAAACGGTATATTACCACTAATTGCCCTGCAAATTCTGTATGTGTTGTCAGATGAGTTTGTAACTTTATGCATTCTGTAGACTCCTATGTGACTTTGCATAGAATCTCATTTCGACAACTTAAACCTAACGTGTGCATTCCAATTTGTTAACAGATATTAACATCAAGCAAGTCAAGACTTATTCATACGTTCTAATACTTTTCTGAAAACGGTATAATTCCACTAATTGCCCTGCAAATTCTGTATGTGTTGTCAGATGAGTTTGCAACTTTAAACATTCTCGAGACTCCTATACATGGAATCTCATTTCGAAAACTGAAACCCAACGTGTGAATTTCATTTGTAAACACTGTAGAGTGGAAGGGTTCGAATACTTTCGTGAGCTACCATATATCATTTTATTCGTCATGCATAAAGTGTTTATTTCAGCAGAATTTCGCGACGATCGTAGGTAGTATCGTGTAATTTTCTTACCTGCTCTGACCTGAACGTCGCGACTGAGGACCCTGCCCACGGAATTGCTCGCCACGCATCTGTAGGCCGCGCTGTGCACATCCTGCCGGAACGCGGCCGCCGGAAACGGCAAGAGGACCAACGTGCCGTTTCTGAGCACCCTCCGCACGCCCGGTACGTCGTTCACCGGATGTCCATCCGCGGTCGACCAATCGATGTTGGGCGGCGGGCTTCCTGTCGCGGTGCAGTCCAGCCAGGCGCCGCTCGAATTTGAAAATTCCATCCTCGACGGCGGTTCCATGACGAAACTCGGACCGCGTAAATGCGCGTCGAAACCGTGACCGCTCGCGGACGTCACTGCTGCGGCTGCACCTGCGAACAAAACGTTGTAAAACTCGCATAAATCCATCGGACGATCGCGCGGGAGGAAAAAAAAAAGAGAGAGAAAAATGCATTCACGCGCGGCGAATCGTCGTTCAGCGGACTGCGAGAGTTTAATTGCGACGCGAATCCGCGGGTTCCCTGATTTTTACCCCCGGCGTTTCACGTCGATGGTAATTTTTATCGTACGCCTTTATCGCCGTTCGAAAATATTCACCGCAAAAATATTTAACGCGCGCTGATCCCGTGTAATCGTCGAAACTGGAAACGCTTCGACGCGTGTCGCGTCGAGTTCCACGTTGGAGTAATTTTGCAACTTCGATCGAATAGAAAAAGACTTTTTAAATAGTTTTAAACGTTTTTTGCACGGGCACGATTTTCGAACGATTAAATAGGGAGTTAATATTATTTCGAACAATTATCAACGTTCGCTGTATCATTTATCGAAGAATAAGTTTGGTACAAAAGAATCGAACAGAAAATTATACGAGAATTTGATGTATAGATCGTTTTAAAGTATCACAGTCATGAATCGAGCGAACCATTTGGATCATACAGTGAAGGAAGTTAATGAATGCTGCTCGAATTCGTCCACGAATCGTTTTTAATGGCGTTCAGGAAATTATTATAACGAACCTTCTCGATTCCGGGGGTACTTGGAAAAACATGGCGGAAGTTCGGAAGGAATGAACGTTCGCGCGCGAGTCGTCGATTTAACCGCGGCAGAACAGTTCGCCGAGTTTCAGAATTGATTAAACGCTTCGGTTATCGCGATCGTTCGAACGAACGTCGACCGTATGTCGGACAAGTTATCCTACTCGAAGTGTATCAGACACGCGGTACTTCGACGTAATGCTTTGATCATGGGTGCGAAAACACGAGTCAGCAAGTACTACGATGGGGGGAGGGAGGGGCTCTTGCGTCGTTAGAACCAGTGGCTTCGAGCCACTTCAGGCTAATAACTCCGGGCCAGGCCACTCCCGTCGAGAGTGCAGTTTAATTGTCGCCGGTATTCGCGGCGAAAGAAACAGAAACGAGCCCGGGAAGTTTGATTCGGGGATCGATAATACAAAGATCGTTAATTCGATAATACAAAGATCGATTCTTAATTTTTTGGGCTCTGCGAATATTTTTTTGGATTAAACCTTGCAATTCGATGTTTCGAATCCACCGATACGTCTTGTACGGGGAAATTATTTGTTTATTCGATAAACGGGAAGTCCTATTAGTGTGTGGCGTCGCCTCCCATGCTCGCCACCAGAGGGATCGCGCTCTCACAAACACTCGACCGACCCCTCGGTTGCTATACAGGGTGTTCGGCCACCCCTGGGAAAAATTTTAATGGGGGATTCTAGAGGCTAAAATAAGACGAAAATCAAGAATACCAATTTGTTGACGAAGGCTTCTGTAAGAAGCTATTAACGTTTAAAGTCCCGTCCGTTCTGAATTTTTTTTCTCGAAAATGCGCAGGATTTCGAGGGTATGTCTATTCACCAAAAATGATTGCAATTGACCCCCGCAACCGAAAATAATTTTTCCAGAATGATTTGAAACTTTTCCTTTTCGCCGAAAAATTTAGGCACCTGTCGATTTTTCTTAGAAATTCGTTTTTCATTTATAATAAATTTGTTTGATGCTCTACAGAAAAGTTGTCTAATACTTTTTTGTAGGTACCCATGAGCTCTACTTCAGAAAAAAGTTTCATTGGAATATATTCACTATTGTAGGAGTTATGGCTGTTTGAACATTGGACCATTTTTATGGGGTTTTTCTCATTTTACAGGGTCAAGGACCAACTTTTCGAATATTTTTACGATTTGTACATATTCTCCATCAAAATACGCGTAATTTACTTTTTTAAACATTAAAATCCGTCAATCCGTTCAGAAGTTACGATGTTTTAAACATATGCATGAAATTTCAGGGAAACATATCAACGGTATGGTCAGGCATTACATTTTCGGTAAGGAATTTTTTTCTCGAAACTGAGTAGGATTTCGGGGGTATGTCTGTCGACCAAAAATGCTTGCAATTGACCCCTGCAACTAAAAATAATTTTTCCAAGACGATTCGAAAGTCTTTTTTTTCATCCAAAACTTTCAGCACTTACTCGAATTTTTTCCTCGAAACTGGGTAGGATTTTGGTGGTATGTGTATCCACCAAAAATGATTGTAATTGACCCCCGCAACCGAAAATAATTTTTCCAGAACGATTTGAAATTTTTGTATTTAATTGTTAATAACTTTTTAACGAAGCCTCCATCAACAAATTGGTATTCTTGATTTTCGTCTTATTTTGGCCTCTAGATTCCTCTACTAAAATTTTTCCCAGGGGTGGCCGAACACCCTGTATAATTACACTGTAGTAAAATGTACGCTGTCTTCTAGTTTCCGCAATTAGTACGGTGATATTAATATCCCTATAAATTTTTTAATCATACAATACTGGAGCATTCTATTTTGACGAAGATCGTGATTTTACTGCGGCTGTGTGAAAGGTACGTTCTAAAACTTGCGTATCGATCGGAACTCCCCCAGGTCGTGTGTTAATTAAAAATTCATTTATCTTAAATTCAATTTCCGGGCAGTGCGATGGACGTGGCGCGCGCACGCGCGAATCAGACTCTGCTGCGAAAGGATAATGTTTAAAAATAGCCATATTTTTATATTCGTAATATTCATACAACTTACATTATTACACCATAAGGAAACAATTGTTCAATGCATACTCGATGGGAAAGTTATTACTACACTGCGGATGTTTACGTCAATAAAATATATGTCATATTTCAAATGTGTATCAATAATACGCCAAAATACACAGGAATATGCAAAATTGTAAACACATATGACACACGCAGTATATTTCGATATGTGTTTTTATAAAAGGTATGCAAACATATATGCAAAATAAAAAATATATTTTTAAGGTTTCTATTTAGGTTTCACTCTTTTGTCTATTTTCTAGAAACATATGCGTTTGCATAAACATCCACAGTCTAGTTATTACAAACCTGCGTGTATAATTAACGTGCTTTAAAGATCCGGACTATTTAAAATTCTTTTTCCTATTTCTCAAAGTATTTGTACTGGCACATCAAATCAAATTTCACTTTGCTAATATCTATAATATTTCTTCCCTTGCTTGGTAACTTCGATACGTAACAAAAGAATAATAAAGTAAAGATACTTAATAAAAGAATAATTTATTACAATTATATTACAATGAATTGCTATCTGTGAAAATGAGGACCTCGATGAAAAAAGTAAACGTTTCCTAAACCGTTATTATATTTTAAATTTATCTGTTACCAGTCAAGAGAGCATAAAATTTCCTATAAATTCATAATATTTAAGCTTTTATCAAAATTCTGCAAATATGAGCATAAAAAAAACGTATTTCATATTAGGGCAACCGATCCTAACAAATTTTGCTCGTTTTTCGAGTACCAAGAATGGTTCTCGAGGGCCTTTCGAGAGAAAAATTGGTACGTCCATCGAAGGAAAGATTAATTCCCGAACGGTTACGAGGAGGTGGGCTTAAAAAAGATGGAGGATGGCGTTGATTTACGAACCGAAACGGGAGAGGGCAGGTTATTGCATATCTCTGCCCTCGTCCATAAGTGAAGAGCGGTTCAGTGAAACGTGGAACTCATAACGACGTCCAAGGGACGGGACTCGTAACTCGTTTATAACGACGTTCGGGGAGAGAAATTTGCGTCGCGACCGAATTTCGTAATACCGTCGGCTAGTATGCGCGCCGCATACAAAACACAAAGTATGCAAATCCCCGCCCGCGGTCGAATTGAAATCCCCGTAGTGTCCGGCAATTACAGAGCGTCACGCTGACTCGCTTCCGGAATTGTCTCGAGCACTTAATTACTAATTCCAGCCAAGTATTTTGGTAGCCGGGTTCACGTTGAATTTCACGCATGGCTCCTTACTCGTTCCCCGTATTCGTTCCATGCACGCCCCTGTAATTAAGGGCGTCTTCCGCCCCTCCCGGAACCCCGAAAGAACTCTCTCCGAATTCTTTCACTGGAACCAGTAATAATTTTATTCCAAACTACGCGTATCTTCATTAAAAATACGTTGCTCGTGAATATTAAGAAATTTCTTAAATTCTATCCGCACGATTTATATTTCTCTTCGATATTTGCATTCATAATTACAGCCAAGTATTTTGATAATTCACGTAGAATTTCACGCGTGGCTTCTTGCTTAAAAATCTGGATTTTATCGTTGTACTATTTAAAATCTTTTTCTTTCTATTTCAAAAAGTATATCGGTACATTCAATCAAGTTTCACTTTGTTAATATCTATATTATTTCTCCCCTTGATTAGTAAATTCGATACGTAACAGAAGAATTACTTTTCGATCTGGTATCACGGTTATTCCCCATTAGCTGCATTTATTACAATGAATCTTTAAAAATTGGTCTCTTTCGATACAGATAGGCAAAATTGACAACCAATAAAGTCAATGTAAACAAAATTTATAGTGACGTTTAGTTCGTCGAATTAAATTTTTATTGTTCGCCACGAAATACAGATAGGGTCAGGTTCCCCAATTTAGAATACATTCCTGATTTGGAACATTACAATATTAAAATTACACAATAGTAAATATTAAGAAATCTCTTAAATCCGATCGACACGATTAATATTTCTCTTGGATATTTTTCACTCGAATAAAGTCAATGTAAACAAAATCTATTCGTGACGTTTAGCTCGTCGAATTAAATTTTTATTGTTCGCCACGAAATACAGATAGGATCAGTTTCCCCAAATTTGGAATACATTCCTGATTTGGAACATCGCAATTTTACACAATAGTAAATAAAAATAGAATAAAAAATATAAATATAAATATAATATAAAAAATAGAATATAAAATAGAAGTAAATAAAAATAGAAATTTCTTAAATCCGATCGGCACGATTAATATTTCTCTTGGATATTTTTCGCTCGACGTATCAATTAGGTTATTTTTTTTTAAATTGGTCGTGAAACGCGAACTTTCGTCGCCCCGAGACGCGATCCGCGATTAAAGCGCTGGTTAATGAGCGAAGTTAATGCACGGACAGCGAGAAAAATACGCGCCTAATTGGGCGGAAGTGCCGTGAAACGGACACGTTGGTCGAGGAAATGATGGAGCTAAGAACGTTTCGAGAAAAACGAACGGTGCTTTGTCGAGACGGTCGAAAGGGACTGCGAACAGACTGGAAACACTTGGCGAACTCGAGGCAAAGGGCACGAAGCTTCCCGTTTGGCTTTATGGAACGCGAAGGATACTATCGAGCAAAAAGGATTTACATTGTAACGCGCGATGGTTACTATCGCGAACTTTAGAAATGGACTCTCGCGGTGGGTTTTTATCGTTTCTAACACGTAAAAATGTAATACACCTGTAAACATACGTTTCTTTCATTCGTTCATATTTTGTTTCTCGTATGATGTTACGAAGTCTCAACTGGAGATTTTATGCCATATTTTATGTATTCATAATTACAGGTAATATACACGTAAATATACGTTTCTTTCATTCATACTTTTTTCTCTCGTACGATATCACGAAGTCTAAATTAGAGATTTTGTTCATAATATTGTGATCTTTGATATTACTGTGTTATATATCACAAAATTCACATTTTTCGCATTCGTATGCAATTTAAAATAAATAAATTTGCCTTCGAAATAATCTTCGAAATCGAAGGATGAAAGAATAATTTCAATTTCGTCAGATTGTTCGTTTGGGAATAAAAAATACTTCCACGCTACTACCGCTTCATAAAATAGCGTATTAATAACTCGTAAACCATATTTTTATATCGTTATATAGAACGTATTATTGTATATTGGATTTTCAATATTAAAATAAGGTTACAACCTAACTGTGGCGCATCATTTCGACGCGTTATTCACTCTAATAAATTTCGTCTCGTTTCTCGTTAATCGTTTCGTTCCGTATCGATGGGAAACCTCCGATTGTTTTCGGGTTCGTATCAGTGGGATTCCTCTCGAGAGAATCTAAAAACGTTTCTGCAACCAGACGATCCGTCTCCGCAGACTACCGTCTCAGGCATTTGTTCACCGACGCGGAAAATCGAACGAGAGTTGGACAGATGACAGGAATTCCCCGCAACATAGGGAATCAGGGGTTTTCTCGGGGCTCGAGACCACCGAGAACGACGCGACTCGACGACGGGATAGCGGCAAATAGCGAAAAGAACTATCGCCGGACGGAACGTTAAGGGAAAAACAAAAGGGAATTCCGTAAGTGAAAAAACAAAAGACAGACTACGAAAACGGAGACAATGGGGAACAGAGGCAAACTTTTGTTCGAACAACGGACATCTAACGAAACGAACGTTTACACTATCGAATGATTAAAGTTAAAAAATATCTCGTACTACGATCGACATATGAGTAAACAGTCGTCCACCTTTTTTATTCGTTATTCGTCATTCTTACTATTCTCTATTGGTACCGTGACGATTTTAATATGCAAGTACAAGCACAGTGAGTTGTTATACGATGTCTGAAGACGAAGTACAGCCAAAGTTGCTATTAACACTATCCTCAAACCCCGGAAGTAGTACCGAAACTCGATCGACCAATATTTGTCGAACGGTTCATGGATAACAAAACGGATCCCAGTTTCAGGATCTTGGCTACGAGAGGTGTACATTAGTTTAAAATTGAAACTTGTGGAATATCGATCAGCTGCGAGACCCCGGGAAATTAAGAGAGGCGAGAATCGTAAAACGTTTCTAGTATGCTCGAGGAGTTTGGAACAAGTTAAACAATGCTTGAGATCAACTTTTGGGGTGAGGTATTTGCGTATCCATTATGCCGTGAATTATGAAAATTTTGATATCTTCATTTCTGTTTATAATGTTTGGAAATGAGATTCTCCAAATGCGTAGTTCCTTTTGTGCCCTCTCGATAACCGTTTCCGAGCTATCCTAGATCCGCCACTGTCAGTCGTCCATAGTACCATTCTATTTTCGCGAACTATTCCACCTATCACACTTTATTGATGTTCTCTGTACACGCTGCACCGCTATTGTTCGAGCAAATATAATAGAACGCCCATTATTGTATGGGAATTTTCGGATAACGGGCCACTCGCTTACATGAAATTGATCATTTCACATTTTTGACGAGGTAACATGCAACATCTAGTGACTTAATTTGATTGTTAAGAGCGAGGTTCCAAGATTTCGAGGCAGGTGAAAAGGAAAGCAAATTTTGTTCACGAACGAATAAAAATTTGATTCTCAAATTGAGTTTCGCTTGCGTTTCGTTTACAAATTCATTCGTAAACTGTATTAAGAAAGCTACGTATCTTTCAGCTAGTCATTTTTAACGTATAAAATTGAAAACTAAGTGATTACAGTAGCTTCTATTTTTTTTAATTTGTATTCGTTATTCGTGATTAATATTTGTTAGACTCTGTTGAAAAATCGAATTACATACTGACACCATAAAATAAGTATGATATTAAGAAAGCTATATATCCCTAAGTCAGTCATCTCTAACGTATAAAACTGGACACTGAATGACTATGTTTCTGTTTCTGTTGAGTTTGCTCAGGTGATCAAAGTTGACTTTCTTTGATCCGACTGTAGACAGGTGAGAGAGCAGAGAGACTAGAGACAGGACAGAGAGAGAGAGAGAGAGAGAGAGAGAGAGAGAGAGAGAGACGAGAAGGCGAGGAGAGAGAAAGGGGAAGAGCACTCGACGGGTAATAGCTCCCAATTACCATAACGCTTGGCTAAGCCGACTAATCGGTTCCGCTTATGCCGACCGGCAAATTATTATTAATCACATTGCACGTGGATTACCGTTTATGCGCATCCATAGATGTGGCATTTGCACTCTGCTACGCGTCGCGCATCCATGGCTGTGTGTACCATGTATTCTCGAATTGGCCTTTGATCTCACGGTTACTCGCGCTTTGGTACAGCCGGATCCTCGTGAAGTGCTAAAAGCTTCTCTCCGGGCTACTTCAGATCCTAATCGACTACAAGATGTAGACAGAATGGATAACAGCCGCGCATTATGTCAGAGTTAACGCGTCGACTGCGAATTGTCCGCGTTCACTCCAACTGTACCGCGAAAAATAGAAATATTCGACATCGTTCACTCAAGTAAAAATGTATCAAAGGCCATTTTTCCCCAAATTCTGATAATCACCGTCATTTTCTTACTCGTTGATATGTTAATTCTTTATCCTGACGCCGATCGAGTCGAATTTATCCTACGTAAGCACTAAATTGATTTATTTCACGTTCCAAATAGTGTCCATCCCTTTCGAGAAATTTTCAAGCCTAAATAAATAAAATTCTTGTCTCTTGGTCCACCATAGCGCTATCAACGAGACGTCGATAATCACAGTCATTTTGTTACTCATTACTATGTTAATTCTTTATCTCAACGCTCATCGAGTCGAATTTATCCTACTCAAGCACTAAATTGATTTATTTCACGTTCCAAATAGTGTCCATCCCTTTCGAGAAATTTTCAAGCCTAAATAAATAAAATTCTTGTCTCTTGGTCCACCATAGCGCTATCAACGAGACGTCGATAATCACAGTCATTTTGTTATTCATTACTATGTTAATTCTTTATCTCAACGCTCATCGAGTCGAATTTATCCTACTCAATCACTAAATTGATTTATTTCACGTTCGAAATAGAGTCCATCCTTTTCGAGAAATTTTCAAGGCGTTGTTTCGAGCCTCCATCGCTAAATAAATAAAATTCTTGTCTCTCTGTCCACGATAGCGTTATCAACGACGCGAAGAAGGCTGAGAAGCGTAGCTGGTCGCGTACGTTCGAACGATAAAACGGACGATATAGTTAGGAGAGATTAAAAGATTTATATTCGCCGATTCCGCTTGTTACCAGCACGGTTCGTGAGATTAATTTTTCGCCCGGTGAATCATGGTCCGGGTGCCCGGCGAGCGTCGTGAAAAATTGACAAAAAGGGTTGGATCATATTCAGAACAAGTTTCCTTCCGTGAAAAATTGGATTGCTTCCAGGATCGGACGCTTTTGTGTCCGCGACGTCGGAGTCAGTTTCCAGGGACCGGCCATGAGGGTCTGGTTCACCTTCGCTGGACTACGGAATCAATAGGCGGAACAAACTGTGTAGGTGGGCAGAGGTCGCTGGTAAGATTGAATTTGCAGGCTCTGCCGCCCTCGTAGGCGATGTAGGACCGGATCGAGGCGAAAAAAAAGGGTTGGACGACGAATACAAAACGGATAAGAGTCCTACGGTTCCGCGTAGCTGCGTTCCCTTTTCGCTTCTTTTCGACCACCTTCCTTGTCCTTTTGACTCCAAGGTTTCATTTCTCGTCTCCCAAATCCTTACTTTTCACCGCAACGTCATGAAACTGGCATTTAATTTTTGAATAGTATTACTTTCGGAGAAAAAAATAAAAAAGAAATCGATTTTCTGATTGTCTGGTCCTCTTAAACTGTAAACAGCATTACTGAATCGCACATTCGAGTCTGAGTGTGCATGAAATAATTTAGACACGAGTTATTTGCGTACTGTTTTGACGAGGATTCTAATTATGCAAACAGATTCCTAAAATATCTTTTCGCGTTGGAATGGTTACGCGAATTAAGGGCATATAAAGGGCAGGACTATCGATATTTAAAAACTATCGTATCATTCAGGGGTTTCTTTTTACAATTAACAATTATAGAGTATTTATTATCAAATAAACCACAGTAAATTTAAAAAAATCCAGTCGAGCAAATTTGTACCAATTTTTATTAGAAATTATTATGCACTTCCATGTAATGACTAACTGAACGAGTGTCTTTGTGTATTTAAAAATTTCTTTCGGACAGCACGTTGAAAGAATTAATTAATCGTAACTAAACAAATTGGAGGGAAACAAAATAAAATCAGTTGCCTATAATACACGCGTATAGCTATCTTTGCTAAAATTGTCTTAAAGAAACTCTTTAATTAAATTTCAATCCAATCCAATTAGATTTTAATCTCAATTTAATATTTGCGAAGAAGGATTTGTTTATCCCGCGCTAAAGCAATTTAATCGAGAAACGATCGTTGTCGGAACACTTTGCACTTTCCAATCTAAAGCCACGATCTCGCGTAACGTGCCCAGCAGCGACAGAAGGGCGACGTTAATGCATGTCCTATCATCTTCTTCCAGCGCTATACTTAGATAAGTTACGCGATAAATTCGGTGTATCTTGTCGCTTACAGCCACCGGGGCGAATTCATCGGCGTATTTTAGAGGACACTCGAGTCATCTGAAATATTTACCTCATCCAAGTGGGTGGATCTTGACTCGAGCTTCTCTATCCATCTCTCTCTCTCTCTCTCGGGAGAGCACCGAGTTTAAATTTTAAGGAGACCTGCTCTGGGTTATGCGACGTCGTCGTGTTCCTGTAGGGAAAAGCCGGGGAGCTCGTTTGAGGTCGATACAGGTTCTTCGTCTTCCGGTTGGATAGTTTCTACGAAGTCGAGCGTCGCTCTGTTGCAACTTTCAGTCGGACAGGTGGATCCAATTTACCGCCACGCATTCGTGGCTCATATCTCAAACCCTGGTGTGCATTAAAATACACGGTGTCCCGGAGAAACGTAGCGCCAGCGGCTGGGGAACGATTTTTCGTGCACAGGTAAATCGAGAACGTCGAATGGCTTCCCCTTTTCAGGGGGAAAATAAATTTCGCGAGCTCGTTAGGAACACGAGCGGGTTGATCGAGCTTCAGTTTTGGGTACTTGGATGTACACTTGCAAATATGTATTATAAACCACCAGTTGTAATTATCATTATTACGAGATTCTAAATTTAAAATCTGCTTGTACATTTAAACAATTTAAGATCGAATTTCATACAGCCCACGTATTCATGCATTTAATGTAAAATTATTTTAATTAATATTCAGAGATGGGACGTCAACTTTAAATTAATCATTTATCCCAGTAAATTAAACACGATGCTATTACCCAGTAAAATAATAAGTTAAATAATTCAGTTTCATAAATTCTAATAAAGTCTCATTTCCTTTCTCACGCAGGCAATACAAAGTTCCAACAAAAAGTTCGATTTTTTATTTCATCGTACAAATGGTTAATTATAAAAAATTGTTTTCAATACGTCGTAACACCGTATCGATTTCAACTTTCTTTTCTTGTATCAATATTAACGACACGCTCAATTATTCCCTGAATATTTTTGCTTTCTTCTTGCACTTTTAAAATGATTGTAATTGATCCCCGCAATCGAAAATAATTTTTCCAGAACGATTTGAAATTTTTTTTTTCGCCGAAAAATCAGAGCACCTATCCCCTGACGATTTTTCTTAAAAATTCGTTTTTGATTTTTAATAAATTTGGTTGACGCTGTACGGAAAAGTTGTTTAACACTTTTTTATAGGTATCCATGAACTCTACTTCCATACTAAATTTCAATGAGATACGTTCACTATTGTAGGAGTTATGGCTGTTTGAAAATTGAACCACTTTCATGGGGGTTTTTTAATTTTACGGGGTTAAGGACCAACTTTTCGAATATTTTTGCGATTTGTACATATTCTCCACCAAAATACGCGTAATTTGCTTTTTTAAACATTAAAATCCGTCAATCCGTTCAGAAGTTATGATGTTTTAAACATACGCATAAAATTTCAGGGAAACGTATGGTAATGGTATGGTCAGACATTACATTTTCACTAAGGAATTTTTTTTTCGAAAGCGTGTAAGATTTCGGGGTTATGTGTAATGACCAAAAAGGATCGTAATTAATTCCTCTTGATAACAGTAATTTTTTCAGAACGATTTAAAATTTTTTAATTTCGTCGAAAAATTTAGGTACCTACTCGAATTTTTTTCTCGAATGATTTGAAATTTTCTAGTTTAATTTTGTTAATAACTTTTTAACAAAGCCTCAATCAAGAAATTGATATTCTTGATTCTCGTTTTATTTTGGCCTCTAGAATCTCCCATTAAAATTTTTCCCAGGGGTGGCCGAACACGCCAACATGGCCGAAAGAAAAATAATAGAATCGTACAGAAATTTTATTAAATCGATAACTAATAGAATTTTTAGACAGGATTTCCGGCGTTGCAAGGGAAAATTCACGAGGAAAATTCACGAGACGAATAAACGTCGAGGAAAAGGCGTCGTTTCGCGACAGCGTGGCGGCGAAGAAACGGGGAGAAGAGGCCACGAACGACCGATTTCAGGAGCCAATGTCACGCCAACCTGAACGGGAGTAAGTCAGGGCCAACGAGTTACGAAAGTTGTTTAGATCCCTTGGAACGTTACGGAGGGGGGAAAAAAGTACGAT
The DNA here is from genome assembly GCF_051014445.1 of Colletes latitarsis. Classification (NCBI taxonomy): domain Eukaryota; kingdom Metazoa; phylum Arthropoda; class Insecta; order Hymenoptera; family Colletidae; genus Colletes; species Colletes latitarsis. The sequence continues at coordinate 47,389,986 of NC_135134.1, forward strand.
CGTACAGGGACACGAGCAATTTCGCAGCGTGCGGGCTCGTCGTGAAAAGTTCTCGCGGACAGGCAACAAGTTGGAAAAAGTTTTGTTATGACCCTGGCGGCGTCGTCGTCGGGAACGTTTCGAAAACTGCCGAACGACTAATCTTACGGGTCCTGGAAGGTCGATATGAAACTACGCGAAAAGCGTCGAAAAGTTTCACGAGCGTCAGGAACATCGTCCCGGGGTTCATCGGATAAGAGAATTGGCCCGACGCTTCGACGATCTACGATCTCCCCGATTATCCCGCGTGACTTCTTAATGCGCGAGATTACGTCTCGAACCGATAAAGGAAAGCTATGGATCCACGGATTTAATCTCGCGCCTCTCCCAGAAGACAATACGATCTGCTATCTGCATACGGTGCTTCCTATAGTCGATCGACGTACAGTAGCTCGCGAAAGTATACGAACGCTTCTACATCGTTAACAAACAAAACACACACGTTAGGTTTAAGTTTCCAAAATAAGATTGTAAATAAGGGCAAGAGTCTCGAGTCTGACAACATACAGAATTTACAGACAGTGGAAACATACCGTTTTCAAACGTTAAAAAAGTATTCGAACGCGTAGACAAGCAGCGTTTTCTAACGAATGGAATGTAAACATTACACTTTAGTCCATTTCGAGACATTGTGTGGTTCATACAGATTTCGTAGAATCTTTTGTAATTATTCTAATCATGAGCACGAAAAGGTCAGAAACCAGTAAACGTGAACGTGAATTAATATCGAGGTTGCATAATGAAAATAAATCTTGAAATTGACAAATTCTTAAGTCGAAGTAAATCTGCTACCCAGTATCGATCCACATGTATTCTCCGGAAACAGTTCGTATTTATGCAGCCTGGAAGCTATTCTGTCGATCGTCTATTGTGTTTTCGATTCGAAAATATTTAGAATACAATTAACATAATACACACCATAGCTCGATTCAAGTTTCATTTACTAGACAAATTGAATTTAGGAAAAAATTGCATTTGGCGTTGCCAGATGTTAGAATAAAAGAAAACTTTTGATCTGTTACGACGGTGTTTCTCGAATCGTTCGAATAAAATAACGAACAAAGAAAACGAACGAGAAACGGTAAAATATAAATATTATTCGTATAATGCTACGACGAATGGACGAGTTTCAGCGACGATGCAACTTTTACTCCCGAGCAATTTCAAACGTGAATCGTAAGAACGCGATCGAAGACTTATCCGCGATTTATATCGCGTTGCTCATTTTTCCACGGTCGAAACGAACACGTAGGTAAACGCGAAAGCACCATTCCGCGGCTGGGAGTACGCACCTCCTCGATGGTGTCGAGTTCTCTGTCGGTCGTTTCAATTTCCCCGAACAGAGGGGAGAACGAAACGCGAAAGAAGCGGACGAAGGACGGGACAGGTGTGTTTGTTAGAAATATGAGAAAAACTTTCCACCGCGACTGTTCCCTCCCCGCTGTATCTCCGCCGTTAAGACGAACCCCCAACCTTCTTCTATCCTCTTTGTATCCGTCTGTCCCGCTCACTCCTCCTTTCTCCCTCGTTTTCCCGGGGCGCGCGCTCTTTCAGTTACTTTTTCTCTCCCCTTTCAGCCTTCTTTCCTATCTTCTAGTACGCGCAGATTTCGCAGCGTACCACGAGTGCTCCGTAGCGTAACCTTTTCGTCATTTTAAAACGCTCTGAAAGCCCCGTGCAGAGTTTTCGGGACAAAAAGCTGCTTTTCTTCCGGCTACGTTAGTTTTATCGTGCTCTGTTCACCTGTCGACTTCCTTTCCCTCTTTCTCCATCCCCCCCCCCCCTGCCTCACTCTTCGAGTCTCCCTCCCCCTTCTCGACCACCCACGCCGTGGCCGTAGCAATTTCTCGGCTCTCTCGTACCAACCGGGCCTTTCATGCAACATCGCCGTGCTTCTAGTTGATACTTCCGATAAAAGAATCTTCTCGAGTGAAAAAGTTCCTACGGAAATCTCGATGCCCTTTGCCAACGGGCGAAGTTCCCATTCAATTCGACGTGGTCAAGGGACGCGTGTCTGGCCCGACTACGAGTAAGTTTGCGAACCGAATTAACCACTGACGTAGTTACTACCGACGTGGAACTTCGTTAACGATACTAGCACGGTGTATCGTTTCATATTTCTCGCTAGCGAAGGGATATTTACATCCCTTTGTGAACTTTGCTCGATAAAGACGCGGAATAAAATGGACGAACGAGCAATGCAGCCGAGGAAGTTAACTGGACGTTAAATTAGTCGAGACGAAGTAACTGGCGGAAGTTATGACACTCGTATATTACTTACTGTAGGAAACGAGTGTCGTTAGTGGAGTCGGGATGTTGAAAAATATGCTAGCACGCAGGAAAAATAGACAAAATTAACATCACATTTTGCGATTATTATGGGAGCTTTGTAGGGGAGCTCTTAACAATAGTTAAAGTAAGGTACGAATCATTATATTTAGGGGTTGATACCGCTCGTATTTTACTTTAAGTATTTCTTATATTTTGCGATTATTACGACTAGAATTTTTATTAATGGAATGGGGAGATTGTAAGGGGTTGTCTTAGATATATTTAAAGTATGATACGAATCATTTAGGGTTCGATACCACTCGTATCTTACTTTAAGTATTTCTTATATTTTGCAAATATATTATATATTATATTATGAAATATATCAAATCATTTTAATGCTTTTTTTTTGTAACCGGAACAAATTCTTCTTTTTTTAATTGTTATTCTGTTTAACCTTCTTTTGCAACGTAAATGTTGCAATGACGAATGTTACTTAAAAGGAAATTGAATGAAACGTGAATATTTTCTTTTCTTTCTCGATCACTTGAATCGCGTATCACTTAAATATTAATTTAAGAAATTTACAGTCGTGTAAAATTTGTAATTATCTTATTCTCAATTATTTATGCGTTTTTAAGTTGAAATATAGTTTTTGTAGTCGTACGGTGACTTTAAAACTGCGACTTGGCGAACGCGTCTGACCATGTCTCGTTATTTCTACTTGCGTTTGGTGTTCGTAGACATTGATGTTACTACTTGCTACCTAAGCAAGTATTTCTTATATTTTGCGATTATTACGACTAGACTGCGAATCTTTACGCGAATTTTTATTAATGGGATTATTGAAATGGGAAGATTGTAGGGGGTTGTCTCAGATATATTTAAAGTAGGATACGAATCATTATATTTAAGAGTTGAGACTTTTAATTCTTAAAAATATAAGAAATACTTAAAGTAAGATAGGTAAAGGTCTCAACTCCTAAATATAATGATTCGTATCTTACTTTAAATATTTTTTATATATTCAAGAATTAAAATTTCCCATAAATGAATAAACATCCGCTGTGTAATTATGAAATATCGTAATTCGAGGTACAATAAGTAACGAGTTCTCCGACAGACTAAATTAATTCGTTCTAAATATAAATATACTTTTGGAATTCTTTATTCGTAAAACGTATATCTATCCAGGTCCTATTATCTATAAAAATATGCATTTGTATAGACTTCCGGAAACACGTATCGTTGATTTCTTCATATTATTCTACCGCTTCATTATTGAACCTCTCCATTAGTTCTACAATTGTCCATTAATTTACCTTATTAATCAATGATACAAAAAAAAACAACTTAAATATGGAAAAAGTTCATAAGAAACAGGTGTGGAAGCTTCTATTCATTTACGGGAGTGAATCATCGCGTTGCAGTCGACGAATACGAGCGGGGGTGTAGCTGTGCGCGAGCAATTCAGGGTCACGTCGGGTCACAGAATCAGCGACAAATTGAATCGCGATTCCCCCGCGTTCGGACGTTCCCAAATCGCGTTCCGAAGCTCTCTAAACAGCGGTCGAATTTCTCCGAAGGATACGTCCCACCCCCAGCCCCAACCCTTCGGTGTCCTTTGATCGCGAGATGTCCTTTCACGATCTGCGGGGAACCGAGAATGCGAGATCCCGGGTTGAAAAGGATACACCGCCGGAGCGTAACGAAACAAATTTGATCTTCTTTGTCGCGAAAGACCGCCCGTGGATCTCGGCCGGTTGGCCCGCAGGTGCAAGGATATATAGGCGCGGCTGGAACAATGAGCGCAATCAATGCGGCGTGGCAGCCGTTCGACGTCAATCAAACGGCCGGCGTACACGCCACTAGCCCATTGGCCCCGATTGCCTTTTGTCGCCCTGTAGTGTCCGTTGCGCCCGACAAAGAGTAACCGGACGGACCGGGATGATGCCCGGCGATCGACGCAGATAGAGGAACAGCCCCGCAGAGAGTGGAAAAGATGGGTGTGTGTGTGTGTGTGTGTGTGGGCGTGAGCCGTGCAGGATGAAAGAGACCGACAACGCGTGAAGAAGGACGAACGGTAACGAACGGGGGTGAGGGGGTTGGATGAGAGGCAGAAGAGAATGGCGGGGGATGGACGGACAGGGGTAGAAGGATAGACCAGATAAATGGAACGACACGAAGGGGTAGCGTAAGCTGGGTTACGGCCGAGCCGGGGACAAGGGGAGGAAACGAAAGGGGAGAACGGATAGAGAGATTGCAGCGCACGGTAAATGGGGCGAATTCCAGCCGAATACTGCCGGTTGCGACACGCGTGTTGCAGAACTGACCAGTCCACGACCCAATTTCGGAGGGGTCGTTTCTCCCTCGCGTTTCCCCGTCTCTTTCGACCACCTCTCCGTCGAACTTCCGGGATCGTGTGCGTACGCGGCACCCGGGCACTCCCGGAGTGGGGGCGTTTCAGACGGGTCACGTGGATAACTCGTTTCTCTTTAACGGTTTCGAACGGCCACTCGAAAATGGAAGACCCCGGGAGTCTGTTCGTTCGAACGTTTTCGTAACTTCTCGCCGATCTTTTCAAACGTAACGCGCGTGTTTGTATTTTGTCGATGACAAACTCGAATCGACCCTTTCAACGAGTCGAGGTACAAATTATCCGCGATATTAACACCTTGACGTACGGTTTAACCCTTCAGTGGACTCTCAGTCTCAACTTCATTGTTTTACACGATGTCGATTTTTACCAAATTGGTGAATGGAAATCAACTTTAACGAATAATGAACTAATAGAAGATTGTATAAATTTACATATATTAAATAAGTATTAAACTCGCGGAGGGCTGCAGCAGTAATAATCCACCTAAGGGGCGAGATTCGTGTAAAATCGTAAAACGAGAAGCGATATTTGAGAATTTTTTTACAGCATAAGGGTTCGATGAAACTTCTTGTCACTTCCACATACAGGGTGTTCGGCCACCCCTGGGAAAAGTTTTAATGGGAGATTCTAGAGGGCAAAATAAGATGAAAATCAAGAATACCAATTTGTTGATGGAGGCTTCGTTAAAAAGTTATTAAAGCTACACGTACGAAATTTCAGGGAAACATATCAATGGTATGGTCAGACATCACATTTTCGGTAAGGAATTTTTTTCTTGAAAATGCGTAGGATTTCGAGGGTATATCTAATCACCAAAAATGATTGCAATGGGCCCTTGCAACTGAAAATAATTTTTTCAGAACGATTTGAACATTTTTTTTTTTCGTCGAAAAATTTGTCCACTTATTGAATTTTTTTCTCGAAAGTGAGTAGGATTTCGAGGGTATATCTAATCACCAAAAATGCTTGCAATGGACCCCTGCAGCTAAAAATAATTTTTTCAGAACGATTTGAAATTTTTTAATAACTTTTTAACGAAGCCTCTGCAATCATCCATTAAAATTTTTCCCAGGGGTGGTCGAACACCCTGTGTATTCTTTAACATTTCAAGATACGAACATTTTTATCGACTGTGGATGAAATAATAAATGATATTCCTTATGTCTACGAGATTGATCTAGAATAAACAATCGAACGACATTCTGTTCACGTTAGTACATTTTGTACTATTTAATTTTGTCCAAATTGCCTTGTAATATCTTGAGAATATGAAGATACGTTGATTTTAATATATGAGACTTCGTGACAAGTCTTGTTATCGTAAAACTTGTTGGACACGTTATTGTACGCCAAAGATAGAACCTTCTGCATTGCGTGTCGAAAACAAATTAGAATAAACGAAGACGAAGGCATGGAATCGATTGGAACATTGTCTTTTCGAAACAACATTCGAGGAATACACTTTGCTATCGACCTAATAATTGTTCTTCAGTGACTCTAGATGAGTTTGTTCCGCAAATCGCTGTATTCGATTTAAAATTTCTTGTTTTTCACTTGGAACTGGAGCAACGTATTTTTGGAAATTCGTCTTAATATCCACGTTGTACGTTCGAGTGTTAATACGCAGGCGGGCAGAGGTTGATTTCAACGTATTCTATGGGGGATATTGCGTCGATCGATTATCGCAACACGCGAGTCAAGTGAAAGCGGTAATCCCCGTTCTGATCGCGGTTGCTTCGCGTTGATTCATCGATCGGATGTTAATCGTCCCGAGATACAGGCAGATCAGAATCCCCAAAACGTGGCCAGGACGAGCGATTATAAATTTCTCCAAATAAAACGGATCACGACGACGAGAACTAAGCATTAATCGATGATCTAGTTTCGTCTTTTATGACTAGCATAAGCATTCGTGGACATCGAAGAGAGTTCTGTTTAAACAAAAATGTACATTTCAATGCCCACTGTTATTTTCAAATTGTGCATCCTTTGATTTGATCTTGTCTCGTGAAATTTTTATTCACAATCGTTTGGAAGATACAACCCGTCCCAGTTGCGTGAGACATCCTGTATAAAACACGGTTCCAACAGAGAATGTGGCTCGCGGGTATTTCTGACAGACGACATATAGCTTCTATCGTGATAAGCTGTGACCACGTTTGGTATAAACTCTATTTGCAACGTTGTAAAATTTTAAACCCCTTTTTATAAATACGATGCTTTCAATCTGGTTATAAATAGTATCTTTACAAACCATTGTTCCCTTAATTTTGACGTAACGACACAGTCAAAATTCCACGGCTAATCCAGTTAAATCGATGGAAAACGAAAACGATATTTTAATTATTGTATTTCGATGCTGATGTTTCGAACGCGTTCACCGATCAAAGTATTACGATATAATCGGGCCTGGAATGCGACGGAAACTTCAATTCGGAGTAATTACAGTTATTATTTAATTGCTTTTATCGATCCGTATATTATTGTTCAATAGAGGATCGTAACAGTTAGACCAAATAATCCGATACATTCGATGGACCGTGGGACTCTCGGTTTTTAACATTAAAACGTAACAAGTTCGCGTACTTCGGTACGTACAAAAAAAAGAAACGCCATCGAAATGTATCATATTGTTAAAATATAATCGATCCACGGATTTCGTCGGATTTGTTCGCGAAACAACGTGAGATTTTATTCAGCGTTTCGCCGGAACGTATATCGAAATTTAGAGCGGCCATTCGCGATCGCTACGAGAGGCTGGACGAGAGGAATTCGTTTCTACGAATGAAATTTCGGTTCACGTTCGATGTTCGAGCGGCGAAACCCTTAACCGGCGATTTTAATACCGTGGTATTACGATTACACGTAGTTATCGATTGATCTCTCGATGGTTAGATATATCTGGGAGCGATTCTGCGAATATCGGTTTACATTGTTGCTCGTACAATCCAGTTACAGATTGACAGGCGGAGTTTCAGCGACGCGCTAATTGTTATCGAATTTCAGTAAGAACGATCGAATTCTCGTTATTAATAGTCCAACAGAAACGAACGTATTCCTTTTTTTTTTTGTATCGACGAGTCTCAACGACGGGAGATAATTGAAGATGCAACCTTTGGCGCATCTTTGGTGGATGTTCGACGTTTTGTGCGGTCAATAACCCCGAGGTTGATCGATAAATGCGACTGTCGTGGTGTATAATTATAGATAATGCTCCGTGGAAACGTCGAGCTTCCCTTGTTTTCGAATTTTCACCGTCTCCGAATTGAACGCGCAGGAACGACGAGAATCCCATGCACCGTCGACGTTTCTCTAAAGAGACGAATGATTTAAATCCGAAACCGACGAAACACTTGCGACGTTTGAATAAAACATTTCGTTTAGCCACCCCATGCGTACGATCTACCGGGAACGTTGTAAACGTAAAACTGGTAATCATTTTAATGCGTATTTTTCTTCTGTACCTAGAATAAATTCTTCTTTCTTTAACTGTCATTCTGTTTAACACTCTTTTACAACGTAAATGTTGCGTAGAAGGAAATTGGATGAAACGTGAATATTTTCTTTTCTTTCTCGATCACTTAAATATTAATTTAAGAAATTTACAATCGTGTAAAATTTGTAATTATCTTATTCTCAATTATCTGAACGTTTTTAAGTTGAAATATAATTTTCGTAGCCGTACGGAGACTCTAAAACTGCGACTTGGCGAACGCGTCTGACTATGTTTCCTTATTTCTACTTGCGTTTGGTGTTCGTAGGCGTTGATGTTACTACTTGCTACGATATTAATTAATTAAGGGGCTGGAAAATCAAAGTTAATGTTTACGAACACAGTCATACAGTGGAAATAACGATTCATGGTCAGACACGTCACTGGGTTACACTTGTTCATTGTTTAAAGGAATTTTAGATATTCTTTATTATCGAAGATGACCAACGTAGGTGGAAGACGTTGTGAATATTTAGATTAATATCGTGATAAATCTTGGTACAAAGAATATAGAAAATATTAGGTACACAAAGGTGAATGCATGTGCACGCTGGATTCTTTTTAGTTTTGAAAATGTTCTCGATGTCATCCAGCTATATTAAGAGATTGAAAGGATACGTCTGTCAAGATGTCGCGACGGGGAGTAATGCTGCGCCACTATGGCTGCTCTTCCGATGAATTAATGTTGTCGTTGTATCCAGTAACTTTCAAGACGAATGATCTACTTCGAGTCAACGGATCCTATTTTAGGCGCGAATGACAGGTGTTTGTCACAGCGCGGAAGACTGATCCAGCGGATGCAGATTTCTCGATTGATTAGGAGCGAAGAGCGAGTTCTACGAATAGGAACGAAGTTTTGAGCTAAGAATAAAATACGATCGAAAATCGGTCGATTCTATATGCAAAAGGAGTAGCTTTAATCGCTTTTTCTACTCGCATCTGGGTAAAATTTACAAAGAAGATATTCTCTACACTATTTTAATCAATACATTCTTCAGAATTTAAGTCCTCTTTGTACATTTAAAGCTCTTCTAGAAAATATTTACCAACGTGTCGGGAATCGGAATAAAATCGAAACATAATAAATGCATTAAAAATTTGGCTATTCTCTTCACTTCGATTCGAGTTTTCGATAGAATCGTTGACAGAATATCGACTGATGCCGTCAATTAGGCGAAGTTCCTCGTCAGTCGCGGTTCTCGCGAGTCTGATTAAGACGTCTGACCCAATACGAATCGTTACTCCTTTCGAAGATCAATTTCTCAGAGACGGGCCAAGTTTTATTCGAACGACGGCCAATGAAACCGACGTGGAGCAATTTATTCGTGGCGTTCGATCGTTTTACATTTTTATCCGGATAAAAATTTCCCCCGTCTCGGTCTCGCGCGTCGAATGCTAATTCGAAGAAAATGCTCGAGCACGTCGCGCGTTCAGTTTTGCACCTCGATGCACGAGACACAGGGCGAGACTGTGCAGGTTTTGTTCGACAAGTTAACGAGGGTACGTTCAACGTTTCGAAGTTTATCGCTTTCGACGGGTTCAAGAAGCCACCGGAGATGCTTGTCGCGCGGCATTATGGCTGCGTTTCTTTGCCAGAAGGAAAAAGCGCCGGGCAGGGGGCGAGGTAAGGTGGACCATGAAGGAACGAAGGATGGGTAAGGACACCGATGATTTCCCAGGAGGGAGCATCCACTGCTTCTCGTTCTCCTTCGCTTGACTCTTTCTACTATTTCCTCGCCCCGTTTTACCCTAGCTGGTAACGCGGTTCGCGTCCCTCAGTTGGCAACGTCGTTATTTTGTCTATTCCGTTGATAGCAATTTGTCCCCGATGGCGGGAAAAAGTAGCCGGATCGAGTAAATTTTTATATTTCACGTTCGAAACGTAAATCGCGTCGTTACTGATACTTTCCAACCCTTAATCACGATCGTTCGATGAAACAAAATTCAATCGTTTAAAGTATAGGATGTGTAAAAATAAAAAAAACTGTCAAATGGTGGTTTTAATTTTGATCGATTTAATTGGCTGGAAATTTAACCGTGTCTTTCGTTTTCATATTTCGACAGAACACCGACGGAATTCGATTCGTCGAGCAACGACTGTAATAAAATACAGTTTCAGTGCAGTTCTGAAAGCAATTGGGTATTCAGGAATACACGCCGTTCCTTCGAGCACAAAAAATATTGCTCGAAAAATGGGAATGGTCGGACGGGGCGGAGTCTGGACTATACACTGGGCGAATTTTCATTATAGAAGTACAGTAAAACCTCGATTTAACGGATTTCGGATTTAACGGACAGGATCGTACCGAGCTTTAAAAGTTTCCCGCGGCTGATTGCGACTCTGTCGATTCTGGGTTTTGCAGTTTTCACATTCCGAACGTGAAATATTAAAATTCTTTCAGGTACCAAATTTATGGTATTCGAAGATAAAAAAGGAACGGTGTGCTGTTTCAAAATATACAATTCGTTATTCGACTTTTACACGTTATTTTATGGCTTTCGATTTTCCTAAATATGGTTAAATGGAGATTTTATTGTATAGTTTTGTTTTCAATATTGGCACAAAAGCATGAAATTGTTTCACAAATGTAATTCACTTCAAGATCTAAATTTGGATCTAAATTGATTTGTCTGTAATTGCTCCAAGCATCTTCTTTCGATATTTCTGAATTACGTTGGTATTTAATTTGTCATCGCGTTCTTAAATTTAAATTCCATACGCCCAGATGGAAGTGAGCATAACTTTTTATAGCAGTACTTTATTATAGAGGGATAGCCGGGATTTATATTCGAGCAACCAGTATACTTTTCTCATTTTCGCGTTGAGTTTTCTCATTTTCTTCTCGTCGTAAGATGGGTTTCTAGATGAGTGTATTATCTAGGTATACAGAATTATACTCTTGAATATGTTATACACTTCGAGACGAATTCATTGCAAGATAATGGGTTCTTTTTTCTTAAATTTCTATCTTGAATTTACAAGTTCGTTTATCTATTTCGTCCAGGGAATCATGGAAAAGTTTTTTCCCCAGTGGTGGATTTTGTACGACATAATATTGAAAAATGGCCCTCGCGGTTTACTTGGAAGCATTTGTCGCTTAAACAGGATTTGAGTAAACAACACGGATAAGGGAGATTTAGTTTAATGTTTGTGGAGCAGCCTACCTGTCCACGTGATTAAATACCTGCGTTATTTGTATAAAGATAACGCAGCGTACTCTACGTTCCTCAAGAATTTTCCCATTTTCATTAATCACTCTATGTAGTCGCGCCAGACTTCTGCAATTAAGATCGATCCTCTGAAATTAAATTATCTTCCACGATGGGTCTTCTAAATAAGACGACGAATTGCATTCTCTATCTGGAAGATTTTCGCGGCGAAACAGTTACGACGCCATTAAAGAGAATTGATTATTAGGAAAGTCAAACTCCCGTATCGTATATTAACGATACAAAATTTTAAAACTATTCAACGATCGATACCATTTGAATCGATGCTGTTTTAACCAAAGAAAAAATGACGAGAAAGTCAAAAGAAAAAGTACCTTTCTGTATTATTTTCATTCAAATCATATGCGATAATTTCAGTCCTGTAAATCCACTTTAAACGTTAATTATATTTACAGTAACGTTTGTATCGGCGACTAATGGTGATGTAGTCAACTGTACCGTGAATTTATATTCAATTCATGAATACCCATATTGCTACAGTCGGAATGAAAGGGATAATTCTGACTGTACAGCGTCTGCTTTCCGTGAAATTGCTAATACTTCGTCCACGTCATGAATGGCAATTTATATTTCGTCGAATATCGTGTAATTTCTGATCCACATACGCCCCCCGCGTTTTTATCTACCGTGCAGTTACGCGATTGCAATTGGTCCTTTCATCCGTTGTTCGAGCCCTCTTAACGAGCTCAATTTCACCGCAGACTCGCGATAGATACGCGCACAACGTATCGTACGGCCCGTAAAGTATCATCCAACGTAATCAATTTATTTTTTTCTCGATCCGCGGGAAAACGGAGTCATAACTTGATATCTGGCGCGGAGAGCCTCGATGTACCGCTGTACCGTTTCATTTTCTCAACTGGAAGTCTTATCTCGGTGCACCAGCCGTACTTCGGTTACCCACCCCTGCACATCCACCCTCTCGACAGCCACACGGCACACACAATGCAATAGAACGTTCCGAGAAAAAGTTCAGACACACTCTTTGTCCCGTCTCCGCGACATCCAGTCGCTTTTATGGCGCTTCTCTCACCTGTAAGCATGCACGCGTGTATCGATTCCATTTCCCACGGGATTGTCTCGACCCCAATGGACACTGTTTCCGGTCGACGAGCGTTACAACAGGGTTATTCCACAAACAGAGAAAAAGTGTTCGAAAACACAAGAGAAATACAACGCGCGAATAATTTGCTTCGAACGTTCGTATAATTAATTTTATTCCGTTGGAAGTCTCGAGCTAGAAAGGAAGATTAACGTTGTTATTCCAGAATAAATATTCATAATTGAATTTCCGTGCAAACGCGGGAGTTTAATCGAACGGAAGAACAATATGGAAATATATATATATATACTCAGCGATAAATTAAATATGGCACGTGTTCGAGAAACTAACGTGGCCAACATGGCCGCCGTGGACTAGGGTGGATTTTAGTCTATCGATGATTGTTTAAATAATATTATAGGGAAGAACTCTATGTTATTAATTAATAATCTTTCATATGTATTTTAGTCTATCGATGATCGTTTAGACGATATTATTGAGAAGAATTCTGTGTTTTTAATTAAGTTAAATACGAGGTGAGTAACATGGCCGCCGTGGATTAAGATGGCGTTCTTCGACAATCGCGATCTTTCGTACGTATTGTACTCTATCGATGATCGTTTAAATATTATTGAGAAGAACTCTATGTTATTAATTAATAATCTTTCATACGTATTTTACTCTATCGATGATCGTTTAAACGATATTATTGAGAAGAACTCTGTGTTTTTAATTAAGTTAAATACGAGGTGGACCAAGATGGTGTCCTCCGACAGTCGCGACTTTCCATAAAATTTAATAAAAATATTTTTATTAAAATTTTTAAAAACAACAATACATAAAAATTAAATTAAGTAAATCTTATCGTGGATCATCAAATTAATTCACAAGTTCCTCTAAAATATACACATTTCAACGATCGTTTAAACGATATTATTGAAAGGAGCTCTGTATTACTAATAAAATTATCCGTTCTGTTCCGCAGTTTTAAAAAGTATAAAGTCTCGCTGTTTCGCGCCCGGATGAAAATGCATTTCGAGCGTCGTCGATTTGATTATCGAGATGCTCGGTATCGGGCGTAGTATCGCAACGCTTCTTACGTCCGCGCGTGTTTGTATTCAATTACACGCGCAGCCGGTTAAGCACGTTCCCCGTAACGCGATAACCGGGAATGCTCGTACGGTATCAGGCAGCGATCGCGAGTCTATCAAAAGAGCAACACGGTTAACGATCCTCCCCCTGGCACGTAACATCGCGTGTTCAATAGCGCCGTGGGGATTCGAGTATCAGACCCACGGAGCGGCGCTCGCAATCAAGACGATGCCGCGTCGAGACGCGCCACACCTGCGAGCCATTACACCGTGAATTATGGACGCGTGTGGCAGTTAAGTACGCGTTCTCGCGTTTCCCCGTAACCAGAGGCACGGCCGATTGGCTCTCGCGAGTCGACGCGAATCCTCTCAAGGGGGGTGAGAGAGAGAGAGGTTTGAGCTCGAGTCGAGGAAGAAGGACGGAGGCACGTTAGGTGCGCCTGGAGTCTCGAGATAAGCGCCTATGCAGGTGTTAAGGGATGATGGAGAAAGGAAAGGGGTGGCTACGCGAGACTCATGGCCGCGAGAGACGCTCAGATGGCAGTGTCCGGTCCCACGAACGTGCTCGAGCCGCGAAAAGAAACCGGAGCCATCGAGGGTCGCCAACCCTTCTTGCAGGAATACCTTCCCACGCCTGCGACGTTCCGATAAACGATTTTTCACTGGATACCCAGAAATTGGACCGCGAATACGGAGGTAATGCTAAATTACGATTGGGCTTATTTAAACGGGACGCAGAATCGTCTTCTAACCCATTTGCATTTGCTTCGTTCTAAATACGAAGCTTTTTGTAAATCGGAGATGCTGAACTGTAAGTCTTTAAAAAATTATACAATATTTTCAAAATAGAATTTTATACGACATTAGAACGTAAATATTTATTTTTTTTTTGCATAGTTGTACGTTAAATAAGCTTGAAATAGATACTAAAATTTTTTAATCGGTATGATGATCTTCGAAACATCGCAAATGTCACGTTTGAAAACAGTTTCTCTTCTTACTGTTATGGTATATGTTCTTTTTTATTAGAAATTAGGAATGGGTCATTTTGATTAGTTCCATAGCAAGATTCGGTGTTGGTTCGAAATATTCACTCACCGAGAAAATATCATTGTTCCGGAATAAATAAAGCCAGTGGATGGTTTGGTACTCACCTGTAACAAAAAGTAAACGTTTCTTGTCAATAAATCTGTCGGAACCACACAAGAAATATAACATGTAATACATGCTTATGACATACTTGTATGTATATGTCATTGCTGTCACACTATTCTCAGTTTCGTTTGACAAAAAAACGATAAAATTAATTGTGAATGTGTGTTACCTTAAAATGTCATTTCAAAGTTATAGCAACCCAGTCAGGTTGTTATTTATAAATTGCATAACGGTAAAAAAAATAGCAAATCTTTTCAAAGAGCAGTCTCGGTGGAATAATATAATTTTCGTCATCGAAAATAAATTTGATACTTCTGATTCGGACGACGATGAATAATGTGACATGAAGCAAGTTAAATTCGA
The DNA here is from genome assembly GCF_051014445.1 of Colletes latitarsis. Lineage (NCBI taxonomy): Eukaryota > Metazoa > Arthropoda > Insecta > Hymenoptera > Colletidae > Colletes > Colletes latitarsis. The sequence continues at coordinate 47,405,051 of NC_135134.1, forward strand.
AAATGAACCACTTTTAAATTTTAATGGAAGATTCTAGAGACCAAAATAAGGCGAAAATCAAGAATACTAATTTGTTGATTGAGGCTTCGTTAAAAAGTTATACAAACATTTCCACACAGTATATTTTCGGTAATGAATTTTTTTCTCGAAAGTACGTAGGATTTTGGGGGTATGTGTATTCACCAAAAATGATTGAAATTGACCCCCCAAACCGAAAATAATTTTTTCAGAATGATTTGAAACTTTTCAATTTTCAGGGTAACGGACAGTTATGGTCAGACATTATATTTTCAGTAATGAATTTTTTTCTCGAAAATGCGTAGGATTTCGGGGATATGTCCATTGACCAAAAATGATTATAATTGGCCCCTGCAATCGAAAATAATTTTTTTAGTACAGTTTGAAATTTTTTAATTTAATTTTTTAATAACTCTTTAGCGAAGCTTCAATCAACAAATTGATATTTCTGATTTTCGTCTTATTTTGGCCTCTAGAATCCCCCATTAAAATTTTTCCCAGGGGTGGCCGAACATCCTGTATATAATATTGAACACTAAAGGGGAAATTTATGTTCGTTAGTGAAATATTGGACGAAAAATAAATATTTAACAATTTAAAAAGAAAATTCAGCGCAAAGTGTATTTACTCAAAGATATTTTAAATTCTACCAGAATAACGATTCGAAAAATAAAGTACGGATCGTCCGGGAATATTTGCTTTATCATTGTCCAAAAGTATCATATTCGCCACCGCGGTCTCCAGATTTAAATCTCATCGAGAATTTACGGGATAATTTCGATCGCGGGATGCGGACGACATCGATATATTCGAAAGGAGATTCGGAAAAGAGACGAGAAGAAGAATGCTAGCGAACAAGATCCGATTACCTAAAAAGAATTACTGCGAATACGTCTGAACGATTGAAATACGCAATAAAAACGATGTTCCGTCTAAATATTGAAGGTATAAAAATTATAAACGATGCAAAAATTAAATTTTATACGATCAAATATATTTGTTGCGATTTAATAATTATATTAGACAAACTTGACAAGTTATACGCATTTGTAAACTACAATAAGCACCTTAAGAGTAAATTTTTTCAAAATTATGTGTTAATTTTCTCTGAAATTAACCAAGATATGCAGCATCGATGTCGAACATACTGTTAACACTCGTGGCCGTCAATGGGACTCTTTAAAATTTAAATCGGTGACAGCGGCGAAATAAAATATTCAAATTGAATTCGTCTCCTCCCTCTGCATGTAAAGAATAACGAGTGTGTCAACGAGAGACGATTCGCGCGGCGGGGTACCATTCAAACATTATTTTCGATTAAACTCTTCAGGGTGAAGTGGCGAGGACTGCTTACATCGAATTCTGATGCTTTGATCCCTCGAAAGCAAACGGTGCAAATGTATTCCTCTCTTGTCTCTCAGACGAAAGGAGCAACTTTCACGAGACGTGTCGGGTGTCAATGCATATTTATTATAATATCAAACGTTCACACTTCTCATTATTTAACCTGTTGGTCTATTCGTTGTTTTATTCACATTCTTATCATAATTATTTCGAAAGTCTCCAAACGACGTATGCTTATATAAAATTTCTTCTTTACTTAAATCTAATAAAAACTTATTAGATTCGTTTCTCCGATACGACGAATTCAGTAAACAATTTCTCCCGGAAAAATCCCCTGTTTCCAATCGTATCACGTATAATTCTTCCACAAAACGTTTCTCTACAGAGTGCTTTACGCGTGCAGAATTTGTAAACATTTCTCCCCATTGTTATATTCAGGATATTTCGAAGCAACGAGAAAGACGCAATGGATCGCAGAGGTGGGAGGAAATTTCGACCACCAACGATATTTTTTATTTTGCTGGATAGAGTGAAAATAAAAAAAAACGTTGGAACAGTTAACCGGCGATTATTCTTCCATAAAATCGACCAGTTGGGAAACAATCGCTTCGTTCGATTATAATTAGGCTTAAAGGGACGAGGTTGGGTCGTTTTCGATGTTTCGGTCGCGAATGCAACGTTATCTGTCACGTTCCAGTAAAATTGGCGGCGCCTTTTGGTAGCAACGGGGCGTACAAACACGTGTAAAGGTTACTCGCGTCGATGGTCCACTGCGATAGCGTCGGTTTAACGACGCCGACCCTCGGTAATAAGAGGCGTCCCCGAGTAACCGCGAACGCCTCGAACGACCAGCTTGCGTCGCTTTATCAACGACGTTTATCACGAAGGCCATTCCTTACTTCTATTTAGCGTTAGTCCCCGTTGAAACGAAAAAGGATTTTTCAGGAACAGAACGCACCGTCGAGGATTCCCACGGAGACCAGCGTTCGTCTTCCCCCATGTTTCTTTCCCAATACCGGAGTTTGTTGTTCGCGGGAAAAGCTTGCGAAAAGTATCGTCGAAGTTCGAGCAAAACGGTGACTCGAGTCGATTTAGAGACAGTTTACTTCACAGTTTAGATATATTTTCATTGGCATTGTCAGTTATTTTAATATCAACGTTCTTTTATTTTTATCTTGGGACTTCTTCTACGAGAAATATTCGAATTTATATACGGTACGATAGTGTTACGTATTTATTGTGATAATGGACCCATGGCGAAGAGCAGCTACAGTTATTCTCGTGTTCGTACACTATAATGGTGAGAAGTGAGAAATAACTTGTTTTTGAAGCTGTATCCATTTTTGTATACATCAAAGTAGCTAAGGGTTCAAATTAAAAATAAAACTTGTCGACGGTCGTGACGTAGAATTTTATTATTTTTAGCGAACTATTATAGTTTTTAATCTGTATATCTTTGATTCCATGTAGTTTGTATGATAGAAGTACGTTTCCCCTTGCATTCGACTCGATAGAGAAAGATTTTATCCAGTGGTTTCCCGGGAAAATCGAATTTAAAAGTTTTTGGGACGCGCGTTAGCAACTTGGCTACCGCGTCTGACCCATTAATCGATATTTCTACTTAAAACGGAGTTTGCAAGCATTCTCAGTGATACAGTATTATTTACTTTCCGTCGATTGCATTTTTTTGGTATCAATCGGAGTCAAGTGGAACAGGCAACACCGTAAATGTTTGCAATTCTACCTTTGATGTTAATAAACGCCAAAGCAAGTAGAAATATCGAACGATGGTCAGACGTGCTCTTTAGATTTTAGAATTTTCGAATTTCGAGTGAATTGTTACATGCAATTTTTAATCTCTACAGAAATCTACGAAGGTATTCACGCCCTGAATTTAATATTTTAAGAGTTACGTACATCGCTTTAAAGTTTTTTTAAAAGTCGAGTAACGCGGTGAAATTACTCTCAACCGAGCGTACGTGCGTTTAAACCTTAACGGTCCAGAAGTACTTCAAGTTTACTTACCGCTGGATCCAAGCTATTTTTCGTACGAAGAGGATTAATGGACTAAATATTTTTATATCTTTTAGTAAAAATCTCTGTTTATATTTTAGTGAAAATTCGTTGATGTGTATTCAGAGTGATAAGATGATGAATTTGTGATATTACATTGGACCATTGAGGGTTGAATAACAGTCAACCGAAAAAGGGGATGATTCTAAATAAAAAACAACCCGAAAATAAACCCGAGATAATTGAATTTGAATAATTTATCGTATACGCTGCTTTGGTATGTCTGCCTACCTCCCACTTTTTCTACTTATGCTGAACTCTGCACTATAATCGTCCATACTGGATGCACTATTTCGTCGTCGAGAATCGTCATTATCGTCGCGAGTTAAATTTAGCAAATAATTAATTTTCTTGATGAGGTATATTAAATTGGGTGGCAGAACATAAGCACGCGCCATAATCTTATTGCTTGGGCACGTGCGCCCGACGTCCCGTACGACCATATTGCATGGACACTTTACGACTAGACTCTGTCGCAGCCATAGGGTTAAATTGCATATAATTTTCGCGAGGATCCGTATTTCGCGTGGAAAAACTGTTGGGTTTATGAAACAGAAACAGCAGTAAAACACTGAAACATACGTACGTACAGCTACTCCCACTCGTATTCGTACACAGTAATGGCGATTCATTATAAATGAAAAATAGCTTGTTTCTCCATTTTGTTGTACATTGAGATATCTAACCTTTTGCACGCACCACAGCTCGATTCGAGTTTCGTTTACGATAACAAAAATTAAATTTAGGAAATATACGAACGAAATTTTAATTACGAACATTTGTATATATTTTCGTGGGTAGAGGAATATTTTTTTTTTATTTTTAGGAGTCACGTCGCGAAATTGCAATTGGTATTGCTAGTTCGTATCGACCCATTGGCGTACGATTTAATTCCAATTTTTCCAACGTATACTGTTTAATTTTGTTCAAATTTTTTTTACGAATACCTCGCGAAAAATGTATCGAGCTTGACACTTGCGACGAGCAATAGTGCACGAACACGAGTGGGACTAACTTCATACATTGCTGTTATCGAAACCCAACCTTAATTGTAAATTGAAACTGTAAACTTTAGTACTTCGTTTCACGTGCAGCTTGATTTACGAGGACGAGAGAAAGTTCCATAATGGTGGTCATGGAAAGACCGAAATACAAATCGTCGAATTACATTATCAAGTAGCCTGATATTTCTCAAACTATTTCCGGGAGAATTTACCCTAAACAGGAATTGTCGTTAGCTTCTGAGATATTGTTAATTCGACCGAATCGTTTCATTAGGAATCGCGGTGCGGAACGAGGCGGTGCAGCGATGATAAAACGTTCCCTGTCACATGTAATTTCGCGTAAACGATGTTTGTTAAATACAAACTTAGGGCGGCGCAGAGACTGTTAATTAAATAGAAACTGTTCAACTGGAAATACGAGGACGATAGTAATTCTGTTTCGCGTCCAACTTGTCTGCAAGCATCATTCCGGCAAACAGAGGAATAGTCACGCGCGCTGAACTTTCGAAAACCCGCAGACGCGAACGCGCAAACATCCATTGTTGAATGTTTCTTGCCGTTATTACAACTATCGCGACAATTTTCAATGACGAAACGCCTCCCTGGGCGTTCGAGGATCGGATCTCGAGATCGATGATTCGAAAAAATGATTGCAATCCCACCCCGCAACCAAAAATAATTTTTTCAGAGTGATTTGAAACTTGTCAATTTCGCCGATAAATTTAAGGGGAACAGGTGTACGCCTGGCCAGACATTAGATTTTCAGTAATGAATTTTTTTCTCGGAAGTGAGTAGGATTTCGGAGGTATGTCTATTCATCAAAAATGCTTGCAATTGACCCCCACAACTAAAAATAATTTTTTTAGAACGCTTTGAAATTTTTTAATTTCGCCGAGAAATTTCACCACTTATTTCAATTTTTTTCTCGAAAATGCGTAGAGATTCGGGGATATGTCTATTCACCAAAAATGCTTGCAATTGACCCCCGCAACTAAAAATAATTTTTTTAGAAAGCTTTGAAATTTTTTAATTTCGCTGAAAAATTTCACCACATACTTGAATTTTTTTCTCGAAAATGCGTAGAGATTCGGGGATATGTCTATTCACCAAATATGATTGTAATTGACCCCCGCAGCCAAAAATAATTTTTTCAGAGTGATTTGAAAATTTTTTTTTTTGCCGAAAAATTTCAACACCTACCCGATTTTTTTTCTCGAAAGTGGGTAGGATTTCAGGGATATGTATATTCACCAAAAATGCTTATAATTTCCCCATGCAACCAAAAATAATTTTTCCAGAACGATTTGAAATTTTTGAATTTAATTGTTAATAACTTTTTAACGAAGCCTCAGTCAAGAAATTGATATTCTTGATTTTCGTCTTATTTTGTCCTCTAGAATCTCTCATTAAAATTTTTCTCAGTGGTGGCCAAACATCCTGTGTATAAGGAGAACGGTTCTCGTTCCGGTTCGAAGACGATCGTTCGCATTCCGTTTAAAAGTTTAGGTTATCGCGAGCCACGAATACGACGGGAGGGGTGAAGAAAAACCGAATTAAATTCGGATTTGCGGTTCGACTGCGAGGCGGTGGGAGGAACGGAATTTCGTCTCGTTGAAAACAAGCCAGGAATTTCGGCGAACGATTGCGAATAGCCGGGAAATAGAATGTGCGTGCAGTCGGGCCGCGTTTCATTCGCGTTCCATCGTGAATTCCGTTCCCGGTTAAAAGTCTCGAAGTCGCGCGTTGGCCCCCCTCCGGAATCTGGTTTGCGAAAGACAATGGCGTGTAAAAAGGCGAGACAGAGAGAAGCGGAGACGGAAACGGCGTCGAGAGCTTCGAACTTCGCGTAACGTTAATGGGGCAACGACGCCGCCAGGAAAACAATATGTAAATCGTTCGTTTCGCCTCCCAATCAAAGTCAGAATCCGCGACCGGGCTCCCGCGTCTTCCTAACGACGCAATCTAAATTCCGAAGGCGACCCCGAACCGCGCCGCGGCGCCTATACAGGGTGTACCTCTGGAAACAGGTCGCCTTAATTCGCCATTTTAAACTGCAACGGGGTTTCTTAATGGGACGCGAGCCACCTCGTAATTCTTCTCGAAATTTCGAGCCGGATCTCTCGTACGCGACTGGGTTTCTCAAGCTAACGATAATTAATCGACAATCGGCTGGCTGTCTGCAGCTTTCACGATCACGAGGTTACTTGTCATCGAGTCTTACGCAGAGTGAAAGAAGTGTTTTCTATCACGGTTGATCAATATTTAGAAGGAATTGCAGTTTAAATTTAAAAACAAATCGGGGCAACGAGGTACTCGTAAAACGAATCTATTCTTTCTCGTGGTCATTCCTTACAGAAATTTTAAACGAAGTTAAATAGTACACGTTTGAAAGATTATTTGGAATTAACGCTAGAACTGCCGAGGCAGTCAAAATGACTCGTAATTTCTAATAAAACTTTCCGTTGCATTATGCATTTCTTCGCGTGTCAATTGTTTCAATTTCTTCGAAACAAATAAATAATTCTCGGTAGATCTAGCGTTAAATCGTACGTCAAGGGGTCCACCATTTTCTCTGAGGTTCGAAAATGCAAGTTTCTCTTTTCAATTTCAATTTAAGTATTCTGTGCCCGGAAAGGTGAGTTCAACGACCTACGGTTCGAGGTCCCAAACTGATAAAGCAAACGTCTGATACTGACTTTCAATTAATTTTCGAGAGAACTGGTTTGTAAATTGACAAAATTTTTACTTTTATCCTTTGAAGTCCCTTCGAACGAAATGATACCTCGCATATCGATAAAAGCGAGGTCCAACGAGAAAGATCTGAAACGACTCGACGTCGTTGGACTTTCGTGCAACTTTCGCGCGCAACAATTCTTCTTACAAGGAATAATCTGCGAGCCATTCGAAGGCAGCATGCAAGGTGCTTCGCCCTCTATGTTTCCGCCGGAAGGAGAGAATGCACCGCGTTACGACGTTCGAGAGAAACATTCCGCGAAGAGGAACGAGTTGGAAAGAACTCGCGTCGAAGTGGCTTTCGCAACTTTCAGTGACCTTGCTTGTCTGTTCCCGCCAGTCTTCCCTCCGTCTCTCTCTGTCCCTTTCTCCGTTCGAATAAGAATTGGATTTCATAGAAATGCAAGAAAGCTCGCGTACATGCGTCGTTCCGGAAAGGGCGGAATGCAGTTTCCAGAGAGCGGGGAAGGGCGAAGCGTTTTAACATTTTCGAACGAGCGGAGAGGGGCGTACCACGCATACCTCGCGAGCTCTGTCAATGAATATGATCCTAATATACGAGCCCAAAGCCGATCTACGTTCTTCCCCGTGCATTTTTATCCTCTCGATTCCCGCCGCGTGGGAGGCAGACGGGGGTGGGGCTGTCGCGTAATTCTATTGTGCCGAAGAAAAGCGGCGAAAATTTGATCCCCGTGCATTTCCATACGTTTGTTTGCGCGCGTCTCCCTGGAAATTCCGCGTTTCTGCTGGCTTCAGAAAATAACGGACTGTTTCTGCCCCCGGCCGCGCCAGGCAATTTGCTTTTTTCCCTCCAACCCCCAAACAACGAGAACTCTCTATGTAACTTTCGCTTTTTAACGAGCTTCTGCGCGGGGATAGCGTTCGAAACGTTGAAACCAATGATGCACAGTTTCGAGCGCGCACGATCGATAGATTTAATGTTAAATACGGGAGTTCGTTCAATAAATGTTTCAATCCTAGATTGAGGGTCCCCGTGAAAACGAGAAAAAGAATCGACCCTTAAGTGGACTCACAATCTCGACGGAATTATTTTACTCGATGTTGATATTTACTTTTTTAAAGTAAAGAACTTTCGAAGGATTACGTAAATTCACATATATTATACAATATTAATAATCTGAGAGACTCGTAGAGCTTCGAAGCAAACTCGATCCCGATTAACGAAGGTAAATCTGCACAGGGAGAAACGTAAAATATGCAGTAAAACTGATGGAATGTATACCTCGAAGATATCAAGCAACTGTGCTCACAGGACGATTCATCGTTTAAAAAATTTTCTTGTAATATTAACTCGTTTGGAAGTCAGAGAGCCTGTAGACTCAACGAAACCATATATTTCAGAAGCTCGTTAAACACGGGAGTTACACACGGGGAGTTTTCATTGTAAATAATGTATTCGAGCCGATTGATCCGCGGAACGGAGTTAACTACTCTCCAATTTGAAATCCCGATTCGCGGATCCGAGCGATAGAGGGACGTTCTTGGCCCGAAAATGGAAAAAATGCCGACCGGAATCGGTTTGTGTACGGTCGACGTCCATGAATAATTCAACGAAGGTTGCCCTGTATTCTAAGGACGCGATTCTGCATATGTTATGTGCGGGGGGATCGATTCGCGGATTCGCGACAGGCGAATCGCGTGTGTCCCGCGATTTCGGGACCATCGAGAAAAATCCAAGGAGCCTGCATCACGTGCGTCGTTTCCATTTTACTTGGAACAATGGTATTTTTAACCAAATGGATATCGGGGCAAATTGAACGAGGAAGCCCGGGTCTGAGTGAAATCACGGGAAGGTACGCTTTAATAGTATCGATTTTATTCTTAAGTAATACCTTCGTTCCGATAGAAAGGTTCATTGTTAGAACTACGAGAATTACTCGACAAAGGAACCGGTGCAAGTTCGCGTTAATTCGGTATTGTGATATCGTTTTATCGTCGCGTCTGTTCGCGACAGTCGTTTACCTGCGATAGCAATGGCTTCTACTTTTGTTTACTCGACGAGGAAAAAGCAGTAATTATTCTACGCATTGGGAAATATTTTTTTGAAAATTTTTTTATATGAACTTCTCGTCACGTATTTATACCTTTGTACCTCCGTTTTTATATACACGTGGAAATGGGAAGATATTTTTTACTGTTACGCGATTAAAGATTGCTTTTAAACCACACCTCAATGTTGTTAATCAAATAAACTTCTAATTAGGAAATGGGTTCTTTTAAATAATGTGACAGAGAGATATGATTGCAAACAGTACACAAATAATACCAATAATACGTTCTGTTTTTTCTCGAGCGGTAACAATGATGATGCATTTCCGTGATGAGACGAGAGCCAGTGTTTCCAAAAAAGGATGAGGTTGAATTATTCAAAATAAATAAAATTATATTCAGTTTGTGGTATTTAAAGTATCAAGTTCAGGGCATGGGTACCTTCATAGATTTATATAGAGATTAAAAACTGCATTTAATAGTCCATTCAAAATAATAAAATTCTATTTAAAACAAAGGATGGGGTTGCATTATTCAAAATAAATAAATTACATTCAGTTTATTCCATTTAAAGTATTCAGTGGAAGGCACGAGTATCTTTATAGATCTCTGTGGAGTCTAAAAATTGCAAACAGTCCACTAAAAATACTAAAATTCTATTTAAAAAAAAAATGACGCAGTTTCATTGTACACGATAAATAAAATTCCATTCGCCTCGCTCCAATCGTATTTCGGTTTTCACCATTGATATGGTCCTTCCCGTAAACGCGAGCGAGAGACAGTAAACCGCGAGGGTTAATAGCGATAGGGTTGAGTAAACGTGGTCGCATTCTCGGAAGATCAAACGTCCCCGGGGGGGAGGTGGGGTTGGCGGCGCGTAAAACGAATTCGTCGCAGTCGCGGGTCGCCTTTGAGCGCGTTTCCGCGTAATCCGGTCAAAAGGGGAAGATAGGAAACGGCGCGGGGGCGAAACGTCGTAAAGGGGGGCTCGAAAATCGCGGGTCCGGGCGCGTGAATGGTAAACGAGACTACTCATCTTCTTCGTCCTTTCTTCGCCGCGGAGGTCTGAATGTCCGTGAGATGGGCTAATATACAGGTAGCCGGCCGACACGGACGTTGAAGTATCGGCATATAAAGGCCCGTAGTAACGTTCATAGGACGCCTGGAAATTACCAGGCCGGCGCAATGGCGCGGAGGGCGGTCCGACAAACGACGAAAAATTTAGCGGTAATCCCGAGGCCGGACGAGGCAATTCCCTCGCTGCCTTCTACGCCCGTAGACGTTGCTCGCTTCGTGTGCGCCTCTTTGACTCGCTCGCCAACAACCTTCTACCCTCTCGCGTACCTCCTTCGCCCAGAACCACCCTCCCTCTCGACGTCCCCGTCGTTCGCGGTCTCCTACCCCATCCGAGCGTCGAGCATCCCTCCGCTTCTGCTTCGTCCTTTCATCTCGCGCCTCGTCTTTCTCCGGTCCGGCTTTCTTCCGCGCCGGACCGAGAGTCTGCAATGGCGTACAATCGCCGCGGAAAGTTTTCGTCTGGAAATTTCGACGGGGATGCCACTCTCCGCGGAAGAGACAGAGAAAAGGAAGACTTCGCGGGGGAATAAATTTTTCGACGATCCCCCGTCCCCTCTTTCTCTCTCGATCCTCCCTTGTTCCGGCTGGCCGAGCCAACGACCAGCCGGAGGATATTTTACGCCGACGTCGGCTGGAGGGAGGGGGGAGGGTATGATGAAAATATTAGCGGCGGCGCACGAAAGCCGAAACACCGCTTGCTTCTTGCTGCTCGGGTAGCAAGAACAAAGATGACCGAGAATAATGAGGCGGCAGAACGGCTGGAAAATACAGGAGAGACCCTGCCCCCCTTCTAGCCCCCCTGTTCCTGTTGGCGCACGACAGGAACGTTTCGAAGAGTATTTAACCGCGGCAAGACCGAACCAAACTTTTTCCGACCGCTTCCGACTGATAATTTAGACCGGGCAGAAACCGGGGCCCCTTTCGGTTTTGTGCGCCACGCGGAGAACGCTTCCTTGCGCTTCCATTGTTCCGGTTCTTGGAACTCGTTTATTTCTACGTTCCCATAGGGTTTTCCTACGCGAATCGAGATAAAACGGAACGAAAGATCGTCCGGCGATCGTTGTTCCATTTTCTTGCACACTCGAGGGGGCATTCTACTTTGTAGGCAAGAAAATTACGTGTTTCTTTGTGATCCTTTTTGTTGTAGGCTATTAAAGGGTTTTGTGGATGTATTTATTATATATTTAACTATATTTACGAATTTCTGCAACGCGTAATATTCATTGATTACGCAGCTTTTGTTGATCAACGAACAACAAGTTATTCGAAATCCTAAACCCAAAGATATTCTTAATATAGATAAGTCTGGTTATCGCGTGAGCTAGGATCTTTTAAAAAGAAAACGAAAAATCTCGAATTCTGAGCTCGTCCTGTTTGGTCGATGTTTAAGTATAAAAATTCTATTATGGCTTGTGTCTTGATTGGCAAATCGGCGCTGGCCCATCTCGTACTATTAATATTTGAAAGGAATAAAGAACGCGTCCCAAGCTGTTCGACAGTAACAATGTTTGGATGTCCAAACAGTTTAAGTAGACTCAAAGTTCGCGAAAGATGAAACATTTTTATCGCGCGCCTTTTAAAATAATTGTAAATTTTAGCGAAGCATTAACGGCCGGCAATGCATTAAAACGCGTTGTCCGCACTTTCGCTATAAATTCTGTCGGTAAAGTTCAAAATAATGCACAGTACGTGGATTTAAACGCGAAAAACGGGCACCGATGTCAACGTAAATCTGTTAGCTTGCGGAACAATGGGCCATCGATACACAATGTCTAGTTACAAACAATTGGTCTTTACGAAGCAATGGAGCGGAGAGTTTGCATGAGAATCGCGTCGCTGTAATAACGTTATTTAAAGCGGGGGAACAAACGCCAACGAAACGCGAAACAAAAATTTGCAAACAGAAAAATTAAACACAGCGACAGATGCGACCGTATTTTAGGTTTAAGGGATATTTTGTTGTATAAATTAATTTTGAGAAAATTGCGTAGAAAATTACAGTAGGCATTTATAATGATTGCACGTTTGCAATCTTACAAAATTACTTAGTAAACTAAAATTATAATATACGGTAAATATTATTTTCCTTTTCGTTTCGCGAAAGCAATTCCACATTGAAATATGTAGATTCGGAAGATTCTGTATGTTTCTATGTTTCATGGTGCGGGTGTATAAGAGAGAGAGAAACGTTAGTATTCTTATGAGATTCGTACGAGGGAACAGCTCCGGGAGGCTTATCCGTGAAGAGCATGCGAAAGTCTGAGGTCTGTGTATGGTATTTGTAGCTGGGAAAGCAAACACGTATACGTATGGGGGGGGGGGGCGGATAAGCGGCAAAATGGAAACATCCTTTATATTTGATCGTGGGATACGTTTAGATCTATTTCGAAGGAAATTGGAAGAAAGAGGCAGGAAGGGTAAAAGGATGGTTCCGATGTCGGATGTGTTCAAATATTTGTATTTTCCAACGGATAATTCTTGGAAACGTATCGCAGATATTTGCTGCGTTTAACTCCGAGCACTTGTGGTCGATAGAAATACGACTCCAAAAATGATACGGTGAAATTACTTTGGACGAGCAAAAACGTACGTTGCTATGAGGCAATTTTTAATGAAATTTGGTAAAAATAATAGTTTTGGTCATTGCATGTCTCTATATGTATACACATACTTTTGGTCAAACTCAATATCACGAAGAACAAAGATCTTTATAACATTTTTAACCCTTAAGTGGATTATTAGCTTGAACTAATAACAGGTAAAAATCAACATTAAGTAAAATTATTCAATTGAGATTGAGAGTCCACATAAAGGAAAAGAAAAGAAAAGGTAAATTCCTTTTCGTCTCCAAACCAGACAGACTTCGTGAGGGTCTGTACAGCAAACAGTTATCCGTCTTCTGTCTTATTAAACGAAATATTACATTTACATAATGGTCTCTCGAGATTCCAATAAAGAAACTCCATCGGAAGCCTACGGAGAAATCGTCGTGGAATATTAACGAAAATGAACGTGCACCGTAAACTCCGTTTCAAGGAACGCGGTAAGACCATAGTCTTGAAAAGAGGTCTGGTTCGAAATAATACAAAAGGCGCGCATAATTCTTTGTCCACCTTTGTAAGGTGCTCTGCTGTACGTTCGCGAAATTTCCATCATACCGGGTAACTCGGAATACTCGCGAGAAGGTCCCTGAAACGCGAAACTGGAAACCTGGTAATCCGATCGTGGACAAATGTGCAATTAGGTAACAGGGGAGGCAGTATAAAAAAGAAGAGGGAAGGCAGGTGAATAAAGGAAACGTTAAAAGCGGACATGGACGGGCAGAAAGATCGCAACGAAACGGTCGGATGCGTGCAAGCATCGACACACACGGATCCAGCGCTGTTGGCTTAAATGCGAAAAAAGGGCCGTGGCGAGGGACCCGCGAGGGAAATGTTTTGCAGTATTGAGCCGATGCAGCCCGCGATACTATAGAAAACGCGTTACAGTGGCCGTAGCGGTAGTCGGAGAACCAGTAACGACGGTGGTCGTATGGGTTTCGCTGCATTTCCACGGAACTTCCTCCGGCAACGAAACGCGAAACTGTTTGGGCGTTTCGTCCCTGTAATTTATTTTGATGCGTTTACACAACTAATGGAACATTTGCACGGGAAAGGGTAAATTAGGCGAGACTGCAACGCTTTGACGAGCAAACGACCACACTTTCGGGCCAGCGTTGTTCGAATTGGCTAGGTTTTCTTAAATTCTTCTAAACGGATTAATGGTATTTTGCGAATCGTTGTAAATAGACTCGATTCATAGATCCTGGGTTTATATTTCGGCGAGAACGACGAATATCGCTTTGATTTTAACCCTCAAGTTACCCTAATATTGTATAATATATGTCAATGTAATTACTTGACAATTTATGTAATCTATTTACCAATTTGGTAAAAATTAACATCAAGTAAAATAATTTAGAGTCTACTTAAGGGTCGACATGAATACATAGCATAGAATGTTATAAACTTAGTGTTAAATTGGACATCTATAATGATAGTTGCGGTTCCTAAAGTGAAAATTGACGTTGTTTTGGTTTGGTCTGTTATATAGGATCGAATGTGTTTAGAAAACTTGACCTGGTTTAAAAACAGTATGAGATTAGGGGAAGAGGCTTGTTCAGGGTTATTCCTTATGGGAAAAGGAATCGAAAATGTAGAATAGAATATATTCGTACGAGGGTTCGCTTACGAGATAATCGAGAAATTCGTTGAGAATTTGTGCGTCTGACCATCGCTCGATATTTCTACTTGCTTTGGCGTTTGTCAACATTGAGGGTAGAATTGTAAACATTAACGGTGTCGCCTGTTCTACTTGACTCTAATTCGTTCTAAAGAAATACTAATTGACGGGAAAAAGATAATACTATATCACTGAGAATGCTTGGTAACTCAATCGTAAGTAGAAATATCGAATAATGGTCAGACGCGCTAGCCAACTCGCGTACGCTCGTTCCAAAAATTTTTAAATTCGATTTTCTCGAGAAACCACTGGATTAAACCTTTTTCTGTCGAGTCGAATGTGAGTGGAAACGTTCTTCTGTTATAAAAAATTTATGGAATCAAAGATATGCTACTGATTTATCGAACCATTTATTAGCAGTTTAACGAAATAAGCCGACTTCGTGTTTGAGGAGTAAAACTATTATAAACGTAGAGTTTGCGGATATCCGTAATATATGAATTCGTATCTAGAACGAATTAATGAATCTGATAACAACAAACGTGGAACAGTAGGGGAATTAATAATTCTCAAGTTTCTATTTTGAACCGAGATAAACGTGATAATAACAAGATAACGATAACCAGTAATCTAGGGCAAATATTAGCGAAAATATTATAGAACAAATTCTCCAAATGGTCCAAATAAACTGTGGACTTCAGTTTTTTAATTAATCCAGTATATTTAAAAAAACTGCTTAATCGTACAATTCATACTTTTTTCATAAAAGTTTCCAAGACATTAAGCCAATTTGAGGGTGGTTTTCACTTCTTTAACATGGAAATAAACAAAAAAAATAGGTTCCATCAAAGTTTATTAACATATTAGAAATACTATGCTTAAATTATTTTTCTTGCTGTCTTATTCGATACTTCGAACGCGATCGTTTAGACAACGAATTATAAAAATAGTCTGGAGCTACAGGAGCCGAATAAAACTTGTTAAGAAGCCGCCGCGTATACCGGAAACGTGCTAATTCCGTGAAAGACGAACGCTAGAGCCACTCTTTACTTCCGCACGAACGGTTTCCTCGGATCTCGACGTCCCGTCGTCGAGTTTGGTACGTGAATTTCGGTGTTGTCCCGGATAACGAAATATTACTCTACCCACTAGGCTACCTATATACAGTCGAGATGTTTGTCTTTTGAACTGGAAGCCCCCGGTAAAGGAGTCGTCGGCGTGTTTGCACCTGTTGACTTCTCTCCAAGCTCTAGCGAGTAAACTTTTACTTTCTTCCGTGTTACTCGCGAACAGCGAACCATTCAAAGTCTTAAACGATGATAAAACGCTTGATCCAGAGCGGGAGGGGGAGCTCGTTTCAACTCGATCGCTTCCCGAACTTTGCAATCGTTTGCCATGCAAATTTCTGTACATCGATCGGACCGCGGTTAAAGAATCGCAGTAAATCGATCGAAAACCCACGATCAACGCTCGGAAATATAATTCATTTCAAGCTTCGAGCATTCTAAAAATATAAAATATCGAAACTGCATACGTGCTCTCAACATTTTCACTTTCTATCGGAAGGTATCGCTGGGATTTTTATTTTTCAGGATGGAAGGTCAACAAAATTTTATTTTTATCGTTACGTTGCGTTTGTATAAAGGATATCGCAAGAGTTTATTTTATTATATCTCGAGTATTAGCACTTACTGCAATTTTCTGTCACAGAGAGAGAGAGAGAGTTCTAGTAGCAGTTGATCATAATTCCATGTCAACGAACGAGAAACTCGACGATTTAATTTCAAATAATTTGTCAAACGTATACTACTTAATTTCGTTTAAATTAGTTCGTACAAGGAATGGCCACGAAAAAGAATTTGTTTTACCATTACCTCGTGGACGTAACAATGTGTTGATTTTAACATATAAGACTCGATGACGAGTAAGTAGATTGCGAACGAGTATAACGAGTCAGACTCGTCATTGTACAGCAAGGGGTTAACCACTTAATTTCTACTTTGATTTACTTTCGCGAATTCCACTATAAATCTCGTACAAGAACGATGGAAAATTTGTATAATATCCGCGTTTCCTCCTGAAAAACTGTCCTCCATCGCTGACCCACTGCCTACGAGCAAATATTATTCCGATTCGCGAACAAACGCGCGTAGCCGCCGGGAGCGGAAGCGTTTTATGATGGTAATCAGTAGGACAAGCATGTCGCGAGTGACGGCTATTATTTCCCGCAGAAATTGCATCTCTTTGAGGCCGGTCTCAAATACTAATCGAGCAATCCCGGCACGAGAGGAGCGCCGTCTAAGATATCCCCTGTCCCCCTTCCATTTTTTCCTTTTATACCCCCGACACGGTGTTTGTTTGTGCACCGTAGTCTCGTTAGAGGCACGCTTGAATACTTCTAACGAGGAACGAACGAGAACGAGGGGATAGACCAGCCAAGGTAATCCAAAATATATTACTGGGGCTTTGTACCTTTGTACCTTCCGCGAGCTACCCCCGGGGGTGGTGTACGTTCTCCTCTACCAATCTCCCCTCTTCGTTTCGCTCTTTTCCCATCCCGGATTTTCTCTTTTTTTTTTTATTCCTCCCTCTCTCTCTCGCGCGCTCTGTATCTCTCTCTCCACGCCCCTAACCCCTTTTTTACCCCGGAGTTATTACCACGCCAGGACCGGGAACCGCAAGCCCCGCACGCATAGATAACGGCTTGGCCGCGCTCGAAATGAATTCGAATCGCGCAGAATTTAAAAGCCCGAAGGTAGAACGTACAAGCCCCGGTGTCGCACGCAGGCGTGTGTGGTACGTGGAAACGCGCACAGAGAAATACCTCGGCGTTCTCCGGGGCAAGAATTCCGTCGTGCTCGATTTTTTATCACCACGCCCACGCCACCCACCCGCGTGCACCGGCGGACAATCGATAAAGCCCGAGATTTATATTCGCGGACGATCCTACGTCCATGGTTTTCTTACCGTGAAACGCCGCGAACGCTACAGCTAACAGTACTCCCTCGCTAGATGACCGAAAATCTGGTCCGTCGATCGACTTACACCGTTGTACGGCGTGACGAGTATATATGGGAGTTCGAGACGAAATTAATAACTCCTAAACTATTCAATCTTCGACCTAATGTCGGGTAATTGGATTATATCTACATACGAAGTGATAAAAACGAGAAATAATCATAGATCTCTGGCCACACATTATATTTGGGGCAAGGAATTTTTTTCTCGAAAGTGCGTAGAATTACGGGGATATGTGTAATGACCAAAAATGATTGCAATTAACCCCCCTAGCTAAAAATAATTTTTTCAGAACGATTTGAAACTTTTCATTTTCGCCGAAAAATTTAGGCACCTACTCATGTTTCGTATTTGATTTCGTATTTTCTTGATCGCAGTGAAATGTTTACAACGCAAGTATATAATTTTCTTTTTGGGAAATATATATTTTTTTGGGGTCAATTTAGTGTAGTAATTTTTATATTAGCAAGCTGCTGATCGGTATGTTTTTACCAAAGGAATTTGTTGACCAATATTTCACACGAACCATTTCATATTTCCATATTTACAGTATATATTTCATATTCTATATACATTCTACCGTCAGCCAATAACAAAATTTTTCAACTTTATTTAGCAAATTCTTTAGCACACGTAACGTGCTGGGCGCAGGTGTAGTCAGCTCGATTGCTGAGTATTGAATGCATTCGACGAGAAAAACGTGATGGAAATTCGAAATATTTATTTATTAAGAATATTCGTTTCGAGTTGTATAGATTTTTTTATTTAATTTTACAAACACCTAGGAAGGTACGTCTGATTTAGTTACCTCTCTATATAAATACATAGCGAATGGAAAATGAAACGATTAATTGCATCTGCTCTTAAAAATCACGAACAATGATTACTCGATTTTTCCATCTAACGTTAATCTATCTTGTCCTAGTTGCGTGAAATCGTTAATATTTCTCACGATAAGCGAGTCACGCTTAATCATCCATAACCCAAATTAATAATAACGAGATACAAATTGAAAGATAAATTTTAACGAACAGACACTTCTGTTACCACTCTGAAATTATAGAATTTGTAAGATAACTATCCTGAATAAATCCTAGACCATATACACGTAATTGGAAACTTCAAAATATTATATTTGAAAACCCTATGCTGTAAACGTCCCTTGAAACCGAGTGCCATTAGCTTCGTAATCGTGCAAAAGCTTTTCAAAAAGATAGAAATGGAGGCAACACTGTACCGAAACGATGCTGTCGAATGGGAGTCGAGGACGGTGGTAGCGGGCATGTGATTTGGGAAAATTAAACTTTTTATGCCTTGCAGCGATCTGAGTGTTCGGGGAGGAAATGAAAAATGTCGGTGCCAGTCGTAAAGTTAAATTAAGTCTCGTCCCGAATGTTCCGGCAGGAGAGTTTTTGCCGAACGTCTGGCTTTGGACCTATTCTCCTTATCGTTTAGCCCCCGTACAGGCTGCGAAACGAACCGGTAGGAAGTGGCCATTAGTATTAACAGCAATATTATATGCTGCTGCGATTCTCCGCGTGGTATCGATTAACAATTAAAAGCATTCAGTCCCTTGCGACCATATATTCCTGCCAGAAACATACCAGATGATTCCACAGTCTTTATCTTGTTCGACGAAATCCAAACGGTCCCCAAATTATCCTCAACTCGTTAAAAAATATTCGTTCGTCGAACGTCACCGGTGTAAAAATACACAGGCAACGGCGAGTAAACGTATACCTGGGAATATTTGAAAGCTCGCGACTGTTGCAAGCTTGCATACGGACCGAAGCTACCCATTTCGAGCACTTTCTATAAAGGTGCAGCTACACGCTGAGTACGAAATGTCTGCATCTTGGAAACGAGGTCGAATAAGCCGCACGTTTGTACGAACACTTCGCGTTTCTTTTGTGACCCCCAATCTATCGCTGAAACGGGTCCCACTGTACGCCCCTGCGCGACCGTTCGCAAAATACATTTTACGAGCTTTGTGGGTCTATCAAGCCGCGCATATTCCATATCTACAGAATCCACCAGAGTTCGAATGGTACAAATATAACGAAAATATAGTGTACAAATGACGTTCAAATAAAACTCATAACGTAGTTAAGTATTTCGAGCAACCAATTCGACACCATTATTTGAAACTGTCGCAGCATCGTTATTTAACTCGTGAAAAAAAACAAGACGCGTGGGGATCTTGTACCCCCCTCCCCCTCCCCCCGTAGCTCGTTACGCGAGTTAATTGTTTCTAAATAAACTTTAATACGTAGGATTTCACTTGCTCGGTCAGGACCGCGCGACCTGTCCACGCTGTTCCGATTCGAATAACATATCCGCTCGGCCGCAACGTCGGCAATTTACTGCTAATTACTTTTCCCCACGGTTGCTGGCGGTCTAGCTGTAAACAGTTTGATGATATCGAAATTAATTAAACCGGGATTCTTAATTAAGGGGGGGAAACCACTGTGTCGGCTGAAAATAAAGGCAACTTTCAAGAATTTTTTGGGCGTAACTATGAAACTCTTTCTGGTAAATGTTTTCGAAAGTTTCTGGAGCTACTTTTAGTAAAAAAGTTTGCACAAAAATATTAATTATCATAGACATAATAGGAACCGGCATGAGGGGCCTTCAAGAATTTGTTAGAAACGGGTGGACGTGTGATTTTTCACTGCAAGTCGTGAAACAAGAAATCATGTAATTTTCTTAAACTGTAAGACGGTAGCTGCAGTTGCACGTATGGATTTTTAAAAATAATTTTTTGTTATAAAATGGTGGAACTTTGGAGAAGTCCCAAAAAACTGTGACAAAATCAATATTTCTTTTAACACTACGTCGAAACCGAGAGTATTTGAAAGAGATAATAAACAAATTTCGAATTTTTTAATCCACTGTAAAAAGGGATTGTTTTTGAGGAACGAATGTGTCCGCCATTAATACACTGCACGATAATATTTGATTTCACCGTTAACCTAGTTTCGACCCTGGATTCCCTGCGACCTTTGATCTCTGGCGAGCATCGTAGTTTACACCAGACTGACCGCGCCACGGCAGAATTTCGCGTCTTTTGGCACTTTTTCGACGACGAGGCAACCGTTTCTCGCGCTCTAATTCCTCCCACTGTTTTCGCCATTTTCGAATTAACGCGGCAGACCGACTGGATAATCGCGTGCATGCTCAAACGTTAATATTTCCCGAAGGAATTCGTCCGTCTGGTCATTCTTCTTGGTTTAAATTTAACCAGGGTTCTAATTAATTCTGTCGTCCAGAAATATGGTGGACAGACTATTTCCTGCCTTGGTTTACAGAACTGTACCGTTTCCATTGTTCACGATCTTTTACACGACGACAGAGCAGTCTTGCTTGTTTGAATCATGTATTGAAAAGTACTCGAATTGAAAGAAAACGTTCTTCGACGAAGTTGCAATTATTTGGAGGAACGTCTAATTTTCTAACACACCGTGGACAATTTTTTCCATGATCTTTCAATTAAAAAAAATTTGTGTCATATCGGTTTCAAGTGTCTCCGTTAATATCGTTGTTGTTTGCTTTCCATAGCCATTTTCTTTAAGGAAATCTGCTACTCTGAAGTATGTATGTACCTTGCACAGTTTAAGGAATGTTCGAGCTGTCCTTTCGATGGGACTCGGTTCTCAGAAACTTCTGCAGACTCTTCAACCGTTTGAGAAACATAGGTAGAGAATACACGACAAGACTTTTGTACGAGTTTCGCGATATACCCTCTGGGTTCTTAGGAGTTTCCATCTCCAGGGCTGTGTTTCTCGAATTTCGTTCGGGTCAGATTTAATGTATAGGGGATAAATAAAGTGGACACAATGGATAGAAACTTCCGGAGTAAATAGGACTCTTGATAAACGATAAACGAGAAACCAAAGATATTCCGCTTTGAAAGTTTGAAGCGTCGAACTCATTACATGGGAACCCGAATGTTCCTGATATATAAATTCTATAAACTCTTATAGTTTCGCTTCGAGTGCTCAAATTTTCAATTTTGTTCGATCGATCTCGTAGAAATTCTATTCGTTCAAACTGTTTCGCGTCCCGAAATGCTTAAGCAGAAGTTTATATATTCAGTCGTCGAAGACAATGCCCCGCGAGTGTATTTGTACGAGAAGTTCTCGAGAACTGTTCGAGCATTATAGTTTTCGATGCGTATTAACGGTTAACTGTTACCCGTCTTTCATTCCCCAAAGATCCGCCCAGGCACTTCGAATTACCCGGATGTAGGTCAACGCGCGCCTATCAACTTGCACACGCTTCGCTATTCGGCTCGTTAACTAAAATACGAGACTGTGAAACTTAAAACCCCCGTTTGTTTCGCCTAAAGTGGACGCGTACTTCGACGTTTAGCAGGCTGAACACACCCTGTAATACGTTGGCACGATATCAACGCGCGGTAACCCGAACGCGTTGGATTCAATTACTTTTTAGGGAAAACGGAGTACGGGACAGCCGATGTCACACCGTCATTTGGTATCGAATAACGTATCGAATGTACTCTTTCATTCGATCCCCCTCCCCCCTGTGAAAATGGCAGCAACTTTTTAGCCATAAAGCATCCTAACGCAGGAATTCAACCAAGCGCAATGAATAGTTTGGAATTTTGTGAAATGGTTATTTTATAAACTAGGTTAAATTTTTATTATTTTTTTAGGAAATATTGTTAGTTTCTAGTTTCCAATAAAAATTTCAATCAACGAGTAAAAAGTATACAACTATTTATCCCTCAATATAGATTGCAATTAGAAAATGAAATATTCCACGAACGAACAGATAGAAATTTAATTTTCGATCGAACGAACGTCACGAATGGATTGCAATACGACGGTATTATTGGTTATCCATTACTCGAATGAAATGTTTCTCAATCGTGTCGTAAGGGGTTTACCTCTGTTAAGTCTCCTTAAGTTTCATTAGAAAGAAACCTGATATAAAGAGGACACAAAATCGCGTTCGTTAATTAATGGCATTCGATGCTACTTTGAAACGATAACTGCTACGCCAAGCAGGACCCCGCTGTGTTCCAATTAGAATAGCAAATCGCATTTCAGCCAGCTTTCCTGATCCGTAATTAACGTATTCGTACTCCCTCGGGGCATTCTTACGTCAAAGTGTAAGAGGTAAGAGCGGGAAATGGATTTCGTGACAGTACAGCAAACGATGTAAATTGGACAAATGATCATTTACATCCATGGATGCTTCGTATTTACAGAGCATTAAGACACGTAAGTAAATATCCCTGCGACTAATTGCACTCAACGTCTCATCCCCATATAATATTTCGAGCACGCCGAATCCTTGAAGCGATTATACGTGTACTACGGCATAATATGAGTTACGCGAATGAGTATTTACACAGGGTACCTGCAATTAAATAGGATTAATCCGTGTACACCGAGAGTGGTTTATGCCACGAAATTAAATGGTATGGAAGGCGTTAACTCTTGAGATTAATCGAATACCTCGTATGGGAAACACGGCGTTAATTATCGAGGTTTTGATTCAAGGAACTGATCATTTAGGATCGTGCACGAATACGCGTGTTTACTTATAATTGATATTATTTTTGAAAATGTTTTCGACATCGTTTTTATTTTTGATCGACCCATATTCCAAATAATACAAAGTTTCCCTCTCGAGCCACGACACGCAATTTCATTCACGTTCGAAAATTATGTTTCAACAAAGAGAAAAAATTATCACGATATATATGCAAACAACGCGTACGCTTTTATTTTCGTACGATCTAAATTACACAGGACAAAAGTGTCTTTCTTGGTGCACGGCGCGCAATTTTATTTATATTCTAGAATTTATTTTTGCATACGAATCATACCAGAGGCGCCACGAAAAGTACGCAGCACGTAACTTCGTAATAAATGCAAAAGTAATTTAATACTAATTAATTTTTAATTACGTTCTGAACAATGGCACGTGCGTTGCAAAAAATGCGCGTTCTGCAATAAATAGTCGGCACGATGTTTAAATAATATCATAATTGTCCTGATGGAAATACTTTACATGAACATTTTGTTTAATTGCAACAAATATTGCTTCCTCTGTCTATTTTGTAACAGACAGTACTATACGACCTTTTTGTTCTTTCACCCAAAAAATTGCAAAATGTCACTAAAATACGTATAAATAAATCTTCTTAATTTGACTGTAAAAGGCGCCACAGTTTAACTGTAAAAAAATTGCAACCCTTTAAGCCACTCTGATAATAAATACGTGCCAATCGATCCGTCGATGCACATTCGAAATACGAACGTATACAAATGTTCGCTCAAAGTGCACTATAATACGGTCGAAACGAAGTAAATAATAAAAAGAACCAAGAGGTCGGTCCCCGGGGGAAATTTGTACAGAATCGGTTCGGTTGGTTGCCTAAAGATCCACGAAAACATCGGTTCCCGGGTCGGACAATCGATCGTAGAGTTCCCCAGGTGGCTCGAGGTCCGAAATTTAGCAACGTCCAGGCGCGACACGATATCGCGGGCCATTTTATCGCGAAAAATAATTCTCGGGACGGTTAAAGCCGCGCCGGTTAACGGAACCGCGAGCCGCGATTTGTATCGGAAATCGGGAACTGTGTATTTCGCCGGATCGTTGGAGCGGATATTTTTATGCGTTTCTCTCTTCCTCTATCCCCATTCAACCCCCGCGTAATCGCCTCGCGAACCTCTCCGTGCCGTTTCTCGACGAGATCCTTCGCGGTTCACGATGTACAGCGTGACTCACGAGCTCTGTCACTGACGAGGGTAAATGTACATTAGTAATTTTATATTTAGAATACAGCAATGTGTCGAAATCGAGCATAAAATGTTGAGCATGCTATTGAAGAAAACAAGGTTGATCTCTGTATCTCTTCTACGCCGCCACTTTCGAGAATATTATTTACACTACATTACGTGCTTCTCTAAACCCTACAACTTTCGTAGATAACATTTTCTCGTATCGTTTGAAATAGACGAGATATTCAAGTGGATAGAGTTCGCGAGATTGTATAGCGCGAATCACCGAAAAAGGAACTTGATGAAAAACGACGTTTAGAGGTTAAGAAGGTGGTTACGGTGGTTTGTATGGGATAGAGGATCGGAATAATCTGTTGGAATCTTGCGAGAATACAATTTGAAAGGAATGATCTATTAAGTGGACAGAGTTCGTGAGGCAGGCTGTATCTCACAGCGAATACCGGCGTCCGTGTTGGAATCCTCGTGACGTCGGTAAACGTCGAGTCATCGACATCAAAGAATGTCGTGCGTTTCCCTTCGCCCTTCGACCCCGTGTCCATCGCGAATCTCGACCCACCTTCGGCCTCGCCAAAGAAATTCCCCCATTCAGCCGCCGCTGCCATTATCGGGACCGTTGAACGGCGTTCGCCATGCATCGGGCGTACCAGGGGGTTAGGTGGACCAGTTTTCAAAATAATACACACCTGTACGTCGCGTGGGTGTATTTTTATCGGGCGATCGGGCCGCTCCATCGATTCGTCGCAACCGAGGCGCAAAAGCTTGGCAGTCGAGAGGGAGGGAGACAGCCAGAGGGTGGCGGCGTAGACGAGGAACGCAAGGAGCGACGAAGACGGGAGGAGGCAGCGATGAAAAAGGGAGGAACGACGGAGGAGGACAGCGGAGAGGCTGAGAGAAAGGGTGAAAAGGAGTCGAAGAGAGAGAAAGAACCCCTCGCCCGCGCCACCCACGGTAATTATCGAAGGCGGGGTTGTCGACCTCTTTTAGTCCTGGCTGCTTGGACTTTTACCGTTGGTTGCCTCGAGGATGGTGTTCGTCTCAAAGAGAGGTATGCTCGTAGCCACCGTGATATCAGAGATAGTCGAGCGCGTGCTTCCCTCCCCCCAGGATGAGGTTTAATAAAACTTGCTAGACAATAGGCGCCGGGGACGCGCGCAATAAACGAAATTGAAAAAAAGAGTTACCCGGTTTATTGCGTGCCGCGCTGCCCGTGGTGCGATCTGCGTGCATTTTCGAGGATAATTAATCGCGCGGATGTTTTCGGGGCTGTTATCGAATCTCGATTTCGAACGAAATCATACTGTTTTCGTTCGAACGTGTACCAAAGAGTTGGGAGTAATTTTTGTCCGGATAAAAATTTATTTTTTACCGGTGCTCGGAGGCCAGTGTACATAATTGCGTACGTTTGGAAAATTACTTGTGATTTAATTAAAATTCTTTTTTAATCGAAGAATCTACCTATTGGCCACCCTCGAGTGAAAAAGAATTTACTAGTATCGATCGATGGTATTTTCCTTTAGAAAGGATCTATAGAGTTTGTCCCAGTTTGCGCTCATTACGACGAATAAGCGGCAAATAAAATAAATAAACATTAGAGGCCAATGATTTCTCGTTGAATGCTAGCTAACAGTTCGAGAGCGGATCCAGCTAAAATGTGATCTATTCGAGCGTCGATATCGCGCGGAAACCAGGTGATCTTTTGATCGAGGCTGCGCGGATGTAAATTGGCCTCGCGTAAACGTAAAATTGTTTGAAAGTTATTTAACGATTTTCGATATAATTCCCGCCCGAAATAATTCGTTCGCAATGTTCCAACGGTAGCCGCATTGCGATCTTTATCATAATTTTAATTAAAATCGCGGCACTTTTCGGTAGTTTCTCGATTCGAATGCTTCGAGAGCACGTGTTTCGCTGAAACGTTAACGGTAACGCGCGCCAACGAAGTGGTATTCCAGGAAAAATCTGACTCCTTCGAGCCGTTTCCATCGACTCCTCTAACTACTAACGAGTCGAAACTTCTCTCTTCCGCCTGGTGAGCCGGAACACCCTAAGTCTGCCCTCCTTGGCTTTTTGTCCTCGTTTTTCCGCGGCTCTTCCTATCTCCCTCTCATCCCCGGGAGTATTTTCTAACGAAGAAGAAGAAAGTCGCCGGAAGTTCCGGCAACTCTGCCACGGCTCAACGAGTGGAGTCAATTTTTCATCGCTTTTAGTTGCTCTTCCGACGGATAACAGAGAGAATGGCCGCGGGAAACCGGAGGAGTCTTACTTTCGGTCCACGGAACGTCGAAACTTCTCTATCCGTTCTCGTACTTTTTTACAAATTAATGCGCGCCTCGTTTTTCCGTCGTGCTACATCGCACGTACAGTTCGTTACAGAAACAAATAGTATACAGTCTTAGTTATTGTCGTTATAATAATTTTCGAGATTTATTAACACATTTCCATTTCGTGTCAGAATTCTTTGCTCGAGAATTTTAGAAAAATTACATTTTGTAGAGTTATTCGACGTTTTGCAATTCAAATGTTGGCGCCACGCACGGTTGCCGCGAGAACCGGTAAGGTTAAGTTTAGGTTAGGTACTATATCACACGGATGTTTCGTTTCGTTACAGAATCAAATAGTACACGATTTTGGTTATCGTCATCGTTACAATTTTCGAGATTTATTAACACATTCCCATTTCATTTCAGAATCGTTTGCTCGAGAATGTTAGAAAAATTACGTTTTGTACAGTTATTCGACATTTTGCAATTCAAATGTTGGCGCCACGCGCGGCTGCCGCGAGAACCGGTAAGGTTAAGTTTAGGTTAGGTACTATATCACACGGATGTTTCGTTTCGTTACAGAATCAAATAGTACACGATTTTGGTTATCGTCATCGTTACGACAATTTTCGAGATTTATTAACACATTCCCATTTCATTTCAGAATCGTTTGCTCGAGAATGTTAGAAAAATTACATTTTGTAGAGTTATTCGGCGTTTTGCAATTCAAATGTTGGCGCCACGCGCGGTTGCCGCGAGAACCGGTATGGTTAAGGTTAGGTTAAGCGTGCGTCGGCTACGTGAGCGCGTCGTGTCGTTAAGAAATCGAGTGAAGAAAGGACGCTACGGTGTAAATAACAAATTCGCGGAGAATAACTTTGGTCTAGCTTCGATAAATAATCCCTGTCTCGGAATCGAGTCGACATTAGACGAGGCAAACGATCAGTGACGGGAAAGATCGTCGTAAAGCGTGCACGATAACCAACAAAAGTGCAAGGATGACTGGGAACAGTGAGAAATAGAGGTGAATTGTTGTGCACACGTACCAAAAAACCGGGAAGGCAAGTAGAATACCTCCGCCCTTTCTGTCTTCCTGTTTCGTCTCGTCGTTCTTTCTCTGGTTTTCCGTTCCGGATTTCACCTAATGGTTGTACAGGCCATGCCGAGTATCGAGGGGATATCGCATTACTCGCTCGAGCAACAACGTATCGTGCGTCGTGTAATTCCTCTTCGAGCATCAAACGCATTGTAGACGGTAAGGAATATTAATAACTCAAACATTATTGCATATAAACAAAAGAAGAAAACTAAGAACACTGCAATATATGTGTATCGAATTACAGACGCATTCGAGAGTCATGTTTATATCTTAACACTAACGCCGCGTAGCCATTACTGACAACTGCTGCCATCTCCAAGTCGCGGTGGAAAAATGAAGTCGACGGTATGTGAGTACTGATTAATTTATTCTAATTCACGAAATATACTAATAATTGGACGGCCAGACAGGGCCCAATATTATAATAATTAAAGCATGTATTTATGAATTTAATATTATAAATTGGTTAGAATATTGTTCCTACTCTACAAGCGTGTTTAATTAGAAATAGTATTCGTTCGAATGGGCGAGGCATTCGGGTGTTATTCGTTCTGGCCAGTCACTGATACGTTTATCTTACGTTCAGCTCGTGGAAAATACTCGCGCTTGGCTTTGGACGCTCGATGGAGCCGAAGGGAATACTATCCGCGGTAGTGGGGAAGATAGAGATGATTTATGTAGGCCGTACAGGTACAATTTGTATCGTGTCAGTTTTTACCGACCAAGACATAGCTACGCGCGTGGACGGCTGAGTTATTGCTCGAGTCAGGGTTGTCGAGACAGTTCTGAAACAACTGGAAGTACGCGATTGGGCGAAAGAAACGTTTCCCCTAGCGTTTTCTACCGTTTACCTTCGCTTGTTTTTTTTTTTATACGAACGATTATTTCTATCTCGAGCACACGTTGTCTCGATATACTTCTATTTCAGATATGACCAGCGAAATTCCACTCTAAACATTGTAGGACACGTTTCGTAGGATCAGTAACAATAGTTCATCCAGCGTATACAGGGTGACCAACCCTGGGAAAAATTTTAATGGAAGATTCTACAGGCTAAAATAAGACGAAAATCAAGAATACCAATTTGTTGATGGAGGCTTCGTTAAGAAGTCATTAACGTTTAAAGTTCCGCCCGTATTGAATTTTTTTCTCGAAAATATGTAGGATTTCGAGGGTATGTTTATTCACAAAAAATAATTGTAATTGATCCCCACAACCGAAAATAATTTTTCCAAAACTTAGGTACAGAATTTAGGTACTTCCTGTCGATTTTTCTTAAAAATTCGTTTTTCATTTTTAATAAGTTTGGTTGACGCGCTACAGAAAAGTTGTCTAATACTTTCTTGTAGGTACCCATGAGCTCTACCTCAGAAAAAAGTTTCATTTAAATATATTCACTATTATAGGAATTATGGCTGTTTGTAAATTGGACCATTTGTATGTGGTTTTTCTCAATTTAGAAGGTCAAGGAACAACTTTTTCAATATTGTTAGAATTTCTACATATTCTTCACTAAAATACGCGTTATTTGCCTGTTGGAACATTAAAATCCTTCAATCCATTCAGAAGTTATGACGTTTTAAAGATTTGCATGAAATTTTGGGGGAGTATTAGATTTCTGGTAAGGAATTTTTTTCTCGAAAATGCGTAGGATTTCGGGGGTATATGTAATGACCAAAAATGATTGTGATCGATCCTTGCAACCGAAAATAATTTTTTTAGTACAATTTGAAAAATTTTTTTTTCGCCGAAAAATTTCAGTCCCTACCCTAATTTTTTTCTCGAAACTGGGCAGGATTTCGGTGGTATGTCTATTCACCAAAAATGATTGTAATTGATCTCCGCAAACAAAAATAATTTTTTCAGAATGATTTGAAATTTTTTAATTTAATTTTTTAATAACTTTTTAACGAAGCCTCAGTCAAGAAATTGATATTCTTGATCTTCGTCTTATTTTGGCCTCTAGAATCTCTCATTAAAATTTTTCTGAGGTAACCGAACACCCTGTATAAAACAGAAGTATCGTGTCGTTAAGGGACAGTTTTATGGATTTATATTTTTCATTGATATATACTACACGTTGCAGAAATATCGTTGGCATTTTCCAGGTACGTTTGCGATATTGCATATTTTAAAAACGTTCTCCGCAACGTTACAAAATATGTGCGACTTCGAAGTACGGTGTATGTTGCGTTTATCAGTCGAGAGACCCGTTCCGTGTTTGAAACTCCTCAAAGGCTAATAAACATTGGCCCCGAAACCCTTTGTTCTTCGAGATGCAGACATTTTAACTGTTAACGCGAGCGTGCACGACAGCCGGTGTCCACGGGTGGAACCACTTATCCGACTTTGTACCTCTCCTCGCGGCGTATTGTGTTTGAATGGGGCCGTTCACGTATACGCGGTAATTCTCGAAACTGGGACAAGCTGTAGCTCCATTTTTTAAACGAAGATACAAGAGACTATTTCGGGAGTTGGGAATCCTCTTTGCAACGGCGCGAGCGAAACGGTGCGTTTCCACTTGTTTTTCTTTAAGCGGATCCACGCGTTCACGAAAGTCTTACTTTCGTTCAGAAACGTTTCTAACTTTTCGAAGATCACGAATCCGTGATCCAGAACATAACATGAACATCATTCGTTCTTGCTCCCCATTATATTAACAAAAGAATTTCATGCGTACTTTACTCTCGATTTACAAATAATATCAAAAAATATTGAAATTGGTCGGAAAAAGAATTGTGAGGTTCATCGCCTCCCGTACTCGCCGCCAGAGGGGCCGTTACTCTCGCAAGCGCTCGACTAATATTCTGTAAAAAAGTTTTCTTTGGATAACCAAGCTTATATGACAACACCCTTTCGTTTAACAAGTCCCAAAATTTGTATTACGATCAACCTTGTTTAGCTCTTCCATCCCCCGTGGCTCGTACGAATGCAAGTTTCCCGTTGCTTCTTCGCGTACGTTCCCCGCGCGAACAGGAACATCTTTATTGCAGCCCTGGTGCACGTTTAGACGATCGTAGGAGCGTCGGGATTCAAATAGTACCGTCCCGGCAGACAGTAATATTCCGTTTTCACCGAGCGAGCGAGTCTGCGAATTAGCGCGACGTTACTGCTGGCAAGTGCTCGACTCGATGGGAAGTAATATTGTCCGACTGGCGGGTAGGGTCCTGTTTCAACCATTTCGGGCTCCTTTAAACAACGGGCTCCGCGCCAAAACCGCCTATCCTATTCTATCCGAGCGAGGAGCCACGCTCGGAGATTCCCGTGGTAAGCTCCGCATTCGCGTCACGGGCCACGGTTAAATCCAAGATACGAGCAAGTCCGAGAAAATGAATTCGCGCAGTATCCAGCCACGGCTACTTCCGGTCGTGATACCGTGTTCGCGAACGATAATGAAATTTTTACGATTCGCCGTACGAGCAAACATCATTTCGCGCGTAAATCGCGTCCCCTGCAGCCAGGATGTAATCCAGCAGACGTTCGACGAGGCGCCTCGTCGAGAAGATTCAATTTCATCGAAATCGGAACGATCGAACGTCCCGAGTGTTCCGTATTATTTTTAGGCGTGGGACATAGCGGCTATGAATTCGAAAGGGTACTTTGTCGGAGAGATTGAATCAGGTTACGGATCGAAACGATATTACGCGTCGATTTGAATTTTATGGTCGAAAACCTCCGCTCCTTTTCTCTCGGCTATGGTCCTCTCCCAGGGCATTGGAAACGAATAATTAATATTTTAATTATATTACAAGACAAAAGGTGCTCTACAGTTTGAGCTCCATTTCTTTTGTTGTAATGGAATAAAAAATTATGAAAAAAAATCATGGACGTTGTGTCGGGAACTAAAACTCCGTATTGCACTGTTCAGATTTTAATTAATACATCTGCTTAGTTTTCTTACTGTCTAAGCTTAACCTATTATTTTAATCTACGCTACAGTAATTCACAGTTTGTCTTTTAATACTTTTAAGATATTATTACTTGTGCACACTCACTAAGGCGGGCGATTCAAACCGATTACCTCACTTCAACAATAACAATTTGCTAAAAGTGTATATAAACGTGGCCAAGCGAATATTTCAGACTATAATTTAAACATATATGTATATATATGGATTTTAATTTTTTTAACCCCTACTCGTACGAGTCTGACTCGCGATGAAGATTTTGGCTCAAACATGAACGTCACGAGCCAGACTCGCGAACAGCTAAATACGATCGTGATTGAGTTTTTAAAAATTACACACTGATAACCGTAACAAGATCCGCCAACTGTAGTAATATAAACGTGCTTTTAACATTCAATTTGTGAAATATTAAAATTACTACAGTCGTAAAATTATTCGTCGAACACGACCATCGTGTCGTCATTTCGCGTATCATAAAAAGTTTTTGGCGGTACGATAGAAAATGAAAAAGGTTCTCGTCTCGGAAGAGAGAAACATTCGAAGACGGATCCACCAATCATTCATAATACATCAACCCGTACATTATAGAAAATTACAGTGGTACCAGTCGTTCGCAGTCAGACAAGAATATCCAAGTGAATGCATTCATTAAGAACGCATTGGAGATTTCTGTCAATAGTCGAACACACGTCAGCCGTTTGTATACATATTCCCGCGCGTGGGTGTAAGCTCTCTCGAACTTCTGCTGTGCTCGACAGCATTTTCTACTTTGGGACGAGCATCTTATCGATTTTAGCGGAATACGCGCCCATGGGGATCGCCGACTCTGTCCATTATTTCGTATCGGGACCGTTCGAAATATTCCGCGAGCCCGTTTAATCGCGAAAAATCGTAATTAAAACTAACGCATAGCTTCTTGGAACGCGTCTGAACGAACGTCGAAGAAATTATTGTTTTGTGTTTTCGCTCAGCAGCGGAAAGGCGAAGTGCGTGTCCTGTGGTCCAATGAGGACCTTCATTATTTGTAATAATCCTGAATAGCCATCGTTAAATTGGATCACGGTTAAATAAGTTGGACCACTTTAGTCGTGTATCGATACATTTCATTTACACTACTTATCGCTCTATATGTCGCAGACCTCACCAATTCTGACTCAACAGTCCCCTCTTAGAAGACACAATTTTTACCCCGGATTTACGAATCGAAATTGTCCCTCCACTTTTTATTGACCTGGAAATGAAGATTGATACTTACCTTGGTTTCCAGTGAACCTTCCCCTTTGCTTTCTGATGTATTTGCACAGTTCAACAACGACTATAATATGTATAACGAGTATTTAGAAAACATCAGCAACCAAAAGGGGTAGGGAAACTGTGGGAGCTTTCTTGGAACAATGAACTGTTCTAGAAGACGTCATTGTCCGATCGCTCGCGGGCTCTATATCGCTCGTTTCGCACAATAAACTCTTTCGTCTTTCTGCTCCGGCTCCACACGCCCCCGCGAAGTCGCTGGCTTGCTAGTCATCGACCTCTTGTTCGCGACTTTATCTCCCCCTCTATTGATCAACAGGAGTCCTGCTATCTCCGAACAAAGATACAAAGGCTATAGACCTAACGATTTATTGTACGGTGAATCGTACGTCGATTTGCAACGATAGTTGTGCGGTATTGTACACTCGTTCGACAGGTTGTACAACGACCCCACAGGTTTCACGATTATCGTTCGAACGATCGACGATAGATGAAGAAATTAGTTTCCTCTGGGCTCTAAAATGGCAGTCGATGATTATAGAATGCATTTGAGATGGAAAATAGCATGTGGCAAAAATATTAAAGCTTTGCGAGAAATTCTAGAGGTTCTAATTGATAATAGAATGTTTGACACAGATTCATCCTAAAACTGACGATCATTTTGGTCAAAGTTCTAACTATAAAGTTTTGGCAGATTGTCCAACAAGTCCATAGATTCAACGATTCAAATGTTCGAACGAGTGATAATTGTATGATGAGATTAAAAGTTGTGAGAGATATTTGCATGTTTAACCTTTCATTGTTCGAACTGCTCGAGCTTCTCGAGAGAAACCAGTTCCCAAGGAGTTCTAACGACTACGAGTGTTTAAAAACCATCGATAGAGACAAAGGGTGAAAAAACTGTCCGGTCTTGCTCGGAACAATGAACTGTCCTGGAGGATATCATTGTCCCTGACGCGTGTCATACGGTAAACTCTTCTTTCTTTCCACTGTAACCCTGCACTCCTGAAAGTGCTACCCAAGTATTTAGTCGTTAACGCTCTACTCTTCGTTCCCCCCCTATCGATCGGAACTCTAGCGATCCACGAACCCGACAGACACATAAATTCTATATTTTCTCGCGTAAAAATCATCTATAAATTTAAAATTATTATACAATTTAATTAAACGGAGCTAGTCATCGTTCCTTGGAATCTCAGACCAACAATATCTCGACGATCTTTGTCGAACCTCGCCCACTGCAATATTCTATGGCACATAACGATACACGACAGGTTGCAAATTGCGTTCTATTGATTGTTCATAGTTAACTCTACCGTAAGTTTGCGTGGAAAACGGAAATTGCTCTCTCGCCTCGTTCAACTGCACCTAAGAGACCATCGATCCATCGATTATCTGGAAACTTTAGCTCCACGAGTTGCGAGACGCATGTAAATTGAGCCATATACTTGATTCGAATGCATTCAAAATCGTAACTGAGCATAAAAAAGAAGATTGTAGCACTATATGCGAACATACACAGTACGGAATTATATTTAGATTAATTGGTATCGGTAAAATCACGAAACGACGAGAAATTTTTCCAAAATTGATACCATACGATCCCATTTTTGCTCCGATTAAATTTTGAAATGCCTTCTATCGAAGAAGCGTTTGAATAATGCTTTCGTCGTACAGTTTAAACGTAGAAATAATTAAAACTGTGCAAATAAGTCTTGCTCGAATCGGGTGAATAATGCAACGACGCGATGCAACAACATTATGAATTTGTATTTATTAATGCGACCGTACGCCGGTCGAACGTCGACGGTTCGAGGGATCGATATCCGTTTTCCACGCTCTGAAAAATAATTTCAGATAATTCAAAGCGCCCCGGCGAGAGTAACTTTTATTTCCGGTTCCACAATTATACTCGGCCGCGCCATAGAATTGCCTCTCGCGCCCGAGTGTTCACGGCTCTTATCGCTGTAAAAGATTCAATGCGCGGTAGGTTCGACGAGATGATTTCATTGCGGGTACGCCCGATACGGTCTGTTACACAGAATGAATAGTCCCGATTATATCAACGGTTGGCGTAAAATTCGAACCGCCGCGATAACGATGAATTTTATTCACTTTTACCAACGATAAGGAGCCCTTTCCCTTTACCCGGGAAACGTTTTAAGGAGGGAAACTACTGTGACGAATTGAAAAAATTTTATCTCTTTTCAATGTTTGGGGGTTTAAGAATAACCCTCTAAAATATCGAAGTAAAATTCGCCAAAATGAGAAAGTTACAGAAGATTTAGTAGACGTAGAACATGTAATATTTATAACGCTTGAAACTGCTCTTTACTTCGAGACATTCATTCGAAACTCTTTTATTATTTCTGCTGTGGTAAAGGTTCCATATAAATGGGAAGTGTTTTGATCGAGATAACTATGGAAAACGATATCGCTTAAGGGTAACAATTTTGATGAGATTTATATATGAGATGGTTTTTTAAAAAATATTTAACAAGAATTCTTAATAATAGAGTTAGCTACCTGAGCAGATTGAAAAATTATTAATAACTTGTACGTGGAAAGATCTGTCTTAGGATCACGTAGCGATAGAGGTAGTAAGAAAACAGCCCTCAAAGTTGGGGATGAAATATCATCCTCGATATCTCGAAAGTTATTCAATCTAGAAAAAGATCGTTCCGGTAAAAATTGTGTATTTCTCAATGGCAGATTCAGCTATCCACGCAGTTCTCCCAAAATACCAGTTTAAAATTAGATTAATAAGAGGAAAGATCCATCTCAGGAGTACATATTTCCACTGGTTAACTAGAGCATGGAGCCAAGTTGCTCCCGCTCAGTTGCCTCGCCAGCGTCAGCTACAGCGTGACATAAATTAAGAGAAACCGCGCGGCGACTTTGAACATTTTCCCCAGCGTCTGCAAGTTTCTTCCGTCCAACTCCCCTAAATACGAATCCCTCTCTCGTCCACTGTTCATTCTCACGTGTTCCTGGTCGTCGGATTCTTCCCATTGCCAACTACGCGCGAGTTGATCGATACAGGGTGAAGATTAAGTCGCGAACGAGAGGTCGATGACTAGCCAGGCCAGCGACTCCGGGGGTAGGGCCAGGGTGGAAGGAGAGAGTTTGCTATGCGAAACCCGCGACAGGGCCCGCGAGCGATCGGACAATGACATCTTCCCAGAACAATTCATTGTTCCAAGGAAGCTCGTTCGCTCGCGAGCCGAGCAAGGCCGAGCCGAGTCGAGACGAGTCGAGGCTGCTGCAGCGGCGTCTCTGCACCACCCACGCTTCCCAGCCTCCCTCCCCCGCCCCTCTATCCCTCTTGCTGACGGTTAGTTGCCGCGGGCCGTCTCATTGAATACACGCGGGGACAATGTAGTCTGCACAATACCGGTGTCAGCCGGAAATGACGCTACGGAGAGAGGAGTACTCGGCGTAGTCGAGCTCCACGAATTGGCGGCGTTAAGGCAGCCAGGCAACCCCTCTTACAAACGCCCGTATCTGCTGCGTAACGCACAATTGGCCGTGTTGGCGGATGGCAATGCCACCCCGGCTACATAGCCTTGTTCTCCCCCGACACAGACACCGATACTGTCATTACGCGCGGATGCTGGCCCCGCGTATCTGCGCAAGTTTTTCGACTAGTCGCCCGCGCGCCGATAAGCGAACGCCCGCTAACGGGATTCATTAACCGTCGCGCGAACAATCGACTGCGGGAGGGAGAGGATGGGCTAGACTTGGCGAGTAAAAAGAGAGAACGCCAGAAACGTCGCGAACGGAATAATGGTATCGATGGGACAAGTTAGATGGGAACCGTTTCAAGTATCTTCGACGGGACGGGCGTTCCAGTCGGTATTCCGTGACGGATTTAAATGACTGATCGGGAAGAATGGTCCGGTGATTGCGGCCGTTCCTTTGAACCGACGGGTTAGCTGGGAAAGTTCGATTGGCAAGACGATGAAAGACGTTGTTACCGTTCAGCGTCCTGACTTTGTAGTCCTGCCTAAGTACCGAGAGTTTCGTATTTTATTTTTTATTTCGAACGCCACAGTGGGGTGGAAAAGTTCTTTTGTTCGTTTGCGCACTCGCAAGTGTGCTTCGTCGAAAGTTGGGAGATTTTATGGCACGCGTTTCTACCTTAGCCATTCTCTGAAACACTTCGCTTATTTCGTAGCAAATTTCGTAATAGGCATGGCCCGTTATATTTAACACTAGAACCACCGACAATTATAGTGTATTTATTTGTACCAAAGAAATTAGTAGATACGTGAAAAAATATAATACAATGGAAATAAGTGTTTATTCGTTCTCTTATAGAAAATTACGGTAAATTTTCAAAAATCGAATCGTGTATATTTCTTACAAGTTTGTTAGAAGTTACGAATGGGTCATTTCGACTGCTTTGGTAGTTCTAGTGTTAAGGGGGTCTTCTACTGTAAAATGTGTTCTTTTATGTTCTCTTTGGTATTTTTTTTATAAAGAAACTATGCAACTTCTTGCATCAGCGTTTCGCATATATATTTATTGCTCTTTCAGTAATATTCACGAATTTTTACAGCGAGAAATAGTCAAAATTAGCGGTACTGGAAAAAGTGTTTTAAAGTGTCACGTATCAAAGTTCATGCAAGCGGTATTTTCTAGAAAAAGCGCTGAATTATTTAGAAATTGTTTTCGAACACAGTTTTTAGTAAACAATTTGGCGATTTTCGCCCGCAGTTACGACCGTTTATAAAGCCGCATTAGATCGAAACATTTTTCTTCGGAACAAAGCAAACAATTTGGCGAGCGAATTTCTGGAGGCAATATGAAATTGGTGACCGTAAACGTCCGGTCCCGATATTGCAGTAATGAGATAGGGGAATTAGAAAAGTTTTAATTAGTTCTTGAGCGAGTTAAATCTTGGAGCAGAATTTATTGGCATAATTTGGAATCGATTCTGACTCGCGCAATAAACCGGTATGCATAATTCGAAACGCAATATTCGCACGACTCGTACATACGTATAGGATGCTTCAAAATTTAAACGATCAAATTGCACAGTCGTGCTCTA
Organism: Colletes latitarsis; assembly: GCF_051014445.1. Lineage (NCBI taxonomy): Eukaryota > Metazoa > Arthropoda > Insecta > Hymenoptera > Colletidae > Colletes > Colletes latitarsis. The sequence continues at coordinate 47,442,897 of NC_135134.1, forward strand.
CGATTCGGACCAAAACGAGATTGTCATACAAGCTTTTCAAACTCTCATTTTCAGCATAACTTTTGAATAACACTGCTTCGTACGTTCTCGTATTATTTTTATTTGTAGAAAGTACCGAATCAGTTGCATCGTCTGTGCCTGTATATTCTTTTCCAGCAACAAATTATCAAAATAAACCCTTTGTAGGCAGGCCCGTCCGTATTTGTTCGCATTTGATAATTCCGAGACGGTGATATCAGCAGGTCGTAAAAGTTGGCGAAAGTTTTTTAATTAACGCATTAGCTGGCCACGCAGTACACGGTAAATTCGTTTATTACGAGCGGGAAGTTTGATACAAAAGGAAGCAAAGTCCGTGGACCAGCGCGTCGGGTAAACTTTATTCGACCCTGTATAAAACAACAATCGTTATTCGTCGCGGTTGAAAGTAACAACGCCGTGGAAGCGTACATTTTGTCCGGAAAGAGTCGTAATACTTTTGCTTGGTGCCGTGCGTATTGTACAGCACTCCCGGTTCAAACTTTACGCGCGCACTTCCGAGCGAACCGTTCTTCTTCAAAGAGTTCCGCGAACAATCTTTTTCAAACGTGCACGGAGAGCTGTTCTGAGACTCGTTTTAAAAATAATGCGGTCGTGCGCCATATGGTTCGCGCTTGCTATTATGGCCGTGCAATAAGGACCGCGACTCTATTCGATGTTTTTAAGATTTAAGATTTCGTGTGCTCCGCTCGTCGTCTCTCGATAGTATCTGGACCGTGTATCTTCGCATTTATTTTATTTACTCGATGATTTTGTTCTTGTATTTCAACTACCTCGAAGTACCTCTGTGATTTTTTCTACAATTCTAACTGCTCAAAGTTGCCCGAACCGAAAAAAATAGTCAATATGCGGTAAAGAATTTTTTTCTCGAAAGTATGTAGGATTTCGGGGATGTGTCTATTCACCGAAAATGTTTGTAATTGACCCCCGCAACTGAAAATAATTTTTTCAGAACGATTTAAAATTTTTTAATTCTGTCGAAAAATTTCACACCTTCTCGAATTTTTTTCTCGTAAGTAGGTAGAATTTCAGGGGTACATCGATTCACCAAAAATGATTGTAATTAACTCCCTTAACTGAAAATAATTTTTCAGAACGATTCGAAATTTTTTTTTTCGCTGAAAAATTTTTCGGTCGGTATGGAACTTTAAACGTTAATAACTTTTTAACGAAGCCTCGATCAACAAACTGGTATTCTCGATTATCGTCTCATTTTGGCCTCTAGAATCTCTCATTGAAATTTTTCCCACAGATAACCGAACACCCTATATATCATGATTCTCCAAGACTCGAAACGAACTATTTCAGACGTTTCAATATACACGGTTTAGTCTCGATTTTCTGGGACGGTAAATTATTTATAATTCCTCGTCTAATTCTAATTTCCCAATGCACGCAAATTAACACGTATCGCGACTATTGTTACGTGGTTACCGGGCGGAAACGAAAGGTCGATTCGCGCTTCCTGGGTCGCGTGACTCGTTGTGTCGCACTTTCACCGTCCGTTCGAGTCGGGATCAATGTCCCTCGGCGGCGTTCGCGTTTTATTGACCTCGCGCCAAGAAAGACGCGACTGCACCGATCGCGGTCGGCCAAGGGAGAGTGGCGGCATCCGAAGGAAGTGGGCCAACAAAACAAACCCGTATCGTACGGAGACGCTCGCGGGTCCACGCGCTGCAAACTGTTGCTACGCTTCTGGCGAGAGAAGGCGGTCCTACGTGCGGCGCTTTTATTTACAGCGGTCACATAACCGTGTTCCGGGGAAGTGTAAAGCCGAGGGGATGATGTTACGGTTGCACACGGACGCACCCACACCCACGCGGACCGGGGGACGAAGCTACCTCGAGATCCCAGCTAATTTGCAGTCCGAGGATGCTCTCGTTCGAGAGAGAAAAATAAACGTCGGAGGGAAAAGACGACAGCTAAAGGGGAAGAGGGTGGGGGGTGGTGGTGGTTGAAGGGATAAACAGAGATCGTCGGGCAACAGAGGCAACGACGTTCCCCAGAGACGAGCGGCAGTCGTCTGAAGGAGAACGATATTGCTCCTTGCTGGTCCCCTCCTTCTCCTTCTTCTTTATCCTGCCGAGCATGAACACGGGGAAAAGGATAAAAAGATTACGGGAGCAAATACCCGACCCGGGGCGAATCCGTCGTCGAATGGACCAACGCGAATAGATAGGAATCTTTCGCCTCCATTTCGGACGGCAAACAGGAAGCACAATCCCTTATCCCCGCGGATAATCGGTCTGTTAATTTTTTTTTTCCATAGCGAAATTCTCGCCGTGAACCGTCCAACGGGAAAGGATTATTCGTCGAGTTCATCGTGATTTATCAGTTATATAAATTGTCTCCTTGCGCAGCGAGTAAAAGCGAGTTTCTCTCACGACGATTATATAAGACGATTTCAAACCAAATTTTAATCTAAAGCGTGGCTCTTCAGGATTTTGTAGAAAATTGAGATTCGTGATTTTTCTCGTTCAAATGTTTCAGTAGCCCTTCTGATTCGAATACATGCATACGGGGTACGGAATAATAGACGATCTTCGGAATATCTGGAATATCGTCGTAATGCTTTCGTTCTTTAACCTTATTTTTAAACTGTACTGAAAGGACCGTGTCTCGTTATCAATAATAATTGCTCTTAGGAAGTTTTGTTCCTTACGAACAGCTTTAATGAGGCCTCTGTAACGATCAACTTGACCCTATTTTTGGACATTCGCCAATGTCCGCGGAATAAATTGACTACTAAATTTTGCAAAGATTTTAACTATTCAGCCCATTTTCCGAGTCTTCGGACTGAATCTTTGTTGCTCGATGAATTAACGTTGTTAAAGTCTTCGCGACCCATCTCAAACCGTTTATAGCTGTCTGAAATTTCCGTAAATGATAAGCAATTATCATTACATACATTTTGTATCGGTCAATTTGTTCGCTGAATTTTTCATCAAGCTTGAAACCGGATTTCATTTTTCTTTTAAAGTCCAATTATACCTGCGCGTGGTACATTTCAGCAAGCTATAACTTTGTTAGTTTTTCGAATTTCAATTTTATATTTGGTAGATATGTCTTCGAGACTGCATATTAAAAGAAAACGCAAAAAAATTCGATATTCTTAATCCCACAAAGTAGAAATGCCCCTTAATTTTCCTTTCCATGGTAAAAGTTGTTTCGATCGTTCAGCGATATTCTACCGATTAATAAACGGATATCGTTTCCTCCGTTGCAACAGCAGGATCATACGGTATTAGTGAAAGCGTCCACGTGTTGTCGGAAGCACGTTGAAAATAAAATACTTTTCTCGATATCTTGCGCGGAAGGCGTGCTGATTGACGTTCATGAAATTGAAATTGAAATCCAATCTCTCGGGGCATTCACGGGTCTTAAAGGAGTGTATATCGTCGGTCTGTTAGCCGTATATCCTGACTGGTTCAAAGGACAGTAATCTTTACCGGATCTCACGTAAAACGGGATTTATAAAACGTTTCTCTGACGGTTCTCGGTCCAGCTTCCGAATCTCTGTATGTTAAAAGCGTCTGGCTCGTAATTTTCATTAAAGAACGCACTCTGCGCGAGGTATTTGTTTCCATCGCTTTCCATTATCTTCTAGTTTCTTGTTTGGAACCGACAGACGGATAGCAGGGGCATCTTCAGATTGGAATTGCAATTCCCTCGCTGCGAAATTCGATATTAAATTAAAATTCTTTTTATAATTTTACTCAAATTTTCAAGAAACACGATACACTGTTGGTTCCTTCGCATTTTCATATTGCAAGCAATTTTTACTCGAATAACGTTCTAGGGATACGGTTTAAATATTGAAGGAACACAAAAAGCAGTAGTTACAGTAAGGAGCATAACTAAATAATCACAAGTATAGATCATTATTTACTGCTAAGAATATAGGAAAATATTAAGAAACAAACATTATAGTTATCTTTATTACAGTTAAAGGTAACATAAGAAAGACTCGGTTTTTGCACCAGTTTGTAAATGTTTACATGGATTGTCTTAGCAATATGTTTTATACAAAAGTTATATGCAAAAGATTTATAAAAAAAACTTATGCTCCTCGCTGTATATACAAATAAAAATGGTTCTCCTTCTGTTATTTTACCCGAAGAAATTCTTTCGAGCTTAATAAACGTTCGCGGGCTAGAAAATGCATAAATCAACAGACATTCAGCGCGGCGAAAAAACACGGTTGAAAGCCATAAAAGGCGGATGAATATCTCCCTAACGAGGCACTCGCGCGACGAGGAAATTAAACGGTGCAACGATTATTTAAAAAAAATATTCAGATACCGTTCGCGTTTTGACGCCGATCTTATTGCGTTATTCCCGCGCGTTTAAAGAACTTGTCCCATTCGCGGCTAGATAAAAGCCGCGAGTCGGTTCGCGCTCGTTAGACAAACATGGCGATTTTTTTCCTCCCCCTCCTAGCACAAAGTGCGCGACGAACGCGTTTCTGAAGCCGGCTACGGTTTTGACAGCGCGTTTACCGCGACGCTTTCGCATTGTATATTCCCATATGAACGTCTCGTCGAGAAAGCGCGTCCTTTTGATCCACCCTCGGCTCTTCAGGCCACAAAAAAAAAAAAAAAAAAAGCAGATAGGATGAGGAGCGACGTCCTTTGCGCGACGCCTAATACGCGCCCGAGACACGGTGCTTTAGGAAGGACGAGAGGCAGGCAGAGGCGGATATAATATTTTACCGTCGAGCCAACGACCGTGGAAACGCGTCTCTTATCTCTGGAAGGAATATCTCTATAATCGGCAGCGAGGGATTTCGGAACAAAGAAGCAACGAGACGTGTCACGCGAGTGTTCTTTAACGTCGTTCGAAAGTTTGGAAAGCAACGTTTCGAAAATTTTTCTGAAAAATAGTAGGATAGTAGTAAGATAATAGGAAGGTTTGCAGGGAGAATGAATTTCGAAATTACACTGTGCTGGGAGAATAATCAACATTATTCTATTAGGGTGGTCATGGTTGAAAGCTTGCATTTATTACAATTAATATTCTGAATTGTATTTCGTTGATATTCATCGATGGAGCTGTCATGTTAGATTGTTAAAGTTTGAGGGGAACGTGGTGTTGCGAGTAAGTAGAATAAGACAAACGTCTGACCCAGTACGACTCGCAATTTCTTCCAAGATTCATTCGGTTTCCCTTTTGCGCCAGACTCCTGAAAAGCAGCCTGTATACCAGGGCAAAGATAGTTACGAAAGATGCGGAAACAAAGGGTGCGCCTTTGGAACTAGGATCAGTTAGGATTTCTATAAGAATAGAAGCAATTAAGAACGGTTCCGTGGTCAGGATTACAAAGTTTAGCGTACCGGTGTACAACATTCGGTAAGCTAGGTTTATGATCGCGTAGCGAACCATCCCTCTTAATCCCTTCTTAAAAGCTGCTTTACACTTTGTGTACCGCGAAGATTATACGAGGATAATAGCCGAAGATGGAACACGAAAATTTTCAACGAAGACGCGATCTCCTTTTTCCCCTTGGATCAAAAGTATTCCTCTTGAAATAATATTTCCCTTTTGATCTTCTATTTTATCTATCGACGGGACTGGATTTATTAGAAATTTCAACGTCGAAATTAAACGTGGAATTTATACAGTGTTATTGCATATACTTGTGTACTGTCTTTTGCTTTTTGACTCTCGAGATATAAATCCTCAAAGTTGACGTGACGGCTTTAGCATTATACTCGTTGTACACCGGGAGGTTGATCGGTCGGACTTTGTACATCACGGCGGTTCTGGAAAAAGCCGATTAGGCGTGTACGTGTGTGTCACAGCATTTGTAAAGACTTAAGCTAGTAAATGTCCGAATTCACGGCCGCATTAACGTGCATCGGATAATACTAATACCGCGCGACGTGTCGACCGTGTAAGTTCAAATCTCGAAAATGTTTCGTGGAAAAAGTAAATGTAGGTCGTCTGGAAAATGTCTGACGTCCAGTTCAGGTAAAATATTTCTGTAATATTTCGTTGCGTGATATTTTCGCTTGCACTATTACCGCTAAAAATTATTGTTTTAAATTATCACGTGTTCGTCTTATTTAAAATTCTATCTGTCCAACAAATAGTCCTTGATTAACTATAGACATTATACGTTCGAAGTTGGGGTTAGCTGCAATACGTAGATATTAAAATAATTGTGTAATGAAGATGTGGCGACGCTTCTCACGCTCGTAATCGGTCTTAGAACAGTCTACCAACGTGTATTAAAAATACTAAAACTTTAGACGCGTACAGTTCCGAAACTATTAGTGACTTATCCATTATTGAACGATCGTTAGAAGCGGCCAAGCTTCCCCTTTAAAATGGTTTTTGGATTTTGTCGATCCGACTTCCCATTTCGGAGATATCGTAATTTATGTAAAGAGGTGTTTTTTTTATCTCTGTCTCCGTCTGACGCGTCGCGCTGGACCTCCTTGTCGCGCGTGAGTCGAGACAGTCGCGTGACGCGGAAGTCGTAGTATTTCCAAGAATTTACTACGCACTGTTTACTATTGACGCGCGCGCGAGTTCATTGACGTAAACAAACGTTTCGCGCCCTTATATCTCCGAAACTAGCCACCGCATCGACTTGAAACTGAAATCGCCATATCTCCGGAACTAATAACGCTATCGACTCTCACGAACGCTCATTTTAAAGGGCATTTTATCCTCTATCCAATGACTATACCAGATAATGTAATTTTTGCTGTCTTCTATGTTTATTTTCACATTTACCTCGACGTTACGTACCTAAAAAATTTTTAACGATTCCTATCGATTATACGACCGGCGTGCGCTAAAACTGAATAGTTTATTGAATCCAAAATGAATTTAAAATTGTACACGAGCAAATTGACGACGACCCAAGTGAAATTAAGTAAAATGTTCGTCGGGGAGAAAAGAACCAATCCATATGTGGAACAACGTTTCCCGACGTTGATAAAGCGCTCGTGTCATAGTAGCTATCGCGTGCAACCCTGATGCGCCGCAGAAACGACGTCGAAGGAACCGGAAGAAGGTGTCGTCTCGTCACCTTCCTCGAGCAAATACGACGCAAATTCGATACGAGGCATCTCGTCTCAGTCGACCTGACGCGCACATCGAGAATGAGATACGGCGCTGCTACACCTGGGAATAGTCGAGGTTTCTCCTTCCTTCTCCCAACCCCCCTCGACTCCCCTACAACGCCTCCGGTCCCCTCTTTCGCCTTCCACCTGTCCCAATAGATCCACCTGCCTTTCACGATAACGCGTCGACCGAAGTAACACCTCGGTTTGACTGATGTCGCCCGGCAACGTAAACGCCCTCCGGGAATCCGCCTTCCGGTCTGATCGCGCAACAACCGTTCTCCAGATGTCTGTTGCACCATAGAGTTACTGTACAGGGCGAATCGCGCATTTCCAAAGGGTCGTACCTCCGAATTTGGCGAAATATAGAAAAACGAATTCTGGAGGGAACAGTTCGAATGGTAAAATATTTAGTTGACCCATAATGTACGTTTGTATTCTTTTTCGATCAAAAGTATTTCGTGGCCCTCGAAGGATCGTTGAAACGAGGTCTCTCGCATTTCATATGCGTCTAATTGTTTATCGCGCAAATACAGCGCGACGTCGACTGAGAAAGCACTTCCCGTCGCTGGTTAGTGAATAACGTCGGATGCTCCTCGTTTTCCCCGGCGGTAAGCAGCCATTTTAGTGCTTTATTGCCCTCGTTAGGTGCGCATTTACACTTTAATGGCGTTCTCCGTTCGCCGCGTCGTCGCGAGCGGCACTTACGCGCGCCGCGCTTATTTGCATAAACAATGCACTCGATTATACTCGAAATCAATTTTAGTCAAAAATTACATTTGCTACGATTTTCCCTTTGAAAGTAACGCTGGGGGTATTTACGTGGATCGGGGCCACTGTGTCACTGTAATTAATTTGAAAATTTATGTAATCTTCTATTAGCTCGTTATTCTTTAAATATTTTAAAATCAACAATAAGTAAAATAATTCAGTTGAGATTGAGAGTCCACGGGTTAAAGCTTGTCGTTTAAAAGATGGATACATCCCCTACACGGTATTTAAGTGACAGAATTCGATTCGTAAACACAAAAATATACACTCGTGCGTCAACGATCAACGATGATACGACGACGTCGTGCTCTCGAAGGGGTTAAATATTGTTTTCCAATAAAAAGCATGGAGAACGCCGCCGGTGGGCTCGAGGTCCCCTTCTTGGTGTTCAAAGCGACGGGGGCTCGATCTTTCTAGGGTTAAACAACCCTCCCCTATCCAAACACGTTTCAGTCCCATCGTCGAACCCGACTTTCAGTCGCGGAGAACGCGAGTAGAGAGTAGCGGGGCACAAAGGTGGATGCGTCCTCTCAAGAACAGCCGTCAAAACGTTTTCTCTTCCGGTAACCACCGGCTGTCCCACTCGACGCACGACAGGTGCCCCCCTGTCAGCCTCCCCGCGGCGGGGGCTGGCCCTGAATTTAAAGTTACGCCACTGTCGGCGCGTAGACCGTGAGTGGACGAGGACGAGAGACGGCGAAACGACTGGAAAGAGAGGCAATGAGGGAGAACCCGACGGGGAGCAGACGATAAAGAGAGACAGCGTGAGACAGAGGGAGAGGGGAAAGAGCGAGAGAGGGTCAGCGAGCGGGGGTGACAGGAAAGGGGTGGGTCGTTCGAGAGGGCAAGGCGAAACCATGAGCCATCGACCCGAGAGTCGGGTTCGAGCTCGTTATACTCTCCTACAGGATGCATCCACGTCTCTGCATCTCCATGCAGTTGCACGAAACCAGGGTGGGAGGAGGCCACATTCACCGCAGCACACCGTGTACCCTCCACAGCACGGTCCTCGTGCCATTGAATGTGCCACGCTGGTACCACCCCGGTCACGGCTAGCGTGTATCGTGCAGTTGCAACGAAAACTGTGCATGCATCCCGTTATATACGGGGTGAAGCGAAAATCGCTACCAGTTTCAACGTGAGTCTAGGTTACGCTAGAAACTTCACGCGAAGACATAACTACGACTGTTCCCCGTGAATATTTAAGGGGACCTTCTACTGTAAAACGACAAAAACTTCGATTTTTTTTGTTTTGCATTTTCTTGAAGGATATAGTCTTAGAAATATATGTGTAAATGCATATCACCGAAGGTATACGTATCACTCGGTCGAGCTATACCTGTTTAAATGATCTGGGTTAGGTTAGTTATAAATTTGCCCATAATTGCATACGTTATCGAATATTATATTTTGCCATATAATATGCTGTTTCGATATAAAACGCTTCAAACATTTTTGCCTTGTAAAATTGTGGCACAGTTTCGAGTTATATTTTCTTGTTATCGGTACCATCGCGATTTTCACCGCACCCTGTATATTTCTAGTGGGGAAACACAAGAGGAAAAAGAGGAGGGAGAATTGCGTTGTGGAAAAAGCACCGATACTCTTTTTTCTTTTTTTTATCGACTTCTCCGTTTTCTGTGATAGAGGCGTGCAAAGTGCAGATTTAGGTTTTGAATCGATGCTTTCAAATGAGATTTATGTCCATAGAGGAGCGTGGAACGAGTAGAAAAGTCGAACTTTTATTCGTAGGAGAGATAATCGACACGACAGTCTACGGAAAAATTTCACGAAATTGCTGATGTGATTTTAGATAAATTTTCTTGCATTTTTAAGCGATCTTTCTTTCGATAAATTTTGGTTGCTAAATATTCGTCACTTTCGCGCTGAGCGAATAAGATTGCAATCAAAACGTACTACGTTGTCTATAACAAGTTCAAATAAAAGTAAATAAATTTAAAATGCTCTCTTTAGTATCAATAGATACATTCTTGATCGTTTTTATTCGCCTTAACGATATTTTAATGGCACCACCGATCTATCGTTAAGAATTCATAATTGATCGTAAACTCGTACTAAAATTAACGTCGTTTGTATTAGCACTCGATGCTTTCTAAACGAATCAATCGTCCTGTCGTGTGATAAATTCAGTAGCTGACTATGACGTACACGATCAATTAAATCACACGGCGAAACGGTAATTATAAATAGCGTAACGGAATGTACAGAGAGTGCAACTATAAAGAATTTATTGCACGTTATTTAAATCGGTTGAGAGATATTCAGTGACACAACAGAATTTTTACTATAGAGTTTTATTAAAGTTACAGAGTCGAAATAATTAAATCTTTTCATGTTCAGCGATACAGTTAATGATCGAAATGAAACGTTTTGTACAATGGAATATTGTAATGGAAATTCTCTTTCAGTTTTCACGATCCGACCGGCAACGTTAACCCAAATATTCAACAAAAAAAAGCGCATTTCCCCTTCAAAGCAACGTTAAAAGCCGCGAGTCGAATCGCAATTATTTCACACTCCGATTTTGTCTCGAAATATTAACCAACTATCCGTCCTTTGTTCCAACGGCTGGCTACATTCTTCAAAGAACCGACGGCGGTCGTAAACAGCTACCGCCCCGGCACTTGGCATTCTGTCGTGAAATTACATTAAGTGCACACGACGATAAATGCGCATAATTAACTGACAGGAGTGGCCATCAAACTTCCGAAACGAGCGACAGCGACTCTAAAATGCACTTTCTTATTTCGTCTAAGGGAAGAGTAACGGTGTCGTCGTTCATTTTTTAAGCTGCTCGAGGACAATGTGGTTTCGAGCGCGGTATCGTATGAATATTAAATGATCGTGGTGTGGGAGTGCTCGTACAAGGTGGAAAATAAGACGCGCAAAAACCTTGAAGACAAAGTAGCCTTGATGGCGGGAATGAAAACAGTCGAAGCGTATCTCCGCGTTAGGCTGAAATAATAGAAAAAAAGGAGGATCGAAATTCTAAAACAGTCTAATCCCTTGTTCCCTCGTTCTTTTAAATGTTTCTCCAATATTTTACTGTTGCTATTTTTCGTATAGATTGTTCAATAGTTGGAAAGTTAATTTCGTATAGTGTATTATTATAGACTGAATAGCTTGCGTTGTTAATTTTTTTTTTTTAAATTAAACTTCTCGAGAAAGAATTCGAAAGAAAACGCTAGGTATGCGGACAGTGTTTCTCGTAACGGTTGTTTGCAATTAATCGCTGGCCTCACGAGGCTTGACTAAATTGTTTGCGACTAGTCTTTCTTTTTCCTGTTTGCGTCATTAGCAAAGAGAATGTGGACAAGTATCGATACTGCTTAATCGAAAGTCTTGTAAAGAACCGTTCGAAGCGTTTGATTTGTCACTGCTCGCAATTCCTTTCGAAATCGATCTTACTTTCTCTCATCCATACAGTCGTGGATGAATGCACCCTTGACAATTGCATGGGAACCACACATCGAAGATCAGACAATTAGGAATCACCATAGATAGTAGAGAGAGACCGTGCAACGTTTTCCTTTTATTCAATCTTAACATTTGCAGGAATTTTCAACTCCGTTTTACCATTAACCATACCCATACGTCTACTCTTTTAATAAAAACTCAGTATGTTTCGTGTAAGTGTAATATGTCAAGATATACAGTTACTCCACACTCGTATTCGTACACTGTAATGGTGATTTGCTATAAATGATAAGAAACTTGTGTTTCTTATGGAATTTTCTTTCCTATTTTTATTTTACCAAATGTTGTTCGTTACACTGTATTATTTCTAATTCTAAAGTAGTTGTTTTTAATGTGAGATTCTAGAAAACAAAATAAGACGAAAATCAAGAATACTAATTTGTTGATGGACGCTTCGTTAAAAAGTTATTAACGTTTAAACTTCCGCCAGTACTGAATTTTTTTCTCGAAAATGCGCAGGATTTCAGGGATATGTGTATTCACCAAAAATGATTGTAATTGACCCCCGCAACCGAAAATAATTTTTCCAGAACGATCTGAAATTTTTTAATTTTGTCGAAAAATTGCATACCTTCTCGAATTTTTTTCTGGAAAATGAGTTGGATTTCGGAGGTATGTCTATTGACAAAAAATGCTTGTAATTGACCCCTGTAACTAAAAATAATTTTTTTAGAACGATTTGAAACACGTGAAATTTCAGGGAAACCATTCATTCATGATCAGACATTATATTTTCGGTAACGAATTTTTTTCTCGAAACTGGGTAGGATTTCGGGGGTATGTGTATTCACCAAAAATAATTGTAATTGACCCTCGCAACCAAAAATAATTTTTTCAGAATGATTTGAAATTTTTTAATTTAATTTTTTAATAACTTTTTAACGAAGCCTCAATCAAGAAATTGATATTCTTGATTTTCGTCTTATTTTGGCCTCTAGAATCTCCCATTAAAATTTTTCCCAGAGGTAGTACACCCTGTGTACAGTTTAGACTCGTTTCTTTTGGAGCACTCAATTATTCATAATATCTCAATGTATACAAGTTTAATACAACGAAGATGTATCATGGCTATTATTATAGCATACGAATACAAGTAACTATACCAAATACATTTTTAAAAAAAGTCTGCAAGGGAAAGTGCTCGATAAATTTCGCGCGTATATTTGTTCCGTCGAAGTCCGTAAACAAAAAAAAAAAAAAACTATTCCTAATCGGGCTGGTCTCCAAAGTTCCAGTTTCCCCAGCAGGTTAACGAACGGGGAGACTTTGCCCTCTCGTCGAGGCACCAGACTCGTGTCTTTTCGATGAACGAGGAGGGAATAGCCACCCCTAAACTCTACAGAGACTCGCGATGCTGTGCGGTGGGCGGATGGGGGGTTAATGGATATCGAGCGAGCCGTGCCAGCCCTGGTCCGCTATCTCTATCCCTCTTCGCCCGTTTCAGGAGCTTCTTGAAGACCGTAAGAGGACGATGGGGTTGTCGGGTGGTAGTTGCTTTATCGAGATCGTGGTACATCGACACGGCACGCCTGCCGGTCATCGCTCGGGCATGATAAGGAGAGGGTGGAAAAGTAGGTGCACACGGTGCACGGTGAACACGCCGGAGTACGTGCACGTCGCCTCCGAGAATTTCTACTCTTCGTTCCCCGGTGCTTTGATCCGTGCCGTAATCTGCGATGCGTGAGGAATCTGCAGAACGTCACGTAGCCGATAAGGAAATCCTCCGAGGGGCGGTCACGCTCCTTTGGGCGCGAAGTGGGGTCGTTACGGGCCACCGTTGAAAACGATTTCGATATTTCACGGGGCGATAGTTCGCGCTGGCCCCGAGGAAACTATTATTGGATTCGGTAATAAGTTCCTTTGAATTTTGAAGACACGTTCCAGGGAGCTCTATCTCGTCGCAGGTGCTGGGAAGAACCGATCCCTCGTGAATGGATTCAATCAGGGATCGGTCGGTCTCAATTTTAGTTTACAGCTGCGACGTTTGCTCGAAAAATCTTGCAATTAACCCCTTTCGATCTTAAGGGGGCAGTCTCATGTGTACATTGCTAAATTTAACCATCTTTATTAATTTTTTTTAACTAAATATTGCATCTAACGCTATAATTTATTTTCGCAATTTACTTAACTGTCCTTTGGGAATAGAAAGTAATTTTTCAATCATTTTTATTGACTTTTCGTGTTTTTAATACACCCACAGTAAACAAGGTTGATTAAATCAAAAGATCAAAAAGATTTTTATTCGGTAGGTTTTGTGTTATCGCCCGTAGCAAAGTAATTAATTTATGTTAAACATTGATCAGTTGTTTCTGGATCCTATCGTGAACCATTCGAAACAATAATATCTGGGTATCACAATAGTCACAATACTTGATATTTATCTCTCAAAATTTAACAATACATCCTTCATATACTTCCAAAAAATGAAATAAAAAAAATATTAATTGTCCTCTTAATGTTACTTTGAAATTTTGCAAAATTGTAGATCACTTTTTAAATTATTAAAATTCTTTTATCGGTTTTTATAGAAACGACATATTCAGGAGATAACTAATATTTATCGTAAAATATTTCCTAAAGGAAACTGCCTTTAAAAGCGATTATATTTGGATTATATTACGATAAGTTTAGACTCGATTCTGGAACAAATTATCCTCAAAATGACGTGAAAGGTTCGGACGCGATGGGCAGTAAAGAGCGAAATGGGCGGTCAATCAAGATTAACGGTGATAATGTATTCGCGCTGCTCGAAAATAATTCATGATATGCGAGTGCGAATATGCGCGCACTCGCACTTTGTTGCGAAACGTACCCTCCCTTTTGCCACAAAAATTTAAATTTTAATGGCGTTGAGCTGGTTTCTTTGTTCGTTGGCAATCGTCGAAACTTTAATATTTCTACTTCTATAAATAATACCTCGACAAACAGAGAGTAGGACGCCGTCGGGTTAACGTTTGGATATTCGTGCACCTATTGTGAATGTATGTAAATAAGTAAATAGAGTCGAATAGGACATTTGTTTTCTGTTTCCTCGTGTAAAATTCGTCTCCGAAGTCCCTGCATATCGCAATTAAAAATGTGTCGTAAACGTATCGTAGGATTTAACAAGAAGAATTGCATTTGGAACAAATGTACAAATAATATAATTATATAAATGAATTTAGAGAATCACTGTTGTCTCGCTGTCTCTGGTTACCCGTTCCTTCTCGAACAAACACTTTCAACCCTTTTGCACGTAAATTAACATTCGACGAAGCTACAGTGCGGCGCAAATGTTCAATACAAATCTCCTACAGTATTATTTAACGTGAAATTAAACTCGAATCGAGACAGAGTTACTTCCATCAAACATAGACTTCTGAGTCTACAGTTCTTCATTCACTGGGTTGTCATTAGTGCTCCGTTGGGCCTCTAATGTGGCTAGAGTGTTCCAAATAGAATTTCTAATGTGGTTAGGATCCCAAGATGGACCACTAGCTATCGTGGATCGCTAATTGAACCATTAGTGTAGCTAAGGAGAGCTTCTAGTTGGACCACACATCTGTCACACAACCGTAGTTGGACGTCCAGTGGCGTCTAACGTAACCATTCGTCTCTCGCCACGTATTTGTTGGCGATGTGCAACAATAAGTGTCGTATTAAGTGCCCTTCGACGGCTAATTCGATCCAGCTATAATCGGTAGACCATGCTACAATTTATGAGGAAGGTCAGTCCACGAAAACATTGATACATATTCCTTAACCCCTTAACGCTCATATTTTCCGAGATGACCAAGAATGATCAGTTTTCTTTATTGGACTTGTTTCTAATCTATATAAAAATGCAATTTTTGTTATTTACAATGTTGTATGTGACGTATAATTTGAAGGAAAACAAATATTGTCATCCCTTAAGCCGTTAGATTAAACAAATATCGTTTTTCAAAGCAGTCAGATTCAGGCATGAGCGTTAGGGGGTTAAACTGAATAATAAAACGAAGTTCTTAACTACAGTCTTACATCGATGTATTTTTGAAACACGTTCGAAATGTTCTACGATTTTCAATCGTCACTATTTGCATAACGAAAATCCCTTAAACTTTCATTAATTTCACCGTCGGTGGAAAACAATATACGATTTCGCGTTCCACCTCGCGCGGTGTATCCAAAAAGGCATGAAACATTGAAAAGGTATGCATGTTGCACGAGGCTCGTCGTCGTGGCTGATGCACGTTCGTGTGCACAAAGTGCATTCGTTAATTCGTAGCGGGAACGGCTGAATTATTCAGAAATAATTCGCCAGGAACCACGGCAATAGCCTTTCGTGGAGCTGCCGTCGACGAACAAGCAAGCGAGAATCGTTTGTTTCAGCGCCGGACGAGCGCAAACTCCCACCGACAGGAGTGGAAATTATTTGTTCGAACGTAACTGCACGCGGGCGACGATAATTTTTGCGAAATGACGCGAAAAATAGGGCGACGCGACCCCCATCCGGTCTCCTACGGATCCATTAACTTTATGGTAATTAAATTACCCGTCGACTAATGCGCCCGGGAAATTTTTTAAGCGCCGCGGAAGTTACAGACGACGCGCCACAGGTTGAATTTCGAGTCTCGAGCGTCGAACCGACGCACGGGGTCGGGTTATCTAAATTTGGTCGTTCCCCGAAATTAGACCGCGTTGATAAATTGTTGAAATTAGTACAATAACGTAATTTATCGCGTGTTCTCAACGTTAGGACACAACACGTGGCCGACTTTCCGCGTTCCGGATGCGCAACAGCTGATTTATTGGCCGGTTAAACGTAACTTTGAGCAGTTTTCTTTAATATTAAGGGGCGAGACTAATGTTTTAAGTTGGAGATTCAAGTCCAAATATAGTCTTTCAAAGAATTCGTAGAGTGGCACATAGTTTGTAATGTAAGAGTTTCGTGTAGGTTCTTTTTTGTTGAAATTTTTTGGCAGAAAAAAAAATTTTTCAAATCGTTTAAAAAAAATTATTTTCGGTTGCAAGAGTCGATCGCAATCATTTTTGGTCATTACACATACCCCCGAAATCCTATGCATTTTCGAGAAAAAAATTCCTTACCGAAAATCTAATTTCAGGCCAGAAATCATTCTCCGAAATTTCATGCGAATCTTTAAAACGTCATAACTCCTGAACGGATTGGACGATTTTAATGTTTAAAAAAGCAAACTACGCGTATTTTGATGGAGAATATGTATAAATCGCAAAAATATTCGAAACGTTGATCCTTGACCCCGTAAACTGAAAAAAACCCCATAAAAGTGGTCCAATTTTCAAACAGCCATAACTCCTACAATTGTGAATATATTTCAATGAAACTTTTTTCTGAGGTAGAGCTCATGGGTACCTACAAAAAAGTATTAGACAACTTTTCTGTAGGACGTTAAACAAATTTACTAAAAATGAAAAACGAATTTTTAAGAAAAATCGACAGGTGCCTAAATTTTTCGGCGAAAAGGAAAAGTTTCAAATCATTCTGGAAAAATTATTTTCGGTTGCAGGGGTCAATTGCAATCATTTTTGGTCAATAGATATACCCCCGAAATCCTACTCAGTTTCGAGAAAAAAATTCAGTACGGGCGGAACTTCAAACGTTAATAGTCAAACAGTCAAGAAATTGATATTCTTGATTTTCGTTTTATTTTGGCCTCTGGAATCTCCCATTAAAATTTTTCCCAGGGGTGGCCGAACACCCTGTATAATAGTATGTACGTGTCGAAGCAACAAGATCGAGAACGAAGATACGGAACTGAATTCTGTCTGTCCCGATGTCGGCCGAGCACAGAACGGAAATCGACGTTAAAACTGATCGATTCTCATTCCGAGAAAATTGATTAGTTCAATTTACCTCCGGGGAAATGGAAGTTCGCGGCGCGTCTTAATCCAGTTTAGAGTAAACGCAAGGATACCTACTACCATCGAACGAAGGGAATAGAATAAAGGGTCAATCGCCGTTTCTGGAAATTATATCGCAAGTATTCCCATCGCAGCTCTTAACGCCCAGGTTCTCTCTCCCAATCGCGCGTCGATCCAATTACAACGATCTAAGCGTTCCTCGATCCCATCAGGATAAAACCCCCCAAATTTTCCACGTCGATTTCTAATAAATAAATCAAAAATATTAGTACACTGACATATTTACAAGTCAACGTTGTGGTTTCAGTCGCCGGAAACATTTGTCATAATAGCAACACGACAAAATACAGTATACAAAATAGAGTCACTATCGGTTAAAATAATTTCAACCCTTGAAATTAAACCACGATATCGATAAGGTATATCAATTAAAATTTAAGTTAACCAACAGTTATTCTGCATATTTTAGACATAGATGCCAAGTATACAGGGATGAGACGAAAATCAAGAATACCAATTTGTTGATTGAGGCTTTGTTAAAAAGTTATTAACCTTTAAAGTTCCGCTTGTATTCTTGTTTAACGATTCGAGCGATCTACGGTCCAGAAATGTCAGTTTGTAAGAAAAAAAATTCGCTGGATTGTGCAGTTCTCGCGATTCTCGATCAGTTTCGACGCTTTCCAGGGATTCTTAACGACTTCTGAAGCACGAGAGGCTGCCTTTGTTACGTAACTGGTCAATTACCTATGAATATGCGAGTGTTGTTGCAGTTTCGTGAGCGCGGAGCACTCTTAGTCGGTTACTGCTTAGTCGACGCGGATCACGCCTCTTACTTGTCAGAACTTCGTACCAGCTCTAAACACAAGCTCCTGCAATTTGCATACGCTGAGTTTATTAAATGTTCCCGTTGCAGTTTAGCCTGTCAGTGTACAGATTATCCTAGCAATATGTTCTATCGATCAACCTCGTACACGGTAGATAGAAAATTTCAGACTACATCGTTCGCGTTACGTAATAGATTGCAAGTACACTGGCAATATTTCCGGGCGTTACGATGTATTATCACGCTCGAATAATACGTTTAGAAGCATTATTCGTCTTATTATACTATGTATTATTTGCAGGCGTATCTAAACATTTATTTTGTTCACTTTTCCTTTCGAAGATACGAGATTGGGCGATCTTGAAGGCCAAGATTGTTGATCTATTCTTACATATAACATTTTTTTTTTATTTCGTCTTGGAAAATATACTGTCAAAGTGTGGCCACTAAAACCTAAGAAACCCAATATACATGATACTTCGATCAATCCTAAAAAATGTTAAAAATATATTTCTCTATCTACATCACTTTAAAATTCCAGCCAATAAAATCGAGGACAATTTTATTCAATATTTCTGGATTATTCCTTTCTATAAGCATTTCAATAGTCATTCAATTCCCATCGCTGAAAACATATTCTATCGACGAAACGCGAAATACATCGTTCTAAAGCAAATTTTATTTCCTCGACTCTAAGAGGACTCTAATCGAGATTGTATCAGCGCAAACATCGCGCTTTTCCACGACGCGAAATAGTGGAAATCTCGTCGAGTGCTAATTGCGAAATAATGACCGAAGGACGGAAACGTTTAACGCCGGTTCCGGGTATTTCGAGTTTGCGTTTCAATTTTTAAACGCGCGTCGACGTTGTTAAGGGCGCGGTGGCCCGTTTGTTTGCCACGCTTGAAAATTTCATCGACCTTGCCTATAAAACGAACGTCAGACAGCGTTGTAAAATAAAAGAAAAAAATGCAGAAGGAATATGGTAACCATAACGAGCGTGCCAACGAGTCGAGGTCCCGTTTCAATCGTTCGTCGTATTATTTATTCGCCGATACGTTCGATCGAATCGAACAGATGACACGTTCATTTGCAGGGCGATTAAAGTAGCCACGCGCGTCGCTTGCCTGCGCGACTAAACTGTACGTAAACACGTTTATCGCGGAATAATTTAGTACCTGGTAACGTAACACGTACGAGCTGTCATACGTGGACCGTCGAACAGCACGCGCATATCCGTCGACGACGCTTTTAGCGAAAGTTTCAGCGGGATTCTTGAAAATTTAATCGTCGTAACGACGGCAGATGCTAAACGATCCGCCGCCTCAAACGATTACGAGATTTTTTCCACGCGAAGCGTAGCCTGATAATTGCTGAAAATATTTATATTTATTCCTTTTTTAACGACTTTATTAAATATACGCGGAGGTTCAACGAACTAGTTCCGCGATCCAAGTCAGAGGTTGATTCTAACTTGTAATCTAATTTGAATATAACAAGAAAATATGGTCGCTTAACGCAATGTTCGTTTTTGATTTAATCCGTCGAGAACGATCCGGCTTTATTGAATTTGTTTCCGTGGAATCGGAAGGAAAACTATTCTTTGTCAGGTCTGAACGATTCTAGAATAAATAATAACACTCTGGAACTGAAACAATTAATTCTCGAGTCGAAACGATGAGAGGAAATAAATTTGAATGAAATTCGTGAATTTTAGCGAAGTACTGAGTTGATTTTAAGTTGCACTCACAATTGTCCAATATCAAAGTTTAAAATTACACAGATAAAAAGAGACTCGAAATTCAGTGTGGTTAATTTAAAAATAGATAAGGAATTAGTTTAGAATAATTGAATGATGATCGATGGTAGAGAATGGGTGTTGGTTTCGTCGCTGTAACGATTATTATTGCATTAACAGCGCGTCGGAGACGTTCCTTGGCGTCAGGCGAAAAGGGGTGGAAGCGAAAACTTTAGCACTTTCGCGTAATTTCGTTTCTCGCGCGATGGTTCGCGTCATCGGGCGCGCGCGGTCGGTTCTCAAAGGTTGACCCCGGATGATATCGTTACGAGACGCTATCTAAATTATCCCTTAATATCCCCGCGCTCGGCGAAGTAGCCAGGATAATGAGCTCATTATCGTGCAAATTAGCTTCGCGATTCGTTCGACGGTCTACTGCCGCGCGATAGAGACTTCTCGACGATACAGGGCATCGATAACTTCCCAAAATCTTACGAAAACTTTCATCCACAAATGTACACAACTTTTTGGAAACATTCGTCAAGGATTCCATTTTTATCCGATTATATACTAACAATATACTTCGATAAACTAGATTCAATATACAAATCATTTGTTTTCGTACATAAATCCCAACAAAAAAAAAATGGAGACAAGATTTAAAAAAAAGAATTCTTTTCATAATAAAGAAGTTTGCCCATCACTGATTTAAATAAACATCGCAAAAGCGTGTCGAAACGTAATGTAATATTCGTGAACCATCTGCTGATGGATCCATTTAATTTATTCCTGGCTAGTTGCACCGTTGTACAACTCGTGCTTTAAATTATATTTTACGAGGATCGAAAAAGTGTTTGTTACTCGTTGAAAATTTCGCCCAGATTTTGGCGCGTACGCGCGTGGTGGTTGAAAGGGGTAGTTGCTTTTGTCGTCGGACGAGCCTCGATGAAAAGCAATCCGGGGTCGAATGAAAATAAACGGCCCGACGGACCACTCGACGAGCCAACTGGCGTGCGTGTTACGGCTAAGAGTTTAAAAGAGGGTCGATCGGGGCGGCAGGGGTCGGAGAGACCAAGGAACACGTTTCAAGGCGGGTAGAACGGGAGCTAAGGTTCGACGTTTCACCCATGGTCGATCAGGAAATTGGCCCTTCTTTCGCCGTTTTATCGCGCGTAAAACTGTGACGCCCTTAACCCGACGACGACTTAATTTACCGGGCACAATGGCGCTCCAGAACTCGACACGAACGTCGTTCTTTATTCTTCCATCTTTGTTTTTGCCACCACGATCGCGGACGAGGCGCTCAGACCGTCCTCTTTAACTACTAAAATATTGTTCGGTAATCTGGATACCTGGACGAGCGTGTTTATCAATTTTTATTTTCAACACACAAATAGAATCGATTATAGACATAAGGAAGATGTAACATTACGTGTTATATTACTTATTCGCTGACTTTTTACTCGTTCCTTATAATGAAAAATATATGAACAAATAGAAACTTGTTTTAGACGTGTCGATGTTAGGTTTTCAATAAGTCTGCATTAGTCTGTGTTAGGGATTCTTGCAACGGAATCGCTTCCAGTATACATATTCGCATTATCTTTCTTTATTTCTTATAATCAGAACGATCTAAATTTTTCAGATGTGGTCCTAGTATCAGGCTATCAATATATCTTCACGATTATGTTTTTATGTTCACAGTACTATCTTGTTTTATGCATTATTCTCTGTTAGGGATACATGCAAAGGAATCACTTTCGGTATACACATTCTTTATTTGTTATAGTAAGAACGATCTAAATATTTCAGACGTAGTTTTATATGTGAGCTAGAGTATTACCTCGCTTCATGCACCATTCCGCGATAATTTTTCGTAAAACGAGGAACGAAAAGGGTGGAAGATCCGTGTATTGTTAGGCAGTTAAGACGTTCGCGAGGTATAACGTACGGGACAAATATAGTGACTTTCTTGATGCCCCCCGGAGCGGTGGTCTGCCATCTTGTTGGATACACGCTGACAGCAGGTTTCTTTTCATTGTCAAGTTGCCTGGTGGCTACAGGTGCTTAGCAGAACTGGGTTAAATTCCACAGAGAAATTTATTTATGTCTCCACGATCGGTAGGTCCTCCTTGGAACATTAAATCTTAGACAATTCCATAGAAATAACGTTTGCTTTTATTTTTATCGTGAAACTTTGTTGCATGCTTTGTATATGCTTTCAAGAAAATTCCATTTTCGAATGATAATTCATCACCATAGTTTACTATTTGTTTCGCCAAGTATACCAGTCGAGTTCGAACAGTAACATTCGACTCGCGGAACAATACAATTGTAAAACCTCATCGTGGCAAATCAGCACCGACTAATGGCGCGGTCAGTTCTGTGAATCGACCCTTCCAATTAACGAAAACGTTCCGAATACGCATCGTCCTGGAGGAAATGTCGATGCTACTCCCACGGGAAATCGAAGGGCCAGCCACGTTCGACAAACCCCCAAATAATCGTAGTCGTACCATCCTCGCGAGGAATTCCTAGTCTTCGAACAGACTACGATCGTCACACGTAGAAGACATTTTACCAGGGACGTTCGATACGCGTTCACGTTTATTGCAACGTCGAACATTCGGGGATAGCTTGAAACACGTTCAATCACGAGCACGTCTGCCACAGGTATTTCAAGTAGAAGTCCAATTACCTAGACACCATGGTACTTTACAATTTAAATAACTTTTCTAAATACCAGAAAATTAGTTCCAGTCTAATAAATAGAAAAATAGACGTTACAGAAACATATTAAAAAATATTAACGATGAAATAGATTGTGTTTTGATTTGTTTTTAAGGGATGCAACATTTTATTTCTTCTTAGCGGTTCAACTAGTATCTCGATACTTTCTAATTAAAATAACTTCTCTAAATTCCAGAATATTAATTCCAATTATATATTTTTTTTGTGGAGAAAAGAATATTTTTTATTTTTTAAATTTACGTAATAAACAAAGCTAGTAAAGGGTTAAAAAGATCAACGATGAAATAAGATTGTGTTTTAAATTCGTTACTAAGGAACGCAACATTTTATTTCTTCTTCTTCGTTGGAATAGATACTCAATTCTTTGATCTCCGAAAAATATATGAGAACTTAAGTCGTAGTAAATGATTATGACGTAAAATACACAGTGAAAGTACCGATGTTCCGCGTGTTCGAGTATTATGAAAGCCGCGATAACGATCGAAGAAAAGTCGGCGGAAGGAGCACCGAAGAATCGGAACCGTCTAAACTTGGACGCGTCGATCCCCTTTTCGAATCCCCCGTCGAAGTTTCCCGCTTGAAAATTGACTCTGTCGTTCCAACACTCTTTCATCGTCAAAATTTCCCGAACGATCGTGTAACTACTCTGCGAAACAGATCGAGAGCATGACATCGAAAGTTTTATCGAAAAGAAGAAACCGTTCGATCTCCTCCCAACAACTCGACAACAGCTTCGTACATTTTCCAATCCCTTTTACGTCAACGTCCTATCCACTTTACATCCTTAAAAAATTGTAGCGAAAGCTATCGTTCGTTTTAAAGAAGATTTTCGAATTGGTAACTTTCCGACTCGATAAGAAAATTAAAAATAATCCTCTAAATAAGTTTCCGTGTTTCTTAACAGTACCGACGACTTTCGTTGGCGAAATTTACATTTTATTTTGTTCTTACTTTGATCCCTCGTCACGGAAATCGTAGAGTTGTTCGGAAGTTTCGAGATGTTTGCTCCTCTGCTTCGAGGCGTGTAATAAAACATGATTCCAAAGTTAGAGACTTCTCTGTTCGAGTTTTTATCTTGAATGAAGCCGCGGATGTAAAGAAAGAGGATGAAAGGGAATGGAGGAGGGAAGAACAAGGAGGTCAAACTCGGTACGTCCTCGCGAAGAAGATGAGGATTTCGCGATGACGTGACCTCGGGTCCAGGCTTTTTCTTCGCGAAACCATCCTGGACACCGAGTGTACGGCTTAAAGTAATAATCCAGGGGACCACGAGCAAAGTAGTTTCAATTGTGAATGCGTGGAACTTGGTTGAGGGAACCAGCCTAAATTTTCTTCCTTTGTTTCGAAATTGTCATCGTAAAATGTGCACGTAATATTGATTAAGAAAACCTATAAACTTGAAAATTGTACTTTGTATGTCACTGAATTTCAAAGGGTGTTTTTTAATTTCTTTAACAGATATTGTAATGTCCCCAGTTCGTAGCACGGTGATGCTTTTCACGATAATTTATCGTTTCTATTTTCCAGAGCTACCATAGTATAGAAGTAGGGTGACAATCCAGCACTTCGTAAGAATTGTACGTCCTTCCATTAACGTATCAGGCGAATGTAGTTTATTATTCATGGGTCCGTGATAAATCGACGCGAAAGTAGGAAATATTTGGCCAGGAAACGTGTCGTGCGAACGATTCGCGTGCAACGAACGATGATCGATGAAAGGGCGGTTTAGCAGCTCGGAATGTAATTCTCAGCCGTAAGAAGCGGATTGATGAACGGAAGCGAATAGACGGTCGGAAATATGGAGTAAAGACAAGTTTTTGCCGGGTGAATCCAACAGATTTCTATAACAGTTCGCGAAAGGGCATCGATTAAGAACAGCGCCATTATCTTTGAGACGATAATAACGAGAAGCAAAAGTATTTTGCTTTGTAAAAATAACAGAGAACCGATTGCGTTGGAATTCAATTTGTAGAAAAAGTTTAAAAGAAACAGAATTACGAATAAAGGAAAGCGACGGTGGATATTATCGTTCTTAATCTTTAAAAGTTCCTCGTTTCTGGCGATAGAAAGGGATCCAAGAAAATCTTTAATGCGACTGGAATATTTTCTCGATACGGGAAATGAATGGTTTTCCCGTTTCTCGATTATAATTTTTTTATTCGCGGATCGCTTGGATTATGAAACGAGAAAAAAGCTACGCGCAAATTTGAATAATGCGAATGCATTGAAAACAGCGCAGAGCTTGTTTCGACGCAATAAAAAGAAACAATGGCGGGGCGGGTTGAAGGTAATTTAAAGAAAATGCGAGAACAGCGGTAGGAAGGAAATGAATACTAAACTCGAGAGGGATTTACGTCGAGTTCGACGTGGTTTATCGAGTGACGATGATTTCGGTAGTCGCGAGAGGCGCTTTTAAAACGACGAGGGTTTCTTTGTAACGCGCCGCTTCTTATCTAGCCGAGTTCGAGAAGTTTCTTTCGATATTAGCCGGGAGGACGCTTTATCGTACACATAATTAACGACTAACAGCGACAGGGCCGTTCCAACTTGTCCTATTCATTCGCGACAGCTTCCGAGAACATTCTTCGCGATGTTCGCCTTATCTCGATGGATAGTAGTCGAGTCGAGCAAGTTTTATTCGCGAATAAAAGTTTTAGACTCGCTCGCGAACTAGCTTCTGCCCCCCCGGAATGTCGCTTTAAACAAATCTGTAATTGGATTATAATTCACGAACGAATTTACGCGCGAAGCGCAACATCGATTGGTTCGAAAATAAAGCTCCGCCCGAAGAAATGTTTTCGATTTATTTTTTTATGCAGATTCGACCCCTTTCGGATTGTGTGCCGTCAGTTTGGAAACAGTCCGTATATTTGTTTAGCGAACGAAGGGATTACTGGTCTAAACAGTTTATTTTGGTCACCCGTTGTGTGTACCAAACAATTCGTCTTCCCCGTATTTCTGGGTGGTCTCTGTTCGGTACTTCTCGCCTTGTGGGCGATTATAATTGTTTTGCTTTAGAAATAAAGAAGAACTAACAAACATAATCGAATTACTCGTACCATCTTAATTAAGAATATAAAGTCTGTACGATGATGAATTAACCCCGAGATTCATCCAGTAATTAAAAGGAAAATGAAAACGTTATCGAATGAATATTGTGCTCTTAAAGAAGAAATAGCTAGCAATTGCACGTTATAAAACATTTACAAAGGTCTGAGGACAAAATGTGTTTTAATAATAAAAGACTCCGATAATCGAGGCTCCGGTGAAAAAGTTTCACCTGGTTTTTTAATCAGCGTACAAAGTCGTTAAATAGAAATACACGGCGAAAGGTCGACGAATAAAGCTGTTTCACGATATAAACCAATTTCAATATTAACCGCGAATCAAAGTGGCAGAGTCTCGAGCAGACTTTATAAATTATTTTTCACTATATTATACGGAATATCAAATTACGTAATTGGACGCTAGGTAGTTGGTTTACATTATCAAGAGGATTTGCAGTTACCTGTGTTATCGGTGATTCTAACAGTCCTTAATATTTATATTTTAAAAGTTACAGATAAATTCAAACATTTTCACTTTCTTAATTTCGATTTTATAAATGCTTTGTCGCGCTATCTTTCGCTAAACTTTATTCAACATGTTCTGTTGCTCCAAATATCGGAGAGCACAAATTCTCATGCATTCGAGTATTGGGTGTCCGCGGGAAGGTGGCTAGCGAAAGGAATGCGAGTCTGATTGGCTGGATCCCCACTCTAGATACGTCGAAAGTGGGGATGGGCGGAGCAAACGTACTCCCCTGTTTCCTCTGCCGTCCCGCTGGCCAATTTCTCACGAACGCACAGTACGAAATGCTTATTGCAAAATAGGGTGTGATTCACCAAAAGCAATACAGGTTGCAGAAGAGCATCGTTCGTGTAAATAAAATAAATTTAGTCGTGGAAAAGCAGTACTTAATAAAAGAAGGGAGACGGAAACCGCGAGGAGTGCAGAAGCTGATCGCGATGTCCCTTCCGTCCAGTGACGAGGGTAGCGCGTAACGCGAGCGTAGAAGTACGAATCAGTTTCGCGGAGTTTATATTCATAACGAATAAGTTATTCGACCGCGGGGGGTGAGGCTATCGGGATGTATACGTAGGCTCGTCACGTTGTCTCGCATTATCCACATAATCGGGGAACGTGCCAACGAGAGAACCGCGCGCCGCGTCTCGCGTCCCCGCTGTTGCTTTCCGCCATCTACGAGCAACCCTTCAGACTGTCTGGGGGATCCGTGTACAAACCCGGGATACTTGAGCGATAATTTTCACAGTGACTGACAGCTCCCGCGGCCTCCCAGCCGTCCAGGAACCGTTTCCCCGGCTTCGTTTTTATATTCGAGACAGAGTATTAAGCTGTTTGCGTTCACCCGGATCCGGTCGTTTTTGTTTTTCGACAGCCTTCGGCTTGACGTTTCGCGATAAAACTCGATCGATATTATACCCCCCGCCCTCCATCGTCATGCCACCCCACGCGAGTACTCGTGTCGTGTCCCACTACGTATTTTATCACAGAGTTATCCGTTCGGTTCGGAAAAT
This sequence comes from Colletes latitarsis, assembly GCF_051014445.1. Lineage (NCBI taxonomy): Eukaryota > Metazoa > Arthropoda > Insecta > Hymenoptera > Colletidae > Colletes > Colletes latitarsis. Next base: position 47,470,026 of record NC_135134.1, read on the forward strand.
AAACCGAGACGCGAAAAGTCGGACGCGTCGAAACTTTAATTACGCGAAATCGCGTAATTACGTCGCGTCTGGAATCGAACGTTTTCACGGAGGTTTCGAGTTCCGTTTCGAAAGGGTCGCATCGTACTTTACGCGGGGAAACTTCGCCGCCGGCTTACCACGTTAAAAATTCCACATTTCGCGTCGCCTTTAATCGCCGATTCACCTTCTCCAAGGGTTCGTTTCTCGATCGATCGCCATTCGTTACGTTCTCACGATCGATTATAATACAGAAAAACAGATGGATAAGCTCTATCAGCTCTATTTCGAGACTGAATTTCAATGGAGTCGATTGACTATCGTAGGAGTTACGGACGTTTGAAAATCGGACTACTTTCATGGGGTTTTTCTCACTTTACGGGGGTCAAGGAACAACTTTTCCAACATTATTAGAATTTCTACATATTCTTCACTAAAATACGCGTTGTTTGCCGTTTGAAACATTAAAATCCTCCAATCCGTCCAGAAGTTATGATGTTTCAAACATACGCATGAAATTTCAGGGAAACGTATCAATGGTATGGTCAGACGTTACATTTTCGGTAAGGAATTTTTTTCTCGAAAATGCTTAGGATTTCGAGGGTATGTCTATTCACCAAAAATGCTTGTATTTGACCCCTGCAACTAAAAATAATTTTTCCAGAACGATTTGAAATTTTTTTTTTCGCCAAAAAATTTAGGCACTAACTGAATTTTTTTCTCAAAAACGCATACGATTTTGGGGGTATATCTATTCGTAAAAAATGTTTACAATTGACCCCTGCAACTAAAAATAATTTTTCCAAAACAATTTGAAATTTCTTTTTAGAAAAATTTTGATAACAAATTTTTCGAACTGCGTATGTCTCCAAGATGATTTTTAGAGCTTCACTAAATACGAGTATAACTGGAGGAAGCAAATAGGGCTAATGCCTTGTATTTGCTCCTGTATTCTTTCTTGTTCGAGGATGGACGGGGTTGGATTAAACCATCGTCGAAGGTCCGTCTCGCAAGACGTCGCGTACGCCTTATCTACTTATCCCTAATTTCGCACAATGTACTCCGCGGCTGACAAAGGTTGATTAAAGGTTTGCTTAGCCATTAAAATATTCCATTAACGCTCTCGGTGCGGTGCATTGGAGCGCGTAGGTGAGGTCGAACGAGGAAGAAAGACCGTGGAAGATAAGCCGTAGACAGAGAGACGGATGGCCGAGGGGTGTGGATGGAAGAGACGACGGAGGAACCTTATTAAGGGTGTCTGTTCCGCCCCCTCGAGCGCTTAAATTTCAAACTGTCGCTCTACGAAACACGGCGACGTCGTTAAGGCTCGGCCGTCGAGATTAAAGGCTTTCGAGATTCGAGAGATTTAAAGTCTGGAATTGTCCGCAATTAGTGCGAAATGGCGGGAGGAGGACAGTGGCCGGAGAGAACCGGGCGGCCAGAGGAGGGGTGGCGAGCTCCTTCAGGAAACTACAGAGAGAGCTTCCTGCTAAAAGCGAAAGAACCAGCTGAACGTTAACGAGAGAGGTCTTAAGATGCGTCGCGATCGTTATCGACGTTCCTCATTGTCTGAGCGATGTCGGCCTCCTCCATGGCCAGACAAACGTATTGTTCCACGGGAACGCAAATAAGAAGATGTTCCACCCTTTGTGGACGCTGATGCGAAAGCGTTTCCTTCGCGGCCGGTCGCGTCGATTCCTCGGTCGTCTCTCGTTGCATCCACCGCCCCCGCAGTTACACGAATCGTACCGGAAACGTGCCAGTCGAACGACCATCGCGAGCAAACCAGTTAACCTTTTCGAGTAAACTGTTTAACATTTTTTTTTTCTTTCTTTTGATGGTTCGTCGATAGGAAACGGAGGATTAATTCTTCCTTCAAAGTTCAACGCTTTTGGTTGCCACAACCCTTGAAATTGTACACGAAATCGAAACTCGTTAAAATTCAAGTCCTGACTCGAGAATTAGTTTTTTTCCAGCTCCTCGGTGAGAAGTTACTATGCAACTTTGTTTTTCTATTGACGATGATTTTAAGTGTTTCTCTTAATTTTATATTATTTATCACGTTATTAAATTACGATTCTTTTATAATATTTCTTCCTCTAATTTTAAAATTAGTCTCCTTTTGGCTTAGTTGTCCCAAAATACACGAGTTTAAAAATTTTAATAATGAAGAGTGAATATTTACTAGGCTCCAGAATGGTTTTCTCCTCGCCACAGAATGCATAGTTACTCTTGTTCGCCTCGGTGGAGGGTAAATTGATCAAAATGACTCGATAAATTTAATTTTGCTAGGAAGCAAGTGCTCTGTTTAAGTTAATAAAATTCACGCAGGTGTTTGCGTTGTTTAAAAACATGTCCCGCAGACTTTTGCGTCGATATGTGGGAAACTACCGGAGTTACATTCGCTCGGAAGGGCGCGGCGCGCGGACGGGGAGGCTGGGCGGAAGCTCTTAAAACTTTAACGTGGATAATCACGCCGCGGGATTGAAAAAGTCGACAATTTTCAGTTCTGAGAAGTTTAATTAATCAAACGTATATTCCTAAGGTTTTAGTTCGGAGTTTGAAAGGGTAACGAAATTATGAATATTTTCGAGAGCGCGCGAGATTGCTTCTCTTTTCTCGAAAAAACGTATTTTTTTATCACGGATCACCGGACCGACTGATTTTGAAATTTCGTGCGCCAGTGCACAGCAGAGATTGGCAAAATTTATTATCTCGATTGAAATTTCGAGTAACGAGTAAAAGTTAAATAAAAAGTAAAAGTTTTAATGGTCGAACGAAACATTTCGAACGGATAAGGATTTAATTGGTCGATCGGTTGGCTTTGATGTATTATTCGAATAAAGTTTTGCCCAACTCTGACGTAAAGTAGTTATCTATTTAGACCCTCATAATTTTTATATTCCAATAATAATTAATTTCTATTTATTTTCACCTCAACAGGTGGAATGTCTAAGAGACGAAATATTTTCCACAGCATAGCGAACCTAATTTCAGCTAAAATTTTAAATACCTGCTCGCGTAGTTATATCTATTCGAAGCTGAATTACTGTCATATTAAAATTAAAAGCTTAATACGATGTGACTTCGAGAAAATTATACTCCCATTCTATACGATAATCGAAACGAACATTCCGGAACAATTAAGCAAGTTAACGTTGCATTAAACGATATTCGTAATGGCAATGGAATGTTTCGTGTATGGAACGTATAGCTTCTTCGTTATAACGCTGATATTGAAACGAAAAAACGTGCATGTTGATAGTTTATTTGCAAAAAAGTAATAAATGGTAAATAATTCTCTCGTAACGAACGGTGACAAATTTGTAATTTTAATAGAAAGTGTCCCTCGTAATAAAATTGCAAATTTGTTCATATAGAAGTCGGTTATCATATTGAATATCAATAGGAAAATTAATATTGCATTTAAATATTATTAACATTATACTTGTATCGAACATTGTCGTTCTCCTATTGATATTTAATGTAGCAAATAACTTTTACAACGTATAAATTTGTAATTTCATTATGGAAGCAATCAAAATTTCGCTCGTCGTACCAAGTATATGCTTGGAACGAAATTTATGTTCGCGTTACGTTTCTTTCCTCGCCGTAATTTTTCCCCGATAAATTGTTAAACGTTTCCACGCTCGTTACGAAGCACACGTTTCTTTCTGGCAAATATAATTGTCGTCCAAGAGAATTTAATGAGAGAGTGAAAGTCGTTCTTATTATAGTCGACGATTCTCACCCCCCTCGATGAGAATGCAACGCAGTTGGGATGTGTTCTGCCAGCGCGAGAGTTATTAAAGGAGAAACGGGACCGTCGAGAAAATTAAAACTTCGAAAGAAAGATTATTCTTAGTTCGGTAACGTTAACAAAGATTCTCGAGTATAATAATCTCGAAGAGAAAGTTTCACGACCCTTCTGTTCTCAGGCTCGTAATTTAATATAAGCCGGAAAGACACTCCTTAATTTGTATTTGAAAATATTCGTTGATAATTATCTTTAACATTCTAAAATTTGCAAAATCTTTCCATCGTTTTTTATACCGACGAAGCTAGTTTTCTGGTAACTGATAAAAGGATCTGACTTTGAAAAAACAATCGGGGGTGGAAGTTTACTATGGTTCGTCTATTGAAAATCCAAATGTTTACATTTCAATTTTCACTTTTGAACGAAAATTCTCTCCTAATCTCTTCGATGTCTGGAGGAAAGAAAAATAGCGTATCATCGTGCTGTTCGTACGTAGCGATTTCACGCATGAATCAGTGTCCGCAAAAGTATTCGCGCAGTTGGCGGAAAATTTCTATCGCGAAGTCCTTTTCGCTCCTCTACCCTCCAACCTTTTCGTGGTTTTCCTCAGATTCGCCGTCTGCATTCCGCAAATTATATTTACACGAGTGTCACGTGCTCGCCTGTTATCTTGTTTCCAATACGCGACCCAGCGAAACTTTTCGGGCTACGTACATACGTGCACGTACGCGGCGCGCGCCAACTTGTAATTGTTTCCGCGGACGGTGCACGTTGCACCGGTGGTTCTTAACCTTTTCAAACCCCTATCGCGCGATACGCCCGATCGGGAACACAATAAAAACAATTCCAGCCGAACTTCACCGTGAAAGTTTTACAGAAATAACTCGCGATGCATCCATACACCGAACTAATGGCTCCAAACAATCGGCTACTGGTTATCTTGAACGTTAAATAATTTACGAAATGTGTCGACGACTCGAGAAATAATTTTCTTCTCGAAATGGAGGGTTGCTCTTACGAGGAATTTTTTATATTTGATCTTAAAGTTACATTACTTCGAGCGTACGTGGGCATATTTTCGAAATTGTCATCGAGATTTATGAAATTTTTTTCATAGTCTTTTCGAAAATTTTGTATTACAAACAGAAGAATCGAAGGTTTATTCGGTGAATATAAGCCTCTAAAGTAAAAATAAATTAGTTAAGAGTCAATCTACAGAGCTATGATCCTGCAAAATTTCTCTGATAAGCTTCGCAGGGGTTGTTTTTATTGGGTACGCGATCGACTGCGTTATTCAATAGGGGGTTAATACTCAAACAAAACATTAAGTGACTCAGCAGGGCTATTAGGTATCCCTGTAAGAAGGTATCGTATGCAAATTCCTACGCGAACTTTGCAGGGATCGTTGTAGACTACCGATCGAGTATATTATGTTGTGGGATGACGCGTTCGAACAGACCGAGAAACAACGTTTACCAAACGTTCCGTATGAAAGTTCTATCGACCATCGGGTACAATGAAAAAGTAAGCTAGACGAACGAGAGTACCACGGTTATTTCGAGACGCGTCCATAGTCCTCTAGCCACGAAGAACTTTGGTTTCTCGGTCGTTGCGAGACCCATTCGGAGATTACTCTGTCATAAATCGACAATGTCAATCTCATTTTGGGTAATTTCCACTTACACATCGATCGTAAGTAGTTTGGATAGTGTATTTTTAGTCGTGTCAACACTAGTCGTTGCACCGTATTCCAAGCAGACACGTGTAGTTTCGAGGAAGCAATAATTTTCACGGAAACGAGGAAAAGGTTTGTTGAAATTGTCTGCTTCTTTTCAGAAATTTCTTTTGTTATCATTTCAATTTTTTAATATTACAAAGATGCTAATTAATGACTTTAGCTGGGTTCTTGTGGTCGTATCCAGACATTGTTTTCTATATGGAGTTTCTTAGATAGAACACTGTATTAATAGAATACTATATCCACACGAGACGTTGTATAAACGTTTCCAAGGAGAAACGAGTTATTAATTAAACATTATTATTCTCAAGCAGGTTGACTATAGCAGTCTTTTAAATATTAATCGAATAAGAGAGTCGATCGGTTAAAAACTTCGATTTTCGTTACATTATTGAAACGTTATAATGCTTGTACAAGGTTGGTAAAAATATTTTCACATCGATATTTAATTCATTCGACCGCGAATAGAATTTACGTAATAATTAATCGCTGATGCAGCGACCATCTTGGACGACGACCCTTCCTCACCAGCGAACGTAAACAAATATTACTGTAAAAATTATGACCATTCGAAAGTACTTCCTTACTAACCATAAAAATATTGGATCGTACATACAAGAACGATAATTTTAATAACGTCTCCGAGTACAGAGATACACGAGAATTCGATCGAAATGTCACAGTATGGATTGGTGCCACGTGGGAATTGATAAAAATGCTCGACTTTAATAAAAATGCTCGAATTTATAAAAATGCTGCCATTTATTTCGATCCTCCGACTCTCCTAAAACCGAAACTATTTTCCACGCTATCGCTGCTACCCAAAAACCTTCCGTTGCACGCGAAAAGCAAACGAAATTTGCGATCGACGTTTCGGAGGGAATGAAAGAAATAATTACAGAAAACGGGAAATGAAGTCGCGCGTTCGTGTCTCGGAGAGAGCGCGAAAAACAAGAAGACGCGAGACTTACCAACGAAAATTAGGCATCGGGCCAGCATCCTTCGATCCTGTCCTTGGACCTGGGTCAACCTTGCACCCGGCAGAAGCGACGGAGGCGTGCGTCGACACCGATCCTGGTCGTTTCCCTCCTGGTCACGCTTTCACGCCGGTCTCCCTGCGTCCTCTGCACGACGACTACACGCGATCCACTCTCGACGAGGTCACCGCGTACGACGCGCGAGAAGTCAAGGAGGCCGTCGCGTCGATGGTGGTGAAGCCGACCGCGAGATACGCACGCGGCGACGGTGCTGGGTCATACGTGCGTGGACCAAGACCAGCCGCCGCGATCGGACCCGGTGAACAGAGGTGGGGACGAGACAGGTGCAGACAGAGCGAAAGAGGTCCGGCAGAAAACGCGGCGCGTCCACCCTCGCGAAAGTCTTTGGCCTCCGGCACCGCCGACCACGACTGATCGTGTCGGAGAACCCCCGCGAGTCTCCTCGCGCATGCGCCCCGCCCCCACCACCCAGCGATCCTAGTCCTATCCTCGTCCGTCAGTCGCTCGCCTCCAGTCGTCTCGCTCCCCCCGCAGCGACCGTGTCGTAGGGGTTGGAAAGGGTAGCTGCAGGTGCCACAAAGAATGAAAGGGAGGACGTAACGCTGCTGCGCGCGGTCCTCGCACGCATCCACCCGCGCTCTCTTCACGGAGATGCTCGCGATGCGTTACACTTTTGTCCGTTTCTTTTTCTCGCTTCTGTTCCACTTCTTCTTCCCTTTTTGTTTGTTTGTTTTTTTCCTTTTTTTTGTTTTTGTTCTTGTTCGCCAGTCGGTATTGTTTCGTAGGCGAGCTCCTTCCCGGGGAGACGTTCGACTCGAGGGACCGGGAACGATGCACGCGCAAGGTTCGTTTAACGTTTCGCGCGTCGCACCGACGAAAACTTGTCGCGCGGATCAACGAGCCCCCTCCACTCTCGGGTTGGCAAACCCTACGCCCGATGTTTGTCCCCGCTTTGTTACGGGGGTTTTCTCGTGCTCTCCGCGAGCGATCCGCGGGGCTGGGCGCAGGAGGCGCGGGTGCTTAGACGGAATGAAAGCCGGGACCGTTGTATTATGCCTCGCGATTGTTGCGCGCGGTGCGAGGTTTCCGAAGACTGGGGGGGAGGGGCACGAAGAATCACGGTGTGTTCTCGTTTTGTAATTTTTTTGCGAGTTTTCAAGTAGAAATGGTCGACTACTTAACCCTTGTTATTGTTATTATTCATTCACTGACAGGAATGAACCTTTTAATACAGAAGATGTAATGTGTAAGGAACTACAAATTTTAACAAAATAAATTAATTTACGTTGTAAGGATAATTTTAGACTTTCTAACGATTGTTCGATTAAATCAGTTTTAGCGTGTACAAAACATGTGGATCTACGTTTCTACGTTGAAAATATCCCCATTTATGTTATTAGAGTAACGATATCGAAGTGTGTATATATAGAAATAGGTGTTGGGTCGAAGCATTCTGATTTTCTTTACGAAAGTACCACTAAGCTTTTCGCTTTGTTATTCATCTTTTGAGAATACACACAAATTTTTAGAATAACCAGTTACGATCAGCCGTACGCTTTGAATTTAGCTCGTATTATTCGCAAGGAAATTCCATTATTTCGTTCGTCGCGATGTTAAAATATTCTCCGTGCATCGCGTTTCGTATTTTTTCGCCATTAGTTGAACGACGATGGAACAGCCGCGACGTATGCGATTCAATTACGCGAACTGGGTCGTACGTTGAAATACGCTCTACGACCGCTGAAAACGTTTCTGTTCCGCAATATTGATAAGTGCGCAAGGGTTGTCCGTTACGTGTATAATTAAAACGTTCATGCAAATGTCTTGCGATCCCGTACGCAGGCCGACGCATGGAAACGCCTGCGGAGAAAAACGAACGAAGCCATCGAACTTTTTCGAAACTTTTTAATGCGATACGCGTCGTTAAACGCAACAAAAGCGCGATTCCGCCGTACAATGCGCGTATCAAGTTCGTCGAAATTTAAATCGTTAAATTTTTAATCGTATAACCTATTTATTCTATTTCGATTCGGACGAAAATTATTTAAATGGATTCATGCTAATGAATATTACGCTCGAGCTACCGTGAAAGCACAGTTTAATTAGAAAACGCAATCTAATATTTATAAAGATTGGCGAGGTCGATTAAAAATTTGTTTAACTCAAATAATGCAAGCTTCGTTTCCAATAATTTCTTTATTTTTATGTACTCGATTTAAAGCCGATGATCGGTCGACGATTATTCATTGATAATTTGATCCCGTCGGAAATATTTGCGCAAAGTATTTTAATTATTGTAACATGGAAATAACGACTGTAATTATGGGTAAACATTTATGATTAAATTTCCCAATAACGTAACATGGCTCTTCGTATTATAGTCAGCAACAATTCGAATATCTGCTTGCTTCGTACAAAATAATTCATTTACGAAGAGGCTAAATGTAATTGTTTCTTTTCAGAAGAACTTTTAGAAATTGGAACACCCAACATCAATTTAAAAATAAACGGTACACGTGGTTTTACTTGCTGATACCACCATGTAGTGGGTGGCTTACGAGTAATTTACATTTACATATCAAAATTTCACATCCTCGCGGTAATATTACGAACCCCTGAATCCAATGATTTTTGTTGCCAGTAAAATTTATTTTGCCTCCACGTATTTAGGGGGTGCAAATCCTTTATAATTTCAAACGCTCGACGAGCACGACCTGGCGTTGTACGACGAATCTTAATTGCAGTTTTTCAAAAAAATTGATCGCGTTTTACGGTGTACGCGTCCCACTCAACCTTCTTCTTACCGGTTGTCATCTCGAGCTTTCTTGAACAAGCTGCCTGGCGCGCAGCAAGGGTTGGAAAAGACGGGCGCGGATGCAAGTATCGCCGCCCACGAAAAAGGGAGAACGTTTTGCAGTCGTTGCATCTTTGAGAAACTTTGTAACTTACGTGCACGCAGGTGGGCACCAAGAGACACCGAGGAATGTATAATTTATACTTTGAAGTTCCTTCTTATTCGTCCCTCTCTCATCTTTTTTCCTCATTTTGCATTTTTTATTCTTACTTTAACAACTCTCGTCGACCCCTTTTTCCGTTCTCCGTGCCTTCGTCCCCTCTTGAGGGGATGGGGACGGTGTTGTTTGGTCTCCGGGAGAAAACGAAAAACAAGAGAGGAAGGACAACGGAGTACCAGAAAGTACGCAACGTTGCCATTCTTCAATTTTTACGCAGTTGCTCGGAAGAATATTGCAACGACGGAACTTTAACGACTTTATTAAAATATTCTCCGCCCGTGCTCGATTCCGCGTCCCTCAGGCGTCGCGGGACGAGTCACTTTGGGTCTGGAAGTTCCGAGGAACTGTGGGATGGCTGCAATTTTTCCCCTGAAAACGAAAGAAAGAACGCGGACTGCATTCGTACATTATATTCGTGCACTTTTTCAGAAGCTTTACGAGCCTCGTTATTTACGTATTCGCGGGGTGTCCGCGAAATTTCCATTCCGCGACCGAGAAAAAGAAACCGCCAAATGCATCTCTCAGCCCCCGACGACCAATTTTAATCGATCGCGTTACATCGAATATATTTATTTTAAAGTTTTCACGAAACTAACGCGGTTGGAATTTCTTTAAAAATTATATTAGTTGCTACCGATTTGTATTATATTCGTCCACTTATCGCTTATTCGGTGAAAGCTGGATTTCACGGCGGTGGAATTCTGCCGGTTTAAACGCGAAGTACGCGTCGATCCAATTTTTCGCTTCGTTGAATTTTCGGAATGTTTGCCCTTCGAGACAGGGTCCCATCGATCGAAGCAAATGGTAATCAGAAGGTGCCACATCCGGAGACTAGGCTGAGGGTTGAGTTCTCGATTTAGAAATCCTTTCGAAGGTGGCTTTTTTTCAGTGTGTCAGAGAAATACTTTTACCAATGAATTTTTGGTTTTTGTTTTAAGCTTCTGGGTGTGCTCTTCATCACATTTTCTCCGAATTTCACAGTTCTATGAAATCGAAACGTACAATGAAAAAATAAGTAGCTTAAAAATTTCGATTTGAGACAATTGTGATCTACATAAATTAAAATTTGTCTTAGTACTGAGGCTCACGAGTCTTATTGAAGTTTATTTCCTTTGACGTTTCAGTTTCAGAACTAATTGTTTTGGTTAATAATCACAATCTTCCTTTTGTGAGTCGATAAATTATATTGTCTCTATCGTAGTTCTTTTTTTAATTAAATCCCAACAAATTACAGTTATGTAATGTAGCTGGATCGTTAGATCGTAAAGGAATTTTCGATTACCTCCTCCCAAGGGGGATTTGCATGTTTCGGTTTGCCCTGTCATTTTGAAATATCCTGTACACACTGACCAAGATGTATTGATGCGGCTACTTGGTGTGTCCACAGCTCACCATTATCTGTGAGCTTTGGTCACCATGCATATGCCCGCATCGTTACATTCAAATTTGCCTCCACACGGTACACAATTGCATCCTGTACCAATTTCAACGTAACCATTCTCTCCCTCTTGCGATAGTCTCACAGAAACTGCTTGACTGATCTCACCACCACCCATTTTCTACGCTTATAATTATTCAAATCGCGTCAAAAAATTGCGTCGTTCAGAATTCTTCCATAAATTTCAAGTTCTAACAAACTTGCGAGGTTCTTACTTGAATTCCTAAAGCAGTATTACAGACTATATTTTGTTTTAGATTAGCTTCGAAAGAAGCTTATTTCGTTTCCTTGTATGAACGGTGGAGCTATTTTTAAAGAGATAAGGAGCTTAAAGTAAATATACAGCGTGAATAGCGATCTATAATACCTTCGATTAGAAATTTTATTTTCAGAATTTTAGTTAGCGATCTAAAATAAAACAATTGAACGCCAGATTTACGGATTCCACATATTTTTATCGAAACCCGTCGCTGGTAACAGATTCGTTAAAATGCGATTTTCTTCTCGATCAGGGTACACATTTATGTGAATACAGTGATATCGTTGCATTAATCAAATTTAATATAATTTTATTAGAAATAATATTACGAGTTCTATAACTGTGGGATCTAAAACCTGTCGAATTAGTTGAATAATCGAAGTGGTACAATCTTCAATAGTGTAAATCAGATCTTTCGTATAAGGGGTAGTATTTTAGTAAAAGAAACAAATTCAAGATTCTATAATTCGAAAGGTCTGTAAATAGACGAACTACGAATATGAAACGTAAATCTATCATTAAACTCTTCGAATAGCCCAAATAGTAAAATCTTCAATAGTGTAAATCAGATCTTTCGTACAAGGGGTAGTATTTTAGTAAAAGAAACAAATTCAAGATTCTATAATTCGAAGGGTCTGTAAATAGACGAACTATGAATATGAAACGTAAATCTATCATTAAACTCTTTGAATAGCCCAAATAGTAAAATCTTCAATAGTGTAAATCAGATCTTTCGTACAAAGGGTAGTATTTTAGTAAAAGAAATAAATTCAAGATTCTATAATTCGAAGGGTCTGTAAATAGACGAACTACGAATATGAAACGTAAATCTATCATTAAACTCTTTGAATAGCCCAAATAGTAAAATCTTCAATAGTGTAAATCAGATCTTTCGTACAAGGGGTAGTATTTTAGTAAAAGAAATAAATTCAAGATTCTATAATTCGAAGGGTCTGTAAATAGACGAACTACGAATATGAAACGTAAATCTATCATTAAACTCTTCGAATAGCCCAAATAGTAAAATCTTCAATAGTGCAAATCAGATCTTTCGTACAAGGGGTAGTATTTTAGTAAAAGAAACAAATTCAAGATTCTATAATTCGAAGGGTCTGTAAATAGACGAACTACGAATATGAAACGTAAATCTATCGTTAAACCATTTAAATAGCCCAAACAGTAAAATCTTCAATAGTGTAAATCAGATCTTTCGTACAAAGGGTAGTATTTTAGTAAAAGAAATAAATTCAAGATTCTATAATTCGAAGGGTCTGTAAATAGACGAACTACGAATATGAAACGTAAATCTATCATTAAACTCTTCGAATAGCCCAAATAGTAAAATCTTCAATAGTGGAAATCAGATTTTTCGTAAAAGTATCGCGTTTAATTTTGTCAAAAAGAATAACTCGAAGACCAAATCTCGTTTTTACGAGTCCCTGGTGTCGCTGGCCGGACATCGAAACGTTCGATATCGGATAGAGACAAAACCCGCGTTCGCGGAGCCTTGCACGGGATAATTATCGCCGCAAGGACAAGGGTTGGCCGGTTACGGTCGAAGTCGCGCCGCGGTACGTAATAAAGCCGGACACCCGGTACACGGAAGGATGTGCTCATTGGCTGGGGGAGAACGGATAGCGGCGAGGGACACGAAAGTTTTGACGTTAAGCGACGGGGGAGCTTGCAGGCAAGCTTGAGCCGTATGAAAGGAACGCGAGCGGAGATGCGCCGAGCGGAGGCAACTGTCACCGGGTCGGAGCGAGACGGAGGGGCGGCGGGGGCGGATGGACGGAGGAACGCGAATGGCGGGAGAGGGATAGAAGGAGCCCGGGACGAGAGAGAATGGAAGGAGCGAGGAGGAGGACTCGACGAGAGAAAAGGAGCAACGGGGAGAACGGGTCGTTGGTGTGCGTGGGCGGCGGAGGCGAACGAAGCCGGAGCTTGATGCGTCCCGGGGTTGCAGCGTGCACACGAAAACGAAACGAAGCCAGGAGCGCGAGAGACGGACGGAGCTAGGCCAAGTAGTAGCGACGAGGACCGTGAAAAGCGACCGGGAACCAGAAAGAGAGAGAGAGAGAGTGCATCAGAGGCGGAGGGAGGCAACGACTGTGTCCGAGCACGTCGTTAAAACCCGACCCGGGGCTACGGATTCCGAGTCGTCTACCGGTAGCAGCCCCTCTTCGACATCCTCGACACCCTCGACACCCTACAGCAGCGGCGGTCTATCGCCCGGTACTCGTTCGACTATTGTTTCGTCAAGTGCGACGTAAAAGACTCGAAGATCCGCCCATTGTACCGGCTATTAAGGCTGTTGTCTTGACGCTCTTTTTCTCCGTCTGTCGACCGACGAACAGCACGACGGTCTCTCTCGCGCGCGCAGCCCGCGAGAACTGCTACGCCCCGACTCGTAAAGAGCCCGACAGAAACCGTTTGCGCGAATTCAAATTTGTCCCCGGGTCACGTTCCCTCGAGAGAAGCGAATTAGGGGACTCCCCGGAAAGAACCGGGAGAGCCGCGCGCGTTTCTGGGTGAACCAACCCCCCCGACCCTCGCCCCGGCCAACAGGAAACGCGGCCGATCCTCTGTTGCTTTTTACCATGATACGTGTTTCCAACTTGGAGACACCGATGACGTGTTCGAGGTTTTCTTAAGGGGGTGCACCTTGCTGGCGAGTGCTCCAGGGTTGGAAATTATGTTTGCGATTTTTGGTGGGAAATTGGAACCACTTCGATGCAACATTTTAAAATTACACCGTGTGTAATTGTGTGATATTATTTTATTGGAAAATGAATAGGAAGAGAAAAATGTTAGAAGTTTAGAGGTCGTGAATTATTCTGTAGTTGTTTGTCAGTGGTCAAGGGTTGATGGAATATTTTTCGAGAAAATTATATAGAGTGGAATCGTTTGAAAGTCTTGATATAAAATTGGCACGTTGTTCAATGAAAAGTAATACGATAGAAAAGGTGGAACTTTTTAAAGATGCAACAGCATGAGCTTTTCTCAGAATTGGAGGCCGTGAATTATTCTGTAGTTGGGGGAGTACTTGCTTGGAAGAGCTAAAGGGTAGAATATTTCTAAATTATTAGACGAGGAATTATTTAATGAAAAAAACAATACAACATTCGAGATGTTAACTTGAAAATTACTAGTAGTTGATTTTCACTTGAATGGCCTGCCTCGAAGGAAATTGTAGCTTGGTGGAAGAGATGAAAGACCCGATTTGGCAACTTTTTTCCACTACCAAGTCTGCAAACATAGAACCACAATTTGAAAAGTGCCCCGAAGGCTTCGGGATCGTGGCGCAGTTGGCAACCCGTAAAAGCCGATGGTACCATCGAACTATACAAATACCACTATAAGGTATCGCCTCAGGTTGTTTCAGATACTATTCAACCTATTCGTTGGAGGGTTAATTCCATAAATTCGCGCAAAATAATAATGAAAACCTGAACGATACAACATAGAAAAACATTTCAATAACTTATTGCATCTAGATGGAGTCACTTTTAACACAAAAATTAATTTTCAAGACTAGGCGTCGAAGAAAATAAATCTAGATAGGACACTTGAATTTTAACGAGGCCCTAAAAATAAATTCTGACAAATTATGGGCACGCACCCAATCGTTTAAACGCAAAGTTTCGTTTTCTGGCAGTCAACGTGTTAAATAAAAATTGTTATACGTTTCCAGTGTCTTGTAACGCCAATCCTTTTGAGTGAATGATCAAGACCATTCGTAAAAGCATCTACAAAATCTTTGAGGATTATCGTAATCCCGGATGTGTTTTCTAGCGTAAGCCGCGTCCTTTTTAAAAAAAACCGTTTCGTCGACGTTGCAGTTAGCTTGATCGAGGGTCCGTAGAATCATCGATTCTAGCGTAGTCAGGCGTTCTTAGTCTTCAAACTTTTGACAAAACTGGCTGCCATGTCGGCGAAACGTCAGAACAGTTTTCCAAAAGGAAACGGTTTACATCCGGAACCTTCAGAAGATACTAACTGCGACATTCACTATACCGTTAGAAGCTGAAAAGACCCGTTTCAATGGGTACCATGATACAAGGGGAACGTTTCCAGGCTCCTCCCGTAGAATGCGTTCTCGCGACAATGCGAGTAGAGACGAGATAGCGGAACGATCACTATTAGTGCCGTAACTATTTATGTTTGTTGATCACCAGTCGATAGATCACACTCGTTTCAGGCTCCCGGTGTGTTACTCGATTCAGCGAAATTACAGTTCGTAAATCTGCTGCCTGTAATCCTTACTTTTATAAAAAAACTACAGATTATAGTTATACAAACATTAATTACAGAACAAATGTGATAATTATTCGTACAATGGACTCGTATCATATTTTCAAACTTGAATTTAAAATATATGCACCACGTCTAAGCTAAGAAATTTATATACGAATATACTTACAGAATTTAATCAGTTCTAGAAGAAACGAAAGAATATATGAACAAAGTGCTTTGAAAATACAACAGATATAACTGTCACTAATTTACTAAAAAATTAACTGCAAAATTTTCTTTTTTTTTGTTTCAATATACAAATTATCTAACGTCAGATTTCGCATTAGCGAAACTCGCGTGTATAATAAAAAGTATACAAAACACAGCTAGTCGAATTCGATAAATTCGTTAAACTACGCTCGTATAACTATGATTTATTCGGACAATGGTACGAGTATTTTTCAATAGTAAATTCGAAAATTTTCTCTAAAAAAAAAAAAAAAAAAAAAAAAAAAAAAAAAAAAGAGAGGAACCGTTGGTCAGTCTGGCGAAAGAACGGAACCAGCCATAAATAACGTAGTATCGCGCGTTAACTCTGAATAATTGTTTGCCAGTGTTCGGTAACATTATATTTTTGTCCTTCGTTGAACGGACAGAACATTCCCCGCCACCGGGTACATCCGCTACGCCCGAATTTATCTCCTCGATGCAAAGGTACTTATTGGAAAGTGTATTTTTCCCCATTTCTGCTATAGATAAACGCTCATAATTTAAGTTTATTTTCGCGGTTGATTTACAGCCGCGGCCATAATCGAATTCGAAAAGCACGACCCGTAGCACAGCAACGACACACGCGAGGTTAGATACACCGCGATATATCAATGCAGACGCCGGTAGAGCTGCCGCGCCGTTTGTTTTGTACTAGTTACCTCTTTTCTCCCCATTTTCCGACCATTTTGTCCCTACCATTAGTCCTCTTTTCCTTCTGTTACTCTCTCTCTGCCGTTCCCCGTCCCGTTTTCTTCCCTTTTTATAATATCTGGGCGCAAATTGCACTTGGCGACGGTGCAATTGTTCCCTTTTATTTCCTTTGTGATGCATCGTAGGCACGAAATTGACATAAACAGTGGCTCCCCCCACGCGTTTCTCTCTCGTCTCCGTTCCTCGCATCGTCCGCCGTGTACCCGACATCCCCATTTAGCCAAGCGTTCGAGCTCATAACGACAAATGAACTATCAAGGGGTTACGCCACTTTAAAGACACGACGTGCTCGCGATTATTTAAAAAATTAATTAACCACTAACTACTCGTTCGAAAAGTTCGCGTTCCCGTTTATTTTTATTCTTCACCGGAGCGTTCGTTTTTACTCACAACGGCGATCGTTTTAATAAACGTGGAACTTACATTAATTAAATTTTTTAATTAAAATATTCAAATTTTCAGCGCAGTGTATACCAAAGTTTATCTCGCGTTTGAGGGGACCATAATTTTCAGCAATCAATAGTTTTTGCCCCAATTCTGTCAGGTTATGAAACAACTGTTGTTGAACCTCGACGACCGTACCGTAACCATTGTTTGTGCACAGATTGCCATAAGATTGATGGTACAAGTGGCAATATAGTCATTCTGTATGAACAGCGAATCGAAAATATAGAATACAATTTTTCCGTGCGATGGTTCGTTCCCGAGGAAATTGATGTTGAAAATTCGTGGGAGTACGTACGCCATTCGGTTTGACTACCGTGGCTGACCATTGCACGATATTTCCACTTGTTTTGCTATTCTTAATACTTTGATGGCCACCAGTTTCGCGCGAAAACCCCTGCAACCAGTGATTTTTGCGAGAATTTCCGATCCGATGAGAGCTCTGTTCTTCGACTCGAAACTTTTGAATCCAATGTTTTATAAATATTCAAATATTAACTCTAAATAGTTTCATCGTTAAGGTTACATATAAATATTAATTCACAGAGCTCGTCGATACCGTCGTAAATATTCACAGAAAGTGTTTATATATATATCCTCATGTTTAATGACTTTCGTTATAAACTATTTCTGAATTTATTTACTTGTTTGAATTTCATTTTATAAACTATCATAATAACTGCTTTTGAAGACGATTGAACTCGAGATAGATCTATATACTGATATTTAACCTATTATTTAGCTTGTTAACAACGCCAGTTAAAAAAACAAAGGCAAATTTGAGGCTTCATGTTCGAGATATTTTACTATTATTACTGTTATTATAATTGTATTTGAAAATTTGTGGGGTACGCGATTTTAGTACGATTTGTCTGTCGCGTCTGACTAATCATCGCTATTTCTACTTGTATCGAAGTCGTGCTCCCATTACAGGCATTAATATTTTTTTCCTACGAAAGATATCGAAGTCCAAGATCATTTTGGCGTTCAATATATTTAACTTGACATTGGTTCTAACGCCGTAGCGATAAAAAGCGTTTTCAAACTCGAAAAATGTGACTTTTAGACAAATTTATAACACCTGTCCCTTCGAACTGGACACTCCCTTTCTGTTCTATTTCTTCGTATTATCGAATGCAATGGATTATTGTATTTTTCATGATTGACAAACACTGTTTATCCAACGTCAATGATATTTAACATCCAACAAGCGGCTGTGTTTGCAGACCCACCATCGTGCTTCATTAAAATAACTTATTTTAACAGGATTTAATTAAACCCGACGTTCCGTTTGTATTTATCCGGTTGCAACGAGGGACGCTGGGCGCACGAAACATCTTGGGGCTCGTGTTTTGGCCAGGTTTTCGAGACGCTGGACCACCGTGGGACGCGTCAAAGAGGATTCATTCGCGCGAACCAAGGGGTCTCCCTTTCGAATTAACTTCTACGGCCTTTGACACGATGCAGGCGCATTTGTGGGATTTCCTCGGAGGTAACTCGCCTAAACGGACCCGAAGAACGAAGGCGGGGGCTAAGGCGACCGAGGCGGAGGCGAGAGCGGCCCGTCGCAAATTGGCTGGGTAATCGATGCCGGTCTTGGGATTCCATCCTGAGATCAGACCGTTGTACCGTTTAATTAGAGTACGGCTGCTCCGCTGTGTCAAATACCAGAGGATCCTACGGACGAATCGGTGGAATCGACTTCTACAGATTTTCTGAGTCTCTCAGGATTGATCCAACAGACTTACGACTCCTCCAGATTTGGCCCAAGAACATGGCCTCTTCTCTATATCATAGAAACATTTTACAACGATTCAAGACAAACACTAAAAACTTTCTGGGCCCTCCAAGTGATTGACAAACGTTTTACAAATTACTGTGCAAGGGGAAGAAACAGATTTTTATTTTGTCACTGCAGACTGAATCGACTTCTACAGATTTTCATAGTCTATCAGGATTGATCCAACGGGACCAGATGTGGCCCTAGAACATGGCCTCTTCTCTATATCATAGAAACATTTTACAACGATTCCAGACCAACACTAAAAACTTTCTGGGCCCTCCAAGTGATCAACAAACGTTTTACAAATTATTGTGCAAGGGGAAGAAACAGATTTTTATTTTGTCACTGCAGACTGAATCGACTTCTACAGATTTTCGTAGTCTATCAGGATTGATCCAACGGGACCAGATGTGGCCCTAGAAAATGGCCTCTTCTCTATATCATAAAAACATTTTACAACGATTCAAGACCAACACTAAAAACTTTCTGGGCCCCCCAAGTGATCAACAAACGTTTTACAAATTACTGTGCAAGGAGAAGAAACAGATTTTTATTTCGTCATTACAGACGTTGATTGAAATTGCCTCGAAACTATTCCCATCGCGGTGTTCCAAATATTTAGCCATCGAGGACCGGTCGGAATCAATATGTTTGAGTCCGTCTAAGCACCCCTTTGTCCTCGATGGCTATCTATTTTGGAATTTCACGCGCCGTGACCCGAACGGTCGAACTTGGAGACAAACGGTGGAAGAGACAATTTGCCCGACGGGAATTCAAATACGTCTTGATTATCGCGCGAAACGGTCTAAAGCCTTCACGGAGTCGTAGTGCGAGCTAGCGTTACGTAAGAGGACGTTATACTCTGTCCACGAGTACCAAAAACGACCAATTCGTCGCGGCTAACGAGCAGATAATACGCACACGGCTCTAATCATCGACGTTGAAATTACAAAAACGGGGAATCGACGCGCGCGGATCCGTCGTACGTTCCCAACCATCAATTAACGGTTATCGGTTTGTTTAATTGGCATTAGTTTGATTGCGACCAAGGGATCTCGAACGGTATCGATGCCGAACTAATGAGAAGACCGGGCCGAATAAATGCGAAAAAGAAACGAAACGGGTGGATGGGGGGGAGGTGTAAGAGGCGGAAAACGCGGGGAACGAACGGAAGAATCGTCGATTTGTGTAGACGGTTTTCTAAAGGATAATCGAGACGGGAATAAAACAGTCCCGCGGAAGCACGGAACGCAACAGAAAGAGAATTAATGAAGACCGAAGCGAGCCAGACGGTCCCCGTAACCAGTTCTGAATACGTTATTACATCTTTTCATAATACAAACCCATCATTATCCATCTATAAGAATATTTATTCGACGGCCAATCGATACTGGCCGTCCTCGCGCGACAGTCGAACGACTCGTGGATCGGACAAGGTATACCAGCCAATTACAGAAACGACGGAGTTATCTTACCAGGCACTCGCTACGAACGTAGACAACTTATCGTCCCCCGTTCTTCCACGCGTTTTCCGCGTCTCGTCACGTATTCCGGCCCAACGGCGAAAACTTTCGTTTGCTCTGGAAAATCGCGACGGCCGCGACGCGTCGGGAGAAACCCATTTATCGCCGCGTCTCGCCAATCACCGTCGAACGTCCCGCGACGTCGACGGAAAGGGTGAAATCGGTAAGTAATAGGATGGTTTAAAGGCGCCTTAAAATTTCAGACGCCCCCTCCTACGACACGATCGCGTTTAATTCAGAGATTCCCGGCGAGAAACTTTCCGTTCGGCGTTCGTCGTTCGGTGTCCTCGCGCTCTTACGAACTTTTCATTCTGCGAAGTGTTTTTCCTATTGGATCGTAAAGATCAGACTGAGATATCTGATACATCATTTTCCGAAAGACGCGTATTACACGTTGGGGATGCCACTTTTCGAAATCTCTTAAAGCGGTATTTTAGCAGAAATTTTAAGAACGATCATTTGACCAGTCGTGGTAGGTTTAATGTTTAAGGCTGAGAAAATTCATTGTACCGTATACTATAAGAAATGTCGCGAAGCTAAATAACGCTAAAATATACGTATAAATATTGTATGTTAGAAATTTTAAAAACGATGTTTATATGTATATCTTAGTGCCATTTAACTTCTCAATATTCTCAATATTCATTTCTGTTCTTATTGTTTGTTTTCTGAGAAAAATATGTTGTCTGTCTTGTCTACCACACATCTTGAACTAAAATACTGGACGAAATTTCGTATGAAGCTCTGGTTAGCTTCCAATGTAAATAGGAAATATGTAGGAAAGGAGTAAGGAGAGAATTTTCAGCTTCCACTGTCTTAGAACAGTCTAATAACGCGTATTAAAAATAGTTAAAATTCAGACGCACGTAGTTCCGAAACTACTAGCGTTTTATTAATAATTGAGCCACTGTTAGCAGCAGTAGGGCCTCCCCTTTAAACTGGTTTTTGGTTTTTGTCGATCCGACTTCCCGTTTCGGAGATATCGTAATTTATGTAAAGAGGTGTTTTTTTATCTCTGTCTCCGTCTGACGCGTCGTAGTGGACCTCCTTGTCGCGCGTGAGTCGAGACAGTCGCGTGACGCGGAAGTCGTAGTATTTCCAAGAATTTACTACGCACTGTTTACTATTGACGCGCGCGCGAGTTCATTGACGTAAACAAACATTTCGAACCCTTATATCTCCGTAACTAGCCACCGCATCGACTTGAAACTAAAATCGCTATATCTCCGGAACTAATTGAGCTATCGACCTGTACAAACGCTCATTTTAAAGGGCATATCATCCTCTATCCTCTGAACATATAAACGATTATTATTTATGCTGTCTTCTATGTTTATTTTGATGCTTTACAGGGGGTTCGTCTGAACGGTCGATTTTTGAGACATTTACACTAATTTGCCAAAAAAATGTTTCCAATAAGAGTTAACGGGTACTTTCGGAAGAATAAAGTGCAATAATAAAAATTAAAAAATTGCAACTGGAAAACGCGAACGTGCTAAGTTTTTCCAAAAAATCCTGTCGAGCGTATTTCGAGAAAAACGCGCCCGGAAGTGTTCCAGGTACGATGTAACGGAATTTCGCGACGACGTTGGAAGGGGCAGAAGCGGGTAGTAATAGGGAGGGTTAAGCGCCCTTTAAAATTTAAGGCGCTTCCCTAGCGTGCTCCGTCCCCGTCCACGATCGTCTAGCTTTCGGATAGGGAATAAAGAGAACGAAGAAGAGGGACGGGGAACGGGAGAAGAAAGACGCAACTTAGCGTTCGGAAGGCGGCTGATGCGAGAGCGAGATAGGCCACGAATCGCGACACCCGGGAGGGCGGAGGAGTAAAACGGCTACGTGAAGGGTCATAATTAAATTCAGATTTCGCGGGGGAAGGTGGCGGGAAAAAGAGGCCGACCGGGAGATCCGGTAGGAAAAAGTTACCGGGGTGAAAAAAGGAGATAGGGAGGCCTCGACGTGGAACGCGTCGTCGTAGTAATTGAATTAAAATTTGAATTGTCGAAGGGACGAGTACCTTAAATGGCGAAGAGTGGACGAAGCCTCGGGGGAAGCCAAACGGAGACGAAAGACCGCCGTCGCCATTGAAAGATACATCTCTTCGCGTCGATTTCTTCTCCCCGTAGAAACGTAAAAATGCAAAGTGAATTCTTACCGCGTGGAAGCAGACGAGGGGGTGGGTATTTTACTCGTACCGAATGAAATGACTTTCGGTTATATATATATATATATATATATACATATGTATATATATACACGCGAGACATTTTAAACGACCGCGCGCAACGTTGGAAGTTCTGACATGCATTCAATATTGAAATTGGTTCCAATTCATGCCGCGGAACAAACTTTGCGTGCCGCCGTGTATCGCCGGAATTTGTTTACATCTTACGAGTCGTTTACCGGATTTCCGCTTTTATTCGACGTACGAGCGCGTCGACTGAATTTCTTAATCCCCTGTTGGAAGCAAGAGAATTTTGAACCGAAATTGACGCGATAGTTTGATAGATATTGATCGAATCTGAAGTAGCTCGAATGTAAGTTGTTCTGTAAAATACTCGAAACGGAACGATCGATTTTGCAACTAATGGGGCCAATGTCTGACTAGGACACGGACCTCCTGCCAGCAGGTTCTACTGTTTGCTCAACGTTCGTTAACGTTGCGATGTCCCGCGATCGTTACGCGGGCGAGAAAATCGAATGAACGTTGCACAGTGACCGCGTTCGATCGTAAAGTGTCATGTGCATTCAACGAGCGTATATAGAACAGCGAAGCTCGCGCTCGCTTCGAGTACGAGAACCGGTTGTACGTACTCGCGACACGGGCGGTTCAACGGGAGTCTTTCTGCATCGCGTTTAAAGAGCGATGGCCGTTGAAGGATGGAAACTCCAGCCTTTCAAGTCGAACTTGGGACCGAGTTAAGAGTTTCCCGCCCCCCTCTTTGCCTCTCTACCGTCCCCCACGTCGCTCTTCCTCCGTCGCTCGTTACTTCTTTTCACGGCTCTTTCCCACCCACTGTCCCTCCCCGTCTCGCTTTCTCCGACGAGCGACACGAATGCCATACCTCTACCCACTTCGACACGTTTCGGCCATCCCCCCAAAAAGCATCTACGATGACTCGCGAGTCGATCGTTGGCTTTCCATTTCCGGATAGCTGTTTAACTATTTCGGCTGGCGATCCTGGTCTCTGTTGTCCTAGAAATCCTGCAGTCCGGAGTGACCATTATCGACGTCAGGAATTTAGAAAATTCTGCCTTATTCCGGGGAATATTTTGCGTTGCTGTCAAACTTCCACCCACCTTGCTCTATTCGATACAAATTTGTGCTCTTTGCTTTTGGATTTGGTTCTGATTCGCAAACAAATTTCAGCCCCTACCCTAATTTTTTTCTCGAAACTGGGTAGGATTTCGGGGGTATGTTTATTCACCAAAAATAATTGTAATTGACCCCCGCAGCCAAAAATAATTTTGTTCAGAATGATTTGAAATTTTTTAATTTAATTTTTCAATAACCTTTTAACGAAGCCTCAATCAAGAAATTGGTATCCTTGATTTTCGTCTTATTTTAGCTTCTAGAATCTTTAAAATTTTTCACAGGAACACCCTGTATAGATATTAATAATAAGAAACCAATCGGTATGAATCAGGAAATATACGATGGAAGATAATAGTACAGAAAATAAATTGTAAAAAACTAAATATAAGTTACTCTCAGAAAACGTGCATACTGTTCCACGCGAAGATCATTGTATTAAAAATAATATAATATACATCGAAATATACGTTGAGAGATAATAGTGTAGAAAACAAACCGTAAAAAACTAAGTATAATTTACTCTCAGAAAACGTGCATATATTAATAATAAAAAAAATGTAAAATCGCAATCAGGGTGTAGTTCGAGGAATAAAAATGTCGAACAACAGAAAAAAATTTCGCCACGATATGGGAATAGATCTTTTGATAAAATTAATGAATAGTTTCGGTCGAGGCCATGTAAGATACGAACGAACGCGTTCCGTGTATCGCGATGGAAGAATTCTCGTTCCAGCCCCGAGGAGAGTCATCCTAACAGCGACGCTATCTTTCGAGAAGAAGAGATGAGAACGGGATATTTTGTCGATACGCAGACGCTTTTTTTCAGACGGTAATGGAGCCGTAACTCATTAAAATCTCGAGATGAAATGGTACCAAAGAAAAACACTCGCGTCGCGTGTCTGGATTTTCCTAAGCGACTCCTTTCAACGAAACTCATCGACATCGGGAGCGCGCGCTAAAGCTTTTACAATAATAAACTAACTCTTTACGGTGTAATTAATAACTGGAGAGGGGCGTAAACCCGAGTACGCGACAACGTGTCAGCGCGTTGTTCGTATTTTTCAATATGCTTCCCGCGTCAACCTTTCGCCGCGCGAACATTGTGAAAACACGTTACGCAAATTCCTGATAGAATAATAAAAAAAAACTGTTCCTAAATTTTTTGACGTTAATATTTCTATCCTTTTCCCCTCATGAATAATGCTTGTTTCACGCCCGTTGTATCGTTCCGGGTCTAAACTGGAGGAAAGCGTGCGAGTCGAAATAAACGTCAAGTTGATTTATCGGACGAAAACGAACGCATAAACAGGTTAATGTAAACGAACGCCTGACTTTTCAGACATCCTCTATAATCCGGACGCGTTTCGTTCAAATTTCAAAATCCTGTTCTAAAAAAATAAATATCTATCATAGTGGATATAAAAATATTCAGTATGCAATTTCCGATTTGATCATCGATCCAAAATACATGAGAGAAAATATTTTTAAAAAATATCTATCAAACAAATAACGCGTTCCACTCCTCGAAATCTCGTATTCGTACGTCGTTCAAGCCATGTTTTGCTAATAATGTCCCCCAGGCATGTTTTGATGAGATCTTGTACAATGCGTTCGGATCCATCGACAGACACGTCGGAACACCAGAAACGGATCTGACCTATTGTGTGGGCAGCATGATCCAGAGTTATGTTAATTAAACGAACCAACACAAGGTGATTCGTAGCAGCCCCTAGCCCACAATAATAGAGCTGATTCATTTTAAACACCGAGCTTATATACGCGGCTGGGCGACGAGTGTTTCGATACGCGCGATCAAAGCGGGATTCCGCCCACGCTGGGCTCTGTCGATTAAACGGCCTTTGACGCGTGAAAGCCAATTTGGCAACGAACGGCTTTCCCAGAAATTAATCTTCAATCGCAGGAACATAACGGCCGAGCCCTAACGCCGGAAGGATGATTGCGCGCTTTATAAACGAACGAACCCCGGGAACGACTTGCGAAAACTTGGACGATACGGCTGAGTAATTGGCCGACCGGCCGGCGAGGGATAATTAAAAATGATCACCCCCTTCGACGTTCAGGCCGGGAACGACAATCAATTAAATAAGTCGCGTTCACGCGCGAGGAACGACGAAGCGTTCTCCTTTCCTTTTCTGGTTTCGACTTTCAAACAGTGTTATTATCGAACACCTTAGGACAATCTTCATTCCTTTCAAATATTAGGTTGGGAGAAGGGAAATCCATTATTTTCCACTTAGATGACTGTGGTGATATACAGGGTGTTCGGCTGGGAAAAATTTTAATGGGAGATTCTAGTGGCCAAAATAGGACAAAAATCAGGAATATCAATTTCAAATCATTCTGAAAAAATTATTTTTAGTTGCAGGAGTCAATTACAATTATTTTTGGTGAATAAACATACCCCCGAAATCCTACCCAGTTTCGAGAAAAAAATTCGTTACCGACAATATAATGTCTGAACATGAACGAATGATTCTCCTGAAATTTCACGTGTTTCAAATCGTTCTAAAAAAATTATTTTTAGGTGCAAGGATCGATTAGAATCATTTTTGGTCATTACATATATCCCCGAAATCCTGCGTACTTCCGAGAAAAAAATTCTTAAACGAGAATATAATGTATGGCCAGAAATGTACCCCGACATCTTTAAAACATCATAACTCCTGAACGGATTGGACGATTTTAATGTTTAAAAAAGCAAACTAAGCGTATTTTGGTGGAGAATATGTACAAATCGCAAAAATATTCGAAAAATTGGTCCTTGATCCCGCAAAATGAGGACAACACCATAAAAATGGTCCAATTTTCAAACAGCCATAACTCCTACAATTGTGAATATATTTCAATGAAACTCTTTTCTAAAGTAGAGCTCATGGGTGCCTACAAAAAAGTATTAGACAACTTCTCTGTAGGACGTCAAACAAAATTACTAAAAATGGAAAAGGAATTTTTAAGAAAAATCGACAGGGGGTAGGTGCCTAAATTTTTCGGCGTAAAAAAAAAATTTCAAATCGTTATAAAAAAATTATTTTTAGTTGCAGGAGACAATTATAATCATTTTAGGTGAATACACATACCCCCGAAATCGTGTTCATTTTCGAAAAAAAAATTCACTGCGTCGTGTAAAATGAATCGAATAGGTATGGCAGAGGGAAAAAATCCCAAGTAAACGAAATGTAACTTAAATTTAAAATCTGCGACGAACGATTTTCGTATTAGATTTTGTCGCCACGAAGCATAACGATAATTTCGGTACAGTTTTACAGTCGCAGGGGGATGATTTCTCGTCTGCACGGGGGTGTAAGGTTCTTCGATTCGTCCCTGCGCCCTCGCCGGAGGTAGACTCTAATCCGCAATTTCAATCTCTCTTTCTCGTAGTCCCGAAAGAAGCGCATCGCGCGCGACGAGGAGAGCGTCCGGAAAACGCGCGAGACAGGAAAGGAGAGGTCGCGCAAAAAAAGCGGGGGATGCAAGCCCGTGAATCAACGGACGATTCACAGCGGGACTCATTCCGCCTTCCTTTTATTCCTGAGACTTGTGGATTGATGGTATCGCAATCCCAGATGGAAATGCGTGTAATTTTTATAACGGCCGCGCCTAGCGATCGTCTGTCGTCGCGAGATTCTAAAGGGCTTCCGGTACCCGACGGCGACGCCCTCACGAATTAGTTATGCCCCGTCAATTTTCATACGTCGTTTAGCGTGCCGTCCGTTTTGTCGCTTTTGTGCCACGCTAATGACGATTTCAGGGCTCACAGACCCGCGTCTTATTTGACCAAAAACGGAATAACTTGCGACCCCCCAACCCCCCTGGGATTCTTATTTATTTTACACTGCATAGATACGGTACGTTTCGTTCGCGAACGATATTTTCTAAGGGTGAATAAAATGTGATAAAATTTACGCAATTCTCGTAAGTAGTTTTAACCATTAAGTGAATTATTGGGACAAGTTTAAACTCTTAACACTTAAAAAACAAATTCGGTTCATAGAGGGTCCATGTAGTTATTCGAAAACTTATGTAATCCTCCATTAGTTCATTACTTTTTTAAATGCTTTGAAGGAATGTTGATTTCCATTTACCAAAATCAACATAAAATAATTCAGTCGAGATTGAGAATCCACGAATTCGAATATTTATATCATTTTTGCTTATTAGACGAGTACTATCGGAAGATTCTTTGGAAACCATAAACGAATAAAAAAAAGTAATAATTCGCTAAATTAAAGTGTGATTTTTCGTTTGAATTTTCTCACCGTTCGTGCTCCAAAATGGCCGACCACAAAGGGTCATTATTCCACTCGACTCCTCCCTGCAGCTCCGATTAACAGGATCCTCGCTGTTTGTGCTTTCTCTCATTAAAATTTCCTCGTACAAAAATCAGGTGTACAATTTCTAATTAAATTACGAGTCTCGATATCAATTCTGCACCTATAACCTCTGTCTTCTGCCTCTAAAAATACCATCACATTCTCTCCCGTACGCTAACGAGGTTTTCACCCGTGCAATGCACAAATAAATATTTACCAAACGAATCGCCGACCGTGGAATAAAATCGCGAGCTCCTTCTAAAGAAATCGTCCTCGCGAGTCACGCCGTGCA
This sequence comes from Colletes latitarsis, assembly GCF_051014445.1. Classification (NCBI taxonomy): domain Eukaryota; kingdom Metazoa; phylum Arthropoda; class Insecta; order Hymenoptera; family Colletidae; genus Colletes; species Colletes latitarsis. Next base: position 47,498,148 of record NC_135134.1, read on the forward strand.
CCCCCAGGAAAAATGATTTTCCAGCAGGGGGTGGACGCGACGGGTGTAATTGAAACGAGACGCGAGAAAAACACGACGTTTTAACGAAGTTTCGTCGTATCGATCGGACCCATCGCCAGAATCGAGGAGCGCGCGAGTACCCGAAATTGTTCGCCGATTGCTATCTAACCCCGAAATCATTTATACGCGACACCGGGATCGGCCGATTTTATCGACCGCCGTCGAGCGAGTGTCGCTTTTGCCATTCCTGTTGGATCTTCCAACCCCCCTGTTCCGCCTTTCAACCCGGTGTCCCCTTCCACCGTCGGTCAATACGACAAATCCGCCGGCAATAAAACACCGACTCGCGCGCGCGTTCCCGTTTCTCTTTTTTTGGCATTTTTCCCCCGTCCTTTTGTCTCTGTTCCTCTCTTTCAACCTCGTAACCCCCCCGCCCCCGTACCCCGCGGTCACGACCACCGTCGTTCCAACCTCCCGCTCTCCCCCCTCCTTTGGTGCTTCCCCTCCCTCCTACCGACGCGTTCCGTCTCTTTCTCTTTTCGAAACGACAGCGTGCGCGTATCCCGGTGCCACCCTGTATGGATCGGAGTCCGCGGCCCAACAGCGAATAATAAATTATCGTCGCCAGTAACTCGCGTGCATCCGAATTTTCCGGCCACCGTTCGTATATATATATATATCTCGTTCGCTTCGAAACGTTGCGTAGAAAATGCCGCGGATGGTAATTCGAGCAGAATTTAAAAAAAAAAAAAAAAAACATTGAAAGCCGGTTGAGCGAGGGAACGGAGAGGAGCGGGGGAGTAAGGCATGTCGATTGAATCGAGGCTGACGCAAAATGTTCGCGAGGTCTTATTTTCTCGTGATGCACACACATTCCATTTGTACAGAATTATTTTTTTTTTTTTTTTTTTTGTTCGTCTGCCTCTTTCTTTTTTGGTTTTAATTATATTAGGGTTTCACGTCCGGGCGTAGATCTCAGGGTACCTCGAACGAGGGGGTGGGTCTATTATTGAATCAACGATCAACTTTGGGACACTGTAATGTAGTATTATGCTGCAAACCATGAAAATCGTCAATTTTTCTCGACGAAATGAACAATTAGAAGAAAATTTTCATCGATCTTTTATTCTCTACCGGAGGAAAAATCTTCGAAAGTATCGAAATTGTTTACCTTCTTCGCTAGAATCGCCAAAACAGTCAAAATGACTCGTAATTTCTAGTAAAACTTGTAAAAAATTTACCAAAATCGACAGGATTTTTGAAAATTTACTGCAGTCTTCTACAAAGGAACGAACAAATATTTATTTCTATTGCATTATACAGGGTGTTCGGCCACGCCTGGTAAAAATTTTAATGGGCGATTCTAGAGGCTAAAATAAGACGAAAATCAAGAATACCAATTTGTTGAGGGAGGCTTCGTTAAAAAGTTATTAACAATTAAATTCAAAAATTTCAAATCGTTCTGGAAAAATTATTTACGGTTGTAGGGGTCAATTACAATCATTTTTGGTGAATAGACATACCCTCGAATTCCTACGAACTTTTGAGAAAAAAATTCCTTACCGAAAATCTAATTAGGTGCCTAAATTCGTCGAAAAAAAAAATTACAAATCGTTCTGGAAAAATTATTTTCGGTTGTAGAGGCCAATTACAATCATTTTTGGTGAATAGACATACCCCCGAAATCCCACCTACTTTCTAGAAAAAAATTCGAGATGTGAAATTTTTCGACGAAATTAAAATATTTCAAATCGTTCTGAAAAAAATACTGTTAGCTGTGGGGGTCAATTACAATCATTTTTGGTGAATAGACATACCCCCGAAATCCCACCCACTTTCTAGAAAAAAATTCAAGAAGGTGTGAAATTTTTCGACGAAATTAAAATATCTCAAATCGTTCTGAAAAAAATACTGTTAGCTGTGGGGGTCAATTACAATCATTTTTGGTGAATAGACATACCCCCGAAATCCCACCCACTTTCTAGAAAAAAATTCGAGATGTGAAATTTTTCGACGAAATTAAAATATTTCAAATCGTTCTGAAAAAAAAATGCTAGCTGTGGGGGTAAATTACAATCATTTTTGGTGAATAGACATACCCCCGAAATCCCACCCACTTTCTAGAAAAAAATTCGAGAAGGTGTGAAATTTTTCGACGAAATTAAAATATTTCAAATCGTTCTGAAAAAAATACTGTTAGTTGTGGGGGTCAATTACAATCATTTTTGATGAATAGGCATACCCCCGAAATCTTGCGCATTTTCGAGAAAAAAATTCGAGAAGGTGTAAAATTTTTCGACGAAATTAAAATATTTCAAAGCGTTCTGAAAAAAATACTGTTAGATGTGGGGGTCAATTACAATCATTTTTGGTGAATAGACATACCCCCGAAATCTTGCGCGTTTTCGAGAAAAAAATTCAATACTGTCGGAACTTTAAACGTTAATAACTTTTTAATGAAGCCTCCATCAACAAATTGGTATCCTTGATTTTCGTCTTATTTTGGCCTCTTGAATCCCCCACTAAAATTTATCCCCCTGTATATTTCTTCTTTCAAGTATCTATCGTTGTAATTTCTTTGATACAAATACACCATAAATGTCGGTAGTTCTGTTAAAGAATAATTTTTGAAAGGGAACGAAAAGGACTACGTTTTCAATATTTACCTAATTTACGAATCCTACTCTTATTAGAAAATTTTTTTAATACAATTACAGTATTTCTCGAACGATCTAATTTCCACGGGGTCAAGGTACATCGAAAGTGCCGAATGGACAAATCGATTTGGATGTACATGTGTATGAAAAATTCATTGCTATTCTCTCGAGGTCGCGCATAACTTTGGGGACCAAACGCTTTGGGAAACGCTGCTGTACATAAATTTTCACGAATCTTATTCCAAGTTTTCAATTAATTTCTGCGCGAGGGATCGCTCCCTCTGTTACAATTTTTTTTTCTTTTTTTTTTGTTGTTGTTTACGAAACTATCGTGCTGTGAAATCGTATTCAACCGCGGGGTATTGTGAAAATTTTTGACAAGAATGGTGCCCTGCCTGGCTGGCCGCGCGTGTTTTTATTGTTATTTTTAAGTCGCGTTAAACCGAAAGGGCACCGGTGTAAAACGACCATTTTTAGCATTTTTTCGACCGTACGGGATGGAAATCGCGCGATTCAGGCACAGTGCAAATCGATCATTCGGCGTATAAAACAAAACAGAACGGGACAAAAGAAGTATGAAAAGTTGGACGAACAGCTGACGAACAAAAGATCTGGCGGCGCGTTTAAATGTGGAGTAGGTCGGAAGTGCACGTATTTCTAGAGGAAGTGAATCGTTACTGGCGAGAGGGATATATAGCAAATTGAATCCTGGAATTCAAGCGGGTAATAATAGGGGGTGGAAAACGGTGATTATAGATAGGGCAAATGGAATTAAGTGTTACGTTGAGTCACCCTGGTTTCGAAAAGAGGGAAGATACATATCGATCCAACAAATTCAATTACGTTGCAATAAACACACTATTTTAGTTGGATGAATATTTTGCCTGGAAATAGTAAAAGGGGTCCGAGTGTCCCCCATGTTACGAGGAAACGACGCGACATGACAAAGAACGATGTATAATAATTAATAATGACGGTGATTTTCACTCGTAATAGAATTACTGATAATACGCGCTTAGTCACTTCGATGATCCAGAAAATAAATTAATTTTATCACGGTACAGGTTAGCTTTGTTATAGATATGATTAATACAACTAAAATTGCAATAGGACGCCCGATTGGTATCGGGATGGAATAACTGACAGCCTCGGGGCAAATTCCTAACGAGTACATTGAAATTAATTCGGTGTAAAGCGACGGTGAACATTATAAAAATAAATGGTCGGCGTTTTATATTTATTTACACGGGTGAAGTCAAGAATCGTCGATGAATTTTCGAACTTACTCGATATTTAAATACATAACAGTGCCTTGGGACCGTAAATGTTTCGCAGTAATTTCACCAGACTTCGGAGAAATAACTATTCGAACGAAGCTGCCTAAATATGCTTCTTTTACACGAGTTTAATCAACACGATACAGAGACTAATAAAAAGATAAACAATAGCGTTGCAACGTCGTTTATATCAATTTTTATACTACTAAATATCCTTCTAAGATAAAATCTGGTTCAAATATATTTCGTACAAAAATGTATCCTTTCCTTGCGTAGAATAAAAACCCGTAAACAAAAACATAGGTTCCCTTCATATTTTCTATATGAAGTTGGCACTCTCGTCGAGGCGTTGTTCAACGAAAAATATTAAATATCGAATATTTCAAAGATCCTCCGTTGTGCGACGAGGGCTTTTTCACCGCTAAATGAGTGATATTCCCCGCGATTTCGGGGGCCCGATAATGGCGGCAATTAACCGGTCGCGGGCACGGGACTTCCGAGCGGAAAGTCGGTTAATCTGGACTTCGACAGGTCGATCCCGCGCGTTTAATATTTCCCAGCGACAACGGGAGCATCGTTAAGCCCAGGGATTCGATCCTCGAGGAGGCACGATCGGGCGCCAAACGCCCGGCGCCTTCGGAACGCCCGCCAATTCGGATCCAGCGGGGCGCAGTGTGCGCCTAATTGGTCAGATTTGTAATCGGCCACGGTAAGCGTCAGGTCGATTCGGGTCTGGCACTACGGCACGGTGGGCTGGGGGTGGAAACACGGCCGCGAAGGGTGTGTGTGGGGGGGGTGGTAGACGCGCAACGTGATCGAGCGGGAACGCGAGCGGCCGCAGGGATACGCGTACCCCGGACGCGTGGGAGGAAGATCGACGACGAACGATGGAATGGACGAGGCGCGAAAGAAGGACGGTGAAAACACGCGCGAGAGGGAAGAGAAATAGGTGAGGAGAGAAACGTGTATCGTTCTCGACGGCGAAACAGAAACACAGACGGTCGCGACGGAGACAGAGAGTCCAGGAGGAGCGAGAGGCGTAGTGCGTGGCACAGATGTGTTTGAAACATGGTACCGCTACCCAGGACTACCCCAAATTTATACCCTCGCCCTCCCTGGCCGGACGATCGGCCGCACGGCCGCCCCTATTTCACACACACTGACGCACATTTCATAATCCGCGCTAATTTAATTGCTCCTCGTCATCGATGGCCATTAACCGGAATAGAATTGTCTGCAATATCGCTGCCCGGCACGGGGCGTGCAATTCCAGCGGGATCGAACCGAAAAACTGGGACGCTGACCCAAAATCGAACACGGAAACACTTGGGGCCCCGTATTAGGGCGGACTCTGGAGGGGAGGGGTGGTTGAAATTAAAGTGGAGGGAAAAGTAGGGTGAAACTGTGTCAGATGTAGACCTTAAATTGTAGAGGAAAATGAAAGTTCGTTTTAAGACTTTAAGAAATTTTTACTCGTTAAAATTCAACAGTCTTATGTAGATTTATTTTCTTTAATATTTAATCTTGAGTGAAAAACTAGATTGCTGACCCAAAATCGATGGAAAGATTTAGGGCCTCACGTAGATTCTAGGTGTGGTGGTTCCCCTAGTATCAGTTATTGAAGGTTTTTTTTAATAAAAATCTGGGGAAAGTATCGACACACCAAATCCCCCAAATTTTAAACTAGAAATCACAATTACAATTTGTCAAGAGACCTATGTAGATTTACTTTCTTCGATTAATTTTAGTAGTTCCTCAGTGAAAGCAACACTGATGTCTTCCACAAAGACGCATGTGACCCGACGTTATGAGTAACGAGGCAACTTTCAGCATCCCCTTCTCTCTCGCGCGTAAAAACTCTTAAGAATAGAACTCTCGAGTGGAGACCAGGTATAAAGGGAGGATTTGCTAAGTTGTTTTATTAACGAATCCACTCATGGACCCACAAAGAAATGCATTCCTTTTTTCTATATTTCTCTTCCATCTTCTCAACTTTCATCCGCCATACTCTCTTGATCCTCTATGGTTAGCTTGATGTCATCCTAGACGCGTATAGTCCTTTTCAAAGTGGTCACGAGGAGGATCAATTATAAATTATATTTTCTGGAAGAGTGTGCTATCTTATTTGACAGTCTTTGGGCAAACACCTCGCAAAATCTTCGTACCAAAAATCATCTTCTCAGCTTTCATCCAACATACTCTTTTGGTCCATGATGGCTAACTTGACGACAGCCTAGTTCCATTAAAAATCGTCACCAAGAGGATCAATTATAAATTATATTTTCTGGAAGTGCGTGCATCCTTATCCAACAATTTTAAGTTGAGTGTCTCACACAATCTTCTCGCCAAAAATCATCTCCTCAACATTCATCCACCATACTCTCTTGATCCTCCATGACCAGCTTGACGTCATTCTAGTCGCGTATAGTCCTTTTCAAAGTCGTCACCAGGAGGATCATTCATAAATTTTATTTTCTGAAAGTGTGTGCATCCTCGTTCGACAGTTTTAACCCTTTGCACTCGTATTTATATCTGAGAAATTTAAGCAGACTCTAAAAGAAAACATCGTAACAAGGGCCCCTGGAATGCAATACTAATATAAATATGTAAGATGGCGACTACATGGCGGCAAAGTCTTCTCACCGAAAATCAAGGCTTCCCCAAATCCTCAGGCCATTCTTCAACGCCTCGATACCGCTTGCCTACCAATGCAATCAATACCAAAATACTCGATGGCTTCGTAACTTGGCGTCAGCGGCCATTGCGAGGCGATCGCTCACGGTAGTGCACTGGCTTTCATCAAGGCCCCGTTTCGGTCCTCGAGTGATAAATTCTCAGAAAGCGTAACATTTCCGACGCGAATCGAACGCGTACGCGGTAATTGAATACAACAATTGTTCCGACGCTCATTGATCGCGCGTTGCCCCGACGCGATTTGCATCTGGCTCGATACGCGTTGAATATGAAAATAGGGATAAGTGGAAGCGTTAGGGTGTTACGCGGACGAAACGATAGCCTGTGCAGCTTTACCAGTCAGTCAGCCGGCCAGCGGCTGGGTTCCGTAAATTGGTGTCAGTCGATTGCACGGTTGCGAAGCCATCAGCGTCCAATAAATTTATGCGACAATTGATGCTGCTCGGTCGGCTACGCTGAAGACCCTTCACTCGAAATCTAATTGGTTGCGCGGCTGAACGCTCGTCGAATATGCCATTAATCGTAACGAAGTATCGCGAGCATCGTCACGTTCGCGTCTTTCGATAATTACGATTTCTTACGGTCCCTTTGGGCCTCCCCTGCTGGACCAAAACCGTAAAACTTTGACTCTAAGCAATTTTTAAGTGCGTAAATTAAAATTTGTATTGGTACTTAGTTTTGTAGTCGAAAATTCATAAATCTCATTCAAATTTGCTTCCTTTGACGTTTAAACTTCAGAATTTCCTTTCAGTTTTCCCTTTTAAATCCCTTCAATATGGCGGCGTAACAGAGAAAGAGGAACTCCCTACTTCGACTTTTTCATCGCGTTTTTGCTGAGTTTTACGGTTATACGAAATTGAAGCGTACAATGGAAATATAAGTAGCTTAACCGGTTTACTGTCAGACCGAGACTGTAAAGCTTTTCACGCGATCGGGATTTTGATTTTAGACAATTGCAAACTACGTGAATTAAAATTTCCTTTAACGTTTCAGCTGGATAATTAATTGTTTTTGGTTCTATAGTGAAAAAAGGACATGGTAGCCAAAGTGTTAAAATTTAATTAGATTAAATATGTTAGTTTCGTATATTTAAAAATATATCGTAAAGCATTAATTAAGGGATTAATGTGTTTGGTGGTCGTAGAAGTCGTGTCGATTATTTTCATATTTTGCAACTCGATTCACAGGTACTTGGAATATTATTAAATTTTGCATTTCTAGCCGTTGTTAATTTTTGCTCGACTTCTTATGCTTCCTTTTAGTTTGCTCATCTAGATTAGCACTTAATCCACATCGTACCACCCCCAATTACTTCGGATCAACGAATTTTTATTGTATATTTTTTGACATTCATTTTTCAGCGTTAAAATATATATTTTGCAATTAGTAAATAACACGTGGAGAGTAAAATACATATACCTATTTTGCCTGAAATGAGTTTTGACTCAAACATAAAAAATGAAGCTTTTTTAAAAAAATAAAATTCTATTATAAACAAACTTTATTCAAAACACTTTTTGCGTATATATTCTGTTGTTAAAATACATTTTCCGCCGATTTTTTTTATTACATTTAGCACAAACACCCTTACTTCTATTTCTCCTGCATGATACTTGAACTTGACAATTCTTCCATGCGTCAGTAATTTGAAATAGCTTTTACAAATAAATATCGAAATTACCTTGATGGACAAAATTAGTGTTAAATATCGATATTGTAATAGCTATTGGACTAAAATAAATCTTCCGATTCAACGATTACAATAAGATCGTGCAACCGTAAATGCGTACATTAACAACAACGCTGAGCTTTGTTTTCTCGCTGAATTCTGATTCCTCAAGTTTTCGGGAAGTTTGATGTTGCACGATAAAGGCGTGCTATTATTATATTATATTATGTTGTATCGTTTCACGGAGAGATCGCAAAGTTTGCCTATTTTGAGCCGCCAACAGTGGCGGAACCCCTTGAAGAGAGAATTTTAAATACTCCGGGGCGATTCCGATGCTGCAAGCGAGCGTGATATACAATTTCCGCGAAGTTAATTTGCGCGCTCGAATTAACTTTCAATGATTTTCAGCGGAGTAAAGTTACGCGGGATCTCCCGTCGAGAGTTTCCCTATGGAGTTCTTCGCATCAGCTTCGTTAATTACTGTTACCATGCCGCATTACGAAATAAAATGTCACGAATGCAGTTCGCTTTCCACGTATCAGATTCAGAAACGAACGAATACGTATGTATTTTATTTGCTGGTTGACATTTAGGTTTACGAGTCAATAGGTCTCTGGAACGTTGAATCTTCAACAAAAAAAAATCATTTTCAATTATTATACAGGGGTGTTCGGCCAAACGTGGGAAAAATTTTAATGGGAGATTCTAGAGGCCAAAATAATACGAAAATCAAGAATACCAATTTGTTGATGGAAGCTTCGTTAAAAAGTTATTAACAATTAAATTCAAAAATTTCAAATCGTTCTAAAAAAATTATTTTCGATTGCATTGACCGATTATAACCATTTTTGGTTAATAGACATACCTTCGAAATCCCAACCATTTTCGAGAAAAAAATTCCTTACCGAAAATATAATGTCTGACCATACGTTGATATGTTTCACTGAAATTTCATGCGAATCTTTAAAACGTCATAACTTCTGAACGGATTGGACGATTTTAATGTTCAAAAAGCCAAACGTCGCGTATTTTAGTGTAGAATATGTAGCAATTATAAAAATATTCGAAAAGTTGTCTCTTGACCCCATAATGTTAGGAAAACCCCCATAAAAATGGTCCAATTTTCAAAGAGCCATAACTCCTATAATAGTGAATATATTTCAATGAAACTTTTTTCTGAAATAGAGTCCATAGGCACCTATAAAAAAGTATTAAACAACTTCTCTGTAGGATGTCAAACGAAATTACTAAAAATCAAAAACGAATTTTTAAGAAAAATCGACAAGGGGGTAGGTGCCTAAATTTTTCGGCGAAATTGAAAAGTTTCAAATCGTCCTGGAAAAATTATTTTCAGTTGCGGGGGTCAATTATAATCATTTTTGGTGAATAGACATATCCTCGAAATCCTACCGTCCTTCGAGAAAAAAATTTGTGTAGGTGTGAAATTTTTCGACGAAATTAAAATATTTCAAATCGTTCTAAAAAAATTATTTTTGATTGCAGGGGCTAATTATAATCATTTTTGGTGAATAGACATATCCCCGAAATCTTACCCACTTTCGAGAAAAAAATTCAGTACTGGCGGAACTTTAAACGTTAATAACTTTTTAACGAAGCCTCCATCAACAAATTGATATTCTTGATTTTCGTCTTATTTTGGCCTCCAGAATCCCCCATTAAAATTTTCCCCAGGAATGGCCGAACACCCTGTATAACCAACATTCGGCAATCCAGTGTTAAATTTTTTTATGCGCAAAGTGAATTGAAAATCACCGTTTTAAGGGTTTAAAGATCCCCGCGAAGTGTCGGAATACTCGCAGAATAGATTCTAAAACGCTATCGTCGTTAATTGTTCGCAATTTCGCCATGATTCTTTCAACGGGATGCTTTCAAGGCGTAGCTACGAGAGTATTTGAAGAAAATGATGGTTTTTTATTCGCAAGCTAGACGAGACCCCTTAAATCGCCGATAGCACGAATTCCAACCGGATTTCTACGTTTCTGCGATGGGATTGAAAGCCGTCCATTTAGAAATGAACGCCGAAAGAATGGAATATCATCGCCGGGGTTAAATGAAAAAGAAGCATGGGGAGACGGCATTCGCGCGAATAATTCGAAGACGGACGCTTCGTAATTATTCAAAGCAGATATCTGAAGGGTCCAATTAGCGTTGGATGCTTTTCGAGGCTTCCTCGAGGGCACCGGCGAGTTCTGTAAATTGGTTGCATTAAATACAACGTCGAGCGCGAACCGCGGAAATTCGCGTTCATCGATCTCGATTAATTCTTTTGGTTTTTTTTTAATTATTTTTTTTTTAACTATCCCGATCGCGTAACATTGTTTCTATAACGGGTTACATCCCCCCGTCTGGTGAATCGGTCGATAGTTTTCGGGGAATTACTCCTGCAAAGCGGAGCAGGAATTTCGCGTTCTATTTCGCTGGGCGCTTCGCATCGCGCGCAACGAAAATGAATGAAATACTCGCGTCGGAAATATTTCCGCGTAAACGAACGTAGGCACGGAAAAATATCGCGTGCTGCGAAATTGGAAAGCCATCCATTAGCTCGATCTAACTGCTAACATTCCCGTTCTCTGTCATTGAATACGACAACTAATAACGAATCGAACGAAATTCGAAAATTTCCCACGAAATCGTGCGTTTAGGTCCGCCGAATTCAAAGAACTTTCGTTCGCGTGCAAGTTACGGTCGATCGCGCGAAACCAATCTGCCCCGAGTGGCGGGAAAGGTTTTTCGACCAGCGATATATCTGAAAAAAAAAAAGGAACACGGTAGCTTTACAATCTGCATTAATATCGTTATCGCTAAGCGTGCCCGTTCGTTTTTTCTCCCTGCGAAAAGATATCGGGCGTTATTATCGAAAGAGCGCGGAAATATTGGGTAAAAATTCCGATACTCTTCGTGGCAATATGAAAAATTGGAAAAGAAAAATAAAAAAAAAAGGATCCGTGGAATTCTGCAACGAGTTGACAAAATATTGAAATGAAGAAACGTCGATATCGATGATTTAGTTACTCCAGTGAAACTCTTATTGGAAAGCGATAGTAAGTTACGTTGAGTTCTTACGGTCGCCAGTAGAGGGCTACTCTCTTGACTCTCTCGCAAGTGCTCGGCCACTTTCTCTTTTTTGCAACAGTCAAATTGAATATAATGTATAATGATAAGATTCTCGGTATACTGATAACACAGAGGTTCAGAAGACATCGTAATATTGTAGATAGAGCCAATAGACGGTGAAATAATTGTATTTAATATCGTCCTTCAAATTTCGCGATAACGGTTACGTTTGATGCGGTAACGATCGTTTATAACAGCTGCGAAATTTCTAATTAACAGGTCATTAGTCGGACGGTTGTCGCTTGTGTAAGTTACGATAGGGTTACTCGAGCATGCTCTGTGATAGAGTTACACAAGTAACCCCTTTGTACGCGAGTTTTCCGAAGAATCTCTTAACGCCGAGACCATCGTCAGACTCTGTGGGAATACGTTCAACTTCCTCCTTGCTTGTTAAATCAAGTTATGGCAACCGTAGTTACGATATTTACCTTGCACAATTCCACCAGGTGCGAATAATCGTAAGTGTGCTGCTTTGCTCGGCGCTGATATTTGAATTTTCATACGTAACAAACATTAAATATTATTATCTCGCTTCTATCAGCACCAGGTTCTTTGAAAAATTTTTTTAAATAAAATAACCAAGATCTGCGTAGACAGTACCGATGAAGTGCAATTTAAAAACAAAAAAATATTGTATCCTTTCGTTCGAGTTTCATTTCGGTCTCACGGATAAACAAACATTTGTTCGCGTCACGGAACAACGTATTACGTAAACCAACGCACCAAACAGCGTTCATTTTAATATTTATCGCGTTATTCGCCGCGTCGTCGTCGCGGAACTTTATCGCGTTTCGTTTCTCGTTTAACGCGACAGCTTAAAATCATCCGGCTTTAATTGGCCCGGGCGTAATATTTAAATCTTCGGTTTTTTAACGCGCGTCTCACGCCGGGAAGCGCCGTAAAGAGGAATTTAATTACGAATTACCGCGCGCAAGCGAATCCCTTTTGTCCGATCAAGAATACGCGGACGAAAAGAAATCGACCGACGAGGCGGGCACATGGCGGCGGCTGTTTTATTTACGGGGATGAAATTTTATATCCCGTCGCTTGGAGAATTCTCAGGTCGCGGCGACCGCGTAAGTGTCTTAATTGCCGCGTAACTCGATTACGTAAATTAATTAATTAGCACGATATTGGCCCGGGAGCACCTTTCGTAGCCTCGAAACGACCGCGCATTCCACGGAATAGCGTATCCAATGGAAAAGACAATATTCGAGTATGGACCATTCGTTGAACCATTGAAAAACAAAAATTCTTACACGAGTGTGAATTTTTTAATATCGTAACTTTGAATTTTGGGGGCCTGCAGTTAACGGTGATTCTTGCATTAAGTTTCTAATCCGAGAAATCGCGTAATCTCCAATGGAAAAGAATATTAGAGAATGGACCATTCGTTGAACGATTGAAAAACAAAAAATTGTTACACAAAGCATTGTGAATTTTTTAATATGGTAACTTTGAATTTTGGCGACCTGCAGTCAACGATGATTCTTGCATTAAGTTTCCATTCCAAAGAATCGCATAATCCTCAATGGAAAAGACAATATCAGAGAATGGACCATTCGTTGAACCATTGAAAAACAAAAATTATTACACAAATGTGAATTTTTTAATATCGTAGCTTTGAATTTTGGCGATCTGCAGTCAACGATGATTCTTGCGTTAAGTTTCCATTCCAAAGAATCGCGTAATTCTCAATGGAAAAGACAATATTCGAGAATGGACCATTCGTTGAACGATTGAAAAACAAAAAATTGTTACACAAAGCATTGTGAATTTTTTAATATGGTAACTTTGAATTTTGGCGATCTGCAGTCAACGATGATTCTTGCATTAAGTTTCCATTCCAAAGAATCGCGTAATTCTCAATGGAAAAGACAATATTCGAGAATGGACCATTCGTTGAACGATTTAAAAAAAAAATTGTTGCACGAGTTGTTGTGCATTTTTTAATATGGTAATTTTGAATTTTGACGACGGTGATTCTTGCATAAAGTTTCCATTCCGAGAAATCGCATAATCCTCAATGGAAAAGACAATATCAGAGAATGGACCTTTCATTGAACCATTGAAAAACAAAAATTATTACACAAGTGTGAATTTTTTAATATCGTAGCTTTGAATTTTGGCGATATGCAGTCAACGATGATTCTTGCATAAAGTTTCCATTCCGAGAAATCGCATAATCCTCAATGGAAAAGACAATATCATAGAATGGACCATTCGTTGAACAATTGAAATAAAAAAAATTGTTACACAAAGTATTGTGAATTTTTTAATATGGTAACTTTGAATTTTGGCGACCTGCAGTCAACGATGATTCTTGCATTAAGTTTCTAATCCGAGAAATCGCGTAATCTCCAATGGAAAAGACAATATTAGAGTATGGACCATTCGTTGAACGATTTAAAAAAAAAATTGTTGCACGAGTTGTTGTGCATTTTTTAATATGGTAACTTTGAATTTTGACGACGGTGATTCTTGCATAAAGTTTCCATTCCGAGAAATCGCATAATCCTCAATGGAAAAGACAATATCAGAGAATGGACCATTCGTTGAACCATTGAAAAACAAAAATTATTACACAAGTGTGAATTTTTTAATATCGTAGCTTTGAATTTTGGCGATATGCAGTCAACGATGATTCTTGCATAAAGTTTCCATTCCGAGAAATCGCATAATCCTCAATGGAAAAGACAATATCATAGAATGGACCATTCGTTGAACAATTGAAATAAAAAAAATTGTTACACAAAGTATTGTGAATTTTTTAATATGGTAACTTTGAATTTTGGCGACCTGCAGTCAACGATGATTCTTGCATTAAGTTTCTAATCCGAGAAATCGCGTAATCTCCAATGGAAAAGACAATATTAGAGTATGGACCATTCGTTGAACGATTTAAAAAAAAAATTGTTGCACGAGTTGTTGTGCATTTTTTAATATGGTAACTTTGAATTTTGACGACGGTGATTCTTGCATAAAGTTTCCATTCCGAGAAATCGCATAATCCTCAATGGAAAAGACAATATCAGAGAATGGACCATTCGTTGAACCATTGAAAAACAAAAATTATTACACAAGTGTGAATTTTTTAATATCGTAGCTTTGAATTTTGGCGATCTGCAGTCATCGATGATGATTCTTGCGTTAAGTTTCCATTCCAAAGAATCGCGTAATTCTCAATGGAAAAGACAATATTCGAGAATGGACCATTCGTTGAACGATTGAAAAACAAAAAATTGTTACACAAAGCATTGTGAATTTTTTAATATGGTAACTTTGAATTTTGGCGACCTGCAGTCAACGATGATTCTTGCATTAAGTTTCCATTCCGAGAAATCGCGTAATCCTCAATGGAAAAGACAATATTCGAGAATGGACCATTCGTTGAACAATTGAAATAAAAAAAATTGTTACACAAAGTATTGTGAATTTTTTAATATGGTAACTTTGAATTTTGGCGACCTGCAGTCAACAGTGATTCTTCTTGCATTAAGTTTCCATTCCGAGAAATCGCGTAATCCTCAATGGAAAAGACAATATTCGAGAATGGACCATTCGTTGAACGATTGAAAAACAAAAAATTGTTACACAAAGCATTGTGAATTTTTTAATATGGTAACTTTGAATTTTGGCGACCTGCAGTAAACGATGATTCTTGCATTAAGTTTCTATTTCGAGAAATCGAAGGTGAGGAGCATTGAGAGAGACAAAATCGTTAAGAAGTCAAGGCCCTCTTGTAATTTTTTTTATTTTCAAGTCTCGAGCGCAAGAACGGACTCGTGTAATTTGCAAGAGACTGCTCTCTCTCTCTTGAAATTAAAATTCAGCGTTTTTATAAATCCTTCGAATCTTGAATTTATGCAGAAAGTCGTTCGGGAAGTCTGGGGAACGTCTAGCGAAACGTACACATCATAAAACTGTCACCGTAGCGCCGCGTTTCGCAATCCTTTCCAGCCACGGAGCACATTTACTTTCGCGATGTATTTACGGAACTCTTGTGGTTGTCTGGTTTTTCTAATGGGAAACGCACGATGCTTAATTCATCTTCAGAACAGGAAAAGAAAGGTCGGATTAAAAAAAAAACTGTTTGCACTTTCGGACTTATTTAAATTTAAAGAATTTATAACTTTATTAGTTTAAAATTAGTTTTCAAGGGGTATTTTGGACCCATACCTGGCACACGTGGGAATTAAAGTTTCAGAAGACACCTCCCATAATTGAATTTTGTATTCAAACAACGATCGAGCTCAGAATACGACAGAATGCAAGAACTTGTACAAAATTCAACAATTTATATATCATTTTCACATTTTCTGTCAACACGTGTTATCTTTATAAAGGGTGTTCGGCCAACCCTGGGAAAAATTTTAATGGGAGATTGTAGAAACCAAAATAAGACGAAAATCAAGAATATCAATTTCTTGACTGAGGCTTCGTTAAAAAGTTATTAACAATTAAATTAAAAAATTTCAAATCGTTTTAGAAAAATTATTTTCGTTTGCAGGGGTCAATTACAATCATTTTTGGTGAATAGACATACCCCCGAAATCCTACTCATTTTCTAAAAAAAAATTCGAAAAGGTGTGAAATTTTTCGACAAAATTAAAACATTTCAAATCGTTCTGAAAAAAATACTGTTAGCTGTGGGGGTCAATTACAATTATTTTTGGTGAATAGACCTACCCCCGAAATTCTGCGCATTTTTCGAGAAAAAAATTCAATACTGGCGGAACTTTAAATGTTAATAACTTTTTAACGAAGCCTCCATCAACAAATTGGTATTCTTGATGTTCGTCTTATTTTGGCCTTCAGAATCCCCCATTAAAATTTTTCCCAAGGGTAACCAAACACTCTATATATCCAAATTGTTAATAAATTACTACGTTGGCAAATAGGTGTTGTTATATTTTCTATTTGCTAAATAATCGACTTCGCGAATTTTATGGGAGCCAACAAAGGCTGTAATTTCTTTCGTGCGATTTATTATTTTACACTTGCGTAAAGAAAGCCTGGGGGAAATTCCACGAAGGTTCTTCGCTGGTCCAACGAGCACCAAAGCGGCCATTTTCGTGGCATTGTTCTTTTTCGCGGTTTGTTCGTATCTGATCATCCCACGCGTTAAAAATTAAGAAACGAGAAAGGTTAGCCGGTCGGAGAAAGTCGCGGAGCGGCGAGATTATGAATTAATCAAACGCAATTAACGAAAGAGCGTCCCAGGTTTCTTCTTCCGCGAAATTATCTCCGGCCGTGGGTTTCATTTTTAATGCCGTCTACTCGTTCGCGAAGAAACGCAAACTTCCGTATCGCGCGCTATTTTCTAGTATATTCCTTATTACTCCGTGAAATAGCTATTCGGAACATCTTGCAGTTTCTTTATTTTCGTTAGCGTGTACATAATGAAAATACAAAGATGCACTCTGCTGCTCGAAAGTTTTATAATATAACTGTAATATTAAGTTAATGTGTAGTAACTTATAATAACTGTAATACTTCGAATTTGCAGTTGATTAAAACTATAAAAATTATTCAATATTATTTTTTATTCAGAATTGCTCGAAGCATGTTTTCTATTAAAACATTTACTCGAGATAAACTTTGCTTCGATAAAATACTTGAAAATCTGTAGGTGAAGTTTAATTGCGTACAAATTAATAGTGTTACTCGAAATTCTATTTATTTAGACAGTCATCGAGTCGAATAGTTCGCGGACAGTTGCCTGAAATACGTAGGTTCGAGAATCCAGTCTGGGGAATTCTCGGGATTCTTTAACAAATTTCCATTTCTGTCGCGCGTGAAAAAAGAAACATTCAAGTATCTCGGGATTCCCGATCCTCGAAGAAAGTTTCTATTATATAAATTAATACGCGCGGGAGATAAAAAGACCAGTCGATCGTTGACCAAGGAAATAAATATTTATGAGAGACGGGCAATAGTAAGTCGGAATTAAAAAATGTTGGTAATTTTATTGCTTCGCGTGACATCGATGCCAATGCAAAACGACAGAAAGCTTTCGAGATGTTTGTGCACGGACAAGGAAACGACGAGTCGATAGATAATTTGTATCTTCGAATAATTTTCTTCGAGAAAAGTAACGATTAATTTTGATTTTTCGAGTAATTTATTTGATGGAACGTGCCAATTCCAAGTAGGCCTTTTGAACCATTTCACAGACGACTCTGAGACGTTCAGTTTTCCCAGTTTGGAGATTAGTCGATCGTGGATGGCCCGATCAAAGGCTTTAGGAGATTCAAAGAGAATGGTGACCAACGGCCTTTCTTACTTCGTCCAGGATTCGTATAAGGGTGGTCCGTGAGCTATGGTGCTCCTTGTAGTTAGATTGATTACTATCTAAAAGCCTCGAGATGGCGAGCGAACTGGCTGCCTTTTCTTTTCAGCGTTTTGAAAATGGCGTGGAAAATAAAGGTCCAAAGTGGGTGAAAGAGACAAAATAGACAAAATATCAACGAGCAGTAGAAAATATCCAGAAGAGTTTTCTCTTGGTAAATATCACGAATGATAATCTAAATATTTTCTAAATATCATATCTAGATTTATGCATCGAACAAAAATACTGCATTTTCATTAATAAAATTCTAAAATGCTCGTGCATCGTTGCAATAAAAAATACAGTCTTCGAACTTTGCGGACCAAATACCCGAATAACTGCAACGATTTGCAAAATAATACACTCTGCTCGCCTCTGGGGTCTTTCTAAGTCTTTCTAAACGTTCCAGAGTGGTTTCGATCTTGCTCAGGTTTGTACCACGTGCATAGAAACGTTTCTCGATTCGCGTTACAGGATATCGCGATGATTAAGGGAGAACCGAGACGCTCGGTAATTCGAAATCGAACCAGTTGCTCGCATGGCTGGTGTTTCTGTCGTAAACTTGTCGGCACACGTCGCCTGGCGTATCGATTCCTGGCATAGCGTTAAATTTCTCCGCGCCATGTAAATTCCACGGGAACATTACCAGGAACCGGTCCCTCGAACGAAATGATCAACGTGTCGTTCGCGTCGGAAGACTCGCGCTTTTTCCCCCAATTAAGGAAATGGCGACGAGTCGATCGCGACGGAGGGCTCGCGAATTCCGAAAGCGTGCAACGAATGAAAGTTTACTATCAGGGATACGCACCGCTGGATTCTCGATACGTCGAACGCGGTTACGGGGTACACGTTCCCTTTTACAATTATTTAACACCGTGTTCACCGTGTTTTTATACGCGTGGCTCTTACGTATCGCGAACTCGAGAAAGCGTACGTAAATGGGAGTTCACGCGACGCATCGAAAATGCCTTTCCATCCGCGTCATTAAAAAAACTTTGTCGCTTTTCTTTTCGCGAACTTGCATTCTCCGACCTGACTCGAACTTACGATTAGTATTTTCATGGAAAATTGCAACGCTATCGAACGCTTGGAATGTTTGTAATTTGATGGAGTCAGTTTTTATAACTAATTGGGCATTCTAAGAGTCGATATATCCCATTGACTGGGATATAATAATTTTTGAACGTAATATGGTGGCTCGTGGGAAGAAGTAGATCGTTGGAACACTTGTGAGAGAGAACAGTCGAGCGTAGCTCTCTGGCGGCAGATTCAATTTCACCGGCGAATCGTTCAAAAAGAATCGGTAATCGCGGCCAAATAAATCGACCGATTTTGATCACAACTGCGACCCCAATTCGTAGCGATACGTATCTTCAACGCCATTCTGTAGCTCGCTGCGATATATTTCCAATAAAATTTTATAGCTCGCAAATATATCATTCGTCTCGCGGTTATTTACGATTCTCGAATGATAATTGTTCAAAGTTTCAGTTATATCCACCACATGGTTTCATTTTTATTGTCCATCGAAGCAAGGAGCTTTCTCTTGCTGTGCTGTTTCAATGGCCAAAATCATGGAATTAAAGTTCGAATTATTACAACGTCCACTGTATTCATCGGATTTGGGACCTTTTTTATTTCCAAACTTAAAAAAATATCCCAAACAGATGCCTATTTTGAAGACCTTCCGAAATCCTACTTTTTAGATGGCTTGAAACAGTTGGAGAAACGCTTGCAAAAGTGTATAGAGCTTGCGGCGCTGCCTCCCAAGCTCACCACCAGAAGGGTCGCGCTCTCACAAGCGCTCGACCAATATCCTAGTCATCTAAGGCAGGGCCTGCTAGAAAGCCTTACTGATCAGAGATGCCAGAAAGGCACCGAAGGTGCTCTCTCACACTATGTCAGATCACGCGTATCACGTGAGCTCGTGGAGTTTCAGAAACCCGACAAAGACAAAATGACATATGTCCTCTTTCTCGATTCACCGAAGCTGCCCAAAGTAAGTTCGGACCGTCTCGTGGGAGTCGTGAGAGAAAGGCTCACACTTCCCTTCTCGCTCTTTAACAACTAATATCCGACCTCCCGTCAACAGGTCTCCACTGGCCTCTGCTGACCGCTGCTGACCACTCCTGATACTTCTGACAACGTATAACGATTACGACTGGCAACTGTTAGCCTCTCCCAGCCTCTGCTGACCACCGCTTATATTTCTGACAACGTATAACGATTACTACTGACTTCTGCCTGCCTCCGCTGGCCTCTGCTGACCGCTGCTGACCACTCCTGATACTTCTGACAACGTATAACGATTACAACTTGCTACTGCCTGTCCCTGCTGGACTCTGCTTGCCACTGCTTGCCACTGCTAGCCTCTGCTGTCCACAGCTGACCACCCCTGATGCTTCCGACAACGTATAACGATTACTACTTGTTACTGCTTGCCCCTGCTGGACTCTAGTTGCCTCTGCATGCCTCTGCTGACCTCCGTTGGCCTCTGCTGACCACTGCTGACCACCGCTTATATTTCTGACAACGTACAACGATTACTACTGGCTACTGCCAGCCTCTGTTGACCTCTCCTAGCATCTCCCGACCTAAGCTGGCCTCTGCCAACATCTCTCGACGTCAGCTGACCATCGCTGACCACTGCTGACCGTTGCCGACAACTTGTGACATGATGTAATATAATGTAATATGTTTATATGTATTAAAGTTTTGTATAATGTAAATCTATGACAATAAATGATGTAATTTCAAAGAATTCTATGTGTTCTCATCATTTTTTACCGTCCTTTTCCTCTCCAAATCATTCTGTTACCTATAAGATGCGTGCCACCTTCTTCGCAAGTTCGCCAGCATTTTAGAAATGTTCCGGGAACTTTGGAAATCCGAATTTGACCTTGACCTTGGCCCAGTTTCGAAAGTGGGTCAAGGCCATTCGAATCTTAGAAAAATTCCGGGCGCTTTGGAAATCCGGATGGCCTTGACCCAATTTCGAAAGTAGGTCAAGGCCATTCAAAATTTTTAGAAATCTTCGGGCCAACTTGGAAATCCGGATGGCCTTGACCCAATTCCGAAAGTAGGTCAAGGCCATCGAATCTTAGAAAAATTCCGGGCGCTTTGGGAATCGGGATTTGGCCTTGACCCAATTTCGAAAGTAGGTCAAGGCCATCGAATCTTAGAAAAATTCCGGGCACTTTGAGAATCCGGATTTGGCCTTGACCCAATTTCGAAAGTAGGTCAAGGCCATTCAAAATTTTTAGAAATCTTCGGGCCAACTTGGAAATCCGAATGGCCTTGACCCAATTCCGAAAGTAGGTCAAGGCCATCGAATCTTAGAAAAATTCCGGGCGCTTTGGGAATCGGGATTTGGCCTTGACCCAGTTTCGAAAGTGGGTCAAGGTCACCGGCATTTCAGAAAACGCTCCGGGCACTTTGGAATTCCAGTTTTAAGTAGAGAAACGGTTTCTTATAACTAGGGGAATAATGGGGAGAGGAAAAGAAAGGTAAAAGTGATGAGAACACACAGAATTCTTTGAAATTATATCATTTATTGTCATAGATTTACATTATACAAAGTTTTAATACATGTACATCATGTTAGAAGTTGTTAACAAAGGTCAGCGTGGTCAGCAGGGACCAGCAGACGTCAGCAGAGGGATGCAGAGGCATGCAGAGACTAGCAGGGGCAAGCAGTAGCAAGTTGTAATCGTTATACGTTGCCAGAAGCATCAGGGGTGGTCAGCAGAGGTCAGCAGAGGCTGGGAGAGGCTGGGAGTGGCTGACAGTAGCCAGTCGTAATCATTATACGTTGTCAGATATAACAGGAGTGGTCAGCAGAGGCAGGCAGAAGTCAGTAGTAATCGTTATACGTTGTCAGAAATATAAGAGGCGATCAGTAGAGGCCAACAGAGATCAGCAGGGGCGAACAATAGCATGTAGTAATTGTTATACGATGTCAGAAGCATCAGGGGTGGTCAGCAGTGTTCAGCAGAGGCCAGCAAAGGCATGCACAGGCAAGCAGAAACCTTTAAAGGCAAGCAGAGACTTGTAGGGGCATGCAGTAGTAAGTATTAATCGTTATACATTATCAGAAATACCTGCAATGGTCAGTAGCGTTCGGCAGAGGCCAGGAAAGTCCAGCAGAGACAAGCACACGCTGACAGAGATTAGCAAAGACCAACAGAGGTTAGCAGAAGTCAGTAGTAATCGTTATAGGTTGTCAGAAATATAAGCGATGGTCAGCAGAGTCCAGCAGAGGCAAGCAGTAATCAGGAGCAGTCAGTAACAGTCGCTGTATGGTGTCAAAAGTTGTCGAGAGTTCTGTACTTTTGTCAGCACTGGTCATCAGAGGTCATCAGAGCCAAATAGAAACCAGGAGTAATTAGAAATAATAGGAGTAATAGAAAAGACAAGTAAAAATACCTGGGCAGTCGAGATTCCGAATCGTATGCCGTTGACGTGAGGTCGGATTTCAGTTGTTAAGAGCAAAAAGGCAAATGTGAGCCTTTCTCTCTCGACTCCCACGAGGCGGTCCGAAATTACTTCGGGCAGCTTCGGAATAATCGTGAAAGAGGGCATGTGTCAGTTTGCCTTTGTCGATTTTCCGAAACTATACGAGCTCACGTACGCGTGATCTGGTATGTGTGAGTAGGGCACCGGGTGCTGAATCTAGCATCTCTGTTACTGATGACTCCACTAGCAGAAACGAAACGCGCCCCCTCCTTTCCTTTTCCCACACCGCAGTGACGCTGCGCCAAGTTAAAAGGGGATTATGTTGAAAAATTAAAAAAAAAATCTACCTAAAATAATTTATTTTTCTATCTTTTTCTAAGGACTTATTGAACGATCCTCGTAAAAAAAAGAAATTAAGAGTTTAGATCGGTCGAAACCGAATTTTCAAAGTTGCAAGAGCGTTTCTGAAAATGCTGGTGACCTTGACCCAATTTTGGACATCATTTGGACCCGGAGATCTCTCGCTTTCACGCTTAGGCAAAAGGGAAGAGAAATTATGGAGCAGAGCGGCGTCGATTCGATCCCGTTCGCGAATATCAGAGGAAAAAAAATGTTCGATAACGAAGAAGAGGGAGCACGCTGGGGGCGTCGGTGGGCCGCGAAACTTTTCGAGTCGATCATTTCGACCGTGTCGCGTCCATGATATTTACGCCGTTGCAATATCGTAACCGGGGAATGTTATTGCCAAGCCCCGGCGATAGTAAATCCATTCGTTCGGCAATATCGCGACCCGGCCACGCCCGTTTCGCGCCCGTTTACGATTTTAATTTTCCCCCGCGGCGCAAGATGACCGTGGATTCATAAATCGATAGCGGATCGCCGAATCGGGAATTTACGCGCGTTTAATTCACGGGCGATGCATATTCACGCGTGTACCGGAACCAACGACGATTCTTATAGACAGGAACGTTTCGAGAGAGGGGAAGGTGGTGTGAGGATGGAACGAAACAAATAAAAAAAACCGGAAACGACCGGCGTGTCGATTTCTGTCAATGAGATTTAATTGTTGCGCGTCGTTTCGTCGAAACAGCTTTCTATATATATGTATAAAAAAGGATACAAAAATATTCCGTTCGGTCGTTTTCTTACGCGCGTACAGGTTGTGTGCAGAAACGTATTTCGTCAGAAAAAAAAAATAAAAAACGGTGTCTCAATTTATACAAAATCTACATCGTATTATTCGCTAAATATTTCATCGAAGAGTAACCCCGTACCCTCGCGCGGGGCGTATCGAAAATGTACAGATGCTTCGAGACCGGGGGGGCTGGAATTGGGGGGAGGGAGTGAAATGTAAAATTTCGAATCGAAGCGAAATCACGCGATTACGAGGAGGATTTCTTGTCCGGATGTTGCAGGGGTCTGAGACGAAAAGCCACCCGCCGGAAGCGAGCCCGTCGATCCCGTGGAGCGTTTCTCGAGGGCGGCGCGTAGATTGCTGGAAGAATGGAAGGCCTCTCTCGAAAACGTCGTTGCGTCGTTCGTTTGTGGGCCGTTGATCTCTGTTGTTCTTCTCTCGGTTCCCTCAGTGTTTGTTCAACGAAACGCGCGTGAACTGCGACGGTCGACGGGAGGGTGGGCACCGGTGGGGGGTTTTTTTCTTTTCCATTATTCGGCGAGAGACAGAAGTCTTCCCCCGAAGTAACCGTGGATGGGTCAGGGCCTCTTCGTGAACCGACAATCGGTGATTACAGCCAAGATGTGCGTTGGTGATCGGTGAGCAAATTTCCTTCTAATTATCCACGGATACCCGGTGTCCCTTACCACCAGCCTGAAAAGAGTTTTTCGTGCGTTAATCGCGAAGCTTGGGCGAACGTCTACCCCGCCGGACGATGTCCCGGGTGCTTTTGTTTACCGCTCTTTGTCCCCCAGGATCCCGCCGTGCCGGCTGGATTGTCGTTTTTAATTATTTTTTAACCCGCGTCCCCTTTAATCAAACGCACGGAAACACTGTCCGCGACGGGATTGTTTGTTGCGCCACCGTCGTCGTCGTCCCAATTGTTCGTTCCCCGAAAAGTTATTCTTTTCGCGAGACGATTCCCTCGAATCCACCCTATCGTTCGCGATACTGTTCGCGAGCAACCCTCTGTTTCGGTCTCCCTTTCAACTAAATCGAGTACAATTATGTAATAAATTTATATTTAACTCTTAAGGATCACTCTCGATGGCCAATAGATTTTTCGTTTGCGTTGAGAAGGCAAAGTACCGTTCGCTGCATTTAAATACGAGTACGAAGGTTGACTGGTCCTTAACCGAAGTAGCGTATCGAAAGGATCGATCTAATATTTATTTTCAGCCCCTTCCGTCGTCCCCCGACCGGGTGTTTCATCGCCCCGCGAACCGTTTAATTGATATTTAAACTGCGGGCGGTAAATTTAGACGCTCGACGTTTATTTACGTCCCGCGAAGGGCCGTAGCATTCGACTAATTTTCCAGTATTTCAGCGTTCGAAACCGGGCAAAAAGTTATTAGCATACGTTAACGGCCATCGATATCAACGGTCGGTGAAATACAGTGAAATTTTTCAACCGACGCAGGACAGATACAATAAAATACAATGAAATTTATACAAGTTGCAAAGTCTGACAGAAGCATTTAAATTATTTCGTCCCGTATTTCCCTTTCCCACGAAAAAGCCACCCCAAATTTTTAAATAATTTCTCGTTCGCTAACTAATAAATTTATTCCAACCACATTTCTTTGCTAATTAACCCCTTACCGTACAATTACGAGTCTGTCTTGTGACAAGTTCACACAATCACGAGGCTACTCGTCATCGAATCTTACATATCAAAATCAATACAATTTTACATTCACGAGATATTCGTAAAAGAAATTCTTTCATTCCTTGTACGGACAAATTTAAACAAAATTGAGCAGTATACGTTTGAAAAATTATTTGAAATTAGATCGTACGTCAAGGGGTTAAAAATGGTCGTTCTCGTTCCTTTATATGGAATTCTTATCAACTGCTACTAGAACTCTCTGACAGAAAATTGCAACAAGTGCCAATACTCGAGGTATAAAAAACTAAACTCTCACGACATAAAAAACGGGAAGTTCTGTGCTCCGATATTTTTAAGTGATTTACAAACAAACGTGACATTTGGAATGCTTGCAATTGAGGTAAGCTTTCCTACAAACGCGATTCTATTTTTCACAAATTCATCGTCGATTCTTCTTCGTGGCCATTCCTTGTACGAACAAAATTAGACAGTGTACGTTTAACACTAGGTTTACGGTACGAGTCAATTTGACGTATTCAGATTCTAAACTTAACGTTATAGGACTCATAAATATTATTTATTAGCAATTTATATTGAATTGAATTGATGTAACGATATGGATGTATACTCTAATTAAAAGAAAAAACTGCATTTCAATGCAACTGTCAATGTAACGAATTATAATACAAATATGCGCAACGAGTGTCCGTAAACGTAGTGTTAAAAAAGTATTTAGAATTAGATCGTATACCAAGGGGTGTTAATAGCGCTTTGGAGCGACTTTCCGTTTCGTTGTCAAAGTTGGCCAAACAAATAAATGGGGAGGTTCAAGACGAAGAACGAAGTGCTCGACGAGGGTGTTGAATAATTATCTAAATACGAGACACTTACCACCGCCGCCGCCGCCGCTCCATCCACCGCCACCGCCGCCGCCGGATTTCCATCCGCCTCCGCCGCCGCTCGGCCATCCACCACCGCCGCCACCCGACCATCCGCCCCCGCCGCCGCTGGGCCAGCCACCGCCCCCGCCTCCGCCGCTCACGGTGATCACCTTGATGATTTTTCCGCCACCGCCTCCGCCGCTGCTCCAACCACCACCGCCTCCGCCGCTGCTCCAGCCACCACCGCCCCCGCTCCAGCCGCCTCCACCGCCGGATTTCCAGCCGCCACCGCCGCCGCCCCCGCCGTTCCAGCCGCTGCTTATGTAACCGGCTGCAACGCGAAACGGACTCGTCAATTTTCTTCACTCGGTAATTTTCAACGTGTTCACTGTCCGGCTGCTCGACGACGTATCCAATAGCGCGGTGATGTGACCCGTATGAGGACCACAGACAGTGAACGTGTTGGATTCCTGTACTCGTAACGCTTATCGACGAACGAATTGTTAAGATTTTGGTTCCCAAAGGAAAATGAGGCAGTATAAAACAGTATAGAAAGAAAGGTACCGAGAACCACTAGTTTACAAGCACCTTTCGAACTTCACTTTTGAAAACTTTCGAGTCAATATCTGTGCCGATAAGAACCTTAAAAAGTGAGAAAGAAGACAGTCGTGATAATTATCAGTGTTATTTTTGGAGAATGTTAAATGTGAGGTTAAGATCTTTCTAAACGAGCTTCCATTTATTTTTCTCTGACCTCTATTTAAAACTTTGATATTATTATCCGTGACTGATAATTTACCAAAAGAGTAGTCTTTGTCAGTTAGAATTTAATGTTTAATTAACAATTCCTTCAACATTGTCGACCCAGTTTTCAGTCCCTCTCGGCATAAAAGTGTTTATAATAAGTTTCGTAACAGCATTATAACGAATGTTCGCTTCTTTTGTAAAATCGAGAGCCGTTCTACGGAATGTATTAAATTATATTCAGCGGAAGTTAAACGTGTTATCTTCAAAGAAATTTTCTCAAACGGTATCTAACTTCTTCATTTTCTATACTCGGAATAAAATAGACGAAACCATCGCTGCACGAAATTACTTTTCTTTCCAAGGATGTGTTATTTTGATCGACCACTATTTAGGACTGTGCCGTTTTCCTTAAACTCTGCGGTCAACTCAAAAAGAATTGGAAATCGTTTTTTTAACAGTCGCGAGTTTAAAGAGATTAAGAACCACTGTCTTAACTCGTCCGTGTAGAACCGGTGTGCAATGACCACTTTCGAGCGGCCCCTCCAATCGCACCATCGTTTCGAGACGAGAGATCCGGACAACGATCTAGACAACGCGATCGCGGAAACTGAATCGTCGAACTCGATAAAAATAGCCCGTGCCCGCTGCAAATTATTCTGGACTTTGATCAAACCCGTTTTTAGCGAGAATGACAGCACAAAACCCGCGGGAAAACCTCGTTAAACTGTCGGAATTTGAAAAATCCTGTAATATTAATTTACGGACCGAATCTAAACTTTATATTCGTTGTAGCTTTCAATTCAGGTGCTTCTACCTTGTATTACAAATTAAAAATGAATATAATACAAGTTTTTTTTAAACGAATTACTGTCAAACTTGGGACAATTTTTTAAATTCACTTTCTTTGGTCTGAAACTAGCGTTTACCCTTCTAGCAACACATTGGTTATTTCTACGTCGAATTAGCCTTCGGTGAACCTTGACCTCGGTGTGAACCGTTCAACCCCTCGAAAAGAACACGAATTTTTAGAATCTTTACAAAAATATAATAAAGACATATTGTATCAATGACTATAAAAGTTCGAGCGAACCTCTTCCCGTTGAGAGTAAGAAATTAATTCCGGACACGGCGTCTTTTTGCACCGGGAGCGTCGCGAGTCGATCGATGGTCTATTGTTGAACCAGACAGGGAACGCTATGTCCCGGTATAGCAACCGGAGTTGTGCAAATTTTATTTACGAACGACGAATAAAGATCCTACCAGTCGTGCCAGCTACCAACCACGGATATAATAAATAGTCGAACGAACGAAAGAACGCTTCGTGTTTGCACAAACCCTTTCAAACCATAAACTGAAACAAATTACCAAGTTTTATATTGTATAATATACGTTTCTAAATAGTCGAACAAACGAGAGAACTCTTATTTAATCATCGTGTTTGCACAAACCCTTTCAAACTGTGAACCGAAACGAATACGTAGCACGCTTTGCGTTTCCCCGCTGTAATTTTTACAACGACGAAAAGAAATTTTGTAACAGAACCGTATCCAGCGACTCTAATTCGGACATGGAGGATGTATTAATTTTTTAGCGGTTTCTGAATTATAGAGGACGATGTCAAACTCTGTCAAAAATGCGTGCTACCGCGATATCGTTCGTAACCAAGCAAATATCAACGTCACTCGTGTTCGAGCGACATGGCTCCCCGTGGATTGCGAGTGTCACTCGAATTCGACGCGTCAAAGTGGCCCGTGCACGGTTGCGGCAGGTTTGCCCGCGGGTTTGCTCGAACAAGCGAACGATAGTCTTTTCCGCGAGCACGCGAACCTCGGGAGTAAGAAATTAATTCCGAGCACGATGTCTTCTTGCACCGACAAGGTCGCAAGAGCAACGATCGATGTTAAACAGAACGGGGAACACAATACACCTGGTACAGCGATCCGTACACACGGAGAATTGCAGCTAATTTACGTGTTGGTCTTCCCCGTGATTTACTTTCGCGAGAAACACAGCTGATCAAACCTGCGGATAAACATCCCATAAAGACAACTTCATATGCAGAAGATCGTGGCAGGCACGAACAGAGCAAAATTATATGGATACGCATTTTGAACAATACAAATTTAACTGTTCGATGAACGTCAGTAATAAATTGCTATATTATAGTTTCATCTCTGTCTACAGCTATGGTGTAATAAAATAGTAAAATATAAAATTGCTCTACCCTAGATTCTACGTCCCGAGAACACTAGCACAAAAAATTAAAAAGGTTTTTCTTTGCACATTATTCAAAATGACTTTCTCAAAATGCGTTGTGCCTGATGTATCACTATTCTCGACACCACTTGGGAGGTTTATTCACAGACTAAAAAGAAAATCAGTCGACTAATCACACGTATGTACTCGTAGCTCGATCTAAGTTTCATTTCAATAAATAGAATATAAATTCTAGCTATTTATAAAATTTTCTATGAAAAAGAATATTCTCCCATGTTCACGTCACAAAATTGCAACAAACAAAGTCAATTACGGGGAAAACCATCGGCGCGCGCATGCCCCGTCCAAGATGGCGGAAAATACAAATCGACCAGACCCGCGGGCAAACCTGGTAACCTCTACCGATACGAGGGGCCCCGTGTACCGCGAATTTTCGTCGAGACGCGCACAAACGAGATCACAGCCGATCGTAAAGTCGCGATCGTGATGGTACTACTCACCATAGGTGGTGGCTACGAGCGCCAAGAAGACGGTAATCGCGAACACCTGTAACCGAAAATAACCGGTGAATAGTACGCGAATAAGACCAGAGTAGAATTGCGAGTGTACACCGCTCACGCACGGCTGTTGCCACGTACCTTCATGTTGAGGTGTTTGATGCCCATCGTCGTGCCCGGCGCCTCTTTTATAGCACTTGCCTTTCTTCGCCGATCCCCGCCCTTGCGCTCCTCTTGGCTACCCGGTTCGTCTTCTGCCGTTCATAACACCTAACTTTCGTCCCACCACCGTCGAAAATTCCCCCCCGCCGCCTTCGTAGCCGTCGACTGCGTGCATGTGCACCGCCGAGACCCACTCTTCGCGGTCCCTCTACGTGCAACGACGCAACGACGACGGTCTCAATCTCGTCGGGCGATCTTGAATCGTTCGCGGCGATCGGCGCCTGGTAGTTACAGGGTCGTGCGAGCTCGTTGACGATTGTTTGTCAAAATCTGGGGCCCCCGGCGTGTGGAAATTCGCCGACCTCGTTGCCCCCGGAGGAAACGCCGATGATTCACGCGCGCGATCGTCTCTCGATGCTCGGGAGGACGTTTACCCGGACGGCGCGGTTCGAAGTTTCGCGGGAAATCGCGCGTGGTCGGAGACCTCGAGAACGTCTCGGCGCGCGGATTTTGTGCAACCTCGCGGCGGAGCCCTGACGGAACGATGCCCTGGGAACCGACCAGTCCCGGGACGTATGCAAAAATCGCCCCAAAAATTTCTATCTTTCCGTGGGATTTTGCCCCCGGGTGGCGATAACGATGAGAATTGCGGGCTGGTTGCGTCAGGACTGTGCACAAAGAAACCGGAGTATCCAGAGGGAACGAAAGAGGAATATGAATAGAAATGGAAACGAGCGTATGAAACGGTCAACGGTGGGTAAAATTTGCGGTGGAAATATTTCGAATGCTACTTCGAATACTGGAAATGAGATTCATTTTAGGATTGCATATTTTGTTTTAACCCCTTAGCGCTCATATCTTTCGGTTAACCATGAATGATCAGTTTTCTTTATTGGATTTGTTTCTAAAAATGCGGTTTTCGTTACTTACAATGTTTTAAATGTTGTAAAACGAATATTATCATCCCTTAAACTACTGGATTAAATATCGTTTTTCAAAGCAGTCAGACTCGGGCTTGAACGTTAAGGAGTTAACGATTTAAGATATGAAATAGAATGTTCCCTTTGTTAATATTCGAACACCTTTGGTGGTGAATCTACAAGTGGAGGAATTGGGGAGGTTAATGTTTAGAGCAATTATAGTAAATACAGATGATTTTTTTGATCCATAGGGGGGTTTCAAGCCCCTGTAATCCTCGTGTCTAACATTTAAATATAACTTAGCAAATTAAATTTACGGGATAATATGAAAATATTCAACGTTAGTGTCATTAGTATCATATTTATTACGACAATAGTTTATTACCGGTCAACCAGTTATGCAGATAAGATTCTCTATACCTTCATTTTACGGGTTATGGTAAGTCATAATGATCGTACTAAACGGAGCTTTCTCTTCACTTTCGTTAGAGGCATCGACAGTTTCCTCGAGCAATTCATTAAGCGAACCATTTACGATACAGATAGAAAATTATGTAATTCAAGCCAAAAGGTGCCGAAATTTACTAGTTTTTCTACGCTCCTCGAAACACGAGCGTTTTCTATTAATTGAATGTCCCATCGCCCCGTTTCGATTTCGCGATTATTTCATGTTTCAGGAACTCTCGGTTTTTTGTACTTTCTCTAATAAAACCTCATTCGTAATTAAACAATTCCCGTAAAAATTGTGCTTCGATGTTAACTTATAACATTTGTGGAACGTAGCGCAAAACAAAGTTAAAATAAGAAACGAGCACAAAAAACTTGAATGCTCGTTCAAATTACCCAAATTTGTTATTCGTTGAGCCGCGTACGAAAAAAAGTAAAAGCATCGTGAATAAAACAAAGGTTTTGAATCGATCAACGTCGAGAGGAAGTTGCGAAAACCACAGGTCAATTAAAAAAGAAAAAATTGTTTGCGACTCTTTCTTTTCGTGTCGATGACTGTGCCAGAGTCTTTCTGAAATTCCAGACAAAACAACTCGCTCCTTTCGAATCGTCGATCCTCCGGGAATACCCGACTTCACGCTTTTCATTTTTTCTTCTTGATCTATTTCTTTTTATATCGTGCACGCAAATTGTAATTATTACGTAACCACTGCTCGCGCGTCGGAATTACGAAAGTAGCCATTGCTGGGATAAAGTGCGGTCAGAGCAGTGCAAGTAGCAAACGTAATTATTACGATAGAGAAATTTTTCTTCGCGGATCGCGTTGCTTAATTGAGCAGCCTCGCGCTTGTTACGAGATTAATATCTCGACGACCCGTTTTTATTATTATTCTCGAACGATGGATATATCGGATAACAGACAAGAAATCTCTACTGCCATGTGTCGACGAAAACTGACTTCTCAAATAGTTACAATTAACCATCGATGGTCATTGAATGTCACTTAATGAGACTGTGGCAGTTAAAAAAATATAAATAAAACGACCATAGTAAAAATCATCTATTTATATATTTTTATTTTGTATTATTAAGAAATGTACGAGTATTCGTCTATTTGAAATATTTTAGACACGTTGTAAGTTCGAAGTGCCGGTCACCAGTGACCACCGCGACAGTCGACTATCAAATAAATTTTTCAAAACAACTCCTTCTCGGTGCAAATGTCCTGTCTTGGGGCGTTCTCGTCCTGAGACGATAATCAATTGCCAGGAGCGTTTAATCAGCGAAATAATGGGAAATCGACGGGATAAAACGTCGCGATTTGACGATTCGTCTCGACGGTTGTTCCGGCCAGGTTCGGCGTCGACGTTCCTTGGAGAGCCCAGACGGTCGACTGGCCGGTAACTCGTGCTTAATCGTCGGCCCCCGGGGGGAACAATGGATCGGCGATAATGGATTCGGGATGGTTCGCGATCATTCATTTCCGCTAATGCGACTCCGCGCGATACAACGCCGCCCGGCGAAACTATCGTCTCGCGTGACGTACGCGAAAGCATCTCTCTCTCTTTCCCTTTCGATCCACGGAATAAAAGGTAACGACGCCCCGTTGATGCTCGTGAGAGAGACCGGGCCTTTCTGGCCTTTCACCGGTCGCAGGTTGGACGGACTTCGCCTTAAGGCGCGTCTCCAGCGGCGTCCGCGAACACTTCGCGAACAACGATTTCCAAGGAACGGTATTTCGACCGTTCGTAACGTTGCACGATTACTCGAGAGCTGTTGAGACTCTTGAAGGAGAGCAGTCAGTTTACCTTTGTCGACTTTCGGAAACACTACAAGCTCACGTACATACGCGTGATCTGTCATCTCTGGTATAAACCAGAGATGCCAGACGAAGCGCCGAGTGCACCGTGGACACGTCTCATGAGAGTTACGAGAGGCAGGCTCACATTTGCCTTCTCGCTCTTGAACAACTGAAATCCGACCTCACGTCAACGGCATACGATTCGGAATCTCGACTGCCCAGGTATTTTTACTTGCCTTTTCTATTACTCCTGGTTTCTATTTGCCTCTGATGACCTCTGATGACCAGTGCTGACAAAAGTACAGAACTCTCGACAACTTTTGACACCATACAGCGACTGTTACTGACTGCTCCTGATTACCGCTTGCCTCTGCTGGACTCTGCTGACCATCGCTTATATTTCTGACAACTTATAACGATTACTACTGACTTCTGCTAACCTCTGTTGGTCTTTGCTGATCTCTGTCAGCGTGTGCTTGTCTCTGCTGAACTTTCCTGGCCTCTGCCAAACGCTACTGACCACTGCAGGTATTTCTGATAATGTATAACGATTAATACTTACTACTGCATGCCCCTACAAGCCTCTGCTTGCCTTTGCAGGTTTCTGCTTGCCTGTGCATGCCTTTACTGGCCTCTGCTGAACACTGCTGACCACCCCTGATGCTTCTGACATCGTATAACAATTACTACATGCTACTGTTTGCCCCTGCTGATCTCTGCTTGCCACTGTATGCCTCTGCTCGTCTCTGCTGACCGCTGCTGACCACCTCTGATGCTTCTGATAACATATAACGCTTACTACTTGCTACTATTCGCCCCTGGTGATCTCTGCTTGCCACTGCTGACCACTGCTGACCACCGTTTATATTTCTGGCAACGTACAACGATTACTACTGGCTACTGCCACCCTCTGCTGACCTCTGCCAACGTCTTCCGACGTCAGCTGACCATCGCTGACCATCGCTGACCACTGCTGACCGTTGCTGACAAATTGTGACACGATGTAATATAATATAATATGTTTATATGTATTAAAGTGTTGTATAATGTAAATCTGTGACAATAAATGATATAATTTCAAAGAATTCTATGTGTTCTCATCATTTTTACCCTTCTTTTCCTATCGAAATCATTTCCTTAGTTATAAGACACTCCGAATCTTTTAAAATTTCCTCGGAAAGATTTCAAATTTCCCGCCGCCAGGAATTACGTAATATTACATAATATTACGTAATATTACGTAATTTTTGCCGAAAAACTCCGGCCAGAGAAATTTTGAAGAGCTATTACGTAATATTACATAATGTTACGTAATATTACGTAATTTTTGCCGAAAAATTCCGGCCAGAGAAATTTTAGAGAGCTATTACGTAATGTTACGTAATATTACATAATATTACGTAATAGCTCTTTAAATTTTTAGCCGAAAAATTCAGGCCGGGATTTTTGCCGCTGCCTGAAACTTCTTGGAAATTTCATAGATTCCGAGAAGTTTCAGGGATCCGTGAATGTTCAGGAATTCTTAGAAATTACGTAATTTCCAGGAATTCGCATTAATTCCTGGCGGCGGAAAATTTGGAGAGGGAAAGAGGGTTAAAAAATGATGAGAATACACAGAATTCTTTGAAATTATATCATTTATTGCTATAGATTTACATTATACAAAACTTTAATACATATAAACATATTATATTATATTACATCATGTCACAAGTTGTCAGCAACGGTCAGCAGTGGTCAGCAGAGGCCAGTGGAGACCTGTTGATGGGAAATTGGATATTAGTTGTTAAGAGTGAGTAGGCAAATGTGAGACTTTCTGTCTCGACTCTCATGAGGCGGTCGAAACTTCGGAGAATTGAGAAAGAGGGCATGCGTCATTTTGCCTTTGTCTGGTTTCCAAAACTCCACGAGCTCACGTACGCGTGATCTGACATAGTGTGAGAGAGCACCTTCGGTGCCTTTCTGGCATCTCTGAGTCTGTTCGCTAAGTGAAAACACGAAGAAATCGTAATTGTCTTCATGAAACAGCATAGTCTATACGCTGCTCGATTCTGTCCATATATGTGGCGATGCTTCTCGTACTCACCACCAGAGGGCTACGCTTAACCTTCCTCTCTCGCAAGTACTCGATCGACCTACTCAATTTAGTACCCTATTTCTATATATACCTCGACTGACCATTGAATGTCTACGCAAACAATCCTAAATAGATTTTAGAATCGTTTTAAACGAATCACACTATCATATCAGTCTCACTGAAAGGACGAAGTTGACGCTAATTCAGACTGATGGTTCGACGTGTTGCAATCCCAACAACCCTAACATTGTCGAGTAAGTCAAATAATAAACGGATCACCACTGTTGCCGTACCTCTTATTTGTACATATTTCTCAACAATCGCTATTGTATCACCGTTGACGAGTGTAATGTTGCATATAGTATGACATCGAGATTAGGAAATGTCATCGTCCGAACAGAGGGTGTCACAGACAATGTCTACGGGGGGAACAGGGCGTCTCCGCAAGCAGGGTCCATCGGGTATTGTTAATCCTATCAATTTTCCGTTTCGAAGTAGCGATAGCCCCAATAACAACGAAACGTACGAAACACCAAACAATAGCTCAAACGTGAACCTATCGACGAACAGTCTCCACTAGTTACATACTTCGATAATAATCGAACTATCTAAATAAAAATTCCATGTGTCGGAAAGAACCGTTTGAAATCAACTGAAAGTTAAAGTAGTCCAAATCGCAGAAACAAAAGTTGATATTCTATGTCGCGTGCAAAGCAAATTACGCCAAATCCAAATTAGTATTTTCCCAGAGAAAGTAACAAACGTGATGAAAAATAATTCCAGCGAGAGGAGGTTGCGTTTCCGTTTGTGAAAGACGGAAATCGCGCAGACCAACGACGAATATGAAAGTATTCGTGCAAGATTCGAATATCTACCAAGTTCTACTATCTGCAATACTCTCGACCCCGTCGTCGCCATTCATAATAATTTCAACGCGGAACCTCTTGCCTATGATTTATTTCTTATTTCCTTTTATTAACGGCCATCGATTACTGCAGTCAGTTAATCCAGAGACTTACGCGAGTTCCCTTGCTATCCACTGTTACGTGAGTTTCACGCTATCGGATGTTAACCATCAATCATCCGCAGGTCATGACTAAAGAGGTGTTGGACCATTTACAAGCGTGTTCATCGTCCGGAAAGCGAGAAGAAAGTTTCGATAGTACGCCTGAATTTGCTAATCATCCCAAACTGTGCTGTAATACTGCCGAACATCGAATAAAAACATTACAAACGACGAAAGCTGCTTCGAACGTCTTTTGCAAATCGCGTTCCACGGCTAATAGTCCGACGCGTAACGAAAACGAAATTGCCGACCGCGTTTATTAAGACATTTCTCGTATTTTACAACGTCTCTCTCGTCTTATATAACGACGTTGGAACGAAATATCAAGATCTGCTCGCGTTTCACATACTCTTGACACGAGTTTCCATCTCTCGAATACGTACCAAGCAAATGTAGCCTGTCTTGCCTTTTAGACGCAAGAAACTGGCCCGGGATGATCTGTCACGCGCGTTGATGCAAAAGTCGATTCTTAATGCTGCTCCCTCACTTTGAAATTCCCTGTGATAAATTTATTTTCGCGCTACCGTCCGTAATTTATGTAAAAACTTTCGATTCTCCGATGCGGTGGCACAGAATTGCTTTTCGGACGCGATGTTTATTTCAAGAATTATTATTAATAGTAAGAGTACTAAGTTTGTTTCTGTATGTTTATATTTCAAGAAAACGAGGCCTATAACGGATCAGAATGATACGTTTCCGGGTCAGTTTCGACCCGACTCTGAATTTCACTATTTCCCGTTCCAGTACAAGGTTTCTCATGGGATTTTTGCATCGTTGTATTTGTAAACACTTTACTTGTTAATGTTATTAATTTCACGAGCTGTTTCAAGCTGTTTAACACGTTGACTGCCAGTCTAAAATCCTAAAATTGTTTACAAGACCAAAACTTTGATTTTAGGCAATTGTAAACTACGCAACTGAAAAGTTGTCGTTTTGGAAAAATTATATTCGGTTGCGGGGGTCAATTACAATCATTTTTGGTGAATACACATACTTCCGAAATCCTACGCATTTTCGAGAAAAAAATTCGAGTAAGTGCTGAAATTTTTGGGTGAAAAAAAAGACTTTTGAATCGTCTTGAAAAAATTATTTTTAGTTGCAGGGGTCAATTACAAGCATTTTTGGTCATTAGACATACCCCCGAAATCCTACTCAGTTTCGAGAAAAAAATTCCTTACCGAAAATATAATGTGAGGCCAGAAATGGTTCCTTGAAATTTCATTCATATCTTTGAAATGTCATAACTTCTGAACGGATTGGACGATTTTAATGTTTAAAAAAGCAAACTACGCGTATTTTGATGGAGAATATATACAAATCGTAAAAATATTCGAAAAGTTGGTCCTTGACCCCGCAAAATGAGAAAACCCCCATAAAAATGGTCCAATTTTCAAACAGCCATAACTCTTACAATTGTGAATATATTTCAATGAAACTGTTTTCTGAAGTAGAGCTCATGAGTACCTACAAAAAAGTATTAGACAACTTTTCTGTGGGGCGTCAAACAAGATTACTAAAAATAAAAAAGGAATTTTTAAGAAAAATCGGCAGGTGCCTAAATTTTTCGACGAAAAAGAAAAATTTCGAATCGTTCTAAAAAAAATATTTTTAGGTAGGGGAGTCAATTACAATAATTTTTAGTCATTAGACATACCCCCGAAATCTTGCGCATTTTCGAGAAAAAAATTCAGTACGGTCGAAACTTTAAACGTTAATAACTGTTTAATGAAGCCTTCATCAACAAATTGGTATTCTTGATTTTCGTCTTATTTTGGCCTCTAGAATCCTCCATTAAAATTTTTCCCAGGTGTGGCCGAACGCCCTGTATAGGTGACGTGGCAGTCAAAGTGTTAACACGTAACTTGGACGAGATTGTAGCTACGTTTCGTAATTTTATGGAGATCCTCGTCTTACGATCGGTTCTTTTTTAAAGACGAGGGACGATTTTGACCAGTTTGGGAACCTCTGACTCCAGCGTTTTCGGTAACGTCGCTAACGAGCCATGTTGGCTGCTCTTTGTTCTTCCTCCTCGCGGCAATGACGACGATGACCCTTCCCGGCGGCCAAGAGAGGCTCGCGTTCGAGTTTGTGTGCCGGTGGATTTGAATGATGCTCGTAGAATCGCAACGGTGAATCGACCTATCGTGTTCGATCGTGGCTGCACTTCGCCGGTGAAAGTTGACTGTTACGCCGTGAACAAAGACAGACTCGAAAGATAGACGGTGGAAGACCGGTCTCTTCAGGGAGGAGCCGCGATTGAGCTTCGATAATTAAAATAACAAAATACGCGAAAGGTTTTTGCTCGAAAGAAAACGACGTTCTGGATCACGTTTGCACAACACACTCTTCAAGCTCGTCTTAAACGATACGACTTTATAGCGAGTACTAATGATGTTGGGTTTCTTCGAGTTCATCCATGCATCAAGAACTCGAGAATTTTCGTCGAAATTTCATTGGAGAAACTTTGGTAACTGTTACGAATGGCAATTTTTGATTGTTATTTCGTTAAACACCAGAATAAATATCAAACATAATGCTTATTTCTACGATATTTTTATTTGGAGATCCAAACTTTGAAACTAATCTATTATTATGCCTTATAATAATTTCTATACGATTAGCAATCTGTACATTTTTTATACCCTATCGTGAGTAATTTCTTGCAAACGACACGTTTCATCAGAAAGATTCGAATCTATTAATTAGAAGACACGAGCAGCGAAGAAGCACTGGTATAAATTAAACTAATTACAACAGTGATAATTGATATGCAAGTGTTGTAGAAAATTCTTTTCCTCTATTTTATGTGTCTGGTGCATTGCTTCGCCGAGTAATTAATTTCGTTAAAGTGCAAAATATTGATTTCTTATTCGAATTTTAGCCATGTTTTGGAAATCTATCCCATTGTACGATAGTTTAATTAACGGGGCGAAATTTAATCTCAAACGTCCGCCGGTGACACGATGATTAATTCCTCATCTTACCGTGTCCACCTAAGCTACGAATAATTTTTCGTTCCGCTTCGCAGCGAAGATAACGATCACCATTATTATCGTACATACTTATTACGCGCAGATAAAGGTGAAATATTTTTATGGAAGCGTAATTCCAAATCAGAAATGGGCGAAATTATATTCAACAGGGTGGAAACTGTTTGTTAAAAATTATCAGATTACTTCCTGTAATTTTTTAAACTTTTTGTTTCGGAACGTGCAAATCGAAAGCTTTTCAAATATTTCTCGTGAACGTAACCAATTCGAATCGAGTCTTTTTATTTCGTTAATATTTTGGCATATCTTAATTTAACGTCGAAAAAAATTTATTCTTTCGTTACGAGCATGCTTGCTACTACTTGAAGCCAGCAGTACTGTTATTATTAATTCTCAAATATTAATTCAACGTCAGGAAAGTTTATCGTTTTATAACGAATGTACTCGCCTAGAATAGAATTCTTTATTTCATTATGTCTCGTACAAAGGTCTTTGTGAGGTGAAAAATTTTCACGTATTCACTATTCGTTATTGAATATGAACCCAACGCGAAACAATTTTACTCCTTTCTCATAAAATTCCATCCTTTCGACTGTTTCATGGGTTAAAATTATAAAATGGATACTTTTATAAATTTTTAGTGTCTTCAGACGTATAACAACGCCCGTTTTACTTTATAACGAAATTATTATATCTGTAGATCGAAGGGGAACGATTACTATATTTTTAGAAATTTATCGTCGCCACTTCTAAGGTCAACAACTCATCTTCGACCACGTTACGAAACCTTTTCGTAAAATTTCGAATTTTGCAAACGAGAAAGACGACTAAAAAAATACGACAAAACCGATTTTTCGACCGTCTGGCAAAAATCTGCGTTATATTCTGTCCCACGTGTGCAATTTTATTGCATTCTACGGTTGATAACGCAAGCAGAATGTGATCACGTTACATTCCTCTGTTAAAAGTTAGGAAATTTCATTCGCTTCTCGTAACCAATCTCGACTAGGGTCGAATTCTTTCATCTCGTTGCTGGCTGGTTGCAAAGGCCCCCCCGGTAGTTCCTCAATGAAATTAACAGATTCCAAGCGCTCGTTGTTCGTTCTTGAACGTCGAAGCAACGTCACGAACTTCTTGTTCGTCGGTCGTGAAACGAGCTTGATTCAAGTTGAATCCTTGCAACCGTCCGCAATCTCCGCAATATTATTCGAGGTGGTGAAAGTTCTCCAGTATGGCGACAGACACCAAGACGCGGAGGAACGAGTACGTGTGGCTCAATAATACACAATAAAAGGTTCTTCTCGCCTAAAATCCTTCGAAGCCTCGTCAGATATATTTACTCAATCGCGAGTGCTCTCAAATACCACGTAAAAATAATTTCAAAAAATCAAAACACATTTTACTTTTATTTTTATATTCAAAATACACCACGTTCTTTATCTTCTCATTCGATTTCATACGCTCGTGCACGATCGACCAATCGTGAAGTAATGTGAAAAATAGAAATTGCGAATAACGTTGTATGTGGGCTGCGATTTTATTAAAAAATAAATTTCCAATTTTGAATGGCCAATCGAAAACTAATCAAAATTTTAATTATTTAGTAATTTTCTTTTTGGTTCAGCGTAAGTAATTTTATTCGTGATAGAAAAGCGTTTTTATTCTTCTGTTTACGTCGTGGTGTAATAAATTTTCGAAACGTGTAAAACGAAGATATTTTTAATATCCTCGCGATGGCGTCGGCGTTTCGTGCCGGCGCGCCATTGCAATCGAATTCGATGAACCGTTTCGCCATTGAGCGTTTCGTTATCCGCGATGTTAATAGATTTCTGCGGCGCACGTGTTGCAAAGCCGATAATTCATCGTTGTATCATATTTCCTCGTGTAAGCACACGCCTGGTATGTTCCCGTGCAATTAGGATTAGTCTATCCACTTATCCGCGAAAAGCTTACCATTACTTTCTTCGTTTATCGCTTTACGCTTTTATGGACCGTTTAATTTTTACGCTTAAAAAATTCTTGCTTCGAACGCGTCGTTCCACTATTGATAAGACGAACTGAACGTGTAACGCTGAACGAGTTTCGAACGAAATAAACAAATTATAGCACTCACATTTCATAGAATCTGATTACGTTATATTCGACTGTAGATATCATAATCCGAATCATGAGCAAAATAAATTATATTCACGTTCAAATATTCTACAGTAAATATAAATAACAAAGATTATTCGTATTCCGAAATAAATACAATGAGGGAATATTATTGTATTATATTTTAAATTCGTTGATTTTTAAATACAGGGTGTTTGGTAACCTTTGGAGGCCAAAATAAGTCGAAAATCAAGAATACTAATTTCTTGATTGAGGCTCCGTTAAAAAGTTATTAACGCTCAAAGTTCCGCCCATACTGAATTTTTTTCTCGAAAATGCGCAAGATTTCGGGGGTATGTCTATTCACCAAAAATGATTGTAATTGACCCCCACAGCTAACAATATTTTTTTCAGAACGATTTGAAATATTTTAATTTCGTCGAAAAATTTCACACCTTCTCGAATTTTTTTCTAAAAAGTGGCTAGGATTTCGGGGGTAGGTCTATTCACCAATAACTATTGTAATTGATCACCGGAACCAAAAATAATTTTTTCAGAACGATTCGAAATTTTTTTTTTCAGAGTAACCAGACAGTTGTGGTCAGACATTATACTTTCAGTAATGAATTTTTTTCTTGAAAGTGAGTAGGATTTCAGGGGTATGTTTACCGACCAAAAATAGTTGTAATTGACTCCCCTACCTAAAAATATTTTTTTTAGAACGATTCGAAATTTTTTAATTTTTCCAACTACTTAACACCTACTCGAATTTTTTTCTCGAAAATGGTTAGGATTTCAAGGGTATGTCTATTGACGAAAAATGATTGGAATTGACACTCTCAATCAAAAATAATTTTTTTAGTATGATTAGAAATTTTTTAATAACTTTTTAACGAAGCCTCAATCAAGAAATTGATATTCCCTTATTTTCTTTTATTTTTTCGATTTTCGTCTTATTTTGGCTTCCAGAATCTCTCATTAAAACCCCTTTTCCCAGGGGTGGCCGAGCGCCCTGTATAAGAAAACGTTCATTAAACTCCGTGTGATCGGCTAACGCGACCGATACGCGAATATTAATACTAAACGTAAAATAAAAACGTCCAATCCGAGCACGTGCTCTCAGAAAATTCATTACGCGTGCTGTGAAACAAAAATTTTTAATAAGTTCGAGCTACAACGGAATTTTAATAATGTTCCAGCGCAATGCCAGCGCGTCGAGCACTCAAAGTTTATTTTTAATATTAATTATTAAGCAATCTCGCGGATAAAAACTTTCTTCCTCGGTTCTTTGTGAAAATATTCATTGTACGGATAATCGAACTACGTGTCTACGTTTTTAATTAATTCTTCGCCGACCCCCGGAGCAGCGACCCCCGTAAACGGCGTGAAACGTAATTAGGTGGCCCAATAAATTCGTACGATTTTCATTTCGTAGCGATTTTGTACTATTTATTACGTGTACAAGTCTCGTTTCTTGGACCAGTTGTTTGCTGAAAAATAGCGTGTTTTAAGTATTTTTCTTCTACGATGTGGCGTGGAGTAACGACGAAGTTGCAGGTTAAAAAGTATGGAGTCTCGAGCGGATAAAAACGAGCATCTCCGACACGTGTTGCTTCTTCGACAGCTCGATCGAATTTGCCACACAGCAAATTTAACGGTAATGTTCGCGATTTTGAACCGGATGACAAATTTTGAGAAATTTGTATAAATAGCACTGCAATGATGTATTATAGACTCTGCTCGTTCAATACTAATATTACGATTTTAACCAGTGCAAGTATCGTTAAAAATAATAACGTTTCGACCCAATGTCCAGAGATCCCTTTAGTGCTGTTCTTTCATCTCATACATAAAAGAGCTCTATATTTCCACGGCGATCGCGAATACCAATATTGTAACAATATTTTCATTTTATCATACGTTCCTTTTACGATATGCATCCTGTTCGTATTGGAAACGGAAGTGCTTTCTGTAAATCGACGCTACGGTGCGTAAACATCGAACACTTTGCTATTTCATCTTTCGTGGAACAGCGTTTCCCCAGATTTTTCTTATCTCGACTCGTAATTGCCTGTACATGCTTTCGTACTCTCTGCGTTGAATTTAATTTTATACTCGTCGCGACTGGAATTTTTAGCAGGTAGGTTCGGTATTTAACTCTGTAACAGAATTCGTTCTTCGTAACGTTGGATTTAGATGGGGAGATTGGTGTAACTATCGAATATAAATTAAATATAAAACACGATCTTATACGGGGTGTTCGGCCACCCCTGGGAAAAATTTTAATGGAGGTTTCTAGAGGCCAAAATAAGACGAAAATCAAGAATA
Organism: Colletes latitarsis; assembly: GCF_051014445.1. NCBI lineage: Eukaryota > Metazoa > Arthropoda > Insecta > Hymenoptera > Colletidae > Colletes > Colletes latitarsis. The sequence goes on from NC_135134.1 coordinate 47,541,376, forward strand.
TCAATTTCTTGACTGAGGCTTCTGAAGTTATTAACAAAATTAAATTTAAAAAATTATATTTAGTTACAGGGGTCAATTGCAAGCATTTTTTATGAATACACATACCCCTGAAATCCTACCCACTTTCGAGAAAAAAATTCGAGTAGGTGTTGAAATTTTTCGGCGTAATTAAAAAATTTCAAATCGTTCTAAAAAAATTATTTTTAGTTCTAAGGGTCGATTACAACCACTTTTGATGAATACACATACCCTCGAAATCCTAGCCATTTCCTAGAAAAAAATTCTTTACCGAAAATACGTCTGACCCTGACATTTCGATTCCCCTGAAATTTCAAAAATTTCAAATCGTGTTGGAAAAATTATTTTTAGTTGCGGGGATCAATTACAATAATTTTTTATGAACAAACCTACCCTCGAAATCCTACCCACTTCCGAGAAAAAAATTCAGTACGGTCGGAACTTGAAACTTTAATAACTTTTTAACGAAGCCTCCATAAACAAATTAGTATTCTTGATTTTCGTCTTATTTTGGCCTCTAGAATCTTCCATTAAAATTTTTCCCCAGGATTGGTCGGACACCCTGTATAATTACGTATGCATCTATTGATCATTGATGGTTACTAAATAATTACACATAACCCAGTGTATGGAAGACAAAAACAAATTCTTCTGCAAATACCTCGACTGTCGCCTTGCTCAAGGTACAAATAACTGAAACTGGTATTCTTGATATTTTCTAATACTACGGATCCCCCGTGAAACTTTGGGAACAAAGAGGCGTTTCACGGCGGAGAGACGTTCATTTGCGAAACGTGATTAACGATTCGACCCATTAATCGTAAATATAAAATATCATTGGCGTACGTAATCGATAGCGCGGCTATATCGATGGTAAATTGCGAAATATGCGGGCATTCTCGGCGTCGAAAGAGCAAACGGAGTCTCTCTTTCGCGAGAGAGGCTTCCCCGCGACGCAGTGACGTAACGTTACGTGCCTCACGGTCAAGAGGTGAAAACTGGTCGGACCTGATGCACGTCGTGAGATTTTCTACCTGAAAAATCCACGCGTATCGTGTTTAAAAACCTACCGTAGAGCGAGTATCGATTCGCCCACGATTTTCTTTCGTTTCGGGTAAAGTCCTCGCGGGCTCGACGTAGACGCGCGTACACGGCCATTCGTAAGCGTACGCTTCCCTGGCGACAAAGAAGTCGGATGGGAGGAAATGGGGCGCAAAGTAAGGCGCGAACCGGGGGACAATATTTTACTTTCCGCCACGGAACAACTGCAACCGTTTGAACGCCGCGATTCGTACGGGTAATGCAAAATGCATTGGAAAAATCGGAACACACTCGACAATAGCGACGAGCAGGTTCTCGCGAAATTTTTTACATTTTTTATTTAGTGCATCGAGTGACTTGGGAACAGGCCGAACCCCAGAAGGTGAAAACTCTAAAGCAAGTTCAAAATTGTGCAAATATATTCTAGCTTTGTTTGAAGAGTAGAGGAAGAATAATTTACAACTAGAGAATTGACAATTGGGTGTTAAGATCTATTTTGATTATACATTTTTCTGCCCCTGTCGACAATAATGAGGTTCGTGTAAAATTGTGTTGTTTACATTTTTTATTTATTACGTGGACTGTCTTGGAAATAGACGAATCTCAAAGGGTGAATCTGGACTCTAAAGAAAGTTTAAAATTGTGCAATTGTATCTTAACTTTGTTTAAAAAGTGACACGACTAGACTACTATTACTAATAATTTAGTAATTCTGCTTGTACTAACAATTGAATTTACATCGAAGGAGTGGATTTAAGATCTATTTTGATTATACATTTTTCCACCCCTGTCGGCAGTAACGAGGTTCGTGTAAAATTGCGTTGTTTACATTTTTTATTTATTACGTGGACTGTCTTGGAAATAGACGAATCTCAGAGGGTGAATACGAACCCTAACATAAATTTAGAATCGTACAAATGTAGCTTTGTTTAAAAATTGACACGACCAAAGAACTAATAATTTAGTGATTCTGTCTCCACTAAAAATTGAATTTACATCGAAGGGGTGGATGTTAAGATCTACTTTGAATATACATTTTTCTACCCCTGTCGGCAATAATGACCGTAGGTTCGCGTGAAATTGCGTTCTTTACATTTTTTATTTACTGTATGACTGTCTTGGAAATACACGAACCTCAGAGGGTGAATCTGAACTCTAAAGTAAGTTTAAAATCATGCAAAAGTAGCTTTATTTAGAAAGTGACAAACTAAAGAACTAATAATTTAATAATTCTGTCTTCACTAAAAATTGAATTTACATCAAAGGGGTGGATGTTAAGATCTACTTTGAATATACATTTTTCCACCCCTGTCGACAATAATGACCGTAGGTTCGCGTGAAATTGCGCTCTTTACATTTTTTATTTACTGTATGGCTGTCTTGGAAATACACGAACCTCAGAGGGTGAATCTGAACTCTAAAGTAAGTTTAAAATCATGCAAAAGTAGCTTTATTTAGAAAGTGACAAACTAAAGAACTAATAATTTAATAATTCTGTCTTCACTAAAAATTGAATTTACATCGAAGGGGTGGATGTTAAGATCTACTTTGAATATACATTTTTCTACCCCTGTCGGCAATAATGACCGTAGGTTCGCGTGAAATTGCGTTCTTTACATTTTTTATTTACTGTATGCCTGTCTTGGAAATACACGAACCTCAGAGGGTGAATCTGAACTCTAAAGTAAGTTTAAAATCATGCAAAAGTAGCTTTATTTAGAAAGTGACAAACTAAAGAACTAATAATTTAATAATTCTGTCTTCACTAAAAATTGAATTTACATCGAAGGGGTGGATGTTAAGATCTACTTTGAATATACATTTTTCTACCCCTGTCGGCAATAATGACCGTAGGTTCGCGTGAAATTGCGCTCTTTACATTTTTTATTTACTGTATGACTGTCTTGGAAATACACGAACCTCAGAGGGTGAATCTGAACCCTAACGTAAATTTAAAATCGTACAAATGTAGCTTTGTTTAAAAATTGACACGACCAAAGAACTAATAATTGACTAATTCTGCCTCTACTAAAAATCGAATTCACATAAAAGTATCAAGATCTTTACCTATTGTACATTTTTTCACTCCCCTCGACGAGCACTCCAATGAAATTCACAATAAGCAGTTTCGAAACATCGAATAAGAGTAGCATCGATTAGAAACGTTTCCAAGGATCGTTGCATCTTGAAATAAATTTAGAATGTACTTTTCCAGTTCGGTGCTAAACAATTCGACGAGCATCTGGGTATGGAGAACGATCTGGAAAATGTTCCAGTCAGTCACATGCGCGGTGTGTTTTTACGGTTCCGACGTGGCGGTCGGCCATCAACCAGGGGGGTAAAGCGTTAATTTAACGCGAACGACACCCGGGTAAATTGAGTTTTAGAACCGGGGCGAAACGAGTTGCGTATAGAAAAGCGAGGCGACGAATTCTTTAGTTTAATGAATAGTTAGTTCGGTTCCGTGTAATATCGTGAACAAAGAGGCTCGCGATCGAGCGAGGAGGAACGAGTTTCACAGCGGTCCGTTGGAGAAACTTCCCGCGTAAGACACCCAAAGGAAGGGTGTCGCGCGACCCAATTGATTTATCGAGTCGATCGATCGATTCGACAGAGGGGGGGATGCTGGATGTTGCTCGAGTACGTAACAGGCGGCCGCTGTCGTTGACCGGGGAAAGAAAAATAACAGTCGATGTCTTGGAAACACAGGAAATCCGATGTTCTTGCGGTCGTTAAGGTTAATGGGTATCGAAGAGGTCTTTGCTGGAAATAAGAAAGACTTGAAACCAAACTACGGTCAAGCACGATCGTTGAAAAACTCTGGCGAGCGTTAAACCCGCTCCGGGGTCTTTCGTGACCCTCGAAAAATCTTCTATAATAATAAATTAAATGCTTTTGATGCTGAGAAAATATTTGGTATTAATTTGCAGGATTCCGCAAACCGCAAATAAAATAAGTCGCGTTAAACCAGCGAGGTCTTTCGTGACTGGAAAAATTTTTATATAACAATAAATGAAACGTAGCTTTTGATATTTGCAGAATTGTACAGTCTAGTCGACCATCCCTGTAAGTCAAGTTTTTTAAATGGAACATTTTTTGAAACGATCGTGGAAAAGAACAAGGGATTAGCGGAAAGATTTTTAAAATAATTTTAATACCCGTGAGTGACCTTAATCGTAAAAATGATATAATAATAAAATTCCAGTGGAAGATACAAACGGGGTCGAGCGTTTAAAAAACGAGTATTTTATTATAAATTTCAAAGCTGTCGCGAGTATAGGAATGCGTTTTAACGTATTAATTTTACGGTTTTTTTTTTTTTAATTAAAGATTTTGCCACTCGTACCACTTTCACATGCTGTATAATTCGAATAAACGCGATAACGAAAATATACAAGTTAGTTTCGGAAGAATGAGAAGTTGGAATCGACTTTCTTTTCCGTACTTTTCGTTCCTATCGACAGACTCGGTTCCAGAGCGTGTAAAAAATATCGACCTGGAACGTATCCTCCGCATAAATCGAGGGGCCAGCGTGCCGTATTTCGTTCCTGTCACTTTCCAACTTTATGAGAGAAACTACTTCTTATATCGGAGCCACCCATTTTGTCCGCGTCTATATAACTCTTAAATTACAGAGTACGGCGAGAAAAAGTAGGAAAAAATGTGTTCCTGCTAATTCACGGGCCTCTGGAAACTTTATTGGGAACGTTTTCGCGCGAATAAAACAGGCGACACTCGCGTAAGAGGTTTTAACTCTTTTATATTTGATCGTCGAAACAAAAATTATAAAGCAAAGCTGTCGATAGACCCTCGTAATAGCAAATAAAGAAGAACTTTTGAGAGGATTGTCTAAAACCAAAAACGACTAAATACCTTCGTTTCGTACGAAAGGCTAATTTACACATATTCGAACAAATAGATAGATTTTTAAATACAGGGTGTTCGGTCACCTTTGGAAGCCAAAATAAGACGAAAATCAAGAATACTAATTTGTTCATGGAGGCTTCGTTAAAAAGTTATTAACGTTTCAAGTTCCGCCCGTACTGAATTTTTTTCTCGGAAGTGGGTAGGATTTCGAGGGTAGGTTTGTTCATCAAAAATTATTGTAATTGACCCTCGCAACCGAAAATAATTTTTCCAACACGATTTGAAATTTTTGAAATTTCAGGGGAATCGGAATGTCAGGGTCAGACATTGTATTTTCGGTAAAGAATTTTTTTCTAGAAAATGGCTAGGATTTCGAGGATATGTGTAATGACCAAAAATAATTGCAATTAACCCCCACAGCCGAAAATAATTTTTCCAGAACCATTTGAAATTTTTTAATTTTGTCGAAAAATTTCAACACCTACTCGAATTTTTTTCTCGAAAGTGGGTAGGAATTCGAGGATATGTCTAATGACTAAAAATTATTGTAATTGACCCTCGCAACTGAAAATAATTTTATTAGAATGATTAGAAATTTTTTAATAACTTAAAAGTAATGGAGTGTTTAAAAATTTATAATAGTGGCCATCCTGTGTGAGATGAAAGAAATTTTTTTCATTTTTCTCTTTTTTATTTTATACGATCCCTGTCGTCAAACATGTTTCCCTATATTTGTAACAAAATCCAAAAGAAATGGCACCCGTATTTCGTTCGGATACAAACTAAAATCAGCAAATCCGAAGTTACGAACAAACAATTTTTATTTCATAATTCTCGCGGATATATCGACGTTCGCCAGCTTTGTTGTTCGAATTAAACAGTTAAATTATGCATTTCTAACTAGCTTATAATTTATCTGTAATTACCGGTGATTCCCGTACAGGCACGAGCGCGTAGTTCGTTTAAAATTGATGAAAATATCCATTTAATTCTCGCTGCCGGATAACAATTAATTTCGCATTAACGGCGCATTATTTGCAGTCTGGCCCGCCTCGAAAGTTTCATCAGATTCCGTGCGTCCGTTTCTGCGATTAGAATGATTAATGCGGGCGTGAATTTTCGCGCGGAAGTTGCAGACTACGGGAAACGTCGCATTAATACATCTGTGAATTATACGTTTGTATTTAATTTAGCTGACTTGGTCGCGTTCAACGGGGAAAATAGAAAACCCGAAAGATCCGTTTAATGGCGTCGACGAGACGGATCTTTCGAGGAACAGGTCGTATCGCGCACCGAATCCATTAAATTTTAGTAAATTAAGAAGGAAACCGAGTACAATTAAAATATACCATATCAAAGTCGAACCTCGTTTAATTAAATTTTATTTAAATCGTATTATTGAAAATTGTATACTACTTTCCATTAAAGAAAATTAATAAAACAGCTTGATCATTCGGTAGGAATAGTGATAAGATTGAAATTTTATTTGCACTAATTCGATTACGCATTTTTCCAAGCACCTCTCCCTCGTTTAACCCACATTTATTTAATTGCTGCTTCGCAAGCTCATTTAATTGGACCTTTGTCTTTTTTTTGTTGGTTCGCGTTTAATCTCACGCTCGTTACGTAATTTTGTAACCGTTACTTTTACGCGTATTTAAAACATAATTAATTAAAATAAGTTGCAATTTAGCGAGGCTGTTAGCATTGTTTCTGTCGAGAAGAGTTTAAAAGGTGTTTTCGATTTTTGCATAAATCGCATCCAAGGCAATGGATCGCTATCTAGGACCGACTTTTTATTGGGAACCATCTGTTTCTGTAAAAAACGTCTTTAAACTCTTCTTAAAAGAAGTAATACGCCCGTAATTGCGCCGCTAAATTACCATTTACAGTAAAACCTCGATTTAGCGGACTAATTGGGAGGTTGGGATATCCGCTAAATGCAAATGCTCGTAAAATATCGTCTTTTCGAAACCAAAAGGTCCTCGAGCAGCGAATTATTTATTTTACTGCTTAGATATTTTCTCCAACTGTTCCACCGTTAAGAAATATTACCAAGCACACGAATAACGAGATATTTTTCTACAGAATTAGTCGATGGATTTTACTATTTTATAACCCCCCCAAAAAATTGAATTCTTTTATATTACAATTGCAGTAGCGGAAAACGTGGTTCCAGGAAATAAACATTCAAAGTAACGTTGCCTTTCGCTGCCTCCATAATGCACGAAACGTTTAACTTGCAATTTCCACGCCTTTTCAACCGCCGCGAAGACGCTTCGACGCGAATTTCTATAGGCATTACTCTATTCGAAACTTCCATTGTTGCTTTCTGTATTCGCCCGACGCACTTTTCTAGCAAATCAAGCGTCGACAAGTTTTAAATTGACTTTATTACTCGAGAAACTTCTTCGTAAAGCGATGGTTTACTGCGTTTAATATCCTCCAGTTTTTTCACCCTCGTAGATTTTTATCCGACGAAATTCCGTGGTAAAATTACCCATATTTCTCTTCCCGTTTCCTCCTCAAAATCCATCATGTAATTGTTAAATCATAGTAGATTAACTAATAAGTCTCTTTTATAGTTTCGACTACAGATCATAGGGAAGAATTTATTAATATTTCCAGGTTAGATTAACTAATTGACTAATAAGTCTCAAAATTAAGTAACTAAAAATTATTAACTAAAAATGTTTCTATAACTTGTTTTTGATATCTAGTTTTTGTTTGTGTTATAATAGGTACTTTTGTATTTGTGTGGCACATGTGAGTGAAAATATAGTAATTTTTCATTAATTCCTAAATTAATTTTAATATATTTTTCTTTCATTAAATAAACAAATATAATGTAAGTGGAGTGTAATGTTTTTTTTTTAATTCTGACAAATATTTCCAAAATGAACGAACGCATCTGAAAGAATAGAAACTTATATTTACTTAAGTTTCCAGGTTTCGAATGTTTAGGTCTTTTCGATGGGTGTTTGAACGTAAGAGGGGATTTCCAGCCAGGCGAAATTCGTTGGGAATTGCGGTAGAATCCACTCAGCGCGGATTTATCCCGAGGAAAGATTTACCAGCGCCGATCGTAATCTAATTAACAATGGATCCCGCATCGAGGATGGACGAAGCAGCTCAACGGGTCATCCTCCCGCGATGATTATTAGGTTATTACGGCTGGAAATCACAATTGCCAGCTACTTGCGTCTCGTTACGAGGACTTGAGCTCTTCGATACGAACGATAATGAGCGGCATTGTTTGTCGGTCGATGTTTCGCCGTACGTTTTCATTTCTCCTCTACCGCGGGATACGTCGTTAATTATTAAGCCGCGTACTTCGCTGCCCGTCCATTATGCGTCCCGCTGTTCTCGATATCGCCCTACATCGACGGATAATCGACGGTCCTTCGGAATGAAAATCACCGCCATCTTCGACTTCGTTCGTCCTCGAGGCTGGAACGCGTGGGCGGACGCAGATTTCCGTTCTCCGCGTTTTATGGAATTCCAAGGGCTGCTTTCAACCACGAAACGCGACGCGAGCTGTATTTTTATTCGACAGGGGAAACGAAGGGGGCTGCAAGTACGACGGAACCTCCGTTTTTCGAATCGACGATCTTCGAATGCTTTGCCACTCGAAGGTTAACTGATTTAAGGATGAATTTGAAGTGTATCCTTTCAGATCGGTGTTTATTACTATTTCACTGTTAATTTCATACTTTTTATTAGAGTTAGTAACGGACAATGGAAATTAACATTTCACTTTTGTCGACGTAACTTCAGAGTCACGTTCAGCAGGCTAAAATACGAATTATATATCAGAATGTGATATTTATACACATATACAGGGTGTTCGGCCACCCCTGAGAAACAATGAGAGATTCTAGAGGCCAAAATAAGACGAAAATCAAGAATACCAATTTGTTCATGGAGGCTTCGTTAAAAAGTTGTCGACGTTTAAAGTTTCGCTCATATTGAATTTTTTTCTCGGAAATGCGCAGGATTTCGGGGGTATGTCTATTCACCGAAAATGTTTGTAACTGACCCCCGCAACTAAAAATAATTTTTTCAAAACGATTTGAAATTTTTTTTTCCGTCGAAAAATTTCACACCTTCCCGATTTTTTTTCTCGAAAGTGGATAGGAATTCGAGGGTATATCTTATCACCAAAAATGATTGCAATGGACCCCCGGAACCGAAAATAATTTTTCCAAAACGATTTGAAATTTTTTTTTCCGTCGAAAAATTTCATACCTTCTCGAATTTTTTTCTAGAAAATGGGTAGGATTTCGGGGGTATGTGTAATGACCAAAAATGATTACAATGGACCCCTGCAACCGAAAATAATTTTTCCAAAACGATTTGAAATTTTTTTTTCCGTCGAAAAATTTCACACCTTCCCAATTTTTTTTCTCAAAAGTGGATAAGAATTCGAGGGTATATCTAATCACCAAAAATGATTGCAATGGACCCCTACAACCGAAAATAATTTTTTCAAAACGATTTGAAATTTTTTTTTCCGTCGAAAAATTTCACACCTTCCCGATTTTTTTTCTCGAAAGTGGATAGGAATTCGAGGGTATATCTAATCACCAAAAATAATTGCAATGGACCCCCGGAACCGAAAATAATTTTTCCAAAACGATTTGAAATTTTTTTTTTCCGTCGAAAAATTTCACACCTTCTCGAATTTTTTTCTGGAAAGTGGGTAGGATTTCGAGGGTATATGTAATGACCAAAAATAATTGTAATTGACCCCCGCATCCGAAAATAATTTTTCCAGAACGATTTGAAATTTTTGAATTTAATTGTTGATAACTTTTTAATGAAGCCTTCATCAACAAATTGGTATTCTTGATTTTCGTCTTATTTTGGCCTCTAGAATCTACCATTAAAGTTTTTTAATAACATTCTGGAAATATCATCCTTGAAACAAAAGTTATATCTGTCGTAAAATAATGTTTTAACGCAATTTTAATGTTAATTATCACCATCGTTGAAAATCTAAGCTCGCATTTCGATCAATACCTGTATTTAAAATTATCTATTAATAGTTACAATAATCGTTACTTTCAGTTTCATTCCAGACAGAAGCGACAAAAATTAATTCCCATCGGAAACTTGTTTCGAAAATAACTATCCAAAAACATGCGTTTACGTAATTCCTTCGTTGATTGCAAAAAATCGTTAACGGGCTACGTAAAAACGAAGGATGGTAAAAATCAACGATGAAAAGATACGCTGTTAATTGATCGAAAACTCGAAACAAATTCAAATGTATTCTCGTTTCAAAACGCGTGCCGGGCCCTTTCTTCGATCTTCGTCGGAGATCGTCGCGCTCAGGTTCGTTTCGTTGTTAAGGTGTAACTATTTCGAGTAATCTCGATAAGTGAACGTAACGAGGCTGTCGATTTCTAAGTAAAAATGTGAAATCATTTGAAAATAATAGCGTTTACGGAGATCTCGAACGATAACGATACAAAACAATCGCCGTGTGTCTCAATGGAACGGAATTGCGATCGGGGAAGCTTGTCACGGCTTGGGTGAATCCGCGGGCACAGCACACAGAAACGCAACGGCCCACAAACACCGCGGTACAATTAAACGAAAGTCTAATTAAATCTGGATTACCCTATCGCGAAACGAGGAAGTTTCGTTAGCGGAACACGGTATGAAAAGTTTTGCAACGTACGTGCAATTGCTTGTCATCGGTGTTGCGCGCTCGCCGAGCAACGAAATCGCTACGATTCCGGCGATTCGAGCGAAAAAAAAAGAACAATGACGCGATTAATCCGATACGAAATGCATCTCTCACGGCAAACAAATTTAATAACTCGCGGAATGGAATAAAATCTACGCGTACTTTTAATTCATCTAGCAGAGTCTTGTTATTCAATTTAAATATTCCTCTTTTGAATACATACTTCCGTTACTATCTATTTAGATGTATCGATGTTTACCTTCTGACACGACCTAGATGATAATATTTCGGAATAAAAATTATTACTTTTCGTTCCGCCATTGCAAAGAATTTTAAACATAAAAGTTCATCAATCCCCCCAGACATTCCCATCTCCGTAATCTTTTATCAGTGTTACGGAAACTGGAATTCTAAATATGAAAATCAATTTTTCCAGAGGAATTCGAACGGTGATTTCCTCGAGGGTTTAATTTTTTGCAAGTCTTAAGATCCGATCGTCGTCGACGTTCGACGTGGAATAAGAAGGAAAAAAATTTTCGATCGAGCATTAATTATTCATACGCGAAGGAACATCGTTCCGTTAAGGGAATAAGTGGCGAGGAGGTAAAAAAAGAGAAACGACCGCGATGAATACCCATGACGACCTCTTCCTGCCCCGGCAGACAAATGCCGGAAAGAGCTTTAAAATCCGCCGAGACAAGGATACATCGCGGACGAAGTATGCAAATGCAGCCCATAAAGCGTGCACGGGTCGGATACAAACGGGAGATGAGTAATCGACGAGTGGCTTGGAACGTGCGAGCGCAGAAACGCGCCGGTTGTAAACAAGAAATAAACACCGGCTAGATAAACAGGAGAGACGTTCGCCTTTCATCTCGCGAGTCCAGTTTTCGAATCGCGCGGGGGAAAAACGGTCGTCGGCCGCGGATAAGTTTCGAACGCCTCGATCGTTACGTATTTACGTTTCCATTTCGACGTCGAGCGGTTTAATACGCGCGTTAACCGTATGCTAATAATGTTTGATTACAGGCTTCGCTCATAAATACCGTGGAAATTGCTCTTTCCATGCGAGACCCAATGAAACTTGAATGTATCGTTTAATAAAAGGCGGAACAATGGCAGCGTACGAATATCAATATACGGAGTGCATCGCGCGACCCAATTCGCTGGTTCGCGGAGAAGGTAGACAATTATCTGGAGATAATTTTTCGAAGAAACAGGTGCTGTTTAAAAAATGTTAACGCGTTCACTGTCCGGTCTCTCAGCGGCGTATCCGATAGCGTGGCGCTATGACCCGTATGAGGACCATGGACAGTGAACGTGTTAGGTCTGGGTTAGAAGGTAGACAATTATCTGGAGATAATTTTTCGAGGAAACAAGTGCTATTTAACACTAGATTTACGGACCAATTTGACTCATTTAGAATTTTATTGCTATATATATAAAAAACTTGAATATTATTTTTTAATAACATATGTTGGTTTTTAATTCCGTAATGAATTATACATAAATATTGTCGAATGTGGTATACCTATTTTTGCGGTTGTGAGCCAATTTGACTCATAAAATGATTTAACAGTTAATTGCTTTGCATATGAAATTTCTGGCTTACATAAAGAATCAGAATTCTGGCACCAATTACGCGTAAACATTCATGTTCAATCTCGTCAATTTATTAGTCAGCTGAGGCCAAAAGAACCTTCTTTTATAATTCCGATTTATACATCGCGCGCAAACGGAGCATTGTTAGTGAAATAATATGATTTTATAAAATCAATTTTTTGTCAAATAATTTGGTCCACCAAGGTAATTTCGATATGTATTTGTAAAAGGTATTTCAATTGATATTCATTTTACATCTAATTACGTAGGGTTGCTAACTGTATTTTAAAAACAGTGTGCATACGTGAAAAATGTTTTCAATAAAATTTTTAATAATAAATCTTTCATTTAAATTGATTTGGAGCTGTTTTTGTTTGCAAACAACTTGAATTTTGTTGTATGAGCCAAACTGGCTCACTTCAGTAAAAATAGGTATGTAATCAACATCCGTAAATCTAGTGTTGAAAAATGTTAACGCGTTCACTGTCTGGTCTCTCAGTGGCGTATCCAATAGCGTGGCGCTATGACCCGTATGAGGGCCACAGACAGTGAACGTGTTAGGTTCCTGTACTCGTAACACTTATCGACGAAAGAATCGTCAAGATTTTGGTTTCCAAGGGAAGACGAGGCAGTACTGTAAAACAGAGTATATAGGAAGAAAGGCAAATTATTTTTGTTAAGTGCGAAACAGTCTCTCAAGGCTCTGCGATAATGTCACGTGTCAGACATTCTCCGTTGCAGCTATTCTTCGGGCACTGGTCGCTATCACTTCCCGCCATGTAATTCAACGGCCGTTCTTCGAGATTAATAAGTCCGATATTGACATGTCTACCGTCGAATCTGTACGCGAGAGGCCTTTGTGTAATATTTGAAACGTTTTCTTATTCCGGCAGACATCTATTGGGAAACCGATTTGCATGCAGTCGTCTTGCATCGCGAGTCCGTGCATTAAATGGACGTCGGCCATTTCTCGGTTCGAATGCCTCGTTCATTAACGAAACATCAAGCGTTTTTATCGGAGGACCGCTGATTTATAGAATCGAGTTAGATACAACGAAGACTCGAGAATCGTATAAAAGCAGTTAAACGGAATTAATTGCCACGGGTTTGCGATTAAGAATTTCCAAAACGCAGCAATTCTTATCTGGTATCTATCGATCGGATCGATATTAATGAAAAAGAAATAAATAAGAGTGGAGAAAGAACGAGCGAGTTTTGTGTTGAAAACGGAATTAAATTAAAAATCTTCTTATTACGACACTTCAGAGCCTAGCCGTAATAGATTAATATCTGGCGCTAGTTTGGTAATACATTGTAGCGCTTACAATTCTAGTTTTTCCAATTTTTAACGCAACGAGCTAGCGAGATACCAGCCGTTAGATTAAGCAAAGATTAATGACCGTAGAAAACGAAATGGACTATAAATAACCTAAAACCCCGTGGCTCGGAAAATCCAAAATCTCAGCTATATAAAATCTAATCGAGGGATATACTATTCACAGATTTCCGTTATCGTTGCGAGGACGAGGAATAACAATGTTAAACGGCTGGTCTACTCCGTCGTAAGAAATTTAAGAATTCGCGGAAAAATTTCATAAAGGCACGCCGCTCGCGGAAAGAAAGGAAAGAAATCCTGGTAAATGTGGATCCGCGAGCCAACCTTTTCAGAGATAAAACCTCTCTTTAATCCGAGGAAAAACTTCTCCTCTTTGCTGATTCTCCATCTACTTTTATACGCATCGCTCTGAATACCTTGAGAAATCTGTAAAGTAATCGTCGTAAAATTATTTTCGCAACGGCCACGATGAGTATCATAGAACGAGCGATAGATAAATTGAATGAAAAGAAAAAGAGAGTAGAGAAAAAAAAAAAATTTGCATCAACTTTGATTTAAACTCGTTCGCGGAGCTCGCTTTTCTATTTAATTGGAAAAAATGATTGACGTATTCGGGTCGGCTGCTTCCTGCTTTTCACGAGTCCAACGCAATCTTGAACATTCATTGATACGTTTCAGTCATTCGATCTAGAGCTATTAACGATTATACGTAAAACGTTTCTGCTATAATAAAGCTCCTGTTCTAATTAATTCCCTAATCGTACCGCGAAGGGACTTTGACACAGCAATGACATTTCATATATCTTCTAACATAATAGGTGTAATTTATCACTCCATCGGGGCATAAAATGTCATTAATGTACAAATATATTTATAACCTTTACGATTGCTCAAACTTTAGAAACGACCTAAATCACATCGCGGTACGATTAGGGTTAATACAGAACGCTTTCACGCTTGCTCTCGACCAGCTTAATTGTATCTTTTTACTATTTCATAATTTAATATTAAAGCAAGAAAGGATAATTGAGGTTTTATTTACCCTCCTTTTCGGTGCCGACTGTACGCAGATTATAAATAAATGCAGGGAAATATGCAAATTCTTCGAAAAGTCCTGAATCGTTCTGCAATCCGAGGCTTCGTGTTACAGATTTCAGTAATTAAAATTTACATGTTCAATTTATGGAACGCGCTGTTTAAATCCCATTTTTTCGAATTTACTTCCATGATTTTAAATATTATTTATCGTGGAATCGAGCAAAATATTGTAACACACAACCACAGCGGAAAACATCTTTTACGTTATGTAATTTCACATTAAAAAATACAGTTGCACGTAATGCGCGTGGTTTGGACGTTTTCATTAGTCCTTGTAACATTAAATGTACGGTAAAATGGAGGATAATAAATTGTTAAATTCATTCTGTTGCTGATTTCCGTATTTTAATTCACTCGTCGAAGGGTTCTGATGAAAATAATATTTAATTTGCTAACCTTTTGTTCAAAAGTTTTAGGACCTCGGCCATTTTTAACGCAACTCTTTTCCTTGCTAGATTGTGAATCGTATAATACTGAATAAGAGTTTCTGAAAAAAATTCTCAAGATTTTTACTTTCCAAGGGAAAGAATAGAAAAGAAATAAGTACCCTGGGTTTTGAGAGTTTTCGAGTTTTTCTTTTTCTAGAAATCGAGTTTCTGACTGTCGATCGACGTGCCATATGATGACAGACGAACACAATATTAGCAAACTAGCTCTCGTTGATTTACGATAACCTGTCAACCCATATTGCGTGGATCGTTGCACAATTCTTGGCGAAGAAACAAGTGCCAATATTTTATCGTTCCCCATACTCGTACGACCTGGTCGTAACAGATTTGCCTTTATTCCCCTAGTTGAACCTGACCCTGAAGGGAAAGTGTCATAACGAAATGGAACAGATCCAAACGGCTGTGACGAAAGAACGCAACACAGTTTCAGAAACTATGCATAGAAAAAGCAATGGCTCTTTCAGCATGCCAAGTACTTGAAAGATTTCATCGGTACGTCCTTTTTATTTTGACGTTAACAATATTTTTATATCAGGTTGTTAAACTGTCAATATTTACCCAGCCTCTTAGAATTTATGTTTTAGTTTGAAAAGTCTCTGAATTCAAAGAGGCTCTATTTTTGAAAACAGAATTTATGTTTTAGTTTGAAAAGTCTCTGAATTCAATTCTCAGAAATAGAAGAACAAAGAGATAAATTAAGAGTGAAATAAAAATTTTTTTTTATATTGTATGTTTTCCATCGAATGAATTGCTTTGAAAGTAACAAGTCATTATTCTTCTATATATCTTTTTATACTGTATTTATCGATTTTGTCGCTTAAGCGGATTTCGTATTTGGATAACGATATCCCAGGAACGAAACAATTTATTTCGTTTTGCGTTGACATCGGTTTTATGCAAACTAATTCATTTTTCAACATTTGTCAATTCGAAGTTAATTTATACGTTGTCTCATAAATATTTATTTTTCCCGGTCAGTGATTGAAAGTTATCTTCTGGCCGATATTTTATTTAACGCATCCGTATCGAATTGGAATGTAAAATTTTCTTTGTCGAGAATCCCGAAATGTTTCGAACTTGTTCTCTTGCGAAACAAGAGTGGTAAAAACGAGACGTTTCAAATAGTCGCGAAATTGGAGTCTCGAGCACAATAGTTAATTTAGCCTCACGAAAACGGCCATTTTATCTGGTACAATCTAACATCTACCTGCAACATACGCATTTTCCTAACATTTCCATGCATTGTTTAAAAATCTATAACTGGACGCTGTGTATCCAAGATAAGAATTAAAATGAAAACGACTCCTTCGTAATAACGTGCTTGAAACAATTGAATTTAAATTGTCAATAATTTATACGTTATAAATCCAGATAAAATTCGTACAGAAATATATGGGAACTTTTAAATGCGTAAAACCATTAAAATTCATTGAATATATTTTTTATTCATACAATAAGCGAAGCAGCAAGTCTCGTACCTATTGTTTCGCGAAAGATATTAATATTTTGAAACACACGAGGCGGCACATTTTTTAAACCACTTTGTATTTTGTATCAAAAGAGCACGTCGATAAATTTATTTGGTTTTTGAATCGATATTGCGTTTTAACTCTCTACGAGCCATCCGTTTCGATGAATATGAAATAAATTTATTATCAGATATTTGGTATCGCAAATACGTACCATGAACTCATTCGTGACTCTATAAATATCAAATATTGTAAAGTTACGTCGGTGACGTAAAATTACGTCGGTAGAAAACAGCTGCAAAATTGATAATGATACAAAATTCCAATTAAGGTAACCGACTGCAGGTTCAAAACTATCGCCATGGGTATTGATGCCAGAATGACGTAATATTACGTCGGTAGAAAACGGCTGCAGAATTGAAAGTTATATAGAATTTCAATTAAAATGACCAACTACATAATCGCAAATGTTGTCATAGACAATCAGCCGTCGATTCCAGAATGACGTAATATTACGTCGAATTAAAAATAACACGGAACTGCATCTACGGCAGGAAACTACAGATTTATAAATGTCAAACGACGTCCAGCGCGAACAATAGTGGAATCTAAAATGGCGCGTTGCATCTGCAATAACATGCTAATAGCAACGTTGTCGCGTACCGAGCGCACCGATTGAAGTTCACAAGAGATCTCGATGTAAGTGCCGCAGGAACTTGCGACAGAGTATTGTTGGGTGTCGATGGAGGCCAGATGGTCAGGGAGGACCCAAGCGTTCGGTCGAGCCCTTAGCACCGGACGCCCAGAAATTATATGGATCGTACAAAATTCAAAGGGACACCCGGGGGCATAAATGAAACCTGGCCGCGAACGATTACGAGACACGGGGGACGGAGGAGCACGAACAGTTCGGACAAATTGCCTCTCGATTTATGGCGACAGCCAGGAGAAGCGTTTCTCGTGGGCGGTCGCGCGATTTGCGAGCCCCGTGTGCCGGGAAATGCCTCGCAAAAATACCCACACGGACAGCAAGAGCAAAACGATACGACGTCGTTACCATATTTCGGAATACCATCCGTTCGATATCGATTCGAACCCGAATCGACGCGTGCAACTCGGAATAAGAAACGAGCGTCCGTTCAACCCGGTTAACTGCACCCGTCCACCGCGGTACACTTTATCAAACCAACGACAATATCATACAGGGTGTTTGTCTAGAACTCCATTAATATGCATTGTTTGAATTTCTAATCATTGAAATCCTCCAATTCGTCCAGAAGTTATGATTTTTTAAACATACGCACGAAATTTCGGGGAAACATTTCTGACCACACAGTATATTTTCAGTAAAGAATTTTTTTCTCGAAAGTGTGTAGGATTTTGGGGGTATGTCTATTGACCAAAAATAATTGTAATTGACCCCTGCAACTGAAAATAATTTTTTTAGAACGATTTGAAATTTTTTAATTTTGTCGAAAAATTTCACACCTTTTCGAATTTTTTTCTCGAAAGTGGATAGAATTTCGAGGGTATGTCTAATGGCCAAAAATGATCATAATTGACCCCCGTAAACGAAAATAATTTTTAACAAACAATTTCGAAGTTACGAAAGTCGATTCCCGGATAACTGAAATGATTTAAGACTTCACACAGAATTAATACTCTTGAAGTTTTAAAGTGAGTCTTCCCGGTGTGGTTGAAGATACACGTATCCAATATTATCGTAAATTCTTACATTACATACCCATTGTATGTTAAAATTGTAAACCTTTGTTCTAGTTCTCCTTCGAAGCAGAACATATTAGCGAATTTAATTTTTCCGCGAAACAACCGATCAAGACAACGATAGACTGTCGAATTTATAAAACAAGCATATAATTGCTCTCTAAAATTACTCAATCGTTTGTACTCGAGAAAATTTGACAGACGTGTTTAATAATTTTATCAAAGTAAAAACTCTGTCGCCAAATTTGCGAGGCTTCAAAGTAGAGAGGCACCTTAATTACAACCAGAGTGCAACGGCCGTACGACTAATTGCAGTTTTCGTAAATTTTTCGTACTGCTCGCGTCGGAGAAAATGTTTAATTACACCATACGTAGATCCGACGAGCAGATTTCTTAAGAATCCAGACGGCCATTAACAACAGAGGAATAACGAGGCTTCGAATAACAGCGTAGCAATTTTCGTAATGGAAAGTTCTATAACCGGGGACGCAACGAAGAGACGACGTTACCGAATTTCTCGAAGAGGAGCAAGAAGCAGGATCGATGTAACGTCGGTCCAATTAACATCGTGGCAACTAATTAGGTGCGCGGCACGGTTCAACGAACATGCTTTGCTCCCCTATCGGCCGTTCCATTCTCTTTCTTCCGCGAAGCATCGTTACTAGCTCTGATTAATTAAAAGTGCACGAGAAACAGTGGCGCTTTATTGTTTCTCAAAATCCGTCGTGTAACCGTGTCACTTGTTACGAAACGCTGTACCTCGTCGTCTTCCAGGGCTGGCTCTCCGCTATTCGTTCGACATCTTTCACTATATCGGAGGCCTTATTCGCGACCCGACAACATACCAGCGAATTGTTGTTAATTCTGAATCGAATTCAGTCGCGTGCAACCACCTGGAACCAAGAAGTACTACGATAATTGGATCGAAAAAATAATAACGCTGTCGCGATTGTTCCAAACGTATTCGAAATTCGTGACAATAAAGTCCTTTAATTAAACTAAACGCAAGATTTTTCATCAAATATTCTGTCACAACATATTTTTCCTATTACCTTTGGTCTTCAATAAAATATTAACGTTCGTTGCTTGTATCGAACTATCCCCAAAATCGAAGAATTTCCAACTCGGCGAGAAATTGATATTCTCCAGCAAAATTTTACAGCGATTCGTCTCGATGCGAAGGCTGTGATCGTACAAAAGATTTTCGTTGGATCGATACGTTTTCTCGCGGGTTGTGACGCGCGCGATTTCAACCGAGGAGTCGCGATAATCGTGAGTAACAGCCGTGCGTCGTCGGCCGGGCTGCTCGAGAAATTCAAATGAATTTCATTATCGACAATGACGATGAAAGTGATAACGGGCTCGTCTTGTCGGTCGTCTCGTCGACGTGGTACTCGAGGCCGCGTTATAGCCACGAATCAGTGCGCGCGTCTATCAAGAAATCGATTCCGCTCCGTCGGCTACGGAGCACTTTGGAACCCGTTCCTCGCGGGGGTGGAACTTAACGTCACCCTTATCCGCAATTTAACTCGTTCGTCGTAAACCGTCTTTGCGCGCGAATCCACGACAGGAACACGACGAACGATCTCTCCAACCGTACCGTCTGAAAATCGACGAAGCACTTGGACCGCTCTCTCGTCGAGCACGAAACTCGAAACTAACAATAAACAGAACCCTTCGTCCATTAATTAGTTTCTGAACTTTCCACGGACCCGCGAAGAAACGGCGAATTTTTACAAATTATTTTCTGGCGCTGTTTCGCTTCGGTGTGACAAACTCGTGAAAATCGTAGGACAGAAAAATTATTTTTAGTTCCAGGAGTCAATTGCAGGCATTTTTTGTCAACAGACCTACCCCCGAAATCCTACTCAGTTTCGAGAAAAAAATTCCTTACCGAAAATATAATGTGAGGCCAGAAATGGTTCCTCGAAATTTCATTCATATCTTTGAAATGTCATAACTTCTGAACGGATTGGACGATTTTAATGTTTAAAAAAGCAAACTACGCGTATTTTGATGAAGAATATATGCAAATCGCAAAAATATTCGAAAAGTTGGTCCTTGACCTCGCAAAATGAAAAAACCCCCATAAAAATGGTCCAATTTTCAAACAGCCATAACTCCTACAATTGTGAATATATTTCAATGAAACTTTTCTCTGAAGTAGAGCTCATGGGTATTTACAAAAAAGTATTAGACAACTTTTCTGTAGAGCATCAAACAAATTTATTAAAAATGAAAAACAAATTTTTAAGAAAAATCGACAGAGCGTAGGTGCCTAAATTTTTCGACGAAAAAAAAAATTTTTAATTAATTCTGAAAAAATTATTTTCGGTTGTGGGGGTCAATTACAATCATTTTTGGTGAATAGACATACCCCCGAAATCCTATCCACTTTCTAGAAAAAAATTCGAGAAGATAGTAGTATGATGGTAGATGATAGTAACGCTAGTTTCTAGACGCAACAATATCGAATTTATATCCTAATTAATACATTAATTGTCACGCCAGTGAAACATAGAAATATTCGACGATTCAATGGTGGATTTGTTACTTTAGTATTTACGATTTTGTAAGTATTAAGATTCTTCACGTGTCAAAAGGAAAATCGAATTTTAATGTAGTGTCGAAGGAATACGATTCTATTATTGTTTCTAACTGGCAACAATTATCCGCTGCGTATCGTCGTTGCGATCATAATGGAAAAATCTAAACGGTTTCGTCTGGATGTTTACTGGGTGACTGTAATTTGTATTAGGTAACTTTTCTCTTCAATCTTCGAGATATAAATCTCCTCGAAGCAGTGCAGTGAAAGTAGAAGAATGTACTCTATGTTTAAAACATTCGTTCCGAGTAAGAGTTGTTATCAATCGGAACGAAGGTTTCATAATAAGATCATTATATATATTATATAAAATATTATCGAGCCTCGTGAACAATCCAGAAGCAGCTCGAGTACAATCGCCGATATCCGAATGTTTTATTATGCCAATTATTATCCGAACAGAGAGTATTCTGACAGAGTCCTTTTTATTGGAACATTCTTCTTATCGACGAAAATTAACTTCGCGATTCAACGAATTCGTGCTAGGTTTGAAAATTGAGATTAGGTTAAAACAAGCATTCAGATACCTCGATAGGTCGAATTAAAAATATGATGAGAATAAAATTTCGAGAATCTAATTTTTTCGTATTATTTCTCCGTTTGAATCAGGTAAATTAGTAATTTGTTCAGCTGTAAAACAACGTCCATTATTAAAACTAATCCGTCCTACTCGCGATACAGAACGCGTTGAACATGGTGTGGCTACGGAAGTGAAAATTCCCTCTGCTTTGCTTTACGAATTTAAACTCGGTCGACGAGCAACACAAGCTAGACGATATACAGGGTGTTCGGCTATCCCCGGGGAAAATTTTAATGGGAGATTCTAGAGGCCAAAATAAGACGAAAATCAAGAGTAATAATTTGTTGATGGAGACTTCGTTGAAAAGTTATTAACATTTTAATTTCCGCCCGTACTGAATTTTTTTCTAGAAACTGGGTAGGATTTCGGGGGTAGGTCTATTCACCAAAAATTATTATAATTGCCCCCTGTAACTAAATATAATTTTTTTAGTATGATTTTAAATTTTTTAATTTCGTCTAAAAATTTCACACCTTCTCGAATTTTTTTCTCGAAAGTGAGTAGGATTTCGAGGGTATGTCTATTCACCTAAAATGCTTGTAATTGACCCATGTAACTAAATATAATTTTTTTAGTATGATTTGAAATTTTTTAATTTCGTCTAAAAATTTCACACCTTCTCGAATTTTTTTCTCGGAAGTGCGTAGGATTTCGGGGGTATGTTTACTGACCAAAAGTGATTGTAATTGACCCCTGCAACCAAAAATAATTTTTTCAGAATGATTTGAAATATCTCGTTTTTCTATTACATATCCGTGATCTGAATATGTATTGGAAATTACTGTTTTGTGTCCAAAACATCCACCGAAGTAATAAGTAATTTCCAATACATATTCAGATCACGGATATGCGATAGAAAAACGAGATATTTTTTAAATCAATTTGCTTATTTGCTTGTAAAAATTATTATAGATCATTTTTACCATGGAAGGTCTATACAAAAGTCGAAAGCGTTGTAGATAATAAATGCACGATAAAAATGAGTTATCCTGAGAAAGAATATTCATATATCGTCCCGTTTATGCCAGAGCCACGAATGTGCAATTCGATAAATCCGGGAATTCAATGTTCTGGCAATGTGAAACTGAACAATAGCTCGCATTCATCAATCTATTTTAGAGTATAATGGCCATTATTACGTAACGAACACATTTATGGTTTTGGCACGAAGCTGGGTATCAAAAAAGGACGTTCGACGTTTCGAAATGCATCTTCACCGCAAAAGATAAAAATTTTCGCGTTCCTGGTTCTGGCACGAGGGGGACGACATGTTCGTGTACGAACAAATATGAAAATTGATGGTGCAAAACAGTGGGCGATCGTATCAGATAATATTTGGTCCTGCCAAGCAATGCCATATGACCGTATCAGTTCCACAATGATACGTTATATTCGAAGCTCATATGATCGGTCAAAAACTAATTCATAATCAAATATATTACGACGCAACTGCAAGTAATACATTGATGTGTCATATATGATTATATATAGTATCTAACACAATCGTGGACGATAATGCAAGTTCATATATAATATCATTCCACGATATACGATTCCATATATTATCATATATAGCACTACGTATGGATCAGACATGGTCCCATTCGACGTTGAACGACCCTACACGTTCAGATATGTATCGTTACATATATATTATCAAATATGGCCTCTTATGACCCATGTATGCTCCCTATTCTATCACTCATATTCACGTTTAATGTGAACCTGATTCGTATCTATTCATTTTTCTGGCTCTGCTCGAACCATGGAACGACGAACGTCAGAAAATCGAGCGTTCCTTTGTGACAGTTCGGATAATGGAGATTCATCGTTGTACATCGAACGTTCGATGGGTTCCATCGCGCGGTTTAATCGAGACCGTCCCCTGCACGTTC
Source organism: Colletes latitarsis (assembly GCF_051014445.1). Taxonomy (NCBI): domain Eukaryota; kingdom Metazoa; phylum Arthropoda; class Insecta; order Hymenoptera; family Colletidae; genus Colletes; species Colletes latitarsis. The sequence continues at coordinate 47,564,756 of NC_135134.1, forward strand.
GACACGCCGAAAGAACCGATCTCGAAGCGACGTTAAACGTTTGACAGGCCATTTGGTAAATTCGACGAAACTTTTAATGAAGTTAGGGATAGTTGGCCAATAGCTTCCCGCCGGCGGAGTATACGCGCCTAGTTCAAAAGTGGTATTACTCTGCTGTCGGCCGGCTGAATTTTCGTCGATGGATAATGCGGGGATCGAAGATACCGCCGTTTCGAATCCATTAGTACTCCGTGTTCGGCAACTTCCACCGTTTGACGCGTAAAGAAAAAAAAAAATAATTAAAAATCTCGCTACTTAACATTTTATTGCATCTACTCTTTAAAAGCTTTCGACTCTGTCAACTTCGTCGTGTTTATATATATTTTTGGCTCGATAAACGTTCGAAAAAAGACTCGACAGCGTTTCGTTAGATCAAGAAAATCTTAAACGTAATATTCACAAACTCTTACCTTGCTTTGATTAATAAATCACGATGAAATGAATTGCATATCTGAAACACATATCGTACCCGAATGCATCGATTTCCAACATAGTTCGTCTCGTTTGCTCCGCCAACAAAGAAACGATTACCTTTCTTTTACGTAATTTCATTGATCGAAGAGCCAAATAATCGTACGAATTTCATATTTAATTAATTACCCGCGGAATCGAAGCGGAACGATTCACAAGCAGGTGCGGAGCCTCTGTCGCGACCGAGGGGAACGTCGAAGTAGAATATTCGGTGTAGGGTCAGACGCGCCGATGTATATCCAGTCGCGGCGCGCCATCGCGAGATTCTTGATAAAATCTCATCGCGATATTAACGCGAGAGTCTCTGTTCGTATCGATAGGGCTGGAGGGGTTTAAGGGCCTATCGCATCGACGAGATTGACGACCGACACCTAAGGTGAGCCCTCTTGCGTCAAACGAGGTGTGAGCGTGGAGGGTGTTCGCACGAATTATCGAGCAACCTGCGGTCCAGACTCTCCAGGAATTGATTTTCCACCCCTTCCAACCTTCTCTGCCTATACTTTCCAGCTCCTTCTCCCTGACTCCTGGACCATCCACGTTGACTTTCCCTTTTTTTTTTATTCCTCCCAAGGCTGGTTTATTCCCCTCGAATCTCGTTTTTAAAACTCTACGTTCTCAAAACAATTTTATATTTATATTTCGCGTTTTGCCTTCCGCTGTCTTCGAGAAAATGAATTTGTGAGCAGTTCACGGTTCGAGAAAATGGATTTCTATACTGACCGTAGTCGTCAAATTCCTTAAAGTCCTCTTTCGGGGCACGTTTTTTGTTATATAAACTCCTTTGCTGTTTTATCCTTATATAAATTTGATTTAAAGCTTGCTCTTTTAATTCTAGTTTGGTAAAGTTTGATCGAATTCGTTCGTACTGACCGTAGTTGTCCAATTCCTCGAAGTCTGCTTATGTGTGGGTTACATTTGCCTCAATATTTATATAAATATAATTATTACAAGACTAATCATTAGTTCTAAATCCATTTATGTAAAGCTGGCACTTGTAATTCTAGTTCGGTAAAGTTTGATCGAATTCGTTCGTACTGACCGTAGTTATCCAATCCCTCAAAGTATTTTTCCAGTATGGAACACATTTGTTCCTTTCTTTATATGAATATAATTATTACAAAACTAATCATTAGTTCTGAATCCATTTATGTAAAGCTGGCTCTTGTAATTCTAGTTCGGTAAAGTCTGATCGAATTCGTTCGTACTGACCGTAGTTATCCAATTCCTCGAAGTCTTCTTTCAGTATGGGGCACATTTATCCCAATATTTATATAAATGCAATTATTACAAGACTAATCAGTACTTCTGAATCCACTCGTTTAAAACTTGTCCTTCTAATTCTATCTCAATAAACTTCGACTAAAATTTATTTGTACTGACCGTAGTTGTCGAATTCCTCAAAGTATTTTTCCAGTATGGAACACATTTGTTCCTTTCTTTATATGAATATAATTATTACAAGACTAATCAGTAGTTCTGAATCCACTCGTTTAAAGCTTGTCCTTCTAATTCTATCTCCGACTAAATAAATATATACGACAGTATATAAATAAACTTTGACTGAATTCATCCGCACTGACCGTAGTCGTCCAATTCCTCAAAGAAAAGTCTTCTTTCACGGAATACATTTGTTCCAATCTCCATAAAAATGCAATCGTCGACAAGACGAATCTTTCCTTTATCCATATATTTAACAAATTCTTGTAATTCTACTAAAATTCGAATCCTGTGAGTGGTTTGCAACGCGTGTGCTCGGAGTTTACACCGATCGAGGTACAGTGGACGAACGCTAGCAGACGCGCGACGCATTAAGGCAACCAGGAGCGCGAAAAAGAAGCTATTTAGGAGGGAATTAGTCACAGGAGCCGGCTAATCTCTCGCATAAATCGCCGGTAATTAGCAGTATGTTCTCCGATGGTTGAGAGCGAGTCGTCCCGAGCACTCGTCCCGCACGGCCGACGAGTTCGCACGTAGAGGCGATTGGCAAACGAGTCGATTGTTCGCGAACCGGATCCACGGACAGGGGACAATGTCCGCGACCTGGTCGAAAAGGTTTCCGGCCGGTCATCCGACCGATCTATCGACTGGATCGAACGACGCACGGACCGGTGGACGGCTGCCAATCGCGGATGTCGCAATTCCAAATGGCCGCCGTCGCCGGGGTGCTCGCCGACACGCTGGAATTCCATTCGAGGAATCACGCGAGAATTCTGTCGCGTGGGAATTCGAACGCTTTTTTCCCCGCCGCCGCGCCCGTGGCCTCCTCCATTATGAATTTCAAGCTTTTCCCGTCGGCATCCCTGGAACGCAAGACGCGCACCGCTCGCTGCCGATATCCTCTTCTTTCGCCGAGTTCCGATCGCTCTCTGCCCCTGTAATATGAAATTTTTCACCCCCGTCGCTTTTTTCCCTCCCTCCTCCGCTGGCACTGATTAGTCGATACGCGGGGTACCTAATTACCGAGACATTTTCCGACAACCGTATTGTATTTCTATGAAGATCGAATAAAATTACGAGACACATAGAAATTTGTATAACGAGAAGAGGATTTTGAGGATATTTTTATGTGCAAATTTGTTATCTTGTGGAGCGATCGGTCGCGAACGTAATCAAAATTTAAACGTGTTTACTGGTAATTAGACATTCAATAACGCACAGAAGCGTGTATCTGTATGTTAATTATCTTATTTTGATGTACGTTTTATGACGTGCGTACAATACGTGAAATACAATATCATTTAAATGGCAACGATTGCGTTTGGTCGTTTAAATCGTGTAGTAATTTCGAATTTAATGGTATCGTCGGGAACTGCTCGTTACGTCGCGGACGATTTTCTGTGGAATATTTTCACAAATTTTGAAATCGAGTTCAAAAACATGGTTTCGACGGAAACGCGAACGGAATTTTAGGGTAACGTTCTTCCCCAAGATTCTGCAGATAATTCCAGGTTTCTTTAATAAAATTCAGTCAGTTTTTTTTTTGCGTGTCAATTAGAGTATCAAAGAGCTCAACGAGCATCAAAAATTGCTTTGCTGTATGAAACGTTCGAACTATCTTCGATAAAGTCGTCCAGAATGTAGTATTGCTCCAATACATCCTTTCTGTCTGCTTCGAAAAAGAACCCAAGTCCTCTCTAAAAAGAAACCTTAGATACGTTGAAATTATTTTGACGCTTCTGCTTATAGATTTTTCTACGTAAAATTTTAATGGTCTCGTTGAAATCTTTTAAAACCCATACCTTTGTTCCCATAGTTCAAACGCACTTTCAAAGATAAAACTTACACATTAAAATGCGTCACCCTTTGTATTCAGCAGTAATTTTATTCTATCGCGATATCGGACTGTAATTAGTGTCTTTCATAAAATTATTAGAGACGTACATTATGACGTTGTTTTACTACTGTAAATAATGTAAATTAATTCCAATGGCAGTGAAATTTTTTTAAATGCACGACTCAAATTTTATAACGCGAACCTGGAAAGCGAGGACCCAAACACCCTTAAGTAAAAAGTAATTAACCGTTCCGCGCATTAGTAAGAATTAAAACATTTCACACGGTGGAAACAGCATGTTTCAAATATTTTCTGCCCGATGACTCAGTGGTGTAAAATTTTCCACGGCTGGAAGTGAATGTTTCTCAGATGTCGAGTAAAATTACGCAACGGTAATTATTACTTTTTCTAGAAATATCAGATCGGATAATCGCGAAGCTTCGGGCTAGTGCCTGGAGCGTGTTCCGTTCAAGGTGCTGGAACGTAGAATATGATTAAAAGAAAAAAAAAAATAACCATAAAGCTTGAGCAAGTAGGTGTTAACGCTAGAGCCAGCTAGAATGCTTGGCTAGAAGGAAAGCGAAACGTTTAGCGCGGTCTAAAGCTGTACAGCAATGAACTCGATGAAAGTTTGGGATTCTTTCGGTCGTTCCAGTTTTCAAACTACCACAATGGGCTCAGACTTTACGGGAACGGGGGGAACAACCCTAGAGAAGCTACTTGCCCCGTGCAATACCACCGTGGCACGGTTTCTCTCTCCGTTTATTCATCTATCTATCTCTAACTACGATTCGAACGAAACAGAATCGACGTACGTTACAAATTCCATCGTTGTTTCGAGCACGAATTTACGTACAAATATGTCGAAAGAATCTAGAGGTTCGAGCACGTAAAATGAAAATTAATTCGAACGTTAAGAGAGTAGCCTTAAATCGACGCTTTTCCCCTTGAAATACGAGAAACGGAATCTTCTTGAAACGACTCCGACTACGCAATTTCAATCGATTCAACTTTACGGGGAACACGTTAATTGCTCGGTAATAATCCGTGCGCCGATATTGCGCGAGATTGAATATTTTTCACTTAACGGGCCAATTAGCCGGTTATCTTTTCGATTGTTCGCGGCGTGTGAACTTTTATGGCGGATCGCGATTAAAAACGAGAATCGACGTCACAAGTTAACGGACTTGACCGTCATAACAGTAACTACTCACTACTCATTACTCACTATTCACTACTCACTACTCAAGTAACTACTTACTTTGAGTGAGTGAGTGAGTAAGGGCAAAACTTGCCACTTAATTGACCGAAAACACTACTCACTACTCAAGTAACTACTTACTTTGAGTGAGTGAGTGAGTAAGGGCAAAACTTGCCGCTTAATTGACCAGAAACATCGTGAAACGGGCATGTCGGTTGTATAAACGACAAAGCTAAAGAGCGTTTCGAGCAAAGAAATACCCCGGACGGTTTTTGTCAAGTCACACGAAAGAGACTGAGAACGGGCTAGAAACACTTGGGCGAACTTAAGGCAAAGAGCCCCGAGCTTTTTCCTATTTAGCTCCACGGAAACACCGGACGATGCCATCGAACGAAAAGGATTTACGTCGCGACGGAGCAATGGGCGCGTCGTAAGCTCGGTAATACGAAACAATTACTATCGGGGTACTTTTCAAAATGGACACTCTCGACGCTGACAATTCCCTGCTACTCTCAGTACCGGGAAATTCTTTTTCTTGTACGGTATATTATACAGGGTGTTCAGTAACCCCCGGGAAAAATTTTAATGGGAAATTCTAGAGGGCAAAATAAAACGACAATTTCTTGACTGAGGCTTCGTTAAAAAGTTATTAAAAAATTTCAAATCATTCTGAAAAAATTGTTTTTGGTTGTGGAGGTCAATTGCAATCGTTTTTGGCGAATACATATACCCCCGAAATCCTAGCCCCTTTCGAGAAAAAAATTCGGATAGGTGCCTAAAGTTTTTCAAATCGTTCTGGAATCGAGTCTTAATGTCATATGTTCCTTTTTATGGTACCTCTATACTTTTATAATTCCTTACACTGTGATCTACGGACCTTGACATTATTTACAACACAACAATTTCATTCAACTTATCGAGTTTGTTCCAGATTCGAGTCTTAGTGTCCTATGTTCGTTTCATGCAAGATTGTTGGGGATTTCCAAAGCTGTGGGTGGCTCGTAGGAAAAAGCGAACGAGGCAGCATGAGAAAAGGAGAAAGAGGACATCGAATGGTCGGTTAAGTCGAGCGCTTGCGAGAGAGACGAGCGCGTATCCCTCTGTCGGCGAGCTTGGGAGGCGCGAAGAGCCATCGGGGGCGCTTTGTCGTCGTAAAAATTAACGTCGACACGCTGGAAACGGATGTGGGGACCAGATGCTCCGGATTCCTGGCACCGTAAACGTTTTCCCCGGGTTACACCCGGCTGAGGAATGCCGTTCATTTTTCCCAGCGTCGATGGGGCGCGGATGTTTTGCATTTCTACGACGACGGAGGGGGACGCGGCCGAAAGAGCCGCGGCGATACAAACGCGGAATAGGCGGCCCCGCAAAGCGCTCGGAGATCCGTGAAAAATATTCAGAAGCGAAGGCAAATCGATTTCGAGAAATATACACGGAATCTATTCCCGCCTCGCCTCCGCGCGTAACGCCGTCTCGCCAAAGCGACGGAGAATTGCCTCGAGCGATGGGAACCGGCGACAACAGGGTGGGAGAAACGGATGAGAAACGATGTACCTCGCGGAAAGATCGATCGCAGACGGGATAAGTTTTGTAGCGGGGAAATCAAATTTCCAGCCGCGTTTCGCGCCTCGTACGCATCGTCGGTGATCGGTTTCCGCGGGTACGCCGATCTGGTGTGCAAAAGCACGGCGAGGGAAACGCCGGCGATAAAACTGACCGGAAGATACGCGAATACGGGAGGGAAATCTAGGATATCGCGAATTTATAGTGCGCTTTTATTTTACGTCTTCGTTGCGCAAACTGCGGCCTCGTAACGAGCCTTATCTCGAACGTAAAGGAGAACGGGCTAACGACGATCGAATAAAAGAGATTATTGCCCGGGCTTTGAATTATTTTTCTTTCGAATTTTTGCATAGACTTTTAAGCGATAGAAAACTCTTCGGATCGATGTCAGTCGAAAAAGTTTCCTTATATGTTTTGATCTATTTAGTCGGAGAAGAAAGAGCTCCATTTTATCTTGAAACTTTATTTTAAGTCATTTTGGTTTCCTATCTAGGCTAGCGTTAAAATTAACACAGTTCTAAACTTAAAAATGAAATGTTTCTTGCAACGTAGAATGGAACGAGTATTTCGGTTGTCGAATTACAGAGTTCCGATTGCCCGATCTTCGAGCTTTCAATATCCCTATTAACAGCCGTCTTAATCTCAATTAACCTACATCTGTATTAATCGATGTGGTTCAAAGTGGCTCAGAAATGGCCCGAGTCGAGACTCGAGCGACGCTGTACGGTCTAAATCCGTTCGAACTTGGATCGCGGAACTCGTCGATTTAGCGTTGTAATTAATACTAAAACAGTTTCTTTATTTGCATTTTAGCTCGAAGCTATTCGAAATTATTTTCATAGAGAGTCTGTCCTTTACGTTCACGCGTCGCCGATCAAAAAACCAAATTATCCGTGACACTGACTGGCGTCGAGGACTAAAATCGAAACTCTCGTTTATTTATGGACGGTACATCGAGGACCGCATAAATTTACATTAAGTATCGGAATCCGGTCGAGATGAGATCGATTTTCGAAAACGCATAGACCTCTACGAATCGTGATTACGACAAATTCAGAATGCTCTCGGCCAAGGCTACGGTCACGTACGTCATTTATTATCTACGGTCACCCTAATCTTCGAAACGCTTCATTTGGTGAAACAAAATGCGAAACGTTGAAAGTTTCTATTGGACTATAGATAAAATTAGTATTATTTATTTCTAGTTCAAGCTTTAATAGATCAAAATTATTTTCCAAAATTAGTCTTCGTTGTCAATAAATATGAAGAACTCTTCAAAAAACTTCCACGTTAAAAATACAATATTATACATTGTACAACGCGTACCACAGAAGTTAATATCCTGAAAATGTTAATAAAACGGTGCAACGTCGAGGAACTGTACGAACAAAACGAACGCGTCCAAGTAAGAAAGATTCGATCAAAGTCTAACCTGGAGCGTGTTCCAGTGAAATTTGTACACGCGGCAAAATTCGCCTTGCATTCACGGTTCAAGGATTAAAAATTCTATTGTCTGCTTTTGGTCGCGATCCCGCGCGATAACCAGTGATGCATCGCGCAACGTTGCTGGCAGAAAGATGGCTCTCGGTTGTCAGAAACGTCTAGACGCACGCAATTCGTGGGCAGCATCCAAGGTTTCTATCTTATTGCGACCATGGGAATTAACATGAGAAAGGAGAACGTCCACCGTGCCTCGACGACCCTGAAAATTTTTACTTTCCAACGTCGTAGGGGAGGAACGAATTTCGAAAAACTTCTTTCCGCGTACGAACAAATCTGAAGACTATCTTTCGTAATTTATTAAACCATATTCGCTTCGACTCGAGTCGAGACTTTTGCTTTGCAGTTTAAAAATAAAAATTCCTTCGCATTTCCCCCCCCCCCCCCCCCCCCCCCCCCCACGCCGTAACTGTTTTAAGTAACATGTTCACGAAGATAGTAATACAGCAATATATTCGAAAGCGTTCGTTTCTCTTAATTTCGACCAGGCAACGATTCGAAAGGATCTCGTCCTTGGCGTCGAAGCTGCTTAATCATCGCAACTTCCGCGAGTTTCTGTAATTCCCAACTCGATACCATGACTCGTGCGTTTATCCACGGGTGTTCCAGACACTCAGACATTGTTCCCGAAACGATAAAGAACGAATATCACCGGCAATTCGAGATACGTAATTGACTCGTTTTGAACTTTGGAAGTTATCGTCCGGTTCGCCTTGATCGCGATGATTCCACTCCGCGACGGTTCAAGGCAACACCGAGCAACGTGTTCGCGGAAAATCGTTCTTTTTAATTTAATTAGAACGCAGAGCATTCGAGCTTCGAAGCGTCGGGAAGATTTATATTCCCGGCTATTCGCAATTACCATCTTATGATGCTCGCAAATTTCGAACCTGTTGATTTATTGCTTTCCGAGCAAATTACCGACGTACAGCGAGTGGATGTTATTATGCGTGGATCCTATCCTTGAGAAACTCGATATAAACGCTTTCGAGAAGAATGCAGAACGTTCGTTTACACTTTATTTACTTGCACGGTTCGCGCATTGCCGATCGAACACACGCAATACGCAATTTAAATAATACTCGCTCGCCGAGAGCGCATTTTTATGGAAACGCTAACGCGTTATTTCTGTGGAAATCGCAGAAACTTATTGCCTCGATAATGCGCTCCCCTCTTACAGGACTAACGTCTTGTAACGTGATTATTTTGACATTCCATATTGCTATACAAATTGTGCAAAATCACACGTCCCATTTGCAGCGATTGCACGAACAAACGTCGATGCAAAACCGTAAAAGTATAATCATTTGGTTCGAAGGGTCAAATACCGTAGAAATAACAAATATAATTACGTTGAGTCCTTTCGAGCAGTCTCTCGATTTTCTTTCATTATAGTTTCGGAAGGAAAAGCTATTTAGAAATTCTCAAACTCCAAGTCCCGATACACAATTTCAACGCGTCCCCCGAAATCACGACACGTTGCAACGTCTAACGAAATTTATGACGACAGACACAATGCTAAAAATTGTATTCGAACGATAAATAACCAATAATACCAGCGGTGATTCGTTCGTCGAACGTTTTAAATGTTTGTCCACTCCGCGCTTAATATTTCATCCTACGATCGAGGTACGAATTTTTATTCGCCCTGTAACGGATAAACGGTTGTTTATCTTTCCTCGAAATTTATATCCGGATAACAACTTCGCCCCGTACGCGACGCTCAATTATTTCCGTGGCAATATTTTCGCTTGCTTACGAGCACGCGCGCCGGTCCGTTTTGTTTCGCTGGTCGAAATCCTACGGCGGCATCGGCGCTACCGGTATCCGCGTTTCCGCGAAAATATTTTCACGCGCGACAACTCGCATCGATCGGAAGCGCCCTGCCCAGCTTCCAGTCGCGCGTAAACGCGGCAATTAATTCCGTTCCCGCTTCCCGTGCAATATCTTACGCTTCCGACTCGAATGCGAGCCGCCCGGCTGCGGCTGACAAACGAAAAACGGGAAACGTGTATCGCCTATTATGTCCCGGCTCCATCCGCTTTAACTTCTAATTACCGTGGGTGGCGGAGTGGGGGCGCGAACGTCCGCCGATTCGTGCACGAGTCAATTGCACGCAAATCCATTGTACCGTTAAACCGCTAATTGCCCGGTCCGGGACCGCTCTCTGCGACCAATTTTACCAACGTCTTCGACGTCTCTCGATATACCACGAATTGGAAATTTAAAATGTTCATCTTTTGCCAAAATTTCTCCGTCGTCGGGCTTTCAAACACCCCCACGTGTCACTGGATGGAAGTCTCTCTGCTTGTAGACTCCCACAAGATTCGTGGAGCCGAATTATTTAATATATAATTAGTAAATAATTAGTAACGTTTGAAGTTCCGTCCGTAATGAATTTTTTTCTAGAAAGTGGGTAGGATTTCGGGGGTAGGTCTGTTCACCAAAAATTATTGTAATTGACCCTCGCAACCGAAAATAATTTTTCCAACAGGATTTGAAATTTTTGAAATTTCAGGGGAATCGGAATGTCAGGGTCAGACATTGTATTTTCGGTAAAGAATTTTTTTCTAGAAAATGGCTAGGATTTCGAGGGTATGTGTATTCATCAAAAGTGGTTGTAATCGACCCCTAGAACTGGAAATAATTTTTTTAGAACGATTTGAAATTTATTAATTTTGTCGAAAAATTTCAACGCCTACTCGAATTTTTTTCTCGAAAGTGAGTAGGATTTCGAGGATATGTCTAATGACTAAAAATTATTGTAATTGACCCTTGCAACCGAAAATAATTTTTTCAGAACGATTTACAATTTTTCTTTTTCATCGAAAAATTTAGACACCTACCCACTGTCGATTTTTCTTAAACAATAGTTTTCGATTTTTAGTAATTTTGTTTGACGCGCTACGGAAAAGTTGTCTAATACTTTTTTGTAGGCACCCATGAGCTCTACTTTAGAAAAAAGTTTCATTGAAATATATTCACAATTGTAAGAGTTATGGCTGTTTGAAAATTGGACCATTTTTATGGGGCTTTTCTCATTTTGCGGGGTCAAGGACGAACTTTTTGAATATTTTTGCGATTTCTACATATTCTCCATCAAAATACGCGTAGTTTCCTTTTTTAAACGTTAAAATCGTCCAATCCGTTCAGGAGTTATGACATTTTAAAGATTGGCATGGAATTTCGGAGAACAATTTCTGATCTCACATTAGATTTTCAGTAAGGAATTTTTTTCTCGAAAATGCGTAGGATTTCGGGGGTATGTATATTAACCAAAAATAATTGTAATTGATCCCTGTAACTAAATATAATTTTTTTAGAACGATTTGAAATTTTTTAATTTCGTCTAAAAATTTCAGTACGAATTTATTTCTCGAATTTTTTTCTCGAAAGTGGGTAAGATTTCAGGGGTATGTGTATCTACCAAAAATGCTTGCAATTGACCCCTGTAACTAAAAATAATTTTTTTAGAACGATTTGAAATTTTTTAATTTCGTCTAAAAATTTCAGTACGAATTTATTTCTCAAATTTTTTTCTCGAAAGTGGGTAGGATTTCAGGGGTATGTGTATTAACCAAAAATGCTTGCAATTGAGCCCCGCAACCAAAAATAATTTTTTCAAAATGATTTGAATTTTTTTGATTTAATTTTTTAATAACTTTTTAACGGAGCCTCAGTCAAAAAATTAATAATCTTAAATTTCGTCTTATTTTGGCCTCCAAAATCTCCCATTAAAATTTTTCCTAGGGGTAGCCGAACACCCTGTATACTGATTTCAAAGATAGGAGATGCTAGTAACAAATCCGAAGTTTGTCCATCAAATGTGATGAAAATATAAGTTTTACTTTTCTTCTTTCTGCGCTTCTGGGAATTGCTAAAGACTCTGTAAACAATATCGAGGGAAAAGGTAGCAAACATTAGACCAGTGTAATTAAATCACTTTTACATTTGTGCAACGAGTACGTCGAATAATAATAATAATATTAAGAAGCACGGTGAATAAAATCGTGTCGAAACGAAATCGAGTATTTTCAGCTTCCCAAAGACAGGTGAAAGCCTCTTATGTAAATTTAAACAAATCGTTTCGAGGCCGGAGGGGGGGGCCTAAGTAAAAGTAGTCGAGTTTTTTTGCGAGACGCGGAACAAAATGCGAACGATAAACTCGGAGGTATAGTTAAACGTCTTTTCAAGAATTGCGCAGCTACGCGTCCACTAATTAACGGAAACAACGAAGAGAGGTCAAAGATGATCTTGCGCGTGTTTTAGCGTATTGAATTGAAGAATTCACACGATGGGATCATAGTTATGATTGCATCTAACACCCGAGGCGACCTGTTTTACAAGACGCATAGCGTAACTCGCGATGTCGCAACAAACTAAATATTCTTGTCGCTGGAAGATTTCTATTAACGAGTCTTTCAAAGCCGCCTATTGAAGCGTACTTGGGATCGCGGGACACGGACTAAAGGATTCGCGGAAGGCGTTGTACGCGTTTCAGTCGCGACTCTGACTTTTTAATTAAGCGAAAAGACGAGGCGAAGAAGAACGAGCCTTTCTTAGCTCGCTTGGAGCTCTAACATTGTCTTTTTGCATTCGAATAACCGTCAACGCGATTTGTGTTATTTTTAATATCGTGGATCGTGCCTGAATGATCTCAAAGTGCAGATAAGATCGTTTCCCAACGATCGAACGTACCCGCGAGAAAGTAAACGGGCAAACCGTTCGCGTGAAAATGTTTCCAAACGTGGCGCAAATGCATTCGTGCACTTTCGCCGGGCTACTTCTGTCCGAGGAGATTCGTATCCGAAAGATTAAAGACGAGGGTTGCGTAACGATCACGATGGTCGTACGTCGAGATGACGGTTGAAACTCTTGGGCCGATGGAACGTCGCGTAATTGCTGATAGAAACAACCGCGGCACAATGTGACTCGTTTAGTAAACGTGTGGGGATCAATCGATCGGAAGGTCGCCCGATAGATTGCAACGCGTGTCTATTGTACGAGGACGGGGCAACTGATTTATCGGCCGGATGATCACAGGGTGTGTTGCTATTCAAGAGCCGCGCTCTGACCCTTGGCGCAATTTTTTGAAAGGTTAAACGCTACGATGGACGCCGGGAATCGTTCGCGTTTGAAACGTTGCGCGGGCCTAGACTTTCCAAACGTATTACGTTCCATTTTATCGGCACTTTTCAACGTTAAAAGGCTCGTCACGATTACTCGTTGCGCGCGTATCGCTGATTCGCGGCTACACATCGGGAATGCAAAAATATTTCGATATTCCGCGTCGGGTCTTCACGGTTCGCGTATACTTCTGTATGCGTTCGTGCATATTATTTTTTTTTTTTTTTTTTTCCTGTCGAACGACGGTTGCCCGTCGATGTTTACTAGGTTTTCCTTCCGCAGTTTTATCGCGTGTCGATGTTTATTCGTCGGTACGTTCGAAAAACACACGTTTACGTGTATTATTTAATCATCCTGTTTAATTGAAACCCTTTTAACACGTTTCGACGGCCGGTTGTTGTTGATCCATGGGTTTTGCCGGAATGTAAATACTTCTTCGGGGGTGGGGCGAGGGGGATGAAATAAACATTTGCTTTCGTTCGACTGTGAAATTAAATAGTGGAAGGGATATGGTGAACGTAATTGATAGTCTTCTGTAACCGAAGGATCGTCGTGTTCCGTTAATTGAAAGAGATGGGAAGTGCCCCGGTAACTAATGTATCGTTTAAATCAGATTTCAAGCAATTGAGCGCGATAAATATAATATGATGTTGTTTGAACGGTAAATACAATTGACTCGATCGAAACTGTGGATAATCACTTAGGAAATAAAACTGGGGATCTAATTTTCTTAAGGGGGTATTGCTGTCTAGACCGTCATTTTTTCGACCTTATTTGTGATTTTTTTTTTTAATGGTGGACAGACTGTTTTGTACTGAGATTTTGCAGATATATTCGTTCATGTTATAAGCATGTACGGTATTTTTTTCATCAAAAAATATTGCAAATTGTAGGAGTTATAACTTCTTGTTTAATCCGAATCAGAGGAGGCTGAAATATCTTCATTAGGAGGAGAAAAGTAAAAATCTCGATAAATAAAGGAATGGCGGCACTTCAAGTTCGAAATTTTTATTTTTTAAAATCTTTAGTTCCAGCGATAAAGGCGTATCAGCTGAATATACTCTCCAAATTTAGGGTCAATCGGTCTGTTAGGTCTTGAAATACCATGGAAACCAATTTAAATGCATTTTTTTAAACAAGAAGTTATAACTCCCACAATTTTTAATATTTCTTGATGAAAAAAATACTGTACATGCTTATAACATGAATAAATATATCTGCAAAATCTCAGTACAAAACAGTCTGTCTATCATTAAAAAAAAAATCACAAAGAAGGCCGAAAAAATGTAATGTAAAACTTGAACTTTAATGTAAGTAGAAAGAGTGAGTAGTGGACAGACCAACTCTCGAAAACGAGGCCTCGAATGGAAAACTTTTATTCATGATTTTCGATTTGTATACCACAAAGAGTATTTGTTCAATTATAAAGCATCGCTGAATTCTTGAAATTGTTTCCCTGGGAAACGCCAAAAATGGACGGTGCAACGTGCATGCAAAACGCCATCAATTTATAAACTGTGACAAAAAGCAGATTTCCCAGCTTAAATCCTATACCGTTTATCCGTTTCCGCGATTCGATCGGGAACATCCGCGTGGCGCTAAAAGTGTCGACGCCTTCCGGTTGTCTTTCAATATTTTACATTCGCGAGAAGGCATTTAACGGTACGCGTATAATTTATGATCGCGTTATTTTAAAGCTGCTTCCTTCGAACTCGAGGTTTTACAATTGTCATTAAATCGAAGTCAATAGTACGGTAACATTTACTAGCGGATAAAATCAGTACGATCGGGTATTGATCTATCAAATATTAACAGCTTCCACGTATTACTAGAGTTCGTAAAGGAGCGCTTTATGTCACCTGACCTTTGCGTTTAATATCATCGCGGTCGTAAAAAATTCAACGTTTCGTCGAGACCCGTGCATTCGTTTCATTCTCCGTGCTTTATTGCGCTGACACAAGCGTCGCAGTTAACGCGGCAATTATCGTGCAAAGTAAACCGAGGTTGAGCACTTCTGCTTCGCTAAATACACCTTATTCGAATGCAAATCGTTACTAGAGAGCAAGGAAAATTGTTACGCGATAGTAACCTATTATCGAATGCAATTTTCGCTATGTGGAACGTTAAGAAATGCAAAACGAAATTAGCCGTAGTTGCGAGCCTCCGCCTATATGGACGCTTTATTATCGTACCCTGGATGAAATATTTTCCCATGTTGCAACACAGCATCCAATGCAAACCTTGACTCTCCGGATTAAGCCACGAGTCGCTTGTATACCTCTGCAATGAAAACACGTTGCTTCTGTGGATGTTTCTTATCAAAATGCTAATCTTTTCTTTGTTACGAACGGATACGTTCCATATTAATGCAACGCCGTTTTCGAAACGGGGCTCTCTGCCCATTCTGAAGTAAACGTTTACGAAATACGAGGAGAAAAATACACGCGAATAATCCAGAAATTAGATGCTGTTGCGAGATTTGTTAGAGATTCTCCCATCGTTTGATACGCGTGTAAATATTAATGAAACGTAATGGAACATAATTTATTGTACACCAATTTCAGCATTATCATTTTGTACATAAGGCCATCTATCCAAACCTTATCAAAAGCTTTCTATATACAGACAAATTTTAATAAGGGATTCTAGAGGCCAAAATAAGACGAAAATCAAAAATACCAATTTGTTAATGGAGGATTCGTTAAAAAGTTATTAACGTTTAAAGTTCCACCCGTACTGAATTTTTTTCTCGAAATGCGCAAGATTTCGGGGGTATGTCTATTCACCAAAAATGATCGTAATTGACCCCCACAGCTAACAATATTTTTTTCAGAACGATTTAAAATATTTTAATTTCATCGAAAAATGTTACACCTTCTCGAATTTTTTCTAGAAAATGGGTAGGATTTCGGGGGAATGTCTGTTCACCAAAAATGATTGTAATTGACTCCCGCAACCGAAAATAATTTTTTCAGAACAATTTGAAATTTTTTTTTTTCGCCGAAAACTTTAGGCACCCTTGTCGATTTTTCTTAAAAATTTCTTTTTCATTTTTAATAAATTTGTTTCACGCCCTACAGAAAAGTTGTCTAATACTTTTTTGTAGGTACCCATGAGTTTTACTTCAGAAAAAAGTTTCATTAAAATATATTCACTATTGTAGGAGTTATGGCTGTTTGAAAATTGGACCATTTTTATGGGGGTTTTTTCATTTTGCGAGGTCAAGGACCAACTTTTCGAATATTTTTGCGATTTGCATATATTCTCCATCAAAATACGAGTAGTTTGCTTTTTTAAACGTTAAAATCGTCCAATCCGTTCAGGAGTTATGACATTTTAAAGATTCGCATGAAATTTCGGGAAACAATTTCAGGCCTCACATTAGATTTTCAGTAAGGAATTTTTTTCTCGAAAATGCGTAAGATTTCGGGGGTATGTGTATTAACCAAAAATGCTTGTAATTGATCCCTGTAACTAAATATAATTTTTTTAGTATGATTTGAAATTTTTTAATTTCGTCTAAAAATTTCAGTACGAATTTATTTCTCGAATTTTTTTCTCGAAAGTAAGTAGTATTTCAGGGGTATGTATATTCATCAAAAATACTTGTAATTGATCCCTGTAACTAAATATAATTTTTTTAGTATGATTTGAAATTTTTTAATGTCGTCTAAAAATTTCAGTACGAATTTATTTCTCGAATTTTTTTCTCGAAAGAGGGTAGTATTTCAGGGATATGTGCACTAACCAAAAATGCTTGTAATTGACCCCTGTAACTAAATATAATTTTTGCAGAACGATTTGGAATTTTTGAATTTAATTGTTAATAATTTTTTAACGAAGCCTCCATCAACAAATTGGTATTCTTGATTTTCGTCTTATTTTGGCCTCTAGAATCTCTCATTAAAATTTTTCCCAGAGGTAGCCGAACACCCTGTATCTAATAATAATAGAACTGTCACGTTGTTTCTGTTATTTCTATGAAGAAACACGTGAACCAATTTTCTCAACGTCGCACAACCGTTGCTAGGTTCTCTTTTTAATTTAAACCCTCATAATAAACAAGCTTTTCTTCATTTATAACGATGCTATAATATTACAGTGTACAAATACGAGTGGGAGTAACTGTCTTATATGGCACGATTTATTACTCGTAACTCATTCCTCTCAACGTTCATAGCGTATTGCTAAATTCATTCTCCACAATCTCCGCAATCGTTCGACAAAATAAACACGTACCAAGTTAATATCCATTACAAAAAGGTTAATGTAATTCAACAATTTTCAACAAGAACACAAACACAGCAAGAACACGTATCGATCATAGTATACAAAATTTTAGAGTTAAAGCGATACGATATATTAATGGTAGAATAATTTATCAGTGAACAAATTACTGATCCTATCATCGTTACAGGAGACAAGAGAGCATTTCGCTAACGAAATGACTTCGTATGATTAAGCGGCACGTATCGTAAATTCATTTCCTAACACAAAACGTCTCGTGATATTTATAAATTGTTAATTAACACCGTCCAGAGGACGTTCCCGGAATCACGAGTGGATCGAGCTCGAGACGCGTGGAAGAGTACGGGCGAGTTGTTCGCCTAATGGTCCTCGCGATTCATGCAATTTCGAACGGGCGGGCCATAAGCGAAGCCGCACTAATCCGTGAAAGTAGGCCGCCGTGCATTAACGCTAATCGCAGCGAGGGGTGTCCGGCGTACACAAGCGATTCGGTATTAAACGTCCCGTGCACCTGGCCGCGGGCTAGCAGTAAGCCACGATTATCGTGGGGCCTCGCCGGTTCAAGCACCTGCTTACTCCGTTCGTTCGGAACGGAAAACTCAACCGAGACACTGATTGCCCGGCGTCGTCGGTCCTTCCCACCTTGACTCGTCCAGGGTCCTCGACGCGCGCTCGTGATCCGAAAACCGCCACGAGAGCAAATTAATTCCGTCTCGCGGACGACCGATATCTCCCCGGAGAAAGTACGGTTACGCGATCCTCCGGTAACGATTTAAGCGGCATCGTTACCCTCGTTACGCAACCCGGGACGTAAGAACGGGACCGGCAGCTGCAGCGTGGCCAACAACTGCCGAAAACGGAGCGTTACTCCTGTCGCGACAATACGTAATATGGTAATTAATCGTCGAACCGCGAAAACGGAGTCTGGCGTCCCGCCTTACGCGACCAGGCGCGCACCAAACATGGCACGGCGGTGTATTTTGCAATTTTTTTTTGTACAAATCAGCCCCTTGCATGTATATTTATTGTATACATATCGAATGTCGCTTGAAATTTTTAAATGTGAAGATCGTTCACTGGTATATAGACCTTCGAAGCTGACAATATTTGTAGGATTTTTAATGTGTCGGGCACAGTTCATATAAACAAACATATTGTAATCATTTTGACGTACGATTTAATTTCAAATAATTTGTCCTATACTATATAATTTTGTTTAAATTAAAGAAATGGCTACAGAGAAAGTATAGATTTGTTTTAGGAATACTTTGTAAATGTAAAAATGTTTTGATTTTAATGCATAAGACTATGTATGATACTATCGAACCATAAGAATTATTCGTTCCAAGTTTGATATCCAATCGAAACATTTCGCAGACATTTTCAGATTTAGAAGATATTTATACTTAAAGTAACAATCAGTACGAATTGATGCTCTCCGCGAATGATGTTGAAGTTACTCATCGGTACATAAAGTATTAATTTATGGACCATCTGTGGCAAAAAATATTATTATATCCATAGGGTGTTTTACAGAAGAGTTATTAGAATCGTGCCATAGGATATGTTAATTATTGTGCTTCGTATTCAACGATGAATATTTGAAACTATTTACTTTATTTTAAATAAGAGTCCATTTAAGATATTTATTCTACTTTAATCGGTAGAGGGATCGATCAATTTGGACTCTGATTCGTCGATCGAGGATCTCTTTTTTTTAAATAAACTCAGTTTCCTTACGTATGAGAGACTTTTCAGTCGTAAAGTGTAAATATTTCTTTTTGTTTCGAGAAATTTAGTACGAAACTTGTCACGTACCACGTACAGGTACACGTTCGCGCGTAACAATGGATTCAAGAGGGAAACACGCAGTGCAAACAATAGAAACAAAACACGGGGCAATTCAGGAATTGGACGATGGCGAGAGTGTCGTGAAATTGGGGGAAAAATATATCGTATCGGGAGAACCGAAATTTCGAATGTATTTGAGAAAGAATTAGATCGTTGATTACCTAGAAAAATTCAAAGATTGTACAAACATTTAAGAAAATCAATTCTTCGCATTAAACTTGGAACGATCGACGTTATTATTAAAATTCTGACGGTTCGATCGATACGTGCATCTATCAACGAAGGCAATGAATGTCCAGCTGTTTACCGGATATTGACACGGTCTCTTGACGTGATCGTTTATTGGAAAACTCATTGTCGGAACAATGGGTCCGCTTTACGACGAGAACGACTTGGAACGTCTTAATCGAATTTCAATAGCACCGGTTGTCAAATTATAATTATAACTCGAGACTCGTTGTTATGGAATCTTACGAGAACAGTGGTCGTCTCGATCCAATTCCGCAGTATCAAACTAATTAATTTCAATCTATGTTTTCAAATCTCCGTAAAATGTTCACGACGAAAAAAATTATGTCTATGATCTCAGACTCGTCTAAATCGAACTCCATATTTATAATATCAGTTCTATCAAAGTAATTAATATAAATCCCGTATCTGTGTTTCTAAATTTCCATAAAATGTTTACGACGAAAAAAAAATTATTTCAACCGAAAATCTATGATCTCAGACTCGTCTAAATCAAATTTCATATTTATAATATCAAAATCTCTCGAATCGAACAAGTCCTGACTGCCACGGCCCGATGTTCAACGAAGAAGAGGATCGTCAGAATCATTTTCCAAGCCTCGATTTATCCTCTGGCGAGTCCGTAAGTCATCATAAATGGATTCTACGGACTCGCGGAAGTCGAACCAGGTTCTACGGGACCCGGAGTCGCGGTCGTCGGGCTCGGAAGTCGCTCGAACCGGATTCTACAACTCCGCGGTTCGTTGCACGAAACTCGAAAGTCGTTTCGAGCGGGTACCACTTTTCCAGCCTCGTCGTCGTCGTCGACACGTGCAACGGGCAGCATCGTGCAACCCGAAACTGGCTCCGCTTTCACCGTGTACCCGCAAACTTGTCGCAATAATGCCCGTTGCCTTTGTTCGGGAACAATGACGCTCGAAATTTGGCTACTCTCTTCTCCTTGGTCCCGGACGGCCTAAGAAGTCGCTAATTGTCGCAGGTTGACACACTTCGCGGCCCCGGTGCGCTCGAATGGAGGATTAAAAACGGGGGTAGAGCGTTTACGTTGATTCGACGTGCGTCAATGGGAGGTACGTATGTATTCCGTGCTCCTGTTTTCGCCGTTAAGGCGCTTTTCGAAACAACCGCTCTGCGACGCGAGTGCATCGATCCCTGGGAATCGCGACTGCGAAAAGAGAAAAAACAAAATCCCCCCCTGACCCCCCGTGCGTCGATTAATCGCGCTGGCCGGAAACCACGAACCCGAAGACGCGAAAGCCGATTACAGGAAGTAGTCCGGGATTCCCCCGTGCTTATTTGAAAATGATAACGTTCGCGAGACAATGGGGCGCTCAGGAATTTTAGCGTACGAGTCGCGTCTGAAAATTAATGGACGACGAACCGTATCGTGACATTTTCCAACGCTGTGTACGGGAACTTGGTCGGTGAGGCGAAAATCGTATTATAAAATTATATATTCCGGTGTTCGATGACACGAGGGTAAATTTCTAAAAGAAAGAGCGATTTTGTGTTATTTATATTTTGGAATTTATAGATTATTGATTGTTCGATTCTGTCGACGGCGTCTAATTTGCGATTGTTTTGTAACGCGATTTCCGCGATTAACTCCTTATTGATGACCATGGGAAATAGAGTAGAATAATGCGTTGCTCTAGTCGCTGAATAATTGCGATATTCCTTGCAGAGGCAGAAACAGCGAATGAATTATATTTCCCCGGAACGTGGTTATCGCAATGAATCACTTTAATTGTTTACCGTTCAACGCCAGTTATTTTCTTGGCTGTTTAACACTAAACCTACCGCGACTGGTCAAATGACCGTTTTTAAAATTTCGTTTAGAATTTCTAACGCACAATATTATTTTAGCGCTATTTAACTTGACGACTTTTTTTATAGTATACGTACAATGAATTTTACAATATTCTCTTCTAATCTTATTGTTTATTTTCTGAGGAAAATATGTAGTCCGTCTTGCCTACCACGACCGGTCATCTGACCGGTTGAACGATTTATGTTTTTTTGTAAAAAACTGGACATTTGGTACCAAATTCTGGTTAGCTTCCGATGTAAATAGGAAATATATCTATAGTAAAGACGAAAGGAGAGAATTTACAGTTCCCACTGCCTTAGAACAGTCTAACAACGCGTATTAAAAATAGTTAAACTTTAGACGCGTTTAGTTTCGAAACTATTAGTGTTTTATTAATTATTGAGACATTATTAGAAGCGGCAAAACCTCCCCTTTAAAATGGTTTTTGGTTTTTGTCGATCCGACTTTCCGTTTTCGAGATATCGTAATTTATGTAAAAGGTAATTTTTTAAATTCCGCTCTCGGCCGTAGAAAAGGCTATTAACGCGCATTAAAAATACTAAAAACTTTAGACGCGTGCAGTTCCGAAACTACTAGTGTTTTATTAATAATTGAACCACTGTTGGAAGCGGCAAAGCCTCCCCTTTAAAATGGCTTTTGGTTTTTCTCGATCCGACTTTCCGTTTCGGAGGTATCATCGTGTAAAGACAATCGTAATTTTTAAAATTCCGCTACGTCTGACTCTCCGCCTTATGAAAGCCTATTGACGCGTATTAAAAATACTAAAAACTTTAGATGCGTGCAGTTCCGAAACTATTAGTGTTTCATTAATTATTGAGGCATTGTTAGAAGCGGCAAAGCCTCCCTTTTAAAATGGCTTTTGGTTTTTGTCGATCCGACTTTCCGTTTTGGAGATATCGTAATTTATGTAAAAGGTAATTTTTCTAATTTGACTATCTCTGTCTTCGTCTAACGGAGTCGGACCTCTTTGTCGCCCGTGCTTGGTGCTGACCTAACCCACGCACGTGACTGTCGTGACCTAGTGCCGGCGTAGTATTTCCAAGAATTTACTACGCACTATTTACTATCTACGCGCGCGGAGGATGAATGAACTCGCGAGCGCACAACGAAACGTAAACAAACCCTATCTCCGAAACTAGCCGTCGCATCGACTTGAAATTAAAATCGCTATATCTCCGGAACTAATGAAGCTATCGACTCGTACAAACGCTCATTTTAAAGGGCTTTTCATCCTTTACCTAATGATCATATCACCTACTACAATTTTTGCTATCTTCTATGTTTATTTTGATATTTACTTTGATGCTACATACCTAAAGAAGTTTCAGCAATTTCTACTGATCGTACGACTAGTGTACGATAAAACTGGACCATAAATTGTTTATTTAATTGAAAATGAATTTAAATACAGGATGTTTGCGTAATTACTAGGCAGCACTTTTTCTTAAATAGTTCTTTTCTCTAGAACCAACTACGGTATCGACTTGGAACAAAATTCGTTTTCAAGGGTGTTTTATCTTCTTTCCGATGAATATTAAAAAATTTTTTCACATAAAAGAAAAGAACATCTTACGAATAAACATCAAAACACAAGTTTCTATACATATAATCTAAAAATTAGAAGTATGTTGTATGTTGCAGTGTGAGAAACAGCGACCGAAATATTACAGTTTATTTTTATTTACTCAAAAGAGTTCGTACGAAAGTTATGAATCACAACGTTAATGGGGACATGGCGGACTCATTTACTTGAACGCGAGATAAATTTTTCATAACGCTGTTAAATGCAATACATACATGGAGGATTACTAACCGCGTTGATAAAACATTTTGTAACGCGTTTATTGACCGAATGTAACGACTGTAAATCCGTATTTGTCAACAAATAATAATAATGAGCAAGAGTTCACCGATGCCGTCCCCGTTTAGCCGGTGAAATAAATAGAATCGGCGGACAAGCCGAATGCAACTGGCTAATTTGCATTCGTAATTAAACAAACGTAAAACGGATGTTGGAAA
Organism: Colletes latitarsis; assembly: GCF_051014445.1. NCBI lineage: Eukaryota > Metazoa > Arthropoda > Insecta > Hymenoptera > Colletidae > Colletes > Colletes latitarsis. Next base: position 47,588,129 of record NC_135134.1, read on the forward strand.
CTCGCTGAGCGCCATTCCGCGAAACCTGCGGATCCAGTCGATTGATTCGTCGGTTTGTTTACGGCGAATTATCGCGCGGTCCAACTGTTGAAAACTGAAGCGAAATCATCTTGTAATCGAATGGTTCGATTTATCGTTCGTGTCGACGGCTCCACGGTGGAAAATTTATCAAGGATTTGGCTCTGCTCGTCGAACATTCGAACGTATCGATGACACGAAGATTCTACGGTCGTAATATCTGTTTCGATGGTCGAAAACTTGACCATGTTTCTCTTTTCAAACAGGAAATTCGAGTAATTCGAGTCACGTTCGCGCGTGGTCGAGCGTTCGAACCGTACGACTGGCTTCTTACGAGACGACTCTCGGTTTCGTTCTCTCGTTCTCGTCGCGGAGAACAGTCTGTTCTCGTGTTTTCTTCTTTATAGCGGACATTCGGTGTTCTGCAACCTCGGGTGCACCGTGTCAAGGCTATCGAGTCCGACGACACCGCGAGCCTTCGATCGTTTATCGCGGTTGTCGGCGCCTTTGCGGTTCCCACGCGGTGACCAACGACAAGGAAAAGAAAGCAACCCGAGCCCACGGTGAAGTTGTTTCGAACCACGGAATCGTGGCAAAGTTCTTCGGAAGCGACACGATAGATGGAGGTGAATTATGGCACGGAGTTTTATCTTCCGATCTCGAGACCGTTCGCGTACAGAGCAACTTCCACGCGGTTCCGGATCTTGGCAGAAATTAACCGAAACAGTTTACGGAGGTAGGAAACGGATTCAGAGAGAGAACGGAATTGTAATTGTCGCGCGACTAGGTAATATGGAACTCCTTCATAAAACGTAGTAAATGCATTTGAGAATACTGGATATCGTATCATTTATTGTTGACGCAGTTGACGCGATGAAATTAGAATTTTTGAGAAAATATCGAATAAACGTTTGATCGAATAACGAATAAAATAAAAGATTGTCATGATACTGCTCATTGTTGACGCAGTTGACGCGATGGAATTTGAATTTTTGAGAATATATCGAATAACGAATAAAATAAAAAATTGTCATGATGTTACTTATTGTTAACGCGATGGAATTAGAATTTTTGAGAAGATATTAAATTCAAAGAAGGAAATGTCGTTTGGAAAAATTATTCGATCGTTCGAATAAACTATCGTAGGCTTGTAAATGATTTTGAAAGATAAACATACTATTTATTTTTTCATGTTACATCGAAAATGCGTCGAAACGCAGGGATTACGGAATAATCACAATGGACGATTAACCGTGAAAATTAGAAAACGCTTCGGGTTCGACGTGCCGCGGATAGAATTCTCGGCAGGCGCGGGAAGGTAGACGTATTTTCACAATGCGAATAATCAAGTTTAAACGCCGCGTGAACACTCGCAATTCAAACAATCGCATTTCCATGCAACGGGCCGAATATCGAACGAACCGAGCGAACCGACGCACGGTTGACCGTAAATTCAGCGATACGTTTTACATCGATGATTTTACGCGAATTTTTACGATGTAGAATCGCGTCGGTGCGGGGAACCGTGGTGTTTAAAGCAACCCTCGCAAGCCCTTATTATATAAGTGCAACCCTTCTGTTCCCTAATTATTCCCCCGCGAGCGACACATTTTATTTTCTTTGCAATTTTCACGTTGAAATTTTGAATAATAGCTTGGAGAAAGCTTCTTTTTATGGGTTAATAATTGAAATAATGGTGGAATCTCTTAGTAAAACGAGCGACGATCAAACTACTCTTAGATCTAGCGAAATAGCTTAAGTAATTTTATTTAATCAAGTAGGTCTCGTAGATCTTTCGGGACTGTGTACCCCATGGCTGGCGGAGTTCTAAAAACGACACGCGGATTCTTAAAATACTTCGTCGGAGAATGCATTCGATACGTTCTCTTTTTACGGTATTTAGAGATCGTTTGTACGATGGAATTCCAATCGCGTTAATGATCGACACAGATGTAACTATGCACTATTTTAGTCCACGACTAGGACTACTTGCTCGAGCCAGAGATTCGATTATTCAATGAATACAATATATTATTCTAATACTCGAATATTTTACCAAGTATTTGGATAACGTAGACGAGTCAAGTTAGAACTCAATTCAGAGATACATAACACTTCGAAACAGTCGTTTTCGGAACCTTTTCGATTCCTAGTTTAAAGTTGTATGACGTAAGGCGAGGAGAAAAAGTAGAACGACTGCAGCGACTCGGTTCTCAAAACGCCATAATAGATCAAACGCAGCGTCAACATTTTTTAAAACAGGTTGCACAGCAAGGAAAGTTGAATCTGGCAAGAATCGACGGAAAGTAAGTTTCGAAGGGGGAAAAAATTTTCCTGCGAACACGATTCGAAACAACTAGGTCTACGAGTGAGTATTTTTGTCGTAGATTACCAGCGCGAAGTTCACGTATAGTTAATTGCCGTTTCGCCGTTGCGTATCATTACGAAATGTTACCGTAACTGGTTATCGAACCCCTCGTAACTGCCAACGATCTATCGGGTAAGTAGCTTCGCCCGTCCATGAATCACCCAACAGTTAGCTAACTATCGCCAATGCTCGATCGAAAGTTCTCTGCCAGACATTGGCGAAACGTCCACTCGTTCGATCGCACAAATCACCTACAGTTTTTATTTCATTTCAATTTTAATAATCTTCGTACACAAGCTTCCCTTCTTATCGAATATTTCTAATATACAGAATGTTCAGCCACCCCTAAGAAAAATTTTAATGGGAAATTCTAGAGTCCAAAATAAGACGAAAATCAAGAATATCTATTCCTTGACTGAGGCTTCTAAAGTTATTAGCAAAATTAAATTAAAAAATTTCAAATCACCCTGAAAAAATTATTTTCGGTTGCGGGGCTCAATTGCAAGCATTTTTGGTGAATACACATACCCCTGAAATCCTACCCACTTTCGAGAAAAAAATTCGAGAAATAAATTCGTATTGAAATTTTTAGACGAAATTAAAAAATTTCAAATCATAATAAAAAAATTATATTTAGTTACAGAGGTCAATTGCAAGCATTTTTGGTGAATAGACATACCCCTGAAATCCTACCCACTTTCGAGAAAAAAATTCGAGAAATAAATTCGTACTGAAATTTTTAGACGAAATTAAAATATTTCAAATCATACTAAAAAAATTATATTTAGTTACAGGGGTCAATTGCAAGCATTTTTGGTGAATAGACATACCCCTGAAATCCTACCCACTTTCAAGAAAAAAATTCGAGAAATAAATTCGTACTGAAATTTTTAGACGAAATTAAAAAATTTCAAATCATAATAAAAAAATTATATTTAGTTACAGGGGTCAATTGCAAGCATTTTTGGTGAATAGACATACCCCTGAAATCCTACCCACTTTCGAGAAATAAATTCGTACTGAAATTTTTAGACGAAATTAAAAAATTTCAAATCATAATAAAAAAATTATATTTAGTTACAGGGGTCAATTGCAAGCATTTTTGGTGAATACACATACCCCAGAAATCCTACCCACTTTCGAGAAAAAAATTCGAGAAATAAATTCGTACTGAAATTTTTAGACGAAATTAAAAAATTTAAAATCATACTAAAAAAATTATATTTTGTTACAGAAGTCAATTACAAGCATTTTTTGTTAATACACATACCCCCGAAATCTTACGCATTTTCGAGAAAAAAATTCAGTACAGGCAGAACTTGAAATAACTTTTTAAAGAAGTCTCCAACAACAAATTAGTATTCTTGATTTTCGTCTTATTTTGGCCTCTAGAATCTCCCATTAAAATTTTTCTCAGGGGTGGCCGAACACCCTGTATGTTTATTTCCACATAAAAAAACAAAATTAAGAATGAATATTTAAAAACGACAAGAATAATCGACATTAAAATTGAATATATTAGGTTGTTACGTATGAAACGTCTGATTTTTAATACTAAAATTAATTGAAGTAATTGCCATTTTATATATTTCCCCTAAAGTGTTTTAAGTTTCTTAATTTCATTTTCGAAGAAATTTGGATTTCTGAAATTTCTGAATTCTTGACAAGTTATTCGTTGACTCTTAATTATGGAGGTTGATAAAACTAATGACTAAATAAAATCAAACATTTCGACAACCTAATATTTCCTGTCTGAAGTCTGATTGATCCAATCGAAGTAACAGTCTGGAGCAACTGTTCAACGATACCTCGAGCCATAGCGTGGCGTTCGCGTTTCTGAAAACTCGCCTTTCAATTTCTAACCCATTATTAGTGTTTATCAAAGGTCCTGTCGGATATTTTCTTCCCTCTTTCGGTAGCCAAATATAATTTGGGTTATAGAGAGTTAACGAGCAGAAAATTGCAGCGACGTCGGGCGACGCTCGTTGTTGAAACGGGGGATCATTTGTCGGCAGTGCCTCATTGTGCGCCGAAACATGTGCAGTCAAAAGGTTCTTTATGCGCCGAGAAAAAGCCCCGGAATAAAAAGAATAGGTAGCTCGTGGTAGAAAGAGCGAGCGAGCGAGGGGAAAAAGGGATGGCCCGATGGAGCGAGAAAAATCAGAGACCAACTTTTCACGCGTGCCACACGCTCGCAACAGAAACGTTTTCTGCGGTTACGGACCGGGAGAGGAGCCTCTGGACGTTCCACCTACCCGGGGAGCCGTCGTCCCGTGCATTTACAAAATTTCCTCGAGCATCGCGGAATTGTATCCGTCTACTTCAAAGGACCTCGGCGTCGCGAGCGACCGACAAAGCGGCCGCGAGTTAAAGAATTATCTCTGAAAGCCGTTGCGCGTTTCTCGCGACGTCTCCCTGACAAATTGCAATTTCCTGAACGCGAGAAAAATCCTGGATTCCGGGCGTACGTATTCCCCGGGACCCGACGCCATTCGCCAACGAATCGGTTCCCCCCGGATCCACGTTGATTCTCAATGGACCTTTTTCCTGCCTTTCGTTACACCGCAAACAACGAATTCCGGGTTCAAAAGACTCTCGGTGAGTAATATTTTTATTATAACACGATGCTCTTTTTTATGCAAAATATTGCTGAAATTGGAACGAGGAAATTCAAACGAACGAAATGAACTCGTAAATATTATTCGTTGGCAAAAATGTGCGCTACCAATGTTCTGGGAAAAATTTTAATGGGAGATTCTAGAAGCCAAAATAAGACAATTTGTTGATTGGGGCTTCGTTAAAAAGATATTAATGTTTAAAGTTCCGCCTCTACTTACTGACGTATCGACAGCTTCAGAGTTTTCTGAGTGAGAACCACTATCGCCGTTCTACAGACGGAACTTTAAACGTTAATAACTTTTTAACGAAGCCTCAATCGACAAATTGGTATTCTTGATTTTCGTCTTATTTTGGACACTAGAATCGCTCATGTAAATTTTTCCCAGGAATGGCCGAACATGTTACGTTAACGACGGGACATTTTTATTAAAACTTCCCTGTACGAGTGATTTTAATGATACAGAATTCCTTCAAACATATCTATACTAAAAATGTGAATAATATTAGAACTTTTTCCCCGTGTGATCGAAGAAATTACTAGAAAAACACGCACTTGTAAAACGAGAATACTCGAGTTGTAATCATCTGAATTTAATTGCTGTAATGATATGAATGTACACCCTAATTAGAAAAGAAAAACTGTATTTTAATGTAACTGTCGATACACAGTACAGTAAAAATATGCACAACGAGCGTTTGTAAACCTAGCGTCAATGTGTTAAGTCTCTCGTTTATTTCACTGAAAGAACCGTTAACGATCGTGTTTTATTGGTGAGACGAAGACCGATTTATAAAATGAAATAACATGTAAAAACCCCCCTGTATAAGGTGTGTTGCGATCCAACGACAAACGCTACAATTTTTTTAGCAGATTACGAAAGAAGGAACCGACACAACCGAGGAAAATGCCGTTGCCGATCGTTTGCCGCGACCTGCTACGTATAACGCATATTTCGCGCGGATCGTTGGAAAAAGAGAGCCGACCGGACGGGCGCAATGATCGTAATTCACGACGGTGGCATCGATCAATCACCCGAGCACTGGCGTGCCTATCAAACCGGGCCGTTCGGGGGCTGACTGTCGTCCAATCGAGCCGTAACATCGAGTATCAGCGGCCGTTACCGAATATCATTCCCGACATGAATTATTTCGTTTGACTCAGTTTCCGCGGGACCGTTTCGCGCGGATAAATTTTCGACCAAAGGCGGGCGAGGCCAGTGAGAGGGGAGGAAGTGGAAAGAAGAGAGAACCGGGGGTCCGGAATCCGTCGGGATTTCGCAACTCGCTTAGGATTAAGTGGAAGCAGTTACGAGGAAATGCACTCAGTGGCGCATGCTGCGCATTATGGTGGAACGCGGCGACGAAGGACGAGTCGGGAACGGCTCGAGGAGGAAGAAGAAGAGAAGAAAAAGAAAAAAATGATAAAAAGTAACCGACAGGAACAGGACGAAACGTTCCAGGCGGCCGTGTACCGAGGATGCACGCGACCTTTCACCTTCTGCCGCGGGGGCACGGCGACTCCGTGGCTCGCGTTGGCCAACTGCGAGCCGCAGGATGTGTCGCAAGGATGTGGCAAGAACGCGCGCGCGCGCGTAAACACCGCGAGAGGCGCGAAAGAAAGGATTACGAGTCCGACGTGTGTTCCCACACTCGTAGTGGTAATAAGACGCTGTAATAGACGCGCGACGATCCTCTTTTGCTTGACCGTCATGCCTGTTTTAAGACCAGGTAACGCGATGGCGGCTCGACCCAGTTGCAAACGTCGCCATATTTATTTCGCGACGGGGCAGAGTTTACATCGTGCATTTTTCATCGTTCTGCGCGGCTGTTAACAAATTCATGAGTGCCTTCTAGCGTTATTATTATTCGTTTATTAACGGGGTAAAGTCTCTCGTGTGCAAAAAGAAGTAATATATGAGAAATAAAAATTATTAAATCATTAATGTGCAACACGCTGCAAGAATAGTTTTAGAGGTTTCGTAAGGATCGTTGTTTGATTAGTTTACTTACGAACGTAATATCAACGATTCTCCTTCTATTGTGGAATATTCGAAGATTTGTATTATTAAGATTGGGATTTATGCGAGTAGAAAGGCATGGGATAACCGCTCTTGCAATGTTGCTAATGTATGTTTCATAGTCTCGTCGGAGCACAATAGAGAATTTGCAGAGAATCGAGACTACGCGAAATAATTTTTTCACGATGTACTTTGAAAGATGAGTTAGAAGTGAAAGCAACACCGAGATCTTTAACATTAAGCGTGTTTAGTAAAGTACCGTTTAGAGTATAATTATAAACTAGCTTATCTGTCTCATTGGCAATTTATTTTTCACTAATTTTGAAATGTGAACGTCACGGTGCTTTCCTGCAACGAAGAGTTTATTGTTCGCGATGCCGGATCGTTTTAATTTCTTCTGTGTGTACGATAATAATCACCCAGGCGTCTTGCACAATATTCTCACAATAAAATTGAAAAAGAACAACTTCCCAGGGCCCGAGGTTTACAAGCCACGCAATCATCTCGCTTCACCAACCTCCTTAAGGCCTCAAGATGTATTTATACCTACACTACGTAAACTTTAACTGTTAGTCTCTTCAAAACTACCAACGCCAAATATTTCACACGTATCATTAAGAGCCTGCATGTTGTTATCCTAGAAAAGCTTGAGAAAGTCCAAGTCGGACGGTTCCTTCCCTTTTGTGTCCCTTCTTTCCACATATTCGGAAACAATCGCTGGTGTGCAACCATGGCCGGAGCGTTGATGCATAGAAACTGGCGTCAATATCGGAGAAGGATATTGTCCGAACACAGAGGATGTCGCCTCGACGGACAACGTCGAGGATAGGACCACCGAGTATCGTTAATCCTATAACTTTTCCGTTTGAAAATGGCGATAGCTCTGACAATAACAAAACGCGTGAAACACTAAACATAAATTTACCAGATGTTACGAACGCGTTGATGCCATCCGTGTGTTTCAATCCTGTTAGAAAGCAGTTTGCAAAATACGTAGATTTCGTGCTTTTGTGCCAGAACCACCGTCGATAAATAAAAAATTTCCAATACGTGTAATCGAAAATAATGGGAACGAGGCCGCGTCGGAAAAATTTCATCGAAGGTACTTCCACGAAAATGTAATAAGAAATGTACGGATTTTAATATTCATTAGTGGACGAAATTCGTTGCTCTCGCCTGGGACCGCCGGTACACGAGTCGAAGGGTTGCTTGCGCTAAATAAACGGCAATGGCGGTGGGAGGGATCCTAAAAATTACTTAATGGGTATATTCGAGGGACACGGTAACATAAATTTTAATTGTAACTCTGTTTTAATTTATGCAAATACGAATATATGGAAAGTGTTTTGTTGGATTGAAATAGAAGCGGTTTGTAATTAATAAATGAAAATCTTTTAAAAATAGAAACCCACTGTCCTAGATCCGGACAGATCCAACCGAATACACATGGCGGTTAACGTGTTAATAACGGTGAGAAGGACGGGACGGAATAATGATTGAAAAGGACGAAACGCGCCGTACAGCTGCCTCTGACATTCTCCGCTGGTAATTACCATCAGCCTACGAACAACGTAGATAATTATTGTGTGAGAGTAAAGTGAAATATCAAGGATTTTTTGGAGCTGTCATTAATGTCATTAATACTTACGCGGAGATATAAGAAAGGAGCATAACCGAATCACGTTTCCTACAAAATAGTACATCTAACCTCGTAAATTCTTATTCGCCTGCGAATATAGATCGAAATATTCCACTTTGAATATCGTTGTTTCCGTGATCGTCTATCGATCGATGAATTTTATTTAAAACAGGCGAACCAGCCAGGGGGGCAGACTGAAAAAACTCCACGGCGACCTAAGCACGTGCTTATTTCGCTTAATGGTTAATTCGAACCCGTATCGGTGGAATCTTCGAGTGCCAATCGGCCCCCAACGATGCAAAAAGCTTGAAAATCGTGCTTGAGAAGCCAAGCCGAGCCAAAGGGGATACGATCGAAGATGGCTCGATCCCTCGTTGTCTCCGACACGCGGCGTATCGCGGATCGCGCAGTCTCCTCGCGTACTTAGTTTCAATTTCGTTCGATGAAACCGAGAACAATTTTTACACGTCGGGACGATAGCGCAAGAAAAATTCGAGAACACGACGGACCCGGGGATAAAAACAAGCGTTCGTCCGTCTTCGTGATAAATCGTTTCGCCGCGTTATGAAACGGTTCGCGACCGATCGTTCCGTTGCAAATCTCGCAATCCTTGTGTCGCTCGTCGAGATTTCTTTCGCGATCGTTAATGCATCGTCGACGTATCCGTCTGAAACGATTTCTCGAACGATTGGCTACTAAATTATTTGCGTTTTCTTTTCCCCTTGGTCCACGAATCTTAATCGTTACTTAATAATTTTTGAGCTCGACTTCCTAGCGTTTCCAGCACCGTAAGAATCGTGGGTGGAGCTTGACACTCGTTCACAAAAAGCCATGAAATATATTCCTGCTATTGTTATCGTGGCTTTGGTGCACTGACCGAGATGTTCCGGGATTGGAGAATTTCATACGATTTTAAGTGTACGGATTATTGTTTTTTAAAGCGTCTCTAATTATAGAATATTGTCTAAAATTTATGTCGTTTCTCTGCCAAGCAGCCAGAATTTCTTGGAAAGTAAATAATTGAATCAAGATTTATTTCTTATTTTTGTAAAATAAATTCTAGTCAGTTCTGATAAAAAGGCTTTCGATTCGAGATCTACCCAACTTGGAAAGGTGTTCGCGAGCAGGCTAACGCAATTCCCGTCTTCCTCGGGCCGGCTTGCGCGGCGTCAAAGCGTTGCAGCCACGTAATGGCATAATCGCGACCGGAAGATCCTTTCGAGTGAACGTCTCGCGAATTAATTACGGGCCAGATGCCTCTCAACCTCCGGGTTGGTCACGGTTCGATATTTGTTTCCGTGCTCGACAAACGCTCGAGCATCGCCCGTCGAGAGGGAAAGCGAACGGTTCACCGAAGAGAACTGTTTATCAAGATTATCGTCGTTGGTCGTGGGCCATTGCCTCGGAAGATTCTAACGTAGTCTACGGATTCTTCGTTCGTGCTCGACCGACCACGGGTTTCGAACACTCGTTCGCCTCTTTGCAATTTCGTCACCGTTCCCTGGACCGAAAGCGATTTAACCCGTTTACGCCTCGCGTCCTATATACGGTTGACCTTTAAAAAATATTCGTAGAACGCTTTCTTTCGCGGCGAACGCCTCCATTTAAATACTCGAGGTAAAAAATTTCGTTCGAGATTGTCCAAATATTAGAATTTTAAACGGGGTAACGGTCAAGTCACGCGCGCGTGACAACGGCCGTCAAAGTGTAGAGTCGAAAGCGTCGGTCACCGGTGACCGTCCGTCCCGAACGTGACTGCTGGCGGAAAATCGTTAATTGGACGCGGAAAATGGCCCATTGAATTAATTACCCGCGCTCGGGAAACCTTGGTCCTTTTATTTTTTCTTTTTTTTCGGGAGTTGCCATTTTCCTCGGGAACTTCTCGCTACTCGAGGTCCATCATCAATCACCCTGGGCTCTTTGGAAGTTCGTCGGAAGAAAAAACAGAACGTGCCTCGTCATCTCGCGAACAAATGCGACGGTAGTCTGGGTTCCTTTTTTCTTTCTTTATTAAAGGGTCCCGTCTGCAGACCGAGTGGTGCTCGAGTTATCCTCCAAAGTGAACTCTGAATAGAATCTGTATGCAGGAGGATTATCTTATCAATTGTGTAAGATGACTTTAAGATATCGCGGCGAACGAATCTTCCGAGAATTATTAGATCGAGTTGTTAGCTACCGGCGTCTAGATTCGTCCAGCTTTCTAAAACGTTAAGAGTTCGTGTTTGATCGAATAATATTGTTCGAGACAAAAATAATTAGGTACGTAACTTTTGGCTTGGACTGATATCTCTTAAGAATGAACGATGATATTTTACGTTAACGCCAAAATAGTATTAAAAATATTAGAAGTTCCGTCGTTTTTTATGAAACGCAGCAAGCAATATTAACCGAAGCATGTTACAATAGGAATATGTAACTAGAATCCGAGGCAACAGTGCCTCGGGTATGCAGCGTCTAAAAAATTCAGAGGATCCGTCACAAAACTCTGGCTACGGCCTTTTCACGTTTGCTCTGTGTTCTCTAAACAGCATATCTCCCGGAGTTACCGAAACTCGCTGAAAGACAAGACCTCTGGAAATGTGTACTCAAATCTCAAAAGTACGAACCTGAACATTGCTGTTAAAGTCTTTGGAAAAATCTTCAAAAATATGTTATTTTAAAAAAGTAACTAGCATTATTTGTATCTTGATCGAGCAATTAAGTAATCTTTTTATATTTCATGTATACTATCATATATAAATTATTTAAATGGGGTAAATAAAGAGAATCTAAGACGAAACTTTCCATCGAACGCCAATGATCTACGCCAAGAATCGAAATACAGAATTTATTAAATCACCGTCTAATGAAGGAGCCATCAAAATTACATCTCTCCGTTCCTCCTTTTCCGATCGATAGGCACGAGACAACGTCGACCAGGAGGACTTCGACGAACGAATTAAAATCGAATTTAACGATTCTAACGAGCCCCGCCGGAATTAATCAACGATAATTTAATATCCGACTCCGTCGAACCGTTCTAGCGCGAACGAAAAACGATTTATCGCGATAAAATGTACGCGTGCGTCGAGTCCAAGATTAGGAAGAACGATCTCGTGCCAGGTAATTCTTCTCTTAATCGTCGGGACAGATTTCGCTTTCGTACGAGCCGCCCGGTATCGTTTCCCAGCTCACGTCCGACTACCTGACTTGCGTGTGAGACGATCTTTATGGTCAAAGTTCAGCGCGATAAGGAACCGTACCTAGAGGAAGCGAGCCTCCAATGGTGTCCTATTTTAGTCCTCTGCCTCGAGAAGTGACTCCCAGTCGCCACCTAATTTAATCCTAATCCTGCCGTGTGACTTTGACTCGCATACCAAGTTCGACCAACTGGCAGAATCCACTCGTTTGTTCGTATCGTAACTATAGATCGCAAGATCTTGGAAAAGTCAAAGTAGAAACATAGAAATTTATGCAAATTCACATTTTTATTAATAGGGTCTCACTTTAAGTATTTCTTATATTTTTGCATATCAAGTTCCGTAATTTTTCGAGAAGTAAAATTTCCCATAATTGCATGAACATTCGCAGTTTTTTCAAATTTTTCATTCGAGTAAAAAAGGCTCCACGCTCAAATTTACCAGAAAATAATTACACGACTACGGGTATCTTTTTCATGTCGTCGAACTATGTATTTTTCCCTTTGTATTTCGCGAATGTTCGGTACAAGTGCTTGTTTGGAATACAATGTTTTATTAATATAGAACGTTTCTGTCCGGAACGAGGGAAGTATTAGCATTTTGATAAGTGGTGCTCCGGCGAAACAAACCAAGTATTTTCATTGCGGATGTATAATAACTACTTGTTGTGACTCAATCTGGTACGTTCGCTCGAATCGCGTACCGTGTTGCATCATAGGAAAACATTTCTACTTGGCTGGCATAAATAACGCGATTATTCGTTTATGGCTCTTAATAATTTCATTTTGCAACTTCTTACGACTACGGTACAGCGAAGGTTGCGTTTTATACACTGTGTTGCATCGACGTGCAATGCAACACGTGTAATTCCCAGTATTCTTTGGCATACTGTACTTGATCCTTGTAGATGCCTAGGGCTTACAACTTACTAACATGTAATTCCAACTAAACCTATGATTTGTACCACAAATTTCTGAACATTGTACGAAGAGTAGTCCTGAGAATTGAATTCTGTTTTTATTCCGTTTGTTCATAAATTATGTCCCAGCCTTCTCCTCGCATCAAAATTTAATTTTTCCAGCTGGCTACGCCGGGTTTCCCCTCAAAGGAGTCAACATCAAGGTGTCGAACAACAACCCCGGACGCATATTTGCGCCACGTGCACCGAAACCAACCAAATGTAGCCCTGCACTGTTCGTCTACTCGACCGAGGAAACGATCCGCTTTACTCTGGGGTTTCGTCGTCGTGTCCTGTCTCCTCGATCTCGTCCCTAATAAAGCTAATTGCGACTTCTCCGCTCTCTCTACCCCTTTTTACTTCCTCCCCATCCAGCAGACACCCTTCCGCCCGTCCTTTTGGCTCGTCTTTTTCGACCGTCGTCGGCTCTCGAGCCCTTCGTTCGTTTCAACCGACGTCTCCCGTTTCAAGTTCGACGCCCAGCGTCGCCGTCCCTCAAGGTGTGCTTCTCCAATTTACGCGCGTCTACCGGGACTGGCCCCGGCCGCAGGAAGATAGAAATTCGATAGGAGAACTACGGAACGAGACTCCGCCGAGGGAAACTCGGAACGCATCCTACGAACAACTGTACCATTGATTTCGATCCGATCCCCCTCGCCACTGAACTTTCCGCGGCAAGTTCGCGCGATACTGTTAGAGGGAACGACCAAAGTTTCCGATTTCCCTGGATCCAACCCGGGGATTAGTTATGTGCTTTGCCAGGATTGGGCTTGGGGCATTAAAGACGCTGGCGAAATTAAGGCCGCGAGTGAAAGGGGAAAGGTACGGTCGAATCTCGAATCTCGACGTGGTAAAAAAAAAAAGTATTGCTAGCTAGAAACGGTATCGATTCCTTCGAACGCGACTCGAACTCTGTCGAAATTTGCTAGACGTCTGAATACGGGACTGTCCTTCTTTCTTGCGATCGAATCGGGACCGACGAGTTGCATGTAGAGAGGGTCGAGCGAGGCTCCGTACTTGGAACCGGTCAAATTCCATAACAGATCTCTCGAATTTATCTGGAATATGATGACTGGTTACTTTGTCACTAGTATAGAGTGATATTTTGTTAATTTATTCGTGAGATTAAATTAGAACCGCCTGATTGCATGTAGAGAGGGTCGAGCGAGGTTCTGTACTTGGAACCGGTCGAATTCTATAACAGACCTCTCAAATTTATCTAGATTATGTTAACTGATTACTTTGTTACTAGTACAGAGTGATATTTTGTTAATTTATTCGTGAGATCAAATTAGAACCGCCTGATTGCATGTAGAGAGGGTCGAGCGAGGCTCTGTACTTGGAACCGGTCGAATTCTATAATAGACCTTTCGAATTTATCTGGAATATGTTGACTGACTACTTTCTTACTGATATAGAGTAATATTTTGTTAATTTATTTGTGAGATCAAATTGGAACCGTCAAATTGCACGTAGAGAGGGTCGAGCGAGGCTCTGTACTTGGAACCGGTCGAATTCTATAATAGACCTTTCGAATTTATCTGGAATATGTTGACTGACTACTTTCTTACTGATATAGAGTAATATTTTGTTAATTTATTTGTGAGATCAAATTAGAACCGCCTGATTGCATGTAGAGAGGGTCGAGCGAGGCTCTGTACTTGGAACCGGTCGAATTCTATAATAGACCTTTCGAATTTATCTGGAATATGTTGACTGACTACTTTCTTACTGATATAGAGTAATATTTTGTTAATTCATTCGTTTGATAGTCGTTTAGAAGACAATAAAAATTCAGTAGATAAAGCTGGCATATGGCAAAGTGTCACTAAATCGATATGGATCGCCGTGTCACTGTGCGACATGATGGATCTAATTTTACAGACGAAGGTATACGATTAATGAAAACACGGTTTATCTGTTTTTGAATTTCCGTGGGCAACTGCCAAGCGGATCGTTGATTATCCGGACCGACAATCGACAACGACCCATCTCCATTTGTTTCTATAAACAATGGCGCGTTCGTTGTTCGATACAGGAACACGCAATTTCGGGCGACTTAATTTTTGCTTATACATTTCTTTAAGGAGTCGCACGAAACTTGTGAATGTATAATTCCTCGATGGTAATTAAAGAATTAATTCCACGCGAAGATGTAACACGCGGTACGGTTAAATTAATTAAAATGACGCGAATCGAGTCGCAGAATTCATCGAATCTCTCCGCGGAGGGTTCGTTAACGCGATTAGGCTCGCCGTTCATGAATTTTATACATATTGAATAAACTCGTAAATCTCCTGCTAATCGGCTCTCCTATTGAGGTTCTCGATCAGATTGTCAGAGCCATTCCGAGGCGTCCCATTCTCATTTGGTTCAATCGGAAGGGGGAAAGCCTTCCTCGAGGTGAAGCCGACGGAACGACTCGTCGGTTCTTCTTCCTTCCATCATTATTCCATGTCCTGCCGACGTCGTGCTTCCTATCCTTGTAATTTTTCATTCACCGCGAATAACCAACCTCCCGTCTACGTGAGGGAACGAGGAGCCAGAAAGAGAGACGGCTTTTCGAGTGTGAACATCAGACGCTCGAAACATCCCTCGTTGATAAAGCCTCGCCCGAATGGCCGCCGAGGTAGTTTCCGTTTCCACGACGAATTCATATCTCCGACAGTCTCTGTCTTTTACACGATGTATTTTCTTATTTCTCGCTGGGAACTTTGAATATTACCAATCACCAATTTGCGTATTCGAAGCATCGCGAAACGTTGCGCTTTTGCAAAAATCTCCATTGATTCGAGGAACCGATGATCTCTTAAACGTTCGTCCAAAGGAAGTAATATTATTTCCACGCGAATTGAATTTATTTTAAAAGTATCTTTTTAAAATACGAATGAGGGAGTAATATTTATTAAATACTGCAGCTTACGGGCAATTAATTGAAATTGATGTGATATCAAAAGGGAAACTGTGAAGTAATGTAAACTGCAAAGGTACGTTTCGATATTCCTTTGAAACGAAGAAAATTATAAATGTCTATCGAACCGAGGATAAAATGTTCTGAGCAATTGGAATAAAATGACGAATATTCCAAAGATTAAAAGTCGACTTAATTTCTACGCGTAACGCAATTTCTCAAACGCCGTATCCACGATTATTGGCTCCGATTGTAACTTCAAAGCACATTTGCAGCAATCGAGCAGCTTTATCGCGTTGCATCGATCACTCGGCATAACGAGATTGTCTTCCTTCGATAGAAGGACTCTATTTTTCATCGCTCAGTCTTCTTAACTGTGAGTGCGTATCCATCATACGAAACTCCCTCCACATCTTTAACATAGATTCTCAAATGTTCTACGTCAATTTGTATTTTCGGTTCATCCGAGATCTATTGCATCGCCCAATTTCTATCTTTGCTTTCACGCGATTCGTTTTGAGCGATACCGTCCACTGAAAAATCTAAAAGATAAACTTCGTTCCACCTCTCTCGGTGATTGAAAAATTGTTTATTGGTCCTCTTGCGCAAATTTCGATAGGAAAATTGTGGAAAATGCACGGTATTGAGGATCTTCTCTGTTCGCAATTTATCTTTGGGTTTGAGAACCACTGAAGTAGATCCTACCGGTTCCGTGGTATCTCGCCTGTTACCCTCTTCAAAAGGGCGCATTAGGGTATCAAATTAAGCTGTCAAATAAAACGTATTTGCCGTGGGCCAGGTTTACGCAGGTCGTACACCGTCGCCCGTGAAATCGTTACTCTATTTCTTGAAAAAGGACTTTATATTACCCCGAAGGATTACGAGAATGACGGGAATGGCACGCGCGATAAATCTAACAACGGAAACAGCTGCGGGAATTAAATTTATAATTGCGCCTGTAATCGATCGGGCTGCCTATGTTTACGCGAAACGAGCAAGGGAAGTCAACGGAGTTGACGAGTAATTAAAAGTGATTAATTTGTTGTGCCCCGTTACAAGATCCAATGTTTTAGTTCGTTAGCCGCGCGATTGTCTTCCACGGTAATTAGCGCGCCGAGTATTCTTTCCAGGTAACTCGATCAATTTGAACGTTCGATACGCCTTGAACGTAACGAATATTCATTAGATAGTTCGAAAACGTTATTTGGTATAAAAAAACAACTTACAGCCGTAAGATTAATCACTTAAGACAGTCAAGATTAAATAACTTACTCGACAGCATTCGTTCGAAAGAGTTTCTCTATTACGAAACGAGAAATTTTAGTCCGATAATACTCTTTAGAGAGTAAACTTCTGTCGCGTTGCGTTAATTAAAATAATACGTCCTATCGTAACTTTTATGTAATTTTAAAGGAGCATTCGTTGTTACTTTGATCGCGTTTCCAGCGTCGGGAGGGACGAGGCTTTAGAGGGTAATTTCGACCCCTCGCGAACTCAACCTAATTAGCAAAAATTCGCGTGTCTCTTAATTTCGCGTGCCATAGAGATATGCAAAGTTACGTCAAGATCGAGAAAAATAATAACGACGTCCATTGTCCGCGGCAAAGGGACTCGAAAGCGACTTACGCGACGCGACAGAGGACTCGTAAGCCAATTAAATAAAATCCTCTTTATTTTTTGCCTACAGTTTCAGCGAGAGGATTACGTCGGGAAAGGCAGTTTTCCATTTTTCTACAACGTCGGAATTTTCTCACGAATTCTTGGATCCGTCGATTCTTTCAAACGATACCAAAAAAATGTACAAGTCGGACGCGTGTAGAGATCGTTAAATCGCTCGTTCGCCGCGTGGTCTAATGTCATTAGACAGAGCTACATTGAAGAGGCGTCTTAAATGTATTCTACGGCGCGCGTTACATATGTAGAAACGTGGCTTAATTTCATTAGACTGTTACACCGAACACGCCTCGTGACCATGTTCTACACAGTGTGTTGCGAATCTGAGCGTGTGCCTTAATGTTGTCGACAGTTTCATCGAACGGACCACTTAAACGAACTCTACGCGGCGCGTTGCACATGGTGGACCGTGGTTTGAAGCTGTTGGACACTCTCGTTACAAATATGGAAATTGGCTCAATGTTACTTAATCGTGGCTGAGTGTCATCGATCAAGTGTATTATGGTTTGAAGCTGTTGGACAAGCCAGCATAAAATAGTCGTCTTAAATCTATTCTTCACGTTGCAAATATGAAAGTATGGGTTGGTGTTACTTAATCGTGGTTGAGTGTCATTGATCAAGTGTATCGTGGTTTGAAGCTGTTGGACAAGGTAGCACAAAATAGTCGTCTCAAATCTATTCTCTCGTTACAAATATAGAAATCTAGAAAGAAGATTAACGATACTTAATCGTGACTGAGTGTCATCTATCGATTGTATCATGGTTTGAAGCTGTTGGACAAGGTAGCATAAAATAGTCGTCTCAAATCTATTCTTCCGTTGCATATGTGAAAATGTGGCCTAGTGTCATCGATCAAGTGTATTCTATAAAGGATGACGTGGGTACGTTGATGGTTGTTTGCTAAGGTTTCATCAATCTCAAATCTATTTTGCACAGCATATAACACACACAAGGACCTAACTGAACGTCAACAGCCAAGAATCACCTGAAATAAACCCTATTCCCATGCGTTAGACGCGATCGAACGCGATCAAACATCGTCGAACCAACCGTCGACGTGCTCCAAGCGACGAGGTAAGACGAAATCAGTGGGAAACGTAAAATTGTGGTGGTATTTGCAATAACAAGGGGAAACTATCAGCCAGAGCGAACGGGTATTAGCGAAACGGTGGACGGTTGACGTGTGTGCGTCATGCACGACAGGAAACTTTCGATCATGCAAAACCGAGCATACGTGTGAGACTCGGGCAAACTCGTCACGCTCAATTTAGCGTATCGATCGCGTCGAACCACGTCGTAAAGCCGAAGAACGATATTCGGGCAACGTGCTATCGCCAGTAGTTTCGGTTCGTGCGGAACGAACGTCTGTAAGTTATGGGGTACGGCGGTGAGCGAACCCGCTTCGTTTCCGAAGCACCATACTTCGGCTCTAGGTGCACGCGAATCCCGCTTCTCGGGAAATAGAGCGAACCTCGGTTCCGGACGCGTCTACTTCTGCACCGACAACTCCTACAAATGAGACCTGTGTCGTTCTTCGTATCTCTGACGAGGACAATTTGGCTAGTTTCGAGTATTGCGTCGAACAAGCTATCCTCCTCGAGAAACTCTTTCAATCTATTGCCAAAGTTCTGATCAACGTTTCCTTCGATCCGCCCCCCGTAAAACGCTACTTTGCAAAATGTTTAGCGTTCGTGGAAACCAAGAGGATCTCGTCGACCGATACGATTCGAAAATACGTGTGAAAATTATCAAGGATAATCGTAATACACGGAGAGAATTTTCTACTAAATTATTATTAACTGGCGTACAGGTTGCTAGAAATATTACGAAACCTTCCGAACTGACCGTAGTCGCGTTATTCGACGCGGAGATATGACGATCTGTAATCGAAAAACTTTATTTGCAACCCCATTCGAGAAACTCTAATTTTGTAAATATCTTTTCCTCGACGAGGCCATGTGCACCGATATCTTGTTACGTACTTTGCCCGGCTGCCGCTTTCATCAGTAAATCGATCGATTTTTTGTTCCGACGTTTTCGAACTTCAAAAGGGAGCTGAAATTGGAACAGCATTCTGCTCCCATTTTGAATCTAATTTATCTTTTCTTTGCCCGTAATTGGAAGCTGGAACTCGTTCGCGAACCATTGCCACACGTTCGACGAAATTCGCGAGGGCTTGCATTCTTCGCGAACGATCCAGGGTAAACATAAGCGAGCGGAGATCAGATTTTTTAAACGATTGTACGGTGGACGCGCGAACCTTTCCACGTTTCGCGATAATCGATACCGCGATTGAAATGGAGCGTTAATAACTCCAATCTGGGCCATGTTTTTCTGCTCTAATAAGTACTCGAATTTTTCCGATTCGAAAATATTATCTAAAAATACTAAGTTTCTCGTGCGCGTAGTCTCGAAATGAACATCTCGTTTCCTTCGAATTGGTTAAATAAGCATAAATTAAAATCTTGGATTTTAGGAACGAGCACCAAATCGAAAAACGTTTCCAGTCGCGTGGAATTTAGGAAGAAGGGAACACCTGTAACAGAAAATTGCGTGGAGAGATTCCTGGAACGGAAAACGGTATCGTCGATTTGGCAAACTCGCGGAAAACTTTTCGAAACGTTTTTCGAACCTGACACCGTTAAAGCGTCGAAAAATAGTCGTCCCCTTTGTGAAACGCTTTCTGAAAAATAACGGCCCCACGGATTCCATCGCGGAATCCATTTCTCTTCGCCGATGGGATTTCCGAAACGAGACACGTCGGTTTACGAAACGTCACGAGCCGGGCGTTTGCCATCGCGAAATCCAATTCCTCGCCAACATAAAAGGCAAGGGCATTGTTTTGACAATACTCCTCAAGATCTATTTGTTTCTTCCGGAAGAAAAAGATGAGCCGCGTTCTCTGGCATTTATCTCGAATCTAACGACGCGAAAATTATTAAAAACCATCGTGCAGAATTGAAATTCTTTTCCGCGAAAAAGCGGACGCTGGTGATTTTCTGAATTTGATGGAAGGCACACGGAGAGAAACGAGAATAAAATTTCCACGGAACCGCGTTCCTTTTATATTCAACGAATGGACACCGTTTTCTACTATTTCCGCGGGAATTTCGCCTGAAAGTTTCCCTTTCTCGTTTTCTTTTAAAGCAATAATTACGGTTACCCGGCGTTCGGCTTCAATCCCTTTGCATCGGGGTCGTCTTGTCTTAGTTACAACATCCGACCGTATACAAAGGAAAAGCACTAATTAACGTTATTAGCTTGTAATCGCGTCGAGGCAGCAGCCCGAGGTTAATTGCCCGCTGAAATTGAAGAGACAATTTCATATTCCGCCGGCAAAGAAATCGGTCGCGCTGAAACGACGCAGGACTCGTCGCCCCGGAGAATTCCGTTCGAAAGTTCGGGTACTTAAAATCTGATTTACTAGCGACGAACGAATTTCTTACAACTTTCGTCCCTTCGTCTTCCCGCTACTTCCGTGCCCCTCCCCTGACTTTCTCCGCGGTTTTTTCGTTCCATCCCTAGGATCTATTTTTCTTCCTAACAAGGGAACTTTCGTGACCGGAACATTCGAATTTTTTCGAAACTTTGCTAGCTTGCGGCGCGGAGATCGTTTGCAAACGTCGAACGATCTCTGTTTACGGTCTTTCGTGCCTTTTCTATTAATTTAAGTACAATATCAATTTTAGGTTTTTTTTCTAATCGATCACAAACAAATTTATTCAAAATCAGAAACGAATTTTTAAGAAAAATCGACAGGGGCTAGGTGTCTAAAGAAATTTCGAATCGTTCTAAAAAAAATATTTTTAGCTAGGGGAGTCAATTACAACTGTTTTTGGTCAATAGACATACCCCCGAAATCCTACACACTTTCAAGAAAAAAATTCATTACTGAAAGTATAATGTCTCACGACAACTGTCTGGTTACCCTGAAAAAAAAATTTCAAATCGTTTTAAAAAAATTATTTTTAGTTGCAGGGGTCAATTACAATCATTTTTTGTCAATAGACATAACCCCGAATTACTACGCATTTTCGAGAAAAAAATTCGAGTAGATGCCTAAATTTTTCGACGAAAAAAGAAAATTTCAAATCGTTCTGAAAAAATTATTTTTAATTGCAGGGATCAATTACAATCATTTTTGGTGAATAGACATACCCTCGAAATCCAACGCACTTTCGAGAAAAAATTATCGAAAGACGACTATAAAATAGAGATCCAAGCGTTGACTATCGATGGAACATATTTTCGCAACGGACACATTTCAATCAAATGATTTTTCTCGCTTTTGGTTGACAAGTGCCGCGGCTGTGTGGCTCGTTTTCGCGATATTCCGCGCGACCGTTGAATCAGAGGGAACGAGAGGACCCCGGCGGTTAAGAGAAAAGGAATCACCGGCGGAGGAGACGACTCCCTAATCAAGGCGACATTGTCGCAGGACGAACAATATCCGACCGTCGACGCGCTCGCGGATCCCGCCAAGCCCTCGTACGCACACTCGCAAAACGCACGCAAACGCGCGCGGTCGAGTGCTCGAACGAGCCGGAATAAAAGTGTACAGCGTGTACAAGGGGGCAGTATTAGTGCTGGCGGTGGAGGGGAGGGGGGGATGAAATATGCGTGTTCCTTCGCGTGAAACGCGAATAGTACGCCGCAGCCTCTGCAGAGGCATTTTCCTTTTCTCTGCTCTTCTTCCACCGTTCTCCGCCCCTTCTGTCCTTTTCCCACTGGTTTCTTTTTTTTCTCAGTTTTTTTTTTTTTTTTTTATTCCTTTCCCGTCCCTGGCCCTCGCTTCCAGCCCCTTTTTTCGCATCTCTCGATCCTTATCGCTCCGTTTCCACCCCCGCGTCGGTCTTCCCAGCGCCTGCGTGAGCCCCGCAGACTCGCAAGGAGGGTCTCGTTAACGCGTAAAGGGACGCGTTACTCGTACTCCTAATGGGAACGAACACCCGAAGGAGGAACCGCCGACACGGCTCTCACCTTTCCACGGCGCCGTTAGTTTCTTGCACGCGTCTTTCTCCATCGCAAAGAACCACCGTTGTTCCAGCAACGGCGATACGAGCGCATTCGGGTGACATCGGCTGGGTCCTCGATAACGAAAGAACGGAGATGGCCGTGGATAGAACGGGAGAAACGGATTCTCGAACGGAGGCGAGGAATTGACTTCCCTTTCGAGGCTTACGAGCGAGTTTCTGTTCCCTGTGTAGCCGGGGAAATGGAAATCGCGGAGTTTCGATCGTTCCGGGCGAACGCATTGACAGTCGAGACAACCCCCTCACCCCCTGGTTGACGAGAAACTTGAGAAATTGCGGCTCCCAGGCCGCGGACAATGGAACGCTATTTATGGTTCTGGTGGACGTCGAACGGCCCCGTAATTAAGAATTCGGAGGGAAAAATCCGAGCGATTGGCCAACAATTTTTAATAATCGTGAGCGACATCAATGTTTCGTCGGGGACTTTAAATCTTCGGAGTTCCGACGAGACGGTGGCTCTTTCAAATCTTTTCTGGGATGACAGAATATTCCTAACAATGTGCGTAGAATGTCGGTCATATTTTTAAAAATGTAATTAAAGTTAGCCAGATGTAACACCAATTAATTATATTTCTGAAATTGTCAAGTAACTGAAGCTAATTTAATTTCGCGCGTTAAGAATGTGCATTCTACATTCTGCGAAAGATATGTCACTGGGTATTCCATGCCCCACAAAAGATCGTTAAAATCGAAGTGGTTCATTGAGTTCCTCCCCTTCTTAGTCGCGACCCCTCGCTATGTTAACCGAAGGGGTAAGCATTCATTCAACCCGCCAACTTTTGTACATAATAATCGTTCAGCTTCAAACAGAACCCCAAAACTTCACGAAACATTTGATAATTTCACCAAATACAGTAATAAAGGAACTCTTGAGAACAGGAAATGTAGGAAATGAAATGAAAAAATTCACAAAATAATGTAGACAACGGAATAAACTAGAATCTCGCTGGCTTTAATCATTAAATGTTCGTTTCAAGTTTAATAATGGGAAAGAAGTGTATAAGTAAACTCAAAACAAATGTGTTAAAAGGTGTAAAGCTATTAACGAATAACCTCTCTCATTTTAAACTTGAACTAGAAAATGAAGATTATTTTATTTGTAAAAAAGAACTACATACTTTGACTTCTGAATAATTTTGAAATTTGCAGTATAAACAAATGTTGAATTTTTGTATTTAGAGGGATTACTGAAGTTACGTACAAACATCATAAAACGCTCAAACCGTGACATAACAAAATTCAATTTACTCTCTTCATTTGAAACAAGAAGCCTTTCTCATCGTATCTAAACGGAACCGTCAACGTTTCGCTATAAAATTCGAAAGTAAGAAGCGCCATTTTAACACTAAACCTACCGGCTCTGCATGCATGCCCATTCCTACCATGACCGGTCAAATGACCAATCTTTCTTTTTCTCTTTTACGAGGCAACATACTTCTAATTTTTACATTATATGTATAGAAACTTGTGTTTTGATGTTTGTTCGTAAGATGTTCTTTTCTTTTATGTGAAAAAATTTTTTAATATTCATCGGAAAGAAGATAAAACACCCTTGAAAACGAATTTTGTTCCAAGTCGATACCGTAGTTGGTTCTAGAGAAAAGAACTATTTAAGAAAAAGTGCTGCCTAGTAATTACGCAAACATCCTATATTTAAATTCATTTTCAATTAAATAAACAATTTATGGTCCAGTTTTATCGTACACTAGTCGTACGATCAGTAGAAATTGCTGAAACTTCTTTGGGTATGTAGCGTCAAAGTAAATATCAAAATAAACATAGAAGATAGCAAAAATTGTAGTAGGTGATATGATCATTAGGTAAAGGATAAAAAGCCCTTTAAAATGAGCGTTTGTACGAGTCGATAGCTTCATTAGTTCCGGAGATATAGCCATTTTAATTTCAAGTCGATGCGACGGCTAGTTTCGGAGATAGGGTTTGTTTACGTTTTGTTGTGCGCTCGCGAGTTCATTCATCCCCCGCGCGCGTAGATAGTAAACAGGGCGTAGTAAATTCTTGGAAATACTACGCCGGCACTAGGTCACGACAGTCACGTACGCGGGATAGGTCAGCACCAAGCACGGGCGACAAAGAGGTCCGACTCCGTTAGACGAAGACAGAGATAGTCAAATTAGAAAAATTACCTTTTACATAAATTACGATATCTCCAAAACGGAAAGTCGGATCGACAAAAACCAAAAGCCATTTTAAAAGGGAGGCTTTGCCGCTTCTAACAATGCCTCAATAATTAATGAAACACTAATAGTTCCGGAACTGCACGCATCTAAAGTTTTTAGTATTTTTAATACGCGTCAATAGGCTTTCATAAGGCGGAGAGTCAGACGTAGCGGAATTTTAAAAATTACGATTGTCTTTACACGACGATACCTCCGAAACGGAAAGTCGGATCGACAAAAACCAAAAACCATTTTAAAGGGGAGGCTTTGCCGCTTCTAACAGTGGTTCAATTATTAATAAAACACTAGTAGTTTCGGAACTACACGCGTCTAAAGTTTTTAGTATTTTTAATGCGCGTTAATAGCCTTTTCTAAGGCCGAGAGCGGAATTTAAAAAATTACCTTTTACATAAATTACGATATCTCGAAAACGGAAAATCGGATCGACAAAAACCAAAAACCATTTTAAAGGGAAGGTTTTGCCGCTTCTAATAATGCCTCAATAATTAATAAAACACTAATAGTTTCGAAACTAAACGAGTCTAAAGTTTAACTATTCTTAATACGCGTTGTTAGACTGTTCTAAGACAGTGGGAACTGTAAATTCTCTCCTTTCGTTTTTACTATACATATATTTCCTATTTACATCGGAAGCTAACCAGAATTTGGTACCAAATGTCCAGTTTTTTACAAAAAAAACATAAATTTGTATAGCTTTTTTTGATGCCATTTTTCTATGCAAAATATTAAATCTTGCCGAGTTAATTAAGTGCAACGGACATTATTTAATGTTAAGATTACGCGAGCTCTATATTGAACCATTAATCTAAATTGTAGTCCTAGTTATAAGATAGCCATTCGTACGTTTAGGTTTACCCCTTTGTATATATATTTATAATTGTTTTCTAGGCACAATGAACGTTCGTTACAAAAAAAAACCCCGAACAGACATTAAGTATTCGATACACCGTTCGAGCCAAAATTTCGCTTTCGCCCTAGCATCGTAAAGAACGGAATCGCACGTTCGGTTCCTTTCTCCGTTCCCTTTCAATGGAGTTTCCAGTCGCCGTCCGACAGAGTTCGAAAGTGACCGCTTATCCCCGTCTTCGTTTGGTCAGTGGAGAGGATTCGGTCGCAAGTTAGCCAACGTCTGCCAATTATGTGTACCTCGGCGAGGCCGGTTGCAACTATATACAAACCAGTATTTACCGGCCGCGCTCCGGGCGATACGATGGAACTAATTATAATCCCGAAAGTTGTACGGTTACGTGGCCGGCTTTTCGAACGACGCTCCAGACTCCGCTGGTAACTTTTTCGTTATCCTTTCCCGCGTCCCGCGCCTCCCACGAGGTCCGACGATTTTTCCTCGAGCATAATTAGACCCCGGAAGCGTTCGGGGAAACCATTTTATGAGTCAGTATCAATGTTGGAGCCGACCCGTTCTCTGGTCGTTCGGCGATGAAGACTTATTAATGAAAGTTTCGAGTTTCCCGGTTTGATATCGATGCTACCCGAGAGAAAACGGTATCGAGCAGACCTCGGGACTTCGTGTTCAACTTTTCTGTACACCAGGTACGGGTACTCGAGCTACGTGGATCCGTGGATCCATGAACAAACAATTACCCCCACGTATGGGGTGGCTCATTTGCAAAAATTCAAGGAATTAAATTTTTAACTTCTGTACCGTCTGTGAAATTTTTCTGTCTATAGTTCTCTCCATAAGGAGAAAGTATGTGTGATTTTAACGAGGATCCCCCGTGTGGAGAATCGAAACGTAAAAGAGTGATTTCTTTGTCGATTAGAAAGTAGTGTCTGAAATCCTAAATCGTAAATAGAATTTTTTAAATTATCGGTGGTTGAGATTGTAAAAGTTTAATTGGATTTTAAATTACTTTCTAACGAGTATGTAATGTTCTATAAACCGGGAATAAAATATTTGTTATTTATATTTACTGTTTTATAACTTTCAGTTAATTTTATATAAGAAGTAACAATGGTGTCTGAAATACTATTTAGCTCGTGTCTGGGTCAGAGTATCGAATAGAAATAATTTGAATTTGTCCAGCAGTACCAAAAATAATTAAGGCGATCGAGTTATGCTGTTCACCCGATATGTCAGGCTCGATGGCGGATCGAGTACTTGCAGGGGACAGAATTGGTTGGATCGCAGCCCTCTGGTGACAAGTACTAAGGCATCTAATATCTCTCAGAGGTCCTGATATCTCTGAGGATCTGTCCGTATTGGGTTTCACGAAATCAAAATCGATGAGAATCGGAACTTGCCGCTCCAAATTTGTCTGTGTCGACCCTAAAGCCTACAGTACGGGCGAGATTGTCTTGCACGAGTTCTGAGAAAAATTCGGAAGATCAGTATTTTCATAGACGACAACGAATAAAAATTTGAATTCCTTCAAACTACAATATCGAACGAACCTAATAAGTCAAACAGTTCTAAACGGAGCACCGAAGTCAAAATTTGTGATGTTAAAATTTATTAAATCAGTTTGGAAGAACTAACCTCGTATTTTTCAATAATCGACGTTATACTGTATTTTCTTAATATGTTCTCAGTATTTTGCACAATACTCAGTATAATACACCACGATGCTCCGTTAACTCGTGTTTAGGAAAAGAGCCAGTAGAACGATGAGATTGATATCGAGCGAGTAACTGATTACGTCTCGTTTTTCAACAAACTAGAAAGTTAAGGAACTATGTTGGGTCTCTTAAGCGTTTCGCGTGCGCGCTCCAATTGTCGAGCAAAGTCAACTTCCGGCGAGAAACGCTAATGCAGTTGCCCGGTTCTTGAGCACTTTTCCATGAAACTCATAAGTTCCACCGCATAGAAGAATATTCCACCCCCCGCGGGTATACTTAACGTAGACGTGCCCCTCTTCTCTGTCATCTTCAATCTCTCTTAAATCTCATTTCTTTTCTTTACCTTAAATCTTACGTGCGACGCGATTGCAGTTTGTAACTTCATCCACGAAGAACGATAACAACGTTCCTCAGACCTGCAACCGTAATTTTCCGGTTGAGAATTTACCACAAAATACCACCAATCATAAGTATCTTTTCATTTTTCAAAAAGTCTAACAGCAATTTCTCTCTCTCGAAATACTCGAGCTAGTAAATTTATGAACAAATTATTTGCCAAGCTAGTAATATCAGAATTAAAATAAAATTTTTAAGTCGAACAGAGATACGTCGATTACTGTTTTTGACAATCACAGAATTATTACTTTAATACGTTAACTAAAAATTTAATTAGGAACCACGCTTCACCACGAAGAAATTAGAAATCTTCCCTTCGACATTTAGGGCGCTGCAACCCCTTAAATCGACGCGGCGTAAACAACGACGAGCAAATTAATCGCGGCGTTGTTCGTTCGTGTTCCGACGAAGGCAACAGCTTCTGTCGAATCCTATGATCTCGTTTGTTACTACCTTCGAGCATTGTTCGCAAAAATACAACGACAACGCGTTCGTTCGCGTGGTATCGTCGCTGTTATTGGTCCTTTATCATTCCGCGTCCACCGCGGGTAGTCTTTCACGAGATTCCCGTGGAAATGAATTTTCCAAGCGCCACGTTGATGCATTATTGCCTGTAGAATGTTAACGAAAAGCGCGTCCCGGGGAATTAAAATCCAGTTCGATCGTTCGCCGCGACACTTCGTCGAGGGGAATTTTTTCCTCCCCGGGCGATATTAGATGCTCGCCGTGCGACGTCATTTTAATTAAACATCGACCATTAATATCTCGCGTTCGAAAAAGGTTCCCGAAACGGCAGGTGCATTTTAAATTAATCTAGTCTGGCACAATTTTTTTTTTTTTTTTTACGGACCACGGATGATGAATAGCCTTGAAACTCGGACAAGGCTTTGAAACGCGTCCGAAGGAGATGAAAGGCTTCGGACAGAATCGAAAATTTGACTGACGATTTCCTGGAAGCCACTTCCCGGAAAAGATTAATCGATTACGGGGATCCGGGAGTACGTTATAACTGGTGGGAGGGGACACCTGGGTGGTTTTTCGATAGCACGTTTTTCTACGATGTTCCCGATCGAATATTAATGCACTGAGTTACGACACTCGACTGAATGGTACAAAATCTGCAATAAATAGGGTTTCCCAGTTTCAGAGGGCCTTGAACATACAGAGTGTTCAGCCACATCAGGGAAAAATTTTAATGAGAGATCTAGAGACCAAAATAAGACGAAAATCAGGGATATCAATATCTTGACTGAGGCGTCGTTAAAAAGTTATTAAAAATTGAATTAATAACTTTCAAATCGTTCTGGAAAAATTATTTTAGGTTGCAGGGGTCGATTACAATCATTTTTGGTGAATAGACATACCCCCGAATTCCTATCCACTTTCGAGAAAAAAATTGAAACGTTAATAACATTTTAACGAAGCCTCCATCAACAAATTGTTATTCTTGATTTTCGTCTTATTTTGGCCTCTAGAATCTCCCATTAAAATTTTTCCCAGAGTTGGCCGAACACCCTGTATAAATTCTGGCATCAGGCTAACATGTTTGTCGCTTCGACGTTTTCCCAAATTTTCCACGGACTGATAAGATAATTTATGCCCTCTTTGACGAAAACAACTTTACTCTCTGTTTGAGTGTATGCATAGTATATTTGCCAGATATGCATTACATTAAAAGGAGAATCGAGAATGATAAAATTTACATACAAGGGAGGTATTTCGATCGAGGCAGTCTTTTTATAAAAAAATCCGTTTTACGTATTGATTATTCAACAAAATTAATATTTTTGAAACACGAGTCGTACTGCAGCGAATAACAAATATTTCTTAAATTGTAAACGTTTATAAGAAGCATCCGTTCAAGATTAAGTTATAAAACTCTGAATTATGCAAAAGGCGAAGATTTCGGAAAAATACAATAATCAACGTTCTGTATCTGATTTATTCAAATAGCACGGTCGTTGAACGACGAAAGGGTGGAGTACTCTCTCTCGAAGATCAGTCTACGAGTAATGTTAGCCAGCCGGTGATCAAACCAGACGCGTCCTGCGTGGCCGGTGTCCACAAATCCCAGTTTACGATGTTTCTAGCAGTAAAACGACTCGCTGGACGCCGAGGTCTTCGCGGACCTCGTATACTTAATTTTAAACCGCGGCGGACTGCACTTACCGTGAACGAAGTTACAAGTTGTAAACTACACGTTGACGTTTACGACATCGTTCTCGTGACTCTGTTATTAAACTCGAAGGTGTCGCGGAAGATACCGCGGTACGTTTATCTTGCTAATGACTCGTCGATAATTTATCGAGACCGTTCGACGCTTCGAGACTCGTTAGCGAAGTGGCTATTGGACGGGGACTTTTCTAACGCCCTGGACGTTAAATTCTAATCGAGAATTACCGAAGTCTGATCAGTGGAGGCGCGACTGGGGCCGGAATCCGCGAAAAGTTTCGTACGCGTAAACGAGTTAATAATTAGACCCGGAATTATTCACGGTTTTCGCTTCCCGGGAACTCGTCCGTCTGTCTTGGAGAATCGCGGGCCATCCCCTTGGGCAAACCGCGTTAATTCGAAGTTTACGATCCGCCACGGATTGAGACGAGCGGCTGGGATCTCGCGAAATTAGAGTCTGCGGAGCGTCGATGCTCTCTACAGATTTCAGGAGGGCAATGTGTGGGAAACGAGCGACGCTGCAACACTTGCGAATCGTTCGAACGTCTCTCGACGAGCACTGCACCTGATATACGGGTAAAAGCCCGTTTGGAAGATATCCTGAAGGACAACGTGGCAGATCCGGACACCTAAAACGGGCCACGCTGCACGACAAACTCTAAACCTTGAATCTAAGTTCGCTGATGACCCACCTGATGGTTGTAAAAATTACTTTTTCCTCCCCGAGGAAATAATTTCCAAGTAATTGTTTTTCTCGAACGAAGCTTTATCGAAGTTCGTAAGAAACTAAAAAATAACTCGTAACTCGTTGTTTGGTTCGTGTGTTTTTAAGAGCAAATCTCTTCGATCTATCATCGATGTGTTAAGGTTGTTTAAATTGGGACCAAAGACACGTATCGAGTTTTCGAGGACGAAGAATTCGTTTTAACGAGATCAGCGTAGTAAGTTTCGCTGTTCGAGCGAAGTAAACTCGCGTGTAGTGGTCTGGTGAACAGAGTCGTTGCGATTCTGACGAGTACTTCCGGCTGGGAAAGCGAGGACCAGGATATTTTCCTGATGGTTATAGCTTCGATTACTAGTTTTGCGGAATCTTGCGAACGCGCCGAGGCGATCGTAAAAGGCAATCGCGTAACTATAATCAGCCTGAGCCGTACAAGCGCCGGTAAAAGCCGTTATGGCCGCGAAAGAGACGAATGCTCCCGGAGCGGATAAGCCGGAAACGGGATAACGTCCGCATCGCCGCGACGTAAAATTTCATGGGTCTGCGAAATTTCTGCCGAACCTACCAGTCCCTATTGCTCGAATGCCTCTTTCGATCCTGATAACGTGCGCTGATTGTACGCAGAGCATAGCCGAAAATCGATCAAATTTAGCTCGTTAACTCTGATCATCGTAAATTAATTCCGACAAACGATGGGATTGATGAACAAGTCATCGAGCTATCGAGACTCTTAACTCGACGATTGTATCACAGCTTTTTTCAAGCTTTTCACAGTTTGTCATAGTGACAAAAAAATGTTAAAAAGCTGATCGACTGAAATCATTTTTATTAAGAAGTTCGCTAGTATTGTAGGATGTATTATTATTAATCGAAGATATACAGGGTGTTCGGCCAACCCTGGGAAAGATTTTAATGGGAGATTCTAGAAGCTAAAATAAGACGAAAATCAAGAATTTCAATTTCTTGACTCAGCCCTCATTAAAAAGTTATTAAAAAATTTCAATTCATTCTGAAAAAATTATTTTTGGTTGCGGGGCTCAATTATCATCATTTTTGGTTATTGAACATACCCTCGAAATCCTACCCACTTTCAAGAAAAAAATTCGAATAGATGTGAAATTTTTCGACAAGATTAAAAAATTTCAAATCGTTCTAAAAAAATTCTTTTTGGTTGCTGGGATCGATTATAATCATTTTTGTTGAATAGACATACCCCCAAAATCCTACTCAGTTTCGAGAAAAAAATTCCTTACCGAAAATATAATTTCAGGCCAGAAATGTTACCCCGAAATTTCATGCGAATCTTTAAAACGTGATAACTTCTGCACGGATTGGACGATTTTGATGTTTAAAAAAGCAAACTACGCGTATTTTGGCGGAGAATATGTACAAATCGCAAAAATATTCGAAAAGTTGGTCCTTGACCCCGCAAAATGAGAAAAACCCCATAAAAATGGTCCAATTTTCAAATAGCCATAACTCCTACAATTGTGAATATATTTCAATGAAACTTTTTTCTGAAGTAGAGCTCATAGATTCCTACAGAAAAGTATTAAATAACTTTTCTATAGGGTGTCAAACAAAATTACTAAAAATCGACAGGGTGTAAGTGCTTAAATTTTTCGACGAAAAAAAAAATTTTGAAATCTGTCTAAAAAAATTATTTTTAGCTAGGGGGATCTATAACAATAATTTTTGGTTAATAGACATACCCCCGTAATCCTAACCACTTTCGAGAAAAAAATTCAGTACTAGCGGAACTTGAAATAACTTTTTAAAGAAGTCTCCATCAACAAATTGGTATTCTTGATTTTCGTCTTATTTTAGCCTCTAGAATCTCCCATTACAATTTTTCCCAGGGGTGCCCAAACACCCTATATAATATGATATTCTATTAATTTGTTGACTATTTTTAGTCTTCTGTTCGTTTGATAATCCTTATGCTACCTTGCATGGATATTTCTTGAGTTTATATCTGTCGTTTGCAAGAACTAATACATGCTAAAATATTGCTTTCGTTTCCTGCCATTTTATAGAATTGTTTAACTCTTCAATAAGGTACATCAGCATCGACTGTCCAAATTAATTAAAATCTGTATCGCAACGTTATTTGTAGAATTGTTTCGACGCTTTCACTCGATGTGCTATTAGTAGAATCTGACCTGATAAAAACGTTCTCGTTTCGTATAATTGTTCGACTCTTTAGCTAGATACATCAGCATCATATGTCGATTAATTATCAGTTTTCTATTTTTATTTTAAAGTTATTCTGTTTAAATCTGTACAGAGTCTCGTGCATTGAATGCTACAAACTCCTTGCACGCGTCTTTCAATGTCAGTGTAAACTAGCTTGGAAACTCGTTTTTAGACTAACGCGTCCAGATACGGTCGTACTAGTTACGGATGCATCGATCGCTACCGCGGAACAGGAAGAAGTATCTGGCGAGAAGTAATTTGTGCAGTCTCCACTATGAAACTTCTTTCGATCGACATAAAACGAAAATTATAAAAAATAAAATAACATCGTTCGAACAACCACCGCGATTGCGTGTTACCAACGTTTTAATAACATTTAATTTCGCACAAAGCTTTACAACAAAATAAGCAAACGCGTCTGATGATTTTAAGCATGCTTGCCTTATTTAGTTGGAATTTTCTACGAAAAGAACTTTGAAAAAGAAATGGAAATGCTCGTGTGTCGAGTGTCGCGCGGGAAATAATGCTAATTCGGCAAAGGTAGTGCTGTTGGTTTCCGATAGCGCGCGTAAAGCTGAAACTTTATTCGTTTGCGAACACGAGGTCGTAGCTATACATGGAAGCCGTCGTTAGCCTTAAGCAGCAACTAGAGTTTGTAAGTTGCTAATAAACTAAATAAGGACTTAAGTATGGTATAAGGAAACCGAGTTTGCGGTTCAACGTGTTACACGGCAAATTTAAAATCATACGGGACGCGGAAACGAGATAAGTTCGCCTCCGTTTAAATACATTTCGCAGTTCTTATTAAACTCGGTGGGATTATACCGTTACTTTTTCTCCTTTACCAAACCTTTTTTCACAAATTGAAATAATTATTTTTAAATAACTATTCGAATTTGAATCGCGACGCAACTTTCCAAAAATTTACTTTCAAATTAATCGCGCTTCCGTCAGTCTGGGAAAGATTCAATGGTTGAGATTCAATGTTTCGTTCGCGCGTAAAAACAGCGTTTTCGTCGCGTGGTCGATCCCCAAACATGTGAAGCAAATGTGAGCAAATCCGTTATTCGACGAACCCATATTGTTCTACGAAGCACTGAATTCGAAGCACTTTCAGGTACAAGAAAACAACTATGAAAGAATCTCCGAGAAAGTTCAATTTAGAATCGAGAAAATAGAAGGTTCTTTGAAACAAACTCCAGGAAGATTTCTGTTCTTGGAGCTGTAATAATCCAAAGATCAACAGCGTTTCTGACCGTGAATTTATTTGAAAGTTCGTGTATGAAAAGGGCGCGAGATTCGAACGACGAAAAGGGATCGAAGGCTTCGAGGAGAGACGGTCCACGATAGTAATGGTGAAACTGTCGACGACTTGATCACATCTGCGTAATAGTCGCGAGATCGTTGTTAATCCATGAAGGTAGATAGTCACTCACGGACAGACAGGGTAAGCGGATCGCGGTGGATTTTAATTAGAGAGACGACCGCTGCCCGATTTCATCGTCTGGTTCTCCGGCTCCGTTCCTTGGATTCACCGTGCAGTCGCGTCTGGAAAAATGCCTGGCTTTAATTCTTCGGGTATTCACTGGTTCCCGTTAAATACACTTTTGCCAGAAACTTCCCCCGCGCGTTGAATAACCAGATTCAGAGGTTTTTCGTCCGCCCCGACACCGGGCATTTCAATTCACCGGAAACGACCGCCGCCATCGTTCTAATACAATCTATTCGCGATACGTTGACCCGGGTTCCTCCGATTTAATCGATCAAAACATCGATCGGTGACTCGTGAATCGCGAGCGCGGTTCAAAAATATCGGATCGTTTCGCGTAACGAGCGTTCCCGTTTTACAAAATTGTCGTTTTGCTGAATAATTTCGTGTCTGAAAGTCGCTTTAAACGATGGACGTGTGTCCCTTGGGTCAGCGAAATTTTCCAATCGCCACCCCGATTTTCGCTCTCGTCTCTGTCAACATTTACAGAATCCTGTTAAGTGTTTCGTTGGGCGATCGTTATTTTGAATAATTTTCTAACGAATTCTCTGGTGTTTCCTTGCATTTTGAGTCTTTGGTATATCCGTCTCTCCTATACACTCTCCACCGTTGATTTTCGATAACACCGATGTCTTCCGATGATTTTAATATTCATATTGTTCAATCAACGATGGTCGAGTTCTCTCGAAATGCACAGTTTTTAATAATAGCGTTCGGTGATAAGATTTCTGGTTTCTGATAATGTAAAACCGTCTGAAATTGATTTCCCGGTGCTTGAGCAATACGGTATAAACTGTGTGAATCGAGAAAATTTTTACAAGCGGGTTGATCAGCAGAACGACCGATCGTGATTTCAGTTTAAGCTCGCATTGATGAACTTATTCAAGGCGACAGGCCCTATTTTCTCTTCTTTACGAAAATATTCAAAATAAAAGCAGTAAATTTTATTCGAATTTACCATGTTATTTATCGTCACAGAAAAAAAATTCTTTAAAAGATTCTCCCTCTGTTAAAAAAAATCTTGCGAATTTATTAAACTTCGCGGTTTAAAATAGTTGATATCAAAATCGTGTACACCGAAAAAGTAGAACCACAAAAAAAATGGAATTGTTCAGAGTGAAATTCGTCCCAAAACCGATATCAGATACAACTAGACTGCGGATGTTTATGCAAATACAAATTTGCGAAAACCCTGTATTATTTTTCGGTCGCCGGAACAATTCGATTCCTATCTGAATTGCTGGATCGGCGAACTAGGTCAGCAAAGACTGTTTTTTGAACATTGGAAAATATTACAGAATGTTTGTAAAGCTATATTTGAATAAATATCTGCAATCTACACTATGTGTAACAATGTCGATTGTCTATTTTATATCCGTACGAACAAACCAAACCTGGACTATCGACCATTGACACATTACATGGGATACCACATTGAAAATATTCTTTACTATATTTAACTCGTACTTGTTACAATAACATAAAATGGTCTGTGACGAACGATTTTTCAACCGAGTGGTGGTAGCAAACGTGTCGGTATTAACATCGAACAGTTATTATTCATCCGAGTTTCGAATTGTTTCCAATTTCGAGGACCTTCGAGTATCCCATCGCAGTTAAATACTACAAAATTGATCAAATATTTATTTTCCCACTACGTACACTCGAATTATCGCTATTACAAGATCACATGTCCCTTCGTACAGTTCCAAACCCCCGAATTAGTATTACATTTAACATTGAAAAATTATTCCTCACCCAAATTCCAAAAGTTTCGAGTGTCCCACCGTACTAAAAAATCCATCAAGTAATTATTTTCTCACTCTATACGCTCGAATTATCGTACCTAAAACACTCGTCCCTTCGTACAGTTCCAAACCCCCGAATTAGCATAACATTTAACATTGAAAAATTATTCCTCACCCAAGTTCCAAAAGTTTCGATCGCCCCACCGTACATAAATACTAAAAAATCCAGCAAATAATTATTTTCTCACTCTATACGCTCGAATTATCGTACCTAAAACACTCGTCCCTTCGTACAGCTCCAAACCTCCGAATTAGTATTACATTTAACATTGAAAAATTATTCCTCACCTAAGTTCCAAAAGTTTCGATCGCCCTACCGTACATAAATACTAAAAAGCTCAATAAAACATTTATTTTCTCGCTCCATACGGTTCCAAAACCGCGATCCATCGACGATCGTCGCTCGATCGATCCTCTAAGCGAGATCGACGATCCTCCTTATTCCGGTCGAGTGTCGGGAGCGTATTTTTCGTGCGCTTCCGGGGTAAATCGCGAGAGAGGGACGGCGAACGACGGGACAAGCGCGTTTCGGGGAGAAAGAGAAAGAGAAAAAGGGGGAGAGAGAGAGAGAGAAAGAAAAAAAAGGAGAGAAGAAGCAAGAAGCGGCGGGGCTCGTTGTCGGTGCAAAGGGGCGGTCGAGTCAAGGGGATGAAAATTTTGAAATAAAACGATAACGAGGTCGGCGCACGCTACGCCGAGCCCGCTGCTAGAAACCGTCTGCTGCTTATTACGTCACGCTGAACGTAGTTACTAATTAGTTACATTCAAAGCGCCGCGGCGCGCACCGCCGTCGAGAGGGATTGAACGAACGCTGCCGGGTTGCTCGGGGTTGGTGGTGGTGATGCTGGCGCTACCTCGTAGCTGGCATAGGCGATGGAGATGGCGGTGTTGCAGCTTCCCAAGCTGCAAGACCGAGACGATGCTGGGTTGTTCGGGGTTGGCGGTGGTCCCGTCGATGATGGTAACCGGAAAATGGTAGAGGTGGGCCCCGGTGGTGCCCGTAGCGAGATGGCGGCAACGATAGTGGTGGTGTACAGCCCTGTGCACGGAGAACGAAAATTTGTTTTCCTGCCGTGAGCGCGCGGGGAGACAGGGAGGAGGTAGGGGAGGGGGGACTAACGGTAGAGGGGTGGTCGGACCGGGAAAAAGGTAGAAAATGGAAAAAGAGGAGCAGAGAAATAGGAAGAGACGGGAGCAACCGTCCTTTCCCCTGTAGGCGGGTAGTTGAAAACGCGGGCACAACGCGTCTGCGTCTCCTCTCCTCTATCTCGCCTTCTCCTCTTATCCGACAGCTCGGCTCTATCTCTTTCGACCCTCTCTTTTCCACTCTACGTCCCAGGCCCCGCCACTCGCAACCCTTTTATTTCGCGATCTCGTTTCCGCGGCGGCGTTCCCCTTTTTTTTCCTCCCCTCTCTGCTCCGTCTCTCTCTCTCTTCCAACCGCCCGCGACGACTGATTCTTTCTCTCTTTCTCTCTATTTTTTTTCTCTCTCTCCCTCTTTCTCTCTCTCTCGCCTGTTTGGTCGCTTTGACTATCCTCCACCGTTCGCCGCGTTTTTTCTTCCCTCTTTTTGCCCGGTTCCGAGCGTCTCTTTCGCTCGCTCCGACCGCCTCCGCGTATCCACGGCGAAATCGATCGACCGAAACGTTCCCGGAGAGCCGAGGACGAACGAAAGTAGCAAGAGATGAACGGGTGAGCTGGTTAGAGGGACGTCAGGAGGGGCTGGGCGCAGGATGAGAATTCATAGGGCGATTTAAGGGCACCGCGGCAAGAAACGAAACATTGGCGACGCCGAGTATCCGACGTCCGCTCAAAACCGGCGAACCGCTGTGATTTTTATGACCCGGCTGATTCACTGCTTCCCGGAGCTTCTTCGTACGGATCGAGCCAGGTTCACCGTGCAAACTTCCCTTTTTTCGAGGGAACTCGCGTGTATTCGACGCACACAACGACCGAAACACGTACGCTTTGTATCAGTATTACTCCAGCGAAGCTATACCAAAACCAATATACCGGTATTATTTCGGTATTCCGTCGTTGAAGAGTCATTAAAGATTAAAGCGACGTATCTACAGACTCTTACTACGTTCCGTAATTAGAGAACCTGTATTTAGAATATACTTCAACCTCCAAAATTTCCTCGTCGCTGTTACCTTCATCTAGTTCAAAGATCGATAACATCTTTAATGTTTAATGTTTATTAATCCGAGTGCTTGCAAAGTATTCAAATATTAAGTTACTCCAACAGTCTTGTCGATCGAATTTTAATTCTCGACGAGGAAATTAAATTTTTATTCTTGTAGACATTCCCTCTAATCCGTCTTGTAACATTCAATGTTCAGTCTAAGCACTGTACTTGCACAGTATTCAAATATTAAATTACTCGAACAGTTTTGTCGATCGAATTTTGATTCTTGACGAGGAAATTAAATTTGAATTTTTGTAGACATTCCTTTCAAACGTTCTGTAACCTTCGAATAATAATATTTACGATATTATTAAATTATTCGAATAATCTCTCAGTTTGAGTACTCGTAGTGCTCCACCAGACGCGGCTTGTTTGTTTCTCCGTCGCGAATATTGAACTCGCGATCCTCGGTGCCCTCGAACATCTCGATGGAATCTCCGTTCGCTGTTGGTCTTGTTTGCGTCGTGCCTGTTTTCGCTGAATGCTTGATTTTGACAATAAGATTGTAGCGCGCGGAGGCAAATATTGAAACACTCTTGAACCCGTGTTAACTGATGTTAGTTGATTGAAATTAACGAAATAACGGTATTCCTGATGTGTTAATATTCCTTCTATGCTTAACTCGTCAAAAGTTCGCATCAAAATTGTCGCTGCAATCGTAATTTATACGATAATGTTATATATAAACGTTTTGAGCCAATTTGGACCCCCTTCGATAAAAGGGGTAGTCTAACATATAAAGAATTATTAATGAATTACCTACTGTTAGACAAGCTAAAAAATAGATATTTAAACCTACCACGATAGATCATTTTACCGGTTGAACGATTTATATTCTTTTGTAAAAGACCGGACAAAATTTGGTATCAAATTTTGATTAGCTTCCGATGTAAATAGGAAATATATAACAAAAATGACAGGAGAGAATCTTAAATTTAGCCACACCTACGCAAATAACTAAACCAATCACTTACGGTGACAATCACTTCTCCGCCACACCAATTAGCTAATAGGAACACACACCGAACTGATGTAAACAGCAATCACATATCCAAAATACATTTCGTGCTCAACAACCAAAGAGTCCACTTCAGCAGTCAAGTGTGACCAGTCCAGATAATTTTCATACATTTACAACGATCCCGATCACATTAGTTTGTTCTTCGGGATATTCCAATTTAACATTTCTCGTCGACCGTCAAATTATCGATACATTTACCTTACCGAATACGTATTTAGCGAAATTAACTTCGATGCACCGCCATTAAAAATGCACTATTTTTGCATTCGATTATACGAAACATTTTATCTCGATATTATTTCCGATAACCCACGTTCCGCCGTATCTCCATTATGTGCTCGAATTATGTAAAGTGAAAAAGTTTATACGGTCGTTTCGTACCGGTTCGATCACGGTCGAAAACCGTACACGAAATATTACAACCGAAATTTGGTCGAACAGAAGGTCCGGTTGGCTCTGCGGTAGCCATTTTTAATAATCACGTTGGCACAGCGTCAAATTTTTATTCTGCAAATTCCTCCGGGATCCGCTGGTCGACCGAGTCCCTTGTCGAACGTTCCATTTCATCTCGAATATTTTTATCTCATCGCCGCATGCACCGGTAACTCTTTCATAATCAGCTCTCCTTTTTTTCTTATCTCGCGAACCAGCCTGGATCAATCGACCGTAACGTTTTAAGAGTACGTTTCGCGGGGAGAACGTTTGAACTCGTGACCTGCAAAAGTTCAAAGTGATTTTGGCCCCCGCTAATCGGGTGAATCTAATATCACAGGCGTGTGTGTTGCTTCATCGGAGCATGTATTCGTCTGGTTGCTTTACCCTTTGATACTAAAATTGCTCGTGCTTTCGCGAAACTCCGGCGTAATTCTGATAATGAAAATATATTGGCCTCGCCGGATAACTGACGTTCCTTCTTTTTTTAACGCTGAGACTCGTTGAAAATTTCAGTACGACGAGTGCTTTCAAAATCAACGTTCATTAATATTTTCTAAATATTTGAATATCAGCTTCGCGCAATTTTATCGTTAACTAAATATTCGAATGTCAATTCCGTTCGTTCCCCTGGCTCTATGTTTCTTCGTGCACCTTCAAAAATTGAATTTAAATCAATGATATTTAGCAAACTGAGCTGCTACAGCTGATTCTACATGTTCGATAACTCTTTGTTTGCGCTAATGGAAGTTTGACAACTCAATTTATTGAGTAGACAATTGAATGATTTATCGCAACAAGTGCCATTAGATGTACTTCGCATGGTAGTTAATGCATGACGGTGCACCGTCCCATTTCAGCCGCGTAGTCGGACAGTTCTTGAATGAACGATCTTCAAACAGATGGATAGATCGTGCAAGACCTGTTGCCTGCGTGTTCTTCGGATCTAAATCCATTAGATTTTACCAGCACTTAAAAACATTTGTTCAGTGTACCGTGTACACAAAAAGACCGACAACGAATTTCCCCGAATGGGTAATATTCGAACCCAAAAAAGCAAGGAATGAATAGAAAACTAAGCAAAATAAGACACTGTGTTCTCAGTCTTCTAAAGTGGATGTTAGAACTCTCTATAAACTATATCGACCGCGATTCGCCGGATCACCAAGTACCGACTCCTTTTTCGTTCGATCGTGTGCCTCGTTTCTAACGGTGTCCGCCCCTTTTGTTTTCCTTTTCCCAACCAATTTCGTGATCTCGTTACCGTAAATCTTCTTCGTGTACTCCGCGAACTCGGTAAACCGATAGAATCAAATTATTCGTTTCCCCTCAGGTTTCGAGCGAAGAATACAAATGAAGTTAGTACGAAGGGACTCCTTCGTAGCGATAAATCTTTTCAAAATCCGCGAGCCGCTATCGGTTTCGTTGGAACAATGAAATCATTTTCGCGTCGCAGGTTCGCCTGGCGACTGAATTAAACCTAGGCGCTTTTTACGCCCACGAATCGCGGAAACGGTTTGTTGCTTACCTCGTCGGATTTGGACGGTTCCTCGAAGATAAAACAAACCGCGAAACGAATCGGAATAGAAGCGTTTGTTAACGTTTCGCTGATGGTGCAGCATTGAAACATCGCGTAACGTTGCAGGAGAAATTTCGTGTCGTCGTATATCATCGGAGATTCGGATATTAATAAAAGAGATCTCACTAAATCGGGAATAAAAGTTCGATAAAATATCTGTGTTATATTTCATAGTTGTTTTAAAAGCCAATATTGTACCCTCATAAAAACTGCTCAGTCTTAACGAACTCTAAGATACGTGATATTTTATGATCTCTTGTATTAACGGAGAATTTAATTCCATGTCAGAAACTTTTCGCTTCCCTCGAATAAAAACACATAGTAACGCGTCTGAAAGCTTCTACGTTTTAAAAGGATTGTTTCGGCCACGAGCAAATAGTCGAAATGTTTTTACAACTGTTGCTCGTGGTCGTTGCTTATGGCACAGCCACTCTGTGCTCCTTAACCGTGTACCCTTGAGCTTTACCCACAGAAGACGATGCTTCTGTTACGCAGGAATGAATTCTTGCGGAGACTAAGTGTGAAGGCATAAGTCTGTCAAAATTAATCTAACTTCCCGTCCTGATTTTTCCCATAGGGACTAGCCAATCCTCATCGTTGTCACTTTGACAAGGCAATTCCTAACAATTTGCAACATTCCCACCCACGCTGCTGTCCAGTGTCCAGGTACACCAGTGAGCGAGACGTTGTCCCTTTTTAAATAAACAATTTGGGGAAACCAAAGCCCCCAAGACCCCGATGGTCTGCAGCTATGCGCTACCGCGAGTTTACGATACGTAAATCGTTATTGAGGCAAGGAAAAGCTCCAAGGATTCCAAGTCCTGTGTGGAGTTCGGAGGTTCCTTAATAACAGTAACGTAACTTCCAAGTAAAAATGTCTCAAAAATAGCGAAGAAGTCACGCTCGTATCATAAACCCCGCGATGTTAAGGTTCCTTTGGAATCCTTAACAAGGATTGACGTACAAACTCGCTTTAAACGGACTAAGTAATTGTCGCTATAAACGCTGAATAATTGTAATTTTCCAGGTATCGAGGAACGTTGTTATTAATTAGAAATGCTCCATTAATTATATCGGTGGAACGGTACATCGTGCAGTTTGTTTTTATCCGAGTACACAACGTACCGTGAATGAAGTTAACAGAACGCACGAAATGATCGAATGGACGAAAATGGGAATTAGTGATACGGTTTTGTTAAAATTTAAACTCCTATAGAAACGTATTTATTCGTGAGGCGATCAAATTTTAAAGTTTTCCCTAAAAATGTTCAATGTTTACTACTAGCGTTTAAAACTCGTAAAATATTTGGCTATTAAATTGATCGAATTCTATTACTATTCTGTTAACAAAATATGGAAAAAGATAGACCTATTGTCTAGATAGTTTGGTCACAGTATTGCAAAGAATTAAGGTTCTACGACGATAAGTTTCTTTTTTTTTCTCAGGAATTTTTGTATAATTTCTGGTTTGTAGAGCAATATATGTATATCTGAACTTTGTGCGTCATTGCGTCAACCAAAAGGGGTCAAAGTGTGGCTCGTCAAATTCGTGGAACAAGAAATTGGACAACGAAGTTACGTCGATTAACGGATTAAAATTATTGATCGACCGGATACGGTTAACCGACTCTGCCAGTTAACTGCCAATCGGTTAACCGCGCGACGCAACTTTATTACGACCCTCGTCTCGCGAATTCTATGAATGGAATATCAATTGCGGGGAAACGGACGGCGGATTATCCTGACTTACTTTGCTGTGCTGCGGACCATCAGACAGCACGTGCCCGTCGAATAATTCTCCCGCCTTATTACGCAAATAATCACTTCGTTCATCCATGAAGCAAGCGTAAACTTCCCGTAGAAAAATGTCTACTTACACCAACGGTCTCCAAACTTTTAAAAAAAACAGATATTTCTTCCTTCCTTATTTTGAAATTTCAAGCATTTTTCTAGCGGTAACATACAGAAGATAAATCAAATTTTATAATTTAAATTCGATAGAATATATTTTGTCCCTTATTCTCTCGCTTCCCCGATTAAATAATAAAAAGATAAAAACACACGCGAGATTAAAACTTTAACATTTTCTCGTTTCGGCAAAATTAATTCTACAATTTGACGAGAAGCAATAACGATGAAATTCAAATAATTGATATTATTACACGTTAGCAACAATGCGTCAAGCATTGCGATGTAAATCGGTTACCACGGTTATTGCACAGTAGTAATACTAATAGCAAGTCGAATTTGCAAATGTTTACGTTAGAATTAGCATGCATACTCCAGTAAAGCTGTACGTACATTGACTATCGACTAATTGAGTTTCACTATCGAAATATCCCGGATGATCTCTGACGATGCGAACACGATGTTTATATTCATTATAAAATCGATCGAAGGAACACGCCATATCTCGCTTGCGACTTCGAATCTCAAGATGCAACTGTATCTATCGTAGTAACAAGATTCTATAAATATATGAAAAAAAATGTCAAATATTAAACTATTTATAATATTTAGATATCATATTTGGAAACACATCGAGAAATTGAATAAAAATTCAACTATGTTCGTTTATAATAATCGTGAGAACAGTGACCAATTAAATTTGCTTGAAAATAAATCGCGTTTGCAACGATTTGTTCATCGATCGAAATTTTCCGCGAATCGGTGCGGCTAGACGCAAAGTGTAAAACACTATCGCGAATATGGCAAAGACGCGCCTCTAACGCGGAATTCCAGCCCACCAGTGAGAAACGCTGATTGATTGAACGTGGCTCAGGCACGATCATCTCGTAATCGTTGTAAGCCAAATACGTAAACGCGATACGTGTTGTCGCAACTGGGATACGGGCGGGGAATGCGTCGCGGTAAATAGTAACACGACAAAGATTATCGCGGAGAAACGTTTGTACGCGTCCAATGGGCAACGACCGCAATGATTCTAGTCACGGTTTGCGTAACCATTCGCGCGTTCGAACAATACTCGACCCCGGAGAACCGCGATCCTTTTAGGGGCGAGCTGTACTTTTTCGCGATTGACACTGAAACCTAACATTGTTCACCCCCCGGGGGAAATACCGCGCCAACGTTTCGAGAATTTAGATTTCGTACAGAATTAATTTTTCCTCGAGAAGCGTGAAAAATTTTAGCTCGTGCAGAATGGGTTTTTAGACTTTGCCTTATACGAGAGTATCAAAAATGCGAAGAAACAAGAAAAGAAAACAACTAAAACGACGTTGAATCGCGCAAAAAAATGATTGTAAAATGATTGTAATTGACCCCTGCAATGGAATATCGATTTTGAACACGACTAAATAGCATCAAAAACTTAATTTGGACATAATAAGAATTTTTTTAAGTTTTTATAATACCGTTGT
This sequence comes from Colletes latitarsis, assembly GCF_051014445.1. Taxonomy (NCBI): domain Eukaryota; kingdom Metazoa; phylum Arthropoda; class Insecta; order Hymenoptera; family Colletidae; genus Colletes; species Colletes latitarsis. The sequence continues at coordinate 47,632,704 of NC_135134.1, forward strand.
GAGCTTTGAAAAAATTGAAATAATTATCGCCAACTTCTATTACTTTCTATTCCCCGACTTTCGTGGTAAAAGTTGAATTTCATGGCGGTAGAATTCCGATGGTTTAAATTCGAAGTATGCGTCGACCAAATTTTTCACTCCGTCGAATTTTCGGAATGTTTGCCCTCTGAGACAGTGGTCCCATCGATCGAAATAGACGGTAATCAGAAAGTGCTGCATCTGGAGAATAAACTAGGTGATGGGAGGACTGCCCAACTTAGAAATTTCAGCGGTGATTTTTTGGGGATATTCGATCGCAATAAGAAAAGAGGAATGTTAGAAAGACAGCAAGGATAATTAAACACGTTTTTGTTCTTTGAAACTATGTTAAAATTTCAACCAAAAATGTCCATTTCCGACAAATACCAAAAAATAGTAATTTAAAATAACGAATTTCGTGGCATATAAATCTTTGTGATGCGCGTTATATACCAAAAACGAAAGCTTTCCGCGACCTAATTAACGACCAACGTCCCCATTTTTGGGGACAAAACTACAAAAGATTTTCTGCTCTCTAAATGGTCTTACCAGCGACGGTCATTGTTTCAAAATTGGAACGCGCTTTTTTTAGATTCGAGATAGACATTATATGTTTAACGGCCGTAACATTAATCTATGATCTTCGAGAATGTAACGCAAGTATGATGAAACGTTTCATGAGTGAATGTAAATTATTTGACGTTTGAACGGAGGAAAACGAAAGCGACTCGAGATTTATTTTAATTAAAGCTATTCGTCTAAAGATTATCTGAAAGGATATTGCAAAAATTCGGGATAATCTAAAATTTACACAAAAATCATTTTCAACTAATCAGCATGGATTTTTTTTGTATAAATTAAAAACATCCTCTTTTTTAAAAAGGTGACCTTTTTCCCCTCAAACCGGAATATTGCAGAACCAAAAAATTAATTTATGTTTCCGATAAACTACTTCCTGAATTTTCATATTCATACTATTCGCTCATAAATCAACGAAACGCTTTTTTCTTTCGTCGAGTCCAAACATGAAGCTTGTAAAAAAATGTGAAATCGCTATATCAGTTTCGACGTTAAACGAGTTACATAATGTAAAAACTCTACTGTCCGAGAACAAGGTACAGCCATTGCGCAAGCGAAATGATCCGAAGAGGCGAAGGAAACAATATTTATTAGTGTTATATAAGATTCAGTATTTATTATTCCTCCGTTCCATTTGAAACTGGACTGCGTATTACACGATACTTTGGTTTATTGAGCAACCATAATTACTGACTTCTTTCCTTGATATAATTCTACTTTATGCTCTCACAATTGACTCTCATCTATCTTTTAACCGTCGAACAGATTGCAGGCTACCCTGTATACTTAAAAAAATAAATATATAGCTTGGCAGCTACGAATCGTGCTAAATCTAGTTTGAACAACATTAATTCTCCCATAAAAAGAATAAACTATCAATCGTTGAAATGTATTTCAGGAAATGAAAAATAACTGTTTTCCAATTAGAAGCAAATTCATTCTGTATTCGATACAGCAAATTTAACATTTGCATCTTCTGACACAGATTTCTCGACAGCTGACTTTTCTTAATTTTTCTCGGTATTTCCTGTACCCCGATTTTAACTAAATATTTTTACCTTACTTCTATCACGCGTATTCGAGCTTTGACATTTATTCGATTTATTTTCTTCGTATTTCTATTCTTATCTTGTCATTATATGCATCTCGTTTTCGAAATAATATTGCTCGCATCAACACTACTGCTAACGAACACTCTGTATCTGACAGTTTTAATGTATCTTTTCAATCAGTGATGAGTAAGTAGACCAATGGATATCTGGCCGTAAATAAACAAATAAAATAAAATAAATTTTCGTTAAGGTATCCTAATAGCTTCGATCTACCTTGCATCGGGTTGGACGCGTTTCGAAATCTTCCCGAACGTTTCAAAATTCTCAAGGCAAGTTCGAGGAAGTTATCGACGCTGGGTCGTCGCCAGAGGCGTCGAAGGGGATCAGACGCCGGGGGTGACTGGGCTCGCGATCGTGCCCTCGAAACGAGTGACCGGTTTGGAAATAATGCGAGCGCGGGAGTACAGGTCGGTTCGGTTGGTACGCGAATTAACGCTCAGGAAATCGGATTACGTCGTGACCCACAGCACCGCCTGTCTACTAACTCTTGCATTAGCCTCCCTTCGAGCAAATTGCGTTTATCCTGGAGCGAGCAGGACGATCGGCTTGCCGGGAGTACTCTACCCCCGGGGTAAATTGCTAATTCGCGAGTCGCAGAAACAACACGATCGTGGATAGCACGCGGGATTTCGGCCCGTCGAAACTGACCCTTGAACTATGCAATGGCCCGTGGCCCGATGAGAAAAGTTGCAAACATCGTCGGAATCGCCGCGCCCGAATGGACGTTGAAAAAAACAATTACGCCTGACGTAAAATTCTCGGATACGGCGACGCTGCAGTTCCTCTACGATGGTCCATAAATTCTACCATTGTTTATTTTTTCATTGTGAACATAAATATAATAACGACAAAATTTCTTCTTACGGTGTAAGCTGCTTTGCTGCGGGTAGGATCTCGTGAGAATTTCGTAGGGGGACAGAAAAGGAAAGGAGGGGGTTTTGCAGCAGGCTCTGCCTTAGACGACTGAGATTTTGGGGAGTCGATCGAGCGCTTGTGAGAGCGCAATCCCTCTGGTGGCGAGCATGGGAAGCGTCTTTACTTATACTGTCGTAAATACGATTCGCGAACATTATTCTTTATTTTCGACTTCTTTTCACGAAGAAACAACGAAACGCCTCTATATACTGTGTCTCGAAACGAGCGAGTAAACAGCTAGGAGTCGATCGAATCCACGATCTCAAGGAGCCCGAAGATCTCGAAAACCTCTTGATCGATCAGCGCGAATCTATGGCTACGTAATTGCATCGAGGAGGAGAGCTAATAAGAGGAAAATAATCGTCGCTCGTCTCGAGCTTCGAGGAACGTTTCGAATAACCTGTTAGAGTCAAAACTGCAACGATGCATTCCCGGTTTCATTCAGTCTCGTTGGCGGGAGACACAATGCCCGGTAAAAGTAATTGCATCCCTCGCGAGAGAGAGAGAGAGAAGGTTAAATCGCCTGTTAGAACGCTAAACAGATAATTGCGCGTAATCGACCGATTGGTCAACTCTCGCCAGCGCTGGTAATCGTGTACGATCGTTTCGCCATCGATTACAATTATGGGGACCAGTCTCGTTGCCCCGACGTCCTTGCAATAACGTTACGAGCACAAAAATCGTAACGCTGTCTTTCGCGTCGAAACCGCCGAGGGAAAGTCGGGCTTCGTCGAAGGTTGCGTACGAACACGAATGTAACACAAATTGAAAGATCTCCGTACGATCACTCTCTCCCGTAAAACGTTATTATTAATGACTTACGTAACGGACGGTCGTCGTTCTTTTCGCGAACTGATCGGAGCAATTACCTGTTATTCGACTTTCGAGGCCACGTCGATCGAACCACCTGACGCCTACGGCCATATTCAGACGTTATGCTGTCGCCTGGGACACGAACAGGTCCCACGCTAGACCAGCGCTGAAAATTTCACTCGAAACGATCCACGCGAGATTTCTTGATAAATTAATTAAGCGACTAGCTTCTTCGGGAGTCGAACGACACGCTTGTGCGGATAAGAAGGAATTAGGTTGCAATTTTGACGAATCGTGATTCGCTGTCCGCGAGCCTGGCTCGTAATGTTTACGTTTGGACCAAAATCTTCGTCACGAATCAGACTCGTTAAAGTACGGAAAGGGGTTAATTGGTCTGTGATCAAATTAAATTTAGAAGCAAAAAAAATAATAAACGCGTATCCAAATCGATTACCACTCACTCGTCCGCACCCTGCACCTAAGAAATGGGTACAGGGTCCCGGGGGCCCCACGTGGAGGTGAGATGAGTGGATTTGACCAGAGTGGGCCCGCCAACTTCGTCGAAATTCTCTGCACCAAGCTGCCACCAAGGTAGCAGCCCAGATATAGGAGAATATCGGCTACATCGGGGTTTTCGACCTGTCAAAAGTCAGGAAGACCCACTCCAGCCTCGTGCCCCCTTTTCCGATGTGCAACGACGAACTCGCGCTTACGCACGCTGTAAAAGTTCGGCCTCGTTTGTTTTCTGAAACAGAAACGAACAACGACAGAAGCGTATTCTTTGTATTTTGATGTACAATGACAAACTCGTACTTACGAACGCTATAAAAGTTTGGTCTCGTTTGTTTTCTCAAGCAGTAGCATACTTTTTATTTTAATAACCTTTTCTTTTTAAAGGTATTGCTCCCACGGTATATAGGACGTGTAATGTAGTTTATAATTATTGCAAATGGACTACTTGTCCGGGCATTGTTGATATATATATTTTTTCTTCGTTAATTAAGAATCTTCGACCTTCGTAATAGTAATCATATTTGTGCTTTCGTTTCCTTGATCTCACAGTTAGATCTCATTTGTATTGCACTATGTATGCCCATAAATATTTGGTGGGAATGTTAAATACTGTACATATTTTCACATTTTCGCGCCTTAATAAATACGCAGGTGTGTGCACAAGTATTCGTACATGGTCAGAGAAGCACGTGGAGACATCTCTTCGTCGGCGATCGAAGATCCTGGCTGCGTATCGTACATGAAACCAGAGAGAATCGCGCGTATTTTTACCACGCGATCTGCACGGGATTGCACGGAATCGCAACTGTTATAAATTGATTGCAAAATTTCATTGGGGATTTGTAGCCCTCCGCAGTGCGCAATTTCGACTTGCACCTGGGTTTTTTCCCCCCGGTTGCAGGGTAATATATTTGACAACGCGTGTGTAGGTGCGTGTGACGATCGCGTAGGACAGCTTGTAGGATCAACGTGTACTAAACAAATTCACAAAAATCGTTCCATCGATATCCGTTCGATAAACGATACCCTCGAAACGACGTTCGTATCGTTTTGGAAAACGATAGGGATACGATAAAATTAATATTCGAACGCTATAGAATTCTCACGACGAAAGGTATAAATATTTTATTACACAGGGTGTTCGGCCACCCCTAGGAAAAATTGTAGTGAGCGATTCTAGAGGCCAAAATAGAACGAAAGTCAAGAATACCAATTTATTGATGGAGCCTTTGTTAAAAAGTTATTAACGTTTAAAGTTCCGCCCGTACTTAATTTTTTTCTCGAAAATGCGCAGGATTTCGGGGGTATGTCTACTCACCAAAAATGATTGTAATTGACCCCTGCAATTAAAAATAAATTTTTTAGAACGATTCGAAATTCTTTAATTTTGTTGAAAAATTTCAAACCTCGAATTTTTTTCTCGAAAGTGGGTAGGATTTCGAGGGTATGTCTACTCACCAAAAATGATTATAATTGACCCTTGCAACTAAAAATAATTTTTTTAGAACGATTTGAAATTTTTTAATTTTGTTGAAAAATTTGGCCCCCTGTCGATTTTTCTTAAAAATTCCTTTTTCATTTTTAGTAATTCTGTTTGACGCCGTACAGAAAAGTTGTCTAATACTATTTTGTAGGTGCCCATGAGCTCTACTTCAGAAAAAAGTTTCATTGAAATATATTCACAATTGTAGGAGTTACGGCTGTTTGAAAATTGGACCATTTTTATGAGGTTTTTCTCATTTTGCGGGGTCAAGGACCAACTTTTCAAATATTTTTGCGATTTGTACATATTCTCCATCAAAATACGCGTAGTTTACTTTTTTAAACATTAAAATCGTCCAATCCGTTCAGAAGTTATCACGTTTTAAAGATTCATATGAAAATTCGGGCAGACATTTCTGGCCAGAAATTATGTTTTTGATAAAGAATTTTTTTCTCGAAACTGAGTAGGATTTCGGGGGTATGTCTATTGACCAAAAATGCTTGCAATTGACGCCTGCAACTAAAAATAATTTTTCCAAGACGATTCGGATGTCTTTTTTTTCACCCAAAAATTTCACATCTTCTCGAATTTTTTTCTAGAAAGTGGGTAGAATTTCGGGGGTATGTCTATTCACCAAAAATGACTGTAATTGACCCCCGCAACCGAAAATAATTTTTTTAGAATGATTTGAAATTCTTTAATTTAATGTTTTAATAACTCTTTAACGAAGCCTCAGTCAAAAAATTGATACACTTGATTTTCGTTTTATTTTGGCCACCAGAATCTTCCATTAAAATTTTTCCCAGGACTGACCGAACAACCTGTATATTATAGTGGCCAAAAGCGTACAAATTATTTATCCATCGAAAGGTCCGTTTGTACACGCGATATTATTACAAACCCGTAAGAAGCGAGAAGCAGTCAGTTTCCAGTAAAGTAGAGTCATCGGCAACGAACGCGAATTAATTCGTTGCCTTGAACTCCGGGTACGCCGGAACTTGATTTCCCCTTAGAACGCAAAACGATACTCCCGCGACGAGAGCCGCTTAACCGTCGACAATTTGACGCGGGACAAACGTTTCGGGCCAGGGGCTGGTCGACGTGGCTATTTGCAATTCAGCACGGGTATCCGGTATCCGTATTATCGTTGAAAAGGCCGAAATGCCCGGCGCGGGAATACCCGGAGGAAATAATTTTCAACGAGCCCGCGGACCGTGGGCCTCGGAGAACGAACAAAGATGAAAAGCCCGACCGCGAATATGACTGACATCGGGGGTGGCTATATATCCTGGCGATCTACGCGAACGAAAAGTGGCAAAAAAAAAAAAAAAAAAAAGGTGGACAGAGAGTGGGGAACGTAGTAAGCGTATGGATGAAAGAATAGAGGAAACGAGAGAAAAATAGCGAACGTTGGATAGCGAAAGGGATGGACGGGAAAAAGGTACGAGGAGAAAGAGAGAAGAGCTACGAGAGAAGGCACGAGGTGCTTTAGAGAGTAGAGTCCAATTTTTAATGAAAGCGCGGAAAGAACCATAAGTGCATATAGTGGCCGCATTTGTCCGCTTCTGAAGGGTACTTCATGCAGAAGAGTCCTGCAGGACTACCGTGCTCGGTCGGTCCGATCCGGTTATAGCCCGGCTATATCAGGGGGAAAAAAGATTCCAATAATTGCTGGTCGAAAAATATCGACAGTAAACTCTCTCGACCCTTTAATTGCATACCGACGCACAAGGCATATTGGTTTTTCAGTCGTGATTCTCTCTGCACCGTGCTCTTTCGCCTCTCGTTCTCTCTCGCGCTTCGTCTGTGATCTTTCACCCCTTTCCGTCGGTTCCTTCGCTCCGAAATCGCCAAGCTTTTTCTGGTTATCGCCCCCCGTATTCGGGGTGACCTTTTTCCCCTTGACCGGAAAGGTCAAATTTTGGTACGTCGTGGGGGATACCGGAAGTTGATATGCTTTTCAATTTTTCCTAATTTTATTCGAATCGCACACTGAAATGTACCCTCGATGCTTTAATACTTTTCCATTGATACATTTTGACCCTTCGTCTTTAAACGCCACGAGCAAAGATTGGAAGAAAATCCATTGGTTACGAAAATAAATATGAAGAGAGTATCAGTTTTCAATTTGCAGCGAGCATTGTCAACTCCATTTCAGAGGAGAAATATTTCTTATTAGAAGAGAATGTTCGAACGAAAACGAAGAATAACATAAATATCGATTTAAAAGATAGATTACAAACCCTGGTATATGAGACAGTCTTTAGACGTACTGAAATAAATTGCACTTTTTAAAATCAAACCAGATATTGCCATCCGACCATAAAATTGTTTTTACTGTTTTTTCATGTGACAAATGCAGGTGTCGCTTAATAACTTATTTCTGACATCGGGTCTGGATTAGATCTAGATAGTCCATTTGAAATAGATTCACCTAGAAAGTTCAATTTGAGCTACGCAATAATTCCGGTTCCTTGGTTACCAATTCAGACTCTTCACCGATGTCTAAGCAATAGAAATTATCCTTTGTCGCGGGCTTCCAACTGGTCTTGACGAAATCATCGTGACACGTGGTAGGATTTCTACGTTAAAAATGTGAAATATATATTATTTAAATGATTGTTAAATTAATAATATTTACCCCGTTCTAGCGAAGTTGGTCCACATCGTGGTCAGACGTTCCAGTATAATTCTGTCTTTCGTGCCATTTGCAGGTGGTTCACGGTTTTTGGCTTTACAAATAGGCGAGTAAAACAGGTATGCCAATTCGTCCATATGAGATGCCCCTAAAAGTATGTTTAAGTATTACTCTTGCTTATAAACTCGACGACAGCCCTGACATAAGTGAGATTCAGAGTAATGTAGGTTTACCATTGACCAAACGTTTACACCTGAGATCCGTGAATGTGTTTTCATTCCCGACGTACGAAAATCTGTAAACGTAAGTAGGCGTGGACGTCCTTTTCAAACGATCCCTCAGGTACAGTTTTAAGGGCGCGATAAAAAATACGTATGTTTGGAAATATATAAACATGTCCAGTTTCTTTATGCTAATTGGTTGCCCATCGAAATACCAATCCTTGACAGTCTTTAATAATTCTTCTAATTCTACGGGCCCTAACTTTTCTAATTTTCCTAAGACCTTCACGTACTCCGGTAAATAATTATTATAAATTTCCATTCTTTCTTCGCCATTCGCTGAAACAAAATAATAGCATATAGATACGGCCAACGCGTCGCGTGTACGTCGATAAAATTCACGGTTACGCTTCGTTTTGGAGGACTTATTTTATGCGTCAAGTCAGTAAAGTATCGATCAAGCTCGATGTTAAATCTGTACTATACTTACGACAGAACCCGTCGCTATAAAAACGCACATAGGCTGTCTGAGTTAATCAGTGGTAATATCAATGGTAAATAATAAAGCCAAAATTGTTGGTCTTCCAAAACGAAGTTCAACCAAAATCACCGTTGCAGAACATGCTGCATTCGTATGGCAGGTAACCAGCCATAATAGGAATGCTGTTATCGTTCGAGTATAATTGTTCGATTGGCAATGGCAAAACTGGATCGTCTGCCATTCCATCGTAACTCACTCCAAAGGGCAACTCATACAACTCCAAGTCCTGTAAAACGATAAAGGAAACGTTACGTTTGTCGTTAAAAAATCGCCTGATTGTCTCGAGACGCGGTCATGGAAAATATTTTGCCTGTCTCGTAATTATGGACGAATAAGCTCCGACGATGTCCTTGTCGGGCACTTTACGCAACATTTCGACGACTTCCTCGGGATCTGTCGACGTTATTCCGAGGATCGACGCGAGTTTAAAACTGCGTTCCGCAACAAATTGTCCGGAGCTCCAATTGGCAGTCAAAAATCCACTTTGTAAGATTGCTTTGTGAAAGAGTCCTGTATAAAAATGACGATTTATCAGATTATTGAAATTTTAACTGGTAACGGTAGGTGAGAATCGATAAATCTACCTCGTGCTTTTGGCGATATAGATAAGGCGTGAGTTATTGCTCCTCCCGCGCTTTGACCAAAAATCGTGACGTTGCCAGGATCGCCTCCAAAGTTGGCAATATTCTCCTTAACCCACTGCAGAGCTGCGATCAGATCTTTCAGAGCCTGGTTCCCGGACGCGACTCGGTGCCCAAGGTTCAAGAAACCTTGAAAATTTCAACGATAAATCTTTTCCTTTAATTATCGAGTCGAAAATGATCCAACTAACCGAATGCGCCCAATCTATAATTAGCTGAAACGAAGACAACGTCTTTTGCGACCAAGTAATCAGGACTCATTAGCTCGGGGCTTGCGGATCCTGTTGTGAATTTACCGCCATGGATCCAGAACATGACTGGCTTCGATCCACTGACAGAATTGGTATACACATTCAGGTAAAGACAATCCTCGTTTCCGATTACATTGTACGGTGGATGTTGTCTCGCCTGTACGCAGATCTTTTTGGTATATTTGGTGCAGTTTCTGATATCTGTCCATGGAGCGGGTGGCTCTGGATCCTATTTCCAAGTCGAAAATAAATATTAATGTCTATTCGATAATCTTTCTACTTGTCCCATTTCAATTTACCCGGGCAAATATCTCGAAAGATACGAAAAAGATGTTCCTCGAACATGCTTGCAAAGGTAGACGTCAATTTTTTTTATTTGAAACGTACGTTTTTCTCTATATATTTTTACGGCTTGTATCGTGACATAATATTTACCTGGGTAGATTAAAATGAGTCATCCTTACGTTGCTGTTTGATACTTCTCATATTTGTTTACGCCATTGTATTTAATGGAGATTGGAGTTAAACGAGATTGTAAGCAATATTTTAAGATAATGTAAGTGACTAATAGTAATAAATGCATTACCTTGAATCTGAGTTCTCTAACAGGAGGAGCCGCGAAAGGTATCTCGTAAAAAGCGATGTAAAAAGCACCCAAAACACTTTTTACGATAGTACCCTGTACTTTACCCTGCTTTGTAGTAACAGTCGGCTCATTCATTATTGCGTAAGACCCTTGTCAGCTAAACAAGAGTTCACCACACTCTACACAATATATCTAACATAATACACATAATTTTAATACATAAATTCAATAATTTCACCGTTGAAATTATACGTCGTAAAATAAATTTTAATTCGGTCTACCGAGACTTTCTTGACTAATTGTACATACAATTGTTTATTAAATTAATAGTTCTTTTTGCGTGACGTCAAAAAAATGTCAATAATTTATACCTTGGACATATAAAAAGTTTTACTATCAACTTTTGCTTTTCAATTCGTCGATCGATTTTATACGAACAGCTTGAAGCAGCTGCTCTGACATTTTAGTCCAAAGTGAGGCCAGTATTTTAGGCCACACTCGAGGATGCTAGGAATATTAATAAAAGGAATCATAACTGTGGAAATACCATAGTGAACGTACGACGTAAAATTTCTAAAACAGTCGTCCAGGCGTTTTAAAATGGACGTTTGCTTAATCGAGGTTGTTACCTCAACGTGAATCGCAAAAATGTCTCCACGTTCGTTTGAAACGTCATAAATATCGCGTACTACCATTTCACTACCTCGGCCTTAAGGAATATACACCGTAAACGTTGTACGAACCTCATTTTTATAAAGTGTATACTCACTTTTCACTCTCTTTGTACGAGCGTATGATAGAGAACTGCGGTTTGATCTTGTCTGGTTGGGAATTTGACACGATCGCGGTTAAACATTGACATTATATATAGCAGTGTCTCAAGCACGGTGAAGTCGTTTATATATACATAATATATGTAAAATATATGCAAAATATGCCGGACACTTGTAAATATGCAAAGTACGTGCGCATAGAGCGAAATACACACGATGTCCCAGCAACAACGATGACGATCACATCTGCCAATTTTTAACATATTATTTAATATTTGCATACATACTGACAATTTTAAATGCACATTTTGCATTTATTTTACGTATTTTACACATATTATACACATCTGTCGGTGATTATGAGTTTCTGTCAAATACTCTTTGCTCCGAGATATTTATGCTATTGTGCTCGGATAAGAAATATTTTGTCAGTAATTTTTATGCGTAGATTTGACCCCTTAAGTATTTACATATATTCCTGAAAACCTCTGTACGTTAATATCTAGTTCTTTTATACGCTGTTGGCGACCTCGTAATATTACTTTTTATTTATTAATTTTGGGGTTCAGAAAATTTTAAACTCCAATTAACTGAGACATTCCAGAGTCAACGGTATGATCAACCTTATAGCGATATCGAATCTGACGGTAATGGAGAATACGCCAACAGCCAATTGTTTCAGGCGAAGTGATCCTGCATCCGCTATACGGGGGTCATAGGTCTCCGTGCGCCGCGTGTCAATTTGCTGCGCAATCGCAAGTCACTGGCCGGGAATGCACGCTTTGTACGCTCACAGAAATGAGCATAGCGCTTTCCTTGGCACGTAGATCGCGACTGTACTAAAATTAACTCTTATCTTAAGATACCAGTACTACAAATTTTGAACAAAATAATATCCGATTGTCCAAACACAAAATATCGATCTCAAACTTTTCTCGATGCAATAACAAAAAGAAACAGTTTAGTGGACAATTTTCTATTTACGAAATGGCGTAGAAAAGCGAAATTCATGCATACGGTCTTAATTCGCTGATCAGAGGCTGTATAGATTAATAGAAACACAATTACAATAGCTGCGATATCATTTATTAGTCTTATCATATTCCAACAAAAATTATGAATCGTTGTGGATCTAATAACAAGTTCCGTTACACAGAAAATTATATTGCCGGATTTGGTATGTAAACTCGTTACATTAAATCTGCAAAGAGAAAAATCACGTGAGGCCCTTAAACGTAATTAAATTTAAAAATGAGATTAAACGTAAGATATCACGTACCTAGTTGTAGCAAGTGCAAGTACCCTTTATGCATTTTCCACCCTTTCTGCCCTCGCCCCGACAGTGGGCAGAGCAAACAGCGTCCCCGAAGATGCAGGAAACACCTTGCGTGTCGACACCACTATCCGCAACATTCAATTCGAGAGGATGTAAGTCTTCCCCTGAAATATTCGCAGTTACATTAGTTTGGGTCAGAACAGAAAGTTCATCTTTCAAACGATGTTTTAATAAAAAATTATAGATAGATTTTTACATAAACGCAAACGGATTTCTTTCTAGAAACGCTTTAGAAATCGTTCTCCGAAAACCTTTTCATTCGACGAGTACTATTTCTATTTATTTCTACTTAATAATGTGTACTAACCTTCGGCCACCTGATTGGGAGCAGCCATGGCAGCAACGACTGCTACGAGCATGAAGACAACGAGAACTTGGATTTTCATTTTGCTTTCGTATAAATCGGAGTCTGGTCACTCTAAATTTTTAAACTGACTTTTCAACCGATTTACGATGTTTATATAGAGACCCACCTCACGATAACTGATATTCTAGCGAAAGGTGGGGTTCCATTTCTATCGATAAGATGTAAATCCGCGATATTTTATCGCGCTTATTGTGTCTATTGTCACCTTTTAATATCTTTATCTGCGCACTTCATTTATCGTTTCTTTAATCTATAATATTTATTTTAAAATAGTTACTTGTACGATTTTACTATTTATAGTATTTATAGAATTTTCGTGACTCATAAGAATTCAACGAACTTTGTTCCAGCGTGATCAGAAAACTGTTGAAGAAATCAGATACTCGTCAACTTGTAAATACGTGCACTATTTGTATTAATATTCAACGGTGAAATTTTATCAAACTTCAGAGTTGACTTGATTATTTATAATAGTCCAAAAATCATAATCATCGAGAAAAAGACGTATAATCTTATTAAAAACGTTTACGTCCTCAACGCCATAAATACTCGTATTGAAACATTGTTAAGCGAACATTTGATGTCACAGTTTTGTAGTAATATAAGAATAAAAATCGAGATCGTAATCGTTTAAAATAAATTGTATAAATAAACGTGTCGTGAAGATTGTCCTTGTAACTGAACGGAATTTAAAGTAACAAAAAAAACAAAAAGATTATCAGTGATCTTATCGATAAATGGAAATCGAAAATTCGAGAAAAGTAGCATGACACAAGATGTTTACTACATCATATCGCATAATCGAATCTCCTCTTCCTGTGTATAAGATTTCTCGATGCATTTATCAATTTTAAGAAATACATATTGTATTTATCTGAAAGTATATTTCCGACGAGCATTGACGTTGTACAGATTGAACGAGGTAAAATTATTTCACCCTGTATCTTAGTAAATCAATGAAAGATAAATACGACTACGCAATATAATAATACATAGAATTGATAAAATCAACGATAATCAGTCGAGCATTAGTAATTCGTGTAAAAAAAACAGATAATAACAAGGTGAAGTGGGTATTGCAAAAGATCATGTACTTGACATAAAACAATAAAATTATTGGTAAAAATACTAAGTTTATCCTCGATCATTTCTCAAATTATAATGTGACAAATAAAAGTATTAAATAGTTCTAATAATTCTACTAATAGGAAAAGGACGTTATCAAAAAAATTATAAGTACTAACACTATTTCAACAAAAACGTGTCTTTTAGCACCTTTGATAGAAATAATCTTATAGTTTATTTATTCCAAATTTTTTAAAGACACATCAATTTGAAGCGCCGATTTCAATGCATCAATCCATCAATTCCATCGTCTTTCAAACTACAGTATATCGACTTTTTCTAATATATTTATCCATTACACATAGGACAAGGGTACACATTTGGGAACAGATTTTCTATGCAAATAGTGATATCGTTTATTTTACACTCAAATATACAGAAAAAATTTCGTTCTTCGCATCGAAATTTAATAAGATGAATTTGAACAAATCGATGTACAGAATGAAAACATGTTTTATCAATAAGTATCTTGCCACTCTCTGAAAACCAAAGTCAGTCTTTAATCGCTTTAAGTAGAAAATTCCATCGTTGGATGTCGGTGTGCACGCGAATGGTTGAATTTAACCAAAACGTTGATCCCAGAGATCCTTGAAGTTAGTTCTAAAAAAGGAAGAATACTGTAAGACAGAGAACCTAATTGACGCCTTCGAAGAACGCACCAAAATTTGTGCAAATAAAAAAAAAAGCAGAAAACGCAATGAAACGTTGCTTTGAAGTGTATCATTCTATACAGAATCATTAATGAACTGAAATATGGAAATACACATATTCCAACATTTATTATAGACCAATCTAATCGAAAAAATCACATACTTGCGACAAAGACAGACGCCATCCTCGCAGCGACCACCGGCTTTGCCCATGCTGAGACAGTTGGCAGCGCAAGCACTATGCTCAGCGATCCCCTTGATCGATAGGAGGTCACAGGTCACTCTTCTTTGTCTGAGAACGCGTTCTTCCGCTGCGGGCAGTTCCAACAGTTCAAACTCGCTCTCTGAAAAGCACGAAGCAGTTGTATACATTTTGTTTACATTATGATGCAAGCGACAATATTGCGAAAGACTTGAACTGTTTTCATCTATTTACATCTAGATCATCGAATATCTCGACGTACTTGAATTTGTTACAAATTCTTCTATACAAATATTTTAACCTACGCGAATTTCTTTAATGCGTTCAAAAAATGTACACAGCGCGGGTAATTCACTGATAAATGATTTTTATAATATTAACCAGTCCATTATTCTATTAGAACCTTAAATCAAAGATTACAAAAAATTTTGCGCGTATTTGGTTATTTTGGTTCTCTCGTGAACAGACGTTTAATAGAAAATTAATAGGAAATGTGCGAGTATTCGAACATTTAAAAATCTATGATAAATTTTACACTCACCTACGGGTGCAGCCATGACCGCGGCTGCAGCTACGAAGAGAAAAGCGGCTAGAAAGTAAATCTTAACCATCTTGGTCTTCGTTTGAGATTTTTGTTCTGCTTTGAGAAAAGACTGAAGAGAAACTGATAGTTCAATCGGATGCACAAGCTGTTTATATACAAATGTTCTTTTGCACTACGGGAGTCCCCGTCAGACGCGTAAATAGCTGTAATTCCGTAAAAATCTTTTCCTACTATGTAGTGACACAATGTTATGACTACACTGTCAGTCATTATGAAACCTCAATGTGCTGTAGTATGAAAAATATATAAAAACTGCTGAATCCAATTATATGATATACGCATATCTTTATTTATCGATTATTGTAATTTGCATTAATCATTTTTTTAACCGAATGGTCTAATAGATCCAATCTTTTATTTTATTTTAGTATTTCACGTATCATGGACATACATTAATCTAGATTAATAATACAACTTCGATGCAAGGTACGATATCGTTTATTTTTAATTTAAGTGTACATTAATAAGATTATATACTTTTATAGAACAATATGATTAATTCTAGTTGCTGGAACCCATTGAATTTTCGATGTACCCCTTACTAAACAGCGATGGAAACGCGTCGAAGCGTTTCGATGATCTTTGAAAATCATTGATACTACATTAAGTTACGCAGAAAATTCTATCGCCAGATTCGATGTATATTCGAGCAGTCCGGGTCAATGTATAGCATTAGCTCTGAAAACAACAAAATAACACATGGGTACATTGTACAGATTTTCTGCCATTCTGTATTAAAAAGAATTAGAAACTTTCCATACATAGTTTAATGCAAAAAGTCGCAAACACTTGGGATCGTCTTCATAATCTTTTCAAAATCAATATTCGTGGCTTATAAAAGATGTAATTAAAAGATTTCACTGGTTATACAATGGTTGGAATCTTGGATTACAAAATTAGATTGGCAACACCGAGAAGATTAAATTTCAAAGATCGCCGTACCTAGTTGTAGCAAGTGCAGGTACCCCTTATGCATCTGCCACCTTTTCTGCCGATGCCACGACAATGGGCAGAGCAAGCCCAATCTCCAAAGATACAGGAAACGCCTTGCGTATCGACATCATGTTCCGCAACACCCAATTCGAGAGGGTGTGATTCTGCCTCTAAAATATTCGCAGTTGTATTAGTTTGGGTCAGAACAGAAAGTTCAACGAAAAATTATAGATAGGTTCCTATTTAAACAGAAATTGATTTCTTTCTAGGAACGCTTTTCAAATCGTTCTTCGAAAACCTTTTCATTCAACGAGTACTATTTAATAATGTGTACTAACCTTCAACCACCTGATTAGGATCAGCCATGGCAGCAACGACTGCCACGAACATGAAAGCGACGAGAACTTGGATTTTCATTTTGTTTCGATCAGGTCGGTGTCTGGTCACTCTGAAGTTTTAAACTGAATTAACAACCGATTTATGGTGTTTATATACACACCAGATTATGAGATATTGACATTTTTTTAATGGGTGGGGACACGTGCATTTCTCGCAATAAGTTGTTGCAACATCTTTATCGTACCTGCTGTTACACATGTTGTCACTTTACATTATCTGTGTCTTCCGTGATCGTTCGTTTCGATTGCATTTTTCCCAATTCTGCTTGCCAGTTAATAAAACAGAAAGAAAATATCTAAAATTAATGACTGCTCCAGGTCATCCAAGTATCTTCAATCGTGATGATACGAAAAAAATATTTTGTATACAATTTAAATGTTATCGAGAGATCAATACCTTGCAAGGAGTATATTTTAGTCAAGATCATCGACGTTTCCTGTTGCATTTGAGTGACCTAATTTAAATAAAAAATATTGTAACAGTGTAAATTTGAAATTTCCAGTGTATACTCTGCAATTGTTACTTTGTTTCAAAGATTGCACGGAAGTGATGCATGCATCTTTATCTCACTCTTCATCCGCTTAATCCACCGAAGAGAACATACTTCATGAAATCAATGAAAGACAAATACTACGCAATGTAAGAATACGTGGAATTGATAAAAGGGGCGTCTATCAGTCGAGTACCAATCATTCATACAATGGAATAGATAACGAGAAAGAAAAACGCATATTGCAAAAGATTGTGTTCTTAATGAAAAACCTTTAGCTAAAAATTTGAGCAAACGCAACAACATAACGCAGTTCACAGTATGATAACGATCATAGTATTTCTTCCAATCAGATGTTAAATCCTGAACGCGTATCGCACCTTCTGATACACATGTTGCCACTTGTCAATATCTAAGTACATATCCACTCTTGATTTATCGTTTTCTGAATCATTACTGCTCTTTACGAAAATATCACTCGGTTGATTTAATATGTACCTATTCATAGACTGTGCGTGATATTCGAGAAAATACCACCGTAATTATAATGTTCAATGGAATTCGTTCCAGCAAATCAGCAACAAAAATTATTTACAATATTGCACACTCAGGTTTTGATCATTTTCCGACACGATACGATCGTTTGAAGTAAGAGAAAAATAACAACGATGAATCAGAGCATCTCGATATTATTTTTTAACGTTTCACAAAACTTTTAACGCAAAATGTTGGGCTTGATCAAAAAATTAATGATCTTTCATAAAGTCTGTTTTCTAAATCTTCTGTACATCTTACACCAATTATAATATTCGCTTAGAAACGAAAATTCTGGTAGGTGATCATGAAATAATATAAATGTCGATATCGTGATTTTAATCAATCGAGATATGGAAAAATACATGTTAAAGCTACACCTTATAATCGATCTAAATTCAAAATACAAAAAGAGGAAAAAATATGACAGATACATCTTATCAGTAAACGAAAATCGAATATTCTAGAAGCTTGCCTGACGCAATGTACTCGTTACAAAATATTGTACGATCAAGATTTTAAAAATGGTCAATCCTATGGAGTACAGTTTAGAAACACACAGCCTTAGAAATGCTCGTTATATTTTCTAGATCTGCATAAAAATTAATTCATTTATTATGTATACATATTTATGTATACATATTATTATTCTATATACTTGTGTTAAGATTTCTGCTTAATTAATAAAAAAAAAGCTATGCTCTTCAATATTCCCAATCGTTCTGTCAAAAATACGAACACGGAATTTCCGGGAGTAAACAGACTGACTCCTTTTGTATGCAACTTTTCCTACTTTACGGTATGTCACGTTGCGGTGCTTCCCCGTCGTTTCCATTCTGGTTTTCCCGACAAACGTGTTATTTGTATCCATATCAATATTGCTATCTATACAAGTGACAATCCGTTTGAAGTATCGTTAAAAAAAATTTTTCATCGCGCATATGAACGTGTGTTTACTCAGAGTTGTTTAATCTGTGCTTTCTCTTGTCAAAACTCGACCGTAGTAATGTTCAGAAAGGCATCAACAAAACTTTTCCAGACTGCAAATTGCACCAGAAACGTATGGAAATGTATTTATGAAAACGTCCATAATAGGGATTGGTTGTTTTTTAATTAACATCTACAAAATATATTTTTTTATGATTCAGAATCTTTCACCATGCTTATTTATTCATACATATTTACATTACATGTTTTAAAGATTAAGTCACATTGCACAAAAAATTGTATCGCCGGATTTCATGTATACTCGAACTGCTTGTACCAGCTATTAGCATTAGCTCTGAAAACAGAAAAATAATGGTCATTAATTTACATATTCATAAAATTAGATTTTTCTTTTTAATTATTGCAATATACGTAGCTTAATTGAAAAGGGTACAAAATACTTGTGATTATTATTCTACTCGTCCTAAGGATAAACGAATGTTGAAAATATACAGAGTGTTCTGTTACAAATATAGTTAAAACTGGTGTAATGGTTGAAACCTTGGGTTAAAAAATTAGATTGGCAACACCTAGAAGATTAAATTTTTAAAATCGCGTACCTAGTCGTAGCAGGTGCAGGTACCCTTTATGCAGGTGCCACCTTCCTTGCCAATGCCACGGCAGTGGGCAGAGCAAGCCCAATCTCCAATACTGCAGGTAAATCCTCTCTCGAGATCACCATTTTCTCCCAAAGCAGCAACTTCCACAGCGTCAATTTCTTTCTCTAAAATTTACGCAGCAATTTAGTACGGTTTGTCTATTACATACGACAACTAAGAGCTACGAGCAATTTAAATCTTAAACATGGATTAAAATTAATATATTTTTATTCTTGTTGTAGATTGTATAGTGTATACTAACCTTCGGCCACCTGATTGGGAGCAGCCATGGTAGCAACGACTGCTACGAGCAAAAAAGCAACGAGAATCTGGATTTTCATTTTGTATCGAACAAGTCAAAGACTGGTCAGTCTGAAATAGTAAACTGAATTTTTTACCAATTGATGGTTCTTATATACAGCTCTCATTATCATAAGATTATCTTTAAAACGGTGGGGACACGTGTATTTTTTCTAATCAGATGTTATGTATAGATGAAATGATACGAATATCAATATCGCGATTTTAATCATTGGAGATAAGAGAAATGAAAAAACAGGTGTTAAAGTTAAACCTCATAATCTATTTAAATTTTAAATACAAAAGGAGGAAAGAATATCACAGATACATCTAATCAATTGACGAAATCGTTATAAAAAAAGTGACCAATTCTACGAAGTAAATATTCACTTAAAATTATATAGTTATAATAAATTGCGTTAACTTTGTAGTAAACTTATGGGTTTACTATTTTTTAAAATGATACTGGAAACATGCAAATGATAGTCTGACGATCCACAAATAATGTAGAACATGCACCATAGAGAAAATTAGTAATACGAAGCGTAACACCCAGCGTGCTACTTCATGTTTAAGCTCTAAATATATTCTCACGTTAAAATCTAATGAGATTTTTAGTAAACTTGCTCCAATAACTACATTTGAGACAGTTAGAAACAGACTCTTATTTTTCACAGTCAGAATTTTATCAAGAATACCATCGAGATTCACCTTGTACGATGACGTAAATTCCTCTTCGAAGATAACCCGATAGGTTACCTCGTGACATTTTTAAAGACTCGAAACGAGATAATTCCTGCAATAAATTACTTTGTAATAACTTTATAATGCGCATTCTAATCGTAATAATAATTTCAAAAAATTCGAAGCAAGATAATCTTGAATTATGTAACTCTACAAAAAAAATTTCAATATCAAATATATTCATTTCGACCAAGTGACAATGTAACGAGTTCACTCATAATCTATGCAATACCCAATCCAGGGAAAATATTTATTTTATTGCATTCTACTCGTCATAAGGGAAAAGGTAAACGGAAAATCAATCGTAACGATGTTAAACAAATAGCTAAAGACGATCTCTAACGAAAATAGGAATAATAATAATACATTCTTTATTCGTGCACAATAATAATAATTACATAGTGTATAGAAATAATAGTAAAATAATGATGAATATAATTAAAAGCAAGGATATTCTCTTCACAAATTGGCTGATTGGCCTGAAGCACTGATCTTAACACCAATTTCCTTGAGGCATTCCGTCAATCTTTTGCCAAGGTCTACATCCACCGCGCTGAAGTTCTTTACCGCTCTTTCGACGATGAACGGCGACGCACGGCTAAGATTATCTGCCAAATTCTTCACCAGTCTTGACTTCTCGTCGGAGTTGAGAACGTCTCTCCAGAATACGGTAGCCTGTCCGAAATCGTCTTCGTTTACAGGCTGGTAGCGATCCACGTCGCCGCTCACAGGATAACTTGGTGAACGCACGGCCGGGCATTCTTTCGGACCTTTGAAACTGTTGGGATAGTAATTCGGCGCGCCATTTTGATTGTACACTGTCATGTCACCATCCCGTTGGTAGTTCGACACCATAAATTTCTGAAAGTCAACGAAGTTGATCAATTATTCGTACTTGCATCTACGAAAGACTTGGCTGGTTTTCGTTTACACTTGCTATATCTTACGCTTAAAGTTGTATATTAAAGAAAATAACTGTAAAACGTTCTTGACTCTTGGTTTCGAGTCATCCTCCGTACATGAGTTTCATGAAAATGGATGCAACTTTAAAGTTTGCATTCTATTAGAAAAATACAAGGCAAGCTAACGGATTAGTGCTTCCTCCAACAAACAATATGCAAGTTAATCCTTTTCATTTCTCTTATTTTCATTATATCTTTTCTTGCTGGTACTCGTTACTGTCTGCATAATTATTTTAATCTACGGCTATTAATTTTCACGGATCTCCACTGATTCGCGACTACGGTTCACGGTTTAAATTACCCTTGAAATTGCACTTTAATTAAATTCAGTTTCCTTTTAAATAAACGTAACGAATTTATTGCATACTTGCCTCGATTTAACGCGTTGCCTCCCGCTTAAAATTAAATTAGCATCGTAAGAAAATAATGTATGTATTAACGAAAACTGAAAATTTTACGGCTTTGGTGGGTCGATAGTCGTATGGAAGTATGGAGACAAAGCTTGGTAAATTACCTTGAATGGGCAATTAACTGGAAGTTTAAGATAATTCGGACCGAGACGATATCTTTGAGTGTCACCGTAAGCGAACAGACGACCCTGCAGCATTTTGTCAGGGCTCGGTTCAATACCAGGCACCATATGAGCCGGATCGAAGCCCAGTTGTTCCACGTCGGCGAAGTAATTCTCTGGATTTCGGTCCAACACCAGCTTACCAACAGGGATGAGCGGGAATTCCTTGTGCGGCCAGACCTGTTCAACGCAGAACGAAACACTTTAATCATGGCGCGCTCTCACGCGACTTTAAATATTTCCATACAAATTAGAATTAAAATATCTTCGATTCCAAGAACTAATAATTATTGTTTAAACACGATCTCCACATTTCTGCAAGCACAACTCCATTCAATTTGAAACGAATTACTTCATTAAAATTTAATTCTGAAATTTCGACTTGGATTAAAACGGGACCTTAATATTCCCATACGCAAAACATTGTTCGATTCAAAATGGAAGAATAACTGTGTTCTGTTTCATTTGAATTTTAAATTGAGGATTCGATTCGAAATCAAAATGAAACATCTACAACTGAGACAAGTAGTCGCTTATTGCTAATAGACGATCCAAAAACGTCTCTATAAACAAAACACATTGATCGAATCGTTACTGAACGACTCGACATTGATTTCCTTCGTTGAACTTGTACTTTATATTACGCGTATAAAATTTAAATATAATTATTCCAGTTAGCAGCTCCAGTTTCTTCGTCGCCGAAGCTAGCTGCTGTTTAACATCGATTCGTTACCTTGGTCACGTCGAATGGATTCCATCTGAAGGTCTTTGCTTGACTGGGAGTCATAATTTGAATGTAGAACGACCAGGACGGAAAGTTGCCACTCGCGATTGCATTGTAGAGATCCCTGATGGAGTAATCAGGATCCGTACCGCTCAATTTTGTCGCTTTTTCGACCGGAAGGTTCTTGATTCCTTGGTCGGTCTGCATAAATATAAAAAAACAATAACACTTCTACTTCTCAGCAAACACTCTAAGCTCGGTTGGACAGATACTTACAAACACGATTAAAATTCATCATTACACTATTTTTTTTGAATTGTTGGCATTGCAAAACTAAGAACCGACGTACCGAAATATTTCTGGTAAAACCAATGTTACCAAAAATACATTGTTCGCGAGTATACGTCCACGACTGTGAACGTCGTGGGAAGTGAAAATTTTCGAGAACGACGATTATACGCTGTGGAACCAAAAATCGTACCTTGTAGATAAATTTACAATAATTTATCTCGTTCTTGGCGTTCACGAGCTTGAACGTGTGCGAACCGAAACCGTCCATGTGGCGATGACCATCGGGAATACCGCGGTCCGAGAACAGGAACAAGACCTGCTGCGTCGACTCCGGTCTCAGAGAAAGGAAGTCCCAGAACATGTCGCCGTCCTGTGGAAGACAATTCGATTAACACGTCGTTTAGAGCGGCGCTAATTAGGGAACGAGTAAACAGTATCCAGCATCGCGACTACGGAACGATAATGGAGTTGTTCGCGCGACCTTCGACGAGAAAAACGGTGTACTTTTGCAAAACGAATAGTAGACTCGATCGAAGTTTAGCAAAATTGATTCGGTATTTCGTACATCAACAACGATTAAAATTTAACTGGCAAGCAGTTACGCATTTTTATACTAATCATTGTCGCACCTTCAGATGGGTGACAGGGTTTCTCTTCTGAGTGTGAATGAAACTGGGGAACATCAGTGGATCCTTGACGAAGAAGATCGGCGTGTTGTTGCCCACCAAATCCCAGATACCCTCCTCGGTGTAGAATTTAAGAGCGAAACCACGGGGGTCCCTGCAAGCGTAACGAACCAAATTAATATTAAAGGACAAAGGTACCTCCAGTTTCAACGGTGATAAATACTTTTTCCCCGATGCAACTGCACGATGGCGAAACAACGAATTGAGTCATTTATTAAAACGCAACGCGAGATAAAAAGTTCGCAATCGCGTGATTCATTGGGAAATTGTTTCGCCGACGGAGGTTTCGAAAAAGAAACTTTTCCACGCCCCTGGACGATCGATCGCGAGGTGGTGTGCTCGTTTGCATTTCCGGTACGCTATTTCGCGCGTTTCCGTGCCACTAAGTCGGCTAATTCGAACGCAAGGAACAACGAACCGAGCGTTTCCGTCATTCTCGAGTGGCCAACGATGCAAAATACGAGGAACTGTCCGTATTTTATATCGAGGCGACTTCTTGGACTCAATGAGAAGCAAAACTGAACACACACACACACGTGGATAAAAGTTTCTGGCGACCACCTTTTTTATATACAGGGTGTTCACCCACCCCTGGGAAAAAATTTTAATGGAGGATTCTGGAGGCCAAAATAAGACGAAAATCAAGAATACCAATTTGTCGATAAAGGCTTCATTAAACAGTTATTAACATTTAAAGTTCCGATCGTACAGAATTTTTTTCTAGAACGTGGGTAGGATTTCGAGGGTATATCTATTCACCAAAAATGATTGTAATTGACCCCCGCAACCGAAAATAATTTTTTCAGAACGATTTGAAATTTTTTAATTCAATTTTTTAATAACTTTTTAACGAAGCCTCAATCAACAAATTGATATTCTTGATCTTCGTCTTATTTTGGCCTCTAGAATCTCCCATTAAAATTTTTTCCAGGGGTGGAGGAACACCCTGTATATTACATTTTGAACAACATAAATGTATAATAATTTATCAAGAACGAAGTCGTCCTAAACTTTTGTCCGCTACTGTGTGTCGTCGAATTTTTCTAAATGTCACCATCGTAATTTAAATCGAAGGTTACGTTCGAATATTCCAAATTTGCAATTCACAAAACGTACGAATGCACAGTCGACTCCGAATCAAAACTACGACTTTGGGAATGCCAGGTTCCGAAATCAGACTACGTTCGTTTCCCTGAACAATCGGAAACTGTGACTAGCGAATCGAGTAGTTTTCCTCCAATTGCGCCGACATTTGTTCGATCACGAGTGACGCGAGGCTTTTGGCATTTCGTTTGACACCGGGAACAATCACCGTACCAGAAAATGCTCAAATGAAACTTATCGAGGCAGAAGTAATACCGAATTAATGATTGAAGGGCATAACGAAGGCAAGTCGTGATCGTTAGGGCAGAGACAGAATTTACAATCTGTACTTGTAAAACTAAAGCTGAAAAGAAGTCCTTAGCTCGATTAAAGAAACGTTTCGATAGCTTCTTAATCAGGAAGTGACTCGTTTAGAAAGTTGATCGTAAAATATTTAAAAAAATTCGAGACGCCCGGATAGATGAAAATAAATTAAATCCAGTTTATTGAAAAGCTAAAATAGCGTTGCTCTACTGGCTGTGATTCTTTAATTGGCACTGATCCGTCGTCGTTTCGATATTTCACGCCACTTAGATGCCGTTACAAACCAGAATACGATAAAATCGCGGTTACGAAGATCCAGATCAATCGTTTCTGCGGGAAACGAAACCACCAGGTTACCGTGAGAATCCTAAACATCGAGAAAGCGAGTCACAGATTATGATAAGGAGCCTGGAGCGCTCAACTGGAAAACATTCTACTGCTCTTCGTTTATCCCGTAGCGGTATAAGAAGAATTCAGCGTAAGGATTTGAACTCTCGTCCTTATAAAATGGTGGCGGTGCAAGGAACTAAGCGAGCGTGACAAAGCAAATCGCGTGACTTCCTCTGAAAACTTTCTTAACTCGTTGAGGGATGAAATTGTCCTGTTAACGAGCGACGAAGCGCATTTTCATTTATCTGGTTCACTGAACGAACAACATTTACGTCGCTGGTCCGATTCGAATCCCAAACTACTTCATTTGCGTTCTCTTCGCGGTCCACGCTTAACTATCTGGTCCGGTATAACAAATTTAGTTTGAGCAACGTTCACGCAACGAGTGCAGAAGAATTTCACGATTCGAGTAAATTATGTAATATCAAACGTAACACCGTGCATTCAAATAGATATTAAGCAAGTAGGAATTGTAGATAAACAACACTTTTATACACGCGGATGAACGTTAGATAGAATTATTATCTTCGAGTGGCTACTTCACGTGTCATAATCCATCTGTTTGCACTTGCATTAACGGTAATAACCTTGTTCAAGATGCATCTATAGTGGACAGAATGCACAGTCAAACGTTCCTATTGCCATCTGAGCAAACAAAATAAAGCTTGTCTTACAATGGATACGTATTTTTGCAGTTACGTTTGGTCAATGGATCGCACGTGTACGAACATTAAACGCGCGTTTTAATCGTGTCTGCAATGTTTGCTCGTGACCTATATTTATTTGAAAATTTACTTTTAATTAGACGACAAATTCATCGTGGATAGAAAACAATAGGCGAATATGTATATTAAAAGAACAGAACTTGATAAAATTTAATTTTAATTAATTCTATCGAGCTCGTAATTACAATGTTATTAGATTGCCACAACACTGTACAGTAACAAATATACATATGAAATTATTATGTATGAGTATCACATGAAAACCGTACAACCGACGATGATTAGAGTAGACAGCGTACTTTCGATTTTATCTTTCATTCTGTAATTTATACATATTTTCTTATTTTTCATTCTTAAGTAAAAGATGACGTATTCGCGTCGAAACGTTCGAATAAAATTTGCTCAACCGCTTCTATCAAGACTGAACAAAGAGTTCACGCTTAAATATATTCTAGGATAGCGTGCGATGCGCTTTTTGCAAAATTTTCTTTCTAATTACCTGACCGTATCTGCCGAACCGCTTTCACCGCTAACGGCGGAGAATCTCACGGCGATGGGCGTTTTTTTACCAATGCTGGTCAAAACCTTCGCCTTAGTATACTTGGAAATATCGTGGGTAACTTCGAAATAACCGAAAGCACCTGTAATCGAAAGACAGAAAACATATAGTAAAGTAAACAATGGTTAGAAACCAAGAGGAAGATATAGGAACTTGAGCAAAAAAAATTTCTTTATTCGTTGTCGAATATTTCTATTTTTATTTATAATTTCCAGAGTTGAGATTCGCGAATCATGAAAATTTCAAATCATTTTGCGATTTTTTTCTTAAGAAATTATTGTTGAGAACCGATTGCATAGAAGAGAATTTGCAACAGCGATAAGTAGGTAACAAATATAAAATTGGACCAAACTATAGTAGCTTCTGAGTCATCGTGTACGTAAATAATTTGAAAAATAAAGCCTAAGGTACTTGACCCACATAATATTTTTCTTTTGTTCTGTACTCAAGATAAATCTTTAAATCAATGAACAAGATTATTGGATTTTATAATATATACTGATTATTCGAATCTTGGTATGTCGTAATAAGAGAGACGAACGCTCTGATTTAGATAATATTAAAACGAGGATTTATATGCTTTTAGAATTATTAGTGGACATCCCTGTAATGAACGTATATCTATTGATTGTTAAAGAATATTTCAGCAGCAGTCGTTTATCCTGTTACTCATTCAACGATCCTCGTATTTGGTATTTTCCCTTTGCAACGTGAAAAATCCCAACGTCGAGCGACAATCTGTACTGCAGAAAATCCTTTAACATACGTTGATACGCTTAGAACGTGACAAATTAACTAACCAGCTCCTTTCGCGTGTACAACACGCTCCGGAATCCTTTCTCTGTCGAAGTGCGACATTTCGTCGAGAAAGACATAATCCTGCACCAACAAGGGACCACGTGGACCCGCTGTCAAAATATTTGTTTTGTCAGCAATTGCTTGGCCACTTGCGGTTAACAATACTGGCTCGCCCTAGAAAAATAATAATACGTCTTTATTTTATTCGGTCTGCATACAATACGAATCGAAGGATTAAATAAAATGTGGAATAAACAGATACAATTTGTTAATTTTATTTTATTAATTATACCCCGTACCATTAACCCACTGCCCTCCTCAGAATATAATTTTCATTTATTTTTAATTTCAACGTTTGTTATTGCACATTACTTTAACGTCGCTCGTTTTATCGCCATTTTTCACGTGAAAAAAAAAATTTCCACGGTATCTCATAAAGATTTAAATTACAAGTTTAACGAACAAGCTTCGAGCAGTGAAAATTATATTTTTAGTGTATATTTAATTCTAATCCGCTGTATAATCGTTGATATTACTTGCACATTGCAAAAAATAAAAATGACGATATTAAGTAAACGATTGATGCACCTTGAAGAAATATTGTCGACATGAGCAATGCGAAACTTATCTTGAATAATGACGCTGCGTAATGTTTCTACCATTGAAGATTATCGTTGCATGAGTCGTCATAGATAATGCACATTTGAATTTAAGCGAATCGTACCTTTCCTCGCGATCAATATATTGAGCTTAATTGGTCAATATTGAATATTTACTAAAACCGTAGTTAACGCTGTTTCCTTCGACGCTCCAAATTCTAAACACATACTCTAGTTAATTTAAAATACAGTTAATTGTATTTTCTGGAGACTCAGGATCCTAAAATTACAACTTTAAAATATAAATGATTTCTTTTTTAAGTAATCGTGATGCGATTTACAAAAATTTTGTCTATTAATAGCAATTTTTAAACTTTGTCACGTTCCTCCAAACAATAGTTAAAGTATTATTATTATTCAAATAAAATTCATCTTATCTCAATCTGCAGTTGATCGATAGTTGATTTAGTGCAACAGAGACGATTCCATTATCTTTATTTTTTGACTTGCCAACTGATTTTAAGTCAATCTTCAAGTAAACACGACTCAGAGATACGGATTATTACGATATCGTTGCAGAGATTGTGTACCGATTGCATTCCGTGTTGTATGGAATAGTATTCCATAATCGAAGTTGGCATTGGTTAATCCAGAGTTACGTAATTAAGTGGAATCGTTATATGCACAAGAGGGCGATGAAACTCATCGCATACGAGAATTGTTTCACTCTACGCTGATTACTTCGTTTCAAGGTAAATTGTGAGATAATTATACTCGATCAAAGATTCTCTATCTGCCTAGATTGATAAGAAATTCTTCTATTGTTTTAATGTAATCTCTGTATCATAAAACGAAGTCATTACGAAATTTCAAATATAATTTTTCATGTTTCAAAGACCGTGATAAAGTTTAAAAACTATTCTTCACAATAGTATCAGATTTCGCTACTTTGCTCGTATAACCATGTCCACCTACATAAAAGAATGTTTCAAGTAAATATTATTTGACAAAAGTTTTCTTTCTTAACATGAAGCTAACAATGTGATTGGTTTCTAAGAAAACAACTTGCAACAACTACACTATATATTTTTACTGTATTTGTGTTTTCTATATTCAACAATGACGTAGAAAATTAAAAATACGATATTGTGAAATGTTATAATTGAAATCAATTATAAAATTTTCGAGTGAGTACTTTTCATGTGTCACAACCCATTTCCACTTACATTAATAGTACGAAATACTCTTGCCATCTGATCAAACAAAATAAGACCTTGTACAATGGATATTGTACGCCAGTGACTCATATTATTAAAAAGTTCACTTTTAATTAAACGACGAATGCATCGTAGAAAAAGAAACATACAATGGATAAATTATATATTAAAAGAACTGAACGTATTATGTAAATTTCATCACACTCTGACCTTTATGCATTATATCGGTGGTAGTTCAATTGTCGTGGGAAAAACAATTCTAAAATTAAAAGTTAATCAAATTTTACGTGTTTGTGATTACAAATTCATTACCTCTCACTACTATTTTCTAACTACAAATTGCTTTCGAATTTCCAACTAGATAGCCTGCAACCACTGTACGAGTAGCCTAATCCGTGCATTAATTAGAATAGTTTACTGTTCGCGGGAAGCCTTATTTTGTATATTATACTATGTGTTATTAGTAATAATTTATTACGATACAATAAATTAGAGAAAAAGAAAATTATGAGCACTGGTTCAGAAACATTCAATTCTCGTAAATCTGTCAAAATTATGCAGAAAACCAAGAGTATTAACTAACTAATTTTGTATCTCACTTTCCACGATAAATCGTCATTTTATATTACATCATAGATATTCGATACGATAACTAATTCGAAAATTACAGGAGCTTACAAAATCGTTTAACGATATTACGTAATAAGCACACTTTTACCTTCGATGTCGCGTTCTTTTGGTCGTTATCTAATCGAAAAGTAAACGATCCATTAAGATTTCATTTCTCCGCGTATAAATTTTCTTTCGCTATATCGAAACAAATATTTTTATTTTTAATGCCACGGATAAAATCGCTGTTTGAACTGAAATCTTTAATTGCCGAGTTCATACACGGATGGATAAACAACGATGGAAAAGCTGTTCGATTTCTAGTCGTTTCAGGAAACTTTTATCGGACGTCTATCTCCGGGGGCCATCGTTTGATCACCGAACGACCGTCGATATTTAAAATTTTCCGAAGTTACGCGTTCGAATTTTTTTTTTTTTTTTTTCTTTTTTTTCCCCCCATTGCACGCTACCGTGACACACTTCTAGATCTCGTAGCGGCAATTATCGTCGTTTCATCGCCAGCACTACGGGACACCTAAACGGCAATTTGCGGTTTGTGTATCGTACCGATTTCCATCGAACTGCCACGCAATTTCTACTATTCCGCGGAGGATTGCAGCGTTCGCTCGCGTCAATCATCTGGCGTTGAATTATTCGACCGCGATGAATAAAAATGACATACGATCGAGGAAAAACGCGCGTCCACCGCGCCTCGTTCGCCTGATCAATGAACAGATACGCAGTCTAACTAGGGGAACGGTCAGAGAAAACAACGTGCATTAGTCGTTGTTTCCCCTTGGGGAAAATAAACGTCATCGTCTTTCCAATTAACATACAAAATGAACGCAAAACGGTTTCTTCTAATTATATTTTTGCAACGATATAACGTTCACTCTATGGACGCAAATAAATGGCGTAACTCTGAAGATTGGTGAAAATGAAACTCATAAATTGAATGGGAAGTTAATTCCTTTTCTATTTCCACAAGATCGTAACTCAAATATTTACATTATGCACACCTTATCCGAATGTTTGTAAACTGAAATGTTTTAGAGACAAGCTATATCGCTTTTTTTTAAATTTGTTTAACACCGAGCCAGGTGATTCTATTTCGACAACATATTCTCCTCTAAACGTGAAAAAACACCGTAAAAATATAGAATCGGAACACGTTTTGTTTCTAAATATCTCGTAACGTGTTCGCTGTTCGATAATTAACACAGAATTTTCCTATCCGCGATCGAACGAAAGGTGGCAACATTCACGAGCTGCGTGACTCACTATGGATAATGCTTCAGGATGATGTGCCCTTGGCAGTGGTCCACTTAGGAAATGGAAAGGCTGTTATTCAATGCTATTTTTTACGTTAAGATAAACTAACCGCTGAAGAAATGCTAAATTAAACGAAGCATTATCAGCGGATCATATCGCAAATTGAATCTAATCGGCGAAACTTTGAAATCGCGAAGATCATTTTTTATGGAATAACTGATAAATCTCTGAAAACTTCCCAAGAGAAGATTTAAGGAGGCATATCGATCCAGAATTTGGAAAAAATTTTTTTCAGAATTACGAGAACTTCTCTCGTTTCTGACGAACGAGGCATGGAAATTCTCGTGAGAATCTATGTGCTAACCACCCACGCGATCGGTATTGTGTTTAAATCAGTTTCTCAACTCGTCGTGAATTATCGTAATTTCACAATGAACTAATTCCTCGCGGCGAACAAGAATTTTCAACGCGTTCAGAATTTGTAAATCCTTTCTCGGATATAAATCTAACGCTGTTCGTAAAATATTTCCGTCTACGACCACCTAATAGAAGAAATAAACTACTTTAGATCCCCCAGATATTCTGATTTCCCTAGCAAAGAGAATTTTCCTCTATAAATCAATCTAATTGCGATATTATTTAATAATTTCACGTTCACCGTCGACTCGATTCACGCACCAAAACGCCTACGTAACAAAGTGTACATGCATTACGATATTCAGGGGCAAGCTGATGTGGGGAATACCATTAACCCAAGCGATTTTGCTATTATTAGCTTCATTTGCACCGTCACTGCAAAAGAGGCACACATATATTTCGTCAAATACTCGGGCCACGTATGTGTGCAAAATGCGTTGCAGGATTAAATTGATACTACGTCAGCATCCTTAATTAACTTCCTGAGAACTGTACTATTGTTCGAGTAACTTGGAATATTCGTATTTGCCAAAGAATTTTGTAGATTTTATAGGTAAACCAGGTTATCTGGTTGGCGTGCAAGGATTATTTAAAAAAAAAGGATTCAGAACTTCGAAAACAGATAAATTGATTCTATTGCAAGCTAAGCGTGCAGGCTTTCTTTGAAATTCAGCTTGTAAAGCTCAAGATTTATCGACTCTTCTAGGACGAAGGGGACGTGAGAAGTTCTTTGCTAATTGAGGTGCCTAATTCTGAGAAATGACTGCACCGATGAGAATATATGATCGTGTCCCGTAAACTAAAAGGTACTGATATTGCTACTTGAACTTGATCACTTACACTGCAGAACGATGTACCGATCTTTCCAAATTTGAAGAAACCGGTCGACAATTATTAGAGTACCTAAAAAAATGCTACATAATTTTAGTCATCTCGTTTAGCGCTAAAAACACCACACAAAAATTAAATTTGAACTATAAAGTGTACTTTCGAAAGTGCTTAATTAATAAAAATTAAATTGGAGATACTAAAAAGGTTTGCTACGAAATACTAAATGTGCCAGTGCCTTTGTTTACGCGTGAAACGTGTCGTGATAACAATTTCGTGCCCGTAGTAATGTGAAATATTGCAAATAAAGATCCATACGTACAAAAATACATAAAAGCAATATTTTCAATAGTTACAAATGTTTTTACGCTTTAACGCGTGCTGTACCAATGCATATTTTCATCCGCCACTCTATCTTGCATTTGTTTACATTTTCGTTACTCTCATTTATTTTTAAAACGAGTTACGAAAGAATGAAACTGTCTATGTTTTTTACACTATTATTGGATGCAAATCAGAACCAAACGAAACGGAATTATAACAAATTATAATTCTATAATTTAAATCATAATTTGCTCGATGCACAATCTAGACCTTGCTCCGTCATACTATTAACTCTTTCGAGGAATTGTACATTTTCTGAACAAGACTTAATTGAACAATAATGATCGGAGTCACTTCGTATAAAAGAATCTCTCGTGGGTTTCTGCCGGACTTAATCTAGAAGTTAAAAGAAAGAAATCTTATATAAAGTTTGTGAATAAACGCTTTGTTTTTAGGGATAAAAATAAATGTTCCATCATATGGTATAAAAGATCGATTGTGTAGTTACATGTTTCTTTTTTGTAGTTCTCAAAAATAATTTTTATTTCCCATTGGAATAATCTGAGGATTCTGTAGAACCGAAAAGAAAGTTCCGATGTGATTCGCGAATTAGTTAGAATACTGTAACGAATTCATGACAATCTCAGTAATTTTAAAGAGTGCGATAACGTATCGCTATCGAGAACTCCTTCGATAGAAAACAGCGCTCGGTAGTATTACTCAACTTGTACACAAAAATAAACCGTCCAGCGTATGTAAAGAGTCGATTGTATTTGACTAAGGTCTAACTGAAATAGCAAATCAAGAAGTATAATAATATCGTTGCAAACTTTCATTCACCTTTTAATTTCACACGTTGCTTACTGATATTGAAAAGAGTGACCTTAAAGTCGCTATTTTTTTCTCATTTTTCGAAACTGAATTGCCAAATAATATCTCATGACTAGATATCAATCGCAAAAAATTTTAAGTTCAGCTAAGAATTGGTTTCAGAGATCAATGGGTCAAACTAGTCAAAAATCATTATCGCATCAGCCTACATATATCAGTCCAACAGTTCGAAATTTTCAGAATGGAAAATGGTCTATTTGCTATACTATATTGTACTATTTAATTCCTGATAAGTCAACCTTGGTACACAAACTATTTGACGATGGACAATTATAATTGCTACTCGCAGTCTTTATTGTTATTTCTACTTCAATATTATTTACAAGGCCACTACAAACAGAATATCTACAACAAATCTAACCTAAACGATACATCCATTGCTCTATTTATTCATACACACGAAAAACACATGTCGAAAACCTAAACAGTACACTTATTCCTTCGCGTGGCTAACAAACGTGACACCTGCCAAACAAATCTGCAGTATCGACCAGTGCCTGTTTTACCGATGGGTCAGCAACGAAGGAGAACGGCGGGCAAAATGTAAAAAAAGAAAAAGTGAAATTTCACTACGATGTCCAACGAGGACGCACTACCTACCTCTGAATGTTTCTTGTATTCGTTCAGCTGCTCTGCAGCCGGATCTCTCTTGGAGGGCGTCATCTTGTCCTGATCTTTCTTGCAAGAGTAACTTCTGAATGAAAGTCGATGTAAAGCGAACGGCGTGAGAAGCTTTCTCGAGAGGCGTACACTAGTTTGCGTTCCACGTTGCGAACAACTGAACACTCGCAGGAGCAACGGTCTTTTATCATCGCTGCGAACCGGTATGTGGTGGAGGCGCGACGAAATGACGTTGCGTGTCAACACGCGATCCAACGACACCACCCGAGCAACCTGTACAAGGCCCGAACTCCTCCTCGACATTCTTCGGCAATCTTCGCCTGACGCGTCACTACTTCTTCGCCGCTTCAAAAATTTACCGCGGAGACGGATCGTTCTTAAAAAGCTCTTCCACTCTAGAATTCCAACAAATTGCACATTTGTTCCCTTGCATTCTCTTCAACCTCGAAATTCTAAACTTTTGAACCATAAAATTGGAATTTTTTAAATTACAGAAGCGTAAAAGTCGAGAGCAGTTCGAAACTCCGTTTTGTGGTATCCTCGTTCTCGTTTAAAGAAATTTAAATAATTTTTGCTTTGTACTCCCATGGTTTTGTTCCTTTGCATTCCCTTCAACCTCGAAATTTTGAATTTTGTTAATAAATGATTATCGTTGATAAATCCCGATTAGAAGACAACGTTTAAAAAATTGTACCGTTTGTCGTAGCGTGTTGACAATTGCAAGTTTGATAAATTCGCGAGACGAAAAAAAACCATCGCGATCGGATTATAGGATTATTTTATTGGAACGAGTCGCGACAAAATTTATTTGAATACTAGAGACGAGTTGGGAATGAAATTCTACTATTGCACGTTGAAATTTTATATTTATAGGCGTTAAAGTGACCGCGACCGTTCCAATCTAGTGCCTTTTCTAGTAACGGACTAATTACGTGCAATGATTCTAAATGATACATTTCCAGGCAGTGTTCTAAAACAATGAAACGTCGAATTCCCTGATTCCCTACTGTTTCATTACTTTGTACTGCATACTTGCAAGCACGTAAAGTACTTCCGATTCTAATCACTCGTACAACACGAAACATTGTAGAAAAATTTTCGTTAAAAAATCAAAATATTTGATAGACTATTTTTCTTTTTTTTTTTATTTTTAACCTTGCAATGTATCTATGTTTGTCTCTGAACACGTTGCAACAGCATTTCTGCAACATTTTATGTTTCAAAGTGTACACGATCTATTTCGACAGTGAAATGACGTCAGAGAATTTCGTGTATTAGATGATCTCACTGTTTCTCCTTATAAAAGTTTGTTAAGTTCAAAAAACTTTATTAGGAAATCTGAGAAACTGTTGTAATTATCACAAGGATACGGGAAACATTAACGTACAACTCTTTCAAAATTGTTGACGATATTGAGTAAGTTTGTAGAACGTTACAAAACGAATTTTATTTTAGTTACAAATGACATCGAAGCTAATTCTTTTATTCGTTAATAATTTCTTTTGTCAAAGAAACACTCAAAGTTACGAATACGTTAAACATTTACGTTTCATGGCGTACTAAACAATTGCTGGAGAACATCATGAGCGTGTAAGAAATCAAGAGTTCTATCTATTATTGCAACGACGTTGCTGAAGAACCATGCAAACAGTAGTTACGCAAAACAGAGAAAATATCTATTACGACAAAAGAAAAGGAAAACTTGTATTCAGCGAATTAGACGATGAAGTGATTCAAACTACGCCTCGATTTTCGTTCAGGAACAATTTAATTTGCATTCAAACTGAATTACAAGCTAATGACTTAGGAACCAATCAAACCTAATCGCTACAACCTGTGAAATACTTTCGTTTGAACTGGCTCGAGAGTAGTATTAGACATTAATCGAATAATTAATAATAAAGTCGATTTTCCCAAAAACAAAGAACTGGATAAAAAAAATGGCATACAAAATAAAACATGCGCATGCAAAAACCAACCGCATTAGTCTGTGACAGCCACGTGTTAACGTGAGCGCGTTAGGTCAGTCCATGACAGTCACGAGCTGGACTTCTAAAGGGTTAAAGAATAAAAACTGTCACTAGCTGTCAATCATTATTATCATTATCACTATGTGGCTCTGATACATATTTATTTTCGTTAATTTTCAACGTGGACTTTACAAAAAAAAAAAGAAATTGCTTATTAGGTGTACATGGTTTATTTTTTGGTTAATGACAAATTTTTTACATATTATTTTCCAACCCTTAAAGTACGACTGATTTATACTGGAATGGTTCTGAACGTTTAGACTCATTTCCATCAAAAAGATCACGCGAATCGATCAATGGTTGCTCTCATAAGGGCGCAGCAAGCCTTCGTTTAATGACGAGAAATTGGGTTCGCTGGATGTCGATCAGGGGTAGTCGGAACCGAATTCTATTTCGAGCCAAGACGCGCGAATTATTCAACAAGGAAATAGAATACAGAGAGCGAAGAAAATGGAACAGCGAGGGAGTGGCCCAAACATCAAAGGTATGCCGCCCACGTTATCGGTTCCGTAACTGTTAACGTGATATAAAATTTGTTATGTTTTTTCATTATATCTTTATGAGAGAGATCAATGATTTGGAGAAATTTATCCGATGAAATTGAATCTAAATACGGCCTTATCCGGTGACACGCGAACTTGCTAATTTTAGGAACATACCGTTTCAGACGCAACTAAAAATATTCAAGATATACGACTATTCTTCTTGAGGGGTAAGACCACTGTAAAAACCTGAAATAAAGCGATTTTTTTTTTTTGGATGGATGAGAAAGTAAGAGGATAATATTCAAGAATGTTATTAACTACGTCGTTAAGTGTTACAAAAAAGAATAGTGCAAAATGACGACGCTGGAGCCATTCTCACGAGGCGCTCTGTGGCACAAGACAAAAATTTTTCTCTTAATCTACATGAGTATAGCTAATACTCATTCGATAAGTTAATTTTAATATTATTTATTGATAAATGATTGCCCCATTTTTTTGTACAAAATTGAACTTTCTACTTCAAATGCTCGCCAATCACACAAAAATTAATATTTCAAAAATCCTCTATGTATTTCTCTAGCTACACTCATGTAAATTAAGAGAAAATTTTTTATTTTTTTCCGGATACAAATTCACATCAGTTACACTGCATAGCGCCTCAGCGTCGTCATTTTGCACTATTTTTTTTTTAACACTTAACGACATGGTTAATAACATTCTTGAATATTATTATCTTCTTATTTTTCCATCCATCCAAAAAAAAAATGCTTTATTTCAGGTTTTTACAGTGGACTTACCCCTTAAACCTCTAACTTGAAATAGAAATAGCAATTAATTATCGACAATTTATAGACGTGAAGTTGTAAATTTGAAACGTGTACTTTTGGAAATTGCATCGAGATTTTTATAAAAATGTCAATTTAAACGTTGCTTTCGTGAAAGATAACGAAAAGATCACGATCACGATCTCTGTGTACAAAATTGATATAAAAATCAGTCGATCGTATAAGAACTGATCGATAAAGATACCGTGAGATGAAAAATGTTTGATGATTAAGGAAATTTGGGGAAAACTAGATTAGAGGATGAACAAACAAACGATTCTTATCAGTACTGTTGTTGATCATTCGATTTTATAGATATATTAATATATAGACTTTTGTCCATTGTACTTTTGTTAAAAAAATAAAGCATAAATGTCAAGATTATATCAGTGTCCGAATATGTTTATGAGTTACTGTGCCTGATAAAATTTAATTTTGACTAGGTGCGGCTGTCAAATATGCAGATAAAAACATTGGTCATCGTTAAAACTTCGGTAAAATCATTGATAATACTCTCGTAAAGATATAATGAAAAATATAAAAAATTTTATAATACATTAACGATCGCCATACTGATACGCTTGCGGCGACGCTTTGAAATTTTGACCATTCGTCATCGTCATAGAAAATTCGTCAATGTTTCAAGAACGAGTTAAAATAACAGAGATGCAACGAAATTTGTAAAATGATCCAAGATACATATTCTGTCGAAGAATTATCTATTCAAGCAGGTTCATAATTATTTAAAAACATTTCGAAAACGAGTAATGATGATATTCAATTTATCGGTTAACAGACTGCAAAATTTACAAAACAAATTAAGTGTTCAGTAAAAATACTGCAACGTTCAATATGCACAATGTCACTAAAGACATCTAAACATCCAGACCTAGATCCATAAACGCCTAGAGACGCTTATCTGTACTATAATTCAGTTAATAATTATGCTAAATAGCACAAGTTGCCTTCGTCATTTTTTACGCACGACCTACATTATATCGAACAAACTTTTTCTTCTATTAGCTCGTTTCAAGGTTACATTGTATCTCTTTATATTTTTTAAATGGAATCTTACATTATTGTTTCAATGTCGAATCTCGAAAATCGACAAACTCGTTTAAAAGTATCTCGAATCGATCCGAAGCCACGGAGAAATAAAAGTTATTGAAACAGAATTAACAATAAAATTTAACGATAATTGTACATTAACAAATCTATTATTTAGCTTATCCCACAATTTCGGTCTCCATTTTGAATAGTTCCATTTAATGATACAAATAATTTACACATAGGCTATCTTGGAAACAATATTATCGACGTAGTATCGTTTAAGTGTCGAACTGTCGTAAAATAAATTACTCAAACATAATACCGCGAAATTGCTATACATTACAATAAGTACCGCGTTGTTCACAACTTGGACGATGTAAAAATTTAAATTTCCTTCAAAGTTCAACGAGAACCATTAATCATGTTCATTTACAAATTAAACAATATGAATCGTACAAAATGAGTCATGAAGAAACTGATTATTGAAACGCTAATTAATTTCTCGTAAATAAAATAACCCATCATTATGCGTGGAAAACAATTAATTTCAATAAATAGTAGCATCCCAGAATATATCATTTACTACCCCAACTATTCATGAGTTTCTCGGATCAAAATTTTTCGTAAAATACAGATAAAAAATCCGTAAAGTAAACCGCGTAAAGGCCCAATTATTTTGAAGTAACGTGACTTATTACCCACTCGATTTCGTCTATTGGAGCCACAAGGTATGCACGTGGAACGATAAAATGTTTTTAATAATCTAATGTTCAATTAGCATGATGACGCGTATTGTCAAGTATACGGTAACCAGATTCTTTCTTTAACGCACCTTTGATCCGCGAACGTGAATTGGAATACCGTTTTCTCGAAGCGACTGCTTCGCTAACCTATTCTCGCTTTCCGCTTAGTATCGTCAGCAACCAACAGAACTCCTCGAACTATTTATTACTACACTTCACGCACGTAAAGTTTCAGGTCGCTGGTTGGAATTTCAACAGTAACACGAATAAAGTTGGCAAACCCGTGCTTCTATTGCAAACGATGGGTCGACAGTTCGATTATTTGGGAAACGATCAGAGTCAAGAAACTGTTCGAATTCAGACTGGTAAAAATACATTTCAGGATAAAAAAAAAATACGCGTCATACTTTCAAATTAATTTTATTTTTAATGCAATTTGTTCCAACAATTTGTATAAAGTACCACGAGACCGTGTCTGTAGTTACACGCTCCCCTTGATAACAAACTATCATTTGAAACATTCTTTTAAACAACAAATAGTTTATAAGTATTACCACAGACGAGGTATACGAGTAGACCTCTCACCTTATGGACTTTCGTAGCCCAATCTGACTGCTATACCGACCTGAAAATTCGGAGGTGATTTTAGCGTCCTCTTCTCATGGATGGCGGTCAGTTGAGAAACTATTCACTGCATTAGTATTGATAGGCAAACAGCTATAGTGTTTGCGTAAATACATGTGAGTTGACTATGGAAGGGATTAAAATTCATTTCTGAATCTGTTGGTAACGTTGTGAATGACACGAAAATGGTAATGTGGTTTCGAAACCCTATAAAAATGGACCGAAAAAATACATTGGGTGAAAGATCTACTCGTATATCGTCTCTGACAATAATCTAGAATCTTTGATGAATCAATGAGAATCAAAACAAACATAGTGAAGAAGGTCTATATTTACGATGACCTATGCAAGGTGGATCGCAGCCAATTTGCTAATGTTATTTAGTTTTTAATTAATAATTGCATTACCCAGCTAAGAGTGATACGATTATTAATTAAATGCTAAATAATATTACCCAGGTCTCACCACGCGGAGGTTGCTGCGAATGGAGACCCACCCTAATCGATTCCCAACCACCCTCCATTAATAAAGACCTTCTGTGACCAACGATCGTTGGTCAAAGAAGAAACAAACGAAAGTGCAACCAATGAAGGATGCACAACCAACGAAGAGAGTTGAAAGAATTTTCAAAAGAATTTGTCTTCAAATAAAAATAGCCTGCCTAACATAATGGTTAACCAAACACCTGCCTAACTATAAGTTTAAATTCGTTTATTATATCAAGAAACAATTCTAAATTCGCAGCCATTAGCTCGGTGTTACCCACGAAGAATAACTTTTCTATCGTGGGTGACACCGATTACCAGGTCTCACCACGAGGAGGTTGCTGCGAGTGGAGACCCGAAGGGAGATAGATGGAATCAAAGTTCCATCGATCTCCCTTTTACATTCTTACAAGCTAGATTACTAAACTAGAGAGATAGAAGGAAGCAATGTTCCTTCGATCTTCTAGTTTAGTTGTACCAAGTAATTATTTCGTTTAAAAAGGGGTGAAGCTAAATTATGGGAAACGCGACGCGACGCGATGCTGAACCGTGCAGCAGATCTTCGGATCGAATCAACACT
This sequence comes from Colletes latitarsis, assembly GCF_051014445.1. Classification (NCBI taxonomy): domain Eukaryota; kingdom Metazoa; phylum Arthropoda; class Insecta; order Hymenoptera; family Colletidae; genus Colletes; species Colletes latitarsis. The sequence continues at coordinate 47,673,770 of NC_135134.1, forward strand.
ACCCTTGGTAGATTGATTTCTATTTCTAGAAATCGATCTATCATTGGCAGGCGACTAGATCTTTCAGACAAACTGGACGGCCGATCACATGTTTCGTTCGACGAAACAGCGGTGATCGAAGCAAGAAACGAGAGAACGAGTCGAGAGAAGCTACTTGTTAAATAATTACTTGGCAGTATTGGGAGACGCATGCAATAGAGACTTAAAATTAACGTCGAAGCTCAAGTCTAGTCAAGTTGAATCTAAAATTCGGACGATAGAAGGAATCAAAGTTCCTTGTACCAAGCAATTATGTGGTTAAAAAGAGGGATGAAGCTAAATCATGGGATACGCGACGCGACGCGACGCTGAACCGTGCAGCGGATCCGAGGATCGAACCTACTGCCCTTGCTAACTCGATCTCAACAAGAAAACAGAGAACTGCAACTCCGAATCGAGGTCTCCATTTCTCCAACGCAACCCGCCGGGAGCCCGAAGGACCCGACTTAGGCTGTCTGACAAAGAGAGAGTACCTGAGACAGAGTCGACTTCCGCTGGAAGGTATGCGTTTCCGCAGAATACGGAAACTCCACACCTTCCAGCGAAGTGCCGTTTTCCCTCAATCAAGCTTACCAAGGGAAGGCGATTAGATCTTTCGGACCAGATACACGGCCGATCACATGTTTCAATCGATGAAACAGCGGTGATCGAAGCTAGGAACGAGGGAACGAGCGAGAGAGAAGCTACTTATTGAATAATTGCTTGGTAAGACGCGGAAATATGTACAATAAAGGAATCTTCGACGTTAATTTTAAGATTCGCGACGAAGCTTAAATCTAACCGACTTAGAATTAAATGTCCCTCGGCGGTTGTGGCGTACTCCCTCGATGTCCCTGTGAATAATCTGAAACTAAAATTGATACACATATTAGTAACATACGAAAGGAAATTTAATAAACACCATGCAAACTAGACAAAGCGATGGAATAATTAGTCGTGCTGATGTACCTAAGAGTGAGAATCTATAAGATTCTCGATGTTAAACCTACCTAAGGAAATGTACAAAATTTACACATGTTACAAACAAAGTATTCTACCTATACTTGCGTAACGAGAGTATAATGTCGAAGTAAAATAGCAAACGATTACTCAAATTTATCCCAAGAACCATACAAATTTCAAAGACGAACAGAAACGAAGATTGACCAGAATTGATAATCCAACGATGATATCGAGGATTGAAAATGTCTAAGTAAAATAGCAAACGATTACAACAATTTATCTCAAGAACCACACAAATTTCAAAGACGAACAGAAACAAAGATTGACCAGAATTGAAAATCCAACGATGATATCAAGGAATGAAAATGTCCGAGAATTAAACAAAATATCTTAGCGAAATAGAACAAGAATAAAAATCTTATTCTAATTAGTGACATCAAAATTCAGAAAATAATATACAAACAAAAATGGTATATGATTCGACACAATCATGGCAATTCAAAAAATAAGGCAGTAGTAGAAATAGAGGAGGACAACATAATAATCAGATAAAACCGGACAATCAAAGACCATTGAATTATGACCAAACAAATAAAATAAACTGGTCAATTTTGTGATAATAATATAAATAAGTAAAGTGAGCTTACTACTTGTTGAGCATTAGTTACCATTGCCAAGGGAGCACCAAAGGTCCAGCTGTAACATAAGAAACGATTCGTAATTTAGCAAAAGCGATGAACAGTTCCATAACATTCAATTGGTATCAAACGACAAAATAGAAGTGGGGAGAGCAATTTTAAATAGTTCTTACCAGTGGTCATCACCGTCCGGCACTGGTCAGCAGTGGTCAGTAGTGGTCAGTAGTCGGATCTGTACTGGTCAGCACTGGTCAGTAGTGGTCAGTCCTGGTCAGTCCTGGTCAGTCCTGGTCAGTCCTGGTCAGTCCTGGTCAGTCCTGGTCAGTCCTGGTCACTCCTGGTCACTCCTGGTCCTCAGTGGTCACCGCTCCTCGAATAGCCTGATTTAGGCCCGCGAGACCCGATCCCCCTGGATGCTCCAGGGGTACTGAAGAATTTGTCCAGCGGTAGTCTTCGAGTGGGGAAATCGAAGAGTGGGGAGACAGTGTCAACGTGAAGAGTTAAGAGTCGCTTGGTCTAGAGAAGAACACTATTTTGATTGGTCCCACATCTTGACCATTTCTGGATCTTCACTGGACCGCTGACCTTAATGTCAACCTCACTGTTGACCACCAGTGACCATAAGCTGGTCATCATTGATCATCGACCCATGAAAACTATTACGAAGATAGCCTTCTTACGAGGATCCTCTTACAATTTGATGCATGATCTTTTTAACATTTTGTTCTACTTTGGAAGAGTGTATCTCATGTTATAAAACACTTATGGTACAGCGATAGCGTTCATCCCACTAGCGATAGATCTATTCTTTACCTCGTTTATGTGTAATAGGTATACATGAGTTGGAAAATAAAAATGCCTGGGCAGTTGAGACTCAATTTCGTATGCAGGTTGACGCAAATCGGATTTCAGCTGTTTCGAAAGCAAGAAAGAAAGACTCACATTCGCCTTCTTTCTTGAATTCCCGAAGCTGACCAAAGCACCTAAGCTCACGTATACACGGCTGTGGATTGGTGTGCGTAAATAGAGTGGTGAGGTAATGGGGCTCTAGAACTCCAGAAAAATGGGCCTCAAAAAAACTCGTATATCTACACAAATCTACTCGTATACCTCGTCTGTGGTATTACTAATCAGTTTTCTGATTAATTTATAATATCATAAAAGTCTGATCTAGCTAGCCTTCAGTCTACCCTTAGTATAATAATATAGTATATGCCCTTAAAATTAAATTGTTTATTTAACCATTCCTCTAACGGCAAAAAGCTCAAGTTTGCAGAGAAATAATTTTCATTTTGCCATTAAATGGCGCCACTAACGTTCGTACTGAGGCAATACCGTTTTCTTCGTTACCAGTCGACTTGGACAACTCCTTCTATAGATAATTAACCTTCGGTCGATAACATGTGTGATCACAGACGAAGCACAGACGAGGTATCGAGTAGATCTTTCACCACAGAAGAGGTATACGAGTAGACCTTTCACCTAATGTATTTTTTTCGGCCCATTTTTCTGGGGCTCTAGAGCCCCATTACCATTTTCGTGTCACTCGCAACGATACCAACAGATTTAGAAAAAAACACAAGTGGAAGTGAAACAGAAAATGAAATTACAAAAATTTTAGTATTTTTTAACGAAATGAATGCTGTACAGTTCAGAACTGAGCATGAATCGATTAATTTCATTGGAGTAACTAATCGATTAAGATCATTTAAAGATATCAAGATTATTAAGATACGTAAGAATGTACCTCATTGATAAGTACACCGCAAATCCTCTATTATTTATTTTAAATTGTAATGTATCGTTTATTGAAAAAATAACTCGGTAAAAACGTATTTGCGACTCGAAATCAAACAAGAAGGTATGTGAAACTATAAGAAGAACGCAGCCATTAGCTCATATTATTTCCTATGTAATTAATAATTATATTAATTACATAGTAAATAATATGACCCAGGTCTCACCGCGTGGAGGTTGCTGCAAATGGAGACCCACCCTAGCCTCGCCCCAACCACCCTTCCTTTGGCGAGGAATTCGAATACCTATCTAAGAGAGAAGCTATCGAAAAGTTAAAAATGAGCTACATAGGTCAAGTTCTTAAAAGAACTGCCCAACAAAAAGAAGAAGAACCTAACACAATGTCAATAGATGTGAGATGATACACATGTTTTCTAGAAACGAAATTTAAATGTGCAACTACACGTACGAACTCTGACTAATGAAGAGATCGACAACCTAACAAAATGTTGATACATGTGAGATAATCCAACACATGTTTTCTAGAAACGAAATTGGGATGTGCAACTGCACGTACGAATCCTGATTATTAAAGTACCAATATGTACTTTATTATTAATTGTTCCTTCTTAAATGGGCACTTTCATTATGACAGTGCCTAATAAAACACTGAAGATCCAACCAGAAATGTACAACTGTACATATGAACCTAGCATATTAGAATACTAATATGTACCTTAATATTAATCATTCGTACTTAAATGTACGCACACGCTTTGGTAGTATTTAATAACACGCTGGGGAACGCTTCATTACCTTATAATCTATATACATTTGTACTTATATTCTAACGCAGTTTGTAGAAACGAAGAAATATGAGGGAATATTTTCTTTCTTGGTGTCTTCATCAATCCCACGATGTTTTTCTAAAATAGAAACTCATACACAACAAATATAACCGGCATAAAACGAAGAAATATGAAAAGATATTTTCTTCTTGATGTCTTGGTTAATCCCACGATATTTCCCTGAAACATAAATTCAGACAATAAATAAAATTGTATGAAATATTTCCCTAAGAACGATCAAGTTTGAATCCATTTACTATTTCCAAGTTCCATTCTTCAATGTTTATATATCCTGTAACAAAAACTTGCCCAAAAGATTAGTAGCTGAAATAAAAGTGTATTAATGGGCAGAGAAAGAAAAGAAGCTTCTACGAGTAAAAATTGATATTAAAAAAATTCAAAAACATAAATATTACGCAATTGAAATTGAATGAAAAGTTAAACTCGTCTCAGTGTTAAGATAGATACGAAATAGATTGAAAATTGTATTCATTTATTACCGTAGATTTTATTTTTCGTTTCGTTTATCAAATAAAAAAATTGTCAAGACGTATACATTGCAATAATTATATTTTACTGCATTGAAAATTAAATTAGGTTCGTACGAACAAAGCAATAACGAACAAAAATTTCGATTCCACGCGGAAATTAACTCTCAATATGAAATATCGAATTGCAATTTGCATACCCTTTTGAAACAAGCATTCTATTTTCCATGAATTAAAACAATGATCGCGAAAAAACTTTGATTTATGCAAAGAATACAGAATATTTATAAAAAAATTCACTATTTATAAATAACAATTGGGTTGCAAAGGTTATTATATCCCGTAAAAATGACCAACTCTAATAATGAATAATTAGTGATATAAATAGATATATTAGAATCATGAATTCAATCTACAATAAAATTAATCATAATGTAGCATTTTTAAATGCATTACAAATCTGTAATAAAAATATATTCACGTAAATTACAGATTTTAACACGTTATAAAGAATAAAACAATTGGTCTATTTACAACAATACTTTCAAGCAGTATTTCCTTTGGCAAACATATGAAGAAAAGATAGATTTCGGATAGAATAATCGTCCACTCGTCTTAAATTCAAACAATCCGTGAGTGGACCATTCTTTCTTTCGCAACACTAATTTATAATATAAAAAAGTATACGCGAGTGGTGCTTGTTATTCGTAAAATGAACCACACAGGATTCCTTTATTAATTAATTCGCGTGCACCCATATTCGATCATGCGCAACACTAATTTTAATAATGATGTCGAGCCATTCGAGGCTTTGCAGAATCCCAGCTTGCTTCTTGGATGATCCTGATGCAGTGGCTAGCGTTTTGGCCAGCTTTTGGGCATTGAATCGCAACTCTAATTAATAAAAAACACGACAGGTCAAGATCGCAACGCTACTTTATAATATAAAAATTCCAAACACGATTTACAACAATAAAATCAACCGTGAATGGTGATTATTCGCAACGCTACCCTGAAAAGTAAACGCGAAAAATAGTAATTCGCAACGCTAAGAGCAAACCGATCAGTTCATTCGCAACACTATTTTTAAATAACAATAAAAGCAATCGCGTATGGAATTCGCAACGCTAATCTGAAAAGGAAACGCGAAAAATAGGAATTCGCAACTCTACGAGCAAACGCGATTATTGTATATTCGCAACTCTATCTTTAATGGAAATATATTTATGTTTCGCAACGCTAATGCAAATCGCGTTGCCCAAAAATGCTGGATCGGGTGCTGGCGTCTTCAGTTGTAGCTACAACATACATGCATAAAATAAACTAACTACTTCAAGCTACTTCAAACTACAATAGAGTGGCACATATGGGGATGAAGTTAGACGTTTTAAATATCGCAACACTACGGGGCAACAACGCGATTAATCAACAATCGCAACGCTAATTTATAATAGAAAAATTCCAAACGCGACTTGTAACAACAAAAGCAACCGCGAATGGTAATTATTCGCAACACTACCCTGAAAAGCAAACGCGAAAAATAGTAATTCGCAACTCTAATTCGCAATCGCGTTTACTAAAAATTCGCAACGCTATTTTTAAAGCAAACGACCGGTTCCTAAGTTTGCATAAAAGAAACGCGAATCGTGTTTATAAGGAACACTAATATATCAACGCGATAAATATTTATTCGCAACTCTACAGCAAACGCGAACATTGTATATTATTCGCAACTCTAACTTTAATCAGGAGCTATTGGTACATGTACATACACATGTACTGGCCACAAAATAAACTAACTACTGCTAGTACTACAATTGGGGTAGAATTTGGGCATTGAAAATATCGCAACGCTAAATAAAAAATCGCACGATTGATCAAGATCGCAACGCTAATTTATAACATGAAAATTACAAACGCGGCTGGCATCCAGTATATATATAAAAGAGTAAAAAAGCAACGCGAATCGTGATTGTTCGCAACGCTATCCTGAAAAGCAAACACGAAAAATAGTATTTCGCAACTCTACGAGCAACCGCGTTTATCAATAATTCGCTACGCTATTTTTAAGCAAACGTTCAGTACCTAAGTTTGCAAAAAACCAATCGCGTATCGTGTCAAGGCGCAGCACTACTCTGAAAAGGAAACGCGAAAAACAGTGATTCGCAACTCTACAAGCAAACGCGATTATTGCATATTCGCAACTCTATGTATATCGTAACCGCGAGTTGCCCTGATGGCTGGCATGTATGGTGCAATCATGTACAAAGTACATGCATACGTGAGCCAGCCAGAAAAATAAACTAACTACAACTACAGACGAGTTAAGTGACAAAGTAGTAACAGGAATGACTTTCCATCCTCATCCAAAGATGAAGATGAAAAGCCATTTGTTGTAGCCCACTCTTGAAACAATTTGTTAGGGCCTCTTCAGCTCATATAGAGCCTTTTCTTTCTTCGGCGGTCCTGCCAAAGCCTGAAACTTACTTAAGACTTGGCTCGAGATTTTGTGCAATACGTAGTCTTCCAACAATATACGAATTGTTGGTCGAGCATACGTGGTGAATCTCGAGCGGGACGAGCGTTTCGTAAGGGACCTAATCGCGACCGCGAACGCGAGAGAGCGACTTTAAGAGTCGCGCGATTCGAGAAGTCGAAAATAAAGCCGAAACAAACAGCATACACCATTTGAATCAGCAAGATTTCTACCCTCGAAATCGTAACTACAGGAACAGAACTGCCACGCGAGAAACGCGCCTACCCGAATTACTAATGTGGACAGTCCTGCCCTGACCCTACCTACTTAGATTAAGCACACACACCAGAAAGTTACCTACCTACCTAACCCTATATTTAAAAAATTGCAAAACTCAATCAAGCAAACAAACACTCCACGGTTCTCATTCTGAATGTCCGGGCGCGACCTAAACTAGAGAGGACTCCCCGGGGTTCCTCCGACACCCGGACATAACACTCCATTCATACTCTAAATGTACGTACCATTTCCTGAAATCGACTGACAAAGACTAGTGACCATTGCGTATTTGTATTATAGATAATATTTTAGTATAAAATCTTTATATAATTTAATATAATACAAAGTCATTGATCAAGTATATTGTATTTATTACTTTATTGTATGAATTACTAGAACTATCGTGTATGGAAATAAATATATAAACAGCAAAATCAATAATTAATTTAATAAATTGGTAAATAAAAATTGAATGTTGCAGTTAATACAAATATAGAGAATTATAATGAATTGTTTAAACGACGTACTTCCACAACCTAACCACACACACACATGTGGATAGTACGTCGCGCACGATTCACTAACCAATGTCAGTCGCCGATACATTATTAGAAATTGTTATAATCTAAGTCATCGTGCCCGTTGCCTTCGCTCATGCAAATAGCACCTGGGCGTGTGCATGAACTTGGGCAACGAACACGGAAAGATTAGTCTGAAAATCCTGACTAAAAGAAGTAGTTAATTAAATATAGCTAAACGGTAGTTTTTATTTGATTTTTAATCAAAAAGACTCGACTTGTTATATGAAATATATCAACGAGAAAATACATTAATATTGAAAAATATTATTATGTAAGAAAAGTATTATAATTGAAATTTAATTACGTGAAACGAAAGACTTTATTTCAGATTTTATGATAATTTACTTTAAAATTGAATTAATTTATTTGAAAATTGAAATAATTGAAATTTAATAAATAACATTGTTTAAAAAATTCAACAATTCATAATCGATTCTATCGTCAAAGTAAATTTCTAAAAAGATGAAAGTAGTATACAATTCATGTTAGTTTAACTCAAAAATCGATCAGTCGCGAAATGTCTTCTTGCACATAAAATACATTAAATACGATCCATATTTAAGAATTATATTAATGTTATTAAAATTACTGTATAATGTTATAGTAATTAATATTTATATTCTACTCCATCATACGATTAATATAATATCTCACACATTATATCAATTCATATTCTATTCAATCTATAATTCATGTAAAGTTAAAAATATTCTATACATTTTATAAAAATTGTTTCATATATATTTTCATAAAAATTTTATAATAATCATATTAGGTAATATTTATTTAGAACATTAAAAAACGCGAGTGCAAGAAGACCCTAGCCTGCACTAAGAAAATATGACAATTTATATTACTACTCACGGGTATTTTTCATACCCGTGGTCACTTAGACTCGTCAAAAATAACAAGTATACAACTAGTCACCCGTGTTGATTCGGATCTTTCATCCTACAACATGGTTGGGGACCAGAGGAACATAAATGCATGCGACTAACTTAATCGTAGAATGCAAATGCTCGGATGACGATGTTGACCACTTCAAGTCATCAGCGAAGTCAGCATGGTCCTGCTGGTCTCCAGGATGTGACTGTAAGAAGAATGCAAGAAAACAATTAGAATCTGTTGTTAAAATTATAGAGATTTTTAAATAACAAATTTCAAAGTATAAATTTATATTTACGTTGTTCGCTCGTGGTCCACCGCCCGATACCCCCCGGGTACTGCTGCTGGTTTCCATAATGAGGTCCAGAGACTGTAAGAAAACTGTAAAAAAAACAATTAGAATCTATTCTTAAAACTGTAGAGATTTTTAATTAAACATTTGAAAGTATAAATTTATACTTACATTGTTTACTCGTGGAGCATCGCCCAATAGTCCTCTTCAGTGATGCACTGACTCTAATTCCGGTAACGAGAAGTTTAAATATCAAATTGAAAAAATAATTAATTTGATTAGAAAATATTAAATTAGAGTACCGCGACCGAAGATTGAAATCGGCGAACAAATGATTCTATTATCGCGATTCAGAAAACAAGGAGAGCCACGATGCTCTGGAAGTAATTTAAAATTACGTAGGAAACACTGCTTCTATTCTCGCGTTTGCCTAACTACGTTGTACGACAACTTACTCAGGGTCACTTTACCCTGAAAAACAAACTGTTGCTACGCACAATCACTGAATCTACCGACCGCATTGCGCGCGGCCAACAAATTTCCTGGAAAGAAAAACCTGAAAAGAAAGGGACAGGAGACAAGAAATACAACAAGCACACGTGTGCTTTTCCTATTAGTTTTCTCTTTTCTTTTTCTTACTAGAGTTCGACAACAGAAACACTGCTTTACTTAGTACTGCTGTATACATAGTTTGTCACGTAAAAGGTTAATGCCACGAAGGCGAAATATTCTCAATCAATGAGAATTTCAACGATAAAATATTAGCTATGAAAATAATTACGTACAAGTAATTATTCAATTTCTAAATATTATATCACTAAGTTTCATAATTAGAGTTGTAAGCATGATTATGTTTACTTTATCGAACGTTAGAATATCCCGTAATTTTTATAAATATTCCGAAATTTGCAACAATTAAAGTTCGTTGGTTATTTATGCTTGAATAGCATATTCCAACTCCGCAGTTACTACGTTTACTGAAACTTGTATTGAAATATATATGGAAATTGCAATTATAAAAATTCATAAAGAAAGAAATATAAATAATCAATTAAATAAATATCACTCGGAAATATTCAATCGCGATAAGAATACAGTTGAATATAAATTATTCCAATTTATCGTTGATATCTATTGACGCCATTTCTGTATACTTCGATATGTATCGAAGTGGATAAAAAGTTTGTTAACGATTTTCGTATTTTATCTTAACAATGACCGATTAGAAAATTATGATCATGCTTGCAACAAATGATTTAATAATGAAATACAAATATATAAATATTAATATACCCGTTAATTTTTGTTGTAATTGTTTTAACGTTACCAATATTCCCTCCAAAATTTGTCGAGTGACCTGCCATCTGTTATGGTGTCGTTTACGCGCCAATAAAAGTTTCCATGGCGTCGAATTTCAATTAGGGACTGCAACAGAAATAAAATACAAATTAAATGATAATTAAACAATAATTGATAATAATTAGGAAATATCAAAAGGTTAGAAATACGTACTTCGTTGGTCGCGATACACCGACACGTCTTGTATTTCGAAAGGGAATTTCTTGATTTCGAATTCCAATAAGAGACTGTAACAGAAACGAAATAAAGATCCATTAAAGTACATAAACTTTTATTGTAATTAAGTAATAAATGGAAACCGTATTGCAAGAGATCGTAATGAAAACGCGAATAGTAATAATAGAAGAATAAACAGGTTAGAATTACGCACCTCGGTCGCGAAACGCCGATACGTCTTGACGCATGTTGCTCGGTTAATTTTCAAAGTACGACTGGTGGCTCCTCGTTGTGCTCGGTAACGCTCGTGAATTAGTTGGCGGAGTGGGGGAAAGGCCGATGTTTCGCGAAGCTTGTTATTCGAAAAGGAATAGAGATGCCTCAGGTAGAAACCGCGAATACGCGACTTTCTAGAATAACGTAATTACCTTGACTTTAGAATTATACATATTGATGAATGGCGATACATATAATGTACAAATTAAATATAACTCACATTTTTGTCGATTTATAGTAGCAGATGACAAGATTCTTGAATTTGTTAACATTATTCACTTCGATCATTACATGCAAATTACTTATAACTTTAAGTAATCAAAGAATCGCAGATAATTCGTACTTCTCAACTCATATGCATTTACCCGCAATTAGCCTGTTTGCCTATCACACTAATACAGTGAGTTTCTCAACTGACCACCATCCATGAGAAGAGGCCGCTAAAATCACCTCCGAATTTTCAGGTCGGTATGGCAGACAGATTGGACCACGAAAGTCCATAAGGTAAAAGATCTACTCGTATTATACCTCATCTGTACTTTTACTCAATGTATTTTTTCGGTCCATTTTTCTGAGGCTCTAAAGTCCCATTACCATTTTCACCATTACAGATTTAAAAATAAACACAAGAGGAAGTGAGACAGAAAATGAAATTCATTGGTTCGAGCGATAGGAAATCTTGACAAATATTAAAATAACTTTTTACTTATTATAAATAAAACTTAGCATTGTTTAACATTCCAACGCAATAGTTTAAACAATTCTTAACAATATGTGGTATATGAATAATGAAAGGGCCCATCAGTATGCGTAAATAATAATTTTTCGCGAAATAATTTGTCCACCGGACGGGTTGAGATGGCTGACACACGCTGTGCTCTCCCCACTCCTCCGCCACTACATTAAAGGCTCATGCGGAGCTTACGTGTCTCATTCTCGCGGGGGGGTCCAAGGGTGGCGGACTTCCTGGCTCGGTGGGTATCCCGGGATCATCCTAGGCTGACCAGGGGGACCAGGGCTGACCACTACTGACCAGCGCTGACCGCTACTGACCACTACTGACCAGTTGACCAGTGGTAAGCATACGATGACCAATAGTGACCAGTTGCTGACCAGTAGTAAGCCTTACTTAAATATCCCCTCTCTCTCTTATTATTCTGATTTGTAGCATGCTCGTTCATTTTTGACTATCGTTTGATGAAAAATTGGGTTTGTTAAATTCAACGGTTTTCGTTTCGTTACTGTGAATGTTTCCACCATTTTTACATACAATGAGGTATTCTATTAACTGGTTCTTCTATTATTTCGGCAATTGTTGCGTTACGTTGACCATATAAGACTCTGAAAGAAAATGATTCTCTATGGGGTATTTCCTTCAATCGTTTACTGTTTCTGTTTCCAATTCTTTCCTGAATTCGTATCCGTCTTTGTCTATTAATCTGCATTTTTACTTCGACTTTGTTTGCGAAATTGCTTTGTCGATTTCACTACTTGTGGTATTAGTTGAATCTGACTTGGTAAGATATTCCTCATTTCGTAGAATATTTTTACTGGTCAGCTAAGTTCACTAGCATCGTCTATCAATTAATCCGAATTTTTATTTCGACTTTATTTGTGAAATTGTTCCGTCGTTTTGACTCAGATTGACTTCGTTTAATTTATTAATATTTTCACTTCCTTATCACGTATAAATTTTGTACATTTCTTTAGGTAGGTCTACCCATCGAAGAATACAATAACTGTATTCTGTGTAGGAATATTTCAGAATTTCTTAGTTTGTTCGATACATCAGCTGAACTTTCTTCACTTGTTGAATCACAGATGGATTGGATAGGGTTTATTAAATTTTCCTTAATATGATACTAATACAAGTATTAGTTTTTGTTTCAGCTCAGATCTATTACAGATCGATTCCAAGGACATCGAGGGAAGACGCCACAACCACCGAGGGATTCATCCGTCGAGGGACATAATTCCATGTACATTAGACTTAAGCTTCGTCGCGAATCTTAAAATTAACGTCGAAGATTTCTTTATTATACGTATCACCGCGCTCTACCAAGCAATTATTCAATAAGTAGCTTCTCTCTCGCTCGTTCCCTCGTTCCTAGCTTCGGTCACCGCTGTTTCATCGATTGAAACATGTGATCGGCCGTGTATCTGGTCCGAAAGATCTAATCGCCTTCCCTTGGTAAGCTTGATTGAGGGAAAACGGCACTTCGCTGGAAGGTGTGGAGTTTCCGTATTCTGCGGAAACGCATACCTTCCAGCGGAAGTCGACTCTGTCTCAGGTACTCTCTCTTTGTCAGACAGCCTAAGTCGGGTCCTTCGGGCTCCCGGCGGGTTGCGTTGGAGAAATGGAGACCTCGATTCGGAGTTGCAGTTCTCTGTTTTCTTGTTGAGATCGAGTTAGCAAGGGCAGTAGGTTCGATCCTCGGATCCGCTGCACGGTTCAGCGTCGCGTCGCGTCGCGTATCCCACGATTTAGCTTCATCCCTCTTTTTAACCACATAATTGCTTGGTACAAGGAACTTTGATTCCTTCTATCGTCCGAATTTTAGCTTCAACTTGACTAGACTTGAGCTTCGACGTTAATTTTAAGCCCCTATTGCATGCGTCTCCCAATATTGCCAAGTAATTATTTAACAAGTAGCTTCTCTCGACTCGTTCTCTCGTTTCTTGCTTCGATCACCGCTGTTTCGTCGAACGAAACATGTGATCGGCCGTCCAGTTTGTCCAAAAGATCTAGTCGCCTGCCAATGATAGATCGATTTCTAGAAATAGAAATCAATCTACCAAGGGTAGTGTTGATTCGATCCGAAGATCTGCTGCACGGTTCAGCATCGCGTCGCGTCGCGTCGCGTCTCCCATAATTTAGCTTCACCCTTTTTTAAACAAAATAATTACTTGGTACAACTAAACTGGAAGATCGAAGGAACATTGCTTCCTTCTATCTCTCTAGTTTAGTAATCTAGCTTGTAAGAATGTAAAAGGGAGATCGATGGAACTTTGATTCCATCTATCTCCCTTCGGGTCTCCGCTCGCAGCAACCTCCTCGTGGTGAGACCTGGGTAATATTATTTATCGTTTAATTAATAATCGTATCACTCTTAGCTGGGTAATGCAATTATTAATTGAAATCTAAATAATATTAGCAAATTGGCTGCGATCCGCCTTGCATAAAACGTTCCAATTGGCCGACACGAGAATTGTTCTCGCATGCTTCGAGATTAATTCCCTCGATGCTTGAATATTTTTCAAATTTACGATCCAAAATACACAACTTTTCTTCGTGTGCATTAATGTGTGTTTTGTTGGGTGCTGCAACATATTGTTTTGCGGTTTTAGTGACGCAATTTATGTATCTGTTAGAATTCTGTATAATTTACTGATAAGAAATGAAAGATGAAAACTTATACAAAAGAATGTGTCGTATAGATCTTGGTTCTCGACAGAAATTCAAAAAAACTTTCAGTCTCCTCGAATTTGTCCATATTTTCATACCTGTTGTTTGCAACAATTATTAATTAACATCAGGCAATAGTTAAAATAATGCTCGATAGCGTGTGTTGTATAAATAATTATTTTTAATACCATTTTACGTAGAATATTCATTTTTCGGTCAAAAACTGTATAAATGGTGGCTTCCCTCAATGTAGAATTCATCGGTGAAATATATTAAATATATTAAATAAAATGATACGTGTACACGTACACCCCTGGTATACAATAATGAGAATTTCGTATACTTACAGTAGAAAAAATGAATCCGGTTCATTCCGTTTCGCAACTTTCTTTATTAACGCCATTACAGCTTCATCATGAGCCAGGTACAATTCCGAGCTCGACATCGAAAGCGAGCTCGCACAATAATGTGCAGCCCTGACACATCATGCACATCTTAAATTTCACCAGTTTGTCGCTTAACATAGGAATTTACAAAAGTTTCGCAAGCCCAAGTGTCGGCGACTCTCTCACAATCCCGAATGCAAGAAGTTTACTTCTAGTCGAAATCGCTATATCGGTCTAGACGCGCAACTTTAAACCATCTCGCTATAAATTGTACAAAGAATACAATTAAAAGTCGTTCCTTGTCTTTGGTAATTAAGGGAGTGTGCTGACGGTAAAACAAAGTTGCAGCAATATACGATAAGAAATAGATGTACCGTCGTTGTGTTTTACGCATATAGTAAAATCACTTCTATTCCATTCGTCAACGAAAACATAAATTATTAATCTCCACGTACGCGCTATAAATATCTCGCGAATATGTACAGAAATTCATTCCGGCGCTCTTTGAGACCGTCGTTGAGCCTAAAGAAAGCGAACGCACGCGATCTGACATGATATTAAAAGATCGGTCGTTTAGAACATAAAAAATATATTACACTCCATATATGTATATATTGGACGCAAATTAAACCACTCAGGTCTGAAAAATAATATACTCTCTAACTAAAACAATGTACAATATAATATGCTTAAATGCTGCCAGAGTCAATTGCACCTCTTAATCCCTGCACAGACATATAAAGGTTATTTTACCTTTGATGGTAATGGAGATATTAATGCAGCTAGGTCGCAGTCACCACGGCAGCTGTGAAACTCATTGTCCCGTATCTTTATCGGTTATCACATTGGTTGGCGGAAATGTAATGCTCTTTAATCAGGACTGACTCCAAAACATTTCAGAGGTTTTTTCCCGTACGGTATGAAGTACGCGCGTCAGGATGAACGCTGTTTCTCAATTAAAACGCCGGAACTATATCGTCCAACAACGCACGCAAACATGCAGGATCGTTGAAATAATTTTTATATAAATTACGTTATCATTACGCAAGAGCGAATTAGTATGCCGATAAGTAGGTACTTTACAGAACGTACTTTAGATAGAAGCTAAGGGATTATAAGCGTTAAGAGATTCTAATTATGTTTTTTTTTCATTAAAAAAGAAATATTTCCTCGGTAAACACCGAATACCTAAGGAATTAGTAACCCGTGGATGTTACTTGGCCAGAAACTCCGAATAATCTTAATACGAAAATCTAAAAACGTTGAAAATAATCCCTAGTACTTTAAAAAAATCGTACAATATCTCTTACCTCTTCGCCGTTACAGAATATTTCCACTTGCTTATGGAGTCTTTCGTGTAATTCGCTACTATCGTTATATAGGTATAATTAAATAGAACATTAGTTCGGCGCAGTAAGATTTCACACGGCCAGAAGTTGAAGTCCAATTTGTCGGTGCCTTGACAACGCACAACGGAAACCACTCAGATTCTTGATTCGCATGTAAAAATTTAAACTGGACCATACACCGGGATCAGCATGCTTTCAAAGTTCCTAGGCTAGTCATTCATAGGCACTGGTACAGGACATTGTACTTGCCACACTATCAGATGGCTCTGTTCTCCGTGTTCCTCAATGTTCGCGGCAACAGTAGTGTTGGGTCTCTCCATGCTCTCTTCCGTTTCCTCTCCATCACCTAGAAAAAGATTCATCGATACGATGCATAGACATTAGTAAGAACACTCACGATTCATGATAAAAAAAAGAAGTGCGATTATCGGTTGCGTATTATACAGTACGATGCATGTCAGCTGGAAATTCCCAACCCCCAGAGAATGAAGAAAGCAGATAATGGTAACGGGTGTATAGTTGCTTTGAAAAACGAAGGTGCAGACACAGTTCCTTGTATTAATGGAGATTACGAAGCTATAAGTTTTTACTGTACACAAGCGAACAATTCCAGACCAATTTTTCTTCCAACCAAGAGTAACAAATGAAATCAGATGTTCTGTATATACTCACGTGTACATTTAATGTACTAATGACACTTTGCGTAAAGTTCTGTACATTCACACATGTACACTTAATGTACCAAAGGTCTTTCCAGAGAAACAAAGACAAGATATACATTCTTTTAATGTCAGGTTAAAGATGTATCTAACTACTTGTGGACATGTTAGTTGAATTTCATAACACCGTGCACAGAACATTCAGTAGTTAGTATGTATATATATGTATATATATGTATATATATATATGTTTCACTATCAATAACGTAAATGATTTATCCATTCAGTCGCACAAACACTTGTGTAAACTGAAGTAAAGACCCATTAACCACTCTTCACTTCTCTCTGGGGGCATACCTGACCAACTGCCATACAATCAGATGAGTCGCCACGTCACTTTCGTCTTCCGCCTCATCTGCTGGAAGTATTACAATCGTATGAAACAATATTTGATTGGACCCTTTTCGTTACATTAACAAAATGGTACACGAAGTGCCAGATTTAGTAACATTTTTTTTTTTCTATAACAATATTAATAGCATAGTACATAATTTGTCGTGTACTGGAATTATCATGAAATGAAAAACCAATTTTGCATGTTCCAAATGAGCTTAATTTCTCGAGCTGTTGAAAATTTCAACGGATGATTAACAAAATAAATCTATATAAATAAATGACTTATTAATATCATCACTCACCAACTCTAAAGTCTATATACCCTTCACCTCCTGAAAGGACCAGCATGGCTGGTTGAGAACCATCTGTCACTACACTCTGGCCACCATGACCTGTAATTATACAAACAAATTTTGAATTAATTTTATTGTTATATTCCTTTAAAAATGTATAGAATTTTGGGGGTCTCGTGGAAAGGATCGTAAGAAAAGAGATAGGGAGAGCGTTTTCCGGTCGAGTGCTTGCGAGAGGAACGGCCCCTCTGGCGGCAAGTACGGGAAGCAATGTGGACCCCACAGAATTATTAAGCAGACATACCAGGTACAGCAACGAACATTTTCACGGCATCTCTATGTCCATGGAAGCTAAGTTGTGCATGTTGCATACTGCAATAAGGTATAAAACTTCCAGGTGTAACGCCACGGTCTGACGCAAAAATTCTGATACCGACTCCTGGTGCATCACTTTTGCCACTTCCTGCTTGAATTCTAGATACTGCCATCGAACCGCCAGCACCTATTTTACATACGTGTTTCATTTTCAGTCAAACTTTGTACTATTTAATTTTATAATTGTAACACTAATATCTCAACTTACTTTCAGATAAAGGAACAGAAATTATCACACCATTTCCTGTACCAATCCACAGCCTATTTGAGGAAATAAGTAACGCGGTAATTCTTACAAAAGAAAAACCAAGCTTCCCAGTTCCGAGCATTTTGCTAACATAAGGCTCGATATCGACGTCTTGAAGATGTTGATAAGTATGAGCATGATAAAGCCTTAACGTTGAGTCTAATCTAATACTGACCCAGACACCTTCGCCTAACCAAGCTAATTGTCTCACTTGCGACTCTCGACGTGGGTGAGCTTCAACGGTACACTAAAAGGTTTATTTAACACATGATTTAAAATAACGTTTAACCTATAACGGAGAAAAACTATATGCAAATAAGCAAGTATACCTCGACAGTCATTGAAACTGGATCTATTACATGAATCTTATTTCTATATCCGCACCATAGAGTTTTACCACTAACAGAAGTCATGCACCTAGTTGAATATAGTGGGCTACCCAAAGTAATCACATGATACTGAGATAGATCCCATTGTCCATCTGCACCTCTTTTAAATAATGCAACAGTTCCGTTGGCAACAGCAACGAGAACTCGACCTTGCACATGTCTACAGAAAAAATGCAAGAAAACTTTCGGTCATGAATTAAATTAATAATTGTATGAATTACTTTATTGTTTGGAATAGATAAATTTATAAATATTTATGATCCTCTACGTACACAATAGCCACCGCAGCATCCTCCAATACAACAGAATGTAAGCAGACCGACCAGTTTGCCACACCGGAATGTACAAACACTGCACCATTTTGAGCCCCAAGCCACATTGTCGGCTGTATCGAGGACATTTTTTCTATAGGAGTACCTTCTTCAACTTCGTCACTTTGCTTATCTTCATTTGCACCCTTTTCTTCGTTCACCCGTGTAGAAGATACTTCTTGGTTAACTTTCACGAAATGTACTTTTCCCAGATTTGTCATTTCACTGTCTACGCTTTCTACTTTTTGCGATTCGGTAGTTGCATTCTGATTGGTGTCGTCCGACTTCTTAGGATTTTCATTACTCTGTTCTTCCAATGCACTATCCGATTCGGTTTTATTCTTCTCCGATAAAGTTTGATTATCCTGGTTACTTTTCTGATTATTTTGTTCAGTATTTGAATTCGCGTTCGCCTCGTGACCACCATTATCCGTTACTCCATTTGCAGTTCGTACTACTTCTTCGCTAACAGATTGAGCATAATCACTTTCCTCAGCTCCAAGTACACTTGCAATACAAAGTAAATGTTCATCGCAAACGTTAAAAACTTCCAAAATTTCGGCTGGATTATTAGCATCTATCACAGTAACTTTCGACATTGTTTTAGTCGATGTACAAATCCAAACCAACGAACTGAGTTGCTGTTGTAAGTGTTCTGCCCCCACTCTCTGGTTTTCATTCTCTTGAAGCTCCTTATCCAAATGTTCAATAGCATCTTCGGCGTCAGTTTTCGAATTGGTACTTACTTCTCGAGCTTCGGCGGCATAAAATACACTTCCTCCAACCATGCAACCACCGTCACGTGTTTTACCACCACTTAAATTTACACCAGCACCACACCATATCTAGACAACAAAAAAATAAAAGCAATTATTATACATACTAACTTCTTGTTTGTGAAGCAAACGTGCCTTCATCCCAGGTTGTGATTCCTGTAATGGTCTGCAATAAACTGGCACAGGAACAGGTTGTCTAACTGGAGCACTTGGTTTGCCTGGTAAACTCCAGCCATAAGCTTGCAATCGTCCATCTTCTTTTCTAACATGTGCGCGGACTTGACGATATTGCTCTCTCCGTTCATTTGCGCGTCTGGCCATGAGTCTTTCAGAAGATCTGTAAAAATGTGTAAAATATAAATTAGCTGTTGCATATTTCTAATACACACACGATCAAAATAAAGTTTTTAATTGTAGAAGTTAATAATTTACTGGGACGCTCTGTTGTTTGTTCAACCTTTTGTGCCTATGAAGACGTTCTTGATCACTGGACACATTCTTCGATTCAAATGAAGTCTTAATTTGACTGTTCATTCCATCGTATCTAATGTTCAGCTTCATTATTACTTGCACAATAAAATTTATATCCAGGTTTAGAAGCGGAATGTTAGACATAGTGCAGAACAGATTTACCTGCTGGCCAATAAGCACCCCACCGAAAACCAGAAAAACCAGGTATCTCTTGACAACGCCATGAAGGAGAGGCAAGGATGAAACCCGAACGAAAAATCAAAGCGCAGAGCAAAAGTGAAATAAAAGCCAAGTTTATAACATAGTCAAAACTTCATTTATTTGCTGATCATTAATGATCGTATATTATCCTTCTTTCAAAAATGTACAAATTGTTTTATTTACAAAACTATTGCTTTTCAAGCATGACTTTGCAAAGATAACAAATAATTTAGTATGTAGTTAAATATATAACCACTACTATGAGTGGTAAATCTATCACTGATAGATTGGTTTATATTATAATATATAAATAACGTTCGGTTTCAATATACAGATAATATAATTTACAATTTTCTTTATCTATAAAAAATAAGACTAAAAATAGATGCACGAATAAAAGCAAAATTGTCAGAATGAGAAAGTTTTTGTCTGTGTGAATGAACTATAATCCTATTTCAATATTCCATTACAAACGCATACAATATTGCACGTAAAATATACATCCACGATCTTTATTTATTAAAAAATGGCAGGTGAAATGGGAATCGGATCGATAATTTGTTAAAAACCATCACATTAGAAATCGCTCAGGCAAGAAATTATTTAGAAATGACTCACATCTCTTAAGAGCGATCAAGAGTAATTGAGACTCGCGATACAAAAGATTATGGATCCCAACTGACCAAAGGGGACTCAATCTGCAAAGATGAGGTCGATTCAAAGATTATAAAAAAGTCAAGTATCTAAAATTCTGCCCCATGTAAAATGTAAAACATTTTTGTCATTGCAATAGCTTTGATAAAATATCAAAAGAAATGTATGCGTAAAATTTTATGGTGTCATTGTATCCTTATGAAAACTTGCATAGTAGAAAAATCACAATATCGTAAGATTGTAGTTAGAAAATAGCATAATAATAAAAAATTAATTCCTACTTAGAGAATAGAGAAAAATTTGGCAGGCTTTAGTGTCGCATTAACGTAATATCTAAGTGCGTGTATAGAATTTGATTGATTTCTCACATGGTGTCTCCTTGGTCGAAAAATTCATGGCGAGGTTTCAACGTATGTCTACGCATGGTGCCCAAAGGTGGTGCTGGAACAACTTGATTTGTTGGTGCGCTATATTTAATGTGTGGTAATGTGTGTGGTCCTCGAAGCAAAGTTCCCCGACCTGTAGGTGCTATGAAGAGACTACTAAAACTGCAGACAGAAAGAAAGAATACAAATTACTATCTGCTCCAACAATGAATTTTTTTTTTTTATGTAAGAGATACTAACAACTTCCACACCGAACCTTTTACCCCCGATATACTGGCAGGATCAGTCTTAGAAGCTCTAAGCATTTCTGTCCATCTAACTGCTTCTTGAAGTTCCATGAATCGTTCCTTATACTGATTTCTCTCCATAAGTACTCTGGCCATTTCTACTCTGGTAAACCTCTTTCTTTGTGCCAATGGTACATCTTCCTCATCGTCACTCTTGACTGCTTTTGCTGCTGCCTCTGCCTCTTCCTTAACATTCTTCAATTCTTCTTCGAGAGCAGCGACTTTTTGCCGTAAACGTTCCCTAGTTTGTTGCAAACCCCGAACTTCTTCGCGTAATATTTCTTGCTCGCTAGAAGAAGTATGTACTCTCTCACATGTATATCACCACTAATATCATGTTCATTTATGTTAAACAATAATGTTTATTTACTCGCGTTAGTTATTAACTCTTTGGTTCGCAATAACAAAGTTATAAAATCACTTTTTTTTTAAACGTCAAATATCAAGCAACAACATACAATGCAATAAGTTTTACTACAGGATTCGATATTATAAGGCAACAGATTAAGTTAAATAAATACTAATATATGTTACTTTACCTTATCAACTCGTCCACTTTGATGATTAAGTCATCTTTAACAATGTTGAGCGCATTTCTGACACACAAAAAAATATAAGTGTACATAAATGACATAGTATATAAATATTAATACAATACTCACTTTGTGGCCAAAAGCTCATTATTTTCCATAATAAGACTTTCCACTTCTTTGCCCATTCCTAGTGAAAGACGCTTCTTTAATACATTTAAAATAGCACGATTGCTTTATTTTATTTATTGTACAAGATAAATTTAAGTAACTTTATCAAGAACATAGCTTAATTAAAATAGTAAATTCTATAATCCATTTTGAAGTAATTTTAGATGTAATATAATATAAAGTTAGTAATATCTTACCAAAAAAGTTGTCATTGACTGCATGAAGGATTATTTATGTCATGCAATTATTTAGTCAAAATTGACAATACCCCGCAGTAATGAGAAGGTAAACAATGGAACACAAAAATACATTAATATATTTTATATATTGTAGTGTGTTGTATATATTTTATATTTTATATTTTGTAGTGCAATGTCCTGTAAAAAGTAATATAACCCAGAAATAATTTTTCTATATAGAACTTCGTTTTCGGGAAAATAAATTTTGAAAATATGTGAACTATGCATGCGTTTAATCGATGATTCTTAATATCTTAATATTAGACCATACTTTCAAGCCAATATTAACAAACTTGACATCATTAGACTCGATTTAGCGCAGTACATGCAAGTTCAAAACACCAAATACTAACAACCCCAATGTTATGGAATACCACTGAACCTATTCATATCAGATTATAACTCTAAATTCATCAACATTGGCTCTAACGCTTATGTATGATCGTATATGGATGAATAGGAGATACCGAGTTTATGGTCCTTAGGTTCTCATTATCGCGTTCTATAAGTCCGAAATACGAACATTTGCTTTAGTTTTTAAAGCGCAGCGCAAGAATATTTTGTTCTACATTTCCAATTTATTTCTCCATGTAGAATCATCTACTTCTTGATTATATCGCTCATTACAGGATATTTTGTATATTATCATTGTATAGAAATTTGTATGATATAAGATTTTACTCCGTTAATATTAAAGAATTTAATTATGACATTAACCCTTAGAGTTCCAATATTTATGCAATTACATATTATTTCGAGATTAATTTAAAATTCTAACGGTGAGTGGAAGTTTATAAATAGAATATTAATATTAACCAAGTGTTAATTTTTATAGAATTCACGAACGTTAATCTTATCATTGTTAATTTAGGAATATGGAGCATGCTTGATTTAGTACAAAACGAGTATTGTACTATTCGATTCGTCGATAATTACATACAAAATAGTATGTATAAAGTTTAAATCGTACTTCTGTATGTAAAACTGAGTAAGAACTCAAAGGATTAATAGACTAATGATATATTCTTATGAATGTTTAGTTAATTTACAAGACATACCCGACGATGCATACTCTCCAGGATGAACCCAACTACCAGTGATGTCTGCTCCTTCATCCATCTCACCCAACGCATCGGCATCCTGAAAACTAAGTTCCTGGTACAATGTATTGGCACTTCGTTGCTCTCGTTCTGTTCTACTCCTTCCACTTGGAGTAGTTGGTAGTTTCTCTACTATCGTTGGTGATGTAGGTGTAACCAATAATGGAGGTGCTTCAGTTTCTGGACTCTCATCTATGAATAAAACAGCAAATACGATATAAATATTCTTAAATCTTAAAATCTTAAAATTTAACAATACAAAAAATTACATACGTCTAGAAATCGCAGTTGTTTTATTTGCTTGTGCTGGTTTATCTGTTAATTGACTCTTATCAAGTGTTTCTATAGCAGCTTCACTGCTGCTATCCAACATTTCAGTTCTTAAATTAACAACATTTGGTGGACTATCATCTGGAACATCTTCTGCATTCATGCTAGCTTCTAAACTCTGAAAACCATAACTCAATGGTCCAGAACTTCTAGACATATGAGCCAGCCCAAGAGATGGTAAACGAGATGGACCACGACCACTAGTTGCATTTTCTAATCTTTCTGTACTCCCAACTAACATTTTTGTTCTTTCCATATAATCTACATGTGTTTTAAATAGTTCTGTGTATCTTTCATGCAATCGTGTATATTCTCGTTTTAGTTCTGCCTCTTTCTCTTCAAGACGAACAACTAAACAAATACAAGAAATGGTATACCATATATGTTATATCCATTTAATTGCAAGGATTAATTATGACAGAACACACTCTAAACCTAAATGATATAATCATACAATTATTTAACTTTAAATTATAAAACATAAAATTCTAATAGAAAACATACATGAAAGGGAATTATCTACAATGTTATACACGCGAACGATTGGAGTGCTTAATTCTAAAATAAATTCGTATTAAGATGCATGCACAAATTCACATCCCAGTATGTCCAATCAAATTTAACCCACTGAACAATTAAATGAAAAGAAAACAATAAAAAAAAAATATTCTACTCTACTGTAGAGGGATGTTCTGTGAAGGAATGGACTGGGAGAGCCATTGACATTTGTACCGTGATCATGTGAATTCTTTGTCTTCAATTCCAACATCCTCACTATTGATTCGAGACTCTCAATTTTTGATAAATATTCTTTTCTTTCATCTTCTGCAGCATCTTCTAGCTCCAACAGTTTCTAGTTAGAGAAATATAAATGTTATTTCTCTAAGAATAATTTCATATTATATTAACTAAAATATCAAAAATAAGAGTCACCATGTTATAGAAATTTGAATCATACCTGATCAGACGTTTTTCTTAACTGTTTTTCTCTTTCATACTGTGTAACCAATTGTTCATTGTCTTCCCTTAATAGTTCTAATTCAACTTCGCGTTCTTGATTTTCTGTATAAGATATATCTAGACATTCTAGAACATTGACTAGAAGGGGCATTAGGTCTTTGACCACATCATGATCATAACGAGCTATCATTTTCTCAAATTCCTGATAAATACTGCCAGCCAGGCTCTGAACTTTCTCAGACATGACCACATGGCTGTCTTCATGAGTCCCATATACGGTTTCTTGATCCATTTCTATTTGACTCATTTTGTATACCTACAATATCAGGATTCAAGATAAATATCATCAAATCATTTTACTTTATTATTATAGTTCAAGTATTTCCTTGAAATTGTATTCTATGTTTGTCATGATACATCTCATATTTCAAACTATTTTTAGGCATTTTGCCAAGTAACAAGTTAATATTACCAAGTAAGTATGACACAACAAAAAAGGAAATATTAATTACTGCGGACTCGTACGAACCAGTGTTTTTACAACTGTGCAAAGATTATACAAATACAAAAGCATTATACTCAGCCCTAAACAATTTTTATTTCGATTTTATTTTAAATAACATTTGGGAAGGGAGGAGAAGCCAGTTTAATAAGGTGGACAACATTTCATAGTATGAATTTCAGGATAGCAGATTCTTCATATCAAAAGAAGAGGCTCCTTTAAAGGGCATTTAACATAGTGTTACCAAACATCCTACTTTGGAAGGTCATGTCCTACAATTTAATATTCTGTCCTTCACCCTACTTTTTTAAAAGATTAAATGGTTAAAATTTATGTTTTACTTATAATAAAATTTTGCTTATTCCTTTACATTTGTTAATCTTTAGAATAACTAGAATATTAAGGAATTTGCCAATTGTTTTTACTCTCAATCTAGTGAGTAATTTATTGAAATCTATCTAGGATTTTTTTCCTAATAAATGGAAATTGTTAGAACTATGGGGATTCTCAACTATAAAATGTTCAATTGTATAATACATCTATATAAATATGTATCTAATATATTTATAATAATAATTAAACAAAATATACATAATAGTAGGCATTTTTTATTCCATCTTTGGTTTCAGTCCTACTGTCAGTTAATTATCTATATTTTTCTATATTTATTTATGTTGTTGAACATTGTATAAAAATCTGTACAACTTTCATCATAATTTACTTCAGTTATCAATATTACTTTCAACATATTTGCATCATATTGAACCTTGTCATGTGTCCAAACATTATTTATAAGGGAAAATACTCTTTCAGTTGCAACATTAGTATGAAGAAGTATGATTAGCACGAAAATGAAAGGCAATTTCGATCCACCCATGAACTAATGAGATGGTGCAACTATTTTTTATAAATGAAAATGCTGACTCAATGTCCGCCCATGAAGAGAGTTTAATTAATATTATTCAGTTATATAATTCCATATTTTGAAAACACACGAAGACGGCTGAAAACCAATTGGTATCACGAGTAAATTTAAAATACAAACGTAACCGATTTCAATAATCATGAATTTCGTGGCCGACCGCCTAATAGCGGCCGATATAATTGCTTGCTCGGACTTAACCCAGACCTAACCAGTTTAATTAGTTCTTATCTTGAACTATCAGGTTTAGGGCATAAATAGCTTAATATTTTTTGTAGAGATTGAAAAGCTGCATCGAATAGTACAATAAAAATTATAGGGTTTCATTTAAAAAAAGAATGCAATTTCGTTTAATTTTGTCTTGTGACATTTTTTTATCTGTAACCGTTTTAAAGATATAACTTTTCCCAGTTACATGAAATAACCCTGTATTATATACTACAGAAGCAGAAAATCATAATCATTGAAATCGGTTAAGTTTGTATTTTTAAGTTCACCCGTTATACCCATTGATTTTCGGCCGTCACGATGTGTTTCATGCGTTTATAGAAATAGTAGATGAGCGACGGCAACGAATTCACACATGCGTTGCGAAAGACGCATACGTATAGGCAGAATTCAGTAGTACAGAACCGAAAGTTTTTACAAAAATTTCGAAACTAATAAAAACCCAAAGTTAAAATTTTATATTCGAAATTTGTGATATTTTCCCTCTCCCTTCTACAAATTTCACGCCAATCGATTACCGGCTGTTTTTAGCTTGTTAAGACAATTAATAACATCAAAAACAGTCATATCCTAGTCTTCTATTTGTATTACTGCTTTATAAAATGATGAAGCTAGAGTGTGACCCACGAACCCAATTTCTATTAAATAAGGTAACCATAAATCCCAAATTTCCTGGATAGTGCTGAATTTTCACATTATCCCAATTTTGTTACAGGTAATTCAGGACACCTGTTTATACTATTTTGTCCTGAATGGACATAAATGTTTAGACTAAAAACATAAATCAATATTATATTCTATAATATTTTACAATGAATTAACATGAAACATTCAATATATTGATATCAAAGAATATGAAATTTTCATATGATTTCTCTATTAAATTATCACTTGTTTTCATGGATTCAGAATTATTTAGAAAATTAGAATATATGGCAGATTCAGGATTGGAAATTTTAATTGTATTACAGATAGGTATTATTTTACTTTCATAAGCAGTAGTTTAGGTAAGGAGAGAAAATGCATATTCACTGAAGAGTTACAAAAGGAATTCCCTTTTATTACAAAATCAAGATGCTGACTCCAATGTTAGGAACAATATCTGTACATCTAATTGTTCAATTAATCACATTGGTTGCCATGGCATTAATGTCTACTTAAGTAGCATTCAACACAAAAAAGCAGTTTCTCTTACTACATCTTGCTCTTTTTTAACAAATTCTTTTAACTTTGAAAAAATAGGTACCTTTGCATACCATGCTGTTTATAATAATCATAATTTTAGATCTATGGATTATATTGTGCTTATGCAGAAGGAAAGCTAGGCTGTGTTGACATTCCTACTCTAATACCTGTCTACTATGCCAATGCTGTGATTATCTGTTTCACTCAGTCTCATGATGGTCTGCTGTCTGATTTTATTATTGCTAGACTAGGGAAGTCAACACAGCTTTGCTTTCTTTTTACATAAACACAATATATGTAAGCTGCTCATTTGGTTGCTTACTAACTGATGTGTCAAATCACATACCAACAAAGATCTTTTCTGTATTAATTACATATGTAAAACAGAATTAAAAGTAAAAGTTTAGAGCTAAAGTCATTACCATGTGATACATCTATTATTGTCAGTGACTATATAGCTGAATGTGTAAGAAAAAATAATTTAGTAGAAAAAGTTACTCTTTGTGTTAATAGCACTAACTAATTTTAAAAGACCTAACATTGGAATCAATATTTTGTTTTTTAATAAAAGAAAATTCATTTTTTATATAACTCTTTAGTGAGTGTTTGTATCATAACAGGAATACAAATAGTCACTTAAGAAAGCAATAATTAAATAAATTACCTTATATAAAAATAAAATAGTACCTATTTGTAATGCAATTAAAGTTTTAACTTCCTTGAATCTGTCATGTATTCTAACCTTCCAATTAAATGTACTAAATCCTGAATCCGCGAAAACAACGAAAATCTAGTAAAGAAGATATGAAAGTTCGATATTATTCGGAATTAATATATTGAATGTATTCATGTTAATTCATTGACTGATATGCCATAGAATGTAATATCGATTTATCTTGTTAACCTAAAAATTTATGTACATGGAAGTATTCCATCGTAATTCGGGACAGAATAGCTGAACTCGGGACAAATAGATGTCTCAAATTACCTGTAAAAAAAATTGGGACGAAGTGTGAAAATTCGGGTCGTATGGTCGCCTTATTTTTAAGGAGTTATTCGAACATAATGGTATTGTCAAAAAATACAAACCGCACTATTTTCATATGGCTCAAAAATAATTATAATTTTACATCGCACTAATTCCCAAATATGGCTAAATGATCCGCCTTGGTAAACGCTCGTAAGAGATCCAAATGTCAAACGTATAACTGCACATAACCTTGCACAAGACACGATTCAAGATTAGAATACACTTTTAGAGCGACAAGATTGAATCAGGTCATCGCGACTCCACGTCAGAGAACTGCTGAACCCCGTGGTACTTGGTCGTTTGCATTATCACTATTTTTACGTATCAGAGTCCGCACTGAGAACGAAGTGGGACGTCTTGCCTTGAAGTGGCCCGTTCCGTGTTGTGATCTGTGACGTTTCGCAACCACCTGGGCCTCCTGGTTCCCTCTTTTTTTTTTCTCTCTTCTCGTTGCGTTTTCACTTAATCAAATACGTTTATAAAGCGCTCTGCTCGATCACACAAAACGCACCAAGACGGCACGCACTGGAGAGAACATTTCTCATGAATTACGTTGTCACGTTTGACATTAGCCAATTTCATTAATTTCTGTCAACTCTGTTGACGATCGTTTTTACATACAGAAGATTGCCATTTTTTTCACGCTTTCCACCGACCAATGCTGCAGACGTATTGTTAAATTCTGACGTGTTCGCAAATAAGCCTACAAAATTACGAGATGCGAAACTTATTTATGTAATTGCTTCTCTCTTGTTAGATGGCCGTGCGCGACAGCAGCGTATTCAGTTACTTTATGGACGTCTATATTGTGTTCATTTTATGAACGCATATTACTAGATTAAATTCACGACATTTATTTTCTAGTACAGCGTTACTCAAACTAGGGTTTGTGAATGTACTAATGAGGATTCGTGATCTTTCTCTCAAAAAACATATCGTGAAATCAGAAAAGTGTTGCTGTAATATTTTATTTTTGTTAAGGGGCTTTTTTTAGACAAAATTTGTATACTTATCTGTGCACATTTTCAGAACACATTTTTTTATGATATACTTATTAATTTATTGAAGAAATATATCTGACATTGTGTCATATTTAATATAAATACGATTTCCTCGCTCACTTTCTAAGAAGCAGTATTATCCACTTCATTAATTGCAACATATTGCTTTTCACTGATAAAATGTGTATGAAGTTATTATTTTAGTGAATAATGTACAGAAAATTTAAGCTAAGAAAATATGGATCTATTTAAACTGCATACAAATATTTTTAGTTTTTTAAAAAGTATTAAATTATATAAGAACTTATGTAATAACTTAATTCTACTCTAGGAAGCCTGCCAAAAATTTTCCTTTATTGAACAGGTTTCTAGGGAGATAAAAGTTGTTAAAAACACTACTCTAGTAATACTACTATATGTAGTTTTTGCTAAAAATCATACAGTTTCGTAATACAAACGTATAAGCGTCGTTCGAATGAAAATAATTTACTTAATCCTGTGCCTATGATTATGAAAATGGATTAAGTAAAAAATCTGAAAAAATTTAATTTGTAGCTTATTTTGTATTTCAACAAACTATATTACACTAACACAGAATAAAAAAATATTAAAAATGATTGGTTTCAGCCACTCATCGTTTAAATACGTGTATGCCACTTTGTGAAAATTAATAAGAATGCATACAAGTTATTAAAAAGAGCAATATGAAATTGTTAATGGAGAAATAATGAAATAAAAAATTATCGCCAGAGTATGCTACCACTTCTTACTGGTATTTGTTTTTTTTAACTCAAATAATAGTTGACACAAGTGACCGGCATCTGTGTACTTAACTCATTTGAGCGATCCGTTAGAATTCGAACAATTCAAAGACTAAAGTTGCGACTAAATCTCTCCACAAGAAATCTAGCGAATACGATTTGATTGTAAGTAATTTCGTCAAATTAATATACGAACGAACACAGAAAATAGTATAAAACAGTAGAAGTTACATAATAGTGTTTATTATAATTATCTATACGTGATAAGTTTATCGAATTTGTTATACGTCCATTTACATTAATAATTAAAAATTGATATTTGTTATTTCCCAAATATTTTCACCAAATAATTTTTTGATGCACAAATAATCGCTACTATTACACAACTATACTTAATAAAATGCTTATACGAGTAATGTCCTTTACAGTTCTTATTAATATTATAGTCACTAAATGTGCGTACATAGTGACTTTTTGAATTACAAAGGAATTGAACATCGTGAAGTTTATAGCATCGAGTGTACATTTCAAACATGTCCAATGTTTATTAAATAAAAATTTTTAAACTTCAATCATATTGGATGATTTCATATAAACTTTCTGTTTTCTATCATCTACGTACATAATTACAACGATGATCTAACCACTTAAAATTATTGTTCGCATAAAGATTTCTTACAAACACGACATTTAATCGGTTTATATCTACAACAAATTCGTTGAAAACGAACAAAGTTTCTGTACATAAATCCTTAACTTCGTCCAAAATATCTACGTAGCTCCATAAATGTAATAATCCCGTTGTATGAAACGCTGATCATGAAAGTTTTCTATGGCTAAGTTTTGTATATTTGTGAAAAAACAATAAGAGTATATTAGGATATGATTGAAACGTACTAATAATTCTTGGACTTTACATATCTAATTTCTCAAGTTTTACTTTCACCTCCTTCTTCATAGTATCCTTTTCATCTATTTCAATTTTTTCATTGTCCCTTTCTTTGTCTTTCCCAGAATGTTGTTGTTTCTTATCTGAATTACGGAAACGATCATAACGAGAATCTTCGTCGTCGCTGGATTTACCTCCTGCTTCTGTTTCCCTCAAAATATCGCCCAAATCTTTGTCAACATCATCCCACAACTTATCGCTACTATCGGCTGGATAATCATCATCTTCTTCTTCTTCGCCAACCTTTATTCCGTTTTTGCTATCTTTCGTGCTCTTTTCAGATTCAGAAACATTTCCTTTTTGTTCGGCTGGTTTACTGGATTCAGCAACATTAGTACAATCAGTAGTAATTGCCGATAATGTGTTACTTGCAGATTGTGGTTCAGAATTAGTTGGAGATTTAGTATTTTCGGTGATAATTGCAGCATTTGGTGTGGAAGTAGTATTAGCAGATGACGATGATTGTAGATGTATTCTTTCCGCTTGTCTTCGTAATGCTTTATCGTCATTATCACGCACATACCTGTATACAATATTAAATATTATTATATAAACATCGATATCTATATAAGAAACAAACAATTTGTAGAATTAGTTTTGTAATTTATACCGTTTAAGGTGACTTCTAGTTGAACAATGAAGCGCTATTGCCCTTTCGCTGTTTTCGCTACGTGGTAGATACATCTTGCACAATTCACAGAATTGAACTTCGACACGTTTTATATATTCCGCCCCAACTTTGATCATTTGCTTACTTTTAAGCTTCTTTTCCGTGT
The DNA here is from genome assembly GCF_051014445.1 of Colletes latitarsis. Classification (NCBI taxonomy): domain Eukaryota; kingdom Metazoa; phylum Arthropoda; class Insecta; order Hymenoptera; family Colletidae; genus Colletes; species Colletes latitarsis. The sequence continues at coordinate 47,706,036 of NC_135134.1, forward strand.
CATTTGTACCTTCACTCTCTGGTTTCTCTTTCTTCTTCTCAGGAGACTCTTCATCTTCTGCTATAAATTATGTTTATGCAGCAATTTTTAAAAAAAACTTACATTTGTAAGTTTTAAATCAAATTTAAATTTATTAGAAAAATAATAATATTATATAATAATTAATAACGTACCGTCCACATCACCTACGGAATCTAGAGTCATGAAATTATCGAGATTAACTTCCTTGTCATCTTCCTCGGGTCCACTTGAATCTGCTTCTGCTTCGCCATTGCCAGCGTTCATTCTTTCTTTCAACGCACTCTTTCTCTAAAAGAAGAATACATTATGTACGAACATGTTAAAGAAATAGTTTAATATCGCGATAGAAATAATACCTTAATGTGATCCAAAGAGCACATGTGAGTTTCAAATAGCATTGGTGATCGAAATTGAATGCGACAAACACGGCAAAATGGAGTAAGGAATCGTTTCATTTGACGATGGGAATCTGATAGCTGATGCACTGCTTTAAGGGAACGATAATTGAGTTTACAAATGGGACAAAACATGGTACGAGATGGTAAAGTACCACGTGCTGCATCACGGGCCTCGACACGTCGTTGTTCTTGTCGTTGTAAAACACGCATACGGGTCAAAGTTGCCTTATGCCGGGATGCGATTAATCTCATTGCTGCACTGTGACGGCGCGAATATAAATGCAGCGAATATTCTTTAAAAGTAACACTACGATGAGCGCAATGCGGGCAAGTTAATTTAATGAATTTTCTGCCATCTCTCCTACTGGGTAATTCTTCAGAACCAGTGGTTCTACCATGATCTGTCTTATCATTATCATCTCGTTCCTCATCGTCGCCGTCATCTTCATCGTCCTGAAGGGGTAACGCAATAAAAACAACATCCATCGTAACACAAAAAGGCATAATTCTGATGATTAAAATATTGTAACCTACTTACCTCGTGCTTTCGATCATCATCTTCATCCTTTACTTTAACTTCGTCGTCGTTTTCTTCTTCATCTTCGCTATTTTGCCTTTCTCGATCTTGTTTTTCTTTCTTACGTTTTTCAACTTTTTCCTTTTTTTCATCTTCATCTTCTTCTTCCTCTTCTTCGTCGTCGCGTTCATGTGGCTGAATTAATGTCGGTAAATGTTATAATAAGTATTATAGAAATACATTAACAGTCTTATGGAGTTACCTTTTCATCATCATCCCAATTACTTTTGTTATCATCATCCTCTTCATCGTCATCGGAAAATTCAGCGTTAATAGCTTTGGTCATCTCTCTATCCTTGTCCTTCATGCTGGTTCCTGATCCTGACTCCTTTTTACTTCCGGATAGCCTAGTAGTACCGCTACTAATGACACAGCAATTTTGTTTTGACTTACATTATTTCCCTTCGTCTTGTTCTGGTTCCTTTGTCTTTCATTATATCATCAACCAAAATATTTTTTTTCTTAGTTGACATACAGCAAATATCGCGATAGTATTTGTTTCTTTTATCCCCCTTAATTAATGCATTTCGTATTGCAATAAAGGTCTTAACTATTCAGCCTTTTTGCATTGCATTGTGCTCTTATTATGTCTTCGCATTTTCGCGTCTTAAAATACATCTAAGAAACAACGTTCTTTTATATATTGGTTTTAGTCACCGCTATGTGTAAGAATGATAAATAATGATCTCGTAAAGTACAAGTATTATAGTAGTTCTCATATCAAAAGTAATTACATTGTGTTTTGACGATACGCACACAGTGTATTTATGCGTATCAGAATCAATTCCCTCTTTATTTAGAACCCTGCGAAAAGTTTGCCTCTCGACAGTAGAATATTGGTTTCGTGCGATCATTTGTGTCATTTTTTTGTTTTCTTTTACCATTTATGTCTATCATCGTCTTGACTCTCATGTCATATAGTCGGATATAGTCAGATCGTTTACTGACAAATAAGCAAGCAGGCTACTAGGACGGTATTGCGGTTGGTAAGTGATTTATTAATTAATTACCTCCTGCGCATTTTGGTAGTGGTCATGCGCACACGCTGGATGTAGTCTCGCGATCGCGATCCTAGCAGCTTGCGTCGATAGTCAAGCGATGGCAGAGTACGCTTGCGAGCCATGACGACGTCCGATCGAGAGCTCATGCGATGGAATCCACCCCCTCTACCACTGCCGCGAGTTGAAATGCGACCTCTGTAGTTTGAGCTTTGATGCGATATTCGCCCTCGACTCGAGTTATATCTCTGAGTTGGAGGCGCCATTTCGCTAATCCGAGGGGGTGGTGGAGGTGCATAGCTCCGTGATGCTGAATGACGGTCCTCTGAGCGGTGGTACGATGAAGCACGTTCGCTCTGTCTCTTGTCCTCGTACACGGCCGAGGATGACGACCCCTTATTATCGTCATAAGGTGCTGACGCAGACGAACCACCGTACGACGAAGAGTACCTCTGAGAGCCGCTACCGCTACCACCACCCTGCCAAATCAAATTCAATTGTGCTCCTTCCCATTGTATCTTTCTCTTTTCCTGCCCTTCTCTCTTTTACTCTAGACACATTTCTCCCCAACATTGTTCCCTCCTATCACATATTCTCCATACATTTTTTTTTTTTTCTCTAATTCCATTCTGTCGATTCTTTTGTACTCCCTCATTTACTTCGCATTACAGTGCCAATCGTCTAGTACAAAATCATCCAACCTTGTACCGTTACGGTCACTACACCCATTCCCGTTGGATCACCAAAATATAGATTTACCATCCCTAAGTTTGAAAAGCACCTAAGATACGGTTTTATCTCTCACGTTTCAAATATAAATAACTTTATATACCACTTTTTATTCTATATTAAAAACGATCTTTACTTTTCGAAAAATATAATAGTTTATTCTTGCCATTTCATTCGTTGACATGATCTCTGAATAGTAGCTATGGTCAGCATTCACAGTTCCTTGAAGATATCAAATGAACGGAATTCTGTATGATTCTGCATTAATTGTTCATGGATAGACCTTTCCAATTTGGATGATATAAAACAGATGTATTTTTTTGCATATTCTTATTTCTAAAGCATTCTTTCATATAATGTTCTATACGCCTCACGCATGCTTATATGGATCACGAAATCAAATAAAACTAATGAAATTGTAGTTCTAATGATACATCCTTGCACAATTTTCTTTAAGGGTAAAGTATGATGGAAAAATACTTTGTGTACTTCCACTGTTTGTGCAAAGCTTTCCACCAGCATATATTCTAGTTTCAAAATCTATCTGTGGATATAGGGTAGCATTACGCATACAGAAAAGGCTGATGTTTCTTAGTCATTGTTAATTGAACGTAACTTAGAATGCATATTCTTTACATTGGAAAGGTCTATGATTACTTTGATATTACTGACAATTTATTTCATTATTCCAATGATTAGTTTTAATTGATGTAATTTAGAAAACTGCACAAAGCAGTACATTTTGTTAGAAATTTGTGCGGTGCGGCAATGCAGGGATGCTGTCAACATTTCAATAACTGATCTGCATTATGCAGAAAATTGGTTCAGTTGAACATATTGTTTTACGTAAAGAACAATGCAATTGTAATGTCAGCATTTTAAAATTCGTATTTGTATATATCTATTCATCTGTTCTGATATTTTTCAGGTTGCTCTCAATACTTATTAATGCAACTGTGTGCAGGTAACAATATAAGTACCATCTAGGTGTATTTCATCTTTTAATTATGTGATGTTTTCGCAGTGTTCCACCAGTAGTGTCCCAACGCAAAAAGAATGGGTGTTCAAGTAGCCGTTGGCTCGTCGCTTGAAAGGAAAGTATGACGACTTATGAATGCCTTGCCTACTACTTTTTTCTTTTTATTTTTTTTTATTTTTTTTTACAAATGCTTAGACGAGTGTCCTGAAAATATTTTTTACATGGAATATAATATTCCGAATATTATACTTAAGCCTTTTCAATGAAAATCTTTCAGGACCATCGTTTGTACATGCTACATAATTAAAAACTTTAAAAATTTTCTGTGAAGCAGGGCTTTCAAGATGGAAAAATAGTTCTTGACCACAGCACGGTAGGAGATTCAAACAAAATAGACTAATGCTCATTCAAGATGTATCTTGTAACAAGAACATTGTTATATTTATATTATAAAATACATACCTGATAAGAATCGCTTCTCATCCTCTTACGGGTCGAATCACTCGATGATCGATGATCATCTCTTCCAGAGTAAGAATCCTAAGAAGTACAACACATACTCATGGTATTCATAAAAATAGTTATGTATACAATCATTACTTTATTCGTATACTTACTCTTGGTCTTTTATAACTATTTGAATGTTCACCCCTTCCTCCCCTGCTGGAATATCTCTCAGATCCTATCAAAAACACAAACATGTAAGTGAATTTTTTTTGTGAGTATATTTGTAACAAATCAATAACTTATACAAATGTTATGTTATCTAGATTATTGCCAAGCCCCATAGCCCAACTAACCAGAATTATATTTTGAACGAGAGTCGTAACTGGTTGTCGAATATTTAAATCTGCCACCTCTAGAAGAAGAGTAACCTCCTCTACTAGACATGTTTCCTCCTGTTGATCCACTATTCCATTCATTTCCACTACCGCCGCCTCTTCCCCTGTATGAACTGCCGCCGCGAGAATTAAATCCCCTGCCGCGCGAACTCATATTAGAGCTGCAAATCAAAGAAAGTTGGTTTCAAAATATGCAGTTTCTTTTAAATCAACATTTTATAAACTGGTATCAATCTTTTCTCTATTATCTTAAATAAAATAAAGTATATCTAATTATCAATACAACCAAACACAAACAAATACTGTAAATCACTAGTAACATTCTGGATGTGTTCTTGAAATTACAAAAACATTCACTAACTGCCTCCACTTTCCTTCAAGACTTATTTTTTTCAGCTGATAACTCATGTTTAACACTCGGGTAACGACGCCTGGGTCCATTCGGACCCACTCAAAACGCGAAAAATAATAAAACAAGTGGCCACAAGAAGCCAAAAAAGTAAACAACATTTCGTATCTTCTGAAAATAAATATAGGGTCAAATGCTATATTTATATACATATGGAAATGTTATGTACATGTTGTACAGAATCAGAATAAATATTGTTATTATAGTCCTACCTCTAATGTTATCTTAAAAAATTTCATTAACTTACTAGTTTCTCATAGTAAAAAAAGGTTTGAGTGCAAAGGATTAACGCCATTTTTTTATATCTTAGCATATATTTCCAATTCAAATTACTTCAAAAAGAGTTGTAGCTATTCAAAATTAAAGTTGAAAAAAAATCTTATGTTGCACAACTTCAAAGTCTACATAAATACACATTATTTTGATGTACAGAAATGCTACAGATATATCAGTAGATTAAACAATATAAATACTATAAAAATTAAAAGCATATGTATAAAATAAGTTATCAAATTCTCTTTTATATTACTCCTATAAGAATAAAACTTTATTATTTTTTATGATATAAAAACATACCTAAGAAAGCAAAGAAAAACAAGAATAAAATCAATATTTCAAAGATTTATAGTTTTTAAATTTTCTGGTCACTTCAAGTTTTATTTGGTCACAAAATATCACAAAAAATGGGTCTTGGTCATATTATTTAATTCATTAAATCAAACATTTCTTTCATTCATTCTTCATAATATCTAAAACATTGAAACTACTTTTAATGTTAATATTAGTTCAAGCTTTATATACATGCATAAAAAAAATGTGAATATTAAAATACATAATACATAAATTTAAAAATAAAGTTGCTCAACCACGATAAATTAAAATTTGTAAATATATGTTTTGTATTGATACCAACCTGCATTTGATGTAGCTGTAACTCATAATTACGACTTACAGATGACAGATATGGTGTGAAAAGTCTATAGACAAAACAAAAACATCCTTATACATTGTATCAAACCATATAAATACATTCATTAGATATCATTATATGTTATAATCTTTATTTAAACATCCAATGTTATTCACCTATTAAATATGATCTTCAAAACAACTTGTTTTAACAAATAAAAATATTGGAGTTAATATATTTTGTTGTCCAAAATTTAGCATTATATGTTCAATAATTCTGTGATATGTATTTAACATTACTGGAATTCTTGACAAAACTTTTGCCATTAATAAAACAATTTACCTATATAATATACACTCTTTAACTTAAAATTAACAAGTTTATTTTAAAAATAACAGATCTGATAGTTATTTGCAATGTAAAACTTTGCAGTACCATCAAATATTTATTTTTCTGATCGATAAATTTATGTAACAAATGTCGAATAATGTTATTGTTACATTGTAGAACGTGCACGTTTGCTAAAGATAAAAAAAAATAAGACGCACATTATACATCGTTCATTGATGCTTACATTACACGATTCGGAGCAATGTTTCCGGCGTACGCACGTATTAAATAAATGTTTTAATCTAAAGTAGAATACGTTGTAGACATTTCTGCGTTAGAATGTTATTTTTTTTTAACGAAATTAAATGCATTTCTACTAGGATAATCGATAATTTTATCGTCTAATTCCTAAAATTAATGGCTACACTCGGGCAAAATTTTAAAATAAGGATTTATTGGAGAATACGCATTTACATTAGTTAAAGGAAGCTTACCTTACTAAACTGCGAAAGTTTCCCCTGTAGGAGATGCTATCGAGTAAAATTTATATAAAGAAAATCACGTATTTCGCACAAAACTCCTCGCACATGCCGTGGACGCACAATCAGGTAAAATGTCGTCCTTCCCCTGGGCTGTGGCGTCACTCTTCTTCCGAGTTCTAACGATCGCGGGGAATGAAGGAACAGAACCGGAAATTGATACATTCATGACTCATATTTATGTTTTAGTAATGTTATATGTCTTATTTGTTTAGTATAGAAGCGCTAAATAACGAACTAATAATTTTCAATAAATTAATTTTTTGTAATATATTTTTAACATCTTGGAGAAATTACTTTTTGTCTTCTGTATAGATGCATAGAATTCGAATCACATTCTATGCAAGTACATACATGCGTGGTATCTCTGTCCCATCGACAGCGCCACGCGGAAACGATTCGAACGTTTTTCGACTTCCGTTTCAACACTGCACGTAGTCAATGAAGGTATACAAATAAATTGTTGTTACTATTAAACCGTATTTTTCTTACGAAATTTATGAGATTGGATATACGCTCTTGAGACCCTTAGCCATATGACCTAATTCCACCTTTTCACGTGGATTCCATAGTTGTAACCCCGACATGATCTTAACTGGCGAAAAGGGTGGGTTATGCTCTGAACTCAGATGTATAGAAGGCTTATCCAACTTCAACACCTCCAGGATGGATTCTTCCACAGATACCTGTAAGTTGGTGAAGGTTGTTTTGCAGAGTAGCTTGTCTGATCTTAAAACTTCAAGGTTTCTTTTTGTTGAGTTTTCTTGCCATGTTCTGTTTTAAGGTCTTCTAATTATTGGTGATGGAAGTACAAAAGCTCTTATACATAGGTATTCCATTCAAAAAAGAGCTACAGTTATCTGACTTTGTGCCCAGCAAATAAGAGACTTCAGTGGCTAGCTAATGTACCTTCCTTTGTCAGATGCCTGGTCTTTGTATGGATACTAGTCTAAGGTTGATATGAGCTTAGTGGCTGCTAGGTAAGACCAACAAGCAAAAATTCATAGGCACAATTGCCAGATACCAAGCCATATCAATATACTGGACAGCTGATTCAATCATTTTCATTTAAAAATCTAAGAATGAAACTAGAAAAGAAGAATGAAATGTACCACTAATTGTGGTACTACTGGTGGACAATTTTAGGTACTTTCTGACCATCATTGACCACTTCTTTTACTGACTAATGACAGTACTGCTTCCAGACATGTAGGTTAACACATAGTAATTTCAGCATGTTGTTCACCATTATTACAGACAGAAGTATGCAATTTGAGTCATTTCTTTTCGCCTATTTCGCAAAGATCAAGATATTGCCATACCATCCCCGCGTTCACTGGTGAAGGAATGCCTGTGGCGTCTTTGTGTGGGGATTTTTCCCTAGGGTTGTTCGTGGTGGCGCTTCAGTCGCGCGGAAGGGCGATTACGCTCCCGTCCGTCGTGCACATAAGTCGGTTCCGCGCTTTGTTCCCGCATCGCAATATATAGTTTTATAAAAGGAAGTGGAAGTTTCTAATTTCTTTTCCACACGGGTACCTCGGATTCCTTCATCTGGTGACCCTGACGTGGTCCTTTATTTGTCTCATTAGTAGCGCCATTCGCGGAAGCAATAGTTACTGCCACGCAAGAATCGAAACGAGGGCGCTTGGTTCGCCTAACGTTTTCTGGCACGCTGATTACATATCGCAAATCAGTTATCGTTTAAAACATTCAATTATTTAATATGGTACTAAAAAGTATATTTTGTTACATATTCGTACATTTATATAAAAAATATAAAATATGTTATTATAGCAATATGTAAATATTAGAATAAATTTTATTTAACATTATTATCCATCATACTAGTTTTTTCACATTCATTTTTTTTTTATTTTTTTTATACACATTCATTTTCCATTGAAATATAATTCTCGCAAATTGTTTCTTTTACTACTTATACGTAATTAAAATCAAAAAGTAAAATGGTATTAATTATTTTAACAATTATGAGGATGAATAGGATTTTATGAAATGAAAAAATAAAAACAACTCAATCTTATATCATGTCCTTTTGTTATACATTAAACAGATCAGGATTGTTTGCAAATTCATTGCACGCATATATTGATATTACATAATGATTATAACAATAATCGATTAGATAATAATTTGTGTAATGTATTTGCCTTAGTTATTCAAATCTATAAAAGAAATTTATAAATTTGTTGTAAGTCTATATGATATATTTGTTTTATCAATTCATTTTATTTGACAATAGCATTATCGTTTAAAAGAATTCCGATTATAATAGTATAGATGTACCAACACGTAAACCTACTTAATTTCATTGTTATTTTTTCTTAATTATATTTACACAATAACCTAATGTATCATTTTGCTTAAAATCTTTCTATCAAATAAAGTTTAATGGCAACTGAAAAAATTAGTTATAATACAAATATCTATAAAGAATCCACACAGAGACATATGAAACTTAACATAAGTTTTTAACATCAAACTTCAATTCATTATTGTTAATTAAAACAGAGAAATATATTATTTATAAAGATTGATAATACACTGGTGGACAAAATTATAAGACACCCTCATATAGTACTCATACTATACATACACTTAGTATAGTATTCATATCGAACAATATTACATGTAAAATAAGACTATTTATTTTTAAGTAATATTTATAAGGCAATGTACACAAATATAACCTCACAAAATGACTTTTTGCAAGAGACTATTAGTAGTGTCTCATAATTTTGTTTTACCTCAATTTCGAAATATGCTATTACTGGGAAATGTTTTGATACTTTCTATTTGTTTACATCTCGATAGTATTCTAGGAACATTCTTTTTATATTCATTCTCCTTCTTTGTTAAGTAAGTATTGTTATACATACATTAGTGTCAATCAAATCAGGTATTTTATAATTTTGTCCTTCAATGTAAATATCAAAAATATTTTATGCCAGCTAATTAATAATGAATACGATAATAATTCTTTTCATACACATTTTAGAAATATTTCATAACATGTAATAAATAAAATATGCAATGAAATGTTCATGTAAGGAAAGTGTGAGTAAGATTGTTTGAGCAGTCATTCAACTTGAAATGTACATTCTAGCAAATAAACATACAAATACTTTAGCATATTGTAATAATCTTACTCACACTTGTTGATTAGAAGTATAAATATGAAATATTTTACTTCAGATGGTGTTACATTTAAATTATAACAGTGCAAATTATTTCTTAATTGACTAAACCAAATTCTACATTTACAGGTGATTGATGGTCATATGCATCATTGGAGTTGTTACTATGATAGCAATTTTCAATTACAAAATGTGCAAGTTCTTTTATACGTTCATATGGTCTTGGATCAGACATTAAAGTATTCAATTTCTCAAAACCTCCTTCTCGTACAACCAATATGCAATATTTATGAGCTGTTAAAAGAATAATTATCGTTCTAATACAAATTACTTGCGTTACTTATACTTTTATTAAGAGTTAAACTTTTAATCATTCTTCTTAGCATAAATAAATAAAGAAAAAAAAAAGAAAGAAAAATCAATCATTCTCAATTATTTTATAAGTATATTATTAACCCCTTACACTACGTTGAAATTCGGAAGAAACCGTGCCTAACCCATACGCCCGATTGATCAGAACGAACCCTAATATCGGAACTTGAAACACGATATGTCAATCGATAGAATATCGATATTTACGAGTTCGACTCGTGATATTCATGTTTTGTTGAAATATCGATTACGAGTCATACTCGAGTTATTCACGTTTGACATGAAATTGAACAACGAATCTGACTCGTAATATTTAAGTTTGGCCTAAAATTTTCATCACGAGTCAGACTCGTGAAAATAATGCAAGGGGTTAAGAATTCTATAATGTAAATGACCAAAACTTTATAAAAAAAAAAAGCAATCTACAAGTTACAATAAAATTAAATGTAACAATGGTAAACTTACGGTAAACAGTCGTGAGATTAGCAAGAGCCCAAACTGCCCAATGCTGACATTGTGGTGTATGATATACATCTAACAAACGCAATAATGGTACAAACGAACGATAATTGATATTGCGTTCTGAAAATATATCCCACTGTTCAATAGCTTCAACCATAAGTTCAAGTATTTTATTTCTATTTGGTCTTTTAATTGTCCATGCTTCAACACCATCAGATGCTATATGAGCTAGTATACCAGCAGCATTATAAGGTATCTAATCATAGAACAAAAATTTTAAATACTGTAAAAATACAATTATCGATTGAATTATAGATATTAAAATACCTCAATGTCTTCGCTACCAGAATGTAATAATTTTTCAACAAACATCATGTAGTCTTCTTGTACTAAATGTACTCTCAGATGTTGTATTTCAGCTATATTGCCTAATAATCCCATCATATTTTTTAATAATTCTTGTTTGTGACGATATTGCTGTAAAAACAAATTTTACATGTAACAATATACTGCAATTTTTGTCACTGATTTTATTTAAAATACAATAATACATGCCTTCACACATTTACGAAAAAGCTCCATGCCATTTTCATTAAAAAATCGTTCGCAATTTATAGGTGTTTCATCGGTCATGTTCCACATTGTTGACCATGCTACTTCCAAAACATCGTCAAATACTTTAAAGCGAACTCTATATTGTATTACTTCAAGCATTATCTTAATACAACCGAGATTGCCTAATAAACGCTTTTCTCTGCCTGTTACATGACATGCCAAAATGTTTAAAATATATGTTCCAATTCGTTGAATATACCCTCCTTGATGTGTGTGTTTAACCGAATGTAAAAGTAGTTTCACCAATGCTTCATAATTTGACATCTCATAAAACATAAATAATATGTTACAATTAGATATATTTTTATCATTCACAAAATATTGTATAATATGAACAGCCATAACTAAATGTTCAATATAAATAATATGTAAAATTTTAATTTATTACGTGATATAAGATCTTTATTTACTAAATAAAATCTTAATTTATTAGACAATAATTGCTTATTAAGAATGATGCAATCAAAAAGAATTTTTTGGTCTTTATGGCAGCATTTCTTGAACATATCAAAAATTTTGAATACTACATAAAATTTTGATTTATTACATGGTATAAGATCTTTATTTACTAAATGAGATCTTAATTTATTAGAAAATAATTGCTTATTAAGAATGATGCAAACAATACAAATTTTTTGGTCATTATGTAGCATGTTTTGAGCATATGAAACTATTTTGAATAATATGCAACATTTTGATTTATTACATAATATAAGATCTGTATTTACTAAATGAAATCCTAATTTATTAGAAAACAATTACTTATTAAGAATGATGCAATCAACAAGAATTTTTTGGTTTTTATGGCAGCATTTCTTGAGCACATAAAATTATTTTGAATCCCTTTTATGTTTTGTCCTGAACGAAAAAAAAAATTCTTTTTGATTAAATTTTAAAATACAGACTAAATGTTATTAATTTAAATAGGTATGATACATACAACATCCTGTGGTATACGGAATTGACATAATATTAGGCAAACATTGCGCATTATACTTTCCTCGTTTTTATACATGCTCATTCCAGTGAGAAGAGTAGAAACAATTCTTTCTTTCAATTGCGGTTCTAACTCATTCTTTTCTTTCATTTTTATGACATAAAATAATGTTCCACTGTAAAAGAATCATATTCTGTATCAAACTTTTTAAACATATATTTTTCAACATGTAACTCATTCTATTATTGATGATTGAATACCTCCCACGTATTTGTATATGTTTTTCTAGTGGATGCTTTTCCATTGCTTCTAATATTGCACAAAGTGCTTGATCCATTCTATGACAATTTTCAAATCTGTACACGCGATAAAGATCATTCAGTACTTTTAATAAAAAACCAGGTCTATTATTCATATAAACATGAGCTGCAACCAATATCTGGTCTTCATTTGCATCCCCTGCTATCTGACATTCAAAAATACAATAAACTTAGGAAAATAAACATTAAAAATATCATATAAAAATAAGTATTATGTAATATTTTTTTTGTCATTTACCAATTTTGCTGGAATATTACGTCGTCTGCAAGCCCCGTCGCTTGTTCCATAGAGCCCTAAAAATTGTAAAGGCCTGTCTAGTCTGGAAACAAGACCTGGTATATCACAATGCTTGCTATTACTAATATCATCAAACTCAAAATAAGAGGAGTGTTCAACTGCTTGTATTCCACGGTCTACTATTTGTATTCCTGCTAAATTTGTTCCACTAATATCCAAAGAAGTTAATTGTGGCAAAACATTCACAATGTTGGACAGAATAGTATTAGGACTTTCAAATCTTGCTTGCGAAGACTCGAGTTGGGATATATCCAAATGCCTAATCACAGACATTACAATGTTACATTAAACATTTCATTTGAAACATTACATATTTTATAAAGTAAAAATAAATAAAAAAAACAATTAAGTACCTTAAATTTTTTAAATGGCAAATGCTGTTAACAAAAGCTTCTGCCTGAGTATTAAGTCTGGCATTATGTAAAATTAATGATACTAAATTAGGGAGCATGTCATAAGAATGAAAATAGACTACATATAAATTGTTGGATAAATCCAGATGTGTCAAATTGCTTAATCCAGTAAACAGTAAATTGTACTGCTGTGGTGGAAGTTCAATATATTCTAAAGCCAGACTTCGTAGATTTGGTATCTTGAACACATATCCTCGTTTGTCATATTCTGGTAATTCGAATTAATAATATTTTAGAAATAATATCTTGTGACAACTAATATTGTTATTGTACAATTATTAATACAGATTTGTATTGAAATTGTAACATTAGAATCTACTTAATCGTACCAAATGAAAAAGAAAAATCATTTGTATTCTTACCATAAAATGCTGCCAGGTTGATAAAAGAATTCTTTCCTCGACATGCTAAACTGTGCAGATTACTTGCATTGGCATTAATATATTCAATAGCAGCTTCCGTGACATAAGGACAATCAGTAAGTTCTAATTCCACAAGTTTATGAGAAATTAAAATTTGCGCTGATTGGTTAGTCATGTTAGATCTCGCAACTTTGACACGTTTAAGTTTAGTTGTTGATGTATCACTGAATATGTGAAAAATTTCATCGTGGAATTCTATTGTATCACTTCGTAGAACGTATTCGATAAGTTTATCACATATGTCGGTCGGCAAAACCAATCCTTTCGAAAGGCTCCGTAAAGAGTTTTCTTTATCACATTGCTCTTTTACCGAGATAATGTCTAAATTTTTGCAGATTACTCGAAAACAAAGTTCCGCCAAAGATTTAGGCCCTACGTATTTATTTAAATGAAATAAATATTCTATATCCGCCATTCTGTACGTTAAATGAAACAAATTGCGTAAAATGTTTCATATGAAAATATGGGCAACAATTACGAAATTTCAACTGTCAAATATGTCAAACGCATCAGCTGGCGCATCATTGCCCAAATTCGTTGCAGTGGAGTATCATTTTATTTACATCTTCTTCTTTTTTCGCAATTGAAATAATGAGGGCAATATATATTTAATCGGCGCAATGCCGAATCACTCACAAATGTGTCGAAAATAATGTATTCGCACTAGATAGTCAACGAAATTTATTCGACACAACTGGAACGCAACTATTACGTATATATCTACTCACACTTGGAATTTGACATTTTACTTGACTACCGTAGTAACGCTACCCCTGAATACTTGACTATAGCACATACAATACAACACAACAATTTATCAGCATAACCTAGGTATAATTAGTTACCTATCCTGCATTGCGCGAAATTCTGAATTCGTATGTATTTCAAGAAACTTTTCAATGATAATTAAATACTTAAAACTGAATGACAATGTGTTATAAAATATAGACAATAAAATACTTTATTTCAGGATCTTTACCAAATCACATGTTGTTAATTATAATACTTATAAACTTATAAAATATTTTACATTTATTGTATTCCTAAGTAAAAAATTAAAGTACAAAATACAATCATCAAAATGTTTATATTTATGATCCACAGGCCATGCATGCATCCCCATTTTCGAGAGAACATGCAAGCACAGCTTCAATGTCTCCATTACTTTTATTTTTCACCCATCCATTCTTCTGTGGAGTAGACGATTCTTCAACATTTTCATTTTCGGAATTCAGAGACTGATCAGCACTAACAGTACTAGTATTTCGTAATTTTGATTTATCAACTGTAAATTGAAGAGCATTCGCTGCCGGTTTTGTTCTTAAGTAATACATACCGGTCTTTAAACCCTGTAGCAATCGAATATTTTGTATGTTTATCAATAATATTAGAAATCTAAATATGAAGTGAGAAGGATGCATTGACATAACTTTTAAGCCTACCATTTTCCATCCATAAAAATGCATTGAAGTTAATTTTTCTGTCGTTGGTTTAGCCATGTGAACATTTAATGATTGCGATTGATCAATGAACGCACCACGATCTGCTGCCATTTTTAAGATCGTTTTTTGTGATATTTCCCAAACAGTTTTGTAAAGCATTTTCAAATCTGCTGGTATACGTTCAATTTCCTATGAAAGTCATCTTATATTAATATACGTTCTTTAACGTAATTATTTAGTAGTATAAATAAAAAATGTACACAGTATTAACCTGAATAGAACCATTATTTGCTATTAATTCATTTTTCATATCCTCATCCCATAGATCTCTTTCAGTTAAATCTCGTAATAAGTGAGGATTCACCACTTGAAATTCACCAGATAATACTCGTCTTGTATAAATATTACTTGTATATGGTTCTATAGATTCATTATTTCCTAAAATCTGTGCAGTAGAAGCTGTTGGCATGGGAGCAATTAGCAGTGAATTTCTGACTCCATGTTTTGCAATTTTTTCTTTCAATGATTTCCAATCCCACAAATCAGTTGGAGTGACATTCCACATATCGTATTGTAAAATCTAAAAATGTTAATAACATTATTTATATGTTATGACATCGCAAAAAAATTATTATAAATTTAATATTAAATTATATTTTAATTATTCCTATAATTTAGTTTACTTACTCCTTTACTAACTGGGCTGCCTTTGTAAGTTTCATATGTACCCTTTTCCATAGCGATTTCACAACTAGCCTCCAATGCACTATAGTATAATGTTTCAAATATTTGAATATTAAGTTGTTGTGCCTCTTCACTTTCAAATGGAAACCGCATTAAAAGAAATGCATCTGCAAGTCCTTGTACTCCAATACCTACGATACACGTGACAAATATTTTTATGATTATGAATAAATTAACATATTTGCACCGTGCATAATAATTAAAGACATTTACCAATAGGCCTGTGTCTTAAATTTGATGTTTGTGATTCCGGAATTGGATAGTAATTAACGTCGATAAGTTTATCCAAATTATATGCAACAATTTTTGTTACTTTACGAAGTTTTTGGAAATCAAAAGTTTTATTAGTAGTATCCACAAACATATTGACGGCGATTGAAGCCAAATTACATACAGCAACTTCATCTGGACTGGAATATTGTACAATTTCTGTACATAAATTACTACACTTAATTGTTCCTATATTTTGATGATTCGATTTACGATTACAATGATCCTTATAGAGCATATATGGAGTCCCTGTTTCAACTTGTGAAATAAGAATGGCAGTCCACAGATCTCTGGCTTGAATTTGTCGTTTATATCGCTTCTCGTTTTCGTACCTAATGCAGCATATTTGTGTAAGAATAATAAACATTTAATTGCGTAATATTAAATGATGTACCGTGTATAAAGAGCTTCGAATTCATCGCCCCACACATCATGCAAGCCAGGAGATTCATGCGAACACATTAAAGTCCAAACACCATTTTCTAAAACTCTTTTCATGAAAAGATCAGGAATCCATAATGCATAAAATAGTTCTCTTGCTCTATTCTCTTCTTTACCTATTAATCGTAATTAAACATAATATTATGCAAGTACGAAAGTATTATTAAATGTAGTATATTTAATCAGTAATTTACCAGTATTTTTTTTTAGATCCAAAAATTCAAAAATATCTGCATGCCATGGTTCTAAGTATATAGCAAATGCTCCCGGTCTTTTATTTCCACCTTGATCGACATATCGAGCTGTGTTATTAAATACTCGGATCATTGGGACCAAACCATTAGACACACCAAGTGTACCAGCTATTGGTGTACCCCTTGCTCTGATACAATGTACATTGAGTCCAATACCACCAGCTGATTTACTAACAAGTGCACATTTTTTTAATGTATTATAAATTCCTTCAATGCTATCTTCACTCATTGTTAAGAGAAAACAACTGCAAAAAAAAAAAAAATGAATTTTAAATCATGGAATGAAATGTATTTTATTATTTATGTTAGGAATGTACCTAGACATTTGCTGTTTCATAGTACACGCAGAAAAAAGCGATGGCGACGCATGTGTAAAATATCGTTCTGATAAAAAATTATAAGTTTCTATAGCTCTATCAATATCTTCCCCATGAATAGCAACTGCAACTCTCATTAACATGTGCTGTGGTCTTTCAACAACTTTTCCATACATTTTTAATAAATAACTTCTCTCGAGTGTTTTAAAGCCAAAATAATTGTAGCTAAAATCTCTCTCATAAATTATTGCAGAATTCAATCTACTTGCATTATTTTTTATGATATTGTAATATTTTTCACTAATAACAGGCCTGGGTTCATTTGTATATGGTTCCTTTACATTGTGCAAATCATGCATTACCTCTATAAATGAAACAAAGCAATTAATACAAAAATAAAATTATTAATTAAAATTTAATTATTAATAAAAAAATAAAATAAATACAAATATATATATATATGAATGAAATTGTAACTTTGTAATTATAAAATTGTAAAAAGAGTAGATCAACTTAAAATATCAGCTGTAGAACATTGCAAAATTTCTGCTGGGAGAGAAGTTACCAGATATGCCGACTATGGTTTAAAAACTTTTTTGTTCTATATAAATGATTGACAGGTGAAACCTTGTGTAACAGTTAATATTAAATATAATTAATAAAATACCACTAAAACTTTTCTTTGTTTCCTTGTGAAGATTTGAAACTGCAATCCTTGCAGCTAATATAGCATAATCTGGATGCTTAGTAGTCATAGTGGCTGCAATTTCTGCTGCAAGATTATCCAATTCGATTGTAGTAACTCCTGAATACAAACCATTGATGACACGGAAAGTAATAGCAGACTATAAACAAACAATTAAAAATGCCATTAATTTATCTTATCGTAACAAATTGTAGATAGTTTTCATTTAAAAGCAACAATGAATAATGAACAGTTAATAATGAAACCTACAGGGTCCACATAATCCATGTCTAGATTGTAACATAATTTTTGAATTCTGGATGTTATTTTGTCAAAATGAACGTCTTCCTTTTGCCCATCTAACAATAGTAAAGATTAGTTTAATATTACAATTATATTCGTACGTAATAGATTTCATGGAATAGTAGTGTAAATAGATTACATTTTACAATACTTACTGCGCTTTATTACATACATCTTCCCTTTTCCAACCATTATAGTTCACAATAACGTAGTCTTAAATCAACGAAACTTCTTAAATTTTTCTTAGTCTTATGTATGCTTTTACACAGTATTTTTTCAGGTTGTAACGTACTAGTCGAAAACAGAAGCAGTTCACATGCTGGTAGGCTCTCAGCCTGGGTGTAGGGAGTGGTCATGTGACACCCATAAATGATGTTTGAATACGAAGACGCGATCAACGGTTTCTTAACCGTTACAAATGTTCCCTGTACAATATTTGAGTGAACTTATTTTCCTTTTCTTATTAAATTGCCGTTCCTTAGTAATTTCTTCGCAAAGAAATAAACGAGAACTTAAAAAATTGCTTTCCAGATAAACAAATTCAACAATTTGTGATACTTTTGTAATATATGAAATTGAGAAGAAAATCTTTACGGAAATTCAAATTTAATAATTAATCGATGATGAATATAGTGGCCATATTGTTCGATAACCTTCCCCCATTAACGAGTATTTTTACTAAATGATTTTCTTTCACACCTCATGATCTAATAAATGATCAAACATTCAGAATATAACTGATCGATAATAAATAATTGTAAATTAATTAATTATTAAAATACAAATTATTTGTTCTACATATGAAGAAATCAGCTAATTACTTTAATGCTTAAATTAACAAATCAGTTTGCATTATCTAATAAATTATTGCATGCAAATTAATTACATTAAACAGTTTAACAATTTTTTTCTTTTGTTATTTATAATATATTATAACACATAATATCGCCTTCCTACTTCTGTGCTTCAACTTTAACTAAACGGATAATTCATTTATGACCCTGAAATTATAGTAACTCTCTGGTAGAGAAAGTGCTCACAAAATGTTTCCGGCTGTCATTGCTTCATAGCTCATTTCCGTCTTTCATTATTTTAATATTGTAATACAATTCCAGTTACGCACACGTTTTTGTTTAATTTCTTTGGCTTTTAATCATTATACGTATTCTTTTTATTACGAATCTAACCCGGAGATACACGGTACATTGATTATTTTTGTTGACCAAGGAAGCAAATTTTTTTATTAATTGATAGTTTATTAATTTATAAGAAAAGTTACTATTCCCATTTTTACTTTTGTAACAAAGAATCGAATAAGATTTCAACTGTTGATTGTTCGATCGATCCAAAAGATGCACAAATATTATACGTCACATTAATATTACATTGTCGATTCACCTCAGAAATGTACGGCGCATCGATTACTTTCGAACTTATTCCGCAATATAATATCCATTATATTTTCTGTTGCGATAAAAAAATAAATTGCACTAAAAACAAATAATTATTATAAGAAATTGCGAGATATGTAATTCTTATCCGCTTGGTGGATCTAGCGTTTAAAACAATAAACGCAAAATACCACTTTATGAGGAACAGCATGAACGTGACTTACATCAGTATGATTCTCAACCCATTTGTTAACGGTGCCTGTACCAAAGCGGTTTTGGTTTTTCGGGGCAGAGTCAAGATCAAGCGTGGTCCACCGTATTTTAAACATGTTCATCAAAGAAGGAAGCAATTCGCCAGCCATCGGTGTGGTCAATCAGTTATTACTGGACTCCGGTGCTCTCTTATCATTCACATAGTGCACCTAAATATAGAGTGACACTGTGGCACTAATTTGTTGAATGAAACGATAGGTGTGTTGGTGCTTGGGGGACTGAACGGCATTGTGGGGTAGATCTGCAGAGTATAGCAGAAATCTCGACGCTCGCCTTCGCGAGCACGATTTGTGAACATAACGACCGGGCCAACGCACGACCACGCTCCTCGTATAATTTTTTCTTTTCTACGACAGTTCATGGATTGTTATCGGCAATAAATATCGGTACCAGTGGAAATATCGTTCGGATTTCGTCGTGAAATTGTGCACGTACGTACATTGTTCGAACTGCATGGCGACAGAACAGTAATCCTGTTCCGCGGCCGCGATCACGGTTGTTAATAAAGTGTCAGTTACTACTTGATCAGTGATCACGTTATAAGTCCATTCAAGACTAGCTGTTCCGTTCGGTTAAAAAAAAACGTTTCCAAATGTCTCTTCCTTCGGCCATTTTCTTTCTCTGTAAAAGACAAGAGCGTAAGACGTGAACTTACATCTACAAAATTTCTTACGATCGACGTTAGATCTTAACACTTTCTTCTTTTCGCGGATATAGATAAAATTATTCTATATACTAACTTTGTGTTAACAGACCTTTCGTTAAGTTTTCATTAGAAATCGTCCTTCTGTATTCTTCGTTCCGACGATTAAATCAATTAAATAATATTTTTTATCGCATTCTAACAATCGAAATTAACAGAAACACTGACTAGACGTATTCTAAACTTTATTTGCGTTCATTCGTTCAAGTCAGTTGCTATACAATTGAGCTTACCTTGTGATCAAAAAATATTCAATTATTCATCGATATTTATTTTATTAAATTATTCGACGATTTTCGAGCACACTTTTCTTAACTTTTTCAATGGTTTCGTCAGTCGCAGAGGTAGACGGACGACCGGAACGCCGGACTCCGTAGGCTACCGTTAACATTTTCAACACTTCCGCGCATATTTTGTTAGAAACACAAAATTTCAGGCAAACTCGTTGCTCAACTAAATTCGACATAGCGAAATTCGCAGAGTACACCAAACAATGACTTACTTACAAGGCTGACAGATGTATCAACTTAGAAAAAAAATGATTTTGACAATATCTCAAGCGCGGTTTGTTCGGATGAGAGATTCCGGATTTTTTTTTTATCACAAGGTATTACGCAATCGAAGCGCAGAAGTTACAAATCGCTTCATACTCGGAATACTGACTTTGAAGGAACGTTGCACTCGTGAATTCGATGCTGGTTTATCTTCGGAGACCAGTTCATTTTTTAATCTATCATGTAGAACAGATAAAGCACTTAAGGTGGAACAATAAATTCTTTATCTATATATCAATTAATTCTTTACCCTCGACGCAGTGAATTGAAAATTTATATTGACACGATACCATTGTGGCATGACGTTCGCGGATCGAAGTTCGCCGTTTCACGTGATGTTCGCCGATGACCGCTTTTTTTTTCACCGATGATTAATTTAAAATGGGACAAGGTTGCCCGATGGGAACAACGTTTGACAAACGTGATTCCCGGAAGTGGCTCGTTGTCTGTCATCCATCATCATCAAGACCCTTGCACAGCAGTGTCTCACGTAACGACGATGACCGCTGAACATTTAAAGTTCCTCAAAAATGATCGAGCCATCTTTCATCTATTACCCGTTGCAAACTTGTCCGCGCCAATCGTTCTGTTTAATTTATGAATCATAACTTTCGCGCCAAAGCGTCGCAATATATCGCAATATATTAATATTCGAATGCCGCATCAACATTGGAGAGGACGGTTCGCGAGCTGTTCGCCAACGGAAGCTCGCGAACTACATACTCACGAGCAGTTATAAGCTTGTTCGCTATTAATTTTCGCCATATACGCATGCCAATGTACAAACTTTAACAATGCCTGAACAAGATCAGAATTCTATGAAATTGTGTTACAAACGCGTCCAACTCGCGAACGAGTGTTCGTTGTTTGCTGAGGAGCTCGCTGTTCGCGAAACTGTTTAACACTGTGAACTTGAGTATCAAGTGTTAATCGATGAGCAACAAACATCGTACACTCGAAGGTATAAACTGATTTGATGGTATTCTTTGAGATACTTCTTATAGATTTGAGAGAGGTGTGGTAGGATGAGGTGAATTCAGTCGACCCTACATTCAGGACGAAAAATAATGCCTTCGAGCGGATCAGCCAAAGTATCTAAGGTAGACAGGTCCACAAGTCCTCTGCCACAAAAGCCTGTCAGTCCCGTCCAAGAATTGAAAGCCCTATTCGCTGAGCCGCCGTTGAGGGTCTCGAACGGCGGTAAAGATCAAGATTTACATTTCGAAGCTATTCAATGCTTGCAATCTACTACTTCTAAGGATTCGAAAACGCTGCCGGAGCGAGGAACTTGGAGTAGCAAGGTAAATGCACGGGACTGCGAATCGTAACATTGTATTCTTCGTTTCTAAATAAGGGAATCGAAAAAATTACTGGTAAATATAGATAAAATACCGTCATTTTGCCATTTACAAGGATTATTACAGTACCACCGATATTTACCGGTATGAGTCCCTGACGAAATCTTCTTCTGTCGCAGGTCGAGTTCATTTTATCCGTAGTTGGTTTGGCAATAGGACTGGGAAACTTGTGGCGATTTCCTTACCTCTGCTATAAAAATGGCGGCGGTGCTTTCATGGTTCCCTACTTTATCGCTCTTGCGCTCGCCGGGGTGCCGATGTTCCTGATGGAATTGTCTTTAGGTCAGATGATGACCATAGGTGGATTGGGTGTCTTCAAGATAGCTCCTATCTTTAAAGGTTTGAAATTGTGATTTTGTTTACTCGTGGATTGTTCGATTACCACAACAATGGGAACGAGTATTATCCTGTAACGTTCAACTATTTTCCAAACAGGTATCGGTTATGCTACGTGTGTGCTCTCCTGTTGGACGAACGTGTACTACATCATCATACTGGCGTGGGCGCTCTTTTACTTTTTAGTCTCATTGCGAATCGGTATGAATATGTTATATACGATGTGTTTTATGCATCGTCTACAATTTTCTCGCAATTTGTCTGTGTAGATGTGCCGTGGAGAACGTGCGATAACTCCTGGAACACACATTACTGCCTCACCACCACGGAACGTTTGGAGGCGACGTGTTGGCCCGAAGACGACGACACTATATGCGCCACTTCCATCGGTAACGTAAGTCACGCATTGCTGAGGGATCCGGTGAAAGAATTCTGGGAGTAAGTTCGCACGGTAAAGGAAAATATGAAGTGTTTCGTTCGGAACAATTGTTCGATCGTTTGTTTTTCTTTTCCCTCGAAAAGGAGACGCACCCTTCAAATTTCCGACGGCGTAGAAGACGTGGGTGGTGTTAGATGGGAATTGGCGGGCACGTTGGCCGTCGTCTGGATCATGTGCTACTTCTGTATTTGGAAAGGCGTGAAATGGACTGGAAAAGTAATTTTAAACAGTAGCGCGCTTAGAATGTTACTTTTTATAAAAAAGAAAAGATATTAATTTTAATCGTTTCGCTTAATAGCTTATTACATACGGAAGCAATATTTTTTTGTTACATGATATTAAGAACTGCCAAAAAGAAATATTTCTACATATTTCTCTCAAACGGAACGTATATATTAATAATCATCAATGATCGCACAGGTTGTTTATTTTACATCATTATTCCCGTACGCATTGCTGGCTCTTTTGTTGGTAAGAGGATTAACGCTTCCAGGGGCGATGGAAGGTTTAAAATATTACGCAACACCAAATCTTTCGAAACTCGGCGATCCCGAAGTACTGAAACGTTAATTATCCTTACTTCTTCAAATGCTGCGCTTCGTTGGATTACGATTTAATTAACATTTCGATAAATACCCGTAGGTGTGGATAGACGCAGTGACACAAATATTTTTCTCTTATGCGCTGGGTTTAGGAGCACTGGTTGCCCTCGGAAGCTACAACAAGTTCAACAATAACGTTTATAAGTAAGTAGCTTAAGTACTTCCTTCGAATAATGCTCGCTTCTTCTATCAAGTAATTTCCTTCGAGTATACAGGGTGGTCCACTTAAATAGGAACATGTCAATATATCCGTGGTACTAGAATGATAATGATATTTATGTTTTTGTTTTTAATGAAAAAAAGCGAAATTTGTTTAATTTTTTTCTTTTTATCCAAAGTTCTGAAATTTTTAATATTTGGCTCTATATTATATTACTTATTTGTATTTGTTTCAGGGATGCGCTCATCGTCTGTACAGTGAATTCATGTACGAGTATGCTCAGTGGTGTAGTAATATTTTCTGTAGTCGGTTTCATGGCTCACGAACAACAGAAACCTGTTGCGGACGTAGCTGCCTCCGGTAATTAAAATTTATATTAAATTAAGGAACAGTATGCATATATTTGTCTTTTCTTAATATTTTTATTTTTGTGATTGTTTTAACTAGGTCCAGGATTGGCATTCCTGGTTTATCCTTCCGCAGTTCTTGAATTACCTGGATCATCAATTTGGGCTTGTTTATTCTTTTTCATGCTTATTCTTATTGGCTTAGACAGTCAGGTAACTTAAAATATCTTAACGAAACTGCCTTCGATAATTACGATCGATTATTATGTTTTATAGTTTTGTACAGTTGAAGGCTTCATAACAGCCGCGGTAGATGAGTGGCCGCACGTTCTCAGAAAACGAAAAGAGTTGTTCATAGCAATTGTCTGTTTTGTCTCGTATCTGATTGGTCTTACTTGCGTTACTGAAGTGAGTAACAAAAATGATGAATTTTTATTTGTAGTTTCTCTCGCTGTATGATGCGTAATTAAAATAAGACGCGTAACACAAAATATTCTCGTAATGTTTTCAGGGGGGAATGTATGTATTTCAACTCTTAGATTCATATGCCGTGAGTGGATTTTGTCTACTCTTTTTAATGTTCTTCGAGTGCATTGCTATTTCGTGGGCATTCGGTGTAAACCGTTTTTACGATGGTATTCGTGATATGATTGGTTATTATCCGTGCTGTTGGTGGAAAATATGTTGGACATTTACTACTCCTGTCATTTGTGTGGTAAGATATTCCATTGCAAAGTACATATATGGGGTAAACTGCATAAAGCGTTACAAGCTATTTCCCCAGAAATTAATGAAAATATCGACTTCATTCTGTTTCTTAATTAAATAATTTAGGAAGTTGATGGAAAAAACGGGAGTCTTCAGATTTTTTCAGAATAGCGTTATTTTATTAAATATTCAAAATGATGATCTTGGATATTTAATAAAAAAAAGAAAGTGATGTTTTGTAACACTTTGTATGGGCCATTCTATATAATTTCTAGCTACTATTTCTGAAGTTATAAAATAGTGAGTAAAACAACAAGTAATAAAAATGAAATTTGAAATTAGGGCGTCTTTACATTCAACATAATTAAGTTTGTCCCTGTGAAATACCTTACATACGAGTATCCATGGTGGAGTCATGTATTAGGATGGCTGTCTGGTCTTTCGTCAATGTTATGTATTCCAGGTTACATGATTTACATTTGGTGCACAACATCAGGAACTACCTCTGAGGTATATAACTGAAAAATGATCTCGATGTTGGAATCCTGTAATACTTACACTTATTAATTTCATAAAATATGAGGAACATTTTTCTTTCAGAAATTCCGAAAATTGATAAGAATAGAAGATGATGTTGCCACCCTAAGAATGAAATTGAATCCAACCAAAGCTGCCACTATTAGTGCAGAACTTGAACTATAAGTGCATTGTGCCCTTATTCAATGACCATGGATGATGCATATGTGTTATTTCAAAGTATGACTGGGAGAAGCATGATTTCATATATTGAACAATATCATATCACATAATCATTTACCATAATAAATAAAAACCAAATGTGAGTACAAAGTAAAATGCATTGATAATAATGAGGTACAAATTTACAGTAAAATGAAGAGCTTGAATTTCAAAATCTAAAATGCAATTAAGATAAAATAAATAATTTTATTTCTTGTAATTTACACAATGTTAGATTTGTCTACTGTATACAACTTAAGACAGTGCATTATACCTAATACACAGAGATTTGCAAAAATATATAAAGTGTAATTTCATTTTTATTAATATAGAAATGTAATTTAGATCTGTAACTTAAAGAAACAAAATGAAAACATTACCTTTCCAATTTGTAAGAAACCACATGCATAATTTCATGTAAAAGCATTAATTAAAATACTTAAATTTACTTTTCCCTATTTTGTATTTCTTTAATACGCCCAATAAGTTGTTCTTTCCATTCATCTTCAGATATAGTATTTGCCCATTCTGGAATTGCTGCAGTTGGTAATGTGAAAGTTGCCATCATGGATTTTACTTGATTGATTTTGTCTGCATCCATATCAATGTTTGATCGATTACGAGGGGATGACCAAACTTCAATTGTTTCTGACATACAATCCTATGCAGAATGTACATTAATACAAATACATACAGTAACATTAGTTTTGTAGTCTACATAAATACTTACTTGTTGTGGTTCTAGTGACGAGAGTGACAATGTTTGACTAGATTCACCTGCATTAGATACCCATTCATCATCCTAAAAGGTGAAATGTGTGTTTTAACAAAAATATTGACCACATATAAATACTGAATTATAAAATGAATGTTATACTTCATCTTCATACAACATTGGATCACTATCTGTAGGTACTTGAGATAAAGGTATGTATCCAGCCATTCCTGCATCATCATCCTCACTGTCTGATTCATTCATTCCTCTAACATCAATTTGTAAATTTGGTGCATTTAAAGTTTCCTCTATAGGTTGTTGCGTCGGATCCGGAGACATTGTGCATTACTTATATTTATGTTTACTATACTTCTTACTTTTGCCCTAAACATACATTCACCTATTCTGTCACAATCGGAAATTTTTAACCTAATTCTTGTATATGACAATATTTCTCGTATTAAAACTTGTAAAACATGTTTCGTATAACAGAAATAGAATTCTGATTATACGACTAATATTCCTCTCAAAATAACCCTAATCAAATTAACTATAAATGACAAAAAATTAATCGCAATAGAGAAATTTGACAGTTCACAGCTGATTTCGAACTTCTTGTAACCGCTTCATAGTCTTTGCAGATAAATCGTTAAACTTAAGATAAATATTATAAGAGCTAATCTTTTTCAATATTTATAAATAAAAACTTACGCCAAACTGTAAAAAATGTACATATTCGTAAAATTTTATTCAACAAATGTGTAAGAAATAAAATCAACTAATTTTTTCTCAAATTACAAACTATACAATCAAGCAGTTATTTAAATGAAGTAAATATCAGAAAAATTTCTTTAACGTTATTTATACTAGTAATGATAAAATATTCAAATAAACGAAATGAAGAATAGTTTAGTAAAACATTAAAATAAACCTAACATCCAATGAGAGTGTGTCACACAAAAAATAAATTAAGAACTTATTAAACATACTGTTAAAAGAACAAAATTTATTTGATCGATAATCGATTCGAATTTTTTTTAACAATTTATTTTATAACAGAAATGAATTAAATATTCGCCCTTGGTATTATACACGAAATAAAATTCTAAATGCATTAAATTGTTATTAAATTTTCTGGTAGAAGTAAAATAATATCGTACTTGAACTTGAAAAAAAATATAGGTAACTTTTACGTGTGCAGGTTAATTTTAGATATAAGCTTAATTTTAGATTCATTGTAAAAGCGTCGAAAGAAGACATTATATCTACCTCGGAAGTTTTTTAATTTTAAAACGTGTAAATTTAGGCCGAAATCAAATGAGTGTCGAAATAACGGATATTCCTATATCTTTCTTTTTTTCAATTTGTGAGAAGTTGCCATTTCGGTATTCATTTGTTAGCTAAGCTAATTTTAACATTATTTCTACTAAAAGAGTCAAAAAACCGCGATAAAAATAGTATTAAAGCCATAGTGTACAATTATTGGTTAAGTAGTTTTTCCCCTAGAATCGCCATGTTTAAACAAGGTTGGTACTCTAATTCCTGAGACATAAACTTTCATGAAAATTCGGCCTATCCTGTATCTCGACGACGCTAAATCCGCCCAAATCGTCGGTACAACATATTCTTCCATTGTGTGCTACCTCTACGTTATTCTTAGTTTATGGTAGGTTACATCTAATTTTGTGATTTAATATCATTTCCATAATTTTATAATATTTATAATATACTTGACACTAAATTATAAGGAATTTATCTTCTATTATTTAATATGATTATTCTACTGATAAATCACCTTGCAAACAAGAACATATCAAAGTATTTAGTGAATATTACGGACGGTAATATTACAAAGTTTACGTTTAAAATCGGCCTATTTCTACCACCCTCCATTGTCTCGAATTGGAGGTAGTCCACGAAAGGTTGAAGGTACAACACCCAACCCTAGTCAATAGAAGAGACCCTATCTTTCTGTGCGACCAAGTCAGACCACAAATTGCAAATAGAATAATAAAAACCTAACACCAATTAGGTATCACAGTTTTACCTCAGCCCCTACACTCCTTTGATTTATTTCTAACCGATTTTCATTTCTTCCGTTTATTTGACAGTTTCCTTAGAGAAGAACAATGTAGGGATCAGGAGGACGTCGAAAACGTCTTTCAACAGTTCTTTTTCTTCAGAGATTTCGACTTATGCGTGAAGAATGCTCTTGTAAAACGTCGGGTAAAGTGCATAAAAAACGATGGAAATTATTTTTAATAAAAATACCGAACTTCAATGGAATTATGTTCTTTTAAAATGGGCGGTTGGAAACCGCGGAAAATTTTGGGATGAGCCAATACTTAGGTCCGGCAGTGTATGCATCGTCAGGATCTCGTTCGAAAAGGTTACGTCGCACATGGCCGAACTGGCTCGTTCGGTGGCTTGGAATAAGAACAAGAAGAGGAAGAAAAAATAGGTAAAGATGGCCGATCAGTAGTGATTCAGCGGTCGGCGATGTACGCCCCGAAACCGACCGGTCTCCTTTTTGATTCCGGGAATCCGTACTCCGCCAATCGGGCCTCCAGCATCGACTTCATTCACGGACAGCGTTCGTCCGGAACGTTACGACACTGTCTGAGAAATACGTCGCCGATTTTGTATCGAAGATCATCCCGAATTCGTTCGCTGGAAGAGGAAACCGATTCTTTAGAACTTTTAATAATCGTCGATACTTTCGTCGTTAAAAAATCTGATTTTTTTCGAAAATCGTTGTTAAACGTCTCGCTTCGATATTGAGAATCCTGTGTTATCCGGTTGTGAGTGCACGAAGAACAGCGTATTGGTGGTACCGGAAACGCACATTGGGTACTTAAAAAATGTAAGAAGTTACCAGAGATTCGATTACGATAAAGATAGATTAAAGATAGAGAACACTATATCATATTTTATTATTTTTTATGCTTTGTTATAGCGGGCCATGCATGTTCGATGTGACTATTAGGTCATCCCATAGGTTATAAATTTTATACTAAATTTCCATTAAAATGTTATTCAATACTGTTTTTAATACATTAATATTTTCAAATTTTTTATCTACTATAAAGTTCTAAGTCTTTGTAACCGTCGATGTTGGTATTTTAAAAATATCAGACGTTCTCGGATCCGATAAATTTCGTTTCTCTACTACCGAGTTACGAATTTTATCCTCGTCGGTCTAAGAAGGACGAGTGCTACGGGCTTATGGGATGATCTAATACATTTGCGACTCATCGGTGCATGCAAGAAGCAGATTTCTCCGGTCGATAATCGTCTTGAACCTATGTAACATCGCGACTCAAATTCGTATCCGGGTAAATGCGTTTTTTATTCACTTTCTCGCATGAAACTGACGCGACATGGGGTCCGCGTGGTTGCAAGGACTCACTGGAGAAATCAGCGAGCCCCGATGACGCACGCTGGATTCAAGGAAATGCGTGAATCGAACGACGCGCGAGTCATCACGATATCAAAAGCCATTGCTGTTTACGACTCGTTGACGACGAAAGTATTTTTTGACCGTTGAGTTTCAAGTAGAATTTAGAAACGATATCTAAAATATAATTAGGCTGATAGTAAAAACCGATGCTTCGTTGATAACAGTAATTTTGAATGATTGAAATTCAGGAAGCAAAGTTTAAGTCTCTCTAAGAGTATGGAAACTGGATAATCGTTAAATATAATTAATCTTTTTATTGGTATAATTATTAATATATTTCCATATTTACAAGTATCTTGATTATTATTTATTAAATGAATAAAATCACCTGCACATAAAAATATTAATGATTTAAATAAAGCATGAATAATTATATGAAAAAAAGCTAATTCATAATACTTAACTCTTAAAGTTAACATTATTAAACCTAATTGATTTAATATTGATAAAGCAATAATTTTTTTTTGTTAAGTAAGGAGAAAGGTATATTCACGAATCGTGGAGTACACCTTTGACAAGTCGACGAAGAAGGAACGTTTCATAACGCCTGTGTCCAAATTGAATAAGTCGTCGCGTTTTATAGTCCTTGAAAAAAAATGCGCGAATCGAAGATACATTGGCGAGCGAGAGTGAAATTTGTGTCATTGATTAGAGCCCAGTGCGGATGCAAGAACGAATCGAACGCTGAAAACAAAGAGACAGTTGAACAAGAAAAAAATGGAAAACGAACCAGTCATGGTTCCATCTGGTAAATATCTTTGCTGAGACGCTTCGTTTGGTAAAAATAGTTTTATAAAATCATAATCGTGTTCGTTCGTTCTTGATAAACGTGTGCGAAATTGCTATATTTCATAGTGTCTGAATATTAATTTTAAAAAGATCTTTAACGTATGAAATTGATGTGTACGTGTGAAATGTATTGTACAGATCCATCGGAATGGGACTCGAGTCACATAGAGTCATGGGTTTCGTGGTGCAGCCAGGTGTTTTCCATACAACCAACGCCAAAGGACATTAAATTTCCTTCGACCGGAAAAGAACTGCTGCAATTGTCTTTGGATTACTGGCAAAGTATTCCTGGTGGCAAAATTTTGGCGCGACACCTTGGATACCTTCAGTTCCAGTCGACCGGTGTTCAAACTCCAGATTTATTGCAGGAAGAGAAAATCGACGGTAAGTGAGAAAAACTATGATATAGAACAGAGGTCATCGACCTTTTCGCTAAGAAGAGCACGTCGAATGGACTGACTTGCCATTGAATTTCTCGACGGTTAACTTTTCCAACATGGATTTATTTTTTTTATTACCATACTAAAATTCTTTGAGCAAGAAATTACAACGTGGAGGAAGTAGGTGCAAACATTACCCAATACAATTCCCGCAGTAAATCCAAATGACACGGGATTCGTGGAGCTTAGAAAAGGTTAATAGGGGTCTAGGTTCGGATTGAAAATGACCGGAAGAGGCTAACCGTTCCCCAGGGCTGGTCCTGGTCCACTCACTCGACCTTATCTAAGGTTTTAACGAGGGTGCGATCTATTAGAGATAAGAACAGTCCGGCAGAAAAATAAATATCGCTGGCGATAATAGTCTCGTTTCTCCCTACCTTCGTATTTGTGCTCACCCTAACTTTTGATTTCAGAAAAGAAGGCTGTCGATCGTTTTCGCGACTGCTGCGTGTACAATTGTTCACGCGGATTGCTTAAATTTATCGTCCCTGACGTTGTTCAAAATGAAAGGAACTAATAATACAAACAGATAGCAACGATGATAGTAGCATCGAGGTGATAGTATTCGATTTTACCCTACTTTTCTCTACGTTTATTTGGTGTTAACGTTACGTAGAGGATGACCCGGTGATTCGGAGAAGGAATAAAATAAACGATGGCCACAGGTTAACGATAATAAATATATTTAGATGTTACTGGTTCGCTTAGATAAAATAGCGATACCTTCTCGAAGGTTCGAGACCATTCCAGAATGCGGCCCAATTACAAAGGTGTCGGTCGTCTTTGCTAAAGTCAGCGCTCCGCTTACAATACCGCGCCGACAGACGCGTCCAGACGTTGCGGCGACATTAAGAGTATTCGCAGAATCCTACAGATAAAAACGATGGAAGGAAATACGATATATTTAAAAAAAATGGTTAATCGCTGGTCGTTGCATCGCGATCCAAAATGTCGAATATAAGAATCTTCGGGGGAAGACAGAGAGCGCGAAAATGGAGGAACGAAACGATCTCGGGACGAAGGGAAAGCCGAAGTTTCGGTCGGTGACGAGCAAAAGTTATTCTTCCCGTGCGCGAGCCGGCAACGAAGACCCACGGCCAGGCCAGGTTCCCGCGAACGAAAGAGAAAAAGAGACGAGAATCCGCCTTTCGTCGACGCGCAAAGCAGAGAAGAGCGGAGTCTTGGCAGCGTAAGCCTCGGAGATATATTGTCCGTTTGAATAACGTTGTCGGTGCTCTTGGGGGCCCACTCCGCGCCGGCGGCGGCCGTTTATTAAACGAATCAGTGTTATCGCGGTGAGAGAGCCCTCATGAATAAACCATCGAGTGTTTAGGGCGGCGGAAAGGTGGTGGCATCAGGGGTTACGGCCTCGGCAGTAACCGCTTCCACCCCCGTAACCCCCGTAGGGACAGAGCAGGGTGGGGGGACGGGCAAACTCTAACGGGCCAGGGGCGGTAAGCTCGCCACGGGGTGCGGCTATATTGTTTTCTTGATGAGCGCGAAACATCCTCCCCGAATCTCTACCGTATGCGGGATAATTTTACGCGTCACCCGGTCCCGCGGAACTTTCGCGCCATCGTAAGCTTTCACGCCGCGAGAATCGCGCGATGCATCGTCGCGTACACTGTTAACACTTTGACCGCCACCTATGTATATGTAGGTGACAGACAGTCATTGACTGTTCAAGTCTTAGCATTGAAATTCGAATCATTTCGAATATCATTCGAAGCTTAGAACTCTTGCAAATCAATGGAAACTACAAAAGATCACGATCTACGAAGAAAAGAGAAGATAACGATAACACGAACGATGTTTCCTTCGAGATAGCCAAGAGTTTGTAGAGACGAAGACCTAAATCTTAGAGTAGTCTGAGGAATGACTAATTCTTGAGAACGTCGTGGAATCGATAAGATTGGATTCCCAGGAAATCTATTGACCAGTTTGTTGATTTTATATAAATACAACGACGAGCAACCGTGTAGACCGTGCGTCGTTTGTGTCGCTAAAGGAGTAATAGAAAGCAATAAAATTGCCTAGCATTAGAGGTCTATCGGATCCTCGCGTGTGTACTCCCGGTTTAAATGGAACACCGGTATTCAGTGAATTGAAAACATTTCTCGCATCTTTTCTGTTCTATTAAGAAGGGAGCACCTATCGTTGCACTCGTAGACAAGAAAAGGAATAATAAAAGTATAAAGTGGGAACGCTCTAAAAACTGAATAAACTTGACGTTTGACTCGAATGTGTAAGCTGGCATTGGCCCTCGCGGTGAGAGTGGGTGAAGCACAGAGATGTGTACAGTCGCATACCGTACCAAGGTATAAAGGTATTCCGTTCACGGGGGTTGGAGTGGGAGGGTGATAAGGACTAAAATCACCGGGGGCAAAGGTCGCTCAGTTACTCTCTGTCCACCAACCGGTACGTTTTATTCTGCGGTGTATCCACGCTTTATCGGTATACAGTAGGCGATGAAAATTTCACGCGTGTGCAGATTTGTGCGTGCACGGTATCTCGATCGCCTAACGCGCGTCAAGTTTCTTTCCTTATTAAAACGTCCTTTCTCGAGTATCGATTAAAAATCACCGTTAGATTTATACGGGAAACGTTGTAAATCATCTTTAAAGCACCAAAATCCGTTTCAATGTTGAAAACTTTCCTTTGGATTTAAAGATATTTACGCGCACCGGTCCGCGACGCGATCGATCTTAAGTGCGATTGTTAAACGGAACAATGCGGCGGCTTAAATACGATTTGCCATTTTTGTTTTGACTCGTGAAAAATTTTCATGGACCAAAACGTGTCAGACTACTTATTTTTATAGCTTCAGCCGTGAATCGCTGCTATCTGAATTCATATCGAACATTTAATTAAAAACAAGCATTAAACGATCGAAGCGAATCTTTATGTTTGAAGAATCGAGGACTGTTGTTGTAGGCTGTTTTTTAATTTCTATATAATGATTTTACTATACGTAATGAATATTCGATTGAAAATAAACGTCAGATATAGAATGTCGATGAAAAATAGGAGACATTAACGATGAGGGGGTTTGAACAATAAGTACGAGTGATTATTGTATTACACGCGTGGCTGGTGTTTGTAAAACGATTAACAATGGGCCTGTCAAGCACCGTTGTTTATACGGTGAAGGATTAGGCTAACGAAATCGTTTGACACGTAATGTGGAGGATTCAAACGCATCCGCTGCATCTTCAGCAGGACACCAGATTCCACCCTTCGGCAGCTGCCATACTTTATAACGGTATTTACTGTTATTGAGTCGATTTTATCGGAAAATTGTTAATTACGAAATTCAATAACAAAGAATAGGATTACGAAGTTAACCGTGAAATGGCAAAAGGTTGTGGAGCAAAAGGGTTAATACGTTGTTTAATAAAGTTTCTAATATTTAAAAATAAATTGACTATAATTTCTTACTGAAAATTCCGGCATCACCTTTTGGCCAACCCAACGTAACGATACTAAAACCGAGTTGGAGAAATTTTCTAATAATTCTTGAGTATCTCCTACTGCTCGAACAACAAATCAAAATGTTTAAAAAGAAAAACATGTGAAATTCAATGAACTTACCGTATCTTACACACGGCCTATTTTAGCGCGATCAATTTTACAATAATCTTTTCTACGAAACAAATTTCTATCTAGCAACATTCTTCTACGACCGGTTATAAATTATTATCCGTTGCAAAGTACCGGAGATATTCAGCTGTTTAGCATGAAATAACTCGTGACGAAAGGTGCGCGATCGCGACCATCGCTCTTTCTGCGAATCGACCTCGCCTCGAGCCGCGTCGAGCAGAATCGAGACGGTGCATGCGTGTTCCTGCTTCTTGTCCGCAGAGAGGTTCAGCCTCCTACAACGGACTTGCTCGCTGATTGGATCGACAGCTGGAGCCAGCGGTTCCGGGGCGGTCGGGGGCGGACAGGTTCAACTCTGGCAATTCCTGCTGGAGCTGCTCTCGGATTCGTCGAATTCGTCCTGCATCGCGTGGGAGGGCTCGAACGGGGAGTTCAAGCTTACCGATCCCGACGAGGTCGCGCGCCGATGGGGCGAACGGAAGAGCAAACCGAATATGAACTACGACAAACTGTCGCGAGCGCTCAGGTAAACGTAATCGGCGGATCGGTCAAGGATCATTCACAAATCGCGTCACATTAACACTGCTCCAAGCAACTATCCGTGGATTACAGGATTTTTCACTTTATGCGTCAGTAACTGACCGAAAACGTAACTGGTCTTGTTTCGAAAACCACTTTATGGATTGTCGTAATAGCAGCCCGTTTCTTTAAATTCATATCGTATCTTTGTACATACAAATACAGTATCAAACTACTGTTTATGTTTTGAAAATTGTTAGGTCGATCATAAATAAAGTATTAGGGGGAGTTCCCTAAATAAGTGAAAGCCACAAATTAACGATAATAAATGTATTTAGATGTTACTGGTTCGGTGTGTAGATCGAGTCTGGGCTCGTGTCCTCTTAAATAAAACACCGATACCTTCTCGAAGGTTCGAGACCATTCCAAAGTGCGGCTTGATTACAAAGGCGTCGGTCGTCTTTGCTGAAGTCAGCGCGCCTTTTACAATACCGCGCTGACTCACAATGTCGCGGCGACATTAAAAGTATTCGCAGAATCCTACAGACAGTACCTAGAATCGTGTAAGAGATATTACTATACAAGATTTGAACGAGCAGATTAAAAGAAACAAAATTAAAATTCTGTTGCCGTGGAAAATCGAAAAACTGAAGTGGATAACAGTATTGGAAAGCACATTTCACTTCGCAGGTATTATTACGACAAGAACATCATGACGAAAGTGCACGGGAAACGCTATGCTTACAAATTCGATTTCCATGGACTGATGATGGCTTGTCAAGCCCAAGCTGGCGTTACATTGGAAACGTCACCGTCGACCCGAGGTACGGGCGCGAATTGCCACCCTCACCATTCGCATCACACTCACCTATATGCGACAGGGCCACCAGGTTCTCAACATCCATCGGTGTCTGTACCTCCGCCAGCACCACCGCCGCCGCCACCTCCACCACCTCCCCCACATTACTGTTGGCCTTATCATCGATACTCTCCACCTACGTAACATAAAGAACTGATTATTTTTAATTTTTAACAAT
This sequence comes from Colletes latitarsis, assembly GCF_051014445.1. Lineage (NCBI taxonomy): Eukaryota > Metazoa > Arthropoda > Insecta > Hymenoptera > Colletidae > Colletes > Colletes latitarsis. The sequence continues at coordinate 47,742,387 of NC_135134.1, forward strand.
GCGAAATATCCTTCTATGCATTCTGTGCACGTCGAAGCAATCAGTAATGATACTGACATTCCTAAAAGAACGAACGAAATCATTTCGGAAATAAAATACTCTGACACCTGGTGACCACTCGTCGATGAAGCAAATAGAATAAGAACTTGCTCGTTGTTATTGATACTTTAATGTTCGTGATACCTACCCAAAAATAGGCTCGTTGTGTTATCAGGAGCGTATCAGTAATGCTGTTAAATATAAGACGCGTAATATACGTTAAGCACGGAATAATTCTGTCGATACCTTAGGCTATGTATACTTGTATGCTTATTTATAAGAAGTAAGCTGTTGTAAATATATTACAATAGTTATATAAGTACAGTAGAAGCGATATTGTCTTCGCAGATATTCTGCATGAAACTTTTATTCATATTTTTGGTTTAATATTACGATGTACAGTTTATAAGCAACATTTTTTATTTGACGATTATTGGAACGTCCAATAAATACTTTAGGAAGGATTAAGAATAAAAGTTCCTTAGTAAACACATTGTTGTTGTTCGATTACTTGTACAGCATGTCTTGTTTTCATACTTGGTTAGCTGATGGTCATTGATGGTCAACAGTGGGGTAACATCAAGGTCAGTGGTCTGGGGAAGATCTAGAAATAACCAAGAGGTAGGGTCAATCGAAATAGTTCTTCTGTAGACCAAAGAGCCTTAACTATTGACCTTCACCTTGTGTCTCCCCACTCTTCCATTATCTTAGAAAGGGGTATATATGAGGCCACTGCTGAGGACTCTCAGTGCCCCTGGGACATTCAGGGGAATCGGTTCTCGCGAATTCAGGGGTCTACCACTGGCCATTAGTGAACCAAGCTGACCACTACTTGACCACTTGTTTTTTTTACCAAATCGTACAAAAATGGAAGAACAATTTCTTTTGGTCATCAGTCTGCCGTCTGATAACACTCTATTGCCTTTTTCAATCCCTTCCATAGTCAACTCACATGTATTTACAGATACACTACTGCTGTCTGCTCATAAATACTAATTCAGTGAATGAAATAATAAAATTACCTTCGAATTTTCCATAAAGTGTAAAATCTACTCGTATGTCTCGTCTATGATAATGCAGATATTTGAATCGTATTTATAAAATATTGTACAGATGTCGCCTTAGGTCAATAGGGAAACCAGCCAATCCGGCGCAGAACAACCTAGGTACCGCGTGGTCAACTGGGCGCCATTTCTCTTTCTTCGTAAGAAAAAGTAAGTGGATGTACGTTGTGAAAAGGTACTTGATATCTGATTATTACAGTGCCATCAGCATGCTTTTTACATGGAACGATTCCAAAATTTAAGCTAAAAGACATGATTATTAAAATTCTCTGATTATTTCAGCTCCTCAATCCATCAGAAACATGTCAGACGTTGAAAAGTAAGTATGTTTTTTGTAATTATTAACAACGTATTCCACGTACCTACGAAAGAACTACGAAGTACAAATTATTATTATACCTATTGTATTTATTATGAAAGTTATACAATCTTAGAGAAATTAAAAACATCGATGCATACAAAATCAACGTATAACCTCAATTTTTAGATGTCATGAACTTGTTATGAGTAATTATTTTCCTGTCTAATATAAATTCTATAGAAGATTCAGACCTAGTCAAGAATAATCTCATTGATCTTAGAATCTAAAATTTATTCTAATTCCTTCAGCGAATTTTACGAGAATTTTTTTTATTGTATTCCCCAGTAAGCATGATATTCAATATAGGATTAAGCAAATCGAAATTGTTGCTAATTTTTAGTGATGATGCCCCCTCTACGATGGCAGCAGGAGGTGCCATGGAAGTAAATTCAGCCCTCCAAGAAGTTCTTAAAAATGCTCTTATTCATGATGGTGTTGTACATGGTCTTCATGAAGCAGCCAAAGCTTTGGACAAGTAAGTTTGTTGCACAATTCGTTGGAAGAGTAAAATTTGATAACAAAAATTTATTATCTGATGATTTACAAGGTTCCCTCTTCTGAGAATACCCGTTACATAAATAAATAATGCTGTTCTTAACCTTTTCTGACACTCAAAGTAACTAGTATTTTACACATAAAGCAAGGTATTTGATCTCTATATTTTTGTTGTCTGTTGTGTTTCAGGAGACAAGCTATGCTTTGTATCTTAGCTGAAAATTGTGACGAACCCATGTATAAAAAACTAGTTCAAGCATTATGCAATGAACATCAAATTCCATTGATTAGGGTAGACAATAATAAGAAACTAGGAGAATGGGCTGGTCTTTGCAAAATTGACAGTGCTGGTAAAGCCAGAAAAGTTGTTGGATGCTCGAGTGTTGTCATAAAGGTATGAATTACTTGCTATAAAATTTAGAATCCAATATGATGAAACTATAGGCTCACTGTATTAAGAATACTTGTATTATTAACAAGGCATTATTTTAATACTTAATTTTTATAAATTTTTTATCACATTAAATGGGAAACTTTTTAACTGTAGGACTTTGGAGAGGATACCCCTGCAAAGGATGCTGTAATGGAATATGTCAAACAGAGTTCTGTACACTGAGATCTTTTAATAAAACGTTCTACATAATTTCGTACGTATAGTTTAGTTAATCCTTATGTATTATTTGTTTTTGTGTTATAATTAAGTAAATTAATCAAAATGCACGGATAAATTTTTGAAAAACTGTATAACCACAACTTACATATTAGTGCGGACCGAAACATGCGATGCGGTAATGCCGCATACAACAAAACATTAAGTCGATACCGCAGCGGTCCGATTAAGTCAATTAATATTTACTAATTACAGTTTTAGATCGTAAGTAGTAGTGATTGTAGGATCGATGACACTGTTGTTTAAATTTACTATGTCCGACCTGTACTAGAGTAGACTACTCTGCATTTTTTGTTATCTTATCGCAGATTGCTTTATGTTTTTCCCAGTCTTTTACTTGGCATTCTCTATGGTACATTAACAATACTTTAATTAAGAGTATATATTCGCATTTCATAATGTGAACAAAAATTTTATACCTTCCACAGTACCAAGCCTCTTTGCATTTAGAACAACGGTTCTTTGCCACCTCCTGACATAGAAAGCATTCTTTAACATCAATACAATCCAATTTATCCAAATCATACGCATCGCTCAAAATTTGTGCTGCATTTTTAATATCTTCTGCATCTTTTGTGTATATGAATTTCGATTGGTGTTTTGCTAATTTTTTCCACTTCTTATGGTATTTTTCCATTATCGATATCTTTATCTAACGAAAATATTAAGTAAAATAATTAGCAAAAATTTTAACGAGTATTCATATCGTCAAATTGATAATTTTTATTTGTTATTTTTAACCTGTGGTATAAGTTCTACATTTACTGTTCGCGGTGTTTTGGATTGAGACGATGATATACTTAAATAACTTAACCATCGTTTTAAATCTATCAAAGGAGAAATTTGATCTAATACAGTTTCTTGTAAATATTTCTGCAACTGATATAAATAATGAATTATCTTCATGCGCTAGTTCCGTCTCTATTTAGAATATGAATTACCTTTAACAGATGAGATAATCTGTGCATAGTAATTTCGTAATATGGCGCACACTTTGGGTTCAGTAACAATTCTCGTAAACCAAACCAAACTTGGCCTTCTATTTTAGAAATTTGCCCTTCTTCGCTTGACTTCACTTTTTTCCAACCGCCGTTATATATCATATTTTCGCCTCCAAAATAATAATTTTATTTGAATTGCCTTAGTTTATGGTGCAGTCATACCCTATCTTACGATTTCTCGATTTATGTAATTGCTAGTAACGACACGATAGACGTTTATTGAAACGATCAGATTCGTATTCGCGTGCTTCATTTTATAAATTTTATAATTATATTATGCTAAATTTTACCTCCCTAGTCGTTTTTGCTAAAGAATAGAAAACAAATCGTTTAATCTAATACAATGTTAATATTATGCGTCTGTATATACACGTGTACATTATGTTTGGCTTGACTTATGTCAGCTATTCTAGAATCAATTAATACGTAAGTTTGGGGTATGGCTGTACTTTGTATTATATACGAATGTGAAATATACACGGAATTACCTTCCTCATTTTCCTTCGTCCATGGATGCTTTTCGATGAGTTCAACGAGGAGATAGGGTACATCGTGTGTACTTAACATTCGAGACAATAGACAAAGCGGCAAATTATCTGAAAATTCTGCTAAATAACGAAGAATTGAAATGCAACGCATGCCGATGTCAAATTCAAGTTCCTTCTTTTTTTCTAATATTTCTTCAAGACACGAACTAAGTGAATAATTATACAGTTATTATGTAGTACATATTATTGTCGACTAAATTGAAATAGGAATAGAATTCTAACGTGACCACTCACTTAGGATTTTTTACGTTTTCATAAATTTCAACGTCCTGAATGTTTAATAGTTTAGAAACACATCTAACTGAGTAATCAACAAGATCAATGGCTAAATCCTCAATAGTTACGGCACTTTCACAATGAAACAATACATTTTCTAATAACGAAACGGCTATATTTTCGTGGTAAAATATGGTGAAAAGCATAAAAGTATTTTTCGGTTCTGCATTTATTTCTATTAATAATGGAAATACTTTATGCTTCCATATATCAATTTGAATAGCTTCGTATATAAGAATTGGTATCTACAAAATAAAAATGTTATTAGTATTCACAAGGAATTATCTGTAACATAAGGATATTTTATTTACCTTTTTAAAGGAAACAAACAATTCCTTTATAGTTTCTTCCCTCAAAGCATTAATTTCTAATACACTTTGTTGATTTAATAATATTAGTCTTTTATGAAATTCTAGCCAACTGAAAATGATGTGTATCTTTATATGCATACATAAAATATTGAAGGCTGCATAATTGATAATTGTGCACATATAATAAAAAAATATATTAGACACCGTAGGAAATTTACCCATTTGTTCCTACATCTTGTAGCTCGGAAATTTGTAAAGTTTCTATGTATGTCGAGGTTTCCCATGGTGAAATTATGTATTCCATGCGACTCGACATTTTTACGATAGGTAATGAAATATCGTAAACGAACGTCAACCATTTGTAAACAAGATTTCGTAATTGGTATCCTTGACAATGTAATGTAATTAACAATTGTTAGCAATAGTATCTTAAATTATACTTTCAAACTGAATATAAAGAACTAAACGAAGATATTTATTGCTATATGTATATGAAAGAATTTTTCGTTCGATATTACATTTTTTTTTTTATTTCTCTGTGATATACTGAATTTTCTAACTGACATAAGTTAATATTTTTTTTGTACAAAATTTATTCCTTCGCGTACAATTTTGTCGTGATATTTCGTACATTATACAAAATTATTTTATGTTTATAATTAAAATAATTCGTCAATGTTTCTATTTAATTTGCATTTATTTGCAATAAGTTGATGTTATATTATAAAATACTGACCAAATGAATTTAAAATTATTAAATAGATAGAAAATATTAGACATAACCTACAGTGACCTTTATTAAAATGTTTAAAAATATGTTAAACAAAATTATCCGCATCATTCTTTGCGTTTTAGTTATTTATATTACAGTAATATCGTATCACTCAACAACTTATCAAATAAAAGGTAATTTTAAACAACATATGTGTATGTATGGAAATATTATAATATATTTTATTTATTCCATTTGCAAATTTTATAGGACCTAATATTTTAAATGTGTCTCTGACAAGTGATATAGAATTATTAAATATATCAGAAGAATTATTTAATAAATCTTATCTCGAAATTAATAAATATCTGTCTATAAAATACCAAGGGCAGATAACTTCAAAGAATTTTACTGATAATGCTCCTGAAAGGTATCATTTCGTAAAATTTATTTCTTTATGTAATATGTTTTTTATATACATTCAATTTTACTACTTTAGGTTATTAAACATTTTATCCAATAATATTTTAACAACAACAACAACAAAATCTCTCATAAAATTATTTGATAATTATGAGTTGGATACATATCAGTCAGAAATTATGACAAAGGAAGAAGAAAAAGAGGAGCATGAATTTATTAATGATTTAATGAAAACAGATGCAATGTTATATGTTATGCATTTTTTATCTGTGAAAGGTTTCTTTGCAAATAATTTACAGGTTCATCAAAATATTTTGAAGGAAATTTGGTTTTACCCATACTCTAGAAGTAAGGGAATAAATGGTAGTTCTGGTTTTGAACATGTATTTATAGGGGAAAGAAAACCACGCAAAGGATTTATGGGACTTCACAATTGGATTTCTTTTTTCTTTGGGGAATTATCTAATAAAATTAACTACTTCGGATTTTCCCGAAATAAGGAATTTACTGGTGTAAGTAAAATTGTGGATATAAAATAAGGATAATTTACATCGTAAAATACTTTCAGGGAGTTGCCATTGTAGAAACTTATTTCACTTACAATGGAAAACGTAAAATGTCAACTATGTTCATTGGAACAATGCCTGAATTAGAAATAGCACTTTATACACTTTGCTTTTTTACACGTCCGAACAGAAAGTGTAAAGTCTCATTTACCGGATTTAAATTCGGTATTCAAACATATACGTTGCGTACTAATGATACTAAATTTGTTGCAACTGCCTTTCCTGTTATATGACAAAGTTGAATAAAATGAATAACTACAGTGTACAAAAGTAGAATAGTATATTTATTGGAAATACACAGGCTGTATTATCGTAAATTATTATCGTAGTTAAGTATAATTTATAGTTTTAAAATATAAATAATTAATAATCTGAAAAAAAGTAAATGTATAATATTCATAGGAACTTTTTATGTCAAATCAATTACATTTTCATTCTGCTTATTTTCTATAAGGGATGTTTTTTTTCTTGTAATGTTTTCTCTTTTTTTCTTTGGTATAGTATACTTTGAAAACTTGTTACTATCACTTTTACTCAAAATATTTGTATCATCTATGGACATCCTGGATCTTTTAGACATTATCGAAGAATCGCTAGATGAACTATAATTTAAAAGATTTATTTCTTTCTCAACTGAATCATCATTTAATTGAAGACTGGATAGTTTGTCTTCAGTATTTTTTGTACTGCTGGATACCTGTAGATTAAGTTAATACAGATACATTAACTTTAACACCTAATAATTTTTGTTACTGATCTAAATACTAACCTGCTCTATTTTTCGCTTAGTAAGTGTAAGACTCGTTTTTTCATTATTTTTCTCTTCTTTTGACATCTTTTCAACAGAGCTGTTTTCACCAACATTATTATAAATCTCTCCTGATATATTGCTACATTTTTCATTAATACCAAGTACTTCTTCTAATTCATTAACTCGTTTTTGTAAAGACATACATTTGCTTTCTGCAAATGCTAGTTTTTCTTCTAATTCCCTATAAAGATATATTTCATAGATTTAAATCATACTTTCGTTAATTTTTTACATATATAATATAACGGTTTAATATCTTACATTCGTTTTGTTTGTTCCTTCAATGATAAAGAATCATATTTTGTATTAACATTAACAAGTTCCTGACGTAGTCTCTTAATATTTATGCGTAAATGTTTATATTTATCAAAACTTGCAATCAACTCCCTAGAAACCATGCAAATAGCAATATTATTTCATTTCTAATTTCAAAAATATCTCATTTTATATTACTTACTTTTTCATGACAGATATATATTTTGTAAGTATCTCTGGATCATTAGTATCTCCAATCATTTTACTAACATTACAAAGAGGACCACGTATTAATGTTTCTATCCTAAAATAAAATATAAATAAATAAATAAATTATATATATAATGATATTGTATATAAATAATACATACGGTTCCAGATCATTAATTTTAATTTTTAAGTGAGCAATTTCTTTCTTTAGCTCGTCAGTATACTTTATTTCCTCTCTCAGTTCATGTATCAATGAATTTTTTTTACTAATCTCACTTTCTACTTTTCGAACTTCTTGTTTAAGACCAGCATTTTGTTTCTCCAAAGTGACAGTTTTTGAAGCAAAATATTGAATGTCTTTTTCTTTTAATAAAATTTTAAATTTTAGAGTATCTATTCTTTCTTTTGTAGTGCATGTCTGAGGTTCAACAGGTTCATTATTTGAAAATGTGAAATAAAGTCTATATATTTTATTTCGTGTCACCTTTTCCCTGCATTGTGGACAGCTGGTTGATCTGAAATTAATAAATAATGACAGTCTGTAAGGTACTTTCTTTTAGATTATATGCAAAAATTTGTTTACCTTTCAAGCCATTGTGTCAAACATTGGAAATGAAATACGTGTGCACATTGTGTGTGAAAAATATCATCTGATTGCTCTAAATAATCCTTACATATAGCGCATATTACGTTCATTTTTACGTAAAAATGACATAAACAATAAGTACAAAAAAGATCGATATAAATAGATTTATGTGAAACTAATGAATTTTTAAATAGATTTAAGCCTCAATGACATTTAATTGTTGCTTTTCTTAAATCAGCTGTATGTGATTCCAATTATTACGTTCTAATCAAAAGAGGTATACTCATCATGAGCTTGCTTATGTTCAAGAAGGTTACATGTGATACGTACAAGCCCGAAATGTCATTGGTAAAATTTGAATTTATCCCCCAGATACTTTTAAAAAATCTAAAGTTATTCCTTTTCGAAACAGTAAACACATTCATATATTTTGTTAATAGAACTGTTACGAAGCATATTCAACACATATTATGTATTAAACGTACAAATAACTACATGCTCATGTGTTGAAAAATAAAATGTACATCACACACATTTGTGCTTGATGTCATTTTATATCTACAGAACAATTTAAACTTTAATTATGCCAAATTATTGTTTTCCTTCGACGAAATATACATTGTAAGTTTTTTATTCATTGTTAAACGATACAAATAAAGACAGAAAGAGATATGTTATAAACATAATGTGTCGTTATTTGATAAGAATTATACGTTCCAAAGTGTTGTCATTCTATAAAAGAATTATACACGTTATTTTTATTTTGATATATAGATCATGTTTATACATAAAAAATTAAAAGGATAACAGATTTGAGCAGTAAAGATTTAATTCGAGCTAGGAAAGTTTGTAGTTGTAGCCTAGGGAATTTTCGATAGTTTCTTATTTGGTTGTTGGTCAGCATTGTAGAGCAAACTTTAAGGTAATTACTGTGTGCTAAGGCGTCGAAACAACGTCCGTTTTTATGTCCTTCTTTGTCTTGTAATTGAAAAGACATAGGAACGCCGATCTTGTCTGTCTTCGTTGTTTTCAATTACAAGACAAGGAAGAACATAGAAACGCACATCGCTTCGATGCTCGTGTGCCCCCGGCCTAAAGGTACTTGTGAACCTGGGTAAGCTGTAATTGTTATATTGTATAAATAACACTAAAGACTGTTCATGTAGTTAAGTCACCAGCTATAAACAAAAGAATGTGTTTCTTTGTTCGATTTATATTGCCGTTCTTTGTTTCTTGTTTACTTTTAGTGACTACTCGGTGAACGAACTTTAGTCATATCATTATAACGTAATAAAAAAAGTATAGTGAGATATATTTCTATAAATATATATCTTATTTTGTATTAATTTCTTACGGTTAATGTACCTTATATTTCCCGTCTTTCTATCCGAACCTTATGTATATCGAGAAATAATTTCATTATTGGTCAAATGGCAAATACATCATCAATGCTGTCAATAGAACAATATCATGATATTTGTCCCGAAGATATTACTAACTGCACGACTGTTTCTAACATTGGAAGTAGTTGTAATGAATCAAGAACATTAAATGATTTACAATGTTTTGTATGCGATGCAAAAATTCAGGGTCGTCATTATGCATTGGCTACATGTAGAACTCAAACATCAAGATCTAGAGTAATAGAAAAACTCGGAGAATTAGTTGGTGATAGGTAGTACTATATATTATTTGTACATAAGTAAAATATTAAATTCTATGTTATAATTTGAAGTAGAACAGTAATCTTTTTCCCATAATGTAGATACATGGTAGTAATATCAGAGGATGATGTAATTTGTCGAAGTTGTGCTAATCTCATTAATACGCTTGATCGACTCGAAGTTGAAACGTATAGCTTGCGTGATAATATCTTACGATTCTTGGAACACAAATATTCCTTGGAAGAAGGAGAACTTCTTGGCAATAATGAAAAGCAAAAGTGTTCGCAACCACCACAAATCACAAAATGTAACAATCAAATTGTAACTAATTGTCAGGGTAAAAAACAGGATGTTATTCTATCTTCACATGTTACTGAGAAAGCCAAAGACAAAAGAAGTAATATTTGGTTGCAATGTGATAAATGTCAGTATACCACACTTCATAATTCATTTATGGTGCATCATGTTAGAGGTCACAACAAACAGAAAATATTTTGTGATAAGTGTGGAATACAGTTTCTTGGAACTCAGCAAGAATCCCATAATTGTAATTTAAAAGACTCTTTAAATAATCAAGATAGAATTAAAGATGAGCAAGCAGGTTGTTTGAAATATTAAGTTTTGTTATCCCAGAGATTCATTTTCCATTAGTTTAATGAATTATATTATTAAACATTTTACAGAATCATCTATGAAATGTATTAATGAAACTGTAATGGATATTCCAATTTTGGAGAAAACAATACAACAAAATGTACCAATTATGACCATTGAAACATATACAGAATCACACATTCCAAATCACAATGAAAGTATGCCTATAATAAGATTATCAAATTCAGAAAACTTACCCATACAAAATATTTTAACTCCTGGTAAGGATTCTACTCCTCAAAGTAATATTTAATTAAAAAGTATTTTTTACCATACAAATGCTTTTAAATTATAGATAATAGTTCTGCAACTAATCAGCCAATATATGTACGTGTTTTACAACCCATTGAAATTAATGAAACACCAACACATTCTACAATGATGACTGTATCAAATTCTGATACAGATCTAGCAATGAAACTTAAAGATAGTTCAGGAAAACAAATTTTAACATTGACAGAAGATGGAAATTTGGAAATGACAGAAGTAGCTTGCTGGAATGATTTATAATTATTAGACTTTTAATCCAGCCTTAATGTTCAAGTTATTTAAACTTACATTATTAAATTAGACAGAGCTTCTATTTACTTATTTTTATTAATACAACAAGTAACAATTATTTACATTTACAATTACTTACACAGTTATTTTCTTTTCTTTTTCTTTAAACAAAGTCTGTACCAATTTTTAGCATATTAATTACATGTCTTGTTTCTTTAATCAAAAATTTTAATGCAGAATACTGGTACAATTTGTTTCTACATTTGAAACTGTTTTATTTAATTGTTATTGTAAAACATGGTTGTTACAATTGGTTTGCTATTAGATTCGTCCTAGATGATGTGGTATTTGCAACCTGCATTTGTCTCATATCCAGTGTTCAACCTGAAACAAAGAATTGTTAATATTTCTTATAGTATTTCATGCATTTACTTTTATTAATTCTTTTCAGTTTCTTTCAGAATGACGTATTTATTACCTAAAAGTTTGCTGACAGCGTTTGCGACATTGTTGCCTATACCGTTGGCGACTTTGGCAGCACCAGATACAGCCTCTTGCACTGAATTTCCGACATCATTCGTCACATTTTCTTGAGCTTTCGTAGCTTTGTTTAGCGAATCTAGTGCAGTATCTGATAAGCCCTCGGCAACTTTAGCAACGACGTCGTTGGCAGTATCAACTACATTATTCACGGTATTCTCGACCTCATTTAAAGCATTTGCTACGACATCACGGTTAACATTTGCCGAATCTGCTTTAAGAGTAGAAGCATCATTCTGAACATCTATAGCCAGTTTTGTTGCGTCTGCCGCTAACATTGAAGATTTCTGTTTAGTTCCGTTCAATGCTTCATTTGCGGCCTTCTTAGCTTTTTGCAAAGCCTCTGTGGCTTTCTCTTTCAAATCGTCAACTGCCTTTTTAAGGGCTTTCTTGACAGCATCCGAAACTGCGGAACTTTCGTTTTGTAATGCTTTTAGTGTTCCGTTCACTGCATCGCCCGATGCTTTTTTGACAGCATCTAATGCAGCCTTTGTTTTATTGAGAGTCTCCTCAGATTTCTCTTCAACTTCGGCTGCTCCTTTCTTTGTAAGGTTCCTCAAACTGTTCACGACCTCAGCGGCTTTTGTATTGACTTCTTCTAGTGTGTTCTTGACATCCTCCTCCAATTTTTCTAAAGTTTTAGCGACATCCTGGCTAATTTCTGCTACTTTCTTGTTAACAGCTTCCTTGGCTTCTTTGCTTGCTGTATTCAATTTATTAACTGTGTCTGCAATTTTATTCAATTTTTTGTTCGTCGCGTTCTTAACAGCAGCCAAAACTTCAGCGGCATTATTTACTGCATTCCTCACTTCGCTCGCGATTGACTGTGACACGTTCTGTAAGACCGCGATAGTTTCAGTGGTAGCATTGTCAACTTGGTCATTGACATCTCTGTCGACTGTTGCCGTTGTTTCGATCAACCAATCCGTTCCGTTTTCAATCGCGTTCTCTATCTGGAGCGAGGTATTATAAACTTTGTTGTTGATGTCTTCGATCTCTTTGTGAACAGCTGTAGTTGCTCTCTTCAAAGCTCTTGCAGTGTTGTTGACCAACTTGACTAGATCCTCTTCCGCTTTGGTTATAGCTTTGTTAAGGTCACTCTTAAGTTCTTTCGCAGTCTCGAAAGCTCTCTTCTTAGCATCCTCCACCAGAGTATCTACGGCACGTGCTGTATTGTTTAAAATGTTGGCAGCGACCTCCGCGGTTGCATCTAGTATTTGTTTACTGGCGGTTGTGACAAAACGTAGAAGAGCTTCACTTTCGTTCTTGGCTTCGGTCAGTGCATCTTTCGTGAGCTGTAAAACATCCTTATTCTCGTCATTATCGGCTTCGGCGAGAGTTTTCATAATTTTTTCCAACTGCTCCTCCGCTTCTTTCTTTAACTTAGCGAGCGCTTTATTGGTTTTGTCTTTCAACTCAGTTAGTTCTTCTAACATAGCTTTAGCTGCATTGTTTAAATCTTCGGTAGCCTTAAGTTGGTCTTCGCTCAATTTGTTGTTTGCATCATTTACGTTCTCAGCAGTTTCGTTAGTGAGCGATGCCAAGTCGTTCTTCAATTCTTGTACAACTTTCGCCAATTCTGTTATAGCATTGTTCAATTCGTCTTGTGTGGCGTTCTTTGTAACTTCCAAAACCGTAGCGGTTTCGTTTGCAGCATCCTTCAGAATTCCTGCTATTGCCGGAGCCGCTTTAGCAAGAAGTGACTGCGCCATGCTTCGAACTTTCGTTGCCGCCTTTTTCGCCTCGCCCGAAGCTGCTGCAGACTTATTTACCAGATTTTGCAATTCTTTTCCTAGCAGTCGTTCCGCAGAGTTTATAAGTTTCTGCAGTTCCTTCGAGATACGCGCAGCGTCGCCGACTGCCTTCTTTAAAGCATCCTGCGTTTTTTTCTGACCTTTAGGTGAAGGTGCTGGTTTTGGTGCTGGTTTTGGTGTTGCTTTTGGTGCTGCTTTTGGTGCTGGTTTTGGTGCTGGTTTTGGTGCTGGTAGAGGTACTGGCAAAACTGCTGGTTCTGGTGCTGTAGGTTGTTTAGATTTTGGTGCTGGGGCTGGAGCTGGTTTAGGTTGTGGCGCTGGCTTTGCTGGCTTTGCTGCCTGTGCTGTCTGTGCTGCCTGTGCTGCCTGTGCTGTCTGTGCTGTCTGTGCTGTCTGTGCTGACTTCACTGGCTGTGCTGCCTGTACTGTCTTTGCTGTCTTTGCTGTCTTTTCTGCCTGTGCTGGCTGTGCCGCCTGTGCTGTCTGTGCTGTCTTTGCTGCCTGCGCTGACTGTGCCGCCTGTGCTGTCTGTGCTGTCTGTGCTGGCTGTGCTGCCTGTGCTGTCTGTGCTGCCTGTGCTGCCTGTACTGGCTGTGCTGCCTGTGCTGTCTGTGCTGCCTGTGCTGTCTGTGCTGCCTGTGCTGGCTGTGCTGCCTTTGCTGTCTGTGCTGTCTGTGCTGTCTGTGCTGTCTGTGCTGTCTGTGCTGGCTGTGCTGTCTGTGCTGTCTGTGCTGTCTGTGCTGTCTGTGCTGTCTGTGCTGCCTGTGCTGTCTGTGCTGCCTGTGCTGGTTGTGCTGCCTTTGCTGTCTGTGCTGCCTGTGCTGGCTGTGCTGCCTGTGCTGCCTGTGCTGTCTGTGCTGGCTGTGCTGCCTGTGCTGTCTGTGCTGCCTGTGCTGCCTGTGCTGCCTGTGCTGCCTGTGCTGGCTGTGCTGCCTGTGCTGCCTTTGCTGTCTGTGCTGTCTGTGCTGTCTGTGCTGTCTGTGCTGTCTGTGCTGTCTGTGCTGTCTGTGCTGGCTGTGCTGGCTGTGCTGACTTTACTGGCTGTGCTGCCTGTTCTGCCTGTGCTGCCTGTGCTGGCTGTGCTGCCTGTGCTGTCTGTGCTGCCTGTGCTGGCTGTGCTGCCTGTGCTGTCTGTGCTGCCTGTGCTGGCTGTGCTGCCTGTGCTGTCTGTGCTGCCTGTGCTGTCTGTGCTGCCTGTGCTGGCTGTGCTGCCTGTGCTGGCTGTGCTGCCTGTGCTGGCTGTGCTGGCTGTGCTGTCTGTGCTGGCTGTGCTGCCTGTGCTGGGTTTGCCTAAAAATTATTGTTTAATTATATTAAAATTATTTGTAAACATCGAACAAGCGTTTGACTATATGTAACACTAATAAAATAAAATCATGTGAATAAGTAATGCAATGCGAAAAAATGTGACGTTGCAGCCAGAATTGGGCAATATTTAATCAGATTACATTTTGCCTAACTCTACTTGCAGCGACGGCAAAGCGTAACATCAATCGGAGTATAATCAATTATCGGTTAAAGATCAGTTATTCAAAACTACTAGGGGTTTAAGGAGATATTCTGGTTTAGAAATTAATTTTGTGTACATGTAAATATTGGAAGTTTGTACTTACTGTGGCAGTTGGTGATGCAGGAACATTAGCCACCGGTAAAGCCTATATTAAATAAATACATTAACATCGATATTTTATTTTTGAAAATTATTTGAAAGAGTAAAATTTCGTTTAAATTTTCTTTAAAAGTAAAAATAATAAATTATAAATATTTAATTTCGATAAAAATATTAATTCAAATTTAAACATTATATTTAATCCCAGTGTAATGATTGCTTAATGATCAATTATTCATGAATGTACACATATTACATTGTACTAATTGATAGTAAGCAGTTAAATTTTCCTTAAAAAAAGAAAAGAAATGTAAATGAGGGATAGAAACAGTTAATTGAAACATATTGCTAAGAAAGGTGGCAGTTAATATAGTTTAAATTTTCTATGAAATATTGCACATACCAAAGCAGCAACGCTGAAGAAGGCGAAGATTGACAATAACTTGATCATTTTTATTCTTACTTATGACAAGTTCTATAGGAAATCTCGCAAACGTATGCTATGATACAGATTTCATTGTTACTTATATATGTTCTCGCGGCGTTACGTATACCAACTGTGTCAATAAAAAATGAATTTGGCACATTGCAGAGAAAGCGTCAAAAATGTGTTTGTATTACGTATCTGTTATAATATTTGTTCATTATTACAATGCGCAGATTATTCAACCTGTTATCTATTATAAATAACTCGTTAATTCCCATTGTTTGGAAAATTACCGAACGAAGTAAATGATAATTAAAGGTGAGTGATAAAATGTAATTGAAATTGTACGTAATTGCGTAAAATCTATAGTAGAGGTTTTTAAATCTTTAATTAGAATGTTGTTTTACTATTGTAAAGTGTATCGCAGGAATTCATTAACATGTTGAGTGCCATGGTAGACATTTGTGTTTGTTGATAGTTTATCCATTCAGGTTGTCGGTCATCGATGTTCTTATAAACCTTAATACTTGCAAATTTCTGAATAACATTAATATTATTGGGAATCCTGTAACATAATAAGTACAGTGAAACTTCCGTATCCATGAGGTTTCGTTTTTAAGAGTTTCCGCGGATAATAGCGAACCCTATATGTAGTGTATGCACACCTGACTCTCCTTTTACACGATGAAAGTATATCGAGAAAAAGAAAAGCGTGTGTAAGAAGTTAGGCAAAAACTGATCAATAAAAATATAAAAATATAAAACTTGTTTTGAAAGATGCAAATTATACAAGTAATTTAAAACATAAAAATGCATTCATTAAAGCATTTTGTTTAATTATTGCAATACATAATGATATACATTATTATCAAAGAAATATAATGTATAGAATAAATGTAATAGCACGATAAAATACAAATGAATAAACTAGTACAAAATGAAAGGAAAAAAACAATAAATATATATATATATTTTATGAATAAGAACAGAACGTATTATTGTTCAAATAAGATACCGATGTTGACAAATTTATTAACTCGTGTTTTGGTCAACATTCATTGTGTAACTGTGACATAATTCGTTTTTTTCTACCGTCATTTCTTTACATTTGCGTCTCATTAGTCACTCAATGAAAGATATGATAAAATAAACAGCAGCGTGACTCAAGTATTACAAAAATTGAAGATTGGTGTTACCCAACTACCACTTCGCGAAGAAAAAGCATGAAGTCGTGTGTAACTTAAAATATTAACTATTTACAAGCTATGCAAATATTTTTGACGGTACGCATAGGGATTCTAAATACAAGTTTTAGTATTCTCCATTTGTTCGTTCAAAAATTAAGATTTAAAATATTACTTCATGAAGAAATAATTTTAATTTGATGTAACTTCACATATTCAAAATGGTGGATTCAATATGGCCGACTTGCGTGCCTAAAAATTACTAGATTCACATGAAAACTGTTTCTAGTGCTATTATAATATATTGCACTTTATTTACACAGACTATTTGCAAGTCTGAATTACGTTTCAATTGGTTATATCTATTTTCAATTCATTTTAAAAGTAAAGTGAATATAAACATCGAGGGTTACGTGATCAGATTCCTATTAGTCCATTGTGTCAACTTGCTATGTTAGTTAGGAGTTTCTATAGTAAATTTAGCGTACAAGTAAAAATACGAAAAGACCGAATAAATGGGCGAATAATTACTGGTAGAGCATTCATTAAATAATTGTTGAAAATGTTAAATATACAGATAGTAATTTTTATAAACATTTATTAGACAAATGCATCCTTGCCAATACATTTCTATCGCGATCACGTGATCTGTTGATTGCATTCTATTTTTAAGTTTAACGAACAATATGAATTTTTATCAAAAGAGCTCAGCTCGGAAGTTAGTTAGACATTGTTTAGTTAAAGCTTTAGGCATTTAAAATTAACAAGGGAAGATTAAAATAAGCATTCTTATAACAACTTCTGATGATGACATCTTATCAAATATTACGAGTCTATTACGTATACTTTTTAAATATGATGCTGATAACGCAGACTAGTAATATTTGCTCATTCCATTGGTCATACTGCTCCTTTAAATCTTGAATGGTCAATCACCCTAGAAAATAGCGTACATTAAATCCGTTACGATTTCTTTGAGAAAGTATATTTTAATTTTGATGTGAAAATGATGCAATGAAAATGGAAGAATTTTGTTGTGATATTGTGCATGTCCTTCAAAGTAGAGACTTTGATGTGTTACAAAAGTTAGTGACGTATTGTTACAACATTCGTGAAAAAATTACCGCCAAAGTTGAAGAGGCAATTGCTTATGAAATTGGTACGTTTATGAAAAATATTTACTTAGAAGACTCCGAGGTATATGTATCGAACATCAATCAAAAACACTTGTTCATTTGTTCCTGATTTTAATTAATTCGTGAAAACTTTCCTATCTAAACCAAACATTTTGAATAATTACCCAATATTAAACATTACAAGTATCTACATTAAATTAACGTCTTTTAATACAAAGAAGGAGCAGAATCTTAATAAATGATTTTACATAAAATTTCTTTAGAATAAGTGTGCGCGGCATTAATAATATGTTTGTGCACATGATACATACTTCTTACTATTTTCTCATTTTATTATATACATATTGTTAGTAAATTATGAAAATAAAATGTAAAAATTTATTTTGTTATTGACGTTTCTTTTATGCTTTCTTAAAATTTTAACGAATTCTATTGAATTATCAAGATCAAGTGTCTTTACTTTTCATGTAGAATGTAAAGAAAAAAGAACATTGAGGGTTAATGAAATATCAGAATTGCAACAAGAGTTTGAGAACTTGAAATCTGAAATAGATATGACAAAGTTACAACAGAAAATAGTGGATAAAAAGATTCTAAATGCAATTAAGCAACAAGAAAAATTGCAGGAAGAAATTGACGAACAAAAGTCAAAAAGAGATAGATTGGCTGTTGAAATGATTGACTTACAACAAGGTATTTATTTACAAATGTATAAATACATTTATAGTAAGTTATGATTATAAGTAATTGTTTAAGGAACATCTGACTTTCTTTATAAATATTAGAAAATATCTTTTTTAGAGGCTGAAAAAAGGAAGGAGCATAAGATATCTACTTGGGACGCTATTAAACGTGCCAGTTATATCTATAAACAATATTTGGACTTTCATATACAATTACTGGATAGAAAAGAA
Source organism: Colletes latitarsis (assembly GCF_051014445.1). Classification (NCBI taxonomy): domain Eukaryota; kingdom Metazoa; phylum Arthropoda; class Insecta; order Hymenoptera; family Colletidae; genus Colletes; species Colletes latitarsis. Next base: position 47,761,098 of record NC_135134.1, read on the forward strand.
TGTGTCCGTATAAAAGTTTCATTTTTTGTAACTAACGCTAATACTGAAAACAAATATTTTGTGCACTTATGTAATTTTGATGGCCAGTGGAAAGGTATGTAATATTTATTTTTAATAGTTGTTAATATATTACATTCAAATGTGTTTATAAAATAAGTTTAAAAAATAATTCTTTACCTTTCAGTGGAGCAAATTCAACCGGCGCTTAACTCAGAGTATTTAAATGATTTCAAAGGTATTGTTGATCTTTTGAAAAATTCAGAAATTTCAGATGTTACTGCATTCCTGTGTAAATTGAGGCATATTTTTTCTAAATATTATTTGGATATGAAATAACAGTAAGAAATACTTTAAATATTAATTGCAACATTATTATTATAAGCGATCAGCATTAAGGGAAATATATACTTTTACAGTTAGGATCATTCGTTATAAGATTAAAGCCTTTATTAATAAAAACTAATATATCTAAAACGCCTTATTACATACATAGAATTTGTAACCCTATACATCGCAGACTTAACATTGGTATGATCTTATTAAAATATAATATTTATCATTAGTACAGTAATCTTCTGGTATTGTTACATATGTTGTGTCGCGTGTCTTGATGTACTACCTGCATACAGTTTATGTTATAAACAGTAAACTGCTAATCACAGTGTGGATAAATTACTTAGGTACTAAAATTACAAACAGGTCTCCATTTGATTTCTATTTATAGATGGCACCTAAAGAGATATATTCGTAATTATATCTGTTCTATAGATATGCAAGAATAAACTTTGTTCGGAGTAAAACAATCGTTTATCCTGTTCGGCACTGTCAATTTTGCTAAACTTTAAATAAATGTTTACTCATTTACCGAACAAGCACTATAAATATCGTCTAATACTCGGTAATTTGTTTCTTTTATTTCTCGCAGTGTTTATAATTCACCTATTTAAAATACTTAACTGATAAACTATTTTGTTTTCGAGTCCTAGCTAATGAAACTAGCAGTCGGCGTTACTTGTTTATTCGCACATATTAGAAAGTTATATATAATTATAACTTTACCTGATTTTTACACGAAAGAGAAATATAAAATAACGTTTTGTACGAACGCGTGACTTCATAGATAAAGAAATAAAACTGAACCACGATATTATGAACAAAATCCAAACAATGTTTTATTAATATAAATATTTTGAAAGTTTAAATTTCTATCGATCTTTTATTTGGAAATATAATCAAGCGTTGAGTGGTAATAATAATAAACTGTTTCGCTAGAATTCCTCCACTGTTCAAAGGCTTCGAAACAGAATTTTCTTTTTTTTTTTATCTGTGGTTCGAGTTACATTAATTTAGATATTAATGCAGTTATGTACGAAATATTCGCGCGTCTTATTCGTACATGGAAAGGGCCAATTGATTATGTATGCGTAGAAGCACGTTGATAACAATTCATCCCTATTGGCACAAGTTAACGAGAGGGTCAATTGATCGCCCACTGCCAATCAGCCCATATCGCGTACACAACGTAAGTTAACAGATTTCACTTACACTATTGACCCGCCCGATCGTTCATTTACTCGATCATTCAAGAATTTAATTGAAGATCGAAGCGTCGACGATGAGAATCGATGGATTACCATGATGTGAAAATGCGCTAGTCGTATTCACGTTGTCGTTGTTGTTCGACTTCGATACGATTACAATCTAGTGAATGACTCGTTGAATCGAAAATTCTTTTTCCTAAGCAAAAAATAAAAAAAAAAAGAAGAAAAACAAAAACAAACAAAACCGTGATATCATTGTGCATTTACCAATAAAGATTGTATCTAATATATCTTACACATTATCATCGCACGCTAGATCTCAGTCGGTATCATCCGATACTATTAACGAATAATCTAATATGCGATCGGGAGCACGAAGATCATGATACACGATACGTCGCGCAAGCGTTATGGATAATACTTTGAAGCATGGATGATTAACGATGATTCGATTAACGATGATTTCTACCAAATTTCTTATGACATTTTGTTCGCGCGATTCGTGTTATGCATTTATGATTGTTCCGACAGATGCTAATAATAATATTAATAATATTAATAATAATAATAATAATTAAAAAAAAAAAAGAAAAGAAATAATAGCGGAAATGAATGGTACACGTGAATTCGAATTCGAAGAGGATGCTTATCTACCGTTAACACGGCATATGGCGTTCAAGAAGTAGCGGTATTAATGACTATTTACAGCGTAGTAATGTCACCTATTACAAAATAGAGATTTCAGCAGTTCGTTTCTAGATTCATACAATGGAACCATGATTTCGCGTTAATTGCTCATTGTTCGTTCACTCTCTGCCTTTCTCTCTCGATCCGAACTGTCTCCTTTCCGGTACAGATCCTTTCGTGTCCTGGGCACCGTTTCTTCCGCGCCTCGTGCCGGAAACCGTACCCCCGCGATACAAAAGAATCACACTCTCATGATATGTGATCGAAGCTCGTTAAAATAAATATATATATCTTTCGTCACTTAATATCTACTAGCGTGCGCGTCTATCGATCGAGTGCTGACTTCTACCCCCGAACGATCGTCAGCCGTCGATCGATAGAATTAATCGCGCGTGAACAAATCTCGTCGATGTTCGATGATGCTCGACCAGCATCCGTGTCGTCTCCTATTATACAACGTTTTCAAGATACAGTAATTCCTCTCTTAACACGATCGTTATAACCATTCGGTTCGAAAACCATCCACCGCAGACCACGTTACATTTGTAGTAATTTCTCAATTATGTAATAATAAAATATATTTAACAGGCCATAGTTTTCCACATAACGTGACGGTGGTCTAATGTTTATACTTAATTTGTTTACACGGATGCAAAACAGAGAACTATCGTGGCAAACTGGAAACGATTTAAAAACGTTACAAACTCACTGATAAACAAATCTAGAACAAAATTGAGATAAGTAAAACTTGCGTTTCAGGAAAAGAATGCAAGATTTCGCCACTGTAAATCGCATACCGACGCCTTCGATCGTTGGAGGACAGTTTGCGGAAGACGTGCGAGGGTCGTTTGATAACTAAAGCCTTCGACGACGCTATTATGCAAGTAACGGAGATCTAAACAAACTCTAACCCGCGTTTGTTAACCTCGAGTGTTCAATCTAAACGCGTAAACTTTCAGTTTCCTGTGCAATTCTAATCGGGCATCGTCGGTCTTCTTGTTTTCAAAGTCGAAACAGATATTCAAAGGTAAAGATTTTCAAGAGCAAGCCAGAACGTTTCTTCGTGGACGGAATGAAAAAAAATGGATAGATCGTTTGGAAAAAATGTGTCTTATAAAATGGTGATTATGTAGACAAATAAATGTGTACGTTTGAAGTACGATAAATTTACTTTATTTTGAGATCAATTTCATTAAATCCTCTTATCTCAAACATATTTTGTAGGATTGGAGACCTTGATTACCGATCAATCCTCGGTTCCTGCCCGTACTCCGGCCACGTAATGAGTATAAGAGAGGAAGTACTGTATCTCGCGGAAATTCAGGCAAACGGATCGAACGTATGAACTAAAACGCCCGTCTCGAACGTGAAGCGAGGTTGCACCAAGATCCACGACCGCCTCGTTTCATGCACTTTTCGGTCCACCTCGATGACCAACGGAACGTCACGAGTTTCACCGTTCCTCGAACGGCCCGTGAATCGAATGAACTGCTTCACGGTTCACTTTTCTTGCCTCTTCGAACATTCTTTGCCAGCTCGATCGGTTACGATCCTCCGCGTTTCCGAGCCGTCTACTCGAGGGTCGCGGCGAAGGAGACGTTTCCGCCGGAAGCGGCCGCCGCGGCCGCCAACAGCAGCGTCGGCGGTAACGGTGGTAGCGGCGACGTCTGCTCGGTTGGCGTCGAGGCGGTGGTTGGACAGTCGTTCGCAACTCCGTAGACCTTCGCGTGATTCACCTCGAGAGCCACGGTCAGGTCCGCGAGTCCGGGATCGCACAGCACCGGATTATCTGCAAACAAAAAACATCGGAAGATCGCAAATGGGGGAAACTCTTTCTTTCTTTTATCCTCTTTTTCGTTTTTTGCTCTTGTCTGACGCGCGAGGAGATAACGATAGGACCGATAGAAGTGGCTGACCGCGAGAAGGCACATTCGATCGTGTCGTGACATCGCGTAGTCTCGGATCACAGAGATTATTGAACGGTGTAATCGTCGTACGACTTAGGGGGATCGAGGCTGTACGAATACTACAGCAACGCATGGTTAACTTTCTTAAGGTTTGGGACTCTGCTGTGAAAGTTACGCGTGCAGAACGATGCTCGACAAAGAGAACGATTATAAGAGGAGGAAGCAAGATGAATATAGTACGTCGATCTTATTCCTCTTCACCGAGTAATCAAAGTTACTCAACGATTTAATTTAGAAAATCGAAGACAATAATTATCTTACGGTCGAACCAATTTTTAATCGATTTGGGATGAAACTTTGGGTCGTATATCAAGTTTAAGTAACGGTAAGATTTGTAAATAAAATATAGTATGATGACGATAATGTATCGATGAGAGAACTAATTGCACGAGAATAATAAGAGCCATGGACCCTAATTGTTATAACCAAAATAAAGAAAAGTCACGGGTATAACAGTTCTTTTCTCGAGCGAAATAGTTTTAGTTGAAAATTTTTGTTCGTCGCTGGTAACGATTATCGGCGAGGAAAATTTATTTCGCTCGTTCATAACAGTTACAATAATGTTATCCATTTTACTCTACTTTTCCCTATTATAATTCGTTTTACGTTACTGATATTGGTTATCAGTAATTCGAACCGAATGCTATGTTATTGGTAATAATAAAACACGAACCACAACGTGAAACAAAAAAATATCATTGAAAATATTTCCGCCATCGATAACGGTTACGAGCGATCGAACACAATTTTCCGTCAGAAATAATAATCGTGTTATTAAAAAGTTTAAAAATTGATATTCCTTTTTTAAATTTGCTAATCTTTACTGTTATCCTTAACTTACGTAACGAGCAATTTTTTGTTTCAGAAACGAGGGCCCTTTGGCGGACTAAATCGTGCCAGATACGGATCAAGTCAAACGAAAAGTATGTCCTACGGAGCACTAAAGAAAAATTCGACAAGTCTCAGCCCTAAGTCCGGTCGTGCCGCCGCCATGCGTTTGTTTTCGTCGGCGATTGTTTGTAAGAGCGCCGCTGAGGCCGCGTAAACACACAATCGTGGAGTTTGAAGATTGCAATAACAACGACGGGGACAAACTCGCGAATCGCTCAAGGTTCGGGATAGGGCTCGCTTCGTCGAGACCGTTGGACGAGGGACGAGATAACGGGGATTGGACATGATAACGGCCACGCCACGAAAAACCGTACACATTAACAATAACAACAGACGAGCTTCGTCTTCGGGATATACAATAAATAATACGAGATGGCGCCACGACGGGGGTTATCGCGTTGAAATGTAACTCTTATAACAAAATAATGTACGGCTCCGGAGCCCAACGGAGCCAACGTTATTATCAGCCAGTAATTTATTTTCTGCTGCCACCGGCCACTCTCATGACCCGACTCACATTCTGTCTCGTTCTTTCCTCTATCCCGCCCGTCATCGCGACACTTAACGACGTGTTTATTAATTACGCGCTGGCGCCCATTCAGCGCGTTTGTGTCGGTCGGGCGTCGTTATCCTTGCGAGGGTGGAAGGCGAAATCGCGCCAACCAGTATCGCCCCAATCGATTTGTTCGTTGTTAGAACGAAAGACGATTACGTGTATTTGCGCATTACGTTTAACTCTTTGCAGTACGATGACCAACAGAGCGATCACCTACAAAATATCCATTCAAGCACGGAGGCTAACGTCGGTGATCACTTGCTCCGACAATTGACATGGTTGTACCACCTTGCAAGAATACCATAAGTTTCGAAGCTTTTTCCGTTCAGATAATTTTTTAACGAGGATAATGTAATGCTAAATCGGAGGAGTACGGTGGATGTTCCATAATTTCCCAATTTAAGTCTTTAAATTGAAAAGTTCGCCTTCTAAAACATTTTAACTTTGTCTAATAACATTTCTTTATAACGTCACTGGTTTAAAAAAATATTCAATTGTCACGTTTTACGCGCCTCGTACTGCGTATTGTCAATGTTTCGGTCAATTTATGACTACGATTACCATTTCCAGGAAAAATTATTATATAAGTTCTTGTTACGAGAGATGCGCAGGATTCCCCACTTAACGATGAACATTTGTCTTAATATATTTATCCGTGGTCTAAAAATACTGACACAATTTTAATTGTCACGATTATTAAATACTTAAATTTGCACTTTTAAGACTCTTCAGATAAAGCAATCTTGATTCAAGGATATGTTTTACGCGACGATTTAACGACTACGTATCGTACTAATTGATTAATTTTCTTTTCTTTTTTATAGTGTTAAGAAAACTATATTTAGTACTTTTATATTCTGTCTGTGCACTGGGACTATATTTCACCTTTATAAAATCATGCAATTACCCTGGTTTAAAATGTATACTTTGTTTCAGTTTGTGCTATAAAGGTATTAACAAGAAGCCCCAAATAGGTCTTGAGAAAACAATGAAAAATGAGAAGATTTGCTACCAGACGAATGCTACAATTTAAAATCCCTTTGGTACGTGCAATTACGAGACGGGGCAGAAATGGAGGATTAGCGGACATTAAGAGCTCGGAGCCACGAAGTGCTTTAAAGCGCGAAATTTGTAAGGAATCGCGAATAAAGCGATTTCGTAGATAGATACGGTTTAAATCGCTGTCGCGGACCCGATCAGACCGGTTAATCGAAATCCAACTGTAATGTCACACTCGTGCCGCAGACTACGGTCCCAATGTGACAAACACGTGTTGCGTTCATGACACACGACAACGTACCATTTTACAGCCGTCGATGCTTAATCTGAGCGAGGGGTGAATGTTCACGATGTACATATGCATTAATGAATTCACGCGTCCACCGTGGTCTTCTATTTTATATCTTATCTCGGGAAAAATTGAAACACTTAAATAACGCCTCGAAAAGAGACATCTGCGTACGAAAATGACGACGAGCATGCCAATCTCTATCGAAACAAAGAAAACGATGATACATTGGACAGTAATTATTTTATACGGTAACGACGCAATCTCTGACGAGAGTAAAGATTGCTATGCGCTTGTTAAAACAACAAAAGACTCTATCGTTGTTTCCGTTACGATGTGTAGAATGTCTCGAAACACGGATGCAACGCCAAGGGAAACGATTCGAAAAAATAAATTTAATACGCGAGATAACATTTTCTTTTACGAGTACTCGTTTTCATGAAAATGTTTCATTTACTACGGAGCATCATTAGCGAGATTTGGAAACAAACGAATTTGATATAAACATCCGTGTCACATTTGTCTAAATACGTATGACGACTAAAACGAATCGATATCCTGATTATACTAAACACATAGTGTAACGTCATGTGTAACACGTGTTTGACAAATACTTTGCCATATGGCTAATAGATTTCTTCGTTTTATAAAGATACGAATGACGTTACTTGATTATCAATTTATTTTAATTATTATATTTTTTAACAGATATTTATATTGTGTTTCAGAATAATTTACAAATGGATTTGTTTAAGTCAGGGATAATGAACTGGCGGCTATAAAGCCAGTTGGGGCTCCTTCCCCTACCTTTATGTTCTGCACAAGCGTAGCAGAACTGCCCCCACTATCTTTACTCTGTACAGTTGGGACGGAGGAACGCTGGGCACCTAGCTAGTGTCGAAACGAATGGTGGGAGAATCGGTTGGCTCGTAATGGGGACTCTCGTGGCTCTCAGCAGAGAAGAAGAAGAAGCTAGTCACCCCTGGTCTACGCCATCGACATCGGATATATTGTTTTGGTACATATGATGCTCTTTTAGACACTTATTCTTAAAGGTACTTTGTTTAATGAACTGTAGCTCGTACAATTTTCATTATCTTCACTCGAAACATTGGCGAATGCATGCGTGGAATTCCAATACAAAGCAATCTACGGTTTTCATTTTAAAAAGTAACAAAAAAGGTCTAAAAATTGCACGTCCGGACCAGAATACTTAAGTTTTCCAAAGATATAAGTGTCAACATAAATACAGAATATTGGTTTACAAAATTCGATAATAGAAAATTTCTATTCATTAGCGAATTATTCTATTAATGAAAAATTTTCCAATGCGTTCGTAACGGCGATCGAAAGCGAAAATAATAATATACCGTACTCGTTAATTTGTCTATGATAACGTGTACGAAAACTACTACGATCGCTGAGTAAGAATACCATGAGAAATGAAAGAAAGAGGGCAAACGTAATTCCATCGGTCGGGTCGGAATCAGCTATTATGCGCGTGAACCAAATACAGCTGTGTTTACTTAACATTGCCTTTACGCAACGACCAGGGCGCTTTCTGCCCTTATCAAACGGGTATTTACAATTCGTTAAAAATAATACAAAAAACGAGTCTGACGAATCGTTACGCGGTGGCTTTATCGATTCGCAAATATCATTGTACGCAACGCGTTACGTGAATTTGTTCAAGATGACGCGTTTTGCTTACCTTGGAGGTATATACGCAGTACGTCCTGGACTCCGTGAACAGTACAGCGCGTGTTCATAACCAGTTCTGGCATGAGGGTGCGTATCCGATTCGCGCTTACGTCCGCCCAGCAGAGAACCGGAAAGCCACGGAAGTCCCTTTCGGACAACGTCACCAGGCGGTTGTGCGACGCGTTCAGTTCCTCCAGGGATGGTAGCCACGTCTAAGTAGTAAAAATTATCACTTATTGTACGGCGTTAGCGACCAAAGAGATTCGCAAATTGATTTTCACGTCAACGCGTTGGCCGCCATGTCAGTTCTCCATGTTCGAAGACGCCCGAAGCGTTGCCAATCCTTCAAAATATTCATAATATTGCGTAAAATTTTCAACGATGGTAACTTTACGTGAAAGTTTACGAATACCAGAGTTTATTCGTTCCTAATATTTTGAACCGCCATGGAAGTCAACGTGTTAAATCTTTTGCTCAATGACGTGTGTTAATTATAACATTGAATTTCATATATATTAACATTATTCGTTCAATAAATATTTATTTAGGAGAAGAGTACATCATAGAATTATCATAAAAAATTGATCATTGATCCAAGAAAAGAATGCAATTTAATATAGAATGTTTACTTTTGTAACAAGATCGTCAGAATGGGTGCATAAATCTTTTGTAAACCGTGATATACTATCAACAGGACACGGCAAATATGAGCTCACGTTTTTCAAACAAATCTTTTAATTTTACTTTCGCTAAAACGGGACGGAGATGTTAATACTGGTCGGTATAATATCAAAAAGATCGTGTTTATTGACAAGGATCATATAAAAATACTTTCATGCAGAGTTGGGCAAATGTCATCGATTAAATCTAAAATCTTTATTCGTTATCCGTGAATAGTATTTGCCAAACTCTGTTTCCACGCTTTCGCTGTGAACAATTTCCAGTTTAACGATTATAATTTGTTGTAGGATCATTCTTCGAACGCCTGTGAGATCAACAATTTTCATACCTCTGACGTGTCCTCGAGAGTGATGAGTTCGTTGTGAGATAGATCGAGTACTTTAAGGCCGTCCAGGCCCCGTAAATCGCGCGGCCCGATTGTCGGGCCCAACGCGTTGTGACTGAGATTCAGCCTTTGCAGCTCCTTCATTCCCAAAAACAACGACCCGTCCAAACTCCGTAATTCGTTGTGCTGTAGTCGCATGTCTTGGATATTGCCGCCCGCCGTTTCCTCTCCTTCTTCCTCTACTAAATTCTAGAAACCCAACGGAAACGAATATATGATTGGAATGTTAACGCGTCGAGTGCCCGGGGGTCACCCGTGACCGACATTTCGAACTGGAAACGCTTCCTTGACACTATTTCTACCAAAGGTATCGAAAGAGTCGGTTGATTCTGTTTATTATAAACAGAACGAAGTGCACGAAACGTTACTCGAATCGAACAAGAATTTTAATAGTAATCTCCATGACTCGAACAAGAAAATTCTATCGCTCTTATTGTAAAACCCTGTACATATTTTTTGAAAATGTATAGCCTATAATGAATTTTTCCCATGATGTTATTAGTCGATATTAAGCCGGCATACAATGTGTCGATGTTATTATAAACATATTTATAGAGCATACACGTACCTCGGACGGTGTCCTTCCTTTGTGGAGCCGCGCGATTTTGTTGTTCGAGAGATCGAGCAATCGCAACTCGCGCAAACCACGAAGCGACGCGAAGGAGAACTCGCGGAGCTCGTTGTGCGTCAAGTTTAAGCTCTTTAGAGACCTAAGGGGGTAAAGGACACTGTTGCCCCCGTTTCCATCGCCGTTAGCACCGACTGCGCCGCCCAACGATTTTAGAGAATTGTGCCCGAGCTCGAGGTCTTCCAGCAGTTCCGCCTCTAGGAAATCCTCTTCGGTCAACTGGGGGAAAACAATTTTTATTGCATCGTTGTCGTTTAACGAGTAGTAAATCGCGTCGAAAAATATTCCTTAGAACGTTTAATTCACGGTAAATGTATTTTTCGCATAAAACCGCGGTGGAAATAGTGTTAACGAACGATAAGAAAAGCGACGATACATATTTCCAACGATATGGAAATTATTTTATACAAACGCAAATATCAATGGAAATTTAAGCTCGATTTTGTGATGAGATTGTACCGTTCCACGTTTTCGACTTATTTTTTTTTTTTAACAAAGAAACGTCTCCTTTATCTCCGCATTTCCGAGCGTTAAACGCGAAACCTTTGAAAGCGGTCGTTCGAGAAAAGTCAGTCGAGCAGATTACGGATGAAGACCGGCGTATACCCGTCCGATTCAATAAAAATTTCATCCGCAGGACGGAAGCGCACGACATAATAATTACGTTAGGATGCAGTAATTGGCTTAATGCATGGAACACTGAACGAACGCCTCCACGCGTTATCATGCTCCGTGATCGTGCGCTTGCACTTTACGCGTGTATCTGCATGTTTTACAAGGCACCGTTTGCGTTCGTATCAACGTCAGATTGGAGATAATCAGCGACGAATTAAAATCTTTTTTGCGCATCGACGTTCGGCTACGCGATACGTGGAAACGTGCGCATCAACCGTAGTGTGTGTGCGCGACCACACGCTTCGAATTGTATTCAAATTGTTTTCCTGATTTTATTTAATTAGCCGAGTCGTCCATGCGCTCGTCGCACGACAGAGACCGAGATAGAAATTTTTAATGTAATTGCAAGTTTCCGAAGAGTGTTTCGATCGTTTTAACACTTTGATGGCCGCGCGTTTCGTTCTTGCATTTTCGCGTAGCCTTTTCTTTATCCATAAGAATAATTCGGGTGTTTACCTCTTGCAGATCGTTGTACGACAGCTCGAGAAATTTCAGTCGTCGTGCTTTCTGCAACGTGCCGTCCAGGCTACGAATTTTATTGTACTGAAGGAACAGGGTCTCCAAACGATGCAGGTAGCGGAACTCCGCTGGCAAGTGAGTCAGTTTATTGTCCACGGCGTAGAGCATTTTCAAGTTATGCCCGGAGGACGGTAGCTCGCCGTCCAAGGATGTCAGCTCGTTGGTGTTAATTAGCAACCACTCCAGCTGATTCAAATCTCTGCAACAAAGTTAAGACGCCGTGGATTACGCGCCCTTCGTGCCCGAGAGATTTAAAACGTACGATTGCCCCCTGCTAACGATCGATATCGATGTCGATTAAGAGCAAAGTAGAATTGACATTTAAGAAATAAGAAGAAAAGAGATGATTGAAATAAGAAGATAAACAGAGAAAATTGGTAAATAGGAATAGGACAAGAAACTGTATATCGAAACGATAAAATCACGCGTACGTGACGGCGGCTGTCAAAGTGTTAAAGCGGATAACGTGTTTTGGCATTCCTTTCTATAGAAAACACCACTCCTAGCTTAGATACTATACACATGTTCTGAAAGCTGTCACCTCAACGCGTAGTTTTCGAAGAAATTAGCCACGTTTGGTAATCTTATGTCGGTGATAATCATACAGTGTTGAGAATAATTAGGATCCACATAATTTCAGCTTGAAATCTTCTTCTAATAATATAATAATAGACGATTTCTGAATCGAACTGTCTCACGAGCGAAGATAAATGAATTATTTCTAATAATGTGGAACGAAGAGAACATTGTAAGGTAGAAGGTAGAAGTAGATAATAGAGAAAATAAGAATATAGGGTAATGTATAAATAAGACGGAACAGCAATGGGTTAAGGTAAAAGTAAGCAGATAAACAAATAGGAAGGAACGAACGATGCTGCTGCAGTTTTCGATTCAATTTATGTGCAAGGAGAACGAAGTGTTTTCTGATACGTATAATCTTAAGCGTCGAACACGTGACCGTGAGCTTAATTGTTCTATCCTACGCGTATAATCTGCGCGTACGCGTTCGCTCGATCGTTCGGTCGTCCGATGAACGACTCGTCGCATCAACGACGCATAGAGCCAATTAAATAAGAGGCACGGTTCAGAGTGGTAAACAGGATGTCCGATACGTTCCGGGAGCTACGCGAATCGACGAAAATTTTTCAGTAATCAAGAAAGCGTCGTACCGTAAAGTTCGATTCAGGCTTTGCAAGTGATTGCGGCCGACGTGAAGGTGCTTCACTAACGGCGGTAACGAGCCCGGGACCATTTCCGAAATCGCATTTCCGGCCATAGACAGATGCTGCAGCGTCGGATTGTACTGAAAATCAGACATAAAAGTGCATTTTTTCTTTTTTTTTTTAGGCTGCAAAGTGTTTGGGGGGGAAAAGGTTACAGTTTAACGTTACGTTGAATTGCGTCACTCGAATGACGTTTATAAGATGTCGACGAACTTTACCGGATCCGCGAACACGCAATTTTTAACCAAGAATAATAATTATCAGGTGTGCGTCATATTGACAAAGAAAGATTAGATTAAATTCGAGCGCGAGAGGATCATTGTGAGAATGTTACGCGTAGAGGATCGAAAATCAATACTTTAACTTCTGGCTGTTGCACGATAAAGTGTTTTTGAGATGCAGGCATTATTGTTGCATAATAATTATCTGTGATTTGTTTTCCATTCGTATGCAAGCGCGCAATACCGAGGCGCTTAATTGCAAATTTCGCGAAGCAAGGGAACTTGCGCAATCGTAGAATGATTATTTTGTAATAGAAGCTTCTTGGATGGTTCCGCGCGTGAAACTCGCGACTTCGAATAATGAAGTCGTCGCGTTAAGATCCGATTGGTCCTAACCGTTCGAACGGTTGGAGCTTTTTAAATATTTTCCTTTTGTATTGTTGTTATTTTTTTCTCGTTTCTCGAACTCGCGAAACGTGCGATAAACAGCACGCGGCGGTCGCGAATAAAACAATCTCATAAGTAGCACGAATCGTCTGGAGAACGATTGGCGAACAGTTCTCTGCACGTGGCCGGTCACGTGCGGCATCAAGCGCCAGGGAAACCCCACCGCCTTTCCGTGCCTGTCTTTCTCTCTTCGAGATGAATTGTTCGTTCATACACCCGACAACAAATATGTATATATTGCAAAGTCACGCGTAACGTGCAAAATATACTTAACAGGAAATATTTCTCTGCGCTATTGAAGAAAAAGTCTGTATAAATGTGAAAAAAAAACAATAAGAAACGCTTTCCTTTTCACTCAACTCGTGGAATATGAAATGCGCGTACACAGGGTATTTTGTAAAATGTGGGCTAACCATAGCATTTTCTAAATTTTTCAATGGTTTGGACTTTTGAGTGGAAATTGGAGAAAATTAATTATAGAAGCTGAAAGAGTATAGTAAATAAGATTGTAGTGCCATTGTCGAGCTGATTTCATTAGGTTTAGAGTAATGAAGCGAATAAAAATTATTTAATTCGATTTTTAATTAAGTTTTGTTTAATTTTTTATGTTTGAGTGCCGAACAGAATGTATCTGTATTTTAACGTGAAATTTTATAAATTAACGATTTATTAAAAAGATAATATTGTAAATATGCGTGCGAGTAAGTGCGACGTAGAATTTTTCGTTAGAAATGCGAATAAAAAATTGTATTTTAGCGGTCTCCAGGGACGAACAACTAAAATTTATGAGCCGTTATAGAAACGTTTACAAATAGCCAACCAAGATCACGACTTCCTGAGCGTTAAGTGCAAACATTTGAATAGAATTGGTCGTACTGGCTGAGTCTGCAACGAGCATTGTTGAAAAATTGAAAGCGCTTGCAAGTCGAGTGCAAAGTCAGATACGATAAATGTTCACGTCAATTTTTTCTTTGTTACGTTTCGTATATTGAATTTAACTTCTGAGTTATGCCCATATTTTACAAAATGTATCGTATAATGTTTCTAATTTGAATTCGAAGTTTGATCCAGGGAATTGCGTTTCTGTCAGCAAAATAAATGAAATTTATATTTGCGAGTAGTGATTGTATTCGAAAGTTCCGTCTTGCGAATTTTTAATAAAATTTCCATTTCTCTTTTCATTGTCAAAATAGTCATCGAGCGCGACCAACTGGCGAGGTAATGTTCGAAACTGTTAGATGAAAAGTCGACTACAAGAACTGTAGTATCTCTTTCGATGAACTAGCTTTCGTAATTGTAGATACCCGAATGCTCGTATCTATTACTGTAATTATGAATTCGATAATTTAGAATTACAACGAATCTACGAATCATGCCCAGCTCACAGAATAACGGAATCGGTAGATTCATAAATGCGATTCGTTGGTAAAAATATCGTATCGAGATCCTCGAGAGTTTCGAAACGTTTGGTGGGAAAACACAATCACTACTTGCGGCAAAGGAAACTGGTTAATGGTCAGTAAAGCAGAGATTTATGAGTTATTTTATACTCGTGCCATACCTTGAAGTCATCGGAGTCTATACGGCTTATCCGATTTCTGCTGAGATCTAGGGTCCTCAGCAACGAGAGATGCGACAGAATGTGTCGCGGTATAGATGGTACCTCGTTATCCGCGAGACTAAGATACTGTGTTCTTCCTAAACCCGTGAAAACATCGCCGTCTACGAACCTACAAAACATGAAGTTGATCTTTATTTTTCAAATAAAATCACACTTGATGCTTGCGAATTAAAAAATCAAATTAAAATAGCAAGTGATCGACGCAATCATTATTATTTAGAATAATATACATTTCGACCTTTAGTTCGTATCTTTTTCATTCCATTTTTGCCTGTTCGAGGCCAATTTTTTAAACGATCTTTTCAGATTAACAATTTTAAACTACAGATGGAAGATTTTAACAATTCAAAACGTTAATCGTAATAGTTCTAACTTGTTATACGTTTCTACGCAAAGAGTATGAAGCAGATTCCGCGTGTAAAACAAATAATTACTTCCATCGTTTGTTAAAAACGAATTCGAAGTTATGTTATGTATTTCGTTACGGTGCAATCGAATCGTTAAATAAATAGAAATTTTGTTTAGGATCGATTAAAATCTTTAGGCAATTACGGTATTGATGTTGCGAGATAATTTTCGAACAGGAAAAATTGGAAACTTTTCGAGTTTCGAATGGCATCTCCCGATAATGCGTTATCTTCGTTAGTAAGAGATCGCACGCAGGGCAAAGCGTGGCCCTTGTAAACACATAGCTAACAAGAGATATACAATCGATTCTCAACTATCAGCAGCGAAACGAAATTATCGCCCATTGTCCTAGTCAAGGACCAAAGTAGAAAACTCGGATCTTTCCGCGATGCTCCGATTAAAGATAGGAAGGATTGAACTACGTTAAAATACGAACGCTAATAAATTGTTTAATCGATCTAAATTGCGATGAAATATTGCTCTTGAATATTGCATTCTTCCACGTTAGAAAAATGCAATTTAATTTAATTGCGCTGGCACATTAATTCGTTGAAATATTTGCGTTTTTATCTCGATCGATTAACCAACGACTCGGGCAAATTAAGCAATTTGTAATAAAATTAACATTGAACGTCGATTAATTGCTTCCTCTGTTTTAACGAACTCTCTCCGATCTCGACGATCTCATCCTCGTCCTTCAGAGCGAATCTTTATCGAGATACGGGTATACGGAATGGGAACAATGAAATTTTCAAAACGGTGCCCAACCACGGTCATTATCGTTCGATTATTCACGTAATGTCGGTTCACAGCGTTTCGTTATTTAATTATTCCGAACCGATAAGCGTAGGGCTTGTCGATAACTCGCTCGAAGAGGTCAGGCACGATTAAGATTTCATTCTCGCGTTGGTCTCTGTCTCTCTTTTTCTGTCTCGCGTGAGAAGACGCATTCTCGATGATCGTTCGCTCCTCAAGGACTTTCGTTTTCTCACATCTCACGCGAAGTATTCAGTCGTATCAGGATAATCAAGGAAGACCAGTACTCGTCCTTTGTGCCGTTCGCTCCGCGAAGACGATAATTTTATCTAGAAACGAGGAGTCTCGCGATTCTCGTCGCGGTTGTCCCTCCGATCGACGAGTCAACGTCGATAATTGAGATTCCGTCGACAGTGTCGTGTCTTCTTTTCGTTTGAAAAGAACCGTTTTCGGACGGGTTCGGACAAAGGCACTCGTACATTCGTATATTAATAATTTCCCTTTCCCGTTTTCTATAGCAGCCGTAATACGAACTTTCGAGACTGGACGAAAAATTTATGCCTCGTTTCGTTATCTGCGTATTATTTAATACATTATCAATAGCAGTATAAAAACATAAAGAAATAAAAAGTTGTCATCCGAAGATAAACGAGGACAAAGATTATAGTAATTGCTTCAGATAGGAACATACATCTCGCATTAGAATAAATATGTTGTAAATTGAAGGACACCGGTTGTTGCCGCTTCGCGAAACATTTTACATATATGCGTCTATTTAGGTTTGCGATTTAATTGCACTGATTGGTAGTCGCTTCTTTGTTATATACAAAAACATCTTTCATCGTTGCTCGCAACATCAGACGATGACCTTTCGCGAAGATATCGTCGCTTGTATCGATGCATAATGTAGTGCGTTTACGCGCATCCTACTGTACGAGTCTTCGTTGGCAAACATTTGCTCGGCTATACCTGCCGTAATTGCTTTGTATATTTTTTTTTTCCACGCGCGCGCTCAGTTTCATCACCTTCTTCCTTTCTTTGTTCGTAATTTAGCCGCGCCTTGTAAAAGTACTGATTCGTAAGTGATTGAGGAATTTTATGGTCAGACATAAAATCTACGCAATAACATAGTTACTTTTATTTTAATTAATTTCCTGGCTCGTACACGTATGTATACATATCAGATACGTTAAAATAATTATATTATATTATAAAACACAAATTACGAATCCAAGCATTTTGTTATAATCTACATAATAATGTGTTTATCTTTCGCTCGATTTCCTAACTCCGTTATACATTGCAACAATTCGCTCAACACTTTGTTTTGAACTCGCGTAACGTTCCTCGCAGAGAAATTTCTTTCCCCGTTGTGCTTTAGAATAATTTAAAAATAACAAAAGCTTTCGGATCGAAACGCTTAAGAGGAAAAATGAATCGCGTGTTTGGGTTCACGTAATTTTTTTTTTTTTAATCGATTATATTGCATCTCCGCGATAAATAAACCAGTTTAATACACGTATGTACCAAGCACTCGATTCGTAACGAAATTGTGGAGCAAACGATAGTGTATCGAATCGGTACGATACGTACAAAGATGTATCGAATCGAAATACAGTACGCGTACAAAAACAGCTGAATTAAAGTGAACGTTTCGTTTTCTTACGTCTCATAACAGAGTCACGTAAGTCTACGATGTTTACCAAAGTCAATAAAATATAAAAAAAAAAAAAAGATCGCTCGCGTACTTCGTTATTCGCATTTACTCTCTCGTCGAAGACGAATACGGTGTGATTTATGTCTCTATCGATGAAGATGCTCCGAGATACCGATGTCGAAACGGGCAGATAATAATTTCGAGGAAAAGAAAGAGCTGCCATTTGCGAAAACAAATGGCAAAAAGGGAAAACAAGTGGAGCTAAAAAGAAGTTTAAAGCTTCTAGAAACGCGATAAGCGTTTCGTTCGATTCAAATGTGTACGCGTGGTTAGAGTAAGCGTGGCTGATATCGCTTATCCGCGCGTCACTATCGTCGTCACACGATTTTCTCCGTTGACGCTCGCGAGAGCTCAAAAGTATTTCCACGGTTTCGCATCTTCCACGAAACGATCGAGGAAGATTCCTTGAAACCGCGAGGTCGATCGCGAGCGAAAGTATTCGTTCTACTACGTTGACTTGAAATGCTTTGTCGCGTAGCGATCCGAACGAATCCTTATACTCTTTTTGATCGAAACGTTCACATTCTTGCGCGCAAAAAGTATTCTCTCATCGGAATCGGTAAGGTAACCGATCATGAAAAGATTGCTGAAACCGCTTGGATTCATAAATCGTGTCGTTACTAATTTTTTCTCACCTTCAAATCTATTGTAGTTTTTACAATTCTCTTGTGCATTCTTAATTTGGAACGCGCTTTACGATCTTTGCGTCGAATATCGTATTTTATTTGAAGCCTACCTTCCCACAAAATTCGACTCCGTCGTGCATAGGATCGAGCATCATTACGATCTTATCGTTTGTAAATACAATATGCACACACTGGAACTTGGTAGGAAGTAGGAAAACAGGATTTTTTGAACGTTGCGTTTTCTGACGCGATCGTGTCGCATAATATGTCACATAATATTACATCCATCAGTGTTATCTACATCATACACCACCGTACAACAAACCTACTTGATGGTCATCTTAAGTATATACTCTTTCTCTTATCTTATTACAACTCTATTTATACTCTTAACCATTTTTTCATGCCGTATATTTTATCTTTCTTCTCCCATCTTTAGGCAAGAACAAACTTTTATAAACAGTCAGATTATATTTTGCAATAATATAGTTTGTTCGAACTAGTCTACATTTTAAGATTAGATATTAGGTAGACTTTGCAAATATTTCGCCCCTTCGTTATATCTTGTTGACTAATTTTTACTATCGACCAAGATGAATCTTGTAAATTGAACATTTTTTTTTCTTTACTTGTGTACCGAAGAAGACGTCAAAGAAAGATCGAATCCTGATTAGGAGAACGTATACTATTGAAAACTTCTCAAGGGGCCAGTCTGGCATTTTCAGTTGAAATATAAGAACTTTTGTCATTTTTGGTTTATAAATTTTTAACATAAACAAATTCACTAATTTAGGAAACACAAGAAAAAGAAATCGACTTTTTGATCTGAAATTACCAAATTGCCAACCCCTTTTTTCCTTGTACTCTTATGCTCCTTTTAAAAACTCTGCCCTTGCGTCCATTCGTAACGTACATACAGGGTGTTCGGCCATCTCCGTTATCTTTGCTAGATACCAACACGTAATTACGTTATGTTATCGTAATTAATGGGATATTCCCGGTTCGTTCGAATCAAATAAAGTAAACAATACGCGAACGAGAATCCCAATCGGGGGATTCGATCGGGCGATCGTCGAGATTCTATTCCAGTGTAGTACGAGACGAACGGCGGCGAAGAATTACGGTGTTCGGTGAAGCACCGGGTTCTTCAGCCGTGCGCGAACGTCAGAACGACGAGGACGATATCGTGTCGTCGCGCGTGAAAACAAAAGTTTAATCTGACGCGCGCGGCGTTGGGAACCACGACGCGCGAGCGTGCAAACTTACACTCACCCTAGATGATCGTGGTTGAGCTCGAGCCTGGTAATGGACATCCGCAGCTCTTTGAAATCGTGACGCGATATATCCCTGAGATTCGAATGGGAGACACGCAGGGTGATTTGCTGTTCTGCGGTGAACTTCCCCCTCAACGCCCCCGTCACTTGCTCGAAGGAATCCATGCGCTCGCAAACGACCTCGATTCGTTCCCCGTGGCCGTGGTGGCCGGCATTGTTACCGGTGTTGGCGGCAGCGGCGGCCGCCGCCGCGGCCGCGGCCGGGTTGATAACGGGACTAGAGAACTCCTCCTGCCGGCAGGTGCACGGGCTTATCTCGCGGCGGACAGCGCAGTGAAGGCTCGTGCTGGCCGCCAGCCCTAGAAGCGTGTAAAACAGACCCGACATGGTCGTTCGAACGTCAAAACGCGACCGCACCGATCACCATCCAAACGGCCAGTAGAAAGGTCCGCGGTTCAGGACAGGGGGTGATCTCTCCACGGGCCGCACCGACCATGCGCGCCCCCTCGTTCACGAACCACCCGATTTCTATCGGATCCTCTGTATCTCTATCACTGACACCATACACCGATCCTTCTCGATACCGAGCGCGAGTCCACAGCTGACACAGAACGCCGTTGATCACAAAGTGTCTCTATTTCCTTTTTTTTTTTATTTTTTGTTTATATCGATCTCTCACCGATCGTACGTTCGAAAGGAATTCGTCTCGCTCGTGAACTCGAACGACGAACCGTTGTCGCGCGCTATTCGTCTAGAGGGACCATCGGTGTCGCCGACGGTAGCTAAAAACACGCAACGAAACGTACGTACGGAACAGAGGCTAGACGAGAGGGGTTGAAAACTCTACGGTTACGACACGGCTGTGTAAATCAGTACCTTTGCGAAAAGACACACGGACCACTGTTCCACCGACACTAACTGCGGACTGACACTGGTCAGACACGACTGACAGCCACGTATTATCTACACTGTCGCGATCCACACCCCGGCGGGGTATAGTATATATGTATTCGCTGCTGAAACGCGGGTGAAAGCTGGCTGCTGTGCGTCTATCTCTGTTTTTCTCTCTTTCTTTTTCTCGTTCGTGCCGGACACGAAGGAGGCTTATCGTCGCCAATGGGCCCTCCTCTTGGCGCCACGAACGCGGCAACGGCATTAAACCGCGGCGCGCCGCGCGAGACTTACTTATAGTCGCAACGTCGTGCCGTGGCGCGGCGCGGCGCCGCGCCTCCGGGAGGGACTCCAACTCCTCTCAGGACTCGTACATTATGTGCGTACTGGGTGTCTCTCCTCTTTTGCCCGTTCCGTCGCTTTCCCTCCTATGGCAACGCTCTTTTTTATCGGTGACCGTCGATCTATTTATCTCTTGTTTCGCTCAGACTGGGTAGCCGGAAGCGTCGCGCGTGAAACGAGCACGCGCACTCCCGTGCCTCTTCGTGATGCGGCTTCCGTCGAGTTTTCGCCAGTGGTTCCAAACCACCGAAAACCGATAAGCAATCGATTTTCTCATTCTTCGCTAAATCCTCGCCGTTCTTATCTGGTATTTAAGATAAAACATTAATATATGAAAAACGAGTCGTATTTCTTTTTTTTTTTTTTCTTATGTACGTGACTCACAGATCAAGAAACCGTCGAGTTCGGGGACCACTGAAAAAACGAGTAGTCGCAGATGCCGAGATTAAAGCGTACACATGGATGCTTAACGACCGTCTATGTTCATTTTTGGCGCTTCCATTCGCAAATTTGTGTTCTGAAATAAAAACATACGAAACAGTGAAATAATACAAGGTACGTTTCGGCGTATAAAACTTTGAACGCATCATTATAGAGTCCATTGGTTATAGATGCCCACACAATAAAAATTAGTTGCGAATCCGTGAACAGGCATGTGGAAACTTATTGTCTGTTGAGCGGTATTATCGCTCGGGTGGTCGACCGTCGTACAGAACTTCTGGACAGGGTGCTTGTGAAAAAAAAAAAATAGAAACGAAGATATACAAAAATACGAGGAAAAGAGTACCAGGAAATGTTGCTCAAAAAATAAAATGAAAATCCGCTGTTTATCTTTTATGATTCTGTGATTCCAAGCTTTACCATCGCCGATGATAGAATGTCATATCTTGAACAATTATGTCTTGCGACAAGCAGTTTTTTAAATGTTATTTTTAATATTTTTTCCTTCTACGTGTTTCTTTGCACAATTCAATTATTTCTTTAGGATGTTTGTGTTCCTTCTATCAAAGTAAAAGCGATTTCATTTATTACTATATAATACTGTTTATACGCGATTTACACAGTGACGAGAACTTCTGTTACGCCCTTTTTAACACCTTACGAGCTGCCATGACTCTGGAACTCCAGCCTACAGAGACTTTATACAGTTATGACGTTTCAAAAACTTTCTTTCGACCCCATAAAAAATAACATTCGCGGACTCGCTGACGTTCGTGTACCGAATTTCACACAATCTCAAGGTCGTACGACGTATCTGCAACTTTTTATCATTTTTTTGAGCGTTGTGGAACCACTTCGGGGCCACGCGAGATCGCGTAACTTCTTCTCATCTACCAACGTCTTTAACCTGCGCGGCACTCCGACGATCGTCGTTCGCATTCGATCTGATCTCTTGGACGATCACCAAACGTAGCCCCCTGCCAATAACCGCGACCGGCTAAGAAAGTTCTTCGGTCGAAAGAGGACGGAGAAGACATTCGTGGCGCGATCGAGATTTTCCTCGGCAAAGTCACCGGTGCCCGCGACCAGCGTGAACGTTTTCACGCGAGACGGCCAGAAGAAGTCCGTCAATCGCTCTGTGCCGGCGCACTGCATATGCGAAGGCGGTGTTTGCACCGATAAGGAGAGCATTGCTCAACTTTTGACCTTTGCTTAGCCGCTCCGGGGTCCGCTGGCTGAAAGAAAATACCAGATAATTCACTCGTAGGTTCCTCTCTTTCTTTTTCACTCTCTTTCTCTCCCTCTATCGTTGCCGTCTCCGCGTTTATCTCTGTCCCGCTCTCCTCCCATCTTTCTTCCTCTGGTACAGTAGCTAGTAGACGCGCACGTCCAACACTCGGACCACGTAAACGACTGACACCTTGAAAGCAAAGCCACATCATACCGTATCTCCATGATTATTTAACAATCAAAGGCGGTGGGAGACGCGTAACAATCTTCGCGCACCTCAAATGACGAATGCGACATATTACTGCCACGCAAATTACATATTTAAAATCGTCTAGGTCGCCGATACACCTAACTGTTTCGTCGTTCGAGAGTCCGATTAGCTCGGAACACGAAGGATTAGTTTTTTTTTCAATCCCGACCTATATTGTTTCCCGTATAAAGCCATTAATTCCTGGTACATGTTGCGTTCCATGTTATTTATGAAAATTTATCTACATCGTCGCATACATATTATACAATATACATTCCGTAAAATGATGCGTATTTAATTGCGGCGTATTAACGCGATGCACCAATGGTGTCTACGTCGCTACTGTATTACTACCAGACATCTTTCCTCTCTTTCCTCTTTGATTCTGTCCACATGGCGAGATGATCGTCACCCATTTCTTTGGAACCCACTTTGGGGGCGAGGCTGTGTCATAGGTATAAAAGTGAGATGACGGATTTCGAAGTAGACGAATCGTCAAGAACGCTACTGGAATGTTGATTCGACGAGACGCACGTTCCTCGTCATCATCGTTATTGTCATTGTCATTCTTCTTATTGTTATTGTCGTTGTCGGGCTACCGGTCTTTACACATGTTGGACACGTAACGATGAACGGATGCGACTATTAAGAGCGAAGCCGGAGTCTTCTGTAGGTGTAAAGTCGGTATGTACTGGACTCGACGCACGACTTCTACACGATGTTTGACACGACGCACGATCTTGACGCGATGCAATTATACCAAGTACGCTAGCGCTTTGTCGTATTAAATAGCCCACTGTCTCTTCTCTTGGTCCGTTGAAACGAAAGCAAAAATTTTACAACTCGTGCGTTACATTTTCGCGAACTGGTTTCTATGAATTCCGAGCGCCTCAGAATCGACACAAATTTCCGTGACAACTAAAGAAGAGAGATTGAAGCGCTTTATGTTCTGCATTTTGTGATAAACCTGGAACCAAGAATAATTCTTTTTAAATATTTAAAAATCTTGCTTTGAATTCTGGTTTAAAAACAAGATGTATCGGTCGAGACGTTTGATATAATTCTGTAATAATTTTAGCAATCCAACGACCAACATTTTGCCAATTTTATCGTTTGGGTCTACGTTTGAAATAAAATGCTCGACTCGATTAAAGAAACCCAGATATTTTTTTTTCAACGTACAGACGTCGGTCAACATAATTTTCATATCGTTCCACGGATGCCGTGACGGCGTCGTGCTCGTTCTATCAGCCGTAGACGTTAAATGGCTCTCGCCTTGACCACAAAGACGAACGGGAACGCTTTGAGAAGTTACGCGGAATGTAGGACGAACGGATGAAAAAAAGAAAGAAATAAAAGAAAAATGAAGAAGAAGAAGAAAACGAAGACAAGACGTTTCATAATTGATAACTGGTATCTCTAATTTCATTGTTCTCTTGTCGTCCCGTTCGTTCCGTAGGATTCTGAGACACCGTCGACGCGCGATATCGAGCTTGCCGTACGGTAATTATATCATCGTCGATCGCGTAGACGACGCGTTTCGATTCGCGGGACGACAGACTGGACACGGATGACGATTCTCTTCTCAAGAACCGCTTTGTTCCAAAACACGATTGGCAGCCGATGTGCACCGGTGGAAACCGGTCATCTTACCACGTACCGGTGGCGTGCAAACGGGACGAGGACAAATCGGTGTCCCGCCTCCCCACGGATGGCAAATTTGGGATCCGTGACCGCTCTTAATATCGCGGGGGATTGGGGTAAGGGAGAACAAGGCACGAGCTGCGGAGGGACTAAACTCGATGTGTTAGTTAACGAATGCGAGAATGCGGCCTGGCGCCAACGCACACGCACGCGTCCGACGTGTCACGCAGTCTTTGCTACCGGCCTCGGTATATTGGTTTATCCCTCCTCCCAGCTTCCCTGGATCTCCCTGTTGCATAGCTTCGAGACACGCACGCGAACTCCTCGTTTTCTTGTCGAGAAAGAGGAACGACGAGAAGGAAGAAAGAGGACGGGGAAAGGAGGCAGCAACCAGTAGCAGTTTAGAGTACACAGAAGCGTTAAGGTAGCACGAGATAGTCAAAGTTCTTCGTTGGCGTTTAAAATTCTTGCTGGCCCGCAGTGGTCGTGACAAGCAATTTATTTAGAACGTTTTCGATAATTGGTTTTAGGTGATCTTCTGTAACATTTAAATATAAAGATTATACGGGAATAAGGAATGCTTAACATTTAGGAGAGGGAAAGAGATACGTATTGCAATTTAAAGATTACAAAATTTACAAATAAAATACTTATAATGTAATGAAACTGAGAGATGATAGCGGTGGAAATAAGATAATAGTTATTAGGTTAAAGCAGTGGTGCGCAACGTTTGACGTTAATGGGCCAACTTTTGGATAAAGAGAGAAATAAAATATTATGTTTCGATAAAACGTGGCGTAACGTTTACTTTGAAATAATAATATGATCTTGTTCTCGGTTTGATTGAAAAATCAAAACTCTCGAGCTCGGTTATCCTACTTGATTTGCCCCATATATTCAAAGGTTTATTAAGGTACCTTAGCTTCTATTGGATTCTTGAGGTTTGAGAACGTACGTGGAGACTAGCTTTGAATCTTAAGCACAAGCTGTTTAACATTTGACCTCAATGAAGTTGTAGCAAGTTGCATAACAGTATTCAGATTTTCATCTCTGGTGTAGTTCCTGGTTTTGTTTCTATTCGAATCCATAATTAAAAAACCTTGGTAGTAGGCGTAAGTACTGCTGGATATATACCTGAAAGAAGTATATTGCCCAAAACATTTGAATCGGAGCTAGGTGTCATATTTTTGTAAAATATTATTATGTCGTTTGGTTAAAACTGCAAACGAAATAAATCAAATTGTACAACTTGTTCATCGGAATCCAACCAAATAAAAATTTAATGGGAGATTCTAGACGAAAATCAAGAATACTAATTTGTCGATGGAGACTCCACTAAAAAGTTATTAACGTCTAAAGTTCCGCCTGTATTGAATTTTTTTTTAAAAAATGGGTAGGATTTCGAGGATAGGTCTATTCACCAAAAATGACTGTAATTGAGCCCCGCAACCAAAACTAATTTTTTCAGAATGATTTGAAATTTTTTAATTTAAGTTTTTAATAACTTTTTAACGAAGCCACAATTTTTCTCTTAAAACTCACACGACGGTTCTCCTACGGATAGTCTTGCGCTATCGAGTGTCTCAAATCTTATTACTAGTCGCGTTTCTACCATCTCTCGACTGCAGTCACTAGATCTTATTCGCGCGTTTTATTACAGAGATACTAATTTTACACAATCTTGGGACATCCACTTTGTGATAGACGTCATATTGTTTTAAATATTTCGGTTTAATAGACATATTTGATGTACTAAAAATCATAGATCTAAGCGTTCGACTACTTTCGTTAGCCATTGAATGTACGGGTACATGTGCGTTCAGGCATTTGCCTCGTTGAATCAATGTCGCTGTTAATCGAATTGGTAATTCAAAAGCTAATAATTGTTCGTCTCGAGTTGCATCGAAATCGTCCGTTAATACGAGCAGCTCTCGAGCAGCATGGCGCAGGATAGGTAAATCAAGTAGCGGTTAATACAAGTGGCTGATCGTAACGCGCGTTCCAATTCAAGTATCAATCATGATAAACACTTTCTCGTGTACCCTGCGAATTATCGTCCTGACGACGACCACTGTCCTCCTGTCCGTTTCACTTCCTCTCCGCGGCTGTCTTTATGCATCTGACATTCTTCGCGGTTCGATGTTCCATCTCTTTTTCGTCCTGTCGTTATTGTTCATAATAAAGGAGACGGGACGAACGAAATTACGCGAACAGCGGGCAAAGCTCGCGCCACTAAAGTAAGTTAAGTATATACCTACTAACGGACAAGACTGCGAGGCATGCTAAATCGAGATAGCTATATCATTACGAAGCTGTAACTCTGACTGGCGCCTCTATTTCTTGTTCCATAGGGCCAAGATGTAACCCTTACTTTTTCTGTGGTTACATTAATACAGCGGTGTTCATCTGACAAACAACGGGTTTTCGTACCATTAATTCCGAAGTTGTCAACAATTGCAACGAACTAATGCTTAACGATAAATTGTCTATATCTCGTCGATAGAGAAGGAGTCACGCTCCATCGGAACAATGCACGACCACGTGCACGCCTCGTGACTCGAAACAAAATTAAGAATTTAAATTGAAAAATTTCTTATTTTTTTTTTTTTAATTTTTATTTTCATCCCAAGAATCATCACCTAAAAGGGATTGCTATTAGTACCCGAACACCTTGTATAAAGCATCGAGTGAATCCTATATTTTTGAGAGAACGTTGAGAGCCCCTGGCTGTGTGTGTGTTTACGATGGGATTTAAAGAAGCATCTCTCTTATCTTCCTCCGACACGGCCACGGGTGAATCTCTTGGTTTTTCAGTTCTATCGGTCTTATTGGGCCTTTTTCTGCTCGGACGCCGGGGCGCCGGGACCCGCTACGGTACGAGACGGGACGTGCCGTCACTTCCTGCATACAAAACTGAAGCACCATTAACATTCTTCTGCGGTGCACGATCGGCCGCATTATCTTCTACCGATATAAGTACGTACACGTGCATACGCATACAAAGGAACGCGTGTACTCGCATACCCGCGTGGCTCAGTCGATGCCCTAATCTGAATAATGCGATCGGCCTGCCATGAGTCTTCCTCCGCTTCTCTTTTTCATCTTCGCATGGATCACGCGATGTTCATGGCAGACCGATGCCTGGATTTCGATGTGTTCAACGGTAGCGCACAAATCATCGACTCGTCTGCCAAAAAGAAACGTCGATTCGTGCCCCTGGTGCCCACGATCGACGATACATCGAATATCTCGATATTTGTTGATCATCGGCCTTCGCTTCGGTACAAAATTGACGATGGGAAACGCAACAACGATGCAACGATATCGATCCCTTTCTTCGCGCGTCTTCAACCTTCGTACGTACCTGCTCAATGTTGGTAACGATTTAAAATTTAAAACACTGTATTCCCGTCTTGTACAAATAACCTCTCTTTTAATTTGCGTTCGAAAAATGAATGACAATGTGTAATTCTACGATTTAATTAATAAAATAGTTGGACTAAAAACACGAATCGCGTAACAGAAATGATTTCTACCTAGGAAGTATGGATATTTGTCTTGGCAGTAGATTTTTAGAACAATGTCGTTTATCAGTAATTTTTGGTTTTAGAACTTCCAGTAATATACGAACCTTCGATAAAATCAACAGTTACGTTCTCTCATTGTGTATTACATTTCATGTTCTACGTTGTTCTATGATAAATTTAACTCGTGCACTCCACACGATGACTTCAATTACCTGATTCAAATCAATGAATCCAGCAACCGATTTATCTTTTGTCATTTGATTGTTTTAGTAATGCCATCTAACGAACACGATAAAAACTTTTCGATCGTAGGTATTGTAGGGATATAACTGTGATTTTTATCAATCGTGAGTCACGTTCTATCTAGGGAATAATGTAGTCGGTGAATTGGCAATGCTGGTGGTGTCGCTGGTAAAGCGAATTCTGGGTAAAATAACGTGAGTCGTGTCGGTTGTCGCTGTAAAATTTCATCGGTGGGTTCATTAAAAAAAACGATTACAGGATAAAATCAAAGCGATAGAATTTTATTACGTAATTTCTTTGTATCGTCGGATCGATTTGTGTGCAAATCAGATATTTTTGTGTCTCCGAACATTGTACATTTCTTTTCCTTGCTATTTGACTCGTTAGTAACAGAGTGTCGTTTGCAGTCTTGTACCTGCGTGCTTGCGTGAGTGTAGCAAGACGATTCTGTATTACGCACCCCCTCCCGTCTTAATACTATTATCCATTTTCCTGTGATTTTAGCTTTGCAGTGTCAGTTGAGGCTGATCTACGATGATTGACCTCACGGTAAAGACTTTGGATTCACAAAACCATGCTTTTTCATTGGAAGACGACGTAAGTATTTTTTTTCGTCCGTTAGGCATCAAATTCTTATTTATCATGTTTATAATTTCGACGATGTTGTTTCCTGCATTGTTCTCAATGGCATCTCATCAACTGATATTACTATTTTTAATCATATCACTCACACTCTATATTACAGAGACTATTAATATGCACATAATAGCGCTCGTTTTCTTGAATAATGTGCAATATTTGAAGAAAATTATTATATTTAGATAGCCTTTCAATCTTTTCATCTATGCTCTGATATTTTCAACGTGTAAAAGTAGATATTTTTGTATAATTAACATAGTTGTAATGTCTCATAATATCACAACGCTTTCTCCATAATACTTTTATAATTCGATTACCATTTTAATATTACTTTGCTGCATAACTTATGTTGTGTGTCATGGAATGTAAGATAATAAAAACTAAATAGAAATCTTTTCATTTTCATGGAGTACCTGCATTAAATGTATATACATAGTATATAAAACAGGCCAACTGTAAGTTAACCCTTTTAGAATTCATGTTAACATATGTATATATACTTCGTGTATAGACATCATAGTCAATAATTATTTTATATATAATACACATTCACACATATGCATTATGTTATATACATGCATACTTATGAAACTACATAATGACTTTTTTCCAATGTATTTTGTACTAAACTTGTACAGTTTATTTAAAACTGCTTTAAAAAAATGATCAAGTAATGAAACCTAACCAAAAAGACATACATCAAGATCAAGTCCAAAAGGATTAATAATATAAAATTTGTATTGAATATGTAGTATATGTATACAATATACCTACATTTAAGTAGCTTTTAAAATATTGATTACCACTTGCAAGTATGTCATAATCCAAAAGTATAATTCACTTATGTATTGCTTGCTTTGTGAGTACCTTTTTGATAATAAATCTGAAAATTCATATAATTTAGTTCAATTCTAATACAAGGTTTTTTTTAAAATTCTTTTTCAGTCGTGTGAGCCAGTGGATAAAATCTTTCTAGCAATGTGATATTTCTAAACATAAATCATTCAAATGTTACTATATGATGCAATCATGATAATTGATAAAAAATAATATAAACAACATAAAACATAGTTAAGCTTTTTTTGCATAACTCTACAATAGAAACTATATATTATTAATTTCTTGCTCATAAATTATTTGCATACGATAGACACAATTAATGAGAAATAAAATATATGTTGAACAAAGTAACCGATAGATGTACAATGTATAAAAGAAATATTTCCACCAAATATTTTTTTTAAAGCAAATTACAGTACGAGGTTTCAAAGAACATATAGCAGAGTCGGTGTCTGTACCAGCAGATTCACAAAGACTTATTTATTGCGGGAGAGTCCTCCAAGATGACAAAAAGTTAAATGATTATGGTAAGAAATTATGTTCTGTTGCATTTGCGAATATAATTTGAAAATTATATAATACATTATATATTTATAATTTAGATGTTAATGGAAAAGTTATACACCTGGTGCAACGCGCGCCGCCTCAACCTGGTCAGCGAGGTAATGACGGAGGTCCAATTGAAGGTCAAGGTCAAGGCCATGGACAGCCTGGACAAAATTCACAAAGAACGCAATATAGACTGACGCGAGCACAAATGCATGGCAATGCTATGTATTTGGGTGCAATGTCAGTCCCAGCTGAAATTGTAGAAGGACATGGTACAGTTATTAACATTCTTATATAGTATCATTTACAGTGGTGCTTTGGAAATTGACTGATTGCTATCACCATCAGCTGTTGGAACTGGCTTTTATATTTTTAAATCTATTATTCCGAATCAACTCTTTATTTCATTCGCATTCTCTGAAAAACAGAGATACACGGGATTTCTTGGAAGATCTACCTACCTTCAACTTTGGTCAATTTCAGTACCAAATGTCAGTTAATATCCAAGGCATCACTGTTTATCATTGAAAGTTCTTCCTTCCTTTATGTACATTATTTGTTGCATTTAATAGGATTGCCGGTCCCTGAGTTGAGCAATAGTTTGTCTAACAGTCGTTTAAATTTGGCAAGACGAATGCTTAATCGGGAAAATGAACTTATAGAAAGACTTGATGACCCAGGTTGTCCCCTTAACCCCCCTACATCTGAAAGTAATCAACCACATTCAGCTCAACCAGTGCAAGTTCAATTAGAAACAGAACAATTGTAAGTAAGGAAGAGAAATTGATAATTATGGTATAGGATGATCAAGCAAATTTACAAACCGCTTGGTTTTTCTAGTAATAACGAAGGTAGAACAATTGTTGGAACAAGAATAACAGAAGCTGCAGCAGCTGCGTTCGCAGCTGGTTGGTCTCCAGCTGGAAATAATGTCACATTAATTAGGGGTTTGTACATAAATGAGAAACTACATAAAATAACATGAAAAGTGTATCTTTATATACAATTATAAATTGTAAAACAGGAAATTTTGACGACAGCGGTGAAACAGTACCACTAAATGACGCTAATGATGCTAATGGTGATAATCAACCAGATGCACAACAGCCGCAACAATCGCAATCTGAACAACAAGGATCTACATCAAATAACACAGATAGACAATCTAATAGGCAATCCACGTCACAGTAATGATTTATTTATGCATATATAGATTGTAGTGTAATATAATATTACATGATTCATGGATCTATTATTTTTAGACTTCCACGACCCCCACAAATGGCAGAATTGTTGGA
Organism: Colletes latitarsis; assembly: GCF_051014445.1. Lineage (NCBI taxonomy): Eukaryota > Metazoa > Arthropoda > Insecta > Hymenoptera > Colletidae > Colletes > Colletes latitarsis. The sequence continues at coordinate 47,792,804 of NC_135134.1, forward strand.
ACTATTACTGAATACTCAAGATAGATTACGACCTTATATAGAACGTTATCGAGACCTTATGCTTGCTGATCGTCCATTAAATCGAGGAGTAAGTACATGCTGCTTTTCAGTGCACATTACAGACATAAATGATTTAATTTTTATTAATATTTAGAGTGAACCTGAAAGCGTGGAAGAAAGCCAGAGAATAGTAGATGGCGTAAGCGAAAGCTTACACTACTTATCTCATGCTTGTCATGCATTGAGCGATATAATTGTCGATATGTCACAACAACCGCCCAGAAATTTGCGATGTAGACCAATTATTATTCAGCACTCAGCTATTTTGCAACCCGGTATACCAATTCAAGTAGAGGTAAGGATAAACGACCATAACATTTAAAATTTGTTCCATAGTGTAATTAAATCATTCGATAATGTATTTCTATTAGGCACACATTAGTTTACATGGTCGGAATGCAAATAACAATAATGGTGGTGAAGAAAATAATGACTCTGCAACTACACCTGCACAAGGGGAAACAAACGAAACTACTACAGAGGAAGCTAATCAACAACGGGAACCTGAAGCTGCTACTCAACAAACGGAGCAACAACAACGAGACCAGACACAATCTCCATTTGGTATGTATAACAATGTTTTATTACAAGTTATGTAAATAATATCAAATCTATGTATATATCTAAGAATGTCTATCTATGTTTGGTTAAGAAAATGAAAATTATTTTCCAGGTACAGTATTTAACTTGCCAAATAACTTGGAAGTATTAATGCAGGTTAATCCTGAAAATAATATGGATGCTCCGTCGGGAAGTGAACAACCTCAAACGGGTGAAAATAATAACAACAATAACAATAATAGAGGTGAGTTCGTAGTGAATAGAATTTTATAGTTGCGACTAAAAACAGTTTGTTAATTGAAATGATTTCATTTGTGTAATGTTATCATTTCGTTGTCCTCACAGGAAGAGTGGGTGGTAATATTGGTTCATTTCCCTGGGGTTCTGCTCCTCCCCCAGATTTTATACGAAACTTAATGCAGGCTGTTGCTGGTTATATGGTACAAGGTGGTATTACTTCCACGACAATTACAACTCAAAATCCTCCAACTGCTGGAGGACAACAAACAGTTGGTACAACGTTCGATGGAAGTACAAACGCTGGGCAAAGTACACAAGCAAGGTTCGTTTATTCTAATATGCTTTCTGTATTGTGTGTATAAATAAGTAAAAGTGAAGAAACATCGGAGGATGTCGCGCCAAAATATCGAGTTTAAAGAGAGCAACTAATCTATCTTTTTTCAATTAAATAATGTTTTATTGTAGAAGTAACGTTGGCACTCACCCTACTACAGCAACTCAAACTAGGAGTACGTCGCGTCCACATGTATTCCATCAGCAGGCACATCCTTTAGGCGTGGGAATGAGTATAGGCCAAGGATTTGATTTGGATCCTTTTCTTCCTTGCAATTCACATCACGTTCGTCGAGCGTCGACTACAACTTCTAGTACTGTCACTTCGACATCGCAAGGAACACGGACAAGTCAAACATCCACTGCCGAAACTCAGACTCAGCCACAAACAGGTATCTAATTAAAACAGATATAATAATAATTGTTATGTGATAAATACTGCTACGTGTCTGTATGTAATATTAAATAATTTTATTCTTAGCAACAACTTCAACTACGACTAGTAACACCAGCTCTACAAATACTACACCTGTAACAACGGCACGAGAATATCCTCCTTTTATAAATTATATACGACGTGCGATAGAGGCAAGAAACGGTCGGCCACCAGCTAATATGGGTAAGTACAGGAAAATTACCTGAAACAGTATTCTTAAAATAGAATGGTTGTCTATAATCATAAAATGCATTGATTTTGTATTATTTGAAGTTAATGCAAATTATAATCTTTATTTCATCACAGCCCGTCGTGTGCTCGTAGATGCAGGAAGGGTGGCGTTCGGAAATGGACCTGTAGGAATTTATAGTAGGAGTTATGCTGGAAATGTAAATAGGTGTGTTGAATACTTCTACAACATACAGTAGTGCCCACATAAATGACCGCGGTTATCCCCACCAATTCTTAGAAGCCAAGCGGCTTCGAACATCGAGCGTAACTTGACGCCGGTCGTTATCGATACATTGTATATATGGTTGCGGGTGCCAGCTATTGTATCTCACTCGCATTTATCCTCTTTCCTTATCTCCGTTGAATTCTGAGAAGTAACCATGCCCACATAAATGATCGCGGCCGGTCTTGAGCGTGGCCACTTATGTGGGCACTACTGTATATGCATTAAATAAGATACATATTTAAACTTCTACATTGTTCTCCTATTTAGGAATGACTTTAGTCCTTCTGTCATGGAATGTTTACTTCCCTTCATGGCATTTTTTACGGCCCAGAATGCACAAAATGAAGATAATTTACTTGTAAATTTGGGTCTATCAGTGGTAAATAGAATAATACTTTTTACGCAAAACATTTATACAATCATTTGTAATAATAACGTAGAACAATTTCTATCTTTAAATACATATTCAGTTTGAACATATGTCTGTACAAGATATGATGGAATTACGAGACGGCAATTGGGAACCACTTTCTTATCAAAGAAGGTACATACTAGAATTCTTTCAAAATGCTTATCCGAATGCTACCACGGAAACACTTCAGGAACAAGTTACAGAACGAATTGTGTCAGAATTGATACCTGATCTTCAAGAGTTGTTAGAAGTAGAAGAAGAAGAATATGCTAATAATAGAAATGAATCGCGTATAGATATTTGCGCGACTGTAGAAGCTTTACTACGTCGATGTATAAATGATTTTCTGCGATTACTTTTTAATAATGGTTCGTAATTCTGCAAATTATACGTGTGCTGAAATTTAGATCTCAGTCGTCGAATACACATTATATTTTGTTTCCTTTAAGATGTTAGCGACGATAGATTTGGACAAGAAGGTTACATTATTTTGCATAATTTGGGAAGACAGTTGTGGGCAGTACTTCGATATTCCATTCGCGATGGACAAACAGGATTGGAAACTATTATATCACGCTTTTGGGTTAGTTATACTGGTCGCATAATATTTAATTATGTATTTTTAGGTTAGGTGTTGTAGTAATCAATTTATAATTTAAATAGACTTTAATAAGCGAAGAGCGTAACCCTGTGCTACGTGTCTGGCTGCAGGAAGCTCTTCCTCATTATAGAGTATCGCTGCCCCCAGATTCAGAAATTCTTCCACTTTTAATATACAAGGATGCAGCACCCTCTCAATCATCAACGGTGCCTTCGGCTCCAGCACATCAACCTTCGCAAACACAACCCGAGGTGGAGGTTAGCTATATATTTTATGTAGATTTAAAACGGAAGCAAAATAAATTTAACATTGTACTGTTACAGCCTATGGAGACTGAAACTGTAGAAGAGAGAATAAATTCTGAAGCGTCTCTGTCAGATGATAATAGAGAAGAAGTTCCGGAAACATTTCCAGATCATGAAGCACTACCTTCAGTAAATCTATATTCATACGCGTATAGAAGTGTATATTTTAAAGAACAGGAATATAAAAAATGGTTTGTTTTAGGATTGGGTGCCAGTGATTGCCCGAGATGGAGTAAGGCAACGTCGTCAGTTACAAATGCAAGGAATGACAAACGGTGGTATAGCGACATTTAGCGATGCCTATTTAGGTACACTGCCTACTAAACGGCGTAAACTTATTGAACAACAAAAACCACGGTTATTAGTCAGTCCTACCCCTAATAATTCAGCAATAGCAGCATCCATGGAACGTTTAGTTCGAGAAGGTGTAACACGATCTGGTGTTGAAGAAGTTGATGGTGCTGCGGTTGCTGTAGCTGTAGATCCTGGTGTAAGACGTGCGTTTGGTCAAGCAATCAGAGACTGCTTGAATCCACGTAGATACGGAACACCAGATTTTCCAGATCCATTACGTTTTCCTAACGCAACTAAATATTTTGCGGATCAAGATAGGCCACCGAAATAATAACTATAAGAAGGAAACAGTTTATAATGGCTTAGAGTATTTATAAAGGAGAAACGGGGTAGCGTAAAAGAGTGAAAAATTACAGCGACCAAGGAATATACAAGATACATTCACAACTTGTAACCACAAATATTATTAATAATTATAACTATAACGCAACACAATAATTTCTTTTAAATCTAAAATGTCTTAAACGATATCACCCAATGAAATATTACATAAACTATTATTTTGATTAATCAATATAGCATGTAGCTTGTGAGGTATATCTAATTTTTCAATGTATAAATATGTTAAATAATTAATACTGTACTTCTATATTATTAAAAATTGCAGTATATCGGCTATCCTTGCTCTCTCTCTCTCTCGTACTCTAAGCATAAATTTACCCCAACACAACACTATATTAACACACTTCTTTCATATTAAACAGCGTTTTCTGTAGAATTATTGTTATGCAAATGAAGTGTATTATTCTTAATCAAACGACACATGTGTAGGTATCGTACGGACAATGATGTGTATTGACGATTATTATACTTCTAACCTATGCATTATTGTAAGCTATTTGAGTGTCGTCAATATTAAAATGATCTTTTTAATATTGATTCTACTCGTTTAATACCGATGACACTACTGAATAATATAAACTGTAACAATTTATAGCCCAATATCTAATTTAAAAGGAAAAAAAAAGTATATGAAGTCATTGAAAATATTTAAAAGCGATTATTAACAGCAATTTAATACGTCCCACTGTAATCGTGAATTATCTAAAATGATAGTTTGTATTACATAAGCTTTGTTGAATAATGCGTTATAAAATTTATCCAAATAATACGTCTTTGTAATTTATGTAGATAATTAATTTCAATTACGCAGTGTCACGAAATAATTCAGACGAGAACTTTTTATACGAATCATGGTATTGGTATCTATATTTTATGTACGACCAGAGTATATTCAAAATAACTTTAATTGTCTTATAATTTTTAAATGATGTTCTATAATTTTAGGCATGGAAAATGATTGAATAACCTAATATAAAAATAAATATGAGATCAAGTTACGTTCGCGTTAATATCACCACCGAATATGAATATTTGATAAATCATATATAATGTTAATAAAGTAACTGGAGTAATTTTATGTGATCATGATTTCGACTTTAAGGAACCATGACAGTTATTATATTCTACCAAACAACTAAGCATCTACAAAATGATTTTATATTTATTAATATAATCATAAATTTCAATATAACTCGCACCTGATCCGCAATAAATCGTTTCTTGGTCGATGACTTCATATTAGACCTAATACAAATCATTTGCAATTATTTAGACAAAAAACGCGAATATTACTCATATCTTGATTAGGAACAAACGTGTGGTTCACATACTAGCTGAAATAAACGAACTACTACTACTAAAACTATGGGCAAGTACAGTGATAAAATAGTGATATGACTCAACAACTGACTTTGACCGAGACAATTTGTCACTACCTAACCTGAAACTTAAACCTAAACCTTTTTTCTTGTAGGTTCGAGATTCCGCAGATCTACTCATAACCCTAAATTAAGCGAGAGAGCCCACAAAACTCGTTCATTGTCCTCACGATGATCGATAAATTGTTTGTTTTGGAGAACTCAAATTCTTTTTCGAATTGAAACCATCGTAGTGGTCGAGTTTCGCGGGCTCTTCGTGTCACAGCATAAGCGAAGAGGTGTGTGATGTAACACATACACACTTACGCCAAAAAGTAAGTTACCTACTTACCTAACCCTATATTCAAAAATGGTAAAACACATTTTTGCAAACACTCCAGGGTTTTCACACATAATGTTTGGGCGCAAAGCCTAAACTAGGAAAGGACGTTCCAGAACACTCTTGACACCAGAACATTGCACGCTTTAAAGTATTGTTCTTCCATGAGAAGAAAGCACAACGTGTTCATATTCCCATTCCTATTGCAGTCCACTGACTCTCCTACTTACCATCACAGGTTTTGGTTGTTGTTAGTCGAAAACCGTGACGACGATCGATGGCAGTCAATTCGTGATCAAGTGTAACTACTCGTCAATGCTGCTAACAATGAGCAAATATTTTGTCTCATTCAATCTCGACATAACTACCGTCGATCTTTGTCACCGTATTCGATCTGTGATAATGGAAAAATCAACGGACTGCAACAGGAGTGGTAATGTAAATACGTTGTACCATTTTCTCGTGGAAAAACAGTAAATACCAGTTTCCTGAAGTCACCTAACAAAGGTTAGTGGCCATTGTGTTAAGTGTTATGTTAGCTAATATGTTGAGAAGGCTAATTCTATTTAAATCTGAGTACGCGTTTAAGGAGGAATAATTAATTTATATTCTATTGTCTTCCGTTTCGACGAGCCTTTATCAGGCATGTTCTTCCAATATCGATCTAAGCACGATTGTATCTCACGAAAAATCTTCGTATAAATGGAGGGTGGCTGGGTTTGGTTAGGGCGGGTTTTCATTCACAGTAACGTCTAAGTTGATGAAATTATTTAGCGTGTAATTAATAATCGTAGCATTCTTAACTGAATAATTCAATTATTAATTACACAGTAACCAATATGAGCAAATCGACCGCGTAGATGTTTTTGAAAATATTTACCCTTTTGTTAAATGTACTGTATAGGTATGTTCGTTAGTTTGTGCGTTCCAGTTACAGTTGAGTTCTTTGTTGGCACATGTACATATCTAGGTTCAATACGCGTGGAAATGAACAAAAAGCAACTGACAGCAAATCTATAAAAATTGCATTGATTTCCGATATGTTTCTCGTCCATACCACTGAAACTGTAACAGAACGCTAAGTATCCAGAAATAGCACCACTGGAATACCTATAAATGGTCCGTTTCTTTCAGCTGGTTGTTTATTTCGAGATCCCATAAATTCTTTAGCCATTTCTCTCCTTTTGTAACTGTCGCCATCTGTAGATTTCGTCGAGATTCTTTCGCGTCGTTTCCCAGTTCCCGCTTTATATCCTCGTTTACCGTACACATGTTTCCACGCCACTTTCGCGCGTTCTCATTTCGTTGAATATTTACGACACGATTAGTCAGTGACTTCACAATTTACGAGGTAGCTACGAGCTCACGAGCTTTTATTTGGCCGTGTACATCGGATCGTCGACGTACTTTTCTGCTTAGAGCAAAAACGAATGGGAAAAAGTATCGTACGCGTCGATTGGTTGAAACGTATTCGAGAGAAAGAGAGAGAGGGACACTATTAGCAAAGCGATAAACGGCCGGCGACACTCGTTTCATGGAAACAGACTTTGAAGTGTCCATTGTAATGCTATCTTGTAAGTCGAGAAACATACGGACGGATACATAGTTCTTCCTGTTCGGTGAAACGAGTTTAATCATTCACGTTATGTGCTTCAAGTATTTCTCATATTTTTCTCTATATCCTTTTGTAAAATTCAAAGCGATTTCACAGTCTGATCGCTCACCAGTACTTGTACGCCGCGACAAACGTTCAGCAACAGTGTCGTATTTACTACCAGTGTGTAAAGTTTTATGTAAAACATAGCGAAAGTGTCTTTAGAGTAAACATGTTTGTAAATACGACGCAAGCATACGTGTACAATGGAAATGGTAATATCGACAGGTTAAGTTTTTATTAATTACGAGAGGCTTCAAAACAGTCACGGTCGCGATTGAACGTCCCAATCGTTTAAGAATTTTTAACTCTATCGGGGATTAACAAGCTTTATCGACGGAACAACATATTAAATTGTTTAGCGATGTTGATCGTTAATCCACGTTATCGGTGTGTAGACATTCGACGTTAAGATCCAATAAATCAGTTATCGCGTAAGTATCGAGTAAACGTAGATAAGGAAGTTAACGTTTCCTTGGCAAATTTCGAAATCAAAGCAAAGTATTTGGAATCACATAAGAACGACACGCACATTTTTTCTTCCACGTGTCTTTCCATATACAGAATCGCTTCTTTCAGGTGTGCTCGTCAAAGTTTGACACATTGGGTTCGGGATGTTTAAAAGTTGATAAAAGAAAAATAGTTCTTATAGGCCGAAAAGTAGTTATATTTATCTTATATTTATTTAGCAACAAAACCCTTATCGATAAATATCAAGTTGGCGTTTAAATGTTAAGCGTTTAGGACAGCGTAAACGGTATAAAAGAGCGGGAGATGTTCGTGTAACTTTCTCCGCGGACTAATTTGATTTTTTCATCGGTTCCAACCATAGCTCGTTCGTCTTCTGATAAGATTGAGCTCGCACTAGCGGCGAAGGAACGAATTAAAAACGGTCTCGTGAAACGAGAAAAAAGAAAGGCGGATGATTTAATGGCAAGGGTAGGCGAGAGATTCGCGCCAACCCTTCTTGTATTTAGAAAAAAAAAAAAAAAAAGAAGGATGAAAGCAAAACGGAATTCCCTTCTTCTACCAGTTGCCACTCGCTAATAGGCGCTCGTTAATATTGCGAGTGCCACTCTTGAATATCGAGGAGAGGTTTCTACCTTCCCTCCCCTTTTTTCAGCGTTTCGCCGTTCTCCCCTCCACTCTCGGTTGCTTCTCCCCCCTTTTCGTTGCTTCTATCTCGTTCCCTCGCTCCGTCGTAGGGTATTTCTCTTTTTCTACCGCCGCAACGCGAGCGTTCGCCGGATTAAGGCATAATGAAATTACGAGGGTCACGTCATTTTATAAAACGATCGTTAAGCGTCGAGAGTGTTCGCTTGCCGTGGCTCTCGTCGAAATGACACCGCATTGAAAACGATCGATCGAAATCTCTGGGCAAAAGAGCCCCGCCGCGGCGGAGAAGGGGACCGAATTTCCGTATGGGGAAAAAGTATAGAAACGGGGAGGGGGGCGACGAGTGGGGGAAACGATCGGTTAAAGAGTGAAGGCGAAGTGCAATTTTATGTACTATACCCCCGTACGCTAATAAATCGGATCTGTTGTAAAATCGATTATTAATTTAATCCGAATGTTTTGGTGAAATATACAGGGTCGCTCTCGGAACTGGGACAATATGCAGTTTTTTTCAAAGAGATATGGTACTTAAAAGTTATAGGCACTAGTGTATTCCCATTGGTACATAGAATATTTTAAGAAGAATAAATGAATACTAGTTTAATATGAAGATTGAGCTCTTGAATACAAACGTAAAGAATGGAATATTTCATTAAGTATTACATTTTCAATGGTCGTATCTTAAGAGATACGGAATGGCGAGAAGAATTAAGGATATGTGGCGTCGCCTCCCATGCTCGCCACCAGAGGGATCGCGCTCTCGCAAGCGCTCGACCGACTTCTCAATATCCCAGTCATCTAAGGTCTGCTAGAAAGCCTTACTGACGAGTCCGCTAGCAGACCTAGACGAAATGCGCCCCCTCTTTTCCTTTTCTGTCCTACGATTCTCCGAGTTCCTACCCGGAGCAAAGCAAACGCCACATATGTAAAAAAAGTCACGATCTCTATTTATAACGATCCTCTGTTGCAGTGATCAACTATTTCCTATATAGATTGCATGTATCTGCGTGTTTTGAAATTAATTGCAGCTTGTCCCCGGTTCATAGAATCGCGCCTCTGTATATTGAAATTCTACGAAAATCTCGATCCATGAAAACGATGCGCATTGACACTAGGTTGTTACAAACGTCCAGTCATAAACACACGCGGAATTTTATAAACATGTGCGCCTGTTAACATTCTATGTGCCAAAATTCATTATAATTTATTGATACGTCAAATATATATCCGGCCGTCGACGTGCTTTCGCCGCTCTTCAAAATAACAACGTGCGTGTCCCGGCTGTTGCATTTTTTTCCTTGCCGTTTAATTTTCGAATAATACAGTGTCCGAAAAAAGTTTTCACGTACACCGCGAATCGCTCTACATCAAACGACGGTCACTTTGTACAGAGTAATATCACGTTAACACTTTGACGGTCGCTGTTGCGCGCACGTAATTTTGTCAGCCAGCCGTTATCAGCGGCTGACACGTGTATGTGACTTTATTGTTTCTTTTGCAAATGTCAACGTTAGATCAACTTATTAAGTTTGTTCAGGCTCGAGTCTCGTGTCATATGTTCGTTATGGTATCACTACTTTTATAACTTCTTATAATAATATTCTTCGATTCCTGGCTTGTCACGTTTTGATCTATGAACTTCGATCAGTTTAGAGTTAACAAATGTTAATAGCAATTTTCAATTCACATAAATTCATAATTCAGAATGTAATCGACGTTTGCTTCTTTAATCAACGATAAAACTATATAAAGTTAATATTTGAATATTTATAAAATATGAAACGTTGAATTTACATGGATCGCGTCGAAAAATGGTATGGAAGCAAGCGATAGTCGTTTGCGTAAAATGTGCATGCATCAAAGTGTTAACATTTAGGTAGATCGAGACTTTGTAAATTAACCCAATCGCACGGTTGTATTTTTTGGATACATCGATGAACAAAGCTGAACAAAATTACATTCGGTTAAAGATTCGAATATGATGTTTCTTTTGTTCTTCTAAATGTTTTAGAGATATATAACTTCTCCCAGTTGCGTGGAATGATACCGTATATAGAGCTTATCACGATCTACGGAATACTTTTTTCCGACACTGTACGAATGCACGCCCTCGCTTGCGTATCAGCGTATGGTCGATTTTTCGCGATCCCGTCAATGAGCCCTGGGGTCGCCGAAACGGGCGGTCCCGCGTGTCGTCGCATTCGTAAATATACACTCGTAACGATATAATTGGCCGTGTCGGCGTATTCGTTAGGTCCCGGCGCCGACGCGTCGCGATTGTCCTCGGGGCTTTATTAATATTGTTTTTCGACATCATCGAGTACGGCGAACGTGACCGTACATCGCAGAAATGCGAGCTCATTGCTTCGAATCGCGCGAGATAGGTCTGTAATCAGCGAATAGCTGGGATCGATTTGAATAGCTTAACGGAACGGAGCACGGGTAATTTTATTTGCAAGTACTACTAACTAACTGGATTCTCTCTTTTCTCTGTCTTCGCCATTTCCTCGCTATCACTCGCCATTCTGCTACCCACTTCTACCGTTGAAGCTTTCCACTTGTGAAAAATGACAGGTGTATAACGTCTCTTTGCGATGCAATATATAAATGTCGACGACGTGAATATGCTTTAATACCAACGAGAAAGACCGAAGTACGGTAACGTGTCCATCCGAATGTAACATATTTTGTCCCTAAAGGTCTTATAAACAAAATTACCCTCGCCATTTCCTAGGACTTATTATTTACGGAACCTTGGTTGATAATATCTCAGGTTACGAATATGAAAAATCGTACCTTGGGCGTCGGGATATTGGATAGTCGGTCGAAGAGCGTACATACATATAGGAACGGAAGAGTCGGTTGAGCGCTTGCGAGAGAGCGGCCCCTCTGGTGGCGAATACTGGAGGTATCGCCATAATTCTATTCGACATATCAGATCCACCATATTGAATCTAATAATTTTAACTTCGGATTCATAATGGCGGCTCCAGAACCTCCAAGGGATCGCAAAGGATCAAGGGAAGCAATTTTTTTATTATACAGGCTGATTCGCTCGCTAATGTACTCAAAAGCCGTGCTGTCGCTTTAACATCGCGGCAGGGGTGTTTTGTCCGTACACGATAAGTCGATGACTACCGCAGCGAAGACGCAAGACCTCCGCTTAGGCGGCGGCATGGCTTTTCAGTACGCTAGCGAGCAAATCACTCTGTACGTTTTCTTGTTAAGACGTAAGAGTCCGCGGACCTCGGTTTGAGAAACGCTGGTCTAGAACTATACAGTCCGAACGGCGACATCCGATTCGACAAAACTTCTTCACGGCGGGATAACACCTTCGTCGCACTTGTCAACGAAACGGTTGGGCTACCAGGAACGATATCGTCGAATGGACCCACGGCTGCTCGTTGTCGCGGCTAGGAACAAGAGGATTTTTCGGAGCTGGGAGCGAACGGCGTTGGTATTAATTGGCTGGACCAGTCCGTGTGGAGTGGCCCGACGACGCGAACGGGCACCACTACCAACATCGGAACTATCACCGCCACTACCACCGGGAACGCCATTCTCCGCGTTCGAACGTTTTTCGTGGTCCGTGCCACGGAAATGTTCGTTCATTTGGTGACCGTACTGCCTCCTCTTTCTTCTTTCTTCCGCGACCCCCGGGGTCGTACCCTCTTCCTTCTTCGGCCCCTGCCGCAGCTCGGGAACTCGAAGAGACCGACGGGAGTATAGGCCGCTCGGTGTAGCCGTGTCCATACACACGTATACTGGCGCGTAGAAAGGCATAATAAAGGTCGGAGAGCAGTCCGCGCGGACTGAACGAGTGGCTGTCAGCGGTGCACCGTATGGAAGCCAGTTGGTCGGAGTCACCGCGGTCTTCCGGCAGGATTGGCCTTTTTCGTTCTCGATTACGCCTCTTTATTCGCCCACTGGGCGTCGCCTCGGATTTTTCCGCGTGCAGGTTGGCTGTTGCCGGGGAATCGGGTCTCTTATAGGCCGTCGTGTCGCTTTTTCCGCGGCGAGCGTTCCGAGAATCCGCGCGGACCGGCCGAGGCCGAGGTTAAGACGCCTTGGCAATCAAGTAGAACCTCGGGCAAGCAGGGGCGGTTATGGGTGGTTATCGGAAGGGGGTGCACCGGCCTCGGTATAGAGAAAGAGAGGATGTACGAAGGCGGCCATATTTAGAGAAGGAAATCAGTGAAGAGCATTTCGCGCCGTGTACCGTGTTCGACCGTCTGTCCTCGTCTTGCACTCGATACGCTCATCCCCCTTCCTCGTTTCGTCTTCGTTCGACTATAGGTACCTTTCGTTCTTGCTCGCGTCGCGTCTACATACCGTTGTGTCTGCGCCCGTTGAATTTTGACGGATGAAAAGTAACCGAGGTCGTCAGAAGCGCCTGAGGTTTCTTCTCGCCGATGGGGAATTATGGTTTTGCGGCGGGCGAAGGCGTCTCGGCGATCATCGGCACGCTAAAAGACGAATCGGAACGTTCTGTTCCATGCCGCCCGTAGACCTCTGGGCTCTCTCATTCTCGTTCGATGCTTCCTTTTAACACGCGCGTTATCCCGTGGTACTTTACGCACTCCAAAGAACTCTTTGCTTTCGTATCTTTCGTCTCGGCGATCAGTTTTTATACGCTGAGGCTCCGTGAGCGAGGGAGGGGGCGGACAGTTCGCGGTGTTTGTCATTAACCGGCTTATAGAGCCGCGACGCAGCCTCGGAACTTTACTGCTTCGCCGTCGTAAATAGATAGGCAGCATCGGAAAACAATTGTCGGTTATTTGATTCGACGGTGAGACAGAAGCGTGCTTCATGACTTTCCACGGTCTATACATGCTGGTTTTCTGTAACGTTTCGCTGCGCGTGTGTACACTTTACCGTCGCGTGTTCACAAACCTTCGGAGAACCACCCTCTTTGCCAGCCACAGCCAGTCCCCACGGGCACGTACGTACACACGTACACGCGAAGCCGCCGCGCGCGCGCCTATATTCGTTGCGAATACCCAATGGCGTAGAAAAGATTGGGCACGATGTTTCGTCAAATTTAAACTCACAGCACCGTTAGGCTCGTGTTTACCGAGACTCGCTCGATTAAACGTCGACTTAATTCGAGCTTGTGAATTCTTAATTCGTTTGGCGAGCGTAATAGTATTAACGTTTAGTGGTATAACGAACGTTCTGTTTCTAAATTTGCTGCATCTCTTCGACCTGAAATTTGTCAATAAATGTAATTGATTTAAACGATTACAGTATAGGTATATATATATTGTACAATATTTTTTTATGAATTATATTGTCGTTAATTGTGGAAACCGCTTAGCAGTTTCCATAAAATTGTCATCGACGAGCAAACCCAGTTACAGTTAATGTCCATTGCGAATCTTTAAATTAAACAGCGACTTCCACGCCGTTATTTATCAGTTCCTCAGCGTCGCCGAGGAGGGAAGCACTTCTGAACGCGTAAACGTTCGTGCACACGTCAATGGTACGCGTATAATCGCGCGCCTCGAATCCCAGGCTCGATCATTCGAGCCTAGGCAGAGCGGAGCTTTTCAAGCGCTTTTTTGCAGTCGTCGACGCCCGTAGTCGTCGTTGGCTGTCGTCGACGGGCGCGCGAAGCGTTGCTCGAAGCTCGAGAGCTTTTTCTGCATCGCGCCTTCACGGTATGTAATGTCATTTCTCCTCGCCTCGCTGCTGTGACGAAAACACTCCTCCCGATTTCTCCTGCCATTCTCCTTTCCCCCTTTTTTTAATATCGTGCCCGTACGGCTCTCTACCCTCCAACCTTCTTTTTTCTTCTTCTCTTTTTTTTTATTTTGCACTTACCGCAATGTCAGAGCGCTCTGTTAAGAGGTTACCTCGCGGAGCGAACGTGCTGTTTTTCGATTCCACCGTTATGGTATCTGGCCCCGCGTATGAGCCGCGACCGCATTTATCGTCGTAGTCGTCGTCGTCGTATGACAAAGGGAAACGATTCGAGCGCAATAAAAAGCGGCAATATATTAAAAAGTAATAGTCTGTTTCTTCTTCTGCTTCGTGCTCTTTTTCCTCCTCTCTCCTCCCTTTTGTCTCGTCCTCGACAAGCGTGGAACGCAGGTGGAGCGTGCACGATAAAAAGCATTTTCTACGAACCAAAGGAATACCATTTTTTTTTTTTTTCTACTTTTCTCTCGTCGGTTCGCGTTATCGACGCGAGCCAGAATTATTTTTTGCCCCGGTTTATCGGAATTGTTCGCGTTGCTGCACGGGAATTGAGCGCGGAGCAGCTTTGTTCCGGAGGAACGACTTCAGATAGGATTCTAATGACTTTTCACGCATCGAATCCTAGTCAGGTCCAAAGATCCCGTCGTTGCTAAACTTTTTCGTACAAGCTGACGCGCGCGCGCGTTCTCCGTCTAACCGTGACGGTTTGTGGTCGATGATAAAACTTTCCGCTTGATCTATTGCCGCTTCGGCAATTAATTCTCGCCCGGCCGGCTGATATCAGCGCGCTCGTGCGTCTGTTATCAGGAAGCGTGGAAATAGTGACGGTCACTGAAACGTCGGATCGCGGGCGTTATAGGTGTTTTCGCGGAAAATCATTTTTTGATCGTTTTACCCAACCGAAACCGATCTAGGATACATACGCAACATATATATATATATATATATGTATATACGTATGTATTATTTCGAGCTGGCCGGATTCCGTTAATATTTTGATCCGAAACAGATTGATTCTCGACTACAGTGACTGATGCTATTCCGCAGCGATTGTTTTTTCCTGGCTTTTAATCTCATATTGTTTTCGTTGGTTAAATACCTTTTAGCCCAGGGTTTTTTTTAATGGAGGCCGTATACAACCTAGGAAGTTTAAAATATATGCAAATATAAATAATAATAAATATATGAAAGTATGGCATACAATAGTAGAGAAAACAAGGTGAAAAGACAAGGTTCAATTCAATTATTGTTTTGAATCACAGAATGTCTTGTTAACAACTTCCACTGCACACAAACTGAATCCTTTCTGTCCATTGTTACCTTTCACTCCGCCAAATCCGCCGATTCTTTCTTGTACGCTGCGCCTTGCTATTTCAGTACTTTACCCGATCACATTCTCTTACTCCATATTTTTCTTTCCTTTGACACAGTTGTCTGTTGCTACGAATAGGAGCTATTTACGAAACAGCTCGTCATTTTCTCTTTCTCTCTTACGAATAAACATTCACCGATGCATATTGCCAGAGTCGTTTCCGTGTTGAAAAACAATATTGCCAACCTTATTACTTTAACAAAGGTGGATCAGTTTTGATCCGTATTAGTTATGAAAAAGATTTCGATTGTTATTTCTATTAGTAAAAATTTTACATACAATAACCGGTCTGCGGCCAACCCTTTTCATCTTTTGCACACACGCCAGGAACAGCCTTGGTTGAATTATAGGTTAGGTTTAATAGTAATGGACTTGAATCTCATTTTTTATAATAACCTATACGTAAATTCTTACGATGTATGGATCCCGTATCCAGAGGGTTAATTAAATATGGAAAAGGTTATTCTGATATCCGGTTATCAACTCGGGAATTTACCTCTCAGCAACGACTGAATTTTACGCGGGATAATACTGTTCTCTACGCGAGTATATTGGAATAACACCGACACTGGCGTATCAAAACAAAAACTGTCTGTATATCGTTAACACTGTTATAAAACGTTGCGAAAGAAAAAATAGTGTGAAACAAAATATGAAAACGATCGCTAAATTCGAACAGTGAACGAGCGAGCCACTAGAGTGAGCCACTAGATTGAGCCACTATAGGGGCCCGTCGTTCAAGAACACGACATTCGCGAAAACCACTGTAGTGGCGCATCGTACTTAAGAGGTTAAGGTCGAAAATGTTTTAATGAATTCTACAAACCTCGCGAAGACTGTTTTCTATAAATTATTCTCGTTACAATGGAATCTGGGGGTTGTCCTAACCTCGTTGCACTTTATTCGCTCGGAACAAGCGCGCCGATCGAGGGCTGTCTTCCTTTGCCTCCGCGTTGGTCGCTAATCGAATTTACCAATCCATCGAATTACACGTCCGATCGGTCAGCGTCGACAATTAGTCAAATTGCTCGAATAAATGTCGCTCTCGATTAAACTCGCCGTCAAGCGGAGACTGGTGCCAAAATCGGTCCGTTTCGCGAAGTGACGCGACGACAACGATCGGTTTATTCGTCGGGCGGCAAAACACCGCCGGTTACGAGACCGAGGGGGACGTCGAGACGCTTGTCGCCGCGATATCGAAAAAGAAGATCGAGTCGTGGCGAACGACGGGGCTACGTACAAGCGGCTGGATCGCCGTTAGCGCGAAATGCTTTCGCCGGATATCGAGCGGACGTGTAGCCACCGCGTACCGATTGATGGTCGAGCCAACTGGCACCCGGGCACTTGGCAAGAATGATGCAATTAACCAATAAACACGTTTTCCAACGAGGCGACTGCACGCATACGCGCACGCAACCCTTCCACAAGCCACGTTTGTCGAGGCGCACGCATCGTCGCGAGAAGTCACGTTCCGTGCTTCGTGCTGCATTCCACCGTTCGTCCGCCATCGACGATCGCGTTCCCGCTTCGACCGTCGATCCCCTTGCGGGCGAGCTCGGAAGACATTAGTTTTTTACTTCGCGAGTCGATGGTCGCGCCACCTGAACCCGAATGAACCGCCTCGAGCACGCTACAATACGTCTTGATCGGCGTGAATTCTCCTGATCCATAAAGGCTCTCGCGTCGAATGCTTTCACGAAGCAGGAAATTCGATACAGCTCCGCGAGGTCGCGAAAGGAAGGCTAATTCGAGCCATGCAACGATTAGCCGCAAGTATCTTTATTCTGTAACGATATCGTAAACGTTGTCGACAATTAATTGGCGTATTCTACGCGTATCGCGACGAGTTCACTCGTCGTGTCCACGGTACGTACGAAAAGACTGGAGTCGTGAAGTTTCGTTAAAATCGAGAGAGGTTAGGGTGGCGCTTCGTGGATGTTACTTGCGAAAAGTTTAATGTAGACCACGTCACAGGTAATCACAGGTTGGAATCACGTGTTTGTTTCAGAGGAGTGTGTTTCACGAACTTGTCTTAATGCCAGAGACCCTAAAATGGAACGGGCGTAACGATATCGAATTTTCTACAAAACTGGAGGTTCGGAACTGGGTTATTGTGTTTAACAGCCAGACGTCTGCTAAGTTCTACCTTCCTCCAAAATTAAAGCTGCAAAGAGCAGACGAAAAAGCGAGTAAAACGGACTATATTTTCGGTCGTCGAACTTAATTTGAAATAAAATTTTTAAACGTATAATAAAAGCATCCTATCGATAAATCTCTGCATAAAATTAACGAGTACAAATACTATTACAAATATGAATCTAGTTTTCGAAAAATGTATGGCTCTGATTGTATGTCACGATAAAAATAACACGATACGTTTGCAGTCACACAACGTCGACACTGAAATGTTGTTAACGAGTAAAAATTTAAAATAAAAACTTGTCAAACTGACGGGAAGTTATTCGTTTAGGTAGACGTGTTGAACTCGAAATTTTTATTTGCTAACAACATACCAGTATTGATTTTGTTCAAATACAAACTTATGGCGTTATCATTATATTCGTTGCAACATACGTGTGTTCATTTACGCATATTATTTTTATGTAAACTGTTATTAAAGTCGTGCCGTATCAAATCAGACATATTTTTATTTTCTCATGCTCTGTGTAATGCGAAAAGAATCTATAAAGAAATTCATCTTGGGAATGTAAAAGTAGAGGATTTAACCTTACAAATCATTACAGGTAAATTATTATACGACATTCTTGCACGAAATTACAATATTTTAAATATTGACAACGTTTCTGGCTTTCTTGCGTTTGTACGTGTCGCAATTAATAAACACACATTCTGTTTAGGTGCTAAATTTAACGCATTCAATTTTCTGACGAGCACGGACTTGGATCGAAGACAAAGAACATTACACGAACGTGAGAAAAAACTACTTTTCTTTTGGATAATCAATGGGGTTGCATGCGCCAGAGTCACGCAATATGTCGTTTGTAATCTTATATCTCCAAATCGCGGTAGAATTATTACGCGGACCGTGCAATCGTTTTGATATTCAGCGATCAATTTCTGCCCGACAAACTGGCCGAACAATAGAGCGATGCAAATAAATAGCTGTCCGTAGGAATTCCGTCGGCATTAATAAAGCACGCGTTGACAAACACCCATGCTAAACAAACTATAAACATCGATGATCCTAAATATTTATCATTGTCATTGATAAACGGAAATCGGTTTCAACTGTTTAAATAGGGACACGCACGAACGAGCACGATCGATTCGCTCGTGGCGTTTCTGGAAAAAGGCGAATTGCCGAAACGATCGTTGTCGACGAAATTACAGAGCCGACGTATCGTGCACGGCTTTAAGGAAATAGTTGCAAAAAGAGGGAAAAAGTTGGTCGCTAAAACGCTGGGCAAATACGATAAACGGGGAGATATGTTTGAGAAACGTCGACCGTTCGTCAAAGTCGACAGTGTAAAATGCAACGTTAACTCCGTTTTGTTTGCGACAGAAGGCAACCGGTTTTTACGCGATCCGCCGAGGCTCGCGTTACGTTCGAACGCGACGACAAAAAAGTAGAAGTTGAAAAGGAAAATAAAAGAGAAAAAGAAAAGAAAAAAAAAAAAAATTATCTCTCGCTTAATGTGACGTGCGCGTAATATTCGGTGAAGCGTCCTATTTTTGTCCGGGCTTATCCGGTTAAATGCTTCGTCGATATGTCAGGAGATAGCGAACAAGGAATTCATATCGAGCGTTCCAGTTCGATGACAAGCGATGACGTGTTCCTTTCCAGCTTTCGCGATTCGAATTTATGCGGCAGATTTCTGTGTCTTGTATTACAGTAAACGGTTTCGTGCTTTACATACTCTAGCGAATGTGCCTGCCATTACTAAGTATTAGTCTTGGAGTGGTAATTAATCTCGTACCAGTAATCATACAAGTTGTAATTATACGTTTGTTTCGAGATCCAATGATTTTCTATTACGAAATTTGAACAGCTGTAGAAAATAATATTGTCGCTTTTTATACGAGATTTATTAACCTTAACATCTAATTTTGTCGATCGTGATAGATTTTTAAATATACGATTGTACTTACATCAATGGTAAACAAGCTATTATTATTCAGTACGCACAATAGGTACAGTGTCTAGAGCCTAAAAAAATTCAAGAAGTCATTCTTCGTTTGATCTTTCGGAATTCTCGACGGCAAAACGCCCAAGTTTGTAGCGGTGTAATTTCCATTTTTTATACTAGATGGCGCCACCAAATTCTACGTACCGTCACTGCAGATACTTATTTACATTAAAAATCTGTGAAATAATTCTTTTGTTTAATTGTTCTTTATAATTCAGCTTTGTTTCAGTTGTGGTAAAGCGAATACCTATGTAATATTTAAAAAAAGCCTTAATTTGTCTAAGAAAATGCGTTAATGCAAACCTTAGCCGTCAGTCATGCTTGACGGTGAAATATACTAGTCTACTGTAATATTCTCGACAGCCCGCGGCCATCAACGAAAAATGATTTACGTTCTACGTGCTATCTGCGTTACGATCGGCTCAAATTACAATCGGTAAACCGCGTTCGCGCGCGTTGGTCAGCCACGGTGTCATTAGCGAGCCTCCGTAATTTCTTCTTCCATTTGCCCGTTACGTACGTAGACGCAGCGAGACGAGCCGCGAAATTTCGTGACGAACACAGCTCGCGTGTCACCGCTCGTTAAAACTGCTCACCCCGCCTGTCGCTCCACTTTGTTCCTCGTGTCCTAGAAGCTAACCCCCCACTTCCACTTTACTTCTTCGTTCCTGCTAAATAACGCTAAGATTAAGTGTCACCGGGCCGAGCTCGGCAAGGGTAAAGCGATAATAATTGTTTGTAGAGAGTCGAGGCGGAAAGGTCGCCGATGGTTACCACCCCATCCAAAGGGGATGTATACACGCCTGTAACCGGTACGAATACACGTGTGTAAAGTATACACGGTAATACGTTGAATATAGACGCGCTCGAGTACGAGTCACTGGGACGAAAAGAGGCCTGAAGAAGGATCGTGGTGGGGCGAGAAGGAAAGACGGTGGAGGGGGAAGGATACCCTATGTGTGTTCTCGAGGGGAGAGAAGGGCGTGGTACACTGGCAAGTACGGGGTCGTGGACGAAACGGACGGGCGGCTGAGATAGCGAGAACGAAAATGAGAGAAACTAAACAAGCGTGACAAGGATGACAGATGACCGGAGGGAGACTGAACTCCAATCTGAAAGATTCGTGGCTGCGAATGGGACGAAAGTAAACCGACCGAAACGTGCAGACCGTGGCAGAAGGCACTGCGATTGTAGCGGAAAGGTCTGAAACGACACGGGCGAGGGATTACAGGGGAAAAGTACGCGCCGTAGGGAAAACGAATTTATTCGTTGCCGTGTTTACGCGCGCTCCCTCCGCTGTTCGACGTTTTTTCGTATCCGCGGGCACGACACGGAACCGGTGGCAATGATTTTATTCTCGCCCCTGTCGCGGCCGATATTGTTGAAACGCGAATCGCGCGGTAATCGACAGAAATGGGAGATAATTATTTGAAAATTATTCGTGGTCGTGAGCGCGCTACGGTTTAATTTAATAAAAGGCTTCGAAAGAATCGCGAAGCCGTTCGTTATGAAGCGATCAGTTCTGCGTGTAATGAAGAGGAAGGTTAACACGGGTTTTCCGGCGCACGTTAGCGATGTTCAGCGTGTCCCGGAGTAATAATTTAATACGCGCCATGTAATGCTGTTATAAACTCACCGCAGGATCTACCGCGCAAATCTCGTTTTTGCGTACGTAAAAATGCAAAGCGGATCGCGACGAGAACGGATTCCCGTCTCGCTGAAACGTACGAGCACATACGGAGCGGACGGAAAAGAGACGAACGAGCTAAGAGCCCGATTGTCGGAGGTGCGCGCTCAAGAGAGGGAAACGGCGAGCAAGAAGAGGATAGAGAACGAGCGAGCGAACGAGCGTGCGACAGAGAGAGGAAAAGCAAGCGAGGGGAGACCACGTGGTGTCACGGTTAGCAGTGGGAGGGCGTAGCGGGCGACGGTGCGGGAGAAGGAGAGGGAAGAGCTTCCCCTCGGCTCTGCGGTTGATTAGTTGATACCCGTCCGTCGTCGAGGGTGGATCGTTCAACCGATGTCTTGTCTTATGTGTCGTCGCGTATTCACATCGTGTAACTCTAACGTGATTCAACGTCGCTGCGCATTCCCATTGTATCCCGTGAACCGTGCGTCGCTTTTCCTCTCGGTGTCTCTTTGTGAAACGAGTACAAAGCGAGTGGCCGGGGGACTCGAAGAAAGTGACCAGTGCAAGTGTGCGTGCGCGTCGACTGTAGCCCGTCTTGTGTTTTCGTTTTTTTCTCTCCGTTTTTCTTTTCCGAGAGCAGTGAATAATAGTGCGTACAGGCTATGACCTGGGATACCGCTGGATATACCTGAGGATAACGGAGACATATCCATTACTCCTGACAGGACTTCGTCGTGACGGGAGGGAGCAACATAACCTCTTTGAGGGCTCTCTGACGATAAGATGTACCCCACTGCCGGTATAAACGCAGCGGCAGCTGTGGCAGCTGCGGCACGGCACCCGGTAAGTGGTTTTATTTCTTTTTCTTCTGGTCGAACTTTTTTTTCTCTCTCTCCCTGCGTGCACGCTTGACAGGAATGACTGGCACGACTTGGCGATAAAAATAAAATATAGAAAAAGATTCGGAGCATTGAGACATCTCGCAGCGAGTTTACGAGGCGAACATTTTTAGTTTCGCGTTTAATCGCGCTGAGGCGTGTAATTCAGTTCGACATGGCCGATACGACGGACGAACTTAACGTGCTGTGCGTTGCAAAATTGTGCTCCTAATCAACCGAACTAGATTTTAAACGATCATAAAGCGAACGTAACGAGTGTTTCGGTCATTGATCGCCACGACAGTCGTATCGTTTTCTTGGTAATTGTGCGTCACGAAAAAAGCTGTTTTTCCATGACTCGCGAACGAAATCGTTTTTTTTTTTCCCTATTTTTTACCCGATCGAACCGTTTATCAAGCACGTTTTTACTTACCGAGAAATTGTACACAAGCCAGACGAGACTACTTAACGCGCGCCGGTGACCTCGCTTCATTTTGCTGTCAATAGCTGATGATTACCGGTACAAAGCAACCGTGAAAATATTCAGATCGCTCGCAAGATACGAGTAACATAGTCGTGTAATCGTGTAGTCGGTGTTTCCCTGACATTGTCGTGCACGCGGGACGACGTAGGTACAGTGGCGAACAAAACTGTAAGCACAAGCCAAGAATTTCTTTATGAATAATTCTTTGTATATAATGTAGTTTAGAATCTACAATTTAAATATGCAATAAGCAAATGAGTTTTAAACGACTGTCTAATAAAAAGGAATACATAGTAAAATAGATTGTATACATTCGGTACAGTCTTTTGTTCGAACAAGAGCGATTGCACAGGCAAAAAATGTCTGTTTCAGAAAATTCTACATTAAATTTTTAAAATAATATCGCGTATTTTACGTTCAAAGATCACCTAGAATTCATTGTGATACTTATTTGACATCGTTATCGTTGTTTGTTCCTCGCGTTTCGATAGAAAGAAGTAAAAAGTCGTAAAAATGAAACACAAAGTAAAAGAGAAAACTTTTTCGTAAATTCAGGCTCTACTTTTGTTCACCGAAAGCAACATCGTACTTTCTCAATTTTTTTTTGTTCTACTTCTACTAATTGTGATCAATGGTATTCATGTCTGAAAAATAAGTAGATACAATGTGGCTGGTATTAAAAGAAAGTCGCAATTCAACGATGTAGGCAGTTTCTCATTATTTTTCATCAAATTATCTTTTTCAGTATTGGGTTAACACCATTATTACATCGCTACCCTCGTATTACCAGTTGATTGGAGATTCTTATGATGTAATTTAATAATTGACTTTCTCCGAATCAAAACTCCGTCGTCTAATTGGAAAAGAGCAAATATACTCTCATCAAAAATCGATTACTTTTATTTTTATACTCTTTTGCAAATTCGACTTTTTCGCTTTAGAGTGCCATAGAATGAACTTCGAAACATGCCTTTAATGCGTTTCTACGGTAATTACCGATGGTCATATTGAGGATTCCCTATTGTGCTATTTTATATTCATACCGCAAGAGGGCAGCGTTAGAAACAACATTTCCAACATAATACATACCCGAGTTGTGTCATATCCGATTAGGAAAGTGTAAATTTCGTTAGATAATAAAATAAAAATTTCCTTATGCAAAAGTTAATGTTGCCTCATTGCGTTCGAGCACGAGGTAATAAAGTTATCTCATGGCGAAAATGAAATGTTTATAACGACTTCTTCCACGTCTGTGACTAGTTTTATTCCAAGAATCTTTTCTTTGCCAGTACATACGCACATACGTTCGTCGCTGCAGTTGTTCTGGGCATCATACAAACCGGTGAAATTAAATTCAACCTTCCTCGACGAGCTACCAATTTAAATGGCACGCTGGCAAGAAATAAGGTTGCGAAAATTGCACCTGGTAACCCATCGTCGTGCGATTCTTTTTCTCCGCTCCCCTTGCAATTCATCGTCTCCGTTCGGCGTCGGATATCGAATACGCATCGTGTGTACCCTCGCGTTCGAAAATCCTTTCAATTGTGAGCGCACTTTCGATAAGTATCGTTCGTTGCAGTACCGGTCGAGCCTCTCTGTCCATGCTAATTCGAGTTACCGATATCGACCGGCGCGGATACCCAGCCATAGACTCTCCCGTCAGATAGATCCGTAGTCCACAGTGCGTGTATGTTTTTTTTTTTTTTTTTTTTTATCATCGGCGTCACTCGAACGGAATAAAAAGGCAGACCTAAAAAGTACTGTCGGGCTTTTTTTGCGTGCTGCGTTGGAACGGCAGCAACGGCGACTTGCGCGCGTACCCGTGCGCCAGACGGACTCTCTTTCAGATCGTTAGTCGAATGAATCCCGGTCCCGTATTTATTTTCTCTCGATAGTTTACCCACGTTCCGCGCGCAACCTCCCTCCTCGTCGACCCTGGTCACCGCCGCCATTCCCCCACCGTTCCCATCTTGTCGGCACACACGCGGCTGAAACTCCCGATGCGCGCGAGAGACAGTTTGCACAGGCGTCTGTGCGTTAAATACCTGTGCCGTCGATCTATTGCGTACGAAATTGACGCGAATCAAATTTTGTTAAATTTCTTTTGTTTTTTGGGACTGTTTGGAGAATTATCGTAGGAGGACAGAAAAGGAAAAGGAGGGGACGCGTTTCGTCAGGGCCTGCTAAGCGGAGTCGTCAAGTAAGGCTTTCTAGCAGGCCCTTGGGAAATCGGTCGCAGATTGTATACAGGGTGTTCGGCCACCCCTGGGAAAAATTTTAATGGCAGATTCTAGAGGCCAAAATAAGACGAAAATCAAGAATACCAATTTGTTGGTGGTAGCTTCGTTAAGAAGTTATTAACGTTTAAAGTTCCGCCAATACTGAATTTTTTTCTCGAAAGTGGGTAGGATTTCGGGGGTATGTCTATTCACCAAAAATGATTATAATTGGTCCCTGCAATTAAAAATAATTTTTTTAGAACGATTTGAAATTTTTTAATTTTGTCGAAAAATTTCACACCTTCACGAATTTTTTTCTCGGAAGTGGGTAGGATTTCGGAAGTATGTGTATTCACCAAAAATGATTGTAATTGACCCCCGCAACCGAAAATAATTTTTCCAGAACGATTTGAAATTTTTGAATTTAATTGTTAATAACTCTTTACCGAAGCCTCCATCGCCAAATTGGTATTCTTGATTTTCGTCTTATTTTGGCCTCTAGAATCCTCTATTAAAATGTTTCCCAGGGGTGGCCGAATACCCTGTATAGCAACCGAGGGGTTGTTCGAGCGCTTGTGAGAATGCGACCCCTCTGTTGGCGAGTATCAGAGGCGACGTCACATTCTTTTTCTTTTTACTTTTATTCGTTTTTCACCCATTGCGCGTTACACGCGCGGCGAGTTTGCAGCGGTGGCGCGGCAGACGGTCGGAAAACGAACGAACGAGCGAACGACCGCGGGGAGGCGAAAAGATCGCCGAACGTCGGATCGTCGACGAAATAATATTTGGCCGGCGAGCAAATTTTCATTCGGCCGTAAACAGGCCGCCAGACGACGCGGAAAAGCTCGTTGGAACGACGAAAATAAATCCATGTATCCGTGACCGCCAGCGGCCAATATCCGCGATTACATTACGCCTCGTACGTGTGGCATCGTATATAGACGAGAACGTGTACCGACGATTACCAATCGAGTAGACGAAAAAAAGGAGGATAGGAAAGGAAGTAAATCCCGGATAAGGAGGGACACCTCTGTCGCTCGGAATTACCTGGAACTGCTGGAACACTTCCAATACAGTATCGGAAGTGGAACAGATTTCTTCACTCTGAAAGCCCGATTTAGGTGATCCATTTTTATTCGATGCGTTGTCGTTCTTTATTTTACACTGCCGGAGAAAATGATAGGACGTTTATTTTTTAATATTCCGCGTAATATAATTGAATATGTGTACATTTTAGACACTGTATATATTAGTAATGTCCTTAGAGGTGAGCATAATTAATATCAAGTCAGTATCTCGTGCACAAAGAAACTTACGGAAAATAATGTAAAAATGTATTGATTTTAGTCGGACAAAATGATAGGTCATTACAAAAATATTTAGTGAAACCACCTTTTTGTTGGACGACGTCTAATGAACGCTCAGGAATTGATTTGTACAATTTTTTATAAGAGATATTTCTTTTATAGCAAGATTCTTTTTCTTATTATTGTTAAACGGTCGGAATAGATCGATGGCATTTATACAAATTTCTCATGCGAGCCATGTTTACTACTTTACTTGTGGTCGTTGAAGGTGATCGATATTCTATCAATTCTATAGTTACTATTAATACTCCGTTTCAAAATATCGGTTGTTTCGGTTAATACAAGGTTGGCGTTAAAAACTTATTATACTATACTGTATTATTATAAAAATTTATTTAATTTCTGGTCATCCAGTTTTTGGCTGTACCACGAATTACATACGTGGACGGAATAGTCCTTTACGAGATTGTACGCGTTCGATATCAAATGATCGCTCGTGTCTACCTTATCCTATCGTAAACGAATCTTCCGTTGAACCGTGCACGATCGGTAAGTAGTCGGGAGTTAACGCTTTCCATTTTATCGCGGTAATACGCGCCGTTTAGAGGCTTCCGTAATCGATAGGGGCTTATATAAAAATTTACCTCGAGGACACGGTCGATGGCGGTCGACTACGCGTACATCCCGTTGTCCCTTTGTCGTTGCTTTGACCAACCATATCTTAACTTTCCACGGTTTAATCCGGTAATCCTATTAACGTTGCTGGATCGTAAAATTCGAGCCTCTCTCTCTCCCGGCAGGTGAGGTTACAATTTACAGAGGGGACGGAGTTGATTGTTGACAAGTGTCTGCAGTGTAAACACAGGTGTATGGGTCTTGGAACGAAGATAGAGATAGAGAGAGAAGGAAAAAAAAAAGGAATGTTACCTGAGTCGCGTTCGGTTCCGACATCGGTCATGTTTACCCGCCATTGTCGTCCTCGATTGTTTGCTTGGCTCGTTACCGGAGTTCCTCGTACTTTTATCGATCGTTCACAGTTTCCTATAATAATTTTCGAGCAAAAGCGATCCATTTTGACGCGGATGGCTTGGGATTGTCGAAACGTTGCTCGGGTGCATCGTCGTCAAAGAACTCGACTATTTAGTAGAGTTCGCGATATGTATTTACGAGAAAAACCAACGCGATCGAAGATTTCTAATATTTATTATTGTTATTATCTCGAACACATGGATTTTCATACGTAGATATCGATGTCCATTGTCACGCTAATCTGTAATTAAATTAAGATCGAAAAAGTCGTCAATTAGTAGACGCTAATTTAGGAAAATCCGTATAATCGAAAGCTTTTGGCGGAAGATATTCGTTTTAAGTCGCTAAAAGTAGAGCTAAAAGAGCGATATTACAATAATCTTCTCTTCTTTGTAAATATTACTTAAGGTTATAAAAATTCGTAGAACGAAAGGCTCTCGAACAAAGGTATTTGTTTTAAGCTATATAAATCCGAATGCTTCAGTGACAACGTTCCGATCGGTTTAATTCCTTTCGACTTCAATTGATATTTATTTGAATTCTTGTTAATTCCAGTTTGATCGATCGAGATGTTCCAGCGAAATATAAAATTTCTACGTTTTCGTATTACTCTCTGAAGTTGTTCATCTTTTATTCATTACTGATTATTAAATTTTGCCTCTAAAAATCCATGTTATTCGACACCTTTCATTACATCTTACTTCGAGCTAAAATACTTTATATTTACAGTTTTGTTTATATTACAATACATTTTTCTTCAATTTGGCGCCAAATAATCAGAACATTTTGAACAATTGTGTGTCTGTTTTTTTTTCTGTGTTACCACGGTACAGATCGCGTTCGTTTTGTCGCCAATCGAAAAAAAATAGGTGGCAGAATCGAAGTCGAGAACGATTGCTCGTCGTATAATTGTCGTCTGGCGCGTAGTCGTAGGAGAGCAAGGGGGGCGTGGAACGTAAAAGGAGGATGGTACGCGACAAGGGGAATTGAAGGGGGGTAGAAGTGTCGGGGGGGATGGGATATATTCAGCAGGATCAGGGCGAAATTGAAATCGAGACGAGCAGGACGATGACGGGAGTGGGACGAAGGATCGGGGATGAGGGCGAATGAAGGGGTTCGAAGTACGATTGCACGAAATTCGCGGTCCGCACGCTTGCGAGCTTCCGCAGGGACCGCAATATGCATTGGTAATTACACGGGATGAATTACACCGCGGAATGAGCGAAGCGTGTTACGTGTAATTGACGCGCATTATAAATCTCGCGACGTGCAAATAGCTACGGTGCCTCCCATACGCGTGAATCGCCTACGACCGGACGTCCATTTTTGTTTCTCTTTTCGAACGCGTCCATCTTCGATTTCGCTGTGAAATCTTTTCGGGGACGATCGTTTGTCGCTTCGACGAGATATTCGTTTCGAGTTTAACACGTTCACTGCCCGACCAAAACCGTATAACATTCTGCAAATGTAAAATTTTGATTTTAGAAAATTTGTTTCACCACTTATTTTTGTGAGCTTGCTAAAATTCACAAATTCTATCCAAAATTTCCCCCAACGTCTTAATTTGGGATTGAATTTTTCTAGTATCATAATGGTAAATCCTGTTTTGAGCCTCACATAGAAACAAGTATTTTTCTGGCTAAATATTGCTTTATTTTTCAACATAGTTTCCTCTTGAGTCAATACACTTTTCCCAGCGATGCTGTAACCCTTTCAACCCTTCCAAATAGTAGTTGGCGATATTTTAAGCTTAGGAAAGAGGAAAAAATCGCTGGTGGTCAGATCTGGTGAATATTTGGCGACCGCCAAAGTGTGAGCTGGTCTATCTTTACAAAAACACTGACATCGACTGACACAGACGACTATCAAGCAACAACTGACCGTCCAAAATCGCTGAAACTTTCACAGATATTTGTCAAAGCATATACCATTGTACTACCAAAATGGTTCTGACGAGAAACGTCACCTTCGTGTCGAGGCACAAAACTTTTCAGACGACCCTTGCATGGGTGACGTGGCAGTCAAAGTGTTAACCTCGAAACGCTCATTTTGCGCAGTATTTTTTAAAACGTTTGCACAGCCACGGTGAACATGTAAGATTGCTCGAATTTCGGTACACCACCGACGTGTTCTCGTCTTTTAAACGATTCGAAACGAGTCACGCCCGACCAGGAGGTGCTAAAAGACTTTCTGGCGTCGCTAATTTACACGGTATGCAAACCGATCGGTCGGGAATCTCTTGTCGTTTAGCCGCAGACGGTTCGAAAAGTTTATCCGCGGTCGTGAAAGCAGAAGCGAAACGAGTCTCCCGCTCCACGGACACCGCCCCCTGACTCTTCTTTCTCGGATCCGACGAAGAGTTACACCTTTCTTCTCGTTCGCGTCGTGACTCATTTGAGCGTTTCAGCGCTTGACCGAGTTGACACAGGCGGTGTTATTGGCACTCTGGAGGGCCGCCAGGGTTGCTTACGTACAAGCTGTACAAATATTATTTCCGGGCAAACTGGCTCGCCGATCATTACGAAACTCCAGGCGGAAAGTTTTAACAGGGACCTCCCCCTCCATCCCTGCTACGTCCCGCCGTCTCTCTCTTCTCCGTTCAGTCCTCCAGACGATACTTTAAACTTCTAGGCGAACCGATTGTTATACAGGATCGACGGTGTTTCCAGACCGACTACTTCAACGCAGCCAGAGGATTTTGAACCGCAACGAACGAACGCTCTCGCAGCCGCGTCGCTGCTTGTCCGAGTAATCGAAACATTCCGGGCGACTCGAAACTCTCGAGGCGAATCGAGAGTAGCTACGATAAATTTTTCTCCCGGTTGTTTTGAATAATCGAGCTATAGAAACTTCGTTACCCGAATGTGCAACGTTCCTAAGACGAACGTCGTCCTTTTCTGCAACTAGAGGGCGAAACTCGACACCAGGTAGATATTAGATTGTACGGGAAGTAATTTCATTTTTCTCCTTCGTGAAAAGGAACAATTTTCTTATAATATATAAATATTTTGTTGAATCGTGTACTGACCATTTTGGTCCAACATCTTTTGCCATCTTCCTGGTAGTAGCATAATTCGATGCTCGTGAAATTTCTGACCTTCATTTATAAAAAACTGATGCAAGTAAGGCGCAAACATTTGAATTGGTGGTAGAATGTCTGGAAATTATTGAGCTCGGAGAATTCTAAAAGCGAAACAATAGATCCGCTCGAATATAGTAACCGTCGCAAAATTCAGGTAGTTGGGGAAACACAGCGTGGAAAAATTGCCTGTCGACTATGGTGTATATGTGTATAGTAAAAATGACTCGCTCGACCCTGGAGTTCGGGCAGGCAACGTCATAAACCGTCACCCTTGGACGGTAAGCTGGAAAAAGTCACGTTGTGTATTCCTGGAAACGGCTACCTGCTATTTTAGTTCTGTAATATCCATGAGAGATACAATGCGCCAGGTATACTACCGCTGATCCCATTTTTAAATTCTATGCAAACGACGTCGAAATCCTCGAAGCACCCAAATCGTCTTGGAAAAATATTTTCGGTCACGGGACTCAATTACAATAATTTTTGGTGAATAGACATACCCCCGAATTCCTATCCATTTTCGAGAAAAAAATTGGTGTAGGTGTGGAATTTCTCGATAAAATTAGAAATTTTCAAATCGTTCTAAAAAAAATTATTTTTAGTTTTAGGGGTCAATTACAATAATTTTTAGTGAATAGACATACCCCCGAATTCCTATCCATTTTTGAGAAAAAAATTGGTGTAGGTGTGGAATTTCTCGACAAAATTAGAAATTTTCAAATCGATCTAAAAAAATTATTTTTAGTTTCAGGGGTCAATTACAATAATTTTTGGTGAATAGACATACCCCCGAATTCCTACCCACTCTCGAGAAAAAAATTCGTGTAGGTGTGGAATTTCTCGACAAAATTAGAAATTTTCAAATCGTTCTAAAAAAAATTATTTTTAGTTTTAGGGGTCAATTACAATAATTTTTAGTGAATAGACATACCCCCGAATTCCTATCCATTTTTGAGAAAAAAATTGGTGTAGGTGTGGAATTTCTCGACAAAATTAGAAATTTTCAAATCGATCTAAAAAAATTATTTTTAGTTTCAGGGGTCAATTACAATAATTTTTGGTGAATAGACATACCCCCGAATTCCTACCCACTTTCGAGAAAAAAATTCGTATAGGTGTGGAATTTCTCGACAAAATTAGAAATTTTCAAATCGTTCTAAAAAAAATTATTTTTAGTTTTAGGGGTCAATTACAATAATTTTTGGTGAATAGACATACCCTCGAATTCCTATCCATTTTTGAGAAAAAAATTGGTGTAGGTGTGGAATTTCTCGACAAAATTAAAAATTTTCAAATCGATCTAAAAAAATTATTTTTAGTTTTAGGGGTCAATTACAATAATTTTTGGTGAATAGACATACCCTCGAATTCCTATCCATTTTTGAGAAAAAAATTGGTGTAGGTGTGGAATTTCTCGACAAAATTAGAAATTTTCAAATCGATCTAAAAAAATTATTTTTAGTTTCAGGGGTCAAGTACAATAATTTTTGGTGAATAGACATACCCTCGAATTCCTACCCACTTTCTAGAAAAAAATTCGAGAAGGAGTGAAATTTTTCGACAAAATTAGAAATTTTCAAATCGTTCTAAAAAAATTATTTTTAGTCTCAGGGGTCAATTACAATACTTTTTGGTAAATAGACATACCCCCGAATTCCTACCCACTTTCAAGAAAAAAATTCGTTACCGAAAATATAATTTCTGGTTCTCCGAAATTTCGTGCATATCTTTAAAAATTATAATTTCTGAACGGATTGGAGGATTTTAATATTTCAAAATGCAAATAATGTGTAATAATGGGGCGTTAGAGCTCCCAAAAAATGGGCCAAAAAAATTCATTGGATGTAAGGTCTACTCGTATACCTCTTCTGTGATTATGTGTTCTCTGTTTTATTAATTTTGTTCTGCCTTTGCGTATAGATAAATGAGATATTGTAAATAAAGCCACTGTAAGTAGAATACGAGTGCAGAGGGTTCGATGAGAAATCAGTGTTCGCAAATACGATGAAATCGAAACAAACGTTTACTTTTGTTTTTGGGTAAATTCGCCGTGGCTGGTCGTTTCGGGGCATGCGTAGTCCGTCGTGTCGCTATATGAAACCCGTGGAACACTATCGATAGTGCTTGGTACCGTGAAGTGCTCGAGAACAAATTGAAGCTGGCTATGCGCAACAAACGTCGTGGGTTGTTGAGTAAAGGGGTTATCCTGCAGCGTGACAACGGCACGGTCCCCACTCGGCTCGACTAACACAGGAAACAATTCAGCGGTTCGGCTGGGAAATTTCCCCTCGTCCGGCCCATAGTCCAGATTTGACGTCGAGCTGGTACCCATAGCTTTTTTTGCTCCCCCAAAATCTGATTTACGAGGCGCGATATTTGCGTACGACGATCGAAGTAACCCTTTCGCGCTGAGAAGGTTCGAGCCTCGGGGCAAAACGGGTGTTGTCGTTCGTTTACGTGAAATGAATTTCCGCGAAAACGTATCGCCGATTTGTATTTCCGTACCAATGCGTGACGGTCCTCCGTTCGCGAATGGTTCTTTCTTCAGAAAATCGTGTCGGCGGTACGTTTGCTGGAAAGTTTTATCGTCTGTAATGTGTTAAAAAGGCGACGTAAACCGTTGGGCTCCTGGTGTTTCAGTCGCAAAAATTCTCATAGTTTGGTATAGATTCGTGATAAATAAAGGATGCGTTTGACAATGATTAAAACTTAATGTTTTTTGAAAAACGAACCACTGAATTTTTTATATGACTATATTACTGACGTGATCTATGGACGAGTTGTTGCTCAGGTTTGAATTGGAATCGAGGAGATTGTATATTGTGAAAGTAATCTTACAAAGGTCTGTGTGTTTGTGCGTGTCGTTCTAACGCCGAATGAGTCACGGTGCCTCCGGAGTGCCTTTATTGACGAACGCTGTGCCACGAGCACGTAAGCGTATCTAAAACACGTGTTTCGTTACAGTTTCGTCGAAAAATTTGAGAAAGGGCGACGCGAGCTGCTGCGAACCAGGTCACGGATGTAAAGTATGTCAGTACGTCAAGGGGGTATGCTGGTTCGTAAGGGGTGAAAGAACGTGTTCGTTATAAAATGTTTTGTGAGGACACTAACCGAATAAATTTAGACTTCGATCTGAGATCGTGGAGTACATCAACGAGGTATTAATGATATTTATTCGAAGCTACGAAAGGAAATGCCCCCTTAAAAGTGCATTTCGATGGAATTCCAGAACGTCCAGTCGTCGAGTGGTGACATTGAGTTCTTGGCGATAAGTATGACCGAGCAATTGTATGCCTATCGTGCGATATCTCGACACGGACTCCGTAGCTCTTTATAAATAACACGATGAGCGCTGACGTTTGCGTTGTCGTGGTTGACGTATCCGCGAATAATCTCGAGTGGCTCTTTTCGTAACGCGCCTCGAAAATGATTCGCGATCGTCGAACGGGATCGTATATTATATATAGAGAAATTATCGCGATACGAGTCGATTTCTTTTCGGTTACGATCTTTGCATCATTCTTCGACTCGTCGATCGATCGAAGGCTACGCGAATCTTTACGAAAAGCAACTTTTGTCTGCAAAAGTTAAAAAAATAACCTTTCGAATTACTCCTCTACGTATGGCATAGTTCATAGGGTTAAGATTTGAAGAGTTCGGAAGAATAATCTCGAATCCACGGTGTTATATCGTTTAGTAAATCGGTAAAATTTGTAAAAGTTGGCAAATTTGGTTCTATTTTCCGCGATCCAATATAAATGTTAAATTTTAAATCGCTTCGATAACAGACTACGACGCGAAATGATGTTCCTTTACTTTACCGTTTATTTTTACTCTTCAATTAAATTTGTTAACGACCTTAATTCAATATATTTGCATTTGGTATAACGCGGTGTAAATACCCGGGCAAAAATTCGTTGTTAATCGGCGGTTGCGGTGTTCCCATTGGGCATATTCACCGAGAAATCGTACGTCGAACAAATCCCTCGTCAGTAATCGTTGCGAAATTATACGAATTGTCCGCGCTGACCGAAAAACCGCATATTAAGCCAGGTTCGCGCCGCGAAACGCTATAATTTTTCAAAGAAAGACGGCGTTCCTCTCCATCAATGTCCAAGCGCGATTAATAACGGATCGAACGGTTGCTCGACGCTTTTTTTCGACGCTGTTAAGATTAAATAGACGCGCATCGAGCGCACGGCGATGCAGAACGATGCTGCGCAGCGTGAGGTCCTGATTTGCATCGTGGACCGCACACTGGAACGAAGTTTCTGCTTCGTTTATCGTTTTAAACAGATATTATTGATTCTCGGCGCTGCCGTATCGAATTATTATTACGCGGGAATATTTTACAGTAATTATTTTAATTATCAGTAGCAGTCGGAGCAGAATGCCTTCGGTATTCCCTCAAATATTTTACCCATTATTTAATTGCGTATTTATTGTCGGCGATATTTTATATTCGAAATATTTTCACGGTGATCGCGCGAAACGCCAAGGGAGATTAATTTTTGCGTTTCAACGTTTATCGTGCCCCTGTTAATTTTATATTAGGGTTTCATTTTAGATGACTAACAGATTATTACAAATTATCACTTCGACAACGGCTCACACTTTACATAGTAGGTACATTTGTCTCAAGACAATAGACGTCACGTGCCCGCGAAAAAATTTAATTCGATGTCCGTCTAGTTTAAAAATATAATTGAAAATGACCGGTACGTGGGAATTCCGTTTGCAGCGTCGACGATAATCGTTTTCGTTTTCCCGTTTGTCGCGACCAGCCGATTTTCGTAAACGCGCCGCGGCCGCGGATCGGAAAATAACGTAATCGAGTCGAGGCAAATTACGTCGTAGCGCGCAATCTTGGGTCAGTCATTAGTTTATTGCGGTATATCTGCGCTGAGGTTAGCCAGCGTGACTTTGTATCGCCGCGATTAAGCCGATTCCCCTTTTCAACCCGTTGACCCGCGGTTCATCGAGGGAATCGCTCGAGCGAAGTTATCGCGAACGTCGTAGCATGATGCAACACCGACGCATCTCGGTGGAATAATTTTTTTAACGGGCCTCCGCGCGCTTTTCAACGAAACTTTTCAGCCCCCGGGGCTCGTGGTATTCACGAGTTCGTAAACACCGGCTTTCGACGCTGACGAGGGTACCGCGCCAGGGGTGTAACGCTCGAATTTTAATGAAAATTCGCAAGTGCCCGGGAGAGCTGAAAAAATATTTCAACCGTGTCCCGGACGTTACCGTAGACGGCCAATAGTCTGGAAGATATTTTATAATTAATAATCGTAATCGTCGCCCGGTACCATTTTTATCACATCACGTGGGACATCGAACATATTTTCTACTGTTCTCCTATATTTAATTAACGCGTTGAGTGTCACCCATAGCATCGAACGTGCTTGCTATTTCCGTGATGATTTATTTTCCTCAATTTGATTACCATTTGCCGTCGGGACACTCGTGCAAATTATTCTAGCGAACGATCCTTTTTGCTCCGCGGTCTTCAGCGACGCTTGAACGCGATTCCGACGTCAGCGGCAGGCATAAAATGTTTTGGCACTTTGAAACGCGTTCCGCGAGCGGGCAAGAAAACGGGGAAGCAAGCCTCATTGTTGTCGCGATAATACGGGTTGCTTAATTTGTAAAGAGCGCCGAGTCGTGGAAATCAAGAACACTATTGTTGCTGGGGGTCCTTGGCGGAACATGTCGAACAAAGCTCCACCGACCGAGTCCTTAAGATCGCCTCATTGTTCACAGACCGTGGGTCCTCTTCCACGGTCCATAGAGCAGCCGTTTAGTTAGAAATTGCCGATATTATGCGCTCGACGCCTCTTTGCCGCGCGACGACAAAAAAGTGTTGTATTGTTTGCGCAATCCACTTTGTCGGTGCTTGCACGATGTCGCGTATGAATTAGTCGATGGACTAGGTGGCATCGTTACTCTCGCTTTCATAGCCCACTTTTCGTGTACACAGAATAGAAAATGTCTCGTTAAAAACTTCAGGAAGTATCTAGAAAAAAGTATATGTATAGTGTATATTTACTATGTAATAATACAAAAACAAAAAATAAAGCTACCAAGATTCAGCTTGAAAAAATTGTTTAACGAGTTGCTCGATTATCTTTTTCTTCAAATTATTTTTATTTTTAACGACACGTTCTCTAATTCGTGCCATATCTGCGTTGTATTTATTATTTTAATCCAGCCTTTTAATTATTTCAAGTATTATACTTTTAGATCGTTTACAACATCGATTTTGAATATCGACCTCTTTACGTACAATCGTTTCGACTTGATGTGTTCGTGTTGTTTGTAACTTACGCAAGCGGCCGGTTGAGGCTACTAGACCGGAATAGAACAGAATAAGAATGTCCTCATGAATTTTGAATTTGGTTTTAGAAGCGTATACGCTTTACATTATTGCGATCCTCGGATACGTAAATATGCAGTTTTCGTGAACGGCAGTCGAAACGCTTCCGACGCGACTTCCGGGTTTACGCAGGGCCAACTTGCACGCGTTTAATATCGCGAACAGCCTTTTTTTTTTTTATTGTTGTTCGAACATAATGGCGTCGCGTGTATGCAACGCCGTTAACACAATTAACTGCCAGCAACGGACTACGAAAATATTGACGCGCATCGAAATCGGAGGAAACTGAAAATTATTTCGCCGGTTAGGCGTTTCGCGTTTTACGGCGTTGTGAAATGTTTTCCTCGTGGTCGTTGTTGGTAAATAAATTCGAGGAAACGGACGTTCATCCCGTTATCGAGTGTCTTTCTGAAATTAGTTGTTCCAGGAATCCAGCTGCTGTTAAGTTCGTCGGTTCGTTTTATCTTCTAAAAAACCTGAACGCATACGACACCGACTCTCGCACTTTGTAACCAGAAATACTATTTCCTCATAGTTAACTTTGTACACTCCGCGCACGAACACTATGGAGGCGTGTAGGGAAATCCGTGACGTCGAGGCTCGCAAGCCAAGTAGCTAAATAGGCGTAGTTTCGTGTTTGATTCGAGGTAGAAATGATTAAAGAGATATTAAATATTAAAATTTGCCGGAGGGACGGGCACTTGAAAGGAGATTAGTAAAATTTGTACAACGATTTGCATCGCGTTTTTGCAATCAAACTCTGAAACGCTGCCTGGTCAAAATGGCTGCTAGCTTCTGTGATGTAATAAAGTAAAATAGATAATAAATGAATACGTCGAAAAGTTTCTCCTTCGAATCAATTTGTTCGGTAGTTGTAAGTATTTGTGCCAATACTTATGTACTGTATAAATAAATGCACGTTATAATATTGCAACGAAATCATAAAGAGTAAGAAATATGAAAAAGGGTAGGAAATTGTTGGTATCAGGGTTAAGTAACAGCGTGATTTGGCCCCCGTTTCGTTTCTCGCGCACCGTCAGGATCGAAATCGAGGCTCCCCGGCGTCCTCGTTGTATAATTAGGGGAAGAAGTCGAAAGTTTTAAGCACGCCGGTGAGAAGGTGAGAACAACAGGGTTCCGTGGTGAATAGCAGCCTTCCTCCGGCGAATTTCCTGTACCGGGCGATGCGGATTATCGCGAGGGGACGGAATCGACTACGAAATTGAAGGGCTCCGGGGCAATTTGGGACGGTCTGCCCTAAAACTGCCGTCAATTTCCGCGTTAATGGCCGAATTCGAGAAATGGTACTTCGACCCTCGTCACCATTAAAATGCCTGCTACGAGTTTCATGCTCGGCAGACGGTCGAGTTCGACGCTGAAAGTAACCGAGTCGATTTTGTAAGAGGTACCGTCGGTCTCTGTCGGTCCCACCTGACGCGTATCGATTGCTTATTTCGTGCGTCGAGTCCTGATTACAAATTAAAATCGTGCCTAGCATTAACGGGTAGCCTGAAAATGGAGGGTTTTCAGCGGCGTCCCCTCGTTAAACGTGCTCAAGCTTTTAAAACCGTTCCCGGCTACGAACGCGTTGCCGCTGACCGATCGTCGCGTTCGTCCAACGCTTTCGTACGTTTCCTAGAAATAATCACTGGCGAGGGGATTAGCGCCATTAGGGTACAAACGAACCGTACAATAAATTACGATTAACGTTTCGGGCTCTAGTGGACGGCCTCTCGAAAGTTTCGATTTATTGAGTTTATTAGAAGCAAAGGGGGAAGGTGCAATTAAAACGATGGTGTGTTGCGTACTGTATATGTACGTAACAATTACTTTCTTTTTATACGAGAGATTATAACGAATATTCTCGGAAATTTCATTAGGCAAGAATGGAGTGTTTTAGGTCGAGAAAATTCGTTGGTCGATGTTTTATTTTTTTTTTATTTTTAAAATGAAATTATACAATTTTTTTTTAACTGGCACGATCGTAATCCACGTTCAGACGAGTTCAATGACCATAGTCGTTCGAGGTCAGACTCGATCACAGATACGGAAAAAATATTTTATCGTTTCGCTCTCTTTCGTTCTTAATGTGCTGGCATTACACGTTTCTTATCATTTGACGATACGTTCGAAATGTTAACTACTGACTTGTACGGATTTTGCAACTCCGTGGCGAAAAGAAAATCGAGTCACTGTTATAATTGTTGGGATCGTTTCAACATTTGATTTTACTTTTTTCTTTTCTTTTTTTGCGATCATTGTCGAGGAGAAAGATAATCTGAAAATGTTTACAAATTGGAGTTGCACGTAAGCGAAACGATAAAATGTTTCGCGTGATAGATTGCCTGGATCGACTCTGATTATGGTCATTACATTTATGTGAGCTACAAATATGCGTTTGAAAGATATACGACTCCAATTAAAAAGCAGCTTAATGGCGTTAAAACGATTCCATCACAAACGATGTTTTCGCGTGCAGGATTATTAATTTTTATCAAAAATTGTAGCTTCTCGATCATTTCGACTTTTTTAATAGCGATGGTTTTGGAAATTTAACGATATTAACGAATAACGAAAAACGAATACAGGAAACGTTCGAAGAAGAGTTGTCGAAAGTAATCATTCATTCCTTCCATGCTAGAGAAAAATTCCCAACGTGAATTAACAACGACCATGTAGATCTAAAAATATGCAATAATTGTAATAAATGTATATGGGTGGGAACGAATTTGGTCGGTTTTTAAATAGGTCACTATTTGAATAAGCTAATCAGATTCAGGTTAAATCACGTGCAAAATTCATTAGTGCGTACACTTGGAAACAACAGATATCGCTAGACGTAAATGCAATATCTTGACGTGGAACATAGCCTTTTCTAGATACATTTATGAAATCTGTGGTGTTCCGTTGCGCAAGCTTGTTTATTTTAAGCGTTATCGTACAATTACAAAATATCAAAATACATACATAAATTTGGATAATTATACGTTGCTAACAGTGATGATCTCGTTATTTAACATTTTTATATAACAAGAGCTATTATATAAACTCGTTCGTTTAAATGTTCTCTGTATCTATATTTGTACATACACGATAAACTCGAGAACCAGTGGACTGATTCAGATAAAATTTTCACTGCTAGATTATTCTTCCAATTTGAATATAGACTATGTAGATTGCATCATCGCCAATGCGATGTTATATCCCCTTTCCTATTGTTACTGTCCAGATCATTACAAATTTAATGACAATATTACATTTTTAACACAAAATTGACATACATTGTGGGACAAATTTTAATGTGAGATTCTGGAGGCCAAAATAAGACGAAAATCAAGAACACCAATTTGTCGATCGAGGCTTCGTTAAAAAGTTATTAACGTTTAAAGTTCCGCCTGTAGAACGGCAATCTGTGAACAGCTGCGTGCGCGCACAGTCGGGACTTTAAACGTTAATAACTTTTTAACGAAGCCTCGATCAACAAATCGTTATTCTTGATTTTCGTCTTATTTTGGTCTCTAGAATCTCCCAATAAAATTTTTCCCAGGTATAGCCAAAAACACCCTGTATGGAAAGGCACCGCCCAAGTTTGC
This sequence comes from Colletes latitarsis, assembly GCF_051014445.1. Classification (NCBI taxonomy): domain Eukaryota; kingdom Metazoa; phylum Arthropoda; class Insecta; order Hymenoptera; family Colletidae; genus Colletes; species Colletes latitarsis. The sequence goes on from NC_135134.1 coordinate 47,833,194, forward strand.
TCGTCTCCGAGCGATGGGAGTAACTTTGCAACGTCATATTCGATCGAAACGCGGATCGGGATCCTTCTTTCGAACTCTGTCCAGCCAGTAAGCCGCGCGTCGATTCGCGGTTTCACGCTCTCGTCCGTGGAACGACCGCAACGGAAACACCCCGGCGGCGAGAATGCTCGAGAGAGGCTACCCGAGGAAACGTTTTCCATCGATCGCGGGGGAAAAAGGATTCGATCGCGCGGCCGTCGTCCGGATAATATTACGCGCGACGTTCGCGCCATCGGCGGCAACACGTGTAACGTTCGCACGCGCGTATCCCGTAGTCGATGAAAGCACGAGCGCGCGCGCGGGCAAGCCCGAAGGGCTCCGGGCGCGCACGCATCCACGCACGGCGCTATAGCCTGTGTACATTGTTCGCAATAATGAGGAGTTTGCACAGACCGGGATCCCGACGTTCTTCAAACAAGGAGAGCAAGGACAAACAGCCCTATATGGACGGATGGACAAACACACTCAGCCACGAATCACACACCGCGCACCACCACCCTCGCCGACGTGTGTATTTGCGTGGCTGTGCGCGCCCGCGCGGGCTAAGCCCGTGAGCCAGTCCGCCGCGGCGCGTACACGAGCGCTCGCTCACGGAACGCTCACGAACGAAGCCTCTTCACCGTTCCCACCACGGCAACTATCGACCATCACCCTCGCTCAACAAGCACCATAAGCGATATGGTGGCTAATATTTGCCGGGCTAAGCACACAAATACAATACAGTACTGTTTACCTACCGCCAGTGGCGCTCAGCCGTTTTGATCGACGCTCGGGATATCAACCGAACCATTTGCAATTGCGTCTATCCCTCTGTCTGTCTTTGCTCGCGGAAATATTGCACCGAATTCGCTTTTGGCTTTTGGGGAAACGTTGGGCTACGCTACGACGAACGTCTTAACATATTAACCTTTTGAGGTCCTATGTCGAGATGGACTCGACGTACAACTTGTTCACTACTAGGATTAAGTCAAAATTAGGACGACTCGTGTTTAATCACATTGTTATTTTAATTAAAGACCGTTACATCTCCAATAACCTTTCAACGGAAGATTAAATGCAACTGTTCCGTATTCGCAAGAAAAGAGAAATATGTCAAAAGTTAATTTGTAAATTATAAATATGGGTATAATATATTTTTGTACATTATCTTTTTCACTTATATTAAGTGCTGTAAAAATAAAAGAATTGGATATTTTTTCGAATAATCGGATAAAAATATCCGTCGATCTAGAAAATGATTAATCGTATATATCAGCCTTTTGTTTAAAACGAAGTTGGTATTGATTTTGTGATACGAACTGAACGATCATTGAAAATGTGTCCACTTGATCGATACATATTTCGTTGATTTATCTGCACGATATCGGGGAGATCAAAGATTGGCATAGTTCGATAATAATTAACATCATTCAGTTATTAACTGTCTCAAACAATATATAAATAAATATATTTCATTCGACGATTAAAGGACCATGTTTTATAAATATTAAGACAAATTGTATGACTTAATATAAATTTTTAAATGCAAAAGTTTGACTTACCCAATACGTTAAACTGCACTGGAGAACCATTAAAGAATAGCGCAATTGTTTCGATCGAAACTTGAAATACATAGACGATTCCTTTGTTATGTTGCTAACATAAACTCGAAAATTCTGTTCCCCTTATCTACACGGTTGTTGAAAGGACGTACTCGAGATAAGCGATAACCGATCAAGATCGATTTTCGGAATTTGTAGAACAAGCCCTTATCGCAATATCAATACCTGGATAAAATGTTTTCCGGTTATGATTTCTGTAGCCGCGATAACGCCGGAGATACGTTCGATGACTCGGTAAATTTAATACCTGCCAACGATATTGATTACGATACACCGATAACGCTAATTTTATATTTAATTTCGAGTTAAAGCTTGTGATTTCTGATACCGATACGGAAAAACGCATACCTTTTTTCCCGATTATATGTTTTTAAGCTACTTTTGATATCGATACCGATTGCATCGATATTCTAGAAATTTTTTCGCGTAACGTTTGAAATATAAACGCACAGATTTAACGGAGAAAATAAAATTTATTCGCGTCAGAGTATCCCGTGGACTGTGCCTACAAGATAATAGCATAATTCTCGACGATGCCTCATTTATTCCAACTCTGAAGCATCGGGACATATTTGTAAACATACATTTGCATAGTATTTTGGCGTTGAATGGCTGCAACGTGCGGCGTAGAGTTCATTTGTATGTAGTTAAAATGAAAAAAAACGTATATCGTGAGCTACAATCTCGCCTAATCTAACGTATACGTACGAAAAATGTGGTTTGTCCATTCTGAGTTCAACTTTCGTAAAAATAGGTATCCTTTTTTTAGAATACCTTATTAGCAGTTGTTGTAAAACCCATTGAACTTATCGAGTACTATAAACAAAAAGTTGATACACTCCCTCAAACAAATTGTGTCGACAACGACAAACCATAGCTCGAACAATGTTTTGCAACAAAATGATACGACAGTATAAATATTGCTTAAGCCGCAGTAAACCAGTGGTTCTTAATCTTTTCTTTTTCACAAACCCCTCTTGGTAGACTATTGAAAAAGATATTTGTGTCAGCATTTATAAGTTCAACGATGTAGGGTGGGGATAGTCATTCGGTGATTTTAAATAGCCAATCGTTTCTGTTTCGACTATAGCTTGTAGAAATCTAAACAGTCTTAACACGTTCACTGTCTGCTGACCTACTTGTGGGTCACGATGGTTTTGACTCGACAGTGCGCTGAATACACAACAAATGTCGTCCGTGCAGTTAATTCTAAAGGTTTTCTAACACCAAAAAATGAAGGGATATAGCCGGGACGGTGGTACATACATAGTGTTTGGAAAAGAAGGTAGAATACTTATTGGTACGAAAACATTACCATGTCTATAGGCGTTCTAACTGGTATTCAAACGTGTACAGAAAACGTTTCTACGGTGCAAAGGCAAATTACTATGTTTGGAATAAAGGAATATTTAATAGGAATATTAGGAAACCGATAATACAACGCTTCTTAACATTAAACCTACCGTGATCGGTCAAATGATCGTTTTTAAAATTTCGTTTAGAATTTCTATCACACAATATTATTTTAGCGCCATTTAATTTCACGACTTTTCTTATAATATACGTGCAATGAATTTTACAATATTCACTTCCATTCTTATTGTATGTTTTCTGAGAAAAATATATAATCTGACCGATTGAATGATTTATATTTTTTTGTAAAAAACTGGACAAAATTTGGTACCAAATTCTGGTTAGCTTCTGATGTAAACAGGAAATATATGTATAGCAAAGACGAAAGGAGGGAATCTTCAGTTTCCACTGTCTCGAAACAGTCTAACAACGCTTATTAAAAATGCTAAAACTTTAGACGCGTGCAGTTCCGAAACTATCAGTGTTTTATGCATAAATGATACATCGTTAGAAGCGGTGAACCTTCCCCTTTAAAATGGTTTTTTGTTTTTGGCGATCCGACTTTCCGTTTTCGAGATATCGTAATTCATGTAAAAAGTAATTTTTTTTAATTCGACTGTCTCACCGTCCGGCTCGCGTATAATAGCCTATTCACGCGTATTAAAAATAGTAAAAGTTTAGACGCGTGCAATTCTAAAACTACTAGTGCTTTATCCATTATCGAGCCACTGTTGGTAGCGGCAAAGCCTCCCCTTTAAAATGGTTTTTGGTTTTTGACGATCCGACTTTACGTTTTCGAGATATCGTAATTTATGTAAATGGTAATTTTTCTTAATTCGACTATCGCTGTCTTCGTCTAACGCGTCGCGTCGGACCTCTCTTTCTCGTACGTGACTCGTGACCGTCTGGCCGAGTGACCTACTTTTAATGTGCGCGCGCGGTCAACGACCTTGACAAGGCCGTAGTAAACAAACGCTTCGAACCCTTATATTTCCGGAACAAGCCACCGCATCGACTTGAAACTAAAATCGCTATATCTTCGGAACTAATAAAGCTATCGGCTCGTTCGAACGCTCGTTTTAAAGGGCATTTCATCCTCTATCCAACGACTATACCAGCTACTATAATTTTCGCTGTCTTCTATGTTTATTTTCACATTTACTTTGACGCCACATACCTAAAGTAATTTCAGCACTTCCTATTGATCATATTACTGGTGTGCCATAAAACTAGATCATAATTATTTATTTAATTGAAAACGAAAGACTGGTTATTTGACCGGTCATGGTAGGAATGATTATACACGAAGTGCCGGTAGGTTTAGTGTTAAAAAGTCAGACTTCAATCTGTAGCAAAATTTAATTTAATAACTTCTATTTCGGCATGTTTTTTAATTTTTACAAAATTAGTCCAGAGATAGGGCCTCTCATCCTGGCCATCCTTTCGTGGCTCCAAAATTAGTTTCCATCTGTTACCTTTCTTACGCGAAGATCCGAATCGTTCGGGATTCGTTTCGGCGAAAACATCGCCGCGAATCGTTCGATTCCTCGCGAACACGCTCGAACGGAGCGTTTTTTTTTTTCGCCGCGACCGCAGGCCGCCGCGTATCGAAACGAGCTTCTCGCTTTCGCCGTTTCCTTTTGAACTGCGAAATTCTCTCTCAGGAGCCGCGAGTCCCCCCGTCCCGTCCCGCCCTGTCCCGCCAGCATCCTGGCGTGACGGTTAGGTCAGCTGGTCGGTGGTTTGCGAACTATCTCAATTTGCCTAAGCCGCAACCGCGGCGACCACGAAAACCGCAACTTCCCTCGTCCGTGGCCACCTTTGCCCCCTCTTTCTCCGCAATATCGCTCGTGCTCGCTCGCGTACCCGTTGATTCTGGTTTCTCCGTCGACCTTTTGCCATCGTCTCGCGCAACATTCTCCTCTCTCTGTTTCGGTCTCTCAGGTGCACCATCTCGAGAATTTAGCAACTACCCGGCAACCTCCGACGGCGTAACCTCTGACCGCAGACCCTCGCGCCGAGAGAACGACTCCGCCGTGTACTTTGTCCCCGTAAGGTCAAACGATTTTAATGATACACCGAGCGAGACGCTGGTCGAATACCAGAGATACCGTCGAGGGATTTCCGTGCAACCGCACGCCTCTGCACGCGGTAAAGAAAAATCGTCTCGATCGCTTTCGCCTCGACCGACAAAGGTATTGGGATCCTCTTTTATGATTTCCTGCTGAAATTGTTGGGACGTTAACACGGGTTTATTATCGCTTATTAACGCTAACGATAATAACGTACAAAAGAACCGACGAGCAAGACGGTAGGTTTTAGGTTATATTTTCGTTCGGTATGCAACTGCTTCTCTTCGGTTTATACCTATTTGCGGTAGCAGAGATTACTTATTCCACAAGAAATATGGCGAGGAAAGGTTCCACAAGTTTCAGATGCTGCGTAAGTAGGCTGTATTCTAATTAGAATCGATTCAGCGTAGAAAATATTCTAAGGTTCGCAGATATCGTCGAATACGCCCTGTCTTCTTAATATTAATAGAAACTTTGCCGATCGTTCGTTCGCTGCGACGTGCTCGATTATTTGGACAGCTACCCTAGCCATTCTTCGTGAAACGGTGTCAACCATGCGATCGCTCCGGGAAGCAGGTATACGAGTTTGTAGCAACACAGCCATTCTTCGGGGACCCTCCGTATTTCGTCTGGACGGGATATTTGCAGAAGGGTGCAGGTAGGAAATTTCCCAAATTGAATAGGAAACCGTTATACAAGCGTCGAGAGACCCGAAAAGTACAGCTCGGGTCGGTCCTCGCCAGTTGTTGCTACTTGTATCGAATTCTACAGCTTTTGTGATATTACATCGTCTCCTTTGAGTCGGTACCGTGAACGTGGATCAAAATTTTGGCATCGCTAAAGTAGACAATAACTCATTTTTTAGTCACTCTTAAAGTATAATTACCATTCTTATCTAACGTACACGTTTACGGTTTTGGCAATATGGTTTGCCATAGTTAAGGACAGAAGAAGCCATTCAACGGTTCAAAATATATCTTTATAGATCCTCTACAGTACTGTGGGGAAAATATGTATAAGATCCTATTTGACAATTGATGGTAGTCTCGGTTTCGTCCTGAAAACAAACTATTTTCCAAGCTTTTATCGTCGTCGTTTATTGTCCACCGATTAAATTTTTGTTAAATGATTTCTTTTTAGTACCTGGTTATAAACTACTTATATTAACCGTAAGAAGCAATTGCATTGCTTGTTTGGGAAAGGTGGCTTTTTCACGGTTGTTTTTATTATTTAATTGGCAGTGTGTTTTTCCTATTGGAATAAAATGTACATTATCGTTACTAATTCTGAAGCTAATAGAATTTTTAATCGATAACTACGGTTCTTCCGCTATTCGTTTTTACATTTTGTTTCATAAAAAAAAGACTCCTCGCAGATGGTGGCTCATAATCGTTTAGAAACCGTTGGCATCACCAACACGTGTCAGGTCGTAACTAACTGATTCAAACAAACTGTTGACGTAGTCTATTCATAGAAGAGAACGAGGCTTTACTCTTATGTGCTTATGGTTTTTATCTAGTAAACGTAACGCCGCGAAGATATCCCGTCTCAGACTGATATCAATGCAAACGCACGGATTAATCTATTTGTTAAAGACATTGACAGTAACAGTCGCTAGAAGCAGAAACTTCCACGAACGCGCGAGCAGACAGCGTCGAAATAGCAAAGAGACGGCGTAAACGATAACCAACGCAAATTGTGCTTCGAAGCTTGATGTTAACGATAAGATGGGCTGCAGGTTTCTTCCACGCGTCTGATTCAACGCAAATGTCCCATCAGTTGGACTCTCGTGCGCTGAGAAAAGCAAAAACAAAAATACAATTTTACCAAAAAACTTACTGCCCCGATCTTGTGTCGAATAAAAGAGATTTTCGCTGATTTCTCCGATCAAGAAAAATTTCGCGGTTATCGTTTTTCCAATGCGTTGGAAAATAAACGAACGCTCCGTATTATCGTACGCGCGTTTATCACGGTTTCATCTGGCGCGATAAGTCTCATCCGGCGCGACGTTTCGAACGGGACGGGAGGGGTAAAAATACGATACTCCGGCTTGTCGCGGTGTTCGAGGGAAATTTATTTCGTTTCGGGGGCGTGGACGGGCGCCGGAGAGTGTCTTTAAATTTTCCGCAGCACGCTCCGGGAACTTTCGTCGCGCGCGGAAAGTTTTCCTCGAGGCGTTCTTTTACGCGGCGCCGCGAGATGAAAGTCCGTGGATGCGGTGAATCAGATTTATGTCGGGCCGCGGCGCAGATAACCGGTCAGAAAATATTTCCTTACCGATAAAAGGAGACGCGCGAAGTTGAAAACGGGGTACCGGTTTTAACAGGACACGCTACTTTGCGCCGAACTGGTTTGCGAAAAGAGACGACGTACGCGCGAAGAAGCCTGGGGAATCTCGCTATTAGAAAAATAAAAAGGAAACAAAAACGATCGGTAAAAACAGAAGTCAGCCGCGCGCGAAGTCTGACCCGTGGCCTTACAATTATTACCGTTTTTCGCGTATACGTATAAATAGAAATCGTGCTTCTTACACGCAAAAACAGATATAATTTAATAATCCTCAAGAAGTCTGAAACTATAACAATTTTTATTTCGTTTCTCCTTGCATATTACTAATTTTATACTGAAGGGATTCTCCCACGAATACACGAATGAAAATAATAACATTGATGGAGATCGGTAATAAGATACGTACACATCCTAAAGTGATCGTTTTGGAGAAAATAAACAACAATTTCATAAAAAGTTAAATATCTATGTCACAAAAGTGTTTGTACATTTTAATCTTCTTGGCGTAGAATTGATTAATTTAGTTGTAAAACCAGACCTTTCCATTCCATTCCTCCTCCAACGCAGTTTTAAGGCTTTGTTTCTTTACTTAGGATTTTAGAATTTTTTTTGTTTTGTACTGAATAGAAGAATGTTTTCTGCCCACAATGTTAGCAATTTCACGTAGAGATTTCTTCTCCTTACAGCACTCGTTGTCGCTAAGTGATTGTTAGACATCTTTCAACTGAATCACGTCATGTCAACGTAAACGAACCATTATCTGGGAAGCCCAGGTGTTTCAAAAATTGACTAGATTTATTAGATTTACTACCTTCGTGTTTTAGTGTACGAACACTGTTGTGACATATATTATAAAATATTCTTAAAAAAACAATAAATTAAAATTGCTATTTTAGGGGATGTACGAAGTCACTTTCGTGGCTGACTGTACTCAAAAGTTAAAGATCGTCATTTTATGCGAAAGGTCGGAAACTTGTCACCGGGATATCGAGCGAGCGTCGTTCGCGCGTTCGACCAATCCATTACTGCAGATTGTTTGTAAACTTATCGCGGGTACCGATTTTCGACGACAAATTTGCGCCCGGATTGCGAAAATCCCCGGTGTCGGTAACTATACGTTATTTCCACCGCAGTGGGCGCGGAGTGAATGCACCGTGTGCCGGACGGTTTGCATTGCGGTGCACGGCGTAACGAAGTGCATTTTAGCGCATTAGCTGAAACGCTCTAACAGCCGCAAAGTGCCGCTTGCGTTACGCGCCGCGAGCACGCCCACTCTCGCCTCTTTGCGCGCCGATTTCGCCTTTGGGATGTTCGGCGTTCCTCTCGTTCCGCGTTTGCACGGCGTCCACCGAAATTAGAAATTCCACGATCGCCCAGCGTGCCTCTCGAACTGCACTCGATTCACGGCTGTAAATTAGACGGTGGAACTCGCCCCTGCGTAATCGAATAAATTTATTCGAAGTTCGTCGTTACGCAAACTTAACCTTGCAACGGGTCCTCTAATAATATAATCGATTCGATTCGAACCAATTAAATTCACCCACCATTCTCGAAATAAAAAAAATGCATAGCTAACAAAAGGGTGAGAAATCAAAGGCGGTGTCCAAATTGACACCTCCTATCTTTTAAACCTAAACATTTGTTGCCCCAACGATCGCTTGCAAATGCTTCTTAGAACTGTTTGATTCCCGTATTACCAGCACGAAGGATATACGTTGGCAATGTAAGAAGATCTGATTTTTATAATTGGAAATTTTACTGTTACACGAGAATCCTCCCTTAACGTCTGGTAATCGCGAAGAGATCCGCGAAGGCTCGACTGTAAATTCTTCTCTGGTCGGTTCTTCTTGTCTAACCGGTGAGCTTTGATTTCGCGCTCGGATTCAATACTTTATTGGAATCCCGGACGATCCCGGGGTCCCTTTCGCGGGGATAAAGAACGGACGAAAAAGCGGGAAGAGGAAACCGCAAGAGAGTGTTTCGCGCGAAGAGAGACCGGAGCGGATTCCACGATCGATCCAGTTCGTCGACAGCTGAACCGTAGAAGGGATCTCGGTCTCTCGGTTCATTCGATTACAACGGCTCGATTGTGATCGAGGTCAGGGAGGTACCCGGTGCACTTCTAGCTTAACCCGAGATAACTCGGAGCTAGCGTTCTTCCTCGACGATGATGCTCCTTACTGTTCCCCTCCGGTGCTCGATCGAGAATATACACTTCGCTCGGGGAACTTTCGCGGCCCGTCTAGATCCAGACGCTGATTAATCAGCAACCTTTTTGTTTTCTTCCTCCATCGGCGGAGTAATCAACCGAGTTTCGCGAATTATCGAGCCGACGCGAGCGATCGCCAGGATTCAGACGGCGGGGGGAACGCTTCCCAGCGAGATTTATGAGCGGCAGTCGAGGTTCCGTAGAATAATTGACGCGATTAAGGCGCGTTCGTTTCGCGGCTAGCGTTCTCCGAAAGGAAGAGTATATCTGCATGGAATAATCTGATTTATGTTTGTCGCGTATCCGCGGGAGGATGAAAGATTAAAGTGCTTGTTAAATCGTCGGAGGAATAGGTTGTTGGCGGCGATGCCTGGAAATACCGAACGTCTTGTCACTTCGTCGTGCTCGCGTCGAGAGAGAATTTCAATCAATTTGATGTTATTCTATCAAATGTACGATCGATTTATTTGTGATAATTGTCCGCGGGCTAAATAGTCAAACCAGAATTATGAATTTAATAAAGTTTCAAAAATGTTGAAAGCGTTCGTTTTCTTTGGTATTTTTTTTTTTAAAGAAACTATCCAACTTCTTGCATCGGCGAATTTCATATACAACGTGATAATACCCCTTTCAATAGTCTGACAAAAAAATGTTTCTTATCGAAGTTAGTCGGTCGTAAAATTTTGTTGGTTCTTGCGATGGTTTCCAATCCTCGGTGCATAGGTGTGCTATACTTAGAAGGGAGGATTTCCTTCGGTGGAACTGTTTTCTCGACGTCGTCGATCGATTTTCATCGGTACAACAGAGATACACCTCGGCTAACGTGACTCCAGGTTGTAGGGAGCGTATCCGACACGATCTACAGGTCGGTCGAAGGACGACGCTTGCGTAGGCAGGGCTGCGAACGTAGTTAGCAGAACACCCTCTCTCTTTCTCTCTCTCTGTTTCTCTCAGCGACGTCCCACCATCAGGCTCGTGCACACGTGCAAGCCAATGGGCACCCACGTGCACTCTGACGCACACCAACACGCGTGCGCCGCTCGCAAGTTCATAGTTTCGGTTGTAGCGTGTAATCCTCGCGGACACCGCAAACATGTAATTAACACTTGCTCTCTCTCTGCGAGCCGTTGCAGTCAGTCGAGATCGTGTTGACTGTACCCCGGCCCCGACTGTACGCCCCGTGTAATCGTGTGCGCATGCTGAGCGATGTAACGAACGAGGCTCCCTATACGGGGTGTCCTGGGTGGAAACGCAAATGTTTCGACAGCGAAATTTACCGTCGAATTTTACGGTAAAATGCACCCGTCGCTGCGATGCCTAATTCTCGACGGTTATCGAGGATACGTGTGTACATTTCCGCCTTGAAAGGAATAGAACGAACGATCGATTTCGCCTAATTGCTTTCCCAAAACTTGCGCGTTGGATTTTTCTGATTTCATGTTTTCTTCTTTGTTTACGACTATCGGGGAGTCGTGGAATTTTTTCAACGATCGTTGATTATTTTATTTATGGTTATTTCCATAATTTTTAAATGGAGTAAATTGTATTTGATATAGGTATTTTAACACTAAACCTACCGGCACTTAATGTATACTCATTCCTACCATGACCGGTCAAATGACCAGTTTTATGGCACACCAGTCGTATGATCAATAGGAAGTGCTGAAACTACTTTAGGTATGTAAGGTCAAAGTAAATGTGAAAATAAACATAGAAGACAGCGAAAATTGTAGTAGCTGATATAGTCATTGGATAGAGGATGAAATGCCCTTTAAAACGAGCGTTCGAACGAGTCGATAGCTTTATTAGTTCCAGAGATATAGCGATTTTAGTTTCAAGTCGATGCGGTGGCTTGTTCCGGAAATATAAGGGTTCGAAGCGTTTGTTTACTACGGCCTTGTCAAGGTCGTTGACCGCGCGCGCACATTAAAAGTAGGTCACTCGGCCAGACGGTCACGAGTCACGTACGAGAAAGAGAGGTCCGACGTGACGCGTTAGACGAAGACAGCGATAGTCGAATTAAGAAAAATTACCATTTACATAAATTACGATATCTCGAAAACGGAAAGTCGGATCGTCAAAAACCAAAAACCATTTTAAAGGGGAGGCTTTGCCGCTACCAACAGTGGCTCGATAATGGATGAAGCACTAGTAGTTTTAGAATTGCACGCGTCTAAACTTTTACTATTTTTAATCCGCGTGAATAGGCTATTATACGCGAGCCGGACGGTGAGACAGACGAATTAAAAAAAATTACTTTTTACATGAATTACGATATCTCGAAAACGGAAAGTCGGATCGCCAAAAACAAAAAACCATTTTAAAGGGGAAGGTTCACCGCTTCTAACGATGTATCATTTATGCATAAAACACTGATAGTTTCGGAACTGCACGCGTCTAAAGTTTTAGCATTTTTAATAGGCGTTGTTGGACTGTTTCAAGACAGTGGAAACTGAAGATTCTCCTGAATTTGGTACCAAATTTTGTCCAGTTTTTTACAATAAAATATAAATCATGCAACCAGTTAGATTACCGGTCGTGATAGGCTTAGTGTTAATAGTAAGTTGCGTATCTAATGACGCGTTAATTCGAAAGCTATGGTATTTGAAATTTACGAACGAATGGAAAATAAACTGTGCAAAACACTCGGTACGATTAAATGTTTTTATCAGCGAGAGTCTGATGATTGGTAGTAATAATAAAACTAAGAGTACGTTACTTGCAAATTTATTAGAATTGTTTGTTACGTTACTATTCAAATGTTTATTTTGTGAAATTTATTTTGTCTGCTTTAGGAATAGAAGGTAAAAAATGAGAGTAAAAGGAATACGTATACATGGATATTGAATCTTTTTATAGTCGTATTTCCTTTTATACTATTTCTATCGCAACGACATCCGGAAAGCAAAATATACTAGGTTTTATAAGCTTTATAAAATGGTTATGAGAGGTATTTGGAACGAACAAAAAGTGGAGATTGGAAACATTTAATAGAAAGGCTGTAATAGGGTAAAGGTTAATGCAAGGTTGGAGGAAGTAGTAAATGGTAAAGAAGATAAAAGAGTAAAATGGTTGAGAAAAGTAAATAAAATAAAAAATGATATATCTTCTTAAGAAGATTAGAATAAACGTAAGAAGCAGGATACGATAAGGCAAAGGTTTGATTATGTACGAGGCAGGTAACGTGAGATAGAAAACGTAAATATAGAAGAAGATGTCACATATAACGAACTAAGTTCATTTTATAACCGGAAGGTAAAAATTGCCAACAAATTACTACCGTTATAAAATCTATTTAAATTTTTGTTGGGCTAAAAATGACCAGCAATATAATCTAACGCAGTAGATTAATTCGATATTGCTTGAGCAGGAAGTGACGAGAAATCGTATCTCAAAACACACATTCCGTTTTACGCGAACTTTGATATATTGTTCTCTTGCGTTTAGTTCAATAACACGATACGTATAATCCAATGAAACGGACAAAGATATTTAACTGTTTGAGCGTGATCGTGCTTCCACTGGCATAGATTTCGTTTCGCCTGGCACTTTTCGTATAGACTTTCGCGACCACTTCTGGCACTCAAACTGTTAACGAGTTCGAAACAAAATTACTACGCTTTCCCATGAATCGACTAGAGAAACGATAACGTTTCTACTGCAAAGTTCTAAATAACGACGATATAAACGAAATCCGTCTTTCGATAATAATAATTCTAGCCTCGTAGCAAATTAAACCTCTCGCGAGGAGTTCGAATGAACGATCCGATACGAGATCTCGAAAGAACCGAGTAGCTCAACTGTTCGAGTACGTCAACACCGTGTATCGATACTTACGTCTTACGTTCAGATTGAAACACGTCATAAAAATGTACCTGTACTATTATTTCGCTATCGCGTACGTCACAGTCTATTTTTACTCATTATACTCGAACGCGGGGCAACAAAGTTATACCACGGGCGAAAGTCAACCGTTCGCGTTGATTTTTCTAGCGTCTATAACTAGTTTTATTTCGAGAATCGCCATGTGTGCCAATACTTATATTCGGTCACCGTGGATTGAAACACAGTCAACGAACTATCGACCACACACCGCGTGTCGTTCACTGCATAGAATCTAATTCGGTCGATCGACGCAAAAGTGTCACTCCTTCCCGTACAGATGTTCGCAGTCTATTTTGAATTGGAGCCAGCGCGAATGAATTCGTATCTCCTATGCATAATACACGCGGCCCGATTTAACCATTCATCAGGCTATCCATTAACACCGAAAGCCTCTAACGTCGATACTGTTCGTCGAATTAGCTTCCAAACGAACTTCGAGATCTAAAAAGTAACTAGATAACTAGAACATTCTATAGGGCATCCGTCCCTCTATTTTCAGTGGTAGTTTCGAGTTGATAATTCGCGATCTTACGAGTTGCATAAGTGTTGTGCAATCAGGTTTCAAGTTAAATTATTATTTCGTTATTAACTAACATACCGATATCGTCAGAGTGACCATTCCGACTTCGGTGAATCGTGCATGATCTTCAGTTACGTTTTCGTACAGAAATACCGTGGCAATTGTTCAATGGACAAACTTTGAAATATTCGTTCAATATTTACACTGGCGTGACTATAGGGAATGTGAGAATACAACTTATAACGCGTGATAGAAGTCATTTTCTCCTATAGTAGCATCATGTCGCATGCTAAAACGCAACAGGAATTATTTTTACATATGTAAAAGATACGTTTGGGGTAAATTGTTACGATAACAATGTGCTCTAAAATCTTGAAATCTTTTTTTTCCGTCGAAAAAATTTCACATCTTCTCGAATTTTTTTCTAGAAAGTGGATAGGATTTCGGGGGTATGTCTATTCACCAAAAATGATTGTAATTGATCCTCGCAACCGAAAATAATTTTTCCAGAACGATTTGAAATTTTTTTTTTTCGTCGAAAAATTTAGACACCCTACCCCCTGTCGATTTTTCTTAAAAATTCGTTTTTCATTTTTAGTAATTTTGTTTGACGTCCTACAGAAAAGTTGTCTAATACTTTTTTGTAGGTATCCATGAGCTCTACTTCAGAAAAAGTTTCATTGAAATATATTCACAATTGTAGAAGTTATGGCTGTTTGAAAATTGGACCATTTTTATGGGGGTTTTCTCATTTTGCGGGGTCAAGGACCAACTTTTCGAATATTTTTATAATTGCTACATATTCTCCACTAAAATACGCGGCGTTTGGCTTTTTGAACATTAAAATCGTCCAATCCGTTCAGAAGTTATGACGTTTTAAAGATTTGCATGAAAATTCAGGTAGACATTTCTGGCCAGAAATTATGATTTCGGTAAGGAATTTTTTTCTCGAAACTGAGTAAGATTTCGGGGGTATGTGTAATGACCAAAAATGCTTGCAATTAACCCCTGCAACTAAAAATAATTTTTCCAAGACGATTCGAAAGTCTTTTTTTCCACCCAAAACTTTCAGCACATACTCGAATTTTTTTCTCGAAAGTGGTTAGGATTTCGGGGGTATGTGTAATGACCAAAAATGATTGTAATTGACCCGCGCAACCGAAAATAATTTTTCCAGCACGATTTGACATTATTGAATTCAATTGTTAATAACTATTTAACGAAGTCTCCATCAACAAATTTGTATTCTTCATTTTCGTCCTATTTTGGCCTCTAGAATCCTCTATTAAAATTTTTCCCAGTGGTGGCCGAACACCCTGTATATAACATGTCATGCGTGTGTGACCGGTTTTTAATCGATGTTAAGACACTTTTGGAGTCTCTAAAGATGGCTATTTTTTTATTCGGTGCCTCATAAGCGAATTGGACTGCTCTCTTGATTGCTAACAATTCTGCTGTGTATCCTGATGCAACGATTCATTCCCGGGGCTTCTAGCCCAAATTTCCCCTAATTTTGCTTCTTACGATCGATCAACCAGCCCCCTGCTGCGTCTCGAAGACAGCGTTGATCCGCAATTGAGTCGTCGGTCGGTAGTTCCAGAGTACCAGTCTCGTTGCTTATCAGACAGCACTTGACGCGATTCCTTGTCGGAAGCGCGCAACGCGAATCGTCGACCGCTCGAACGAGCGAGAAATTTCACCGCGCGAGTTGAATCGTTTGGAATCCTCCAGAGAGGGGAGGATCGAGTACGGAAGGGGAAAAGGGGGAGGGAAGGGGAATTCCACCTGCCAGCAGCAATCTTGTTATCGCGTTGCGTTATGCGTTGCATTGTGCGCTCGTCCACGCGTTCACGATTGCCGATGGCGTTTAGATGTCTTTTACCGTTTACCGTTTACCGTCTGCTCGAGCGTCGTGCAAACGCCTCCCTCGGCCTCTTCGCTACGCCCGTCCGATTCCCCTCTACTCGCGAATCTGCTAACGCATTACTTCCTGCATCCATTCCGCTTCTGCACGGTGAACAGCTGTGCGAAATTAATTATACGCCGGTCGGGGTTTGACGCGCGTTCGCGCACCGCGCTATCTTCCTTTCGACGAGACGCTCGAAAACCCTCTTAACGAGCACGATCGATGCTCGTTGACGAGCCGTGAAATTTTGACGAAATCCATCAACTGTTTCGATCGAACAGGCGATAAATTACGACGAATTAACGGTCTCCACGTAATCGCGATCTTCCTTGCAACGATTGGCCCGCGCACCTGTGGAGTCGTCCATTTTGTTCGAAACCGTTTCTGGTAATTTCAGAGCAAAATGAAACCCCGGACTCGTCTCGTTATTTACAGAGATATTTAACGTCTAAAGTTTTGGTCGTAATTCACTCTTTTGCTCGAACAAAATCGAGGGTAGTTTTCGCCCTTGTTTGTTCGACGCGAACTTTGGTTCCTTGTTCGAAAATGTACGCAGACAATGTGATTTAGCGCCTGCGTTCGAGTATCTACGAAAATAAACACAGTATCGTTATAAGTGGTCGATGATAAGTTGAAACTAGCTCTTAGCACCTTCGTCCACCGAACGTCTCGATGTTTCAAAAAATATTAGCACCTTTATCCATCCTTCGATCGTACTGTAACCTCTTTTCTCTTACGATCATTGACGATTTTCTCGAATTCCACTCCCCATTTTGGTTTTGTAGTATACGTTGCATTAGTCTTGAAGCTGTTTACAATGTTTTTAGATGTCGCTGATTCTCACGAATGACATTTGAAATGCATTGTATTAATGCATCAATTATTTTGTATCAGAAAATAATCCTATTGCAGTCGATATATGTTGCAATGTACACCAAGTTAAGGTATTCCGTCTTATATTGGCTTCTTAAAGTTGAAGTGTGTAAAGACTGTCGTCGATTCTTCGGTAAAGGCTACTTAACATGTCGAATGTCTTTACTGAAGTTGTTGGTGAGGTTGCAAACAAGTTGCACGATAATATCCAGATTTTTAATTCTCAAGCGATTCTTCATTTCGTTTTTATGCGCATTCGTGAAGAAAATCTTATTATATTTATTTCGCGTTAATATTGTACTCGTATCGACGTTCAATGAGAAAACATCGGTAAATTAGATCAGATAGATTTCTGCCTCTCTTTATTTATTTTATCGATACGAGCACCATATTATTATCCGTCAAAAATCCATAATAAATTCAAAAAACTTGTTTGAATTTCCAATGGTTTTTCCGATAGTACGCATCTCGCTATCGATCTATAAATATTCACCGCGTACGCACGCAATGTTTGAAAGTAATAATTCAAAACCAGAAATATTTTTTTTTTTTTCTAAAAGAGTAGGCGAGAGAAGTCCCGCACGGGGAGATATTTTATTCATGTCGAGAATAGTCGACTAGCGTCCCTGTTTTCCGCGCATAAATTCAGTAAAATCGATCTTCAGAATGAAAACAAGCAGCAGTCCCCGCGTCTAAGCGCTCGCCGCCACATCAGGCATACGTGTAAGCGTTTTTACTGTATATTGGTGAGATAATACACGTATATCGGCTAAAAACATAATGATGCACAATCTTCCGTCGCTGGTTTCCGTGTAACGTGCGCTACGATTAATAGAACAAAGTTTAGATAGCAAAGTTTGCTCGTGTTTTACATTCTGCTGCGTTATAATGCGATATCACGCACAGCGTGGTTAGAAATTCTCGAGCAGCTATAGTCGTTACTTTCACGAAGTACGTTGCAATTTGTTACAACAGATATGCATTATAAAACGCATTAACGGGCTCGCTGAACTTTCTTCGACGGTAGAAAGATGAAATACCCAAATGGGTATATTTTCGATCGTTAACAAGCTTATCGACGTGTTGTCACTAATATTGGTTTCGTTAAATTTATTTCAGGGTCCACCGCAGCCCGGACAGCAGATTAAATTCACAGTCGGAGAGTCATGCGATAGGATCAAAGAAGAATTTAATTTTTTGCAGAACCAATGTCACGCGTAAGTAAAAACAGACACGTTTTAATTTCGCTGGCAACGTTTCCTCGACAACTTCGGTAGAAAAACGGGACGCTCGATTATACTCGAAAAATACGCGAACAGGAATTAGAAAAAAATCCTCGAACGCGACGTAGTTTCCAGCGTCCCGAACAAGATGGCGTCCATCCCTCAAGTTGCCAATTAACATTTCGTCGTTTTGCGTTCAAAGTGTGGATCGACGAATTCGAAAGCGTTAAACGTTGAAAGTCGAGCATCCGACATGAAACGGGATTCGAGTTGAAAGCAGCGTTACGTACGGGACGTTTATCAGCGAGAGGCCTCGTCGGTGCTGAAGTGGAGTATAAAAACAGTTGCCCTTAAAACTTGGACGTCCATCGAGCCGGTCTTTTTACGAGCTACGGAACGTCCCCTTTGGGAATTAATGTTTATAAAAAGGAAAGAAACGACTGCCGTCCGCAGCAGATCCGAACGAAGGCCCTCTCCGTACCGAATAAGTTTATTAAATCGCCCGTATAGCGAAAAGAGCAGAGTCGTAAAACGATTGAACGCGGCACCTGCAGCCGCCTCGTCGCGGCTTCCCTCGGTTCTCCTTTTGTCTCGGTAGCTGCATACACGTCCCACGGACAGGTACACGTCGCGAATCGAAAGAGCCTGGGAATTCGCGCAGCTGCTTCCACGGTTGCACGCGATCTGCAAAAGCCATAAGTGATTTACGACAACGTGGCTATTGGCAGACGCGTAATGATACCCATGCGCCGTAGCCATCGCGAATACGGAATTAAGGAAGCCCCCGGCTGCTGGCTGGTGCTGCATTTTTCAACGTTTCGCGGATCGAAACTCTCATTGTTCCTACGTGGAAGTTCCCTGTCGGAAGTTTCAAGCTCTTTCCTTTTACTGTCCCGTTCCGTTCCGTACTTTCTTTTGTTTTTTTTTTTTCTCTCTACCCTACCTTTGGCTCTTTGAAGTTGGCAGACGCACGCAGCGCGGTTCCCCAGTCGATGGAATATAAGAGACCGGGAGACGATAGAAATAGTCGCGATATGCACTTTAAAGTGGTCGATGGGACACCGAGGCCTGTTTTCTTCGTGCTACGGATACCGTCCTGTACGAGCACGGTATTTTTGCTCGGGTTCGACCCCTCCGGTGGCATCACGCGATTTTTCCTTCTGCCCTTCGCGAGGCGTCGAAGGGTCTCGATGCCAAGCGTTTCAGTTACCTAATCAAAAATATTGTTCGTTCGATTTTTAATGTTGGGAGAGCTCGAAGCACACTTTCGTATTATACAACACAGAGACTGTTAACTTGTAGCGAACAGAAAGATCGAATAGTGGATCGTGCATCTATATGTAGTTTAGAAGTCCAAAGAATTTTCGAAACAAATATAAACAAAAGTTACTAACGTCTTCGACATTGGGGATACTGTAAAATAGTACTCCATTGAACCATTGAATATTTCTATTCTTTAGAATTTTTTAAAATGTCGAGGATATCCCTAAACAGGAAAAACTGGCAGTCGACGCGTTGAGAGTGCAGTTTGACCTAATTTTGTTCCGCGTAAAAATATTATGGTAATAAGGCAATGTCGTTATTGTTGTTTTAAGAGCACGTGTATTTCAAAGGTAAATTTTAGAGCTGGCAAACCTGCCAGCCAGTATATCGATATCGAGCTTAAGAGGTTAACATATGTTCGCTGTTGTGATTTGGGCGGATTGTTTGAGATATTTTCCGACCGGTTAGAGACGAGGTGAAATCATACACACTGCGTCTACGGCGGATGTACGTTGTTATTACAGACATAAGAACGACGAGTAGGCTAGGACGAGCCGGAGTCGTCTGAGTTACTAACGTCAATCTATTTTCAGACGAGACATTTAAATCTGTGATTTGCAAGAGCGCTTGATACTTATTGAAACGTAGTGGCAGTAGTATTTATATATCGAATACTTGATGTAATTGTTCAGTGTTTCCTCTATTAAATTGTAAATGTTAATATTACTTCATATTAAGAAGTGAGACCACCTTGGTACGTCCAAAAAATTCATTTATTTTTAAACGATTATTTATCATCGTCAGCCCTATTGATTTTAGAACAAAAATTTCCAGTATAAAATTAAACAGGTCTGATTAAGAACGAGCAGATTTCTGAGACTGCTGAAATATTTCTATTTTTCATATCACCGATTGACAAAAATATTAACTTCGATTGTTTAGCGAACGAAATTCGATTCGTCGCGAGTAACTTCTCCGTCGTGGCTGTCGACAGGCCTTAACGCACGCGTCCAAAAGATCGTTCGCGTCGAGTAACGTGTTTCGTCGAACGACAAAAGAGAAGCACACGGTACGCAGCGTGACACACGCTTGTCAGACCTTAAGAACGAGAAAGTAGACGCGAGGATGAAAGAGAAAGGCAAATAGATTTCATTGGCAGTGAAAAGGCCGACAAAGGTTGGATTACACCCTTATTAGTCCAAACGTGTCCGCCCATGTCACACAAGAACGACGTGGCGCGTCGTAACGGTATGAAAAAAGGATGTGAAAGAGGACGATGCCCTTAGTCGACAGGGAAGTATCTTTTACCTGGTAAAAATAGTTAAAGAGGATTATAGTCTGCCCGCTACGCCCCGAGGAGTTACCAGATACCTAATTGGATTGGTCCTATCGTTTCCCAGGCATACTTTTTCCAAAAGGAATCAATAGCGACGATTTTAGACTTTGTGGGGCAAAAGGGACCAGTGGTGGTCAAACCTTGTCCAGATAGATATCATAATTCGTCTATCAGATATATTCGAAAGTCGAAAAACGGGGGAGAATTTTAATGGGAGATTCTAGAGGCCAAAATAAGCCGAAAATCAAGAATACTAATTTATTGTTCAAGGCTTCGTTAAAAAGTTATTAAGATTTAAAGTTTCGACTGTGCGCGTACGCAGCTGTGCGCAGATTGTCGTTCTACAGGCGAAACTTCAAACGTTAATAACTTTTTAACGAAGCCTCCATCAACAAATTGGTATTCTCCATTTTCGTCTTATTTTGGCCTCCAGAATCTGCCATTAAAATTTTTCCCACGGGCGGCCAAACACCCAGTATAAAGCGTGTGTCACCCAACTAGAGCACTTCAAATTTCAAATTTGTTTTCGAAAATATTAATTATTCAGAATACGATAAATAATTCTTTTTTAAAAGCAGGTAAAATATTAAAAGCAAAGAGGCAACGTCGTTTGTTACACGGCGGGAAAGGTCGACGGAAAGCGTTGAAAAACGTTTCGACCCGAAAATGTACGCCGTATCGATAAATAAATCTGCCGTGGAAACGCTTGGAAACATTTGCATAACTCTAATGCGCGGAGCTCGATCGCGAAACCTTCGGGACACGTCGAACACGGTTTCGCGTGTATGCGCGTTCACGTGTATGCATAACCGGGGCGATAATTAATATTAACGTAACGTTAACGCTGGCGAGCGTAAAAGTCGTCGTAAAGGTAGCTCGAATTTAACGCGCCCTAACCGTACTCCGCGCGGATCGCGCAAGCACACGACTATTACGTGCACGAACGATAAGGGAAACGTTGCCGCGATATCCTCCCTGCCCAACATCGTTTAATCTGTGCCTCTCTTTTCTCTCTGTTCGCAGCTTGAAACTCGAGTGCGAGAAACTGGCCACGGAGAAGATCGAGATTCAACGACATTACGTGATGGTAAGGAATCACCATTCCGTAACACTAATTCCGGTTAAGCTCGTGTACCCTTCTCTCCCCGTCTTTACCGTAGTTTCTCTCCGTTTCCCTTTCTCCGTTCTCGCGTGTCTCTGTCGCTCCCACCGGTCTCTTGGTCCCTCGTTTTCCCTATCCAGGATAATCATGCTCGCTCGACCGCTAAACCACCTCGGCTTCTTAGCATTAATTGCATCCTCGCCGCACCGACTTTACATTGGCCTGTTACGCGCTCGCTCACGCTCCTCGCATATTCGCCCTCACGTACACGCTCGGCCGCAGACCGTGCGCGCCTCTGTGTATCCGTATATTTATCTTGCGCACCTACTGTGCATAGCTAATGGCTCTAAGAGGGCAGCGGTTCTCATCGATTCAGCCGCGGTCCGTTTGGCCCGGCGACCGCGAACGCTCGTCTTCGGACACCTAATGACAAAGCAATACAGCTCCCGTGGCGGTGGACCGAGCAACGCTGAAGGATAATGCAGCCAGTTGCCCTCGTTGGCTTGTACTCCGAATGCTTACCCGACGATCGACCGCCGTAAACCAGTCTAATTATACCGATACGCGCGCGTCCCGCGAGGAAATCCGAGCCGCGTTGCTCCGCCGCACGCAAGGGGGGATTTATTGCCGGGTGTTTTCATGGTAAATTCCCGTCAGTTAACCCTCGCGAAATTGGACTGCGTGCGCGAGAAGGGCGAACCGGGAGGGAGAGTTTATCGTGGACCCGGTGACATAATTAATCGACGCTGATATTGCGGCTATCGTTCGCGACCGTTTACAAAATCGCCCCCCGTTCCCTCTGCAAAGACCAAACCACCAGCCGTGTGCTCTCTTCCGTTTTTTCGACACGATTCTTTTTTCATCGAGCTTATGTTTTCAGTATCTATTTTCTATCGCGATCTTCAATCTATTTTCTAAAAATTTCGGGGGTCCTGTGGAAGACGGAGAGAAAAAGACAGTGAGAGCGTTTCTTTTTAGATTGGGATATTGGGAGTCGGTCGAGTGTTTGCGAGAGGAACGATCCCTCTGGCGGCGAGCACGGGAAGCAACGGACTTAGCGTTGCAAGGTTTTCATGGTCTGAACTCAAAAGTACAATAAAAATAGCATATATAAAGGATAACGATTGGGGGTTCAAGACCCATTCTCTTGAGTATCTCGGAAACTAATAAGAATGTTAAATGTCAGTGTATGATTTATCATAAATGGCGTAAATGAAAATATCGCCAAGCCACTATTTATACGGTTATTGCAGTATACTGCGCCATGTACCAATTATTAATTATTATCTGTTTTTTCTTCATTCGCTTTCAATGTGAGTCGCCGCATAGTGAAATGTTTTTGTAAATAACTATTAAATTAATAGTTTCCTGCCACGAAGGATTACTTTTTTTTTATGTAAAATGACGCATATTAGAAACAATTTTATAGAGTATGTAACACGAATAATAAAAAGGAGGATAATAATATTCTTAGTAAAGTTTGCGACGTCGGAACATTAGGCCTCGTTAGTAGATTGTAAAAGTTTCCAACGTCATTTTTTTGTTTGCGCATTTCGATGAATGTATTTTTATAGCGAGAGTTTTATTACGCGTTTGGCTTCGACAGAGGTAATTGACTCGTCGTATAAATATCAATTTAGCGAAGCGGTTTCCTCCTAGCAAAATCCCAATAGAAAGCTATCTAAGAAGCATTTGCATGCACCACTAAAAGGCCATTAGCACTTCTGAAAACGATTGTCGATTGCAACTGCTGATGACCATGTCCGACGGCCTCAGCAGAGTCATCCGTGTCCAAGACTAGTTAGTATTTTATTACTAATTAGAAATACCGTTAACGCGATTAGTTATGAGCACCTTTTAATATATTTCCATTAATTGATACGTACCAAGTGTTCAGCTGTTAATTGTAAGTTTTTTTACTCTACAAGCCAAAATAAGACGAAAATGTAATAACAGAGGCTCATATTTTTCCAAGAATGATCAATTTTCTGTATTGGACTTGTTTCTAAGCTACATAAAAGTGCGGTTTTTGTTGATTACAATGTTGTATCTAACGTATAATTTGAAGGAAAACAAGTATTGTTATCCCTTAAACTGATAAATTAAACAAATATCGTTTTTCAAAGCAGTCAGACTCGGGCATAAGCGTTAAGGGGTTAATTACTGGAAATGCGCGAAAAAATCGTAGCCAATCCCCAGTATACAGAAGCGATTGTTAAAAAATTGCTAGGGCATTTTGGAGCTAATAGAACTCAAACGAGCTGCTCGAAAACATTTCAAATAGCTCTCCGAGCCCGTTAATATTGCGTCGAAAGCAAGGTCGGAACCAGTATTTGCAAGTCGCGTCTAACAAGGAAAGTGAATTAAGATAGACCGTGTGCATAAGATCGAGTAACAACGTGGGTCCCGGGATCGATCATGCGTTCGGTAGTTGGTAATTTGATTCCACGTGCGAATAGGCAGCTCGCGAAGCTTCAAAGAGACATCGAGTCGGCTTATCGACGCGTAGCTTCTAACGAAAATGTTTTCCATTTTGTATTTTTGTTGGACGTTCCATAATTTCCCCAACTTAAGTCTTCTTTCCAAAATGGCGTGGATACGCCGCCCACGAATCGCCAGATAATTCCGTCGAGATTCGCGTAGGCCGGATCGTAGCGCGACACATTGTATAAGCGTACGCGAACAAGTCGGTAAGTAAATGCAGTATCTTGTTCGAGGCGTGCATCGGGCCGATACTAATTTATTGTTGTCCCTTGCGTGGTTGGCAGCGCCCGTTGGCTGTTCTTCTGCCGTTGGCGCCCGGGGATAAGGGGGTGTAGAGGACTGGTCTGTTTTTCTCCGACTGGCTCGTACACGAGGGAGTGTCTCAACCCGTACCTTCTTGCTCTTCTTGCGCGTAGCGTTGTACAGTCTTAATTGGCGCGGAGGCGACTAGTTTAAACACGATTAATCAAGCGAACGAGCCGACACGGTCGCCGCCGGAGGAAGTTGCCGCGAAGAGAGAGAGAGACTTCGGAGATTTATCGGCACGAAGCACGGTTGCTCGTGACTCCCTAAGACACGTTCTGTCTCATAATTTCTGTTACCGTGGAATGTAGATTTCGTTGGCCCCGAGACATTATTATTGCGTGTAGCGTGCGCTAAACGCATTGTTCGCCGCTAAACGATACTAGATACCGCGAACGTCGCCGTAAATATTATCGCGACCGTTGCGCGCATTAATGCCGCCAGGAGACCCTTATCCCTTTCCAACCGTTTCGCGTTTTAATCGTGCGTAAATAATAATAATAACGCTTTCCGTGCGCCATGGAACAGAATGTTCTCTTGGTAGGTATTGGTATTGCTATTCCCATCGTTTAAGCTCTTAACATATCGACTGTCGCGTCACCCATATACAAGAGACATTATCTTTCAGCAAGGAGCTAAAAAAAATTATTTCTCGAGATTAGACTTGAATTTTAACGAGGCCATAATCATGGAGGGTTTATATTTGCCGCCATACCAAACGACATACACGCCATCTATGGTGTTACTGGTCACGCACCGTATTCATATCTTTTTCACCATACTTATAATCCTCATTAATAATAGGAATGCTTAGCCATAATACAAAGTGTTATGGGACCAGGGCGCTAAAAAATAAAGTACTCATTTTATGTACAATATTTCTGTTGGAATTTAGTGTTCCATGAAACCACGTGTTTGTGAACTTTCGCGATATTGAATGGTTCTTTGTGCTTTGTTTTGTTATTTTCTTTGAACTAAGTTATATCGGAATAAAGACAATAACAATACGTCTATGGAAAATTCGAGTGTGGGAATGTGTAATAGGCGAAGAAACAGGTCCAGGAAAAGACAGACGAGCATTGGCAAAAATTTGCTTTAGTGTGAAGATACTGTTACAGTTAAGGCTGCATGGTTGAATACTACAACTCTTCTACCAAAAGCTAAGCAAGTATTATTGTTCTAAGAATAAGAAGAAACTAAGACCGAGTAGTAGCCTTTGGTGTAGCGGCAAATATACACCCTACATTCTCTCTTAATGTACCAACTATAATTAACAGTTGGGAGATTACAGATAAGAAACAAACATAAACTCTACATGTAAAAATAATATTTGATTTGGTGTCAACTTGTTAGAGGTGTATTCAGGTCTACAAGGCCAATTGTTAAGTCTTTTCTAGGAATTTTTGAGTGTAGGAGTTCCTGTAAGTAATTTTATAGGCATGGTTGACAGCAGTTGCTTCTAATTTATAACACTAATAGATAGACACACGGAAGATGAAGGCTTGAAATTTAGTAGCGCAGCGTGCAAGTATAGACAGATTTAGACAGAACTTGGTGATTTGAGAATTGTCGGTATGTCAGGATCGGAGGGTGGTAAATTAAACAGCTAAATCTGGTACTTTGAGGCAAGGATGTAGCGAACAAGGTAACAGAGGGTAAGAATTCATCTCTGTCGCGTGTTCAGCCAGCTAGAACGTTGGATCAAAGGAGCAACATGGTTAAATCTACGAGAACAGTAACAATAGTAACAGGGGAACAGGAGTGAAGATCCAGACGAAACAGATGCTCAAAAATAATTCCGTTAGCGAATCGAGATTTGTTTCGAAAACAAAGGTGTACTAGAAGTCGCGTAATTAATTCGTTTTACGTTTAAAGGCGTCTGGTTGGGGTCACGTAACATGGCGTTCGGGTGCACGCGCCCCTTCTGTCTCTGCTTATCGATAAGGGTACGGTTATAGGATTAATGGGTGCACCGGAGTTGCGTGCTCGGTCCAAGTGGACCGCACTCGGAAAAGTTTGAGGGAAACACTGGTCCCCGTAGAACCAATTACGTGGTTTACGGGTTCCTCGCCGCCTATTCGCGTCGTAACCATGCCCGAACGCGTCTTCCACGAGAGTCTGGGAGGCCTATCGATTTCCAGGGTGCTCGTTCGTCCGCTCAATAAAAATTTGTCGGGCTGAATTACTACACCTCCGGCACGCCTTGGCCCGATCATTTATCCCCTCTAACAAGATCTCTTTCTCTCTCCCGCGGACTTGTTCGAGCAATAGTACCGGCGGCAGTAAAAAAGGCCTGGTCTCTAACAAAAGGCCGCTTGTTAACTCGCTTAAACGACGTGTACAGAGTACATCTCGGTGGGGTGTCGGAGCCAAGGCGGAGCGAAGAGGCGAAGCAAGAGAAGGTAGATGAGGACGAGGAGGAGGAGGAGGAGGTGGAGGTGGAGGTGGGGGCGGCGGCGAATCGAGGGAGATCGCGTGCTTTTTCTCGTTCTCTTTGTCGAGTTCATTAACAAGCGCCACGTTAAGGACGCCCGGTGCACGGGGGTCGAGGCCCGCCACGTTAATTTGTTGTGCAAGCCATAATGAGTCGCGGAAGTTGGTCCAGAGTGCGCTACTGCTAAGGGCTGCTGCCGGTGCCGCTGATCGTCGCTGCCTGTTCCCGGTGCAGCAGTTGATCTTAACAACCTCTGCCTCCTGCCCTCTTCGCCTCTGTTGCCCTCTTCCCGCGTTTCTCCTTCTTCTCCGCTTCCCCCCCCGGTGGCTCGCTTCCACCCCCCCTTCTCCCTCGGGTGGAATAACTTACTTACGACGCAATTAATTCGCCCGTGTAATTACGGGGCTAATGGCCCGTAAAATTAAGAACCTGTACCTGGCTCTCGAGCGTGTTGCACGCGTTCTGCTACCCTTCGTTCCTTCCCCTCTTCCTGTAGCTCTCTCGCGCGTTCCGTCACTCTCTCTCTCTCTCTCTCTCTCTCAGTTTCGTTCGCTCGGTCGTGCAAACGCACACGTGTACGAGCCCCGGCGTTCTCTCGTTCGCTCCTGTGTCTCTGGAGTGTACTCAACTAGACTCGATTAAGTTTATCGCGATTAACGATAATTAATAACGCGTTACCGCGGAAAGTGCAGAGAGCCGCACGCCGAGAGGGCAGATATAGTTCAGGCTGGTGTTGCGCGGCGCTCGTTCTCGAGATTAATGGTGCCCGGGATGTTAATGACGCGGAGGCAGAGGAGGCGACCGAAGCCGGTGCCGGTTAGAAAGAAAAAAAAAAACGTCGAAATAACGAAGCAAGACACGGACAAATCTGGCAAATGATGTTAAATTGCCGTCGGCGGGAAGACGCCGTGGCCGGCGGAAGGTTGTTGCGCGCGCAACGCAAACGACGAACGGCATCATGGGTAGCGAACGCGCGCGCGATGCTAAATGACCACCGCCGGGAGTCGACTGTTAAGTAATGACGCTACAAAACGGTCTCCTCTGTAAAATGCACGTTTACCGCAATTATGACCGCCTCTTCGCGGTCTTGCTAACGACCGGCCCGTTGATAGCCGATGAAAGACACTTTGCAATCGGGAAGTCTCTAGGTTTCTCCGTCGCGGCGGTAACGACAGCACAGTTGTTGTTCTCGCCCGTGGGCGATTCGTTGAGTCTCGTTTCTCGCTTCCACGGCATCATTCTGGAAATTGGGATAAACCGTAATCGGTTTTTTTCACGCGTACGAAACTAACGGTCATCGTAGTCCATCGTTGCACGCTTACTGTCTCCTACCGGCGATTAGACGCTCGTTAAAATTCGCGTTCGTTCGGAAATTTAGTCGTACGTAACTTGTTACTTAAGTGTGTCGTTTTTTGTCACGAGCATTCTGTAAATTAACGCATTAACGACGGGGCATTTTTATTAAAACTTTCCTATACGACGGGCGATGTATTTAGACTATGACGCATTCAACTGGCAGAAAAACACTAATAAATATATGTTAGAATGCGTAGAATAAATGTAAAAATGCACCACTCTCATAAATAATACCGTTATGGGAGAAATTACTAGAAAAACACACGCTTGTCGTAAAACGAGAATTCAACGATAAAATAAATATTTATACCTATAAGTACAGACCCTTTTATGGACATTACAAAATGCTAAAAAATGACGATGGAGATCCAGGAGAAAAGAGATAATATATTTATCGCTTGTCTCGTCGGTAATGATATTTGAGAGCAACCTTGTTGTACGTACGCTCCATATTTACAAATTAATACCATCCGAAACGTTTATTCTCCATTTTAGCACAGTTATTTTCCTCTTGCGTTCGTACCTAACAGCGTCCCATCCGTTAATAAGACATAAATAAGTAATTTCTCTCGCGCTATCTCGGAAGTTAAGTATTAGAATTTCGCGACTCACTGCATCTATCCTTCCTGAAGTGGTAAAGTGGTGAAATGGCAAGGTACACTAATGCTGTAATGACGGACATACGTCCAACGTATGGCGTTTCAACCGTTTCCTCTAATTCGTCATAACTCCGGGAGTAAAGCTTGGACAATCTACGTTCGCGTAACATTTTTCCCCCCGTTTTGCGCCACTAATTCCAAGCATCGACATGCAACGGACTCATTCGTCAAAGTAACGAGTCGGTCTTGCAACGCATACTGCAAGTCGAAGTGTGATTACTTAACCCAGACACCGCGTTGTTTTGGAATTAATATTTTTATATTTAAAAATACACGATAGCTTTCATTAAAAGTAATATAGAATACAAGAATTTCTAGGTTTTCCCATAAATACAATAAGTATAACCAGTTGAAAAATAATACTTATGGATCACTTTAGCAAAACAAGATTAAAAGATTACTTATCCTCGCAGATTTACTTATACGTACAGATAGCACATCGAGACTGTGATTCGCAGTTATAAACTCGTACAATTTCGCTCTAACGAGCCTCGTTTTCTCTGTTGCAGTACTACGAGATGTCGTACGGCCTAAACGTGGAGATGCACAAACAGGTAAGTTTCAAGATCGTCCTTTCAGTCTGCTACTCCGCCCTGAGAACGCGTCGCAGCTGTCTCCTCGACACGCAACATTGTTCGTCCGATCCACGTGCACCAATTTCGCGTTTGGAAACTCTCCCCTTCCTCCCCGTGTCTCCGTTCCTTTTTCTCCACGTGTGTTTTCTCAGTCGCGCAGCATTCTTTCTCGGGCTCGTCGCGAGACGCGCGTTGGTTAATGTCGCGTGTTTGCCGAAGTCATTAAGCGGTATAAGTTTGTCCCGTGTACACGGCCGAATAAACATTTGCCGCGATGACTCGGCGACACGGAACGGGGCTCCGAGAAAATCCACAAGCACGAGGGCCTGCACTTTCGACGTTGTTCCGAGAAGTCGTTTCGTTCGATAAACCGGTAGCCAGACGCGCGCGATTCCCGCGAAAATCCGCCATTGTGGGACAATTGCGCGCCAAACACGAGAAAAAGTCATCTCGGATGAATAATTAACGGAAAAAAATTTATACCGATATTTAATTACATTTATCCTCGAAATTATTGAAAATTAAAATCGTCATGTGCGAGTGTATTGTATTTTTAAATTGAATGGTAAATTAAATTAAGTAGGCTTGAATTGTGTCAAATTAGACTTTGATACCACTCGACTATATTCTCTTTATTTTGAGATGAATTCAACGTAACAGAGTGATCTTTTTACTTGTTCATTAGAAAGAGTAAAGTCTTCACTTTATCTTAGAAATGAAGTTGACTAGCTACTTAATTCGGGTATAACATATGTATAATAACCGAGGAGGGGTGATCCCTCATGAAAGAACAGATTGAAAATGAAGAAAAATATTTTTTCTTACGTCGTTTTGTTTTTTGGATGCCTAATAGTATTTGGAGACTCGTGTGTGCGTGTTATTATCACTGTTTCTACTTCTACTGATGTCCAGTTCTCGAACTCAATTTTCTCGAAAACGAAGCTTCGTATGACAAAATTGTATTCTTTCTTTTCGACTTGTTTTTTTCTCGAGGAATCGTATATATACACATACAGTAAAATGTAAAAATATTGTATACAACATTTCTATAATGCTGTATTGACATCTAGAATATCCGTCTCGAAGAATACAGAATAATAAAAATTAGGAATTAAAGGGTTTTTACCTTATTTACAGAAAAGGTAAAACACTGATAATTATGGCCACGATCGAAACATATTTTTGAACGCTTTTCAACGGTTTTTTGGTCGAAATTATAAAGCGAAAAATTTTTTGTCGAGAATGAAATTTAGTTACTGAATTTATAAAAAAAAAAAATTCGCTAAAAAAGTCAACGACTATCATGCAGTATGGGTACGATTCAATTTCGCTCGATGCATTGCACGTGGAAATGAACAAATTTTTCACCACCGAACAACTTTGAGGACCGTATCCAACAACAATACGCTGAAAAAAATCAATAGTCGAACCGACGAATACCGGCACTAGATGACCAGATTTGTCAATTAAAATTACTATACGTACATTCGATATGTTTACAGTATGTTTACAGTATTTACGCAAGTTACGGCGGTTATCGAATACATCAAAAGCGAAAAGTTTATTAAAATGGACAACGCCACGAGCAACAAACACGTCAATTTAACCGAACCGCGTGGGTACAAATATGTAATATAACGTTCGAACTGAATCGTATTTTATACACATAAATTTCACCAGCAGCAAAAATTGATTCATCGGATGACAGAAAAAGCTTTTTCAGCATCGTTACAAATGACCCGTGTTATGATCGATCCTCCTTCTCTCGTACGATTCCCTTGGATGGTAACCTTAACAGTAGATGGAACTGTCTCGAGATCGCTCGTTAAATCTGCGAATCGCGGTCGCGCGGCGGCTTTATCCTCTGTGTCTCGTTAATCATCCACCTTATGTCCTCTCGCGTCGCTTAATTCTCGCGGAGGCCCCGAATTCTTACGAGGTGCGACAAAAATAGAGACGCGCCTCGTTGACGAGAGCACGCTGGCTAGAAATACAGAGGTTTCTCGCCCGAGGGTACACGGATGCCGCGTTTGTGTATTCTGCGCCGACGGCAGACAGTATTTTTGCTACCGCGATCCGTTTGGCGGATGTTGCCTCGCGCGGAAAGGTATTCGCATTAACAAAAGCGGGATCTCGATTCGCGGGGCCGTCGGGTCGTTCTGCGTTTCTTTTTATACACAGAGCGTTTCCGAAATAGCCGGCGAAAATTTGGTGTAGAACGGGCAAGAATCCGGAGGAACGTGGTTCAGGAAACGCTGCCTCCCTCAAACGTAACCGCCCCTTGATTACGACAGACTTTGATAAGAACGCTTCGTCAAAGAATTTTAAGCAAGTAACATCGAGTTAAACTCGACCGTTTCCGACGATTCACGATTATTAACCCTTAAAGGAAGGAAAATATAACGGGGAAAACGAACAGTCTGAACGTTTCGTTTCTTAAATATATTACAGTACGTTATACGTGAAGGGGCGTATTTAAAATTCACGCACTATTTCGTCTATTTAAAAATTTGGCGCAACACCAATAAAATCTACGCGCGATTGCCAAAGATTATAAATTAAGTTAGATAATATTATCGGTGTAAGCTTAAGTTGCTTCGTTTAATTTACCGTCCTATTTTTACAACGCTGTTTCCACATAACACAAAGTTTTCCATCGCGCTGTTTCCGTTCAAATAAACAATTCCCCGTGTATTTTTTACCGTTACCAAGATGTTGGATTTCTGTTTACTTTAATTTCAACGTAAACACCAAAATTCATCCGAGAAACCGATTCGAAAATATTGTTTCGAGCTATAATACATCGAGTGCGTCGTTCGTCGGCAATTTTCGAAGAATTATGATAATTCAGAATCGACCGCGGTTCGCTTAAACGTTCGTCGACCATCGGGTCGAAAGATATAAACGCGCCACGGGTAAATAAAAATAATTTTAAAGGTAATATCGACGGTCGTGAATTCTGTTTTTTGTCCAGGCTAATTTTAACCGGGCCGTCTCTTAAAAGTGTCCGTGCTTAAATATTTCGCTCACGGAAAGGGGCCGAAAATATTTTCGATCCCGGGCAGCTGGTAGGCATGTGCGCGGCTGAAAAACGAAATAAAAGCTTCTTCCCTCTGTTATGCACTTTGTTACCGGGACGTTTTACTACGCAGCTCTCACGCGTCGAGCGATCACCCACTGCGTTTAGAAGCGAAACGGAGCAACTGCGACCGTTCTTTTGTTCGAACCGCGTGCCCCCGCGGCGGATACTGATCAGGCTTGATTGTTGTTTCTTCCTTCAGGCCGAAATATCGAAGAGACTGAACGCCATCATCGGGCAGATCCTGCCGTTTCTCTCGCAGGAGCACCAACAGCAGGTCGCCTCCGCTGTCGACAGAGCGAAACAGGTCACGATGTCGGAGCTGAATTCCATAATAGGGGTAAGCGCACATTTTTTAATTCCTGGGACTTCCGGAGCGTCGATCGACTCCGCGTACGATCGTTCGTAGCTCGAACTTTGTTTTCTTATTGTCCACCTTGCCAGCGTTCAACCATGGAAACAACAGACGTAAATATTATCACGAAAAATGTTATTCGAACGATAAACTTTCAAAGTTTTACCACTTGCGCAAATTTGTCCAGTAACGGGGGAAAACGATTCACTAAAAAGTAGAATTGTCGATAAAAGGAATGAAAAACATGGTAAGATTCGGAAGATCGCGAAGATGTTAAATTACCCTGTCTGTGTTATTGTACAGATTCTTCGTACGTTGAGTCGTTTTACCGAAGCAGTTCCGGGATAAACGAGCACAAGTTTAATTACTGTTCGCCAGTTTATCTCGCGAGCTGCATCGTGATACTGCGAGTCTTCGTTAACGGAAACGTTATGAGTCGTTTGCCAGCGAAGAATGCCAGTTTCAAAATCTCGCGAGTACAATAGTCCGGTGATCTAGAGAACGCCACAATGTTCTAAATAAGTTTCATTAACTTTAGAAATCTTTTGTAGGGACACGCGGTGGTTTGAATTTATGTATATTATGGCAGACGCGAGTTTTCTTGGAATGCCAAGTTTTGAAACTTTTGTCACGCGATACGTCGGTGAAAATATAGTTCTCATTGTGGAACTGTACAACAGTTGTTTGAACACCGACAAAGACCATGTTTTTACTAAATTATCACGTAATAAACAACGGAGGGGCTCGTGAACTAGTATTCACCATAAATCGCATCAGAGCTAACGATTGCAACTTAGCCTCTCTTTCCCGCATAGGTATTGTGGCATAGTAAATGTGGAAACATAGTACAAAATGCAAACCACATTGTATGGTAATGCAATCTTTTTAGCTCTCAACAATCTAAATTAGTAAGACCACAAAATCAACCTATATCTACCCTTAAATATAGATTTACTAATCGCAGCTGTAAATTAAAAGCTGCAATTTTAAAATTTAATCTAACGTAACTTAGTGTCACCCATAATTTAAGTATTGTATAATCATTATAAATAATTGTATAGCTGAAATAAACCTAATATGGAGGTTTCAAATGCTTAAATAATCCACGAAATTGTATGACCCAACTTAAATTCAGGTTTCGCGTATCTTTTCGTCCAGGAGTCTGTCTCTTTTAATATTATAATTTCGTTCGTTTATCCAGTCGATGAGCGAGCCACCGATTTACATAACAGACTTCCAAAACGGACGTCGACCGTGGTTGCGTCGTCGCGAAACGCCGCAGGAACGCATCCTTTCTTTTCATTGGCCGGGGCCGTCCCTTGCGACGGACTTCCGCTGGAAAACGTTTATCCCATACTCATAGGCATCGCGGTGCCCCGCGACGTTCGTAACGGCGAGGTTGGAATTGGCAGTCGACCGTCGCGGCGCGTATAATTGAGTTCCGAGTTGGTCCTCGCGCGCGCGACTTGAATAATTCCTTGGTCGTCGATACCGCGGGCTAAACAAATGTATTGCTCGTCGTTGGGGCCCGTAGGCGTGCTTGAATTATTCTTCTTGCACGTACAGTTACTTCCATTAAATAATCGGACGTCACGGCACCTTCTGCGACTCTTACTTTATACGGGTCGGGTCAAGAAACGTGGTACAACTGGGAACAAGGCGATCCCGAGCCACTGGAAACGCTAAAAAATTCCCTACGTGCCTCGATTCTCGAGTTATGGTTATGGGAAAATTATCTTACCGTGACTGTGAGGTTCACTGTACTTTTAATACTTCTTTATTTGTAGGTATCTATGAGCTCTACTTCGCAAATAAATTTCAATGAAATACGGTCACTATTGTAGAAGTTATGGACGTTTGAGAATTGGACCACTTTCATGGGGATTTTCTCACTTTACGGGGTTAAGGAATAACTTTTCGAACATTCTTAGAATTTGTACATATTCTTCACCAAAATACGCGTTGTTTGCATTTTCAAACATTGAAATTCTCCAATCCGTTTAGGAGTTATGATTTTTTAAACATACGCCTGAAATTTCATTTATGGTCAGACATTGTATTTTCGGTAAAGAATTTTTTTCTCGATAGTGCGTAGGAATTCGGGGATATGTCTATTCACCAAAAATGATTGTAATAAACCCCTGAAACTAAAAATAATTTTTTTAGAACGATTTGAAAATTTTTAATTTTGTCGAAAAATTTCACACCTACACGAATTTTTTTCTCGAAAGTGGATAAGAATTCGGGGATATGTCTATTCACCAAAAATGATTGTAATAAACCCCTGAAACTAAAAATAATTTTTTTAGAACGATTTGAAAATTTTTAATTTTGTTGAAAAATTTCACACCTACACGAATTTTTTTCTCGAAAGTGGATAAGAATTCGGGGATATGTGTATTCACCAAAAATGATTGTAATAAACCGCTGAAACTAAAAATAATTTTTTTAGAACGATTTGAAAATTTTTAATCTAGTCGAAAAATTTCACACCTACACGAATTTTTTTCTCGAAAGTGGGTAAGAATTCGGGGGTATATCTGTTCACCAAAAATGATTGTAATAAACCGCTGAAACTAAAAATAATTTTTTTAGAACGATTTGAAAATTTCTAATCTAGTCGAAAAATTTCACACCTACACGAATTTTTTTCTCGAAAGTGGATAAGAATTCGGGGGTATGTCTAATCACAAAAAATTATTGTAATTGACCCCTGCAATCGAAAATAATTTTTCCAGAACGATTTGAAATTTTTTAATTTCGCCGAAAAATTTGTCCACCTTCTATTATAGTTATTCGGATAACCGGGTGCCGGAACACTACTGTACCAGTTTTCTTGATTTCTCGATAAACCATTCCTGGGATGTAAAGCGATACAGAGGTCGACATTCGTACCTTTCGTATTTTTGGACGTAGACTTTGAATCTGATTCGAACCTGCGGCAAAAGAAGTTTGATGTGACACCTTATCGACAACACCACACTAGCTACTGGTGAACACAATTCTATTTCTGTATATAAGTATCTGTAATAACTTTAATGTTTGATATCTCAAAAACTATGAGTCCTTCACACCCAAAATTGGGTATCATTCGTTTCACTATCTAAATATCCTATCATTGAGCGAAACCTCGTCAAAAAGTGAGCGTCAGGCCTCGGGACCTCTGCTCGAAAACAAAATCCGACTGCCCCCGGGGTCGCGTGTCCCCGATTCAACGAGCGCGGCCAGTCCTGACCGCTACAAATCGTCCGATCGAGGTCGCGACACGAACCGCAATCTGCAGTTGCGTAATACGCGTCATCGGCATGCGGGGATATAATCAGTGCGTGCACTCCGCGGCGAATAGTAGGGTACAAGGTGAAGCCTGGGGAGTGTGCGACACGTGCACATGCACCGTGTCTCCTCGCCTCCGTACTTGCTCGAATGGAAAGGTGGGAGGAGGTTCCGGTTCTCGTAGGGTCGAAACACTAAACGGAGTAAGACAGGGGGACAAAGAGATCGAGAGGGAGAGAGAAGCAGGAAGGGGGGGACTAAAGGCTAAAGGGGAGGACGAAGGCAAATAGACACAAGCGCCAACCCCCATGAATATGTATTACTCGGTAAACAGGGGTTGAATCAATATTTCGTTTAATAACACCCGTGGAACGGTGGAACGCAATTCTCCCCGTGCGTTCCTCTCTCTCTCTCGCTCGGTCCGTGTTCCGGTCGGTCCCCTCTGTCTAATTGTACCTCTCTGTCGTCCCGGCTCGTTCCGTCGATCTTTCGTCTTCGTCGGTCCGTTCTTCCCGCGGAACGCGCGCGTACGCTTTCGTGCACGCACCGTTGGGGCGCGTTTGTACAGGCGCGCTGGGTATTCCCCGACACGTATTTAAACGCACAGGTATGGACGAGTCGCACCTCGGGGCAACGCGACGCCCCCCGGATCGACCGAACCAACCCTCCGGGCGCTGGCCCTCCCTTTCCCGCGTATTATTCACGGCGCGTTAAACCTCGTTTGGGACTATTACGTTTCGTTTGGCACTGCACGGACGACGCGGTCCCGCTCGTTGCTTCGAATACGAATTGAATACCGTCGGGGAAAGGGGGCGCCAGGGAGAGGGTGGGCTCAGCCGTACCGACGATTTTCGGTGTGTATCTATTGTATTTGTCGGGGAACCCCATCGCGCACGCCTGCGTACAGTGGCCGTAAAAAGTATTTGCCCAACGAATAACTTGGAACGAAAATTTATGTGAATCGCGTTTATCAACCCCCGCGTCAATAACCGGCTAACGACGGTACTCCGTATTTCATCGACGCGTTTAAATACCGTTTTGTTTCGCGCGAAATCGTCGAAATTAATATCCGGAGCGAATCATTGCCCCTTGTTAGTGTTCTCGGGCCAATTTCGGTCGATTATGGCAATATATTA
Source organism: Colletes latitarsis (assembly GCF_051014445.1). NCBI lineage: Eukaryota > Metazoa > Arthropoda > Insecta > Hymenoptera > Colletidae > Colletes > Colletes latitarsis. Next base: position 47,870,519 of record NC_135134.1, read on the forward strand.
ACACTTTAACTGCCACGACATAATGGTGTAAGTCACATTTTAATTATTCTGCGTAAAATGATGTTTTTCGTTCGTTACAAAGACACTTCCACAAGCTCAGAAACGTGTTATAAAATGTCTGTATATAAAGATTGAAGGATGTTTAAATTTGGAGTGAAATAACCATTGAGATGGACTTATTCCAAAATTAATTCTCAAGTCGAGATGTAAGGGGAATAAATTTGGATAGGATTTGCGAATTTTAGCAAACTTACAAAAATTTCAGTCTTGCAGAAAATTGCACGATTTTCCTTTCAAAATTAAAGCATTTTATAAGTCCTTCTCGCACTAATACTTTGCATCCACAACCTCTTGCAATATTAGGTTCGTTAAAAAATATTAACTCGTAAAATTGTTCTTGCAAGACCCTGCAAAGTTTGGTGTAAAAATCAGGTTCCGCCGCGCCCCAAATATAAATTTTCGTTTCCCAGCGAGCTCGTTGCGCCACTAATTTTTCCGCTAGCTACATACACGTGCTTGGCTGGCTTTTTTTCGACGCGCGGGCTTCGAGTAATTGTCCCCGGGTTGAAATGCGATTTCCGACGAAAATAACCGCGCGCCCGACAATGCATTTTCCGCTCGCCCGTGTCGCTATTGGTGCATTATACAATTATTGCTCGTTCGATGACCGAGCCGTTGCGTTCTTCTACTCTTTGCTCGCCCCTCTCGTTCCCTCTCTTTCGTTCCCTGTAACGAAAAAACATATTTACAGCTCGTCGTTTGTTTGTCGGGAGCGCGCCGCGGGTGGGGCGTCGTTGAATTCGAGCGTCGAATTATAATCGGAACCGTTTTTTCGCGGATGGAACGGAACGAGAGGGACGCGATATCGCGCGCGAACGATAACGTTGCATAATCCCGGAGATAAAAACGGGGGTGTGCGTATCGTGTGAAAAATTTTTCGCTACGAATTCAAGCGCGCACGGGTAGAAATTGCGTTGGCGCGTCTCTCTGGTGTATTGTTTGACGTTCAGCGAAACGAACGGTGGAAATTCTGGCTAATAAAGTGTATTATTAACGCACACGCCGCGGCGGTCGCCTCCCTCGTCGTGCCTCGTATTTTCGATGAGTTTACGTAAAACGCATATTAATGCGGGAATTTATTTATTTTTTTTAATGGCAGCGCCGGGTCTCGCGCGTTCGCGCTGAATTCGGATGAAGGGAAGCCTTTCGAGCTCGATAAAAGTCCAAGATAGTCGCGGATTATTATTCCGTCCGTTGCGATGCGCGCTACTCGCTTTTTTATTCGCACGTTTCTGCGTGAAATAAGCGCTTTCAAAGGGAATTACTTTCGTCTGTTCGTATATTTTTGCAATACTGATCGAGTACAGACTTTCAGTTTCAATTTAATTATTTTACTTAATGTTGATCATTACCAAATTGGTAAATGGAGATCAACTTTCCTTTGAAGCATTTAACAAATAATGAACTAATGGAGTGTTACATCAATTTTCAAATAATTACATCGACGTATATTAAACAATTATTAGTTTAAACTTGCGGGGAACCGCGGCGGCCCCAATAATCCATTAAAGGGTTAATGCATTTAATTATTATCTACTGTTCACAGAAAAAAACAAAGGAGTTTTTTCTTTCTATCATTCCCTCGTGTATCTCACCGACATTGAATTTTATTAACGCAATACTTAATTTCTTCTGTTAAAAAATATTAGTGTCCCTGTACAAATTTCGTCCACTGTACTTCTACAAGCGACAATTGAGAAATTAATTTTCTACCGCGCGGTTCAAAATTATTGTCTGGCCTATGGCGAAAAGGGAGGGGTAAGGAGTAAGAATTAGCAAGTTTTAGAAACGGAATGAAGCCACGGAGGTTCGTAAGAGAGAGAAGAGAGATATCCAACGTAAGATCAAGAGGGGATAAGAGAGGCCGGTAAACTCGTTACGCGCGCGAATCATGCTTATCGTGGATTTCACTTAGGTATTTAGGGTCGACCAGAGAGGGGGAGAATGTAACACAGTGGTACGCGAACGAGGGTCGTGGTCTCGTCGCCGAGGGTGGATTATGCGAAATAACCCCTCTCGGGGCTACGCGCCGTCGATTGTGTACGATAGTTATTTTCCTGGACTGTCGCTGAATGGGGCAAGGGAGAGACGGTGGGGTCGGGAGCAGCGTGTGTATACGGCTCGTATGGTCTTCCCGCAGCACAGTTTACCCCCCGGGGACGTATTTGCGGCGCCCTACACGCACGTGCACATACTCCGCGGATGTAGCTTGCAATTTGCCTTGCGGCCACTCGACTTCCGGCGAGGGGCTTTTGACGCGCAACAATTTTTCCCCGGCGTCGAGGCCCACCCAGCCCCCTACCGAAACCCGGGGATCGCGCGAAATCAAAAGCCACCGGGGGAGAGGGGGGCACGTCGTCGACGTCCATCCTCTCCAGACGGTGATTTTTGACGTTGGATCGCCTTAAACGATATCACGCCTTTGGGAGCCTTATTCGCGAGCGATGGAAACGCCTTTTTACAGATTTTTTTTTTCTTCAATTCTTCAAACTAAGGAGCTAAAAAAAATTCTCGAGATTGGACGGTTAAAGGAAGTAAATTTAGATGGGAGACTGTGAAAGTGAGCTTTCGATTTTGCAGACAATTTCGTGGATTTGAAACATTTGAATAAAATGGAAACAGTGAGAAATTAAAATATCACAGACGGTTTATAGTTTACGTAATTCTATTCTTTGAAACCCTGTCAAAATATATATTTTGCATTCGTTTGCGTTTTCAGTGTTCGGTGTGGTTTGTTTTCGGAACGAATCCCGAAAGAATCAAAGGTTTTGGTGCTTTCGCGTTATTATTAGAAGCAAAATGATTCTATCGTTGAAACTATGATACGTTGAACGTATGGTTCAGACTTTGTTCCGTTCGATTATTATTTTTTCCGAGCAACGGTGAGCACGTTGAGTGCTTCTTGTATCCGAAGAACCGACGCGCTGTAGCGGAGGAATGCAATTGCTTTCAGGAACGATAGGGAAAGATCATAGATCATCGTGCTTGGAACGATGTTATATTGCATTTATCATTTAGTAAATCAAGGTTTTGAAACGAGCAATCATTTGTGGAACACCCTAATATTTCACAAGTCGCTCGCTGTTACGTGTATCTTTATTTTCTATAAAATTGAATTTGAATTTTTATTGGTTACGCGCATAGTGTCTCGACAAAAACACGTTCATCTATTTTTGTTCTTGTAAATATGGTGGCATGGTAGATAATAACAAAACAAAACTATACTCTATTCTATTTGTTTAAGCGTGTAATTATTTGTAATCGTATCATTGAGTTGCACGTCTGATATTTCTTTTTCCTGATACATTGCTTTCTGTTTGTATTATAACAATGTTGTATAACTTTATCATTACCATTCATCACGTTAAATAAACATAAATAAAAATGTATATACAGGAAGAGGAACCCAAAACGAGACTTGCGATGCATCGTCGATATTTGTACTTCTTCTTGTTTTCGTTAAAAATATTTCGTTACCAATTAAAATATACAGGTTTGGAAGAATGTTGTTGCCAACGTTGAATTCAAATGTTTATTAAAACTAAACGAATACTATGTGTCTTTGAAGTTTGACAATAAGTTTTCAATATTTCCTACGAATTGTAGCAAATTAAAGGTAACTAATGGTGTTAGTTACTGTTGAACTTTTGCCTAAATCACCTCGACTATGCCTCGACTGCTTCTATTAATTCAATATCATTATTAATTAACGAGAGTATCACTGCCCCTTGCAATATTCAATTTTGACATGATGCAAGAACAAATGATCAGTCTCAGACTCGTGTACTGTCGACGACGACCATTTTTCAAGATCAGAAATCTGTCCACAGCCCGGATAGTCGAATTAATAGAAGCAGCCATTTGGCAACCGAAAGATCCAAGTCCAAATTCCTGTTGAAACGATCTTCCTCATACATACAGAGCGTTTCTAAATTGTTAGTGTTTCTCTTCGATCCAAACAAGAATGAAGACGTAAATAAAACGCATTAATTGCTCCTCGAGCACAATTTTAATGCGTACAACAGAAGTATTCACTACCAAATCCAGACTAACGTTGCTCAAATATTTACAATCGTTAGGGATGGTTTATTCTAAGCGTTCGCCATAATTCACGCAATTTAAAGACACTCTGTACTCCCGATGTTCCCGACACGCCCTATATTTTACATTGGCTTATATGTAATGTCACTGGTGTTAACCGTTAAAGTTCAGCGACTTTGACAGCCGCTCTTTCTGTTTCAGCAACAGAGACCCGATATACCAAGGTTGATACAGCAAATGCATGCTCAGCAACTGCCACAGGGGACAGCGATAGGCGCTCATCCTGGCCTACCCGGACTTCCGGGACTAGGGCCAGCTGCTGGACTTCCGGTGCCGACTTCCGCCTCTGCTGCTCTTATTGGTATTGGCCTGACGCCGGGAGCCGCTACAGCACCCGGTACAACGGCGGCCCATCCACTTTCGATGCTTGGTAAACCGGAACTGCACCGTGGTCAGCCCGACGATTTAAAAAGCAACGGTGGTGAGTAGTCAATTCCTCTTTCATCCACCTTGTCTTCTAAGGGCTACGGACGCATAACGATCCTTTCGAAAATACAACTGTCGCGCGCGACTGCTCGAACCACGATTCTAAAGCGTGTTGGGGTTGTTGTCCCGCCAAGGTATTGCAACGCACGCCTCTCGACGATGCAGGTTTTGTACTCCGAGTTTACCCTTTTGCGGATCATATTCACCCTTTCACAGGGCACCCTTTGCTAGTAGACAGATTGCCAAGTGTTAAACATTGATAAAGACCAGTTTAGAGAATACCCATTTAGTGAAAAGTAGAATTGATCCAAGTTTAGATGCACACAGAGAAAGTGTAACGCCTATCAACGTGCTTTTATCATATATTTTTCATTCTATTAAGACATTTTTAAATTAATTCCGATTATGATTCGCGAGAGGGTGAATTTGGAGCGTAGGACCTATTTGTTGATTAACGCGTTTTTTGCTGAACAAAGAAATTAATTCTTAAGGCGAAATTGCACAACTGTAGTTGCATATTTTCGGATCAATTTTTCCGATAATACAGTCTTCCTTCGACAACGTGACAATCGCTGGCCTCTCGTACGAACTGTTTCGCCACAACCTCCGGTACACTGCATGGACTTGAATTTCTTCTTATCTTATCCGTTCAGATTTACGATACGTTCATAAACAGTATCTAATGTTTTTAAGTCCGATAACGAGCAAAGTATAACGAACTGCGACGAATCTCGTATATCAAGATTAGTAAATTTGTCTTCTTGGGAGGAAGACAAATCGCGTACTAGGTTTTCCGTCCACGCTTCATCCTACGCAAATACATGTCTCTTTTCTCGAATTTGTTTTGTCGTGAGAACTGGGTTGTTCGGAAAATGATTTCGGTTTCTTACCAACAGAGACGTTAATTGTATTTTTAATCAGTCAGCTTTATTCTAAACCGTATTCTCATTATATATTTTCATAGTTGACGCTTCGAGGCTTATTTGTAAAAAATTTTGTTCGTTTCTTGGTAAACAGAAATTGTATTTCTTTGGTGTCCCGTCGATTATGGAAAATCAGATGCTGCATTTTTATTATTGAGAAGGTAAGAATGCTGTTCGAGCAAGTATAAAATTGTGTGACGTGTTTGGAGAAGATGTTTTAACAGAATGGCAGTGCCAAAACTTTGATATTGAAGGTACCCCAGTGTCAGGTACCAGTGTCCGGCTCTCGACTTGGTCGACGCGACCAATAGTAAAAATACATAATTAGAGTAAATATCGATACTAATAAATTTTTCAATAATACCCTATATTATAAGAAAATTGTTTCACGCAGAAGAAATACGAAATTACTTTCCGAACAACCCAATAGAAACGATGATCGGTACAAGGTTCAAAATCGAGACTTCTCGTCGACAGTAGAGTATCGTTGAATTCCAGAAGACCTTCTATCATTACCGTGACAATTGGAGCAACCGATTGCCAGCGTACGTAGTGATACCCACGTAAAAGTCTCGATCGTAAAACGATCTGGAAAACTACTCGCGAACGTTCTCGATCCCGTGACCCGTAGGTTGATCGTCGAAGGGAATCGAATCGCGTACCTCGATCGAGCTCCGGGGTTAAACTCGAACGGCTTTAATTCACGTTACTGCCGGTTAATTTCCACGCTTCCTTTAGCAACGCGTTACCGTTTCCTCCCCTGGTCGGCTGTTCCAAAAACCGCAGGAGCCTCCCCCGGTCTCGTCGGGGCGCTCTCCTTCGTTCCACCCCCTCGACGATCGAATTCCTCCTGCGCCCGCTCCGCGGGAGAATCGTTAAAGCCCCGGAATACTCGTTATACGCATACCTTTCGCCCTTTCACACGATTTTAATTGCCACCACTGCGGGCAACGCGGCGGGAAAAGAAATTAACGAAATTCCGGCCTTTGGTCACGTTCGAGTGCTGCTTCCCCCCCTCGACTCTGCCCCTCCTCTCACGATCCCCTCCCCTGGCCAGTCCCGATATAACGAATCTCGACTGCGAGCGTTCCGCGTCGCGGACCGCCGACCATCGGAGCGGATTTTTCCTCTTTTTGTCACCGTCATCCGTTTGATCCCGCTTTCGCGATACCGTTCGTGCCCGAGGGGCTGGAAAAAAAGAGCACGAGTCGAGCGTCGGGGGTGGGGGTGTGCGCCATCGAAAACTGGGCGATGGGCCACGCGGCCCGCTCGAAGCAGGGGCCGAGGGAGGGACGGGGGGGTGGAAAAAAAAATATGTAGCCCGACGTGACGCGAGCGTGCGGCTCTCGGCTCGCTCGGCTGGAAATTTTCAAAGCGCTTTTCGGGTATCCGCTTTCGACCGTGGGTACGCAGGGGGGGCGATGGGGTAAAGGGACGCGGGGGTGGCGGTGAACGTGTTTGCGTCACCCTGTTAGCGAACACCGGCGGTTTTGAGCGAAAAGCGCATAAATATGCATGAAGATCATTTATACGGGCGCCGGTCGCCCTTCCCACCTATCCGCACCACCGTGCACCCCCGTCCCCTCCCTGCTCTCTGTATCCTCCCTTTTACGGGCACGTTATTAACATTTTATCGGCAGGCGCGGTGGTCGGGATTTTTACAATTTTTTTTTTTTTCTCTCCAACCCCCACGCACAACCACCCCCGCTATCGTTCCGCCGTTCGACACGCCGAGAGCCGCGGTGCATGAAAAATCATTTTCCCGTGGAAACGTACCGCACGGCTTTTTTGACTGACGATTGTTTGCATTTGTCTCGTTACAGGTCTCAGCTCGACCGAGGAGAGACACGTGAGTAGAAATATTTCGTTCTGTTTTTCCAATCTATTTTTCTCTCTCTCTCTCTCTTTCTCTCTGCCTCTCTTTTCTCTCTTTCTCTCTCTCTCTCTCGCGTTCACCATCGAGGAAAGATAAAGCGTATTTCGAGCTACGAATTTTTCGCGGGTCCGGACGGGATTTAGTATTCGAATCGCACCGGTTAATGGGTTGTCTGTCGTTTTTCCTCGTTTGCGCCTTCGCTTCTTTTTTTTTTTTCGATTTTTTTCTCATCCCCCGGTCCCGCGTTTTCGAGCGTTGTTCCTTCGCTTTTAGCGGAAAATCGACCGCCCCGTCGGAAGCGCGCCGGGTATCGACGCGAAAATCGCGTTTTCGACGATGACGTCGTCGTTCCGGATTAAATTATTAATCGGCGTCGATGAGGCGTCGACGGGGGCCGCGCTTTGTCGATGTTATCGAACGTCACGAGACCGGGGGGGAAGAACCGGGGCCGAGCGACAGAGGCAACAGAGAGTGAATGAGAGAGAAAGAGGGGAGGCGCGCTTTATTTTTCGCGTGTCGTAATTAAGGTTTACTGCGCAAATGAAATTATGTCAGCGCGCCGCTATTTTATCGCGGATGAAACAATAATATGCGCCGAGATTTATGGGCGCCCCCCTCCCCTCTTCTCTCCCCTCCGTTCCCACGCAACCTACCCCCCCGTCAGTTTCTGTATTTTGCGTAACCGGTAAATATTTCTCCGCCGAAACGCAGACAAATCATTTATCGAAACGTCGAGCTAACAATCGGATTATCCGTTGAAGTTCAAACGTGCAATCTATCGGGCGCTGGTAAACAAATAAACGTCGATGGGCATTTTTTCCCCGTTTATCCGTTTCGATGCGATTTTCCGTTCGGGAATTTTGAAGGATTTAACGACATAGATAAATAATCCAATCGCGTCGAACGATCGAACGGTGTAAAAATTACCCCGGTGCGACGATTAACAAGATTATTTCGATGCACCGCGAAGAACAGAGCCTCCCCACCTCTATCGACCCTTTCGTTCCTGGCACAATTATTATTTTTTTCTTCCTTCGTCCGCGTACGCTTTAAATTATGCAGTTTCGACGACTGTTCCTAATCCCGGTCGCATCGTGTACACCAGCCGCTCGCGTACGCAACTTAACGTTCCGCGGTACAACGTACTCGACGCACGAGTACTCGCGACGTGACCCCCCACGTGTATTACAGGTACGTTACACGCGTGTAACTTTCCGTGCGCGTGAAGGGTACAACGAGTGCTTTAGCCGTACTTCGCCCACGAGTACGTACTGTACGCGCAATTATGTTTTCGACGGACGCAGAAGAGGTATAAAGTGGCGGACGGGGGAAGAGAACGACTCGGGGAAAAAATCCCTAACCGGGGTCTCCTCCTCGCGTTTCGACTTTTCCTTTTTCCGATTTCGCTCCGCGCTGCCTCGTCCGCGATCCGCGCAATTTTAACCCTCCTCGACGCGGGACGAAATCATTTGCAACTGAATATTGCTCGGTTTAAATTCACGTTGTTTCGAATCTTACTAAAACATTTTGCAGGGACAAACTAAGTGCAATCGCGACACGAGTGCAGTATAATGTTGTGTGTCTACGAAAACTGGGCTGAAATTCCAATATTAGCTCGCTCGGAATCGGTTCGGTAACGGGTTCGGTCGTAGCTCATGCATAACTCAATCTCACCCTCGTTGCAGATCATCCTTGCAGTCGAGTTACAACGCGTCCAGTACTTGGCTCTTGGCGTCAATTACTATCAGCCTTAGAACTCTCGTTATCACCCATGTGGTATCTAGAAACTGGCATACAGGCTGTTTCATAATAAAAAACAATGAAAACAGTTCGTACAAATATGCCCCATTTTGCCTTGTAACCATTCTATTTGATATTAAAATGTTTCAAGATGGGAGCTTAACGAACCAATTTCAGTCAAGGTTTGAGAATTTTATATGATACATAAGAACTTAGTGAGGCAACAGACTTCCAAAAAGACTTTCGAAACAGACATTAGAAAAGAAGATTGTGCCGCCATTTTTATCCTGGACAATCTTGCATCGCGTAAGAAGGGTTTAATAACTATAGAAACTTGTCTCAAAACAATTTGTATAGTCATCTTCTTATGACTCCAAGATGTTATTGGGTATATAGAAAAGAGACTACAGTAGTGATTCTTAAAATGAACACGTGATTCGTAAATCGAACATTTCTGTCCCTCCCACATGAGGAATTTCAAATTTCGTCGATTCTCTATGAATCCAGAATGCTGCGTTGGGTCTATAGAAAAGAGACTACAGTAGTGATCCTTAAAATGAACACGTGATTCGTAAATTGAACATTTCTGCCCCTCCCACCTTAGGAATTTCGAATTTCGTCGATTTTCTATGAATCCAGAATGCTGCGTTGGGTCTATAAAAAGGAAATTACAGTAGTGATTCTTAAAATGAACACGTGATTCGTAAATCGAACATTTCTGTCCCTCCCACATGAGGAATTTCAAATTTCGTCGATTCTCTATGAATCCAGAATGCTGCGTTGGGTCTATAAAAAGGAAATTACAGTAGTGATTCTTAAAATAAACACGTGATTCGTAAATTGAACATTTCTGCCCCTCCCACATGAGGAATTTCAAATTTCGTCGATTCTCTATGAATCTACAATGCTGTGTTGGGTCTATAGAAAGGAAACTACAGTAATGCTTCTTAAAATGAACACGTGATTCGTAAATTGAACATTTCTATCGCTCCCCACCCCGAATCATTACTGAATACAATAAATAATCAGGTGCCACTTGTTATGAACCCCTCTGTATCAAAATGTTGCGGTATAAATTGATCGCGTTTAGTTTCGCGAGTAGTTTCACGCCCGATCCCGACGCGAGATCACTTTCCACGCGCGTCGATCAACAGCCTCGTTCGTGGTCTCGCGAAACAAAAGCCCCCGAACCAGTTGAACCGTGCCTCGAAATTCCCGGCGGGGTTAGAAACGATACCCGTACCCGTGGCGAGCGGATAACATTAAAGTTACGAAAGTAATTACAGACGAATGGTAAGCTCGATTGTATCGGGCTCGGGGGATAAAGCCCGCGTGACGGCTACGGTTCGCGATCCTCGTTCGGAAACTTTTCTTTTCGTAGCCGAGGGGTAGGCGCGCGCGGTTCGCCCGTAGAAAATGCAAGTAACGACCTTCTCGCGTAGAACTCGCTCGCGAGTCTCGCAAGGGAGACGAAACGATAGAGGGACGGAGAAGGGGGGAAAAAAATAATGGAAAGAGCGGAGCAGCCATAAAGAAGGAGGAAAAGGGGAGATAGCCAGCGTGTATTATAGGTTTGTCGAGCCTGTAATCATCGCGGGACCGCGAAACGCCCATCGACGCCCTCTCATTCTGCCTCTCGCCATTCTATTTTCCTCTCTCCTTATTCGACCGATCCTCCGGGCAGTTTCCTCGGTTCCCTCGTACCTGGACGCGCGTGTGCTCGTATATCCGTGTGCGGTGCGTGCACGTGTGTCTCTTCGTCTCGTTCTCTACCGCGCTGCGCCGACTCTATAATCATTATCAACCTCTTCCCAAAGCATCTTCCTTCCATTCCTTTTTTCGTCTTTTTCTTTTTTTTTTTTTTGCCTTCCTTCCCAAGCCATCCCCCGTGTTCCTACCCCTTTACCTCCTCCTAGTATCGCGCTTCCTTTAATTCTCTTTCTCTGGTCCGTGCGCGGCGTTCGTAGCCGGGCCCCCGGGGGCCGATCCCCTCGTCTTTTCCTCTTTTCTTCGTGGCTTTTACGTACACACTCGCGGACACGCTGTCCACCGCCGATTCCGTTTACGCTCCGTTACGAATCGAACGACGGTCCGGGAACGCGTCGCGTGCCGGCCGCGCGGACACCCACCGGAAATCCTCGTTTCATCCAACGCTCGATACTATTCCTACAACTTCTCTGTATTCGAGCCCCCCCGCGAGTCGAATCTTTGCTGAATACCGCTTGGATAACTTGGACTCGAAATATTATTCGATTACTGTACGAGTTCTTGATCCACTGGGTGTTCAAGGCAAGCATCTAACGTGGCTCTTCTGTACTCGAATACTGTTCGAATACTGTAGAAATTCTTGATTCATTGGGATTCATTTAGGACTCCAATATGGGTCTAACAAGAGTACCATCAGACATGACTCTTCTGTACTCGAGTGCTTCTACGACTCAAATCTTGTCGAATACCGTTCGAATACTATTTGGATATCTTGGACTGGAAATATTATTCGAATATTATGCAGATTCTTTATCCATTGGGTCTAACAAGGGAAGCATTAGATATGACTCTTCTGTACTCGAGCGCTTCTACGACTCAAATCTTGTCGAATACCGTTCGAATTCTCCTTGGATAACTTGGACTGGAAATATTATTCGAATACTATGCAGATTCTTTATCCATTGGTTGTAACAAGAGTACCATCATACATGACTCTTCTGTATTCTTGTCAAATCTTGTAAAATACCGTTCGAATACTCCTTGGATAACTTGGATTGGAAATATTATTCGAATACTATGCAGGTTCTTAATCCATTGGATCTAACAAGAGTACCATCAGACATGACTCTTCTGTACTCGAGTGCTTCTACGACTCAAATCTTGTCGAATACCGTTCGAATACTCCTTGGATAACTTGGACTGGAAATATTATTCGAATACTATGCAGATTCTTTATCTATTGGGTCTAACAAGAGTACCATCATACATGACTCTTCTGTATTCATGTCAAATCTTGTCAAATACCGTTCGAATACTCCTTGGATAACTTGGATTGGAAATATTATTCGAATACTATGCAGATTCTTAATCCATTGGTTGTAACAATAGTACCATCATACATGACTCTTCTGTATTTTTGTCAAATCTTGTCAAATACCGTTCGAATACTCCTTGGATAACTTGGACTGGAAATATTATTCAAATACTATGAACTAACAAGAGTACCATCAGACATGACTCTTCTGTATTCTTGTCAAATCTTGTCAAATACCGTTCGAATACTCCTTGGATAACTTGGATTGGAAATATTATTCAAATACTATGAACTAACAAGAGTACCATCAGACATGACTCTTCTGTATTCTTGTCAAATCTTGTCGAATACCGTTCGAATACTCCTTGAATAACTTGGACTGGAAATATTATTCGAATACTATGCAGATTCTTAATTCATTGGTTCTAACAAGAGTACCATCCGACATGACTCTTCTGTACTCGAGTGCTTCTACGACTCAAATCTTGTCGAATACCATTCGAATACTACTTGGATAACTTGAATTTGAATTTTGATTAAACTCGTTCATTTATAATTGAGTGAATTTAGTCACTACCAGTGATGTTAAACAATTCAATTTCTCGACATTTTTCAGAAAATATTTCGAAATTGTGACGATAGGAGCGTACGTTTTTCTTGGCTAGTAGCAGAATTTTTTCCGTTGCTCGCAGCTCGTCAATACTCGGGGGGGACACCTGCGTGGAAATTATCCAGTGTTCCGATTACCAATCTGACACTGGCTCGCCCTATTACGTTCGAAATTGGGACTTCGTGACTAGACGTTAATCAAGCTTTCCTATTCGAACCAGAATTCGGGAAACCCACGCAGATTATGGTTAAACTCTAACAGAGTAGGATTCGGGCCTCCAAAAAAATTTGAAATGCAAAAATGAAAATGAAAAACTCGCGAGGATAGAATCGAGAAAAAATCGCGACTCTAAAAATACAATAGAACAATACGAGATACTCGTACGAGGCTCGTAGAGTTTTTCGAAATATTTTAAACTTCGTCTTTCACGTTTATAATATATGGATTTTAATATACACCCTTGTTTACACTGGAACCTCATGACATTACATAGAGCTATAAATCAATATCGTAAACCGAGTTGAATACTGATTATATAAACGATGGACGATGCAATAATGATGTAATATTCCAATAATTACGTGCACGGCTTTTCATTTTTTATAGAATACGTTATAATACGTAATAGCCAGTACGCGTGGCCTTTCGACCGTTAAGGGTTAATAGCGTGTTCGAAGACGCGTGTGCTCTCAAGTTCGTTCTACCTGATCCCATTAATTCCAATCAAAAAAAGGTATTTAATATTGTTCTTCGCTCGTTATTAGTTTCTATCTTTCGCTGAGGTGGGGGAAATTATTATTTCGATAGAGCACCGTGGAATTGATTATCGGAACGATTCTTTTTCTTTTTTTCTCGCGGATGATAAGAGAGAATTGAAAACCTCCATTCGAAGGTAGACGGGAATCGTTATTCCGTGTTTCGAAACCATTACGGGCCATTCGTGCGCGATGTTGGAGATGTTTTATTCAAGAACGCGAAGCGTTGAAAATTACGTTTCGATGCCTTTGAAACGGGGCGTCCGGCCGGCGCGGCGCGCCTCGCCGCGGCGAATTCGAAATCGATTATCGCGAACGTGAACGCGCTCGCGTGACAATTGATAATAATCGTCGACGCAGGTAATTACGGTTTTGTCACGTTGATCGGACCGCAGGAAACTGGTGGGTAATCCGTTGTTTCAGTCCACGCCAGTTGTCTGTTATTTAACTAGAGATTAACGGCCCTGTGTAAACCTATATACTTCTGCCCCAGCGATGTGTCTTCGTCGAGTAGCGGACGCTTCTTCGTCGGCGTCGAAAACGTGGTCAAAATTCAAAATTTCATCGAATCTTTCTAAAACTTGGTAATTTAGGGGTTTCGAGGTTGCTGAAATAAAAAATTTCACGTTCAAAAAGGCGATATAGCGAGGTCGTAAACTAAACTCTGGACTACTTCTGCGGCATTTAGGGTCGTACATGACATCTTGCTTGAGGGTGCCTTTTTGAATATCTTTCTGTGTCCGTAATTGCACTACCTTTTTTCATTTTCTCCATGCATATATTATAAGCAGATAAATTAAGATATTAAAGACTTGAGTAAGACCTTTGCCTCTAACGGTACCTCTAAAAATGGCGACACTCGATAAAACATTTCTTCGTACAATTCACTTGCTTCGGGAGCTGAGACGTGTAAACTTTCACACCTACTCGAGTTTACGTCCTCGCTATACCGTGGCCCGGACTATACATAGTGGCTTGCAAAGCGATTTATATCTCTTCTTTTTATGATCTTTTTTTTAACATGAACTAAGTCTGTATAACAGATTTCGATTAAATATATTTGTAATAATGTTTCGATTCTAAACGTAATGTTTTGATTCTAAATAGATAAAGAGACCTACAGATCGGTGGTTCGATTCTGTTCCGATAAATTAACGACGATGTATGGTGTGCTTACCAATTAAAAGTCCAGCTACACCGAAAGGAAAGAAACGTTAAAACAATTTTATAGATTACAGAACTAGAATTCAAAGCGTCGGTCGCTATTGCTCAATAATAGCTTTCTTACCATAATAAGTCGAGGGTTTGATATATCGGGGGGCGGGGCTCGACTGCCGGTGAGTTTCTACGTTTTTTGTTTCATTCTCTTTCTCATTTTTTAATAATGCTCTCGGTTCCAACATCAATTATGGACGTTATTAACCCTTAACGATCGCGAGGCCACACATAGCGGCCATTATGGTTGCGCTATAAAACCGAAGGACCGTTCGTGGCGGCTATAAAATTTATATAAATCAATTAATTTCTATTTTCATGCAAATAAACCAGTTCGCGTTACTCCTTTTATCGTTTTTATCGATGTTTGCTCTACGTTTACCCAATACACCTTCGATGAATTACAAACGATACAACGCTCGTGCTTCGTTTTAATTATTTTCATATCACTTTCGTTTCTTTCGAACGACCAGTTTCGTACGTATAGCAGAACTCGATAAAATAACTTTCGTTTCAATCAGTTTCCTCCTCGCGATAAAATAGCGGCGCGAGTCGAAAACTTTTGTACTCTTGTTTGGACGAACGTTCGTGCAACGAATGTAGGATCTGTGCGCGTAATATTTTTAAACGAGTCTGTACGTTTTCCCCCGGGACCCAGATACGATCGAAACTCGCTCCTATCGTTCGCGATCTTCGTCCAGGAGGGATGTTATGCGAAGCACATCGCGCGACGCGTAATTTTCGTCACGTTACAGAGAAGCTCGATATCGCCTGGCGATAAGTACAGTCGTCCACGGACACCGCAGGAGACGCACCATTCCCATCATTCTCAGAATCACCATGACCATCCCATGCACATCAAGAAAATGAAAAAGGAACAGGATAAAGACATCGGTCACGTAAGTGCAGACATTCTTGTCCCGCATCGTCTACCGAACCGTTCGTCGCTCGTACGTCGAGTCGTTTTATTTAGTAATTAACCCGGAGAAACGACGATAACGTAATCATCGTTGCATAAAATACGGGGCGTGGGGGCAACGTTGAACCGCGGTTCGGGACTTCAAACAAGATAACGCTGATTAGCCTTACCAATATGTGACTTGGGTACGCAAACTCTGGGAAGTGTATTCTTTAAACACGGTTTTCGATGGTAGTAAATCCTTCGTTTCGTCGACTCTTCGTCAAGCAATGTTAGATTTCGTGAATCACGTACTCGACACGAATATTAAAAATTCCAGGGAATATTCCTAATCCTTAGCAAACGACGACGGAGACGGTTCGTTGCGTAACCGTATCGCGTATCCTTCAATGACTCCGGTAACAATCTTCGATTTAATCTCCTCGAATGCTGTTTTATACGGTTTTCTAAAAAAAGGAACGCGATTGTGTGTCGCGCGCACAGACGCGACTCGGAAACGTACGTTTCTCCGGAGAGGCTGTAAATTTATTTACTAAATTCGATCAAACTTTTACGATCAACGGACACACGTCTATGTTCTACTTTTTCTCTCTGGTTGCTAATTTATATTTATATTTGAGAAGGAATCAATTCGGAATTTTGTTTTATATGAAATCAAAACGAAAGTATTACAGTTTAACTTGTTGGTTTAGTAGAAAAATACACAAATTTAATCTGCGTCTCACCCCCTCTTGAACAATGAAAATCTACATAATATGTGTATATAAAAAATAAATAAAACTAACTTCTAAATTGGAAGGGCACACATAGGACACACAGGAATACTAAAAGCTAAAATAATGTTGTACTGCATAAAATATGAGGCTTCGGTATATTTTTTATTACCAGAATTATTTATTATAAAATGATGGAACTTTTTTATCGAAAGTTCCGTAACTGAAGAGGAAGCACCGTACAAAATTTTAAGTAAATCGGATGAAAATCGAGCCGTCCAGTTTGAAAAATGTGGCTTCGTGAAAGATTGCTAAAAATTTGTTACACGGATTGCTCGTGTAATAGACGTATTTCTGATGCTGCAGAGCGACGGTGAGAAAAGCGATCAGGATCTAGTCGTGGACGACGCGAGCGAGGGACCAACCAGTCCGGTGGTGAATGGCACGTCGTCCCCTCGGGAAAACGGTTTGGACAAAGTGGTACCAGCGATGGGTGCCGGGGTTCAGACGAAGAAGGACGTGCCACCTCACTCGCCCAGGAGTGGAACCAGCAGCAACGCCAGCACACCGTCAGCGAAGAAGATGGAGGAACGGGAGAAGCCAACGACACCGATCTCGAAACCGATGACGCCAACCTCGGGCTCCGCGCTGGGTGGATCTGGTCTGAAGCCCTCAGGATCGGCCAAGATACACCAGGGACCACCGCCTCCTGGCGTACCGAGCGCCTATCCGCCACACTATCCACCCGGTCCGCCGCCACACCATCTGGGACCAGCTGGCCAACATCCACACGTCGACATGATGAGTTATAATGGCTACGTGGCGCCTAGAGCACCACCTTCGCTACAGCAATTGTACGACCCCCATGTGGCTATGAGGACTACCATGGGATCGGTCGGTGTACCCGGAGGCAAACCGTGAGTAGACATACCTACTACATTCCATCATCGAACACGAGACTACCAGACCTTATTATTTTTCGTGCAATTCGTTCGGTATCGACTCGTTTCCTGCATCGAGTAGACCCTCGCTAACGTTCGCCAATTTCTGAAACTGCATCGACGTGGCGAACGTTGCAAGCCTGCTCAAAAGCACGTGAACACCTCCATAATTCTTGCTACTATCTAAAAAAAATTATAAACAATAGTAAAAAACAATTGTATCTTCTTCTTATCAATATATCCGCCGTGTGCTTTTATAACCAGTCGTGGCATTGTGGATGTTAGTTTTTTTCATTATTTCACTGTCAGTTAGATTCCACTCCGATTGTAAAATTTCCCATAAATGTTTTTCTGATTTTGGACATCGTTTTCGGACTTGTCTATCCAAGTGATCCCATAGTTTTCCTTTGGAGATCAAGTCGGGAGTTTGGGGCGGCCGTTCGATTATTTTTACATTAGAATTTTCTTCTAATTGTCGTAAATAATTTCGACATACTTTGCGGTGTGTTTTGGGTCATTGTCGTGCGTAAATGTGAAATTATTTTAAATTATACTGTGCCTCTTTTTCTTTTAAATACCGCTGTACTTCGATTTCTAAACGACTTAAGAACATTGAATATTTCTCTCAGTTTCACTCACTTTCGCCAGTAATGCGATCAAACATCTAGTACTTCCTTCGATAAAAACGATTAACGAGGGATCGCTGTACTTACCAAAATTATAATCGAGAAAATGAATTTGTATCGTGCAAACATTGCTCGAAGGCGTTCTTTATTTTTTTAAAAGGAAAATTCAGACGACTGTTTCGAATTCGACCCTGAACGAGCGTACGAGGTCGGAAGTTAACGATTACGAAGATATTTTTGAAATAATTTCTAATGTAAATGACTAAGATCGAAGCGTGTAATCGATGAATGAGTCAGAGTGACACACTGTAGTTATCGTGCCATTAAGCGCTGTAATAACACGTTCTCGTGTATCTTTGATTGTCGTTACCGGCTCGCGATAAACTTCATTTTTTAGATTTCGAAATGTTGGGTGTTTCGTTTAAAAAAAAAAAGTCAAGGTGATCTTCATATCTCGGTAAAAGAGCAAGATAACTAAAAACTGATTACTATACCGTGTATCCCTGTTCTATCGTGCGACATTCGCGTGAAACATTTTTCCAAGCAGCCTACGCTTGGACGTTAATCTAAAGTAGTCAATTTGCAAACGATTTCTAGAGTTCGAATTTAACGAAATACATTGTAAGAAACATGGGTGTTAAGCTGTTCTCGAGATATTATCACTCGTTGGAAAGCGTTACTTTATAACAGATAATCGAAGCGACCTCCATTAGCAGCCACACGAGTTGATCTCCCGTATCATTGATTCTATCACGCGTACAATCACTCTCGACTGATTTTTTTATGATATACTAGGCTTGTTGCAACCTTTTTTGCACGTTGTTGAAACTCATAAGTATTTTGCACTGTTCATGTTACGTGAAGAAGACTAGACAATCGATAAGATTTCCTAATATTCACTCCACTTCCTGTATACAAATTATTAGTTATATTGTATTATTATTCCGACCAATTGGTACATAAATAGTTCTTAAATAAACTATTCTGTGTCAAATATTTTCATACGAAAGTTGCATCGTATCAAAAAAGGAAGTGGTTCACGCTGCACATTTTTTAATAAATTAGGTATTGTTTTGTAGTTAACAAGAAATCAAGATTTCAAACCATTCTGAACATATTTCTTTTTATGTTACTCTTTCAACTTTTCACGGTGATCGCAGATCTGAGTAAACGTGTCTCTAAGATTTGATTATGAATTTAATTCAAATTCGAGAATCTGTCTTACCGATTTCAAAACGTATTTTAAACATCTGTAACCAATAATTTAGCCACCCATTGTAACTTATGGCACATCTTAAAGTAGCTGATCAGATATCATTATTTTCGAACACTTTGCGGACATTTTTGGCAGCCGCTCGCACATTATTCTTCGTTCGATACTCGCGAAGCACGCAACGACGCGAATGCATTTTGTTAGCGAACGCGCGTCGCTCTATAAATTTTCTGCAAAGAAATATCTCGTTTCCTCGTGAATCGCGCCAGAGAACGCCGTATATTTTCCTTATTTATTGCGAGCAATATCGTTCATTGTGCGCTTAGAAACAGAACTTGTTCGCAAATCTAATAATATAACGAGGCGACCGAATATTAAGAGATCGGAATTCACAACTGTTAGAAACAGAATCTCCGCAGTTTGAACGTGTTTGCGCTGTCGAATGATCGACTCTGTGTACCTTCGACGAAAGTTTCAACGTTCCCCAGCGTTGTTCGTACGAAAGTTGGACTAGTGTTTCATCCACGATCAGTGGGAATCGTTCTCGGCGCGAACACAAATTCCTTCGAGTCCATTATTTTCGAAAAGATTAGACAACTGGGCAGAGCGATCGGCAGAATTTGTGATCTCGTGAGAATGGCTATCTCCGCGGCGCAACATTCGAAGGGAAAAGGTTGTTAATTTAGCTTGGAATTTAACTGACAGTGACTAACGGTTAAAGTGACCCATGGTCCAGCATCGAAGATTTGTCAGCGCTCGAGCGCCCATCCCATTCGGGACCAGATTTTTGTTTTTACGATGGCAACACGTTTTCTAGCCGGGTTAATATTAGCTCTGAAATTCCTTCTCGTCGAGCGGGAAGAATAATTCTTTAAAAATTACGTGTTTTATAAACAGGACGTGGGGCATCGAACAATCAAACTTATTTATTTCACTTCCCGCGAATACGAGTGGGAGCAACCATGTATAGTCCGGGCCACGATATAGCGAGGACGTAAACTCGAGTAGGTGTGAAAGTTTACACGTTTCAGCTCCCGAAACAAGTGAATTGACAGAAATACGAGTAACTAAGGACCTTAGACCATAGTCAGGAGGTTTTACTCAAGTCTTTAATATCTTAATTTACCTGTTTATAATATATGTATGTACGTAGAAAATGAAAAAAAGTAGTGCAGTTACGGACACAGAAAGGCATTCAGAAAGGTACTCTCGAGCAAGATGTCATGCACGACCCTAAGTGCAGCAGCAGTAGTCGGTCCCAACCCTCAAGAGTTTAGTTTACGACCTCGCTATATCGTGGCCCTGACTATAGGATTTATTTTAATTACAATCCTCAGCCAGATCTCTTTCAATGAAATCGTAGATCAACGGCGTGAACAATCTTACCTTGTCGCTCGATATCGATATCTTTTAGGTTTGGCAAGTGACGCGCGTTCCGAGACTCCGAAGCCAGTTCTCCAAACAAATCTAAATTGAACGAAGGCTAAGTAACTACCAGCTGTTTGCGTTCGCGTGGATCAAAAACGCCTCGGTGCCGACCGTGTCTCGAGATAAGATAATTTGATTGCCCGTCGTTTTAATATTTAACGACGGATATCGAAAGGCAATATTTAGGGAGTTTACGGGCGACGAGAAAAAAAAGAAAAAATTTGTCCAACGAATCTTCCCCTCCCTCTCCCGAAAATTCTGCGCAGAACGTCGAAGTTTTTCGGTTCACGGTTCTCGAGGTGATAAGAGAACGCCCGTTTTTGTTTGCCGAAGATTTCGTTTTTCACGCCTGGAAGTTGCATATCGCGATACGGTCGATTCCCCCCCGAACACTTTGTATTTTTGACGAAAGATCGGACGCCGATACGCGAATGCGGCATAATGTGGTTTTTGTTAACGTTGTTTGTCGTTCGTCTGCTCCGGAGGCGGGGCTCGTTATCTGCGATTTTGTTTGCTATGAAAATTCAGCGATCCACCGTTGTTTATTGTAGCTGGGAACGGTTAAAATACGACGCGTTATCGATATATTTACTTTAGAACAAATGTCTGTGCAGCGAGATTAATGTTCAAGATAAAGACCGATAGGCCGTACCGCGTTGTACATAGAGGAAGTAAATGCCTTTTTTCTGTTACGCTAACGTATCACGATAGCGCGTTCGAGAAACGCGTAGATAAACATAGAAGTGACGCGATATTTAGACGAGCACTAGGAAATCGTATTATTAGGTAGCTGCATACGAAATATCGACTTACCTTATTTATGTGGATGTTATTTGTTTCCTATTCTGAAACTTTCGAGAAAAAAATTCAAATAGGGAAAAATTTTTCGACGAAAAAAAAAAATTTCGAATCGCTCTGGAAAAATTATTTTTGGTTACGGGTGTCAATTACAATCATTTTTGGTTAATACATATATGCCCGGAATCCTACGCATTTTCGAGAAAAAAATTCATTAATGAAAATATAATGTCTGACCATAACTGTCTGTTACCCTGAGAGTTGAAAAGTTTCAAATCATTCTGAAAAAATTATTTTCGGTTGCGGGGGTCGATTACAATCATTTTTGGTGAATAGACATACCCCCGAATTCCTACCCAGTTTCGAGAAAAAAATTCGAGAAGGTGTGAAATTTTTCTACAAAATTAAAAAATTTCAAATCGTTCTGGAAAAATTATTTTTGATTGCAGGGATCAATTATGATCATTTTTGGTGAATAGACATACCCTCGAAATCCTAACCATTCTCGAGAAAAAAATTCCTTACCGAAAATATAATTTCAGGCCAGAAATGCCACTCCAAAATTTCGTGCGTATCTTCAAAACGTCATAACTTCTGAACGGATTGGACAATTTTGATGTTTAAAAAAGCAAACTACGCGTATTTTGATGGAGAATATGTACAAATCGCAAAAATATTCGAAAAGTTGGTCCTTGACCCCGCAAAATGAGAAAAACCCCATAAAAATGGTCCAATTTTCGTAGACGTAGGGTGCGTGTGCCTCGAGGCGAGTGACGAGTCAAAACTCCGGCACAGTACTCTGGGAGGGTTAACATGGTTTTTTTCTGGAAATTGGAATTCAATCGATGTTAAAAACGAGTGGGTAGTGCCCATGATTCGAAGTCTAAAGGATTCGCGATGTAGGCGGTAGTCAGCTCTATTAACTTATCTAGTTTCGCTAAACGTGCACGATGTTTAGATCGGTAATCGGCTGTCCGGAACACGGTGGTGCGGGTATCGTTGGTAAACACGGCCTGTTCACCGCACGAGTCGCATTTTTCTCGATGTTCCAGTGCGTACAGCTTCCACGTGTCGAGCGAGGGCCAGATGCAGCCGGTGCCCTTCCCACCGGATGCGCTGATCGGACAAGGGATACCGCGTCATGCGAGGCAAATTAATACCCTCAGTCACGGGGAGGTCGTGTGCGCCGTCACGATCTCGAATCCGACCAAGTATGTGTACACCGGCGGCAAGGGATGCGTCAAGGTCTGGGACATTGGACAGGGCGGTACAGGAAGCACGAAGTCGGTATCGCAACTCGACTGTCTGCAGCCTGATAACTACATCAGGTCAGTGGTTCTCTCAACAAACTAACCTAACAATTTCAAATTTTAATTTTGTATTCTTACAATTTTTTTTTGCTTCCAACATCGATTTTACGGATAATTCGAATTTTTAGCTGTTTATTTTTCCCCCTTGAAAAATCACGATTTCCACCGGTTCGCAACCCCTCCGAAATTTAATTGTTACGTACTTCCGCGCCGGCCAGGGCACACAATCCGAGATAAACCAATAAAAACGACCGGTCGACGGGGGAATACATCATATTTAAACAAACTTATATATTATTTGAAATTTAATCGCGTTAACTATAGCTTGCATTCTCAATCGACTTCGTAATTTGGTTCGCGTATTGTTTTTTAAAATTGAAGCACGTTTCGACGTAGAAACAGGGGATATTTCCAGTTGTTTTTAAATTAACCCTTTGAGTGCTATGGACGCATACACGTCAATGTTTTCGATTATCAGTATTTTAAAAATAAATTGTATTATTTAAATTGACGTATGTTTTAAATGTTAACAACGTACTCCATAAAATAATACATTAAGAGATCTACGTTTATAACTACGTTGCATGATCGATCAAAGGGTTAATAGATAATTCTTTTTAGCGTTCATCCCTTAGTATCTAAAGTATTAGGATGCAAAATATTGAAACAAGGAAACACTTAGTATCATTTTGCAGCAATAAATCGCGAAATTTTCGATTTTAGAACGTCCACGGGGATCGTCTAGTTTCGAAGAGCAGAAAGGGTTAAACGGTTACGACCGGAAAGCATTTTCGATCGTCGTGTGTACGCGAAACATCGCGAATTCGGTATTCAGCGAGCGAAACGGTGAAAAATCACATCGTACCCCCGCCACCGGTGATAGAATAAACGCGATGTTCGGCATTTTTACGACGCATTTGCGCTCGGTGCACGTTTTCGACGTCGAAGGGTGGAATAATATCGCGCCTGTATGACTGTTAATGTCCGCCCCGATACGCGCGGTAATTGAACCCCGGGCGAGCGTTTTTCTTTTTTTTTTTTTTTTCGAAACGCCCGGTTGCCCGATCCGCCCGGCAAATTTAATACATTTCGCCGGTAATGCACGCGTCCCCACATTAAAAGGTACTTTACGATCCATCGGTCGCAGTTGCTAATCACGGCCGGCGGTGCTCGGGATGATTTCGACGCGCTACGAACGCGCAAAAATGATTACCACTTTTCGATTCTGCGAAACCGAGCCGGGGCGGTCGAATTTGCGTCGCGTCGCTGCCGGGATCAGCGTTATCGGATTTACAAAATGGCCAGCAACGTTGGAAAGCGGCCGATTGTAGCCGACAGAACGGATATCGGAGGGTGTTATTAAAATTACGATATTATTTATAATTGATTTTCACCAGCGAAACGCGCGAATACAGCTAACCCTTTCGTCGTGTCAGCGGTTTCGAACCGAACGGCGACACGGTGAAAGTCTTTCGTGTCTTCAACCTTGTGGAAATAATACCTTAATTCGGAATACTTATATTTATATTACTTACCTTATTATGTATAATGTTAGGTCAAAGATCACCTAGCAAAAACTCAGACCGCTATATTTTCTTGAATATTCTTTTACGAACGTTGCCTTGGAATTCGGGCATATTAGTTGCAGCAAATGACAGTCGTGATGGATTGCTTTAATATTGCTGTGTTCCATAATAACGCAACTGACCCTATTCTCGAGCAGTTTAACGCGTGTTAACCAACAGCAGTCGATTCGATTTAGGAACCGGGCGACGTAGTAAAATTCTCACGGTTCCGGTTGTGCCTATCGGATTACGAACGCGTAAAAAATGAGCACGGATCCGTACAATGGGGTTTAAACGCGATCTGTGCAGGTCGGTGAAACTGCTACCAGACGGCAGGACGCTGATAGTCGGAGGCGAGGCGAGTCGACTGAGTATCTGGGATCTGGCCAGCCCGACGCCGAGGATCAAGGCCGAATTAATCTCTTCCGCCCCCGCCTGTTACGCTCTGGCCATCTCGCCGGACTCGAAGGTCTGCTTCAGCTGCTGCAGCGACGGCCACATCGCCGTCTGGGATCTCCAGAATCAAACGTTGGTCAGACAGTTCCAAGGTCACACGGACGGCGCCTCGTGCATCGACATCTCCGCGGACGGCTCGAAACTGTGGACAGGCGGTTTGGACAACACGGTCCGCTCGTGGGACCTTCGAGAGGGCAGGCAGCTACAGCAACACGACTTCACCTCCCAGATATTCTCCCTCGGCTACTGTCCCACGGGAGAATGGCTGGCCGTGGGCATGGAGAACTCGAACGTCGAGGTCCTACACGCCACCAAACCGGACAAGTATCAGCTACACTTGCACGAGTCCTGCGTCCTGTCTCTGAGATTCGCGTCCTGCGGCAAGTGGTTCGTCTCCACCGGCAAGGACAATCTCCTGAACGCGTGGCGCACGCCCTACGGTGCATCGATATTCCAGGTAAGGATCTGCAACGAATTTCATCCTTCTTACATTGGATTTCTTAACACTTTTTAGAGGAATCTTCTACTGTAAACCGACAAAAAATTTAATATTTTGCATTTTCTTAAAGGATACAGTCTTAGAAATATGTGTGCAAAAGCATATCATCGAACTCTTAAAATTAACGGTGTACATGTTGATCGGTGGAGCTATAACAGTCTGATCCTTCTGTTTAAATATGTTTTTCTCAAAACTATCTTTTCTGAATTGGCTTTCGTGATATCTCCAGATCTACTCGACCGATTTCGTTCAAATTTGGCGTGTACCTTCAGTACTTATGTCGCTATAGCCCGATTAGAGCGAATTCGAAATCGTTATTCTTTCTATTTTAACTCGGACCTAACCGAGACCAAACCCCTCAAATTGTTTACAATTAGACATCAACAGTCTTATCTAGATTTATTTTCTGCAAAGTCTGATCTGAGAATCAATTTCTTTAACTCTCTACTGAAAAATCGTGTCGAAGGAAACAAATTTAAGTCACGTGGTTTACGAATGTTTAAAATCAAAGAATTTGGTCCGGTACTCAACTTTGTTAAAGGTATAAGAAGTCCTTAATTTTTGAACTCCAGCATTTCGATAGCACTTTTTGATATTTTATGTTGAACATAAAATGTCGCGTTCGTACTTAAGGTTACACGTTTTCAGAGAGCTGATATTTTATTCAAGTGGCTTTAAAAAGTGCTTCGATCTAAATCGCGCATACTTTGAATAATAAATAGTCGTCGTCAAGAGTAAAAGCGTATTTACTTCGAGCGAAGGAAGGAAAGGAGCATTTCGTATATTCTAATTTCGTTAGTTTTTTAGAATTTTTCGATAAATCAGAGCTCGTGGTATGGAGTTGTAGATTCTAAGGCTCGACTACGCCCTTGCACGTTCCCAGCCGTTGACGTAATCTTACAATTTTATATTCATCATTTATTTCCAAGCTCGTTAATTTTATTTTTATTGCAAATTTATTAATCCATTGAAAGCACGTTCTTCGAAGAGTAAAGCAAAAAAAGAACCATCAAAATGTATTGGTCGAAAAAGTGAAATATTCTTTGGTACGTTCGAACGACTAAATTTCAAAACCAGATTGCATATTAATTCGACGTTTTCACCAACTTCTGCTCAGGAGCGTAGCTGCAAATTATAGTAATATAACCTAAGACATAAAGAAGAAAATAAGAGAAATTAAAGTGATACGTACAAAACAAAAAGATGCCTCGTAATGTTTATTGTGAGTTCTGTATTTGTCGAAGCAGCATGTAAATTTCTAGCATTGTAGTTTACAATGACGTAACGATAGACACGGCAAAATTTTCAACATTTTCGAGCACCTCGACGATACTGAATATAAGAATTGTAAAGAAAGGCTAAAAGACATACAGTTGCGAGCGGATCTTCACGTAGAACGTGTTTTGTGCTGTTTCCAGTCGAAGGAATCGTCGTCGGTGCTGAGCTGCGATATATCTGCGGACGACAGGTACATTGTTACCGGGTCTGGTGACAAGAAGGCGACCGTCTACGAGGTCATGTACTGAACGAGACCGCAACGGAACACCGAAATCATTCTCGAAGGTGAACTCTTCTTAACGTGGGTGTACATAGTTCTTATACGACATTGTGAGAGACATTTTGTTGCTGTTGTTCTTGTTATTGTTGTTGTTGTTACACTTGGCGAAGAAAGGACCCGTGCAAGAACGAGCCGAACGAACCAGGACGACGATTCTACGATCTGAGAATGGTGATTGAACGTAAACGCTCGAACAGGCAAAAAAATAAAGAAAAATCGTTCGATCTAGGGAGGGGGGGGGGGGGGAAATCAAATAGACGAAAAGGAGAATAAATGATAGAAAATATTTCAGATATCGACGACGATGGAAATCATAGTTTCGCGTCCGAATCAACGTATTATCCGGATCGATAGACTTTTTGTTTTCGGTCAGTCATTTTTATCAAAGAGAGTCTTGAATTAAGTTCGTTCCGCTCGTTGCGCGTAATCGCCTTTGGCGGCGAGACCGCGCATTAATTAGAATAAACGCTGGCATTCGTATCGCGTTCCCTCTGTACATTTTGTATATACGTATACATATTATATATTATATATCAGTCTTTAAGTATACCGTCATATTTTTCTACGTCCCCTAAAAGTGAGACGGAAAGCGAGTTAATAAAGGAAACAAAACGAATCGTGTAAATATTTGTCAGGCTTAGAGAATATAACAGAAATCGAGACGAGAGACGATTAAATAAAAAGTGATACTCGAGACTAAATCGGTTGTCGATTCATTTCAATCATCCACCATTAAAAATTTAATTATTTTTCCGTAGGGTATGTGTAATATGTTCTTCAGCAAGACCGTCGTCGTCAAAGGTAAGAAGAATTACTCTATCCACTTTTAAATCAATTTTTACGCACGGTAAGCAGATTTTTCCTCGGAGAACCAACTAATAATTCTTTTTGACACGTTAAACGCTATGTGGGCCCCTGGGAATCGACTGTATAAAATTAAAAAATGGCCTTTTACAATTTATATATAATATTGAAAAATATGTTTACACTTTTTAGATGGAAATATTGTAACGAAAAATAGAGAACGTGTGGTAACGCGCAGAGTGTTTACAGTTTCGGGGACACCTGTAGCCGGAGGAGCGCCTTGCACAGCGATTCTCCGTGCGACGCGTAAACGTAGAATATTAAAAATAAGCGTGTCGGCCGGTCCCCGAAGGCTGTATAAAAATGAAAACCGTGCGTAAACGTTATCTCGTCAGCGTTGCAACGCGAGAACCGATGAACGGTTTGACGATCGCCGCGCCCGTCACCGAAACTATAAAACAAGGGCGTCACCCCGTCCGCGTGGCTGCAGGCGTCCCATAAATGTGTCAACGTCCCAGCGACCAGAGTCGCCCGTCAGAGAGAAAAAGACACGGTATCAACAATATTTAGTCGCAACGCCGACGAAGGGGAGGGTGGATCGTGTCGCGAAAATCACGACATCGCTTCGTCTATAAAAAAGAAAAAAGTAAAAAAGAAATCACCGACTACGTGTTGGCGGAAGCCACGCGAAACAAATTGCGGCGAACGCGACGCCCATGTCGAGCGAACGCCGACCACCTGATATACAACCGACCAAAATGGAGAAAAAGAGAGATCACGTCGCGACACCTTAACACGTTCACTGTCCATGACTCGTATACGGGACATAGCACCATGCTTTTGGATGCGCCGCTGAGAGACTGGACAGTGAACGTGTTAACCCTTTGTGCAACGAGTGGCCAGTTACGCTCGTCGACGGTGGCGTTCGGCGCCGCAAAATGTTAGATTTGTATCCTCTCCTAATATATGTGTAGGGTGCTG
The DNA here is from genome assembly GCF_051014445.1 of Colletes latitarsis. Classification (NCBI taxonomy): domain Eukaryota; kingdom Metazoa; phylum Arthropoda; class Insecta; order Hymenoptera; family Colletidae; genus Colletes; species Colletes latitarsis. The sequence continues at coordinate 47,899,058 of NC_135134.1, forward strand.
AGTCACCTCTGAGTGACTGCTTTTGTTCTTACAGTTGTTCCGTTTGTTTTTACAGTTTTTTGAGTGAGAACCACTAGGACTGGCCTGCCTCAGCCTATAGCGCACATAGAGCTGTTCGCAGATTGCAGTTGTACGTCTTATTTTGGCCTGTAGAATCTCCCATTAAAATGTTTCCCAGGGGTAGTCGAACACCCTGCATGCATCCTATTTCTCTTAATTTTGAAAATTATTTTTGGAATTGTTCGATCGTTGGACATACCGGTTCGGGGGTTCTATTTAACTCTTTGCTTTGTACCCACGCTTTTCAACATTTTTTTTAATAATACAGTGGCTATTTTTCTTAACTTTGCAAATTATTTTTGGAATTATACGATCGTTGGGGTTCTATTTAACTCTTTGCTTTCTATCCACGTTTTTCAACATTGTTTTAATAATACAGTGGCTATTTTTCTTGAGTTTGCAAATTATTTTTGTAATTGTTCGGCCGTTGGGGTTCCAATTAACTCTTTGCTTTGTACCCATGCTTTCCACTATTTTCTTAATAACACAGCGGTCCCGTTTTCCAATGTTTTCAACGTCCTTTTGCAGGGCAGAGTGCCCCCGTGAAAATCGCTGGAATGCAAAGAGCCAAGCCGCGTGGTATAACTCGCGAGTAAAAGTCGGGTCGTGCCCGAAGGGTTAAAATCGCAACGACGGGGCCTCGTGCGAATCGTGCCACCCGGTACGTAATTAGCGATGCAATCCACGCTCGCGGAGCGCATATTCAATGGAAGGTTCATCGGCGTAATGTTATTATAATAGTGGCGCGTTTTGCATATGTGACTGGGTAGCCGACGTGGAGTGGGAGGCGAGTGGACCGCCGCGTGGGAGTTGGAGAGAGAGAAAGAGGGGGGAGGGGCACACGCGCGAGCGAAGAGAGAGGACCGAACGCTACTGCGGCGCAAAGTGGTGGGGGAAAGGACGATTTTACACGGGCTTTGCCGCACGCCGGGCGTATTTGCATGGTAATGATATGCAACGCGGCAGGACCGATGGAACGGGGCGGTGGTAAAAGGGATGAGGAAATTCGAAGGGTAGGGCGAACAACGAGGGTGGGGATAGCGGAACGCCGATGGTATTTCGTGCACAAGTTTTGAATGTCGCGGCTAAATGCATCGGTTATTACGGTTAATTCAGTCGACGAAGAGGCGAACAGTCGCGGCTTTATTCATCCCCGCGCACTCGTTTTCATTCGTTCCTGTCGAGGGGGGATTTGCAGCAGCGTAGGTAACTGATATTTACGAACTTTATATTAAAAAATTGTTAATTGAACTTTTTTGGAGACATCCTGTTCCGTTTATTTCTTGGCAAAGGAACTATAAAACTTCTTTCAAAAACAAATCAAAATTGTCGATGCTACCCTCGAAAAACTTGAAAATCTTTCTTATTAGCATTAGTGTAGCTTCTTACTCGAGAATGAATCTCTTATTCAAAGTAAAGAGAAAACTGTGCATGTATTGCATGAAGCTGAGAAGTTGGCACTTGCATTGTTACTGGAGTGCCTTGTTCACCTAAATCAAACCGTGGTCTCTTCCTACATATTTTGATGGTTCCCTCGACTAATAAAAACAACACACGTACTGTGTAGAGTCAGAAAGATGACACAGCCATTCCTCCAGTGCTTTAACACAGAAATGGCTCTTAGGTGTAGATTGTACTGTGCAGAAATCGTAAGTTGCCCAGTACTCCCACAGTCTTCCCTTTCGATATTAAGTAATGCATGTATCAATTTAACCAAGCCTCCAATCCGATACCGATTCGCAACTACATAAACCGTAGGAGTCGTTCGTACTCCCAGTTCATTTCCTACGAATCACTTTTCAGTCAGTCGATCGAGCAATTGAAAAAACTGCGAAGAGTGAATTCTGGATTGGATTCACCCAGGTTGTGTTTCTGTCTGTGCCATCAAAATGTTCGAGCAATTACCTACCCTATACTTACCCGGGGAAAGTACTCTTTTGTCCTCTGTAATAATTTTTGCAACGTAGAGGATTGTCGGTTGTTGGTATAATTTTGCAGCTGATGGAATGTGATCCAGTCGGCGGTATATAGTCCAGCTTTGCACGCGACAGTTGCTTCTGTGCACACTGTCCGACAATTGGCACGTTTCAAAAACGTTGAACGACAACGTGTTACAATAGTGTAAACGTGCCCGTAGGCCAGTCCCCGCATGCTGATCGCCGTTGCGGTCGGCCGGTTCTTTGAGTCATCGCTTTAATCGTTTACATCGGCGGAGTTTGTTCCGCGGTAAGAGGATTAACGAGTCGAGGCCCGTCCATTCGATCGGCGAACGCGTTGCAACGACTTAATCGACCCGGTCGTTCGAACCCACGGTCGACTGCGTTTTATTTCATTAGAAACGTACCGCCGTCCTTCGGGCTGTTACAAAATTTTACCCACGAAGGCGTTGCAAAGTTATCCCCACCTCAAACTGTTTGCACAGAACGTGCCTAAGAATAGTCTAAGACCAGTAGAATTTACACAAGAAATGAAATTGAATTTATATAAAGAATGTATACAAAAATGGTGATGACTTACAAGTGATACGGTTTAGCACCATACAGGGTGTTCGGCCACCCCTGGGAAAAATTTTAATGGGGGATTATAGAGGCCAAAATAAGACGAAAATCAAGAATACCAATTTGTTGATGAAGGCTTTTTTAAATAGTTATTAACGTTTGAAGTTCCGACCGTACTGAATTTTTTTCTCGCAAATGCGCAAGATTTCGGGGGTAGGTCTATTCACCAAAAATGATTGTAATTGACCCCCGCAACCAAAAATAATTTTTCCAAAACGATTTGAAATTTTTTATTTTCCGTCTAAAAATTTCACACCTCGAATTTTTTTCTAGAAAGTGGGTAGGATTTCGGGGGTATGTCTATTCACCAAAAATGATTGTAATTGACCCCCGCAACCGAAAATAATTTTTCCAAAACGATTTGAAATATTTTTTTTTCGCCGAAAAATTTAGGCACCTACCCTGTCGATTTTTCTTAAAAATTACTTTTTCATTTTTAGTAATTTTGTTTGACGTCTTACAGAAAAGTTGTCTAATATTTTTTTGTAGGTACCCATGAGCTCCACTTCAGAAAAAAGTTTCATTGAAATATATTCACAATTGTAAGAGTTATGGCTGTTTGAAAATTGGACCATTTTTATGGGGTTTTTCTCATTTTGCGGGGTCAAAGACCAACTTTTCGAATATTTTTGCGATTTGTACATATTCTCCATCAAAATACGCGTAGTTTGCTTTTTTAAACGTTAAAATCGTCCAATCCGTTCAGAAGTTATGGTGTTTTAAAGATTCGCATGAAAATTCGAGCAGACATTCCTGGCCAGAAATTATATTTTTGTTAAGGAATTTTTTTCTCGAAACTGAGTAGGATTTCGGGGGTATGTCTGTTGACCAAAAATACTTGCAATTGACCCCTGCAACTAAAAATAATTTTTCCAAGACGATTCGAAAGTCTTTTTTTTCACCCAAAACTTTCAGCACTTACTCGAATTTTTTTCTCGAAAGTGGGTAGGATTTCGGGGGTATATCTATTCACTAAAAATGATTATAATTGACCCCCGCAACCGAAAATAATTTTTTCAGAACGATTTGAAATTTTTGACTTTAATTGTTAATAACTTTTTAACGAAACCTCCATCAACAAATTAGTATTCTTGATTTTCTTTCTCTATTAAAATTTTTCCCAGGGGTGGCCGAACACCCTGTATATAGAAAGCGTATAGCACCGTATTATGAGAAGGAGCACCGATACTTGTTGAATTATTAATAATGAAAATATAAGCGTGCTCGTAGATCTGTTTATTAAGGGGAGAAGTGCCACTGGCGTGTAGAGTAGGTCAGTAAAACAGTTACAAAGCTGTAAGTGCACCATTTGTTTTCGTTTCTAGACTTCGTTCAAATGATATAGCGTGAGAGCCGTTTGGTCAGCCGACCGTAGCAACCATGCGAGTGAATCGGTTGCACGAAACGGACTGCACCGTGACTTTTAACAGCTCGTTGCGATGTCAAATATAAAATGCCTGGTCGTGGGATAACCTTATTCTCTGAACGAGCCTCCAATTTTTTAAATTGATAAAAATTGCACAATTCGATGTCCCGTGTTACTTAAATTCGAAATCGATGGTAGTATGTTTCCTAAAGCAGATCAGATACATGGAAGGAGGGTTGCAAAAGAAACTTTGAAATTACAATCGGCAACAACCATATAAGTATATTCAAAATCCTTTTGTACTTGGTTCCTCCAAAAATTTCGCTATACCGCGAGAGAGTAAACATTTTAAAAATAAAAAACAGTAAAAAATATCCTAGTACAAAGGGTGGAAGCCGCCCTTTATCGCTTTGTGCGCGGACAGTATTTTTCAATCCCGGATGGTGACTTTTCAAAAAGTTTGGAGACCATTGCAGCGTAACGATGACCGAAAACCCCCCCTAATTTTTCGCGGACCGCGTCATATTTCAATTTCAACAAAATCCCTGACATCCACCGCAAAGAGTGATCGATTTGGCGCGGAACGAAATAACCGTGGCGTTTTCCGCGGGACCGCGGACCGTGTCGGCCCCGTTTTCCATCGTCACCGAGCGGATGTGCGCGTCGACCGCTCGATCGGTCCTCGATCGCGCTCCGACACCGTGTAATTTCCATTTCGCGCGTAAAAATACGTAACGGCGTAATAAGCGGAGGCGCAGCGCTATCATTCGGGATCGTTAGCGGGGACGGTAACTTGAACTTTCCGTGCAGCCGGAGTCCCTGGCCTATTACGCCGCCGCGTCGATGTCCAATTTCGCGGAGAACCGTGTACCTTTTACGGTCCGTGTACCGTGTCGTATGTTGGTCACGCGCCCCGTCGCTCCCCCTGTTTCTACGAGAGCCCGAACAGGCCATCCAACGGCGTAACGAGACACGGCCGTTCGACCGGTGTGGCATTTTGTACGTTTCGGCGCTACAGCTAAAATCTCCCTGAGCATTTATATACTGGGGGACACTGGGCGAGATTGACCCTCGATGGAATTCCGATACGACGATAAATATCTTCGGACAACGTTATCTCGTTGTTACAAACGAGACAATATTATAATTGGATCGTGGTTCGTAAGGTGAACGTCGCCCGGGGGTTGACGCGTTCATCTTTCGTACAGTGGAGGCCAAATATGACAGCAGATGTTTATACAAAGCAATATCGTTGGGTTTGATGGGGGATCTCTCCAGTTGGGAAGGATAGATACGTTCAATTTACGAATCACGGTGTTCATTTTAAGAATTAACACTGTGCGTTTGATGTATAATTTATACACCATTTATATAGAACGGGATCCAAGGGAAATCTCAATTGGGAGGGATAGAAACGTTCAATTTACAAGTCACATGTTCATTTTAAGAATCATTCGTTCACAATTTTAGTGATCGTTTCCGTATTACGATGTTTGAAGTAACTTTGAATCTAAAAGTATAACCACTTGCAGAAATTGCACTTGGTATTAAAATTTAGCGATCCGAATATTTGTTTCACTATTGGTCAAGGTTTTATATGGCAAATAATTCGGAAAATAGGGCTTGGTGGGTTAGGTTTGCCCAGCTAGGAATAATCTTTCACGCTCCCATCTATACATTCTATTCACGCTTTCGTCGCGGCGGACGTTTTGGGAATTTCAGCTTCCCGGTGCTGAAATTTCCTTGAACCTTACCATTCTCTGGTCTCGGGACCACCGCAGAAGCATCCGACATCCATTCTTTGCGATTCTGAGATCGTCTTCGACGCGATAGATTGCAACAGGTAGATCGACTCCTCGATGTTATTTCTGTCGCGATTTTATGCATATCTGTTTAGACCAAAGGTGTCTTTTGACTTCGATATTTCTCGAACATTATTCGACTCGTTTCTTCCGACACCTCTAACTGTACACAGGGTGTTCGACCACCCCTGAGAAAAATTTTAATGGGAGGACGAGGAATATAATCACAGATCTCTGGCCACACATTATATTTGCAGTAAAGAATTTTTTTCTCAAAAGTAAGTAGGAATTCGAGGGTATGTCTAATCACAAAAAATGATCGTAATTGACCCCTGTAGCTGAAAATAATTTTTCCAGGATGATTTGAAACCTTTTAATTTCGCCGAAAAATTTAGGCAGCTACTCGAATTTTTTTCTCGAAACTGAATAGGATTACGGGGGTATGTCTAATCACCAAAAATGATTGTAATTAATCCCTGCAACCGAAAATAATTTTTTTAGAACGATTTGAAACTTTTCAATTTCGCCGAATTTCAGGGGAATCATCATTCATGGTCAGACATTGTACTTTCAGTAATGAATTTTTTTCTCAAAAGTGCGTAGTATTTCGGGGGTACGTGTATTCACCAAAAATGATTGTAATTGACCCCCGCAACTGAAAATAATTTTTTTAGAACAATTTGAAAATTTTTTTTTTCGCCGGAAAAATTTGTCGTTGAAAAATCGAGCAATACAAAACACCAGAGGTTGAAACTCTACTTAGTGACATATCGACAGCCTTACAGATTTATAAGTGATAACCACTTGCATTGTACATCTAAGATCGTCCTATTTGTCGTTTATGAGCCACAATGACTTTTCTGTCTTAATTACCTTAGCAGAAGATGCTTAAAATATCAAATTTAGCAACCATCGACACCTCCGGCAGTTGTCGAGGATGCTGGCGCGATTCGTGCGAAAAATTTCGTACGCCAAAATGGTTTCCGTTCGGAGGAATTTTCGTTTCCGGTGGCGGAAGGGGCGAAGAGCGAAAACATCAGAAGAGGAACGGGCGACGGGTTCGCGAACGGAAAACACGCGAAGCAGCAAACGAGGGGATGTCAAGAACAGGAAGCAGGAATGCTGGGATACAGTTCGTTAGAGGCAGACGGAGAAAGATACAGAGCGATAGGACTGCATCGCATAGAATAGTAGCCTAGCGACGAAGGGTAGGGGGTGGAAACAAGAGAGAGAGCGAGAGGAGAGGACGTTGACGCGTTTATTAGTGTCCAATTGTGACGAGAGAGGCGCGGGGCCACACGAAAGCCAGCGCGTGAACTCGCTCATTTGCGTGCCTGTTAATTTGCCACGTTTGTGTGAGCACCGCGCCGCGCCGCCCAACACCGCGGCACGTAGTAGGCAGGGGTCGTCGACGGACAGAGAGGAAATTAGCGCTTTGAGTGTGGGTGCCTGACCGCCTGCCTGACTGCCTGTGCCTGCCTCGATGCCCGCCGACGACTCTCTGCATCGCAACGCAAACGCGTGTACGCGTACGTGCGTGTCGGCCCGCGTATGAACGCTTGGGTGGTCCCCGCAGTGGGTCCGATAAAAATCGCCCCGGACATTCGGTGTCGAGGAACGAGTAAACACACCGGATGTGGACGATCGGTTCCAACGATCGCTGAGAAGCAAGATTTCGCAAGTTCGAACCGTGGAGTCAACACAGTATTTAACTACACTTGGGAAGAATGAGGTTCGAACGATTCTGGTCAATCTATCAATCGTTTGAACCGACTGTAGTTGTCTCTCAGTAGCGACACTTCCCGCGCTCGCTACCAGAGGGCTACACTCTTGTCTCTCTCGCAAGCGCTCGTTCAATATCGTAGTGCCCAAGGCAGCGTCTGCTAGAGTTGCTTTATTGGTCAGTTCACTACCTTGCTTACTCAGTTCCTCCGTACAGCAAGCCACCACATATTTGTTGAACCAAATAATGTTCTAACCGGAGTTGAAACCGTGTCTCCGCGAACGACGATTACGACAATGGTTTTCGATCGTTTCCCTTTCGCCGATCTACTGATCCGACTCGGCGAGGAAATCGTTTCTTGGAAATCGTCGCGCCGGGGAACAGTGACATGTAATCTTGCGCGCCGACAGCGAAAGCTCGAGGTGATTTGCATGCATTGGACGTACACGGAATTATCGCGAGTTCCTTCGGTGGTCGAAAAGGTAGAAAAAGTCTGTTTCCGCGATCCGAGCGCAAAGTGGTTTCGCGTTACAGTAGGATACTCGTAACTCCTCGCATTCCGGAAGCGACTTACCAGGAGGCTTGGTCTGCGAATCGTTTCCTGCATTATCTTGGAGCTTTGCAAATTTCCTTTTTACAACTTAATAATCTACTAGAAATTCAAACGTTTGCTCGAAAACCAATTTTCCCCAAACCCCATAAATACAACTAGGAACAGCGTTTTAAGTGTTAGAAAAAACAGATAGAAGTGTCCGAAGTTTGGGTATCGGGACGGATGGTAACGTCAACGTTTACCTGGAAATATCGTTTCGGTGATTTTCGTTCGATTCAAAGTTTTCGCGAAATTTCGTGATTTTCGATTACAGAAACCAAATATGGCCACGTTATCGAACACGTTTCCACACAGACGGGCGCAACAATGGACGACAATGCGTGGAAACCGCGGGAAGCCGCGGCGACTATGGAAACGTAACAGCCCCGTGGCGGTTGTTTTTCTACCGTGTTAACGCAACGACAAAAATTGCGGTACGCGAACCGTACGCGCCGCTGCACCTGCTTGCGCGTGTCGAAACAGCACGGCGTATCGGGCCGCCTCGATATTGCAATCCTTGCGTGTCCATAACGCTGAAATTTCGTTTCCCTTCGTGCATCGCGGCCCAATGGATTCCCGACTTCCGCTTTTTTACATTTCGAACGCCCGACGAATCGTTTAACGACCGGTGCACGAGCCTCCGCGATACGGACCGCCATTTTTGCCTCGCGCCATTTCGTTCCGCGATCGAACAGAGGGAAATGGAGAACGTTCTCGCACGAGAAAAAGTCCTTGGACGAAATCGAATCCGCGGATAGTCTAGGAAGCACCGAAGCGTCTATAGACGCGTTCGAGACACTATTGGGTATCGATAAATTCTGGTTTTACGAGCCCCGGGAATCTTCAACGTTTGGTTAACGCTTAACCTCGCCGAGATCGTCGATTTCGCGATTGATTTTAACGTTGGGAATAAGACGAAAGTCAATTCTCGTTGTTGAGAAATTTTATTAAAGATTTGCTCGTCTGTTCGTTCGATGGTCTTTTATACGCTTGTGTTTTTGAGGCTTTTTGTGGGACAAAGTTCACGCAAGATGCGCCATACTTAACCTTGTACTCGAATTATAGCCATTCGACTCGAATCTAAGCCTGTGGATATCGTGTTATAGACTTTAAAAATCTTCAATGTATTCCAGGTATTTAATCGGATCCGATATATTAAATTCAATAATTTCGTAGTGTGTAGTATATATTTATAAATGCGTGTTGTGTACACATGTATGCTTACGAACACTTTCACTGCGTATGTATATTACGACCGCCGTTTCACGCGCAAAACAATCCCGCGTGTTTCCAGATAATACCAGTAATATTATTACAATTTTGCGAAACAGAGATCATGAATTTACTTGTTACGTTCGAAAAATCACGGAATACTGATACGCGGTGAAAGTGTGAAACCGTGCCGATTATCTTTTCTCTCCATCTCTTTTTTCTAGCAATTATTTCCACAATTATCCGAATGAAAAGGTGTCAAACCGCACATAGTTTCGTTGATGGAATCTTGATTATCGTTAGGAATTTTCTAACCCGATTTCGTGCAATAATCGAGATTTTATTGTACAACCAAGTTTCGACAGACTTTTATTTTAATTAAAATAAATGTAACGATCCTTTGGGTATCAATTTCAGACACAGAAAGTTCTAAGTTGTTTTATAATATGTAGAAGTTCAGGGATGATGTCCTCAAACTTTTCGTCAGATCTTAATACCAAAAATAACTAATTATTTTGATATCTATTCGATATGCAATGCTTGGGAATTGATTACGTATCGATACCAATGACCATGTTTTGGATCGATTCCATCATTAGTACGAAGTCTGTCTTATGCAGTAACTGAACTAAGGAGCTTAAGTAATCTTCCCTTCGCTACTCCCCTTGTCCCTGTGCTGTTCAGTTTGTTGATGCTTAGCCAACAAATCATCTCTGAACATGGTGCATCGTAGGTCGTTGAGAAGGGATTTAGGAACAACATGGAATCGAAATCATTATTTTTCATTCGTTTTGGGGAGGCAGGTATCCCAGTCGTTGAATCGTATCTTGGTTATTGACCTAAGGGTTAATGGGTGCCTGGTTGACACTCGACATCGTGTAGACCTGAAATCTTTGAGAACAGTGACCTGGTGCATCAGTTAATTTGTAGACCTTCCAAAAATCTTTGAAAACAGTAGGTTCGTGATGCTTGAAAACGGATTCAGGAAAAGTATGGGGTCTAAATCGTTATGTTCTATTCGACTTATTTCGAACAATATATTTTGGGGAGGCAAGTATCCCTCAGTCGTTGAATCGTATCTTGGTTATTGACCTAAGGGTTAATGGGTGCCTGGTTGACACTCGACATCGTGTAGACCTGAAATCTTTGAGAACAGTACCTGGTGCATCAGTTAATTTGTAGACCTTCCTAAAATCTTTGAAAACAGTAGGTTCGGGGTGCTTGAAAACGGATTCAGGAAAAGTATGGGGTCTAAATCATTATGTTCTATTCGACTTATTTCGAACAATATATTTTGGGGAGGCAAGTATCCCTCAGTCGTTGAATCGTATCTTGGTTATTGACCTAAGGGTTAATGGGTGCCTGGTTGACACTCGACATCGTGTAGACCTGAAATCTTTGAGAACAGTACCTGGTGCATCAGTTAATTTGTAGACCTTCTAAAAATCTTTGAAAACAGTAGGTTCGTGGTGCTTCAAAACGGATTCAGGAAAAGTATGGAGTCTAAATCGTTATGTTCCATTCGACTTATTTCGAACAATATATTTTGGGGAGGCAAGTATCCCTCAGTCGTTGAATCGTGTCTTGGTTATTGACCTAAGGGTTAATGCGTGCCTGGCTGACACGCGACATAACAATCTTTCGACGAAGATACGTATTAAGTAAGGACGCCAGAGGGAGAGAGAGGGAGATAAATTGAGCGAGATGAAGCATTTGCTGGAACACTTTGTGCCTCGAGCGTGGCCAGTGCAACGACATGCATCGGCCGCAGCAAGGGCGACATTATCGCCGGTTGCACACACCGCGCGGCTGCGGATGGTGCGGTATGGTGGTTAGGGGCGGTTAGGACAGTGCACCACAAGGGTGGTCAAACCGCAAACGAGACCACCGTCCTGGCTATCTGCTATCTGGATAACCACCACCGCCGCCGATACCCTCCGCCTCCACGTTCGCCTGCCGCCTGCGCCTCCGCCTCCGAGCAGCTCCGTTAGCGTTGCACACGGACTCTATGGACGAACTGGCGATACCCGTTAACATTACCAACCGCTTATCCCGTTAATTTCGCGCCGATCGATCATCGGAACGCCCCGTAAGAACGCGTTAACGAGCCATCGCGCTTCCTTCTTTCTTCCCTTCCTTTTGTCCCGATCGAGCCTCTCGACGCCAGGCGAGAAAACGTTTCTCACCGAGAGACGGACGCTGTTAACGATCTCCTGGGTGGTACGGTTAATTACTTAGTGCCCAACGATCCGAGCATTCGGGAATCGAGTGGGCTTTTTCAGACACGATGATTCCAGGGGGATGGGTGAACGCAAACTCCTTCCTCGTTTGCTCTGGAACGCAAAAAAAAGCTGATTCCTCGGGGTTTAGGATTCGTTGAAACAGTGAATAGCCGTCTCGAAGTTTCCGCGTTTGTTTCGAAAATAAAAAATAGTTTTCATTTTTGTAACTCGAGCAACAGATAAAGTTTGATACTTGGATATTTAAAAATTTTAATAGTCCAGCGAACCAAACTAAGTTCTCATCCTCTTGTTAATGCTTCTATCGGACACCCCGATGCATAAGACAGGAAACGATCGATCGCAACGCGTTCCCGTAAACTCGTTACCGATAAAATCGAGAAGCAAACCCGCGCCGGCTCGCAAGTCCCCATCCTTCGAACAATATAACAGATTATGGCCGGCAACGCGGCAAGAAACGCCGCCGCGCTCGATCCTCGCGCGCGTCGTTGCGTAAATCGAACTCCTTAATCGTCGCAAAAAAGAGCTCGTGCGAGTAATCGAGAAGAATTAATCAGCCGCCCGTCCGGTCATTTGCATCGTATCCGCATGGACGCTCCAAACGCGGCAATAAACATCCCGTCGAGAGTTTTCGATCCCCTACGAAATTAATTTTAAAAATACACGAGAAACAATCTGGCTACAATACAACGTTAAGAAAAGATTCTTTTAACTTTTCTTGCAACGTTACGAGGAACGTAGGAACATAGCTAACGTTGCAGTGTGGTGTCACCTCCCGTACTCGTCGCCAGAGGGCTACGTTCTTGTCTCTCTCGCAAGCGCTCGATTGATCTCTCCTATACATCCGCTCCTTGATCGACTATTCAATGTCGTGGCGTGCTAGGAAGCCTTACTGACGAGCCCACTAGCAGAGGCTTTACTTCCTGCTACCTCGCTTACCATTATGCTGTGGAAGGATTGTGAAGGGCTGGTTCTCTCAAGAAAATGTTGAATTTTGTGTGCATAATATTTAGATTTATTTATAAGGTACAGCAAAACAGGCGTTACAAGAGTTCGACGTATGAACACTTAACCGAACGAAGTTGGGAGAAGAAAAATTGCTTTAAAGGGTTTTTAAAGGTTCTGAAAGTAGCTATTAATCTCCAGGCAAGGTTTAGGACGTTTCAAAGGAAGACGGCGATGTGACACAGGGTTTAGAAGGGCAAGAACAACGCTCGGTGTTTAAGGGTACGATTAACACAGTGTTTGCATATCTCTCACTCGCGAAGATGACTAGGAGTGATGTTGACGCCATAACATCGGCGCTGAGAGGATGGAAATATCAAAGGAACGAATTCTTGAGTATTTTTCTCGGCGTCCTGTTGAAATCGGTCAATTAATTTGGTCACGAACGAATTTCTGACCCAGTGCCGTCAGCGTCCGAGCGGAATTTTTCAACGCCGTCCGGCGTAAAAAGGCGCGACGGGCGCGCGCGTATTTCTTTTTCTTTTTTTCCCCCCCGTTCCCGCGGCGGGCCTGGCGATCGTAGACGCGAACGAATAAATTGAATCGGCCGGTAGGGGAAGTTCTTTGTGGAAGGTGCGAGGATAAAAATCTCCGGTCGCCGCGTGCAATTACCTTGGCATGTAATTGCAGCGATTCACTCAGCTGCGCCGGCCTGGCCGCACGATAAATTCCTCCTTCTTCGCCTTCCTCTCCTCCTCCTCCCCCTGCCTCCTCGTCGCCGTGGACTCCCCTCTGGCCACCCTCTGTTGCTCGTTTACGGCCAGCTACCGAGGAACTTAAGCGTACCACGGCTCATCGGTTAAAGGGGCGCCTGTATATTTATGCGGCGCATAGAAGGAGGGAGCGCCGACTTTTATGTTCGTACACATGTTTAGTTGCGTTTACGATTCCGCGGACCAGCTGCCAGCTCGCCGTGGATCCCGCGGCCATCTTTTCCGCGCTCACGGGATCTCGACCTTCCGTTTTATAAGCAGATTTTAATCTCGACCGATCTCGTGCCGATCCGCGATCGACGATTCCCTCTGATGTTCGCCGAAAACGTTTCTTTTTTTCCGCGAATCGTCGAACATTATCCCGATCGTTTCTGGGTAACGAGGCATCTCCTTCGACGTCGCGGAAAGCTGGGAGAAAGCTCACCCCCAACGCGTCAGCCCGTTTCTGGCCCGATTCTCATCGCTGCCATTTGAACTCTGCGATACTTTACGAGTCCTCGAGAAGAGATACGATTTTGTACAAATAAAATTTAAGAACTTCCAAAGGCGATCGTTTTACGTACGTACGTATTTTGTGGTTACCGTTTGAAGAATATTTTCAAGCGTCGAGAGAGTCTTTTTCGGTAATTTATTGTAAACTTCTGTTCTGGCAGTGGGTCTCGTTGACGTATCTTCTTTTGCATTTCGCGGAAGATTAACGCAATATAAGAACGTAAGCTCTTTATGGGTTGTAAGCTAAAGGCATACATTGTCGTTCGTACCAATAGAGAACGAACGTGTAATCATTATGCGTCGCGTTTGCCTTTGTAGTAGATGCAATTGGACGCAAGACATCGGCTTCATAGCTTACATTGGAAGAGATTAAGATTAGATTACCGAGCATTGAGCACACATGTGGTAGTACGAGCGAATGCAGTCAATCGTTTCATTAAATTATACGAGTGCTGTGTCTAGAAAACCGTGGTCTGGTAGCGGAGATAGGCAAAATTTAATTCGAATAATAAATGACAAATGTAAATACGACACAGCCATCTATCACCGTCGTTTATTCCATTGAACGGCCGGTGACATAAGCTTTCGTTTGTTCGGTGTAAAATGTAATTTCATTCTATAATTCACATTGTAATCTTTATCGAACGAATGACGCATGAATATTGAAAATCAGCAGAGAATACCTCATTATAGAATTTTAGGGTTAATACCGTAGAACGTCGATTATTGCGAACGATCGATCACATCGGAACAAATTAGTCTTTTTACGCGAGGAAATGAGGTGGCATTCGACGTTAGGCTGTCTTCCGATTCAGATTCCTACAGAATCTCTAGAAATACACGGCGCAGAGAAAATAAAGGGTGCACTGTAGATATCTCACGACCCTCAAGAAATATGTTCCCGATGTAAACACTCATGCCATACGACCAATTTTTAATGGGTGTATAGAGAAACGCCCGGCGATTAAGTTGTCGGGGGTCTGTTTCTCGTCAGTACACGCTCTTTCTGTCGTCCCATCTTCTTCTCTGGGAGGTCTTCCTTTCGAGACGATGTTCTGTTTACTGTTTCCCATTTCGTTTAAAGTGTAAACTCAGCTTCGACTTCGGTCCCACCCTTGACCATCCCACCGAAACTATTTTATCAATTACGATGCATTCCTTGCGCACAGGGCGGTGAACGATATCTCCATGGGATCTTTACAAACGTTTATTCAACATTTGTTAACGTCAAGACATAAATAGTTCGACTCCAAACGAGTCCTTTTAGGTAAATATTCCTAGTCCATTTTGATCCTTCGTTGTGGGTCGTTGAAATGCTACGTCATTCGAGTCTTGCATCATTCAAACGCTGCGTCTCCGAATCCTGTACTTAGATAACCCTTGACCTATTAACCTCGAGTCTAATTTAAATCTTAAAAAGTTCAAATCGCTTCCGCGAAAACGACATTTAAGCTCTGCACAGTATCTCTACTGATTTATTTTTCTATGAAGTCATTGTATGTTCGAACCGAACTATGTTAGTGTTCAAAAAGAGGACGTTACAAACAAAGGCCTATCGTCGTCTTTAACATGTTAGAGGAGTTTCTAACTTAGTAATTATAATTTTCCAAATATATAACACAGCACCATCGCTACAAGAGGAGGTTATTAAACAAACATTTCAAAAAAATCGACGTCCCGTAACAAAGCGTGGGGTCCAAGCACTTTGTGAATTAGGTCTGCGCAGGAAACGGTTAAACAGCCCGCGTTCATGCGGGTACGTATCCGAATCCGTGTAACTTTTCTTGTATCCGTAACGCGGGCTCGCGGGACTAGCGCGGGAACGGAGAACGGTCGTTCTTCCCGACAGCTGTATCCCTCATCGGTGTCTCCAGTCAGAAATTAACCCTTCTGAACGTTGGAGGGTCTCACCCGCGTTTACGAGGACGGTCGACAACGAGAGGAAACGTTTCTACGAGGCGAATCATCGGTCGACAAGTGATGGCCACGATCGTGCACGTGTGCACGCATACACGCCTACGTATATGCGATGTGTACACGTATTGGCGCGCATACGCGCGTGATGGGAGGGCGAGGCATAGTGCAACCGCACGTGTGTACACTTTACATATGTATACCTTGCACACGACGTATGTACACTGCGTAACGCCTATACGACAGCGGGCCGCGCCTAACGAACCGAAATGATACCTATCCAGTAGTCGTCGTGTGCACGTATACGCGTCGGTGTCGCGCGCGCGCGTGCACACGGTTCGCGCACACAATCGCGCGCGGGAACACGTGTCGCCGCGCAGCGAGAAGAGAGCAGCAGGCCTCGCTTAATGCTCAGGCATTAACGCTAATTGATGGATTGTTTTTAATATTTAACGCTTCGTTTCTTCTCCTTCTCCTTCTTCTGTCGTGTTGCTCCGGCTGTGATGCTCTTCTTCCTCGTTTTCTCGTCCTTCTTCGTCCGACTCGCGGGACCGTCCATAGGCCGAACGCTTCGGTCTCCATCTCCGCTTCTCGTCCCCCGACAGCGCCCGTATCGGGCCTCTGCCGCGGCCAGCTGACCACGTTGTACGAACACACGCTCTTTACCTTATCACGTACACACGTACACCGTTACAAGCATCGAAGCGCCTCGTACACGTCTATCCGTACAAAGCAGCGCGAAGCCACGACGACGACGGCGACGAAGACAACGGAAGACGAAGACGACGTCGACGACGTCGGAACAACGCGATCATACCCCTATATATATATTATATATGTGTGTGTATGTATATATAGCGACAGAAGATCGGTAGGGCGAAAGGGAGAAAAAGGAAGGAGAGGAGAGAAGCCTGTGAGATAGCCATGCAGCCGACACATACGGTAGTCGCAGATCGGCGAGGCAGACAAGGGACTCGAGCAAGCAAAATGGAGGGCAGGCGAGCGTGGAATATAAAAGGAGGAACGTGAATTCATATCTCGTCCGGGGGATCTCGCTGCTTTGCTGCTGAGAGACTGTTTTCGAGGGACGGAGAGAAAGCGGCACCACGGTTGAATGATGGAGAAAGAGGGTAAACCTGGTGAAAAGGGTGAGAAGGGCGAAAGAGAAAGAAGGATTAGAGAGCTGAGAGGCAAGGAAAGACTGCGAGAAGGAGAATGAGAGACTCTAGAACAGCCGGTCGCGGTCGGTATTCGTATCCGTCGCGAGTACGACGATGACGTTCGAATATCCCACGATTAGATCGAGAGAGAGGGAACACGGTTGCGGTATTAGGGCGACCGAAACGGCAATCTGTTCGCCGCAAGCGGGACGAGGATAGACGTTCGAACTCCGCGCGGATTGCACCGACTCGAAACGACCAATAGTGGCGTTGCACCGACCAATCGGACGCCGAGTCACGAATCCGCGCTCGACTACTACGTCGTCTCATCTCTCACCCGGGCCAGTCGTCCCCGAACCACGCAAGGAAGTAGGCTCTTTTGTCTCGCGAAGCTGTGAATACACGATGCGTATACACAATGGTCCCTGCTAAGGGTACCGCCGTGTACTCTGCCGTGTAGGCAGGTGAAAAAGTACGAAGAGAAAGAGAGAGACCCGGTACAAAATTCCCCGAGTATTCGCTGGTATTACCGTGGATATAGCGTGTGGTTTTTCGACTAGGTTTTTAGAGACCCGTTCCACCACGCCACGATGATAAAACCGTGCACAGATTAGTTCCGATTCCGGCGTCGTGCGGCTGTTTGTGCCGAGTGTAAAATTATTCGCTGACCTCTCCAAACGACGCCGCCTCTTTTCCTGGATACTAGCTTGGTTTTACGATGAATTCACAGACGCTGTCTAATTGTAAGTTCGGTTTTTAACGCGGTTATTTATCCGATCGGTCGGATAGGCAACCTGGAATTCGTTTATGAAAAACGAGCTTGCAACACCATACACTGACACAACAGCTGCTCGTAATTATTCGAACCATGGTTTGGCGTTCCAATAATTATTCTTTGTATCGGTATCTTCTGGTGCTACTGGCCCATAAATAAGAATTTAAGTAAAATTTACTACCCGATACCCGTATACCAAGTATTATGTATGTATCAAAAACCATACGTCGGACACATCAAATAGACCAACAACTTTTAAACGCCAAAACGTTTAAGTCCTTTTTTGACAAAAAATAGCTACTTGTTTTTAAAAGTTCATGATTTAATAAAAAGACTATCAATGCATGTCTGAGATGCATCCATCTACATATACATATATGGAGTCAAGTCCATTATAGTCTTCTCAGAATATCTTCTAAATTTCCGTTTCCGGAGTACGAACTCCCTGTATAACTGACTCCACACAGCTGTTTCTGTTAATGCGATTACATTCACCCTTGTACACGATAAACGATTCGTCGACGCCTATTCTCGCGCGAACACGTACCATCTAACCGCGATGCTAAAACCCCATCCGTTGTCCCGTCGAAACGGAAGACGCTCTCGTGTAACTCGTAATCGGTATTAGACACGTGTTTGACTTCGGCTGGTTCGGTTTATCCGTTTTCTCGATGCCCTTTGAGTCTCGCGCATCCAGTCGTATTCTGGTAAAACGCCATATGCACGAGTCGGCTGAATTATACTCCCGAATAACGAATAAACATTTTAGATTCGTCTGTAAACTGCCTTCCGTTTACGTTTCGTTTGTAGATTCGTTCGTAAATTAACATCTATTAACGAGATAAAACTGGCTTACGAATCTAACATTTTTATTTATTATTCGCGAATAAGATTTGGTCGACTCGTGATGGACGTTATTTTTAAATAAAATATATATTTGCAGATTTTAATATATTAGACTTCGCGATAAGCATAGCTTCGATATTATTTAACGTGGCTTAAAGAACTGGGACGATTCAGACTCCTCGTTGCACGGCGAAGGGTTAAGATACGAAGAATGAACGTACTCGAACGATTTATTGAAAAATCCTGGAAAATTACCATCGCCCCTAACGATCGCGATCGAACGAGGGAGAAAGCTTTCGACGATTACGTTTTACGATCGTTAATCGCGCGTCGATCGCCGCGATCGAGCTTTGCTTGCCTCGGTAACGAATCCGCGGGAATTTTCAATATTGAAAAAAGAAATCACCGTCGCGTAGCAAGAAATTGTTTGCAGTATTACCGTAAACGGAAACTACCGTTTTCGAGCGCGTCGAACGCTGCCGATTTCCATGCTCCGCGAAAATATTTCGCTGTGGAAATATTTGCCGCGGCTTGGTTCCAATTGGAGCGAATCAAACAGCATATTTTTGTCGCCATTTATTCAAGCCACCCTGCCCGGATTCGTCGGCGAAAAATTGATTTAATATCCTCGTGATATGCACGGGGTGTTTGATTTATCGTGATCATCTTTTGGTACAGTCGGTGCAACATAATCGTAGCATTTATTTTTATTGCTAGTTTAGATTTAATAGTAGTCTAACGCTGAATTTGATTCTTCATGCTACGCATACACTGTAGAATATCCTTTCCATTTGTCGACACTGCAATGAACGAGGCTTTCGTGCAACAATCGAGGTTCTACTGTACATACTAATATTATTCAAATAGGATAGGCATTGTTAATAAAATTATATAGTCGCGTTGAAGAAGGTACAAGTGATTTCGAAGCCTGGAAAACTGTAATCTAGAGGAAATATTACCACCGATAAAGAATATTGTCGCCCCGAACCGAATAATTTTCTCGTCAATTGGATCGTTCGAGACGATCGTGATAAATGGAACAACCTGTATATTGAAAACGTTGTTACGATTTTTACATTGGAATTTTATGAAGCATTAAATCATATAATATACGCGGCAAGCTGCTCGAAAGGACGCGCATAAATATTCCTGTCAATTTTAAAAGGAAAATCTTTTCAAAGCAGGAGATAAGGCTGCGCGAGTAGCTATTATGATGACATAAAGATTAGCTTTTTTTTTTCTTTAAGAAATTCCAAGGATATCGATGTCTCTTGTTAAAATAGAAACTTCCAGCTTTATTTCTCTGTCCTTGCAGAGGATAAAAAAAGAATTCAACGGCCTATAATAATACGCTATTCGGATCATCCTATTGGAACAGATGTTTGGATTATTAACCTTTTGCATTAATCAACGTCTTTCGCGTGGTTCTCTTCCACAACTCGTAAGATCAATATTGACGATTAATGATTTTATTAGTCGTTGAATTATTATTAACCTTATCGTGACACAATCTGGAACTAAATATAACGTTTAGGAGAAATCAAATTTTCATTGTTTACTCGTTCGATCCTTTGATGTTTGATGTCGATCGACCGTGTTTAGCTTTCGATGGAATAAAAATATTTCACGTAACTAATATTTTATTGTTTTTTTTTAACGCAAATGTACTAACTTTTTTGTTTGCTCCTTGTAAATTTTATGTATATTTTTTTACTGTACGACCAATACAAGTGGTCGAGAACGTTTCATTGAAAAGTGCCTGCTTGTATCGACTAATGAAGTCAGTAATTGTTCTTATATTGCAAACAACAATCCCTCTTATTTCAAAGGTGTAATTGACATGTTTGACATGTTCTTAAACGCGACATTCGACACGACATATTGTAACAGATATTCCTTTTCTTATCCCCTGTAAGAACTCTAAAGAATTATGATTAAGAAAATGCCTTGGAATCGATGTCCTCGAGGAACAAAAAATGGGACAAATTGCAATCGAAAACAACGTTTATACCTCCATGGTTGCTGGTAGTTCCGTGGCGTCTTTAAAAGCAACAAAATACTGCCGTGCGATGAATTGCAAATACGTCCGTCTGTAGATCATAGTGACGTAAAAAAGTACGTTTTAAGCTCGCAGCATGGGGATTTTTGATTGCCAGTCATTATGTGGCATTGTCTATATGTGTTAATTAAGAGGGAATCGTGCAATTGTAATTGATTATATCCCCCATGTTAATTATCCCTTTGCAATCAAAATTGTATTTGGTTTCTGGAAATAATTATACGATACGACCGTTGATAAATGCTAATAAATTGAAAGACAAATTCCTAACTATAATTTCTACTCTAGCGAGATGTTGTAAAATAATTTTATTGTATATAAAAATATAGATAATGGGTACGTGTTACATTGGATTATAGAAGATTAAAGATCGAAAGAAAAACTGATAGGAGTCGAGTGTTTAAAATGATCTAGCTTCCTGCGATCATGCTTCTTTCGTAACTTTCTATGTTTGCAAGTTTAATAATGCATGAAACAGTACAATTACTGCTTCTTTATATTTGAAAGGGAAAGATAGGCTATTTCTTGTACAAGTTTCGATTGTTCAAAGAACACGAACAACGTTTAATAAATCCAAGAAAGTAGTTCAGTTATTCATACTTTTTCTGGAAACCACAGTATCGAAGTAGGTTTAATTTACAGTGCTATCTTTCAAGTTGACATAGATTTATGTCGCTGCTAATTAGATCTTAGCGTAGACAAAGTTGAGCTGTTTAGAAAGATAACAGCTATAAAATTTCAGCTATCTCTCAGTTTGTTATAACTCGGTCCCAAACTTCCAAGAATCTGAGAGATAATAGGATAAAGGGTCCCCATTAGCGAGCGTCTCCGCGTTAGCGTGCTTTTATATTTAAACAAGTGGTCGACAGAGACCTGTGGAAATATCGAATAGAATTATATTTTAAATTTCTCAAACGAGGAAGGAAGGGGAATTTAATTTTCCAAAAATTGTATTTTATACTTTTATTTTAACTATTCTTTTAGCAAGTATTCACGTTAGATTCTGTATTTTCATTGAAGCAGTAAGCGTCAGGTCATTGAGCTTCTCTAGTTAAGAAATGGCGTACATGAATTTACTATGCGGGCCCAAAGGCGTAGAATTTTGTCCAGGAAACTGCTACACTAAAATTCAATTACTATTTATTTTTTAATATAGTGTGCAATAATCGACAAGGTATTCTCCCTTTTCGCTAGTTATTTGTTTCCGATGGAAACTAAATTTAAATTGGAAATGAGGGGGCAAGTACATGAACAATACTTGGATAAATGGAGAGGGTAAGACAGCCATTGGTAAAAGGTGTCCAGACCACTGTTTAGACGCAAGGGGGTGGTTACGAACACCTATTGTTAACGAAGAACGTACGCGGAACTATGGAAACGTCGTTCACGGTAGCAGCATAATTTAATCTCCAATTTGTATCGAACGGATCGAGAGCTGTCTTTTGTTCGTTATTCGAAATGGTCGGTCGTAAACGAGAATCTTGTCCATCTCTGGCGTCGGACGCCGCACGACGCCGCGCGACTGCTTATAAATTATCGGCGCAACGAGCGCGTATTATCTCGGTTGGAACACTCGTCACGGCCTCCGGAGCACGTTTCCGTCGGCAGGGTCCGGTTTTATCAATCGTATCGTCGACCGCGTCGACACCAAATTATTCCGTTTATCGAACGAAAACGGTCTCAACAGCCGCGGCCCGATACGTCGTTTATCTGTTCCCGCCCCCACTCTACCCCCTCTGGTTCGCCGTATTTCTGCTTACGAGATGCATGTTTCGCCCCTATCTCCTTCACCCGTGTCCCTTTATCGTCCCTTATTTTTTGCTCGGTTTCTGGTCCACGTCGGTACCGTTCGACCAGCGATTTTCGACGTTCCCCAGCTCGACTGTCGAGAAGGAAGGGGGGACGGTCGACGAAGGAAGTCCTCCGCGTGACAGAAAGACACGAGCCGTCGCTGATACGTCCACGGACCGATCGCAGACTGGCTCTCCCGCTCCCGGACAAATTATTAATCCCGAAGTCTTGACCCCCTTCGCCTCTTAATCCGGATAAAGAGAGATATCTCGCGCCCTCGGGGACAAAAGGACGGACCGAAGTGGTCTCGACGACCCTATCCCCCGGTTTTTTGTCTCCTCTTCGTTCTTTTTTTCCTCCACCCTTCTCCGATTCCGCTTCAGACTTGTTCCTCCTCGGTCCGACATCAGAAAGGCACCGAAGGTGCTCTCTCACACTATGTCAGATCACGCGTACGTGAGCTCGTGGAGTTTCGGAAACCCGACAAAGGCAAAATGACGCATGTCCTCTTTCTCGATTCTTCGAAGCTGCCCAAAGTAAGTTTGGACCGCCTCGTGGGAGTCGAGAGAGAAAGGATCATACTTCCCTTCTCGCTCTTGAACAACTAATATCCGACCTCTCGTCAACAGGTCTCCACTGGCCTCTGCTGACCGATGCTGACCACTCCTGGAATTTCTGATAACGTATAACGATTACGACTGGCTCCTGTTAGTCTTTCCCAGCCTCTGCTGACCGCTGCTGACCACTCCTGGAATTTCTGACAACGTATAACGATTACTACTGACGTCTGCCAGTCTCCGCTGGCCTCTGCTGACCGCTACTGACCACTCCTGTTACTTCTGACAACGTATAACGATTACTACTGACTTCTGCCAGCCTCCGCTGGACTCTGCTGACCTCTGCCAGCATCTCCCGACCTAAGCTGGCCTCTGTCAACATCTCCCGACGTCAGCTGACCATCGCTGACCACTGTTGACCGTTGCAGACAACTTGTGACATGATATAATATAATATAATATGTTTATATGTATTAAAGTTTTGTATAATGTAAATCTGTGGCAATAAATGATATAAATTTAAAGAATTCGATGTGTTTTCATCATTTTTTACCGTTCTTTCGGTCTCCAAATCATTCCCTTAGTTATAAGACTCGATCGACACTCCGTATCTTTAAAAATTTTCTAAGTTCTTCGGAAAGATTTCAAATCTCCCGCCGCCAGAAAATTTCTGCGAATTCCTGGAAATGACGTCATTTCTAAGAATTCCTGAAAATTCTCGGAATCCCTGAAACTTCCCGGAAACCCTGAAACTTCTCGGAATCCCTGAAATTTCTCGGAAGCTTCAGGCAGCGGCAAAAATTCCGGCCTGAATTTTTCGACAAAAATTTTAAAGAGCCCCCCCTGTGAAATCTATCCCGGGAACTTTACAATTTTTCTGGTAGAACATCGCAACCGCCCTTTCATCATCTTCTCCTGTCAGCCGGCAACCGCCAGGTGCCTCTTTCTCGTGCTAGCTGTGGAACTTAGAAATTTTTCTGGAAGATCGTGCCTGCTGTGGAACTTAGGAAATTTTCGGGAAGGAACATCCTGAAAATTTTGCAGCGACCCCCCCCACTGGGTGGGAGACCGCCAGCCAGACCTGGCCGGACTCCCACCCCCCCTCCAGGGGAGGACCACCAGCTCCTGCCGGCTCCGCTGCTGCTGCTAGATGTTGCTGCTAGGAAGGCATGTCATGAAATGGCCCATTTAGAGTTGGGTTAACGAGTGTATATATAGAAACGAAGGCTCGAGCGAGCGCTTGTGAGAAAGCCCAGGCGGCGGCAGATTTGAAATCTTTCCGCGGAACTTTGAAAATTTTTGCCTCTGGCAGCTAATACGCGGAGCTGCCGTTTACCTATCGACCATAGCTATGGTGCTGACGGTTTCAGGTTCATTTTAGACTTGAAAATTTTTATCTCTGGCAGCTAGTACGGGAACTGACGTTTACTGAATGAATGAATAAGTATCTCTAATCGACCATAGGTCAGGCGCTGACGGTTTTACGTCCATTTTAGACTTTGTTTTCAGGAGGGGATAGTAGGGGAAGAGGTGGCACGTATCTTATAACTAAGGGAATGATTTCGATAGGAAAAGAAGGGTAAAAATGATGAGAACACATAGAATTCTTTGAAATTATATCATTTATTGCCATAGATTTACATTATACAACACTTTAATACATATAAACATATTATATTATATTACATCGGGTCACAATTTGTCAGCAACGGTCAGCAGTGGTCAGCGATGGTCAGCGATGGTCAGCTGACGTCGGGAGATGTTGGCAGAGGTGAGCAGAGGGTGGCAGAGGGTAGCAGAGGGTGGCAGTAGCCAGTAGTAATCGTTGTACGTTGCCAGAAATATAAACGGTGGTCAGCAGCGGTCAGCAGCGATCAGCAGAGGCCAGCTTAGGCCAGGGGACGCTGGCAGAGGTTAACAGAGGAAGGCAGGAGTCGTAGTAATCGTTGTACGTTGCCAGAAATATAAGCGGTGGTCAGCAGAGGCCAGCAGTGGCAAGCAGAGATCACCAGGGGCGAATAGTAGCAAGTAGTAAGCGTTATATGTTGTCGGAAGCATCAGAGGTGGTCAGCAGCGGTCAGCAGAAACGAGCAGACGCATGCAGTGGCAAGGAGAGATCAGCAGGTGCGAACAGTAGCATGTAGTAATTGTTATACGATGTTAGAAGCATCAGGGGTGGTCAGCAGTGTTCAGCAGAGGCCAGCAAAGGCATGCACAGGCAAGCAGAAACCTGCAAAGGCAAGCAGAGGCTTGTAGGGGCATGCAGTAGTAAGTAGTAATCGTTATACATTATCAGAAATACCTGCAGTGGTCAGTAGCGTTCGGCAGAGGCCAGGAAAGTTCAGCAGAGACAAGCACACGCTGACAGAGATCAGCAAAGACCAGCAGAGGGTAGCAGAAGTCAGTAGTAATCGTTATAGGTTGTTAGAAATATAAGCGATGGTCAGCAGAGTCCAGCAGAGGCAAGCAGTAATCAGGAGCAGTCAGTAACAATCGCTGTATGGTGTCAAAAGTTGTCGGGAGTTCTGTACTTTTGTCAGCACTGGTCATCAGAGGTCATCAGAGGCAAATAGAAACCAGGAGTAATTAGAAATAATAGGAGTAATAAGAAAGGCAAGTAAAAATACCTGGGCAGTCGAGATTCCGAATCGTATGCCGTTGACGTGAGGACGGATTTCAGTTGTTCAAGAGCCAGAAGGCAAATGTGAGCCTTTCTCTCTCGACTCCCACGAGGCGGTTCGAAATTACTTCGGGCAGCTTCGGAATAATCGAGAAAGAGGACATGTGTCAGTTTGCCTTTGTCGACTTTCCGAAACTTTACGAGCCCACGTACGCGTGATCTGGTGTGGGTGAGTAGGGCACCGGGTGCTGAATCTGGCATCTCTGTCCGGTATTTTCTTTTTTCCGGCCCCGGTCGTCTTTCTTTTTTTCGCGGCGAGATGGCGCGTCGCGTCCGCCCGTCCCGCGCTTATATTGGCTTTTCAGGTATTCGCGGGATTCCCCCCCGTTGCACACCCGGGGAATTCTTGTTTCCCCGCAGATTTGTTCGCGCTGGAAACGAAAATCTGATGGGATCCTTTCGGTGCACGATAAAAACTCGATTTCTCGACCGTTTTGGTTTAGGTAACTCGACGCGTCGTAAGTTCAAAGTTGTCGCGATATCTTCCAGCGAATATACACTGTATTAAACATCGAAACAAAATTGTGTGTTTAATTTTTTTACGAGGTCCCCTAAACGCCAGAGTCCGCAAAAGTATTCTTTAAAGTCTGTCGATAGTTGTATAGCTTTCAGGGTTTATATGGCATTTAGTAACCGTCCGTAAACCGACTTTTGAACAGCTACGTACGAACGGTAGAAGCCAAGCACCGGGAAATAAGAAAGAATAATCGTGAGTCCTGGATGAAATATCGAGGAAACATTGGCTACGAACTGCATTAGAGTTATGTACGTAGCAAGGAATACACGTTCTGTTGTATTTGCGTTACTGTCCATAGGTTTTGGGACGCTAGCTTAAATTTTATTTTATGGCGAGTTCCTTGGCATTCAAGGCGAAGATATATTTCTTCCATTCTTTTCCTGAATGCAATCCGGCGACGGAGCTTCGTATGAATATTTTAGATACGTACGGTACCTAAGAACGAGTTCCGAGAAATATCCGTCGATTCGATAGAGATATCGGATAAACAAAGAACACGGTGGCAACGAGAAATTGTCCGTGTACGAAAAAAATATTTAAATAAGTGTCCACGATACTTTCGGAATCCTAAGTCCCCCCGTCATCGATTCGAAACAGCTGTTTGATCGTTATCTCCGTATACATAACCTCTATCGCTTATTCAACAATGACAAGTCCTCCGGCAAAGTACATATTTGCGGAACAGCTTTCGGCGATAAGATGCTCTGGTTTCTGAAATTTAATCTCAGATGTTTAAGCAGTCTAAATCGTGCGAATTTTTTCGAACGATCGGTTCGAAGGCAACGATGAAAATTTTATTATACTTTTTTACGATGGATTGAAATTTAAATAATATACGTTTTTGATCCGGCTTAGGGGCCGAAGCATAAATTACGGGAGCCAGCAGTTAGCGAAAACAGTGATTTCAATAATGTAGGAAGACGAGGAACAAACTAGCCTCGGAGGCTGCTTTAAAACCAAACCCGAAATTCTCCGGGGTATTCTCCGTGGCAGACACTTGTTACACAACGGAGAATACCCGGTGTCCGCGTTAATTATTTAAATTAAACGACACCCGAATTCAACGAAACGATCGAGGCAAAGGGTTCTCCGGATCGTTGATTTCATTGAACCTCGGGGATGCACGCGATCGTTCTTAGCCAACGATCTCCCAGCGTGGTACCAAATCGAGCGAAACTTTATCACGCCGGGCACGCGAAACGAGGAGGGGACGACGGGTACGAAAAATCGAAAGATCGGGCAAAAAATAGAAGAAAGGATCCCGCCTCCTTAATTAAGCTCTCATTCTTCCTGATTCCCCCCACGGCGACGGAGTCGACGGCGTCGCGTTTATCCGGTACAAACTCTCTCGCTACCAGCTCCCCGGATCTAATCGTCGAGATACATCGGGGAAGCTACGTGTAGTAGCTTGTTCACGGATTGTTTCGTTCCCTCGTCCCGTTCCCTGTGGGAGAGCGGTCGGGAATCGAAGAGAAACACCGACCACGGCGAAGAGAGTTTCGTAGGAAACGAAGGAGCCCCGAGGACGAGAAAGACGCCGGCTGACGTTGAGCGAGGAAGGACAGCGGGATGGCGTCCGTTGATTAGAGGGGAGCATCGAGCGATTAGAACTCGCCGACACAGGAGATAGAAAAATCCGGTATTTAATTAAGCTCGTTCCCCTTCCCTCCCTCCCCTACCGACTACGGTTTCTGTGTCACGCGTGGTTGTGTGGCTGCACGCGCGTACACGCTACACACGCTGCATCGGTCCGACCGTAGTCCTCCTTATTGCAACGAACACGCCACGCTATCGGCTCGTGTTAATTGCTGAAACGCCAAACGATCGTTAATCGCCTTCTCGTCGGTATCCAAGCCCGGTCGAGATAATTGAACGTTTCGAGGAGCGACGCGATCTTCGATCCGAACCGGGGGACAGAGACGCCGACCGGGAGAGAAAGAGGGCTGAATCCGTGGCTCGCGTCTATCTGGAACGCGCTGAAACGCCGTTTATTTAAATACGTTTCTGCCGGGGGAAGAAGAAGTCAACCGCGAGCGAACGAACGAGCGTAACAATAAAGCGACGCGCAACTGGTTCGATCCCGCTTCCCTGTTGCTCGCCTCTTGCGAGCGCGTTCGCGGAACGTGGATGAATTGAAGCGCCCGGATGCGCCCGCTTCTCCTTGCTGAATGCGGCGAACGTGCGATTAAACTTATTAAACCCACGGGGACGAACGTCGGGAATACTCTCGATCGTGTATTTTTCTTGGACGAGGCCGAGGCATTCCTGGGAACGCCATTACCATCCTCCTGACAGTGCCGTAGTCAACCGTCTTAGAGCCCAGCGCGCTCCATGCACGGTTAACTTTCACAACGATCGCCAAAGTTACGTAGTTTTTCGTGGATCGACTTCTTCTTTCAATTTGAAAGCGAATCCTACTATCGTGTCGTTCGTTCGTTATTGTTACAAACGCAAATACAGGGTGTTCGGCCACTCCTGGGAAACATTTTAATGGGGGATTCTAGAGGCCAAAATAAGACGAAAATCAAGAATACCAATTTGTTGATGAAGGCTTCGTTAAACAGTTATTAACGTTTAAAGTTCCGACCTGTTGAATTTTTTTTCTCGAAAATACGCAAGATTTCAGGGGTATGTCTATTGACCAAAAATTATTGTAATTGACCTCCGCAACCGAAAATAATTTTTTCAAAACGATTTGAAATTTTTTTTTTCCGTCGAAAAATTTCACACCTTTTCGAATTTTTTTCTAGAAAGTGAGTAGGATTTCGGGGCTATGTTTATTCACCAAAAATGATTGTAATTGACCCCCACAACCGAAAATAATTTTTCCAGAACCATTTGAAATTTTTTTTTTTCGCCGAAAAATTTAGGCACCATCCTGTCGATTTTTCTTAAAAATTACTTTTTCATTTTTAGTAATTTTGTTTGACGTCCTACAGAAAAGTTGTCTAATACTTTTTTGTAGGTACCCATGAGCTCTACTTTAGAAAAAAGTTTCATTGAAATATATTCACAATTGTAGGAATTATAGCTGTTTGAAAATTTGACCATTTTTATGGGGTTTTTCTCATTTTGCGTGTTCAAAGACCAACTTTTCGAATATTTTTACGATTTGTACATATTCTCCATCAAAATACGCGTAGTTTGCTTTTTTAAACATTAAAATCGTCCAAACCGTTCAAAAGTTATGACATTTTAAAGATTCGCAAGAAAATTCGGGCAGACATTTCTGGCCAGAAATTATATTTTCGGTAATGAATTTTTTTCTCGAAACTGAATAGGATTTCGGGGGTATGTCTGCACACCAAAAATGCTTGCAATTGACCTCTGCAGCTAAAAATAATTTTTCCAAGACGATTCGAAAGTCTTTTTTTTCACCCAAACCTTTCAGCACTTACTCGAATTTTTTCTCGAAAGTGGGTAGAATTTCGGAAGTATGTGTATTCACCAAAAATGATTGTAATTGACCCCCACAACCGAAAATAATTTTTCCAGAACGATTTGAAATTTTTGAATTTAATTGTTAATAACTTTTTAACGAAGCCTCCATCAACAAATTGGTATTCTTGATTTTCGTCTTATTAAAATTTTTCCCAGAGGTGGCCGAACACCCTGTATATTTAGAGTATGGTACGAAGCTTATGGTATCAAGCTTATAGTACCTGCTTCGATAACGTTCAGCCAGCGAACACTATACGCTTAACGAACAATACACGAATAAGTTCTCCGATACACAATGAACACAATCGCGTAGCGGTACAACGCATTAAGGAAGCGAAAAAAGAAATCAATTTTTTGCTGAGAAATTACCAGATTGTTGCAGTCGACCGTCCGTTTCGCGAAATGTAAATTTTGCAATAAGAAATTCTGGCTCCGTTCGCGCTCCACTCGAGGGAAATAAGGCTGAACGCGTTTCGGTGATTAACTGCGAGAGCGGGCGATGTTAATACACGATATCACGAGGATCATTACACGCGGAGAGGTCCAAGAGACAGAGACCGGGAGCCGTGTAGTATGTGCGCGCCACTCCTCCGCACTTAACACGCGAAAAGACGTTATTATGGTAGCCGATTCCGCGGTAACTCGGTCTCTGCGCCTTTAAATCTTTGCAAGAATTTGAGACCTTCCGCGCGTAGCAGTACGCAAAAGGTGTGAGTGTCGAAACATGATTATTTATAATTCCAAGTATCAGAGACACGTGTATTTATAACGATGATAATTGACGATCTGGGAGCAAACAATATTTGTGTCGTTCCAATCGTAGCGGTCGTTTAAATAATATTACACGTATAACGAACACGTCATCGAACGAACATAAAAGCGAAACAGTAAGCTGCATTTTATTTCAATTCGAACTGCAACGATTCGTAAATCGATGCAGATCCGGTCTCAACTACCGTGCCCGGTTAACTGACTTCTTCGCTCCACCCTTTTGGCCGTTCTTGCTCCTGCTCGTTGCAAACCCTCGCTCTCGCTGCTCCTCGTGCTTTCCTTCCCTTTGTTTCTTCCACTCGTTATTGTGTTTCCTCTATATCCGCGGTAAACGTCTTTTTTCCCCCGACCCCGGCTCGCATCTGTTCTCCGCTCCGCGTTTTGTTTTCGCTTCCTCGCCGGAAAGTAGCCGACCGCGTGCCCCGCAAGATGCTTTGGCTCTCTTCGTTTTCTTTCCTCTCTTTTTTTCCCCCCCTGTATACACGCGCTCTTTTTCCGCCGGAATGCTGCTGTGTTTTGCTTGGGAATTTACGATGTTTTCCCAGAAAGCCAGAGTGGCTCGCGGGAAACTCAGGTTATCCTGCTCGCGAGCCTGTATCTAATTAATCTCCGAACATTTGGTTTCGCTTGAAAACAGAGTGCTCGAACCTCGTCAACACTGTTTCTTTAGAAACATTCTTCCAACGATCCGTAACTTCTTCGATTTTAACCTACGATTCGATCCCTTCACGATGACTCGTAAAGCACAAATATGGCGTTTGCGCAAGGACAACATGGCCGCCATGGACCACAGTGGCGCTCTCTAACGTCATCTTTCATACGTATTTTACTCCATCGAACGCGATCGTGGTGGTCATTTAAACTATTGTTCTATTGTAAAACCTTATATTTAATAGCGTTTGCTTAGCGATCCACACAGAGCCTTAGGTACCCAAAGGTTGTTGCAAAGATAATTTTGTATTTTTCTCCTTGTTCGTACGTCGTGGTGACTACGCAGGGAACGGGTTAAATCTCATCGTCCCTTTCCCTTCGCGTATCCGATTTGAACCAATCCGAGCGACAGAGTTGCGAGCCAGATTCCCGTGAGGCGATTTCAATATCGGCGCTAATAGCAGCTCGATACGATAATCTCGGCCCAGTGGCCGTACTTAACGCAGACTTAACGCTAATCCCGGCTCCGAACCGATCCCGCAAACGAGTACGTACCCATGGCGTTATGTACGCGTGTATCACGCCCGAATAAATGGATACCGGACGCTGGAGGGAGACAGATAGAGCGAAACGGAGTGAAACAGAGAGAGAAACGAACACGGAACCATGGAGTGAGCGCGCGCGCGCACATACTGCTGCGCGAGAGAGGAACAGGTTGTAGAATTGCGTTGAATGTCGGCGTAGGAACGAGCCATTTGGCCATTTCGAGTTTAGTGACTGTTGCTGGTAGTGGTGGCGGTGGTCGTGCACCACCGTCGACGCTCCGTAGTAGTAGTAGCGGCAGCAACGATACCGCTGGTACCTGTGTTGCTGGTGGTGTTGCTGGTGCAACCCGCCGCCGAGACGATCCTGACGTTCGGCCGGTCAGCCAACTTTCTGCTGGACGCTAATAAACGCCCAGCTTCGCGGCTGTGGCTACTATGAACCTCTTTGTCCAGGGGCGTATCTTCTGGACGGATGCAACCGGAGCCGGAAACGGATTTGGAATTTAATTTAGCGCGCGTCGACCGTGGCAAGAATATAATGCTCGGATCGAAACGGAAAGTAACGCCTCCTACTCCCATAGCTTCAGAATATGGATATTTTAATGAACGCAACCGTGGCCCGATAATCCACCAGACCGTCCTCTTTTGTTACCTTTGTTTGCTTTTACGCGTAAACGCCATTGTGCACACTTTTCGCCCGATTAGCAACTCCGGAATCGTATTTTCCTTTTCGATCGTGCACGCTCAGACCCAATTATTTCAGGAGACTAAATAGTATTTTGAAGGTTACTTCTTAAATCGTATCGGTATTTTGCTGATATATCAAAATGGAGGTACGAGGCTGGGGTGGGTCTTCCTGGCTTTCGACAGATTTCGGGAACTGAGATGTAGCTGATGTTCTCTTACATCTGGGTTGCTACCTTGGTTGTTCACTCATCTCGCTTCCACGTGGTGCCCCTGGAACTCTGTATCGACTTGTTCGAGAGGGTGGAAGAGTGAGTGGTAGACGAGTAAGGAGAACCGTGGACCTGGTGGTGTTGGCAAATGAGACTCAACTAGAGAAAATTCAAGAGTAAACGTCCTTATAGGCAATTAATCAAGATGAGAAATGTTGAGAGGGTTGATTCTGAGTCAAGCCCCCTGGTGGACGCGTAGAACTAGGGGATAGATTCCCACTTGTGATGATCTTCGAATCGTGATGGAGCATGTAGCCTGAGGAACACCAAGAATCCTCACAATCAAATATACTTGTAATCAAGATGATGTCCTTTGAGCATCTTCTCTCGATGATCTATGGTCCTGAGTCACAGCCCCTTGCAGGCACAAATTAAGACCTGCTAGGGTAAGCTAGAGCTCTGGAGTTCATCCCTTGGGGCAATGTTTCTTTTAAATGGAAAGACATATTCTTATCATCTATACACGATCCACGTCAACAATGATCTATAGTACTGAGAAACAGATTTGAGAGGCTTGGTGGTTCTCAGTGTCAAGGTGAAACGCGTTCAGGGAAAAGATGAACGTGTCGTGCGACCCTTGGCGCGTCGGCAGTCAGCTGGACGTAGACAGGGGCGAACGGTTCAGGGTCGCGCGACGAAAGGAAAAAGTTGGGTCGGACCATCGACTCGGAAAGGGAGAATCGGGGCTAACGCGTGAAATTGATATTGGTCGCAAGGTCGAAACGAACGAACGTACGCGGGCAGAGTTGGGCGAAACCGGAGCGAACGGGCCGAAGTTCGGCTAATTTTTTCTGACCTGATCGAAGGGGACGGTGCACAGGCCCCCATCCCACCCTCCGGCGTGGCGATGATTTAGGGCCACTCTG
Organism: Colletes latitarsis; assembly: GCF_051014445.1. Taxonomy (NCBI): domain Eukaryota; kingdom Metazoa; phylum Arthropoda; class Insecta; order Hymenoptera; family Colletidae; genus Colletes; species Colletes latitarsis. The sequence goes on from NC_135134.1 coordinate 47,932,350, forward strand.
TACTCTGAAAAGAAGCAGCCCGGGAGAGAAGCGGCTCCGGCCCTCTTCGCTCTGGTTATTTACGAGGGACTCTCGACAGACGTTTCCAGGACCACTCTCACGGTTTCGTTCCCCGGATCATCGGGGAAGACGGAAAGCCTGGCCAAACAGACGCGTTTCCTTCCTCTCGAGGACCTTGGCGTTCCCCTACCGGTCGCCCCCGCCATCGTGGAAACGCAAACACTTTCCGGCCCCGACTAATTTTAGTTTCATGATCGTTTCTCGGCCGGTCGAGGCGACGCGTCCCGGCCCCGGCCGCTCGTAAATCTTCGTGAGTGTGGGCCGTTAAACGGCACCTCCGATGTAATCTGTGGAAAGATGTAATTTGTCTGATCCGGGGAAAGACCGTGGGGGTCTTAAAGACTGCCAGCGAGGCCGGGAGGAAATACCGGAGAAAATAGAAATTTGTTGAAGAATTCCAAGTATCCGACTGGAGGACGCGACCGCTTATCGCCCTTGCGTCCGTCAGGATTTGCCGTCGCTGCGCAGGAATTTCAGTTGTTTCGACGCTTTTTACGCGCAGAGAGGGCGGAAAACATATATATTTATTATTTAAAAAGGTTTACAACAGGGGTCAGCGAGGACGGCCATTTTTGAAGTTTGTTAAATACGGATAAGGACAGAGAAAGGCGCGTACATTAATATTTTTGAGCGACAGGGCGTGACGAAAAAAAGCAAAGAGTCAGAGTAATCGATTTCGATCCGGCTGTATGGCAAGAACTGCAGAAACGTAGACTGGATTCAACTTCTCACGAAATTTTTTATTCGCGGGCTGGAACGAAACTGATTGTAAATGGTTCTGGTCATTAGTGTCACGGTTTAGGTGTGCACAAAAACTCGTGACGTCGGTAGACCGGTAGAATGTTCAGGATGAAAGAGGGAGAAACAGCAGGAGTTACCTACCACGTAGTCTGCCAAAATATTAGGACAACTTGGCCGTACTATACGCGCTTATTCATTCGGTACCATAACGCTTTGAAACGTGTTTTGGAAAGCGAGTTTTTCCTTCGATCGTCCGTATAAACTTCCACGGGTACAAGAAAGAAGCAGTATAGCAACGTCGAGGGAGATTAAGATTTACATAAATCGAGGCTTAACCCTTCCACGCCGAGTCGACAGATATATTTCGTCAACTGTCGTACTTGTTAGAAAATTCACGTGGCCGATCTATCGTAACCGGCTATTTCCGATGTTTTAATTGCATATGCTGGTACTAACGACACCGCGGGACTGCATTAGATAGTTTAAACCAGACGCGTCGAACGCGTGGCCTGCGGGCCGGAACCATTATATTTTATAGCCTTATTTAACTTTTTATTATTTTTTAATCTCATTTATCGTGCGAAGCTATATCGGTTGTATTTTATACACGCTTTGGAGAGAACAAAACAACTAAAAGATATTCTACGTATTAATAATTGTAAACACTTGCGAACGCAAGACGCGCAAGCGATTAACAACTTTCGATATTTTCAGGGCAAAAACTCTAACGACCAACAAGATTAATTTAATTACCGGCGATTTATTAAAATTCGACTTATCAGAAATATCAATTTTTCAAACGTTCGATGCTCTTTTACACATCATATTCTGAGAAATCGATGCAAGCAAGAGTGAATATCCAATTTTGTGTTTATATTTTTCGTAGAAGAATAAATCGTACCGTACCATTTGACTTTTCGGTTTACAATTTTTTCTATCTCTTGCAGAATTAGAGATATAACTGGTCCAAATTTCGTAACACGCTTTGTATAAATTTCTTTGAAACGGCCTACTATTTTTGAAAATATAGCATCACTGGTCGATTACTAATGTTTTCTCCTTGAAAACGAGTACAAACACGGCCCTATTCTGATTATTTTTACGTAGAGTACAGTACCTCGATATAACGACAGATTTCTGCCTCAATATAACGACACAGTCTATCTTCAGCACGAACAACCTATTTTCTCGTACGATAGATGGTTTCAGGCAAGAGTGCTACAATCCACTAATGCAAATTATTTTCTGGACCCTCCAGAAATGGCGTAGAAATCTTAAATAACTAAAAATGGTCCAAGTACGGTCGTGTTTGGACTCGTTTTAACCGGAAGAACCTCGCCAATCCATCGATACTACTCTCGCTAAAATTTATACTCTCTAGCCTGGGTCTGTTGATTACTCTAGTCTACGCTCGCGCTGGATACACGTATGTAATTGGTAACGGCGAAGATTCCGTAACTTTTATCGAAGCAAAACTCACAAGATCATAAACGAGAAGTTGAACCTGTCTTGACTCGGTCGACGCGATGAAAAAGGAAGGAGTGAGTCGACGTAAAAAGACGAACCGTATCGCTTCCGAGTTCACGATCGACCGTGTCTCGCGAGAAAGCGGACCGATCGGTACGGCCCTGGCTATAAGCCATTACCGCGAGGCACAGACACTCGCCGTCTCTTCTGCTCCGTTCGTCCATCTCTTTTCCCGTTTCGCGCGCGACGTCTTCGTCTCTGTTCCTCCGTTCCCGTCTGTTTCGGGGTCTCTTCGTCTCGTCAGGCGGGGTGGCAGATAACATTGCTGCATGACACCACCGCTCTTGGTAGAACTACTCCAGCACCGAGAGCGGAGGATACCTACAGGCGCACACGAAGGTCCTCGTCTCGTCCCTCGGCGTGCCAGCAGCCCTGTGCTTGGGCACTCTCTCTATCTCTCTATCTCTCTTTCTCCACCGCGCGTACTGGTGTACAGGGCATGTATCCGTGCAGAGCACGCACACCGTCAAGATCCTCGGAACAGCTCCAACGGAACGTCCATAACTGCGGCGTGGAGCAGTGCGCGCGGCGGTGCAGTGCATTAGGACTGGGTTACGACAGTAAATTTTCACTACCGTGCGGAGTTCTAATGGCCGGGAATGCAGCTGGTTTCAGTGGCCTCGAGTTGCCGTCTTCGTCTTCCATCTTCCGCTCTTCTCTCTTCCCTCAGCCGTTATCCCGTCGGTTCGCGCTCTTTGCTCGCTCGACGCGCGCGTAGATATCCGTATCCGCCACGGGGTAGCTGGAAAAGGAGGACCAATCGGGGAAAGAAGAGGAAAACGCGACGGACGAAGGGCAAAAAAGTGGAGTAAGTTGTTCCGCGGTTCCTCCAACGTACGGAAATCCTTTTTGGTTATTCCATCGACTTCCTGTCGCCCGATCTCTCTCGTTTTACCACCCCTTTCTATATTTCATTGAAACGTACGCTTGTTTGATAAACGAGGTATCGAGCACCCATATAAGAAAAGATGTAGATCCTGTGGCGTCACCTCCTATGCTCGCCACCAGAGGGATCGCGCTCTCACAAGCACTCGACCGACTGCCCAATGCCAATTGTCTAAGGTAGGGCCTGCTAGAAAGCTTTACTGATGGGTCCTCTAGCAGGCCCAGGGATGAAACGCCGCCCCTCTCCTTTTCTTTTCTATCCTCCTACGATTTTTCTCTCCGAAACGGTGGCACAAGATTTTTATTAAAACTGTGTGGGTCAAAGCATTAAATCTTGGATGAAGCGTTGGAGGGTGCTCGACGACAAGAAAATTATTTTTAATGGCGATGGTGAATGAAAAAGATTCCAGCGGACGCCACTCGCATTAATATCGTCGCGATCACCTTGTGCGATGCGCGTACTCTCTCTTCCGTTTACCGAGTCCCCGGAAGTAAAGGGAGAGCGTGTGTACGCATGCGTGCGCGCGTCAGTGCGTGCACTCGGTGAAAGGGAAGAGCAATCAGACTGTCCGGTGATCCATCCTGCCGTCTCCTGTCCCACCCTTTTGGACGGTCGTTCGGTCCGTGTCTCTCGGCGGCCCGTTCGTTTCTCTTCGTTTTTTCCTGTCCCTTGCCTTCCTCCCTCCCCCCTCCTCTCCTCTCGTGCCGTGGTTTGACTAAATCAAGTTTCAGCGCGACGACAAAAAGTAGTCCACCGGTCTGTCCGCTCTCGCGATAATTAGTTTGCCTTGTTTTTGCCACGGAGACTCTTGGAAAATTCTCCGCGCGCAGATTGCGTCCGGGGATCGGATGCCTTTGAACGGGGGAACGTTAATGGCGAAACGGTGAGCTCGTTAATGTGTTTAACAAGGTTAACGAGTGCTTCGCATTAATGTTATCGATTCGAACCCGATACTCGGTTACTCGAGTATCTGGTACCGAGCCGCGAATGGCCGTGTCCCGAGTAAACCGGATAAAGTAGAATGCGGGTATTACCCAATATAAAATACAACGGGTACCAAAGAAATTCTATTACCCATCCGTGTCGGTTATTAGATTCCATTCGACGTTCGACGTTTCTTAATCCACTTTGTTTTACGTTTCTCTTACGAACAATCTAATCCCTGGTACCGATGATTTTTATTATCGATATTTTAATATTCAATATCGCTCTAATGACAATAACGTCTAATAATGGTAGGAATTTCAAGCATCGATTAACTTTTTACCGTTGAACGTTTCGATCCAGCTACTCTGCAGCCCATTCGGTAACATATTGGGTTTATATGATACAAAATTAAACAAGATGATGTAATAGATAAACAAAAAATTATAGTATAGCGATACTATACTTTGTACTAAACACGAAGAGAAGGTTTTATAATAGAAATCAAGAACCTCCTCCTATATTTATGCATATTAGACTAAAGAAAATATATAAGAAGTATAATAAAATAAGCATCTACTTGTATGTAAAGTTGCTTATATCAACAGCGCTGAATACCGTGGCGAAAACACGAATTATAGATAAATTATCGACCTTTGTAACTAATGATATCATCTAATTTTTTGTGTAAAAATCGATCGAACCAACGTCGAGAATAAACATTTCCCGACTTTAAGTCAAAGTTAACCTACCTGGGGTAAAGTTACTCCAATTTACGATAATTAAATTTCTTAGAAACGCAATATATCATGCAGTAAATTATCCGAAAACATTGTATAGTTTCAATGGATAGAAGATTAAATTAAATTCTGAACAAAATTAAATAAAATGTAGTAAATATTAAAACAGTTACGTACAAAAGTATGGAAGAATACAATTTTGTTAAATAACGAAATCTTGTATTGAAGTCCCCATCGGTGGTCTTCGTGCGCAGTATGACAATTGTTTTCGAGTGTACAGCACTAAGCTGAATGATTAAGATATAGAGTTATTAAGATACATGTTATTTATTACATGCTTTTATCATCAGTTTGCTAATACAAATCTCTCGGTGTACGTCATTCCAAGATCATCGTTAATATGGACGGACCAGATGAGAGGTTAGATTCGATAATATCGTACGTGTCGACATCAGGAGATAGTATTACAATAAAAGCATGTTAATCCGAATTAATTGAGAGGGGTGGACGAGATATTATGCGATAATCCGGATTACTAAACTAAAGATAACTGAAACAAGCAAGGAAACTAAGAATACCAGTAAATGAAAAATTTTGTTATCGTATAGAGTACTGAGAGTCAACAGCGACAGTAGCAAGTTTAAACAACAATGTAACGTATACAATAATGTCGTAGTCATGTGCTTTCCTAAATCCCTATTTATTGACAATTATTAAATCTTATAAAAATAAGAGTCTAAATATAAAAAACGATATAAATAAATGCTATTACATTATCAAGAATATCATAAGTACTCGAGCAATAATACCGGTTCGAGTACTCGAGTAACAACATAGCAGAACAATTTCTGTTCTCCTGGGCATCTCCCGAGTACCCGATTTATCCGGATATCTGTATCATAAATTTGCATATGTGTTCGACGAGTGACCTTGTTTACAAATCGAATCTCCGTCAGAGTTTATTGCGAAATCCATTTAGTGGTAAATTACTTGTGACACATTTTCGGTAACGTTCGTACCCGAGAAAGGTCGTTAAGGGTTATTAAGTAATGTCGCTGAATGACACGACGATAATTAAATATTTAAGGAAGTTTCCGCGCTGTCTGATAACGTCGTGTCATTAAATTTCATTTCGTTGCGACGCGAAAACGCGATTTTTTTTGTTCGTGTAACACATGCGAGCTCACCTTGTTTTCGCTCGATACCACTTATGGCGTGAGAATATTTAAAAAAAAAAAAAAAAAAAAGAAAAAAAAACGATTCTTATCCGTGGTCGGTTAGCGCGAAAACACAGCCAGGTAGTTGTACTCGCGATATCTCTCGTCGGAATCGAACGCAATGATACTTATGATAGCCGATGTCTTAAGAGCGCTCGTTAAGTAATTTCTTGTCGCGAAATTGAAATTGCAGTCCTTGAACGGCGCGGCGCGCGAAAAGCGGTTTTCCCAAAGCCGATTATTATCGGCCACGCGGTATTCCTATTTATCGCTAGCCGTACCCTCACTGTCTTCCGAGACGACGATGAGTTTCCAGAACACGCAAATAACACGCGTCGGTAAAAAAAAAAGAGAGAGGGGATGGGAAAAAACGAAAGAAAGAAGAAAAAAAGAAAAAGAAGAACGAAGCAGAAACGAAAGAATAATTACGGGTTAATGCGCGTCGTCGCCGGTGATTAATGACTTCATAAACCGAGAGCGCTCACGAATGTTGGGTAGAGAGACGCGCATGGTGTTTTCCGTAATTGCTGGATCGTTCGTTCCGTCGTCGACACGGGTCACCGCAGAAACGATTAGACGGTACGTAATCGCAGCGAACATCGCCAAGGAGAAATCTGAAATTCGCGAAATCAGGGTCGATAGTCGAGGAGCGTCGTCTTACGTTGGCTGCATCACCCCTCGTGACACGACCCAAATTCGCGCGAGGGTCGTTCGTGCGCTGGCTGGCTCCGTCGGTCTCTACCCCGCCCATTCTTATCCGCTCATCCGCTGTCCCCGATAAGTTTTGACAGCGTTCCTCTAATCGGTTCCTACTGCACGTACGCGGGCAACACCCCTCGTTAAAAAGTGCCTGGAAAACAATAGCGAAAGCACCTTGTGCCTTTCCTCCTCCCCTCCCGCCGTTACGGCAGAGCGCACGACCCACGGGCGTATCACGGACGCACTCGATTTCAACGCAGAAGAGGCCGATTGCGAGCGCTGGGATAGAGCGAAACGTAGGGAAGAAAGGCGGTTGGCTGAGGGGCAGAGGGAGCGTACCGAAAGCCTGCTGGTTCGGCGGTATATTGACGTACGATCCGATATACGCGACACGACCGGACTTTGTTATGCCGTAATAGCGCACCCCTAGGGAGGACAGAAGTCTGGAAGGACTCTCCGTTTGTCCGTCCGCCCCTGTCGAGCGAAAAAAGCTCAGCGAAGAGAGCCTGACGAGTGGGGCCCCTGCACTCGGTCGCTCTCTTTCCTGTCGGGTTCTGCTCTAACCCGTCCCCCCCTCTCTTTCTCCCTTGAGCCCTGTTTTTCTCTCCCTCGAAGTACCGGAGACAGGAGAAGAGAGCGCGAGACGGATAGAGCGAACGAGCAAGGCAGGCGTGGGTGGCCAATAGTTTTGCCCCCTACTCGACCGCCGCAGAGCGGCCTACCACCACCTTTTCACAGCGCACCGACTACTCCGTGCGGAGCGAACGCGCAACCGTCATCGAGCTCGTTCCAGTCCACGGACTGTTCGCGGCTCCGTGCTCGACACCGATTGGTCGAGGTCGACGTTTCATTGGCTCTTTTTAAAAGCCGCCGCGCGGCGTACGGTAAGAGGGGTTCTTTGCTTAAGAACCGACGACGGCCATTGGATAAGTCGGGATCAGGTGACGCGGGATTGGCCAACGAGTCCGCGCGGACCGCGACGCGATGATACGAGGGGGACTTACACTCGGGCCATCCCGATGGTAAGGTCGTCGGGGTGGAAAACGCTCAAATGGGGTGGTTTAACGCGAACCTCGGTGCCAGAAGGACCCGCCACCGTGAGGGCTCTACGCCCCTCTCCAGACCCGGGGGGCTCCAGCTCGTCGAAACAACGTAACGACCAGCGAAATTAGGTAATTCGGCCTCGTAATAATGCGCCGCCACCGTCCTACCCCCTCGCCCTCCTTTTCTCTCTCCCACCGCCATCGTCGCCACCGCCGCCTCCTCTTACTCTTTCTCCACCTCGTCACCCTCCTCTCGCCCAGTCGGTAATGAATCGGGTACGATGGAAATTAGGGGCTCGCTGGACGCCACCCGTTCCCTTTTCTCATCTTCGCCCAACACCACCGTGTTGCCTTCTTCTATACGGTGCTTACCGGTCCCCGATGTTTGTTAAACGTATCGTCCGAGGTAATTCCAACCGTGAAATCGCGGCGGTTGGAATTTAGATTTAGAGCCGCGACTCTGCTGCGTTTCTATATTTTTTTTTCTCGTATCGGCGTGCAGTTGCAGCGCTCCGATACCCGAACGATCCCGTCGGGATTTCCTGTTCGCTAACCGTTCTAATCACGGGCCATTCAAAATGCGAAATAAGCGTTCCACTTACGTGGCGATCCGGTGATTCAATAGAATCGTTCCGGTTACCCCAAAAGCGGCTATCCGAGCCAAATCTGTCCCCTCGATCTAGGGCTGGGACTGCTTGTCGAATTCTTCTCTGTGTATTTGAACATTCGCACATTTTCACGATTCAAACATTCGTGGAATATTATTCGAATGTTTCTTGCATTGGTCGAGTACAATGCATATTCGTAATCTTTCCGACTATAAATCAAGTTCTTTAACAAGCAATACATGTCGTGTATAAAAATGATAATGCACTATGTTGAATTCAATAATTTTGGATAATCCAACAAAGGAAAATCTTTTGTACAGGGCTGACTATCAGCGTCCACGTTTAGTAGCTCTGATGTCCGACCACGCCCGGCTGTTTCTACTTCTACTGTAGTCCGAATCACGCTTTTTCGGAACGGTTCCTCGCCCATTTTGATGGTTTTGAAATACGTTACAAAGGGCGTTATTTTCAACAACTTCGACGCGCATACATTTTTCCGTTGGGAACGGCTCCCGTTTGCAGTCGTTATGTCTTCAGCTGTAGAAAAGACTCCTTCAGCGTAAGAAGAGATATGTAAATTCGATTAGTTCCATCTCGTATCGCGAGTAACTGGGAGACGTTTCACGGGAGGTTTCGCAAGACCCCGACCCTCCGCGGCCCTTTTCGTTCTTGTTTTCGAAAAACACGCTGGTAAAGACGCCAACGCTGGCGAAATCTGATACTTCGAGTCTCGTTGTCATGCATCTGGTCAGCGACGTACCTTTTCCTCGCCTCCGACGTTCCCGCGCCAGCACGCTCCAGAAAACGTGTAATGAACCGAGGACAATAGACTCTCAAGCCCGGGGGCCTAACCGGCCACAACCGCCGCAAATTTTTTTACACGTTTCTTTCTCTCGATTCGTGGCACTTGCGTGTCTCATTTTTCACGCGCGTCTTTTATTTTGCGCTACCCCCTCTCCTCTTGTTCCTCTTCTCCCCCCCCTGTCTGTCCTGTTTTTCTTTTTCGTCGTCACGCGGAAAAACAACTATCGCTCACGGCAAGTTTTTACGCGCCTTTTTATTCCATCGTCAAAGCTGTCTCCTGACACTTTTTGTTGTTGGTCGGACGGTCGTGTCACGGAGGTCCTTCCACCGATCGAATTACACGGACCTAGGTAACTGCAACCCTCTTAAAGGGACATCCGCGGATAACCGTCGAATTACCGTTTCCGCGAACTACCGGATCCTCGAGGAAATTGCATCAGAATTTTCTTTTCCCCATGCCTACCGACAAGTTCGATTTTTATGAAATTTTTAAGAACCTCGTTTCGTTGACAGTACGGACGGAATCGATCGAATCGAAAGTTCTATTCAGAAACATTCCTACAACTTGTTGGGTTACCAATAACAGATAGCAGACCCATAGATTATTTTCGTTTTAGCCTTTTTACTGCTGGATTGTTGTTTGTAAGATTCTTGAACAGAGTGTTGGAATGTTGAGGGCGCTTAGCATGATAGATTCTGGCAAATCTTTGGATTTCCTCGGTGATACGTATCAAGATCGTTGTGGATTGTGTAGTTGCTGATACAGTATGGTTCATTTAATATGGTACGCGACACTATCAATTCGAATCTTTGTATTAAATTTATGATGGTTTATTTAACGTATCCCCAGAGTCGAATACTGTAAATCCAAACCGGTTTTAGAATGGTTTTCTATAGGATCACTCATTTGAAACGAAACTTTATTTTCATCTGATGTCACTTTTGCCAAATCTTTCTAGATTAGTCTTTTATTTATATTTAAGCTAAGGTATTAGACTTTATCAGCTCTTGGTATTAGTTCGTTATTTAGAAGGACCATTGATTACATACTTCTTTTTTAGATAATCGCACACTTGATTTCGATAGTCTAAAGCTACTGCAGAGTTTTTATTTACTTCCATTATAGCTGAAAGTGGTTGGTACGTCAAAGTAGCGTATTCAAAATAAGTAGGACTCTGAAAGTACACCATAGCTGATTTTACCATATTCGGAGATCCTGCTGCTGCACTCGACTTGAAAGTATTTTTCCGGAAAGTGTGATTTTATTAGAAAGCAAGGAAAGCAAATTCTTGAGTTTCTATACAAGCACCATGTGTCAATCCTTGTCAGAGGCTCGATTGATGTCGAGGAATGCTGCTGAACAGTGTTTCTTCTGTTCTCACGTTCTTGCTATTTGATTTATCATTTTTCAGGTTTCTTGGATGGTAGAATAGTGTCTATGAACACTGAACTAACAATCCTCCGAACTTCCTTGTAACCTGGGGCCAAGTAACTTTGTTTGTCTTTGCTTTATAGATTTGAAATTTTATCTCAGCGCAGGAGAAATAGCATTGACAGTCGCTATTCGACAAGGAGCACTCGCAAAGTCTTCTGTATCACGTCGATCGGTATTTTCAACCGGTGGAAACGGTTTGAATACGTCCACGAAGTGCCGGGCAAATAGGTCTGCTTTTTCCACGACCGATCTAGTTCAATCGTCCGCACGTTTTGCGTGGCTGCGGAAACGTTACGGTATCTTTAATTTTTTTCCAACTTTTCACGTGGAATGACTATCCTTAGATAGCTGGCTGCAGGATTCGTTGAACGTTGCATATCTGGTTTTGTAACAAATTACGTATTTCGCAGCTTATTAGGTTCGAGTGGCGTTTGCCTATTCGAGTCACGACGCTCGTTATTTACGGGCTGTGGCTCGTTCCTGTTTTCGCGCGAAATTCAATCGGGTTCGTTCGTGACACTGGCTTTATCTTTAACCATTAACGATTTGATTGTCATAGGAGTCACCAGTGAGCTTCTAACTTACAAAACAGGTACACAGGAACAGGCGATTTTTCATTGTTGAATTTTCAGAAGATTTTAGGAACATGAAAACTCAATTTAATAAAATTTAACGAGTAAAATTTGTCTAACTCTGGTTCGTGGAAGGTTAATGGGATTTACTTCAGACTGGAATTTTTAAAAGATGGAAATAAAATTTTGTTTCATAAATTGATGGGTTGTTGTTTTAAAAATAACGAATAGCTGTACGTCAATATTCGTATTTAAATAGTTAATATTCCTTCTTAATCCTAAACGCGTACGGTAAATATGTATCTACGTATTAATTTGCCGCGGGCCACATGTGGTACTTAACAGGGAGAGATTTTCATCGCTGCAGGATTCAGCTTCTCTAATTGGATACGGTAAAGGAAAGATTGACCAAGAAGCAAAATTACCATATTGCAAAGCAGGGATGTCAAATTCATTTTTAAACTCGAGTCGCTGTACACTTTCTCACGAGCTGCAGATATACATATAATTATTTTACGCAGATATTTAATTATTTCAAGAGTCATTTTTTAGTCGTATCAACACCAGCCATTTTATTCACGCATCGTAAGCAAACATGTTTACGATTTGAAAGAAACTGAAACTTTCACAGGAGTTATCAAGAGGGTATATTTAATTATAAAAAAAGCATAATTACGTCAAACAAAAATTTGGTTTTAATTCATTTCTTTGTAAGATATAATCATATATATTTTATGTTTGTGCGTTAAATTGCGATTATTGAATATTCTTTTATACCGCGTATCATTTAAAGACTGCTACTCCGAGCAAATAATAATGTTTACAATAAAAAGATTGCGCGGGTCGTAAAATGTAATGGATCAGATTGGAACGTGTTTTGATATGTCTATTTGTGAAATCTGTGAATATTGAATATACAAGAGCGCAAAGAAACTTTTAGTACTGTTTATAAAGTAACAATTAATAATAATTGTAGTATATATAGAATATATTCGTAACAAAAACGTCTTTTAAAATTTTAATTCGAGACCTATGAAGGACAAGAAACATCGCCCCAGATAAAGTCGTCATTTTGAATAAAAGATCGACTTCTGAATAAAATGGCAATATTACTATACTCTATAAATAATGTATATTCATCTATTACCAGCAGAAACTTTCCAAACGCGAAGTTTTACCGGAATAAATTTTTAAATAGCCATGAATGTTTTACGTTTCCAATCTGATTTGATCCTGAATCTTTAAAGGATGGAGAACGATGGTTCCTAAAATTGACAATGATATGACACGTAATATTTATTTTTATATTTCAATCTTTGTTCAAAGTTCTCTTCAGAAAGGGTGTTATTTTTAACTGGATGGTACGACGAAAAGCATAAGAACGAAAATATCATCGTGCGTTGATCTCGTGAATAGGTTAGATAGTCTTTGACAGAGATGAGAAAATTTGATTAGAATATAGAAGGGTGGCTTTAATATTAAAAACAATCGAATTAACAAAATTCCTCATTCATAAAAATCCCTCTCTTTTCCAGTAAAAAACTAATCAAACGCTGTTCAATAGTCTCTTAGGAAACGAAATTTTGTCCATCGATGGAAACAGATTATTTAATTATTACCTTAGGCACCACTCCGATTCGGTCGAACAGTTAAATTCATATTTTTTTTTTTATTTATTCACTGTCAAACGGTTCATCGTGTAACTCGAACCGTAACTTTTATTCAATGAGTAGCGGAAAAACAGTGGTTTATTTTTCATTCGTTCCCCGAAGCTCTTATTTGGATAAGAGTTTTATTCGTCTCTGGTCTCGGATAACTGGAGAGGAAAAAAAAGAAATTGTTATATATATTTTATACGTGTGCGTTATTGCGGCGAGTAGATTGGAATGTCTTTGTCGTTAACTCTGGAAATATCTCGGCTCACGGTGGAAGCAAGTACATAAATACATATTAGGAGCTCGAGGACTCGTCGGCAGCGAGACCAGCAATTCGCGGCAACGTCGATGGAAATTGTTACCGTTCGCTGGTCGTCGTAACAACGGCGACAGTATTGCTCTTGGCGCAACAACTGTCAGCGAAGGTACGTCTGTAAAACGATAAAGCGGGTTGGCCTCTTCTCGCGTACGCGACGGTGACGGCAAAATGACAAACGAATATATTCGTTCGCTCGAAGGCACTGCTCGCTGACGCCAACTTTTTTAATAGCTTTTGCGAAATTGCAGATGGTATAATACGCGCCCGTGTATTTTTAAGATCAGTTTCCGTGGCTCGTTGTTTATTATTTTGGCAGCGAAACAACTTAGTTTCAACCACTTTACCGGGAACAGTTAGACGATGGCTTAAATCACATTATCGTCCGGAGGACGCAAAGGAGGATTCTTAACGGTCGAGACGTCTCTTTACGTCAACGGTTGAACGCTTATTTTATTAAAGTTAGGCACGACAAATACACAAGTTAGCCAAAAACATATTAGAGTGTACTGGACCAAGAGAAATTCACAAATATTTTACTTGGATTTTAGTCGGAGGATTTGGGCCAAATCTCTTTTCCTCGAATCAGTATTTCTCGAAGTGGGGGATGCAACTGCTAATTTTGTCGTCTTCCAATAAATTTGGAAACCACAAACTACTAAATCGTGCCCTGAGCGCGATAAGATTAAGAATCGTTTTCCAAATTTTGCATTTAATTTAAATGCGAATTCGCAACTCGATCGTAATCGGTTTCGCGTGACGGTGATTAAGAACCACTGTTCTAATCGTTTGTAGCGTGGTAATTCTCGTCACGGTCTCTTCGGCGACAGTCGCGCGGCGAGTGTCATCGAGGCCGACGAATGCGCAGAAACGCGTCTGGAGGATAATTTCAATGAAATTAGCTTCGCAAACGCGCCCCGTTCTGAAGATCGGATCTCGCTGTTACCCTGTTACCGCGAAAGTACCTCGTTAATATTCATTTCCGCTCAAGGAGCCGGGAGGGAACAATGGTCGCGCGAAAGAGGAACACGGGCGTAAAAAAAGAAGAAGAAAAAAAAAGAGTAAAGGAAGACGAGAGGAAAAACGCGAAGCGGCGCAGACGAACGTATCGATAATTACCCCGAGCGGCTTATTAAAAACACGATATTCCGCGGACGAGCGGAAACGTTCCACGCACGATTGAGCGCCACTGGAAGACCCTCCGCGAAAGATTAATTGTTCGCCCTCCTTATCCTCTCTTTTTCTCTCCATTTCCACGCCCACCCTCCTCCGTCTGTTCCATCGGCGTGCTCAACGAAAACTCTCTCTCCCGTCCGCGGGTTTCCACGGGGGTAGAATATCGCGGTGGCCAGCCAGGGTCGCCCGCCCCTTGACTCCCCTTTCGAGAGCGTGTCCAAACTTTTTCACCCTGCCGCGCGGCGCGGCGCTGTTAGGCGCGGACCACCCGAAAAAAGTTTATCGCAAAATGGCTGCCGGTATTTACGCGATTCGGGGGCGGAGGCTTTTCCCAACCCTCCCCCGTCGCCGCCGCCGCCGCCGCCGCCACCGCCGCCTCCGACTCGATGCTGGTGCAACGGCGCGGAGCCAGAACGACCCAACTGCCGAGAAAGCTTTTGCATAATAAAACAGCCTGTACTTCCTCCACCCCCGCCCCACCCCCCCGTCGCCCACCCCTCCGAACTCTCACTTGCCCCCTCGGCCCCGCTGCATCCCATCCCGACGCCGCAGCCATAGCTACCGACCTTTCCCTGGCTCTCCCTCGCGCTCGTTCCCCTTTTTCTTTCGCGTTCTCTGTCCCGTCATACCCTTTATCCATCCGCCTCCTCCTTTTTTTCATCCCCGCTTTGCCTCCCGTTTTTTTTCCGCGCCGGGCGTCGAACGCGGGGAAGAAAAAGTATTGGTGGCGGTGTACACCTGTGTGCATGGGAGCGACGGGATACCGAGACCAGGGACGGTGAAGGGGCGAAACGTCGATTCCGCGGATACGGAAGTCGGGCGAGTCGAAAAAATGCCCGCCATCTTGGTCGGGAACCGAGCGCGCCTACACAAAGAAATCGAACTATGGTACGCGATATATGTATAGGCTTTCTAGTGCCCAGCTTGCAAGTTTTTCGAATATTGTGTCGGTTTTGAGCTTATTACGGGACCAAAGGAGAGGTTCGACGAACTCGAAAGTCTCGACTGTCTCGAACGATTCGACGTTCCAGTGGTTTGTGTTTTAAAAATTGTAGGGACAGAGTATTTGTTCGCTTTTAACTATTTTAATGAATTAACATCGTTGCATATTCAACGAAACAGCCCAAGTATTACACAAATTTTTAAATCCGTGTCAACGATTCTTCCGATCGTTTCTCGATATCCCGTACCGACTTTAGCTTGTCGATAGATCGTGCAGTATCTTCGACTTTTTTTTAGCCCGAGTCGTTTCGATATCGAAGTCCAAACAGATAACCATATTACGCAACTTCGTTTCGCATTAAAGTTTGGAGTGACTTTTTTTCAGACTACCGCACATCGCGTAAGATATGTAGCAAGTTAAAATACATTTCAACCGCGACAAAAGCTGATACAATCAAAGTTGGCGTACAACGACAAAGTTTTAAATTCCTGAAGCGATTCAATTAGTCGTGGATTTTTATTAGATCGCGACTAACGTTTCTACGCAAGGAGACTTCGTTAATTTGTTTCTCTCATCGCGCGTTTGTAGCTTATATAGTCGCGTCACGTGTACGGACCAATTACTTCGAGACTTTCAAATCAATCAGAACGTTTCAGACGTTCGAGTTATTCGAGCCATTGATGCCACTCGAGACTTTCAAGTTTTTCAATTATAACGGTTTCGCGGGTCGTTTCGAGCCGGTTTGAATTTCGTTTCTCGACTTAAGACGTCTTGAACCTGTTCGAATGCCGTCGCTAGCGGCGAGAGCGTTTCCCTTTTGACGTGGACCTCTTTTTTTTTTTTTGCGCTCGCGAATTGGGTAACGATCTGGGTGGCGTGGCGGTTTGTTTCGAAAATTGCCGCGACGCGAAACGGGGACGGTGACCGTCGTTGTTTCCGTTCGAGTTCGAATACGATGGGTGGGGTTGATCGATTCCGAATACGGTTTATTTAACTAATTGCAAACTTTATCGTGGGAGCAGTTCTGTCGCCGCTATCGACAGGTAGCTATTAACACTCGACGCTGAACTCTTTAAACTTCTCGTTTCCAAATTATTAAAAAGTTACGAGGAAAGAGTACAGCTACGCTTGGATAACTGCGAGTCATTTTCGATCGGATAAGTGAACGGTAGTCGTCCCTACTACTGAGAGGGGACGTGCAGTGTAACTTGATCTGGGCTCAAATATCTGCGAGACATATGTACATGATGCAAAGATGAAACTTTTTTACTTTTGTTTATTTTTTAATGAAAATTTTACCAATGTATTTGTGAGAGCTTCCCGATTAAAATAAGACCAAACACGGTATTCTTCGTTTTTAACCTACTTCTGATGGAGTATAAGAGCGTGTTAAATACGATTAAACACACAAATATGAAACTCTTTTATTTTTACACGGTACGCGACAAATTTTAAATACCCTTAGATAAGTTTAAAATTGTGACACTTGGCGAGTATTTCAAAAGTCTTGTTAATTTTTCACGTTGTTTCACGGATGTTCGTTTGCACAGATTCCGAGAAAGAAATTCCTACTTATGTTAATCCCTCGTGCAGGATGTACGGTCACGTTTTTGCGCGTGCAATCGAAGCTAGGAAAAATTGCACGGAAACCCGAAACTTGCTAATGCGTGGAATTGTCGAAATTCAGGTCGCGCGTGACGCTCGCCGCGTCACGTGACATCCGCACGCGGTAGCAACGATTCGTGACGCGGCAAACTGGTTCGCGAAACGAATCCACGTTTTGGTCTCGGACGCCCGTAAATTTCGCAAACGACGCGAGCCGAGAAGTCGGTGGATTCCAGTGGCATAGCCACCGCCACAAATATTCTCGTTTTAACCATTGAAATTTTTTTTCTCTTTACATCTAACAAGACAATAACAAACCTCGGACAAGAATACTTCCTTCGCCGCGTGTAACATTGAATCGTAACTTGTTCGCGTTCAGTTTTGTATTTCGTTCACGGCACGGTTTATTTTCATCTGTGAAAACGATACGATTCCGTCGTCCTTCTTCTTTGCGAATAAAATTCCGAGCGAAACTCAAACACTGCAGTTGGAAAACTAGTATTTAAATTTAGCAGAATATAGCCTTACGAGTAACTGAAATTTTGTACACAGATAGATATCGACATCCTCTTTACGAAAATTCGCGTTTGAAATAGTTTGTAACAAGTGTTTCCGAGGAATAACGAAAAAGTATAGGAATTAATGAAATCAATATTTTCTTAGCGACAAAATTGGAAACTCGTACGGAAATCGCTGGCGGCAAGCCACAGTAAAACTGTTAACGCCTCCATCTTCCCCTATTATATTGAATAAACTTTTTCTCCGTCTTCTTTAATAAAGATTTGTAAAGGAGAGAGTATCGGGACGAATTCGTCTCCGTTAACTTTTAGTTGCACCGTTCTTGTCCCAGTTTCTTTTTTTATTTTCACCTCCCGACGGATTCGTTCGCGTTTCGCGCTCGCGCGACCGAATTTCCTCCCCCGTCGACGAATTATTCGCGGGTAACTGGCTGAAACGAGTCGATCGCCCGTTTACATTTACGCCTCGTTTCGCGCGCCGGAAACTCTTCGCCAGTTCGTCCATTCGTTTTCCGCGAAGTCGTTCGAACGATCGGCCGACCAGCCGAGCGGAGAACGGGCGTAAAACTTGGTAAAACTCCGACGGGGCGAACTTCGACCAGGCTAATAAAAATCTCGAATTGCTTCCGACCGAGACGTTCCGAGCGGCTCTCCGCTTGTACCTCGGAGTCGAACGCGTTAGCAAATTTTTTCGTTCGCCCGCTCGTTAGAAAGTGCCTTTCTCGTTTTCTTTGCTCGGACGATTGCTCGTTACATTTTCCGGAGTCGACTGCCTCGGAGAAAGAGGATAATCCAAGATACATCGGTTTCGTTCTCTTCGCGTCTTTTCTTTTTCTTTACCGTTCTTTTAAACATTTTATTAGCTTTCGCGTTTCTTTCCGGCATTTTGCAGGAAGCATTAGGTCGCTGCGCCGGACGCTGTAAATCGTCGGTGTTATTTAAGCAAACTGTTTACGCACTAAACGTCACGCTTCTACAAAAATACGTGTTGTCATAAAATAGAACTTCTGGATCGTTTCGACACCCAGGAGTTAAACCATCGTATGTTACTCAGCGATTGCTCGTAATTTCCAAAAAGGATACGCGTTATCTTATGTACACAGCGGGGCGAAACGATTTAAAGACCGATAAACTTCGGTCAAGAACGTGTTTACAAAGTATTATTTAAATAATACGACCGCGAATTATCAAAATTTCAGTCTAAACCGGAACGAGAACGCGGGAAAGAGAAAAGTGATCGCGTCGGGCCCCGTCGCGTCGCGGCCGTCCGATGAAAATTACTTTCCGATAATCCCCGAGTTTTTGATCCCGGTAAATATGGATTAACCCAGTTCGATTATTCATTCGAGACCCAACCCGGGGGAAAACTGGGCGGGCTTCGCGGAAATAGAGCAATAATCCCGATTAAAAGCACGGCGATCGCCGAGTTTTTGTTGCGATAAAAGGTCGAAAACGTCGCGCGTTAATATGTGCATCATTATATCTGGATTCAAAAGCTTTTTGTTACCTCCCGATAACATTATTATTAATTTCAAAGCGACCCCGTCCCGCCACCGTCCGACGTTTCCGCCGGAAAAACCGGCTATAGCGCCAGGATTTCATTATTACATCGTCCTGGACGAGTTATCGTTTCGTGCCGTGTTCGATCCGTTTATTTACTTTCCCTGTTCGCCGTCGCGAGTCTTATCGGTCGAAACCGAGCGGTTTTTTCTCGATTGAAAATGCGTCTGGAATACGCGAACGCATAGCTTTCGAAAATACCGATCTCGTTGCATCTACAGTAACCAGTAATAATTTTGTCTTGTATTTATTGTTACAAAGTCGATGTCGCGCGTAGTAGTATAAATCTTGTATTACCCGGAGCGACGAAAAGAAATTTTTAAATTAAAATCTAAACGAATTCTAGAATTTTATTCGCTATGATAAAAGAAAACTTGTCCAACACTGTTACCTAAACTCTTGTCGATAACTTTTGTATCTGAAACACCTTTCGCCTTTATTCGGGGATTTTCGACCACCGTGTGGACATGAGGGAGATCGTTTGAACAGAAACTATGCCAGTCGTTCTTTCCTGAAACATGTCGCTGATAATCCGATCTCAGGGTTGGGATTGAAGGTCGATCGGCGAGGAGAGATTGCGCCCGATATCTAGAATCGATTTACGGTAATAAACCAAGCTTCGAGCAAAAATTCGTCATCCGTGTCGTTGGGTTAGGCGTCGTCCCGGCGTCGCGATCGATCGATCCGATCGATATCGAGCCGTCGATAACTGACTTTATCGTCGGGGAAGCTCGTTCCTGGCGGTGATTTAACGCGGGACTTTCGACTCCTTCGATGGTCGTGCTGTACTCGAAATGTCCTGCGAATAGTTCCGCCCGAAGCATTATTTCACCGAGGGTATGCCTTGCTCTTCCTCTTTTGTTTGGTTTCGTTTAGCGATAGTTTGTATCGCAATGACTAACACTGGGATTAATTTAATCCCTCGTCTTACGATTTAACTTGCAAACGTGTGTACCGCAGTCAAACACTGGATTTCTCACGCGTTGGAACAAACAGCCTTTACCGATCGAATAGAAATCAAACGGATCGTGATGAGAAATTTTCAAAAATTAATTGCTTCAAACGACGTTAGGTGGTCCACAAGTTTCCTCCAGTGATATTTTTAATTAATTATTTCTACGTTATCTTAATAGAAATGTAATTTTATTACGAGCGCCACAGGCTTCCCTCACGTTTGAGCCATAATCTATATCACATTAAGTGTAAGCATTGCATCATACTATTACAAGTGTCAAGGGAAAATGTCATTGACTTGATGAGATTGATTCGTTGATATTTCTTACAATATCGATAGAATATAAATATAGGGTATTATTGAGATATCAAAAGTCAACGATGCAGATAATTTTTGGAGATGTCGATCTCAACGATCATTCTCAAAGCCAGCGGCCAATCGGTTAATCAGATGTGACGTAGTTTGATTGTTTCCCGCTATACCTACTATTTACTCTGCTTCGTAACTATGTGTACATTTGAAAATCACTACAAAAATTTCCTTTATTTCCACCGCAAATTGCAAATACAACAATTAGAAAAAAAGAAAGGAAACGTGTTAACGATTTTAAAAATTTTAATTGACGCGAATTAACGCTCTGTAAGAGCGTATAATTTGTAGAGGAAGGTTCGTGATTGACAAAATATGCGAAACGACCGCACCGGACACCTCAAACGGCCGCAGATTCTCCGTCTCTGCGCCAGGCGATACAGCGGGGCACGCCTCTCAATAGATTTGACCAGCCAATTGATTGGGCGCGAGCCTCGACAATAGATAGCATAGTTTTGGTACGATGAATCCCGATCGACGAAGCGTAGGAGAGACACGGTCGATCTTGTGGATCGTGTCCAACGATTGCTGCCCCCGCGCGCCAAATCTTTTGGCTGGCTCGTATTTCAATAATTTATGGCGTCGCTCGAACTGCACGATAAACCGTCTATTGATCGCTCGCCGCTATTACTGTCGTTTCAACAACTGTTGCTGCCGGATTAGTGGGCGGCGTGCCGGGTCGCGCAGTCCGCGGTAAACAACGATAATTACGCACCTTCCGCGTATACGTCATTTTTCTCGATTGCACGCTTCAGTTTCCCCGTCACTGTTTGGTCAGGTGCCATCTTTTTTGAATGCCGGTGTTCCCGACAATTTCACCGGCAATGGCCACGTTTTCATGACGTTCTTTACCGCAGCTCGTTTCGCTCCCTTTTTGCGGGAGCTCCGGAACCCTCGACCAGGCTATTTTGTGACTGAAAATTTATAATCAGGATGCTGAACACGGAAGAATTATAAAACTCTTTTATCAGTACCTAAAATATTTGGAATGTCTTTCTGTATTCGTAACTGCGCTACCTTTCTTCATTTTCTACCTGCATATATTATGAGCAGGTAAATTAAGATATTAAAAACTTGAGTAAGATCTTTGCCTCTCACAGTACGATTAAAAATGGCGACACTGGATAAAACATTTCTTCGTACAACCCTAACCATGGTCTAAGATCCTCATCTGCTCTAATTTCTGTCCTAGCTGAAACATCTTTACTTTGACGCCCACCCGATGTTACGAACGTGCTATATCGTGACCCGAACTATACCTTCCCCGATAACGTTCGCGGTGCTAATATTAACGAGACAGCACCGCGGAACGGACCCGAAAAGGCCTAACGCGGAACGAGGACGATGCAGAACAAGAGACAAACCGCTGTTAGCGTGGCGGCGGCGTAGAGGGGGAGGGGATGGACGTGCGGTATACGTATACACGAGCGAGGTGTAACGCTAACTCATCGTTATCACGAAACGGTTGGCCATTATTTTCCCCCGATGATGGGCCGCGAGTTTCGTAATATCTTGTACGTGCGGATCGCGCCGCGGCCAGCCGTTGTTTGCCCGACCGCGCATGCGCGCCGGCGGTCATCTGCGATGGAGGCCGACCGCGCGCAAACACGCGCGACCGGATACGTGTACGCGCCACTTCCGAGACCGGCGGCGTGTGCGCGTACACCGCGGTGGTTAATTTCCAGTCAAATTTCATTACTTGACTGCGGCTCGGCTAGATGGTCCATGCCAGCCAGCCGCGTCTCCCCCACCCATTCTGTACTCCGCACCCCTCCACCCCCCTGTTCCCAACCCTCTGCATATAACCTCTGCGCCGCCACCGCGTTCCTCGCACCATCGTTCCCGACGTCCCTCGCGGTCGTACACGGGGAACCCGGAACATTATTGTTACACAGTTGTCCATTGTCAGCGGCGTAAAATGGAGACGCGAGGCGCAGGGATGTTATTAATGATCACCGTCTCGTGCCGCGCGTAAACCCCGAAACGACCTGCCAACACCGATTCGTCCGGATCCTTCGGTTTTATTTTCGACTTCCCTCCTCTTCGTTTCGTTTTCGACTATGATTTGCAAAACCGTGCTTCGATCGATCTACGCCGCGAACTACGTACCTACGAGACACGCAGCGATTCGACGGAGCACATGCAACGTCAGGTTTTTCGAGAATAATTGCAAAAATGTTCAGACATTTTTTAAACGTACGATAGTGACCACGACAACAAGAAATAATTGGAACACTGGTCACTCAAAGGTTGAAGAAACAAATAAACTATGGGGCAATGCAGGAAAATCAAATATGCCGGATAATTAGACTATGCCAAGATATGAAGTGAGCAAAACGAGGAATTAGACCATTTTTATGGAATTTTTCTCACTCGGTTAAGGAACAACTTTTCTAATATTCTTGGAATTTATAAATATTCTACACTAAAATACGCGTTGTTTGCATCTTGAAACATTGAAATCCTCCAATCCGTTCAGGAGTTATGACGTTTTAAACATACGCATGAAAAGGGAAACATTCCTGTCCTGGTCAGACATTAGATTTTCGGTAAGGAATTTTTTTATCGAAAGAGCGTAGGAATTCAGGGGTATGTCTATTGACCAAAAAAGATTGTAATTGACCCCTGCAACCAAAAATAATTTTTTTAGAATGATTCGAAAAATTCAGGCATCTATCGTACTACATACTTGTCACTTCGCAAACTTCTTCTAAAAAGTTAAAATCGAATAGTTCTTGTATATTAATAAATATAAAAATATAATTAAATACACAAATATTTCGTCACCCCAAGAGGTCCGTAAACCTGGTGACCGAAAAGCCGTGATAAACATTTTTGTCTCAACAAGCTAATAATGCATGTGCCTACCTTTGTTTGCTAAACACTCCAAACACACGTCGGAACTATCACATAATTCCTTAATCTCGTCAGCTACGTATTGATTCTCGCTTTACTTGTTTAATCAGTCCCCCCCTCCCGGATTTAAAGAATGGTTTTTTCCACAAAGGGGAAGATTATCTTTACATAAACGGCAATAAAACTAATTTCGGAAAAATTCAGGTCATAAAATTTGTCCGTTCAAGACGAACAATGGCTTTGTGTTAACCGTCTGAGTCTATTTGTTTGTATTGTCGAGGACAAACTGATAAGTTTGACGAAGATCGAGTAATGTATCATTTTTAGTTCATGGTTTTTGTTACAAGAAAATGGAACGAGGTCAGGTAGTGTTTTCCAAGGTGTAAATAAAATTTTGAATGTAAAAAGGTGTCGATCAAAGTTTAACAGCTGTCAGGGTACATTTTTCTTGTATCGTGCCTTCAGAAAAGTTTGGAAATCGTTTTATGTCACACCAATAATCACGATTAATACAATGAAACGATAGTGGCATTAAATGCAATACGAGCATTTAATTGGAGTCCGTGTTCGTTTTAATTTTTGATACTTAGCCTCCGAGAACAGGAACTGCAAATTAAATTATACGTAATCTAGAAATGTTAAGCGGCTAAACAGATTAAATACAAGGTCTATTTCGTTAATAATAACGATTCCGTGTAACAGCTAATGTATCAATGCTATTAAAGCAATTTAAATTTAATCATGTAACTTTGTCATTCCCTAACAAACTATTTAACGACTCTCTCGGTAATTCTTTGGCTAGCAATTCGTGGAATATTAGTATTTAGTAACGAATCGCCTAATTTGCTTTTCTGTCTCGCTGCACTTTGAACTTTAGATGGTCATGCATGCGATTATTGTCTATATAAAATACATCGAATGCCCTTTTGACATTAATATGAATTTCCTAGTAAATGCTGTTCGTTAATTAATCATCAAACTGATTAAGATGAGTTTCAAACACTATTAAATAAAATCACTTATACGTAGAAGTAAAAGATATGAAAGTTCTTATTGCGTCACAAATAAATAACTAAATATAAAAATTCGACTGGATGACGTGAAATTAACAAAGCAGGTAATAAACGAAGCTTTTTAGTTTTTATAATTGCTGGGCATTCTTGCGCATCATGGATAATTAACTCCAGTGCGTCCACTTAATTGCACATGTGACTAGCAAATATTTAATCTATGAGCTCTACATCAACGATACGAATTATCGGATAATTATTGTTACGTTATCTATAAACACTTCGAAATCAGATATAAGAAGAGCTTACGTTATCGTCAGAATTTTAATTAGGAAAATTATAACAAGTTGCGACATATTTCATATTATTATACCGTTCGATGACCAGTTTTATTTTACTATCAGTTAGTCTATTATTCCGAATCTCATCTTGTGACCCTTAGTCAAACGATTGGAATCTTTGAAATATCTTCAAAACATAATATTACTCAATGCGGCGAGCTTTCCAATTCAAAGGCTGACTTCACGCAAACTCTGATTTCCATCTCACCTGGCGACTAAGGGCTGTTATCCTCTTCTAGCGAAACACCACAGAATATTCGCCGGAATCCGCATCTTCAAATGCATTTAGTTAGATATTGTGTTAATTTTTATTTTATTAAAATGATGCGTCCTTGGTAAATATTATCAATAAATTTCTAAGAAAGATTAAAAGTAAAGGTCTCTTTATAAATAAATTATATATAGTTTCTACGTTTATGTAATATGTCCTGAAAGTTTCATCAAAATCGAAGACCGGAAGTTGACGGCACTTGAAAGATCTTTAAATCGAAATTCCAACCACCTTTCTATTAATTTCCCAGTACGCAAATCGCGCGATAGAAAAAAACCAGAAACGTCGATGAACTGCGCGCCAATCGATGCAGTTTTTGCAGGAACAATTTGCCCCGGCGTTTTTCTACAGCGAAAACTATATTTAAAAGTCATTAGCACTCGATGCCCTCTACGGGCTGTATCAGCGTTCCGTTTAAAAATTTCGCGCGGGAACGCCGAACGATCACCGAGTTCGAATGGATTTTGCTTTGAAGCGCGGAATTAGGTTACGCGGAAAACTCGCGCAACCGTGTCATTTCTTTTAACCGACCCGACGGATCGAGCAATTTGATCGTTAATCGATCGCAAATCGCGCGTACGTTGGCATTTTGGTACTAATTTTCAAACATTCGTTCTCGAAACATTCAAACGCGTAGATTGTTTTATAGTAACGTAACGGATTAAATCGCGAAGAACTTATATTTAAAGTAACACTCTATTCGTTGATTTGGTGGAACAGAGGCTAAAAGTAGCAGTAACATTAAATATTTCGACCGGTCTGGCCACGAATAACCATCATAAAGAATTGAAATTTGTTTGGTTACATGTATGTGTTATCGACGATGGGAATTTTATTTTGGTTAACGATAGCCTTTATCGCAGATGGAAATTTTTATTTTGGTTTACCGATTACCATTATCTCGAACGGAAGTTTTTCAGGATAACCGTTATTCTTGGCCTCCGCTTCGTACGCATCGTTGCATCGAACGTCTACAAAAATATCGGAAGAACGTAGAAACATTAATAAAGAGGCTACCGTCGAAATGTGCAACCGTTTCTAATTAATGTGTAGGTCGTTGGATCCTGTCGGTGCACGAGGGGCAATCTTTCTAACACCGTGCAGTACACGCGACGCGGGGAATTAAATCCATGGCGACGGACACGCGAACTGGGACAGATCCGCGAAATTTCCAATTACCAGCACGTGGACGTTCGAACGGCGCGTTAAAAGAGAGATCGAAGCGAGAGGAACGAGCGAGAGGGGGCGAGCTGGAAATGGAAATGAAAGGAAAACATCGCGAGGGGTGGACAAAAAAAAAAAAGGGAGAAACAAGAACTCGCGAGTAATTGGCCGATCCATTTCGAAGAGCGGCGTTTCCCCCTTTCGTTCGTCCGTTCCTGATGGCAATTATTGTCCCTGGACGCTTCGATACGGCTGTTCCGTGCGTTATTAACGCGTACCCGGTCTCAGCGACAAGGCGGAAAAAATATTAGAAACAAATGACACGCCCCCGTTGATTGAAACGGTAAATTCGTCGTGTCCGGTCGCGTTTTCGGGATTTTAATAAAATATGCCCTGTAATAAACGGTCCGGATGCGATTTTCATATTTCCCGCGCTAAGCGTTCTTTCATTAATTTTAACATCAGGGGCGTCTCTCGAGAAATGTACGACCCCGTCTCATGGCAGTCTCTTTTGCGTTTTTTGCAAAAACTTGCAAAACACAGGCTTATAACGTGTCTCCGTCAACGATGATTATTAATTTTGGATAGATAGTACTTCTTCTATTATACAATTCAATAAAAACATTTTTGTCACTCCATTTTCTATCTCACAATATTATCATCTTAAAGTGTCGTGGATACGTTAAATGGGGGGTTACGTCTAACTTCGTAGGAAACAATGTCCGCGATACGTTACAACTGTTCGACAAACCGTTTCGCGGAATCGCCGCTAATGGCGAACCAAATAATCTATTTCCAAATACGGATCGCGTAAAAGTTGCTCGCGGTCGAATTTGGCGAATCATGGAGCAAATTGCTCGACCTGACCCAAATATCCCGTCGACTCAAATAACCCGGCTTTACCCTACTTGGAGCGAGGCTCGTAAGACGGTGGGCAAGGATTTTAACTGTAAACAGCAGAATCGGCGCGAACAATCGCGGTAACCTATAAATTCTCGCTCGTTGCCCGTGTCGGTTCGTCTTTTTCGCGCCAAGAACGAAGAGAAGTCGTACCATTTGGGCTGGACGCTGCAAAAGAACAGTATTCGAGATCGTTTCGATCGCAGATTCCCTCGAGAACGATGGTCGGTTCCGCGAATGTCGGGACAGTCGTGTAAAAGCGAGAACAGTTACTGGCCGCGAAACGCCGGTCGGTAATAATTTAACTGGCAGTCGAATTAGAACCGGGATAACAACGGTTTCCGGACGAGCCAGTCCACAAATATGCTGCACAGCTGATCTTTCGAGCGACCGTTCGCGTTCGTTCATTATGGCCGTAATCGATCGGACACGACCACTGCGGCCGACCCGCGATTCCGTTTAATAAATGTCAGTTTCATTTTAAAGCCCGGTCCCGTAAGTGAGCCGACAGTAATTATCGATAACGCGCAGCAATAATGTTTCCATTCCTATCGAAACCGTTTCGCGCGATCCGATCTTCGATGGCCGAAATCTCGTCGTCATTTTCGGAGACTTCGATGACCGCACAAGAACGCGCTCGACGAAAAAATTCTGTATTCTGTCGATGCAAAAAAATATATACGAAAGATTTCTTTATCGTTGCACGATCGTTTGAATAATCTGTGATCAGTGATTTTTGTTGTATCATTTATTGTTGACAATTTTTTCGATTTTAAAACGTGTCGAAACAGCAGACGTCTTTTTAATCAGGGGAACGCACTGGCCGTTTGATGATATTAATTTGGTTTGTTTAAAACCGTCGGTTTGCGATCGATGCGCCTGGTTAGCCCGTTGAAGCGTCCATCGGATTATGTTCTCGAATAAACGGCGATGAATTATTTTGTAAAATGACGTCGTGCTCCAAACTGTGCATCCTTTTCTGTGGAAAATATTTCCAGTTCTAGAATTAACTTGCCAGCATTGTCGCTTCGACGGGTATTAAACTGGTTTCTGAACAATACGAATGCATCTAACGCCTACTTTATGTATAGAAGTACAATTACCTCGTACCGCCTGTCGTGAACGTTCCCAATCCACAATAAACCTTGCATCGCTGGTACGAAGATTGTTCGTTCCCCGTGATCGTAGGCACTCGCGGCATTCGAGCCAATCAAATTCCGCCGAGAATCGAACGTTAACAAGTCTATAAGCTTCTTCCATAGGGAACGGTCACGCAAATAGGCAGGGACGGTGGCATTGACTGACGTCACGAAGTTAATTGATTCGAAACACGACCATAGTCTGCGCCTTCCTCTCAGAAGGAAGGGCGTACAATAGGGGAGATAAATCATTCCTCGGAACGACGGGAATAATTGGAGCGTGCGACGATAATGGAATTCGAAAAGAATTCGTTATAATGCTCGAGCCACCCTTGAAATCCCTTTCTTTTTCTCGACGAATACTTACCCTCCTCGGGCCTGACACACGCAGGGTGGCTCGGTATCTCTTCACGGTCGGGGCTTTTCTCGTTCGAACTACTGGATATACTCTTACGACTGTAAACAAGTGCACTTTTAACGCGTAAAAATTTTTTATTTTGTCTTTACTTGTTACTGGAAAACAATCACTACCATTGGAATGCTCGTACCCGAGTCTCCTGCAATCGCAAAGGGTATCGAAATAATATTAAAACGTGGCGTAGAATTTTTGGTATGCAAAAGAAAAAAAAAACTAATCCAACGTTTGCTTTAAACGCGTTAGACGATCAAGACGTAGTTTTCGTTACGAGGCTTACAAGATTGCTTTCGTCCGTTATTTTATAAACTACGGCAGAAATTGGAGGGGTAACTGAAAGCTGATTAAAATTTAGCGGTCGTCTACAACCCCCTAGCGACGTTCCAAGATTAACGTGCCTAGAGATGCCGAAATTTTCAAGCCCCCGGGTCCGTAAAAGCGGTCGGCAAAAGTTTCGGTGCTCGAGAACGCGCAAGATTCACCGTCGAGATTTCGCACACGACCCTCGAAAAATCCGACGCGCCGGAAAGAATTCATTTGCGCGATTAGCGGCGTAATTATTTCTCGGGAAGGCACTCGAGGCTAGCGCCGACGAGACGCGGAAGATTCCAAAGTTCATCTCTTCCCGTCGTTTCTCTTCGCGCGTTCCATTCCCTCCGTCTGGTTCTCGGCTCTATTTGGTTCCCCCTTTCCGCGAAACTCGTACACTCCTCTCGAATTAAGTGAAATCGGCCTGGAGGAAGAACGACCCGTCCCGAGTTCTAAACCACGGCCGGAGAAAAAGAAAAGAAAAAAGAAAAAGAAGAGGAAGACGAGGAAGGAGGGCGGAGGACGCGGGAGGTGGGTAACCTTTCGACGTTTCCGATCGACTTCATTCTTCTCTTCTCGTTCCGCGTCTCCTTACCGGCTCTCGAGCATTTTCTCACGCGAAAACGTTTTACCGTATACATGCCTCCGAGGAAAAGGGCACCGGGTAAGGTGGTTCCCGGGAAAAAGGAAAGAAGAAAAAAGCAACACACACGCGCGACCGCGCGCGAACGTGTGCAGCACGGGAAAAAGGAATCGACTTCGTGCGGTTTGTTTGCCTCCTACATGCTCCGGAGCAGGTTGTTCCGATATTACGGCTTTTCCACTTCATTTCTATCGCGCCGCGATATCGACTGCGAGCTGCACTTTTCGCGAGTAACCAATTTACCGATTTCCTTCGACGCTTTCGTTTACGGCGCGAAAATAACAACGTGCACGGCTGGTACGTTTATTACATTTTTAAGGTGGCTCCATCGACGAGAGAGAGAAACAGTTTCGCGTTTACGTCGCGCTCTTTTTGTTCGTTTAAATTATTTTTAATTTAAGACGGTTTACCTGTTCGGTCTAAACGCTTTTACAGTGATATTTATATGTTCGTTAGTACGAAAGAGATAACGAAACGATAGCTGTTTGCACTGTTAGAATTTGTATACATCTCCGATTTGCTTATTGCGGGTTGTAAATATCGGTTTAGACGGTAAAAAGCTGCCCTGGTTTGGAAGCTTGCCCCCAAAGAAATTCGTTGAACGTTCCTAGGGGCGAGCTGGAGGGACGGGGGCCTCGTTTTTCACCGAATCGTTGTTCGCGTCGCGTGCAGGAACCCGAAGCATTCGAAGAGCAAATCGCTGTTAGGAGCGAACCGATTCTCCTTTCCCGATCGTCACGAGACGTCGAATTAATTAGAGAGTCGTGCCGTCCCCCCTTACATAATTCACGACACGGCCATCGAGCAGCGGTTTTGCATAACCCGCGCGTCTATCCTTCCCCCGGGGGCGTTCGAGGGCCGTATAACTCGCGGCCAGACTGTTTTTCGCACGCACCTAAGTATTCGCGTGCATGATCCTGCCACGCGAAAGCCTCGCGGTACACGCGAGTCTCCCGTTTCTTACGCGTGCGTGTTCCGTTTCGCGAGTTTAAAAGCGTGTCTCCCTTCGGGACGGTTCTCGCGCGATTGAAACGTCCGATTCGACGTGATACACGGGCCCGGGGGCGATCGGAAAAATTTCGTCTAGAAAATGAACGCGAGAATAAAGGGTCTCGATCCGTCGGACGGGCAATTTAAATTTCGTAAAAATATCACAGCCCCTCGGCGCCATTTTGTATGACGGGCCGCTACGCCGAAGGTTATTCGGACGAAGGCTGGACGAGACGCTGTTATGGAATTAGGTTGTAAATTCCGACGCTGTGACGTTTAATTCTGGTGTTTGTTGGTGCTGTTTAAATTTAGTTATGAATTTTTGATTCGATGTTTTGTTTTAGCAAAAGGGTCATCAGCCAGCGAGAACTACGGTTCTAAATAAATCGACTTCGACAACTTAATTATTACCATCGTATACGCGTCGCGTTACTCGAATTTGAAAACTCCAGTGGCATAGTCGAACGCAACAATTATGACAGTGCTAGAATCCGATGATCCGAGCACCATAGGACTCGAACCAAACAATTTCCGCACCACAGCACTAGAATCTGCGGATATGCCCTAATGACTCTCGTGCTATAGCACTTGATATTCGATTGCGAAGACTCTAGGCGTCGTACTACCTGAACTTAACGACCATAAGCCATGATGCCCGATCACGACAGCTCGTAACAGCCTCTCGGAACATTTATTTCCAACGACTCCGACACCGTAACACTCGATATTAATAATTTCGGGATCGTTGACCGTGATACGTTCAGGTTCAGGGTTAAGAATAATGTATCTCGACACCAACGGCTACAGGGGTCATGAGACTTGATAAGGATAATCTACAGGTTCGTACGGTTCGATACGAACAATCAGAGGTCGTACTCTGGTGTAATGACGATGACCCGGTACCAGAGTTCTCGGTGTCATCGGATCTGATAATTCTTTTTATATTTAGATCGCGTCGTACTTTAATAAAAATGTCGGTATTTCGTGTCGCTCGAAGGTCAGTGTTATCGCGCGTCGTTCCACGGTACTCGAAGTTAATTATACTTAAGACGATAGGACACACCCTGGATTTTTAATGTATCTCGGAACTATTACGATACGAGCAGATTTTTGTTGCGCGGCACGATTTAAAAAACGAGATTCCAAATTGATACAGAGAAGTAAACTCGAATTAAAAGTTCTACGAATGACATGAACAAACTGTAGGTTTCCAGATAGTTTGAATATTTATAGAAACATACTCTCCCATCGAAAGAAAACACGTTGTCGATGAAATCTCGAGGTAACATCGAAGGGAACGATCTTGCAATTTGAATATTAATATAATTCGTCGGGGATTGCTTGCATATTCAACGTCGAGCGATTTTTCTGAGCGATACCGCTAAGTACGGCATCCTGTGGATAAAAAGTATACATACTTATTATGATCAATAATATCCCCCGTGCCATTAATCAATGGTAATCACAGTGGACATAATCACACGCGTCGAAACCGGCCGGCGTCTTAAATAATTCCGGACAGCAATTTAAGGATTAATCTTAATTCCATCGGCGGGTATCGTTCGACGGAAGCACGAAATTCCCCGGCGTCCGTGGCACGTAACCCACGCGCATTATCGAAGAACGAGCGACCCTGTCGTGGGTATATCTCCGATCGCCGTTAGACTTGGCGTTCCGTTGCCGCCACGGTACGGTGTAATCAACGTCAACGGGGCGACGTTTCACTTCAAACAGGCCGTCGCGGGACGAGAAATAATTATCGGTAATTTCTGCCAGATAAATCAACCGGCCGAGCCGATCCGAGATACCTGGTCGGTGTCGGTAAACACCTGCGCGATTAAAAGGCGAACCCTCGAAAGATGGACGCGTTCTCACGATGAAACAGGGGTGAACAGTGGCGTGTTATCCAATAAACGAAAAAGACATCTGCCCGGGGCAAGGGTGAGGAACCTTTTAACGACGGAGGGTTGCACGACGCTTCACGAATTCCTCGTAAATCTGTGGCCCACCGAAATGTTTAACCCTCAACCCCATAATCCGTATGTCAATAACCAGCATACCCTGTACCACATTTAAAAAACGTTTAATACATGTACTTGATATGGTGTCGCGAAATTGCTTTGAACGATTCTGCAAAAATGGATGGAACCGTCGAAACGAGGACTTTAGATATATTGACGTCCGTGTAATGAAAATTGTAGATCTGACATTGTTAGAACTATTTATTTACTTTTAATGGAAGGCGACTCTTGCTCGATCCTACTAATTTTCGTAATATTTATACGGCGATTTGTATGGAAAAGTGCACGATAAATAATAACACGTTTATCTCGATCGAAGTCTGGGGAGTAACTTCGAAATAGATCGCTGATTCTTTGGACGACGACTAACAACTGCCCGTCTCCATTTACGCGTACAAAGTATGGTATAATTCGACTATAATTACATGCCATTTACTATATCGTTTCAGCGATGGACAGTTATTGGTTGTCGTCCAGACAACGATCGGTTTTGGCGTTGAACGTGTTATTATTTATCGCGCACCTTTCCTTGTAAGTACAGTTTAATTATGCTACAGCGTTACAATATTAACCCTTGAAAGGGGGATGAAAAATTTTTGAAAATCTGCTATCTATTTACTTTCATTAATTTCGTAGGCATACAAAGAATATATTTTTTATCCAAGGAAGACAAATTATGATCGAAGAAATTTAGCTCAGCCGACACGAAGTATCTATCATGTGATTATTATGTTTACTATAATGTTAAAAGTGGAAATTATCGGCGAATTCGAGATTACTTGAATAGTATATCACGGGATAAGATTATTTATATAGTTGTAGATAAGTATGTTCCGAAATATTGTTCGGCGTGTTATAAATATCCCAAGAGGTTCTCAACTTATCTGATCAAATTAATAAAGAAGATAAAACGTGCTTATAGGATCGATGTTTGAAAGATTGGTTTTAAAATAATAAATTCTAAATGAAGGCAAGCATTAAAATTAATTTCTTTTAGAAATGATATGTAAATTTGGCCATTTATGAATCTATATAGGAAGATTCCATCGGCAATCAATGTGTGCAGGTCTAGTTTACGTAGTTTAAGATGAAATAGAATAGGGCCATAATTGCGATCCACTCGATCTATTCTGCGACCTGCTTTAAAGACCGCAAAACGCAAGAATTTATGCTGTACTCCTACCTCTAATGAATGGTATTTGGCCTGGTACGTAGATCACACCATGCACACTCTAAATGCGAATGCATTAAAGAGCGGAATAGAATTCGCAGCGTATGTGCATGTTAACGAAGACAACTTCATTGTAAACACACATTATTTATGTACTAATCGAGTGGAATTACAGATGGTGGTTTTGGAAGGTAAAAGCAGTCAAAGCTACAGAGTGGCCATTGAATATTGCATTTGCAAGAGCATTGGTTAGAAATTTGAGTTTTAGTGTTCTGTGCTTGGTAGATGTTTCACTTATTCTAGTGACAGATTGCTTGCAATTTACTATTTTCTAGTAAATTATTTATCGCGCATTTGTAAAATTAGCAGTGAAACGTTTGACAAGATCTAATGACTGGAAGGATACGATATTTCCATACTATGCTGTAGGGAAGTTCTGCGAAGCATTAGAAGTTACACCAAGATCAATTATTCTATGGGTGGGAACAAGCTGTTCATCGCTAAGTTAGTATGTGAAATTGAGCGTGTTACGACTATGTTATGCAAATTATATACACCAAGTTGAATACTCATATTCAACGTAACGTTCAATCTTTCTTCGCGAATGTGATCTATCAGGATGCTAATGTGACCAACAACAAATCTGTTGCTAATCTTTTCGCACCATTCTTTCGGTTTATTTATGCTCCTCGCATGATTATGTGTCTTGCGTACGATAGCAAAAACCTTTACTGTATTTTAATCGTGAAATATCTACGAAGTATACAATACACCGAATTTTAATAAAAGTTCTCGTATCGACAGCGTTTCATCAACCATTTTTAAGTAACATAACTTCGTATTATCTTGTCCTATTTGGATAATATTCGATGCTTCTTTAAAAACAGGAGTTTATCCATTATGCGGGGAACCTGGTCCTCTATTTTTACAGTCGAGAATCTTAATCAAATTTTTTACTCGTTTCTCTGTTATATTTAACGACTTCGTGCATCAAAATAAAAACCAAAGCAAAAAGTATACGCGGAGGATGCATACGAAGCAGGATGAAAGAGCGAGTTTCAGCGAATAAGGCAGTTTTACAACCTAATCCAGCGTAATCCTGGCTTATGCACTAACTTAAACATGACATGAATATGAACAAAAGGATTCTGTCAAGTGCAAGAAGAAAACGAAAATATAGTATAATGAGAAATGGCTGCGTTTACATCGCGCAAAACTTTTTCGACGTTATTTGGATTCCGTCCAAAATGTTACAATGAGATCGTTGCCTCGAAAAATACAAGATGCACGCGTAGAAATTTTTCGCTATCATCACGGTTAATTTTCTTCGAACGGACGCCCCTGAAATTCCATTTTGTCTTAGGCCCGATGAAGATATAACGTTCCATCGGGGGGGTGAATTTGCACCGGTTCGCGTACGCGTCGCGACGCCCGTTCGTGTAGGAGCGTGAGCAGGTATTGTCTGTCACCCCGCATAGTCGAGATAATCGATGAATGATTATCCAATCGCGGCTAATGCGGAAACTATCCGTTTAATTACGTTTAGTGCCTCGAACCCAAGCATCGAGGTAGACGCGCTGCTGGAGGCCGAGCGGTCCGATACGAACATGCTAACTTTACCAATTCTAATGGTTAAAGGGGTGTAACCCTCGGCGGCACTGTTCATTTACACGAAGTGATCCATCGATTTCTTACAAAGTCGATACTTCAGTTTGTTCATTTCACATGAACAAGCTCGATGGTGTTTGCTCCATATGACTGAGCTCAACTGTTTGCAACGGTTCCATCCACATAACTGAGTTCAACTGTTCCATACGGTGAGAGCTCAGTGGTTTCGTACCACACAACTGAACTCTACTGTCTGTGACTGTTCCACATCTTGTGCTCAATGGTTCTCCTTCCACATAGTTGAGTTCAACTGTCTCACATGTTGAGCTCAGTGGTTTTCGTTTTCCATGTCTGAGCTCAAGTGTTTCTGTCGTTCCACACGAGTGGCCTGAACGGTTTTCGTCCGTCATGGTTGAGCTCAATCGTTTGAGACGGTTCCGGATGACTGAGCGCAACGGTTTTCGATCCGCATGGCTGAGCTTAAATCCCTCGTGTATATGCACACGTGCACGCGTGGGCGTGCGTGAAACTAGAATCGAGGGGAGCTACAATGGTTGCAAACAACTACGTAGGCTCGAGGGGTCCACGCTCCCAGAGAAACAAGTCGGATGACGTGGAACCCCGTGGCAGGAAGGAAATAGAGATGGCCACGGACAAACGGGAATGGGGTGTCCGGGTTGTTTCGGTAAGAGGGTTGGCCTGTTCGTAACCGGAATTGAGCTGCGGCCGCTTAACTGACGTAATCAAGTGTTTAACAGTGATGCTCAATCCTGATCCTCTTTTTGTTATCTTCGACGAAAGACGAATAATCTTACTCCGAAATAATACCACTATTTGTTTTGGTATTCGATGTAGTTTTGTTAGCATAATACCGGTATACTAATTATGAGTGCACTGTGTTCTCTCATAAATTCCAAATGTATAGGGCTTCCCGATAGGAACGATGGTATTAGTAATTTGCTTGTTCGAGTTACGTGAGATTTGTTTTCAGTAGTATGTACTTTACGAGTCATTCTCGAAGAGAAACGCAGCTTTCCTCCGCGTTGAAAGATCATCTTTAGCTTTGTCAATATCGAACTCGAGCGACTCTTGCACCCACAAAAGGCGTGACTCGTATTTGTTGAGATTTTAATTTAACGAGCTCCGAATCTTTTACATATCGCGTCTCAATTAATCAAAGAATCTTACATACTACGGAAACACATAATTATGGTAATTATATAGCAGATATCTCCTGTTGAACTACGGCTTACAAATTAATTAATATTATCGGTTCACGATCGCCTCTTTTCACACTGTTTTTCATGTTTGGTCTGTAATATGGACGAGTTTGACTCGATATTACAAGACAGTGATATATCTTTTACCGAACCGGTATTTTATATAGATATTAATACGCACGAATGTTTGTCACTTATTATTTTATATATTTATTATACATACGTCGATGCTTTTCCATTCGTCGATTAATCATAATTTATAATTGCTAGAATATTTGTAGACTTTGTAGTTGAGACACAAGGTCTCCATATTTCTAGACAAGTATGAATTGCGTAGTTGCGATACACTATTTAGTCTACGATTTTATCATTAGGAATCCGTGTGCTATCAACTTACAAATGCTTGATGAAATCGGAGTCGGACGGTCAGGATCCTTTCCTTGTAAGCGAATTCGACTTATTGTAAGATAATACGGAGACGACACAGAAGTTTCGACGCCGATAAAAAATATGACACGCGTATTTAGCTGTTTCGCAGACGACATTAGATCCACGTTGTCGCGTCTACCTGCTGACTATTGGGAGTTCCTATCAAATTCGATCCTCGTCAACAACGCGCGCAGACATAATGTTACACGCGAAACGTGTCAACAAAACCACGAACCGACGCACAGCGTAAAAGGACTCGCGGATAATGGGTCGGCGGTTATCTGCGATTCAGAAACTCATCGTCGACTTTATTCGCGAAGAAACACAATAATTAATGGAGTTTCATTATGTGGTAATTGTCCATGTTTTCGCAGCGTGCTAATTTCACGTAGAAACGATAATGACCGCGGCTATAACAATTTTATAACGATCATAATATCCTTCCCAATTACGGATGTAATATGCAGAAATTCATTCACCAACCATGGTATAAAAAATCCATTCAAACAAATA
The DNA here is from genome assembly GCF_051014445.1 of Colletes latitarsis. Lineage (NCBI taxonomy): Eukaryota > Metazoa > Arthropoda > Insecta > Hymenoptera > Colletidae > Colletes > Colletes latitarsis. The sequence continues at coordinate 47,969,703 of NC_135134.1, forward strand.
CCTCTTTCCGTAGAAAAAACAATGCCATTTATGGTCAAACGAACGATGCTTGTAAATACACTACTGGTTATTCTACGGGTAATAAACAGGATTTACGGATTTTAAATATGTTATGTGTCGCGTTTATTGAGGAAACATTCGCGCATACCACTAAAACACCATTTACCAGTGCTCCATAAAATGCTCACTTGACGTTCGATTATTCGTCGTAACTGGTAATTTAGTGCAATTCGCGCTCTTAAACTAAAATTATTTTTTCTCTCTTTCTTTTTACATACTTGTGACTTGGCGACACCTTCCGCTTTCGCCAACAGAGGGCTGCGGTTGATCTGTGCCTCTCTCGCAAGTACTCGATCGATCAACGAACGTTTCGAGCTTGTTAGGGTTACCTTTACTGACGAGTTCAGAGCAAGCTATCTAAACTGTCACGTTTATAAAAAATACAGTATCTCAATTACATAGTGGAAAAAAATTGAGTCTCACGAACTTGCGTGCAGATGTTACCGAGGTCTTCTTTTCGGACAGAAGCCTATAAATCGAGAAGCTTGGCGATTCCCAGGCACGACCGACGATACCGTAAAAGAATCGACGGAAAGGGAAGGGTGGCCGTAAAACGGAGACTCCGCTAATTTCACCCTCCGGAGCACCAGCGGCGTGTAGCCACCGGGTTCGTTCGTCCGACCACAAACGGCACTAATTTCACCCACGACCGCAACTGCTTTTACCGCGAATATCCACTGGAGGAAAGTCGTCTTGTTACGTAACGCGGCACAGAAACGGCGTGTTCCCAAGCGACGCGGACGAGATCGTATCGGAAGCGGCTCTTACGTGGCAAAACTCCGATAGGTACGCACCAACGAATAGACGGATGTAATTAACGAGATTGCATTGCAGGCTTGTCGATCGCGTATTATACGCGGGGCCACGTGTTGTGGAACGAGCTGGCTTGCGATCCGTTACGTGGAGGTAGTCGTTCGCCGGCGGGGGTGTGGGCTCACGAGCGCGCGGATTAGCAGTTATTAATTAAGCTTAATTGTTTCTGTTGGGTCGACGCCGGCCGGGTTTACAAGGTGTACGCGTGTCTACCGTCGCCGACAACGTGCCGAGGAACACGTGCGTTCGCGGCCGGGCTGTCTGCCACGCCACGTGGACCGCTATTACGGTGTACGCGGTCGTTGTTGTGTCCCGCTGTTCCGCGCGCGGACCATTCAGAAGGTGTATCGACGCCCACGCAACGTGCAGTCGCGTCCGTGTGCGAACGGTTAGGTTATACGATGCCCGTGTCGGCCGACATCCAGCGCGACGTGTTCATTTGCGGGTCGCCGAACGCCTGCCCGACCGGTGCCACCAAAACGATCCTGTGGCCCCCCCTTGTTACTTTTTTACTACCCGTCTGGCCCGTGAGAGTTTCGTAAATCAGTCGGGAACGAACGCGTGCACCCCTCTGGAGCACGGACCACGAGGGATTTAGTGACTTTTGCGGTCCGAAAAACCTCCAAGAGAACGTTTCACCTGTCCTTGTTTAATCTTTTCGTGGATCGAGGATGATTTGTGATAAACTAAAAACAAACGTGTGCCCCTTCGAAGTATGGACTGGAGGAATCTAGGAACGTTTCAACTGTCTAGGTATGTTAAGAGGGCTGAGAATGGTTATGAAGATGAGGATCAGAAGTTTGTTCAGGGAGTTACTAAGAAAGTGGATGCCGTGGACGAACCTGCATTAGAACTATAGCCACTAGGAGGTTAGAGGTCGAGGATGAATCTGTAGTTCTGCTAAAGGAAGTTACTAGGAGAAAGGTATTGAGAATCCCATGGTGGAACCATTGGGAGCTCCTAGGACCAGAACCTTTAGAAATGTTCGGTACGTGTGCTCTAATTAACTATCCCTTCTTCCTTTTGCTCTTGCGAATTATTCTAAAATGTGGAATAATCGGTGTAAACAAGCTTCGCGAAGAGATACAGCGAGCGTTTTCAGGTTGACGATCACGGATGACACCAGAAGTGGAACTCGGCAGAAGCGACCGTAGAATTAACGACAGTTTTCGTGCATCGCGTGCAGAATCGTAGGGAAACCGGAGAGTTGAGTTTACCGCGGGTAGATCGAGTCAAGAGATAGGAATTTTCAGGGTGAGGCTGGAGACCCGACGCTCGCAACTGCGCCATGAAGTAAAAGAAAACGCTCATTACCATTATTATACGAAGGTTGGCGAGTCGTAAAGTTGTACGCGTACCCGTTTCGCCGTATAACAGCGGCTGGCGACCTTTTTCGTTCGAGAGCTTCGAAACGTCCGGTGCAACGGGATAAATCGTTCCGAGTAATAAGATGGTTATCTCGGTAGCTGTAACCGACTATTTAGGCGACCCTGCTGGAATATTATTACCGTTACGTTGAAAAACAGATAAAACAAAGGAGGGCGGGAAAGCGACGACTCCCGACGATCGCGTAATGGGCATGCAGGAGCGAGCGCGAGCGCGTCCAACGTTCACGTAATGTTAGCGCTGCGTTTCATTGAAATTCTTCGCCTTCTCAGCTTTCGCGATAATGATATTCGCGGCCCGCCGCGAATTATGCAACGATACTCGAGAGAAGATTGCGGTATCGATAAACGCGACGGCGATGAGGCAACCGCTTTACCAGACCGATGAAAAAGAAACTCGACGCGTATCTTGACGGTAACCCCTTCGACGAACCAACTTTTATACGCTTTTAATGGCGCGAATTACGAGTCGCGACGCCTGAGCTGGCCCCGTTTAACGGGAAAATGAGAATTCAAGGGTGAGGCTTCGGCTAGCATTTTAATTACTATAATCACGCGTCTCGACACTGCCTTCGTTGTATGCGTTATTGTCCCGTTGTTACGTAATCGTTAATTCGTAATTGCCGGTTACGCGTACATTTTGTACGCACCTTCGCGAACGCGTAACGCGATACTTTGCGGTTTCGATCAATGTTCATGCTCCGAAGATTCATTTCGCCAAGAGACATCGAAGAATCCATGGAATTTTGTGGACGGAGTCGGGAAAATTTACAAAAGATACTGAATTTCATCGCAATACGCGATGTAGTGTCTAGAAGTTCGTTTAATATTCCATCGCAGAAAACTAGTAACGTGGGTTTTCCATGAAACTGTCAGTCGACAATGTGTCAAAAATTGAAACTCGTGTTTACTAGGCACTAACTTCAGTTAAATCGAGTCAGTTCGGATACGTAATACTGTATTTGCTCGTGGCAGAGTGTAAATAGACAACGAAAATGTAGGACGAGTTGAACAAGTTGTTAGAGCACCACGTTCTACTGCACAATAGATTTTATGAAACAAACAGCCGCAACATATTACATTCAAATATTACAAGTACCAACATCGTGAGCGTATCTTCTTGTATATTAAGTTACGTAAACAACTCAAGTTTGTTTTCTGCTACGGTCGAAAATGAGAACGTTTTGTGGTATTGCGCAACGAGTCTATTAGAAAACTGTGAAAGCGGAAGAAATCTGTAGTTTCGGTGCACGAAATGATACTAGAGATTACGACTGACGCATGAACGCGTTACAAACTTTGGATATGTTACAACGAAACACTTGGTAACGACAAAATGTATATTTGGATGCAGTATATCTTAAAAAAGGTATTATCAGGGGACTCTGATTATTAACTTGTAGAATATTGTGCAAGATATATACAAATTCTCGGTTTACGTTGATACTCGTTGCATAACAAAAATTATATCAAATAAATTCTTGATTTGGTCCGAACGAGCAACAAGAAAAAGGAAAGAAGGTGCTAAGTTTTGAGCGAGGCAAATAAAAATTGTGAACCTTGTAACATAAACATTTGAATTGAAACTTGAACTGCCTGTGAAAATACATAAAGCAATAACCTACAGAATATTCTGTTACAGTATTCGAAAGGTACAAAAGGTTAACGAACGGGGATTGCACTTTCAGTGATTTAATAAAAGCTGAAAATAATTACATCGATGAGATTTTCATCGAACAGAGGAAGTTCCATTAAAATAAAATGTAATGCCTGCCAAACGGACATTCGCGTACAATAATTGATATTTAATGCCTGAAAATAATACTTTAATAATAATCTTTATGCGCCTTGTAACAAAATCAAATACGTATTAATATTAATATCAAAGAAAAGCTTTATAAATTCAATCGGGTACAACTCCGGTTCCAAACATTAACTTGAAGCTATTCGAAACAAACAAATCGAAAGCATAGAATGAAGTTTTTCCATTCGAGACTTTGTTTTCGAGACAATTGAGTCTGGAAATTCGTCGAATACGAGTTTCCTTGGTATGTCTGTCCAGTGTCCACTGTTTCTACTTATGGTAACGTCCGAATCGGAGTCTACTGCATCCATTTATTTTATTTGACAAGCAACGAACGATTTAATTTGCTAAAACGAACGATCCCTTGATTCATTTTTGGGGCGGTAATAATCACGATGAAACTTGGACGTTTCAACGAGCAGGATCGTTTACCCCTCCGTTCGAATCTCTGGATCCCCCGGTCGATTAAATCATTCCCGCCGAACGCGACATTTTTCGCGCGTGCAAAACGCGCCGCGAGATATTTATCTGTCGCGGCGGGAACGACTTACTCAGCGTGCCGCGGAGAGGAAAATAAACGGGAAATAAAACAGAGGAGCGGAATAATGTGCGAGCGGGCGAACGAGAAATCCGCAGAGGTTCGATCCGAAGCGGTTCACCGCCTCGCGATAACGATACCCGTCGAGATACTCGCGCGCCGCGTTCCGGCATGGAATATCAAACGTAACGCTCGCCGTTTCATGGCGTACACATTCTTACGTATCTTCCAATGGAACGAAACACAACGTATAGCGCTTCGCCGGTAAGGAACACCGTATCCGTATTCGCGAAGAGCGATACGGAGGGAACGACGGAGGCTGAGAGAGTTGTCCCGATGGTTATCGGTGGTGTCGTCGCGACCAGACGTTGCTGAACGCTAGAGTTCTCCAGGAAGCGTCGGATATATCACTCGAATAGAGCGTAAGTCACAATCATAGCACACTTCAGTATTTTCAAAATTAAAGATTTATATATACTCATGGGGAGACGTAAATTTAGTTGTTCGTATCTTTGAAACGGTCGAGTATCTGCGGCTAATATTTCACACGTGTCATTAGGCACCTGGTACGCTATCGTCTCGCAAAATCTCAATGAAATCAAAGTCCAAGAGGTTCTACTTCCGATCGGTGAAAAGCGCTATATGGATCAACGACGATTCCAAGGCATTTGCTAGGGTATCTTTTCGCAGCGTGCAAGTTATCCCCAGAAGCGCATCCGCGTGGTAGAGGAGAAATGCGCCAACGTGGCGAGCATACGTCCACGGAGCTGTACACAGGGTACACAATGTACACGAACGCGCAGTATATTCGTTCCCCGAGTACGTTGAGCGTGCGTGTGTCGCGTCTCCCTCCTCCCTGTATATACACCAACCACGGTATCGAGCCCATCGGTCACGGGTATTGAAATAAACAAACAAGCGTCGGGAGCAATATCCTGCTCGGTCAATATTTACCTGACGGTTAGTCGACTCGAGTTCCCCGCCCCCGGCGTCGACCGCCACCTCCGCCTTCCCTCCTGACTCCATCGTCGGTTTCCTCTTCTTCCGCCGTCCAACCAGCACCTTCGCGTCGCCGTAGTCGTCCGTCGTTCTCCGGGTCCTCCTTCTTCATCTACCGTCCTCGAGGTTCCCTCTGTCCCTGGCCCCGGGGGCTCGTACGACGAGGAGGCAGGGGACGCGCCAGCCAGGAGGGACGGGCGAAAAGTAAACGGCAATGTAAACGCCGCGTTTACATTTACGTGTTTGCCAAGCAACTCAAATATTTCGTGCTGTGCACCGAGTGCCCGCGTATCTGCGAGCGCGTCGCTCTCTGTGGTGGTGTGCAAGCACGTAAACCGCACGTGTGTGAGCCAAAGTCGGCGGGGATACACACGACGACGTTCACGAATGCGCGAACCGCGCGCGATGGTGTTCGCGCGAACGAGCCACGGGCTACACCGACGACGGGCTTCGGATACACGCAATGTTTATCGAAGCTAGAGACCCTTCTTTCTTTATTTTCGTTTCGCGACGTTCCCTCCCGCCCCTCTTTGTGCCTCTCTTTTCTGCCCCTCCCGTCGAGATACCAGACTCTTTCCGGTTCTTGCGGACCACCCCCGCTACGAGCTTCCTGTCTTTGCCGATCGGCGTACCGTGGCGCTGCGACTGGAGGAGGACGGGGGATCATTCGGATCCGCTTGTATCGGTTTTTCCAGAAAAGGTTCCGCCTGCAATATTTGATTCGACGGGTACAACCGGAATGCCAACGGTACGCCTCGATGACGGACGATACTGTTTGCGGAAGCGTGCATACATCGAACGGTGAATACGATGTCTTTTTCCTTTTTCTGCGGGGGCCGTTTGAGAGTTTACCGATATATTTTCTATCGATTGCGTGGATCACTCACCGATCTGGATCGGAACTACGCTAATTAACCACCATACTTTCGTTCTTTTTTATTGCATCAAATTATGCGCGACTTACGCTGTAATGATTATTATACAGGGTGTTCGGCTACTCCTTGGAAAAATTTTAATGGAAGATTCTAGAGGCCAAAATATGACGAAAATCAGGGATACTAATTTGTTGATTGAGGCTTCGTTAAAAAGTTGTAGAAACATTTCCAACCACGCAGTATATTTTCGGTAAGGGTTTTTGTTCTAGAAAGTAGGTAGGAATTCGGGGGTATGTCTATTGACCAAAAATTATTGTAATTGACCCTTGCAACCGAAAATAATTTTCCGTGATTGATTTGAAATTTTTTATGACTTTTTAACGAAGCCTCAATCAACAAATTGATATTCTTGATTTTCCTCTTATTTTGGCCTCTAGAATCTACCATTAAAATTTTTCCCAGGGGTGGCCGAACACTTTGTATAATGATTTTCTGTTTTAATCCGAGTATTTACTTGTTTTATTTTACCGTTGTTGTTTTTAAACGATACGAGAAATATTTTTGCGTAGTTTAAATAATCAATATCATTTTTCTCCCTAGAGGTTTTTAAGGCCATCAACCTTTCCTCCTGTGCGTTGCAGTCGACTCGAATATGCACTCGGACGTATATAATAATATGACTTTAAAATTATCGTGAACTCCGAAATTAAAAGTCAGGCACGAAACGAATTTTACCATAAATAAAGCCTGTCGTTGTTTAACTTCGGTGACGTATTGATGATATTATTTTGAATATTTATTGCGACGATAGCTGGGAAAATAAATTAGCATTTAAATATATATTTCGTTTCTGTTGTGCAACAGCGCGCATATTTATTCACATTCAAGGTTGTTTTTCGCTGTCGCTAAAAGATGGGGCCGCGAGGAAAATAAATTTCACATTTAACTTTGAATTGTTTAACCTGAGGTCGTATTTTTGTACGTATTTATTTCAACTACATATACTACGATATATAAGGAAAAACTCTGAAATGAATTACTTTTACATATCGTAAATGCTCCAAACGCTAAAGTTTAAGTTAAGCTTCCTCCCTTGGACTTCGATTTATCCAGTGTCGATTCCGCGAACACTTTTCCACGCCCGCTGGCAAATACCAGATATATTTGGAGGCACCCGTTTAACGTGATCCGCTCCGTAGAACTAAACAATGGAATAGGTTGCGATGGCTAATAGGAAGGCGAGAATTTCGACAAGGGAACACGCGGTGCGCGTTCGCCATGAAAATCGAGCCGTAATCTCGATAAGACCGCCGGGTGCAGCCGGCCCGATTGAAATTCACCGCGCATCGTGGTATGGAGTCATCGGAAACCAAAGAGGGTGGCGACGGGAGGTGGGGTTAGTCGAGAATCCTAATTTGTTCGTAACTATCCGAGCTACCCACCCTCGTCGTGGACGAAAGCGCGGAGGGACGAGGACTGAAAATAATCCGGTAGCTGCAGTACAGCGTGCAAAAGCGTCGGGGCATGGGGAAGGGGGTTTGGGGGGGAGGTGGTTCGGTCGACAGGGCGAGGAGCGGGGGCCAAAGAAGAGTGTGCACGGCACCGAGAGCCGTAATTCCTTCATGGAAAATTCAAGGTTTTTCATTAGCGTCCCTCGTGTTTCCCTCCACGGCACGGCAGCTCGCCACTCGAGCCTCGGCTTCACACCCCGCGCGGAGGGAAGAAAGTTTCGGTCGCGCGGCCGGAAAACTCGACGCGGCGCATATTTCATATATTATTTTGCGCGACGTCCGTGCTCGGTGGAGGCGTCGCGGGGGCAGAGGGGAGGGTTCGAGGCAAGGGCTGGTTGGTTTGCCAACAGAACTGAACGTCACTGCTGCAGGGTGTTTGCGCGGCCCTCTTTCGCGCTGCGAGAGCTCCTTCCTCCCTCTGTCGGGGGGGCCCTCTCCATCGCCGTGGAACAAAGAACGCTTCGCCCCCGCGCGCCACGCGGACCGCCTCCGGCGTTAATATTTTAAGCATACTTTTCTACCCGCGACCGACCGTGCCTTTCCCTTCTTTCTTCGTTACCTTCTGCTCGCGTTTACCCCCCTTTGTCCCCTTACTCCATACTGTTCAGAAAGGGGGAGCGGTTCTTTCGTTCTTCCCGGTTCTTTCGACGTCCGTCGCGAGAGCGACGAGGAAGAGTAACAACGACGGGGCAGGCGAGAGCAGGAAAAGGGGGACTGAATTTTGCAAGGCAAATTAAGTGTGCGGTTTCACGACAGTGGCTTTCACACCGTCCCAAGACTTTCTCCGTAGGGGGGACCTGAAAGGGATGTTTTAAGAGGACACCCTCTCGCCGGGCCTCGTCCCACCCTCGGGAAGGGAGTCTAACGCTCGCCGCGATTACGTATACCGGAGGAGCGTAATGTGTCTCGAGATATTTCTACCCTCTTGTTCCGTCCCGCAGGGGTTGCTGCCTTTGTCTCCGCGGCCAGGTTTTCGCGAAAAATTCAATTTAAATATCAAACCGGGACAAAGAGACGTCGAAGCACCGAAACCGGTAAACAAGGGGTCCGATTGGCCGTTCGGGGATCAAAGGCACCCGTTTGACGGAAACGAGAAAACGCTCGTAAGTTCGGGAATTTAATAATCGTGTGTCGCGTATCGTGAAAAAGTGTCTCTTTCGAGCGACGTTTCCGATACGTGTCGTTCTCCGTTTCAATTACACCCCCGTTCAAAAAGACAGCATAGACTTTTAATACCTCCGGTAGTGTATATACAGTTTTACGTTTGCAAAAAATAACTGATACTCCAAAGCGATTTTGCGATATTATCAGATAATTAAATATGGAACTACCCTGGTGCATCTTGTTATTGACATCAAGTTTTACACGGTTAACGGCGGTGGCTCAACCTCTCGTCTTTTTCCGACTTAATCGTAGAAAATTCAGAGTCGAAAAATTTGTCCGCGCTCGCTCCCAGATTTTCCTCCCGGCTCGATACGTCATCCAAGTTCCCGGAACTAATCTAACTTTTTAATCCAGCCGCGTTAAATCGACCGGAGTCGACGAGCGAAACCGCGGCCCCTTTGTCCGCTCGCGGTATTAACGGCGCGACAGAAATGTTCCGAGGATCGATATACCAGCTCCCCCAGTCCCCATCAAATATTTCGTACCGCGGGTGAAACTTTTCCCGAACGCGCGGCATAGGGACGTATGCGCGCCTACGCGCCCGTACCTATGAATAAATCGCGGCCGTGGTTAAGAAGTCATGGAGAACCCAAGTCACTTTTCATTCAAACTTTTATGACTTTTCTACGTGAGAACACGCTCCCAACCCCCGGCGTCTCGCGTGTCTCCTCCGTGTCTTCCGTCGTATCGCTTCCAACCCCTATTTCGTTCCGACGTCGAACGATTCGCCTCGTCGTTGCGTTATTTGCCCGTCGTTCCACGGATCTCCGACCATTATCGAACGATCGTGACGTCGGTCGAGTTACGACATTCGATGGAAAACCGTTCGACTGTTCGATCCTTGCGATACGATTCGCCCCAACCGTTGTACGAGTTTCTCGTGGATTGTTTGCTCAGGGAAACCAACATGACCCGTTCGTTTCCAAATTAGTAATTCTTTCCGCTCGACGGTTCCCTCCGAGGGGATATTTTAAATCCAGCAAGCCTTAATTCGTATCCACGAATGTCTAATACTTCGCGAATGTAATGCTAAATCGTTTCATGGGATCGACGACCAGACTACTTCCCGATAAATAAGGTTGCAGAAAAATTGAGTCCAGGGGTTGCAACTCATCTACCGAGCTAGTCGTTGTAAATGTCATGTCAGCTTATGATACGTCAAAAGCAATTGAGGCCAAAGCAGTGAGACGCTGGAAGCGCGCGACATTAGGAACGTGGTCGCGTTATTGGATTTATTGTAATTAAACTTTGGATATATTATAGCAACGAAGCAACTTCTATTATCTTGCTTCTTTACCGATTTGGATGATACAAGTGAATTTTTCGTGAGTTAACGTCGTTTCACAGTCTCGATACTGACTTCTGTTTTGGAAGGGTTACAGTACTGATTCGTAAAATGAACTTCAGATGTGATTCGTAAATTGAACATTACTCTAACGTGGAACTTGGGCTTTTTTGTACAATAGAAGTATCAGCGTGCTTAAAAAACAATAGGTTCCGGTCCTCGGTATCGTAAACACAGCTTACGCAAGCTTCTAAATTGAAATTTTCAAAGATTACGGCTCCACGACACGTGGAGCGTGTATTAAGCTCGCGTAGCACCTCTTGTTCTCGGACAGAAGCGTGGAAAAGCGGTATCGCGTTCCGCGTTCATTCCCGGTCGTCGACGGTTTACTGCCGCGAGCAAATTGCTAATTTTCGTGGTAACAGTAGCCTGGCGAGCAAACGGGGCAAGATAAAAAGGCGTGGCGGCGTTTCTAACCGCGGTATCGCGTTTCTGCCTGGAACACCTAGGGTATCTTCTGCCAGGTGAACGCGGGTTCCCCGGCTTCGTTCGCCGTTCCCAGATGAATACCATTTCTGACGAGCGTCCCTAATGGTCCCGGGGGGTTGTTGAACCCGCGACCCCGTCGGCGGGGGTTCGCTTTCGACCTGTAGGCCTGTCTGCCGCCGCGGGATATAACGTGTGCGGCCGTTTAAAAGTTTTCCGACGTGGCTCATTAAACTATCAGAAGTTCTGTCTGAAAGCGCAGCTGCGCCGCTGTAATTGCCGACACGGGCCGTGCACGCTCCGCGCTCGTGACATTCCGCTCGAACGAAATCGACCGACAGCGGCGCGGCTTTAAGTGATAAACTTTCTGTTCTGGGAGTCTGCCGGTCGATTTACTTTTCACCCGACTCACCTGCGTCCATCTTCCTCTTTTCGAGCTTCGTCTTAACGCTTAATGATTCTTTACCAGGGTTACGCATACATCATCAAAGTCCCGGAATTTTTATCCTAGCTGAGCCAAACTACCTAACTATGTCTTTTGTTTTTAATTACGCAATTACAATTACACTACTTACATTGTAGCTGAAATTTTCTGCATTCGTACAGAAGGCGATGGATCGCTACTTGTGCGCGACAAGTGATTTCGAAGAGGGAATATTGTTTTCAAGACCTTAATCCTATCCTGTTGGCGACTCCATACTTTTGGGTTTCAGACGGGTTTTCCACGGTTTTAGCCCACTGTGGAGCGTCACGAACGAACGAGTGTGCGAATAAACGGCGAATTAGTGCGTGTCACGCGCAGTATAGCGTGAAATGATTTCCTACAGCTCTTAGGCTCCCATTGTTTGGTGCGCGGACGATCGCGCGTTTGCGTTGCACAGTTTGCCGGCGCGGATCAAGAGAATAAGTCACGCCTCGGCTACACGCGATTGTGTCTAAATACGATGTGGGATCACCAGGTGTTCCCGGATCGAGCAAATTAAAGAAACTATCTGGATTGAGAGCGGGCCACTATTTGGACAATTTTTTGGTTGCCTTTCTAATCGTTATTCGTATCCAAAATCATTTATATAAAGATTTTAATTCTTGTACTATAGTTTAACAAATTTTTTAAACGCAGAACACAGTTTGTTTAGATCCAAGACGACGCATTCCATTAAAAAAAAGAAAACGAGTTTTTTCCGCCGCATTTCCACTTACAAATAAACTATTACGTAAAATAGTAAAAAGCTACAAAACAGCCACTTTTCTAATGGAACATCCTGCATATAAAACAGAATTTTAATGGCAATAAGTACGTAATATAATAAACCAGAGTCGCGTATCCGGCTACTGATGAGACATTCGTGTTTATATTTCCTGATCCCGGCGAAATAAATTTATAGCAATATAAATTTTATAAATTATCACTGAAATATTCGTATATGCTTCTAATGGAGCATATTTCAGGCCGATTTAAACGATCAAACGTGAAATTATCGCAATTTGATGTGCATATTAACTGTCTCTTCGTACGTTCCGTAATCTACCCGGTCTGTTGATCTGCCTTCATTAAAGCATCATGGATCCTCGCCTGCGGATCGCAATTCCCACGATAAAAGAAAACATCCAATAAACACAATTAGTTTTCAGTACTACCAATCGCGTTCATTGATTTATTTCCGTCCCGATTAAACGTTTCGCTACCGTCATTCGAAGCGCAACGGCGACATTCTTTTTTTGTTAGGAAGGTCGGTGTCAGTTTTAAATGCAGAAATAATACATGAGTAACGAACACGAAACGATTCGACGGGATTCATTTTATCCCTGCAAACAGAGTTATTTGCGCGCGGGCGAAAAAAAAAGAGAAAAATTTGTCTTCCTTCTTTTTTTACGTTTCCACGTTTTTAACGTTTGCCAGCCGCCGATTGCAATGTATCTGGCCGAACGACGACCGAATCGATTGTTTTATTGATTCCCGTGCCGCTGAAATTTGCGTTCTCTCTATCTGTCGAAACGGCCTCCGTAATTTCAAAACGAAAAACAAGTTATCCGACGCGTTTGTACGCCGATGTCGGTTGGAAAAAATACACATCGGCGTCCAGACTAGTGTCTCTCAACTTTCATTACCTCGAGATCCCTAAAAAATTATAATCACTCTATTTTCCGTATAATTTGACAAATTGAAAAATAAATTAGTAATTTCTATTCGTTACTCCATTCTACCCTACACCCGAAAATGAAATTATTTTCTTCATATACTAAAAAGTATAATTTCCTATTTTTCACTAGTTATCCGTAAGAAATGTTTCTTTTTTTAAAATAATTACAATATTTCTTGAACAGTGAACAGAAGAAGACGTGGAATTATAAAAATATTCGCACTACCTGAGTGGCTCCTTGGAAGCTACCCTGAGGCTTATATTACAGTAGTCCCTTAATTATGCGACTTAATAGGGCGAAGATTGGGCGCATAATCGAGAGGGTCGGAAAATCGAGGGATTTTTTTCACCTTAGGGCAACAGGTAGGTTATAAATTCATCATACTTGTTTCTTGAACTAATAATAATATTGCATTATACTAATATACACTAAAAGTTTGGAAGCAGTTAAGTATTATACAGGGTGTTCGGCCACTCCAGGGAAAAATTTTAATGGGAGATTCTAGAGGCCAAAATAAGATGAAAATCAAGAATACCAATTTGTTGATGAAAGCTTCGTTAAACAGTTATTAACATTTAAAGTTCCGCCAATACTGAATTTTTTTCTCGGAAGTGGGTAAGATTTGGAGGGACATTTTATTCACCAAAAATGATTATAATTGACCCCTACAACTAAAAATAATTTTTTTAGAACGATTTGAAATGTTTTAATTTTGTCGAAAAATTTAGGCACCTACCTTCTGTCGATTTTTCTTAAAAATTCCTTTTTCATTTGTAGTAATTTTGTTTGAGACCCTACAGAAAAGTTGTCTAATACTTTTTTGTAGGTACCCATGAGCTCTACTTCAGAAAAAAGTTTCATTGAAATATATTCACTATTGTAGGAGTTATGGCTGTTTGAAAATTGGACCACTTTTATGGGGTTTTTTTCTAACATTACGGGGTGAAGGAACAACTTTTTGAATATTTTTGTGATTTGTACATATTCTCCATCAAAATACGCGTAGTTTGCTTTTTTAAACATTAAAATCGTCCAATCCGTTCAGAAGTTATGGTGTTTAAAGATTCGCAAGAAATAACTTATAAAGATAACTTTTAAGTACATCTAGGCCATTCTATTGTTATTTTAACATTTTTCAAAGCCATTTCAGCTTACGAAAAATATATTCTTCGCTCAAATACTGAAGATACGGAAGAAATACGATTCGTCGATGGCCAATATGGCCGCCGTTGAGAATCCCTGAGGCAGACAACTCGCGCGCGGGCGCGACGCCGGTGTTTCAATTTTCGCGGAAATTCCTGCGGCTTCTGGCCAGATCCAATCGCGGCGACTCGGCCCGTTAATCGATGTCGTTACATAAAAAACAATGACGTCGAGCATTCGTTGCACCCATGCCAACACCCGTCCATACCCTCTACCTCCAACCCCCGTCGACCGGTGCTGCCGTAAAATCGTTCCGTTTACGTAATGTCATCGGCGACGCGTTCGACGGCCGCGCGTAACGACGCTTAAAATCGTCGTATCCGAAAACAATTTTCGAATAACGAGCCGCGCCTCTCTGGCCAGCCGCGTGGCAATTATAACTATCATCGTCGTCGTAGTCGTTGTTGTCGATGGCTCGACATAATTGCGGCGCAATTACCGGCTGCGGCGATTGCAACGTTTCGCTCTCCCGTTCGACGAATCGGAGAAGGGTGGATACGCTCGCCCACTCGAGACCATCCAGGAACGTCGAGGCACGGGGGGAGGGGAAAAAGTAATCAGGAGGCGTTAATTATTTTAACATTAAACCGTCTCATCGATCGACGATGCTTTTCCCGTCGTTCGTTCGCGACGGGGGCTGTTCTTCGTCGTCGTTCCCTTCCGCGGATCGCGTCGAGCCTGCCATTGTCCGCGGAAAAGGGAAGTTACGCCGACGAGAGAGTCGAGAGCGAAATTCCTTTCAAAGGAGTCGCACTGGTAATATTTCAGCCGAGCGTCTCTGCGCGGTAAAAGGGTACCAGCCGCGTTGTATCGCGCGCAAGACGCGTGTTCCGTGTATATTTTACGGTTCGTAAACTTGCGCGTCAAAGGGATACGAAACGACGAGCAGCGATTCTTTTTCCGCGGAAGGCAAATATCGCCCCGAGAGGAACGAAATTCGAATGGACGTCTCGCGACTCGATTAGATTTTTAACAGGCTCTGTTTTTACCGACTCGATCGTTCGCTTGGAGAAGCGCAATTTCGTTTGTTCGGCGTCGATCTGCTTCTCCATTGTAACGAATTCATCGACAGTGGACATAGAACAACACTGTCCCCATTATTTTCCTTCCATTTCCTCTGTTTTAAAATTTCCAAGAATTCTTTTTTAATGAGAAACAATTTTAGAAATAAGGATTTATCGAGACCACCAGTCAAATGTACTTAAAAGTAAATTTTAAAATCCTTTCGAAATTTATACGAATACACGAATTCTTTCATCATCAAAGTAAATTAGTATCAAGAAAGTTTATTAACGAATCGAGTTGTAAAGACTTTCCTTTTATATGTTTCAGTTTACGAATACCTTTCACGCTGTAATTTTGATACGGGGAGTCGGTTTGCCGGCGATTGTTTCGTAGCCTTTTTGTCGCGAGCTTTTACGCGCGCTTATTCGAAGCGTGGATTCGTTTGCACGCGCGTCGCGTTCGGTTTCGTTAGCGTCAACGGACGTCTGCCATATTGATGTCGTTCCCGTCTGGACAGACATTATCTAAACGCATCTCGCGACCGATGGACAAAAAAGATAAACGCGCCGTGACGCGAGCTTCTCTTTTTTCAATTTCGCGTGACGGTCATCGCTGCTCGCGGAAAAAAGTTTCGCGGGAAATTGATCGCGTTCGCTATCTTCCTGCACGGTCGAGGGAGTCGCAATGTCATTACACTGTTATTTCAGTTTCGTTTCGGCCTCGTGAAATCATTAAACGCAGGCGCGAGAAAAATGTTTCAACCCTTTCGTCGTCAAACTATTGAAAAAACACGAGGAAAAAAATTTACTTGCATTTTTCTACATACTCGATGGCAATCGTTGCAAAATAAGTATTGACACTCTTTTACTTCCAAGTAGTAGTAATCTAATTTATTTCTCAATATTAGAAATATTCATTTATACGAGTGTGTACGCAGAAACATTTATAGAATGTAATGTAAAACTAATGACTTCGTGACTTTTGGAGAGAGGGACGATCGCCCATTCCGTGATCTGTAAAAATATTATAAGCGTTCGGAAGGAATGCTATAATTATCGAAAAGTCTAATGAGCCAGACGTGGCTCGTTTCAGAATAGCAAATCAATTTCTCGAGTGACACGACAACCGGTTTTCAATCCATTACAAGCATAATGCCAACATTATTCTTAATAACACGAACGAGACGCTACCTATCTTATTATACCGACGTCAGAGACTTTTTATACGTGAAACAAGATTGTGCAAATATCAGATGTCCATAAAAAGAGACACACATGTCGACATCGTAATGGAAGCAGATTCTCTGTTAGTTTTTGAAGATAAAGTCTTCGAGAACATCTGCTAATTACTTTGCTCGGCCCATTAATCCGTCATTATCAAGTTACACTTGTATTTTGTTACGCGATCGGGTCGTTAGATTTTATTCGACGTAGACTTTGCAACGATCACCTATGAATGTCATTTACATGTTTATCTCTTTTCTTATCATTTACTTATTTTTATCGTTTCACTCGTGCTTCATACAGAAACAAGCAATATTATACACGTGAGTAATTACATACTTTACCAAAATAAAAAATTTATACTTTATAAAAGAACAACCTTTGTTTAAATGTACGATATTAATATTTTATCTTATTACTGTCAGGATATAATATTTGTAAATTATTTTTTCTTATTGATGTACGAAGACGATTATTGTACGCGTGGTAAGCTTCTGAAAGAGGTAAAGTGAAAACAACAAGTTTCCTGACAAGATTTCTATATTTTTTAAATAAATTCAAAACCAGCGAAACGATGACCGAAACGACTCCTAGTTTTGCGCGAACGGCATCATATTTCAACGTAGAAACAAAATCCCCGGCATCGAGCGCAAAAAGTGATCGATTTGGCGTGGAATGACCTCGAAGGTTTCCCCTGCTCGAACGTAGACGAAGATTCGTTCGACCAGGAGACGGATGACCTCGAGCTTCACCGAGGGTAGTTTACTCGAGGGTAGTTACACACAGAGCCCGATCGTCGACGACTCCGCGGTCGTTGGTGTCACGACCTCGCGAACCTAGCCGGTGGCGTAAAGAAAAAACGACACCCAAGACGGATATTCCGAGGATTTTCCCGTCGGTCGCTGAATTACAGACGTCCCGCGACCACTTTAACACGTGCATCTTGCAACATTCAGCCGATAATACAAGAAAATTACTCGACCTTTATCTTCCGTCGTGTCGGGAGGGGGGATAAAATATTCACTGGCCTATGCACTCCGTTCGGCTGAATTTTTCATGGAAACACACCGATACCATCCGTGCTCCCATACGAGGACGCGAAACAGTCGAGGAAAAACGGTACGACTCGCGATGCGCTCGTTCCGTAAACTTTTAATTATGCACGCAATAAACGCGCATTATTCAATCACGTTCCACGAGCACTATTATATAAACGATTAATAAATGACTATTCACGTCGTAACTGCAAAAGATAATTAGAAGAAATTCCTCGTTTCTTATACGAAAAAGAAATTAGTACTTTACTATAATCATCTTACACGCGTTTTGAGAACACACGCGTATGTTGACTTTCAAACAACTTCGAATAAGAAAAATCACGTCATTATATGGGCAAAATTATCGTTTCCAACTTGCTCGAAGAGGTCTCTCGGGGCAAACTGATCGTCAGTATTTTAATTATTGACACGAAGGTTAACGAAGCATGATTTTAATGCTCAATATTTCCCGAGACACCCTAATGCAATTCACGTTGAAACTAGCCCATAGGGGGGGGGGGGGGGGGGCACCGAGCGCAGAGAAATTCGTTAAGCGCGAATCGTTGCGTTAAAATAACCAGCGTTCGATTCGTCTCTATTAAAATTACACGTCCCGCCCTCCCTTTCATCGGCGAACACGCCTCGATTGTATTTCCAAGCGAAGAGGAGACGCAGAAAAGTTGCACACGCATCGGCGCACCCCTAATTGCCACCAATAATCGCGGCTCCGTTCTATTTACCGTTCGATGTACGCTGAATTTTCGTTAATTACAATTCCATGATCGTTTCCCATTAATCATCGCAGTTCCCCGTGAACGGAGATTCGTAGGCACGTGTTCCCCCGCTGCTGTTGGCACGGTCGAGCACCGTCTCCACCGCTTAACCGCAGTTTTGACAGGCCCGGGGAACTTTTCGTCCGCGCCTCTATTTGCTTTCGAACCCCTTTTTAGGGGGTGCGTTGCCGTGGTCGCGCGTTCTCCATTCCAGGACAGCCTGGTCCCCTCCACCCTTTCGCATCGGGCTGTCTGTTTCGTCAAATCACGCTCGGCGTCGTTCCTTTGATCTTCCAAGGGGGACCGTCCCGAACCCTCGACGCTCCGCGTCGCTGGAAGCCGTATGTTCGCCATACGTGTACAGCGTGTTTCGATATAGGTGGTACGATCGACCAGGGGGGATCATTCGACGCGCAAAAACAAATCGAAAGCGTGGAAAATTCATGCGGACCGGTGGTCCTTAACCCGTGGACGTAGATAGGTTCACAGGGGATTATTAAATATTTAATTTTGTACATACGTCGTTGAATTAAAAGGTTCACTTTGAAGCCACATTTTTTTTTGTTCTACCAGGGCTGCTTTGAGTGCAATACCAATTGTCATCAATTTTCGTGGGATCATCATTTGTGTTATATGTGAGATACGGTCTGATTTATCGTATTTAACGTAATCGTGGTGGTCATTTAAACGTGCATCAAAATAAAATAACCAGTATCCCATTGCAATTTTCATTTTGCTTTAAAGTTTTGACGCTCTTATCGAGAAACCCGTTATTTTTGCGCGTAGAGTCGCCCCTCTGTTGTTCGTACCACGTGTCTCGGAACGCCCTGTAGAGCTCTGGGCACGGGGCGTGAGCGCGTAGTGTACCTTGCGGAGAGCGTCGGAGCTGACACTTTCGTGACACTTTACGCCCCGAAGAGCACCCGAGAGCGCTCGTCGGGACTTTCGGGATTAATGTAATGGCACCCTCAGCCCTCTTCACCCGTTACCGCCCGCCAGCCATCCTCACCCGCGGCGCAGTCATCGGCCTTGTCGTTCTTGCTGTTGCGGCGGCGTTGTCGAGCCGAGGAGGACTCGAGAGGGAGCTCACCGGGCCACGATGAATTTCTGACACGTCCCTGAAGAGGAGCTTCGCCGGATGAATGCCGAGGCGTGGCACGTTTTTCTTTTTTTTTTCATCGACCAAGCTCCGTCTTTGCAATCGACAAAATATTAGGTCGCGTACGAAGTCGTTCCCCTTTACAAGAATTTTCTTTTACGATACTCTGCCATCTTTCGAGCGATACGAACGTTTCTATTACGTTATTACGTTTAATGTTATCAACCCCTTCGCGGTTGTACCATCGGCACCGAGTAGAACTACACTTTACGGGAACGAAATTCTACTCAGTGCTCGATTAACCGAGCTCCTGTGTGATCGAATCCGCGTATTCGAACGCGAACTTTGGTTATTCAAACGAAAAATCAATAGATAGTTGGGAAAATTAGTAAACTCCTGTTATGTGAATTGTTTCTTTCACGTCGGATTCGGATAAATGGAGTTCTACCGTAAAGTTGAATGCTGGTTTGTAGAACTATTTCAACGCGAATGCACCATATCTTATTATCAGGGTAGTTTCCCCGCGGACGCGTTGTAATAATATCGTTTGAAACGCTTGGAAGTTTTTCACATTTTCGAGAAGATGGTTCGTATCGAATACATAAGACGTATTTTCGTTGTTGGTGTTCGTTAACAATTCAGCACGCGTGTCGTGTGGTCGTTAAGTCGGTGAACGGTACCGGTTTGACTGCATGTAAATAATACGCTCGCGCTGCGTTAATGTTATCTGTAATTGAAAGCACGATGAAAAATGTCTGTGACTGTCGAGCGTGGTTGATGTGTAAAGTGGGGAATGAAAGCGGTGTACCGGAAAAATACGCGGCGTTGTATTAATAATGAGCAGAGTAATTTGAACGTCTCACGGAAATCCTAATGTTATGTAGTGCGGTTAGATTGCAGTTAATAAATCATCGTTGTCCGTAGTGAAACTTTCCTGTGTCTCGTTTTCTGTGGCGAGTCGTACAAGAATATTCTTGTTTTATCGATGCATGCGGTACTGGATGATTCTTCGCGGAAGAGTATTCCTTGTTTATTTGCTGACCAGAGTCAGTTCGCATTGAATTAAATTAAATTCCACGTGTTCTTCCCGCGAACTCCGTTCTAATTTGTCGTGACTTTTATCATTCCAAACTCGTACGCGTTTTCTTACATTCGTACATAGACAAAGTCTCCGTGCAAATTAAATGCTACCCGTTTCAATAATATTAGGACTAAAATCTGGGTCTGTATAATGCACACTATTTTTATTAAATGCTGTGCTTTTTTTTTAAATTAAGAGCCACGATCGGAGAAGTAGTTTCACGTTTTTGTTGGATTCCGTGCAACGAACACGAAAAAGCTATTATAGAGAGTAGATTTGTCGGTCGGTGTACAGGAACGATTACTATCGTTTGATTAATAAAAACAACGCGAAAGCGATGTGAACATTCGTTGGCGTCGCGAGCGGGAGCGCCGCTCGAAAATCATCGAGCGAACGAATGGAAAAAGAGCGCAATTAACTCTGTTATATCAAGGCGATGTAACCGATATCGATGCGCGTTCGAGGTTTGATGTACATTCGAGCCGTAAGCTTCGTGACAGATTTAAAATCGTATCGGCGTTTGTCCCCGGCGGGGTTTGCGGCGCGCGGGTGTCCGAAAATGTAATGAACGGCCGGACTGAAATCAACAGCTATGCCAGTCGGATAAAAATGTCAATATTCCGGCGCAGCTAATTTGCTTTACACCAACGGTATATACGCGCCGTGTTGATTGTACAAAGTAATTTGGTTGGTTTAACCAACGCGTAAATCAACAGCTTTTTTCTCCCTTTGAGCGGACAAACGCTCGACGGAATCGCCGCAGTATCAGATTGCGCTATTACGATTCACTGCCGGCTCGACGAGGTAATTAATTGTCGACGATCAATACCGCTTTAATATTAAGAGCGGCACGATTTGCAGTGCGTTTCATTTGCCCCGGCCCTGCCCCGGAACTCCGTTCGAAGATTAATCTCGCGCGATCGTGAATCTCCGCGCTCCGCTCAGCGAAGATACGTATCGCAATAATCGGATGGGGGCTCTCGCGTTTTATTTCCCCGAAAGAGTATGTGGAACGATTGCTAATTCCGATTACGTGACTCGCGAAGATGAGAATTTCCCTTCGCCCGGAGTTCGGGAGAATGAGATTTTTCCCAATTCTAAATTATTTTACTTTTTATCCAATTTCCAACCGCCTTAACCCACGCGACGCTAAATCACTTTGGATCCTCGTTCCTCGAACAATTGATTTCCTTTTGAAAGTTGTAGTTGGGTCTGTTACGAACAAATGTTTCGTCGGTAAATTATGTGGAGTGCAAAATTTTAATGCGAATGACGTATTGATAAAATAACGAATATACAGGGTGTTCGGCCAGCCTTGGAAAAAATTTTAATGGGAGATTCTAGAGGCCAAAATAATTGTGTAATAAATCTGTATATTCGTCATCTTCCAAAAACTCGATGGAATCGAAGTCGAACAAAATTCTACCCTCTAAATAGAAAACAAAGTTGCGATTGGGACCCTCCCCAATCGGGTGATGAATTAGTACCAGTTAAGGATTGATCTAAACAGCGTTACAAATACGTCGTAGCGCACAATGTACTTTCGAGTCGCGAAATATTCCATATCGCAGGGAACGGTGAAATCAATTTGTTCGCCGATTGACCCTATCGTCGCGATTCCTGCTTGTCGAAGGGTGCAAAATATTTAGTCCCGATTGTAAGTGCCGTCTCTAGCCCGGAGGCAGTCCTAACAACCCTTGTTTACGTTTATGGCTTTGGGTTTGACGATCGCGTGCTACGCGCGGTGCACGCACACGAAAAACGACCGTGCACACGCATATGGCATCGTACAATACCAACGGGCGAAGAGAAGGGCGAGGGTTTCGCCACCGTAGGTGTAGATACCAATCTCTGTACCAGGGGTTGGAAATCGGCTACGGTAACCTAACCCCATAAACTCTTTGCGAAACCTCCCTCTTGGAACTTAATTCGTCGAGAGTTGACGCCGGGAAAGTTGGGGTGTAGGGCGAACCAGGGGCAGGGTAAGCTTCGAAGGGAGAAAGAGATCCTCTATGGCACGAACAGAGGATGCGCGACGAAAAGAAAAGGATCGAGAAGAACGGATAAAGAGGGGAGAAGACAGAGGACATTTAGGGTGAAAGGGGAAGAAAGATAGGGTAGAATCGCGTTTATGGGTTGAGCTCCGCGCGATGGCCATCGCCATTTATTGGCAATTTGCTAAATGAAACGTGCCGCGCGTACATCGTACGATTATTAGTACCCCCTATCGTGGGGATATCGCGGTCTCCCTACCCCTGGAGGTGGACGGGAAGCACGGAGACGCAGCGCAGGATAATGGCATTAAAACGATCGCGGAATTTCGGAAACGTTCGTGGCCGCTTTAATTTCAATCGCAACGAGAACGGTCACCGAGAATCATTCGCGCGATCTACAAAATAATTTCGCCGCTCGAGCCCGGGACCGGGCAACCCTCGGCTCATAATGATTTCGCTCGTTTTATCGCGTTACACGGTACCTCGTTACGGGAACAATTTGCGGAGTTGAAATTTTACGAATTTATCATTTCCTCTGTCCCTCCCCTCCCCCTCTGTCGCACCGGATGAATCCTTGAGCGCGGAAACACGACGATTTCGGTTCGTTCGGCTCGTTCTTTCTTGTTTTATAATAAAATTCGCTCGTAATTAAACGGAAAATTATTTTCGCCCGGTCGCATTATTCGCTCGCTCTTAACGCTTCGATTGAAAAACAAATTGATTCGAACCGGCAACAGATTTGTAACGGTCCGGGAGGGAGAAAAAAAGAAGAACGAAAAAACACAAACGCGCGCACACGCTCGACGTCCATTTTATTCGCGAAACGTTTCGTTCGCGGTGAAATACGATGACGGAATTGTTATTACCGCGGAGTTCAATTTGATGTTTCTCTCCAGAACCCGCAATCGCGTTTCCATACGTCTGCCGGTATTCTCGCGTCGATTCCCCTTCGGGGAAGTTCCTTTCTCGTTCGCTCGAAGTCCTCGGGATCCGGCGATTGAATTTCCTTCCAGGATATTTCTTTCGTATGCGCGGGCGCATGTACTTTTCAAACTTTCGCGATCCGCTCTCTGGATATTCCCCAAAAATCGCCTCCGCCGAGTTCGTAAACTCGCTTCCGCCAACCCTCCTTCCGCCCTCTTGGCGTCTGTTTCGTAAATGCACGAGAGGAATCTTCCTATACCCGCGTTCCTCGAGAATAAAATGTATCGGTGGAGCTTAAATACGCTTGAAACGGTCTCTTTACCGGAGTTTACTTAATCTTTTTATTATAGCGTAGAACTTCGAGCCTCCTACTTGGGTCTCCGATTTTTTAACTCGACGTTACTCGCTGTAAATAGTTTTACATCTTTTGCTTAGTACAATGTAAGTTTAAGTTTGTGAAAACTAACTTCCCAATATATATTTCTTAAGCAACCGCTTTTATTTCCTTTTAATTTACACCGTTGTTTCCATTCACCTATCATTTGGCGAGCGGCGATGACGTATTCGACGAACTTAATAGAAAAATATTTTTATCCGGGGTAAAATATCGGAAAAAATGGAATTTTTACGAGCTAAGTGACATGTAATATCTCGAACGTTGCGTTCCGAGCATACTGATTCACGGTATGTGATCAAAATGCCGCTCCCCAATTTTTCTACAGTTGGGCAGATGACGAATGAATGAATTTATTCACCGTTCAATCATGTCGGCATCCCCGATTTAACGTCGAGCATACATCTACGATTCTTTGTCACATATTTTCTACCGTTGTTGGAACATCGTTGTTCAATCTATCCTTCAGCATGCAACGTAGAAAAAAACCTAAGAGAACGACAGGACTTTTCGTTAAGCAACTAAAAATATATTACAATATTTGACTTCTTCGTAAATTCCTTTTAAACCGGTATATTGTCAACGATAAATACAAGGGAGCTGACTGACCTATCATTATACCGAGTTTATTGCTAGAATATCTCGTGATTTATTAGTCTACTATCAACAAATCAAAATCGAAGATTCGAAGTGTTTCTCTACGATACTGCGTGCTACCATTGGATTCGCTCCGATGGCTCGTGTAACACCAATATATTAGAAACTCGGGTCTATTTAAATTTCAATTAGGCGAATTTGATTTTCCTTTGCAAGAAAGAAATTTTCGAAATTCGGGACATTATGCATCGTCCATTGGGGCATTATCGACTTTAAAATATCACGTATGTGCACACATGTTACCGCCAAGTCCGAAAGAGTTCAAGCGACCTTGTAGAACGGTATAAATAAAAAAAAAAGCTAGCGTATAGACGACTTAATGTCTCTTGAATACCTCGATCGGATAAAAAATGAATCTCGCTACTAAAGAAAGTTTGAAGTTCTCTTTTTCAATTTTTAATCTCTCCTATACTT
This sequence comes from Colletes latitarsis, assembly GCF_051014445.1. NCBI lineage: Eukaryota > Metazoa > Arthropoda > Insecta > Hymenoptera > Colletidae > Colletes > Colletes latitarsis. Next base: position 47,994,569 of record NC_135134.1, read on the forward strand.
GCGGTTATCTGCAAACTTCCTATCGTCGAATCGTAGCGGGAGGTCAAATAATCGTGGACACACCGTGTATGCACGCATCGTGTGCACACGATGCACAGGATCGACTGATCGAAAGTGTATAAGCGTTTCACATCGAGCAGAGCTATCTAAATACGTGCACGCATACAAGCGAGCACGCGCGCGCAGCCAGGCAACTATCCGAATACATATAACGCCACTGGATATTCATAATATGGTTAGCCGCGTATCGGCAAATATCCGAATTGGCGGATGTCCATGTCATCGCAGATATTCGTATTACCTAAATACGATTTACGATTTATCGCGCAAGCTGATATACATACAGGGTGTTTCGATAATCTTGACCGACTGGAATATCTCCGTTGCTTTTAACGACACGGAAAACCCGTGCAAGGAAAATGTTATTTATTTCGAAGCGATGGACTCCAATTCTTGAGTGATTTACTGTACGACATTTTAAGGCCAATGAATTTTTTTTAATACGCGTAATTAGCACAGTTTCCTAAACTTTTAATAGTAAAAAATTACGAAATTGTACTGTAACCTTTACTGTAAAACAGCTGTTTTTATATGGATAATAAAGTCTATAAATCTTGACCCCTTGACGTGAGCCAGTGTATCACACATTTCGTTTATACGTTATGTAAATAAAGTGTTAGTAATTATAGTATATATTCCTTCGAAAAATATATCGTTTTTCATAAATGTTTGCGTGCCATTGAAAATAACGAATATATCTCGCGTGGTCGAGAAAATCAAAGCACCCTGTATGGCGAACGGATTGACAAATATTAGCGGGTATACATATAAGTCCCCTAATGATTCGTGTTGTGCATGCAAACGAGAACACGTTCCACCGCGTTTTCTCGTTTGAGCGTGAAATAGGCCACGTTGCAATAAGCGGCCATGTTTTTGGGTTTATGACCTTTGTTTTTCGCTGAGTCGGTACTCGATCGATGTCCAAAGGCTTTTTATTATGCAGTCATACGGTATACAGAGCATGCGTAGTGTCATGGAAGTGTGTCATATGATTATCATAGGATTATTTAAGAAACGGTATCGCAAAATTTATAAACGCGTTTCGATTTGTTTAATTTCATTCCGCTAAGTTTAAATGGTCAAATTAATATAACTGATCTTAAAATTACCATTTACTTTATTATTATGCGTAACGTTAAACACAGTTACTGTGCATTAAAGGTATATCGATTCAACATTGAATTATTAATAATCATTGACATTCAGTACGTTCGGTTGTTAATATAGGATTAGCAGGAATGAAATCACGGGGCTCGCCTAAATATTAATGAAATTCTACAATGACGATGTAATGAATAATGTCTCTTTGAATACCGAACAGAAATCGTTTTACCGTTTCCACCAAAATGGCGACGTTAAAGACGTTTGGTGTCATCGTTCTATCGCGCAGGGGCACAAAAGCTGAAACCTATATAAAAAGATAGTTCAAATTACATAGAACGCAAAATATTTTAGAAGTGTACTATAGTTTGTTTAATCATAAAATCATCTGACCATGCAAGTAGCGTATAAAATGATTTTAAATGGCCTCGAATAGTGACAACTGATCGTCGATTAGCCAAAGAAACCCTGATAAACTTCTCGCCGGTTTCTGACAACAAAGCTTACTTCGATTTTGTCCCTGTTCCATTGCTCTCGGAGCGAAAAATAAACGTTTAAAGGCGAACTGACTGGAGGGTTCCCGCCTCGTAACAACGTGTTCTCGTTAGCTGGATTCATCGGCGATTGGAGCGCGTCGCGGAAGGACGATCCCGAAGACGAAAGGACAACAAGAGCGCAAAGTGCACGCGAGACTCTCCGCGTCGGAAGAAAGGGTAGGTCGATCGTCGAGGGGTGAAGGGGGCGAGGGATATGAGGAGGCTAGAGGCATGAAAGGAGCAAGATAGGGGAAAAAAGAAGCGGTGGCCGGGACAGAGCGAAAGAAAGGGAAAGAGAGACGTGTGAACGAGCCTCGGGCGAGATGGTTGGGTTAGGCTCGAACAGACACGGGTACGGGGCATAATAAAAAGATTTATTCGGCTTTTATCCCGGAGTTATTCAGCTCTTTTCATCCGGCCGGTGAGCCCGCGTTTTTTCTTCCTCGCTACTACCGCTGCCCCCACCCCCTCCCTCTCTTCACTCCCTCTTTATAAGTCTCCACGGGCGGAGCAATTCGACAAAGGGAGCAGAGGGAGCACCGGGGGGAGATGAGACGGAGATAAAGAAAAGAGGGGGAGGGGGAGGGCGGAGGACGGCGAAGCCAGAGGGCCCTGATTAAAATATACGAGCGAGCCTCGCGGATTTCTTCTTATATCCCCGGATCCTTATGTCTCACCCCCTCTCTCTCTCTGCCCATCCCACTTCTCCCTGATACACCCCCGCCAAGTCTACGTCCGACCTTTCTTTCGCTTCCCCTCGGATGCCCCCGCGTATTCGGGGAATTCGAAATGAGCTGCCATCGCGAATTCACGCGCGCGGAATTGGACCGAGCGTATATTTTACGCTCGTATCCCCCGTTATTAGGGGCGGGCGCGGGGTCGTTTTGCGTCGCGCGGCGATGGCTCGCGATAAATTCGCGCCCCGCCTGAACTTACAGCTCGTAACTCGCGATCGACGTCTCGCGCGACTGTTTCGCCGGTCGAGCATTAATGAAAGGGATATTCCGCGACGAATCGATCACTTTTTACCCCTCGTGGCACGGGGATTTTGTCGAAATTGAAATATAATGTTGTCCGCGGCAAATTAGGGACGGCACGAATTATCGTTTCGCTCGTTTCGAATTCATTTTACGGCGAAGGAATCACTGTATCGAGTATTTAATATATTATTTACTGGATTAATTTCAATTTGCGAAAATTATATCGTCGATACGTCGTCTTCTCGGATTTATTTCGCGGATAGTATATACAAGATGTTAACAATACTATAACAAGTGAAATTAATTACTCTATCAAAAAAAGAACGAGATTTCTAGAATCTAAAAAAGCCAATTTCCACGACGAATCACCCTATTTGCGATTACGGTTGTAATTGAAATATCGTAAGGTCAGCCCGAGGATCTTATTCTCCTAGTTCTGAAGCGAGAATAAATTGTCGAAGAAAATAATGGAACAATTCGTAAGATCTCGAACATCGAGACGGACGAACGTGCTTCGATCCGAAGAAGAATCACGTCCTCCTGGAGGAATCTTGATAACAAGAATTGTCTACTCGGTGGCAACTTTGATTTCCCTGCAATAAGGAAATAATACAACCAACTGAATTAAAATCGATCAAAAATGTACGGAAAAGGATGAACGAAAAATAACCGACGGTCCCAAAAAAACTCGTCGACATAACGGGTAAATTGGTAAAAACAGTGTAATATATGAATGTACTGTATTTCTTAAACGGACTCCGCTGTACATCGTATTTCAATTTCAACAATATCTCTGCCATCGAGCGGAAAAAGTGATCGATTCGGCGTGGAATGACCCGAAACGCTTTTTTCCCCCCGCTCGACTTTTGAGGGGGCTGTTTCGCGAAACTAGCTCGCGATACTTTTTTTCGAAGAGCCACTCGAAGTTGACGAGCGGCTTTCCGACCGCGTTCTGCAAAAAGTTCCGTCCTCGCGAAAGCTCGACACGTTACGACCACCGTATTCCGATTTTAAGCCTCCACCTGTGGGGTGGAATCGAAATGAGCCACATTGTTCTCTCGAAACATCGTATCTGATTATTCGCCCTAGTCATCTGTCTCAAGTATCTTGTACTCCGTGTTCAGCCGGCCGTTGAATTTTCAGCGAACATGTTCGGAATTAACCATACTTAAATATCACATTTATACGTGGAACAAAGCGACCAAACTCGGACCTTCGATTATTAGGTTGCGCAATAATACCGTTTTTGTTTTTTTTTTCTAAAGAGTATATATACAAAGAAATAAATAGCTAAATTATAAAGGAAATCGGCAATTACTCCAAGTTATTTTCAATTTCTTTTCTAAATAATTAAACGCGTTCGCCGAACGGAAGTAAATGTTCATTTTCTTCCCCGAACTTCCGCGTTTAAACGAAACAAATCGTTAACGCGCTAATTCCCGCGTACAGTTTTGTAAGAATTTTATTTACGCCTTTCTTCATTCTCGTTGGCAGTCCACGGATATTGCAACGCTTCCGTAGCTTGTATATTTTTACGCGTCCGTGCACTGATTTAGTACATATTAATGTTCGCGGCGCGAGGTAGCTTTTCAAAACACAGAAACCAGCGGAGAGAATCGTTCACGGCTATAAAGTTATCTTCGTAAACATTGAAACATATTGTAAGTGTGCGTATCGGTTTAAGCGCCGTACGTAATCGCGACTTTAAACGACGATGCACAGAATCGGTTTCGATGCGGGTTACCGGATGGCAGCTTTACGGTTTCGCTCGTGCTTCGACGATTTCCGTCGTTGATCGTACCTCGCAGCTCGTAAGTTTCTCGCCCGTATTTTTATCCACGATCACAGGCAAATCCCCGTCGATCGAGTCGTATTGAATTTCTTATTAGACGGAAGCACGGTTAACGCTCGATAGTAATTTCCATCGTCTCGAATGAAACATCCAGCTCGCCAGGCGACGGTCAATTAATGTTTGTCTCTCGGTTATTTGTGCAAGGAACAAATAATTGAACGCTACCAGTCGAAGCAGAGTTTAACTTCTTAAACGTTACGATCCATTGTTCGAACCCTCTTCGGTAACAATTTGTCGAACTTGAACGTACACATTTGTATCCCTTGGTACTGTTTCTATTATGCATAGATCCTGTGCTTTTATCTAAATTATTCTAGAAAAATTAAATCAGTGGATCCTTTTTCATGAACGTACAGAACGAGAGAAATTAGTTTGGACGTTAACGCAAGCGTTTGAGTGTCCCTTCGTTTTCAAAGGGCGCGTATTCTCGTCATGGTATAGGAAATTTATTTATAAAGATGGATGAAACCTTTAAGTAGATCACAAAAAGACGATGCAAACCTTTGAACACATGTTAATACGGGAGGCAGGGCAGAAGAGAATAAAAGAATAAAAATGCCTAAGGCAAAGGGAAAAGGGTGGAAAGAAAAACGATTAAAAACGATCAATCTCGGTCGAGCCATTGCAAATAAGCGATACATTTATTCATTGAACCGGAATGGATATTTAGAGATTTCAGAGTATCTTCATTCTATAACAGTATAAATATTCTGTACTTTAAAAGGTCAATAGCCCATCTTATTGGAAACTTAACAAGCACATATCAAATCGATTTTATAAAAATTTCACCAAGAGGCTATCCAGGTTTTGAATAATATAAATTGACTCGTGTGTTTTGTGTGTTTGCACCATACTTTTTAATGTAACGTTTGTTAAATAAAATTATTAACATCCTTTTTGCTCTTTCTGCCAGAATATAATAAAAATTTAAAATTCACAAAGGATTTGTCAGTGGCCGAAGAACCAACGTCGAAACAAAACCGTACAGATCTCGGTGGCTGGTTTCGCAATTTGTTCAGCGAAAAGGTATTCTTAAAAAACTCGCGTTTATAAGCCTCCGTCCCAACTTCGAATTAAAAACACTCGCGGTCGTTCTTCGTTCGGGCGTTTTCCAAAGATCCGCGAGAACTTTTAATTCGAAAATTCAAATTAAAGCGTCGCATTAGCGATTCACCGGGTCGGCCGGCGTTCGCGCGCCACTTAAGCCTTCAAACTCTTCCGTTCTAAATTTAAATTAAACCGTCCGATTATTAAATCCGCCCTCCTATCTCGCGCGCGATAATGAAACCGAGTGAAAGCGACACGCGCACAAAAGAGCGGTTCGACCGATCGCCGCGGATGTCCAAAGCTCCCACGAAACCCTCCTCCTCTGTCCCGTCGATTTTCCCGAATTAAAAACTATTATAACGGGCCAGAAAATAAATAACCGCGCGGCATGAATAGATTTTTAGAAACGAACGCGGAATAGGTAAGTGGACGAAAATAATGGTCATCGCAAATTTTCGAAAAATCGGCTCCTGGGCGCTGAATCCGTTCGTGAAATATTTATTCGACGGTCTGTGAAACTTTAAATTGAAACACACTGCGTTTTAACATCGGTTTTTTATTGCACGCACTCAATTACTTTTTAAACGAAGAGAGAGCGCAAAGGGAATTCCCTGTATTACGAGGAAACTTAGACAAATAAATAACATAACATTACAACGAATAAAATTTCGAAATTTCCATATTCGTCTATGGTAAATATTTAAAAATTATATAATAGACGGAATTTTGTAACTTTTTCTTAATGCTTTAAAATTGTAATACCGAAGTCAAAGCGTTGCTAACCTTTACGGTCACCGCTCGATATGCACGTTAAAATAAAAATTGTATTTTTAATAAAAAGAAAAGGCAATAGTTACCCCTGTCGCGAACACGATCGTTCCAAGGCAGCGTACCGATTCTGAATGGGGGAATCGTGTGGCTGTCAATGGAAGGAGAGAGAAATAAAAAAGAAAATAAAGGGAGCAAGGGAGATCGTTGATGGCTGTTCGCTCGACAGAAATAGACGCGGAGCCGTTTCAACATTCAAAGGTTTGCACCGCGACAAATTCCACCTTGGTGCAACCTTTCATCCTTGCTGGCGGCGCCTCCCTTTCTCGAGCAGGCGGCCTTGTTTATCACCGCCGTCATATCGGGGGGAGGAGGAGGTGGGGGCGGTTGCCGAGTCTCGAAAGAGAGACTCCTCGGCGTCGCGGCCGTAACGCAATTACGGCCGCACTTAATTTGTTTGAAGTACACTGCGCCACCGGCGGAGGTGTTAATGGCAACGCGACCTCATCCACTTCTACGGACCTCCCTCTCGTTCTTCTTCCCTCCGTCGCGTCGCCACCCTCCTCCCCTAAAAACATCCAGCTCCCTTTTCTGCCTCTCTCTCTCTCTCTCTCTGTTTCCACGCGGAGAGAGCACAATGCCGAGCCGCTGCAACCGGCTACAGGGTGGCTCGGGAAATAATCGGGGCGAATTTTTAACCGGATACGGCCGCCGCCTCCGACAAACAGTCGCCGTTAATTTGGCACTTCGCGAGCTCGTTTTCTCGCGGTATTACTTTCTTCTTTCCTTTCTCGACGCTCGTTCGGTTTCTCTTTTCAATTTTACCACCCCCGCCGGAGACATCGGACTCGAAAACCCGGAAATCCCCATGAATGGGAAGGGCGTCGCGACTTGACGTTTAATACTCGCGAGAAATCGTTAACCGGGGATTTTTCTACATTACAATGTTGCGATTTATTATTTCAATGGTATTTGTAATGTAATATAATTAAAATCAAATTATGTTTGAAAATTTTCATTGCTGTAATAAAGAATTTCGAGTACCGTATGTTTTAGTTGGGCACAAAATAATCATTCTCAGCAAAATTAACGTAATTTTTTGAAACCACAAAGGACAATATAGCGAAACCCACGCAACAGTTCTCTCGCGTTTCTACGATATGGATGTTTCCGGAACGCTCGGAGAGTCGTCCCGAGAAGGCCACTTAAATATAGTCTGGGTTGCGAAAGATTGTCTAAATCAAAGACCATGGTCTAGGACTGTTGTTGACGCGCAAGGCGGGGGTGTTTAAGACTGGGGAACACAATTTCCAGATGTTGAGTTTACCAGACACGCCCAGACATTCAAAAAGGCCACCCAAGACACTTCAAACAATAGATCCACTCCAAGATAGTTCTAAACATTCTGCAGAGACTTTCAAACATAAATCTTCTACCACCTACGCCGCACGCGATCCGTACTCCGGCAACAAATATTATCTACGCACATATATTTGCGTTTCGTACGCGTAATCCCATTTGTTAGAACTGTTGTCGGAAAACGTCGTCGAATAAGTAAGATTTTCAACCCGGATAGTCGATGTTCATCGAAATCTAATCTGCAATACCTGACGAAATCGTTATTTACGTAGCCAAACAAATACTTTACTAGTCTTGGATCCGCTTCAAAAAATTATAAAATATATTGCTAAATGTATAAAGTAACTTGATATATTACAAGGCAATAGAACCTTCATTATCGAACGAAGAATTTATTCATAAGGTCGTTGTTATCGTATTTTGCTGCCCTCGTGTATCAAGAACGAAGGAAGAATTCCTGGAATATTATCGGTTCGTATTAACCAGAAATTATTATAAATTAAAGTTATATACAGCGTCGGAAACACCGAAGCACCGATATTTAGAAAACATATTCCCTTTCAAACCGCGATCGTAGCTTGTTTACGGATGATTGTGCCGGCATCGAGCAGCCGGGGATCGATTCGCGCGACTCCGGCTATAGAGATAATGCTATAAATATGTAACGCGCCCGCGGGCGTAATCGTATTACCAGTGTAAATAACGCAATTGCGTACAGTTTCGCGGTTGTTAATTAAATGGCTCGCAGTGAAACGCGGGAACACGCCGCGAAACAGTTATTAACGGGAAAGTCTTTGACGCGTCTCGCCCTCGATGAGAATTACGTAAGTGATAACGCAATTAACCGACAATTTTCGGGATAGAGAGTCGGCAATTACGGGCTCGCGATATTACGATCGGTAAATTCGAAACGTCGCGCAACGGTAAACAGATATTTTCCAGAAATTCTTCGACGATTACCCACACCCGCGTCTACGATCGCGTTTGCAATTTCCAACATCGAACGGGGCCCCCGCGAACGGGCAATATTTGCGATTGGATCGCGCCGAAAACCTGGTCCCGACGAGGACCGGCCGTTTATTAGAGAGCCGCTGCGAACCCCTTCATTTCGTTCGCGTGCAACGAACGGCGATTTTCGGTTTTACACAACGTCCCTGTCTCGCGTTACGCGGCCGCGTTTTACGGGGTTTGGCCGGGACACGGGGCCGGATATTCGCTTTTTCGCCGCTCGCCGTCCCGGGTGTCCGCCGCGCGATTTCGCAATTTCGCGGCAAACTATCGCGTTACCGCGATCGATTTCATCGTGTGCAAACCGGCCGATATTAAATTTCAATGAGCGCGTATGTACGCGATAATCCGCGCACGGTCCGCTCGCCGTGCAACGAGACAGGATTACGCGATCCTTATTGAAATCGTAAATATCGAAACGGCCACTTGCAAAATTAACGTCCAACGATTAACCCCTGCGGCGCTATAACGTCCTGTCGCGATGGCGATACTCTTTGCGGGACAAGCGTAAGAAGAATGTCATAAGACGCTTGCGGAATGCAAATTATTAAAGTAAGCAAATTGACGATCGACGGATGCTGGTGAAATAGTAAGAGTTCTATAACGATAATATTTTTATATCCACGAAGAATTTTGCTATTCTGCAACTGCAGCTAAATTCATAATGCAAGAGCAAGATTACTTTGAGAATCCTGGCTAGAACAGTGTAAACTATATGCTAACTACTAGGGTACTACAGCCAAAAGATAACTTTGGGATTTCGACAACATCGCGAACACATCGAGTAATGTAGTCCGTGGACCAAAATCGATCAACCGCTCGTAATACATCGTTGAAACGAACGCATCGCGTCCGACAGCCGGTTACGTGGCTCCCGGAATCGTGGAACAGCGTCGCGACACCGGCTGCTCAAAATTGCAACGGAGATCGTGTCAGTTACCCCGGTTCGCGCGACGCTACAAAGGCACAACGGGTCTCTATCCAGGGTTTCTCGTTGCGGGTCGCTGGTTGGATCACGTCAGCCACCCCCGCGTTCACGCGCAGAGTCGAAGTCAGAGGTTCGCGAGGGATGCGCGTGTGTCCGTGTAAAAGACCTCTGTAACATGCTCGAACGTGCACACACGGATAGGGTGGGTGTATCGCGGTAACGCGGAGCGGTTGCTCGAAAGCCGCATCGTCGGGCAAACACAGCCCCGGAGCCAGGTTGGGTCGTGCCGGGGTTTGGTTGTCGTTCGCGCGTTGCTCTCCAGTGGAATAGGTGGAGAAGATATGAGGAAAGGTGGGGTCAAAGAGAGCCAGAGGGGCCACCGGAGCGAGTCTGTTAATTGGACTAATTACAGTAATTACTGAAAGTTTCAGCAGGCTATGAGCGAGCAAGACGGGAACAGAACGGCGTAATACGGCACCGGCACGAACGCACACACCATCGTCGACGGTCTCGCGAGTTGGCTGCGTCGTCGCCACCAACACCGAACCCGACACCGACGCCTCGACCCTCCTCGTCGCTCATCGAGCGCGCCGTGACACGGAGCCGGGTATTAGCGCGAGCGCGACCGCCACCAGAGCGTGGAGCACCCTCCTATGGCTGGATACGCTTGTTCTCGTATTTAACCTCCTTCGAGCCCTCGTCCCGCGCCCGTCGCGTCGACGCGACGATCCTGCCCGTCGATTTCGAACCCCTGCGAACCCAACGACACCCGTAACCCACTACCCGACGGCCAGCTTTGATCGAATTAGCGATTATCATTTGATATTTAGAGGGACGTCGGACCCCTCGAAAGGGTGCAAGGGTCGCTGGGACACCGTCGACGACCCTGCTTTCACGACGAGAGCTTGGGCACCCCTGGGACGCAACGCAGAGGGATGCACTCGCGCGACTCGTTTCCGTGATTTTGATATCGCGACGAGGGATGAGCGATCCGCGCCACGACCATTTGTCAGCGTGTTTCTCTCGATTTTTAATTGTTTACCTCGAACGAAGGAAATGGGGACGAGACGAGGAACGTAAATCTTTAGTGATTTCATGATTAGAATCTTGGCGATGGCAAATTGGGACTAGAGAAGTTAGCCAAATTTCAGAGAGATATGTATAAAATTCGCGCAATTTTGTAACGCTTGATACACACTGTTGAAGTTTTTTCCTTAAATTTTCTTTTCTAATTTTACCACTCTGAGGCTCAACAATTTTATGGGACGGTAAAACAAAGATTTCGCCATAAACAAAGTATGTATCTGATCGTGAGTATTAATAAAGATTAACTTTCGCAGTGAAGCTGTTTTGTGACACTCTTTATTTTTGCTCTTTCAAATATATTGCGTTGTTAAACGTTCATGAAACTGTCGGTGATGATGGTATCCGCTCTATTCTCGTTTGGTATCAATTTATTATCCGTCGGCAGTTTGGATTACATTTAACAAGTCTCTGCATAGTGGTCTACTCTCTCGCACATTGGAAATTCAATCTAATTATCCCTACATTCAAGTCCGTTGATAAATCGCTCATGAATAACTATAGATCCATTCTCGTTCTTAATACCTTCGTCAAAATTATTGAGAATATTATATCTAAACAATGCCAGATTTGATAGCTCTAATTAATCTCCCATTACATTTCGATCCTTTAATTTGCGATCAACTTCAAAATAGGTAATCATAATTACTTTCAAATATAATTTTAAAATCATATATGATTGCAAATATTAATTGCTGTCAAACCATTATAGATAATTCAAAAGAAAACGAAATCGAAAAAATAGAACAAAGTTAAGAGGTTTAAAAATTTTAAAAAGCTGCTAGCAATTTATTATTTAATCCTAGAATTGAGCGTTCCGGATTTAATCCAAATTAATTGTTAATTGTAACTAATGGGGGCTTCAAAAAGGGAGAAAATGTTTATAGAGGAGCGAGTAAGAATCAAGTAATGATTATTACAGACAGAAAAATAAGAACCGATGAAAGAACAAATAAATTCATAACAGGTTTTGCGATTGGCTGCGTTAGCGGTACAACTTGAATTGCTATGAAATATACATGATGTCATGCGCGAATCGAATGCGCTGTGAGTCGATGTACTTCACGCGCGCCAATGTCACAGCGCCACCCCTCGTAAAGCGCGACGATGAGTTATTGCACGCGCGTCTTCATTGCGGCTAATGGAGAAGTTCCGATGAAAACCGAAATGAACCGGCAACGGCCTTTGTCCGTGGCGCAGGTGGGAAGGAATTAATCATAACGGAGATTATTTTGACGGTAATTAACGAGTAGGCGAGTTCTCCGTTTAATCGACGGGCGGGAGCTGTTTCGCAGCTCGTTTATAGCCGCGGAAATAGAAACCAAACCGTGGAATAATTCAACGTGACTCGCGTCACTTCGTTTAACGACACAAACAATACAAAATTGTGAAAAACCAAAAATTTCGATTTCATTACATATATCACAAATATTTAATATACAATAAATCATAAATATTCGTATTAAAAATTATTTATCACACTGTGAAATATTTAATTATGATATTAAAAAAATGCGAAGTACGAGAAAATCCTAGCCTGAAGTAAATACCCGCGGTCATTATCGTCAAAGATAACGAGCGTACAACAGAAGTTACAAAACATTGTATGTGACTCACCAATCGTTGACTGTGATGAAGTAATGTCGCCAGGATACGTTGACAACGAAGCTGTTGACCAATAGAAATCGTCGTTGAAGTCGTCTACATAGTCCTGCTAAAGTCGCATATCCAATTACTAGATGTAGAAAAACTGTAAAAAAATAAAAAAAAATGAGAAATTGTTATTAAAATTATAGACATTTCATAATTTAATATAAAAGATTCTACATTCAAAACTAATCACAGGTTTTTGATAATTTAGACAATTTTAAACTAATAGCAAAATTTGAAAATAAAATTTTTTTTAAATGTGCATAGATAAATGTAGGATGTACTTACGTTTTTAGTATTTGCTCATGAAGCAGCACCCATAAGTCATCTTAGTTGATACACTGACTCTAACCTCAGTAACGAGCAATTCTAATGTTTAAACAATAATTGAAACAAACAATAATGACAATAGTAAAAGATTTACTAATACGTAATAGACACTGACTCGACTTCGCGTTTGCCTAAAATCGAAACGACAATCTACTAGAAGTCACTGTGCTTCTAAAAACAATAAACTATTTACGAAGCAACCACTGATTCTACCGACCACATTGCTCGCGGTCATCGAAATGTCTGAAAGAAAACCTGAAATTAAAAATAAAGAACAATTAAGTAAATATGCTATCCTGTTTCCTTTTTTCTTATTATTTTTATGTTTCTCGTAGAAAATACTGTGTTTCAATAAAAATAATTGTACAATTTGAAATCATTATATTATAACCTTTAATTATTAATAAAGTCGAATAAATATTCAATATCCATAAATATGCAATCGCGAATATGCAGTCGTCATCTAACGACGCCCTCTGAAATCGTCAAACAATCGAAATCACGTACGCGTCATAATTAAAAATCTATTTCACATTTATCTCAACACAGGCCTGTCTATTTATCGATTTAAGACTACATTACATACTACCAAATCGACTAAATCGACAAAAAAACAACAATATATAAACATTTATAGGTACATACTTACCCATTATAACAAAGTAGAGTTTGCTGATATCGAACTGCAAATTCCTTCGATCGAAATTTCTAGACAAGATGGAGTCGTGTCGATGCTGTGCCGGTAGCGTTCCTTCCAGTTGAACTGCAGCAAAGTCTGTAACACAAATAAAACACAAATTACGAACCAATGCATTAAAATATACGCACCTATATGTTAATTAAGCATTAAGTTGACCCGAGATGTAGTCTATGAATTGCTAATTACGTTCACAAGACATCATAATTGACGACGATTACATGGGAAGAGCACGTGCGAAATAGGTTAAACTTTTTTCGCGATTTCGTCTAAATTTACCATAGAAATTTTATAATAGTAAACGAAAGTACCAACACAGAGTGAGGGATAATAGTGGTAGCGATTAAAAACGTTTAGATCACAATAATTAAGAAGGACGTACCTTATTAGGCGCGAAGCCTGTCAACGTAACTCATCACACCAGTTTCCACAGAAGGAATGACGAACAGGATCGGACGTGCCTCGCGCGCGAAGAGTGGGGAGTGGGGCGAGGGAATCACGTAGTCCGTCTCGACTTTCGATGTGTATCTTCGAAACAGAGGTTAAACCTTATATCTGGAATAACTGAAAATAAATAAAATAAATATAATAAATACAAAACGATACCAGATAAACAATTAATTACTTAATGATTTATTATTCTTATACTCTTATGACGTCACAATGCGAAGCTGCCATTGGTTCTGCTTGAACATCAAATATCGATCTGTCATTGGTTACGTAAGTAACTAGATCGATTGAGATTCAATCTCAATTCGTTTCTCATATAAATGTTCCTTTTGTGTATAGTATATTTTCTAAAGTTATTTATTTTAATCCTCACTTGATTAACATAAAACTCTATCTTAATTTTGTGTCGGTAACATTAGGTTTGACACATAATGGTAAGAACCACGAACTATATGCAGATCAAACTATTAGTCTACAGTGCAGCCATAAACGAAGTATGGTGTAGATGTCACAAGCAATACTTTTTTCGTAGCAGACAGATAAAGGCCACAGACTCTGTATAATGTAGACGTGAAAAGCAAGAGTTTTTTCGTGTCTCACGGACGAGGAATTCGTAATCCCAGCTGCAAGGTGAAGTCGAGAGACGAGCGTCCGAGAATATAAACACAACCTAACCAAGCGTTCGAAAGACAGCAAACGTATCGGATTACTGACCCTGGCTTACGAATGCTAGCTATGGTAAGAATAAAATTATTTTTAACAAAAATTGTAAAATACATAACAAATAGATATAAATGAGTAATAGACTAGTACAAAATTTAGCGAGAGTCAATGTCCTACGCTGTAAAGCACAAATATCGTGAAAAATTAATGTTTTTATGTATTCTATATATATATCTTTTGTCTGTGTTGTTGCTTTCATAAAATTTGTATGAAACTATTACTGTGTCAAACCCAATGTTGTCGATACAGAATCAAGATAAATTTTTATGTAAATCTCGTGAGGATTAAAGTAAATAAATTTAGAAAATATAGTATACACAAAAGGGACATTTATATGAGAAATTGATTGCAAGTTAATATTATACATTATATGTTTTTATGGTTACAATTAATATATTTCCATCGATCTAGTTACTTACGTGTCGCGTAATACATATATCGATATTCGATATTCAAGCAACGTCACTGATTGGCTGTTTCGCATCGTGACGTCACATGGGTATAAAGATAATAAATCATTAATTAATTGTTTGTCTGGCATCTTTTTGTATTTATTATATTTATTTTATTTATTTTCAGTTATTCCAGATATAAGGTTTAACCTTTCTTTCGAAGATACACATCGAAAGTCGAGACGGACTACGTGACTCCCTCACCCCACTCCCCACTCCTCGCGCGCGAGGCACGTCCGATCCTGTTCGTCATTCCTCCTGTGGAAACTGGTGTGATGAGTTACGTTGACAGGCTTTGCGTCTAATAAGGTACGTTCTTCTTAATTATTGTGATCTAAACGTTTTTAAGCACTACCACCATTATCCGTCACTCTGTGTTGGTACTATCGTTTACTATTATAAAATTTCTATGGTAAATTTAGACGAAATCGCGAAAAAAGTTTAACCTCTTTCGCACGTGCTCTTCCCATGTAATCGTCGTCAATTATGATGTCTGTAAACGTAATTAGCAATTCATAGACTACATCTCGGGTCAACTTAATGCTTAATTAACATATAGGTACGTATATTTTAATGCATTGGTTCGTAATTTGTGTTTTATTTGTGTTATAGACTTTGCTGCAGTTCGACTGGAAGGAACGCTACCGGCACAACATTGACACGACTCCATCTTGTCTAGAAATTTCGATCGAAGGAATTTGCAGTTCGATATCAGTAAACTCTACTTTGTTATAATGGGTAAGTATGTACCTATAAATGTTTATATATTGTTGTTTTTTTGTCGATTTAGTCGATTTGGTAGTATGTGATGTAGTCTTAAATCGATAAATAGACAGGCCTGTGTTGAGATAAATGTGAAATAGATTTTTAATTATGACGCGTACGTGATTTCGGTTGTTTGACGATTTCAGAGGGCGTCGTTAGATGACAACTGCATATTCGCGATTGCATATTTATGGATATTGAATATTTATTCGACTTTATTAATAATTAAAGGTTATAATATGATGCTTTCAAATTGTACAATTATTTTGATTGAAACACAGTATTTTCTACGAGAAACATAAAAATAACAAGAAAAAAGAAAACAGGAAAGCATAGTTACTTAATTGTTCTTTATTTTTAATTTCAGGTTTTCTTTCAGACATTTCGATGACCGCGTGCAATGCGGTCGGTAGAATCAGTGGTTGCTTCGTAAATAGTTTATTGTTTTTAGAAGCACAGTGGCTTCTAGTAGATTGTCGTTTTGATTTCAGGCAAACGCGGAGTCGAGTCAGTGTTTATTGCGTATTAATAAATCTTTTCCAGAGCATCGTGGCTCTCGTTACTTTATAAATCGCGACAGTAGAGTCATTTGTACGCCGATTTTGATTTTCGGTCGCGTTAATGTACTCTTGTCATTATTGTTGTTTTCAATTATTGTTTCAACATTAGAATTGCTCGTTACCGAGGTTAGAGTCAGTGTATCAACTAAGATGACTTATGGGCGCTGCTTCATGAGCAAAAAATGTAAGTACGTACATCCTACATTTTATCTATGCATGTTTAGAAAAAAATCTTATGTTCAAATTTTGCTATTAGTTTAAAATTGTCTAAATTATCAGAAACTTGTAATTAGTTTTGAACGTAGAATCTTTTATATGAAATTATGCAATGACTAAAATTTTAATGACAATTTCTAATTTTTTCTTCTTTTTTATAGTTTCTTTAGATCTCCTAATTGGATTCGTGACTTCAGCAGGAGTATGCAGACGATTTCGCCGATGATATCCAGTGAACAGCAGCATAATCATCGGGTTCATCATTTCATCATACTCAACGATTGATAAGTTGCATGTAATTTTATTCCTTCAGTCTCCGATTTTGTCAAAGGACGAAAGGTCCGAATCGACATCGGTGACTGATTGTATACGTAGTTGGCGAATGTAGTGACCGCGGGTATTTTCCATACCCTAACTTTTATATTTTAACTTTTATTATTTTATCATTTAGCTCAGGCTAGGGTCTTTTTATATTCCGCGTTTTTAAATGCTTTCCACCACGCATTTTTTGCAAGTTACGCAGATTAATCTTCACTAATTAAAAGACACAAAGAACACATAGAATTGATTTTAACCAATTAACTATATTTGATGCTAATGATCCTATATTACATATAGTTTATATAAAACATGAAAATAAAAATAATTAACATAATTAAACATTTTTTGTAATTCATTTAAAACGCAAAATTAAAGATAAATTATATAATTTAATGTAATGTCATTATCTTAGTATTTTTTAAAAATGAAACTTTGGTTGGCTAAGTATTAAAATGAAATTACACGATAATGTTTATAATATGAATCTGATATGAAAATATTTTTACTTTTAATTACATTCATTATACAAGGTTATACTGTGGACATTATTATGCATACAGGGTGTTCGGCCACCCCTGGGAAAAATTTTAATGGGGGACTCTAGAGGCCAAAATAACACGAAAATCAAGAATACCAATTTGTTGATGGAGGCTTCGTTAAAAAGTTATTAACAATTAAATTAAAAAATTTCAAATCGTTTTGGAAAAATTATTTTCGGTTGCGGGGGTCAATTACAATCAGTTTTGGTGAATAGACCTACCCTCGAAATCCTGCTCATTTTCAAGAAAAAAATTCAATACGGTTGGAACTTTAAACGTTAATAACTGTTTAACGAAGCCTGAATCAACAAATTGGTATTCTTGATTTTCGTCTTATTTTGGCCTCTAGAATCCCTCATTAAAATTTTTTCCAGGGGTGGCCGAACACCCTGTATATTAAATGTTGATCATTATTTGTATTTTCTTCGTTTGCCATTACAATATAATTTAATGATTATCATATTATATACAAAAAGACATTCTGCGATGGGTAAATTTCTGAATCAAAATAATGTGCATTGTATATTGTTTTCATGTTTTACAAAATTTACTTTCATGGCGCAATCATACCAAGAGTGGGCTGCAACAAATGGCTGTTCATTTTCATCTTCGGATGAGGATGGAGAGTTATTCTTTGTAACTACTAATGTCACTATATTCGCTTGTAATTATAGTAGTAGTTGTAGTTTTTCAGGTGAACATATGGAATCATTAGTATAATTAGCGTTGCGCATTATTTGATACGCAGTTTTATTAGTGTCGCGAAATATGAATATCAATCGCGTTTGCTTTTAGGATAGCGTTGCGACAATATCAATATATCACGATAATAACTATTAGAGTTGCGAACAATAAATATTTTTCGTGTTTCCTTTCAGAGTAGTGTCACGAATAAGAACTGATAACGGTTTTGCTATTAGCGTTGCGAAGTACGAATTATTTCTTTATCTAATTAAAGTTGCAAATGATTTGCATCAATTGTATAGTTCGCGACGCGAACGATTTTTCGTGTTTGCTTTTCAGAGTAGCGTTGCGTGTAAACATTAATCTCGGTTTGCAGTAGCGTTGCGAAATACGAATACTAATCGCGTTGCAAGTTGCAATATGAACTCGATCGCGATTGTTTTTAGTGTTGCGATTATTTTTTCGCGTTTGCTTTACAGGGTAGGGTCCAGAAGTCACGAAGCAGCAGAATTAAATGGTACGTCAGTTATGATCCTTCGTTATAGATCCTTTTCTAGTAACTCGTCAAAATTTTAGTAATTTAAATAGGAGGTAACTGTTGGAAGTCGCGAATAATCCGTTCCACTTTGCACAGACATTTATGATCGAGGAATTACACGTTCCTTGGGTTAAACAGAGATCGATTACGAGTACGCGACGTTTATTACTCTAAAAAATTAATTATTCTGGTTTAAAGAATAGTCTTAAAGTCCACGTACGTTGCACAATCAAGGCTGAGGAGATGAATTGCGTTGGTGCGCGTCGGAGGATCGTGTCTATAATAATTCAACGCTTATCCCGGCGAATCGACAACGTCGGTAGTATAACCTGAATTCAGCGAAACGAAGGTGCAATAAAACGCTTGGCCGGGATGACATTTTTTTAAACAGCCCTTCGCCTTTCAATGCGAGACGGTTGCATTCGCGAGGGGAGGGTGGAAATATTGCGACAGAGTTGCAAGCGCAGCGGAAAGGTGAGCCGGAAACGCGAAAGCGATATAAAATAACGTCTATATCAGCCGTGTTAAGGGAATTTATACGTACAAATGAAATAGCACGGTTAACTTTCGGATTATTGGAGTCACGACTTCAAGCTAGTTCCAGCTACGTGAAAATTATACCAGTAATATACTAATATTAGCTTCCCCGACGTGTGTATAAACGTGTTCCTGTGTTCTGCAAGCTACGTATATTCCCGATGATAAATGTCTGTTAGATAAAATATCACGTTAGACGGATCTGGCAAGCAGAACGTGTCACTTTCTCTTTCGCGGGAGAAAATACACGCGAGCCGGAGAACATATTTCAGAATAATGTCACAATCGCTGCGCCCGTAATCAGATCGATTCCTAAAAGTTTCGGAATATATTACACGGCGTGGGGCCACTCGGTGCAGAAAGATTTGCATGATTTCAAACTGGATTGAGATTGATGATGTTATGATTAGCGCATGTAACAAGCGCGTTGAACGACGTTAGAATAGTCGTTTGTGCATCGATTACGAAAATGTGATTCAAATGGTCGTCAAATATCCATTATCTTTACGCGGAGAATGATGCCTTGGATTTCGTACCTCGTGTAGACGATTGCTCGAGCCTGACTACGACTACAAATCTGCCGGATTAACGAAAGAATAACGTTAAACTTTACACGGTATTTTGAATCTAACGATAAGAACGTGCAGTGATTTCTGATAGAACGATACACGTTTAGAGAGCGTTGGTCCAGAAGAATCTAATCGTAACATTTTTAATTTGACAACCAGGCAAGAATACTCTTAGAGATCTATGTCTTTTTATCTTAAAATCTTGAACAATGGAACCTTGAGAACATTTTCTGCCTACCATAATATTTGGCCCTTCGAACCGAGATTGGTTTGCTATTTGTTTTTCTACCGTCGAAAGTAGGGAAGTTGTTTAGGTGGTCTGGGTTAGTCTCCTTGTATATTCGGTAAAATTAACATTTAAAGTGCGAAGGTTCAAAACTTCTCAGTGGCAGTAAACAAAATATAAAGCAAAGAATTACATAAACGTGAAAGCAGGTAGAGTTAAAAAGGTGTTGTTAAATTCTGGTCACGAACTCGAACGTTCGCGTTTGAATGGCCCACTGCGTATATTCGAATAAATATACGCGACTAACCAGAGATTGACTTTCACGGAAAGGAAGGAAAAGCAGACAAACAAACCCTCGACTCCATCAAAGCCAAGATCGAAAAACACGCGTCGACGAGTTCTTTTCTCCGCTTCCATCGCCATCCCCATCTACCCACCCCCCTTTGGTGTCCCGTATCCACGCGGAATTTCGATAAGCGCGATTCGATATCCTGTCGTTTGTAGCACACCGAACGATCCCATCCAGCGGGGCGTAATACACGGGAGACCGTCCTTGTTATTTTTCGCAGGATCTGTCAAGAGGGCGGGAACTAGGATTTGGAGCGAAACGGGACGGGAAAGATGTTGCCGTAGCACGCGACGGGTCCTTGCAATCTCGTAATATTCTCGAAGGAGAGAGCCGCGATCTCTGAAATCCCCGGAGATTTCAGCGAAATAAAGGTCGGCCTCGGTAAAAGGACGAGTGGAATGGCGATGTAGCCGCCAATACACACGTTCGTCAAACTAGGGCCACGTCTATTCGAATAATTTATTACTACGATACTGTGTTTATTACTTACCGTAGGCGATCAAATTCTTACTTGCACCCGTGAAAAACACGTTTTAAAATTGATAACAGGTATTCTCGATTATCTCGCCAAGGCAAAACATTAAGTCTTCCCCGAGAAAGCTAGAGTAAATATACATATAGATTTTGTTTATCGAGAACTTAAGTGTTAAGTAGTAACAGGTTACTACTGTTGATTTTAATTCAAACTTGGATTTGTCACTCCAAATGATCGATTTCCAGAATGAAATTGGTTTTTTATAATACTCTTGTGCAAATTTTAACCGCTTCAATGCGTTGACTTTAGAAATGTAAGAACGTTTTCTTAAAATTCGACCGTATAGTGAATGAGAATCCAAACTAACCTAGCGAAGAAACTCTATATTTACGATGACCTATGCAAGGCGGATCGCAGCCAATTTGCTAATATTATTTAGTTTTTAATTAATAATTGCATTACCCAGCTAAGAATGATACAATTATTGATTAAACGCTAAATAATATTACCCAGATCTCACCACGTGGAGGTTGCTGCGAATGGAGATCCACCCTAACCGAATCCCATCCACCCTCCATTAATAAAGAGCTTCTGTGACCAACGATCGTTGGTCGATGAAGCAACAAACGAAAGTGCAACCAATGAAAGGTGCACAACCAACGAAGAGAGTATTTGAACCAAAACGAGAGTTTGTATTCAAATAGAACCCTGCCTGACATAATAGTTAATATAGATAACGTTGGTCGAAGAAGCAATAAACGGAAATGCAACCAATGAAGGAAACAACCAACAAAAGAGTTTTCTGAGAAAGAATTTGCCTCAACAAAACAACAAAATATAGCCTGCCTGATAGAATAGTTAATACAGACAACTAAACTCCTGCCTAACTATAAATCTAAATTAATTCACATCCTACCTATCTGATTATTTAACAAAATACATTAAAATATGTACTTCCTTGATGTTTCTGATGTATTTTCTGTTTATCCCACGATGATTTCCTGAAACACAAACAAAACAATATGAAACAAAATTGTAACAATTCTTAATTCTTACTTCCGTAAACCTAGAACTTCCATAGGAATATGCTCTGTAACAGAAATTTAATAGATTAGAAATAGAACAAACAAAAATTTGACATTCGTAAACCTACAGATACTACAACTACAGGCAAGTGCAGTGACAAAGTGAAAATAGTACATAATATATGTTACTTTGATTCTACAATGTATTCGTCGCGAAATATCTTCTTGCACGTAAATTTAATGATATATTTTAATAAGTAAAGAAAGACTTTGGTTATCTTCGATACCGAAGATATCCAAAGTCGTAAAATTAATTATGAAAGTGAATTTAATTACTGAAAAATATAAAGAACAATCGGAAACTACAAATTTGACACTAATTTCAAGATGAATATAATTACAAGTAAAAGATATTAGAATGATGACTCTACTTTCGATCGACGGTACGATATTTGTCATACTAAAAATCGCGGCGTGCAAAAACATCGCACGCTTAAATAAAACGCGACGCGACCCGACGCGTGCTCATAGCGTGCAGTGAGTGTGGGTATCAAATTGATCCCCCCCGGCCTTGATTATCAGAAAAGCAAGTCACGGTTGAAACTGGTCACTCTACTTCTCTACGTACACCGCCGGGTCCCAGAGAACACACGATTACAAAGGGACCCGACTTAGTACTGAGAAAGGACCTGAATCAAGACCTCTCGACGTCGGTTATGCTCTTTTCCGGATAAAGAGGAGAATAATCCCTCCGCCAAGGCCCCACTTAAGCTGAACCAAGCTGCACCGGGGTTGAAGCGGTTAGAGTTATCAGACCTACTACACAGGTGATCACGTGTTTCATTTCATTAAACAGAGGTGATCGAGCAAAACTCTCTGATCCTTTCAGTCGAGACATAATCTCGGAAAGCGAGAACCAGAGAACGAGCGAACTAGAGAAACTGATGTATGTACTCGTTATATATTCATTTTAAAATGAGTGTCAAATTTCAAATAGTTGAATCTACTATGACATTTGTCATCTCAAAAATCGCGGTATGCAAGAAGATTCGAATTTTAAGCAAAAGATCCGAAGATAAAACAATATACATGTGTTACTACTCACGCGGTCATTACACTTGCCAAAGAGAACACGTATACAACCAGTCACCCATGTCGGTTAGGACTAAACGTCCTAACCGACATGGGGGCCGGAGAAATAAAAATCATATTCAACTCACTGATTCTGGCTGTTACTCACCACGGCCTGGCATTGGTCAGCATTGGTCAGTCCTGGTCACTCCTGGTCACTCCTGGTCAGTTCTGGTCAGTTCTGGTCAGTCCTGGTCAGCTCAGTTCACTAATGGCCAGAGGTAGGCCCCCGAATTCGCGAGACCCGATCCCCCTGGGAGACCCAGGGGTACTGAGGGAGTACGCTAGCAGTGACTCCTTATACCTCTTTCTAAGGTGGAAGAGTGGGGAGACGGAGACCAAGTTGACAGTTAAAGACAGCTTGGTCTATCGAACAACTATTTCGGTTGGCCCTACCTTTTGGATTCCTGGACCTTTGATCTTGATGTCAGCCTCACTGTTGACCATCGATGACCATTACCTAATCGTTGTTGACCAGTGAATAACCAACGACCCATTAAAACCACGACAAAGTCGAAGATTAAAGCCTTCTTAGAAGGATCCTCTTAAAATTTAATGCACGACCTTTTTAACATTTTGTTCCATTTTGAAGGAGTGTATCTCAAGACTAGGAAATAAAAAAATAAATGTTAATCGGACATCGCGGATAATCGGTACAATAAGACATACAGTAAGGGGCATAAGTGACCACAAGTTTTGCATAAATCATTATTTATTACTAGGAATATAAAAGAATAACACAAACTAAACATTGTAATTATTTTTATCACAGTTAGAAGTAATATAAGAAAGTCTTTCAGTAGTTAACATCTTGTTGATTCATGATGCCATTAATTTGGTGCAGTGATCCAACACCAAATGCTGTTAGGCACCCCCAAAACATTAGGGATCCGCCGCCATGCTTTACCGTTTGCTTTACATGTCGTGGTTTAAGCCTTTCATTTTTACGAATCCAGCACCAAGACATGCCATCTGAACAAATTCTGTTAATTTTGGTCTCGTCTGACCAAATAACACGTTCCCATTCAGTAGTTGTCCAGTTTTGATACTTTTTGGCAAATTCCAAACAAAGTTTAATATTTTTCTTTGATAACATTGGCTTCTTTTTCTTCTTAATGCTTCTAAAGTCAACTTGTTTGAGGGTTCTTCGTGCTGTCCACTTACTTATTTGTATATTCGTATCTTCTTTTAATAATTGTGCAGCCATGGTGGCACTTGAAGCTTCACCAGATGTGACAAACCGTATAATTCTTCGTTCATCCTGCGGCGATAACTTTTTTGGTCTTCCTCCAACATTAAGTAATATATTTCTTTTTTACAAGAGCAAGAAGGAAAGGCTCACACTAGCGTTCTTTATCGTTTTCCTGAAATTGTGCGGTAGTATATGCCTGCTATCCCCACCACTCTGTTAGACGCTAAGGAAGTTCGTCGTCACTATTGTCAATTTCGATGCACTCAATTATGCCCGATCTGGCCACACTGGCCTGGGAGCCTCGTCGGGGCGAGATCAGAAGGTACCGTGCAGCCGGGGGTGAGCGGCGACGAGGTGGTGTGAGATTAAAAAGAGGCGGCGGTGGAGGAGAGGCTGGAGAGAGAGAAAAAAGGGAACGTTGGTTTAGAGAGGAGCATAGGGGAGGGGATTGCGGAATGGCCGAGGTTGCCTGCTGCCGCCGTGATAAAAAGTAAATGAGGAACAAAGGTCCCGCCTTTGGCGACCAGCACGGAGGGGGGTGGAAAATGTAGGGACGAGGGGGATCGGGATAGAAAGAGAGAAAAAGTTTTAGCAGGGGGCGAGGAGAAAGAGAGACACTCCGACCGTCGGCAGACGTGCTGAGAATAATGCCGACGGAATTACACGGCCGGTAAGGGAGTCGGCAGTGTTGGCGGGGCGGTGGTCTGTGTCGGTGGATCGACGAAGCTCGAGGGATAGGAAAATCGGGGAAAATTAATTGATAGAGCCTACACAGGTAATTAAGTTTTCAGAACGTCCCGGCTTTATTCGCGCCCCGTCTTTCGAAGAACCCCGACCGGCCGTGATCCTCTTTTCTCGATCGTTTCTCCCGTCCCTCCTCGTCGTCGCTTCGGGGGTTGGATACGTTCCTCCCCCCTTTTTTTCTTCCTCGTCTTCGTCGCCCCGATAAATCATGGACCCACTCGCGAACGGAGCTCCGATCGAACGACTCTCCCTCGATTTTTATTGCTTTTCGAATCACGATTTATTTCACTTCGTTACGCCGATATCGAAAGTTGTTTGCCGCCCTCGGGGCCGTTCCAACGCGAGGGGGGCGGCGGATAGGTCGGGAGGCGGACGAAAGCGTAAAAATTTCGCGCGCCCGACGCCCACGCGACTGTTCTCCCCGATGGGCAATCTACGAGGACGTTATTCCTTCGACTACGCCGAACGTTTCGAGGGGATATACATCTTATCTTCATCGTGGCCTGCTCGTGCCGTCTTTCGGCGCCCCGGGGCCACGGTTATAGATCGCGACAGCCCTGTCGATAACACTTTCCGGCTGACTGCTCGTCAATGATGTTCCATTTCCGGCTCGCGTGATGCGTGAGTTTGTGCGGCCTGATCTGGGCGCGTTGGCATAATCACTTGCGGCCGGGCGTGCGTGCTCCGTACAGCTCCTGTCAAAAGTCGGGGGTCACGCACCCTCTGTCAGTGTCTCTTAAATCTCGCCGGTAACGAGCCCTTCCATTTTACGTCGATCACCAACCCTTGCACAGATCCTCAAGTCAATTTCTACGGTGCACAATCTTCACGCGCGATTAGAACTAAATTTAACTTGAAATCAGAATAAGCTAGGTTGGGACTAATTTTTTGAAAAGGGACTACAAAGAATGGAGGCAACACTTATTTTTTTAAGACTGAAAAATCAATTTCTTCCTTAACCCCTTGAAGTATACCTATTCTATTTAATTTTGTTTAAATTTGTTTGTACAAGGAGTGGCCTCGAAAAAAATAGATTTGTGTTGATTTTAATATATAAGACTCGATGAAGTAGTCTCATCGACATCAAGAACGAGTCAGAATTATGATTGTACGGGTAAGGGGTTAAATTTCAATTTGAATTTGAAACTTGCGTAGTTAACAATGAAAATTTGAAACTAAGTAAAAAGAAGTTCTTTTAAACATAATTTCGATGCAAACAATGCAATGGTACGTGGTTTAGTGCATATTGGTAGCTTCCAATTAAATAACAGGACCTCCCTCGGTGATGTTCGCCAGTTTGGGTCAGCGAACGTTATCGAGGGATCATTGTACATAGTTTTTGAAGCGTTCTGTAGAGCTTGCGGTCGATCGCGTACAATCGTTCGCATACGTTGCACGGGCGCAAACGAGTTATACCAATTTGCCAATAATTGTTGCAGTTATGTTAATTCTCAATCAGTGGCGCCGGTCGCTTCACATTCTCGCGTGCGTGTCATGTAAATTCGCCCCGCACAGGCTCAAACGGCGAGTGAGAAAACCAGACACGGTTGGACAAGGGGCACGGATACGGGATGGAGGAAAGCGGGCATGGCGCGCGGTAGACAGAGAATGAAACGATGAAACGCGACAGAGGAGCAATAATATAGCGACACGGGACAAAGAGAAAGAGGGAGAGGAGTGAATCAGAGAGTCGGATAATCGTGTAACAACGATTAAAGCAAACCCACCGGCGACGTTGATTATGGTCTGCTGGATTGATTTATCGCGTTCGTTGGACCAGACCGCGTACCAATGGCGTCCCACTCGTTTCCGCTTTAAGGACCGACCCGAAGAAACGTCCTTGGTCATACTATAACCGTAGGGAAAGGGGCACCGTGCTTTATAGATTCTGATATAGCAAAAAGCAAAACTAAACGTACGATATTTTAACACGAACAATTGTCTAGTCTATATTTTTATGACGAATAAAAAAGAAAGTAATTGTACAGATTAGGGGATTCAGCTCCGATGACCTTGACTTTCACATATGTTGTCAAGGACACCCGAGCAAGCTACGATAAGCTAAATATTTAGTCGTAACATGAAACGTATCGTGTTAGAGTTGCGGGAGCTTTTGAACTTCTAGCTTTAGTTTTACCTTTTCGTTTTATCAAAACTATCCTAAAAATAATTTGGAATCAAAGAGCAGTAGTTAACGTATACAGATTTCGAAAGCTCGAACGTTTATTTCGATCGTCGTCGGTTTACGAGTTACGAGTTCGTTACAACCAACCACTGTTACTTTCAGCCCCCGTCTCCCCCTAATATTCGACGTCCCGGAAAATTCGATAGCCGAAAGAATTTAAAGGGGGTTGGAGGGATTTACGAGCTGGTAGCCACGGACCGGAATACGGTTTGAATTTTGATTCGCGTCCCGTTTCGACAGCCAGCAGTTATTCGCGTCCCGTTGGGATCGTCACGCTCGTTCCACCGAATCTGGGTTATTTTGAGTGGTCGTTCATACGCGGCGAATCAGACGGTAGCATCGTGATATCGCAGCGGGGGAGTTTGGACAAGTCGTTCTTGGAAATTGCATCCGGGGTGTCGACGAACAAGTTCTTTCTCGGCGGAGATTTGTTCCATTTTGTTTGGAACTTTCGTGCAGTTAACCAACTTTTGCGATCGGTGTTAATAGTCCATGCGACGAGCTGATTCATGTTCGCGGGCAGAATCGATGTTATTAAACGAAGTGCAATCGATTTGACTGGATAAAGTTAGGTTCGCACTGCCATGTTTTGGGTATCGCTCGAAAAACATTTGTTTTTAAGTCGTAATTAATATTAGTAATTTTGGTCGATCAAAGAGAAAATTAAAAACACATATTCCTATTTCACGACAATTACACGATGTTGTGTAACAATTTGAAACCTATTGGACTCCTCAGCAGTATCTCTGGCCATCTTGAACCTCAATAAAGCATGCAGGGAACCTGTATGACTGCACACAGCATTAACTACATCTGTTATGCGACCGCAAGGGGAGCAAGTACAAATAACGTAACCCCTGTTGAATCTGTCCCTTCGTTTGCACGACCACGTCACGATCTGTAGCGATTACAAATCTTTTGCTGGTAAGCACAGCGACGTGGAAAACCTCGACACCCTTTAAAAAACGTTTCCCTAGACAGAGAACGAATCGGTTATACGAATTTGTCGATTCGATTGAATTTTTTCAACGGTTTCTTTTTACTTGCTCCAACGTTACGAGTTTGTTGCCTTTTTTTTTAAAGTTCATACACTCCATTAACGACAAAATTCTTGCCCGACAATGATACAACTGCCCAATTTTCGATAGTCACGCTACGCCGAAGCGTGTTGGACTGTATCGAAGCTCGTGCTTCAACCGACACTGCAGCGTAACTGCGATACCGCAGCTACATTATCTCCACCACAAATTAACCCCTTGCCAGCCCGATAAAATGTGAAAAGTGTCTGCGAAATGCCCCGTTATGTTTCTTCGTAAATTGCTTTGGCAGTTCCTATCGAAAAAGAGAAATAACAGCGAGGAAACTCTATCGTTAAAAAAAAAAAAATATTAAATAATTTAAAAGAAAAATATTGAATATAAAAATTCTACCGTGTACGATGTAGAATAGAATACACAGAGTCCAGACTCTACAATAATATCCTGTTTCTTTTCAAACTTTTTCACTGGCTTCAATCTTTTTGAATATTCAACGCACCAACGGTATAGTCGTGTCCATTTTAATCTTCAAACCGAGAATGCGAAAGATAAAACGTATCGCCTTTTAAACACAATTTTTATAAATGAAAATATCACAGTTATTTACAGAAATAATTTAAAATTACTTTACAATCGTTGAACGGGATACGACTGTGCGTTAACCAGGATTAAATTAAATTCGTAAGGAAATTTATAATAATAACTGGAACTTTCCTCCTGTTGCAATAGTTTTCGATGAATATTAACAAAGTTCTCGAACCCTGTCGTAACTAAAAAATCTGTTAAGTGTTTCTGACGTCATCATTGTGCGAATAATTCCTTAAGTGGCGTTTTTGGGGGGTTTATTTGGCTGGATTCGCGAAGCAAAACGTTAATTCTGTCGACGCTGGGAACAGGAAAGGACATCGAAACGGCGTGTCTCGTAATGACCGTTGATTTCGCGATTCTCTGTTCCCCTATCTCTCTCGCGGTGTCCTCCTTTCAGGCAATCCGCGGCTCTCGTGCCGAGCCTCGAATATCCAGGTTTATTCCCCCATAAAAGTTTCATAGCCCGTTGGCATATTCCGCGTCCGCACGTCGTTAATTTTAGAGAGCCGGGGCGACACGCTTTATTTTTATCGACTGACCTCAACGCGATCGTTAAATCCCGCGAGGGCGGCTGTTCTTCCAACTTCCATTACACCCGCGACGAGGGAGGACGTCGGGAATGATGCTCTTTATCGGATCGCGACGCGGTGTCTAAAACTGTTCCGATTTTGACGAGCTCGTTAATGGGACGCAAAAACATCTTGCAAATTAAATTAGTCGCGATCGGTCGAACGCGTTATTTATCGGGGATTTATTAAACGAGCAAACCAGGCCCTGCTTGCCATCCCCCGAACCAGACGCCATACTGTTTTTGGTGCAAAAGATGTACAGTAATAAGAAATGTAATTTTTAATCAGTTTTACTATGTATAAGAAATACGTTCAGAGACATTTTTCTTGCACCGAGGGTCTTCTTGATCTGAATGGGGGTGACAAATATCTTAGAAACTCCTGGCGAGAACGATAAATTAAACGTCCCACCGGGCTTATTCGCGAATTCATCTCGAACGAAACAATCGCAGGGCCGTGTTCCGTCTATTTGCGTAATTACGCAGCCCCGTAGGAACCCGCCGGTGTCCTGTGTCGAATTAATGGCCGTGCGCGCCGCCCCGGAAATTCATTTTCGAAGAAGCTCCGTCGCGATAAACAGGGTCGTGGATCGCGATAATTACCGCGAGCATCAGCCGCCGCGTTTTAGCCATTACGTATTCATTTGCCGCGCGCGTCGAATCGAGCGGTTGAACGTTAAAACGGTAGGCGGCGATCGTCGCTTGTAACTATAATTCGCAGGCCCCTGGACTTATCGTTGTATCGTCTTTAATAATCCGTTGCTTCCTGTAAAATTTGTCGTTGTTCGTGAAACTCGAACTATAAAAGCAAAATTTTCAGAAACAGAGAGCACCGAGTCTTGTTCCACTTGGTACCAAGAAGTCAGAATAAATGCTACAGTTTAATATAGTGAATCTATTATCTCGTTGGCACTTGAAAAAGTAATTAAACCAAAAAATGAATAACGACAAGGAGCATTACGATGGATGGGTGGTGGAGTAAAAAGATTCAAATTGCATGCTATTACTATATGTTCATTATAAAAGGGGTACAATTCCATTTATCTTCGTTTCAAGATACGTAAGGTTCTGCATTTTAATTGCCTCGAAAATGTTGATAAGCACTAATTGGCTCTTT
This sequence comes from Colletes latitarsis, assembly GCF_051014445.1. Lineage (NCBI taxonomy): Eukaryota > Metazoa > Arthropoda > Insecta > Hymenoptera > Colletidae > Colletes > Colletes latitarsis. The sequence goes on from NC_135134.1 coordinate 48,024,959, forward strand.
ATATGTCCCCTCGACGATCGTTAAAGAATATGGACATTGTCTGAACAAAGATATATTCCTGGTGACTGCAAATCGGCTCACACCTCTTTCATACTTATCGAATTTAAAAAATATAGGCTTCCGCCAATGTTCCTTTCAAAATAGAAGAACACTTGCATAACTCGTTATGCCCTCTAAATGATATGAAAGAAGAAGTATCCGAATAGATTGACGGTTATTCTACAACAGTGACAGTTTACAAGTTTTCATCTTTTAAGAAGAAAAGAAAGGTCATCCAACAAGAATATCGTCCTATTAAAAAATACCTAAAGACGCGATGTTTGCGAGCAGAAGCTAGTTTTAGCGAGTAAAGAAAGAAACAGAAACTGTAAAAGATGGAAAAATAACGGATAAGGATTCGTGACAGTGAAAACCGCGGTGTAACCGGCGGACACGATCAAAGGACGGACGACGCCGACGACGAGGTCGACGACAACAACAACGAGCAGGACAACGAGGACGACGACGAGCAGGATGGATCGTCGACAGGGGATGATCGCGATTCACTCGGCTGACGTGGACGTCGATGGTGGGCGTGTCGGCCGTGGGATGGCAACGTGTCAATTTCGAGGAAACAGGTGCTCGACGCCTCTGTGACAGCATGTTCGAGTTCTACGCGGGGGTGATCCAGCTAACGGGGCTCTCGCGCGAGGGACGCAGGGATCGGGGGGTGGTACTGGTACCGTGTGCAGCCAGCGTTTCCGTGAGGTCGTCCGTCCGGTCGTTCGTGTGCTCGATGGTCTCCGCGTGTGCGTGGTCCGTCAGGGTGTAGGCGGGGGTGGTGGGTGGTCGATGGAAGGGAGTAACACGGGATCGCGTGTTGAACATACACACAGTTAACGCCGCGCTCGACGGGCTCGGACGGGGGTAATGTCGGCTTTCCGGATGTTGGCAAGGGTTGGTAATAGGCCACCGCCATCCCTACCCGAGTTCCACGCTTACGGTTTCTCGTTGCTACGCCGAGCAACGTTACCCCACTCCGCAGCCACGCGATTGTATCAACAGCCTCATCAGGCTCATCCCCGTGCCGGCAGCCATCCCCCTACCACGCTCCTCGTCGTCCGCCAACCCCTAACCTACTCTGCGCAACTAGCGCGACTCTCGACCGCCACCTACTACTATTCCACCACCCTCGACCCTGGAATTTAACCTCCGTGAACGCCGACAGTCAGCCAGCCAGCCAACCGGCAAACCAACTCCGTCGCGCGACGATTATTAATTACTGTCAAGCTGGCCGCCTTCCGCGGGGAAGGATCGCCACCTCGGCCCGGGAGTGGATAATGAACATCGGCCCCGTTTCCAAGATACGTCCCCGGACAGTGTAATGGCTCCGCTAAGTCGCCGGGCTTTCCTTGTCGCGACGTATCCAGCCGAGGCTTTTAAATCTTTACGAGGTCTCTCTCTCTCTCTTTCTCTCTTTCTCTCTTGTACGGGTCGTCGGTCTCATCGTGGAACCGATTGGGATTATAGTCGCTCGTGAAACTTTTCGAGGACTCGCGACTGAAAATGTAATTACCGTGTGTCCTCGAGTTACGCGGATTCTCCTAGATACCCGTCCCTGCGTTTCTGTCCTTGTGCATACATCGAGTCAGCGAGGCATTAGCAGAGGCAAACATTCGATAGCAATGCGCAAAATGGGAATCTAATAAAAGGGGTTCAACCTCTACGAACTTAACGGTAACATATGTGCACGACGACACGTCAGACTCAGTAATTATTAATATATTTTATAGCCAAATTTTTAGTAACGAAAGTATCTGATCACCTTTCTACGATCTGTCGACTGTGAACTTGAAACTGTGACCAAATTCTAGGCTCGAAGAATTAATATTTTTATTCTTAAATTAATGAAACCTCCTGACAGAACTATTGACTATGTACAAAACGTTTTCAAAATATATTAATAGCTACAACGAGACACAACTACGATTATATTATCAAAATTTGAAGAAACTCCGACAACACGTGTAACAGTCGCGAAACACTGTTTTCAGTTCATAAACTGTACGAGTAATTGTTATTAATTATGATTTTCATAAGACAGTCTATACTTACTTGTTTACATGCTTATTTTTTATAATTATTTTGTTAAGTCCTCTTTTACGTTTCATACTTTGCAACAATTACACGCATAAGGATATTTTAAAACCTTCGAGTTTAACTCGCGTATCTTGCTTATTAAACATCGAATTGCAAACGCTCGAATACTTTTCGTCAGCCACTGTAAATATTGTAAAACGTTTATTCAATGTGTGTCACGAACTGGAAATAATTTATCTGCTTACGCCTTTATCAGGTAATTTCATATTTAATGTCGATTCTTATCTTGCTTGCATAAGCAAACGTGTATTATTTCCGTTGGAATTGCTTATAAATTCGTTAATACGCGCCTTATCTGCATCGCTTTATAAAATTTCAATTCTCGTTCGAATTTCAAATATTCTTGTGCTGTATTTCGATGCAATATAGTGTTCCGCAGCAATACATTTTAAAATGAACATTCGTTGAATAATTTTAGAGCAGAGAACCGTTCTACAATTTTTTTGAGCAACGTTTATAAAGTATTTTATTCTGTAAATTCTAAAACATGTCACAGAGATTTTACCACCAAAAATGAACGAGATATTTAAGATGTTCGAGTTAGAACACCCTATGTAGAAGCTGATGAAACCAAAAAGGAATACATGTAATATATTTGTACATGCATATGTAGTATATATAGGTACATGTTTGGCACACAGTATGGAGCGTTTAAATACAGGCAGAGAACCGCAGGAAAACTCAGTTCCATTACAGTATGAATTGGCAATCTGACAAATCCGGTGTAAGCAATTGCATTTGACGAAAAAGACCGAGAAGAGATGTTTGCAACGTTTGCCTCTGAAATTCCGTAAATACGACTTCAATAATAAAATCGCAGTAACCAGATATTTAGGGTTCGTGTACTCGAGATTATAGGTCCGAGTCCAAATCATCAAATTTTTCTTTTTAATTGGTATCCTCTGTAGCTGTAACAACGATACGTATATGATTTCGAATCGCTGCCACACATAATCGAAAATATTTAAATTAAAACATGAATAATGCTCGAGCATTAATTAACGAGAATTTAAATTTATTGGTAATTCAGGCAAAATATTAATACATATAATGGTTTGGGAAATACGTACGTTAATATTGTTTAACGTTTTCAATCAACATCGAGATTTTTTCAGAATAATATATTTATTCATACGGATTATGCAAAAAGAGAGCGATCAAATGCATAATATAGCGAAAATAAAATATCAAAAGAACGCAAAAGCTATTCAGATATTTATTTCGAGAAAATTTAAAAATAATATTCTATTTGAAAGAATTGTGTATATACGTCCAAGCACATTTTAAGATTTTATTTAAAGTCCAGTTGACGTAGAATCGCATTTAACAGTAGATGAAATTGCAGAAGGATCGGATTGATCCATTGGTACGACTCACCGTAACTTACTAAGGAATTGGGAAAGTGTCCAAACTTGGCTATTGGATTCCAATCCAATTGTCAATGGAGAAACGCATTCAAGGAATGGAACATCTGCGCTAATCGACCGTTTCTAGACCGAGCTATCGTTGAATATGAAAAGCTAGTGCTACGCGAATAATCAATAAAGAAGATAATGCTTTACTCGGTATTCTACATTAAGATTATTGTGCGTTTGATGAAATGTGGAGTAACAGTCCATTTCGAATTTATGAAACGAAATCAGGCCATAACAGGGGACATTTAACGAACAATTAGAGAAATTACATACACCATTAGTACAGAAACGTTCAACTTTAATGAATCCGAAAGGAGTTCTCTTCCATCATGACAATGCTCGAAGCTTTAAAAAATTAAACAATGCATAATTGGAAACCACTTCTACGTTCCTCGTACTCACCAAAGTTATGAATTATAGATTTTTATTTATTAGGATTGTAAAAAGGGTTTTAACACGTGACAAGTGCTTTAATAGTATTTTTATAATATTGATAACAAGTAGGTTGCATACGAGGAATGCAGTGTTTCGTTCCGTAAAGATTGTTGAACACGATATTTCACTATTTATCTATTTCAAATGCGATAGTAAAGTATAATAAGTAAATGTACACACGAGCAGATAGGTAGATAGCGAGGACTTAAATAAAGATATTAAAGTTTATTTCGCTTTACGTTTCCAACGAGACACAATTAAATTCTTACTGTCCATTACATCGAAGGTATTTACTTTTACATGCTATCATTTTTCTTTTTCCTGTAACTGTGAGTTCGTATAATACGAGGAATTTATTTGTGGAGCGCTTATACTCGCTACAACAATTTTGCAAATAGTGTTTAAGTATTTGCTAAAACGAGCCAGCAAAGTGTGCATGTTTCCGTTGCACAACGCATTATTATTCAATTTCTGGTTAGTGGAAACGCCGAATCAGCAGAAATAGAAATTTTACTTAAATTCAGATATTCCAAGAAGAAAGAACAGTAACAGAAAATAAAACTCATTAGCGTAATAGTTTCGTCAGCAAAGCGTTGACTGTATTTTGGGTCGCTAAAAGCATCGTTTCCACCGACTTTCTGATGTCTCGGTAAACTGTTAATGAAAACTATCATGGTGAACTTTTACTCCAGAGAATTAAGCCGGAGATTCGAGCAAAAAGACTCCGGTATTCTTAACCTCGGTGTTACGTTTCTGTAAAGAACCCCAACAAAGTTCGAATTAGGGTTAGAATCCTTGATTTTCAGGACGTTTCCTCTAGAGTCTTTCTTTCTAAATAGCGTGTATTTTTCATTAGCTAAGCACGAGACCCGACATCGATAAGGGAGTAGTCGAGAGACCCCGAGAGGGTTTAAAGAGCTTCCCAGGGTATTTAACGATATTACAAAATTCCACGTTTTTTTTACGGCCGTCACCTAATGCGATCCACGCTATCGGGGGTTGTTGGGGGGAATTGAAACTGGCCGTTGTCGTGCAAACGGATGATGATCCGCGATAGGTGGCGAGCGGTAGCCGTAAAGCCCGATGCAACGATAAGGCGTCAGGTTGGGATTAAAAATTCATTCGAACACGCGAGTCGTCGGCGATTTCGATCGCAGAAAGTGCTGCACCGTCGCCCGGGGGCTCGCGCGGCGTCACTATGGAATTAAGAAAACATGACTCGACCCCTTCATTCGGTTTAATGCGATTGCCTCGAGGCCTAAGGGGGAGGGACACGGTACGTAGGGAGAGCGCGAAGGGTGTGTATCGAGAGGGGCCACGTGTTTGCGGATGCGGCCTAGGGGCTGAAGGAGGTAATGGATACGAGAACTCGTCGTGCCATACATTTGATTTTCAAGGGGCTTCTACCCTCGCGGGAAGGGTGGTCGAAACGGGCGGAGATTCACTTTCTATTTTATACGGACGATGACTCCGGCGAAACTTGCTCTTTTTTCTCCTCTCTCGATGCCACCGACTTTCCGAGGGATCGTTTCTCCGTGGGGGCGGCGAGGCGAACGTGCACCGGGAATCGATAAAAGTTCGATCGACCGAAGTGCCGCGAATAATTAACACGCGTTACGGAATCGGCCCATTTTCGAGCACCCCGAGTCGCCCTCGCGGCTACGACGGGCCGTACGTCTCAGAAACAATGGCGACCGTTCTATTTGCAGTCTCGGAAAGATTAATATCGTTTGCCTGTTCGGCGAGCGCATGCGATTGTTCCACTTTCGGCGAACGTAGATCCATTCGTAGTCGCGAAGGACTTTCCACGAGCTTTGCTCAGTATTTATATCGTTTTCGTTCGCGGGTGCCGCGTACTTTATTTACGATGACGGATATTAATAATAATAATAACGTCTTTATTACCCGGAGTAGCGTAAGACTCAGCTGTTCTGCTATTAACTCTCCAGCTGGGTGCTCCGCGTTTTCCATGGGGGAAGCTAATACGGCCATTGTTCCCTCCTTCTACTGCGAATCCCGTGTGTTTACAGCGTGACGGTTTCATTCATCGCATTATGAGTTCTTTCATCTAGTTCTAGCTTCCGACAAGTAGATTCGGGTCTGTATTTCCGAGTCACGAACCACCTAATCCGATAAAAAACACGCTAGTAGTATTGTTAAATATTCTTCAATTTTATTTACTCGATGTATCGACCAGGGATCGTTCTAAATAACAGTCAGTGGTAGGATCATAGTTAAAAAAAGCGGATCATCGATGGCTAGGGTCAGATTAATTTCCCGCCGCGTAGAGGTAACTCAGTTTCCGTATTTGTTTCGAGCACACCTCCGTCGGCACATAAATAAGAAAAGAATGGTACGTAAAGAAAGAACTCGATCGATCCACCCGACAGGATTAATTTAAAAAAGCACTCTAGAGCAATATAGAGTGCACGCGCTCGCAGCGGACCTCATTAATCGCGAATCCATTACAATAATTAATTAAAGTAATGCAGCGGACGGGAAGAGGGCGTGATTCGACAAACATCGGCGAGATTAATATCAAATATAAACATTACAATAACCGGGAGCCACGGTCCGTGCTCGAGCACGTACTCGAGCCCCTCCGCGATATCGTGAATTTTATTGCATCGTACCCAACACCATCAGCCCCGTACTTCTGCCCGACCGCAGATATGTATCCGACCGGCGCTGCGAGGGGGAGCTCGATGAACGTCAACCCTGAAAAGCGGAAATGGCCGCCGCACGACAAATTGCCCGACGATTGGCCTCCGCGCACGAGGGGAGGGATGGTCCGAGCAGACAGAGAGAAGCTTTCGCGCTCGTTGGCCTTTCCGTGCTTCGACTCATTAATTTCTCCCGGGCATAATCGGTCTCGGGAAGGCGAATGGGGGGCAGGTGACGGAGGGGTGGGAAACCAGGGAGGCACGACGGCTCAGGACAAGAGGCAACGAACCCTCGAAATCGGCGACACCCTCCGAACCGGCACGAGCAAATGATAATTAACGGTAAATTACTTTCCCGAACGGGGTATTAAGCAACGGTTCCTTGTTGATCCCGGCCTGGTCTCGATCTCACCCCATGGCCCTGCTAATAAGCGACGCGAACTTTAATTAAAAAGTAAACTGCGAACGGGAAGGGGATCCACCGGCAGGACGTATCGCAGTAATTTCTTCGGCTGAGATTGCCGGCACGGCTATTATCGCCGTGGAATTATCGACGGGGTCATTCCACACCAAATCGATCAACTACTGCGGTCGATTTCAGGGATTTTGTCCAAATTCAAATACAACGGCGGACAATAACTTAAGAACGCTTCTTAACGGGGGTGTTCTACTCTAGAACGGATTTTTTGAGTTTGAATACATGTATTTAAATCTATGTTTGAAGAATATTCGCATTTTTTTTATACAAAATTATTCAATATTTTAAAAGTTACGGTGTCTTTAACATTTTAATTGGATCCAACAAATTTCGAAAAGCTAATTTAATAACGACGCGAATTACGAACTTGTAATAAAATATCGGAGCAAACGCTGGCCGATAGATCAACCTCGAACGATTTAACGACGTTCGCTCGTTTTCCCCTGTTCTCTCTCTCTTTTTTTTTTATTACGCGAAACCGCGCGGAGCGTATTATTGCGTCGCCCTATCCGATAAAACTGTTCGGTCCTTGCTCCGACAATATTGACTAATTCGGTCGTTTCGAATCGTGTCTTTAAATTTTACGAGTTCGCGCGTGCACGCACGCGTTAGCATTAAATGGAAATCGTTCGATCCGGTTGAATTAATTCGATCGATTTTTGTGAATCCCCGTGCTTTTACCGGCGATAACGGTGAAAAAACGAGGTTCGTCGACCGCGAAAGGCTCCCTTTGTTTGGTAGAATACATGTTCGTGGGTATAATAAAAAGACAGATATTGAATAATAAAGGTTGCGTAAACGTGGCACATTTTCCCCCGACACTTCAGTACCCATACTTTTTTGCACTTTTCTGAAAACTGTTTATTCTGTACAAAGCAACTGACATATTTTTCATTTTTGTTCCGCGTATCGGTGGCTTTATCTTTGTGCTATCAAAAAAAAATGTAAATCAATTCCTGAATATTTGAACTACTTATCGATTCTTTGCAAAGGCTTTAAAACGAATGGATGTATGCTGTGCATTAAAGGGTTGGTATAAAAATAGATGTTTCATCTCCTCCTTTATACATATGTAATATAGAAATTGCACGATTGAAAGTGTCCGCCAGAATACATTTGTCCGTTAGTGTATCACTGTATAAGAGAATACTATAGTCGAAATCCGCGTCAAAAGGATTAAAACATCACCCCTTGAAAAATGAATTTTACCAGGTCCTCGCCCAAAGGGCGACGCAGGAGTTAAAAGGCCAAACATAATGTGAATTATAGAGGGTTAAGGGGTCGTTACTCCATGGAAGTTGCAAATCTTTTTAAACGTTTCAGGACAAAAGTTCCCTTTAAAAATTTAACGTTCTCTGTACTTTCGAGGAAAGAATCGATTTTTCGACGTCGACGGAGGAATGCACCCTTAAAAAGTATCGGCGACGCGAGAACTCGTTTCTCCACGGAGAAAAGGAAAATCGCTAGACGCTTCGTAAATCGCAAACAATCCCCGGAATCGCTAGCGAGGATACCCCGCCGCGAAATTTTCCAGCGTGTCCCGTGTTGCAGCGTCGAGGCAGCAACTTCCGCCGCGTCGGTTCGTCCGTTCCCCCTATTTACTTTTACAATACCTCCCGGCGCGCGTGTTTTATCGCGACAAGTATCCGTCGTGCGCGGCATTCCGATCGCCGGAGATACCATATCGAACGAAAATTCCTCTGAATAATTCACCGTTCGTATCGTACAACTCTCTTCCTCTTCCTCCCTTTCGACAACGAATTGTCTCTCGTAAAGCCCCGGGGGTGAATCGCAGTCGGTGGCCGGATTTCAAAGAGAGAACAACCCCACCGGCACCGTCTCTACCTGTGATTTATTTTCCGTCCGGACTGTACCTTCCCTCGTCCTCGGGCTCCGCACTTTGGCACTATGGTGCACGAGGTAATGAAGTGGCAACACGGCGTTTCCAGGGGTCGAGAACGGGGGTGAGATTGATACCTCCAGTCACGTCGGGTCGGCGCGCGGAGGGGATGAAGTGTCGAGGAACCGGATCGACGACGCAGGGGAGCAAGGTGGAAGGAGGAAGCTGGCGGCAGGAAGAGGTAGAGCCACGGGACAGAGGGGTAGGGGTAGGTGTGAGAAGATCGATGGAAGAGGAACGGGGAGGGGCGAGTCGCAAGAAAGGCTCGAGGGTGGCTTTGCTCGTCGAGGGTTGGAAACGTTTCGCTCAGTTAGATACGCCGTATCTCACCGCGACGGTGGCTGCCGCGACTTCCCGTGCACTAATTAAAGAAATTAGGAAGGGAGAGATAAATTTTTGTCCCCCCCGGCCCCCTGCCTCTCGTCGTTCTCATCCCATGGCGGCCGGTCAGGGGACACAGAAACGGCGAGAGGGGGAGAGAGTGGGTTCTTCTTTATTGCCGCTAACCTAATTGAAATGAGTGGCGCCGCGGAAAAGAGAACCGAATCGGATGAAGATCCAATCGCGACGGGAATGTACGAAGAGGTCTGGCTCGGTGTTTTTATCCTTTTTTCTTTTCTTTTTTACTTTTTTCTTTTTCCCCTCTTTTCGTTCGTCTCTCGCTTCCGCCTGTCCGATCTTCTTCGTTTCGACAACGATCGCCTGATCTCCAATTATGACGAACGACGGGTTCTTCGAGGGTATAATTAATCGTAATGAACCGGCTTTCGCGCTAATTGCTCCGTGTTATCTACTCGAAAAGCGTCAAAAGAGCGTAAAGGGAAGATTAAACGTCGGTGAATAATCGGTCGGTATCGTGTGATCGGAAACACGAGTTCCGGTTTTGTAGGAAATCGTGGAGGGGAAGGGGAAAGAGGAGTGGGACGTAGAAGTCTATCTCGCTTGGCCGGACTGTACGCGAATCCGCAGATTTCGGATACCTAATTAGTTTATCCGGGAATAATCTTGTACAGTTAACGCGGCGCCAGCGCAAGGAGAGCGCACCACCCTCGTCTAACTAAATTCTAATTAAGCGACCCTTCTGGAGAAACTGTTCGCCCCCCACCCCCCCTCCTCACTCTCTATCCTCTTGTACATGCCTTTGCTTACGTGCTACGTCTGCGAACTGTATCCGTATACCATCTACAGCTTGTAATGTAATCTCCGCACGCGAGCAAACTTGATAACAAACGAAGAGACTTATCGTTCGACGAGAAATCTTTCAAACTTTGGAAACGTCGAGATCCATTTTCAGTAGTAACGTTTCAAGTGCATTTAATTAAAGGATTATACACAGTTAGACTAGCCTTCTAAAATAAATTAAAAGTATAATATCAAGTGTATAAACTATAGTCCTGACAGACTGTCTCCCATAATTCCTCACCGGACGTTAACAGAAAACTGTTGGTAGTGCCTTGACTGCAAACTTGCGTGTGGTTTATCTTCTATCAAACATGTTCATTATGATAATTCCTTATCGCGTTTCTAGCGAATACTGGTCTCGTCAGTAAATAAAATAGGAAAGCAGAGTTCTCAGCGGGTTGTCTCGAAAATCATTCGCAAAATGTGCTTCCTAAAATTTCTATATTACGCAAGGTTGAGGCAAATTGTTTTGCCGAGTATATAATTAAATGGTAATTAACTTCTTTAGCTTTTAGAGCGATACCGAGTCGAAATATCGTTTACTATCGTAAATAACAGGAGCGGACTCTACTGTTCTTAAGACTAAGTAAATTTCTGTGTTAAATCATCGTTTGACTAGATGTTCCTAAATTACTCGACTTTTTCTTTAGATCACCTTGTGTATAAAACGAAACGATTATTACTACTAAGAAATCATTTGAGCGTTTCAAACGCGCGACAGTATTTAGAAAATTTCAGGGTCGTCGTTATCTTATTCGGTAGACATTTTTTACGGCGTTGTGGCAATAATAGCATGCTATTTAAAGACACGAATGCCATAAAGACAGATAAGACCTATCTTTTAAACTGGAATGTTAGTAACATTGTCGCATAACTTATCAGGATTACATAACAGTTTTGTTATGCTTACGATTACCGCGGGAAAACATTTTCTACTCTACGGTGGAAGTTTTTGTTAAAAAATATATTCCGAAAATTCAAATCTAAAACGATTCAAGATAAAGCAAACTATAGTTTATACGAATAAAGAGATCGTTCGATTCAGAATATTCAAGAAATAATTTGTGTATTCAACCGTGATTCTCAAAAGATTCTTGGCCCAGCAAAAGAGCTAACAGCGTGTCCCAGTTATTAAAATCACACCGTATAATGTGCTTTTCCTCTCGTTCCATGAACCCGCGGGTCTCCAGGGGTCCACGGTTAGAGGACACGCTGCCCTAAACCGCACACGTACACCGTAAAAAAAGTAAAAAGAAAACTATTAAATTATACAGAAACTCTGGAATCAAACAACCTGACGGTAAAGTCGCAGAAAATTAACGTCGAAATGCCTGCGATAATAACGACGAGCGGCGCACAATGGGTACCTTAAAGCAATTAAAGTGCTTTTTCCCGAAGGCAAGACATGTTTCCGCATTGTTTCCATTGTTACTCTGTCTCTCTTCTTTTTTTTCTTTTCTTTTTTTTATTAATATTCCAAGCTTTGCCGACGTCGCGGAGTCGCATTTAGTCCGGGGGTCCTCGAACTTGACGAGTTCGGAGCTTGAAAACTTGTGAAGGGTTGAAGTTGAGGACGAAGCGGCAGATGAAGGAGGGGGAGGGGGTCGGCGGGGCGGGGCGGGGCGCGGCCGCAAATGAATTTTTTCCGAGCAAACGAATCCTCGAGTGCACTCGACGCGACTGCCTACACATAATACCAAGCACCCTTCCGCTCTGAAGAGGATGTTAAAGGACTCTAGAACGTGACAATGGCAGCCGCGGTGATTCGCAGTAGCGGCAATCATTGCTTCCTAACGTGTATCGCATCGAGTGGCTGCGATCCACTCGAAAAACGTATCGTCGCGCTCCCGTTTTTTACGCGACGCCGACTATTATTTTGCGACGCGATCCACGCAAAAACGACCGCCTTCCCGATCTTCCACACTTCTCTCTGTTCGACTTCCTTCCACGGAATTTGAGAACAATCACTTAAAATTTGTAGAATTTTTAAATTAACGTAAAAATTAAGGTCGATGCAGACGTTTCGTATTATTAATTGGCAATTCACGATCGTCGATCGAGCGACGTCAACGTTTTCGACCACATTTTACGTTTGTTTTGGATGTGAAAATATTTTCGAAAAGTGTAATTGGGTAATTAGTTACCCACCGTAGTCGAGTAATTTTGATAGAATTTTGGAACAAAATAATATACAGTTCTATATGATTTTGATTAATTTACTGCTGTAAATATTTGTTAAATGGAATATATCGAGACGAGTATTAAATAGAATCTGAGATACGTTAGCACATTTATAAACGTTCGTGCAATTCAGGTTTGCTTGTCACTGCGCGGTGCAGGAACGAGAAGTTGGCTAGAGAGTCTGATTATGTATGGTATAATCTCCTTTCTATAGAGCCATCGTGCTGAGTTCATAGGAAGGAGATTATACCATAAGCAATCAGATCCTTCAGCCAACTTCTCATATCTGCATCGTAAGTGGTAGGTTTAAAACGATACAAGAAAAATTTAACCAAGTCCGATATTCGTTTAGAACTCATCAAATATGCTGGCAAAGTTTGTCAATTCCGTTCTGGAATATCCTGTACGGTGGTCGACCTATTGTTCAAATATTTATTTAGACGGTCCTGTTCTTTTTTAATTTCAATTTATAACCGGATGTAACAGCCGAAGAGTTCAACGAGTCGAGGCCGAAAATATATTCGGGAGCTGTGCTTCTGGAGATGATGTCTCGCGTGATTGGAGTTCCGAGGAAAAATTAAAAACAAACAGTGCCGCATATTGCACGCAGGCACATCAATTTCGAACCGATTCGACCGCTCGCGCTGCGCAATAACTCTCAGTAGCTACAAATTGCTATCGAACGCGTATCAGTTCACCGCCCTCGATCATTTGGCCGGCGATAAACCACGACACGAGGAGACCGCGATATTTGATCTTTTTCTCGCGCGCGTAATGGCCAGCGTGACATAAATATCAGCAATTTTATTACGGCCACGCAAGTTGTTCGCATTTCTAGCAGATGCGTCCTTATTGAACCGAATTAGACGACGATAATATTTGCAAAAGAAGGCACATTTCACGGTCATGGTCGCATACGACTTCAATCCTCTCGAAATATCTTCGAAATTATAGAAATTAAACCTACAAATTTAATTAACAGACAGGAATATGTTGCAATACTTTCCGATGATTCGCTTTAATATTATTCTATTTGGAGATAATTATTTAAAAGACTTTAAAATTTTTATGGGGGATTCTAGAGGCCAAAATAAGACGAAAATCAAGAATACCAATTTGTTGATGAAGGCTTCGTTAAACAGTTATTAACGTTTAAAGTTCCGACCGTACTGAATTTTTTTCTCGAAAATGCGCAAGATTTCGGGGGTATGTCTATTCACCAAAAATGATTGTTATTGACCCCCGCAACCGAAAATAATTTTTCCAGAACGATTTGAAATTTTTTAATTTTATCGAAAAATTTCACATCTTCTCGAATTTTTTTCTAGAAAAAGGGTAGGATTTCGGGGTATATCTATTCATCAAAAATGATTGTAATTGATCCCCGAAACCGAAAATAATTTTTCCAGAACAATTTGAAATTTTTGAATTTAATTGTTAATAATTTTTTAACGATGTCTCCATCAACAAATTGGTATTCTTGATTTTCGTCTTTTTTTGACCTCTAGAATCCCCCATTCAAATCTTTCCCAGGGTTAGTCGAACACCCTGTATAAGTGAACAGAGGACAATAAAAGAATTAAAATAAACATCGATGTGCATGTAAGTTGGAAGGATAGAATATCATTTCCGATAGAGACTGAAATTCCGTGGCGTGCTCGAGAAAAAATCGATATGATCGTATAAAATGTTAGCATAACTGCATATTCTGTACGTAGAATCGGAAAACCGACGATTCGTTTCAAATTTACGCGCAGGGAAAAAGGTTCTGTTACGGAAAATCCTTGGGTGGGTATTGAAATTTATCGGATCCAACAAATCTGAGCAACTGACTCGATAATGTATAATGCTGTAAATAAAACCGAACCGAATCGTCTGCAACTCGAGGGTATGCTTGTCAGGACACTGTAAAATCGAAAACGCTAAACTTAGTATAATAAGTTCGTGAATTCAGACAACTTTTGGGAAAGCAATCGATGACGTTAATATTAGCTGCGCGATATTCGTAACATGCTCGGAGAAAGATAAATTATCGTTGTAACGCCAAGATCGTAGACACTATTAATAGAAATAAGATACTACTTATCAAGACAATATGAATATAAGAAAGTATAATATTGTGCCGAGTTAGCCTCGTTACATTGCGCTTGGATATGTTATGATATGCAAGAAATAGCACAGGATTGACAATCTTCGATTTTTATGTCACTTGGCTTGCAGATAGAGTATTAAAAAAATATTCGACCCATATTTCTTTCGCGTTGACTGATATTTGTGTTTAACGAGTTCCAAGTTAGTTTTGTTCATCTTGCACCAGAAAATTATAAGAAACAGTGATATCATCTACCTTCTATGGAAAATAATTCACGATCCTTCGCTGCTAAACGCAGCAGCGAGGTCATTGATGAAAATGATGAATGTATCTACGGTTGTAATATCCACAGTGCACCAAAGCTATTCCCCCATATTATCCATTGCTCAGAAACCGCCGAATTTCGATAAACCGCAAAAATTTCGCATCAATCGACCCTCTACCAATCCGGCAACTCGAATTCCTCAACAGTGACACGCATTCATCCGGTATTTTGCGTTTACGTACATTGTTGCTCCTCGATTTCGTCGAATCTGTGTCAGTCGCAAGCATGCAACCACGAAAAGGTGTCGATCGATCGATTTGGGAACTTTTCAATTTCCCTAAGGATCGATTCCTCCGTCTAGAACCAACTTGGAATTTTGAACACCATATCGCTGTCCTACAAATATCGTATCGTATATTCCAGTCTTTGCATACAGTATTCGACTGTCGCATTTTATCCATTTTCCAGTCTCTCGTAATCTCTTTTGACTACCGTAACATTGTGTAGAGTCTTCGCCTTTCTTCTCGTTTTGCCTCTTGTATACGATGTTCAACATTCATACGCGATGGACATGAATTTTATCACGTCTCTGTTCTCTATGGGAAAGTCTGGCTTGGTTTATCACGAACCGAAGATGGATCTTCCGTTCGCGAAGACTGATAAATAATTGCGAATTTTGCGGTAAATAAAAGTCGATATAAAGATATGAAAACAATAACAAATGAAAGAAACGCCGAATTCTGACAATATTGTCCAGTAGCTAGTCTGAGTGTCGTTTGAACTATCAAATAGCTATCAGGTGTCGATAAAATTTTCTAGAATTGGATGTCTATCGAATATCCACACGTGGAATCTCGGGTTAAGGACTAGATTGATTAATATAATGTATATATATAATAATCTCTGGCTCGAATAATCAGATCTCCTTCCCTCTCTCAAGATCTGCGGTCGGTTGCATCAGTTTCAAGGTTCACCGAATTCTCGAGGAATTGAAATATTCATATACACGAGGAAACGGACCTCCGCGCGTCGAAGATTCGGTGCACCACGTGCTGGCTCTAATACAGCCAACCACCGCCGCAGACACGTGTGCGTGCCTCGGATAAAGGGGCATGCATATGTAACCCCGTTATATACCGGTTACACGTCGGCAGGATTTGCATGTTATTTCGGAATCCGGGAATACGGACGCGTCAACGATTTCCATGGATCCGGTCTGGCTCCGTTTGCAGATGTCGCAGCCAAGGATCTCGACCCCGACCGTTTTCGCTAACGAGGAGAGAACCGCGAGCGGAGACACAGTTTTTTAATGAGTCGTGGTTGAAATTATGTGGCTTGAAGAGCTGTTTGTGGAACACCCACGTTTCGGCTGTCGGTGATCATTTATTTCGCAACGCGAAGTGTGATTTTATTGGACGTCGGGGGTTTCGACACAGGTTGCCGCGTGAAAACGACAAATTTGTTTATTCGTTAATAATTAACGGGGACCTTCCAGCACAAAACATTAAAACGGTAAAATTAATGCAATAAAAAGACAAAGCAGTCCCATTAAAGGATTGTTGGAACGAAGTAATTTTCATCAAAAATTCCAAACCTAGTTCTGAGAAAGCATAATACAAATAGGTACTTTAAAGTAAATGAATGCAATGTAATTTTCTCAAGTTTGTTAGGAAACGCTGCTCTAGGGTGAGAATACGGAAAGATTAGAGTTTGATCGTAACTTTTAACTTATGCATCAACGAGCCACGAACGCGTCAACGAGACTGCGAGAACTCAGATAGGGTTGCAAGATCGCAGAAACATCGGCGAGTGCTAATTCGCGCGAGCAACGAGCCCCGCGATCAGGCAATCGGATAAGGGAATAAACGGGAATCCGTGGCGGGCATTTTAATCATCGGCGTAAACGATGTAACGCGTGCGAATTATACGTTTCGCTTAGCCGGACGTCTGTGAAACGCGTGTCGCGTTCGAAACTACGGACACGCTCGGCTGGGAATGAATTTAGAGGGTATGCGTAGCGGTCGACACTCGATCGACAATCCACCGCATTTATGAAACTTGACGTACAGGCAGAGTACCGAATATTAGACCGTTAACTGAATATTTTGTATCGACTGGCGCTAGGGGCGCGCGGCTACTCGGAAAGTTCGCCATTTTACGTATCGTAGTAGCGGGTTTTAAACCCGTTCTTTGGTCCTTTTTTTACCCAAGACATCCTCATTTATTTAGTAACGAATGCAATCATAGACGAAACTATAATGGATAGATCCCACTGGTTCATTGTTGTAAAGTTCCAAAATAAACATCGAACGACGGTGCTTGCATTTAAAAATTGACAAGTTTTGCAAGGGGATATTTCCAAATCTCTATTCTCTATTCGTAATAAATTGTTTATTACGAATGGAGATGAGATTTATTTAAACATAACCCGTAGTTTCCTATTTTAAAGTTCCAAAATAAACATCGAACGACGGTGTTCTCATTTAAAAATTGATATATTTTGCAAGAAGATATTCGTAATAACTTGTTATCGTAACCGCTAGTTTCGCGATGTTAATTTTACCGAAACATGGCCGTTGTTTGAACGGCGTGGGAGGGTTAAGTCCATCTCTAATCTTGATCGCCCAATAAATGCGGCTGTTCGCGCTCGGCGGCGAGCGTTCCGACGCTTTCTTTCTCACCGAGCGTTCTGGATCTGGATTAATGCGCGCGGCAAACGCGAGCCGTGGATACACGGCGATGAAAAGATTTTCCGCGGCCGTAATGCATTGCCTGCGAGCACGGACGAAGACCATAACGGTGCAGCGATAATGACTCATTAATGCGCGAGATATTTGCACGCGGGCAGGGGCCACTCGGTTCACCGCTCAGGGATTGATTATCTTGCGCTGTTACAGTCACCTGCAGGCGTAGACGATGTTTATAACTGCTACGTGACTGGCATACGTGTAAGCATTACGCCCGTGGTAATTAGGGACGCTGGAATGAAGAATTATCGTCGGCAAATATTTATGTCGCGGCGAGCTTTACGGATCGCGTTTCTCCCGATCGGCGGAGGCGAGATTCGCCCGTCGAGATACATATAGAGAACGCTGCCGCGAGGCCGATGTAAAGGCAATTTTCATTTGTTTGCCCGTCGATAACGAGCCCAACGTGTCGCATAAATTTTACGAACCTCCGCCGGCTCGACACGCTTTCGTTTATCCTTCCGTCACGCTCCGCGCGCGTTTCTTTTCTTACGGTATCGCATTATCGAGACGCTCGTGAAATTTTCGCGCGCCCCGCGAAATGAATCGACGCTAACGAAGATACCAAATAAAAGAGACACGGGATTCTTTTTATCCCGCCTCCGTCGCGATTCTTCCGAGGACACGCCAACGCTCTTTGGCGCCGAAAATATTTCTTTCGTCGAGCGCGACCGCGTTCCGGACGTCTCGGTGGCACAGTGGGGGCATTTATCAAAATTCCAGCAACGATTCGGTACGACCTTTTAGCGCGCGTTCGATTCGGAATACTACCAGACGATTTTAAAACGATCGATTAACCTCTTGCTCCGAATAAACGGAAAGAAACAATTATAAACTGTTTTAAGAACACGTAACGCCGTGTACACAACGATGCTCGTTCGAGCCGCGTCAAATCGCGAAAGTCGTTTCGAACGGGATCCACATCCCGCACGCGACGAATGCCAGAGCAAACTTTAATTTATTCGCGTTCCGAACGGCGCGAGGAACGTTTAATGCGCCGGGCGCAGTCGTTCGCGGGTTCATTTTTATCCGCGGTTCCCCGCTCGTTTCGCAACAAATTAAATATCGATTCCGCCGCGGCCATTAAGCGCGCGTAAAGAATAAAAAAAAAAAGAAGAAAAGAAGCGCTTCCATTAACGAAAGTGCTGTTCAAGAAGCAAGCGTCGTCGCCGCCGCCGTCGTCCGGCGAAGCACAAAGTGCGCCTCGCGTTACGATTCCAACGGCGCGAGTCGCGCTCTCGAAATTACAAAGCAGCACAGGCGTCCGTGACTAACGAAATTAAAAACAGAATACTCCCCGCCCCGCTGAACCTCCCGTAGCGAGCAAAGAGCTCCTCGGGCGCATTTAATGTAAACGCATCAACGGCCGCGGCCGCGGTTCCTCCGCAAAGTCGCGGCGGTGTCTCGAGCGAGACGCGCCGTCGCCTGGCACGATTTTAATTAACCGTGGATCTCTCTTCCTCTACGCGAAACGTTTTTATCGCGGTCGCGGAAGCGACTACGGCCGACGAACATGTGTAACTCGCGCGCGACAAGAAAACTTAACCCGGCGTACGTAGCACAGTGGGATATTTGCATTGAAAAGCCGGACGTAAGACAATTTTTAAAATTTTACGTAAACTACAATATTCTTGAATATCACTTTCTTGATTGAGGCTTCGTTTAGAAGTTATTAAAAAATTAAATTAAAAAATTTTAAATCATTCTGGAAACATTATTTTCTGTTTCAAGGGTCAATTACAATCATTTTTGGTGAATAGACATACCCCCGAAATCCCACCCACTTTCGAGAAAAAAATTCCAGTAGGTGTGAAATTTTTCGACAAAATTAAAAATTTTCAAATCGTTCTAAAAAAATTATTTTTAGTTGCGGGAGTTAATTACAATCATTTTTGGTGGATAGACATACCCCCGAAATCCTACGTACATTAGAGAAAAAAATTCTGACGAAGACCAAAAATTACCTGCGAGGACGACTCAAACTCAGATAAAATAGAATCGTACGATGAGAATTAAAGTATGATAATTCCTCAATAAAAATTTAACCGAACGAACGTCACGAATAATTCGCCGCAAGTGCCTCGACTTTATTCGCCGTCTATTGTTCGAATGAAACTTTGCCCACCTCTGACACCGCGAGAATTATAACTCGTGATCGCCATGATAATGTTCACACCGACGAAGCAATTGCCCAGGCACTTGTGCGTTTATGTCTTCGGAGGCACGTCGGATAATACATAGCGCTCGAATATTAACCTTACGATCCCGTCGTTCAAATCACGCGTTATTCTATTCAAATTGCACGCGGTACGAGACGCGACCATTCCCATTATCGCGTTCGCCTTTTAACCGACAAAAGAATTGCTTGAAAATACGCGTGGCCGCGCTTTCGCATTGTTTCGTCCCGTTTGAATCAACTGCGGAGCGAGATACGCGTCTTTGTTAACGGAAGCGTCGCTTGAAATTCACCTGGATCAGCATCGTGGAAGTTCTGCTGTTTGCGACGCCGCGAAACGAGGCGCGACGGTCATTGTGACCAGCACGAACATTATCCAAGGCTATGTATTGTAATGTACCTTTGGAACTCGTTTGATGTGATAATTCCTTTTGTTCTGGCTCGCGTTGATCGGAAGATCTTCGAGCTTTGTGCGTTTGCACGTGATGCGTCGACGTTGTCTCGAAGGACAACTCTTGTCCGTGACTATGATCTAATTATTGAATGTGTTTTCTCAACAACGCGTGCGCTCCAAGTCGTCGATATAATATTTCAGCATAGACGCACGCTTTTAGGCAACGAATAAGCATTTCGTAAAACTCTGCATCTGTCTTGGAAAGAAAACGTAACCCTGTCGTAACCCTTTAATACCCACTAAAGCTCGCCACAATCGCGCGCGGTTTGACGTCCAAATTGCCAGCGAAACAGACTCGAACTATGTCTAATAGAAGCCCGCTATTACGAACGAATTGCGAGTCCGTCGTTACGGTTAAGAGTGCAAGAGAGCAGTTTCGATGCCTGAGGGGCGATAATTCGCAAATGGCTCGTCGCGACGAACGCCGTTCTTCGTCCGTGAGCCACAGGCACTCGTAAGCCACTCCGAAATCAAGTGCAGTCAATTCGAAGACGCGTTTAAGCGTTTCGGGCTGTGCCCCAACTCGATCGCACGCAACATTTCCCTCGGCGTACAGGGACCAGGGACGAAACTATTTATGGCACGATAAGTCATACAATTATGGTACGATTGTTTGAACCGCAATTGCAGAAAGAAAATACCCCAGACCGTCTTTACTTGGCAATGATACTCGCAGTCAAGGTAGTTTAAATACCTTTCCTGGATACTGTTTCAAAAATTAATCCAAGATTGGCTCCTTCAGCCTAGGCTTCTGAACTCCCAAAAATGGTTAAAGTCTATTTCAACAGCGACAATATTAAAGTGATCATTCTTCATGAAATTGGGTGCTCTATTGTAGCCCGAATATAGTTCGTTAAGGTCCTTGGTTGAAATGCTTTGGACCTTGGTTAATTCCTCTCCGCGACACCATCAATTCTTCCACGTTTTCTTCGTTGAGTTCCAAGCCCATGCAATTCATTGGCTGTTCATCCAATTGTTGGAAATCCACAAAATCTCTCAAAGCTCTTGAAATGGAAGAAGCGATTTCGAAATATTTTCTGAATAGTGCCTTAGTAATTTAAAAACATTTGCGATTACTTCTCGACCCACGAATCGTAGAACCGGCGCCAGTAAGAAAGGAACGCTGGTGAAACTAAATTCATGTAGTAATTCATCCATCAAATTAGGAGGATGGGCTGGAGCATTATCCATGATTAAAAAAACCTTTGGTTGAAGATCGTTCACCGTAAGATAGTCTTGAACAGTGTGGCCAAACGCCTCAATCATGCGTTCGCAGAACAGAAACTGACCTTGCGGTCAGAACGCCACAGAGCTCCAAGATAATTTTTCCTAACATTTTTAAACGCATTGGGATTCTCCGAATGATGCACGAAGAATGGTTCGATCGTCCAATCAGACGAAACATTCGCACAAAATAGTAAAATAAGTTTTTCATCGGCCTATGGTCGGATAAGATGGATTCCTAATATGCAACTTCGGTATACTGTATGATACATATTACATTAATCAATTAATGTAGAATGGATAGTGTCGATAAGTGAAAAGACAAATGACTGTAGTTATAGAAATATCTAAATAAGGGGTAAAAATAAGTTGACGTCTCTGTCGTAAATTTCAAACATTCGGTCGATAATTATTTCAATAAATGTAGGAATCAAGAAGGAAAACAGAAAGCAAACAACTTGTCCGCGACGAGGTGGATTCCGCGAACCTTCCACGCTTCGATTTAACGCTCGAAAAATAATTACCGGGTAATTAGGTCCGTGTGCCCGCTTTTGTGCCCGCGTAAACGGCAACTACCGCTGGATGACGTACAGGATCGTTCACAATAAAGACACCTGCTCGATCCCGTTTAGACCGAACGAGGGGCCGCATAAAGCCTGGAGAGAGCACGGGGCTCGTACAACGTCGTCATTGTAATGGGCGCGTCGTGAACGTGCACAGGCCTCGAGGAGGGCAGGAATTATTTTCACAAGTTCCGGCCAGCCCTTTTGTGGGCCCTCTCGCGCGCAGGCAGGTGCTCGATCGGCCGTGCCTGAATTCTCTTCACGGGCTCGGCCAACCTTCCATTACAGAAAAACGTCTCCATTCAAGAGGCACGTTTAATCCAGACGCCGGTTTTTTTCATCGCGGCTGGAAGCGACGGATCATTTGTTTTTGCGCGACCCGCGCCACGCAGTGGGCCAGAATTCATTCGTCGGGCGATGAAAATAATCGACCGATTTCTGTGAGAACCGCCCGTAAGAAAAATATTCAATACGTACGAACCGGGACAAAAAGATAGTTTACGTTTTTTCGCATTCGACGCTATAAACCGAAGTAAATAAATATTTTAATACACAGGGTTTTATCGGAGGGGTTTTTGTATTCGTTCAGCAAGGGCTCCCATTAGCTTTGAAGTTCATTTATTTAACGTACCGCGTTTCGACCATTATTCTTGGCCTTCGTTAGATACAAGCTCTACGTGGAACAAGAGAACCAAACATTAGTGGTTGGTACGCGAAAATTGAATTAATTACACGGGCCAAAAGAAAGGAAAACGAATGAAATTATAGTGAATACCGTCCCGTAATTACGAGAATACAACCAACAAAATCATCTGAAAGTTAGAATATGTATAACGAGAGTCGGTTCATTTGCAAACGTTTCGAAGAGATAATAATGTAACGAAAAGTCAAAACAGTAGGAAGTATTAATAGTTAACCAAATCTTGATAAAAAGAAAAGGTACAGAAAGAGATCTGTTATTAAATGGCGTCATTATTGGCGCGAAAATTTGAAAGTGCGAACTGAGGTCGATACGTTTTGTATGTCATACATCATCAATGAAATAAATCTTTTATAATAGTTAGTCTAAAACTCGAATATCTTTATGTCGTTTAAATCCATGATAATTATAATTAAAATGACTTTTATAAAGCAGTAATTGGTGTTAAAAACACTATTTTTATGTTCTTTCATTCTGGTATCAAGATTTTTTTTACTTCGTCTAATACAAATAAAATTACAGATTTCGTAATTGATTTGATAAATAATGTACGTTAAGTCATGCCAATTAGCTTTATCTTTACTCGGTGATACTATCCGGTTTAACCGGTGCAGAGGTTTGAAAGCAGCTTTTCGATTGACGCATTTAGATATAATCGAAATAGTAGAAACTCGAATAATTTCGTGATACGGACGATTCCGTGATAAAAGCACTTGAATAATTGCTTACCTGTTGAATAAAATTAAACATGTCAGTAGCCTGCACGAGCATGTCTTTATTTTCAGAACTTTTATATTTGGATACTCGTCAACGAAATGTTACAAATTCCAACGTAGGCACGATTTAAAAAATAACAGCAAAGATCTGATTGTAACTTGTCCAGCCGCGTTATTTTTATTATCAACGAGTCGACGAGACGCGAATTAACGGTTGAAGTTTAATAAAAGAATTCGGTTGAAATTTCATTTCTAGAATTAAATATTCAACGACCGAGGATACGCGTCCTATTAAAATTTTAAAGTCAAATTTCGCTAGGGCAAAAACTCATATAAAAATGATAATTCGAGAAGCGTTAGATGGTTTTTTCTTTATCAGGAATTATCTTTTCTCCGTTCGTGTCACGATTTCAGTCCCACCTTGCGCGAAACTGGCGTCATTCCGCGGAACCAAAAAAGAGACCGACGCGGACAGCATCGGTGAGACCCGTTAATCGCCGCGATTAAAGCATATTAGACCAGAGAAACACACATAACTCGTGTCCATTAAAAATTTTTACCGCGCCTAGTCGAGCGAAATCGTTCGTTCCGCTCGGTCGATATAACGGTCCATTAACATTCCCCACTAATGGTACAGCTGGCGAGGCCAGCAATAATAAAATTATCTCAATCTCCCAAGTTCTCGGCAGCTACCAGTATTTCTGTAAAGCAATCTCCGGGAAACACCCGATCACGGTATTTTCCTGTTCGTTGAGTTGCTAATTTGTCGTACTCAGGAAACTGGTTTTCCACTAATTAGCAATCACGGAACAATATACTTTTCTAGAAAATAACCCGTCGACGCTCAAACGTAGCGTGGCTACGCGCTTCGTAGTAGATTGTCAGCTCCAATGGCAGGGGTGACTTGGAATCCGAATCTATCGCGATCGAGTCTATTATGCAACGATGAAAGAATTGATTTGTAGTTAAGGAAATTTGTAATTTCTCTGTGCAAGATATAACGTTGTTTTCGAGCGACAAATAAATGAAATCGCAAATCTGAAGGGATTCCGTGGAAAAGAAAGAACGCGAAGAAAAATGGTCCCTGGCTGAAGTAATTCTTCCGTGTAAAAAGATTAGCAGTTTTCGAATCCAACGCGCCGCGAACGTATTTAAGTCCCATTTCCACCCTTATTCTCGCGCGGCCGGGGCTCCCCGTACCCTTCGAGGAGCGTGATACGCTTATAAAGCATATTCTCAGGGGCGGCGGGAGCTTAATACAAATTCAACCGAGCGTGGGCTCTGCTCGAGCTAACATAATCAAACTTCTTAGATTGGCGACTGTCGCGATTCATCTTCTTTTCCACGTTCTCGCCCCCAGCCCCCTTCTGGTTCCCGTCGCGATTTCCCAGTCGCCGGTTTCCTCTGGCACACCCGGTCGATCCGCAAGCCCCTGTCGCGGGGATAAAAAACACCGGCTAAGCAGAACGTTGCTCGAGGTAAAACGGTCCGGGATAATAAATCGCTCGACGATGCGGAGGCAGGCGATGCCGACAGATGGAGAGAGAGAGAAAGAGATAGATGAGTAGGTGGATAGATGGAAAACAGAAGAAAAAAGGAGGTTGCAAGCGCGACAAGGAGAAAGCTGTCGAGGACAGAGCAGAGAGAGATCGCGGGGGAACGGGTCGGTGTATGAAAGAAAGCAGCAGCCGCGGAGGCAACGGGAAAGAAGTTACACGCGGAGAAAAAGAAGAGGAGCCCGAAGGGAAGAGAGACGAACGTACGAGTTCGAGGGAAGAAGAAGAAGAAGGGGGAAAAAGAGAACGGTGGAAAAAAAGATATAAGGTCCGAAGTACCTGTATCCTGTTTGTTACAAGGCTCCCAAGGGCAGGGGAGAGCAAAGAGAAGAGACCCGTGGTGGCGTGGAAGGAGCAAAGGAGGTAGGTTTAGGCAGCTTTCACACTAAAGCCCGAATTTACGACAAAGGAGGCCCATTAACCCCGTAGCATCTCGCCTCGAAATTGACTTTGCTCCCTACCTGAGGTCCGCCGCGACGCGTGTTCCCGTCCCGCTGGAAAAGGATAAAGGGAAGAGGGTTACGGGTCTCGGGGAGAGAGATGGAGACGACGGGACGCCGACAAGCGCACGATCTACCGTAAAACGAGACGATTAGCCGCGTCGAGCGAAAGTGACTGGAATCTTCGATTTCGAAAAGGAAGGAAAAAGAAACGTACGTGGAGGCACGGTTAGAGGCGAACGCGTGTTACCGTGCTTCTCTTCGATGTCAAACCTATCGCTGTGTAATTTATTCGAGACGAAAGGGAACGCGCGAAAGGTTTATCGGGCCGAGCGACGCGTATGATATCGCGATCGGAGCTGTATCGCGAGACGGGGCCTTACACGCCGGGGCCCGACGAACCGAGCGTTTCTAATTGCTCCCGTGCGCTGTACCGTCGGACGTATAGAGTCGTTCCGATTACGGTAACAGCTCTTTAACTCGAGCCGCCGTAACAAATTCTACGCACTTATCGTATTTCATTATTGGCGTTTCTATATTATCGCGGTTATCTGGCGAACTCGCGTCTACGAGTCAGCCCGCGCGTAAATACACGACTCGATAAACGGATCGACACGCTCGGCTTTGCCGCTATCTCGTCGCGGTGTCCTGCCCATAGACGCGTACACGTACAATGCCGCTCATAAATATCAGGATACTTGCCCGAAACGATGTTAATCTTTCGATTATTAGAACTCCAAGAAGCCCAACAATCTTCGCGGGGTTATTTTTAATCCCACGGTTGCGACGCGATTTCCAATCTCACGGAGATACGGTCGAGCTTATCGTTCACGTTTCAGTGATTTTTGAAGGATTTGCGTCACGGAAAAGATGGCAAAAACAAGAGTAAATACGAGCGTCGATATTTAACAAAGAACTTTGTAGATTGATGTAGATACGGTACGTCGTACTCGAAGAGTTTAAGGATGAACACCTTTCCAAAACCGTACGATATTCTACAAGACTAAAATTTTGATTTTAGAGCACTGCAAATTGAAATTTGTTTCTCTTGACATCTCAAGTACTAGTAAAAGAAAATTTGTCGCGCTAAAGGAGGTGGTTATCCACGGTAATTTTAGGTGTTGCATTATTTTTACTTAACATCGAATAAACGAGAAACAAGTTTTCTCCATAAAATTCACCTTTAATCGACGCTGGATGCGAGAAGGTTGTGGATTTCAGTCCTTTATTTTGAGTTATCTTGCAGTTTCAGTTTTACGAGGGAGGTCAAGCTATTTGGCATTAACAGTCGATCGTAAGTTGTTGGTTGCGGGTTTCGCTACTTATTTCGCCATTTTATCCGCTGTAGTTTTATCCAGATAAGAATTTTGCCCGTCTCCGAGAGGAACCGAAGCAGCAGCCGTTCCCCACCGGACCAAATCCGGTCCCGGAGTCGTCTTCTATCTCTTGGGCGGTACATGATGCGTTACCAGCGATAAGCGCGGCGCCAGGATACAAAACAAATTCGAGGATCGACTTCGATGCTCGTGACCACCGAGACACGAGATTCCCTCGAGCTCGTTCCACCGGAAATCACGGGGCTGCTTCGGTGTCAATGACTTTGGAGGCCGCGACGCGATGAAGACGTTCGAATCCTTTTTCTTTTCTTCCGTTTCTCATTTTCTGTTCGATGTGTTTCAAACGGTATAATAATAACAATCTCCCATATAACGTTTACGCTCTTTTTTTTAATTGTAACGTCAACACTTCACTTATATCTTAATCTCGGTAGGCAAACGTCCGTGAACGGCATTTACTATTAACGATTCAATATTCGATAAGAATAACGCAACATCAGAAATTATTGCTTTTTTACCCCTAGTCTAGAAATGGGCATAAGTTTATTCGAAAAATAGGTAATCGAAAGGATGTGACTGGGTTATATACCAAGTGTGGTTATCAACCCCTATAACGTTCATTTACATTTTTCACACCCGTGACAAAGTAAAATCGTAGAAAAATAAACGATACCAAACCGTTTAACTTTTCCCACTACAATTTTTTCAATATCCCGCGAGATTCCAGATATAACCCGTTCCAATTGCACGGCGCATCCGGTTATCGCAGTTTTCGTTCGCTGGTCACGAAAAAGATCCGTTCAGATTTGGACGAGACCAGTCGAGAGCGACAAATCGAGTTCAGTGAGATGCTTCAAGTAATTTCGCGAGTTCCTGTACATTGCTCGGCCATCGACGGGTATGTCAATTATCGTCCAATTGAAAACAGACGAAACACGATATCGTGCTATCGTCGGTTCTTCGGGCCCCTATACTTTTCCGGATAAATTCCGAGGTTTCGGTCAGATTGGCCCCGCGGTCGAATTTCATCGTGAAATAAAAAGGGTCGCGCGTATCGTTTCCACAGGGTTCCCCACGAACCCTCTTGCGTGGTATTTTCCCTTATTCGTTCCACGCGGAGGTTCGACGCGTCGACGTGTATCGATTCGCGTTTAAAGCGACTCGGTCGTTTCGCGATGGCGTACGAACCTGCACGTCGCCTTCGAATCTTTTTTCGCGCGTCGATCGTTCTGCTCGTTCGATTTCGAACGAGTGTCTGTGGCGAATCGACGTCTTACTTTCTCGACCGGAAAAAGGGAACGGGACGCGCTGTTTACAAGAGGGACGCACAACGTGCACGGGGCCACCGAATGATTTAAGACAGTCAAACTCATCTTGTCTCGAGGTTCGATTCGAAGATACTTCGGTACGATGTCTACGATTATTTCACGACGATCGAATACATTTTCAACGTCATCTCTCAGACACCGCGACGCCATTATGTCACAAACAAACATGTATGTCTTTATTGTCCCAGTATAAATAAATGGGAAAAGAGCTTAATTAGAAAAGGTACAAATCATTGCTGAAAATTTGTGGACCAGTGTTATCCGTCGGATAATACCGCAAGTATTTGCGCTCATCGACGGAGCGTATCCCTTCGTGGCACCTAGTTTTTATCGTTAAACGTCCAAACTGTTTACGGAGACTCGATGGCCGATGTTCCGTAAAAATACCAAGTCAGCCTCGTAGTCGTGCAAAAAGGTCTCGAGCATACGTTCGACCGCAATAGCCAGCATCCACGGGATCGGCGATTTATGCGGTTCCCGATGAAAAACAGAGACAGTTTTTCGCGAGTCGAGCGAACGGATAAAGGGGGAGGGGGGCGGTCGAATTCCGGGGCTATAATCGGAACGAACCAGCGGGATTACGGATAAAAGACGCCACTGTCAGCAATAAAGAAGCAGCTGTATAATCCAGCGCGGTCCGATGGTATAATGTACTTACAATTAGGTATCCCTTCTCCCGTTGTATTTGCTTCGCCGCTCCGAGCGGCCCTCTCCACCCATCCCCCCGAACAAATTTCTTTTCCCCCTGGGCTCGTCGGCCCTGTATATATCCCCCGCCCCTGCCTTTTATGCCTTTTATGCCTTAATCAGCAGCAGAGCCCGGGGTTGAAGGGTCCTCTCCCCGGCGCAATGGGCTGCCCGCGGAGGAGGAACTTCCATCGTTCCCTTATATACATACGACAAAGGAGCAGGACGCGGAAGGCAAGAAGAGCGGGAAAGACGAAGCCCCCGGAGGTGGAAGAGGCTGAGAGCGAAAAGAAGGTGGATATCGTCGGCAGGAACTTTCTTGCCTCTCGTTAGGAACCGTATCTGCGGAGCGGAGGGTCAGAGGGGACGCGAAAAGAGGACGAAAGAAGGACGGCGGAGGGAGGGAGGGTGGGTAAAAAAAATTCCGTCGTCCTTCTTCTCCTAGCCCTTCGGTACATTTTGCAGGAGCGCGCGCGGGGTTACGCGGCGAGGGGATTCGAATGAAGCGCGTCTGGGAAATCTGTTATTTTCTTCCCCTCTTTACCACCGCCGCCCCTCGGCTCTCCAAACACGCCGGGTCTCTTCCATCTATACGAGGGTGCCATCCCGAGCCGCAGAGGGTGAACGAACGAGGGGCGAAAGCTCTTTCGATTTAGGAACTCATTGAGAAGTCTGCCGCCGCCGCCGTCGTCGCCGCTGCTGCTGTTGCCACCCCGGAACGTCAACGTGACCCCGCCCCATCCCCTATCGTCGTGCCTCTCTTATTTAACCCGGGATGTTCCGGGAGCGTTCGTTTGTACGCGCGTGCGAGTACTCGCCCGACACCGTTCCTCGTCGCTGCTAATAACGACGACTTCGCGCTGACGCATCGGTCCCCGGCGCGAACGCGGACCGGCTTAAACCGATTTTCGACGCTTCGTTAGCGCGACACGACCGGGGGGGAAAAAGGCGCATGCGACCGGAAACGACTTCGTTGAGCGCGTTCCGCCGTCCGGGACGGACAAACATTAAAATAAGCGAGGGCGTCGATGGCGGCGTGGCCAAAAAGCCCGTCCGGCTGTACGCTTGTTGATACTGCAACGTGTGCACGGTCTGGCCGAAAATCACGGTTCCCCCTCTGTGCTCGGAAATCCCAAGAACGCGGACAAAAGTCACTTTTTCCTACTTTAAGGTCCGACGTTCTTGTCGTTTGATTTATTCGATATTCTGTGATGCGATATACGAAAAGGAAGAAATCATCAGATTTGAACGAAAGACAGTCATAGTGCTGTTATTAATTTTGACCTTCGCACTGTACCTCACTGATAGAAGATTTACTCATTCATCGATAATCTGTTCTGTAACTAACCCTTTGACAACGGTCGATTTTAATTAATTTTTAGGGGACATTTTATTGTTTCTTAACTGTCTAATTGGTACAGTCGCCCCGGTTACGGTTTTCAAAGTTATCGAAGAAGGGTTGAGAGTAAAAAGGTACAACGTGTAGGGAAAATTTCGAGTTAGGGTAGACACGTGTACTTGCATCGGACGAAGTGGCCAGAGTTACAGAGTTGATCCTTCAAGATCATTAAAGAGTTATTTCACTATGCCGTTTACCGTTTCTCGTTTTCTCGCGCAAACCTGCTAGCACACCCTCTGTGTCTCAAATACGGAAGCACGTAGAGCTACAGTAAGGGGAGACGTACCGTTGGAAACTGAAGAGGTTCTTGGAAAAAATGATATCGGGTAGCAACGCGAGTCCATCCCGTTTTTTAATCGTTTATACAATCATTTGTTTGTACAATTAAACGTTAGTTAAATCGATAACATATTTTCATTTTATTACCTTTCTGGCAGCCGAAGGATTCGTTTCCTATGAAAGTCGTTAGTCCTATGTATTTAAATTCATATATTCATTGTATCATTAAGAGTAATAAATCGAAATCAGCTCTCCATAAATAAGTTCAACAACTCCAAAACTCGGTCGCTAAGTATCGAGTGTATTATCTTTGTATTTTTAAAAATACGAACATAGTCTCTCGCCCATACGTTCTCCGGAAGCGTGTTATTCAATACGATCAAATAAAACAAAAAAGATTTTCACACTAGAATACCCCCTTAAGTGAAAGAACGGCTTAAATGGTCTAACGGATTCCTGCTGTCACGTAAACGCGGTAGAATTACTTCCAAACCCATTTCGACTATTTTTCTCGTAACACCGCGATCGAACGCAAAAAATAAATACGATCAACCGCGACATTCTTTGCGAAGGTGATCTCCTCCGCGTTTTCCCGAGACAGTCCGGTCCCGCGTCCCGGTTCTCGAGACGCGTTGACAAGACGATCCAGAAAGCAATCCGTTGGACGATCTATTTAACATCGTGTTCAATTATCTCCCCGGCGGAGCGGTAGATCTCTGGAGATCGGCGTGTAAATACCATCTCCAACGAGGCCGCATAAAAAACGCACTGCGAGCGATGCGCATCTGGAGCCACGATATACCAGGCGCATCGGCCTCGCCTCTATTTGAAAGGATGGATTACGATCGCGTGATTGCTGGTGCGCCGAGTGGCGCCCATATAATTACCTCCTTTTCTATGGTCCATCGGCCCGGGCCCCCGCGCGTTTCCCGACCCTATTCAACCGGGGTGTTCCAATAAAGAAAACAATGGGGGCTTTCCTTGAGGGCCCGTGGGGTCGGTTCATATTCTTCTCGGTGCCGATTCACGGTGTCTGTAATACACTCACCGCAGGTCACGTTTCGTTCGGTTCCTCTCCCCCCCTATGTCGCTCTAACTGTTGGTCTCTCTCGCTCTCCGTGCACGCTCGACAGCATAATAAATCATTTCGCGGAACCGTTCGACCGGAAACGGATTTTGTACGCTCCGTTCGTCCCTGTCATCGTCGGGAAACGATCGCCGGCGACTTCGATCGGCGATGGCCTCTTCGGTCGCGGTTCCGCGCGGAGACACGCCACGAATTTGTCGGACGTTCCAGATCAGGGGTGGCGAACCCCTTCGTGACCGCGTGTCGAAAGTTAATAAAAAATATCATCGATCGAAACGTATGTGTATGCAACGTTGTTTGTCACACGCAAAATAAATATTGTAACGAACGTGTAATCCGGCAGAAAAATCCGCATAAATGAAAGTGACGTATAGTTTATAGAGTATCCGACCCGAATTCTTTCCTGCGTTAGGTTATACGATCTACTAAAACGATTTTTATTGAACCATCGGTACCTTTCCCCTATACGCAAACTGTTTTGAAAAGTAACGGTCGAAATGTTTCGAAAATAATGCATTTTTGACAGAAGCTTTAGATACAAAAGTCTCTCGATTTCAAGGAGGTGGTGCAACTATCCTATTTACTTTTTATTTATATAGAAATTTTCGATGCACAGTCGCAATTAAAAAACACTATCTGTTAAAACTCAAATAAAAATGTACACAAAGCCCAACATTTTTGTTGCACGACGACTTCCACAAAAAGTTTGCTGACCTTTGGTCTGGAACATCGTGCCGGAAGTTACGTTTCGAAACGCTTCGCGCCAACATGTACGCGATGGCCGTCGATTCTCGGTAGAAAACTATTTGTACGGTTCAGTTTCGTTTGAAACTTTAATTTTAGGACGATTGTTTCGGGTCGACTGTTAACTTAGGATCGATTGCTTAAGGAGCAATTAACGGTGAACGACGCTTTGTTCAGCGGTTAGTGAAACGTTGTGAAGTGTGGTTTCGTGTCCCGCGGTAACTATGATACCGGGAAATTAGAAATTGTATTAACCAAGGTCGCTCTGCAAACGATGTCGGTTAAACAATGCTAACGCGCAGTAGTTTGCGAGTATCTCATAATATAACGCTAATTGTACGTACGACAATGAGGTCTGTGTCTATATTGCAATCGTTTCGTGACTAATTAAAAGCAGGTAGTTGTATTGAAACATAAAGTGACGATACTACGCCGATGTTTTCTCGTTATGTTTAGAAAATTCTTATAGAAGTGCAGTTATGAAAATATCGACGTGTATATCATTATTTATCGGCATATATTCTGATTTATCTTCCTATGTATTAATGTGATCGTATTATTCCACCATACGCTTAATTAAACAATAGTAAATAATAGATCGTTCAAAATCCTTATGGCGATATAAGTACTTTTTTCGGTGTAGCTGATCCACATGTTCGTAATAAAAACAAACCACTAAAAGGTTATTAAATTGGACGTAAATTTAAAAACAATAAAGCTTCAAAAATAAGCAGAAACGCAG
The DNA here is from genome assembly GCF_051014445.1 of Colletes latitarsis. Taxonomy (NCBI): domain Eukaryota; kingdom Metazoa; phylum Arthropoda; class Insecta; order Hymenoptera; family Colletidae; genus Colletes; species Colletes latitarsis. Next base: position 48,057,888 of record NC_135134.1, read on the forward strand.
GCAGCAAAAAAAAACATTGATTTTCACGATAAAAACAAATATTAAAAAAATTCCTTTACATTTACTGTAGTTTCAATTTATTCGGTATCAGTGTATATTACAGTATCACGAATATTTTGCAGTAAATATTCGTTTTTATTCAATGGCCCTGGCGCAAACAATTCAATATTAGATTTATTGAAAATAAAACTGATAAAATTCGCGACAATTAGTCTTTGACATATTGTGGAAGAACAAGATCGATCCGTTAAAATCGGGACGATTGATCACTTTAGGTTAGAACTTTGCATTCGTATTGTTCATATTATACGTACATTTTAAGAAGATACATTAAAAGCGTCTTCTCCGTTCTAAGTTACTGATTTTACGTATGGCGGATTTATATACACCAGTAATGGATACAGGCTGAGAGCAAAAGGATTAATTTCGATATTATAAACGTTTTAATATAATTTCATTAAAAAAGGACCAATACCGAAGCGATTTCAGTTATAAATCCCTGATTAAAAGCAACAGTGTCACTGGAGCGCGACGATCATCCCGAAAATTCCGATTATCGGACAACGCGCGCGGCTCGCTCCAGGAAAAATTTCGAATATATTTTTCAGGCGACACAGACGGTTTTTGCGTTTCTTTTTCCCATCGGGGGGGTATTGGAAAAGTTTCCGGAGAAAGATCCAAGAGTTTTCGCGGCGACCTCCTTAGTAATACGAGCGGGTCGTGGTGCATACACGAGCTCCCCGATGCGTCGTCGTCAAATTCACCCCGGAAATACCAGGGAACTTGGACGATTTCGTGGAGTCGACGAGACCGTGTGTGGATTACGTGACGCCTTCTGAATGAAAATCTCGCCCCGGATGCCGTGCTCTCTGTTCCTCGTCGACGTCCGGGAGACCCGTTTCAAAATAGGACAGACTTTATCAGGAGCGGCCCTATGGTACTCACCGCCCGGTTGCTATCGCGAATTTATAAATCCTTTTCTTCCAAAATTATTTCGTTCGATTATACCTGCTTTTCTGAACGTTTGCATTTTCGAAGGAGCATATAAAATGATTAGTTTCAATTTGCAAAAAATAGAAACGTATAAAATATCGCATCATAAATGAAACCCAAAATTTTAAACGGAACGGCGAACTTAATAAATTCGATTTTTGGTACGCGTCGCGCTATTTAAACACTACGAACGTCCAGATACTTTATGAGTGCGCAAAATATTCGAATATTTAAATATTTGAACGGTATAATCAAATATTCAAATAGTATTAGAATAATATTCGACAAATATTTGAACCGTCGAAGCGTTTGAATACTGGAATACAGAAAAAATTCAGCAAATAGTTGCCGGCTCCGTGGTTTATAAGCGTGGGGGGTCGGAGCAGCGACGAGTGGCCCACGCTCGAAATCCCCGGCTCCGCAGCTGACGCGTTCGAAAAGTCGAGATATTCGAAAGTCATTTACCCCTTTGTCGCGGGAACTTTCCCCGCGATAAATTCCGTAACGGCAGGAGGGGGCGCATAAGTTTACTCGTGTGCCCGTCCAACCGGAGAATCTCTCGCGGAGCATCTTTTTTTTTTTCTTCTCCACGATGGAAAAGATACGAGGAGCGAGCGAGATAGCGAGTGATAAAACGTTCGAAGCGAGCGTGGCTGCCAAAAGTAGCGAAGAAGCTCCTTGCCACGAAACCGGGGCGCCTGATCGTAAAAACTCCTCGACGACGCTTTGATTTCCCTTTTGTCGTGTCCGCGCCGTTGGAGGCCTTTGGAAAAAGGTTTTAGACCCCGTGATTCCATCCGACGGAAGGCAATTGCCTGTCGGATACGCGAGTGAGTCAAAGGCGCGGAGATGAATTTTTGACGGGAAAATAGTGGATACGTATTCACGAGGCAGCGTGTACACGCGGGTTCGTCCCGGGACACTAATAATACGTGCGCGCCCGTGCCTCTACGCTTCGACATTGTGGCGCACGAAGACACGGCTGCGCACGGCAAGGGTGGAAGTCGGGGGAGAAAAAAGCAAATACCCTTGTCGCGGAGAGAAAAAAAAAAGGGAAGTAAAATCGCGTGGGCAAATATGCTCTATACCCTGTTAGGTACACACGCACGTACGTGCAAGCGAGACACCTTGACGCAAAACGTCTGGCAGTCGGAGAAAACGAGAACAAGGGTCGCCTTTAATGACCGATGCCGATCGATGGTTTAGTTTTACAAATATAACGCGGATTGGTTCTGGGTAGGGGTTAGATTGTACAGACGACGGCGGTGGCATAGTTCATGGTAAAACCGACCGAGCGATTAAAACAGCGATGGATACCAGTGGTCCGAGCGCGTCCCGAGGGTTAATTAAAACCTCTCTAATTATTTATAAACAGTCATTTCTTTTTCCCGCGCGATAATAAACGTGTAACGCTCTCGGCGCGGGCCGATTGGACGCGGCGGCCGGTCGGTTGCTCGCGATTGGTCGGTCCGCGGCAGCCGCTAGAGTCCGCGCGGACTCTATAGCTCCGTTTTCGTCGCACTCATCGCGACGGATGGTCCTTGACTCCCTCTCCGTGTCATTCCTTTATAGCGTCCCTCTCGGTCGCGTTTTCTCTGTCGCTCGTTCGTGCGTCGGCACTCTCGACGGTTCCTCTCTCTCGGTCGCACTCAGGAGCTCGGTCTACCAGCGCGTAATCTGTAAATCCTCGACCGTGGAGAGAACGTAGAAGTCCGGTAAGTTGCTCGAACGGAATCCTCGTCCTCTTACTTCTCCCCTTCCTCTCGTCGTTCCTCCTTCCACGGCTCTTCAGTCCTCCTCATACCCATCGTGCTTATCCTTCGTCTCCATCGTTGCTCCCCTCTTCATCATTCGTGTCTCTTTCCGTCTCGACTCTCTATTCCGACTCCTCGTTCCGTCTCCGTTCCACTTGCATTCCTACTTACGTGTCCCTCTATTCGTGCTAGCGGTCCCTCTCGCGTCTTCTTCGTTCCTCCTTGCCCCGTCTACGCTGCTGGTTTCCATTCCAAGTCGGTGCCCACTCGAAAAAGGAAGCGAGGGGATTTCTTTCAGCGCCGATAAAAGCCTCGCCTCGCTGCCCAATATTGATTCGCGCTCTAATCTGCGGAGAGATCCTTTCGCCCTACCCCCGTGCCTCCGCGCTGCTACTCTCTTTCCGTCGTTCCTTTTGCCCACCGCAGCCGCCGACGTCTCTTACGTCGTCGACAAAATAAACCGCCGATACCCTCGTGGTATAAGTAATAACTCCGGTCAAAGCGATGGGGGAGAAGACGGCATCTGGCGAAAGGACGTGCGCGAGGACAGTTCCGGAGAAATACAACACCGTAATTCCGTGGTTATGGATACGCTCGATAGCGGTCGGAGCGCCGTCCGATATAAACGGCCAAACTGGCGAGTATTTCAATTAGCGATCGTTCGACCCCCGGTGTTTACCCCTCTCAGGCCCATCAGTTAGCTCCTCGTTCTTTTTCATCGATTAAGCTAATCATTAGGAATCTCTAAACTACAATTAAATTGGGTGACTCGCTCTATCCGATGGAAGTCATTCCTCGATGACACTCCCATTGGTAGATCATTTTGCTAGTGATCAAATTGAAACATGAAAGTTGCCTGACAAGGAGCTATAGGTTCTCATAAAATTCATTGGTACGTTTAAAATATTGCTTCAAATTTTAGTAGAAAATTCGGTTGGAATTTATGGGATGACCTCATACCTAATACCACTGTAAACATCAGTCAGAAACATCACAGCTTTACGCGATAGTTGCCTAAGAAATTTGCCTGCGATCGTGATCGTATCCTGGGGCTTTATTTGGCTTCGGTTTATGGATTTCAAATTTTATCGCCGCGGTAGACACAGTCTTGTATATCATGTTCATCAGTATTTGCAGCCTCCGGAAACGGTTTGATTATACGCAACGAGACGTCGGGCAAGTAGGTCTGCTTTTTCCACATCTGATCTAACCCAGCCACCGTGCATTTTACGCAGCGTCGGAAACGTTTGTTGCGGTCTTTAGAACTTTTTTTTTCTCGTAGCTTCTCGCTTGGGAACGATCGTCTTTGGGTAGTTCGCCAAGCTATTCATCGAACGCTGCATTTCAGGTTTCTTGCAGCAAGTTTTGTACTTTGCGGTTTAATCGTTTGAAGTGGCGTTTGTCTATTGGGTCTCGCGATATTTGCCACTTTGTTCTTGCGCGCCGTTTGTCTGCAACCAGTTCACGTATGTGGCTAGGAATGTTGTTGATGTTTGGGGCGGTTTGGCTCTGACGAGAAGTCGAGCTCCGAGCAATTTCTTGGAGCAAATGCGTGAATAATTCCACTGCTCCATCTAGGTCGTGTTTGTGTTTTAGTTCAAATTTTAGGATCAGATTACTTTCTAGTTGTGCTAAGAATTTATCCCAGCTTGTTATTTTCAACCTCTATAAAAGAAACGTGACATATTAAAGCATTTCCATTTGAATAATCACTTTTTTAAAACTCTATTGGACTGAAAACGCTCTGAGCAGCCAAAGCGAAACATTCATGGTCACAAAGCCGTTGGCTGTGTATTTAGTGGGACATCCATTGTGTTCTATACTATGAGTTGTTAAATTCGGGGCAAAATGTCGCAGCAGCTCTTTATAGCCGACGTCAAAAATTAAATAAAAAATTGATGGAAAAACGGCTGAAATTCGCGATAAAACGAAACAAAGTAATTTTGTTGCGCTATAATGCTGCGCTATAATGGAAAGTCTTAATGCATTTGAACTTTCAATTACATTTAACATTGTCTTTTCTCTATTTATTGCAAAAGTACACAGTATACAATACAAATAAGACTTCTGGCCAATAGTGGATCGCTGTTATTAATCAAAAACAATTTTCATTACTTGAGGGTCGAGTATAGTTTGCATTTTTAGTCTGTCGATAGGCCTGCCCATGATCCCATCAGAGTAGATGATACTATTTGTAATGAAGGAATCTAATAAGTCGGCGATTTTATTGGGATCCGTAGATCAATACGTGAGTCCGTCCGTTGATCGATGATGGAATTTACTTTGCGAGGTGACTTTGAGTAGGTCGTTGCCTCTTGGAGTAACGAGTCTAGATTCCGTTCTCCGCCTACTATGAATTTCAGTTCGAAGGTGTCAGATAATTTAGCAAATTCCCCGGTAGTGATGGCGTGTCGTGGGGGGTAGTAAGTTGTCGTCACCCGGAATGGCCACCAAAGAGCATTTATTAGCTCGCATGTGGCTTGAATCGAACCTGTTCTGTATTCTAAATGGGTACGGCGTTTGAATGCGTTTCTCACAATGACTGCGGTGTCCCCGTATGCTTTACAAATAGGGTGCTGAGTTAGACGAGCGTCTTTCACGCTGTCCATTGCGCTGAACGGAGAAAAATATGTACATATTTATGATTTGCAAATTTATTATCTAGCCTTTGACTCCGCAGCAGTATGCAAAGCGTCATTTCGAGGCTTAAATTTAATTTTTCGACTGAACAAATTCAGGTTATTTGAATTTGAAAGCTATTCAATATCCATCGAGCTTCTGTGTTTATTTTTTAGACTTTTCCGTTAGCATTTCTCTTACTATTATTTGAAACAACCCATGTACCGGTTCTGATTAATTTACCGAATGGAAAACTACCGCAAATAATCCCCCTTTACCGTACACGAGACCGATGGTCTTCGAAATGCTGATGCATAGACTTTAATATCGCTTGAACTTTCGACCCTTGAAATGTTTCGTTTAAATTGTCGAGTAAGTTCTCCAACATTTTTATTCGTATCTTGTAATTATTTTCACCAATTGCAAAGTTATACGCGCAAGCAAACATAAAAATTGTCTACAGAACCATAGTTAAATACACGCGTGCTCGACGAAATATTATTGTTGTTTGCGCCACGATTGTTATCGCGCGTTGTGTACAGCGTGTGAATATAACGCATTTACCGGTTCGAACATTTTGCAAATATTTAATTTAGCCAGGTGCTTTCTTTACATTTAACGAGGACAAAATTCAATCGATCAATAACGGTAGAAACCACATTAATTAAAATAAACGTAACGAAAATGTTTCATTTACAAACGTTTCGCACAAAAGTTTCCTTTTTTCGTTTATAGAGGGCACCTTTGAAATTGTTTGGAACAAAAAGCTGTTTTAAACGTATCGAACGTCTTCGAACAAAAAAATGGAACGCGTCGCGGCGAATGGAAACGATTTTCCGCGCTCGGCGTTGCTCCGGCTGTTTTACTTCTAGCCTTTCGTTCAACAATGCTCGGTTGGCGCATTTATCCGCGGTTTTCTCGCATTGTGCACGGAGGACTGCGTGTCCTTTTAGCGCGGTCGGGTCTGCGTCAGAAACCGTGCCGACCTGAATAATACTTTAAACGGCCATCGGGCGTAACGCGACCGCCAGCGAGAAACAGTCGTTCGTACCCTCCTTTTCTCCGATGTTTATCGAATCCACGGTATTTTCCCGCCCCATAAAGGTTACACGGCGCAACGATTCGCCGCGTTTTCCGCTGCACTTGGCACAATGGCCCCCGGCGCGGAAACACGCAAAGACCCACGGCAGAACGGACCGGAATGACGGAGGTCGAGTCGGCGAAACAAATTGCGCGGTCCAATTGAATAATCCACGAGGATCGTGTTCCTTCGCGGCAGCTTCGTTCCTCGTAACTCAGTCGGTGATACAAATTTAAGGAAACGCCAGCCAGCAACTGTTCAAAGAAGTCGCGGAAAGCGGGAAACGAGGCGGTTCGCGGGTGGCGGATGAAAGGGAAAGGAAGGAAGGAAGGAAGGATAGAAGGAAATAGGAAGGAACGGAGGGAAAATGGAAAAGGATCGTGCTCGCGAGCAATGAAAAATAATGGGGCGGCACAGCCCCCGTCGTTTTCTCTTATACTTCATGAAGTAGAAAAAGGAGAAGCTCGCGCTGGCGCCCTTTAATCTTTGCTTTAAGCCACGAACCGTTTCGCGAGTTTAGCGCGAAATGAAAAATTCATTTCCACCGAGGCGACACGACTTTTTCTCACCCCATCCCTCACTGTCCCCCGGCCCTCTTTCGTCGCGTGCGCCGCTCGACGGACGTTTTTCCGACCTGTTTCTTAACGCTCTGCCACCGTGGAATTCATTACGGGAGTGTCTGCGCTCCGTTCCCGATTGCTGAAACGATGCATGGAAGCAAAATGAGCCCCGGTATCGAAGAAACGACAAAACGAGACCGACTACCTCGGTACGACGTTCTTATCGCGCCTCGTAGCTTCTTAATGGGACGAAGTATAATTTTTTACGGATAGTTGTTTTTACGGGACATCTTCGTCTGACCTTCCAGGCCCGCTGTCGAGACCTGTTCCAGCGAAATGATTTATTAAAAGTGCTAATTTTATTATTTATGTACCCAGTTGGTAGCTTAATCGCGTGCAGGGTGTCTGATTTTAATCTGTAAGTGCGAATTACTCGTACACCATGCGCGGTATAAAAAATGATTCGGCCCGGAATTGAATTGTTCCGAGGACGACATAATTTGATGTTATTTTTTCTTCAGATAGATTAATAGATGAATAATATTCGCTCCATTACTTTTTTCGTGCCAAGATCTATCGAAACACTCTCAAACATAGAACTACTGTAAAATATAATGTAGTAGCCATAATTAGTTCGGTATATCAAACTGTGTACATTCGATTCGGAAAATGCTAATTCAAATGTACAATTTTCTGGAACGATCTCGTTAGCTTATTTTGTTGTATTTGCTTATTTAAAAATATTAACTTCTGTAGTCGTGCAATCCCAGGCACTGTGTTATTGGTTTTTTTTCTCGGCCCCCTTGATATCGTTTAACCTTAACGAGCTGTACTTTTCTGTACCTTCTTAAATCCCAGTCAGCTTTCCGCGAGTAAAGTAAGAACTTCTTGTAACGACGTTTTCTGTGTGATTTTCAAATGCGGCAGTCCGTGGAATCGAACGGCTGTGTTAGCGTCCGTAATTTTCAATGGTTCGCGTACGCCATACGCTGAACAGTTTCGACGATAAAGCGCGCTGAACTGAATACTTTCTTGCTTTCCATCGTACAGTAAATTACTTGAACATTGTAGTAAATAACCGTAAAGAACCGCAAATCATATAATGTGAGTCACAGAAGTATTCGTATTCCCTGAAATGGTCACTTCGAATGGCTGATATTTTTTCAAAATGAATATTATAGTACAGTAGAATCGAGCTTTCGATTTGTACAAATTTTCGTGAAAAATAACGATACGATACAAACACAAATTGGAATCGAAATAAATAATAAAGGAACTAGCAATTACAAAATTATTCGTGCTCGTGCAGTGGACATAATCAATATTTAGAGATTTTAAAATATTAATTAGAGAATAGGAATTAGTAGATACAGTTCTTTTCCCTGGACACAAAGACTATTAAGAATTATTTTTAGTCTACGCTCGTCGTTCTAGCGATAGCGAGTATACTAGGCAAATTAAACGTTAATACTTTATTTAGTATTAATAACAGCAATAAAATAAAGAGACAGAGTTTTATTGGTACAATGCCATTAGGATCACAGTGTCAGATTTTGTTGCCGCATAAATTATTTCAGAGTAATCCGTTCCAAGTAATTTGCGCGCTGAAGTTTCGTTTTTGAATTCCACGCTGTTTACCGTAAATAATGTATTTTTCTTACAAACGACGCGTAAGATGGAATAAAACCCATCGCTCGCGGTACGTTATTACACTCGTTACAGATCTCCTTTGCTATTGGAAAATCCACGAGGTACTCGTCGTTTGTCCGGAGTCGATTAAACTCGAATCCGCGGGGGATTAAACGGATCGAAAATTAGCTAGAACCCGATGGAACTGGAACTCATCCAGCATGACTGCGAGAAATAACTCTGAGCGTCGTTTATTGGCCATGGATGCGAAAAAACGAAGGAAAAGGGAAAACCAACTTCTTCCATTAAACCACGAGCAAAAAAGCACGCCATAATATCCCAGGGAATACGTAACAACGGTTGCATGGACGTTTTACCTACCACCTCATTACCGCAAAAAAAAAAAAAAAAAAACGTGGCTCAAAAGAATGGAAAAGAACGCCCCTTGATTACCTACTTCATTTTCCACGGATCCGCGACAGCTTTTTAAAACGCTCGACTCCATGACGAACGCGTTAATTCGTATCGTGTCCCATCTTTTCGCATGGACGCGTCGCGCGGTTGCCGCGAAATTTGCACATTTTTTCGGTGTTTTACTTTGAAAACGCCGTTCGCTTAAAATAATCCTCCATTTCGAACGACCGCGAATTGGTCCCTCGACGATTTGTTGTTGTTTCGAACAATATTTTCAAGGGTGGTCAAGCTATTTCCATTCACCCCTTGCAATAAAGACGATACGTAAAAAAAGAAATGAATTTTGCTCGTCTTGGATCGAAATAAATTTTCGGCTGTGTTCTCCTCTCGTCGACGACTGTTCCGCTCGAATTTGCTTCTCCTTCCAAGTATCCGCATTAATTATTTTCTCCGGCAACTCCCGCCCCCGTCGTCGCGAGTCCCTCCTGGTCTCCAGCGTCAACCTACGACGATTACGGCGTTGCCTTCGTGTCGCAATTTATCAGCCCGGGACTGGATTACTATATTTTCCTGCGCGATGAGTGCCACCGCGCCATATCCTGCGCTACTCTCGCCGCACACATTGCGATTTGCATGCGAACCGGCGGCGTTATGCGCCAGATAACGAGCCCGGTGCACCGTGCACACCGAGCATACGCAAGCATTAATACCGGCCGCGATACCGTGCGTGTAAACCGATTCGTGTCGACTTTTGCACGGGAGGAAAGTTTAACACGTAGGTGGTCCCGTACGTGTGCACGAACACCCTCGTAACTCTGCTCTCGTTCTTCGTCCTCCCCTATCTTTCTCTCTCTCCTTTCTACCCTTCACCACCCCCTCTTCCGTGGCCCCACGATACTCTGGCGTGTACGTTTACGGTCGAGCCGGTGTAACATCGTTAATTCGATCGAACCGTCCACTCTTATCGCTCGATCTCGTTAATAACCTTCTTTCTCTTCCCTTAATTACCGCCGCGTCGCGGGAAAAAGAGAGGCGCGAGCACGCGAGCGAGCAGGACGCCGCGATCGAGTCACGGCCCGTGTTCGATCGCGTTTCTCACGATCTACGATTCGACGTTAGCAGCGGTGGAATCGGTCGAAATCGATGAAAATCACCGACGATAACCAGGGAGAAGCAGAATTCGAAGGTTCAACCATAGAATCGCGCGCTTTTTTTCGTTTTGACCGCGTTTCAAACGCGTAACGAATTTTGTAAACATTCACTGAAATATAGACTTTTACAACGGGAATCAAAATTACGAAAGCTAGTCTGGTGTTCGTTGTTTTATATTCCATGAAACAAAATTTTCACGCTTCGCTTACATTATCGCGATTTGAATTAATATTGTATCATCCCATAAATACACCCTTTTTCCTTATTTATTACGTTATTTGCAACTTCTGTCGTTCTCGTGTTTCAATAATGTGTATGCAACTGCTTGAAATAGCCAATTTCGGTCCAAATACGAGTCTGCAGACGTCCCGTCACAGTGTTTTCCAATCTATCACGCATTCGTTTCAACACAGGCGAAACGGAGTCGAATAAATAAATGTTTTCGAGCAACCCAAAAATACAAATGCAGCGGATTTAAATACAAGAAACGGGCACAAGCTATCCATCTGTTAAGAAATCGTTCGTTCAGGAACAGTCCGACTACACGATTGAAATGGTACGGCGCACAGTCATGCATAAATCACGCGAGACATAAATACATCTAATGGAACTTCTTACAGTAATTTATGTAATTGATTATTCAATACATTCGCATAAGAATCACCCGTTTATCTGCCGTTATGGGAAACAAAGTGTTATCGAGTATAATATACAAACAGTTTAATAGAACCAGTTACACCAGCTCGGTCGATTAAAAATCGCCGGAGTACAAAAGTGTTTATTACTTGGAATCGAGTAGAAAATGAACGTGATTCGTAAGTTGAATATTTCACTCCCTCAACGATATCGCTGTTCATTTTAAGTATTACAGAACACAGATGGCATTTTCACGAATTTTATTTCCGCGAACCAAACCTTATAACGAGATGGCGTTAGTCCCGTTTATGGAGATTTTTCAAAGTATTTCCTATTAAGGCCGTCAAATTTGCCTCCTTTGTTCGTGGAAGGTTGATCCCGGCGAAAAGAATTTCAGTTTTTTGCCCCATCGATAGAAAGAGAAGCGAAACGCGCACAGACGCTGATCGATGGGCTCAAAGTAAATAGAACGAAGAGTCGCGCGGCGCTGGTTACGCGCTTCGTAGATCGTTATCGATTGCGAAAGATTAATAGCCCGGCGAAGTGTTGCGCGGGTTTTTAACGAGTTCCCGGTAAAAAAGACCGGCCTGGCGGCTTCTGATCAGCGGCAAGAAATCGATCGATTCCACGACGAAATCTTTCTCTCTGCGTCCCGGCGTGCGGTTAATATAAAAACATCTTAACGAGCGTGTAAGAAACGCGAAATAATTAGTACCGGTCTGAACGGTCTCTCTCGGTCCTGCGTAGATCTTTCTCTCTCTCACGGTTTCCGCGTCTCTCTCGTCGTCCCTTCTTGGCTCGTGTTGCCTTATGCAGATGCGAGCCGGAACGTATTAGCGTCAGGTACGTACAAACTTGCCCTCGCCATCGTCGGTATACCTTCGCACGTGCATATGGCTTTAATGGATGTACTACATAACCGCAGAAGCGGGGGTATCAATGCTCGCGTAGTACCTACATCGTCCTCTGTTTCTCTGCTCTTCTCCCGTTCGCTCTCTCCGGGCGTCTCTAATAATTCTCGAACCCGGGAATAGATACATTATGTAAATGCTAGTCTTTCTGGTCGGGGCAACACGACACGCATCGTCCTGGGCATCCAGAATCCTGGAACACAGGATACCTTCTTCGTTCGACGGAATCCTCGATAACTGACTCGAAACTATTCACGGTGGTCACTGGTGACCGGTATTTTGACTATCCTTGACACTTGTAAAATTGTAAATATCGTTTCTACGTAACGGTTGTTCAGAGTAAACGTTTCGTAGTTCGACTGGAGTCGTGTCAGAGTTCAAGTGTGCTTGAGAGATACTTGATCCCATCGCTAATTAGAAGGCGCCCTTTAACAGACGATTACGTTGTTATTATGTTAAGCGGACAAGCGCGACGGCGGCGGTTACCGGCGTGATTCCGCCGGAGCCAGTTACGGATCTCCGTGGAATGGGTAATTACCGACGAAATAAAGTAGGTGTAATTCAGGTATAAGTAACAGCTCCGTGAGTAGGAAAATAGATCGCCCGAGGCGGGGGCTAAGCTTCCCTCCGGGCCGCCTCGAGTAATCGTAATCGATGCGTGAATAATTGAGAAACGAGATGGAGGCGGTTCCTGATCGAGGAACTCGTGGAATTAGATTCGCTTCTTGCGTCTACCGGCAACCTTTTTTCTCTATTTTCTAGTCGGCGATATAATAACAACGTACGGGTACAGGGCGTAAATAAATTATGGCTAATGTACGTGGAACATGCGTTGCTATATTTATCCTGAAGGAGTTGCAAGGAAAGAAGAACCGGACTAATTATATGGCAAATAGCGGCTGCAATTTCTTTACAAATAGTAACGTTTTTTCTCGCTGTACAGAACGAGCCACGCGATTGGGTCTGCTTATGTCGGTTAGAGTCAGAAACAGGTCGTAGTAGATAAAATCGAACGGTTTAAAATCTTTACACGGGTTCATCTTTTTTTTTCTTTTTGTAAGCGAAACGATGGATCAAAAGTAGGATGAAAAATGTAAAAATCAGTCACGTTTGTCATGGTAACAATGCGTAATTTCTTCGAAACTTAATTCTTTATTGAAACGGGAGAGACCACTCTGGGATTTAAGTAGAACAGTCGATATTTTATTTCGATGGGACCTCGTTGCAACAATGTTTCCACGCAACGAGCAATTTATGATTTAATTTGAGACGTTCAATTTGGATGGTTCCTTTATATATTCCTCGAATTACACTCGAGCGAATAACCATCGAAATATAAGAGTGCTTTAATATCGATGTAAATTTTTCTGGATTCTTCGCCGGAGAAAAGTCTCCGGTTGTTCGTGAAATATTTCCTCTCTGCTCGGGTAATCGATCTATCGACGTATACCCATCGAAGGAAGGAACGAGAATTCAGCGATTTGTCGTACGTGGAAACTCGAGAGGGGTCCGTTATCCGCTCGGTTCTCTGTTGAGTTTAACCCTGCTCCTTCTTCCACCTCGGCTTGAAAACAGCCCCTAAACACGAGGGCGTGTGTACATTGTGGCATCGAATTTCGATTCCACTGGTCGATTGCGTACACGCTCGGGCACTCGAACTCGGCGGTTCGAGTTTCTCGAGGACCTCTCGTTATTTACTGTCATCCGATTCGGCTACTCCCTGGAGCTTCTCGAGCAGAGGGGTCCGCGGAAAGAACGAAACGGAGAAAAAGAGAACAACCCACGAAAAGCTCCGAAAGCTTCTCGACTGGCTCTGGCGTAGATGTAAAATTAAATCAGATCCGACCGGACAATGCAGCCGGAATCCGCAGTGGCGTATTCAACCATTTTGCGAGGCAACCGGACGCACAAAAAGAACGTTCTGTCCCCCTTATTCACAAGTTTTGTAATACGATTTTCTATCGAACTTCCTCTTATATTTCCCAGCTTATTGTATTTCATTGCTATAGAGTTAATAGCTCGACATTACAGGAATGAAAGTTATCGGAGAAGTTGGTGGTGTCCTTTGAAAGAAATTGAACAAGATACCGATGCTCTTCTTCTTCTTTCACTTTTGCCATGAACTCGGATTTTCTTTTTTTAGTCATATTCGTTGGAGTAACGTTCGCTAATACCTACACCCAATTCTTGTGTCTCGTCCTGACCGAGCTATATAAATACCCAGTGTCGTGTCTTTCCTACATATTTGTGCAGTAATTGAACATTTCTATCCCTCAAAGGCATCGAAAGATGAACAGACCAACCCTGGAATGTTAGGTGAGAGTTAAGAATCGTTACTGTAATGAATTTATTGTAAATATGAAGACGTCCCCCTCGCTGTAGACACCGTGTCGTTCGATAATCCTAAATCTAGGCGTAGTAGTAGTTTGGTCCAGCGGTGTATCGTTTTGTTTGGGAGTGTATTCGAGTAGTCCTGGACGAACTCGAATCGACGCGCAAAAACGTGCAATTATTCTGTCAGGAACGGGTTCAGAGACGGTGAAACGGTGAACGGAGGCAGCCTGTCCCCTCGAAGATTCAATCGTCGTGCACGTCGAACAAAATAATCATATACCCCGACCGGACGGATTTCAATGCGTTTATCCCGCGGCAGGAAAGGAACACACACTCCCCCTTCTATCCCTGTCACCGAGGAGAGGCAGAGAGGCATTACCCGCGTAATAGCGATCTGAAAAGCGAGTACACTCGTTGCCGGTTTACCAGGTTTCCTAACAGTAATTTATCGGCTCCCATAGCGCCGCGTGATGTACGAGCCCAGGACCACTCTTTCCGTGCCTCCCTACCCGCAGATCGAAGATAAACGGCGTATTGTCTCGGTGCTCGGCCGACTAGGAGAATCGCTCGCTGGCCACGTTGCTGCACTCGTCGAAGGAGGCAACGATCGCGTTCTTGCGGCGCGCCCCGTATGCAGATACCGTGGCGTAGGTGTGTGTTGAGGCCATTATGCTTGCTCGAAAGACTTCTCCGTCGGCAGTGTACTACGCGGTCCCGTGTATGCCTACGCCGTGCATGCACACCACAACCTACCCGGGGCTCCGTTATTATTCCGAGCGGGTCGAAAGGTAGACAAAGACCGGCCGCGACGCGCGGTGAAAACGGAAAGAGCCAGAGAGCGATAGAGAGACGGGAATACACGGGGGGTTGGGCGCATTGTCGCGACGAGAACGGAAATTTTACGATCGTTATCGGGATCCTCCCGTGCTCGGAACTTTCGAAACTGAGTAGTCACCGTTTCGTCGTGCTCGATAAAGCGTTAAGTAGTTACCACGGGGAGCGAGCGCGCGGACAATCGCGAACCTCTCGCGTTCGAACCGATACGCTTCTATCTATCGCGGCGACGACAAAGTCTTCCATCGGTCGCGTTTATAATGCGCTTATCTCTGCCGTTCGCAGACTTTGACACGCGTTCACCGTTACCTTTCCCGCCGTTATCCGGCCCGTAGCTTCTGGTCTTTTTCACCGTTTCTTCGCGTTCCTCCGCCTCCCTTCCCCCTCGTCGCTCTTATCGGGCTTCGATACCGGCGACGGACGCCGCCCAGAGCCAACAAAGACCGTTCTTTGATCGGCAATTATCGGTACAACCGTTTTGGTTATTTTTTTCCTTTCTTTCTCTTCTTTTCGCGATCGTCGCGGTCGTGGCAGACAAACTGTCTGAAGGCGTGTTTGCACGCGTTTCTGCATGCTACGTACACCCGTGCGACGACCGATAAGGCTGCATCGCACATTGAGCAACGCACCACGCTTCGAACATCGCGCATTCAAACATAAGTTCTGTTTCATCCTGTTAAACAAACTTTCGTTCCAACAGCGACACAACGTCGCATTTACAGCGGGTCGAAGTTTTCGTACAGTGTGGTCCAAATGCTTCGAACCTTTCGGTACAGAATCGGTTTCACGATCTTTGCCAAAAGTGCTCCGATTGTGTTATTACTACGTCTAGACGATACGCAGAAGGATTGTAAATTATTTGAATAATCTACAAATATTATTTTTATCGGCTCGAACGAGCGACTAGAAAAGGAATTCGTGTATCGCGTTACTCACCAAAAACGACGTAGTTTATGGGTGACCCTAATATATATTTTATGGTATAGATAGCGAGCTTCCCAGAACCATTTGGACCCTCAAAATTTCACAGAGCGCTATTTAGTACGCCCGAAACTTTTCAGGCCTTCTGGACCCCACCAGATCTCCCTGTCCCTATGGAACCCTCCAAACGAGCCAATACTTTCGAAACGCTGCAGACCCTTAATACTTGTGGAATTTCTCAAACCTTCTGGATCTCCCTTGAGCTCCTGGGGCCCTCGAATTAAGTCGAATCAATTCTTGTGTAGAACGATACTTGGACGGTTGGTATATCTTCTTGAAATAATATTCCGGTGTAAGAACGGATCAAAGACTGATTTTGAGAGGATTGGGGAGACATGGAAACGATGGGGGTAGCCTTCTTCAAACCCTTGGTGCTGATATTTTCTCGGCCCAACCCGTCAAAAATCAGTTTTCTTCTACGTAACAATGTTATACGTTGCGTTTTTAACGGGTCCACTGCCAATACAATTTTGGCGTTGCTAAATTAACAAGATAATAATTAAATTTCTTGTTAGAAACGCTTGAAATTTATAAAGAAAATAGAGTTACAGCGTCGTAATAATTAATAATACACCTTTCTTCGATGATTTATACGCTTACAGGTTGATTTATAGTTTTAAAATACCCGGTGTCTCGTGGCGCGACGCTCGGTGGGGGATCGCGTCGACGCGACGTCACCGTCGTTTCCCTTCTCCGTCGGCGTCGTGGAATTTATCAACGACGACAGCGTAAACAGCTTTAAAAAGCAGGATCAATCGCGAGAATAGGAATATCCACCCTCTACTGACGCTCGGGGCCGAAGAACGATGAATACTCGCCCCGGGATCGCGTAAATCCGATTACGACGAAAGCAGCAGCCGCGTTATAAATTCCCGATGGAGGCCGACGTTAGGGAAAATGCTGGCCCTTCCATCGCCGAGCGTGTTGTTCTCCATCCCCCTTCGTGGACCGGCGTCGGGGCGGCCGTCATCCGCCGTGGAATTTATTTATTTGCTTAACGCGCCTTTTATGAACCGGTAGCGGCTGGTGCGGGCGCCGTGCCCCGTTCGTTCGGCTCGTCGGTGAATGAGAGACGGAGGAGAGCAAAAAAAAGGAACGAACGGGGGTGGCGAAGAGAGAAAAACCCGGGGGGGGAAAAATAGAAAAGGGTGGTCGTATACGCGCGGCGAGCAAAGGGCGAAAACGTGGAGGAGGAGGGGTGGTCGGGTCGGACAATAAGAGAAAAGGAGAGAAGGATCGAGAGAAAGAGGACGGTAAATTAGTGGGCTTACACGCTCGGCAGCTCCCATTAGGCTAACGTAGCGAAGTATTATTAAGTCACCGTTCGTCGTCGATAGTTACGGACGACCTCCTGCGCTCGTGGATAATAATAACACCGTGGACCCAAGACCGCGACGCAGACTGGGATAATAATAACACAATAGACGATGGGAAAGCGAGGGGGGGAAAAAAAAGGTGACGCCGGAGAGAATAGGCCTAGGGGTTGACGACGGCTGGAAAGGAGTCTCCGAGACGAGGGAAGGAACAAAGTCGAGTCTTGACCGGGGTTGTTTGCCAATTAAATGTCACGACACCGGCGGCATCGAAAAATCGAAGATAGGAAGGGAATGTTTCACCGTTGGAGGTGCCCGTTAACAATAACGTTGATAATAAGCACCGACGATACAGGATTTCAAGTTTCCGGTGATATTTCATACGCCGCCCTATGAAACAACTCGGTGATCTCGTTGATAAACCATTCAGGGAAATGGACCATACTTCGGGGATGAATAAAATATTGTGTATTTAATATAGCAACGGTTTTATCGAATAATAGTTTATATATAACGTGGTGGAATGGAGGAAGAGGAAGCTTTGCATCGAATATCACGTTGGAGGATAAATTTATTTAAGTGGATCAATCCGTAATTATTTTGATCAATGGATGCTTTGAATGATTAAAGCCGCGAAATTGGCCGGAAACGTGCTTAAAAAGAATAAGTCTAATTAACGTTCTTTGACGTATCGAGCTCGCCGATGACCGCTTTCGGAAATTTTTATTTTTAATCGATAATATTGTTGGAACAATCTATTCGCGTTTTACGCTGCGGAGAAGGACAGAAATATTGCTGGCAACGCGTGAATTATTTAGTAAGGCTATGCATTGAGAAAAGTCTCGAAATATATATCGTACGAAGTTTAATTTTTCAAGCGCGGGTTAGCTTTCATATTCCATTCTGTCGTTGTCCCGAGTGTAATTACTGCGATTACTCCTTTGGTCGGAGCAAAATCAGTTAACCGGTCAAAGAAGCTATCTCCACTGTATCGTTTCACCACCCTCGCCATTCTCATTGCGTAAATCCATGAACATAATTTCTCTGTTTCTCAAATAAAAAGACTGGCACAACGCGAAAGTAGCAATCTTGCTAAACGTGATTCGCAGTTGACGAAGTAGCCTCGAATAGGCAATTCATTTTACTTTGATTGTAGTGTCTTCAGTTCGAGAACTCGCACTAACAAGGGCGTGCAAGTTTTCGCGTAATAACTGTTTGCAAAACCTACTTGCATCTAAAGCAAAGTGTGCTGGATCAGCTCTCCTGTGACAGGTCTTCATTTTTGTAAACTTGTATTTAATGTTCGTTACCAGGGAACTGTTCATTTAATATATTGAGGTGTATGGTTCTGCAGTGTTAGTTACTTTTTCATTCTATGTATCTTGGGAACAATTATTTTGTCAAATGGTTCCTATTTGGCTCAATTCTGCTAAAACTATCTGACGTTAAGTCACATTTTTCATCAAGCCCAACTATCCACTTACTTCAATTATTCATTTCGACAAGTTTCATATCTTTGTTGTTAACGCAACTCTTAGACTCGATGCTTGGCGCTCGATCGAACTCCGTGGAGATCGGCGATCATCGAGAAGCGCGGAAGCTTCTTTCCTTCAATTCCGCGGGTCCCGGGGCGTTTCGTGGCGACTGTAATTTTACGAGTACTAATTGCCAGCCTCGCTCGGTTACCGCGAAATGGATTTCGCCGTGGGTTCGCGGAAGGTGGCCGGAGCAGTCGGCGCTTTTCTCCGCGGACGTCTATTACCCGCTCGTTCCGCGGCCCGCCTCTGCTCGTAGGTAAATCCACGCAGGCACCTAGCGTGGTATTTTTCTCACGATTCGAAGGCTCTAACGGGGACCGGATTTGCATGGTGAGCAGCGTGACTCGCGGCTCGAGGAACTTATTATATAGACGTAATGATACACCGCGCGCGGCCGGCATTGTCCGAGATACGAAATGCCCGCGTCGTGTAATTGGACGGCGAACGCTTTCTACGTATTCAAATAGTCGTAAATGGATAGGTTAGCCGGCTCGCGGGGCCCCGCCGCGCACGCTGAAAATGAAACGCGGCGGAAAATCGTCGAGTCGAACGAGTTCCGTCGGGAAACGTGCACGCGTCTCTAATTCCCCTCGATTACGAGCAGGTCGATGTAACCGAGCCACGCTGACCAGGAAATTATTATCGGTTGCCGAAATTAGCATGCAGCGTACGGTTTTCCACCGAGACCGATAGGACTTTCAATCGTCGTAGCTATATTCGCGAAACTCTTTTAAATAACTTTGTTTATATTCCTTCGATCAGTTAATTCCTTATTAACGCTATGATCTGTCGTGTCATATTTCAAAATGTCCTCGATGTTCGTTCAAATTACATTGCGACAACTACACAACGCTTTCGTACGAAAGATAAATATTTCTATTAACAGTAGCGTGGTTAAGAATCTTACGATTACTCGAGTTCGTGGCGGTCAATGTGTTAGGAGAACGATCACTGATTTTGCAAATTTTTACAGGCGTATTTTACGACGAGTAAACTCGCCAATCGGGTAGACAGTCACGATTAGATTTGCGCCGATCCCGAAGTGTTAACGAGAGTCGGTCGATCAATAAACGATCGTCGTGGTTGGCTCGTGTTGGAGACTTTCCTGTCGCGGTCGTGGTAGACACGGCAAATGAGTAATTATTCGGCAGGCAGGTTCGAAGCACGTTAATCGCGTCGGATCGTTTACCGCCCGCGGCTCGATGCTCACGGTTTATGATCTTCGTCGTTGCGCACGACTGTTCGAAAAGTATCGGACCAGACGCTGTCGCTGGCTCTCCGATCAAAGAAAAAGCAGATTACGATCTCGCGATCGAGCGCCGATCCGCGATGCACGGCGAGGCCAAGTCGCAACGGATGGGGGTTCGCGATGTTCAGAGCCGCGAAGGATACGCCGTTATAGCCGTGAATTATGTTCGTCGAAGTGTCGAACAATTATATCACCGCTGGTCGAAGATTCGACGAACGACCGAGAAACGTTTCCGCGATCATGGCTTCGGAATCTCACGACTGGACGATGAGAAATTAGATGCTACCATCACAAACGAGGTATACGAGTAGACCTTTCACCTTATGAACTTTCGTGGCCCAATCTGAGTGCCATACCAGACTCAAAATTCCGAGGTGATTTTAGCCTCCCCTTCTCATGGATGGCGGTCAGTTGAGCAACTATTCACTGAATTAGTATTGATAGGCAGACAGCTGTAGTGCGTGCGTAAATACATGTAAGTTGGCTGTGAAAGGGATTAAAAAACGCAATATTCAAACGACCATAACTCCTACAATAGTGAATGTATTTCGTTGAACTTTATTTCTGGAGTAGAGCTCATGGATACTTACAAAAAAGTATTAGACAAAATTTCCGTAGCGCGTCAAACAAAATTACTAAAAATCGAAAACGAATTTTTAAGAAAAATCGACACGGGGTAGGTGTATAAATTTTTCGACGAAAAAAAAGAATTTCAAATCGTTCTGAAAAAATTATTTTCGGTTGCAGGGGTCAATTATAATCATTTTTGGTAAATATACATACCCCCGAAATTCTACGCACTTTCGAGAAAAAAATTCTTTATCGAAAATATAATGTGTGGTCCAGGAATGTTTCTGTTATTTCATTTACTGTCTCACTTTCTCTTGTGTTCATTTCTGTAACCTTTTGGTAATGTTGTGAGTAACACGAAAATGGTGAAAAATGGACCAAAAATATACATTGGATGTAAGGTCTACTCGAATACCTCGTCTGTGCAATCACTATCAAATATTTGAACCGAGACTTTTCACGTTCTCTTTATCACGGAGTCTGCTGTCCCATTCCATCGTCCGCGGGATCGTTTTAGCCAATCCAATTGCATTCGATAAACTAAAAGTGGAAACGTGTTAAAATACAATACTTTGTCGAAGAATAGTACCAATCGATGATAACTATTTTTATTTGAGGTCTCTACTTGAAACAAATCTTGAGAATTGTAATGAAGTAGAGAAGTTAAAATATCGATGCAAGGCCCTGTTTACACTTATCCCTTGAATTCGAAACGCAAGCTCGTTAACATTGCTGTGATAAACTGCCATAAACCGAAGCAGATAATGATGGAAAAGCGAACTGAGACGTTCGAGAAACGACTCGCTGAACTTGGTCGTCCATCCGGAAACTGGTAGAGAAAAAATTGCCGTTTCTTCTTAACGAGTGTGCTCGTGAGGCTAAATCAAAGCCAGCACGGGGCCCACGGTATCGTTCCATCGTTGTATTAAGTGTAATTTCGTGCTTTGGATAAAGCGACTACGGCGTTCGGCCGCCGTGTCACTTCCGTGCCATCCGTCTCCCGAGGGTTGAAGCTGCGCGCCGCGGTGGCCAGATGTACGAGGTGTACGAGTAATGGTGAACCGTAGTTCCGAGGGTCCGGGCCGTTAGGCCGCCATAAAACAATCAGGAACTACGGGTCGAAATGTTACACCGAGGTAACACCAATAAAATCCCCCGCGTTTCTGAGATTCTACATCCTGCTCATTGACTTTAATGTACTCGGGCCTCTAGCGCGCAAGGTAGAGTGCTTGGCGAACGGAAGAAGAAGAAAAAGAGGAGGAGGAGGAGAAGAAATAAGGAGAAGAGAAATATCGTGGATGGGAAGGATGCGCGCGTACCGGCGCGGCGGCGGAGAAACGAGCAAACCGACACGGGCATTTACGTCCATACGCGCAATTGCACGAGGTGCAACACGTGGGGCGAGCCGACGCGGAGGAGTTGCAGTTTGCAGTCCGTGTGCCGTGCAACGGCCGCGCGGCGGTGTCGCGGGCACAGCGACTGCGTCTAATTAGCCGCTCGGCCGCGCGCGGAATTGAATTTCAATCGTCGTAATTCGCCGATTCGCCTCGTGCGTGCCGCGTAGCCGAGGGTTGATCGTGCCGCGAGGAGAAAAGGCGTACAGTAAATCACAAAATTATCGGCACAGACGAACGGTTGACAGCGATACGCGAGATCGGGATACTTAATTTTAACACCGGTCTCTTTGGAACGAACTGGTATCGCTTATAAATTTTTAAATATCGTTATTGAGAGTGAATATTAAGAACACTCCTAGACACGAATTTGACATGAAAATTGACCTGAGTTTCGATTTTTTTTTTAAATACGAGATTCCATGACGAAGTCTATGCAGGAATAGGAACGTATTAAAATTCTTACATCGCACTTTTTCGATTCGTCGATCGCGTCGGTAGTTTTGCGACTCCCTGTAGAAGGGCGCAGGGAAGGGAACGATCAGAGGCCGATCCTGTTCGTCGCTGCAGCCTTTTACGGGCCTCGAAGCCCAAGATCGTTACGGTCGCAATTGCGCCGCGGGGCCTGTTGCGCGATGCGGCTCGTAATCGCGAGCCCCGACTAATTAAACGTCGACGAGCGATCGTTAACGATACGCCGCGCCTCGTCGTAAAAGATCGTGGAATCTCGAAGCGTGTCACGGCTGTTACGCCGCGAGATCGATCGATCGAAAACCCGCCTTCGGGATGAAACGACGAGTCCCGCGCCGACACGGACTGGGCCACGCATACGCGTACACGCAAAATCCAGAAATTTAGATAGATATTATAGAAAATTAACGCACACAGATACGTCGCCATACAATTTGACATTGTATAAAATTTTCTTAGAGAAGCTCTTTCTAAGATCCGAGATTAACGATTGGTGCCCAACAGTATTCCCAACATTAAGAATTTATATCTCGAAAAACGGAAGGGAGTAGCGCCTTGCTACTTTCTAAGATTGTTTTGGATATTCTCCTCTATACTTAAAAAAACGCGTAAAAATTCACGGTTTCCCCTTGGCAGATTCAAACGAAACGTGCTCTAACGATATTGCGTTTCACACTCAACGCCCAAAGAAAGCGTTCAGGGTGCAAGGAGATTGTATGTCACGGCCATTATAGAGGAATTCTACACCTTTGGATCGGTGGAGATTTGTTAAAAAGAAAGTTGCAAAATCGACGTTGACCTCAAGAATCAAGATCAAATTTCTTTCGTTTGTATCGTATTCTATTCACCACGGTTTGGGCGTAGATTCTTAGGGGACATTGCTATTTTCTTCGCGCTTTCCTCCTGTTTTGAACGCTCCTAACAATAGGCAACCCGATATTCGCGCGAGTGCAACTTCACGTATCCATTTAGCCATCAATTTTTTTATTCCTATAGTTTTCGTAATTCTGCCCTACGATATACGATAATGGATATAACTTTCGTTCATTTCCCAAAATTTTCCGTATTGCGTTCCAACGATACAGTTAAAAGCGTAAACCCGAAGAAACGGGAGGAAAATGTTTAATCAATGTCCTTTCACTCCAGAACTAGACGAACCTATTAACCGTTCTCGATCGTGATACATCGATATTTATGCGGATCCAGAGAAATCAGGTCAACCGATTTCGCGAGCGGGTTCGATCGTCGGAATCTCACTCTCGATCGTTGTGTGTTCAACGACTGGAACGTCGGGAAGATGCTGCTCGCTATCTTTCTGTATAATCAGAGAAACTTCGGTTGCAAGACCTTTTGGATGGTAATTCGACGGGTCGAAAACGTTATTAGGATTAGCGCGAGGTGCGCGAGCAAACATGCCCTCGTTAAATGCAATTACATTACTAATTACGCGCGTACGCGGTACAATATTGGAATAACCTTGCAGCGTCGATCAACGTCGAGTCGTTTAAACGCGCGGAGTATCAGACGTCTCGATGCTACCGCTCGGCGGAGCTTTGAGCCACGATCCAG
This sequence comes from Colletes latitarsis, assembly GCF_051014445.1. Lineage (NCBI taxonomy): Eukaryota > Metazoa > Arthropoda > Insecta > Hymenoptera > Colletidae > Colletes > Colletes latitarsis. Next base: position 48,081,890 of record NC_135134.1, read on the forward strand.
AGATAAGCGTTATTGATTTTATTGCTTCCTCTCGTGTCGGCTGGCAAATATCGTAAACGTCGTGTGCGCGCGCATTACGCGAACCGGAAAGGAAGAAAAAGCCGCGAGAAAGAAGGAAGAAAAATCACGAAAATTGAACGCATGTTCGCGCGTTACTACGGCGGAAAACGTATTACGCGATAAACTGCGTGCGCCGCGATTAAATTAACCACTCTCCGAGCGAAGCCCCGTTATAAATCTGCCTCGTGTCTCGCCCACAATCCGCATTATTGCTCCCTACCCGCGTCATTATACCGGGCCAATATCGTTTCGCACTCCTTATCTCCCTGTTCGTCCCTGTGGGTCATCTTCGTTTTGGGGGCCGCGTGTCAGAGAGCCGATTACAAACTCTCCCCGGTCTGTGTTCGCGGGAATAAAACCCCTCTGCAACAAGGATCATTCTATTCTCGATATCTATCGACGTATCTTTCAGATTTCAAACTCGTAAATATTATTTCCTAGCAACGATATTGTATATCTAGGAGTGTCTAAAAATGGGTGAAGTTTGAGAATCTTTTTCACAGATAAATTATTAAACGAAATGTTTAAAAGCAAGTCACGACCGTTGCGTTATCAACGAATTGTTTGCGATGATCGACAGCCAATCTATTAAAAGTCTGCCGGAAAAGTCAATATTTTGTCGATCGTCACGACGCGAGTTAATTTATCTCGTTAAATAAAGTAATACGTTTATAATATCGCTCCTCATTGTGTTTGATTACTGTCACCGTAGCGTTAATCCTGCTTATAGGATTACCAAAATGGATTAAAAGTACAGATTACTCGATCAAAAAACTTCATGAAAATACCAACATCCGTCAAATCACACCCACGCTACGCGACAACCAACCTGGAAATAGTAGACAATGCACTGGGGGAATTACCACGCGAACAGCATTCCTTCGAAGACAAAGTTCAAGGTTCCAAAAATGATACAGAGTAATTTCGCCAATAGTTAACCTCATGTCAGATTTTCGTCAGCTTGAATGCGTAGAAATAAATATTTCCAATTTGGTTTTGGGATAGCTTAGTCAATTTTAATTGCCTACGTATTTATAGTATTTATAATGGCTGATTACTGGTATGTGAAACTGGTATGTGGCTCCTCATGTGGTATTATACAAGCGAATCGATCGAGCGAAAAACAGATATTAGCGATTGCCCTGTCCGGGCACGGCAGACAACCGGAGAGAAACTTATTTAAAAAAAAAAACCACAATCCCCCATTATTACCCCTGGCGTTATTATGGCCCTCGAATATCGTTTCGCACTCTCCCGGTCGTCCCTGTAGGTCATCTTCGTTTCGGGGGCCGCGTGTCGGCGAGGCGATCGCAAGCAACCTCTCCCCGGTGTGTATTCACTGGTAGCAGGAAGAGAACCCCTCGCAACAAAGATCAGGAACCTAATCTGGCAAACGGGAGAGCGGCAAAGGCAGCAGTCAGCCAAGCCCAGCCAGACAGCAGCAGCAACAGCGTCAGGGGTGGCTTCACCGAGACGGCTCCGTGGATGGATTTATTTAAGGGCGTGTATTCAGCAGGAGATACAATGGCGAAACGACATCGGGGCGAAGGAGGGCGAGAGGGGAGTCGAGCATCAGGGTCGTTCCCGTACCGGGAGGTTTATGGCCGACATCTGCGGCCAGTTTTGACCCCCCGGCGTGACGAAACAGCGAACGCCAGGATAGGACGTAGCTGCAAGGATAGTTTAAGGACACTAACTGGCCGAAGGGTGAACCGTTGTGTTGCTGTTCCTGCTCCTGACTGCTGTCATGGGCGCGGGATACACCGGGGTGGGGTCGTCGCGCGGCAAATCGACCGTTAAAAATCTTCCATGGCCCCCGAGTGTAATTCTGTTAGTCGTTTCCTCGCGCGAACCGTGACGACCGTGACGAAATTCCCTTCGTCGCCGGGGTCGTGCCTCTTTCCGCGCCGTCTCTGCCCATGACACGGCCGGTATTTCCTTTTTGCTCGGGCAAACGGCTACGAACGCCACGACCTACCCATACGTTTTCCTGCCCGAGCGCCCCGACTTCCGTTCCACGCGCGAAAGGAGTGTTTTCCGCCAAGACCCTCGAACCGGGGAATTTTCAAGGCACGCTCGTAGATTTCACGCTCAACGCGGATCGTTCTTCTTTCTTCCCTCGCGGGTTTCTCTTGTTACGATTCTGGCCGAGCTTCGATCGACCGCGGATGGAAACGTTTGGATCTGAATACAAATTCGAAAGGGGACGCGATATCGACTTCTCGTAAAGGGGGGTGTCGACGCGGCTACGAAAATTAGGAACTTCGTTCACTTTAAGAAGCTTGGCATATTTTCTACGTGTTTGAGTGAACGCGTTTTTAAAAATTTGTCCAATTTCGTAAACAATCTGTTCTCAATTGAAAGCGATGTTACGCCTCGGGATCGTTGTTACTAGGAGGAAATTAGGGTGAATGAACGAACCGATGTGTGGGTAACACCGGGAGCCGCTAGATGGATAATCGACAGGATTGTCGTGGACGAACCGGTGTATGGACAACACCGGGAACCACTGGGATAGGTTTTGTTTTGTCGTGGACGAACCGATGTACGGCTAACATCGGGAGCCGCTAGGAGGATTTTGGTTTGTCGTGGACGAACCGATGTATGGCCAACACCGGGAGCCACTAGGATACGATAGTTGTCGCGAGCGACTCGATGCATGGCTAACATGGGTATAGAATCCTAAACCTGGTAACTTTATAATTATATATTGGAGGCAAATGAAATATTTCTGACTCAATAAAATACGTGGTATCAAAGAGTTGGAGACACATGTCATTTTTGGCGTTCCTGCCTCCGAGGTCGTCGCAGCACGGATCTCTAGACAGCGACAGTCTAAGAGACAATACCGTACATACGGCCGGAATCGTATTACGTTTTATTTTGCGTGCACCGTTTCCCCGACGGTGCATAATAACGAGTAATAAGCTAAATGGGTCGTGCAAAATTTTCGCTGCCATTCCTGGCGGAATAATGAACCGCCGCCTCTCTGCGTGTCGTTCTTAATAACACCGCGTCTTACTCCGCCATTTAAACCGTAATTTCTCGTTCTCTCGGCATTGTCGGAGCTGAAATTGCAGCGTAATTTTTCCCCCTTCCGGACTGCCATTTCTCTCTTTTCTTTATTTTTTTTTTTCTTTTTTCTTTTTTTTTGTTCTTCCTGTTCTCACTTTTTGGCGCGCCTTTTTTTACGATCCCCTTTCCCACTTTTGTTTCGCAGCCTTTTTGTTGATCCGTAACAGTACCAAGGATACACTTTATTTCCCCGACAAAAGGTTTCAATTAAGGAACCCGCCGCGGACGGTGAAAAATGCCCAACGGGCCGCGCGACGCCCGTGTAACTTTACAAATGTGCATTATACGGCACACTGCGAGCAACGCGCCACGGCAAAACGCACTGTTGCACACCGAGAGAGGAACACTGTGCCCGAGCACGCGTTTACACGCGGCGACTACACGTGTATCGCGTCCCGCATTCCCGCGGATATAGGCCAATGGCGTGGAGCGCAGGGGGTGACGTTATTCGATTACCGTATCCGTGGCAATAACTCACCGGCACGACAAAAGCCACGCCAAATGACGACCAGCCAAAACCGCTACGGCAGAAACTTTTAAACCTGCCGCGTAAGGATTTATTTGCCGACCAAAACGAATAAAACGGTAAATAAGACAGTCGCCTCTTTCTCTCTTTCGCCGGTCGGGCTACGAAGAAAAGGTGCACGACACGCGAAATGAGTTTCTCGAAACGAAAGATAAACCGCTACAGTTCCGAACGGTACGCGATCGCGGTTCGAACGAGAACAAGAGACAAAAGAGCAAAAGAAGAAAAATATTCACTACCCGTCGTACGAGGCACGTACGCACGCAAACAGGCGAGCGTGATTTAATGGTTAAGTTATTGCCGATGCCAAATACGGTGTTTCGCGTCGGCGACCGGGATCGTTATATCGAATAAAAGCGGATTTTGCGATAATTAACGAAATTGAAATTGCGAGGGGATATTCCCACGCCAGTGCGGTTCGAAGGCCACGGACCGGGTCTGTAAAGCGGGTAATGCTTGGACCGGGCTCATTAATTAATCCTCCTTCGTGGAAAAAAGGAGAAAGAAAAAGGAAAGAAGGGTCGGAGCCGAACGAAAGAGGGAGAGGGAGAAAGAACCAAGGGAGAATGGGGAAGAAGCAGGACTCTGCAGGGTCTTTCTCGGGTTACCTGGCCGGGGCCGGATCCATAAATACACTTCGCCGTGTTAATTCCGTGTGCCGAGCAAGGGGCCGAGCCACTACCGGTATTAACGAAGTCCACGACGCGCGGTTACACCGAACAGTGGGGATAATTTCGAGCCAACTCATCCCGAAGTCGGGGGCAATTTGTCTCCGGGCGTTGGATAAGACGTCGACGGCGGTGTGTTATTTGTAATTTGGATAACGGTACGCCGCTGCCAGAACCGCGGAAGGCATTTGTCAGCCGTGAGTGCGCCTGCTAGATTCGTTTCGAGGCGAAACCCCAGCGACGCGATATCTCGCCGGAGAACTTCGTCCCTTTGCCGGGGGATTCCGGTCCTTTTTTGTCTCCTGGGTTTTTCTAACTACCTGCTGCGACCATTCCGCCACTCGATCCTGCCGATCCTCGTACTCTTTCAACTTCGCTCAGGCTAAACGCGCGCTACGGGTAAACGGCACTTTAAACAAGAACTCCACTACGTGAATTTAAAATCCTAACGTGTATTTTCGCCTAACAAGTTTTCGAACAAAATCGACGTAAACGACACTAAGAAGGTAAAGAAAATTTATCTGAACTAGTTCAAGGTTTACGAGAAACTTGTAAAAAATAATGGATTTACCACTATTCGTAATGATAAATATACAGTAAAAGTCTTTTCGAGCTTTTGCGGTAAGAAAAGAATTCTCGTGGATAGTTTAATAATTCGTAGTGTAATGAAACTTTTCTTTCTTTAGTCTTTCAGCGAATATGAATATAGAACGAATACAGTATCGCACTTCTCCATTTTTCTCTTCTTTTTCTCGGTAAATTAGACCACAAATGAACCTCTCAGAGATTGAAAGAGACTGCTCCCCTTTTAGAGACTCCGTTATATTAAAAAGAAAACTGCAATGAGTAATACTTTTGTTTCAAGGAATAATATCACCGCGTTTCACCTCGAGTCTGCTAGTTGAATTCATCGGTGAGATTATTTAGCAGATCCTATCTTAGACGCGATGCTATTAATCGTTTTTTAAACATTCTTCAATTACTCAACGGTTTACTAGTACATAATTAGCTTTAACAGAATATTCAAACGGTCAATAGCATGGTTTCTAAGGCAAGATCTGTTTGATAAGCTTTACCGATGAATCCAACAAATAAATTCAGAGCGAAACGTATTTATATAAAAACATATTAGTATTACCAAATTATGAATTAATTATAGGAGCATACAAATGTCTTTTATCGAGACAAAATTGTAGACGCTACTCGACTGGACTAAACAATGTATGTAGTTAATAGAAATTCGATAATACGCACCCCAACCCTTTTTCGACCAGCGAATTTAGTTGCTTATTTTGGAAACTCGTTTTTCCTTCCTGCCCAAGTATCCAACCCTGTTGTTCCTTGAAACGATGGTTGGGCCCAGAACCGAGATCCTGGCTCAACCTTCGAGGTTCGCTTAGAAATTCGATACGTGGGTATTATACCCAACCTGAACAATGCGTTGGAGAAGTGGAATGTATTCCTAGAACCATCGACCTTTGAACGCGATTGTTTACGATCCACTATATCGTGTCACTAACAACAATGTTCTCGAAAAGTAACCTCGTTTAACGATTTCGTCTTCGTTTCGAATCGAAACGAATTTAATGCCGGCAAATTTGGTGAAAAATTTTAATCCAAACGCAAGGTTCGTTCATCGATCGTTCAACTTTTCTCCGAGCGAGTAATAGCAATTTTTAATCGCTGTTTTATTTGTCTGTGATTCGGTTTGACCGATGTTTGCTCGATATACTATAAGTGGCACGTTATTAGCGGCGATTCGGTGTTTGGTTATTTCGAGGATTCGTTTCGAACACGCCTCTCCCGAATGTATTAATGGTCAGCCCGCAGCGCTCGATCATCCTCGCGGATCCTCTTCAAGCCGACGAGATAGTATATACGTACATACTGCCCATTCAAGCAAAAGTCAAGCTCTTAGATCTTTCCCTCTTGTGCGGCGGATGAAGTGGACGTTGGTCTAGAAGAGGCGGTTGCCCAATGCACTCAGCCAATTATAATTAATTAAACGAGCTCCTCGACGTTTTCCACGGCGATTTTCCGGCCAGGAAATTCTTGGGCACAATGGCTACAAACTGAAGAGCCCGCTGCAACGGTGACCAAAGTAATATTTACATTGCAGCGAATCATTTTTATTACGGTGATTCAATCATCGCTGTTGCAGATCATTGATTAACTCGTTATAGGGATTCCCCCGTATCTCGATTGAATAAAATTGATTTATTTTGCGCGTCTTCTCAGAGTTTAGCGTTTGTTAATGATGAACATGATATTTTAAAGCCTGATCTTCCGTTAGTCGATTTCTTTGAATTCAAACGAAAACTATATCTTTATAGAATAATAATTTGTTTGCATTTTTTATTTCCAATGATTGGATGAAGCGTAATCATGATGGCCAATTACGATAAAATTATTAATACAGCATCGAGGTATTATTAATTAGAGCAAATTGCAGGAAATAAATCATGTAATGTCTTCATAAGTACGTTAAATTATGGAATTAAGGTATGAAATTGAGACTTGAATAAGTGGATTATAATTTTTTTTTTACTCTTTCTGTAATATATTGCAAATGAAAAATATTATATTCAGGAATAATTTTCTTGGTCTTTTTAGTCTGGAATATTCATAGCATTTGGAATTCTAGCAGAACAATTATATATTTATTGTTTGTTCGGTACAAAAAATATTCAATTAATTTGTACAGTATTTGCTGTATATAACAAAATAGTATATAATTCCTCTACGAAAACTATCCTTTATATTTACACATCAAAAGGAAGATAAAAATTAATTCTATCTTACATTATTACGATTATTTGCAAAAACAAATGTTGTAAAATTCATTAGTATCGTTTATTGTTTTACACTATTTACATGTTGTACAAGTGTATCGATATTATTAGAGGCAACCTTCATCATACCAATTTTCATTATTCAAATTATCAACCATCCGAGCGCTTCATTACTCAAACGTTCCATTATCCGAACAGAATATGTTCTAAATACATAATAAGGTATGCTTTCTGTAATTAAAACACTGTTCTATTACGATAAAAATTAATACATGAAAGTATCAAACATGTCTCTAGAAATGATTGAAACATAATAAGAATAAAAACTTATATTTATTGTCTTGCCCTGTTAACAGGTTAACAAAGATTTTTTTAATATAATGTACATATAAAGTGAACATTAATCTTGAAGAAACAATAACTTCGTACTCAATAATGAATAAACAAGGTAATCGCGAGAACGTGTTAAGGAAAAAGTTTATACGAAATTAGAAAAGAAACGTCTATGATAAGTACACAAGCGCGTATAATTGCGTAGAAGAGGATAGAGATGTTTTTTTTCCTATTTTCGACGATAAACACAATTTTCGCGCGTGGACTGGATTAAAGAAATAAGCAAGCTTCTCCGGAGTCGGCGATAGAGCTTGGCAGAGCATCGTGGAAGAGGTCGTATTCTACGTGCGGTCGTCGAGGTCGCCGTGGGTTGAGAGCACCGGCGCGGTTAGCCGCGACGACCGCAGCGACTGGTTCTGCCGCCTGCCGGCGTCTCCCTCATCCTCGCTTTTCACGGCGTACGCGCCTCTCTCTCGTTCCTTGTGCATTTTATCTCCGTCCTGCTTCGCCCTTTCTCCCTCGATCTCTCCTCTTTACTCTCCGTAGCTCAGCGTCCATGGTCGTTCGGTGAGCACCGAGCCGCACCGAGGACACGTATCCACCGAGCGAACACGGGCGAACACGCAAACCGGCTGCGGCAGGCGGCAGGCAAGGCGGCTCCGCATAAACCGCAGCCGACCAAGCGCGACCGACAGCTTCGCCAACACTCCACGGCAGTGCCTTATATTCCTTCTTCGCCCCGTGGAACAAGATAAAGAGCGGACGAACCAGACGGAACGAGCTAGAACGGGACGGAAGAAGGAAGGAAAACGATGAAACGAGTGAGGACGTCGGGTCGAAGCACGAACGGGGTAAGAGGGGCTGGTGCGTCTCAGTGCATCGTACAAAAAGTTCATGGTTGGCGATAAACAGAACTACCATCGCATCGTCACTACCGCGCGTCACGTATTTATTTCATTAGGAGGGTCCTGCACCGCCGCCTCCGTTGTGCGAGCGAAAGCTGGCGAGGCAAAAGGAGGGGAGAAATTGTACGGAGTGCTTTTCTGTACATATGTATGTATATATCCCATCCCGCGTTCCGCGAAGCATGACAATGGGGTTTTCTAATCCTCCTTTGGATTAAGGGTCGAAAGCAGGGCTCGGTGCACGGTGGCGGCAGGGCGAGAGAGCTCCAGGTAATGGGATCGACGTTTCGTTATGTTACTTTTCCATTCTCATCCTCGGCCTCTATCCTCACCATCCCTCCCTCTTGGATGCCCCACACAACCACGACTGCGCCAGCCTTTGGTGTCTCGGTTCGTAGGATCCATCCCGCAGAGCCCTCCTCCTTCCTACCCGGTCCGTGTTTTTCCTCATGTAGCCCCCTATTTTTCATGTTTCGCTGCGGCTTCGCGTAGCACCTTCATTCCGTATAGGAACATCCGTGGGGCTCGAGCGACGATCCGCGCGGACTCAACGTTCGCGCGTCAGTTCAAAAAGTATCGCTCTCATTGGCTGAGGTCGTGCTTTCATTCGACTCTTTGCGGCTGTTGGAGTCGGCGGTGGGGCTACACGTTCACCGATTGGCGAAGTCGTGACTAGGAACATTTCGGTTGGTCGAGGTGGCAGCGACAATCCGCGCGGAGCAGTTCCTTTACGAAGCGAGCGGACGATAGCGGCAATCAAGTAGGAAACTGCTTGGGACTGTGTGCTGCGCGATATTCACATAGGGGCACCCCCTTGCCACACGCATAGGATCGTACTCGCTACACACGGATACTCGGACACAATCGCGCTGGTTGCGCGTGTACGTATTCCATCCACAACTCGCGTTCTCTCTCGCTCTCGCTTTATACAGGCACGTTGTAGGGGTTGGGAAAACGGGTGGAGGCGCCATATTTGTGGTGGTATGGGAAGTGAGGGAAATCACGAGTGGCGAGAGAGGCAGCCAGTCGTCGGGCGTTTGGGAGGGAACGAGAAAAGAGGAGAGAAAGAGAGAGAGAGAGTTTATGCGGACATCCGTGTCAGCCCGGTGACGGCCATTTTGCGAAAAACTTTCGATTTGTTTGCACACGTTGAGCGAACCGGGAGAAGCAACTAATACCTACGCGTATGCATGGCACGCCGTGTTGTCCTCTCGTTTATTCGACCGTATCTGCGGGACCGAAAAGTTTCGGGACTCGGAGTCTTCGTGCTTCAACTTGCAAAAATCGCCGGACGTATACACTCGTGGAATACACGATTCGCGTTACGATATCGCCCAGGGGTAACGATGTATCTCTCTCAATCGTATCTGCTAAAGCGAAATACCAGCGGAGAGATAATGGGGCAGCACGAAAAAAGTATTCCAAGAACCGTTCCCTTAGTCACTGGGTTGTTTCTCAAGATTGATACTTTGAATTGCCTAGATTCCAAAGGTAGTTCAATGTAGTCAAGAAACATTATTTGCACACACTCATTAACTGCGGTATCAGCGATAATAGCTTTGAAATAATGGAAAAAACGGACGCAATCAACGTTGATAAATGAGCCTGTTGAGTCATCTGCCGTTAATACAGAAATAATGTTCACCGTCAGAAAATTTTGCAACGTCAATACAGAGTAAAGAAAAAATTGTCAATAAAATAATGTATACGGACGTCGGGGGGAAGCGATGGACGAGCGAGAGCGGAATAGTAAACATACCGTGCACGTCTCGTATATAATAGAATCGATGTATCGTTTGATTGCGCCATGCTTAACGCGAATATAACCGTTCATTTCAAACCCGATTAATTACGGTCAACTAAAACGGCCCTGAAGGCATGCTCCGGTCACTTGGCGTGTCAACGGCGTGCCGAAATCACGATGGACGTATCCAAGCCTCATCGCTAGTCGATAAAGCAGATCAAGTATACGATAGGACGACAGGTGCTATGAAATAGAGAGTGCCAGAAAGCAAAAAGCGAGAAAAAACAAGGAGGGAGGAAGAGGAAGGACGTACCGACGTTTTAACGAGCCGTGATTTTCGTGCTCGCCTTTTCGAGACCCTTACGTAACGCGACTTAATTGTGAAGGAGCTATCGCGCCGGTTAATACGAGCGTCGGGAACGAGGAGAGACATTCGAGGGGGTGCTTGGCGGGTTTAACTGTGGAGTAACGGCCTGTTAGAGTGGGGGAATAGAAAGATTGCTTTGGAGGGGATACCATCCCCACCACTTACTCGTCCATCAGTCGCTCCGAGGCCGTTGGAGAGAGAGGATTGTTCTTGCCGTTCGTCCGCGTGCTTAACGTTTCGGACTCGCTTTCGCGTTTACGTTCGCCGGTTTCTTTGGATCGGTGCTTGCGCGTTTCGATTCGTGAACGCGCGTCCTTTGATGCCAGAGAAGCTCTCGCGTACCAACGGTAAAGACGTGTGCGGTGCTAGTGTTGGTAAACTTAACCTCAAAGTGGCGGCGGGCCACCGTTTCGGTAGTAAACAACTAAGTGCAGTGTCTCTGTGTAATGGTGTGTCCACGTTGAGGAAGGAGGAGAGTTCGTTTCTTTGGTTTAACGCGAAGAAAACGAGTCTTCGTGTCGAATTTTTAACGCGGTGGTTATCGCTCTGTTTTACCGACCGTAAAAAGGGCACGCCACACTCTTGGTGCCCAACGGGAATTCTTCGTGGCTAGCGTCGGTGTCATATATAACCTCGATGAACGTAGCCAGCGATAGAAATAAGTGGTGATACAAGTTTTATCGATCGAGACGGTGATATTATTTTCGATGAGAATGCGGTAGTGGCGGATGGCAAACATACCGATGGATCATCGTCGTGCATCCGAGGCGGGGACCTTCTCGATCGAATCGCGTCGACAGAATCGCAGACAGAGCCGTCGGAAGGGTCGGTCGTTCTCGTAGCCCACGCGGGCGATTTGAATCTGTGTTTTGTTTATCGTTGTGTTGTTATTTGTTGTCGTTGGTGTGCCGCGTGACATGAAGTGTATCGTTCGCGTGATTTGAGTACGCATACGACAGTGTTTTTATTTTTTATTAGTTCGAAAACAGAGGAGTCATGTATCCCAGTGCCGGAATCAATGCCGCTGCTGTGGCTGCCGCCGCTGCCAGGCATCCGGTGAGTAAACCTATTCGTCACAAGTTTTTTCTCTACTTTCTCTACCTGCAGTTTTTCATACTTTTGTCCACTGTACGCTGCAAACTAGATTTATTGGTTTCGTTATTGTCGATACACTCTTGAAAGTATTCAGTCAGCGTTGATCGATGCTACAGAAATTGTAACTGTTGCGTTATATCTTTCGGAGCAACGTTTTATCGTTCAACGTGCAATTCTCGATGCATTACGCCTTTGTTACGCGGTTTGAGCGATTTGTACCTCGTAAGGCGATCTCACCCGGAGCTAGAGTTGGCTCGAGTTTCAACGTGTAAGGACTCTCTCGCATATGCTCGCAATTCTGATCACGTTCAATGGCGTAGAAGCCAGTGTGTGACACCTTTCGATCGTCTATCGGATTACTTCTCGTAGAATTTCTCGATACGCACGACTCGTATGAAACAAGATCGCGAGTGTTTTACCTTTGTCGACGGAACGCACGTCAAAATATTCGATCAAAATAGCGACTCGGAGTACACAGGCGGTTACCAAATGTGATAATAATACGGACGGCGGTTTCTTCGTGCCCTCCTCGGTTTGCTGTTAATGCGGTCACGTGCGTCGCGGTACACACATTTATCATGGTTCGCGCGTAGGTTACATGCACGGTCTGTGTATACGTGTCGGATACACGTGCCTCTGGCACCGTGCGCGCATACGTGTACCTCGACTCGTTTCGAGATTTCGAGATATCGAGGCGCGCCAAATCGTCGCGTCGCGCTCGCTAACCCGTTACGAATTCGAGGTTAGCTCTGGACCGTGCAAAAGGCACTTCGTCTCGGTCGCGGCGAACCTATTGATCCGTGAATCGTAGAAGATGAGCCGCGAATACCTTCATTTTTTGCTGTTGTATGTCCTCCGCTTCGGGCCACGGATTTCATATTTGGTCTTTAACGGCCGCCACGACCTTAAGTCGTCCCGATCGTTGTGTAACCATGTAATGATTTTGAGATCAAAGTTGAACAAATTTACGTAGTACTTGAATATTTACAGAAATTCAATTAACAAAAATAAAATTAGTCACGTATTGTAGTTGGATTAAGATATCAATTTTGTAAAGTGAAACTAATCCTGAATTATTTATGTATAGCGTGAGATATCTAATCTAACACGCTCATCTTGGATACTCTGTAGATTGTACGTTATGTACATGAAAAATTGTTAATAAATTCTAGGTAGCCACCTGCAGTCCTAATATTACAATGGGGGAGTTGTAGTGGCCGGACAGGTGCAAAGGAAGGAAGAACTTTTTCTTTTTTGACGCCGCGAACCGAACGTGGGCCTTCTTTGGTGGCTTATTAGTTAAATTATAAGAATAAATGGCACTTACGGATTGATACAAATTAAATGGTTGAAAGAAACAATCAGTAAACAAACGTGAGCAAACAGCGAGCCTGTTGTCTTCGATTACTGTTTGGAGCATAGTTTTACAGCATGTTCCAAGTGTGTTGAATCTCGCCAGGTTCGATGAACAGGGAACACCGGTGTTTTCACCGCGTCAAATGCATAGAGCATATTTATTCTAATGCGGGGCGCACGGGTAATGCGTTGGAGCGCGTATTAATACCGTGCGCGGTGTTTTCGTGCTTAAGACGACGTTGAAAGGTGAAGGCAGTGTTCATGGGAAGAATTACATTATTCCCGTTGCCATTATATCCATCTCGTCCCGATAATAATAATAATTAGATATGAAAGCAAAAAAGCACCCATTACTCTCTGTTATAACGGTGTGTTGTCGGGTGAAAGGGACCCTCGGATAGAATAATGAAAGCTTCATCTGGCCCATCCCTAATAACAGGCGTTACACCGGATGCGGCCCGGCGATATTGTAGCACGTGGTGAGCAGTGGGGAGAAAGGAGAGCGAGAAACAGGGCGAACAGGAACGAGATGGAGGAACTAACACAAAAAAGAAAAACTCACTGGCGAAAGAGTCGAGGCTCTGTATCCCCCTCGAAAGGCGGTGACAATGTTGTGGAAAAGGGTGGCTCCGTCGAGTGCCGCGAAGGGAGACGGAGACAGATGAGGATGGAAAGCTGTTCCAACGAAGTCGTTGCCTCGCTTACTCGACGGTCTATCACCGCTGGCAAAACACGCGTATATCGTCTAGGTACCCAGACAAAATTCTTGTCTATTTTTCTTGTTCGCGATCCCAAGGATTTTCGTGATTGAAACCTAACGAGAACTGCGGGATACACCTCCTGGGGTCATTGAATTATCACAGTTTTAGCAGTAAATGTTTTTATGAAAACTGTTGGCCATGGATAGTCAACGTTTCTTTTTCTTTTCTAGAATTTCTGTAACATTTGAACTCGATGGAATAACGTGTTTCAAATGGTGTACCAAATTTGTCCGTTTTGACGCGAGACACATTTAATTACAATAGCTTTTACAATCATTTGAGGTTTTCTAATCAGGCCATGCTGTATCAATGTATACTCCGAAATTTTGCGATAATTGCTACGAGGAGAATGCATTTTCGTCATAAGATAGTAATTTTGGAACGACGAATTCATAATCGGGCCATCATTGTTTTTTTCTCGTTGATTCATGTCGCAGCGAGGCATCGGTTGACAAAAATCTAGTATTACACTGTGAATTTTTTTTTTCTTTCGACAGTGATCCATATCTTGCTCCATTTTTTTCAGTTTTGTTATATCTGGGTTACGAGGTCTTGGAATAGGACTGGTTTTCCTTAATTTGGAGTAAACGTTGCCCTCTGGCTATCTCGAAGTTCCATATACAGGGTGTTCGGCCACCTCTGAGAAGAATTTTAATGGGAGATTCTAGAGGCCAAAATAAGGCGAAAATCAAGAATACCAATTTGTTGATTGAGGCTTCGTTAAAAAGTTATTAAAAAATTAAATCAAAAAATTTCAATTCGTTCTAAAAAAATTATTTTTAGTTGCAGGGGTCAATTACAATCATTTTTAGTGAATAGACATACCCCCGAAATCCTACGCACTTTCGAGAAAAAAATTCGAGTAGGTGTGAAATTTTTCGACAAAATTAAAAAATTTCAAATCGTTCTAAAAAAATTATCTTTAGTTGCAGGGGTCAATTACAATCATTTTTAGTGAATAGACATACCCCCGAAATTCTACGCACTTTCGAGAAAAAAATTCGAGTAGGTGTGAAATTTTTCGACAAAATTAAAAAATTTCAAATCGTTCTAAAAAAATTATTTTTAGTTGCAGGGGTCAATTACAATCATTTTTAGTGAATAGACATACCCCCGAAATCCTACGCACTTTCGAGAAAAAAATTCGAGTAGGTGTGAAATTTTTCGACAAAATTAAAAAATTTCAAATCGTTCTAAAAAAATTATCTTTAGTTGCAGGGGTCAATTACAATCATTTTTAGTGAATAGACATACCCCCGAAATCCTACGCACTTTCGAGAAAAAAATTCGAGTAGGTGTGAAATTTTTCGACAAAATTAAAAAATTTCAAATCGTTCTAAAAAAATTATCTTTAGTTGCAGGGGTCAATTACAATCATTTTTGGTGAATACACATACCCCCGAAATCCTACGTACTTTCAAGAAAAAAATTCTTTATCGAAAATATACTGTGTGGCCGGAAATGTTTCTATAACTTTTTAACAAAGCCTCAATAAACAAATTAGTATCCTTGATTTTCGTCTTATTTTGAGTGCTAGAATATCCCATTAAAATTTTTCTTAGGGGTGGTCGAACACCCTGTATAAATTTGTGAAACAAAATTCAGAATTTCACATATTCCAGCAGCCTATGATTAGGTTCGGAATGGGTATAGAAAAATTGTTACTGCTCGAGTATGTATAAGGAAGAAAAATAATGGTAGGTAGGTAGACAACTGTGGTATATCATTTGGAGCTGTGGCGGACTCACGCTTATGAATTTTGCATGTTAAACTTCAAGAGCTTTGGGGTACGTCATCCCTCGATCCGATTGAATTCAAATTTTATAAGGATTACTTTTTTATAAACTAAAACCATTCTGTTAAAGTACTTTTTAGAGGGTTACTGAAATTGTAAAATTTAAACCTTTCCCTTCAAATGACGCCATTATAAAAATTCGAAAACCTTGTTAAACAATCGATAGACCCACGTGAAATTACAGAAAGTTGACTCTACTGTCTAGGAGACTTCTTATTAAATCAGATACACGTGGCATTGTATTCAAATAATAGACGCATGAAATCATTATACAGCAATTTATTCCTAGCGTTTAATTCACTGAACCCTCGTTGAAGTAGTTTCTATCCGTTCGAGGTGAAAACTGCAACTCCATGATCCGATTTCGATCGTAACTATCGTTCGTACAACTCGTCAAAAACTGTTTATCCGTTGTTCGATGTTCGAGATCGTTATCCGGTGAAGAAAATTTGCTCGTCCGTCGCCTCGAATAGGCGGCCATAACCTTTCTCCGAACCGTGGCGGGTACCGTTCGCGTCGAGCTCCGATTCTGCAAATATTGATACGTTTAATCGGTCCGTTTGCCTCGATGCTTCGCGTAAATGCAGTTTTGCGTGTGCACAGCTGAAAAAACTTTGGAAATCTCGATTCGATATCGAACGTCCGCCGTCTACCCCGATTAGGACGTTTCGTTTTTGTTTTTTTCTGTTTTTTTCACGGTTCTACGAATCACGCGAGCGAACGAATTCGGCGAGTTCCAGCAGAAGAAGAACCCCGAACGTGACAGTGGAAACGTTTTCGAGGAAAGGGGTGGTAGGATAATCGGTCGATTTTAAGCTTCGAATCCGCCTGACGCGACGCGCACGGTAAATGCGTTGTTGAAGCATGCGAGCGGGGCGGCACGCGGCGAGACGAGGCAAATCGAGTCGCGCTGTCGGCACGGAAATACAGAATCACAGTGATATCTTGAGCGTCACGTCGTCCATTATGCTGATGCGCCCGGTAAATTTCACGCATTATACTCCCATTATACGTTTCCTGGCCGAGTGGAATCGCGATTCCCGTGCTCCCGCTCCGCGGTAATTACACGCTGCTGCTTCTCGTTCACCGGCGAAAGAGAAAAGGAACGCGAGGGGAACCAATTGTTTTAATTTCTACGTTATTCCCTTCCCCGGTGCATTACCGTTTTCTATTCGTATTCGGCTTTATTTGTCATTTTTTCCCCCCAACGTAGTAACCGGTTCGTTCTCGAAAAGTAAACATTTTTCGGTGAACTCGTTCCAAGGTTCGAGGTTTTCACCGTTTATTTAACAAGTTTTTTAATCGAAAGAGGCTCGACAAAATAGCAAAATGTAACTCCCCGCGGCGTCAGGATTTTTGATTGATATTTTCAGCGATATAGCGCTCAGCGTCGGTCGAGCGTATTCTTTTTATATTTTCTATTTTCAGTAAACTGTACGGTTCAAATTTATCGATATTGGCAGCACGGTAATTTCATACGCGACGACGCAATAAAATTGCAAGTAAATAGCGGTCGCGACCAAAGTGAAAGTCGTACCGTGGAATCAACATAGCGATCGCATCGATCGATTCACTGTACTCGTAAACGATTCTGTTTTATTACTATTTTATTTAAAATATATCCTTTGTACTTTGTAAAAATGTTTCATCGTTCAGGATTTTCTATCGCGAGTCGATGATCGAGACATTCGGTCGTGAGAGTCAAAGTAAAATTTCCAACAGCGAAAAGTTACCGCAGCGTTGTCTGGGAGGACTTATTACTTAATCCGGCGCAATTGGCACAGGCTAAAGGAACACGACGACCGGAAGAAATGGTTTCGCGCGACGTGTGTTGTACGTGGGAGATACCGTCTGCCCCGGAACCGATGGAGCACGGCCAAATTTGATCTTCCTATACGTTTATCCGGCATCTGGGGTGCGAATAGCTTTCCCAGTTGACGCGACATATTGTCTCTTGAATTACTCGCTGAACCGGCGCCCTCGAGATTCACTTACGGCGCTCTTCGCGTATTATTGTACACGTACGATCGTGCAGCCGTAAAAATCTAACCGATAAAAAGGGAACGTCCTATCATCGGTACTGTCGTATAAAAAAAAAAAAAGAAGGATGGAACGTAGACGGTTTGCTTTCGATAAGAACTTTCCGGGAGCATGAAAAGGCGATTCTCTTTCTCCGGTGCAGGGTCGCGCGATGTCTTTGGCCCTCGAAATGGTTACCGATAAGACATTCGATTTACTCGTTGCACGCTTGCCTAGTTTTCTTGGTCGATAAAGCGAGGATAATTAAATCGACCGAACGGTGGTCTTTATCGGCGGCTTTCCGTTTATAATTGCCATTTGTAGGAGTTCCTAATGGGTCCCGATACTCGATCGACAATAGCCGGAGAATACGGAGGTCCGAGCTCTCGGCAGTAGCTTATTACGTTTAAACGGTTTTCCTCCGATATCGACGCGAATTAATCAGAAGCGATCGCCCGACGGGGATACCTAACCCCATACCACTCCTCTGGCTTCTCTCGCCTCTTACTTTCTCACTTTCGAAAAAAAAGATCAGGCGGGACGCGCAGTTTAGCTGCAGGTGCTCGGGGAAACGTATAATCCGGGGGTAGCTGAGCGAAAGAGGCGAACGACTGCAACTGGAAAGCGTCCCTCGTCTATCCCCCTTCCATTCTCTTGCCGAAATAATCCCCTGACTGGCGCAACAATGGCCAGAAACGAACCCCCGAGCGTGAAGCGTAATACCCCGAGTCCTCAGGGTGCCGTAAATTGGTCCACTGGGAGAGCAAAGGAGGCAGGGTTGTGTGGAGTGCTTTAACCGTGGACCCTCGCGGTTACTTTGCCCACCCCTCTGTTCTGTCTTCCGTTCCAACAAGGAACATCCTAATCGAAATCCCACGACGAGTTCGTTTTTTCTCCACCCCTCCTCCCTCCCTTGCCATGCTTATATTGCTTTTCAATTATTCCGTACCGATTTGTTTGTTGCCACTCCGTTTCGAGCATCGCGTACACTCGCCGCTCCTCTCGTAATCCCGAAGTTAATTTGCTGGATTTGTAATCTCCGGGTACGGTATTTGTTTTCGTACTCTCATCCCTACCGGGCATAATAACGAGTTTCGTTTGGTAAAATTTCGAGCAGTTAAATTCGTACGATGCACTGTTTTATTAAGACGGCACTTTGCTTAATACTCCGTTAGAAACTTTTTCGGTATAACTGGACGAGCAATAACGCGAGACTCGCAAATGGATAAATTAAAAGCAACCGTCGAAACAAAATGGCCGTTCAGGGAAAGTTATTTTTCAACGTGATAACGCTCTACTCCGTGCGTGTTTAACGATGAATTATTACTTATTTCGTATATTGAAAAATTCTCTCTTTTTAATAAACGATGGATTTTATTGTACGGAAGTATTTAAATTAAAAGATGACGCATGTATTGTTGATTTTGATAAACACAAACTACAAAACAAATCAAGTGGAGAATCCTATTAACGTAGACTATTAACCGTCTGTTCTCAAAATCTGGTAGCAAAATTCCTTAGCGTCGACAGGGGGTGGTATTCGTGATCTTCGTATCTGGAGGTTGTAGGGAACACGTTTCGGTACTCTTAGCGTCGCTACACAGAACATGAATATCTCTTACCAAATTCGTGATATAACCCGTTCCAACTGCGTGACGTACCGCGTATAGGAAACTACTTGCTCGTAAAATATCCACTGAAAAGTCCATGTTTCTCGAAGTGCGGGTTTCCCCGTTGCTCGATTTTAAAACGCCCGGCGCGCATCGTTCCCGGAGACATCGTGAAATATCTCTCGTACCCCGCGACCAATAAATATTCCCCGTCGTGGAAATGTGTTTTTACGGTGTCGTTGCACCGATAGTAGTAGTTCTCTGTCGTCGCTCGCGTTTCGCGAGACGCTTTTGGGACGAATTATTTATCTTTTGACAGCACCTTCTATAGATAGCTCCGTCGAGCACGTTTTCGTTTCGTTCGCCTCGAGATTTCTCAGGGACTGTCCGTTTTAACCAAGGTACAAGGGGGTCCTCGAGTGTTCGGAACATAATCCATTGTGCAGGGGCGATTATGTTTACGTCTGCATGCGTTTCCAAGTGGAATGGAACTCCGGGCTTCCACGAGCTCCTCTCTCGTTGCCCCCTCTGGTTCGTCGAGGTCCTCGTTTAAATAACTCTCAAATTACCTCTGTCGTCTCTCGTTCCTCCTTTTAACTCCTTCGAAAGGATCCCGTCTCCTTTACGTACGTGGCCCCGGCAATCTCGTTCCAGCAGTTATTCCCCGATCGTTTCTCCCGTCGGTTAATCCACCGCTCGTGAGCCCGAATTGCTTCCAGTATTAACCTCACAATGAAGCGGCGGAAAGGCGATTCCGTACGCGGCAATTTGAAGACTCGTTAAGGGGTTACACGACTACGGAGCACCAGGAGCAGGGGAAAGTTGGAGTTTCTTTTGTTTGGGTAATGTTTACGTCGTAATTAAATTATTACCATCGAGGCTCATAAAATTTTTTCATTCGAGGATACGTTTCCTAGAAAATCAAATTTAAAAATTGGTTGCAAGTTCAGCGTAAGTAGAAACAGTGGGTTGTGTAAAAATTGGAGTTCATCCTCGCGTAACGTAGTGGTACATTTTGTAACCACGTTTTGTCGTACTTAGTACGATACACGTAATCTACCTATGAGGTTAAATTTGTCGAGCGATAAGGTTTCTCGACTTTGATCAATGAACGACGATAAAACCGCGGTCGGACGTGTATCCCTCGAGAAAATTCGTATCTTCGTTAGTTTTTCGAGTTTCTGCGCGGGACTAGGTGCAAAATACCGTTGAAAAATTCTGTTCGAGGAAAAGAATTTAACTCCTGGCTGTACTATTCGAGGTCGAATTTCTTTGCTGTTTTGACGAGCCACGTATGGTCTTTCACAGTCGGATCATCTTTGATGACGTTGACGACACTCCCAGATCGACGGATCGTGGCCTGGCACACAGTTGATGATCATCGACTGTCAAATTTCCACTCTCGAGTCTCGAGCACCATTCAAATGCTACACGCCTGCTGACGGTGTTGGGTCCATAAGCATCGTTAATATTCATGGCGGCTTTTTCACCGTTTACACCTTTTAAAAAACTCGTGCCGCGACAATTGCCGAATTCCCACTCGTGGAAACTCCATTTCCTAAATATCGTACAGCGCACCGAAACTACCGTGAAAAATTTAAACGAAACACAAACCGAAAGAACGGTTTATACAGGAGCATCGTGATTCATCGAAAACACGGCCGCGTCCCGAGAGTTTTTAATCCGGAAGCGCGATCGTGTCTTCGATAAATTTCAATAATAACGAGTTCCGGGTATGGAACGTCGAAAGAAAAAGGTTTCGCGTATTGCAAATCGTTGCTCTTGGTTCTTGTTTTATTCATTAAAGGTGCTCCGAGGTTTGTACTCCGTTTAAGCTTCCAGGGTTACGTACCACGGTGGAATTTAGTTCGCAACCTAACGCGTCGCGACTCGATATTAGAAGGGGTTAAACGAGAGTTTCGAGTTTACGAATTCTCGAACGGGGGACACACGTTGGGGCTCGTGCTTTATCCGCGATCTTAATTATTCGTATCATTTATGGTTACGATAATTGCTCGGACCGTAGATTACACGTGCAATTAAGTGGATTCGCGTTGGCGATAACTTCTTTTGCGCCGGGTCCGAGAAAGCGACGTCGAGAGAAAAAGAAGTCGAGGAACACGTCGGGGACCGATACGACGGTGGACCGCGTTCACGATTTTCACGGCTCGTTAGTCATGGCTTTATAAATCGAACTCGTAAGAAAAAAGGAGGAAAGCTGGTGGTTTGTGTGCGCGGTACCCGTATAGCCATACACACGGCGAGCGTGTGCGTGCGCCTTCCGTGCGGAATGTGCGAGTACATAAGTATTTCGTGCACGTTCGCCTCGAATAATGCGTGAAGGCACTTGGCAAGAAGGCACCGCGTCGTATGGGTGTACACGTACGCTCGCGCACACGCGCGCGTATATACGTATGCATGTATATAGCGCGATAAATACGCCTAACCGCTTTGTAAACCTCGGGTGGAAGGTGGCAAGAGGGGAAAAAGAAAGTCCGAGGAAGCCTCTTGAAGTCCCCTCGGACCTGCTCGTACAGGAGAATGGCACTAATTGGCATTAGGCTTGGCAGTTTGTCGTGTTCCCCCCTCTTTGGCCTGTGCGCTGTGCTCCTGCTCCTACATCACGGCCGCACACCGGAGTATTTCGTTTCCATGACTCCTCTTCCGTGACTGCGAACATTTCTCTCTCCTCCCTTCCACGTTCCCCGTAAAATTGCCCTCGGGCCAAGACTCACAATCGCGGTATTACTTATCGCTGCTGGCAGCACGCACGCTGGATATACACTTAACGAGTATCCTCGATCGCCGTCCACGCTCTCGCGACTGTTCGCCTCTTTTGTCCTTTAATCCCGGCCGCTTTGGGACTCGGTAATTTCTCACCGCGAGAGCCAAGGGGTGGCGGGTTATTATCCCACGCGGACATCGACGCCACGAAAAATGGCGATTCGGGAACACGGTCCCCCGAAACCCTCGAACCGGAGGAAATTTGGTCGATCGGAGCCGTGCACCGCGACCGCGGAGAATTGAATTCTTTTTCTGATCGTTAAGGTGCAACCGTCTTAACTCGATCGTTTTCATCCGACCGTGACTGGTTTCTTGTTCCTTTGCTCGAGAGAGGCCGAGGATGCGGAAACATCGTGTCTTTGATACGTTGCGTTCGTATTTACCAGAGTTGATTGATAACTAAGCGCTTTTTAGGGTAAAAGAATCTCCAAGAGTATTACTGCTAAACTAAGATAAATTGTAGTCTCTACCAGGTTCTATAAAAGGTAAATACTTGTTACATTCTGTATACACGAGACGATAAGGATATTAGGACCGATTGGAGGAAAATAGGAAGTTATATAGAGTTTGCGACCGGGAGAAATATGGTAGCACACGATAGATAGCGGGTAAGGACTTGGAGAATTGTTTGCTGGATGAAGGAGTCGGAGGACCTTGGAACAGGATAAGGAAAGAATAATGGAGGCGTCAGGATAAAAGGGTGGCGAGAAGAGCGAACGCGAGGGGAGCGCGAGCAAAGCGTTAGGGGAGTGGAAATAAGTTAGGTTAAAATTAGTTTACAAATTTATAACCTGGAAGGGAGTAAATTGAATACAGAGCATACGCTCCAGAAGAATATACAACGGATTAGATCTTATTGATGAATATAGTACGCTTTCGTGCAACTGTGCGTCACCCCCGACGCGTTTGAATTACGTTACGACGTCTTGGTACATCAAACGATGCAAGCAGGCGGTACAAGAGTTAATTTTATCAAATTTATCTGCGGGATTTATCAGCAAGGATTACCTGGCAGACTGTTATGAACGTCGATAGACGGCTGAAAGGATTTTCTGGTCGTAGGAATTTATACAGCGCCGGTTGAGAACTTGCGAGGATCCCATTACTGCTCGTGGCCCTCTGACGGTACGCACGAGAGACGACGCCGCAGACCAATAACATACAGTTTTGATCCACCGTTTACGAGATATCGCCAGGAATATTGGCGATAAATTCACCACCGGTTTCAGCGTAAAGCAGTAACGCTCAATCGGTGATACCGTATCGCGCTTGCATTTTGCGTCGGGACGCAACGAGGGACAACGGGTGAGAATCATTAAACGAAGTTGAAAGCCGTTTCTAATTTATTGCCAATGTGCCTGGCATTCCGTAGTAGCGGATCGACCAAAAACATATGTATTCGGCTTGTTGCGAACGCCTTGGAACGCATAACAAAGACGATCCAGCGAAAAACGTACAAGGTTGGCTTAATTATTCTTTTCATTAACGACACGAAAAATGAGCAAGGCAAAGCTTCAGAGAAGGGACACTAAACCCCGTACAATTTTTAATTTTCACACACCACCTACAACGAGTCTGCCAATTACACGTCGAAATTATTGCCACGAACTTTCCAGTATTCAATTATTTCTTCAAAGCAGTTAGCACTTGGCGATCTCAAATACACTCGATTTCGCTATTGACTTTCCCTTCGCAGACCTGGCAACGTTCTTGCGTAGGCATATCCTTAATATTCCGAGAAATAATTCAGCGTTAAAGTCGGACACCGCTGTACGTGTAAACAGAAAACCGTGATTGCGAAGAAACGGATAATGGTTCGGTAGTTATAGCGGCGTAGCGCGAAGTAGATTTCATCGCGAAGCTAATGCCGCGAGTAGAAATCTTTTTACGGCCGATAATTCCGCGGAGAGTCTGCTGGGAACACTCGAGGGATTTTCTTCTTTCGCGGGCCGCTTCGGGATCAGAAGTCTTCCGTTCGATGGAAAAAGGTTCAACCGTTTTTCGAGACATTCTGAACGATACGCTCGCGAATTTCAAACGCTCACAGGTTTCTTCGCCCGCGCACGTACAGAGACGTTCCTAGCAAGCACGTTTGTGCTGTACAAAAAATGAATGCAGTACACTCATCATATTATATCAACGACTAAACGGCTATAAATTCAAAGATTTTCTTCCAAACTTCCAAGAAACTATCTTGGAAAACGAGCCATGGATCTAATACTAACACCTACACATACTTAACTGGTGTATTCGCAAAGATATGTTTTACGAATACGTCTTATGCAATATGGGATCGTAAGATAAAAGAAATCATTAACGTCAAGAAAGTAGCGGTGTGGTGTTGGTTCAATGAGTAGGACGACTGGCGCAGGTTCGATTTTTTCATCGATTTCGACAGTACCGAAAGTGTTAATCGCTTCAGAATTAACACACAAATGCATATTTACAATCACTCTAAGTATTGGATACTCTCACCAAAGATCTCAATCATCATCGAAGAGAAATCCCAAAGATTTACCAAAATCTACCGTACTAAGAAAAGCTACAGAGAAAATACAGATCTGTTATTAACATTATCGTGTCCATAGTGTTGTACCATTGGTACTGACGCATCCCCCCGTCGTCTAATCGGACATATTGCTATTATATTAGCAGCTTACAAAGAGTATTTTATTCGACGAGAAAAAAAGAAACTAAGAGAGCCTGCAGGGGCTGCTCGAGGGATTTTCTTCTTTGACGGACCCGGGGAGTCTTCCGTCCGATGGAAAAAGGTTGAGCCGTTTTTCGAGAGGTCCTGGACAACACACTTGCGAATTTCCAACGCTCCCAGGCTTCTGTGTACACGTATACACACAGAGAGATTCTTTCTGAATACGTCTGCCCGGCTGGTCGGCGGCACACTGGTTTTCCGCAAACCCGCCGCGCTATGCAAATATTTGCTGGACGTTCGTCGGGGCTCGGTGTGCACCTTCTGCGTCTCCTCCGGTCGTAGTTCTCCCTGGTATTCTCTTAGGCAGGCGTCGTCATGGATACCATCGTCTACACGGACGAAGAAACCAAGGAAAAGGGAAAGAAACGTCCAAATATTTGGCTTCGACTAGCGCGCGGACACTAATCAGTTTCTTTTTGGCGCTGGACAGTGACACTGCCAAGCCTGAAACTCGCTAGACAACATTCGGAATATCGTCGTCGGGTTTGCGAGGCGGCTGGAAACACGCATGGGACTGTAAATCGTATTCGTATTTATACCCTGGAATGCGGCGTTGGCGGCTTGATGCGTTGTACTCGTGTATTTATTAATTAAGAAAAAATAGAACAGAAATGCCGGACAAGTGTACGCGAAAATGTTAAATTTCGTGTTTCGTTCCCCGTGCGTTGCTCAACGCGTTTGCACTTGTCCGCTCATGCATGATATTGTAATGAATTGAGTGTCCCGCCTAAAGCTTAACACCGTCGAACAGTTATCAGAGTCGGTGACTCGTAAAAATTGCCTACACGGGATCGAAGAACATAAAGTTTACTGCCCACTCAGAATTTATCAAAGGTATTTCAACGCGAATGTATTTAGTCAAAGTTACGTAACGCGTCAGTATAATCTTTGTTATTAAATATCTACTAAACTATTCAGTGTCGACACATACAGGGTGTTCGGCCACCTCTGGGAAAAATTTTAATGGGGGATTTTAGAGACCAAAATAAGACGAAAATCAAGAATACCAATTTGTTGATTGGGGCTTCGTTAAACAGTTATTAACGTTTAAAGTTCCGACTGTACTGAATTTTTTTCTCGAAAGTGGTTAGGATTTCGGGGGTATGTGTAATGACCAAAAATGATTGTAATTGACCCCCGCAACCGAAAATAATTTTTCCAGAACGATTTGAAATTTTTTTTTTTCGCCGAAAAATTTAGGCAACCCCCCTGTCGATTTTTCTTAAAAATTCCTTTTTCATTTTTAATAATTTTGTTTGACACCCTACAGAAAAGTTGTCTAATACTTTTTTGTAGGTACCCATGAGCTCTACTTCAGAAAAAAGTTTCATTGAAATATATTCACAATTGTAGGAGTTATGGCTGTTTGAAAATTGGACCATTTTTATGGGGGTTTTCTCATTTTGCGGGGTCAAGAACCAGCTTTTCGAATATTTTTAGAATTTCTACATATTCTACACTAAAATACGCGGCGTTTGGCTTTTTGAACATTAAAATCGTCCAATCCGTTCAGAAGTTATGACATTTTAAAGATTCGCATGAAAATTCGGGCAGACATTTCTGGCCAGAAATTATATTTTCGGTAAGGAATTTTTTTCTCGAAACTGAGTAGGATTTCGAGGGTATGTCTGTTGACCAAAAATGCTTGCAATTGACCCCTGCAACTAAAAGTAATTTTTCCAAGACGATTCGAAAGTCTTTTTTTTCACCCAAAACTTTCAGCACTTACTCGAATTTTTTTCTCGAAAGTGGTTAGAGTTTCGGGAGTATGTGTAATGACCAAAAATGATTGTAATTGACCCCCGCAACCGAAAATAATTTTTCCAGAACGATTTGAAATTTTTGAATTTAATTGTTAATAACTTTTTAACGAAGCCTCCACCAACAAATTGGTATTCTTCATTTTCGTCTTATTTTGGCCTCTAGAATCCTCTATTAAAATTTTTCCCAGGGGTGGCCGAACACCCTGTATAGCACGAGTCGAGTATTCAGCGATTTATCGTTTGTAGAGTTTTATTAAAATTGTAGTATAAGATCCTTTAGCGATTTATACTTTCTTAGAGTCTTGAAATCAGTATGGACATAAGTGCATAGGTCAAGGTTAGGTATACCTTCAGTCACAATTTCTTATTTTTCGGAGTTTCACGTACGATACGTTAAAGCTTGAAATTCCGCTTTTTTGTTCCCCCTGGATACGCGAGTTCGCACCTACGATCCAGGGGGTTCGAACCTTAAAAACTTGAGCCACAGAAGCCTCAAGGTTCTCGTTCAGACAGCATTCTATTGATTCTGGCCGCGATAAAGTGGAGCGTTCCCAACCTATCGCATGTAATATCAAGAGCAATAAAACATGTACGTTGGCAGTTAGCTCGGGACTTCTTATCCGCTTCTTTTGCCATCGACGTATGTAAGAATAATGTATAGAAAAAGGGGTCGCGACAGAGCGACGCCAGTGGCATTGCCCTCGACCAATCATCTTACCACCACTGGTAAGAATGGAAAATTGGCACGAAAACGGCGTGGAATAGCTCGCCGCTAATAGAGAGATGCACAGGGGAAAATACGTTCACCCTCGGATGGCTCAGCTTTTAGATCGTTATCGTGGATCGCATTAAAGCAATCGGATGTATTACCGGCCTTTTCCCTTCGTTCTCGTCTTTTATCTTCGTTTCCATTTTCGTCCTCGTCGCTCTCTCGGTTTTATCTCTCGTTCGAGTATCGATCAAGCTCGCGCTGCTGCTTTTCACCGTATAATTGAATCGTATTCCGTGTTAATTCCTCGTTATACCGGGAGAATCGGTGACTGGCTGCGAATAAATTATCGCGTTCCGGTTCGTTGATTCGAGTTTCTAGAAATAATCGCCGCGGCATGTGTTCCGTCTCGTGTAAGAAGGAAAAGCATTTAGTTAATGCGGACGGACGTAAAGTAGTCATGGTCCGTGCAACGCGCGAACGTACTATTAATTTCATTGAGATTCTTGCTTCACCGATCATTCTTGCAGCCGTACCGTTAATGCACCGTACGAAAAGAAATTCGCGGCTAAATTATTTTCCTACTTTCGATTACACGTTACTATTTCAAGATGAAAACTCGATAACGATTTCTCAGTTTACAACCACCAGACGATAAACATCCTAGGACAATGCCGAAAGTAAAGTGTTTCTAATTAAATTAGTTTTAACTAGAGCTATCCATTTGGATGGATAAATGTAAATGCAATTCGAAGACAATAATCTTGATGGAATATATCGTTCAAAAGTCGGTCCTCTGATTCAGCAACAATAACACAAAATACATATTACATTCTTGGTGGCGGGGAAAGTATCGAGTGTCCTGTAACAAGAGATAATTATCGGTTAGAATTGTTTATTCGTTGCTATTGTCTTGAAAACAGAACCAGACCATCGTAGACCATTACTTTCCGCTCTAGAATCTTATATTGTCTTAAAAACAAAACTAGACCAACACGAGACCTATTCCTTAACGAGAACGGTTCATCAGGTTCTGTTTTCAAGATAATAACGACGCATAAAGAAATTCCAATTTCAAAATAAGTTGTAATTGCTTATTTTCTTCGTGCTCCTTATTAAAACATTCTCAGCTACAATACGATATAGATCACCCGATAACCTTCGCCCTCCAACATAGTTTCAGGTTGTTTAAATAAATGAGGTTTTCGACACGGGATATAATTATTCCTTGCGTTTTTTAATGGAAGACTGGATCAGTGTTCCCCAATCCTCTTCGAATCATGCACTGCCTCAAAGACTTTTATGTCCTCGATCGGCATAATTTTTAATTGTCTCCAAAATAACATAGAGTCAATAGTCACCTGTTGTCCATCGAAATATAAGTAATAAAAATAGTGGTTGGATAGGTGTAAGGAATAAAGAAAATTTATATTATTTCTGATCAAATATTTATTCGATTAATTACATATTTACATATGAAAAGATATTAAAGTTTAACTAGAATTGTCTGACATCGATGAACTCACTTTTGAAAATGGTAGAATTCTCAGTGTATTGTATTTTTAACGACGCATGAATTTTCGATGAATTATTAGAAATCTTATTAGATATGCAAGGCATTTGATTCACGCATCGTTTCGTCGCAGTCGAGTAGCCAAACAGTTGCTGTACCAACGATTTTCTAACAGATGGGTAGGTTCTGTAGGGACCGTGGGCTTTGTTTGGCTTGTTCTCTCCCCACGCATAAATCTGCTGGGATATTTTATTCCTGAAGCCACTCTAAAAACATTTCTTCGTTCAACGTATCCAACGAATCTGATAAAACACCTGGAATATTTAAAAGGTTGAGAAACCCTTATTGCAGGATGTCAGCAGACTTGTATAAGGTTCGAAGGTAGTAATTTCGAGTACTACCTGCAAAGCTAAGCAACTACGCATTACTTGAGTAGAAAAATGGATGTAACTCGGGAACAAGATTAAATAGTTTATGCTATAATAAGCACTTGCGCAACGATGATGTCAGTCGTGCTAGACATCGATGGACGATAACCTTTGCTATAGTATTAGTAGAAGAGTCTTTAATCCCGCGATCGAAGGTTTCTTTTCTATCCGTTCGATTCCAAACAAAGATTATATCAACCGCCCAACCAGATACGCGAGTTCCCTGATTTTAGTGATAATAAACTATATTGAAAATCGAATGTACAACGAATGTTGAATCGTAGAGATTAAGAAGCCGTTATTCTTCCGCCATTTTGGTCCACTCGTTTCGAAAAAGAAAATGCAGGAAAACACGAGGTTCGTACCGCTCGAACGGCCCCCGGCTATCGGATTATCAAATTCCTGTTTACTGTTCGTCGTGTCAAGTCACACGTAAAACCCCGAACGGCCAGGCTAATCCAGTCTTCGGGTACCACTCATCAAGTATTCGAAACGACAATCGTTGGGAGCCCCAACCGGTAAGCGACCCTCGTGTACATCTCTCTCCCCCTTCCAACAACACAAGAGGGGTCCCTATTATTTTCCACGAGGTCGTCCGTGACCACCTCCGGGGGGGTCTCTCTTCGTGATCGGTCGTAATTTTTGGAAGCGAGCCGCGACCCTCGAGGGCTTTGGGGCGTTAAGCCGAATTAACATAAGAGCGTGTGTGCAAACAGAACGGCTTCGACGAGGAGGGGGAGAGGGGACAGGGGGCAGCGTGTCCGAGAGCAGGAGGGAACGAAAGATAGACGTACGCCAGGCTGGTCTGGGGACGCGGAGAGCAGAGACCGGGATGAAGCCCCGGATAGTTGGATGGTGGAACGGAGGGAGCATTGGTGGGAACACGTGTCCCACACGGAGATAGTTAATTACTCGTTTGTGCACGCTGGGTCGGATCGCGCGCTACCAGGAGGGAGACAGAAAGGGACGGAAAATCGGTGAGCGACGCCGGTGGGAGCAGGACGGATTTATGCGCCGCGGGAATGAGATCAGCCCGGAGTGGAGGGAACGAAAGACCGAGAGACGCGAATCGTCGGTCGAGCGAGCTGGATGGAGCAGCCATGGGATCCGGAATGAGAGGGAAAGGTCGTTCAAGAGGGACATCGTGAAGCCGACGGACGAGAGAGCGAGACGGGACATTCCTGTTTCATCGGACCGTTGAGACCTACGCTCGCCACGGAGGTGGAGAAGGTGGCGGCGATGGGACAGGGTATACGAGGTGGAGGCGAAAAACGAGGATGAGGTTAATGATATACATGGGGGCTACCGTATACTACCGGCTCGATCCCATCTGTGGCTACCTTGTCTCCTTCTCTCGTTTCTTCACCGTCACCGTTCCAACCGTCTCTCTCTCTCTCTCGCTCACTAGCGTTTCCTTCTTGTCGTTTCACGCTTCTTTCGCTCTTTGCGATTCAACAATGCGCATGTATTTCCATTCTGTGTTTATCTACGTACATGGACAAGGTGTACGCGCTCTTATATGTTAACACGATCCGGATAGCGCATTATGCTCAATCTCGCTCTTGATGTATCACTCGATGCCGCGGTTCCCTTGAATAGTAAATCTTTACGATTGCAAAAATAACTATTTCTATTTTACTTTTGGTACACCTGCCAATTACAGTAACGATTCTTAAAATGAGCCAGACGCGTTCGCTTCTACTTAGGGAACCTATACTATGTTCTTCCAGAATGTTTTACACGATATTGCGAGACATACAAAAGGCAAATTTGATAAACGTCTACGTTTGAATAACCCGATTGGAAATACCAGTCGTTTCGTAAAGGAAAAATTTTAGCGCGAATTCTGCGAAACGATTCGTTCTCTTTTTGCACGGAATATTCATCGAAAGGAATATCAGACTATAAAAAACGTGTTTTATTCGTCGTAACGATGACTAAACAATATGTAAACGTGGTCCTATATACGTTGTTCTTTTATGAGATCCAATCACTCGAAGTTGTACACCTGGATCGATAGTTCTTTTTGTTTATGCGCTGTTGAATTTATGAGATAGATCCTCTTGATTGAACAACGCTATTTTTATTTGCTCGCGCATAAATGAAACGATTATCTTCCACTTTAGCGTTCATACAACGACATGCAATTATGTCGATACTAATTGTAAATTAGTAATGTCTTCTTTATCGTTACGAGCTATCTAATTGCAGGTGTTCGGTATCGATAATGTTTCTTATACGTACTTGACGATTCGTCGAGTCTTTTGATATTGTTTTGTCGTTTTCTCTTGTCGATGTAACGAGTACTTTTTTTTTGTTCACTTAACAACGATTCTTTAAAATGAAACAATTATATTTAGACGTTTTGTTTCCTGTCGGTTCAACACTGTTTCTGCTCTCTCAATATTGTTTACTCCTTCAAAAATGTGAATTCAAACTGTACAAATACAACTCGTGTCAGAATTCAGAATTTTTAATGTTCAAATTCATAAATTTATGTCTATATAATACAAAAGATAGTATGTATATAATACATACAGACAAAACAGTTTTTTCTAGACAATTACCTAGATGAAAAACGGGTATCAGCCCTTTGTACTCTCACTTTGTAGGCGACTCTCGGTCGCCACTGGGTTCTTTGCAGCGACTCGAATGGCGACCGACAGGCGACAATCTTTGTTTATGTTAGATCTCGAAACGCGAACAGCAATATCGATTCACGAACAAGTTCCCTAGCTCTTCGAAACATACAAAACGATGCTAATGTACGGTTATCGCGGTTTTCAATGTCGCAGAAATCGGTGAGGTGGGTCGCCAAAATTATTTTATCTGCAAAAACTTTGCTTGCATCGATGATACCCGACTCTGTCGCTGCCCTCGATTCGAAACAAGATTTTCTTTTGGACGGATAAAAATGTAATCGCCGGTTTTATCTATTATTGGAACGGAATCGTCCGCTGGATCGTTTTGGACGAACCGGATAGTGTGAATTCGACTTAAACAATTAGTGAACCGGTCCAGGAGTTTCAATGCTCCGGCTACAGAGCTAATTGTTACAAACAGAATTCCCAAGCGTCCCGGAATCAGCGAAGAGCCATCGTAGTTTGCAGGGAGAAACACAATTACCGTTAGCGATTCACTCGTCGCCTCGCGAAAGATACCGCGAGCGAGAGCGAAACGCATCGCGCCGATTAATGCCGGTAGTCTCATCGCGAGCGTGTACACGCTAGTTGTATACACACCGTAGCGCGATGGTAACGCGCTTTATGCG
The DNA here is from genome assembly GCF_051014445.1 of Colletes latitarsis. Classification (NCBI taxonomy): domain Eukaryota; kingdom Metazoa; phylum Arthropoda; class Insecta; order Hymenoptera; family Colletidae; genus Colletes; species Colletes latitarsis. The sequence goes on from NC_135134.1 coordinate 48,114,174, forward strand.
TGGCGAATGAAGTGATTCCCGCCGCGTACGTACCCGCCCCGAAGAAGGGAAGATTGCGCTGACACAATACGATTCCGCAGCCAGTTTCATAGTCGCTCGAGCGAATATTGGTATTCGCTACCGGCGTTGCAAGAGGACTGCGCACGCTCCGGTGACTTTTCGAAGAGCAGAACGCACGGAGTGGTTGCACCAGGAGGTGAGGGGTGGCGGGGGAACAGAGGCGGGTACAGGAACTGTGCACCGAGAATTCCGTTGCAGAAATACGAGCACCATGTATCAACGAAGTCGAGCGAGTCTGTTACAAGCGGAGATATCCCTTTTATGTATCTCCGTTTGCTCGTTGCGTTACCCTGGACACTGTGTTACGTCCACGGATGCTCTACGGTTATCGATAAGATATCGGGAACGCGAAACGAACGACGCATAACGTCACGCACGAGTCGCTTTTTAACGTCATCGGGCACCGCGTTTCGTACAATACTTTGTACGTCGATCCCACCATGCATTGAAATCTCCGTCGATGTGTGTTTCGTCTCCTGTTTGATCCTTTGCAAAATTTATTCACGAATAACGAAATTACCCTTTGGTACAAATAGAATACAACGCGAGGTTTCAGGTGATATTTACTGTACGAAGGCGAGCGAGAAAACTCGAGAAAAATACGCGAAGTTTTCGATTCCACTGCACGATCAGGTTGACTTGCTTAACTACCTTTAAATGCATTCATTTGCGAGGGAAAAAAATCCAGAATCACGACGCTATCGCGGTGTTGCATGTCGAACTTAATTAAAAGCACACGCATATCGCACAACGTTGCCTTGAGCTACAAGTTGCTGACGCACTGCGTTTTACTTAAAATATTACGCGCGTTGAACTGGCTTACATGAACATTCACGTGCGGCTTGAACTTTGTTCCCTCTTAATAGTTAGAACCTTTAATAGTTATCGATACCTAATTGCGTCTGTCACGTAACGAGTATCGAGCATGGGAATCCTTTAACCAAAAGACTATTATTTCGATCCACGTGTTAAGCGACCGATTTTTTAAATTCAACATATAAATAGAATATCGGCGACAGGGTAGAAGTAATTTTATTAATCGAATGTGGGAATACTTCGAGACTAAATATATTGAATACAAGACCTGTGGTATTCACGTGTAAAATCTGATTGTAATAAAATTACATTGTGCTTTATTCAAGTTGCGGAATGTCGTGTTTAAAAAATCATACGATATTCAAATAAACGGATAACAATTTCGAGACGGTTGGAAGGGCGAGCAACGAGCGTCGTATACAATGGAAACCCCGACATATGGTTGCCTCGTGTTTTTCTGTCGATCCTAAACTTCCCGTTCCTCGTTGTCCACACCATCGCTACAAGATGTATCTGGTGTCTCCTTTTTTTTTTCTCGTCTCCTTTCTTGGACACTTCACGTTGCCTCGAGGGACTACGAAGTCAACTCCGGAGATAATAAGAAAAAAGAAAAAAAGAAAAAGTAGTCGGGTCGTCGAGACCTCGGCGCGTAGCTACATTAGCTGCAGCTTGTTCGCAGATAAAGGCAGCTACGCTCTTAAAAACCCTCGGTCGACCGTTGTCGAGAGATAGCTCCGATAATGGCTCGACATTCAGGAGACACGAAAGACTTTTCTCCCTATCTTCCTTGTCACGCTTCTACATTTATCTCGTTCCGTTCGACCCGTAGCAATCATAGCCCCGAGGAACAGGTTAACGGCTGGTCCGGGACATAGAAAAACAATTAAAGGCGATTTTACTTCCTTCTTACGACGGGAATGGGAACTTGCGTAAATTCAGTTCGTTCCGTGTTCTCTTATTTTTTTGTCCAGCGTGTAGCAACGCGTCTCTGACTATGGACGTTCGGAATATTTTCACGGATACACGGAATTTTTCCGACCTGTTCTCTCTAACGGACAACTCGATAGAAACTTCAGAGCGTGAAATTTTAATTCCCTTCTGTTTCGCCGTACAAAGTTCGTACGAGTATTGTTACCGATCGAAATGGACGTCGGAAGGACCCGGTACATCGAACGAGTACGTTATGGGGGAGGGGGGACGATTATTTTCGACGGTCGAGTAGCTCCGTGAAAAAGAGTTGTTTTGTAGCCAGCCGTCGTTGCTCCTTGACAAATCGTGCCCGGTGATTCGTATAAATCCCGCATTTACGGCTGGCGAAACAGATCGTTGAGCACACACGTATGCACACACGTGTCGCTCGCCCGATTAGAATCGCAATTTAGATGCTCTCGAGTGATTTCGCCGCGTGCTCGAATTTCATTGCCCGTGCGCACCCTCGCAACCAAAGGGGACGAAAAGGTGGGGGAGGTGGTGGGTAGCGCGCACGGTTCCACCCTATAATGTCAGATAACGAGATTATCGTGAACCGAGCAAGGAAGTGGCGGTAAGAGCTGTGCGGCGGCCATCCTGCTCGAGAAATTTCATTTCGACGTGACCGTCCTTTCTGTCGCCCCTTCACCCCTCCACCTCGTCCCGGGTTGACGAAAAAGAAAGAAAAGAAAGCGCTATCGGCCCCGGGAGATCAGGAAGGGTGACATTGTTCGTAAGTGTCGAGAATCGAAGGGCGACCCTGGCCCATTCAAAGTCCCCCCCATGGTCGTTCGGTTTGCCAGTAATTGTAACATATTCACCCTTGGCGCAGTCAACCCTTATGCAAAGTTGCCTCGGAACATTGTGTTTGCTCTTAAAGGCCTCCAAGATGAAACCAGCCGCGATCGTGTTACCCCGTCATGGGAAGAAGGAAAAGTCAAAGAACGAAAACGAGACGTTGGGACGTCTTTGTTCGTACTTTTTTAGTTACTCCAGAGTAGCGATATTTGTTTTTATTTCGAACTAATTTCTTATCTTACTTCTTACTGGCTGCTCAAGGCCACTGCTCCGACTGTAAATCGTGTCAGACCCGCGTTTCCTTTTACGGGCTTGCATCTCTGTTTGAGAACAGAGGTTGCTTGCACGTTGGGCGAATAACTGTGAAGTAGAGTGGCGAGGTAGCCGAACGCAGATAATCTTTTAGAGAACTGAACTGTTCTATATTTACACTATTTTAATACGCGTAAAGAGTATACTATGTTACAATATGTAATAAACGAACAAATGAAAGTACTTCGTACGACGAAATTCAAAAAAAATGTGAGCGCAATTTTGTGGATTTTCTTTTGAAAATGAAACGCGTCCTGTCTAGGCAAAAATGCATAAATGCTTATGTTGTGGCGCATATTATATACACATCGGCGTAGCGGCGTCAGTGGGGCGCAAAGGGTTAATGAATATTCAAGACGTAAAATATCACGCGTGAAACATTTCGTTGAAAGAAAAAAGGAAAAAAAGGAATGGTCGAATAATCTCTTTGTTAAAGAGGGGTGATTGACGTGGCTGCCGGTAGAAGCAATCTCGGAAAAAATTCGACTTCACGGAAGGATAACTGGCGCGCGTGTGTGCGTCGGGACGCACGCTACCCTGTACGTGTAGGTATTGTAACGTAGGGGTGGTTTTGGGTGCTCGTAAAAGGACGGCAATGGAGGGGCCAAAATGGGGTTTATGACTGTAACAGATTAGGTGGCCGAACTACCAGGGTGGTTCTTGCCGTGCTTCCTATTATCGTAGAGCTTTTGTAGTGCCGTGCTTTTGTTGAAACGCCTCGTCACTCTCTCTCCTTTTCCCTCTTTCCCTCTCCGTTTCTCCCTTTCACCCTTGTTGGAGCAAGAAAAGGTATGAAACGGGCAGTGAAAGAGAGAGGGTCGTTTCAGGGGTTGGGTGGCACCGGGCTACGACAGTTGGCCGATATTTGAGCTTCCTTTGTGTCGCTAAAGTACCGCGCCCCATTGGCGTAGCACGGACCCGGAGTTTTCTCGTGGCGCTTTTATCTTTTGCTGCTTTTTCGCGGCAACTCTCAACGGGAACAGGACGACGGGGGCTGGAAAAGATAGGCGTCAGAGGTGGGGAAAGACAGAGGAGATTCGACCAGTAATTACCTGGTTCACTCAGAGCAGACGAACCGTGTTGCTTTTGGTCCTTTGTTCGCCTCTGGCTTCTGTTCATTTAATCTTCGTTCCGTGTGTTTTTTTTTTTTCAAACTCTCCCCTTTTCCGCTCTGGTTGTTATCTTTTGTTTAATGGTCAGAAGAGGGTGTCCATTTCTTTCGTTTCGTTTCGAGCCGACAATGTTGCCTTCGGGAATCTTTCTCGCTTATCACTGCGAAATTACGGTGACGTTGATACCCACCCTCAACTTTGTGGAACATGGACTCGTTGTTTATAATATGTTAATATAATTATCCGTAACAATTTTATCGGGATATAGATAGCTCTGAAGTTTAGACAATTGACTATTTCACATACGTTTACGACTTTGTCTTGTCTATAGTAGGTCATTTTCATATCATGAATAGAGAAGGAGTCGAGTCGAGCGTGACTCACAGAGGAAGTGGCCTTGAGCAGCCAATTGAGTTTTGATGCGACTATAATGCATCTGTGCAGAACTCATTACTCCTATTCGCATTCATAAATACTGACATTGGAACAATTTACCGTGTATCGGTCCTTGTAATCTTAATACCTCTAGATTTTATCGAGTTACCATTACGATTTAATCGACTATTTCAAAGAACGACTCAAGATAAACACACGTTACGAAGAATAAAGCAAACATTACTCGGACAGGATAAACGAATATAAAATCGTAAAACTTATTAAACGTCGGTTCGCGTTTGAACTTACGAGGGTACTAAAATTGCAAATTATTAGGCTCGAAAAGAAATATAAATGCACAGCGTATCGCCGCTGTTGTTAATTTCGAAAATTACACACGCACACGCGCAGGCACCGACGGAAGCACAGAGCAGGGATTTGAATTTTATAATTAAATATCGCCGACGAAAAAAAGAAAAAGAGAAAAAAAGGAAAAAAGCTTGCCAGGAAAAAATTTCATTTCGTGCATTTCGGTACATTTTCCCGGCAAGCTATCGTTCGTTTTTCAGCTGCCGCGCCGTGTTCGGCGCGCCTTTGCACAAATTGCAATGACACGGCGCCCCGGACAAAAGAATCGCTCGAAAGGGTCCGGGGACCGATGAAAAAAAAAAAAAAAGAAAAAAAATAGGAGAAAAACGAAACAACAATTGCCGACAATTCCTTCGGAAACGCTATTCACCAAGCGTTCGTGTATCGCTCACGGAACAATCAATGGGAATACAAGGCTCGCGGTGCTTACGGTTCCGAGCGGATCAGGCTTTACGGGCACGCAACGCCGCGCCACGGAAACGATTCTGACCGGCTGTAATTTGTGTTTAAGTTTAATTAGCCACGCGGAGGGGAAAAACTCGAGACCTTTACGGGGGCCTGGTCGCCACGGTACATTTACTCGGGCAACACCGAATGCATGCACGTCGACGATGGCGTGTTATTAAGTCGGCCGTGCACCGATCCTGCCCGAAGCATCCTGGCACAGCTGGTCGTCGTTGTCGTCGCCGGGCGTCGTCGTCGTCGTCGTCGTCATGGTCGTGTGGTGTCTCGTGGTCGTAATCGTTACGGTGCGCGCACGTGAAAACGGGATGCAAAGCATGCGTGTAAACACACATGCAGGGAGCCCCACGCTGTGTGTACGCGTGCATCGGCGCGAGTTGGAAGCATAATAGATAAAGGGCGGTAGAGAAAGCACGAACGACGAAACGACGAGAGAGACGTAACACGCGACGAGAAGGCGCACGAGACACGGAACGAACAGAGACGGGAAAGGATCGGAGACGGAGAGAACGAGTGGGAGGGAACAGGACGGACGAGCACACAGAGGGTAGCACTTATCCACGTATCCAGCTCTGCAGTGTGACGTTATTTCACGAGAGCACCGATCGTATCGCCTTAATTGCTCGGCGGGTTAAACTGCCGCGGCCGCCTCTTATCGACGAATCTGCACGAGTGCCCGCCGGAACGAGCGAGACAGTCAAAGGGAAAAGGAGAGAGAGACGGAGAAAGGGTCTGTTGTGCGATATGCATGTGTGCCTGAGTGTGTCAGGTGTTTGCAGCTCGGTTCACATCACTTGGAACGGAGCTGCTAGCCCGAGACCCGGGAAATAAAAGGAACCCACGGATATGTGCCGACGTGTATTTACATACGCATTGCAAACGTTTCTCTTTGATTTTCGGATGCGCTCCGCTGCAGCCTCGATAAGATTCCTTTGCTACCAACGAAAGGATGCATTTTAATTCCCATTTAATTGGACGCTTAGTCACCGACAGACCCAAAATCTTTCGTGTATACCTTCGAGACTTAAGAAGCGCCTTAAAACACTCTGTACATTGTACGTATCATCGAGTTCCCTCAGTTTAAATCCATTCGGAGCTGGAGAGAGATCTTTTGACCTTTTGTCTCCTCGTCAGATGGCGCGATTGGTAGACACAGCAACGTTTCTTAAAATGAACATCTTTCGTACAGGGGAGACGAAATACGAAATTCGACACCAGCAGATGCTCGTACACAGCGATATCGTTGAGAGATAGAAGTAGTCAACTTACGAATCACGTGTAGGGTTCATTTTAAGAATCATTAGTGTAGTCTCGTTATCTTTTCAGCTCCGAACAGTACATTCGTCAGATTGCAGCAACCTATGTACCTTGAGTAACAACAAAAAATAAGACGCGTGGGAAAAGACTCGAATAGTGCAGAGAGGTATGAAACATATAAAGGTATCCATTGAAGTTTCAACGACCGGTTGGCAAACGGCTTTCCAATGCAATCTTTATCCTTGTAAGTTCTCGGATAGCCATCGATTCTTTGATATTGGTCGAGTTCTGTCACAGGTGGGGCTCTTTGTGCGGTTTTGCCCGCTTCGAAGCGCCGTATCCCCTTTTGTATCGGTCCCGGACATGTAACGGCATTAACTAAATCGAAACAAAATCAATTGGCCGTTCAAAGCCGCCGAAGGGTATTCTCACCGTATCGTTTGGCAACCTAGCGCCTTTATCTCTCGACTCTTCACCTAAATCTACCGGCACACGCTCTCTGTCGTTCGAACGCCGGCAAATTGGCGCGGCGTAAAACTCGGAGCAACGTCTTGGCGTGATTTACCGTCGAAGAAGTAGCCCTGAGCACTCGGTTGATTATGTCCCGATTATGGCGTTCGTATACTTGCCCCGAGTCGGCGATTTACCTGCTTAATTTACTACTCTCCAATCATCGCATACCATCTAAATCTATAGCTGTTCGACGCGCTACTAAATTTCGATCCTCCTTTTCCTACGCGTCTACTCTCTCGCACCTGCTTCGAACGTACAGCTCGTTTCATGTTCAAGTTAGATTCTAATATAAAGAATTTTTAGGAAACAGAAAACATCGATTTTCGAAAAGTGTTAGAATATTCTTTCAAATGAAGTTGTACCGGTCGATTATAATACGATCAGATACGTGTATCGATTAGGGTGGGTGTACAGACTTAGAAACTAATGCTTAAGTTGGGTATACCCAACGTCAACTCCGTTCCCGGTAGCATGATTTATAGAAGCCATGATTCTTGCGCCGTTGCATGTCTACAAAGAGCATAGCCGATCCGATTGTTACACCAAAATCCATTGACTCGTCTGTCTCTTAACCGTGGCTGGTAATGGTAAGCAAAATGTCATAACGGATTCGTGTTAAGGATAGACTCGACTAAAACTCTTCAACGATCCTTGAAGTCGTTAAAACTTAAAGATTATATTCCGTTAAAGGGCATATAAAAACACTATTACAGGAATACCAAATAACGCGTTAAATCCCCAACCAGTTTATACAACAGGTTATAACCCGACATCGTTTCGACTTCTTTACAAGTTCTTCGGCGTTAGGAGCAAGAAGAGACCGTTGTATCTGGCAAATTTGAAGCATCGATCGTTTCATCGTAAAAACACGGTTTCCTAGTAGGTTTTGCTCTATAAAAGCTTGTACAATTTCCATCGAAGACACGTAGCTTTCTTGTTTCCCTGTTTTGGACCGTTATCCACTGGAAGTAATCCATACACGATCGATTTTATAGCACCAGTCTGCTTTCGCGCGATCGAATCGTTCACGAGGCGTTTGAAATGACTGGTAGAACATGCCTAGAAATTTAAACAACCCTCAACGCGACGGACCTTGGTCGAGCCGTTTGACTAGTTTCTCGATCACCGCGTTTCTTGCAGGAAAATTACAAAGGACTCTCGATCGAGTATTTCCTAGAGAAATGACGTAGGCTCGTAAAACGCGGGTTCGTCTATGTGTGTCGTTGTCGGATCGATGGTCGAATAAAATCCCTCGATTATCGCTAACGAGAGTAGAACGAATCTCGATGGCGGCCGGTGCACACGCTTGCATACCAAAGAATTATGGGCGCGAGAATCGTTCTGGTTTCGCGATGTGTATAAACCCCGGGACCCGCGGAACGTGCGCGAACGTGCTGGCGCGCGATCATTACGCCATGCATTATTTATGTCATTCCGTGTTCCGCTCACAATGTGGGTCTGCGAATCAAAATGCATTGCTTATGCAAATGTCGGTCGCGCACCGTGGTCCCGGGATGAATTCGCAGTCTGCTTCGGGGAATAATCATAATGATCAATAAGATACACCGCCGTCGACGAGGCGTGCATCGTTTCCACGTCTATCGTTCTCTGTCGCCCGCGTTTTGCCAGCTTCGCTTTCTACGCCACTGTTCACGAGCGCGCGCGCAAGCCATCCTCTAACCCTTCCAGGTTTCTCTTTCTCCGCTCCGATCCCACCCCCGCTTCATGCAAATCTTAAGGCGCATTGTCTGGCGATATTAGGGGGAACTGTTATCGCGTTGCATAATTTCCGTGTTCGTCGGTGCTCTCTCGGGTTCGCGTCGAGTCAGACGCTGGTAATCCGTTTGTGTTCGCGAGCGTCGAGGCGGACGCGTCCTGCCCCCGAACCGGGGACCGCTATTTTCACAGATGTGGAAACCCCGTGTCCCGTCGCGAGGCGTTCCGATTAAATTCGGGTGTACTTTTGGAAAACACCTGCGAGCGACTGGCACCAAATTTTAGAGAGAAGGACGAGAGGGCGTATAGATGTTAATCGTAAAATTTCAGCTTCGGATATTTAATAGTTTCCAAGATTTTAGCAGAGACTTTTTGTTCTACACGATCGTGCAACTACGCCATAAAACGAATATTTATGTTTTAATTCGAACTAATTTGAACAAAATTACATAGAAATTTGAGGAAGGGTTTAGGGGTTGTAAATCAGACCAATCGTGGTATCTTACTTTACTATTCGTCGCAGCGAATAGTGTAAAGCGTATTAAATATATTACTTTATCGTTATCAAAAATACAACAGGGGTTAATTGCAAGTATTACGAGAACTGACTACAGGATTAATCTTCCTTTGTTCTTATAATACTATGCCGGTCTACGAAGAAGAGTCTGTCCAATAAATCTTGGAGATGAGTTCATAGGAACACCTTTCGACGATTTAGAATATTACGAAGCGTGAAGATTACGAGACCGGAGAACCGTCGAGGCGGGTAGAAAGTTTGCGAGAAAATCGGAGCGAAACTCCAGAAGATGCTACAGAAGGACCAAGCGAACGGGAAATGACAGAGAAGAGCTCCGAGGGCTGGCGGTTTTCCTCGTACCGCAAAACCACCAACACGTGGTGCAGATTCCGAAACCACCCGACGACCAAAGCCGACCGCATTCGCCCTATAACTGGACCGACTTACACCTCCGTAGTTCGAATACCCGCCACTGGTCAAGGTCTTCGAAACTCGTACGCGAATTTCGACCCTCGAAACCCGCGTTTCGTGCATTTAATTCGACTCCTGTTCACCGATCTTCGAATCTTCGTTCGAATCTTAAAGTCTATTTTAAAGTTAATAATTCTGTGGCGTATTCTATAAACGCATAAAAATATTTAACTGTCTCTCTCAATGTATTTTACTTCGCACGTTTGCAATTTGTCACTTGCACAACAGACTTAATACTTCAAAAATACTCCTTCAAAACGAAAAGTGACTTTTGCTCTGATAGGAACCATAGTCGATCGCAAGAATTGTCACAGATTTTACCTGTACATTAACTTGATTGTATTGCACAGCCCCTAATCAATAATCGTTATTCTGATATCTGAGGAAACCTGGCTCATTGTTCGCAAAGAAACCTTTACAGAAAACGTTTGGCGCATCGACAGCTGTTTAATTTTGCAACGTGCACGAGAACGACAGATCGTTGTCTTAACTCGATCGTAGTTTTTCTCGAGTTCCACGATAGTCTCTCTCGCGAAGTTCTTCGCGTCGCCAAGCGGTTATATCGTTAGATCGATGGTCGGGAGAAGTTTCGCGCGTGGGGCCACGTAATCCCCTCGACCTTTTCAAACGTGGTTCCCGGTACTTCCCCCGTCTTCCTGCGCGTCGACCGTCCTCGACGGTTCTTCGCGAAGTTTGCAATTTGCGCCGCACGGAAGAAGCGTTCCCGCGAAGTTGTCCGCCTCCACGGATTGGATGGGTTCTCTCGCAGTCTAGGCGACGATGTTCCAAAACGAGTCGAGGGAAGATCCGCGCGCCGCAATTACGAAAGCTTTTAACTTTTTGTTTAATTATTACTCGGCAATTATGGTAATTAACTCGGCTGGACGGGACCGCGAGCTCTGCTACGCTTTCTCTCCGGCCGCGGTTCGCGTCGTTCCGTTAATATGTATCGAGCAGCGACTCTCAACCTTCCTCGTCGTTTTCACCCCTTTCGTCGCACGTCTAAATGGCGTCGTCCTCTCGTAATTTCCTCGAAAGATGGATCTTTGCGTTGAAAATTATTGTGTGTATTTTTATTCTCCCCCTCTCCTTTGCTGTGTGCTTCAAATTTCGTGGCATTAAATATCATAATTTAAACGTAAATATTCCAGTAAAGTTATATTTGATTTAGTTCTCGACAGAATTTGTAGCTCCTAACGAGCGGAAGAAAATCCTTTCGTTGAGCAGATTCGTCCAGATTGAGGATTCCTGGTATAAAGGTTTCGCTCGCAGCGAGGCGGCTCATACCGTGGATCGATTCACAAAATGATTAATGTATCTTCGACGGTTTGACGCGCGTGTTTCGCTTTCACGGGAAGAGGCGCAGCCGAGGACACTATAGAGAGCCCTTAACTCGGCTGATAATGCATGCTGATAATCGGGTCTTTAGTGGACGGTCAGGATCGATGGAACTAACGTAATTAGGCGCGGCGATATGCGCCACTTAAGCGTGCTTGAGTGGCTGCAAACGCAACTGATTGGTTCTGTTGCCACTATCCGTCGTAATGTGCACCACGACACGCTCGCGCCGTTCCCTCTGATGCATAGATAATGCACTTTGTGCGGCGCCCGAGTTATTGGGATCGCTGACAAACGCGTTACCGACGAAGGATGGAGGCCAGGACACCGGGCTCCTTCTTGGAATTCGTTTCATTAACCCTTTGCGTACCAACGAACGCGTCGATTTTCGAACGACGACGTTGAACTTTAAGCTGCTTAGAGAGCTTATAATACTGCTTTAAAGGTCGAGTTCTTCTCGCGATACGTGCCAAGGGGAAAAAGAACGAAATTTTATTACGCGATACGGTCCCCCGAGAAGCTCTGAACATTTTTCAAAGAGTAAATTCGAATTAATTTTCATCAACAAGTTGTTTCGATGATCTCTTTATGGCGATATGGTCTTCGATCAAAATATAAAGTATAAGGTATCTCTTTCATGATTTTGAAATTCAGAAAATAAACGCCCAATTCCTTTGGCAAAATTATTAATAAATACCATTTAAAACATAACTCCGATCGGACAACGGAACAATATCATTCGCTAGACCCCCGCGAGCTTGTTTAAGGGTCGAAGGGGTGGCGACGAAATACGACGTAGCTCTTAGATTGGATAAATTTAAAAATTGAGTTCAAATCGACGTTTCCGTGTCAGTTTTATTATCGATACGACGGTCGGCGAGAAGCTCTGAACATTTTTCAAAGAGTAAATTCGAATTAATTTTCATCAACAAGTTGTTTCGATGATCTCTTTATGGCGATATGGTCTTCGATCAAAATATAAAGTATAAGGTATCTCTTTCATGATTTTGAAATTCAGAAAATAAACGCCCAATTCCTTTGGCAAAATTATTAATAAATACCATTTAAACCATAGCTCCGATCGGACAACGGAACAATATCATTCGCTAGACCCCCGCGAGCTTGTTTAAGGGTCGAAGGGGTGGCGACGAAATACGACGTAGCTCTTAGATTGGATAAATTTAAAAATTGAGTTCAAATCGACGTTTCCGTGTCAGTTTTATTATCGATACGACGGTCGGCGAGAAGCTCTGAACATTTTTCAAAGAGTAAATTCGAATTAATTTTCATCAACAAGTTGTTTCGATGATCTCTTTATGGCGATATGGTCTTCGATCAAAATATAAAGTATAAGGTATCTCTTTCATGATTTTGAAATTCAGAAAATAAATGCCCAATTCCTTTGGCAAAATTATTAATAAATACCATTTAAAACACAGCTCCGATCGGACAACGGAACAATATCATTCGCTAGACCCCCGCGAGCTTGTTTAAGGGTCGAAGAGGTAGTGACAAAATACGACGTAGCTCTTAGATTGGATAAATTTAAAAATTGAGTTCAAATCGACGTTTCCGTGCCAGTTTTATTATCGATACGACGGTCGGCGAGAAGCTCTGAACATTTTTCAAAGAGTAAATTCGAATTAATTTTCATCAACAAGTTGTTTCGATGATCTCTTTATGGCGATATGGTCTTCGATCAAAATATAAAGTATAAGGTATCTCTTTCATGATTTTGAAATTCAGAAAATAAATGCCCAATTCCTTTGGCAAAATTATTAATAAATACCATTTAAAACATAGCTCCGATCGGACAACGGAACAATATCATTCGCTAGACCTCCGCGAGCTTGTTTAAGGGTCGAAGGGGTAGCGACGAAATACGACGTAGCTCTTAGATTGGATAAATTTAAAAATTGAGTTCAAATCGACGTTTCCGTGCCAGTTTTATTATCGATACGACGGTCGGTGAGAATCCTGGCCACACATGTTTGCCGGATACAGTCGAGCCAACTTGGTCGATTCGGCGCGGGGAAAAATGAGTGGAAAATTCGACTTCTGGTGAAATGCAGTGGTCGGAGATGACGGGTGATATTCGTGATTGGCTGACAGGGTTTGCGTCCCGGGTGAACGCGTCGCGGGGAAAAAAAAAAAATATACGTGCAACTTCTCGTCGAACCACGATCATTTCAATTTACCACGACCCCCGGTATTAATTCTGTTTCCGGTCGTCCCGCGACGGGCGGCGATTTTCACGGCAGCTTTCGAACCGCGCGTTATTTGAATACCGGAGCCGCGTTATTATGATTGCTCTCGATCGACGGAAAAGATAGACGGAGAGGGAAAAGAGAGGAGGGACGACGGGAAATGTCGAGGGGGGTGGGTTCGGTTGGAGCTATCGGATAATTAAATCGGCTGCAGGACGTAAAGGACACTGATTGACGGGTGGCGGCCGCGTTCTCTCATCATTATTCGTCGAAACGACATAATTCGCGTTTCGCTTTTCGACGGAAGCTAACTGCGTTTTCCGACACGGTCTCGCCATCCCACCCCGCCCCTCTCGGTGGCAACGCGTGTAAAAACCCTTCTTTTCTCTCTTTTCATTTCTGTCCCTGGTTTTATTCGATGTAAAACGATGAATATTTTAAACCGCGACGAAAAATGGATTTTCCGCCGCGGTCGCGGCCGACGTCCCTCGGAAATTTTCCGTTTGAAAATCAGCGGAACAAGGCGGCCACGGTTTATTATTGACACGAGCGAGCGGCAAACAATGTTCCACGGCTACGGGATAGTTTTTTCGTCGTGTTTTAATTTGATTTTATAGCGACGACACTTATTTATTACGCCTTTATTTGATCGCGCCAATCATCGCGAGCGATATTGGATCCCGGCGCGTCCGTTAAGCTAATAACATTAAATCGAAAAATCTGAATTTAATCTTTGCCCGGACTCGCGCGCCGTTCCGGGTTGGTTTTTAATCGCGTTTCATAGGAACGACGGGAATAAAATTTAAATAAAACGAAATATATAGAAAACGAACGGGGCGAACGCGATTTTTCCGAAAACGAGGGCGAAACGCGGCGAAAATGGAGACGAGGAGTGTTAATTTGTAATGTTTTCGCGTATCGCGCGTAATTAAAGTCGAAATGCCGGCGCACGGCTGCGCGCAAAAAGCGTTTACGACTTTGGGGGCACGTATTCGTCGGGGGAAAAAATGTTTTAAACGATTCGCACGAACGCGACGATAGTTAACGCTTCTACTGTTAAAATATAATTCTCGATTTCGTTCTGGAACTAGTATTAATAACTAAACATAAATTTAATATTTTGAAACGTTAAACAAAAATATCTGGGTGAATATCCGAGCTCGAAAAAAAGTCAAACGCAATTAAAATTCTTCTTTGGTATTTTAACCTGGTGAATTCAATTCTCGAGTTACGTTGGAATTTTGTGCAACGTATCCTGAATATCGGCTCGAAGAAAGCTTGTCTTAGTCGAATACAACGTTTAACCGATTCGTCGATCGATATCGCGAAAACTTTCACTCGACCCCCTGACCAATCTGATCTTTTGTAAGGATCAGGCATTCCGCGCGTTCCGAGTTGTGCAGAAATACTTCCGTAGAAATTGTACGCTGCATTTTAAAAGAGCGAATATCGCGGAATGGGAATATTTATGGAGGTCTGGTTTCGCTCAAAGTGGCAATCATAACGTAGCTACGTGTACCGGTACATATACTAGCGAAATAATGAAGAGCATGGAATTCTTAAAGCGGAAAAATGCAGCTTGCATAACACAGACCGAGTAATTAAAACATATTCTATGGAACGAATATTAATGCTAAAAGTGCACCAGAGAATATGTGCTATATTTCAAATAGACAGAAAGCTTTACCGATCATTTTTTTATACTACCCGAATACGATGTAAAAATGGTATAAAAAAATGGTAAAAAGCTTAAATCTCTCAAGATCCCTGACTCGAGGCAATTTAAAATCATGTAACTTTCTCGTGCAAAATTTAATTCTTTTCGAAATCGATTTAAAACATTTCACAGAATTTTTCAAAATCACGTTTCGTATAATCAGGGGTGAGATTCCTCGTCGTAATATAAGTCGAAAAAATGGAATGAAATTTTTTAATACAACGCTCCGTAGTCGAGATAAATATATTTGAATATTTTTCACCAGTCTGATCATTACTCGCTGTTTCCACTTCCGCCAATATTCGTGTATCAGACTCCTTACTACTTCTGTTCGTATAAAATACCGGTATTAGCGCGAAAAGCTCCGGATTCTCGCGATCTTGGTTTCCACGAAAGGATCGGTTGGATCGGTAATCGGTCGTTGGATTCGAGCTTTCCTCTTCCATGATGCGTATTACCTACCGCGGTACGGTCCGATAGAAGCTCGTGCCGTTAAGTATAGCATCGCCATGAGCCAGAGGGAGACGGTGGTACGGGTGCTCCGCTGCGAAAGCCAATAAATTAATTGGATTGACCGCGGGTGGCTTTGCGCGGACAAATGGGATCAACGATTCTGCCGATCAGCAGAGCGCGTGGCTCCGTCGATTCTTGCAAGCCTCGCGTTCACTCGTTCGCTCCGACTTTAAGGCGAGCTCGTTAACCGGATGTCGGGTATTCCGATGCGTTTACACGTGTTCGATATCGTTTAAAAACGCGCGCACGCGAGCCACTGCCTCGTTACACGATCCGTCGCACAAACGTAAACGTAACTTTTCACCGAGCAAATAAAATAAATCCAACACTCCTCGATCTTAACGAGATTGCAAATTGTTTTCGTGGATAATTCGAGGGGCTTGGTTTGCCAGTCGAGGGTCAAGATCTGCCTAACAAGAATTTACGACTAGTAGAGATATATGATTTGTGGATTTATCCGTAAGAGCAGAAATTTCACTTTCGATGTCGATTAAAATTAATTAAGACTGTGTTTGGATGGACGATCCTTTCATCGTATTCTGTGTTGGACTGTTCATCGACGGCGTTGATACGCTCCAACACGCGACAAGTAAGATACGTAGTTGTTGTCTTTGACGGCTTCGCGACGCCCATCGTGTTGGGCGCTGGCAAATATTACGCTAACCTGATAAGCACGGTATCGATTCGAGCAACGTCGTCGCGGTTGGTTTTATTAAACTGCCCCGCTATATTTTCTCACCTTAGAACGATAAATTCTTGGCGAAAATATTTATTCCCAACGTTGCACCTAAATTCATAAATCTCCGATGTGCTTATGTAAATAAATTGTTCGATACGAAACTACTTTGTCATAATGGAAAGTCTAATCTGCGTATATAGTTTCGCACTTCGATTCATACATTCGAATCGAGGAAACGAATGCACGATGCACTTATAATAAGAATCGAACTCGCTTCAAAGTAAATATGCATCGGTATAATACCTCTGTTGACGTTTGTAACTTTGTTTTTTCCGGTTCGACACCTTTTGCACTATGCAATGCGATGCAACGGAATTATAATTAATTAAATCGTCTCGGAATGTCAACAATATTTTGCAAGTGCAGCTCATTTGAAATACATTGTAATATTTATACGAGCGTCCGTTTTAAAACGATCAAAACAAGTCACTTTAACGAATTTTCATTTAAGCATTTTTAGACACGTTCCACGACACAGCTGTTGTTGCTAGGTCGAGAAAATTATTTATCTGGAACTTTCGTAACTCTTCCTGTTGCAGGATTAAATTTCTCTCCGGACAGGTTATTAAATTATTCTTAAAATTTGCTTAACACGTTTGCTACCGCAGGTCCCTTCGCGAGAACTAACGTCACGATCGACTATTTTTCATTCGCATGAGCAAACGAAGCTACGAACCAGCGTCACGTGTTTCGCGGCAGACGTCGCACATTCGAAAGATTCATTAAAGCGTGCATTAAATAGAATTAGCACCGATGTAGCTCGGAATCGTGGCAGCAAACACGGCGCACGTTTATTTCTTTGACGGCGATATTATAATTTCGTACTATTTGTCGCGACGTTAACGTTGTTGGAAAGCACTCAAACGGTAAGATTTGTCTTGCAAATGTACGCGGGAACAAAGACAATACTGCCGCGGCCAGAAATGTAATATTTTTAAAACGTACTAAATCCCAAACGCATTCCCGAATTGCCCGACGACGTACCGGGACGTTAATTTCCTCGTGCGCGCGGAAACTAAAAACACATTTCATATTTCTCTCTCCGTGCGCGGTGTTTCGCGATCAACTTTTACGTTTGAGCCATTTTATTAAAACCCACGAGACACGGGGCGCAGCTTGCACGAAATAACGCGTACGAGTGTGCAGGATATTCCACTGTACCGGACACAAATTTTATCAAGCTTTAAATTAATCAGTCGAATACTTTTTATCATCCTAGACGTCGAGTCGAAGTATATTGTTTTCATAGAAACTCGTGCAGTTTTTGAGGTTTTGAAGATGCATCTATTAAAACCCACGAGACACGGGGCGCAGCTTGCACGAAATAACGCGTACGAGTGTGCAGGATATTCCACTGTACCGGACGCAAATTTTATCAAGCTTTAAATTAATCTGTCAAATACTTTTTATCATCCTAGACGTCGAGTCGAAGTATGTTGTTTCCATAGAAACTCGTGCAGTTTTTGAGGTTTTGAAGATGCATCTATCGCGTACAATTTCACAGTTTGACCGCTGGCTTGTTTCTTAAACGTTGTGGGTACAAAAATGCCCGTTTAATTTGTTCTGAGAAAATTCGCGTCTGTCTCGTAGCGTTTGACTCGGTGTTGAATGGCCCAGTTTCGTGGGACACCGTGTATAGTTGCCTCCGTTGCCGTGGAAAGGACGTGGAGCGATGAGGATAGGTGAAAGAGCAACGGGACGAGAATGGGGGAGGGGCGGTCAGAGGAGGGAGAGAACTATTTCAGCTTTTACGAGGCCGTCGTGGCGTATCCGTTTTGCGGGGTACGACGTGCAAAACGATCGATAACACGCTCGTAACGTTATTACCGACAGGTATACGGAGGTGGGTAGCAGCGGTACTACCGGTAATAATGTGGCTTTTACGGTCGTGGGCGCTGGTACAGCTGCCGCCGAAGTCGGTAAGCGTGGGTTTCCATCGGGCTCTCAAATGCCGTAGCAGCAACCGAATTTGCGCCACTATTTCCGTCGTTCCTGCCACTCTCGCGCACGTTGTGTCGCCGAAAATAAAAGCTGCTGGACGTTGGACGCGTGGTAGGGCTCTATCGATCCGGCACGCTTACCAAAGACACCTTGGATAAAACCTTTCGTTATCGAACTGTCTCGAAAACCTACTCGATATTTCGGATCATACGTCGTCGTAGCTCCGCGTCAGACTCTATTGCGCGAAGCTGAAAAGTTGCTACCCGGTGTAAACGCCGTGTTACGATGTTCGAAGTAACGCGAGTGTCTTCTAAACGATTGGAACGAAACAAAAGACGATACGTATTGGAATCGGTCGATTATATATCGTGCACGTTTCTTGAGGAAATGGAGCGTGATTGCTCAATCGCGTCGGTTTAGCGCGCTGACCCACTGAGAAATTCACGTGGTTCGCCAGTGGACCGCGAACCGCACTTTGAGCAAGACTAGATTACAGAGCTCTGATGCTTCTGTTTAAGAGTCCTATTTTACGACTATGCCCGGGGATAAAATGATATTCCGAGATTATGGCTGCTTTAGCTCTTCGCGGCATGGTAGTTAATTCGGGTGACGACTTAAAAAAAATATGCCCGAGCACGGTGGCTCGTGTAAGTGACAATTTTACAAGAGAACCATATTTTTACGGTGGCTGTCCTCGTTGACCACTGCTTTTTTTTAAATTACTTTTTGTTGACCCTTTTTAACGCGAAAGATCTCAGGGCGACCTTTATTATCTCAACCGCTTTACGCTTATTACTGACCTTTTCGAGACCCATTTTTCTTCAGAACCCAACTGCATTAAATTTTAATTGAAAAAAAACATCTGTCTCCGAGAAAGGGCACAGATATTGTTACAACTCTAGTGTCACCAATGAAAGCTTTATCAGTTTTTAAGATTTAATGTAGCTTCGAGAGAAACGGCTTTAAAGTTTCAGTAACGATCAGCCATAAAAAGCCATCGTCTGTAAACTTTATCAATCCTTCCAACATTCTTGAGATTACAAATAATAAGAAATTGACTGTTTGATCTTGTACAACGAAAAATCTAGTCGGAGAATATTATTTTTATTTTATCAATCTTATATCGTGCGCTAGTTTCGAATAGGAAATAAAACTCGACGTGTCCGGGAAGTATCGGAACGTGTGCCGTAGCAGGAGAAAGAGTTCAATAGTGATCAATAGTGATGATGTCCCCTTCGAAGTACTCCCCTTTGGGAGCCATAACCTTCTTTCAACGATCCTCCCACTTTCGGGAAGGATTCCTTGAAGTCAGCTTTCAGAATAGCCCAACAGCTGCCTCGTCGCGTTCCCGTTTTACGTCCTCCGCGTCCTCGAATCTTTTCTCCTTTTAAAGGATCTTTCAATTCGAAGAACTGTCAGAAATCGCAGAAATCTACGTTAGAAATCGAGCCCCGTTTCCTTCTCGCTGCGTCGCGTAATCGATTTAGAATTTCTAGATAATACCACATATTCGCTAGCTGACTTTTTGGAGTGTATTTATGGTAAACAAAATCCCTTTGAATAGCTATGATCCATTTAGGGTAACGACCTTTTCGAGCATTTCAGAATCGTTTCTGATCAATTTCACACGATTAAAAAAATAGTTTCTGGAATTCCAAGGTCTTCTATCCTTTGTACAAATAAGATTCGATTGATATACGTTTTTTTGGTAGCCCATAAACTTACGATGCATCTCGTTTCGTAAACTCTCGCGCGGGAATTGTAAGGCTTATTTCACGACGTAAACGCGTTCAGGATCCTCGTCGTCCCGGCATCGAAGCGAGGAAAAGAGGAAGCGCCGAGGACTTCCAGGTTCGCTTCGGTGGCGTCTTATTCTCTCATGAAAGACGCCGCCGCGGTAATTAATGACGGACGAGAGATCACGCTTCAGCGGCAATAATTAACCGCGATTACTCGACGATCCGTGCAGCCAGAGTCGATTATCCGCGGCGACGATAGGCGGCGGGTCGCAGTATCGTTACGGTCCGCGAGGCAATATCGCAACACTGTACTTACGGGGAAACTTTCCTCGAAACCCCTCCAATCCGCGGAGAATATTTGCCAGGGTAGGAAACAATGTTTCTCGCGCGCCAGAGTCGATTTCCATGTAAAGTGTTTCCTGACTGGGGTTTTTTCTCCCCTCCCCCACCCGCCGTCGCGCTCGCGCGTCGGAGCTTTTACGAGCTGAAATTGGTCGACGAGGAGCGAGAGAGCCGCCGGTACGCGCAGGTTTAAACTGGAGGCGTAATCAGCGAACGGAAGCTCGAACCAGCGGCACGATTTCCGTCGTGCGTTCGCGTGTAAGCCTAGAGGCGACTGCTTACGTGGGCCGTGACAAGTGCATCCGGCACATCGAAGGATTACCGTTCGTTCCGTACGCAATCACGACGTCCGATTACTCTTGGAAAACACTCGACGACGGGGAGAGAGACCCCTCTTAGACAAACCTATTTGCTAAACGTCGAAACCGGTCGAAGGATATCGGCGTCGCGTCGCGAAACGAAATCGACCACGAGACGTTTTCTGTTGATCCGCTCGACGACGTTTAAGCGCGTCTATTTGCCAGCCTCGCGAGCCAAGAATCCAACAAACCGGCGGAAAATATTTTCTCGACCCTCCAGGATGCGAACGGCAGTCGTTTAACTCCTCGAGCATGAATTTACGCGATCGCTATGCGCACGGGGACGATTTCCGCGCGGTCGAACGTTTTTGTACACTTCGGTGTTTTACGAACTCCGCAAATCGCGTGTATAGCTACGATACGACATGAAAAGACTAGTCGAAAATAGAGAATAATAATGTTCTTCGAACAGTTGCGAAGAATCTAAATTTTGGACTGTATCGGAGTAAGTTAAAGTTCTTCTATCGTATGGGTTTGCAACATAAAAAAACAAATCGAAAATGGAGAATAAAATTTAGTATCGTTTGATGCTTTTTGCGATATGTTGTTCAAACAGTTACGAAGAATCTAAATTTTGGACCGTATCGGTGTAAGTTAAAATTCTTCTATAGTATAATTTTTATACAGGTGTTTGCAACATAAAGAAAGAACAAATCGAAAATAGAAAATAAAATTTTGTATCGAGATAATTGAATCTGAAAATTCATCGCGAGCCCGTGCGTATATTGAATGAGCACTGGCGTGTCTGTCCACAGACCCACTGATTCTACTTCTACTGAATTCCAAGTCGTACTCCGCTGCAGCCACGATGAATTTTCAAGCTCGATTCCATCTTAAATGATCGAACCTAGGATCTAGAAATATTTGCATCGTTCAAACTAAAGCAAATATGTAAAAATAAAAATAACTAAAACGACGCAGTTAGCGTAAAAAAATTAAAAATTAAGAATTAAATTAAGAATTAAAAATTACTCGTAACCGTGTAGCAGTGTAGATCGACATTACAGTTCGTACACGATGATTACGGATATGAGTTGCGTTTTAAAGGTCGCATACGATGAGGTAGTTTTAATGTCAACAGGCAGTTGAAACAGTATGTAATTGATGATGTAACTGGCAACGTTGTTTGACAACGATGAAGTCGTAAAATGTTTCTAATGTACGGCTGTAAGTGCCCGAGATGGTAGTGGGAAGATAGAGAGAGCGGAGGTTGTCGTTCCTGGAACGTCTCCCATCGGACGAGTCGATTTTTTCGTCGAGTTTACTATGCTTACATAATTACGACGTACGACTACATATTTCGTTAACGTCCGCGCGTTATTCCCATTACGCTAACGAGTTCTTTTCTTGGAATAATTTTTCTACTATCACGGTACATGCCGCTTTAAACGCTCTTTTTATTAATTTTTCTAATTATACCCTCTAGACGGTTTTTTGCTTTTTTATTCCTGCTTAAAACGCGTCAGCGTCTACTTTCCTCTGTAAATTTATCAAGAATTTGTGCACCGTATGGGCAAACAAAATGTTTTTATTCCTTTTATTTCCTCGTTTAAGTCGTAAAAGGAAACTCGTTAGTTTGTTGCAACAGCACATATTTACGATGCGCTATTAGTTATATTAGCAATGAAGTTTTTATAATAATCACTTCTGTCCTATTTGAGGAGACGTTACTCTAAACATCCTCTCCATTAATTTTATTTAATTGCAGCTTCCAGTTGCCATATTCCCGTTTCGAAATGTCAGCGTCGACTCGCATCGGTGAATTCGTCGATAATCGATAATCCCACGACCTCGTCACATTCATAAAAAAATATTAACTGTAATGCAATTTTTATTTGTCCAAAGCGACTTTAGTTTGGTACGAAACAATTTTGGACAATGGTGAGAATAATATTCCATGCTATGGGGGCCTCTGATTGCTCCTGAAAATGTTCAATTCGACGCTGTCGCTGCTCACGGTATTCCGTATCGTAAAAATAAAGCGAATAAAGTCGATTGTCTCGAGATGGGACGATAGCGTCCGTATCTTGGGAACGAATCGAGGGACAAAGAAGTTTCGCGTGTGAAAATTTGGTCTCGTCGACGGGGACTGTTTTTGCGAGAGGGAATGGCGCAACATGTCCCGACGAGCGAAAAACTGTTGGATGGCCGGTCGAACTGACCTTATCGTTTTATTTTCGTGTTTCAGGGTCCGCCGCAGCCCGGCCAGCAATATAAATTCTCGATCGGCGAGCTGTGCGATCGTATCAAGGAGGACTTCAACTTTCTTCAGACACAGTATCACAGGTAGACCTCTATTTTCAACAGCCATAAATCAACCCCACCCACCCCCCCTTCTGCCCCTCTCAAGGCGAACTCTCATTACTCGAAAGAGTGTAATAACATCGAGGTCGATTCGCGTCGGGAAATTATATTTAATAACTGTCGCGTTGGTTAAAATGTCGTCGTCCGTTTAGGTACGCGCACGAGATCATCGCCGGGGGTGAAAACCAGCGTTTGATTCCGTCTTCATTGACTCAATTTTCAGTAATTTCGAATCGTTATAAATTCACGGTGCTGCTCGTAATTATTCGCGCTTAACCGCTGGTAAAAACGCGAAATATATTCGTTTTGCGCTGTTCAGCGTTACGACGTCTGCTCGACAAAATATAAGTAGAAACGGTACGCAAGAAATGAAAGAAAAATGGAGGAAATTGTTTTTCTGGACGTCGAAGAAATGTCAATATTAAACGACTCTGAAGAAATCCAGTCTGAATATTTATAGCGATCTGTAATTAAAACGCACGCTTTCGGGATAAATTATACACGTATGTATTCGGGATATATAAATAAATCACGATCGCCTTGTTTAGCGAGCAATGTAGGCATATTTCGTAAGAAAAGATCAAACCGTAAGACGCAATGTTCGTTTCAGTTTTTCAAAGAGCAACTATACCATAGGCATAAAATTAATTATCGAACAATAATAATAATAAAAAGACCTTCGAATATCGCAATTAAACGTAATAATTCCACGTTTATTGTTCTATTTTCCATGTTCCTTTGACCGGTTATCTTATCTTGCGAACGTTGTTGCTAAATTCTTATATTTTTTTTGAAACGTTGCTAGCAAGGGGGATATTGCTCTTCGGTAATTAATCGTCTGCAGTCGATACGCCTAGATGTACACGGGATCTTGCCTAGGAAACGTTTGCGCAAACGTCGTGTCGGCGCGTAGGCGAACCGAGCAGACAAATCGACAGATGTAGGCAGAGAATTGTTTGTCCAAGCGGAAGCTATACACACTCAAGTATGCACATAGCCCGGAGGACGAGGAGGCCTCGCGGTTCGGATTCTATGCACGCGTGTTACGCGTCCGCGAGCCATTCAGCTTCTTCGCGAGCCATTCCGCAACTTTTCTTCACCACGGTTACAACGTAGCATTTCCTTCGCCGTTGCACAACATTCGAAAACAGATAAAAACAACACCGAGTCCATTTTTTCTCTAAAAATTAAACCATAGCGGTCTACTGTTGGTCAACATTTCGGTACACTATACTATTAGTACCTTTTCACAGTGAAAGTTGGAGAGAAGGAAGTGTTATTAATTGATATTGATGGTAACGTTTCTGTGGAGGTATTAAAACGGAGCAAACTACTGTACAGAGCTGTGAAGATGGTCAACGATTATCTAGCCGCCACTATTTTGCCTCTTAATAGTAGCAGATCTAGATTTGCTAAAGAAGAGATACTCTGTGTAGATACAAAATCTATATACAGAATCTTTGTATGCTGCATTGTTTTTGAGAAATATGTCTCACTCTTGAGACGTAATAATAGCAGAAATTCTTATTTCTGACTCGTTGGCAACTTACGATCTATACACAGTAGTTCGGTGCCATCTTTCCAGCTTCGCGCAGTACACGAGTCGCGAAACGATCGCCCAACGAACGCAACCGAGAAAAATGTCGACGTATCGAGTAAAACGCTTTATCCTCGGCGTCCCGATTCCCGCTATCGAGTCTGGAAAAACGCGAAACGAATAATTGGCAATTTCGACGAGCTTCTGCGGTTATGTTCCGAGGCGTCGAGCCGTTGGAAATATACAACCGTCGTAAAAACGTAACAAGTATGGGAATACGAGAGGAGGGGCGGTAATAGAGCGATACGATCTCTCACGCGATGGACGGGAAAAAGTAGCTCGATAAGAAAACTTTCTTCGTACGTCGTCGGTTTACATCGTTCGTCCGACTGTCCCTATCGGCGGGCTCGACACGTTAATTTATGTCCCCTGGCCCTTTAACGTGTTAATTCGCGACGTCACGTGCCGCACGATTTCCACCGACGACGGAAACTTAAATTGCTGTTTCGTGTCGCTGCGACACGGGACACGGTGGGGGGAGGGGGGGACAGTGCGACGGACAGAAGGAGAGACCCAGAGCCCTCGGGGCTGTGTGCATACATGCATAAATATGTGCGAGACGTACGTGAACGGCGTGCAACATTTCGACGGGACTGGCCGTTTTATACGGGAACAGCCAGAAAGTGGACAATTTCGTACACCGTGCACGGCGACTCTTTCGTTGGAGTTGCTTGGTTTTTCCTTCGCCACGTCCCCCCTCTCCCCCGACTGTCAAGGTTTTGCTCGCGGTAGGCGGGAATTAAATTGTTTGCCGCGGGAACGCGCTGTCGTGACTAATGATCGTAACGCTTTTCGCTGGAACTGTTTGATAGCGCGCACGAGCGTGTAGCCCTTTGTAGCCAGGCGCATTGTTTGCGTTGCGTCGGGATAGATTTCGTATCTTGGACGTGTAACTTTTGAAAGAGGTACAATTTTATGCTGGTCGATTGTTCCGGGTTATCTGACGGTCGGGGAACCAGCCATGCCGGCATTTCTGATAAAAGGCTCTCTTTTTCAATGGAAAGTGGAACCACGGTAGAACTTTGCACGCGTGCCGGATCAAAGTTTCGAATTTGTTGGCAAAGCGACTTCCGTTCGCGTCCGATTCGCGTATTACGACTCGTTAACGGATTGTTTTTCGACGCGGCGGCCAAAGCTGGAGATAAACTTTACTCGTTGCACCGTGAACCGAGCTTCCGTCGTCGACTCGATCTGGTGATTCTTAAGATGAACATCGAAATTGGGGAGAAATTCGACGCCAGTGGAATTTTTAAAACTTTGCACTCGTATTTATATTAGAGATGGCTACCAACTCGGAATTTTTGTTCATATTCGATTCTAGAAGCCAAAATGAGACGAAAATCAAGAATAACAATTTGCTGATGGAGGTTTCGTTAAAAAGTTATTAACAATTAAATTCAAAAATTTCAAATCGTTCTGGAAAAATTATTTTCGGTTGCGGGGGGCAATTACAATCATTTTTGGTGAATACATATACCCCCGAAATCCTACCCACTTTCTAGAAAAAAATTCGAGAAGGTGTGAAATTTTTCGACGGAAAAAAAAAATTTCAAATCGTTTTGGAAAAATTATTTTCGGTTGCAGGGGTCAATTGCAAACAGTTTTGGTCAACAGACATACCCCCGAAATCCTACTCAGTTTCGAGAAAAAAATTCATCACCGAAAATTTCATGTCTGACCATAGCGTCGATATGTTTCACTGAAATTTCATGCGTATCTTTAAAACGTCATAACTTCTGAACGGATTGGACGATTTTAATGTTTAAAAAAGCAAACTACGCGTATTTTGATGGAGAATATGTACAAATCGCAAAAGTATTCGAAAAGTTGGTCCTTGACCGCGCAAAATGAAAAAAATCCCCATAAAAATGGTCCAATTTTCAAACAGCCATAACTCCTACAATTGTGAATATATTTCAATGAAACTTTTTTCTGAAGTAGAGCTCATGGGTACCTACAAAAAAGTATTAGGCAACTTTTCTATAGGGCGTCATACAAAATTACTAAAATTGAAAAAGGAATTTATAAGAAAAATCGACAAGGGGTAGGTGCCTAAATTTTTCGACAAAATTGAAAAGTTTCAAATCGTTCTGAAAAAATTATTTTCGGTTACGGGGGTCAATTACAATCATTTTTGATGAATAGACATACCCTCGAAATCCTACCCACTTTCTAGAAAAAAATTCGAGAAGGTGTGCAATTTTTCGACGGAAAAAAAAAATTTCAAATCGTTTTTGAAAAATTATTTTTGGTTGCGGGGGTCAATTACAATCATTTTTGGTGATTAGACATACCCCCGAAATCTTGCGCATTTTCGAGAAAAAAATTCAGTACGGTCGGAACTTTAAACGTTAATAACTGTTTAACGAAGCCTTCATCGACAAATTGGTATTCTTGATTTTTGTTTTATTTTGGCCTCTAGAATCCCCCATTAAAATTTTTCTCAGGGGTAGCCGAACACCCTGTATACGCACACATTTAAGCAGAAACTAAAAGAAAACTAATGTAAATATATGAATAATAATAAAATGTAGATTGGCGACTGTATGGTGACATACGAGTGCAAAGGGTTAAATGTCGTCTTTCGAAACGTTCGACTTACGAGTCATGGTGTTTATTTTAAGAATCACTACTGTATTCGATTCGTGAATTCGTCGAAAAGCTACTCTATCGTGGATTGTGATCTTTTCTAATTTTTTTCGTAATAATTTGTGAATAATGGGAAACATCAGAATCTACTGGGCTTTAAAATTTACTTGGTTTTGCATCAAGCTTGACAGATCTAGTTTAAAGAGTTAAATGTCTAAAAATTTCAATCTACTTGGTGCAGTCAGCATTATTTATTATACACGTAAAAATCCATTAGCGTACAAGAGAAAATATAACGATAACAATGTAGAGACAAACAGTATTGATATCGAGACAGATAATTTAATTATAAATCGCACTAAATGATAGCAGATCATTGCGAGGGTGTATTTCCACCCCTCGATCGTCGTGCTCCGGCACGCGAAGAGCGTGTTTTCGAAACGTTTCACGATGACAATTCCGTCTTGATGGATCGTAAAGCGAACGCAAGCGTTACTCTCGGTTTTCCACGATTTATCGTCGTCCGTTTTGATTACGGGCACGTTGCTCGTGGATCGCGGGGCGCGAGAATTCCGCGGGAAGAAGGATTGCATAAGCACGGCGGAGTATTCCGCGCAAACAAAGCGGCCGTAGTCCCGCGGAATAATTCATTTTATGTCTGTATTATACGGTCGATGATGCGGAAAGTGGCAGAGCGGCGTTAGTTTTATTATCAGACGAGGCACGCTCGGATAAATGCTCTCGCGAACTCGGGTGTAGGAGGGCGACGTTGGGGAGGAGGAGGGGCCATAAATTTCGCCGCTTACAAATTGAGTGCGCCCCGGAGTCGCGTAGAATTTTCGCGGCTGCGCAAAACGTGGAACAGGTGCGCGTTTCCGCGTGTTTACGTCTCGGAAACGTTCACCGTGGAACGGGAGGAGAGGTGGTCGGGCAAAGCGCCTTGTAAATCGTTGCCGCGCGTCAATCTGAAATAATTAATGGACTGCCCCGACCGCTTGCGCAACCTGAATTATCGCTCGACCGATCGTTAATATCGTACTAATTTATCGTGGCGAAGCGACGATCCGAGCGTTCGCTCGGCCTGGCGAACGATTTCTGCGTCTCTCCGTACACGGCCACTGAAATCCGCTAACGATTGACTGAATAATTCAGCTATCCCTTTAAAGGTGGCTCGACGAGTGAGAAGGAGAGACGAAATGAAAAAAAAAAAAAAAATAGAAGAAAGAGCCGTCTCGTTACCGATATCTGGTTTTAGAGATCGCGATCGACAACGCACCCAGAGGCTACTTTACGCGCGACTGTCCCGTACACGCGATGCTGTCGATCACAGCGGATCGCGTCACAATGGCGGCGACGCTCCGTGCCGCCGCGATAGGCACTGGCCACGGTTCGAAACACGGCCTGGACTTTCGCTTCCGCGATTCCAGAACAGAACGGGGAACAATAATTGCCTATCAATTTCCATCGACCGGGCCCCGGCTGCAGCTAGCGCGCGAGCCACTCGATTTCGCACGGTCGATGCGACTGCGAGATTAGTTAATCGCCTTAGCGTTCTCTCCTTCTTTCGGATTCCCGTCCAATTACGATAACGAATGGAAATTGCCGCGCCGACCGTTCCCGCGATTGATAATTAGGAACTCGACGCGTTTAGCGGCGGAAAAGTTCGACCGGGGGGGAAAAACGACGGGTAAAGCGCCGCTCAAGAACAAGCATTAATCCGTTGCATCGTGCAATTTTTATTCCCGTACAACAATTTCTGACTCGTTCGCGCATCAGCTTTTATTTACGACTTCGAGCATCCAGACGTTCGTAGAAAAAATCCGGTAATGGGTGCCGATTCAGGAGGCTGGAGGAGTTCATCTTTCGTGCAGCGAAATTCGATCCACTCGAGTGGGTAGGATAGGAACGTTCCATTTACGAATCACGGTGTTCATTTTAAGAATCACTACTATAGCCGTAGGGTCAGCTGCTCTAACAGGGAATACGTTCTTAATTTGGAACACCGCAATATTAAAGAAATCGATTGTGATTGTTATTGCAACTGAATTCCAAAGCAACACGTGTTCGTAAAAGAATATTGAAAAAAATATCGCAGTCTAAGTTTTTGCAAGGTGATCCTATAATTAATATATTAATATAGTATTCCATATTACGAGCACTATGAGCCCTAATATGGAAAATGAGGACTTCAATAAAAAAAAGTAAACATTTCCTACACCATAATTATATTTTAAATTTGACTGTTACCAGTCAAAATAGCGTAAAATTTGATAAAAGTTCTGCTAGCAAGTGAAACATGTGTATAAATGAAAGAATTCCATACTAGGACAACTGACCCTATTATAAACAGTTTCTGAAGAAATTTTTCACTTTTAGTAATTGCACGGTATCGAGATGCAAATTCAGGCGCGTAGAACAAAGATCGCGACAAGTATTATAGTTTCTTCGCGCCCCGCGCGCGTTACGACACCGAAAACGGAAGCGCGTTTTTATCTCAACGATGATTATCGCGTGATTATTCCCCCGTTCGATGCGGCGTGGGAACGTCGTTCCGTTCTTTGTCGCAAATTAGCCGGGTATTTTGTCTTTTTTTTTCAGTTGCCTTCGGACGCTACAGTTTTTCCTGTTAGTTCCGCTCACGTGCACCGCGAACGCGCGCGTTTTAATTTAACGACGACGACGACGGCAAACAAAGCCTGCGCGTTCTCGGGGGCTGGCGGATATTAATGCTGCGTTCTGGTTCTCCTTATACAGACTCGAATCGGAGTGCGAGAAACTGGACGTCGGAGATTTACGCGACGATGAGCCTAGAATGAAAAAAAAGTACACGGGAAACTGGCGAGGGGATGTTTTTACGTTTTCCACGCGAGATACCGTCCATCCGTTGTCCCCGGATTACGAACCGATTCCTGTTTCGATTAATATTTATTAATTGACGTTAAAATTAATTCCATATCGCGTAACAAATTTGCTACGACTCGATGAACGTACACGTCGTGTATCGACCGACCGAAATAAATTCCATTTAAACTCGCGTTTGCTCAACGAGCTCATTCCTGGTCCCGGTTATTCCAATCTTTGGTGTTTACAGAATGAAATATCAATTCACGGTTGATTTCCGGCGTCTCCCTCGTGACGGTCGCGCGAAAATGTGGATTTCGTAGAATGTCCGTGTTAAATCAAGATTATTCCATTCTTCGTTCCATGGCGCGTTAAACGAGTGCGTTTTAAAAAAATAGAAACGAGTAAAAAACCCCGGTTCACTTTGAACGCGCGAGCCTCGTAACGCCGGGACAGTAATTTGCTCGGCGCAGCCCCGTAACTTTATTTTTTTTTCAAACCTTCTCCCGAGTAGCTCTGTTTTTAAACAACACTTTCTAGGGTAAGATCGCCGGAATAGGGCAATATTTTTTTAAAGCAGCGCTTCGTTGAGAAGAATTAACAAAGTCAAGCTCTGAGGGGCAAAAGTTAACTTTTATTCTAGGTGTTTTCTTACTTGGTCCATTCGTCTAAAACACTCGTTCCGCATGACGATACTTCCTTAAGTGGTTCGTTGTTGAGAACAATTCAAAAAGACGAGGCAACTCGCAAGGTTTATTTTTCTCTCGCGTGTTCTCTAAGTTTCTCCAATTATTCGAAATACACATTCGCTAGAGGACATGTCAGGGAAGGGATGATATTTTTTTAGAACCGGTTCATCGTTGAAAATAGTTGAGAAAGACGAGTTGAAATATGAGAAGACTCATGGACGTCATAGTTTTTCGCTTGCTTGTAATATATACGATAATAATATCATTTTTAATAAAATTTGTCTTTAGAATTCGAAGACGGTTGCATCAATATCTCGCGACGCTTATTTGATTTCGACGAGCGGTGCACGGCTGCAATATTTGCAACAGGGATTTCTAAACATCCTGTGTGTCATGATACAGCTCGTTAGATTTCCTTCCGCGATAAGAACTAGCCGTATCGCGAACAGACGGTCGGATCCAAAGCTATTAAACTATCGCGGGAAGAAGAAAAAAAAAAAAAAGTTGCGAAACATAGTTCTCGCGTAATTGGTATTATAAGCGCAGGGAAAAACCGGAAAGAATTATATGGACGTTGGAGTCGTTTCTGGCCGTTCGTAAAATGCTAGGAACACGGATGAAAACGTGTACAAGCGCGTACAAAAGCGCGGATATCGGTGCGCGCGCACCAACACGCGAGTTCCGTTTTGCATACGGTGCTACGCAGCGCACTCAACCATTACGAGCACATATTTATTATACGAGCGGGAGGGGGGGGGGGGGATGCAATTTTGCAGGAACGCCACGGCCCCGAGCCTATTTCGCTGTCACGATGGTAAACAAAAATATGACGCGGTCCTGTTGTCGATAAAAAATTACTGCAGCCATAAAAGTGGTCTCGTGCGCGGTCGATCGCGCGGTCGTTTCGCGGGAAATTGTTATGTCCTCGGATCAATGGGAATTAATTTTCCATTTAACGCCCTATTATTTCGGTCGAGCGCAATAATAACGCGCCGCATTAAAGTTCGATGATAAAGCGATAACGATTGACAAGAAACATACGCGGGAGTGTATAGTCAGTCTCGCGAGCAACGAAACTATGAATTTTGTACAGTTAGGCTCAACGAAAATGAGACATTTGGCATTCGCGGACTCAGCGTGACTTATACTCTTAATTTCTTATTTCATTTAGACGTAGGGTGGTGATTTTCGAGCAAAATATCGCCCAACGTTGAGAATCAATAGTTACGAAACAAATTATCGGACGGGGTTCTTACGACGAAAATTATACCAACCATAATTACAAGGATATTTGGATGATTTCGAGATCGACGAGCAATATTCATGAAACACGCTTCGCTGATCAAATATGTACAGTGGGTGGCCAAATTATTAGCTATACGCATTAGATTATTAGTTATACACGATGTGTGTATACATTCCGGTCAATTCGAAGCTATTAAAGTAGCGAATATACGAACAAGCACGTATATTTTAGAATTATTGTCTTACGATTTGGAAAGACACTTGATTCGTTCAACGAAATTTGTTCGACGAAACACTATCGTATAAAATAAACGTTTGGAACTTTTATTCGGATCTCTAAAAGAGTACCCAATCCAGATATTGGTAAAAAAAAAAACTATTTTTTCTCTTTGGTGTAGATATTTTTTTGAATCGCGTCAGTTTCCTTCCAATCAGCGACACTTCGATAATCCCTGCGAACCGGGAACGTTTTCACGCGAGGCGCTAATTTTCGGTGAACATTCCAGTGAAAATTCTGATATCCCCTTCTCAGGTTCCACGTATGTTTCTTGTCTCGTAGTACGCGCGTCTGGATGGACTTTTTCGCCTCGATCGGATCGGTTCGTTGCCATTAGCCGCGCTATTTTATTATTCGAAACGGCTCGATCCACGAACGTCGGTATTGGCCCGTGTAATTCTTGGCAAACACGCGTCACCGGGCGCATCGGATTTTCGCGTACCACCGTGTTCAGTCGAACGATATAAATTCCATCTCCGCGATTTCGCGGAATATTCGGCCAATTGCACCGTTTCCGACAGTTTTGATACGCCATTTAGAGCAGTGCCTGGGCGCCGATCGGACGAGCACAGGACAGACAGACAAACAGACAGACCGGACAGCCAAAAAGAGAAAACGCGTCTATACACACGATTTTCACCGTGTAACAACTATTATCGATGTTTGTTGCGGCTGCAACTAATTGTGTGTTTTTAATAGCTTGGCTGCGCTGCATCGTCCCCCGCCCCCCGCGATATCCTCGATCAGGGGACGCGATTGGAGCGGAAAATCGGTTCCCGCGAGAGACAGAGAAAAAAGAGACCGCCGGAAAGAGTTAAATACCGATAGATCGCGGACGTTAACGATGTTACCAAACCGTTTCACACGCGATCGCGTTCCGGGTGTCTCGATCTCAGGCAGAAATCAGAACGAAGAGCCTAAAAACAACAGTGTTTAAGAAATCATAATGTTAAGTTTTTAGGTGGGACCGTACTATACAAGTTGTCGAACTATACACGTTATATTTAAATTTACGGTTTCGTAATTCTGAAGGAAGCCACACGCCACAGTGGTCGAAATTAATTATTAAATCAAACGTTCGTCAAAATTTTGGAATCGTTTTATAAGAATCGTCCCGTGGCCCTCCCCAGAGCTTTTGTTCGCCGCCTGCGTTTACTAATGTTTTTGCTTACATGTGCGTTTTCCTGCTTGTTCTGTACAGTATTAAGTTGGAGCTGGAGAAACTCGCCCAGGAGAAGACGGAGATGCAGCGCCACTACGTCATGGTGAGTCTAAAACCAATATGTATCGAGATAAAAATCGCGAGACTCTTCCGTGTCCGCTGTTGTTTCGTTTCTCGAAATACACGGTTCTCTATCGGGATAATAAATCCGAATTTGTGCCACGAGTCGGTAGCAACGCGAATCGAACATTTTCGTTCGGAGATCTAAAGATATATCCGGTGTTTTGGACGGTTGGTAGGTAGTAAAATTTATACGAACGTCTACGAGGAAACCAACGCAACGACCATTCGCGGTGATGAAAGAGTGCATTATGTGTCGTGCACAGAAAGGAAAACGGTGCTTTCACGGCTACGCTATCTCCATCGCAATTAAATCGGATACTGCCGCGTTAAGACGATGCAAACTACATAGTTAGAAACGAATGAAAGAAAGCGGGTTTCTTGGTTAACGATGTTTATTGAAATCTGACTGCGATCTGAAGCGATCTGTTTGAGAAATAATTGTGGCGACCTGAAAACTCGAGTGATCTTTGCGATAAAAGCTTGTACCGTACAAGTTGCACGTAATTGATCGGTCTCTCGACTGGTTTCCGACGTTGGCTTAGTAGGAGTTTGGAATGTTATTAGTTGTAAACAATCTTCGTACGAAAGAATAATTCACCCTTAGAAAACATTTTATTACTAAGGGCGTCGTTACAATCTCGTTATTTTCTTCTTGTTCTTAGGGATTCCGATAGTTAATTACATTATTATCAAACGTTGAAATTTTCGTAGAAACTGCAAGCTCGCTCCAATGACCGTCGACGGAACTGTTTAACTACTTCGATCTTTCTCGACAAAGAAAAGCTCGTTCTAGGAATAAAAGTAAAAGATAAGCCCGGACTGGCTGTTCAAATAAAAAAAAGATTATGAATAGCCGACACCGTCGTAAAATTTGCACTTACGGGCCCGTTGGAAAGTTAAACACCGATAAAGGTGTTTATCGGTTAAAGAACTTTTGATATCTAACTACGCGATATTCCTGTTTGGAAATGCTGTTTCTCTCCCACCCGATAGAACGGAAACAAGATATCATTTTGTTTGCCATATTTGTCACGATTTATCTGTGCTTCTAATTGCTTTCGAACATCTGTCGCCCGGGAATGGAAAATAAAAATTCGCGCCAATCAATAAAGCAGATAAAACGCGTCGCGATCGACTGGTCGTGCGGGTTTGAGTACTATGGACGTACTAAATGTTGACACACCACCACCGTGCTGAAATGGCGCATGGAAAAGGGGAATCGTTCGTTCTCTCCCCCAAGAAAATCTGATTTTGACACTGTTACGTTACAGTCAGAAAATAATGCTTTCAAATAACACCGATTGCTAGTTCTGTAAGCAATGTATTTCAATCGATGAGCACAATTGGGAAAATTACTCTTTTCCGTCAGTCAAATGCCAACGTCTGATGCATCTACTGTGCATTCTCGAGAAGTTGGCTAGTGCTTGCTCCGCCCATCCCCACTCTCGTCGTACGATGCATGCGTCATTGGAGTGGGGATGGATATGAGCACCAATCGGACCCGCATTCCTTTCGCTGGTCAACTTCTCGCGAACGCGCGACATTCGTTCCTCGTATGGACATCCGAAGCGATCGAGAACTGACCTTCTTCCGGCTCCCGGCGCATCAGGGACTCCTTAAACAGCCCGGTTGATTTAAATACAGTAGCTTCGTGTTTGCTTTTAATTAATTCTTAATCCGTCGATCGGCGACGAAGCCGGCTTGAATATTTAAAAACACCGCCGGCGAGGAGGAATTCATAAATCTTGTTAAGCACGACGCGTGAGAACCGGTCGATCTAGGCGACAATCTTTTAATAAAACCGACGACCCGACCTCCGCTGCCTCATCAGCCATTCAGCCGACCCGCCGAGCGGGTTCTTCTCGCGTATTTCTTCGTCGTCGCGCTACCATCTCCTTTTTCAGTCGGTCGCGGCTGGCGCACGCAGGTGTTGTGGATACGCCTGGCAGCCATGTCGCGGCTTACTTTCGCCCGTAGATCTTCATTATTGCGGTGCAACGTCACCGGTGTATGCGTCTTCATTAGCAGAAGATACAACGCCGCGCTGTATATACGGAGTCGACTCCTACGGAGAAGGTCGCGGGTCGTCGACGACGGTGCAGAAAACCGCGACGCGAACGAAAATTTAGCGACAGACTTTCTCACGAAATAGTGGAACGCTTCAAATTAAATAATATAGACGATCTCACAGTCCCCAATCTTAGGATCTCTTGTAAAAAAAAAATGGTGCATGTACTCCTTCGTAAAAGCTATCGCCATGAGGAACGTTTAGAGTCCGAGAGAACGTGGTCTCGCGTGTTGCCAAGAAAAAAAAATCAAGAATCGTTTCTGGGAAACATGGAGGAAGGTGGTCCAGGATTGGGAACCCCTGTTTCAGAAATGCTTTCAATCCGGCGCTGAATGGGACGTGGGTGGTTGATTTGGAGTTCGCCAATTGCGAGCAGCTCGTTTATCGTTTGTTTTCATTCGGTGTGAGCTTTGTATTCTTGTTTGCGGTTTCGATCGGACGTTCTACAGGGTGGGTAGCGTAAAGCGTTACGGGCTATTTTCCCGTGGATCGTTCGACGCAGAAACGGAATTACGTACCGGTATTTTGGGGACCGGTGAAACTTTCTAGGCGTATACTTGGTATCTTAAAAACTGCGGTAGTCGATTAGATCGATTTCGATTCTGAAAATTGTGTACGATCGATTGTTACTTTGCTAATTGTTCATTAGTCGTTGTCTTGAACTCGGTGTTGGTAAACATTGCCTATAACGTGGCATTATCTGTTTTAACTGGTTCTAGTTAGTTAGGAATGAGTAACGTTGACGGGAAACAGATAATACCATCGTCAATGTTTACAAGCACGAACGCAAGTAGAAATAGTGAGTAATGGACAGACACGTCAACCAAGTTACGCTCGGTCGAAAAAATTGTTTTTCTTGAATGGGAAATCTCGTATAAAAGAATTCATTCCACGTTTACGATTTACTTTTTCACTAATAGCCATCAAACGGTGAAAATTATTAATTTTCTTTTAGAAGATCGACACGTTAATTCCTGTATTCTCGAATAGTATTTTTTTTTTGGTTTTCCCGTGTACTAATAACTAGAAATATAAACGTTTGCTGGCACGCTGACATCGTTTTGAATATTTAATGAAATAATTTTTAATCTGGAACGCGGAATATTATTCATTTTTAGAACTATATAAAATTCAGATATTTATTCATCCATTCGGAAAAATTGATTGGACGTGCATACCATTTAGTGAATTTCAAATGACTGGAAAAGAAATTGTTTATCCTGTATATTAAATTTCATAGCACAGAAAACATACATTTTGCTCAACGAACGGCCGAAATATATTCCAAAGAAGAGACGTTATGGAAAATATGGTCACAAATTCGTATTGCTCAATTTTCTGCTCGGTTACTTTATTTTCAAAGAGTTCGTGCAGTTAAAAGGCGTATGCTAGTTGGCCAATAGCTTTCCAGCACGATGACAAAACTGTCACGAGAGCGTTTATGACTTCTCATAAACTGACAAGCCTATTCGGTTCCAAGTCGTAAACCGAAAGTAACGTCTCTTTAACGACACAGGTTTCTTTGGCCGTGTACGCGAGTCGAGGAAATTTAAAATGTCTGACACAACTTCTGGAAAGATATATAAAGCCATCCGTATGCAGGCTTATGAATTCTGCACTGCGTCATAACCACTGTACACGGGGTGTTTCGTTAAGTACGAGAATATTTTCAATAATAATAGAGAATTTTCATAAATATTTGTCACGTTTTTATTTTATTATACGAGCTACCAGAAATGGTCGATTCCGCTGATGTATTCCAGAGGACGGATTAAAATGATTCATGGTAACATTATAAGAATATACACAAATAGTCGTCAAGATCATATATCTGTATGACATCTTAAGCGTTCTATGGAAATATGAGTTATATGTTCCATAATCGGATCGGATTCAATTATCCGCTCAAGGCTGTTCCTTTGACCGTGAACGCAACTTTGGCGATCGGCAAGCTTTATTTTTAATTTATTCGAACGCAAACCATTAAATATCTCAATGTAAAAATGTTTACAGGGAATGAGTAACCCTAACAGGATGATGTTCGAAAGCAAAAAATTGCATTCTTATTTTATCGCTCGATTCGTTGAATTCGATCGTCGAAATTGAAATTCATCTTACGAAACAGCCATATAGATTCGACCATAAATATGGCTGTAAAAAAAAGAAGGGACAAACAGAAGCCTGCGCGTCGTCCAAGTTTATTATCTTTCGCCTGCGTTGCGGTTATCGTGGACACGCGGTAATTTATAGGCCACACTTCGTGGCCGCGTTCGATGCAAATGACTTCATATAAAATGCGCGCTGGCCGGTTGCGTGGACGTGGCACTTCCGTCGATTCACGCACCACGAAGATTAATCGCGCGATCGCGACGACCGTGTACGAACGCGCGTACGGTCGACGCAGAGATGCCAGATTCAGCACCCGGTGCCCTGCTCACACATGCCAGATCACGCGTACGTGAGCTCGTAGAATTTCGGAAAGTCGACAAAGACAAACTGACACATGTCCTCTTTCTCGATTATTCCGAAGCTGCCCGAAGTAATATCGGACCGCCTCGTGGGAGTCGAGAGAGAAAGGCTCACATTTGCCTTCTGGCTCTTGAACAACTGAAATCCGACCTCACGTCAACGGCATACGATTCGGAATCTCGACTGCCCAGGTATTTTTACTTGCCTTTCCTATTACTCCTATTATTTCTAATCACTCCTGGTTTCTATTTGCCTCTGATGACCTCTGATGACCAGTGCTGACAAAAGTACAGAACTCCCGACAACTTTTGACACCATACAGCGATTGTTACTGACTGCTCCTGATTACTACTTGCCTCTGCTGGACTCTGCTGACCATCGCTTATATTTCTGACAACTTATAACGATTACTACTGACTTCTGCTAACCTCTGTTGGTCTTTGCTGATCTCTGTCAGCGTGTGCTTGTCTCTGCTGAACTTTCCTGGCCTCTGCCGAACGCTACTGACCACTGCAGGTATTTCTGATAATGTATAACGATTACTACTTACTACTGCATGCCCCTACAAGCCTCTGCTTGCCTTTGCAGGTTTCTGCTTGCCTGTGCATGCCTTTGCTGGCCTCTGCCGAACACTGCTGACCACCCCTGATGCTTCTGACATCGTATAACAATTACTACATGCTACTGTTAGCCCCTGCTGATCTCTCCTTGCCACTGCATGCCTCTGCTCGTTTCTGCTGACCACTGCTGACCACCTCTAATGCTTCTGACAACATATAACGCTTATTACTTGCTACTATTCGCCCCTGGTGATCTCTGCATGCCACTGCTGGCCTCTGCTGACCACCGCTTATATTTCTGACAACGTACAACGATTACTACGACTCCTGCCTTCCTCTGTTAACCTCTGCCAACGTCCCCTGGCCTAAGCTGGCCTCTGCTGATCGCTGCTGACCACCGTTTATATTTCTGGCAACGTACAACGATTACTACTGGCTACTGCCACCCTCTGCTACCCTCTGCCACCCTCTGCTGACCTCTGCCAACATCTCCCGACGTCAGTTGACCATCGCTGACCGTTGCTGACAAATTGTGACACGATGTAATATAATATAATATGTTTATATGTATTAAAGTGTTGTATAATGTAAATCGATGGCAATAAATGATATAATTTCAAAGAATTCTATGTGTTCTCATCATTTTTACCCTTCTTTTCTTATCGAAATCATTCCCTTAGTTATAAGATACATGCCACCTCTTCCCCTACCATCCCCCCCTGATAACAAAGTCTAAAATGGACGTAAAACCGTCAGCGCCTGACCTATGGTCGATTAGAGATACTTATTCATTCATTCAGTAAACGTCAGTTCCCGTACTAGCTGCCAGAGATAAAAATTTTCAAGTCTAAAATGGACCTGAAACCGTCAGCACCATAGCTATGGTCGATAGGTAAATGGCAGCTCCGCGTATTAGCTGCCAGAGGCAAAAATTTTCAAAGTTCCGCGGAAAGATTTCAAATCTGCCGCCGCCTGGGCTTTCTCACAAGCGCTCGCTCGAGCCTTCGTTTCTATATATACACTCGTTAACCCAACTCTAAATGGGCCATTTCATGACATGCCTTCCTAGCAGCAACATCTAGCAGCAGCAGCGGAGCCGGCAGGAGCTGGTGGGGGGGGGGGGGGGGGGTCGCTGCAAAATTTTCAGGATGTTCCTTCCCGAAAATTTCCTAAGTTCCACAGCAGGCACGATCTTCCAGAAAAATTTCTAAGTTCCACAGCTAGCGCGA
Source organism: Colletes latitarsis (assembly GCF_051014445.1). Lineage (NCBI taxonomy): Eukaryota > Metazoa > Arthropoda > Insecta > Hymenoptera > Colletidae > Colletes > Colletes latitarsis. The sequence goes on from NC_135134.1 coordinate 48,153,969, forward strand.
GAAAGAGGCACCTGGCGGTTGCCGGCTGACAGGAGAAGATGATGGAAGGGCGGTTGCGATGTTCTTCCAGAAAAATTGCAAAGTTCCCGGGAAAGATTTCACAGGGGGGGCTCTTTAAAATTGTTGTCGAAAAATTCAGGCCGGAATTTTTGCCGCTGCCTGAAACTTCCGAGAAATTTCAGGGATTCCGAGAAGTTTCAGGGTTTCCGAGAAGTTTCAGGGATTCCGAGAATTTTCAGGAATTCTTAGAAATGACGTCATTTCCAGGAATTCGCAGAAATTTTCTGGCGGCGGGAGATTTGAAATCTTTCCGAAGAACTTAGAAAATTTTTAAAGATACGGAATGTCGATCGAGTCTTATAACTAAGGGAATGATTTGGAGAGGGAAAGAACGGTAAAAAATGATGAAAACACATCGAATTCTTTAAATTTATATCATTTATTGCCACAGATTTACATTATACAAAACTTTAATACATATAAACATATTATATTATATTATATCATGTCACAAGTTGTCTGCAACGGTCAGCAGTGGTCAGCGATGGTCAGCTGACGTCGGGAGATGTTGGCAGAGGCCAGCTTAGGTCGGGAGATGCTGGCAGAGGTCAGCAGAGGCTGGCAGTAGCCAGTAGTAATCGTTATACGTTGTCAGAAGTAACAGGAGTGGTCAGCAGCGGTCAGCAGAGGCCAGCGGAGGCTGGCAGACGTCAGTAGTAATCGTTATACGTTGTCAGAAATTCCAGGAGTGGTCAGCAGCGGTCAGCAGAGGCTAGTGGAGACCTGTTGACGGGAGGTCGGATATTAGTTGTTCAAGAGCGAGAAGGGAAGTGTGAGCCTTTCTCTCTCGACTCCCACGAGACGGTCCGAACTTACTTTGGGCAGCTTCGGTGAATCGAGAAAGAGGGCATATGTCATTTTGTCTTTGTCGGGTTTCCGAAACTCCACGAGCTCACGTATGCGTGATCTGACATGGTGTGAGAGAGCACCTTCGGTGCCTGTCTGGCATCTCTGGGTCGATGGTCTCTCGAACGATTGATCGATCTTCTTCTTCCTTGAGGCGATCATATTTTTTTTCTCCACGATTCCTCGCACGATCCGCGCGCGATATCCCATGTGGCATTTCAATTTACAGCGGCACGCACCCGGCCTCGCATCCGTCCATCCGTCGTTTTCCATGAACCTCCAACCGTGTTGCGTATTCTAGAAGAACGATCCTTGAAACAGGCCATTTTTGGTACTCGAAGACAGCGTGGATGTTACTATCTTAAATAATCCTCAAATTAAATATTGCATACACAATTATCTTCGATTTGAAGGTGTTAAAGTACACGCGAATCTTGTTGACCTAACGTTACCATCTTAAATAACTCTCAAATTAAATATTGCGTATGCAATTATTTTCGAATTTTGTTGTCTCACCGCTCAAAAGAGAACAATTCTGAGTAGAATTCAGAGTACACTTGGCTCGTAACTAATGTTAATGAATAAGCTAGAATTGCCATCGCAGAATTTCATAGAAATCGATGGAAGCGTGGCGTTTCTCTTGTGAGCGGCGGACCGATGAGTCGCGAGAAAAATGCGCTCGCGCGCGCGTGAAACTGGATTCGCGTCGTTCCTGGCCGCGGTCATTTATTATTACCCGAACCGCGTGTCGTATTACATCGTTTTGTCACTCATGATTAATCATTGGCGCAACAAGAATTTATTGTATTGGCTTCGATCCGCGTAGCAACAGGTACGCTTGTCGAACATACGCGTCCGCTCTCGGTTCTGACGTATCGAATGACTCGTAAACGCCGTCCTAATGAATCGACGCCGATTCGCACGCAAACGTAATTGGAATGATTCAGCTCTGAACGTTCGAGCCGATTCATTATCGCGGCGTTGCATCTCGCGGAAGAAAAACGCCGTTTCTTCTGCCGCTCTTCTCTCGTCCACGATCCTCGAGGCTTTCCAACGACGAAAGAAACCGCTTGTCTGCAGTTGACGCGCTCTTCCTTCGGCCGTGTAAACTTAATTAACTACCTGGATCGAATCGATACTCTCTCGGTGGCATCGCGGCCAGAAAAGCAAAGAAACTCGACCCGTAAATACGGCGCTTAAGCGGTGCATTCTTGCGTGACAGCTCCAACAGTAACTGATATTCGTTGAATTTTTTTCGAGGAAACCATAATCGATTTGAACATTTTTTTTTTAGACGTAACGATCGTTGCAGCCACCCGTCACGCTCGTTCGTGCGCGAGAAAAAGACAAAGTCGTAGCAGGCCTCGTCGGTTCATCGTAAATTAACGATCCCTCGTGTTTCAAGATTAAGAAGTCGTGAACGAGCATAATCGGTGAGAGGCCACTTGCTCCAGTTCGTGTCGCACGAAGACCGAGAACACATGTCGTGACTTTTTATCCGTGGAAGGTTTCTGATAGAAAGTTGCCACACTTCTGTTCCCGTTTCGAATACCACGGTACCGATTGTGTATCGTTCGACGGGTCAAGATGCGCATAACTATGCATGGAGGAAATTACAGTTCGCGCTTGAATTGCATTTCCCGTCTGTATTGACCGCGGGAACGATAGACGAGGCTCTCCATATTCCGAAGAACCGATCTGCAATTACAATGTCGCGTGTTCCTACGTAGAATTGGAAAAAAACCGCACGTGCACGCATTTATTTCGTTTCTGAGGAAAATGAACGCATTTCATTTTTACACTGTCATCGAAAATCTGGTCTAGTCATCGATGCTATTTATTTATTTATATACCAAAGGAAGATAATTTGATTATTAAAAAATTTCAAATCGTTCTGAAAAAATTATTTTCAGTTGCGGGAGTCCATTATAATCATTTTTGGTGAACAGACATACCTTCGAAATCCTACGCACTTTCGAGAAAAAAATTCAGGTGTCTAAATTTTTCGGCCAAAATAAAAAATTTCAAATCGTTCTGAAAAAATTATTTTCAGTTGCGGGGGTCCATTACAATCATTTTTGGTGAATAGACATACCTACGAAATTCTACGCACTTTCGAGAAAAAAATTCTGTACCGAAAATACAATGTCTGACCATATATTGACATGTTTCCCTGAAACTTCATACGTGTGTTTAAAAAGTCATAACTCCTGAACGGGTTGGACAATTTTAATGTTTCAAAATGCAAACGACGATTATTTTAGTCAAGAATATGTATAAATTCTAAAAATATTCGAAAAGTTGTTCCTTGACCCCGTAAAGTGAGAAAAACCACAGATACTTAATGTTCGACGAAACTATTTATTTCATTGATACGATTACCAACAGTTTGGTATTTTAGACTCGATAGAATTGTCTGGTATCGTTCGAGGCGGTGTTAAGGAATAATACAGAGAAAAAGAAGGCTCGGAGAGAATCGAAAGGGGGGGAAAAAGATCGTTTCGAAATTTTAAATCTCTGTCGGGGAATTAACTTCATTGTGCAGCTCGACGGGGTTCGCAGTCGGTTTAAATGTTTTCGCGTTCGCGAACCGCGAGCAAGTGCCCGGGCGTACTTTATGTCCCGTGAGTACATAAACGGGGGTTTTCGCGTTTCCGAGCGGACGGCGATTTTTCCGGGTGGAAAACCGACCAGTCGAACTCGATTTCTGTTCGCGGATTCGCTTCCGATGGGTGGCGCGTCCCGTGTTCCTGCCGAGAGACGCTCCTACGACGTCGTTATACGACGATATAGCTCGGCCACGGGGCATTACGCTTTTACGACTCTTTCATGTAATTGTCGAGCTCGTGAACTTTTACGAGCGCAAACCGCGCGGAAGAGATCGCCTCGAAGCCCATCGTCCGGCGTGGTTCGAGTTTCCTCGGTGCACGGACTCTATATCCATCCTTCCCTCTCTCTTTCCGGCGATTTTTGATGTTCCCGAATCGTTGCGGTTCGAACGCCAAAACAGTCGTTCCCATCCGCGGAACAGGGATTTTATTACGTATTTGTAAACAGAAAAATTTGCAACCACATTTCGCGGTTAAAATATTCTTAATGTCTTTGTATTCCTAAAAATTCGTCACGGATCGTTTCCACAATTCATAACCGTATTCATAGTTTCTCAAGAATTCGAATTCGAACGATACATAAACAGAGAAGATATCACTTTTTTTCACACTGCTGGAAATCTGCATTTTTCGATAAATTTGAAGGGAGATGACTTCGACATGCCATTATCCTTTGCAATATTAAATAGCTACAATTAAACATCCACTGCTAATTTTATAAATTAGATAAAACTCGAGGGCTCGCCAGAAGTGTGCCATTTGCAAGATTAATCGACCACCAAAATGAGTTACTAATTTTAATAAAAATCGCGTAATGGCCCCGAACGTACGCGAAGTCTATTTACAAGATTTTTACGGTCGCTCGCGTACAGTTTTGGATTACATTCGGGCAGTGGGTGGGTAGCAGGCGTGGAGGTGTAGCGACGGTAAATTCCGCGGCAGGATGCGACGATGAGTTAATAAAATCGTGCGCCGTGAACGGCCACAGTTCCGATCGTTAACACCGCTAACGCCGTGTCCAGCGTCTAGTGCCACGAATTTATGCAATCGTTGCAACACGCGAGCGTTGCACCTTCCGGCCTCAAATTGGCCCGTCTACGTTCGCCGGGTGTACACGCGTTACAGGCCCTTTGGAACGGGCGGAGTTTGGCCTAAAAGCCGGCCGCGAACGTGTCGGTCGTTAGCGTGCACCTCCACGCGAACACGTAGTTTCCAGCGCGAGCACGGAGATGTTCCCGCAAACCGGTGAACGAAAACACGGGTACAAATTTAATTGTACGATCGTGATTACCACGCTGGAGATTCCAGCGGTAGTTATACGACCCCCGGCAGTCTTTACCGCGGGCGAAATTAGCGTTCGCCGGGAATCGCGCAATTATTTCTACCCGCGATTCAAAGTATCAAGTCAGCATCCGTGGATAATGCAGTTTTTTTTTCACGAGGCAGCGAGCTTCTGCGTACAGTCTTTTTTTTTTTTTATTTCGTAGAAAAAGTTGCCTCGGTTAGAAAATCGCGCGTCGTCCGTCTTAATATTTGCTCGAACGTTCCGTTTCAATATGTTTTTCACTCTCGAGTCCTCCGTTTCCGGTATTGTTACTATTTTATGCTTAACGTTCCGGCAGATCCAACCTTATCTTTCCTTATTGTACGACGGGAACCATGATTTACAATTTAAAGTTAATCATCGTGTGATATCTCTCCGAGACACTATCCGACGCAGGCTTTCTTTCGCACGTTTCTCTTCTTTGTACTTGCGTTTTACGGTCGAGCGCTGCACAATTGCGACCGTAGATTTTTTCCTACATTTTATAAATCGTGCGTAGTTACTTTCGATCGTATACGTAAATTGAAAAGAAATTGTCTGGTATAAGTCTATCATTATCTTTGATATAATAAATAAGCGACGTTCAAATACGTAGTATAATGAAAAGTGAAGGCAAAGCTTAGACTAAATAAGTAGGAACTTCTGTAAAATATTGAATATATCCAACATCTACGCTAATGTAATTTCGTTACTGTATTTTGTTACCAAGTGTAATGTCTAATAAATGTTATTTAAAATGGAAAATGGCTTCTCGATGGATTACCGTTTGGGGGAAAAACACATATTGGTGATTCTATGTACTGTTTGTATTATCTATACCTCTTCTTGGGCATTATTTGCCCCGTTAATATTAAAAAAACAAAAGTTTCTTTCCATTTATAGCGAGTCACCATATTATAGCATGCAAATACGAGTGATTCCAAGGGTTAAAAAACAATTACAGGAGTAAGAACAACGAATCGGTCTAGTTTGGAGTGTTTTCGTCGATTAAATCAGGCAGATGCCGATCGCGAGGCCCCGGGACCGAATCGAGGTCAAAATTTGCAAGTCGTACGCGACCAGAGGAGTGGGGGACGTTTCTGTAAGGGTGTGTTCGCAACGGGGGTCGTCGTGATCCATCGGGGGAAGATAGAAAGGAGGATAAGGGCTCGTGAAAGGGACGAGAGACGACGGAGAGAGCGAGGGTCCATTAGTCTTGCGTATCTCGTCACGGCGCGGATACCGATCGCGATCGATATCGGTCGTTTATTCGAGAATGAAAGCACCCGGACTCGTTTCGATTCCGAGGGTCGCCGACGAGACACACCAGGGCCCTGTGTGGGGCACACAGGGTTTTCTCGCTTCGGTTCCGCGATGTTACGAATAAAAGAAATTCGTGAATCGCGTTTGCAATTTCAGGATGCAAACGAGAGAGGGAGAAAAGAAGTTTTCTAGGTTTCCTGGTTTAATGGCTGAACGACGTTTATTGCCGTCCCGGGTTTTATCGTCGCGTACGAATCCCAGCACGGCCCTGTTCTTCGCGACAGAACGCTTTCCGTATTGAACGTGTCGACCGCGAGCAACGTTTCCAGCCTCGGTGTAATTAAGATCCTGACCTCCGCTCTCCGCAGGCTCCCGGGAGCGAAGTCTATTAATGAAAGGCTAATTACTTCGTCGAGCCGCAACCAGAGACGATCCCAGGCCCGCCCACGCCACCGGGAGCGCTTCTTGCTCTCCTTCTTGGTCGTCTTTTTTCTTCGCCGCGATTTCTGGCCACTCGAATTCCCGCAGGACGACATCGTTCATGCAACAGTACTCGGGGCGCTTTTACCGGTCTCTTCGCCACTTCCGTCTCGTTATTCGATTTTTCTCATTGTTTTGCTCGCTGCAGATCGACTGAACATTTTAAAAAATCTGCGATGCAACTTGGTTTCGGCTCGAAATTTTATGGTCCTCTTTCGGTAAAGGAACGACGACCGCGCTGATATATTAAAACGCAGTTTTACGATCGACGAGCAATAAAGACCGTTTTCACGGCGGTCGATGTTTCTCGGTACGAAGAATAATGTAACAACTTCTCCGTGTCCCGGATGCTCGTTAAAATAGCGGAGTATTCTTCTTTTTCCGTCAAGCCCATCGCGAGTCACGCATTTTTTTCTTTTCTTTCTTCTAGCCGTTAGCCTCGCGCCAGCCGTACGTTGTTATCGTCGAATTTTTTCCTGTCGTTCACCATCCCCGAACGACGGAACGGAGTTCGTTCTTTATGTTCTCCGTGCACGTCTCGTTGACGTTCTTCCGCCGGTCGAAAGTGTTGTCGGGGTCGTTTACGATGAGTCATGAGGATGGAGTCGCGGGATGAGTCATAATCGAGGGGTTGGGAAGCCGAGTGGCTCTCGTTTCTGCGAAAGCGAACCCGGAAACCGAAGGTTCCACGTCGGTAAAATTAATTTGAGATTTTAACCACACGTTCTCCTCGGAGCTGTAATTTTTCAACTTGAACGCGCAAGCTTGTAAAACATTGGAAACAAGTTGTAACATCGAGTAACGATCGAACGAAATAATGTTGCAAGACGGAATCTGGTCGCTTCGAGGCTCCTGTCTTTGCATCGACGTATCGATGTCCCTTCAGATCGAAATCAGTTCTGCTTTCGAAAACGCGTCGATTGATAAATTATCATCGTGCATCGAGTGACACAGTGTTGCCTTAAGACGAGGCAACTCGCGTGCAAAAATAAAATAACGCGGAATATGCTTTTAACGAGCAAACATGAATTAATTTTCTGTCTCCACTCCTCGTTTGTGTAATCAATAATTTCAAAGTTTTAACGATGGCGCGAGACCAACGGTCGAATCTCGTTTTAATATTTTCTTCTTTTATTCCCGTTAATGAAGATATTCGTCTGTTAATTCTCGTATGCGTACGAGATTCCATGAATCGTTTGAAAATCGACGATCGGAAACTGTACACGTGTCGAAAGACGTAAACATTATTAGAACGCGTTGGTTCCATCGAAGAGGGTAAAAGTGTTCCATAAATATTGCGTCGAACGTCGCGAGATGGATATCGACGAGTCAAGTGGCCCGGGGTAAATCTTTTATAGGGCGCTTTTAAAATACTTGACCGAGCTCGAAGGGTGTTCTGGTCACTGAAAGGATTGAAAAACGTATATCCCCAACCGGCTCTTTCCTCCTTGCAACCTAAATCCTTGAAAGTTGCATACAGGGGCTTTTGAACTAGCTTCCTTGTATGTTCTGCGGATCTCGGGCGTCTGAAGTTTTTCGTTCCTCGAATATGCTCGAGGAGCTCCTTTTATAGAAGATCCAGTCGCCAGTCTGCAAAATCTCCGCGATTCCCACGATTCCAAACACTCGAAGAATTTTTCTCCGTAGACGCGACTTTGAAGGCTCGCGATTCTGCAAAGGGAGCATTGTTTGCACCCCGTCGCTTATATGGCGTTCTCCGATCCCCTCGGACGGTGGATCGAGCAATCAAACTCTTAAGCAGACAAGCTCGTGTTTTCAACTCGAGTACGATACCCGAATTATTTTTTCTTTATTTAATTACTAGCAGAAACTATTTCTCTGCAAGTGTAAGTGGCGTATTTAGTTTTAACTAAGTCAATCGTGATTCAGATATTGTCAAAATCGATTTTCGCCGAAAGGGAAGCTACGCGAATAAATAGATCTGTAATTATTATTTTGATGTTCGTTTCGCTGGTCGGTGTCGAAACGGCAGTTGAGAACCATTGTTCGGTAGGTGAATTAGTTAAAGCATACTCGGGACGGGATCTTGTACACACGATGTAGAAACGATGTTACGAGAAACCGGTCTTGGACGTCGCGTACACGCACGGCACACACGACCGTTCTTACACTCGTGGATCGAACGGAACGCGTGGAGGGTAGAGCGATTGCCTTTTCGTTTTTCTCATTTTCTTCGGGCGTTTATCCTCCTTCTTGGCCGAGATCTCGCATTACGGCTCAATTTGGCCCGGTTTTCGTAATCTCGTTCGATCGATGTAATCTCGGCTCTCGGCAGCCGTGTACCGGGGCCCCTAAAGACCCTCTCCGAAGGGTTCTTTTAGACGTTATTACGAATTCGAGCGGCATCTCGGTTTAGGTAACTCGATAATTCGATTAGCCCTTGGGAGCCTTTCTGCTCGGCTTAACCGACTGCCTACGATCTCCCTTTTTCCAGACGTATCGGACGTTCAACGGGGGTAGTCCATTTTATGCGATACGAAAAATCTATTTCTCCATTATTTCATCCTCTCGATGGTCTGCGGTGGGAATCCTTTCGTTACGGTTTCCGTGCAAATAAATTCTGGGTCCTCGTACAAAAGAATTGAAATCGAGCAATTTAAAGACATAAAAATGAAAAGCAAACGAAGTTCAACCTTGATGTCAAGTTTCACAATCGTGAAACTACTCAGTCGTCATCGACACATTTTTACATTCACGAGGTATTCGTAAAACAGATCTATTCTTTTTCGTGGCCATTCCTTTTAACAAATTTAAACAAAATTAAACAGTATACGTTTAAAAAATTATTGGAAATTAAATTGTATGTCAGGGGGTTAATATATCAAACACCAAACGTAGAAATGTACAATTACACAGTGGCATGAAAAATCTTACTACCAAAAAGAGAAAAGATTGAAACGTTCATCCGATTATTCTGGTTTAGATAGTGCATCGATGCTATTTCCTTTAGATCTAAGATAGAATGATTGTTTGCAAACACGCCTCGCGGATTATTGCGATCGTGGAAAATGTCTGGCGTGTACGATGAAATTTGAAGTTACGTGGCGCATAGCAGGCGTATTACTTATATAATGGTCGGCGTTAATGCGGCTCGTGTTTGATTATCCGGCAGAGAATCGATCGTCGGGGATCGCCGACCGCGACTCCCCGGGCGATTCGAGCGGTCAGGTGCAATCGAATCGCGCGTTGCATAATAAGTTGCACCTGAGTACATTCGAGCAAGCTTATCTGTTCCCTCCCGATCGGGGCTCGGGCTGTTGCGCGCGCCCGAAATAATTTATCGTCCCACTCCTGGCACAAATTCGGTTTATCTCGATCGTCTCAATCACCGGGGTCTCTTTGCGCCGCATGCAAACGTACCCCGGCCCCGAGATCGATGTCGTCGGTAAATTCAATTACAGCCGACCGAAACGGTAAGCGACGTAGCAAAAAGGAGGAGAGAACAAGACTGCTACTCTCGGCCGCCGGTGTTCGAGGTTGCAAACCGTTTCTTTCTGCGGTCGATTATGGTTAATTTCCATTTGCATCGTGACGAACGGACTCGCGTCCCTTCTACGCGAACTCGAATCAATCTTTACGCTAAACCTACCGACACTTCGTGTATATCTATTCAAATTTAAATTTATTTTCAATTAAATGAACAATTTGTAATCGAAGTTTATCGCGCAGCAGTCATATAGTCAATAGAAATTGCTGAAACTTCTTTGGATGCATAGCGTCAAAGTAAATGTGAAAATAAACATAGAAGACAGCATAAATTATAGTAGTCGTTATGTTCATCGGATAGAGGGTGAAATTCCCTTTAAAATGAGCGTTCGTGAGAGTCGATAGCTTTATTAGTTCCGGAGATATAGCGATTTTAGTTTCGCGTCGATGCGGCGGCTAGTTCCGGAAATAAAGGGTCCGAAGATTGTTTACTTTTTCGCTGCGGCCTTGTCAAGGCCGTTGACCGCGCGCGCACATTGAAAAAGTAGGTCAGTCGGCCAGACGGTCACGAGTCACGTGCGAGAAAGAGAGGTCCGGCGCGACGCGTCAGACGAAGACAGCGATAGTCGAATTAGAAAAATTACCCCTTTACATAAATTGCGATATCTCGAAAACGGAAAGTCGGATCGTCAAAAACAAAAAACCATTTTAAAGAGGAAGGTTTGCCGCTTCCAACGATGGCTTAATAATTAATAAAACACTAGTGGTTTCGGAACTGCAGGAGTTTAAAATTTATGTAATTTTAATACGCGTTGATACACTACTCTAAGGCTAACAGCGCGATCATAGCGAAATTTAAAGAATTACACCTTTACATAAATTGCGATATCTCGAAAACGGAAAGTCGGATCGTCAAAAACAAAAAACCATTTTAAAGGGGAAGCTTTACTGCTTCTAACAGTGGTTCAATTATTAATAAAACACTAGTAGTTTCGGAACTGCACGCGTCTAAAGTTTTAGTATTTTTAATATGCGTTGTTAGACTGTTCCAAGACAGTGGAAGCTGAAGATTCTCTTCTTTCATCGTTGCTATATGTATATTTTCTATTTACATCGGAAGCTAATCAAAGTTTGATACCAAATTATATCCGTTTCGTTTTACAAAAAGACGTAAATGTAAAAAATAAAAATGTCACTTGACCGGTGATCGTAGGTTTAGTGTTAAACATAGTAACCGCGATTTCTCGATGGTTGCATCCTCGAACATTTTACGGTAATCTCCAATTTTATTGCTCGTGATTTTAATAACTTTTAATATCGTAATAATTTAATAATAGTCCCCTCGAATCAGTGCTTCGCCGATTGCATTAAAATGCAGTTCCTTTCGATTCGACATAAATTTCTAACAAATAATATTTATAAGTTCAATTTGGAATCCGAAACCCGTGAAATTAACATAAACACAGTATCAATGGGCGTTCAGAAATCTATGTTCGTCTCGAGTTGCATTTTTGGGCAAAACGTCGCATAATTGCCGGGGTATTACGAGACACATCGCGTATACGCACGGTTGTAACTTCGATCGGCTATTGCGCAAGCATCGTCGCGTTAACGCTTGTGCGCCAGCACGCTTCTTTATATATCCTTGCGCGGCATTTTATGTCTCTCCCGTCTAATATATCGTTCTTCTTTCTTTTTTCATGCTCGCAGTATTACGAGATGTCCTACGGCCTGAACGTGGAAATGCATAAACAGGTAAGCCTTTTACGTTAATTTGAAATTCAAATGAACATCATCGAACCAAGAGCGCGACGATGGAAGTTGGTACGCGTGTTGCAGCGGGCATTGTGCGCGCGCACGTGTACCGGTAGCTCGAGCGCACCGGTATAGCAATTACTTCGTTGACTTAACGCGCGATAGCCCCGGACGTGTCCGTTGAAATTTATGTTTTCATTCATGACGCGACGGCGCGCGAGCAATATCCGTGCGGCGACTTACTAATCGCTCGACCGGCTGGTTTCGCGCGTGGCCCTTAATTCGAAATTAAAGGGAGGCGGCCCGGGATTAGGGAGGCCATTCCCGCGTTGGGAGATCCCCGGCTATTGAATAAATATGTAAACAAGGTAATAACATGCAAATTGCACGGTAGGGAGGTCTCCGAACTTCTTCTTCCCCGTCGACTTTCGGATAGAGAATCAGCAAACGCAACGGGAACGAGAGGCTCTTATTAGGAATTATTCAGCGTATTTCGGGCGCTTCGACAGCCGCGGGAGATCGGATGACACCCGGAACCGAAGAGTTTCTTAATTTCAATGCGAAATGAAATTCAGTCTTTTAACACTTTCACAAAAATATTCTTCTATGTCGGTGGAAATTTTTGCAAACTTGTTCGTTAAAATGTACAAATATACAGCACAAAATTCATTACAACACAATAAACTTAGCTACTTTTTATGAAATGATAAGTGTGAATAAATGCCGCCACGTTGGTGTCACCAGACGTGAAAATGTTAATAATACGTTCATTATCGTTAACCTATGGCTATCGTTTATTTTATTGTTTCCCCGAATCACAGGGTCCTCTACAGTTAGATGTTCCGTCGAAAATATTAGGTCGTCCCGAGTTTTCTATTAAAACTTATCCTTCTGTAAGTTAAACAAATTTTTTAACAATTCGTCATAAAATACAGAATTCATCTATTTACTTTCCTATATTTCTAATAGTGAGATGTACGCCCCCGCTTTGAAGGACCAATTTCACCCCTTCAACGTGGACAGTAATATTTGATCGCACCGCGAGTATGCCAAGTTTCATCGAAATCGGTGATCGAAACGTGGCTGAACATCTACACACCGACACATTAAACGAATCGATAGGGATCGTTGAACCGGGATTCTCGAACTCTTCGAGGCGAGTGAATTACATCGCGGCCCCTCGTTCCCTATTGCTCGCTATATTTTAACAGGATTTGTCGGGTGAGCCGAGAGAAAAATGGCGCAAAGTTGCCGATGCATTCCCGGGTAATGCTTCTTCCCTTAATGGTCCGTGGCGATCCGTTTGCCGAGCAAACGAACAGAAATAGAATCGGCGGACGGGTCGTTTGATACCGCGAATCGAAAGTGGACCTCGCGTCGAGAACGCTTCCTCGATATTAATAAAAACAAAGATCGCCGCGGAATTAGCATCGCAAAGATCGCGTCCCCCGTCGGACGCGTATTTTTTTTTTTTCTCTCTCGCGTAACCATCCATATTCATCGGGATCGGTTCGGGTTTGAATTTCCCGGTTTTCTCGTCGCTCGTCCGCTCTCGATCGCCGGTCGTTGTAAATACCGATTTTTCTCTACGGTCGTCGGGCTGAAAAAGGGGGGACGGTGAGGCGGAATGAAAAACAGCGCGCGGTCCGACCGGGGGGGTATAATTTGTTGGCGGCGAGGCGGACCAAAAGCGGAACCGCTCGAAACCAGAAGGGAAACGTCGTATTTCATTTCGCGCTCGCCTTTACGACATTCCGGACATTAACGTCGTCAATTACCGTGCACGTCTTCGTCGGTTTTTGCCCGGCGCGATTCATTTACGGGGGTCGTCCCCGATCATGAAAATTTATCGAGTCGCTGGAACGACGCAGCGTAACCGTTCGGGAACGCTTTATATCTTGCGCCTTCGCGTCGATCTTTTAACAGACGTCGGTTCTTGCGCGTAGCCCGTACGGTTTTCTTACGGTCCTCGCCTCGCGGCCCCGGTTATAGACAGTTCCGGCCAGATATGGCGAATAAAACGGAAAAGTAGTGGAAGCCCGACACAGCCAGAACCCTATCATCCCATCCCGGAATCTCGATCGCGAATTCTCACGACTCGACGGGATAAATAGCCAGCTTTTTCCTTCTTTCTCCGGGGCATCATTCTACCACTTTTCTCTCTCGTCAGAACCCTTATCCCTCCCCTCCCCGTTAGCTCCTTTACGACTTTTATCCTCCTTGGCTCCTTCGGCCGCGTTCTTCCGCGAAGCCGGGCTTCCGACGTCGACGTGACGGGAATAATGCTCGCGTTTATTGAATATTTAGCAGCCGGGCCCCGTTATTTCCTCCTCTTCCGGCGGCCCCCTCCTCCACCCTTTTTCATCCTTTTGCCGCCTCTTCTCGCGCGCCGTTCCGGCCGGATGCACCCCTCAAATCGTAAATCGGGCTTCGCCGGGGAAACCCTCGGCAGAGAGACGGCCGGAGGCGGAGTTGAAACGCCGCGCGGGACGATTCATAAATTAGCCGACGGCTGAGCGCGTCCAGAATGGAACGAGCCTACAGAGTTTTGCGCCGAGGAACACGAGGACGCGCGGGAAAAGACAGAAGGCGCGGCCATTTCTTTTTCTTCACCGCCGTGTTACACGTTCGATAAATCCTCGCAAGATTTACGCGGGGACAGACGCTTCGAGCGTTATTTTCGACGCGGATCGTGGCATCTTAAGGGGGGATATATACCTTTAGACGTCCGAAAACGAGGCGTTTTTCAGGAATTTTTTTTTAGCGTAATAAAACTATCTATTGTTTCTGAAACTTTTGCAATATTAAAGTTACTGCAATTTCTTGTCGGTTAAATACTGATTAACTTCGATAGGAAACATTTTTTTATTAGACTATCGAAAGGGGCTGAAAAATCGTGGAGACTAGTTCGTACCTCACCCTGTATAGGGAATATCAAATCTTTAACTTGAAAATTTATTGTTTCAGTTCGTCAATGAAAAGTTCTGACACTTATACAGGGTGTTGGGCCTGGGAAAAATTTTAATAGAGGATTCTAGAGGCCAGAATAAGACGAAAATCAAGAATACCAATTTGTTGGTGGAGACTTCGTTAAAAAGTTATTAACAATTAAATTCAAAAATTTCAAATCGTTCTGGAAAAATTATTTTCGGTTGCGGGGGTCAATTACAATCATTTTTGGTGAATACATATACTTCCGAAATCCTACCCACTTTCGAGAAAAAAATTCGAGTAAGTGATGAAAGTTTTGGATGAAAAAAAAGGACTTTCGAATCGTCTTGGAAAAATTATTTTTAGTTGCAGGGGTCAATTGCAAGCATTTTTGGTCAACAGACATACCCCCGAAATCCTACTCAGTTTCGAGAAAAAAATTCATCACCGAAAATTTCATGTCTGACCATAGCGTCGATATGTTTCACTGAAATTTCATGGGTATCTTTAAAACATCATAACTTCTGAACTGATTGGACGATTTTAATGTTTAAAAAAGCAAACTACGCGTATTTTGATGGAGAATATGTACAAAGCGGAAAAATATTCGAAAAGTTGGTCTTTGAGCACGCAAAATGAGAGAAACCCCATAAAAATGGTCCAATTTTCAAACAGCCATAACTCCTACAATTGTGAATATATTTCAATGAAACTTTTTTCTGCAGTAGAGCTCATGTGTACCTACAAAAAAGTATTAGACAACTTTTCTGTAGGGCGTCAAACAAAATTACTAAAAATGAAAAACGAATTTTTAAGAAAAATCGGCAGGGGGTAAATTTTTCGACGAAAAAAAAAATTTTGTATTAATTCTGAAAAAATTATTTCCGGTCAATTACAGTCATTGTTGGTGAATAGACATACCCTCGAAATCCTACCCACTTTCTAGAAAAAAATTCGTCTAAAGAAATAAAAATAAAAATTATTCTACTATAGTCATATATCGAACACGCGCCTAAAATTTGAAGTTAATCGGTCGAGTTGCTTTTTACATATTAGATAAAACAGAACAGGGAAAATTATAAATTGTAAAGTGCACGGAAAATGTTCGATGGAAATTAGTATGGCACAGACGCAGTGCTCGTGCTCAACGACGCTCGAGGATCGTCGCGAAAGATTGCGCGCAGTGAACCGCGTAACGCGTCCTCCGTCGTGGATGCTTGCGTTCGAAACAATGTAATAATTTTTCCTGTCGGGCGGGAGTATCGCTCCAGCATCGCATTCCACGGATTCTAGCGAGAACGAGCGTTTAGAAGATCATTTTTTGCCGGCGAGGATACGAGCCAAGACTCTCGGACAGCTGTCCTCGCGCGTCTGGCCACGACCATAGGTTATTGCAACAATTAGTCGTCCCGGGCTGATTTCCAAGAGCCTCGGAAGCGGGTGCAGAGTGTGTCACGTAATTGGGTCGAGTCGTATCGCCTGTTTTGTCGGAGCGCGGAAAAAGCCACGGAGAAAGACGTTGACTAAATAGAACAAGGTCTATCTTTTTTACGACGAGACTCTTTTCCTAAATAAAATCGTGCACCTGCAACGCTCGCTGCACTTTACGATCCCTGGTATCGGCATCCGAATTTCCAAAGAGCGTTTCGTTCAAAATATTTGTCCAAGCGCGTTATTGAAAATATAAAATCAACAAGAGAATTTCATAAAAACGAGCAAACATATTAATTCGAAACAAGTAGGCGTAAGTAGAGGTGTTTATATTTGAAACGTTTAAAATGCAATTATACACGTTTTTCGCGAATCGATTCTATTTATCATTCCGCGCGGAGGAGCGCGGAGGGGGCGTTGGAAAAATAGCTGGCGAAATAATTTCGCGTTTTATTCGAGAAAATTATTTCATCGCGTGAGGGCGTGCTCGCGCGGCCATTCGTTGCCGCGAAAGATTTACACGGGCAATGTAAACGAAAGTGCATGGCGATGCATTTAAACGGCACCGCGATAAATAATAAGAATCGTTATTAACGCGAACGAACGAATTTCCATCGAACGGCTCGGCGAAGCAGGGGGTTGGATACGGAGGGGGTGGTTGGACAGGATTCGCGGCGATATCCGGCGCGGAATCGCGCATTTCCACGCGCGCACGCAACGAGTTACGAGAAACGCGGACAAGCGGGGGCCCAGGCGTCCATGGTAAAATTTCGATAGCGGACGTGTCAGAAGCTGTTTACACGATCGTATTTCTGCGGCACAATTTCGTGCCTGATCGCGTTTATAAAAGCGGAGCCAGCCACCGGGAGGGGGTTGTTTCCACCCTCCGCCACCGCGACATTCGCCGGGGCGATTAATCGTGGCGCGTTTATGACGAGCCCGGCGCGTTGTCGTTCGCGTGGAAATAAAAACTGGGGGGAAAAACGGCGAGGGAAAGAGAGGAGGGGAGGCACGGGGGAGGGGAAAACGAGAAAGGAAACAACACGTTGGAAAAATTGGCAGCGGAAACGCGGCGATCCGGGGAGCCAGCTAGATGAGTAACAGATCCGACGACGCGGGCAGGCGAAATATCGGGGGCCGGGAAACGCGCGCGGACATTTCGAATCGAATTTATCGGGCGTGTATTAACGCGGTCGGTCGGTCGGTCAGTCTGGTAAGTGTCTGCGAATGGCGGTGTAAACGCGCTCGATTTCGCGTGGATGTAATTAACGTCGGGTAATTCCCGACAATTACCGTCATCATCATCATCCATCAGACCGCAGTCGACCTGTTACGTTTTCCTGTTATACCTGCACGATAATTGTCGTCTCGAATCACTGGTTTCGCATCGATGCATCGTTTCGCGCGCGCTAGCGAGCCGCGGGTACAACACGCTCGTTAAAACGGACCGTAGATCGTCCGGTGTGCGCGATCGACCGCTTCAATCGCGGGAAATTTGTTTGAACGCTTTTAGAACGCCTCCGATGCTCGTGTTATTCCGCGAAGCAGCCTTTTAACGGCGTATCGTTATCGTTCCTGTTGATCGAGCCGATTGATTCTTCATTCGATCATCATCCCTCTCTCTCGCTTTTTATCGCATTCGTTGTTATTTTATCTAGGCGCGTTTGCCCCCCGTGATGGTCGCCTATTCGAGACACGATTAAATTTACGGTCGGTCGGTTTATAAAGGAATAAATGAATGGAAAATTCCGGCGCTGGAGAAGATCGCGGGAAGGGGGAACGGCTCGAGAATAGATATTGCATTTTTGTTTGGAAAGCCACCTATATATAGTCCGGGCGAAATTAACCGGACGTTCGAAATTGCTTCCACCGCTTTCGATACACGGTGCTGCCTCGTTTCTTGCATCCGTATCGGGACCGCCAGATGTCAGTTAGAGAGGTTCGGGCGAGACTTTGTTCCGGGATACGGTACAAGATCAAGGAGTTTTTAATCGCGCAATAACAATAGCAAACATATCTCTGTACACTTGGATGGATTCTGTGGCTTACGCTTTCTAACCTAAAGAGGTTCCATGGCGATCGGTGACGGCCATCTTTGAGAATACACCGTACGCGCCACCTGAGCGACGACTCGAGTACTATTGGCTTCGTTCCATGAGAAGAGTCACCGTCTTTGATACCAATTAAGACGCCTACTCGAAAGAGAAAAGTCTTAATTGGTGCCACAGCTGGAGACTTTCCTCTCTCACGGTAGAACGAAGCCTACAGTACTTCAGTCACCGTTCAGACAGCACATATTTATTCTTAAAATATGACAGCCACCGCATCCGGTACGCGTAGACGAGTTTTTACTAAAATTGAATACAATTAGTCCATATTCCCAAGAAGAATCGATTGTCCAGGGATTGTAAAATCCAAGAAAAAAGGAAACACAATTACGTACGCTGAACACAAAAAGCCTAAGCCAAGGGCGTTTTAAAACATACAAAAATTCGGGTAGGGTTAAGTAGCCCTCATCGAGGCAACGTTCGATTCTCTTCCAACAATGGCGCGACGAGAACAATAATTTCGTACGGAACGGTTAGCATCATACGCGTCGCGCGTTACCGTACTATCGTTAAACGATCGCGCGTTTTTATTCGCAGCAAGCGATGCGTATTGTAAATGTTTTCGGGCATTACTCTCGATTTTGCTAAAGCTATTACCGGCGATTCCGCAGCTGCAATACGTGTCGAGCAGTCGGAAAATTCACGCATGAAAAGTACCGGCGGCCACCGAGAGTGATTCGATTTCGTTGTTTTGCGCTCGACTCGTTGCTTTTCTCCTCCCTCCCCGTCCACCGTATCCTCCCTCCGTCCCTCTGGATAACCCCCCACCCTCGCGGCTCGCGCCGTGTTCGACCCCGTATAGTCTGCTCATTATTCATTTATCGGTTTAACGAGTACATCCGCGAAAAAGCGTTGCAAAATACCCAGGGACGGGTCGATACCGCTCGCGCGCGTCCACCCTCCAGTATTTCCTCTACCAATTTCCTTCCTGTTCGGATTGCGCACGTTACGCTATGATTCCGCGTGTCGCGATTTTTCGCAGTTTAATGCCTCTCCGCCCTCCCCCCTCCCTGTCCCTCCGCGGTCCTCGACGTTCGAAATACGCTTCGACGATGAAATCGTAACTCTGGTCGAGCACCGAGTCCGCGGGCCTAGTAAAAGGGAGCGCGTTTTATCGTAGACCTACAAATATACGTGTTTGCCAATCTCACCGGAGAGTGAAACGTTCGACCGTAAGAAAAAAATTATCTTGTGACATTTATTGCAACGTAGATAGACGTTCAGTGGTTCGATGAGATTGACGATAGAGTCTCTCGAGCGATTAAACATTCGAAATAGTAAGCGGGACCAATTTTTAAACGAAGCTGTTCTCTTGTTATATCGTTGTGCACGAAACAGCTTAGCAGAATTCGATCGTTTGACTCGTGGCTGGCCTGTGCACGTACAAATCGATTTGCGATCGGGTCTTTAAGAGAGAAGAGGATCCGGTAGCCCTCTCCGTTGGCGAGTAAGAGGAATACTACAGTGTCGTCGTGCCTCGAAACGGAATGACTCTTGATTCACGGGGGATAACTAGAGATACGAAGACGGAGAATCCTATCGTGTTTCCGATCGATCTCGAGCGCGATTACGGCTGTTCCGAATGGCCCCTCGGATGTCCATAAATCTAGGATTCATCCTTTCTCCGGCACCCGTTGTCCTCCGCGCTACCCCGTTCCGTCGAAAAAAGGAGAGAAAAATAATAAAAAAAAAAAAAATTATAGTCGTGGAATCTCGTCAGGTGCTTCATGAATAACCTCTCAAAACCGTCCAGCAGCGCGATTTCTCCCCCCTCTCTCTACATACATATACCTCTTTCTCTTTCCCTGTGTAAGGGTAACCTAATACACGGTCGCACGGTCGCCGGTCCCTCGGTCTTTCTCTCTCCGCGCACGTCCGTCTGCGTGTACGTTGGCCATCGCTTTTTCCACTTTTTATTGTGTCTGCAGCGCCACTGGTTTGGTCGCCAGGGCCGCGGAGGCGGAGCAGCAGATGGATATTGAGAGAGAAAGGGAGAAAAAATGAGGGTGCGGGTCGGGGGAGGGACGTACGGTCGGAGGAACGAATGGTACGCCGGGGAAAACGTGGTGCACGTCGGCAGGGTCGACGAGAGAGGGTGAATCGGCCGTGAGACGGAGCGAGACGGGACGCTTCAGGGATGGGAACCGGGAACGACGGTCGGGGAAAAAACGAAAAGCAAAATTCGTTATCGGAAAAATCGAGCTCTTCGTGCCACCGCGCCGACCTCTCCACGCACACATGTTGGCCCCC
Organism: Colletes latitarsis; assembly: GCF_051014445.1. Lineage (NCBI taxonomy): Eukaryota > Metazoa > Arthropoda > Insecta > Hymenoptera > Colletidae > Colletes > Colletes latitarsis. The sequence goes on from NC_135134.1 coordinate 48,174,452, forward strand.
CTGTTGTATTCTCCCGCCCTCCCCGTACCGCGTCTTTTCTCCCTTTCGTTCCCTTCTTCTCCTCTCGCTCTCGCCGCGAACCGCCTCGCCCAACGCTGCATCCGTGTAACTTCGATCCCATGTATCTTCCTTCTCCCGCGTCTCCCTTCCCCGTCCATCGCGTCGCCCTCCCCCCCTGGTCCTCCGCGGCCGGGCAGTACACGTAGAGGGACGTGTGCGTTGTGTGGCTTGGCACGGCCGCGGAGAACGACTCGCAATATGTGCACGATAAAATATACACAGAAATGTCTACCAGCTACGTAGTACGTCTGCATCCTTTTTCTCGGTCCCCTTGGCGGTCGCCTCGGCCCGCGGGCGCCCTCGATCGAGACGCTGCGACGAGCATTATGGCATACCTATACGGGCGCCCCCGTCGCGCCTCCGCCTATGCTCTTTCAGCGCGGGGATCTGCAATACCGATGGGGTTCCATGTATCCAATACACGTCCTCCATGCTCGCGATCTCTCAACACGATAAGTCCTTTCAACCGGCACCGGCTTCGATCCCTTTTCTCTCGTTCCCCTCCCCTCTCACCCGCCGTTGACCCCCTCTCCTCGTACGTGTACCCTGTACCTACGCCCCGTGCTCTTCCCCTTTTTTGCTCGCGGTATAGGAAGGACGTTACTCGGAGACGACGCGACCGAAGAGGAAGGTTTTATCCGGAGCAAGTTGGGTTTGCCCGGCTGGAAATACCGCGCTCCTCGTCTCCCTCCTCACCTTCTTCCTTCGATGCTCTTTCCTTCCATCCTTGCTTCTCGAACAGAACCGTCATCGCCGATTCTGTTTTCGACTCGGAACGAAAAGAGGATTTCTTTCTTCGGTGGCTCCGCGCTACGACTCCCTATCCAGGATGTATTACGAATTTTCTGTGCTTACTTTTGGGTCTTGTCGGGTCCCGGCGTAATCAGATCGAGTGCATCCGACGGTGAAGAGACGCTACGATACTCGCCACTGGGTCGTTTGAACGTTTCCTTTCAACGACCCCTCCGAAATATCTTTTCCACTCGTACGTAGTTAGGGTTCACGATTCCTTTGGATAAATAACCAAGTCTTTTAAACAGGTGCACATATTTTCTATTATAATTCGCTTGATTTACCAGCTGATTTTCTCATTGGTTCTTTCATTTTCAAAGGTTCTGAATTTTTAATTTTCAAATGGGTGTCATGATCGAACATTATCCTTTACTATGCCCAGTGTAGCCCTCGTCGACGAAGGATCAGAGTCCATCGAGCGTCGTAATACGATTCGCGGCGTTAAGATATCGTTTACCAGAGACACGTAGAATCGTTTGACGCGCTTATTCGCGTACGCTTCCGAAACGCGCGCGAACAGACTATAATTAAGAAGAACGAGTTGGCAGTTTTCCACGGGGGTAACGTACTCGGGTGCCAGCCGCGGCTCGCCGCCGGCAAAGCGAGAATTACCGTCGATGATTTAACGCTACAACGTACGCTGGATAACCCTGGGAGTCATTAACACGCGAGTATCTTCGATCGCGAGTCGGATAGGAGGGCAACTTCGCGCGGCCATGAATTTTTATCGGGCGTCGTTTCGCTTTTACGCCGCTCTTAAGATTCCGGAAGTTCCGGGCTTCCGCGGCCGGGCCGAAACACACCGAGGGCCGCTTAATTCTCGTGCCACCGAACGGCCACTTAAATTTCACGCACTAAAACCCACCCCTCGATGGAACAGTCGTTAACTCTGGCTGCTCTAACGCGGCGTTCTCAAACCAGGATCCCTGGAAAGAGACTCTTGTGGCGCTGCTTTGCCGATGGAAGTAACGAGAATTATAATACAAAAGCAGAAAAGAAAAGAAGAGGGGACTGTTTTTAATAATTTTCAACAATTTGTACACGTTGTTGTACACTGTAGCGTTCCATGACGATTTGTTTATGCTTAGTGATGACGTGTGTGAAATAGAACAAAGACCAGTCAAAGCGTTTAACAGTCTCATCTGTTGAAAGATGCGTCGAGCGCTTGCGAGAGAGACAAGAGCATAGCCCTCTGGTGGCGAGTACGGGAAGTGACCCCACATTCTTTCGAATAATCAGAGCGATGAAAAAATATAGAAATGGTAGCCAAGGGTCGAAAGACATTTGCCAACCCGATAGATAATTTATTACAAACATTTGTAATCCCAGTTAGTATCGAAAGGATGGAAAAAGAAATTGTACCGTAGATGGTCCGTGGAAAATGTTCCCTTCATCGAGGAGGGTCTGTGGGAAGACGAAGTTTGAGAGGCACTGACTCGAAGGCGTTTCTCTCCGGTGCCGCTCTCAGGGATTTAAGTACCGCGAGGATACACCCGCGGCCACGTCCAGCACGTAGCCACCGACCCTGACGTCGTTGCCAACGTTGGAATAGCTTTTATCAGTCGTAGCACTTTTATGAGTCGTTCCACCCTTTCCGGCACGACCTACAGCTACTCGCCTCGAGTTCGAGACGAGGGCACCCGGCTCCTTCGTTCCCCTCTTATCCGTTTTATCCTCTGTCTTTCGCGTTCTTCGGTGTTCCAGGGGGGTGGCCACGTACTAGGAAACGATAAAACTGTTACGCGTGTCGTCCCGCGTTCGGAGCATCGCGACGCTTGGCATGCAGATGCGACGTAGCGGGTGGTTGGCAAAAGGAAACTGGATTACGTTGTATATCTTTGGTATCGACCGATGTTCGTTTAGTCGTCGCCCCCGCGGGGTGTAATTTTTCTTTGGAAGCCGTAACTCGATGGGACAACGTCCAATCTGATTGCAAGTTGAATTCCGAGCGTGCATCGCGATTTTCACGCGCGTTTGGGAAGCTTCGGAGTCGAGGAAAACCGAATGAGACTGGTCTCAGTCTGTTGACCAGTTGGCGAATATGAAAACGTGTGTGTTGGAATTGTAAAAGTCGATTGTGTCGAGACGAACGATAGCGAATGCAAGCTTATGTCATGGAATTTCGTTTATTTGGATGGTTTGAAAGTTTGAAATACTTGTGTCAGAGAAGAAGAAATTAATAGAGATTTTTGAAGTATACGAACGTTTGTTGGTATTGTGGCGACACTTTCAGCACTCTCCAGCAGAAGGATACGCTCTCTCGCAAGTACACGAGCGACCATCTACTCCTATATACATGTACACTCCCCGACCGACCATTGAACTTCCGCATAATAGGTTTTTGAAAGTTTTTCCTCCGGTGCTTCGTGGTTCTTCTTTTGTTTCCTCCTGCAGTCTTACTCGCTTCCTCCATACAGCAAACCGCCATACTTCTTTAATTTATGGATCTTGTGCGAGATTCGATGGAACTATTTCCGAGTCGATATATCTCTGCACGCGGATGGATGATGGTTTCGGAGTCAGGGCCGTGGACCACTGGCGTACGAGGAGGAAAGATGAGGTACAAAAGTATTGGACCGAATACACTAGCGGAATAGAAATCACAGTTTACTTCGAGTGGTCCGGTCAGCGGCGATACGACAACTGAGCTCAGTATCGAAGCGTTTCGGTTCGGTTCGATTCGAAACCAGGAGCAAAAAATTTGTCGTACGGTAAACATCGGTAACCGTCGAGACGGCAGTTTACTGGTCTAACCTTCTCGCGCGTCGCATCTGTTATTGTCTTAATAACGGCGAATCCGAAACAGATCTGCTGCCTGATAGATAATTTGTGAACAACGCTTTGTAATGCTTTCTGATAATAATCTACCATAGTTTCTATATAATTGCTTTGTAATCTGATAATTGAAAATTTATGAGTTGCGAGTTACCGCTTTCCTGCTTGAGAAAATTACTATGCAAAAGATTGCATGTTAGACCCACTTCTGTTGAATTATCAAAGGGGTTTGATATTTTTCTATTTCAGGCTGATACTGAATTTTGCATGGATGGGTGAATAATACGATGGTATAGACAAAATAAATGGATACAGAAATATAAATAAATAAATAGATAATAACAGTAATTGTAGGAAATAATGAACACTAAGTATACTTTAGGCACAAAGGCGAGATATAGGTATTCTAGAAATGAGAAATTGGCTAGGAAGTCTGATTAATTATGGTGCAGACCACTTTCCTGGGTTTATAGAAAGGAGATTATACCATAACTCACACAGACCAGCTAGCCAAATTCTCATGGCTGCACAGTACATATTGTTGTTAACCTAACCTTGATTTATAAGATACTTATTGGCTTAATAATATCCTGTATGATCATGAACCGATATCAGTACAGAATATTATCAGTGACAGGAATAGTACGAAAGAAATAAACCGCTTAAGAATGTCAAGATTAACTTACTTATCTTGGAATAATAGGGTCATTAAAAACTGATACTGCGAGTAACCTAGCAAGTATATATAAATCTACGTAATTGTACATTATTATAATCACTAACTGTTTGTCATCAAATTAGGAAATCAGTAACCTATCATTCTCTAAAGGTAACTATTTATTGAATTGAACAGAATTTTCCTATTTCACGTAGCACGAGAAAATATGTAAATATTGGTCGTATTTTGTGCAGTTCGCTATTAAGTCGAGTTTCTTTTATAAAAATCTGACTCGTCCAAACCCAATATCAATCGATTACATTTGTCTCTCGTTCAAGGCAACAAGCACGCACGATCAGCGCCACCGACCCTAAAAAAGTCCGTATCGACAAAAACATCGTCGAATTGTTTGTCGGTGATTTCACCGTGCCCCGCCCCCGTCCCCCCCTTGAAGAAGAACGATATCGATCGTCGTGAAATAACAGTGGTAATTTGTTCCCCCCGTCGAGAACTCGGTTTTTACGGGGCTCGACTATATTCTAAATCATGAGCGATAAGCTACACCTAAGCCGGCTGTATTTGCATTTAATTAATCCCGGGGGACCTTTAGTCTGTACTTTCGAGACACCCTGTGGGCATATTTATGTACTCGCGCCGGCTACGAGGCAGTCTCCGGACCCTCCTTTTCCCGGCTTTATGCTCGACGTTTCGCACTTTTATCGATGCCAGGGTGTTAGCATTATGCCGGCTATCAACGACGGAGGGTAGAACGAACACCCTTCGGCCCTCTCGCGCCCTGGGAGTCGTTAAGAGGTCGCCCCCGTTGCGTTTTCCACGCCCCGTTTTCTTTTTCAACCCCTCCGCGCTACGGCAAGCGCCTTCTTTTTGCCGTTTCTTTTTTCTTCTCTTTTTTTTTTCACCCCACCCCCCCTACACCCTCGTCGTTCGTTGTTCCCACTTCGCAGCAACCTCTCGTACCCATCGAATGCCGGGAACGTTTAAAAGAGAGGCGGGATGGAACGACGAAAAAAGGAAAAACGGTGGATCGCGTTTGAATCCGACGTCGCTGCGCCGGGTCGATCGTTAAGGGTCGATTCTACGGTCGGAATTAATTTTATCTCCGCGCGGAAAGAATCAGCCCCCGTCGCCGTCGCGAAATCCCGACCGAACTTTCCATCCCCTTCGTATAGAACGGTCGTCCCCTGTTAATCCACGATCGGATTACCCGCTCGAGAACAACCGACCAGTGTTATTTAAACACAGCCGCGCCATAACGAACTCGAAGGCGCGAAACGCGTTCTCTTTTTCTTTCGACAAACCTCGAAATTGCACGGTTCCTAGAGGCGAACCTCGTGTATTCGTCCAACAATATTTTATTTATTTTTCCTTTACAATTACAACAGGCTTACAGGGAGCCTTCTAAAACTCTCAGCAGTCTCCTTTCTTCCTCCGTTGATTTCCTTGCGGAGGTTATTGGTTAGTCATTAGATCACTTGGTTCAGTTCTTTTAAGTTCGAACAGTATGTATAGAGTGTTTTTTTAATAGAAGAGAAATTCGAGGAATTATTTTCGTCGGCAGATATATCATGAAGATTATAATATTTCTGTGGATGGTGAGATTTTTGAATCCTTAAAATCTCTAAACCTTTCGCGATTGTTGTAATACTGTGGCCAATAAAACAAGCTAATAAAAACGATATAAATTGAAACACCGAGGGTGGGAGAGCCAGGTAAGGAGCAGACGGTTTAATTGACACGAACACTGTCCCCTCGATCGATCCCTCCGAAAGTCCACGGGAAGATCTTCCTCCCTGTTGATCTTCCGTCGTTGCATAATCAGCGCCAAGTTAATTGTAGGTCCTATCAGCCGGGCCCGAAGGTCTTGTTTTCCTCGGTGTTCATCCCGGAATTACGAGGGTCGGTTGGCAACGATAATTCCTTGGTGTTTCGGGTGGGTGTGCCGGGACGGCCGTAAAGCCGCGTTCACAATGCGAATTCTCGTCGCGTCGACGACGTCGTTTGGTCGCAGCTAGTCGCGCCGGAGGCGACTCGAGGAAGAACCATCAACTCCGTAGGATGCAGCAGCGAAAAGGGGGACGATAGCGAGAGCGAGAACGAGAACGAGCAACCCGAGGGCGGGGGAGGGAGAGGAGAGTGCCTTAACGAGAACATCCAGAAAAGGGTGTTCCTGCTCGGTGCCGTGACACTAATTTGCCCGCTACGCGCCACATCGGATATCATTCCGTCGCGTTTTCACCACCTCCGCGTTAATTACCGCGGTCGTATTTACACCGGCTAAGATAGAAACGAGTTCCACGCGCGAGGGGCGAGTCCCCCGGTTGTTTTGTGCGCCCCTAACAATGGCGTCGACAAGAAGGTCTCGTAATGGTAGCCGGTTACGCGTCCGTTCCCTTTTTCTCTCGCCAGACTCTCCGAGAGGATGCCTCTTCGACGATACATCGCGAAAATATCGCGCGAGTTTTACTCTTTTTTTTTTTTTTTAAACTGATCATACGTGGATGTTAAAAAATTGGTAAGGATTGATAAGAATCGTTATAAAACAAGTGAGAATATTTTATGAATCCCGTCATAGTATTTGAGGTCGATAAACCGCGATCTTTTCGAATCTAACAACGGTCGAAAATATTTATAATACCGAACAAACACGCGTTTACGCGCGGCACATGTTCAACAAACGGAAATACCATTTTTCGCCATGAATTTTGAGCAAATATTTTTGGCACAAATATTTGATATTAGTTCGCAACGCGTCGATGAAAATGTTACGTCGTTCAGAGGCTAATAAACGTCATATTCGATTCGCTGAAGTACAATGGAAAATTTTTGTTCGACAAATTATCTTTTTCGCGGTTCTCTAGAAAAAAAAAAATACAACTCGCTATCATTTTAAACCAGAACCATGACTCGACAGTGGTCCCGCAGAGAATTTCATTTCGCGTTATTCGGCTTATTGAAAGCGATTGGTCCGCAGAGCAAAAGAGTCCCGCAAAGCCAACGAGTCCTGATGGAAAGAGGACCCGTCAAAGTGTTTGCTGAATGTAATCGCGATGGACAGCGTAACGTCAAACGCGGCTGGCAGCGAATCACTTCGGGGCTGGAGAACAGTCGAAATCCCATCGCCGGGCGGTAATCCACGGGCAACGTATTCTAACATGTCGGCCCAATAATCGCGGCCGGCTACAGAATACTACACCCTGACTCGAAATCGAGAGGATAGAGATCGTTCTCTGGCTCGCTCGCGCCGAGGCGGATGGACGGAGAGGAGGTCAGCCTCAGCGGCCGGGCCGTTAATGTTTAGCGCAATCAGCGATAATGGCGGTCTATGGCGCGTTTAATCAAGGCAGTAGCCCGTTGCGGCTTGCGGTTCGAAAGCGGGCTGCCCCACGGTGCAAAGGAAAGGGTCAGTGTATATACACGTGTGTGTGTGAAACAGGGTGCAACAGAGCGAGATAGGCTACCGTGGACGAGATAAAGAGGAACAGAGGGACGGAGGAAGGGATGGAGAACAAGAGGGTTGAACATATCAGGTGGGCTTAGCGGTCTCTGCTGGCTCGGCATCGCCTCGACCAGAGAGTGACCACTGTACACGCACACAAACGAAGACCAGACGCGCGCACGTACGAGCACACTCTCTGTAACTCGCGTCTGTGGCCAGCATCGCGAATTGACCAGGCTCTCTCCTTCTCTTCCCTACCCTATCGTTGCCCATATCCTCGTCCGCCTTTCCCCCTATGATATTCACGCTCTGTCTGCGCACACGTACGCGTGTTCGCGCCGGCCAGCATCTCTATTCGTCTCTCTCCGTGTTTCTATGGCTCTCCCACGTTCGGTGGATTCGCCCTTTCCGCTTCACGGAACGGACGCGGCCACCGGACTCGCCTGCGGTCAGAAACGCAGCCAAGTGCCTCACGCGACCGAAGGACCTCGCGATCCCCCTCCCTGCTGCCTCTCGATTATCCTTGTTAGGGTGAAATGTATTTTAACGAGTACTCCACGCACGAATACTTCAGCAATTTCCATTCTGTTCGTAGCTGCATCTATGAGCATCGAGAAATCTGTTCCTGTACATAACTGTCGCGTGCTACAACAGTTTTCTTAATAGGAACGAGTAGTTTGGACGGGTCCTGTATCGAGGAGAGAGCGATCAAATTTCAGTTACCCTCGTCTATAAGTGTTATGTAGTCGAGAAGTATCGTAGGAAGGCAGAAGAGGCAATTCTAGCAGGCCCTGTCTTGGACGCCACGACATTGAATAGTCGAGCGCTTGCGAGAGAAACAAGAGCGTAGCCCTCTGGTAGCGAGTACGGGAGGTGACGTCACACTAGATTACCTAAAGTAAGCAATATGTTGCTTTTACAGTTTCCTACTCGCTTCAAGCTTACTGTACTTCATTCTCTTCTGTAATATAAACATTGTTTGAACAGTTCCTCTCGTGTACAAGTGTCGCTTACTTTCAGTTTCAAGCAGTCAGCAGGGTTTACGCTTACGGGGACTATAGCATAGATTATTATACTGTTGCGATACGTTCATAATTTAGCGATGGTAATGTTTTTGACGCAAAGAACAGTATCGTTGCGTTTCGTCCCGGATATACTACCCGAGCTGGACGATAAGGCTCATTTAGCATACCCCGCCTTAGGCATGACGTTATTAATCGATCGAACGGTCCGTTCGGACTGATTATATTCTAATAAAATACCGAGTAATTGGAGACTGTTCGAATGATTAATAACGTAATAAGCAGGATCTACTAGATAAGCTAATGTGTTCAATTATCGAGTCCAGATCTAAAAAACACCTGCATTGTACGGCTACCTCGAAGTTAATTAATACGCTTCTCGTTATCGCTTCTGGTTGTCGGGCCAAAATATTGGAACGAGTTTCAAATTGTAAAAAAAGAAAAATACACAAGCAAGAAGCGATACAGATTGAGCTCAACTTTTTTTCTTATTGTATTTTTAGTATTTTCGAATATATTCGAATGTGCCTGACCCTGATCCTTGCTTCGACGGAATAACGATCCTAGTACGGGATTGAAACGGGTCTTTACACGAGGACGATGAAGCGGTGATTGTAATTGGATGATCGCCGGTCGGGATTCGACGGTAGTGATCGATTAATCGAAGTCACGGCTGGAAAGACTGTTAGCCGTTTCAGATTAGATTCTTCGCGAAGATAAGTCCGATCCTTTCACGGCGAAACGAGAATCGTCCAAGATTGCGGCTGCCCGCGATCATTGTAAGACGATCTTTATCGACGAAAAACGGTATCTTTGCGTCCTAAATTGTGAGTTTAAAACTGCGTAACGGTTAATGAATATATAAAAAAAAACAATTTTTGGCAAGCTTTCGTAAAACATTAAAATTTCATCGTTGCTCGGTCGAGTTGATTCATTATCCAAGCGAAACGTTGTAACAAAACTCGGAATACTTTTGAATTAAATTTAAAAATTGTTGGGGTTTCAAAGACCAAAGGGATACGAATTTATTTCTATTTAACTGATAACGATACAATCGAGTTTGTATTCGGAGTTTAAATTCGTTTTAATTGGTACAATTTCAACGAATTTATGCGTTGTTTAAATTTTCAGTTAGCAGAAACGTGTATTGTTCGAAAAATATTGTAAAAGCAGTCTGAACGATCACGGTAACTCTGCCTATAATTTAGTTACGAGAGTTTGAACGTTTATAAAATATTTCAAATAAATACTATCGTAACGTTGAGGATAATTTTCACCTCGAGTATTCTCTGGAATTCTAATTTGTTAGGAACTAAAATTAAATTAAAAGGTATTCTTTCAATTTGTCAACGCGGGAAAATAAGTATACTTGTCACTGATAATGCTAAGCGATAAAAGCTGTAGTAGCGCAATTGAAAGAGTTAAAGGTCGGTGTAGGGAGCAAATCACGAGGGGGAATGAGTTATAGTAGCAAGCGGAAAAAGAACCGTGATATTTGAGTGTATGACAAATGGCGTACGATCAGTCGTTGTTGCGTCTGGTGGAAAAGAATTCATCACTGTGGCAATCATGGTTAGTAAGGGGAAGCTCCCGTAAAAGTCCACAGAGGGATTTCCACCTTCTTCAAATTACCACTTGGCTCTAAAGAGTTCAATCAACTGTTTATTTAGAGACCCAACATAAAGGCTTGTAAAATTATACTCTCCCTCCTCAAAGACTGCAAATTACAAATTTAAGAACTTGTGCCACTGTAAAGCACATAAACCTGTATGTATGATTTCATATGCTCGAGAAGAAAAGAAAATTTCCCAATTTAAAATATCGTTTAATTTAGCATAGAATATCTACGGATTTGAACAGTCGTCGAGCAAGATTTGAATTAAACTTGGCACAATTTGCCAACGCTCGAAGGGTTGATAGAAAAAGAAAAGAAACGACGCGAAATAAGGCGAAAAGATTTACGAGGTCGGTAAATTTGTAAAGAATCGCGGGTTGGGGGCCAGGGTACAATCGTTTTGGCGCATCGGGGGGTTCGGTGGAAACGCACGGGTAATCGATTATTTACGACAAATCGGAGACCGTAATTTATTAGGAGTATCCCCGATTACGATAACACGATTTTCTCGTCGGGAAGCCATTTGGAGGCGGCAATCTCCTGGCAACAGCCTCCAGTTTCCTCTAATACCTGCCGGGTGCCATCCCTCTTAATAGCTCGGCCGAGCTCCGCCGTTGTTATTGACTACTGCCGGCACTTTCGCGGCCCCCGTGTAGAGCCGGGTTTCCTGGTCGTCTAATATCCTGAGTGCCGCTAATTTGCCCACCGTAACCCACTGACACGCTAATCGATCAATGTGCTACGACGCTCCGGGGCTCAGCCGGTCTGTTTCGACGCGTCTCTTGGGACACGGAGTCTACGAAAGACGGAAACGCAATGGGGGTAGAGAGAGATTGCGAACCGTGCGAGTTAGGGACATGGAGACGGGTAATTAGGTACTCGAGGGTAATCGGGGTACTCGCGTAACCGCCTACGCCGGTGATCTCGACGACGATGCGCAGATTGCACAGTGTTAACTTCGCTCGAGATCGATTTACGCGAAGTATCGTTCCGATCGTCGCGAGCCTCGTCGTCGTTACGGATACAGCGACGATTCTTAAAATGAACATTGTTTTGCGTACAGAGGAGGCAATATCACAGACGAGGTATAAGAGTAGACCATATATCTTATGAATGTGATTTTAGCGTCCTCTTCTCATGGATGGCGATCAGAAACTATTCACTGAATTGGTATTGATGGGAAGACAATTATAGGGTGTGCGTAAATACGTGTGAGAGTTCAAATCGTTCTAAAATAATTATTTTTAGCTAGGTTGGTCTGTTAAGAAACAATAGAATTTGTGCAATTTCATTTTCTGTTTCACTTCCTCTTGTGTTCATTTCGTTGTATATCTCGTCTATGGTGATATTCGACACCAGCGGACGTTCGTACAGAGCGATATCGTCGAGCCTCGAAGTCATTTTTATCTGTTGATTCAACGAAACTGCTAACCTTCCGAGTACTCTGCCGGAGTCACCTTTGACTCATCACTTTCCTCTCGACACGAACACGTGTGCATTCCTTTTTTGCTTTCGACTTTGTATTTATCTCAATTTAGTTAGAATTCAATGCATTCGACTATTATACTAATAAATTATTAAATACTTCAACGTGGTAAGTAGTACAGTTTTAGGAATATCTTTTTAAAGTTAACAAGCTGTGGTCTTTAAATTCTAGTTAGGTGCTTTTCACAAAGCGTTGTGTTTCAAGAGGGAGCTCTCAAGTTGGGAGGGATAGAAACCTTTCCCTTTTGGAGAAAAATGTTTCGATACGCGCGAGGGATGTTGACCGCGTGGTCCAAGACACGGAACGATGCATTCCTCCTGGCCGGTATGATCGATGCATCCCCGGTTACGGAGCTTCTTTTTATCGTGTAGCAATATCGATACATCCAGCGGATCGTAATTACTCATGGCTGCGGACCGAAAGAATGACCTGTCGTTGTCAATTTATTGGGTGCTCGGTCTTCTTTATCTTTTGTTACAGTCGGACGAGGGTGAGTAATGCACGTCGGTGTCCGGTATCCGAAGGTATCAATATTTCCTGTGTACGTTCCTGTCGCGAGCGTCTTATCCGGTTTCTTTATGCAACCGAGAACGCGATAATAGAAGAATACTTTTCGGCCGAAATTTCGTCGATATCGACGCCCGTTCTATACGTTTCCTCAACTGACGTAACAGACGTCGATTAAGTTTATTGCCCGGGCGTCAGCTGTCGCGAAACGTCGGACCAGAAGTTGGGAAACAATGGACACCCGGTGTATCGAAGTACAACGCCGGGGGTTGAACACTCGAAGACGAAGAGGAAAAGGGTGGAAAGCTGGAGTGCTGAGGCAGCACTTTGACGTTCAAACATCCAAACATCCCGATCTTTCGCCGTCTGTCAGGCCCTCTCTTCCACCCCCATTGGAGCTCGAGTGCCACTTATTCTCCTCCGTCGACGCTTTCTCCATCTCCTTTCCTGATCTCGTACCGAGCCCACTTCACGTCCTCCTTCATCCCTCCGTGTCTCTTCGTCTCTCCCCTTTCCATTGGTAATAGCAGCGCGCCGATGGCGCTGACTGATGCCAATGCTGGCTGGTGCAGGTAACAATGAGTATTCTCTCCCCGTCTCTCCCTTTCTCTCCCTCTCTCTCGTTCTATGGTCGGATCCCCCGGATTCAGATGTATATACAAAGACACACGAATGGGGTAGAGATAGAGGGACAGAGACACGCACCACGAGCATTCTCTGCGCAGCGACCACTCGAAGTCGTTCCTCCCCCTCGTCGAGCAGCACACGATGAACCACTGAATTGATTGCAGCCTGTTTACCCTCGAACATTCACACATAATGGCCGGTCCTCCTCTCGACGTTGTCGATTACCCTCTGTCTTCAAAGCTTAACCTCTCAGACTGTTCTCGAACCGTGCGCGTGATCAGTCATCGATCTTCCCGTTTTTCGACGGGGGGATAACAACTCGTAATCATTTTTTCCCCTTTTCTCTTCTTTCGTTCAACGCCACCACCGACGGAGACTGTCAATTTATGCAACGGCCGACGGGGACGCGTAACCCCAGGCTTCCCCAATAGCGTCCTGTTTATTGATGGAAATACACGGCGGCGTCGCTGTCGCAAACTTCAGTCGCGCATAAATATTCTGGACCGATTTAGTATTTGTAAAATTTTTATTTGTCGCTCGGGACCCTCGCGAAATTAACAACGATTTGATTTCCATAATGGACGCGTAAAATAGTACATCTGCTCTGAAACCCGCCCTATTTGACGCCCATGTTACAAAATGGCCGTCCACGAAGTAATATTTTATTATATTCGAATTACGTACGATACGTGGCAAGATGTTTTTTTCATTCTGTAGACTAGGATCTTAGAAAAAATTGCGCAGACCTATCCGCGAAAGCTAAACAGTACACGGATACTTAATGCTACTTTTTAACTCGAGCATCAGGAACGATATTACCATCCGCGCTCGAGTATTCACAAAGCGCGGTAGTTAAAAGATTAAGACGCAATTTAAGCGAAATTTCCAAGCATATTACAGCCATTCCCCGGTTATACTAATGCATTATTCGCGAAAACAGCTTTCGACGCTAATTCCACGCAGCAATTTCGCTAAACGCTGTAAAGGTCGCGTATACTTCGTTTACCCGGTTCTCGACACACCCCTCCCTCCCCATCGGGAAATTACCCGGGCTTTTCGCGCTTCGAATTCAGCCGCAGACATTAACGTCGCGGAGGAGTTCGTTAACGATTCCGCCGGATAACGAAGGCTGATTTATACCGCGCGAATCGGACGCTCGGCTGGGCGGGGATCGGAGCGATACTTTGTTATCTCAATACTTTTAATTGAATTCCCACGCGGACTCCGCGGCTCGAAAATGACGCGTTCCCGATCCACGGGTCCCGATCGTTTTATAAATTCCGAGAGTTATACGGAGCCCCGGGGCCGGCGAGGAAGGGCGGGAGGGTGGGTTGGGGGCGGCACGCAATTATTTTGCCGCGAAACTCGCGTTGCCAGCTCGGATCCATTGTCGCGGTTCGGCTCGCGTTCGTAACAGTTGTAACTTTTGTCCCGATAACTCGTTTACCAGCGACATTATTCGTCGGGGCAGAGCCGATGTTACGCGAATCGCTGGTCGCGCGGCGTTATTTCTCCCTCTCTCTATATTTTTTTTTTTTTCGCTCGTGTTGGCCTGAATGGTAGCGCACCGTCGCGTCGAGGTGACGCGTAAGGGTGAAACGGATGGGGGTTGGGGGCGAAACGAAAATGCAGCTCGCGGTCACGTGTGCGCAGCAGCATCGAGAGAGCACGAAACGCATAAAATTTCATCGAGGGTGGGAGGGGGGCGGGGGATATCTGTGTTTTTCCCTCCGTTGTATCGCCGCCTGCTCCCTTCCCCGTCCTGGCGGGCGTAGTACAACCAACACCGCGGAAAATTAACCGAATGACAATAGCGAGCTCTAATATTTATACGAGCAATTTTCGACGCGACTAGCCGCTGCAGCGCGACTCCCTCCATAAATCCTGCCTGTGTATATTCGTCACTCATGACAGCGTCGCCAAAACGGCTTTCTATATTTTCTTTTAAATTTTTTTTGTTTTTAATTTGTCGCCGTTGACCGTCACAGCGACTACGTTCTTCTAGGAAACAATTGGAAATAACGATCCCCCTGTTGGAGGGTCTTTTTGGACCCAGACGACACTTACGTTTAGAACGTTAACCGTTCTGGTATTCTAATCGTTATGCACTCCGTGACTGTTTGATTTGCATTTTAAAAGGGTCTAAAAGGATCATTGCGTCTTGTAACAAGTGGGTAAATATCTTACATTATTATAAATTAGAATGTTTCGTGATGTTAGATTGCTTTGTGGCCAAAGTACACTCTTTGAACACGATGATCGATAAGAGCTAACGAAATGAATTAAATTTTGCTTAAAAAGAAGACTGAATACGGAACAAACGGAATATTTTTATTTTTAAAAACGAATTAAATCGTTACGTAGAATATAATGACGGAGATTATTCCGTTCCGCGCGAGAAAGTCCGTTGATTTTGAACAATCATGGGCATGGAAGGTTTTGCGTGGAACGACGGTAATCGAAAAATTATGGGACAGTTAACGCGTTACGCCGGTATCTTCCGAAAAGTGAAAATTATACGCCGAGAGAGTTTGATGCTTTCATCATTTTTCCACTAAAATTCCTTTGCCAGGTTCGTCGGATGCCGACTTTCTATCAATTTTCATGTGTTTGCTACCTAACGAGCCGGACGACGGATAACGCATTAATCATTCGCTTCACGGTGCAATTGGTTGCTATTTCCCCGCGCGATGAGACCTAAGAATAAATTGATTAGCGAGTTGATTAAATTCCGCTTCCCGTACGGGAAACGTATGCACGTAATGAGTAATGAGTATCGCGTGCGTGACCGACGAGCAGGATCGTGTACAATTCTCCTGGATCTTTTGCACGAATGCATGTCTTAAAATACCGTCCGCCGTGAAAACAATATCGGATCTACGGTGCTTTTGAAAACTGTTGCTCGCCCCGTTCCTCTATTTTCTATCGGCGTAACGAGTCGAACAAGAGTCCTGAATCCTGAATCGTACCAACAATTGTCCTTTTCGATACGCGGGCACGCTGTAGACGCAGAAGTTTGCAGCAGAACGAGCATTGGTTACAGAATTGATTAAACTTAACTTTCGGTGCGGCAGACGAGCACAATGGACGATGAGTTTTCAACGGATCCTGTATCCCCGTTTTATCGTAAACCCGTTTCGCAACTGTGCATTCGCGCGTGCCGCCCGCCGGTATTCACTTTATCATTTCCGTTCCAATTTAAAATTTCCCCCGCGAAAGTCGACCGTGTTTCCCGATAAAAATGTAACACAATCATTGTTCCCGGACGTCGCGTCGGTGTTTCGAATATTCGCGTTTTACGGCGAATGGCTGGGCGACGCAACTTTCCCTTCTGCGTTGGTATGTTAACGCGGCGGACACCCCGGGGCGATTACTTATTTATTATCCCATTTTATTAGAATTAATATTCGTCTATGTATCAGCCTCGTTTGAAAACGATAGAATTCATTAATACTGTGGCAGGAGGAAAGAAAAGGAAAGGCCTTGTGAGAGTCGCCACAATTTCATTCCAACCTTTCTGTAACATTGTCCACGAGTCCTTCGATTCTTAAAAGCGTTTATATTCAAAATTTGCATCCTCGTACAGCTTTCCTTGTTTCATATTTATTTGAAATTGCAGAAAATTGTATCTGTACCTTGATTTTTCGAAGGAATGACCCCTTTAGGCAACGTTCTCGATTCGACCGTGTGAACTCATTCCATGGCAACTACGTTATTATTCTTTCTGGGTAGTCAAATTGGATAACATTCGGGCGTTCGCGGCGCACAACGGTGACTTGATTAAATTTAACTTTCGCCACGGCGGACGAATATAACGGACAATGAGTTTTCGGTGCATCGTGCGTCGGGTGCCTTAACGCGTACAAACGCTGGTCGGGCACACCGACGCGGAAAACACAAGCGCGAACGCTCGTACATCCGGCGCACTCCACAACCCGCGGAATATTGCAATCACGCGGACGTTAGCCGGGCTTTACAGCGAGTGCAGCCAGTGTATAGGGGCTTACCAGAAACCAGGGAGTTACCCGAACACGCCGGTTTATTTGCTCGTGTAGCATAATACCGCCAAAGTCCGACGAGCAACTGCTGGTTTACTCGTTAGTGCGAGTAACGGGCCGTTTTACCGGCGCACTCCGGTTCTGCCAACTCCCCAGCATCGAGCTAAACGTGCCACCGTTCCTGCAAACTTTCCGCCAGCTTATAACCGCCCCCGACTCTTCAATTAAACATTCGGAAGTGCGTCGCGTCTTATCTCCGTAGCGCCGCGTGATTATGTTTTGCCGTTTCGACGGCGCACGATGGACCCAGGGGGCCCCTAAAACTGTCCAAAATGCAGAGAGTGAGAGAATTCGCGTACCTTGTTTGCGGATTTAATAGAATTTCAAAACGTACATAGGGATGCACCGTCGGGAGTCAATTTTATTTACGACAAAATAACGGAACAATTAAACGAGCTGTTTAATTCTAGATTGGAACGCTCGCAGGATTGGTTATTTTACTATGAGTACCTTCCAAGTTTACTTGCTTTATTTTTAACTTATAAAAATGGGGTATTTTATTCGTTGTTTGGTTATACCAGTGAAATCAGTTGGTTAGACCAGTGGAATCTTATAATCATTTTCAATTAAGTAAACAATTTATAATCCCATTTTATCGCAAACCAGTCGTATAGTCAGTAGGAATTGTTGAAATTTCTTTGGGTGCATAATGTCAAATTAAATTTAAAAATAAACATGTAAAGCAGCATAAATAATAGTAGTCGATATATTCATCGGATAGGGGATGAAATGCCCTTTAAAATGAGCGTTTGTGAGAGTCGATAGCGTTATTAGTTCCGGAGATATGAGGATTTTAGTTTCAAGTCGATCGGATGAGACCGAAGCGTTTGTTTACGTCGCGAGATCAATGAACATTCTTACTACGGCCTTGTCAAGGTCGCTGACCGCGCGCGCACATTAAAAGTAGGTCAGTCGGCCAGACGGTCACGAGTCACGTACGAAAAAGAGAGGTCCGACGCGACGCGTTAGACGAAGACAGCGATAGTCGAATTAAGAAAAATTACCATTTACATAAATTACGATATCTCGAAAACGGAAAGTCGGATCGTCAAAAACAAAAAACCATTTTAAAGGGGAAGCTTCACCGCTTCTAACAGTGGCTCAATTATTAATAAAACACTAGTGGTTTCGGAACTGCAGGAGTTTAAAATTTATGTAATTTTAATACGCGTTGATACACTACTCTAAGGCTAACAGCGCGATCATAGCGGAATTTAAAAAATTACACCTTTACATAAATTACGATATCTCGAAAACGGAAAGTCGGATCGTCAAAAACAAAAAACCATTTTAAAGGGGAAGCTTCACCGCTTCTAACAGTGGCTCAATTATTAATAAAACACTAGTAGTTTCGGAACTGCACGCGTCTAAAGTTTTAGTATTTTTAATACGCATTGTTAGACTGTCCTCAGACAGTGGAAACTGAAGATTCTCTCCTTTCATCTTTACTACATATTTCCTAGTTAGCATTTTCTTTTTAACATAGTTTATTGTCGAAGGGGGCTAAACCTCTGGTGGAAACGTTTAAATAAATATTTGTTTTCATTAGCTTGATACAGATTTCGGATTAAATTGCACGGTAGAGTTACGAAATTTCTGTTTCAATATCCAGAGTAGTGTTACCTGCGATTCATCCATACCAATTCCGTTTGTGTATTTTTCCTAGACGCATTTGTGTGGATTAATTTCAATATTTACCATTTACCTGTATATAGGTGTTCTAGAAAATATTGCGCATTTTTAGTCACTGTTGCTTCCTGTTATTTTTAAACCGTCTATCGAAATAAAATATAGTAGTAATATAACAAAATATACCTTGCAAATGTTCGCGTTTTTATCGTGTTTCTTGTTTGCTTTTAAATTAATTTCGTAATGACCAAAGTTTTAGAGTTTTCGCGTCATTACAGGGAACAAAATTATAACTCTATAAATTAAATTATAAACAACACACACACACAATGTATAGTTCAGACTTTTCTCCATCGTGTTCTCCAAACATCGATTATGATGTGATAAAAGAACTAGTAAAAAATAATATGCTGTTTCGTTTAAAAAGCAAATATTGTTGCATTTTTTGGGTGTATCGTTGCATTTATAAAAAAAAGGTAAAGTCGCAGAGTCCTCTTTTTATCTTCTATCAAATTATTGACATAACTCGGTCGAATTATGTGGCCGCACCCTGTACAAGTATACAGATAATTTCTTCGATATTACTTGTCCGCGAAAGTCCAATATTTTTATTACTTCACGGAAAAAGTTTGTCGATCTCTGGTCTACGCCCTCGATAGGTGGGCGATTACTCGCGAACAGCGTATATTTACGCCCTCGATGAGAGAGCGATAATTTGCGAAAATCGTTTATCGACGCCCATGAGCTACATTGAATCTGCTAGGTTTGTTTTCTTATTCGCTCGATCGGACGAAATGATTACAGTTTCATCTTCATCGCTGACGCATGAAAATTACTTTAAACGTAGCTCGTTGTCGTAAGTCTCCCTCGAAAGTAGAGAGTTGTCTCCTATACATTGTGACTGGCATTAACTTTACTATCAAAACAGTTATACAGAGCGTCGTAGCTAAGGTTGAAGTCAAATTTATTGGCTCGTCATTTTGGCACTATGCTCTTCTACTTGAGACACGTTTCTCGTCTTACAAACATAAAACTGTTTAATCTGTTTTTCTAGTATAATTTAACCTTTAATAATGGAATATTACACTGAAATTACGATATCGTATTAAAATATCCTGGTTCGTATTGTTTAAAAGTTAAAGGTTCTCTATTTTCCATTATACCGTTCGATGGGTTCAAATAATACATAATTTCGATGCGCGGAGAAACAAGAAAGCGAAGAATACACGAGTAAATTATTTATCGAAGACAATAGCAGAGTACGGCTCGGCGATATAAAAGTTGCGTGGGCGAGAAAGGAAAGCGAACCGAGGAAAACAAAGCGCGCCGCCGGAGTTTCTACGTGACGCGGGATTATCTTTCGACGCTCGAAACAGTGTCGCGCGATTCAAAAGTAGGCAATCGGAAATTCTGTTTGCATTAGTCCCCTTTGATACTCAAGTAACTCGAAACATAGTCTCCCTTTATATCGAAGCGTCGTAGTTAGCATTCTTTACAAGTTACAGGATAAAGACTCCTATTTATAATTCATGCTACGGGTTCTCGTGGGCTGTAATGATGCACAGTTTCGAAGCGTGGGAGAACGTAAAGAACAGACTAGTTACGAGTAAACTATTCATTGGGGAAAATAACAGAGTACGGTTTAACGTTAACAAGCTTACGCGAGCACGGAGAACGAAGAGCAACAAAACGCAAATATAACAATACTTTGTTCGAGTTTTAGTTCTTGCTCGACGCCGATTGTTTCGTTGCTTTTTCGATTGAAACGGTTTCCCCGGAATACAATTCTTAATTAGCGGCGGTAAGCGCGGCAATTTCAGCGCGTCGATTATCCCGGTTGCATATTTCTCTTTTAATGGATTTTATCGAAACATTTTAAACAAAAGTGAGCTTTCCTGCTCGTTGCCTTTTGTTTAAACGGACGCATGTTCTGTATTTACACGACGGAATAGCGAGCGAAACAAAATCGGCTAACGCGCGAAAAACGTGTATTCTCGTGGGACAAACACGCAAAAACAAAACTTGTTATTCGCAGACCATGTTGAATTTGGAACTTTTTCGGTGGGTTGGACTGGCTAGAATCTGGCTATTATAATGCTTGCGTTGAATAACGAGATGTTGCGATTAGGGTTCCTACGGATCGAGGCTGACTTGGGATATTCCTCGGTTCATCCGTTAAATTTGGTACAAATTCGCGAGAACGTTGAAAATGCATTGACAGGAATCAGCGTTTAGTCGGCACTCACGATCGTCTTTCCGTCGTCGACGAAACCCATCGGGGGATTCCTGGATACGTTGCCCCGTCTCTTGGTATTAGATTATTCGGGTGTGTACGTATCGCGGGCACGTGGGGGAAGACGGAATGGAAGTAGGTGGCGGGAGAGCATTCGGTTCACGTCACCGTTTCACAGGCAACAGAATTTTATCGGCGGCACTTTGTCGCTTTGCATTTTTATGCCGCGAATGTTGCTGCCAGCTTTTAGGAATATGCCGCACAATGCGCGGGCCACGTGTGGTAGGAGGTGCTCCGAGAACGCCTATTTCACGTGCTCGCGCGGATCTTGAGCCACGAGCCTGCACATACCACACACACACACACACAGACAAGCATGCACACGTCCCGACGCGGAAACGCGAATCGAGTACGTGTACCAGCCGTTTCAGGAGGCACTTCGCTAAAGCTTCTTGCGGCTTTCGCGATATTACGATCCACGGTATCCGCGTTTTCGTCTCGGCGTGCTATGTAACAGAACGTCGACGCGAGAAAAATGAAAAACAGTCGACGGGGTAATCCGGGGAATCGTTGCACGTAGCTCTGCTTTACTGAAACACGATCGTCGACATCGTCTTCGAGGATTGTCAACCGGGGTTTTCTACCGTAGTGTGATTTACTATTAAGAATGTCGAGTACTTGCGAGAGAGACGAGAGCGTGGCCCTCTGCCGGCGAGCGCGAGAACTGTCGCCGCGAAACTCCATAGATCGCGTGTACAACAGTTAAGGCTTGACGATTGCTTCGATATAGAATAGAAGTAGAAGTTGGCACTTACAGCGTTTCCTATGCCTATTCTTCGATTAATGTTTAATATCACGCGTTAATAAATTTCTACTTACTTTAATTACATGATTCGCATTACATTACCGTTGCACGGCGATATAAACGGCGAACGCGATATCAAATTAATTAAATTGCACTGAAATCGTTGGATAAACTTGCGTAAACCGCAAATGAGCTCGGTATTCGGAAACTCGTATTGCAGGCTGTTTATTAACATAATGAAAAAGACCGCGTCTCTCGATTTGCTCCGTCGAATCGAATGGAAATATATTCTTTCGAGGAAAAAGAACATATTGTCAGCTTCGACTCGCCATTTCGCGAGCGTGGAATTTTTAATGGAAACCTGTAATATATAGCCCCTGTGTACACACGAGGAATAGGTTTTCATTAGCGGGTAGTGTGTTCAAGTTTGAACTGGTTTTTAAAACCTTTTCATCGGTGCGAACACGCATCGCGAAGCAATTAAACATTCCATTACGGGAAGGGAAACTCGTTGCATTCTCTCGGAATGCAATTAAAATACTTGACGCATCCCGGCTTCTCGATACGTTTCGCTCGAATCTCTCTCGCGTCGCGTCGCGATCGTTCGACGGGCGAAGATATTCCACGAGGAAGAATCCGTTCATAATTTCGAGGGAATCGTCTTTTTCCAAGGATGAGGGGAAAAAACGGACACGTATACCCGGTCATACTGGCAATCTTCGCGGTCCAATTTGGCTCGGCGGGGAAAAATTCATTCCGGGCAAGGTTTTCATCTCTCCAGTGTGAAATCCAGGACAATGAGAATTCACAGCGCCAAAACTCACCTTCCTCGTCGCTTCGCTTCTCTATTTCTCTTTTAGCCCCTTCACCCCTTTTCTTCCATCCGGTGGTAAAGCATCCAAGCCATTCATTATTTCCTTGGTTACCTCTCCAGCCGGAGAAAACTTCTTGGCAACGCAATTACGTTTGCAACCGGGTCTCCCTCCCTCTCTCTCTTTCTCTAGTCCCTTCGTTCCCGATGTCGCCCTTTTTCGCGCGAATTTTTCCCTCCTCTCGCGTTCCCGCGCTACTCGCGTCTCTCTTATCTCGTCGCCCCGTGAAATACCATGCGCCCCGACGACGCGACGAAATTGTGTAAGCGCCGCTGGAAATTAACGCGAAAGTTCTTGTTTCCTTATCGTCCGCCGCTGCGATTTAAAAGGCAAATTTAGCGCGCGACGAACTTCGCGAACGTAATTCGGTCGGTTATTCGGGGACGCGATAACGACGGGAAACTTATGGCGAACAATGTGGAACGATCCTCCCTTGGTGTCCGGGAAACGGTATCGCTCTAAACGTAAATAGGAGGTATTTAGGAAGAAGTTGGCGCCGATCGGGGAACAGGATAACGGGGAGTCGGTCGCTTCTCGCTTCTCGGGATCTCTGTAAAATTTTATTCGATCCAAGTTTCGGCAGTTTCGCGGAAAGCACCGCGTCAGAGGGGAGAAAACCGATCAATTGGATTCGACGGCGATAAAACATTTACTGTACCGGATAATCTACTGTTAACTATCTCTAGTTTCCAACTGGTTTCCAAATCTTTCGTGCGGCCATCTTGCGAGTCAGGAGCGCCGCCATCTAGCGGAGGTCTCCGCGAACCACGAGTAACGCGCGAACAATACGGCGATACGAACGCGTTGAAAACGCGAAAAGGGTGCGGAGACGTCGTCTCGTTTGGAAGGCTCGATCGCCACCGGCGCAATCCGTGCATCCGTGGTTCGAGCGAACAACGCGAACCGCGCCATGTTTCCCTCCCTCTCTTCCTGTCTCTCCGGTACAGCTCACATTCCGTGGATGGCGCGACTCATTTTCCCGTACGTTATAATTAGTGGTCTAATGACTAGCACTCGTAAGGGCGACGGGTAATTAAAACAACTCTCCCCGCGCGCTGCTGGGTCTCTTTCCTCTTTCTCGCGCCCTCCTTCTTTCCGGGCCCTCGTTCTCCGCTCGTTCGTCAGCGAGCGCCCCAGAGAGGGAAACTTGCCAAGAATTTTAGTAGCCGCGATATTTCAATTAGCATCCGAGGCTCGTTTAAGCGGCAGTGAAAACGGCTGGTGCCAGGCTGGGCGCGCTTGTGTTGGCGTTACAGCAACAGCCCGGAGGAGCTGCCGCCAGAGGAGAAACGGGAGTTGCGTTTACATCGTCTGCAGCCCGGCGAGTTTATACAGCCCGCGTTTATGAGTCACACGGAACGCGTACACCGTGGAGCCGTTTTCAACGTTGGACACCTCCCTCACCCCCGGTACTTTGCTTCCTATTGCACTGAAGAATCGGCTTCTTCCGTGATCCTCTTACTCTACCACGGGCCAACCGACAGCCCATGTTCTACAATACGCGAGAAAAACCATGTTCGAGGTAGTTAGGTTATACGAAACAAAGAACTTGGTATTGTACGTCGTGAAAAACTAGCTTCTTCTGTTCAAAACGGATCCAGAAACCAACTTTCGAGGGCCAAACAGAGAAAAGATTAGTAAACAGGATAATTCGATTATTAATTTTCTTGAACCATAGTTATCGAATGCTATTCACTTCTGGTATAATTTATTTTTCTCTTTGGTCTTAGTTCGAAATGGAAAACATTAGTTCCAGAATCAAAATCACTGCCCTGTTCGGATATGTGTTTCTTATAAATGGACAGTGCCGTATTAAATACCGTTTAGATTAATGTAAACGAGTTTAAAGTAGACTTTACGTCTCCTACGAACTTCCCATCGTAACTAAATAAGGGTAGACAGGATGCACGGTCAAATAGCGAGGGAATATTGTACGTACTGCGCGTAGCTGGCAAGTTGGCAGTCGTCTAAGTTCAGAATTGCGTTTCTTAGACAGGAAAACTTATCAATGATAACAAATTTGGTTCCCGATGGTCCGCACTCTCCTCGCAAGAAGTTCAACCTCGAAATAACGGACGTTTCTTGGTAGTTGGAGCCAAGTAATTCTGTCGTCTAAATTATCGAATAAGTAAATCAATCATGAGCGCGTGGTTTCTGTAACGTTAGTTAAGGATTCCAGACAGCCAAAAGCTTTCGCGTCGATCACGAATAGACTCCGCTCTACGATCGGACACTTCAATTAACGGAACATCTCGTAACGACGATAAAATCGTCGAATCGCGGATACCGCCGATTCCCCAAAACGGATTTATCGCGTCGTTATCGCAAATTAACCCCCCGGGCCAGATACGCGTTCGATTATGCATTAATGGAATTATTATTCCCGATTATACGACGGCCTCGTTAAAGTTGAAGTCGATCAAAATTCGTAATCCAGATGAAACGCGAGCGTCGTTCGTGTAAAATTTAGTACAATTTGACGAGCAAGAGACACGGATGGATCTATTAAGTATTTAAGCGTAGTCCGGAAACACGTTGTTTAGCATTCTCAGAGTTCACATAATACAGTCATCGATCGAAATCGAATCGAGAACGGTTCGAAACAACTCGAATACGCTGATGAGCTGTATATTTAGGTGCCTCAAAGGAACTCGTCTCGTTAAGCGCGTTGACGTTTGCGACTTTCTCTTGAAACGCGAAAAGACGATCCGTTTCTCAAACGTACGGTAACAAGCGACGAAAAATGGATCGTCTGCAACAACATCGTAACGGAGGAGATCACGAGGCGAGCGTACCGAATCTGCTCAAAGCACTTCGAAAGCAGTTATTCGCCAAAAGAAGGTTACGTCGTCGGTCTGGTGGGGTTTCAAAGGAATTGTGTACTTTGAATTGCTTCCAAGAAACGAAACCATTAACTCGAACGTATACTGTCGTCGACCGGGTAAATTAAGCGATGCCATCAAAGAGAAGCGTACGGGATTGATGAATCGCGAGGGTATTGCTTTTCGCCAGGATAACGCGTACAAACTTGGTCGTACGAAAACTGTTGCAGCCCAGGTGGTACGATTAAACATTAAATTATTCTTGGAATTGTGATATGAGCCAACTCGATATTGCATATATCGAACGTTGTTTCTAACCTTTTCATCGGGGTACAGTAGTCCCTCGCTCGATGACGAAAAATCTGATTCGCTAGACGTTGATCGTGAAGGAGTTTGGTATCGAAACATTCAGAATTATTTTGTACCGTTGACAAGTTTCGTGTTTTTCATGAGAAACAAATTTTTTATAGCGAGTCGCTTATTA
Organism: Colletes latitarsis; assembly: GCF_051014445.1. NCBI lineage: Eukaryota > Metazoa > Arthropoda > Insecta > Hymenoptera > Colletidae > Colletes > Colletes latitarsis. The sequence continues at coordinate 48,200,354 of NC_135134.1, forward strand.
CAATATACGAATACGAGCGTATGTCGGTATGTGCACGGGTGGATTATGTTTGGCTCGATCTACGTCGGCTATTTTGTAAGCGATCGATAGGTAAATTCGGGGTATGACCGTGCAATTTAAGAAAATGTCGAAGTTAGGTAACCGTACCCTATATTCGTGAACGGATAGGGGCGAAAGGGGATCCGGGGCTCCGGGCCAACGATCGAGACTCGTCGTTCGTCACTTGTCCGGAACAGTTGGCGGTTTTCCGGGGGAGCCATGGGTGAGTCGACTTCTTGCTCGTAGAGGGAGCTTAATTTCCGGCCGAGGTGGCAGCAGATACAGGTAATGCCCGTCGGCACCGCTCGGGACGAAAATTGAGCCGAGCCTGGAGAAAGAGAGGCCACGTTACCGCCAATTCAGCGCGGATTTAATTTAATCCCCGTCAGTCTGTCCTGGCCCGGAGGGCGTCGTAAACACCCTCGACCGGTTATGCCGCACCTGCATCTGCACTCGTTTCCCTTTTAAGGGTGCGTTCAGCCAGCCCTTACATTATTTAACGATCCGACTTAGAACTGCCCGGAGCGTGTTCCGCGGACAGAGGGACGCGCGTTTCGCCTTTCTCATTCGATACAGATTAGGTTTATTCGAACGACGATGAACGACTTGGTCATTCCAATTTTATAATGGGCCACTGGCCTCGAATAATCCACTTTTTCTCACGTTCGGAGATCCCATGGTTTTCGGTAAAAATTAACACCGGTTTCTGGAGGGTACAATTTTCAAATATATCGATGGAAGAAATTCAATAATCGTAATAGTCTATATTCTCGTGATTCGAAGTAAATATTCGTCCCATAATTTACGAGGATAAATTTCGCAACTTAGCAGGAGCAAACAAAATTTGTCGCATTGTCTCCCAACACAGTCCAAACATTCTTTTATTATTTTCTGAAAACCGAAACTTTCTCAAACTACATAGAAAAGAAGAAAAATGAATTTTATACAACGGGCAAGCAATTTTAAAGTGTCAACGTACCGAAGAACAGCGTTGAATAATATTTTAATGAAAAATTTAAAAAGTTTTAAGTCGACAAAGGCGTTTACTGTTTTTCATAAAACTCCGTAGTTTATTTAAAATATAGGTTCGAGATCTTATTAAGAGCCTACGAAACGAGCCAATATAGCGTTGCTCGGACGGTAGGCGCGCGAAAGTATATTTGTAATTGGCGGGAAAGGAACGAAACGTTTATTAGGGCGTTCGTGTCGAAAGAGCAATTTCCACGTAACGAGTTTACGGCCGTGTACGAGACCTGTGGTACTTACTTGCATGTAAAACATCGAGGCGTGACAGAATTCCTCGCTACCCGTCGAATCCGGCTAAATATCCTATTATGCATAAGCGACGAGATTATTAAAGCTCATTATCGGTATTAATCAGTTCACCGGGCGATTTAAATGGAAATTGGAATTTGAATCGCCGATCGACGATCGAGTCGCGTACCGGTAATGGATAGCGCGATAGAGGGAGACAGTGGTCTCGATAAAACTTGAATTAAGTGACGCGCATTCGATGCGACTCGTGTCATGCTCGATGAATGATATTCCTCGAATACATCGAAAGGGGGTAGAGGGAGGGGTGGATGGGGAACGGGTAGGACAATCGTTATCCCCGTTCAATTACGCGAGCACGGATCGCCGATCGGGCATAAAGCGATTTACCGTTTAATAAGGATCGTTCTCCTTTCTGCTTTCAGACAGAGATAGCGAAGAGATTAAACGCCATAATTGCTCAGATCCTGCCGTTTCTCTCCCAGGAACATCAACAACAAGTCGCTACTGCTGTTGACAGAGCCAAACAAGTGACCATGACCGAACTCAACGCCATTATCGGGGTGAGTGCACGCCAATGGAAGATAAATTACTCTCTGCGACGTACACGCGCGTATATAACGCGTACCGTGACGCGTGTGTTTGCCGTCGAAACTGTCCGGAGGGCCATTATCGGAGTAACATTAAACAGTAAATTAAATATTAAATCCAGTTACCGCGCACGAAAAACAAATAACGCCCGGGGACGACGGAGATTCGCTCTCGTCGCGCGACCGAAATTGAACTATCCCGCTTTCTAATACGAAATCAATTTCCGCTATCGCGCGCGCCGGCACGAATCGATATGGCGCGGAAGTGATTTGTGAATACCGAGGACACGGGGTGTTTTTTCTTTTTTTTTTCCTCTCTCTCTCTCTATTTTTCGAACGGTTGTTACGTTTCTCGCGCCCGGCGTTATCGAAACGATCGGACGGATAAATTTTCAAACTCGAAGAATAACCGATCCGAGAACGAATCCGTACCTCGTTACGAGGGAGTTGTTTAACAAGGTAAGTTCAGCAGAAAAATTTTACAGCGTTCAGGTTGAAAAATTATAGAGATCCCGTAACGAAAGGAGGGACGCTCTTTAGATGCATGAACGAACAGAATTACACAAAGTTATGTTTAATTTTGCCTTGCACCTTACGTTCTCCCTGTACACGCTTTATAAAGCATTCGGTATATTGTGGGTTCCACAAAAAAAAAAATGTAAATTGTCTGTATCTCCACGGATGTAGATTGCGTAGGAACGTTTACCGGGGCACTTTTTGGTCCGTTTCTGTGAGCACCGAGCGCTCTCCTAACTTCACCGACCCTTCCTTTATCCGCAGAGAGGGGATGGGGAGGAGGAGGAGGAAAAAAAAAATTCAATTCTCCTCGCGGTCCCGGCCGCAAATCCTTTTCGTCGAAAATTTACGGGCGAGCCCCGGTTCAGCTTCGGCGGAGAATGGCCGACGGAATACGTCCGGGGGCTGATTCACGTTCAGTCCGGCGTGAAACGCATTCGCGGCGAATGAGAATCCCTGCGCGGTGGTAGGAGGAAGCCGATGCACGCCCGAGGAATCCGAAAGCGGACGGATGGATACGATCCTGGCGAATCCCGAATCCTCCTCAATATTGCTCGAGCACTCAATTTCCTCCCTATTAAGCCGCCGGCTTCTCTCCCGGCTCTCTCTTCCTCTTCCCATCGCGCTCATCCACCCCGCCTCCCTGATCTGCAACCCCTTCCCAACGACCACCCTCCCTCCACCCACGACTAACCTCCCTCGTTGAATCTTATCCCGAGTCTTCCTGCCCGGTTTCCAAGCCGGATAGGTTATAGTGTTACGGCGCACGAGCACCGACTAATCAGCATTCCTGCTACCCAACTGCCTTCGACCTCCTTCACCCCCGGTCACCCCCCTCGATTCACTCCCTTCGAACACCCCCCCTCACTCCACCTACCCTTTCGCTTGCTCGGCGCTCCGCCTCAACCCCCCGACCATAGAAACTTCCACGGATCCGCGGCGTTGTCGGGCTACGTGCGGCAAATCCTTAGCAGAATCCCCGGATTCCGCGCGCTTTAAATCGCTCCCCCGGCTTCCCAACCCATTCCCGTCTCTCGCTGTCTTTCCTCGGTGATCTTAAATCCTTTCAGTCACCGCCGGGGGATCGAAAGAAAAACACGAACCGTTCTCCACCCCCTCCTCCACTCTCTCCCACCGCGAACTTCGCCGACGTTGTTTCGCGCGAACAACCGCCGATCGGAGACGCGAAATCGGCTGTCGCGACCCCGGGTATCCTCCGCTTCTTGTCGCCCCGGAGTTCGATACTTCGCGATCCGGGACCCGATACCGTCGACAGTACCAATCTGATGCTCGTTAATATCGATACGCGTCAATTGTCGAGCATTGTGTCGAACTATCCGACGGGTATCGGAGTAAGTTGTCACTGGTATCGGTAAGATGCATGTATTTCGTTATACTTCCTCCAGTATACACGCTATTCAAACGTCGAGCATCGTCGAGACCACGACGATACGATGTAGCTGGTTTACTAGAAATTTTGTATATGGTCTGTCGTCGGTGTGTTTGACAATGTTTGACGCGTGACTCTTTCGGAATGAAGGCTTCTTATAGCTTTGTTCAAATGTTATTTACTGTCTAAGTGTTTTACCATTATCGACAGAATTGCTGCAAATGTCAGTCTTGTACATTAGGGAAGCATACTCGAGTCAAACGTCATCAAACTTTGATGAAGTCTTCTTCAACGATATTATTTCAAACTACATCAACAAGGTCCAAAGAAGAATTCAAAATTGCAGTCTTCGGGAAAACATTAGAAAAATATTTCGATAATTTAAAACCATTAACACTTGTGTCAAACACAGTCACATCAATGATTCCACTTAAAATTATATCAGCAAGATTAAAATTCTTCTCTGCTAGCGATGAGGTCAATTTAACGATATATTCATTTACACAGTCGATGGAAATTTCATTAATAATTATAGTAAAAAATTGTATTCTTAAACATTAAAAAATGATATGGTTTAATCACACGTAAAGATAAAAATACACCGTGGTAATTATATTTCGAAATATTAAATGATACGAATTTCCTGTTACGTTTAACAGATTCAGCATGAAAAATTCATCAGATTCCAATCTTGAAAAATAATTAATCGTGTTTGACGTGAAGATTAATCGTCCGGTATTACCGTGGTTCGCTTTAATTCCGACGAGTCATGCATGTGCAAATGGATACGAAACTTAATAGAATCGATTGGTATCGGTACGATGGTCTTGCATTTCAATAAGTTCCAAAACAGTTTGAAGACGTTTCTTAGAAAGCGTCGATGCAAGAATAATAATTTCAAACGTAAATTTATCGATGGTATCAAAACACGTTTCGGTTCTGTCGCTACGTGAGCGTATTTCTGATACTTCAAAGGCGCGTCTGTGTCTCCGAAGTGCAGGTTCCCGAATTGTTCGTGTCAGTGGAGTCTCGTGTGGCTTTCTTTGGCTGCCATCTGCCACAGGTACGCAGTCTTTTGTTGGTATTCGCGTGCTAATAAACGAAACGAACAATGAGGACAGAAGGAACGCAAGATATATTTTAGGCAGGAAACAGAAACAACCAAAATGCGCCATACTTCCTGGGCTACTCTAATACGTGGCAGATAGCGTTTGTAGAAGGTTTTGTTTTCTTATAAAAAAAAATATGTAGCGTACAATTTAAATAATTTAAACTTAGCAATCAAATGGTTTCGTCTAATTTTTGTCCGGAGAATTTGGAAATTCCGAGCAGCTTAACGTCAGGACAAGGAATCGTTTTGAAGGTATTAACGTGTAACGAGGCACGGAAAGATTCTCGTACGAAAGATTACGCGAGGAAGAATATAACGAGTCTGTGCGTTCAAAGGAAATGTTTAACGAGGAATCATCGCGAGACTGATTTCGGTTTCACCCCGAAGATAATTCACCAGAGACTCGGAACGAAGATTAAGCGACCGAACCCGGGGTTATTTCAATCTCTGAAATTTTTCCACTCCGGAACGGAGAATCTTTTGTGAGTAGCGACAAAGAGGAAGTCATTACGGTCCCCTTCATCTTCGCGCGAGCCATCTTACTGCACCTGCATCCACCAGCAGGCAGGGACTTGCCTCTCAGCAGTTTTCACTGGCGTCGCTACTTGCTGACTCAACCAGCCGTGAAGATAGTGCCGCTAAAAGATCCGAGGGAGATCGTCTTAACCTTCTTCTATATCACACGTCGTTGACGCCTGAAAAGCGTCGTCGGCTGGGCCGTTCGTGTAAGAGATTACGAACGTCAGCAACATCGACGCGATTCATGGCGAAAACGCATCCACGTATCGCTTGTAACTTTATAAACAGAATGGTTTAGAGCGTTCCTAGAATCCGCGAGTTACGCGCTTTGACTTACAAATTCGTTCGCGTTCAAGAAAACAGGATCTTTTTTCGACGTCGACTTCGTAAATCCCTCTGTCGCGTTTCTTGCCCACATATTTCGAAATCTCTGTGTACAGTCGAGACAATTTTCTCGATTTGTCGGTTCCGTGGCAGTGAAGAAGTTCGAACGCATTATTATCGTTTTATTCCATAAACATTCACGAGCCGGAACGAGCAATGGCGTAATAGCGAAAGTAAAAACTGAACCCTGTCCAACGTAGCGTTCGAATTGCATGAATCTTCGTGTAACAAATGATCCTGCGAAGCGTTCCCGGGAACAAATTAACCGCGTAAATGGAGGACTCGCTGTAATTCGTCTGCGAATTCGTGCGAACGACGTTCCGCGTTAGGTGGACGAATGGAGCCACCCGCCGGGGAGAACAAATTCATCCCGATCATCGGCAGAAGCTCGGTCACAAATACGAAAATGATCTTCGCAAACGGGTCACGACGGCAGCCCTAGGTCAGGATTATTATCGCTACCTGGGTGCTTCCGCAGCCACCTCGAATCCACGAGAAACGGAGACTCGAGCACATTTCATTTCGGCACACACGGGCGCGCACTCGCGTTCCCTCTGTTTGTGTGTTTTGTGGGTGGCTCAGACAGTCGCTCGACGCGGGGTTATTATATCGTTAAACCATTTAATTATCTCAGCAAACTGCTCCGCGGAATATTCCGGGGCCGGTTCTTAACGAGTGTACACCGGTTCCCAGAAGGCGATGGCGCGGCTCTGCTTTTCCTCCTTTCATCCCTCCCGTGTCTTCCGACGAAACACTTCCACCGACTCCCACCCCTCTTTCTTCTTTCCCCTTTCTCTCCCGTCTTCTCATTTTCTTCGCCGGATGTTCCCTGTCTCCCGACGTTGCCCTCGCCTTCCGTTCCTGTTCCTGTTCCCCGGCGTGCTCGCGTCTCGTGATCCGCCGAGCGTTAAAATGCTCGCTGCACGGGTCTACAATTTGTCTGGCAGCTGAAACTCGACCGACACCCCCGGTCCGGGCCAACTAACGAGGAAACTACTGCCGACGGGAGGGGGGTGTACACGTTTAAGGTTTCTACGAAACTTTTACCCGGGCACTCTCTGCGCCGGAAAGGCCGCGCGAGTCCCGCCACTTGTTTCGTACTTTCGGATTTACCTCCGCCAACGGAGCGTAGAGGGTTGTTTAAGCGCGGCCCGGAAGTTTACCCCGTGATTTGTATGCTTTGCCCGTGGAAAGTTACGTCCCGCGTAACGAATGATGGGGAGACGGACACGTTCCGTTCGGAATACAGCCATATACTACCCTTCTCCAGTCTTGTAACGTTTTTTCCATTTTGTTCGCGCGATAAGCAATGTTTTCGTTCCTAATCGTCGATAGTCGGTCGAGTGCTTGCGAGAGAGAAATGTTGAGCGTAGCCCTCTGTTGGCGAGCGCGAGAAGCGTCGCTAGGTAACAAAGATTTCGAAGCAAAGATCACGAACTTCAGAAATGTAAATAATGAATATATATCTTCCAAGTTACATGGTCAAGTTAAATCTCTGATGATTATTTATTTGAAAACGTGGCAAAATATAGTCCGTTTGTAACAACATTTTAACGAAATCGTCGGGTATCCAGCGGTTCGTAAAATCATTTTCCGTTTCGAACCACTTTGCGTGGAATACAATACATCCCTGGCCAAAATGGCGCTCGGATGCAGTAAACTGATAGAATTTTAGTCACGTGACGATCCCGCGGGCAGTACCGTGCACATCCACTGTATCATTAGGTCCAACGTACAATAGACGCGTCGTTTAAACGGAAACGGTTAATCGTCTAACGAGCGGAAATAACGTTTATATTTGTCACATCGCGGGCAGAGCCACGGAATTATTTATTCACGGTGTGTGAAAATTACTTCGAAATTGACCTATCGAAACCCCTCGTCCAATCGTCAACTATTTTTATCACCTACTCGGCGAGGAACGGAGCCAATTTTATCGATATCGGCCAGTTCATGATCAGTTTATCCAACGATTACGATAACAGCGGTTTGCGGGGGCGTGTTTCATCGTTGTCGAATGTCACTTGCTCTTCGATATAATCTCGCCACGGAGACTTATCCGACGTGTTATCGGTTGTCGTTACGATTGGGTTTCTGGACGCACACGATTACATCGAAATCGCGGTACGCTCGTCGAATAGAAGCGAGTTGCCGAGTATCCGCAAAACTTTTCAACGCGGAGGCGAGCTAATTTCTAATCTCGTTTAGATTCTTAGCGATCGACTCGCGTATCTATTAACGATCCACTTAGCCAGTAAAGACATAATCTGATAACTTTATTCGCGAGGAACTTGTGATCTCTGCGTCTATAAACGTTCTTCCTGACGCAAAGCACAGGCTTTTCTTGCTCACAGTTTAGGGGATGCTTTGTGAAGCGGTAATAGTTGATTTTCATGATTTGTTGCAGCAACAGAGGCCAGACTTGCCGAGGCTTCTCCAACAGATGCACGCTCTACCACCAGGTGCCGCGATAGGTCCTCATCCAGGTATTCCGGCACTTCCTGGGCCTGGACTTCCTACCTCAGCCTCTGCAGCTCTTCTTGGATTAGGTATTCCACCGGGCGCGGCTGCCACCGCCGGAGGTACGGCTGCTCACCCTCTCCCAATGTTGACCAAGCCAGACCATCATCGGGGTCAGCCGGACGACTTGAAGCCTAACGGTGGTAAGTCGTGCTTTTGACTTTCTGTCAATTTGTATCAGATCGTTTCACAAGTCTTTTCGTCTTTTTTTCTTTTTTTTTTTTTTGTTAATAAAATGTGTGTCCGTGATCGTGAAAACGACCCAAGTCATTACGTACTTAGAGTATGGCCATTTCCTGTCTCGTTATTTAGTATCGTTGATAGTATTACTGTTAATATCAGTATTATTATTGGTATTGATATTAGCATTTATATTGTTACCTTGTCTGAAATTATTTTATTACATTTGGAATGGTACTATTACTGTCTAAACCAGTGATTCCCAAACTGGGCGAATTCGCACTTGGTTGTGGGTGGGACGAAATTTATTACTGTTTTTATTTGTAATGGGGAATCGTGGGTTTTTATATTTACAATATTATCTTTTCAATGCATCGTAATATTGTTTTTATAGATTGGTGTGCACTGGGGATCAATTTATGAAACCAAGGGGACGGTAGATCGAGAAAGTTTGGGAACCACTGGTCTTCACTGTTATTATTGTATACTGAAACTATTTTTGTGTCCTTAAGGGATATTGTCCCAGACCAATAAATATCTATGTATAAATATCTATCTCTAGATTGATTTATCGATACCCTTTTGATAGAAATCGGTTAGCTTATCATCAACAATTCGTTCGGTATTAATTTCCATTATATCAAAATCGTTAAAAATTAATGTAAACTGTGTTGGTAGTCCAATAGCTTGTGAAGCATGTTTACCTATAGTAAATGCGAAAAGTGCTGATTTGTAATTCAGAAATTTTCAACCTGCTTTGACAACTGGTCGAAGTTGGAATATAAAGAATCGATGATATTTGAAATATTTTTGAGCAAAGGTTCGAGTTCAATTATCAATTTGCTTCGTGTACACCTTTCTTCGAGAAAAAAAATATAGAAAGCAGTTAATAAAACTTGTAGAACGCAGAACTATTCGACGACTTGGAACAAGTAACGCGTTGTGGGAAATGGCGGTCGACGTTGGTCGCTGGCAAATATCTCTGGAAACGGTAACGCGAACCGCGAAATCCCACCTGCTCCGACACCGATACCAGAAGAACCGTGACACCGTACTCTGTACCGTGATACTACCTGTCCTACCAAACGACGAGGGATTCGATTTACAAAAGTCGCTGACCTCGTGTCTCGTGCCGTTTACGCGCCATCAGCATCTCTTTCGCGAATATTTCGCGTATCGGGCGAACCGAACAGCTCCTGGTTCGCAGAAGCGTGTGTCGCCCATTCCGTCGATCGCGTTTCCTGCAACCCGGTCGCTTGTTTTCCTACGGTCTTATCTGGTCACTATGGGAAGCCGTTGCAACCGGATCCCCATGAGACGATTCGCTAGGCGTTACCTTGCATTCCGTTCGATTCCTCGCAAACGAACAGCGCGTTCAGCAGTTTCGATACGACGAAGTCGAACAACAAAATCGCTGAATAAGCGTTCCGACGCTCGCTCGTCGACGATCCTCCGACGTGGCGGCGGGACGTCGATCGAAAGACGATACGTTAATGCTCCATAATAATCAAATAAATACGGTAAATGCAATAGTTTTCGCGCGATCGTGTTCTAAAGTCGAAGCGTTGCTACTGTGCGTTCGCGGGAAGATGGCTAGCGGGTCTGATTGGTTCCCCACTCTAGTTTAGAGCTAGGCCACGCCCTCTGCCGTCCTGCTAGCCAACTTTTCGCGGATACACAGTAGATGAGAGGTTACTTTTTGATGTTAAGGTAAACGTAATTTACAAGAAACCGTACAAAAAGAGATTTTCGAAACGTTAAAGCCCACTTGGTTCTACTTAGACACTCGAATTTTTCTACACCGGAGGACCGTGTGATCTCTAAATAGTGGAAATCGACTCGACGGTGGCTAGAGTCTCCAATTAGTGGAACAAAGCGCAGAGATTAATGTCGCCGGGTGGGAAACAATGGAGCGTTAAAAGAACTAATAAAGAAGATCCCCGTTGAGAAGGGTCCGTCGAGCCGTTCCGGCGAAAGGTAGGAAGAATATCGGGTGCAACGCGGAAGGCCGGGGGTCAGGATGCAGGGAACTATCGTCATGGGGATATTTCAACCGCCCCGCAGTACGACGGTGACGCAAACGATCGTGCTTAAGCCTGAAACTCCCAGAACCCTCGATCTTGACCTCGAAGATCCACTTCTGCACCGGCGCGTCCTCGTCCCTCTCCTTGGTACGACATACGAGTGCAAGAACGTTCGCACTTAGGCTCCATGTAGCGCTGACAAAGTCGCGAGGGCTTCAAGTGACTCTCCTATCTCGCACACGTACACACGTATACACGGTCCCGTTCATCGTCTCATCCCTCGCCGTTTCGGCGAACGGTCTCGCTCTGCTTCGCGTCTCCGGTGCAATCTGTCTCGCTCCCTCTCGCTTCCCTTCCTCTCGGGCGTGCATGGTCGTCTCTCAGGAGAGCACTCAGAATCTCCTCTTGACACGAGAGTACTTCCGACTCTACCCCCCTTTCGTTCCATCCACCTCTAGGTGGCTCTTCTAAACCTTCGCGCCCCTCAGCTTGTACCTCCCGTCCTCTTCTCCGTACCCTCCTTCTCTCTCTACCTCCCTCCCCGTTTCGTCTTACTCTCTTCTTTCCCTCTTACGTTCCGCTTCCGCTCAGTGTCGTGCTCGCGCAATATCTCGAGCTGCACTCTCGCCTAACTATGTTACCGCGGGCCGAGTATAACCTCCGGCCAGTTGTTCCACGTTGTTCCGCGTTTTCCGAGCGTTCCCCGGGCTCCCTCTAATGAAATACCGACCGATCTTCGCTACCCAACAGCCCAGACCTCTCAATTCTTCCTCGCGCCAGAGTGCCTCGACTTTTCGCCGCCTAGGCCCCTTTTCAAATTCCGCCCCCATCGATCGTGGAACGTCCTCGACCACTCGGGGAACTCGATGGCATTTGTCTCTTCGATTTCACTCTTTGCAATCCGAGATCCGTCGATGCGTGCACCCCCGTTCACGAATTAACATCGTGAAGCTATGAAAACTCGTACCGCGTGTCGTGGATTTAGTCAAAAATTTTTTTATTCATTAATACCATTCCAACCTTTCTGTAAGATCCAAAATTTGCTGTACAATTTTACGTGTGGCACGTTTATTTCAATTCCATACGAGCGTTGTAAAATTTATAGTAAAGTCAAAGTGACTTCAAAATTGTACCTGTGTACCTTAATTTGCATTTTCCAAGATCGCGATTTATGGATGTTGGTCCATATTTTATTAAGCTACGTTACACGTCGCGTACGGCTACTGACGTTCGTGTTTCCCAGCTCGTCGTCGAGAAAAAGTAAACGACGAACAACTCTGAATTTCCGATCCACGGTACCAAATTAGTCCCTTAATTTCCTGACTTGTTAACAGCGCGATCGACGCTCTTTTTTACTCGACTCGCTCGGCAACGTGCTCGGCTGGAATTCGTGTGTGAACGAGCAGGCTACTGTTCCGAGTTAGCAGCCTTTTAATTGCGACGTTGGGAATTTACCCAGGCAACGGGTTTTCTTTTTAAGGAAGCCACGTTTCACCGATTGGACAGGTGTTTTTATGCACGTTTGGTAAAACTAGACATTATTAGGGAACGAGTGGAACGCAGCCCTAATTATGATCTACGGTCGTTAAAAGCGATACGAATCTCTCCGTGCCTGCTGTGCAACTGTAGTAATATACGTGGTGTTTAAAATTATTTTTTCAAGACTTAAATAAATCTCTATTGTTCACAACTTTATTAATCCACTGATCCAAGAATCCCCCTTTAATACACTCACTGTCAGATCAAAACAGTACAATATTTTGCAAAAGTAAAATTTTTATTTTAATAAGCTACGTAACCTAAAATTTGTTTCTGTACTTATTTTTGTAACCTCGTTAATAATTCACAAATTCCATCAAAATTTATTTCCCTCAACGTCTTAGCTCGAGAATTAATTTTTCTAGTATCACAGTGGTAAATCATTTCAGTAGACTCGCGTCTCTTTCGCAAACAATTCTTCCGTTCGACGAGACCCGGTTCACCGGATGATCCTCGACCGCAAATTCGCGAACGACCGCGCGACATCCGAGATCACCGGTTCGAGGCAGTCTAGCGTTTTCAACCCCTTGGAACAACCCGGGGAACCTCGTCGACACCCTTTCGGAACGCGGGAGGCAAGGAACTGTAACGGGCCACTATTTCTGTCGCGGCGACTGGAACTTCTTCCCTCCTTTCCGGAACATTGCTCCCGGCGAATTGTTTCCAAGCGTGGTCGTTATCGTTTGACTCTCCTCCCGGATTTACTCGGCCGGATTCACCCCCGTCGGGCGTAATATCTGCCCCCGCGGCGCGTCTTTTTCCACTCGTTCTCGAAACGATTCGCCGGGGCCGCCGAAGTAAGTCGGAGACGCGGTCTCTTTTACAGACGATTAGAAACCGGTATCGCTCGCATTACCATTTCATCGTGGATGCTCGCGCGAGCAATGGTCCCCCGGGACGATCGCGACTCTCTCGAGCGTGTACGCTTCTCGTAATTCTCTTGGATATTGTACTCGTTTTTTTTTTTTTTCTTTTTTTATATATTCTTCCTCTTCGTCTTTCGTTCTCGTTTCTTTTACGACGTCCGAGGCAAGGAAGCGAGTTTGCTTTCCCGGCTATCGGGTCATTAAACCGAGCGTAACTTATTCCACGATCGCCGCATCGTTCACGCTCCTTCGCTCCTCTGTATTCCGGAAGCGTTCCGCGACCGTCCACTCGAACGACGATAAATTACATGTACGTAATCGCCGCATAATTCGACGGGACAATGGCCGGCCCCGGGATCCGGTCGGATGCGCGCAAATTGAATTTCGTTTCGTCGATCCTGAACCTCGCCTCCAACCTTTCCATCGCGGCGCAGTAGTCCCTCGCTCGATGACGAAAAATCGGGTCCGCCGGGCGTCCGTTCTGTTTCGAGTCGTCGATTAAATACTGGGTGCCCCTTTGCATGTGGGACCTACTTCAGGACTAGATTCTACGCATGAAAACTTCGAAAATCATTGTTTTCGAGTTATGGCGGGTTTCTTCTTTAACACACCGTATTTAAAATCCTTGCATCTGAACACAGGCCTGGAGACGTTTCCATTTTCGAAATAATTATACCAACATACTCGTCATAGCTTGAAAACAAGGTAGAGTTGGACGTATGTTTGTATGAACTTTTTTTATTGTTTTCGATACTTTAGATATCTGGTATTGAAGCTTTCGGAATTAACTTCGTTACACCGTTTTTAATTTATTCTAAGACAACCCCTTGAATGTTTCAATGTACGTCAACTTTTTCTCATTTATCACGAACCACCATAGGGCACGAATACGAGTGGCCGTCTTAATCGTCGGTTTTTTGTCGGGGTTTCCTGGTCTCGTTTTAATGATCGCGAGCTCGTCGAAGGCGTCTCGTCGGGGATGCAGGACGCGTCCCGTCCTCCCACGCGGCAAACGAGCTCTTTGCATTTTAGTAGGAAATTATGCGCGCTCTTCCGCGTCCGTTTACGAGCCGGAGCAGGAAGTTGCTGCGCGCGGAGGGGAGAGGTTAGAACCGTTCCCCGAGAAGAATAGAGGCGAGAAGGACGAATATTAGCGAGCTTGGCGAGAGCAAGACGAGCACCGGATACGGTCCGCGGCAGAAAATTCACGACCCTTCTGTTCGCGCGCCGCCACCCCTCGACAAACCCCGCCGGTAATGGCTCGACGGAGTTCCTTTTGGCCGTGCTCGACGAGCTTTTCCTTAATTTGGCGAACCATAAAACAACCGTGCGAGTCACCCTTGCCCGTAGGATATGTTTCATCGCGGCCGTCTAAATCGCGCGTGTTGCAGGAATTACTTCGTTTGTAAATGGCGCTACGGCGGCAAGGTTTACGGGCGATGAATTTCTTTTTCCTCGCTGCATAACCGGAGACTATGGCTGGCTTCTCGGGCTTTCGCGCGCGTTCGAGGATTTCTCGTTGCGTGACGGGGTTAAATACTCCCCCGGGAGCTGCGTTAATTCATCCCTGTGAACGTTCGAGCGGTCGAATCGTCACGTTGGATCTTAATTATTTCTCAACCATTAACTGGGATTGTGGCACGGTTTCGTCGACAGAAATTGTAAATGTATGATATAAAATATGTAGGCTCAAAAAGTTCATTTAAACAACGACGTAACATTCAAGAGAAACTTCTAGATCGAGCTATTCCTTTTTACATCTGTTCCTACAAATATATTAAGAATTGCTTTAAGAAGAACTCGTATAACCTCGTAATAAGAGCACGAAGAATTTCCTGTATTAATGAAAGTTCTTCGACATCGTGTTATCAAATAATCCAATATTCCTGAATGAGTCTACTCATCCGAGGAACTGTAATCGAAAGCAGAAACTGGCGAGACACACGGCTATAGAAGCCGTTTGACGACAATGGCCAGTGCTAGGGATCGAAAGGAATCAAGAATAAAAGTTAGCAACGCAGAAGCTTTACGAGTCGATGGTTGACAATTATTAATCCCTTGCACTATTTTCACGAGTCTGACTCTTGATGAAAATTTTAGACTAAACTTAAATATCACGAGTCAGACATTTGGCTCCTTTCCCGATCATTCGGACGTATGAATTAGGCACGGCTTCTTCTGAATTTCAGCGTGGTGTAAGGGGTTAAATCGAACGTATAGCAGGTTGTTTGGCTATTATAAAAGTGTTCTACCGTGTTTATTACCGTGTAGCGCATCGTTTCGTCGGTTCTAATAGTTAATCCAGCGGTAAGAATGCGATCCGCAGTGGTGCGGTTTACGCGTTCGGGGGATCAGAAATGACTCGTGTAGCTCTTACGTAGGTCGGGTAACAACAGGAGGAAGAAGATATCGTTAGGATATTTCCTACGAGACAAAGTGTACCGACAAAAGGTCGGGAAAGGAGGAGGTCGGGGGAAATCGAGCGAAGGAAAACTATGAACCCGGCTTCTCGAGGACAAAGCTTCTCGTTCAGGATCTTCTCCGACCTCCTCCTACCCTTTTTCCTTTCATTCACCGTCCCTTCTCGGAAATCCTCGAGAAGTCTAGCTCTTCTTCCGACCATCCCCCTTCCAACCTCCGACGTTTTTTCCCCGTTTTATCTCGTTCCCCGCGCGGAAAAGATTCCGCCGGCATACCGCTGACTCCGTTCGAGTTAGTTCCGCAATAATCATGAAAAACATTGTGAAGGTTCAATTTGCCGGGAAATACGGCGTCCTCTGCGTGAGGCAGCGCCCCTCCGAGTACCTCGAGGAAAACATTCGTTCCGTGAATGCGCGCGATTTGTCGACCGAGTCTGCTCGATCGTGACAATTAACGCGACTTCCAGGAGTTTCCTAAAAATTGGACTCGTACCGTACGACTTACTTTTATTGGAACTCGATAACCTTCCTTTCGTCGGTTCTTTGTGTTACTATCCGACTCCCTTCTTCCGAGTACAAGTTCTTTGCGTTCTTTATATTCTTGATTCTCAGTTTCGCTTCAGCGTGGCAATAACGTGCACGAGATGTGTCTATCTTCAAAAGCGTACAGTAATCCATCGCTAAGGTTCGCTGTTTTTGATCGCATTGCAGGCGAAAGTTACTTAGAATTAAGCCTGAAATATGACTATCGAAACTGATAACTTTATTTCGTATTGTTGCAGGTTTGAATCCGGCCGAGGAGAGGCATGTGAGTATCAAACAATTTAACCATTAGATAATAGATGTACAAACGCGGTTTCGCCAGTCGACAATCGATAACAGTCTATTAACAATGAATGCTATTCTCGCAACACGGCGTTCGCGTGTTACACGGCGATATAGTTGCACGCGAGATACAGAATTGCCACGATCCGACGCGAAAACGACGAATTTCGACACCGAATAGGAACGTTAAGCGTATCTAGATACCGGCGAACTCCTTCTCGTCGGAGATTTGCTTCCAGGGATGCTGCGCGATGCGTAGATACATGGAACACGCGCAGAATGATGCTTAATCTGGAATATTATCCAGCTACCTCGATTTCCGTTCCGCGTTCACGGCTTAATTCACTCGTCTAAATCCTCTTTGGCCAAGTTTTCAATAAACCTGCCGACAAACGATTCGATTGATATCTGTTACGACGTTTCGCGCGTCGACTAACCGCAGAGAACGACTCGAAGAATGCCTCGTACGATAAAACCTCGATTAATGTTCCGCGCGGGGCGTTTATGGAACTTAAAAGCGCTTTAACGAGGTCGTTTTAACTGCACGAACAGGTGAAAATATAAACGTAAACAGAATTGTATTTAACTTTATGCGATATTATTATACGGTAACTTGCACTGGATGAACCACAAGAATTTACTATTTTACCTTTGTAAATCCGTAACCGGATTTTCCATATTTCGAAATCGTGGATACTGAAGACTTCATTGTATAAATACAATTCGTGCCGTGTTAGACTTGTTTTTCATCGATAAAAATAAAGGAGAAGGCAGAAATTTTTATTTTTTTAATCGGATGATCTTTATCGATAAAATATGATAACAGAGAATACTCGACTCGATACGGTGAAATTTATATTCGAGCCATACTCTGCTCTTTCTCCACGCTTCGTTTACATTTTTCAATTGCTTTATTCTGTGCTATTTTAATGCTATCTGAATATTCTGGATAATGGATGGATGGATCCTTTACCCCTGGAATTCAAAGGATATTCAGGACATTGTCGTTTCACCAAGTTTTAGAAAAACACGTCACGGGGAAACAGCGTCGAACGTAATTTTCCTGTATTGGCAATCGTGTTTTTCTTTTGGCAAATTTGTTCCGTCCTTGATGGAATATCGAGCGTCTGCATCAAAGTTCGCTCGTATCGGCATCCGTTTGGCAGGTCTTGCTAACTTCCTCTGGCAGGAACTGCCTCAACATTCAAAGGATCGAACAAGGGGACATTTAATCCCATTTTATTTGAAACCGATCAAAGAATTATCTATAAAAGGAGTACTCTTTTTGAAATTTAAGCTCGACGGCGTATATACAAGTTTGACCGGGGCTCGTGAACAAAAAGGATTTTTCGTTTGGTTCCCTCTTGTTGGATTTACTCGCTTCGTCCTACGGTTAGGGCCACCATTTTTAGAAAATTTCTAAAAGGCGCCAAATTAAAATTCTGTACTCGATACAGGTTTTTAGATAATCCTTTATGACATGAAAATCGTCTTGAAGGGAAATACAACACCTGTGATAGAAAAATAGCTCTTTGCTCGAGCATAAAATAGTGGTAAAGATAAAAGTATGGTTCTAGTTCCGGCTATAGACACGCTGTAAAGAAAAGTTCAAAGATGTAATCAATAGGACTGTTAGTGCCCGAGGTATACTTACCTCCGTTCCGAGAAAAACGCGATTGAAGTTTGAACCTTGTTAATTATGTGTGCTCCCGTTGAATACCAAAGGATGGGAACAAGTAAAACTGCATAATAGCGTAGCGAAACAAACAATATTTCAAGACTCTCGGTAATAATGGAAAGGTAAAAGTGTCTAAAATTTTGGTCTGATCGGGAAAAGATCCAAATAAATAAAATTAGATAACGTTAGAAAGAATATTTCAATTTTATTTTTATTACAAAGAGCTAGTCTTGAACGTGCTTGGAGGCGGGACATGATATCGACGCAGTGCCGATCTGCAGAGAACGCATGAGATCGTCGGCCAAATTACGCGATCGAGTACCAAAATCCATCGCGGAGGATACACGGCGTGGATCGGTCGTAAAATCGTAGCGTTTTCCGGGCTTTATGGGTCACGTGGCTCTCGAAAAAGTCTCTCTCGCCTCCGGATCACAGCGGGATCGAGCGACGGAATCGGGACGACGAGCACCGACTCGAGGAACGACTCGGTTTCGTCTCGTAAAAGAAATTAGAGCGTCGCCCGTGTGTGGCTTTCGCGCTAGAGAATATCGGGAGCCTGGAACGAATAAAACGGAACGTTCCGTTCGATCAAGCCTCGAAGGAACGAGACAGAGAGCGAGGAAAAAAAACAGGGTGAAGTGGGCGAAAGACAGAAAAGGGTTGAGCGTACAAAAGGGGAAAGAGCGAAGAAAGAGAGGAGGAAGGCCGCCGCGGATCAGCCGGTGGAAGAGGAGGAAACCTGAAATGGACGTAAAAGCTCGAACACCGGAACACAGGGCCGTAAAAAGCTCGTCGTCAAATGCACCCCTGTTCTTCTCTGCCGTTATCCCCTGCCAACGTGTCTGCCCCTCTCTGTCCCGCCCTCTTTTTTCCCTTTCGCTCGCGCCCTTTACCCCACCTTTGATAGCATAAAGCGGCTGCTGGGCGCGGCGCGCGTTTATTAAAAGCGCTTCGGGCAGGCAAAAAAAGACTCGAGAGACCGCTCGAGGCCAGTGTTCCCGCGTTGCTTGTGATCTCGAGTGGCCCGCAGGATCGTTCCGCGATCGATCGCGGGGAAGAAGTTCGTTGCGCCGGGGGTAAATCGATTTAGGAACTATCGCGCTGTCCGGATCGACGTGCCGCGGTACGGCAATGGGGTGGCGAGAGAGAAGGGCGGCGAGGTCGGGGGTCGTTCTGGTCGATTCGCGCAGCATCGACGATCTTTTGACAGCGAGAATGGAAGAAAAGCGAAATCGCCGGGGAATTTTCGTCCGAAACCGGATATACAGGGGATCGGGAATTTTTGACGTCCAATTAACGAGCTCCTTCTTTGGGAACGATAATTGGCTCGTAGTCGAGTAATTCGCTAATTTCGCGGTACTCCCGCGCGCCGGGACAAATTTCAAATGAATTTTATGGAAATATTATAGTAGAAAATACGATATGCCCGGGTGCTCGATTTCATAATTCTAGAGCTACAAGATTAGACGTTAAAGGAAATAAATCTTGCTTCTGTCAAAATAAATTCTGTGACAAATTGTGTGTATGCTAGTTTTCAGTTCTCTAAAAACAAAGTATCGCTCCCGTGATCGATTTGTGGGGTTTGGTCTGGCATTCGAATTAACCAATAAATTCTTCGTATACAGGGTGTTCGGCCACCCCTGGGACAAATTTTAATAGAGGATTCTAGAGGCCAAAATAAGACGAAAATCAAGAATACCAATTTGTTTATGGAGGCTTCATTAAAAAGTTATTAACAATGAAATTCAAAAATTTCAAATCGTTCTGGAAAAATTATTTTCGGTTGCGGGGGTCAATTGCAATCATTTTTGGTGAATAGACATACCCCCGAAATCCTACTCAGTTTCGAGAAAAAAATTCGAGAAGGTGTGAAATTTTTCGACAGAAAAAAAAAATTTCAAAACGTTTTGGAAAAATTATTTTCGGTTGCAGGGGTCAATTGCAAGCATTTTTGGTCAACAGACTTACCTCCGAAATCCTACTCAGTTTCGAGAAAAAAATTCATCACCGAAAATTTCATGTCTGACCATAGCGTCGATATGTTTCACTGAAATTTCATGCGTATCTTTAAAACATCATAACTTCTGAACGGATTGGACGATTTTAATGTTTAAAAAAGCAAACTACGCGTATTTTGATGGAGAATATGTACAAATCGCAAAAATATTCGAAAAGTTGGTCTTTGAGCCCGCCAAAATGAGAAAAATCCCATAAAAATGGTCCAATTTTCAAACAGCCATAACTCCTACAATTGTGAATATATTTCAATGAAACTTTTTTCTGAAGTAGAGCTCATGGGTACCTACAAAAAAGTATAAGACAACTTTTCTGTAGGGCGTCAAACAAAATTACTAAAAGTGAAAAAAGAATTTTTAAGAAAAATCGACAGGGGGTAGGTGCCTAAATTTTGCGGCGAAATTGCAAAATTTCAAATCGTTCTAAAAAAATTATTTTTGATTGCAGGGGCCAATTATAATCATTTTTGGTCAATAGACATACCCTCGAAATCCTAACCATTTTCGAGAAAAAAATTCAGTACGGTCGAAACTTTAAACATTAATAACTGTATAACGAAGTCATCATCAACAAATTGGTATTCTTGATTTTCGACTTATTTTGGCCTCTACAATCTCCCATCAAAATTTTTCCCAGGGGTGGCCGAACACTCTGTATATTTTCGCGTTCCCGTTCCTCTTCACCGCCAGCACATCATAATGAAATGGATATACAAGAGGGAATAATTTGCATTAAAGTCTGTAAGCCTTACGAGTATAACGAGATCCAGCACGTTCCCCTTTTCCGCTAATTTTTGTATTCTATCCAACGACTAATACCTGATTTGACAATAATACGCGTTGGAATGAAACGAAGTTTATAGAAGGAAACTAATAAACCAAAACGACCGAAATTGATATACATGTGGCATTCGCCCGTTTCCAATCGAGCCCCTCGTTCGTGGAAATATTTCGCCTCGTGCCCGTACAACGGACAGGTTAATATTTAATATTTGCGCTTTAATTCGGTTCAAACGAAATATTTATTTTTCGCTTTAATTAATGTCGCGGATAAATTAAGTTATCGTCGTTCCCAATTTCTTGTCGTGTAGTTTCATTGCGTAGCATACGCGAGACTGAAAATAACGCTTAGCAGAATATACTTTTTAAGTTAGATTTTATGCAATTAGATAATCGTTGTTATTGACATGTATAATACATAGCAACAAAGTATACAAATTTTCCAAATGCTTAATATACTCCTGATTAAATTTGAATAAAATCCTTATTTTAAAATAGTGTTTACGTATTTTATTATTCAAATGCCTATTTCAAATACTATTTACAAATTTAGGGAAGACCGACTCAGTGTTGACAGAAGGTTGCTCATCCGTATAATGATTCTTAAAATGAACACGCGATTCGTAAGTTGAACATCTCTATTCCCCTCGGAGTCAGCGAAGCGCGCAGGACATTTAAAAAAGCGTATAAAAATCCGCTGGTGTCGAATTTTGTCCCCATTGTACGAAAGATGAACGTGCCAACCCCAGGGCGATATTCGTTTTAAGAATCGTTACCGATTGGTGGATTTGGCGTGGAAGGTGGATCGGAGAACGGAAGAGAAATCAGTTTCAGTGAAATAATAATGTTCGTATTATTAATCGCGTGACGCGTTATTCAATCGCACGAATAAAATTCCCCCGACGTCGGGTCGGTCGATAACGATCATTAATTAATTCGTTGAGCGTTTTATAAAACTGGACTGGGATTGACTCGAACCAGTGCACGGAGGGGGACGCGGTGGCGATGGCTGTGCAGCCGTCGCGTTATATTCGGGCAGAGTGATTTCCAGCGTAATTATCTTTTCGCCGTACCTCTTTTCCGCGCCGTCATTATGAGCCATGTTTTAACAGCGCACACACCCAGCATAACTTGCGCAATTTGCTGGCGGTGCCCGTGGCCCGCGGCCGGACCGATAATTAGCGTCCGTTTAATATGCACAATTATTACGGATTGATAATCGGGGCTGCGCATCCATTACACCGCCATTGAGATAGATGGTAATAGGTTTCCATCGGTATTAGCTCTCTCTCCATTCGTGTTTCTCACTTGTTACGACCCGCCCTGTAATCTCGTCTCTCTCCAACTTTTGCGCTGCGCCTCTGTCGCGCACGATCTCATTGGCTCGATCTGCTTTCATAATGTGTACCCGCCGGCTAGCGATGGGACTAATTCGATTGCCGTTTTCAAAATTTTCAATCGACGCAAGGATAGCTGGCTCGCGTCGAAGAGAAGCCGGTTCGATATTAACCCTTTGTCTGGTCGTGCCAGAGTATATACTTTCGCCGATTTTGAACGTACACGGGGGAATTCTGTGCAAGCTCGTTTGCCAGGGATCGATGAAAATCGATTTCCTCGATAGCAACGCTGTGGATAATTTTCGTGCAGCAGAACCTCGATTACTGCGTGAAAACTTACTGCAATAAACGAGGTGCACCATCGAATAAGCTCTATTTGTGATCTTTTTACTGGAGAACTAGGACGATGCCCTTGGATGGAATACAAATTCAGTGATCAGAATTGAAAAAAAAAGTTATTTGTACATAAATTAATAGCTGATAGTATCGTTATTATGGCTCCTTTCACTCGTCGAAGCAACGAACAAGTCTATTATGCAATTATCGAGGTTCTACCTTATGGTTAACGCTAATTTGCACATTGTTTTTCTCACCTACTTTCTCTCGTTACCGGTGTGCATCTATGTGTAATGAAGACGTATTATTGTTGTTATCGCTGAAGATAAAAAGATGCATAATCCGATAAAATCAAAACGGATTGGACAATATACAATGTAGTTCTTTTCAAGAACACACGTGGGAAATGAAACACGTAACGAACATCTTCGTATTGAAGGTGGAGATAAATTACTGATAAAAAAAAAATACAGGGTTTCTGTGTAAGACTTCCTACGTTGAAAGATCGCTCGTTCAACTTGGAAAGCTGGCAGTGTTGATAGCGATTCGTAACCTTCTCTATTTTCTTACATTTTTAGAAGGCTGCATCGTCTATCCAAATATCAAGAGAGTGCAATTTCTAAAAATATTCCAAGTACCAGGTACCGCGCGAGCATTTCCCCCGGGGGGCTGTAAATAAATATCAATTACGGGAATACGAAAGCTCACGGCGCGGGTTATTAATCTACTTTCCGAAATGCAATATTCAAGCACAGGCTATTGATCATCAAGCTAATTTTTGGAAATTAATGGTACGAGAAATATTGTTGCGTGCAAATTACGCGATACATTACCGCAAGTGTTTGTAAACGAACTCGTGCAGGAATAATACCACCGACGAAATAATTGATAAGTTTACGCGAGAAAACGAATTATGTTTTCCCAGGGTTACCAACGGGACAGCCTGCGTGGGTATCATATCCATCGCTACTCTGCTTCTCGCTTCCACCCTTTCGTCGTCTTTACGTCTCTGTCAACCTGCTCTCTATCTTGTTCGTTTCCCCTATATAATTCTCTTTCATTCTCTCTACCTCCGTCTCCCTTGCACCTCCCTTTTCCCTTTCACGGTCTCCCTTCCATCGAACTTCTATTTATCTCCGTTCCGCGGCAGCCTTACAGGATTCCCTACCCACCGCGAGCCCGAGGGCTATGAAATTGAAATATGAATGCTAATAGGGTGGTTGGCTCGTGTCGCGTCGTATAATGTTACTGATTGCTGGTACGTCGGTCTTTTACCCTTCCCACCGTTGGCTCCCTTCTGTTGCTCCACAGCTTTGAATGCTGGGAAGAGGCTGACGCGTGTTCCGTGTCCCCGCGCATCGGTTTGCTCGAGCATAGCGTAATTGGAACTCCAAATAATGGTAGTTTTCGAGCCTGGTGTTCCATTCTATTCGGGGATCGAGCGCGAAGGACACGGGAACCACGTTTGCTTCGAATTTTCAGCAATGATTCTCAAAACGAACACCAGACGTGATTCGTAAATCGAACGTTTCCATCCCCTTTGAAGACAGTGAAGCGCGAAAGACGACATTTAATTCTTTTGCTACTTTTCCCTTAACAGAGTGCCCTGGTAATCGTCAACCTGAAAAGAGGCGACTCTATAGGAGAAAATAAGTCGAAAATATGGAATAAACTTTTGTCGTACGATGCTTTGTTTTGAATTTGTGTAACCATACGTACCAGAAACGCGCAATATTTCATTCGGAGGGCCGACGATACAGAAATTTATATTTGTTTGTTTGTCCTGGGTGGATTTTCCGATAACACGCGCGCGCGCAAGAGAGAGAGAGCGAAGGTTTGCACGGGCAAAATGGAACCGTCGAGCAAGAGAGGCTGGATTACAAGGCGACGCGGTGCAATTTAAAATTAGCCCGGGGAAACGGTAGCGTGGAAGGCGCGCCGCGAAGAGTCTGTAAACACACGGGGAAGAGCGTTTTAAAAACGTCAGAACGGCTCGTGGGGGAATGGTGTGTATGCGTGTGTATCGTAACACGCGGAGAGCCACTTTAGAAACGGACTCGGGACGCAAAAACGGTGGAAAAGCAGTTTGCGCGAACGTATGTCCCGTTTCATCTTGTTCACGAATTACTGCCACTTTTGCGTTTCGGCTGGTATCTCGACAAACTGGTATAACCGAATCCGTTCACTCGACGATCGTATTTCGCGGATACTATTTTTGGCGAGCGTTAAAAATTCAGCCGAATTACGCGCACGAGATAATGGACAGTTATCAGCGAATCGATACTCGTTCGAAACAGTATTTCAATAATTCTCAAAATATTACCGGGATAATGATAGTATAATTTATTACGAATCGGGATTAATTACTAGCTCGATACCTTAATTCAAATACAATATGTTTATTTGGATAATTGCTCCGAACAAACGTTTATTTCAATCGTTCGGCATTTAGGTATAAGTCAAAGCAGCTAGCGAGCTAGCACGTTCGCTGAAATCGTGAAAAGACTGCTGAGTTTGAAAATCACATAATTTCAAGTCGAGCGATGTTCATCTTAAGTAAATCATTACCGTCGACGTTTCAAACGTTTGAAAACCAATCTTTCGAGAACTCGTTTGAATGAAAAGTAGTTCCGTCAGATCCAATTCCGCTCGTGCTACCGATTACCGGACACCTCGCGTGCAGCGTTCAAAGGGTTAAAGCTGGTCGCGTGTCGCGCGATAAAACTTCCGTTCCGCACCGGAGCCTCGTTATCCAACTGCATTCTCGTGTCCTTCTGGCCGTCCACGATCCCTTTTCGTCGCGCATAACCCCGGGTGATACGATCCCCGGGATCGAGCATGGCGGAATCGTCGCGGAAAGAAATCAGGAGAAGCCGGAAAGAGGCAGGCGAAGGTTGGAAAGGGGAACGGGGCAAACTCCGTATCTCAAATCGAAAACCGACGACGGCCGGAAGAGAACGCGAGTCGTTATTATTCGCGCACCGGTAAGCCCCGTCTTCCCGTTCCCAGAAGAAGCTTTTCTTCCCTGGCACTCGACTCCACCTTTGGCTGACGGCGTTCCCCTATCCCGGGTTTTCCGCGATCCGGAAAAATATTTCTCCGCGCGGAGCTTCTTTCGAAGCTCGCACGCGAGGGGACAAAGAGACCCGGTACGAGGAGAAAGAGAGGAAAAACCAAGGGTGGAATGTCTGCTACTTTCTCGGCGTTTCCGTGGAGGTGTCGACTCATAACCAATTCATGAAACACCGGGAAACGACGACTGTTCTCCGCTGTTGGGGGAAGGGGGAGGGAAAAAGCGGGAACGACCGCGGAATATTTATTTATCGCCCGTCACGACGCCAGCGGGGCAGACGTTTTTTTTTTCCAAGCTGCGAAGGAATGGGCTTAAACTGCTCGAGCGAGGAGCGAAACGGCGCGAGGGTGGCTAAAGAGAGAGACTCCCTCGAGTTGCACGAGCACGAACTTAATTGAATTTCACGATACTTACGCCCGATCCGAGTAGCTCGCGGCAAATTGTCGCGAAAGCGAGTGGCCCTCGATGGCAATGAGAAAAGTGCTCGAGAAGCGGCGCCGCATTAATTCGTTCGCGGACCGAACCGACGACGGGGCTGACAGCGAATCGTTCCTCGAGAACCGACGCACCCAGTCCTCGTCGAAGATTACAGCGACGTTTCGCTGGAAATATTAATTTTCTGTATTTTTCTACCGCTTTCTGCGCGCCCGTCAACCTCGAGAAACGAAGAAACTCATAGAATACGACGAATATTGTGATCGGTTTGAACATTTTTCATGTTTAATATTTTTTTTCGCGACCCTGTATAATCTGTCACGTGAACGAGAGAATCAATCACGTGGGAGACGTCGGGTTTTTTACTTGATTTTATTTGTAACTTTTAACGTTTGTAATTGGCATCGTATGGAACATTATTTTTAAACGATTTAAAACACTTCACAAAACTTTGAGCAGGTTTCTCCTAAACGATCGACACGTATGTATCTGTTTTCCACGTTTTGAAATAGAATTCTCCGATATTTTCCTCGTGACCCTATTCTAAATAGCTTCGAGTGGGCGTACAAGTTCTTCGATAACAAAGACTGTCGTCATTCAGAAAAACTTCTACGTAAATGTTGGAAAACTAAACACGTTTGCTTACGGAGAACGGTACAAAATGCTTTCTCGTACACTGGTGGGTTACCAAAGTCGGAGGCTAGCTCAAGTCGCTTTGGAACTACGGAGAAAAATATAGGGGTAACAGCTGTCGTTCACGAGATTAATAGAAATCATTTTTTGAAAAACTGATTTACTGATAGAAAGTTTGAGACACTCTGTGATCGCTGAACTAAGGATCCAGCTTTCGACGTCCGCTAGTTAGCCTCGATTATTCGATATTTCGTCAAGCTCCAGCGATGCTGTTGTTTCTCGCACAATCGTAGAGTTTTCGCAGCGTTAATTAGCGGAACAACGACGTTTGAAATGGAAGGATCGAGGCGCGGCGCAATTGGGGATTTCAGTAGATCGTTACGATTGTCGAAACAATGCATGTGGTCCAATTATCGATTTGTTCGTTTGCAAAGCCGCGGCAGCAGTATGGGAATTCCGATTAAAGGCTCGACTCTTTATACCGCCGCGACTTTCCTTTCATTTCGACCTTACGACTTCGTAGGATATTGAAAAGATTTCACTAAAAGTAAACATCGTTGAAACGTTATAGAAATTAGAAAAATTATTTATTTTTCTTAGACACTTTATGTTTTTTTACCCTAAATTTATGTAATTCTCCGTTAGTTCACTATTTACTAAATGCTTTAAAAGAAAGTTTATTTCCATTTTCCAATTTGGTTTTGTTATACGCACAAACTGATAATAATTATTATTACTATCGTTGTTACTTTTTTGTACATTTATCCTAAAATATTTTTGTATCTCTGCCTAATAAAAAAAATATGAACCACTTTAAAGGGCCTGCAAAGGAGTGAAAAACGTAACGATTCAATTACCAATAGTCGATATATCCCCGAAAACAGCGAACGTGTTGCGTTTCGTTAAGCTTGATTCGTCGTTGTCGTTTCAAAAACACTCCGTAAACAAAACTGGCGCAGGAGAAACGTATCTGAGAACGATACAATGTGTGCATAATGGTCGTGAAGCTCCGTGTCGATCCGAGCTCGAGTTCGTCGCGGATGGAGCGAAACACGATGCCGAGTACACAACTACACCGGGAGTGCAAAGAGTTGAAAGGAGCCGTCTCGATTTCTCTGGCTTTGCGTCGCGCGTTAGAAAATCGGTCGCGAATAGAGACGCCGGGGCTATCGATTGTTCTCCGCCATCCCGGGAGCGTTCCTTCCGTGGCATTTTTCTTGGTGTGGCCATTTTTCCGGGCGTCGTTCGCCTCCCTCTTTTTCCAACTTTTCCTTTCTCCCCTTTGCGCCCGTCCAACACCCCTCTTGCACCGGTGGTTCTACCTTTTTCTCATCTTTTTTTTTTTTAATCCCATCACGGAGTCGAGCGCACACCAACGACCCTGTCGTCCGGAGGTCGGTAAATTAAATCTCGAATAAAGTGCAAATAAACGAGTGACAGGGGAGGGGGAGGGCGAACCGGCGGGGTTACCCGGTGTCGCGCAGCCTAGTGGCTGGTGGTCGAAAGTGCGGTGCAAAAAAACGACCAGACGAGGGTGGAAAAAACGTCCGAGCCTCGCGGCGGAGGGGGTCGCGCCGGATAAAAGAGCGTACCGACGCGAGAGTGTAATTTATTTTAATTAGAGTGGCTGCATTATGTAAGCGGGCGAAGCGTCGATGAAAGGGTTTGAAAGGGTCGAGAGATCCTGACACCGGAGTCCCGACCAACACTGCCCCCCGCTGCCCTCACCCTTTGCCGGCGATCCCTCGAACGGACTAATTCGCTACTGGCCCAGGCCAGACCCGATTGAACGTTTGAAAAGACAGTCGGGTTAGTCTGCTTTCGGTAACTTCCGTTTGGCTACTTCCGGCGCGTGTCGTTTGCGGATTACCCTCGGAAAGGGTGGGCCCGAGGGTCTTTGCACAGGTGCGAGACAACTCGTTAGTTGCGTTTCTTTTTCGCGAATATTCTATTTTCGAATGCAGAGCTACGAAGTAATAAGCGTTGCATCGAACTACCAAATATTACTATTTGTTACGTCGTAATTTGAACAAATTTTGGGTAAACTGGCGCGACGTTTAAATAAATAACAGTTTAAAAGAGTTGCTTTCAGGATGGTTTCGATCGACAAAAGTAAGAGCCAACTCGAAGGAAGATAGCTAGAGCACGTTAACCCCTAAATCCGGATCGACGCGAATAATTGCGTGAGAACTACAGGGTAGACGTCGAGTTGCTCCTCGTAGGGTGGAGAATTTGTCTCGCGTAAAGGTGGCGCGAAGAATGGCGTTCAGAGGCGCGTGTACCGATGCGAGGGAGCACAAGTGGTTCTCGGGACGCTACTCACGAGCCTGAGACGCTCGACACCGTGGGGGTTGTTCTTCCTCTCGGCGGACAGGGTAGAGAACTACCGATCCCCGCTGCCTTACCGACACCTCTGATCTCGTTAGGGACGCATTAATTAATTTACAAGATGGCGGCGGCAGGAACGATGACGACGACAGCATAAGAGAGGCACCAGCCACTGTGTAAAGTCGGGATAGGAGGGTTAGGGGTACCACGGCACGTTTTAATTACTAATTGAAACGTTCCCCTACCGCCAACCTTCCCCCGTTCTCCTCTCCCGTAACCGCTCGACCCTCCCTCGTGCTTCCTGCCGCTTCAATCCCATAACTCTGCCGCCTTCCTCCGCCCCGGCGTTTGTCGTTGCCTCCAACCCTATTTCGTTCGTCCCTGCGCCGATCTCGCCCTGTCTTAATATCCGTCTCCGTCGGGGGTACTTAATGTTTTTAAATACTTCGCAGCACACCCTCCTCTCCGTCTGCCTTTTGTCCTTTTTCCTTCCGTCTCGTCTCCCTCATTATATCGTCCCTCGACAACGGGGGATGGTTTCGAACCCCATTCTCGTTCCCGTGGCCGACGCGGCGCGCTCGAATTTATGAGAAGGTAAATCCGTAGCTCCCGCGAATTAATTAATTAAAAACATCACGCCGCCTTAATGACATTCCCTGTCCCTCGTTCGTTCCTCCGTCTTCCGGCGCCCTCTTCGGAGAGGGGGGAGGGGGCCGTCGACTGCCGCCATTCGCGCCGATCCGTCTCCTTCCGCGCGAACATTTGTTATGGAAATCGCGTATAATACCGCCACCTACGAACGCGACCCCTCCTCGCTAATGGCCACTTTTCTCGTTAACCGCAGAATCCGAATAAACAACGGTACTCGTTTTTACGAAACTCTTCGGGGGGTAGGTTGTTATTTCTGTATAAACAATCGAGGATCCTCCGTTCGACGCTCCATCGAGCACCGGTGTCCTCGAGAGCCCGTAACGAGCCGCAATGAATTTAATAGGGGTAGCCCTAAACGGATGAATACGCAAATTCGCCTTATTTCGCTGGAGGGTGTCTGCACGGGGTGGAATAGAATTTTATTTTATACGTTTGCTCCGCTTTGCCGTTTAATTTTCGATGCAACGCGCGCGTCGAGGGGTTTGGATCAACCCTGAGCGTCCGGCCAGAGGTTAACAAGAAAACGAACAACCGGACCGATATCGTCCACGTTAAACGCGACCCCTAGCCGTGCGAAACAACAGGTTCGACAATGCTCGGGGAAAGTGAGTCGGAAATAATGGCGGTAATAATAGAATCGAGATCGATTCCAGTGTGGAAGTGTACCTCGCGAAAGGGAAAGGTTGCGGCCGAGCGAAGCGTACACCAGCCGCAGAATTATTACTAGCGGAGGCCAGGGGCTAGGTCGAGGGGGCGATTTCAATCGCTTCGTTTCGCTCTTTTGCGATCGATTCGTTCGGCTAGCGGTTCGCCACGGTTCGCCTGACAAGGGGCATTAATTTAATTCCAAAGCAAGAAACGCGTGTTCGCGCGAACCGGGAGACACGTTCGCGGGATCGTCGCTCTGCTGGCGGCGTTGAATAATCCGCGATTCGTTTCGCGTTCAAACGCAATAATTCCGAGCACCGAGAAGTTTCGAACGGCCCCGGAACGCAACGAGAACCGTAATCGCGTCGGTGCGAGGACCGTGTCGATTCAAGCGAGACTTTCAGCGCATACCAATGTTAATATTGAGTCTTCGTAACTTTCAGCCCGACGCGCAGAGTAAACGAATAATCATGGATACGGAGAAACACGATCGGGAACGTTCCCTCCGCGCCTCGCTAAAATGGTTCAAACGTTTTTTACAGCGAGCACAAATTTATTAACCCTCGATCCGCTGGTCGTGCGGGATTAGTTCAGTGCAGGAACTAGAGGGGAACTGGATTTTTATTTTCATTTTTACAGTCGAGGTAGAGAATAGTACTTGTAGGAATAGAATTGATATCGAAAATCGAGAAAACGCGTTTGGAAAGTGAAACGCGTAACGCTCTAGACGTTTTTTTGAATAAATAAGCTTGCCTAAGGCTGAACGGAGATTAACGCGATTGTAATTTTTCGCGATAGAAAAAAGTAAACGGCTTCGTCGTCTATTAATAACAGTTCCCTGACGTCGTTAATGCTTTTATATTCTCTTGCCAGGAATTACGATCCACCGCAACAGATATAAACGACGATACGTCATAAATGGAACCTCTGCCGAAAGTGGGTCCTTCTCGAAAGCGAAAATTTAAACACGTAGCACTAACCGCGCCGTTTAGCAAAAAAATTAATTTTACCATTCCCGACGGGTTAAAGGATAGCCTTGGTTAACGCATACACGCACGCACGCTATCCGTGGCAGTCTCTCTTTTACGACTCGCGGCACGTTTAACGGCCAACTAAGCTTTTTAATAATTCGCCGACCGGTAATTAGTTCGTAATTTAATGAGGCAGCCGTAAAACTCTGCCCGGGGCCACCGGAGGACCGACCGCCCCGTAATTACTTCTCCGTATATATTTCACAATATAATCATCCCGTCTCTGGACGCGTTTTCTGGACCTCTCCGCGGCCGGAAGCAAGGACGAAGGCTCCGCGAACGTTTGGCGACCGGATTCGCGAAAAGGAACGCTGTCGACGATGCGAAGGGTGCGAGAAAGAAGCTCGATGGGACTAACTCGCGGGAATTTGTTATTAAAACCCGTGGCTCGACGTGAAATAATGGCTGTCGACGCTGCCTCCGGGTCTCCAGAGGCGTATTCGTACACGCTTCCCGAATATTGCCTTTCGCGACTGGAAATCACAGCGTGACAATCTATTCTCGGTTTATGATGCCCTCCCACGTCCGTTTCCACTCCTCCTGACACCCGTTGCTTAGCCTATTTATGCTTTAACCCGTACTAGCGGGATGCTCGAATACCCCAAAATATATCGTTCGTAAAATAAAAAGCACCTCGTCGTAATTATTCTTCTTTTATACAGTCGATTATACAGTATTAAACGCATCTGTGCATTAACAAAATATTTATAATATAACGTGAAAACTGAATAAAACAAAGATCTACCCTTACCGTTTTAATATCCGCATAAATTAAAGAACATCCGCGCTAGTTTTTAAAACGTCCCTCGAGCGTGCTTCGCGATACCCCTGCATTTATGCACCGATTCGCGAATTATACTCTCCGTCTTGCAGTTACAACACCGTTCATCACGCAAGACGTAACATTAATCCGTGGCTACTATGCTCGACACGCTACACGACATATTCCCCGCCCGTCATACAGAATTCGCCCGTTGCGATGGTCGTGGTTGTCTGGAAGCCGGTCTTGCACGCTCGAAAATAGTCCGCGCGCCTTTCCGCCCCGTCCATAATTCACCTATTACCGATTCCCCGACTACATCGGTAACACGTGTAAGATCGAAAGTAGACAGGATCAGAGGTCTAGCCGACGCTCGGTTAACAATTCCTACACGCGATCTCGTCCCGAGACCCGTTTGGGGTAGGCCAGGGGTTCCCAATCCTGCCCTATGGCCCACGGATTGTAACGGATGGTGAATGAAATCAAACACATTTATGTGCGGTGCTTATTAGATTGGATAGTTAATTTTTCTCTCAATTATTCCACGAAGAATAACGAATGCAGTTTTAAAAAAAAACAGCGTGACAGCTAACAGTTCTGGGTTATTGAACATGGAGTACGAAAGAGCAACTTCATGAAATAATAAAAAATTTACAATTCGTTTTCTATCAAAATTACTTCTTGCGCGAATGTTACCCTTTATTTATTATTGACGAGAATTTTGCCCATCTTTTATGGGCCTCGAAGGCCGCCCGATTCACGTCTATTTTTCTCTACGGATTTGGGAATGATAATTATTGCGATCGACACAATTTTAGAGCAACGCAGGTGTGACAGATCAAAGGAAGGTTGGGAGACACTGGGGTAAGGGGTTAGCTCGTACGTGTCCCGCAAGGATACGGCATTTAACGCTCGCGATAGCAGGATCTCGACGAGTCTCCTCGGCCGTCTTTCCTGGGGAATATACTGCCGCCATAAATCAGCGGTTCGATCGGCGACGGGCAGCCGGCCGGTCGATCCTCTTCTTTCTCCCGGCTCCCTCAATCCTTGCCCCGGCCGATGCCGTGCCACCAGGACGCCCATTAACTGCCTTTTTTGCGTCGTGTAATGACCTTAAAGCGCCCACGGTTTACGAAGCCATTCGTTAGGGCCGGAGCGCGCGTCGGTAATCGCGCGAGAATGCGCCTCTCCGCGGGCATTGTTGCGTAGGACCTTTTTCCTCTCTCTCTCTCTCTCTCGGCCAGTTCCTTTTTTCCCTCCGAGTCCTCTTGGTTTCGTCTCTGTTCGTCCGCCTTGTTTCTAGCCTCGATCTTCCTCACGAACCGCTCGGGCCCGGTTTCTCTCTGCCCGGCGTTCCACACCCTCTTTCTCCTCGTTCCCTCTCGTTTTTCTTGTTCCAAGGAGCCGGTGGTAAAGGGAGGAGCAGCTGAAGAAACGGGCGAGATAATAGGGGAGAAGCCCGGCACCGTCGAGCACGCGAAATAAAGCGACGATCGTAATCCACCACGGGCTTTTCAATTACCGGAACTCTTCCCTTTCTCCTTCCTCTTGTTCGTCCCCTTCCTCCCCGTTTCTCCAGCCAGCTCGCTTCCACTTTGCCGCCGCCTCCTTCCGACGCGTTCTCTCCCCCGCTATCTCCGGCCCCCTTATCCGCCGTTTGACGGAGCGATAAAAATGTTTCCTCCGTTCCCCAACCCCCTTGCTACGGTGGATATTCTAAAGGCACTTTATGGCAGGCTATTCTGTTTGCTCCTTATTTCGTTGTCGTTTCTTTCGCCGTGTTCCCTTTCTCTCTCTCTCGGTCTATGTCGTCCCGAGCAACGCTCCTTTTATTCCCCGCCCCGTTCCAGCTTTTTCTCCTTCCCGATCGGGCAACGAGCACCCTTTTGCCCTCCGACATGGCGTATCCTCGACGAACAGCTCGTTCTCGCAAAGACCGGCTCGCCGGAGAACCGAGAAATCGCTGAAAATCCAACCGTCTCGATTGCTCGACGCTCCTCCGCGACGGATGCTCGTATTCATCGCGATATAATGTGACTAGACGCGAGATTTCTTCCTCTAAACGCGAACACTGTTACCACGAAACAAGTGCAAACGTGATTCATTTCGACGAGAACCCGTAGCAGCTATTCTTGTAACTGTTTTTATCCCCTGGTTTGGCTCCAGCTGCGTCAGAGTACACTTCAAACGTTACATTGTTACGTTAAGCGGTCGCAATTCAAAGTTCTATCGCTGTACAACTATTTTCATCCCCTGGTTTGACTCTAGCCGCGTCGGAGTGTACTTCGCTATTATGTTAAGCGGCCACGACAATCGAAAGTTCAGTGCTATTGGAAGGTCCCTGTACGGTCGCGACGCGACAGTCATCGAATGGAAAGACGCGGTTTCCGGCGGTCGCCTCGCGGAACACGTAACCCGAAAAAGCTTACAAAACGGGCGTCGACGGGGCGGAGCAAATTCAATCTCCGGAAAAATAACGAGTCGCCGGATCCCGGCAGCTGCAACAGCCCGGATCGTCCCGGTTCGCGGTCGGTTACGAGCAATTTCCGCGATGCATCGTTGCGCCGGGCCATCGGCACCGCCTAATGGAAAAAGAAAAAGCAATCGTCGCGGTTTCTGTATTCAATAAAGCCCCGAGATAGAGAGACCGGTCTACCCTCCGGGGGTTGTATCGAACGCGCACACGGGGACAAAAAATGAAGAGGACCGTAGATAGCCCGCCGCGGAACTCTGGCGAAGAAACGAAACGAAAAAGCGGAAAAGGGATCGGCGATTCGATGCATATTGCGCTGTCGGTCGGCGTTTCGCAATAGCGATACCGCCGTGTCCGCGTGTGCGCGAAGAGCGGCCGTAAAACCGTCGCTGTCGTGGTTAGAAGTAATTGGCCGCAACGGTAACGTCGATGGGAAACGCAGCCGCTTCGAGGTCGGTCGGACGATAACGATAACAATAATATCGATCACCCGGGGGACGAGTTTTGCGGCAAGGGCAAGGGACGACGGACGGACGCTACGGTGTGTGTGTGTGTGTGTGTGTGTGTGTGTATGCGTGTGTGCGCGACGGCAGAAGGGGGTGGATAGTGTACACGGTTGGAAGGGGGATGGGTAAAGCTGTCCGGGGGTGGTGATGGCGGTGGTGGCGAAGCACTCGGAGCGCGTTGTTGCATAAAATTGTAAAGCCCGGACCGACGGTGGCGGCGCCGAGCCGAGATAGCTGCAAACAGAGGCGAGTTAATTTAAAAATGCAAATTCTACCGCAGAGCTCCTGGCCCCGGTCGTCGGGGAGGCACGGGGGGTGCGGAGAAACACCGAGCCAGGGACGGAGAAACGAGAAAAAGAGGGTACCGCGACGCGGAGGAAACAGAGAGAAAACAACGCGCGACGCTGTGGGACGGGGTAACGCGTTCGCTATTTACGGTGTATCTATAAATCATCTCGTCCGTGAATTTTTGTACGATTCGCGACACCGTTCGTCGCGTGTAACGGGGAGAAGAGAGCGTCGCGACGCGCCGGGAACGCTGGGAAGTTTTTTGCCAACCGATAGACTCCGCGCGCCGGGGTTAATTCGGTCGGTGTACGTTTCGCGTAGACCCGAGCTTTGATTATTGATAGAAAATTCGGAATCTGTGGATTTGTGATCCCTCTATAATCCCCGCTGTTTTTGATCGAATGTATTTATATACTACTCGATTTGCGCAAATATTAACTATTAAGCAATTCGAGCATAAGATTCTGATCCCTGTATTGGTGCACTTTATCTGCTGCGAAGCTCTAATATAAAATTTAAAATCCAAGTTCGTACAGCTTCGTTTTAACTATGGTAAAGTAAATACGGTGGAGTGGCGTTATATCGCCGCAGATGGGGCTGTAGGAGATTAACGTTCTCAGATATACTAAACGTCCCTTCGTTACTTCGTCAAAACCACATTACCGCGGTGGGAGGGCGACGTTCGTGTTCCGTCCGATAATCTACAAACTGTACCTCGAATTAAAATATTATTATTATTAAACGTCTTCCTTACGCGTATCTGCATAAATTTCATTAAGCAACACAAGTTGATTAGAACGAATACAAGAAACTTGAAAATAAAACGGAAACTGTATCCAATTATTTCCTCGAGTAACCGTGTTTTCAAAAATCCACTGTTCCCTATTATTTATGTAACGAATTATCTAATTAAGTGGTAAATATCGCGGTTAGAACGAAGTAAAAATGTCCGTCGAAATGGAAACAATAAATAATTTTGTTTGCCGTCTCTCGCAATGTTTCGCGCAGAGAAATATTTAGCTTTCGTGTTTATTTAAACATCGTTTCGTGCTCGAGTTTTCAATCATTACGCGATATTGTTTATTTTTCCGCTCGATATGAATATTGATTAACGAATGTTCGTCGAGCAGAACTCGTAGCAGGGGAAAGAATATCCTTATCGTTCAATTTTACGCTGCAGGCGAGCGTAGTCTGTGCACAGCGTTGGTCCGACTACCGCTGTCTGACTAGCTATCGTCTTCGTCTACTTCGACGCGTCGCGCAATTTTGAATCCTCTTAACAGAGTACTTTTACGTTAATCAGCTTTAGCGAAAAACTTACGAAAATACCACGCAACGTTTTTACGCGTCTTAAAACAGTTCATTTCGTAAATAATCAGATTGATATAAGTACAGAGCGGTATAGCGTTCCCTCGTCTTTCGTCTTCAACCTTCGGTACGAGCTCGATTATTACAGCTACGTTTCCATTTCCTTGAAATTCTAGTTGCAGAGAATTAATAGAAAATCCTTGGAAATTAACAACGTAAAATCTTGGAAATACAAGCAAACGAGATTTCCAATTTTGCATTTTCCGCACGATTTTCTTTTCATAAACGATTCGAATTCCTCGAACCGACGCTGCGAGACTTTTTTTGTTTTATTCCGACAAAGTGGAAACCGATTGCGCGGTTCGTTTCCCCGCTATCAGCTGCGCGATTCTCACGGCCGGTAAACAAGACGAAAAAAAAAAAAATAAATAGATTCGCCTCGACCGAGGGCAGCAGTCGAAACCACCGCAGCGCGCCGGAAATAAAAGTTCGCGTTCACTAATTGCCGCGATGATGGATGCGCGCAGTGACCCAGTGACACGTGGTTGATTCTAGAAATCGGTTGCCGGTATACCCTGTGGGGCCATTAAAAATTCCATGCATCCTCGAGTGAGGTCGCCGTCCAATGTAGTCATGAGAGAACCGGCGGAATTACGCTTGCGTGTCAACTTCCCGATGAATCTTCTCGTACCACGTTGCGGTCGTGATTCCGATAAATAAATAAATAGTGACCGGAGGGTAGAAGACGGAATGCAACCACCCAGACAAATGTTTATTACGAATTATGAGGGCTGAATACGGGAGGACGTTCGAACAACTACTTTCACGAACTCCTGGATTTTAAATAAAGCATTCGAGTAAAAGGTATATTCTCGTAGAAAAGAGTCTGCAAAACTCGTTCCACGTTTGAGCCGAAATAAAATGTCAGCAACTACGATGTATTAAACGCAACACGAACGAAACGATCGTTTAATATTGCAACTGAACAATACCAGTCGTTTGGAGTATCTTCAAACCCAAATTTATGGCTTGAATCACTTCGTTCAAATTAACAATTGCGATCCAAAAAATCCTGTAAAATATGAGCCATGCGAATGGGTAATAAATGTGTCGATAAAATTGAATTTGTCGTTTATTTTGCGTTACGATATTACGGTGGGAAGTAAAATTGTCATAGGCACAACCTGTGCGAACTATTATTATAATCGATGGCGCGATGAACACATTTTCTACATTATTCTCTTTGCCCCTGCTACCGGGACAAAGCCTGTACTTTCACGAGAATGTATTTTACGCAACGGATGATAACACGGGCCGCCATAGAACCTCTCGAGGTTCGCGAGAAACTCTCAATGGCGCCGCTACGAGTGTCGAGTGCAAAGGGTTGAACACTCGACGAAAAAGTGGAAAAAAGAAAAAGGAAAGATCCGTATTCCGATTCACCGGCAAAGCCATCCGCTCTCGTCGCGCTTCAGCGGCAGGATCAACGAATCTGAATTTCACGGGGACGAACGATTTCCTTCCTGGCCGTCGTCGAATCCCGGTTGAGAACCTCTGGGTGCAATCTTGTACCAACTGGGGTTTGCGGGGTCTTGGGAGACGCGACTCCGGTTCGTAACCTCCTCTCTCGGGGTCCTGGCTACGACGAGAGTGGAGTGAGGAATAGGGAAACAGGCGGCGTGGGTTGGTTGAGGTGGAATACCGTGGGGTGAGTGGTAAGGAGACTACTTGCTGAGTGGAGGGAGGGTTGGAAAGGAAGGAGGAAGAAAGAGTAGGCGTGGGAGGATGGGGTAGTCGGTGGCTCGGGATATATCCGTAAGGTCGGGGCTGGTTCGGTGGTGTGGGTAACGGTAGTTGGGTTGAGACGAGGCGCCGCGGTGAAGGAGTCGCTCACTCACTTACCACCCTCATGGCTCCGACCACCAACCCCAATACCACGCACACCACCGACCACCTTCCTCTTTCCCTTCCCGCGTCGCTCCGTCCTCTCGACAACCGCCGCCACCATCTCTTGCCTGCACCTCGGTGCCCGCCGTTGCTTGCCAAGTTGCTTGCCTGCCTGCCTGCCTGCCTGCCGGCAGACCAAGTCGTCCCTAACACTACAAAGTCTATATATCCACGGTGTACCCAACGGCCCACCCCGCCTTTCTGCCTCTCGCTCCTTTTCAGGCCACCCCTTTGAGAGGTACCGACCCCCATATTGATCGTGGCGCGAACCCTCTTTGCTGGAAAGGCTGCTGCCGTGCCGATCCCGACGGGGCCGCTAGGTGTAAGTAAACTTACGCGAATGAAGGTCGGACCGCGTACGTATGCAACCCCCGTAACTACGTGTACGTATCCTCGGTTCACGGATAACGGGACGAGAGGGCGAGTATACATGCCCGGAAAACGGGGAAGGTGAGAAACATACAGGGGGCCGAGGGGAACGTCTCTCTCTCGCGACAACATCGAGTGCTTTCGGTGTTTCAATGCCGAGAAGGAAAACGATGCGTTTGCGCCGGGGTAGATAAGGCTTCTGAATACACCGGCCGGGGATCGAACGCATTGTGCGGAAGAAAAAAACGTCTGGGAACATGGAGGATGTCTGGTAACCGGTTGGCTAGGGGACGTTACGTGATCTCTGTAAACGGGACAGGTATACGCGCAAACGGAAACGATCGAATCGATGGAGATGAGCCTGCGGTCCGTAAATAATTAGATCCATCCGCAGTCTTGACCTATCGCCTAGCTGGTTCACAAATGGATATCTGATGCTACGAAGTATTTTTCGTTCGCATAAAGGAACATAGATAAATATTTTCAACCCTTTTCACTCGGAGACTTTTCTTTGACCACCTACCATTAACTCAAACAAAATTTCTTACCAAATAGATAATAAATATATCTTCTTTTTTAATTTACTACGCTTTGGAAAGAAGAGAGCTTTTTTAAACCACTTAATTTCATAGTGGTGAGACTCGTAGGTCAGGGCTAATTATACCTCGTAACGTAGCGCACGAATGTACGGAACACGAGTCTCTGCATACACGTTCAAAGGATATCATTAGTCGTGTGCAGTGTGTTATTTGTTCCGGGATTTGTTTATTCTGCACTGTTTTAGCGCCTTTATTTATAGTACCTCACGCCTACCGCCAGTATGTATTTACTTTAGCCCGCCGTGGGCTTTGCCTTACATTACATCGTACTTAATTATTTTGGTACTGTCAGCGTGGTTTTGATAACGTTTCGAAGACAGATAGCGCAACATTATGTCATTGTCAGACAATTTATGATTGCGTCTTGTGATAAATGGACCGTTGACACAAGAAGTTAAGAAAAGAAGCTGGATATTATTTCTGTTCTTGCGATAGTAGACTTTTCAGTTGTTGAGATATGTTAGATTTGATTCGCACTAAAATTTTGTATCGCTATAAATACTTCGTTTCTCAAGAAGAATATATCCCATACCATTGGAAATGAACGTACGATTAGTGAAGCGATCTTTTGAACTAAAAGTTTTCAAAAATATCGTGCCTCAAGTTACAATACACTAAGATCAACGAAAGTTCTTTGGTTTCGATAATATGTTATGACGCCACGCGTTCCACGCAGAATTATCACGCATAACTGTACCGTATACCGCAATTGGAAACAAATTTTGCGAGGTTGTGAATTTTGGTTATGTACTCTCGCGATGTTATACAAATCGGTTTGTCTATGTCAAGTTATTGATACAGGCCTCAGCCAATATATGGATCGAATGTTGACACGTTGATGAGCTGGTAAATATAATTCAACAAAATAACTGATACGTCAAGCCAAACGTACGCGTGGTACAGTTTGTGTATGTCATTTAAATGTCTCGCGTTATTTTTTTGCTGTTTTCATGAGCATATACAGGGCGTTCGGCCACCCCTGAGAAAAATTTTAATGGGCGATTCTGATTGACAGGACTGTATATGCTTAGTTCGAGTATCGAATTCGTTCTGTTTGCAAAGTAAAATTGCACCTTTAACTTAAGCCTTACTACTCTTAACAGTTATACTTTATTTGCAAAACGTTAGGCCCACGTTTCTATTATTCAAAGATTCCGGTTCATCGAGAGGAGGCTTTTATCACGCTTTTGTTTTATGTTACGAATCGTCTCCTCGTCGAACATACGACAGTTTCCAAAGTTCGCGATGCACAGAGATCGGTTTCGACGTGGCGGAGAAGAACGCCCACACGGCGATCAGACGAAGGCATTTCAGATATCATCGGCGCGAGGCGCGACGAAGGCACGCGGCGAAGACAATCCGACGACATCGAAAAATTCAGCTCGTCCGGCACTCGGGTGTGCAGGCTCGTCGTCTCCGCGCGGGACGAGTCAGTTCAGCCGATAAAAAGGAGAGAACGGGGCGAATTCCCCGAGGACAGACGCAAGAAAACACGCACACACATTCGCGTCGAACGACTTCTCAAAGGAAGGAATCCCCGGAGGAGCCGTATTACGTGCCTCGTTCGACTTTTCTAGAAACGAAAGGGCTCGAAGAGAGATCCGTTTCCTTCTCGCCAGGCGGGACGAAGAACCGACCCCCTGTCTCTCGTTACCCTGTAATGGCCAGTCGCTATTTATCCAGGCGAAAGCCACCGGGAGTCAGCCTCCGGTTACGACTGTCGTCTTCCTGGAAAGGAAAGCCTGACGAGCGCAGAAGGTGTACACCTCCTTCGAGGATAAATCGACGGTAAAAGAAAACACGACGTAGAAAGAAAGAAATAGAGGGAAAGATGGAGAGGGGGAACGGAACAAGTACGAGCGGATAGTTCCGAGAACGATCCATCCATCGGAAGAACGGAAGAGGCGCGTCGCGAGAGGAATACAGAAAGTCGGAGGCATTATCATAAAAATGCGGGGAATCTCGATGATCTTGGATTTATGTCGGAACCGAAGATGCTTAGCGCGAGATAAGTTTCGTGGAATCGGCGTAGCCGGGCTAGCGCGGATAAAAGGGAACCGTATGAATCGCTGTTGCCAAAGTTTCGACGTGTCGTAGAATTTTTATGCCACCGGTCTCCACCGAGCAAGCTTCTGGAAAAGCTGCTACCGTTACGTTTGCTTCGGGAATACGTTTGTTCCGACGTCGGGATTTTTATGCGGTGTCTCTTTATTTCTTTGCGCCGGGGCTATGAAACGTGAGCCGGGAACAGAATTGAAACGTTATTACGCCGCTGTAATATCGTCGAATCCGTTTCGAGAACGTTCAAAGTCGAAGGACTCGCGAGATTGGATGTTAACGAAAAAAATTACTAAAAATTTAAACATCGTTAACGTTTTGGTAAAATTCATGGCACACGATACGAGTTATCCTTTAAAATATAAATCCAGTGACTTATGGACGAGAGTGTACGAGTAACAAGCGATCAATTATGTTTCGGTTTGTATACAATTAAACCGTACGTAGGATAAAAACGACTGCAGGCTCCCGAGGCAATTCCATCGAGACATTCCTGCGAAGAAATTCCCCATGAATATTAAATACGCGAGACCCCATCGCGTTTTCGCAACAGTTCCCTCTAACGATTAGCCGAGCCGGGCTTACAAAAGGATACTCGTCTCGACGGCTTTCTAAATCACAGGTTACCCTATTTCATTTCCTTTCGCCCGACGCAACGGTCCTTCAGACGCGACTGAACCGCTGGAAGGGATGATACCGAGGCGTCGGGGTAATGGACCGAGCCAGAGGTGCCAGTGGATGAGAGACGAAGGGTAATTGAGAAGAGGAGATTTACTTGGGGGTCGAGAGAGGCTGCGAGAGGGTAGTTTACGATGTTGCTCCGGATGGGGGCGCAGTTATCGGGGACAGGAAAAGAGCTCGCGCGTTTATGTGGATGAAGAGGAGAGAGAGACACCATTTTGCCGTATCGACGACAAAACTGTCGCTCGTAAAACTTCCCGTCGATAATATCTTCGACGCCAGGGCCTTCGTGTCTCGTAGGATATTGGCAGCGACGTTTTCGGTAGGACATTTCGTCGAGCCCTAACCAACCCTCCGCGGTTATCGTCTCTATTTGAGAAACACGAGGGGGTAGATAGTTTCTGGAAACCAAGGCCGATAACCAGAGTATGGGATAAATGTGACTGTTTAAAAATATACTGATATTCTTTTCCTTATTTAATTTAGAAAACTATCGGATATTTTTATTTGTTCCTGTATTTTACATTTCGTTTTTATCGCGATGAAAATTTATTTAGTTTCCGTCTGAGAACGTATCGATCAACGGGGGAGTTGCAAACTCATCTCTCGGAATGAAATTCCTGGCTGAAAGTGTTTCTTCTTCGTTGGGAAAGGAGGAAGCGTCGGTAACTGCGAGGCAAATAAAAATAACTTGCCTTGATTTTTACGTCTGGCACCTTTTAACCGGCTCGACGATTTTCTATGTTATTTACCTTCCCGCTTTTTTCTCGTTGGGAACGACGTCGGAATCGAAGGAGGGCCGCCCGTAATTTAATTGCACCCCGGGAACATCGACGGACAAATATTTTATTTCATCGCGAGACGGGGAAGAAGTCGGAAGCCCCGGCGTTTCCACCGCGGATCGTTTCGTTACTTTCGTTCTCGATATCGTCGCCTCGCTCGGGAACGAAGAATCGTCGACCGTAAAAAGCTTCGATGAAATCGGCAGAATCGCGTTAAGCGAGGCGAAAGTGGGCTTGCACAGGGTCTAGGATAAGATTCCGCGTGATAAACCTTAACGCTGGTTTTACGG
This sequence comes from Colletes latitarsis, assembly GCF_051014445.1. Classification (NCBI taxonomy): domain Eukaryota; kingdom Metazoa; phylum Arthropoda; class Insecta; order Hymenoptera; family Colletidae; genus Colletes; species Colletes latitarsis. The sequence continues at coordinate 48,243,555 of NC_135134.1, forward strand.
CTCCCTTCTTCCTGGAACCTTCCGCCTGATACGCGCATCGTCGAACATCTATATAACTTGACAACGATTACCTTTATCCGACGGTGTTTACCGTCTCTGATAAGGGATCGGTTCTGTCGAGATCCAACAAATCGGCGTCCGTGGATATTTGCTCTCTCTGTTCTCGATGCAACGATAAAGCGGGCTTTGTAATTGACAGTAAATACTGCTGGTTGCAGGAAAAGTAAAAAAGTATGACTTTAGATAGTGGAACAGAAACTAGGTAGTAGATACTTTTCTCTAAATTTTTTAATTCCGTATAAAATTCCCCGTTAGAATAATTCAGCTGTTCCGAGCAGCGATAAATTTTCATGTTCGAACATCTACTACGGTCATGAGAAAATCAAGTGGTCGGTCAAGGCCATTGCCCTAACTATAAATCATGTCAGCAGAGAATCTGGACTTTTACGACTGTCTGCTTGTCTCTCGGCTTAACCCTCCGTAACCCCGTGACGACTCTGTGGTCACGTACTTAAATGTGTATACAATCTGAGGACACACACGCATCGAATAGCTTGTAAATTATGTGCTGTACGAAGAATTGTTATTTCCATCCTCTAAACAGCTCTTGCGTATCGACTCTGCTAACTAAAAACTAACTACCATTTGCGGAGACTGCGCGTACATAGTCGTAGCCGAGGAATTTTTTTATTTCAATTTTTTAAATGAAATATGGAAAATGGTACCTTTGGTAACAAATTCTTATGGTTCATCCTGCATAATTTAACCGTACAATAATATCGTTTAACGAAAGTTAAATACAATTATGTGTTCATTCGTATCTTCATCTATCCCTACTTGGGTAGGGTTAACTGTGAATATCCGCTATATTCTTTATTTTGATACGATCCAATATGACAAATTCAAGATAGTTTCACCTTATAAACACTATTTTAACCTGCTTTCGCTCGCGTTGTTCCAGAGGAATTCGATATCGCCGGCCGAGCGCGAGAAATACAGCAGGCCGCGAAGTACGCCGGACCCCCAGCACCACGAGCACATGCACCTCAAGAAAATGAAGAAGGAACAGGACAAAGACATAGGCCATGTAAGTATCTACGATGGTTCTCCATGTTCGAGCAACGGTGGCGTATCTTAATAAAGCCGTACACGCTTTCCCCGACAGCAAAGCGATGGTGAAAAGAGCGACCAGGACTTGGTGGTGGACGACGCCAGCGAGGGGCCAGCGAGTCCCGCGGCGAATGGCACCTCATCGCCGAGGGAGAACGGCCTCGACAAGCTGGGTCCGTCCTCGGTGCCTTTGAGCAGCCAGGTGAAGAAAGAAGTGCCGCCACCCTCGCCGAGAAGCGGTACCAGCAGCAACGCTAGCACGCCGTCGGCCAAGAAGATGGAGGAACGGGAGAAACCGACCACTCCGATCTCAAAACCTGTCACACCTACGTCAGCGGGTTCGTTCTGCCTTCTCTTTTTCTCGGTGAAATAGTAATCGAGTTTGGAGCACCGTTGATCCTTCGTTGCACAATGTTTCCAACGGGGAACTCGGTGAAAAAGATTCCTAAAAGACATCTTGAGAGGACCATTCTTATCGATGACAAAGCTATGCCTCTAGAGTTTTATTGTAGATCTCTGGGGGCACAATCGTGCCTCTAACGAATCACGTAAAAGAGTTACGAGTATTAATTGTTCGACAGCCAACAATCTCGCGAAGCATCCAACTTATCTTGCGCGTCTCAAAGATATTTTCGACAGCTGTATTATCATAATTACCATGCATTCTGCTAAGGTTCCGCAACGTTTGATATTTGAAACTTTCACGTATCCTAGATACGTGATGTTATTCGAGGCTTCCAGGTATAAGTTTCATCAGACACCCGGACGAGCCACTAATACGTTTACGCGTCTCGTGGTTATCGTCTATTTAATGTAACCACGTTCCCGTCGCGGATCATTGATCAATTTAGATTCGTAATCGATCAACTGACAGTATCAACCGTACGATTCAACAAACTCCACGCGAACCCATCAATTTCCTTTCCTTGTTATTGCTTCTCATCTTAAGAGAATCGTAGTTACGCGGTCCAGTCGATTACTTAACGTCGTGTTCGCATTAATCAAGAAGATGAAAAATACTCAGCACGCCTGACGATAAATGTCTGGTCGACAGGTGGTAGCAGCTCCGGCTCCGGTGGTCTGAAACCGTCGAGTTCCAGCAAACCGCTGGTCTCGGCTTCGGCGGTCGGCCCTTATCCGCCACACTATCCGCCGCCACATCATCCACCCGCAGGACCTCATGCGGACATGTTGGGTTATCCTCCGGCAGCCCTGAATGGATATCCCACAAGACCACCTCTTCAGCAACTGTACGACCCTCACGGAACCATGAGGGCACCACTCGGACCTTTCGGCGTGCCCGGTGGCAAACCGTAAGTGCTTTACTTCTGGCTTGATGGGTTCCTTTCACGGCAACGATGGTTCTCGTCTTTCCTTTGTCACTTTGCGCGCTGATTTTAAATTATGGGACGCGGGTAAAACATGTTCCACGAGTGGACGAGGAACTCGAAACGGACGTTCAAATAAGAACTCGTGGGGATAGGAAAACACACAAAGTGTATGATACTGAGCGTGTATGGCGATACAGATACAATCGCTATAGTACATTTTCAACCATTGCAAGGACGATAGAGTGCTTAATTTTAACGTTTTGATAACTTGCTTTTTCAAAGGCTCTGTCAAAATACTCGAATAACCAACGAAAGCAATCAACGCGTAAATATTTTTCGCCGATGGTTTTGGGAAATGTATGCCTCCTCGAAGAAAGAAGTTATTGATAAAGTTAAATTCAGCTAGCTCAGAACCTTTGAAGCAAGCGTTAGCCAAAGTTTTGACCACTTACCCCCGGAACCACTGCAGCGACAGCAACCCTCGTTTTTAAACTAATTAAACTTTCCAACAAGTTGTCCTTCGCATGGTGTCCTCTTTGATACCATACAACTTATTAATTATTTTGCCGGCGGCTGTGCCGCTCGAAATGCACCGGTTTTCGTTTGATCGTCAAAGTTAAGCTGCTATAGCCACGGTCAGTGCTCCGATAAGTGATCATCTGTAAAGTGAAAATTAAATCATGATTACGGGATAACTTGAGGATATTAGCAAAAACCTCGAATTTTCTTATCATCATCTAGACTAGAATACACTCTTAAGTTGACCCTAAACCTTTCAAAACTTTAAACGTTCTAGGGTTAAGAATAAAGAAAGCTAGGATCCTAGAATCTCTGCAATATTTTATTTTCTAATGAATGTTATCGTCCGTTCTTCGCGCGAGAGAGAAACTCGAGGAAGATTGCTACGGTCCTAACAAAAACCATGAGATTTTTTTTTGATTCGCAGAGCGTACAGTTTCCACGTATCGAGCGAAGGCCAGATGCAGCCAGTGCCCTTTCCACCTGATGCTCTAATTGGACAAGGAATACCGCGTCATGCGCGTCAGATAAATACCCTCACGCACGGCGAGGTGGTGTGCGCCGTAACGATCTCAAATCCGACTAAATACGTTTACACCGGCGGCAAAGGATGTGTCAAGGTCTGGGACATCAATCAGGGCGGCAGCGGTAGCGCGAAACACGTTTCGCAACTTGATTGCTTGCAACGAGACAACTACATCAGGTTGGTTACACGTTACGGCACATGACACATTAACTTTCCACTTCGTGTAGCAAACGCGATTCGGTCCTGAATAAATTCTGATTAGCGCCCACTGTGCCGCTGTTGCGGTCGCATTTAACGATACGCGCCGCGTCCTGCGAAATAATTACGATACCGCGGGAAATGCCTTGGTTACTAATAAGGAAACTAATTAGTCTCGCGAAAATAATGTTGGCTGATACTCGCGTTGAGAAAAAATCTTGTTCCTCTCGGTCCGATTTAGTATTTTCTATTCTAGAATTCCAATTACATTCGATGACATTTAAAAAGGACTATGTTTAGAATAAGTAGAACTTGGAAGTATACTTTATATCTTATCAAACGAACCGAGGTTGCACGGAATCCTGAAGTCGATAATGTCACGCGTTCACAGTAAAGTGCTCGAAACGACTGAAACTGTCAACAAGACTTATCGTTTTCATTTGCGTTTTAAACATACTTTGAAGTAAACAACTCCGTTTACGATCGACGTAATGAGAATTTAAACAGCAACGAGGAAAGGCAAACATTTTTCGATACAAAATGATTCATAGCATTGGAAATTTTTCGATACAAAGTAATTTACAATATTGGACATTTCTCGATGTAAAATAATTAAAAATATTGAACATTTTTCCGTACAAAATAATTAAAAGCATTGCATCAAACCGTTACACTACGCAGAACAATAGAGTGCACGGTCATCGAATGCACGTGAAAATTCATGCAAAAACTGCGGCGATGTAGATTTACCGAGCAACACGTTTTAATGTGTGCATTGATTTGCGTTGGTAATTACAATACAATCGACTTAAAGATAATCATACTAACGATAAGTGGCTGGAGCATTGTCATCGTATACCTGACAAACTGAAATACTTCTTTCTTTTATTAAACAGATCAGTGAAACTGTTACCAGACGGCAGAACCCTAATAGTGGGAGGTGAGGCGAGCAATCTGAGCATCTGGGATCTAGCGAGTCCGACGCCAAGAATCAAGGCGGAACTGACCTCGAACGCGCCAGCGTGTTACGCTCTGGCCATCTCGCCGGACTCGAAGGTCTGCTTCAGCTGCTGCAGCGACGGAAACATTGCCGTCTGGGATCTGCAGAATCAGTCGTTGGTCAGACAGTTCCAGGGTCACACGGACGGCGCGTCGTGCATCGACATTTCCGCCGACGGGTCGAAACTCTGGACAGGCGGCCTGGACAACACGGTGCGCTCGTGGGACCTTCGAGAAGGCAGACAACTTCAGCAACACGACTTCACGTCTCAAATATTCTCCCTCGGCTATTGCCCGACCGGGGAATGGCTGGCTGTTGGCATGGAGAACTCGAACGTCGAGGTTCTACACGCCACCAAACCGGACAAATATCAACTCCATTTACACGAATCTTGTGTGCTCTCGTTGCGTTTCGCTACCTGTGGCAAGTGGTTCGTCTCCACTGGCAAAGACAATTTGCTGAACGCGTGGCGCACACCATACGGTGCCTCAATATTCCAGGTAAATACGAGCGGTCTTAGTTAACATTCTATCCACGAATATGAAAGAATTGGCAAAACGTTTAATCGAATGATTTTTATCATGTTACAGTCGAAGGAGTCCTCGTCGGTGCTGAGCTGCGATATCTCCACGGACGATAAGTACATAGTGACGGGATCGGGTGACAAGAAAGCTACCGTCTACGAAGTGATATACTGAACAGTCGACTCGACGACCCTCTCGAATACTGGTTACTGTCCAACGGACTAGGCTTTTATAGTACTCGTGCACAGAAGAAGCGAATAACAGGCTTCGGTTTATGGGCAAGTAGAGGGAAGTCCGTTCTGAGAACGCGTACTGAAGCTGGGATTAATCGAAGGAGCACGGATGTCACGCTCCACCCTGTACCAAGAGGAGACTGTCGTTTATTTGTGAATCGAGTGATACGTCGGCGTGTGTTATATTTGTTAAATTTGGATCACTTGTAGCTACTGGCGTGAATGGACAATACAGGCAAGGCTGCGAAGAACACTGGAGTTACGGTATATAGATATATATATATATCAGAACGTTTTAGCTATTTAAGATTGTATAGAACGCATAATTATAAATAGGCTGAAAACGATTTCGAATGAGACTATGCGTGTGATGTTCTCCCCGATGATTACGTGGTGCCGCGGGATCGTTCGACTTCGAGCAAGAGGAAGTCGCTTGTGTAATATGTTACTAATGTAATATAGAATTTTACGATTAAGTATCATACGCGTGACTGTGAAAGTTAGCACGGTGAATTAGTTCGCTTCGACATTTTCACCGGGCGCGCGATGTCCTCGTGCTTCGCTATCGACGACGAACGAACGGATGCCTGAGGAAGACGTGTACGGAGCACAGAGATCTAGCGTGTAGGACCCGTCAACGTTGGAATGTGTGTCGTGTGTTGCAGAATTCTACATAATATATCGAGCACACGCGTAGAGAGGAAGGAAGAGCGTCTATGGTGTATAGCGGATATAGGGCTATGAACTGATGTAATTTTCGATCGTGCTGAGGGATGCGTAAAACGAAGCCGAGATGTTGCGCGAACCTTGATATTTCCATTCACGAAGAGTAATTAATGATTTGTACTCGTACGTAAGCCTCAGTTAGAAACCTTGTTCTTTCGTTGCTATTCTCTGTGTCGCTACTACTAACTGACTATGTTCGGTAACTATGGAAATTTTGTGAAAGGCACGGAAGGATAAGGTAGAACAAAAAAAGTGCGTTCGATCTCTTGACATTTTCTATAGCAAATATCTGTGTATATGTACGGACGAAAGAGACGCCGATGCTTTTTCTGTCGTACCGTAATCGGTATCGCCGAAAGAAATCCCGCGTCTCTCGCGCGGCGCAAGCTTTTCCGGTACATCGTGGCTCGTTCGCGACGAATCTCGAAACCTGACTTTCGTACGGAAACTCGAAGGGTATTTATCGAATATATTTTCACGTCCGCCAATCTTTTTACGGCGAAATCACCCTAACGGTTTGACATTTCTCGTCGGCGAACCGTGGCACGATATACTTTATGAGTTGTGCCGCCGCGAGGGGGGCAAAAATTTCGCTCCTATCCGCATGTAACGAAACCCAATCGTACTCGATGGAGATACACATGAACTTAGGCAGACGCCTACGGATGCTCGCGATTACTGCCGTTCCAGGCATCGGACTCTTACACACGAGTAAAAAGAAAACACACGGGCTACACTCATAGACACGTTCTTTGCAAGATATTCAGCGAAATATTTTTCTGACTGTCCACGATGGCCCTAGATTCAACCGAACGACCCGGTCGACGAAATACCGTCGTAATCGTAATTGAATTTATATCAACAGGATCAAATTGACGCATTTAAGTACATTGACGATTTTCTTCGTGCCTGCGAGACGGCGTATGAAATTTGTAGGGTACTAGGTAGCGCGTTATCATTCGGATCTGAATACGGTGAAAGCAGGGGATGCATAAAGGAGATTTATATTTTGTTACAGGATGACACACGTTTACATTCGCTGTGATCGTCGTAGAATCGACGCTGTATACTGCCGCGCAAACATTAACGTTGACGAGATGTAATACGAATTATGACACGAGAGGAAGTAGGAAAGAAAAACGAGAAACGAGAAAATGCAGATAGATTTTCGACGAACACAGCTCCGACGATAGACCAATAGAAACAACGATACCTCAAGAAGACTCAATAGTTAATTATCTCTTACGAATTAACTTGTACAGAATCGATATTCTTTTACAGTGAATAATACGCATACCCACGCAGATGCATAGACACACGTAAAATACACATAACACACACACGTACAGACGCACTAGGAAAAACAACAGCGAAGAGAAAAAATAAGACAGCGAAATCGCGACTCGACACCCCGCAATAATTCATTAATTGTATCCCGCAGTCACTGAATTGTATCTCCGCAATTTGCACTCCGTGTGTACGAAAGTAAAACGAATGCGTTTCTAGCAGAGAAAAAAGACAAACAAGTGTTAATCCTTTCCAAGCACAGTTCATGTTGTTCCTATAGCTACGCGAAAATTGTTTCTTTCGACAATTAAATCATCTATATCTATATACATGGTAGGTTTTATTAACTATCATAGAACCCTTTTCCTCCTCCTGTTCGTAAAAATGAATTTCATACCCAATTAGTAATTTTAATTCACTCGCTTTCAATATTTGATTGCTCCTATATCAATATTACCTCATTAGGCTTTTTATATTTTTAAAGAAATAGTTTTCCATTCACATATATGAAGAACTTAATGGAAAATGACGATGTTATACCGATATTTTCGGCTACTTCTTTGCAATCATTATACACAGAAATGAAAAGATGGAAACGTTCTTATGACATTATACGTTTCACTAGTAGTTTACCGATATTCGTTATGACATTCTTACTTTATTATTGATACGTACCTAAAATTTATATCGGTTTAAATAAACATTGCTGTTGGAAGTTCGACAACGTCATTGGATAGTGTCGCCACCATACAGATAAATACTCGAAACTCGAAACCACAACTGTACACTGTACTAGCTTATAAAGGAACTGCGGAGCGTATGACGCGTCAATATGGCCGTCGGTAGTTGACTAGGGTGTCTGCTGATTGTTTAAGTCGTTTTTAAACGCGTTAAACACTTTAACAAAATGAATATGTCAGTGGAGAAAAAGAAGTACCCGTCGGCGTTACCAACAAATTGGCCGACGAGGGACGAAACCACTAGAAAAAGTCAAAATCAACTGTCAACCACAGGAAAGGTTGACGTTTTCTATTATAGGTGAGTTTTGCATTCTGCAATTTTTTTATTAAAATATTGACGATGGAAACTGATTGCACATTGTGTGTAGAAATTGATAGTAGCGTGCACTGGGTATTAAACCAATCGTAATCGGTGCAGGAATATTTAATGTCATTGATTCTAACCTCAATTATGTATACATAAGGATATCGTACATTTTTTATCCAGTCGTGGAGTAAGAAACGACGCATCGTTAGTACCACCGATAAGACAAACAGCATCTATTTTCAAACAACCAGTGACCATTTATAAAACGCAAGAGGGAAAAGTAAAAGACATCAAGCTTGGAAATCAAGAAAAACCAAAACAGGTTTGTATTTGTTGCTTAGTACTTGCCTATATATGTTTTAAATACTTATGTATGTATACACATTGAATTATTAAAATGTTGATATAAGTTTTGTTGATGTTTCCCAGTGTTAATATTTTTTAGTTCAAGAAGAAATATTTCTAAACAATACCTTATGAAATTCTGTACCTTGTTTGTTATGTTATTTATTAAAAATTTATAATGTATATAACATTGTATCATTATCTGGTAATAATTGTATCATAGCCCTTTCACATGTAAAAATAATACCTTATATATTTATGTTATCATTCTAAATATAAAATCATTAGAACTTATGATTTAGTTTATTGTGTCATTTAACGTTGTTCCTTGTATAAATTCTCATGGTACAATCATCGAATCATTCGTTTAGGAAGGAGCCGATAAAACTGATGGCAAATATGGCTCCCAAGATAAGCCTAAGCAGGTAACATTGTTCGATGTGCTTATGGAATCGTTACTGATTATGTGTTTGTTTCTTTCTGTTAATAAATTCGTAATATTCTATATAGAATGTTGATGTCCAGTAATTACCATCTTCAGCCATTGTAGAAACAATCGCGTAGTGCATGTATCTTTACGAAATTTCGAATTACATAAAAATTTCACAGCATTCAAAATTTTATGAAATATATTTTTTTCATGCAACGCGTATAAACTTTCGTGGTATTTTACGTTTTTCTCTGTCATCTATCATCGACTCTTTGTTATTCTAAATATAACATTCATTGCAATTATTAAGAAATTGGCAACATTTAACTGTATATTATAATTCTGCTTGCAATATGAAGCGAATATATCTTGCTTTTGTAATTAGATTGTTCTTGTGCGTGTTAAGCATTATTATTCTACATACAATATTATTGTCTTATACACAGAATCTATGGTTACCACGTACAATTAATATATCTAAACCTTACAGTTATTTTGGGAAAAACGTTTGGAGGGTTTAAGGGCTTGCGATCCAGATGGTTTTGAATTTGATGCAATGGATTTACCAAAAAGTTTAAAACCAGTGGGACCGTATATTACAGAAGAAACTTTATTACAAAGTGTTGCTACGGCTCTACATGTTTCATCTCAACCAGTCACGGGACAAACTGGTTCAAAAACAGCTTTAGAGAAGAATCCCGGGGTATTTCTTAATCCTGATCAACCCCTCGTACAGGTAGAATAGATATTTGGATACTATATAGGGTGCTATTTTTAATTCAAGTTAACTCTTAGAATACATTTTGTGTGTTAAATACACTTAAACGTATATTGCACACCCTATGTAACGTAAATAATTATGTACTGGAGGTTTGAAAGGGTATACCAACAGAAACACAGTAACAAACGTAATTGTATCACGGCGATAGTAATTATCGTTGCAAATAACAAACAAAGTTAATTTTTGTTTCAGGCCGTTTCGATAGCGGACGAAGATATCAAGAGACAAGAAGACCGAGTCGCTCTGGCGAGAAAAAAGTTACAAGACGCGCTGCGGGGGGTTCCTACGTAAATTGTACAATTCTTTTAGCTGTATTTTCATTCGCTCATCCCTAACCTTAAGTTCCTTATAAATTATGTCATATCAGTTTTGATAATAAATGTTTCGTAAAGAAATAAAAATTACCGCCATACACTACGGTTTTGCGACTTACGGTGTAAGTTTGTGAACTTGTAAATTGTTTCGAATTATTCGTATTTCACGGATTAATCTATTTCTCATTATTGCAATACAACGCGTGGTGCAGAAAATTGCAACAGCTAACAACCGGTAGATTCACGAGGTTATTCGTGTGTTCCGGGAAACGGTTTCAACATCGTGATAAAATCGAGTTCGATGAGAAAAGAGAAGGGTTTCGAGGAGGTCAGCTGCGTGGCCGTAAAATCCAATTTCGTTTTTCGTTACGAGCTACTGATAATTTTGACGGTAGAACATAGTGGCTACTCACCATCTGCCCGGATTTTCGGTGTATGTATTCACAAAGTTGAGAAGGGTCCTGGGTCCTGTCGGTCGCTAGAAATTGGGAATTCTTCGGATCGTGGTTAAACATGGATAACTGGAAGGGAGTCGCATCTGGCTTCGCACGAACCGGAAACGAGGCCGCACGGAAATGATCCCTGAAGCGAAATGTTCCGCGCGAGAAAAAGTAGGAACGCGCGTGCAATCGGACCATATGCGGTCGCGTTATATTAATTACGTCCGCCAATCTGATAATTTTAAATCGTTTCGCAGTCATGCGAAAGATACGTTTTCAATTGGACAGGATGTTCCTAAATTGTTTGGTCAAACTTTATCAACATATTCTATAAAACAGATCTATGGGAAAATTTTGTCGTTCCCCTCGTCCAACTAACGAAGATCGGTTAGTGTAAAGCCATCTAGATCAGGTATGGGGAACTTTTTGGAAATGGAACGGTCACAAGTCACTACGCAATTACGAAGTAAGGTTGTGTACTTGATGTAGGGTTAAAAATATATTTACAAAAGCAATTTTCATAAAAATCGATGAAAACTTTCAACTTTAGGCGACGCTATAATCATTCTGTGTCTCGATCGTTGATGGGGTACGATGCAGGATCAATATAGAGGTGTGTATGGCATGAAATACTTTTTGTCTGGGTTAGGAAAATTTACATTTGAAGAGAAACACCGAACGTTGTAAATCAAAAATTAAATTAGTTCTTGCAATGTTAGTTCGGTATAAATAATAAACAGTTCTAATTTATCGTGTATTTCCCTACTAACCAAAGAAAGGTAAAAAACTTTGTTCAATTTACATGTATCTGTATATATACAGGGTGTTCGGCCAACACTGGGAAAAATTTTAATGGGGGATTCTAGAGGTCAAAATAAGACGAAAATCAAGAATACCAATTTGTTGATGGTGGGTTCGTTATACAGTCATTAATGTTTAAAGTTTCGACCGTACTGAATTTTTTTCTTGAAAATGGTTAGGATTTCGGAAGTATGTGTAATGACCAAAAATGATTGTAATTGGCCCCTGCAACCGAAAATAATTTTTCCAGTACGATTTGAAATTTTTGAATTTAATTGTTAATAACTTTTTAACGAAGCCTCCATCAACAAATTGGTATTCTTGATTTTCGTCTTATTTAAGCCTCTAGAATCCCCCAATAAAATTTTTCCCAGGTGTGGCCGAACACCCTGTATATATCTTCTGATCTCGTTTCCCCGATGAATTACGAAAGATTAGTATTCATCTGCAGCGGAAACGATTTCTTGTAAGTCGTACCGCTTAATCTCTTTGAAAGAAAAGACGACCGTGGTTTTAAATCGGTTCCAGTTGGTCGGTTAAAGACAGAAACATATTATTGACACGTCACGTCATAGAATACACATTAGCATTCGGTTTCTTCGTGCGGTATCACATTACTTCTCATTTTCAACTCTCTGCCATCTGAACTCTATAATTTCGAATTTTCATACTGTTTCAATGGTTGGTCTAGAAAAGCTCAAAGAGAGTGGGGTTAACAAAGACTCGAGATTTCAAGAATCACATTTCTAGATAGAAATAGAAATAAAATTTCGATGATTGTTCAACATTTGTCAAGCAGTGGGGCTTCAAAAATATTTTAAACTCGCGTTGATGTTTCCAAGAGCGACGATATGCTCGCGTAAGATCACACGAAGCGACAGTAACGTGTTTCCGCTTGAAATGGCGCGGGGTCGACGAAACTGCAACCTTGCGCGAGAATCACACAGGACTAGATACTAACCGGTGTTACCCAGTGCAACGATAACCGCGGTTGTTAGCGAGGACGACCTCCAGTTCGTGACGAGTACATTCCCGAAACATCTTTCTCAACGTACGACAGTAGCTTCGCGTCGCGCGGTTTTGTACGATGAGAACACGGTTGTCTGGGAATGGGTGCGTGCCCCGGGCCCGGCACAAAAGAATGCTCGGGCAGGTATACGGACGTCGGTTTTCAGGTAAGCACAAGCCAGGTAAGCCAGGTGGTAACCTCTTTTTTCACTCCGTCTGCCCTCCCCCCTGCCATTCTCCGAATCCCGACCTCCGTCCTTTTCTCATCGTCGCTGAACAGCTGTTTCCCTGTTCGCGAAGGGTCGTTCTCCCTTATTGTCAACTGGCCCTGGAAACAGAGCAAGAGAAAAAGAGAGAGAGAGAGAGAGAGGGACAGTCGTCCTAGCCCTCTCGGCACAGGCAAATGTCCCACTTGAAATCGTTATAATTCGTCGAACACGTTTGTAGATCCTGTCTAATCGGCCTTACGTGTCTCCTCTTTGAACGGGTAACGTTGAACGTGCGCGTGACACCGGCAGAGGAAGTCTGATTGAGGATGTGACCCGAATATTCAGTACACATTGTCAAGGATACGTTCGTTTAATACGACTTTTTAACGTGGCCATCGAAGTCACGCGGCATTGGCCATCGAGTTGCTTTGGCAAACTTTCATGGTACGATCTTTTTTTCTCGGGGACAACGTATTATAAAGCTTCTTTTCATTTATTTAACGTTCGACTTAAAAAGCATCAGCGAACACCGAGAGTTAATTTTTTAACGTTCGATATGAATGCAAAATTGAACAAACTGTAATCGGAAGGATCGCGAACTTATTGTGAATATTCCGTTCCACGTAAGCGGACATTTTGTACGAATCTCTTCTATTTCTTATCGGGGAATATTATCTGTTTGCCGCAGGAATTCTTGTGGATGTTTCGTTACACTGTCTCGGTTACTTCGTAGCTTATAAGTAAATATTTATATTCCTATATACTTCCATGTTTTATCCTCACGGTTATTACGAAGATACTGTTTGACCACGTTCCAGCAGATTATACTATTACGTATAAGGAATAATAGCACAGTAACTTCCACTAGAATGTGTAATAGTATAGAATGTCACAGTACATTGTATACTGTGATATTATAAAATGGTAACTGGAACTACCCGTACCATAAATATTTATTTTTATGAAAACTGGTTTCGATTAAAACTACGGTATTCCAAACAGAACCATCTAACGCGATATTCAAGTTTTTTTTTTACTAGTAATATTCATTTTTCCATGTAAATAGTAAGTGAACGTATCCTTTATTCTTGAAATATACCGGTTTAGTAGTTTATAATATTTGAGACAATATTTAAGACGTTTCGATTTAATTATTATTAAGAAGAAATTATTAGAATTTGGGATGGGTTACGTAAATGCAGTAATGAAGTTTTGGAAACGAGTAATTTTTACAGATGAGAGCAAAAACACGTTCACACTGGGGTTTCTTATAGCACACTGAGGTCCATAAGGCCTGATGTGTTATGACATAAGTATAGTGCGGTATAACAATGATCTTATGGTAAAAGTACAAAATACAGACCCTACTACCAACAGTATAATACTTGTTTAAAGCTGTACGTGTACATTCAGTGTTTAAATATTACACTTCATCGATAGAACAATAAACCATCAGATGTACATTGACATTTTAAAGCCCTATCTTATCTCTAGTGCAACAAAAATGGGCATCAGAGACAATTTTGTGTTTATATAAGATAACAATCTTAAACACACCAGGACCTGGGCAGGTCTGAAGCGTAAAATTCGAAAATATTATATTCTACGCGAAAAAAATATTTTAAAAGTTTTCGTAGAGGTATTTAACAAACTCTATTCTTTATTTTAGACGTTACGTTTCATTTCAGGTTACACTATGCTAGAAACTATACACTGTAATCTCCATAAAATAATATTATGTTTATCAATAATTGGATTTTTATTTTCATAATCTTAAACCACCTCTAATTAAAAACTCGAGTATAAAGTTCTCTAATATATTTTTTTTTATTTTTCAGACACAGTGAAAATGGTATTTCTCCAGAAATTCGAGATCAACCCTGCATCGAACGAACAACATGCACCAGCTCTTCTCATGTAAGTTCTATTCCATTCGCATAGCTTTAAATTTTATTTTGGCGTTCATACTGGCATTATTGTCAAGTGTCATCTACCCTCTATCTCGTTTCGTTCGCGAAATAACCTCCCTTCAGAAAATTCGAAAGACGTTACCGTCACTAAGAGGAATCCAATTTTTCTGTCAAGGGATATCTTTGGCCAGCTATTTAATCCCGTGATAAGTGCAATTTATTTCCTCGCCAGCTGCGCGGTTAAATTCGGTCATTTCTAGCGACGATCCGCGAAAGGAACCTGACTGCAATTAAATATCCCAATGCATTATAGATGCTAGTGCATTTATAGAAACAAATCGCGAGTCAATCGACGTTAGTCGATACAGGATTACTGAATCGCACGAGTGCGACGATCACCGCGAAATCCGCAAGAATTCCCAACGACAAATCGATGGAACGTCCGCGAAGAATCGAACGCATTAAACTGTATTCATTACACGTAGTCGCAGTTGGTCCCTGATAAAACTTAATCCTCGCTTAAATGCCGTTGCGGTTGATAGAATATACGCGTTCGCGGTTAAACGGCGTAGAAGCTGTAATCCGAGGCGGAAAGATCTCCGGTGGCGTTTTATTCCCCTCGGTCGTCTCTCTGGAATTCATGCGAAGTCTACGTGGCTCCAGGTGACGTTCCTCGCGAACCGATCGAATTCGCGACTCCCCGTGGAATTAGATTCTGTCGTTTTCACGACGCAATTGGCGTAAACACACCGATTAGAAAACTGCAACTCGTGCACGGTACCTGAAAGGTTTGCCTTTAGAATCGGTACGACGAACGAGGAACACGAACAATGCCTCTATAAATGCCAGTCGTTAATTTCCTGCAGGTAAAGGCTGTGTGTAAATTTTTGGAAATATATCCATAAAAGAGAAAAGAAAATATAAGTATCGGCTACGCCACGGTGAATGGGCGGGACTCGGCAAATGTTGCTTTACAACTTAACCCCCTATTCTCACTTACAGGGAGGGTACGATCCTTTTAATGAGTACCTTAAATCGCAGGCTTCGACGTGCTATTTAAGGAACACCTTTTGCGCGCTCTTGGCCACCCGGTTTCGAGATAAATGAGGTTAAAGGTCAAACTTTTGAGATTCCTATATCGATCGAAAACTTATATTGGCTCATAATTAGCTAACAACAAGAGGAAGGCAACAATTTTTTGTATCTTTCTTTCGAGTAATTGCATCGTTGACTATAAATATTAATTTCACGGCGAAACGATAGAGCTCTTTTAGTTGTTACGTCGAGATCTTTAGGCCAACATAGGGGTCTCAGAGCCCGAGACTTAGATCTTTAACCCCATTCATCTCAGAAAAGTGTGGCTGTGTACGGTCGAAAGGGGAGTGTTCCTTAAACAACTCCTCGAGGTGTACAATATAAGAAGGCATGACTCGTTAAAGAAGCGCATGTCCACTTCCGGGCCTCTTCTCGTTAGAAAAGGGCTCCAGCCTGGCCTAATTTCTGATACCACCGTGTAGAGTATAACGGAAACAAAATGGAACTTGTGAATTCTTTAAAGCCGATCGTCAAAGGCAGACAGTCGCATCTACCGGTCCCGGGTCCTTTAACGTTTAAATAGCCTCCTTTTCTTATACAGGGTGATTTTAGAAACTGGGACAAGTTGTCTTTCTAAGCAAGTACAAAAAATTCATACAGGAAAAAAGTTGAATCCTTCATAGGTGGCCACCTTTCGAACAAAATGTACTTTATTTGCGTTACTTGTTTGGTTCAAGGCACGTTCGATAATTCACAGGATCACTGTCCCAGGCTTCGATAAGTATAACTTTTAATTCTTTCACGCTTTCGAACTTACTATTATTAGCAATACATCGTCGGACCAATATTCCCCATAAATCTCAATTGCATTCGAGTCGAGTGGACCAATTTAAAGGATATTGTTCTCATTAAATCAATGTCGGCTTTGGGCACTGGGAAGAAGCACGTTATCTTACAAACGCACAAGATTTTCTCGTCGATCTCATTTTGAAGTAACCGAAGCTTTTTCCCCAATATTTGTGGAAATTAAAAAATGGCGATCGCTTAATTTTGAGATCGGTTTCGTCGATTCCTATTATCTGGAATATATTTTACGGGGTCGTCGAGTTGTTAATCAGTTTAAAAATTGGTTAAAGCGACGGGTCGATGAATGTTTAACGTTACATTTCCCGCCCCATCGGAGGAAAGCGTTATCGAGCGACTCTTCCGCGAGAACGCGAATGTATATCGCGAATCTCTGCAGTTCCGCGGACTAAAATTGGATGGGAAGATTCTATCTGGCACGTATCGCAGATTGTATCTCTGGTTATGTCGAACCGCACTCGCGTATAAATAGGAACGCTACTATGTCCTGTTATCGATCTTTTGAGCGGGGGTTCGACCGAGGATGGCCGGGTTGACCGCACCGCGCTGGCCGGCCTTCCAGCAGGAGTTATTGACTGAAAAGCGTTTGGGAATTTCGAAGGAGCCGCAAGTATTAAATGCACGCCGAAACGTATGGCAAATTGTTCGCGATCGACGGTCAGTTGAATCACAAAAGACGGATTAACCGTTGACCCGTGAAAGTACCGAAGACGAAATAGCCATCCCGAATGGATGCATAATAGGGTAGCCTGGGAGGGCCGTAGAATAATAAAATTTCGAAACCTGCCCCCCAAACGGTTTAAAAACATTCACGGGCAGGTTCGGGAGTCACGGTGTTCGAGGAAAATTTTACGACCGTGTCGTAGCAATTATTTTATTATTTTACGTGGCAATCAGCGAATCGTTATTGCGCCCAACGAAGGGAAATAATGACGCAGCAGGATCGTTCTGAATTAGACCAACTGTGCCCGATACATTCTACGAGAAACAAGAGAAAATGTTACGTAAACGCACGTCGAAGAATGACACGTGAAAAATTTGCGAAAAGAAAAGCGTTAACCGCGAAGAAAGCAGTAACAGGCTTGTTTCTTTGCTTGTTTTACCGACGCGTTACGATGTAGAACATGTCGACGATATTTATCTAATCTGCTCATTCGAGTAATATTTACTGTTCGAAATTGCTCTTGCCTCTAGAAACACTCGTAACTATTAGTAAGTTGCACAACTTACATGTTACGCGTTTCGTTTACGGTTTAGCCGACGAGAATGCTCATGACAAGGGCAGACATTTTAAAATTTCACCAAAATACATAGGAACTTGTCGATGTTTATTATTTCCTTCTACTTATCGTGTACTTTTGTTAAAGCATTTTCAGCCTCCCAGGCTGTTTCGAACGCAACTCAATTTCTTTTTCGCGAGTATTAATCAGTTCCAAGGACACGAGCATCAGGTATTGAACGATATTCGCGAGCAAATATTGAGTTTCATCAAACGACCGATTCTCCTACGGATCTCGTGATCGTTTGCGTATAAATAGCATGCTGTGAATGAGAATTAATTAATGACTCAATATCCGAATATGGTTTTCTTGCATCAACGGCGCAAGAACATTTTATATTTCAGGCGAACGAAAGGAAACAATCAATTTCGGCGAGATCCAGCGGATAAACATCATCAGCTTGCAAAAGGCCTTTGAAAGGAGGCGTTGGTCCATCGGTCTCCGCTGAGGAACAGCTGTGGGACCTTCGACTCCCAACTGCTATATACGTAATCGATGTCGACTGACTTTCTCTCTCGTGGGCCCGCCAGACGAGACGAACGGATAGGAGAGAACACAGTGTTCGCCGATTTGTAGGTTGATCGTTCTCTCCAGAAATCTCTGTCCGCCCGACTCGATGCGTTTCCAAGCACGCGTAAGCCAAAGATAAATTCGTAATCGTCGGTTACTCCACGATTATGAACAAGATGTTCTTGAAAAACACAACGATAGGATAAATTCGAATGCTCCATTGTTAGATAAGTGCACTGGAACAGTCATAGTCTCGTTACCATATGTTTTACAAATCGTACAGGAAATGAACGTAAACAGTGTTAAAAAGAAACTACTAAGAACAGTTTTTTATAAATAATATAACGCACTTATTATTGATAAAAGTGTGGAACTATCCAAAGACTCTGATACTCGATCAATTTTCCTTATTGTGTCACGATTCAACTTCTTCTCTGATTTTTTGGTATCTTCTGCTTGGAGAACAGTTTGTCCCAGTTACTAGAATCATCCTGTATAAACGTACAGAAATATTGTACTGCTCTACGCGTTCCTCCTTTTACTGGAAGACTCTATGGCGATCGAAACTGATTTTGATCGTAAAAATTTAGTACGAAGTTTGCACCGTATGCGTTCCATACGAAGCAGTGGCATCGAAGCGGAAACGTGTGTTGCCAACTATAGAAACAAAACTTAAGATAATTCATGAGGTAGAAAGTGGCGGGAGCGCTGTAAAATTATCAACTACATACGGTATGTGTCTGAAAAGGTACGGATACGGGTGTTAAAAATTTTTTTATTGCAAATCATCGAAGCGTTCATGGGAAGAAGGGCTTGAATCAGGGGTTCTTAAACTTGTTCTGCCTTGGACCCTTTTCGGAACCTGGTGAATCCTGCCGGATCCCTCGTTAACAAAAAAACTCCGTTTAAATGCATGAAATGAAACGCATGGATAAAGATAAGAAGTCTATTATATTTAAATATAAATTGTACAAATTCTATTTTCAAGAA
Organism: Colletes latitarsis; assembly: GCF_051014445.1. Taxonomy (NCBI): domain Eukaryota; kingdom Metazoa; phylum Arthropoda; class Insecta; order Hymenoptera; family Colletidae; genus Colletes; species Colletes latitarsis. The sequence goes on from NC_135134.1 coordinate 48,262,973, forward strand.
TTTGTACTTCGATATTAATAGAAGTTATGTCGTTAACTTTAGTTTGTATTTCTGATTAATCTAAAGAGGTTTAAGGCAAGAGTTGAAAGACAGATATTAAAAATATTAAACTTCACAGAGCCAAGGTGGTAATATCGAGGTAATTATCTAGATAATTGTATCCACGAGATGCAGAATAAAATTTCCACAAAGTGATTTTCAGAAGCTTTTAACAAGCAATTAAACGTTTTCGATTTTAAAGATCGTTGTTGCTCGTAATTCTAAAAACTGGGCGTGTATTCGCAAACTTTTTCAAACTAGTTTTTGTGCCTTTTCTTCGTCGTGCGATAAATACGATAAATAAAAACAAGAACAAAATAAGCGAGGGTCGAGAGTTTCTTTAACGTAATCGGGCGACAAAGCGCGTTCCGCGCGAATCACTGGCTGATCCTGATTTTCGCCGACACTAAAAGTCATTAAACTTCCCTGCCCCCGTAGGTCCAGATGCGCATGCATACGCTCGTACGCACGAGAGGCCTTAAAGTTCGGCCACGGTTTCCGTCTGGCCCCATTGTTCGTTTCGTTCCGAGCCCAGAAAAAAGTCGCTCAGATCGAAATCTATTGAACCGTCTGAAAAGCGAGCCTTTTCTTCTCCTTCGCTGCGTGCTCCCTTTTCTGCGTCCTTCTTCGTCCCCCTGTTTGCCTCTTTCTCCCAACGCTTTCGAATTTGCCCCCTCTTCGATCCCTCTCCCGCATCTCGATCTGGCCCCCGCCGCCGATTCGACTCTCCCTCTCGTTGTACGAGAGCTTTAAATTCGTCGGGGGCGTCGCGAGATTCTAGAACTAGTTAAAACAGCGATATTGTCACGGATAAGACAACACGTGGTCGATAAATTATTTGTCCCGCGTTTCTCGATCGAGTTAGCCGCGAGCAAGACTAATTTCAACGTCGAAGTAGCATTTTCAGGAAGAGAATACTTTTTCTCTTCGTTAAATAAGATCCCGCGAAATTGTTGCGGCGAAGTAATATTTCAGGGAATTAATAAGACGTATAATTATCGAGGGGTCAAGTAACATTTATTTTCCAAGAATTATTACGATTTTCGTTGCGTGCCTCGGTACCGCGTAAAAAATGCACTCGGGGAGTCGTTGAGCGTGAACCGTGGCTACGCCGAAGGGTACTTCGAATTCTCGGTACAGGCGCATCCTGCAAACCGATCCTCGTGCATTTTCCATTTTTCAACCGTTCGAAAGCACCGGCCATAAACACGAAGGGCACCGCCATTCTGCAATCACACCTGCCAGCAAATAAATCTTCCATCGAATTCGAGGCTGCCTCGTGGGCGAACGACGCTCGAAGAATGCATTTCTAATCCTCTTGAAATTTCCGCACGGAAATACCGCGTCCGGGGTGGAAAAGTGACGATGGGAAAGTATTACGGCCGAAGTTCTTGCCAGGAGAAAGATTTCGCCGAGTTTGCATAAAATCGTTCCTTTTTGAATGGAAGATATCGAGACTCCGGAAAACTTTTTGGCTTCGGCCAGCGACGTTCTCGAATTATCGTTGTCCAGGAATTGAAACTTTTACTGTTTCGAAGCTCGCTCAGCAACCTGCCGGGCTTCCTCGCGCATCGATAAATTTTTCTTGAACCTTCGTCGAACGGCGTTTGCGCGAGTAATCGCGCGGAACTATTTTCGTATGCGATTCTTTCGAGTTGTTTATACGTTTCCGGTAGTGGTTATCGATTTCAACTTTAATTCCCCTTTTGTTGCCTAGCCTTCTTCTCGATCACCTTACGTACCTGAAAATCTGGACTAACTTTCGTTTCTATTATATTATTAAATTATTGTTTGAAATATCTTTCTGGAATAAATAAGCTGTGGTTTTTAAATTAAGGAATTACGTTTGGAGTTCGTTTTAAGAATCGTTAGTAATTGATGATTTTCATCCCTTATCTTTCAGATACGCCCTGTGTATAAGTAGGAACAGAGACGATAAATGGTCGAAACATTGATTTTAGAGCGTTTGATGGAGGATTCTAGGCAGATGTCTTTTTCGTCTATGGGATAACACGCGGCTGGGTGACGAGCGTGTTATGGCTGCGGTCGGAAGCGCATTCCGCGAATGGACCGGGCGCGATATATATAGAAAGGCCGCAGTTTATCCGCGCTATCATCATTTACCGTGCTATTTATGCGTTTTCGGCGTTGTGCAACGGTCTTACGGCCACTAGCCGTTTCGGCGCTCCTCCGCGGGCGCCGTTGCGTGGGCGGCCTCGCGATCTCGCGGCTAACCAGATATTGGGCGATAATCGATCAATATTATCGACACCGCGATTGCTCGACTCCTAGCCGCGACCAACGTGCACGTGAATTATGACACCGCGCGAAAGCTGCTCGCCTAAGTAGCCAGCCACGATTATCTAATGCTCGTTCTTCAGGCAATTAAGAGGCTGCATCAGTGGTTCTTAATCCGTGGTTATTCGCAATGACGGTTCCATGCATTAATCTTCATTTTAAATTTGAAAAAAGATTCCAGCCAATCTCGATATGCAATTTTAAATGCTCATAAGTATCAATAGTGATTTTCACATCGAAAGAATTGATTTCAGGATTCACGTTCTTTACCACCTTGTCTAGAAGTATAAATACATAGAATACAGTAGAAGTCTACACGTATAGTAAAAGTAAACAAATCTGGAAGCCATAATTAGCAAATTGAACCCACGAAGCTAGACAAGGTCCGGTTCGTAGTATCTGTAATTGAAAAAAGAAGGATAATTTCATATACGAACGTATAAAGTTTACAATCCCTCGTTTCCCTCTATCGTGAAGATTTCTCTAAGAATTTTTAAATGAAATTTCAAACTGTTACAAGGATGCGCCTTGACACGTCTCCCCTTTGTCATTTACCCTCGCGTACATCTACTTTCACGCCGAGCATCCCATTAAAACGCAAACGTCTCTTAGTGACACTCGAAACACGCGTGAAGAGAAACGAGCAAAATTTTATTCGAACGATAGATGATCGATAGGACTAAGGTATTGAAAATTTACACAGCATTTATTTTGAACAAAATAAGGACCAATGACTTCTTGTCATGAATCGCTCGACCATTGACTGAGAATCATCATCCCTCCAAAATATCAACAAAGCCAGCCATCCAAAAGTGAGCTTAATTTCACAATCATCAAACGATAGCCAGGAAGCTTCGACACTCGAGTCAACCGAATCTTTGATTAAGGAAGACCCCATTAAAAAAGTAACTGTACGAGCTTGTTATAGTTTCTAATCAAATAAGAATTTCTGAGCATCGCTGAAACGCGTCGAACGGGTGTTAGCCAGCTGCGATACGGCCCTGGTCTTCAGACACGTTCTTCAGCGACAAGGCGCGCGTCGCCTCCACCGTCGCCGTCGTCGTCGTCGTCGTCGTCGTCGTCGTCCTCGTAGTCGCGGTCGACTCAGAGGCCAGCAATGCGGTTCTCCCCCGTTGCACCCCGGCGATCGAAATCGAACGAAATATTCTCTCCCCGCTTGGCTCGCGCGTATCTCATACACGCGTACGTCTCGCGAGTATTTCTACACGCGTACACGTACGTGTACACACGATCTAGTATTTACGCGCGCCTAAGCGCGCATCGAGCGCAGCGTGAGCTCCGACTAGCGTAGCATGCATCGCATTGTTGCACACAGCGCGTCGAAGCACAGTTTTTGCATCGTTCGTCGCTCCGCGGAGACGACAGTATCGAAAACTGTGATCGTATTCGAGACGAAAGATGTTCGCGCAGGGCAAAGATCGTACACACACTCTTTGGATCGCACACATTGTTTTTAGGGTAATCATTAACGAAGCGTGAATGAAATTACGGTAACGGTAAACTTTCTTACGAGACGGGAGACGCTCGCACGTGGAACACCAGCGGTCAAAGATTTTTACCAGCGCGATAAAACTTATCGATAATTTTTCTGCTGATCGATAGCATTCGTAAAAAAGTATTAAACAAGACTGGGATTATATTGTTCTGTAATATTGAAAAGCAATGAAATTTGTTCGGAGCAAAAACTGCGATTCAATGCGCGGTGTGTAACAATGTAATGCACGATTTGATGCGTTAGTCGGAACTCACGCTGTGCTCGATGTGCACTTAGTCTTAGGTTGTAAACGAGGCACAATTTTCTGCATCCGACGCGCCTCCTGGAGCCTTGAGTCGAGAGATTTCGAAGGTGCAGTTTTGATATCGCGTTAAAGGCTAGTAAGTTTGTTGGCATATAAAGCTACTTCTGTATACAATTGACGTAAACTTTGCGAAACATTCCTATGCATGAAAAAGAAGTTTACTTTCAAACGGACATAGTGCCTGAAATGTCCGAAGAATTCAATTTCAATTTCTCCTGACGATTAAAATAATTATTGTAATATTTAGTTGCCTCTAGCTAATCAGTTTAATCGAGGGATGTTTACAGAGAGTGAAAAAGACCACTTTTGATATTTTCTTTTTAAAATATATCTTTTGCCAAAATTATAAAACGAATCGAACCTTCTTCATTGCAATATACGGTTGAATATTAATTATCGAACAGCCATGTGGTTTTAAATCCGCACGAATTTGTCAGCCACGCCAATGAATCGAATAGAAAGGCACTTAGAAGGAATGAAATTTGTACGAAGTGACGAATAAAGCAAAAACAGTGCTTCGATATGCGATGTGCAATGCGAAGTATGCCGCATTACGCTAGTCGGAACTCACGCTGTGCTCAATTTGCACTTAACCTTAGCTTGTAAATGAATCGCAATTTTCTACGACCAACGCGTCTTCTGGATATCGCGAACGTTAAATATTACTATTAGTAAATTATTTTTTAAACATGCAGTTAAAAGTTCAATGTCATAAGTAATGCACAATGCATGTTTAAAACATTGCTTCAATTTATGGGGCGACCCAATACATAAACCGCGTCGTCTTTCGAAAAGAAGACGGTAGCTTCAGGCTTTCGAATGGTAGTTAGAATTAAAAAATTGACAAGCTTTGATTTCTACGCTGTTCTCCAAAGCTGAAGCTTCGTTAGATTCATGGTAGATCCGCCCTTGATCGCGAGCTGTGTAAGGAGAGGAGGGAGGCTCCGCAGGAGTTGCAGCGGTTTCGCCAAAGCAACTACAATGATCGTCGTGGAAGGCAACCGGTTGTACGCGCTAAAAATACGACGAACGACGCGGAACGCCAAAGAGGAGTTAGTTAATTATTATTACTATTATTAAGGCAACTCCCCAAACGCCGAGGAACAATAGAGAAAATTGATAGAGACAGTCGTTGAGACAGACTATCGTAAACTGCGTAACCCAAAGTTTCTTTAAGTATTTTTGTGACCTTGTTAACATTCATAAATCTTATTCAAATTGATTTCCCTAGCTCTGAGGATTAATTTGTCTAGTTTCGTAGTGGAAAATCAGCGAAAGCGTTGAGAGGAGCTTGGGTAGGCCCCTGGAATCGGGCCTAAAAGTTGTTAATCCAGCACTGTGGATGGGGGCTGCTGGCGCCTGGCCCCTGAGTCGGACTATGCGCGTGCCAGCGACGAGCGTCGCCCCCTTGGGACCGACTCGTATGCCTGGCCGTCTGGAGGGGTCCTTACACGGGCCCGAGGACACATTACCGGGAGCGTAGGGAGTCTGGCCCCTCCGTCCATCCCCGCCACGTTTCGCCGCGCTGCCCGGGACTGTTATTCGTTATCGTAATTATTGACCGGCGCGCGCGCGAGATGGAAATCCGTCGAACTCGATCGCGCCGCGTTTCAGGAACGCCTGTAATCTACGCGGTGGCTCTCGGCTGCAACGGAGGATCCAAGGATGCGCTTGCTCTCGTTGTTGAGGCGCATAAAGAAACACGTTTTTAAAGCATGCCATTATACGGCGTAATGTATAACATCAGGCCCTGATAAGATATAAACGTACCATAGACTGGATCGTTATTGCTCGTAATAAGCCGAGAGTGCGCGCCGCGTGGCCCCGGCGTGTTCATTCGTGGCCGAACAGTATTACGTTGCAACATTTTTGTCCTCGGGGGTTGCGATTTTTTTCGCGCAACCAGACCGCGTCGAATCCGCTGAAACGTGTAACGCGAAACGCTAGGTGGCACGAGTACCTTTTTAAACGACGCTGTTCCTTCCCCGTCGTGCTCCGAGGCGGCTTCTATCGTCGTAAACCGTAACACTTTTACTGCTACGTCGTCCGTAGATGGGTGACAGGACTTTTCGCCCATGGGACTGAAACGTTGCATGAAACGAATTTGAATAGGATTCGTGAATTTTAGCGAGGTCATGAACATAAGTACTAAAATCAAAGTTTTGGTTCTGTAGTCAACAACGCGTTAAGTTACACTCAGTGTCGAGGTGAAAATAGAGACACCTACTCGAATTTTTTTCTCGAAAATGGCTAGGATTTCGAGGGTATGTCTATTTACCAAAAACGATTGTAATTTTTTAATTTCTCTGAACAATTTTCCGGTCGGTATTTCAGTTAGATTGGGCCACGAATTCTTGATATTCTTCTTATTTTGATTTTCTTGAGAAGAATTATTCTTAATTCTTGATTTTCGCCTTACTTTGGCCTCTAGAATCTCCCATTAAAATTTCTCCCAGATGTAACACTCCGTATAGTGAAGAGTACTGCACGGAGATCGAAAGTTGCCGCGTGTCTGGAAATCCTCAACATTGCATTCTTACTGCAAAACGTTCGACTGAATTTTCGTCGAACGTCGTCCAAGAGGATTACGTACGGGAAGCCCACCGTGATTCCGACGCGAGCGTACGCAAACGCGTTCGGCACTCACGGCCGCAATTAAACCGGAATTATTGCCGTCATCGATTATCGGCTGATTACACGGTGATTACCGGGGGCAATTAGATCGATGAGTAAGCGTCGGACACGCACGTGCGCGCACACGTTATTTTCACACTCGGGTTTCGAGCGAACGGTGGTACACATGTCGACGAGAAACCAACCCCGCCACGGGGTGCACGAGGCGCTGCCAGCCGCTGTGTAAATCGGCCATAGTCTCGGGGCCGTGGTCGCCTCGTTAATCGACGCCGCGATAAAAAAGAAACGACCGCGAGTATAGTTTCCGAAACCACTGTACACGATTACGCTGAGGTATTTACGAGCGAGTCGGGAGCACGAGCTCGGCCAGAAGCCGGCAGGTGCTGCTCCGGTGGCTAAAAGGTGGCCGTCCGCGAGACAGCCTTGAGAAACCGTGCACGGGTCGTTGCTTTCGTCGAACGATGAGAAACAAAATTAGTCGCCTTTTGGCCAAACGAGACCGCGTAGATCCCGTTCGCGAGAAAGTTTCTGACCACGACCGGGTTATACCTTTGTTCTTTCACGACGGCCGAAGGTAATTTGTCGAATGACTGACCGTGGCGCCGACGACCCGGCTGGTTTTCGGAATTTTTCTCAATGTCGTTTAATAGATCCCCCCGCGACCGTGTAATTTATTATACGTTTTTGCGACACGGTCCAGGTAAATGGAAAAGTTCGATCGATTTCGACCGGCAAGCATTTTTACGCTTTCGCTCCGAGCGCGAAATCCATGGATGTATTTTCCACGTTCCTTCGAGAGTTTCCGCCTGAAACTTGCAAGATGTTGTAAAAGTAGAATGGTGCACTGGTTTCTGGTAAATTATGGGGCGGACCGGTACTTCGGTGCCCCCGCAATGGTGCAAATGCACGGACGTACTAACGGCGTTAATTTTCGTTCGTTCGTATTTGTCAATCTTTTTTCTTTTAGGATTATTCCTATTGTTTTTGTCCGTAGCTGGGTTTTGCTAGCAAGAGGAGGTAAAAGTTAAAAATTGGGCAGTGGAATGTTATATAATAAATGAAACTCATACAGGAGAAAACAGTTTGATTTTTTACAGTAATATTTTATTGATAAGTCACAATTGGTTTTAATGAAATTTCGATAGTCTAGGAGCTAGATTTACATAAACTTTTACAAAACTCTGGCGACACTACTAATCGTGGATCTGTAAAATTGTGTAATCGAATGAAATCGTATAATCAAGAAACGGTTCGACCATAAATATACGATTTTTAGCGGATTCAGGGGAGAGATCGTTCGATCGTCCCCCCTCTCCAAGAGTTATGAAATCTTAAAAAATATATTTAAAATAAAATTGTAGAAACGATTACGAGCATGTAGACAAAGACAAAGAAAGACAAAGATATACTTTTATATATTTTGCTCCCGTTGGTTGTCCTTTTGTATCGTGCAATTGTTTTTAACTATACACGCAATTCGTTATGCTTCGTTACAATTTTATCCATTTTAATGAAAAAATCGTTTCTCTACGGATCCGTGTAAGAACCGCTGTAATTCAACATCTTAAAGGACACGCATATTTCTGATATCGCAAAAAAATATCTCGGGAAAAATATGTTCCGTCGAATGTGACACATTCTTAAGGTTATGACACTGCAGATCCTTAAATCCGTCGTTGCATCAGCTACTAGAGTACATATATGAAAAAAACATGTTCCGTTTAAAAAAAAGTCAAGGAGACTTTCAAATGGTAAAAACTGTCAGATTTATAAGTAATTTTAAATATTCGATATAACCCACAGAACATATTTTTATGTGTAAATTACGTATCTACTAACATCTTATTATATGAGTGGAAATATTGATCCATAAATTGAAACGTGTAATAACATAAATTTTAAACGAAAGAGTAATTCGACGCGCGGAAGTACAGTAACTAAAAATACAATATAGTAAACAAAATATTCTTAAACTTTATTATTATATATCTAAAGTAGACTAACTTAAAATACATCAATTATAAAATACATAACATCTCGCTTGTACATGCTTTCGCAGTAAAATCATTAATGACATAATTCGTTGGAAATTAAATTTAAAACGGTTTTTTATCGTATATAAATTTTCGATACACAGACGAGACTGTCGACAGAAACGACTTCGACGCGGTTAATGGTTAGTACGCGCATAACGCGGTACAAATTAGAAGTAAATCATCGAAGTCTATAAATAATTACTCGGTAGCCGGACACTTTTGCGATCAACGGTATATAGGCGGATCGAATAACCAACGCAAAAGACCGACAGATTTTTTTGCGTCGACCAATCAAACGTACCTACATTTTTTTTTACGTTAAAAACCACGAACGAAATAAAGTTTACGACAACGGGACGTTAAAAGCGTTCAAATTTTCGCTCGGGTTTGTCCATAAACGTTAATATATTATATTCGTATAGCAGATACCAGGACGCAGGTAATAAAAGTTTCAGATATTCCAGAATTATTCTGGAGCGTCTCTGGGGCTGTCCTCGAGAATGGAAGACACGGTCCCGATCGTGTAGGCCCGACTAAAAATCGAGCAATCGCTCGGCTGCCGGGGAGAAGACGAAGGGTCGTCGGCAGAGAACAATGGAGTACGGTTGCATCTCGGTTCAAGGTCCCTTGGTGCATTTAGATCGGTTTAGACCGAATTCCCCTTTTCACTCTCGTCGGAACCGCTAGTCGCGCAGGTGCACGGTCTACGCGGCCGTGATTTGCAGATTAAGAGGTTACAAGTACCGCAGTGGCAATTACTTCCCCGAGTCAGTCATATCGGACACTTTCGACAATTAGAAGAAAGGAGGAGGGCCGGTTCTTACGTCGTTCGGTTTTATACGTGCTTCTGAACTGGTTCCTTTTAAAAATTTATCGCAGCGCGAACTTGAAAGCGAACCGAGGGCCCGGTCGGTCCTTTTATTAACGATGTGCTCCTCAACACACGTAACGGCTACATTTCTTGAATTGCCTCGATGAGAATGGAATTTTAATGGCTTTTTCTGCAAGAATTAACGGCCACGATCGTTGATTTCCGAGATGCGCGCCTTATGTTAATTGCAAAGCTGCGGGGAAAATTGCAAAGATCGACGAATCGGGTACAACAGTCCTGTAGAGACCGTGGAATTATCGCCGATCGAGTTCAAGGACGACGGATCGGAGAAGCTTTACCTAGCTTAACCGATTCGGAGCGAAGATATTCCTGATACATGCCTCGATTACGGAAAGTTAACCAACGTTGCTACAGCACACGGTTGCGACAACGAAACGGGCAAGTCAAAACGTTTCTGTAGAAACAAGATCGACTCTGTTCGTTTCGTACGTTTATATTTGTCTCACCGTGAATTTCACACCCCTTGCTAATTCTAATTTCGACAGTGTTCCGATTATCATTGCATCTCATTTTAATCCCTGTACGTATCCCATACAAAATCATGATATTTACACAGTTGCATCCTTTAATCAACCGTGAGTGAAATATGCAACTCACGCCAGAGATAGGTGTCAACGTAGGTACTAGGTTGATGCATATGAAATGTCGGATTTTGTGTATTTCCATATAATAAATGGAGATCCCGCTAAAACCTTCCGATAACCTACAGATAGATTAAACGCTGATCGTATCATGATATTCAGAGTAGTGGATTTAGAAAAATTTAGAAGAGTTCAAAATTTTGAATTCGGAAATGCCGGTCACCAGTGACCATCGTAGTCTACGCGTTAATTAAGATGTACAGTGTCGAACGTGTTCCACTACTCAAATACTTTTCTTGTTATAATTTAATAGGAATTTCTAACTAGTTCTGTCGAGTCCCAATCGATCGTTTGTCCAATTCTGAATATACGTCGTTTTAAGGCGATTAATAATAAAGAAAGGTAAAAAGCTGTCCGGATAACCGGCTGGATCGTAAACATGTAGCAAGCGGAGCAAGGCGTAATTAAATCGTACAAAATTGCAGTCTTGGACAGTGGATGGTACGTTTCGTATCGATACGTGGCACAGTTGAGATTTTCCTTTGAAATACTCTTGACGTCGTGTCTAATTTACGGCGTGATAGGAGTCTCAAACGATCCAACTACGGTTTACGACTCGAACGATGCCTTGCTATTATTTCTCGAGAGCCGTAAATTTCCTTCCTGTTGCATTTCCCTTGCGCGGATGTGCCGCAATGACTGCACGCGCCTCGAAAAAGTATCGGCGAGCGGGTTTTGCTAGGCACCCTATATGCACGCAGAGGTCGTTGACGGGTCTGCGGCGAGAAAAGGGTGTTGCATCGCGAGGTTCACCGCGACCGATACGACGCATGGAACAAACATTCTCGGAAAATGCAGTATCGCCATCGCGTTGTGATAAAACGAGCCACTAGGGATAATAAATCGAATCGCGAAGAAAGATATCTTATTCGTGGTCGTCGATGGTATTAAAATGTAAATTTTACAGGCGTGTCCCTCGGCAAAAATAAATAAACCAACTCGAAGCCGTCGATAAAAGTAAAAGAAAAACAAGGATAAAGTAAAAATTTATTTTCTATGCAATTTCTTGGAAGAATCGTGCTCGAATCCTTGATTAAAATTGCACTTAAATAAGTGTACCAAGGATATTGTCGGTGAATAATTAAATTACGAGAGCCAACACCGACAGAATTAAACTGCATCCCTCGATCCAGGCATCTCGTGGCATCGCGAAGAGATGGAGCTACGATCCCGGCCAGTCCCGGGCTAGGAATCACCGCCGTGGAAAATCGGTGGTGCAGCCGGCGTTCTAGCGCGGATCCATAGGGAAACTTCGCGAAGGCTCGAGCACGAGCGGTAACACGGAGGGGGTTGCAAGCCAGTAGAGACGAGTGCACGCGCCCGTATCCGGAGGCGAACGAAGTGCGGCGCTTTCGGCCGGTAGGTGCGCTCGCACTTTGTGCGCCGGTTGGCCAGAGAGTGGAGGGGAGGGGTGGTACGGTGCCACGTGACCGAAGCGACCAATCAACGGGACGCATAGCCGGCGTCCGGCACATGGCGGCGCGCCGGCTGTAGCACCCGCAGTCGCAGTACGTCGCAGTCAGTCGCAGTGGTAACACGAGCGAGAGGGTAGTTGCACGCGCCTGCCTTCGAAAGGAAAGATCGCGGTGAGGGAGAGGTAAAGAGAGAAAGAAGGAACGAAAGAGAGAGCGCGGCGCCCCTTGCCTCCGTTTTCAGTGCTTCAGTCGCGCGACGACGCTCTCGGACGCTTTAGTCAGTCGGTCGGTGACGAAGCTCCCAAACGTGATCACGCGCCGTTACGTTACGTTACGTTACGTCGTCCCGTCGAAGGGAAAACGAGAGCGAAACGAGACGGAGAGAAACAGGAGAGAGGACGAACGAACGAATTATATACATGTACATCGGTTAAAAGGGACAGGCGAACAAAAATAATCATAAAAACACGAGCATCGGGAGCGACGACTTTGACGGTTGCAAGTCGCGCTCTTTAAACACGAACCTCTACGAACTGTTCCGACCAGTGCAAATATCGAGAAGGCCATTTTCGTCGCTGGCTTTACACGCGGTGAAAGAAAGCGCGCGAGTGAGAGACCGATCGCCCAGAGAAGGAAGCGCGATCGTGGACGAGACACGAGATTACGGACGAGTAGCCCACACGTTTCCAGTGTGCGAACAACACTCACGCGGTGCGTTCGAATACACGCACGTCGCCGAGGAACGGACGAAAAAGGAGCAAGGCGGAGAGCGATCACCGGCGAGTCAACGATTTTATTTTTGTACGGTGCATCGTTGTTTTTCCTAAATACATTTACTCGTGACCACGCACAGTTTGTTGGTGTGAGGCGGCACTCTAGTCCCTCGTCCTAATTAATCGTGTGTGTGGTGTGTTCACGCGCGCGCTCACGCGTGTGTTTTCATTGTTTTTTCCGATCGTTTCGAATTAAAGACTCTGTCTAACGTGGACACCTCTGAACGGCCAACGATTCAGCCACGAGCGAACATACAGCAAACAAAAAGACGACACAGGTTGTGAGGACAAGCGAGATTACGGTCAAGAGAGAGAAAAAATATAGTGAGAAACTGTGATTTACGCCCTGTACGATACACACGTGCATAAGTACTATTGACTTTGTCACTGCGATAAAACGCGATATTTAGTTGAGCCAACATGCCGAGTTTGTTCAGCGAAATGGATCGCGGAGCGAATGGCGGTGCGGCCACTTCCCTCGAGGACCAACGAGCCCTGCAATTGGCATTAGAATTATCTATGCTCGGTCTCGAGGGATCTCCTGGATGCCCGGGAACCGGCACAGGTACCGGCACCGGAACAGCCAACGATCCGGATCCTTTGCAAACGACACCAGCGGGCGTTTTCGAGGAGGCACGTTCTAAGAAGAGCCAGAACATGACCGAGTGCGTGCCGGTGCCTAGCAGCGAGCACGTGGCGGAGATCGTCGGCCGACAAGGTAAGCGCGAACATAACTTGGACTCTTGGCGACTTCGCGAAATACGGGCTCGCCTATCGCGCGTGTTACACGCCGATGGCGAAACGTATAAATATTGCGTTGATGCACATGAAATGTCATTTATTTGTCAATCGTATCTGAAAAGCGTCAAACCACTTTTAAAATCTTCGTATATTTAACCGACGCGGTTTCCATGTGACTTCTTCCAACGATCGAACAGCTTCGTTATTCCAGTTCGATAAATATCAGAAGTTCCGAAGGTCGTAAACTCGTCGACGCTACTTTTATAGATTCTACGTTGCGATGGAACGAAAATTTTCTATAGCAACCGCTCGACGAAAAGAAAACTTTCAAGTTGTAGATCAGGATAGTGTGGTAAAGTTTAATCGTCGCATAACCATTATGTTTTTTATTTCGTGACCAGCCATTTTGTCGATTGTTCTTAATTTTTTGCGAACTTTATCGGTTCGTACGATTTATCCAACTTCTTTGCTTCAGCAATCTTTGCAAAGTGACGAACGATCGTAAATTGACAGACAGTCGTTCGTGGCGTTATCTCTCGGGCATTTTGAATCGTGTATGGTTCTCAGTGATCTGTTTCAAAATTTCCTTGTTTACAATCACCTTCGGTCAACCTCGCGGTTCGATGTTCAATGTCGCTAACAGCTTTGAATTTCCAAACTCAACTTGGACGTTTCTTAAGTCGATATAACAGTTGAATTTATTTGTTCCATTATAACTGTGCGATACAAATTTGTAAGAAAAAGTTATTCGAACATTTCCGGTATAAATTGTTTATTACGAAATTATTACGAAATTTAATATTGTAACATGTTTCGTTTCCATAAATGTGACACATATAGATAATAGAGTGTCGTATTGTTTAAACTTGACCGGAAACGACATTTCATATGCAGCGACCAAATGGTTGCGAGTTTTTAAAAATCGATAACGATTTATCGGGCGACGATAAATTTTATAGTCGAAAAGTAAACTTGAAGTCGTGACTCGATAAATCGTGATTGTATGTACGAGGCTTAGCGAGCTTCGGAATGACACGAATCGTACGATTGCGCGTCAACAAAGATATTCGTTGTACTCTCTCGCCGATATAACCTGCGAATGTCGAAAGCTTTTTTTTTCATGCGTGTAATGCTCGACCAACGTTGGTCGATTTAATACATATTTTTTTTCGTCGAATAACAGACGATTAAGAAACCCACGAACGACATCGAGATATGTTTCGAACAGCGTCGCGTTTACGTAAGTCGAATTCGCCGGTACTTTACTTTGCATTCCTCGTTACCGGAATTTGTCGTGTATAGCGCAGCCGACAGACAGTTCATTGGCACGGGCGTGAGCGTAAACGCTGCGAGAAACGCGGTATCAAGTAATGGTGCAATTAAACCAATCTAACTCCGAAAAGCAAATTTATTTGGAAGCGCGACGGGATCGTCGTACAGTGAACTCTGTCGTAGGTCGTGGTCGCTCGTCGAACTACCTTCGCGACGCGGAGGCCAACGTTTAACTTAGTTTCTCGGAGACGGTAAAAAGAAACGGAGAAAGAAAAGTATAGAAAAGCAGTTCGCGTTACGATCGTGATCCAAACGGCATACATATGTATACGATTCATAAATAAGGTGTCTCGATAACTTTTTCGTAACCTTCGCTCTAGCTATCGACCGTTTCTCGAAACTCTCTCGCCCGTTCTTTTATCCGCGCCGACATCGTCGTCCTCGGGCAGTTTTTTCTCTACCATCGGTTTCCAGGAAAGGTGTCAGAAATAGAGACCATACTCTGCTCCAATGTTTCCCGCGAGGCGAGTTATTAGAATTCATCATGGCGGGCAGAAACGTTTCACATAATTGTGAAAGCACGTGCATACGTTTTATCGATCGTAACGGGTCGACGAGTTGCAATTAAAACGGGTCGTTTCTGCGTAATTTTATCGATAATAGCGCGCCAGACGATTCACGAAACGCGGAGATTGTAGTTAGTTATTATCTCGTACTGTCAAGATTAAGCTGTGTTTACGGTAGCTGCCAGTCGGCTGCTCACCAGAGGGCACGAAACGTCAACGACCGTTAAACTTGGAGAATTTCAAACAAAACATTAGGGTGGAGAGTTTTACGAGCCCGTTCGTCCTTCCATATGTTAAAGCAACGGCCAGATACAAAAGTAACGGACGCGTACGTGACTCGGTCGCTGCGCTGCTACTTCCGATCTTTTTACGCTCGCAGCAACCGATAAGTCGTGTCCAGTAACTTTATTCTATATTCAGGACGTTCACCGACGATGAAAAAACAATTTTCGTTCGTAGCGTTTTATCGAGCACGCGAGTCGCGAGACGTCTCGAGGTAGAAAACGTGGCGATGCCTTAGAAACGCGCTGTGAAAAGATAATCTTTCTATTGAATTTCCATCCCGAGCCTGTTTCTTTACAATCTCTAAAAAAACATAATAAATAATATTCTTCTATTCTCAAGAAATGTCACGGCGGAACGCGCGAGGAGCCACAAATTTCATAGCATTCGCTCCTAATTGATACGTCACATTTTCCCCGCGTTCGATTTAACAATATTTCATTGATATATCGATAACTTATCGATAATCGATAGTCACACCTCTATGTGGGACGCGATTCGTTCGTTCCGTAATGCGTTTCGAAATTGAGAAAACCCGATTGACCGCGACGCGGCGCCACGTGGCTTGCCATTTAAATCTTAAGGCTGTCAGAGATCGCGCGCACAATAAATAATCTTGCAAGTCTGATCGCTGCGATCAATACAGTCTTTTGCGGCCTCTACCCGTGTCTACGGTCGTGAGATTCGCGCTTTTACCGATAGTTCTCGAAGATAGCGAAAACGGCTCTCTTTTCGTTCGAAAGCATTCGATCGTGCCGTTTGCAATTTTTATCGGATTGTTTTTTTCCCGTTGGCCGATCGCGATAGAAGTTGACGCATTGTTGGAGTAATACCAATATTTTTTTCGCCGCGTTTCGCGTGCTGTCACTCGATACGTCGAAGGGAAAGTTCAGTGGAATATAGAACGCTTGTAAATGCACGCGGAAGGGACGGCTATCGATGATAGCACGTGCCGTCGATCGATCATCTACGCCTCGCTCTTGGCCATCGGCGCATCTGTCGTCACGTACAAACGCGCGCGCAATTTACCCCGCTCGATACAATTTTGCAAAGTCGAAATTGGACGGTTGCCCGAACAACTTGGCATATCTTGCGTACGTACGTTGAATTAGAAATCGGTAAAAATCGCGCGTGCTCCTCTGCATTCTTTTCAGTCGAAATCTTATTCACAATTGAAAATTACAAATTCACGATTAAAGTACGAAATTTTACGTCTGCTTATCGCGCATATGCGCATTCGATATATCTTCTTTTAATTCTGTACGTAACATATTTTAACGTATTAAAACACAAAGTTGTGGGAAATTCTAAGTGATAAAATTACGAGTTGACCGAGATACGTATGAAATAGTTGGCAGATACATAAGAAGGTAGCGTGAAATTAGAAGTATGATAAGAGGTCAACGGAATGATTTAAACAAAATATTTTGGTACACGAAGACAAATCGAAGAGGCGTAAATTGAACAAACAAATAGGAGAAATCATTTTATTTGCCTCTAATTTCTCTTATCGTGGCGGTACCGTTAAGAATACAGCTAGAAAATAATGTGGTAGGATGACGTAGAGTCCCTCTTTTTCGGTCGAGTTCAATGTCTCGCGTGCTTTATTTCATCGATATCATTTTCCACGATGCGCTAGAGCAACGTAGCTTGGTCCCCGGTATCTGATCGATAGCGTTTTATTATATCTGAATAACGTACCTGGCAACGGCGGATCGTTCCTCCGATGCCAAAATTGTTCCTCTGACACCTCGCTATCGCATGTACAACACGCCGTATATATAATTTTCATCTGTCTCACCTTTTTGCAACACTTTTCGTTTCACGTAGATGAGATTCTCTTTTCAAAGTTTCTTCGCAGCAATTTATTTCTTTTAATTCTGGGTAATTAGTGTCAGGAATTATGAGACTGGTCTGAGTCCATTATTTGGTAAATCGAATTTATTACTTATTTTATTATCTTTTTCTGACGTCTAGATTCTTATTAATCTATTATTTGTTATTACAACTACCTTTTTAAAATTGATATTGCCCAAGGGAGAATAACCTAGACCAACGAATTTATTCGTTCATTGTTTATAATTTACTTTATCCTCGACGTAAGAGAAAATGATGGCGTATAAAAGGAAGCCGCACGAGGTCTGCGGTCATCGCGCGAGACGCACTAATATTGACCGTCCAATAACATTAGACGGACACCTAGAACGGTGTCAAGACTATCCGTGTTTTAAATTCAGAACCCGCGACGGATTTCCGTACGTGCTTATCGTCCCTTCCGTTCGCCTGGGCTTTCTCGCATCCTCTGTTGGGCCGTGTCGCGCGGTTTGAGATCCGCTGACATGGTGTCGTGCGACCAAAACGCGCGTAGAAGCGACTACACTCGATGCACGGAGCGACGTTATCGTTGAAACAATTTCCATTTATCTCCAATTATCGATCAAACTTTCGCGTCATTCTGATCGAGAAACATTCGATTATACATTTGTTAAAGTTTAAATATAGTTACGGGTTCGAGTAACGCTTCTATAAAAGGTGTCCCACAGATTACGTAACTCGGAAGAAGGTTCTTCGTATCGAACGAAGCATTTTCCAACAATCTTTCCTCATCGAGAGACGATACATATTTGACTAAATTTTATTTAAAAAAAAAGAACAGTAAGAACGAGTGAAATTACGATTAGTACGATACAGGAAGTTTTATGAAATAGCGTGGATAACTTCGTGACATGTTCCCCGGCAATTTTCTAATTTCATTCGTATTTGTATTTTAAATGGTATTTGATAATAAACTATTTTCTCTTTTGGACGAGTCTGTTTATATAATAGAATATTCTGTAGAATTCGTTCTCGAAGCACTACCATCGGGCGAGCATGAGACATAACGCTCGAGATAACAGCGAGCGTAATACAAATCTCGCGTTACTCGCCGAACGTTTTCGAACATTTTCTTTGAGCGGGAACCACACGACGGTCGGTGAACTACAGTTTTCCGTTCTTACATAAAATATTCGCTTCCTGCTTTCCCAGACGGTACACCCTGCGACCGCTGAAAGCCTAGCCGGGGTTGCGGATCTACATAAGTCCAGGGGGCCCTGTTTTCTCTCTAACGTTGCATTGTGTCTCGTAGATCGGGACATGATTTTTTTTTTCTCCAACGGCTGCAGCCCGCCTCGAAACCAGTTTAACGTACCCGAGCATGAATCATTGCTATAACGCGACCCGAGTTCCCGTATCTCGCATGCCTAAATCTCTCTAACGCGCGTAACACGCACCGCGCGAGCCTTTGCCTCTGCGTTGCAGCTACGTGGCACGCGTGCACCTATACAGTGAATCCTTTCGATGTGTCGCGATTTTTTCCTCCCGTAATGTCACAAAGTTGTCCCCACCGCTTCCTGGAACTGCTGGCTCGAAGCCTGGCCGTTACGATTCGACATATGACCGACAGTGACTCAGGTTACTAATGAGTTACCGATCCGAGAAATTGAAATTTATTTATATCTTTCATATTATCGTCGAAATTTCAGAAACTCGGTCCATTGCACGTATTTTCTTCGATTAAATACTTATGTACGCAAGATTTGCTTTCCGTACATAAGCCGGTCGTTCCAGTTCGATAACGTCTACGATAAATATCTGTCGAAGTTTGATTAAAATCCGTAAGGAACAGTTTTAAGCGCTGGGTCAAATGTGACCTAGGTTCGTCAACCGAGAGCCTCGAGGGGAGATAAGGATGACGAAATTTTACTCGGTGTCCGATTAAGTCATTAGCTGTCAACTGTTTCCCGAAAATATCAAATTCGAAATAATCCCGTTGGGGATCACGGTTCTATGCAATTTGCGTGCGTTTCTTTTCGATAAGAATACCGAAACAGGACTCCGTTTCATTCGAAATAGAATAGGTGGTGGGGTAGAATCGGTAAAATGCAATTACACGAGTTTGGACGATCGTAGGTCTCCTTGATAGTGTCACGGTAGCCAGCAACACTTGGAGAGAATTCGCAGTAATAAACTCCGTAGTCTCGGGCGACCACCGTCCGCGCGGTCGATCGTTCGGTTTTAACGGGAAGATCGGATCTTTCTGCGGAACGTAATCGTGTCGATTCAATAACGACGTCTAATGAGTTTGATACGCCGTTCCATTATGAGGATGTGGCTATTTGTTGAGCATTTTCGCTCGATTCTCTTTTCCTCTCGCTCGCCCTCGCCGTCTCGTTCTCTCCAGCTGCTCGGGTCCGTCGTGCTGCTGATTCTCTCCTCTCTCCTCCCCCTCCCACGTCCACGGTCCACGATTCGCGTCTCACGGTCCTTGTCTCGCCCACCGCGCTCTTTCTGGCTCGCTCTCCTGGACCGGAAGTTGTAATGAGCGACTCCGTCGCCAGACTCGTCGCCTCGTGTCGCATCGCGGCGAACGATGACGTTACTTTGGAAACATCACGGCTGGTTATCCAGGTCGTTAGCGTCGAACGACTCCCACCGCGAGCAACCCGCCAGCAAAAGGGAAGGAAAAGGCGTCGTTATTAACCGTCCCCCGATTCTGTTAACCGTGACACGCACTCGATACGCGAAGAGGAGCCTTCTACGTGGCTCTCGTTCGCCGATTATAGGTTGCAGTAGGCGCAAAACTTTCTCCGTCAACGGTGTGTAAAGACGGGAACGCGTGCCAACTGCCGTAGGACAGTTTTGTTTGTTTAGCGAAATAGGCGAACGCGGTTATCGAGCTCGTTTATTTGTAGCCGGCAGCCGAGATAAACGTCCCGAGCGCGCGTATTTGTTATTTGTAGAGCAACTGTAACGAAGGAAACGTTGGACGTGCCCTCCACGCACACGCGTACACCACAGATTGCATGCAATTTTCGAAACAGCTTGTTTCGTTTAAATATGTTTCTTAAATTGTATTACACAAAATCCATTTTACTAACGACGATGCATTTGGCTCCCGTGAAACGTTCAAAGTTTCGTTTCTAAATAGTACAGGCTATGGTCTAGGAATTCTTCTTTCTATCGCGTGCTAGCACGTGCCCGTTGCCCGCCCAGATCACACTACTTTTTCCACCGAAATGGAAGATTTGTGTCGACGATGAAACCGTGTTAATAGACCCGTACGGACCCCGGCGCTGTTCACGCGTCTTCGTAAAAAGCACCGAGCAGACGGGAGGAATCTTTTCCGGGGATTTTACGACTCGCTCGCTCGGTGTGGTCAAACTTCGGAGATACAACGGATGGGGGGGGAATCCCGAGTGTTAGTATATAAGATCTTTATTTGCTCTTGACGAATTTACAACTGCGAGCTCATATTGTGCCGCTTCTTTTGTACACGTTGCTCACGGAGCATAACATTTCTCGGATAATGGAAATCTCCGTGCTAGAAACATGTTTCCATGCGTGTTGACGATCGATCGTTCGCATTGAAAGTTTTGTTCGATTCGCGAAGCAATAAAATAGCTGCAACGGCGCTCCGAAATTACAGACTGACTTCGCTAAATTCGATTATCGGCGTAGTGGTAATAAAGTGGACTTTAACCTATCGAAATATTTTGTAACAGAGTCGTTTCGTCGAAATTGCTCGCTGGTATTTCCGTTTAAATTAATTAACACTTAAATCGATCGTCCAAATCATAGTAAACATTTTACTACTCGAGTAATTGTCGAGTTTAAGAAACTACGTGTTTCAGTGGTATTGCAAATGCCTCGAGCGTTCGTTTAACTTTAAATAATAAATAACGTTAGAACCTAGAAAGTCCCCCGTACGTTTCGGAGCAATTATGGGGCACCGCGACGACCAAGTTTTGTGGTTCTACGCGTCGAGTCGACGGCCATAAGTCCCAGAGAAGAGGAAAACGGCAATTACGTC
This sequence comes from Colletes latitarsis, assembly GCF_051014445.1. Lineage (NCBI taxonomy): Eukaryota > Metazoa > Arthropoda > Insecta > Hymenoptera > Colletidae > Colletes > Colletes latitarsis. The sequence goes on from NC_135134.1 coordinate 48,284,233, forward strand.
GAAAACAGTTTCGGAGGCTCGGACGAACGGATACGGTCAAGAGCTTGAGACGAACCGGGACTTCTGGTCATTGTTGTTTTCAGAAAGTCCGTCCCTTTTCTTTCCGCCGCAAAGTCGGCCGCAAAATTAAGAGCTTCCGTCGTAAGTGGAACTTTACACCGGCGAACGCCAGCGAAATTTCATTCTCTCGTTGTTAACGACATACTTTGTCACGCACTCCGATTCTGTTTTCGTTCGCGAGGCCAACCCGTTCCTCCACGGGTTCAATTTGCGGTCGACGATGTCGAAACTTCCCGCGCTTTCTCCGTACCGACGAGAGACCCTTCGTCGACCTCGAGAAACGGCGAAATAAAGGCGTGCTTGCGGGGTTCGTTCTGTGTCTCTCGAGCACAGACGATCCCGAACGAGAGAAAGAAAAATCAGTGGCAATAACCGGAGGCCAATAGACGGTGGAGGAATAGCATAGGAACCCGTGACGCGGACGGTGGCGGTGGTTGTTGCCTTTGTTGGCCTCCGAAGCAGCTGCCGACCCACACCGGGCCTTTCCGTTCTCATGCTTGAAACTCGATCGACACTTAACCCTCGCGGGAGAGGAAAAGAGAACCGGAGGAAGAGGCAGAGACGATGCCAAGGTAGCCGAATATCGCAGACGAGGGAGAGAACCTTAAGGAGGTGCACGTTTATTGGCCTGGGATGATAATAGTCGACGATGTCGAAAATACGATGATACAATTAAAGGAGAATTTTTCGTATCTCGATTAGAAAACAGATTCGTTATCGTACGATTGATTAATATTTATTTAAATTATTTTAGTTTATTTTAAGTGGAACGAGCTGGTAGGAGTAAAAGGAAACATAGCGTGATTCAAAGTAAATTGGAGCGTGGATTAGTGTGGCGTATAAGTTGAGGGTGAAACGAGATCTGGGGGTAGAGAGAAATTCAGAGATAAGCAGAAGTTGCCGTAAAAGACTTCTTAAAGGTTCGTGTACGACGCTGTGGAGCCTAATTTGTCAGTCATCCTATCAGAGTGGCCATTACTTATATTTGGAAACGATAACTTTCCAAAGAGCCTTTGCTCTTTACGAAAAGCCATTTCATACTTAACCTATATTAAGAAATATGCCCCTTCAATTATTAGTGTTGCAACATCGTTAAAAAAGAATGAAGAATAATCGACGTGTGATCTATTTTCTATTCCATCGAAACTATTAAACCCACATTATTGAAATTTGTAGGGTAGCTTCATGCAAGTTTTAGTTTTAAATATAAATTTGTCAAAAGTTGAGAGAAAACACACGAAACAAATTAGGAATTTCCATGTTTCTCGGGGCTTATGTTTATAATATTAAGGAAGGCTCTCGTGGTTTTACGATCGTCCTAACTTCGCTTCAAAAGGGATATGTGTTACGTGTGCATGCAGAGGCTAAGGCTGATTGGACTAATAGTTTCCGAGAAATCTCGAGTACCGTCTTGAAAAACCCGTTTTCTAGAAAAATGGCTCTCTCGATGTATTTGGAACACATAAACTTGCCCGTTATTCCATATTCCACGTTCAGAATAAATATTTTTTACTGATAATGAAAAATATTACGGAGCACCAATTTACTTTTTCACTTTAAATCACTCGAATAATCTTGCGTGGTCATTTTTATATTTTCATTATCCACGTGTATGAAATTTAATAACTTTCTGCGTTTAATGTTACTCGTTTTTTCAAATCTTGCTTAAAATTACATATGCACGTTTAGTGGTAATTTCTCGCGATGCCCAACGGATATTTATTCTGAATACATTATAAGAGGATACGTGTTAGTTTTGAAAAAAGGATTAATGCGGTAATTATTGGGTGAAGGAGAGTCTGCCCACCAGATTCGAACATTCTTTCGCAGTTTATGCCGACGTCGGTTGAGAGTCACTGGCAGGCCAACGTGCCCCCGCCTAGCAGATGTTTACAGCGCGTTGGCTGAAATGAGCGGTTTCTCTCGTTTTTTATTTATTCTGTCTGCCATGTGCACCGACTACCCTCGACCAGAGGTCGCTCGCCTTCCGAACCGCCCTCCGGTATCTCGTCGAGGCCTGTTTCTTCCTTTCGGACCGTGTCCTACGGCCCTCGAAAAACCTTCGAACGCGTTCAGATCAACGAGCCAAATAAAATCCTTGGACTTCTTCCGACATCGGGCCTCTCGTCCTCCTTCCATACTTTTACTCGTTTCACACAATAATTGATTACAGTGGCTAGAATCAACGTTAAATGTTTTAACTTAGCGTATGAGAAAAATCAAACTATGTTTTTTGTTGAATCTGTTCGAAGTTGTAGCAGCAAACGTTACAGCACAGCTCAAGCGAGACTCCTGCATTTGGTTGGATGTTGGACCTTGGCATGCTTCCATAGTCCCGCTTATTTTAAACATTATCATACAATCGTTAACTGGAGTATAAATCTAGGTGATAGCTTGGTCGCATCCCTGCTACTCGCTTATCTATGCTTAAGTTACTATCACGAGGTCTCTATTATATTTCAATATATAGGTTGTATCGGTGAAACATTTTACAACATATTGTACCTCCGAAGCCCTCGTTAAAATTTATTGGATCCACGAACGAAGATCTCGGGAATAAAAATGTCTTCGTCTAGGTGGTCAAGAGTTATCAGAATATCGAAACGGCTATACCTGGCGGCTAAATATCTTCGTACGAACTCTTTTCGCCAAAGTGGCAGTCGTTATGAAACATCCTCAACGCGGTCCAGGAATTTTTTGACCGTAGTCTGCGATGCGAAATCCTGTTCCCAATGCAAAAATGCTCTTAATAAACTCGCCGAGTTATAATTCCCGCCGACTGATCCCGAAATTTATCGTCGTTCCGACGCGAATGCGAGTCAATCGTACCCGAGGTCTCGAAAGTTGATCGCTGGAATGGCAGAACGAGGCGACCGGTGGGAGGGGAGAATCGAGGCGAAAGACGCGAATTTCTCATTGAACGCAATTATGCGTATCGCGTAATCATGCGCGCTGGGCGGTCGGTGGTGGATTCTTTCGGTAACGGAGTCCCACGAAATATTATTCCTCGGATAAAAAAGCCGCGTGTGCGATTACGTACGCGCGATTGTACGCGCGCGCACGACGCTGGTTAATCGCGTTCTTCTGCATCTGCCTGGACGCGAGTGTGCACGACCTTGAATTAAATTATGCTGCACGCGACTTTTATTACATTCCCATTCAAATGACATCCGCTAATAGGGACGTTAAACCTGACCGTAGGTCAGGCGTGCATCGTGTCGCGTCTATGTAAACTCGTGCGAGCGTATCGGACCCATTCCGACTCTCTGCTCTTTGTTACGAATTCAGAGTTCGTTCGTGAAAAATGGACGAACCTTCTGGAGCCTCGACGATGCGTATGCAGGGATCGTAAGTTGTCGACGAATAGATTAATCGTGATATTGGCTCAGTCGATCGCCACGAGCAAAGGTAGCCATCGCGATACAGCGAGGTCGTGCGTTTCTTCGAACATCGAAACGGATACGCAGATAAGAACTCGAAGTTTATTTGCAATTAAATACACAAGTATGTATATGTTGAGGTTTTACTCCACAATTTTTAACAAGCAATGAGAAAACTAATTAGCTGTACGAAGCTTGTTTCATTGCATCAGGTGGCAATCAATTACCTACTCTACTTTGTCGAGACAAGTGAGATTTACGATTATCGTCTTGTTACTCCTGACAGTATAGAATAGAGAACTATAGTGTCTTTATTAATTTTTCGTGTTTAAATAAAATCTTTCACCCTGTTTTTCAATATATCGAGGAAGCATCGTTAAGAATTTAAAGTTTTCCGTCAGCGAAACGGATTTCCCCGTGGAAAGTGTCAGTTGATCGATGGCTGATCCATCGATTCATCATGGTTCCGCGCGCAGCGAGTCTCGTCGATCCCCGGAGACAGGATAAGATAGAGTTTCGCGGCGGTAGGGAGGTTTCGAGCTCGACGGGCCTCATCGGAAGTGGAAAATGTCTTTGTTTGTCGTGCACCAGCAGGACGGGGACCCAATACTCGGGGATACACGTGGGATATCGAATATCCACCGAACGACGTGCACACGAGCGGTCGACGAGGGTTCACCTAACCTCGTGCTCGTCGCTTTTCTTCCCTCAGGCGCGGTGGCCTTCCGTCTCCTTCGCCATCGCCTACTCCTCCGCCTCCTTCTCCTTTGTCAGACCTTTGTCCCGTCTCCTTCCTTTTCCTCTCTTTATACCCCGAGACGTATAGTAGCGGCCGCGAATACCGGCTCTCTCCGCTACGTAGTCGGGCTTGGCGAAATTCCACACGACACGATAGAGCATCGCGCGTGTCGCGCGCTAACGTTTTCTCGGCGCTCGTGAGCGAACGATTCCCGTGCAAAACGCTTCTGCGTGCGATCCTCGACGATCGACGCGTGCATCTTGGTCCCTTTTTCCCTCAACTAAAAAAAATCTGAACAGATACGAGCGTATTCTAGTTGGCTCTTATTATAGGAACAGATTCAGTTCTAGTTTGAACAGAAGGGACGAATAGCACCTTGTTCCAAAGTACCAGGAAACCTTTTGTATTTTATTTCATTTGCTTCAATTGGATTACTATTTTTTATAAAAATAGCTGAGAGTCGAAATATTCCAAGGCTAGGTTCTACTCCTGAATCCTGACCTCCCCTCGGCGAGGACACGTCTGGTTCGGTTCGTCGCCCCTCGTCGATACCGATCGTCGCGAGGCGTACCGTGTTTCGTGTCTCGTGATTAAACGTGCCCGCCTCCGTATTATCGAGTTTCCACGCGCGTATTATTTCATGCGTAAAAGCGGCCACGGGGACCGCCGACGCTTTATGAAAAGAGTACAAAGAAGTGTTATTCGAGCATCGAGCGACTCTTCTCTTTTTATCTCTTTCTCCCCTTGTCTTCCACCGTGTATTTCTTTCCTTTTTTTATTTTTTTTAATTTTTGTGCCTCTCTTTACAACGGTGCACATCCTTTCCCCGATGCAGCACGCACGAGTATCCGATTATTCGAAGACCGCACACGTCCCGGGAGGAAGTGGTTCGCAACCGAACCACCTACACTCCCCCACACCGTGCTTCGTACTTGTACGTACACACCGGCGTGTTCACGAGCACAGCCAGCCCGTACTCACGAGTCTCTCTCGCTCTATTTGGCCAATCCGCGTGTCTCGTGCACTCGGCTCGCAACAATGCACTCGACGTGGCACTTCCGTCCGGACGAGGAAAGCGTCGTCGTCGCTCTCCCATCGACGCCACGATGGAATTCGACCGGGAGCGTCTTCGGGACTATGGGGCACGTTCGAACGATTCGAGTTCTGCTCGTATTTTTCAGAATTCCACTGAAAATCTTCGTCTTCGTATTTTTGAGAAATTTTTTTCAAGGAAACCCACTTTGTTGTTTACTGGATAAACCGTAGATCCAATTTTACCCAGTCTTTTTCGTTTCGAACATTTGTCACTGAAATGCATAATTTTAGATTAAAAGTTTCTCAAACTCGCGGTTGTTCCTAAAGTTTCGTGAAAATGCAAAGTTTTTCCAAGTGAGTAAAGGGAGGTATGTTTGGAGTACAGAATGGAAAGGAATAAAATTACGACTAAAATTAGATTATGTATAGCGGTTAATTTATATACGAATAATAGTTTGTTCAAAATTCGCTCGGAACGGTCTCTGCGCTGGACGAGAATAGAAGAGACATCAAACGACGCGCAATCATTTAATTAATTAGTTAATAACCTATTCATTGCGTCGTGTTAATTCGAAGTGGTATAAATGCTCGGGTTCGTGTTACTGAGCGCAACCTAGAATATGTGTATATTCATGCGTAAAGACGGATGCTACTAAATGCTATTGTCACGGTCTACAAAGCTTCGAATTAAAAGTGTTATCGATTTAGACATCAGAGGCTAGCAAATTGTGGGTGGAAGGTTGGCATCGATACTATACACTCGATTGATTTCCCTTGGAGTTCATTGGAACGTCTTCACTCTGCTGACCTTCCGTTACGTAATCAGTCGAGCGCGAAGGTCTTGATTTCTTCGCGTTATTATCAATGAGGAGTATCTTCCTTTTTATCATCTTTCGAGAAGCGTACTTAAAGAGATAATTCGACTGCGTGCAATCGTCGAATCTAATCGGTGACACCCGTTTCGATTTACGTCGAATTTTTAACTCTGGATCGAAAGTGTTCCGGACTAACTTTGGATCGAAAGTCCATTTCAATTTCGATTTAAGTTCTGGATTAACGATCTCTTTACCGTAAACTCAACGATAATTGTACCTCTCATAATTTTTCTGTCAAAAGTAACGAAACCATATTTTTTAAAATACTCCGCTAAATGTTAACGCGATCAGTGTGGGGTAGCGACCTCCGGCTTAAGCCACGGTACAGACGGCGATAATACTTCCTTTCATAATTCTGAATGTGGTCGTACGGCTGCAACGAGCATGAAAGGGTCAATCGATCCGAACCGCGAACGTGTCAGCGATACAAAGTCGTCCGTGGTAGCAACGTCCCGACGCTGGACGCGACCGGGGCGACGTCGCATGCAAAAAGATCCGCAGAAATGGCGCGCGCGTATCTCTCACGCGGCGAGTGAATTTTCTCGGGTGCCGTTCAAGGAAAAACCCCGACCTCGCTCCGCGGTCCGACCTTTCCATCCTGGGCGAACCGTGTGAATGTCGAGCGTGGCAGCGACGGCGGCGGCGCGTAAGAGAGCCTTCGTAGTACGTCGAACTGTGACGTAGTCGGCGGTGCGTGTCCTAGGTCAAGATTCAAGACCGTGTCTACTGCTCTGCGCAGCCGTTTCTTTCTAGCCGAGGCCTGGGCTTCATCCTTTCGCCTTCGTTCGCGCGCGTGCAGCGAGACGGGCCCCGTTGGCCCTCGCGCGTCCAGCACGTGCGCGCGCACTGGGGCCCGACAGGCCCGCGAAGACGAAATTCAAAAAGGAAGGGAATTTGGAGACGCGAATTACGCGAGAATTTTATATAGTTTCGCTACCTAAATACGTACGCGACGGAAAGTGCCATTTCACTCGCCTTGCGGGCAGACCCGATTATCCTATCGCAGAATTCACACATACAGCATACATTCCTCCCACGTATCTCCAAAATTCCACGCGGTACCAGTTAATCTCAGATATTCGGTCCCTCGTGTGTATACAATTCTTATCTGCCACTCTTACATCGAACTGTTAAATTGAATATTTTTCTTTTGTAGATTAAACGTATATACGAGATTATGTGTCTTGTAAGCTTAGGCATGGTGGTTGCACAAATTAATATTTGTTAATTGACAACTCGTAGTAAAATAAGTCGAACACGTAGAATAACAATTTTTCTTACGATGCGTCGTTCTCGAGATAATGGCATTTAAAAAGGTAGCTGGCGCGTCTGATCATGAGCACCGATTCTACTTACGCCGATGTCCGACTCCTTCGAACTCGATTTTATCGAAAACGAGGCCTCGTACGAAAAAGTTTCATCCTTTCTTTTCGACTTGTTCTTTCACGAAGAATCAAAATCAATTTCATTATTATTTGAAATTGGAAATTATTATTACTTCCGCGTTAAATTGAATATACATAGAGTCGTTCCAATAAATTTGCTCCAAGGAACGCTGGTGTTTGCCAGCGGACGAGGAATAACTTTTCATCGACTAAAATCGTTGTTTTGTACCGATGAACAAATCCTGTAATTTATTCTTTATCGTGAATAAAATATGCCCACCTCTGCCGATGACTTGCGTCCGCGAGTACCTTGCTCTTGCTCGTTCGCCGGGTTTTCTTTCGTCTTTCTCCCTCGCTTCCTCCCGTTGTCCCGTTCCTCTTTGTTCAACAACGCCCGCTGTCCGTTCCCTCGTCAGTCCACTCTCGATCTCGAAGAGGCAAATCGTGTCCCAAAGTTTTTTGCTTCGTGCCAGTTTAATGAAATTATACGGACCGCGAGATCGAAATCGTCCGTCTCTCTCGTCCTCGCGTTCGAAGATCGCTGCCCCCGAAAGCTCTTTGTACCGCGGTGCATCGGGCCCCCGAGCACCGTCGACGGGCCAGTTTTATGCGCGTCGCGTCGCGACGCGTGGTTCTTTTTGGTAGTGTGTCATCGGGACGCGAACCTGTCTCTTTCTCGGTGTTTTTGACGATAGGACTCTCACGTGGAGTCCCAGTTTTTGGTCAAAATTCTCTTTCTTTTGTTTCTGTCGATACAGCAGTTATAAATTTTCTGCTTTTTCCCCAGCTCTTGCTGTTCCCAAATTATTATAATATTGTATTGTCGCGTTTTATTTGTTTATTTTGTCCGCGCGACGAGGAATAGAGTTGTAAGGCGACGCGCAACGTATCAAGGGGTCCGCAGTTGTTACGCAATTGCAAAAGTCGCGGAAAGGGAAAGCGGTGACAGCATTCTGGTCTCTCTAACGAGCTAATTCGAAAGATACGCGAGGAAGAGAGAACACGCGGGGAAGACTGATCGCGGCACTGACCTACTTCCTGTGTGCCTAACGCCGTCTTCTCTTTCGGAATAAAAACGCGCGGAACATCCTTTGTTTGGCACGCGCGATAATTAGTAGGCGCGGTAAGGTGGATCGCGGCGAGGAGGCAGAAAGGATCGCGTCGATCCCAATGTCTTTTCCTCTCGAGTGTTTCACCGTTGCTCCAGATAACTTTCTTCGCGTTGTGCAATCGACGCGTTGTCCCGTCTCTGTTTTCCCTGCCGTGATTCCGTGGAAAAATGCATCGATAACAACGACCGTGTAACCAAGACACGCGATTTTTACAATTAAAATTATATTCACAGATCATCGATCGCACGTATTTTTAGCGAAACTCGTTACGTTGACTGTTGCGTCAAAATTCTGTTCTTCTTTGAATTAGAATATATATTATCTAACAAATAATATTTACACCTTCTGCAATTCGTTTCAATTATTTAACGTGAAATGTATATCACCTTTCTGGGGTGGGTAAAAAGATATATATAGTAGGGTATTTTTTAGTAGAACCAATCGTGCAGAAACTGGCTATACGTCCGTGGAACATAAGCGTGGTGCTTTTTTTTTTTATGAACGGTTACATTATAAAACAGAGATCGTCTTCTCTCGAGCCACGTTTGCAGGTTACACGACTCATGCTAATACCTGCGAGAATTTTAAGGGGGTTACATCACCGTGGAGGTCGAAGGAAAAGGTTGTGAATTTTTTGTGGGAAAAGTATACGTAGCAATTTAATGATCAGTTAACACGCTCATAATATACGCTTTTAAGGTTATGTAGGAACAGAAACGTTGCAAAATCTTATTTCAATCGAAAGATAGGTATCGCTAGAAACAGGCCTCCTAGATAAACAAGTTAGGCTGATTGACAGTACACCTTCGTAACGGCTGAAATAAATTAACGGCGTGGAATACGTCACGACACTTTCCATCGCTTCGGTGCCATTTCGATCGAAGATAGCAATTATTTAAGCGAAACAACTTATTGGCGAATGTATTAATTCGATATAAATTCGCGACGAATTAGACGATACTTAATTTTTCCTTTGCCAGTGGCAACATTCAATTTTACGAATAAATTATATTTACTTTGATCTGGAGAAAATGGCGTGTGCCATACAAGCATTTTTTGGTATCGTCCCGAGACCTTTCGAGACTAGATACTGATTTTATTCGACTTAGAAATCAGATTACGCTAAACGTTCCTAACGACGTCGCCTATATCGTGGCTCACTAACGAGTTCGAAAGAGGCGAGGATATAAAAGGAGACGACGCAACCTCGATTCATCGTTAATTGTTAGCGAGACACTAACAACGTTAAAGCACGGGCGCTGTTGCGCCACGTGATTCGACTTCTGCGACAATGTACACCGAAACCACGCTCGTTCTTAAGATCGTCGGAAACTTCCCACGTATTCTTATATTTAATACTTATGGAAACTCCTGCCGATCCTGGATTTCGCATTTAATACTCGCCGTAGCTTACGAGCGTAAGCCTTATATCCTTTTACAAAATAGTTGAGGTGTTTCTCGCTGCCAAGGCAGCAGGCTTTGAGGATTTAAACGAGCGCGGATCTATTAAGCACAATAGGCGTTGTGCCAAAGGGTTTAAGAAACTTTTGGAGCTTACGAAAACAGTTTTATCCACTTATTTATGTCACTTCTGGTCGATATTAACTGTGCGGTAGAAAAATGTAGACGTCCAATTTACTGTAATTAATGCGAATGAAACTTTCACTGGTCTTTTAGAGATAAATTTACCTCAACGCCATGTGGAATCGTAATCGATTACGAAATATTCTCTATAAGAAATTAACCCCTATAGGGTAACCTTGTACCTGAGGGTTTAATGGAACGCAGAGAACGTTCCTCGTATTCTCGCCTCTGCGAGCGTGTTAACGCGACCCTGGGTGTAAGGACATGCTGATACCGTATCGACGCCGTTGCACTATCTACGTCGAGGAAAATTTATACGATTCACATCCGGAATTCACATACACAGAATTAACGACGTCTAGGTCCCTTCGTATCATTGGAAACCGTCTTCGAGGTATTTCAAAATGTTGGGAAAAGTCCAAGCATGCACGTGGCTTCCAGCGAATTCCGAAATTAACACAAATAATCCCCCTCCCTTCCAGCCATCCTCCGTTTCCCGGTACTCGGTTCGGGTTCCAGGAACGTTGTTCGTTTCACGAAACGCCGAAGGTTCAAGAATCTTTCTCCGGGGGCCTCTCTTGTAAATCACAAGACACCGTTTCGGCGCCGAAAAGGCGGGGGAGGGGGCGGCGGGCGGGTGCGTGCGCGCGCTCCGTGTCGAAATTTCACGCGGGGCCCGGTTTCCCTGCGCAAAGGCCCGACCCGGGCGCCGTCGTTTCGCAGCGAGAGGCGAAATGATAACGACTCCTAATAGGCTCCGAGATCACCGTGGGCCCCCTGTGCGATCTCCGTAGACAAAGAGGTCGCGGACGAGCGACAGGGGTTCTCAAAGCGGTCGCGAGAAGATGGGCCCACGGACGCTCCGGAGCGTTTTCGTTCCTTTGTGTCCGGTCTTTTGAGGAGCCGCCGCGAAGGAGAACAGCTCGCCTTGAGACAAAGCGTACGGTGTGGAAGCGTCTCTCGTGCAGCGCTCCCATCTTCCCCTCCCGTCTCGAACACTCCCCCCTCCCAAACACACACACACACATTGCTCTCGCTCTTTCTCTGTCTCTATTATTATGTTTTTGCAATCTATTTGTGTCTGCGTCCTCCTGCTTTTTATTTCCCCCGTCTTCGTCCCTCCCTGGCCGTGACGGTTCGCGGCCGAGAGTCGTCGGCCTCTCGCCCGAACCTCCCGCGCACACACCGGGCCCCGCGCAGGTGCATCACTCGCGGGCCCATTCGGACTTTGCTCGAACACGCACCTGCGACACGCGGCGTTGTCCGATCTTTTGTCAACGTCACCGCGCGGATGATTCGTGCGTCCTCCCGCTGCGATCAAAATTCTAGTTAATTGGAACCAAGGGGAATGGGCCCGACGCACGTCCACACCTCCGCTGGACAGGTGTTCCCGTGTAATTAACCCGTAACCACCGCACACGAGGGTGCATCGTGAAACTAACGAAGCTCTAGCTTCGGGCCCATCGCGCACAATGGGCCCCACTGAAGTTTTTGGTCGTTGAAAAACGACGCGGTTCTGAATTCTATCTACAGCTTACGATACATGCTGGAACTCCATTTGAAATTGTTTTTTACGTTTAATGATTTGTGACATAATTCAAATCCAGACGCGAAGCAGCGACGAGCTCGAATCGACGATTTCGATCGCGCCGGAAGCGTTTTTCTTCGGCATCGATCGCGACACCGCGCGCCGGATAATGCTGGATCATCGGTTCTTGGCTCGATGAAGAGATCTCGAGGGAATCGCGCGGCTCCTCGGCGTTACAAAATGTTCGAAAGAGAAAGCGACAAATCGGCGCGGTGAGGCGAAACGACAGGCGCGCGGTTTCTTTCGTTTATAGAGTTCTCCATGGTGTGCGGGGCGGCTGTTCTTTAACGGGACGGCAGTTTATGGGATTATTCCGTGACGAGGGTAGTCGATGGTGGCCCAATCCTTCGGGATATACTTGTGTTTGCTTTGCGAATCGTTTACCTGGAGACGGCGAAAATGGTCGACCCTGGCGGCCCAGCGACCATATCCTAGACGCGAAAGCATCGTGGAATATACAATCGCGTTTCACGAACGGAAAACAAATTCGAACGGACGATATATATGTAAATGGTCTACGGATTATACAATGTTTAAAAATGATTCGATCGCTGGTCGTTCGAGTAGATGAAATCGTGTAACGAGCTGTTCCTTTGGTAGAGCTTCCGGAATTTGAATTGGTGATTTTGTGAGGTAAAGAAGAGAGATAATCCATAACTGGGTGGAGTGGGGTCAAGACGATCAACAATGTTCTTTTGAACCTTTGCGACTGATTGGTTGGGTATTTATAAGTATAAATCCTCTTCTGAAACTTGACTGAACCGTAAAAAAGCTGCACGATGCAAGATAGACATTTTTTGTTATTACAGTGTGTCTTCTGCACAATGTGTAAAGATTTTTATATATATATTCTAATGTTTGTGCTTCAATATATATGTATCTATCAATATGTATTAAAAACTTTACATATTATATAGCGAATTCTTATATTTCTCTATTTCTTTTTTTTTATATATGTATACTGTGGGGGAATATAGAGGGTAAAAGGACGTGTCAGGAATCTGAAATAAAACACCTCCCACTCTTAATAATTATGATATATTTTAAATGAACGGTGTATATCCGTAGGGCGCACGCGGGTGTCCGTGCCAATCCTCGTCAGAGTCTGCGCCGTAATTAACTTTTTGCTGTTTGACTGCGAGGTTCGTTATTCGATGACCTGACCTGCTTGGCCCTGTCATCCCTTCGCCGCTTTCCCTTTTTCCAGTATGGAACAAAACGGCCTACGCTATGGTCACAGGGGGGTTTCCCGTACCCTGTCCTTTCCAGGCTAAAAAGGCCCGTTAGCCTCCTACAATATATATTTAATTTTAATTCGATACATTGTTACATACGCCTGAAGGAAATCAGTTTTCATCGTTTGATGATGAAGGGTTTGCAAAGAATTTCCCAGAATAAGTTTAAAACGATAGAAGTTTGGTGCCTAGTAAACAATTTACTAATGACAAAACATATCTTCTTCTCATATAGTCCCATTATTTATTTGATTATTAAGGCCATAAATATCGTAAAAAAAAATGATCTCGCGTAAAAATATACTTTGCAACCCGTGCAAGGGAAGTTTTACCACGGGTAGAAAGTGACCCGGGTTAGACGAGTCCCGCGAATGGTAACGGTGAACGATAGGAATAATCGAGCAAGAAACTCTTAACTGGGAACGGTTAATCGTCGCTTGGCCGGTCATTTGGCAAGAGTTGGCGTCGAGTTGCGCGTCGTACGCGGTCGTCGCGAAGCTTAGCGCCAACATCGTCCCGAGCAGTTCCGTGGAAGTTGAATTCCACGGGCAACAACACGTACGCGCGCGTGCACCGCCAGGGTAAAGTAAAATCCTCCGCTAAGTCTCTCGGGTAGGCGCTCGTCGGGGCCCTGTGTATGCCACTTCCTGCCCGGGGACTGAAAGACGCCTGGAAAGCGAGAAAAAAATTAGGTGGCGTATTCGCCTGGCGGTCATTGGCTGATCGAGAGAGGGAAAGAGATAGATATATAAAGAGAAACGACGGTAGGACGAAGGAACGGAAGGTGTCCGGATCGTGCGTTGAATTCGAAAGCTCGCGGGGATCGTGCCTCTGTCGCTGTTCCCCCGGCCGTGTTCGGGCCCCGATTTCTGAGAACCTCCGGCTGATTTACAAGGAGTACGTTTCAGCGTTGCTCGTTATCCGGTCACTTAACAACGCGTTAATCTAAACCCGTTCCTCGCGACGGAGAGGTGGATCTCTATATTCTCCGGTGAAGTCGGCCGATACGCGATCGATAATGAACACATATATTATTCCGCGGTGACTTTAATTCAACGTTACACGGCCGTCGATTAATTTCCCGATCGCGGACGCGATTAACGACCCGATGTCTTTTATCGTTCGTCCCGGGAAAACCGGAGCGACGACGCGGAACGTTTCGATCCGGCGATCGAGACTTCTGCGCGCCGATAGAGCTCGAAATATCGCTACACGGTTTATACGGGAAATATGGTCGACAGATCGCCAGATTTTATTCGCAATTTATGGTGAATTCGTAAAATTGCAAAGGAACAGTTCTTGGACACGAGATTCTTGACTGAAGTTCCATTTTCTTATCTTAATATTTCCAATCCATTACGAAAGTATTAATCGAGTACAATACCACGAACAAGAAGAAAAATATATATAATATCGTGTCGATTATCAGACAAATGAATTTAAATTTAGCTCCCCTCCAGGCTGATTTTTCTCGAACGCCCGTTCGAAAGAATATTTTCCCCGTAGCTCCTCGGTGAAAAGTCCTGCGAGCGTGGCGTTGATATTCGAGTCTCTATCGCCGGGCAAGACCTCGTACACGCACTCGAGGGATGTTTGCCTGGCGCGATAACGTTATTAGAATTATCGGAGTCCCGTTTCTTTCACCAGAGCCGCGGATCGGAGAACATAGAGTTGCTCGCGCGCGTTTCTCGGACGCACCGTGCGAAAAACGTGGCTGAACAAACGTAGGCCAAGCACACCTTCCCAAGCTGAAATTATGATCCCTATCTCTCTACCCAGGGCTCCGTGGAGGGCGTAGGTGGTACGAAACGGACCGAGCTGAAAAGAAAGCAAGCCGGAGAATCCAGATCTAGCCGGCTTTATCCGGGGGGGCCCTTATCTTCTCCCAACAATCCCGCTATCGGGGAGCCCTTTCCGTCTTCACGGTATCGCCTAGCACCGCGGTTGCTTGTCCTCTTTTCCCTTTTGCTCGGTTTTTCACCGCCGCTACGTGGCAAACGGAGAGGAAAGGAGCAACTCGTCCGAAAGGATCAGTCGGTTGAGCACCACTGGGCCGTCGAATCGTTGAACCACGGAGTGGTTCAGTGGCTCCAAGGCCGGCGGAAACCACGGGTGGGATGTGCGGGGCAGAACGGCCCTTCTTCGACTGGAATCCTCTCTCCTGTGCAACACACACGCCTTCCGTCGTCCTCTTCTTTCGCAGCCTTCGTTGCCTCGGAGAATAACGCGACGCCGATAACAACCACGGACTAGCGTAGAATTTAATATTTTACACGCGTTGATCTCGAACGACGAGCAAGGGTTCGCGATTTTGTCTACGATCCGCGAATTATATCAATTTATAACTAGAAAACGCTTGGACAACCTGGGGTTTAAATAGATTCAAGGTCTTCTCGAGCATCGGTGAATATCTTGCGAGTCGTCTCCACTGTCGCAACTGAACTTTCGATGGAGGAATCGGAGTTACAAGGGGAGAATTGATTATTGAAAATATCGCGTATGAACAAATTTTTTTTTTATACTCGTCCTTGTCTCTTTTTTCATATTATGGTTTGTCGAGTCATTCAAAACAGTCCTTTCAGTCTTAAAAATGTTTAACAATTATTTTAACCTTGAACGATAGACCACGGGTCCATTCTGACTCGAGCCTAAATTTTATTATTTCCCACTCCAGTACAAGGATTTCGATCCTTTCAAAGCTTCACGACTCCTAAGCGAATAGTTTTCACGGGTCAAAATGGACCCAGACTCCGGTTCAGCGAAAGTCAAACGAGACGAAAAGCGCACGTTCGATCGTTTGCGACGAAACTCGAACGAGCAAAATACGAGACGGCGTTTGGGATAAGTTGGTTCCCTTTGTAGGGTTGTTTCGCCGTCGTTGGGCCACCAGACGAAGCTCGGTTTCTCGAATTCACGGATCGCCGCGTCTTTGACCCGCCACGGCGCAGTCTGGCGCGGAGCAGTCGCGTTCGCAAAAAGCCCAACGAGCATTCTTGCAGTCGCTGTCTCTGGCCTAAGCTGGAATCGGAACTTGCGGGACGCGTGCAGCGTGTTAGGTTCTCGGAACGAGTTCTTTCGGACTTTTACGAACGGAGTTCTACCACCCTCGCCGCGCGATCCTATCGATGGCTCACAGCACGCGTTTTGTACGTCCTCTTCTCGCTAAATTTACGTTTTTAGCTGACTGTTTCTTTGGGTTATATAAATATCGTCTGGTGCATCGTACTAGTTCGTTACCAGGAATATTTTTGTCCACTCTATACCACTCTGTTTAGATACGAGACTCGTAAATCGATAATAAATTTATTTTCGTTTTAAAGCGAGGTTTATTCTTTCGCCAGTCTTGGAAAAATGTGCTAAGAAAAGTAACCCTTAGACTGATAGTCGTTGCGTATCGGTCTAATCGTTGCAGCGTATCGATTTTACAACCCTTCGCGATTGCGTGTCCTGACGATAGACTAGCAAAAGTACCCAACGTGTTATTTATTAAACGATCGACGCCGCAGCCGTTGCGAAATTATAATGACGTCCGGAGAATCGTGCGCATTATACACTCTGCGGCGGTTCGAAAACCACGAAACCCTGAATATATAAAGTACCGACAACTGGAATCCACATTGAGTTCAGACAATAATCCACCTTCGAATGGTTTTCGGGTAAAAAAAAAAAATGTTTTATGGGAAACATGCTCTTTGAATTATCGAATATCCGTATAACATTCGGAGATTTATGTAACTACGTCTTTCAGTAAACATGTAATTACATAAATCTAATATCGTAATAGATTTAAATTAAGTTCTGCGTATTTATTTTTCTTATTATTATCCTAACTATCTCATTACTTTTTTTATTAATATTGAAACACATTCAGCCCCAGTTCGAACAGGACAGTGCACAGCAAAATCTTATCAGTTTTCCTCGATTTCTTAAACCGTTGAACACGATCGCGTTATCTACTCTTCGAATAGAAATTTGTCCGATCTAGGGACTTTACGCGTGGGTCGTTCTGGTTTTTCCGGTGGCGCTGTCGCCCCCATCGCCAACGACCATGCAGGCTCTGCTCGCCCAGTGGCTTTGTGTTCGTTAACTCGTCGTGTCTCTTCGGATTCCAGTACGTTCGTTCGTCGCCACGCACCAGCCTCTTTCCTCCGTCGTTCTTTGTCCGCTGGCGTCCATTTTAGGAATGAAATTTGCGAGATTATCCGGTGGCCTGGCCTCCGTAGCTGCGCTAGTTCCGAGCCAAGAAATTCGGGGAATCTCACGGTCGACCATCGCGCGCCCACCCCTGCGAGTTCGATCCGGAATTTCGGCCACTCGACGACCCTTCGACGAGTTTTCTTTCTATCGTTCGATCAGTTTTAATTTGTCGGCCTTTGAAACCAACCGCGCTCGCCTTGGACCCCTATGCCAGATAAACTTTAAATATCCTGGATATACTAGTTTACTTTTCAATACTCGTACATTTTTAAATATTATTTCTCAGCAATTCATATTGGATTTCATATGCTCGTAAATCTGGCGGTTAAGAAATAGCGTTACTAATATTAAAATTCCACGAATTTTCAACAGTCGATAAAAATTCTAACGAGGGAACAAAAACACCGATCGTCGAAAAATATTAGCAAACGTGATCCTCGTTCAGCACCTTCGATCGATAGTCTGCAAGCGTTTCGAGACGAGTAGATTTATTGGATCCGAAAGCGCGCGGATAAATGAAGCCTCGGTGTATCGACGAGTATGTTTCTTTCTTTTAAGAGACACGTTTCGTGGAACTCGTGTCGAAGGTATCTGTGTCATTGCTTCGCCCGGTGAAATCAATTCGCGGGACACGCGATTTCCATGCATCAATCCGTGCCATTAACGTTCCGATTGCGCAAACGTCGGGGCCAGAGAGGCTCGAACGGCTGCTGCGCCGGGAGGAAAAAATTCATCGGTTTTCTCGAACGGAACTGCAGTAGACGCAACGAATTTCGCGGGAGGTTACGACGCTTCCGAGACTCCTCCCTGTTTGGTATTCTTGGACGAGATCCGTTCGCTTCCCGCATGGTCGAGGCTGTCCGGGAGGCGTCTCGACTACTTTGTCAAAATCGTATTCCCGACGGAGGTCCGTTCGAAGATCGATGCTGCCTCCGTTTACCTGACCCACAGCTTCCAAGAACCAGCCTTTCGAAAATATCTCTCGAGAACCGAAAAAACGTATTTTTATAGAGGCCTTTTCCTCGATCGTAACACAAAGATACAAGCATCTTAATTATTAAAATATTTATCAAATCTACTTTGATCGTTTGCTTTCAAATGCAAAAAGAAATTCTAGAAAGGCCAAATCCCATAAACAATCACGACAATTGTCGCGTTGATAACATTAGAGTTATTATAGAGAGGTTGCTCCTTTTAAAATTAGTTTTCTCATCAATGGCGATCAGAAACCTGGCGAACGTTCCTCGAAGTGTTTCTCGCGGCAACAAGTCGAAGATCGGTCGGAGATTTTTAGAAAGTATGGGCATCCGGTCGACCATCGTCTCGAATTTGGAGCAGACTCGCGTACGCGTTGCGGTTGTCCTCGCGGATGAACCATCGATCGTCTGTTTTTACGCGAACGCATAACAACTCTTGGCGCGACCTCGGAATCAATACTTCGCGGCATAAATACGAATGGAAACAGAGTTCAAGAATACGTGTCTTCCGGTTCAAAGAGTCAATTCGGTAGGCGATTGTACCATCGTGATTCAAAATAATAATTAATTGGACAACTGGGAACTAATCACAATTTGTAGTAGAAATTATTTTTACATCCTCGTTAAAGTTCGAGAGTCCTATCTGGATTTATTTTAATTTTTTTAACTTTATTAATGAAAAATTTTAAAACGTTTCAATATGTTTTATATACAAAACATATTTTGTATACAATTTCTTAACAAAGCATTTATAGAATTTCCTTCGATGAAATTTATTCGATAGTATTTTTTTATTATTCACTGTCCACTAGGTGGTTCTAGCGCAAACTAATAAAAAAATTGTTCAACTATATTTAGCATCCTTTTTTTAGCACACACAACGCACGACGCATACGTCTGGTCGAGCGAATTGTCGAGCATTGTATGCATTCGTCGAGAAAAACGTGATCGAAATCCCAAATATTTATTTTGAATTTTATAGAATCCTAGAAAGTTACGCGGAATCGCAAAGTTATTCGAAATATGGACCTCTCCGTCGGAATTCTGTTTCGAGATATTTAAAGTTCACTTTACTCTATAAACAAAATTCACTCGATTTCGTTCGTGAGTTTAGAATGTCGATAAAAAGCTATCGATACACTTCAGTATCGATTATTTCACTTCCGTTAAAAAATACCAAACTACTCTTCAAATTTCTCTTAGTATATGTATATTTTCGATAACCTCGATAAAATTCACGAATCCAATTCAAATTCCTTTAACGTGTCAATTTGAGAATTGTTTTAATTTCATGGCGAAAGAAACCCTTCCCATGTTATTATTCTTACCCAACGCCCTTGTTTACAAACTTATACTGCTAGAACAGACACGTAAATGCAAAAATAATCGACATACGTTATTCCTCCACCACTCGTAGGACTCGTAGATTCCTTTTGAGGGTTGCTAGCGATACATTATAAAGATCTATGCCACGTATACTGTATTAAAAGTCCCTGCAAGAGAACTACCGTGTAAAAGGAGGGTGTCTACGCGTTCTGGGGGTGGAAAGTTCGGTACCTGGCACAATTACGACCGCGTAGGCCAGACGAATTCGTTTTCAGGCATCGATTCGACGCGAACGGCGGAGCAGTCGCGTGCACGTATGTTTACGTCGCTGAAAACGTCGCGAGACACGCCGGTATTTCGCAAGGTGTTCAAGGATAAGCGTCTTCAAGGCTTCGTCCGCGCGAGGACGGTCGCCCCGGGTTGCCTTTCGCGAATCTATTCGGTTGATGCCGCGATCGAGCTTGCCGGTCTCCGAGTGCTCGTTTTATTCCAGTTCTTGCATCGCTCGCGACGAGTTGCACGGTTTAACGAGGATCCGTATATACGGCTGCACGCTGGGAATAACGTATATTCAAATGGAGAACTTCGATTTTGTTTTTCGTCTCGTTGACACGGGAGTTGGTATAAAATTAGATTCCTGAATCAACGACTTCAACGAACGCTTTATATTTCGCGCGATTTTACCCGGTCTCCCAACTCGCATTCTTGCGTTCGATTTATAAAGAAAATTATCGGCTAGAATCTCTCGCGATGAGCAACCAGGAATAAAATTCTTCCTATTCTATTTCAAAACTGTTCTTGATTAACTTCGAATATAAAAAGATTTTAAGAAACAAAAATTTGTACAATTGTCGATCGTTCTACCGAATTTCTAGCTTCTACGGTAACTCGGAGTCCATGTATTTTACCGCGAGACCAGCAACATTCTAAGCAGCGTGTAAATTTGAATTCTAGGTCGCTTAAATCCCTCATAAATTTTAATTCGTCGATCGTCGTCGGGAATGGTACACGCGCCGCAGAATGCGTGCAAAGTTTTTGCGAGGCTCTCGTCGCGTACGTCGCGTAGCCCCGTGCAGGAGAAAATCGTTGAAGCTAACCGTCATCGCCAAAACATCCGGTGCAGTCTGCAGCTGCAATTCAGAGTGTCGAGACCGTGGATCGCGACGAAAATTACGCGCGAAAGCGATGCGAGTGTTCGCCGCTCGCGGAACGATCGTCCCGCGGTCTCGAAGTTTTAATTCTCACATCGGACAGAATAACGCTCTGTTTATAAAAAATCTCTCCGTCTCTTTTCCACGGATCCCTAATTTTAGCCAAAGGATACCACCGACGAAAGAAATTTTCGAACGTTGCAATTTACGTACGCGACGCCTTTGCTTTCTTCGCGTTCTGCACAGAGAAATTACGTTTATCGTTGCAATCTTCTTCCACGGAACGGAACGATCGAGTTTGAGAACCTTAAGAATTTTATTTATATTTTTTAACGTGTCTGTAATATTATACGAATGAAAACGAACGAAAGTCAACTCTGTCGATAAATACGCGCGTCCAATATTTTATCAATCTGTTTGGAAAGTTTCGTGGAAAATTCCGCTATCTCGTTGTCTCGAACAACATAGGTTCGATTAATTTAAATCGAGCCGGTCTGCGCTAGAAATAGACACGTCTCGTCGTCGAGAAGATGCGTCCATTTGTTTTTTCTCGCGATCGAAATTCAAGTTTTCCCGCGCGAAGAACGAGTCCCCGTTTAGAGCGAAGGGGCGCGCAACATTTGTGATTACTTTGCGTATAAGCGTCGCGTTTACGATTTTTAATAAAAGTGGTCGTAGAAAATTACTGGCGTGCGCCCGATCGCGCTCGTTCTCTTTTGTTTTCTTATAATCGAGCGACTTCCGGTTCTACGGATATCAAGTTCTATCCGCGTTCGACGATAAGAAAAAGACGAATGAATTCAAGACTTATAGGACTCGAGAATTCTACTAGAAATTCTAAAGTTTTGATGATCGGTCGATTGTAGCTGTAACTTTTATAGATAATAATTTTTTCATGTATAGTTTAGATGGTCGTGCTAATTAAAATGTATTTTTTTTTAAATGATGTATTCGTATCATTTTTACGATTTCTGTAACTTGGAGCGTGAAATTAGAAGTTCGTCGAGTAGGTGAGTTCCCTGAATCTATCGTTAAATAAGTAACTCGGGTCTGTGTTTATTGTAACGTTTGTTTGTGAAGGAGGTTTACTAGGTTTTTCCAACCGGAGGTCGGGATTCGTGGCGGTGGCCATAATTCGTGACCGATCCCTCCTTTGTCCCGGGTTCAGGTAGAGAGATTCAATTGTGCCTCGTTGACTGACGAAAATTGGCCAACCTGAGTCCGAGATCTTGGAGGCCACGAAGGTCTCTCTTTTCAGGTATTTATCCTTGGCTCGCGGTGCGGTGTGTGCCCTGCCTTTAGAAAAATTCCGGGACAAAGAGACTCCTTCGCCGCGCGCAACGGTAACGCTTTTGTGGACTCGAAACGGACTTACCGTTTGTCCCCTGCAATGCTTTTGGATTTCGAGCCTGGCGCAGCTTGCGAAAATAAAAGTGCCCACGGTTAGAAACTGCCTTATTCTTTGCCGGTATTGGATTAAATTCTTTTGTAAATTAAAAAGAAATTGTGATTGAAATTGCAATCTTATGGACTACGTTCGACCATGTTGTCGAACAGCGAGAGGATTAATATTTTCAAGTTCCCGTCCGGTTTCATCGACGAGCAATCTGCTCGAAAGCTGCCTTAAATCGTTTGAAACGGTACAATGGCCGAGACGATCCAATAATCGAATTATTGGGTTGTTGCTGGGTCACACCGGAGTTTTGTCGTACAACTGTTCCCTTGGAATTCGCCAGCAGTCCATTGGACCGAGCGAATTCCACGGCTTATGAGTATCGTCGAGGCTTTCAACTCGGTTTAATATCACTTAACTAATTTAACGATTGGCAGGAGTCGTGTATGTTTGCAGATGTCGCGAATTTGTTGCAACGATCACCGGGATGTCGTGTTCGGTTCGCTGGAGGCACCAGAGTCTCCGAAATAAATCCAGCGTTATCGAAACGATAGTTAAATGACTCGATCGTTCAGGTCAGGTATCCAATTAACACAGTTACGTATCATGGTTGAACAACCAATAAGAATACATTTTTGTTGAGATGTGAAAGCTGTTGATTAATTCGTGGAAAACATTTTGTAGAGAAGATGAACCTTAAGAAATGTTTCGAAATTATATTTAATATTTTTAATTCATATTATCGTGAATATTCAACTTGTTTGAATGTCAAGGTGCTTGATTTCGAGAGAAAAAGTGAATTTGGAGTAGTTCAGCGCCAGTAGCTTGCGAACCCAATGCTTTTTCGAGTCACGTGCTGCCGCAACAATCAGTATTAACCTTCAATCTCCACCCCCAGACGACCTGTCTCGACCCTTCGAATTTCGTCTTTCGTTGTCGTTTTCCATCGTACCGTTCGACAATAGAGTCAACTTTTCATGTCCCGAAGAAGTTCCCATGGAAACGAGCGGCGCGTGGTCGTTCGCTAATCTTTTCTGGAGCCGCTGGCACGAGCATGCACCACCGAATATCGATCGACACGCATGTGTTCGAACAGCGAAGAAATAGGGGGTGGCTAATGGGGTGTAGAGAGACCGATGACTGTGGAAAGGCGACCCTCGGTCTAGAAAATGTCGAGGTTGGCGCACCCATACGAGATTGCGCTCGAAGATTCCTCGCCAAAGCGGTAACGAGCATTAGTAAGCAAAACGAAGGGAAAAAAAATAGCAAACTTTCTTGCCACAGAATTTTTTCGATCTTCATCATTTAGAAATTTTTCTGAGAAAGAATTTCAATTCCCTAAAACGGTATCATTAAATTGCAAGCGAACGACTAGTCTCTATCGAAATAAATTCTAGGGGTGCAAAGGGTTGATCGTTAAAATCGTATGGGAAAATGTGAGTTAATTTTTTGGTAAACAATACACCACTTGTACGTATAAAATTTTATCAGAAATACAATATCTCTTTAAAAACTCTCCAAAACACCAATGCTTTTAGAATGACCCGAATCAATACGTCTTTGATATCAGTCGAGAAAGGAAAATGATAAAAATAAAAATAAATCTGAAGCTTCGAGCCCCTCACGTCTCTATTTCATGTTTCGTTTGATATCGTTTGATACTCGTAGTTAAAGAGGGGAAGTACTTGGATCTTCGTAGGAAAGAAAAATAAAAATGCTTGACCCAACAGCCCTGGTCAAATTCGATTCAACGTTCGCCCTCGATGGCCGTGTACACGTGGTCGCGACAATCTCTCCCGAGCCGTATAATGGATCGAGTGAATGGAAAGAACAATGAAAACACTACGTCACGTCGCTTATCGTACGAGAGATACTCGCGCTCGTGCGAAGAGACTCGGTTGCGCGCGATTTTGCGTTGCGTGGCCGCGCGCAAACAATCGTCGATTAATTATTGACCGTGAGTCGTAAGGGAACGTTAATCATTCAGACGCAATTACACTCGCTTATTATCGCGCCTGCTATTCGGATATCCTCCGGGGCCCATTGTTTTCAACGCTCGAAAATGCGGATTCTGTCGCACGTTTTTCCTCCAAGTCCTCGCGTTCTCGTCGATCAATTTTTTGGCGATTGTTCCGTATTTGTCACGCATAGCGAATAACTTTTTTTTTTTTTCTTATTTCACTGTCATGGTACAATTTTGAGTAGCAAACGTGAAAGACTTATGGGAATTTAAATTGATGTTTATTGAAGAAGAGGGTCGAAATGTATCTGTGTTTTTTCTTTCGTTGGATTTATACTCGAACAACTTATTATCGAATTCTTTTAAGGCGTTAAGCGTATTAACATTTTATTCGCGCTGATGGAAATCAGGCTTTAGTGGCTGGGTCAGGACACACGAATTTCGTTGCTTGTGTTTATTCGCGCGCCTAATCGCATTTGCGAGTAATGCGTAGTTCAGAGAATGCGCCAGTGTTTTTTAAACGACGCGCTGTTTGCTGGTCGATGGGCTGTGAAATCTCTCGAATGCGCGTATCTCTATTTCGCTGGCAAGTTTATGAACCTCCGGGCGCGTCTCGTCTCTAAAATATAACCATGCTATATTTTTTTTTTATTACTCTCGATTAAAAATTTGATTCGGAAAGCAGCCAGTATCGAACAACGTTGAATAAACGAAAAATGTGTCTATAAGAAATCTTAGAAACGATAATGGTAATTCATTGCACGGGTATACATATATACAGCAAATAACAATAAAAAAAGTTTTTAAACGAATATTTTCGAAAGTAAAATATTCTGGTACCATAATCTAGTTCGTCGGAGTACCTTGTGACGGAGCGTGCCATAACTTCTTTTTTACAAGCCCGACTCGAAGATCTCTCCCCGTATAATTTAAGATTAAGTCGAGAGCCGCGTTATTGCGTGTCGTCCACGAAGTGCGTCGGGGGGGGGGGGGGGATAATATAAAAATTAGAATCACGTCCCTGTTTCGTTGGCCAATAAAATCAGTTGGAGGAAACCTCCGCGAACGATATCCAGCGAGTATCGATTCTCGAGCCCCCCGCGACGTGTATTTCTTCGCGTATCTGTTCGCAGCGTGCTGGCTTCTCTCAGCTGTCCGGACGAGACCAGCGTTAAAAACCGTCGCGACTGGACATATTGTATAACAATCGCGATGTATAGTCGCCCGGGATGATTCATCGTTAGGTCAATACCTTGGGCTGGTAACACCGGTCGGCCCTATTACAACCAGGGCCGTTTCTGCGAGTGATCGATAAGCACACCGGACGCGTGTGTCGCGTGTGCGTGTTCTGCGAGGGATCGTGTCGGTTAGGGTTGACGACGACGAGGGGTTGGGCTGGTAAGATCGCTTCGACCCTGCGTCGCCTATATATACGCGAATAATTAATTCGATTTTTCGAGCGTTGCCCGATGGTCGAAACCAGCCCCGACTCCAGGTGTCTTCCCCCTCCAAATCGATCATTCTGTTTGGTGGACACGTATAAAAATATTTTTAGAAAATAACTCGATTACCTCAGAAAATTACAGAATATGCACTTAATATGCAACGATATAAGAAATATTTAAAATAAGATGCGTATTATTATATTTAGGAGTTGAGATAACCCTCCACAAATCTCTTCATTAATTCTATTAATAAAATTATGAATTTGCATGAAGATCAGTAGTCTTAACATTTTACCCTATAGTACTTGTGAAGGGCGTAGTCAGAATTTTAGGAAGGGGCAAAAATGACTAACGCTTAATTACCAACTTAGTTTTTAATATAATGTACATTTATTTCCAAAGAAAGCTGGTCCTTGGTACTCACAGTACGATCAACGTTTCTGGTTTTTACGTCCTCTTTCGATATATGAAAATACGTGAAATTTGACTTTAACGAACAGACAATGCTCCGAACGACATTATTTCGTATCTCACGTATCGTTACGTTCATTAAAGAAAACAGAATTTGCTCGTACGACCAGTCGTTAGCCTGAATTTAGAGAAGATACCATTCCTGTTATTTCGGTATTATTACCCGTTAATTTCGTTCCCGATAAGTTGTCGCACAAACTTATCGCCCGACCGGAATTGCATCCTATACACCAGTCATGTCAAATGCATGGTCCGATCAACTGACCTGCTTGATAGTTTTATTTTAAGAATTATTGTTAGCAGGGAAACATTGATTTTTTTTAATACACTGCACCGAGAATGTTAGCACATCGCGTATACGATATTTTTGTATCTGGGCTATTAATATTAAAAACATTTCCTCTATTCAGATTCATTTCCCCCAACGTCTCATTGTAGGAATGTTTTTAGCTTCTCGGTGAAAAGTTCCATCATCCAACGACGATTATTTTTCAAATAATTGGATGCCCTGCTACGAGTAGCCAAACGATATTGGTGCAACGGAGGATTTGAGGGTCCTCGCGTAAATATTCGGAAGACAGAGGGCTCGATTGCTCGGTAAAGTTCTTTATCCGCGAAAGGGGGGGTGATGGAGCTATATTTCATTCCCGTTTCATCGGGAGGGAGGGAGGTTTGAACGCCAAGGAACGATCCGAGCTCTCGAAGCGGCTCGTCGAGATTTCCCCGTGGCCGTTTGTTCGCGCATCGATCCAACCGCGGGAAAACGAGTTTCTAGCAGTCTGTCGTTTCTCAGGCACTGGTTCTAACCTCTCCCTACAGCCTTCTGGATGAGTCACGATGATAGTGCTCGGGAAAAAGAGGGATGGAGCGGACGAGGAAAGTGGCCTCCCCGGTCTCGCGCGCGCGGCGTTACGTCGTCGTCGAACATTCTTGACGCTTCTATACCTGGCGAGCTGGTTCGATAACAGCGTCACGGGCGCGTTTCGCGAAGCACCCTAATGGCACCGTATATGCTAGCGAGGCGAACGAACGAGGATGAGTCTGGCGTCCACCTGACGCTGGACTCTAGAGATTCTCTAAGGAATCCGATCTGAACGACGTGGTGCACGTTGCTCCACAAAGATATCGAATATTCAGCCACAACGGTAAAATTTGGTAATTCGATTAATTTCGTTTCAATTTTTAATCCATCGAAAGATCCAGATCCGAAAATGTCGAGGGTGAATGTTTTCATTCGTTTAAGAATCCATTTTCGCGAAAGGTGTTCTTCCCATTCGAATCTTTGACATTTCCCCGCGGATTTACGAGAGAATTTCCGAATCATAAATAAATCGAATAGCCATATTATCTAACAAACATCTGCGGAATTTTAAATCGGGAGATTTCTCTCCATAAAATATGCACGTTACGAGGCGGGATCGACATTCGTACCGATTTTCGCGCGACATTTTTTCAATCATAATCTCCGTTACTTCTTTTTCTTTTTAAATTTTGTGCACGCGAAACAAGTATTTAAAAGGCCTGAACGAGGGAATAATAATGTATTTAAGAAGCAAGTCAAGTCAGTCGCTTGAAAAATCAAGATAATGGTAGAGACTGTTCGCTAAATTGCATATTCATTGTGTCTGATTGCTTATATTAGCAAACAGTCGAGGACTACAAAAGCGTTTCTACCGTACCCGGCTACCGTATTTTCCTCATTATTCACGGAGAAGATATCGGTTACCTTATCCTTCATAAATTATGCATAATATATATTTTCTCTAGGATGCATTCTCGGACGATGTTTATTTCCAGGCGAAGATTTTTTTTTTTTTAACGTATCCAAAGCGTCCGCGGAAGGAACGATTACAGTTTTCAACCGCGGAATCCGGTTTTATGGGTGACCCAGATTTCCAGAAGGTTTTTGTGGAGGAAAGTAAAAGGGTACGTTTATTTAGATGAACCTTTCACCTCGCGGTGCTTTGGCATTTTAAGGTTTGCCCCGGTTTTTTCCTTGGCACGGTCCTCGATGAATGGATCCGTACCATATACACTTTGAGACACGTCCTCGACGACCGCGTTAAACGTCCATGTCGCAAAAGTTCCATCGAAACGCGGCGTGGGCCGAACGCGCGTGTTTTGACGCGGAATTTGCTCACCCACGCGGCACTTTCTAACGCTGTAACATTTTTTACAATTACTTCTTCAACTCTCTGTTGCACCGGACGCGTCTAATGATTACATTGGTAACCGTGGATCGTTGAATACGCTCGTTTCAAATCCACGATCATCGTTCGACTTCCTTCGATGACAGGGCAGAATCCACGACTGTCTAGAAAATAGTCAAAACAAATAGAACTTCTTTAAACATTTTTTCAAAATTAAATTATAATTCTCTGTATAAAAATTACCAGACTAGATACAAGCAGTATTAATTAGCATTAGAAAAAAATATTTCTCACAAAATAAACGTACAGAAGTTGTCATGTTATTATATAAAAACGAAAGTGAAAATAGTGTTGGAGGAGACGATGTCTTAATATCGAGTAACAAAGTAAGCGTGATTAATTTCTTTTACATTTAAGGGTGGTTTCTTTTTAAGTCTTCGTTTCTATTGTCGTTGGTATTCACAGAAAATCGAGGTCATTGACTCGAACGTTCCTAAACTCGATACACGATCCGTCGTACACTTACAGTGTTGCGGAAACTGTCAAGCGATATAATCTATCGTTACGCCGCGTTTGAATTAATCTGCATAATTTCCTATATCTCCGGAACCCATGATGTTCGCTTGAAACTTCGACCATATATTTTGATTGCAGTATTTTGCGTACGTAATGCCGCACGGAGCTATAAATAATTAAGCATAGAGCGCATACTGTGCGTTAAACTCGGATTTTAATTAAACTTGCATAACAGTTTAATAAATCGTATAATTTTACGACAGTTCGTATATGCACATCGCAAATTGGCTCGCGAGCAAGAGGAACGAACTATGTTGATCAATACACGGCGGTGTCATTCTCCCCTACGGCCACGCCAGACCCTACATCGCCGAGAGAACGATGTAAAAAGTAAATGAATTGTACGCGGAACGTTTACCTCGTCCACTTGTTTAAACATTCGAAGCATTTTTTTCTCTTGGAAAAAACCTTGAGTAAGAGACGAGCAAAATTTATTTCAGTCGTTTATTCGAACAGTCGAATTTGCTCATTGAGAAATATTTCATTCCACGATTAAAATTTTTACTCTTATTTAACGAGCACCGAATAAATCATTTTGCCTATCTCTGAACAAACTTTCAGAAAAAGAGTTTAAGGGAAAAGAAACTCTAGAAATTAAAATATCAAATTTTTCATAATCAGAGTCGACGACGATGATGAAAATTCAGATAGTATTCAGATTTCATTCACGATGTTATTTTTTTGTTGAAAATCATCTTTCGAAATGCATTTTGCTAGTTTCTCGAACTCTTTTTCGAGTCAAAGCGAAGTCGCGACACACGTTTGTACTTTGGAATATGTATGCAATGATGTGCAAAAGTTTCCAGATAATTACTTTCTTGGTCCTACCGCGAAGAGGAAAGTATCTTTTAAACTGGAATTGAACGTTTCTTGAGCACGCTAAATAATTCAAAATGCATCTTGGCTTTCTCCTCCCGTAGCAAAGTTGCAAAGTCTCCCAGGAAACTTTGAGGCGTCGTTGCAGCTTTGGTCCGAATAGAGAAAAGTTGCTAATTATTCTTAATGGAGCTTTCGTCCTGATTTCCTTAAAAATAAAATTCCACGTAATACTTCCTTCCCCTGGAACCATTATCTAAGTATCCAGAATTGATTGTTCGTCTTCTTGAAGTTTGTCGTTAATGTCTGGAATCTGAAAGATTTTACGTAATTGTTTTACCGTGTTTGATCTTATACTCGAAGGGTGAAAAACAAGCTTTTGATAAAGTTACGAGTAAATCGAGAGTTTCGAACGTTTAAATAAACGTAGCTATTTTGTTCTTGATGGGATTTAATAAATAACTCGTCTTCAAAGTTGCAACGGTAAGCGGTCTTGTCGTGAAAGTCATTTATTTAAATCACTTCCTTCGCGAACGTCGTTTCTTCTCAGCGGATATAAATGAATAAAATATTACGAATCTACTCCATTGTATTTATGAATATACTAAAAACGGATGCTTCAACGAAACAACCGTCTCCACCTCTCTGGGTTTGCTCCGCTCCCCCTTCCCACCCATCTGTTAATCGTGGAGTTAATTGGTTCGCTTTAGAAACGGCGTTTCTACCGAAATGTACCCACTCCAGGAGATGTTTGATGTTTATAAAGGTAAATTTCAACGTTTATCGAAGAACAATTATTCGATCTTCGAGGGGTTGTTCGACCCTCCAATCGAAAATTTCATACAACCGTCGAAGTTCCGTGATTTCTTAAACTTTATAATTAAAAATTTCTAATTATATCAGATTGGATATCGCTCGGGGAATCATTCTTTTTAAGCAGAACTTGTTTTCGTTAAAACTGATTAATTTAAAGTATTTGTTTGGTATCTTTAACTCGATAGTAATTAATTTCCATTCGAGTACGTTCGAAAGAAACTTATCGTTCGTTGATACGCGTATCAATTTTACACGATTATTTCTCAACTTTTCTCAGTCAAAATTCGATCTTTGTCGGTGTATTTAAATTTTGGCGCGTGTGCTGTTCTTCCAGAGCCTCAAACTTTTTCTCATATTTTTTTTTTTTTTTTGCTAGACTTTCGCAACTTCCAGTTTCGTAAGGCGGTGTCCTCTCGTTTGAGGGGGCTACGCGTACCTTAGATACAAATTTCGGGCGAGCCTTTGACACGGCCCGAATCGGAAGCAGGGCGTCGGTAACGAAAGAGAGAAAAAAGAAATACTGGTGGCGGTACGTTAAGACGAAAAGTTATTTGGAGCGCGAGGAATTGACACGCGTTCTGTCCCGTAACGACGTTCCAGTTTTCGTAACGAGGGCCCGGGCATGTAAAAGCGCGCCGCCCCGGACCGTTCGAGTGAAAATCTCCATTATCCTGGCCGTAAACTTCAACAGCAGGTGCGAGAGACCGGGCAATTTTCGCTCGCCGCGAATCGACTTTCAGGACAGAGAGATATACTCTCTCTGGCCGCGTCTCTGCGTGGAGTAAAATGGTGGATGCGTGACGAGGAGGAAGGGGGAGGAACGGGGGGGGACGGTTAGCGTGCGTTACCCAGCGCCTTCAACATAAAAATGAATGAACAACGAACATAATCTTGGCCGTTAATGCTGACCAACGACGTACCGAAGTACGCCCGGCGTGCCTTACGCTTTACGATTGTAAATTTTGCCCATCGTACTCCCCTCTCTCCGACCACACTTCCCTCCCCCCTCCGTTCGTATTGGTCGTCTCGTTTTGGTGCACGCGCTGCGACTTTGTCTCTTCTCTATCCACCTCCCCTCCGTTTCCAATTCCCCCACCACGAGGCTCTCTGATAATCGCTATCGCGTCGCATTGCACGCCTTTGCTCTATGCTCTAATATACCGGGCGTTAAATTAATCCACGTCGCGGCGATCGACGCGTGGCCTTGTCGCGACGCCCGTCGATCCTTTTTCCCTTGCCTCTCCGTCGTCGATCTTTCGCCCACTTTTTAGCAAACGCACCGCGTCTCGTGGTTGCGTAATTGCACCCGTGACCTTATTCCCCCCCCTGCCCCGGGACAATGGACGAATTCGACTGACCTCGATCGGTGATCAAAATTTCGCGTTTGATAGGAACCCTCTCGATTATCCGTGTGTACGGTGTTCCAGAATATGTTTTAAAGCTTTTGTACGAAGCGTTCGTTATTTATCGTATCGAAAGAAAATGTTTGAGCATGAGTGGTTTAATTAAATATCAAAATAAATTAAATTGAAAATGTGGAATAAAACGTTGTCTCATAATGCTTCGTTTTCGAGGTATAATTGAATTTGAAAGATCGTCGCGTACGTGTACGATTTGGGTGGCGCGTCTGACCACCACTCTGCTGTTTCTACTTACGTCAGTGTTCGACTCGAACGCCATTACGCGCTGTTCCATATATTTTCAACTTCGATTTTCGCGAAACCGAGGCTTCGTAGGAAAAAATTCTACTCTTTCTTTTCGACTTGTTTTTTCTCGAACAATTTAACACCGTGCGCAGAGAACTGAAAAAGCTGCTGGGAAATGTTTCGGACAGGAAGAACAACAAGTTTATCGAGAGAACAGGTATAAAAGCGACGAAACTACGGTCAGTTGAAACTATATAACATTCGGAAACAAGAGATTGGATGTATCGATTGGAAATTATACCAATAAATTGTAAAAAGTAGCAGAAAGATATGAGAAAACACCGACGCAAAAATTTAAATTACAAAACAAGATCGGGTTCGTCCCACTGGTAATTGCTGGAATAATACATTTCTTAGAGTATCTGCAGAATCGAATGGTATTCGAATACATAGGCAAACGTGCGTAATGGTATAAAAACGTGCCAGATAGAAGATTTCTATATCGATAAAGGAAGACATAACTCGACTTTAAGCCCGGTATGCTTACCACTTCGTCCGCAATTACGAAACAGAACCCTATAATATTAATGATATTTAACGATTATCCAGCAGGGTTATTAAACAAGGTACAGATTTCTGCACTCAACTTTATTTCTATTTATTAAGATAGTTTTTAATGCGGAGTGTACAGAAGGCGTTAAACGACCGTTGTTATGGAACGTTAAGTTATACTTCCAACAATAATAACAATATTTTGAGTACGTCATAACAAAAACATGCATAGAATTATCTAAACGGCGAGACTCAACTACACTGTTTATAAAAACAAGGTTCGAAGTACATATGAAGTTGTATTTTATTCTATAGTATATTACATATAGTATACAGAAAAGAGACATCGCTTTTGAATGTACAATAATTTGGTATCTAATGGTACTTGAACATAGTCAGGTAGAAGATCAAAGCACGTGACGTTGCGTACGAGATTGATCCAGAAAATTTGGTAGTTTCGAATACAGCATTCCTTGAAAATTTGTCCTTCGAGGTTAGAATAAATTCAGTTATAGATCCTTGAGCTCGATTTCGAAGCAAAGAATAAAGCCAAAATAAGGAGGTCAAAGGTGGCTGTACAACAAATTCAACTCGCGATGGGTCATTCGATAGCTTACTCAAAAAGGATCAATTCGTGCCAAGTTTCGACTCTGCGTCTCGGTTTGGCCAAAAATTGAAAATAATTTGCCCCTACGAGAATTTTGAAACGATCAACTTTTCTCATTTTTCACAACTTGCATTCCCAATTATAGAATTTTGAAAAATTTCTTGTCTATATTATTTTCAATTTTTTTAATCATCGAGTACTCTGTCTCCCTATTTTCAGTCGCGTCGCAAATTCTTTTCTGCGTGGAACGGTGATGTGGCGCGTTCGCGTAATTTTGAGGGTGTTTTTAAAGTAAAATAAGAAAGTCGTATCGCGTTCTACATCGTCGGGTCAGAAGCGGTTTCGGGAACCGGGCGATTCGAGACGAGATTTTCGTCGGTTCGCATGCTCGATGGCGAAGTAGGTGAATCCATTGGCGATCGCGATCTCTTGTACGCGCGAGTTTCGCAACGATCGGCGCACGCGTTATATTTACGCGGTGAATTTTTGCTCTCTCTTTCCCCGTCGTTGAAAATAAATCGCAATTCATTCTCTCGTCGCCGCGGAAAAACGTCCGGGCGCAAAGAACGCGCGAAGATAACGCGCGAAATTTAAGGCTGTCGATACAGACGTCGGAATCGGATCAAAACGTTGCATAAATTCTGTCACGGGGGATCGAGAGCGAATTTACGTTCGACGTAATTTTGTTTTAAAAAGAGGCGATCGAGATTTTATTTCAGCACTCTTCTCGTTAAGTGACATTTTTCAAATTCTATCGCAACGATTACAATTCACGCTCATCGTGTCGACCGTAATTTATTTTTCAATGCAAATTCGACTGTTCCATCGAATAAAATTCTGACCTTGCGACTTTTCCTCTGCACTTTTCTTCGTAAATGTCTTTCAATTGTGTTCGAAAACGCCGATGCACGCACGGCGAGGAATATATTCGAGTTCGCGGTAGGGTTGAGGATCAAGATGCGAAAGCGAAAGGATGCGTGACGTACTTGATAAATAAGGTGCGCGCGAAAAGGTGGCGAAGTACGCTAACCGAACAACGAGCGAAAACGTAATGATCGTTGCTAACGAGGCGATAAAAAATTTTGGAACAAATTCGCCGTTAGCCGTCGAACGACCCTCGTATTTTACTGTCCACCCTTCTTCGATACAAATTATCTTTCGCGCATGCCCTCCCTCCCTCCTCCGCGGATTTATTAGCGCAACGTTTCGAGGGCATAAATAATTGCGCGCGCGGGGCAACGGCGAGAGAGACGCGAAAGTAATTAGTTATACCCATCGTTGGTTAAGGGGTTCGAAACAGGAAATGCTAGTCGCAACGTTAAGCTGGAACTTGGACTCGGAGGCGCCCCACCAACCCCTCCGGGCTCAGATTTTTTTTCGCACGATTATTTATGCGGCCAGTCGAGTCCGTTGAGTCGATCGCGTCACGATCTAGGGTCTTGCTCGTCCATCCGCCTCCTTTTCACGGCTGCAATCGCAAATTTAAAACCCTTCGATCTTGAATTAAGGGATGTTTTTTCAGAAAACGTAGCTCTTCGTGTGCAATTTTTGAATTTAAACAGTTTCACTTCTCGTCGTGAATGGAAAGCTCAAAGATCGATCATTTTCCATCAGCAGTCGCCACTTTTTTTAGATATATACGATATTGGTTTTATTAGACGTTTTCAACTTTGAAACGACGAATTTTGCTACCGAAATATTTCCACTATTATTTTTAAGAAATCCCCAATCGAGTTATCCAATTAAAACTTGACGTGACTCTTGATTTTGCTTAAATACACGCGGACCGCGGCGTCTCACAGTTCAATAATTCTCGTTACTTTCAGGGTATGTATTTTTGTCGTTCGAACGGAAAAGTTGTCAACGATGCCAACTTCTGTTCACGATGCAATACATTTCTAATTGCGGCCGTGCATGCTCGTAGCGTTTGAAAGTTTGCCTGTCTATGTTAACAGGAAGCCTTCGTAGACACAATCGACGCCAGAAACGAACGGTTCGTGTTGGTAGAAACTTCTTGCAGGGTTTTTTTTATCGGTAAAGTTCATCTTTACAGCCTGGAAAATATGAATACGTCGATTGAACGAAGGGCCATGTTCGCAGTTGGGCTATTTTTGCACCAATTTTCTTACAGAGTGTTCGTAAGATTCTTGACCACCGCGTGGAAACGTGCAGACGAGCATGATAGAGTCAAAGGAACGGGTATATTTAAACAACTCAATTCCAATTCTCCGCGAGTTAGTTGGCCAAAGGAATAGAACGTTCTTTGATACGTTCAACTTTGAGTTATTTGATTATACCAAAGAACGTTCGATTCCTTTGATTTTATCATCCTCGTCTACGCGATATTCCAACATTATTTTTTACTTCATACTTCGACGCGTACGTTTCTTTCGTAATTATAAAGATGGTCATAAAAGATTGAGATATTATTGAGTTTGATACAAGTTTTATTTCAAATAATGAAGATCGAGAATCTTATTCGAAATTGTGCCGCGAACTCAAGGATAAGAACCACCGAACTATATGTATAATTTACAAAGATTTCTCACAGGGTGCCGTGCAAAACCGACGATTAATCCAAAGTTGGAATATCCTGCGCGCAAATTAAACGCTGCTTTTTGCCGCGGATTTAATGGAAACTTCGCGTATACAAATTGCGCGCGCGGTTCGCGGTTTTTGCATCGTCGCTGTCAGGAAATGGCGTGCGTGCGTTTCACGCGCATCCTATACTAATTGAACTCGCTAAGTTCACAGGTTAAGTCTAAGCTAGAATATAATGCAACGTGAGTTTTATGGACCAGGCATTTTATTCGAACAACAGCTGATCAATAAAAGCACCGTACACGTGATTTATTCGTCACTTGTATTTATAAAAGCATTATAATTAATATCAAATTATGTTTTTTTTATTAATTTTTATTTAGTTTTATACTTTATTGCAAAGTTCATAGATAAAACTGTGACGTTGATAACGAACGAATACAATTTGTTACTTTTTCTTAGTTCTAACAGAAAGAGAAAAGGAAAAGCGATAAATAATGGATAACAAGTTTCAGTTGTCCCAAACTTTTAAGCTTTTTAGTTTGCAGTCTTTTTCTTGATGTTGTTACTACCAACGACAGAAAACCCGTTTAATTAGTTAATAATGAAATATTACGAGAAGCAGCTTTTTTATTCGACTATACTTATGTTATGTTTCTTTCTTTTTCCGAGAGGTTGCAAAACACCTATTTGTATACACTGTTTTAAAGTATTAATTCTACGATACTTGACCCGATGTCACAGCTGTTTTGTCTCATGCACCTGCCTTAACACGGTTACGGTCCAATGCCCCGTATATGGGTCATGTATTATTACACACGCCTGTCGCATTAAAATCAATAATTTCAATTAACCAGTTTGCTCAGACGTTAACGCGAGAAATGAACTTGCATCGTGCACGCCGGAAATGGAGCGAAATATGATTAAAATTATAGACGAAGTATCGCGATATCAATTTCTATCGATTTAACGTAAAATATCATTTCGTTCCCTAATCGAAACTCCAATTTTGATTTAACTTATCACGGATACAAATTTTTATCTCGACAAGAATTTTGCACAAATCGTCTCCCTTGCGAACTGGACAATAACTCACATTTATGATATTCGACATAAAGTTAGGGGTAAAAACAAGCATTGGACAGTTCAAAGTATATTTTTGCCACAACAGATAAAAGTGAAGACGAAAAATAATTAAAAGCTTTAATCAGCTGTATAAATTGCGTACTTGATCAAGATATCATCATTTTAGCCTGTCGATTTTGTATCATCGATTGGCTTTAAATTGTCGACGCTTTCTTATCTCGCTTTACAAATATTTGACTGGTGATCGATCGTGGCGAACTGCTTGGTCATCGCGTGCAACGCGTCCAAACTTACAGAATCATTTACATTACGCGTTGCATTACAGATTGCATTATACCTAGGCATTCGAAGTCCGCGTTTCGTCACGCTCCGTGCAATTGCACGCAGAATCTACCAACCGATTGGATTTGTATCCGTAATTCCTATGTTTGTCGATCGCGTATAAGTCGCGCGTGGTTTTTGCTCGACACGCAAATACGCGCCAAGCATATTAACGCCCGTGTCTCTCGAGGCGTTATACAGGCGTCTTTAGTTGCGTTTAGACGCCTATGGCGAACAGGGGAAACGATTCTACCTGCGATTCTACTTTACATCGATTAAAAATAAATTTTAATTGTATCGTTCGTAACCTGACTCACATTGAAACTACCAACTATATCGAAGCTCGCTTTATTCTCGACAATGACAAATATAGCGAATGGAATAGAAATTTAACAACGAGAATATAATATTGAACCCTTTTTAATATACAAAAAAACAGCTGGTTTTGGTGTTAATCGAATTCGAACAAGTATCGTAATTTCTCTATAATTCAAACACATAGTCTAGGAATTTGTGTACTCTGGTTTAGCGTGGTACTTGATCGGTGCATCTCGCAAAATGGAACAGAAAAATTCTAAACCCTTTGTGGTGGACGGTGACCGTAAGTGGACGGTGAGGAGCGTTCTTTGTAAGTCGACGAGCACCGTATGGTACAAGCCTTATGACATCATTGCTTTTATCAGATAGAGACGTAAAATATTGTGTCTGCGGGCATTGCAGCTTACATTTATTGTTTATAGAGATTGCATATACCGCAGTAATTTAATAATGTGCCGGCGGACTCGCAGAGAGGACTCCTTTATGCCCCCGTTCGGTGCTCGACCGCAAAAAGTTCGTACACGCGTGCAACAATTAAGTATTTCGAGTATTACTTCTCACAAATTTTTCCAATCTTCGCTACTTTTTTGCATCCTTATTTTGAGACACTTCGATCGAGAATGTAAATAAAATTAATACACTGAAAGCGTTTCGAGTATTATCGTTCACAGTAATACACAGTCGTGTAACTTTATATACTGAAAATTTTGGCGGCTCTGAAGCAATTTATTTTTCATAGAACAGCGTTTGAAGTTTATTAAAATACATGGTAGTTCGGTGTACCTCAATTTACTCGTGATGTTTATTCGATCGTTCACCGTGGAATATTTCATTTTACAATTGAAATTGTAATTTTCATTTAACCCCCGGCGATCTTTTCGAAGTTTGATTTAATCCTGTTATCCATCAATTTTAAAATAATAGCGTGAATAAATAATCTGTTCACAACTATTTTACAATTTTTTATCGCGCGCCCCTTTGTTACAAATTAAATACGAGTCGATTTGCATTTATTCTTATTTAGAAATTCGATCTAGATCGTAGATGTGAATTCGTTTATAAAAGCTTCCCATCGTTGGTCCTCTTGTTCAGCTTTGAAAAAAACCCTCGCACGGAGTC
Source organism: Colletes latitarsis (assembly GCF_051014445.1). Taxonomy (NCBI): domain Eukaryota; kingdom Metazoa; phylum Arthropoda; class Insecta; order Hymenoptera; family Colletidae; genus Colletes; species Colletes latitarsis. The sequence continues at coordinate 48,322,694 of NC_135134.1, forward strand.
GTCGTCTTTGACATTTCGAATACAAGTATATTAATACTTTCCTGTTTCTCTCCAGGGGATCTAGCAACCCTACTTTGTACCTATAATTCCGCAGCGCCCCGTATGATATACGATTATGCGTCCTCTACCAGTCTGCAATACAGTTTCGTCCACGAAATATTTGCTTTGGAGGGGACGCGTGTTCCCAGGGGGTTAATGCCACGTCGTTCGCGCACCCTTTTTAGCTCCCCGCTCGGCACACAAAAATTACGAACGGCTTCGAGTAACAAAGCAAAGAAAAAACGAAGTAGCGCGTCGCTTAGAAGGGCATCTTGTCTCGAACGGACGCGAACCTCTTCGCCAGCGTCGAATTTCATCGGCTTCTCGAGGTTTCCGAACCTTGAAAGAGCCTTGATAAAATAGGGGAACATTGTCGCGTGGTCTTGGGAAGAAGATGGTAAACGCTGATCGCAGAAAAGGGACGAGAACTTAGCGAAACGGAGAGAGAACAAGATTTACCGGGGATTTAAATTAGGGGTCGAGACAATCGTCTAAACGGAACTTTCTGGGAACAAGTTCTCGCAAAAGTTTCAACGAGAAGATATAGAAACGGAAGTTTCGAACGATGAAAATTTCAGGGAGACTGGAAAACTTCGACGGATGCAAAACAAAAATATTTGCGTTGCAGAAACGAATCATTTGTTTTAGGGTTTAGCGTGTAATATCGTAGAATATTTTTATGTCTCGTTATTTAAATCGTTAACAATTTAACGAAGATAAAGTTAGTCGTACGAGTGAGTGACCCGATCGTGCCTCAGTGCCATTTTGTTCCCTCGCTCTGGGATCACATCTGTAGAGAAAATGGCGAAAGTGGTCTTTGATCGATACTACGGCCTCGCCTAACCGGCGCTCGCCCCTCGGCTGACGTGGTTTTTTGCATTTGAAGCAGGCCTACAGCTGGAGGCACAGCTGATGGTACATACCCATGATTCTAAGGGTCGCGCACTTTTCCACCCTTCTTCCAGGTCAGGGGACAGTTTCGTTGACGTTCGGTTGTAATCGATTTATCCTGGTTTTGCGCTCGGGGACGTCCTAGCCTAACCTGTATCTGTCGGAGCAAAAATATTTCCGATGCTTCGTGGCAAAGAGTTTCGTGATCGATGAGATTATTACGTTACACGTATTTTCGGACGCAACAACTTCCCTATCCGTTACAGCGTTCGTTCCATTCATCGACTAATGCAATTATTATAAATTATTAAAAGTCTAGTTTCTGATCTTACTAAAACTATCTTAAGTATATTTTTGCATTAACTCTTTCGAAATTGGATTTCAAGGTGCAATCTTTATTACAATCTTCTTTACGAAAAATCCTTCAAAGGGGGTGGATCTTACATGAAAAAACAAATCGATGATCGGATATAAAATTTTCTCGTTTAAGGCTTCGTTTTCGAGATAATCGAATTTGAAAATTCGTTGGACACGCCGGTCGAACAGCGAGCCGCGCTGGCGTGTCTGTCCACTACCCACCGTTTCTACTTCCGCTCGACTCCAAGTCGTACGTTACCGCGCGCGTGAACGATGACATTTTAAAGTCGATTTTTTGCATCTATCGCAAAGTAATTGACAGTAAAATATCATATACACGTTTCGAGACGTCGGAGAAATTTTTAAACCTCGATAGAGGAAGAAGCATTGTCTAATGCATCGAGCACTCGTGAAAGAACCAAATCGCTCAACAAGCACGAAATGTGTGTTTGCCTGTCAGTAAATTCCCCGTCGACGAGGTAAACACACTACTGTAGCGAGTCTACCGGTCGGTAGTTTCGTATTTCAATGAAAAGATTTACAAGACAATCCACTCAACGAGTACCCGGCCGTCTCGGTCTTTCATCGGGACAAAAGTATCGAAAGGACTCGTGTGTGCATTATATTCCGCGGCAAATAACGAAACCCTCGAGACGGTCGGCGGAGGGCACGTTAAGGAGCAGGGAGAAGAAAATCTAATACGGGGTCAGACAATGATGCTACCTGTTTCTTCGAGGAACCACGGCGTCTCCACTCGTCCGGTCGAGAGACTTTGAGGTAGGTCGATCGACGAATGACTCACCCTTCGGTTTCTCTCGAACGATGGAGAGAGAGAGGCCACTCTTGGGCGGAGTGGCTTCCACGGTGGGCAGCACGTACCATTATATCCGGCATGGCTCATTAATATCGTGACATCCAATATCGTGTAATTATTACTGAACTGTGTTGTCCGCGTAAGTTTACCACCCCCGATCCAACCGTCCCCTCCCGCGGAAACGAGAACTCGTAAACCGACAATGAATCATCGACCGGGTCAACCGTGGCTCGTTATTTTGCAACTTTCTTCCATATTGGTTTCAGCTTTAACTGCGCCTTGATACGTTAATTGGCCGTGGCTACGGGTATCGGTCGATAGGAGAAATAATTTGACCGTGAGCGTCACGGACGCCGTTATCCAGCAAAGTTCACAGACAGAGGAGGGACATTCGAGGCGTCGTAATTCGCTTCCGCCGATGCGTTCGAGATATTAAACGATCCACGGGTGTAGGTTTCGCGATTAAACCGCGGAAGACGATCGACGAGGCTCTCGATGTTTCGAACGTTTCCGTTCGCTCTTGGAGTCGTCGGCCATGACAGTCCGATGGAAATTGTTTCCGAATTAACCGCAATAAATTGGTTCAGAGAACGTTGCAATTTTTAGCCGAATAAAGTTTGTCTAAGAGTGATCGACGAGTGCAAGAAACACAGAAGGTTGAGAAACCGACGGGGTCCGGATTCCCATTTCTCGGTTCCCCCGTGTGCTTTTTACTGGAACGCGGTTTCCATATCGTCGTTGGGAGGGCACTCGTGCGCGTCCGCGAGTCCCTCGACTCGCTGGCGAGCGCGTCCTTCGTTGCAGGCCGTTTCCTCCGTGGTAAAATCGACGATCCTCTCTCGCGATCGGATTTTCGGAATGGTCGGGCCCCGCGTCGTTGTTCTCTGCGGAACGAACGAAACGCATCGGGCCGGATAGCGGACGTATCGACGCGAGAAAGACGCGAGAGTCGTCGCGGCGCGAGAGAGAGGCCATCGAACGGACGCGAAGAAAAGGAGAAGAAAGAAACGCTGTTCGCCGTGCGAGACAGAGACAGAGGATAAAGAGTAGGAGGAGAATGAACGCAGTTGGGCGGCCGTGTCAGTGGAGTTCAATCTTAATATAGTGTGACCCCCACTGCCATTCGAGACACTGTCGGATGCAACTGCGGTTGCAGAGCGCGCGCGAGCGAGCGAGAAGGGGGAAAAAAGACTGTGAGGTAGATGGAGAAAGATACCCAGCGAAGTGAGAGAGTGTGAGAGAGAGAGAGAGAGGGAGGCAGTGAACGAGTGCGTGCATTGCACCTTATTCCCCTGTCCGGCGAGTGAGCCTCGCTCGGTTATTTCAGAGACATCGGCCCCGAGAGAGCCGCGAGTGAGACGAGCCCTGCGTGTGCGCCTGTACATGTAGACGCGCACGCGACGTAGGAGAGCATAGGAGAGCGCGCGAGAGCGCGAGCCACGCATACGAGGCGCGACACGACGCGATGCGTGCACACGCGCGGGATTGTTCGGACGAGTGTCATCGATCTATTTCGAGATGAGGCTGGAATTTCTGGCCTTCGAGAGGGGTCAGGAGGAGGGAGACAAACAGAAACCGAGAGACGGAGAAAGAAAGCGTCTCGCGAGTGGGGCGGAGGGCGACGGAGGAGAAAGAGCACCGCCACACCGGCGCGATAGATCCACGCGGCACGGTGGTCGGCGCAGAAGTGACCAGTCTATCGCGTTTGGCTCGCGCCGCGAGCTTTGCACGCTGACAAAGGACGCCCACGATTGGCCGCCCGAACGGCCAATGGACGGTCAGCTTTCCTGGAAACTGGTGGATGTCCACGTCCGTGGCTCGGTCGCGTCGAACGCCGTGCAGGACGTCGATCGCCCGGCGATGCCTATTTATTTCCGACATCGTCGTTTTTCAGTTCGAATTAAACTGGCTCCGGCGATCCGCCGCGTCCCGGAGATATTTTGCGCCGCTGGACGTTCCCGTCGATCGGCCTCCGATGAAATAGATCGGATCGTGGCCACGGCGGCTCGCGACGCGCCGCCTTGGAAACGATCCGAGGCTCTCCGCGAAGCCAGCAGCAGCGTGTATTCGCGACTTTATCGGCGTTATTGGAGTTTCCTCGGATGTTCCGGCGACTTGCACGGCTCCGCCGGCAGAGGGGGGACGTCCCGCGGTCGGTAGAGGGGCGGAGGGGAGGATAAAGTGGTCGAGGATCGGACGGCGGGTGGGGGGACGAGCGGTGGTGCTCGGCCGTTGCATTGTGGGGGTGTTGGCCTTCAACTTGACGGCGCAGTTTCACTGACCTGCCTGAGAAACTCGTGATATCCGCGCGGCTCGTGCCCCATGAGCGGACACACGGACGCACGAATGTTCCAGGGACGCCAAAGGGTACCGCTACTTAAGGGCCCGCGAGTCCTAAATAAACTTAACCGCGTTGCAGCGACCGATCCTTGCGCGTACCTGACCCGACATTGTTTCGCGTTCCAGCCTTTTCCCTCGATCGGAATGCGCTCGTCCATGGGTGTTCCAAACAATGAGTAACATCGCGTTACACGTCGACGTTCAGTTTCGATCGAATTTACGTATTGTGAAACACAATCGTACAACGAAATCGATGATTTTTGGTTCGAGGGGCGGCGTACTTATTATTTTTGGAATCATTTTATTCGTAGCGATATTTGGGCGTGATTAGTGGTGCTTATCGACAAATTTCTAGACTAAAGATAAGAACGCGATGCACTTATCTTCGCAGTTACGAAACTGCTTGTCGTAGTCAACATTGTCGTAACGCTGGGAAAGCACGTTGATATTCTATGGAATATTAGATAAATAAAGATTGCAAGTAACTTACTTGTTCGACAGGAGAGCTTGTTCGGAAAGCGTGGAAAAACAAGTTCGAAGTTATTAGCGTTGATTTCTCTCCTAATGCAAAGAAACGGATGAACGAACAATGTATTCACGAAGCAAACCAGCCATAGGAAATAAATTCTGATAGATCGATCTATCGGAAAAGTATAATTATCGAAAATATCAATTTTTAGGGAAAGGGACAACGATATTTATGAGATGCGAGTTTTCGGTTATTTATTTTTCATAATTAGTTCATTTATATAGTCTTAATTAGAGTGATGTTCATCGCGCGTAGGCACTTCGCATGCCTCGCATTAATTTCGAAGAGAAAAAGTATAATAAATGTATGCGCTGCATGTATCCATCTTTCGATAATTTCTTCCTGTATAATCTCGTGGTTCGGAACTGCACGTGATATTGTGCGTTTCAGAAGCACTCGCGAGAACATTAAAAACCATAATGACTGAATTATGGTGAATTGCGAAACTATTAGCTCGAAACGGAAACATTACGCTAAATATACATCATAAATACAGCGGGAATATTTGAACAAAATAATACGAACTCGATGAAATTTATACAGTGATCGTAGGAGTATCGTGGATCCCAAATTGTTTAAGTAAACTCACTATTTCAATTCCCGATGGGTCGAGACCATAAAGATTTTTTCCTGGTCGGAGTAGGAAAACCCAAACGCCCGTGTTTACAGAAATTAGACACGAGATAACAAACTGGGGTCCGTCAGACCCCAATATGGTACTCTAGGGTTAATGCTAACAGTAGCCAAGTGTCGCACGACGAGAACTTCAAGAACTTAACCTCTTCGAAAAATACGTATATACAAACTCGCAAATTTTCGAAGAATTCAAATGACAAACCAGTCTTAAATACATGGATTGTACAAGAAGCCTACCAAGAATTAATCATTATTCTATCGTAATTTTACAAAAGAAATACATAGGGTACAGGTGTCTCGATTATTCAATAAAAATAGATACATCTTATTACTTATCGAGCACATAGAAATTTGCGTGTAGAACATAAAAATGATACAGCGAAATTAACTGTGCCGTGGTGAACTACGCTATGCTAATTTAGTAGTGTCCTGACAAAATTCAAGCATTTTCTCGAATTTTAACGCGTCGAATATCAAACGTAGCTTGGAGAAGTCCCTTTGTCCGTCGGGGTACGTAGCAGGCCGCGCTTAAATCAGTAAAACGAGAGGTAAACGAACGTTTCTGATTCTCTGCGGTCCTTTTCGGGTCGAGTCTCGTCGATACCGCCCACGGTCGTCGGCGAGTCGCCGCGGAAAGAGAAGACGAGTGCCTCTCGGACGAGGCATTTGGTGGCCGTAATTAAAGCAAAGACGAGAGGAGCAGATGGCCCCCCGAGTTCCCGTGCCTGCTGGACGATTTTTTTCCCCCCCTCTTGAAAATGTTACCGTCGTCGTCGCGTGTTTCCGAGAAGCCCGCGGTAGCCCCGAGGACTTTGGCGTTTCCTGTCGAAAAATTCCCTTTTCTGGAACGTTTCGCCGCCAGTGGCCAGGAAACGATATCATAGACGATATCGATCGACCCCTGGACGCTGTCGATCCTTCGATAATGGTTCCGGGAATCATCGTCGTTTCGGAGTAACGAGCTTTGGCAACTTGTGGATATTGCGAATCTGTCGATAACGTCACACGCGTGATCTCCGTAGGTGTGTTTACGCGCGGTGCACTATGACCGCCAGTTTCTGAGGCGCGTGTATAATGCAGCTGCCGGCTATAGAGGCGTGTAACTATTGATCCTGCGGCCTTTGGGGAGTTGGTGTGCTGCTGCTACCAGCGGCTGCTGCAGATTGCAGCAACGTCATTCGCGAGAATCGGAGAGAGAAAGAGAGAGAGAGAGAGTGACGTATCGTGGGAATAGAAGGCCCAAACTCGTCTCCGACGAGGGCTTCGCTCGGCATTGTGCCTCGGTCGCGGGGAACAGAGAGCACGTGGTTCACGTGCATCGGCTACGTGAATGGCACCTCGAATGAATAAGAAAGAAATCGACGGTATAATGAACTCGGGTTTTGCGATGCAACGACGAGAGAGGGACTCGCGATCGTAGACACCGGGACGAAACGATGTCAATTACGTTTCTCGTTGAAACGCCGCTCGGGATACATTTTCCAGAACGCGATCCTCGAGGGGCTTCGTTTCGGGTGGATTTTTCGGGAAACGGGGTCGAGTCGATGCGAATTCGAACGCTCGATCTCGAAGGGCATTATTCCGTTCCTCTCTCGATCGTAATTCATTTTTCGACCGGCGAACCTATTACTCCCCTTTTCGTCCGCTGCGATTTCGCGGTGCGTGCCGCAAGAAGAAACGCAAAAAAGAAGACTGGGAGCCCGTACGACGAAGAAAGGACGAAGGATCGTGCGGGTCGATCCTCTCTTTCGTCCTTCTGGTCCCTTCGATAGAGGCGGACAAAGGCGAAGAGGCGCCTTACGTGTTCCCTCCAACGGGGCCTCTTTTTCTCCTCCCGCTCGCACTCTCTTTCTCCTCTCTCCGTCTCACCTCACCTTGGCCGCGGCCCTTCAACTGTCTGCGACCCACGCCCCACCTCCTCTTTCTCCATTCCGAACCACCACCACCACCACCACCATCGCAGTCGCCTTAGCCACCTTGTTCGTCCACAGTGGAGTTCTGCGATCCTCTTCTTCGTCTACTTCTTCCTCACCGCCTTCCTTCCTCCTTTCCTCCTGTCCTTCCTTCGAAGGCTCCTTCGTCGTCGATTGCACCTACCTGCGAGCCTCCGCGTCGGTGTGCGTGCACCGATGATCCCCGTCCACCTGCCTCCACGGAGTTATTTAGCCAGCCGAACCGACCCGGTTCACTCTAGGCGAATTTCCGGACACCATCGACCAAACGGAAACTCGATTTCGTTGCGAAAAACGTCAAAAAGGATTCGCGGGACGCGTGCACCCTCGAGAACCTGCTCACTCGCGTTAGGCGAACGCGCTTACGGTGCTGCACGCAAACAATATTCTACTCATCCTTCGTTACACGTTCGCAAAACTATAAATAATTTTGGTGATCGATTCTTTACGTCAAAAGAAAAATGGTAACTAATGATAGTAATCTGGAATTTCAAAAGTTTTTAAAGCGCCCAAAGGCGAGTACCCAGCGATATTTTACGTTCCCTTCGTCCCTGTTACCGTTCGTGGCGTTTCACGGAAGGCTTCGAGCCCGTAAATTCTCGCCGAGCGAGGGCAACGTTTCGGAGACACGCGAATTCGATCATTTTGCATCCGACGTCCCTGAATTCGCACGCATCGAACCGATTACGCTCCGTTCGAGGATACGGGGGCCAATTAATGGTACTCGACGCTCATTCCGGTCGGGCGTTTTTACCCCGTGGTCTCACGGCGATTCAATTTATCGAGATTCCATCGTAAACACTGTTTTCCATGGTTTCCCCGGAACGTCGAACGCGCTGGTTCCGCAGGCTAACCCAACCCACCCTTTCGATTTTTATTACCCCTCCCTCGATTTCTGCGTCTCTCTCTCTGGTCCTCTTACGCCCGGCCCCAGGGCAGCTCGCCAGTATCCTTGGGCAAATTTATGCTTCTTCGGATTACGGATAATAATGGTTACCCTCGGTCCGTGGCGAGCTTAACAATTTGCCAGCTAGGAATAACGACCGATTCTCACCCGCGGCGTTTTCGTACGTTTGCACGGGTTGCACAGTCGTTGACACACGATACGCGCTCCATTTCCACTCGGATGGACGAACTGCTCGCGCGTTTCTTCTTCCGTTTGGTTTTCAGATGCTCGAACGCACATAAAACACTGACGCGCGACCGTAAAGTGCTCCGGTTCGATCGTGGGTCGTAACCTTGTCCGGTTCCGTGGCGTTCGAGGAGGAATTGCGTGGTTATTGGCAAGCGTGGACGAGCTTTAAAGAAACAGCGCGTTGACAGTGCAACGGCGAATCCTTGAACGAGAGTTACGACGCTGACCAAGGCGACAGGACGCAATTTTATCATTCGCGGTCGAAATTGGATCTTTTAACCTTTCGTTTCGGCTGGTTTCACGGGGCGAAAGTTTCTCACGGACGACCGACAAATCGTTTTTTTATCAATTTTAGCAAGGCAAGTTTTAATTTATATAGTTTACGATTGTCTGAGGTCAAAGTTTCGGTCTTGTAAAAAATTTTACGCGTCAATGATTCGTACAAAGAGCGTTCGCGACCTTATCAGAACCGACGCGTCTCGTTTTCACGGCTGCGGTCCCGGTGTGTTCCAAAGTGCAAATCACTTCCACTAAGTCGAGGCGTTCGAGCACTTGCATTCAGGGTCGAGGAAAGTTAAAGGGAGAGGCGCGCGAGGTATGTAACCGCTGAATGAATATAATCGTCGAAGGTAAACCGGCTCGAAGGAAGAAACGAGACGGCAGAAGGTTGGGTACAATGGGTTCCGAAAATAAAGCGTGATCGATGAAACCGAAACAGGATTTACCCTGCTGACTCGAGGACGCGAATCGACGTTGCGACGCTTTTCAGCGTCGTTCGCGTTACGAAACGTTTCTCACGGTAAACGAGATTGCGATTTTCGCCGTGTGAAACGCGAAAAGGCTGCTTTCAGGGACCTTTCAATCTCTGAATTCTTTAATTCCATGGTTGGGGAGCCTCTCGAGTCTTCAACCCTTTTTTATATCTTGCATCTTTCCTTATTGTTGAAGTATACCATCTTTATAAAATATTAGTTTCCCAACAAAATATGCGTATAACAGAGAAGAACGTAAAATATGCAACGCAAACAGCATCTGTTTTACAACCTAGCCCGAAACTTACGAGCTTAATTTAAAGCTTGTCCCCGTCGTTTCGTGTTTTCATACATTTCGTACATGCACAGTAATTACGTTGAATGCGAACCGGTACCTTCTAGAAAAAAAAAAAGATTGAAATCGAACCACGGTTCCATGTTGCGTCGGTGAAACCAATCAGCAAATGCATCGGTTCGATAAAAGGTCGCAATTCAAAACGGTGTTACCGTGCGCGTATTTACAAACTTTTGTTGCCTTATGAAAAGTCTTTGGCAATATCAATTAACCGATATTTTATTTTTAGGGTATTCGAATTTTAACTTTCATACCGTTGTTTGAAATAACGGGCTGCGAACGCACCATATCGTTTACGAAACAAAACGGTTAACATGCCGTCCGGATATCGTCACACATTTATTTGTATTTATTTTATGTCTTTATATATGGTAAAAGAGAAATTGAACAAGAAACGAAGGGAATAAAATAGTTTTTTTCTATGCGTTTTTTATTTTTGTAGAAAGACAGAATTTTTACAGAATAATTATTTAACTGCAGTCCGCGACACGACGGTGCAGCGTAAATTGGTCCTCGTATAGAAAAAAGCTTTTACTCGTATTTTTAATAGCTTTAATAGTCGTACTGTGTGGTTGAAAATTTGAGTAATTTTGAAACTTTCTTTCCACTCCTCTCTCGAATTTTTATTAAATACTATTGTTACCTGGAAACCCAAATGAAAAAATGGAACGTAAATCAGAACACAGACTAATAAAATAGGAGCTCTGTAGCGGGTTGTCTCAACCCCTAAATATAATAATTCGTATCTTATTTAAGGTATTTCATTCTGTAGTTTTTTGAGTATAAAAATTTCCTATAAATGCATAAACATCCGCAGTCTAGTGATGACTCGTAAAGCCGCTGCAAGTCGTACAGAAAGTTCTACCGTTTTGGAGAACTTTAAAAGCTCATAACCAACTTGATTCTCGATCACGAGAGTTTGTAATCCACCCCCTGGTCATTCACCAAGGGATTACAGAGACACCCAGAGTCATCTTCAAGCTTCGTATCAAGGAGCAATTTTATTCCTGGTCCTGAGACTATATTTTCGTTAAGGACGAATCGAAACAATGGCGTCACGCCTAGACGGCTCGAACGACCCTCGAAAGCGGCGCGTTTCCGCGCGTGAAATTCCCTGAATTGATCGTGACTGCCGCGAGGAGGAAAGAAACTCGTTACGGGCGTAATTATGCTCGCGCCCCCGAGACGGCCTCGCGCCGCGGTCCGGTGCGTGTGCTGGTCGCGTCTCTTTCCTCTCGACGACGTAAACGCGAATCCGGCGTGTGTCCGTGCAGGTTGAGTATCGATGTCAAGATTGCGCCGCAGCGTCCCTGAAGAGCCGCCATGGACGCCCGTGACATTGTCGCGTCGCGCGCGAGGACCTTCGCGAAAGGAAACTCCTGGAGCGCGCGCAAGGCGTTTCTCCCGAGGCTTTCTACAAAAACGCCTTCCAGTTTGATCGAACCAACACGGGGTGGTTGCGTGCAGCTATCCCCCGATGGCCCTTCGAGTCGATGCGCGGCGGTCGATAAGCTGTTTCTTGCTATTTTTACACGTAATATTGTTTCGCTTACAGGCGATTCTTCGATTCGTGAACAACAGCGGCAGAAATGGCGTCGATGTTTCGGTTTTCCGCTCTATTTTCGAGTCGTCTTTATCGAGAGGGTTGTTCGGTGAATGGGAGCACGTGGTCGCGAGTTTTGGAAGTTGTATTTGTATTAACTCGCGCGTGCAAGGGTAAAACGCTTGCGTGTCTATTTTGGTCCGCCCCCAGAGTTTCCTCCGCGGCGCGCTTTGGTGTTAGGCTTGTGGCGGTTTGTTGTGTGTTCCGTTGCAGGAAAGTTTCGTTCTGAAATGCACGATGATCGGTCGAGGAGCGTGGATATAGAAATAAGTGGTCGAGTGCTTGCGAGAGAGGCAATAGCGTAGCCCTCTGCTGGCGTGCGCGGGAAGCGTCACGGGTTCTTCTGGCCAGATGAAATTGGAAAAATCTGATACGCGTATTCATTTACTTGGATAATGAATGGGGAAACTGATAAACTTTTGTTTTGAAAAATGATATAAATCGGAATGATTTGCTCCAATTCTCGTTCTCCTCGAAAGATCAGATCTTCGATCGGAGAGGAGTCAGAAACAATTTTTCGTCGAGTTCCCGTGGTCGGTTCCGATCCCGAATCATCGCGTGATTTACGATCGCGTTTCGCCGTCGATAGACGCAATTAAAAAGTCGCTAATGAACGTGGAAACTCGACGCGCGACGACGAGAGAGAGAGGTAAAGAAACGGAAAGGCGATGGTATGCGATACGCGGAGGAGCCACTGGCCGTGTGTCGCGTTCGTTGGTACTCGCGTTCGAAGGAGAGAGTGAACTGAATGAAAGGGAGCTTGGAGAAAGAGAGAAAGGGTGAGAAGGATGAAGCCCGTAAAGGATACGCGCGATGGAGAAAGGTGGACGACGAGCGAGACGGGACGTCGAAGGAACCGTGGCGCGAAAGAAGGAAAGCTAGAGGAGTGGTTCACCTGCATTGCTAGCATTGCGCCGGCTCAAGGCCAGAGAGTCTGCGAGACCGAGGACCAGACCGGGTCGGGACCTCCTTCCTTCCAGTTTCCTGCACCCTGCTCTCTGTCTACCTTCCATCGTTCTTGCTTCTATGCTGCGTCCTGCCGCCACGGCTCCTCCTTTTTCGTATCGCGCGGGCTTCTACGCGCGCTGTCTGTTGTTCCTCGAGTACAGACAATTGCGTCACGGAGAAAAACTGCTGCATCGGCGCGTATTAGGCGCGCGGACTACCAACAGGAATCATCGTCCTCAGGATCCGCGGCGATAGGGCTTCGTGTTATAAATTCGCCGACAGGAACGCTTGGACGCGCGCAGTGTGTTTCAAAAATACATATATCGCTTTATATCCCAGGAATGGTTTATCGGGAAACCAAGAAAACTAGTACAATAATGTTCCGATTATCCGGCACCCGGTTATCCGAATAACTATAATAGGGGGTGGACAAATTTTTCGGCGAAATTAACGAATTTCAAATCATTCTGGAAAAATTATTTTTAGTTGCAGGGGTCAGTTACAATCATTTTTGGTGAACAGATGTACCCTCGAAATCCTACCCACTTTCGAGAAAAAAATTCGAGTAGGTGTGAAATTTTTCGACAAAATTCAAAATTTTCAAATCGTTCTAAAAAAATTATTTTCAGTTGCGAGGGTCGATTGCAATCATTTTTGGTGAATACACATACCCTCGAAATCTTACGCACTTACGAGAAAAAAATACCTTACCGAAAATGTAACGTCTGACCATACCGTTGATATGTTTCACTGAAATTTCATGCGTATGTTTAAAACATCATAACTTCTGAACGGATTGAGGGATTTTAATGTTTCAAAAAGCAAACGACGCGTATTTTGGCGAAGAATATGTAGAAATTCTAAGAATACTCGAAAAGTTGTTCCTTACCCCCGTAAACTGAGAAAACCCCCATAAAAGTGGTCCAATTTTTAAACGGCCACTTCATATCATTTCATATGTAGATATATTCCAATTATCCGGTATATAAAATTTTAATGGGAGATTTTGGAGGCCAAAATAAAACGAAGATCAAGAATACCAATTTAAATTTTGATCCGACGGAATGTATTTTCATTAACTATGATATCATGTACCTAAACCAATCATTTTCAAGCTGTCTTATAATTTTGCCCAGCAGTGTGTATGTGCCCGGTTCCAGTAAAATTGTATCTGAATGGTTGTTGTTCTGATTGCAGGTTGTAAAATCAAGGCCCTGCGAGCGAAGACGAACACCTACATCAAGACGCCGGTGCGCGGCGAGGAGCCGGTGTTCGTGGTGACGGGACGCAAGGAGGACGTGGCCCGCGCGAAACGCGAGATTCTGTCCGCCGCGGAGCACTTCTCTCAGATCCGCGCGTCGCGCAAGAGCTCGCTGGGCGCGTTGTTGGGTGTTCCACCGGGTCCGCCGGCGTCGGTTCCGGGCCACGTGACGATTCAGGTACGAGTCCCGTACAGAGTGGTGGGTCTGGTCGTGGGGCCCAAGGGCGCGACCATCAAGAGAATCCAGCATCAGACGCACACCTACATAGTGACGCCGAGTCGCGACAAGGAGCCGGTGTTCGAAGTTACCGGTCTCCCGGAGAGCGTCGAGGCGGCGAGACGCGAGATCGAGGCGCACATCGCGCTGAGGACCGGCGGCAGACCGAACCTGGACGATTCGGAGCTGCTGAACGCGCTCTGTCACGGAGGGTTGGGCTCGATCCTCTGCTGCCTCGATCCGCCCGGCTTGAAGGGTCTGAAGGGCTCGAACGGGTCCAGCGGCGCGTTCTCCAGCAGCGGCAGCTGCAGCAGCTCGTCCAGCAGTTCCGGTGCGCCCGGACTGAACGAGCTGGTGGCGATCTGGGGCGCCGGTATGGAGAGGGACGAGGGTCTCGGCGAGTCGCCGTCGTTCGAATCCATGACAGCGTCCGCGTCGTCGATCTGGTCGTTCCCCGGCGTCGCGCTACCCTCGAGGCCATCGCCGCCGGCGTCGGCGAGTCCAGCGTCACCCACGGACTCGCTGTTGGGCGGCGGACGACGGGAATGCGTGGTGTGCGGCGACAAGGAGGTCACCGCCGCCCTGGTACCGTGCGGACATAATCACTTCTGTCTGGATTGCGGCAACCGGGTCTGCGAGAGTTCCGATCCCAGCTGCCCAGTATGCTCCAGGCCCGTCTTGCAGGCGCTTCGTATCTTCTCTTAAACACCTGACGACCGAGATGGATAGACGAGAGAGCGAGAGAGAGAGAGAGAGAGAGAGAGAGAGCAAGAGAGATGAGAGATGAGAGAGAGAGAGAGATATGAGAGATATGAGAGATTCTGCAGGCTCTTTTGCGTCGCGGCGCCTGGTACAGCGGCTGTATTACCGATCCTCACCATTGATCAGCTCTTCGACATTGGCGGCTCATCCAGGAACGACGGCGCTGGAGAACGCCCATCCCGAATTTTTCCGTATAGCTCGCGTCCCCCGTTCGTTAATCGCCGCGGCGCGCGAATCTCACGGCGACGTCGGGGGAGCGAACGCGCACAATGTCTCAATTCCACTGCTGCCAATAACCTCTTTTACGCGCCGGGAATGCCCCGATATACAATGGTCCTTGTCGCGTCGTTCCCGCCGACCGGATACAACGAAGTCAGCTTTTAAGTTCTACGAGATATATAGAACGAGAGAGAGATAAAACATACTCGCTCATTCGCATTGTCATCGTTTTTTCATATTTTATCCCACGACACGTAGAGACCGGGCTCGCAGGGTTCACCCATCGTACGAACGGTTTCGGAGCTGTCGCGTGACGGAGAGCAAATCGACCGAATTCTCGATCGCGGGAGAAGGATTTGACTACGCCATTCGTACGGTTGCCTTCGAACACAACGGGATATAACGTTCGACGCGGAAAGACAACTCTGCTCGTCGAAGGATTAGGCTCAGTTAGCGTTTGGTTTATTGATCGCGACGTCGTTTCGTAACATTCCATTCGCTGGTGGTATTTTCGTATTTTGTTTTTTGAAATAAATTCCTTTGATCGGAGGCAGCCCGGAAAAGTGGAATGGATGATATTAACCGTTATCGAATCGTTGCTTTTTTTTTATACAGTTGACAATCTATAAGAGTTTAAGACTTACGTAAATATTTTAGCGATATTTTTTTATTCTGTCCTTCTTTCGCGTCGCGTATCCGACAACACTCGTGACGATCGAGGGTTATAATTTTTATTACGCCAGTACTCCATACAACATTATGAAATACTATATCAAAGGGTGCTTAGAAACACTGATAAATAAAATTTCTACGAGCTCTATATTTTTATTTAGAAAACGTGTACCAATCATCGTGACGTCCCCATTTATCGCGCTGTACGATCAATGAAAATTACGACCGTCGGTGTTCACGACAAACAGACGCAGTTACCGTCGAGTTCATTCGCTCTCTCGATCGTTACGCTCTTACGCGGTTCGCCGCGATCACGTGACCGATAGCGCGAAGATGGCGGCACGCGAACAGCTGATCGCGTCGAGCAAGAACCAAGCTAGATTCGAGGAAACGACTATTCATCCCTCTCGCGAAGAAATTAAAAACACCCGCTTGCTCGAACACGTTTTATATAGGCTAGGTCACGCGATCGTGGACCGCGTTCGGTGATAATCAAACGATTCGAACCTGGTTAAGCAGCACAGGCGACGAAAGTGCGAGACAGTGGAAGATCGTGCGTCCGTCGACAGCGAAGCTTCAGAAATTTCACCGCCAATGTCGAACGAATAATTTGTTGCGTTGATCGTCTTGGACCAGCAAGCACAGTCGAACGGCGTCGAGCAACGTCTACGATTCTCCGTTTAGTTTTTTACCTCGCATGAAAAGTGAGAACGCGTCCCAACGGGAAACGATTCTGTCGACGGACGTATCGTATTGTCGCGCAAAACCGCAGCGAACGATTACCGAAATAATTAATTACCCCTACACGGACGCAACTCGACACCGTGAACACTTTCACACATACACGCGCGCACACACACAGACACACACCACAGGCGATCTCATCGTACAGGCACACTTTACACGAGAGAAGAGAGTAGAAAAAGGGGTGAGAGAGGTCACACGTGTCCCTCGATCCGCCGCGAAAACCACTTAGATGATAGTATTATAAAAACGGCGTGCCCGTTCCACCCAGCCTCCCTCGCTACTAGAGTATTATCTTACCTTTATATAAGCGACATAGCAATTGAAATAATAATAATATTAATAATATATATTATATATATATAAATATAAACATAAATAAATAAATATATGTATGTGTATATGTATACATGTATGTGTGTATGTATATGTATATTTATACACACGGTGTCAGTGAAAAGTCTGACGGGCAGTAAGAGGGATGATATTTTATCGAGGAGATTTAGATTTTGTATTTTTCGCGCGTTTCGTCGACGGGACGACGGGTGGTCGGGGACGGCTGGCACACTCCGGAAACAAAGGAAAATTATTATAAGAATTATATATATTAAACGAAGAAAAAAAGAAAAAAAAAAAAAGGGAAGAGAAAAAAAATAAAACAGAGAAAACGGCGCTTAAGGGAAACAAAAAACGTTTTTGAAGACGGCGCATCGCGGGAACGCGTGAACCGGCCTCCACACCCGGCTGAAAGAACGAGAACAAGGGAAAGAAAGAGCCGGGTCGGCCGAGACCCGTTCCGTAATCGGGCACGGCCGACTTTTCCCGCATACAAGTGTATATTCTTTGAGCTCTAGTAATAATCGAGCGTCACGCTCGCTCTTTCAAAGAAGGACTAAAACGATGTATGTTTCACGTAGGGATCGACGACCCGTGTATTTAGCTTTTCTTTGAAGAGTCGTAATTATATTCTATTATATTGCATTATTATATCTCGCATAGATGTATATCGGACGCCTATATACGTGTCACTCTACCGCGCCCTCCGCGACAACGAGACGCGCGTTTGAAGGGGGAAGGACGACCATGGTTTTTTATTTCTTTTCTCGTTCTGTGTCCGCGGGTGTCCCTTTTCTCGTCCTTCCTCGCGAACGCGTCCTGGCAGCGGACGAGACTCGCGATCACGCGGTATACTCGTCACCGCGACTCGATCGAGAGGGCGATCGGTACGTGTCTCTATGTTCTTCTGTGTTCCATTTACCGTTTCTTTCCTTAATGTTTTTTTTTCTTTTTGTTTTTTTTTTTTTACCGAAAACTTCGCGTTTCGAACGGTAGAAAGTGCTGGACGAAAGCGATCCTCATCGTCGGATCGGTCGGACCCTAAGGAATGGAAAGAAGCCGAGGAAGGAAACTACACTAGTAGCCGTTAAGCAGGAGCCGAAATCGGGCCCGTCCACGTTCGACGGTCCCGTGTGCCCCTTTTTTCTAATATATTTATGCCGACTTCGATTTCGAGTTCGATTTTTCCTATTTTTTTTTATGTCTTTTAACTAATCTCGTAATTACTTTCGCGTCTTTCTTCTACTGCCTGTCCCTTCTATTACTTCGTTTCGTTTCTTTAAATCGTCGAAACTTCTTGTCAATCGTTGCCATTTTTAAACGAAGATATGCTCAAGTCGCAGCTCCGAAAAAGTTGAGGTGTATTATTAATACATATTACATATAAATATATATAATATATATGTATATATATATACTATATATTATATATTATAAGCCTCATCCAGTGTTGAGGGATGATGGGAAAGAAAGAAGATATTTTTTCGATCGTTCGAGCAGCAGCTCTGTATAACGGGTGTCTCGGTAGTTTCTCAGCCAGGCTCACCCCCTTCGTTTCTATATTTTTTAATGATATTTTTATTTCGTCGTATTTTTTATTATTATTATTTTTTTTTTTGTTTAGATGTCTCTTCGTTCGCCGTGTGTTTCGTTTCGAACGTTTCCGCCCCCTCGTCCCCTCCCCCCCTTAATCCACGCCCGTAAACCCGCGCACCCCTCATTTGTCCCGTGTCGTTCTCTTCGTTCGGAAAAGAAAATGAAAAAAAAAAAGACTCTTCCTTCTTGTCGACACGCGTTCTTATCAAGCATGCTAACCGGTTAACCATGACTAGAAGAGACACACACGCAGAGATACACGTACACAGACAGACAGATAGACAGTCTCTCGCGGTTTATTTCACGATTGCGCATGCGCACGCGGGCTAAAAAATAAAAAAAAAACACACATAAGAGACGCGCAACGATTACGCGCGAGTGTATATTAATATATATATAATATATTATTTGTTACTGTATTGAAGCATCACGTATCTCGGACACACGTACACGCATACAAACACTCGCACATGTATAAATAGGAAGTATTTATACGAATGTAGACACGAACACACGCTATACGAACATGTACACGCGCACACGCATATACACGCGCTCAAACACTAAAAGCGGACACGCGTGAATGCAATCCAACGTACACACACCCACACCCACACACGCATGCACGCACACACGCATACACACGTGCTCAAACACTAAAAGCAGACACGCGTGAATGCAATCCAACGTACATACACACAGACCCGCACGCACGCACGCACGCACACGTACACCTACAAATATATATGTACACGTATAATTCATATGCACGGACAGACACACGAATAAAAAAAAAAATCATATATTTATATATATATTATAATCGACGCTCGAGAGAGAAAGAAAGAGAGGTTTATTATATTTAAGTTCGAGGCAAAGTAAATTCTATATTTTTTCTATGTTAAGTATAAATTAGAGAGAGAGAAAAAAAAGATGCGTAAAAGGTACGGTGATGACATAAACATATATATTATATTATATTATTATATTATATTATATATATTATTATATTATTATTATATTATATTATTATATTATATTATATTCTATATATATACATATAAACTATATTTATAGGTATTCTCTTTAGCATCTACGTTCCGATATACGAGGATGCCGCCGCGCAGATTATAATTAAAACAGAGCAACAAGAACAAAAAAAAAAATGGAAAAAAAAAAAGATAAGCGAGCAAAGAAAACCGAGGAAACACACGATCGGTGTGCGCGTACATATACGTATATGACGTAGGATCCTGTAAGATAATCATTCATTAAACTTCGCTGCATAAGTCTGATCCGACGAATCTCGCAATTCGAGATCAGGGGAGGGGTGACAGAGAGATAGATACATAAATAGATAAGTCATATATCGCGGGTGGGGGGATTAAGGGGAATGGAAAGTAAGCGACAGAAGAGAAAGAGGGGGATACGTAACAATGGCGCGTTTCTTTTTTTGTTTCTTCTTCTTTTCGGCGGGATCAACGAAAACGTAAACGTCACGCGCGTACACACTGTGGGTCGAAGACTTGCCGGTGAAACGGATCGCCTCGACTCGAAACAGCCCAAACGCGTGGCTCGCCGGAGGATCGTCCAACGAGCTCGAGGTATCTTCTTTTCACGATCGAATCGGCGATCGATCGAGCCCGCGGGGCGAACCTCACACGATCCACCGCGTTGGGTGTTCTTATTCGCGGGCAAAAGTGTCTTTTCGCGAACGTGGAAAACGAAAACGCGAGGTCGACGGTTTCCGGCGAGGGAACTGGTGAGGAATAAATCGAAAGGGGAGGAAAGAAGCGAGGTGAGGTTGCCAGAACTCGGACCGCGTCTCGAGGGGCGTGTGTGTATGCAGAACAAACGGAGAGTGCAAGTAGCGTATTTAGGGGTTTGACGAGCGAAAGAATCATTCGGGGGGAAAGTTGTCGCGACTCTCGGCATCCGAGTTGCCCGACCGTAGCACCAAGAGGTGGTAGAGTCGCATCGACAGGCCCGAGTCGGTTCTTTCGTCGGTCGGAGCACCCTTAGCCACCTTCGAAATCGCCATCGACGTCACCCGGACCACGTCTTCCGGACGATCCGCGTCCAGGGAGACTCGCGGTGTCGGCGAACAGTTTCCGCGAAACCAGCTCTCGCGAACAGCCTTTCTCAGATCGTTCATCGTCCACGCAGTCTTCCCCTCTCTGCCGACGCGCGGTTTCCGGAAGACGGCACCCGGTGGTCCCCTGGTTCCGCGGCGAGGAGGTCGAGGCAACGCATTCTCTTTTGTCGAGAACCTCCGCTAGACTTCAGGACGACTCTGCCAGACAACCCACTTAACCGATTTACCGACGCGTCAGGCAGCCTTCACTTTGGCCGAGGTTCCGACATACCCGATCGCGGCGGAGTAAATGGCGTCGTCGTTCCTCTCGCGATCGTCGTCCTCGTCGCTGGATCTCGCGCGGTTCGATCGTGTTCTTACCATCGAAATAAGAAAAAATAAAAAAAAAAAAAAACGGGTCCACGGCTCCGTTCGGATCGTCGCGAGTCACGTTTCAAAAACCGAACCGGAAGATTTGCAGTGCCATACGTAAATCAAAATGTCTATACTCGTCTAGTTTATGTTCGAAATGTTCGTTCTTTTACGCGACTACGTAGTTTCGTTTCGAATCTCTCGCGTACCTCCGCCCTCCCCCCGCCCCGTTCATCCATCCATCCATCGCACGCGCGTTAATCGACCGAGGAGACTACGACTTCCGGTATCGATCGCGAGAAGGCGTTAGCCATCGTCGCGAGCATCGTACTCCGGAGGCCAGGGTTTCTCGACGCGAGCCGCGAACCACCGACGTTGTCTGGCCATTCAGTTCCTTTTTCACTTAACACTGGTTCGTGCAGTGGTAGCGGTCGACGATGTGTCAGACAGGGCAGCACTGTGAAACTCGCTGCGTGATCTTTCTCCATTGTCTTTCCACTCGATATTCTGTTTTTCATTTTAAGTTGTTTATGCGCTTTTCGAAAGAGTTATTATATAAGTAAATTATGTAAACGGTATATATACATACGTATAAATATATGTGTATACATATATTTATATATATATATGTGTATCTATATATTTTTATAAAGTATCACACGTAGCGTACGTATTATTGTATTGTTATTTAATCTATTTTCGTTGTTTTATATATATACATATATATATATATGAACGTATTGAAGTCTTATTTTTTTATCGAGCAATGCAGAAAAAAACAAAACGAAAAAACAAAAAAAAAAAAATGGTGAAGTGTATTAAAAGTATATTGGAAAATTAATTATTGTTTTATTAATCGTTTCTCGCCAACGAAGCCCAAAACTTGAACACGATTTTGACCTTGTTTCTCTCTCTTTCGCGGTTTTTGTCGCACGTTTTACACGCGTGTCCGGGGCTTTGGGTGACAACGACAATACAGACGCGCGAACGTAACCAATGTTAACGTCGCGGTTACGATTTCAATTTGCCAATCATGAACCATACTCGCGAAGAAGCGGTGTACGACACGGTCTGACACATTTCGCCGAATCGCGCGCGTTTACTTCCGGGTGGCGAACCGACACGGGAATCGCCGGAGGCCCCTCCTCCCTCGAATGCAACGAAACACACTCGTGTCACGAACCCCGACCCCCTTCCCCCCACGACTCTCCGACCCTCGAGATGGAAAAACGAGAAAAAAAAAATAAATAATAACGCATCGCCGCGACGAGCGAACGAGCGAGCGAGCGAGCGTAACGCGTTCGCCAACGAGGCATTTTTACCACTAATAAACGTAAAGGATAGATCGTCTAAGGTTAACTAATCGTAATCGTATTAAAGCGTAATGTTTAATGATTATTGATAGCCCATTGGCTGTGACCGATAACTGCCATTTTCGTAAAAAAAAAAGAAAAAAAAAAGTGAAACGAATAATACTAAAAGACGAGAGAAACAAGCAACGGTCCCCGGGACGAGTCGCCGCGCGAAAGGGCGAGAACCGATACGCGCGTGCGTTTCGTGTCACGATGGATTCGACGAACAAGAGAACACGCGTTATACACAAAGAGAGAAAATACCACACACACTTTCCACGTACACCGGAGACGCGATTCGGATCGACGCGATGGGGAAATCTCGCGACGAGACGAACGACGAAGAGAGACAATAGAGGTTCGGAGGGCGGCGTACCGTGGACGATCTGACGACGGTGCGATCGCGCTGGAACGTTAGGATCCAAGGGACGATCTCGAGCGATCGATGGGGATCGCGGAATTCGATAGTGGCGAGTATGGCTGGACGCTCGGGTAAATAAAACGAAAGACGGAAAGATTGACGGGAGGTAATCACAAGAGTATTGCGATAACACGTACACCGACACGACGATACATATCTCATAGAATAATAACTAAACGTTAAGGGAGATTTATAGAAGTTAGTAGACACGTCAGAGTAATAATGGAAGGACGAGACGGAACGAGAGAGAAGGAGAGAAAAAGAAACAGAAATCGGATCGATAAATTAATTATAGGTATATCGAAATCGTATATATATAGATGAATATATATTATATATAAATATATATATCTATTATAGAAAAAGAGAGAGAAAAATAGATGATCGTTGTTGCTTGATTTGTCTCTATTTACTGATTATATTCTATTTGATAGCTATATTCGATTATTATTCATTATTATTGAAATTATGATTATTGGTCTATATATAATATATGCGTGTGTATATTTTTCGAATTGTTTCGCGTTTTTTTTTTTTTTTCGGTACGCACGGGAACTCGTGAATCGTCGCCGTGCGTTTCGTTTAATCAATTTATTAACGATTCCTTTTTTATCTATATCTTTATTTACTTTTCGATGCCGCCTTAGTTTCGACGATGGACAGTGATTGGATACGAGTGAGACCGTTTCGAATATATCTAATATATATATATATATAATATACATATTATATTATTATAAATATTGTACTACGCGCGCGCGTTCGCGAGCGAAGAGCCCCAAAACGCGTTCGAGGCAGCTCTGCTCATTGTATCATTGTACATTAATTAATCCCCACAGCCTCGAACGTGTCACCGCATGATTACTTACTCGCAACTACTTATCTATCTACTTAATTACCTTAAAGAACGAACGATGAAACGTAGCTGCGCGCGCGTCGTCGTCGTCGATCCGTTGATGGGGTCGTCGCGGCGTGGATCGCTGTCGATCATTCGCGTACGTTGTCCCGTCTCGAACGTCGATCGCGGAGAGGATCTTCGCGCGACGGTTTTTCGAGATTCGCGATTAAACGAGAAACAGGGAAACGGGACACGCGTCTCTCGGAACCGAAGATAATTACACGGAGGATAGAAGTTTGCTGTAACCGTAGCGTAAAATAATAGCGAACGATAGCGTTAGAGACCGAATAGAGGCGAATAGAGGTAGGAATCGAGTTACGAGAAGCGAGTTTGCGCGAGCAATTAGCCCCGTTGAGCACTTCGTACGCGAACGATTCGACGACGGGGATCTAGAACGATCGCGAGACGTTAGCTAACCGGGGATAGAGCCAGTTTCGACGCGGCTACGTTCAGCTGTCAGCCCACAATTTCGATCTCAAAACAGAAAAGGAAAAGCAACGCGCGAACGAAGCCTCCTTCGTTCAGGGTGCGAATCGTCTCGAGTTTCCGGTTTGTCGGCGGACGTTGGATCGATCGATCCACGTTCTCTCTTTTCTTTTTTTTTTTTTATTGTCTCCTTTGTGTTCCTAGAGCTCGATTTTCGTTTTCGTTCGCCCTCCTCCTCCTCCCCCCACCCCCGTTGTCTTGTCGTTTTCCTAATCTCGCGTGGAAAAGCATTCGTTCTCTTTTTCTTTTCTTGTACAAATATATTTTTCGAGGGAATTTTTGTCGATTTCACAGGCCGGGGGGGCGGAGGACGTAAAACGAGCACGCTCGCGAAAGGTGGAAGAACACGGTTTTTCCTTTCTTCGCCGCGGAGAACGGAGCATCTTTAGGCAATAGGGGTGTGCGTGTGAAAACGATTTCTCGACGAGCTCCCGAGGCGATCCGAGCGAGGCAACCCGCACCGAGACTAGAGAATCAGTATTTCAAAAAAAAAAAAAATCTCTATATATATAAATAAATGTAAATGTATAATATTCTATTAATATTATTATTACTATTAGTGTCGTGTAACGCCGGAGGTGTGTCGAAGCGGTGAATTTTTTTCTCTCGAAGTTTCAATTTTTGAGAGAACCGGAAACAGAGGGTGGAGACCGGGCAACGATCGAACGTTGCGTCGAAGGGCGCAACGACGTTTCCGACTGACAGAACCGAAAAGACACGCGCGAAAACGGTTTAAATTAAGGAAAATGGGAGAAACGAGTACAGTGATTCGAAAATGAAATTTCGCGGTACGGGGTGGGTCGCGCCTGAAGGGGTTGGGGCTGCGGGAAACGACAAAGTACTAATTAACCCTTTGACTAGGGCGCACGATTCCTTTTTTTCTTTCATAAATTTTACTTTGTAACCCCGAAGTAGTTTGTCACGATCGTTAGAAACATTTATGGACATGATTTATTCCAATGTATCGTGAACGCAATATTCTTACGGTCTCTAACTACCTAATACAATTTTATACGAACGATAGCCGAGTAATAAATGTTTGCATGGTAAATTTCGATGCATGGCACTAGATATAAACCAGCATTTAATACAGTAATACCTAGACACATCATCTCTTGTCATGTTTTATACGAATAACGTGAAGTTTGTATACATATGGTCTTTGTAAATGACTCTGCTTTTAGAGAACGTATGTATACGTATTTTTAGGGATCGCGCGCGTACGCCCTTCGCGGTCAAAGGGTTAAAACGATACCGAGATTCTTCTAAAAAAAAAAATATTCTTCGGCGATCGTATCGCCGAGATGCATGTAAACGTGTAACGTATTATCATAGTTATCGCATTATTACGATTATAATTATATATTATAGATATATATATTGAATGTTGTGCTTAGTATTCTTTCAAGGTCCCCTGCGAGGCGACGAGCATGGGGCAAAGGGAGAGAGATAAAAGAAAGAAAAAAAAACAGAAAACGATTGCTGCTAAACTGAGAATCTTAATATATGTAGCGAGGAGTATTTTATATTCAATATTTTATTAACGTCATCGTATTTATCAGCATTATTATTAATATTGTATTCACTATCGATAGCATCTACGATTAATTAAAAAAAATACACGCGTATTTTCCATCCCGGACACTGGTAAACGAGCGTTTCCGTTCTTCGAGGCATCTTCGAGTTCTCTTCTTCGCCGACGTCTCCGAACCTCCACTTCTGAAACAATCGAAATTCGTAATAAACAATCCGTTCGAAGCCTCTGTCCGCGATCGTCGTTCGATTCATCCAACGAACAGAAACGGGTCGAGAAAATGGAAGACAATGTCGTCTGTCGTTTCCCCGTTCCTCTCTCATTTCGTTTCTCGTTTCGCCCCTAACAAAATGGAACAAAATCTCTTGTCACGATTCGTGACTCCCCGAAACGAACCATCTCATTCTATCTCTTCTTTTTCTTCTCGTAGGGTTCCTCGAGATCTGTCGTCGTCTCAGGCCTGGCCATCGATCGTCTCGGAAACGGTATTGTCAGGAGGAAGAAAGATCAGTCTCGGGTCAACGGGTCAACCTGTACGGTACTGGCTCGCATAATTCAGTCATTGTTTCGTCGTCGATCTTATTATTTCTCATTTGCTCTCATTACTTTCCACTCATTCTCACCGTTTCTTATTCATTCTCATTCATCCTTACCCCACTCACACTCATCGTTTCTCAGTCATTTCTCGAAGTAACATAACAATGATCAAATTTCATCTACCTCCCTCTCGCAAGACTCGTTGCCCTAAACTAGTAAACGTGCAACAGCGATCAAATTTCACCTACCTCCCTCTCGCAAGACTGCAACGATGCCCTAGACCTGTGACACAATACGAGCAATTTTTGCTCGGTCGCAGACCTCGATTCGCCTGACTAAACCACCATCTAATCTTTCTTTCTCCCGTCTACATCTCTCAGGATTATTCACGTCAGCTCCTAATAGTCGTTGGCTAGTTTAATTTGGACTGCTGTTATTGCTAGCAGAAAGATAGATTAGCGGAAAAGAACACATACGTTAGGATAAAAATAGAATTCCACGTTTCTTCCAGGTCTGATCTTTCTTTCTCCTATCTTGACCCTTTTGGAATCATTCACAGTCGCAACAGTGGTTATCAGCAGAATTTACATCCACCGTGGAAGTAATTAATACTCTAAGGAAAATGGAATACGAGATAAGAGAAACGTGAACAGCATTTCTTCCAGGACTGATCTTTCGTTCTCCCAGCTATAGATTTGAGTTTACTACCTAGCGGTCAGCGAAAGAAAGGACAGTAGTCGAGTTTTTTGCGCCAATTCGATGGCGATGAAAGTTCATTCTGGGCATTGTGGTCTCGCAGAGTCGTACAGCAGAGATTTTTGAGCAGGGTTGCGCGCGAGAGAGAGAGACAGAGAGGAGAGTGGGGGATGTACAACAAAGGTGATTCGTGAAACGGCGACGAAGCTTGTCGTGTATTATCGGGCCACGAGGATCGACGATGGCTGTAATTAATCTCGTAACGCGACGTTAACCGAACCGGCAGTAATCTGTTCGCGAGCGTCGGTACAACATCGGGAAGCTCCGTTTGCACGAACATGTTCAAACTTCGTTTCCTGACAGCGAGCGAAAGTTTTTGATTTTTTGTTCGAGTAACATCCACGTACGAACGTATAACAATTTTGATTCGTTGTTCGAGAAGGAAACGCGTATATACTCGACTCTGGGGAACGGAACGTCACCGTTGATATTATCGACCCTTTGTACTTTGATATTTAAAAAGAAAACCGAAAATAATCGACTGATAGATGCGGTTAAAATTGATAAATGCTCATAGTTTTATTCGTTCGTTTCGTTAATTCCGTTTTACTCTATCCGTAAATGAAAGTTGAATCGGTTTGTGGTGCATGTTACGCGTGTCGCCAGTGCAAAAAGGGTTAACGTTCGCGAACACAGGGAACGAAATAGAAACCACACGCACCGTACACGGGCACACATAGACACACACAGACACGGATCTCACCACATCGCAGCACAGAGAGACGGAAATTCGAACATTGTATGTATATTAATTAACGATGATATGACTATAGCTATATACGCATATATACATACGCGTGTATATATATACACACATATATATGTATGTATATATGTATATATTGAGTAATCTATGCATAGCTGTAACCGTAGTAATTAGAAGGCCCCGAGTAAATCACAGAAAGTGAGAGAGAGAGAGATCTTTGCGCGAAAGTTATTTTTGTGGGAGTATGAGAGAGAGAGAGAGAGAGAGAGAGAGAGAGAGAGGGAGAGAGGGTTGGGGGTGGGAGGAGGATGGCTCGGATGAAAGGGACAAAGAAAATTAATCACGAGTGCGAGCGAGAAAGGTGGAGAATGAATGAAGCAGACAAAAAAAAAGAACTATAATAGAGAAGCTACGAGTTTATTATTTTCTATATTTTTTTATGTAATTTTACGAACATGCGATAATATATTACGATTATTAATTATTATTAATTATTATTATTTTATTATTATTATATTATTATTATGAATATTTTAATATATAATATGATTTTCATACATCGTGTACTTATGTTTTCCTCCCTGTGTTCTTTGTCCGGTTGTTTCTCGAAAGCTTTGTGTTTGATACGGACGTACGAAATCCCGAAACGCGGACGAAAAAAAAAAATTATAAAGAAATAGAAATTTATATATATATATATACATATATATAAATATTGTACATTATTGTATCGCGTATACGCGTGGTCGTCGGAGGACAATTCCTTCGCTCGGTTTAATGCGTTGCATTATTTTTCCAAGGACCGAGACAGTGCAAATAAGAGAAAGAAAATAAATCAAACACACGTCAGACACAACAACCCGACCATCCTATTTTAATTCGTAAACAGAATACTTTAGGATCATTATTATTATTATTAATTATTATTATTATTATTATTATTATTATTATTATTGTCATTATTATTATCATTATTATTAATATTATTACTACTATTAAGTTTATCGCTATCATTACAATATATACGATTGTCACACTGATATTATAGTTATATTACTATGCATACAATTATCATAAACGCCTGCGACAATTGACTACCGATAACGATCATTATTGTTCACGGTACGATAATCGAGCTACTTATCGAAATGCATATTTTATCCCGTAATATATTTTTGTCGGTTGATTTTTTATATTTATATAATATATATACATTATTATATTGTACGAAAAAAAGAAAAAAAAAGCATTCACGAGGATTAAATCTTGTATGTCGCGCGAGCCCGACGACGACGGGCGTCAATTCAAGGTGCATCGCCGGCGTCCCTTGTCGGCTTGCGATCCTACTTCCAAATCGTTTATTTTTGTACGATGCGAATAGAACTTGCGTTCTTCTCCTGTTCTTTTAATTAGAACGAGCGCCAGGACGTCGTGGTTTTCCTTTGTACTGGTATTCGTGCCGCGAGAAAACGATTATCCGCGATCCTCTCGAACGCGAACGAGGGACGAATACAGTGAACGAACGAAAATAAAAGAAGGAAATAAATAAATATATATATAAAAACGAAAAAAAAAAACAAAAAAAATGAAACAAACAAGAAGAGAGAACAAATTTTACATTTGCGGTCTTAACGTAAGGATTCTCGCGCGAAGCAGTACCAAATATTTTATCAACACGTGAAAACAAAACGCGAACAAAGTCAGGGAGAACAGAACGAACAAAAATGCAAGGCAAAAAGGCCCACGAAGCAACGCGTACAACATACTGGAAACGAGTTTAATAAAATGTTACGTGATTTTTATAATACATCGACTCTTAATTTCTCATTTTTTTTTTTTCTTCTTTCGTGTGTTTTACGTTTCCCGGACTCTCTCATTTCTCATTTCTCATTTCTCCTTTGTCATTCTCTTGTGTTACCCGGGTGCATTTCGATACGACGCGAAATTACCGCCCCCGCGATTACCGTTGCTACGTTCGCTAAATGAAATCTTCACGGTACATTCGTGATTTCAATCAAGGATGATGGAATTAAAAATATTAAACGTGTATCCGTTTCTGGACAGCCTACTTTCGTTTTATTAATCGTCGAACGTTCGGTCGTATCGTTCCGAGTTTTATTAATTATCCGTTTGAATTGGCTCTGCGACGATTAATCATGATCTGCCGTCGAGGGTGAGGGGATTAGGGATATGCAAGCCTCGTATTCGCCGGCACGATCCTAAAGGGTAGCTTTCATTTGTCTACATCGCGCGCTTTCTAAGAAAAATATCGCGTTTTATAAAAAATAATTGCCGTCGCTAATTAGGGATTGAAAACACGTCCGTACACAAGTCTGTTTTCTTTCGTTACCATTCTTTTCGTAATTACAATTCTATTAAGTACGTGCAACTGCATTCATTTTCGAACAATTAGTGGCATCATGAAGGGAGGGAAAAACACGTGGTTTGTGGAGATCGTAGTAATTATATATTCTATATTTAATTACGACACGTAATTTCCAAAGAAGCTATTCTTCAGCAGACAATACCCCTATTAATATTATACAAAATTTGATTATCGTAATTTGGAAAATTATATTTCGTTATCCAAATTTAAAATTTCCAACGTCTGAATAAACTGTTGGTTAGATAACAGATTTATAAAGATAGAAAATTTATTTGTATCGGGGGTTAAATCTGGTTGCATTTATAAATACTCCATTCTGAATCTTACAACCAATAAAGCCATTTCGACTATATTCAGGCCCTAAATATGCTCTCGCATGGCTCCCGGCTTTATTATCGACATTAAATCGTGTACGACTTCCGAAATTAGTCATAACGCTGTTGATATCGGGAGAATTAAGGCCACGTGATTTTAGCATTCGCCGACACGGTTCTGGGAGTTGCATATCATTATTGATTTAGGGGAAACTATATACTCTGTTTCGTTATCTAGATTCCATATTTTTTTTTCATTTTTTTCAATGCTTTAATAAATAGTTCGCGAGATCGTAAAATTATTTGCAACCTAACTTCAATCACTCGTCCAACGTTCAATCATACTATACTCGTTTTTATTATCGACATTAAGTTGCATCTACTTCCCAAATTAGTCGTAACGTCGTCGACATCGAGAGAATTAGGGTCACGTGGATTCCATTTACTCGGTCATGGGGGTTGTATATCGCTATCTATTCGGACCTACGATATCCACATTTTATTATCTAAATTCTACATTTTTAATCCTCCTCATAACCAACTAGATTCGTACGAGATGAAAAATTCATTCATTCATTCGACTTTATTCGAGGTTCTATTAGATTGCATTAACATTCTAAATTAGACTCGAGCTAATTAGAGGTGGTTTTTGCTAACACGGTTTTTGGGGTCGCTGTTTATTTAAACTATTCAGTTTTTCAAATTTTAAGTTCCTTCACACTTTCTGATTTCTGAATAAATTTATTTGAAACTGTAAAATTCATTGGCGACTTAAAGTTTAGCTCGAATGCCTATAACAAATCTATTTCAATTTTATTCAATCGTATAGAATCCATTTTATTATGGCTATCGAACTTCCTAAATTAGTCGTAACGTCGACAACCAGAAAATTAAGGCCACGTAATCTCCCCTAATTCGATCTTAGGGGTTGCAAGTCGCTATTGATTTGAACGTACAATACCCACGTTTCATTATCCAAATTCTACACCTTCTCATTCTTCGTGATGTCATTTCATACTCTGTCTTAAATTGGGGGGTTGAAGTTTCATGACAACCCTCTTTTTCAATTCCCAATTCACTTTCATAATATTCGTAACCATTTTCATCGTGATCATTGCATTGCGTCGACATTCTAAATGAATCAACATCCAAAAAATTGAGGCCACGTGGCTTCCCCTAACACAGTCATATAACATCCATCTTTCATTCTGCAAATTCTGCACTTCTCCACTCTCCCTGACACCCAAACAAATAGTTGCATCCAAAACAAAAATTTCATTCTCCGTCTCAAATTGGAGGGTTGAAGTTTCATGACAACCCTCTTTCTCAATTCCCAATTCACTTTCATAATATTCGTAACCATTTTCATCGTGATCATTGCATTGCATCGACATTCTAAATGTATCAACATCCAAAAAATTGAGGCCACGTCTTCCCCTAACACAGTCATATAACGTCCATCTTTCATTCTTCAAATTCCGCACTTCTCCACTCTCCCTGACACCCAAACAAATAGTTGCATCCAAAACAAAAATTTCAATCTCTGTTTCAAATTGGGGGGTTGAAGTTTCATGACAACCCTCTTTCTCAATTCCCAATTCACTTTCATAATATTCGTAACCATTTTCATCGTGATCATTGCATTGCATCGACATTCTAAATGTATCAACATCCAAAAAATTGAGGCCACGTCTTCCCCTAACACAGTCATATAACGTCCATCTTTCATTCTTCAAATTCCGCACTTCTCCACTCTCCCTGACACCCAAACAAATAGTTGCATCCAAAACAAAAATTTCAATCTCTGTTTCAAATTGGGGGGTTGAAGTTTCATGACAACCCTCTTTTTCAATTCCCAATTCACTTTCATAATATTCGTAACCATTTTCATCGTGATCATTGAGTCTCATCGACTTCGTAAATGTGGGTCCACGTGGTTTTCGCGTCGGTCGTGACGGCCCTGGGGGTCGCGTGTTCGCGGCGACCAATGACCGGACACACGGCACAGGAGCGTGCCGCGAAAATCAGCCTCGGACCCCGAAGCGGCTTGGCCGCAAGGGCTGTTGCCCGTTGGGATGGCAACGTCGCATTGCAGCGTTGGGGCTGCGGTCGATGCCGCCTCCGTGATGGTGGCGGCGTGTCAGGGTGCGAGGTTGCCGTTCCTCGTCGGTTCGCTGCCTTCCTCTTTCTCTCTCTCTCTTTCTCTTTGTCGTTGAATCTTTCGCAAAAAACGCTCGTTTCGAATTTTCTTCCGTTCGTTAAGGGGCGCGATGTCACCCCCGAGCCGCGGTATCGTAACAAAATCGTCGTCTCGAAATCGAAAGTTATTAATAACCGTGGTTCGCGGCGGTGTGTTTGACCTCGCCGAGTTCGAAAGTGGGTAGCTCACACTCTGAAACGATGCCAAGGAGACCTCGACGCTCTGTTCGTTGCTTTCGTAACGCGTTCGTTTTCCTATCGAATCGCGGGATAAGTCGAGAAGAAAATCGACGAGTCTCGCAAGGGGGCGAAGTTAGCCCCAATCGGTGATAGATTTACTCGACAATCTCTCGATTGGTTCGAACCCCCGCGAAGAGCGTCGATACCAAGGCCCGTCGAAAATCTTTTATCGGAAACGACGTAGACAGCGGCTACGAGGAGGCCCGCCCCTCGGTGCCTGCGTCATTGGCGTCGACCCCGCGGGACCGCGGGAAGAAGCTTCCAAAACGGTTCAACTCGTAGGTTACTGTTATAGGGGTCGTAAGACGTAACGATTTATTGTACGATTGTCGTTGTATCGGAAAGGTGGTCGTATAGCAGCCTCGTACCGCCATCCGTCAGGTTGTACAACCCCCCACGCTCCACAGTTAGGGTTCACGGGGTCGTGTCGACGTTGCACAGATTATTGTAATGAGAAATCGTTTCGTAGCGGTCATCGACCTTCTGCTGCATCGAGTGACAATCCAGAAATCGTACGAATAATGGGGGTAGCAATTTGGCGATCTTAAGATATTATTTAATTCTTGGACAATGGGTGACGCGACAGGGTAAATTATTTTACGTACGTGATTATCGAGAAAGAAATGTATTATTTTATTTTGTTTCATTCTGTCCGGGGTCGTCTTCGAAATAGCATATCTAGAATAAAAGTTTCGTCAATTATAGAAAAACGAAAAGCGTGACGTCAAGAATCGGTTTGTATCGAGACGGAGGGGAGCTTTAAGTAAGTTTTGCAGTCCAGAATGAAATTAAATGCGGTCATACATTTGAACGACGTCATTTGAAACGGGTCACGGAGCAATATTAACGTTAACCTTCTATAACCCCTCGCGACTTTGAAGTCGCGCGATTTATATTTTCCCAAGCCCAATCATATTATCGATACGCGTTTACGATTGTTTTTTAGCAACGTTGTACGATTTCTCGTGCCAGGGTGGATGCAGTTGCAAATTTAAAATTAAAATTGTGATTCACCAGGCTGTTAAAGTCCAAGAAATAATTTTATACTGTTTTCTTGGAAATTGTAAAATAAACAGTGAGAGGGGGATGATCGCGAAATAATTTCTGTTTTCGAAAGTACAAAATAAAATTGAAGCAGTAGGAGGGTCGATCGTCGAACGGTCCGATATCCAGCGGGTTCGAGGGTAAAATCGAAGATAATATAAATAACCTGGGGGAACAAGTTGGTTTTACAAAAAATTACGAAATAAAGTTCGCGCAGCGGAGGGTTAAGCTCGTGCACCGATGCGGTGAACCGAACGACTTGGTAGCGGCGCTCTTCCGGCGAGCGCGATCGTTCGGCTCACCCCTACGGCCGTCCCTCTTTCTCGCTTTGCCACCCCCGAGCTTCGACTTTGTGCTCTCGGCAGCCTCCATTGCTCCGCAGTAGATCGATAACGGCAACCGTGCTCCCGCTCTCGTGCTCTGATATATGTAGAAGCCGGCACACGTTGTTGGAAAATCGCAGAGTACGCTCCCCCCTCGCCAGTAGGGGTTGAAGGGGAAAGAGACGCGAGATAGAGACCGTGGCGAAGAGAAACAGAGACGGACGATTCTAGCATCTCGAGGCCATTCTCAGGGCTGTAGGCGACCGTTCGTCGCCCCCAGGATTCTTTGTTATTTAATATCTTCCCCTGAGAAGTTGATAGGTTCACCCCGACGAACAAAAATCTCTGCGGGGGGCCTCAAAACCGATCGAATTATTTTACAGCGATTAACCCTTGAGTGGACTCTCAATCTCAGCTGAATTATTTTACTTAATGTTGATTTTTACCAAATTTGTTAATGGAAATCAACTTTCTCTTAACTCATGGAGGATTACATAAATTTTGAAATAATTATATTGGCTTGTATTAAATAATTATTAGGTTGCATTAAGAAACGAAAGAGATTTGTAAAGGAACGAGCAGCGTGCGTTAGACTATCGTCGAAGTGAATTTTTTTTCTTCTCGAAGGAGGGTGGAAAAGGGGTTGGAACGTAGCGTATGGATCACGAGCTCGTTACGTAAAAGAGAGAAAAGACTGATGATATTATCTTCGACGTCGGATGCGTTAGGGGTCCGAGGAATCAATTTCGTCGGGGAAGAAGGGGTAAAATTCTTTTCCATGCCGAAGTTGGCATATTTCGAGAAACATTGGCATTTAAACCTTCGCGTAAAGCGCGAGCGGATCGTTTGGAACGTTCAGGATTTACTTCTCCTGCGATGCATCCCCTGTTTATCTCGCGATCGAAAGTTCAACTTCGCCGCCACGTCGAGTATTTTCAATTCGTCTACGCGGCCCAATAAATATTTCATAAAGGCTGATCCGCGACGAACTACAGCGTATCGCCGTGGACCCGAACACGAGTATACCAAAGCGTTTCTCTTCGATCGTTTCGGGACGAGGGTTCCCGTAGATATTTGGACGTTCGAAAGCAAGGAAAGTCGTATTTTTGTGTCGTGAAATTTTCAGCGAGCTTCGCGCGCGGGTGTAAAATTTTAAAGGAAACGACCCCTATCCGTTTGGAACGTTTGCTCGATCGCAAAGTTCGAAGTTTCATCTTTGAGGGGAAATTTTTATTTGGACGTGAATTTTTCTCGTCCGTAGGATTTTGATTTTGCCGCGTCGGTCGTTGCCACGGGGTTCAAAGGGCAGGTCAAAGGTCCATCGACGTTATCCTACTTTTTTTTCTTTTTCTCCGGATGGATTTTATCCCGGAGCACAGGCAAGGACGGTTCTCGTTAGAATGCAGCCGCGCGTCACGCCAGTTTAAGCTCCGTTTTCAAGGTCCGTGCGGCGGGTCAGCGTCACGACGCGGTTCCGCGACGCCCGATCTGGATCAACGGGAGAAGCCTTAAAACGACCGTGACTAGCCTCGGCGAAACCAGTAATCGTGCCGCGATCTACCGAAGACTTTACGGTCGGACATTCTTTTTACCTGCTGAAAGATTTTATCGGCTGCGAAACTCGCTGAACGCATAGTTATCGAGTCATTCGTGAGCCGCCATGTTGGCTATCCGATGACCGTTGCTTCACTATTTGCAAATACGGGATTTTATTCGAATTAAAACGATGCACTGTTTTCCAAACTAGTCGATTCTGAGGGAGGGGGAATTTTCATCGAATTTTTTAACAACGCCATCTATTTCATATTTTATTATCATGTTACAACTTTCCATCGAATCTTTCGTCATGCTTCACCCTCGTATATTAAACATTGTCATAGCATTTAATCATGAAACGTTCAAAAGTTTGTTCTCATCGATCAAGCATTCATTCTTTTTATTTTGAATTTGTTATCGTACATTCACTTCATATTCATTCCCATGGATTTCATATCTCATACTTCACGTTTCACTGTCATTGTCGTTGCATTTAGATGGAATATTTTCTTATCATCCTCGACTCGGTATCACGAAACATTAATAAATTCACGCAATTTTTTTATCATACATTCTTGTACTCATTGCCATAAAAATTATCGTAGATCGTCTCATTATCATCATTCATCCAGTATTTAATATTGTGGAACGTTTAAAAATTTCCATTCAACGTGTTTCGTTATCACGTTCTCGTTTCCATGAAAGTTTAATTTCGCATTTGATTATCGCGTTAAAAATTTTCATACACTGTTTCATTATCGCATCACTCATCTTGCATCCAACATCACGGAACGATAAAATTTGTCGTTATAACGAATATTTCATTTTACGTTTAATTATATTCTAAACTTTCAGACGGGTTCAATCACCATTAATTCGCCCTGTATTCGCTACATCGTATTCTGCTATCATATACTCATTCAGTATTTAATACCATACCACATCAAATTCATCGCTGCTCGCCCGTTGTAATCATATAAACTTCATTTTTCAGTTTCACGATCGCATCGAGAACTTTCATCGAATTATTTATCACGATAAATTCCATATTTATTGTATCACCGGGGAACTTTCGCTTAGCGCTCGATTATCGCGCGTATCATTTCCATAGAGATTGTTGTCACCTTATACTTACCTCTCATTCGAATTCCTCGCCATATCGCTCCACGTTCGCGCGTCATAAGTAGCTTTCAAAATACAGTTACGCCGGTCGAGCGTAGAACACTCCAGTTACTTAGCCGGCCGTATATTCGGTTTCCATCCCTTTTCTGCATCGTTTCGCCTTCGTGCTCTTTGCACCTCTATCTTCGCGCATCGTTTGCCTCGGTTACGTAACGCAGCCGCCACAATGTGACTCCGCCAATTTGCCAGTGCCCGTAAATCCCCCCCCTTCGTCGCGATCGCGTTTCAAATAACGTCTCCAACTTTCCCCCCGTCCGCCTGAAAATAATATTCCAACAAAATAATAACTCCTGGATACTCGTAATTTCTTTTCTCTTCTCGCCTGTTCCGTGATCGATTTCCACACCCCCGGTCGGCGAATTCCGTCGACGTTCTTTTTTCCTCTTTCATTTCTCCTCTTCCGTTCTCCTTTAAGGGCGCGGAATGCCGTTCGTCGACCAGAGGGGAACGATACAGGGCGTAGCTGTTTTGCGAGACTGGCGAACGCCGCGACTCGTCCGTCCCCCTCGCTCCTCCGCGTTATTTCTCCCTTTCTTTCGCCCCCTTCATCCCCCGTTTCTTCTGCTGGCCCTCGCCAGCCTTCTCCGTCGCCGTCGATTCTCTTTCTCCCTTCCCTCTCGGTCGATAGCTCGTGGGGGTCGCGGAGACGCGGCGACGCCCTGCCCGACCACCCTCTTACAACTTACCCGCGGTTCTCAACCCCGATCCAATCAACGATATCACAACACGCATCGAACGTAAATTATTATTCGCGCATCCTCGAGAGTCGCCGAGACACGGAGATCCGCTCGGGGGTGGAAGCTATCCCCGTACTTTCTTGAGCGTCCACTCGTCCAGCAGACTCCTCCAACGATGGTTTAGATGCGTTTCAGGTCGCAATAAACGGTACTTGCTCTCGTGGAACCGAGTCTTTAATGGGAAACGTTCGTAGAACGCGTTTATTGCTTGGCAGCGCGATGCTCGTCGCCCCCAGTGGTTCTCATTCCTCGGTGTTTCGTGGAAAGGGCTTCACCCGCTCCGAAATAACGAATTTTATACAAGCATTGAAACATCGTTTCATTTATTTGGAATTTGCAATTACAGCGATTACTCAACAATGCGTTACACCGATAATACTTTACGGTTCACAAGTAATTTCTATCGTTTCGAAATTTCAAGAAGTATCGAGAGAATTTGGAGTACGATGATCGGTTCGATAGTTTTTCGTCGGTGTTTTCGCACGATTTACGGGCGACGGCGTGTTTGAAAGCCAATTTTGCGGTTCGAAGCCGGGTATTTACGTTGCTATATATTTTTGACGGCGCGTGCAATGTTTACGAAGCAAACAACCGGGGCATTTTTGCAGCGCAGGTGCCGCTGAACGTCCAACAAACGGCGAGAGATAAATTGATGTTTTTTTTTTTTCCGTCGGTTTGTCATAATTAATCTTCGTGTTGCGACCGGCACCGTCGACGCGTCGATTAATAAACTAATTCGCGATTTATCCACCGTTTTATATAGGTTTGTTACTGTGTGTTTTTTTTTTTTCTTTTAAAATTCGCGACTCGTTTAAATGTCTCGCGTCCAACAATCGTCCTCGTGAATCGACTCATCCGCCGTGAACCATGTCTCGTGACTGTATCGTTGTCCAGATTCCACAAAGAGAGAAAGGATAACAAAAAATTATATATATATATATATTATATATATAGAAGTATACATATATAAACGACTTGAACGGAACGACAGATCGGTAGGGGTCGGTCGACTTAGACGTTTTCGAGAAACATTCACGAGCACATTCACGACAACATTTACTAGGTATTAGGTAGATACTCGAGTACGCGGTTCGTTTTTAATCGCCATAGAGTTATCGCACGAAGTTCGGAGCTGAAAAAAAAGAAAAAAAAAAAGATGAAGGAGACGAGAAAATAGGAAGAAAATTCGTAATCGTAGTTCGACAGGTTGTCTGCCAGAAAAATATCTGATGGGTGCGAGGACGGGGAAAATAAAATTTAATATTGAGCAAATACATAAATATATTAAAAGAATGGATATATGAATATAAATATGAAATAAATATATATATATATATATATTAAAAAATTACATATGTATGTAAATTATAAGGCGCGTATTACATAGATATTTATATATATATTATATATATATATATTATTATTATTACATCATGATTATTATTATTATAGCATAGAGCCGTGACCTCTGGTGAAAACGAGGTTTTTTCTATTTTATTATGATAACGATCCTAGACGATAGAACATTTTGAAAGAGAGAGAGAGAGCGAGAGAGGAACGTACGCATATATTAAACAATTGTATTTGTCGAGTAACGAATAAAAGGAAAAAAAAAACAAAGAGACACGTGGACTCGAGTGTAGACGACGCGAAACGCATACATTGCAATTCACACAACACACACACACACACACACACGTACAAATTCGCGCGAGAAACACGGCGAATGAGACACGCGTATTCACACATTTGTATGTAAAAACGTATCGATCCAAATGCATCTACGTACATATATACTGTATTATATATAATATACATATATATATTACTTGTAATATATACTATATATGTATATTATTTATAAATATTCACAAGTCGTTTGAGAAGGAGGCGTCAACGCGGTAATCGCGATCGTTCACGAACGACGACTTCGAACGGTGGAGATATATACCGAGAGAAGGCACAGAGAGAGAGAGAGAGAGAATGAGAGAGAATGGGATGTTAATGGTTAATGGGATTAATTGTCGAATCGAACGACAAAAATCGAGCCAACGAGAAAGCAAACGTAT
Organism: Colletes latitarsis; assembly: GCF_051014445.1. Taxonomy (NCBI): domain Eukaryota; kingdom Metazoa; phylum Arthropoda; class Insecta; order Hymenoptera; family Colletidae; genus Colletes; species Colletes latitarsis. The sequence continues at coordinate 48,362,018 of NC_135134.1, forward strand.
TGGAAAATGGTTTAGGAGCGAACGTATATACGCGGGAGGCAAAAGGATTATTTATGCGAGAGGAGAATAATAATTGCGGGAGAAAGTGTGAGAAAGAAAGGAAGCGAGAGAACGATAGAGACAGCGAGAATGAGAGGCACGGAGGCACGTGATAAAGAATAATTAATTTTATACTTTTTTCGTGAACGACGCGAAATGCTCAAGCAAAACACAAACAAAAACATAAGCAAACGAACAAAAAAAAGAAAAAAAACAAAACGAAGAAAAAACGTGAAAAAAAAAATGAAAAAAAAGAAAAGAAAAGAAACGGAGAAATCTTATCTATCGTAATCAATGGACGGGCGCGTGTGGCTCATTTAAAACTTGGACACGCGATTCGTGTTGGGGGCTCAAATCGATCGGTACGCGATCGACGGCGTTCGCGGAGCGTCTCGACGGACGGGACGCGATCGAAAAATGGCGTGCATCGACGCGCATCGTGAAAAGCGGACAATTTGGTCGCGCGAGGCTCGAACGACGCGCGTTATTATCGTCGATCGTTTGGCAGCGAACGCTGTCGGCCCAACAAGCGCACAATTAACGAAAAACAAATAAAAGCCATTACAATACCGATGAACGAATAACGCGTACGAACGACGGACGCGTGGGTGGCATCGATGGAAAACCCGCAACGTTCGTCGAGTGGCTCGCGGACGCCGTGGATCCGAGACAAACGAGAGAAGTAGAGCGTCGAGGAACGAAAGTCATAGAGAGAAGGAGACGAGACGGTGATTAAAGAAATGTGGAGAGAGGAGGCGGAATGGACGAAGGGAGCGCGAGGTGACGGGAAGTAGGAACGGAAGAAAAGATGAAAAAAATTATTAATACAAAATATTAATACCTAAATGCCCGGTTTATTTTTATATTTATTTTTCGATCTATGAAACGTTATAAAAGTTTAAAAGTAATATTTAAATCTAAATATATATGACGATAAATATTATATACTTACGCTCTGTGTATGATATATAAATATATATATATAAATATAATTATTATTATTGTAACGATAATAACGACGGATGATCGAGTATTATCCAGGACTGCACCGTATTGTAATTGGTACGATGCCATTACAGATTGATATTAATCGCGTAACGTTTCCCAAGTAAGTAGAAAGGTGCGACCCGGTTGCACCTGTCCACCCCCTACCTCCCCTTTTCCCCCTTTTGACGAGTCTTACCAACCCCACCCACCACGACCCCCTCCCCCTTAATTCGTAATAATCCCTAAGTGCGAATTATAGACATCGACCCGCTCGTGTAACATTCCCGACCGTAATACTGTACGTAGATTATAAAAATCCTAGTTGCTGTAAACAAGTACCATATATATATATATATATTTATATCAATGTAGCGTGGTTAATCTTTTAAAAATAAGGCGTGCACGATCGGGGCGCCGTAGGTTTTTAATTAACGTAACTAATATTAGGGGACGTCCTTCTAGTGGTCGGTCAGCAGCGTCATAGCAATAAACGGAATTTAATGGCGTTGGAAAAGAAACCGACGCGAGCGAAAGAAACGTACGAATAATCAGATCTTGAATTCTTTTCCCTCCCATGAATCGTGTTCAAATTCTTTCTTAATTTTTCATCCTCGATCGTCTGACTTTTAATCTCCGTTCATCATCGATATCCATTTGTTTTCACTTATTTTAATTCGTCGACGATCGATTCGACGATTCGTTCCCGGCAATTGCGTACACATTGTACTTATATTTGCGCATTAATTATTTATACGATCAGGTTCTCTGCCCTCGCGTTCCACTAACACTTTCGCGACCGTAGCAGTCGGACGTTCTCCAGATATTAATAAATTTTTATGGAAATCACTTCTCAAACGATACGTAACGCAACGAGAAAACGACGTCGACGATAATTACGCATGAAAATTGTTTATTTTTAATCGTTAACGCAGAAAACGAATGGTGCAGACTCTCAATCCTTATATAATTCGATGCTTCTTCGGTACAGGGTGATTCGGTGGCTAAGTTTCATACGAATAGGTAGTTTAAACGAGTTTGTAAAGGAACAGATTTTTTGTAGACGAATTCGTTTCAGAATAAATTTAGTTACTAAATAATACATTCTCGAAAGTGTTCACTTATTTCGAAATCACCCTGTATACATCTTGAATTATTAATTAAAATTAAATTAGTATTTAATACGCGATGCATTTTAAATTTGCATACGTGCTCGAATTTGACTTTGATACGAACATATGCCGTGTCGATTTAATTCATTTTCGAGAAATTTCACGCATTTACGAAATCATCTGTCTCGTATGCAAAAGCCTAACATTAAGATAGAGATATTTAAATTATTTTTCTATATTAAAAATTTTCTTTTGCACCCTCTGGTATTGTGAAACGTTCAAGGGTCGCGCCCCTTTGGAAAACATTGCAGCGGAGATTAATAGCGCTCGGCTACATATCGCGTGAGGACGTAATATTACGTCATTGGTCGCGAAAGTGTTGGCAACTCATACTCATATAATTAATTTTTCACTCGCTTCATGATCATTTTATTTCGTTCTTGTGGTCTGACCACTGAATAACCTAATCTACTGTATCTTATTACTTTAATTTTCAATTCATCGAAATTCACTCTTTCATCTTGTCTCATATTTCCATATACAGATGTACTCCGCGATTTTGGCAGGTTCTATTATTTTGAGCCACTTCATTAAAATGAAAATCATTGTAAATCGAGTCACGAGTCACGCAAAATTAAGGATGCTTAAAATTGCAATCAAATATTAATGTAACGATTAGATTTTGACAGTAATTATTTTCGTTGGACTAAAATATGTAAAAGGGTAGGAATCGTCATGAAGGGGGGGTACGTCTGTACTCGAAGTTTCCTTTTCGAGTAAAGTCATCCAACGATTCGAAGTCAAATGCAAAATTGGTAGCTTCCTAAATTATTTTTATTTTCTCGTCGTTATTGTTTGGAGGTCGATCATGCGGGCTTCTTTTCCAATCGCAGAGTTCGTCGTCGTCATTGGTCGTGGCAGTCGATCGGTCGAATGTCGGGCGAAGTCAGTCGTGAAACGAACGCCGCGGAACGAGGCCAGAACGGCTGAAAATTCGTTCACCGATAAATGCATTTCGGCGCACAGTGGGATAAAATCCACGAAACGTGTAATTAGGAAATTCTTAAAATAAATCCAATTATGACCGACGTTGTACTTTTAAAATTCAATATATTTCGTAAATTAATAAAGACGATGGAATAAAACGTTTCATTCTTAGCAGAAAACAAGAACTCAACTGTTGGGTGAATAAATTCGTTGTTAGATAATTTCGTTTTTCCACGTATCTCCATCATGTTTCTAGGAATTTCTTTTCAGTTACGAGATAGCCAAACTATATCGAGGACGTTGTGCCTGCTTCTGTTCGTAAAGTGCTCGTTCATGAACCTGTCACTGTATCGAAACTTCTCTCAACTATTGACCATTTATCTGAGAAAGGTCAGGATGTCGGATACAAAGGCGTCAGAACTTTTCGTTCGAATTTCACTTCCGAAAACTTCAAGGCTAGTTACGAGGATCCGTTACACGTTCACCTGATTTCGTCAGACTCTATCATGCAATGGACGTCTTTATTTATCAACGTACTTCGTAACTTTTTAATATTTTATTGCTTAGACAAGTTATTACACCCAGAGAGTACAGACTTTCTCCTGGCTGATAATCCCTAGAGTAGATGCTCGTCTAATTTCCTCCAGCGTTTGTCAATCGACAGAACGTTTGACCTCCTGACCCGGGGTAGTTCTTAAGATTAAACGCACCGTGGTATATTGGATAGCAGGATCGCGTTTGAATTGCTCACGAAACTCTGAATAATCAAAATTGTAGGACCAAATGTGATACAAATTGAGATTTAAATCTAACTAAACGCAAGCTTCCAACTGTGAGGTAGTTGCATACAGAGTGAACACATATGAACACATATTAATAATAGGGTTAAATCAGACTTGAAAAATGTAAACAACGAAGAACGATCGCACAGAAATCTTCGTAAAATCTGTCGTGTGCTAGTAGGAACACTTTAAGGAAGAGAACTTTCAGTATGTTCGTAGTATGTTAGGTTTTATACGGTGCAATCTTCGAAGAACTCGTAACATTTCTCGATCCTCGAGTAAACTTTCATACGTCTTTCCTTCGGAGGTCAGGTAATATCTTAAAAGATCTATCGTTCAGTCAGGTCGAAGAAATAAATTCTCGAAGTAATCGAGATTGGTTTTACATTGTTTTAAACGCGAATCGTTCGAATTTTTACCACGTTTCGGGGAACCTGTGCCCCCACTGTGCGTCGCCATTATAATCGTCAGACATTCGACGAAATCAGAAACCAGGAACAAGTTTCGGCCAGAGATGGGCAAGCGTCCCAGACGCAAGTTCGAAACAATAATTTTAATCGAATACAATCGAGGATAAATCGCAAGTCGGAGGGTGGTCAGAAGAATTCGAAATTACTTTCGGAGCATCCCTTCGACGAGATTCGAGGAAACATCGTGACAGTTTTTCCGTTCGTCGGGATAAAATTCCCATCTCTGGCTCGATGACGATCGAATCGAGCACGGCGGAGACGATAACGAAAAAAGGGTGGATAGAGAGAGACGGAAAGAAGGGAAGGAAAATATACGCCACGTACTGCCCAACGCTCCTATAGCCTAGTTACTTAAATAAGGCTGCGTGCACGAGGAAGCGGGGGAGGCGCGCGAACGCCGACTTCGCGACGGACTCGTCGCATCTCGTATTCGCTGATCGATGATCGCTGAGAGGCAGAGGGAGTTAGAAGACGTAGTGAATGTAGGGCAACGCGATGATCTCGCCGTTGAACGATCGTCCCCGGTAGCGTTGGCGTGCGCGCGTGAACCAGCGAGGGATGAAGATGGCCGACGCGCTACAGGGAGGAACAAAGGACGATCAGAATCCCCCGGATGGCCGAGAAATATGGTCGGTGGTATTAACGGGTGCGTTGCTCCATTCGCGGGGACGTTCAACCGGGACGTGTGCGCGCGTTAGAATTTTAATCGAAGCTCCGGTAATCGTAGGCCGCGCGACTCGCGTAGAAGACGAGTTTCGCTCCCGAATCGCTCGCTCGCTCACTCATTTTCGCATTCGAGTAACCTAAAGGAAAAAAAAAAAAAAAGAAAAAAGGAAAAAAAAAAAATATGAATAAATAGACCGTAAAAATGGCTGAACACGATCGATTTTTCATACACGTGAATACATAGTATATATATATATAATTGCATATATATATATTTAATGTTATCCTGTGTATATATATATAAACATATATTTATTTACATACGTATATGATATATGGTACATTATTATATGATATTACGTGCATAGCCTTCGGACTGATTATCGTAACGATAGAACACACGTACACGCGTACACATGCGGGGAGACGGATGAAAGACGGACGCAAACAGGCGAAATTACGAAAGACAAAAGAGAACAAAAGGACAGAGGGTACACACGATCTCTGTTGCAGGAGTGCTACGCAAACAGAACACATTTCATCCCACCTAAGGTGGTTTTTCCGTGGCGTTGGTTGTGTCGGTACGCGACGTCCCCGCTAGCGTTTCGCGGGATCGAGATCCTCGAGATCGATCGAGATCGAATGAACACGGACGCGCTCGATGGGCAATGAAGTTTAGGGATCGAGTTTGGAATTCGAATCGCACGATTGCACGAACGATTTTCTCGACGATTCGGGGCAATGTTGGGTTTACGATCCTCGGGACAGCGGTTCCCAACCTCTACGATCCACGAAATGAAAAACGAAACACAGAATCGGTTGGGTAGCTTCTATCGACGAACGTTTTCTATGAGAATAATTCAACGACAAAATGATTTTATATTTAGTTTCGTATTTTGATAGATTTTTGGTCTGTATTCGAATGCAAAATGAGGGGAAAGAATTTAGTAAATTAACGTAGAAATTGTTTGAGATTGACCCTCGATAGTTCCCATTTAAATATTTCATCCAAGGAATATTCGAGTTCAATTGGTATTTTGTCGGTAATAATCGCTTGAAAAATGTCTTCGAAGTTAATCATTAGTCACGCATAAGTATATCTATCAACTTCTAAAATATGTACGCAGAGATTATTTAAAATTTTACTTTGTACAATATAATCGATTCCTCGCAGAAAAATAGAACATTAAAAAGCTTTCGTTGATCGTCCAACCGTCGTGACGAAAAATTTCGAGGCTTTCGATCGGCAACGGATCCATCGGACATCGCGAAGTCAATTTTCGATGCCGGAGTTCGCTTCAACGTTGTCCCACGCTCAAAAAATCAGCAATGAACGCAAACGGCGCGTTCGGACCAATGTCGAGAAGTATTATTTTAAACGATAGGTTCCAATAGTCGAAGCGCCGGAGTAACGACGAATAATAATATATATTTTTGTAAAAAGAAAAAACGGACAAAAAACGAAGCAAACCGCTATAGGGTAACACGTCAAGACGGTATTAACAAATGAAAAGTGAAATAATTTTTGCTGTTCGTTGCAAGACGGACGCGAGGCGAGACACGAATTTCCGATCGACGCGAATCGGGGGGGGTAACGCGCGCGAAAATTTTTGTCAGCCGTGGAGCACGGCGAGAAAATGGCATCGTTTTATTGGGTCTCGTTCGTTCACGGCTCGTCAGCTCGATGGCGACGCGTTTCTGGCCTCGATGGCCGAATTTCCACGATAATCCACCAACGATGGGTGGATTGGTTGCCGTTCGAGCGGCTCCAATTAGTCTCGCCGTTTAATGATCGACGACGGGGGACTCTTTTATTAATTGCCGCGGCCGCCGCCGCGATTTCTGGTTATATATAGAACCGAGGGAGCCGGGAGATTATATTTTTACGCGGGTATACTCGTCGCGTTGGGAAAACTACCGCACGCTTACATACGACGCCTTCTATCGCGAAACGATTACGGCCATTTTGGTATCGCGAGTCTCGAACTTTGGGAACGTCGGGGTGGCTCGGATAAACATTTAAGTTTCTAACATTGACGTTTGTTAAACCAGAAAACACGATCTCCAGAAAATTAACATGGCACCGGAACATTATTAATAACTCGTTTCCAACTAGAACGAACTCCGCGAAAAAAATTCATAAACGTCCTCGTAAGAATATTAACCACTACAAAAAGTACTTTTCTTTTATAAAAAACTAATAACCATCGTCTGGGACATCCTGATGAACGCGTACGAGGATCGTCGAATCTTCCGGACGACGTCGATTTATCGTTGACTCGTCCGGAAGTTCGCGTGGCTTATACTTGTCGAGGCTTTGTCGTGCAGTTTCGTGCGCCAGGGTTACAGCGAAATTTTCGTGGAATTTCGAAACTAATCGACCGTCGTGGGGCTTCGAGTTTCTCTGAACCTCCGGCCGGGAAAGAACTAAGAGGATTCTGTAGTTTCTCCGCGATTTAACGGTTCTGTCGCGGCTCTTGACTGAAATTTGTCCATCGACGACGGATTCTTGAGCTTTCCACGATTTTTCGTGGCTTCGTTGCGCTTCGTCGTTAGAGAGATCGACGCGCTCGAGGATCAGCGAGGTTCGCGTACGACTCCGACTAAGGCCTAAAGAAAAAAAAGAAACGGGACATCAAATCGCGTGGACGCGCACACCGACGCAAACCGCGTTGCACACGATTGGAAAGACAACCGGAGGAACAACAATCACGACACGCGTACGTGAACACACACGTACGCCCGAACTCGACGTGCGAATATTTATACGAGCACGTACACACACGCAGCCAAACAAGAGTATAAAAACAAATATATATAAATATATATATGATAAAGGTATAAATATTAACGACATTTAATACGCTAATAATCTATCATTTTTACGTACGTTACATGGTGTCATCGTCTACTAATTATCTAACGGAGTTCCCCTCGTGAATGTTCCCCCTTTTCTCGACCATCTCGTCCCCTCCACACACTCCCCCCCAATCAACGATACTTTTCGGATCCCCTGTCGCCCGTCCTTTTCCCGCGCAAACATTCTCCAAACCGATGTTTTACTCCCCGGCTGATGCCAAAGCCGTTTGCGTCTTCAATACGGAATTTGAAAGCAATAAACGTAAATGAAACTATTTAAGGTTACGCGAGGCGTGTGTGCGAATGCTATTATTGCGTGGAAGAACGATCGTCGAACGACGACGGAGAGGAAAAAAAGAAAAAATGATTAAAAAAAAAAGAAAACGAAAAAGACGGCGAGAATAGATGAGTGCGTGAGAATTCGCTGATTAATCTTTGGTGTGAATGATGCGTGCGTCGCGGAGAGGAACGTCCCCACCTTTTTACATCCTTCGTCGTTCTCCTCTCGTTTCCGAGGCATTGAAATCTCCCGATCTTCTGTTCCCCAGCCTCCATCCGCCAGCGACTACGGTTACGCGGGACTCTCGAGCCTGATCGTCGATTATGATTCGAGCCTCCCTCGAAAAGAAACGAACCAGCTTCATTTCGAGATCAGTATTCGTACCCTCGAATTTGATTCTATTTGTTCCAACAAGATATATTTGGAAGGCGAGCAAATCTGTTAACCCTTAAGTGGACTCTCAATCTCAACTGAATTATTTAATGGAAATCAACTTTCCTTTAAAGCATTTAAAAAATAATGAACTAACGGAAGATTACATAAATTTTCAAATAATTATTAGTTTAAACTTATCGAGGGCCCCAATAATCCACTTAAGGGTTAAATGCGAAATCAGTTTATGCAATCGATCCTTGCAACGCGATTGTCCAGTGTTTTTATTCGAAGATGATTATGGAGCAAATGTATGGAAGTATTTTTTATGGATATAAGATAACTTCGTACGAAGTTCGATGCTTGATCTAAAATATAATTATTTGTAGCCTATTTGTATGTTCGAATACTATGCGTGAACCTTGTAAAATTTTCTCTGGAAGCTTCGTTTTCATCGGAATACCCATCAACAGAGATGGATAAAATTCTTATCTAGATAGAAATGTCGAAAAGAATGAAGTATTTCGCAACGAACGAATAAAAATTTAATTGCCAAACAAAATATTGATTGTCTATAACTCCAATCAAATTTTCTTTCCATCTCTGTTGAGCTTCGAGAGAAAGGAGACTTCGAAAGTTGGCTTATCGTCGGATTATTGTTACCGAAATTATTACTATTATTACGTCTTCGAACTGTCGAGAGAAAATTGAAAGAAATTGTACGCGTCGTGTCAGATTTACTGTCATTTAACGTCGAATTGCAGCGAAAGGTCGCTTGGAAATCTAACTTTGAAGGTGCCGCGTAACCGTAATCCTCGCCATAGTTATTCTTTCGCCCACGCGAAGGATATTTCGCCCCGCCACCCTGCCAATTTCCGGATGTACCACGGAACCCTTATCGCTCTCGGATCCTCGAAGCTTCTGATACTTTCCTTCGAGAAGATTCTTTCCCTTTCGCAGTTTACAGGCAACGGAGAAAGAGTGAAAGAGAGAATGAGAGTGAGAGAGAGTGTGTGTGTGTGAGAGAGAGAGAGAATTACGACGACTCGTCGGGATATTCTAGCGAACCAGCTAGAGCGTTGGCGCTAGTTACTTGAGAGAAGTGGATTGCGGCGCAAAGGAGAGACGTTCGCGAACAATTGGCGCGATAGAACGAGAGAAAGATAGACCAGGGAGAAACGAGACAAGTCGCCGTGGGGCAAAGTCACGATAAGAACGAGGAACAACCGTGGACGAGGCGTCGTCAACGAACTCCAACGCTGGTCCTTTCTTCGAGCAATTTTCTCAATGATCGATGAATTGTGTTTTCTCAAAGCTTCCTGTTTTCGTCTGGGATCTGATTGCACGCGCGTAAACGCGGCCCCATAGACTGGAGCAGACTCGTTTATAATACATTGCCGTAATATTTTTATAATTTGTCGGGTATAACGAGAGAGAAAAAAAAAGAAGAGAAATCTTATCCGAGGAAAAAAAAAGTGGACAAAAGGTTAAAAGTAAACCGTAAAAAAAAAGAAATAAATCCGAGAGAAAGGAAGAAAGAGAGCGTGTGTACGTGAGAGAGTGTGCGAGAAAGAGAGAAAGAGAGAGAAAGAGAGATTGAGAGATCGAGAGAAAGAGAAACGCGAGGAAATTGTACATTAGACGTGCGAAACGTAATTTACGTAATTATATGATTGTATATTTAACGAGGTATGCCGTAGGTCGAGAGCGTGGCATCGGGATATTTTGTAAAATTTCTTAGTGATCGATTTTCTCGTGAGAGAGTTTAACAAAGAAAAAAGAAAAAGATGAAAAAGAAAGGAAAATAACGAAAGAAAAAAGAGAATATGAGAAACAAGTCGTTCATAGGTACACTTCGTTAAAAGTAAAAAAGTTGCATAAAATTGCATATCCTGCCTGTAATAACGTATATGTGTTAATTTGAATGATTGTGTCGTATATCGATTATATATTTATATATTGCTTTATGTATGTAGGATATATATATATATATAAATATATATATATAAAAATAATATATTGAAAGAAAATATATATTATCTTCTACAACACGGTGTAAGTTATTTTTTTTCGTTGCGTTCGACGCAATCTGTTTCTCTCAGTACGCCTCCGACGAGACGCCTCGCGTCTTTTCCGTCTTGCCAAGAATTCGTCGCGAGTTGTGCACGACATTGTTTAAATATTAAACACACCGGGCATCGATAACGACGATTGGGGGATCGTCGACTGCACCGCGATGCGCGTTCACTGCCACGCATCGATGTCACCCGACTTTCCAACGAATCTGTTTCAGCTTCGTCGAAACGTATCGAGAAGTTCCAACAATTCACGGTCAGGAGGTCGTATCTCTCGAAACGATCGGTCAAAAATGTTTAACGTTCCTTTGCACCAGCCTCTGTCCTCGAGAATATCAATTTCGAAGACGAAAAGTTCAGTTTTAATTTTGCTATAGATAATGGTTAGGAATAATTTTTCTATCATTAAATTATCGATTCATTGACTATTTATGAGAGAAATATAGAAAACGCCACTTTCCTGTACCGGAAATCTTGGGACGCAGCGAACAATTATATTTTAAACTTACGTAATCGCCAAGATCGCGCCTCTAATTATGCTTAAAGTCGAAACGTAAGGAATGCGAGAACAGTCGACGACGAGACATCGATACGACAATACGCGAACAATATTTTCTCCCCAAAGGAATCTCGTGGACGACCATATCAAAAACTCTCTGTGATCAACGAAGACTGATCGTCCGTTTCCATTAAAAGAAAAGAAGAAAAAAAATCAAAAAAATATCGAAATCGGTTTTGCGAGGTGTACGCGAGCTTTCACGAATACGAATGATTTCATCCTCCTGATTCCTTCGTATTTGCATTGTTTTTTTTTGTTCCTCGGGGCGCGGAGATTACACTCAACGACCGATAAAATGGGCGAGACACAGGGGGGGGGGGATGAAAAACGAGAATTCTTCTTTCGGATAGAAAGACGTAGACGTCGTCTGACGAAAGAGCCAAGATTGAAATAATAACGATAAACGGAACTATATGAATCTACAAATATATGGATATAAAAAAAAATATATATATAAAAGAAGAATTAAATATACATATAATATATATTTATGAAGAGATCGTATATCGCGTAGCGAGGAGACAGCGTAACTTGCATAATTCGTTTACGTCGCGGTGACTTATACACGAATGCATTATACGAGGATGTTCGTGTATAAATTCCTGTGATCATATATATACACATGCGTATAATTCGTAGGAATCTTAAGAAGTTAGCACATTCCTCAGACTAGTATTCCTACTTAATAACTCTATTGTGGAACCACCTATGCATTTATCGAAGCTAGATGATGAATGGGATTATCCTTCGTTCGTTTCACGCGACACGATCGCAGCTTTGTGCCGGATGACAGTCGTTTCACAACCGAACGGTTCTTTTTGAGACCTGGAATAGCTAAAGAATCGTTCGTTCGACACGTTCCAACCAGACTCCTATCCACGAATACGCAATAGCGTCGTTCGAGGAATTTCCTCGCGGATTTAGTGCAACCGTAGATCGTTTACGCGTGGTTTAGACTCGAAAGCGATTAATTTCGTTCCAATTAAAATTCCCATCCTGTTCGTTAGAGGTCAAGAATATGCGTTAAACTTAAGATCTCGTGGCTGGTCGTTTCCAATCTCTCTGCATCCTAATTCCAGTTGAAACGTTTGGGTACAAGTGTCGATGAAAATTAAATTTATAATTCATAAAGTACAAGAGCATCCTTTCCCTCTGTTTTTTTCGTAGTCTCGATACTCCTAAGTCTCGTATCATTTTTCAATTACTACAACTTCCAGCCATTACAGTTTCCTATTTATTCCGCGACAACTTCTTCGAAGTATCGTTCGGATTTTCAACATTTCGTGCACGTACTATTAAAAAACTTTCCCCGCGACTGTCTATTAAAAGTTATCGAAACTTCGAGAAGCTATAAACCAGCGTTGATGATTCATTACTCGATAGCTGCACTGCAACTTTGCCTGCAGATCATTGATCTTTCGAGAACAAAGTTGGAAGACAGTGCAAGGACGGACAAGGTCGTTCATGCTTTACTTTGAATTCTTCGTTCTCGTTTTATCGAAAAATTAAACGAATCTTTTGCACTGTGTTACATTAAATCGATAAAAACCAGAATTACGGTTCGCGTACTCAAACTTTCGACTGCATATTTCCACTTTATTCCCCGGAAATTTCATTTTCAATGTCCACGTCGTGCACGGACGCTAAGGTTCTTCTTTACGGCCTCGTTCGAGCAAATTTCAGGCGATCGTCGTCGATTTCACGCCTATCGTGCACCGACTCGGCCGTCCGTCGCGTATCAGCGTGCATAAATCTCCCGAGGATACTCCTGGGCCACCCCTTCCTGCAACCAACCCCTCGTGCAACCCCCGCGTTGGATCCGTCGCGACGAACGAGTCGCATGAATCTTCCCTCTATCTGGCCATCTCGAGAAAACGGACATTACGGACTCTTTCTCCTGAAATTGCCGGACCACGCGTTGAAATTCCAAGGAACTTTTGGCCCGGAGTAACGAGGAGTAACGAGGGATGAAAACGGGGAAAAGACTTTTCGAAACGAGCAAACATTTCATACAGGTACAAAATATCTTGGAACTCGAGGTACAAATTAAACGAATCGGTTCAATTTTCTGTAAAATCTGTCTCAATCGATGTTAGAGAAATTATATTTATAACAATATTCTCTACTTTTCGTTTCATAGAGTCGGTTTTTGATACAAGTTTGCACCCACGGTTCTAAAACACCTTGTAACGAGCAACTTAAAATCAGAGTATAATCAAGGAATTAATGATAATCGCGGAATAAGAAATTTAGTTTTGGAATATATTTGGAAAAAGGAAGAAACGTGGTTGTTGACTACCATTTCGAAGGGCCCTGCGTTTACGATACATAGGATGTATATACACACCTAAATGCTCGATAAATATATATTTTTTTGAATCGTCAGTTCCTGAGATCGAACGAGAAGGTCTCGTTTCAAAAGTTTTTGCCAAGTTCCTTCGTTTTCCCCCTCTCCATTCTTCCGTATTTGTTAACTCGTCGTTCATTATCGTTAACGAGAAGTTATCGCTTTTCATCAGCGAAGCCACCTCCTTTCCCCGTATATTCGAGAATCTCGTGTGTATAGCAAAGAAGAAACCGAAATCCTCTCGCTGTTACACGACAAATCAAACGATTCGACGTTTCAACGTTTATTGGAAATTTATAATTCCTGAATTCCTTTTCTTTTTGACTGAGAAACGTGGATCGTAAACGAAGAAAGGACTACGAAAGTCGAACGCTAATTTATCTTTCCGCAGTACTGTTTCGTTTATTTGTTTGGGCAGATTGGGGTTAGCGTCTACTTTTGTTGTTTCGGTTAGTTAGGATCAAGTTGAATCGAGAAGCGGTCACATTTGCTGAACTTCTTTCTTTCATCCTGTTTGGTATACTTCTTTTAAGACACAGTTTGCTTTTCCGTTTTTGTTTGGCGAGCAAAGTCGTTGAAATTTCTTTTAAAAATCGTGTGACAGCGAACAAATTTAAGGAAACTCGATTGTTGTAGACAAGCTTTCACGAGACTCTCGTACTATGTCGCAAGGTAGGAAGAACCCATTGATGGGGTGGTAGGAGACGCGGTGAAAAAATCGAGAATTTATGAAACTTGAACAAGCAATTTTTAAGAATGTTCGTATAAACATTTTTGAAGACTCTAAGGTATCAATTAAGCGATCGTACAGCAATAATAGCATTTTCCCTCGAATTATCGATCGCCAAAATATTTAAGTAGTCATTTTAAGTAATTTTGCTCGACGCACTGGATCCACCGTGTAAAATTCGAAGTCTTCGACGAAGAGGGGAAAGAAACGAAAGCGTTAAGCCCCGAGAGGCTTTGTCCGTATCATAGTAATCGATTTTTGATCAGCGTTGTCAGCGATTGCAAAATGATGACGAAACAGAGAAATAGGAGAGAACAGATGAAAGCAACGGGTGAGTGCACTCTCCCCTATCTGAGCCTCACTTATCGCTATTCGCTAATTAGTAAGTGCTGCCTAGGCGGGAGATGTCTCTCGCGTTCACGAACTCACCCTCTTCCTGTTTCTATCCGCCATTTGATACGTTACCATACGTTTATGCACTATGCATCGACGTAGGGGAAAAGGTCGAAGAATTTCGATTACGATTTACGAATCAACCCTTTAGGAGAAAAATGTGATTCTTATTAAATAAAAATATTTTTCCTTCCCCATCGTTTACAAAAATTGAATTCAAAGTTTACCTTCGATTTACACAAAATATTTGCTCGCGATGTTTGCTTACGTCCGTTTCACTTCTTCCATTCTTATTTCGTTATGCTTCTTTTTCATTTTTACAACGATAGAAGATGAATCATGATCCTCGTAGCGTTCATCTTGGCATTACGTTCAACAATTGTACGCCATCAACGAGTGTCACCAGCGTGAATAGAAAGCGATGACTCATGGTGTAACGACTGCACTAGGCTACCAATGCACTATTAATTACGTGTAAATTGATAATGTGAATTCTAGGCTCCGCGTTACACGAACAACTTTTCTCTTTTTCTCGCGATAAGCGTACGTAATTCCACGACCCTTTTTCCAAATAATGGATGTAACGATGATAAATAACGGATTGGCAATAATGGTTGATAATACGATGTAGATATAGTTGCGTCGAGCATATTGTATTTAAACCGCGATAGAAGCAATTATATGAAATGCTTTTCGAATTAATTAAAAAGTGTGTAAGAACTGTGATGTTATTCTAATGATAAAATTATAAAAAACATGTACGTGGCACTCTTTCCAGTATTTCTAGTGTAAAAGTTTTAGATTACGATTTCTTGCAAAGAACAAATATAATTTAATAAAATACGAAATATTTCGAAACTCTTAGCAGCCAGTAGTAAATAGAAATAATTATTAAAGTCCACGTACATCGTTGTATCCTGCAATCGCGATCATATTGCCAATTTTAAATGTTAAGGGTTGGAACGTATGTAAACAGCAGGAAGAGGGAGAGAGAATAAACAACGCGCGAACAACAGGTGGACAAATTTTATTCGCGAATAAAGAATACAAATTTTACGTTGGTTTCTGAAATAGCTTGCGAAGAAATCTGGAATTTCTACTCGTTGTTCGCGAATAAGATTCGCCCAAACTTTGGCGAATCGCGAGCGACAAAATCGGTGCCAAACGATTCTTAACGTCACAAACAAGAAACGATACGTCGTCGTATGGAGAATGAGTCCAGAAAGGATACGAATGAATATAGAATCGAATCGATATCGAGGAAGGGCGCGTGAATCGCTGCGAATCGTCGTACTATCGCTATTATTTTCGCTAAGGGAGTTTTACCCGTCGTACAGGGTGTCGATACGTATATCCACGATTTCGAAATACTATATATAATATTCCTGTATCCATCGAAATCGCAGCGAGTTTCCTCGACGTCTTCCTCGACGCGTTTATTATGCGTAGGCTAAAAGAAACCTCGATCACCATTCGTGGATTGTAATCGTCGATGTGCAATAACCGGAAGCTATTAATCGGTTCAACAGGTTGTCGTAAAATTCTGCAATATGTACGCTCTTAAACGAACAGATAAATACATCTATACAAATATTAAATTATATATATACAACATACTTTCGATACCTGTGTGTCCACGTTCTATCCGTATTATTTTTGTTTCTTCATCGACGAAGAGATGTAGACGCTGCGTATATCGAGAATCACGTTGTCAATGTTTGTAAAACACACATACACACACCGGCATAATTACATTCGTCGTACATGATAATTGTTAATTATCTAATACGTAATTATTATAATATATATTATTGACATATATAGATCATATTTATATATTCTTATATATACATGTGGGTGTATATGCGTTAGAGATAAACGAATAGAGAGAGTAAACGAAGGAAAAAGATAAAGAAAGAACGGAATAAATATACGGATGCCCGAGCGAATGTTTCGGTGCACGCTTCGTTTATTTTCGTCGCGGATCCGTTTCGTCCTGGTCGCTCCAAGTCCCTCGACGACGACCGCCGTGTCGTTGCTGCATCCGCGATCCTGATGCAATAATAATGTCGACGTTTTCGAGGCGATTTTAACTCTTTCCTCCTTGACAACCATTGCACGCTTTTGGACGAAAAGGTAGAAATATCTCCCTGGTTTCACTCGGTAACGAATTTGGAAGCAAATTATAATCGATCGAATTTCATGTGATATAAAATTAATAGATTGACAAAATAAACGCGTGAAAAAATAAGAGTCAAGTGAAACGACGTAATGTAAAGTACGGGTTGAACGAACGCGTCGCGATGGAAAAGATCGTCGAAGTTGTCGCGTGATCGAGATTCGTCGATCTCTGTGGCCAATCGTCGCGCGCAGCGAGTCGACAAAAGTCGACTGCCAAGGCGAAAGAGTTGAGTCGATGCACCCGGTCGACCTATCGACTCTGCGCACCGAGTACACGCATACGCGTTGGGCAGGTCAGGATCGCCGCGTCGAGGACTAAGGACGCGTGACGCCGATGGAAATTGGTTTGCCCGTTCCTGGAGCGTATCCCTCGAGTGCTGGCGGAGTTGGATCCAGGACAATTCGATCGATAATTTATCGAAACTATTCGACGCTTTTGTCGATGAAAATTCGAAGTACAGAGCATGAAACAATGTACTTAAAACGTTATATTTCGTGTTTATTACGGTCGTTATGTTTGTCACAACGATACACGCCCCTAAAATGTGTCGTAAATTTTTCTTGGCGTATTTCGGGACATAAATTTCACGATCTTCTGTACCGGAGTTTCAGTGTACTTATTCTATTTAACGACGAGTTATTCGCAGCAACGCCATCGCCGATCGAACGCACTCCTGCAACGAGCTACGGCGCACTTTGGTTACGTGCCACGTTCATGAAACGCACTCCATATGCGGTGAAATGGAAGCACTCGAAGCGTTCCGCCATTTCGATCATAATGCGGGTGGGAAATGCGCTTTCGAGAAGCATCGAATGCTGTCGAGCAGGGACGGGCTAAATTCTTATCCGTATAATAATTTCGTACGAAATAAAAGGTACGCGACTTTATTGGAATTCAAATCGCGCGATAAAAGTGTATTTCGCGACGAACAAACGACTAATAATGGGATCGAGACGTATCTCGATACAGTTGATACGTTCACGTTTGAAATTGATACTCTTGCGTCGAACCATCCTAAGATTGTCGTTTCGATACCTGACAATTACGTAAAGTCAAGCACGATTTACCTTTTAAGAGTACGAATATGACGAATCTTTAAAGAAAGAAGCAAACGTTTCACGATAAGTATGAGAATAAATTCGAATAAAGTTTTGAAAAAACGTTTGAAAATAGATACATCGATATTAATGAGTCGGATTAATTTCGTCGCAACGAACAACCGTTCGATCCAATAAATATCGCAAAATGAATCGGGACGAATTTTCACTCTGTCCATCGAATTTTTGTCCCTCTCGCTCTTCGAACGGACGCAAACCAATTTTATTTATCGGTCTCGTACTCTATTGGTATTCCCTGTTTCGTGTGCTTTGCCCTTTTCGATTAAACATTAGGGATCGACGAAAGGGAATCTCAGACTCGTTGCTCGAGGACGGTGAACGCAGGAACAGTTACCCCACGATGGCCAACATTCACATCGCGATTCGCCGCACCGAGAAATCTATTTTTGCAATATCATCATCATTGTAGCAGGAATCTCGACGAGATACGGGGACTACGATCCCTTTGGGAAGTCTCCTCGGGCGTGTTCATCCCCGCGAAAGCCTCGAGCAGCGAAAGTCTACGCCGTAGGCAGGCCTGAATCTCGCCTCGTTGCAGTTTCCATGATTTCGACCTGATGTATGTAGCACAAGGGGCGTATTGTCGCTCTACTTCTGAACTCTCGTGTACCTAAGTTCCTTTCAGAAGATAATGCTAACTCGTGTCGCGCGTCTGCTGTACATTTTTTAAAAACTCTCTCGGCAGTGTCCCCAGGATGATCTAAACACCCCGGATCACCGAACGGTAGTCGGTTCGACGAAAGATTCCCGAAAGTATCGCGCGTACGCGAGAAGTTGGCAATCGGGGGCGTGGTTCGTTTGCTCCGCCCATCCCCGCTCTCGTCGCGACCGACCAATCGGACCCGCGTTCCTTTCGCCGGTCAACTTCTCGTTCGTTTCACCGACAATTTCAACCGTGACAATAATCGGAAACAGAAGAGCCGCGAAACGTCGGGAGAGTAGAAAAATGTACGATCGGTCGGACGCGTCGCGTGGATTTAACATTGTCCTCTGAATAGTTTAACGGTCCTCTTCCTTAGATTAAAAATGAGTATTCGAAAATGGGCGTAAAGTACGCGTTGTGTACTATATATTTTGTAAGATCGAGAAAACGAGCTGGTAGATTTTAGAATAACGGGAATAGGGCGAGGGTTCTCGTTCGCGGAGGGCTGCGAGTGCGAAATCGTGTCGCGTCTTATCGCGCGATATATTTACGACAGCGACGCGACGAGTAAATGTAAACGCGAAATTTCTTTCGAAACGCGACCACGAGACGGTCCTTTGCGCTCGTTTCCTCGCGCTGGCACGAAATTCGTTGTTAATTTTAAGCGAAAACGCGATCCGTCGATCCGTATCGCCCCGCACAGATTCCTCGGTTCTCAGGCCTGTTTAAACGCGCGAATCGTACGAGCGTGGAGGCAGGTCAGTTTCCAACCAGCGGCCGCCACGCTATCGATCATTTCCGGGGAAGGGAAAGAGCACTCGAGGCTCGTTACGCGGCGGGGCCGATTCTTTAATCAGCTTTAATCACCTTTGACAGAGTCTACCATCAAAAGATATCATTGAACGTAACCCTCGACCGAGAATACCTCGCGATCGATCCGCAGTTTCAGCGAAGTCGTCCGCCATGGCGGTCAGCGATCGTGCATTTCCGGAATCTTCTTCGTTCTCGAGATTTTCCAATCAAATTCAGACCCTCGATACAACCGTACCGACAAAGGCTCTAATTTCAATGTAATTTAGAAGAACCATCAATTCTAAATAAATTATATCTTTATTGAAAATGCTTCGAATCTGAACTATTCGTTCCATTCTAAGGAGAACGTTTCGATTTCAGATCTGTGTGTTTGTGTTACGATAGAGTCGAAGAAAAGCAATATGTTGAAAGTAAAAATTTTGTAAGTGAAACGTAAAATACTTTTAACTATACAGGGTGTTCGGCCACCCCTCAAATCGTTCTGAAAAAATTATTTTCGGTTGCTGGGGTCAATTACAATCATTTTTGGTCATTAGACACACCCTCGAAATCCTACCTACTTTCGAGAAAAAAATTCGAGAAGGTGTGAAATTTTTCGAAAAAATTAAAAAATTTCAAATCGTTCTGAAAAAATTATTTTCGGTTGCGGGGGTCAATTATAATAATTTTTGGTGAATAGACCTACCCCCGAAATCCTACTCACTTTCGAGAAAAAAATTCAAATTTTTCCCAGGGGTGGCCGAACACCCTGTATATGAGAGATTTCAAGGAATAACGTTACGTTCTTGTCAAAATGAACTTCTTAGAATCTTAATATAATTTATCCATAAATATAGTCCTTATATAAATGGGGAATGGAAGTTTGTTTGAAAATCTCGAGAACCACCACGATCGCTGTATGGAAGTCGACGTCGCGACGCTTATAATTGGCAAAACGTTTTTGATCGTCGAGACGTCGAATTCGAAGGAATCGTTGGACGACAATTTTCACGATCCCCGGACTCTCGTTGCGTCGTTCCTCTTCGATGGAGATCGAGCGAGCGTCGCGACGTTCGTGCGATTCGCGAGTGCGATTGTCCCAAAGACGATTCGTCGAGCCAAACGTGTTCCACGAGACGGCTGGTCGATCGACCGTCGCCGTCGTTAAAAAAGTTGTTATTTAAGCGAACTTGTATGCGTTTTAGTGAGTTCGTGTGTGTGTGTGTACGAGTGGAACGCGATGCCAAACGGTGGCAGAGATGCGCAACGCGGCTACGCGCGTGCGGTGTGTACGTTCGTTGCAATTAAACGTCGAAAGGCATCGGGGAGAATGGGGAACGAAGGGAACCGGGGGGGAAACGGTGTGCAAGAGAAGGAGAAAATGATGAAATTGCGAAGAAAAAAAATAGTGTGCACGCAAAACGAGAGAATGAGAAGGAAAAGTGTAACGCAGCTAATCCCAATCTATCAGGGTTCCACGTACGTCTAACGATACGAGGGAGGATAAGATAAATAAACGAATAAATATATAGATTAATAAATAAATGAATAAATATATAAAAATATATAAAAAATATATTATATATATATATATACATACATACATACGCACCCACTTATATATGTATATATATTACGAAATACATTATATTAATAAATAATATCATATCCGACGGACTCGTGATCTGTGCTCCTTGCCCCGTTTTGTTTTATTCGAGCCTCTTTATTTAACTCCTAAATGTGTGGTTTTTAAAATTTTGATCGAAAAAAGTTCATTATATAAGTTTATGCAAAAACACAAAAAAAATACTCATTCTGCATACCGTATCATTTTTTAAACAGACGAAGCAAGTAGAAAAACGCTTATCAGCATAAAATACAGTTACTCGCCTATAAATTATCTTTGTAGCAAGAATAAATCTCCAAAAAATGTAAAATTATTATCACTCCTAACTTTCACGAACTTCTTCAGACGCGCCAAGATAATTCGTCAATCTAAATGTCATATTGAAAAGCGCGCGGATTTACTTTTTTTCTTTTTCTTTATCTTTTTATGTAATATGGCATACAGCCAAAAGTAAAACTTTGACTACGTTTAATACTTTAATTACGAGTTAAAGACAGTGTTTCATTTTTGAGACACTATGCATTTAAGGGTTAAAAGGATTAAAAGGGTTAAAAGTTTAACGAGTCCTGGCCGTTATTTTGCAAGCCTTTTATGGAGAGTTCATCGAGTTATTTTGCAGACAGCGCCTGCGCGAAGCTCGATATCGGGAATTATTTCATCCAAGACGAGTAAATCGACGCGTTAAATTTTACTCTTTTTATTATTCTATATTTTTCCCAACGCAGAGCTAGGTCTCGTAAAAACTTTAGTAATATAAAATTTCTCATTATTTTTCCCTTTGGTCGCTTCGTACGGCATAGGTCAGTGTTTCTCAAAACCAGTTTCGATTCGTTGTCCCATCGGTAAAAACAGTATTTGCTACAGTATTAATTCGCTATTTACTGTAGAAAAAAAACCATCAAAAATTCTAAACAATAAACGCTGTAAATCAATATCGGTCGATGTAGTAAAATATACACAAAAGAGTGCAGAAAACAGGTACTATTTTCTTAATGCTATCGAGGTTTCCAACGTCGTCTCGTTTCTTTATCCTACAGAAGATCGATAATTATCCAAAACAACCTTAGCGTTTTAATATTCCGGAGTTTCCCGCGACGGTGGCGATTGAGAACCGCCAGCGGGGGTGCAACAAACTCATCGGTCGGCGGGGTTGAAGCACCCGGCGCGGTTCCGTGAGCTTTTCAGACGCGGAGAACCACTGGCCCGGCGGATTCGGTGCAACAAACGACCTGCCAGACAGCGGGGGTTGCAGGACGACCTAGGAGGGTCGGTTGGAAGTACAGCGGGTAGTTTCGGAGGGATGAAGAGCGTCTCTCTTCGTTCAGCGCGCAGTCTGCGTCTCTCACCCTCGTCGGTGCCGCCGCCGTCCTCGTTTCTCCGTTCGTTTCTCTCTCGCCCCCCTTTTCAGCGTCTCTTTTTCGAGTGGTGTCTCATTTCCACCCTCCCTCGCCCCCAGAGTTTCTCTCGTTCTCCTTTTCGCGTTTCCTTCTGCTACTCTTTCTTCTCGTCCTATTTCCTCTTCCTCGTAGCCACCGCCGCCACCCCTCCACCCCCCCCGTCTCTCTCGCTCTTCACGGTTCTGCATTCGTGTGCTCATTGCTGTCGGTGAACGCGAATCTCTGTCTGGTCTGGCAGAGCCGGAGGTTTCGTCGTCATGACAACGAACCCAGGAAACCCAGCCACTTTCTCACACCCCCGCTCGTATCTTCCATTGCTCTCTCTCACCCCCGTTCTACCTCGTGCCCACGACCTCCGCGTCCTCCTCCCGGTCGTTTCTCTGCACCCTCCTCTCTTCCCCCCGCGTCCCGCGCGACCACGCCGATTCTCTTCTCCCACCGCCACCCCTTCGAGCCGCGGTATCACCACCACCATCGCGCCAGTACCGTTTCTATTCGCGTTTTCTGTTCCCTGTATCTGTGTTCCCGCGTGTCTATTCTCCGCGTACACGGCCACGGGACTTCTTGTCGAGTTTTTCTTGTACCCGAATAGGATTTCCTTTTCGGGAGTCGGGAGGGTCCGTCCCAAAACCGGTCGCGACTCGAACGTAAACGAACGGAAGGTCGTTTCGATTCCTAACCCTTTGGCGCGGTGGAACCCCGGGGGTTGGAGACTGTTCGCGAGTCTAATTGAGTAAATTCGACGGAAGGAGACGTGGCTCGTTGAGCCGTGGTTAGTTCGAGAGCCGGAAAGGCTGGACGAATCTAGATATCGAATGGGGTAAGGCTGACGGCTTAGGGGGATGTTCTGTCGTGGACGTACGCGTTTCAGGCCTTTCTTGTGATTTTGTTCTTAGTATTTTTTGTAAAATTACATGTTTGTTTAATTCTTTGATCGACGAGCAGAGGATTGAATATTACTTTTGGACGAGGCTCATCGTTGAAACGTTTCGAACACAGGGATGTTCTTGCATTTTATTATGAATTGCATAATGGGTAATACATTCACGAATAACCAAATTTTTACTATTTTACATTGAGATAGTATTATATTTAAAGATGTAATTCGTTACTGGTTGAATTTTTTATATAATGTATACAATTAGGTCGTGCCCTTTGGCGTTTCTAGTGTATCGTAACTTCGTAGTCTCCTTTGCGTATTTAAGAAGGTAGAGATCAATGTATCTCTTTTTTCACTTTTTCATAAAGGTTGTTTACCCGTCAAACAAATAAATAAATTTATTTCAATCTGTCCCTGAATTAAGTTACCTTAGAAAGTTATTTTAACTGCCAATTCAGTATACTCGAACCCAGACCTACCCTCGAGTACAAAAGAGAGCAAGAAATGGTACAGAGCAGGGAATAAGAAAATATCGAATAATACAATAAAATAATTGCATGTAATATTCGATGTTTGTTCCTGTCAGTGTCTATAAAATATTCGAGTGGTCCCAGGCCTGGAACGGGCCCGCGTCTCGAGTACGACGCCCGGCGTCTCGACGCTGGTGTTCGAGCGCCGCGATCGCGAGCGTGCTCGCTGGTTCTCCGTGTGTGCGTGTGCGCACAACTCTGCAGACTGCCGCCCGGTTCATCCACCTCCTCCGCATCCTGCTCCCAGGCTGCTGCACCCCCGCCCTCGAAGTCTGGCGGAGGGTGGCGGACAGCCGGTGCACGCAACCCCGCCGGGTCGAACGTGCGTGCTCGAGGAACGAGACCGCGTCTACGCACTGCGAAATGGAAACATCGAGCATATTGTCGCAACATTTTTCGTTCGAAGATCGAAAGGGGAGCGGGGATCGAAGGGGGTGCAGTTTGGAGGGCGGTCGATGCTGGGGGCTCCTTTGCGAAGGTCGCAGATCCTTCCTGGTTTCGTGCATTCTGGGGATCTTCCTTCCGCGTTTGAAAAATATCACGAGGCAGAAGTTGTCATTTAGTACTAATTTAAATGCAAAGTAACCCCTTAACGCTTGACTGGCAGATTTCTGCGTGCAATATACGTTGTTTTTTTTAGATATTTTTCACTTACTTGTGTAGCTTTCGTTTCAGGTACAGCTTTGAGTTTTATTTTGTGGTTTATACTGTGACTGCTCTTATTTAAATTTGAAAATGAATATACGATCAACTAAATATTGAATAGCACTATAGTTCGATCATGAACAATAAATAATACCGTGAATTTACGGCAGCGAACGCATATGTTGTAATAACAGGCACGAAAGAATTGAAAATGTAAATCGAAAGGAAACATTGCACATCTTTCAAAAACATCAGAACAAATTTTTGTGTTTAACATCGGGAGGATCGATCGTGGAATCTATTCTTCGTCCAACAATAATTCCAGACGTACTATAATAGAGAAGACAGGGGTAAGTCGACGGAGAAAAATGTTTGCTATACTATCTAGCCCTGAAATCGTATAAAAAAAAAATACGAAACGCAAATAACCCAAGCTCGACTCGAATTAAAATTAAAAAAAAAACGAAATTCTCTGCTCACGGAACACATCGATGGGATTGATTCTTTTAATTACGGAACCCTGTTCGAATTAAAGACCTCTTTCATTCCGAAATAAACGGATAAACGTTGCGTTGGCGTTCGCCATCGAACGAAATTGCCCAGTGCTTATGGACGGAGAATATTACGAGTTGCTCGTCGTCGCAATCAAATTAAAAGACACGGACGAACCGCGTGTACGCGGATTATATAATTTTCTGATCATCCAGGCTCCCCTAATCGGACCGACGAAAGGCATCGCGATCGCGGATGGTGCACGGTCCGACGCAATCTCCCCCATCGTTCCCAGCCCCTCAACCTGTTTACACAGGGCCGTCAGTCTCCGGGGCGGCGGTAAACGAGGGGGTGGATCGGCATTGTTCTGGATACCGGCCTTTTTATTTACGTTCTGTCGTTTCGTCGCGCTGCCCGTTGAAATAATCGCGGAAAACTTTCGCATTGTCCGACCCCTCCCGCGGCTCCGTTCGTCCCAGGACGTCGCATCCCTTTTCGCGACCAGCCACCCTTCACCGTGTCTCCGTTCATCCCTCCGCCACCCCCCGTATCTCTTTCTCGCCGTCGATGCTCCTATCCCCTCCCGCGGTTCGCCATTCACCGACCTCCGGTGCGGTTCATCCACCTTCTCTCTCCTTCTCTCTCCTCTCGGTCTCTCCCGCTACCGCCTCTCCTCGTCCCTCTCGGCGAGTGCCCTCTCGAAAAGAGGGTGGCTCCGTCCTATTTTGCGGATCCGCACCGAAAACCGCAGTCGTTCGAGGAGGGAGGCAGAATGCAACCTCTCCCCCCCCCCCCCGTCTTCTTCTGCACTCTGCATCTTTCGTTCCCTCCTTTCTCCATCCGCGTCTTCTACCTCGCTACGTACCCGTCGGGTTGGCATCCCTGATATACACGCGTGCACGACCAATTGCGTTTTTATCGCGCCAGGCGTTTTCGTTCTCGATAATTTACTTCTTTATAGAATTTCGTAAGCATCAATTCTTCAACAAAAATTTCTCTTCGTCCATCGTAGTCCTTTTTTATTTGATACAGAGTTCGATTTTAAATTGAAATTACGGAGGAATTCCTTTCTGCTGAAATCATGGACGTGCAACTTGATAAATTTAAGAGGATTAGAGTCCCTAACACGCATGTTTATATTAGGTCGTGCAATGTCCGTTTGTGTTTCTTCATAAGCTTAATATATCCATTAGTTCATTATTTTTTAAATGCTTTAAAGGAAAGTTGGTTTCCATTTACCAATTTTATAAGAATAAGAGTTGAGATTAAGAGTTCACTTAAGGGTTAGATACTGCCGATTCCGTTCAAATTTAACATTTTCTCGTCGCTTCGTTACTTATTGTTTTCTATGTTCTAATGTTCTCACATATTTATTGTGCACAAACATCCGGAAGTCTAATTACAACACTCTTCCTCGAACAATTTCAGACTATAAAACCATTCCTGAAGTTACCTTAGAAAGTTATTCCGACTGCCAAATCGGTAGTCATTAACAATATATGATTTAACAACAGAGTTTCTCGAGATCTGTAATCCAGATCCAAAACTCAGCCAACTCACTTTTCGCCAGCTGTTTGGGATATCCGAGCACTCTGGGGCTGTATCGATTAGCAAATTACCAGTGATTTCTATGCGAACGTTCGGACGATTCGCTCGTAAATATCGTTCGCGTCCACGGGGGCGGCGGGGGGTGAGGGATGGAGGGTAAACGGAGACGGACTGGGAGCGTGGGCCAGGCAGAAACGGGACAGGAGAAGCTGGCTAACGTCGGAGAGACGAGGAGACGAAAAGGGAACGGCGGCGGAGGGTGTGGTGTCGTTTCAAGCTCCACCGTATTGGGCCTCGTGAATTATTTCATCCCCTCTGACGGCGGCGGCTGTTCAGGTGTGTTCGGGATTAATTAGCGCACGCACGTGACGGGGAATCGAGATCCGCCGTTAAAAGGGCCGCTAATCGTAACTGCGATTCAACGCGAGTTCCCTTCGCTCACCCCCTCGACCTTTATCCGTCTACTTTGCACGATGGTCGTCGACTTTGCAGTTTCCGCGATTAATTAGCCAACGGAACGCGTTTGACGAAACTCACTCGCCGGAGAAACAATTTCGAAACCAAACGTTACCGGATATTTCAGCGTTTTGGGATCGTGCAAAACGCGTACAGTCGGTGGCAGTACGAGATTACCAGAAACGTTTCCAGATCAGAGTCAGAACCCGAAAGGGAAGCTGTTTCATATTTTCTAGGCTATCGTCGACGCGTTCGAAGCGTTCCCTCCAAAATGTAAACGAATACACGCGTCGCGGTCGTCGCGGGCAGGCCGACGATCTAATTATCTCGCCGAGCGTTATTAAGTGGCGATCGCGCGACATTATATTCGCGACGCGTCGCCCACGCGACCGGGATGGATCGTAATTAATGATCGCGTCAACCGTGAACGCTTAATCGATCGATTTTAATCGTTTGTATCGATGGAAATTCAATTTCGAGCGGACGATTCGCTTTCGCGATTACGATGACCCATTGAAACTTCCGCGTGAATTCCTACGCGAAACTAGTGGGAGTGATTCGGGGTAAAATCGAGCGAGAAATTTATTTTTGATAATAGGACGCAGGGACGAAAGTTTTTCGAGGCCCAGGCGTCAGGAACGATTGGAGGACCCTTTTGACAGACGCGGAGGGTCTCAGGATTTGTGGATATAAGAGTTCCATTAAGAGAGAAGCTCAATTCGTTAGGAGTTTTCCAAATTTAGAGAGAATATCGAAGTAGTATAATTTATTTAAATACGGTGCATCCGTTTTCCAAGAATATTCGAGAGTTATTTATCGAGAACAGTTTTCTAAAAGATACGTTTCATCTTAGGCGAGACTCGTCCAGCGTTGGCTTAGTCGCAATTTGTATTCACCCTAATCGACTCTTATATCAAACGTTCTCGGTACGTGATTGTTAGGCTCGTTTTAACAAAAACTGGTGCGTGCTGGAGTCCAAGCTTCGACTCTAACTACCTTGTGAAAGGTCTATAACTAATACGTAGTTCGCGTTGGTCACAGATCGCACACGTTACGAAAAAAACAGAGATATCCGGTTTTCCCCTAGTCTCCCCTATCATCATAATCGTCTTCTCCAGACGCGACGATGATTTATCTCTTCCTATGCATCGTGCATCCTAAGTAGAAGAAGTACACTAAAGTCAGACTCCCTTTTCCTCGCAAATGCACTGTCCAAAGCACGTAATTATTTACATAGACAATTCAAACTGATGTCAAAAATAGTTTATCGAAACACATTTTAGTGCGTAAAATAAAAATACTCTATGGTAATTCATTTCATGCAAGTTTTGGTCGTATAAAAATAAAATTTTCTTTATCGATCTTTGAGAACGTTGACAAGAATCGAACGCTGTTCGTATTTGCTCATCAAGAGACCGAGGATCCAAAGCAATTTTACGTTTCACCAAAGAACATCGAAAAAATTTTTAAACGAAATACGTCCAAGGACAAGTTGATAAAATAATTGAAACGACTTTAAAAAGAATCGTTCAAGAACGAGGTTCATTCTGGACGAATGCGATACCCGGTCAAACGATCCGAACCACGATTCGAATTCGGACGAGCCTGATCAAAAGGCCGTTGATAATGGCTCGTTCCCTGCTGTTAACAAATTATGTATTCATCTCGTCAGGGCCCGGATTTGCGGTGCATTAGATATACGCGATCCTCCTCTTCGGGAGGCAGCGGTGTTCGCAAATATCACGTGATACAATACCCGGTGCAAGCGAATGCGAGATGAACGCTCGCGGGAACAGTTGTCGATATTATGTCTGCGAGATGGAACGACGGAGACGGGTAGATCGAACAGTTAGGGCGACGTAGAGGGTGGAGGCGAAAGGGACGAGGAGCAAGGGAGACGGAGAGCACTACGGCTGGCGAACGGGAAAGAGACGGAGACGTAGACACGGGAAAAGAGGAAGATGGACGATCATAGGGAGAGAGACGAACCGTTGGATGGAGCGAGGTGGTCACAGTGTCAGTATCCAGGCATTCGCTACCATCCCCCGTGTCTCTTCGCGGCCTCCTCCGCCGGCAGCCCGTCGGACCACCCCTCTTCCGACGTCTCCTGTTCCTCTTTCTCCGTCAGCCATCGGGAATGGCAACATCAGCCAGCGGCGTTGCATCCACAGCCTCCTCTTTCAGCCATCGAACCAAGGCTGGGCACACGTTGAACGCAGTAATTTGTAAATATTCGAAACGTTTCCCAAACCCACCCCTATTTTGGATCCTCCGCGTCCACTTCGAAACAGGGACTTGCTGTCAGTGTGATTTTCATATTGGCATTACGTCTGTCAGCGAAGCTATACCGAAATCGAAATAAATACCGGTATTATTTCAGAGCGACGATGGTGGAAATTGTCAGTTTGTACTTCGAAGATTGATCTTCGTTTGCTTGTAATTATTTTATTTTATTCTTGTATAATAGTCGTTCGATAGAACAGTTCCGATAATTAATGAAGTGTATATGAATAGAGCAGAGACTCCGTTAAGCATAATACTTAGCTTCCGTTTCGTAAAAACGAAAATGTCTATTTCAGGCTTCCTCAGGTAGCAGTCAATCTTTCATTAAGCAAGACGAAATCTTTATATAAAACTATAACTCGGTATACTTGATTTCATTTATCAATTATAGAAGGAGAAATTGCAACCTACGAGTTTAATTTTAACCATTTCTGGTCGTGTCCCGAATTTTGGGAGGGGGGAGGGGGGCGAGTTCTTCAGAGGCCAACGCGTTAATTAATAATACGAAGGGGGGCTGTTTTCCATTGAATATTTCGCCGATTTCTGTCGACTTTTAGAACTTTTTTTGAGTGGGGTCGTACGTCTCGGTGGCGTTTAAAAATCCGGGAGACACGTACCCCAGGAGCCAAGGGTCTAAAGGGTGCGTTCGCCACTACCTTCCCCGGGTTTACGGCGCGGTAGCCTATGAGCTGCATCGTCGAGTACGACGAACCGTCGTCGGCCGCGCTACGCTGGCTCCAGGTGCAATATCGATCGTTGTTGCACCTTCGATCGCGACAACCGTGCCTTCGACGCGCTCCCGCGCCACTCTCTTTCTCTCTTTCTCTCTATCGTCCAACACGCCGCGAGGGTGGTTGAAATGGCCGGCCTTCTGACGAGAATCATCGTCCAAAGACTGTGGAACGCGATCGCTTCTGCTGACGCGCGAACAGTAATCGCAAAGTAATGGCTTGTTCCACAGCTTCGTCGATAATGGGAACGACGGAGGTCGATTATCGAAGTCGAAGTTAAATTTTTATTTCCTGCTGATCCCACGGAAATTGTACGCCCTGCAATTCGTTTCAGTTCTACGACAAGTTAAGATTTTCGCTTTTATGCGATCGAACGATATCGAATCAATAACGATACCACCCTGTAAATTGTAATCATGCTTCACGAACATATTTAAACTCTGAAAATCAAGTACGTTTAAATTTTCATCGGAGGTCAATTTTTTTCGACCCATCAGGTACCAGATTCTGGTTTCACATCTTCAAAATTGAACAAAAATTTAAGTTTTCCTTTCTCTTCCAGTCTATAGCGAAGTAGAAGAATATTTCTCGTCTTGTATCTGATCAGTGAATTCCGTAGCTATTTAAATAAAATTGTATCAGTGGCCAGAAATATAGGATACCTAACGGACCATAATAAAACTCGTAAAATTAGTTTATTGGAATCGACAGAAACGCAAATACGTCCCGTAAATTCGTGATGGAAAGTGCCCGGAGACTGCTTCGAGCTACCTTAAGCGGCGTGCCAATAGAAAAGTCGCGGGTTCGCCGTTCCAAACTTCGAATTGACTTTCGAACTTTGAGTGGAAAATTAAACGCTTATGCGTTTCGAGAACTTGGAGCGTGCACTCGCGGAAACTTTCATCGTCCGTCTGGGATCATTTGAAATCTGCCTTCGAGTTCTGTTCTTGCCCCCCCCCCCCGCCCCCACCTCCCTGTATATTGCTTTTCCATGGACGTTAACGACCGTTCGGCTCGTACTTTCGCGAATCATAAAGGCGGCGAGACTTCTTCGTGTCCGCGAAATCGATCGAAAATTGCGAACCGTGAAACGTGTTTTCGACAGATCGAGCACCGGGCATCTGTCAGCGTGAAATATAACATTCCGTCGTTGCGTACGAGCCACGACAGGTGCTATAAACATGTTTCTGTGCTTCAGGTGCGACGCGGATCGCGATGATCTTCAACCTGGATCAGCCTCGAGGACACGCGTCGGGTTTCGTGCCGCCGTGGCTCGTTTCGCGGACCAGTTCGCCGATACTTCGCGATGATTTACGCTAATGCACTTGGCCTATAGTTTGACAGTATCGGATACGTGCACACGTGTGTAATCTATAGCTTTCTTAGTTTCGAAACGCTTACATCGTTCGGGGATTTAGCCGGATTAGCCTCGAAATTCGAACGAAATAATTCATACCTCTAAGTGTGCCGTCTCGTACATTTTGAAAGTCATCTTCGACTCTTGATCGATTCTCCATCGTTCGTGTCTCGAGAAATTAGCGGCAGCTTTCAGCGTTTAGCTCCTGGAGTTCCTCCAGTAAGTAATATTTGGTAGTACTTTCATTTTGAAGAAATTTACCGAGCAACCCATATTTCTTAAAAATAGCTATGCTTTTATTTTCAATCGAACGCCCAAAATACAATTTATTCTATAATACGAGACCCTGTAAGTGAGCCACTATTCAGAATAGAAGTCAAATAAAAGATATATGGAAAATTTACTTTCTCAACTCTCGAATTCTAGGAATAGAACGGAGAAATGCAAATACTAGTAGCTCTTTTCTAAACAAACCCAGGGAAAATTGATATTTTAATACTATTCCTCTTTTTTTGGTTCTACGCGAGAAGTTTTACACGTAAATATATTAAGCTATAGCTGTTAAAAACACAGTATTTCATGTTTTATTAATTTAGAACTCAATCTTTATTCGCATGTTAAATGGAACGCGTAATCAACAGATGTCGTAATGGAATGAAAATTTTAATACAAAACGAGCAAACGACGATAATTGGACCAGTGTCGAAATTAGGTCCATTCGCTTTATCGGCGTTTTGTGCTTCGATATAAGTCCCTGGAATATACTGACCCGGTCAGAAACCAGTTAAATCCGTTTCGTAATCGACGGAACGATAAAATTCACATCGCGTTCCGATTCGCGCGATTCGTTTTACATGGAAAATAAAAAGCGGAACGGATAAAGTCCACGCGATCGCGGGACGATTAATTTTCATCAATAATCCAAACGCGGCCGAGTCGTTCCTTCCATCGTTACGCCGTGTCGGACATTCGAAAACGAAAAATGAATGGACGGGAAATTACTTTTAATTTCGACCATTGTCGGACATTGTCGTCAGTTTTCCTTAATCGAGGGTGGGTATAGGATTTCACACAGTACCAAAAGTAAGTCATAGCAGATTAGCGATATTACACCGAGAACGTTGACAGTTTTTTAACAATATTGCGCACTTTGGTACGCGGTTATCGACGCAGGGGTTGAACGAGGAATTACTGTAATTATGAAACGGTGGTCGTACGAGTCCGACGACGCTGCGTTGCAGAATTAATTATCCCTTTTTCGCATTTTCGCGTCGCTTTTATTTATGGCCGGATAATTAAGAAGCTCGTCGTGCAGGGCGTCAGGGTTAGAGTCACGTAAGAGGCTGTGCAGCGTCTCTAACGCGAAACAACGTTCCCGCCCTCGTCTTCGTCGACGGGCACGACGTTCTCCAAGGTCTGGCTTTTCGTAGAACGTGGAACACCCGCTAACCCTTACGTTTTTAACCCTCCTCGACGCTCTCTCCTCGTCCAAAGCCAGACTGCTGAATATTTCAAGGGGCAATTTCGACCCTCGGCCCCCGGTACGTTCCGCGCGACAAAGACAATGAAATTAATAGGTGCGTTGCCTCCCCCGTCGCGATCGTTTCGTCGTTCGATTCGGTTCCACGTTTCCTAACCCCACGTCGTTACACTCCGTCTAGAGATTAAACCGTTTGTAACGATTACGGATTAAATATCGGTAATTATTCATACGAATATCTCGCGTTCCCTTAGCGATCTCAGATACTAATAAACTACAGATTTAAGCACAATTTGTCTCTAGATTTAACATCAATATCAAAATAAAAGTATATACAGTGTCTATTGAGTCCTATTAAAATGCCAGGAACCATGAATATACGTAGAAATTCAGCCATGTTTCGTCAAATGCTGAAACGATAAAACCGTATAATAGAAATAATTGGTGGAATATGATATAAGCGATCGAACGTGGCACCAGAGTTTATGGAGTTCCAGTCTAGTATGTGTGTAACAGATGTAGCCCCAGATGTCACAGCGTAGTAGGTGCTGGTAGTAGAATTTGAGACGCGACGATGTTGCTGGTTTAGAATCGACGGAACACGATAAATTATGTTCGTGTTCCACGTACAGAGTTGTAGAAATTACATCGTGTGATTGTGTTGTTACGTGCAGTGTACCAGAATTATTTACACACCTCGTGTGTTCACTTACAGGAGCGAGAACACGTAGTTTCAGTGTGTTCTTGGACAGAGTTAGTTCAACTCGAGAGACCGGACAGGATAACAAGCGAGTATGCGTGTCTTCGGATGGTTTAGCTGATACAGGGAATTAATTATTAAACAGCATAAATGTGAGAAACGGTAATTTAAATTTGATGTATGTTGTGTTTCAAAATATATTTTTGTATAGATACCTTCAATTCCATAATTCAAATATTCCGGCTGCAGAGACGTGGTACATCGCAGAATATTCGTACAGAGGGCTCAATCTCGTTAATATAGTAGTACTTCCATCAGCGAGCGATTTTATTCTTAGAAAAATATTGACGTACAGCGAAAAATATTGTAGAAGGTTTCTAATATATATTTGAAATATGACGTGCACGTTATCGACGATGAAATTATTCCTGGAGTTTATACAGAATCGACGAATAAGATGTCGCGTGCAAGATAAAAATGAATACAATTTAAATTAACAATTCATCGTTTTAAATCGAATTAGACGGTCTCTCGAGCACGCATTTTCAAAGTCTTATGCTTGAAAAAGATTACATTAAAAAAGGGATTGATCGAACAGTGTCTCCTCGCGAGAATTTCTTCGTCGAATAGGTGTGTCTCGTTTATTTTCAACCAACGGAGAAACGAACGCTCTTTCATCGACTCGACGCGTACATTCTGACGCGATTAGTCAATACGCGCGAGTACAGAGGCCACGGTTCTGCGGCTCGTACGCGTCAGCGACAGAAAGGCTTTTTAACGGCGTTGACGCGCGCGAAGTGGCAATTAGTAAGTAGGTAAATAGACGGTAGACACGGGTACGTTCATTTAGGGCAATTTTCGCGATGCCCCTGGTCGCGACTTTGGTGGAAATTTGATCAAAACGTTCCGGAGAATTCAACGCCGGAACAAAGCGGGTCTGTCCTTTGGCCGCCATTGCGACGCGAAACGTCGCGCGGGAAATATCGGTGCAAAGATCGCTCGTCCATCGGTCGACGCGATGAATTTTGATGAAGCGAACTTCACTGCTCCGAGTACCCTCGAAACTAATTACAACTTTACGGATACACTGTCCGCTGGAATACTTTCCTCTCTAATTAGTCCCGTCTGCTTTCGAACGAGATCGAAATTACGGCCAAACGGGCACGGAAACAAGATGGGAAGAAGCCATCGAGCGCTCTGTGCTTATGCATACAAAGACGAAGAAGTACGTTGCTCGACGACGTCTAGCTGCGTAAGAGGTAGAAAAGAAAACGAAAAAAAGTAGAAGTCCGTAGTTTGTTTTATTTTAATTAGCGATACGTTACTCGCGTGGGTTAATTTTTATTAGGATTATTTCTTACGAATTGAAGACCTTGATATTTTCCTTT
Organism: Colletes latitarsis; assembly: GCF_051014445.1. Lineage (NCBI taxonomy): Eukaryota > Metazoa > Arthropoda > Insecta > Hymenoptera > Colletidae > Colletes > Colletes latitarsis. Next base: position 48,396,922 of record NC_135134.1, read on the forward strand.
TTCTCGTTACGTAAAACTCGGTCATAATCTTCAATAATTCTTATATCGTGCAGACGAAATGCTTACGAGCTATATCTGCGAAATAGTTTTGCATTATGGAAATAATGTCGAAGTCTTCGAGGCAGCCATTCCAATTTTTAAACGACCGCCACGAGTATTAACTCGCGCTGGCCTGGTATTAATAAATTTAACTTTCACCGTGGAATGGAAGATCCATTTATCACGCAGCAATCAAAAGCGCTCCGGAAATGATCAATTTTACGATACCAGGCACTGTAAATGCAACATCCACGAGAGAAGTACCGTTTCTTTGGTAGACTCATGCTAGTAGTTTTAGATGGAGCCCTTCCGCGATATTGTTTTACTGCTATCCGTGGCCTGGAAAATATTCTTATTTCGAAAAGAGTTGAAGCAAATAAATTTTAAATAAAATCCAATCGAGCTCAGCTTCGAGTGGTAAAAAATTTGCGATTATGTATCGTATGATTAAATGAGATCGGAAGTATGCGAACGTGGTAGTAAAGTAAGGGAACAAAATGGGAAAACGTCTTGCAGAAATGGCGGAAGATCTTCTTTCCTCGTACAGAGTGCTCGCACAAGGGTGCAATATGTCTTTAAAAATACATTTCTTGCCTTTGCGCTGTCTTTTTTCCCGAGCACTTGGAAACTCTCTCGGATGAACTCGAGGAAAAGTTCAACCGAGGCATTCTTCAATGTAGGAAACGATACATTGCACAAAGTGGAGACAATATGTTGACAGACTTGATCATCGCGAAATATCAGCGAAGGTTTATACGAGAAAAATACTAAAGAAAGCCGTTTCCACGAACAAAGATGTAACACTACAGAAGGTAGACAAATGATTAACTGTGCATATTATACAGGGTGTTCGGCCACCCCTGGGAAAAATTTTAACGGGGGATTTTAGAGGCCAAAACAAGACGAAAATCAAGAATACCAATTTGTTGATGGAGGCTTCGTTAAAAAGTTATTACCAATTAAATTCAAAAATTTCAAATCATACTAAAAAAATTATATTTAGTTACAGGAGGCAATTACAATCAGTTTTGGTGAATAGACATACCCCCGAAATCCTACCCATTTTCGAGAAAAAAATTCAAGAAGGTATGAAATTTTTCGGCGAAACTAAAAAATTTCAAATCATACTAAAAAAATTATATTTAGTTACAGTGGGCAATTACAATCATTTTTGGTCATTATACATACCCCCGAAATCCTACTCACTTTCGAGAAAAAAATTCAGTACGGTCGGAACTTTAAACGATAATAACTTCTTAACGAAGCCTGCATCAACAAATTAGTATTCTTGATTTTCGTCTTATTTTGACCTCTAGAATCTCCCATTAAAATTTTCCCTTGTATATTCCAACAAAAGAAATTAGCCCCTGAAGATCTCTCAAAGAATAGGAGATTCAGCTTCTCTTTGATTTTGTATCCCTTAAATTCGCGTTGTGCGTTTAAAAATTTGCCAAAAATTGGGCAGCTATTTCTAAAGAGAGGGAGAGGAAATTTGTTTTCGTCGAACAGCGTGCATTCGACGGGGACACGTAAGAAAACGAGGAGGGAAAACGCCGCGCCGGCTGCAGGGAGGTTTGCAGGAAGGCCAGGGGTGCCGGTTGCAGGGCGAGGGTGGGGATAATAAGAAGCAGGTGGTGGCGCGTGCTCGTTTATACAGACGGCGCTCCATGCCACGTGGAAGCGACGGCAGGACCGGAAAGAAGAGGGTGCAACGCCGGGGAGAGAAAGAGACGACCGCGGCCACCAAGGCGAACACGAAACCGAGTGGAAGAAGAAACGACGCTGCTCGACTGCTGTGCCTATAATGCACTTTTTCCCGCTCCTACCAACGAAATTGAGCCACGAGCCCGTCCGGTGTCGAGCTTTCGCATTTTCTTCTCTCGAGTCTTCTCCCCAGGGTCTCGAGTTTCGAAACAAACGACGATCCTCGGAATTGGAATGTTTCTTTTTGTTCGCGAATCAGAAGAATTGGGGAAAGTGTTTTCTCGCGGATAGAAATTTCGTCGATTATTATTTAGAAAACTTGTCTGCCCTATTCGTTGACTGAGGAATGTTTTAAAAGCCGGGTCTAGGGCGACCCAGGTCCGAGGGTTAAAGGATGATCGTCGTTGCTGCGAGACAGAGGATTCGCGACGTGGAAGAAGCATGTATTGATAAGCGTACACGGGGCTCGCGATGAATAATGGAAAGGAAGACCCGTAACAAGGATGGCAAGGCGAAGAGGATGATGTAAGGGAATTATGTGCCGCGACACCTGCTTTCTGCCCGCACGATGAACGCTGCGTTGTCTGCCCTCGTCGACCCGACGAAAGAAAGAGCACGTGCAAAGGCACGAAGGGAATAGATAGGGAGATATCGTCCCTTCGGTGCGGGAAACCTGCTAACTTTGAACTTTCGCGCAACGGAAAATACTCGAGTATTTAAGATTCGTTATAAATTTTAATAAAAACTCTTATTGGGGCTTCTTGGTAATAAACGAAGTGGTGAAAATATTCTGTTCGAAACTGTATAATTACATAGAAATTGTATCACTATTACCACAGTGAGGTAGCTATATATTTGACAGTTACTTGTACGTTATAAGAATTCTGGAGACAAAGACTCATTGGGGGGTGGATGGCTCAATGGTTAGAGCAGTCGACAGCTACGCGAAAGAACCAGGTTCAGTCCCTGGATTTTTTCTACAAAATGTTGTATATACCTAGCATTAGACTTTGGAAAACACTAGAACACTAGAACACTATAATACACCAAGTCTGAAATGCATTTATGGTGTTATCTTTAACAGAAAGACTTAGAGAGACTTCTTCGCTATAGTGGTGTTTCTTAAAACATTTATTACAATCATCGCCTAGTTTCCACGTCTTTAAAGACGTGAGGAAGAGGTTGCGTAAGAAACATCGGGGATCGTGTTTAGTGTTTCGTTTCCGTGGAGCTCTGGCGCGGACTTTGAGCAGCCCGTTGATCGGCACCAGGCGCCCCGACGCGTATCCGGGCATTGAGAAATGAAGCAAGAAGCCCCCGTCAGCCGTGCCTCGTGCTGAAGAAAAGCCTCGCTAATAATAGTAATGAGTGGAAGAAGGTTGGCGCGAGAAAAATGCAGCACCTGCCGTGGCTCTGCACCCGCATGCAGGAGGCAACTTTGTGCTCCCTCTCCTCGGTGAAAAAGAGAGGTCCCCGTCCAGATGAAGAAGGAGACCGTCGAGGAGATAGGTGAGGCCCCTTTTCGGTTCTCGAAACGGGTCCTGTCCGACCAAGAAAGAAGGAAGAAGAGCAGGTGTTTGCACCGCCTGGCAGCTGCCTCCCACCTGGGACTCGTGTGTTCGTCTCGATCCGACTCTGTCCATTCCCTGTTGTTGTTGTTGTTGTTGTTGCTGTTATTATTTGACGCAGCGTGGTCGGTTCACGTGTTACGCGCGTTACGTACTCGAAAACGCGATCTACGGGGACGCGTTTGCGCAAACCTTGTAATTCGGGCGCCACCTGGTCGACGTCGCGTCCTCAACCCTCCTCCTCACGCATGAAATTTCTACCTCGAAGAGGCGGCTCTCGATGCTGGTCGATGTCGATGCTCCGTTCCAGATAACGCTTGATAACAATGACACGCGCCTCCGACGGTATGCGAAGTGTTTCGAAACTGTAGCCGCGAATTTAACACTTCGATCGGCGCGAACGGGTGGCAGGTACAGTGGTTCGCAATTAAAATCGACCCTATCTTGATTCAACCCTTTCCGGACGATGTACGCGCACGACGAACACGATACTTTTACGTACGAAAATTCGTGGGCGATCAACAGAAACTAATTTCTTCTCATAGAATTTTTTAAAACTTTTGTAGACTTTACTCTTTGAATTTTAATCAAAATAATAGTGTATATATTTAGTAATTTAGAGGAGAATTCCCATTTGGGAGTCACGATTGGAGCTATGAAAATTATGCACAGACGGAGAAACGAGTACAGAAATTTTAATGTTATTTTATTAAGAAAATTTACTGTCTCAGACGATGGTAGTAATGCTATAGTATATATTTTCTTATGAGTTTCTTGGCTGACGATCTATGAATAGACGAATACAGTGTTCCTTGAGAAGTTGCCGCAAGCTGGGGACCGAGAGTGAGAAACAGCGCGATCAAGACACAATTAACAAGATAGTAGTAATTTTAGGGAGTGGGGTTAACTTTCGGACAACTTCCAAGGCAATCCTGTATTTGCGTTCGTATTTGTAATTACAAATATCGTGGATGGTAACTGAAATCGACCTGTTCGTTATGCATAGTCTACTTTTTAACTTTTTATTTATTAAACGTTTGTTATAGTCTCAGAGTTTAAAAAAGTTACTCTAAATATACATCATCATCGATATTACCAATTATTCCATAAATTTAAAAGTTATCTCCGCTCTTCTCGAAATACGTAGCAATCGTTTAATAAATTAATATTCGAAATTGGGCAATATATTCTCGGCCGCCATGATAACCGTGTTGGTAAAATATTACGAAACTAACGAAGACACTTCATTAAAAGCAGCATTGTTTAAAATTAATGTCGCTGCGCCATGGAAGACTGAGTAACATTTTTAAACCAGTGACGGTTTCGTATGGGGCGCTGGAAGCTGCTGTTGGCATAAGTTATTGGCTTTTTTGCATTTTTCCTTACTCGCGAACAGTCGCAAGAAATGCTACTTCTTGCTTGGTTGCAATATATTTTCGATTTTCAGGTAATATATCGCAAGCAAACGTTATTAACTGGTCAATAAAACTCGTAAAAGGGAACATAAATTTCTCAACGCGCTCTTGGATCCGTAAGCTAATGGTTTTCGAGATATTCAGATTCTCAGATCGTAAATTAATAATACAAGTATCGTTCTCGTGGCTTTCATAAAAAATCATCGGTGACTAAACGAATATCGATCAGATTTCTATATTACTCGTAATATCTTGGACTCGAAACTATTAAAGCTTTTCTGTTTCTTTTTACGAGCTCTAATGATCAGTTGTACGTTTCTACCTACGATTTGGAAGACCCTATATTAAGAAGTGCACTTAGAATGTTTTCGAAGGAACGGGGTTGGTCCAGGCACAGGTAAACGAAGAGATAGATGTAATTTAGAAGGGATCGAAGGATCGACTGGTCCTCTAATCGAGGGTTAACTAATGTATTGATTCAAGTATAGCTTGAAACGTTTCCTGGATCAGGTAATTGCGACAATTAAATTGCACAGGATAAATTATATTCATAGACCATTTTGTTTGATTTGAATGATCGATGGGAGAAAGAAAATGCTAATTACGTTACGATCGTTGCGTCGATCCTTTGCAGGAAACTTCAATTCAATATTAGAAGGTTATAAGTAAAGTTTGTGCTTTCGGAGCGATAGTATTCAAATTGAAATTTAACTTTGCGCGGTACTACGCGAAATAATTACGCGCGTGCTGGTAGACAAGGGATGGCTAAAATTGTATTCGAACGGTAGCAGAGTAAATTATAATAGTATATATTCGTAATGTTTGTTTCATTTAGTAGGTACTCGGATAAGTTCGTGATCATTTATATCTTTCCACGATTAAAATTTTGTTTCTCATTCGAACCAGTTATCGATAAAGTGTTTATCTTCTATTCATTATTGGAATTTTTCTGTTGCAGATTGATAAAGATCCTATAAGAAGAGGGATGGAGCACCTTTAAAAGGCTCGTTAAATGTTTACAAAATATGCTACGACTAACCCTGAAGAGTACACACGCAGAAAAGAAATAGAGTAAAATTATTTTCCAATTTCATTAACAGAATTTTGGGGCCCTTCTCTTGTCACAGACACAACAAACGCTACTGTTCGACGCCCATGATCGATGCGCTAAGCGTTCGAGTAGCCAACTACGCTTCGATCGACAGTTTTCTTTTACCGATGCGGTTGCATTGAAATTTCCAACGATGGCGTCTTGAGAGATTGCAGCCACTTTCATGCGCCAGGTGTACGTTAACGTCGTAGCCCATCGCGATGCTACGCGGCGACGACGCGCGTGAAATTTCGATCGAGATCGCGTTGCAAATCGAGCGACGATTTCGAGTCCTCGGCTCCGGTACGTGGTTGAGAACGAATTCGAAAGAGAAATCAATACAGCGAGACCGGTAAACGAGAGGAGCCCCGTCTGGTCGCGTTTCAGTATTCCGACGCGCGGCTCAGTCAATTTTATAAATTTTCCACGGTTGGGTTTGTCGAGCGTGCACAAACCGCGGGACCGATACGTGCGCGCGTCCCGTCGAATTCCCTGTCGTCGCGTTCGCCCTTTCCCTTCCGCCATTCGCGTTCCGGCTGAAAAAAATGGCGGTTTTCTAATTTACGGAATAGCTGTCCGCGGTTTCGCGACCTGATACCCCGATCGTTTTCGAGAACGCAGCCACAACGATTCCAAATCGGTATTTCTTTCCGTTGATACAAAGTTTGACAAGCCAAACTCCTGGTAAGCATAGATCAGTCTTCAAAAGTATTTAGGAATTTTTGACCGGCGGTCTCTCGACGACACTTTGGCTTTGCAGTTAATATTTGTAGCTCGAAGTCTTGAAAGTAAGCGGTCCCATATCGGAACTTGCATAATCAAGTTATAGTTAATGCTAGCGGCACACACGCTCGGATATTACATTACGAAACTTTAAACGCATTTTTCTCGAAACAATGTTTCCCAGACCTCGCGCGATAACTACGAACCGACTTGGTCGATCATCTTCAAACTTCAGACTAATATTCTTTATATCTGCCTTTTTTTCGGTTTGAGAAAATTAAGTACAAGTTCTGTACGAAAGAAACAATCTCTTTGCAGGCTTATAATCGATTAAAATCTAATTCAGTCGAGTTTTTATTTTACGATTCGAAACACCCTGCATTAAAAAGGAGTTCGAGACATTAGGTGTAATTTACTAGTTAAAATATAGTTTGGAGCGTTTGCCGGGATAATGGTGGTTTTCTAATTTGCGGGGAAGCTGCGCCTGGAATATTCGATCGCTTTTGAGAACGCGTTTCGGTGGTCGCGCGGCCACCGCGATTTCCAATTCGGCATTTCTTTGCACCGGAAACGCCGGAGAATTCGTTTTTGTCGACGTCGGCTGAATTCGAACGTCAAATTCGGCGAGCCATGGGCCACTATCGGCGCGTTAACGCCACGGAATTAATCGTTAATGAACGACCGCGACTCGTGGCGCCCAAAACCGACGTAATTTCGCAAAACAAACGATCGGACGATCTGCGACACAGTCGTGGAAAAGAGAATTATCCAAAGTCGATCCTTTTTTTTTAGAAGATTTTATAGATTTTTGTATTCAAAATCGACTGTCGTATCCCCATCTATCGTTCAAGACCAAGACATACCGCGACCATGTTTACGAACCAGTAATACTAACTTTGAATATGTACAACTAAAGTACCGAAGCAGTAGACATCTTGGTTCTGGTGTATTTGAATAACTTCCTGTGACCTTGGATTGTTTCAAAGTCCCAGTGACCAACCCCTTAAAGCTTGCTTGTTCGCAACTGAAAATCGAACCATCTAAATTTTACTCTCGAGCAACTTGTACATTTTAAAAATCGTTTCTACTTCGAGAAGGATCCGCGGAGCAGCTAAAAGTTTCCCTTCGTACACTCGTATCGTACGATGTACATTATTCGAGAGCAAGTAAAATATTAAATGCAAAGTTTACATCGCGTCTCGTGCAGTTCCGCAAGCATTTCCCGCGATACGCGTCTCGAAGGCACCCTGGCACCTCTGTCGACGCGTTTAAATATTTGAGAAAAATTCTACCGTCCGAAGCTGCGGCAGCTACGACCGCCGAAGTCCTCGCTATCGCGATGGAACGTCGTTGCTTATTTCGGTAGACAATGAGAGGCGTTTCGGGACCGTCGGATCGTCACAATGCATTTTCATCTTCGCGCGATACATTTTTCACAGGCGTTATCGCCTCGAAAATCCCGTACCATTGTGAAACCGCGTCCCGCTAGGCGGAAACGCAGCCACCCCATCCGAGAAATTCACCGAACCACGGTTCGACGTTCCCCCATTATCCGTCGTCCATAAAACTGATGAAATCTCGTGACACGCGTCGAAAGATGACGATTAATCTCCGCTACCCCTTTTTCCTTCAACCCTCAACGGCCCGCGACATCGTACAATTTAACAATTCGTTTGTAAAACATTTTCCAAGCAGAAGCAGAGTGTTGTAAAATTTTAAATGATTCGAGAAATATTAAGTCACCGACTCTATAATGGAGCTTAAAACAAATAATATTAATCGACTGGTCGTGTACGTCCTGAAAGAACACTATGGTTTATGGCGTAGCAAAGTCCTGTGCCCCCTTTAAGGGGTTGATGGCGGCCATCGAGCACGAGCTGGTCGTGTCCAAGGTTTCGTAGAGACGAACAAGGCTAAATATGCATACGCGGACGCGGATATAGAGGTCCTTAATGTACTTTCGTTGCTCGTAACACCGAGTATGGTGGAAAAACGCGGTTTCCGTAGGGCAGACACGCGAACGAAACAGAGACGAAGATTCCTTCGGCCGTATATTATAAATCCCTCCCGCCTTCGTGGCTGACTATACCTTATACGATTTTCATGTAAATGCGACCAGGTAATGAATAATATTTAGCGACGCGGCCGGAAAATAAATATTCATGTTTACGCGTGGCTTGTGTGTATCTATTTATGCGCGAACGCGCCGTTTGACGATGTTGGAACGCGCACGAGCCACGCGTGTGCGTGCAATTATGATGGCGGATGACATACAGCTCGCATCAAACATTGTGTGCACGTGTGTTTGAGATCGGTTGTGTACACGCACACACGGGATCGCGATACCTATGCAGGTGCACGCGCCGTTGTGTTTGCACGTAGGTTCGTTTGCACAGTGTTCATTTGCGTATCGATAGTTTACGCGAGCACACACGCGCGATACACAACCCCGTCGATGTGTACTTAAGAACGCGTACGTATGTATGAATAATTCTTCGCGACTTCCACGGTTATTTGTAAACGATCTCGCGGACGACACGCGATCGAATAAAATACGCGTCGAACTGGGGCGAATTTCGTTTCGAACGAAAACGAAAAACAGTATTGATTTGTTCGAATAATAAATATTTGGAGCAACGAACTTTAAAACGAGTTTTTAAATGAAGCTTCGAAGAACGAACGAATGGACAGTTAATTATTTTAATTAATATAATAGTTTAATATTTCGTTTGTAAAATATAATAGCAACGTTTGTGCGAAAACCTGTTGCGAACCCTGCATTTATATACGATTCGTATTAATCGCCATGTCGTGTATTTGAAAGTATAAATACCTGCGATGGAATATGTGATACATCAATGAATTTTAACGACTCAAACAGATTTGTAACTTTGTTCTATCGATATATTACGGAGTATTACATTTCCCGAAGTGCGTTTCCCTATTTCGAATTATTGAAATGTCAGAGTCATCGGTCTCAAAATTATTCGATGAAACACGAGAACGTGGTTGTACTTTGGTAATGAGGTAACCGTGAAATGGGATAATATGTTATACGAAATAGAGCAGCGAGTCCTCCAGTTACGCAGATTCCTTTTCACGAATAAACGAAAGGAAAATCTCGGGGTGATTCTGAAATATTGTAAAAGAAAGGCGAAGAACATCTGGTCTCTACTTTTTATTGTTTGGTTCTTTGCTAATTTTGTTGCGATAAAAAAAAACGAAAGAACAATATCGTTTTGCTGAATGCATCTTCCCGATACCGCGGACGACCAAGCGAACGGACAAAGGCTTCAGTTTCCGCCATGTTCTCGAGTTCCGTTCCGCGAATCCGCAGCGTCGGAGTCTCCGACGCTTCGGATAACAAACGGCTAATGATAATGTAATAATTATTATCGCTCGAAGCTACGTGGAAAGCAGAAAGATGAGAAGCATCGGCTCGGCTTCCAGAAAGCTACGCGGCGCAGCTTGTAAATCTTCGCGGCGTGAAACCGGCGCGGTTGTATTAATTATTTTGCAGGAATGGCCAGCCTCCGGATACACGGGCTTCGATTTATAGGAAACGGAGTAAGAGTGTTCCTATGTTTAGAATCTAATTAATGGGGCTCCGCGTTGCGCCACGTGAGGCAATTGCTCCGACAGGAGCGTATATCCCATTAATGTTTACGTAAAGGCTGTCTTTTCAAGTATAATGCCCTTATATTTAACCTAACGCTCTCCAAGCTGTTTCGTTCATTTTCTACTATAGGGTTGACGAAAGTAAATACCGAGAAAATCGAACCGTTTAAATTCAATTAACGTTTAAAGATAAATTGGAAAATAACAAACGACTTTCCTGAATTGGTTAATTTTCGATACTTTTTCCAAGTTTGTAATGCGCATTCCTCCGTAAAAATCAGAGCAGCGACGCTATCGAGTGCTCCGACAGACACTTAAACTTCACTTGTCGGAACGACAAAGGAACGGAAGAGCAAAGAAAAGAAAGACGGGACCGTTAAGGAAATGAATTTCGTGTCTCGTGAATCTTCTTTCGTTCATAATTTTGAAAGGCGCGCCTCCTCGGTGCTTCGAGACTTTTTAATTTTCCGAGGCCGTGATTAACGTCTCTCCTCTTTGAGAAAATCTAGCGTCACGCGTCTGCAAAGTCGACAGGGATGAAACATTCTCGTAAATCAGCAGTACCTATCCACCAGTAATGTAGGAATTATCTTACCATCTTGCATCTGATAAAAGAAGAAACTTAAATCAAGTATCAGCACCTTCAATAGAAACTATTCAATTTTATTATTTTTTATCTTTGGAAGAAAACACGCTTTAGCTTATAACATTTACTAACAAGTGGATCGTAAAATCAATTAAAAATTCGTAAGAAATAGTCGAGAAGAACAAGCTGGCATAGTAGAGTGAGTTTCAGACTTCTCGAAGTTCGAACGTAGTTCCACGAGGAACCGGAGTGCTTCCCTTGGAGGCAGGAGCGAACAAAGGGAACGAACGAAAACGATGCCCTCAGAAATTGTGGGTTCCTTCTTGTTGCTCGCACGAGAAAGAGTCTGCCGCCACGGGAATCCTGTTCGAGCCTCCGGCGATGGAGTCCTGTGGCTAAGACAAACCCGAAACTCAATGGAGTCCGGGTCTTCTTTGCTACTTCGAGGCTTTCTTCCGAATCCTGTGCAAACACAGAAACATGCAACCGGCCCGGGCGGATTGAAATTATACGACGCGTCAGCAGCAGTTTCTTCGTTCTCGCCTCGTCGTGGTTTATTAAAGCAAGCACAGAGAGGATCGGGCAGCTAGCTCGCCTTAATTGTTCTCGTTGTTAAACGGACGAGCGAATTCAGGAATTAAATACACAAATTTAACGTTGAGTATTCGAAAACGTGATATCTCGAAAAGTACATTCGTTCGATGAATCCGCGGGAAGAAGTTAATAATTTTGAATATCGTTTCGTTTCGTTATCAACGCTAAATTAGAATGTTCCTCGAGCCGTGCTGGAATATAAAGTTTAAAGAACCACTTAACGCAAAATTGTACGAGTCCAGAATCTACGCATGTCGGAAAGCAATATATTTAATGAAGCTTTCAACGAGCAGAATTTAATAGCGCCAATTGACCTTTAGTATTTACCTTCTGCTTCATTTCTGCTACATGTACGAGACTGCAGGGTTATTTATTGCATCTGCGTTACATACGACCGTGCTATGCGATTAAAAAATTTCAAATTCTTCTGGAAAAATTATTTTCGATTGCAGAGGTCAATTACAATCATTTTTTTATGAATACACGTACCCCCGAAATCCTACGTACTTTCGAGAAAAAAATTCTTTACTGAAAATATACAATCAACAAATTAGTATCCTTGATTTTATATAAGAGAGCCTAATTTCACCTAAAAAACTTCATTTTTACGATCGTGTGATTAAATCGATCTACTCTAAATTTTCTGTCGGTCGAAAAACTGGGTTGTAACGACTGTGGCGACTAATCACCATCGCATCCGAGCTTGATTTGTGTTAAAATTCATCAACGTAGCCACGTGCGTTTGAAGGGAGTCCTCCGTGCAAAGTTGCTAATTTACCTCGGTTATCGAACAACCCCGTGAACATTTTGTTCACCGACGCAAGGGTTAAACAAATAACGGGAGTACACCAATTTACAGGAGGGTTAACTCGGAAGGAGCTGTCTATTTGTGCGTAGGACATGTTCCCTCCTCGTCCCGATCTCGCGTCCTTGAAAACTAACGGCGCGGCATCGCGACGCGATAGCCAGCGCGTCGTCCTCGTCTCGGCGGTGGTGTTTGTCGCTCGATCGCGGTCGTGCCGTTGCATTCGAGCAAACGGCGGACAACGGGTGCGTGTATTCAGCCGCGAACCGTACGCGTAAGTCGCTCCACCTGCGCGACACGTTCGCGTTTATTATCCCGTATCGATGCGTGTGCATGTGCGGAGGCAGACGCACCCGGTGGCTCGAGGGAGAAAGACGGGAGGGTGGAAAACGCAACGGGAGCAACGAGAGGAGCGAAAGAGCGAGAGTGTGAGCGCGGCGGGCGGAGGAGAGGCGCATGGAAGGTTGGATCGTTCGCTGCCGGTAGCAACGACCCTGGATGCATCGACTCCTGGGGTTGTTGGGTGGCAAGGGTGGTGGATGGAGCGAGAGAAACGCGGCAGAGGGAAAACAGAGACGGTTGGAACGACCAGAGAGCGAGAGAGAGAGGCGAAGTCGCTGTAGGTTCCAGAGACTAGGGGAGTCACCCTTTGTCTGCCGTCTTTCTCTCGCCCCTTAACCAACCCCGGTGTGTCCAGGATCCCTCTTCGTCCACCCTCTTTTTCTAGCCCTCTCCTTTGCTCGAACGCGCCTGCACACAGACTCTTGCCAATCCGGCGTCCTTCTCCGTTCCTCTCTGGGTCTCGTCTCCCTCTACCGGCTCTTCGGCTCTCCACGCTATTGATCCCGCAGCATCCACCGCGAAATAACGACGTACGCCCCTGGTTCTCTCTTCCCGTCTTCTTCGTTCCTTCTTTTCCCGTCCCGTGGCCCCCGTCGACTGGCTGATTCCATCGTAGAACGAAAACGGGATCGCGATTCCATCCCGCTGGAAACGGAATCGCGACGAGTCTCGTCCTTGTGCATCTCTGCAAGGGATGAACGGACGCGCGTCGAACTCGACACGGTTTCGAGTCGTGCGCGAGAACGAGGAAAGTTCGAAACGCCGGGTATTCCCGGTCGTCGACACCAACGACGGAGTCCCCAGGGATCGACGCCTCCGCAGCCATGGTTCGCCAGGAACCGTTTCGACGCTGATTTTCGGCTGCGATTCGCCGCTGTCCGACCGCCCCGGGCCGAATCTATTAATACGGATTCAGAGGCAGGAGGATGAGGAAGAGCTTGAACTTTTCTATTTTAAAAATAAACCGATCGATAGTATTCGTTTCGCGCACGAATTGATAACCGATCCTCGCGCGAGCTGTACATCTATCGATCGGGACAGGGAAACTAATTCGTGGCATTCGATAGTTGTGAAATATTCTGCCGTCAAGTTATTCGTATGTTATTTATTATTTAGTATACGGAATATGCAATGGACCGATTCACCTTAAATACTGGGGGATTAAAAATCCAGAAAATTATGAACCCATAACCTGTAGATAACCGTACCGTTTTGAAACGGCGAATTAAATAGCAATGAACCGATTCACTTTGAATCTTAGAAAAAATTATAAAATATTGAGGTGAATAAAATATTCTCTGAGGGATTAGTTTTGAGTTTACGCTTTGACAAGATATCGTATCGCTGCGGCTGCTGTAGTTAATTCGTAATTGACTCGCGAATGTATAAACGTACTCGTTTCACGCATCGAAAAAGGTCGTAGGACACTAGTTCGAGGTTTAGTAATAAAGTAGATTCCGCGTGGAGGCTTACGGTGGGTTCCTGCAATCAACTCTGATTGGATGACACTTTAGGTCATCCTCTGTCTGCGTCGACAAGCAGTCCCGCGAGAGGAAGTGACACTTCTACCTGGATACCTTTACAAGTACCACGGCCTTAAATCTAAGTGGACGAATGTTTCGTTAATGCCGCCGACACCATCTGCGAATACGAGCTGCGCTGCACCTGTCAAATAGATAACAGCGTACGAACTTTCACCGCAGCTGTCGAAAATTGTACTTCTTTAACGAGCAACGTCTTTCTGGCACTAAACGATACCGAAAGTCGGAGTAAACATAACTTTCAAAGAACAGTAAAACGATCATATCAATTATATTAACGTTTCCAAAGGCATTGGTAATTAAATTTCTCGATAAAAATTCATCGTTACGAGAGCGAATAAATAACGTGGTACAATATTATTTTCAACTTCGATTTATTTCGAGTAAAACAACGCGACCACGATTTTTCCATTGGATCCCACGTACCGAATTACCCAGAAATTCATTGATTGTTTTAACCAGCACAGTTGTGGTTAATTGATAAACTACCTCGTTCGAACGATCGATAAAATGCGGATTCGTGCTTTAATGGTTCGAGGAATTTCAACGTGAACAATTTTGGTATACGCGGTATCGAAGTTAATTAAAAAATATAAATTTAATTCTCGAAACAGTACAAGGACGATCCATTCCTCGTTCTCGGTCCCCAGAATACCGGAAGAAGGTTTATTAAATGGTAGCTTCCGCGTACCAGGGAGCACACCCTCTGGATTCATGCCCGTCCCGATCGGGCGGGAATAAATCACGCGATGTGTGCGCGCGTCCAGCTCTTAAAGCGTTTACTTTGCAAATAGTTCGGAGGAAACGCGATCGAGAACCGAGGAATCCCAGCGTCGCGTCCACCGACCACGTCCGTGCAGCTCATTATCCTCCCCGCGACGCGAGTCGTCGTTGAATTCCCAGCAATATTTTTCGTGGACGACGATAATCGTCGGTAATTTCTCCCGAGTCTCCCCCGTCTGGGACAGTCTGCCCTCGAACCCAATAAGACAACGTTTTCACGAAGATCTATGGCGGTGGTTATTCCCTCTCCCGCCCAAACCGGAAGTACGCGAATGCCAGGAGGCGACCTGGCACGAACCACGAAACGAGGAAAGGAGGATTGGAAGAAAATCATTTTCCCCCGTCGAATTCCAACGTATACTGCAGACTGTACGAGGAGAGAAGATCGAAGAAAGAGACGCGAAGGGAATCAACCGGGTGTGGAATAATTTTTGAGCCCCGGTCGACCACCCTGGGCCCAACCGTTGACAAATTAGCATAACAGGGAATCGACCCGACCGGCGGAGTCAACCCCCACTGGAAACCCCCTGCCAGGTCGTCTCAAGTGCTAGTTATATAGGCATCGGTGGAAGCCAACATCCGACATTTAACGTTCGAGACCGCGGCAAGGGTTCCGTTTGCGTCAACGAGCCGGAGAATTGAATTATTTTAAGCCAGGATTCCACGATCTTCGTGTAAACCGATACGTAACGTCGCGATCGGTAATCGTCTAAGATTTTTTACTTACTTCGATCGAGAATTTCGATTTTTGATACGTTGGAAACCGATATCTAGCATTGAAATTGGTGTTTGTACAAGTATAAATTATTTCGAGCAAAGATTTACATTTCTTCTTTCGTCAGAGATCTGTTTCGAGCACGAACCGTTTCATCGTTGCATACGATGTTGTTCGAAAGTTAGTGGATATTGAATGACCGACTCTCAGCCATGCCAAAGTTAACAGAGTTCTGTGACTTATTGAAATCAGGCCGCGGGCCACGTTAAATCATTTGGCCACCGACTGTACGCCGTGCACTCCAAATCTAGATGAAACAGACTGGCTTCCAAAGGAAATGGAATTATTTCGAGCGAGGCTTTCGATGTTTGTCGCTCGAAAACTGAGATCGAGTGGGGCGATTAATAATAATTTCGGCCAGAGAGATTCACGAACGTTGTGGACACTATTTAGGGTTGATATTTTCAGGATTTTCTGCAGGGAAGAAATTCGTTTCGGAGGATCTGGACGAAACAGACTCGCTTTTAGGGGAGATTAAATTACTTTAAAGGAGGTTCTTAATCTTCGATGCCTGGGAATCCTGTGCCGAGTGGTGTAATTATTAATATTTTAAGCTGACCAGATTCGAGAACGTGATTAGATTGAGTGGTGTAGCATCCATTAGTTTTGAAGATCGTAGCGAAACATCTAGACATTCGTTTCCAAGGGGAGCTCGTCCTATTTATATCTGAAAAGTCGAGGTCTTTGATCTTTGATACTGGATAACCGGATATGATTATTGAGAATGAATATTGAGCCGTGTAATTAGCAATAATTTAAACTGGCAAAACTCGACGACGAAACGGATACGGCGAGCTTGGTTTTTTTATGATATTTCGATACAGTTAAAATTAAAAGACAGCCGACATAAACCGTACTCCGTAGATAGTCAGTATTATTATGGATTTTTTACATCTGCTTGTTAAAAGGATGCTTGGCTTTGATAATGCTGCGTATTTAATTAATCTACGAAGTTTTCCAAGTTTCGTCGTATCCTCTCGACGTATTATCAAGCTTAAATTTTCGTCATTCCAATTTTAAAACTGTTGATAGGTGTCTGTAGCGCTTAAAAAATGAATAAAAAATATATTTACATTATACATCAAAAAAATAGTAAGCCTTTGTTTTGATTCTTTTCGGTTAGGCTGTCGATACTGCTCGATGTTTTTCTATTTTTTTTTATCGAGAAATTGCAACAAAGGGACACCGATCGAGGAACAGACGAGATAAAAGAACGTCGAAGATAGCGAAACCGACTTTTTCAGGATCCAATGTCACGCAGTTTTACTTTCGCGTACGTTTCCTCGAGTTACGACAAAAAGCAGACAGTTTTCGGAGTCGGGGCGGACCCACCTCGCGGGGGTAACGACCTTAAGGGTTGAAGAACTCCTGCGGACGCGTCGTAGTTGATGCTGCGCCACGGGGAGATGTTAATCTCTCAATTAGAAAATTGAATAAACGCATCAACTGAGATGTGCGAAGCGTTCTGATTCTTTAAACGTTAAAGTTCTCTTTTAATTAGAAGCTTTACTAATGGTAATAGTATGCATACATTATAGAGCTTCTCGATGTTTAATGAACACACAAAGGCTTCCAGAATCATTTTGTCCTTCCTCAAAGAACGTAGATCACCATTGCAAAGCACATAAACCTATTTGATTAATCTGATTATAAATCGTGAGTTATACAAAATTAATTTGTTCTCGGTGAAAGGTTTGCAACGTAATAATAGGTGCTTCGAAGTATAGTGTACAGCGCAAAGGAGAAAAACTAAACAAAAAATAAAAAATCTGTGGCGGTTACGAATCGTCCAAAACCTTTCCTACGCGATTCAATTTACAAAGAACGTTCCCATTCAGCCAACTTCCGCGGAAACGAGGCGTTTAATGAAACTTTTAATAAATTCGACTGAATGGAAGGCAAAATTTCATTTTCACCGTGCGTTCGACTACGGTCGATGTGCATCCGATGCCATCGTTCGATCCTCCCGCGAGCTCGTGCACCTGTAAACAAACGTGGTCCCGGTAACGATATAAAAAATAATTAGCGAAACACCCCCGGGCCATCGTTAATTACCGCGTAACGAACGTCGAAATTTCGAACGACCGGAAGTTCGATCCGGCGCGCGCAGAGTTCCCCTGTCGTTTGTCGGTGCAAAGGCACCGGGGAACCGCCATGCATCAAACCGTGGAGCGGCAAAGACGAGCCACGCCGCGTAAACGGTGGTCCAGGTGATTTGTGAGAGGTGGATAATGGTTATCCCGGGCCGCGATGCCGCTGCACCCTCGTCGACGGTAGCTACGCCGATATCGGTACCGGCGGCGGTGGGTGGCTGTGCAGAGCGGCGTAGAATGAGGGAGGAGAGGCTGCAGGGGGGTGCAGCGGGGCAGAGTGAATCGTCGGGGAGGGCTGGTTGCAGGGACCGGCGGGCTCCTACGTATACCAGGGGTGTAGCCACCTCGGTGCACCGAGGGGTGGATTCTCCGGCTCGGGTCACTGCCCTCCCGTAACATTGAACCACCCTGCGGTGCAGTCAGGGCCGAGCCAGGTACGCATGCGTCCCCAGCACGCCCCTCTGGCATCGCAACGTGCGCCACCCGGAGCCAACCAACCCCCCTCGACCCCTCGAACCCCGTCGCGATCTATCGCGTACCATCCACCATGCCACCGGCGTACGCGGGCCGGCACGTCTCCCGGTGTTTTAATTTCTTCCGCCGCCCCGGATACCCTCTTTCCCATCTCTTTTCCACCCTGTTTCGTTTACTTAATGCCTCCTTCTCCGCGTTTCACCTTTCGCCTGCCCCCCCGCCCGCGAACGCGGTAGCCTTCCGCCGGGGCGCCCTGTTCGCCCCCTGTTTCTGTTTGTTTCTGTTTTGTTGCTCGCGCCGGTAACGAACCCGGCGGTTTTCCGCGCGACCGTCGCCCACGCCTCGGTTGCTTTACGACGCCGTCGCCGTTGCCCGATCCGTCCAGGTGGCAATCGAATTTCGCGGGCCCGAATCACGCGAAAGTGCAATCGGCTCGCAACGGAACCTTTTGTTATCGCTCGACCCCCTAACGCGATGTTTTCTTTTACTAAATTCGTTTCTAGGCTATAGGCACACGTGTTTCTTTCTCAACACCTTGACGTACGATTTAATCCTAAATCATTTTTTAAACGTATACTGTTTAATTTTGTTTGAGAGGGTCTTCTACTGTAAAATGCGGGTTTTTTTTATGTTCTCTTTGGTATTTTTTTTTTAAAGAATATATAATAGTATATGTTTATTATTCTTTCAGTAATATTCACAAATTTTTACAATGAGAAATGGTCAAAAATAGTGGCAGCAGAGAGCCTCGTACGATTCTATATTGGAATCCCAAGTGGGCTGGCCAATCAAAATCTGATCAACAAGATTCTAACGAGATCATGGTGAGTTAGACCTAATCCAAACAATTTTACACGCGGGTAAAGGACAATAGTTTAGAAGGTACTTCGACAATAAAGATTGCATTGAGAGTTTACGCCAGTTTGGAAGTCTCAAAGAATCGGAAGGAGGGTTTCGTATAAATCGATGGATTTAAGTCTTAAAATTAACGAGGTAGTTAGTCTTGCTATCTGCATTTAAACAGGTAATATACTGCCTTAATCCTAAATCCGTAAGGTAAGTATTAACATGCCGCGGAGCACACATGGTGCTTGGCAGGGAAACAGGATTTTCATCTTTGCAGGATTTAGCTTTTCTAAGTGAATATTTCAAAGGAAAAAATATTGACTAGAAAGTAAAATCACATTGCAAAAAATGTGCATGGGCAAGCTCTGAGATAAATTTATGAGCTTAATATTTATCGATAAATAGCCAAAACATAAGCTCAGTGTCTTTGTAAAGTTCAGAGAAAATATTTCTAATTTCACTATTTAT
Organism: Colletes latitarsis; assembly: GCF_051014445.1. NCBI lineage: Eukaryota > Metazoa > Arthropoda > Insecta > Hymenoptera > Colletidae > Colletes > Colletes latitarsis. Next base: position 48,416,386 of record NC_135134.1, read on the forward strand.
CTATGATTATACGTCGATATCGTTAAACAAAAATGACTTTCCTATTTCTGGAAAGCTTTCAAAGTCGAGTGTTTTACGTCACGTGTGACTACCCTACGATTTAGAGTAGCGACAGGGCATATAATTTTATATGTAAAGCCTCAATGATCTTGTGGCACGCTTTCCCGTTATTCAATCTCGCTAAAATTATATAGAAAATTTAATTGTCGCGAATTAGAACCATTCTGGTAGAAACGAAAATATTCACGTGGAAAATTTCGATCATCCGTAAATAAGGAGTACCCTGAGGCCAGTCAGGCAGCTTTAGGGAAAACAGTGACTGAAATTACTGTGATCGAGCGCGCCCTTCGTGCGAGAGGACATTAATCGATCATCCGCGTATCGGTGTATATAAAAATAAAAATAAAAAAACATAACAACCAGGTAGATGGACAATTTTTTTTTTTTATACCATTTGTAGCAGCGGCATAGTCACGCGCATATAGTTCTGCATGCAATGCCTTGATGGCCCTGAGGTATACTTACCCGTTATCCAATCTTGCTAAAATTATAGAGATTACTTTTCGTCGTGAATTAGAACGAAGAAGAAGTCGTGTTACCTTTATCGACGAAACATCGGATATCAAGACATTTTTACTTTAATAATCGCTTCTTTAAAGTTCCGAAACATCCATGGACGCGAGGTACTAGTCAAAGATCGCTGTATAGATTAGACCTGATTTTATACAAATTTTAACCCTTTGCACTCCTCGTTAGTATGAACAACTAGCAATACCAAATTTTATTTTTTTTAAATTCAATCTGCGTTATCATAAATGAAACTTGAATCAAGTGGAATGCTAGTGGGGTGCAAAAGGGTTAAAACCATATGTCTAATACTACAGTTTTTGTTGCCCCTCTGAAAAATCATGTTTCTTGACTTGTACTTTATTACCATCCTTATAGGAATTATTTCGGCGACGAGAAACAAAAACCACCCCTATAAAAATATTTTCATACCCTAAAATCGAATTCTTTGACGAACGAGTACACAAAATGTTAAAACCAAAATGTCTAATGCCGTACAGTTTTTTTTATGTTCAGAAAAATTATGTTTCCAACTTGTGCTTTTAATACCACCCTTATAAGAATAATTCCAGCAACGAAAGATATTTCAATGGCCAGGAAAAACATGGACCACCCCTATAAAAACTTTTACACAAAGATAGAATTCTTTAACGCTAAAACCAAAATGTCTAATATTAAACGGTTTGTTTCCTCCTCTGAAAAATCACGTTTTTCAATTCGTACCGTTAGTGCCGCCCTTCGAGGAATTATTCTGGCGACGAAAGAGATTTCTGCGACCAGAAGGAAGAAGGACCACCCTAGTGTGCAGGAGTCTCGGGTTCTGGCCGATCGCGGATTCGAACAGAAGTCACGCTCGGGCGTTGCACCTTGCCGGCGCGACCGTTGCCGTGGACACCTGTGCCCGTTTCACGGACAGGTGGACCGGTGTCGGAGGGCTCGCTCGGACCTCGATAGAAATCCCCGGGGCTGACAAACAACACCGCGGGGAAGGAGCGCGTGTTTCGGGCTGCGCCCGCGAAAGGGGGGAAGTTACGACACGACGAAAGTATAAAAAATTCGGTGCGCCAACGAACGGGAGTTCGAATAATCGATATTATCGGGGATACGGCGGACGGTACGCGAACGGGTACCAGGAAGTTTGTAAACAACGATATTTCGCGAGTTGCGCGCGGCTGAAAGACGCCGCGGCGCGATTGGACGACGCGACGCCGGGTGGGATTGAACGACGCGGAAGACGCGTCCAGTCGAGTCGAGACGTCGAAAAATTTGGCACCGAGTCGTCGTTGTTTCAAACTTCCGGAGCTTCCTTTTTTATTTTATCGCGCAAAATAATTCTTTTATTCGGTGCTTCGTTCGATCGCCAGAACAGGAAATCAATAAGGTTCACGGGTTTTGGATACGCCTGGGTTTCGTAATTAATTTGGGCGGTTTCAATGATATTTGATATTTCAGTGATACATATCGCGGTTTCGCCACGGTGAACGATCAAGGTTCGTTTTACTACCCCTAAAATAAGGAGAGTTGCAGAAGTTGTTACCGTATTGAAAACTTTCCAAGTTTATAGGGGAACTTTTATTTACTGGTTCGACGAATTTCTGTTTTACAGCGCAACTCTTTTCGGCTCGGGAAAGGGCATGAACTACCCTACTCTGTTAAACAGCGCTCCAGCGAGCAGCGTATATTTTGGTCATCTCTGGGTTGAACGCTCTCGTCGAAGGGGGTATTTTATCATTCGGGACGATCCTTTTAAATAAAACCAAACTTATCAATGTTACCTTCTCAACCTTCTCAAAAGGTACACTTTAATTTCCAATGTAATGAAATAAATCTTACAGCCATAGTTCTTATTATAAACAATGTTTTACGAGCCTGATGGAATATATCGTAGGGTTTCAAGCCAGAGAAGACCGTCTGAAACGAGTTTTCCGCGTTTCGATGTTTCCAGGATCGTCTCGTTAACGGGTGATCGAAACGATTCGCGTCGAGCGAGGTCGATCCCGCGGTACGATCGGGATGCTGTCTTAATTATTGATTCTACGTGGTTGCTGAGGCCACGGTGTCTGGGAAATGAGCGCATGCGAATTATAGGCGGGGCCGCGAGGCCGACCACGAGTTACGCCGACTGATGCTAGCGGGGTTGAATTACGATTCATGTAAATCATCGCACAGCCGGTTTACGCATACGGTTCGACTCGTCCACGGCATGGGAGAAACGTGTAAATACTTCGCGGCCATTAACGTTTCTCGTAATTTTTCCCGCTCGCTAAAGGGACATAAGTTTCGGTAATGCTACACCGCGGCGTGATCGCGAGCCCTATATGGTCGGGCAAACCGTGATATTCCGTCCCCTAACGTAATATCTTCTCCATTTTGTATTTTTAACGATTAATTGCCAACGTTCCTCCTTCTCTTTCTCACTGACAACCGTTCGGAATGGTAAATCGCTGCGTCGCGTGACAATCGTTTCGTCGAAAAATATTACGGTGTATTTTTGGAGAAGAATCATCTCGATACGTTCCACGCTCTGAGAATTTTGTCATGCTTCTTCATTTACGCCAGGTATCCTTGAGACGTATTGGGAACGAGTGATGTTAATTTTATTTGAGATTTTAGAAATATCTGGCTTTATACAGGGTGTTCGATCACCCCTGGGAAAAATTTTAATAGAGGATTCTAGAGGCCAAAATAAGACGAAAATCAAGAATACTAATTTGTTGATGGAGGCTTCGTTAAAAAGTAACAATTAAATTCAAAAATTTCAAATCGTCTTGGAAAAATTATTTTTAATTGCAGGGGTCAATTGCAAGCATTTTTGGTCAATAGACATACCCCCGAAATCCTACTCAGTTTCGAGAAAAAAATTCCTTACCGAAAATATAGTTTCTGGCCAGAAATGTCTGCCCGAATTTTCATGCGAATCTTTAAAACGTCATAACTTCTGAACGGATTGGACGATTTTAATGTTTAAAAAAGCAAACTACGCGTATTTTGATGGAGAATATGTGCAAATCGCAAAAATATTCGAAAAGTTGATCCTTGACCTCGAAAAATGAGGAAAACCCCATAAAAATGGTCCAATTTTCAAACAGCCATAACTCCTACAATTGTGAATATATTTCAATGAAACTTTTTTCTGAAGTAGAGCTCATGGGTACCTACAAAAAAGTATTAGACAATTTTTCTGTAGGGCGTCAAGCATAATTACTAAAAATAAAAAAGGAATTTTTAAGAAAAATCGACAGGGGGTAGGTGCCTAAATTTTTCGACGAAAAAAAAAATTTCAAATCGTTTTGAAAAAATTATTTTCGGTTGCGGGGCTCAATTATAACCATTTTTGGTGAATAGACATACCCCCGAAATCTTGTGCATTTTCGAGAAAAAAATTCAGTATGGTCGGAACTTTAAACGTTAATAACTGTTTAACGAAGCCTTCATCAACAAATTGGTATTCTTGATTTTCGTCTTATTTTGGCCTCTAGAATCCCCCATTAAAATTTTTCCCAGGGGTGACAGAACACCCTGTATATTGCAAGCATTTTAATTGCGATCAATGCCTGACCGATTGTCATCTCTATCTATCGGGATCTCTTGAAATATTTGGATATCGTGCGTTCTCCATGTTTAACTTTCAGTTTTTATGTTTTAGACACGATATCAACGTCGTCCAGTCGTAGGTATTGACCAGCAATATAAATAATATTCTATAAAAGGGGAAGAAGCATAGCGCAATACGTTTAATCGTTTATCGATACGAGGTAACGCCCCGTTGTGCGACGACTGTTCCAGCAGTGACGATCAGTTTAATTTGTAATGATTTTTATAACCACCACCGAAAACCAAATCAGAGATATTCGAGACTATCACGATTCTCCTAATTAATCCCGTTCGCTTCTCGATATATTACGTTCATTGTTCGTACAACTATCTCTCGATCAACGTTAGTAAGAAACAAGAGTACGAGCGATGAAGTTATTCAGTTCGAAACGATTCGTCCTTGAAACGACCTTGATCTCGAGGAACGCGAAATTCAAGCACGCCTTTCTCGCCGATAGCATCGGATACCCAAGCAACAAAGAACAATATTTATTTTCAGCGCTGTAACGGATCTCGCGAGCCCCTGGTCGCGTTAAAGATTAAAACGGCGCCATCGCGGGCCCGTAATTTACCGGTCACGCAAATTCGCCGGAGTGCTCGATAAATTCCCCAGCCCCTCGTCGATCGTCGAACGCAAACGTCGGTCGATTATCGTCAAATTATCGGCACACTCTTACGAAACGACCCACAACGAACGTGACGGAAACACATAAAACGCTCGGGAATCTCGACGACTTCCGTCTATCGTGAGCAAGGACAGTGCCGATCGGTCAGGCCGATAAGAAGCGAAACAGGAAGAAAATAAAACCAGAGAACCACCCAGTCGATGTATACGTCCTAATCCGTCGCCCTCGGTTCCAACCCTGCTTGCGTACCACCCCTTCCACGCCCCGGCGTTTTACCCCCGTTCGAATTGGAGCTTGTGTATCATTAGCTATTCAAATTCATTTCTGCCGCGGCGTTACACCGCTGAAATACACCGGCATTACACGTGGCGTGATTGCCTCCACTTTAGTCACATCGTCAGAAACGAACCCCGGGACTCGTGCCTCCGCTTAGGGGCGCGTCGGTGCTCCGGGCCGCAGTCGAACCGCCGGAGTTCATTGCACCGGGAAAGTTTCATCGGTTACGCTCGATCGACGGGTACCTGACAAAATTCCCGGGCTTTCCGCTGACACGGACGAAACATTCCAACAAACTGTCACGGAACGCTGCTTAAAAATTATTTGGTTGCCCCACGACCCTTCGATCACCCCCTCGGCGAGGCTGTTCCGTAGGCTTTTAAATCCTCGAATGGCGGACCTACTTTGCGTTCGATCCACACCAAAGTATTTCGAAATAAATCTCGTGTTCTATTTATCCTTCTTCAAGTGTATTATGATTTTATAAGCAAAAATTGAAAAATACAGATTACCCTACATTTCTTTTTTGATTGTGTCTATTACAAGTCAAAGTAAGATTTCAAATACACGAATGGAGGGCCTAGTTCATGTCTGATCCACACCAAAGTCTGGTATTTCGAAATAAATTTCGTGTCCAATTTATCTTTCTCCAAGTGTATTATTATTCTGTAAGAAAAGATGGAGGAATACAGATTATCCAGCATTTCTTTTTTGATTGTGTGTTTTACAAGTGAAGTTAGTTCACGTTTAATCCATATCAAAGTCTCGAAATAAATTTCATGTTCAATTTCTTTTCCCCCAAGCGTGTGTTATTATTCTATGAGAAACGGAAGATTGAAAAACACAAGCTATTTTGCATTTTTCTTGAGTAGCGTGTTGTTACAAGTAAAAATAAGACATTATTAACCGTGTCTCCGATTAATAACTTATAATACTCAATTCGAGGACTCTTAACAGTTTGTTGGAAGCTTCGAAGGTGGTGGTTCCTATCGCACGTCACTTTCGTTTACGTAATAATTTCGAACAGCTGTTAAGAATAATGTCAGAACCGTTTTTGCGGCGTTCGACGTAAATGGAAAGGCACGGAGAGAACTCGCTCGGCATTCAGCGCCTAAAAAGAAAACATTTTTCGCGGTTACGCCGATGCGCCGCTGTCAGCCCAGAAACCTATTTAGAAAGAAAAGAGCCTGCTCGCGAGCGCGACCCGTTTCCACGCGCGCGGGCCGTATTTTTCTTCTGCATAAATCATTAACAAGAAATTCCTCGGTGAACGCGTCGTCGCAGCAGATAATTAATAAACGTGACTTATAAATAAAATAACTTTTTCATCTTGATACATTTTAAAATAGGAAGAAATCTCGAAGGAAAGAGCCTCTCGATTCTGAAGGGCAAATATCATGGAACGACATAATTTTCTTTCGACTGCACCCCAGAGTTTAAAAATAACTCGTAAGACAAGGGGTTAACGATTTAAAATAATACAAGAAGAATATGCTCAATATGTACAACCAACGAAAATGTTATTTTCATCAAATTCACGAGCCACTGCGAATTTCCCTTCCATTGGGTTTTTTTCGATAAATATTTACCCGTCTCCAAATGGATTTTCCCCAGTTCTAACAGTACCATGCAACAATGTGTGGCGCCTAAAATGGGACTTCAAGCCTTCCCCCGAACGATTTTATTATTTTACTGTTCTAAAAATAATAATTAAAATCACTATCAGTGTATTATCGTCCAAGAGGGTCGATTTTTCAGAACCCTCGACGTTCATCGTGTCGCTTTGGACAGCCAACTCTCGAAAGCAAAACTCTGCGGCGGACAGCGGGCGTAAAAGTGAACGTTGCCCGGTTTCTGGTACCCGTGCGTCACGATACAGCGAGGAGGGGGGGTGTCGTCGAAATTTCGCCAGGGTGAATTTGCTACCGAAAGCGCGGAACTTCGTTACAGTCAATTGATGCTCGCGCGGCGAATGCGCATCCGCCGGGAAAAGGAGTTCGTGGAACTCTCTCCCCGCTGGTGCACTGAACTCTCTCTCTCACCCCCGATTGTTCCGCAAAGCGTTGACGTATCTCGAAGTGGAAAAAGGGGGCGCATCGGCCGGGGGTGTGCGCGGGAACACGGGGGGAGCGAAATGGCCTCGTTTTCCAGCTAGAACGACGAGCCCTCGCTCCTTCTTCGTGGAAGTTTGCGATCCGCGCACAGGCTACGCGCAACGCTGCGCTAGAAATTTTCGAGACCGCCAAGAACGCGACTCTACGATGCTTGGGGGGGCCAAAACCAGCTCCGAACTATAGTTTTCGACGTCGCGTGTCACCGGAGACGAGAATGCAAGGCAAACGTTCCGAAACGGTAACTGCAAAACAAAATAATCGACCGCTTTGGACGTCGATGTCCACGAGTAGTTTCGTTTTAAAATAAGAATCGCCGAATACCAAATTTCATTCAAAATAAATTACATCGTTTTCGAGATATCCATTAACGCGTTTTACTATTTCCGTTTTCGGTTTCCTGTATATATTTTATGCCTTTTAATCGTCTCGTACTCAAATATTAACGTAACTTGAATGAAAATCACGGTCGTTTCAGCCATACCGAATAATATCCAGCGAATGTTATGCGTCGAGAAAATTTCAGATGCGAAGCAAGGTGTCAAACTTTCTAACGTGCCCTAATCGCATATTGTATAGTTAAAATAGTTTCATTCTATTTTCAATTCGTTTTCATATGCCAAAAGTAGTGTTCAGTCATATTACTTAGAGTAATTATGTATCGAGTATTTTGCTACGTTCAGCCTGAGCAGTTTTAAAGCGTAATTACCTAGTTAATTTGAATAATGTGTAAAGGGTGCTCGAACGAGGGTATATTGACTTAACTGACTTCCAAACTCTTGAACCCCCACGGAAAGGCAGTTCTATACTTCCGCTTCGTGCAAGACAGTAACCTAGACAATGCTTAAAACAAATTATATGGTATTTATTAACCGTATTTGCGACAGTTTGGTGCACAGTAGGGCTCTGAATGTGTCGCGTAAGCTTCAAAGTTATCCTTGCGTAAAATGATCGCGAAACGCTCCATCTCCTCAACGATGGCTGACATCAACTTCAAATTTACGTTATCGTGCCGATATTGTCATAATACAACCAACGACAATTGATTTTTGTTTCAACTTACGGGTCTAATAGTTGAAATTAAAAATACGCGTAATCAAATTTCTAAACGTTTCGCGACGTACGACATAGACGTCGTGGAAACTATTCATCGAGAGACGCAAATCAAGAATGCAACAATTTTAATTATATCGACGTCCAATTAAGATTAGCAGCATCGCCGGTGGCCCTCTTGTATCAGATTTCGCTTTGAACGAGCGCGCACACGCGCGAGCATTTCAAGCGGATAACCCCGGTTTCCCGCGCCAAGGAATTCCTTCGTTCCCCAAACGAAATTATTGATCACACCGATGCGAAACAACGAAGTTTAATACGCTCTAGGCGGAATAATGTCGAGTGCGTCGATTCAATTGAATTAATTACGGTGGAACGTACAGCTTAAAAATAACGAAGCGGCGCTGTGGCAACGAAAATCAATACATGCTAATGGCGGCGCCGCAGACGCGCGGTGTATTTATAATTCAGGTATAAATAATACGTAATCGTAAAAAGAAATTACCTGAATAGGGCGCGCCTTTCGCGGGGCGAAACAATCGAGCGCTTATATAATTCCAAGCGAGCAACGATCTTTCGAAACGCTCGCGGGAGGATAAATAACAAGTAGAGAAAATTGGAATGCAATAAACGCGAACGCTTCGAGAAAATAATAAAAATCAAGGCTCGTATCCAAGAATCGTTTCCGTGCCTAGTCGATCTCTTTTTTATCAACCGAGACGCAAGGGTTGAAGAATCATCGTGGAACGGCCATTAAAAGTACGGCGAGGGTCCCGTTTGCAACGGAATAAATAAACATCATCGTCGCGCCTCCACTCGACCACTCCCTACGGTCGTCCTGGAAGACCCGGGGGTGAATATCGGGACGCCACGACGAGCCGGAAAGGGAGAGAACCCATCGAACCCCCCCCCCCCCCCCCCGTCGTCTCGTCATCGTTTCATCCCTCCGCATATCTTTCTTTCCGCGCTCGTAATATTCCGTGGAAGCTGACGCGCACAATGTCTCGCAGACGGCGCTGGCATAATGCTTCGCGGCGCGATAGCGATCCACCCCTTCGAAGCGGCGAACGCGGAGCGTCGTTAAAAAAACTCCGTTGGACGGCCGCGGGAGCGAGAAACCGGGCACGAAGAATGCACCGAGCCGAGGTGCACTTACTTACTTACGCGACGTTGCATCCCTGTGCGTTTCTCTCTTTCTCCCGTCGCGGGCTGACTTTCCCGCGCGAAGGGATGCAATCGTTAGCCGGCCCGAGGCGGCTGCAACGAACCTGCGCGACCTATGCCCTCTGTAACACGCACGGAACGCGTCGGTGGCGTCGCCCCTTTGACTACCACGCGTAATTCAGTCGCGACGGGACCACCTCGCGCCTGTTATTATTTATATTAATGGAAACATCCTGCAAGTACAGTAATGATTTACCGAACATTTCTTTTCTTCGAACATTTCTATCCCCTCATAATAACTAATAACGTCTCTACATAAGATATACATGTGCGTATGAATTTTTCAACGCACAGGCGAGTAACGGGGACCGAAAGTTCCCACGATTTCGCGCAATCTTCCGAAGAACGGTTCAAGAACTCCACGCGTTATCTTCGCTTTATTTTCACGATGCATCTTATGAAACTTTCTCTGATAATTTTACACCGAGCAGGGTACTTGGAGCAAAATAGCCGAAGGGATATCGTGGATAATGGCGCGGTTCACGACGCGTAACCGCTTCGGTAAACCCCGAGCGTAAAAACGTATTCTCCCCCTTTGACGTACGGCATCCTTGAGAATTGATAGATTCGCGCGATGCTCCCCCGATCGTCAACCACTTTGCCACGAATTCTCTCCATCGTCTGCCGTTCGTTTTGCAAAAATGATGACCTTCAATTACGTTTGGATCGATCGCGGAGGGCCGACCGCGTCCAAGAAATCGCGTGACAACCTTGCATTCCAAGAAATGCAAGTGGATGAAAACGTAATCGTCAACGCGTGGCTGTGCTTTCGAGCTTTTTGTCGTTCGCCAGCGTTTTGTTAAAGCGTAGAAAGACTTGGGGAGTCTAAAATTATACGGTCGTCCCGTGATATGGACACGTGGAACGGCATAACTGTCGGAAAATAAACTGGACGTTTCCCTAGGCCGCGGTGCCATAGATTCTGTGAGAACTTCCAATGACGCGTCCATATCTATAAGAGGGGAACGTTTACCAAAATAACAACGAGTGTTAAGATCTGTGTTAGCTCGAATACGGGCATTAATTGCAGCCAGTTTCGATCGATGCATTCGTAATACTATGTTGTAATTATTCACGAATGTTTATTTTGGATTTGTATTCTGTCTTCTTTTACTCTGCACGGTAAATAATTCAAGGGTGCATTCTGGTCTGGAGAATCGAAAAATATAATTTCGTAATTTTGAGAAAAAATACGAAAATACGTTTTCAAAGTTTATAAAATTACGAAAGTTATACAGTTTAACAGTTCTGATGTTTATAGAGGTTCATTCTCAATTTTGTTCGTATTTTCACAGTCATCGGTGCGCTTGTACGTAAAAAGTGCCAGGAAGACATTCGTTTCAGCGAAGCAAGTGTCCCCCCTCCCGGGATTGGATATAGTAAATTAATGGCAAGTGCTATAAATCGGTCGTTATCCGCGTTGCAAGCGCACGAAAAACTTTAAACGGTCTTTTCTTAAAACGATGTTTTTTCGAATCGACATTACGGTAATCTTAGAAACCACTGCTGCGATTGCCTTGCGTTTTTGCACGCATATACAGTAAATGTCTTGCTAGGTCTTGATCTACGTTTAATACTTGAACAATCACCGTAGAATGTATACCTAATTTTACTACATCCGTCACTTTGACGTGCACTCGAGTAAACGTGTTACTACTTCTTGTTCGAAATAGAAAATGTTTACCAATCGCATACACCATGAGTAATTAATAGTTTCTTTAACCTCGAACGAGAATTCTAAATCAATTTTAAAAATCTTTCATTTGAACGATGCTTACGTAAATTAACAAAAATATTCGATCATACCTTTGATTTAATTTAAAATTTAAATTACCATCGATGCAAAATACCTCCTTTTCAATTCGTGATTCAGTTTACAAGTCCAAACGAATGTTTAATTTAAGAATCTCTAGTCTGGACCAAAACACCCCCGTCAAGAAATGGGTAGCATTTATTCCAACAAACACAAAGCTTTCCTCTATCGTAGTTATGCAACATCGATATGACCTACGATAACCTGGAACGCGTTCACCCGATGTATGGAGCACGCTTATAATACAAATACTGTTTCTGCTGCACGATCCTATACTCCCGTTGGGATGCAAACACATCCCCTGGTCAGATTTCGGTCAGATACCGCTGCCAATTCCCAAAAAAATGGAGACGCGAGAAGATGGGTTCGTTGTGGACAGGACATCCAGTGTCAGTACATATTTTTTCTAAGGTTACGGGTCTCGTTCCTTGGAAAATCCACGAGTGTGACGAGCCTCCCGGCGTACTCGGGAGGGTGGCGGGCGAACGGGTGGCCGGTCGGGTGGGTGGGTCGGGGGTGAGGGTTGCCAACAGTGCAACGAATGGAGATCGATTCTGAGTCTGGGTCAGGCGAGGGCGTTCACCCCCCGGTGCAGCCCGGGAGACACGGAACCCAGGGTCGTAGCTAGGGTATCACAGGAGGGGGGCACTGACGCGGGGGTGTGGACGGGAGGGGGTGGACGGGGGTGGGTCGCGCGGGACACTCCCTTCTGGCGAGTGCAACGTACGCTTCTCTGTCCGAAATCGTGGCTACGCGAACCTCCGTGGTCCGGTCTGGCTCGACGCTGGCCGGATAGGGGGTTGCCATGGATGGATAAGGGACTCGCGTCGCGAATTTACCGCGGGATCGTTTCCCGTCGAATTTTCCAGACGATTGACGCGTTTCGATGATGGAACAGCCTGGACGACGAGGTTAACAGCCGCGAGGCGTTTAAGACGCTTTCTGAATTTTACGGGATGGCGAGATGTCGGCGACTGGCGTCGACGCGGAAAATGGAAACGCGTTTTTCTTTCTTTTTCTTTAACGAATTAACGTTGCAATCCTTACGTTCCCTTACGAGCCCTCAACGATTTTTATCTCCTTCGAATATATTCGCGGGGGCAGATACGGAAGCACAAGCGCGCATGCAATCCGATTTGTGCAAGCTTATAGTACGATGGCAACATGGTTCGTTCTTAGTATCTCTAAATATACGTAGGTTGTAATGCACATAATTTCTGTGCAACATTCTTGCACCCTGTAGCGTTCGAAGCGGGTCAATTTTATCTTTGACTCCGTATTTGTATCCCTTAACCTGGATATTTTGACACTGAGGGGTGTAAGTCAATTTTTAACTTTGAATCGATGCGTCATAAATTAAGAAAAACAAATTGAAAAGTACATTTAGTAAAATTTGGAAAATACCTTTATACATCGCCTCGTTCGTTGTACCTCCTCCGATTATGTTTGCTTGACTGATTACTCCCCTACAACATAGCCTATCAGAAACAGAAAAATAAAAGAATTTTTATTTCACATTTTCAGTTAGTGAGAATTATAGTAAATTAAAAAGAACTTCTTGTACCTTTATAATTATAATTATAATTTCAATACCCTATAATTCATTATGACCGTAATTATAATTTCCTATAAGAACAAGCTGACTAAAAAGTTCTTGAACCTTCATAATTAGATTATAATGTCTGTGTACGTAAGTTGTTGGAGTATTGATGGGTACGCGGAGACTAACTTTTTATCGTGTAATCAACGTTTACGTTAATGGCTATAATACGCTTTAAAATATTTCTCTCGTCATTTTTGTCCCCGATCTATCCTACATAATGTTTATTATCCGATATATAAAATCCTGTCTACAGCAACGCCTTCCTATTCACGCGAACTTCTCCTTACAAATCACGATGATTACCGCGATGAATTCTTTCTCACCAGATGCGACAACGACCTATCTTTTTCCATTTATCCTACATACAAATACCACCGTTCTTTCTCCCACAGTTCTGCTTATTACTATAATTCAGTTTCCTCCCCATGATTTGCTCTTCACCAACCTTTGGCTCGTTCGAGCTTGCTTTTACTGCTTTCGTCGCTAAACATTACCAACAAACGACTCTTCGCTACTCTTCTACCGATCTCGTTCACTTTTTTTACAACTATCCTCTCTAAACTTCAACTACGATCTTATTTTGTTTAACTTTTCTTACCTTCGATGTACTTAATTATTGTATTTATTTTTATTTACTATTGCCAGAGTAAAGTAATCGTGGTTGAATCGCGATTGTACTAACTACATTCTTCGTCAATTTGCCACGAAGTTATCTCGTTTCTGATGTATACAAAGTTGAGTAAGCCGAAGAGCTTATAGAGAGCAAATTTCACCCACTTCCTGTTTTACGTTATTTCAACTTGATCCCCAGCTTGTGAAATCTGTCAGAGATTACTGTATTTCGGTCCTACTAGTCTCATACTCGTTCACCATTTTATAAATAAGTAATATACTTAATACACGTTGTGGTTAAAATTAAACTCAATTAGATTTAACAGTCTGTTCAACAAGACAACCTCCAACAAATCTGTACATTTCTATAGAAGATAACGTTGTCCAACTCTCGCAAAAGCCAATTTTTCAAGAAACTCGTATTTATCGCGATTTAAATCGTACGTATAATTCAGAGAACTCGAATTGTTTAAGAAACACCGTTTCGGGGAGTAACAGGCCATTCGTTCCCCGGACGAAGGAAATTAAAAACCATGTTTTCCACGGCCTTCCTCTCAACTCTGTCCGCTCGGCGGATTAACGACTCCTGGTGGACGTGGACTCGCGTTCCTCGGTGTTTGCAGTCTGTATTCGGTTCACGGTGCTACGTTCGCGTTGAAAGTTACACCGTGCCGCTATCAGCGTTATGTAATTTTTATACGAGCCCCGGCTCTTTTCGCGCGACGAGGGAATTGCGTAATCCGCGCCATCGCGGAACGCGGCCGAAATTCGTAGCGCGGCGAATATGAAATTCGACGCCCCATCGATCGGCGATCGTTGCCGTGGCCGTCGAACGACACCGGATATTCCTTTCGTCAAAACGAGGAACGTAATACCGAGGGTTCGTTGTTTGCCAGGTCGCATTATTCCTTGCCTTTGTCCGCCGACGAGGGAGTTTCGTGCTCGATCGTCGAACGAAACACGATAGCGGACTCCATCGAGCGGGCGTTTCGTTAACCGCCAGCTCGTGCATCGAGAGAAACGTGGAAAAGTTATTTTCCTGATTTCAGGAACGTACAAATTCATGTCGATCGTAGAAAAAGAACTATACGTGGATTCTGGTTTGGGTGGAATTAGAGGGCTCCAAAGTGTGCGTCGAAAATGGAGAACTGTTATAAAATAATTATAATACTATATCGTCCATAAGTCACTGGATATTTTAAGGTACAAAAGAAATTAAATTAATCTTGATGAAATGGATAAATCTGTCCACGCGTTAAGGAAAAATGGGGGGCACGGAAACGTTTCGGAGGGTGAACAGGGAAATGGCGGTTTATGACCTGCGACGAAGTTCAGGTCGCCTATACATAGTATCGATTCAAAATACATGTGTCACTGCGACGCAACAGTCTTTATTGCGCAAACTGACAGCGTTATAGGTATAAAAATTACTACGATAAAATGAAGTGTATAAAGAAGGGAGACGCTGCTTTTAAACCTAACCTTAATCTAAACATAACCTCGTGTGAACCGTAAAGCATGAAACGCGTACTGTAGGTTAGGATAACTTCACTCCGAACACCCCGTGCCTAATATGCGACATAAGTATTCAATTCACGCGTGGCAAAAACGAAGAAAGTATCCCTCTTCTCGATATATACCATAATTTATGACATACCAGACCGCGTAACGTATATATTGCTCCGAAGCGTTGATACATTATGCATTCGTATGATACGTGCAAACTAAACGGGTAATTTATGACACCAACTATTTTGCCCAGTTCGTGTAATATAATCAAGAATCGTATGCAATAAAGTTCTGATTAACGTTCACGGAATACCTAATCGTTTATAATATGACAAACTACAGTCTACTGTATCGTTTTAAGTATCTGGAACGGTGAAATTTTATAAACTAACAATACTCGACGAATATTAGCATATCAGATAGTAGTTGCATATTTAGAATAACAGAATGAAATATCTAATTCTAATGCAAACAAACATGACTTTTGTTGCTTTTAAATGATTTGCGAAACGAAAGGATTAAATAAGATATAAATACAATATCATGTATCCTCCTGTTACGTGAAACGAGCTCAAATAAATTTCGTAAAAATTTATTTAACCACGAATACTTTTAGCTTTCGGAAATCGCAATTTACATTCAGCGGATAGAAATCGTCTCAACGATATAACTCGGTCCTTTTCGCGTTTTACTACTTCCTACGTTCGCATCTAAAGTGCAGAGAGGTCCTTCATACCTTCCGCTTTAACCTGGCTACCAGGAGCGACTCCCAGGACGAGGTGAACGATCGACAGGGTGGCGGTACGTGACCTTTTGCTCGAAGGATAACGGCAGGGGTGAAGCGGGGACTTTGCCCCTCGGTAACGGGGGTGAATGCACGTACGACCCATCTCCTCCCACCCCGTTTCCACAGTGCAGAACTATTAAAGTACCCGAGTTGGTTGATTAATAATCTTTCGCCCCAGCTTCGCTCGGCCCTCTGGGCAAAGAGAAAAAGGCGGGCCATGCACGGACAACAGGCTAATTCCGGGAACTTCTTAGGTCTGTCGCATTTCGTTGGAGCCTATTTGTATGCAACCCACCCTGGAGCGGTGCACCAAGCGCAGGATCGATCCGCGTTTCGGGGGCTTTTTCATCTCGACTCTGTGCTTCCCCGCGCGGTGCACTCTGATTCATAGTCGAAAAATAATCTATCCGAAAGTACGTTTGTTTCCAGAAAATATTATAACATTTTTCTTGTAATTATTCCCATAATATTTTATTCGAACTGTAAATAACGTTGCAATTCTGCACCGAAGTATTTTATGTTTGAGGTCAATTAATATATTTGTAATAGAATAATTGCATGACAAAAGGTAACGAAAACATGTTAGTCAATAACATTTCTAATTGCAGAAAATTTGATTGTCCGTGGATCAACTTTTACCATCAGAGTGACTTTGCTGAAGTCTTGAAGTTGCCTGTGTGGCGCCACATGTCGATGGCGCTTTGATAAGAATTTACCGTTCCTTCGTTTGATAGGAATCTTTAAAAACGAGAAAATGATATAAATAATTATACGAAGACAATATCATTTTTTGTTCACGCGACAAAAATTCGAGTAGGTGCCGATATTTTTCGACGAAAAAAAACTTTCAAATCGTTCTAAAAAAATTATATTTAGTTGCGTGGGTCAATTACAATAATTTTTGGTGAATAGACATACCCCCGAAATCCTACGTACTCTCGAGAGAAAAATTCCTTACCGAAAATATGATGAGAGGCCACAAATGGGTCTCGAAAATTTCATGCGTATGTTTAAAAAATCGTAACTTCTGGACGGTTTAAAGAATTTTAATGTTTCGAAACGGAAACAACCCGTATGTACAGCTTTCATTACGTTAGAAAACATTCAAATTTCTGTAATTTCATTATCTGTCTCACTTCCTTTTGTGTTCATTTCTAAACCAGTTAGTAACGTTGCGAGTGACACGAAAATGGTAATGGGGCTCTAGAACCCCAGAAAAATGGGTCGAAAAAATACGTTGAATGAAATCTATCGTATTCTATTCGTATACCTCATCTGTGGTGGCCCAATCTGACTATCATACCGACCTGAAAATTCGGAGATGATTTTAGCGTCCTCTTCCCAGAGATACCAGATTCAGCACCCGGTGCCCTACTCACACATACCAGATCACGCGTACGTGAGCTCGTAGAGTTTCGGAAAGTCGACAAAGGCAAACTGACACATGCCCTCTTTCTCGATTATTCCGAAGCTGCCCGAAGTGATTTCGGACCGCCTCGTGGGAGTCGAGAGAGAAAGGCTCACATTTGCCTTCTCGCTCTTGAACAACTAAAATCCGACCTCACGTCAACGGCATACGATTCGGAATCTCGACTGCCCAGGTATTTTTACTTGCCTTTCCTATTACTCCTATTATTTCTAATTACTCCTGGTTTCTATTTGCCTCTGATGACCTCTGATGACCAGTGCTGACAAAAGTACAGAACTCCCGACAACTTTTGACACCATACAGCGACTGTTACTGACTGCTCCTGATTACTGCTTGCCTCTGCTGGACTCTGCTGACCATCGCTTATATTTCTGACAACCTATAACGATTACTACTGACTTCTGCTAACCTCTGTTGGTCTTTGCTGACCTCTGTCAGCCTGTGCTTGTCTCTGCGGAACTTTCCTGGCTTCTGCCGAACGCTACTGACCACTGCTGGTATTTCTGATAATGTATAACGATTAATACTTACTACTACATGCCCCTACAAGTCTCTGCTTGCCTTTGCAGGTTTCTGCTTGCCTGTGCATGCCTTTGCTGGCCTCTGCCGAACACTGCTGACCACCCCTGATGCTTCTGACATCGTATAACAATTACTACATGCTACTGTTCGCCCCTGCTGATCTCTGCTTGCCACTGCATGCCTCTGCTCGTCTCTGCTGACCGCTGCTGACCACCTCTGACGCTTCCGACAACATATAACGCTTACTACTTGCTACTATTCGCCCCTGGTGATCTCTGCTTGCTACTGCTGGCCTCTGCTGACCACCGCTTATATTTCTGGCAATGTACAACGATTACTACGACTCCTGCCTTTGTCTGCTGACCTCTGCCAACATCTCCCGACGTCAGCTGACCATCGCTGACCAACGCTGACCAACGCTGACCACTGCTGACCACTGCTGACCGTTGCTGACAAATTGTGACACGATGTAATATAATATAATATGTTTATATGTATTAAAGTGTTGTATAATGTAAATCTATGGCAATAAATGATATAATTTCAAAGAATTCTATGTGTTCTCATCATTTTTACCCTTCTTTTCCTATCGAAATCATTCCCTTAGTTATAAGACACTCCGAATCTTTTAAAATTTTCTAAGTTCCCCGGAAAGATTTCAAATTTCCCGCGATTTCAAATTACGTAATATTACGTAATATTACGTAACATTACATAATTTTTGCCGAAAAATTCCGGCCGGAGAAATTTTGAAGAGCTATTACGTAATATTACGTAATATTACATAATGTTACGTAATATTACGTAATTTTTGCCGAAAAATTCCGGCCGCGAGAAATTTTGAAGAGTTATTACGTAATGTTACGTAATATTACGTAATATTACGTAATATTACGTAACGGCTTTTTAAAATTTTTGCCGAAAAATTCAGGCCGGAATTTTTGCCGCTGCCTGAAATTTCTTGGAAATTTCAGGGATTCCGAGAAGTTTCAGGGACGCCGGTAAGTTTCAGGGAACCGAGAATTTTCAGGAATTTTTAGAAATGACATCATTTCCAGGAATTTCTGCGAATTTCTGCGGCGGGAAATTTGGAGAGGGAAAGAGGGGTAAAAAATGATGAGAATACATAGAATTCTTTGAAATTATATCATTTATTGTCATAAATTTACATTATACAAAACTTTAATACATATAAACATATTATATTATATTACATCATGTCACAAGTTGTCAGCAACGGTCAGCAGTGGTCAGCGATGGTCAGCTGACGTCGGGAGATGTTGGCAGAGGCCAGCTTAGGTCGGGAGATGCTGGCAGAGGTCAGCAGTGGTCAGCAGCGGTCAGCAGAGGCCAACGGAGGCCAACGGAGACCAGCAGAGGCATGCAGAGGCAAGTAGAGTCCAGCAGGGGCAAGCAGTAACAAGTAGTAATCGTTATACGTTGTTGGAAGCATCAGGGGTGGTCAGCTGTGGTCAGCAGAGGCTAGCAGTGGCAAGCAGTGGCAGGCAGTAGCAAGTTGTAATCGTTATACGTTGTCAGAAGTATCAGGAGTGGTCAGTAGCGGTCAGCAGAGTCCAGCGGAGGCAGGCAGAAGTCAGTAGTAATCGTTCTACATTGTCAGAAATATAAGCGGTGGTCAGCAGAGGCCAGCAGAGGCTGGGAGCGGCTACAGTAGACAGTCGTAATCGTTACACGTTGTCAGAAGTAACAGGAGTGGTCAGCAGCGGTCAGCAGTGGTCAGCAGAGGCTGGGAGAGACTAACAGTAGCCAGTCGTAATCGTTATACGTTGTCAGATATACCAGAAGTGGTCAGCTGCAGTCAGCAGAGGCCAGTGGAGACCTGGTGACAGGAGGTCGGATATTAGTTGTTCAAGAGCGAGAAGGCAAATGTGAGCCTTTCTCTCTCGACTCTCACGAGGCGGTCCGAAATTACTTCGGCCAACTTCGGAGAATCGAGAAAGAGGGCATGCGTCATTTTGCCTTTGTCGGGTTTCCGAAACTCCACGAGGTCACGTACGCGTAATCTGACATAGTGTGCGAGAGCACCTTCGGTGCCTTTCTGCCATCTCTGCCTCTTCCCATGGAATCGAATATCTGTAGTTTATGTCGGTACGTAGTGCTGTCATCAACTTTGTAGAAAGTTATTGTAATAATGCTTAACATAATACTAATTTACGCAATAATTGTTGTTTTTCTAATTACGGTTTTGCTTTCAAGATATTTCTTTTGGCGAGCACGTCTAAAAACCGTTAATAACAAACACGTAGTTGTAAGTAATATAAATCTAACCTAGACTTAACCTCTATTAAAGCGATTCGTCGTTAACGAACTAATGTTTTATTTATAGAAACACCACGATTATTAATGTTTACTTTTATTATTTTACTCGTTAATGTGCATGTAAATTTTTCTTTCGTTTTTAATCAGCAATTAGTTTTTAAAAACTATATAACGGGCGTCCGTATTTGTGTTAACTTTTTAACCGGCTTTTACTGTTTATTGTTTAAAAGTTGTAGACGTTTCTTACGAAAAATAATATATTTTGTTAGGTGACTGGTGGATCTAGTGGTATAGGAAAATGTGTAGCAATTACAGCTGCCAAATATGGGGCACATGTGACAATAATTGCAAGAGATGTTCAAAAATTAGAAGCAGCAAGAAACGAAATAGTTCATGTTTGCAAAAACAAGGACACACAAAAAATCGAATATTTATCTCTTGATGTTGGCGAAGATTATGAGACGGTTGAAAAAGCATTAAGTGATTTAGAAAGAACTATGGGTCCAATATATATGTTAGTGAATTGTGCTGGTACTGCAATTTGTGGAAAAATTGAAGATACCAGAGTTGCAGATTTAAAAAAAATGATTCACATTAATTTCTTGGGATCGTATTATTGCACAAAAGCTGTTGTCCAAAGAATGAAAGCTTCTCAGGAAGGAATTATTGTTTTAACTTCTTCTCAAGCTGCACTATTAGGTATGTACTTCAGTGTTATTTTATTACATTTATTCTTGTTATCTAATTAACTTTTAATGTATTTTTTTATTGTGTAGGCATATTTGGCTATTCAGCCTACTGTAGCACGAAATTTGCACTTCGTGGTTTAGCTGAAAGTATAGCCATGGAACTTGCACCATATAACATTTCTGTGACTCTTAGTCTACCTCCAGACACAGATACACCAGGTTTTGCCATAGAAGAGCTATCAAAACCTCTTGAAACAAAACTCATATCAGAAACCAGTTCTTTAGTGAACCCAGAAGTAGTAGCTAACAAACTTTTTAAGGATGCATTGGTTGGTAAAATTAAAACTGTATAAATAATAATAAATAATAAATAATAATAATAAAAAAATTTTTCAGGCTGGAAAATTCTTCTCTACGGTTGGTGCGGAAGGTTTTATATTAACTGTTCTATGCTGTGGTATGTCACCATTTAATTCGACAATCGAATTAGTCGTGCAATCCACGTTACTCGGCCTTTTCCGTATTATAAGTGCCTTTTACATTGTTCGTTTCCGAAAAATTATTAAGAATTGTATGAAGACTCGCGACAAAAATAAAAAGTCCGAATAAATAATTTGTACAAGACAAAATGAAATATAAAATTAATGCCATGCAAAAAATGTAGTATTTCTAACCTCTACGATAACCACGCGGTAAATCTCCGAGATCCACGCCGATACCCTAACCTATTAAGCTCCTTCGTAAACGAGCGAACTAATCGAGTTTTTGTCTGGCGAGAGCTTAAAACGTTTTTAAAAAAAGTAACCGGTCGTAGTCGATTATTTAAAAACAGAAAAAGATAAATACCCGTCGCGTTCGACAGCAGTGGAAACAGAAGTCGTCAGTACCTGAAGGAAGAAAGACACGTTGCAGTACTTAACGGTTTGGCTTACTTTTTATTTAGTATCCCGTAAGTTCATAGTATAATGTTCTTCGTTAAGCTTTATGATTCTTACACACATAGAACGGGACAGTTCTCCTCGTCCCTGTTGCCACGATACCTTGAAAAAACGGAAACGCTGAGAATTGTGTGTAATGTGTAGTTCGACGTGGACGATGCTCCCCCGTGGGTAATAATGCTCGCATCTGGCTTCCTCCGATGCGTTAAAAATATCCAGTACATCGACGTCGGGTAGCTCGAACGGTTATGTTAGCCTTTTTACAAAAAAAAAAAGAAAAAAAAAACGAACCCCACGTAGAGCATCGGCCGATTCAGCTGCGATTTATGCCCGTGGAAGCCGGAGCGTCCAGCTCTCGAAACCGAGGCCGAACTTATGCAGAGAAATGGCGGATAACGAAGATGTGTCTCTCGAAATTGCAAATCGTTAATGATCGGTTTAACATTGATTTATTATCTCTCATCCCGTCGCTTATTCTTTGTCTCGCACTCATACAGGCACTGCAACCACGCACTCGCACTTCCGCTCGTTTCACAACTGTGCTCGATCGGACAATCGATTATTCTCGACATCATCTCGCAGATTCGATAATGTTTATTCCCGTTTACCCTAAAGCGCTCAAGGTGTGCAGCCGAGAATCTGCGAGACGAGGCTTGCTTCGAGAGATTTCACTTATTTTTTTTTTTCTTTTTCGTTTGTTTGTTCTCTTTAATGTTTTCGTCTTTAAATTTACGTTAATTTTATATCGATGTTCGCTCATTCGTGCGCTCGACAAACGCTATATCCCCCCTTCCATCGTCACACGTCTACACGATTCGCCTTACACCCGCCTCATCGTTTTTGGTTTTCAGTCGATTGTACGTTGCGTATAATTAATTGTCATCAGCTTCGTCGAACGTTCGAACTGGCAAACGGCACGCGTTAACGATTAATTAGACCCATTGCTACGTGTGATCTGTCGCGCATCGAAAAGGGGAGGTGTCACGAAAAACTGAAACGCTCTTGACAGGATTGTGGTTTTTCTTTTTTTTTTTTCACGCGATCCAGACTCCCGATTTATTAGCGCCGAACGGAAGCGACTCGTGCGACTTTTTAACAAACAAATACGATGCTGGTAACGAAGATTCGTGGAGTCTCGATGGCGGTTACTCGTTTACTCATAGTACAATTAGAAAAGCGCGACGAATCGTATAATAACATCACCGATTACAAGGGATTGATGAAAGTTTCGCCGTCCCGAGGGTTTCGATCGACGACTGTGTACCCTTTTTTTTTTTACTTCTAACCCTCCACAGCTAAGTTCTTTTCTATTTCGTCTGCAAACTATGCGCGTAAGGATCTCTGATAACGAAATAAGAAGCGTACAAAATGCAAAGTAACGCGTCGAGAGAGCACACAAATGTAACCATGGATCTATATAATGCTTAAATACAGTTACGGAGAAAATATGTATGTACATTAAGGTTAAAGAAAAATACATTTACACGTGTATGGCTGCTAACAAAAGATCCGAACGAGTAAACGGAAATACAAATTACACCAGAAGGATTTATCTAAGGTACATACTTGGTTTTTTTTTCATCTTAAAAGTTATCTACACTTACAAGGCGCCACGATATCGTCGCAAATAAGTACCCTATAACACCTTCCATGGCTGACGGCGGCAACAAGCGGTAGAGGGTTAAAATCACAATAATCATACATGTACGCTTCTCGTGGAATCCATACCATTCTCGTTTCGCAACAGTATACAAGTTTCTCCGACGGGGATTCGCATGCAAATCCCGCGAGATCTTACCAAGCGACTCAGCTTCCGCCATCGATCGCGAGTTTCGTCGTGCAACGCACGTAGGACAGTATATCGAACTTTCTTGTCGGTAATCGGATCGGCGGCTTCGCTGAGACGATTACTTCCGGTTCGTTGATTCCGATTTGTCTCCGGTAGAATCGAATCGCCCCTCTGCCTTTACGTATTTACCTACTATCGAAAAAACTAACTCGAGTATCTACGCGTAAGAGCACATCGACAAACTGTCAGGACGGTCAATCATCACACGAAAAAAGGATCTTCTTTCGCTATTCGCGTACCGCGACTCTCGGGAACGGGCGCGTTTGTCGCTGGGGCGGACTTTACCCTACGTTAGGTCGTTCCTCCCTATCGGAATTGGACGACGTTCAGTGTGTTTCTTTCATTGGGCGCGGGAATCGTGAAGTTTATCGGGGAAGCAAAGTTTTATTTACGCGAATTCAGCCACGTTTCACGGAATTCGAACGAAACGCAAACAAATCACGTAAATTCTAACGAATACTCGAAACCAATATCCGCCCCGCGAGCCATCGACAAAACCGAGAATGCATAAGTACGTATTCGAGTCTGCACAGGCGGGCACCCTAAGAACAGAAAACTCCGCGACACTTAAGAGCTACTATAGACAATGGTACAAAAATTCAATGCTCTCTACGACGTTAGTATACCTTAGACGACGTTTCCTTTTATTCAATTCACCATCGTCAGCGTTATAATCGTCATCGTCATCGTCGCTATCTTTCGTCATTCGATCCCCCCTCCCACCCCGATCATTGTCATTTCAATTATAATAAAGGAGCGACGAGGACGAGCGCAAAAATTGCAACTTTCTTCTTCCGTCTCGCGGAGGGTTGCACCAAAGGGTGCGAAAAAGGGGGCGCAAGCTTTAATTGTGGTCTCGTGGCGAGGCCCTATCTTTGGCTCTTTCTCTTTATCTCTCGCCGCGAGTGACATTGCGAGGCGTGGGAAGAAGAAAGGGAAGAAACGGTACAAGAAAGAATGTCCCCGGTCGCCCCTTTTTTATTTTAAAGTGCGTCATTCGACCAACGCCTTGGCGCGTCAGTCCAACGAACAACCCCTTTTATTGTTTGCCCTCCTTGCCCGTGTATGCGTTTCCTTTCTCAACTATTTACTCTTTCGTTCGCTCTTGTTCGCACGTACACTCAACCGTTTCGCATGCACCTCGCACAGACACTGCTCACCGCGGACATCACGTATACGCGTGTACGTTCACACCTGGTTATTATGTCAGACAATATATCTTTCATTTATATCCGTTAGTTCTTACGCTAGGCGTTAATTAGTGTTACATCTATTTAGTCGCGTGTGGCCGGCCCGTGCTATCCAGGAACGTGCTGCTCGCAGCTGCGCTCCTTTTTGTTGCCCCTGTGCACCGACGTGTCAGAAAAAAAGCATTCGCGTCGGTGCCCTCTCGTTTGCTCTTTGTCTTCTTCGCTCTCCTTTCTCTGTATATTAGTTTCTCTCTGCCTATTTTTCATTCTTTCGTTCCCTCCCGCAACGAACTCCTGGAAGTTCCGCGACAAAGCAACGTCGAGAGGGGTGCCACTGGCCGCCATGTTGCGAAAGCGCAGAGACAGACGCTGTTAAACCATTCAGAAACGGGCGTCGGTATATTCACGCTCAATGTAAACGTACGACTACCGGTCTGAATAAGTTAAAAGTACAGAAAAATAAATTGTGTGCCTTAATACTCATCCTATCATTCACGAAATAATATAATGCGTGCCTTCTTGTCGCGTATTAGCTTCCTTAATTTTGTATCCTTTCGTTTTTTTTTGTATTCAAAACATCCATGTGTGTGTATAGCGAATGGGAGAAGCGTTTAAAGTCGATGGAATTTTCGTTGAAAATTATTAGGACGCCCGTTGACAGTGATAAACGAGAGAATGAAAGAACGTGGCGCAAAGTTCGTTTAATAATGTATCGACGAGCATCGAAAGATCGAAAGAGCCCTCGTTCGCAACTTCGATTAATTCATAGCCGGCTGTTGGCTCGAATGACGGGCCTCGAGCCGGTTAGCACGGGCGGCCAGACCCATTCGAATGCGTTTACGATCCGAAAAATTACACAGTAACATTATTTATTTATTTATTTTTTTTTTGTTTCTTTAGTGTAACACGTACGGCATATCGTTAATTAACGTTACGTTATTTATATACTATGTATTTACAATCACATGAATCGTAGATATTCTAACGTATCGTTCGTCTCGTTCGACTAACTTCCGTTTTTCATTTCTCTTTCTCTCTCTAAGCACTCCTTTTCGTCTCCCTCTAATTTCTTTCACTTTCTTCGCAGTTATTCACAGTTTCCCCGTCGCGATTACGTCCGTGCGTACGCCCCCGCAGAACGTTTTTCTAACTTAATCCCCCCGCACTGCACCCCAGCGACTCCTGTATTATCTGTTGGCGCCGCCATTTTACGTCGAGCTGAAACTTGTTCAATATTTCAACACCGTTGTGCAACGTATTCGCGCACGTACACACACATATACATATATATATATTTTTTTTTCTGTCTCGTTTGTATATATATTTATATATATATATAGTATTATAAAAAACAGTATCTTCTAGCTCTTGCGAGAAAAAAGCAAATTTACGGGTCGCCTCAGGCGGCCCGAAAAGCTGTCCGTCCGTATGTTTATACAGCCGAACATGCAGAACGATAAAACGGTCGGGTCTGAGCCGGTAAGATGGATCGTACTCGCGATCCTCGAGCCATCGTTACGTATCGATCGACATAATTCGAGAGAAACGATACGCCGAGTAGGCGAGAAACTACAAAAAGTACGAGGGAAAATTTTGGTTGACATGATAACAGAATTGTATTGTCGATATCGTGTCGAGTGTTCAAATACATTTCGTCTAAATCGCGTCTAAATGTCTCTCCTAAATCGTACCTCCGGCCAGGAATTTCGATTCTCGAGTGGATTTTTAATCGAAGCGGCTAGAACTGATTCGCTGAGCCTCGTACATACTTTGAAATCATTGAGTAAGATCATCGTGTTTATATTTAAACCATTACTCAGGAATTTAGTACCAGTTAAAATAATAATTCTACGTACTGAAAGTTCAAAGGAAATATTTGCTTTTAAAAAAAATCGATTCAGAATCGAACATCCTTGTTTCTATCGCTAATGGAACAGCGAACGTCGCGTCTAAGACTACTTTCGTCGGTGAATTAGCAAATCTCTTCTTACGGGACCCATTCCGTTCCGAATTTTTGACACGCATGCACGGGCATATAATACTTTTTGTTGGCTCGTGTCTATACTCAATACGCTTCGAATACCAAAACATCTGTCACCGTGGATCGTCGCGAGGCATTCGGTACGTTTCAATTAAACTTCATTGACAGAATTTCATCGGCAATACAACAATATAAGGCAGTGTCAGCAATACAGGCAGTGATTCGTAGAGTAAATGACATTTCGAAGACGTGGTCGATCCGCGGATCACGACTCATCGTGATTTCCGGTTTGATCTGGCACCAGAATATTCAGGAACTGCAAGAAACTCTGATATGGAGGGTTGACGTCGTTGATATGAATGATTCTCCGACGAACAAGAAGCGACCTTAACGTCATTTCCTCCGGAAATAAACGTACGATAAAGGTACGGGTAGAGTCACCATTGATTTGCCATTAGACTTGTTTCCGTTTCTTTAACCAAGGCCGAACAAAGACCCATCGATAATCTTTAAATTCGTTGGATTCTCCGAGGACAGGAAGGAATCGATTTTCCATAAATAAAACACGTGCGTCTACGAGTCAGCCATAAACGTGACACGTACGATATTTTCATCGTACAAATTTTCAATTGTATATACATTCTTCTAAGCAGAGAACAAAAATAATATCTATATACTGAAAATAATTATCACGCTTTCTTCTCGATCGTACGCGTCGTATTTTAATCGTTTAAACTTTCCAACAAAATGGCAACGCGTTGTTTAAGATACTGTTGGCTGGAATTGCTAAATATTTTAGTCCCAATGTTATTCGAACACATGCTGTACCATTTACGGAATACACAAGCATCGAAACTTCTAAATACAGAGTATACTCGAAGTCTCGTAGAAAGAGAAGGAAACAAGGAAGAAAGCGTTCGCGTAGAGGACGCGGGAAAAGCGAAAGAAAACTTTTTTGCGTACACGTACATCATGCGTCGAACCGTTTCGACGGATCGTCTGGCTCGAAACGATCCCGGATTTCTAGCGGTGGACAGTCGAGTATAGACACGTTTTCGCTAATCGTTTCCTATTCGAATATAATTAATCACATCGCTTCGAAAAAATTCATCGAACAAGTTTCAATTCTATCGAGCGGCGCGGACGAAGTTCTGTCGGCGTTTAGCGATCCCCTCGCGTACCGTTTCATTACATCACCGCCACCCCCGCCCAATTTTCCATCCCCTATCGCTCGGCCCGTTCCTTTCCTCCTTCTAGAATCACACTCGCGCATTGTCGAGTTAATCTCGATGCGAAAGAAACTACGAAACCCTCCCAATGTCCTCGACAGAGTCTTGCGATCGATCACGAAGACCTTGTTGCTGTTTGGCTTCCCTTGGCGAGAAAGACACGAAGATCGCGACATACGCTTTTGACAATGATGAATAATGAACAAGAAGAGGGCGGTGGGACTCGGATTCGAACTCGCGTTTCCGGTCGTCTTCCATCCGGGGACCGTTTCGTACGCGTTCCTTTCACGATGCTATCGTTAGGCGAATATATACAATGATTCCGCGTGACGTATAGAGATTATTAAAACGATCGATTCAAAACGATGGGAATACAAAAGACGCTATCGTAAGTACGCTCGAGTTGTTGTGGAAGATCGTAGTTTTATATTTATAATTCCTATAAAAAATTCGTGTCGCTTTTTTCTCTTCTGGGAGAATCGAGGGGGGGAAAAAATTGTATTCGCGAGCCTCGTGTCGTTCGTCGCTGTTGCGCGAGCGTTTATTTCCTTTCGCAGCTATCGACCGCGCGAAGAACTCGCGTCGATTTAACGAGAAGCCCCGCGAGTAATTAACCCCTAATTGCTAACGGCCGGATCA
Organism: Colletes latitarsis; assembly: GCF_051014445.1. Classification (NCBI taxonomy): domain Eukaryota; kingdom Metazoa; phylum Arthropoda; class Insecta; order Hymenoptera; family Colletidae; genus Colletes; species Colletes latitarsis. Next base: position 48,444,907 of record NC_135134.1, read on the forward strand.
CATTGTCTCGACGCGCGGAACGCGTTTCTCTCTTCCCCGTCCGTGGATCTGCCATTCGTACACAGAGAAAAATCGGTTATCATCGGAACGTCAGCGATCATTGTTGGTTTCCGGAGCGTTTCTGGTGTTTCGAGACGCTGAGCGTCGAGGATAATATTTTCGACGTCTGTTCGTCCGATCGACTGACGTTTCAACTCTCTGTCGCGTTCCTCGTTGAAGCAAGACGCTAATTGCTGGCCAAATGGAACCAATCGACTCCCCCTTTGTCGATCCGACGTTCTTCGTCGCGTATTCTTCCCGCGTTTCTTCGAGTAATCCAGTGATCTTCGTTGGCGAAGCCACTTCCCGAAGGAGCTTGTCTCGCGTGCTCTTCGTCCCGTTTCTCGTCGCTGGAGCGTTCCTCGAGGCGTGTTCCGGGTCTCGTAGCAGGAGATAATCGATCATCTTGCGACACCATCCTTCTCTCGTTCCTGATTATCGTTCCGGTGCGAAATAAGATGGGGTCTTCGAGTAAAGGACCATGAGAATCATAAGGACGAGGATGAACAGGCGACTGCCGTGACTCGAATACAGCGTCACGACGCCTGCCAGCCACCACAGCGTTGGATAACCACCCGGTGCAGAGCTGATCCCTCTCTGAATCGCGGCTGGATGTTCACCTGCGGCATACGATTCGATAATAAGAAATAAACTTCGTTTTAGGACAATTAGAAACTAGCACGTCGACGATTTGTCGTGGAATTTATTTCTACAGCCTCGTTCAAGAGTCTACATTTAGTTTCTAATCTTGAGGATTGATTTTTTTTCAACTCGGTGAAAAGTCATGTCTATTCTTCGTAAATAAATAATATTTGCACGAACGTTGGAATATCGTAAGAAACTTGATACCTTTCTTTAACGAAAAGTTTTCTAAATCGAACAGTCGACGTCAGGGACTACATTCGACAGCCGATAGATCGTCTCTAGTAAAATGCTATTCCTGGTGCAATAGCGCATCCAAACACATTGATATTTTTCAGCGTAACTTCGTACTCACTATGAATGGTACACTCACAAGATGAGGTCACGACCCAGATAAACCCTTCCTGGATGGAATTGATCTTAAAAGGAGGTCGATAAGTATACATAAACTCTAGAATATTAGGTACCAATTCCCCGGTATTTAACGAAACCGATTTCGAACGTTTAATTTTCATAAACAGGAACTTTCTGGATCAAAGCCAGAGGAATGCTTATACGCGTTACATAATTCTTCCGTATTTTTCTCCCGAAAAATCTCGTCCCAAAAAATGTAAATCAACTATTTTCCAAATATTAAGACAGTCTCTTGTATTATTATGAATTAAAGTACGAAAATGTATCCTAGCTCCTCAAATAAAAAATAGTAAAATCACCGAACGTTTGGTAAAGTCGAGAAGACAACGTTCATAGTAATTTTTAATAAATACGCGTAACCAGCTAGTATTTTAGAACTGGTTCCATTTGAACGTTGCTTATCCGGGTCGTCGATCTCTCCGTAAGAGTTAAAAATGAATCTTCAGCTTCGAATTCACTTAAGGGAACATTTTTTCCATTCCGCGACATCATGATGGCGCTACATATTTCCTCGCTGAAACGCGAAAGAGATTTATATTACCGGGATGCGAAAACGCTTACCATTCAACACGTGAAGCTGCACGCTCGCGCTGTCCAAACTGCTCGGGCTGCAAGTGTAATTACCCGAGTCCTCCGTCCTCGCGTTGCGGATCTCTAAACTGCTGATCGTGTCGTTATTGATCCTCTCCGTCTGGATGTCGATCTTGCCCAACTGTTTGTCCAGAATGCGGTTCCCCTCGTGGTACCAAAAGACGTAAAACGGTCCCTCGAGCGACTGTTTTATCATGCACCGTATGGCGACTGTACTTCCGGTCTTCACGTACATGTCGCGATCGCCTATGATCTCGATCTTTGGCACTGAAAACACCGACCACCAACATCTCTCTTTCGTATCGTCATACGAACGAACACGCGTACGTTGCAATTTGGGGATTCGAATACCGAACATGGCCAAAAATGATTTCATTGTTCGTTCGTCGATTACGTATTTGCAACAACGATTGTAAAGACGATCTCCTTATCTTTGTAATACTTTGTCAAGCACAAAAATCTAAAGGAAACTTTCGAATACCTGTATATTCGAAACATCAAATATTTCATATTGATAGTTATTAAGATTGCGACTTCTGCTAGAATTTTTAAATATTACGTGTCTTAATTAAAAGATAATTAACAATAATTAATCCCCGACAGTATGATGAATTTAATACGCGTAAGAGGAAACGTCTCTTGATTACGAGAATGTTTACGATCTACGTATCAGCGAAGTCATCGAAGATAATTACGAGCCACGGACGCGAGTAGATGTACGGCTTGAACGATGAACTAACGACGATAATGTTGTCGATGATTCGTACGAGAAACGGGTCGTGGAATATTGGAGGAGCATCGACATCGTTGAGAGGGGACAACGAATTAAAGAAGAACAAATCGTTAAAATGAGATCGGCTTAGGGATGTTAATAATTCACGATGCGAGTTTACAGAGCTCTAGGAGTATAAAGAGAAATATCTTTGACTTTGGAAATTTAATGAAAAAAGTATAATACGTGTTCCTTAGATTTTTATGTTTTGGCGTATTAAAAGGACGTCTCGATAGTGAAATTTCGATGCTTACCTTTTTACGGGTCGCGTAAAGAGGAATACTGTATCTTAATGCTCTTACGGTTATCGATCAGCTGAAACTTCGTCCGTGGAGTACAGTGGAACCTCGATAATTGCAAGCAAACTTCGTTCGTTGACTCGTATCGATCAGGGATGATCATTTGTCAACGAGCAAAGTCGGAGGTGGAGGAAACGCGGCTGACAGTGATCAGAGATAGCGAAGCCGTGCGCTGTAAGAGCGGCTCCTTCTTATTGGTTCGTTTGCTATGTTGCTGGAATATTCAGCCCCGTTTTGCAAAAAATTACCAAGGTTCCACCGTACTTGGACGATCGATAACAGAGCGTCCGTAGCGTTATAAAAATAACGTTTTGCGTCGAGAAAGAAGTCTCGTTATTGGCCTGCGTCGTACAAAGAGTGTCTACGCGATCTCACCGACGATGTTGAGCTTGATGATGTGACTCTTCTTCGGATCGGTCGAGATTTGGCACTCGTACTCGCCCTCGTCGCGTTCCTGGACGTACTTCACCTGCAGCGTCCAGCTGTCCACAGCGTCCACGAACAGCGCCTGGAACCTCTCGTCCGGGACAAACATGGTTTTATCTACGGCGAGGATATGGGAGTCCCTCCTTCTGATCCACGACACCTTTCACGTTTCGGGAACAAACAAGATAAACATCGATCGTATCGTTCAAACGTTCTTAAACTCGACGCTCACGTTTCTATTCTTTGTCACGAAAATGCAAGAACAATTGGGAAAGTGTACCTCTATTTGATACTCGAGCTTAATAATCTTTGGAGCAGGCGGAATAATTTATGCAACCCAAGAATTTTTATAATTGGAAGCGCAGGATGAATAGGGTATCATGTCCGCACGAAAATATGGTCGACGTTACGACGCAACGTGTATTCCACGGAGAAGGAAAGATTGGTAGCGGAAGAAATTGCGAGCTAAATTGTGTCAGTCATCTTGGTCAGCCTTCGTACGATCCGCGTCTGATTAAAAGTTACGTGACACATTCTACTTTCTCGTGATTAACGATCCGGGGCTCGAGAATTCTGACGATCTTTCGTTTTTCGTTACTAATTTCCATTCCCGTTTCTTAAGAATACGCGTTCTTTCGATTTTGAAAATTACTTAAAAGAATATACATACAGGGTCTTCGGCCAACCCTGGGGGACTATAGAGGCTAAAATAGAACGAAAATCAAGGATACTAATTTGTTGATTGAGGCTTCGTTAAAAAGTTATAGAAACATTTCCGGCCACACAATATATTTTCGGTAAAGAATTTTTTTCTCGAAAGTACGTAGGATTTATGGGGTATGTGTAATTACCAAAAATATTTGTAATTGACCCCTGCAATCAAAAATAATTTTTTTAGAATGATTTGAAAAATTTTTTTCCCGTCGAAAAATTTCACAATTTCTCGAATTTTTTTCTCTAAAGTGGGTAGGATTTCGGAGGTATGTCTATTCACCAAAAATGACTGTAATTGACCCCTGAAGGCGAAAATAATTTTTCCAGAATGATTTGAAACTTTTCATTTTCGCCGAAAAATTTAGGCACCTATTTTTCTTAAAACTACCTTTTTCATTTTTAGTAATTTTGTTTGACGCCCTACAGAAAAGTTGTCTAATACTTTTTTGTAGGTACCCATGGGCTCTACTTCAGAAAAAAGTTTCATTGAAATATATTCACAATTGTAGGAGTTATGGCTGTTTGAAAATTGGACCATTTTTATGGGGTTTTTCTCATTTTGCGGGGTCAAGGACCAACTTTTTGAATATTTTTAGAATTTGTACATATTCTCCATCAAAATACGCGTAGTTTGCTTTTTTAAACATTAAAATCGTCCAATCCGTTCAGAAGTTATAGCATTTTAAAAATTCGCATGAAAATTCAGTGAAACATATCGATGGTATAGTCAGACATTATATTTTCAGAAAAGAATTTTTTTCTCGAAAGTGGCTAGGATTTCGGGGGTATTTGTAATGACCAAAAATGATTGTAATTGAGTCCCGCAACCAAAAATAATTTTTCCAAGACGATTTGAAATTTTTGAATTTAATCGTTAATAACTTTTTAACGAAGCCTCCATCAACAAATTGGTATTCTTGATTTTCGTCTTATTTTGGCCTCTAGAATCCTCTATTAAAATTTTTCCCAGGAATGGCCGAACACCCTGTATATATATCTCCGAAACTCACCAAAAAATGTTACTTCTCGCGATATTTTTTCCCCCTCCCCAGGGACAGGTAGCAGAATACTTGCAGCGCACGATCGTTCGAAGTAAAAATAGAATCGAAAGGAAGGAGCGCACACGGCCGCGATCGTATATTTTTCTCATCAGTTTCAACGAGAAAAGTCAATACGGCACTTCTTTTTTTTTCTCGACGAGGAAGCGCCACGGAGAGTATTAATCTTTTCTACTATACATCCCGCTCCATTGTTATATTTTTCGCGGATGTTTCTTCGTAAAGGGGGAGAAACGAAGAAGGGGGCAGGGAGAGGGGGATGGGAATAAAGCGATAGAGACGTTTCTGGCGATGGAGTGAAATTCAGGCTGCGTCTGGGAGGATTCCGGGCGAGGTTCGTTCGATGAATACAGACAGGAACTGGAAGTCGAAAAAGCGCGGAAAAAGCTGCCCGATGGGGAAAAAGAGCGATGGCGAGCCCGTTCGACTTTCCGATCTCGGTCGATCAATCTTCCCTCCCTTGTCTAAGGTTAATTTATCGTCCGTCGATCGGGGCTCGCTAACGTTCTTTCGTCGCGGCTCGCGTTCGCAAGAAAAGCATATTAGGAGTACATTCAATTTATTTGCGCGATAAGTATCGCGAACGCCTGGCCGAGGCCGATTCAACGCACGGCAGGAGGTGTTTCTACGATGTAACGACGACTTATGGTCGAGTAGAAGTTGTAATCAACGAAGTGGAGTAAGTGCTCCTATGGCTCGTGGGGGCCGAGTAATACGGGGAAGGAATGGTAGTAATTTCACTCGAAGAAAAATTTGTTTGCGTAACTCCGTGGCATCGGAACTAATGAACGCAGTTTCAACGTCGACTTCTGAGCTGCAATTATTACGGGGGGAACTCGAAACTAAGTGATATCGGGTTTACTTGGCTTGGAGCTTTATAAATAATACCCACGGAGTGAACCCGATATCGCTGAGCTTAGTGTTTCCATGATTCGAAACCATAAAATTCGCGAGTACTTCTTCTACTGACTTCTGATTAACTGTTGATTTAAACGATCGACGATGGAGTCCGCTGGTCGAGTCAACTTTATTAGAATTAAAAAGATATAATTCTTCTTTTTTTAAAAGGAAATGAAGCAAATTTGATTAGCGTCTGCGAAGTGATCGCGTTCGAGTTTTAATTTGCATTCTACTATCTTTCTGTTTGAGTTGATGCAGAAGCGTGTTCGGTTGAAGTTCTCATAAAGAAGTAAGTCCAGCAAAGTGATCTGATAAAAGCTTCGAGGGGGGCTTTCTACACTACGGTTCAATCTTTTATCAAAACATATTCAGAGTTCTAAGACCACAGAATTATAATTTCATAGCGAAATACAGGGTGTTCTTAAACTGCTTGATCACAATTTACTGGCGTATTTTACGAATGTGAAGATGTGGTTTAATATATGGTTTAAAATTGTAAGTTAAAGCAACGTTGGAATGTTTTTACGTTATGCTTGGTACAAACTAAGATTGTTGTGCTAGCAATTGGTGTCCAAATATGGTCATTTATAATGTTGAATAACGTCAAAATCTATTCGTTATATTGTATATTTTCAATTAGTTGTTTTTTACGAAAACGCAAAGCTCGTGAAACGGATGATTTTTATGGCTCGTAGAGCGAGACATGAATTTACGGCCCAGAAGAATGGTCCGTTTCAAAGGCTTTATAATTTATAGAGAAATTTACGTCTTGCTTTACGAACCAGGAGAATCGTCCATTTCAAAGGTTTATGTTTTCGCAACAAAAAATAAATTCATAAATTTGTCATGCTCTGCGGGCCAGAAGCATCATCCGTTTCATGGATTTATCGTTTAAGGATTCTTGCGCGGAAGAGAAAACTCATGATTATTAAATGTAAAACCTTACAGACGTTAGTATATGACTCCACGACTCGGTATAAGGAGCTTCCGCGACCCATTTTTGTCTCGTGACCCGTCAGTCGCGAAACACTGACACTTCTGCATTTGAATAAAAATAACCGTGTAGATTTTAGCTATTCTTAATATCGAAACTCGCGGAATTCGAGTGACACTTTCGGTGGGAATAAATGGTTTGTCGCGTGTAAATGTCCGCGAACGTGTAATTCGTACAACACGAAAAGGAAACACTAGCGCGCGTTTCATTGTCGTTACGATCGATAGAACGGGGGCAGCTGATGTTTGATCAACTAATTCAAGAACAAATCCCCCCAACAAAGTAATGTATTCGAGCATTTCCCGGAACGGAACACGGAAATGCAGGGAACAATGTCGGGTCGGGCACGTGTTCCGCGAAATTGTCCGCAAAGAACAATCGCTTTCAATCGTGTTTCCGAGTGTGGCGGGCGCACAATGGCCGTTGACAGAAAGTCAGCGGTAAAAGTATGTTTAATTCCGCGCGCGATAAGTATCGGGGGTGTGAAGGGGTAGCGCGGCGACGGCGGCGCGGGGGTTCGCGACCCTTAAGTACGCAACCGAACGATTATACAAGGGTCGCGTGTCGCCAGACACTTAGTCCTGGCTCTCTTTCGACGTGTGTACAACTTTCGTTGCCGTATACACAAAGAGGAGGGGAGGTTAAAAGTTCGCTAACGAGCGATACGGGACCGCGTACGAAAAGTTTTACTGCCGCGGCAGCGTCCCGGGTCGCTTTTCAAGGGACGCCCTTAAACGCGCCCTTACCAGGCCCGAACTCGTTCCCCGTCGACGCTGGATCTGGGTTACCTTGTCGCGGGTAAAACGTCTCTTTTTCCTTCTCCCTCTAAAAGTCGAACTCGCTACGCGAACAGTGGCTCGCGGAAGCATTAACAAAACCCGACACGGCGAAACAAAACATCCAAACGAATCGCTGGGGGACGATCCTTGACGGAAAAACGAATCGAGAACTATGAATAACATTTTTTCATTCGGGACTTTCGTTACGAGATAATCGAATTTCAAACGAAGGGAGTTCGGCTGGCGCGTCTGACCATAGCTCGATGTTTCTACTTAGAAAATTTTCCAGCGTTATTCTTTACTTTCTCGCATAAGGTCGTACTAAAAATAATAAAATACTACGTACAATACCGTCTCAAACATTTCTGACGGATTCTCTCAAAATGTATTATTAATATATTGTAGGAAATTTGTATTGAATATTTGTGCAAAAGGGTTAAAAGTGAAGGAATGGGTAACCAGGGACAGCGAGACAACAGGGAGAAAGACAGACGTGATTCTTCTGTGATATTAATTTGTGTTGCTAATTATTTCAAATTCGTTTATATAATTAGATCATTTGCACGTTTGTCCTAAATACAATTCTCTTTGTTAAATCCTACAATATTATTTAATTGATGTAATCCTATATTTGCACAGAGCTATTCCGTATTCAATCTCCATCCGTTGCGTTTCTCGTAATTTTTGCACCGGCGCTTTAACTATGTAACAGTCTGTATTGCAGCTTAATGGTCTTAGGGGACACTGCACCGGGAGCACGCGATAAATGATCTATTTATCTGTCCATCTATTTCTCTCTCTCTCTCCCCCCTGTCTGTTTCTCCTTCTCCCTCTTGGGTCATAAAATTCGCGCGGCTCGTATAATCCCGTTCTAACGGCCGCGAATCCGGACAGATTAGACTTTTATAGTTGAGCGTAAATTCTGTAACTGAGAGATATCCGTTCGGACCGTGCGTATCAGGTTATCGTCGCTATTTCGATTATTGTAATAGCGCGAGCCGGACGTTTCTACGGCGCGAAATATCGATGGGGCAGCGTTAGAACGCGCGGCGGGAACTTTTTCGATGGCGGATCAGCGAGTTCATGGAAACCGACGAGTCGACGGTCGCCGCGATACCATCGACGTCGGGTCAACAGAAAACTAGGTATTCGCGTGCAAATAAATCTGCTTTATCTGGGCGCAGGCGGCGGCGGTATCCGGTCGTGCTTTTTGCAAGGAACGGGGACGAGATAACGACGCTCGAAGTTAGCGAATGTTTCATGATCGACCAGGAAATTAAGGAATCCGTAATTTGCCCGTCGGGGCACGTGCATCCTCCGCGCACCGTGTGATATCTTCATCTGTTACGTTGTACAAAGTGTTTCGGGAACGATCCGCCACGGTGCAAACTAAACAAACAAACACGGTGTAAACGCGACTTTAATAGCGCCTCGTTCGGTCTCTAGAAACGCGTCGAGTTCGATAAAAGCGGACTTTGAAAACTGTAAAATGTTATTCAATTACACTGCTCGTAATATTCGGGGAACGATCGATTTATCGTTTCAACAATTCGATTTCAAAGTTATCTCTGACTCTTTCCAGGAGTACTTTAACAAATACGTATAACGTACTATACTGAACTTTTTTATACGATAAAGTAATCGAAAGCACCTAGAAACTGATAATGCAGTGTATATTTGACGCGTTATAACGCGACGTTTCGACCTGGTATCAGGTCCTTTTCAGGGTGAATTTAATCAGGAAGGTTTTCTTAAGGAAATGCGGATAATCTCTTCTTTGAAACGAATCCACCCTTTTAGAGGTTCAACTTCCACGAGGCATATTTGCGGGCAACATGCTTGAAAAACATATTTAGGACGCCTGTCTTCCACCAAGTGCTCAATTAAAATTACAACGAAGCAGAAAATCGTGGACGGTGGAACTTGCTAAAAGGACGGATCCATGCCAGAGAAAAGATTACTATTTTAGTAGGTTGTGTCGATACGAAATAGAGCATTTGGAATTTAGAAGCATCGAGAAGCTTGTTGACGTTATTTTTTTTTTTTTATTGTTTTAGAACAAATCGCTAACTGGTTTTTGTGTTTGTATGAGAATTCGTCTATTAATTATTGACGAACGTGGTCCGATATCCACTAGCAATCCCTGGTTTAGTTCAATTACCATCGAGACTGGCAATTGTATTTTGATTGGATTTTAGTTTTCTGATATTTGTCATCGTTTCCACGGACAATTAAAGTTTCAATTTAAGTGTTTTATCGTGCAATCGAGCACAAGTTTTAGATGTGACCGTTATATGAAATTCAATGTTCCGAAGGGAATCGATAAATCAACCAGAACGTAACTTCATCTTTCTTTTCCTCTGTGCTTGTTAAAGATAAAGTATCGACGATTAATTTAAAATTGAAAATCGTTTATTCGACGTCGGTTGATTCTTTACTCGAGTATAAATTAGCATGGAATAATCGATGCTTTTCGAATCCGTGTTTAAACGGACTCGTTTCAGTTTGTGGAGGGTTCTGTATATATTAGAAACTTCCCCAAGAATTATAAACAACAGAAATTTACGCGAACGTTTCGCTGGAAGCTTATCACTTACTCTTAAAGTTAGAGTGTCTGCAGGCAAAGGTTGTGGACTTACCGATTTATTACCAAGCTGCCGCACTTTGCAGGGCAAGTAAGCATGCCTTCCCAACTGGGCCGTGATGTTCGTGGGGGTGTTTGCGTCGAAATACGGCCCTGTGTAAATCCCGTCGAACCTCTTCACCAACGAATGAGACCTTGTGCTCACCCCTGAAAGATTCGATCAGCTTTTAGACAATATCGTCTTTATCAAATTCAATGTTTCGAACCCAAGAACTTAAAATCTAATAAATATCTAGGAATTATAATAGAAATCAAAACCATAGATTCATTTTGAAATTATCCTGAATAATTTCTAGAACCACTATCTGCAGACAAATTAGTTCCCAGGAAACTGCAATATTGCATTCAATGAAATCATAATCCGGAGTTAACAAGCGTACGTATTCCAATTGCACGAGCTAGCAAAGCTTAGTCAGCTTTCGGCGCTTTTCTATTTTTAACGGAATCTTATACGATGATTAAATTTCTTTAATATAATCGTGAAATTAATATCGATTCTGTCAAGTGTCGTTCTAAAAATCAAAATTGATTAAAAGACACTACTAACGACGTGTCTGATTAATTTTACGTACCAGTTGTCCGTTGCTAGGATCTATAAATTAAACATCGATTCAATTAAAAATTATTGCTCGATACAAATGTTCTTACGGCATGGTTTGTAAATGATATAATTTGTTTGTTTCATAGTACGATGTGTGAGGAAGATATTAACGTTTGTTATAAAAAATAACCCCAAGTGACGAGTTACTAATATTGCGTCTCATTTATCCCCTGCTATGATTTATGTATCGTTATTGGAGTAATCTCAAATTCATTGCTTAATACCAATACTCATGACTCTACAACTCCTCTCTGAGGAATATTGGTCGACCGTTAGATATCGTTGTACGTACGTAAACCTGCTGAAATACACCCCAAGTGAGTTGCCTAACTAATAATGCACCCCGTTTGCTTCCTGTCACGGTCTTGGAATTAATTATGAACCGATTAAATTCGGAATTATAAGCCGGTAGAAACGCTGCTCGAATTATGACGCAACGACAATTGACAAATATTGTTTAAAAAATTGACGAGCTGCCACAAGATCATCCGAATTATTTATTTACGGGTGTAATACTTTAATAAACGGCCCAGTAACGCGTAGCAAAATTATTAAAACTTTAGACGCGTGCAGTTCCGAAACTATTAGTGCTTTATGCATAAATGAACCACCGTTAGAAGCGGTGAACCTTCCCCTTTAAAACGGTTTTTGGTTTTTGGCGATCCGACTTACCGTTCTCGAGATATCGTAATTTATGTGAAAGGGTAATTTTTTAAATTCTGCTCTCCGTCTTACGAAAGCCTATTAACGCGTAATAAAAATACTAAAAGTTTAGACGCGTGTAGTTCCGAAACTACTAGTGCTTTATCAATAATTGAGACATTATTAGAAGCGGTAAACCTTCCCCTTTAAAATGGTTTTTTGTTTTTGACGATCCGACTTTCCGTTTTCGAGATATCGCAATTTATGTAAATGGTAATTTTTCTTAATTCGACTATCGCTGTCTTCGTCTGACGCGTCGCGCCGGACCTCTCTTTCTCGTACGTGACTCGTGACCGTCTGGCCGACTGACCTACTTTTTCAATGTGCGCGCGCGGTCAACGGCCTTGACAAGGCCGCAGCGAAAAAGTAAACAATCTTCGGACCCTGATATTTCCGGAACTAGCCACCGCATCGACGCGAAACTAAAATCGCTATATCTCCGGAACTAATAAAGCTATCGACTCATACAAACTCTCATTTTAAAGGGCATTTCATCCTCCATCTGATGAGCACAACGACAATTACTATTTATGCTATCTTCCATGTTTATTTTGTTATTTACTCCAACGTTTTAGAGGGAGTTCATTTTAACGTTCGAATTTTGAAGCATTTACACTAATCTGACAAAAAAATGTTTCGAATGAAAGTTGATGGGCACTTTGAGAAGAACAAAGTGCAATAATAAAAATTCCGAAAATTGCAAAAATGTAAATGTTCTCGCTAAGTTCGAGCAACTGTGAGGTATATTTGTACACTAATAACATTTATTATTATGTCGCGACACTTCCTGCGCTCGCCAGCAGAGGGCCACGTTCTCTCACAAGTGCTCGACCGATTACCTATTTCTATATCACGGTTTTACGAGTTACGAACCGATTACAATCGTCATTATTGCTCGTTACAAACGCTTTCCGTTTCACGATAGGTTCCAAGATGGACATTAATTAATATCAGGAATTCTTAGAAAGGTGTTACGATACGGAAACGCGTTTCCACGTTATCGCCCAGTTTGCGCAGGCACACGATACGTTTACCGCGGCTCCTCGAATCGTCGGGAAAAGTTCAACCCTTAACCAGAAACGTCGACAGCGTCTTAGAAGAATACATTAACATGATTCCCCCGGACCCGCGCGAGCTTGTTACCTCGGGCGAATTTACATTGTACGGATCCTGGTAGCGTTGCCATGATGGAATAATAAAAGGATCGCCGGAATATAGTGTATTTGGTATTCGTGACGTCCATACGCGCGGCTTCCCTCTCTATCCGGCATTTCACCCCTTGCCTTTCGGAATAAATCCTATCAGAGCTTCTGCCAAGCCATCGTGCCTTGGGGAAATGGATACTAATCCCGGGGATCCCGATTCGGATGGATCCGAAGGCGGATCAGCATTCCGGCCCGAAAAGCAGCAACGTGGGCTTCGTTCCAACGACCTTGAGGGCCCACATCCGGTCTATCGCCCAAACTATAAAGGAAGCACGTATTTGTTCGCGCATCGTATCTTTCCTACGTGATGTGATATCATACACGACCTCGAAAGGAATTCATTTCCTCTCCAGCTTTTTTTTTATTATGCCATACAGGATGGACCACCCCGAACTGTGATCAGTTTCGATTATTCCCTTGTTTATGGGACGATCGAAAAACTTTTATTCCGTGGCTCAGAGATTTCTGAGATTACAGTGAATCATTCGTTAACACAAGTGATATATGTAATCGTAGTATCGCGAGAAAAAATTCGTATAGAACCCAATAATAGTAGACCCAATGCAGTATTTCCGTGCACGGCGAAAAGGCAACTCGTAGCTTCTGGTTCAAACGGTAGTGTAGCTGTCGGGGAATCATTGTTTCCGTAAAAAAAAAAAAAAATCGTAAAGTGTGGTCGGAGTAAGCAAAACGTCGCAAAAATTGGACATCCGCGCACTGGAACAGAGTCCTTTGAACCGAGAAATCCAAGCTCCAAGTATTTAGGTCGCGCCGAAGAGCATTTGCCCCGTCCATTTGCAGAAGAGAAAACTTTGCCAGAACGTGTTGTTGCCACTGGCAAAACATGGTGGTTCAGTCATGGCGTGGACACGTTTTTTAATATTCGGTGCAGGCGGACTGATAAAAATAATTCCGTTCCATTCCATTAGACCGTGCTCGTTTAAATCTCGCTGCAAGAAACGAAAGAGAACGCGGCAGCGATTTGAAACTTTCGGTCAGTAAATCTTCGATTTACCACTTTGTACCGCGCAACCTGAAATATAAGGTGTTTCATAACACGCAGTATCCACTTCGCTGGACAAAGGGTGTAAAAACAGTTCGTATAAACATGTGGCCCGTTTGACCTCGTTTCCGAGTAATAGCCAATTTTGAGCTCCGGTAAGGTATGGCTGTTTTCCTTTATAGGGATTGCTCGAAACGGCTACCTTCGTGTTACGCCCACGTCGTGTTATAGACTTTCTCGATCTTCCAAAACTTCTAGACCCTCCTCGGATTTATGCTGCACGCGTCCACGAAGAATCTCAACGCTGGTCGGTGTGGGATAATCGAACATTTTCAAATGGCCTCCAGGAAATAAAAATATTCAGAGTATTTAAATATAAATTGCAAGCTTGGATCCAATTGCTTCGAGAACTCAGTAGCTATTTACCGACGTGATTCAGTCAAGATCAGAACGCAGGGCAAAACGTTGAACGATGGAGAAGTAAAATAGTATCGTCGACGCTCGTGAAACGGGCCGTATTTTTATATATTTTTCTGCTTGTTGTTCCCGATATCAGGCTGCGCCCTGATATTGCCAGCCTCGAGATATCGAGGGCCGCGAACGCGTTTATTGGCGACACGTTCGCGTAGTTGTCACGAATTCGTAGCGGGTCGAACGAGATATCGCGCGAAGAGAACGCAAAAATTCGCGGCCCCCGTTGTCTGCGGGAATCGAGAGGCGTCCCGATTTATCGCCGACGCTTCGAGTTCGTAAGTTTATACGAGACGTCGGGAATACGGGAAGAGCGTCGAAGGAGAAGAGCTCGATAAAACAGCTCTTCGCGGAAACTTTTTACACTTCGAAGCTATCGTTGGCAACTCGTCGTGCGCGTTATTTAACTTCGTTCGCTCCGGGCGCGTTTCCCGGCCGAACGACTTTCAATCCACTTCTGGAACCACGTTGAGGGAAATATAGAGCTCTATCGGTTGATTTAAACAGGGGTATCGAATTAATGGCCCTTTTCGCTCTTGGGTTTATTTGTTCCTACGCGGAGGCGCGCAACTCAAACGCGACAGCGTCTCGAACGTAGTGAAAACTGGCACGAAGGCTCGCCTCGTTCGCGTAATCAATGCCCTTATTACACGAACGATGCCGCACGCTTGAGAAAATTCGACGGAATCGTTGTTATATTTTTCAAACTTACGAACTGGACCGTATCTGCGCTACGAATTTGTTGGAACGTCGACGAAGGGAGACGCAACGTTCATCGAATCGAAAGAACATGTTATTAAAGTTGAAACCTGTTTATATATTATTGTATTATCCGGTAGAAAATCTGATGAAATTATTTTCTCGACGAGAGATTAAATATTGGTTTCACTCTGCTTGAATATTCGATGCAGCTTTTTGGGAACAGCAGTTCGCAAATGCGGTTTACGAAAATCAATTTAGCGATCCCTGGCGTAAACTGTTGCTTGACAACGGTAGGTTCCTGTCATTTGTCCGCGAAATAGCATCCGAGTCAAAATAACTGGACAATCGATCGTCAACATATTCGTGTTTAGCGAAACGATCAAACCGAATTCATTGTCTTTCTTCGAGAAACACCAGTGTCATTCGCAATTTTTATTTTAAATTGCACATAAGTAATTCTCGTTTAAAGCAATCGAATAAAATGTTCAACGAAAACAGAAATTTATTTATAAAAATCGAAGAGCGCTCCAAAAAATTGGACCAATACTGAACGTATTGTACTCCGAATTTGAAAACCAATTCAATACAACATTTCAAAGAAGACAATAGACCGATCTATTGAATCGTTGAACTTCACATCGCGCCTGTATTGATTGTTTATCAAAAGATTAATCGACAAGCATGCAGCGTTTAAAAAACAAGTTAAAAAAAAAATACTGTTATGCTTCAGTTCTGTAACGTAGACTCGTACGGGCGTTAATAGTTACAAATACAAAGGCGAAAAAATACGTGTACGAGCCATCGAATAAATTTTTTCCTATAAAATTCGAAATCTAGCTATATTAATTTTAATATTACTTTCCGCAGGTTCTTTTAGTCCAGTTTAATAAGAGCTAAGTGGAGTGTCGCTCTTACTCGATTCTCGAATCTATTTCGTTTTTAATTTCTCGCATTGCTTCGTCCAGACGCGATAAAAATGCCGTCAATTAATTAATTAGCTGATAATACGACGCAACGACGCGACCATCGCGAAGTAACAAGGCGACCGTTTCTTCGGGCGGTTATTTCGTTCCCCGGGAAATAATGCCAGTCATTACTGCAGCGCAAACAAAAAGTTCCGCGTCGGCCGTGGATGACGTCAGTGCAGCGAACGTGTTAAGGGAGTATAAGGAGAACGCATTAGCGGTATTGCTGTATTATTCAACATATTTTAACCGACGAAATGAAAGGGCGCTGAAAGAAAGTGATAACGCGTCGTGCAGTACCGAGCTGAGTAGAATAGGAATATATTACGACAGCCGACGAAGTGAATGAGGCGGCTCATAAACCGAACTGGAAACTGTCGTCGACCGTAACGGACTGGATACTTGCTTCATTGTTTCTGAAATCTTCAACACGTTCGAGAATAATCGACATTTTTTGGCCCAAGAATTCTGGCAGGCTTAAAAATAAATAAAATTTTACATTACATTCACATCAGAAGGAAACGTTCTTTTCCATACTAACTGTATTCTATAGTAGCTGTTATCTACCTTCGTTCGCGTTGGAGTGGAATTTTTTAATTCAATTTCGGTGGAAGAAAGTATTATTCTCGAGTCGTTGGTCTCCATTTGTTTTAATATTTGTTTATTCACTCCTATTAACTAAATTCCCAATTTGCAAGCAAGATTGCCTTCCATATGTGTTTTATGAATCAGGTATTGTTGCAAGAAATATAAAAAGTTATGAGACGAGGATGGTCTTATACTTAATCAATGAAATAGCTGACACACGAAACTGTGCAGAGACGAGAAGCTTGGCCGAGTGATTATTGTGTAATCCCCTTTCTATAGATCGACGTTCCTGGGTTTTATGTGCCATCTCGTTTCTGCTCAGATTCAGAAAAATATAAAGTATTCGCAAAAATGAAACACAACGATACGAAAGCTAGTAATTTTTCTAAACTCGAAACAGTCAGTATTCGATGTTTATCCGGTAATATTAATTTGCACGCCTGGTATGGACGTTCCGCATCACCGGATGTAATGGCCGCTGCGACAGCTTCGTAACACACTTTTCCGCCCTACGAGATTTTCACCGTTCGGATTGCTCCCGATTCCTGAATCTGATTACAGATAAATATGCCAGGCATCGACGAAATATGTAATGTATTCGTGCGTATATCATTTAACTGAAATATGCAGAGCGTATGCATTATGCAAAATAAAAAAAATGCATTTTTAAACTCCACTGATGACGAAATAAATTTCACTCGAACAACGGACACCACTTAAGCGTGACGAGCCGATTTTTAAGCAATTTACATACGCGATACGATTTCAAAATCGTGCATTTGTATTACTTTCTGCGATAAAATTACGTTACAAACATTTATCCCAATATCGGCAAACACAACACAAGACAATTCTACTCGCTTCGACGATAATTACGTTACTGTAATCTGTCGGGAAAGTAAAAATCTCACCTGGTAGGCGGAAAATTTTATTTCAGCGTTTGATTTTTTTTCTCGATTAAAGTCCCGTTCGACGGGGGTTTACGGATCGCGAGTAGAATGGAAAAACAGGTCGTTGATGATTCGACGTAGGAGGAACCCAGTTAATTGCAAAACGGTACTTAATTAATGCTGTTTACGGAATCATCGAAATTTCTGCAACGCTCGATCAATACCGAAACGCGGCAGCGTGCGGTCGCGCCGGCAAAAATCGAACGTCCGCATTGGCAAATAATATCCGGCCGTATAAATCCACGCCCTTTCGATAATGCCTGTATTCATAACATTCGGAGTCCACGGATTATCGCGTTATTGGCACCGTCGCCGGGTCTCGGTACGAAACGCCTAAGCGTTCGCGTGAGTTACACCGAGGCGATATCCGTAATTGTCCAACGTAATTTCACCGTGGCATTACACGGCACCATTTCGACGACGGGAACACTTAGCTCTCCGCGCGGAATGCCCCGTGACGGAAGCTGTATCCACGGATTCGAGTACTTTCAGGTTTTAACGGCCCCTGCAGCAACGGGGAAGCGATTACGTCGTCGACGGCACTAAATACCCCGGCGCGTCTTCGACTGCGATTCCAACGCTTGCGAAAACTGCTACTCCACGGTAAAGATACGCGGACGTTTTAGCGCGGGGGAGTAAACTACGTTTACGTACAGTATTTCAGGGGGAAAAGGGAGAGTTCAGTTCTGGGTTAAGGAGAATGTGGTACCATGAGTAAGTGGAACAGTGTTTTCCAAAGTGGCGGCACGACTTATAGGCGACGTCTTATAATCCAAAGTAGAAACGTGGACGTTCGTCTTTTTTTTTTTTAGGTTCATCTTGTCGACGATTGAAATAATTCAGGGGTGTGCACGTTTTATTTTCGCGACGAGGGTGTTAAAATATCCGATGCTTTTTAACGCTGGAACAGAGTCGAGCGAAATCTGAAATCTGGTTTGATCGCATTCGTCGTGATACGATTACGTGTACTCGCGCTGTAATCACACGGTAATTACCGGCTAATTACGGTGTAATCATAATCGTAAATCTTTAAACCGTGTAATAACTGCTTAATTACAGTGTAATTGCATGCGCAGTTATAGTTTCCAGTGGCGACCGCGATAGACGTTTGTTGAAACGATTACTAGTCGTCTGTATTAAAATAATTCCAACAAGTAGAAGACAACATTCCTAGCAATATTAACTTTTAATTAAAAGCAACTTCGATTACTTCTACCGTGAAGTATTTCTCCCGTATGACTCTACAAATAAAAACCAAGAGAGGTGTCTTGTAACTCTAATGGATA
Organism: Colletes latitarsis; assembly: GCF_051014445.1. Lineage (NCBI taxonomy): Eukaryota > Metazoa > Arthropoda > Insecta > Hymenoptera > Colletidae > Colletes > Colletes latitarsis. The sequence goes on from NC_135134.1 coordinate 48,463,652, forward strand.
GCCAGTACTCGGTTGAAGTAAAGAAGATATCGCAGTACTAATGGACTTGACATTATTTACGAACACAAGAAGAAGTAACGGTAGCTAGTTAGGTTGAGTAACCTAAGTAGATTATGGCTGGTAGACTAGTATATTCACTGTGTTAAATGCACTCAAACTTTCGAAATATTTAGAAAATTAAGCCAATCGCGAAACAAAATTTTATTCTATATTTTACACGAGAAACCATTTTCTTGTCGATTGTGTCGCGATTTCTGGGACATTCTGTATAACGTCTTGTCGCCAGCTCGACGTAGAACCGTGGACGTTAATGCAGGCAACGCAACGCCATAAATCCTGACCCTACGTCGACACTTGGTCGACGGGAGTGTCCAGCCTTGGGAAATTCCCAATGCGTCACTGTTGAAATCCGCGACCGTATACACCTCAGCTTTCAACTACCAATCACGCGACCGTACTTGTAACAATAACTAATCATCGCTGGGAAACTCCATTAGAAACCTAAATCCGCCGACAGCCGCTGTGGAGTCTCCTTCTAATCGACCTTTCGTTAAACACGAATAACGCGAGAGCTTAGACAGTTAAGCTCTAACCATTTACAAAGTTTTGAATCTCCCTCAAATCTTTCAAATAGTTTTATTAGATCCGAAGATCTGCAACTTTATTTAGTTACTTCCATTAACTTTCGCGCAATTCAAGATATTTATGCTGTTTTAAGGAAAAATGGCAAAGCTCGTATACTCATTATAGACATTTGTCAAGTTCCAATTAAAGTAAGTGCTCCAACAGTCGACCGCTTAAAAGAAAATTTTCGCGAAAACTTACGTACCCTTTGTACTTTTTACGAGATGATCGCATTAAGTTTACAGAGTCGCTGTTCGTTTATCATCTTTCGCGGCGAGAAACTTTCCTGATGCGCGGGGTACGTAATTATGCTAAATTTTTCTGCGGAAACTCTGAAACGTTTCGATAGTTGGTCAATTACCTGACTTTCGGTTCAGTAAATTGAAAACAGGGTACATGATTTATTTTTTAAACAAAGAAAGCTTCCACTGTCAATTGTTTGCTACTTTTTCGTCGAGATACGGAGCATCGAATTTCGCGTTGAAAAAATAATACCAGATAATCGTAAAATAAGCTCTGTTCCAAATTCCAATTTTAGAAGTTGCAATTGCGCGATCTTATCATCGTAAACCGAAAGACTTTCTCGATCGTTTTAATAATAATACACGTCCTCGAAATTTTTTCCAACGGTGGTTCGTGGCTGGCGATAATCCTCGTATTTTAATGCTACCCAAAGGAAATAATCAAGCGACATTAAATCCGGCAGGCGAGCTGGCCATGCAACGTTATTACTACACTCGATCCAACAGTTAGGAAATAATCAAGTACGACTTCCAACTTCTGGCGTCGATATCTAACAGACTCAACAATGACTGTATTTACCACGAAGAATAATTTATAAGCTGTTTCGTAACTCGTGTTTTCTATTGCATTCGTTTTAGACTTTAATTTCATTTAATACAAGCTTATAGTAGGGAAAGAAATATGTTATATACTTTCGAAAAGAGTATTTATGTTTACTTTTTCCTCTTTTGTTGTCTATCGAAGGTCCCTCACCTACGAGGATTTTAGGACCGACACTGTGTTTGAAATCGAGTCGAAGAAACGTCGCGAGAGCCGTGTTGCTTCGAAGATAAGGTTTTACGGAACGCTCAAGAACTGGAGGCTTCAAGGAGCGTCGCGTAGACCTTGGGGACAGAAATACTCTGGCTACACTTTACCCTCTCGAGCATAGAGAATTGTTGCGGCAAAGAATCGTGATCCGATGCCGTGGCGATTTCTCTCGCGATTTGCCGCTGCTTTAGCGACAATATCCCAAGAGCTGGTTGAAGGAAGACGCTGTACAACGGTGTTTTACATGAATCTGATTTACTGGCGTCGCGAGAGGACTGAATATATTTAAATAATAACCGCCGAATCTGTGCAGGGTGTTCACGAACTGGTGCCACGACTCGAAAAGATTTGTACAGGCTGTTCGGCCACCTCTCGAAAAAATTTTAATGAGAGAATGTCGACCTCTGTATCGCTTTATATCCCAGGAATCGTTTATCGGGAAATCAAGGAAACTGGTACAGTAGTGTTCGGATTATCCGGCACCCGGTTATCCGAATAACTATAATAGAAGGTGGACAAATTCGGTGAAATTAAAAAATTTCAAATCATTCTGGAAAAATTATTTTTAGTTGCAGGGGTCAGTTACAATCATTTTTGGTGAACAGATATACCCTCGAAATCTTACTCACTTTCGAGAAAAAAATTCGAATAGGTGTGAAATTTTTCGACAAAATTAAAAATTTTCAAATCGTTCTAAAAAAATTATTTTTGGTTGCAGGGGTCAATTACAATCATTGTTGGTCAATAGACATATACCCGAAATCCTATCCACTTTCGAGAAAAAAATTCGAGTAAGTGTGAAATTTTACGATGAAAAAAAAAATTTTTAAATCGTTCTGAAAAAATTACTTTTAGCTACGGGAATAAATTACAATCATTTTTGGTGAATAGACATAACCACGAAATCCTATCCACTTTCGAGAAAAAAATTCGAGTAGGTGTGAAATTTTTCGACAAAATTAAAAATTTTCAAATCGTTCTAAAAAAATTATTTTTGGTTACAGGGGTCAATTACAATCATTGTTGGTCAATAAACATATACCCGAAATCCTATCCACTTTCGAGAAAAAAATTCGAGTAGGTGTAAAATTTTTCGATGAAAAAAAAAATTTTTAAATCGTTCTGAAAAAATTACTTTTAGCTGCGGGAATAAATTACAATCATTTTTGGTGAATAGACATAACCACGAAATCCTACCCACTTTCGAGAAAAAAATTCGAGTAGGTGTGAAATTTTTCGACAAAATTAAAAATTTTCAAATCGTTCTAAAAAAATTATTTTTGGTTGCAGGGGTCAATTACAATCATTGTTGGTCAATAGACATATACCCGAAATCCTATCCACTTTCGAGAAAAAAATTCGAGTAGGTGTAAAATTTTTCGATGAAAAAAAAAATTTTTAAATCGTTCTGAAAAAATTACTTTTAGCTACGGGAATAAATTACAATCATTTTTGGTGAATAAACATAACCTTGAAATCCTATCCACTTTCGAGAAAAAAATTCAGTAAGTGGACAAATTTTTCGTCGAAATTAAAAAATTTCAAATCATCGTAAAAAAATTATTTTCGGTTGTATGGGCCAATTACAATCATTTTTGGTGAATAGACATACCCCCGAATTCCTACGCGCTTTTGAGAAAAAAATTCTTTACCGCAAATATAATGTGTTAGAGATTTATGATTATATTCTTCGTTTTTAAGTCGAATAATGGCGTGTTCCCCCTCATGGAAAAGTCGACAATTTATTTTCCTATGATGTCAATTGAAATATTTATGATCCATCCGGTTTGAAAGTGAATTTCAGAAATGGTACGAGGATTTTCAGGTGGCCAGTCATGGGTATTGCGAATATTGAATAGTATAGTTGGATTCGGTTCATGGAATACGAGAAAAAATTGTTGCAATGGCAAAATGCCTTCCGTAAAAGTAATCACGATCCATCAATCCCTGCGTACGACAGCCGCAATAAGGATGGGATTTGTTCTCGTGTCATATTCGGAAAACAATTTTTTCCAGAACACTACGCTGAGAGACAAGTTAACTCGTGCATATTTCAGAGTTTTCTTGTACGTTTTGAAAAAAAAAAAAATGATTCCTCCGCGAGCGTTCGTTCGACTCGTTGAACGACCCTTGTATCGGATTCACGACGATTTGAATACCGATCTTTGTAATATCTAGCAGCCATAGATGTGACGCGCACCTAATACGAGGATTATGTCCGTGTACTCTCGATTACTGTATGCAGACATATTGACGGAATGACGAGGCCTGAGAGTCTGGATAGGAAACGATAACAAACCACGATATTGGTAATGTTTACGGTTGTAAATGCAACGAAAATTAGTCCACAGCATAGTAGAGTGCGCGTATTCGATATTAGTTTATTTGGAAATCAAGTCTCCTACTAAAAATGTCATTTCGATCGTATGACTTATCTTTTCACTGATTTCGTTGAATTAAATTTATTTTCGAACGAAAAATAGGATCATTAAAAATTGCTGGGAGAATAAATGATTATAATTCGGGAGCAAGATCAAACGGAGCACGCAGTCATACGAACTTTTTCCATTATTGTTTCCTGATCAGCGTCGAGGCGGTTTCCGGGCTAACTAATTTGTAAAAGCTTCTCATTTGCACATAAAAAAGGTTCGATTTAGTACGTTGTTTCAATTATAAATCGTTGGCGTGAAAACGCAAATTAGAAGGTCTGCGAATATTGCGCGTTTGATTAGTGCTTATTCGCCTGAAAAATTGTCGCGTTATTCACGAGTGAGCACGATTCTGCGTTTTTGTCGATTTAAGTGTTCTATTAAATGCTGACTAACGCCTTTTATTCGAGCATTTAAGCGTTGCTCGAAAAATATTTGATGTCTGTTTGAATCGACAAAAGAAATTATATTGTTTTGTTAATTTAAACGTAATAGAAACGGTGACCTTTCGTCAGAATATGCGTGTAGTTTTTTAGTTTACGTTTAATGTGTGCGTTAATTAGCGCCTGTCGTTCGAGGATTAACGCAATTTATTGAGACTAGGTCGTGCATTGTTTCTGTCAAATTAGGCGCTATATTCAATGTTGGCTAGTGTCTGTCGTTCACGAATCGATGCAATCTATTCAGATTAGGTACGGTCATATATTGTCGTTGACAAAGTAATTGTTATATTCACCATTGATCAATGCTTTTACCAAAAATTGACGTCTCAGCAAATTGAAAATCGTTAAGCTACGTTGCGTTTCACGCAGTTTTCCAAAATTCATTCGACGTTCGGTAATTTGATACTTTGACTTTTCCAAGCGATCGTTAATAACAAAGTAAAGAAATTCGAACTAAGATTAATATCCTATATCAACGCACAAGATGTTTCACGCGACTGGGCGGAACTATATCTTGGAAAACTGTTAAAGGCAGGACAAATTTTATTAGGCAAATTTAAGCGATGTAATATCGTTCCCTTTATGTCGGAACCATAAACGTGCAATTCAATAAATTCTGGAATTCAAAGTTTTGGCATTGTTAAACTGAACAATAACTCACACTCATGAATCAAGCGTGGGAGTATAATCACCATTGTTATCTAACGTACACATTTATGGTTTTGGCATTAAGTTAGGAACAGAAAAGACATTCGAGTGTACAAAATACATCTGCAAAAAGGTAAAAGTTTTCACATTCACGATTCTGGCACACTAGAGAAGATACGCTCTACATTTTTGTATCTTGCAATTGTAGTACAATTTTTGTTGCTGTTAGGTGATTAAACTTTTCTTTTATAGAAATATATTCTCTGTTTCTAGCTTTTAGAGTGCCAGATTCACTTTCTAAGCTCGAAGTCAGAGGCTCAGGTTCTTACGACGTTCTTGGAGGCGACACTTCTTGGTTCAATCTTCAAGGTAGTCACGTTCTGGCTTTGGTCTCGACTTTATGATCGTAGGTAAGACATCTATGAATGATTCTGACGAACTGCTCTCTTCTCTCGCCGAACGAGTTGAACCGGATCACTGTCTTTTAACGAACGAACGCTTCCTCCCGAGATAGCTTTTTATATCCTTCGTAAAATTCTGTCACGCGCCGATATCTTTAGCCACGTATCGTTGTTTAATCTATAATGAGTTCTGTCTCCGGGCCTGGCGACAGCAGATAAGAAACTTCGCTTTAGGTTTCACGAAGTAAGTTGAATGTCGATTTATGCTGTAAACGTTTTTATCGTACGTTTTCAAGTTGCACCCTGCAATTATTGGAATACAGCTGTTGACTGATCACTCGTAACCCGACTCACACTTTCTCTCTGCGGGACCACGTCGAAACAAACATCGTATTATCGACGTGACAAAGCAATCGTGAATGCACTGTCGCTCTTATCGGAAAACTCTATTGGCTCGAACGTGAAGCGTACAATCTGCGTTTGGTTTGCGGTGAGTTAACGCGAAAAGCAACGGGGTGCTCGCGATTCACGCTTACTCGGTTCGTTTCCCAAGAATCGCAAGGAATCGGAAGAAAGACGAGACGGTGTCGCGTCTACCGTCGATTAACAAACGCTTCCAGTCGATCGTATCCCGCTAATTCCCGGCCCTGAGCCGATATCCTTTTAGCCGTATCTCGGCCAATCGTTCCACGCTCGATGAATCGATTTGCCAACGCGTTTCCGTTCAGACGGCGCGAATTGGATTGGCAATCAGTGCGCGCCGACCCGGTATCGCGTGCACCGGGGACGTGCGCGACCAATCAAAGCCCTCTCTCCCAGGACACTCGATCTTCCGGACAAAAGGATCCTTGAGGGATGCAAAATATCGAGCGCCAACGTCGACGCCCCCGACCTCGCCGCGAAACGAGCATAATCAGACGTCACCGTGGCTGCGTCTGCCATCCTCGCGTTTTTCGTCCTCGCGAATTATTCCATCCGAGATTAAATAAACGTTTTTCCCTCATATTCCGTGCCCCCGCGAAATCTGTACTCTTTACTTTATGAGCGACCGGACGATTTGCAAAAATTACCTTTATATCTCTATAAGCTTTCTTAGCAACTGGACGATCCATTTGCAAGAATTTTTCGTCGAACCGAAACGAGGGATGAAAAAAATTACCTTTGTATCTCTATAAGGTGGTAGCAAAAAGGGGCGCGTTCGTTGCACGTTCCCCGCGATGCGATCCAACTTTTTTACGTCGATAAATTTTCTATATAACAGTTGATTTAAGAACTATTTAAGATGGCAGAGTTCCGTGGTTCTTCCCTGTAGAACCAGCGACAGGTTAAGTGTAACTTTTCCAATAGTTTTCGAACCACGCTCCCAACTCTGGCTTAAGTATTAATATTACCCAAACAAGAACAAGTTGCGAAGAACACGTTCTATTACCACGCGATAGTTTTCGCGGGCTTAATAACTCGCATTTTTAATATTTCTCTGTCTCTGTAATATCAGGGAAGGTTAAAACCCGCACGGATCTACCAGTTGCTTTATTCGCTGTTCAGATTTAAACGACTCGGGATCAACGTCCGGAATTATTATAAGCAACTGAGAAATTGCCTGAGAACCGGGTATCCTTCCGCAAGTTTTCGTTTCCGTTATATCCTTAAACTGTTTCGAAACTTGCATTCTCCCGCTGACTTTCGTAACTCCTCTGACTTTTCTCCTTTTCTCGCTGACAATTTTATCGACTCAGCCTCTCTCACCTTTCGAATAATTAACGAACAATTTCCTCGAGATCTTAGAATCTTCGTTTCTTCGAGTCAACATCATCCAAAGTTCTGTTTTTCGCAATTTAATTGTTTTCTGTGCTTTTGTACTATATCGCGACCACTCGTTGATTAGAAAATTATTCAACTTTGGATTTTCCCGGCTCGATGGATCCTCCTCGATCGCGTTGAATCCTCGTTCTATTATTAAGCTGGTCACGCGGGATGGTCTTCGTTGATCCGTTCTTGGTCTTTCATTTAACATCCACGCAAACAATTTGCCGCACGCGTGTAATAACTACCAGGTGTACGTGCGACGCCGACGACACTCGGTTGATTAAGGCTTTTGATCCTAGCTGCGCAGAATCTGCTAAGTGTGAGATTGAATATCACCTTCGTATGCTTCCGCGCTGGTGCAATTTACATGGTTTGCAACCTAATCCCTCCAAATCCTCATTGTTGGTTGTTGGCTCCCACTCTCTCTCCTACGTAACTTGTCTTCCTTAACTGTTGCGAGTGATTCGACTCTCCTTGCAGCCCAACCTTTCATTCGACGTCTCGTCTTGACGTTCGATTTACTCTCAACGATCTAAATTAGTAAGACAACTCCAGAAAATCAACCTATATCTTCCCTTAACAGATTCACCAATCGCAGAACCAAACGTACCGGTTCAAGTATTCTCACCTTTTTTAAAATCTGTAATCTTTAAATTTAATGTAACATAACTTAATGCCATAATTTAAGTATTGTATAATATGAGGCTTAAATTTCGAGTTATCAACGGTCCGTAATCGTTTGATTATTATATTACGAGACGAATGTTATACGTTCCCTTCTGAATTCGTAACAGATAGATCCTCCACTCGACGATCCATCACTGTTGTCTTCGTTTACAAGATCCTTCATTCTGGAACACCTATATATACTTATTTAATTTCCTTCCATCCAATGCGTCTTCGCACACCACGATTGCTAAGTTTCGTCTACACCTCTCCTATCTCGCTTCTAAATTCCAACTTTTATTGTCCGACGCGTCGTCCAACTATTTCAACTCCAGCCCTCGCGACGTGCGTTCTTCGGATTCTTTTGCTTCTTTTAAACGCGTTGCCCGTAATTTCATTCTGCCCTATTTCTCATAACTCTTCCTCTCGCCCTTTCCTCGTGCACTTAGCAGCGACATCCATTTTATTTTCAAACTAGGCTCCACCAGTTTGAGAGTCGATCGTAAGACAGTTTTAGCCGTTCGCGGTATTTTCCGTTGTTTGCTTTATTCGTTGTTTCGTCGCGATGCAGACGCTACATAAATAAATGAAAGCAAATAAATTATTGTCCGCGACGTGCCCGGGAATCGTGTTTCACGCCCAGATTATCGCTCGACGAGCACGAGGAGAACGAGTCGGCGAGAAAGGGCGTAAAAGGGAGCAGACGGGTCGCCGATGTAATGCGGTATTTATGGCCGATTTCAGCGTGAGATATCGTTCGTAAATTTCAGGGACAGGGAGTCGTCGCACGAAGGTAAACAGAAAGGGGCTGAAACGTTCCGTGATTAATCCTAGATCAGTACACGTTGGACATCTTTTCGCGTGTAAAAATACATCGCCCCTAAGTAGACGCGCGTGGGGTCTGGCGGACCCCCAAAATAGATCATGTTCTGCTCGACATCGAAAGATTATGGGGAAATAACGAGATAATCGAATAATTTTTATTTTACTGGAAAACGCTGCTGGCCAGAAAATTATTTCCGTACAAACGGATTTATATTCTACGCGAATTACCTCAAAATTCACATCGAAACGTCGACCGATCTCGTCAATATTAAATAAATATTTATCGTTGAATAAAAATATCAAATTTTGCGTATTTCATTTTCTCCTTTAACGCAAAATGTTCTAAAATTTATCGGCGTCGAGTAATATAAACCGTTTTCGAAATACGGCGGGTCGATTGAGTAATTACGAGGAGCGAGAAATTCGTCAAATTTTCCACGTACTTTTGGATATTTCCATTAATTACTCGGAATGTAATTGGAATTTCGAAATCGAACGTTTATTTAAACTTACCGGGTCGCTTTGGAAACTTAAAAGTTTACATAATTCATGTACACGTAGCGCAAAAGGAATATTTTAGACGTTTTATCGAATAAAAAGTGCATGAATTGTTTCTACGTTTCAAGTAAACGAAGCGTCGCTGCTACTTATCGGCCGAGGATGTTAAGAGGAAGAAGGGTGGGTCGATATCCCCGTTACTATCAATTCCATTAAAAATCTGCATAAAATAGTAAGGTTTCCAAATTTTATTTGCAACAACTTTTGTTACGAGTGTTTTTACTGTAAAAGTTACGGCAAGCGAAATATCATAAATTTGATGGCTGGCACACGACCCCAAAACTCTCCTACTGAGAAAGAATTTCACGATATAGCTTATATTTTAAGTCGATCTATCTTATAAAGCTCCAAGTTTCATTACGGTTGCTCCAGTTGCACGATACGATAAGAAACAAATAACGTAACTGTAAAAATACGGTAAAAATTCATATCGATAATCGAGTTATTTCCCCCCCCCCCCCCCCATGCTATAAAACTGTCTTATCTCGAAGAAATGAAATAATGTAAATGTTACGTAAAAATTAATTTCGCAACTCCCTTTCTGTGTCTGCACAAAAGTAATTTTATTACGAGTCTGGGTTGAATTGGAGTTCGCTGTCGTCCAATCTGTACCGCGAGGTTAGATTCATTATTTTAAATGGAAAACGTTGAGGACAGAAATGGTACCAAAAGCTCGTGGTACAGTTATTTCATAATTGATATTTAGAGGTACACCAATATCACTTCTATATTTTCAATTAATGCTCTCTTCAAAATTACTTTACCAACATCCGCTCCAAGCGAATTATTTCAGCGACATGGAATGCAAAAATATATGATAGAATATCAGTCGTTAATGGTGAGCCATTTTTATAAGAACCGCCTTTAAACTGATGTTGGGGTAGGTTTCGTAACACCACTTTAGTTGCACCCTGCCTCTTATGCACGTTTCGTTTCGCCCTTTTCACACTACACATATATCGTTCCTTCTTCATGTAATAATAGAAATAATATTTGGAAGTCGTTCTTACTCGATCGTCGTTTCAAAATAAGTCGAAACGACGCGGGAAATTTGTTTCTCGCGCAGCGTTATTTTTATGGGAATCGATTGTAAAAATCTATCTACCTGCAACAATGTCTTGTATAAAATAACACGATGTTAATAGTTGTTTATCACTATCGGAATTAGCCCTGTTATCGTCCGTGCTACTGGTATTAGCTATTAGTTTCCATCGAACAAGACACGGGGTTAGGTTAGTCGCCTTTGTCCGAAGCTCGCCTTTACGTATTGTGCGACAACTCCGATATAATATGTACACTTTGTGGTACTTGTGCAATAAAGCCATTATAACGATAATATTGATACTAATGATATTTATAATAACAATAATGTGACACGATGCAACGACGTGGAGAATACAAATACGGTGTTCCATGAAACGGTTCAATTCGTTCGAACGATAAAAGCAGTATCTGTCGATAATTTCTAACTACGCTTTCTGCGAGGACAGGCGAACAACTACTCGGACAGAAAAACATCTGTAACTCGGAAACAAGGCCAGGCTGGACAAACGTTTCCATAAACTTTTTTATCACTTTCGTACGCTGAATACGCCTCTGAAGTTACGCCTATGTTTCATGAAACGTTCCATGTAATTCTGAACTATAAATAGCGGGCTATTTTAAATTTTATTTATTTTAGTCTATCGTTTCAAGTTTTATTCCAACAATAATTCCCCTTCTCTCGATCCATCGTGATAAATATTATTAACGTCGTAACTGTTATCAGGGTAGTATTTATCCTGCGCTTTCTATCGAGGTTAATTTATTAAGTTCTTATTACCGCTGTCACCGTGTACGCAACCCTACTGCGGTGGCTCGTTATTATTTTACGTCCTTAAGGGGCGACGTCCCTGGCCAATAAATCCATCTATCTATATATCTATCCTATAAGACATATATTGTCCTCGGAATTATAAACGAGTAATACGTCCCTGAGGGCTTTAGCGATCCACGTTTTTTCTCGTTATCAATCGTGCCCGTTTAATTATTTTAAGAAACGCAACGCGCGATTATTTTCGATTAATCGTGTCTGATGATAACGTATGCATACACGACGTTCAGAGTTCGCAATACTTCCACTATGCAATAAATATTCCTACTCGTGCTACGTATAGATTTACAGTCGCGAAACTATGCAATAGACTGAAAACTTTGTCCAAATTCCACGCCTGGCGAGATTAATGATCGAAATATATCGTCAGAGTGCAGTACGGAGAAAGTTGTCGAAATATCAATACAATTTTACGCGCCTGCCGGACTCGTAACGTCAGCGAAAGCAGAACAAAGCAGAAACGTGATCTAATTTACAGAACCCTAAGACGAGATAGAGTGGAATTAGATTTAAACTAATCACGAATTGATAAAGTTACTGGTTAATTGCTACGTAATCAAAATATGCTTCTTGCCCCCTCTCTCTCTCTCTCTCTCTCTCTCGGTCTCCTTGTTCCCCTCGTGTCTGTGAAGCTCTCCTGATTATCGTTAATAGGCTTATCGTGCGTTCGAGCGTAAGAGAAACCGACGCGCGTATGGAATATTAACTGAGAATAATTACATGTAATCAGAAACGCGTACCGGTGGATTGCGTAATCGGATGAAATCGACCGTAAGGAACGGGGGTTTTAAAAAAGAAAATCGCGAAATACCGTGGAGAGGCGGGTGAAAGTGGAGATAAATTTCTCGGAAACAAAAAGAGGATTTTTGACGTATATTTCCTTGGAGACTCCCGGGCGTCGGTCGATGCGGAAAGTCGAGCCTCGGCGGGGGCGCGCTTTTCCTTTCCCCGCTTTATTAGAACGACACGTACGAGCGTTCGATGTAATTTTACGACGTCATCGGACACTAAACTCAGACATAAATCTGGATTTTCAGACACCCACCGACGAACGAAGATCGCTTTTCTTCGCGTCCCTTGCGGGACTAACGCGATTTTCTGTCTTACCAGTTCATCAAACATTTACGTTCGACTACTTCCATCGCGCGCTTCTGAGATTCCGCGACGGTTTCATGGATATCGTTCCATTTTCGTTTAATCGATCGGGATCAGGAGAATAATTATCACCGTGCTACAGACACTTCCGCTACGTTTCGCGCAATAATATTTACAGGGACGACGAGGACGATTTCCACAAGATTTATTTAAGAAAACGTGTTTTCAATCCTTTTAAATCTCACATCGTGCGAATGGAGATTCGAAAATATACTTTCGCGTATTTCAGACACGTTCTTAGATATTTTTTAACGTTATGGAGATGTTTATCAAACATCGTTGCACGCGCGAAACCGCGGGAATATAAAAAGGATTGATTTAAGCCCTTAGGGCAGTCACGTTTAAATAAATTGAATTGACTTTCGTCGTCCCATAGAATTTTTATCCCACGATCTCCAATCTGCGTAGTTACGGAGCGAATTCTAATCGAGTCTGCCGATTCTTTTCGGATATCAATGGTTTTTTCATTCCGATATGAGAAAGAAGATCGTTTCCTCTCAAACGTCGACTTATGGTCTTACGGCTTACCTCGAATAGATTTAAACGAATTCTTATCTCTGAGCGGGCGAGAAAAGATTCGTAACTCTCGTAATTTTATGATCTGTTCTTATCGTCCCTACCATATCTAATTACAGTTCATATACCTTTCTTTATATCTAATAACATTTGCAATAACACAACGATCGGCGTTGTAAAGTCTTAGTTTATCATTCCGTGTAGTAATTAACGTATGTGTTCAGGACAAATTTCCCTTTCAAATTTCGTCTGGCAAGTTAACTTTCGCGAAGATACGGCGAGTACAACGCGGATCGTGCAACGGTAGGTGTTAAACATTCATAGATCATTATGGTTCCGAGTGTTGCGAATCACGAGGGCGCAGGGCGATCGTACATCGTACAAGAAATAATGCGACAAGACCGATACATCAACGTTTTAGAAACCTAATTAATACCACAGACCGCAGAGGGTTTCCAAATGGCGTGTACACATTTATGCATGATTTCGCGACACGCCACAAATCACGTAAAGTCACGCAGTTCTTAAGCGACAATAAAACCACAATTCTCGGCTGGTCGGGGAACCCAACAGACCTTAATCCTGTCGCGAGCATTTGGGAGGCGGTAAAGTGACGTATGCCTAAAGACATCGCGACAAATAAAAGCGTTCTGCTATAGAAAACGACAGAGATTTGGAACACTGACAATAAACTCGAAGATATTTTTGTTGAAAATAGTTTGGGCCGTGAATCTATGCCAACCGTGGAATTACAATGCAACGAGTACTCACTGATCGATGCTCGAATTATATTCGATCTCGAATCTCAAAGAATCATTTTCAGTCTAAATAGAAATAATTCAGTTAGTTTAAATATAAGAAAGTACGGTAGGAGGAGGTGCACGATATTTTCCAGTCACAATCGAAGCGTAATAACGTCGCACCAAAGATGCCAGCAATTTTGCGGCCATGTTGCTTTAATCCGATGTCAAGAAAAGTTTATGGTAGTATATTTAAGTCACTGATTAATCCTTTCACTCGTCGTTCCTCGAGACGATCCAACGTAAGAGATTCAATTCTAACTTTTCTGAATTAATGTTATTAGGAGCGTCGATCACAGGGTCGCGCGAACCTAAATGTGTTCCTCTGATCGACACGTTGTCAATTACTCGTTCAATAGTAGCTTCTAAATGCAATTACTCGCTTTAACGGTCGAACGTCACGGTATTCTCGCGTTTCCTGATTTATCGATATATTTCTAATGATGCGATAATTGATGTAGCATAAGACGATCTCATCATAAATTTCTCATTGTTGGAATCGAATTAAAATTTTTAATCGTAATATCGAATATTGCTGGGAGCCAAGACGAAAGAAGAAATTAATAGCACGAATCACTGCAACACCTACCGAGTAATCTCTAGAGAACCTTCTAGAACGATGCAGAAGCTTCGAATCTACCCTATACACCAGTGTTTAGAAAATGATAATATTATAACAAATCAACGAAATCACTGTGAGGATGATATCGAAGGCCAGAAACAATTGCTTCCAAAGCAGCCATTAAAGAAACGCGGCTACCCCCCTCATCCGGCGAAGCCATTTTCGAATCTACCCTATACTCCAGTGTTTAGAAAATGCTAATATTATAACAAATCAACGAAATCACTGTGAGGATGATATCGAAGGCCAGAAACAATTGCTTCCAAAGCAGCCATTAAAGAAACGCGGCTACCCCCCTCATCCGGCGAAGCCATTTTCGAATCTACCCTATACTCCAGTGTTTAGAAAATGCTAATATTATAACAAATCAACGAAATCACTGTGAGGATGATATCGAAGGCCAGAAACAATTGATCCAAAGCAGCCATTAAAGAAACTCGGCTACCCCCCTCATCCGGCGAAGCCATTTTCGAATCTGCCCTATACTCCAATATTTAGAAAATGCTAATATTATAATAAATCAACGAAATCACTGTGAGGATGATATCGAAGGCCAGAAACAATTGCTTCCAAAGCAGCCATTAAAGAAACGCGGCTACCCCTCTCATCCGGCGAAGCCATTTTCGAATCTACCCTATACTCCAGTGTTTAGAAAATACTAATATTATAATAAATCAACGAAATCACTGTGAGGATGATATCGAAGGCCAGAAACAATTGCTTCCAAAGCAGCCATCGAAGAAACGGGTATTGTTAACGATTTGGTCGCGATGGACGTCAGACGAGCGGCTAGCCCCCTCATCCGGGGAAGCGATTTTCCGTAAGTGGTGGTCGCTGGAGCCCCGAAATCTCCATTCCGTTATAACTACGTCGGTCGGTTAATCACCGTGTGGTATAATCAGCGGGCAGCGCCGCGATTATGTTACGGCTGTAAAGTGCATAATGCATCGCGTCGATGGAGAAACTGTTTTCGCGTTGCGGATCCGAATGCGCGGCCGGCCGCGTAGTTGATATCAATTAAGAGTGTGTCCTGCGTGGGTGGCGGGAAGGGCGAACGGGGGACAGGTTTCGGCCAGAATCGGGCGGGCCAGGATTCGGTAAATTATTTAACAAAATTACCGAGCGCACGTTAGCTGCGCTAATGGCATCGGTTTGCGCTCCGTCGAAAGTTCTACGAGTGTCGTTTAGTTCGCGGTTTGGCAGGCTCCCGTGTGTATTTTACCGTCTCCCGTTTAGAAACGCTCGATAACAGCGGGCTCGGTAGCCGACGAATGGGCTGTCTTTACAAAGCGACTGACACGGATAATGAACGACACGATTGACAACGCGTCGATGTCTACTTTGCGCGGCGAAACGTTTTTCCGGGTGCCTCTCGCCGCGTTGGAACCAGACGAACTTAATGAACCCATTTTACAAGCTACTTTGATGAGAGTCCTGAGACCGTAAAGGGGGAAAGGAGAAATTATTGGAGGGATAAGGGCGCCATACGGGCCCCCCTCCTACGGAAAGGGAACGGTATCCTGGGAGATCATTGAGATAAACCATGCCGCAGGTAGCTGATCCGTGACTTAATGCACCCTCGATTGAATCAGCAGAAAGTTTCACGAACGGGGAAAGAGTAATTGCCCACGCTCACAGTGTAACCAACAAGTATTTTCACGAGGGTTATATAAGCGAAATTGATGCTTGGTTCTAGGAAGATCCAGGTAATTTCGCGGGTATCGCGGTCGCTATCTCCATACTTTTGATAGCCGCGAACCACCATAAACGACGGGGCAATAAAACTAAGTAGCAACGAGGGGTCGTTTCAACCGACATAATTGAGTTCGAAGTCCGTCGTCGAAAGGAGCCGCGAGATCGCGATAACCGGGTGCTTTATCGCGGCGTTCGAAAGGGGAACCACTATCCGAAGCGAGTCCGAAAAAGCTAACGGTTTATCATCGGCGAAACAGCCGCGAGAGATGAAATCGATAGACACGTCCCTGAACGACGTCAGAACGAAGACGAGGGAACACGCTACCCTTCTGCGTTCGCCGCCTGGTGACCCCCTCCCCCCCCCCTCTTTTGTCCCCCCGATGACGGAATCATCGAGTCGACACGGTGACCCGACGAGGACAGCCGACGAGAAAAGAACCGACGAATCGGAGAACGGGGGTAAAATACAATACCGACGGCGCGACAAACAAGGCCAACACCGTCGGATACGGCCCTGGACCAGGGGGGACCGGAGACAGTATCCACCCCCGCCACCCGGTCGGTGAAATATCTTCCGCCAGTCCTCCTCTTTTTCCCTCCACTCGCGTAATCTGGATCCTCGTGACGATCGAACGGCGGCGGAACCGTCGCGCGATCAGCTGCCGAATTTCACGCGTCGCGGCGCGGTTATCCGCGGGGACTCGCACGCGTGCAAATTTACACGCACGCACAGTTACACCCCAAAATCTGATCGATCCATCCGCAGTACAAGTATCCACAGCCCCCGTTTCCCCTCCATCCCGTCCTCCCACCCCTTTGTCACGTCACTAGCATCTTCACCCCCTCCCCCCATCCCGTCCCCCGTTTCCAACAAACCGTAGGAAAAGCAAGTCGACAGTCGACCGGGGACGTGGACTCGGGGTACGCGATCTCTCGCGCGGTGATCGACAAAACCAGCATCCTTTGTTCGCCACCGCCAGCATGTACGTCTCCGTATGCACTTTTGCTACGGATCGATCGACGATCCACGAGACCCGAGGCCAGCACGCGGCGTGCGGCGACATATGCTCTCTTACCGGTGATGCCTAGGAGAATCCAGCACACGAGGCACAAGACGTAGTAGTTCACGTAAGAGGATCTCCTCATGATGAAGGGAACAATGACGTAGAGGACGACGACGACGGATACGACGACGCGGTTCCCTTCGGCGGGTCCACTGACATCTCAGAGAACGGCTATAGCGCACCAGCACGGTGCACCTTCTCACTCCCGGTCCTCCGTCATCACGTTGTTCACCCTCCTTTTTGGCACCCGTGCTACCAGACCTCGTGCATAGCAGGCACCTCTCTCACCCGGGGTGTCCCTTTTGGCCCCTCTGTCGCGCACGTTTTATCGGACACACCACCCGTTCGGGATCCCGGTGTCGGTCACTGGTCACATTATCCTCCCCGCGATGATAACTCTCTCTCTATATATTACGGTCCGTGCACCGCGAGTGTACGTGCTCGGATCGTTTCTCGCGACGTGCGCGTCTCCTACACGCCGTGCGCCCCGGTGCCTCGTAGTCCAGGTCCGTTTTCCCCGATCACGACGAGTTGCACGACGTAAACGTCGACGGGCGCGGACGCGTCGCGTGGTTTTCTGGCCCTTTCGACCGACGGGATCCTCCGACGCGGCTAACTACGACCGAGTTTTGCGTACGGGTCGTCTGCGGTTCGTCGTCCCGGGCGAAGCTCTGAAACCGCCGGGCCTCCAGTGGCACTGCCCGCGCCCGCCCGGGGATTCCGCGCAGGCGTGCTCTTTCTCCTCTACTCTGCCGATCAGTCAGCCTCCTCCTTCCTCCAGGCCGCCTCGCTCTCGCTCCGTCCTCCTCCGTTCTTACCCCTTTCTCCGTCTCGGTCTTCTTCCACGATTACTACTACTACCGTTCCTACTACTACCTCTGTCCCCGTTGTCGGTGTCGTTGTCGTTGTCGTTGTCGTCGTCACCACCACCACCAGCACCCTCGACGCTGCTTCTGCTTCTGCTGCTGCTGCTGCTGCTGCTCACGGTGTTACTACCACCGACGTCGCGGTTGCTGCTGCTGCTGCTGCTGCTGCCGATGCCTAGGGTTGCTTTAGCGTCTTGTACGCCTCTTGCTCTTTCAACCCGCGACGTCTTTCGACCGTCCCCTGTACAAATTTTACGCTCCTTACGACGTTAACCTTCGTATCTCGAAGCTCCCAACGAGCCTCACCAGACCCAAAAGCGCCCTGTCTTCAGCGCGAGTCTTCCGGCCGGGTGGTCTTCCAGCGAGGATTTGTAAACTCGCGGTAGGTCGATCGAGTGGTTTAATTAGCCCACGGAATCGACGGGCCAGTCCCGCTTCTTACCGGGGGACTTTTAATCAGCTTTCGCTTTGGCTCCGTCTCCGTTGGTGTTTACGATTCTTAATTCTGCCGTCTGATTACTGTTCCCTCGGTGCTTTTAATACCGTCTGGCCGCTTTCGTGGCTTCCCGTTCGCAATCTCTTTTCGTTTATTCGCGGACTCCGGCCGTTCCTTCTTCGTGTCGTCTTAAAGGGGTTGCCCTTCGGACGAAAAAAAGACTGATATTTTCTCGAAACATCGCGACGAACGACGTTTCAAGCTCGCCTCGACGTTCGCCTTCGCGTTCGATCGAGCTTGTCAGTCATCGGTGCCGGCTAATTTCGCCGATCAAAATTCTATCGCGCTTATTAATTTTGGACCGATTGAATTTCGCTGAATGGTTCATGAAATTCGCGAAACGTCTCGACCGGAGCTTCTTAATTTTTTATCGCTAGCGACGTCTCTTCGATAGAAAACGAAATTATTTCCTTATAAAACTTATAGTACGAGTTCTGATTCGATGATGCTGAATTTAAATTATCATTGTAGGAATTTTTACCCTTGCTTTCGTAATAAAAGTTTGGCTTGCTATACGGAACGTGCTCCAGGTTTTTCAGAATTTTCCTCCAACGCTTCGAGAGGTCACGATTCATAGTTTGAGAAGCCCCGCTCTACATAATACCGCTAGATGGCTAAGTGCTTAAACTTGTTTCCTGCAAGTTTTATTAAGCAAATGATATGGGTGTCAATTACGGCGAGCAGCAATCATGCCTAAGGCAAAAGTTATTGGACAAGCTTTATCAAAGAGTTCTCCGGTAGTCTGGGACGAAACGTACATTATGGGAAACCACCTGTTTCCATTAAAGAACATGTTTTAAACCTTCTTATAAGGTGATTATGTGCCGCATTTAAATAAGTCAATTATTATTTGATGGCACCTAATTTCTGTGGCTAAAATCGTACTCGTTAGTTACGCTGCGAGAATTACGAATTCGAAAAATTAACAACGTTATAGAATTATGAACATTGTATATACTTCAATAACGTATAATAAACGTTGAAAGGTTTATGCAGTTTGAAGTGAATTATGAAATGAAAGGAAATTATTGATATTACAGAATTTTGAGCTGAATATTTTTTATGTGCCCCGACACAAATTTTAAATCCATTTTTCTCGATATGACATTTTTTAAGCTGGTTGGCACCGATATTTTATAAACCAATAAATCGATTGAATTGAAATTTTACGTACATATTAGGTAAAAAGGACTACATTAAATTACATATTCGTTAAACGAATTTAAAAATTTTTTTTTTTATTTCAAATCATATACAAAACTTAAAAGGCAAAATAAAAGGCATTTTTATTCTTTCGTTTGGAATTTAGAACGAGAATTAACCCGTCGAACGTACTCTTAACATTTAAAATTAATATGTTCGGTGGTTGTCTGAAGAAAATCTCAAATATCACTTAATTTTTGCCCAAGCTCGCCAGACATGTTAAGGAGTTTTCCACTGTGAACGTTAAGGAAAATTAATCATGCTTTATGTGCGTTTCATTGAAGTTATTGGTGATAAAATTATCTTTGTAAATTAATAGATTGAAACTCGAGCAGTTAGAGAAGTTATGGGAATTCTAATGTAACCACGTGCAGATGACAATCATAACACTCGGTGCACGCAAAACGCATGCTCGTAGGTTTAACTTATAAATGACTTTGTTGCAATATACACAATTGCATGCACGAATGGAACTGCAGTGTGTCACGATGTACTTTAACGCTATTTTCCTCGAAACTACTTTTCTCTAAATGGTGTTTCTAAAAATTCTGGCAATAATAAACCAATCTCTACAATATTTGTCACGCATATAAAACGTGTGTACCTTAGTGGTCGAAAACACGCCGGCATGCTATCTGGAATCGGTCAATTTTCGCTGAAAAAATTGTTCCTCTATTTGTTTTTGTAAAGTTTTACTATTTTTCTTGAAAGGGCCATCGTTTTAAAAATGTACAAAATTGTTTTTTCTTTGTCGTGCCGTCCATAGCTATGCTCATACTGAAAACAAACCAACAATATGTTATTTCTGTTTGTTTTTTCGTCGAAACTTTTCATTTCATACATTTCTATGATGAATTATTTCTATACAATATACGGGGTGTTCGGCCGCCCCTGGGAAAAATTTTAATGAGGGATTCTAGAGGCCAAAATAAGACGAAAATGAACAATACCAATTTGCTGATGAAGGCTTCGTTAAACAGTTATTAACGTTTAAAGTTTCGACCGTACTGAATTTTTTTCTCGAAAATGCGCAAGATTTCGAGGGTATGTCTATTCACCAAAAGTGATTGCAATTGACCCCCGCAACCGAAAATAATTTTTTCAGAACGATTTGAAATTTTTTTTTTTCGTCGAAAAATTTAGGCACCCTGTCGATTTTTCTTAAAAATTCCTTTCATTTTTAGTAATTTTGCTTGACACCCTACAGAAAAGTTGTGTAATACTTTTTCGTAAGTACCCATGAGCTCTACATCAGAAAAAAGTTTCATTGAAATATATTCACAATTGTAGGAGTTATGGCTGTTTAAAAATTGGACCATTTTTATGGGGTTTTTCTCATGTTGCGGGGTCAAGGACCAACTTTTTGAATATTTTTAGAATTTGTACATATTCTCCATCAAAATACGCGTAGTTTGCTTTTTTAAACATTAAAATCGTCCAATCCGTTCAGAAGTTATAGCATTTTAAAAATTCGCATGAAAATTCAGTGAAACATATCGATGGTATAGTCAGACATTATATTTTCAGAAAAGAATTTTTTTCTCGAAAGTGCGTAGGATTTCGGGGGTATGTGTAATGACCAAAAATGCTTGCAATTGACCCCTGCAACTAAAAATAATTTTTCCAGAACGATTTGAAATTTTTGAATTTAATTGTTAATAACTTTTTAACGTAGCCTCCATCCACAAATTGGTATTCTTGATTTTCGTCTTATTTTGGCCTCTAGAATCCCCTATTAAAATTTTTCCCAGTGGTGACCGAACACCCTGTATGTTTTTTGGGAATATGTACAAGTAAATAAGTGAAAATTCTTATCATCGAGTTCAAATTAAAAATAGCAGAATTCAAAGAGTTCTCTTATTCAGCATCTCTGCCACAAATAGATCCTCTTTCTATAAATCTAACAATCACATAATAAGTACCCGTGCTCGAGGTAATATAAATCTATATTAATGCCAAACTAACGATTCCCCTAAGAAAATACCACCCACGCGGGCGGGGCTGGTTCTTTGTAATGTAGAATTTTGGGAACAGAAATTTTCGTAAGAGGAAATCGATATCATTGAACCGCCAAATAAGAATATCCTCTTATATTTGCATTAAAGAAGCTCGGAATCGCGATTGGATAGCAGAGAACCGTAGGAATTCTATTTTTCTGAAAACGTCGCGCGTCTCCGTCAGAGTGACTGGTACGTTCGCGTTGTTTTTATCATTCTGATTATCTGGCGAGCGACCTTCGCGGGGGGAAGCGTAATGAACCCTCCTCCTCAGGATTGTTTCGACCTATTTCCGTCGTACCGCTCTGTCGCTTCTTCCTTCTTTCGTTCTCTTTCGTCTCTCGTGATTACCGTTCGCTTTGCTTCTGTTATTTTCCCTCTGTCGTCTTTCGGGTCGCTTACGATTATTGCATTTTTTTTTTTTTTTCTTTTTCGGTGGCTCGGCTAGCGTGTTCCCCGGTCGTAGATTCCCGAGTTTCCCCGCGACGTTAATCTTATTCAACGAGAACCGGATTGGCCGACGGAATTAGATGCCCCGCTAACGGAATTAATTGATCTTCATCGATTAGAATTCGGCGGTACGTACGTTTAAGTCGGCCGTGATTAATGGCCAGTCTTTCTGGGGAATAGAATTCGAATTAATTTCGCTGTAATAAAAGTCGGACCTAGTTCTTTCGCCCTTTTATCGGCAATCACACGCGGAAACGGGTTCAATTTTTTTTTTTTCCTTTTTTTTTTTTATTCCATTCGGTCCATTGGAACAATCTGTCGCTTTGACGCGTGTGATATCTGATTTGCTCGCGACAAAGGGGCAAACCTTTAATTGAATCTTGTGAACCGTTCGTTTTATTTATTTATTTTTCGTTTCGTTCCTTTGTCCGTCGTACCGAAGGATAGAAACGGGACAAACGTACGAGAAATATTGTATTATGTGCGTAGGAGCGATCCAGAGGGGCGAAGTTCGCCGGGCAGGGTCGTTTTACAACTTGACCCAACTTAATCAAAATTTATAATCTACTTTGAACGCGAGATGAACGGGATGATGCGGCAAGGTACTGGAAGAGGATGAAAATGTAGTATTATGGGAAATGGGAAAGAATAAAATAACACTGAGTTTTTATGGGATCTTCGTTAATGTATCGCGTGCAGCTTTAATTATAAAACATCGTATCGTGAGAACGTTTATTCCTACGAATATTTCCGAAAAATAATTATTTTTTAACGAGGTAAGGGCCTTAGAAAGCAACGGAGAACCGTAAGATTTGTCGGCAATAATAAGGTTAATTGACTGAGAATCTGGTCCATTTTAATCGCCGTAATAACGAGCCAGTTTTTGGTTGATTAATTACTGGAGATGAAAAATGAACGGTGTACAGTAATACACCAAGGACGGACGGGGCATTGTGTACCGGAAATTTCAACACTGACAGCAGCAAAGCCAGAGCTGCATAAAAAACAGTTATGCTCCGTGTACAGCGGGACAAACGGGTTCATTATGAACTCTTAACACATTATGTGCCGGAGAAGTATGTCTTTCGCAGACTGGTCCGCAGCGACCGTAGGCGTCGTTCGCTCGCGTTTAGTAAGCTTGTAGTGCTAGAATGTTATATTCACTCCTTGAAATATATCTCTAGACTCTTTTGTTAGCATTATTTCTTTTATCAAAACAATGGTGCAAATTCACTTTACTTTTTAAACGATACCGCGGAACAAACATCAAATGAGAAGGGTGAAAAACAAATCGAAAATCGAGACGATTCAATTCGAAAATTTGCTCAGCCATGTCTGTTCACTACCCGCTGTTTCTACTTGCGCTGAAGCCCCAATTCTCAAATTCAATCATCTCGAAAACGCATCCTCGAACGAAAAACTTTTACTCTTTATTCTCGATTTGTTTCTTCCCGAGTAAAATCGCTTGGATCGTCGATACTGGAGTCAGGCGACAATGACAAAAACCAAGCTCAAGGATAAAAGCAACACCGCTTGGATAAGGGATTAACAGACGTTAACCGAGGAAGGATTGCTTTCTGCGATGACAACGCTCGAAGCAATCGCGACTCGGGGAAAAGCTTCCTGATTTGCGTCGAGAAGTAATTTGTCATCTGTAGTCTTCCGACCTGGCGCAATCGTCTGCGCCGATCGTTGCGAAGCGTTCGCGTTTATAATAAATTCGATGGTCGCTGGAATCTCGCGGACGCAGTTTTTAAATAAACAATGGACGTTATATCATAAAACGATTGTTTTCGCGATATTGTCCGAGCGCAAAAATTATTTAAAGCCTTCTACGACGCAAGCAAATTCTAACTCTCGAGTCCCGATCGATATCGCGGTTGATGTCGACCCCATCGCAAAATTTTCGTGCGACAAGGTAGCTTCTAAATTTAATTTGCAACAAGTTGCGTTCCGTGGGTTTTCGCCGTGAGTGCAACCGGTGAGCGCAACCTCGCGTGCTTTGTGACCCCGGGCTCGCGGTAAGAATTTTGTTTGGATCGCGGGACGGACTGCAAACGGATAAACAGGCGGAATTTCGTTTTATTTATAAGGAATCTATTATTTTGTTCGCGTCGGAACACCGCAAAGAGCATACGAGAGAAACGACAGAAGTTTCCCATTGATCTGATATCTCGCGGTCGGGTTCCTTCCCTCGCTGTCTGTGCCAGTCGGGTTACGCTGAAAGGTTTTTCTCAAAAGCAAACAGAGAGACTTCGCCCCCGCGGGCTGATATCACTCCCCACTGTCCCCCCCCCCCCATGTCGGAGGTTTATTTAGTCCCTGGTTTAATTATGACAAATATTACTCGAGTTCAGCGTTTCGAGCGCTTCTCTTTACCCAGTTTCTCTCCCGTAAGCCCGGATTTCCTTTTTTTGTCGCAGACAAATTGTGTGTCCTTTACGGCGTTAACCTTATTCTCAGGAGACCGAACTGCTACGGGCTCATATTTCCTCGCGAAAGAAGTACTTCCCTTTCTCTCCCTGTTCGTTCCTTTTTTTTTCTCCCTCTTCTCTATTTTTTTTTCTTTTCTGTTTTTTTTTTTCCTACCCTTTGCTCGGCGAAACGTATTTTAAAACGTCTTCCGTAAAGCAACGCTGACGCGTATTCTCGCGAGAATGAAATATGCAACGTTGTATTACATTCCACTCGTTACACCGCGAAACGTAGAAGCGCGTTAATTGCTCGTCGCCGACAATTTTATTTCAAACATCGTCATCGTATTTAAACGAACGCCGCGGAAAGGGAGTACAATGCGACCCGCGCTCCGTTTGCGAACCCGGTGGGAGGTTTTTTTTTTTACTTTTTATCTTTTTTTTTTTTTTTTTCACTTTTCAACCGCCGTGGAAAAATTTTTCTCCCCGGCCACGCCGTCTTTTGTCCCCGAGATAATTCTATATATTCCGCGTTGTTAACTCGTCCGATCCTTCGCCGCCCCGAAAATGTTCTTATCCGCAAGATAAACATCCGCGTCGACCTTCCATGGAAACAACGGCGGACCCGACGGCCGATGTTAATCCGACTGACAAGAGCGCCGGTGTCCCATTAGGTCCACGGCCACGAAAAAAAGGGAAGAGGGAAAAGAAAAATAGGGGCGGAGAGAAAAAAGAAAAAGGAGGAAACCGAGTCTGGCAACCCCATTCCTTTAAACTTTCTTCTTCACTTTCATTGTCGTCGCCCGGACACCCCTTTATTTTTTCATCCTCCTCCTCTTTCGTACCCGTTGTTCGTCGCGCCCTTTCAAGCGATCCGCAATCTTTTGTACCTCGGCGAAATTTTACACCTCTTTCATCTCCGTCGGCCGAGTTGTAATTATTCGTGAAAAATGCTCGGATTCTTTTTACGCTGTACCGTTATCACCGTGTCGTAGATTAACTCTACCTTTTCGCCAGATCTAACGATATTCGTCCCTTAACTCTCGCCCGGTTCCCCCTCTCTTTTGAATCGCGTTTGCGTCGCAGAGACCCGTCGCGACGTATATTTCCGCCGGCGAAACAACCGCGACCCGAAAAAACATCGTGTCGCTGACGAAGCGGAAAAAATGGCGCGTGTAAACGGGCTACTGCGCGCCGTTTGCTTTAAATTATCGGCTATTAACGCGGACCGAGTGTTTGCGCCCGTTTCGACGCTCGACGCTATTTTTCACGGAGGGGGGATTTGCGCGAATATTACGATAATACAGTAATTCCTCGTTTCAAGATCGAATATCTGGCCGGACGGTTGCAATACTGCACTTCGAGGGACGCGCCATCGAGAACTGGCTGATAAATATCTACCATCGAGAATTGAAATTCTTATTTCGAGTACGTTTTATTTACGAAAGAGTCGCTTGTACCAAAATATTTTGATATTAGCCATTTTCTTTTTATCCGTATTACAATTCTTTTTAATACGGATAAACCAAATTCGAATAATTTTTTACGTCACATTTCGAACGAACCACTTTATGTTTCATTCAAATTCTTCGAAGAGTTTTTAAACTTTTAGATACGCTAAATAATTAAAGTTATTAAATAAAAATTAGTTAGAAACGAAGATCGAGATCCATTCGACGTAATATTTATCGTGCAACGAGATTTAAGGATCAATGTGACGTACTATGAAATATGGCATTGTTTTGTACAAAGGAGCTCATTGGGGAAGGAGCCTTTCGTTAAAATTGACGTCAGAGGGAATAAGGTCTGAATGGAAATCTTAACGAGAAATCAAAAATTGCTTTATAAAAGTCCTTTATGAATCTCGAAAGACGAAAAAGGATTTATCGAGTGATGGCTATTACCAGTTGCCCGCGTTGAAGTCATTTTTGCAGACATTTCTTTTCTAGTTTTTGTTTAATTGCGTTTCTGCGTGGAGAATTTTTACGAAACAGAATAGTTTTTCAATTTCATTTCCAAGAAATCGTGTTATAAATGCTTTCTCCGCGAGGCATGCAATTTATATTGACGTTTCCCAGAATTTTGCAATGTTACACGCGTTTTACACGTCACTGCACGTTGCGCTGTTAGATCTTTTAATAATTGGACAATTTTCAGATATAATTTTGCGTTAGCTGCAGGAGAAAGATAAATAAAAGTCCGTTGATGATATTTTAATACATTCGTATGATAATTTGGTGAAAGTTTACTTGTTATTTTTAAAGTACTCGTTGAATATTTTAATAACTTTAACCATTTAATCCCTCAACCTGAGCATGCTCGGATACATGCATATTGCATTTTTCTGCTAGCCCCGGTTAAGCCGGGCAAAAATAAACAAATAAAACTGGGGAAAAAAGTAAACGCTATTTTTGTTTTTTATTGTGTTTCATTACCAGCCTCGAAGAAAGTGAACGTTAAGCGGTTAATGCTGCTTTGCAATTAGGGTAAAACTTTAATACGGAAACCGTTTCAATCAGTCAACGATTAATCCATGAGATAGCACAAAATTTTATGATCAATCATTATCTTTTCGAGCGCCGTGAAGCGTGATCGCGCTGCTCCATGCATTCGCGAATAGCGCTGGATATGCTATCCCGATCCTTTCAAATTAGTCACAATAAACGGTGAAAAGAAATTCTTTTCGCTCTGGTAAAATAATTTAATGTGCTCGCACAGTCATATGTTTTTATGAAGTAATGTATACTAAAAATAATTATTGTTCCGCGTACGCACGAAATATTTTTTAAAACGATACATCTTTTTCTGCAGGGTTTGATATGTTTTTTTTTTTTCTCATACGACGGAAAGTATGCAATTTAACATGTAAAAATTTTAAAAGTATACTTCACAATTAACTGAGACACAAAATATTTCTCGTACCGTTGCAAGAACGCATCAAAACCACTGGCAATTTTCGCATACGCACGGTAAATATTTCTGGCAAAATGAGAAAGCTTTTCAGTAAAACAATGTTCAGAATGCCCCAAAGTATTTTTATCAAAATGTTTAGAATGATATAAAACGACGCACGGACAAACGGTGAAATGTTTTTTACGCAAATTTTCACTTTCTAAACGATTTATTTCGTTGAATGCCAAAGTTGTATTATATAACTAGTAATGGCTATGGGAGATGAATATTTAATTTAAGATTTATCGAATGGTAGATATTAGATTTATCAACTGTAATTTAGCGGTATCGTCTAATGAGCAGTGGTAATTACAATACTACTGACGTTGATGAATGTTGAGGGACAATTGCCGTGTCTAAGCGTTAAATGGGAGGGTCCTTTGACTCTCCATTATAAGCTCTCTATTGCACACACATGTAACTGTTCACTTTCTGCACTATACACGGTAGACTAATACACAGAAAGTAACTTTTTTGAAAAATTCTACTACGAAACCTATTAGTCGTGTGAAAAAAGTTCATCAGAAAATTTCAACGCGAAATTATTCATATTTTCGCGAACAGAATGTCTCGTTCTCCAAAAATGACACATAGATTTCTTCCTTTACAAGTTGTAATATTTATCACTTTACAGTGTCTAAAATTTATTTTGAAACAATGCGATACATCTAATAGTGTTTCACGTTCGTTAAAAATATTTTTATTATTATTATAGTATTTTTACACTTACTTTACGATTGCAACAAATATTGACATTTCTGTGTTCCATACATTTAAAAGTCTCCTTAAAATTATCATAAGTTTGGGTGAGAGTGGTAGTCTCGTTAAAAAAAGAGGGTAGAACTGAAGCTGAGACTCTAAAGTGAAACGCTCCCTTGATAAAAGTTACGAAAAAAAATATTTTTCAACTGCTTGCGTAACCACAAAGTTGAGAAATTTTTAACAATTTGACACGAAGCGCTTGAGAAGTAGTGCCACTGCTCGGAGAAGCGTCCCCGGGGAAATCGCACCGCAGCCTTTGAATCCTGAGATTTTAAGCCAGAAAATGATTTCTATCAAATTGTTTCGCGGTTATTTTTTCAAATTACACAATTTCCAAATTCGTTATTTTTTCCAAGCGCTGTTTGAACGTCGTTACAGAGTACGTTAAAAATAAATAAACTTTATCGGAGTCGAAATAATGAAATAAAACAGAAACGGAAAATTGTAAACAATCACGAGCGAATGTAAACGCGCGCAAACAACCGTTTAAATCAACAATCATTGATTACAGTTAAGATACAATCGCTAGTCGTCCATTTAATTTTAGACAATGGATAATTTTCAATATTTAATTCGATTTTCGTTCGATTGGTTTCGACCACACTCCGATTGAAAATACGTTGTACACGAGTAATTCTCGTCGTTTCAAAAATCGATTACCATCGATACTTTCTTACAAAATAGTGGCAAACGAACGGTATAATATTTGAAATAATTATATTAGTCGATATCTGCCTCAAACTTTCACATTTTACATTATTCTAACGTGTATATCGTTCGTTGAAACAGACGAAGCAATAATAATTTATTCGTTTGCTCTCGCCTGGAGCTTTCCAAGATACAGATACTAATTGTCTCACATTTTGCATGTACGGAGAACACGTATGTATTTCTAAAAAATTTTCATATAACCACTTAGAGGGGGGATTCAGTTCGAGTTTGCTAGAGTCACGATGCAGAGGGTTTAATTTATGTTTCGCGAGGAAAGAATCGCGTCGCGAAAGTCGGATTTGTTTGACGTCGGTCCGCAAACGTTTGGGGGGTGAAAAATGGATCAATCAACATTTACCTTTGGATCGTCCTTTGCCGCCCCAGCGTCGGGGCTGGCCGCCTTGCAGCTCTTCCTGGCCGGGCGGGGTCTGGGCGACATTAACTTTCTAGATACGGCGTAGACTGTTCGATCAGAATTCGTAATTTTGAATAATCGACGACAGAGGAGAGGTCCTCTGTTCGCCGGGAAATTTAGAGCGAGTGTCCCGAATATGTAAGCTCTTTCGCCCCGTTTCCTTCGACGCGGCCCGTCGAGATTAACCTTCATCGTCGGAAGTAAGTTTTCGAATCTCGGTTGAGTTTCCGACGGCGAGGAATTTGCATGGTGCGGTAGACTGGCATTTGGTAAATTACGGAACTTTTCTCCGCGCTGATCTGCCGCTATCTGCGTCCAACACCCTCTCCGCGCTTATTCGTTCTCTTTATCGATCTTCTCGGTTCTCTTCCCGCGGACTTGCCCGTCATCGTTCTTTTCATTTTCCTTCCGCCTTTTTTCATCCCCCCCTCCTTGCCCTTTTCTTCTTTCACTTTCGTCCCTTCGCCGTCCTTTCGTTTCCTCCGGTTTCTTTGTATTCCTCATTTGCAGTTCTCTCCCACTGTTTCATAGTACTTCTTTCCCTCCGCGCCGTTCCGCTACTCTCTTCATTACGACCGTCTACTTTTTATCTCTGTCGTGCCATTTTTTTCTTCGGTTTGTTGAATATTACACTATTTATATTCAGAGAACGGTAACTCGTTGCACAGAGCGTCCCGCGATGAACTGCACAGACGGGAGCGAATTCCGTATCGAAAAATTAATCGAAAATCGCGGGACAAAAGTTCATTCGAACCGCGGTTCGTTTTCGAGAAAATTGGCTTCGAAAATACGGCTGGCCTCGGTCGTGCTTCGTTCGTCGATCTTAACGTTAGGGATTCCGTGTGTATGCATCGAGTTTGAACGCGATACGTACGGATGCAACTGCGGGGAAATAATATTTCTGGTTATATATTGTTAATAAAACGCATGTCTACCTGGTAAGCCTGCTTCATTCACCGCGATACACCTTGTATACAGAAGCATCCTTCAGGTACAGAGTATTACGTATTGTAAAATTTAATTTACTGAAAAATTACTTACAATAATGTAATTTACTCCCGCGATTTTCAATTCTGAAAGAATTCTTCGGTTCTCTCCAGTTCTCGGTAATAATGAACGCACCGCGGTTAGGCGAACGCGCAGTTAGAGGGGTCGTTGCCAATCTTGGAACGGTTATCCACATCTGTTTCTTCGCCGTGTACAGTCAGTCGCATAAATTTACGAAGACCTAAGTGAATACAAAATATAACTCAATTTAGAACTCGTCGATAACAACAATGTATTATGATTTCAATATATTTGCGATATTTCTTTCTTTTGTAACCATTCACGTTTATTTGCAAACATGTTAAACGGGGTCAGGCTTTAATTGTTGTGTTTCAATTATACCTCGCCTTTCGCGTGTTCATGTACTCTGTCTTTTATTCCTTTTTTCCATTATGGAGCCGTACTATTATATTTTACGTAATAAAATAAATAAACGTTATTTTTCCGAAATATTCAAACATCGATCGACGAACGATTTCACGCCTAAAATGTACATCTTCACGCCCGTGGGCTTCCGTGACTGGGTATTTTAAATTTACAAACGCAAACTAATACTGTGAAATTAGTGTCTCAGCTAATTAGTTGGTGTTCAAATTATTGAATTAAACTATCGTGAACACACCACGGGAATAAGCGAGTAATATTTCAAAGAGGGCACGGTTTTAAACGTTTTTCCCTAATAGAAAAATTTAATAAATTACGCCTGTTAAATTGCAACTTAATTTCAAACGAGCCAAAACGAGAGGGAACAGCAAATTAAATTTCAGTCGTTTTGTAAACTCTCATGAAAAAATTTAATTTCAAATTGTATGGTTGTTGCGTACACGTACTTTTCCCGTTCAATTACCGAAGTTACCACGCACTCTCCCTCGCTCTCCGATTTAACTTTGCACGAGCATCGGGGTGAAAAAAAAAACGAAACAAAATAGACGATACTAATTGTACATAAAATTAACTTTATTCAAAAACACGATATTTCGGGCGAACGATTCAGCGAGCTTTAACAAGATGTTTTACAAGAGCGTAAATTGTTTTACCGCGTGATACGCGTATTCTGTAAAACGATGCAAGCGAATTTTTCTTATTGGCGGGTTCGTTACGATGGAAGTGGAACGTCGCGAGCGATTGGTTATTGCTACGTGCTCGTAGATTGACAGGTTGCACCGTGTTTACAGTTGGAAGGGGAAGTGTTTAATTTTCCCTAGACACGTTGTCTGCACCGTGTAACATTGTGAACGATTTTTCCGAGTGAAAACAACCCGCGTTGTTTTTGCTAAATTTGTTCGTTCGACGCACTAACACCACGGGAGTGGAACTGTAAAAAATATCAACTGAGAATTCTTCCGCGAAGAAACGTGATTTAAGTTCTTTTAACCAAGCACAAGTTGTAAACATGGATAAGAAACTTTCAATTTCAAGTATAATATTAACTACAGATGCAGCAGTACAATTTATTAAAATTTGAGAAAAATACAGAAGCTTGATTAACACTGACACTGACAAAAATCCCCTCCTTTCATTATTGAAGCATTAGAATTTTCTTTTTAAAGAGAATGAAAAATTGATAAAATGCCAACGCGAAAGCAGTCAAGCGATAGTATATTGACACACCGTCGAAAAGTTACACACAATTTATTATCCACGGATTTTATCCATTAGTTTTCGAAGAATTTTCTCATACGTAACCATCCAGTTTTTAATTAAATTTCCTAAAAAAAAAAAAAAAAAATAGGTAAGCGGAAGCATCGATTCATCCTTTTTTCTTTCCTCTCGCTAGTTCCGTGGAGTTAAATTTCGCGCGAACGGTACACAAACATTTCTCATTAAACAGAAAATTTTTCAAAAACAAATTTTAAACATACACAACCGGTTCGCGAGTCTTTCGTTTTATCGAGCCGCGGTGCGTTTCATTAACCCCTTTCCGTACAATGACAACTCTGACTCGTTACAATTTCTTGTCGTTAAGTTTCGCTACTCACTCGTCATCAAGTCATATACTATCTATTCTTTCTCGCGTCCATTCCTTGTGCAAACAAATTTAAGTAAAATTAAATAGTATACGTTTGAAAAATTATTTGTAATTAAATAGTACGTCAAGGGGTTAATTCGAGTACTGCGTCTCGTCCGATCGTATGACCCGTACGAAGTTTAGACCTTCGGGAAATTCGAAAAAATCGTGTCCAGAACGCCTTGCCTTGCTTTCCCGTTTTCCCCCCCTCTTTTCTACCTTTCCATTTATCAGCATTCCGGTTTCATTTTTCATTTTTCTCCCGTCTCTTCTTTTTTCCCATGCATATGTCCCTTTTTCCCCATTCGAGCAATTTGCGCCGCTCTCAGCGGGGAATTTGTTCCCCGGAGCAACGTACCGACGTCACTAACTTTATGGGAAGATCGAGCACCGTAGGATTCTACTCTGCGGAGAGCTTGCGCGGATAGGAAGGAAAAAAGCACCCAAGCCAGCCAGCATCAGCTTGTCTGCCCTGTCGCTTCACCTCCAGACGACCTACGGATGCGTCACCGCTCCCTTGGAAAATCTTTTCGCTTTTCACAGACAGCTGGAACCTTCAGACGCCCGGGACCAAAAGACTTGGACTCCGTCGCGCTACAAACCGTTTACGAGCGAGTTGGTTAAAGCGTCGGGGCGCCAGACCAAGAAACGCCACGCGAGCCAGTCTTTTCACATTAAACAAAGTTACGCTCGCAATTTAAAAGGCGCGGTGGCGTCATTTTATGTTATATTCTTAGATTTTAAATACTCCTCGTGTATGCGACCCAACGAATCTCGCTGCAAATTACTGCCTAGGCACGGGATTTGTACTTAGAAACATTTCGAGTGTCACGAATTGCTTTATATCGGCCCTGCTATCGTGCTTTCCTCGTCACGAACAGTCAGCATCTATCACGTTGGATTTCTTGCGGTGGAATAATAGCGTGGCCGACAGGGCTTTCGATGAATAAAATAACACAAGAAATTCTTTCATTTTTCTTTGCCTTCTCTGTTCGTTATCGAAGTAGGTTCGAGGGTTGATCGATAATTAAGATCTCCAGAAAAGACCTAAAGTGCAAACTTTGGTTTCCTGTGTGGCATCGTTACGTAACGGGTGTCGTTCATCGTCAATTTGATTATTCTCAGAGTCGAGTGTCTCTTTATAAGCGAAATGAGGAAATAAATTTGGGGGCTGAAAATGGAGATTTTGGTCATCGATCAACCCTCGTGCCACGTGAAACGAAGCACTCTGTACAGTGGGAACGAACACCACGAGCGTGTGGGGCGCGTGTGCCCTAAACCGAGCGCACCCTAGAAAGATTTCCAGGGCGCGAGAGGCCCGGCATCGTCGGCGACGCATCGATAAAGATAAACTTTGCCAGACGATAAACTTCCGCCGCGACAAAAACGCCCCGTTCGCTTCGACCGGCCATTCATTTCCCGCGGAGGGTTGTCGTGCGCGTTCTTTTTAATGCACGAGGGGGACGCGTCCTCTCCATCGCGGGCGCGCGCCGTTGAAAATATTAATATTGCTCCATCGGGGACCCCGGTATATGCGGATTTATCGTTGTAGTTGACTGCACCAGTTAATTGCACCCTTATCCGCGCTCGTCTCGCCTCTGACGAAACCGTTAACCTCGTCGGTCTAGAATTCCTTTTTTTTTTTTTCTTTTTTTTTTATCGAACAAAAGGAACAATCTTCGCGCGCCTCAAGTTCTTTGGGGCTCGACGTACTTAATCGAACGTGAATTTCATTCACGTATTTCATCGATCCGAATTTTCGAAACTCCGTCCCATCGAATCGTTCGTTTCCTCGGGCGTATTTATTTTTTAATGGGCGATTAATAATATTATCACTTAAACAGAGATTAATCGTGGGGGTATGAGATGTATCGTTCGAAGAGATAAATAATTTTGCAACGTCACCGTGGATTTTTTAAGGGGTCGAGGGAATATTCGTATTCGCGAATGCTCGCCTTGGAATAAATTGAATGTTTTTAAAGTCGTCTCCAGCATCTTTATTTTGCCGTTGTAAGAATTTCGGTGTCGATATACTTCGAGTCTCCGGCATTTTTATTTTATCCTTGTAGGAATTTCTGTGTTAGTATACTACGGGGACAAAATAGAAATGCTCGATACGACTTCGAAACTCGTACACGATATCCTGAAATAGTCGTCTTTTCCGTATTTAGTCTTTTGGAAACGTCTGGACGAAACATTTCATTGGAAATTAAAGAAATAAGGAAGTTGCGATCGTTTGAATAGAACGATGCAATGGTAAAAATTTGAATAAGAATCCGAGCATACTTGGGTCACGGATTTACTCGAATATCATAAATAAGGTTGGTGTCGTCGAATTTGTCAGCAAATATGATTATTTGACTAGTCGATTACAAACCGTGTTTTGTATATTTATATTTTCGTAAGGTAGAACTTACGCGTTTACGTTTTTCAATTGCGAAGAGCTTCCTTTTGCAGTTATTACGTGCCCGGCTGCAGAGGAAGCTCTTTCAACGAAAGAAGTTGCAGAAATATTTACAAAGCATTTCGCTAATTTTTTTCGCGGAAGGAAACATCATCTTTTAATTTCCACCATTTCACAGAACTCGCGTCTTTTTCGTTCGTCGAAATAATAATACTCAAATAATTATTAATTCCTTCTATTATACATGAAATTCACGTCGTATCATATTTTAAGAATTCAAGAGCTTTATTCAACGTTTCTGGGGTTGGTTTTATTAGAACCTTTCTTATTATACTACTCATTTTATAATATAAAATAAGAAAACGCGACAAAAATAGCGAAGTCGTTTCAAAAAATTTTATCCAACGGGACATGCACGTTTACGATGACTTATGGGCGTGTAGGTTCCTAGATGAGACCTTTCAAAGTAAACGACAATTTTCTATTTCAATCCTGGAAGCTATCTATCCGCGTCAATGCTTACAGTAGGAAAACAGGATTATCTTATGTTATTACTACGATGTGTACGTATATTCTGTCGGTTTACTCGCTTCGCTCGTTGATGCCAGTAACCACGTGGATATCAGTTCGATAATTAGACAGCTTTTATTCCGTTTAACGAGCACTGTGAGCGAAATTTCGAACCGTCTTTCGAAAACAGCCTGTATAATTTACGGCACTAAACAAGCCGTCTTCCGCGCGTCTACAATTAACTCACACACGTTGCCTAAGTAGATGTTACTAGTTGACGTCCTTTGTAACGGTACACAGGAACTTCACCTGCACCGAGATTTTCCATTCCTCTCTCCTTATGCTGTGTAAACCAATTTCTCCTCGCGAGTTTTCCAGGAAATTAGCATTTACCGGATCCTTCGCTCTGACTATGAAATTCGTCAATAGAAGCGTTCGTCGCTAAACTCTACCTGACGAAATATCGTCTAACGATTACTAGAGCGATTCAATAAAAGGTTAAAAAAAAAAAACTGCAACCTCAGACCTCTTTCGATTCGCTAATATCTTTCCAACGATTTAAATTATTTTTCAAATCTATCTGTTTATTTCTTTTAGGGATAAATCGACGAGTATTCAAGAATTTCAAATTGTGTGTGTTTCTGCGAGCCTGTACCGTGGCCCTAATTCCGTAAATTCTGTAACTTTAATGTCGATTCATTCAATATCTATTATGTCGCCAATGAAAGAAAAACTTCTGGTTCCCAATACAGAAGAAAACTGGGACATCCGAGGGACCAACTTTTAATACAAACGAAAACTAAGAATTTAAAAGAGTCCCTTTGAAACCGGGCCGCGTCACGCTTCTGGGATGAGCTTCGAAGTTATAGCTGATATGCCCATAACTCCAAATGATTATATCTTTTATACCAATGCACAATGGTGGAAACGTTTTCGACGCGTATCGATTTATTTTTTTTTTCACGTGGACTCACCGTTTGAAAATATTTCGAAATCCGGTGTTTAGAATTCAAAGAAAATTAGTACTTTCGATCGATTAGTAAACGCGAAGTAAGTTGGCATTTGTGCCTTTTGCTTTGCTTTGGTACGAATTTAAGTACGCGATCCGCCGTTTTTCCTTAAGGTTTAAAAAGAGGACAATCGAGGACGATATACGCCCGTTTTACACGGTGCAGTTCCAAGACATTTGCGTATTGCACAGTGGAATATATACAGGGTGAGACGCTTAAAACAGGTCACCTGAATAACTCCTTTATTTTTAGAGATAGAAAAAAACTGCTTCAGGCAGAAGTTGTTTGGTTTGGAGGCGGGCTCGCGTGGTGTAATTTTTTTGGTTCCATTGTGGAAGCTTCAAGGTCAGCTTTACATTTTTATTTCCGAGGAAACCTAAAACAACAAGTGTGCAACGAGTCGTCGACGACAAAGGAAGACATGAAAGGGCGTAGATATACGAAAAAGCTCGCGCTGTTCTGGACCAAACTGCAATTCAGAATGCAATATTTTTCATATCAAACTCCGTTCCCAAGCGTTCAACTCCGGGTCAGAATTTTTTTTTTTTGCGTTCACCAACGTGTACACGAATTAACGAATTACCAAATTGCTCGAAACGTTCGTTAAGATAAGATACTATAATCGTGGTTTGCCTTGAACCATATTTATTTCATCGAGAACAAAAAATTTACGATATTTTCATGAAAACCGAACAACGTTTCCTTCAGAAATGATTCTCTGCTTCTAAAAATGAAAATTATTCGGATGGGTCGATGTTAGGAACCCTCACCCTCTCGTAAAATTCTACAAATTGACTAATTAAAAAGTTCAATATCTCTGGAAGGATTAGTTTATTAAGAGTTTCTTGCCCCAGTTTTACGGGCTCCAATATCCGTTGAAGATTCTGCCTATATATTTGGAACATCCTCTTCATTGCTTTTACATATATGACACAGAATAGAAAAGATACTCGGTCTGCAAAAATCCGGTTGAAAAACAAATGAAATGACCTACATACCAGATTTAAATCACAGATTTACCGATAACTATTCGAATAACACGCACTTCATGCGGGATTATATTTCGTAAACAGAAAAATACTGATAAATAAAAATCTTTTTCATAGGAATGGATTTATTTCGTACGGCTGAATTATCCATATTTCAACATTTCCGTTAAAATACCTATTGTTGACTTCGAACATTATATCTTCTATATTTTATTCTGTTATGAACGGCAGATTACTGCAAAATGTATTGCACTTCCGTATCGTAAACTATTTGCGAGATACGGCAAGCTTACTGAATAGTAAAGCAAGGAATTTGTTAAATCTTGCACGTTTCCTCAGACATTTTAATTAATTATTTAGAAAATAAGTGAAATTTCAAAACATGCTCAGATTCTTCAGAGAGAAAATCAATATTTTGCAAGGCTAAACTGTGAATGTACGTAACATTTAGTTAATCATTAGACTAAGCTTAAAAATAATGGGCTGTGTAGAATCGTAATATTATTTGTTCATCGAATCTAGGCCAGTTCAGGATAGTATTAAACAAGTTTAATGGAATATTTAACCACTCAAATCAATATATATCTACATGATACAGTGCAGTGTAAACTATCGGTTAATCCGGAAATGGTATAGTAGACACAGCAGTGATTAGTCACGTGTTTACCTGAGATATCATTAATCCTAAATAGACAGCATAATATATATAGACGGAATAACGCACAAGACAAAGAACAAATATATACTTATTTACGCTTGCCTTTTGTCAGGCATTTCATAAATTACATTAATGCGGAGCTATTCCTAACTTTCTGCCATCATCAGAGACGGATCAAGGTTTTTGAGGCCCGAGACTGAGGAACGATTAGATGTCCTCTCGATAAGGAGAGTGGAGGACGTCAGAAGTTCTAGTTGTTATTAAAAGGGGAAACATTAATCCTTAAAACCGTCCATGATAATATTTTCAACAAGCTTGATCCATTAATAGAAGATATTTAATTTTTTACGATGCTTTATTTTCTAATAAAAATGCAGACGTATTATTTTTATCAAACAATTAGACGATCTATTTGAATATTCTTTTCCCGACGAACAGACAGACGACTCAGGGATTATTTTATGTAGAGACAAATATAAACGATGCAAGTTACTGCCTTACAAAGAAACTCAATATCTAGATGATTGCAGGGAAAGAGATCCAAAATTACAAGGTAGATCGAGCACAATATTCTACGTACCCGTTCAACCATCTTTCATGTACACATTTCTTTTGCCTCGGAGCACGTAACACACTCCTTTTCCGGACAGACGCGATTCCCTAACCGTGAATCCAACGCTATACTATATGCCATCGTTCGGGAAATGTAAAACGAGAAGAAACTCTGGGTCGTCGTGCAAATTTTCGAGAAATTTAAGTCGCATCCAGTGGACTGCACTTTGGACAAAACTGCTTGAAGATATTGAACGTATCATTAAAATTGTTCGTTCCATTTACGCAATAAGCACCGAAAGGGAAAGGGTAACTTAGAAAAAAAAAAGATAGAAGCGTTCCTAATTTAGCTACGGGATATTTTGTTAACGATCATCTTTCAAATTACTTTATTTTTCCAATGGATGAAATATCTTGCTTGTGCTTCCTTTGATAGCAAAAGGATTTATCACATAATCTGTTGGAAATAAAATTTACAAACTTTCCGTTTCATGTAATTTCTAGACAGACGCAACCGACAAAAACTAGAAAAGTATGCTGGCTGAAACGATTTTATTCCAGTCGGGGTCGCTGGCAACAGCTACTTCCCCACAAAAACGTACATACGACTATTTTTATTTATGCGAAACCGTACGCACTAGAATTTCGCAATTAATGCTCGGGAGTCCAGAGTTCGGTGGCAACTTACTAAAGCGTGTTTTACAAGTACGAGAGCACTTGCGCCAGACAAAAATTGCTATAACTTTCCATCGTCGAAACGAAATCGACAAAATGAAAATGCCCGTTAAAGGGTACACCTTTATTGAAGTAAGGCACGTTTTTCAAGGCATATTCCCAAATGCGTATCGATACTATTTTAATAAACGTAAAGGGTTGGAAGTCCCGTCGATTCGTTCGACGACGCTTCGATCAAAATTAGCGAACTTCTCCCGGATCGTACGAAAAACAAAAAAAGAAAACCAGTTTATCCCAACGAATTTATCTCCCGATTAATTCGGACAATCGTCGGGTCTATTGTGCCGCTCCTTTCGTTCGTTTTTGTTCCACGTTGACTGTATTCGCGCGTCGACCCTTAAAAAGCAACTAAAAAAAAGAAGAAATCGAACGTATCGCTTCGGCTTGAAATCGCAGCCTACAGCGACGAGACTAAATTCAACAACAACGCGTCGATGGAGCCCGAATGCTCGTCGCCGCGGTTTCGTTTAAACGATCCCTGGGCCCGCCATTATTTTCAGCACGGGCAAGGGCGAGACACCGTCGCCCACTCAATGACAGTGGATATTCTATTTCGACGGTGAAAAGTTCTGTTTGAATACACGTTACGCGCGGCGTTCAGTCCCGAGGGTTCTTAAGTGCGGATGAAAACTACCCCCCGTGAACGAGAGAGGGACGAGGTACAAGGGGGGAGTGAGCGTAGCGAGCGTCGGGGCGAAAGAGGGAGGGGAAAAAATGGATTCCAGCGATGCGAGCATAAACGTCGCACGCAGCTGCAGGTGCATCAGACTTCTTTCCCGTCGCGTACCCTGCGAAACGGAAGAGAGAAAAAGAGCGAGAGAGAGAGAGAGAGAGAGAGAAAGGGGATGGAGTCTCTCCCGCTTTCCGCGCGTCTGGATCCTCCACTCCGTCTCGGTGAATTTCTTCCGCTCCCTGGAACGTCTCGTCGATTGATAATACCGTCGTTCGCGACGGAAATATTCTTGTACGTTTATGGCTCATGCATATGTAAAATTTCAATGTCGCACCCCGTAACCCACCCCTCCCACCGCAGGCACGCCGGTAGTCGGGATACATTCGCCTCGTAAAAACTGTCCGTCTGTTTTTACCATTATATTCTTGTCGGCGGAGTTCCCAGCTCGCGAAATTTACGTCATAAATAAGGCGTTCTCAATGCTAAGAATTTTTATATTCTCCGGACCCCAGGCGAGATCGTAAAATTGATCGGTTGACGGGGACGACGAACAAACGAGGGGGGGAGGGGCTGCCTTTTTCTGTTCAAGGAATCCTTTATGATAATTCGTTGCTGAACAAGCGAAGCGTTGTTAGCTTCCCGTCCGTGCTAGTGCCAATTCTTCGATCGACGATAACACGATTTGACGCGTTCTTACCGTGGAAAATGTTCTCGTCGTTTGTTACGGTTTGATTCGATACGGTGAACGCGAAACGAAAAAGCGTTACGCACGCGGAACGACCATAATTTCGTTCATCGATGGTAGTTTTTAATTATTTTAATTTTCTAATTTCTTTAAAATTAAAATTAATGTAAGATTTAATTTAAATCCTCCAATCCGTTCAGGAGTTATGATGTTTTAAATATACGTATGAAATTTCAGTAGAATAAGTGTTCTGGTCAGACATTACATTTTCGGTAAGGAATTTTTTTCTCGAAAGCGCGTAGGATTTCGGGGGTATGTCTATTCACCAAAAATGATAGTAATTAACCCATGCAATTGAAAATAATTTTTTTACAATGATTTGAAAATTTTTAATTTCGACGAAAAATTTATCCACTTACTGAATTTTTTTCTTGAAAGTGGATAGGATTTCGAGGTTATGTCTATTCACAAAAAATGATTGTAATTGACTCCTGTAGCTAAAAATAATTTTTTTAGAACAATTTGAAAATTTTTGTTTTCGTCGAAAAATTAGGCACCTATATCACCTGTCGATTTTTCTTAAAAATTCGTCCTTCATTTTTAGTAAATTTGTTTGCCGCTCTACAGAAAGGTTGTCTAATACTTTTTTGTAGGTACCCATGAGCTTTACTTCAGAAAAAAGTTTCATTGAAATATATTCACAATTGTAGGAGTTATGGCTGTTTGAAAATTGGACCATTTTTATGGGGTTTTTCTCATTTTACGGGGTCAAGGACCAACTTTTCGAATATTTTTGCAATTCGTACATATTCTCCATCAAATTACGCATAGTTTGCTTTTTTAAACATCAAAATCGTCCAATCCGTTCAGAAGTTATGACGTTTTAAAGATTCGCATGAAAATTCAGTGAAACATATCGATGGTATGGTCAGACATTATATTTTCGGAAAAGAATTTTTTTCTCGAAAGTGCGTAGGATTTCGGGGGTATGTGTAATGACCAAAAATGATTGTAATTGACCCCCGCAACTGTAAATAATTTTTCCGGAATGATTTGAAATTTTTTAATTTAATTTTTGAATAACTTTTTAACGATGCCTCAATCAAGAAATTGATATTCTTGATTTTCGTCTTATTTTGGCCTCTAGAATCTCCCATTAAAATTTTTCCCAGGAGTGGCCGAACACCCTATATAGCTCATGTTTTAAGTCGGTCTACGTTGAAGATACGTTCTAAATTTCATCGCGAACCCTCCGGCCATTTTCCCCGCGACGCGGTAGCAAACAGACGGGCCCACCTATGTTTTATTTATAACGCGATCGCACGACAAAGTAAGATTTTATTTATAGAGATAATAATAACTTGTTATTCGTTATTGCGTACAACAGAACGAAGCATTGAAAGAGAAAGAATAAAAGAAGTAGACGCGAGTATACGTAATGGTACAAAGGCGAGGTACCAGTTTTATTCTATTATTGCTCTAACCTGGAGTACAATGTGATAAGAAATAATGTAGAACGAGAAAAATACAAGAGAAAATAAAGTTCGGTACGTGCACAAACAATAATTGAAATGTGCTAAATAAATAATATAAATACCTCGGAATTTTAGTTAAAATAAATTCTACGGAAAGACTTTTCATCGGGAAAGTAATCGACAAACGAATAAATTGTAATTTAAATTTCCAAACTAAAAACTAGCAAGCTCAAACTAATCCAAACTCGCTGAAACCTATTACAAATTTTATTTTTTAAAAAATATAAAATTCACGGACAAAAATAGGAAAAATGAGCGAATAATGCGTGGAATTGCACGTTGAAAGAATCGTGCTATCTGGTCGTATGATAGATAGGACGGAATAGATCGTTGTCGCGTCTGGCGAAAGAGAATTCATCGCGATGACAATCATGTTTGCTTGAAGAAGTTCGCGCTAGTACGAAGGCGTTGCTGCAGGAAGAGGATAGATCCATCATGTCGGGTAAGTGGCGTTTACGCGGGCGAGACACGCAATTGAGACTTCCTGTTTTCGGTAAAGTTTACGCGGTACGATGTTCTTGAAATTAAATTTAGAGACTAGACCACGCGGATGACCGAGGATGAAAAGTGAAATCGTGCGTTGTTCTCGGAGTTTACAAGCGAGAGTGGGTTAGAGTTATGCCAGGAATTAGTAAAGTCGAGTATGCAATGAAAATGAGATATTCGATGTGTTTTTGGCAAGAGAAAGGAGTTTATTTTGTCACCAACTCGACGATTTCAAACTCTGGTTTCAGAGACGAACTATAAACCGAGAAGAAATTAAATTTCTCGCGTTAATTGCCACGGATGTAACTATAGTATATCCTCGTCACAATCGGGTGACTCGTTACGACGCGACGAGGCAGACATCTGAAGATAACGCCATTTCATTATATCGTTTAGGCTAAATGTCACGAATTCGACTATCAACGATATTACGTAAGGTAGTGGAACAGAATGTAAACTGTGACACTCTCGTATGCAATCAAACCGTGGAATTATTTATATAATAATTTAAATATTCCATATTCAAAAACGGCACGGTTGTGTTTATAAATCATATCGCCGTACTCTGAAAGGTTTTATATCGTCGGAGTACGGCATTCGTTAGAGAATTTTAGATCAAAGGTAAGATAATTGAAAGTTTCAGAAGGCTTTATGCCATAAAATGTAAAGCTCTCGTTCGACGTCGTGTAAAAATTTACGTGCTGTATTAAAGTTTATTGTTTCACGGTTATGCTTGTTTCCACGAAGCGACGATGAGTGGATCTAACTTTATGAAGGGGACTATTCGTGAAATATTGAAAAAGATATCAAATAAAAGGCACGATGATAGATTGCTGCCATCAGGAGGATGACTAAGCGTTTATCAAAATTTTCATAGGAAATCTGCTGGTTCAACGGGAAGTCGATAAGACGATCGCGGAAGGGTTTTCAGCGGAATATTTCCTAAAGAGCCATCGTTGTGGGCTGCAAATCTACAGATTTATTCAAAGATAACCGTCAATGTTTCGTAGATACTTTTGTATCTATCTGCGTATAAAAAATTGTTCATTAAATATTTGATAAATACATGCGATATTCGTATTAATAATATATTAAGCACCTCAACTTTCATTATTTCCCGAGACTATACGCGAGTCCCGAGCAAGTACTTCTAACGAAGATCAGACACAGAGTTGTATAAATGTTCCACAGGCTTAACTGCCGCTAATCCAGGTCTAACTTTGATCTTTAATAAACCTGACCAGCATTAACCTCGACAAAACAAAGCCAAACCTAGATTTAACCGAGGGTGATTGCTAAGATAAATGTTTCGGAGTCGAGCGCTGGCAACACGTAATGGTCAACCAAAATCCATCTTAATCATTGTCCTTCTGATATCTGGATGATACCTGGCTATTTGCATCGCGTCGATTTGTTAACGAA
Organism: Colletes latitarsis; assembly: GCF_051014445.1. Lineage (NCBI taxonomy): Eukaryota > Metazoa > Arthropoda > Insecta > Hymenoptera > Colletidae > Colletes > Colletes latitarsis. Next base: position 48,507,810 of record NC_135134.1, read on the forward strand.
TTAGTCTAACGGTAACTTAAAGACCCGATGTATACCTGTTGCGTGAAACAACGACGTAAATTTTATTTATACGAGGTTTCCATATTACGTCGTAATTAAGCATGCAATGGCCAGGAAAATTCTTACACCAGGGAACACTGTTCTTTATTGACCTGCTCTCATCGTTCACTTTGCTTTTTTCTTCGATATTTAATACCGTATTTTACGCAGAAGAAGGAATATAACGCGTCTTAATTTTCTATCCTATTCTTGCAAGAGACTGACCTGGACTTTTTTAAAAAATTAATTCAGACGTTGATGAATAATTTTATTTCTTTAATCTTCAAACGAACACCCTACGGCGACGGTTTCACATTTATTTCAATATTTTGGAGATCGATATATAGGTATTTAATTTCCAAGCTTATCGAATCTTTTCATCTACACGTATTTTAATTTTTGTTTGCCTTTTAATGCTACCTTTTACTTCACTGATCCGTATTATCGCTTAATCCAGATCGCCTCTCCCCCAATTACTCCGAATTAACGAGATTTTACCGTACATAGAAGTAAAGGGAAATATAAACGTATGGCTCAAAGGTGAGGTACAGTCTATATGTGCTGTTATTAATTTAACCTCGTTTCCGTGGTCCATCCATTTCCGTGGAAAATTAATTTTCCAGCCACCCAGCGAAACTACTAGCCTAACCAAATAACGAAAGCAACATTTGTGCAACATACGAATTTGTACGCCGACGTTCGAATATTTTTCAACGATTAACGAGCACAAAAATTATACGATCGTCGGGGCTCAAAAAATTCTGTATACAGTCGGAATATCATAATTCATCGAACAAAACGTAATACGTGTAATATCGCTAACGTTCGAACAGCACGCGAAGGATCCATACGCGTAGTTAGTAGCGTAAATATACAGGTGTACGATAAGGTTTTTGTGACGGTGAAATTAAAATTGCATACAGGATTCGGTGACCTCTTTCTGGCATTAATTTATCGTAAAAGCTCAGCAAATTCGCGCGGAGGAATTTAACGATCGAAAAATCGATTCGCGACAATGCCTTAACACGATGCTTGGGAATTGACACGTATCGTTGCTAATGGACACGTTGTTGATTTCACCCCGCCGCTAACTGTGGTTATTTAAAGGGTTGCAATGGTCTCGGTGACGTAAAACATTCGACGAATTTTAAAAAATTGTATGCAATGGTACTGCGCGTACGAAAAGATTGCGTTTCCGCCGTATGAATATACATTATTTGCAGCGTATGAAAACGCTTTCATTTCCCCCTCCCCTCAAGTTAATATTCATTCAAAATGGCGGTTCTAACACGAACAGTGTTTTTCCAAACATTGACGACGAATATGACTTCCGTTCACCAGATAACTGAAATTAAAATTGGAAATAATATTTTTGTTTACGAGTACAGAAGTATCTTGAATTTAAATTAAATTATATTTTCTAGTTATATGTACTATGTTCGGATATTAAGTTAATTCTTTGAACAATACGTAATCGTCGAATGCATAAGCAAATTTTAACAGTGTAATTTACTTTTTGGTCATTGTTATAAGATTATTGCTGAACTTTCCCTTCTTGCAAACCGCAAGCTCCCCTCAATTGCAGTATTTCGACAGTCTGACGTTTGCAAACATATTTAGTACTAATTACGACCAATGTCATTAGCGTACACCAGCTCCCCGTTATGCCCTGTTCTCTTTAGTATAATCTATACAATAACGAAGGGTCTAACTCGCATTTGCGGAGGATAACACCTGAAAATGCTTTCAAGTAGTGTGGAAACCGTCGAAATTGTTGATGAAATTGCCTTCTCTCTACGTATCATAACCACTGTGAATATTACAATCGACTTAGAGGTTTATAAATACTACGAAAACCAAGGTGTTAACCGTAAGCATATTACAGTGGAGTGTTTCACAGCCATAAATATAGAAAAATCAATAGATGAAGTACACGTACAAATCTTGTTGTAACTCTGTAATGTTTTACATGAATTTTTGACTAAAGGTAAATTGCAAAATTACGTACATTTTCAGAAATATCTGACACTGAAAATTTAATTGCAATTCAATCAAAACCGTGTCTTTCTCCGTGGCTGACAGAATTAGATATATCAGATGTTGCTTAATTATGTAGAGCTACAATTCCGAGGGATATCGAATCATTTTTTAAAATTAAAAGGAATATTTGTTATTCATATAAAATATGTATGTTTTATAGCGAGAGGTTTATAGTTCAAGAATACGATCGACTTTTTTATTTCATACAAGCTGTTATAAAGGTGTGCTGTAGACCAACCTTGTTTATCTAGGACGTCTGATTTTAGCGCGTAATATAAATAATAATAAAAATCTTGTACATCGATATACTGTTTTTAATATAATTAACTTTAATAATTACATGCAAAAATATATTGAAATGGAAGGACAAAAGTTAATTCGTATAATGTTTTGTTAAAGAAACAGTCGATTTTGAAAATCTATCGCGTCACGCGAGCTATACGTCCGAATAAGTAGAAATAATGAGCGATGGTCAGACGCGTCGACCACATCGTGTTCCATCTCGCTCGTATCTAATGAATTTTAAAATTTAATTACCTCGAAAACAGACCGTCGTACGAAAATATTTTATTCTACATTTTCGACTTACTTCCGCATGGAAAATTATCTCTCGTCCGGTTGTTCCACCCACCCTGGGACGCTCTTCTATGTGTAAAACATGAGACAGAATGCTTGGGTTGCATGTTGGGAATTGCTTTGAAATACACCATACCGTGACCAATTATAAATTACGAATAATCCCAAGACGTATTCTTTCAAACGAATGGAATATTATTCGAAATAACGAACAACTTTTAATTTCTGTCGATACCTCGTGGGTCTGTACATTAACAAAATGCTTTCACCACAGAGAAATACCAGATTTCACCTTGTCTTTAGAACTCTGTAATGGAATAGCTCTCTTAACTTCATTTAAATCTTCGTCGAACTATGTAAAAAAAAAAAAAATCGAACCGCCAACGTGAAAGTAGAACGAACAAACGCGAACGGGAAGAGTGCAAAGTAGACGGGCGAAAAGCGAATCGTTACGGCTAAAGTGAACCGCGGGGAACCAGTAATCGGGGTTAAACTCGATAATTCAATGCGACGAGCAATTTTCGTCCCCTTTTATGACGCCCGGTCTCTGCTTTTCCGGGGATCGTCGCTGAACTTTTCTGTCCGGGACGGATAATTAAGAACGTTACGGTACGTACGTGATTCCAAGGTAATTGGATGCCGCGTGACAGGCTGAATGTTTTGATGCAGTCGTTCCCGCCCCCCTCTCCCTGTGCACCCCTCACTCCTTCGTCCCCTAACCCGTGTACCCGCGTAGCGTTGTTCTCCGTAGCGTCCCGCCACGTCGCCTATCCATTTCCGTGGAAAGTTAATTTGTAGAAACCCGGTGAAACACGTAGAATAAATACGCCTTCCCGCTTAACGTGCCGGTCATGCAGGCACGCTATATCAGTCTCGTTTGTCATGCACGAGGCAACACCAACGACGTTATCGCGCTCGCGATTAATATCCCCCGACAAATTGAGGAACGGAGGAAAAAAAAACCCCCTCGACGAACCGTCCGGCGAAAGAAGGATTCGAGAGCGGATTATTGTTTCATCCCTGTCCAATTATTGGTGAAAAAGATCAGAGCGGCTCGATCCACGGTGATTCGTCCCGTTGGAAATATTATCGAGAAATTTACTACGCTCCTTGTTCGTCGTGCTTGTAATTATTGCAAAAATCTCTGTTGCGATTGCGTTAACGATTGATTGGACACCGACCATGGAATTAATAGTATCGGTAAACCCGTATCCTCGTTTACTTTCGTTCAACGATAGAGAAAACGTTTATCCCACAAAGATCCACTGATGTGATTATTGAAATTGGACGCGATAATATTTCGATCGTCGATCCCCCGAGCCCGGCTCGTTACGAGCTCTTTATGCCAGGAACCCTCGCCGTGAAATCTAATATATTTTCGCGTTCTTCGTGATTTAAACGAAACTGAAAAACCGTTTGTTCGGCGCAACTTAATTTTCTCTTGCATGTATAATCGATCCTCGACTCACCCTCGCGTTACGATTTATATTTTGCCTAAAATTCGATAAATAAATATCCCCGAGACTGATCGTCGAACTTATCGCGAAGACGACGTCCGAGGATCCGATGGGACGAGATCTGGTAAATATGACGCGCGAGACGCAACTTGGAAGCTCGGTGTCGAAACGGCTTAGCGAGTCGTCTTCGCGACACGGTTGCGTTTCAGGCGGTTTTCGTAGATTGCTTGGACCAAGTTTCGGAGTTGAGCCGTGTACACGGCGTCTGTCAGTTGGAGGCAGCGTTCCGCGCGAATCCTATCAGCGACAGAATCTTCTTTTCGCGTAGACCTGCTCCAGGGAGTGGCTCGTCCAGGCAATGACGGATCCTCACGCGTGATGCTTTGTTCTAGTTGGCGAGTTCGCGAGAGATATCGAGGTCGACGGGACTTTCAGATAACCGAGCTAATTTGTCAGCGAATATTATATCTTTCCACCGTGTGGAGGAGTCGAGAGCCAACACGGAACACAATGGACGACGGTTTCGTCGAATGTGTTGCTCATGATGGCCACGGAGGTTCCCGCTGAGCAACCTGCGGGGGTGTAGTAGGCGATAGCCCACAGATACACTTGGTCTTGACTGTCTCATAGAATATGTTCTTTATTTTTGTACCGTTTGTGCACTAACGTACTCGTAAAATGCAACGTCTTTGTTTCTAGAGCTATTGTGTATGGAAAAGAGTTACTCGATCGTAAATTGAACACGGGGATATTTGAACTTTCTTAGTAATACGTATTTTTTAAGAGCTTTCTTATCTCCGCGACCTTATTCACGCTTAGTATCGTGGCATACGTACTACGAAGAGAGTTGAGATATCACACGAACCGTTTAGTTTACGATCGTATTACCATTTTCATACGTTACCCGAAGAATCGATTAGCGTAAGAAAAATAATGTACCTTTAAAAAGAAAAAAGTACGAGTTACACTTTGAAAATTACGTAAGAATAAATTTCTAAAAAATGTGGAACCTATCTTTTACTGGAAATATGTGGATATAAACCTGCCCAGTAGGATAAGCGTGCCATTTTGTATCTTTCCGGTTTACGGAACTAAGTCAACAATTACATGCCCTATAATTTCGTAATCATTGATGGATTTTATCTTTGTTTGTGCATCGTGTTGTAGCATACTGATGTTGCATACAGTGTCCTATTTATCGCGACGACCCCTAAATATATCCGCCGTTCTCGATGATACGAAAAACGTGTCTGAATGAAACAGTTCACCGAGGCAAATGTTATCACCAATAAAATTTTGTCACATTATCGGTTTTACTATAAACAGGACGATACGTTCGCATTGCATTTCCAAATATTTTAACTGACGGCACAACATTATGGATTAATCATTCTTTTTTTTAACGAGAGTCTCGAAGTAAATCACTTTTATAAACTTACAAACTTGTTGCTTGCATGTAATAGTTTAATGGATTCTTTATCCAGAACTTTGAGTATTGTTTTCACCCCTTTAACGCGAATCATTATCGACAAAAGGATGCGAATAATTTTAGAGGAACCACTTCGTGGATAAGTTTGATCAAAACTGGCGGTTTACGTTTCAGGAAGTTCCCTTGTAAGGCTGTCTCTTGTTTTTAAACTCCAATCCACAGAAACAGTTACCACTAATATTAACGTTTGAAGATAAAGTGGCACAGTTTAAGTTTTGAGTTTCCAGACAGCAGTTCTTAACTTTTAAAACGTTCACTGCGGAAGAAAGGTGGAACATGATTCTGTGTTACCGCGAGGTGCAGTTGCACGCAAGATGATATCTTGGAACAAATTGCTCTTCTCAACGTGCATTTGATGGGATAATTCAAACACTTTGTCAAACATGCAACTTTTATTCCCGTGAAGTACATTTAAATAGGTGGACGCCAATTTTAGGAACTTTTACGAATTAAATTAACGGCGGGAAGACATGGTAATTGTTCCAAATTTGTATCCAAATTTCCTTAATGGATATTACAATTTCTATAAGTTCTCAACGTCTATCTATTTCTTAATTTATTTACGAGCACTTCTTTTCGCCAACTTGTCAAACATTACGTTTTAGATGTTAAATAAATTTTAGCATATTCCCGTCACGAGATTATATGTATAAGTAACAATATGTCACATTTGAATTTAATTCTTGTCAGATTTATACATAGAATCGTTGCAATAAATGGAACAGTCTGTGTTCATTCGATGGATAGTATTGAATTATAAACAGGCTGCAGATATTGCTATGGGTCAAGTATGCAAAAATGAATTGCCATTAATGGATATAAAATATGCCCGTACAAAATATATATAAATACGCAGAACGTTGATTCGAAACATTACATTTTATTAAATTTCGCAAATTGTATTATTCAAATCACTACAACTTAGTAATGTATCATAAACACATAATTATAATTAACAATTTAATTAATAATGATATAATTAATATTTCAATACATTATATAATGATTTGCATTGTAATAGGTAACAAGCAATTTTGAAAGCCTCAATTGTTGACGTTTATCTGGTAATGTTAATTTGTACTCTCGATGCATAATATAATGCTTCAATCGTGCTCCGATATACTCATCCCACTTTCCACGTTAATTACTTAAGTTCTCCACGATTTATAAAATACATTCGAGATAAATATTCTACAATGCACAATACGTATCTGCAGGCATATTTAAACATAAATGCGATAGTGAAATATGTAAAAATGTTGAAAACTGTAATAACGAAGCAGAAGAGTGACTGGAAAAATCGCTCATTTTTAGTCACACAAATTTGGAACTAAATCGTCTGTATTTAATATATGTGAAACTTTATTTAAATACTCGGTTCGTGGTATGTGTGTATAATATTAGCCATTTTCATTTACCATAATTTAAATTGAAATTTTCAATCGACATTCCAATATAAACCTTGGAAACTGAAATTTATGATAATTATTCGGTCAGCTAACTTTAATAGACCGAGTACCGATCTGTATAAAAATGGAGAAATGTTTGTATTTTCATCCACCATACCGTGTTAGCTATTTTTCTTCTACAAACCTGACTTCTAATTTGAACAACGAGAAGAAAGAATATGCTGTTGAGTCCATCAGGTTTACGACGCGAGCGGTCGTCTTCGATAAACTTTTGCTAGATATTGGTACAAGTATAACATGCCATAAACCTTCATATTTATGCAACGAATGCAGAAAAACCGCATGTTTGGATGGCTTGTAAAAAATATGCATAAATTGTTACGAGCACTGTTCTTCGTTTTGATAAAATAAAAGAATTCTATTTACTATGCATCTTCCTTTTCTTTGAGAGAAAACTACCGAACTGGTTTTAATGAAATCTTTGCAAAAGTACTTTCAGGATCTCGATTCTATCGTGTACAACTTGATTTTAGCTTCAAATATTCTCTTGTATCGATATATCGATAAGAAAATAAAAGAAAGTGCAGTGTATTAATACCACGAAGATAATTACACAAGTAAAACAGGAGTCTATCCCAAAATATGTATAATTGACATCACGCCACCATTAGCGATATTAAAACGAGAGATCATCGGTTAAAGGGTAATGCACTTTGACCTCTCGCACCTCCGAAACCAATTCTCATTTTAACTCACGAAGCATCATTCGGTGGACAATTCCGTTAAAAGTCACGGGACCAAATTGACTGGCACCACTAATTTCGCAGACGTCCATTTAGTCCGACGTTTAATATTCTGTTTCCTATTACTGGCGCGTAAAAGATTCCCCTTTATCGCGACTCTCGCGATTATGCATTTTTATTCGAACGATCAGGAACAATTACAAGGGACTGCAAAATAAGTAAAATTACGGATTTCCTTGGCACGAAACGTTTTCTTAATCGAGGCTCGCCAGATCGAGCACGCAACAGAAAGATTTCCGGCTTGTCCGTTCCAAAACCCGTCGTCCTCAAAGTCGCCCTACCACCTTCGCCAGTTCCACGGTTCACATTCTGTCGGAGCGCACGTACCCGATCCAAATTCAATCGATTCGACACCAACCGCTCCTTCATTTCTCCACTCGGCGCTCAATCAAAAAGCACTCGGTCAGAATTTCCCTTTGCCGTTGATTCCTCACGGCCGCCGCCCCGACAATTAACACAGTCGTTAGAAAGCGGGCTCGTGGCCTCGATATCCGACTTCCCGTGCTGTTTCTCCGTCGCGTTCCGGGCGGGGGCGTACCGGGTCCCGCGCCATTGTGCTTATTTTTCCAGCGCTGAAAATGTCGCTGGTACAGCTGGTAAAGCGAACAATCGGGTCACTGTTACGACGCGTTTGTTGACGAGGGACAAGCGGCAGAAACGAAAAACAAAAAAAAAAAAAAACAAGAAACGAAGAAGAAAGAGAGGGGGGAGGTACGTGGGGGGTAGGGAAAAATGGCAGGGAAAAGGATGCGCAGGAAGCGAGCGAAGAGAGACCGGGTATAGCGAGGCGAAACGACGCGGGTGGAGAAAAGCTCGACGCGGGGGGCGAACCATGGCGGTAAAAAAGGAAGACCGTGAGCGAGAGGAGCGAAGATTCAAAGCGGCGGGAGCCTTTCGGTGGAACCATTCTAATTGGGGCAGATGTTAATTAAGGCGCGCTTAGGCGAAGACGACGAGACGGCGACGACGTGGACGGGACTTTGTTCGCGAAAATAATGATCTTCCCATTATCCGGCACGGCCGTCCGTCCTCCCTTAACCATTGTCCCCTTCATCGTCCGCGTTATCGTCTTTATTGTTCCCTTCGATGCGGGACCCCCTCTGCCCCCCTTCGGCTTCTTTCATTCGCCCCCGCAGTCACGAATGAATCCGCGGGGGCGAACGAACCGGGGGGCTCTGGCCTGGAGCGGGAAGGGTTCGAGACACGCGCGATCCTAATTTTTTAATTCCATCGTCCCGGAATTAAGAGGGCCGAGGCAATTTAAGTTCGATCCAAGTTTCGGAGCGATTACGGATCGCGTGATAGATAGAAAGTGCCTTTCTCGAGTCGCGGTTCCTTGCTTATTAGCGGTGGACCTGGGTTACGTTTCTTTTTCAACATTTTTCTCGAGCAACTTGTGTCACTTCATGGGAGAGGGGACCTTGTAAAGGGGGAAATTGATCGAGAAAGACGACGAACAACTCGATTATAAGAGAAAATTTAGTTTTAGCGATTGCTTTGTGGTAACCTCTGTTAACAGGAATTTATTTATTAATAATTTGAATGAAACTCGATGATTTTTGTATTCTAGATCGCCTTTGAGGAAGAATATATTAATTACTTCGAGCACTCGCGTGACAAAAATAGAACTTACCAGGAATCATTCTTTCGAGACTGCAAAGGGGTTTGTTCAGCTGTAACCATGGTATAATATACCTACCACAGCATGGAAAATATTATTTCGCGGTACAGAAATAATATTCTGCGCGATTCATCAAACTGGACAGCTGGGAGAAGTGCAAGAATCCTGCAACAAAGATATTAAGAAACATGAAATTTCTGTAAAACAAAAGACCCAAGTATGTTAAAGATAAATGAAAAAATAACTCCAAAAATATTATCCAGTTCTTTGAAGTTTCTTCAAAGACGAAAGTAATTTGAAATGAAATTAATATATCGTTCCTATTTTAGTTCTATTTTAAAACTGGACAGCTAGGTGAAGTGAATATCCAAATATGTTAAAGATAAATGAAGTCGAAATGAAATTAATATATCGCTCCCGTTTTAGTTCTATTTTAATACATCTCAACGATTCCCTTCGACTTTGAAAATATCAATTCTGCCCATGATTTTCTCAAAATTCAGCCGTATAATAAATATATAACAGTGCTGTGAAGGTGGTACGCGTTTAAAAAATTACATGTTTGTCCAGCTTTTTTGGGCAAACGGATCACAGTGTGATTGTCGTGTCACCGGCCGGACAATTGTCGATGTTTGTGTCGCAGCAACCGATGTGTCACACGATACCTATCCAATCACTCAAGCAGACCCTGTCGAGATTCCACGGTGACGTTCGCGACTAGATACATTTCGTCGATTCGTTTACACGGTCGTACGGAACGAAATGGCGCCCAAAGATCGCAATACGTACTACGTCAAGCTGGAAAGATGATTAGCGGAACGACACCCCACTCGATCCTCACCTTTGACGCTCGTCTAGTCACAATTATTTCTTTGCAGCACTCTTTGACGTAGAATCGAGTCTAAATTTAGTAGATGCGACCGCTAACAAAAATAAACGACGATCGAAAGTACGTCTGAGCAGAGATTGGAGCCTATCGGAGCCACGTTTCTTCTACCAATTCAGTTATTAGCAGTCACGTTATAAAAATATAAATAAATTGACTTTTCGCAAGTATTTTTCTGTTCCTTGACCACTTTGGTTCTCTAAACAACCCCTGCTTGGTTACGCCCCTATTTTGACCTTGTTATTTCCATACCTCCCAACGATTGCTTTTTAGGGCAGCAATGGAACTAATGAAATTTTCATCGACATACGAGGAGCTTATTTTGTTGTTCGAAATAAATTTTCAAACAGAAATCAGACGACAAAGAAATGTCTGCGGCCGCAATAACGTCTCTCAAGCCAAACTCTAGAGCGGCTGAGCTGCAACAGACAATGGCAGGAGTGACGATAAGCAAACTCGGTTACTCCTTAAGCGGTCTGCAGATGTTTCAACGAAGCCACGCGAGGATAGGACTCGGTTCCAAGAACCTTCCCCCGTGGGACCACGAAGTCAAGGAGAGCAAGGATCGATCCTAAAGCATCCATTCCTCCGCTAACGGTACGTCTGAATTCACGAGAAATTCACTCTAGTAGCGTCCATTGGAAACTCGGACGATACCCTGGATCGATTAAAAAATCTTTCCTCATCCTGACCCCATCGTCTGAACAACATTTAAACGATATTATACATACAATAATTGTATTAATCGTACTCTTGTCCACCCTGTTTAGCCAGCGTCTGGACTTCTCTAGCGGTTAGGTACTCACTGTATCTCATAACATACGCAATTAACGAGACTTTTACACATATGAAACTGTGTACAAACCCATAAATAAATAAATATCATCCTTGCTTGAGCGTAATCGCCTCTGATAGAGACATAAACATCCTCTTTAAAACGCAACACAGTCACGTTGACGGTCACATTAAAATCCCTTTTCTCTTCTACTAATTGATCGAAAATAATCCACGTCTCGCGTTCGCGAGAGACTTCCACGAGATTCAAAGTATCGAAGTACATCGTCGAGAACCATTATTCGAATTTTATCCTCTCTTTTTAATCGTCGACAGCCGCGAACGTCCTACAGAACAGCTACAGGCGGTTCCGCGAAGGAAAGAGCGCGCTCCCTTCTTGTTACGCGAGAACAAAAGCGTCGATCCGTCGCCACTGGTGCGGAATCGCGCGTCAAAACGCGTATCCGTCCTCTGTCGTTACCGAGCGCGATATACGCGCGTCCTGGCTCAGGGCAGATGGAATTCGCGATACAGGAAAAAAGAGAGAAGCCCCGTAAATTGTTTAGCGACGACGCGCGGTGGGCGTGCAAGCGACTACGCGCGTTGGGTGTGTAATCAAAGGCATCACTCGCTATTAAACACGGATCGTGTCGAGGGCAAGAGAATTCCCGCGTCGTCGTCGGATCATGGCCCCGGGGTATCGCCATCGCCGTCTGCGACCGGATGACGGATCACGGATCCTGGTTCGTGCTAGCCTCCGTCCGTCGAAATTGAACAATCGACGTCCAGTTTACAAGCGTCGTTATCGAGCGTAATGACTCATCGCGACGAATTGCGTACCGATTCGCCGAAAACGATCACGGTTCTCGATCACGTTTACGACGAGGATGCCTTTCGCGACGCCATTGCGGTTCTCCCGTCAAAGGGTCAACCGTTTCCGGCCAGACGAGCCTCGTAAAATACAAGGTTGACTTAAAAATCGGTTCCCCTAGCAAATAATGTAATCGATCCTCAGGATTCCGTGTCAAAGCGGAGGATTCAATCAACGCATCGCCGATTTTAAAACGAGGATTCTCATAATTTTAGAATTATTTTATTTATCGAAGGAGGTGTTTCGTTAGAAAATTTTTCATCCCTAAATGGTGTTCAACCTGCTTTACTGTGGATACCCAACGAAGGAGGATTTACTTAATTTTGAAAATACCATTACAACCCTTCGACGCGATCTCCTCGACAATGATGTTCGACTGCTTGTTAGCGTTTGGTCTTAATTACCAGGTAATTCTATTCTGAAACTAATCTCTCTAATATATCGGCTCACGATCGTACTCAGCGTCATTAACAACGAGGCAGGATAACGATAACTGCGTGTAAGTTGCTCCAATTTTGAGAACGGATTGTAACCCTCTATTTTGCTAGTATCGAAAGTAAGAACGTTTCTTTGCTTTTTACTAGGGAAAATACTGACGAGTTCTCCATTAATCGTACACAGGTCGAGTACAGTCGAAAACTATTGTGAAAAAGGATCCCCGGAGGCAGTTAAAAACTAAAGTCTATAAACGGTTGATACTTTCTTGATCCCCCATAAAAAAAATTTATTTTCACCGTCGCGTTCCGGTGGCTGGGTCACCGGCTATAAAGCCGTAACGCACGTAGTAACAAAATTGTGTATGTGACCCGTGAAGCGTCGATCGTCTTAGCAACAGACTTTCCACGCAACGAACCAGCATTCTCTAACATTTTCAGGAAGAAACACACGCAACAACACGCTTTGTATACTTTTGCGCAAACCCTTTCGAAATTGCAAGATCCGATCTATCGATGAATCATCACGCTATATTTATGGCACGTTTTTGCAACATTCACCGCGTACATAAAAATTCTTTACTGGAAATACGATGTATGAAATTTCATTCTCTGTCTCGCTTCCTCTTGTGTTTATTTTTGTAATCTGTTGGTAATGTTTCGAGTAGCATGAAAATGATAATGGGGTTTTAGAGCCCCAGAAAAAATACATTTCTCACGCGAAAAATAATGGAAGAGTCCTGTCACTCAATAAGTTCGCGTTTATCGTAGAAACTTGTATTGAAAATCAGCGTTCGCTAATGCTTTGTGAAAGAAAATTACATTGGAAAATTCGGTCGAAATCGCGTGCCCGATCGCGAAACAGTTAAACGTTTGACCGAGAATTTCCCGGAGTTCGCTACTGTGGCAAATAGACCGCATTTTGGCCGACCTCGAACCGAATGGTCGCAGAAAAATATTCAAAGCATGCGTGACAGTATCGAACAAGTGACTGAATGGCGCGGAATTCGGGTTTGAGGTATCGTTGATTCGTGCTTTGTCAAAAACACCAATAAAAATTCATTAATCGCTATCGGTATGCGTTATCGAGATACGTTCTAAAAATTTCTTATTCGTGAAATGGATGATCCGTGCATTATTGCTTGAAACACAATTGGAAAATGAATGTTCAAAACTGTTTCATGTTCTGTGTTAGATTTAACAATCCCCTATTTATTTATTCAGAATTTTCTAAAGAGAAAGGACTGCCTAAATAAAATAATTTAATAATTTTTACAGAGTATTCGCCAAGTTACGTGCAAAGTGCACACTAAAAATATTGTTTTCTCAAAATCAACAGTCGTTTATTATATTTTTAGATGTTATTTGCAAACGAGGTATGCGACTAATTTTTGGAATATCCTGTACTTTAGTGCGTTGCAGTATACCGTGATATTTTATGGGCGGGTTGGCCGCGAGTGGTCACCAATTAATTGCCAGCACAAGTGGTTAATTTTCTCGAAAATTTGCGCGATGACCGGGCAGTTTCAACTGGATGAACGTTGCCTGAAAGACATCGGATAGTTGAATATAACGTTGCATTCGTGATTTAAGCGACTTCTTTCGGTCGAAGGTCTAAAAAAACCGTTTTCCCCAAACGGGCATACCTATATTTTTGGAACTAACGCTGCTAGGAACGGTGACGATAAAACCCAACGATAGGGCGTAACAGTAAAAGTGTCTGAAACCCGGTTGGCCGTTAAAAAAGAGAAGAAGGAAGCGTATAAGGCATTTGCAAACGAGAATAGGATATTGCTTTCGAAATGCCAAACAAAATAACAAAGAATATCGTAGGTAAAAGCATCGAGAAGCTAACCGAGAAATTAAATCAGAATTTAACCATTTATTACGGTTAGGCAATTCGAAGGAAGTCGGCCTTGGATACGAATAATACCGTTCTGGCCATCTTTTATCGTAAAATGTCTACAAACGAGAATCTCCAACGCCGCTATTGCCCTCCCAGACCACGGAACCGGTGTGCATGGCATTGGGCCGAGGCCGAAAATCGACTTGCAGATTTTAAACGCGAGTCTCTCCGACCCTGTTCAAGAAGCACTGCGACCAATTTACGTGGACCCTTCTAACGAGCATTTGTTAGAAAGCTGAGGGAAGTTCGAATGCCGTCGCAGTATCGTGTGACAACTCTTCTCATATCAGTGAAACGTTGATTTAATTAAACATAATGGATTTTGCAAAGAAATAACGACCGTCCCAGTCCTTTGATGCAAACAATGCGTGATCCACGATGCAGCACGTATATTAAAACTGAGAACCTTAATATCAAACAAGTTTATTAAAAATGAAAAACGAATTTTTAAGGAAAAATCGACAGTGGGTAGGTACCTAAATTTTTCGACAAAAAAAAAAAAATTTTAATCGTCCTGGAAAAATTATTTTCGATTGCAGGGGTCAATTACAATAATTTTTGGTGAATAGACATAACCCCGAAATCCTACGCACTTTCGAGAAAAAAATTCTTTTCCGAAAATATAATGTCTGACCATACCATCGATATGTTTCACTGAATTTTCCTGCGAATCTTTAAAACGTCATAACTTCTGAACGGATTGGACGATTTTAATGTTTGAAAAAGCAAACTACGCGTATTTTGATGGAGAATATGTAGAAATTCCAAAAATATTCGAAAAATTGTTCCTTAACCCCGTAAAGTGAGGAAATCCCCATAAAACTGGTCCAATATTCAAACGGTCATAACTCCTATAATACCGAACATATCTCAATGAAATTTAAGTATGAAGTAGAGCTCATGTATACCTACAAATAGGTATTAGGCAACATCTAAATTTCTAATGAAGTAGATTGAACTTATCATTAAAATCGAATACTTGTGTTAAATGAGATATCTCAGAATGGAAAGACGAAACGATACTCAAAGTGTGTAGGAGAAACGGGTAACTAAAAAATCTGATAACGTAAGTTAATACTGGCAAGATAGAGGTAAAGTTTGAGAAACACTGACGTGCAGGTGCAACACGTTCGCACGGGAACGAGCCATTCGAGGAAGACTGTTACCGGCGGTGCGACGTTTTCCCAGCGTTCGCGTCTATTCATCAACGAAACGTAGCCAGGGTACCACCGTGCATCATCTTCGCGAGC
Organism: Colletes latitarsis; assembly: GCF_051014445.1. Lineage (NCBI taxonomy): Eukaryota > Metazoa > Arthropoda > Insecta > Hymenoptera > Colletidae > Colletes > Colletes latitarsis. Next base: position 48,523,365 of record NC_135134.1, read on the forward strand.
GGAAACGAAATTACCAAGCCGCCCCCGTTACACGGGCAGGAGGCCTCGGTTACACTTGCGTCGCAGAATTCGTGACCGCGCGCCGTGACGGCATTTGTCCTCGCGGTCCGTTCCGAATTACCGTAAATTAATTTACAACTTCCCCCTACGGCTTGGTTAATATCCGCGATGGTCTCTCGCGCTCGTGCGATAGACCGATAAAGTCACCGGTAATTGGATGACGTACAAACGCGCACTTCAACAAGTGTCATCCGATCTGAAGCGGCTCGGACGAGCGTAGCTAACGTCGTCGACGTCGTCGCATCGTCGACGCGACCATCTGTCATGGGGATAATACGATTCGATTAGAAATATCGCTAACGACGTCGCAAGCCTCTCACGGCGCGGGCGTCGCGCGGATGATTAATGAAAGCTCGTCTTCCCCTTCGCGTTCCCTCGTCCACCGTTACCTCCCCTCTCGCTCTCCATCTATCCAACTCTCTCTCTCTCTCTTTCGTTCTTATCCGTTCGCCACGTGCTTTTACCTCCTTTGATGGATGGAACTTCTCGACCTGCGTGGAAAATACAATTTCAGTGTTCGCGGCTCTCGTGATACCTGGCGATTTAACGAGACGCCCGGTGAGCTTGCGTTTCTTTTTCACGAGGTCTCAACGCCATCATCATTAACGCTCGTCGGCGCGTGTACACACTGAATTGCGTGCTCGCTGTACACGCGTTTAGAGACAGACGGGATATTATATGCGGTGTAATTAACGGGAGCTCGACGCTTGCCCTACGATTCCGTTTGTCCTCTTTCCAGCCCCCTCGGTTTCCGTCTTTTCGCGCTCCATCCTCGTTTCTCCCTTTTCGTCGGCCCTTCGCCGGCTTCCATTTTCGGCCCGCGGGAACGCTCGCGATTTTACAGTAATGACTCGCTCTTTGTTCGAATCCGCGCCGGAGGTGAGTGCACCTAATTTCCAACGCTGACCCACTAATCGACATTTTCAATTTATTTCGTTGATACGATCATTAGCGTTCTCTTCTGCTTTTCTTCTTTTTTTTTAGCCAACTTTATACTTGTTCTGATCGCGACTACGCTGTAAAATTATTAACAGGCGACGCTGACGGTAGATTTAGACGCGAAATCAACACGGTGATCCTTTCGTAATAAATTACATCAGAGTCTCTATAGGTATGATGTCATATAATTTTAAACAGTAGAATATATTTCCATTCAAGCACGTTTGAATCGATGCCAAATAATAGAAGTTCTCTTTATTTTGTATAACATGCTAGTATGGATCGTTTCTCGCGAACCAAAGGTAGAGTTTTCATCGTGGTATTGTTGGCGATAATCTGATACAGTTTGTAACAGTAACCGTTTCTTCTCTCCGTTACGTACTGAAGCTCGATTATAATCTCGCATGCATTTAACGGCCATTTCTGCTATTCGCCACCGGCAATACCTTAACTGTACCCAGATCTATTTCGAAATATCATTTTACCCAGCTGCAAGATTTCGATCTGAGAATTCTCAGAAAAAAAAGCTTCCTTTATCATTCGTTTCTTGATGCGTTCGTTTTTTTATTTCAACCAAGATTTTATTTCCTTTCACGGTGTAAAATTTCAGAAAATCAACGATATTTTCTCCCATGACCCGAAAGTTCTAAGTAAAATGCGACTACGTTTCAGTGTTACGAAGAATGATTGAAACAAGCGTGCAAGAATGTATGGAGCAGAGCTGTCGGTGATACGACGAGTATGACCGTGCATCGACGAGTGTTTTTTGAGTGTGAGCGCGTTCAGCTAATCGGGATTCAAACAGCGCGGACCGGAAGTCATACCTATAAATTTTAAGCCCTTATATCTCGCTAACGAATCCTCGGATCGCAACACGGTAAAGGACTTCTCGATATCTACCGGCACGATGAATTGATCCTAAAAAAAATGCCCCACATTTTCGATTACGCTCTGTATATCTCACAAAATAGTTCGTCAAACCTTAGAATACTAAAAATTTAATATTTAGATTTAATTCTATGCACCAAACAGAATCCAAGGCAGCACTCATCATACTGAATCCAAGGTTGTACCGACACTATTAACCCCTTGACGTACGATTTAATGTAATTTTTTAAACGTGTACTATCTCATTTTGCTCGTACAAGGAATGGCCACGAGAAAGAATAGATTTGTTTTATGAATACCTCGTGAATGTAAAAATATAAGCCTCATGGCAAGAGATTAAGCACCCACTTTTCACACAAGTATCACCAAGAATTTCACCGAGTTTTTAGAAATGTTTCGAATAAATTATAATTAAGAGGTCTTATTTAACCTTATTTTCTGGGGCAGACCTGGAGCAATTTCTGTTTTTAAGATTGAAAAGTTATAATACTGTTTCCCTTTGGTCTGCGAACCCAACGTCTAATATGGCGTCGGTCGGCCATTGTGTTTCGGTTACTCGACCGTTGCAAATGGCTTCCGAATGCCGACTGTGGTCGTCACACGTATCGAAAGGTTTAATGGGGAGGGAAATAACCACTGTGGCAAGAAAGATAAAAATATTCTTTTTCTGTACAAGAAGAGAGACGCCTTTTGTTTCAAATATTTTTCACGTAACGAGTATTCGTTCTGTATACACATTACTTTTTAAAGCGATATAAGTAATGGAATCTGTCAGCCAAAATCCTCTCTAATTAATCTAAGGATTAAGGTTCGATGCTGTACTCTATCCACGATAAGTCGTGGTCTCGATTTTTTAATAGGAGGCGAGACGTTCGGTGTATTTCTCGCGCACGATCCCGAGAGCCGCGGTGATTGAACGACGACGATAGCGATGTTATTTTCCCCGATATCGATTACCACCCCGAGCGACTTTAGAATTTATCCTTGAACCAGTTCCCCTCTGTTCCACGTGCTCGCGTTAACGAGTGCCTTTACCGGCCGATGCGCAACGCTGCTCGAATCGAACGATTGATACTTCGTCGTGCTCGTTTGCGTAACCTCCTTTAAGAGGGTCTTCCACTTTAGAACCTCTAAAATAATCGGTTTCGTTCCTTACGATTTCCTTAAAGTTGCCGTAAAGGTCGTCGAACCATATTTAAACGAATCTCGAAACTCGAAAATCATAAGCTTAAATATTTATTATAAGTAAGCAGCTGTGGATACTTTCTTTACGTTCGACTGAATATTTTCTATCGTTCATAATTTAGAAAAATATTACCTTGGAATAAAATAGCTAAACAGGAAACACTGAGATTAAAATAATTATAGACCTCTGCTTCGAGATGACCGTATAAACCGTTGAGTGATGCATTTATGAATCACCAAAATCCCGACTCTATGAGTTGAATTGTTTGGTTGGAAAATGATTAGAAACATTGACCTGCTTCTGACCCTCCCAGGCGTATATGGCCCCTTAAGCCCTGTGACGCGCGTCGTGGACTTCAAAGACGATGAACTTGGCCACTTTTTCTCTCTTTTTGCGAAAATTAAGGGCCCTGTAAGAGGATCGCTTCGGTGACCCGAAAATTCTGAAAGTGTCTTGAAACTCTCGAGAGTTCGCTGTTTTGCAGGAGAGTTTGATGCAAATGTTAGACAGCTGTTATTTTCGGCTCGCAGTTAGCTCGTTAAGGTGGCGCCGTTTCTTGAGGATTGCGTGTTCTTTTTTTTCTTTTTTTGTATTCGCTGAAAGCTATGCAACGGAATTTTGTATCCTAGGATGTGTACTTAAGAAGAGGATAATTTGGAAGTAAAACGTGATGAGGCGAGCGTGTGATTTGGTATAAGATAGGAGACATTTTAGGATAATATGTGTACGTATCAACCTTATTTTGTAACCAAGAGGGGACAAAATTGGACAATTATTAGTTATGCAATTGCAACAAGTTAAAGCTTTATCATCCTTCTAATAAAATCATATTTATTTTCGCGATAAATATTCGACGTACATCTTTCAAGCTCGAGTACGGTCGTTCCTTATATAAATATAAAAGTGTTTGTTTCAACAATTTATTATTATACGTGAATGCATCTAATTCCAATTTCTACGTAAAATAAACATAAAATCAGTTTGCACATAGTAGATTCTAGTAAAGGTTACTGGAGGATTTTAAAATATTAGTAGGCTAGAGATCGAACGGAGGCAGTTCATGAGTTGTACTAACGTTTATAGAATCGGAGAAATAGCTGCGAAACTTGGACGTGTGATGGACGGGAATAGCTAGAACAGATGCATACCTAGCGGTAGCTAAGCCATTCGAACATAACTGAGAGTTAGAGCGAAATAGCTCGCGAATGTAGACATGCCAGAGAAAATAGTTTTATAAATTAGACAGCAAAGACGAAGGATCCACGTTGCGCGACAGTAATGAAATTTTTATTCGCGAACGTAGTCACGTCAATATTTAAAATACAATTTAGGACACTCTTTTTTCGCGACGACGTCTCCAACAAGTTGTTAAAATTCTCGACACTCGTTGATCAGTCGAGGACAAGCTCGAATCATTTATACAGTTATATAAAAACTGATGATTTGAAATAAAAGTCACGAGTGTTTTAAAAACAACGAAATTTTGTGAATTTTCGAACGGATCAGCTTATTGACATCATTATCACATCGAGAAAGTTTCTTTTGTTTATCTTGTACGAATACCTTCATTTTAATATTCTGTGTCCGCCTGTACAGTCGAGATTTTACAAACTTTCCATGCTTTCGTTTACCTTTTCACCAAGCCCTTTAAGACAGTTAAGAATTTCACGACTTCCAAGAGTGTTTAATACTTTCCAGATTATCCGTGCCGAATAAGATTGTCAAGACTTTCAACTACAAGGGCCATTTGCAAAACGTATTAAGACTTTTTGAAGCGACTCGATGGTATTCGAAGCTGTTGCTACGATTTGTTAAATCGTAGGTTTATTATATTTACTTTTTAAGACATAGTTACCGGAAAACGCGAGGCAGTATCAATAAATTTCGAGGTTCCGTAAAAAGTAACAGACTAACCTGAGATCCTAGTGGCCATCATCCTTCTCGAAGTGGTACGCTTGGGAGTTGATGCAACGGTCCCAGCGATTCCGCCATTATTGGAACGCCTTCCGAAAATCCTCTTCCTTCATGCAGTTCAGCGCAATCCTTGTCTCTTCCCGAGTCTCCTCAACTGCACCAAATCCCCTTTGAGCTTTACTTTCATTCCGGGGCAGATAAAAAAAAAAGTCGCAGATGGCCAAATTAGGAGAACAGAGCGAGTTTTTGTCGTTCCTGGAACGAAGACGCGAAAGGGCGAAGATTTGGCACAGTTGAACAGAATGAAGAGGTCCCGACAACGACATAATCGTTGGGACCATTGCATCTAAGTCACTTTTTATGGAGGTTGTTCGAACAATTTTTAATACATTAGAGTACAAATATTTGACGACTAAAATATAAGACTGTAACTTTTCTCAACAAGTCTTTCTCTAGATGGACGAAGATTGTACTCTATATTTCTAACAGCTCGTTGCCTCAATATCGACGTGCCACACGAGCATCGGTGTAGAGTCGCAAGGTACAAGAGTACCCAAACTAAAAAGCTATAACTTTCTTAGTACGAAGACCACGAGCGTGTTCTACCCCCTGGTACACCGCTATCAGAGGATTTTGAACTCGGAGTAACTAACCCCGTCGTCGTTATCCGAGTCATAAAGGAACGGACATGTCGGACCCGCTGGACTCCAGTTGGCGCAAGGAAGTTTCCTCTTGGATCATTCTTACTGCCCGGAGTTTAACGCAACTCCTTCGGGGACGTAACTTTTATCCACTGCGCGACAGCCATAGTTAATGACCTCGTCGAATGGCTCGCCAGCGATCATCGAAGTTGTCGCTAGCATCTCGAGGCATTAACGCCGCAAATAGAGAAGATCTTGCCCCTATTACGCATTAATAGTTTCTCAATTTGACTCGAATTGCTTTTTTGTTCGCATAATTTCTAGAATACGTTGGTTGAAATTTTGGAATAAAATTTTGCTGGTCTCCGCCACCGATTGAAGCGGCAGCGCACCTTGTGAATATATCATAAGGATGGTATGGTAATCGGAAGAATGGAATTGGAAAACATCTACTCGCGGCCTGATTCCGATCGCTGCATCGAACGCTTCAAATTTCCTGTAAACGTTCGAAAGGGTGCTCGCAGTCATCGAAAGGCTGGACTTAATTGCTCAGCAATTTGTAGAACTTGTCGAGGGCAGTCGTACGTCGATGTCTGTATCGATAAAGACTTGTAAAACTGGAGGATTTTGCCGCGGAGAACGTCATGGAAAACGCGCGAAATCGTTAACAAATTCGTTGATCGACTCTTCCGAAACTCATTAAATCAAACGAATATATCATTCTGACCTGGGTCCCCTCCCATCTATTAATTAGATATTAATGCCAAAGACGCAACAACCGCCCTTTCCATCGAACCCAATCACTCAATTGCTTACGCAGACCTCCTCAAATCGATCCATAAAACAGAGAGAAAGAAATGAAATGAAACGTGGAACTCGAGAAACCGTACGAAGGACACGATATAATACAGGAATTCTTCCACTTTCCACCCAAATTCGAGAAGCTCGCTGGATTCCCTGCAGGCCCCGCGAATTAACTCGCGCGCTCATTCAAATTCCAGGAGGGCGATCGAGGCGTCGCTTTTTCACCGTCGTACGGCGAACCCGGTTCGGTTACAAGACTATTTCCCTATTTATCTGCCCTCGCGTTCATCTTCCTCCGCCACTGTCACGCTTCCGTTCGCCGGGGTCCTTCTTCGCGAAAGTGCTTGCACGCCTCCGTGTACGAAGCTGTGTAACGCCAACGGCGAGGGGGGTGAGAGGAGAAGTTTCTCGCGGGCCGCGTGATAAATTTCGCGGCTGTCAGACGGGTTCGCGTGATTAATCGCGGCGTATCGCGACGTAACCGGGTGTCCGTCGAGAGGGATGATCGCGGGGGCTTTCCGACTTTTCGGATTCGTTTGTCGTTCCGCTCGCGCGGAGCACGGGGCCACGCCGATTCGAAGCGGCCCTTAATTATACCGTGGCACGCGAGCTACTCGTTACCCGGAGCCACGCGCTCTCGAGCATGCAGACGGAACAGTGGCGTGTCCCGGAGAAGAGACACCGGGTCGTTAAAATTCGTCGTCCCCGGTGGCTGGAAGACCGCGGTTAAGGGGCTCGTTCTGGCCAGGAATAGAAAAAAATTCGACTACTCGATCCCCACAACGTTCGAAACATCGGTGAAGTTATCGAGGACCTGCAGTAGGGGTTATTCTTGGATGCAATTTATTATCGAGAATTTTTATCATCGATGGTCTCATCCTCGGACTTTTGGGAGCAAGCTACGAGTATTGGGCCTGCAGCGTCAAATTTCTCACCCCCTTTCCCTGTGACCAAGGGAAGGTCTCGATTAGAAGGGCTTGTATCAATAATATTTCTGTCGTTGGTGTCAGGAAAGGCAATCTAAGTTTTCAAAATCTGTGAACACATTGATGGCATCAATTTCAACTGAATTATTCTACTTAATGGTGACTCGACACCAGTTTTTCAAGTCCAAACCAAAAAGATATCATACACTTGAAAATTACAAGATAACAATAGTGTAAATAAAACAGATATTTGACTGAATTTGTTTGCCCCTCTATTTGTTTAAATTGCCCTTTTTTTTTAGTCAACGTAAATTTCAAATAAGACACTTAAAAGCAAACGCAAAGGGTTAAGGGTTGAAATAAGGAAGATGAGATACCTAATATCGAACCCAATAAAGAGTGGTGAAACAAATGAACAGACTGGTGAATGTGGTACAAGACGTAACGTTATTTACAAATCAGTCTCCATTTACTATATTACTTTCTCGAAGCATGAACACGGTTTTGTTTGGATTGAAATTATTCGCGATGTCGTATGTAGAGTTACGAGCCCCGTCGACATTTTGTCCGTTAGAAGGAAGTAACCTAACAGAGCAGACAGAGTGTGTGTGTGTGTGTGTGTGTGTGTGGTAGTAAATCAGTCTGCGTCTAAGCGTTTCATAGTTAAGGCAGCGTTATCAAGATGGCTTATTCTGATATCGAGTGGGCATATATTTGACTCGTGTATGAACGAGCTAACGGGGACATTGCACAAGGCGTCTCTATCAACAGACATTAGAGACGATGTTCATATTAAAACTACATTTTATTCGGTGCATAATCAGCTTAGAGGCACTGAGAGATCCTTGGAACAATTAGTCAACGACGTAACGCATACATTGTTTTATGAGAAAATCGGTACAATCGTGCATTCGAATAAACTGTTTCTCCATTGTCTGAGAATAAGCGGATTCATCGTCGACGTTGTCTTTTTGCTTTTAAATCGATCGATGATCAAATTTGATTATATAACTGACATTAACTGTAACTGACTAATTTGGAAACCTGTACTAATACGAAGTTATCTACCCTTTAATTTTATTTACGCGTTAAGTTGAAACGCGAAATTAAACGATTTTCATTTGATTTTGTGGATGTTTATTCCGTTCGTAATAATAATAATTAGTATATAGAATGTCCGTACTGTCCACGTACAAGGGGAAATTTACGCGAAACGCTTTTACAAATGTCCACAATCAACGTCCGCGGATATATGAAAATCCACACGCTATCGATCAATGTCAGTTTTCGTGCAACGCGTCGAGAATAATATCTATGATTACATAACCGCAGAAATGTTCCTAATACTCTATCGCGCGCAATGTGCACGCGAGATACCAACAAGTAGAATCACTATAAAACTACTTCGATCGATTGATTCTCCTTAATACCAACTTGATGCAAAGACGCAAGTATAGGAATATCGTGAAAGATTGATTCGGAATCGCGAAGCAAGCACTCAGTGTAAGCCAATCAGTGCAGAAAGGATTAACGTACCGATTAATAAATTATATCCTCCCCGCAGTGAATTAGTAAACGCGAGAGATCACGAGAACCTTCGACAAAAGGTTTATATATTCGTAAAACACCGATCTACGCGCGATCGTCGAAACGATACATCCCATTACCGTTTAATAAATTTGTAATCATCGTAATAAAAACAAAATTTAAATTCTCGATTCTCCGGGGCTCGTACCGTGTAATTGACTGATTAATTACGCCAAAAGGTTTACACGATATCGTGATTTATAAATTCGAACTTCGTTCGAACAAAATCGGAATCGGGAAAACGCTCGAAAATAATTTAATAATTGAAATACAATTACGGGAATGAAACAAGGTCGTGGGATTATTTTTCAATGTAATTTTATGAATACGAAACGATTACAGGCATTTTTAAGGACGAGATGGGATGGATATTAATAATTCCGAGGAACGATATTCCCTCGAACGTCGTGAAAGATTAAATCCGTTTGGCTGCGAACGACCGTGTTCGCGATGGTTGTTATCGGTCAGTTCCTGGCAGCACGAAGTGCGTTGTACGAAGTTTTGCGGGCTTTGTTGCGGTATCGATGCCCTCATGGTTCATTGAAACCGGAGAAGTTGATGCGACTCGACTCTGCGCGATGTTACGCTTATTGTTGTCCCCGATGGAGTTGAACCGAGAAAAATGGTGCGAACCGGGGACAGAAAAGTCACCCAGTGTGTCACGATTAAGGAAACGGGGGAATAATATGGCCATAATTAGGTTTATTCCCCGAAAATGGAAAAAAAAAGTAACGAGAACAGAATATTTTCAGAAATACTGGACAACCAGCAACGTGTAACTTTAATATTCGATAATATCAATTAATTTCGAGTATATTTTTAAGCATGACGCTTCGCGAGAGGGGCTCTGTTTCGATAGTCAAACTATCAAACAATCGTATTAACCTGAATTCTATCGCAGACAGAGTAGAATAGAAGTCGAACCGTTGCGAAACGGAGTTTAGAGTTTTATCGTAATTAGAGGAAAACCGACGGCTGTCGCGGATTAAGTCCGAAACTTTCTCATAATTTCTGAATTTTGGTTGAACATCGATAATTACTGCAAGTAGTTTATAGTTTACAGCGCGGGATTAATTAGCTGTGGAGGCGGTCGAACAATAACATTTATAATACTGCGGTCGGCTAACGAACCGCTTGGGCACCGCATAGTCGAAGACTGTCGACGAGAGTTAGTTTTCCGTTTCCAGTATTTTGTGTACGGGTCGTATCATAACGGGTGGCCGGAAACTTTAGGGACGAATTCTACGTACGAATGCAACGGAGACCGTTCGTGTAAATCGTTGTCCCGTTTCTCGATGCCACGATGAAGTTTTTGGACAGCCGTTAAAGTATTTTATTAGAAACGTCTGAGAATTATCGCGATAGAATTGTTCGTGTTGGGTTTCCTGGAATGAATGGTATCAGAAAAGAAACGACTCTGCATGCAAAAATAAATCGTAAAAGGGGAATAAAAATTTTTAGTACGAAGCTTCGTCCCCCATGAAAACGATTTCGAAGATGCACGGGTTAAGACTGCGCTTCGCTGATAAGCCCGAACTTCATGGATCCTTTTATACTTTATCGAATTTAGCCAATAATAATACTTTTACTTGGAGATTATTAATTTTAAACAGTACACGCGTCTCCTTTGTTAAATCGAATTTTAGAGTCCACTGGTCCTGTCGTTCGATCGAAGTTACTAGCTTGAGTTCGAATTTAATGGAAGCTTTCAAGAATTAGCAGTCCATTAAGATATTGAAGACCTGTCGCAAGTTCCTAAATTATGTACGTTCGAGTAGGTTCGTATTTTTCGTCGTGTATCGGAACTAATTCTAATCCTTCAGATTCCCATCGCTGAATAGAAAAGCTGACGCGAGTTAAATAGGAATCGCGTTTGAAAGGCAGAACGTATAATTGAATATTAGATGGAAGACCAATTACTAGTAATAGTACCTCGTTATATTCGTTTCCAACCTTCTACTTGAGTTTAACCAATGCGTAGCCACGATGAATGGTTGTACTTAAGGTACTTCGCAAGTTATGCAACTCTTTCTTTCCTACAACCAGTAATTCATGGTATAGATGTTTCTAACGATTATCGATAAGATACAGATACGTTATCGTTAAGCTTTGATTTATCGATAATATCGGCAGAATATCGATAGTACAAGCGGAAATAAGCGGCATATAAAGTGTAACGCGGAATACAGGAAGCATATTAATAATAATGCAGCAGTTCCAACCGTGTTCTTCTGACCCGTTTTAAAAAACGAGAGCTCGAAAACCGTCGTAAGTTTCGGAATTCTATTACCTTTTATATCCCCACCATTGATCGACCTAAAAATTACTTTTGAATACAGCTCTTGGACCGGTCTATTAATTCGTGCGTATCTGCGTTTCGAAACTTGCTTTTACACCTCACCTTCGATTTATGAAAAATACGTTTTCTGTTCTTTTGAGTGCTTTTAAGAGTAAAAGAAGCGCACCAATCGTGGAAATGAAAGTTACAACGGCGAATAAAAGAAATTTCTTGCACTAAAATAGCGTCGTTTCGTTATTTGTGTTCCGTGCATTTCGAATGTTTTTGAATTCATGGAAAAATTCGTATAAATTAAATTCCAATCCATTTCTGAAGTCGCGTGTCAAGTGCGAAACTATAGCCAGTTACCGCGTGAAATTCCACCGTAATCGTTCGAATTATCTTCGTATCGATTGTCAATTTCCTATCTATTGTATCGTTTTCCCCGGGTCGTCGAGAAGATAAAATTATAATTCTACGGAAACTTTCGCGCGTATTTTCGTACCGTTTGTATCGGCGGTTCTGAATTACATTACGTAGTCGTCAATCGACATTGTTTATTTACGAACGGTCGCGTTGGAAAGCTTTCGGCGGAGTTATTGGTTAACAAACGAGCCTCAATTCGGTCGGTCACTTTCGTTCCAACTTTAGCGCCGGGTACGTCGCAACGGTGTCGATTTTGCTAAAATATTGATCGGAGGCGCGGAGCAGTCAGTCGCCGCGGCGGATTGGAAATAACGATGAGGGGGCCCTGTCCGCATTATGACAATGACGCGTGGAAATTAAATAAATTATGCACAAGCGGCTCGGAATCTGGGTTGAGATCGGAAACTTTTCCCTTTTTTTTTTTTTTTTTTTGCTCGGCGTTGGATGAAATTACAGTCGCTAGACACTGTGTTCCGTGCACGACCGCCGACACTCGAAAAGTCGTAGCCCGTTGACGCGGGTCGAACATTACTAAATGAGAGTTCGAACCAACTTTCGCTGGCTCGATTGGTTCCTGGTTCGAGTTACGGCGCCATTGGTTAAATATGCTACTCGAAATGTCTGGCACAAGTGGACGAGTTATAGACAATTAAGTGCAGGCGTATTGTTTTGATTTAATCGACGATTCGAACGTGTTTGTCGACGAGAACCCGCGCACGCGGAAACAATTTTGCGTCAAAATCAGACCACTCCGGCCCCGTACTCATTAAAATATAATAAACTATTACACGAACGACTGGTTCGTTCCGCGACCGGGAGTGTTTTCGATAGCCTCGCCATTACGTTCTCGTTTGTTCGAGTTCATTATTCACAGGCCGTTTATATTATTTCGTTATTTCCGAAAAAACGTCCAATCGTGACCGGTTACGTTTAATTGGTTTATAATATTTCTTTCGGATCGATTCGTTGAAACGGTTCTGGTAATAAAAATTTTTACGAATTAATGGGGTATTAATTTTGATACTAAAGTGAAAGAGTTTTCAAATAACAGACTATTCAGGACTCTCAAATTGATATAATTGTCAATTAATTACCATAGGTGTTCCATACGTTCGTAACAAAGGCAAACGAATAAATATATATCATACGATTCTGCTAAATTTGCTTCGATTCCAAATGAAAATAGCAAAGCTGGGACTTTGTTGTAAACGGAGCTTGCGACGTTATTATATTTCGACCGTATTTCACAAATCTATAAATATAAAAGAAAGATGAAGGCAAGCAAACCGAAATGAATGAAAGAGAAAAGTTAGACCAAGAAATGATGGATGAAGAATCTGTTGATGAAGGCTATGAAGGTAATATGAAAACAACAGCACAAGTTACGCGGCCAACATGAAAAGCAGCAACGTTCATCAATCAATGGGAAGAATCGCGAGGAGCAGAACTCGTATGTCTCAAAGTTTTGTTGCAGTTCGCTGTAATTAGCTCGTGCTCAACGTTGATAAATTCTTTCCGTGTTTCTATTTTTGTTTTCATTTAAATCCGGCGGGGAAACCGACGATTTTAAATTGAAAATTACTTGCCTGATTGATAAAATTTAATAACGGAAGTTCAAACCACCCATAAAAACCTGTAATCTGAGAGAACGCGTTTCCGTCGAGCGATTAATTCATTTTTTTTTTCGTTCGTTTGTTTAATTTAATTGTTACACGCGCGCGAGCTTTCATTTTATAATAGGATTTCGACGCTCTCGCTCCCCTTGATGTACGACGATTAAATTACATATAACTCCGATTCGATTTGCATCGTAGGGAACTCGATCATTGTTGTTTCGTATAAATCTCGTCGTCGAGTGGCGAAAAGGCATCGCGAGTCGATAAAATCTTGGAGAAACGCTCGTTCGACGAGCATTAAACAAGGCTCTCGAATCGTTCATAAACTATCACGGGCAATAGAGCGGCACAGTTACATCTCGAGGCATCTATATTACGTAGCTACAATAATAGGCGACACATAGAGTATGCATTGAGGTCGACAGTAAGGGGTTAAAGTCATTTCGGTAGTGTGTATTCCTGTATCCACCATTCAATTGAGTGACCATATATCTCAAGAGCATATGCATAAATACGTATGTTAGCACGTACACACGTGTACGTACGTGTATGAATATGTATAGAACAGTTCAAAGTTATTCGAGCTATACCGCGACTCGTAAATAGCAAAACTTTCCACCGACAAGAAATTTAATTTACTCGAGTTGTTTATTCGTACTCTACGAGTCTATATCTTTCCAAGTTCCAAGTGAATTTAGAATAATAAAAATGATCTTTAAAGTTTCAAATTTCACGTGTCCGTCTTCGAGTTAATTTTAAAACTCAAAAAGTTCAAATTCAATACACGAATGATACAAATTTAAATTATAGAACGAAGAGAGGAGGAGAGTTGAAATTTTAACCGTTCGATCGAATACACGTTAATAATAGGCTGTACGTTGCTATTACTGTTTATCTATTATTCGAGCAAAATTTTGCTCGGTCTCTATCGGATTTGAATCGATTCTCAGGTATCTGGGTTGCCCAGTTTTAGTTCGCATACGTATGTGATTATCCGAATAGGATCCTGCAAGTTTGATGTTGTTCCTATCAATTTCAGGATTGTCCGTAGCGTAGGTTCCGTGTTCCTCCGCGTTTGTTCCCGCAGACCCAAGCAAAGTTGTTCACTTTAGAAGTCACATGAATAATTCTTTCTACTCCGGTAAGGGTCAGTTTAATAAAACATCATGGCGTCATGTGTGTTCTGCCTTAGTGCTCGTTATATAACGCGATGTTACAGGCAATTGAGAGCAAATGTACCGTTTTTGATTTAACGGGTCGTAAATCGTGTTTACCTGGCTCGTCCAATAGTTCTAAGGCTGGAGGAACTCCAGAGAAACATTGAAAATCTTCGTCCATTTATTTTAGAAAATTAAACAACAACGGAACTTTGACATGTCGAAGCTGAATACAGTTTCTCTTTCCAACAAGTTTTAAGTTTTAAATTTTGACCACTTTCTTCCCAATATTTATCTCTTTTCATCATATGTACGAAATATCTCGTTACAATCTCATTACAAATTATGTTTGTACAAAGTATTTCACTTTAATGGCGATTCGCTGTAAACAAAAAGAAACTCGTTTCCTTATAAATTCTTCCCACTTCCGTTCACCATAAATTTTAGGACGATTCGTAAAAAATTTGTTACATCGAAAGCAACGAACGCGCTGTTATATTAAGAAAACTCTCTTTTGCGAGACCGGGCGTTAACGATCGATTTCAATTCCGTTAGATATTCTACCGTCGCGTTCAACGATGCTTCCCAGGCATGCAAGGCGTGTTTCGTTTTTAGTAGTTTTCCAGAATCTTGGGCGCATCGGGGCTCGAAGTTCGCCGCGTCGATTGTGCTCGTAAGCCCCCGCGAAACGTTTATGGCGGTTATTCGCGAGCAAAATCGACTACACGACGGTTGCTCGTGTAATGATTCGCACGGCGGTTCTCCAGGGTGGTTCCACGGACTGGGAGGTTGGGTGGAATTGTACGGTTCAGGAACAGGGACCTGTAAACGCCAAATTCCCGACTCCGCGCGGAGGCGTCTGGAAAGCAGGGAACGGCCGCGATGCAAATATTTCCAAGTGTTTGAGCGCCGCGATAAGTAAAAGTAAATCGGATTACTCCGGAAGCATTCGCAAACGTTGGCCGCCCCCGTGGCGACCTGAATTCCGTAACTAACATCGCATGTAACGCGGCGTCATTTGTACCCCGATTCCTGGCAAGATAAATATCGTTGTAAACGTCGGATCTATCCTACGATAGCGTGATTTAATTAAAATCTTTATTAATCACGCGGTATACAAAACGACACCCCCTCTCCCCCCTCGTCGGGTATTATTTTCGTATCGCGTGATCTGTTCGGTTCTGTTTCCCGTTCCAGGGCGAGACCCGTCATTTTACGATTCCGCCGACACCCAAGTTTTACGATCCACGCTGAACAGAAACCGATCGCGGATAATAATCGGCAGTAAAACGATGCGATGAAATTTTGGTCGAACAAAAGAGAGACACGGCGAGAATCTATTTTTTTTTTTTTTCGCTATATACAGTAGGCAAACGTAAAACCGAACAAATCTTGATAAATCGCACGGACGGTCAACAAAAAGCTGTTTCGCGTTTCCAAATAATAAAACAGAATGTACGGTGCTTGCGTAGAAAGTACAGAGGGGAAAGCATAAATTGCATTTAATGCGAATGATTATTGAAAGTTCTGGTCATTTTGATTTTTGACGAAATTCAGCGGAGAGACGCCCCCTCGCGAGAATTTCATTTTTATTAAATGTAATATGCAATGTACCGTCGAATTTTCAATGAAAGACAAAAATGACTGTGTAAAAATATTGAATACCAGAGAGATATTAGTAGTTGGAAACTGGAGAGCAGACTGTAAAGTATTAGCGAATGCATACGAGTTTTATCAAAACTCTGCTTCGACGACTTAAAAAATGATGTAGCAAATTCATTAAATTCTCTTCGAAATTCGGAATTATGAACAGAACTAGGGGCCTTCTGCAGTAGTCCAATATTAAACGTTTCAGCCGAAGGAAGAACAATATATATTGTATATTTAACATCAAAGGGAAGAGAATTTTTAATAAAACGTAAAAACGAAATTTTAAAAAATTGAACACCCATCTAAAACTAAATTCGAGCAATCGACTCCGATACAAAACAAAATCAATCACGATTACACTCGCTGCGACACTGTAAATAGAAAAATTAAGAACTTATTTCCCAGCCAATTTTACTAGCAAATAAAATTTACCTCGTGTGCAGAGCTTTTTTTATTTTCTTTTTTTTTATGGATTTCTAAAAAGTTTAGAGTCCATCGATCTGTGGAGAAAATGCCGTTCCCCATAAGCCAGCATTTACTTTTACCAGAAGGGAATGAAACTTAATCGTACGATCGAAGATACGACACGGTCGGTTGACTCACCTTCACCTAGTAACGTAAATCCTAAATAAAAAGATAAGACGGAAATTTTTGTACGAAATGGTCGAGCAACGAACGCGAGAAATTTTCTTACGTGAATTACGGTGAATCGACGATCCTTGTAGAGGGACAGCGACTGTAATTATCGCGATACGTATGAAAAAGAAGAAGAGTAATTGTATTTAAAAGCGCTGGAAGGCCGCGAGAGCGCACGAGAAGAAGGGTTGTAAGGCCATATATGACAGAATATGATAGCATTCAATGGAGGAATAACGTTCGCGGCACAAAAGACCTTTGTTACGAAGCTGCATTCTCCAGTTTTTCCAGATTTTTCCTTGAGTTTTATTCGTTTCGATTGTGCAACGGGCCAGAAAAGCGTACGCATGATTCTTCCCTGCGATATTCATGCATTCCTCTTCGAAGTAATTTTCTTTCTACGTCATCTTCCCTATTGAATTCGCGTTCAGTCATCCGCTACAAAGAAATCGTATTTCCGCGAGATATGAAATTATTGAAAGGCAATAATGCCGACGTCGAGTTGCAGATAAGTGCACGATGATGGTTAAGTAATTAATTCTCCGACACGAGATCGGTCTCTGTCGAACGAATAAAAAGAACCCACCATCGATGATTCGACAATATATATCGAATTTTCGTTTTTTTCTCACCGCTTTTTTTTGCACGCATATCGCCACGAACACAGGTTTACATTTCCAAACAATCCGATCGAATGATTAAACACGCGAACGCGAACGCAAACGCTATTTTTCTACTACGGATAAACAAAACAGCGCCGCAGTAATGTTTAAATTGAAATCACAGCCGATCTCATTGGGCATGCGAGTTTTTTCTTTGGAATTTCGCGCGGCGTTTGAATAAAAACTGAATAACAATTTTGGCAAATCTGATTAACACGTGGACCGGCGTACCGGTTCCCCTGATTGCCTCACAGTCGTGGCAAACGTTTCGAAATCCAATCTACTGTGAATTGCATACAAAATGCGGCGTGTCTGCTATTTTTTTTCCGGTAAAAAAAGAACACCCTTTGCACCAGACATGCGCTAAGAAAAGTAGAATAATGCTCCAGCGTTCTGAACGGGCGCATAACGATACGAGTTTTAATGTTGAATGGCGAAACTATATTTCTGGGGATACGGTTCTCACGACAAATACACGTTCAACGGATGACCGATTCCCTGCGCATTTAAGATAATGTTCGCTGGGAATTTGTATTGCAAACAACAAATATCGACGACCTCATTAACTCGTGCAAATTGACATAATGTCGGTGTAAGTCACGAGAAACAGAATGCTAAAATATCTCCCCTGCGTTTGTACGTAACGGGTGATTCTGGAAACTGGGACGGGTCGTAGCTCCTTTCTAGCGAATAATTCTCCCAAGCAAAACGTGAAATATCTCGTGAAATGTTCGTTTTACGACGAACGTACCAAAACAATTTTATACGTAGAATACCGGAAAAGAATCGATCGACGGGAGAATAAAAAAAAGACGGCGATCCATTAAGAACAAATCAAGTTCGTATCGTTTCTATACCGTTGTACCATTTAACTTTTTCCTCTGTTTATCTAGTTCTAGGCTCGGAAAATGGAACGACCTTCGGATACGTTTTTAGGAAAATTATTGGACGTATTGATTGGAAATTTTTCCAATAACAAGGAAATAAATGTAATTGTAGCGGTTGGAAATAATACCTTTGTACGATCAGATTTCATACGAATATCGTGTATCCTATGTGAAAATAGAATAATAAATTTAGAAACACACGGTAAACAAATGTACTCGTTGCAATTAATTCATTCAGTTTATGGTGGTATTCTATTTATACAGCATGAAACGTAAATAGAAAAAAGTGAACATACTATCTGTGTGCTGTATATATCATCGATTTACAAACACGAATGCAAACATTCCTTCAGTAAGCACGATAGCTCTCGGGTTTGATTATATAAAAAAAAAAGAAACAACAAAATCAATGAGTTTCACAATCTGCATAAAGCATCGATTCTATGAGAAAAATAAATATTCGGTTAAAAATCCTGTAACATTTTCAATTGTATTTATTTGACTAAAAAACTAGGCAAATCGTTAACGCGTTCCAAGGTACTTTTTACGATAACAATGCAAATAGCAAGCGAATACCGCGAATTCGAAAATTTCGAACAAAAATGTACACGGGCGTAGCGGTTCATCAACTGAAAACTTTACTTTTTGCTCGTTCGGAATTCGAGTTTGAGGGGATGAAATCGCCTGATGACAAAATTCCAAACGCTTCTTTGTCGTGCAACGTTTTTAGAACGGCGAGAAATATGGAAAAAAAGGTTTACACAAAAGCTGAATTCTTTTCTATTATATCCGCAGAAAAATCCGAATTTTTACCAAGGAACGATTTTGTGGCCTCGAACCGGAATTTCCCATAAACGAAAAATAGTTTTGTTTCACTGTTCACTGTTTTCACGCGATTTTTCCAAATTTTCAGGAATCTCCGGATCCTTGTAAACGTCGATTAATTTCTGGCCATTCTCGGAGAATCGTACACAATCGAACGAAATTCCGAACAATGACATAAAATATTAAATAGCGTGGGTCGTCGAGCGGCTCGCTCCGACGCGACGCACAGAAGTGTGAATTATGCAGGCGTTAAATTAAATGTGACAGCGAGTGTTGATTGCTTTTGCGTTTCCTGTTAATTTCGGCCTCCTCTCAAAATCCAATAATCCTCGATGTTCGACAAACGATCGATTTCTTCAGTCGATTGTAATTAATCGCTAACGCTGAACATCCGTGTCAAACTAGCTGGCATCACAGCTGGCGTCGATCGCCTAACCGCGGAGACACGGTTAGGCCAGCCATCAAAGCAGCAAATGCACGATTCGGAACTGACGCGTATGGAAATACGATGGAACAGTGGAATTCGCTGCCGCGATAAATCAAAAGACAACCAGCGCGAGGAAAAATCTTTCGATCAAATTAATCGACCAACATTTGAAAAAGGATCTTCCGGAAAGTTGAATTTAATAAATAAGTTCAACGCTAAACCTAACACGACCGGTATCTTCAGTTTCTATTATCTTTGAACAGTCTAACAACGCGTATTAAAAATAGTTGAACTTTACATACATGCAGTTCCAAAATTATTAGTGTTTTATCAATAATTAAGCCACTGTTGGAAGCAGTAAAGCTTCCTCTTTAAAATGGTTTTTGGTTTTTGGCGATCCGACTTTTCGTTTTCGAGATATCGTAATTTATGTAAAAGGGTAATTTTTAAAATTCCGCTCTCCGTCTTACGAAAGCCTATTACCGCGTATTAAAAATACTAAAACTTTAGACGCGTGTAGTTCCGAAACTACTAGTGTTTTATTCATTATTGAGCCACTGTTGGAAGCGGCAAAGCTTCCCCTTTAAAATGGTTTTTGGTTTTTGGCGATCCGACTTTTCGTTCTCGAGATATCGTAATTTATGTAAAGGGGTAATTTTTCTTAATTTGACTATCTCTGTCTTCGTTTGACGCGTCGCGCGGGACCTCTCTTTCTCGTACGTGACTCGTGACCTAGTTACTACGATCACGTACGGTCAACGACCTTGGCAAGGCCGTAGTAAAAGTTCATTCACCACGCGACGTAAACAAATCTTCGAAGCCTCGTATCTCCGGAACTAGCCACCGCAACGACTTGAAACTAAAATCCTTATATCTCCGGAACTAATAAAGCTATCGACTTGTTCGAACGCTCGTTTTAAAGGGCATTTCATCCCCTATCCAATGAGCATAACAACTATTATTATTTACGCTGTATTCCATATTTATTGTGTCGTTTACTTTGACGTTTCACAGGGTGTTCATCTTAACGGTCGATTTTCAAGGCATTTACACTAACCTGACAAAAAAATGTTTCCAATAAAAGTTGACGGGTACTTTGAGAGGAACAAAGTGCAATAATAAAGATTTCGAAAAATTGCAAAAGTGTAAACGTAGACGCTAAGTTCGATGAATGTTCAAACTAATACACGTAATTCGAAATATAATAATATCCGCGATGCATCGATAGTCTGACCGAGATTGCCAGTATTTTCTTGTTTCCAAATAAAAACGTACCGCAAAGAAAAATCGTGAAACACCGTGAAATTGATGAAAATCGAAAGACACCGGCGTAAAGGGGGAAAAAGTTATCTGATCGGATTGTTGGATCGAGATTCGAAATCAGATCTTTCGCCTGTTTGGCGACTGTCCCGCAAATAAAGTTATCCAGGCCGTCGACCAATTCCTTCTGCCCTACCTTCATGTTTAAAATAGCCTACATAGAAAAATGTGAAACTCGAGATTGATAGAAAATACATTTACCGTTTTTCCTCGTAATATCTTCAAAAATATCTAACAGCGAAGTTTATGGTTCGAGGCGCTCTTTTATAAGATTCGAACACCGTCTCTAATACACAATAACGCATATATTGATTGTTTCACTATCCATAGTAAGTCGAGAGAAATTGCATTTCCAGATTGGAATCCAACTAGTTTATTGTAAACCAATTTTTTAAGAGTTTTGTGTATTCGGGTTGCTTCAGGTCTATATAAATAAATCTTACGTCACGATTAGAAAGTTTTTTTGTCGTGATCTAGTTTCGGAGTTCTTGTTTCCTTTGATGCATTCGAGTGAAGACTCTTCGCGACGCTGAGGCGCCTCTGACCTTTGTACTTCGCGAAATTTGTGCTTTCTAGCATAGCTGTGATAAAACTTCCTCGAAAATTGCTGTTTCTTTAGTTTTCAAACAGCAATATAAATATTTAATTATTCACTCTCTGATCTTTTGGCTTTGATGGAACTATCAATTCTTAAAATTCCAAAGAAAACAGAAAAATTTCACTTTTTATCGTTTTTGTCGTTTTCAACGACAGCTTCGTTAATAAGTTGAACGAAAATTGTTCGATCGTTTATCGCTGTGTTTATAGAGAAGCGCTCAGCTGCGAACAGACGCAAGAAGCGATAGCGATTGTTCCGTCTTTGGGCGGAATTATTTTCGAACATCTGCGAGGGAAATTAATGTCCTCAAACATCTGCGCGCCAGACCGGGACACTTTTCTTCCCTGATAGTAATTTGCATTTTATGGCATTTACCTCTACAGATTTATGAACCCCCGGCGGTTCTATGGCGGTCTCGCGGCGTATTTGTCAACGACGTTGAAGTATGTGACTCGAGGTGTCACACAATCGCGGTGACATGCACAAATTTGCTAACTTACACGCGCGACCGGCGCAGCGTGCATAAAAAGATCGAAGTTCGCGGGAACGAGCAGCCGACATCTACAAGTCAAACACAGATAATCAAAGTCAACTTCGTAAATAACACTCTGAAGTTTCCAGACCGGGTTGTTGTAATTTAATTTCACTCGTACGTTGCCTCTCTAAAAAGGGAATCGAAAAGTTTCGAAGGCACGCGAGTCAACGAAATTTTAAGGTTAAATAAAAAAAATGCGTTACGAGAGGGCGAAGTTTCGAAAGATTTCGTTTTAAGGAGTTTAAATGTACGAGAAAATTTCGAAAGGTCGAGCAGTTGATGAATCGTTGCAAGTTTGAGTACCGATTCGTCTATTGTTGGACTTTCATGGTCACAAATATATAGCGTGTCCCCAGCTGTTTATGCGCGAACGCAAACAACTCGGTACACACGGAATTATGTGTGCAGAAGTTCTGCGTTTCGACGTGCACAGGCTGGGATGCTTTACACGTGCCAGTGCAAACTGGGCAACGTTTAGACGGAATCGAAATTGAAGCGCCCGGGGAGACTGATGCTGAAACAGATTGGATTTAGTTGAGACGCGTATCGATCTGTCGTTGCGTTCCAGGCTGTTGGTAGCGCATGGGTGTTGTATAACTCGTGTTTGACGGGTGCACGTCGAGTATAATGGTGGCTGGGTTGCGCAGAGTAGTTTGAACAAGGAAATTATTATCGTTACATTGCTACTTTGACGCGAAAGTTATTATTGTTAAACTGTTTGCCGCGATGTAGGAACGTGTATTGCGGTTGTACGTCGCGCGATGTATACACCGCGACGATATCATCCGTGTACGGTACGTCTTACAATCGAATTAAATTGCTCTAGGGGGGTTCATTGTGTCCCAAATTTACTGCAACGTCGCGATACGAGACTGGTGACGGTGTTCTGTAAAATTTTCAACATTTTTACGAAACTTGTCGCTTTCACCAGATATTTTCCCGGAAAATTCGGCCGGTGGAATTTATATTCATTCGGGATTTTCAGAAAAATTCGAGCGTGCTTCAAGTAGAAATTTATTCACTTTTCCAAAACAAACGTAACTTTCGATTTCGACGCGCTACGTGTAACCACGACCACTGGGCGATAAAGTTTGAAACGTGCACGCCACTGTAAAAATGTATCGCATTGCTCGAACACTTCTGGAGAGTCAAACAATGAAGTTTCGTAACTTTCTTAAAATTTAACGAAAATTCTTTCGACTGGAAATTGAATTACACCTCGAACCTCCTACTTGTTGAATCCTTCGTCCCATTTCATTTAAAGCGATATTTATTTATTGTAATTCATTGTAAAATAGACAGGAATGATTTATCCTGATAAATTGTGCATATACGTTGTGGTACTTTGTGAGAGGTTTCGACACCGATCTAAATGAAACTAATTAAGATGTTCAACAAGTAGGAGGTTCAAACTTTAGTTTAGCTTCTGCCTGGACAATTTTATGCGAATTGTAGCAAAGCTATGGAGCTTTGAAGTTCGGCAACGTTTTAGCAGAGTAAGAGCGAATACATTTATCCAGTGCTGTACTTCGTTCGAAAGATACAATTTGCATACTTTTGACGTCTCAAAATGAAACTTGTGGCTTGTACTTAAAAAACAGTAAAGGCTCCACGCGAGAAAGGGTTTCGTGAATGAAACGGGTACTAAGATTGAAACTATCGCGTTGGATCTCCGGCTTAGCTCGGAATTAACGAGGCGAACGCGTAATACATTTGACCGAGTGTAATTCATTTATTTTTATAGGAATCTCTTTGATATTCAATCTTCTCCACTTTTTACATAATGCAGAACCATCAAGCTTCGTTTTAAATCGGTTTACCTACGTTTAATACGCCGGAATTGAAAGATTTATCAAAACTGCTACATTTTAATACGTTCGAGGTTTCCTCAAAATCCCGACGTTTCAGACGAATTCCGTTGACGAGCTTCAATTTAATACGAAAATTTCTATAACACACAGGTTTTGTACTAGCGCCAGACATATGTAATTTTTAAATATTTTAAAAAATTCTGGCGAGGATGAACAGATTAGTTTTAACAAACGTACCTCCAAATGCCTCATATTAGGTAAATTATACCTCTACGCGACCATATAACGCAATTGCAATAATTAAAATTATTATTCAAACTTTAATTATTAACATAACGAAATGGAAATATCTCAATTTTCGCATAATTTAGCTCGGTTTTGTCGAGCGGACTGAAACTGTGCTTATATTTCGTTAATCTGGATCGCTCGTTCGCCAGAAACGCAAGGTGCTTTAAAAATTGCACCTTTATGGCACGCGCGACGAGTTACGTGTTAGTATAAGGTCGTGACGTACAATAGGTGTAGTGGCTGGCAAGATATACAGTAGGATTAGACCATTTCGACGGTAAGCTCGACGTCCAGCAATCAGATGTTCCGTTCTCACGCCCCAATCGCTAATCGCTCTCGTACTAATAGCGGAAAGCACTTCAACCCCTACTTTTAACCCTCGCTGTTAAAAAGAACCTTTTAGCGTCCATTTTACGAAGCCGCGTTGTCGGGTACTTTTTCAGCGCAAATCGCATATTCGGTTGTTATATTTTTCATTTTAATTTTGCTCGCATTTTTCTTTATTTACCACCGAATACAATAAAATCGCTCCCTCCACCCACGCGTACGTTCGTAAACAGAAATTAGTCGCTCGAATCGTTCGATATGACCAACATAAGACAAAAGCAGTGTTTATCGATTTTTTTAACTGCACGTAAATAACTCATTTTTTTTTTATAACTACATTTGTTTTCTCGATATCAATTTTAATAGTGAAATATCTTGTGCTTTCTTTTTTTAATTTCTCAAAGTGGAAAACAGGTAAATAGAATCCAGTGAATTACTACCGTCTGGGCTTCTACTCGAGTGGAACTACTGCTACGGCTACTTCTGACACATCGGAGTATCGTAAATAAAAAATGCTGCGAGGAAGGGACAAGAACGGAAAGGATAAAGGAAACATTTCGGATTGGAAAAGTTAAAGATAAACGGAGAAAGAAACGAGAGAGTTGAATTAAAAAAAATAAAATAAAAGGAGAAACAATCTAAAATATATACGAAAAATTGTTTTGTAAAAATAAAAATACGATTACTTTCAAGCGTTCCCACTCTTTCCGTAGCATCTAGTAATATATTTCCATACCGACGGTGAATTTACATTTTGTTCCTATATTCGTAAGAGAATTTATCAATTGTCTTCAAGAATCCCCCCCTTGCTCCGCGTTCAAACAGTTTGGTAAACTGCAAACAATTTGGATCATCGGCCGGGCATATAAATAGCACTGTTCGCGAGGCGTATATATTTTCTTTTTACAGGGATCTTGTTAAACTAGTAGCAACTTTAATAACAATACCGTTGCTAGTATTATGTATGTGCATCGAAGTGCATGCAAACTAAGTTGGAATACAAATCAGGCGCCAAGAGGTTCGGCATAAAGTTTAAGAAGTTTGTCTCCTCGAGTAAATAGCTTGTCGAGTATCGCAGGAAACGCGAATAAATGGAATGAGACTGCACCAGCGCTAAAGACGTTATTACTTTCCGTTAGATACTGCGAATACGTATAAATTTGCAATTAAATGGCGCCATTCGACGATATTATACGCACGCCGAGGCACGAAAATCGATGGGAATTAAAACAAATAACTAGCCAACGAAGTTAATATTCCACGTGGGCGCCGAATTTCAACCGAGCAACCGTACGTCTCGGTGAATTATTAAAAATGTTTAAACGTTATCGGATCCGACGGAAAGCCGCGCGACGCGCCAGTTTCGAACGGCGATAACGCGTTATAAATAATTCCGCGCGAACCATTAAACATATTTTTTTTACGCAAACTATTTACCGTTGCGCGGAAACGGGGGGTACCTATTCGAAAACTGATCGCTCGTCCGTGTATTTTGAAATGAAAAGTAAATTATAAAAGTTACGAGACGAGGGGAGGGGGAGGGGGGATCCAGGTTATTCCGAATCATTCGCGTACGCGATGAATTTTTTTGTTTCGACGATTTTTATTATTGCAGCTTCATGGACTGTTAATACTGGGAGCCAAACACGCGAACAGAGACCGTCAGTATGGAATAGGAAAATTCACGATGAAAAATATTTTGAAACGTGATATTTTTCGTTAAAAAAAGCGATCCGTTCATATCTCGTAAAATCAATGACGAGTCTGACTCGTTATAAGTTTTTGTCGTCAAGACTTACGTATTAAAATCAACACATATTTACATTTACGAAGTACTCATAAAACAAATCTATTCTTTTTCGTGGCCATTCCTTGTACGAACAAATTTAAACAAAATTAAGTAGTATGGGCCTGACAAATTATTTGAAATTAAATCGTACGTCAAGGGGATTAATACGTTCTCGTTTTCAATACGGAATAAGTCGAAAGCTTATCGACTCGCGGGAGAAGCTGTTCGAGGGTATGCAAATTTATGCGTTCGCGAAACACGTGTGCATGGTAAAACGCGAGTACCCGAAAGTTCGCGAAAATCTCTTTCGCGAAGACATCGTCCACTTTCCGCGAGCGTTCCACTTTCGCGACTACCTGGTCTTCTTATTTTTTTCCCCCCTTTTTCCGAACCGAACCGCTGTCTTTACGTACTTTTTCGTTAGATAGAGCCGCAACTTCGTGGAGATAGGCGATCCGTTCGCGAGGCCTTTTCCAGCGGAAAAAAGGAGATAAGAGCCTTTCCCTGGAGCGTGTACTCTGGCGAATCGACCCTTATCGTCTCGCGAATGGCCACGTGATCGAATTTACCCGAGATTGAAGCCGACCTGGGCACGGTCGTACGGGACTTCCGGTAATCCACTTTCCCTTAAACCGCAGACCACCCTTAAAGCAGGATAAATGGTTAGCGCGGAGAAACCGGAACCCCGAAGTAAATTCTCGAGAGTGCACCGCGGATTAGCTTCGGCGCTAACTACTCGTATTACAGGGAACAGTCACGACGAAATTGGAATATATTCCTCCGTTACCGCGGCCGCTTCGTTTGACACCTCGGAATATTCTATTTCGAACGTGACGCGACGCCCGCGACGATTAATAACGCCGATCGAAACTGAAACGAACGAGCGTCGTTATTAGACGCGTGCTACGGGATTACGTATTTACGAATTTCAGGTGCAAACGAACCGTTTACAACGCGGAACAGCCGGAAATTTAACCGAGATCGCGCTGCTCCTTACGAATTCGAAATTTTGTTTGGGAACTGGCATTAAGGTTACGACGAAAGTCGATGCTTTCGAAACGAAGCACGATCAATTTCTTATAATCTCAAACTCGAAAAGTGGTGAGTCTAAAATACATCTCAGTAAAATAACGCTTACTGGGTCCGTATCTTATACAGGGTGTTTGGCCACCCCTGGGAAAATTTTAATGGGGGATTCTAGAGGTCAAAATAAGACGAAAATCAAGAATACCAATTTGTTGATGAAGGCTTCATTAAACAGTTATTCACGTTTAAAGTTCCGACCGTACTGAATTTTTTTCTCGAAAATGCGCAAGATTTCGGGGATATGGCTATTCACAAAAAATGATTGTAATTGATCCCCGCAACCGAAAATAATTTTTTTAGAATTAATTAAAAATTTTTTTTTTCGTCGAAAAATTTAGGTACGCTGTCGATTTTTTTTAAAAACTCGTTTTTCATTTTTAGTAATTTTGTTTGACGCCCTACAGAAAAGTTGTCTAATACTTTTTTGTAGGTACCCATGAGCTCTACTTCAGAAAAAAGTTTCATTGAAATATATTCACAATTGTAGGAGTTATGGCTGTTTGAAAATTGGACCATTTTTATGGGGGTTTTCTCATTTTACGGGGTCAAGGACCAACTTTTCGAATATTTTTGCAATTCGTACATATTCTCCATCAAATTACGCGTAGTTTGCTTTTTTAAACATCAAAATCGTCCAATCCGTTCAGAAGTTATGACGTTTTAAAGATTCGCATGAAAATTCAGTGAAACATATCGATGGTATGGTCAGACATTATATTTTCGGAAAAGAATTTTTTTCTCGAAAGTGCGTAGGATTTCGGGGGTATGTGTAATGACCAAAAATGATTGTAATTGACCTCCGGAACCGAAAATAATTTTTTTAGAATTAATTAAAAATTTTTTTTTTCGTCGAAAAATTTAGGCACCTACCCCCTGTCGATTTTTCTTAAAAATTCTTTTTTCATTTTTAGATTGCCCCTTTAAAATATCAATGAAATATAAACAGTCACGGAGTGATTAACGAATAGTTTTGTGAATGAAAAATAGATGTCTGCAAACAGCATTAAATAAACTGAGCCAGTAAAAAACGAACTAGTTTATATAACAATCGTAGACCTTCTCGAGGGTAATATTTCGAGGATGAAAAATTTGGTAAATTCGCATAGGAATGTACGCGTTTCGTGACTGGCGCGAGATTGAAATTTTTTCGTTGCAAACGGTTTACGTCGTGATTCGAAAATAATGACGGAAAATTGAAATTCGCGATAAGGATATTTTTGGGTTTGAAATCAATTTGTTCTCGGTTCTACGGCCTCCGCAGCGAAACGCGGAGTGGTGTGTGCCAAATCCGTGCGACGTGCGGCAACTTCGTCGGTACCTGGTACCTGATATGATTTCGGCGTGCCTGTGCTCGGCCTGGGAAAATGGAGTTTCCCTAGTCTCATTTTCGTACGCGCTTGTTGTACGTACGTGCGTTCGCGAGGACGACTGCAGGGAACACTGGCGTTGCCCGTGGACGCGAAATTTCTGCTCGTATCTCGAAAGAACCGCCGTCGAAATGTGACATTCAACGATTAAATCGAACCTACGGAATCCCCATAACAGATTTAATAAGTGAAAGTACAGAAAAATCAATATTCCCCCGGAAACGTATTTTCCTATTTCTGAGCAAGCAAACCACCCCTCGAAGTTCATAAAAAGAGGCACGAAAAGTTCATCCTTGAACTTTGTATTTAATTTACAAGGTTGCATAGAGTTTTCCTCGAAGTTAAAATATTTGACTATTCTGAAAGGAGGATTCATAAACAAATAAAATTTACTTGCAACGTGCTCCGCAGAAAATTATTACCTCTCCGGTGCCTGGGAAATGATTTCTTTCGCGATACTATCGACGATGCTTTACCAGTAATATCCGTTCAATATTTCATGCTCGCTTCATTATAAATCCTGTCTTTCTCCGGTAATTCGCTGCAATTCCTTAGACGTTGAGGGATCAAGCCATTCCTTTACTTGTTCGCTGCACGCGCGGTAATTGCATTGACCCATTTCCGGGGGCACAGAAATCACAAATAAATATTCTTTCGTCGTAATCAATTTCATTTCAATCGTCTTTCCCCCGGAGGATAGGATTTCATAATTTCCTTAAAAAATTTTAAATGCCAGACTACGAATACCTCCTTCGTTCGTTCCGCCGCTCCGCGGACGAATTGTGTAGCAGCATCCATTCGCGAGATGTCAACGAACAACGGGGATCCGGTAATTATTTTATAATGTCGAGTTCAACGATATAATCGCCGCGCGTATTCGGTTCGAGCAATTGAAAATGGCGGCGGAGTCGTTGATTTAATCACTAGACTGCGGATCTTCATGCAAATTCATAATAATTCTCGCTTTAAGTATTTCTTATGTTTTCGCATATTAAGTGAATTCTATAGT
The DNA here is from genome assembly GCF_051014445.1 of Colletes latitarsis. Lineage (NCBI taxonomy): Eukaryota > Metazoa > Arthropoda > Insecta > Hymenoptera > Colletidae > Colletes > Colletes latitarsis. The sequence continues at coordinate 48,553,004 of NC_135134.1, forward strand.
TCTTTTGAGAATTAAAATTCAACGTAACTGCAAATGCAGTCTAGCGATCACCGTTTGTATAACATCGACGTTGTCCAAGGAAAAAATGAACAAATTGAGAGGAGCAAAAGGACGAGGGGAAATCATTATTGCCCACGATCGCGCCAAGTTCTCATCGAAAACGGCAGACACCGAGTAGCGGGAATTCAGGAAACGAGAATTGAGGGGGGTAAAAAACGAGGAAATAGGAGAGAAAGAGAAAGATAGAGGATCGGTACAATGTACGCGGTGCACACGGTTTCGAGTGTACACGGTCGTCGTTGTCGTCTTCGTCGTCGTCTCCGTGGTTGCGTCAACAATACGGACGTAATGCATCAGGGAATTAGAACGTTGCACACAACGAGCACGCCCTTCGTACTCGAAGGGTGAGCGCCATCCGAATTAAATCTGGCTACGAGCTACGGCTCAAAACCACCCGCGGATTCTCGTCTCTCGCATATCCGTGATTGGATTTCACGCGCCGGAATTTCATCTCGAATATTTTTCTCCTCCGAAGTTCGACTCGAGGATGGATATAAAAATACAGACGCGTCGTCGAAAGTCACTTGTTGAAGCCGCGACTATTATTCTTCGCCGTAGTCTGCGTTGTTTCGCTCCCGGTGCTCAACCATCCCGATTCTCAATTTTTTTCCGGGCAAAAAGAATATTTTTCACGCGTCTAGAGGTGCTTAGAGTTTAATAAATGCAATTGGATATCGAAATTAATAGAAGATCGTGAGCGTGTGAAGTGTATTCCTTGGCTACTTCGAAACTAAATATTTAAACGACACCGTCTGGACTGCAAGTGTATTTGGTTCTAAGGACGTTTCCATTTTGGTCAAAGTCTATTTAGCAACTCACCTATGGACGCAACCTGTCGGATCAATAATTATTATAGCGAGTGTATCGACACCTGGTGTACCTGGGTTCTATGGCCCATAACATAACCGCCTGATCCGAAGATCATAAGCATGTAATCTACCCTTTGGCCAGCCACACCTAGGGATTTAGATCCAGAATTACTAAGCCTCCCAACGTTTCGTGTCATCGAGGAAAGATACTTACATAATGCAAGTACAATTGTATATAAAGATCTCTTCTTCTTGGTCTGAGACATAAAACTAAATAAAATTTACAATCTAATAAGGTTTAAATGAGTGATAAGAACGTAAGGAATCTGTGGATTTTTCTGGTCAGCGAGTATCTGACTAGAAGTTCTTTACTAAAAACCAAACTTTTGATGGTTGGAGGAATGGGAGTGCCAAGGAAACAATTGGGTGTTGTTAGCACAGGATTAGAGGTTTAAACTTTGTCGAAACTACGGAAAGGGATCAACGAAGAAGTAGAGACGCATGCAAGACGGGTCAAGGAAAGGGAAATGTGAACGAAAGGCCAGGATAGAGAACAGAAATATTTAGCAGACGAATCTTTTAATTGATGATCGTCGTGATTCAGGAATTTATATTTGGAAATATGAATTCAAACCTCCTGCATTTTTTAGATATTTGGCCAAAATCAAAGTTCTGTTATTCGCTATGAATTTTTGCGAACAATACTCCTCCACCATTACGTGACGAAGGAACAAAACTTCCTCGATAAAAGTAATTCGATCGTAATTTCGAAAAACAAGGGCGAATCTATAACTTTGCTACATATTGTATTAATTTAATACTATGAGACGCTATTCAATTTAGTTATCCGGAAAACTGAACGATCCCTATTCTACTAGGTCGACGAAGAAACCAATTCCATTCTACTTCTGCGATAAACAATGGTAACCATGTTCTTTCTTGCCAAGAACGTTCTTAGTTGGACTTACATAGTAAAAAATGAACCTCGTTATTTTAGATTTCACGTTTCGTAAAAGAAAATAATAAATTAATACGTTTTTCATGTTTTTATTTAAAATAAATCACGTAATGCATTTTCTAAATCACTCCTTGTATTTCGCTACGTATATTTTACGGATAACATTGTAAATTTTTGTTGCTTTTTCGCCGTGTTTAAATTCGTAATGCAAACCAGAACGTATTTATAATTACGCAGAAATCACGTTTAAAACGTTTTCTACCGTATATAAAACTCAATTACTTTTAATAATAGGTCTCGTTAAATAACTAAATAAATTACGGAAATGTTGTTTTGCGAAACAAAGAGCGAGCGTTTTTCATTTATCTACAAAGTACTCTCTTACAAGAGAACAGTAAACCGTTCTGCAAAATCTATTTAAAAAAGTGGAATTTAATTCTAAATTGTCTGATCATAGGCTGACCATGTTCTACTTGTTCGACCGCATACCGATACTTACTACTTGTTCGACCGAATACCGATACCTACTACTTGCCTGACTGAATACCGATACCTTCCACTTGCCTGGCTATTTTAGTCAATTTCTTGAGGATGTTTGACAAATTTCTGAGGCAGACAATACATTTATTAGTAACAAATAGCGTATCATAGAGAACGAAACTAAAATTTACACACAACTGATTGAAATTCCACAAAACTGTTCCCTTTAATTTCCTTTCAATGATGAATTTAAGAATTAAGTTTCTGATTTCCTTTCCGCCTACGTGGCCATGCATTGCGGTGCTTGGTGAATATAGCGACGTTGCACTTACTCCGCGGTAAAAAGGTCATTTCATAAAGGCTCCGCGATGAAAAATTTATTCACAATTCTAAAAATGAAGAACTTTTTCCAACAATCGTGAATCTAAGAAGCGTCTTTTGTTCTGCAATTTTTATTAATTTTACCGGTTCTTTTCATATTCCAACCGAAGCAACAACGTCGAAAAATTAAAAATTTAACGAACAGATTAAGTTTCATAAAGAAGTACAGACGGAGACAGGATGGACTAGGTAAATTTCGAAATTCGACGACGAAATTGTCGAAGTTAGCAAAACAATTTCTTTTCGCTTACGATTAATTGCACGTCAGCGAATACGCACGATAGATAAAATATTTACTCGAGTGCCGCGAAGACGCTTTAAATCCGTTTTAAATTTATTCTGCGAGATCGAACCGCGTCGAATAATGTCGTTTAAATGGTTTAAAAGCTTTCCAAGTATAACTTCGATCTTAAATTACCTGAATATCTGCTGTACAATAGCATAAGGCTGATCTTAATGCGCCCAGTGCCGCAGGAAGTTTAAGGTTCCCGGTAAAGCTTTAAGAACTGGCCAGAACTTTTGATTGCGACATTCAATTATAGAAAAGTGCCGATTGTAAGGATTCTACGTGGCCCCCGTTCCTTCCTCTCCCTTGTTTTATTTCGATATCGGGGTCTGAAAAGAAACGCAAAGTTCCCAGCGATTCTCGCGAAAAAATTCCAAATCACCGCGATCGATCATTCGGTACAATAGTGTTTAACGGTGGCTTATCGGGGTGAGCGATGATTATTTTAAAATCAATGAGCAAATAATTCTAAGCCTATTCAAGGATCCGCGAGGCGTTATTAGTCGGTACAATGTCAACGAACACGCCAGAAACTAATGCCTCATGCTACCCCGTAATATTACATCTCTCCGCTCGACGCTAAAGGATTTCCATCATCATCACGAAGTCTATTTCCCGCAACTTCCGTACCTAACCGTCGAGATCTATTCAAATAGATCGCGTTTCCAAACACCGAACGCTTTTGCATCTAATACCGCATCTATATAGATCCGTCGGGTAGCTTTACCGACGAATCCACTTCACTCGTGCTTCCTTTCGCGAGCTCTCTTACACCCACTGTTCCCTGTCGTTTCACGGAGTTTCCACGTAGATAAGCACTTTTCCTCGCGCCGTCGCGCTATCGCAATCGCGAAAAATTTACGTTTCGTTACGTTCTATTTGTACCCCCTCGTCCTCCCGTGGTCTGAAACGAAATCGAAAGAAACAGGACGAAATCAACAATTTAAATATTCAAATCGAAAAACATCCGACAACTACTGCGACTTAAATACGCGATAGGCACCGTGCATCTTTCTAAAAGTGGAATGAATTCTTTTTGGAATTTTTGGTTTAGTCTCTTTGAATGTCGAATGCTTTTTGCTCCTCTTATCAATTTCTGTCAGTTGATCGAAACGAAAACGCTACAAAATGGCAAGAAACGTAATATCTATTTGCTGTTAATGGAAGAGAATTGTTCCCGGTAATAACACGCAGAATTCCTGGGGTTTGGGATTTATAAATTTCCCAAAATTCTCGGGAAAATTATCTCGGGAAATCCCAAGAGTCAGGCACGGGATGAGGTCGGTCTTCGAAGATACAGATATATGAGTATGTGACCTCAGAGTCGGACGGGGTAATTGAGGATTAAATTGAAGAGTTCAAGTATCAAAGAGTTAGATGATATCAATTTGTTTTTAAATTTAAGCAACTGCAATATTTTTGTCAGATCATCGAAAGGGGTTGAACGATCGTATATTTTTAGAGACTGCAACGAGCTGTCTCATAATCTCGAACACGTTTTCACCGAAAAATTTGAAACTTTTCTCACAATCCGTGTACAAATATAATCAATCCACGCGACGCACGGAGTTCGTGAATTATTCTTTCGCGCGGACAAGGATCCAATTCGTTTTTAATTATTCATCCGATTTGACGATGCACGCAAACGTAACAGATGCCCAGCGAGCGTTAATCTTGCTCCTCCGGTGTACGACCAGCAAAATGTTAATATCAGAGGGGGAGGGGGCGCTATTCTTCGTAAGTACACCCAAAGATAAGAGGATTGCACCGATATTCCTGTTACGGTGCTCCTCGTCGCCGTAGCACCGGGGCTACGTCCGTAGGCACCCGGTTATTACAGCAATAAATAGTACTATTAAGAGTGACACGCGGAAAGTTTCATCTCTTTGGGGCTGCAGCCAAGTGGGCTCGCGCAAAGTCGAAAGGACGTTCAAGCACCAACGATTTTCCTACGAAATATCGCGGAGGCCAGGCATGACGTGCCACGAGGTCCCCGCCAGATTCCCCGGATTCGATTTATCGGCGTTTCCGCGACTTTAGTGACCGGTGCCCGCTGTCCAGGCTCCCTCGATATCGCAGACCATCGCCATTGACCGTGGCGAATCGTATTTCACGAGTTTTCCAACGGGCCGTCGCGGCCATGGAAAAGCATTCGTTATCGCGTCCAGGATCCGCGACTCTTTATTTAATTTGATTCATACGCGCCGAACAACCATAGAACGGGCAGCGTCTGGCCCATTTCTTTAATTCGATCCCGTAGAATTTGCACGCGTGTATCGGAAATGGATAACAAATGATTTTCAGTGACAAAGCTGGAAGAAATATCGATATTCCATAAGATATTCACAGGGCTGGTCCCAGTCTCTTTACACGATAGCTCGGTCGATTCCGCGGCCAATGGCCGTGCGATTTCATCGGAGATTGTTGGATATGCGCATTGTAAATACGCAAATCGTACGAAGTTCGGCGATTCGGCCAATTGCGCCCGGCCGGTCAATTTTGAACGATCTTAATCTGGGAGCCGCGATTGAAATTCATGAAGCATAATCACCGGCGAAATTTCCGCGTACGGATTGCCCCCCCCACCCTCTCCGTTGCCCAGCGATCGTTCATGCGCATAGATCCACTTGGTTTATTGTTTAAAACATTGATCAGCCGGCCCACAGGCAATTACCCACGTGTCGCATCGGAGGCATTATTCTTCGCGCGGAATTAGTTCTGAATATACCGACCGCGAACGTTATTCAATGAAAATCGATGAGCAATCGTACGATTAGCAAAACGATTAAAGCCCCTCCGTGCAAAAAAAAAACCCTCTCGTCCATGGTGAGCGCGTCGTGTTTCTTTATGGTCGGCTTCGTGCCGCGAATTTAACGAGCAAAGCTCTTCTGTTTGCTAGAAAATCGCTTTGATTGTGTATTCAGAGGTTGGCGAACGAATAAAATACGAGAAACCACCGTATTATTTAAATCTATTATTTTTATGGCGAAAAGTACAATTGCAACGACGCTATTGAAGGTTCTCTTGAATAATACGAAGAACGTTTTCGAAGCAAAGATTACAAGTTCTCGTAACGGTTACGTAACAATGTAGCAAGAATAGATCTCCAGATGTACAAACTTCGTTCAAAATTTAATAGTGACGCTCCTCGACGCAGTAAAAGAATTTTCTTCATCTCTGCCGTCTGTAAGTTGAAGCTCGCGAGATGATAGCTTCGTCTTAAGATGAATTTTTAATTCAACCTTCCGGACTTAAACCTTAATTGGCAATTATACTCAAAATCTATACGCTGCTCCGCAAACTGCCGCGATTAACTAACTCGCGGTGCACAATGACGTTTTCAACTATTTATTCGCGATCATCTGTTCTCCATTGTCTGGCTACGTTTTTATTAATAATATATTGCGTACAATGTGACTCTGGTCTACGAATCGAACTTTCCGTACTCGCCAGCAGAGGGCCACGCTCTCTCGCAAGTTCTCGACTCCGTTCGAATAGTCATCTGTTCTTATATGTACATAATATTGTACTGTACGTAAAGAATAGTGGAAGTATCATAGAGTTTCGCGAAAAGCAGGCGCAGAAACCTATAGCGGATGTTTCTACGAGTACAGCCACGGATTATCGGCTGTATCGAATTCTGGAAGGTCGCGTATGTATTGGATCTCACGGATGCAAGCACATATACATATACCTGATACCAGTGATCCGCAAATGTACATATTGCGTTCCATTGGTTCGAGACTGTTTGCGTAGTTTACGGTAACTACAGTAATTCCCGCTTTCAAGTGACAAAATCGAGACCGCCAATTTACTTGAAAGCGGGCTACGTAGCAATTTTTTCCTCGAGCCCAATAAGAATCGATCTTATCAATGGCTGCCCGCAACGAGTGTCGATGGAGGATAATTCCATTACTTCAATTTGCTGTAAAAAATTGTTACTCGAAAACGCAAATTGCTGTAATTCGTTACGGGAGTCATGTTTTTATTAATTTCTCGTGATAAAAGGGTGTTCTGGTAAGGTCCACTAATGGAATCACAGTAGAGACGCAACCGTTTTAATTAAATGTAATCTCCCAATTAACTGCGCCCTTCGAAACGGAAAAGTCGAACCATTTGTCTTTAAATAAGGGCGTTTCTACGAGACTGATAATCAAACCACATAATACCATTGGCGGTAAACGAACAGAGATGTCTCTAATTCGGAGCAGTTTAACCCGTATAACGCTTTCATTTCACGAACATAAGCAAAGGGAGGGTTGATTTCGTTACTCGAATTTGGTGCGAACATTGTCGTTTGAAAGCGAGAATGACTGTAATTTATTTTAGGATTCGTGTTTCTCATAATTAATGTGCACAATATAATACAGTTACCAAACAGTTTAAGTTCTTAATGTATAATGGGCGTAAAACCGTTGGTGGCAAATAAACAGATAGACGGGGATAACTCCAACCAAAACCACTCTGCGTCGAATAACACTTTCATTTCATAAACATAGACATTGGTGGTTGATTCTCTTACTCGAGTCCGCCGGGAAAATTATCGCTCGAAACCGGGAATGACTGTAATTCGTCACGAGAATTATATTTACCAGAGTAGTAGATACTACAATACCGAGGCAATAGTTTTAGCAAAATTTCATCGTCCAACAGGAGGGCTGAATCGTCTCTGCTCTTAGATAGTACGCCTCCACGAGGCTAATAATCAAACCATGTAATACCGTCAGCGGTAAACAGGCAGGTGGACGGAGATGATTTTAATTAGGGGCACTCTGGCCCGTATAATAACGCTTCTACTCCATAAACAACAACAATGGAGGGCTGCAGCCATTACTAAAATTCGATATAAAAATTTGTTACTCGAGAGCGAGACTTACTACTATTATGAAAATCATACACGGTGAAAAATGTTCACACGAGCCGTATGCTCTATTTAACCTAGAATTATAGTTATTTTCCTACCTCGATAATTTTTAATTATAAAGTGTGCTAATATAACTAATTCTGATAAATTGTTCGTTTTTTTCAAGAATGACGATTACGAAATTTTATTCTCCTTTGCGGCCTTAAATCACATTAATAATGTACGCTATAAATATTTCAATACTTGTGAAAATAATGTTTCGATCGTATAATTAATTATTATCTTCGATTAATACAGAATTAAAGCGATCGTAAAGGAGCCCGTATGAATCTGTTCGATTTTAATTAACTTTTCTAACGTAGATCGTATATCACATCGATCGCAGGGAGGAAGAAATACTAGACCTGGGAAGAATTGTTAGTCGTGCTGTGTCAGACGTTTTAGTCAATTTTCGAAAGACCTCCGACTAAGCAAAAATTACTCGACACTGTCCACGTTTCCCTTACGGATGGCATATTGCATTATTCTTCACCCATCTTTCTCTCTCTGGGATACATAGTATATGAAAACATTTTATTTACATCGAAATTTTTCACGAATATCACCCGTAGAATTACGAGCACCCACATTTTTTTTTCTGTTCCAAGTAAATAATGCGGCAGAACATGCCATCGCATCATTGGAGACTGTGTATATTGCAGTAAATCAGTCTCTGTTTAAACCTTTTCGTAGTTAAGGGGATGGAGAAATCTGCGTTAATTCGTACTATCACGATCGCTGTAATATTTTTTATCTGGCAAAAATTTTAAAGATAGTAAACACAGAATTTGTTGAAGATGGGTCCGAAGAAATCATAGAAGTAACTCAACTTGAAATGGTAATAAATTTGCACAGGATTCGTGGTTTTTAAGTTCTCCAGTTTCTGGCAAAGAATACATTAACTCATAAGTGGATTATTGGTGTCTTTCGCGAGTTTCAACTAATAATAATTATTTGAAAAATATAATCTTCAAACATTAAGTGAAATAATTCAGTCGAGATTGAGAGCCCACTTAGGGGTTAAGTAAACGCTCGCGTTTCGACTCTTTACACGCCGTAACAGCGTACTATTTAGAACGCAACGTTCGCGGTTCGATTACAATTTGATCGTCCAGTTGTGATCGTCGTTTGTACCGAGCAGGGTTAAGCGATCTCTGTCCTCAAACAGAGCAACCTCCGGGCGAGGCTAATAATCAAACCGCGTAATACTTGGGGCGGCAAACAGTCAGGTGGACGATAGATGCCGAGCTTCCATCGACGGATCAATGAAATCCGAATAAGAGACGGCATCCCGGAACAGCCTCGTCCGGCCTCTTTTCTTCGACGGTGTCGGGCAAGAGATCGTCAGGGCTCGCTCCCGTTTCGAAAGCGCGAATGTAGGCCAGCCGGTCGACCAGTTGGAATCTATCAAGTACATAAAACACAACGTAACCCGTTGCACGCGTCCTCCTTTCAACACGAACGCCTCGTTGCATATGAATGCGACCGGGCATACACTTGGCTCGAGCAACGATGGACATTGGGTTCGTGAAAAAATGCAGGTTAGTCGACTGAAAAGGGGCGAGACTCGCAAGGAACAAACAGGAGACGCCCCAAGGGCCAGAACAGGATTACTCCAGGAAGATAAACGTCGAGACGCGTGTCTGACGCTGCGCGACGCGGCTTATCAAACCTCGCGACGCGTTATCGTGCATGGAAGTACAAGTAGCGAGGTTGGACAGTTTCTATTTTTTCATCCCGGACACGCGTGTAACAACGTGGAGGGCTTAGGAACCCGGATATCCGCGTGTATAACCTTTGTTTGCGCCCGGAGGACGATACGGGGAGCTACGACTCGCTGTTGTTTGCGCTTTATTTCGCGGCGTTTCGCGAATTTCGAATTCACGCGTACCGTACAACCCGGTTAATTGTGTCCACTGCCGCGGTAGAATCCGCGAAATTTTTCACCCGGCGTTTCGTTCTCGAATATTTCGCGATCAAACGTTTTTGTTATTAGGTATCTTGCAATAGTAGATTGACATTTTATTTGTTCCGTTGACCTCAAATTCATATTTTTATTAATATGAATTAATCAAATGGGAGCTTTGTAGAGGGCTGTCTGTATTTTTGTATACTAAGTGGACTCTCAATCTTAGTTTAGTTAAATGTCCCATGAATGCACAAATATCAGTTTAATCATCGCTAAGGCAACCCTAGCAGGCCAGGATGTAGGAACGAACGGATGGTCGAGCACTCGCGAGAGAGAAAGTTCGAGCGTATCCCTCTGGCGGCGACCGCGAGAAGCTTCGTCCTACGATAAAGAGAGAAAAATCGCGACGCAAGGAGACCCCCGGAGTGGAATAAAGACGGAGTTAGGAGTCGATGTACGAATAATTGCTGGAGGACGAGGAATAATCGAGAGGGGTGCGAGACTACGTCAGCGCCGGTTGGCCCAATTCCTTTCGGTGGGATCGATGGCCAGTCAGCCGTACGAAAAGGACGATTATAGAACGTGACTGCTTACCCACTGGTCGGTCACGTCTCGCGGAATCAACGTCTTTCCCCTTTTGTCTCTTCTTCCTGTCTTCTTTCGATTCTTTTTTTCTTCTCGTTCTCGGGGGAGAAACGGTAAACACCGAACCAACTCGGTAGACGGTCGCACCGACAAACGACGAGTCGATTGAGATTTTCATCGACGGTTCCGGGGTATCGATGGCGTAGCTGCGCGAGTTATTTTATCTTTTACTCGAACCGTGCGTTAACCGTACGCTGTTTCGTCGAAGCCACCCCCGCCGGCGTATTTTATTGGTAATACAGCCCCGGCTTGACGTTGACAGGTAGCTGGTTGCACGGCCCGTTCGATTTTTCGCCGCGTAGATTGCCGGGGGAAGACAGAGCCCCCGGTGTTCGTCGATAATTAATGGATCGCGTCGCGAGTTGACGGCGATCAGCCCCGGGGTGGGTGCAACGCGTCCGCGGAGACGAGACCATTCGAATTCGGTGTTAATCAGGTTCGAAACATCGGTGTAACGGTAATTCGATACCCGTTGGACACAGGTAAAACGACGGGCAATGGGATTTTCGCGAGCCACGGGTCCGTTTAAATTTTATCCGTCGTTGTTGCGGCCTTTATAGTCGACCGTAATCTGAGACCAACGCGCAGGAGTAAGATTACCTAATTTCGACCGCGCTGATGAATAGTTGAAATTAATACAGTGACGTAATTCGGTGCACGCGTTCCCGGCGTCGCTATGATATTACGGCCTGCGGTCGATTCTCGTGCTCGCACGTGCAACAGTTGATTTGTTACGCGGTAAAATTTAATTCTGAGGAGTTTGATGCAATATTAAGACCACGCGGACTAGCGAGTTTACAACCCACAAGCTTGATATATATTAGTATTGTATATATTTATGGCGCAGGGGAGGTTTGCCTAACGCGACTGTCGCTTAATGGTATTCTTAAGTAATTTTTTGCGAATTAACTATAACACCTATCGCGGTCAAATTTACAAGGTTTGCTTGTACGTGTGTCGGTGATGTTACAAAATTTTTTGGGCGAGGGAAAATTAAAATTGGAGTCGCTTTTAAAAAATGGTTCACTCTGGCCATTCTGTTTGTTTGAAACGAAAGAAACGCGAAAGTTTGACTACAACTTTTTGAGACTTTTATGCTTGACACGTTTGGAAGACGAAGAAAAAATTTCCAATATTAATTTGCGCATAAATTAATAACGCAAGGCGAATACGGGGTGAAAAATCTCAGTTTATAGAATACTTGGCAACCTTCCCCTGAGAGATAGATAGATAATTTTATCATACACTGGAGAAAAAGTCTCCATGCTTAATAATTAGGTCACGCGTGCAGGTGGCAAAAATTCTGTAACGTCCGAGTTGCATAAATTAAACCGTACTTGGTCGCTGAAGTCGAATCGGTTTAATTTAAATATTATTTTCGTTCCCGACTTATTCTCAACAATTTTCAATTAATTTCAGTGGTTTTTAAATGATGTACTTTATGCATTTAAAGAGAAAAGGAAATTAATTGCGAGGAGGGGAGAAGGCAAACAGAAGGGTACGAACAATAGACTGAAAATACGTGGAAGGTGTGGAATGTGTATGAAAAGACATATCTGGTATTGAAAAGTATTGTGACTTGTATTCTTGTAATAAATAGGTTATTGATTTAATTTTAATTTAATTACTGTCTTCGTATCTATGTACTGTAGAGGGGGTTTCCTTTAAATAAATCAACTACAAACATACGAAATACGAAGAGAACAATGATGGCCCTTAGGAATACACAAGCGATATTTACATTTAATGTGTTCACACGAGCAGTGCAGCATATAATTTGTAACATTTCTAGTAACAATTACTACAGATTTCGTATTATTATAATTAGACTCGCAGAAAAAGTTTGCAATGTCCAAGTACTTTGAAACGTGAATCTACAAAATGCAGTTGCTGTGTGCGTCGGTGTTTTTCGATAGAACAATGTATTGGATGATTCATTACCCGCAAGACGCGACCAATTTTAGCTGCCGAGAGGCGTCGCGACTCAAAATATTTCACTTTTTATCAAACCGTGTCCGCCACGGTGTAACGAACCATTCTATCTACAACATACGAGATGAAAAATTTTATTACATTTATAACGGGACAGCTTTCGAATTATAGTACGATCGTGGTGACATTCTTTCTTTAGAAAGTGTAACTATAAAGGAAATCAAAAGCGAAGATTTCGATACAAAACCTAGTTTTTAGTTTAGCTACTGATGCAAGGGATTATAAGGATAAACTTTTCGACGTCGCTTTCCCAGAAATCCCCATCTTCGAATTCTTGTCACACTGCATAGTAAGATCAAGGGGTTCTTTACTAATTATGGAATGAAAATTCTGAAAATTGCAAACAAGAGACATCCCAAACAATTTCTCCGTTAAATTCGTACAGCAAAAAAGGAAACTTCACGATGGTTGGAAAACAACGTTTACTTTATATGTGTGTAACATTTCAAGACAATCGATTCCCTCGTTTCCGAGATATTACCTCAAGGAAAAATGCTGCTTCGGGGGAAAAACGAGCTTAAACTTTGGCGCTTAACAGCGATGGAGCATATATACGCGAGAATTCAGTTCAAAGTCCAATAACTTCGACAATTTTTCGAGTTTCATCGCAAATTTCATACTTATGTTTTCAAGACTCCGGAAGAAAATGAAAAACGACTCTTTCGCGCGAAAGAGGAGACCATTAACGATAAACGGTCGAACAACGAATATTTGTTTCGCCGATTGTTTCGCTACCCCTTATCGCCAACGAAAGAGTTTTTAAGCGACCGAATCGCGATCGCGGGAAGTTTTACTGTAAATTACGTTATTACTCCCCTTTTTGTTTTCTCTGCTCTTTTTTAACTCGAGGTAACACGTGTTTCGCGAGCATGTAATTATCGTCCGCGGTCGTTACATATTTACCGCTCGTAAGGCTTTAATGGATCGTAAAGTATTCAAAAGCCGGGGCGCGCGGTGCTCGCGTGTACGCGTGTCTACGTGCAGAAAAACACACACGGTCGTTCGCGCGGAAAATTAAACGAACGATAAATCACGTTACAGATAAAAACATAGAAAAAAAAGGCCTTAAATAAGGGCAAGAGGTGGGGGGTGGAAAGAGAGAAGAAAGAAAGAAAGGAGACAGAGAGTGAAAAGGTGGCAGGATTATTTATGCAAACGTACGTACAATCGCGACGTTCTCGTATTCACGAGGTCGCTCCATTCTGTTTCCGATCCCCCCATGTACCGCTTGTTTCCTTTTGCTTTCATCCAATATTACTCTCCAATTCGTTTCCCAATGCGGCCGCGTTGTTTTTCCTTATCGGCACGTTCAACGACGCGATGAAAAACTCGAGTGCGCGCAATCGTTTGCGGCCGATTTGACGCGCTCGAAACGTTAAATTAAATGCCATCCCGCCGCGCTACCCGACCGTTCCTCGTTAAGTGAAAAGAAAAATTTTTAATCAACAAACAACGGTACCGAAAACCCTCGATCTCGATAAAATTTTGAAACGATCGAAACGTTCTTGGGCGTTTTAAACGCCTCACGACGACATATCTTCTCTCGATTTATTATAAGAATATAAATATATGAAAGTTCCGAGGAAGTCGTCGAGAATTTGTTTAGAAAAGTTCCCTGTATGCCCAACAGTTCTCAAGATAGCGGGGTTGAAAGTTCGGGATGGTAGTTTCGCGCCGTAAACTTGGGTCAACGCCATTAATACTTATTCCTTGCTTTCGGCCACTCTATAAACCCCTGCAGAGTTTCGTCAAAATCGACGAGGGTGGATGTTCTTTGTAAAATATATCGCGAGAACAAAAATTGGATCCATCGACGTGGCTTTCGATTCGTCACCGCGCGTTGGGTCGAACCTGTTATAAATTTTCTTCGAATTCGAAAAAGTTTCCACCGTCGCTGGGTCTCTTAAACCGAGCTTCGGTTACCGTGTTCGGTAATTTGTGGATAATGACTTCTACTTTCTGTTTAACGGTAGTTCCCGCGCGTAAGTTTCCACGCGGATCGTAACTCGCGCCGGCAAGTGATCAAGAAAACGTCATTAATTAAGTCACGATTTTCCGCGCGACTCGGTAATCGCCAAGTTCGCTGTGTATCGTTTTCGAAAGACCAACTTTGACTTTGTACTTAAAGGATTTACGATCCATTACGAACGAGTAACGCTTGGTACAATATTTGCCCGGATTATATTACTTATTGGTAATTAATTGACGCCCGCGTACAGTGCCCCGTGATTGGATCAAACTCGACTCTTGCTCGATCTCGTTCACTGTATTCCACGTCGATGCCAATCTTCTTTGTATGTTACTTTTTTTCTGGGAGCGTATTTATGTGCATCGCTCGATACACTTTACGGCTATAAACTAATTAATACTACCACAGCAATTATGCGGAAAACTTTCTCGTTATTGGGCTGAATAAAATTAAATAATATCTGTTGCGTCCCATGCATCGAATTAAAATGGGAGAAAAGCTGTATTTTATTTAATATAGTGTAAAATTTGTTTGAAAATATATCGATGCTTGTAGGCATTTGTATTCGACAGTCAGTAATATGGAATCAAAAGCGAACAATTACGACGATATTTGCTAAACAATTTCTAATGCAAATAATACTCGAAATGTTGTCTATTACGGTCAACGCAAGTGGATAATCGGTTGACGAGCGAAAGTGATACACGTTGGAGTGTTTTGTCAGTTGCAGCATCGCATGCTGTAATAATACACAGCACTTAGTAACTGTAGGAGTACTCTAACGTGTCACTCTAACTCATTAACCGATTATGTAATTGCACTGCTCGTAACCGGAAACATTTCGTGCATCATTTGCATTAGAAATTGTTTCGAAAATATCTTACCAATTACTCACCTTTAACTCCATATACAATAATATTTTTTACTCAGTGTTCGAGTATTTTCTAAGAAACTTGAGTATCTCGTATTTCAATATAAAGGAAAGAAAATCCCTTCACGGATTAACATTTACGATATAAGCAATAAGCGTTACAGTTTAATAAATGTTTCAGTCAAGGAAGAATTCCAGCGGAATATACCCGACTCTAAGACAATTTTGTAATAATAAATTTTCCAGTAGAAGTACGTAGTAATTTACAGAACTTGTAAATATTATTTGTACCGAAATCATCATCGAATTTTTCAAGCAGATTATGCAGAGCATCCTGCAACAAGTGGTGCCACTGAAAAAGCTGCATCTGCATGCATAAACGACAAACGTAGAATAGGATTACATTCTACATAGTTTCGTTTTTTAAGAAATTAATTTGTAAAATTAGTGGTTCGTACGCGTCCCCGTCTAACTATAATTTTCGACTTAAAAAACCGTTTCTGCGAACGAACGTTTCCGTTCGCGTTACTACGTGCAAACAATGTAAAAGTACGTATTGTGCCCGCGAATGTTTGTAAATGAAAACACAAGCAGAAATGTTTGTCGAGGGAACGAGTCTTTTTATTTAACGTTTGTTTTTTCTATTCCATTGTTTCCCGTTAACACGAAATCGAACGATATTGTTCTACTTGTGGACCTTGTACCAGCCAACATAATCCTATTCATTACTTCAATTGCACGTTACGTAACAATGAGAATCGGTAATGAGGACTCCGAGCGAATTGATGCATGCTATTTTGCAAGCAGACACGATTGCTGTAATTAATTTCTCGTTTAATGTTCATTACGATATGTTTATGTACGTTTTCCCTTATTGTGTTTTAGTCACCGATACGTCTATTACTTCAAATTCTCGTGCGTATAAAGGATTTCTTCTCAAAGTATTTTTGAAACTACTTATGGCTTTTTTGCACGATTATCGTTATCCGTCGAGGGATAATTCATCTTAGTAAACAGTCGTAATATTTCAACGTCGATGGTTGTTAATAGTTTCGGGCGTGTTTCTTCGAACGAACGGTAACAAGAAACAAGCACTCCAATTTTCTCGAAAATTTCTTACCGGTACTTGTTGAAAGTGTAGATTTGGCAACGACAACGGTTCTAGTATAATCGTAATGATGCAGTGGTACATAATGATCGCTAGGAACGGAATTCCCTTGACACACTTTTTCCCGTCGTTGTATCGCAGCCGCGTAGATTCCAAACCCGCCTTCGTTGGATTTCTTTTATGGGGAAATATTAAAGACAAAAGTTTTTAACAGTCGGCCAATAAATCTTGAAGATACGAAAAAAAAGGGCATCCCTGGAAATTTTTATAGCCGTTCAAGTAACTTCGGTTAACTTTAGAAAACGTATCAAAGAATAAACTGGCGAACCTTTTAATCAACAATAATCAGCAAAATGTTGGCAATAATCTATCGATTAAATCCGATTAAATTCTCTTATCAATTTAATTTTCCGTAGTTTGTAAAATTTCAATAGTTTTCGAAATACGTGCGTTTAAAGATTAAAATGGAATACCCATGTGGCGTCACCTCCCATGCTCGCCACCAGAGGGGTCGCGCTCTCGCAAGCGCTCGACCGACCCCTCAGTTCCTATATATACACTCCTCGAACGACTTCCCAATATCCCGTCGTCTAAGGCAGGGCCTGCTAGAAAGCCTTACTGATGAGTCCACTAGCAGGCCCGGACGAAACGCGCCCCCTCCTTTCCTTTTCCGTCCTTCCTAGAGATTAGTCGAGCAGCCCCCCCGTCGCAGCGAAGCAGCGCTACAATTGGTGACACCCGACGGTGGATAAGGACACGCAACTAGGATGGCAGCTCTCGAGAACTTTTCAGGAAACGCAGACCGCACGCAGCGTAGGACGAAGGAGGCAGCGCCAGGAAACGTGTCTACTAATCGTACTAGTAAAATAGCTCTTTCGTAATCCCTCTCCTAAGGTGGCCTTTCGATCACTCAATCGCTCGTCCTGACAAAAATCTACCTGTCGAGGCCGTCGTCTCCAGGAGAGCATAGATTCCGCAGGATTCGGAGCAGCAGCAAAAGCAACCGCATAGTGGGGCCACAGGTAGGACAGCAGCATATACGCTCGATGGCTACAGCAACGCAAGGCTCGAGGAAAAAGACTCGCCGCGGCTAAATAACGCCAGACGATCATAGAACGACAACGCAGCATATCCTACGGCGAAATAGAACCGAAGTTCTAGGCCAGGATCGAAAAACTCCAGAGATCGTCAATCGAGATAGAGGCGCTAGACGAAGACACGACGACGACAAGTCCAAGAGGAACGGAACCATTGTAAATAGAAGAATGTAAATAGTATTCGATAAGTCCTGTATATAGTAGGCTTAATCCGGTATCGTTAGGCACTGGCAGGGGGGTAATGTGGCGTCACCTCCCATGCTCGCCACCAGAGGGGTCGCGCTCTCGCAAGCGCTCGACCGACCCCTCAGTTCCTATATATACACTCCTCGAACGACTTCCCAATATCCCGTCGTCTAAGGCAGGGCCTGCTAGAAAGCCTTACTGATGAGTCCACTAGCAGGCCCGGACGAAACGCGCCCCCTCCTTTCCTTTTCCGTCCTTCCTAGAGATTAGTCGAGCAGCCCCCCCGTCGCAGCGAAGCAGCGCCACACCCAGTATGCAAGGTGAGGCGTTTAAAACAGGTCACCTGAATATAACTTGCCTATTTTTGGCGCTAGGAAAAGATGCATCTGACCAATCTTGTTTGCTTTCAAGGAGGACACAATCTTATTCGTTTTTTAAACGATATCATTTTTTATTTTTTCTAAATGTTACCCATTGAATGCAAATTTGAAGCAACATACCGAAGAATACTTTTATGGATCGTAGGATGTTAATAATGAATCACGTTGTATGAGCTTGATATTTATGTGTATTCGCGAATGCTACTATTTGCCTGCGGCGTGCTACCGACCAAAGGGTGGTTTTGTAATATTCAAACTTCCAAACTGCGTTACACCAAAGCGTAAAAAGTTGATATGGTTTTCATTCACGGCGAATATCGCAAATTATGAGAAAATTCGTGTAGCTTTCGCATAACGCATTTTGGAAGTTCGAATATTACAAAACCGCATTTTGGTCAGTGGCAAATGGACTATATTCCAAATCATGCGTTTCGACGTCGGGGTTTATTATAAAATATATCGACGTAAGTTATTATTTCCGTAGTTTCGTAATTTCCTTTTTTAAATACGTGTCCTCGACGCTGACAGCTTTTACTACAAATTTTCATGGAAAGAATTTTTTATCTCAAATGTTTAATATACGACCATTAATTCTTTTTAATTTATCCTTAAAAAAATTATCCATTGTAACTAATTTTTCGTTCCATTCGTGAAAGTAGTTTCTCGATATAATAATATATCCATATTTAGTTTTCCTTTTTCTCTCGATACAGATAGTCTGTCATAAATATACTTCCTATTGTACATTAATGAAACAGAACATTGTTATGCAAATAATACAGGAAAAACATAGACGATCCAAATAACTTTCTTTCAAGGGCAATTTTCATAAAAATCAGTAAAAACCACCAATTTCGAAAACTTAAATCCTCTTCGTTTTCGAATAAATTGCAACGTACCTCAATTTAACAAATGTATTCGACTTAAGAGTATAATGTTTCGAATAAAGCGATACGACGTCTACGGAAAATCGCACCTGCATCTTAATTTGCATTTTCTAAACGGAACGAGCAGGTGCCCGGAAACTTACGTAAGGCGGTGCACGTGCTCGCGATTGACAAATTATTCGCCATCTCCGCTGACCCGTTGCGTGTAACGATCTAACCGTGTAAAAAAAAAAAGAAAAACAGTCACCCACGCGATGATGTATTGCGTCTGACAACGATGCAACGTAAATTATTCTTTAAAAGCGTAATAAGCGTCAGGGAATAGAACGAAAGTGGCCGTGTAGCTCGTTTTTTTTCTTCTTCTCCTCTCGTCCAAGTGGAGGGAGGTAAATCGCGACGGGACATTATCTAACAATTTCATCGCGACGATATTAACGGTCAGCTTCATTTGCATACCATGAACAGAGAAAATAGAAGCCGCCGATAAAAATCACGGTTGACCGTGGAGATGAAATAAAGCATGTCGTAATGCTTTGATAAACGTCACGTGATAGCGGGGCGAACCTTATCGCCGAGTCGCACAATGAAAACGATGGTAATAATCCAGTCTCGTGCGGATAAGGATCGTCGGTTACCCAGGGAAGACAAAGTTCTAGCGGTTTTGGCGTCAAAATTCAAGTCGATACAAATGGCCACGGTAAAAGCGCCGGAAGCGCTAACACGTAAAATACCGAGTAAATACCAACTTTTATGTACGAGCCTTCGCGCAATTATTGCGGAGAAATTTATCGTGTCAAAATGGCTGGTCTCACGGGCGAAAAACACCGTGCAATTTACGTAGAAACGCAGTATCTTAACATTTCCGATTAGCCTGGTCCAGCTAGGACCATTAATGCACTAACCCGTACCATCAGTACGGTAGCCCAGACCTAACCCGTACCATTTACCGTCTTAATGCGAACCTAACCCAGTGTTAACCTCGATCATTAGTATACCGATAGTTTTGGCTGGACCAGATTTCGTTTAATTTTCTTTGGGGGGAAAATGTTGAATTTCCTAACCGTCTCACGATGTTATAAAACCCATCTCCAGTGACGACATATATGTCTAAATTTTCTTTCCTATTTTGAACTGCACAATTTGGAAACCGATCTCAGACTGAACGGATGTCCAAGATATAACGAAGACTAAATATTCTACAGTTAAATATTGTTGTTTAATTCAATCGTACAACCCATAGCCCTACAATTCCAATAGAAGAAAGACATTTCACCGTTTTATTTTAACGAGAATAAATTTTATTCCGAGCATCCTACGGGTGTGGCTAAGCCATTCGTCGCTTTTATTAATTTCACGTTCCGTTCGGGGAAACAGTCGAGCTGTGCGTGAAAAATAACATTTGCACAGAGACGAGCGAGCAATGGATATTTCCTGCAAAGTCTGTTGAAATCTGAGAGTGGAGGTAACTTATGAAATGTAACGAAGCCGTAATTATAACGCAAATACTTCTGATGTACATTCGTATTGTTTACTCCGTCTGGCTACGCTTTAACGTTTCCATCTATTTAATTATTTCCAGTTTCTGAGTAATTAAACCACCTTTTTCATACGTCGGTGATTCTCTGGATACTTCGTTAAAAAAATAGATATTTTACTCGACGAGAAATAAAATTTCGACGTACAATCGAATCCTTTTTCCTAAATTAACCTTAAAGTTCTTTACAAGACATTTTCTGATTTTGACAGCCCTAAAAAAAAAAAAATAATCGTCGTATTCCTAAACGAACAAGCGGGGCGACGTGCGTTTCATTTTTCACCTCTTCGTGCTTCCAGCCATTATCCGATACTGGAAAAATTGGCGAGACGGCGCGAAGTCTGGCCCGATATGTGTCAACCGCGGTAACTTCCGGTACAGATGCTATCGCGCGGCGCTATTTGCCTTCCTGTTCACCGGCCAGGACACTCAATACGCTCGAATTTATTCCAAGCAAACGGTGACTCGGTCAGAAATTAAATTCGAGGCACGCGTCCCGCCCGACGAGTTTATCGTCGGATAAATAATTCTCCGCGTGCCCGATATATCTCCACTGTTTCCATACTTTTCTCGTTCCTTCTGTACCTTCGTCCCTTTCCCTCGATTTGATTCGGAGGACGGCTGGAGCGTCGACGTTAAAGCGAGACGTCTCTTTCGCGGCCCCCGCGCGATTCCTAGCACGGGTCGCGTTTATCAAAACTTTTCTGTCCATTTGCCGGCGTGAATTTCAAACGATATCGAGAGGAGCCGCCAACGCGACGTCATGAATAACTGAAATTCATATCGACGTCATGCTCGATGCGATAATAAAAAGTGGCACGGCCGAGGGCGCGCGGCAAGTTGACGTCGTCGCGCTACCCGAAACTCATTATCCGGCAATTTTGGCGGATATGGGTCAAACGGCGCTCTCCTCGCGCTCGTTCGTGTCTCATTTACCCATGGGCCACCACGGGGGGAACGGAGGAAAGAAAAATTAACCGGACAAAAAGAAATTAACGACGATCGTTAACGCGTTTCCGTCGAATCGTTTCTATAAATAATACGAGACTACCTCGAGACGCTCAGAGAGTCAACTAGACATCAACAGCTACTCTTTAATTGAAAGAATTGTGATTGTTTTAACATTAAACCTGTCCGGTTGAACGATTTCAAAATTTGGTATCGAATTCTGTAGGTTTTCATGTAAGTGTACAGTAAAAATGAAAGGAGACAATCTTGAATTTTCGCTGTTTTCGAGAAAAGGTTATTCGAGTGGTTCGTGGTGTTTCTGTGAAGGAAAATTTCTATGGCGGAAACGAAGCTGTTCGAAGCAAAAGCCATTTGTTAACAACTGTAACGTGTCAACTTTTCTCTGGTCACTTTTCCCCTTCGTTCGATACTCGATTTTTGTTTCGCGAGTACGACCTCGACGCGATAATGCAGTTATTACTTTTGTCTTACGGAAGAAAGGACGCGTGGGTGGCTGGAAATTCGATTCCACGTGCGTGTCTTATCGCTCTCTGCCGCTCTCTGAAACGTCAGCCGCGCGAGTCAACAGGTCATTCGCGCTAAATAAATATAAACAATGGGGAGGCGATTCTATCACTGGAATCCGGTGTAGAAATTGTTGCTACAAACCGAGTAATACTGTAACCTCGATCATGCTACGCCCTTAAGCTCTCGTGCACACATCAAGCGCGCTGTAAAAAGAATCTATTTTCTCCTCGTGTAATTTTTGACAGAAACTTTGATATATAGCAGCGTTCGATAGCAAACTTTATCAGAATGGAACGGTTTGGAACGATCAAAATTTTTTTATATCGAATGTTGCAGATTAATTACGAAACCCAACGTTTACGATCCTTAGAAACTTTCGCGATTCTGTAAAATTTATTTAAAATAACGCGCGTCGTGTACGTTCGTGACTTAACGTGTCAAGTTTCGAGGACTCGAGACACACTATTGATCAAAGTTTGGGTACTCCATCACAATTTAGGACTTCTGGTAAGCTGAGCTTATTGCACGGACGCTGGGAGCACGTTACTTTTTAGGAACAACTGGCGGAAAGCTTTGTAGATCGATCGACTGGCTAAGCAAGGATTTAAGGTGCTAGATGTTGCTTCATTGTCATAGCTCTTCCATGTTTCTATCGACAATGCGAGCTTCTTTCAGGCGGTTTCATCCCCGGAAGCGTTTGTTGTGGCATAAAGCCGTGACACCGTGAACGCCATGACCCTTTCGAACAGGTTTCTCAATAATCCTTTGAAAGTCACACGACACAGGGACTGGACGAGTTTGAAATACAAATAATTAATTAAACGGGATACCATTAAATAATATACGTTGTTTGGGGATTAGCGATCAAACTGTTCCAGATACTTAGAATTCGGTAGTGTTCTCTACGCGTAACGGTATATTGAAGCTGAAAGCATGCATTAACCAGTCTGTGATCAATGCGGCGATTAACAGGTCAATTACGTAAACGAGACTGCGTTACGCTCGACAATAAACAAGCATCCTGAACATCCAAGTGGAAATTTGAGGAGACACGTGACACAAACAAGGTTGTCAAACTACGAAGTGGACTTAATCGATAGCCAATATCCGTGTTTAAAAAGATCATACTTAAACTTTATGCGTTTACTAGCGAACTAGAAAATTGATAACGACAGGTTTTTTGATAAATAGTATCAATGATCTCTCAAATCATCTTTCAATACGAAATGATCATTTGTACGTAGCGATAGATTGATATTACATCGTGTTGCGCGTCTTACGATATTACCTTACTTATTCCTCTCTGTTTAACGGAAAGATGAAACCGATACCAAGCCGTTATCTATTGATAAATGCAATGTTCCTGGCGTAGTTCGTATCGTTTGGCCCAAATCTAGAATCGCGTCTATATCTTGGTTATAAATTCTGTCAAACTGTTCCCAGAGAAGTCGCGTGGAACCCAAAAATAGTATCTTTGAAAACGTTAATTTTTACTAAGACATTTACTAAAATAGAACCATCAGTAAACGATGAGAAACTTCTTGAAACGTCACCGCGTTTTACGTCGAACTCATGGTTTATTTAGTGAAATTCTATTTTCGTGGCTCATGTAAACGAGGATTGTGATCTTCGGAGAATCGACAATCATATCAGATGGAATATTAATATACCTATAAATTTACTTCGATTAATATTAAATAAAATTCGAATTCAATGTTATTCCTGGACTGTTGCGACATCGAGTTTTAATCCTAGTATAAAATATGGTCAATTATAGTAGTTATACTGAATAGAATTGAATATTTAAATAATACGAATTTAGCATATAACGAAAACGATGGTAAATTTGATCGATGACAGCATTAAATGTTTAATTCTATTCAATATCTTTCGGGGTAAATTTAACGTTAATCTATCGTAACATACTTTGGAACGATACGTTCAGATTTACTTTATCGTCAGTCGTATTGGATTATACTTTAATTCCCGTAAAGGCAATATTATACTATGTTTATGAACAGTGAATTATTAATACAAAATCCACAAGTGGCACTCGACATCGCTACAGTACGTGTAAGCGACTGGAAACGCGACGAGTGCAACCGAACCGTGAAATTGTCACGTCGACGAAATAATAAGTCTGAGAAACTTTAATAACTTGAGCAATTTCGCGCTAACTACTACTTTCTTTTACTTTTTTAATTCGTTAACGGAACGCGAACGTGACAATGTAAGATTTCTCGCCTCTATGGGGCTATTCCATAATTACATTCGAAAGTAAAAATATTTCGGAAAGAACATCGGATAATGGACTCGGGTCAGGACATTTTCAACTACAGAAAGTCGCCATAAATATTCCTAAACAATAATAACACGATAAAATATAACTAAATTAAAATTAAATTTAAAAATAGGTAACTATTGAAATATTTCCTTTTTCCAATATATGATATATTCAACCGAATCCTATAGTTGTTTATAGATAAAAGAAAGGTGAAACAAATTACCAGTTTTAATTAGAACAGTCGGTTTATACACGAAGCCAGGTCAATTGCTGCTGCCCGAACGAAAAAACCTATTTCGAGTTTACGAACCGTTCGATCCCTAAGAGAATCGATTCTAATGAAACAGGAGTACGTCAACACTTGACTCACCAATTACAGTGAAATTAAGAACAGTCTCTATTGATTCGTTGCGCCCGTAGTATTTACGACGAACGTTTCAGTTCGATGAAAGTGCTCGTCTGTATCTTTCTCATTACTCAAGCAAGGAGTATATAGGTCACAGGCGTTTCCCATTGTCCATCTAGTTAACGTAGCTACACTTTCGCGAAGATTCTGTTAAATGGACGAAGATTCCGGAGACGGGTTCGATTGCCCCGAGAACCCAGACACAACGAAATAAATTGAATTCAGGACGGGGCAAAGATAACGAACGGACACGAAGGAATTAAACAGCGAAGCATTAAGATCGCCGGATGAACATCGTACGATAATAGAAATAATATAATAACATTAACGTGCTAATTGAAGATGCACAAACAGACGCATCCAATTAGAAATGCACGTCGACACGTTTTCGTTGCGCGTACGAACTTATTATACACGTTGTATTATTTTAACAACGAGCATGGATCGTGCACTGAACTTTTCCAGAAAATATCGGGAACGGATTTACTATCATAACTTGTTGCACGAAACAAGTTTAATTCTAATTCTAGTGGGGTGTGACTTTGCGTCACGTGTCAAGTATAAATAACTGTAGACACGTAAATTTATACTCTAATGATATTTTGTACGTTATTAAATTATAAAACTCTGCAGTTACTAAAATTTGCCGTGTAATCCGGAGTAACATCCCGGCAAGTTCAGGATTAAAATAATATTCGTATTCGAGTTAATAATAAAATTCGTAAACGTTTACGCTCGTCGAAAACTGTTGTAAATCTGTTCGAGTTTCGTTGAAAACAAATTCTGTCCGGAGGAATGGAGGAACAAAAATGGGACGGAGAGATTTAAGTGGCGGATGGTTCTTTTGTGTGTAGGTTAAGCACCAGAATGTTACCGAAATAAAGGAACGACCAGAAGAGAGGATAAAGAAAGAATGAGTTAACATCGAAAGAACCAAACGAACTTGGTTTGTCTATTTTAAGGACTGGAAGGATATCGCCAAGTGTGTCAGATACTAAAATACTCTTCAATTAGTTCAGCATTTATACATGTCAATCGTGCTACGATAGGATTTGCGTGCACTAATTGCAAGTATTCAGTCTGATCACCGTTTCTGCCCGTGTTTGTATTTAAAAACGTCATTGTTTGCTTTTTCTCATTGCTGCTACTTACTTACTGTCCGTCTCTGCCATTAGTCCCTTTCGTTTCCAGATACGCTGCTCCGAGAATACGTGGACACGATCCTTTGTTTCCGGAGCATGCAACTGCATCTGTACAGAGAGAGATCGTAGTCAATCCTACAGACATTCGCAATTGTTAGTCACTTTTATATTCTAAATTAAATTTTAAACAGTTTCAAACTGGACCATGTAATTGCATTAAATCAAAATCGTTCCTTTCGAAAAGAGAACCAAAAACTTTGTTCTCCGAGTTCGGGATTTATTCGTTCCGCGAGAAATCACCCCGTAGAATCGAATGGAAAAGGTCGCTCGTAACGGTATAATTTGTAAATTGAGATGATAGAGGGTGAGAGGGCGCGACGAGTGGCGGAAATCAGAGCCGGAGCGAAAATCGCCTTGGAGTATCTTTTTTTTCTTTCCCCCTCCCCCCTGGATCGAATTTTTTGAAGCGTGCAACGAGTGACGCGTGTAATCTGACCGAACGAAAAAACGATTTCGAGGGAATTCAATATTTCACCCTTCGACCGTTGCGGTTTCTCGTTGCTTCCGAGTGGTCGATGCTCGAATACCTGTCGGTTCGTGCCTCGACCGTCTGCAAAGTGGATTTGAAGGCCCTGAAACAGAGCCAGCCGCGTAACAAACTTACAACGAACGCGTGGACGAAACGGAGAAACTCGAAACGGCAAATGAAAACGTTGACCTTAGCCGATGTTTCTCGACGTTTCGAAAACAGGGATCGCTGGGCGCTTCGTCGCGTTCGTTCCCCGGAAATCGTGTCCTTTCTAACGATATTCAGCTAAGATTCCGTAACAACTTCGTCCGCGATGCAAATGCGATGGAAATGCTTCGGTAAAAAGCTTCGTTCTCTCCGTGGCCTCTTTTAGCGCGAGGAACAATTACTGTTTGGCCCGGTTCGAGGCTCCCCGATGCTTTATTGCGCTACCAAGACGCCGGGGCGACGTGCCTCTGGAAACGTTTCGTCCTTACAGCCGCGCCTTTGTTTCCGTTCGAGCGAACAATGTTTTTCCGTAACCCGATTTCGATGATCCCTGACCGGGCCGATGAAATAATTGCACCAGAACGAGACTTTAATTGCAGAACACTCGACGCGACAGCCAAGTGTTCGGATCATCGTGTACGCGATTTGTAAAATATCTGCTTAATTATTTTAAAATACATTGAAGAGGGTATTCTAGCGTCAACTGCATTTTCTCAAACTCGAGGAATTTTTTACAATTAATCCGTAACACCTTTCCTAGCTAAATTCTCCAGATTTATTTGTGCACGTTTTTTGGGGCCTATCATACTGGATACCCACTTAAATGAAATTTTGTTAATTTGGATATAAGTGACTTTAACCCTTAAGTGGACTCTCAATCTCAACTGAATTATTTTACTTAAAGGAAAACAACTTTCCTTTAAAGCATTTAAAAAATAATGAACATAAATTCTTCAAATAATTACTCTGACACAAGTATTAGTTTACACTTGCAGAGGATCCCAATAATCTACTTAAGGGTTAACAGGAGAAATAGTAAGAATAACGTAACAATGAAAAATCAACAGGAAGAATGAATGATGCTTGAAAGACTTACTATTGGATGTGACATAGAACAGTGTTTCTCGTAAGAAGGCACGATTGACCCCTCGTGAATGCCATCGAATTTTCACACGATGAATCTACATTAAAAATAAGTCGACACGTGTCCGAACGATTTCGTTATCGAGCTTTTGGTATGGAAGATACGACTGTTTCGAGTTGTCTACGTTGCGGAGCATCCAAGATGGCCGTGGTTTGGTATTCGTCGCGTAACATCCGTCACCTTGAACGCGTCGTAGTCGAAAGAGACCCACATCGTAAACTGAGGCAACTGAGCCAGCTTCAGAGCCCGCATAGTAACAGAATAGGAGTGGGGAAAACTCGCGGAGCCCTCGGGGTACGCTGATTATACCTGATCTAAACCGTGACTGGACAAATTTTCGCGAGAGACCAGAGTCGAGCAAAATTTTATTCGGATAAATATCAGGAGTAACGTTTTATTTGTCTCGATGAATCTATTTTTTTGTTTATTAATTAATTTAAGCAGCAGTTTGTTGTAATTTTATGCTAAAAATTTTTAACTGGGATTGAGAAAGATGGTTGAGTGATTTTTAGTTTCATAATACTGTCGTATCTAGTATGAATCCCAGACATTTTTTGTAACATACTAATCAAAAACAAATTCGTTATAAAATATATTATAAGACATTATACATGATGTGAGCGACCATACACGTTCGGATAAGTATTATACCGTTACATATATGGTATCAAATATGGCCTCTTATGACTCACATATGATCCGTTTTCAATCATATATATTCATATCTAACGTGAATCTGATTCATATCAATTCAAATATGATCGGATACGTTCCGAATCTTTTCACATATAATCATTTTCTCCCGGGACTGTATTTGAATAATAATAGAGTGTTCCGATGGCGAGGCATTTGCATAACCGTGATACGGATAAGGAAGGTTCTACTATAATTCGTATTATTGTTGTTGGGATCCTGATTTTACCGCTGACCAGAGTACCTCTCTGGCTCGCGTGTAAATGGCTTATAAGTTGAGGATTGGATTCGGTGGGACCGAGTAGTGGGATTCCAAAAGTAGATAAAGGCTGTTGCGAAAGTTTTTTTGGAAAGTTAACGTATGTGGGAGTTCGTTGATTCTGTTTATGAACGAGGATCTTTCAAAGAAATTGAATAGTCGAATAATAAAAATAGTACAAATCTGATACTGCATGTATATTGGGATTTGGTAGTAAACGCTCGTTTAAATGATTGGGGATGACAATGTGAGTTTAGATCGTCAACGTGGCAGTGTGTGCTCGAAATATGGTCGGGAGGGGGAGGCAGGTCATTTATATGTAGATAGAAAATAATAGAGGACCGAGGATACTTCCTTGAGGAACACCTGACTTGACAGGGAATCTCGAAGGTTTGGTTCCGTTTACATATTGAACAGCTCGATAACGATCATCGAGAAAACAAGGCTATTCTATGCAAATCTAACGAAGAAAATATTTTTTCGGGAAAAGT
The DNA here is from genome assembly GCF_051014445.1 of Colletes latitarsis. Classification (NCBI taxonomy): domain Eukaryota; kingdom Metazoa; phylum Arthropoda; class Insecta; order Hymenoptera; family Colletidae; genus Colletes; species Colletes latitarsis. The sequence continues at coordinate 48,581,871 of NC_135134.1, forward strand.
CATTTTCATTTCTTCCGTATAGTCCCCTTTGGGATCAATACATTCGATCCAACGATTCTCAAATTTCGAAAAGTACTCCGATCGTATATTTTCTATGGTCAATTCCCTGATGTCTCCCTTAATAGTTTAAAAGAGCAGTGTACTATGATTTTAAAGCAAGCTTAATTTGTGCAAAATAAATTACTTTTATTTAGAAAAGAGACCAGACGATTTATGTAGATTCTTTCAATGGGAAAATATCTATGAGAGCAAATCTATTATAGTTGGTAAGATGCCAAGGCATAACAATTGTAGAAAATAATGTAGAATATTACCCACGTCTGTGAAATTAGTTTTATCGTTGCAAATATATCGTATTAATTATGGTGACATTATCAAAATAAAAATTTGTATTAGTTTGGAAAAATGAAATACCGCTTGAAGGGGTTGTGACAAATTTATTCAACTCCCGTAGAAAATTGGAAGAGAATGGAGTGGGTCTGTCGGACGCTGATACACTCAATCTTCTTAATTCTTCGTCATATAAGTTTCGAGTCTTTACGTTAATCAAATTTTAAAGAATGGTAGTTCATTTTTACGGAACGGATCTTGCTCCGTACTTTGCCTCTGCAGAATTTTGTATTCAACATATACTGATGGCTCTCTGCCACGCAGGATCCTTTTATGCAGTCCATTGCGAAAACGTATTTCTTTTATTAGGTCACTAGTGAACCAGGATACAAAAGGTCCTCCAAACACTTCTATCGATGGATAGCAAATTATCTGATCTTCATTAATATATTTAATAACATTGGTAACTATTTTGTGTTCGATTTAACATTTCATTTTATAAGAATGACTTCTGGATCTGTCTCTGCGAGTAAAGATTACGAACGACGAGCTGGTTATAATGTTCAAAATGTAGCGCGATGTAGTAATAGGAGAACGAGCTACGAAATTTTGACAAACGACGAAAGGGCACACTTTGAAAGCACACCTACGTCGCGAAATGTAGAATAATTATAGCGTAACCGAGAGTTTAAATGGAATAATCCTTGAAGTTATGACGGCGTAGGAGATGATAAAATGTGATAAATAATAATGTAAGGTCGAAGGAGTTATCGTTACTTCGTGTTTAACCAGTCAGAGGAGGAACGAACAGAGTTCATATTTGAGTATTCAAATAGTGGGAATAATATTACTGTCATAAGAAATACCGACTATGTACATAATATTTTAACTTCTATTTATATGTCGTTTCTATCGACTATAATTTATTTCTGTGTACTGTACGGTCCCAGTTTGTAATCTTCGTTTTCCAGTATCGTTTTAAACATGTATTTGAAGTATTATTAATTTTCTTCCATTTTAGTATTTTTCCTATTTTTTTTATGTATTATTTTCGCCCATTATTACGGTGACTATTATTTTTAAACGTCTTTTCTAAACATATGTTGAACTATATACGTGAGCATATGTGTATAAAAGTCTTTCTTAATTATGCGATGCCTACGAGGCTGATGCGTGTGCTTGCATGCATGTTCTTGCAGGGACGTTGTACAATAAGTCTGTTGTCCATGGAAACTGGCCCGTAAATCTTGTGTCACCTTTCGTCTTGCGTAGGCTTACGATGCGTTAGTTGCCATTGAGAGCGTTACGGCTGAGATATTTTCTTGAGGAAGTTGCCCGACATTTTCCAACCTTACCCAAGTCTCCAAGAAACATACAGAGTGAACCGTTTCAATAGAAACAGCCGTAGCTGCCCGTTGCTCGAGACAGCGATGAAAAAGATATTTTATATATCATCGGTGTTTCTTTTTAAGAAACTGAACATCAGAAGGATCGATTCTTTTCAATTTGCATGGAAATGAACAATTTCAATTTTTTTTTAATGAGGCATATGCATTATTTATGATATTCGAACGTTTCACAATTTCGTGTGCATTTTCTGAATAATTTCGTCGTATTTTTCGTTTGAAATATTTCGAGCGTTTCCCCTCGCGCTTTTATAAATAGAAATAAAGTCGAACCGTTAAAATATAAACTTGGAATAAGACGAACGAAATTGAACGAAAGAAAAATTAAATAAATACATGGTTCCATCGTAGAAAAAATTACATTGGGCTCAAGAATTTGGGGAATATTTATTTTCTGTTGCAATGCTCGAACTAACGGGCAATTTAACATGGGTCCTGAATAGTACTTTCGTACATCTAATAAGCAATGAATATGTTTAGACGTTTCTATTTACGTAGTTCACCCTGTATGCATGCCATGGAAGCGCTAATGACGGTCTCAAAAACCGCATTGTTCTCTTCGACCACAACGTTAACTCGGTCACGTGGCTTTAATACATGTAAACACTATACACACAGTGTGAATAATGATAACAATGATAGTATGAAATTTGCTTATTAGTACAATCTGTGTAATAAATTTCAAATTTTTGGTATAACGGATCATAAAAATTCTGTTTAATTAAAATTAAAAATAAAACGAGCTTCTAGAATTATTCTAAATTTTCTAAATTGTTCGTACAGAAAATACTGGTGCAAACATTGCACGCTACGTAAGAGAAAATAATTTTGTACCTCGACGTCCGTTATGATTTTCCAATTAAACGTTTGACAGTTACAATTTTATTTGTATAGGTGTAAAATAGTGTTTAATAAGCGCTGACGTGGTTGGCGAAATCGTAATCGAATTATTTCCGACCGAACAACTCTTCCCGTATTTCTGATATGACTTGCAGGTTTTGTATGCGGAAACGTTGCAGGAAACCTTGACCCAAGGGTTGTGACCTGGCTAGGAACATTGACTGCACGTGCCATACGTTGAGTTATACTATAGAACGCCAATCCTTATCGACGACAACCGAGTAAGACTTGTTCCTACGTTCTACAGAAATGTCTAAGACCTTTGCCAATAAATCAACTTCTGTGGCCTGGACTTCTTCTTTAGCTTCAAGTTCAATTTGACCGAGTCTTGGATATTTTCTTTTGGATACTTCTCGCTTTTCACTCACTTCCTTCCACTATTAGTGTCTAATTATTATTACACGACGATACAAATAATAATAATAAATATCAAAAACATCGTCGTTCTTTCCCGGTTAATGTTTCGTATTTTAAATTCTCCGAAGTTTTAAATTGTACTTCATCAAAATCCCTCATTGAATTCGATCCGAAGGATACATAGAATCACGATCAATTAACAGATTCAAGAGAAACACCCCTAATCGTTGCCCTCCGAATCAAGCATACCTAGTATAATTTTACGATTCTCAGAGGGAAACTAAACTTTTTTAAAAATAAATTTACACAATGAACTTTGTTGGCTTATCGCACGAACGTGTTTTTCTAAAATTTTACGCGAGTTACCGGCGCGTGTTTGATTTCTTTTTGATACGGCGACCTCGCGAGCCCCGGGGTACAAGGAATATGAAAAAAAAAACGAAAAGAACAAAACGGCGCCCCTTTTACCCGTAAAACGGAAAGAGTTAAACGCTCGCAAGTGATGTTTATCGCGGGGGTTGATACTAGTTGCGCGTCGCTAAAAAGAAAAAGCGCGTCTTAAAAGGAATGCAACCGAGCGAAACAAAAATCGCGGAGCGTCCGAGTCTCGTTTCGGGGGGCGGAGTTTGTAAAAAAGCCGCGTGCAACGATGCGAAAACAAATTTACACGAAAATTCGCGAAACGCGGGAAATCCTCGGCACGCAGGAAATAAAAGAGTCTTTGAACACCTGCTACGTATTTGCATAAATGAAAAACTAGCGGAACTTCCTTCCCGCCGTTAACCTACGAGATAATAAATTTTCAAACCGAGTCGTACAGATCGTAGGAATGAAAAAAAAAAAAGAAAATAATTCGAAACGCTTTCGAAAGTTTCTCGTCGACGAATTGCACGGGAATTATTGCGATCGTTCGGTTGCAATTTCAGAGGTACGCGTTGCGCGCTGGTAGGAAATATGCTCGCATAATCCTAGCGAACACGCGGGGATTAAGCGAGTAAACTGTGTTAACAGTTTATAATAACACCTGGCGTCGGAAATTAAATAAATACATAAATTTCTGCTTGGTGTGCACGCGTTGGTGAATTATCATGTACTTGGCGATAAATTTGACACGTTGTGTAGCTACCGGTATCCAAACAAATCGTTTCTAACGTGTTTAATGAGAAAAATTTAAGAGCGTTAGAGATTTTGAAAAGATACCCTGGTAAAGAAAATGATAAGAATCGACTGGAACTATTCCGATGAAAATTGATGAGAAAGGAATACTTTTGTTGCTAAAATTCGTGTAAATAATGTTTGTTGACCGTAAGGCCAATAACTGTTGCGAGGTTATACATCGAATCGTCTATAAGTGTCGCAGAAATCTGTTCCATAACTTTCGCGTAGCCCACCAGTCCTCGAAACTGTTCGCTCGATGAGAGCCCCGGCCTTATATCCGATAATCAATCCGCCCTTGGTCAATAATGCTGTCAATACCGACAAATATTGACAATGTTATTGCCTGTGTGCAGACGATATTTAAGGAAGGATTTATCTTAAGACCCTAGGATCGACGAATTTCTAGAGACTTTGAAATCCGATCTTTAACAGCGAAGAATGGAGTTATTAATAACAATATTGATCCTACGGGGTCAGAGTTCGATATTCTAATACAAATTTGCGTTGAAAAATGCACCGAGCTTCCGGACAGGTCGCGATTAATATTCAAGGCGAGTAATCTATTTGGCTTGACCTTTTTCTTTGCTCTTCTTCCTTCTCTTCGAAAGAAAATCTTGAAAGTTATCGTCAAGATATTATAACGTGCATTCTTCGATCAAGCATTTCACGAATTGAAAAAATTATAGGTTCTCCGCAGCGTTTTGAAGTAAACTGGACTCGAAACATTGTCAATAATATTTGTCGTGTGCGGTCGTAAAACGTATTGAAGCGAATTGACGATATTATTGTTAAATTGGAATCGATATTATTGATCATGTGCGGTTTCTATGCGCGGCCAACGGTGTCAGGTTATTAACGTGTTATCCGAATCAGACAAGTAAAACTTTTATGTCATTGGTTCTCACAATTTCCTACGCGTTCTGATCGTTTCTCAGTGTCAACTGTCAATCGAGTTTCAGTTCAGTCAAGTACACAACACTTAAAATAGATGACCAATAATTTTTTTCCAGGAAAGTTTTTTGTATTTGGAAATGTAAAAAACGTACGATCGTATTTTCTGATAAATTTATATCAGAGTCCTCGCAGTACAGACTTTATTTTTTTATTTTATTTTTAATTTGAGTAAATTGCAATTTAAAGATTGTATGCCACTCGACCATTATTGTAACGTTTACCCCAATTTCTGTTTACGCCTCGTTTAAGAGCGAAACGACGAGCAGTACGGATAGCATCGCGTTTTAAAAATTATTACCGCCGCCGTTGTCGTCGTCGTACTTATTTAACCGAGTTAAAATCCAGTCATAACACATCTTTATTCATCCCGGCGATGGGAAGGAATTGTAGCCATGCAGATTGGACGGAATTCGTTACAAATGTTCCCATTAGACGCGACCGCAAAAAGTCGTGCCCGTCTACGTATCCTCCGTGCATAAAATTAAGCTGGCACGCCCCGATGAAATTTAATCAGAATCCATAGAAAATCATAAAAGTTTCGTTCCACCTTCAGCCATCCATTCGGCGGTTCTGGCGTGGACGAGAGACCGGGATAAGTCTTCTCGGTTGCACGATTCGCAGGGTCGTAAATTTTGGCCGATGTCGTCTTGCCTTAAGTTTTCCCCAGAGCTAAGGAAGACGAGGTCCCTGGCTCGACGTAGCCGAGAACTCGAATTCATCGATCAGGCGCTTTTCGCTGGAACTGCTTGGATCAAGGTGAAGTATCCCTTCAAAGAAGGAGGGGATGAAAAAAGTAGAAACTCTTTCCACGGTGAAATTCCAATGTGGGAAGGGACGGAGGCTTTAGGGCTAGCAGCGACTCGATAGTAAAAATAGAAAGAATCGCGCCCCCGGAAAAGGACTTGCTCGAAATCCAGAGTTTAGTGCGGAAATCCATTCGAAATTTAGTTCGAACCTTTCGATATCATGAAATACACCCAATGGCAGGGGCAAATGCTCGTAACCAAGTAATAGAAAAATGTACTTCCGGCATATTTCCAGCATCGCCTTTGCCTCTTTTATGAACGTGACGCGTATACGTGGCGTGTCGTTCAATGATATTGGACAGAAAATTATAATAAAAAAAACAGTCAGATATAGGAAATCGTTTGTGGAGAATTGAAATTTTACAAATTGGTGTTAGCATATTTTACTGGCGCGTTAAATTGTTAGACACTCTTGGAAAAGACGTATCGAAATTAAATTTATATATAGACGCGATTATGTGTAGTAGAAAGATAAGTTTTGAGTGATATCTCTGTGGAAACGATAGTTCTTCTAAGAGTTGAGGGAAATCTTAAGATCAACGTCATTTCTTAAATTGATGTGCTACAATTTTTATCCCACGGGGATGACGGTCGCTTTGGAGGCGAATTCAACGATCTATTATACGAGGTCATTCAAGATCCCAAATATGGAATGAAATAATTTTAGAGATTTATCTTCCTGACAAGTCAAAGGTCCACGGTTTTAGCACCTTTTGCATAAAACGATGACAGAGATGTGTACTTTACAGATTATTCTATTACGTATCTTATCTATTCGTACGACTGAAATTTTAAGTTTCATTTAACCACCAACGAGAGGCGAAGAGAAAAATATTCCATCCAACAAACTTATACGAAGATTCAGATTTTGTATTTTGTTCCTATACGAATATACGTATCCAGATTTTGAAATTTATATTTTCGACTGTTCGTATCTTGGTTTAGCAAATAGCTACAGTTTGTCCCAATTTCGGGAAATCACTTTGTACATACGCAAGTAAACTGTTACCACGGTTTCTGTCATCGTCTGTCACGCACTTGGCTAAACAGACGCAGCACGGAAACGTATCGGTTACCCGATACGATGGAGCTTACGTAAATGTTTGAAATTATTTGCCATAAACCGGGACGACCCTTCTGCACGACGCGTCCAAGGACCGTTGGACGCTACCGTGCGTAAAATCAACGTCCATACCCTTTGACGTGAGCCATCTTCCAGTCAGTTTCGTCACGAGAGACTTTCCCGTAAAAAGCAACGGAAAAAATTGGGGAAGCACGATACAGGGTGTCCTTTTAATCGTACAACCACGGAAGGGGTTGATTTTTTGTGGGGAAAATCGAACATCGCGATTGCTTCGAGTAGACTGCGTATTTTTATAGGGAAGAACAGTGATTGAAAATAGTTATGATATCTAAAGACGAGTGTCGACAAGGTTTGTATAAATATGACAATATTGATCAACCCAATGTACATAAAATGTTTTACAACGGATGTGACACATTTGTGTTTACGAAGTGATGTTTGTTAATATCAATACTTGCAATCTTGCGTTGAGAATCTCGAGCTAACGTGTTTCTTAATCAATTCCACTGTTTGCATGGAATAAAGGTTACAGCCCTTGAGGGTGTATTTGTAGACTCTGTCAGTAAGAGTAAACCAAGAGCAAATTCCTTAGTGCCAAATATGGCTTGGAATCGAGAGGGTCTGTTCCAAACCCGTTCCTTTGATGACTCGGAAACGAAGAGAGAAGGCTGTTAATTCCGAGCTCTGCCTTTTGGCATGGCGGAGTCAGGGGGTAGAAAATGTGTACAAGCCGAGTTGTGTCAATTCGTCTGAAGGAGGTGTAACTCATTGAGCTAAGGTACTCCAAGGATCGCATAGGTTGAACAAAACTAAATGTCTACGTTCGAGAAACATATGTACGACATCGAATATTTCTAAATAATAAAAGTGAATTTATCTGTGACCCTTTCTTTAATACCTTATGGATCGATTATTTTTTATAAGATAGAAATTAAATTACCATCGCAATAAGGATAAGGAAAAAATGGTACTTATAGACACTTAGTGGCACCTACGCATTTTTATAAATACACGCGTGCCCCTATTTTCCTCAAAATCGCGCGTCTGCTTGGAATATCGAGGTTAGGTTAAAAACAGCACCATGGCTCAATCTCGCCCCTTTGTACAATTATCGTAAGATTTAACGCGTTCGTCTAACGTGTACATACTCGCGCGACCGTGCAGCAAAGAAGTGAAATAAAATCAAATATAACGGCGTTTGACATTATGTCAAACGCGGAAAGGGTATTTAAAAATGGCGATTAGTGGTCGAACACCCCGTATATTCGGAGCAGGGATTCTAACGTCGCAGACAGGAACGCTTCATGCACGTGGAAAAGCCTTTCGCGGAAACTTTTTCTCGGAACGACCACCTTTCCCGCGCCCTGTTCGTTCATAACGCGGAGGCGACCACTTTGAAAACTCGTTACAACGTGAGATTCCTGTCCTCCCCCGCGCGGAAAAAAAAGACACGGGAAGAGGCATTGTTCGTGAATATTCCGGCCGACTAGAGCGAAGATTAACCGAAGAACGTTCGTGATATAGAGACGAAGGGTTATTTAATCGCAGTTAGCGCGGTCATCCTCTCGCGTTATCGGCAATTTTCGACGCGGACGATCATCGTAAATTTCGACCTGGTCGCCGGTAGGATAACTACGCTCACGATTTCTTCATTTACCTCGCACTTGAATAGCCGGAATTTATTTTACCGAGTGCACGAAGATGCTCTAAAAGATTCGCTGATGAGAGAGGAGAAGGGATGGAAAGAGATACGTCAGAATTTTACGCCCCGTGAAAGAATGGCGGGCTTATATTGTTGTTGTTCTCGATTGGATGGAAATGGGAGATTGGTTTTTAGCGAGCGTTGTATTTTATCAATTTTTCCGGTTGTTTTCGAAAATAACAGAATGAAAGTTCGTAGGAAAAGGATCGTCGACTAACGATCATTCGTTGCTTAAGTCGAGGGCAACGATCGTAATGTTCGAAGCTAATTTTTATATATTATTATTTACAACTTCAAATTAAAATATATATAATTATGAATCACAGTAGGGAAAAGTAAAACGTGTAATAATAATTAAAGTGAGTGAAAAAGATTTTGATTGAAAAAACAATGGTTACTCCTGTAACTTTTCTTTATTTTGGCTATAACAGTTAGGGTTCCCGGGGTTTGCGCAATAACGAAACGTGTCCGAAATCAGAAATGTCCGAGCAATTTAGTTCTAGCTCCGTTTCCGAACGAAATTGGATTTGTTAACCCTTTATTGCAAGGGTCGATTAATTTAGGGGTAGGTTGAAGCAATACAAATTTTGTATGTAGAAACTAGGGATGAAAATTCGAACAATGTTTGTGTTAATAGCGTGCAAATTCTAATAGCATCTACATAGATTGTTTGGCAAATTAGCGAGAAGTATAGTAATCTATTCCCCGTAACGCAATTACGTTTTATCGAAGTTTAAAGTTACTATTCCCTGTTATTAAGTTATCGATTATAAATTTACTGCGACTAGATTGATTTAAAACGAAATTTCAAATTGATACCGTTGAATGATAGTAAATGGGGAATTAATTTTTAATTTTAATTTTTAATCGAATACGTCTCTTCGTATAATTTATTCTTCATACGATATCTCGGAAGATATTTTCGCGTATCGTTTTAATGAAATTGCTTATCTGGTAGCAAATAGACGCAACGAAATGATATTTCAAGCAGTAACGGGGTTGATATTATCCTTATTTTACATCAAAATAGTTTAGGACCTGGATATACGGGCCATGAATAACGAAAAGCGATCGATATCGAAGTTGTTCCACTCTGCAGTAAAGTAGCGTGCGACTTCGAACGTTCTAGGACCACTGTCTACTACCCTATTTTATGTTTGTCAGCGCTGAAATAAAGCAAAAGGGAGAGGAAAATATGAGCCCCCTTTCTTTCTTCGGTATTTTTCGGCTTGGCGACAAATGTCGACAAATAGTCGCGATTCTGGAGGTCGACTTTTTACGTAACAACGCGTAAAGAAGGGATCTCAATGAAAGCACACAATTACGTCACGTTAAATGATTGTGTCAAATTAATAGTTTGGAGAATTTTTCTTCAAATTAAAATATAAAGAAACAAACATTTGAGATACGACTGTTTGGTTTAGAAGAATTCTCAGGAGACAAGACGCGGACAACTGCGATTTCGTTATAATTAAGAAGGAAGAAATATTTACCGTGTCTCAGAAGTATCGGAAATTTTACGAAGATACAGAAATCCTAGGGGTATCGATGGTTTTTATTGGGATCGGTGGGTGCAGAGGTAGACAAGAATCCCAACTGACTTTCGAGACCAGAGATTCACTGGAACTTCCAGTATACTTGAAACATTAGAAATCTCTCGGTGCTAGAACTAACGTGCTGAGCCCAAAAAGCGTATATACGAAGTGCTTATTTCTTTACATTTTCAAAAGGAAGATGAAATGATGTTTTGGAGAATGTACCGGGCCTTACGATTATGGGAATAACTATATTGGTACCTCACGAGTCCGGTGTCATCTGTAGCGAGTCGTACGTGCTCTGAACGAGTAGTATTCAACTCTACGTGACCGAGGTCGCCTGTATAGGTGTCCCGCGGGTCCGAAGTTGCCTGTATTGAATCTGTCAGGTCCAAAATCGCGTGTATCTGGTCCCTTGTGCACAACCTTGTCTATATCGTGACAAAGTAATTCAGTGTCGAATATTTTGACACCTACGGGGTCTATTGATATTTGTATCCGGTCCCATGTGCCTAGTATTGTTGTCATCGCCTGTATTGGGTCTAGTAATCGCTTATATCGGATACCATGACTAAGCAATTTCCACTATATATCGATGATAACAACGAATCTCTCTTTATTTTGACACTTTACAGTACTTAAAAGTACTGAAACTTTAGATGCGTGCAGTTCCAAAACTATTGGAGCTTTAACCATTATTAAGCAACTGTTAGAAGCGGTAAAGCTTCCTCTTTGAAATGGTTTTTGGTTTTTGTCGATCCGACTTTTCGTTTTCGAGATATCGTAATTTATGTAAAGAAGTAATTTTTCTGATTCAATTATCTCTGTCTCCGTCTGACGCGTCGCGCCGCACCTCTCTTTCTCGTACGTGACTCGTGACCGAGTGGCCGAGTGACCTAGTTACTACGAGTCACGTGCGGTCAACGGCCTTGACAAGGCCGTAGTAAACAAACGCTTCGGACTCATATTTCCGGAACTAGCCGTCGCATCAACTTGAAACTAAAATCGCTATATCTCCGGAACTAATATAGCTATCGACTCGTACAAACGCTCATTTTAAAGGGCATTTCATCCCCTATCCAATGAGCGTAACAACTATTATTATTTACGCTGTCTTCCATGTTTATTTTATCATTTACTTGGACGTTTCACAGGGTGTTCATCTTAACGCTCGATTTTCGAGGCACTTATACAAATTTGGCAAAAAAAATGTTTCCAATAAAAGTCAACGAGTACCCGGAGAAGAACAAAGTGCAACAATAAAAATCTTCAAATTACAACTGGAAAACGTAAATGTACCAACTTTCACGACGTTCCACCGTAAATTTATCGCTGGAAATCCCGTGCAACGAATACGTGACGCGTGCTCGTTACTCTCTTCTCTCCGCGACACACGTGCGTAAATCGTTACACGGCCCTGGACTGACGATGGAGGAATAAGAGAGAGGGGGTATCAAAAGGGTGACGCGGACGATCCGCAGCTTAGCTATTTGTCGACGTCCTCGTTGCGGCAAAGAAGGAATCGAAGCAACTTGCTAGTCCTACCACCGACGTGCCCAACTACCCTCCTCGCAACCGCGGCCAGGACTTGTATTCCTGTCACGGAAGCGAGGTCGCGAGTATTCTCGACACGGAAGCGAAAGGTAACGATGTCTTTGCGGGAAACGACATCGACGTGATATCACACGTGATTCCGTGTAGGTACAAGCGGCACAACCCTATGCGCCGCGCTTCCTTTTGCCTTTTGCTTAGAAAAAATATTAAGCAATAATGTAGATTCCTTTCGAACGCCCCCGATTGTGCGCGCGTGCGATAAGAGCGCGAAGCGTCCGGAAGCGTGCGAAAGACATCGAGTGGCTGAGTGAAGTCTCAGAATGTACGCGGGGAGTTTTGGACGTAAGAAAACGCGTCGCATAAGTGAACGCGCTCGTGCGTTTGACAGGTTAAGGGTGAATAGCGGAGGAACGGGCCGTGGGGGCCTCCTCGTCATACACGTACGAAAAACCGGCTATTTGGGAATTGTTTCCGGAAAGCCATGGCACGCTTTACGTATAAATGAATCGACAACCTCGAGTTTTCGTGTGAATTTATCGCTAGAAATGCTAGAGAACAGTGAAAAATAAAGGTTATAATTATTACTAGTACGGTTATAGGTAACCGTGAGTAATTAATTCCTCCTTGTTTGACGATGCAAAACAGATCAAACTCAAATTGTCCACGGATACTTTTGTTTTTGTCTATTTGACAAACACATTTTCTCTCGTAAATGCCTAATAGATAATTTGATTACTGATCGTCGACAATTAGTTTCCTTTCCTAAACAAGGGACGCGACCATCGAGGCAATAGTTAAACGAACTTGATAGTTATGGATTTCGCTCTTACACCGAGATTTTGGCAATATTAGTTCGAGAACATCTATATTCTCCATGGAATGTATCGTAGATAGATAATCCCATGAGCAACTTGTGCAATATCTCGCGTCAACACCTTCCAATGCAATTCGATGCATCTGTGTCGAGTCTCGTTGTTCCCTGGATCGAAAACACAATTTAAATGAAATAAATTGTCCTTATCGATGCTCGAACGATGGGGCTAGAGAAAGAACGGTACGAATATAAAATATTTCTAGTCTTTAAGCACGACCTGCGGCAATAATTTCGATATTATTGCCGCTGCGGAAAGAAACCGGTTTTCCGTGTCTCTCTATAACTTCATCTATAATCAATGGGCTATGTTCGATAAAATTTTCATCACACATATCGCGTTACTACGTCCTCAGACGCTCGATATAGCCGGCTATAAAGCTGAAAACACTCTTTCGATAGATACAACCGCGCCCGTAAACAGTGTCGAGCAGCAGGACTGGATCAATCTGAACCGATGTCCGAATCACGATCCAACGGCCCTTTAATTGCTCGACTAACGAGGTATTAAAGTTGAAAATACATTCACCGGATATACTAAAATATTACTCATGGAACGATTTAACGTGTAATATTCTGTGCACAGTTTGGGAGAAACCTTCGCGGTGGTCTAAGCACGCGCGTCTTTGGTCGATCCAGCCCTGACCGGCAATAACTATATTCAAATAATTACTGTACACGCAGTTTACATTATTCAGGTTCGTTTGCGTACACCGATAACGCGATAGCATTAAAATGACATTACTATACCGCCTCGTTAAAATTCATCATTACCGATTAATTTAAAGCCTATTATCGTTATTAATACAGTCGTTATCGTTATTGCTGCACGTATTACGTTCATCCGTCTGTCCCGCGAATAAATATTCATAGTCTCGCCACGTCAAGTTACATAATAAACACGTTCAAGAGCCGAGAATTGCACCCTCGGCGTATAGTCGGTTAGGGACACGGAAACAACAGAAACTAGTTGGAGGAACCGCTCACTTACGAAAGTTCCGTCGGAGAGGCAACCATACGAGGTTCCTGGCGAATAGATAGAGAAGACAGGTTTCCAGGAAGAGTTCATCGTCGAGCGATTACGAGCTGTCCATCGCCTCGAACGGCTAACACACTTATTGCAAAGGTGTATCGATAATCCCTTGACAAGGTTCGACCGAGGCTGCATTTACCCTCTGACAGCGTAGCACGTGACCTCTTGATCCTCCAAAACCCATTTTTCTTCCGCCCTTCCGCGTTCACCGCCCTCCCCCCTCCCCCCACACCCCCGTTTCGCTTCGTCTTTTTCTCTCCGGCCGTCTGTTCTCTGTCGTCGTTCATGTCACTGCGTTCCCGTTAGTTACGGCAGTCAATCCTTCAACGAATTTCCGGACAGGAACGAGCCGTAACCCGCGATCCCCCTCCCCCCGTCGCTTCTTTTGCCCTCAGCCACCCCGAACAATTAATATCTGCTTAAACAATCAATCAACAAACGCTTCTTCCTCCCGTTTTTGCCGTATCGTTGCCTCGTAAGAAATCTGTCATCGATCGTAATTTCGTTGGCATTCATACGGTCCTCGTCGAGGGTGTACGAAAATAAATTAAATAAACACGACGAGGTGCAAAATTTACAAGGAGAAAGAAGAAATAACGCGAACGTTTAAACGAAAAAATTCTCTGCAAATGTACGAACGAGAGGCAGAGTGAAACGGCGGGGAAGATAATTGTAAGAAAGGGGAGGATAATTATAAATTTAAAGCTGTTTAAAATTAACCAAAGCGATATTACGTGGGACATTGTTGCCGGGAAGATCAACGAAATTACGATCGCTCGAAGATTGTACCCAATGTAAAATATCAGTTTAATTTAACCGCGGGTGTCGCCGCGGCTTTACATAATTAATACCAACCGCAGACTGTTCACAATTTAATTTCATATTATCGCGACCATCGCGTTCCAATTATTGTCGCGCGATTCGAACGCGACCCGCGTAAAAAGTTCTTCCCGTCGATTTAACGTCCGCGATACCGTACGTTGTAACGCAATTTGCGCGTGGCGTATTTTTCTTTTTTTTTTCAATAAAGATCGATTCGTTATACATGTGATTACCCAGCGATAACGCGTAATCGGATTATACCGCGTAGTATCGGCGTACGCGATCGTTTATCGCAATATTGCTCGATAATGCAAATCGCTTCCTGGGAACACGTGTTTGCAAAGCAGTTTTCCTAATATTGGCCGTACCGAGCAATTCCAAATATATCGCTCTGCGTTCCACGGAACAAAAACACTATGGTCGGACGTTCGATCCGATAATATTCAGCTCGAAGCCGCCTAGACTGGTGCGTGACCGGGCTGGTTCTCGAAGTCTGAGGAGAGCTCTTCCTTAACTCGAAATTTACATAATCGATCAAGTACGTTTCAGCGGGGCAACGTTGGTCGTTTCACTTCGGCTCCGAGTATCCAGACGCTTTGCATGATCGTGGAAAAAACAAGGCTTCCTTTGTATGCCATCCGTTGCATCCACCCGTCCTCCATCATTCTTTTTCAACCCCCATTCCCTACACCATTTCGCCTTGTCTCTCATTTGTTCCACTATTTTTCCGTGCTATGTGTTTCTCGTATATTTTTTTCTACCACTTCTTCCTTCCTCTCTTCCACTCCAGGTTATAGAATTTTTATACTTGTTTCGTGGACGCATTTGTCAAACGTTATTATTTTTTCTATGAAAATTGGTAAAAATATTCCAGAACTCCTAGTTGGCATTAATAACTGGAAACGCGACGAGAAAAAATATTCTCTTTGGTAATACCTTTCCCCTATTTTCTAAAACGTTAATGTTTCTGGCATTCGTTATGCACTATGTGACTGTTTATATTTCATTGGTGTTTTAAGAGGGTCTAATAAAATATTCCAAATAATGTTTAGGAGAAAATTAGGATCGCTGCGTATTCTAACAAGTGCAAAATGTAAGATATGGGTCTAAAAAAAACCGATGGCCGCGCGAGAGTTAATAGCGTCCACGAAAAATGCACAGGTTTTTCGAAAGAAAAACAGCTTATTATTGGATTTTATTTTAACCCGCAAAAAGTCATTATCAGTCTATTTTTCCAGGCTCGGTGCTCTTCTTGTATTTTTTATAAGATGGCTGCGTCCTTCGGTGGCGGTATAATAAGCGTTCGTCGTGACGCGAATAATTTTACGCTGCGCCGTCGATCGTTCGCGGATCTCATTGCAATCAGTCTTTTCGAAGCGTACATTGAAAATTCAGGAAGCCAAGAAGGTTGCAATTTCAATTATGCTAAAACGACATTGAATGGTACGTAGCGGAACAAATTATCAGATCATCGGATCTACGCTTTCTATTTTGAACGAATACCACGGAATGCCATTTGAACAAATAATCCGCTGGATCCTCGTAAAATAGATTTAATGGCTTCTTGTCCTATTGAGAGGGGATTATGTTTGAAATTTCCAAAGCGTTCCAGCAGTTTCAACCGTCTAATATTTGTACCAACTCGTTTCGCCCGGAGGGGCAACGTTCTTCTTGACATCTTTCATGCGTAGACAATTTCTGGAAATATATAGGAAAAATTCCTCTTTGGATATCCCCGGTTAAATCCTTATTTCCTCTTACTGATGGAACGTAATGCACCGTTAATTCCCCGGTAAGAGCATTGCTTAATTTTTCAGTGCTTTCGCATCCGACTCCTTGATTTCGTCTTCTTGCGCGTCGACAATCTGTTCTCGTTCGTCTCGCTGCGTATCCGGCGCATTATTTTTTTATCGACTATCGATTTTTTAACTGGCCAGAAGTTCACAAAAATATTTGATTCTTCGTGACTTCGAGCTTCAAAGGAGTTAACCACACAGTGAACAAAGAATAAAAGGGAATAGTTTATCGAAATTTCTTTGGTACAAAGTTCCAAGACGGACCTTTCGATTAAAAATTGCTTCCGTATTTTAACTGTAAAAATATGCAAGTAGTGGAAATCACGTTAAACTCGCGTTGATTTCGTTTCATTAATTCGCGCATGGAAAAGTTGGTTGGCTCGCTTTCGTTTTCATGACCCCGATTCCGTTGTATTCAATAGAGTTTTAGTAGTTCGATGAGTTGAATTACAAAGCGCGAATGCTCCATTCCCCGTGGGTTCGAACCGCATTTTATCGAAGAGATTGATGTTAAGTTTACTCTTGATTCTAATTTCTCTGATGAAGATGTTCGCGGTCGGAGGCGAGGGGAGCCCGAGAACGCTAATGAAGATTCTTTGGGCAGTTTCCTGAATTTTGCATGCGCCCGGCAGAAGCATACTTTGCGAGCCACGTAGTCGTACAATGCAGAGCCATTGCACGCGCTTTCAATTTTAGAAAAGGGCCTGCAGTACCGCAGATTCTATCCTAAGGTCTGACTTTCTCGTGGCTTTGCTACACGTTAATCGTTGCTCAAAAACGAGAAAAGAAACGAGACTTCTCGTTAGAATTAGAAGCTTCCTAAAAAACATTCGTTTGTACACGTTGGAAGTTAAAATTGGTGGCACTGCGTATACCCAAACACAGTCAAAATTAATTTCAGGAGTTCAAATTATATTCTTCAAGAGAATGGAAAAAAGGAAATCGATTCATTGCAAAAAATATTCATTGCATAAAATTATCCTTCTGTAAGTGGCTAATATAAATTTTTGTTGTGCGGATCACGTATCAAAATAGCGACAACACGTGTGTATTTACAGGACAACGAAGTCCCGGGACGTCTCGTGTATTAGGCGTCCCGCCACCCTCGTTGCCTTTTCTAACAAGGCGTAATGAAAGCCCTAAAAAAAAGGTAACCCGAGGAGTCGGCCAATCAGGTAAAAATAAATGAACACGCTAACTTCGTTCCGCCCACGCGACGTCTATAGGAGAACCAAATTTGTAAAGAACTAATCAGCGAACCCTACTCGATCTCTGCAAATACATCTCGGTTAATCACCCTGTCAGCTTTCGTAACTCAACGTCGTAACAACTTACAGAATTCGCTATTCTTCGTAACTTTTAGGTTGATTGGAGGAAGCTTTTAATCTAATACACAGCGTGTGTCACGCTACTGGTATCCGTACTTTCCGAAAGAACAATTGGCGATAAAGAGGAACGAGCTCTTTTGGGCATCGCGCGTTATCGAAAACAATATTTTCTCAGTTGATGCGACTCGAAAGATCTGTTTACGTATTGAACGCGATTTGCAAACAAATTTCGACCGTCTAGAGTTACAGACCATTCTATTGCCCATCCCCCCGTACGGAGAACAACCGGTATCCTCCTAATTTCGTTTCGTATCCCTCTCAATCCTGCCCCTCGTAGCCGTTAGTTTCTCGATGGAAGCGTAACGAATACACACAAAAGTTCCATTCAATCCAGGAATCCCGTATACCACTCAACCCCATGAAACTCCCGGGTGGATGTCGCAAAACCTTAACGCGGTTCCCCCGGTTCTTCTTATCCGGTTTCCACCCTTCGCGTCTCCCCTCCCCTCCCCCGCGACAGCCGCTACTCAACCCCATTCCGCTCGCATGTTCCAGTTTGCGTATTTCTAAATCGTCGCGGCAATTACATCGTTAGGTCCATACTGTTCAATTAAGCCTAGTCCAGACGAGTCGGCCAATTAGGCGGCTCGAGGATTTAATTGCGTCGACGCGCAACCGCCACCGTGGCGCGCGGGGGTGGCGGGGACACCGCCTCCGCGTCGGAGGCATTTTCGTCCGCGGCTCGCGCCGGAAGTTATCATCGAACGCCGCCATACCGATGGCTAACCGACTCTCTCGTGGCGCAGAGTTTCACCGCGTAGAATTGATGCACGGGACGCGACGTTGATACAAATTGCAGAGAAACATAGAATTATCGCCGTCAACGTGACACCGGACCGATAAAATGCTTAGGGGGGGAAATTAAGCGTCGCGCGGATTTAAATAATCGACGAGAATTATAGAAGAATTCGTTTTTTTTTTTTTTAATCGAATGGTTTTGGGGTGCAACAAATTTTTGGAGCATGTCTAATTGGGAAAACGATGAATATTCGTTGTTACTTGGTAAAAATTAGGTCGTTTTGTTCTCTGGTATCATCACGTATCACTGTCGATATTTTTCTCTATTGGAAACGAATAGCGTAGTAGTTGTCTAAACGTGTTTAGCTTATTCTGATGTCGATTGGGCAGATATTTGCTTCGCGTATGGGCGAGCTAACAAGTCGAACAGAAACTCGATGCCTCTATTCAGGGACTTTTCCTCGGAGACGATGTCCTGTTAAAAGCACATTTTCTTCGATGCATCGTCGGCTTAGAGAAATTGGATCTTTCTCACCTAGTGCAGGGAGGGACGAAAGAAACGTGTTCGAACCCCTAGAGTCGAAGAACAGATACTTAGATACGTCGATGGAAGTCCAGAACTTAGAGGGGAACAGATTGCATCGCAAATGTACTATATTTCTCGCTAAACTGTAGGAAGAACTTCACGAAAAATCGTATACATTTTAATAATTTTGACATCATTAAGAGACTTTACATTGCATATTTCGTCGATATGTAACGTATTTATCTCTAATAATATTCAGTAATCGCGAATAGTACGGTTGAATAGAATATTCAAATGCTATTGAAGCACCCAACGCATCCAATGGCGTAGAATATTCGTAATTCGACGTACAAATTAGTGTTAACGAATGACTGCTTCAAATTTAGAAAAATTACTTTATTATTTATTGCAATGTGAATTATAACTGGTCGAGGCAATCAACTCTGTAAAAATACTGTTATTTATAATTATAGTTACTAAGGATTTTGAAAAGGAAAGTTTCTACTGTAAATACTCTCGACCAACATTCGTGGACGTACAAAAATCCGGTGTCATTAATCAACTTCAACACCAATATCAGTTTTCGTGCAACATGTGGGCTCGAATTATCGGAGATCTTGTTTGCTATTGGACCAGTTTTTTCCCCCTGTCTACACTCAAGGGTAGAAATTACACATAATATTCGAATTCTGAACTTTCGATGCTATCGGAGGTATCGGAGTATCGTTGGTAATTCACGAATATGATTAATGAACGAAGGGAACTCTGGTCTCGAAAGCATTTTAAAAACGGTTACTAACTTTTTCGAATATTTATTTATCGAGACATATAAAGAGTTAAATTCAAGATAATAATATATAGAGTGTTCGGCCACCCCTGGGAAAAATTTTAATGGGGGATTCTAGAGGCCAAAATAAGACGAAAATCAAGAATACCAATTTGTTGATGAAAGTTTCGTTAAAAAGTTATTAACAATTAAATTCAAAAATTTTAAATCATTCTGGAAAAATTATTTTCGGTTGCAAGGGTCAATTGCAAGCATTTTTGGTCATTACACATACCCCCGAAATCCTACGCACTTTCGAGAAAAAAATTCTTTTCCGAAAATATAATGTCTGACCATACCATCGATATGTTTCACTGAATTTTCATGCGAATCTTTAAAACGTCATAACTTCTGAACGGATTGGACGATTTTAATATTTAAAAAAGCAAACGACGCGTATTTTGGTCAAGAATATGTAGAAATTGTAACAATATTGGAAAAGTTGTTCCTTGACCTCGTCAAATAAGAAAAACCCCATAAAAATGGTCCAATTTTCAAACAGCCATAACTCCAACAATTGTAAATGTATTTCAATGAAACTTTTTTCTGAAGTAGAGATCATAGGTACCTACAAAAAAGTATTAGACAATTTTTCTGTAGAGCGTCAAACAAATTGATTAAAAATGAAAAACGAGTTTTTAAGAAAAATCGACAGGAGGTAGGTGCCTAAATTTTTCGGCGAAAATGAAAAGTTTCAAATCATTCTGGAAAAATTATTTTCGGTTGCGGAGGTCAATTACAAGCATTTTTGGTCAATAGACATACCTCCGAAATCCTCCGCATTTTCGAGAAAAAAATTCAGTATGGGCGGAACTTTAAACGTTAATAATTTGTTAACGAAGCCTCCATCAACAAATTGCTATTCTTGATTTTTGTCTTACTTTGGCCTCTAGAATCCCCCATTAAAATTTTTCCCAGGGGTGGCCAAACACCCTGGAAATTGAATTATTACAAAATTTAGAATATTTTAAATTTATTTATCGAGACATGTAAAGAGTTAAATTCAAGATAATAATATATAGTCTGAAAACACCCTGGAAATTGAATTATTACAAAATTTAGAATATATTAGGAACTTCTGAACGTACATCGTTGCAGAAGAAAATCATTGTGGATAATTTATTTAAGAAGCTCCACTCCTAAAATACTACGCCATAAAGGAAATTGGTGCCGCTCGCAGTGAGACATTTTCTTAATAAAATGACAAAATTGCTCCGAGTGCGTAGAACGCAGACACCGTCGTGTAATTTTACTTTACGAAGAGTAACTATAATACGTTCCTCGTAGAATATTTCTCTAACTTCGCGCACCTTACTTCAAAGACTCGTATTCATTATTCGAATCTTCGTACAATACTGCACACGACGAAGAAGTCAAGTTCCCCTTCCTTTGCGACACGTTCTCGACTAGCAAAGGGATTGCAGGAAATTCATCATCGAATCGTTAAGTCGCGCAAATTAACGATATTCCAGCGAAATATCTTTAATTAATATACAGAAACACGTAATTATTGCGAATGTTTGTCCCGTAATTTCACACGAAATTATCGAAGCAGAACTAATTAAACGAAACGCTACGCGCGACGACGAAAACATCGTTTCTACGAGCGAGCACGAATAAGCCGGGTTTCTCGCACATTATGAGTTCCCGCAGACAGGCTTAAAGTAACTTCTACGATGTTAACAATATCCCTGAATCGATTCCTTACGACGATACTACCTATGGAATTTACTACTCTGCCTGACAAAACCACTTGCCTCGTTTGCACACAAGAAAATCATCGCCAATGTTCCAACAATCGACAGTAAACAACCGAGGAAGAAAATGATATTTCAAACTCATTTCCAAGCAAGAAAAATTAATTTAAAAAATATAAATTTCTTCCCTCTCGAGACAAGTGATGCATTTTAAGTATTATTTCCGATTTTACCTCGTCACTGACCTTCTGGTTAACACGATTTGAAAATGAAAAGAATATCGACGTTTCGCCCCCTTAAATCGATCGGTTTAACGTACTTCAGCGCTCTTTTCGCATCTAATTTTTCGCCGAGTCGCCGTCACTGCCGTGATAAGCAAGCGTTCGTTCAGGATAAACGGCGATCCCTCCCGATAAACCTGCTCTTTTTTATGAATCGTAAATAACGATGATTTAAGGTAAACCGGTTGCGTTGTATCTCGCATCCCCGCGCTCCATTTGCGAGATAGCTGCTTTCCTTCCGTTTGGGCTACTTATTCTCCGCTTTTCTTTTTTCTTTCTCGTTCCTTTCGTTGCTCGCGTAACGTTCTAAATGCAGTTGCGTATAAATATTCTGTTTTAATTAAACCGCTCGTGTACACACAAAGCGACGGCGCGCGCGTACGCGGGAAAAATAAAACGAAACGAACGCTAATGTTCTCGCGAACGCACAATCCCGTATTCATTAGAACGCAAAGCCGCGGCGGAAATCTGCGCGCGAGGCGACCAGAGGCAGCGGAAAGGAAGGAAGGAAGGAAACAACGCGGTAGAAAGAACTTGAAGCGAACACGGTTAAAGTACAATTAGTACAGTATGGTTTCCCATGCGGGAATGGCAGTCGGACTTATTGCTACAATCATTCTCTGGTTACGCAATATTGCTAAATACCGGACTCGCTTAGCCCCAGCGCCAGTCAAATGAAGCATTCGCGCCGTTACGCGAGAAAACGAATTATTATAATAAAAGCGAACGAAGTGCAATTATTCCTATTCAATGTCCAGGGTCACTTAAGAGAGCTTTCAAGGATTTTTATGAACAAAAATCCGTCGAGTCTGGGACTAAAAATTATTTTCTCTTTATTTTAAAAGATGCTTTTCCTATTTGCAAGTTGAACTTTTATAGGGATACTCTTTGTGCACGTATTCACTCAAAGGGTTAAGGGTTTCAGATATTTCAGAGCTATTTAACACGTTTGCTGTTCACTGACCCACGGTTCGACAAATATCGCTTGTGCAATTAAGCTGAAAGCTTTTTCAAAACGTCGAAAGGAGATGGATAGCGTATCGATTAGAGAAAAAGGAATATTTATTGCTATAAAAGTCTTACCGACTTCCTGTGTATTCGAGTGGCATTCGAGCTCGTAAGCGTGGACAGTAAACGTGTTAGTGAACCCCTCGGTCACGTCAAAACGCTTTTTTGTTGCGATCTGGCTTCACGGCGAGAGCTTTTTTGCCACGTTCGAAGCGTTCGAGCGACGTCTACTCGCTACGCCGGGGCGCTGATCTTCATACTTTGCGAAACTTTTTGCCGCAGGTCCAATAAGAAGTAAGAAAGCTTCGTTAGAAATAGCTATTCTCGCACTGAGAGCTACTTCGACGGTTATAAGTGCTTCGGGCACGATTTGCCAAACAGAAACATTAAGCGTTCCTTAAAAGAGACCTTTGTTAAAAGAACGTTCTCCAATACTAGCCGTACGTACGATGCAAAATACATTCGAACAATGATTGCACGCAATTTTCGTGACGTGATTCCTAAACATGAAAAAATATTCTCTTTTCATTCATATATTTCCTAAATTCAATTTGAAATCAAGTCGAATGGTTAAAAATCGGATAAAGGAAATGTGTTTCGTGATGGAAAAAATTTGGTAAAGGCTGATTACTGATAGATCGATACGCGTCGAATCCATCATTGGCAGGTGAGAAAAATGCCTTTGAGGAGTACACTTGGTTCGAACGATTCTGTTGGTGAT
This sequence comes from Colletes latitarsis, assembly GCF_051014445.1. Classification (NCBI taxonomy): domain Eukaryota; kingdom Metazoa; phylum Arthropoda; class Insecta; order Hymenoptera; family Colletidae; genus Colletes; species Colletes latitarsis. The sequence goes on from NC_135134.1 coordinate 48,605,364, forward strand.
ACGATATCAGAGACGGAGGCCACGCGCCTTCAAAGAGTCGCTTGAACCGAGTATACCTCAGAGGCATTCCTCTCAGCTGTCAATGATATGCGCGCATATCAAAACCTTCTCGCCATTACGGAACCCCCAATTTTCGATATTTCCGGCGTGATATTCTCGGGAACGTGTTCCCCGATCCTTTACATCAGGTGGTTTCCAAACTTTTGAGAACTGACTCGCCGAAAGAAAAGGACGACTATCAGGATGAGCGATAGTTTGAAAACGGAACCGAGGAAAAATATACTTCGACGGGCCGCTAAGCTTCGATGATTAATGTACTAATAAGAAGAAACGCGTTATACTTCTCGTCGTAATCCTGAAATTGCTTGAATCGACAATGCATCTAGAAGTAACCAAGGAAACATACTCGATTTTCTAGCATTTAATCAAAAGTTCCTAATAACCTGATTACAGTGATGGACAGAATTATAAGAGGGCCCAGAAGTTATGATTTTTTAAACATACGTATGAAATTTCAGGGGAAAATGCCATATATGGTCAGACATTAGATTTTCGGTAAGGAATTTTTTTCTCGAAAGTACGTAGGATTTCGGAGATGTATCTATTCACCAAAAATTATTGTAATTGACCCCCGCAACCGAAAATAATTTTTCCAGAATGATTTGAAATTTTTTAATTTAATTTTTTAATAACTTTTTAACGAAGCCCCAATCAAGAAATTGATATTTTTGATTTTCGGCTTAGTTTGGCCTCTAGAATCTCCCATTAAAATTTTTCCTAGGGGTGGCCGAACATTCTGTATACGTAGGAAGGGTAGCATTTCTCAAATTCAGAACGATGTTCATCTAAAGACTCATTATTGCATCGCTCAAAGAGGCAAACACAATATTTAATAATTTTCATTAATTCATACGTTCACACTATCAATACTCTAATAGAATTCATAAATATTCAATGTATGCGAATGTATAGCAATAAAATAAAATTCTAAAATTTGTAGTAGTGTCCTGTCTCAGTGTATCTATGTATACGAAGGGGTTTGAGATAAAATTATCTATCATTGAGATAAAAATTTTGTAAAAATTTACGATGTAGTCTTTCGTAGTAAAAATTTTCCTCCGTTCCCCCACTTTTTATTCATACGAACTCTTCATCTGCGAAAACGAAAACCTCGGTACGAAAAACGATCCGTTGACCGTTTTGAAAGCCGGAAGGCCCCTTAATTAATACTCGACCGTCTTTTCTTCGCCGAAAAGCGCACGGTTTACACGCGTTTCGCGCAAGAATATACGAGAACACAGCCGAGGTCTGCCGGGCCGTGTTTTCTCGCAAATCCCTTATAAATTTCTACCACTTTGAATTTCTCAACCGGCACACGAGAAGCCTCCCCCCGCGCAGCCACCCTGTGGGCGCTTATCCGCGCTGGCTGCGTGTCTCCTCGTGTCCCGGGGTAACCTCCGCGCGAAAGGCGTCGGAACTCAGTCACTTAAGTATAGTTAACACAAGTAGTAGGCGAGCTACGTACGGCTAGTGGGTAGATACAGTTACCTAGACTCGAAGCGGGTGCAGACGATACCCACTGAATCCTTATCCTTCTCGGTTCAGCATCCTCTTTCAGTTACTTCCGCCACCGACGCGCAACCTCCTGTGTCTCTCTCTTCCCTCTGTGCCCGGTTCTCTCCTTTTCCCTCTTCAGAACCCGGACAATCCCTAGTGAGCCACCGGCGCCTCTACTCTCGACGTCGCCCCGGGTCGTAATTAGTTTGTGGCTTCGCCAGAGTCCGTCATCCCCCTACCTTAGCACCGCGACGAGAGAGAAACGATGGCCGGACCGACTCTCTCGCTCGCTCGACGACTGGCTGTGTGCGACTGGCTGGTTTTGCCTGGCTGGGCCAATCTACGACGACGGTGCCACGGCCACCTAGAAAAGAAACGGGTGAGCGAAACGACAACGACCACGCGACCGTGCGCGTTCGACGTCGCGAAGAAGCAGCCGGAGGAACGAGAGGAGGCTCGAGAATAGCGCGAAAGGGAGCCGTGCGCCTCTGGAAATTAATAAATGAAGAGACAACCCTACGAGAACCCTTCCGCGGAGACGGGGTCGCGGGGTTATCAACGACTACTGTGCTCCGCGAATTAGGCTGCCCGGGTGTATTAGGTTTGCCAAATTCTACTGTACGTGCAACCTGAAAGAATTTTTATTTATGCTGGATTCTCGATACCGGTAGTCCCAGATCACAAGTAATATGGAATACGTCCCTAATTCGGAACACCGCAATATTAAGGAGGCCAGACAGTCAGATTGGACCTTTTTGTAAGGACTCATTTTAAAAAAACTGTTGGATATAAATAATTTCCCTTTTACACGATGTTTTGGTAAAAGAATATTGAAGAAAATATCGTAGTTTGAGTTTTTGCAAGGTGATCGTTGACCTAATATTATACATAATCAGCTTTGATTACTATGAGTCACTATGAGTCTAATATGGAAAATGGGGACCTCAGTAAACAAAGTAAACATTTCTTAAATCGTTATTATATGTTATATTTGACTGTTACCAGTCAAAAGAGCATAAAATTTCCTATAAATTCGTAATATTTAAGTTTTTATCAAAGTTCTGCAAGCAAGAGGAACATATGCATAAAGAAAAGTATTACATATTAGGGCAACTGACCCTATGTAGCGAAAATAAAAGAATTAAAAAATTGCACATCGGGTCGAAGCTAAAAAGGAAACTAAAAATTGCAATTTCTAAATTGAGCACCAGTATTGAAATATAGTGCCCATTGAAAAATGGATTCTCGACTTTCTACATAATTTAAATAATATTTCGAGTTACCTGCAAAATCTTAAACATTTGATATTTCTACACGAATCAGCAAATATTAACGTTCGACCTTTTACCCCAGATAATGGCTATTTTAGCTTGCCTCTAAACAAAATGCACAAATGTCCATTTCCGGTTAGAATGCAAGTCAGCGGTCATCATGTCACGGGGTTTTTTAATTTTTTAAATGTTTTCGGTAAATGTCGGACTCGTTGACAGTCTTCTTACCGAAGTAAGTTCTGAAAACGAATTAAATATTTAAATATTTAAATGTTTCGAGAGACGTCGCAAGTAAAAATACCGACGGGCTTAAATCTGCGAAACGTGCAAACCAGATAGCGGATAACTCCCCTACAACCTATACGTTTGTTGGAAGATCGTTCGTTTTAAAAACCGTTCGACTATTCGTTCGAAACGTGGCGGTGAGAGCGAAACTTCTTCCAATAACTCGACCAATTGGTTACTCGAGAAATTGACACAAGATTGACTTCTTCTTCTACCATCAAAGGAAACTGGTCCGGATTACATTATCGTCAATTATCCCTGTCCGCGCGTTTCCACCGAGTTTGTTGTCGGCGATTCGATCGAAGAACAATGGATTTGCCTCGGTACAACGACGAGTATTAAAAATTTAATAAAACAACGGATAGAAAATAACGATCGACGAAATATCTAATAAAGATATACCAAGACGATTGAAAGCCACGTGTTCGATAGTTTTCGTAAAAATAAATTCTCGATATCCCCTAATTTTCAGTAATCGAATTCGCGGTACGAATAATCCGCCGTCCAGGAGTGTTTCGCTAAACGTTTATACGACTTCTCGACTGCCTTTGACGTGATTAATCACGATCTGTTTCTTTGCTATACAGCTTTGCATTTTCATCGAGCGGCACTATATTCCTTCAATTTTACTTTCCTCAAAGGATCCAACGGATTTCGCTTAATCGCGCCAGACCCTCTCGTTTCACATTCAGCTCGGTTACTCGCCATGTTCCTCAAAGATACGATCTTGACCGTCTTTTATTTAGCATCTATGTGAGCAATTTGCCTCGTGCATGTAATTACTGCCTGGTATATATGTACTCTGACACACGGTTGATTTAGGTTCCTGATCCCACACCACGTAGAATCTGCTAAGTGTGAGATTGAATATGATCGTACGCTTCGTACCGGTGCAACTTAATCCCTCGCAAATCTTCGTTGTTGGTGGTCTTACCTCTCTTCCACGTAATTTATCTTCCATTACAATCACAACCGATTCGACTCTGCCGACAGTAGAATCTTAAGCTGTCCGACCATCTTAGTTAATTAACAAAGTCGAGAACGTCTTGGTTTTCGTGGCCAATTTAAAACAGTTTTACTCGAATTTCGAGTCTTCTTCGTAAAACTGTAAAAAATTATTATAGAAATTATACTAACACAGAAAGAGTTAATAAAATAGCAAGGGGACAAACAAGTTTGATTTATAGAACGGGGACAACAAGGTTAGGAAATATCAAGGAGTCATCGAGCATTATATACAGTAGAATCAGCAATAATAGGTCAGACCAGGGCATTTTTAAAATAGAGTTACTTGAAATACGATTTCGTTATCGTATTTCGTAAAATAACTTTTATAACAGTAATCCTATGTTTGAAACCGACACATTCCGAAAATGTAATCTTTCAAAATATTTCAATGCACGAAATCACAAATTTATTTGCTCCATTAAACTAATGTATAACAAATGTATAATATTTTACTAATATTTTGCATGCCCGTTGTTCATCATTTATAAACTCAAATACACGACATGATAATGATTTATATATATAAACCACAATTATACAAGAAATCCAACGGGGTTTTGGTACACACACAAGATATTCTACAAATTAAAACAAAACAAAATTATAATGTTTCGTTATAATGTGTTAACTTTCTATCTGTAAATAGCAAACGATAACACATATTATTTCAAAGTTAAATTCAAACATCCGCGATTTTAAATAATGAAATAATTTAATTATTTAAAAAACATGTATTATTACGAATAAGCCGGTGCGTCAATTATTTCCAAATAACACTGCGAGCCATGGAATACTGAAATACGAGTTCAAACAGCTTTTGTTCGCGGCGTGATCCCACGCTGTTTGTTTGAAAATATGTGTTTATAAATTAGTCGGCACAAGCTTCGTAACAATAATGTTTTTAATCCCGCGTATAGGGTTCTCTTCAATAGTTCATTTAACAAATTTTTTATATCGTGCACGTTGAAAAGAATGAAATTACTACGTGGGCATATAAAAATAATAACTTGTTTATATAGGATAAATCAGCCCTCCATTCGCTGGTCATTTTTGTATAGCGAAATTTGCATATTAAAAAATACACAGGATTTAAAATACTTTGATTGCATTTACGATAGTAGTAGTGATTAGTTTTGCAACTCGTCGCGAAATACTGTGTATTTTCTCAGATCGACGAAAATTCAATTTTGAGAGGATCCAACCAAGAGACCCCGGAAAGGAATAAGCACGATAAAAAATTTCATCCCTTGCTACGATATCCATCCCCTCGAGTCGTTTAGCCGCATCCCGAACAATATTTTCGCATCTTCAAACACAACTGGTTGCTCTTCTACCCTTTTAGACGGCTCATACTATATATTCGCACGTCGCGCAATTTCTGCCTGGGTCGCTGCGGCCGCGATACGCGCATTATATACGACGCAACGTGATATCATCTCCCAATCAATGCAACGCCGCGTCTCCATAAACCCCGGGCATAACAATAACCTCTAGCCGGAGTTCCCGTAATCAAGGAGGAAGAAAAATATACCGCGAGCCCGGGGGAATTTCTCGGCTGGAAGCGTGAGGATCGAACAAAAGTATCGACGCGACGACTAGGAATACCCCCGACGGGGGACCTCAGGGGTAAATTGTTCCCGAAATGCAGCGTCTGTTAACCGACCACTTTCGCAACCCCTTCGTTCTCGAACCCTTTTCTTTCCGCGACAGGGTTTCTCCTATTGCGCGTACGCGAGAAACTGGCAAGCGTGGGAGTGTCTCGCTCGCTCCGCCCATCCCCACTCTCGTCGTACGATGGTCAATGGGGTCCGCATTCCTCTCGCTGGCCAACTTCTCGCGTACGTACGGTAGATTTTCTGTTTGGACCGTTACCTCGCTGCTGCTGGGGAGGAACAGGCTCGACACGGGCGAGGGAGACGTCGTAGGTGGATGGGGACGAAGTAGCCCGGGTCGTTCGTCGTGCAAAACAGGATGAAACTTTCTCGCGACACAGAGAACAGGGAGACGGGAGGCGAGAGGATCGAGGAAACGAGCGGAAGGGAGTTTAGTAGGTGGCAGAGGCAGAGGTGGAGTTGGTTGGTACGGGGTTATATTCATGGCGACAGCGCCAGATGTGCAGTAACGGCGCCTGGACGCTGAACGTCCCGCTGCTTCCAAGGGGATATTTATTGTGCCTCGGACACGTTACTCGCTCCTTGCCGAACGTACGTGCTGGCACGTACCTTCCGTGCCGCCGTGGCGACGTCGGCCCGAATTCTTCGATGTTCGCCTCGACTTTTTGCACTGATTTCACGGGCAAAGTGACTGACCGATCCCGAATGTATCCGCGCACCGGCAGTTCACCTACGAATGGCAGGATTAACACCGTAGTCGTCGGTTAATGGAGCAGTGATTCTCAACGATTCTGATGCTGTACAGTCTAACTTTTTGGCTAGAGTTTCTAGATTTTTTTAACGAGAAGTCACGGAGTCGAAGGAAAATCAAGTGGTAGAATATTCCGTTCTAAAATGTTAAACTTTATTAGAGAGTAGTTTTTATTTTATTTCCTCTTCAGGAGCTATTTTTTGAAAGCAGGGACCCTCCCGAGGGACGAAGCAAGAGATCTTAGCCCGCGGGAAGGCGTCCCCGTCCAGGGTTCTTGAAAAGTATAAAAGGGATTCGCAAGGTATAAAAGTCTTGCGGGATAATAAGCCTTGGCAATCTTTCCTGTGCCTAACGGCCCGAAGTTGCTATACGATTGCGGTAAAATAAGAAACCATTTGAAGAGAATACTATCCTTGGTACATTGTCCAACCTATGCACAATCAGATTAGTTAATGGAAAGATTAAGCTATTTGGGGCGTCACAGTCCCGGATTCTGACAGTTGATTCTGGTTGAGCGTCAGGAGTCAAATGAAACACTGACATTGGTGTGTATCGTATGGTTTAAGGCCATTTATGGCGCCTCTGTCCATGTCGTGGATCACTGCTTACCAATCACCGAGCTTATACCCTGTGTCACAGGTCACCAATCAAATTCCAGATGGAGTTTAAACTGTAGTCTGCGTCACTGAGATGCTCTATTATTCCTGACAATTTCGAAACACGATGTTGAAACAACCTAAATTATTTAAATATTAAGTTGCAACCTCTTAAAGATGTTAAACGTTAGCGTTTTGGTAGATGCAGCTTGTTATTTTTGATTTTAGTACGAGCTATACTTTATACATCGAATAATTTTCTCCATCGCGTTATACTCGTTTCGATCCGATACTTGATCAGCAGAAAATATTGTTTCGTTCTATCTCGTCCAGTAGCAAAGAAAGTTGTGTACGACCGATGTAAACGATAACGATGGACGTTAAATCTTTCATCTTGAAATTGTCGGTTGTATTGTAACCATCCCCCAGACCCCATACTGTGTTGCAAAGGATATCGATCGATGTTTCATCTTCATCCTGCAAAATACGCGCTTGAAAAATATGAAGAACTTTCGAAAGTTTCCAAGTTTTCAAAGTCCACGATATTAAAACTAAACTTTTTCTATATATTTGACGTCGCTTCGACTGCACCCAGGTGATTATTAACTACGGTTAAAGTGACGTTTTAAAGTGGATATACTTTATCGAGTCAGACCTTATTGAGAAGCACCGAACGTTTTAGCGATCTCCGTCCATGTATTTTGCGGTCGGTTGAAATTTCCTTTTAGTATTCTTTTCGTTTAACGTTTGGAGCCTCGATAACGTTCGACCGTGGTTTAAATATTCCACCGTTTCGAAACAAGATATCGCTGCGTTTCAGCGCCGGAACAGTCAGGTGCCTTCTCTACGATTTTAGCAGATTTACGATGACAATTGTTGCCTCGCAGTCCTGCACAGGATCCACTGGGAGAACGTACAATTCTTGAATACAGAGTGTCTCTTGAACGGTACTGTTTTGGAGAATAAACTGATGTGAGATTTAGGAGTCGCAAAGGAACACCGACGTTTGCGTTTGTTCAAGTGTTGAACAAAATATTTATATATTTATAAATCGAGTACGAATATAATCTATAAATGAATATTATTCGTTGTATAAAATATAATTCGGATTAGAAGATTTTTCCATAGAAAATAATAAGCTGCATCTATTAAAACCCTAACATTAGAGGTAGTAACTTAATATTTAAATCATTTTGTTTATTCCTGCATTGTCTAATTCGAGTCTCATATTTAAAATATAGACTCCAGTTTCTATAATATACTTTATATACTTTCCATCTGTACTTAAACGCCTCGTATTGAAATATCAACGCAACTGTAACGAAAATTACAACGCGACTCTGTAACTACTACGAACGCTTCGACTGTACTGAATAATATTCAGTGAATATTAAGCGATTATGAAATTTCAGACGTTGCGAAACAATCTCTACTTGTCGAACCATTCAACCCGCCCCTGTTCAGATTTTCCATAGTTACAAAGCGAATGGAGATATTGTTAAGAATGCATGCTGGAAATTCCAACCAGTCGCGTCGATAATTGTCGATATTTTAAATGTCGTTTTTTTGTCGTTACAACTTTTTCAACGTGCCCAGTTTTACATTATTTTTAAACGTTTAACTATCGTATTATCGACTAAAACAATTATTATTTCCCAAGAAACCACTCTTTCGTTTTGGTTATTAATTTTGTTTTAGTAAACAGTATTTTGTGGCTCGTAACAATTTGAAATTCATGTTCTCATCAAAATCACCGTTAATATTTAGAATTTCTATTCAAGTTTCATATAATTGGCACGTTGTGTTTCCCTTTTAAGAGAGTCTATATTTTAAATCGTTCAAATAATTTCACGATATCGTAAATGCGACGAGGAACAGATCTTATTTCCAACTATTATGCGTTTATCCTTATCGGCGTTCGCCGCGAAAGAATACGGTTCCGCGTACCGTCCGTGTTATCGTCCCGTATTATAAATCGTGCTCGAATGTAATTGACCGCGGCCGCTTGATCGGCATTATTCCGTCGCAGATTTATTTCCGTCGGTGGATTCAATCTCGTTTTCAAACCCGTTCCATCAGGGACAGAAATTGCCGCGAACGCAATAATAATTCTATGAACGGTTTTGCTGTTATGCAATCGAATCTATTGGGATGCGCATTTATTTTTGCCGCGAGTGTTATCGCGAATTGGGTTCCTCCGGTTCTGGTTTTCTCTATCGGATTTCTCTCTCTTTTTTTTTCCATTTCGAACGACGAGGTGGTCGAACGAAGGTTTGCACGCGTCGGTCGATATTTCACAATGCGTTTCCATATGCGAAAAAAAAATAAAAAAAGAGAGAAAAAATAGAGGTAAAAAAAAAAAAAAATCACGCAACAGAGAAAATCGGTATTATTTCTCCTGGGTTTCTACGAATGTTCGCGAGAACGATTCCGAATCGCCGTACAGATTTCTGGCGCAATAAAACGTCGTTCCGTGCGGGTGATGCTAGCGTCGACTCGACGGTCGTTGATTCACGGGAAAATAGTTTTATGGAAACGCTTTTAAAGACCCTGCGGTCGCGTTGCAATTTCCCATTGTTATTGTCGGATTTATCGACGCGCGTTTAACGAGGATCGTTGCGAATTTTCCAGTACTCGGTCGGTTTCTCCTGTTGCCTTTCGTCCTCGTTTGCTACACGGTTAGACAAACGAATTACGCGGAAAAGACTTCTCGACCGACGCTTCCTGAACTTCGATACCTGAGAGGGGCCCGTCGTTGGAAGTTTTCGTTGGGGGAGGTGGAATTTATTACGCCACTTCTCTGCTCCTCCCCCGGAGAAACGAAGTAAACGCCGGGACAAATCAGCGCGGTCAGTGGTTTACGATCTGTTCTGATTTATGTGGACTGCCGTGAATTTTTTTTGAACAGACCTTGTTCACTTTTTTACTTATCGGTCGCTGCAGAATCGTAAAACAAACAAATTTCCCCTTTGAAAGCATGCTAAGAAACGTTTCCTTCGAGACATATGTACCTGCAAAGTTATGGGAATGAATGAAATCGAAATAATCTAGGTTTTATCTAAAAGAAAGCAATCAATTTTCTTTTATCGCCAAACTAGACAGACTCCTTAATTGTTTTGGGAACTATAATAGTTGGAAAATTTGTGGAACAAAACTTGCATACTAAAGGTGTCGTCAGATGGTGATAACGGTTTCTATGCTTGTGGAGTTAAAGGTCTAGGTAGAATCGCCCATTGCTAAAATTTTAGCCACCTAGGAAAGTCCAAAGGTGCTAAAATTCTGTCCAAACAAACAACGAACGATGTAAATTTTTGCGTATTCACCGTAGAAAGGACGCCTCGGGTATCGACTTCTCGCGAGATCGTACAAATCCGCAAAATTGTCTCGTTGACGTCTTCATATACATTTCATGGAGTGGGTACAGAGTGTACCGTACTAAACGAATCGATCGATAGCCCGATTCGCGAATATTCGACAGAACTACGGGTAGGAGAGGTTGACATCGGGGGTTTGTATCCGACGCTCGAAGCTCGCAAGAAGTTTTCAGTCGAGGCGCTGAATGTACAGGTGCAGTATGACGCATTGTGTCACGATTCACTTTTAACCCACTTTATCTTTCTTCACGCCGTGCGCCCCACGCGACATTCTGCACTTAACCCTCTATAACCCAAGCTGACTCTAAAGTCATACACACACACGTATATCTCTATGCTCAAAGGACTGATTTCGTTATTCTACCACTGTGTGCGCCATTGTGGCTTTCAAACGACACCACCACCGAGCATTCCATGCTCAAAGGTCAAAATATCAAATTTGAAAGTTTGTCGATACGAATTTTAATTCTGAAAAAACTACAGAATGCACTTAATATGCAAAAATATTAAGTGCAGAAGCTCCCATTTCGGTGATTCTATTAATAAAAATATGTATGTATATAACAATCTACTTAAACCACCCGGAACAAGAGAGATTATAGATCTCGATCTTTTTATATCGCGTCCTCGTCGGGAATTATTTATCGTCGATAATGTTAATACTCGTTACTGAATATTATTTCAAATATAATATTCTGTTCGATACGTCTCGTTGCCAATTTATGTATATTTCTTGCAGTGCAACCGACATTGCCGATACACCAGTTACATTATTTTGTTAGCACGTAAATTTGACCATAATTTTGCCAATAGCCGTGTTACAATGGAAACTGTATATCGGCGCTGATCACAATAATTTCACAGTACAAAAGTGAAGATCGAATAAATTTCGCTATCTAGAAGAAATCAGAGGATCGAGAAGAATAGTTTTAGAATGGATGAAAATTTTGTTCCATGATAAAGTTCCAACCCCTGGAACTCATTATTAAATTTATCGGGAACATGATTACGCTCTCGAAGTAGAAACTCTGGAAGCATAGCCGTGTAACCGATAAATAATGCTTCTGTTAAAACCATTCTTCTTAATTCTTTTATACACCGAAGATACGTTCAAAATTTCAAGTAAATCGATCGAATGGATTTTCGAGAAATTCGAAATGTTTCTACGCGATTCTTTTTATGGATAAACATTTTTCTTTGTGTTTACCCTGTTCAGGTACCCCCAAAGCCACGCGATAAAGCTTCCATTTCGTGAAAAAAGTTTTTTTGTCGCGATATAATTTCAGGACGAGAAGTTATTGCCTCCTTTGAAGCGTTCGAGCGACGTCGCTACGCAACATTGAAGCCTTTGACGTTCATACTTTGCGAAATTTTGCGCTTTTAGTCCAATAGTAAGTCCCGATACTTCCATAGCCTTAATTAAGCAGAAGCATTCGCTGAAAATTGCTGTTGCTTACTTACAATATGTCAAACGATAGCAACAAAGGTTTGTCATTCTACGAGCACGATTCTGTGATTCCAGTAAATCTTTGTTATATCTTTATTTTTAATTTCTAGAAGAGATGGAATGGGAAACAAAGAAATGGTAAACGGCTCGATTAAACGAAACGGTACTCTTTTAAAATATTTAACACGTAAACTTGGATCTTGCACGTCCGAACATTACAATATTTCAACTCGTAATGGCTTCTGCGCGATAATTTGTTTTTATGCACGCATTTGTCTTCTTGCCAGACAACAATTCCAGAAGTTTCTTTCCATCGATAACCCTGCTAGCACGCGAGTCGAATATACAGTGGGTCAAAAAAGTATTGACTTTATTTGTAATTTACACGCATACACAAACGTGTTCTTTAGTGTTTTGTAACGCTCAAAAGTTCGTTGAATGTTTCACAATAACAATATAATGAACTGAGAGTCTATAATCTAATCTCGCTGTTGCGCTTACTTCTGGCCTAACTAATTCGTTTTTCTTGTTGGACGGTTCCCGTGTGCTTCGTTACAGCGTAACAAGCCGAACTGGTACGTTTTATCGAACACGAGTTCTTCTAGTAATTGTTAAGATCTATTAATAAATTTATAACTACCAACCCCACCGTGTCGTTTTACTATAAAATATCAGAATATATATTATTGAATATTCTGATTTTCTCATGACTTTCCCACTGTTGGAATATTCCTATACTTCGGTATTTGAATGTAATATTTATACTTTGTGAAAGTGGAGTGAATTACGTTTTTCGAGCGTTGCTCACAGGCGAAAGCGGGCTTAATAAATTTTCCCGAATAAGATGAACTAATAGACGTCCTTCGTTTTGCATTCAAATCTCGCTCGGTCAGAAATCTGCTCTCTATTCCCGTCGCGGCATTCTCGCCCAGCGCACGAGCATCGCGCAACAATGCATCAAGCGATGCAAATTAACGCCCTTGGAAATGACGCGAAAGGCGGAATTATTTTCTTTTCATTTGAAACTCGTTCCCGGCCGGTGGGGAGGGGTGTGTGCGCATGCAATCGAATTAGAATTTACAAGCAGCCGGCGAATTAGCAGAATGGGCACGCGCGTGACTTACACCGCGAACTCTCCGTGCCGGTGATTATTCTTTTGAGACGTACGCGTCGCGACGCCGATGCGAGACAATTTATTTCTCTCGTCTCCAAATATTATTATCCGTGTTAAATTTCGAACGAAAGTTAAATGATTATTTCCCAACGAGTTACAGTAATTTCTTACGTCGGGGAAACGACGGTCGTTAAGCTGCGTGCCATATTGGACGAAACGACTGTTCCGCGAGCACTTTATTTTTCTAGTTTTATACTATGCCCGCTTCCTCGACTTTTTCCAATGTTCTTCACGAACTTGATAGAAGAGAAACGCGTTACATCGACGTCGATTTTTACGTTTCGAGCCAGGTAAGGGGCCCCTTCAGAAATTTTCTTCGTTATTACAAGCTACAACCGCAGATATACTGGATCGAACGAGACGTTTGAATGATCGGTCAATACGCGAAAGCTGAGAAGAAAAATATATATTTACTAGCTGCGCGGAGGATACGGCCTCGAGCGAAGTGTTTACCCAAAATTAAGGCCGTACCTTCGACGAAAAATTAACGTCCGCTGCAAAATAAAGCAAATAAAGTCTCGTAAAAATAAAAATTAAGTTGTACCGACAGCAGAGAAGTATTTCAACAGTCATTAAAACAGAAATTAAGTGTTTATCCGTATTTAATATATTTTAAGTTTAAAGTGTACTCTGTTTTATTTATTTCACCCTAGACAAATTAAAATCGAATCGATGCGTCGGCTAAAGTAATTTTTAAATACGAATTGCTTCCCCTTAGACAAATTTTAACGAGATCGGGCGATGTCAGATTTCCTTTCGATGGAGTCCGTTAGAAATTGGTAATAATGTTTGCAGACTTTGTAGGTTAGGTCTGTAGACACATCAAGATTCCTATCACGACGAAATTTCGCAGACGAAAATCATATTTACACTGCCGCTTAAAAGCTTGGGGCAACCTTCGATCCTCATGGGTAGGAACATTATTTGGGTATGATATAAGATAAAAATTGCATACCGTAAATATCCCTTGGAAAAACACGAAACGTTTACGAGCTGCTCTTTCTCGAGAAAACACGCACTATCGAGTTTGATCGTTTTTTAAGCGTATCGTAGATCAAAGACGTCGATGTATCAAAATATTTATTTTCCTTGCAGCACCAAATAGGACAAAATGTAAAATGTTCCTAGCAATTTTTAATTCCAAAATTTCGATTCACTTTTGACAATGTCTGTACAATCGTTTAACTTGGCTCGACTCAACATTGTACTTTCGGATTTAGTTGCACACGGCATCAGAGTGCTGCGAACGGTAACCGATCCCAGCAAGTTCTCGACCAGCACCAAATTCCTACAAATAAGAAATCCTACGTCCGAATGTACCCGCATCGAAGGCAATCTGCTGGGTAAGTCTTACTGATGAGTCCAACTAGCAGACCTCGTTCGTGTCTTTTTTCTTTTCCTTCCCTTCTTCAGCCCGCAACACGCTTTAAGGCCACCATGCGCCCCTAACAGGGAAATCGCAGAAGGAAATTTCGAACCCTCGTTTCAAACAGTCGCCGAATCTACTAAAATATAATACAGCTTTGCCACCTTCGTCCCTGATATATTTTTCCCCCTTCATATTAAACAGAAAGAAATTATCTAATATAACCCGTTGTCCATCGATTCCATAAAAATGTTTTAAACGTATTTCGTGTTGTTCGAAGGGACTCTTTGGATGGATGCGAAATTAATTTGTTTTCTGGGATATCGCGGTAATTTCGAGTCGCGATAAGATAGCCTCGATTTAACCCTGCGTCTCTGAATCAATCTTGCTGAAAACGTTCTGTGAAAATTGATGCGTAACGAGCAAGGAACTCGAACGTGTAAACATTGAGTAGCGACTGGCTTGTTATGTTTCCAAGCATTCGTGTTTGCGACGTAAATATTAAGTTCATTTGAAATCACAGCGATCCATCACTTTGGTATTTCCGAGTTAATGCTACGGGAGAGGTACGTATGGCGAGAAAATGCAATATACAAACGCGACGAAAGTTGACATAGTGGTGGCTTACGGCGAGCGACTGGAAAATGCCGTACACGTGCAAGCTCGCTTCTGCAAGGAAATTTTCCTGCTTGTCCAGTTCCAGCGGCGTAATACTTTTCAACGTTTCTCGGGAATGTCGGAGGAAACGAACAGTTACACGCACAAACGAACTTCTGCGTAGAAAATTTACGGCAAATGAAACGGCAAAGACTGCGGTCTTAGAACGCGACGCCATCGACCCTCGCGTAAAATCCTGAACAAAAGCACGTCGTGTACTGTCTTTAATTTTTTAGCGGTGGCTTAGTTTCTTTATTCCCGGAAAATAAGTACATAAATTTCTGGACACGTAAGGAAGGAATTTGGTCCGAAATAGTGTTTTCAAAGAAATGAATTTTTAGAACGGAACGATAACACGTTTAAGATTCATTTCGAGATTGTTCGGTAGTTAGTTCTAAAGAATCGTTTACGAGCGTGTCACATCAAATACTCGTAGTATAAGAGTGTTCTCCGTCCATGTAAAAATATTAAGCGATTGAAAATGGAACGGAAGTTTTTATTAACCAAACAGCGTAAGAAGCAACGTTTCCAAGATATCGAGCAAAGAAATGGAAACAAGTTCTATTTACGGACGAGAAAATATTTAATTTGGACGACTCAGGTGGGTTCGCTGAGAGAAGAAATTGTAAAAACAAGGAGACTACAAAAGGGAAACGGATTTAGTATTCTTTCGAAGGAAAAACGAACGCTCAAAAATTCTTAGTTATTTCAAAAACTAATTAATGAATGTGTACAACGTGTAACAAAACTGCGCAAAAGTTATGCGAACGTATTTCGTTTTGCCAATATACAGGGTATTCGGCCACCTCTGGGAAAAATTTTAATGGGAGATTCTATAAGCCAAAATAAGACGAAAATAAACTCTAACTTCTAAAGATGAAATTTTGACAAACGTTAATTTTTCTCACGTCTGATACCGGGTGACATTTTTTATTTTTCGAAAAGTTCGACGGTAAAGTGCACGCATATGTTAAAAACTTACACGTTTGTTTCTCCATAAAAATTGTTTTCACACGATTTATTGGTTTTTTACACCGTGTTCGTTGAAACGTGTCCCGTATAAAGAGGAAATTGAGTGTATAGTAAAACGAAAAATATAAACGATTGGCCTCCTCTCGAATTACCCTACGCGGTTACTGTTGGCCAACCATGCAGGAAGATGAAAGTCCGTTGGAGAAAGGTTTGATGACTATGCTAGATGTGACGAAATTACATAGCACAATGCAGTTAACTTTGTTATTGTGATACGCGCGGTCGAGCGTTGTTGCGCAGAAATATGAATCCGTGTCTGTTAATCAATGTGGTTTGGTTTTGGATCAATTTCCCATACGAGCCTCCAATTCGTTGACGATACGACACTGCTATTATTGTTTAACTTGAAATTAAAAACAAATGATTGATTATACGCTGGACAATTTGTGGAACCGTGTTTGACCGTAATTATAGTTTCGAATCTTAACAAATTTGCACCGTTACCTTTTGATCTTTTCCACGTATCGTATAATTTACGAATTTTAAAAAATTTGTAGTTCAATTACCTCCTACGGCCAACAACAATCGCAACTTTTAATACCATTATAGCGGAGGGGAAAACGTTTCCATCTGCCTCGGTTGCACTTTGTCCCAGTTTAGATTGATACAAAAACAGCGTTCGCGATTATTTCGCTGACACCATATCGCCGTTTTCCGCGAAAAGTAAAATTCAGCATAATATTTTATTGAACGCAGTCAATTTAATATATTTGAATATCTGACGAACGTTAACTCAACGGGATCGTATGATCGACAGACCGTATAATTTGTAAACTCTGTAGGGAGGATGTCTTAGAACCTATTTCGACCTGAATTATTATTTAGATGACTACGGTAATATGTAAAATCTGAAACAACTTTGAAGAAGGGATTAATACGAATTCTGCTACCCTGCACAACCCTTGTAAGCCCAGGACGCCAACCATTGCATGCTCCTACCCTATAATTTATAGTTCTTTTGATAGAGAGAATGAAAAAGGCGATAAACGAAGAAGGATAGAAAACTGCATACATTGTCTTGTGCTCGCTATAGTCGGTATTACTATTTTACTGTATATCTATTTTGCACTGTTTCAAATATTATTAGAGTTACCCATTATTTCTATCTAGTGTGATAATATATTTTTATTTTCTTATTTCGTGTAATTTATAAATGTTGCCATCTTGCAATTTAGCGTATTTCCAACTACAGTGGCTGCATAATCCAATAACAGGCCGTGTTTCAGTCGTGTCACTTTCCTACCAGGGAGCGATATTATTGAAATAATTTCGAGTTCGCGGAGAACAGTTTCAGAGACTCAGGTGTATACGAACGGTGGGCTAACCACTTAGTGGCCTTGATTGGCCAGTTGAATTTAACCCGACTATAGTGGGTTTACGGACAAGGGTAGTAAGCAGATTCGTAGCTTATCTGTAGGATGCCGTCTGCGTGGGTTACACGAGCTCTTCGAGAACCGAGACATTATCGTTTATAACGTACGCACGATTAAAAAGGGAGTTTCCTATATACACGATGCAAAAGATGATATTTCCAAAATGAATTGGAAATAATCTAGAAGAGGGACGATCGAGTATCTAATGGTAAGACGACGTCTTAGAGCAGATGGCCTACAGGGAGAAATCGATGGCTAAGCGATTATTTACAAGGGGAAAAAACGAGCACAGAAATTACCACAATATTTTTTGTAATTACTCACGTTCCTCCATGAATTCTATCCAGTCATCCTATTTAGGGAACACTCTAGTCAGCATCTTCCTACACGTATTTCCCCTAACTCCGGCCTGTCTAATAATCAATCACACGCAGCTGTATGTAGGGTCTTAATATACCCTCATCCACATCCCAAATGATGTTCTAGCCATTTTTCTGGAACCAGATAAAGTCCTGCCCGGGACCATCAAGGCCTCGTTTTGAATCGACCTAACCTTGCTTCTGTGACATCAATTTTATTCGAATTCAACAAGAACCGTAAATAATCTGGCTCGAACTTCTTGTACGATATCCTTCTTTCGTACTGTTTCGTTAGTCTCGTTTTATATTCTTATTTTATATTCCCCGTTGCTATTTTTATTTTTAATATTAAAGTAGTCTTCTTATTATTATCCAAATTATTCTCCCAATTGGAAACGGCGGATCAAGGAAAACTTAATTTTAACGTCAAGATTGGGAACGCCGTATGAGAAATTCAACGGGAGACCGAGTCGGTGTATAAATTTTCTTCGAACGTTTAAATAATAAATAATAAATCGTCTTCCCGAGTGAATTATTATCGCGATGGGTCGTCGTAGGTAAGGATACTACTTTATTTATCGAAACAAGATATCCGGGGACAAATTTTCCATGGCGGTACCATTAATCTATCGCGCCGGAAATCGTTGCCGCGTCGATATTAACGAATAAGCAATAAATACACCGTATCTCCTTGCGTTATCGTTGTCACGGCGAGCAGAGTTTTCCGCGAAACGATTTCAATTTCACGCAATAATTGGCATAAACGGCGCGAATATGGTAATGCGTCGTTTTACGCGTACCGAAGTTTCGGACAACTTCGGGAATAGTCGGTATAATGACTCCTCGTATAGAAAATTCAGTTCCCACCTATTCAACGTCTAGTTCTGGCGCACAGAAAATTCAGGAAACACGCATTGCTTTGCATATATTAAAACTAAGTGCTCGACGGCGTAGCCTGCATCGCGTTCGTGATATCATAAGTATATGCGGACGATGAATCGCTCGCAGGGTTCCGAGAACAAGTCTTCCGTGCTCGGGGAAGTCGTTTAAATTGTGTTATTGCGGCGCGATAAATTACAGACGGGGCGGTATGGTTCGGTGGGGAGGGACGAACAAATTTTTCGTAAAAGAGCACAACTTCTCGGCCCACCAACGGCGATAAGTTTCAGAGGAACGAAAGTACCGGAGCATCCCCAGCGCCAGGGAATTTAACTTTCGTCGTGATCTCTTGAATCTGTTTAATCTTCTGCTCGTGTTATCTATTACAAAACAGCCACGTAGACGCGACTCGACTTTTTACGAAATTTATTTCGTAAATTAACCTCCGTGGCTCGAGGTTTCGCGATACGAGCACGGAACGACGTTAATCCTGAGAATCAATTAAATAGGAATATCGATGAACGTTACCTTTGGAATACTAGAATGGGGTACTGCAATTCTTATTCATTTTTGTCGCTAATTCATTATTGCTCGCGAGATCCAGGCAGCTTCTAAATAATTATTTTTTGAAACAACTCGTTTACTGTTGCACTACAAATATCTATATGATCGTTGCGAAATTTGTCAGACAACTCTCATAGTTATCACATAGATTGCAATCTTTTTTGGATCGTTCGATGATTAATAACGGCGCAAACTGTAATTATTCTACCTTTCATGTACTCTAAAATTGTAAGTTGTTCGACACAAACGTCTTGCTTTAGTTTTCTCCGCAAGAAGAAGTCCATTAGCGTGGGGTCCCAGTTAGGTAAGCGAGGCGGCCATGCTAAAGTTCCATTACGTCAAATCCAGCGATTCGAGCGTTCCCGGTGGGAATTTCACGTTTAATTTTTCGAGTAAAAAGTCATTAAAGGAAAATATGAGCTTGCACGTAAAAGAAATCAACGTACGATACAGACAACACCAGAAGTACTGATAAAACGAAAATAAATGTAACTCGATCGTCGAATATCTAATTTGAAGTTTATAATATTACTTTTTTTTGATTGTGTGATTGTTGAAGTGTTGATTAACGTTTCGTTGGTGCTGTTTATTCCAAACACAATTTGTTGATGAACCTAGTCCAGGAGACCAACAGTAAATTCCAACTATATATTGTTAGGATTTTGTATTGTTTAAGGAATCCCTTTGTCTTTGCTATGATATTAACTCGATCTAATGAGACCTTCTGCCCCGTAGACTTCTGGTGCCACGACTGATTATATGTAGCTCAATCTGGTGCACCTCTCATGTTCTTTGAGTCGTGTTCTCACGCTCCCCCGAGTTTCTCCAATGTACAACTTTCTGCGCAGACATGGTATCTCATAAACTCTCGATGAGCATAGTTAGAGACGTGGTCCCTCGAGAATTGTAAGTAACTGTCCAATGTGTACCTATCTTGCGATAACTCTCTCGATGTTCTTTTTTCTTACTACTTTGAGCACTCAGTTTATTGTGTCATGTAGATAAACTTGTTTTATGTTACAGCTACTTTCTACCAGTGTAAAATGTCAATCAAGATATCTACTCAGGATTTCATCCTCTCAACAGTGAAAATAGAAAAACAAATTTTCTTTTAAATGAAATTCTTGACCAATATTTTTAACAAATAAAGAATTACTTAAAATATAATTTCTATAAATCGCATTTCGAATCATTCTTAAAAGGAGTTTTCTCGTTGACGTTTATTGCTTAGTTGCTCGGAAAGCTGATTATAGAGTTTTTCTAGAAAGGATGTTGACATAGCTAGTCATACATAGGTACGTATCTCTCCGCGTGGCAGGTTTTCTGCATACTCAATTAAGGGGGTTATTACTTTATGGTCGAGAGAAGTTCAAACTTTAAGCAGGATTTTCTGGAATTTACCATCTCCTGCTTAATAGCGGTAGACGTATCATAATCTCATATTTGAAACTCACGGATAGACGTGTATAAGGACGACTGTAAAGGATTCCAGCATTAGCGAACTGGTTTCCTTTAATTAGAGTTTTCTGGTACGACCCTGCTTTGCATACTTGACCAACCGAGAAAACGTAGAAAGGTGCCAAGGGTTATTAACAAATTTTAAGCTCAAATTTGTTGGCTCGTTCTTGCCAACGCGTAGAATTGCAATTTACGAATTGACTGACATTATTTTATAGCCGCAAATAACATATTTATTTTACATTTTGGCTCAAAATATTATATTCAGAATAATTTCGTAACTATAGTAAGAGTGATCTGAAATAAAATTGAACTAAATATTAACGCTGGCTTAAAATTTTGCTCCTCCGTGTGACCTGAAATTATTTTTAAGGTAACTTTAAAAAGGTTAGCTCGCCCAAGCAGTTTGTTATTTCTGTTTTATGTTTGTGCTTACACGGCAGTGAAATAATAATGTCGTGTTCCATTTAAAACACACAAGATGACTTTAACAATAACTTGAAGAACGGAGAGAAACATTTCTCTTTTGGTACCATCAGATTCTTCATAAAAAATTATGAGGGCACACTTTACATTTTCTCGTATCTCCAACCGTTTGGCAACTATTTTATGAGCCGCTTACCTAGAGATAACTTATACAAGTATTTTTCGTAAGTCCTTCCAGTAGAATGTTTTACATTTTCTTTAATATCTGATCACTACTCTTTCAATCTGTGGTATATAAAAATAATCGTTCTTTCAAAATGAGAGATTACCACAGTTTTTATTAAAGCTTGTCATATAAATTGATAAACAAACGAACCGGAGGATTAGAAATGAAGTAAATCGAAAACAAATTTGATTTATATGTTCAATGATGCATTTTATAATTAACGGTACGTTTATTTCGTTTGAATAATAAATAAATATTGATGTTTCGAAAAATCTGTAGTATTTTTGCCGTTACTATGCCGTTTCGCCAATTTTTAATCAAATGTGGGAGCATTTCGCGTTTAACGACTAATAAATTCGATGCATTTGGCGATTGGTTTTCGTGATTGCTTCTTTTCCCATTCGTCGTGGCTATAATTATCGTAACGATTACCTATCACCCAATTACTAATAATTATTTCGTTCGCGTTTCACCCGAATCTATTCGGCGGAAACTCGATATCCTGTAGCGAATGGAACACATATGAATATCGGGGATTAGAAAAATGGAGAGCAAACTGCGATCAATGAAAAGAATTAAATGGAAAACGTAACATTACGTTTGAGTTCACTTCAGTATGATTTATAAATAGAAAATGCAAAGAATGCTTTTGATAGATCAATGAATGTAATTGGATTTTTTATATTTTTTTAACTTTTCTCGACTTAAGTTTCAAGTTATCAAGCAAACCGATCGACGCGTATTAATTAAATTCAATTATGCTAGTGGCTTTTTTTCGTTTCCATTTCAAACACGACAAGGTATTATTTATTACATAATCGCAATGAATTTGGAGCGTGGTATAATTGCACGCGTGCTGGAATTTTATCGCGTGCAGAGTGCCGCCGCAAACATTCATTAATCAGACCGTCCAACACGTGTTATCGAGACGGTGTTAGTTTGTATTCGGAAAAGTTATTACCAAAACTAAATTTGGCACTACGTAGAGCACGTGGGCGTAGAAGGATAACGAGCAGGTTTCGCGGGCGTGCTGAAAGTTTAGCTTCCGTGGACCGTATAAGCTCAGCCGAGTTAGTACTTCTAAACGTAACGATCACGACCGTATAAGTCTTCCAGCTTGATTAACTCTTATCTACCCGTCTTCGTCGAGCGAGAGAGGTCGGTAGTCTAAAAATTGTTTAGATCCACGGAAGAGAGCAGAAAGAGAGAGACGAGAGAAAAGTAATGGAACGCGGCGAAAAGTAATGGAAAAAGTAAGAGGGAAAACGAGCTTCCCCATTCCATGGCATTCAATTAATGTTTTCCGCGGAGAAGGCACGTTGCAGCCAATAATTAGCGAGATTCGTGTAATTGGAAGCGAACGCTGAATATATAATATTCGTTCTGACATTATTAATATCGTTCCGGCGGAAATCAAAGGAAAATACGGTTCAAAGGTTCAATGGGAAATGTGACTCTACCCTTCTTTCGTCTCCGTTGAACGAGAAATGATCGCGTTTCGTTAAATTTGTTCAAGTCGCGTTGTTTTCGTTTCTAAGATTACGGATAAAAAGATTCGTCCGTCAAGATTGGTCGATGTTTATTTACGCTTTTAATGTATTCCTACATCGTAAATCTCTCTCACTTACAATTAGCGGTTTGCAAACGCGTAAAACCACGTTGATCTATTATTTATCGTTGACAAACGTTGCTCTGACTCTTTAAGGTGTAAAATAATGTGTTAAAAAAATCAGTTTTTACGCAACTCTTTAAATATTTAGATTTCTTGTTTGAATTATTCGATCGAGCGCGATATTTTTGAAAAGAAATACGGAAGTCTCAACTTTCAGCGCGCGAAAGAAACATTAAAACGTGACGGAGGATCCATCATGCTATGGAGACGTATGACATTTCACGGAACAGGTGCGAGTTGTCATATTAATGGTATTACGAATAAGCATAAAGACATTCTACCGTGCTATTTGCTAACAAGAGTGAAGGATACACCGTGGGTCGAAGATGGAATAATTTTTCAACGAGACAGAGATACCACGCATACTGGAAAATCGGTTAAAAACTGGAGGAATTTGCCAGCACAAAACCTCGATTTAAACCCCATTGAAAACGTTGGGTCTTGCTCGAGGAAAAAAGTTCTCTTGTGAATATCATACTTCACCGTCATCCATCGATAACCTTTAGTCCAAGAAGAATGGCATAAAATCAGCTCCAATTATCGCGGAAGATTAATAGAGACTCGGCGAATAAATTCCGTATTGAAAACAAAAGTCCCTCGATTATAAAACAAGATTGTTCGTAATATATTGTCACGAGTCTAATACGTACCATTATTTTTAGAAAAATGCATAGCGTGTTTCAGTTTTGCCTATCGCTATAAATCTGCGTTACCTTAAAATTGGCAATTTTAGAATCCATGGAGGGAAGTTTTTCCATCATGGTCCCGTGTTCTTGCTTTTATTGCTTCGCTAACCAAAATGTAACTTCGAGAAACGCAGAGTAGAGACAACGTTTTACGGTTTTTCTACAAATATTGACGAAGAACTTCGCGCAACAGATGCTTGCAGTTCTGACACAGGTATTACGCAAAACTTTAACATGACTGAACTTCGCTTCCATACGCGGGCAAAATATAGGCAAAGTAATGCCGATCGATAAATTTCAAATTCCAACGAAACGTTTGAAGTGTGTAAAAGAAGTCGCTTCGACTTCCTGTAAAACAGATACTTGAAGTTACTTGCGTAATTAGAAACTTCTGAGTACGAGACGCATTCAATGCCTAATCCTCGCGACTTCAAATGAATTTTCACGAAACACTGGGTAAAATAATCTTCCATGCATGCGTACAAAATGTGTTTAAATTAAACAAAGTTTCGATAAAAATATGCAGGGCACTTTTCAGAAGTGTTTTATAATATTTTGTATCGCAGAAAAATTCTTTAAAAAATTTAGATTATCGAAAGGTCTTACCCAGTATTAAATGTGTAAAACTAGAGTATCGGCGTAGGGTGCATTGACTGACTGGTTACGTTACGAGGGGTGACTACCCCTAACACCTCTTTTGGTTCTGCTTCGGGCTCTGTATATACTGTAGTTATAAATAGTGACCGTCAATAATTCGAAATGCAACATTTAATAACAACCCATCGCATAAGAGAGTTTATAGATAGTATAAGCATAAATATGCGAAAAAAGTATTCAAGACTAAGTCAAATTATTTTCTAAAAACTGAAATCGTATATCCAGTTTAATACCTTTGTAACAATGTTTTATGTGAATACCGCTATACACGCGTGAAAGGAATAAAACGTAAAATGTAAATTTTATTTCAACAAAATATTTACACGAAAATAAATATTACCGTTTATTTACACGGTACATATTGCAGTAACTCACCGCGGGAAAAAATTTTAATTCTGCAGTGTAAAATCCATGCAGAATTAATTTCTCGCGATATCAAAGCTATGATATAAGCTCGGTGATGATATCGGGAAACGTTATCCTATTATTGTTACTTACAAAACGAATTTCAATTCGATCTGCAATCTAACATATTACTATAGTGTACGTGACCTAGATAAATTGAAAAACGAATGACGTTGGAAGACACGATGCAAAAGGCAGAATCGAAGAAGAATAAGATCAAAGATTTATTTAAATCGTTGGCAAAATGCGTACCGTTACAAAAGAAGCCCAACAGAACGTCAAGTACCAACTTGTTAAGAGTACATAAATTTCCTCCTGTTTCGTCACGCTATCATGAATGGAATTTAATAATATTTGCATTTATTAATATACGACTCGTAACATGTTATACATGCATAAACAGAGGTCGACAGCTGTTGGTCGTCGTTCTGGCGAACAACGGCGTTGTTCGAGAGTTGCTCTTAAAACTTCGAAACGGTTACACGTATTACCGTCTTCCGTGCATCTTCGTTAATTATTGAATAAATTTTATCGCCCAACTCGCCAAAAATGGCCACCTTCTATACGCTAATCTATTTTCTGTCGATTACAACACCGTATAAATCAGAAAAAATAATTATTCTCCGCCTAAAACGATCGAATAAAATCGTCTCCAAAAATGACAATTCAACCCCAAATATCGTATCGTAAGTATTGTTTATTGAAAATGTTGACAGTCTATAGGGGTTTCGCGAATTTCGCGAGCGTTCGACGAGCGTGGGAAAAACGAGGGATCAATTTGTTAAATTTGCCTAATCCAAAAACTCTGTTCCCGCAGCTCGCGGCCAAGGGGTAGAAGCCAGACGACGGTGGAACAAGAAAGAAGAAGAAGAAGAAGAAGAACAGGAAGATAGTTAGCTTTCACGAACCACAGAAGCTCGAGGGTGCTGCTGGCTGGGAGGAAGTGGCGTGTGTTGGTGGTGGTGCGACCCACCCTGTTCGGGAAAACGTGTCGAGAGGGGTGGCAAAGGCTGGGGAGTTATATCGGGTTTCCACCACCTCCGGGCGAACTTCGCTTCGATGCCCGTGTCGTAAACAAGCCGGACAGACCGCACGAACACACGAAGGAGAGGATCGACGCCGGTGACGATCGCCGGGAGGAAAAGAAAGAGAGAAGGAAAGCAAGGGAGAAGCGTTTTTCGCAAACGGCTACTTTCCCTACCCGGTTTCCCTTTCTCTCTATTCTCGATCGCGTTCGTTTCGCTCTGACGTTTTCCCGGGGCTCCGAGCGCCGACGCCGTATTCCACGGTAAATAAATCATGGAAATTTATTTACCGAATTATTGCGACGCGCTGAATTCAAATACGTTCGGGGAAGTTCGACGGCAGTTCCGACGCTACGTGCGATAAAATGGTCGGGAGAAAATACATACGGAATCTTGTTGCGACTATTGATACGAATGGGAAAAGAATTTTCTTACCGTGCTCGCGGCGGAACGCGTCTGCGAAGCTATTGACACGTCCGATTTTCGACGCTTTTCTATTCTAACTGCTGGGTAGACCCGATTGATAGCGATTCGGGCCCCAAATCGAATGTAAATATATAGGAATAAAGTTGAATTTCTTCTATGGTTGTACAATTTTTTGGCGATTTTAATCTCTGAGAGATAATTTCTAAATTTTCCTAATTTCCATGTCTGTTTGTTCGCTATCACGGTCGTCCAGAGTTTCGAATCTGTAAATACGTGTAAGAACACACTGATTTATTGGGCCATTCGGAACATAAGGCCGCGAACACGGTGGACGCAGATTACCTGCTTTCCTGCAACCAGCATGAATTCGCGCGAAGAAAACAAACGATAGCTCATCGGCGCTACTTACTGGCGAGCAAGTTCTCTGCGTTCCAGCAGACTCGGACGTTTGTTATTTATTGAGGGGAATGTTATTCCCGTGAGAATTTATATGAATAAAATTTGATTCCAATAACCTCAGCGAACCAAGAAATAAATTTGATCCATGAATAATAAACAGCCGTTCGTAATACAAAATTTATCGGGATAGAATTCTACTCGAAATATGTATTATTTAACTAAATATTCTTTAGAATCGAGGATAGGTATTTTTTGCAAAACTCGAATTACGCTTTCGGATAAATTATTTCCAAGTAGAATTTTATAATTTTTATATAAAATTTATGAACCTCCAAATTGGATCGACATTGTCTTCTATTTGTTATAGAATCATGAATAATAAAATTTTCAAATTTATACGATTTTTTTCATTCGTTTGTTATCAACTTTGAAAATTTATGAAACATTTCCATGCATTCGTTATAGAGTTACAAAATTTGTAAAACTTTTTCGTACATTCGTTATAAATTTGATATATTTCTGTTGATACGTGGTATTTTTTAATTGTGTATCATTTAAAAATATACAAACGATCTTCGAATCGCCGAAAACTTTCTGTCCACAAGATTATTACTGACCCGATCTCCTCGATGTCATACAACTTTTGTGAATAAATTTTTTCCCGTCTCTAAAAATAACAGAGATAATCAAGGTGATCAAAGTTATTGATCCACCCTTCTATAAACACAATCTAGTGGTGAATATATGACATTAACGAGTAATGAAAATTGTAGAAAGAAAACTGACAGGTGATGCATTATATTGTACTATGGACAATTTGAACAATCAGGTACGATTAATATAATTTTTACTATATCTATGTAACTACTGAAAATGTGACAATGCACTTTTATTTTACATACTAACATTTTTATGAGGATTAAATCAATATTTTCTCAAAAGCTACTACGATTTTAAAATTGTAAAACCGAAACCATGTACAAACTCATGTTTAACGCATTGCTGAATGCCTAAGTTAACGCAAGTTCAAAGAAACATCGAATTATTTGTAACCTGTCAGTCAGGAAACTTGCAAAACAGGCAAGGAGGCTGCCACTAATTCCCAACGTAAAGTTTGGTAAACAAGAAAAGAGTGACTGACAGTATTGAAAGCTTTGCGGAAATCAGTATAAATAGCGTCAACCTGTGTGCCAAACTCAAAGCAGCTTGTTATAAAGTCGCAGTAAGCGCAAAGGTTAATATTTATGGAACGATCAACAATAAATCCGAGCTGTTCGTCGATAATAACATGGCGGCGTAATAAGAAAGTAATAATTAGGCTACTAAGGTAAATCTATTGAGTCTATTAGGGAATTTTTCCATCGTATGGCGATATCTACCCTCTCTGTTTCTCCTACATCAACCCCCTCACGGAAAAACTAACTCAAACGTAACCCAATCCTGTTTTTAAATTAGAATTAAATTTTTAAATTTACTTTGATACTTTATTATAGGCGAAAGATACTATTCAGAATTGGATAAATTAATAGCAACTGTACGAAAGAAATAGCCATCGCTCATATTCAGAAAAGGAGTTGTTCTCCACCACGATAATGTACGACCCCATACATTTTTAACGACAGGACAAAAATTATTGCAGCTTGGTTGGGATGTTCTACCCCAACCATCGCAAGATTGATATTCGCAAGGTCCTATCTCGTCTGGTTTTTACTTATTTCGTACAATAGGAAAGTCTCTTCATAAAAAATCGTTCGAAAACATCGAAGAAATAAACGTACACGAGTCTGGATTTTTTTAATAAACAAAGACGAGGTTTATTTTAAAGACGTATTTGAGTTACCCAAAAGATGACAGAGTCTACGTCGGTCTAAGATTTTATATTAAATTTTTAAGTATTGTTGTCTGAAAGACGATGCCAAGTACGTTTTACAAAACAAAATTGTTTTTTTTTTCAAATTTTCATATGCAATCCGGTGACGTGTTGCCAAAATATAAATTGACTCTCGAGCAAAAATAATTTTTACATGCATACAGTGGAATTGCAGATGACTGTGTTATACAAAAAAATGTCATAAACAGAAGTCTCATGGCATCAAAGGATTTATATACGTCATTAACTTAGTTATTTCGTGGGTTTTTTTTATGCAAAAATATAACCATCAACCTTGAGTATTTTAAATAAAAATTCCAAAATGTCGCACTGGAATTCGAAAGCAGAGACGAGTAAAATATTATTCGATTAATGGCTAACCGATAAACCTAACGTATATGAATTTATTCGTGACGTTTATTCGATCGAACAGTTAAACTTTTATCTGTTCGTCGTGAAATATTTCGTTCGACGGCCGAAATTTTAATTTCTGTTTAACGAGTAACGGATAAACAGTTATCTATCACCGATTCGTTGTTTGAAACTTTGTTTGGGTCTGAAATCAATATCAAAGCACGGTTCATATTCGAATCGCACGATACAAAATTATTATACAGGTATTAAATTGTTCCTACGATTACAGAGAATTACACGTTGTTATGACATGTAGTAATGCTATACCTGCGGAAACAGTTCAATATGCGTCACTTTCCGCAATGGTCAATAACCGGAATTATACTTCATCATACGCTCAAATGAACTATGAGCTGATATGTCAACAAGACAAACGTGCTTATTGGGCAACAGTGCAACGGCGAAGATGTCCAATAAATACGTATAATTTAATAACATATCATCTGATAATTCGTTTGAATAAAAACTGATATTATTTCCGGTTATTTAACGCGAACCATCGGTGGAAGATGAAAGTTCCCAACTTCTTTTATAAGTCTTTGAAACTATATTACGGCCATTCGGTTAAATTATTAACCGCTTGGTCTCAACTTCAAGAAAGGATCATCGACGCAACAACAAGAAGAACTTTCCTGGTACGTTGCGGACGCCACAACGTTTAATTCTTCGCTGTTGTTGCAATGTCCAATAAACACGCTTTTCTTGTCGCGATAAACAGCTGTTTCAACGCCAATTACTTTATATATAAATGTTAATCTATGTACTATATAATCTCAAGAAGTCTCGAAACATAGAATAATATTATAACATAACGAATAGAATTTATCAAACATGACAAATACGGTTAACTACAGTTAGATTGTTGACCATCGTACTATACAAGACAAGTTTCAAACTGGTTGGACGAAAATTATGCGCAAAGTTGAATTGGTCACAGTAGATCAGTGGTCCCCGAGATTATCAGATCTTACGCGCCTTGATTTCCTACTACGGGAAAACTCTACAACAAAAGTTTTAATTAAAAATAAGAAACGACTCAATACGCAGAACAGATAGTGCATCGAGTTAAGAATCCAGCTATCACAGGAGAAAGTATAAAATATTTCGTCAATTCGCTTCTAATATAAATATTTCTAGTTCGTAAAATTTTCTAATAATAAACAACGGATAAGATACGGACGTTATGGGTTCTAACGTTTCTAAATAAATAAAAATAGCTGATAGAAAACTGGTACGAACAACGGGAGAGATCGATGGCTTCGATTTTTGTAAATAAACGATGTACGTTTAAGGAACGAGACTGTCTCGTCAATGGAGAATGTAGAATGGTGTAGGGTTTAAAGGTTAATGGAGAGACAAGACTGTGAATACGAGACTTTTCGGATAACAAAACACTCGCTTTTCAGCGAGGTAGAAGCTGATCCACAAAAGGCAACCCGAAGTGTTGCAGACTTAGGAATTTCTACAATTACAATTTCACGGCACTTTGCTACAATAGACTCGTTAACTCTCTGTATTTTCACACTACCACGCGTCGAACCGAGATCTTCCAGGTTTGACGTGATTTTCTGCACATAACGAGCACGTACAACATTCAGAAAATGTTAAAATTTTTGCTGGTGTCACGAAAGACTCCAGGCCGAGGAGCTAATTATGCAAAAAAGAAGCTCGAAGAAACTGTAAGTACAACGAACCGCGAATGACGCGGGTCTTCCTATGCAACGACAAAAAGAGATGACAGAAGATTATGTTCAATAGCAAAAAACATGGGACGACCTATTTCCGAAGAGATAAACGGAACAGGGAGGGGCAGAATGTTTCTGATCGTATTGTTAGAGATCGATTGAATGAAACGGGTTCTTCATTTTATAAACTTATAAACGAAACTCTTACAAAAGGGCACAAGAAGGAGCATTTACAATGGTGCGAGGAACTCGTACACTGGACAGTGAAAAAGTGGAGTAAAGTCGTTTTCAGTGACGAATGTATGGAACGGTGTGGGGAACGTAACAATTTGGACAAGATCCAACGAAAGAAAGGGAACCTGCAATTATACACGATCTAAAGTCACGTGACGGATTAAGAAACGTTCGTATTTAGAAGTCTCGTAAGCAAAATTTGAAAAATTCTGACAACGAATCGTTTTTAACAGAGTTAGTCGGTTCGAATCAGGGATGTTTCGCGTATAAATTATAAATAAATAAATTATATAAATGTATCTCTAGCGCGGTAATCGTTAAGGGAAATCTCGTTCGCCGTTCAAACAGTGACAATATAAAGCTGGCTGTGACCAGAAGAAACAAAAGCATCTTTTCAACGGGCAACCGCACGGAGACGGAATTACTTTACAGCCACTGTACCCGTAATTGTTAATACGTGTTCAGTGTTTTCACGGAAGGGAAATAGGATTGAGTTTACTTTGACGTACAAACAGAGCTTTCAACGGATTTTAATCGCACACAGAGCGCCCTACTCGCGTACGGACGGATGTTATTTCAGGTGTTATTTCATACCTGCCTTGGAACAGCATGTTTGCTTACAAGCTCATGCAGCAATGGTTTTTATACGTCCGGTTTCTCTACGCTTGACCGCGTTGAATTCGATACGGGAAACCTTTTAGGATGTAATAACTGTTCGTACCGAAATACGCGGGTGGAAAATATTTTTATTTACTCGAAGCAGGAATAGTCGGGAATCATATTTGTTGCTCTTCTCCCAGTGTATCGACGGTATGTTTAATTTTAGGAAAGGCATCGTTGTACACCGTCGGATTATTGTTCTCCAATTTCCATAAAAATATTAAATTTTCTCGACTGTAGAAACGATATGTACCAGCACGAGGCTACGTTCGCTAAATTGTATAAACTTCTGTCGACGCGTGTTCCACGGTACGCGATCGTGTGTGCAACCGGAGTCGCACACGTACGGAAAATATTGCACTCCCGGATTTCATTTTTATCTAGAGCCGCACAGGCTCCTCTTCCGTCGCGTCTTCTCGTCTTCTTTTGTACGTCGTCGTATCGCCGTACACTTGTTGTTTTAAGGTTTCATCACGAATAAAAGTGCAGGAGCGTCGAGAGACTGTTTCCCCGCATCAAACCACTTCGAAACACGTACCTCATCGAACCGTTTCACACCGTTTTGCGAGAAAGCGATCCGATTTCTTTCATAGACGAAATTCAATGGTCTTGAACCGTAAATCATCGTATTCGCCTCGAAATATTATTATCTTTTTTCATTAGCGTTAGATTTAAACGAGTATCTCGCCAACAAAAATTTATTGCGATCGTTACGTTACATCCAGTAAATGAGAAATTGAGATCCAGTGAAATTGAGAAGCGTCGCGATCCGAAAGTATTTTTCCGGGAACGGAATCGTACCTCTCGTTATTGAATAAAACATGAGTCGGTACGTAAGCGAAGACATTTTGAAAAACCACACAGTGGCGTTTGTCACGCGGGAGATAATGATCCGAAGAATATGGGCAAGTTGGTTGGGGAATTTTCATGCGGCGAGGAAATTAATGTTCCGACGTGGTCGGCCCAGTCGACCGATGTAAATCCCATGGAGCATCTATGGGATTACGTGAAACGACATTTGGATCTATGGGTCGTTCGCTAACAAAAATTAATTACTTTCGTAAATTACGAAGTTGTGGGCTCGGTTATCGATGGACTGTTACGCGAGGTTAGTCCATTTACGAACAATACGCGTGAATTTTTAAAATTCGAGGCGAAATGCCTTTTCAAACGGATCTGCCTATCCAATTTGAATAATGAAAATTCCACTGAGTACGAGTTAATACAGAAAATTCCAATTATTTTGTACAGTGTGAATTTTTTAAATTCGAGGTAGAAATATCTTTTCAAACGGATCTGACTCTCCAGTTCGAAGAATGACAATTTCACTGTATACGTGTTAATAGAAATAATTCAAACGATTTTGTACAGTGTGAATTATTAAAATTCGAGATGGAATTTTGTTATTGTTTTCACGTATCATGTACGACACGAGGACGGAAAGTTTAAAGGGGCTTATAAGTCGTAAACGAATCGTTTCCAGACAAAAGTTTGTCAAAGTTTTAGCCAATGAGATTACACAGAGTTGCTTCTAGGCGTGACGCGATTCGTCCATCCGCGTTATCTGCCGTTACAATGTGTCACTAGCGTCGCCAACGGGTCCCTTAGTCCCTCTACACAAACGTTTTGCAACCTTTTTCAGCCAAACGCCTCTTCGCAAATTCTTTTTCGAGCGACATTCGCCCCTTGGACGACCAACGTACCAATTTTAAAACGCACTAAACAAAGCACAGACGACTCTATTATCATTATACAAAAGTTTGCATGTACATGACGTGATAAAAAATTTTCAAAACCCCTGCAACAAAGGCTCGGACTTAATTTCGATACGCATTCTCGAATTACACGGCGGTGCAACAACGCGGGATAATTAAACGCGTCGACGTCACAAAACTAATTGCGGAAGCCGACATTCCGTACAATTATCGTTGAAAGGGTCGCGCGAGTGATAATTGCGCGGATTGTTACAAGAAAAATCATTACGCGTGCCCCTGTAAGAAATCGCGACTGGAACAGAGGGAACGAAATTTATTTAGTTCGAGCGGAACGTACGTCACGTTAAGTCACCTTTCAGATACGTGTTACGTAGGTGTCGATGCCAGGCGAGGGTGAAATACTCCTTTAAAAATTCCGTAAAACCCTTGAAATATTAAGGCCTCGCTAATAGACGGTCTATTTCGAAATGGGGTCACCGCCATTAAAGTCGAACTTCAAGAATTTCGCCCCGGCACGAAAGTCTTCGCCCGTTGACTAAGGCCGCTACTATTTCAATGTCGACATTTACACGACAGCTGTCGAAGACAGAACCGTCCGTGCCCCGTAGAACGGACGAGAGTCCGACGAGCTCATTCTGGGTCTGAATAAATTTTTTAATAGTCGTGTTTCAATAGACAGCGACCGTGGTCTGCGGCTGTAAAGCGTTCTACTCCTTGCTTCCTTCCTTTTGATGCACGGTAATTGTTTTCCGCGACAAAACGCACGCAAATGAATCGGTACGACGCTCCGGGGCCCTCGTCCCGCGAGGCGGGCAATTGTGTGATAATGCAATTTCGTCCCTGGCAGACAACAACGACGTAATTCGAAAGAATGTCCTTCCTTCCGCTGCCAAACGTCTTCGTACCTCCGCCCCTCCACCCGGATAATGTTCGCAAATTGCTCGTGCCGCAATTTCTCCCACCTGGCGACAAGATTTCGTCGGTTTACTCTCGACTCTTTCGCCACGGAACTTTTCGACCGTCGAGCGTTCAAAAAATATCATTTCGATACTCCGCGAAGTACAAATACAGCGATCGACGACCGTTATATTTTTCATATTTTCATTGAAACTCGTGTTGACATCAAAATTCTGTTTTTCGTGTCTTTGCATCGATCGAATTCAACGTTCTGCAACTTCGAGTATGGAATCTAACACCCGCCGAATCCAGCGTTAAATGCAATTAAGATTACGTATCCTGAAGATATACAATACAAAGCTGTATTAGTACAGGACACTTTTCAGAAGGAAATTTTATAATTTTGTGAATAAATAAGGTTCGTTTTTTTATGTCTAGCGAGCTAGAGAACCTGGGTCGGAAGTGATCCGATTCCACGACTGTTAATCGTAATTATTTTACAGTGAAGATCTATCGAGACGTTGTTCCGAGATTTCTGGGAGATCGACGATCAAAAAATCACAGTTTACGAGGTTATCGCGAACGGAGTGTCTCGTTGGATGCCATGGTCTATCCGGAATACTCGAGTCGGGTGGGAACACCCTATCCTATCTCACGTACCTCTACTCGAAAAACACTCGAATACCGGAAGAACTCTCGTGCATAGAGTATTCAAGTTTCCAGTTGGCACTCGGTGCCGCTTCTATTCTAAAACTCTGTATTCGCGGCCTTTGTTAGTCGCAAATAAAAGTCTGTTCTCTCATAACTGTCCGTGGGCGTTAAACTTTCGCGAGACAACCGCCCATTACGGAAATGTTCCCTTGTAGACAGTCATCTAACGTTTTCATTTGCGAACAAAAACGCTTGCGTATACAATGCCTTTGCCTTTGCCCGAGGCTAACGCAAGTTGACAAGTAACATCAACGTATTAATACCTTTTTCAACGTACAAAGAATCGCTATTGCTTATTTCCAGCCCTTCATACAAAATTCTCTTCAAAATACAGAGACATTGTTAAACTGGATAATAAAAAAATGTTAGTAATATTTTGAAGAACGTTGTTAAACATCGATAATATTTATAATTATTTAACACTGAATTTAATTGTTAAATAGTTCAAAGTATACATATTTATGAATATTTATCAACCTGTTGGTAAAATAGAATTATTTTTTAATTTAATGCTCGATAATTTTTAATTAGGAATGCTTTCGTTTACTCTGAGTATCAGTGTCAAATTTTATAATAATATTTAACATGATTTGACGCACTGGCGCGCTGATTTGCTGGTCAGAAGCGAGAGTCAAGTGACGTTGGAACCGTATAATAATATGTTAACGTGCCGCGGGGCACATGTTGCCAGAGAAAGAGGATTTTCATCTCGGTAGGATTTAGTTTCTCTAATTAGATACTGTAAAGGGAGGTTTATTTACCTGGAAATGAAATAGTCGTATTGTAAAGGACGCGAATATTAGGATGATAAAAATGTCGACGCAGAGCTCGTTACATAACATAAATATCGAGCTCAGATTATTCTTACGAAAATATTTTTTTTCCACCTGAAATGCTCCATACCCAGGGGGTAAAACCATCCCCCGACGCGTCGCGACGTTAGAGACGAAAT
The DNA here is from genome assembly GCF_051014445.1 of Colletes latitarsis. Classification (NCBI taxonomy): domain Eukaryota; kingdom Metazoa; phylum Arthropoda; class Insecta; order Hymenoptera; family Colletidae; genus Colletes; species Colletes latitarsis. The sequence goes on from NC_135134.1 coordinate 48,641,188, forward strand.
TTCCTCTCTAATGTATACGAATTTTCGAAACGGTTTCGACTCCATTAACCGCTCTAATTTATTACACAAACTACAAGATCTTAAAATCACTGGTAGTTAACTTTCTCGGCTGTCTAGCTTTACCAACAAATTACAGTAAAGTTTCATAACATTTACTCCAGAAGTATTAGAGCTCGTTACGAGGTCACACAACAATCCCATCTTGAGCTCCTTTCAATTTATTTATCAACTGGTAAATTGTTGGGGAAATTTACTGGTTTCTACGGACCAACAATGAACCGGTTAAAGGTTTAAAACCGCTTGTTGATTTCTATTACAATTGGAGCGATCGTAAAACCAAACCAAAGGTATGATGACGTTCAAAAAGACATTCTTTTGCGGAATGTTGCAAGGATGAGCAGTTTAGGAGGCAAACCACGGGTCAGGAAAGCTCAGAACTGAGTCGGAAGCCAGCATACGACAATAAATATAATTTTCAAACAGAACGGACGACCAGCGGCCTTGGAAGTTCCTACGGAATTTAATAATAATAGACTGAATTCAGTATCTCTGACCACGGCGGAAAGGCGACTAAAAGCTGCTGGTTTAAACGGTCGTATAGCTGTCAGGAAATTATTACTTTTTTCAAGCAAAGATAAAATACAGTTGGAAAGGGTGAAACATCGCAAAAATTGAACATCCACGACCCGAAGCTAAACCTTTTCGAATAATAAATCCGAATTCTGAGTATTTAACTCGTATAGAGAAAGGTTTGTCAATCTGTAGCAGAAGAAAATATTGCCAAAGATTTTATGCCTAGGTAGAAATTTTCAAGTGTTCGATATTCAGAATTTCATGAAGCACATAATGTTAGAAATATTCCCTGAACGTGTCAAGCTAATCCGCTTAAGTTTCTTAGAGATATACGACTTCAAGAAATGTCAGTCGGAGGTATCCGCAAAAATATAGCGCTGCAGCTGCTATGGGAGGAACAACCATCGTCTCTTTCCAGCTACTTTGTAAGTAATCTATTGAATCTTGCCAACGTGTGTACTTACGTTAGCGTATGGAAAGTCTCTTACATCACTGTCGAGCAGTAAATCCAATACTGTAACAGTGTTTCCCTTTCTGGACAATTATGGATCTTGAAAAGGATTACTCTGACTTAGAAACAATACAGAAAACACACGTACGCAAATATTCAATTGATAAAGAGACAAAGCTCTCCGTCTGAACGACGTAAATAGAGAAAATTTAAGGCAAGCGACATACACACTCTCTCAGTACCAGCACTTTAGATCCACGCGGAAGCTCTTCATACTGCACATAAAAATTTAAGTAAGGACGATCGTCTCAGACGTTCCTTAGCCAGATATTAAAATAACAACGAGAGTTACAAGGTGCTCGTCGGTAAGATGGCTCCTGAGATTTTATTCAGAGGGTGGCCCAGATTTTTTCGAATTAATTTCCGAAGAATCATGAATACTTCACATTCGAAACGTCAATATATTAATAATACCTTTCTCGGCGCAGAGGGAACCCCGGTTATTACTTAACGTAGACGATTCCGCGCTCCTTCGCGTTCAATGGTCGATCGCGTATCTCATGTTTGACAGTACAATAACCGAACGACCCATGGTACGAAATTGTAGAGAGAGAAAGAATCGGTCGATTGGATCGCTGAGCCGGGATTCAGACTCGGGTCTTTTGTTTGCCGGACAACTGTTCTAACCCGACTGAGCTATTCAGGCCGTCGACGAATTCTTTCTCCCTCGACATTCAGAATGGTCGTCGTCTATGGCCCCCGGGGCCTGACAAACGCGACCGTTCTTGGGTCACGCATCTTCTAAATAACACGCTGAAACACGATTCTAAAAATCACAGGGCGAAAGAATCAACCAATCGAGTCGCCAGACCGGGATTCGATTTCGAATCTTTGGTTCGATGGACGATTGCTGTCATCGACAGAAGCTGTCCACGGGCAACGACAACCGACAAACAATTTTTCATCGACTGTACCGCGGTACAGGTCGACGACGACCACCGGGCTTGATTTAATTTTCGAAATGGATAACGAATAGAAAACTTGATCGCGCCTCGTCGGCGATCAAATAATTTCGCGCCCGGTGTCTATTCGGCCCGATTAAACGCGACACGATTAGAATTCATAGAACGTAGGATATCGGGACGCTGTGTAAATCAAGTTTAAAGCCCTCTAACTCGTTGACGAAAATACCTTGATTTAAGCCCTTAGCGCTCACGGCCGTGACTGATACGAACACGCCTCGCCTACAGATTTGTGCGTGCTCGTGACTGATACGGGGCTACTCATTTACTTTATCCGTCGATAGGGACGATTTATTTAATGGTATCTTATCTTCGAGCGTATATTTCATGACGCGTGTAAGACGAGATAATTGCAACGAATCGAAGGACCCACGATGGGGAAAGGGAAACGTCGATTTCAACGATGTTTTGATTTCTTACGTTAATATAAAGAAACGTGGAATTAAATAACTAAAAGATTCGACTCGTTCCCGACCGAGAACGCGAAGAAATCGCCTTCGGGGACGAAATGGTAATATCGACGGTTAGTATCGAAAACGTTTGTTTCTTATCACCTCGGTTACACCCAGCGAGGATCGATTTGTTACGTTTATCTTTGGGAAAGGGTATCTTGACAAGTCAGCTATCGCTGATACGAAGGCGCATGAACCTTTAAGAGCCGCCATTTTCACGAGGTATTCCTAAGAGCGGATAAATTGGAAGCTCGTCTGCCTTTCGACCAGTCTTTCACCGAGGAACGTGAAAAAATCGTAACGTTTTACGAGCAACAATTTTCTACCCAACAAATTAAAACATTTAATCTCCTTAAAATAATTCAACGAAGGAAAACGAATGCAATTACGCGAAATAGAATAGATCACCAATATACCCGAACCGATTACGGTCGTAACAAATTGCACGATCATTTCTACCGAAACTGGTCCTTTCGTTGCAAACATTTCCTCTCTTTTTTTCGCAATTCCGCCCGGTAACTTTACGACTTTCGTTCAACGCAATTACTAGATTCCGCACGCCCCGTTGTAAAAATCAATATTTCGCTCTATCGGTCCATTCCAATCTAAAGAAACGAACGCCCACGCGCGCGTTACGATCCTGAATCTCGACGATATCCACTCTCACAATTGGATAGACTCGAATAATTCCAAGCGAAACACCGTCGGGAGCGATACACGGGCAACATCGAGCGAAACAGTCGATTAAAATCATTCGATCGCGTGCCCCGAACAGAAGCTTCTTCGTTGGTTAACGTTCTTCCGCATCTTCTATTCGCTCGGCGTGCGAGCGGACCGAATTTTCGAACGCGAATCAATATGGCGTGCATCTCCGAAGTGGGACATACTTCCCGATGCATTTCAACCCCCCTCAACCCCCGAACCGGTGTTCGCGTCGGTCACAGTAAACATCGCTTGGCCGAGCCACAACACGCGCGGAAATCATTTCGAACGTCCCCGACCAGCGCAGCTTTTTGAACTCGACAAAATTCCGACAAATTTTATCAGCGACTAACAAACAAAAAGACAAAAATGTTACATTCGTTCGTAAATATTTACAGCGAACTTAATTCGTTAAAAATTTCACATTCGTCCGTACACTTTTACTCTAACTTAATCCGTTTACGTTTCGTCCGGCAAATCCTGGCGAAGCCGCGTGCAAAAACTAGTTTTCCGAGCGGATGTAAAATTTTTATGCGATATCCGGGACCTAGAAACGAGGTAAACGCAACGGTCGATGGCTTCGGAGAAAATTATGTATCTTTTTTTGCGTCCAACGATCGCGTCGAATTTGTCGAACCGCGATTAGAGCTATGTCGAATTTTCTACGAAAACGTTTCGGTAGTCTATTTCTAGCGCTCGACCTATTTTTGATTCAACTGTTTACCAGCGTTGCTAGAGGAAAGAACAAAGAAACTGGGCATTTTTGAAGCAAATAAAAAATCATTTCCCCCCATAAAAACTAAAGTGCAAAAAGTCTTGATTAAATTCAACGGTTTCTTGAATTCGCGGTGAAACATACACGCGGACGGTTTAAAAGATTTCGTCCTGGGAATCTGAATCTCGATCTGACCAAGAAGTATGTTGCCAAAAAAATTCTTGAGGATGAAATGTTAAAAATACAAATTGAGTCCGATCCAAGACAAACAACTCGTGAAATTGCTCGTATCCCTCGGGTATTTCCACATTACGATTTAAAATGTATAAAATATTGACATTGTGAGATACGAGAAATCGAAAAATTGCTTTCAACCCGCCATTGATAGCGCTCAGAAAATACAGAGCTCTTCGATCTCTGCGTTAATCCTTCGATAGTAGCTAGCGGCGAAAAAAGTGTTTCGTATCTCGTCTTTTAAGGAACAATGTCTCGCGTTGAGCTCTTTTTACGAAGATCCAGTGGCGTAAGTACTGTAAATGCCCACGATCGTCCATAGCTACTCGTTTTCTATTGCTAATACGAGCATCGAGACTTTCGTTTTCGTTCTTTTTCCGTGGAAATATCCACCATTGGTACATGGTCAACTCCTAGTACTCTTACCTTACGACGAATTTATTCAGCGACGTTTGTCACTGGGCTCGATCGATAGCGGCTTACGGTTAAAACCTTACAGCCAGGCGAGAGCATCGCTTGTGCTCCTCGAGATTTATGGCGTTATCGAGCAGAGGTTTCACGGGTTTCGAACTCTCCTAAGACATCGATCCGGCTGTGCCGCTCGAGCGGTGCCTTATCCTGATTCTTCTTATATCCCACTTTACCTGACTGCGCTCGTCATCGTGACGCGTCGCCTCGATTCGACGTCGACATCGATTTTCTTATAAGGGTCCGGTAAAACTGATACTCGAGGACCGGGTGCACCGCGAGTCCTTGAATCTCCTTTTAAAAAAGAGTACTTCCCACCTTCCTTATCTCGATTCCTTGTTCTTGGAAGCGAACGCGTACCGGGACAACGACTGGGGTTTACGATACAGCGACTTCTTCGCTGTTTCTTACGGATCTGGGAGTCTCTATTGGGTACTGGATCGAAAAGTTCGGTTTTTATTTCGACGATAAACGGGACACGAATTTCTCGTAATGGTATGCAATAATTATTTTAAATGTTCGAAGAAAACAATGTACATATTCCAATCTGTTTAAAACATTACTGAGTTTTGGTTTTACGTCATCGTCGTTAACATTTCAATTCGTTGATTTAGTCAATTTCGATATTTTATACCGACGATGACCTACTATCAAAGGTCGAAAGGTTTTAAGCAATCCTTTGAATATTGACAGTTACTTATTATACAGCAATTAATATACTGTAATTTGTATAAAATTTGTATAAAAACTCAACGTTTCGACTCCAATATGGATCCTGTATATATTTAATCGAATGGCCACTGTGAGCACGTTGGAATAATAATTTAACTTATTAATTGTTACAGTTGCTACTCTTTTGTTGCTCTCCGAAGTGTCTATAGTTCAATTTTTAATTCAAGCGTTATCAAATTTTGAAGCGTTTATCGTCAGTATCGAATAGAATGACTTGAAATTTTATAAATATTTTCATCGCGTGAATGGCTCGAAGCATCGAAAATACAGTAGCCTGTGTATCTGTCTGGAAATGCTAAATAAACCATTAAATATTCAATATACAAATGGAGTTATGCATGAAGGAACCAAAAAGCGATATTATATTCTTATTTTAAATGATTTTAGCCCGTGTATCGGTTATGAATTCTTGTAAATTAATTTTTTACAAATTGATCGCTGGTAAATAAACAGTTTATCTCGACGTTTAAACTGCAAGGTAAATATAATTACAATTGTACAAGTAATAAAATTCGCATTCAGTACGATGTCTCTGTCGGTACGATAATATGTACGTACGCACAATGATATGTAATCGTATTTAGCTTCAATTTAATAACGCATTTCAATTTTAATTTTATCGTACAATCTGTGGGACAAATTTACATACACGATATTGTATTATATATCGTTATTTATCACTGTTCGTGTAAACACTTGTTCAGGCAATTTCAAAATGCTAATTACAATGGATTCTCCATTCGTATAACGGAAGTGTGATTTACTTTTGAATATTTTATAGAATAACTTTCACTGTTTGTAGAATAAATTTAGATATATTTATTTGTAGAATAAATTAGAATAAATTAGAATAAATTTCACTGGACACTACGTATTCTATGCGACGTATTCTAAAATAAATAAAAAAGCAGAAATGTTTATAGTCACCGTGCAGATTAAAGTAAATAAAGAACAATCCAATGGCTTTGTACACCGTGATGTATTCTTTTAATAACGTTCCAACCACTGTTTTATGTTCCTGTTTTAGACGATGCTTAATTCACTATAAAATTACACTAATGAAAGTTAGATTATCCTCTAGTACGCAGAGAAAATTTTTTCACTCTGCTTTGTTTCGCTAATATGTACGTGGTAACACGTTTCTACCATACACAAAACATAGCAACAATTTTCCTCTACGTTCTAAAAGACGGCTTTAAAAATAATATTCACGTTTCTTCACAACGGAACACGGTCTACTACATATTTATCAAAACAACGCACAATTGTTTCGAGTAATTTTTCCAAAAGAATTTTTCCAATAACGTTTCCGTCGTATGTCGATACGAGTTTCTCTCTGATAGTTTATGGTAAAATCGAAAAATCTCGAATAATTATCAGGCTAATTGTTCTTAATTCGATAAACGTTCGCTGAAACTTTAAATATTTCATCTCTGATTAACAACTGTTTCGAACATTTCCAATTACTGCAAAGTAAACACGAAATTAGCATTCTAGCGGATGCTCGCAAGAAAGGAGCCGCCTTTGGCGGGAATCGGATCGTAAAGTATAAATAAATTCTTGACTGAGAGTCGGACTAAGCATGTCAGCAAGCGGGTCGCAGTAAACTTTGCCCAGCCACGTCGAGTTCATGATTCCCAAGACGTGCGGAACAAACTATTTCGTGGGCTCGAGATAAATCACGCTCGGGGCTTTGTTACACGAAACTTCGGCCTGCTTGATTTTGCATTTGTGTCGATACAAAACGAGATCCACACCCCCCCCTTCTTTGTGCACCGTCGTCGCGTTTCGAGGCACAGTGAAATTTTACTTGCGCGCGAACAGCTCGCCTACGTATTATAATACGCTCGAGACGACGCCAAGGACCGATTAACGATTCCCAATCTCGCCGTATCGCGTAATCGATTTCATTTCTCGTATCGTCCAACGAAATATCTATAAATTTTCTATTTGATCCGCAGCGTCCAATAAGATTTTCGATACTTTCTTTTTGCTTTTTCCGGTCTCGGTTTGCCCGTAGCTTTTTGCTGTCCGCAGCACCGCGGTAAATATTGACGCTCTTTTCCTCGGTTAATCCTTTCGGTTTGAAAACATACTTGCCCCGTGTCCAGCTTATCTCTTAACCTCCTCACCCACAGAAATGCGGGGCCATTTTAAACCGACCGTGGCTATTGCCGTATTCTTCGTTCAAAAATCGGAAACTTTTCTAAAGGAACGTTTAGGGACGAATCGAGTGCCTATTTTTCTTCTTTTGCCTCCTCGTAACTTCTAATAAATATGCGCAACAAGCAGGACACTTATAAATATCTTGCAAATATTTTAAATATGCAAATAATTGCATATCTTGCAATGTTCACAGTTTTTTTCAAGTGAAAATAATCGACACTGAATGATCTTCGATTTTAATTATATGTGAAAATTTGTCGGATACGAGTAGAATAGAATACGATTTGGCTGGCGCGTCTGACCATAAACGAGTCTTTCTACTTAACCTGATATCCAAGAAAAATTCTATTGCACGCGTACTCGATAAATTTTCCAGCTCGATATCTTCAAAAACGAAGTTTCATACGAACAAATCTTATTCTCTTTTCGACTAATTTTTCCTTGAGGAATCGTACGAGAACACTATATATTAGAACGATCCAGATGAACTGTTAAAATCTATTTACGTGGGAATCGTTGGACCGACGAAAGTTTTAAATTGTGCTTGAGAAATTTGTTAAATTAGAAAAATAATCTCAAATCAATTTTCTGGCCCGTTTCGAACGTATTATATGACTTTGTTAAATCATTAAACTTAAAGGAAGACGCGAAAACAAGAATTCGCGACTCTTGCGCATAAATATGTCAAACGGTGCTTGTCAGACGTTCGACAGAATTTCATTACGAGAATTCATAAATGTTTACAAGTACGCGTACACCATTTTGAATATATAATAAAGCGACGTCTAACTTGGAAGTTATTGGATTAAACGTGTTTGAATCCACGATCAAAGTTCTCCCAGCTAACTACATTTTTTATGACGATGGAACATTTATTAACCGCTGTATTAAATGAGGATTGAGAAACTGGTTGACGTTCGTTCCGGTTAAATTTCGATGGATTATTTAATCTTTATAAAAACGAACGAGTACTGCTATCGAAGCAGGCTACTCTCGTGAATTCAAAATCAAAGAGCTGTCACCTAAAAGTGAAATTTGACCCAAGCGAGCCCTGACACGAATTTTCCAGGAAATATTTTTGGTTGATACTCTGCTTTCGAAATTTTTTGCTTTTCCAAATTTGCTTTCGATTACGTACTCTTTAAATTTTAAAGAAACGTATTTACAAGCTATAGCAATTGAATTTGTTCACAATGCTTAATTGATTTGAAAGTGCATTGATCCAAGATTGTAAGGTAGATCACCTGACTCGAATCCTCGAGACTTTTTTTTCACGAGGACATTTAGAGACTTTAGACGACTCACTAAGAATAACCAATGCGGTGGGACTTACAACTAACAGAAAATGTACGCGTTGCAATACGAGACACTGAAGGAATATTTGAAGCAACGTCGATTTATATCGGTCTTGAATTGAAATGGGAGTAAGGTACGTCGAATATCTCTTGCTAAATTTCAAAAACAGAAGTTATATGAATTTTAAACATACATTTACGTTTTGCAGGATACACGTACGCGTGGACCTTTTCCGTAAGCGCATCGTAAGTCTGTGTTTCAATAACGCATAGTACCGTGAGTTGTTTGAACTTAATAAAATGAAAATAAAAATGTCCGTTGCCGTATGAAATGATGTATGTTACAAAAGACATGTCTGCTGAAAAAGCATGCATTCAGACATGTGTTGTATGGATGGTGTTCCGGTAGACTGGACAGAACAATTGAACGAAAAAAATCACGAAAAAGAGTAAAACAAGAGATATCTATAACAGAAAGAGGCAACGTTTCCGAAATAGAAGCAAACAATGCTTCGACGTTGAATAAATGAATTCGGAATAAATATTTTTTTAACTTCAACGTATCAGTCTGCAGGTTTAGAATTTTTAATAATTCATCTCGACGTCCAAGATGGAAAACACTCACCCGATTTCAAACTATGTTCGTTTAAAACGGACTGTTGATTTTGTTCGATATTTTCTTAGCGCTCGTGCATATATTTTTCTATTGAAAAATATTAAAATCCTTTCTTCTTAACGGTCCGTATAGTAAATTAACTCCGAGCAAAGTTTACCCAAAAAATACGAAGAAAAGAAGTGGAATAATACATATAGTAAATAAAATTAACAATGTTATCCTAAGTGCAGAGGGCGAGATCGTTAAAACGAATCGAACGTATTAACAAGAAAAAAATTGCTGCATCAATTATGATCTGATTCGACGAGAAAGCATCAGTCAATAAACGTGATTCGTTTTGTAATCAATCGTTCCCGAGCGACTCGGAATGGATTCCCGGATTGACCTCCTTTCATGTCCAACTTATATTTCCTTACGACCTCTCGTTTAATTGGACAAATACTATCTCGGTCGAATACCGATGCGGATACCGTCTCCCTTCGGCTTCGCCATCAACGTACGGGCTCCCCTTTTTTCAATTACCTTTCGTGGGCTTCGGAGCCGGATAACATTTCAAACACTGATCGCCTCCCTTACGTTATCAATTACAATGCTCCCCGAGGAAAACCTTCAAACACCAGCATCCCCGTTATCTCGTTGTTCGCGTTTCTTTCATTCGCGTTACATCGTAAACCGTTCTCGCAAAACATCCCGAAACAGTTCGCGTGACATTTATTTGGTACCTTACCAACTACGCTATCCGAAATAACTGCAAGAACGCATTCTTGGACGATTCGGAAGCACGAGCAAAAAAGTTTTATCCATCTGAAAAACTACTGTGTAATAACACCGTAATATTCGTATCGCGCGTCCAAACAGAGGGCGATTTATTTAATTATTTCGATAATTAACTGGAAGCTCAATATTGAATGAAATCAGTAATGAGAGTTTGTACCGGAAAAGAAATCCAAATTATTGTAACGTGAATTACGATTAATTCGATCGCCGTTGCTTTTCATACGGATTTCATTTTGTTTTATTTACCAGCAACAAAAAATTTTTAATGAAACGTTTGAAGAACTAAAAATTAACCATGAGGCGATTGTTTCCTTTTTATTGATCAAATAATACACCGAGGATAGAAAGATTATTACCGTTGAACTTTTATACAAAGTGGGACGTTATTCACGGTATAACTTTTTGCTCTTCGTAAAAAGGAAAAATAGGTTGGAAACGTCGAATAAAGTTTTTCCGCGCGATGCTTTGTTTTCGAGAAAACGGAGTTTGAAAATATTGGATTGTGTTTATATTCGACTATGTTACGATAAAAATATCCATCCACCTCCCGTTCTTTATTAATAGTAACACTGACACTTTTACACCATGTACAAATCTGTATTTGTGCCTTTAAAAATTTACGAAAAATATATGCAAAAAGCTAACAAAATTTAACCAACGCTTCTCTCAATTTTAAATAATTATTCGATTAACTCGCCACGACTTAAAAACAGTTTATGTCGCCTACGTGCAATAAATTTTGCAGTGATCTGCACAAATAAAATGCAGCCCTGTCTGTTTGGAAGGGAAATTATTTGAGGTGCCAACCATCAAATATATGATACGTTTCTTATCGTTGCTTATACAGCACACAAATAACGAAGATTATTCAAGATTAATATACAAGTTTTCGATAGAATCGATAGTAACCGTGATATCACCCCAAACCTTCCTGTTTTTAATACGCTACGAGGATGAATAGCAGCTAAAGCCTCGTTTATTTGTGCCGCAGAACAAAAAAGGAGGAACGTATATCAGGAAAAGCTTAAATAATTTTGGTAACAAAACGATATTTCCTGTCGTGAATAACACTGGATATTTCGGTCGCTAGGATTATAAGAATAGCTCATCAGAAGCTCGTCTAAAGGTCAGAATGTATATAACTGAATTTCTTTTTTCGTGGGCTATAACACGACGTTGACGAAAATACACCGTTCGGTTCAGAAAGATATCGATAATTACGAAACCTCGAAAAATACAATTCTGAAATCACTGTTTTTCGTCGCATTAAAATTTTTACTGAATTCTTGAAATAAGTCGACAATCTTTCATTTATCCTTTTAGTTGTTATTCACATTCTTCTACGAGAAAAATTCTCCGCAGTTCCAACCCTTCTATGGATCGCAAGGCGCTTCGCCTGGGGATCGCATCCCCTACTTTCGAAAACACTGCTATAGACATTTACGCGTATCATAAAGAATGCCGGAGATATTATATATTCCAATGTTAAGTGACAGCTTTCGTATACACTGCCGCTCAAATATTTGGAGCACTCTTTGATCTTTATAGAAATCAAGCCTTTCCGTACACACATATTCATCAAACGTTTTACTATTTTCTGCTGAAAGGACATTCCTTGCACCCGATTTAAAATAAACATTGCACATCGTAAATGTGTTTTATAAAATATGAAATGTTTCGAAATCGTTTTGCTAAATATAGAAATATATCTCTCGTCGATGAATTGTCTAGTTATATAGCGATTTTTAATTAACATATAAGGATAATATTTTCGGTAAAATATCTATGAAACCTACAAGAAAAATACCATTTATTTACCTACGTCCGTCGCTCTGATTTTTCAACAGATTTCAGTTATATTTGATTTTGATGTCTGATAGTGTGTGGGGGACCGGGAACTGAAATTTTTCAATTATACTGTGCAAATTTTGATACAGGCAGGCAAGCAAATTACAAGTATATCTCTTCAGCGTGCAACGAAAGTTCAACGAAGTATAAATTCGGACCGAACGAAATACGAGACATTTATGGACCTGTCCGTAAGTCGAAAGATTTAACTTCGTCCTTCTTTCTCTGTAATTGCAAGTACCGAACCATTTTTTAAATCAAAACTTCTCGACTGAATTTTCAAACCATTAACAAAGCACCGAGATTATTAAAGAAGCGCGCAGAATAAAAAGAAACATTATCAATTCCATTTCTTATTTTACGGTAGCTCGCGAAGCGTGCAACGCAAAGGGTTTCCCCTCGTAAATAAATAAAATAAATAATTTAATTAAACCGCCCCGAGGAGCCACGAGGTCAAAACTGCTGCCGGGACATAAGTTAAACACGGTTTAAACGAACAACACCGTACGCAAGCACGAAAGATCAACAGTTGCTAAGGGTGGAAAAACCCGGTGACGATCCACGGGCAGGACGGATCTAAAAATTGAATTTTCCATACGATCGGTGGCGAACGCGAGATAAGAAGATCCCCCGAGATGGACGCTCGACGACCTAATTTGGCTGACGGAAGGTGCCATTAAGCGGGCCTAAGGATTGCTCGTAATTAATTCGTCCGGACGCGACGGTGGTTAGGTCCTCCCGAGAGGAAGTCCGAAGGATCCGACGCCTCCGACGCCGCCGCCTTCGCCGCTCCCGACCGCTTTTGTCTTTCTCGTCCGACGGGGATCCGCTGGCGTCTTCATCGCGCCGCCATACGCCTCTTTTCCTCACGGACCATCGGGCGAAGTTCGTTCGCAGAGTTTAACCAGGGCTCGCTATCGACCTAGCCGAGCAACCCCGGCGTCTGCGTCGATGTCTGCGTCGCGCAGACGCCCCGACACGGGCCGGGTGGTTCTCCAATCGATTTCAGATTTTCCAGCATAACGAGGCCGACTGCTGCCCAAAAATTCCTCCGCGCGCACCTTCCCTCTCTGTCCCTTCTTCGACGCGGGGGCGGCTGTCAACCCTTTTTCCGCCCTCTCTGTCTCACACGCCCCCTTTCTTGCTCTTTTCCGTTTCCCTTCACGGGTTTTCTGGCGGACCAAAGTGGCCCCCGCAATCGATTGTCGATACAGATAATTGGGGTATCCGGCGGCGCGCTCCGCCATTGAAAATTTTCGTTCTCGCGCCACCCCCCATCTCCCCCGCCTCCTCCTCCCACGGATCCGGCTTTTTGTTTCCGCGCGACGCTGCCCCCGGAGGAACGTTCGCGCGTAATCCGACGGATCCTTTATCGGGCACGCGAAAGAAATTTCCGCGGGAGTAATGCGATTCATGGAACCGGATGTACTTGTTTTGTACTTACCGCTTTACAAAGCGAGAGATCTAATTTAAAACCGTGATAAGGGATACCCGCGGGAATATCTTCCCTGCGATTTGTCTTTCGGTACCCTCTCTCGCCGCCTCGAGATGCTTTCAATTTACATTTATACGGTTTTAACGCCAGCTTCGGATAATGCTCTTTCGCCCGTTTCACGCATCTGTTATAGTAATACTGTGTTTATTAAAATATATGTGTCGGGGAATCGTTGAACGATCAGGAAGAATGACTTATAACTCGTTTCGTGGTATTCAATATTTTTAACTAAGCAACGAAGGAATTATTTAAAAAACGAATACGAAACCTACTTACTAATTCGATGTACATTATTTTAGTTACGTTCCTGAAGAAGGGAAAGATACAACATGTGGATCGAAATGTTGAGAATGTTTAAGTACATTGCCATAAAGTACAATCGACCCTCGACTTACGGTGATTCACAGATGCACAATTATACTCCTACTTGCGTTCTTATACATATTTTGTAGGCGTACAGTACATCCATTAACTGGGGTTCAATTACCGGAGTTTTGATTATCCACGGTATTGGTTCTCCGGGGCTCGATTATCCAGTGTACTAGGAGTATGTATTTTGACTAGGGTTTGCAAATTTACCGACATTTTCAATTATCGGTAATTAGGTAAAATGTTCGCTCGTATTCATCGATAATTCTCCAGTATTTCTTACTTTCAAGGAAATTGTGGATGTCGAACGCGGAACAACGTACGTCGATACGTTAAAAACATTTTATTCGAGTATAATCGAACGTTACGAAAGGAATAGAAACGAGTGTCTATTTGAGACACACGTATAATATAAAATATAATAAACGAACAAAGAACGACGATGACTTTTATCCACTTATAATTTTCACAGCTGTAATTGATTTGATTGTTTCTGATAAGGATTGCAACTAAATTTTTACAGAAAAATACGAAATGTGCATAGTGTTAGAGTCTAAGGTTTCGACGGGGTTTAAGTGTTTTATCGATGCACGAGAAAGTCCTATAATATTTATTTAAGAACGAAAAAACGTAACGGAATAATATCACGGAGTAACTAGAACATACATAGCGAGCCAGTTAAGAAATCTGCAGAGGAGCAGACAATGTTTGCGTGTGAGCGCATTCTGGAGATGGATTCATTACAGGCATAGTTGGAGTATGGAAGGGAAGGGCAAAGATTTATGTCCTGCGTAGATTCTTACGGAGAATACATATATAGAGAAACTAAACTCGGTAAAGGAGGTCATATTGTTCTACAGTTCTCCAATCTTTTACTGATTAAATTTACTGTGCACATAAGATTATACACATATTGTTATATCAAAATAATATGCATAATGTTCAGGCACAATGGCTGCTTTCCAACGTATAAAATTATTACACAAACACATATAGATTAAGATAAGCAAGCAATAGGGAATTCAGGATAGGAAAGAACGTAAATATCGTGATGGACAGTATAAAAGATTTTCTTGAAGTATAAACAATGGTTTTAAAATCAATTTCTGGTACATTGGAAATGCGAAAGATTTGAAATGATGAAACGAAGCGAATGAAATCCACGTTATTCTTCTAATAATTCTCTCGAATATCTTCGATTAAACCTTTTGCATAAATATCGTTTGATAATTATGTATATCGGTTTGAGAAACGTACCTGTTGCAAGATATTTGTTAAAAATCGACCAAAGACGTCGATAAAACTCGTGTTGATTGTGTCAACAATTTCTTCGACGCTAATATTGAAATTCGCAATACCCAGAGGGTTGCTATGCTCAAATTCAAAGTGAACAGATTTATCATTCGCAAAGCTCGACGCGAAGAAGTTAGCAAAAGGTTTTGCAACGATCGACGAACCCATTTAGCGAAACTCGTTACGAAAAAATGTCCACCACAGCGTTAACGAAATACCAAAAGGCATTAATGTTGTTC
This sequence comes from Colletes latitarsis, assembly GCF_051014445.1. Taxonomy (NCBI): domain Eukaryota; kingdom Metazoa; phylum Arthropoda; class Insecta; order Hymenoptera; family Colletidae; genus Colletes; species Colletes latitarsis. Next base: position 48,656,635 of record NC_135134.1, read on the forward strand.
AGAATTTTAGCCGCAATGGACAAAACGTACCTAACGTACCACTCGTTAGATAATAGCTCGCAACCTTCGTGTAAATGCGAGAAAATTACGTAGTCGGAAGATGAAGCTTTTCCTCGCTCCGTGCAAAAGATTAATTTATGCTGGGAATCAAATAGAAAAATTTAACTTTCCACCGGTGTACGCTTCAAGAACGAAGGTATTAACGAGAGAGTTATATAATCATGCAGAAGAGGACACTGTATCATTTGCACAATGGTATCAAAGAGCCTAGTATCCCTAATAATCACCTCTCCGAAAATTATATTTAACACTGACCGCGGATATTAACTCCGAAAGTTACGTTTATGAAAATCGTTATAATACGCTGGAACTCGCTTTTTACGAAAACTTTCGTATTATTTTAAATCGTCGCGGATTATCGACGCGTGGAGTTTCTAAATACGTCGATTAGAATAATTCTGCTCGAAAGAGTCGAGGCGGGATCGAATTCCCGCGAATCCGAAGGTTCAACAAACATTTCATATTTTCATTTTCGGAATCCGGAAGCGCAATGCCGCGGGGCATTCGACGTAACAACGCGGAGACTTTCGACCAATCGGCGGAATTATATCGATATCCGATGCGAGCCGGAACGAGGAACGAAATAAAAAGCAAACAGTGTCGGTCGGTTTCGAGAATCAGGAAAATCCGTCTCTCTCTTTCACTCTCTGCCCCTTTTTCGTTCTTTCCGGTTGTCCCTTCGCGGCACTCCGACCCCGGTACCCCGTTTCATGTTTCGAGAAGATAGTAGAAACGTCCCGATTATGGTCAGACGTGTCCCGCATATATTCCCACATCTTTCAGCAGTAAAGTGATCGCTATCGTTTCTCTTTTACCTCTATCATGATCCTGACACGTTCGACCCTGCCGGTATCAGTACAGAGGCGATATATGTCTGAAAAGTGCCACGGGATTTTCCCCGGAAACTACGGGACTCGGCTGAATTTGTAATACAAGGCAATCGATAGTCGAGTGACTGAGAGAGAGAGGAGGAGAGAGAGTGAGGTCTCTCGACGAGTCAACCATAGACGCGATCGCGCCTCGAACGCGACGGTTCTGTCTGATTTTCGAATGTACATACGTCCTCTCGCTTAAGACTTCCGGTACACCCGTACCCTGAGAGAAAAGGTGCAGCTCGATGCTGTTTTTAAATCCTAACCTCAAACGCGAAATAGATTTTTCGAGAATGACGGGAACCATCGTGTTTTCCAGTCAACTTCCGCGCGAAAATGTACAATTTACCCGCAGGAATTTTAAAGCTGAAAGTGTCGGATCGAACGATGAAAGGTTTTTAACTACGGGAAATAAAATAGCTATTTAAATGGCTGGGAACGAGAGGAACGCGACAATGAAGGAGAACAGTATTGATTTCTGTTTAAATGTCGAAATGCATTTTTCGAAATTTTGTGCCGAAGTAGCGATTCTATAAATAGAAATTATTTAATTTTTTACGAGAAAATAACATGCATGATCTATCGAGTATCGAGACTTTGGAACACCTGTCAGTAGATTAAGTCGATGGACAGGAATTCTTGAGAATAACATATGATTCATTCGAAATTAGGAATAATACCAGTGTTATATTGACATTATGCAGGTATTATTTCGGTATTACTGATGAGATCTGAGGTCTGATGAGATTATTACGATATAAACAGCACTCGATTTTCTTTTGGTCGACAGACTAATACCACAAAACCAATTGCATCGTTTGCATCAATTTTTCCGTTTGACCGGAACTTTTATTCTACCTTGGAGAAATACAAGTATCTCATTTAAATAAAAATTCCAGCGAAAACAAAAAAAAAGACAGTCAAAATATTATTGTTATCCCATAACTAATTGAAAATTTCAACAATCTCGTGGAAACTCTGGCGAGTAGAGTGCACGCGTAACACAAAACCATTTTCGTCGGTGCCATAATACGGTCGGAGAGGATAAAATCACCCTTTGAGAAAAATTTAGATTTTTCTTTCGCGCGGAATACCTTTGGAACGGTGAAAGGTATTGGAAAAAAATTAAAACAAAAGTTGCAACCTTCTTACGCGTTTACTAAACTACGTTGAAATAGTTGTCGAAAAATTCGAATGCTTCGAGTTGTTTCCACCAACGATCCAACATTAAAGTTAATTAAATAAAAAACCTTTGAGCGATAGTTTTCTACCTTTTTCATGCGTACGATAAATGTACGTGTTCTGCTCTTTGTTCAAATAAAGAGAGCCTCTGTTATCCAATTTAAAGAACGTTTTAGTCATTTTAATTAACAAAATCCCAAGCAGATTTCAATTACTTAAGCGACAAGGTATATATTTGCTGCTGCATGAAAAATATAAACTATTTAATACCAATGAATGGCGTGTCTGAAAGTAATAACAAAATACATGCACCGCTTATAGCGTTATCTTATTAAATAACATTGCAAATCGCGCAATAAATACGATATTGCATAAAGCTATATTTTAATATTAAATGACGCAGGACCGCGTTGATGTCGATAATCTTGTTGAAGTTTTCGATGTATCTAATGCGAACGGATTTCGTTTCTGTCCATTACCATTTTATTATACAAGAGGCTTCAAAAATAGGTCGCCGATATCGTATTCTACTCTGCCTAACGATATAAAAAAAAGCTCATAAATATAACAAATTCTTCTTTCTCAAGATATAGTCACTTTTTTCCACCGAGACACAAAAATCTGTATCTTCTTTCGAGGCACGATTTCGTCGTCTGAAACCACATTATAGCACCAATGTAAAATGGTTTCGAGTTATGGATTAACCACTCTCCTCGCACTCAATGTTACAGAATCGTCTGAATTTCCGAGTTCGTGAACTTCACTTATCAGTCCTCTTGGAACTTCCACTCTATAATTCTTATCAACGACTCTCGCTGTATAAGTGGGTTCTTATGAAACATTCTCGATGATATACACTACCGACCAAAAGTATGAAACGAATTAAAGATTAAAGCGTACAGGAGTTAAAACGTAGTCGGAACACAGGACGAGGTTTCAAGATAAATTTACTTTACTGGGTTACGTGTTCAGTTTATGTTATATTACTGTAAAAGAAATTCGACAACCCGATTAAACGTAAATAAATTTGTTTGGTGCATTAAAAACTTGAGAAGATAATAAAGTAAAATAATTATCTCGGTGCGTGTTTAACCATTATTGATTCAAACATGCGTAGGACCGCGACAGCCATTATAATCTGAACGAAGATTAAAAACATTCTTTCGCGCACCCTACTTTGAGAAACACTGGTTTGAAGTGTCATTCGACAAACTGTGCCGTAGCTAAGTACACGCGACCTCGACGAAAAAATTTTGTTCCAAATTTTTGACTCGCGTGTACACGAAAAATCACCCCCTTTTCAGTTGCAACGCGATACCCGTTGAATTCTAAATAAATTAGTATCCCCCGGTTGTGATGCTATTTTTTGCGTTCGCCGAGTACGCGCCGACGTATCGAACATTCTTTAGAAATTATTAGGGACTTCGCCGACCTTCCAAAGACTCTAACGATGCTAACGAGTAACGGCATATAGAGAAGCTCGCGGAAGAAAAAATATTACCTAGGAAAAAGCAGAGCGCGCTAATTATTCTTACCTCATAGACTTAGAGGCAAATTTGAAACGCGAATCAATAACAGACGCCGTAGATTTACGTAGATTCCAAATGTGGACATAATAATTTCAGGATCCCAAAAAACTTAATATTCGACACGATTAATATCGTATTTATACATTTAAATACGTTTACAGGGCGCAAACTCTATGACACTTTACGTAACGCTATCCGTCTACAGTCTACAATGTCTTTCAGAGTATTTCATCGATTTGCTACCCAAGGACTATTTGTACACACTGTCCCGTCTTTATTTTCCTGGAAGTTGAAGTACAGTTTCCAAGTGTTCGAGTCGCTTGTTGATTGTTTTTGTGGCATACTGTCTCTGAAACTGCAAGATTTCCAATACTAGACGCTACAGCAAGGTAATGCCTCGCCGTTCCTACGACACAAACATCCAGCGAAAGATTATTTTCCGACGCTGGCAATAATGCCGCTGCTACAGGGACAATATCGTTGGCGGAAAAACCGGAGCAATTACATTCATTTCGAATTTGTGCGAGTTAAAATTCTACCTTGATTTGCATTTTCCAAGATGCCATTTTTCTTAGCTATAAATTCGGTTAATAAATCTCTAGGAATTTGTGGCAAAAGACAATCGATAGTAAACGCGGAAGAGGAGATTCCACAACGACCAAACGGATCGCTCACCGCCCCGTTTAAGGGTTCTCGAACGATCCACGTGTTTTTTTCAATTTCTCGTCGTTGATCGTGCGGGAAACCGAACACGAGTATGTACACCGTGTACGACCGCGTGCACATCCTCAAAGGCTCGTAAGCGTCGCGTAAATATTAAAGCACTTCAAGTCGAGCGTAACAAATATCGCGCTAGAATTTTAATTTTCAATATTGCCCCGGAATTTCCGATGCGCCCGGGCCCCGTGTCCCTCCGACGTCGTCGATTTCGTATCGTCGCGCATGTTTATGCATTTTTTTATTTGCATCCGAGCCGCGACTCCCAAGGCTTACAATTCCCCCGCCTCGTATGCGATTACTCCCGTCCCTGGGCGCACGGGAACTTCTGATTGCGATCAATCAGCTTTTGCTGCTTCAGATCTTCGCCCGGAGGAACAATAAAGCTGACGTTCGCCAAACGCGTCTGTGACCTCCTTTTGTACTTTCGTCATTGTTTACGGCCCGGAAAGCAACCACGGAAAGGAAAGTACGTATGCGCGTTTCCAACCGTCGTATATCGAACCGTTTCGATCGTTACTCGAATTCTTACGCCGTTTCCGTGTTTATGGATACAGTTTGATCATCGTCGAGAGGACCCCCCGTGGGTCGAATCCTATTTTTCCAAATCAGCCCCGTTAATTTTTATTGACTCCCCGGAGGCGTCGTCGCCGTCGGGGGTGTTCGTGCTGTACGAAGGGAGGATGGAAATTCAATTTGATTCGATTAGCGGGGAACCAGAGAAGGAGAGGGGAAAACAATTGCGGCCGTGTCACGAATTCTCGAGTGACCTAGTCGCCTCGATGATCACGGACCGAGATTTCGACAGTCATTTGATACTGGCCTTGCAGAGAGAGACAGGGGTGTCCTCCTGACAGATGCCGAGAGAGAATCGCGATTTCCGGTGAAAATTTTCTGTCCGTAGGAAACAACCAGAGACGCTGCCCAGCGATCGATTTGACGTCGATATTATTATTATTCTTTAATTTCCACGGTCGCAGAAATCGGGGGAAAAATTCGTGTATCAGAAAAAGAAATATCGAGACGCTCGAATAGAAAAGTGTTCGGATAATCGAGGGTCCACCGTGCCAGAAATACTAATTTTTCGTTTCGTTATTTGACATTAAACCTTTGAATACTGAGATTTGCTCGGCATGCGTCGCGCGCAGAAATCTCGTAATCGTATTTATTAAGCATGTTCGCGAAATCGGCGTTCGCCACGCGCGTTGCATTGATCCACCGAATACTTATAAGCATCTATATCACCGAACGAGTTGTACATATTTCACGTTCGATCGTGTTTCTCGAATACCTATGAATTGCCGATTATATCGTTGAGATATCGATTATGCAAGGCAGGAATAAGTGAAATACAATGCAATGCATAATGCATCCTCCAGAAACGAATTATTACTTGGTTTGAAATAAATAAACACACGAGATATTGACACGCGGGATCCATTAATCTTGCAACGACGGTGTGTTGCGTCGTTGAGGTATTTTATTATGAATATTTGTTTAGAATTTTAAATGTCGTTTCGGTGATACTTAATCCTAGAACGACTACTGGAGTTTCTTAATACGAATTTATTATAATTCTCACAGATAACGTTACAAAGTTCACGTTACTCGCTGACTGTTCGAAGCTTTCCTTCGATAACTGAATCAAAGTCATTCTCAGCACTATTACTCTATTTTGCTCGGTCTTCTCGTCAGGCGGTACATGCAAGATAAGCAAGATCGATTCATGGGAAAAGAACGCTACCTTCCCGGTAATTGAACAGAAGCGAACCCTCTTCGCAATCAGTTAGCAAAGTAGTGCTATATTTTCACTTACGTATAAAATATATGACTCGATTCTTGATACCATTAATTCCCTATGTTTAGTGAAACATTTATAAATGTAGAATACTATGTGTCCCATTTACAATAAAAAATATTTTGTCTAGTACTCGATATAAAATACTACCTTCTATTCGATTATTAATTTTCACATTTACGTGTTTGTAACATCTCTAAACGATGCTTTTAATTTTATGACAATATTAAAAGTATCTGACTTTTGTGCTAGTAATATTATCGATAATTTCAAACACATTTTGATCTTTCATACACGCTGAATTTTACGTTAAATTCAGTTTATCGATAAAAAGTAGAACGTGCGATATAAAATACCAAAAATATATAATATCAGAGCTTTATTATTAGTATCGCAATCGAACATCTGATACAAAATTTTCCATATTTGTTCGTTTATAAACGTTAAGCGACGAGTTTGTAGCTTCATACATTCCACTTGCATCACCATTTGATGTTACGCTCTTCTATATCCATATTTACGTATTTGTATTCTTTATGTACGCGCGGGCAGGATCCTCTCAAATTACGAAAAAAAAACCTATACGCGAATGGATGATACATTTCCATTAAAAAAAAATTAATCTTCGTATGTACCGAAAAAAAAAATAACAACGCAAAAATCACATGACGAAAAATGGTCGAAAATTTTTCGCGGATAGAAACGAAAGCATGGAAATTTTATCGGGAAAATAGTACCTTGTACGCGATATAATCCACATAAAAGAAGGTTGTCGATGCGATCGTACACCGTAACAACGTTATTACGTGAGTACGCTTTCGTTCGAAGCAACGTCTATCGACAATGTCGCAAGATTCTATAATATTCTGACGCGGGAAACGGATTTATTGAACCAAAAATAATTTTAATTCTGTTAGCCAGCTATCGGGTAAACGATGAAGTTTCGAACGACGCGACATTACTTTGACAAAGCCAATTAAAATTGTTTCTCTAAAGAACGCCTGATATTCGTCTCGCGCGGAGTTTCCGCGTGCTGCCCTTCGGCAACGTTCAATTTTATTAAATTAGTGCTTACTTTGAGCATAAAGACGAGCGTTCGTGAGTTTCTGTTTAAAATCTATTAAAACCGGCGAGTACGTCCGCCCCGCCATTACCGGGCCGCGGAGTGTATCCTTTTAATAATAATCGCCCATGTATAACACGCCGACCATACTCTTCGTAGCAGTTAACGTGTTATAGTTTATTTGCAAAAAAACCTCCTCGAGAAAGTTTTAAAAAACATACTTCACGCTAGGATGCTCCCTTGAAATACCGAATAAATCTTAGAAAGTTATACGCAAACAAACTCCAACACGACACTAATGCAATAAAAGAGACACTTAATTTTTTTGTATAAAACGAGAACGAACTTTAATACGTTGTATTATATTGAATTCGACGATCGTCCATCGGATTTGTAAAACGATATTTATTGTCTGGGACCTGTCAGACACTGGCGGAGTACCCAGATCAAGGAAAATATCAGATCAGACGGAAACGAGGCCACTAAATATTTCGCGCCGCGCTTATTTGCTGGAAACAAATGCTTTCCGGCTGAATAATTGGACCGACCTAATTCAAAAGGGTTACTAATTACAGTAAAGATGTTATCTCGTTTGTACGCGGCCAAGTAAATATAATACGCGGGGTTCATCTCCTTCGGCCTTGTAAAGGCTTATCTTTTGCGCGAAAGTTTCACGACCGTGTAAAGGGTGTCCCAAGAGACTGGAGCTAAATTTATACAGCTTACGTAAGGAGGTCGGGGCGGGTAAAAAATTAAATTTTGCCAGATCTGAATCTACCAAATCCTTACCGTCGTTATCCATGAGCGTAAAACAATGTTTCTTGTTTAATAATTACAGAACTTAAATCGGTAACGTTCGTCGCAGTAATCTTTCTAAAATATTGGGTCATTCTTAATTTGCTTTAGGTTCGACGTTAAACAATTTAATACGAAAAATCACACTCTTGTCTGGAAGGGTTTGACGAGTTATCGACACAGAAACAAATTATTGTCAGTTACGGTTGCGTAAGTTACAACAGGTATTCCAAAATTCTCTATTCTCCGAGGATACGTACGCTTCCAGCTGAAACCAGCCTGTCGATTTGTTTCAAACAGTTCTGGCGTGTTACAAATTGTCGTGAATCTACTTTGAACACGCTCTGAAAGCTCATTCTCATTTGTTTCCGTGCCAACGACTCGTTCAAGTAGTTATGAAACTGATAACAATTTTGGTCATAAACGAAAATCTATTATAAATCGCCAGGGAGCTTTTTACTTAAAACGTTTAAACAGATCGATGTTTATTTTAATATTCTTCGAATTTGAACCATCGATAATACGCTTTGAAATTATTCGATAGAAATTTAAAATATTTACGACGAATCGTTGATTATCCGTTTCTCGTTATTTTGATTTTAACGATGTTTCGCGTATCGAAAACGCGTTTTTAAAATTCAGAAATTGTCGATGTTATGGGAATTATAATATAACAACGTGCAGGCAACTTGAAGCGCGCAGCGCACGTAAAGTGCATGTTTAAAGGTTCAACACAAAGGTAACTCAGTTTATTCATTAATATCCTTATTTGCATTTTGCAAAGGACGTGATGCAGTTAAAGTAATCATTAAATTTTATATCGCGAACCACGTTATACTATAGACAATTGCTTCCGCAGATAAAGCCATCGCGTGTCGCGATGTTCAACTTTAACGTCGTTTTTCTGGAAACTACTTTTCCCTAACTGGCGGCCATAAAAACTTCAATACCAATTAACCAATCTTCGCGAAATTTCGCACATGCAATCCGCGTATCTCTAATCATTCTATTACTATTTTTAGAAGTGTTTTTACTTCCCGGTGAAATTTACCTATTTTCCTTCGAAGCGTTTTCGTTTCAACAATTAACAATAATTCGTTCTGTTTGCACTGTCATGAATATACTCGCGCTGAACCAGGAAAGCACGCAATTTTATTGTTTTAGAGTCGATGGAATTTTTAAATAAACAGATATTAAAATAGCGTCTTTTCATTCGTGGGACTTCGGACAACGTATCTACTCAATTATTTATTACTTTTTTATGAATACAAATACACGTTTCCTTGAATAACAAAATTTCAAAACGGTATTATTTTTATGCGAAAATATATAGAAAAATTTAATAACAACGAAAACATTTTCGTTGATTATTCATGCGTGCGTTTACGATTGCATTTTTAAATAACCGAGTCCTGTGAATAGTAAAAACGTGTTCAACCGTCGCTCGGTTACCCTTAGTAATCCAAATATGTATAATTATCGTAGGTAATAAAATGCTAAAATACAAATATGTGTACCTGTCGAATAAAAAGTTTCCTCAATTCTATTTGGACAGTGAAATTAACTCCACCGTTTAAACAACCCGCACGCTCGAAGACGATGGAAAAATACGCGTGGAACAGTCGTCGAAGACGTTTCTCTCGGGTTATTAAAGAAAAATTCTCAATAAAAGTATTTGCTACGCGTGTTCGTACAAAGTTTCGCCACCCACTCGAGCTGTTCGGGTTCCCTGTACAAATTCGACCCCAAACGTATACTTGCGCACATACTTTGTTTAATAACGTTTTCATAACCTTTTGAAAAGCAGCTCGGCGCAACCCAGCATCCGCCCCAATTCCTGCGCCTCGCGCCATCCATATAAATAGACCGTCTTGCAACGAGCGTGCACGGAACGTTATTCGCGAACAGTGCGAGAAAAGTATCAGTTTCGTTTAATTAAACTTCATTTTTTCAACGAAACCCGAGCACGCGGTTCTTCCTGTTTGCACGTTCGGTCAGAAAGGGTATCTACGAACGTTGAACGGCAACCAGAAAGGATTAATTGACCCCGCCGCGAAAACCGCGGGAGCCTCTGTTTCCGGAAATCGAACGCGCTTGGCGCGTATTAATCGTCGTTTCTTTTCCACGCGGCTCGATCAGTTTCCATCAATCGGCCGGATTAAATGAAACGTCGATCGCAAATCACATTCGAGAGCGCTATGGAGCGCGCATATTACGCGTTCCCGTTTTGACGAGTCCGCGATAGGCAAAGCTCCCGATATCTCCGATCACGGCCAGCGATGCTGGGGCGGTATTAAATCTCCATTGTCCGGGCCCACTGTCGATACTTCTGCATTACGTTCGACGCTGTGTATTCGCGCGTCGGCTTGGTACAATTTGTAAAGCATAAATTTACTTTGATCAATGGCCGATTCGACGCCTACGCCCGACCATCGCTCGAAACTATCCGCGAATATGCGAAACCGTGTCCCTGAAAAATTCACCTCAAGACTCGTTACTTTATGGAGGGGCTAAGTTTCAATAGTAATCTTCGAAATTTAATTGGAAACAGGTCACCCTTCTTCCTTGTATTTTAAGAAATATTATCGAATTGTTTCTCTAAGTTGGGAATACTTTAAAATATTGAAACGTTATCGAAAAGCTAATTTTTGGATTTATAAATATTTGACATTACGCTTCTCAAACTTATATTTGTAAAATAAAACGGCGAAACAAAGGTGCTACGTATGTATTTAGAACCAGAGACTCTCATTGAAAATTATTCTCAAATATAGAACAAAGTTCTCGAAAATCTTAGAGGCAACGACCCAATTAAGCTTCAGACGTATTCCGGTGTTCTGTTTCTACGGAAAATACTCCGAGCGTCGCAAACATAGGAAACACAAAGTACTTGCCCGTATATTTAAATAATTATTTACATGGTACGACCGCTGCATTGGCTTGCTCTGTGTGCATGAACTATTTGCTCGGGTCCCATTGTCAATACTCCTGCATGACGTTCGCCAGTGTGTGTATTTGCGCGTCGAATAGGCACAGTTTCTAAAGAATAAATTTACTTTAATCCGCGGCTGATTCGGCGCGTACAGGCCATTCCACGCCAAATCGATCACTTTTGTGCTCGACGTTAGAGACTTTATTGAAACTGAAATACGTTGCAGTCGGCTGGGGGGGGACAATAGTCGGGTTTAAGTTGTCGTTCCGCCGTGTTCGAAATTGCTTAACAAAAACACAGACAACCGCAAAGTCAACGATTTTCATCGATTTGTACGAACACCGACTTCGCCAATAAATTTTTATCTCCGGAACCGTTAGATCCGCTATCTTTCCCATTCTTTGAAGCATTCGTAAAGGTTCTTTTAAATTTCCTAAAGCTAAACGTTTTTAAATCGCGATTTGTTTTCCATCTTTCGGAGAGCAACGTTTTCTATTGCATTATTTCACCGGTATCGTCAACGCGGAAGAACGTTCTTATTAAATCTTTTTCCTTCCCCCGACAAAGTCCTGTTTCGGATTTGGGACTCCACGCAACCATTGTTCCATATTTCATTTTCGAGCGTTTCACGTGTCCAGCTATATAATATAATCTTTCTATCGACCGACACGATCGATAGATAATATCAATCTTAACGACAAACGCCTTTATTAAGCGAAACAAAGTCCTGATTTATCCAGGAAAATATCTAAGATGGACGGGGTTATGAATTAATAAAATATTTAGATAATTGTGCGCGAACAAAGCGTTAGATGTTAACATTTTTGCGTTAGACTCTGGTGTGTTCGCACGTCGGCCCGGTTCAATTTGTAAAGCATAAATTTACTTTGATCCGTGTCTGATTCCACGCGTACTCCCACCCTTCTGCGTCGACCATCCCCCAGAGTCGAATGGGCTTTCTCTCCCTTTCCTACGACCGATAGCGCAATACGACCAATCACGGGGGACAGAGCAATTCGTTCGGCAAATTAGGTTAAATCTGAATCTTGGTGGTCTCGTTTCCCCGCGGGCACTCGCCATCGATTATCCACGCGCACACAAGCCCCCTTCGGGGGTAGCTTCGAAAGAAAGGGACAAAGGGAGGAACCGAGAATGAATGGGAGCGGAGCGTGTCCGGCTGAAACGGAAAAGGAAAGATGAATGGTGGGATATGAAAAATTATTAGGCGTGTCCATGAGTGACGTAATGATTTTTTTATGAGCATGAAAAATCGTTTTTCTGTAGCGTACGACGCCGCGCCGCAAATATTTTTCCGACCGAATCTCGTCCCCGTTCAGAAATATTTATTTATTTTTATTCTTTACTAGGAACGACGTACGACACAGATCCATAAATACGAAACGAACGAAGCAAAAACGCTAACGAGTGATAAGCGACTGAATGTGACTGAAAGAATTTTTCGAGAAAAATAATTTCGCTGTTAGTCAGAATTTCGTACGATTAAAATTCTCGAGGAAATAAAACGTTGGGTCGAAATGTCGAAAATAGAAACTTGCTCGTTACACTGTCGTTGTCTGCGTTTTTCAGAATTTTTAACAATTAATTCCCTTCTAGTTCGTCCCCGATGAACTCTAGAAAATCTGTTCGATGGTACCTTGGGTACTATCGCTTGTAACTCTTCCATATCCTTTTGCATAATTGCGGAATCTCTTGCCTTTCCATATTCAGTGATTGCAAACGAGAGTCATAGCACGGTACAGAGCCGGAACAATTGGTTTTGTAACCAAGTGTTTCTTAACACTCCTTACCTTTTGATCTCCAACATTTTATCGGCGACAGGAGTGTTTCAGAGATTTCCAGTACGTGAAAATCGTACGGAACAAAATGGAAGAGAAAATGAAGAGATCGCGATATATGTACGTTCTACGTCGGATCTTTAGTATTGGTTTTAAAGACACTTGCGTCGCCCTAATGGAGAATAACGCCTCTTCAGCTCGTAAGTGCGCGTCTCTTTTCAATTAAAGTTCGCCACAGATGATCTATTGTCTGCAATGGAGCTCAATCGTAATCGTCTGGTTAGAATTGAGTAATTCGATGTGGTTTATTCCCGTGTCCCATCCAGCTTAACGACACCTTTTTCAGACCAAGTTTTATGTCCAAATTGATGCTTCATTTCAAGAGAGCAATTGCTTTTTCCCGAGAACAGTATAATACGTGATGCTTCATCTCGAATCGCAATTTTTCAATGAAACGAATTTTCTTCTACTTCCTTTAAGGAACTATAAATGCTTTCGCGGGATTATTTTCTTATAATATTCGTTTAAATCGAATTCATCCGATCAACGATGTTTTAAAAATTATCTACCAGCGATACTGACGTCTTTAGTTTAGGGCTTTCGTGCTCTTGTTAAGTACATAAAACGTTATAGGTGTAATATGTTTTTCGTCAGAGAGTATCATAAAATGAAAAACCTGTTAATTAACTTTACGGTGAATTTAAAACCGAATATTCGCGTAACGTTGTTTATGGACCCTACTATTGTAAAACCTTAGCGAATAGGTACAAATAAGGTCTTTCAAAGTTTATAATCTCGAAGTAAATTCAGGTATTTCTAATTCTACCACGTGAAAGACACACATTCATGGGATACCAAGTAATCCATTGCGAGTCCATACAGACTTTAAGAATCTACAATTTCAACACGAATATTCGTGCAAGACACGTTCCCTTTGCCTTTTGGCGCAGGCAATATTATAAACTGCCACTCTGAGACGACACACAGGCGGCAGTTATGATCTTTGGAATTTTTCATCCGCAAATGCTTGGAATCCGCAACGTCTTACTTTCGAACATCAAAAAATTGTGTCGTCGAGACAAAATAAAAATCGATAACGCCTACGCATTATTCGATTCTCGCGACACTTGATGTTATAATCAGTTAAATCGAACATAAGTGGAAAATATGAAAATTTCCTGGTATACGTGAAGTGTCGGTGGGTTTAGTATTAAACTAGACTACAGGTAGTACATTCATGCTACACTCACGATGCGCTATAACGTCGAACAAATTTACGACTTGTCACTCTAACGACACGCTCAACACCAATAACCAAAGATTTCAATCAACGGACAGTCAGCTTGATCGTAGCTGTCAGGATTAATAGATCTACGTGTTATCAACTGCCTTTGAAACATTTTATTTCCCTCCTTCCGATTAAAGCTAAATCTTTACTCGAGCTACTTAACCATAGAATACCACAGGGTAGAAGTAGGGTAGAATTCTAATTTATTAACGAGAACGTTCCTATTGGCTTTGTTCATATTATACATGGTCCTCGTCGGGAAAGCTTAACCTTTTGTACTCGGAAGCTTTTTCATTGTAGGTAACTAGCAACTCGACGCGGTAGATCTTCTTACTACTGGCAATTAATGAATTATAAAACAAATACAGGGTATTACGTTTAAGCGAGAGAATATACAAGCTTGTGGAATATTTCGCGAGGGAGAGATTGAAATTAATAAGAAAACAGTGTTCTTACAAAAGCTGCTTACAATATTTTATAAAATAAAACATTGGTCAAGGTGCACGTAAATATTTAGTTTCACGCCTACTCTCTTATTTAATTCTGTGAGAATAAAATCCTTGTTCGACCAAGAAAGGATTTCGTGGAGCTTTCCGTTCGACCAAATATCGTTGTCGTTGGTGGTAGTGGCTGGTCGCGAACGTGTCGGAAACCATCTCGTAGGTCGATCGGTAATTTGCGGAATTTCAAATGAGAAAGAAAATTTTCCTTTCTTTGCAATTTTACGGACTCGGTTGACCCCGGTGACATTAGCATCTCGAGTAGAGAAACCGTGTGGCGAATGAAACGTTAACATGGGAATGGAACACACTGTCGCTCGTCGGTATTAAAAATCATACGTTTGAATATTTAAGGTGGTGCTAAGGTAGATGATTAGTAATCTGCAATATCTGCTCAATTTTTACGCGACTCGTGCGCGAATTAATAATCTTGCGATTCCCTTCGCGCGATCGTTTTCAAATTTGTATTTTACGATTTAAAGTAGCACTTGTGGTCGAGGATAGACCGGAGTACATTTCAGAGGAGAGTGGTACTCTATGGTCAGGTATAGACTCGCAGTTTCGGATGTACCACGAACCACCGACACTGCACGGAGTTTCCAAATAGTCGCCCGTCTAATCCTCGGCATTCGGTCGATCCAGTTCAACTTCAGTAATCAGCCGAAATTCATTGTTATCTCCGCGACGGAATCGCCCGAGCCGTTTCGCCCGGTTGATCTAAATACATATTTTCATTAACGACGATCGATCCCGTGACGCTCGGGTTCGGCGGGCGCTAACGATAAAAGCAAAAAGCACCGCGGGAGGGAAAACTGAAAACGTTGTCAACGCCGCCGGCAAAAAGGACCATCGTCTTGGTACGTGGCTTCCAGAGCAGCAGACGTGGCCCGGTGACTCCGTCGGAGCCAAAAGAAAAGAAACGGTGCACGTACTCGTGGAGAAGAAGTGGCGTTGCCCATTTATCGGGACGATTTACTGTCTTCCCATCCCTTCGCGGCCCTCCCCCTCCCCCCGTTCTATCCCTCTTCCATATACCACTGTCCGTGAATTCGAACGGTTATATCACCGGAATTTCATTTCTGTCCGACCGCGGAACATTACCGTCCGTTCGTTCTGTCGCACGAGTTGTGAGAGATTTTCCTGCCCGGCTCACCGCCGCCCTCATAATTCCCCCCCTCCTTCATGGACCGCCGCGAATTCCCCGAGAACGACGTACTCAATAGCCAGCAAAAGACCACCCGTATATTTGTCGAAAATACCGAACGCGCGAGAAGAACCGACTGTTTTCGCGGCCATAATCCTCGCGTCTCTCCGCAAGGGCAAGAAACAAGAAACTTTTCCGTGTCCCTGTTGCGCTAACCTTTCTCGACGGACCGAGAAAACCACCTTCGTGGGACGTTTGGTCTTGGGGAGTAATAATTTTTGCTCGTTTATCAAACCTACGATACACTAACGAGAAGGACCGACTCGTAGAAACTGCAATGTAAATAAGGTCACAGACTATGACGACAAATTACCTGCTGAGCGTCCGCGAGAAGTTGACTGGCGAAAGGAATAAGGGTCCGACTGGTACCTAGGTCTCCACTCTGTTGTTACTATTAGCAGAAACGATCAGAGTGGGGATGAACTAAGCAAGCCAAGTGTTCCCCCCGCTACCCAACCTCTCGCGGACTCAAAAAAGTATTAGACAACATTTCCGTACAGCGCCAAACAAAGTTATTAAAAATGAAAAACAAATTTTTAAGAAAAATCGAAAGGGATAGGTGCCTAAATTTTTCGGCAAAAAAAAAATTTCGAATCATTCCAAAAAAATTATTTTTGGTTGCAGGGGTCGATTATAATCATTTTTGGTCAATATACATACTCCCGAAATCCTACGAACTTTCCAGAAAAAAATTCCTTACTGAAAATTGCATGCTTATATGTAAAGAATCATAACTCCTGAACGGATTGGAGGATTTTAATGTTTCGAAATGAAAACAACACATATGTAAAGTTAAATGCGAAATAACGTTAAATGGGAAGAAGACTCCAGTTGTTGTAACATTAATACGCCAGAAAACGTTTTTCCTCTACCACGAGTTGCACGCGCCGTTTTTAATAACTTCCTTTACTTAATCCGAGTCTCTGTTATATCCAGTGACCTTCTGCGAGTAAACTGAGAATGGTCCTACTAGAAATAGACGGTTGTAGAACGGGTTCCTTGTTCGGGTTTCACAATAGTCAAACATCTGTGAGCGTCAAGTGCCGGAACGGAATCAACTGACCACTCAAAGACCCTTCTCCCACTGGGAATCGCGCGTGGTAGCCATTCTACGAACAAGCTTGCAATATTGAGTTAGGAAATGGTAGGGATTTCCACAGAACATCCTTGAGCAGACAGTTAATTTTAATAGGACGATTTTCTAAGGTCAGAACGCTAAAGTTTGTAACGCGCTAGACGCGATTGTTCTCACCGTATAATTTTTGCAACGTTTCAACGTATTCAGGGCACAGCGAGTAACATGTTCGTGGTGTTCTACATCGATTTTAATGAAACTTTGCATACAAGTGGAGGAGGTAAAATTGATGCGCATTTATAATGGCTACGAAAGCTCGAGTTTGAGTGCTGAAAACACCTTCTAAAGTTTCATCCATCTAATGCTATTTTGGAAACTCTTGGAGTCCCTTAATTTCGTCTACGCCACAAACACGCGAAGCTTCATCAAAATCAGCGTGGGACACTTCACCGATGTTCCCCGCGAATAGTAACTTTCGACGCAACTAATTTCATTCTATTATCGGGTCAGTACGAAAGTCTGCGTGTTTTCGACAATGTTTTACAACGTTATGACGCACGTTTATTATTTTTACTAATCGGTTTCATAAATTTTTTAATACTGATCCTATTAAACGAATCTTCTTTCCATTTAAAAAATTTTCAAAACATATATAACCTGATTCAATGGAGAATATAAATTTAAATAAAACAAAATATTGTATATCGACCCTCAAGATTATACCATTACTCATGCATTGTTTCTACGCAGTTTAAAACATTGTGAATCGAGAAAGAATTGCAAGAAAGCCCGCGTCGGAGAAAAGATTAATATAGTGATAATCCCGATTTAAATGTGAAAATTCAAACCGCTGGAATTATCATGTTTTATTCAATATCACGGTCTGCGAATAATTACGCGTTTCTCGCGACAAACGATTTCTTAAAATAATTAATTCGGTTGTTCGCGTTTATTAATTTCTTCGCGAAACTCTTAAGAATTTCCAAGAACTTGTGCTAGGTAAATTCAAAATGTTTCTCCTCTCTCGCGACCAGTGTCTTTGCAATTTTCTCCCGAACGACAAGCGAGAATATATTTTATCTACCATGCAAACTACCTGATCATACGAAACGTTACGAAATCTTACCTCTTGTCTCGACTGGCCATTTTCCATTCGCAAGAAGGAAGCGACAAGACATCCGACAGTGTAGCGGCGGTTACAGGTGGCCCTTAGCTGCGGGAAAGTATCGTCCAACTCGTAGAATTGTTCGATTTAAAGGTGACAGAACGAGTTCCTAGAATGAAAAGCACAGCGAGCGGTTCGTACAGGTTTCCAAGAAGTTTCCGCGAAGAAGGTAGAAGAAAACAATAGTTGAATCAACGAAAGAGTCAGCTACGAAGACCTTCTGCCGTTTGTTTTACTGAGGGAAACTGTTCCCCTTCTCAGTGGCTCAGGCCAATGGTTTCGCTGTTTGGAGTTTGGCAACGTTCAATGAAAACAGCGATGGGATCGACCGTATCGCATGAATCTTTGCTCTGATTAATTTTATTTCGACCCCTTGCCTTACGATTTATTTCCAAGTAAACGTTCGAAAAATATAAAAAAATGACTGTTCGGAATACAAGAGATCCCGATAAAATCATCGAATCGTTATTTTACAATATAAAACTGTCTTTCCGTTCTCTCATTATATCTTAATGCGTATTTCTACACTTTACATCGATTTTAGTTCCTAATGAGCGTTCAAAACAAAGAGGTCGAACGCTGATTCGATGACTTGACGAAAATCCACGATCCCTCATGTTCTGGACAGCCCAATAAATCACTGCTTTTCTACATTGTTCTCCAATCGCGATGCCCGTCGTTTCCATTATCTTTAACGTAGGATAATGGCTTTTGTTGAATATTGCAACGTCCAATTAAGAAGCACTTTCGACAGCTTTTGAGCAGCAGTATGGGTGTTGCAGAATCGGGCGACAAACGGTTACGTTTAAAACTTTCGTGGAAATTCTGGAATAACCGCCTAAACTTCTTTCTAATGAATTGCCTGTAAATAGTCCTTTGTGAATCGGCGACTATTGGCTCTATTTTGTGAATATGAAGCGGAAATAGAAATCGCTTAATTAAAACTACGTTTTACCGTTAAACGAATCATGTACCCGAACGATATCTGGACTTTGAAATGTAAATTAAACCAGTTCTGAAGTTAAAGCGATGATATTTGACTTTGACGATCGTATTTGACTTTAAAATGCGAGTAAGTGGCGAGTTTCAAAATACGTTTACTGCAATTAATCCATCCGTTTCCTTTACACAACCTACCCAATTCAATTCAAATAATTTTATCGACAGGCGGCGAAAGTACATTTTGAATCGCTACTTCGGGTGCTTTTTGTACACAACCGTCTGAGGTTCTGTTTACTAAAAAAATAAAACAAACATAAAGTACCTCTTTGCATGAAACGAGCGTGGAATATCTACCTTACGTGGTACTTAAGTTTTTATTAATTGGGACTTGTTAACGAGTTATAACACTTTGATGAAGGAATAGCATTAGATTTCAGAACCGGAGCAACCCAGTCTGCGTTAGGCGAGCATGTAGCATTAAACCTGGTGTGTTTACGATCTTCTTTTATTTTATCCTAGCACGACATTAAACCGAACCATTTTACACACACTGTAAAACGTTAAAACGTACTAGTTAAATTAGAAAGTGTGCACGTTTACTAATTTCCCACTGTTACGCTAACACACGTAAACGCAGATAGAATAAGCGTGGGCGCTGTAAGTGACAGGAGCTTTTTATCGCTCGTCGAGAAATTACTATGGAACAAAAGATTAAGCCGTCGGTGCGCGCTACTTTTCGAAAAGTATCGTAATGTTATGTCGTCAAAGTATCCGCCCCATTTGGTTCCTCCGCGTTTATTTTCTATTTCCTAAATTGCAAGAAAAGCAAGACGTTTAAAAAGCTTCTAGTTTCTTTTCGCGTTATCTTGAACGAAGCTCGCGAGAAATGTTTCAAGAATTTCCGTAGACGTTGCAAACCGTATATTTGTTTCGAACGTGCTTTCTCGACGATGAGATCCAATATCATTTCACGATAGAAGTATCGATTGTAATTTAACTTTGCAAACATTTGGCACTGCACGGGCAAACGTACAACGTGGAAACGGTAATTAAATAAACGTATAAAATAATTACGCGTAATGTCACAGAATTTCGTTCGTATTCTTCGCTGGTGCGCGCATAATTGTGAAAACGTATAGCAGAATTTTGCGTGCATCGTTAAAATGAAATTCCAAGCTCCGCGCGTACGCTCCGCGAATAGCAGGTGCGTTACTTTTGATCCTGGTCTGTCACATACACATCGCTTCGAATGACCGATATATTGCCTAGTGTGCCGGCTTATCATAGTGACTAATTAATTCAGGAGATCGGACGCCAATCGCGACCTGCCAATGCGTTCGCGTTAATTAACGATCAACGCGTAATCGAGGCGAGCGTGGGCAGATCACACGACGGTCGCGTTTGTGGACGTTGTGTAAAACCAGCTCAGCCAAATATTTTCGGGAAATATTATTACGTTAACACGACGATAACCGTCGCTTTGTTCCGGACGAGTTCTTCGTTAACAGGTACGCTCCAATTATCGCGTGTGTGCGCACGACGTGCACCGTTTCCACGGTAGGTCAACGTCGAACGCACGTAACAGTAATAACATTGCAGTCTATGACGATCTGGATTACAGCGACGATATAGAGCAGAGAGGAACCAGTGCTGGAGGAAACGCGACGTGCCTGTAACGCGTGCTCCGTATCCGAGTACCACTTCGACCAGAATCGTAAAGGATAACGCGACTTCGAGGAATCGTTTTCAATTTCTCCTCTGTTTTCTTTCACTAACGTCAACGAAAATTGTCACGAACCCGTGGATCGGTGCTCGCGGCCCCGGGACACTTCGTCATTTTCCAAATTAACTTTTATACAAGCAATCCACCGACGAGAACCATATGGCCCCTGCAGCCACGTTTTACTTTACACGAACCGGAACGGAGAAAAATTCCGGTCGAATAATACGTAACGTTCGTTCGACGGAACAATTTTTATCCATTCGGTGTGAAATATTCGATTCTACAATTCAAATTTTAATAAACGCGCATCGAACGGATATAGCTTTGGGATTTTTGTTTACTCGATGCATCGTTAAGCGAGTTTTATGTACTCTGATTAAACAGCGGTGGGCAATGCGTAAACTAGCACGCTTTATTTAAATGCGACGTTTCGACCGATAGATTTTCTTAGAAAGTTAAAATCGTCTAAACGAAACGTTTCGAGGGAGGTACTATTAAATTGTTTCCTACTAATGCAAATAATACAAACGACGTTAAGGGAAAAGATGAATCGAGGATGTAAGAGCGAATACGTTTCGTTTAAGTGGATGGATGAAGAAGAAATTTACAGAACATCCGGAACAAGATTGGTCTACTAAATTAATTAGTAACTGTTTGTTCGATAACTCCTTGTTTTCGTTAATGGGATATTAACAAGTCAATTTTGCGATCATCAGAAGAAGTTCCATTAAGTGTTGTACGTCGCATGTGATTTATGTATGACGGAGCACCGACCCAATTCAGCCAAGTAGCCAGACAGTTCTTGAACAAACGGTTTTGTAACAGATGAATGGGCCGTGCAGGACTTACTGCCTGGCCTACTCGTGGCCTAGATTTAAATTCGCCGAATTTTTATTTTCCGGGTCACTTAAAAACATTTCTTTATTCAACATCCGCTGTCAGTGTTGAAATACGCCGACAACGTACGCGAAAAGACTGATAACGAATACGATAAAATACTTGGAACAGCCCTTAGACACAGAACTAACTAAACGATATTTCTAATATTATTTTGCTTTGGGGATTCGTATCGATATTTGTTCAAAAAGACTCTCGACTAATGACACTTTTTGTTGAGGTTTGTTATAAATACCAGTGTACACTTTACGTATGAAAAAATCGCGTGGTCGTCAAAGAGTTCTGCACGGCCTTCAGTTTTTCCCGTTTGTAAATATTTTGTTTTACGCTGATGTTTTTCATTTGTATAAATGAATACGTGGTTTGCTGTAAGCTTCGCGATTGAATTCAGATTCCAACAAATACTTTTAAAATTCATACGAAATTCCGAGTTATAGCTGCTTTCAGTGTTTTAATTAATCAGGTTTCATTAATCAATCTAAAACGAAAAATAACATTTCCTGCATACGCGAATAACTAACTAAAATAAATAAAAATAACGTTCGTTCCATAGAAAAAGTCGGTTGTTTCCAATTAATACACTATAAAAATTAATGAAATTTTAATCAGCTGGCTCTCCTAACGATTTACAGTCACTTTACTCGAATGAAATTTTCCAGAAAACAACTTCTACATTCTAGAATTATTTTTAAAACTGTGCAGAGAAAAATTAAAAATTCTTATTCAAACTAAAATTTTACTCCCGCTGCCCAATATCGACTTCATGGTAATCCTACGCGAATATCTGGAATTTGCGGGCTGGTTTCTCCAAAATTAAGGTGATGCTGCCAAATGCAGCGAACGTTTACCGAGCGTATGCAAAATTTAGGAAACCGCCCAAAAATCTCCATTAGCTCCGATTGCATCTCAGCTATATCCACAATCCCCCGCGAACGTCTTGAACGGAGAACACGACGGTTTACTTTAGAAATTACAATTAGCGTTAAGATTACACCGATTCTAGACTCGCGGAAACTTAGTAACCGAACAAATTACGGATCCATGGAAAATAGGACTTTGCGAACTTTCGAAATGTTATAGCGTCGAATGAAACAGGAGTTATTAAAGACCGTCTTAATAGACGAACTTAATAATTATGCATTTTATTCGCGGCGCTTAATATTTCGATCTTGAACTTCGCGACAGTTTTATCAAATTGGAAATACGTCCATCGAACATTTTGGTCTGCACGGTAGCGTTTGTAGCTGGTAATTTTATGCGTGTTCCTTGACCTACTTTTTAATTTTTAATTTTCTCGGAATATGTGTGCGTTTCCGAGAAAATGAAAGAGCATACGCGAGGTTAGGTTTTAATAAAAGCATTTTACCTGCAACTCGCCACCTTCGCGTTTACGTACTTCTTGTTTTGTTTATTTTATACTCGCGTAGTCGCGTCTATATTTTATATTTATGCGTTTAACAACTGTACACTTGCGCGACGAAGACATTAAATCTGTAGAAACTACAGTTGTAACTTTGTAGCTGTAAACTTTTTGGCGGACCTCGAATTGCATGTTTTTGGTATCTTTATCTGTTCGTCTGTGCGATCTAAACCAACTTTATTCTCTTTTTTCAGAAAAATATTATACGTAAAATATTTCAGAGATTATAAAATGGTAATTAACCTTCGATAAACATTCAGATATTAAAAGTGGGGTATGCACGAAGTTGGACCTTGTGCCATTCAGCGGTTTTCTTTTCTTTTCTATCTGCAACCACAAAAGGGAAACGATGCGTTCCAGTTACGTGATTCATCCTGTATAGTCATCGGCGTATGCAGACTGTGGCCATTTTCGAAAATTAGGCCAATGCAGTCTGTTGATAGCCAGGCTTGCCGAACTGGTAGAACAATTGACCAGTAAACGAATGATCAGGGGTCTAATCCTGGACCAGCAAATCCTACCGATTCTCTGTTCCCTGTACATATATATTTAAATATTCACCGAAGCTCCGCTGATATCCCACATTTGCATTCGAACAAGGTCGTTGCTATATCTTTGCCCGTTGTTATTATCCTCTAACGCTTTAAGTCCTGACCTAAAGATTCGTGCACGCTCGAATCTGACGTGGACACAGAAGATACCGCAGGTCGACAAAGGTTCGAGCACTCTATACAGGGTGTTCGGCCACCCCTGGGAAAAATTTTAATAGAGGATTCTAGAGGCCAAAATAAGACGAAAATCAAGAATACCAATTTGTTCATGGAGGCTTCGTTAAAAAGTTATGAACAATTAAATTTAAAAATTTCAAATCGTTCTAGAAAAATTATTTTCGACTGCGGGGGTCAATTACAATCATTTTTGGTCAACAGACATACCCCCGAAATCCTACGCAGTTTCTAGAAAAAAATTCGGGAATGTGTGAAATTTTTCAACGGAAAAAAAAAATTTCAAATCGTTCTAAAAAAATTATTTTTGGTTGCAGGGGTCAATTACAATCATTTTTGGTGAATAGACATACCACCGAAATCCTACGCATTTTCGAGAAAAAAATTCCTTATCGAAAATGTCTGACCATACATTGACATGTTTCCCTGAAATTTTTCGACGGAAAAAAAAAATTTCAAATCGTTTTGGAAAAATTATTTTCGATAGCAGGGGTCAATTACAAGCATTTTTGGTCAATAAACATACCTCCGAAATCTTGCGCATTTTCGAGAAAAAAATTCAGTAACAAAATTCATTAACAAATTAGTATTCTTGACTTTCGTCTTATTTTGACCTCTAGAATCCCCCATTAAAATTTTTCCCAGGGATGGTCGAACACCCTGTATATCACGGTGGACAAGACAGTCAATAGTATGCTTTTCTTGGACGGTATATTTTATACGAGAGAACCTCCATTATTTAAATGAATGGAGAAACCGTTCAAATAACAGAATACTGATTTTTCTCGTATCGATTCTTCAACGTTTCGAAATAAGCTACGAAATCGTAAAATTTGACAAGGAGTTTCCTAGCTAATGATCAAGTAAAAAATTGATGTTTCGACTGAGCCAGAGGCCCTTCTCAAAAATAAATTAGAATACCGAGATAATTTTCATCGATTGGAGTTTGCAAATGTTTGAGCGATAAAGGTTTAAAGGGAAAAGAACTGGAAAATATCGAAGTGCATACTCGATGCACAAAGGTACAAGTATATAAATGTGAAAAGAAAGGATGGACAGGCTGTTATCGGATAAAAACGAGGGTCGGAGATATTGAAATATACTGGAGGGAAAAAACAGAATGGTACACGAGTTTGATTCTTGTTTTACTTATTGTTGCGTAAGAAGACAGTACGTAGGATACTTATGTAAAATGATAATGGCAAGGCAAACGTACTGCAAGTTCTCGCAAAGCCGTAAGACAAGCGATGAAATAGCAACCTATCGCTGAGTCTTGCCCTTTACATTGCAGTTACACGCTAAGCACAAATCGAACTTTAATGCACTATATATTCAAACAGAATAGGGAAATGTAAATATTAACCTGTGTCTGCATCCAGTAATAAAGACGTAACAATCTGCGATTGTACGGACGATAATCCCTTACGTTAAAATAAATTTAAAACAATAGAATATTTTTAAATAGAAAGAACTTGAGAACATTTTTCATTCATTATTTTCTACTATTGTTTATCATGTTAATATTTCTTATACGCTTCGTGATTGATTATATTTCATCGTGTTTCCCAACGAGAGAATAAACCAAATATTTGATATTAGAATTTGCTTTAGCAAAATTAGATAAAGCGGAATTGATAAATCGGTTTCGATCGAGTAGATTCCTATGAAAAATGGAGAATACAACCAGTAACTAACAGAGAATTGTGTCATCGTAGCTGTCAGACGATTTAATGCATAATTGTTCGACGAAAAAAGCGCGAAATCGTGTACTGATTTCGACGGTGAAATTATTGTACGAAACTTATGGAATTCATGACAATCTAGCGAAAATTTTAATCAGCACAATAGCTCAAAAGCAGAACGCAAGTGTGATTCAAATCAATGCTGGAATTACTCGAAATGAATTTTAGAGAAATATTACGCTGGATAAAGATGATGTATGATCATTGGACTAAAAAGTATGATTTATGGAAACAATTTAAAAATCGAACGTGGCAAAGCGGAGAAACATTTTATCATCGTTATCGTGACGAAATCATCGTGACTAATCGTATACCTGATGAAAAATTAACGAGTCAAAAAATGGGGAAAATTTTTAGTTTAGACGAGGAAGTTTTAGGGTTGAAGAAAGTTAACTTTTAATAGGTTTAAAACATAATTGTAGAAGTACTTTCCCATTACCAAACCTGTAACACGGCCCCTGGATTCTTGGAGTGGTCACTGCAAGAAGACAAACAAAATCACGCCCGAGGGTTAGAAAAGTTTTTCAGTTAGTTTTAAATCAGAGAAACGACCATCTTCGACCTATCCATATTTGGAGAAATAATCGTTTCGATACGAAATTCTACAATTAATTGATAGCTACCAATGCTAATAGAAACAACATAGATCATTTTCAAAAATCTCAAATAAACTCACGACATAAATATCATCGACGTATTCTTATGTTATAAAGTTCATATTTTAACCGTTTGAGCATTTATTCGACTACGTTTATGGCACTTTTCGATTCTGAAACATTTTGAAGTGTGAATGAACGAGGAAACGTGAGGGATCACGGAAGACAGCGATATTTTAGGTATAAGGTAGATACTTATTATTTACTGTCAGGTATGCTGTACATAATATTTCTTTTGCCTTACAAATATTATATAAAATTACAGTCGATCACGGAGAGTAACCACGCACACCGTCTCGCGAACGCACTGATAATCCACGCAGGCAAGCGCACACACGCGCACGGCACGCATACACACGCGAAACTCGCTCGTTCACACCAGTAAACGTTATTACAGAATTCGCGGATGAAATCGGTAAACCTGCTCCTAAACTCAAACACACGGATACGTAGACATTACAGTTAGCGATGCTCAGTTATAGCGAACGCGCGTGTTTTCCACGTTGTCCTCGATCTCTTCCTTTCTCTCGGTCGTCTGTTCGGTTCGCGCTAACCTCCTCTTTCATCGAATCTCCTTCGATTCGATTAAGGACTGGCAAGACGGATAAATTTCTCGTTTCCTTCTGTATTACCGTTCCACGTCGTAATAAAACGAAAATAACCCAATTAGAAGCAGACGATTCCAGGCTAGCGCCGAGTCACGCGTAACGCACGACTGATTGAGGTTGAGTTAATTAAGTTCCTATCAGTAACAAACATCTGTACACCCTATCCGTGGCACGGAACAGACCACGCTAAACTAAAACTGCTACGTTTTTCGTTTAGATTCACGATCTAGGACCCGATAAAATATTAATACAACGATAGGAACAGTGTTTGAAAGCCTTAATATATCCGACGTTCGAGTACTTTAGTTAGATATCGTATTATTAAATGTATGTAATGTTGTAATTTCGTTATCAAAATATTTTCAACTTTAACCGACGGTAAAATTCAATATAATATTGCAAATTTTTAAAGGTACATGCTATAAGTACTTCCGTTATAACGGCGGAACCAACAAGAAAAATAGAAAGCCTTTAATTTACATTAGCCTATCGAGTTTACTTCGGTTTCTGGATGATTACGAGCTATTATCGTCTCTAAGGATGGAGTAACGAACATTGAAAACGAACAACACGATCTATTCGCGTCCCAAAGAAGTTTGAGCAAGACGCGGGGACTACGGTTAACAAATAATTGAACACTTTCTAAAAAAAAAAGAAAAAACCCAGTCAATGGACGAGCAACTCGTCCACGAATACGCGACAAAGAACAATCAGGAACCAGAAAGCGAGAAATGTAAATAATTGCAATTCGACGCGTTTCGTACCGTAACCTAGTTTCTGAGCAATAAATTTCGGAATGCGTTCGATGATGAATCAACCTGTACATTGCTGGAACAAGATTACACGGAAAAATCGGAGTGTAATAACAAGGAGATTAATGGTGCCGAGACCCCCGACGCGGAAGAAAATTCTTTTCCACTTCTTAAGCCCATTGATGCCACGATTGGAACGCTTTGGCGCGGAAGTCCCGTATTTGCGTTTGTTAACCATCACCGCACCCGTTGTCGCTGGTTCACTGAACGTTTACGAGCACCTCCAACGCCCAAAGGGTTAACTTATTTTCTCATTCCGAGCGTCGCTTTACGGCCACGTCAACTACGTAAAAAGGACAACCGCACCGTATTCGCACAGGGGCGCGTTGTTCACGGTCCGTTCCATCATCTCGTAATTCCGCGCAGGAAAATTACGGAAAAAAGGTGAACCGAGAGTGTCAGAGGAAGAGAGAGAAAACTGGGAATGCATTTGCGTCGTTTAGCCACGACTGTCTGGACGTTGCACACAGTCAAAAGTAAAGTATCCCGTGTGCAGCAGAACCTCCATTCTACGAAACTTCCTTATGCGAACATTCAACCGTTCTATGACTCCACTATTGAAACGTTTTACTACCTGTACGGAGCATGTCCGTAACAGCAAGAATTTAATACGAATAATAGCGACGTCAACGTTATACAACGACGATTCGTACGTTGAAAAATAGACGTCGCGTGATAATGGAAAGGCTACGATTGCTAGCATTTAAATTGTCCTTGATAGGAATTATGCAAGCGTGGTATTGGAAGAAGTAGGTGATTCGTGGCTCGAGAGGAATGCGATTGCACGTGCGTGTGTTGGAAAAAATTGTGAAACCTGGCAACCGAGATGAGGAATTCCTTTTGTTGTTATTGTAGTGTCGCTTAGAAAATTGATAGTTGAATCAGAAGGTTGCAATTGTAGTTTCTACGATCAACTAGTGGCGAGACGACCCTATTATTTTATTTATCGTATCACGAGTATGATCGATGTCAGGAAGATAAGTGTTGCAAGAGTATCAGGAACGTTCTGAGCTAGCCTTACAAAAAGTGGCAGACCTGAGATTCCAGCGACCACCATGTCCCTCAAAGTAGTCTTCCCCCGTGGGAGTTGATGCAATGGTTCCAGCGATTCCGACGTCGGAACGCCTTCTGGAAATCCTCTTTCTTCATGCTGTTCAGCACAGTCCCCGTCTCTCCCTAATCTCCTCAACTGTGCCAAATCTCCGCCCTTTGAACCTCGTCTACATTCTAGGCAAGATAAAAACCCTCTACCATTCTCCTGATTTGGCCATCTGTAACTTTTTCATCGTCTTTGGAATGAAGACGAAACTCAAAGGGCGGAGCTTCAATGGGCACACGGAACACAGCCTGAAGAAAGAGGACGTTCAAAAGACGTTACAATAATGATAGAATCGCTGGGACCGTCGCACCAACCCACGGAAAGACTATAATATAGAGGGATTGTCAACCCCAAAATTTCAAGTTGGTCCGACAGGTTCTATACACAGTATAATAAAATGTATGAAGATCGTTAGGTCGGATAATGGAAGTTTCACTGCGCAGGATTTGTCCCAAAAGTATCCGAACTTTTCTCACATACGATATCGGTGGTATCATTTGCTGAAACAGGATGAATACTTGTAACCATTCTCAACCCTCTATAACTCCACACCTACAGTCTTCAAGTTTGGTATAATCCTATTATAAATGTATCGATTGTGGTTTTGAAACAATACTACGACATACAAAATATCTGTTTACGACTATTTTGCAATTTCTCACACCAGGACGGGCACAGCTGGAAGTTTGTTCTCGTTAAAGTTTAACTTTCTATTCGTATCTCATCAATATAATAGTTTTCTGAAGCTAAATATAATTCGGGTTACACAAAGTTAATTCAGATACTTTCCACGTCATCTCCAAAAGTATCGACGGCGTTTTATCGAGCGTGACACTTAAAATATCAATTTCAACGGTTTCGAAATACGTCGGACAAAAATAATCCACTCTTAGCTTTCCATGTACAATTACTAAAAATCGCTCGTTTTGGACGACGATTGTATTTTAAGAACGAATTATTAATTATCTCTGGAAAAAGGTACCGTTTCGATTAAAGCTCGGAAACTTTTGGAGCGTGGTAGCTCTCGCGTACATCGCGGTAGCGTCTCGGTTTACGAGCAGGGAGAAATACGTCGGTGCGAAATAGTAAACAGGGTGCCGTGCGTTACGCGTCACCGTGTTGCTGATCGTTCGTCGTAGCCCGTGTGCCCGCGGTTAAACGACCGGAGCCTGGCTCGTTTCACGGTGCTTTTGCTCGCTCTGGATCCACGGGGGCGATTAGAGCCCACGCGAACACGCGGTCGAGCGTGAACAGCCCAGGATGGGCGAGGCGAACGACGGGGGATGAAACGGGCAACGTACAAAAAGCCACCACCGTGCGGTCGAGTCGCGAGGAGAGTCGAGATTATCCGGCGGTGACCGAAACGAGGAGAAAAACGAAACGGCAAAAAGCAAAAAGTCGCGTGACCGAGGAAGGGTTCCCCGGCCAGTTGCAATTACGTGCACGCGCGACCAGAGGAAACGTCTGCTCTTAATACGCGTCCCCCAAGAAGATTTCCATCGAATTTGCCGAAACAGCGCCGAGTACCATCCCCCCCAACCCCTCCCCTCCACCGGGCTGGTCCCGTAGTTCCACGTGCTCGAAACGACCATTACGGGCCCGGAAGTTTTCGGTTCCAAAGTTAAACTGCATTGTCTGTTTCGAGTTACGCGGGAGAAACCGAAGCGGGAGTTGTACCGAGCCAGTTACGACGTAATGGCGTCGTAACGATAAGATGCACGATCTCCGGTGCGATTCTTTCGTTGCTTCCCCGAAGTTGCGCGCGGTTCTTTCGCGTTCGCGAAACTTCCAACAACCAGACCCGGGCAGATCCTACGGCGACATCGTCCGTTTCCGTGAATCCTGGATTTTTTACAGCCGCCATACACGCTCGGACGACGGAGTTAAACCGAAACGAGCGTACGGGGTACACACAAAGGATACGGGCGATTCGTCGAAACGTGCTAACTCCTACGTGCAACGTCGATAAACTTTATTTTGGAATCCGATACGTGGTTGTAAGCGGATAACTGCTGTCCTAATCAACCGGTAGCCGGAGAAAAATAAACTGAATTCCATTTTTTAGAAGCGGAGGGAGATCTACAAGTATGTTCCTCAAGAATGGGATCTAGCTTATTTTTCTGAACCGTGCTGGTCCCGATAAATTTTAATTTAACCACTACGTTCGCAGTTTCAAATATTTTAATACTTCATAAAATATTCGCTAGCGCTCAGAAATATAAAAACTTATTTTCTTTTTACATATATTTCGTTGAAAATTTTACTTTTATATTTAAAAAAAAAACGTTGCTTAGGTATTATACGTATAAACTGAACATTTCATTCCGTGAGTTTCCGCGGAAAAACACATTCGTAATTTCCATTTCAAATTAAGTAACACCCGATTCACGGCGTATGGATATATTTATTTCAAAAATGCTCTGAACTTCGAGCAACGTAAACAGCGCGTGCCGGGAGTCGCGTCGGCAAACTTGAACCGTTTGTAACTCGAAGCAAAGTTTGAAATTACAAAACGGTACAGGGACTTTTCGACTTCGTCCGTGCGCGAGGAGTTTGCACGTTTCGATTCGTCCGAACTTTATGAAACGTCCTGTACGGGCATGAAAAATCGCGGGGGTCTCGAAAGAGGAGGATAGAAGAGAGCGAGCGTGGCCAGGATCGCAGAAATCGTTGAGAAAATCGTCGTCCCGCGGGAATTGTCGAGAAGTCGAAGAGAATGGAGGGCGAGTGGTCCAAAAACTCGGTGGATGCTACGCCCCGACTCGCAGACGGGAAGCTTCCCCGTTTCTTTTTCGTCCCTTCGCGTGCCAATGTGTGTTTTATATATATACGCGTTATGTATACCTCTGGCTGCGAGGATCGAGCTTTTTGTATCCTCGCGCTGTCTCGATCGAACACCACGAAGGAACGAACCGCCTGTTCGAGATTCTCTGTCACGCGCGACTTCTGCGCAACGTATATCTACGTACTCACATCCGCGCGCGCGCGCGCGCGTGTGTATGTGTCTGTGTATATGTACATGCATGCGTACAAGGTGTCCCATAGGTCCAAGTACAACCAAAGGGAGGGTTCCCGGTTCGAACAAAGGTTGGAAAAGTATAATAGAATTTTTTCTACGAACCTTCGTTTTCAAGATGAAGACTCCAACTAGAACTTTCGTTATAGACACCTCTGTCGTGGCTATATAGGGACCATAGGCGACGCAGAATTTTCATACAGGCCGGAAAACGGGTCCAGAATTACCGTGGCTAACTCTGGCGACCATCTTGGGACATTCGACTAAACGCAACCGTACCTCGAAAACAAATTAGAACTTCTTTTATAATAACGCGTTGAAGAAAATTTGTCGCAATATAAATAATGTATGATTCTTTTCGCGCGACGAAAAATACTTGAAGGTTCTAACAGGAGCACATTTCCTAATTAGAAAACTCTGTACGTAATGAGATCTTTGAAGACAGTCTCGAAAACGAAGCGTCGTACGAACAAACTTCATTTCTAAATATATATTGAATGCAATTTCCACCGTTCGAGTTGCACAAGCGTACTGTGCGACACCCTGTACGTTTAGTGTCGTCCGTACCGCGTCTTGTCCTTCGCGCGACGCATAGCAAATGCCATTTCCCAGACACGTTCTATATTATCTGCACGCATACGCTCGCATATTGTTGGAAGAAAAATAACAGGTATAAATACGAGGAACCCGGAGGAGTCCATGCTAGTCGTATCGACCGTCGAAACCGCGCGTTAGGCAAACTTTTCCTTCCTACGAAAACACACCGTTCCGTGTTTTTGCTATCCGACGGGGCAACGATCTCCTCGGAGGAACGAATCTCTGTGCGATCGAAAAACGAATTCCCACGGGCGAACGCTCGCCTCGAACCCAGGAAGAAGCGAACGCCAACGGAGCCCGGGGATACCCCGGTCACGATCGTGCTTAGATTTTATGTCACGAGAACGCGAACGGACAGAACAATGTCGCTACGTTTTGGACGATCGGTTGGTGACAACTCCGTTTCCTCGTTTCTTCCTCGGCTCGACGGACACCTCGACTCCCGGAATCTCAAGGATCCTGCGACGAAGGAGACATCGTGATCCCGTTGCAACGAAAAGAAAGGAGCCGCGAGTATCGCAGGGGCGAAGAAAGATTCCACGACGACCGCGTTTCTTTTTCCCCCGTGCGATACATCGCGCAAATCGTGGACCTATTAACTGTAATAAGCGTATTTCTAGAATTCGGCCAAAGTGGAATCTCTGACGCGTCGACTGTCACACCAAACACCTAAAATTGTCGCGTGTATTTTGAGGAACAATTTTTTTAGCTCCTCGGTGAAGGATCGTGGCAGTGGACGCGCCAGGGAACTAGGTCGACGCAGGTTCCCCGGTCGCTTTCGATCCTTAGATCTCGATGAGAAAAATATAGAATGCAAATATAGAATGTGGGCGATATTGTCATGAAGAGTTTTCCCTTTCTTCGTCTTCTTCCTTTCTTTCATTTTGTTTCTGTTTTTCGATCGCGCTATTTACAGACCTCGTTCAAAGAATCTCGAACGACTCGGCGACGATCTCTCTTGTTCCTCTGTTCCGTGCTCGTCGCCGCGCGAAATCTACGATAGTTGTGTTCTCCTCTTCACGATCGAGATAGACGCGTGTACAGTTTTTTGTTAATTGTTGCGCGCTCGATACCCGCGCGAAGCACCTTGCACGATAGAAGCGTAATGCGTTTGCGTAAAAGGATAATTTACAGATTAACGATTAGCGGTCTTATTCGTTACGCGGGAAGGTAAAACTATTCTCCCCACAACTGCGCCGCAGGTGAGTCTCTAAACGATTTCAAGGACTACCGATCGCGGGCGGCCTCGCTCTAATAAATTTCTTTCAGGTGAACAAACAGAAACGCGGGTGCGTCATGGGGCAACGTGAATGGGCGTCCACGATTCAACAACCGATATTTCGATAAAAACGACAATAAACTAGCCGAAACGAAAATCAACCTTTTTTTAGTCAACCTTTATCGTCTAAAAGAACGCTAGACGAAACAACAAACGGACTCGTCCGAAACCTTTGCAAGACACTTTGTACACTGAAAAATCAACAGTTAACACTTTCAGTATAAAGAACGTTTAACGCTAATCAATGATGCATCTTCGTCCACGCGCACGCTGAAAAATCGAAAGTTTGGGTACACCCCGCGATGTATAGTCTGGGGATCGTTAACGTAATTTTGATTTCCAATTAGTCGGACAAGTCACAGCCACGTAACGGTGTGAAAAAAAATTAGAACAGACTAATAACGCTACACATTTACAACGAAGATCTAATAAAATATTAATATAACGATGGAAAACATCTTTTGTAAAGTTTAACATAGCTGTTGTATTTGTATGTACATTCCCGCGACAGTGTATTTATGTATTTATTGGTGTTTATTTGTATGCGACTTTAGTAAATATCGTTACTCTTTCAAAATACCTCTGAATTTAATTGACAAGTAATTGACTACCTGCTGGACTATTGAAACTCTCGTATTTTGTATAATATTACACATTTATCTATATAGATTTTCATGACTGACACGTATGTGAGCAAATTACATTCTTTGCATTAAATAGTTCTATTTTTTAATCATCTTGATTGTATGAAAGAGTTAGAAAATATTTGATTTTCGTTCGAATAGAACTTTTAAATAAAAAACATTCAGACAGAATATTAATATAAACAGTAAACGGTCAAGTAAATGCAAACAAAGTACTATTTCCAATGTACTACGTCCCTCTGTGAAACGTAAAGCACATCATCCAAGTTCCATTTCACTTTTAAATAAAACTATTTTCTTAACTCGTTACTTGTATCGAAAATATCGTTCGACGTATTTATTTTGGCATTCACTGTATTTACTGTAGTATTTTAAACATATCTAATCTAAATTATATCCAGCTTTGTTTCAGATTCGTTTTAAAATTAATTACGTAGAACATTAGAAGAGCTTCTGCGACCAATCGACGCTTAATTTGACTTAAATCAATGTTTGTACGCTCCTAAATATAGAATCTTGAAACGTTAAAATTCAGATGTTCGTAAACGAATGGAGTCGTTGAAAAACATTGTTTGAAGTCAGATTAATTATCGAGAAAGTTGTTAAAAAAAATTGATGGAAGACCGTGCCGTTGGAAGAATGGACACACATCCGTAATTAAAAAATTGCAAAAAATGGAACTTAACAAAGCTACGGAATACAGTATACAAAATGGAAGGATATGGGAGTAAAGAACGTTTAATAGTAAATTGCATGCAACCAGTATTACCATCGTCTTCGCTTTAACCCTGTGAATTAATGGATTTCTTTCGTATTAACAGACGTATAAGAATTAACGAAATCTTCTCGATCAACAAAGGTACCCAAACTTTCAAAACGGTAATTGTATGCGCGTGTATGTTTCCCTCGCATCGAAACTCTCGTGATGAAGAGTATAATAATGTATAGTGAACGAAGAACCGTTTCGACATCGTTTGTGAGCGATGACGTGGGTTTCGAACTCGACAAAACGGAGTAACAATTCAACGTTTAAAAACACCGCTACGATCCGGGCCGGCGTAGCTTCGAACAGAACGTCACAACTACCTAAACTACCCTAATCTCTGTAAAAATCGATCAACCGTAAAATGAAGAATCTCAACTCGCTTCGCGCTTCGAAGGTTATCCCGTATGACTGAAGTCGACGAGCTTAAAAAGAAAAAACGACACACGAAACACGAGAACGGACATTTAAAACAGTCGTTAATCGATCATTCTAAAACGAACGTAACACGAGCACAGGGTGTCCTATTTTAGTCGAATCACGAGAATATCGTCGAAATTCCAAACGAGAGTCGAAAGATAGACTATATTCGATACCGTACCAGTTTTAGACAATTTATTTTATATTACCTATAGCGTTTGCCTTTTATGGATTATTTTCTTTTAATACGGTATCTGCAATTGTATTCAATCCGATTTTTTAATAGAATAATGTACAGATGCATACGTTACTAACGAAGGAAAGATAAGTGTTTATTCCAAATCATGTATCAAGAGTTTGATTCATTCTTTTGACTCCACGAAGTAGAAAGACAAATTATTAATATTGGCTGAGATCATTTTACAAACTGATGAATACATTGGGAAGACCAATTTCTGTTAACAACTCATTTAATACATAAAGTAGTTGGTGAAACGTTGGAATAATTTCAGAGGGTGAATTCGGGTAGACAGAAGTAATATAGTGGACCATGTAACCTTGTTTGACCTACATAAACTCATTTCCAAGTTACCATTTTGATATTGCAGCCGAACATCGGTCTTTACATGCAATGAAATTAGAAAATTTCGTCGAGTTCAGAAAATTAAAAACGACTTTAACTCGGAGACAAGAATTTATGTAAACTTCCTTGTACTACTTTAACATTAATTTCCTTCGTCTTTCCCTCCATAATTCTGCGTAAGAAATGTACGATATTATTTAACAGAACGATCCTTCGTGCATCTAAAATTATATAAAATTGTAACTGCACAACATATCTGCATACTTCAATTTCGAGATCCTTCGAATTTCGTTCAAATATTTTCTTACATTTGCAATTCCAGACTGTATACCCGCGGAACGATCGAAAACGGGACACCCTGTACGCAGACTTCGCGAGTCGATAGAAGAAGAATAGAACGCTTTGGAAGAACGTGCCGCGCGCCTTTTTCCGAATTTTTCCCGACTTAAAGCTAAGTTACTTGGGTAAAAGTCACGCGCGACCCAGTCACGTAAATTCAACGCGAAAGGAATTCGATTCGACCGCTCGAATTGTTCGATTACACGCTGCTAAAAGAAATTTGTACAGCTTGGGAAGGAAGCGTGGCGTGAAGATTCTCCTTTTTTCCGCTTCGCGGACAGATCCACCCTTCGCGGTCCGTCGCGTTCGATGAAACTCGAAGCCTCTCGCGCCGACGGGACGAAATCGAGCGACCAACGCGGTGAAATAAAATACAAAAAAAAAAAAGAAAAAAAAGAGGCGAAAAGAGAGTGAGAGAAATTTCGATCGAAAAGCTCGCTCGCGAGACTTAATTAAGCGCTTTTCCGCGGCGCAAAGGTCAATAACGACGAAACGAACGTACATTGAAAATTATTTACCCGGAAGAGGCAACTTCCGGGGCGGCATTGAAGAAATAAAAGCGTGTAAAGCTATTTCGAATTACTCGTTCGCGAGTTATGAAATTACCGGGTAAATTGAAATCATCTACGAGCCGTGTCAAAATTAAAGTCGAAAACGATTCGAATAAAATGGCGAAAGGGATTTTTCGTTCTCGTGCACCCCCGGGTAATTATATTAAACGTAACTGTGGCCGCGAGATAAAAATACAGTTAAAAATCCCCGGGCGTGGTTTTTTTTTCCTTTCTTTGTCGCGCGAAAAACATTTACCTCGCGAGTCGCGTGAGTCCGCGAAAATTTCTGATCCCGATGTTTCGCTCGAATCATTCCCGACCTCTGCAATTGTTAAGTTGTTCTGTGTGGGCTGGCGCGAAAGAAAAAAGAGAACTGTACGCTGGCTGGGTGTATTAAAAAAGGGGCGGGAATGGGGGGGGGGTATGCGAACATAAAAGAAAGCGGAAATTAAAAAAAAAAAAGAGGCACTGGACGACAGGGGGAAACTAAAACGAAATTGTAATAAATCTCAAGTAAAAAAAAACCGTCTGCTCAGTCCTGTGCGCACAAAATCTCTGTATATACATAAGTACTCGTATATAAACGTCCTCCTGCGTGTACGCGGACGTGTTTTTGTATGTGTGTATATATATATATATATATAGTATGTATAAAGGTGTCTCTGCATGAACGGAAGTTACATTAAGTAAAAAAAAAAAAAAACTAATTTGAGAATGAAAAGAATTGGCAGGCCCTGTGTGTACGTGTTCGTGTATGTGTGTACACATTATCGACAAATAGGCGTGTTGTGTGTAAGCCCTACGCGACGAACATCGACAGTAGAAATATAATCTTGGTAACGTCTCTCGTAAAGTTAACAATAATAACAGATCTATTACGAGATGCTCATTAATATATCATATAATATGTACAAAGCTACTATTTTGGTTTCCTCTTTTCCCTCTCTTTTCGCGTGACACGAATCCCCCAGTGATTCGATAACCGTCCATAGAGTCGCGCGCGAGTATTCCATAAAAGGATCAACGAAATATGCCTGGCAAAAAAAAAAAAAAGAAAAAAAACGATACCCGACCAGAGTGCCTTCGTTATCTTACGCGGCCTTCGATCATCGTGCTCGATCGAAGCGCCCACATCCTCGTGTCCCGTTAACGAAGAATACTGAAAACGCTTTCACTTCTAGACTCTGTGATTGTCGAAACAAAGCTGCAAATTTACGCTTCCGTTACAATTAAGGAAAAGAGTTACTTTCGTCCGTATATGTGTGTGTGTGCATGTGTGTGTGTGTTTGTATGATTCACGCAACAGTCTATAAAATCTGTAAAAGAGCGGAGTGGAATCTGAACAAGGGAAGAAGGGGGAATTTATCGTTCGTAAAGGAATCGATGGTAATAGAGAAAAGAAACACGATTAGAACAAGTATCGAAATGCGACTTGAAAAAAAAAAAAAGAAACAAAAAGTAGAGATACGCAACAGTAACGTTTGTTCTTTCTTTCGCGTAAAAGATCTAACCATGATCCGTACGTACTTTCCACCCTTCGCGTCGATCGTGCGGAAAAGAATGAATCGTGACAGACCGAAACGCGCGATATTCTGTACCGTTGAAATACCTGCGACGCGAATAAACGTCTGCATCGATAGATTCGTCTCTCACCTAAACACCTAGCCTGATTGACAGTCTTCGATAAAGAGGAATGCATTCCGGGAGAAAAATAGATTATAAAATGAATATTTAGTACATTTTCACGTGAAGCTGTATGCTCGCGTAATTTGTCAATCGTTCTTTAGAAACCTCTGAAAGCTTTGCGACAGAGTGAAAAAAATATATATATATGTGTATATATATATATATATATGTATGTATATATATATAATATGTATATGTATATGTATGTACGTTTGATCAGCTTAACTTCGCGTGGAACAAATTACTAGACCTACCTAATGTCGTGTTTTACTACTTATTTAAATTACTAGCGGCTTGCCGATGAGACCAGAAGTAAGACTCGTCGATTCGCTGCCGTCAGTCGACGCTTCACAGCGCGTGTCATGTTGCTACACATATCGATCATTCGTCGGGATAACGTTTTCCCTCTATGGTCATACCATTACCATGTCCTCGTCGACGCTGATGATCGTAGGAAATGCATTGTCCGCGGAACTTTGTCTCTGAATCGGTTTCTTTCTCACGAGCCCGTCTGCGAACAAACGCGAAACGAAACACTTCATAAATCGCCCGATACTTACGTTACGTTGTGTATTTATTTTCTATCGTTATCACCGGTGGCAGCCATCTTCGAATATTGGCCTCCTCGGGCTCGCTATACATTGTGACGTTACAATTATTTGTTTTCAGACAACATCTTACGTTTCTTGAAACAATGAATCTCGCATGACCACGATTCTTCTCTTTAAAAGAAACCTAGTGCATTATGTTCCAATGGATTTGCAAAATATCAACGAAGTATGTTTAATACACGAACGACCTTTTTCCTAATTATCGTCTTATTATTCATCAATGCAAAAAGATCTAATTCCATCTATTAAAAGATTTCGAAGCATAAGAAAATTCTATTTGAAATATCAATTTAAATAACATTATTTCAATAGAGCCCAGTTCTGTCGAAACGGTTGACGGACAGATTTTAATTTAAATATCCAGCAATCCGATCGATCCCTTTCTCTAAATTATAAATGTGTCCTATTTTAATCAGAAACAGTAGTTGAAGAAACCATCGGTGAATTCAGTGGATTTAGACAAATTCGATATATATCCAATAACTAATTATCTACCGAACGACAGCGAAGAAATAAATGCATGAAAGCGTTATGATATAACTGGTTCATCGAACAGATACGTATAACCGGACAGCGTTTCAAATTATTTCAGTAATCTAGATCACGTAACAAACACGCGAACGAAAGTGTTTGTAATTTTGCTAATGGTAACCAGAGCCTTTACAAATATATTGAACATGCATTAGCGTTATTATTTGATTAATTTACCAAACGATTTACCGGCAGAGGATGGAAGAAGATCATCGAGAGAGCCATCGTCCAGGTCCGTGGCAGACAGAAGTAGGTCGTCGTCCGAGGAAGCTCTCGTCAGGCTGGGAAGGGTGGAAGTTAGCAGTGCCTTTTCCTTCTGGATTTCCTGTATATGATCGACGAGAAGCGCCTCCTCGTCGCCCCGATCTCTGTCGCGATCCGAGGTGTTGCCTCTGGCGGCCACGTTCGAGGCTGCGGCGTTCAATTCCTCCGGGCTGAAGATCTTGGAGGATCGCAAACTGGACAGCCGATGAGTGGCCGTGTGGCAGGCGGACTCGAGAGTATTTATGTCGGCCAATGTTGCCCGCACGACCCTCAGTTTCTCCTGTACGATCGTCTCGACGCAACAGGTCTGCCTGCCTACGTCCTGCAAGGAATCCTGAGCGGGCAGCGTCCTGTTCGTCCTGAGTATGCACGGCGCGAAGACTATCGCCAAGGCAGACGGTGACATTCGATTGTCGACCTCGTGAAGCGCCACCCTGGCCAGATGGACGATCAGACGTTCCATCAGGTCGAAGTTCGGTTTCGGCAGCTTCTTCAGGATCGCGAACAGCGTGCTGATACGATCTCGTGGGTCCGTCAGGTTGGCAGCGTGCAGAAAGTCGTCGTAATACTCGAAGGTCAACAGAGGCTCGGGCATGTCGCGAAAGAAGCTCTTCAACACGGCAGCGAGTACGTGTACCTGGTAATTCTCGAAGTCCACCTTCTCCAAGTCGCCCTCGTCCATCTTCAGTTTCAATTCCTTCACTTTCGAACTGACGCCGCTTTTCCTGTATATACCCTCCGTGTAGAGACCGTGCATCTCTATGGTCGTGATCAATCGATCCACCACCAACGGCACCTTCCCGTCGCCGCAGTCCAATTTGTACAACGGGACACCGAAGACATTACGAGAGTTCGTTTCGTGCAGCGACGCTTCTTTCCCGCACTCCGACGACGCTTTCATGTAGCATTTCTTATGACACGTTAGCTTGCAATCTAGACAGAGAAACGCGAACGTGTCAATGTGTTTCACCCACCGGCTGGTGATGGCTGGGTCCACTTTGACCCGCGGCAAATGTAACGGAATACTCGAAAATATTATTTCGTCTAATGATAGTAAGATATATTTGATAATAGATACGCGTAAAAAATATATTTTTTAATGATTTTTTAGTTATATAAGGACTCGATCAACGGTGATATCTGTTAATTAAAATTGACTCTTTAGACATTTTCCTAATAAAGTTTCTTTTCATAAAATGTTGTTTATTAATGTCGCATATTTGAAATATACGTAACTTTTATTCCTGTTCGTGATTATTTGTCGAACCGTGCTGATTCAATATTTCTTGCACTCGGGTATCATTAAAAGTTTAGCGCGCCGAACAAATAATAACGTTCCTAATAAAAGAGCGTTGACACGCCTGTTACTACTTTTGTTTCGCTGTATCTATACACTACTGATTCTTGTTGTATAATAAATCAGGACCAGTGAAGTAAAAATTTATAGACAAACGAACTCTGTAAATTAGCTTGTTTCCGAGTTATAACTATTTGTATCGTAACATCTATGTTACGCAAATACCCCGACACAATTAAATTTTATTTAATCTGGACTTCAGACTAAAAGTAATTCCATTTTGTTCTCTATGAAACTCTGTATAATACGTGTGTCTGTTTAATATCAATTTAAATCAAGATAGAATCAAATAAGAACAGATTGTCTGTAATTGTTTTGTACGAGAGAGGAAATCTTCATTGTTCGTTATTAAGGAGCTTAATGTGCCCCGTTCTACGGTTTACCATGCTATAAAACCGGAGGAGCTTGGCCATAGTTAGGACTGCTCGAGAAAAGGTCGACCAAAAACCACACTAAGCCCTGAGAACATCAACGCGGTTTGTTGCCGTATTCGACGAAATCCCGAGCGCTCCGTGAAAGAAATTCCTTGAAATCAAAGAGGCAAAATCGCTCTCTAGATATAAATTTCTAACGAGTAAATAATTTATTTAATAATTTATTCCACAATTTAACTAGTTTATCGAATAAACGTCAAATTTTGTTAGTTACGAATCGATTATTTTCAACATTATCAGATATAAGTTTCAATTTCGACCCTGTAAGTTCGAACAAGGATTTGCAAAAAATAATAAAATTGAAATGCAAAGGTTGGTCCAGGGGCAAATCTACCATAAAGTTAATAAAACTTCAATCTCCTACTTCCCCGAAGAAGTGCTCCTCAATATTGATTTTCAAATTTCACTACTGTTCGGAAGTATAAAAATCAAATTTTTTTAGTTTCAATAAGCAAGGGAGGACGATGGCCCTATTCCATCAATGGGTTGGACCATCATAGTGGCAGTGAATAGTCCTATATCGCAGGACAGAGGGACTCGCCATGGGAGTTGCGGTGTGACTATGTCAACTCTCATGTACTATTGCAGCAGAAACAGTACAGATATAAGCCCTGCACCAACCAGTATGGATGCTTAAAGGCTTGCAACCCGGTATCGTATTAGCAGTCTGTAGCCAATGTGGTGATATAGATTCGCCCTCGTCAGCGCCCAATTCTATGCCCTTGGGGCCATATTTGTTTGAACTTTCAAGATAAGTACAGACATGTTCAATAAACTCCAATATTTGACCTATCCTGGACAGGAAATTTGAGACTGAAAGTTAGCGTTTGAATCGCTTGTATTAAACGTCGAAATACGTTAACGTAACTTCCTTTAGTTCTCAACTTTCGTCACGAGAAACGTGATAAGAACATTTTAAACGCCCTTTTTTTATGTAACAGAGAATAATAAAGGTAAACGTGAAAGCAATACTTACTCTGACAAACGAGTCCTCGCTCGATAGGCCACATAAAGAACGACGAGCACACCTCGCAGACCGTGGGTATGTTTATGATAGTCAACTGGAACATGTGATTCCCGTGACGTGTCGGCTCCTCTTGTTTCCGTTTCTTCTCCTTCTTGCGTTTGCTTTTACTCTGTTTCTCCGGCGCTTCGGTTTTGACTAGCGTCATGAATTCGTTCATGAACCCTCTGAACGCGTTCACTCCCATTGTCACGGGAAAATCCTCGCGTGTGTTCTCTTGTTTGCAGACTGTTTCTATCACGTGCAAGAAATTGGCTATCAAATCGGTGTACTTGATGTTACCTTCGACGCCCTGTTGAATGGCGACGCTGTAAGTGATCACCAGGTCGTCTTTGAATTTACGCAAAGCCTGCTTGAACACGCGGTCCACCTCGCTGGGTTTCCTGCCCTCCTCTTGTCCCTCCATTATGTATATCTTCTTGGTGATGAAGTCCTGCATCAGCGCCAACTCCTTGGCGTCGGATATGATTTTGTCCGTGCTGTCAGAGAAAGCGGAAGTGCCGGTCAAGCTGAACTTGGACGCGACGGTTTGCTTGGCGGCGTCGTACGGCGTCCGCGGCGGCTTTCTGTTCTTTCGTCTGCCCGGCGTGTTCGCCAATATACACGGCATCTTAAGTACTCCGCCATTCTGGATGCACTTCACGTGGTACAGTTGTTTGCAATCGACGCACTTGTATCCCTGCGTCACGAATGCGTCCATTTTCTCGTGGCAGCAAACGCACACGTCGTCTTTGGCGAACCTCGCTACCTTTCTGAAACGATGACCGGCCAACGTGAAAAGATTTCCTTTCCATTCCAACAGGTTCATTCCAGGAGCGAGTTTCAGATCGTTGGGGCTCGTGTCGGTACCAGGCTTGTCCTCGCTGAGTCCCGATATTTTAGTAGCCGGATCAGAGTTCCTTCTCCTCAGGTCGAGAGTCGTTATAGCATTGGATCTCATGCGTTTGCCCGGTTGCTGGGTCTTGGACGCGGATTCGGTTTTGTTCACGGGCCAGTCCGTGACGGACCTCGAAGGAGTTTCGTGCGGACCGTCTTTGCGGGTCCACACGTTCGTGGATTTGTTCAAGTCGCTCTCCTTGATCGTGCCAAGAAAGAGACTCTTCGTTTCTGAGCCGCCCGTGTCAGATACGCTCTCGCCCATCGATCTACAATGAAATTCTCGAGACGGACGATTTCGTCTTGCGCTCCTGACAGGCACATCGGGTTCAGATTTTTCCTTTGCTCTTAAATTCTTCTCCTTGGGCGACGATCCCATCAGCAAAGGACTCTTCAGAGCGTTCTCGTCGTTCACGGCGTCTAACTTCATGGACGTATCTCCTTCCGAGTTTTGTCTTCTTAAGTAACTGAAATCTTTCGTTTCTTTGTGGCCGTAAGTCTGATCGCGTCTAATCGACGAGGCTGGAACGTTTTCCATTCGCTCGCTAGGTACGCTATTGTCGCTCAATCTACGTTGTTCCCTACCCGAAGAACTCTCTATATGAACGAACCGTTCGTTTTGATCCAGTTTCACGTTAAAATTCGATGCTTCGTTCGGCTTTTCATGCTGCGTTTGTTCGAATATATTGTCCGCTATATTCTTATACTGGGAGACATTTGGGGAGCGAGTTAACGTTGTTTTGTGAGGACCAGACATTAAATAATCACTGTAGTTAATAGACGTGAAATCTCCCCGACGTCGCCAGATGTCGGAATTTGGACTGTGGGTCAAATTTATGTTAGACTGATGGTATTTAATGTCTCGTGGGCACGGGAATGGCGGAGCAGCGTTGAAGATGGGAGGTGCGCTCTGTACAGCGCTTGGAATTTCTGTATCAGTTTCTCCGTCGCTGTACCCTGTCGACGAACTGTCCGCGCGTTTATTAACGGACGAATGTCGACTGGAAGCGTTTGCTAAGTTTGTGTTTACCGTGACTACGGGGAAATTATCGCCACGTTTCGTTCTGGTGCTCGGTATAGGTTTGCAGCAAGAATTTTCTTGCGACTCGGAGCTGTTAACGCTAACTTGAGATTCGTAGCTCCGTAAACTAGTCAAGCTTTCTAAACTGCTTTTACGTTCGTTAAATTCTTCGGACGAATAAGATTCTATATTTTTCAAAATCGTGTTGGGTTCGTGCAAGGTTCTCGTATTTGGAGCAAGTTTACGTTTAGAATATGTCATGTTTGTGTCGATCGTGCTATCCCGAAGTACATTATCCGCTCTGTA
Organism: Colletes latitarsis; assembly: GCF_051014445.1. Lineage (NCBI taxonomy): Eukaryota > Metazoa > Arthropoda > Insecta > Hymenoptera > Colletidae > Colletes > Colletes latitarsis. The sequence goes on from NC_135134.1 coordinate 48,701,537, forward strand.
AATCAATACGACGCGATAGTAACTGATCAAGCACGAGTAAATAAATATTTACTTACCTTGCAGGTGTAAGTCGATTCTGAGATTCCATTTTACGACTCGTACTGTAGTCCAGCAACGCATGATCTTCCGTGAGGGATCTAAGTATTGAACAAAAAAATATTAGTAATGAATTTACGACTACGTTAAAAGGTCATGCAGATACCACGATTCTTACTCTTCGCTATCTCTGAGCCTGGAGAATATCTTGCTGTTATCGTACGCAAGATCCCGATGATCTTGAGTTTCTTTATATTCCCCAATTTTATCGGCGAGCAACTTCTTTCGTTTCTTCAATTCCGCGAAAGCCTTTCGTGCGTTATTACCTCTAACGTGAGCTTGAAAGGTAATCATACACATCTTGAATTTCTTGAACCAACTGTGCTGCTTATGAGCTCTCCAGGCAGACTGGATGTGAACAGCAGCGTCAATTCTAGCGCGTAAAGACTGTGCCAGCCGTTGGGCAATTATCATTCTCCAAAATGACTGTATTTGCACAACCGCATTTTTCAATCTAAGGAACTTCCTTCTCTCCAGACATGCGCGGAACCATTTCTGTATAGTCGTAATACTAGTGATGATCTGTTGATGCAATTCTCGGTCCAATTTGATTTTCTCTGATTCTCTGAGAAACACTTTTGTCGTCCCAAGTTGATAGTTGTCTCTATTAAGATTCAACGTCAACAAGAAGTCTCTAACGTCTGATTGCGAACTCAACAAACCCTTGGGTAGTAACATTCTATACAGTTGAATAAATTCTTCGTACGTTAATCTAACGTTAAATCCGGCTTGCCTAATTCTAACTGTTTCTAACATTCCTGTGTATCGTAATTGCCGTTGTACAGTTTCTTCGTCAAACTCATTTGGTACCTTATTGGCATTGCTTTTAATGCATCTAATGAAGAAAGGATTTGCCTGGTTTAAGGTATCCATAAGACTGTGTAAACTTTGTTGAAATTGCGCTGACACTGTCATGGGCTGCTTTCTTGCTTTCCCGGGTCCCGTACCATAACTCTGTGTTCTACCAGCAAGTGTTTTTACAGTTTGAAGATTTTTTAAACCCTTCTTACCACGTTCTCTTGGTCGAAATGATTTGTTTTTCCTGTAAAAGCAGTAAAATTCAACGTGTTAACGTTGGGCAATGGTGTACAGACTCCTTTTCCTATTTCATAAACTCTTACTAAAAGGATATATAAATTGCAATTAAAAATCGCAAAGAAAATTATGTATGTCGTCTTGTAATTACTTACATGTTTCATTAGGATTTTTATTGACCAATTCAATGTTGCTAGTATTATTATTTTATGCAATAGGAAAACAGGAAAAGGAGAATACACAATTCTTACAATGACATGTATGACATTGCTAATATATGTTTAACAAACGTACTATAAAATATAAATAGCAAACATTTAGCAGAACCATATTATGGTCGTGTCAACCATATGATTTGATTATGGTAGCAAATATAAGAAGCATGTGATAATAGAATTAACTGTGTATAGAGATAGTCATTAGCAAATTCAAAGAAATCCTTAGTATGAGAGAAATTCAATTTGCTTATTGCACTAGATAAACGATTAATACAAAGTATTAATATTAATAACAAGCATTTTGCATACTTTCTGAACTACTAATATAAAAAGTTAATATCTTTATTGATAAATAAATAGAAAATTTTATTAAATTTTTTTTCTTTCTAGAGAAAATTTTATACCGTGCAAGTAATCGCAGTTAGTTGCTAGCAAAAAGGGCACGCATTTATAACACGAGGAGTTCGGTAACATACGATTTTTTTTAAGAATTTATTTACTGCATTGGACAGCATATAATACAAACAAACCCATTACCGATTGTATACATTAATCAAACATTAGTACGTAATTGCATATGATTATTATTAATCTTTAAACGAAGCTCAATCTTAGATTTATGTAAGTTGTGAATGGGCTAATTTGTATATTCCGAATTTAACGAACGAGAGAACTACTATTGTGAAATCAGCATGCACCAGTTATAGCTACAATTATTACAGAAAATCATTAAAACTTCACGACTAAAACATTACAATTACGGGACAATGATCATGAATATTATGATATATTCAAAGAAAATGATCACTATGGCGTACTTCTGAAAAACACGAGAAAAATTTCGAAAGTAATGAATATTTGTGGAAAGCAGTGATATGATTTTGCATGGGAAGACCATTAATATCCTACTAAAGAGGCCGTTACCTATGAAAAGAAATCCTTCACCCAGAATCACTATAGAGCACACACTACCTTTATTGTAGAGCAGTGAGTTTTTGTAGCTTAAAGTACAATGTTATTGTATATTAAGTAGCTGCTGTTTACATACATGACTATTTGATTAGCGCGTTCCATGACGTTTGCTTCGTCTTTTGGAAGCACCCTCTCTAGTGGTGTATGAGTATCTCGTCTGAGTTTATTATTACTATGAGGCTGGTCTTCCCTGCCCCTTATTAAGTAACCCTTCATCATCGTTACATTGGACGGGTGTTGCGTTTGATTAATGTTTCGAAATTGTGGCCACGACAATCGGTTGTTGTTTACATTGTCGTTGTTTTCGAGTTGTATAGAAGATAATGTGGTAGTGGGTATAGTTGATGGTATACAGACACTGCGCTGCTTCTGATAACTTGGTGGACGATTATGTTTGTGCGAACTGAAAAAGTCTCTCATGCTTAGTTTTAAGATAATTCTTATGTAACTACATAGTAATTACATTGTTAAAGATGAATTCTTAGTTTGAATAACCTAGAATTTTATTTGCGACTGTGGAAAACAGATATCTCATGAGTGGCTCCAATGGAATAATGTGAACTTCAATGATTGGTATGAATTTTACAAATAAAAAGTTATTGTTGAACTGTTAATCATGCTCCAGAATAATAGCAAGTAAAGTAGTAATACAGGGCGCCTCGGATCGGATTGTACGATCATCTATGGGTCGATTTCCTATCAAAAAATGAATCGAAAATATACAATACCAAATTAATCTAACGCTATTATAATACGATCTATTAGATCGAAAGCGTAGCAAGTGCGACAAACAAAAAATCGTTATTCTATATTTATGATTTATTTTCTCATAAAAAATCCACGCATACTCGGCGTATTACCCTAGCCGACACACCCTGTGTATCATCAAACGACAGAATGGAATTGTATAGCGAAAGTCATGAAGATTGCACTCTAATCACACTTAATACAAAAGGTGCATACATACAATTCTAAACAATATCTTGAACACACAAGACTGGAAAACATTATATGGATTTACAAGTTACTGTAGCTACTTGTACAATTATGAATCATTTAAATTAAGATTGTAAATGTTAATTTAATTCTGTTACGATATTACGAATAAATATTGTAAATCCATAAAACACCTTAACCTAAAAGAATGTAACGTTTGCCAAAATGACACATACAGTGGATCCAAAAGACCACTTACGCAATTCGGTTAATAGTTAGATTGACGCTCGACAACGTCACAAGATGGCTACAAGAACAAAAGACATTTGGCCAATGTAAATATAATTAACGTTTGCTTTAATTGTAAACACATACGAACTTCCTCAGCTTGATGCAAATATTATTAACGCACAACGTAGATTTATACTTTGTGGAGTGAGAAAATATGCAGATCAAACATACTCGAAAAGAAGCGCAACAACATTGGCATTTGTTTATCACGATCATTATTATTTAATTAACAAATGTTGCTTTATTATGTGTAAACTAGCACTTGACTTCTTTTTTGGTCACCCTTTTACGGGAGCAAAAATAATACGAGATCAAATAGCAATGTAATAAATACCTTATCAAATTCTCGTTCGGTGTCCTATACCTGTTTTGTACAGACGTTTTCGTACCGTCGGCTGAAACAGAAAACATTTGTGAACGGTTATTCATAGAAAATTAAACAAACACAATGAAAATTATACTTTGTCGTAATATAAAAAATATATCATACATACCTCGTCCATGTCTGTGAACTCGACCTGCTTCTTGAAAAGCGAAATGAGCTCGAAAAAATGCTCGAAGAATCGCCCACCTAAATACTGCAACTGGATCAGCACCCACTAATTCTCGGACAAAAGCGAGGGAAGAATTTTTCAAAACACCAACTACGCCATCTGGTCGCATTAAATCCAGGTTCTTTTCTCTCATATTAGAAGCTTGATATTTAACAGCCCCTGCATAATGACGTACAACGAAGGCTGCTTCTCGTCGTTGTGGTGCTTCGTAAAATGGATTGTCTTTGTGTACCGAATTGAATTTTTGTAGCAGCGTCTCGTTGGTTGCACCTGGAAAACTATTGCAAACATTTTCAATATTTAATGAAACATAATACAAAGATCAATCTACTTAAAATAAGGTTTGATACTAACTTGCACTGATCATCTAAGAGACAGAGAAGGCCACTTGGTTTTCCTTCTATTAAATTTAAGCAGCCCGAATTGTCACTGTACCCAATGTCCGTCCATCTAATTCCCTGTTTCCGATACTCTCGTTGTTCATATTGAAAAACATGCTGGTTAAAATAGTGTTGTAATTGTTCGTTTGCATAATTTATACACAGCTGTTCAAAACTATTGCACGTTTTGAAGTCTTCAAAACCAAAAATATCTAATACACCTATACTATTGCCTTGATGATCTCTAAGCGTATCTTTCTTTGAAAGTAAAGCATGATTAACCTAAAAAAAAAACATACTCAAACTTATTTTCATGTAACTTCATAATGCGCGTTTTGGAACAAAAGAAACGGCATTTTACCTGAAGCACAATCCAATCAAATAATGCTCCATACAAACATTTGGCCATGGCATCTCTTGCCGCAATTGCTTCTGGAAGCCTATAGTTAATGACTAAAGTTTCTCCAGAAGCTCTCGCACGTTTGGCAGTGAGAGCAGCCAAAAGAGTCTCTTGTTTTACTCTAAGAAGTTCAGATATCAGAGCAACCACATCAGGATTTTTCACTCCTACTGCTTCATCGTGATGATGATAAGACTTTCTAGGTTGAAATTCTACATTACCTGAAGTAATTAAATATGGGTAGTGTTGCGTCGCGAAACATGCCGTTCCGTTTACAGCAAATCGGCATTTACATTAACGCTACAAGCCATTAGCGTAAATGGCTTTAGTGTTAGTGTAAACGAAATATCATAATAGCCGTCATAAAGGGCCCACCCTCGCGAGCGCAAAATGCAAGAAGTACCAGCGCACCAATCCTGAACGAAAAAGGTTCTGAATGGCCGCGGCTGGCTTCTTGCACTAGCATATAAGGCGCGATACTTGACATTCAAAGATAGACAAACACAAAAAGTTGTACGAACAACACTACACGTCGCAACGTACAACGAAAGAGAGAGAGAGTCCACGGAGCTACAGTCCACAACAAACTCAACAACTTGCATGTCACCAGACATGCAGGAAGAGCTACCGCGGTGCCGCAGATTGCATCACCGAGCTCTCAACAGTTAGTTAATTTAACCTATTATTAAGAAAATTTGCTAATTACCAAGTAGAAGAACGGCTGACAAAACTGCAAACAAGCGCCTTTGTTTTTCTGGTGTAAATCCAACCATTTCCATAGATTGTTTTAGTCTTGAAAATTCGTGTCGTTCGTCGATATTTTCAAGTCCGTAACAGCCACTTTTATTTAAATAATTATAACGATCACAATTTTCTAAATGTAGAACTTGTTTTTCTTGTTCATTTGCTCCAGCCAAGAGATAATAAAATACATGGTAATTTCTTTCATTTCTTCCTTGGGAAACTATTCTTGATTTTTCCAAAAGATACTTTTGTACGACGGCCCTAGTAATTTTACGATAGATTCTCGTAATTCGTCATGAAATTATATAATCATTTTCATGCTTGTATATAAAAATTCTTACCCATGCACCATTCCATTTTCTTTGTAATTCACTTGTATGAACTTGCCGAAACGACTACTATTGTTGTTGTGTGCCGTTTTTGCATTTCCAAACGCTTCCAACACTGGACCAGCACTAAGTATTGTCTGTTCAACACCGCTACCGTGCGAACCTTTCTGACTAAGCGCTGTCAAATGATGCAGTAGAAAATTTGTTGATTCCGTTTTACCCGATCCACTTTCACCACTAATCACAATACACTGATTTCTTTTTTCTTTAAGCATACAATGATAAGCTGCATCAGCTATGGCAAATATGTGTGGAGGTATATCTGGCCCCAATCTTCTATTTTGATAGAGTTTTACATATTTTGGATTATAGATAGGATAAAATTTGAATGGATTGAGTGCAATTAATATGCTGCCAACATAGGTATATATGTTCCCAGCTAGAAACCTAGCTCGAAGGTTATCCAACAAAGTTTGTTCATTGAGGTCTGGGAGTTGACACAAATCTGGATATTCCTTATCGCGCGGTTGATACAGGAATCTATTAAAATAGTCCTTCAGGAGTTGTGGGTCCATTGGAAATCTACTATCTGACCATAAATCGGGTTGCTTCTTTCGCAAGTAAAACCTAGAAAATATATGTAAAATAATGTTAGTGTGCTTTTTTCCAATATCAATACCTTTGTTGATTTTACAAATCTTGTCTCTTATTTATAATAATTTTAACTTACCTGTAATATTCTTGCTGTACTGCATTTTTTGGCCATAGTAACATAAGTGCTACAGGGCACTCGGTTGGGCCAAGTCTTCTTTCTTTACATTCTTGTCCAACAGAATTTCCTACCACTTCTGCTAATTCATAACCATTCGAAACAGAAGCATCGACTAACCCAAGTCTTTCAATGATGCATTTTACTATTTCAGCCGATGAAGTCTGTTTCGTAGCTTTAATTGAAAGTGCTTCATATTCTGGGCTCCATTCACCCACAAATACTTGCACTACTCCTGAGCAACAGCTATCCATTTTTTTAACCCTATGAAATTAAAAGTACATAAAATCAAATTTTTGGAGGTATAAAGGCACATATAGTTACAATTTTTATTCATATATATACATATAATTTTAACCCTTTGCGGACGACTGTCGGCAAATAGCCGCCCAAGCCTTTTTACTAGAGGTGTGCGAGAACCCCACATATCGGGAATCCCGAATATTTTCGGGAATCCGACCCGACCCGACTGACTGACCTCTTCCCGACTCATCCCGACCATCGTCCGCAAAAGGTTAATATATTTATAATATATTTAGTATATTATTTTCATACATTTTCATACATTACTTACCTTGGTTTTAATAGGGTTAACAAATTTGTCCTCTGTCATCCATACAGAATTTCAAATGTATTGTTTCTCCTTCTTTCTGTTTCTCAATTATGTACAACCACTGATGCAAATGTTTAAAATAACTTTTATACATTTTGTTTAAAAATGTTCACTGTTACAGTCTTACTGATTACTGGACTTATTTACAGGTGTTGTTTACATTAATTTATTTAATTTAATTTTGTCAAATATACTCAAAAATGTACCCAATACTCATAAACTAAAAGACCATATTTATATATATATATACCACGTTAAATCTTACATATAAATTGGTTCAACAAAATAAAAATTTGTGAATATTAATTTTCTTTCATCACAATACATAGTATACAGGAATAGTAAAGTATTTCCAAATCTTTAAAGCATCCTTTTAAATTCATCCTTTTTAATTCAATGAATAGGACAGAATACCACAGAGTATTGTGATCATCAGTTAATATATATATTTTTTTGTTGTATAATAAAATAGAGTCATTAAAGTTATTTTACACTTCTTTAAATTTATGTATTCAGTCAACTTTGCAGATCCTTGTTGATTTTGTTCTTCAGTTGTTAGAGTATTTCAGATTTATAAAACAATACGTTTAATTCAGGTATCACGTATTTAACATTGGACATCCAGCAAAATCTTTCTGACAGGCATTATTATTTTATCATGAGATTCACTATATATTTGAAAAGACTGTAGGTGTGCTATTGTTGGCAGGCAGTAACTCAGTTTCCTCACTGAGACAATAATCCAAAGTTTTCAATGCTTCATGAATATTCCCATGCCTCTTGAGTATTTCAGTACAATTATTGCAAAAGATTACAGATGTATTTGCATTTGTACGTATTATAAAACTTTTGTGCGTAAGGAAGTATCTTATCTGAAAAAAAAAAGGTATATGACACATCATTATTTCATGTCAACTATTTGTTGTTACATTGGTAATATCAATTTGATACTTTGTTACATGAACCTACTTGCTACATGTACATGTTAAATTTTTGTCTTCCACATAATACAAGAATACACTTTCTTCTTTATTAAAAACTTCTTTATCACTTATGTTAATATTTTAAACACTGCATATTATTTGCTTTCACAAAAATTCAACTTTACATTTAAACATCACATAAGCACAAATTATTTGTTAAAATAATCGATATAAATCGAACTTGATAACAACTTACACTAAGAAATTGTTCTAACCTTAATATGAAAAAATTCACGATTTACACGTGTCTTTGTTACTTTAAAAACTCTTTCTTTCTTTTTCTGACTTTTTTTCGACTAATATACAATGGTCGAATTTAAAAATATCTTTCGATGTCCCTACGTTTTTACCGGTAATTTTTTCTATAAAAGAATCCCGAATTTATCGTATCAGAAGAATAAGAAACAATGCAAAATAATATTCTGAATAATGTCTTGTGAACAGTAATCGTAACACATCGATCATTCGTTGGATACACAAAGGATTGCGAAAAACGACATACGTTCCCCAGATACCGATTACCTCGGACCTGACGACTGACATTCGCAGGAAAACCGTCTTCTGACGCCGATTGGTGGGTCATGGACCATACCACCAATCAGCGGCGATCTGCGAGTGTGAACGTCAACAGAGTAAACCGGGCTTAAAGTCATCAGGAATTTCTCGTCCAGGCATGACACTTACTAGTCGTTACGTATCATCACCAAAGAATGTAATGAAAACATCTAGGTAGGCCTATTCGAACTATACGATTTCTCTATTACCTTCTTCGCTGATAACAAGATGCTCGATGTGACACATTCTTGCGGTTCATCAAAGCACTCGCATACTTGGACATGCTTCCGCGGGCTTAAAATTTCACTGTAAACGCACTGCCGTCTGTTCGCGATCGCCAGTTTTCTTCCCTCCTATTCATTTACTTAGAAACTATTTTCCCTTTTTCATACACTGTTAAGGAAATGCACTACTGAGAAAACGATACACACAACTGTGGTTCTTGTGCACTCGATACACACTGCCCTTCTGTTTTCTCGCAACTAGAGAACACACGTACAATACGGGCGGATTGACACTTCAGTAAACAAGAGACACTGTCACCGATACTTCTGCGCCGGCTCTGTCGTCACCGGTCCTGCTTCAAATCACACGGATATTCACGGTTAATCGTATTCCTGAATTGATAATACCGATGACACGAATGATGGGCCCTTGCCCAGTTTATCGTCCTTCGTCTCCTCTCGGGATCCTGCGTCCCAATACGTCCACCATTTCGATTTTTCCGATCACATGGTATGGAAGGTTGATTCTGATTGGCTCCTTCCATGTGATCACGTGACAAAACGCTAGAGCACGAACTTCCATTGAGAAGAAGATTGCATTCGAAGCTATCTATTGATAATGTGTTAGTTATAAATGATATTTACATGATGCGTATTATTAAGCATTGTTGTAAATGTTGTCCAATACTTTCTTCGAATCTACTGGTCACTAAATTGAACGTACCGTTCCTAAGATCTAATTTTGATTGCTTCCGAAATAATTAAATTCTTCCAATATTTAGTTTTAATTCCAAACACTACGAACGCTAAATCCAAATTCTAGTCTGAACCGATAATGTTGGAAATGACATGAACAACATTTAATAAAAAAACATTTTAATTATATCACAGACAAGGTATACGAGTATACCTAGTCTGTGGTGAAAGGTCTACTCGTATACCTTGTCTGTGGTACCACCATAAACTAGGAATTTCCGTGCCATATGGCTCGGGTGGTAACGTAGTTCCCCATATGATCACGTTACATGCGACTTTACCAATCAAGACAAGAATAAAACTCCATAGGCAACAGAACACCATGAATTAAAATTGAATTTACTAATTATCCAATCTATTAATTAAAACAAAATATGACGAAAGTTATCAGCGGTAGAATCAAAGATTTCGTCTGTACCACCATAAACTAAGGACTTTCGTGCCATATGGCTCGAGTGATAACGTAGTTCCCCCATATGATCACATCACATGCGATTTTACCAATCTAGACAAGAATAAAACTCTATAGGTAACAGAACACCATGAATTAAAATTGAATTTACCAATTATCCAATCTATTAATTAAAACGAAATATGACGAGAGTTACTATTTGATAAAGGATCAAAATATTAATCGCTTTGGATCTAACGAAGAAGCTATATTCATACTAGACCACACGAGGAAGATCGCAGCCATTTGCTCATATTATTTGCTATGTAATTAATTATTATATTAAACGATTTCAAGTAACTAACAATTATATTAAACAGTTTCAAGTGATACAATTAATTACATACTAAATAGTATGACCCAGGTCTCACCACGAGGAGGTTGCTGCGAATGGAGACCCACCCTAGCCTCGCCCCAACCACCCTTCCTTTGGCGAGAATCCTAACTATCCATGGATATTTTCTCTTAAGAGAAAAGCTATCGAAATGAGATCATTATTAGAAACAAATAACAAAGGGAGAGTTCTCAAAGGAACCACCTTACAAAGAGACCAAAAACCTAAGAAAATATTTATACATGTGCGATAAAAATCCACCACATGTTTTCTAGCAACGAAATTGGAATGTGCAACTCTGCACGTACTAACTCTAATTATTAGAATAGCAATATGTAGCTTTATATGAATTGCTCCTATTTAAACCTGTTTTACACTTGTTTTTACACTTTGATGGTGCCTAATAAGGCATTGAAGAACCAGAACGAAATGTGCAACTGCACGTATGAACCTTGCATATTAGAATACTAATATGCACCTTAATATTAATCATAATAAAACGCAGCTTCTTACAATGAGTTACAATAATCGTGCGCACGCGTATCTTAAAATCTAATTATAATTAATACTTATATTACAACCCAATCTGCAGAAATAATCTTCCTGATGATGTCTTTATCAATCCCAGGATGATTTTCTAAAACAACTCACATGCAACAAATATAATTCATACAAAATAAAGAAACAGGAGATATTTTCTTCTTGATCTTCCTGATGATGTCTTTGTAAACCCCCGATGCTTTTCTAAAGCATAACTCACATATAATAAATATAATTCATACAAAACAAAGGAACAGGAGATATTTTCTTCATGATCTTCCTTGATGATGTCTTTCTTTTGTATTGATATCTTTGTAAATCCCACGATGATTTTTTAAAACATAACTCACATATAATAAATATAATTCATACAAAACAAAGAAATATGACGCGATACTTTCTTCTTGAAGTTTTTATGAATCCCACGCTGTTTTCCTGAAACATAAATTGAGACAATAAATAAAATTGTACGACATAGATATTTTCCAAAAAAAGGTGAAGTTCGAATCCGTGTAGCATTTTCAGTTTCGTTCTTCTGTGCTTCTGTACTCTGTAAAAAGAACTTGTTCAAATAATTAGTAGCTGAAATGAAAATGGATTAGTGCACACGGGAAAAAATTATTTTTCATCGATCATAGTAAAATTCCATGAATTAAAATTCATATTACAAACGTTAAATTCGTCATAGTGTTAACATAAACAATGAACAGATTGAAAATTTTATCGATTCGTTATCATAGATCTTATTTATCGTATCGTTTTTTAAATAAAATTGATGATCACAAAATTCAACAATTAAAGAACTTTCTTTTCATTAAATACGTGAATTAAATTTCATTCTTGACATATAGCGATAGAAAAAATTTTGTAAACGCATAAATTGCAATAATTATATTTTATTGCATTGAAATCTAAGTTAGGATCATGCGAAAAAAGCAATGACAAAAACAGATCTCAAAATGGAACATCGAATTGCAATTTGCATACCCTTTTAATGCAAGCATTTTATTTTTCATCCTTAAAAACAATGATCGCGAACAAACCTTGATCTTTGCAAAGAACTCGGAATATTTATAAAAAAATCCACTACTTATAAATAAATATTGCAGCCCGGAAAGTTACTATAAACCATAAAAATTAATAACTCTAATAATAAATTACTGATACATACAGGGTGTTCGACCACACCCAAGAAAAATTTTAATGGGAGATTCTAGAGGGCAAAATAAGACGAAAATCAAGAATACCAATTTGTTGATCGAGGCTTCGTTAAAAAGTTATTAACGTTTAAAGTCCCGCGCACGCAGCTATTCCCACAGGCGGAACTTTGAACGTTAATAACTTTTTAACGAAGCCTCGATCAACAAATTGGTATTCTTGATTTTCATCTTATTTTGGCCCCCAGAATCCCCCATTAAAATTTTTCCTAGAGATGGCTGAACACCTTGTATACTGAAATCGTAGATTCAAACTATGATCGAGTTAATCATAAATGAGCATTTTTAAATACATCACAAAAATCTGTGATGAAAATGTATGAATACTATAAAACAGTAATTTCGAGCAGTATTTCCATTGATAAATATATAAATTGTCCACTTATAAATTCAAAGCAACACGTGAGTGGACCATTCTTTTTATCGCAACGCTAATTTATTAAGTACAAAAGTATACGCGAGTGGTGCTTATTGTTCGCAAAATAAACCACAAAGGGTTGTTTTATTAATTATATCGCGTGCACCTATATATTCAATAATACGCAACACTAATTTTAATAATTTCGTTGAGCCATTTGAGGCTTTGTCGAATAATAGTTGCATCTTGATCCTGCAGCAGTAGTGGCCAGCGTCATTTCTTAGGCACTGAATCGCAACACTAATTATTCAAAAACGCGATAAATCAAGATCGCAACTCTAATTTATAATAGAAAAATTCCAAACGCGATTTATAAAAATAAAAGCAACCGCGAATGCTGATTATTCGCAACACTACCCTGAAAAGCAAACGCGAAAAATAGTAATTCGCAACGCTAAGTGCAAACCGATCATTCGCGACACTATTTTTAAATAACAATGATAAAACAATCGCGTATTCGCAAAACTACCCTGAAAAGGAAACGCGAAAAATAGGAATTCGCAACTCTATAAGCAAACACGATTTCTGTATATTCGCAACTCTATTTTTGAAAATATTATATTTGTCTCGCAACGCTAATAAAAAATCGCGTTTTGCCCAAAAATAACTGGCTCAGCTGCTTGGCGTTTTCCGTTCTAGATACATATAAATACACATGCATGAAATAAACTAGCTACTTCAAACTACTATTAACTAGTATAGTGGCGCATGTAGGGATGAAGCTAGACATTTCAAATGACGTAACGCTAAGGGGCACACAACGCGATAAATAAAAATCGCAACGCTAGCTTATAATAAAAAAAATTACAAAACGCGTCTTGCAATAATAAAAACAATCGCGAATAATAATTGTTCGCGACACTACCCTGAAAAGCAAACGCGAAAAATAGTAATTCGCAACTCTAATAGCAATCGCGTTTACTAATAATTCGTAACACTATTTTTAAAGCAAACTCCCGATTCCTAAGTTTGCATAAAAAAAAATCGCGAATCGTGTTTATTCGCAACACTAAAATATCAACGCGATAAATATTCGCAACTCTACGTGCAAACGCGAACATTTTATTATTATTCGCAACTCTAACTTGAATGATGGGTTAATTGTACATGTAAATACACATGTACTGGCCACAAAATATTCTAACTACTTCTATTACTACAATTGGGGAAGAATTTGGGCATTGAAAATAACGCAATGCTAAAAAAATTGCACGATAAATAGAAATCGCAACGCTAATTTATAATATGAAAATAGCAAACGCGGTTCATATTCATTCTACGTATAAAAGAGTAAAAAAGCAACGCGAATCATGATTGTTCGCAACACTACCCTGAAAAGCAAACGCGAAAAATAGTAATTCGCAACGCTAAGACCAAACCGATCAGTGACAATCGCAACGCTATTTTTAAATAACAATAAAAGCAATCGCGTATAGAATTCGCAACACTACCCTGAAAAGAAAACGCGAAAAATAGTAATTCGCAACTCTACAGACCAACGCGATTATTGTATATACGCAACTCTATGTATATTGAATAAGAAAAATTATTAACATATTGACTGCCATGTTTGAAGAAATTATATCATGAAAAATATAAATTGAATATATTCAATGATGCATATGTTATTTTATTTTTCTATTATAAATATTAGAGTTCGTTCAAAGTATTGTAAAAAAATAAATGTAAGTTTGAGGTGGCAGTAAACATGTTAATATTCATATTGAAATCGCGAGTAGGCTTGATGGCTGGCATGTATGGTGCAATCATGTACAAAGTACATGCATACGTGAGCCAGAAAAACAAACTACAAAACTACTGACGAGTTAAGTGACATAATAGTAACAGGAATGACTTTCCATCCTCATCCGAGGATGAAGATGAAAAGCCATTTGTTGCTACCCACTCTTGAGACAGTTTGTCAGGGTCTCTTCAACTCCATGAGTCTCTTCTTTCTTCGGCGGTCCTGCCGATACCTGAAACTTACGTAAGACTAGGCTCGAGATTACGTGCAATACGCAGTCTTCCAACAATATACGAATTGTTGGTCGAGCACACGTGGTTGAATCTCAAGCGGGACGAGCGTTTCGTAGGGGACCTAACCACGAGCACGACCGCGAGAGAGCAACTTTAAGAGTCGCGCGATTCGAGGAGTCGAAACTAAAGCCGAAACGAACAGTTGAAACTGTTTGAATCAGCAAGATTTCTACTCTCGAAATCGTAACTACAGGAACAGGACTGCCACGCGAAAACGCGCCTACCCGAATTGCTAATGTGGACAGTCCTGACCTGACCCTACCTACTTAGATTAAGCACACACACATCAGAAATGTTACCTACCTACCTAACCCTATATTTAAAAAATTGCAAAACTCATTTTCTCAAACAAACACTCCACGGTTCTCATTCTTAATGTCCGGGCGCGGCCTAAACTAGAGGGGACTCCCCGGGGTTCCCCCGACACCCGAACATTGCAAACATTCACACTCTAAATGTACGTACCATTTCCTGAAATCGACTGATAAAGGCTAGTGACCATTGCGTATTTCTATTATGTACATTTATATAGGACGTAATCTATGTAATATAGTCAATAGAAAAACTAATTTATTAAGCATTTTATTAAATTATTTCATATAAATCAATTTAAAATTCTTATGAATAAATTTATTAAAGATAAAGAAGTTATTATTGGTCATGGACTGTAGTAAATGGAAATTTAATATTGTTATTGTAACTGATACAAATCTAATGTTACAAAATTCTGTATGTAAATTATAATCATAAAAACATCTGAAACGGCGCACTTCCCACAACCTAACCACAACACACATGTGGAAAGTACCCCGTGCACAATACACTAGCCAATGTCAGTCGCTAATACACTATTAGAAATTATTATAAACTAAGTCATCGTGCCCGTTACCTTCGCTCATGCAAATAGCACCTGGGCGTGTGCATGAACTTGAGCAACGAACACGGAAAGATTAACCTGAAAATCCTGACTAAAAACAGTTAATTAAATATGGCTAAACGGTAATTTTTATTTAATTCTTGGTGAAAAAGGCTCGACTTGTTATATCAAATATATCAATAGCAAAAAACATTAATATTGAAAAATATTATTATTCAAGAAAACTATTAAACTATTAAAACTATTAATTGAAATTTAATTATATGAAATGAAAGACTTTTTAAGATTTTATCATAATTTACTTTAAAATTGAATTAATTTATTTGAAAATTGAAATAAGTTTAATAAATCATTATTTAAAAAATTCAACAATCCATGGTCGATTCTATCTTCAAAGTAAAGTTTTAAAAAGTTGAAACTAGTATGCAATACACGTTGCTTTGAGTCAAAAATCGACCAGTCGCGAAATGTCTTCTTGCACATAAAATACATTAAATAACATCAGTATTTAAAAATTATATTAATTGTATAATATTATAGTAATTAATATTTATATTCTACTCCGTCATATGATCAATATAATGTTTACACATTAGATCAATTTATATTGTATTCAATCTATAATTCAAGTCAATAAAAATATTTCGTATATTTCATAAAAATTCTTTTATATGTTTTTATAAAAATTTTACAATAATCAAATTATATAATATTTATTTATAACATTAAAAGACGCGAGTGCAAGAAGACCCTAGCCTGCATTAAAGAAATATAGCAATTGGTGTTACTACTCATAGGTATTGCAAATACCCATGGTCACTTGACTCGTCAATAATAGCAAGTATACAACTGGTCACCCGTGTTGGTTAGGATCTTTCATCCTACAACATGGTTGGGGACCAGAGGAACATATATGCATGCAACTCACTCAATCGCAGAATGTAGATACTACGATGACGATGTTGGCCACTGGAAGTCATCAGCGGAGTCAGCGTGATCCTGTTGGTTTCCAGGATGAGACTATAAAAAGGCAAGAAAACAATTAGAATCTATTGTTAAAATCATAGAAATATTAAAAATTTCTAAGTGTAAATTTATACTTACGGATACTGCTGCTGCTTTTCAGACTCTGTAAGAAAACTGTAAAAAAAACAATTAGAATCTACTATTAAAACTACAGAGATTTTTACTTGAAAATTTCAAACCATAAATTTATACTTACATTGTTTGCTCGTGAAGCACCGTCAAATACTCCTCTTCAGTGATGCACTGACTCTAATCCCGGTAACGAGGAATTTTAATTTGAAATTAAAAGGATAATCAAGTTTATCAAATATTAAATTACATTACCGCGACCGAGGATTGAAATCGGCGAACAAATGACTCTATTCTCGCGATTCAGAAAACAAGGAGAGCCACGATGCTCTGGAAAATACTTTAAAATTGCGAAATAAACACTGGCTCTGTTCTCGCGTTTCCCTGAGATATCTACGACAATCTACTGGGGTCACTTTGCCCAGGAAAACATCTGTTGCTACGCAGCGAACACTGAAGCTACCGGCCGCATTGCGCGCGGCCAACAAAATTCCCTGAAAAGATAAGAAGGACACAAGAAAAACACAAGAAGCACACCTGTGCTATTTTAAGTTTGTTTCTTCGGTTAGAAACTATCATTGGAAATACTGCTGTTCACATTAAATTACATAAGAAACGTGAAACTTAAATTATCTCAACAATCATATTAAAATATTATCAATGAAATCAATTATAAAACAATCGTTCGATTGTCTATCAGCTTTTATTTATTAGAGTCGTAAGTGTGATGATATTAACTAAATTGAATTTTAATATACATTTCGATTTTTATAAACGTTCTGAAACGTACAAAAATTAAAGTTTGATATTTAATTGTATCTGAATAGCAATAATTACGTATTTTCTATGTTTTACTCAACTTCCATAGAAAATTGTATGCAAATAACAATTGGAACAATTCATAATGATGAATTTTGAAAAAATAGTAAATATTTGACGCCCACGAATATATAATCGCGATCAAAATGCAATAAAATACGCCTATTAATTCCTATTTAATTAGCCACTTGATCGAAATCGATTGTAATACAAATTAAAAAATTATTTATTATTTAAATTCAATTATTTAATTTCTGCATTGATGTATCACACTTTCGACAAATAACAAATCGATAAAATTATAAAAGTATATAAAAAATGTACAAATATTATTTATTTTAATAAAATATGTATATTACATATTACCAATTATACCATTTCAAGATGACGCCATTTTAAAGTTTCCTAATGGACGCCATTCCGTACCGGTAGCTTGCCTTGTATTTGAATTCGAAAGACTGCGACAGAAATAAAGTCAAATGTATCACAGTAAACACATCTAATCATAATTAAGCAATAATTAAACTAGAAATAATGTACAAGATGCGTAATTTCCTTTAAAGAGATATAATAAATCAATGCCAGTTAAATCTCGAAGAAAACGTTCGAAACGCGATTCAATTTTTCTCAGAATTCCGTCTCAATTTATATTAGAAATGTATTAATTAGCAAAACAATTAAACAAAAGTACCGTTTGAGAGTAGACGCGAGTAGTATTAATGATGAAAAACGTACTTTTTTGGTCGCGAGAAGCCGACACGTCTTGGCACGTCTTGCCACACCGATTTTTACAAAGGAAATGGCGGCCACTCGCGGTACGCAGCATCGTTCGCGAATTAATACGGAGGAACCCGAAGATTGCCGAAGATATAATAAATCGACGCCAGTCAAATCTCGAAGAAAATGTTCGAAACGCGATTCAATTTTTCTCAGAATTCCGTCTCAATTCATATTAGAAATGTATTAATTAACAAAATAATTAAACAAAAGCACCGTTTGAGAGTAAACGCGAGTAGTATTAATAATGAAAAACGTACTTTTTTGGTCGTGAGAAGTCGACACGTCTTGGCACGTCTCGCCACGCAGATTTTTACAAAGGAAATGGCGGCCACTCGCGGTACGCAGGATCGTTCGCGAATTAATACGGAGGAATCCGAAGATTGCCGAAGCTTCTATTTCAAAATGGATGGATTCCTTCCACTTCGAATTTCAATCAGAATCTGTAACAGAAATAAAATAGAAATTGAAGTCAAATGCATCACAATAAACATATTTAATGACAATTAAACTTGAAATAATATCTACAAGATATGTAATTTCCTTTATAGAGGTATTGTGAACCGACGCCGGTTAGACATCGAAGAAAGCGTGCGAAATACGATTTACTTTTATCCAGAATTTCGACTCAATTCATGGTAGAAATGTATTAATTTTAAACGAAAGCATCGTTAGAAAGTAAACGCAAGTAATAATGAGGAAATAACAGGTTAGAAATACACACCTCGATCGCGAAACGGCGACAGGTCCAGACACGATCAGACACGTCTTACCCCGCTAATTTTTACAATGGTAATGGCGACCCCTCGTTCTACCCAGCATCGCTCGCGAGATAGGCGAAAGGAGGGGGCGCCTCCGAAGCTTCTCGAAGCTTCTCGAAGCTTCCATTTTGAAACGAAATTCCTTGACTTCGAATTTCAGAGAGTTTAACAGAAATAAAATACAAATTGAAAGCAAATGCATTACAGGAAACATAATTAAAGAATAATTGATCTCGAAATAATATGTACAAGATACGGAATTTCGTTTAGAGAATTGTAAAGAATCGACGCCGGTTGGATATCGAAGGAAATATGATTCAACTTCCCTCACAATTCCGATTCAATTTGTGGTAGAATTGTATTAATTTTAAACGAAAGCATCGTTAGAAAGTAAACGCGAGTAATAACGAGGAAATAGTAGGTTAGAAATACACACCTCGATCGCGAAACGGCGACAGGTCCAGACACGATCAGGCACGTCTTACCCCGCTAATTTTTAGAATGGTAATGGCGTCCCCTCGTTACCCAGCATCGCTCGCGAGATAGGCGGAAGGGGGGGGGGCCTCCGAAGATTCTCGAAGCTTCCATTTTGAAACGAAATTCCCTGACTTCGAATTTCAGCAACTTTAACAGAAATAAAATACAAATTGAAAGCAAATGCATTACAGGAAACATGATTTAAGAATAATTAAACTTGAAATAATCTATATAAGACGCGTAATTTCGTCGAGAATTGTAAAGAATCGACGCCGGTTGGATATCGAAGAGAATATGATTCAACTTCTCTCACAATTTCGACTCGATTTATGGTAGAATTGTATTAATTTTAAACGAAAGCATCGTTAGAAAGTAAACGCGAATAATAAGGAGGAAATAGCAGGTTAGAAATACACACCTCGATCGCGAAACGGCGACAGGTCCAGACACGATCAGACACGTCTTACCCCGCCGATTTTTAGAATAGTAATGGCGACCGTTGTACCGAGTAACGGTCGCGAAATAGGCGGGAGGGTGGGGGGGATCCGATGATTCCCGAAGCTTGAATTTCGAGGATGGTTAAACCTCATTTTCGAAGATTCGTTAATTCACAAAACGACTTATGTCTCAAATAAAAACCGCGGATACAAAAGAAAAAGAACGAAAATAAGCCTATAGAAAATAAATACCTTGACTGTAGAATACTGATGGACGAAAAATTCGCATTATTCACTTCGGCGATTACACGAAATCACGATGCACAAAGTTGCACTTTTTAGCCATAGGGTGCGTACGTGAAACGACGAATGTTCCTATTCGATTATCGATCGACGAATTTCTTTCTATTTTTCTAACAAAACGAATAAATTTTATTTCTCTACTTTCTGGATACACACGAAGATAGTCAAGGCAAGCTTAATTCGGTAACTGATTATTTAATAATTGTCAGAAAGTAATATGATACGTGATGTATTGAAATTTATTCGTTGTAACGATAATCGATTGTGACGTTGGAATATCGCGAATCTGTCGACACTTCGGAATTGGTAGCACTGACTGAATCTAAATTACACGTTTTCGAATTAATATAGCTCTTATAAACAATAGTTTAATGACTAATTAGGTGTTCACGCCGCCGATTGAACACGAGGTTGCGTCCTAACTAATCGAAATACTGATCCCGTAAAAAGTAAATAGTATTATAGCACACTCTGTGTTTAAGAACAATGATTCTGAGAATTACATTTAACCCGATCGTCGGTAACGTTGACAAGTTCACGAATTTTGCTTCTGATACAATATCGACAAAAGTTTCGATCAAAAATTATCTACGCATTGTATGATAGTATTCTAAAGGTTCTAAAGTCAAGATACTGTTATCACAAACGATGTATACGAGTAGACCTTTCACCCGATGTATTTTTTCGGCTCATTTTTATGGGGTCTCGAAACCCCATTACCATTTTCGTGTCACTCGCAACGTTACCAACAGATTTAGAAATGAATTAATATAATTATTAATTACATAGCAAATAATATGAGCTAATGGCTGCGTTCATCTTATAGTTTCACATACCTTCTTCGCCCCGGTTTGCGGTCTGATAACACCGATTTCGAGTCGCAAATACATTTTTACCGAGTTATTTTTTAAATAAACGATACATTACAATTCAAAATAAAAAAATAGAGGATTTGCGGCGTATTTATCAATGAAGTACATTCATACGTATTTTAATAATCTTGATATCTTTAAATGATCTTAATCGATTGGTTACTCCAATAAAATTAATCGATTGGTGCTCAATTCTGGACTGTACAGCTTTCATTTCGTTAAAAAATACTAAAATCTCTGTAATTTCAATTTCTGTCTCACTTGCACTTGCGTTTATTTCTAAATCTGTTGGTAACATTGCGAGTGACACGAAAGTGGTAATGGGGCTCTAGAGCCTCAGAAAAATGGGACGAAAAAATACATTGGGTGAAAGGTCTACTCGTATACCTCGTCTGTGACTTTACATCAGAATTTTTTTCTTGAACATGAATAGGATTTCGGGAGTATGTCTATTGACCAAACATTATTGTAATTGACCCTTGCAACTGAAAATAATTTTTTTCGCCGAAAATATCTGTCCCTGGTTTGCCGTCTGATGATACTGGGTTGCCTTCTCAACTGACAGCCATCTATGAGAAGAGGACGTTAAAATCACCTCGAATTTTCAGGTCGGTATGGCAGTCAGATTGGGCCACGAAAGTCCATAAGGTGGAAAGTCTATTCGTATATGTCGTCTGTGTTACTAGTGTTGTTTTGAAGCTGTTGTTTTCGTGAGAATGGACGTTAAACAACGTCTTCCAATGAAAACAAAAGTAATGTTTCGTTCATTTAAGAACATTTTTAAATATATAAATAAGTTACCATTTTCTTTTGATCTATCATTTGATTACAGTTTTTAATTTTAAAGGTTATGTTTTCGAAATTATTCCGAAAGTTGTGTAAAAATAAACTAAGATTAAGTCTGGCATATGTTTGGATTTTAGGTGGATATACTACAGAATTGGAGTCCGTATGCCAGACAGTATGATCCCCTAAAATCTGGCAGTATTGATGGCACAGATACGGAGCCACACGATAAAGCTGTTAGTCGTGCCATACAAGCACATTATGAACCACCTCACGGATTAAAATCGAAACCAGAGAGAACATTATTTGTAACTAGATTTGGTCCAAAAATTACGAAATACGATTTAAAAGAGGTATATTTCATAGTCTTCATAACATCACTACAATTATATATATTTTAAATGTTAATATATTTAGTTCTTTTCTAGGTATGGAGATGTTGTATCAGCAAAAGTAATTGTCGATGTTGTGACTGGACTATCCCAGGGATATGGATTTGTAGAAATGAGAAATGAAGATGAAGCTAGGAGGGCAATTAGACGTTATAGTGACACAACACTGAAAGGTTACAAAATTTTTGTGGATCAGGAATGTGGTCGTACCATGAAAGGCTGGAAACCAAGGAGACTTGGTAAGATTAATTAACTCTATATCAACTACTTATACTCTGTGCATATAGAGTATTTGTAAGTTTTAATTTTTCAGGGGGTGGTTTTGGTGGAAAAAAAGAATCAGGCCAGTTAAGATTTGGTGGAAGTGATAGACCTTTCAAAAAACCAATTGTACCTAATATTATAAGACATCATAATTAACATAATTTTATATTTACAAAAATTTTAATTTTTAAGTTGGGATGTGTCTTCTTGATGCTGTATCTATTTGCTCATTCTTTCCTGTCATAGTCCCAGCTTCCACCAATCTTTCCCTATGATCTTAGGCTTCTATTGTTCTGTACTTGTATTTTCCTTCACTAGGTGGAAGTCTATTCTTCTCTCATGCCACTTCTCCCTTAAATTATTCCTCACTCTCTATTCGCAAAATTTATTTTTATATCTCTTGTACTTTTTTACGCTTACTCTATTTATTACCGGGAACGGAACCGCATGTTTTCGGTATTTTACAATGAAAGAAATATGAGACATTTCGAAATTTCTGACAATGTTATTATGTTGCATCTGTGTCTAGTCAAAATATAACCTGTAGGATGTTTTAATTTTGACTTTGATCCAATATAAACATGTAAGATCCATATTTCTTGTCTGTCACCTACAGACATTAGGAATAATTTCGGTAATAGGCATGATGAAATAAAGCAATTAGCGAATGTTTCTTCCATGAAATGATTGTAATGTCAGAAAATATTTTTCCAATTTAATATAAGTATTTATAAGTTTTTATATTTATGACTTTATTAGATTATATAAGTTTGATAGAATTATTTTATAGTATTCGTTTTCGTACTATCAAAACTATTTTTTTATGTAAAACTTTTCAATACACACACACACACACGAGGTATACGAATAGACATTTTTTAATAACCATGAAATCTTTAAATAATCTTAATCGATTGGTTACTCCAAGGAAATTAATCGATTGATGCTCAATTCTGAACCGTACAGCACTCATTCCGTTAAAAAATACCAAAATTTCTGTAATTTCTAAATCTAAATCTGTTGGTAACGTTGCGAGTGACATAAAAATGGTAATGGGGCTCTAGAGCCCCAGAAAAATGGACCGAAAAAATACATTGGGTGGAAGGTTTACTCGTATACCTCGTCTGTGCTAGTATCATCCAACTTCGATTTCGAGCCAATTAATTCATACAGGATTATTAGAATTGTCCAATAAACTTTTAAGGGGGCTTGAATTACACTTAATCCTCTTTTTACACGGTGAAACTGTACCGTGTAGAAACGGTTGTGCAAATACTGATTAACAGAAACGTGTAATATTTGTTTTACAAGATGCGAACTATAAAAAAAGTACTTTAATTTCATGTAAAAAGAGGGTCAGGTGCATGTGGATGTAAAAACATGACGTCCTCAACGCAACCCAAGAAGAGCAATTAATCTGCGATCACGCGAGAGCAAGTAAGCCAAGGAGGCGAGCTTTCTGGCGCGATGTGAGCGACGTCGTCAGCGTCGTGGAACTTTATACCCGAGCGTCGCGGCGCCCTCTCCCTAGCGTGGCCCCCTCCATATAAGGAGCCGCCTCGTGGTTCGACGTCGACCACGCGGACGAAGTTTGAGCTTCCAGGTTACCTCTGATAAGGTAGCCTCCTTCCTCGACGTCTCTCTGCCCCCTCGCGTTAGCCAAGGTCTCTCAGAGGGCCAACCCACATTCGTTTATCGCGGCTCCTATTTCGTCGGCTCGGCCGGTGTTCCCGTTTTCAAAACACAACGCTGCCCGTCGTGCTTTTTTTATTCACGGACACAGCTGCTGCCGTGTACCAAGCTACTCGGGGACCACTTGGCGCAATTGCACAGGGATTTCCCTCTATAGGGACATTCTCAACCTCGTTTCTCTTCAGACAATTAGAATAACAATTCAACCAATCTCACCTTTTTAACACTAGATCGATTCGACGGGTTTCAGGTTCCTAGCCTTTAATACTTAACCTTTCCGATTCGATTTTCCCGTTTTCAATGGGATTAGTATTGTTTTTATTTTTTGATAGTTTACAAGTATTGGAGTTCGTTCGTTATAAACGTTTGAAATATTCTAACTTATTATCTTAAAGCAGTAAACTTTTAAGAGTACGCAAAATAAATCGATTTTATGATTTAATTTCTGTTCTCTTGGTCAATGAAACAGAATATGTGTATGAGAAATAGTTATATCGAGTATGACGGACTGTTTTGAGCGACTGCGTTTGAAGGAATCACTATCGATGGAACTCGTGTTGTCATCGTCGGAGGATAAATATATTTAGTGCCCTGTCCACGTAGTCGGGTGGGCAGAATGCTTTATGCCGGTCTTAAATACGGAATAGCTACGAGACAGATATAATGTAACTATATCAGCATCAAAAATAACTTACTCCATGGAAAAATTTTCCATCGGCTGTTGCTTTCGTTTCTGCATATCGATTTCTAAGCGTGAAAAGAAACAGAAAAAAAAATGTTACTCAGCATTTGTTTACGAATAAATAGTAACAATATTTTCATAAATATATTAATCGTTACATTTATGATGCACGTTATTAACGTGGCTCGAGTATGCAACGAATAAGATTTAAAAATTGTGTGTTTGTAATCAGAATCAACACATGTTTTAAGTTACAATTCTTTGTAATGTCCGTTTTAATTATACCACGAACAAATTATAATGATGTGAATGGTGGTATAAAACTCCATTTGGCTGGTATTGCATTAACCTACATCTGTAATATTGAGTACAGTGAAAATGGTAAATATGACAAAATGAAAGGGCAAAGGGAGTGATACAAGAAATACAATAAAGCAATCAATGTAATAATTTGGAAAGAACAATAATAAAATAAATACAAGCACAGGCAGGATTAAATTAGCTAAAATACAATAGTTTATTGCGATGGTAAGTTTGTTTTTTATTGTAAAGCTTTATTGCAAACGTACGACATGACGGGGATTTCATTTTTACGGTCTGCTCGAGAGATCCAAGCTCTTATCGCAGATAAGACCGAGGGATATTTCGCGAAGCTTTTTCCAGAGCATACTGCACCCTCTTAAGAGGGACGAGAGAGGGTATTTCCGAAAATGAAAGGCAAGACGTCCGGGAAGGGTGGAATTTAGTGCTTTAGACTTTCACGATAAATAGCCATTCGTCGAATGACATTCGTGAAACGGTTTTTAATTCGCTGCAATTTCCGGCTCTCGTTTCTCAATGTGGCCATAGTTACGAGTCTCGAGATTTTCCGTCCGACCATTAAAAATACACTTCCATTTTCTCCATTCCTTGGCGGTAGCGAACGCACGCCGGAAGGGAAGTAAAAAGGAAATGTGAAAAGGTTTGCGAGTGGCTGGCACACTTTCGAATAAACTGCTATTTTTAAGTAGCTAAAATTACGCTCGTACTTTAAATTACACGAATTAAAGCTCTTATCATCTAGTATGGGAATTTATAGCTTCAACCGGTTATAAGCATACAATTCTGAACTTATTTTTCGTTGGTAAAATAATGGAGTCGTTTTATATTTTATATTTTTATATAAAATTTATTTTAAGTAAATAAAGGTTTAAAAATTCGCGTAGATACCCTTGCGTCACGTGTAAAATCATTTTAGCAACGGTGCTTTTCAAATGTCAACGCATCAACTTTGACGCAATCCTAGCACGAACACAGTGTTACACAAGATTTAATAATCTCGAGGGAGATCCAAAGTGATTCAATTAGACAATATAGTTTAAGTAGATCAATTAACACCCACTAACGAAAGTTGCTGAAACTAATTGAAGTGTCAAAGAAGTTACTAAAGATTCATGAACTTCTACGTACTCCTTCATACTGCTACACGTATAAGATTCAGAATAACTTTATAAGCAGTAATCTAAAAGGCGACGAAAGGTTCGTGTGGGTTCTTCGATGTCATAAAATAGTTAACAATAGTACTCAAAACATGAATGATCCCTCAGCATCCCTCTGTTATGCTACATTGCTTTGAGAATTACTTCGCGAAAAGTAACTTTACGTTAAAAGCAAACTATCATATTGATAATATATGATAGTAATGCAAGAAACATCTGCTTATCGTCAATCATAGTATCTTGATATGCAGTTGGCATTATAGGAACGTATACTTCATATTAATGGCACTTACACGAGAAGTAAACAAGTTACGACACTAGATCATTTACATAAATTGTCGAAATAGTAGTATGTTACAAAATCTCTTAAGTCGAATTTCGCGCATAGTCTTTTTGAACGCAAAGATCACCTGGTACATTTTGCTGTACGAATAGATATTTATATATTTATGTGTCTAATATTTACTAAATAAAATTAATGAAAATTTTAGTTTACTCGCTGTTCTTAATTTTAGAGATTAGTACACAAGAAGCAATCGCTTTGGTGCAGAGAACAAATTCTTCTCGATGCTAAGTTTGACCTGAATACTCCACAAATAGGAGACTGTTCAAACGTTTAGTCGCGTCTATTGTAAGGCAGGATCTGCCAGAAAATCCTTACCGAAGAGTCCACTAGCAAACTCGGAATGAAATATACTAATTGGTTATTGTTTTTTTAGAATGTGTCTGTTTTAAGACTCTGGAATAAAAATATATTGAAATTGTAAGAACTTTCGTCGGATCGGTGTATTAGTTGCAGAAACGCGCTGGACTTTTTAACGTTTTAGTATGACTTTAAATTCTTACATTTTAAGCACTGTGAGGTTTTACTTTGGTACATCACTAAAGTGTCGTAAACAACTGTTACGTTCAACGGAAGATTGTATAATTGTAGTATATTTTTTATTTAAAATCGTAAAACTCGAGACTACCTTTTGTTTGTTTATTTAAATGGGTAAAAGTTCCAATTAGCGGCACATTTCGCCCGAATCCGAACTTTGCAGTTAAGCTGTGGTTTAGGATTACGTCGCAGTTTTCGTATTCTCGGTTGAGTTGACGCGTCATTTATTAAATTTTAACGAGGCTTGGCTTTTGCTCGGCTAAACAATGCAGGTATTAAGATGAATTCAGTGAAACGTAGAAAAACAGCGACGTCCCAGTATTCGACGTTAGAGAATACCGCTATATTTATGTCGTATTCGTATTCGTTTAGAGTTAATTAAAGAACGCTGTTCAAATTTCTGATTACTATCGGTGGCACGAATATTCTTCCTGCATTTTACTCGAAATTACATACCCATTATTTACGTTTAATATAACGCGTACTGTACCTCGTACCGAAATTACACAATAAAATTTGTCCGAATACATTCGTATGAATAAGTTGTCTCGTATGAATACAGATTGTAGTTTGCTTATTCCGAGCAACGCCAGTTAATTTTAGTAGAAATATATATAAGTGTGTCGGCTACGATGCTCGTTATGTGGCACTTGGAAATGTCAAGAATGCGTCTGTTAACGCACTCGAGATTCTATAGCGATCGGTTCGAAGCTTATTAATTCGCGCGACGACGTTAATTCGAATGCTGGCGATCGATAAAACCCGCGATCGAGAAATAAAACGCTTTAAAAGAATTTCTTACCGCTCACCGAGACCGACGGGAGTGCAACCGATTCGGATAAATGACAGGGAAGGTCTTAGCGGCGCGTTGTAAACTCCTAATCAAGGTATTCAAAATTCGTCTATCCCTTCCAATCTGTCGGTCTCATCGATGATTCGCGGCGGACAGCAGCGTTGCGGGGGCGGAACAGAGCGAAAAGGGGTCCGCGGGAAAACGAGCGATCCACACGGGATCGTAGAAGGGACGAAAATAGTAGCGTGCCAGGATCGTATCACGCTCGCGCCCCACGGACGTGGATCTGCTATCTATTAATAGCGAAACGAAAGGGAGCGATCGAGTCGTTCGAACCGTGTAGGCATCGTTCCGAGTCTTGGTGCTGTCCAGACTCTGCCCGCAGGACTTCAGAGCCGCTCGAGCTGTCGCGGACTCCACATTCCACCAGCAAAAGCTCTTCGTGCGTGCCTGTTGGAAGCATCTGTTGCTCGGCTGGTGCCCCGAGGCGAACCCTCATACCACCACATACACACTCTCCCACCCACCCACACGTCCACACACATTGCCACACATTGACACCGTTCGAGTGTAAGTTCCTAAACTATTTTTCCATTGTGCTCATTTCGTTTTGCATTACCGTAATCGGTCGATCAGTGACTATTCGGTGGTGTACCGTTCACGTATACACGTTTTTCCATGGGTTCGATCCAGTGAGCGATTTTTTTTTTTGGTTTGTGCGTTCACGGATCACCAAACTCCTCGTCTTCGTTGCCGATGGTATCGCGACCGAAGAGCAACGAAAGTGTGAAAAGTGAAAAATCCGATTAGCTTGGATCGAGGGACCAAGAGAGGACCCAGGAGGCGAAAGATCGAAGCTGTACACGGGAGACGTCGTGAAAATCGACTAGGATCGACGGGGCGTTCGCGATCAAAAGTCTCGCGCAACCGACGCCTGATCACGCCACGACTTTATCTACTGAAACTGTTGGAGATCGGACCCGACGTTGCCTAGCCCTCCAGGTGAAACTTCGGAGGTTCGGGAGGGAAAGTTCGTGCGAGGGATCGGATAAGTTTTCAGGACATGCTTAAACAATCCACGGAGAACTTTCCGAGACTCTGAAGGAGCTCGGTTTCGTCTACGACCGCCTTTTAGGACGAGCTTACGCTCGCCAAGACACGTGATGCGTTAATCGTTCCGGAAATTTACGGTCCGAAAGTTGACGACGATTCTGTTGTACCGCGAACGGTTCCCGTTTTAATGGTATCGCGGAAGGACGGTGAGAATTTAACGAGTGTTTGCATAAGTTTTAGCCGGCTAGCGACCAAGTTAAATATTTCCCGGTGAAAATTACTCTCGTGGTACTGTCGAACTCGGTTGTAACGAGTTACCTATATCAGTGATGACCTAAATGTGTCTCCTATTTTTTAAAATTCTCGATAACTTGATAAAAAGAAATATTAAACACAATTTATTTGCCTAGAATTTTAAAACCATGCACACGAGTAGTAGTAATTAATAATAAACGCAATCTCGATTCAAGTTATTTTACGAATGTCTGCTTTACAGACTCCACTTTGATTTCGATGCGAAATAAATTAAAATTGTCGTGATTTTGTTGTATTCGTGCCCGTATGCACTTTTCTTCCGTAATAATATCGTGCATCGAGTTTTTTAAATAACAGCGCGAATTTCGTGCTCAAATATTGCCTTTCGCATGGAAATATTCGCTCGGAGCTGGACGGTCGAGCTACACAGAACGAAATTGCTTCCATTTTCTAAATATGGCGGGTCTCGCGGTACCGATATAGAAACGAATCGCGTTGGCGCCGTGAGAACTATAAACGCACGTCGGATATCCCATTTCAAGACATTC
This sequence comes from Colletes latitarsis, assembly GCF_051014445.1. NCBI lineage: Eukaryota > Metazoa > Arthropoda > Insecta > Hymenoptera > Colletidae > Colletes > Colletes latitarsis. Next base: position 48,731,630 of record NC_135134.1, read on the forward strand.
AAGTCTGACGTACGTAATTATGTAATATTGTTCTTTACTTCCATAACGCGTGTCATATTGTACGGCATAATAAGAAGCGAGTCGCAAAATTAGCGCCCGGAATGTCTGAAATTCCTTTCGTTTTCGTGCCTCGATGAACTCGATCTACGACAGCCTTTCTCCTCGCTACAGAGTAATTTTAAACGAGTGGAATCTGTCGAGCTATTCAGAACGTAATCTTTACACTTTGAATGTTATTTTCGACGTTACGATTTAGGAATCTCTTCAAGACATTTTAATGTTACAGGTTAGACCAGAAGATGGTTCTTAAGTCTTGGTACAATACTGATCCAGTGATAATCATATTTATTAAGATAGACAAGGAATAAATCCGAATTTATAAAACCAGACATAATTTTTCATTTTATCAATTTGGTTGTATATGATTATTTTTGGACAATCGTGGTACCTAGACATTATATGAACACAGAAAAATAACATTCAAGTTGCAATAAAGATTATGTTCAACACTCTATCAACGGTATTCAGTAGAGCAACAAAACATGGTTAGACTTATATTCTATAACTTTAAAAGAACGTGGTGTTATCGATCCGCGTCAACGATTTCGTGATCTTATTTATTTAAAGGGTGATCACCCCTTGGTACACAATTGCATGTAAGTGCATGCGCGAAGTAATTCGTATAAATTGCGTTTAAAGGGCAACGATGCCCCCAAAAGAAATTTTGGATTTCCCATAAATTGACGTTAGAGACAATCGACTCTAGGATCCGTGGACAAGTTGTATAGTCGTTCGGCTACGTTGGAAATAAACGATAGTACGTTCCGTGCTTTTCCAAAGGAAATTATCGTATCGGGCGAAGTAAAATGCCGAAGTCGAAGTTTGATTTCGCCGGCTGAGGGCAGAAAATGCTCGGAAAGCTCGATGACGACAACGGCAACGAAGACGAGATCAACGAAGAGGTGGAGGAACTGCCATAGAGAGCGAGGGAGGCGAAAGGAAAAAAGGGAGAGAGAGAAGAGTAGAGAGTCGGTTTTCTAAAATTAGAGCGACGAGGAAGAGAAGGGGGATGGCTCCTTATAGAGCTTGCGACGTCGAGCTTGCGGCCAGGGTTAGCAAACTGGCACTCTCTTTCTCGTCTCAGAATATCGGATTACCTTTGCACCAGTGCATCGTCTCGTCCCCTTCGACTTCCTTTCTTTTCTAGCTTCTTCTTTCTCGCGCCCGCCAGGTTCGATTTATGACTCCGTAATCGCGTGCACACACGCACGATTTCTCTCTCTCTAACATACACAGACACACTCTCTCTCTGTCTCTCTCTCTTTCTCTCTCTCCCAACTACTCTTTTGGCCACTTGTTTATTTAACATTTTTCGCGAGAAGTACACCACCGCGTCCCGGGCGCCTGCGCGTACGAGCGAACGGGGACGATCGGATTTATCGGTTTTTCGAAATTTCATCGCCGCGAGTGCGCCGACATTTTTCTCTCGCGGGGACGCGACGCGTATTTTGTCGTCACGGCGGCACGACGACGAATCGAGAGCTCGCCAACAGGGCGTTTTTCCATTTCGTATAAGAAAAGGAACGAGTTAGAGCCGGCTCGAGAGCGGATGATTCCGGTCGTCCATTCCGTTGATGCGATACCGTGAATCGAGAAGTAAAAAAAATCCAATGCGGTGTGAAGCGATTTAGAAGACATTCGATCGTGAACAGGTTGTGTTAATCAGTGGTCTGTTTACGTGTTGCAGCACCTTAACCACCCGCAAACATGTCTGACGACGAGGACCAATACTCGTAAGTATCGAAACCGGCGCCACGAGACGTTACGAAACGTAATCGACGCGATTCTCGACATTCTCCGACGCTTAAATTATCGTTTATTCTATTCTATCGATACATTGTCTTTTTAGTTTTTACGTCGAACGTGTTTCGTTAAAACCAGACTATTCAAAGACGATTTTGGTAAAAAGAACAATCCGATGAAGCGAACGCAAGCCGTTACGTAACACGGGCGCACGTGCATCGGACAGTACCTGAAAAATGATCAGACCCGTCGTTTGAAATATCCATGAAATCGAGTTTCACAAAGCGTTCGAGCGCCAGAGAATGTCGGGGGCATTTCAACAGAAGCGTAACTTTAAGCAAAAGATAGTACGGTAGCCCAACGAAGCGTCGTAAAAAAAATATGTCGTCGATAGATCACGTTCAGTCTTTCTTATTGTTAGCGGTGATTTGCAGATTTCTAGTTACATTCTTGATGCGACACTATCAGATTGCTACATAAGTCGAGGATAACCAAGATCCCTGTGTCGATCGTTCTCACACTATGAACAATATCCGACATAATCGATTGCGTCCACGTAAGATGAAACATATCTCCGTATTTTGGGTCCCGATCGTATATATTTCTCCCCCCACAAATTACCTCCCGTTGTTCTATACGTCGTTATCGGTGAAACGTTCAAACACCCTTACCCCGTTTAATTTTGCTGTGAAAGTATACTCCCCCGCCCCCACCCCCAACCCTGTCGTGACCACGTGTTTTTGTCTTGAAAGAATTGTTGTTAATGCACGATACTCCGATTGAATTGCTCGCTAAAAACGTCGTTTTGTTCTGTAAAATCGGTACGTTTCAGTGAAAAGAATTCTGACAGGTACAGGCAAAACGTCTGTCTATTTTGGTAACCAGAGAATTCAAACAGATGGACGCGGACACTGTATGTATCAGACGATGAATCATTCGGTCGGATCGGCTTGGATCTATATTCAGTGGTGTGAACAGACGGGTCCAAAAATGTCGTGACAAATGAAACGTTCCTTAATCGCGATAAAATATGAATTTTACAGATACTGTTGCAAGACGGACGTTTTTAACGTGCAACCAAGTAGAAGAGCCCTTTTGCCCGCCCCCCCCCCACCGCTGCCCGAAAACCACCCCTTGATTCTTGTTTTCGATTCTTTTTTTTCTTTGATTAATAGCCCCGTACGTTTGCCTGTAACCGTTCACTAACAAATTTCGTTTCCCGTTTTCTCTTTTGCAGCAGCGAGGAGGAGGTGGTCGAGGAAACGTAAGTGTCTTGTAATTCCCGAATCCTTCGTTGAACATTTCCCGAAATATATCTAACGTCCACGTTCTCTCGTTTTCTCATTCCAGGAAGTAAGTTCCAGAGGCTTGTCTGCGTTTAGATGTCTGCTACTACTGCGCAGAGTCACCGCGGAATCCAGATCGTGTTCTGATCTCTTAGACGTTTAGGCTCCTTTCGAGCAGCGTGAAAGTTTGTTTAGCGATCGAAGTTAGCGTTCCTCGAGTCGTTTATTGCAACGATCGCTCGATCTCTCTTTAACAATCGGTGCACCCCTTCTACGAATCAGGATCTCGACTGTATTTTCCCGAACTTCCAGAGAGATCGCTCTTTCTCTTGGATGAATCTACATCTTAGTTTAGGAGATTCTAGCAAATCCCTGCGCATTGGAAAATTTACTACCGAACGGAGATAGTAATAGAAGCAATTCTAAATAATTTTCAAACGTTTTTACCCTAATTCAAAGTATACACGTTTCACGAAACTAGGCCAAACCGAGCGTTTGAAGCAGTCGGAGATACAAGAAAAGAACGATAAGGCTGAATTAGATCGTTTTAGATGTCCCATATTTCTGTAGTACTATTATACATTTATGTGCATGCGTGTAGTCGCAAAGTGCTGTCCACTTTTTGTCTAATGGGAGCTTATTCCTTTTATTATGCCAATCGATACGACGATTCATATTTCGCAAGAGAGTGTTTAGTAGTATTTTAAAAGATATAAAATCTAGCCATAATGGCGTCGATAGGAGTAAATATTGATTATATGGAGCATTTAAACCCACTTGATTCAATCTCATCACCGTTTTCTCTGCCTCTAACGGTTTCAAAGATACAGCCTGGCACAGTTACGCCAGACAATTTGCATATTCATACAATAATACACACGCGTAAAATTAAATTGGGCTAACAGATTCGGCGTACCATTAATTCTAACTATTACGAGCGAAACATAAACCAGTCGCAACTAGCACTTTTCCAACGGTTCGGTCTTGGGAAGTATTTAGATCGTAGACGTTTCCAACGATCAAAGAATTCATCGTTCGTTATTAATATGATATAATCGCAGGGGCTAATGGTACACCGCGTCTATTACAGCAATTCGTTCTTGTCCAACATTCGTCAATCGATATACGCTCGGCGTCATTGACTCGAATAATTGTCTGTCGTGTTACAAACTTGTGCAACTTTGTGATCATAGGCACACAGCCACCGAGACATCAAACACTGCACTCGTTCACCAAGTACGAGCCCGGTTAGAATTAGAACGGACATGCTCGTTTTTACAGAAATAGGACGTGCTCTTGGCGCTGTCTTCGCGTCGCCTTGGACACCCGGTTTACGCGACTTTAAAAGAGGAAAAACAATATTTCTGATCCTTCGGGCAGCTGTTGACACACACATTTCGTCGCGATATCAATGCGTCCGAATACCAGATAGACATATTGGATTACGTGTTTAGCAAATCGTTGAATTATATTAAAAGAGATACAGTACTATTAATACATACGGAATTTAACCTCGCGACATTGTAGAATAATTTTCGACGCGAGCAGTTCCGAAATATTAGATTAGTGGTCGGTCCAGAGCGATCTCTCTCGAACAGTCGTTAAAGTTAGAACAGTCGTGCTTCTCTCGCGAAAATAGAGCAAACGAATGGCGTCTGTGTCTCGGAACGTCTGGTTACTTATTAATTCAACGACGTCGCGCAGCCATTCGGATGGAGTAAAATTTTGTCCAAGCTCCGTCATTCGTTTGCACGAATACAGGCCACGATTCAACACGATTTCCCCCTACGCAGTCAGTTTTCTGAAACATTGTTCCGCGAAACAATTTAGCGAACGTCGAAGAAAGATATCGAACCTCCGGAGAAATATTTCCGCGGCACGACGATGATCTTTGGAATCTCGTTCGTACGCGCGATATTTCACGGCGATTCCACGCGACGAACGGAGAGCACGATCGGGATCGAGAAACAATAATTACCGCGATCGATTCCGTCAACGATCCGTTAGCCATTATCTCTGACTTTGGTTTATGATCTACGTTTCTCTGTTTTTTTTTTCTATCTATCTCTCCATCTCTCCCCTCGCCCGAATCTCCACATACAATACACAAAAAAAAAACCAACCAATCAATCAAAATCACCATCGACCAAACGACCAACGCGCGGCGCGAATCGAAAAAATCGAAAAATCAAAGGCACCCGGAGAGGAAGATCGAGTAAGTTTTTTTTCCCGTCGTAAGCTGTAAAAATCGCCCATCTTGTTCGGGCAGCTATGTTCATTTCTTTGTTTCTCTATTTCTTTCTCTATCACTTTCTCTTTATTAATCGTCTAACCGTTGTATTGTCTTGTATCCGGTACAGTATCTGTTCGTTTGCTACTTGGCTCTTACGTTTCTGTTTCTGTCTCTCATTTGGTCGCTGTACGCGCAATGTTGTATTTTGTTTTTCCTTTTTTTTTTCTCTCTCTCTCTCTCTCTCTTCTTTTTTACGTTTTTTCGTTTTTCTTGTATGAGACTCTTTTTATTGCGAGACGTTCGTTCTGTTTCTCTCTTTCTCTCTGCTCACCTTTACTATTCACGTCTCTTTTCGCCTTATCGATACACGTTCTCTTCTCTAACGAGACATCTTTTCTCGTAAATCGCGCAATCGGTCGAGTCTCTCCGCCTTGTCGACACCATTACCGGCGAACCTTTGCGTACCACGGTTATTCTTTGGAAGCAACGTGTCCGTTTTTTCTTTTTTTGCAACGTTAGTTTCTGATAAGTCGCGAGAAAAGGGCGATTTCCATTGCCGTGTCGCGTTTAACGCGCAGTAAGACCGTTTATTAACACGATAACGCTGGGTTTTCGAAGCGAGCGTGAGAGGCTCTCTCAGGGATAGGGAAACTACGGCCCTTTTGCGTATTTTCTTCGTTTATGCGTCACACATGCTCCGACAACGTTTATTTCAATTTCTTTTAAAGTTCTAAAGGGAATACGCGAAATATTAAGGCAGTAATTTTAACCCTTTGTTACGACGCTGTATTCATTACGTTATTGCTTATTTTTTGTTTGTCTCGCGAACAGAACGCGAAGTAAAATGGCAAATTGTTCAACCAGTCACTTTTTTACGTCGCGTTGTGTCCCTGAGCTTTTTTAATTTTGTGAAAGATTCGTACGCGTGACGTTTACATGCGCGAGAAAACGGAATTTTTGAACCAAGCGTTGGAGCGATCTTGTCCACCGTGACGATGAAAAATCACTTCTTCCGTTTCGACGTTGGTAGAGAAACGAGTCGCGTTGGTGTCGCCCATCCTTTTTTTCGTTGCACTTAAAATCATTCGTAAATCGTAGCACCGAGTACGCGTATCGCGAGCTGTATTTTTCAGACTTCCGTGAGGGCCTCTCGCTCTACAAAATATTTTTTTCCTATTTAAGAATCGTTTTCGCCCTTCAGTTTTCTTTTTTGTTTACTGCTATTGGTACTGTCGTCATTGTGGTTTTTTTTTTTGTACCGAATCGCGGTGAGGTTTTCTCAGCCGAAAGACCAGGGAAAGCAACGATGGCTGATTTCGTACAACGCGATTCTTTGCATCTTTGACCGTCATTTTTCTGTTTGGTCCGTCCGCTGTCTTCATCGTTCTGTTTTTGATGCTGTGTCGCTGTTGTTGTGTCGATGGTTAAATAAATATGTCTATCGCTGCCACCTTGTCCCGTCTGATACACGTCCACGTACACATCATTGGTCGTTACGAATGGAACAGACACCCATCTACATACACTCACACGTTTCTGAACAAGATACACGCGATTGAAAAGTGACAGGGAATTCTAAATGCGTGTTGCAATTGATTTTTTAAACCGAGTACTCTGTTTCTTTTTGTTGGTAATAGACTTCTTAAATCCCACTCGATTAAGTAATGTCGATGCACAGGACGTTTCATCGCGAGTATAAGAGACTTGGATAATTTTGAGGAAATAATATTGTAGGGACATAGATCTGATTTTAAGTACTCGGTAACTGACCATAGTTCGATTACTGTTATAATAAAATCACAAGATTAATACAAAGTACCCACTTTGTTATTGATTATCCAATGTTGGAATAACGTTGTACTAAACATTGCAATAGCAATTTAATGTTTCGCGTGCATTCGAGCTCAAGCTTGTGATAAAAAATCATAAATAGCTTCTAGCTTGTAAAATGTAATAAGTAACAAATAATTGTAGCAAAAATCGATTACGAGCTTGCAGTTCTATTGTGATAGTAATCTATTATAGTCACGCGAGTACTTAAAATAGGGCTTCCGTTCGTATGATATTTTTTCCTCAACCTGACCTCTCCAACAAAGTTGTCGAAGTTACGAAACAGCCTGCATAGTAACGAAAATATATTTTTTTTCCATCCACGAGTATGTTTATTGGAGAGTTCATCGATAACGAGTAAATCATTAGGAAACTAGCTTTTAGGAAATTGTTTTCTTTTTTGGTTCTACTTTTTGATCGTTGTCGAATCAGTTTCACTTTTCAATCGACCCGAGGCAAAGCCACCGAATACACCCCACCACACCTAACTTTCTTTGTCTCTTTGCGCATTATTTCTGTCGCATAATGATCGTTCTGTTCTCGCATTTTGAGCTGTCCAATTGGAAAGGTTTTTGTGAAAAGCTATATGCATGGTGCATGCTAATATATGGGGCTCACTTCAATGGTGGATCGAGGCACAAAAACAGCGAAGAAAATTCGTGCGAACACGTATCATTCGATCTTCTCGAGTTATTTTTATTTTTAAAAGTCCATAGACGTCACAGAGTTTTACATTTCGTTTCATAAATCAGATTAGAAAATGGGTCGTGCAGGACTAATTATCTGTTGCAAAATCGTTCCTTGAAGAATTGTCTGGCGGTTTGGCTAAAATAGGACCGTCATGCATAAATCATACGCATCGTACATGTAATGGAATTTCTGCCAATAATTCATGCAATCAATTAGCCGAGAAATTGACGTAATATTGGCTTGTTAATCTCCCATTAAGGAAAACAATGGGTTACCGAACATTGTTTGCTCGTAGTTTGGTAAAGTTAATTATACTGTTCACTATGAAAATCGTAGGAGTATACGTTTGAACTTTTTTCATCATTTTTTGCGTCCCAAATTCACCAATGAAGTGGGTACCACGTGTTAGGATACACCTTGTGTATAACGTGTAGGTGTGACAAGGTCCTCGAAATGAAAGAGACGGTAGGCTGCCTGTTCTCCTCTTTTACGTCGTCTATAAAAAGCCAATCAAAATCTCGTAAAACGTGCGCGCGTACGAGTGCACCCGTTCCCGTTTCGTCGAACGCGAAACTTTTCTACGACTCTGCAGTAAAGAAACGGTGGGGAACGGAAGTGGATAAAAGCAGGATGGAACGCGGCAGGCTGTCGTCGATTCTAACGATGCTTTCTTTGTCCGATCGTGGCAGGATTTTAATTCGAACCGGAACGAATAAAAGCGAAAAGGCGAACGAAACGCACTTTTTCGCGGCTTTGTGCAGTCCTCACGTAAAAGACGAAACAATTGTCATTGTTATTAATGTACCTTTCCTTTCTTTTTTTGTAGGGGTAGGGCGTCCCAAAAGTAAGTTGAATATCGAGGTGTTTACACGTCAATAATACTTTCTTTGTTCTTCGGCCGCTCTCACAACCCTCCCCACAAGTCCGCGCTTTTGTTCGAATTTTTGGCGGGAACGAGACTCTCCCGGTGATCGAGGATAGCAATTCCGATTTGTCTAGCGCTGAAACGATCGTTCAGAAACGGTAATCTATTCATCGATAGCGATTTTCTCGTTTCTCTGCGTTCACGGTTCGAAAACAGGTTCGCATTTTTGAGCAGTTTGAGCATCGTGGTGACAAATTCGTTCGAAATAAACGTATGGATAAGTGGGAACGTCTTCTCTTAAACTCTGATTCCATTCGACTGCACTTTTTACTCGAGGTTCTTGACCGTGTAACGTTACAGACGATTCGAAGCTCTGCGAAACAACAAGGCTGTTTAGTCGAAAAGTTTTAAGGCTTTTGACCGTATTATACGGCGGCAGTTGCATAAGGGGTGTACGCAACTAATATAACTTGCGTCGGCTGGACGATTGCCAAACGTTTCATAAATATGTGTACGATAACGTAATGCGGTTTATTCTTATACTGAAGCTGTGGTGTCCGTTGAAGCGCGCCGCGTGCAATATAATTAGCGAATAAACCGTTCGGTGGAAAAACGCAACCATTGTCAGGCGCATTGTTTAGTTAATGCCAAGTCTCGATGCCAAGACGCGAGACGAACTTAGGCAGACCAGTAAAAATTCTTTGCTTTCACCGCCATCGAATAGTTCGCCACCTTCTTTTTGTAAATCTCGAACCTCGAAATTCCCTTTTCTTTCACAGTGTTCGTGGATTCTAAACATTCCCCCCCGTTACGTGTAAATCAGTTTGAGTTACGACCATTTGTCCGACGTTCCGTAAATACCGTAACCGTGTATACTAAACATTTCCTCGTGTTATGCGTAAATTAGTTTTCGTGTTACGTTTGTCCGACGTTCCGTAAATACCGTTACCCGTACAGAAGGTACAATCGAAGTCTCGATCCTGCCAAAATGCGAAATCTAATAATTCGTGATCAGTGCTCGAAGCAACACTCCCCTCCCCACGCCCCCCAAGCTGATGTTTCTCTCTGTCTCTTCTCACCCCGTCTCGTGTTTTTTTTCTTTTTGTCTCTCTACATCCGATTAATTACGAATTAACTAAAGGCTCTTGTACATAGATCCTTCGTGTCCCTGTACGCGTACACGTTGCGTACACACACGTATCGACGAGTCCACCAGTTTTTCGTTGATCTCGTTCAAGCCAACGATTTGATGTCGTGTTTCGTTTTTTATTTTTTTCATTTTCTTTTGTATTCTACGTTTCGAGGAGTTGTTTTTCTTTTTTTGTTACTGCCAACTTCGTACCCTCGCCCCCCTTTGTCTCCGTCTGTTAATTATTATGTTGATCTTGCGCCATAATCAATCGATCCGCAGCCAATAATTACCACGCCAAACCTCCTCTCGTTCTCGGTATCTTTGTCGCAGAAAGATCGGCTAAAAGCGTTTAGGGAGGGTCACTGAATGTTTCGTGGAATCGTGAGGTCAGTTTTTCGAGCTCTCCTTTAACGCGTATTTCGACGGATTGTTTCATAATGCGGTTACATAATGGCGCGTCGCGTTGCCAACGGTGTTAAACGCTGTTTATGATTTCATCGGCGCGTTGCGGATTAAATCGACCGAGACAAGAATTTGGAGACGGTCCCATTTGGTCCAGTCTCGCGATTTCGAATTTCGTTCGATAATTTAAGCGACCGCAGATGAAACAATTCTAATTTTTCCTCAGAGTCTGTGATCATCGTAGGCGTCGAAGCAGAATCGCTGACAATCGCATGAGAATTCTGTGACCCTCCGCGATGACACGATTGTCGATACCTCATTTTTTATGTAAACTGGCCAGCCTCCTTGGCTTTCGACTGTGGCTTTTTACGGATTTTTACGTTGTGGATAATAATTGACAATAAGAATGACGACAGCGACGACGCTGATAACGGCGGCGACTGTGTGTTGCTTGCATTTGAGTTGGGAAAGAAGCAGAAAATGTCTGACGAGAAGAAGAGTGAGTGCTAGAGATCTCTGTGCTCCATTTCTATCCCGTTTATCCTTTATCATCGTCTATGTTGTTACGTAAAAGTACGTTTTACTCGAATAAATCGAGTATTTTTGTTTCGTTTGTCTCTTATCGTTTCTATACGAAGTTTATCGATACGCTGTTACGTTTTTAGACGAGCGTTGTCCACATACTGTTTCAGACACGATTATTCTTGTTCTCGTTGTGCGCTGTTTAGATTTCTCAAGTTTTCTCTTCGAACCTGCTGAATTGCTTCTGTAAAAAATGCTTAATCGCTTGTTCTCGAGCGGCTTCGTATTACTTTTTTTTTTTTTTTTATTTTTCTCAGCTAAACACTAAACGAACGTCCGACGTCCCGTATCTCTAATCCCTGAGATCCAGAAAATCGAGCATTTAATCTATTTCTTGTCACCACGAAATCATCTTTAAAATTAGAGATCCTTCCCTTATTTTTAAGCCATCCTGGATTCGATCCATGTAACGTAATTTGATCTGTGGTACCGCGCTCACGTGTTCGAGAGTCTATGCACTTTTGAAGCGTTTCCAAATTTCTGTCCAAATACCGTTTTTTGTCTTTTCGACGATCGCTTCAAATTAATATGATCATTCGCAATTAATTGTGTCAATTCAAAGTTTTTGTCCATTAAATATTACGATATTTCCTCGAACAACTTTTATAATTGAAATACATCGTTCGCGATATTCAGTTTCGATAAATTTAAGAATCTCAGAAATGCATCAGCAAAGAACGCCGAGGAACTTTAATATTTCAATGCTGCAGACCCCTAAAGTCGAAACAAAATTTAAATTCAAGTGACCGCGTAATTCTCGGTAAAACCCTCCATCAATTTTCCAATATCCCGTCCGCGAGAGCCTAATAGATTCCTCCTCGCCGCAAACTCATCGGTTTCCCAAGCTCCTGTAAACTCATTAATGTCTCCTCCTGCTCTACCTTCATTTTCCGAAGTATATTTTATTTTTCTCTTTCTTACACTGCGCACCTAATTTTCTTCTCTCCGAGCGCTTTACACACTTTCTGTCTGTCCGTGCGTCCGTCCGTTTGTGTGGCCGTCTGTCTGTTTGTCTGTGGCTGTACGCGTGTTGTTACGCGCGGCTGCGACGAAAAGTAAAAAAAAAAAAAACAACAATATACACATATTAAAAGCAAAAGAAAAAGTAACAGAATACAGAAAGAATTGTTCGCCACGAGAGAGAATGGATGAAGTGTAATAAATAATGGAAAAAGTGGAACGTAAGAGTGGCGTACGGAGTTCTGGAAGATCTTGCGAGATCTCTCAGAGGACGAGCGGCAGGAACTAAAGAGAGTTACTTTTGTTTTCGCTCCGGCCTACATCAGGGACTCTGGGGAGAATCCCGAGTTTATGAAGGTGAGGAGAGATCCCCGTGATCTCGTAGACGCGATATCGGAGAGATTTAGCCTCAACACGTATTTACATTCATGTCGTTTCCGGGAACACACAGAGGCAGGAACAGAAGAGAAGCGACCTAGACGAACAACTCAAGGAATACATTGCAGAATGGCGAAAGCAAAGGGCCAAGGAGGAGGAGGAACTGAAGAGATTGAAGGTACGTATCAGCGAGCTCGGCTTACGTCCGTTCCACGTACCTCTGTTATGCTTCTTATGCATAGATTCCGCGCCCCCGTTGTGTTCCCCATGTATTTTTCATCGTCGTTTTGTTTGTCGAACGCAGGAGAAACAAGCCAAGCGCAAGATCACTCGCGCGGACGAGGAGAAGAGATTGGCTCAGAAAAAGAAGGAGGAGGAAGAACGTCGCCAACGTGAAATTGGTACGTTTATTTTATTTCCTTTTCGTTTCGATGCTCTGCACAAAGTGTATTCGATTTTGTTCCTTTATCCGGAGATTTCTTGACGCTTATTCAAATTTCCAGAGGAGAAGAAACAACGTGATATGGAGGAAAAGAGAAAGTACGCTCCCTTCTGTTTACCCCGACTATTTCTGATAGACGCGTAAAGACCGTGCATTAATTTTAAATGTCATTTATCCAGGCGTCTCGAGGAATCAGAAAAGAAACGCCAAGCCATGATGCAAGCGATGAAGGATCAGAGCAAGAAGGGACCCAACTTCACCATCACCAGGAAAGATCTGGCAGTTCGTATCGATACGCAAAATAGATGCACCGTGTTACGCCGCGTAACGGATCCGTTCTATGCAGTTACCGATGTGTTGTTCCGTTCGATATAGGGTAACCTTACGTCGGCGCAACTGGAGCGCAACAAAACGAAAGAACAGCTCGAAGAGGAGAAGAAAATCTCGCTGAGCATCCGTATCAAACCTTTGGAAATGGATGGTTTGTCCATTGAGAAGCTCCGGTCTAAGGCCAACGAACTCTGGGATACCATAGTTAAGCTCGAAACCGAGAAATACGATCTTGAAGAACGACAGAAACGCCAGGACTATGACGTGAGTACCACGATCAGCTTGCAATTTCAACCAGTAACATTTATATGTATAGTACTTGTAATATTTTAAAAAACGTTTGCGTTCCTTTCCAGCTTAAAGAATTAAAGGAACGTCAGAAGCAGCAGTTGAGGCACAAAGCCTTGAAGAAAGGTCTTGATCCCGAAGCCCTTACCGGCAAGTACCCTGTAAGCAAACGAGAAAATCAATCGAAATGAAACGGGCGCTTTCAGTGCGATTAAGTCCTGTTTCTCTTCCCGTAGCCCAAGATCCAAGTCGCCTCCAAATACGAACGTCGCGTGGATACCAGGTCCTATGACGATAAAAAGAAACTGTTCGAGGGTGTAAGTATACTTTTGTACCAATTAAATCAGTCGCTGATTCTTCGAATATTCAGCTGACTCGGATGTGTCCGTCTCGGAAACAATTTGGCCAATTCGACGCCCCTGAATCTGACCCGAACGATTAAAAATAATGCCCAAAGATGGATTCAAAATTCATACGTTTGCTCCTCCAGTAACGAAACGTCGCGACACGGTATCGTCCTAGCAACGGTTTATTGCAATTTTTCAAACAAAACGTGTTCGAATGGTAGTTAATTCGAAGACTGAAGTAAAAAAAAAAATAATTGGATGAAAAGTAGAAAGTGAGACGATCGTAGAGCACAAAGAATAAGCGACACAGCTCGTTAGGAAGTAGTACTTGTAGAAAAAGAGTGATTAGTGAACAATGTCAATTGAATCGCAGGGCTATGACACGCTTTTAGCGGAGTACAACGAGAAACTGTGGAAACAGAAAACAGAACAGTTCATGAAGCGCAACAAAAGTGAGTCCTATCGAGCTCTCTGTTAATGTATCACCTTTTTGCTTGCATTGCTCGTTGAAAACCCCTTGTCCCCCCTTATGCCCCACTAGATCGTCCCGACGATCGTGTTTCTAATTCGTGTTGGATATCCATTTAGTAAGTAGTTGATCTGGAGCACAAAGACCGTCGGAGGTGTTGCTATGTTCGTGCTATTTCATTCGCACAGTATAGCACTTGCGCTTACCCTGATATTTATCGTAATTTATTACCGACACGAACGCGAATACAGTCCTCATGGATAGCATCACCAAAATTTATTGCAAGCCTCTGTACAACAGATACAAACATCCACGAAGACACCGAAACCGATGAACATTTACGATCCCGAGTATGTGTATATACTACCAATTCTTTAAAAGTCCAAATCTAAATCACTCCATGATGCAAGCGCTCACGATTACCCACACAAAATTTACTGCAAACCCTTGAACACATGCAAACATTTACAATTCCACTAGCAGGTGCAAGATACTCTACGAGGAAGTTCTTAGACCCGACGAACACTCATTCGTAAAGTTTTTTTAAGGAATCGTACGCACCGGTTACATTTTAATTACGTCTAAAAAGGAACCACAACACACTCTCAAACCATGATAAGATACTTACTTTCGTTTCAGACTTGTCACACTCCGACACTTTCGTCACGTGACTAACGTTAAGTCTATGCAAGGAAAGAGTAAAATGATTTGTGCCCCAAGAGTTGGTCATTAACAATCGTGCGATAAGCCAACGGGTGTTTGACTACGTTGTCCCCTCGTCGTCCAAAGTGGTTTGTTAACTGAAAAGGCCGAGTCACAAGGTGGGCGTCAACGGAATACGTATAATAGGATCCATTAATGTTCCGTTAGACGTCGACTCGGCGATATCTCGTTAACCGTGGAATGGGTCCAGATGAGTGCGCCCCGTGTGACGATGTATCCTAGCATGCCATTTTGTCCATTGGTGTTTCAGGGTCTAACCGAACAGCTCAAGGAAACCCTGGAGAAGCAATGGACTCAACAGAAGGAACAATTCCTCGGTCGCCAGAAGAGTATGTATTCTTGAATCATTTTCGAGCAAACGCATAAGCACGAGCGTTTGGTATTCGCGATATCGTGATTCCTCGACGATTTATTCGCGAACTCAGAGTTTGCAAAAGTTTGATATCGCGGGATAATTTGTGTTCGTACGGTTAAAAACGTATTGGTTAGAGCGCCATTCAAAAAGTAGTACAGTTGTTTATCGCTGTAGGACGAGGATACTAAAGTATGTCGACGTAAAAAGCGTTCCACTGTATCTCGCGCGTTTATTATTTCGCGTATCAGCGTGTGCGTTTGCTCGAGTCGCGAGTCTTGAAGCCTGACCGGTCAGAGTATTTTCTGGAAACTGGGTCAAACTACAACGGCCGCAGAGAAGTATATTTCGTCAGCGTTCAAGGGGCCCGTTCGATGAAAAGCGAGGGAGTAGAGAACCATTCCGCGAAATCGGAGGCGTCTGTCGATACCTTTAATCCTTGGTTCTATTTTTCTATCGAGAGATCAACGTTCCGGAGTCTCGCTTTCACGCTTCGTTTTCATCCGTAAAAGATAAATTGATTCCGGTGTTCTTAACGGTCTTGAGCAAAAATTACGAAGAAATTCTCGCTGTCATCGTTCGCTGGCCCCACGAAGAAAACGATCCTTGCTACGAGTAGAGTACCATCGATGACGCGATATCTTTTTTTGCGATATAACAGCGAAGTTGCCGAAGTGGTTCGGCGAGAGGCCGGGCAAGAAACCAGGAGACCCCGAATCTCCAGAGGGCGAAGAAGACGTGAAGGCTGCGGCTGAGGACGAGGAATTAGAGGAACCACAGTTCGAGGAAGAAGAGGAAGAGGAGGAGGAGGAGGAGGAAGAGGAGGAAGAAGGTGGCGACGGAAAGGAGGGCGAGGGTGAGGGTGAAGAGGAGGAGGAGGAGGAAGAGGAGGAGGAAGAAGAGGAGGAAGAGGAGGAAGAGGAGGAGGAGGAAGAGGAGGAATAGAAGCCTCTTCCAGAAAATTGCAAATTCAATCGATCGATCATCAAACAATCTCGAAACATCCTTCGAACCATCGAATATAGTCGTGGCGGCAGTAGAGACAACAATGGCGCGCCATTGTCCCAGAATCTCGTCGTTATAGGTGGCTTTTCGTTTCGAGTCTTATGCGACATCGGAATAGTTCCGAGAGGACGACGCTCTGTCGCTTCGCCACAGAGCCTAGCCTATAACGGCGAGGATTCCGGCGAGATAAAACAGGCTGTTACTACTTCTCAGCTGTTCTACTACTACTACTACTACTTCTACTACTATTATTCTACTACTTCTATTGCTACTATAATTATTATTATTATATTGTACAAAATACACGCACACACATTATTAAAATAAAACGGTTTATCGTATAAAAAATTCCTTGAAGTACTTTTCTCGCCGCAGGGGAATGTCCGCATAAGAATGTTCTATCGTGGAATTAGATTTCAATCGTGTTTTTATTTATTTGTTTCAATTTTATTAGCAATCGATTAGAGAAACTCTGAACGACGTTCAGTTTTATAGAGCGAAAGAAAGTTTCTTTTCCGATTTACCGCTTTGTCAGGGGTCAAATAACTTTTGAAGGCGATCTTGACCTTGGTTACGTTAGAAGACTGCCCACGAAACGTGACACGTATTTGTGAAAAACACTCTGTTAGCACTTTTCCTTCCTCTCGGTCTATTTTTAACACGTTTGTTTAACCTTTTGGCGTTCTTCGGTTACGAGTGCAACGTGCTGCACGAAAATGATTTATGTTGCACGTACATTGCCGATGAATCACGTCAGTTTTGTTAACGATTCCCCGAACGTTTCGTTTTACTAAGTAAAGAAACATCGCTGCACGAATTGACTGAACGCGGAAACCGCGATATATCGATCGATTTATGATCCTTCTACGACGCCTCGAATTCGCGCCAAAACTTATAAACAGGTACAAGACGTCCGAGTGTTGCCAAAGAACGTTCCTCTTTAAAACAAGCAGCACGGCATCGGATTTTGGTGGTTAATGATAGCTGTCGCGCGAATTTTAGTATCTTAGGAGATTTCGTACACGACAGAAATATTCCGCCACTGGAAAATGTAAATAAGGGAACGAGCAACTAGTCGCTTTCGTCGAAGAAATAACGCTCAAAAATTATATAATTTTTATCGTGTTTGTGTCAGTTTACGTAGACTGTTTTTTATATCGATTGAAACTATTAGACGCCGGACAGTTACACAAATATCCTGAGAATGGACCGTCGTGGATATTTATTCTAAGGTAAATTATCTTCTCTTACGTTTCTCGATAACAAATATTCACGCTGCGAGACATTTCGTTAAATTCATTGAACGATCGACGGACTGGGGTTTATAAATAAATATCCGTCGACGGTTTTGGTTTTCGTGCGCATCGATTGTCACTATGGTTTTTAATCGTATCACACGATTCCATTTTATCGGTGAACATTTCCATTGTTTCGACTCGTCGGGTGCAACGAAACTGTAAAATTGGCGACTGCCGTCCGTCGAAAGGGAATCATGCAAATTTACGCGTAGGACCGCAGTCCGTTAAAATTCAAGGCAGGCTTCAGTGACGGAACAATGACGCGAGCATAAAGTTAGAGCGAACGCGAGGCGATTTTCCATTACTGTCTTTCTCCTTCTCGCGTGCATACTTCCGCCGACGTTCTCTGTCTCCCTCTTTCCAACTCAACTCTCTCTAACTGACAGCCGCTAGTGACAGCGTCGACTACGCGCGTCGTGCACCAAAACAATTCGCGTACACGTCTCTGTACTAATGTTTCAAATCGATCTTCGAACTCAGTTGATCCTATGTATCGCTCGTATTGATTTAACTTTAAAATTAAAATCGACTCTCTATCGAAAGTAATCGAACTATCGATACCTGCTACTCGGAAGACGCGAGGGTGTCACTCCCATCGCTGTCGGTCGTAACTATTTATAATGGGTAGCCGCTGGCTTCAGTCTCGTATTTCTTCTCTCTTTCGCGTTCACTCTTACTCCGTTTCTGATCGTCCGTCTCTGTTTCGGTCCGCAGAGTGGTCGTTCTGAAGATTCGTTAATAGTGTCGCCAAGCGTTCGTCCGAGCCAGACTGTGCTGTCCCTTCTCTCCTACCTGAGGGGACCGAAATAGAACGCGGGAGAGCGACGCTATCGACGCGTCGCGACGCCGTGGAACGTCTGTGCAGCCGTGGCCGAACAATAAACAATAACACGACGTCGCGTGTCGCGACACAACGACTGCCGCGACCTGTTGCCGGCCGCCGAAAAAGATCCCGCTGGATGTCGCGCGCGTGTCGGCGGAGCTAGTGAAATGATCGTTTCGGTGCAGATCGCCGCGGGAACGGGGATCCCTGTGTCATGGCGGTGATCGTCGCTTGGAACGGCCACGTTCGCGCACGCATGGCTACGATGCTGGCTACTACCAAGGAGAGAAAGAGAGGAAGAATGAGGAGCTGACTGAGAGGCGGATTTAACGCGAGGAAACCACGCTCGATGAGGTACGTTTAGAATAATTCGCGAAACGAGTCGTTCGACCGACGATCGACGCGATTCTTACGCCCCCGCATTGTCCGCGCGACGTTTGACGTACGTTTGAGGATCCGTTTACGCGGATTCTGCGACCGACGTCTCGCGCGACACGGAACACAACGGAAATTGACGATTTCTGTCGACGAACGACCGAAGTCGACTTCGCGATGGCTCGTGTTACTTCGCGATTTCTTGATAACGGGGGGAACACGCGATAAGACCGATTACGAAATCACTCGTAAAGAAACGCGAGAGTAATTGATAGCAGGAGCGTAAGGACAGACGCGGGATTCTTTTTACGGTTTTTCTTGTATGAATTTTTCAGTAGCGAAGACTTTTTATCATTCTTATGGATCTCGAGTTCTTAAAAATTATTTGTTTCAATTTGGTAATCGAAATTTGGTGTAAATACGATGCCTTTGGGTTTCTTGAAAGTTGAATCGAGGCTCACCGTCGGTGTCCTTGCCACTGTCTGTACGTTCACCTTTCGGATTTGAATCAAGGCCAGACGTATTGGAGTACTTACTTTGTACACTCTTATTTTACAGCTCTTTATATGTTGTAGCAAACTATGTATTTTAATATACAGCTGTATTATAAATAACTTTTAAACAACGATGTATAAGATCAAAGTCTCAAGTTTTAGTAGAATTTTCAGGACTGTTGAGAGTATTAAATAGGTAAGATACTCCAGAATTTTCTTTCTACAATATTCATCCATTTAATTTCTATAAATTCGACAGATGCGTCCAAACTCGTCGACTGGAAGGATTGTTTATTCTCAAATTGGAGTTATTACAGCATAACTGCATTAACTATAAAACAGCAATTATTCCTTGACGCTCTGCATACCACAGATAATACTTTAATCGTATGTAATTATCTCCAGAAGGTCCAGTCGTAATTGTATTTAGTAGATGATTCAGAGAATTTACTCTGCAATAACGAGAAGGCCACGTTTCCATTTCAAGCTATTATTGCGACTGCAAAGTCACTTGCATAGGCTGATTTATTACGGGCTTTGTTGTCTTCCTCGTGCAACCATAAGTAACCGTCGCGTTATTAACATAGAATCTTGAATAAACATTTTCTGAAGGAATGGGTTATTACGTTCATAAATTTTCAATTGCACTCTTATATCCGATTCAAGTATATTTTTAAACGTATACATATACACTTTGCTGCATTCTTCACGAATTTGGTTGTGTACCCTTTTGAGCATTCTTTTCATTCTCATCGTTCTCGTATCATACTCCTTTCTTATTTGAGATGAAAGCATATTCTCTTTCTATGTAGAAAGAGTATATGAATTTGTATCGACGCTCGAGTTACCCTGCATTTCAGTTGAAGTTCAGATGGAAGCTTTTATCATAGATTATTTCCTAGGATGCTCTTACATTTTCAAGTTTCATACTCTTCTTCTTTCAATTCCTCGTTATTCAATACTGTTTCATTCACAGAATTTTTAATTTCGTAAAGAGTACAACTTAATATATTTAAACGATACTTTAACACGATAATAGATTAAACACTTCATAGTTCCCGATCGAATCAATGGTTTTCGAAAATAATTTCTTGCCTGGAAATAAATGCGTAGAACGTACTGGAAAATTATGCTGCGTTTTACTGCATCGTGTTTTCTATTTTTAGTAAAATAACAATTTTAAGGCGCAATTGATTATTCAACATCCGTATAAGTAGAATCGATTAGCCTGAAATTTTGCGTATAATTATACTGTACGTTCAACACGCATGTAAGCGTAAAATGGAGGGGCTAATATGAAGTCACCTCGGAAAAGTGACACGATGTGATTCGCCTCCATTAGTGTTTCTCAGCATACGGAGTCGCGTAATTAAATCTCATTATTTTTTCCATGACTCATCCCTTTAAAATCTCCATCGGTCAATCATAAAATACGTTCGTCTGTTTGCGACGGATTAAACGTTAACGGTGCGTTGTACTATCGTGCAATTGAAACGAGATTGTCCATAGTATGGCCCATATAGGTTGCAGATAGTTGCGTAATAATACATAACAGCCGCGAATACGTATTTCCTGTTATTGTGCGTTTGCGAGTTAACAAAGCGAGTAAGTTGATATTCGCGACTTGATTACGCAGCAGTATTTATATTAAACATAAAACGGTAATCGATAATGAAATTTTTCGCTGTAGTATCAGATCTCGACGTTCCGATACTGTCACTACAACGTTATATTTTGTCTGAGAATTTTCCTTTATTATATTTCAAGCTGGGAATCAACGAACGATTATTTCAAGTATTTCTTTCACATATTGCAAAGGAGAGCAATTACCATTGGCAAAGAATTTTTTTAAATATTCCAAGTTTTATTTTCAGTTCTATTTTTGAAACTCGAGTGTCATCTTGGAGTAATTTTATAACATATTTAATTCGTTAATGAGCAACGAGTACATTATTTGAACCAATATTTAGATAAAATCTCGATAAGTAGCAGTCCCACCGAACAATTATTATTCGAATAAGAAACATATTTCCTACGTTAACGCCAGCCTTTTCACATTATTGGTAGTTGAAAGTTAGACTCGCAACGCCATCGGTATTGTTCTCCACGCAGGAAATTAAACAAGAATGGATCAGTTGTCTATGGAACATCAGAAGTCGCTTAGGCGATGCTTCGTTACGTTTTCACAATAGGCACCATTCAGGCTGTGCCAGGGGAATGTACAAAGCCGAAGTCAGCGAAGTGCATTCGCATAGGTAAGAGTGTCACGCATGCTGCAAATAGGGAAATGAATACTGCTCTTATGCATGCATATCGAGATACCTTTCTCTTTGACGTTTACACAATACTGTGCAAAAATCTTAGGTCGTATAGTATCAATTAACAGTACCTTTGTAAAACACTTCTACTGAAATTATACGACAGTGTAGCTTTGGGTGTTTGTTTTACGAAACAGTATAATTGAACAGAGACGGTAACCCGTTGATCTACTTGTTATAGTTCGCGAATGCAATTCGCTCAGTTCTACAGAAATCCAATACAACGTTCGTAAACTTTGTCAAAGCTCTATTGATTTACTCAGTCATTGGAAATCAATCCTCTAATACCAGATCTTGCATAATTCGCGCTAACAGCCCCATGAATCATATTGATCTGATCGAACATCCATTAACCCATATGGGAGCATGCGCGATTCAAGTGGTAACATAAGAATCTTCAGTGCGCAGATTACAGTGACACGACACTGATCGAATTATTTTGCCTACATAGAGATATGAAATAGCATATATCGGTGCACATTTAAATTATTGCTCGTCACATGACATAACACGTTTATTTTGAACAATGCGTTTGGCATGCTCGTGACGGGCTCTGACACTGAAGAATGCATGTTATCGCAGTCAATATTTCTTTGCCCCAATTTTATATAGCCCGACCATTAAATTGGAACCAAAACATTTGCTGGAATACGCTGGAATCGTAATCAAAGTCTATTTATTTGTATGTTAAAATCGCAGCAGTTGTCTTCACACGCGTACGCGAGTATCGATCGACTTAACTAATCATGATTAGCATGGATCGATGATTAAATTAATCGTTACCTGTTCACAACGATTTATGATGATCCTGCTTCGATTAAATTTCGCTCAACTTTTCGAAATTTCAGTCCATTAATCCTTTCAGGATTATAATCGCCCCGCCGTTCGAGTCGTATAATGATATGAATTTATTATTAAATTTTCAATTAACTTCTTCGATCGTATTGGTTCACGTATGCGCGTTTAATTCTTACGTCATTTTAAATATTGTGAAATGTGGATTACTGTAATACGGGAGTAAAATTGCGAATACATATTCGTAATTAAATTTTCCAATGATACAGCGTGTACCATCATCGCCGCGAGATTCATAAGTCCCACGGGCAATATCAGTTTGAATTTCTGTTTATTTCAAATGAAATAATTTCATCCCGAAGAGGCCCGAAGCTTGAGAAATGGAACACAAAAAGTAGTTCTACCCACTTCCTAATTTATTTTGCTTGTATTTAGCTCGAATTAATACTTTTTGTATCGTAAATTGTATGATAAAGGTTTTTAGTATTCCTGATGTACAACACGATGCGTCCACGAGAGGAATACGAACTATTCGTACGCTTCTCTTCATAGTCGGCCGTGTACGTGCTAGGTTTGCAGTTGGATGTAATCATGCAGGAATACACAATCTTTACGGTTAATGCCGGACGGAAATGAAAGCGAGATTACGTGGTTATTACCGTCTTACATCTACGAAATTACCTCTAGTAACAGAGTCGGTCTAATCATCCCGTCATTTTCTTAATTAAAATTTTTTCTGTATCAAAAATTATCGGACTACAGGATCGACGTCTCGTTAGTTAGTATTAAGTAGCATTTTTAGTTGCTTTGTTTCTAAAAATGAAACGAAAAGGGCGAGACAAGGTAGAAGCAAAAATTTAAACTGCATCAATGATGGGACATAGGCAGTATAGATTATAAAATAACTTGTGATGCAACATTACGGAAACAACTAGCGGATATGTATCATAGCATTTTTAAAGGAAGCATAGAACGATATATTTGTTATATCTGCAAGCAACAAATTCTAATAATACATAGCTGAATAGAAAAACAAAGATTCAAACGCGTTGGGTGTGTTTTACAGTTTAAGTTACAGTGTCTGAACGTTACATAACCGAGTACGAAGTTCTTTTACAGTTTGACGAACGTGAAATTTAATCTTCTACCGTGCAATAATTCTATAACGAACGACATATATTGAAATGTCGCCAGGCATCCCTTTAGCGTTCCTATACGTACAGGATTAAAATGTCAGTCCGTTTCAAAGGAAGCCCGTCTTCCGACGAAATCCTCTTCGTTTTATCAATTTCACTTCCCGTCTTTAAATCAACGTTAATAACACTCGTACGCGAATCGTCGTCTTTGCCGATTTCGGGAAATGTATTCAACGGTCGCGGTAAACGTAATCATTTCTTTCCTTCCGTAAAAATATGCAAGCAAGAGTGCTTATGTACCTACTTTAACATTGCATCAGCCACGACTCGAAGGTATTCAGTGTATTTAGCGCGGTATAATCGCATTATCGGTATATTTACATTCCAGTGTGTTCACATTATTCGCGGGTCACGAATCCTATTCTTTATTTTCGGTTCTAGTAATCATTTACAGCCACGATTTTTCATTTTGCGAATAATAAAGAGCCCAACTGCAAAGATCGGAGGATCAAAAAAGTCCGTTGCTCGTTGCGATAAAGTACAAATCGGTTAAAGAGCAATTAATTACCGTTAAAGGTAATAATCTATTTAGTAGAAATACAAAAAATATTGCGTTTTATTTTTCCGATCCTCTTCTCTCGTCGTTTTTCTCTTTTCGGGAGAGGACGATCGTTTCCCCTGCAACCGTTTCTCGTCGTTTCGACGCTTTTCCGTTTGTAACATACCGCATGCGGAAAACACCGCGATATAGAATGCCTCTAATGGCATTATGGCATTATACAAAATAGAATTGGGTGCTTGCGGGATTTCAGAAGCCGTAACAGTTAACGATGCCTTGGGCTACTTCGTGCGAGCCAGTCGAGCAAAATTTGATGGTGAGTCCAGTCCGGAAAGAACGCTCGATCGCGCATTCATCTTCATTTGTTGTATCGGCGGTGGCTCACAGTCGGTTAAAACCATCGCAAACGAACGGATAGTCGTTTACCTGGGATGGTAATGCTCCCCTCGGGCGAGTAGCCCTTTCTTCGCAATCGGTAGACAAGAAACTATCGGGAAAGTATGGCGGACGAGGAAAATAAAGAAGAAACGGAGCGAGAGGAGGATAACGAAGGGTGAGAACGAATATTTCTTTCCTGGTCGATCGTGTGTAGCTTTTTCTTTTTCTATTTTTCTTTCATTTTTTTTTTCTGTTTTTTTCGGAGGGAATTCGTTGCGTGAAATTAGCACGAGAATACCTTTCTCCGCGATGAGTTAGCCTTCCGCCCGACGGTACTTCAAATCCTTCTCGAACTCCCACATCTCTGGATATACGTTCTTTGCACGGTTTACGCTGGTCCATGTAAATCATCAACTGGAAAATAAAAGCACAGTAGAACCTCCATTATTCTCCAGGATCCTTTCAGCGGTCTAACTTTAATCTAATAACAATTTTATACTCGTATTTATGCTCTGCGAATCGCGTATTGAAACGCAAAGGCGAATCAACTTCATCGAACGATGGGTGTAAACGAACTTTTCGTGTGTCGAGTACGAATGACAATTGTCATAGTGCGGAAGAGATCGCGCGCACACGTGATACGAATGAAATTCGATTTCGTGTAAAATCGTTTTTATTATTCGCGTTCTTTCCATATATTATTTTTTGAATTCTGTTACGTTCTCCTAGAAACAAATAATAATGTTTCTTCGTACAACGTTGCGTTCTGTGAAACGTAAGATAATTTGAAGAAATTGTACGTTTTATTATTCGAACGTTTTCCAACACAAACCGTTACGTCTCTGGTATTTCGAATGATAGAGGTTCTACTGTATTTCCAAGCCTGGGTAGCGATTGTTTGTAACGTTTCATAAAATCACACAACGAATGTTCTTATCTTTGCTTTCCTCTCGTTTCTCGGTAAAGAACGTTGTTTATTCGACGGAGTTTTCTTCCGTTGCTTGCCTGAACGTTAAGTACCAACGTTGCGGTAGTAACCGATGTTTATTGTTAGACGCGAAAACTCTCGGAGTCCGATGGACCGGAATCGCCAATTAAATTTCACTCCGTGCACCTGAATCTGTGCCCAAATAACGAATGCAAAACAAAGTTTCCAGTGACATTTTACCGTTTTGCGCGTTAAACCGTGTTATTTTATTCGACTTGTTTTCGCCCAGATCTGGTTCGCTCCGATTTCGATTCCAATTCCAACGAGGTATTCTCGGCCTCGCTTCGAGGGTTATTTTCTCGCCGCTTCTTTCATTTATCCGCGTTTCTTTCGGTTCTTTTATTCCCTCCCCTCCTCCTGTTATATTTTCTTCTCTGTTTCATTTTTTTTTTTTTCAAACGAAGTTCTTCCTCCAACCGAATTAAAACGCGACCCTTTCACGAGCGTTTAAACGAACTCGAACACAAAGCTCCTTAGGCGTTCCGATGGTATTACGTATTTATAATTTAGTTCCTTGCTGGAGAAGATAGCTTTTTTCACCCATTCTGCACGCAAGGGAGTCGTTTAAATCAAAGACAAAAAGCTGAAGTTGCAGAAACTTTCTTCGGAGAAAAAAGTGCTTGCCGCGAAATAAAATTGCCACAGAACATGTACTTGCTCGAAGTAATTAGAGGATCAGCCACCTAAATGATGTTACAACGCTTTGAAAGCTCCAACGTGCTGTGTAAGATAGATTTTTTCAATTTGAGTATTGCTTTATTCCCTTTGTCCTTTAAATTCGACTCGTTGTCCTGAGCTTTCCAGCGATCCTCTAATTCTTTTGAGAAGCGCACCGTTCGAAAACTGTATCAACCTACTTTTCAATTATTACTCTACACCAGAATGAAGAATTGTTCACCCATACACGTGAAAGAGTAAAACGATGCATCGCGCAGGTATAAAAAATGTCATCCTATTTCTTGAATCTTTGTTCAAAAGATTGACGAGTCCCTCTCTTGTAAATTGATGTATCGTTTTATCTTTACACGATTGGCACGATTCGAGGTTGAGTTTAATAGCATAATTCAGTTATGCGTCGCCTATATAAAATAAAATGTATAAAAATGTTACAGTAATAGTAATAATGTGTATTAATTTGGCGAAGGTAAATTTAAGAGAATAATTTTGGAAATGCGTCGGCGAAACGAGTTTTTATATTGTAAGATCATACACTTTACTTTGCCTTGAATTACTGGACTACCTTGAAGAATATTGCTCGTTAAATTTTAATGCAAAAAAGACTATAGCGAAAGCACTATAGCACGTTTTGCAGTAAATATTCAAAGTGGCCTCCATTACCAGCCACGAGCGTGCAATTCATGTTGTAACTTAAAGTGGTTGTATCTAAAAAAACAAATGGTTCGTGTAGTCATGTTTATTAGGGCTTTTTCCTTAGGTGTAACGAGCAGAAAACACCTGTAAATTTTGCGACTCCCATTTAGGTTCAGTCTGTAGATCAGGACACGAAGAATGAAACAGTATTATAAATAAACAAGAATGTACGTCGATAATCCACGAGTGTTCTAATAATTAACTGTACAGTGTATGATGATACATATTTATAACGATTCTATATTATAATTCGCATATATTTATCGATGCTTCAGAAATTGTTCGTGGTATTACGTAAATTAAATTTTATTTTATTTTGTCCATTTTAATGCTCGAATTTCAGGTATCGTTTTGCCCTCGAACGAACTGAATTCTGGTAAAATGTTAAAAATTCCGTGTCGTGCGGGTAAATATCGAATTCTTGGTCACGGTGGAAACGTTTAAAGCGTAACGCGCGAATTTGTCGAAGCGGTACCTTGGTTCCACTCGCGATAATCCTCGAAATTGCCGCTGCTCGGTTGGAAAACGGCGTTACGAGTCCTTTGAGGCGTTCACATTACACATTTACAACACAGTTTCGTTTCTCGATCGTAGATAGGTAGCTCGCCATTTGCTTGCTTTCTCCACGTGGTATCAGCAAGTCCTTGGAGCTGACGTTGTAAAATGCAAAGCGTTGCCACCGAGCCTAGCGAAATGCGGGGGTGTACGTAAAAATTTAGTTTTTCCGCCGCCCACGATCGCGTCGTGAATTTACGTTCAAGCTTCGTGATCGTTCTAATAATAATCGCGTTATTCGTAATTCAGATGGTCCTTTTATATTTCGATAAAGATTTAATCCGTAAATTATTCGAAAAATCGTCGAGTTCGCTGTTAAAAATACCGTTTGTGCATTTACGGTTCGCGGTGAAAACGTTTTAGACGGATTACATCGGTTGCATCGGTTTGACTGTTGATCACCCTTGCACGGTTAATAAATAACACGATCGGTCTGATTAAAAGCGTTCCAATACGATGGAGTATCGCGACGTTCATTATTCAACGTTTTAAAATGCACTTTGGTTGATCCGTATGGAAAACGCTCGTTCGCCTTACTTCGTTCGTAATTTACGGCATCGGATCCGTTATCTACCGTACGCTCGAAAGCACGTTAATTTAACAGAGGGCTGCAATCGCTCGGTTTTATTTTCATAACTAGCCGCGCTCGCGTTGGAATGTTTGTTCACGACGGCGTTTACGTACCGTGATTTTTTTGTTATTACATGGGAAAATTGCAAACAAATACGGTAAACACCGGATGAGCAGGAATCGCGTATTAAGGCGTATGCATATTCATACGTTCGACCGAAATTAAATGGAGTTTGGGAGGCTCGCTTGTTTAAAATGCTGATTTTATAGTGACGTCGTTGAATACAGACTGTTAATTAAGGAAATTAGGAAAAAAAAGGCGGGATGATCTGATTTGCAACTGAAAGTCAATTGACCTACAAGTTAATTAACGATCGCGATCGATGGTTCAGTTTAACAAAACGTATAATCCTGGTAATTTCTCTCGACGAGCTACCTTGGAATAAATGTATTATCGACGATAGCAAACCCAACGTTCGATGAGATAATCGAATGATAATAATTTACTAACGCTTGAAATGTTTTTATTCGTTGTTTTTTATTCGTTTTCTTGTCCCTGGCGTGTAAAATTATATACGTTGACGAGCAATCACGCGAATCGAAAGTCGAATGCGATCAGTTTTTTGCGATCGATCTTCCGCGTGATTTTTCAGAAAAATTTCCATTCCCATCAAAGTCTAATAGTCGATTAATGGAAAAGCGTTTCCCTCTGAATTTATAGAACATCCAACAAAATATCGACGTTTCTGTAATTTCTTCGCGTTTTTTTTTTCGTGCCACCTCGAGATCTCTCGTATTTTACGCGAAACAACCTCGAACGACACCCGTAAGGCAATCAGCGAAGATTATCGATGTATACTTCGCCAACACTTACTTTCAGGAAACGTTTTCTGTTTAATAGTCTCGCTAAGTATTCGGAGGCGACTTCATCTAGTTTATGCGCGAGATCTGGTCCCGGCGAATCGATTATCCTTGATGAAGGCACAAATTCTTAAGAACGCTGCTCCATTTTAAAGGTAATCTCTTCTATCTACGCTTCGTTTCGAAAAAGATTCCTCTTCTCGCGTTGAAATCTACTTCGAATTTCTAAAAACGGTTATTCCACGCGCATTATGAAATGTCTCGAGCAATTAGCAAGTACCATCGTTGTTTCTCCATCTCGGTATTTCTCAGCTTCTAGTTGTATATCTGTCGTATTCTCACGCGACTGCTATGATTATGTTTAAAAAAACACAAGAGTCTTGTATTAGAACCGTCGAGGTCGCAACTAGAGATTACGTGGTCACGACTATCTATGGCAATCGATCTCGATCATTCGTAACCGCGTTATTAGAATACTTGACGCACCTGTTAACCTTCGAGCAGGTGTGAATTTTATGTCGAAATAAAGTTGTCCATGGAACGACACATCTCTGTGAAGAAAAGAGAGAGTTTGAGATCTTTGTCAATAGTTCTAGTTCATAAATTCTACTTTGCGTAGAAACATATTTGTATTTTCGATGTTTTGGCGGACCCACTCGTCGATAGTAGCACTTTCGATTTTGCGAATTAATCGAGTTAACCCTGTTAGATCGAGTGTGGAACTGTAGTTCCACACGGGCGACCGCAGAAATCGTGCGATCATAACGAATCGTTCGATCGCATACCGGTATCGCCCAGCGAAGGAGAAGGGGAACCGGTGAGAGACAACATATGAGAAAGAAAGACGAAAACCATTATAGTGTTCGTCCTGAAGGCTTCAAACGCAGTACGCTTCGCGGTACCGATTCGTGGATGATCGAAACCCTTTGCGAGTGAAAAACATTTTGTAGACGTACAGTGGTGATCTATCGATCGTTCGCGAGTGAGAGTAATACTGGAGTGTATGCGTAAAATTAAATTGGCTCTTACAGAGCAGACCATGTTCTTCGTCCTCGAAACTCCTTTCGACCGAATATTTAACGTTCGTTAATTAAATATTGATCTTCCGAGTGTTATTCTGACGTTTTGGAATAATATCGAAACACCCGTGGTTCTGAAAAAGGTTCGATACGCATCGCAGAAGAGGTCCGTGGGTTTGGGATCATTTTTAAAAACGAACGAATTAAATTTAACAACAAACGTGCATATTTTTGCATGCAAACGACGCAACTGGGTCAAAGGGTCAAATGAGCCTAATCCGACAATCCCTTCTGTTCAAATTACTTCCAAGCAGAGTCAACAGAAACCGAAAATCGATACTTGTCGAAAAAGCCTTTTCATGAAATGAATCGTGAATAAAATACTTGGAAGCGAGAATGGATCCAACGTTCGAACTTTTTCGGTATTTTATTTATCTAATTTCCTATTGGATCGTGTATGCTGATTTTTTTTACTAGCTTCAAAGCTTTTAAATAGTTTTAAAAGTTGCCTGACATTTCCATATCCGCGATGTGCAAAAAGCGCTCTTTGCGCAAAAAGGGGCTACCGGTTTGAAGAGAATAATGCGCAGGTCTGCATTGTAATTGAATTTTAATTAGCGTGACAACAGATGTTTGTACCGTAAATACGTTCTCAAAAATTTTAATGAACCTTCCACCTAGCGATATCGTCGAACGTGCATTGTTAACTATTTTTCCATCAAATTACAACAATTATTGAACTGTAGATTTTTGTTTGCTTATAAAGAACGTATATATACGTTGACCAAATTGACGTTTTAACACGTACATTGTGCTCGTTGTCCAAACGGGGGCGTGTAAAATAGTCGAACGTTTTTATCGTTTCACTAGATTGTTTGAATTCGATCCTTTCAATCTCGCAATTTGTTGCAATTCCAGTGTCTATTTTCACTCTGAATGCTGCCTATATTTGGCTTTGTATCCTCCAGTCACGTTGAAACAATTAAATTTCAAACGGTTTGTTAGATATATATACTTTTATCGTTTTTAAAACAAACTAATTGCTTTCAAACTTGAGACACAGTAAACTGTAAAAGAAAGTGTCACGTGGATAAAGTTAATTGTAAAAATACTCGAACCGTGCTTGTGAAAGAACAAATTAGTACTCTATATAGTTTGAAACTATCGGTTATCGATGTTTAGAAACTGCACGACACCATAAGGTTGTTAAGTGTTGTAATGCATAATTGCAGACTGTTGTTCGCGTTATTCCGGGATGTGGTTTACGCAACGTATTAATTCATGCGTAGCAAAAGTGTTCGTGAATGTTTCATACAGTTTGAATTCACGTTATTTAGGTAGCTCGGTTTATAATTTCAGTTTAGGATTCATAAATATTATAGGGCACATTCGTGTTTTACGCTGGCTTTATTATTATTACTTTTTTATGGAACGTGTGTCGCTGCAATTATTATACAAATAGTACTTAATAATTCGTTGTTCGTCCAGTTTTGTTTACGTAAAACAATACTACACGATAAGATATAATATTGCCTATTAATAATGGTGTTCAATAATTTGATTCAATTACCTATTAATCGAAACGGTTAATACACTGGAATTATTGAAAGTTAAATGTTATTGGTAAATAAATGGAAGACAATCGAACATTTGTTGACACGTTCAGTTCAAAAAAAAGTATTCACACGATTGTCGACTTTCGAGCATCGTGGAACACGTGACTTTTTCTACTTTCGTTCTCGGTCGGAAAAATAAAAGTTTACATTATTTGACCTTATCTCTCGCGTTATCGTTGCCTGCAAATTTACGTACGTATTCGTCGTTACTTTGCAATTACCATCAAGTGTTCAAATTACAATTTCAACATTTTCTTTTCAGTCGATTTGACGCAAATTTCAGTCACCAACGACCTAAATGAGCCCTAATAATTAACAAACTGTATTTTAAAAGTGTCTTTTACCACAGTGTATTGACCGAGTATACAAATATTGTTTCTCGTTCGGTGCGGTGGAACATCCAGTGAAAAAAATTCACAAGAGAACTCGTGACTTTGCGCTTAGTCGAACGTGAAGAATTTAAAAGTATAGTTTACAGTGCCACGATGACATAATACCTTAGTAAGAACGTGTTTAATGACGGCACAACTGTTGTTGAAACTGCAGCTAGTAAGGAGATCGAAAAAGGAAAGTGCATCTGCAATCATCGCAGTCGCGTATCGTATCGTCCGATAGTGGTTGGATTTTCTACGAAAATGTTCATCGAATGCATGAGGTGGCTCAATTGTCTCACATGTGATGCATCTTCTCCGGAAACCTCAAAAGTTTATGGATTGAGCTTCAAGTGAGTCTTTGCATGAACCTCATTAACGATAACGATAGAACTCGTGCAATTTATAGTCGAACTAAAGATTCACATTCAAATTTTAAATGCATAATTTATTTTAATTATTTCATATTTTATAAGATCGTTGTTCCTTAGAATAGTCTTATTTTAAGACTTTAGACAAAATTCAATTGGAGTACTTTTAGTTTGTTTTATTAATAATATCTTGATTCGTTTATCGTGCTTGCTTCGTAGACGAAAAATTAATCCTCAAATTAATATGTTAATTAATGTTCACGAAATTCTGCGACGTTGGAAAAAAATGTCAACTGTTGTTTCGTTTGTTACGTAGAATCTGATTTGACGAAACGGAGTTTTAGTTTCGCGGATATTGACTCAAATGATTTACTAGCGAATATTGAACAGGCAGGTGTATTTTACACGACCAGTACAATTTCTCAAAGCTCGAAAATTTACACTACCACGAGTGTGATGCAAGTATAGATGCTGCGAGCAAACTCGAATAAATTTACATGAATCGTCGTGAGTCAGTTTACAAAGCGTATCGGTGGCAGTTCCATTTGAATATTACCAAATGTGTCGAGTCTTGCGCGAAAACGTGTTAACAATTTTACTCGTTTCGTGTAGTACACGATTAATTTTGAGCCGAGAGTTTCTAAAAGGAACTCTACGATTTATAAGTATCGTGTCGAGTATTTATCTATCGTTCATCACAAAAATTTTCCTCGTACTCTAAACAACAAACATCGTGCTCATTTGCAGTAGGATTTCACAGAGAAACACGTATTTACGTCTGTATAAACGAGTTGTACGAGTTTTTCTAATGTATTAGCAAATTCTCGGAATCCAAAGCGTTTTAAAATTCACTCTGAACACGTTTCTTCATTTCCTAGAGTCCATTACGACTCGCTAAAAACGTGTCTGCTAGTCGAAGGCACGATCCATTTTCTGTTTTTAAAGCGGATTTACCTTCTGTTAGGCATTAATTTCTTAACGTAACGAGCAATTAGTCCCCGGACGTATTAAAAGAGCGTAAAGTAATTTTTAAAAGCACCTCCAATAATTTGATGAAATTTCGTGGAATCGTTTTCGCTGGAACTAACGTTGTACGTTTTAATATATTCGTGGTCTTTGAATAGGTATT
The DNA here is from genome assembly GCF_051014445.1 of Colletes latitarsis. Lineage (NCBI taxonomy): Eukaryota > Metazoa > Arthropoda > Insecta > Hymenoptera > Colletidae > Colletes > Colletes latitarsis. Next base: position 48,764,774 of record NC_135134.1, read on the forward strand.
AGACGAAGCGGTACTATTATACTTTTGATCGAGGCAACGAAACAAACGAGCCACGATTTTAATTTCATTAAGTGGGTATGTATTATTCAAACCTGACGTTCGAGGCAACTTTTCAAGCGAAAAGAGTCAAAATTTCGCATAAAAAAGAGCGAAGATACACGCATATAGATAATGCGATATCTACCCTTATTTATCATCAGATATAAACTTATGTGTATCATATAAGCGTTTATAAAAATATTAAGAAAAGGTTCTTAATTTATTTGTCAACTTGTAATAGAAATGAGGACATTTTAATAATACAAGCATATGGTTTTACGATATTTCAATTCCATAGAATTATCCAAAACTGTCGATTTTTTGAAGACAGTCACGTGGTAAAATTGGTTCGACTGGATGCAACTGTTATTCTCTTGCTTCCGATGGATTCCATTTCACGACCGATCGTGAATTTATTCCATGGATGTTTTTCGCGTGTTTTTCGAAACACTTTCGTCGGGAATTAAAGCTGATTCACACTATGTGTCGGGCAATCGTCCGTCGACCGTTCACAAAACATTCATCAAAGGGTTCGCCGTGCCGGAACGGCGACGAACATTGTGAATAGTTCCATGCAAAATTTACTGTAGAATGTTTCGTCGGACAGTCGACGGACGATTGCCTAACGGATAGTGTGAATTCAGCACTGAGTGTCCGATAATGATCGATTTCCTATACCCCTATTGTATTCTTCTTCTCGTTTCACGGAGGAGCCACCGATTGTTTGGTATTGATATCACGAGTTTCTATCGGTGAAGATAGTAGTTAAGGTTACGGATCGGTTCCACTTGAAATTTAAATAAAATAAAAATACAATGAAATTTGTGTCTTCTTCTGGATGTCAGGATTTGCTGAATAGTATTTAATTTTAGTATTTGCTGAATTTACCACGAATAGATTTCCATTTAGGTAGGAACGAGGATCGTTGGGCAAGGGTAGGTTTTGGAAATACTTCGATGAATGATTTGAGTGAAGTAGACTGGGGCTCGGATGACGTAGAGATTGTGTAACACGTCAAAGAGCTGGGATGAAACCATTATTTGGAACGGGTTGGGACGTACTTGTACGCTAAAGAGTCTTTGATTCTGAAGAATCTGATTTTCAAACAGTATTGTATTGCACGCGTGTCGTGTTGATCAATGGTACTTTTCAAAATAGACCCAAAGTCCGAGGGTCAAAGCATCGGTTAAATAAACCGACGAGTTCAACCAGCAAATATTTCCCAGTATTATGAGACTCATTTTTATTTGTTTTTTCTTTCTACGATACTCAAGAAGAAATAGACGTCTTAATAATTCGGTAATATTTTTCGGGCTTCTATTTACGTACAGAGTTCGTCGAAGATAGCGTGCAACGCTTGGCTCGGATCCCTTGAAAATGCTCCCAACGGGAGCATATCTTTTTTCCACCAATATTCTGGCCCACATCAATGTTAACTCGCTTTTTCCGATTAGGAACACTTTGGATAATGGTTATGGCTCGGTCGAGACCACTTCGAGGTACGATTCGGGAATAAGAATTCGCTTTGAAGCGCTCCATGCGTATTTGTTCCTGATATTAACAATAAAATTCTGTCGCCCTTTGTTGACCATTGGAGCGTGGTATTTAACAATTCCCTTTATCGTCAGGTTAATTATTAACGACAATATTTAATTTGCCCCGCGATGATATTTCCATAAAATAAATACGAGAGAGATGTTTTTAATTAACTGTTTTCGGGACTTTTGAACTGCAAAAATCGAAGTTTCCGTGGCCGTAAAATGTACATTTAGGGAACCATCGAACTCCGTTCGATAACAAGAGGATCGTAGAATGTAATTAACAAGCACTCTGCAGTATTAAACGACGTAAATTGTGGATTCTACGCGCAGAGTGCTGCTAATAACGCGATAAATCATTTTGCCCGCGTATTGCGTAAATCAACTGTTAAACATTTCCCAGGCGTAAGTTACGCCGGCCAAACAGAAATTTATATGCTTCTTCGAATCTCTGTCATTGTCAGAAATTCCATCCAAGGCTCGCGACACAGAGTAAATATTCGATCATTCGAAAGGGCTCGTTCCTTGCCAGAAGCTTTTTTTCATGACGACTTTGTGCAACTAAGAAGGTGCCAGACGAAGTTCGGCAAATGTACAGAAATAACGGCGAGACTCGGCACAAAAGCGCGGCAACGAATCCCTAAATGGGTCGCAGCTTTTCGATCGAGCTTTCAGTCGACGGGAGCAGCTCGGTTTACTCATCTTTCAGCCTTCTTTCACGCTTCTTCATTGTGATCCCTCCGGGGGTGAAAATGATTCCTTAGCCGGACCTTTACAATGAGAGTCAAACGGAAGATGCTTTCTTCTTCGTTCTTTCATTCGAGTTCACCCTTCGTTTCGAATTACTCCCATTGAGATCCGCCTCTCAGGGGCGAGGATCTGGTGAGGGGAGGTTCTATTACCTCGATCGGCTTCTATTTCGAATCATTTACAGTCTCAATTTAAGAGAGCTCTCAATTTAAACTTAATTACACCCTTAAATCCTGCGCGTTTTCACGGCGAATTTGCCTTTAGAACGCGCAGATGTTAAATGTCAGACCACCCAGTGTTTTTTAAAACGGGGGTCGCAACCCCTCTCGGAGGATACCAAACGGTCCAACTCTTTCTATTAACGCGATCGAAGTTTAGTGACCGTAGAAGTATATCTTTTAGTAAATACTCTCGTTCCTAGATTGTAGTTTAAGAAATGTATACAAATATGTTTGATCTCACGATTATTTTAATCCCGATCGTTCCATTAGAGTCTCGTTTATTGCATGGTATCGATAAGTGGAGGGGATGGTCGCGAAGCAACAAGTAAAATTGGGGGTAGCGGCGGGGATGTGTTACTCATTGATTCGGTTACCCCGCTTATTGCACGAATTTAATCAACATTTTACAGCGACTCGATGCCCCGGGCATATTTGAAAACGAATTCAGCAAGTTAAAATTGTACGTAGCTAGATAATAACGATATCACGAACGTTAAATTTGTTTCGAGAAGCTAAACGATTATTTAAAGTGAATTTTGTTGAAATGTCGTGCGTTCAGTTTTGTTCCTCGCTGCGGATAGTTAAATATTTCTCTAAAATCAGTGCGTGGCATGACGTGTGGTCCCCTCTCGAGTGTTCAACGAACGATGGCGGGTCGCGAGGTATCTCATCCGGGAACGCGAAGGGTTTGAAAGCCATAACGAGGACGCCCACTGCGTACAAATCCGCGACGTCATCCGTAACGGGGTTCCTCCGAGTTAAAAACGACGGGAAATCGTGCGAGGAACGATTTCGGAGCGATTAATTCGAGTTAAAGGGAGGAAGATGACGGATCGAAACGCAGCGGTTCCGTCGCAAACAGTACACTCATTAGAGGATTATTTTCTCGGAAAGTGGAAACTTGACTGAAGGAAACGAAGAGGAAAGAGGGTTTCCCTGTAACCCGCGGACAGATGTCTGTCCTCGTGTTTGACTTTCGCGGTGCCTCCATTTGACTTTCTCGCGGGATTAAATTCCATTAGAATGCCGCCGTATACGTACGTACATACGTATTCTTTTTTTTCTCCCCCCCCCCCCATCGTTTTCTCGCCAAAACGAGTCTTCCTTGACCTCCATTTATAATGGAATTAAAACGACTCTTTTCAGCGGATACACCGGCCCGCCTCGAAAGGTCAGAGGTCGGAGCACCGGTGTTTTTGTGACTTGTTCCATTCGTGCGGTAATATCTTAATTGCGACGCTTCACGGTGTTTAATTAGCAATTAATCGAAACAAAATACACCGACGCGGCATGTTTTAACGAACGTTCGCCCGTTGTTTGATAATTCCCGCGTTTCGTATTTATGGCACACGTATTGCTCGTCGACGATTAAAGGAACAGGATTATTGGGTAATTCCAGAGCGTAAACAAACTGTCGAGCGAAAGAAATTCTGCGTGTTTCGCGCGCTATTGTACGAATTTTTTATCATATATTGTGTTCCAATATTTTTCTGTTCACCGTTTCCGAATAAGTTATAAATTCGTTTGTAATTAAATAATTCTTTTCGTTACGAGTAATATCAGTAATTGTATTTCGTTAGGTTTATGGAAATGAATTCGTGGATTTCCAAAATTTTAAACATACCGGTATCGATTCATGGACCGTATAAGCGGACAAATTGATTGCCATATATCCGGACACTACTGTTCCAATTTTTGGCGCGAACGGGTTAATCGAAGCGAACAAAAATTTCATCCCGTTCGTTGTATCGTTTTATTTCACACGTGTTTGTCGAATAGGAGAGAAGACGGTTGTCTCCGGGTGTGCGTGTTAATTCAAATGAATATTCAAGGGTCGAAAAGCAGTCCCGTGGAAAACACGGTATTCTGGGATCCTCGAAATCCCGCGTCGCCCGTTATCGGTTAATGAAACTCCTTTTTCAGGGGCTTTTTCGACGCGGAGATTGGTAGCGGATTTTATTGCATACACATGAATCCAAGTCAATTTCCGGGATGAAATATTGCGCTACACGCGTACGCGCGACCTGATTCTCAGATGCATACACAACGACGCGATTTTATTAACGCATCCGTACAATGTACACGAGCCACGCGTTCGCCAGCTTAAAAGTCCTCGTGTTCGATTTATCATACGAAAACGTTTTTAACGGGTTGTGTTCCGAGCGATAGAAAAATTGCTAATTATTTAATTGCTATTTAACGATGCCAATTCAAACGAATCCCTCTTCGTTTCTGAGCACTGAAAGATAATCTTGAAAAAGAATATTCGTTATCTGGGAAATATTAACAAGAAAAATTGTAGACTTTATATACTATATATAGATTGTCCATTGTTTTTACTAGATTGACTAAAATTAAATGCACTACTCATATGAAAAGTGTGAATAAATAATTTTGGAAGTAGAACACCCCCTTATGGGTGAATTCTCTGAATCAGAAGCGAAGGGTTCACCATGTTTCTTTAGGATCGAGTAGAATTTCACGTGTATCTTTGTAGAGTATGTGTATTTTGTATTTCCCCACGTCCCTTGCAAGATCGTATACAGAATTTGTATGTTCCGTTGATGCTTTTTCCACTGTTTTAAGTGCCTCGAGGAAGGGGGCACACGTTCTTAAATCGACTTCGAAAATCGCCTGACGAATATACGCGAAATGAGCTTTTCACCAAATTTTCATCCGCGAAAATGTAAGTCTTTTCACGAATTAAGAATATAATAAATTTACCAACTGATGAGTATGCTTGGTAATAGAAATTTTTGGTCCAATATCTGTTAATAATAATCGATTCTTTCTATAGAGTACAGTCTTGAGAATCTATCAGGTGTGCTCGATTTGCAACGATTCCAATAAACAACATAGATTTCTTTATCCTGGCAACGAAGTATTGGCTTGCTCGGGGAGTTCGTGCCGAATTCCAATAGTTATTTAAAAACGTCGAAACAAATGAATGCCAATGAAAACTTGCGATGGTAGCATATATTTTGAGAGGCTATCGTGTCTTTGTAAAATAGATTCGTTACTATCAGTAAATTTTTCTACGTTGTTCCTTCAAACACGCAAACTATCGAAAAGAGAAAAATACATTAAACAAACTATTCCAAACATAAGTTTCCTGTTTAACGATAGATGATAATCGAAAGAGAAGATATTTTAATATCAGCGAAATCCAATAAGTAGCGCAAGAGTGTTACGCGCTGCAACACGAGAATATTCCAATGAAATCGTGTGATAGATCGTGTTGTACAAAAGACTGGTTTAAATGATCGAACGGCCAGAGAAAAATCATGGAAATCCACTCGTTTCGACTGGTATGCTAGACACCTTTCGGAGAAATTTTTTAATTATTTTAGAAACGAATAATTGCGGAGTAAAATGATACGTATCGAATATGGAGTTTCTTGCTTTAAAAAGCCGCACGAATTTCCCGAACGATCCAATACTGTAATAGTTCGTTCGATGGTATCTACGTTTCTCATCTCTCTTTCGTTATCGCGCGAGATTACTGGAACGTTTGCATATTGATCGGCGATGACGCGATGATTCGATTCAATCGTAAAACGGGATACGATCTCGAAGATTTCGCGAGCAAAAAATGAAAAAAAAAAAATACGACGAAAATCAGACACTTTTCGGTTATAATCGGAACGAATTCGCACGGCTCTCGATTCCGTTTAAATTTTCAGCCCCCCCCCCCTCCCCCCTTCGGATCCGCGTAACCGCGAACGGGATAGATTTCCAGTTTGATTTATTCTCCATGGCATTTCCATTTTGCGTTACCGCGAGATCGATTTTTATCTCAGGTCGCAGACGCTTCCTTCCCTCTCTTTTATTTATCCCTCGACAAGTAAGCCATTGCTACGCTTCTGCTGGTGTAATCGCTTATCCGGTCGCTTCGAGATGAAAGGCATTAAAGGGTAATTCGAGGATGGACCGATCGATAGTTTCAGAATCCGAGATGTACCCTCGTTCTGCATCCGGTGTTCCACGCTCGTCGAAGTTCAACATTTAATTCCTAATTTCGTTCGATCGTTTTCAAAATTTCCGCATCGTTTCGTCTTCGAACGAAATTTTCGATTACCATCCTATTTTTCCATCCCGTCGGACCGTCGTAGCCTCTTAATTCTCCATTGCATAATGCGATTAATTCGAAACTCTGCGACAACAGTATCCGCAAAGTTTACCGAGAAAGTTTTATGAGATTCGGGAATTAAGTTTTCTTGCGTGAATATCTAACAGTCTTTTTTTTTTATAAAAAATCGCGACAGTTTTGTAGCTCACGCGCGTTACGAACGCGTTAACAAAACCGTGGCACTCTGTGCTATATTTACTGTGAAAGGCCAAACGCGTCGCAGATTCTGCGCCTGATACTGTTCGAGACTTTTAGATGCAAGCTGTGTCATTCATTTCTCAGCATGATACAGCTCACACGCGGAAGCTTCGAACAGTATCTTTGGGTTGATGCATAAGTTTCACAGGCTTGCGAAAAATGTCGGTAAAACGCGTCTTCGACGTGGAACCTTTCATCTTATGTAATATGGGTGATCTAGCAACGATGCTTGAACATTTATACGCGTTTTCACTGATTCAGAGTTCAGATAAAAATCAGAATAAACCTCAGAATAAATTATTATATTATTTTGTAGTAATCGAGACTCCCCAAAGAGTTTGACGGAAGGTCGAGCGAGCTTGTTGATACGGTTTCTTGGCATTCGTTCCGCCTTCGATCGTGCCAAGTAACGCTTGTTATAACTGAGAGTAGTCGCATTCGAGAAACGGAACGCTCGTCTGTGAATTGTTCGTACACTATTATTAAGTCACCCTGAGATCGGTAAGGTTAGAAAACGGGTTAAAATCGTATTATTCCGAAAGAAAATGTATCGATCGAATAATTGGAAAATTTCAAATTTTCGCGGGCACGGTACGCTCATTTGCGTTAGAGCTTTCGCGTTTCCGTGCATTCGTATTGTTCGAGATCCTCGAGTTAGGTCTAAGAGCTGTGTTCCGCTAGAAAGTGATTGCTACGTTCCGCGAGCATCGCAGCTTCCATCCACTTTTTCCAAAGTAATGAAGTTTCCAAATAATGCATCCTCTGAAAGGTCACGATCCACGTTCGAAAGCCTCGAACAGTATTAATTACCAGAACTCGGGCCGCGTAGATATCGGGAACTTCGTTCGCGTTGAAACTTTCGCACTCATTATTATTCGCGGCTATCGGACGCGCGCCCTTTGGAAAATCATTTCCAACGGTTTCGCCAGTATCTTTCGTCGAGGTAATGCATCTTGCGAAACGTCGTAATTTACATTCGTGAGCCTTGAACTACATTAATTGCGAAAACTAGGATCGCGAAGGCGTCAGATAGTCCGATCAATCTTCCCGCTCGTTGTTATTCAAGATATTCAAACGTATGCAAATCATATTCTTTCGGAAAAACGGTTTCGTTATTTTCCCGGCCTCGACATTCTTTTAATTCTACAAAATAAAACTACCCATTAATCCCGGAATCCTTGGACAATTTCATGGCTAACAGTTTATAGATCTTTTTTACGAGGAACTTTGCAGGTTTATAGAGCGGTTAAAAATAAAAGACACGCATCTGCGTATTTTAAGGGTTGAAACTACTCTCTGACAGTATCTAGAAAATAATCGTGAATTCAGTAACGTTTTTTAAATGTCGCGTTTTGGAGGACCCTTAGCTAACAAAAGTACGTTTCCCTTATTTTTGGTTGCTCGGAGAACCCTAGAATTCGTACAAAAATTTCGTCGTTAATTTTTACAGTTCCGGTAAGAAGTGGGTGGGGGTGGGGATCGCTTGATCTGTTTTCCAATTACCCTTTCGTTGTGGAAAAGAACTCCCAGCTAGCAACCCTCTGGCCCCATTAACGCTTATCAATCGGCGCGTCGCGACGCGGAAACGTCCACGTTTGGGGGATGCAACGCGTCTGCGAGTCGATTAAAGAACGGACGCCAATCGCTTAGGGGGTGTGTTCGTGTGTGTGTGCCCCGTTCCCCGAGGGCAGACCAGCCCTTTGAGAGACCGTATACCACCATCTCGGTGTTTCTCGTGTGCATTGTAGGTTGCTCGGATTGACGCCGGAACTAGGACAACGGGTGCATTTCGCAGAGGGCACAAACTTACGGTGCCGCGAAGATAAGAAACCGTCCGATGATTCGGAGGAAAGGTTGGCAATTGGGCGAGAACGGATCGTGTGAGAAACGAGAGCGAGATAGGAATGACTGGATGCGAAAGCTGCGTGCCTTTGTCCTGGGAGATAAACCACAGGAGATCGTGGCATGTTCGATTAGACCTTAGAAAATATCCTGAAGGACCATATTGGTTAACGCGAGAGAGATACTCTTCGTCGTTTCGTCCTTTGCTACCGGGTTCTATACCCCTGTTCGTTCGATTACTCCCACAGGTTTTAGTACAGGGCAGCGTGGGGCTAATTTTACTCAGGAATAAAAATTTTATCGACTCAACAAACCCGTTACCAAATTAAAAGCCAAATGCAATCGGAATGAATCTGAAACTTTCATACAATTTTATATATGTTAATATCAATGTCCATGAATGATACAAATTTTCAATTCGAGTTTTTCAGTCGACTGAAACGTAGATGGATCTTGGGAAATATGCTGAATTCTCGGAATTTTACATTTTTAAATGTCACAAAATTTCCTGGAAAATCTACGAGAAATCTCGGGAACCAAATACTAGTTCTATCTTTCACCGGAGCCCTTCCACCCTTTCGCTTCGTTTTCTGGAGCGATGACTGTTGGAATACGGGGTTAAAAATACTTGTCAAAATGTTTGAGAAACTTTGAATGGTAGTCCTTTAAACTTGTACAATTAAAGAACCTCCGATTTATTATCAAAGGCGTAAATTAATGGGCATTGTGTAGGAAAATATTCGTTGAATAAATTTTCAAAAAAAAAGTCCCGTTTTCGAACTACCTTCGTACATTGAATATTATCACCGATATAATATTATTCCGGTACGTACCAGTGTCCTCTTTATAGGGCGATCGGATAAAATTTATTTACCGGAATTAAAATTTGTTTGAACGTCGCGTTACACGTGTTAACGTTGAAAACAAATTCATTTTTTACTTAATCCTTTAACGCCAACGTAGTGAAATAATTGTTTACGTGGAACCGTGGGAGGCCAGACCTTTGTATCGAAAGATTTTTTATTATTACATTGTAGACTTTGTGAGGTAATTTTTTAATTAGTAATTATTCACGTGAGGAAATTAGAATATTAAAATGGAATTTAGTCAGAATTTAGATTACGATTTTTCTATCTGCTAATAAAGGAACAATCTTTTTGTTTAGCTTCGAAACAATTTCATTTATGTCATTGTTTGTCGACCGTAATTTCGTCGAGTACGAACAATCGTATTCGTGACAATTTGCGAACGCGCAAACGTTTGTCGAAACTTAAAAAAGAAATATAATTGAGAACCGAGTTTAAAATTTATTTTCTGTGTTCTTTTCTCTTTTTGGGGTTGAAATTACTCGTCGGTTTACTCCCATCAAAATTTACGTTGACGCGCTGAAAACCAAATAGAAACGAATGATTCCCGTTCGACCAGAATCAATTCACACTGGTAGATCCAATCAAACGTCGAACAAAGGGATGAAAATTACACTTTACGACATCTTATTGATATAATATTGTAATCTCACCATGGCTGGTAGAAATAACCGATCGAATCACGACTCTACCAGCTAAATTTAATTAAGATCATTTCCTGTTCCTTTCTGCGCCTACTAAAATTCTTTAAATTATTAACTTTCATTGACTCGTATCAATATATAATTTTCTCCTATTTATCCAACGAAATTTTACAAGAATGGAAATAATTATAAACGGTCGATGACTGGTTTGCCATTTCGAAAAATTTCAGAACAGTTTCGAATAAACGGAAGTAATTGAAACGTTCGTTGCGCTGATTTTCTGAACCCGACTGTCAGATTCTCATTAAATTATTTCTAGGGATTTGACCGAAGCGGAGAAATCGCACGCTGACGTTTCAAATTTAATCGTCTGGATGCGCTTTTATTGTGCTATTTCGCATTCAACGGCAAATTGAGACTAACTAATAGGATAAATATAATACAGGTCGTCAGGTCCAAATGAACGGAGCCGTGTGAATATTGAATGGGCACGCCCGTGCGTAAATTTTAATCGGATACAACGTTATTTCGATCGTTGCACGTCATCCAGTGACAGTTCTGCCAACGCGAACAAATAATAAGCTCCTGTTCGCGATTTTCGAAAGGAGGAACGGAAATCGAGTTAGCAATCAAGCTACGCCGAAAAAGGAAGACGCAGTCGGAATTCAAAATTTATTCGGTGACTTCAACGACATTTATATCAGGTCGTGAAAAAGATTTTTTTTTTTCAAGGATCAAGAAGGGATCAGGTTTTTCTCCATTGATATCTTTGACGAGTAAAATTTCTCAACGTATGTAAATATTCTTTATTGCACAACGTTATAGCTCTCCTCGGTCGAGTTCCCTTCGTGCACGATTTACTAAATTTTATGAAAAAATATTTCAAACAAAGATCGTTCTGCTCCAAGAGAAAAAGAGAACCGGAACCATTGTTTTTATACATTTTTCGGTCAAGACGAATAAAATGATATTCTCGTTTTCATGTCTCTTTTATTGGGATAAAAATATCAAAATATTTTGGAGTGTCTTTTTATGGCTACCTGAGGTAAAATGGGTCAAATTACAAACAGCAAGGTTTCGGAGCTCGGTTATTCAGTCCGGTTTGGACCGTATAAATTAACGATGAAATATATACAATAGATGTGAATGAGATACTGCATTATTTAATTCGATTGCGAATACTTTGGAAAGTAAAAGTTAAATTTGGATCGAGAGGTAGTTAGGTGTATTACATTTTTATAAATTGTGTTCTAATCTTTTTTTCCCGGTACTTATTCATTATAAATTGTAGGTTGTTTATGCATGAAAGGATCATCAGTAGAGAACTAAAACACTGTAATAATGAATATACCCTCGTTTACAAGTTCTTTTAAAAATGAAAAGTTTTACTGCACAAAGGTACTAACTAGAAACTCCTATACCTCCTCGACCTCGTAAAAATTTTTATTCCCGTGGTTTCGAGCAACGAATATAAAATGTTACTAAAATTTGTATTACCAATCACTTACGGAAACTCGTAGATTGCATAATTTTCGACGCTGGTCGAATGACTTCGCTATAAACGATGAATCGAGAATTTTCGCTTTAATTTTAGCACATTAGAGAATTCATGCTAAACATCGTTCCAAATTTAGTGTATACTAAATTTTACGATCAGTATGCTGCGACCGCGTTATGCATGCCCCGCGCATAATGTTTGTTAGTCATGTTCCATGATGGAGCATCGTTAAACTTCCTGATTTAAACGGGTTTGGAAGCTTACAAAGTTGCTTCATAAATTTCGATTTATTCGTGCAGAAACGTTGCTCGAAGCATTGTGTACTTCATTACATTTAGAAACAATGTGCACGGTGTTATCTGATTACGTGTCGTTTTATTGGGATAACGAATGGCTGTTTAAACATTGAAAGCGATCAGTATACACTTTGAAAGACTTTATAGACAATATACATCGCGTGTCCTCGATTTTTCTATATCATTAATGAATTAACGAGTCGCCACCATCTAGTTTGTCAGTCAAGTTTTCCACGTATTCCACTTACATTCGAATTCGATTAACGCGAAAAGCGAAAGTTCTCGCGTTAAAATTTCCGGTATATTTTTCTTTTACGGTGAAAAATAATGCGTCGCGCGTTGCGAGCTTCCCGTATCGATTTCTAGGGAAAATTTACTCGACAAAAATGTCTGCAATTCATCTTAACTTGCTTGTCCCTCGCAACGCGAACGCGGTATCGATTCCGTTTCGTCTCATCTACGGCTTGTCGCGAAATTCCATCGTCCTAACGTGTTTCCCGTCGTACGTACAACGTATTACGTATAAATGTGTACAAATGCAAACGTGTTTACAGACGGCGAACGACGCGTAAACACACGTACGTACGAGGGCGTGTGCGTAATGTATTCGCGTGCGTGAGGATTAAACAGGGCGACATGTAAAACAGGTAAACCGGCAGGTCGCGCGCGGGAATAAAGAATCGTGCAGATATAACTTCGATATTACGTATGCGCATAACTTACGCCGACCAGCCTCGACATTTTTGCAAATATAAATCCGTGACTTCTTGGGAAAGCTCGCGTGCCACGTGATTTGTGGATCGCTCGATGTATGACGCGGCCACGTTGTTGACTCACTCGCTGGGGAAATAAAAGCGTAGAATCCGAAATTATGTTTAGAAATTTAGCGTTCGCCGGCTGAGTAATAGCCCTGCCAAGCATCGTGTCATTTTATAAAAAATGTACCACTCAAACTAATTGCTGGATCGCTATGGAACTTTCGTTATTACTCGCGTGGAGCGTCACGCGAGAAGAGGACCCCAACCGTCCTACATCGAACTCTTTCAGCTTTCGTAAGATTATATTCCGCAGGTGTCCGATGATTTATTTATCCTGTCGTTTTATAAAAAATTGTACCACTCGAAATAATTGCAGGGATCGCTGTAAAACTTTTGTCGTTACTCGCGCAAAGTGTCTCTTAAGACGACCTCGACTGTTCGATTTCGAATGTTATACGAAACTAACGACACGTATGATATTTATCGTTTGATAAAATTCGAGATTTCTATCGTTAATAAATATGTGTTTCGTTAATTGTGGTGCTTTTGACGTAGGTGTTCGATCGTATCTCGCAATGCATGCACCGTGCAGCAAGCTTAGATTATTTAAGAAACTTCGCCAAAGAAACAGAACCTTTGATCGTTTCGAGCATGTAAATGTTTGTGCGTACTACTTGCACGTATGGCGAAGTATATCAGATGAAGAGATATCGATAAACATGCCTCGAATAGCACCGTCTTATTTCCTGTTTTATTAAAATATTTTAATGCAACGAGTATCTTTTTTCTGGAATCTTTGCAGATTACTTTTTATCGATGTTCGTTTCAATATTATACTGATACGTGACATACGACTATATCAACTATAAATATGCTCGGTGACATCATTCCGATATAAGAAGTGTTCGATTTTCTTTCCGGTGATAGGTTTGACCTCTGACCTCCATCAGTTTTTGCTTCTTCCTGTTTCACTGGAATTTTTATTCTGCCTTGAAAAAATAATAGTTCTTCGGTTGTATAAAAATTTGTTGAATAAAAGTTCCAGTAAATACGCTCTATTTTGTAACAGAAAAGATAATAGATTATAAATATTAACTTTGTTCAATGCTTGGTTATTAGAAAATAAGCTTCGCTTAGAAAGATTTTCTTCTAGAAATCTTAATTAAAGGAGCCACAATAATTTAAAAAATCACGACTTTAGTCTGCGAACAATGCCATAAGAATGATAAAAAATGGTAAAAAAATATTTCCGTCGAATTTCGCGATGAATCGATTTCTTTGTGTTTCAACCACGAGATAAATGCCCGGTTCTCCTTGGAATCTCGAGTGTTTTTTAACCTAACTGAAATTGTTCCACAACTCTAATCGGTGGTATCGATTATTCTGCATAGAAACGGGGTTGCAACATTACGCTTTGAATAATGCAAGTGGACAAAGGGCGAAATTAATCGCGTGCACAAATACTGCCGTAACTATTAATCGATATCAATCGATTTATATTATTGTTATTTAATAGTTGCGAGAGGTTATAAGGCCACTGTTTTTACTTCTTTCCCGGTAATCGACTGCTGCTCGTTATTAAACGGTTTCTGCAGTGGAAAAGAAGAGTATGTGAGAAATAAAAATTTGTTTTGGTAGAATATACAGGATGTTCGGCCACCCCTGGGAAAAATTTTAATGGGAGATTCTAGAGGCCAAAATAAGACGAAAATCAAGAATACCAATTTGTTGATGAAGGCTTCGTTAAACAGTTATTAACGTTTAAAGTTCCGACCGTACTGAATTTTTTTCTCGAAAATGCGCAAGATTTCGGGGGTATATCTATTCACCGAAAATGATTGCAATTGACCCCCGCAACCAAAAATAATTTTTTCAGAACGATTTGAAATTTTTTAATTTTCTCGAAAAATTTCACATCTTCTCGAATTTTTTTCTCGAAAGTGGGTAGGATTTCGGGGGTATACGTATTCACCAAAAATGATTGCAATTGACCCCCGCAACCGAAAATAATTTTTTCAGAACGATTTGAAATTTTTTAATTTTCTCGAAAAATTTCACATCTTCTCGAATTTTTTTCTCGAAAGTGGGTAGGATTTCGGGGGTATATGTATTCACCAAAAATGATTGTAATTGTCCCCCGCAACCGAAAATAATTTTTCCAGAATGATTTGAAATTTTTGAATTTAATTGTTAATAACTTTTTAACGAAGTCTTCATCAACAAATTGGTATTCTTGATTTTCGTTTTATTTTGGCCTCTAGAATCCAGGGATGGCCGAACACCCTGTATATTCCTAACGTAATTGTACATATTACGATTAAAATTTACAATATTACTGTGACTTCCGTTGTCAACAGAGTTCCGCTTAGCGAATTTTTTTATCGCGTATTATTGATGCCAAGCGACACGCGACGCTAAATTATACATTCAATAAACGTTTCGAACGCTATCTCGTTCTCATTCGTATTATACTTTTTGGTGAACGGTTATCGTATAAACACTGTATCGATGGTTGTTTGGACCCGAATTAACGATTAAGTAACGACAAATTCGAAAAAATTGTATGCTGGAAAAGTTCGTTGTTCACCTCGAAGAAGAAATACTAGGGTGTAAAAGAATCGTCTTGGATACAAAACACCCCCATCTGCTTACCTACGTTAGCAATTTCCATAACAAGTAGCACCGTAGGTTTGAATTTGAAGAAATCAATGGATTTATAACATGTTCTGCCCACTCTACAAAACGTATAAAATGCATTGTTCGGAAAAACCTTGCATTAACCAATTCCATTATTGCGAAACTACGAGTTCATCGAGGAAACATTACGAACGTCGGAAGTTTTTCAATCGTGATATTGATTGGCGCTGTACAAATATAAACGGTACAACGTACAAAATTGAAGTATACCAGTCATTTACAAATCTGACGATATCCCGTTCGACTAGGCTTTTTAAACACGCTCGAACATGGAAACGAGAAAGCGAGGAAATATCCAATTTTTAGAGCACATTGGACGATAAGAGACCCACACTATAACCAATTTTAACGTTGTCAACAATAGATGAACTTTGGAAAATGGAACTACGCTCAAACTTCTGACAAACGTCTTCCTATCGTGAAACTGTTGGCATTAAAGTCAGTCGGACATTTACATACAAGTACCTATTTGTATCCTGATCGATCAAACGAGTCAAATCGATTCGCGAGTCTGACTAGTGATATTCATGTTTGGGCCAAAATCTTCATCGCGAGTCAGAGTCGTTAAAGTACGGGAAGGGGTTAACATAAACACATATGGTAACAATATATCGAAATCAAAATCAGTTAAACATTGACAGACTTCGTCAAACTCGTTCAAACTGTTTCAGACCATGCTAAATGGAAAATTGTGTTTAAATGTGTTTGAATGAAACTAGAAGAACCGGAGTATTTTCTAACGCGTCGAATGGAAGGTTTGAACCCGCCGATATCACTATATCGATCTAAAATCAAATCGAGACATCGGAAACGGTACACGCTCGTCGAAGGGAAGACGTAACGATCGTGCCAGGTCTGTCGACCGTGAAATTGACTCGCGTTACACAAATACGCTCGGTAACGACTCGTCGAAATGAAAATCAATCAATCACTCGTAAACCTGCGGCTCGACCCTAACGATCTCTAGCTCGAAGAGTTCGCGACTCTCGTCGAGGAAGATCCGTAGCCGCGGCACCCGGAAGCGTCGGCAGAAATTCACGGTCCGCCTCGGCGGACAAAAGCGGAGGTTCGCGGAATAGCGAAAGGAAAGAAAGAAAAAAGAAAACGAAAGAGGAAAAGCCAGAGGCCGACGTCGTCGCGGCGGAATATCTCTCGCGCGTAAGAGAGAGAAAGCTCTCTCTGCACACGTGTCTGCCCTTCCTGCGTCACACGTTTTCCCCAATAGTCGGCCACGTAGCGCAATCTCCAATTCGTCGTCCGCGGCATCGGTGTTCCTCATTCGCGTGTCCGTGTACACGTTCACAGACGGAGCACGTCGGAGGGCGCATGTCTGACCGACGACGACTAGGAGGGCGCGAGCAAGAGGGTAACGCGAGGGTTAGAGGGAGACGAGAGCCCAGTGTTAACCCCCACTTTGCCTCTCGCGGCATCCGGCACTGCCGAGCCCTGGTCACTAGTCCGACCAGTCTGCCCTGTCACGTTACGCGTATTCGTTCGTCGGATTCCTTCTCTGTCTCGTCCCGTACTCTGCTCGTGGTCGATTGGAAAAGAAAGAAAAATAAAAAAAAAATATATAAAAATAAAAAAACAGTCCGAATCACGATCGACGCGTCGCGTCGCTGTGTCGGCGTCGAGATCGAGAAACGCCGCGACACGGTCCGCGTGCACGCTTCGCGAGGACCGGGGCCGTTGATCGGCGATCGTTCCCTCCGATCGACGATATATCCGCGTAGTCTGTTTGGAACTCGAAACTCTCGAAATCTCTAAATCGAGTTTAACCCCGACAGCCTTCCCGGAAGTCGAAAACGTTATAATGCATCGCGACGCTCGTGGGAAGTTCAGTGGCACGCGGTTGGGGAATTGAATCGGGAGAAGCGATCGAGCCGGCATCCGTGGAACCTCGACGCCAGTGATATGGAGATTACCTGAGTCGACGCGAGCCTCGTCGTCGGAATTTTATGGGATTTCAATCGTCGGGATTACCGCGCGTCGCTCAGAAATTAAGTTACGGGGCTGGAAAGCCTGCCGATCGATGCTGCTAGTCGCTCGAGAGGAGACAGTCTCGACGCGCGAGAGAGGAAGGCGAACCTGGAGAAAGTGAAGCGAGAACCGAAGTAGATGTTTGACGACCTCACGTGCGTCGAGGTTCGCCGAGGTCGTCGACGGTTCCTGGTGGACGGTGACGCGTGACCTTCGACTATGGTTCACGCGTCGGCGACCGATGCGCTTGATTTGATGCCGGTCTGTCAACCCTCGAAGGCTCGAACGGGGCCGCGGACTCTTTAAAGAAGATTAAAGGAATCGATAAATCGCGAGACGATTCGCGTTAGGAACGTTTGGCGAGTTGCATTAGGGATTTCGTGGACGACTCGATCTCCTGCCGGCTAATTGGCTTCGCTTATATTTCACAAGTGTCGCGGCGAGAGCCGTTTAACAAGGCGATTGGCGCGTTTCGCGTCTGCCCTTGTATCAAAGGTTGATCGGTCAGCCTGCACGTTCAATTTGCTACGCGCATTAATCTCCGTGTATTGGCTGCTGAAACCCTCGCACGAAGTGGATACGTTTCGATCATTAACGGGTACGATTCGATCAGCGTTTCAGTGCTCGAAATTCGGAAGACGGTTTGCCTTCAAAGACGTCGGAGAGGAATAATCAGCGTACCTTTGTGCCAATTTGTACACGGTTGAATCGAATACAGAGATAGAACAGACGTTTGATTGTTCGTCTTTGGAGGGTTAAACGTCGATTAAACAAATTGATCTTCGTAATATTGGACCACGGTGTCTGTATTTCGACTCCATCGTCGTGTAAATCTCGCTTACGCGTGTCACGTGTTTAAACGTCTCGCAAGGTGAACGATTAAGGAGACTAGCTGCGAATAAAGTTCACCTTCCTACGCGCCGGAGGCGGTGGGTTTAATTCGAGAAAGTGTGATCATTGGGGGCGGTGATGAGGAAATTCCGTCGAGCAGGAAAAGGAGCGGACCGAGGACGTCGTTTCCACGTGGCTATGATTGTGTCCCGGATCGGAATGTAATTTTAGCGAATAGATTCCCGACAACGCCGAGGAGGGACCTCCACCCAAGACCTTGCGACTCGTGTCTGCGTCACGGTCTCGACATTATAGGCATTTATCGAACCACGTAAACAAAGTTGAAGCGATTTCGATAAGCAAAGAATCGCATCGCGTAATTTTGGATAAAACCGCGTTAATCGCACCTCGGTTGCGTCAGAAATCTTTAACGAGAATCAAATCTGTTCATACTTGAGCGAAGTATCATTTTACCACGATCAGGGTAGTCGATCGTTTTTAATTATCTTTAAGCAGTAGACAATCACCGATGTCTGTCGTCTTGAGAACCTAACGACGGACCAAATGTATCACGCAACCCCTGATTCTGCTCTAAGCGATCGGAAAGTCGATACGTGGACATCGAGGACGTAAGAAGAATTCGTTCAGCGTTCTGGCTCGATTTCTGCAGCGGTAGGAACGAGAACGAGCCGCGTCGAGGTCACTTATGATGGGCTGCAGATCGGCAGCTAAGTCGAAGGCGGAGGAAGGGTGCGGTCGCGGGCAGCTCGAAGCGGCTTCCTCGTCACCGAGGTGTACCGAGGTCATCGAGCTTCCCAGCGAGACGACGATCGTTCAGAAGCGGGAGGACCGCGGTTCGATCAGCGCCGGTGAAACGGACGAGGAAGAGGAAGACGAAGAGCAGCGGACGTGGTGGTTCGAGGAAAACAAGTCAGAGTCCAGCAGATAGCTGCCAAGTGAGGATGCAGAGGCTGCGCTCGACCTTCAAGAGGTCGCGCACCCCGACGGGAGCCGAGATGAAGTCGCAGTCGAGCCTCGAGGTGCCGAAGCAGGTCAGGTCCGCCTCGTTCGACGAGATCCAGCTGGAGGCTAAGCGCCAGGACGACGTCAGGGACGCCAGGTCCACCAGGACCACCTCGTCTTCGTCGTCCTCCTGCTCGCCGGCCAGATCGCAGGATTCCTCGCGCGGGAGACGCGCGTCGACGCTGAGGGTGCCGCAGCTGCAGAGCAGCCAGCGTTCGAAGAGCTTCGACGTCTGCGAGAGAAGCTGCGGCTCGTCCTCCAGCCAGCAGTCCCTCGGTGGCGTACGACGACCGGAAACGCCGACGATACAGGTGTCCGGCTGCTACCACTGTGCCTGCGTCGAGGAGTATAAGAGCCTGTATTCGAGCAGGGAGGATGACGATCCCTCGTCGAGGGAGGACGAGGCGGCGGACGACGCGAACGACACTTCGGACGACGAGGACTCCGAGTTGGATCCGAAGAGCGAGGGCAGCCCCGAGATCAGGGTCACGCTGATGACGTTCAACGAGAAGGATCTCGACGATCGGGACGCGACGACGGATACGACGCCCCCCGCTGTTCCGGAAATCGGTACGGAGGTCGCTCAGGAGAACGTCGATACCAGAGACGTAAGGGGCGGCTTGTTTCCGGAGAGGCAACGCAGAAGGTCGATCGCCTCGCCGAAGCTCGCGCGACAGGAGGCTCTGACCTCGTATCCCGTCGAGCTGCCCACTGTGGTCAGTTCGACGGAGGACGAGGAGAAACCTGAGGACGAGGATGACGACGACGACGAGGAGGACAACGTCGGCGCCAGCAAGTGCAAGTTCGTCGTCAGGGACATATTTCTGATGGTCCCGGAGCTGAAGAGGGACCGGGCCGCGTCCGTGGACTCCTGCTTCAACAGCAAGAACGGGAACGGCGAGGACACGGACACCCTGACCGTGCCACAGCAGAACATACGCTCGAAGAGCGTCGATATCGTTCTGCCCACCGAGGCGCAGACGAGGTACACGGCTTTGCTGCCCGGCACCGAGGCTCGACCTACAAGAGGGTGGGTACGTCTGGTGAATGGAACAAGAACCCTTGTTCCGAATACTTTGAATCTTTTAAATGTTTCTCGCGAACGCCTCTTTCGCTTAAGCTCGTCTCCATTCGGGGAACGCTTCTCGTTACTTTCGCCGCCCCGTCGATGTTGTTTTTTCTTTGTGCCTCTTCGCTGTTTTCGTTGTTGCTCGTTGCTCCATCGTCGTTGTTTCCCCTGTCCAGCCCTCGCATTTTGAAATTTACAGGGGAAAAAGTTACTGAGAAATTATAAATTATCTATACTCGTGGTTGAGTTGCGGTAAAATTTACTGTTCGTAAGATGTGCGACATTACGAGGAATTTTAATTAAAAGAAAAATATGTTTCCTTGCAATAACTTTCCTGGCTAGTTAATAATATTTTTGGTACAAATAGTCACTGCATTCTATCCCTGATCTGCTGTTTGTTGCTTGCTGTAATTATTTGTGTGTTAAATAAATTACAAACCGCGATCGTTCGAATCCAATCAGTAGATCCAGGTTGAAATAATATGATTCTTCGTACCCGAAAATATTGCAGAAGAAAGTTCCTTTTAATATACTGAGTGTCCCGTAGTATGTGGAACCCGCTTCAGAGATGATAGTTATTGTTTTCTTGTATAGAGTCTATCTCTGATGTGTCCGTCTAATCCACCCTGTGATAGAGGGGGCAGGTTTTCACGTTTGAAAGACGCTGGTTGCAACGACGCGGCAACGATCGAATACTTAATTTGACAGATGTTTACCGAAGGATTTACCGGTATTCTGTCGACGATGAATGTTCATTGATAGCTGTCAGTGGAAAGATTTTAGAGATTCTTGAAGACTCGAGGATCCTATGGTTTGCGTACTAATTGCATCGGCTGACAAGCTGCACGTTTTTCGTGACTCGCCACTCGCGTCAGTTTGCCTGTAGAGTAATTTTAACACGGTTGTAGACACCGAAAAACTAAATGTTTATTTAGGAGTGTGGGAGGAGGTTCGTTAAAATCCTATTTAAATTTACAACAAGTGCTCGAATTTGAAAACATGACTCATATATTTTCATTTAAAAAATACTAAAGGAGAACTACATATTTTAAACCTTTAGTATTAAATATACAATAGTTAAAGCGACTAAAGTTAACGGTTGTCAAATTTTTAAAGGATGTTTTATTTCAATCCTGGGCTTCGTACAGTTGTAGCTACGTAAACATTTAGAACAGAGCACGTGTTCGTGTATTTTTCAGTAGATACCTGTCTCGATAAGTTGTCTTAGTTTTGCATACTCGTTATAGAACGCCTTGCTCATCCGACAGCGGTGTATTAATTACCGTTTAAACGTTTAAATGACTGCCAGTGACAGGTTTTATCAACTGTACATAAATTGTCGTAGGTTACGGAGTATTATTCTAAGACCGAAAATTGTTGTGTAATAAATATTAATTTCTACGTGTACTACATCATGTTTTGGAAGTCGATAATATCATTTTAGTAATTAATATTATGAGGTCCCTTGGTTCAGAGTTGGAATATATTTGGTTAAATTTCGATTAAGCTTTTAAGTACCTGGATTTCGATGAACCATTTTGGCCGTGATTGTGTTTGCATTTCTACTAACTTTATGAATTTTATATATTCATAATTCGAACCATGGTATAGTAACAGTTCAAACGCCATTTCGCAAATAATGATTTTTATTTTATCCAGGTAATTATATTTAAACAGTTCATGTGTTCGTGCCTTATTAGGTCTTGATAAATAAATTTCATGTTAAAGTATGGTGGTTAGACTTACTTTCGATCGTAATATAAAAATGTTTTAAAAGGAGAATTCGGATAAAGAAGGTTTTATTGTACTCGTGTGGGATTGAATAGGAATACATTGCTATGAAGTTTCGATGCTACCTGAGATATGCTTGATCCTTTCACTAAATCATGGAAACTCTATCCAAGAGTTCACTAATTTCATTTCACTAACAAACTGTGCGGAGTGAAAGAGAAGCGACAAGTTACTCTCGTAAAACATTAACGTTTTATTAAGGCAGGAATGTAGAACTAGCGGTCTTCTGGTACGTTGAGTACGGTCTTCTCGCATATTTCGTTAATCACCTCTTCGTTTATAAATTACATTAGGTTGTTCAAACTATGCTTTCATTACATTTGCGACGAAACAAACCAGTGTCCATTGAAGAAAAGCAAGGGGTGGTTCTTCAAGGAAAAATAGGTCGAAATATATAATAAAATTTTACTAACTAAACGTTGTAGTAATTTGTACGATTATTTTAATAATTTACGATATTTTCTTCACCGTTATTCCTTTTCAAGATAAGCAGAGACGCCTGTATCCTATTGTTTTTTGGTCCCAAAGGGTTAATTCGAGCAGTATCGAGTATCTGTTCGCAGTATTGGTAAAATCGAGGGTCTTGCGAGGGTTTATAACGAGGAATCCGTGAATCGACGTACGACCTTCCAGCGTCGAAAGGTTCTCCGCCCTCGCGCCGGGCGTTCGACCGTTGCAAAAGTTCATACGCGGTGCGTTTAATCGAAGCCAATTTAATTTTACTGCCGTTACGTTTACGGCGACTCGATATCGGCGTCTTTTGTGCCACGGCGAGACTCGCCGCTCCGGCCTTTTCTATTTCGGGAAGATCAAGACGTCAATGATTCAAGAGAGAAGTTGATTAGAACTCTGACGCGTCTAATTGAAGCGCACCGGCGCGCAGAATTTATTGTGGCGCGGCCGAAGTTAGTTAAACGTTAAGCTTCTAAAACGAAAGTTTCGTGTTACTGGAAGTCAAGCGAAGTCGGATAACGAGATTTTTATCACCGTTGTTACGTCGAACTATGATGCAGGGATTAAACGCAATTTGTCCAGCTAATTTTGTCGTCTTCATCATTTTTTCGCCTCACGTATTCTTCTTCTATCATTTTTTTTTCTATTTTTTTTTTCTCTCGTTCCTTTAATACGAACATTCTTTTCTCGCCATTGTTACCGGCTGTGTTACGTAACCGGCAGCAAGAATATAACTGAAACTTTTACACCGATACCGTCGTGTCGCGTCGGTAAATGTCACTAAGCTGTAATTTAGCAATTTTACAAGCCGCTGGCTATCTAAACGAACGCTCGCATCCGTCGCGAAATGCCGTCCGACGGTATTCCACGCCCCGTAACTTCGTTCAGGTTGCGGGGAATTTCATTTAACGATTTTTTCCTTCGAACGTAGGACGATGGTGAAAGCGAGTTTATTATTGTCATCTTGGCCTTATCAGAAGTCGTATTCCTAACTTTTATCACCGTGGCGATGATGTACTTACCAACTTGCTGGGTAGAAGTCCTGTAACCCGTCCATTACGACCCACGCAAACGGATGACCTATTTACATCGTTGCTGTCGTCGCGAGAATTCGTTGAACCGTGTTATTAAACTTCGCGATTGTTGAAAAACATTGGTTCTACTTGGTATACCTTGTAATTGAACTGGACTATAATTCTATTCCCAGCGAAGTTAGAAGAAAATTACGCAGAATAATTTTCTATCGATCGATTGTTTAATCAAATCGAGACTGAAGTACATTTTAAGAATATTAAAATGTCAAAACAGTTGTCTCGATGCTATATCAGTTTTTATAAAAATAGATTTATCGGTTGTGTATACAGGTTGATTGCTCGTGGTGCAGAAAATGAAAAACTAAGTTGGAAATGTAGAATAAAATTTTGTCGTACAATGCATCGTTTTCGAGATAATTGAATGCTACTTGGCTGGCGCGTCTGTCCATTACTCACTGTTTCTACTTGAGTAGATCGCAGTTGAACTCTAGTACGCGCGAATATGTGTTGAAGCCTTGAGTTGCCGATGACTTTATCTCGTACCTTTGATACGCAGAAAGATTTATGTAAAAACAATCATTGAGTCCCATTACAAAGGAAAGAGCAATTGAACTTTGTAACGTGAACAAATTTTTATCTGTTTTCTTACAATTTCACTTGGTATTGTTGTAGTTCGTTCCAGTAAATTCTCTTGCGTCGATTGAAATCTTTAGAGGTTTGGAAGATTGTTAACCTTCCCAGGAGTATTAGCATATACATTGCCGTTCAGAAGTTTGGAGCAGCTTTCTATCTTTGAAATTAATGACTCTTCTTTTATACATACGCAAACGTTTCATTGAAAATATTATCCCTACATATTAATTGGGCATTACTTCCGTATAATTTCGCGTGGAAAGTATAATTATATTTTAATTCATACATTTTAAGGTCGTTACTTTTTAACTATCTTCCTCCGTGAACTTTTTTAAACTATTGCTGAATAATAAACGGTTATACTAATGGGAATTTTGCGATCAGCAAAATGATCGAACTCGATACAGTTTGTATTTATTTCGATAAAACACATTTTTTAATTTTCGTATTTTTATTTAAGAATATATTTTATTTGATATCGCATACATTATTCTTTTTAATATGGCGCAGTAAAATTTTCAGTGAAATATTGGAGGGTTCTCCAAACATTTGGGAGGAATCGTATATGTACGTTCAGTTTCGTAATTATTTTAAATATTACATCGTGAATATTACTGAATAAATTTTCAAAATAAAATTTTTATTTTTCTCCTTATTTGTTATTGTTCAATTTATAATTTCGGAAAAAGGAACTTCTACTCTCGAGCACTATTTTTATTTATAAATTTCATAAATGAAGAAGAATGTTTTGCGAGCTATTACTGTCACCCCTAAAATGTGTTTGACCGAATTACTCACACTCCAATTACTGTCAGCTGACCAAATACTGTCAGGATAAGAGACTCAATTACTGACCCCTTAATCAAAAATCAAATTCACTTATTAACGAAGTTCGACAATACCTTTGTGCCATATATTTTTATAAATTATAATACTTATGATAATCGTAGACTAAAACATAAATTCTTCTTTTTATTTACATTTCTCTTAAATTTTCATTGCAATTACACAATCGTAGTCGCTCGTAAAAAATGAATGGAATTTATAATACTTTGGCGATGTCTTGGTGTTTATAAACAAATCGCGGGAAATCGCTTCGAAATCAACTTCCAGCGGAGGCTTTGCGGGGATTAAAACTTCGTCTTGCCTCTTTCTACGGAACTTTACTGTTTTCGTCAATTTTAATTTCAACGAGCCAGCTCGCGACGAAGTTTCGGAAGTTCGCAAACTCAATACCCTCGAATGTCTAACCGGGGAAAAATTATTTTCATATTCTAGGACCTCGATATCCTCCGAAAACTGTCCTTCATCGTTGAAAGACGATCCTCTCGACGAGTTTGCTCGTTGAACGATATCGAACTCTCGTATAAACAAACGTCCGCTCGCTGGAACGATATCAGCCATTTTTGTTTTTTAAGTAATGTAAATTCAATTTTTACAAATTAACCGATACGAATATAGATCCAGAAACATTTTACTTTACTTTAAGTTATATTTTTGGTCTTTAAAATATAAATACTCGAAGTTCTGTTCGCAAAGCGTCGACTACTGTTTGTAAAAAGGATCGCACAACAAATCGACGCGTTTCTGAGGGAACAGAAACACGAAATAAGCGTATTGGAATTCACGAATACGTTTGAATCAATTGAGACGCAATCCATTGAAAGTATCTCGAGGCAAGGAAATTTGTACCGGCACTTTAAATGAAGAAAAGCTGCTCGTATATCTCGTTCGGTTAAATTTAAACGGTTCTCTTTGTGCCTTTTCACCGCACAACGAATCGTTTGATTCGCGTAAATAAATTTAACGACGATACGCGGCGGGCTGTACGTCTTTCGGTACGGTTTCCGCCCGGTACCGATGAAAATCGTCCGTTTATTGGTGGGAACGATTGATCGCGGCGGTCCACAATACGCCAGCAATTGAAACACGCCGAACGAGACTTTTCATTGCCGGGAGAAAATGCAGTTGCAGTTTTACGCCTTCGAGCGAGCTATTTCCGGTTAGCTCCTCGGATAACGAAGACTCGCAATCGAATTACGAGCGATACTCGTTCCATTCGGTTCGCCATGGACGAAGGTGGTATTTTCGCAGAATTGCGTCAAACTGTGCGGGGGAGTTGGTCGTTTAATTGACGTTTCTTTCTTTCTCGCGCTTGTTAAATCCTGCGAATTACGAATAACGAATTCAGACCATTTACCTCGTGTTGTGTATAAAATTAGTTCCTAATCGACGCTCTTCTTTCGTTCTATCAAGTGTTTCCGCCTACAGAAATAAATAAATATGCTACTCGTATCATGCATTTCGCGTTACATGTTAGGTTTGAAAATAGCCTTTGGCTGTACCACGTGTCTTCCACGCAATTAGGTCGTTACTCTGTTATGTCACGTGCTCTTCCTCCCAATATGCGTAATAACGACGTTACGATAACAATAATAATTTGCTGTACACAACGCGAAGGACGGCCATCGATTCACTGTTTGTTGCACCCTCGGTGAACCTAACTTGGGAACGTTTTTTAACGATAATACGAGCACGAGGCAGGTAACGGGGAAGTTTTGTCGAAGATACTCGTGGAAAGTTTTAGCAATTTTCTCGCGTTCCAGTTTCGTACCCCACTTGATACGCGCGTTACAAACTGTCGATACTCTTATCCATTTTTCGCGTTATAAAAGGCCCAGGAGAGAGCTCGTAAACCTGGACACCAAACACGTTTCAGCGATAAAGGTACAATTTTCAAGCGTCTACGATAGCGCAAGTTTCGCGAAATTCTCGCGTTCCACTTCCCCTTTCAAGGATTTCTCATCCCGATCGATGACCGGACCGCACAAAGCTTTGTGAAAAAAAGAAAGAGGAACCGTGATCGACGAGGAAATTACGTCGAAGGACTTTGAAAAAGATTGCCACGATCCTTGGACGCGTAAAAAGTTAAAAATTGATTTCAAACTCGACGAAACGTCGTTTGAAAAAGCGATCATGAACACAATCAGCGTATTGTACGAGCTTCGACAAATTTATTTTCCATTCCGCGTACTTTAATTAACCGAGGGATTCTATATGGATTAATTAACTAGGGGATAATAAATTATTGCACCGGTCCGTTTGCTGTACATGGTACATGAATATGCAAACGTTCATTTAAAACACTGATTACAACATCGCGACGGAGCTAATTACGTTCACCGTGTACTTGTACCTTTTCTGATAGTCGAAGCAGATTGTACTTCCGTGGTCCCTTACGCAAACAATACTTGCATAGGTATTGTTTTATCTGTAACAATAATTCCTCTTTATTACGTTTCGAAGCAAAAGTAGATATTTATTCGATGCAAAGACGAGGTGCATGCTATTATTAATCTAACCCAGAAAGCGTAATAAGAATGAAATAAAATAATATAGAGTAAAGAGAACGGAGGAAGAAAAAAACGAAAGGTTACAAGAATTTTCCGAGCTGTTATCCATTTTTAAATTACCCTATTATGAAAACAGTATAGTTAAAAAAGTGAAACTCTTGCACATGGTTGCTAATTATTTCATGTTACTATTATTTGGGAAAGAAAAAAAAATTTAGACGACGAGAGAATTTTCGTACAGTAAATTTTACGTTGCGAGGAAAGAATAATTTCTTTCGTTCGTTAAGGATTCGACATCTCGATTTATTCGACAACAGATTTGATAAACGAGATGAATGCCAATAGGGGGATCGACTTTTGAATATTGAGAGGTCTCGAAAGGACCATAGACCGACGGACAGAGTGCGGTCTATTGGCAAATGAAATTTTCAGGTTCGGTATTACAGCCGCGTATCCTCGAGGGGGTGCTCGTGAATCCTTAATGACTGCAAAGCGTTCATTATTAAAGGAGTAATTCTACATAGCGTACAGTTCCGCAGCTAACTTCCGTTATATTTAGAACGTATTCACGAGCACAGTAACTACACGTGCTTCGACGTTTACTCGCCGTAGACTCGCGTCCGGATTGTTACCTTTTTTGGTCTAATAATGATCGAACGATTTCGTAATCGAGAGCAACGAAAGGTTCTTCTCGTTTCGTTCGATATCGAAATCTCTATACGGCTGTCTACATTTACAACCAAGAATTCCGATAGAATTTTCGTTTAAATTTTTGTCGTTCACGGATAAACGGTATTTCTGTAATTTATTCTTTTCAATTTTTAGTACCGGATACTTGGACAGGGATTCGACAGTGAAATCCTTGTACGGTCGAGTAATGGTCTTAAATACGTAATTAAATCGGGTGACCACTAAATCGGGTACGATGAATACAGAGTTCCAATTTGTTTCGTAATATTTGATTATCGTGTACGAAATGACAGCCCGGATATTAAGTTATTACCGTTGGAACGATGAAATCGAGTTCCTGTATTGTATTACCGTTTCCCTTGACTCGTTTTTACTACTTCAGTGCAGTCATTTTTATCGTAGACAAATGTAGGAATTAAGAAACCAAAAGAAACCAAAAGAATATGGGTTAAAATTGACCTTTCTCTGGACCATAGAATAATTTTCCAGTAACAAATATAGTTTTCTCCATCTAATATCGCTGAATCGCGCACAAACGTAATTGAAAGTTCCCCGAAATTCGTTGCTAGATGCTCCCAAGTCCGGAGATTCTAATTAATGCTATGATTCGTATTTCAACCAGAGAGACGGGGCGTTTCATATATTGCGACCCGACTGATGGCGAGCCTTGATGATACGGACGGCGACTGCTCATTGGGGGTTACATAGATGGGATATTCAGTATCGCAGTAAATGCTTGTGCAGTAGTAAATACGAAGTGCTCGGTATAATTGCTGATTGCCAGTTGAGAATCCATTTGGTACGTCGAAACGGTTATGTCGTTCTCGTAGATCCGGTCTTCGGACTCTGGTGACTCCGTAGGGACCGAACGGGTATCGATCTATTTTTTGATCGCGTGCCACGCGAACTTCCAGTAACGTTGTCTTTAACGCTACAGCGCATTGCAGATCATCCACGGGTTTTCGAACCGAAATCGTGACAGAATTTCGCGACGGATGTTTGAGTTGGCCGGCTAAACCTCGTACTTGAAACACGATTCGTGTACATTGGTTTTCAGACGACTTTGCGAATGGAAGTTTCAGTATGATTTTGCACGATACCCAGCGTCGCTTTAATTTGAAACGTTTGCCAATGAGCTAACGAAACCGGATTAAAGCTTCGAATCTTTTTTGTGCTTCTTATACTACTTTTGATCGAAGCACGGCGTCGAGCCGTGGATAATTTCTCTTCTGTAATTAATATCGTTCATTTTTCCACGACCAAAGTAATGCCTCGCGTATAATTAATATAATGCTTGGCGCATTAACGTAGAAGATATCGGGGTAATATGTACCCGTTTCGCTGGAGGGCTGTTAGTCATAATTAATTCCTTGGATACCGGATAGGGGAATTTTCTTGTTCGATGCGTTTTAAATTCCTAAGTTTCGATAATAAGCAAGCTCGCATATTCTAGCACTCGTTTCAACGTAAACTTTGTTTACTGTACTAGTTTCCAACTCGATAACGATTACGACTGATCGTTGCTTTGCGAACGGCGGTTGCATAATATTTTCGATACAGCGTCTCGAATCCGATCGAGGCTTTAAAATTATAATTTCGTATTTTATTCGCCCTGGTTCCGAACCATTTGATCAAACCATTACGAGTTTTGTGGTTAATTGCAGCTATCATATACGTCCAAGTACGAATATGTCGAGTTTGATTGCTATGTTTACCACGAAATTCGGGTCACGGTAATTGAAACCGCGACAGCTCGATCGATATAATAAGTTTTCAAATTATGCATACGTAATATGAAAACTTTTTCCCAAACAGTACTGTCAATTCGATCAGAATATCATTGTGTTCCCGAAAGTTTAACGAAACGAGTCTTTTTCTGTTTTCTTTAGGAAAACTTTGCGCGTATTCGCGCAACATTTATGGGATTCGATTCGAAATGTGCGTATCGAACCTGGCCACGTGAAACTACGTCACGACGTGTTCCGTTTCCCTGTCTCGTGTTCGACCCAGATATCCGGTAATTTCCGCGGACTAATTATGCAGAAAGCAGTCACGTAGCTGTGCGCGAACTCAACCTAAAATTTTTATATAATCGTCCAAAGGGACTCGAAGTCCAAGGGATGGCATTTGTCGTTAAAGTTGCACGGCGCGGCGCGCATTATGTTCCGCTTGCGTCTCTGAAATTTAAAGTGTCCTTGAATTTTTCACGAGCCTCTACTCTCAGGAGGCTCTATAGGATGGTATTAAGTCTCTCTTTGGTCGTTATGTCGTCGAAAATACTGAGCAACGGGCGAGTTCAAGTTATTCTCGAAGTTTTGACGTGCCGTTGCTTGCCCTTCTAACAGTAAAATCTGAAGAATGCTCGCTCCTAGCGAGGCGCAGTTATAGCAATGAATAATCACGGAACAATTTTGATAGGAGAAATTTATCAGAAATTTCATTAATAAATTCTTTAAACAGCATACTTCGAGGCAACGATCGCTTGCCAATGTCTATACAGAGTGTTCGGCCACCTCTGGAAAAAATTTTAACGAGAGATTCTAAGGGCCAAAATAAGACGAAAATCAAAAATAACAATTTGTTGATCGAGGCTTCGTTAAAAAGTTAGTAACGTTTAAAGTTCTGCCTGTAGACGGGGTATACGAGTAGACCTTACATCCAATGTATTTTTCAGTCAATTTTTCTGGGGCCCTACAACTACATTAATATGCATTATTTGCATTTTGAAACATTTCTGATCACACAGTATATTTTCGGTAAAGAATTTTTTTCTCGAAAGTGGGTAGGAATTCGGTGGTATCTCTATTGACCAAAAATAATTATAATTGACCTCTGCAACTAAAAATAATTTTTTTAGAACGATTTGAAAATTTTTTTTTTCTCGACATATCGATTGATCCTCAATCTTCAACAAATTGGTATTCTTGATTTTCGTCTTATTTTGGCCTCTAGAATCTCCCATTAAAATTGTTCCCAGGGGTGGTCGTACACCCTGTATAATTCTAAACTGTGTGCAATGTCTTTATTTAAATCACAATTCACGAGTAACAGTGTTCACAGGACGAAGACTCGCACAGCAAAGTAGTCGATCGAACAAAGGTAGCGGCTCAAGTTTAAATGAGCATTATTTTTGTTTAACGCTAATCATTATTCGCATTAACAAATCGTAACTGTGTGTAATGGACTGCGGATGCTCGTGGGACTCTGACTTAAATTTATTTCGTCATTAGAGGGATTTAAAACTGGGCCTTTCAATTTGTATATTTTGCATATTTTTGTCGATTTCCATAGTAGTCACGTTTCTAGTTCTTCCACTATAATTTTTAAAAAATTACTATAAAGTCCAATAATCATACTTTTCACCTTCTTATTGACCAAGCACATCACGTTTCTCGAAGGCACTAGCTTGGATCTTCTTCTCCATAATAAACGTAGATTTTCGTACATTACGTGCATACGTTAAGCGCACAAATGACATGTGTTATTTGCATATTCTGCGTGCACGAGCATCCGCAGTTTGGTGGTCAGCATGTCGAGTGGCGGAATGTCGCAACGCTGGAAGCTGCTTTTATTTCAGTGTCCAACGGTTTTGATTCGAGTGTCGATGCGTAACAAATCATTTGTCCTTTTTTTCTTTTTGTTTACCGCTCGAACGATTAATTGTTCGTCGTTCTTTCGATTTTACCGCCGGTTCAAATTTCCGTTTCGGGGACAGTCGTTACTATTCTTGTCGGGCACGCATTGTTCGCGCAGCGGTGGGATTTCTGTAGAGGAATTAACGTCAGCTGCAAGAATCTGCCCTCGATATCGAAGTGTCACTCCCTAATCGAGTGTCTTGCGGTTTCAGAGGGAGAGAAGAGAGCGGAACGAGTGGCGGCCACCGTGAACCTCGATCGACGCCCGATTGGGGTCCTGGTGCAATTAATGGAGAACATCTTTGGGTACCAACGTCAGCTTCCGGTGATTTCTGCTACGTCAACGACTGCTCGGTGAGTTTTACAGCCATCGTAAGCTCGGATAAGCATCGAGGACGAAGAAAATTTGTATTTTAAGAAAGCTAACTGGCTCAAATTTCGTTAAATTATTTTTCTAGGCGGAATATAATCGCTGTTTCAATTTAAAATTTCTCCCGTTAATATACATATTACAGGAACAAACTCATGTTTACTTTCCTCGTACTATCGTACAGGTTGCGGATTCGGTTATTGTATTATCTCGAATTTCGAGTTTCGCGCGATACCTACGAGGTCTGTATTAGCCAACCTGTCCGAATGGCAAATGGCTACCATTTCCGAGTATTAGGATTAAGGGCGAGGAATCTGTTGTCCGTTTGGACGGTCCAGCGAGCATAGTCGAACAGTATCTGAAAATGCCGAAACTAGTCTGTTCCTCCATAAATCAATCACGTGAATATTATTAATTCTACGTTAACGTTCTAATTAAAAAAAAAAATGATCGAAACGTTTATATTCCATCTTAAAATATCTGCTTGAAAGTACGAATGCTCTTGGGAAAATTCGAAACGGAACAGAGACGGATCGAATCGTTGGAAAACAGCTTTTATTTATAAAAGTTAACGGTTTCGTTCGATCCCTGGTTTTCCAATCGCTGGCTGAAATTGTTTCGTCGACACGAGGGAACGGCCAAGTCGGTATCCGTGCGATGAAATTGAAAAAATTTGCATTCGAACAAGCGCATCCCGTAAAATAACAGCGAAAAAAACGCGTTTCATTTATATCGCGCGTCGGTTTGCTAGTCGCGATATTAAAAAAACCGTCGAACGAGAAATTAATTGTCGCGTAAACTATATTTAGATGATACGTCTGATAACGTCGCGTATAATTGATGTCGTTTTGTCGTTACGTCGCGCAAAGGCGGAGGTGTGAGCGAAGCATCGCGACGAACAATGGCACGTTAGGTCACGACTATTCGTGTCACGCGTTGACGTTACCATTTACCTGATACCTTTAATCTGGGAAGTGACGCACGATTAGAAGCATCCCTAGGAGAGAAAGGAAGGATCTCGCGCGAATAAAACGAAGGTCGTGTGTTTGTTGTGCATCATTTTTTTTCGGGGTGCGAATGCATCGCGTGCACGAAGGCGAGAGAGAAAGAGAGAGAGAGAGGGAACAAAGATTTCCCGGAAACAAAAAGACATTGTTAGCGATAACAGGGAGGTATGAATGCGTTACAAAGTGTTTCAATTAACACATCGCAAAGGGGGACAGTGTACGTGTACACGAGGGCCAAGGTAGCGAGGCATCGTTAACAGAAACCAGCGAACGCGTTCTGCTACAGGTCGCATTGTGTGCGGCAGAAATGATCCACCTAGTTCCTGAAAAATTCCCGGCAATTAGGGGCGTCGTTAATTTAACGGAAATGCACGACGCTTTTTTGAAGTTATCCGTTTAGTTCCGCGTTGGTTCTTCCGTTCCTCAAAGTCCCTAATTGCCCTTGTTAGCTTCGCGCGAACTCGGGTTTCTTCTACTTAAATTAAACGATTAAAGATTTTTCGATTTAATAGCGATAAACGATAGCCAGGGTTACTGTAATATTGACCATGTGAACATTTATTTTGTACGATCGAGGAATGAGGTGCATTGGATAACTGAATCTCATTATTTCGAATATAAGATAAAGCAGACTAAGCAGTGATTTAATAATACGCAATATTTATTATCAATTTAGTGTCTGTTGCAAACTCTTCTTTCACAAACTTATTCTATATTTCACCAGCGTTTAAGTATAGACTCGTAAACACCGTCTAAAGCGGTTTATCGTTGAAAAGAGCTCGAAAATTCTTTTAGGAAGGGATTACGAAGCCACGAAACGGCGTATATATTATAGAATGGAATATACCGAGTTTCGAGCGATACTTAAATTTTGCCAGGAACTTTTGAAAATAAATGGATTAAAAAGCCAATCTGGATCTCGGTCGAATAACGTAATTTCAAATGTTTCGGCGAAGCAATGAATTTTGCAACACGCAACGGGCAACAAGTGCGAGAACGGAGTAACCGCTCTATTTAATCTCCCATGATTTATGTTCTTTTCGCTGCAAATAGCATCGTGGAGACAGGAGAGACTTCCGTAAATGCGGCTTTAGAAGGGACTTATCCAAACCAAATGGTGTCACCGAAACAGGAAATTAACTAGCGGTTGAATACACTTTTGCCAGAGAACACGTTCATTGTCTTTCTGGCATTGTCGTTTCGCGCAAGTTTTTGTTTAATCGCGTCGGACTGGCGGTTCCATTGTCGGAGATAAAAGCGACGACGAAATAATGGTGAAATTTGCATGCGTCAATAAAAACCTCGTTTACGAACAATCGCGTTTCGACGTCGATCCGGGCACGTAAAATCCTTTTCGATCTCGAAATTTACATTTTAAAACAACGATACGATAATTCGTATCGTCGCGAATAAGAATTTCGACAAACTTGTACGATAGATTACCTGGTACCTTTGTTAAATCAAATTTTCCAAACAAATGACACTCGTCTCGGTCGATAGGAGACTCGAGTACTATAACTTACGATCGAAGTTTTTTCAAAACTAATTGGACATTTGGAAAATTTTTCTTGTCAATGAACATCGTTCACTCTGCTCGTCGAATGGTATACGCTCAGCGTCGATTCGAAATAATGGAGGTCGATTCTAGGAATAAAGTTCTCCACCGTCCCTCGTTAAATCGCTTCGAACGGAACAGAGTTTGAACATTTTAACGAGTGACTACCGTACGCAATATTGTGCGTGTTTTTTTTATCTCAACAGCTTCGGTGTCAGCAGTTTTCATAAGCACGCTCTGATGAAAATATGAATAAAGCATGGTTTCCGTCCTTGTCGCGTCGCAGATCCTTAGTCGGATGTGGAATCGTTGGTTCAAAGGGAATGTTTAACCCTTTCGTTCCCGCTGTAGCCAGTTAGAATTAAATATCATTCGCATCTACTTTCTTTCGAGTCTAGCGACACGTACTGTTGCAGTTACAATCCGTTCGATTATTTTATTGCATATATTTTACTTAAGATGTTTAATTTAATTAAGAAACGTTAAATATATACGTTACAATGGTAAGATCGTGCCGGAACTGTGACGTAACAGACTTATGCAACGAGGAAATACAAGTTTCTGTTGTGTGCAACTTCCTTGGAGAGGAAATTGAAACTTATGGACGAAACTGGCATGTGGACGTTTGAAGTTTCCGCCTACAGTAGTAGATGTTGTTTTAAGGAAAGTTTCGCAAGCTGTGTTCAATAATTCAATAGGTTAGCCTGTTATGTCGATTGTTTAATTTTGGTAAAATTAAAGGAAACAGTAATAACTCCCAACTTTCATGGGGTTGCTTTATTCTGGATCCATCATTTCAACTTTTGGTTTTTCCTTTTCTCCTTGGTGGAAGTTTGTTTTATTCCGAAAAAAGATTCTCGAAACTGTTTAACTCGTGAAACGTTTATCGAAGCTAACAAGATTCAAACAATCCCTTTTCGTCTTTCGATTCGTTACATTCGTCGATTCGAATTTGCAGCGAGACTCGACAGTGGAGGGGAACGAAGGCGTCGAAACGATTTTTAATTACTTCTCCGTTGGCCTGTTTTTAGCGGAATCGCATGCTCCGCCGAGGACGGTGGAGACACTTTATCGGACTTTCGCGCGTTACTCAAAACTCGCGATTCCTTCGTATTTGTTGAACTTTTAATTACTGTTTAATTCAGAAACACGAGGCGGCCCGGCCCGTTTGCTAATTATGCTCGCTGTTTTCTCACTGGTTTTTTATTTTCTCGTCCCGTTCCTTCGGCTACGCCGTACCAATCTCGCAGCGTTACGATCCATGTTACTTTTCATTAGGGCGCGTCGTCGTTTCCAGCGCACGCAAAGATGAAAATGAGTTAGCAATTTACAGTGAGGACCTAATCTATTCGCGCGACGCTCGTTGTTTAAACGTTACGCTTGTTTGTTACTCGTCAGGGGTACGAAATCGCGCTAACAAGATCACCGTTTCCGATCGATGTTACGCCGCGATGAAGATACAGCAGACTCGCTAACATCCAATTTTTATCCGTGTCTATACTTGATAGGTTTCTTCGTCAGTTTTTAAAATCGCGAACGGTCTCTTCTGGAGAAATATTCCGAAAAGAATGTCCTGTAAAATACGTTGTGCGCCTCTGTATAATAACAAAACTGTTAACGAAGTCTTTTGATGGTGGTTTAATCTGTTTTCGAATATTTAGGATTACGGCGTTGTCTGTCGGAGAGTTTTACGCAAACACACGACCGGAGTCTTCGTGCTGGAAAATAACCCTTAACTTTTGAGAGCATAACTTTCCAAGTGGATCCCAGGAACAAGTTTGTTTTCAGTCTACCGACGAGATAATAATCATTCGGGGTCAAGTTAAACTCGGATGGAATATTAAGTCCCATTACGCTTTCCGAATCGTTTCTCTGGGGCATCCGCTGAGATTATACCGAACGAAATTCCACGTTAAGAATTAGTCTTTCGTACGTACGATACAAACGATATTCGCGAATATTGCGTATCAAACGAAAGGAAAGACCATCCTTTGCTAGTTCTGTTAATTCTTTACGCAGCGTCGCAAGAGAGACAATTTGTAAACGGACTGCCTCGGTGTACAGGCTTGTGTAATCGTAAAAACCAGGAGGAAAATGCTGGGGAAGAACGGAGTCCGGGAACCGTGTTTTTCAGAAATACGGACTGCCTTAAACCCCGAGAAAAATGCAGCGTGGTTGGAGATGAAAAATAGCGTCTATGAAACTGCGTTGGGTACTCGAGACGGAGAAGAACTGTGACTTGGAGTTAAAACAACTTTAGAAACTTTGCATTTTTTATTAACTGGATAACGGGTATGTTCGTGCAGTCTGCTACCTTCGAATCGAAATAGATGGATACGATACTTCTTGACACGTAACTTTACCGATATTTCAATTGAATTTTAATGTTTATTTGAGACTATGAAGAAAATATTCAATTCCTTCGAAGATCTGTGTAAAACGTTTAAAATACAACTTATATTATTTAAATATTTTATGAATTTCCATGTTGCAGGAGTTACGTAATACTTGATATTAACGATAAGATTTTAAAAAAATTTTCTCGATTACTCTTCTCCCGTGCAGGTCGAGAAGTAAAAGGTTTTCTCGCGATCGAGCAGCTATTTTTGGAAGCATCAAAGCAGAAGATGAAGTACTCGAGGCAGGTAAAAAGTTAATGCGACGTTTTCATTGGGCATATAAAAGATTATAGTTGAGAGGAGAGTTGTTTTAGAGGCTCTCCTTTGCAGCGCGAAACTGTTTCTTTCGCATTTACGAGCAACATCGGTCTCGGAAGTTGCGTCCCGTTTCGGTACCGATGCTGCAAATGACATTTTCATTCTGCAAAATATTTTGTTTACGCTCCGCGACTGCAAATGAACTTCTTTTTTCCGCGCGGTATATTATTTTTTCCGACGTAGCGAAAATTAGACCAGAAATATTAAAAAAGTTACATCTTCCTCGAGGCGCTGCGACACGGTTTTCGTTCGAAGCGGTTTGTTCAAAGGAGCTGAGTACATATGTTATACAAGAGATGAATTCACGAAAAGCATTACGATTAAAAAAAAATTTTGTAATTACGTTCCACTTGACGGTCAAATTAAAAGAGTAATTACGATGTTTTCGACTAAATTCCGTGTACATTTTAATCGCGGAATTAATCGAGTCGTGTAATTGAATGCGTCGTTTCGGACAAATTCCCTACAGTTTTTAAGTATTTGGTTCACAGTGGACGTTATTCCGCGCGCATGTTTAAGTAGAAAAATGCCAGTAAATCGCTTCCCGAGGATGACTCTGTTACCTCGTTCTTTTTAAAACGAAAGATGAAACTTTTCAAATATAGAAGAACTGTCTTACGAACTTTTTAATAACGTCATAACGGAAAATATTCTTCCTTATAGCGAAAGATTATGACTCTTACGTAACGACGATTTGACATTAATTTTTCAATTTTGACCTGTTCGCGTCCAAGTATTCGCGAGTTCTTTGACTTTTCGTCGTCGAGCGCGCCACCTCATTAAGTTAATGCAATCCATTGATTTTACGCCTTTCCGTCGTGCCGGTTATAGTATATTAATTGATTTCTAAGAATGTATACGCAATATCTATTTATAGGATCGTCCGACGAACGAAAATAAACATTGTGCCCTTAAACAGTCGCGCGTAGAGTTACAATAACATTATTTTAGTACCTCTGTCAAAATTCTAATTACTTGGAGCATCTTGGCTTTCTCGAAATTTAAAA
This sequence comes from Colletes latitarsis, assembly GCF_051014445.1. Classification (NCBI taxonomy): domain Eukaryota; kingdom Metazoa; phylum Arthropoda; class Insecta; order Hymenoptera; family Colletidae; genus Colletes; species Colletes latitarsis. Next base: position 48,803,398 of record NC_135134.1, read on the forward strand.
GTATTCAACTGTTGCGTTTATTTGCCGTTCGCTCGCGCTTATAGCGAATGTTTGTTACGGCCGAAATAAAAACGGGCTTTTATTCTCGTACGCGTATAGGTTGACGCTCGGGCTACGTGCATGCAATTTCTTCCACGGCTGGCGGAAGATCTCGTGGGACACGATACCAATTACCTCGGCTTTGTGGGGCTCCGATAATGAAAATCTTCGACTCGTTATATACGGTAGAGACTTCGTGGAATACGATAGAAACGAACACCGACTCGGCAGACACGCAACAGACGAAAGGGAACCTGCGTGACCTGGCCCGGAGATTCCACGGATATCGCGTAGATTGTACTTCCCATACTCGCCGCCAGATGGCTATCCGACCGATCCCTTTCTCGCAAGTTCTCAATCTATCGTGGAGAAAATGAAAACTACGAAAGATAATCCAGTACTCGATTACATAACGAGCTTTGGATAACCAGCTGATTATCGAACGAGAAAAGTTAGGCGTGACGGATTCGAGGCGCGGCAATAACGGAAATTGGCAATCTACGTAAACGCTTTGGCCGCGTATTAAGGAAAAATAATCGGTAGTGGCTCGGTACAACATTTTCGCAGCTAGTTTGCGTGATTCGAAATCAGAAGTTGCCGCGAAGTGTGCTCCCGACCGCAAATTTTGCACGTGACCGAAGCTCATCCAGTCGATGTTCGGGTTAACCGGGAGGAAGAAACGACGCGAACTCGTTTCGCGATAATCCAGTTTTTACGGCAGAAGTATTACGAAGCGAAGCAAGCCATGAAAAATTGTTCGAAGTAAATTATGAAACGTGGAGCCCCAAATTGCTGGATGGATTCGATGTTAAACGTGATTAAGAATAATTGAAATACATTCGAATATTTCGAATTAAAGTTCATCGAATTATATTTTTGCACGGTTGAGAGCGTTTCGTCGTGCAGCGTCAACTTACTTTCCGCGACGAGTGTACATAAATTAGATGAAGACGTTTAAGATCGTTATAACGGGTTATGTTTCGTAACGGAAAGGGAATCCTCTTTGCCATTTTTCCTTGAGAACGTAGAGGCGCGGCGGGTTGTATAACAAAATTTGCAGAACGAGGAGAGACGGTGTTTCTTCGTCCCGTGGCACACATCGCGAAATAAAACCGGCGAGAAGACACCGTTCCGATGACACGTGATCAACACCGGAAAAAGAAGCAAGGCGTGCACTCTTGACCCGAGCGTCGTTTATATATTTGAGGCTGCATAAAATGTAAGGACCCGTCCAGCGTAATTCCATTGCGGTGTCGCGAAAATAAACTATCGATTCTCGCCGCGGTAGTAGAATCTTTGTCTGCTACGCATCCAGTTCGGTCTGATTTAAAATTATTTGCCGTTTCTATAAATTGAAGTTTTCCGCCAGACGGCAACGGGTCCTTAATCGTAACGATCCATACTTTGGAGAAGAAAATATCGAGGGCCAAGCTCGAAAATCTTCACAATTACTTTATATTACTGCATCGTTTTACACGAGTGGAATTCGTTACCACAAATACGAGATCGCCTGATTTATTGTTAGTGTGCAATTTTTACAAATCAGTATTATATTTTCGTGAAGTATAGTCTGAGAAATTCACGGGAGACGTTGAGATATCCTTTAAGACATTTCTTCCGTATCGCTATACGTATACGACATCGCATTAGCCTCGCGGTTTGTATCAATTTGTAAACTGTTGCTCGCTTATAATGTAGCATAACCAAATCTGAAATCACTTTATCTTCCACTAATATGCGTACACGCGGAAGTTCCATGGATCATTAGCAAACAAAGCTTTCCCTTAACTCCGCGAAACAAGCCCTATTTATATTAAATTACAATTATTCCTGGTAATATCAAATTTCGTTTAACGCACTCTGAAGAGCATTTAAATTAATTACGAACCGATTCGTTTCATTATCGAATTCGGATTCTGGAAACGGAACAAATAGAAATAGTAGATATTGTTTTCCTTTATTTTGTGCCTTCTTTTTTCGACGGTGTAAATAATTTTTTATTTACTTTTATTTACGGATCGTCCGGAAAAAAGTATGTTTCGCCGCTTCTAAATTTAATTACGTTTTACGACGCGCAACGCCAGGATTTCGAGACTTTTGCGGTCTCGCGTTTCTCCATACATCGCACGTAATTTCATTTTCGCCACGACTGTACCTGCAATGAATTTTTTACGATATTAATTCTGCTTTGCATGTTACATATTTGTTTGCTACGTTCGATCCAATTATACAGGCGATCGACGAATATTCGGATTCGGTTTTCTCGTTGACGAAGCTTCGAATAAACACATTTTACACGTTTTAAATACAAAAGACAAGTTGTAATGTCCTGAGGCCTCTTACCTCTTGCTAAAAAGAATTTTAAGAGATCAGACAGCGAGGAAATGCACGCAGAATAATTGTTTCTGGGTGAAAAATTGGAAAGAGCCTTTATTGGGATCAAATGCTATCGTCGATGGGGTTCGAAACGACGAGAAAAATGCGGCGAACGAGCATCGGGGCGAGCACCAGGTAGCTCGAGGATCTACCTACGATTTATAGAACTTCCGATTGCACGATCCACGGGCAGCAAGGAATGGCCCCCGTTTAACTGCAATTTTCGCAGCGCGGAGCGGTCGAAATCGGTAGCGAAGAGCAATTTCGACGCGATAAATAAATCTCACGGACCGTCAGCGCAGACGAGATATACGAGTAGACTTTTCACCCAATGTATTTTTTCGACCCATTTTTCTTACCATTTTCGTGTCACTCGCAACATTATCAACAGATTTAGAAATAAACACAAGAGGACATGAGACAGAAAATGAAATTACAGAAATTTTAGTATTTTTTAACGGAAAGAACGCAGCCATTAGCTTATATTATTTGTTATGTAATTAATAATTATATTAATTACATAGTAAATAATATGACCCAGGTCTCACCGCGTGAAGGTTGCTGCGTAAGGAGACCCGCCCCAACCACCCTTCCTTTGGCGAGGAATTCGAATACCTATCTAAGAGAGAAGCTATCGAAAAGTTAGAAATGAGCTACAAAGGAAGAGTTCTTAAAAGAACAGCCCAATCAAGAGATGAAAAACCTAACAAAATGTCAGTACATGTTTTCTAGAAACGAAATTGAAATGTGCAACTGCACGTACGAACTCTGACTGATGAAGAGATCAAAAACCTAACAAAATGTTGATACATGTGAGATAATCTAGCACGTGTTTTCTAGAAACGGAATTGGAACGTGCACGTATGAATTGGGGTAGAATTATCTGTTTGCCTATCACACTGATTCGGTGAGTTTCTCAACTGACCGACATCCATGAGAAAAGGACGCTAAAATCACTTCTCAATTTTTAGGTCGGTATGACAGTAAATTTGGGCCACGAAAGTTCATAAAGTGTAAGGACTACTCGTATACCTTGACTGTGCCGTCAGCAGCGAACTGTTTTATCCGCGTCGAGAGGAATCCCAACAGCGTGTACCGTAACGAAGATTGATTCTACCAGTGGCCCCAGACTTTGATGAATCGGCAGTCGTTCATCCGCTGAATTTTCCATTTAAGTTTTCCGCTCATTGCGACCCTTTCTCTCCCTAGCTTCCACGTACGCCAGGCCACTGTACAAGTACACCTCGTTCGAGTGTACTTTTCAGATCTTTCAAGTTCACCAGAAAAGTTCAACAACTAGAAAGAACGCCTTTCTATTAAACGAGAAAGTTTTGGTACTCGAGAACTTCTGAAATTTACATCTCTTCTTCCCGCATATTTTTCCGCGTATTATTTCAGCGAGGTCCAACACGAAACTCGACGACTTTCGCCTCCGTGTTCTCTATAGATTGCATAACTTTTTACTGGTACCGGTATACCGTAACACTAACAATGCGATCAAGATGGAACAGTATGTTAGAGACTAAAACTATGGAACGGGAGAAAATATGTACATAAATTAAGTTGATTAATGTGGCGAATTCGAAGTCTAATAGAATACAATAATATTATAATAATGTATGATATTAATTACCATTGTATACGATATATTCGTACGCACTGTGAATTGATTTTGGTTAATAGACGGCATAATACAACACGTTACATGATCCTACATTAATTAAATTCGCCGTTAGTCAGCTCGTTATTTTCCTTTATTTTTAACCACTTTATTTTGTTTGTCCTCGTCCACGGTGGAAGCATAAAATTTTAAACATCACCCCAATGCTTTATTCACCGTGGAATACTCGTTTCGAGCGATGCAGCGTCGTAAAATATTCGTAAAAATGCCGTCTGTCTCGTCTCGCCGTCAAAATCGCTGTTGTTTCGTTTTATTTTCGAACGCTAAGTCCGACCGTGGCAGCACGCCATTTTGTTTGCCTCCGTTCACGGTGGGAGCATGAAATTTTAAACATTATCGTATGTTTTATTCATCGCGAAGTGTTCGTTTCGATCGAGCGTGCAGCGTCGTAAAATATTCGTAAAAATGCCGTCTGTTTCGTCGTCGAAATGGCGAGACCACCCCCTCTTTGTATGATTGATCGTCACGCACTTTACTCTCCAGACGAGTAAATTCGAGGCGAGTAAATTTGCAAAGTAATCCCCGTTTTGCCCCCCGAAGGGGCACGGAGTTTTGGCACGCTATGATTCGCTGGGCGGGGGTGGATCGACGCTAGACGACGCGCGATTAAATTTGAAAGGTTCGCACGATTCGACGCGACCCGGCGCGTACACGCAATTAAAAGTATTGATTTAACGATTAACGGGTTGAATTGACTCGTGCATTGTTCCGCGACAGGTCCTACCTTCTCGTTTCTCTTTTTTTTTTTTTATTTTTTTTCAACGCAGAACAGAGCGTTTGACGAAACGCGCCGCGCGCACGGAGCTTTTTAATTCCCCGGAATGTCCAATTCTGTTCGCGTTACTTCTGGAACAAAGGGCTCCCCCTCTCTGGGCGTTTTTTTTTGTCCTGTCCACCGGACGGACGGACTCGCGATTAAAATTAGCCGAAAAGCGTTCGCGTCCCGTGGTTTATATTCGGGACCCGTCCCTTTATGCGAAAGATTTTCGATTACGTGCTAGTAAGAAATTAACGATCCATAGAACGTTTCTATCGATTTCATCGGTTTTATTTCGAATAACGTGGACAGGTTAGACAAAGGGCCCCGCGGAGCCATTCGTTCTGTTAGATAACCGTTTGTTCGAGAACTGTCTGGGATACTCGGTTGAAACGGGACGCTGCACCGTCATGAATAAATCACACGCGACGCACAATGTCTGATGGAAGTTCTTTCAATAATTCATACAATTCATTACGCAAGAAATTAACGTAAGATCGATCTGATAATCTCCCATTAAAGATAACGAGGAGTTATCGAACACAAATAATTGAAGATTCAGTTTATAATCCTCACTTGACATTCCCTCTTCTGAAAATTTCTGATCTAAACTTTATGTTCCTCTTATCGTGTTCCTTGTTCGTTATCTTAGTTCCGCTTGATTATCTGGCGAACGTGTGCTCGAGTTGACTCAGGCGCGGCGCTTAAGTGGTTAACTCTACGGTGCGCAGTTTTTTTTTTATCGCAATTCTATCTGAAGGAAAGTGATGTCAGAAGGACGAGACGAATAGTAATTATTCGAGAAATTAAGAAATCGTTCTTAATCAATATTTATTGCTGCTTCGAACTAGCAACCTGTCTTCGAAACGTTCGAAATAAACGAACCTTGGTATTTATAATGTTTTCAATAACGTCAACGACGTAGAATTCGTAGTCAACGCGTTTATATATTGATATTCTACGAACCTGCAAACTCCTGCACGATCCTTCAGAGACGTAGTACAGTTCCAATGTTCTTGTTGCGAGACTGGGGATTCCAGGATCTTGGAATAGGCGCGGGTGTTATAGGACAGAGCAAGGTTTATTGCATAGTGTTTCGGAGCATCCATCAGGATCTAGTGACGCAGGTGCTAGGCTGACGCAGGATTTAGATGGCGTAGAATTTGGGTGATGTAGAGAAAGGTCGTGTTCGAATAGATACACAGTAAACCCTCGATTTAACGGATTTCGGATTTAACGGATAGAAATCTCGTATCGGTGAATCCCTAAGTCGTATGTTATTTCCGTCTTCGTGTTATTTTACAATTGCATAATTTCTTGAGGATCGTATCTTTTTGATCTATACTGGAAAATTGTGTGTGAGAAGTCTGTAAATTCTTCGCTGAAAAATTTGTAATTTAATAATTATATCACCCTACATATATTATATATATACATATATATAATTGTACGTGTAAAGTCATTTTGCTTGGCACTCCGTTTTTGAGATAATTGAATTCGTCTGACCATTCATCGATATTTCTACTTGATTTTCTCTAGAACACGGCCACAAGCGAAACAAAATGTTATTTTTTTCCCCCCACTTATTTTTATACATTGAATTATCCTTGCTCGATTGCACCACCCTTCTGCCCTGTGTGCTACAATATTAAGATCCAAAGTGTCCAAAGAAAGCGGATCGAAACGTCGATTAAATAATGCGTTCGCTAACAGCGAAGGAACTGCCTTCCAAAATTACTAGATTCGATCAAATAAATTAAAGGTCCCATTCGTATTTGCTATTCGATTCAACGAAAATGTGATTTCTTTTCTATCGTACGTCGAGAATCCTCTTCTTTTTCTTTCGGTAAATCGTTTGAACGACACGATCGATGCACGTTTCGTAGGCATATATTAACTACGACGACTGAGCAATATCGGAAGGGAAAAGCTTTCTTTGAGAGGAACAGAAACGACGGAGAAGAGGTTCGACGAGGGTCTGTCGACCAGCCTTGACCCTCTAGAAACCGCTCGCTCCTCTACTCGACCGCGTTTCTCACTGAAATCGTCACAATTTTAGAGCACACCCTTTCCACTTATGCAGCTATTGCTGCGGGAATAGTTTGTTTGACCTCCCTGACCGTTTATCGCTTTCATCATAGACAATGGGAACCGATGAAGCTTTTAAATCGTTTGTAACCGCGCGCCGAACCGACCGGCGCGGTTTACACGTGTATCGTCGATTTTCGAGTATTCCACGAAACCCTCTGTCCCGTTTTTCCTGTTATTTTTCTAGCACATGCTTAAACCAAGTGTGTAATTTCTGTAACGTTTCCCGTGGAATAAACCTCTCGTGGAAAAAAGTCCCTGGTTATTTCAATAAACGTGTACGTGTCAACATTTTTGGCAGGTTTTTAAAACTTATTTCATCCAAATCCTCGCTTTCGAGAAAATAGATCTTATAGATTCATCGCGTACGCGTGGAAAGAGTACGACTCGGACTTCAGCGCAAGTAGAAATAGTGATTAATGGACAGACGCGCCAGGCAAGTAGTATTAAATCGCACTCCTTTACGACAAATTTTCAATTTCAGTTATCTCGAGAACCGCGTCTCGAACGAAAATATGTTATTCGTTTTGTCCACTTATTTTTACGCAATTTACGTTAACAAAATAATTTCTAAGAAGATTGCTAAATCGCGTTTCGATAATTTCGATCGATTATATAATTAAAGTCGTCGACGAGACCACAACGCTTTTTTTTTAACACAATTTAATCCGATTTCGCGCAAACTGTGGGTTTTATTTTCGGAACAGCCGGTAAACTTAATAGGATTATGAATGTATTTATGAATTTTTTCTTCCCTTGTTTGGTAAATAAACCGTAGCCCGGATATTTTCTCGTGAAATTTAAGATCTTTGATGAATTATTTACTTCTTATTACCGAGACGAATGTGGAACTTAAAATGTAAACAGTAGCCTTTTCTACCAGACAATTTTTTAGCAACCGAGACGGTTAATTCGATTTGATCAATCGTTGAAACAGTAATATCGAAACGACGTCATACAGAAGCTTTCCATAATTGCATATTTCGTTTCTTATTTGCATTTACGTTGCTCGTACAGGTGCTCGGTAAATAAATAATTGCACTCGCGAGTACAAACGCGAGGAACGATACAAGTGCCCTCGCGATTGAATAAATTTAGACATTGTTTGTATCGTGTACGTTCGCAGCGCCGTTTCTGGTGCTATATTTATCTTAGTATGTAATACATAATTCAACGCTCGCCGCTGCTTCAGCATCGGTAGGCACACAACAAAATTGCACGGCGCGGTTATGCGCAAAGTGTTCACGATTTCGGTACCTTGTAATTGAATAATCGTGTAATTGTATAGAACTGTAAACTTGCGTATAAACGACATGGAATTTAGAGAGCACGTTAAGTGCTCTATAACCAATAACGGCGAGAAAAATTGTTCAAGGCAGCCAGACTGTGTACTCTTAATTGCGCGTAACAGTATCGAGACGGTCTATACTATAAACGAAGCGAAAACGAATTTGAAAAGAGACAACTAGAATTAGCAAAGATAGATCGTAAGAAAATTGTTTTCAACCAAGTAGAAGAACTCGTCTCGATTCCAAGCCTCGTCGACTATGCAACCACAAAACTCTGCATAAGCCACGAGGAACGTCGTTTTAAGTCTCTTATTTGGGTCTCGGAGCGCGCGATCCATTTGCACTTTGCGGTTCTATTATTTCTGCGCGCTGAATTTAGACTTTAAGTCCATATTTTATTCATCCGCGACACGGATGAAAAAAGAGTACGATCGAAGATCGATCGTCGCAGCAAGAACTGTACTTCTTGGGTACGGTTCAATATAATTAACAATCTACGGTTGCAAAGAACGAGGAAATCGTGGAACACTGTTACCGAGGAAAATATAATTGGGAGGGCAAATACATACGCTATGGTTAAATTGCTTTGTTAATTATAGAGTCGAACATCGAAGAGGAGGGACGTTTTATCGATGAAAGGTTAATTTTTGATTTCAGAAACACGGACCTCGAATGAAATGCGCCGCGTGTAGAGTGGTGGCCCACGCAGTGTGCGCGGTCAGTTTAAATTTCGCCTGCAAATCGAGTTTTCGGGACGTGGGCGTCCGACAGTATCGCGAACAGACGAACACGCTCCACCACTGGGTCCATCGTCGATCGCAGAAGGGAAAATGCGGGAATTGCGGCAAATCCTTTCAATCGAAGCTGAGCTTCACGTCGAAGGAGATCGTCGCGGTGAGCTGCAGCTGGTGCAAGGCCGCCTACCACAACAAAGAGGCGTGCTTCAACGTGCAGAAGATCGGGGAGAACTGCGAGCTGGGCGTCCACGCGTCCATAATCGTGCCACCCTCTTGGATCGTGAAGCTGCCCAGAAAGGGTAGCTTCAAGAGCAGCCTGAGGAAATCGCCGCGGAAAAAGAAGTCCGGCGAGAGCAGGAAGAAGTCGAAGGACAAGGACAAGGAGCAGGAAAAAGATCAGGGGAGGCTGTGGGTGGTGAAACCGATACCGACCGCCACCGTGAAGCCGGTGTTGGTGTTCATTAATCCCAAATCCGGTGGTAATCAAGGAGCCAAGTTGTTACAGAAGTTCCAGTGGCTCTTGAACCCGAGGCAGGTCTTCGATCTCACTCAGGGTGGACCTAAAATGGGGTGAGTTTGTGGATAACGCGCAAGATGGACCGGGAAGGGCAGCATTACCAGCGTTGTGCTCCGAACTGATCGAATTACCTCGAATATATCCCTCTATCGCACGATACCCCTGATCCGGGAACGCACAATAAGTTTGTTGAAACTCGATTCTGTGTACATTCTTATAGAGATTCGCCAAGATTTTATTTAAATTGTCTCAAAAAACGCCTCTGAAATTAAGCTGGTCTTAAAAATATTCAGCGACGAAATTATAGAAGATTCGTGCAAGATGTAAAATCGTTTTGCTTTTTTAAAGACAGTGTTTTATATGTATAGAAGCATAGGAATGAACATCGAGCCAGAGGATTTTGAGCGACAGTTTTAAATTTAGAGGCTTAAGTTTTAATAGAGAAGCGGGTTATTTGAATGGAAATTGAGTTGAAAATGAATTGACTGAATGGATTAGGCGAACGGGGGGTCGGGATATTGGAAAATATGATAAATGAACAAGAGGTTTAATTAAAGTTCCACTGGCTGGTTCGCTGGCGGGAAGTAGGCGAATAAAGGTGAACAGTTGTCGCTATGGTATTAATGAAACTTTCTCGAGAAGCTTATTCGAAAGTTCGAGCATTTCGTTCGTTTGCATTCATGGGGACGTAAACAAGAGTCAGTGAATAGTATCGCAAACTAGTTACTGATAAAGGCGCTACGATCCTTCGTTTCGCTGGTCCTTTGCTCTTTTCAGAAACCGTTCGATTCTTCCTCGAATATTCCACTTTTTAAAATAACGAAACTCCATTTCCATAAACATTTTCAGATTATAACGTAATTTCCGAATCGCTGAAGCATTTACGTTTGCAATATCGAACTGACGATACACGAGAGCCACGTTAAAAGAGAATTTTAAACTTTCCGGTGTACAGCGAGTCGTGAAATTATTATTCGATGAAATTACATAACGTGACGAATAAGTTCTCTTTGAAGCACCGAATTAAAAAAATAATTCTAGGCACCGCTCAGATATTTTGGGAGGATATCGTTGTATGAGGTTGGAAATTTCGATTTTTCCAGGCTGGAGTTGTTCAAGACAGTTCCTAATCTTCGCGTTCTCGCTTGCGGGGGCGACGGTACCGTCGGTTGGGTGCTGTCGATACTGGATCAAATCGGTGCATCGCCGCCGCCAGCGGTCGGAGTGCTTCCACTTGGCACTGGGAACGATTTGGCCCGAGCCTTGGGATGGGGCGGCGGTTATACGGACGAGCCAATCGGGAAAATCTTGTCGAATATCGGCGAGAGCGACACTACGCTGCTGGACAGGTGGCAGCTGGTCGTCGAGAGAAATCCTGACGCTCAGGGCGACGACGACAACGGCAAGGGCAAAGAGAATCTACCTCTGAACGTCGTTAATAATTACTTCTCCCTCGGCGTGGATGCTTACATCGCCCTCGAATTTCACGAGGCCCGAGGTTAGTGTCAATCGCAGACGTTTCATTCCGAAGTCTCTCAATACGTATATAGTTAATTAACGTAACGTAAATATTAATTGCTGGCTGTACCCGTCGTTCGAAGAGCAATTAATCTCGCCCGAGAGCGCGCGAAATTTTCCATAAAATCGATTCCCCCTCTGTCGCGAAATTAAAGAACAGTATCTCGAACAGTAGATTCGATACTTATTTTTGTAAGTTTGCTAAAATTCGTAAATCCTATCCGAATTTATTTCCCTCAACATCTGAACTCGAGAATTAATTTTTCTTGTTTCACAGTGGAAAATCGGTGAAAATGTTTTTAAAAATCTATCGAGAATAGATATCTCGTGGAATGGTTTTGTTCCCTTTGAAGACACACGTGTACGAAAACGGAGAATCGCGTTGTATTGCAGAGGCGCATCCGGAGAGGTTCAACTCTCGACTGCGGAACAAGATGTATTACGGACAGATGGGCGGCAAGGATCTCGTGCGACGAAAATGGAAGGACCTCTCGGAATTTGTGACGCTGGATTGCGACGGCCAGGACATGACACCGAAATTGAAGGAGCATCGCGTTCATGCCATAGTCTTCCTGAATATTGCCTCTTACGGTGGCGGAACGCATCCTTGGGGCGCGGCCAGCGGAACCAAGGAACCATCGACGGACGATGGTATGATCGAAGTGGTCGGTTTGACGACTTACCAACTTCCGCTTCTTCAAGCGGGCGGGCACGGTACTTGCATAGCACAATGTAGCGCGGCTAAGCTGGTTACCACGAGGACCATTCCAATGCAGGTTTGTTCATTCAAACGATAAAAACGCTTCTTCGAGTTAATTTCATTAGCCAAAGAATTAATTTGCACTTATTTGCTTCGATGGTTTCAACCCAAAGAAGGTTGGTTTTTCGAACAATACGAATTATCGCGTCTCGTCCTAGATTCGCTAGGCTCACACAGACTTTTCTAGTAGAAAATCTCTATGTTTTTATACAAATAAAATCGTCGAGTAAAGATTTCAACATCTTTAAATTATTTAAAACGCGATTAAAATACAGATTTACAAAGGGTGCATCGCGTCGAAGTGCTCGGTTAGAATTTAAATCAAAGTTTGGAGAGTTTATACAATACAGTGTCCCTTGGAAACTGTAATTAGGATTTCTCTAAAAGCGGGAGTAATTAAGGTGGCTCAGCATAGAGAAAGTAGAACGGGAAATGCAGCGAGACGGGCGATCCTTCATAATCCCATTTTTAAGGTTGCCTCGACCTCCGCTTGTTTAATGATAATTTAATGGCCACGGGTATCGGTACGGCGCTTTGGAAGTTTACTTTTTTAATTCCGGCGAACGGAGAATAACGGCGTTATCGATCGCCCGGGGCCGTATTAAAGAAAAAATGTAATTTCTAACGCAGGTTGACGGAGAAGCCTGTCGCCTGCTGCCATCCATCATCGAGATGAAACTGCTGAATAAAGCAACGATGTTGGCGAAACGGAGAAACGCCGGCAAGCCGCAGCAGGACGTCGTTCAGTTGGAGAGATTGAAATTGCCGGTGATGAAGATAAAGATGTCCGACTACGAGAGGTATCATCACGATAAGGACATGTTGAAAAAGTCGGCGACGACGTGGATATCGGATCCCCTCGATCTCGACGCCACCACGGATCTCGAATCGCTAAGGAAGATCCTGGCCAAGGATCACAACATGGACGCGTGTTGCTTCCTGGACTGTGAGTGTCGATGTACGGTAAATTAAAATTCTATCGCGCCACGATTCCGATCTTCTTTTACAGCGTGCACCGCGGAGCGATTCTTCAGGATCGATCGGGCCCAAGAGCAGCTGCACTACGTCACCGACGTGGCTGTAGACGTGGTTTACGTCCTCGAGGAGGCCGCGGTCAATCAATCATTGGGCGAACCCGAAGAAACGAAGCTTTCCCCGAACCAGGAACCGAAAACGGCTCAGCCGTCGCCGAGGTACTCCAAGATAATCCTCTCCATAGATTCGTTCATCATTCATTTACACGTAGCTTCATCGTGGCTGTACCGTCCTCTGTAAATTCTGCTCCTTTCGAGAGGGTTCTTCGTGTCTCGAATAAAAAGAAATACTCTCTTTTGGCGCAAAAGTTATTAGAAACCAATACAGATAACTCGTACAATAATAATTTTTTTTTTTTGGTACTGTACTGGGGTACATCATGAGCAACTCTTTTACCATTTAAGTAAACTATTACGGAAAGTTTCAGTTTAACATGTCCGTATATTTAAAAAAGAAAAGGTTTTAAGACACGAGGAAACCTTGCGTAACGAAATACACGTTTCGTGTTCGTCGTATAGCGATATCTTGTTTCTCCATGTGGTAGTGACTTAACTTCCGTATTTCTGTGTGTTACAACGACGAGCATAGCTGTGAAATTTGAACGCGTAGTCGCATTTTATACATAACTATGTGTAATAATGATACCTTGGCTCCAGCGTCTTGTCCCCCTCACACATTCGTCTGTGTGTCCATGATAATGTAATGGTAATGGAATCGTATCATTAGATTAATAGAAAGAACGTGTAATATAGCGAAGAACGACCAAAGACAAATGCAGCCATGACAGAAGAGCCGGTTAGAGGCGAACCGGCTGAAGAAACACCAGCTGAAGAAGAACCAGCTAAGGAAGAACCGAAGGCGCGACCGAATCCGGTACCGGAGAGCACAGCGCCAAACGATCGAGACTCCACGAAGTCTCAGGAATCGATAAGCAAAAGTGCAACGAGTAGCGAACCAAAGAATGCAAGAAACGGGGAGAAAGCGTCGGTTAACGCGAACAGAGTAGCTGGAGACCCTATAAAGCAAAGTAGTTCCTCGAAATCGATCTCTGCGACGGCTGTCGGTCAATCGCAACATCAGGCACCACTTACCTTCATTAGGTGGGTCATTTGCAACGGCTGCACCTGAAATGGCTTCGACTCGAAGCCAGAACGCGAGAAACAGCTCAACGTTCGTTTGTTGCAGTCCACGCGATAGGCTTTTCGGTCTGAGTTCTGAGGTCCACTCTTTTAGCACGGGATTACTCGAGAAAACCAGCGACGGCATCCTGAAGGCGGCGAAAATCGGCGATTTTCAGGCTCTTAAGGATCTCCACTCCAAGGGTTACTCCCTCTTGTCTATCGACGCCACTGGACAAACTGCTCTTCATTTGGCCTCCAGGCATGGTCACAGGGATATCGTCAGATATCTCATTGCTTGCGCACCATCGACCATTCTCAACATGATTGACAACGATAAGTAAGTTTTAATTTTGTCGTCGATTCTTACGCCGAGGCGACCTCGTCTATTCTGAGATTTAATTCGACGTTTCGCTGCTTCGAAAAATAAGTCGAAGTCGAGGAATAAATTGCTTTGGAAATTTTTCAAATTGTCAAAAGCGATACTAGCGTTTGTCTAGAAGTTTGAATCGATTGAACTCTATTTTTTAAATATCCTGTACAAGGCGACATCAATATTGGGAAGCGACATCGTCTGAACGGAGGATGTCGCCTCGACATTGTTTACGGAGGATGAGACGTCTCCGCAAGCAGAACTATCGGGTATCGTTAATCCTATCAATTTTCTGTTTGAAAATAGCGACGGCTCCGTTAATAACGAAACCCACCGAAATTCCAAACGAAAGCGGCACCGCGTAAAAAACTAGTTCATAAACTTAACGACGTCGATACGGTAAACGAGGACATTTTAAAGTAGAGAGATTTTAAATAACAAAGTCTGATTTAGCGCGTTCGCGAATCGAAACGAAATGGCCCGTAACGAAGCATGTAAATGTACTCCCACGGCTTGGAAACAGTTCCGACGTGGTTCCCCAGAGTAAATTCGTGGGCGATTATCGATATTAGCTCCAGGAACAAAAGCGAAACTTGTCCGAAAAATTAATTAAAATACGTCACGAATATGAAAATATTAAAAATACAAATTCGAGGCGTTATGAGGTGCGTTTTTTTTTAAACTCCTGGGGGCCGTTTGAATATGAAACATTGTTTAACGGTAAAATCATCTTCGTTTTCTTGCTCGGTCCCCGGCGTAAAAGAATCTCCGAGGAAATTCAGCGTAGGAACGCGGAAAGTAGAAGCCTTTAAAATAACCCCGGGAAGATTATTGGACTCCTTTCCTCGGAGTTGGAATAATACGAAGATTATTACGAGCGACAGCGTGTTTACGGGATTTCCTCGAAGACCAGTCCCTTGGCGGAGTAAAAATTTATTTCGACTTGTTTTCGCTTTTTCGAGAAATCGCTGTTCGCTAAGTTTGTTTATGACGGGGCGTAATGTCGGCCCAAAGGGCACGCCTATTCTTGGCGTGTAAACAAAAATCAAATAAAAGGAGAGATTTTTTTCTACTTGCAGAGGTCAGACCGCTTTGCATAAAGCGGCTCAATATAAGCGTCGTTCCATTTGCTGCATGTTGGTAGCAGGCGGTGCTACTTTAACCATCGCGGATCGACACGGCCACACGCCTCGTGATCTTGCACTGCAAGCGGAGGACCGCGACCTCGCAGCATATTTATATAGTGAGTGTTTTGGTCTTTTTCTCTAAACGGACGTTATTAAGGAAAAAATTCTACCCGGATAAATAGAACGACCTTTGCACATAAGGTCGCCAGGATGCAGGCTTTAGCTACTCGACTGGAACCACTTCGTCGACTTCCTTCATACATTATTTTCGATTTTAATTACCAATTAATTAAATTAATTGCATTAACTTTGTAATCGTTGCTACTATTCAAGGTGGACACAATTTTTTTGCTCGTGAAACGATTAATACATTTTCTTTTTTATTTTATTATTTTATTTATAGAATTATCGAAGTGATTCTAGTTGCCTGGCATGCCTCGTATAGCAGGCCAAAGAGAATTTCCAAATAAAGCTTTCTTTTTATTGCGTTGTGCCATCATTATTTGCCGTTTTTTAATTACTTCGCTTTTTATTCGGAAGATTTCGAAGGAGGGGGAGTATAATAGAAATATCACGACAATGCGCGCGAATTGAGGAATGGAAACGAATAAGAAGCCACTGCTCACGTAAAGATTTCAAGATCATTTTTACGATAAATACACACAGCAACGGTGGTGTCTAAAAATATTGTTTTACCGATTTGAAAGAAGGCAAATAATAATCGTACCGCTCAGTAAGAATACTCGCGTCCATAATTTTCGATACTGTTCAAATCAACCTGATCGAGAGTTTCGTTGGATCGAACGAGATTCGGAAAAGTTAAATTAGCGTCGCTTTCGGCGCTGTTGCCCTTTCGGTGGATCGTTAAATCGACGTTGTTCGGTGATCTAGGTCAAGAGCAGTTCCAGCTGACAACGGAAGAAATGGAGAATGCCCTTTGACCTCCGATCGTAATTGGCAGGGCCTGAGCCAACCCTAGGTGAATCTGCCGTCGTTGGAATCCGGACGAACCCTAGTTCACGACGATCTACCCGATCGTCGCGTAAGCCGCGCGTATTTTGTCGACGATCTCTCGCGTAAGTCGCAACGTGATAAATCGATATTCTTCTTCGATAATTTAGGTAATGCGTATTTTACCAGGTGCTCTCCAAAAAAGAAAAAAAAAAGTGTCTTTTTTTTTTCTCATCGAAACCTCGAGATCCACTTTCCACGAGCGTGTTAACGGTACATTATACATACGTAGGTAATTCTGCGCTACACGTACGTGTTATATACAAAAGGTAGCGATTTTTCGATTACGAGTCTATACATACACGTGCACGTATATTTTTAAATCGCATGCCCATATACACCCGCGCAACGAGCATATACGTAAACAAATTATACGCTCGTTTCTCGTCGTCGACGGAACGACGCTCGCGTTTCGTTCGTAAATGAAAGACAGAGAGAGAGAGAGAGAGAGAGAGAGTGAAAAGAAAAAGGAAAAATGACATTCGACAACACGAAGATGGGGAGAGAACAAATAATATCGGTAAGAGATTTTTGCTCATTTGCGATCTTGCTCGCGACAGCGAGTCGAGAACCCGAAAGCGATCCAGACCGAATCAGTGAGAAACTAGGATTAAAAGGGAAAGTTTGATCGGATTTTAATCGTGAATACTATTATTCGCATCTTCGTTTGTATAATTTTTATTTTATATTTTTCTACGTTCCATTTTTAGCTTGTCTACCGACAGAGTGGCTTTACCGGTTTACCTTTAGTCCGCGATTTTTACATTTTCCTCCGCGTCTAGTGATAACGTATAATATTTTCAGCGCGGAAAGAAAATCGAACCTAAGTAGTATTTCAGAGAGTTGGACAGAATCTTCGCTTCTATTCCAATTATTATTACGAAAACTCGATCGTTGGCATCGTTCTTGTAGACGATATTGTTAAAATTTTTATTCGACGTAACGATTCGAGCGGGCTCCGAGTGCCACAGATTTATCGTACGCGATTACCGCGTTGAATATGCATAGTATATATATCGAGAGAGAGAAAAAAAATTCTATCCGACTCTGCTGGGCGTCCAACGTGTATGTATTTCTATTCTCCCGTTGAATTCTCCTCGCTTGTTCTAGGATATCTCGTTGCATCGGATACATATCTTTTTCTATAAGTGTCGCGTTACATATACATATATTATACATATACATATATTTTCTACGTACGGTTAATAATGGATATATTTATTGTCTCTAAGATGCAGAAGTTTCTTCACGATACTGTTTTTCTTGTCCGTGAACGCTCGTCGAACTTCTTGACGCTGCTTGGACACGCATACAAAAACAAACAAAAAACACTCACACACGAATAAATACACGTGAAGAAGAAGAAACGATACGCAAAAAGCAACCAGCCTTCCGGAAAGGATATTATTCATCGTTCGACTCGAAAATACGTTCGGATCGACGCGTGGCCGATCGATCTCTTACGCATCTTTCTCGATCGCTTTAAATTTAATCGACACGTTTTCCAACGCCGTAAATAGCAGGTCGCTCTTGAAAGAAACGCGGAAGTTTCGGGTTGCCAAAGCGCCGTAGATCGTTTCGCTTAGCGTCGATCCATCGATGTACACATCACTCTAAGGACGACGGGATCCAAGGTACCAAGCAGTCTCATGTTCATCGCGTAGGCACGTTAAACTCATTTAGGCGTTAATCGATTGAGATCGACGAGGACGAGAGAATGAAAAAAAAAAATATTGAAAAAATAAAAAAACACGAATGCAGCGCGTTCGAATGAAAGGGGCGAGAGAGTGTGAGAGGGAGAGCGAAACGTGATAAAAGAGAAAGAGAAAATTATCTCACTCGGTACCAAAATGAAAAAGGGGATCAACGTACGAACACCAATTAGCTCTTAAAGGACGGTCTATCGTCGCCATTATGATACTGTTAATTACACTTAGACTACTCTAATTTTACCGTCGAATTATATATTGTATAATGTATGCATAGTATCCTTCTGAGTATTCGTCCTGCGGGCAAGAGAATTATTCTGACAAAAAAAAAAAAAATAAGTACGGAGTCACGACGATATACCTGTAGGCGTCTGCGAGGTAAGTTGTCCCTGGGCGCGCGCGAATGTCCGATCGATCGCTCGATTCGATTTTCAACGGTGTATATATATTTTAAATAACGATTTTTAAACGTACCAGATGAGGAAATTCTTTTACAGTGACGATCAAACGTGTAATTTTTATAAATCTCGAAATATCGAGAAGATCTGTGGTTTCAAATATCAATTCAATCGAATAGTCTGAACACTTCTTCAGTTTTCACGGTCTTAAAACAGTCTAAAAACGCGTATTAAAAATACTAAAACTTTAGACGCGTGTAGTTCCGAAACTGCTAGTGTTTTATCCATTATTGAGCCATCGTTGGAAGCGGTAAAGCTTCCCCTTTAAAATGGTTTTTTGTTTTTGGTGATCCGACTTTTCGTTTTCGAGATATCGCAATTTATATAAAGGGGTAATTTTTCTTAATTCGACTATCGCTGTCTTCGTCTGACGCGTCGCGCTGGACCTCTCTTTCTCGCACGTGACTCGTGACCGTCTGGCCGACTGACCTACTTTTTCAATGTGCGCGCGCGGTCAACGACCTTGACAAGGCCGCAGCGAAAAAGTAAACAATCTTCGGACCCTTATATTTCCGGAACTAGCCACCGCATCGACGCGAAACTAAAATCGCTATATCTCTGGAACTAATAAAGCTATCGACTCTCACAAACGCTCATTTTAAAGGGCATTTCATCCTCTATCCAATGAGCATACCAACTACTATAATTTTTGCTATCTTCTATGTTTATTTTGAAATTTACTTTGACGCTGCATACCTAAAGTAGTTTCAGCACTTCCTATTGACCATAAATTGTTGAAAATTACTAATTTACTAATACTATTAAAGTACTAATGCATGTTTAGAGTAAAAGTATTGAATATTTTTGTGCAGGTTCTTAGAATTCAATGCTTTAAGAAAACATATACGACATAAAAGAGAAGGATACCTTACGAATAAACTTCAAAGCACAACTTTCTATCAATATAATGCAAAAATTGGAAGTACGTTGCCTCGTAAAAGAGGAAAAGAAAGACTGGTCATTTGACCGGTCATGGTGGGTATACATGAAGTGCCGGTAGGTTTAGTGTTAAGAGACCGATTTTCTGATCTTCAAATTCGAAACGTAATCGATCGTTAAGACGAAAGGATCGAATCGAGCGCGCGAAGAGTTGCCGCACAGTCGCGCGCGTCCCATCCTCGTGTGTCTCTTATCCTCTGTAATTACTGAGTACTTTTAAGGATCGTTAGGCCGATAGAGAGGTTTAGCGACGAGTAATCGTACGTGTACGTATATAAATAAGTACATCCGTAGGGTACAGGTATTCGATAACGATGGCGAAAAAAAAAACGATTTAGAGATGCCTTCGAGTGTAAGATACGTTGTTCTGATTATTTTTTATATGTAGAGAGTATTAATCGTAACGCCTTTGTAACTCATCTGGGGAATTGCGACGTTCATTGAACGAACCACCGTTGTATTTAATGTCCCTATTTAACGAAACGCCCGTCGCGAGCAAAGTCCTTCGTGTAATAAACGTCGCAACGATTTTAGAGACCAGTAAGAGAAGCCGGAGCATTAAAGACTTTGAACATTAGTTGAACACGTTCTGTTTGATTTACAGCGATCATTATCCTTGCGTTGTCGACGCGTTGTCGTTGCTTTCCGTTTTTATCCTTGGTTACGACGCGATCAAATCCTTGTCCAACATTTCCCCGCGTTTCGAACGGTCCCGGAAAATTTCGGGATCCTCGAATTCCCGGATTTCCGGTATCGTTCGTCGCGATTCGAGCCACCTTTGCGGAACTCGGTGCAGAGATCAAACGTTTCCGTCATAGGGCTCGCAGACGAAACGATTTTCCGTGCAATAATTCGCACCATTTGTCGATACGACTGTTCGAACGATAATTATCGAGCATTTGAAATAGAAACTGAAATAGTTGACCTATCATTTGCGAAGAAATATTTGCTTTTCAAATTTTATATTGGGATTTCGAAATGTCGTTCTGTATTCGATTGCTTGATATTCCATCGATGAAATGTAATATTGCAACGTTAGATGCATTCGTAAAGACAAATATCAGAGTAGCACAGAAGTCACGGTTCTGAGGTTTCCGACGAGTTTTATTTTGCTCCCACGCTGTGCAATGCCTATCGGATTCGAGGATATTAAATTTTCTTTCGACTGTAAAAATGATCGGATTCCAATACTGCAGTATTTTATTATTTGCATAGTCTTTCGCAAAGACTCTGCTGATATACCAACGTTTCAGTTATTTGAAATTTTTTATTTTTGACGGATTGTACGACTCCACGCATTTTACAAGCGTCGTTCGAACAATCGTATCGATGATAGTTGTACACAGTGGCTTTTACAACCGACTCATCGTACGATAAATCGTCGTGTTTGTGGTTCTTATTACACATTGACCATCGACAGGAACAGCTGGGTTTTACGATAGTCCTACAGTTCTCGTCTCGCGCGAATCCTTGACTCGCGGCTTACCGTATCGCGAATTATCGTCGAAGTCGCGTTTATTGGGCGAAGAGTGCACTTTCGACTACTGTTAATCGTCCTGTGGTACGCAGGAACTCGTAACGTTAACGAGCGCGATCGAAACATCCCGGAATAGAAGTTTAGGCGCCGATTATCGCGGTGCTTTTACACATTTCGATTCGACACTCGTGTTTTACGAAACGTTATTGATCAAGCGTCGTTCGACAGATCATGAAAGAATCTGACGGCGCAATCGTTCATCGATTAAACAAATTTTCGATAATCGGGTTGTCGGGTTAGAACTGTCGGATACTCGATGATTAGTGTTGAAGCGAATTTTGTTCGATGGTTGGTAATTTTAATTCGTAATTGTCAATCGAATCCAACTTTTATATTGTTGCAATTGACTGAAAAATAATTATTTGGATAAATCAGATGAATATTCGAGTCTCAACACTAATTGTCTCGGTAATCACGCATTTAAAGATACGATTTTACGAACTACCCAATATTTTCTGCGAGTTGTGTGCGATTTCAAGAGACCTCCTGTACCTGTATTAAAATTACGAATAATTGTATACTCCTCTCATTGGTACGTAAATCTAATACGAAACAAATTACGATGGATTAACTCTGGAAACGTTTCGAATTTCTTACAAATTTCCACGAAATTTATTCTGATAGCGTCGTTGGTCAGTTCGTTCATATGTACGTGTATAAGTGTATTTTTACTAAAAAGCTATACTTATCGTCTTAAGCAACTAAACTGAACGTAGATACGAATTCGAATACACCGATATCTTGTAAATTTCATTGTACAAAGAATCGATCTAATTTTGTCTGTTCTTCCCCCTCTTGGACCACTCGTTTTCGAAAGGAACAGGACGCGACCAACTTGACATTCCCTTTGAACTTTCTAGAGTTAATCGTAGCTTTTAACCTTTCGTCGGAATTCAATCACGGACGCGAAGCCTGTTCTCCCTTTTTCTTCTATTTTTCTGTTTCTTTAGGTCGATCGATTAATAAACGAACGACCCGTCGTATTGGAACGTTGCTGCGCTACGGTGTTCCTTAAACGACTAATAACGAATATTAAAAGCCAATTTCTTTAGATTCGCAATTATCGAGCAGTAATTTATCTCGAATTTTGAAAAATTTACTCGAAAACAAAAAGGTGAAAAGAGCACTCGTTACTTTTGCTACGAATAACTCGCATAACCATTTTGGGACACTGTATCGCGACAAAAGTCCTCACCTGTACATTGATACAGCGTAATGCACGGATACTAATGTATATACCTATACGCCAGATACGAATACGATGATATTTATTGAATTTTTCGAGTACTTAATAAAAAAAGAAAAAGAAGAAAATCAATGCCTTTTGCGGTTCGAAGCTGTGTCGCGAATCAAGGGAGAACCGGATTGCGAAGATGGCGAACGAAGCTGTAAGATCGGCCGCCACGAGCCGTTTAATATTTCTTTTCGTTCAAACACTGTTCTATTCGTCGTCGGTTAGGAACCGTGTGCCTATTGCTCGGTTTAGCGTTAATCTTAGGGGATAATTAGGGCGGAGTTTAGGGTCGAGTGTCGAGTCGCGGGTCGAAGCTTGCGCCGATCAGTCGGTCGAATCGTTCGAGAGTCTTGGCGGAGAAGTTCGAATCCGACGATAACGAGGATTGTACGTGATGCTAATTAGAGAGCTAAGTTCGCGTGGCCGCGATCCGGAAACTCGTACGGACCGAAACGAACGTTTAACCAGGAAGATCGATTCAGCCGCGGATGGATATCTTCCGACGAGATTAAGCTCGTAATTTTAACTAGTTGGCTGGCGTGCAATTTCCAAAATCCGAAATCCATCGGTAGATTCGAAGAGGATCGAACGAACGAGTTCGATTACCGATGGATCACCTGACAAAAATTACCCTTAAAACGTGCACTCGCTGTTAGGGTGTTAACGAATATCCCGCAGACGTCGGAGCCGACATGTCGAAAAGTGGACAAGCGGTTTTGACGCGTAGAGATTGGCCTTGCCAGTTAAAGTTTAATGAATCGGATCGTTAAGCTCGTGGGAGCTTTGCCCGCTTCAGTTTTAGAACCGTCTGGATGCTATTATCGTCTATCGCCCAGGAATAGTTCGTAACTAAAGTGAGTTGCGATCTCGTTTAAAATCTGTTCTCGTTCTTAGCTTTACGGTTTTAATCGAGACTCGTTATTTTAAGTTTTCTCGTATTAAATCTCCGACACGACGAGAGAGTTTAACCGTAGCGCTTGAAACCGCGACTTTTCTTTTATGGGCGCCAAGAATGGGAGACACCGATAACGAAACTTATAAAAATGTTATCAAAGATCGTCGCTACCTGGGTCGATCAATGGTATTAATTTCAGAAATTCTAAAAAGTAACGGTGGGAAGTATTGCGAGTCACGCTTTTTTTAATACAGAGTGTACAGTGTCATTACCCGAACAACCGAACGGTACGAGTACAATTATCCGAGCGATATTGTATTTGTTATCCTTTTTCTAATGTAACCCGATCCTCGCGTGAAACTCTGTCCACCTGATCGACAGTGTGGAATCGTATCAGATCGCGACGCGAGGAGGCGATAGATCATAAAAACGAGTACACAAACCAAATTTCTCGTTAAATGCGTTATATGTGTTTCATGCGACGAACGACCGTATCGTAAACCGATCAAATTTGGTTTGATGGATCGAGAGCGAATCGTGGCCAAGAGTCAGAGAACAAACCACGTTCGGGAAGTACTCTTTCGAAACTCGTTATCGTTCGAATGGAATCGTGATCCACGCATAAAACGGGAGGACCGAACGGGCAAAGTTTCGCTCGAGACCGCTGAAAAAAGGACTCGAGGCAAAGGCGGCGTTAGTTCTAGTAGATAAGTCGTGAATGATGATGAGATGACGACAAAGAGAGTGTGAGAGAGTAAACCACTGAAAGAGAGAGAGTGATCACAAGAATTGTGCAGAGTTTCCCAAGGGAGGGAAAGAAACACAGTATTGCCTTTCTCAGGGACGCGGTCTCGGTCTGTGTGTTTCATCTTAAGTTCTAGAGCAATAAATCGGCGACAATCACGGCGTTTCGGGCCGAGTCCGCGTCGCCGCCATTTCTCGTCTGTCCGCGCGATTATTTACTTCCTCTACGTTTTCGACGGCGAAATCCACGCTGACGATCGATCACCGAGCACTGCCTCCCTTCTTGCATCGATACGCGCCATTACTGATTCGCTCGATTCGTGCAGGAACACATTATATTCCTTAAATTAGCATTTTGTTATTTATCATAAAATAATTCTTAAACCAGACACGCGCTACGAGACTTTGTCACGCTGAAGGAACGTTAAATTTAGATAATGGTCCAAGCTAAAGTTGCAACGACCGTGTCTAGTACCTAAATAAACAAGTCACATTGAGTCTCGTGGTTGCCTCTGCGCGATTAAACTACTAATTTTGCTCGTTTTCGTGGCCAGGGTGTACGGTTCCCCTGTTAACGAGGAAACCTCTCCACACGAAATCCGAGAAACCCTATTTCATTGCAAGAAGGGAGGTAGTACTGTGTACTCGAGACCCCGGAGAGAATGTCCCTGGACGATCAGAATTTTTTAAAACTATTATTTCGCGTCGCGTAACTGGCAAAATCTGACTTTCTCTTCGCGAATGTAATTCGGGGGCATTCTTTGTGGCGCCTGGTACTTCGCGCGACCAGCATTGTTTCCGGTCCCGCGTTCAGGAACGCCTCGTCGACGACAGTGGCACCGCAGTTTCGCCTAGTTTTCGCGTTTAATTATTTTGTTGAAGCGTCGGGGCGCCCGTAATCTGTTGGCACTTCGACCGCCGAGCACGGAAATGGTTCGTGGAGGTGTTTCGCTCCGTAACCGGTGAACCATGAACGCGAAAACGTTCCACCGTTGGTCGTTACGTCGCTAGAACGGGCCACGAAATTTATTCCCCGTTTTAGGGACACGTTCTTCATGGAAATATCATTTGGCTTCGTGCACCGAAGCAATGGCTGTCGCGCGAGGATTTTTAACACTTTCCACAACTTCGAAGAGCATGTAACTTGAAAGAAGATATATTAAAAAGTCTTAGATTTACAAAAATATTGTTTCTTTTATTCATTTTAAATATCTTCTTGCTGTAGGAGCCATTGCTTCGCTGCTGCGAATATTCGTCCAAACGTATAATAAATTGTACAAAAATGACGTTTCATTGCAAGAACAAATATTTTTGTTGTTCGCGTTACTGTACAGGGTGTTCGGCCACCCCTGGGAAAAATTTGAATAGGAGATTCTAGAGACCAAAATAAGACGAAAATCAAGAATATTAATTTGTTGATGGAGGCTTCGTTAAAAAGTTATTAACGTTTAAAGTTCCACCCGTAATGAATTTTTTTCTAGAAAGGGAGTAGGATTTCGGGGGTAGGTCTATTCATAAAAAATTATTGTAATTGACCCCCGCAACCGAAAATAATTTTTTCAGAACGATTTGAAATTTTTTAATTTTGTCGAAAAATTTCAGGGAAACATGTCAATGTATGGTCAGACATTTTCGATAAGGAATTTTTTTCTCGAAAATGCGTAGGATTTCGGTGGTATGTCTATTCACCAAAAATGATTGTAATTGACCCCTGCAACCAAAAATAATTTTTTTAGAACGATTTGAAATTTTTTTTTTCGCCGAAAAATTTAGGCACCTGTCGATTTTTCTTAAAAATTCGTTTTTCATTTTTAGTAATTTTGTTTGACGCCCTATAGAAAAGTTGTCTAATACATTTTTGTAGGTACCCATGAGCTCTACTCCAGAAAAAAGTTTAATTGAAATATATTCACAATAGTAGGAGTTATGGCTGTTTGAAAATTGGACCATTTTTATGGGGGTTTTCTCATTTTGCGGGGTAAAGGACCAACTTTTTGAATATTTTTGCGATTTGTACATATTCTCCATCAAAATACGCGTAGTTTGCTTTTTTAAACATTAAAATCGTCCAATCCGTTCAGAAGTTATGACGTTTTAAAGATTCGCATGAAAATTCGGGCAGACATTTCTGGCCAGAAATTAGATTTACGGTAAGGAATTTTTTTCTTGAAACTGAGAAGGATTTCGGGGGTATGTGTAATGACCAAAAATGATTATAATTACCCACTGTAATTAAATATAATTTTTTTAGTATGATTTGATATTTTTTAATTTTGTCTAAAAATTTCAGTACCTACTCGAATTTTTTTCTCGAAAGTGGGTAGGATTTCAGTGGTATGTGTATTCACGAAAAATTATTGTAATTCAGCCCCGAAAACGAAAATAATTTTTCCAGAACGATTTGAAATTTTTGAAGTTAATTGTTAATAACTTTTTGACGAAGCCTCCATCAACAAATTGGTATTCTTGATTTTCGTCTTATTTTGGCCACTAGAGTCCCCCATTAAAATTTTTCCCAGGTGGCCGAACACCCTGTATATTATTAACGAAGTTTGGATTGTTTTCTTTGGATTCTACTCTGCTGTTCCAATCTTTCTCGACCGTCAGTTTGTGTATTTTTCTTAGCGTTCTGATTCCGATGAGATTACTTTCTCTCTGTGCTTCGTACCATCTCAAGATAGATCTCGATGCAGCGAATGCTACCAAACGAAATAGGATGTTATTTTTGCTCCGATATTCTCCTTCTTTATTATCTTCTTTATTATTAGTGCATCGTAATTTTCATATTTCACGAAGCTCTCAATAAGACCGTCTCAATGGGTTAATATTCGCTTCTATTCGAATAATCATAGGTTCGGTTAAACAATGTTTGGATAATCAAAGTTCCACTGCATAACTTGCTTGATTAATTTGGATACAGTATACGACCACGAATAATTCTGAAGTTACCCAACCTTGAAGTAATTTAGCATACGTAACTGTATGCTCTTTCATTAATCTCTATCGATCAATAGATATATTGTTTTCATACGTATTAGATCATTTCACGAGTGTTTACGTATTATATTTAACTAACTTTTGTCTCGATGTAAACATTGATTTAATTCTACACGATTTACATTGCTCAAACATGGATTAGAAAACGTACTTAAAAGTACAAAATGTAATATACTAATTTTCGTAAACGCGCTAATTTTCGTAAGAAACGCATTTCTTTGCCTGACAAACTGAAACGTACTGTTCTCCTCGAGTCAAATGGAACCGTACTACTTTTCGTAGCATGCGTTGAAATAATATACCCATTGTCCTGTGTACTCTTCAATTTCATTCGATGACTTTCTTTATTCGCATTCCACGTTTCAAAAAGAAAACATAACATAATAAATAGTACAACTATCCTGGAAAGGGACCCAAATAAAATAAAATAAAAATCAACCAACTCCGGTTCAATTTTACAAGGGTTGACCAACACCCCTGCATTGATTTTCATATTGTTTATTATTTTTCCCTCCCCCATGGACTCTGTTTAGTGACACGAACAACGTACGGGGATCGAGAGAAAGATTTTCGCGTTGTAAAGTGTCGGGCAAACTGGGTTACGGGGCGTCGATTAAGTCCGACCAGCGAAACGTTTAATTTGTTAAGCGTACGTAATGTTGAATTGATTCCCTGGACGATTTTAGCCGGTTGGTTCGTTGCGCGGCGCTAATTTAGACTGCAGGCGGTCTGTTTTGACTGCGGCAGAGCGGGAAACAAAAGGGCCACTGTTGTCGCTCGGTGCGTATTGTGAACGGCGACCTGAATACTTCGATTTTACCCTCGGTAACGAGCCGAGCTTATTCCGTTCGTATTTCGTTGTCGCGAAAGTTGGGTCTGTTCTATTCTGCGTTCGCCAAATACAGGCACTTGGCCTGCGATAATTGTTTGGCCCAGAAGAGCTGCTCGGATCGATTTCGCCGAAGGTTCATTCGGATTCGTTTGACGGGATTCGATTCCTAAAACAACCACGGTACATGCTTTGCCACGAACGAATTATTCGAATCCAAACACGCTCGCGTTATTTTAATTCTCTTCTGGATCTCTTTAAGGATCGCGTCGCTTGCTCGACGGTTTGGAAGAACCCTTCGATATTAATAATTTTTTATATTTTCATATTGGAAAAACGTTAACTCAGCCAGGAAAGCTTAGATCATGACTGCTTTTGTTTCGATAATATCCTCCTGGAAGTATTATTTTTAACATTTTCTTCGCGAAGCGTCAATTACTGATACGCGATTATGCCATAATGTAAACAACGAGGTATCCAATCGATACCTCTACGATATTATATTAAAATTGCTTGTCATAAATATTTTACGACGTCCTCGACAAAGTGTCAAATTTAATCGCTTTGGATGAATAATTATTTCATTATTTATTCTGTATCGCGAACAATGTTTTTCTTCTTCGAAAAAGTTGAACGTAATTATTATTTTCGTCTCAGTTTGTTTCAAAGATCGAGGGACACTCCAAATTTTCGAGCAACAGCGCCCGTGCACGTTTAGTTCCCTAATTTGTTATAATTGCAGTTGTAATCGTTAATTCCTGAGGCGGTGAACGTTCGATGATTTGCGAGCGAGCGTGTTGGAGTTTGAATGGAGTTGTTCCGGCCCGTTTTATTAGAAAACTTTGCCAAATGCAAGTATTTGGTAACAGACAAGGATCCGAACCAACGTTAACGCAGGAACGACCGTGTAATTGCAATGACTTCTCCAATTACTTCTCGCTATTTTCTGAGTCTATGTAACTTGTACGAGTAACTTCTGATTAGAAGGATGTATCAAACGATTACTTTATAAGTAATAAAAAATTTCTGATTCTCGAATTTCCTCTTTACTATACCCTGTTCGATGAACGTATCAGTTGTCATTTTCGATTCGCCAGAGACGATTATTTTTTCCATATTTTCATTCTACAATTTTCACGCAAATTGTATCGATTTAATTCACCATTCGTTAAATTCAATTACCTGTGCGCGCGTATCGTTAATTCACAGCGTACAACGTGTGATTTGAAACGAGATACGCATCAACGAAGCGCACTGTTACGTAACAGTGGAAATCGAACGTTTACGAACAAATTTAGAGACCCAATGGAAAGTCAGATATTTTCAGTCGCCCATTGATCCGCGAATTTTCAATGGCCGTCACGGTAGCTATTCGTATATACAGAGAAAAATTCTAATTTCGGCGAATAAAATTTAATCCGACAAACGCCACGAGTAGACCGCGAATAGCTTGTTTGTTAACTATTGCTCGAATAAAAAAATTGTTTCCCGTCTACGGTTGCGTGGTCGCGCCACAGTAAGACAATCAGCGATTGCATCCGACGAGACAAAGTAATCCAGAGAAAGGGATCACGAGTTGCAGACTCGTTTCAGCGACGAGGATCATTATCCTTCGCGTTTCGTTTCTTTGGGAAACGGGATAACGAGCGAGCTGACGAAACAATAGCCAGTTCTCCGGCCATGGGAGTGCATCGGGTGGATAATGAAGATCGATTCGGTCGCGTTTTCTCGCTCTTGATTTCGAGAGCATCGAGTGGACGCTTAATTAACAATTTGACGATGTTCGGTGCTCCTCCAGGGGACCCTTCTGGCCCCGGGAATATTTCGGTCATCGATTCTATTATTGTTCTCGTACCGAGTACGAACTTCTCTCGTTCGATCGTGTACAATATCGTTCAAAAGTAACGAATTGGAATCGCCCTCGCGACGTTCGATAAATTCCCTGCGCGTGGATCGCGTGATTTTTTGACGTTTCGTACGCTTTCAAATTTTATCGTGTTAGTTTACGATCGATTCGTCGCAGTTGCAGCGGATAGGTAATTTTATTGCTGTTCGAAACTAGTTGGGGAATCTTCGATTGGTCCAAACAGACGCGGCTTCTGTGGACAAAGCAATAACGAGGTCTGCCACTCAATCTTCTCCTCGGCGAAAACTTCGAGACTACTTTTCCAGCTAGAAGGCATTAAGCCTGCCAAACTTTGCCTCGCCTGCCTGAAGCCCCCGCGAAGATTTATAGATTGACTTCGCGAACTAAATTTCGTTTATGTAATTACTCTCGAACTTCGTTCCATCCTCCTCGTATTAGATTGTTTAGCTTGTCGCGTCGGATCGTGATCGTTCGCTGAAAAACTTACGTAAATCTAGACTCTGTTTGGCAGATTTAAGCAGTAAAATTCTGAAAGATTTCAAGGGAAAAACAAAGTGATAAAATATATATTTTCAACGGTAGTACAGAAACGTGTGTAACAAATCGATTAATATTGTAATACGATCGTAAGTGTAATTAATACTGTTGAACATGATTCAGTCTATATATCGAGTACAGATCAAATCAATAGTAAAATATAGCAAACTGAGTTATGTAAAAAGTTTAACAGTAATTCGCGTTGTTGTCGCGATTGGTGCACGAATAAGTTAAGTTAATTTTAGATGAAAAGCAACGCCTCTACGTAACCAGTCGTCGTGCTCCTCCCTGTGACACTTGACCGGAAGGGAGCAAATTAATATCTCCCTTTGAGAATTCGCGTAAACCGGAATGCTCAGCGTGTCGTCGGAATCGTTGCTTCGCAAATAGTCGCCCATTACTTTGTTGTCCGAACTATCCCGTGTGCAGTTTTCGGGCAAGAATGCAATTTGGCAGCTCGGTGCAGCCGCAACGGATGCCGCGTTTGCGTCCAGGTCCACCAAAGTACCGTTCTCTATTAATGCACCTGCGTTTCAAACAGTTAACATCGTTTACCATACGTGGATGAAAATTAATCTCTACTCTGACTCTTAGAATTACGTTCAATTTGTTCACACATGTCGATTTTGTAATTTAATAGGACGTACGATTTTTTAAGATTCAATTAATCGACGTGGTTACCTGATATTAGAAGTCCCTCGATGATAAACGATATCTTCCACTCTTCGTTTCTACGATTCTCCAACCAATTCACGCGAAGTCGAAGGTTCTCCAAAGGTTGCTGCGTTTCTCTCGCAGTGTGTTGTTTCAAGACAGTTAGAAACGCTCGTGGCCTGGCCAATCGCGATATATTCACTATGGATGAGGAAATCGACAGCATGGACTCGAGGGCTTGGTACCTGGACATTAGCCCTTTAACGAAAGGCAAAATTTCTTTGGGTCCACATTCCCACTCTTTCATCCAGCGTGTTGGAGTCTATACAGACAGATTAAAAATATTGTATGCCTGTAATTTTATAGAAGGAAATTACAATAATTAATGTTACACCTTAGAATCCTCGAAATGTAGAATATCAACGTCCACTCGAACAAGGTTCAGCGTCTTCTTAGTCAAATTCATTTCGTCGACGAAGAAACGTTCCAGCGTGTTCTTCTTCCTGTCGGTTTCTATGCTGGACGATCCAAAGATGAAACCATTACGATCGATCAATTCCTTCAGGTCTCTTTGTACCTGCGATTCCGTCTTCTTACTTCTTTCGTCGCTGCCCGATACTTTGATCAGAACGCCTGCGAACAATCACGCAAACGGAAACTATTATTATTTGTAATGCTTATACAGACTGTTCTGTAGCATGCGGGACTAGATTCTACACGTGAAAATTGTAAAAAAAGTTCTATCCAACCTTGCATTCGAGTTTGGTACCACCAACTTTGTCACTTCGTTGCCCTTACCTGTGACTAATGCTTCCCACATTCTTCTCATTTAAATTACCTAGTGTCTTTATTAGTAATCTCCCTAATTATCTCTAATTATGTCTCAGAATTTCGAACTCAACCTTTGAGATGCGACAAGGCAGCCTCAGCAGCTCCCCTTTCCCAAGCCCTATGCGCGTTAGCAGGCAGTCCAAAGCACTCTTTGGGTGAGTCGCTGTCAGGCAGCTGTTCCAACGCCTTGAACGCGTCCTCGAACGATCTTTCAGACATCCTCAGCGTGCCAGCCAGCTTCCTGCGGCCCTCGAACACCGCGGAGGACCAGACGTCGCGAACGATCGAGCACAGAGCTCTCGTGTCGTAGTCGTCCTGAAGCCTACCGCCGTAAACGGCGACGTCCAACAGCCCCCTGCCAGTCTGCCAGCTTCCGTCCCTGTCCTTGTCCTTCCTCGAAGACATGTTCTTGACGACCAGCTCGTAGGCAGCCTCGAGATCGGACTCGTTCCACTCGTAAGGCCTGATCCAGCCTTGGGGCACGAACTTCCGTCGCTCTTGAAGCGTGGCGTGGAGCCAGGACAGCAGAACGCTCCCGGGTACGTTCGCGTCGTTTTGCTGCTTCTGTTGGAGCTGCTGGAGAGACCTCTTCACGTTCCTCTTGACGCCTTCCGGCGGCTCGTACGCCAGCTTCAAACAGAGGCCCGCCAGGCTGGGGTAGAATCCTAGACACTCCTCGGTGGTTAGCCAGATCCTCGTGGCAGCGTTCTTGTTGGTCGTGCACATCGGTGACCGTAGAAGACTCTCCAAACGGGGCAGCCAGTTTAGGGCGAGGTGCAGGTTGCTCAGAAGAATCCAGCTACCGTTTCTGTTCGATTATCATTAGGGTTAGCTATTGAAATCGTACGTTTGAAATCGGATTGGGAAGATACGTTACTTGCAAGCACTTTCCAGCGCCAGTTCAGCCTGAGCAACTTGGCCCTGGCCCAAAGACACCTCCACGAACCCAGTGGCAGACGCAACCTGGTTGTTGGTCAACGATCTCAGCTCCGAGCCAGGGTCCGCTCCCGGCGATAGGAGCAACAGCACAGGATTCGAAGATTCCTGCTCGGCCACCTTACCCAGGGACCACTGCGGAGGCGCCAAGTCTTTCACACCTTCGAAAAATATTTGTGGGATATTGTTATACATTAAATGCGTGCTTGAATGTTTGGTTTATGAAACAGACTACGTTTTAATGAAGGCCAGTGAAAATTAGAGTTGTGAGAGAATTGAGAGAGTTTTGAAATGTATTAAGGGTTCAAAGTTGTGTTCAAATCCTACATATTTGATCATGAAACGATTTTACCTAGTACTTCTGCAGCCAGTTTCGAAAGAGCAGTGTGCAGGTAGTCCGGACGAAGGGTCTTTATGATCAAAATTTTCTGGAACGTGGTCAGCCCGGTTTCGGCATAAATGTTGCTGACGTCGTTCAGCCAGGCTGGCTTCATTCTTATGACTATCTACAGGGAAGAGAAACGTTTCACGCGAACCGAAAAGTGGTGTTATGCTTGAAATCGAATCGAGAATTATACTTGAGGCAAGGATGACACCAAAGCTCGAACGGATAGGCGGCGTTCCTCGGGTACCCACTCGGGCACTCTGTAATCGGGATCTTCGTCATCGTCCAATACCACTTCACCCAACAGGAAGTTCCTCTCGATGTCCGTCACTGAATGCAAGGAAAGCGCCAGCTGCAACGCCAAGGGTAGTCGATGCTTTCTGTACACGGCGTTCGCGCAGTAATACAGGGTTAAACCTATTAATCTGTGTCGAAAATATGATTGAATAGCGTACAACGGAAACGGGATATTTTAAATTACGAAAATATTAGTGACTCGCCGTTTTTCGATCAGTTTATCCTGTTCTTTCTTGTCCTGGGAGAGTATCGAGGATCTATAATCTTCCGCTTGCAAATAAATATCGGTGAAAGCTTCCGCCGAAAAGACGTACAGCGGACTCAAGGCTGTCGAGGCCTTCACAGTCTTGTACAAGCCAGCTGCGAATTTGGCTAATTTCTCGTGTTCCTTGGCTCTTCTGAATGGAGATACAAAAATTGTATAAAAATAAAAGAACAGTGAGAAATTAATTCAGCGAGCGCAGAGAAAAACGATCGTTATGGTAATATCGTTGCTAACCATTGAATGGTGCATTGTCTGTCCGATAAATAACCGAACTGACGCTGCGAAGAGCGAAACAATGGTCGTATCGGAACAAACCATCTTTTCTTTTTGTTTGAAATATATCCCCCCTGCGTCGATAAAGCACGGGGATCGATCAAGTAATGAACTATTTCTGAGGCTCTTATTTCAGAATTGCCTCGAGTACTCTTATCGCGGCGACTTTGATTGCTTTATTATCGTCGTATCGGATCCCTTTCATCAGGATTCTCAATTTACGAAACAGAGAATAATCTTATTACCAGATTCTATCGAATCTAAGAAGTTTTCGTTGGTTTGTTCTCACGCAAGCTTGGTCATCGGTTAATGAGCGCATTCTGAAACGAGCATCTATCACTTGTTCACATTTCTAATTAAAACTTCGCGATATAAATGTATATGATTCTTTCACCGAGGAGAATGAGAATCGAAGGCATTATAAATAATGATAAATTCTTGGTACTGTGTTTTTCTAATCCACGTAAAAAGGAAGATAGAGACAAATTGAACAGATTAAAGAGATTCATTATCGACTATGTTTCCAGTCGAAAAGACTTTTGTCTACCTGGTGACGTCTTCCAAGCTCCGTCGACTCTCCTCGAGGGCCAGCGCGATCTCTTTGGCTTTCGACTGAGTGGCTTCCAACGACGACAAGAGCCCGCCCTGAGATCCTTCAGACTCCTGGAGGAGATCTTGACCTTTCGCGGTGGCCAGCTGCGCCAACAGATCCAATCTGGCGGTGTCCCGTTCGCCTGATAATTTTTCTTCGCGTTCCAGCGCTTCTTTCCTCTGCGTCGCCAGCTCCGGCGTCTCCTTCAACAAAACCTGTCGGGGTAAAGTAATTAATCTCGACCGTCTCATCGATCCTTTCCAATTTCAAAACGATCCAATACCGTCGTAAACGAAAAAGAGTACAAAACAAGACGCGAAGCGAGCAAAGATCCATAACTATTAACGTAAACTGACGCGGAGATTCAATTTTCCTCACCCTTTCGACAAATCTTTCGGCGAGGCTCTTCGAGCCGGCCCCAAGGGCGATCTTGAACAAGACCGCGTCAACTTCCCTCGGAAAACCATCCAATTTGTCGCGTCTGGTGGCCAAGAAAAGTTTGAAACCCTGCGGAGCCGGCAAAGTTCGCTCGCCGAGCCTCAGAGGACGTCTACGTAACAGTGGCAATAAAATCGAGGGAAAGTCCACCAGTTCCTCCACCAACAAAGGTTTCCCGAAACGCACGGCGAGCTCCAGGGTAGTCAGAAATTTCGCATCCTCCGGTTTCGTGGTTTCCATCCTGGAGCCGATGTTGTTCTTCAGCCACGAGACCGCCACTCCCGATGGGTCCACGAATACGGGGACCAACGGGCCCCTGAGGGCGCAGGAAGCACCCACGAGACTTCCGGTGTCCGCTGGCAAACCCTGCGCCCGCCACAGCAATCTCTCTCGCTCTGTGATCAATAGCTCGATTGCCAACTTTTTCCATTTGTCTTCCCTCCCGGGATCCTGCGATTCATTATTTAACGTCACCGTTCACCGCAATTCCGTGCCACACTTCAAAGATTGAACTTTATCATTCGATAGTTGAAAAGTCTAATAAACCTCGATGCAAAAGGTAAAGAATTAAATTTGAATTATAAAAGTACCCAATGATAAATATGGCGGCTATGAAAATTATTGGGAAGTCTTTAATTAACTATTAGATTGTGAAGAGTAGACGCTAAAATATAAGGAAGTTTGTGAATGTTAAATTGCTACATGCCTCGTACACCAACAACGACGCCACATTGGCAGCCTCCACGTCCAGTTTCTCCTTTCTGTCAGTCAGTTCCTCCAGCTGTGCTTGCCAATCTCTGTGTTCCGTGTCCAACTTCTGCAACAACGCTCTAGCAGTTGCTAGTCTCGCTTCAGTGGCCTCAGCACGCAATTGTAGTCCGGCTGCGCCTCTAGAACGCTCTGCAAGTTCCTCCTGAAGCTGTGCCACGCGACTTTCGACTGTGTTCAGTCCAGCTTCCAGCTTGCCAATCTGAGCTTCCGCGGCTGACAGACGCCTGGAAGCGTCCAAGACGTTCACTCACCGACGTGGGTGGATATGATTGCAATATCTTAGCTTTCTTTACATTGGACTATTTTTTTTTGTGAGTGGTTTCTATTTCCAGAAAGCAGTTCATAAGTCTTGTGTTATTTTTAAAAACAAATCCCTTAGCCTAACCAAGGATCCGGATATAATTGATTTTTCAATCATTCAACGAAAACTACGCTCGACAGAAACAAAAATAGAACTATCCTCTTTCATTTGGAACGTACTCAGCCAGTAATCGTTGTTCCCTCTCGAGAGGCGCGACCTGCTGAATGATCCGACCGTACTGCAGATTCGCCAGGACCCAGGCAGCCAACGGAGCCGCTGCCACGGATGCTCTTTTCGCGGTTTTCTCCTCGAAGCTCTCTGGCCGCTCCTTGACCAACTTGGCAACCGCGTCCAAGCTGGACGACGTGCTTCTCCTCGCGTCCCAAGTTCTAATAGAAAGATCTTTTATGTATTTGTACGGAAAGCCGTGCAACGAGGACGCTCACCTAATCTCGTCTTTGATCCCGCGTTTCGCCAGGAACGTTTTCATGCTGTTCCAAGACGTGTCTTTTATTCCCATTAATCGAAGAACGCCCTCGAGGACGTCTCGAACTGGTGCTGGAGGCGCTCTCAACGAACGGACCTCCGCCAACGCGTCAGCGCTGATACCTGCTACTGCTTGCGCAGCTTGTTCGACCAGAGGCTCGACCTTGCCCAGTTCCCCTTCGATATCCGCCTGTACGATCAAGTATCTACCAACGATTCCTAAAAATCAACCCTACTCTTACCTTTCTGCGCGCCAGTTCCGCGCTCTCCCGTTCAGTCTCAGCCTTCAAGTTGGTCATCTCTCCTCTCTGTCCGGTGGCGCCTCTCATGGTGGCTGTGATCTGCTCGAGAGCCGCGTTTGCACGTCCTTGTTCCGCCTGTGCAATTACAATTAAAAAAATACGATGCAAACAACATGAAATGTGGATCTTTAAAAGGTACCTCCAGCTCCTGACGCTGCTTCGAGACTTCGTCCTCCAGTTTGGCGACCTGCTCGCCAGCTTCCTTCAATCTGCCTATCCCAGCCTGGAGGCTGGCCACCTTCTGCTCCATTTCCTCGCTCCAGGCGACGCGCAGGTGCTTCCAAGTGTGCACCATCGCCAAGAACCGTGCTGGAGCTCGTTGCTGTCGCGGAGCCTGGAGATGAGCCTTGACCATCGCCTTCACGCCAGGCAGCGTCTCCTCCGCGTCGTCGACCTCGATGCCGCTTTGAAGGTTCGCCAGCTCGATCAACGGGACCTCCCAGGACCACCATTCGCTGCCCAGACCTGACCCGATCAGGGCACAGTGCCTGAGGAGCCCTGAACGCGACAACCAGGACGATCTTACTTCTCCGGTGTCCACGATCATCGCAACTCGAAGATAATTGCGTAGACCTGCGACCAGGGATGTTTCAAAACACTCGGTGAACTTTTGTTGTTTGGGTAATTTCAGCTTTGGGATGTTTTGTTCGTTTTATTGATCCTAGAAGACTAATTTAAATTTTCAACAAACTACACAATGCACTTAATATAAAAAATACTTAAAGTAAGTAAATTATTATATTTAGAGGTTCAGACAACCCTCTGAGAAGCTCATCTCATTAATTCTATTAATAAAAATGTGAATTTTCGGTCTAATCATCACTGTATATGACTGTATATTTTTGTTCGAAACGAAGGCAAATTCGAACTGAATCTTGAAAAGTAAAAGTGCCAGACTATATTTGAACCAGCTCCACTGTAATAAACTCATCAGTTTACATTGAAAATAATAAATTTGCACGATTAAGAGGACGATAGACGATTTATTCGTCGAAATGATTTTAATTCTCGAGAGAGGGGAATGTTATGAATGAAATTGGAACGCGATGGAGGCGATGTTAAATGGCGGGATTATTGTCGTTCGAATGGCGGTCGTTTCGCTTTCGAGAAACCATGATTGGGTGCTTACGGTGGTAGAGGTATTGTTCCAAAGTGCCCGAGAAATCTTCTCTCCTGGCCACGTCCGCCAATGGCGCTATTAAGCCGTCGAGTTCCTCCGCTGTAAATAGTCCTGGTAGCTCTCCTCTTGACACTATTGCACTCGCCAGGACAGCCAATCCACTCTCTCTCATGTGGTGCTCCTCCAGCAAGAGGAGAGTCGGTTCACCGTCGATCCCAGCAGCCTGAACCGCAGTTTTCATCGAGGCCCGACCACGCCCTGAACAATCCGTCCTTTATCTTTCCAAAATATGAATTTCCTTCGTTAAAAATCGTATCCCATACTATACCAGGCCCGGAGTCCACCAAACGCAGGGTGGAAAAGGTGGCAGCGAGTCTCACGGCCGACTTTCTTCCGGCTCCGGGTCGTCCAATTAAAATTACGCCCCTCAGATTGGTCCCGAAAGCCCAGCTCAGACCTCGGGAAAAATTAGAAATTGAATTTCTCGTATTCTAATTAATATATGAAGATTGCTCGTGATTTAAATCAATATTACGACCATTCTCAATCGTTGGGGAATGCAGAAATTTATTTTACGAAATTAGTGATAAAGCGCATAGAGAGGAGGTCGATTGCAGCAAGAACGTTTACGGCGAGCGTAATCTTGTTAAATTTACAAAGTGGTCCGATAGGATTAAACCGCCGCCGGATTGAGCTCGTTTTCAAAATAACATAAAATTAACTCGATTCAATACGCGTACCGGCCACTGTGCGCAACAGGTGAGACGAAATCGACGCTTGCACGGGATCGCCTTCCCTGGCGCATCTCGCTGCAGCATTAATTATCTCCTTCGTCCATTGTTCCTCGCCCAACGGTAATAACCCGGTATTCCCGAGTTTCCATATGTACACGTCGTTACCAGGTATTTGTGTCCTCGGTGCTTTCGACAGGATTATCGATTCCCAGCGTGACTGATCTCGCGACGCCAGTCTGACCAAATTAAAATCGCTCGATGATCGATGGTTAAAAAAATACATTAAATGTGTCTCCCAAAAATTAATCAAACTTGTCGTTTCTATCTTAAGATTTTGGGAGTAGATGAATATAGTAATCCTGTATTTAAACAAAGTTATTTTAACTAAAAATTTGTGATACGAGTTCAAATGTCGAGAGCTTTCCATTTACAGTGATTCCGATAGTCGACTCGCGGAGAGATGTTACCTAGGATGGAACAACCGTTGTCCAGCGTCCAACAAATGACGCGTAATGTCTGCTTCATCTTCCGGAGTGGGATAGTACTTTAAACTGTCTGCCCAGGAAATCAGATCCTTGGGAGTCCACTCGATGGACGAGCCACGGGAGGATTTCATTAACTCGAAAGCTTCCAGCATGGAGGGCGTCATCTGGGCGATCCAGGATTCGATCAGTACATCGTTCCCCACCAAGGAGTTTTTCAGGTGCAGCTCCAACACTGCTACGATGTCCTTCGCGCTTGGATACCTAGGATGCAGAACGTACAACCGCGCGAAAAAATAAAATAACAGAAAACGTACTTAAAACATTTAATTCGATGAAATAAAATTGTATCTTAGACGATGTACGAATTAACAAACGAAACCGCGATGGGAACCGAGTTCCAGTTTATTTAAAAATACTCACGGCAAATAGTGAGTGGATAAAAGTGCTTCCAGCCTGGGATGCAATCTAGTGGTTGCATCAGCTGTGCATACAATGGTCAAAGGAACTATGGCGAATTCAAGATCCTCCTCGTGGAATCCTCCTTCTTGAAGCAGCTCTCGCACCAGCTCCTAATTTAAATAAATAATATATTTCTTTCTGCTTTCCCTTTTTCATCTTCTCGTGCAAAAACTGTTTTTCTACTCTTTGCGGAGGATTAATTATTAACGACAGTACTTGAAGGTCCTTGGAAGCCAGATGCAAATCTTCCAAAATCAGAATAACTCTGGATCCACTTCTGGGCTTGTAGGTCCTCCCGTGAGAAGATGAGTTCAGTTGCACGCAGCCCCTTTTCAATTTTGCGACCAAATCCTGCGGCCCGTAGAGGGAGGATCCTTTTATCAAAGTCGAAGGCTCGTTGCTTCTGACAGCAGAGAGTACAACGGATATTAGGGTACTTTTCCCGCAGCCCTCTGGACCTCTTATCATAATAGGTTGGTTGTCCCTGATCCACGGCAAAACAGACGACAAGGCCCCCTTCATAGTGCCTGCAAACGTAATGTTTATCGTTCCAGGAAAAGGGGCGAGGATAAATTGGATAAAGGCGAATGCAAATAACTCGTTTCGATCGTTTTAAATTTAACGGAACCATAGTATCGCGATACCTGATAGCGAAACAGGACCATCGTCCGTGTCTGTTGATTGATCAGCATCACCGACAGCCTCCAATCGATCCGTATCCCCATTGTACAGCACAGCGCTTGGTTTCTGCGGATTTGGACACCTGCGGTTTCGAACAACAAACTAATCCATCAAAGGGACGAAATTGTATTCAAATAATAGTGGACGAATATATACAACTCCCATCGATCCGTCGATAATGAACTGGTTTAGTTTCAGTAAATTAGCTTTCTCTTAATTTTTAACAGAACAGATAATATGGATAACGCGAACAACGAGCAACGCATAATAAATTGTATCGATGATGACTGACGCAAACAAGAAACATGAATATTTATAACGTGTAACGAGGATAATGATACCAATCTTATTTGCACGATGATCTAGATTAGTGTCACTGTGTATTTATATATTTCGTACACAGGATGTACAAATGGTGTATTACAAATGTTATAAAAATGTATAATTAATCCGTATCACTTTGGAAAGCACAGCTACGCGATTTGCAACAAGTTTGCATCGGTTTGAAGTTCGGTTTGCGACGGGAAAACGTCGATGAAGGCAAATAAAAACGTAAAGGTGT
This sequence comes from Colletes latitarsis, assembly GCF_051014445.1. NCBI lineage: Eukaryota > Metazoa > Arthropoda > Insecta > Hymenoptera > Colletidae > Colletes > Colletes latitarsis. Next base: position 48,844,142 of record NC_135134.1, read on the forward strand.
TACGCTTACCAGCAGTCGGTCGATTGGTAAACGAAACGTGCCAAATCGTCTCTGGGCCTTTCATCCCCTATCTGGCTGCACAAAGACGCGAGTAGAGCGTGAGAAGCCGCGGTGTGAGTGCGAGAGCTCTTTAAATGGCAACACGCGGAGTCCATTAAACCGGAGGCCGAGGAAACGTCAGCGTTGATCTTCAAACATTCCTCGATACAGGGACAAAGGTGGGAATTTGCGAGCTCTTTCGCCGCCTCTGGCAGTCCTCTCAATCGCGACGATACCAGCAAAGAGCTGGGGCTAGTCGAGCCCAAATGAACCACCCCTAATCGCGAAACGGTGGCTGGACTCGCGCCGGCTAGCTTATGGGTCTCGAAAATGAACCTGTTTAGAAATAAATGCACGTAGAATAGTATTCTAACGTTTAAATGTGAAGCATCGACCCCTTGCCTCGTGGAAACCCTCATAATAGAATTGCATTCGTTATTATTCCTAATGTTTCATGATTTTTATTAATCTCTCAGTGGCCTGTGGCGGAGTAGATTGAACGTCTGTTCCGGACAGTGAAAAATTCAATGCCTGATTATGACGCGTTTATATTACAGAAAACGAGTGGGAAAAGAAAAGTAATATATAAGTGGTGAGAAGTGTACTTTGTTCCAGAGCCAAGTTTCACGCCCACGCCGTTAGGTAAGGTCAGTAATCGATTGTCGTCCAGAGCAGAGTTCAGAGCCTCGGCCCAATCGGGTTCCACGTCGCCGTTCAGGATAATCCAAGTCGTCGATTCACCGGCCGATGCCACGAAGCTCGACAGCAAACCTTCCTTCCATTCTCTGATTCGTCCAGACGAAGAATTAAATATTATTAAATAGCAAAATCAAGTTAAAGATATATCTATAACTTTGGGCACCGATGATCGTCATTTTCCTTAACTAACGCGGATCAAGGGCAATCTGTTTCTCGTGCACGCCAGACCCATTATCAATCAAGCATCATAAACTAGAATCGCTGGGCAGCAGTATGGTACATGTGTCCGTGCACAGCCATGCATCACTCTGGTCATTAGTCACCCTGGACTAATTTTCGGGATTCCCAGGACAACGTTTGATGGAGATACGGTAGATATCTCCTCGTCAAGAAATACTGCGCTATGTTTGCAACAAATTTGTTCCTATCGATTCGAAATTATTGCCAGTCCCTTCTTATTTTATTTTTATTTTCAGTCATTTGCTAGAGTAATGGTTGAAATCATTTTTTAAATACACTGTCTTCAGGAATAATTTTCCTAGGAGATGCTTTCGAGTCAATAACGAAGTTGATTTATAAAGAAATATTAACGACGCTACCTGGTTTCAGGATCGATGCGCCCGAGAAGCCTGGATTTCGGCATGGCGCCAGGATAGACGTGAAACTCGACGACCGTTTCTCCAATTTTCGTCAGCGCGTCGCACAGCAGTTTCCTGATGGTCGTTTTGCCGCTTCCTGGCGGGCCGACGATCGCCACGCCGGTTCTGCTTTTCAATTGATCGTTCAATTGAATGCACCTGTTGGCGATCTCCTTGCCCAGTTCTTGGTCCTCGCAAAGCTCGAGCAAAGCAGTCTGTAGATCTCGTCTGTCGATGAAAGTGGAGGACGAGGGATTTGCTCTCGGGAAAACGTCTTCTAACAGCGACAGAAACTTCGACGTGTCCTCCTCCGTCAATTTAGGCAACGTGGAAGCCCTGATCGCGGCCACTAATCTAAAAATCAGAGTGAGAAGACTCTGTGAGGAAGAAGTCGAGAATTTTGTCAAAAATAAACGAATCAAAGGCAATCACGAGACTTCCTAACAAAGTATTTCCAACAGAATTGGAAGAGAAGCAACCTGCTGGTCTCGTCCAAGTCAGCTCCCGTGGGAATCGCGTCGAGCACGGATCTGAGGGCCCTGAGGCCCCAGTCGTAGTGTGGCTGATTGGAAAGAAGGATCTCCGCGGTGTCCAACGTTTCCACGAGCTGCACTGCGAGGGTGGAGGCGTCCAAAAATCCAGCACACTCCAACAACGCCTTCACTATGTCAGATCTGTCGGGATGAGCCATTCCGATCGGTCTAAAGAGTCTGGCCAAGGAATCCGGAAGCTTGCGACGACCACCGTACTCGATCCCGGCGGGATTCATCGTGATGAACACGCAACAGTGCGGGTCAAGGTTCACCTTCTGGTCGTCCAACAAAACTTGAGACGCACCGTCGCGGACAGCTTCTTGAAGGGGTCTGACCAACATCGCCACGGCGCTGAGCGTCTCCTCTTCTAGACGATTAAACTCGTCGAAGCAGCCCCATGCACCAGCTTGTGCTAGACCACCTAGGATCCGTCGCATGCTACCAGCGTCCATTCCTGATATCGACATTTTTGTAATCAGCAGTATACGGATTCTTTTGATACGGAGATCAAAGAGAATAACCTCGAAAGTTCGTTTTTAATTCGATTTATAGAGCATTCTTTCCAGGAGTATACTGGCAAGAAATATTCATGAATGTTTTAACGCGTGGAAGTAGTCGGTGTTCGGTTTTAGACCCTAAAAATCGATTCGCGAACGTTTTATTCTTACCTTCGTCGCAATTGAAAACTAAAACCAGCCTGCCAAGAATAGCTCCCAACGCTTTGACGCTTTCGGTTTTTCCAGTTCCAGCTGGCCCGGTTGGGCTGCCGCCCAAACCGAGTTTCATAGCCTGAGCGAGAGCCAGGAAACACCTTTCTGTCAACGGCGTTTGAACCAAACCTACTGCCGCCCCTTGGTACTCGAAACGGTATGGAAATTCCGCTCCGGCACAACGCACTACCGGTCCTTTATTCTACGGGAACAAATCGCTTCTTGAATTACCATACACTTGACCCCCTAACTCTAGAAAAGCGCGGACTCGTGGAAAATGCACCGGTTAAAAAGCCTACAAATATTTGTGCTGGTTTAATGCATTTACGAAACCATTAGGTCGTCCCACAATTTGATGCCGTGTTTTATAGTAAACGAGTAAACATCGTAAACGTTCTATATTATAATTTGTTGGTTGTTAAATTTAATGTAAGTAATATTTTATTACTTTGGAAATTATTTGATAATTAAAGTTCCAAAAAAACATAGAAGGTAGCAAAAATTATAGTAGTTGGTATGCTCATTGGATAGAGGATGAAATGCCCTTTAAAATGAGCGTTTGTGAGAGTCGATAGCTTTATTAGTTCCGGAGATATGAGGATTTTAATTTCAAGTCGATGCGGTGGCTAGTTCCGGAAATATAAGGGTCCGAAGATTGTTTACTTTTTCGCCGCGGCCTTGTCAAGGTCGTTGACCGCGCGCGCACATTGAAAAAGTAGGTCAGTCGGCCAGACGGTCACGAGTCACGTGCGAGAAAGAGAGGTCCGGCGCGACGCGTCAGACGAAGACAGCGATAGTCGAATTAAAAAAATTACCCCTTTACATAAATTGCGATATCTCGAAAACAGAAAGTCGGATCGTCAAAAACCAAAAACCATTTTAAAGGGGAAGCTTTGCCGCTTCTGACAATACCTCAATAATTAATAAAACACTAGTAGTTTCGGAACTGCACGCGTCTAAAGTTTTAGTATTTTTAATACGTTTTCCTGGACTTTCGTATAGCGGACAGCGAGATGGCGTTCGTAATTGAAAAATTACCCTTTCATTTAAATTACGATATCTCGAAAACGAAAAGTCGGATCGCCAAAAACAAAAAACCATTTTAAAGGGGAAGCTTTACCGCTTCCAACGATGGCTCAATAATGGATAAAGCACTAGCAGTTTCGGAACTACACGCGTCTAAAGTTTTAGTATTTTTAATACGCTTTACTAGACTATTGTAGGACGGGGAATGTGACAGTGGAAATAGAGCAAATCATTTTAAAAGGGAAGCTTTGCCACTTCTAATGTTGACTCAGTTCTGGAACGACCTAATATTTTCAACTCCTGTTTGTTTAGCGTTAGTAGCAGTTTCAAAGATATGTAAATGTATCCATTTACATAAAATGGTCTCTGCATGGAACAATAATCTTTATTCATTAAAACTGGGAGAATCTTACAGTTCTGTAGCTTCTGAGCTGTCTCTGCCAGGCCCAAACGGTGCTCTCCTCCTGCAGGGTGACGTTCAGAAGATTCCTAGCTACCTCGAGGTGGTGAACAGTGTCAAGGAGGAGGCCGCGCGCTTTCAAAGCAGTCAATTTGTCACCAGCATCCTCCAGCCCCCTGTACCTAGCCCTTTGTGTCTCCAGATATTCGACGAGGTTCTTCAAAGACGAGCGACCTTCCTTCAACGCGATCTCGCATCGTTCCGTAAATCGAATTCTTTCCGCCAGTAGCAGAACCTTAACAGGCGTCGCGTTCGTTACAGTTTCTAAAGAACTCGGAAGCAGATACTCCAAGAAATTATACAGAGGAGCGAAAAATGTTTTTACTTGAGTCGGATAGGACGACGGATCCGGCGTCGTGTCGATCAAGCATTTCTCCAAGCCTTGACGAAGAGCGTTTTTCATCCCCTCCTCGAGATTACTCAGCCATCGCGGTAATGGATCGCGGAGGTCAACGGGACTGGATAACTGCAACGTTTCACCTTCTGGCGATACAACAGCTGTCAGTCCATTATCGTCCTTTATTATTGATCCGACGCCCTGGTATAATTTTGGTAGATGAGCCTCCAGACCGCGGCCGTTGGCTGACACTAATTCGAGGAGATCTTCGTCGCTTAGGAAATACAGGCGCGGGTAGGACGACCGTTTCTCCTGAAAGTTCGAGTAGAAGACAAAAACGTGCGTTATAACAGACACAGACAGCTCTCTGCAATTACACGGGCGAAATATTTGTCTGAAACAGACTCTGTGATACCTCTAAGTACTCGTCGAGGCTTCTCTGACACCTATCGAGGAGATCCTTCAAGTTTGTGAAGGCTGTAATAGGGAGCCTCCTTAAGGACGACAGCCTCGGATCGCGAGACACTTCTCCCATGAGATACCTGAACGTTTGTTCGAATTACTATAAGCAACCTTTGAGTATTTATTTGAATACAAATCTAATACTATTTTTGAAGCGTAATTTTCATGAAAAATGTCCCCATCGATCACCTGAATTCTTTGTTGGCCCTGGACCATCTCCCAGTGTCATTCGGGGCTGCGCCCCCTTCGTAAACCGGTTCCAAGTAAACCCATTTCCTCTGAATGGTGCTCAGGATCTTTATTCTCTCCTCGACCTCCGAAAGTCCGCTTTCACAACGAGCCACGCGGGCAGCGAACCTTTCGTAGCCAGCCGCCCCCTTCGCACCCTCCAACAGCAGTCTCAGTTCACCTTTTCGTTAACGAACGTAATTAGTTTACCGCGTGCCTCTTTCTCTCTCGGTAAATTACGAAAGCCTGGTGGGCTGTTTCTGAAATGGAAAAATACGGTTTACCCGCTCTCGCTAATAGGGTTCCATATTCCTCGACGAGAAGGATATTAGCGTTCTTGCTGTCCTTTGAATCTTGTAGTTGAAAATGAGCCGACGCCTCCCAGGATTCGAGTTCCATCAGCCCTTGGCGTATACCGCTCTCTGCCGCGGCTCTCTTTGTTGTTTCCTGGGAGCAAAGTACACGCGAACGTAATTAAAGGGTCCGGGAATGAAAGGGGAAACGTCAAGCTTTTCCATTTAAAAATTTATTTCTCGTTGCAACGTCCGCAAAATAAATAAAGCATCGAAAATCCTCCCTCGAACCGCAACGACTTTGGCTACAGTTTTCACCGTCGCGTTTTGCAATCTCGAGCGGGATCGTGCAATTAAACCTTTAATCGTCACCTTTATCTTCTCGGCGTGTTCCTGGATCTTCCCCACGGAATGGAGCAAATGTCCCAAGGTAATATCCCTCGCGTTCCTGACGTCGTTCAAATTCAGAAGCGGCTTCAATTCGCCCCAATGTTCCTCCGCAATTTCGTCCCCACGGAGAAGCTGCAGCCACTCGATGGCGTCTCTGACCTCGCGTACCTTTCTGCCAACGGACGTGTCCATTTCTATGCTATCCTTTCGATCCATCGACTCATCCTTAAACTGACCCTTCAGCTGTACGCGTATTCTACTCTCCCAAGAATCCAACCAGTCGTGAAGCCTGGGCAATCTCCTTCTCGCCACCGTCCACTCTTCCTCCTCTTGGTTCTTCAGTTCCTCCAAAAATTCGGCCTGAAACCGACAGTTGGACTCCTCCACGTCCAACTGCAGCTCCAGCTTCTTCATGTTCTCCTCGTTGTTCTCCAAAATGTCGTCGGTGCTTAGCTCGACTCTTCGACAGTCGACGTTCAGAGCGTCCAGCTGCTCCTTCAGGTTCGTCCATCTCTCCCTCATGGATATGATCCAGTCTAGGGCGAGGATCTCCGGCTTGGAAGACCATTTCGTTTGCCATCTTTCCAGCTCGTCTCGCAGAGCCACCGTTCTGTGACGAAGATTCACTTTGGCGTCTTCAAGTTCACGAGCTACGACCGCCTTGTGACGCTCCAAACGATCGGCCAAGTCTTGCCAGGACGTGTACGCTGCGCTGACGCCTATTTTAATTGACAAAAGCAAATTTTTAAGAAAAATCGTCAGGTTGTAGGTGGAGAAATTTTTCAGCGAAATTAAAAATTTTTAGATCGTTCTGAAAAAATTATTTTTAGTTGCGAGGGCTTATTACAGTCATTTTTGGTGAATAGACATACCCCCAAAATCTTACGCATTTTCCAGAAAAGAACTGTATACTGTAATTCTTTGCTTGTAGATGTAATTTTCTTTTTCCTGCTTCTTGTTGCGTGGAATGTTATCCAATTTACTCTTTGAAATTGTATTCTTACTAATTTTGAAGTCGGAGGGAACTGTAGGACCTCTACGACCTAGCTTCTGAAATATTGATGAGGGTGAGGATATTACGTAATCCCACCACCATCGTAAGACTCCACCCCAACTAATTTCTGAAAGATAGACGTGGGTGGGAGCCTTACGTATATAATGTATTATGTAATATCTTATTCTCGTCTATGTTCCAGAACACAGGTTTTAAAGCTCCTTCCTGGCGAATGGTCGTTAAATACCTGTGTCAGTGTGTTTAACAATCTCAGTTATATGCTTCTAAAAGACAATAATACTTTCAATGCCTCTTCTAAAGATACAGTGGGGTTCGTGGAAATCAGTCCACGACGTACTATAGACAACGTTTCGTCGTTAACTTGCTAAAAATAAATCTAAGGGTGGGAACATCCTTTCGTAGAAATTCTGATCGCCCATACTTTCGCTAACATTTAAAAAACGTTGTATACGAGATATCGTAAGAGTTTTCCTTCAAGAAATTTCTCTCGTAGCTCCTTCAATTTAGAAAAATGACGTAGTTCGATAATCGTCGAATAGAAAGGGAATAAATAAAATTTATCGAGACTGCTCGATTCTTGCGTTGATAGTATCCGTCGATTACCTTCGAGATTCTCGCTGGTCCAGGCAGCCAATACTTTGGAAAGTCCAGCAATGGCTTCCATCTCTTCAGCCATGCCGGACGACTGCGCTTGGATTCGTTCGTGTGCCTCGTAAGCCAATCCAACCTCTTCCACGCTTCGAGGTCTACGTTCCAGTTCCTTCGAGGCGGAAGAAAGGAACTCCACGATGGCTACCAGCCTCGACGAGGCTTCCACCCTCAGATCGGAGCACAGACGTTCCCAGAATCGACGGGTAGCCGATTCCAAGTCGTTTCTGGTCGTCACCGTGTCCACGCTGACGCACCAAACTCTCACCTCGCCTCCCCGCAGTTTGCCAACCTGATTTTTCGTTAACCGTACGTGAAACTGGCGAACTATTTACGGCAAAGCAAAGTTAGCTGACCTTTTGAGCCCATTGTTTGGAGTCTTTGAAAGCCCTCGTCCATTCTTGCGGCGAGCGTCCTTTCAGTCTGCTCGTTGCAGAGAATTATTAAACATAACATTATATAATAAACGAAAGAAAGAGGTATTTCTGCGTGTTATTGTTTCGCTTCTATTAAATATATTACTGAGAATTAAGTTTCCATTATTGAAATAAGGCGATGTAAAATCGCCAGAGCGAATAAACAGTGCATCGGGTACGCAATTTCTGAATACGTTCCGCCCCTGTAACATAATTTTCCGGCCCCGTACCGTTCAGCGACGTCAATTTTCGCTGGCGCCGCCAGATGCAGCCATTTCATTCTGAGCGTTTCCAGAGCGGAAAGAGCAATTTCGGCCTGCTTGTAGACGCCGCCGAACAGATAGCCGTTTCTTTGAATCAGATCACCGAAGTGTGCATCGGCCGCGTCCCCGACCCCCCTGAAGTTCATCGGGATCGAAAGCGATCGACGTATCGCCGAGTACAATTTCGCGCGGATCTCCTCGAGAGGCGGCCTCCATTGCAAAGATCCGTCCCGAAACGTCAGCTCCACTTTAATATCCGGCAATTTCTTCAATAGCGACGGCAGAGCGCCTCTGCAAAAAATAAAAGGGGGGTGGATGAAAGAAACCGTCCGTTTTATGCAAATCGCCTATGAATATGAAAATTGCACATTATCGCGGACGAAATTGTTTCAAGAACATTCGAAATTCATTAGAAACCAATTCTGCGCGCTTCATTATTACCGATTGGCCAGAATAACACGCGGTACGAACAATTTTCCATCGATTTGCTTCCATTATACTGAAAAGTCTTTTTATTGTAATTTTTTACTTTTCTTTTATCGTGACGAAGTCTAGTCTAACGTGAGAAAATATTCTGTTATATTAAATTCTGTTTCCCTCGCCTGTAAGCTACGTCCAGTGCTTTGAGCAGCTGTCTGTCCCAGTGCAGTTTCCATGCTTTCGTGTTTCCGTATTCAGCTTCCACGGTGTCGACGATAGTTCTCATGCTCATCAGGGCGTCCTTCCAAGCGTTTTGATTCCCAATTAGGTTAACAGTCTCCCCTTTTAATAAATTCGACACCAGGTCTCGCAAAGCGCCGTGCTTCGCGGCCAGCTCGGAATTCTGCTGCGCGAACTTTCTCACCTGCGTTAATAACGATGAAGATACTCTTGAAATTCTCTTAAATATTTTACCAATCCAACAATGTACCGTTCCACGTACTCATTGTTCAAAGTTCCATGCAACTATGAACGCAAATATTTAATTATTGTACTAAAAACCCAATAGTACACGAGAGAAAATATAATATTTTTAATACGTAAAACTTGCAAAAATTTTGCCAATTTCTGCATTTCGTCCATTGGGAGGTACTATAACAATCCTTGTGGTAAATTACCAATTCCTTCAGCCTGGCGGTGTAAGCGTCAACAGCCAGAGGATCGGACCAAACTACTCCGGATTGTTCTTGGACAGCGCGAGCCAGTTCGAGGGCAGTTGTGAGCATCAGTGGCCTCTGGGATGGCACCATGCGATCGCCAATAGTATTGTGGAAGGTCGCGACCTGCTGAAGAGCCCGTGCACGACCCGCCAGAGCTCCTGCCCTTTCCACCAGGTCCCTAACTTCCCTAGGAAGCTCTACTCCTTGGCTCGAAAGCGCCCTGGCTTCTCTTATCAGAGTCATCAGCCTTGGATCGTACGTCACTCGCATCATACTAGTCCCTGTCAACTCCACCACCGCGGAATCGGTGCCCAGAGACAATTCTCTTCTCGCCACAGCGTCCTTCGTCTCCTCCGTCTGTTGAACGAACGCTCCAACAGTGTTTAATTTCCGTAAATATTGCAATCGATTCGTAAAGAAACGTTCACAGTATCAAAACTGTTTATTTGTAAAAAAGGAGACTCGAGTTTCGAGCGTATTATTGTAAGAATCGATTTCTTGAGACGTATAGGTCGCATATAAAATGATTAAAAAAGTTACCCAAGCCTCGAGGAAACTTTGCCGTTTCCTTTCGACGTCTCTCAGGGCTGTCGTTACTTTTGATGAGATTTCCTCGTATCCGGGAAGATCAGCGAGCAGCTCTTTCCCTAATTTGCTTAAACTTTTCAGCCTCGTTTCCGACGACCTGGCAGCTTGAACTTCTTGGAGTATTCTGGGACTGTCTAAGAGATCCCCCGTGTCCGGCCCGGCCAAGCAGCTTTCTTATGTTTAACGAATTATAGAATAAGTCTCGTCCCGTCGAGGTCAGATTTACTGTTTCAATTACCTATGAGGTCCCAGTACGCGGAAAGCAAAGCCTCCCGTTCTCCGCGTAGGGCCCTCTTCAAGCCATCTCTTTTCATCAATTCGAAGTAGCGTCGAAATTCGGCGAGCAGCGAGTTCGGGGTGGTGGCATCGGCGATTTGGGACTTCAATTTTTGGGCAACCCGTTCCTCAGCGGGAACCAAACCCTCCTCGACCTTTCTTCTCAGTCGATTCCAGTCGGTGTTCCTTTCGTCGTCGAAGACGACTGACGACATTTATCAATTGCAAAGTTATCATGTATCAGACTAGAGATAACTTTATTGAGGAAAAATGTTACTTCAGTGCCTAGTAAAATAAACAGACGAATAAGGAGGATACCTCTAACATCGTCGAAGCATTGCATCAAGGAATCCGTGCCAAGTCCAGATCTTTCATTGGCTGTCAGTAGCCTGGTTAATTGTCGATACTGAGCGCGTAACTCGGCAATCTGCCTAAAGGTGACGAAGATTGCATTTTACCGCGGATCAGGAGGAGGAAGAGTCAATTCTGATACCTGAGTCGTACACCGATACGAGAACATCTCTCTGGAATGTGACTAGCGCCCTTCCAGGGATGAACGGAATGATGGGGCCAGAAGAGCGTGGTGAACTGTTCCGCCATGTTCGTCCATTTCTCGCAAATACTCGCGCCGGTCGAAATCGCTTCTACCTTCACTCGATCGTCTACAGTACGCATCTGTTTCATAAATAAATTCATACTCGAATTATGAATAAATTCCTTGATTCCAATATTTTTCTATTACCTCGTCTATCACGTTTCTCACAACTGACACCACTTCATCTCCAACGATATTCAAAAAGGATTTCATGCGTTCCTCAGTGTACACCTGGTCCCCTAATTTCCACAAATCGTCCACGTAACCGGAAACTGCCTCGACGGCATCCTCCACCCCGATCAACCCATCTCTAAAAAATGTAAATTGGACGGACAGAAAGTGACAGGAATCAAGAAGGCTATTATTTCAGGAAGATTCGAAATGTATTGGGTGGCGTGTTTATTGGGATTTGTTTCAATTTTTAGGATACCTAGCCACCGCTGCGCTCTCGAGTTCCGCCCTGATACTCTTCAAACTTTTTACAGCCTCGGCGTAGATCGTTCTGTCGTGGGAACGATTCGCTTCCTCCCATTTCTTCCTCCAGTGATCCTCTTCCTCCTGAACGGAAGCTGCAGCCGACGAACCGAGAAGATTCTCCTCCAGTTTCTTCAAATACGATGAACTGAGCCCAGAGGAACGGAGAGTGGGAGCCCATACTTGTCGAAGGGCCTCGATCAACGCCGATCCTTTGTCGCTTCCGGTGGATGTCACGTGAACGAGCTCGTGAAAATTCTTCTCCGTAACCGGTGCCTCTGTCAACTGCCAAAATCGACAGTATTTCTCGTAAAGAAAGGTAATCGAACTCGAGACTATATTAATATCCAAATACTTTTACTACAAACTGTACTCTGCTTTGATAATCGCTGGTTAAATTATTATCGAAACTATTTCCAAGTGTTCTGTGCAATTCACTACATACTTGGATATTGTTTATCAATATCTCACTCTATCGATAAATTCCAAAACCAGTCGAGTTTCATTTGGAATTTTCGTTTTACCTTGAAGAAGACCAACGTGTTTCTGCCGACAGGTAACTCGTTGCTCAGTTCCAATCGTGTCTGGTCGTCCTCGTCGTCAGCCGGCTGTGCACAGAGGGTTCTGCACGTGGCTCTGTCCAGGAAATTGTCCAGCACCGATTGGCCATTGGCGATAGTCTCCTCGTCCGTCAGAGATACGCCGAAGAAATGGCCCGCGGTGGACACTATCAATGATCTACGTTTGTCGTGCACCACCATTGTTTTTTCTCGCGACTGCAATTTACCTTTACGTGCCGCGAACGGATCCGTAAACGATCACAGACGCATTATGGAGTTTCCACGAAACGCCGACCGTGTGTTTGCCCTTGTCGCGTGGCGATCGTTCCAGTCGTCATGACGACTCGCGGTCAACACAAACCAGCTGTCAGTTAGGCCACGTGCTGGCGAGATAGTAGCTGTCGCGAATGGTCGAAGCGACGTTATCGTATATTCTGCCAATTTTTCACGCGAATTTTTCATTTCTATCGAAAATTATTCGAAGAGATTATTGAGAAATTATCGAGTATTACGATTGGAAATTGTAAAGCTTGTTTTTAAGAAAATATCGATTTCTACGCATTGTGAGTACTCGATAGTCATCGATTTAGGTATTAAAGTAATTGTAGTTTCCGCAAAATGATATACTTTATGGCTCGCGTATCATTTTTGAACCAATTGGACTATTACGCATCTCTGAGAGCGTAGCATGACGATCCACGGTTAGCGCAGTACTTACAACCAATTAAGGAACAATGTAACTGGCAAATAAAACCACGTCACTGGAAAAATATGTAAGAGAAAAAAGATAAACGATCCACTCGTGAATCGACTTCTGACTCAGATTGTTCTTTCGCCTCGTTTACGACGAACGAAGTTATTTTTTAGTATCAGAGTCGAATTAGGGAACTGCGATCACTTTTTTTGATATATCGCGATACCCAGAAATAGATTCGTTAATAATCCATATTTTCTGCTGACGCAGCATGTTATACGCGGAAAATAAGATATCGCGGATAAAAAGTGTCGATGAAAGGTCAACGAAACTTCATTGCGTAACGTATCTGTGATGCAATTGCTTTCGGAAAATCTTTTCTAATTTATAAGTAAAAATAAAACGTCATCGAAGAACATCGATGAAGCATATGAATAACGATATTTAATTGCGCCTTTGACCTAAGGGCACTTATAGCCGGAGTCATATCGGTCATACCCTAGATACGATTTTGTACATCTATAATTGATACAAGTAATAAGAATTGTTCGTTCTTTAATTATGCATTTTCATCGACCCGTTCTAAAAACAGTTGCGGCGAATTAGTACACGATTTGATCGAAATTCTTGACGCTTACCTTTCAAACTATAAAGATAAGCTACAATAAGACGTCCCAACGAGTTGCATGTGTGTCATGTTCGTGACGTTGTATAAATTCTTAATTGACGCGTGACAAAAAATTAAATACGCTCTGCCCCAAATAATTTCGGTAGAAATTTTTCTCAGCAGAGGCCAGTAAAGACAAAGAGTAGCCAGTAGTGGTCGTTATACCACAGACGAGGTATACGAGTAGACCTATCACCTAATGTATTTTTTCGCCCCGATTCTCTAGGGCTCTAGAGCCCAATTACCATCTCACACTATGTCAGATCACGCGTACGTGAGCTCGTGGAGTTTCGGAAACCCGACAAAAGCAAAATGACACATGCCCTCTTTTTCAATTCTCCAAAGTTGCCCAAAGTAAGTTCGGACCGCCTCGTGGGAGTCGAGAGAGAAAGGCTCTTGAACAACTAATATCCGACCTTTCATCAACAGGTCTCCACTGGCCTCTGCTGACCACTGCTGACCACTCCTGGAATTTCTGACAACGTATAACGATGACGACTGGCTACTGTTAGTATCTCCCAGCCTCTGCTGACCGTTGCTGACCACTCCTGTTACTTCTGACAACGTATAACGATTACGACTGGCTACTGTTAGCCCCTCCCAGCCTCTGCTGGACCCTGTTGACCACCGCTTATATTTCTGACAACGTATAACGATTACTACTGACTTCTGCCTGCCTCCGCTGGACTCTGCTGAGCGCTACTGACTACTCCTGATACTTCTGACAACGTATAACGATTACAACTTGCTACTGCCTGCCCCTGCTGGACTCTGCTTGCCACTGCTTGCCACTGCTAGCCTCTGCTGACCACAGCTGACCACCCCTGATGCTTCCGACAACGTATAACGATTACTACTTGTTACTGCTTGCCCCTGCTGGACTCTGCTTGCCTCTGCTGACCGCTGCGGACCACTGCTGACCACCGCTTATATTTCTGACAACGTACAACGATTACTACTGGCTACTGCCAGTCTCTGCTGACCTCTGCCAGCATCTCCCGACCTAAGCTGACCTCTGCCAACATCTCCCGACGTCAGCTGACCATCGCTGACCACTGCTGACCGTTGCTGACAACTTGTGACATGATGTAATATAATATAATATGTTTATATGTATTAAACTTTTCTATAATGTAAATCTATGACAATAAATGATATAATTTCAAAGTATTCAATGTGTTCTCATCATTTTTTACTGTCATTTTCCTCTCCAAATCATTCTCTTACCTATAAGATGCGTACCATCTTCTTCGCAAGTTCACCAGCATTTTAGAAATGTTCCGGGAACTTTGGAAATCCGAATTTGACCTTGACCTTGGCCCAGTTTCGAAAATGAGTCAAGGCCATTCGAATCTTAGAAAAATTCCGGGCACTTTGTAAATCCGGATTTGGCCTTGACCCAATTTCGAAAGTAGGTCAAGGCCATCGAATCTCAGAAAAATTTCGGGCACTTTGGAAATCCGGATTTGGCCTTGACCCAATTTCGAAAGTAGGTCAAGGCCATTCAAAATTTTTAGAAATCTTCGGGCCATCTTGGAAATCCGGATGGCCTTGACCCAATTTCGAAAGTAGGTCAAGGCCATCGAATCTTAGAAAAATTCCGGGCGCTTTGGGAATCAGGATTTGGCCTTGACCCAGTTTCGAAAGTGGGTCAAGGTCACCGGCATTTCAGAAAACGCTCCGGGCACTTTGGAGTTCCAGTTTTAAGTAGAGAAACGGTTTCTTATAACTAAGGGAATAATGGGGAGAGGAAAAGAAAGGTAAAAGTGATGAGAACACATAGAATTCTTTGAAATTATATCATTTATTGTCATAGATTTACATTATACAAAGTTTTAATACATATAAACATATTATATTATATTGCATCGTGTCACAATTTGTCAGCTACGGTCAGCAGTGGTCAGCGATGGTCAGCTGACGTCGGGAGATGTTGGCAGAGGTCAGCAGAGGGTGGCAGTAGCCAGTAGTAATCGTTGTACGTTGCCAGAAATATAAAGGGTGGTCAGCAGTAGTCGGCAGCGGTCAGCAGAGGCCAGCTTAGGCCAGGGGACGCTGGCAGAGGTTAACAGAGGAAGGCAGGAGTCGTAGTAATCGTTGTACGTTGCCAGAAATATAAGCGGTGGTCAGCAGAGTCCAGCAGTGGGAAGCAGAGATCACCAGGGGTGAATAGTAGCAAGTAGTAAGCGTTATATGTTGTCGGAAGCATCAGAGGTGGTCAGCAGCGGTCAGCAGAGACGAGCAGAGGCATGCAGTGGCAAGCAGAGATCAGCAGGGGCGAACAGTAGCATGTAGTAATTGTTATACGATGTCAGAAGCATCAGGAGTGGTCAGCAGTGTTCAGCAGAGGCCAGCAAAGGCATGCACAGGCAAGCAGAAGCCTGCAAAGGCAAGCAGAGACTTGTAGAGGCATGCAGGAGTAAGTATTAATCGTTATACATTATCAGAAATACCTGCAGTGGTCAGTAGCGTTCGGCAGAGGCCAGGAAAGTTCAGCAGAGACAAGCACACGCTGACAGAGATCAGCAAAGACCAACAGAGGTTAGCAGAAGTCAGTAGTAATCGTTATAAGTTGTCAGAAATATAAGCGATGGTCAGCAGAGTCCAGCAGAGGCAAGCAGTAATCAGGAGCAGTCAGTAACAGTCGCTGTATGGTGTCAAAAGTTGTCGGGAGTTCTGTACTTTTGTCAGCACTGGTCATCAGAGATCATCAGAGGCAAATAGAAACCAGGAGTAATTAGAAATAATAGGAGTAATAGGAAAGGCAAGTAAAAATACCTGGGCAGTCGAGATTCCGAATCGTATGCCATAGACGGGAGGTCGGATTTCAGTTGTTAAGAGCAAGAAGGCAAATGTAAGCCTTCTTCTTTCGACTCCCACGAAACGGTCCGAAATTACTTTGGGCAGTTTCGGAGAATCGAGAAAGAGGACATGTGTCAGTTTGCCTTTGTCGACTCTCCTAAACTCTACGAGCTCACTTGCATCTCTGGTGTACGTATCGAAATACGATGTGCACGAAAATAGTTGAATATCGTTCTCGTTGAATTAGAGGCACCGAGATTTAATCGAGCCACGGGGATTCACGCATGCATGAAGTTGCCGGCATTGTTAACGTTATTAACGCCGAATATTTGCATAATCAGGGTATAGTTGGCATCCACGCCTCGAATAAGCAATCGGAGTACATTCCGACGAACGTCGAGGCCGATTTATGCGCTCACGTGCATACGTATGAACTGTCCATGCATACTTCCGTCGCAGCAAATGGAGTGTGCCAGGGATCGCTCGTTAGAATTACAACTAACGCATCGATCAATGAAAAAACATTGTCCATCGTGCAAGCCTCTGACTAATGGCATTGTTTCGCAGAGATAATTCATCTTCGATCGGTGAATAACTCCGGTGGAATTATTAAAACGATCGATCTTTGATTCTTCTTAAACTCCTTCGAAGTCAATGAAATTGAGATAATATCGAAATAATTTAATAAAGTAAACATACTGATATGTTTTAATAATTTTTATTTAGCTTCCTTTATTATAACGTGTAACTTGAACTTATCGTTGAAAAAACAATTCAAGAAGTGATCAATTTGTGGTGGTAATCTCTACATAATCCTACTTATCTATTGCTAATCTTACTACTCGACGCAACTTAGTCAATCAGATAGACTGTTTGAATTTTTGCAAAACCTAACTTTAAATTATTATTGGCTGTATATAGGCTCTTAAGCTATCGAATGAGTTACAAATATTTTGTGAAATAAAAGATTTTATTAAATCGCGAAGCGACGCAATCCCCTGCGTCACTGTACGTCGACGCCTTGAATAAACGATGGTCAATGATGTTGTCAGAATACACAAAAGCCTGTGATTGAAAAACAGCCGTGTGTTTACGTAAATTTTATTCAGTTTTACACGGATGTGAACCGCGGTTAAATCGATCCGAACACGGCGCGGACAGTTTTTATCGTCGCGAACGAAAATAGACCATTTTTCAGCGGCGTTCAAATTGCAAAAATCTCGTCCGGGAACAATGGTAAACGAGCGGATACGCAAAGCAGCGAGCATCGTATCCGGTGGGAAATCAGACGTCTTTAGGAATTGCCCGAGGAAGTCGCGCTTCCGTGTAAAACCGTTGAACGCCAAGGCCTCCGTTTTCATCTTGCTCGTTCCGAATATCGTCCGAATATCGCTGGGCCCACCGAAAAAAGACCTTCATTACGTGGGTGGAGAGGCGAAATACACGAGCTCCGCCGACGGCCACGTGGTCTTGTAATCAGCAGTCGCTGACACAGAAGTGCCGTCATAAAGCTCGACGTAGCGGTAATGCATAGCTTAAATCGACTACCTCGAAACGGCTCCGCTGTTTATAGGGTGTCCCAAAGGTGCTGAAACGGGAGACTAGAAGATTGGACAAGTTTTCGCGACGATAAGGCTTAACGCCAGAAAAGTCTTCTCGCTCGTTCTCGTCTTTATCGCGAAACTATTGACGTTTTCGACTCATATTTTTCGCATTTGGTAAGATTCAAAGGGAGTTTATTAGTGTGTGGCCCATCCTGTGTATCCGAGAAGTTTCTTGGAAGTAAAATCATAATAAAGGAAAATGAAGTTTATCGTTATCGGACGCGTTCTTCCCCCGGTCGTGACGGAATGTTGATAAATCTGTCGCTGCAATTGCATAATATCAATTTGCATAACCGGTACGCGGCAGACGAGTGAAAATGCACGTATCCTGCGGGACGGGAAAACAGAGTAAACACGAATCTTATTATTCGTTTCTTTGTATCGATAAATCGGTGTCCGTCAACTTAAATAAATAGAAACCATGGAAATCTTTGAGTTTTCGTTCGTCTTCGTTAATTTTACATTTCTCGTGGTGAAACGTGGATATCTGTTCGAAAGAATCCGAAGTGCTGTTCTACTTTCAAAAATTCTAGAAGAAAATATCTTTGAAGATAGCTAGTACAATTAGCGCAACTAAATTGCAAATAACGGTTGATATTGTGCGAGCCTCGATGACTCTTCTAGTGCTCTGTACAGAGTGTTTCACTTTAATCTATTTCGCATTGTCACATTGTTTATTTATTATACGTTGAGTGTTTTATCTAGATCGTTGGCGCGTGTCATGACTAAAACATTTGTTGACACTCGATGTTATCAAATAGGATTATAGATTTCTATCACGCGATACTGATTTCATGTAGTTTTGGCACTCGTGTCTAAGGAGAAGATTATTTTTTTTATATTAATATTACAAATATTGAGAAGCCTGTTATAAAAATTGTCTCATTTTGTAGCCTCCTTATCCAATGAATCTGGGTTACATTGCAAAGAAAACAACTTGTAAATCTTTTGTATGCAACCTACTACCAGAAACAATAATACAGTAAAGATACTCGATTATCGGAGAATCGATTATCCGAATGTCGATTAACAGAATATTCCATTATTGGTGTACCGATTAACGATTCGATTATACGAACGAGAGTATCTAGCAACAACGACAGATAAATGCACGTAATATTTTCATTTCGCGTTATCTCTCTATAAGTCAAGATCTTTTATCGTGCACGTATTTTGATTATCATTTATCATTAATAAGACAGATTCCATGAAAGAAGTCTGCGCTTTGTATATCACAATGTTGATGAAACGACAACAAAGCGCCTTATCATTGAAAACAAATCATAAAACAATCGAATGCAAAATTAACGATGTAATTAAAAATCGAACGGAAATTCAAATTTCAAAGCTTCGTATTAACTCTTCGATTTCAATATTTCAATAAATGGAGTTATTCGATTATCCGAATCTACCATATAGTTGACTATTTTATTAAACAGAATAGAATTAGAAACTCGTGTTCCATCTGATAACGCGTGATAAAATATAAAAGAAACGTGCATGATTTCGTCGAGCTCTAGTGTCCGTTTCATCGTTTCCGTGCACGAGTTGGAAATAATCACGACGATACTTCGTTGCAACGATTTCTTCCCGTATGGAACGAATTAGAACCGAACGACCGAAACGAAGGAACGAAGGAAGAAAGTATCCTACAAGAAAGCTTGAAAAGAACCGGCGTCGAGCTTTGTTAGGAGCCACCGACACGCGATATTGGATCACGACGTGGCGAACAATGGGGCCTCTGATTTACTACTGGTCTCGAACTAGATCTGTTCGAGTACTTATTGTTAGAGAAAGCTTCGAGCATCGCCATGGCGCGAATACTCGAGCCGAACAAAGTAATCAAACACTCGAACCGCTGCGAATAGCTCGAAATATTTATTATTTATTGTAAACTGGGTTGCTCGGATTGTTTACAACGTTACCTAAAAGCAGTTCGACTATTTATTATCTCAAACAGACATCGAAGTACCGGAAGAAGCGTCGATAGCAGCTTGTAAAGCTGTCCTGGCAGGAAATACGTATCGTACTAGGTCAGACACTTCAGTCTTCGCGAGGCCTGCCACACGCAAATATTACCTACTGTCCGATTCTACTTATGGATCCTCGATATTTATTTAGAGAACGTTAGAGCAGAGAATTACGTGGATAGTTGCAAATTTTTTCTGATCGAATCGATCGAGAAAAAGTCTGGAGTCTCGAATCCGTGCCAAAAATAATATTGACTCAGCAGGCCTACGCCTTGTCAATCATGCTACGTTCTCAATTATGAAGCGCAGCCGTACTTCGGAAGATAAACTGGCGTCCAAACTTTAACGTTAGACGCCTTGGAAACATAATTACGACGCGATGGCGTTAATTCGTCTTAATCGATGACGACAGCAACGGAGATGGAAGATCCATTGGTCGTTTCCGCATTAATTTTTGACGATTTAAAGGGGAACTTTGAACTTGAGACTTGATCATTTTATTCTCTCCATCAGTAATCGTATTTTTTTTTTCACGGAAAATAGTTCTGGATAGAGAGTGTTTAATTTGTGATCCCGGTTGCTCGTCGATTTGAATATTAAGTACACGAATGCGTCGAGCGCTCGACCGACTCTAGTTCCATGCACGCGAGCAGCGTCCATTTTATACGGACCGTAGGAGATCGCGGCGATTAGGCGCGCCAAGGCCGCGTGTACTCGACGATTTTCCTCCTCGTTTGTAAGGAGTATCGGCAACGCAGCGATAGATCGTTACGAGCACACTTCACCGCGTACTTCAGTCGAGCAACGGACGTCGTTCCGTGCTCTTTCTCTCGCGCGCGCGAAATAAAAATAAAAAATAACGCAGTTCCGTTTTTGGAAAATCGACGCGGCGCCTTTACCGCTACAACGTTCGATCACGCGATTCTATAGCGTCCAAGGTGAGTCCCGAGACGGGTTTCCCCTACCAACCAGTTAGTCCACTGTCTTTTCTTGATCCTCGATATTTGACAGAGATACAAGTTCTTTCGCTGGAGACTTTTCTCGTATTTGATTAAAATATGAGACGCGAACGTCCAATTTTGAGTTCTTGAGAAGAAACTGCGTTGGACGAGTGCGTAGCGCGCGAAATCTGAAGTTCAAATCCCCCATTATTCACAAAATCATTTTGTCTATGTTCTATTTGAATATTTAATATTTATCGTGACCAGTTATGAGCTGTATTTTTCACTCTTTGTGGGTTCGATTGTTTTTATAAAATTGTTTTGGGGATAGTTGTGTCTCTGTACCGCGAACATCCAGCACGCGTTTTAGTTTTCGATGCAGAAACACAACACGAGATTTCGCTGTGACGGGCGTATTTCGCTCGGAACTGTGAAAGCGGAGCGTATCTGAAAGTATGCCGCATTGGGTCACGAATCGGATCGTCGCGGTGGGCGTGATTACACCGTAATAAATGTAATCACGCTGCGGTTGTAATTGCCGGAATAACGAATCGAGTATTCGCTCGCGTCGACTCTGGCTAACCGCCTCCCAATTCTCTCCAATTTAATCACGGCAAATTTCGTCCGCAGTCTTGCGAATTATTTGAGGTTTCAATCTTTACAACGGGATCGAAGGCTAAATCAATTTACAACCTTACGAATTGCTTTGATTTTGAATCGTTGAAACTACCAACGAATATTAAATTCGTTGCTCTTTTCCGGTTGTGACGTCAGGAATTTTTTAATTTTAACCGTTTCCGATGCGCCTCTCTGTTACGAGCAGATTTTTTTCCGCCACGGTGGAATAATTAAATTCTGTATAAAAGTTGTCACGCAAATATCAAATGCACCGTGGACGTCTATTCTATAGATAGGAATATTTTTCAATATCCGTTACTAAATATTTGTGTTAAATTTCATCGCTGGTCCCAACGGAACAATTAAACTACGTTACATAACTGTATCAAAGGTTTCGAAAAAAATTAAATATTGGATTTGTCACTGTCGATTCTACGAGATATTATATTAATCTAGCTCTGAATATTTCTCGATGGACATCGATAGCAGGGGTCATAGAATGTTTAATTTCTCGTTTGCGTGTACAGCAAATTTTTAAGCTTAAATAGGACGTGGGAAAACGAGGAAGTTGCATTCTGCTTTCCAATGATCATCCTCGCCAGTGTCGGTCATCCGAAACCTTCCCGCGGTCGGTCGTTCGTTTATTCAATTTAAGGAAAGAGTCGTTAAAATTTACAGTTGTTAACACTTGAACCTCCAGTTGTTTGCAAGAATTACTGGCATTACAGCCTTTGAGACGGATAGAGAGGCTTTTTTTTAGAGAAACGCGATAAACCCGTGCACCGGATAATGCAAACGAGCTTATAAAACAATAAACGATAATATCGGGAAATTAATTGCAGCATAAAAATAATTACTATCTATGCACGTACTGGCGATAATGTAATCATCACACGATCGGACACAATAAGCGTCTATCGATCGTGTGTCGAGTAATAAATTATATTCGATTTTTTCCTAATAATCGCTTCCTGAAAATTTTTAATCGAAGCTGCATTTATTGCAGTTAAGAAGAAGCATTTGTTTCCTCCGTTATTGCACCAACGACAAGGACGTTTTTTCCATGATTCCAGGCTTAGAATTTCGCATTGTCAGATTGTTGTTAAAAGCAGCGTTTTTCTTTTCAAAGCGATCGTCGCAGATGTTTACTCGAAGTTCTAAAGATAGCGATCGGATGCTGGTAGGTTGCGTTATCGGCAAGACGAACGAGGAAAAATTACTTTAATTTCATGATGGAACTTTGAATGTTAGTATTTACAAGGCAAATGATTGTACGTGTCTTCGCGAGCGTCCGGCTCGAAGTAAAATAGTCTCGATTTAAAAAAAAATGTTCTTTAATAAGAACATAAATTTCAAAGTACAAAGATATTAATCTAGAATATATTATACTAGTTCATTGGCGAAAGAAAGTAATGAAATTAAATGCGTAAAATCGATATACGGTTTAATATAGAAATTTCTTTCTCGATCTGATTTCGTAGAATTATTCTCAGACGAACGTCACAGCGGTAATTTTATTATGCCGTAATCGCTATTGATTCGGAACAATATGGAAATTTCTTCCGTGACCCGACATTTATCAACTCTGTTTTACATAAACGTAAGGGCAATAATTTATCAGAATAAACTCCAAGAAAATCGGCTCGAAACAGCTTTGGAGACGCTTCTTGCAATGCTCGATCGTTGAAATAGTTCGAATGAAACGTCAGCGAATTCGCGACAATAACGGACTCTTCGATCGCGACGAGCGTCTACTTAATCAGCAGCCCCATTTATTAAGTTCGAGCTTGTGCAATTGTAAAAGACGACGTTCTAGAAGCTCGTCCAAGTGGATGCTGAAAGAAACGGGGAATCGTGCCGCGTAATTAGCAATGAATCACACGTCGCGCATTTAAACGACCGTAGGAGCAGTTGCGTCAAAAGAATTCGCTGCGACTCTCTTGTTAATCGAAGAATGGGAGCCTCCACGCCTCCTTGCATCGTGTTTCCTTCCAGAAATTCGCTCCTACACTTTGAAATGAAATTTCTAAATTCGAGCCGACACGCACGTTGCGAGAGCAAAAGGAAACGGTTATGCAAAGCTTTCTTCGCGCGGAATAATGATCACCGATAAGGCCACGAAAAGAAAGAATTTAAACGCCAACAGTTTTACTTTAAAAGAGAATTTACCTTTTTATAAAATTCACAAGCAGGTCAAGCAAAACAATGATTTTTACCATTTAAGATATGAATGCCTGCTCGAGTATATTTATTATTTATTTAAAACAGTCTGATTTATTTCTCCTGTTTTAATATTATTAATTCCTCGCATGATTATTATTTCTAAGTATTATGAGCGCCGGTAGCATAAATGTTTTGGTTCAAGTCGCGTTGATGTAAGCAGAACGATCGCCTCTTTATCGAGGCATATTACAGAAACGTAGGTAAAGAATCAAACGATTGTTTTGATTAATATCTGAGGGAAAGAATTTTCTAATTAAGCGAGTGAGAAGTGTTAAAATAGGAATTATTTCTCGTTCCAGTATCGTAAGTAGAATCGACTGGAAGATGTCTGACCCACCAACAGGCAAAGGACCACCGAGCGCCATAACATTGGCGTTTTCAACCCTGACTCACGTTCTTCTACTGGCGCCAGTTATCTACATCCTGACACTGGCGTTTGGACGCTACAGCTTCTTCTCCTGGCATCCCATCTGCATGAGTCTCGGAGTAAGCAGTTAACTAGATAACGCCAATTTACCGAATAAAATTTGTAACGAGAGTACAAGCGCCGGGAATCCAGATCCACGTTCGAGCCTATTTCACGTTTTTCGACGACCAGTGTCTTTCGACGCGCAGAAAATTCGACACAACAATTTACGAGGCAATAAATCGCCTGTATTTTTACAATTGCTCGTGCAAACACGTTTCGTAACGCGTGGATGCAATAAATTCTTGCGCTGTCTTTCAGGAACGCTCTACAGCTACGTAAACTCAAATGTTTCTATTCGAAATCAAGAAATTATGGAAAGCGATTTAATTTGAGTCGAAACAAATAATTTTTATATATTTTATATAAAATGTTACTGTTTCCAAATTGATGGAGATATAAAAAATAGAGTATTTAATGAAGAGAATTGAAGTCATACTCTACATGAAACTGCATACTTCCATGAATTAAGACATAGTATCTCCAGACGTGATTCACGAGGTTCCATTCAAGTCTTCCGTGTCTGCGGTCAATTTTCTCACAGTAATCATGCTTGAGTTGAAAGTATCCCAACCTTGTAATACAACGCTGACTAATTTACCTCGAGACATGCGCCCCATCATTCGGTATGAAAAACAAAGCGTAGACATATTTCTTGACTTATCAACAACGCATGTAAAACGGTGCTTATCCCTTCTTTCCAAAAATTTGATCGATGCACAATTATTCACAAGTATATATTTCGTAGAAGCTTTTCTTGACCTTACCTTTACCTGAGATCCTCCAAAAATGGGGGATATTATAAAGACACGATATCTAGTAAACTGCAACTGTTCTTCAACGTTAGACCTTGATCTGTTATTGGAGTATAGCTAAATTGATATAACTAAAAAATTCATGAAGCAATCAAAGGACGAGAATCTAAATCTCAATTCACTTAAAACCACCTGTGTCTAGAATAATCTGTCATTGGCCTGTGTATAGCTAAATTAATATAACTAAAAAATTCATGAAGCAACCAAAGGACCAGAATCTAAATCCCAATACACATACTATCACTTGAGTCAATTCTTTGCCTTGGATCGAGCCTCTGATGACAGAGGATACCATAAAACACAATATCTTGTGAAAAACAGCAATTCTTCGCCCTGTATCATTAAATTCGTAAAGGGACCAAAATCGAATCTGAATTCTTTTTGAAAATGGAACCAATCGAATGTTCTTTGCCTTAGGTGGGTCTCCTGATAACGGAAGCCGTGTTCAGTGTTTCCGGGGAGGCGTACATCGGTCACAAGATCTCCAGAGTAAACAGGGTGACGATGCACTGGATCCTGCACACGGCAGGGTTGGCCCTAGTGCTGGTCGGTTTGATCATCATCGTGGTGAACAAGGTCAACAACAATGGATACCATTTCGCCTCGCCTCACTCGATACTAGGCTTGGTCAGCATCATCCTGGCGTTCCTCACCGCCGGTTTCGGCATCGTCACGAACAACCCTAAGTGGCTTTATCCGAGGTTCAGGCCTGTTCTCCTGAAAATCATGCACGCGTTCGCTGGCATAGCTGTCACGATACTTTTGTTGGCGAGCGTGATCACTGGAACCTACACCGGATGGTGGCCAGGCACCCACACAGGAAGAGACCTGGTATTCGCGTCGTTGTTCATCGCTGGCTTCTTCATTCTTTTGAAGCCAATTTTGGGCGCGATTTCCAGAAGCAAGGTCGTTTTCGGCCCACCACCCACCACCACGTAACTTCGATAATGTGCGCGCTCTGCGACCGCGATACTGATAGACTTTGGCGAGAAAACGCGATCGGTGGATTTCGTTTCCATCGCGAAATCGATTTTGTGAAAAACGTTTCGAGTTTTGTATAAATTGTACGTGTCCAATCGTTTGACAGTAGTCCCTCAAAAAGAGTTTCTTCTCGCGGTTCGACCATTATATTTGAGTTTTTGTACTTTGAATATTTATGCGGAAATTAATGCGTGTTGTGTATTTTTTTGAACCGAATTAGCAATTCTGATCAGTTAAATGAAATGAAAAGGATGATTTCGATTATTTAAACAGTGTTTGTAATTATATGGAAGATAAGATTAATTAAGTCAAACGGATTGCGTGAATCGCAGCACAACATGCGTGAATTATTCAAAGTATTGTCTAATAGGATTATTCTGCAAACCACAGGATGAATAAGATATTGTATGTAGTACAGTTTTCCCAGATTAACGTTCGATAACGCTGTATAATTTGAAATGCAGTTAATATCTTTTTTACGTTATCAACGATGATCGATAATATTTAAAAAAAGGTGCCTTACAAGCAACGATTGAATAGTAACTCAGTACCGTCGTAAATGTAACTGCGAATAAGGTACTTCCTCAACTTCATTTATGAGTCATAAGACATACATTATTTATCTTGTTATTAGACTTGTTTTATACGTTTGTGACGTATGAGAATTATATGAAGCATACGCTAAACATGCTTAATTAAAAACTCGTAAACGAACGATAAATAAACATCGATGGAAAAGGAATCCATAGGGTTATCGAGTTGTTGAGATCGCTAATGCAAAATGCGCGTGGAACGCGGTGTTCGAGGTCTCTGTAAAAATTATTTTTATATACGATAAACACTGAATCATCAACGAAAATCTGACTTGGAAATCGTATGTGCGAAAGCGTCATTGTGTTCAGGAATTTATTTACTGCTTCGTTTCGAAACTCGAAGTATATTATAATAATACAGGTTTGATCAGAGACTTAAATTGTTACGATAGACTCAAGAAGTTCTATTTTAAAATACCGATAGAACACGTATGCCTAAGTAATCTATACTTATCGAGTCACGTACTGTCAGATAACAATTTATCGAAGATATCGTGACAATACTTTTTTCTGCCAAATATGTAATCGTTTTTAGCTGAACGATAGTTTTTTTTTACTCTTTTCGAAAGCTTCAAGACATAATCATCGATGAACATTTCTTCAAGCAAAAGTACTTCCTCCTGTTACACAGTTTTCGAAAATCTATGCACCGTTTCGCCAATTTAAAAACGTAGCTTAAGAAGATCGAGATCTAAAAATATTGTGAATAATAAGAAACGTAATTTAACAGTTGACGATTATAGTTATGCGCGATTCTACTCTATATCGTGTCTTTTTATTAAACCGTTGTGTTCATCGAACTGTTAGCCTATTCAGGACCAATAGGATTATCTTTATTCTTTAGAAAGTTTCCGTAACTAATTTTAAAATGATTTTACATCAACGAGACGTTGGTCCTTAATAGATTAACATAATCCAAATACATCCGTTCGAACGGTGCAACGAAACGCACTAAAAACGCTTGTTAAGTCGCCGATGGGAGAGAACCGTTTATAGATTTAATCGACTAGTATTTATAAGGAATATTTACCAAAAAAAAAAAAAGAATAGACTAGGATGTAATATTAATTTAATTCTAGCTAACTTTAACGTTAAGGCCAAAAATCGTAAAACTGGAGAAAAAAAGAAACCGGCGGAGGATTATCGTCAACCATATATATCAACACTTTATTAATTACACACGCATCATATACATATACATAGAATTTACATAATGTATATATTTCCCGCAATGTAATGTACATGTATAATAATACAATTTCTTATTTTTCGATATATATATATGCGTGTGTATATATATATATATAAATGTTTATATATATATATACACATACTCATCGTTTCTCGAATATCGTTTTATTTGTTTTGTTAATCATCCTCTTTCTCACTGGTTCACAAATTGTCAACGCACGATAAACATTTCGAATTGAACTCGTCACGCGTAAAACTTTCCCGCCGTGTCTATGCGTGGGTGGGTGTCGCTGACATTGTGCAACAACGTGTATACATATGTATATACTTCTTAGTTTTATATACATACATATATACATATCTATGCCTGCATATATATATATATATACGTGTTTGATCAATATAGATACAATATATAATTTCAGTTTTTCATTTAGCCCTTTTACTTCCTGTTTAACCTTACGTACGAAGATAAATCGAACAGCGTCGACAATTTGTTTGTAATAGTACTCGATGATGGAATATTTCTGTATTTAAATTCGTCACATTCTATTGTGATTTTTAAAAACATACTAAACTGTATAGAATTTTATAAAAATTACAGGTGTAAGTCAGGTTTTAACGAGAGGTTTTAGCCAGATCTAATTAAATTTGACTAGTGAGATACTTCAAAATTCTGTAAAAATTCTTTAATTTTGCTTCGAACGTATCTTTTGTGAACGAATGCCAAATAAAAACAATCATAGAAGTCTACAACAATCTTTTTTCATCAAAGAAACGACTTGTCTATATACGTAAATAAATTCAGAATAAAAATAATTCTTGATTTGCCAGGAAATAAGTTACGTTTACTGTTCGATCCACCCTCGCGCGTCATTATTCTTCTTTCTTATATTTTGATTGTATATCTTTCACCACGTTCTGAAAGTGTCTCTCGTTTTGATCGAAGGCAGAGTATCGCGAACGGATATGAATTATTTATAGGACACACCGAGGATCTGATATGAGTTAACCATTAATCGTTACTTATACATAAACCTCACGCGTCTCGCACCAAGGATGCAGGGGAACTAACCGATCCGTTCGTTCGTAAAATTAAATAAATGTACAAAACGGTTAATAACATCGAGGAAAAATTTTAATTTATTTTTAAACATCGTTCGACAGCGTGAAATAATCTTCACCCTGCAAAGACTGATTAATTTACAACGTGAACCTTTGTCTCCCATTGCGTTCGGGATTAAATTTATCAGCGATTTACACTGTGCGTGTCGGGTAAAACGATAAAAATGATTTACGCTCTATAACAATAACAATTAGTTCTCCGTTCTCGCGTCGGGATCCGTTAAGTTTTATCTATCGTACATAAAACTCTTCAAAAGAATGGATTACATCTAACAAGTATACTTTAATCTTAAGTCTCGTGATGTTTCTCTAGGAATCGAGATCCACGAACCATAAACGAAATTCGTGACTTTCGAACTGTACTCGGACGAAATGAAACGAAAAACAGTTTCGCGAAATTTAAACGAAGAAAATCGAGAGACACGATAGCGCGCGTGAAAGCATCGTTCGCGACAGAAGCGAACCGTTTCCATTCATATACTTTTTTTTCTTTTTATTCGTTTGAACATTTTATCAGGAATTTCACTATGCGTGGTTTTTTTTGATTCCATTCTTTCGATCGTCCGACGATTTTCTACGGAATCACGCTCGCCGACGTACAAAAATCTTTGCCTTAACAAGAAGGAATAACTAATATAACCGCATTCACGAAACTTAACGCACCTCCTATCGCTCTCGAACGCTTTCCCTCTTCCTCGATTGGCTCTAGGACACGTTTACTTTGTACTGTTCGCTCTACTGGTTGCTCTTAGTGACGTAAAGTTCGTAACATAACCCGGTAACCGTGGATCCGTCCGGCAAAACGAGATTACCGAATCGGCGCTTCGTTTAGGAATAACGCGAGACAACCTAAGCGATGCTTTTTATTTATTTCGACCATTAAACGGGCATCGATCGGAAAAAAAACAATTTGTAGAAGGTCTCGATTAGATCCAGTTGATACAAGAATATTTATTAAAATATTTATTAAAACGGAAAGTTTATCTTATAACCGACCTCGAATTTTTTTTTTTTTTATCGTCGTAACTCCGCTACTTTTACAATACATCTAGTAACATCTCATACTCCGTAAATACTTGCACTCGTACGCTAATGTATTCTTTTTTCGCTTATATACACACACCTGGGTTTCGTTTATGTTTAATTCTATACTTAATTGCATTACCTTGTAAGCTGAAGAACATCGAGAACGTTTTTAATTGAGAAATGCTCACATCGACCCGGACCTTCGACAAATCGTTTCTAGCTATGTAAGAAATTAGAATCCTGTTACCATCGAATCCTCCCCTACGATCGGATTTTCAAACGTGTATATAATCGGAACGTGTTGTTTTCATCTATTTCGTTTTCATCTCTAAAATAGAACGATCGATTTGTTTGAGAATTTCCGTGGTAAAGGTTTTCAACGATTCCATTCGTCTACGATATTGAGGTTTCATTATCTGACTGTAGCTTCGTAGGGCCGCAATAATTTGACTGTTCAAGGTCACTTGAACACCAGGCACAATCCCCCACTCGCGACGCGAATGGGCAACTAGTGGTTACCGGACGTAAAAAGCTAACGAACGAGAATGAGACGTTCGAACCGTCGTGGGTTTGATAATCGTTCGGTATCTGTTATCTAAAATCGTTGTACAGCTAAACTGCTCGAACAAAATTACGTTAAAATAGTTAATAAGTATCGGTAATATTTGTTTCTTTCCTTGTTATTGTTACTGGCAATGTTACCGTGTTGTTACCGATAATTCTACGTCACTGAATCTTAACCCTACCTAGGACAGTCGACCATGTTTGGCCTGGCCGGCTTAACCCGGCTTCTAACGCTATTTATTATTATTCTTTACTTGTAACATAACTTTTTTTATAATTAATATGTATTATTATTGTTTTTTTTTTTGTTAATGACCCACTAATTGCAATTTTTTGTTTAAATTCCTTTTTAAACCTGCATTAGATTCGCCTACTTAGCCTAAGGACATTAAAGTTTATGAAATGCTTATCTATCAGTCGCCCTTCCATCGCGAATCCCAAGTTTATCAATCAACGATCGCAATTCGTCGCTGACTATCATCTGTTTGTGTCGATTGAACGGTCCTTTTCAAAGGAACGGGGTGGGGGACGCCTTAACAAAGGAATTTTGTTCTTGATTATGTCTCGGATATGGCTAGTTCGAAACGTATCTCGCATTTTGTTTTTCCCCCCGTCTAATTTCAACATGGTTGCTGGGCGATTAGTCTATACCTCTTTTCGTAAAATTAAACACGAAACAACTGTCCGCGCGGTGAAAATAACATTTTAGTCGGAAGCGTTGGAGACTTTCCATCAACCGGTTTTATCATTACAATTATAGATTGTTGTCGGCGGAGAGAAATTAAAAATTGGGATTCAATTCTGTAAACTTTCATTGTCTTCGACGCGAGACGTGGCTCGATTAGAAACGAATTCCGATTCTTGGGATTCGAGTGTCTGTTCTTGTCGAATGGTTTTTTGCCTATTCTCCGAAGCTCTGAGTATTAACAACGACTAGATTCTAAGACGTTAATTAGGTCACCGAGGATCCATCCTGCACGCGGATGGCGAGGATCCTCCTCCACTAGTTCGTCCTTTTGAGCAAAGGATCGATGGCAAAGGGCGATTACTTACTTCTAACATCCACCTCGATAGTTTGCAAATTAGATCCAACGAAAACCATATTGAAATTAAAGTACACGGATCGTTTGTACGAATCTTTGGTTTCGTGTAAATTCAGAAAATCTGTGGTTGATTATTTCCCTAGCAAAAAAATACTGATACTCGATAATTAATAAGGAAGAGCTATTCGAACACTCGTGGGATTATTATCATCAAACTAATCGATTACTAACTAAATTATCCGCGCGTTTCTAAGATCGATTATGCCGAAGACAAAGCTTCGTACAAAACGAAGTTTATTCTGCGTTTTCTTTATGATATCCTGTATAGTATCTGAAGAACCTTCTAAAGAATATTGTGACACTCGTATAAACAATCGATCAACGTCAAAAAATTTGGCAGCGATCTCCATACGCGAGAGAAAAATTCTAACGAAAAGAGGAATTTTGTAAAAATGTACGCAACCATCCAACATGTGCGCGTGGATCGTTGAGAGGACGAAAAGTGGAGTTAGGCCCATTTTTACACTAGAAAATATACGTATACGCTCTCAACGTACACACTTTCTTCATTTGTTCACACACGGAAACGCAACATCTCACGCATCGTTTACTTTCGCACGCTCACGGATATGAGTTAACATATTTAGTTATTCTTCTGTTTTTAATTTTTGAACGCAGCGGGTTTCGTTTAATGTTAATTGTATTTTTTTTTTTTCACGTTTTCTTTTTTTCTTCTTTATTCTTTCAATTCTCTTTGTTTTGTCTCTCCGCCCATAGCCTCTTGTGTCAAACGACGATCGTGTCGTTTTTATACTGCTTTTGTACACGTAATAAACTATGCGACGCGTACACCAATGTACAAGCGTCTATAAATATATTTATATATTACATATATATGTCATATGTATATATACTATATGTATATCTGTAACGTCTGTGTATGTATATATAGAGGGTGTTTCGCGCGACTGGGTCCAGCCAGAACTCTCGAACCGTAAAAGATAGAAAATCGGGCGGAAACGATATCGAGCATTTGTTGATTGCTTTAATAATTAAAATTTCGTACGCGTCCATTTATTTTCTCTAAAAAAAAATTGAATATTTCGGAAGATGTTTTAGACTCGACTATCTTGTACGGTTCAGAGACTATGGTTGGGCCCAGTTTCTCGAAGCATCCTCTATATATATACATATATATATATATATGTATATATACTTGGTACGATAAATGTTATATTATATACGATACAGCTAGCAACACTTTACAAATGGGGTCACATAAAAAATAAAGAATCACGATCTCTCACGTTATTGACTGTACGTACACGTAATTGTCTAACATCTCGACTTCGCCGACTTAATGTTTATTTATATTTCCTATGTTGGGTCGGAAACGATCCGAAAACGCTTTCTCGCTGACCCGTGAAACGACACCCCTCCTTCTCTTCCCTCTGTCCCTTCCGTCATCCGTGATCGGCACAAAAATATCGTCCCTCTAACGTGGCATGCAGTCTTCGCGCAACGTCTATTTAATCTATTTCCCTGAAAGTCCTCGACAGCCCGAAAATAATAGGAATCGGAGGCGCGCGTGTACAGGAACGCTCGACAATCACCCTAATTCGTGCGAAAATATTCTTTACTTTGAACCAGTACGGAGAAATCAAGCGTTCTTTGTCTTCCTCCAATATCGCGCTTCTCTTCTCTATCCGAAAGCAGACCTGGTCACGTTCGAGTGAAAATTGAAAACGATACGTCGATTTATTTGAAACTATTTTAAATGAGTTATCTTTCAAATTGAGCTATACTTCCATCGAACGATAAAAAGAAATGGGTGACAACCGTTAAGAGTTTCTGAGCCTTTCTTCACTTAACGCGACAGTATTTTAAAAATAAAATAACCGTACTGCGAGAAAACGTATCGTTTAAAATAGTATTCCAAAGGTGGCCAGGTCTGCTTGAAAGTTATATTAGCGTAACACTTAACTATTTAACCCTTTAAGCGCTGTGCCGCGTTTACGTTGATCGTTCCTGATAATAATAGAGATAGCACTTAGCAGTTAAGAATCAATTGTATGGAATAAAAATAAAAGGTGAAGATCGTTAAACGTTGCACAGACTTTTCAATTATTTTTAAGTACCGAAGCCTATAGTTTGCGAAATAAATACACGAATATGTTCAGCTATAGTTATACGTGTGACTACTTTGTCTTCGATTACGCTTAAAGAGTTAAAACATCGGCCAAAAATAAAGCAACAATCGAGACGACCGGGTTGAAAATAAAATATTCTATTCGCGTCGCGTAACGATTGTTGCCATTTCTCTGTTGGAGGACATCGACGAGTCAATGCAGGAAGAAAGCTCTAATTCTAATTTAAAGGTGTGGCTGGAAGGATTCCTGAAATGCGTGTAATTGTTTAAAAATGTGATGCTACGGTAATCGTCAGTCATTTCGAGTCCTCTAGAGTTCCTAGCGACGAGTCGTCCAAGCGTTATTCAACGGATCGTCAGCGTTGTAGCGTTGTGATAATTAGAGTGAATATCGTAGCGTCCCGAAGTATAGTTTTCCGTCGTATCGTTCACCTTAAACCGTAAATATACTTTATATTAATCAAAGAATCTCCGTGTCGCGAACCGTTTGTTTCACTGGAACTCTATCGACGAGGATAACGCACATTTCGCGAGTCAACATCGAGAAATACTCAACCGGTAGCGAAACTACAAATTTATAAAACTTACGATCTCGTAACGGCGAACCGTTCGCGATAAAATACTTTTTGCCTGGGAAATTCAATTAATTGCCGACGAAACGGGATTTCTCGATCGTTCAACCGGCTATATCGAATGTCTATCGTTCGAAACGTCTAAACCCATCGCTACGCAATTAACGTTACCGTGGATGAAACTCGCGCGTGGAGCAATTAACCAATGTCGCGCCCAATTTGATCAGAGCGAACGTTCGCGTCTCCTAATTTTGTGTGTCGCTTGCGTGCAACGATAAATACGTAACTTTCTTTTCTAGAATACGTACACAATTGTTAATTCCTTACGTTTTTATGTACAATCGAAAAGCAGTAGAGTAGCGTAATTGTAATGTTTACATCGCAACGTGTACGGAGCGTTTCACAGGTTCCTCGTACCGATTAATTCTCTGTCGATCGTGCAACGCTACGGTCCTGAACGCTTACAACAGACGAATCACGATGCGGAACGACTCAATTACGATTCGCACTTAGGAATACTGGTAATCAAATAAACTCTTTCGCTAATAGTCGTATTCGTTTCCTAAATCAACGCTCGTATAATTCACACGATCAACGGTCGCGTCGAACCAGTCGACGTCGAAAACTTTAAAACCTCTAAATGTCTATAACAATGCTCTAAAATGTAACCAATGAGGAAGGATACCTTCGTCGAAATGAAAACCGATCTTTCGTAAAATTATGACTTCGAATCAAAAATAGATGGTGCTACCGGATTCTGTCGAATACGTATATAAAAAAAATAGTCTCGTAAATTTCTCTTCTATCCGTACGTTCGTAATCATCCTTTCCGAAACTTCCTATCGATCGATCGATCGTTACGAACCTAATCGCGATACGCAACTACCTTTTTGCTGACGTGTTGTATTATTTGGCGATAGACTCCTCGGCAGACTCGTCCTCGGATGTAAAATGAACATCGTGTCAAACTTGTTGGGACGTGATCAAGTCGGTTTTACTTAAATTCTTGAGGATCGACGGTCCAGGCAGCTTCTGAGACGTGCCTGACGAGCACGACGGCTGCATCATCATTGGCTGACCGTACACCAGGACTATGGTGTTTCGCACGGAATCGTATCCTCCTGGTGGCCCTGCGTTACAATTATTTCATTAAACTACATCAAATGTACAAAGTATTATCCATCGAGTAATATCAAAGGCAGTATCTTTATATACAGGATGTTCGACCACCCCTGGGAAAAATTTTAATAGATTCTAGAGGCCAAGATAAGACGAAAATGAAGAATACCAATTTGTTCATGGAGGCTTCGTTAAAAAGTTATTAACAATTAAATTCAAAAATTTCAAATCGTTCTGGAAAAATTATTTTCGGTTACGGGGGTCAATTACAATCATTTTTGGTGAATACACATACTTCCGAAATCCTACCCACTTTCTAGAAAAAAATTCGAGAAAGTGTGAAATTTTTCGACGGAAAAAAAAAATTTCAAATCGTTTTGGAAAAATTATTTTTAGTTGCAGGGGTCAATTACAATCATTTTTGGTGAATACACATACTTCCAAAATCCTACTCAGTTTCGAGAAAAAAATTCCTTACCGAAAATATAATTTCTGGCCAGAAATGTCTGCCCGAATTTTCATGCGAATCTTTAAAACGTCATAACTTCTGAACGGATTAGACGATTTTGATGTTTAAAAAAGCAAACTACGCGTATTTTGGTGGAGAATATGTATAAATAGCAAAAATATTCGAAAAGTTGGTCCTTGACCCCGCAAAATGAGAAAACCCCCATAAAAATGGTCCAATTTTCAAACAGCTATAACTCCTACTATTGTGAATATATTTCAATTAAACTTTTTTCTGGAGTAGAGCTCATGAGTACCTACAAAAAAGTATCACACAACTTTTCTGTAGGGCGTCAAATAAAATTAGTAAAATTTAAAATCTAATTTTTAAGAAAAATCGACAGGAGGTAGGGTGCCTAAATTTTTCGGTGAAAAAAAAAATTTCGAATCGTTCTAAAAAAATTATTTTCGGTTGCGGGGGTCAGTTACAATTATTTTTGGTCAATAGACATACCCCCGAAATCTTGCGCATTTTCGAGAAAAAAATTCAGTACGGTCGGAACTTTAAATGTTAATAACTGTTTAACGAAGCCTTCATCAACAAATTGGTATTCTTGATTTTCGTCTTATTTTGGCCTCTAGAATCCCTCATTAAAATTTTTCCCAGGGGTGGCCAAACACCCTGTATTTCTTCGTCCTCGAAAACTATTTCCAAATCTATGGGAATCGTAGATCGATTTAAAGGATTATAAACTCGTGATGAACACACGATATAAAGTTTGAATTTCAACGAACGTAACAACTTGAAACCATTTTATTTATTTTGATAATAGATCTTCTCTGAATCGTACAGTCGCAAAAATAAAATTCGTCGCGTCCTCGATAATTCATCGCGTTCCAGTGTCAATTATTTCTAATCGGGGAACAATTTCCGCGAAAATCCTTGAGCGTCTCGACGATAATTAAACGGTTAAATCTTATCAGAACGACGATGGACGGGCCAAAGTAATATTGAATCTGCCCCGAAATCGCGGGTCCCGGCGACGTCGAGTCTGATGAACTGCGGATGACGTTCGCATTAGTACTCGACCCGGGCACATCTCGTTATCGATCATGCTGGCACGCACGTAGGCGGAGACCTCTGCACGGACCTGGCGATCCCGTTAATAAAAGAAAAATACGGTCTCTCGTCCCTTCTGCTCGAGATTTTCCGTGCCCCGAGCGTTACCGCGCCACGTAACGACCGCGTCCATCGTGCCACTGCACTCCCTCGCTTCTTGCATCAAACGACCTTACGAATACTTGCGACACGATGATCCCCACCACCCGTTTCTATTTCCTTCGACGCGAGCCACCGTGCAATTAACGCGTAAGGAACATCAGGCTTACGTAGAGTTGCTCAACTCTGAACTCATATAGACAGAGTATTAGGCCAACCCTTGGGAAAATTTTAATGGCAGATTCTAGAGTCCAAAATAAGACGAAAATCAAAAATAGCTATCGATGCAAATTTGTCTCTCCGCCTCCGGTGTTTCGTATTGCTCGATATTTTTAGATACACCGCGTCCAAACATACGAAACGTACGAATGTTGACCTCTGTAACGTTTTATATCTCAGGAACGGTTTATCGGAAAATCAAGAAAAAAATTCCTTTAACGTGTGGCCAGAGAATCTCCCATCAAAATTTCTCCCAGGGCTGGCCGAACACCCTGTATATAATATTACAGAAACCCAAGATTCCAACCAAGTTTTCATTTCTGTTTATTTATCGTAATAATTTGGGAATTCGACTTTTAGAAGACGATAGTACACCTATGATGTGTGTGAAATATCAGACGAAGTTATTTCATTTTCGAACAACGAATACAAATTTTAGACGCGTTCGTAAACTAAGGTCGAAGTATATAAAAGAGCATCGAGCTCACATTAATTATTTACGAAAGCGTACGAGCGATGAATATTATAATATAAGACCGGAAAATCGAACGTCGTTTCTCGAACAAATTCCATATCGCCACCTGTGTTTCGCAGACGCGTTAAACGCTCCATTGTGCGACGGTGTATATCTAGATTAATTATCTTTAGTTATCCATTTATGTCGCCGAGCGACGTAATCCGATTACAACGGGAGCCGATGGGTCGGTGATTTCGCGTCCGGGTAAACGTCAACCGCGACGTATTTATTATTGAAATACACATTCCGCCGGATGATGGCGTTTAGTTGCACACGAGTGGAGTTTAATTAAGTTCCTGATTACCTGGCGACGGCGTGTGAGTGAGGATTCTCGACGGGGTCGAAGGATTTCTGACGGCCGGTCGCCACTCGGTGGTCGGTTGCAAAAGTACTTTGGCGCGCCACCACACGCTCTTGCACCTGCTCTTCTTCGTCCTGCCCTTCCCGTGTCTCTGATAGGACGACCTGTTCAGGTCCTCCTCGTCCTCGCCGTCACCGTCCTCGTCGTCGTAGGCAGTTCGTCGTCGAGGGTCCCTCAATTGATTCTGAGAAAATTAGAATCGACTCTTGTACCTAGGTAATCCTCCAGTTGTGAATCAACTACGATTCTCGTGGCAAGATCTATCGATCCACCAAATCCTCGGAAACCAGTTGACAGAGTTCGAATATTAATTACATACGAGAGTCATGCCAACGATGACCAGAACGGGTATCAGCCCGATGATCCATCCGACACCGTTCGCCCATTTTGGATAAACGTAACCGCCGTACGTCAGAGGCTGGTATTCGATCCAATTGAAGAAAAGAATGAAGAACAACGTCGCCGGGGTCACGATTCTCCACATCCATGTCCAGAAGAACATCCAAAGACGACTCTGTGGCCCGATCATCAGCTGGACGTCGTCGAGGAATCGATCCGCGCCGTAGATCCAACCGACGAGAACGCACTCGCCTATGGCGATCAATAACACCGACCAATTGGCCGCGTATTTGTCCATCAGTTGTAACCAGTACACCCCGGCCTGGAAATATATCCAACAATTTCATCGGATCGTTAAAAATTCAAACTGCTTGAGTTTATTCAATTTTTAAATAAAAGTTTCCATCGACCAAACTAGCAGACGCGTAGAATTTTACGTGCAAAAATAAGTTGGGGAGATAGGAATGACCATTATTTTGTTTTCGAGATAATTGAAATCGGAGATTTATGGGGTACGCGCGCGATCGAATACGATATGCCTAGCGCGTCTGACCATTAATCGTTATTTCTACTTGCTCCGATGACCGAGTCGTATTCTATCGCACGCGCGACCAATGAATTTTCCAGGTCGATTTTCTCGAAAACAAGGCTTCCTTTCCCATGTACCGTCACACTCGGTATTTGAAATTATTTTGTAAACCGTTTGTTTAATAAATAGGTGTTTCAAACAAAAGTTTCACGGTATCAAAGAAGATATATTTGCACTCAGTTTGTGGCACTTGCATGTATGTAGAAGGATGAAGTTTTTAAACCCAACCTTGAAAATATACATAAAATGAGATGCAAACGCAAATATATAACGATATTGATATGTATAAAATAAATAATAAAATAAACAGCGGAACTAAGAGAGCGAATATAAGGCAGAGTATTTAGAGATAGTAATTAAGGACGAAAGATCTGGTAGGTTGTTCGAAAGAGAAGTAGGTTAGGAAGTTTTGAATATTAGAGGGAAGAGAATTGTAGCAGGACGCAGCTGTATAATAAACGGAGGCTCGAAACTTGGAAGGTGTATGCTGGGATGGATAGATGTAGTTTGGGATCGAGTGGGATGGGTATTAGTGGAATGATATGAGGGATTAGTACGGATTAAGGTATATAGGTAGACTGAGTGGACAGTGTGTCCTATAATAAGACAATACAAATGAAAATTTCGTCTCTGTTTCGTTCTAAGCTGGTACGATTTAATAAATAAATAAAAGGCACGTACTTCTTCAAGCTCTAAGTAAAGGTACTATGTTGGATCGAAAGGAAATAATTTTAACGTATGCACGCTCTAAAAGCACAGAGCACATTTTGTGGTTGTTTTTACCGTTCGACGTTTTCTGGTATAAACCGTAATCTTTAAAAGGGTATTACGATGCTCTGAGAGCATACTGATTCCAAAGTATCTTAACGTTCGTTTAAGTTGCTTCTATTCCACATTTTTCAAGAAACTATATAAAAAGGAAGTTATAGAGAATTATTTTCTCGACTAAAAATATTTCAACTTACAAGTAAGCGACAGAAAATTTATTTTGGATCTATCTACTGTGTTTCATTTTACGTTCTATGATTTCATGCGAATTTTAAAATACATTTCTTTTGGTAAACTTACGTTGGTGGTGAAGATAATTCCACCGGCGTAGCCGAAAACAGCCGCCGCGAGGACGACCCACACTTTGAAGTTCCTCAGGGCCGGAAACGCGTCGAGTATAGCGGTGGTGACGGTCTCCATCAGAGCGAATTGCGAATCGAGGCCCAGGGTGAGAAGCATCACGAAGAAAAGCAACGACCAAACCGGCGCGACCGACAGACGTGCAACTACCTATTTTTTAACAAATTTTTCTTCAAAGCCGGCGACATCATTTACACGAGCAAAAGCATTTCACGCTTGAAACATCAGGCGAAGAAGCTCAATTAACGAGATACCATTGTACGCGGAACGCGTGCAAAGCTATCGTACGCGTCCCTTTGTTATTCGAAACCTTTTCGCGTTGCACGGAGTTGGAGAGACAGACGTCGCGAAATTTATTCCACCGTACTTAAAATCGTTCGAAATATAAATTATAGCCTTTCTCGAGCGATTGGGCATCGAAGTGAGGCGAATTATGAGCACCAGATCGGTTTAAATTCTTGATCTATCGGTACGGTGTCGGTTTACTCACTTCAGGATAGACGATGAACGCTAATCCGACGCCTTGATCGACGACGGAGGCGACTGGGACGTCGAGCTCGTGGGCCAGGAACCCAATCACCGAGAAGATCACAAAACCGGCGAAAAAGGACGTGCCGATGTTGCTGATGGCGACGATCACCGAGTCCTTGTAGCAATCGTTGTTGAACTTGTTGTAGGAGCTGAGCGTTATCAAACCGCCCCAGGCTGGGCTCAGGGCGAAGAAGATCTGCACCGCGGCGTCGCTCCACACTTTCGCGGACATTAGTCTCTTCCAATCGGGCGTTAGATAATAGATAATGCCCTCGCTGGCACCAGGAAGCTGAATTCCTCGAATGAAGAGGGCGATCTTCGAACAAAACAGAGTGATTTCGATCTTCGCGATTCCCAAAAATGGCTTAAAAAAGAACGATCCAGCGGTTATTCGAGAGCAGAGTATCTATCTGATGAAATTTGTTCTGTTTACAAAGCTGGAAAAATAAAAAATGAATTTGAAAAGCTAAGGGATGATTTTTAATTAACCCCACTTACCAGAACGACGTAAGGGAAGAGAGCAGTGAAGTAGACGACCTTCCCAGAGCTTTGAACACCCTTGCTCAGACAGAGGAAGACAATGATCCAAGCCAAGAGAAGGTTTATTGCCATCCAGGGTCGAATGGATCCTGTCTCTTCTATTCCGCTGCTCATCCCCAAGACGTGATTACTGAATCAAACGCAATTTGAATTACAATTACCATGTTGGTGCACGAAGGTTCCCGCGGTATTCGAACAAAGGAACGATCGCCAATTAAAAAATTCTCCCAGAGAGAACGACCCTCGCGCGGAGAAGGAAAGCAGCTCGATAACGACGAGACTTTCGTTTCCAATTAAATCGAGATCGATAAGCCGAAAAAGTAAAACGAGCACGGGAAACAATTAAAGAGATCTAAAATTCACGGTAATCGTCGAGAATTTAAACTCGAGACTGGATGGTTGCGGACCGTCTGAGAATTTATGAAATGTAAATGTTTCGATAAAAATGGAAATTTTTACGAAACTCGGGGATTGCATCCGGAAATTTAAATGGCTATCCTCCTTTTTATTAAATCGCTTAGCGAATTTAATTTAAGATATTCATATACATGAAATTTTTAAGAATAAAAGAAACGTGTTTATCGACGTTTGGGTCGATGCAACTTTATTAATTTTCGCGTTGGTAGTACGTTGCAGGGAACCGATGATTCTTACTTGAAATATTCCTCAGCCGGTGGTTTCCTAATGGCACTAGTGATATTTTCGATAGTCAGACCCATGGAGGCCATTTGGGTAGAATTTAAGCATCTTCTTTTGAAGTACGTCATGTTTTGAGACACGCATGCTTCGGCAGCTTCTGGCATGAAACAATCCTCTGTGCTCCAGGGTGGCTCGCACTTGCTCCACGGCAGTTTACCAGCTCCTACGACGATAAAGACATTTTCTTGGTCACGAGGGAAATACCAGTAGGTCGCTACAAGACCTTCTTCTTTGACATACGGATAAGAAAAACCATGAAACACTCGAAACATTTGAACGTCGATTAATTTTATCACTGATTGCTTACGTATTTATTATTTTTGTTAAGGATTAAAAAAGATTAATTTGACAGTCGAAGAATAACAGGAAGGAAAGTGACTGTAATTGCGTAATATTTTCCGAGGCATCCCGACGCAATACATTCTCTGGAAGCAATTTCGAGCGAGCAACTACGGTTGAAGTACGACCTTCTCGATTAACTTTATGATCATTGTCTCCCTTCAAAAATAAGAGGAAGCGTTTCATTTTCCCTGATTTAATGTTCATTTTTACGAACTATAATGTCCCACCCATCAGGGACGATCGATATCGAGAAAGAAACTGCATTCGATTCGAAAGAAAAACGACTCTTAACGCGAACGTTACAGACACAGCGTTGTTGATTCTTTAATAATACAGTGCCCGTTGAATTCGTAATGTGGCCTCTTTTTTTGTCTCTGTACGCCCACCGCGTTCCTAGAAACGTCAATTGCATTACTTCGTGGAAGCAGCCCCGGTACCATCGCGCTCATTTATTCCTCTTAAATTCAATTATGCGATCTGTGCTACACCTACGGTATTTGCGAAAACTGTTAAAGCGTACGATCTATCGTTTACTCTGTTCGAACTAATTTGCATAATTTTCTGTACCTCGGAAACTCGCGTCAAAACTTTCACCCGTACATTACGAATAAATTATTTCGTGTACTTGGAGTTCGCTAAACGTGCCTGCTATCAACTCGGGGAATTTTAATTACTGGGGGAAATTCATTGCTTAAAAAATTGACAAATCTTACCGACAAATTTCTCTCCCCCTAAAAGTAAATTTCGATATAATATAAATTATTTTCGACTTGGTTCTCTTATCCTGTCCATTTGCATCCGTTGACCAAAATATTTCTTTCCACGGTGGTTCTCGCGGTATCCTTCGTTAAAATTGTTTATCGAACATCGAGTCTCTACATATTAAAGTCAGCTTGTTGGGAATATTTGAAAAATTAATTCTAATTAAAATTCGTGAGCACAGAAAGATTAAGGACCACCAAAGCGTCCCTGAAAATGCTATCCCGCGTGATATATCGGCCGGGTGCGAAACCCGGAAAGGTCCCGCTCAAAATGGACCGACTTCAAGCTCCGTGGGATCAATACCTCGGCGTTTGATGTCATATTTTCATCGCGGGAAGGAAAACTACCGTGGCAACGGTGTCCGTACGGTAATAAATCTCACCGGTGAGGGAGACGAAGATGTAGTAAAGCGTCCAGGCGATGATCAGGTTGTAATAGAGCATCACGACCGAGCTGATCAGGACCATTCCGTATCCCAGGCCGCGTAGCAGGGGGCAGAAGCGTTTGTAGGCTGCCACTGGGCCAAGGCTCGCGTACTGCCCTGGGGGGAGGGGGAGGGGGCAGAATATTCAAGGAAAAGTAGAATAAAAAAACAGTAAACGATCGATGAGCCATCGTGCCAGATAGTAGTAATGCACCTTGCAATTTGCGTTCATATCGCGAACGGTCGCCTAAAAATAACGTTACGTAACCCGGTAGCGAGATCGATCGTTCTATTTCGGCGAATCGACGGCGAAAAACTTGACCTTGGGAATCGCCGTGACGAAGAACTTACCCTATTCCCGTGCGATACGAAGCGCGTTTGCAATCGTAAAAGGTTATTTTCGTAATCAGTACGGAGGAGGATCGATCCAAGAATTGATAAGTCTTGCGATTCAACGTTGCACGAATCGCTTGGTCGGAAAGTTTCGACGCGTTCGACTTCTACCCGATTGAATCGATACTCTGTGGCGTAGCGCACGAAGCTACCCCTTTCAAAGACTAACTGATTTCACCGGAATCTCGATTCGACGAATTCTGAGGGGCGAACGGATTAAGACGCGCATCGAATACACTGGGATTTCGAGTTAACCCTTTCTGTCCAAGCGATTTCGTGTAGTAAGTTCAGCGTGTAAGCTCGACGATTCCATTCGCAGACGCGATAAAAATTTGCAACGAGAGGCAAATTTTATTGGTATCTTTCATTTTTTTATTTTAAAATGTATTAACAATCGACTTGATTATTAAAAATTTTGAAAAATTTGTTTTAGAAATAATATCATATAACGTGCTCTATCTCTTCAGTTTTTAGAAAGCTGCGAACGATCATCGCCTTTAAGTCTTTAACCCTCCTATAATTTTCAGTATAAACTATTGATTCGAGTGACCCCCATAAATAAAAGCTTGAGGGTGGTGAATCCGTCGATCGTGCTGGACATAATATCTCATGAATTTTCGAAGTCTTCTCTTCTCGAGCAGAAAGGTTGCTACAATTTTATTTTGCAAAGGTGCACTAATTACTTACGATGGCCGTCGAAGCGTAGATATTTTGATCGCGCGATAGAAATAAGTTCTACTTACCTAAGGAAAGCTCCATGAACATGAGAGGCAGTCCGGCGATGATGAGCATCACCGAGAACGGTATCAGAAAAGCACCACCCCCGTTCGAGTAACAGAGGTACGGAAAACGCCAGACATTGCCAAGCCCGACGCTGTACCCCAGAAGGGACAGCAGGAAGTCGAATTTCCCCGTCCATGTGCCTCTTTCCGGGTGCTCGTCCACGCCTGCCTGCAACGACGCTTGGCTGTTCGCCACCGAGTACTTGTCTTCGTTCTGCTGAAGAGACCACAACGCGAAATCCTTTTCATTTCATTCTTATCAATATTGTATGGAAACACCACGCTTCCGTAAACTTTCGCGTTCTTGGTACCACGTGTTGAACAGCTATCTATTTTTAATTCCCAAACAGTGGCTTTCGACTCCTTAAAAATTCA
Organism: Colletes latitarsis; assembly: GCF_051014445.1. Lineage (NCBI taxonomy): Eukaryota > Metazoa > Arthropoda > Insecta > Hymenoptera > Colletidae > Colletes > Colletes latitarsis. The sequence continues at coordinate 48,888,761 of NC_135134.1, forward strand.
TTAATTCGTACTTAATTGTCGGTATTTACAGTCGATAAAACGTTATTATACTTTCGTACGTGTCGTTACTATCAACGATTATAAGATAGTCGATGCTTGGAATAGTTCTTTTTTAATATCAAGGAAACAAGTATTTCCAAAGTGCAAATATGAATCGTTGTAAATCTTTCTGTTCGATTTTATACGGCGACTAAGTCTTCTCCGTCTATAATTTAATTTCAAGTATACTCAGCCCATTCCACTACTGTATCGCTTCAGATACAATTAATAACAATTTAATAAGAAGGCTTAATACTTGGTTGATAGTAGAGGAGTAATCGTAATATTGGTAAGTACCGAACTAGGTCAGACAATGGCGGTGGCGTGCATTGAACGTATTCTTCTTCGACTGGTCGTAACTTGAAAAATGTTGCCTGGAATATCTTACGTCCACGTGACTCTTTTCGCGTTTACCAACTTTGGCAATTAAGTATCGTTTCTAACAAAAACAACGGAATGGCGTCGATCGAGAACCACTGTTCCGGGTCGAAGAAAGACTCGAAAGTTTCGCGATTTTCCTCGATATTCCTCTTCCCAATGGTCATGATTCGATCTGTGGCAGTGTAACGCCACAACGAAGTAAACTGCAGCCTCTGCAGAAGTTTCCTGAGGAATTACTAATGCTAATGACCACTGGGAAATCAGGGCTAACAAATTGGTTCAATGCTCCAATCTATCGTGCACCGTCTAATTTTCCAGTCGTCCTCACTTTTATCGATCGACATCGCCCAACGAGTAGATTTTGCGAAATAGGCGCGGGTGCAACGTGACGTCGACAATGTACGTTTAATATGGCGTGTGGTGCGTGGAAGCGTAAATTCTCCAAGAGCGTAACGTCCTTTTAATTAAAATACATCGATCAAAACAATAGATATCCCGATACTCTGGCCATTAAACAACTCGACGAACAAAGAAGAATGCTTCATGCTGTTCCGCGTTAACGGAAAATAATTTTTCGTCGATGTTTGTAAATTATTGCTAATTGAACAAATATTAAAATTTAATATAACGCATCAGAGTTCCGTGTAACGATAATTTACAAACAACTGTTTCCCGGTACTGTATTTTCTATTATTTTCACGGCCGATACTCGTGCAAGCACTCGATAAAAATCGACGAACGCGCTCGAAGCTGTATCTGTCAGCGACCACTCGAGTCCCGGAAAAAAAAATTGCAATAAACGTTCAGCGTCACAATAAATCACAAATTCGCGACGCAAATATTAAACGACACGCGATATCGGAAACGAGGCGATATACGCGTGACACGTATTTCCCGGGAAATAATTTTTCGCCCCGATTCTGTTTCCACGAATGATTTTCTTGGCTCGTCGACGAGCAAGGTTTGCTTTTTCGAAGAAACATTAAAAGCGACCGAAAGCAAATAATTCTATACGTCACTACTGCGCCAGTCAGCGGTGAGTATGCATTTAATTATTCGGAGTTGCATACCTTGCCTTTAAATTCCATTTAACAGGATCTCTTGAACAATCTCTCTTTCCTATGGCTCTGTGCACACGATTCGATGAATTAGTACGATCGTCTTAAGAATTCTTATAATTGTTCGATGCGCAAAATAAACTCTAATCGTTTGCTCCCACGAGTCTCTTCGAAAAATAATTCTGTATTTAAAAAATAACAAAAGAAATAATACAACTTGAATCTTTAATAGTAACCGTGAGATACGACGTTCTTCCTGAATTATCGTTTTAAAAATAAAATAGAGTCATACTTTCAGGACTCTCCTCTAAGAGATCCGTATCTCGAGGAATCGAACCAAGTCGGGGGAAATGGGGCAAAAAATAAATCTTACAGCTCGCGTCCTAGAAAGTACAGTGTCTAGATATTACGAATCTTTACTGGCAACTATAATACTTAACCTTGTTTTAGACACAATACTCGACGTTATAGCCTGTTGATAAAAGCATGTTTGTTGCTCTCCACCGTGTAAAGTCTACGTTTCGAACGGATGGAACGATCTTGGTGTTGAGAAAAAAAATGGGACTTTCAGTGATGAAACGCAATTTTTAAACACTTTCCCGTTCCTCAAACTTTCCTCTGGAAAATTTTAAAAGGCTGGAACGATTTCGAGGAATTTTTAAAGACAGAGGATGACAGTTTTAATTACGGGGCGACGCATCGTTGCGTCTCGTCGTGACAGTGCCGCGATAAGATTCGTTTCGCTCTTTTCGTATTAACCTTGTTAGTCGCGAAAGATCAATACAGGAGTGTTTCCGTTCGCGATTATAAAAAGAGTCGGCTCGGCGTCTCGCGACGAATTAATTCGCGAAGAAGGACTTCCAGAAGGATTTCAACGGTGCATTCAGCGTACGTTTGTTTTGTCTCTCCGTCGTAATAGACGTTCGCATTAAGGTCGTGTAACGCTCGCCGCGTACGTTTCAACAGCTCTCCCGGCGATTTGTTAAGCGTTTGCCTTGGCGCTAGCGAACATTTCGTTCCCGCGAATCGATTAAAGCCCGAGGAGCCCATTCAGGCAAATTTCATTTTCGAGATGGATTCTGGCTTCGGCCGCGCTACTCATCGATTTCCCTTCAAACCGCTCGCTTTCTCCGACACCGACAATTGTATCGACGATTGATTATTGCGAAAATCCCAAACTAAATAATCCCCGTGCAAATGTCGAGTCTCGCGATCTCGAGGACGCTACGTCTTTCCTGATCCTGGTCGCCTTCGTCCTCGATTCTACGGAGAAACGGGGACTATATTTTTAAGAGAATCCGATGGAATTACTTTAATATTCGTCTCTCACGTCTGAGAATTTGCTCAAATTTTTAAAAATTTATCAGCGATAGGATCGATACGTTAATCGTTGTTAGAGAGTTGTCAAAATTGCATTTGAAATTAACGAGGGAAATATTTTCTTAAGTAACCAGAACATATCGAATATCGTAGATTTCAGTATTCGTAGTCTGAAATATAAAAATTTATCCAGTTTGAGATGCTTTTTAAAGGAATATACTGAATTTGTAATGCGTAAAGATAATTTAAAATTGCCTCAAAGTGCAATCTTTCGAGCCAGAATGTAAAGAAGATAGTATCGAATTAACCATTGATCGCGTTCGCAAAAACCAGCACCATACTACCTGTTCTCCGAGCATCGAGGATCGTACTTTTAGCAGAAACCATAAACGTCGAGCAAGGGTTTGAAAACTCTTAAAACGTTAAAACGAAAGTAGAACGTAGGTACTTCAACCGAGGCGAACATAAGGAAGATTCAACGGTAAACTTGCAAGTACCCGCTAGACTTTAACCTTTCGCCGCTGAGGCAGTATATATACGTTGACCTAATAATTTGTAGCTCATTTGCAGAAGATATACATCCGCGTCCCGATGCGTTAACACCCAATTGCGAAGGACGTGCATACGCTAAATTAACGATCATCCACGAACAATATACGTTCTCGCAATTACAAGTTGAATCGAAAATAAGACGTGCGGCAATTTAATCGTGGTATTCCGATCGAACGGTGATAATTTTTCATTCTACGATTGTAAGATACGCTTCGTAATTTCCCGTCGTTTTACGGACTCGCGACTATAAGTGCGATTACACCTATGGACGGTGGATCTATGAACTTAATCCGCTACTTAAAATTTCCGTTTAAGCAACGAAATGACTCTGTCGACGATACGAGCGACGGAACGTTGAAATATTTAAGTATCGGAGAATCTACGAGCGTAACACGAAAGGGTTGAAGAGAGAGGATCGGAGAACGAGCGTAACAAAATTCGCACGGTTGTGTAAGTATCGCATAGGACGATCGCTCGAGCAAAAAGCTTCGGGTGCTTACCAAGTGCGCGCGCCCGCGCAATTACCATAATTCGAGTTAGATCGAAAGCGTCCCGACGGTTACTTTCGTCGAGGGCCCCGGGCTCTTCTCTTCACCCCCGACTCGCCGACGCTTAAATTCGAATTCGAGTAAATTCTTCGAAACGCTCGAAAAGAAACGACGCGCGAGACCCGAAGGGATCAAACGACGCGCCCGACGGTCGGAATAAATCCGATCTAAATTTGCCTCGAGAGATTATATAGGAGTCGTTTACGAGGAAATTCACTTACGTCCCAGCAATCCAGATAGGGACGAATCCTTGGCGAGGACTCCTCCATCCTCCAAACTGGCACCGAACGTGTCTACGAAGTCAGGCGAGCCTTCTCCTCTTCATGCTCTGCATACGTCTGATTGCTCTTGCTGGCGCGTTTATTGTCGATCTATTGGTGTCCATCGTTAATTCGAGGCCCCCGTCGAACAATCAGTCGCGCTGGTTTCCATTTCTTCGGTTCCCTCGCGAGAATCTCTCCTTTCGATATTCATTCTTCAACGCGCCATCCGTCCGTTTGCCTGGAAAATAAAACCGTGGGATCGAGCACCTTAAAATTTGATTACAAATTCGTTACGCAATGTAAGATCGAGTATAACTATCCGTAGCAAAGTAAGATTCCACGACGCGTACGGGACGCTAAACAATAACTATTCGCGTCCTAATTGCTGTTATCAAGTTCGCACCAGATACACGGCCACGCAATAACGTAGTTACTCCTTCCAATGCTCGCCGCTTTGTAACTGACAGTCCGGGTCACGCCGTATTTCTACCCCCGCCAGCCATTTCCACCGTTCCCTTTTCTCCGCATTAATTTCGTAGCCCGCTCGACGCCGATGGCTCCGATACCGCGGAAATGTCCCACGTTTCGATATAATTAGGACGCCTCCAAACCCAAATCTTTACAACTCGTGTACACGGATCGTCGATGGGTCATTACTCAAACGAAACGCGTCATTAGCGAGTCGTTAAAACATCCACCCTAATCGCTCGAACGTTTCGCGAATTTCTAGTTTCGAGAATAATTTCAAATATCGGGGACCTCGTCGAATTCAAATAGAAAAATTTACTAAATTTTTACGATTTTTAGGCCGCATTTTTAAGGATCTTCGATAATCGATTTCAGTAATCTTTCGATCCTCTCATGATTTTAATCCGTCAAAATTTCTTCTTGGAAGGGTCAAACAGTGTGATCGACGAGAAGAAACGAATTCTCGGAGTGTGAAACAGGAAACAGGCTGACGTTAATTGGAATTCGCTTTCAATTGCGACCAGAAAAGAACGACGAACGTTCGCGGACGAATGTTCCGCTGGTCGAACGCGAAACGGAGTGTTTCTCGATAACGTGAAACTTGGGTGCGAAACGCTGTTACGTGATTAACGTCGAGCAACGTGATCGTCGGCGCGGAAAAGAATGACACAGTCGGGATTAATCGAAGGCCCGAATAAAGATGTTCCAACGAGTGGATCCGTCGGGCCACGGAACGGTTAACGTTAACCGTCAGCTGTTGACCTTGTTCGTAGCAGCCTTTCGTCTTTAACCTTTCCGTCGCGGAGGGTCGTGCGAGCCAAGTGCTCGTATCTCATTATTTTTAATCGCCTCCGCCGGGAAACGATTGTTCAACGCCCCGAAAACCACAGGGTCGAATCAATTACCTTTTCATTAAATCGCGCGTTCAAAAAATTTCGCTTAATATTTCCAATTTAATGGATCGTAGGAACTTGATCGCGCAGTGGAAGATCAGCGTGTTCGATTCACCCCTGCCGCGACGTCACTGCGATCACGCTTAAATGTCAGCCGGGTGACCATGGGTGGTAGTTCACTGGTCGCTTCGCGCGTACCTAATGCTTTACGGGTCTTACGTAAACCCGATTCTGCATTCTGTCCTTAGAAAATCTATGTCAGTGTAACCTGCCCCGAACTCGACGCGTTTAACATCCCCCGTTCGCGTGACAACGGTTCGACGATTCGATGTTTCGGAAAGATAGAATTTCGCTCTTAAACGTCGCCGCGTGGAACCATGCGCGAATTCCGGAATTCAAATGAAACCAGTTGCTCCGATCGCCCGAGTAAAATCTCGGTACGATCAATCGCTTACTGGATTAATTTCATTCGCTGGAATCGTTTTTACCGAAATGCTATGGAGGAAACAGCTGTCCCCGAGGGGATGGAAACCGAAATTAAACAGCTGTCGAACGCGACGAGCCGAGGGGGTACTCGCCAAGAAGATGGAGTGTTCGTGAGACTTCTGGCACCGTTCGCCGGCACAGTTTAGCCATTACGTAATCGCGACAGTGTCGTTCACCGGGTTGATCGCACGCACCTGATTACGCCTGGCGATGAAATCCGTGGACAGGTCGTCGCGGGTGATTCTGGTTGGTCTTTGGTCGATCAGCTGTGGCCGGTACCGTTGCACGCGCTGCCATTGGAGAAGTTTGGCGAACGGCGTGCCAAGGTCGGAGACACGCACTGTCACTGGATTTTCAGGGTCACAGGCCGCGGAGGTTGGATCGCGCCGTAGGTCCGCCGCGGGCGCACGTCGGCCAAAAACAAACGGGGCACCTGCTGGCCGTGTTCCCGACGACGTCGTCGACGTCGCGCGCGTTCCGTTGCGTTGACCGCGAGAGCCCGCGAAGAGGAGCGTCGATCGTGTAGGAGACGGTCGACGACGAGGCGGACGGACGGACAGACAGTGGAAACGGTCCGTGCCCGGGCAGCCAGCCAGCCAGCCAGCCTGCCTGCTTATGGGAGAGCTTTTCTACTTGCAGCACCCCCAGTCGACCCTGTCGAGCCTCGAACTCGACGGATCGATCGATATTACTGCTCCTGCGAGCTGCGTCCTACCCTAAACCCTGTGCCTCCGTAGGGCTACTCTTTCTCTGTACACGTATACAGGGTGTTTCCGGTACTAACGCTCCCTAACCACCAACTCGCTAGCTCCCCAACCTGACCACTAATTTCTCAAATTTTCTATAATATGTCAAATAATATGCCAAAATATATTCAAATAATTTTATTACTTAAACATACTAGTAATCAATTATAATTTAAATTACGATATGTTACGATTTTTTTTTTTAATATTGCCGAGAGTTAGTTGATGACGTTTGTCGCTCAAAGTCGATTTATAAGTTGAAAACGAACGCTCAACATTACAAGATGTGATTGGGGCATATTTGAAGCATGCTTTAATTGTTTTGGGTTCTTTAACAATCTGATCTCATAAAATTCGTTTCCTATCTGCCAAGGATACTTCAGAATTAATAATTAATACTATTCGTATCATCTATAAACTGTTACCATTAATGATTCGCTATGAGTAAACGCGAGATGTGTAAATATAGCTATGTTGTCATTTCTGCCATGATTATCGTATACAAACGTTGAATTAGTAAAGTGAAATAAACGTTCGGAAGTCCATATAAGCGTTAATTTTAGGAATAGAAATGCAATAAACATATATGACATATGCAGTATAACCACATTTATTTTTGTCTAATAGATAGTCAAACTCATATTTTTATTTATAAAATTAATGAAATGGGAGCTTCGCAGAGGGTTGCCTCGACCCCTAAATATAGTAACTCTTATATTTTTGCATATTAAGTGCATTCCGTAGTTCCTTGAGAATTAAAATTTCCCATAAATGTATACGCATCCGCAGTCTACTAATAGAGCATCAAATAAAAATTATGAACCTCTTCTTTTAATTCTAATAGAGCAAAGGAATCTTTTATTTTTTTATTTTTGAAGTTAAAAATATTTTTGTGAAGTTTGTTTAATTTTATTTGCTTTATAGTCAACCACCGAGAGCTTTTGCAATACTCCAACAGTAGCCTAACAAAATTGCAGGGCTCGAGTCTCCCTAGTATCAGAGTCGAGCGAATTTTATTTGCGAACAACAAATACAAATTTTCGATTCGTTCGTAAACTAGTTTTCATAGGTTGCTTCGCTTGCAAATCAATGTTGCTAGTAAAACGCGAAGGGGAGTTAGTTTATGAACGAATCTGAAATTTTTATTCGTTGTTCCGTGAATAAAATTTGCTCTGGTGTCTCTTTTTAAAACATTCATGGTCATCGACTGCTCCACAATTTTCAGAAAAGTAATCCAGACGAGAGTTCAAGAAATGAATATTTAATGACGCTCTGCACTAATTCCTTTGTAGTTTTCTGCTCTTTCGTTTCTAGCGAGGAGTTTCGAATATTTCTTACGAAACACGACGACTCTTCATCGAAGTTCGTAGTTATTGTTCGACATTATTAACCCGAGAGTACTCCGGCAAAGTCTGACAGATGCTAGCTTAGCAGACGGAGCTTTTGTCTACCCATCAAGTAACTTCCTGTGTTGCGTCAACATACTGTCAGTGTCTTTTGAGACAGTGTATCGTACGTATTGTAGGCTAAAGATTAATTTTAATTTTGCTTGGACCAGAATGTTAAGCTAATAAAATAATATGCCAACTAATCAATCAGTTTTCTATTGGCTCATTTCCGATTCCATTAATTGCATGAAGGTTTACGCGAGTACAAAACGCGAAACAAAATCGCGCACTATTTTCAATACGGATGGAACACGAATTTTACGTGTTGTATTTTGCTCTGGTGGTTCGACATCACTGCACGTTGTATATCCGATATCCGATACAGCTTCATCGTCATGATCGTCTTCATTGTTTACAAAAGCACCGAAGTCACAGCAATCGTTCACTGATTGTTGCAACGTTTCAAACGTGTCTATAGATTTGCTTTCTGTACAATACTTGTGTGTTTCTACTCGACGGTGTCTAAAACACGCTTGCAACGAGCGATTGTCGAAATCCAGTCAGCGTCAGCAAGAAACATCAAACGTCAAGATACTTCAAATCATTTGAAAATAAGAGACGCTTTGTACAGCTCTTCCTGATATTTTGAATCTAGTATTATTTATTCGACTTGTTCAACGCGAGGTAATCGTCTTTTTATTAGCTATCGTTCGTGTCCCTATCTCCGGGAATATTGTTTTCTTGTAAATAAACTCCCCGTAATTATGTGCATCTTTTACTCATTCGATTTTCCATATTTTGTTACCCCCCTCTCTCAATCTCATTTCAAGTTCATTTAATTTAATCTCCTATTTTGTTACTCTCCTTCACGACAATTTTCCACAAATACAAAATAGTGCTAGGAACCGAGACAAACTGAAATTTCCTTTTAAGCGAAAACTGTTGAAGGCTTTATTTAATGAGGCCTGCCTGTTCCACGCTATAACAATACCGAAACGAAAGGAAAAAGTTTGAGAAACATTGTACTTGCGTAATAATTATTTAAACGAGTGTTCTCCTGATGAAATATAATAAAAAAAATAACTTGATTTAACATATTTTATTCTTGGAACGACGAAGAGAAACAAAGAAAACAAGTGCATGTTGTACCGTTCCACTTCAGAAAACAGGTATATTATACAAAGACGGACCTCATTATATCATTCAACTTTTTCCACCGACAAACTCTCTTTGTTTCCGCCTAGAAAGGAATTACATAGCCTGTCTCAATTTTCGAGCACAGGCTGTGTAATAGGGTGGAGCGAATGTATATGAAATTTCTTTCCTTTTCATTTTAAGAAAACAACATTCTTGCTAGCTAAAGGAGAACCAAGATATTAAAGAAAATACCATTATCGTAGTGGTCGAGTTGTAAAGATAACAAAACGTGATCTATTTGGATTATATAAGCTTCTCATCTAAATTTGATTATCAACAATTAACATCTACCGTGTTCCCTCGTTGTTTGATCGATCGTTCGGTCTCTCTGAACTCCCACGGTCGATCAAAAAAATTATCATCCTATTTCTTCGTTACTTACGACATCGCTCCGCGTATACACGCAACAGCTACCTATACTTACCTTTTTACACCCCCGTATCTTGCGTATCTTCTTCATATTTTATGTCCGTGTCCACCGACCGATCTATCCATTCATCGATCACTCGCTCTCCTCCGGTCTTTCGCGCTCTTTTTTTCCTCCGTTATTATGACGCAACACATAATGGAGGTACGATGACGCAGAGACAACATTTTTCATTCCACGCAACGGAAGACAAGAACGTTTCGCGGCGAAGCAATGACGTCGACGTCGATACGGATTTCCTATATACGGAAATGTTTACTCAGGAACAGGAGAAAGACGTTAAAATATTCATTAGAAAATGTTCTGTAAAAAGAACTCTACAAAAATCAAACTACTTGAATTTTAATCGAAAATGTAGAATAATAAATAACATTGATGCTTTTGTTTAAGAGACTAATCGCTCTTTCCGATAATACCCTGTCTTGTAATGGACACTTCCGGTAATCGACGTTCCAATAATCAACCTACTGCGTTCTGAAGCCTGCAATCTATACTCAAACGTTGGTTTAATAAAACAACATTTTACTCCGATAACCTTAGTGTTTTATTCGTTAAATAAATTTTAATTTCGCCTCGATAAAAACTACGATTTTCTAATTTTAACAGAGATCGTAAAAGGATTCGTGTCGTAATAAGATAATATTTCGTGATATTTATTACGAAATTCATATTTCGTGTTTTCCGTGGGAGCATCGCTGTCGCCAAGACCGTAGTTTACGGAATTTAGCGAGAGACTCGAGCGATGAATTATGCGGTGCAGCATGCAACGGTTTCGAGTCTTCGATCCTAAACTGCATGTTTCAAATTCTATCAGACGATCGATTTACTCTTTATATGGAAAATTATTCAACCGCTGTAAAATTACCAAAAGTAATTTCCATGGCCTAGATAACGCTTCGCCCCGTTACTCGCCCGACTTGGATGGAAACAGTCACGCGAGCGTTATTGTGAGACGAGCAAGAATTCGCGTTCTTGCGGTAGTATTGTGCAAGGAATCGCATTGTTTCCCAGTCGATGTCATCCGACGTTATACGTCAAGATCCTGTTCTTCTGTTTCGCGCGTCATTCAACGATGAGAGATAACATGTGCAACGTGGAAACGTGCCCGATGCGCGTGACAAAGTTGTACATTTCGTACGCAATTACAGGACAGCTGTAATCCCACCAATTACGGTTAAAAGTTATTCCGACTTTGACGAGCAATTCAGCTGCGACTCAAGTTTAAACGTAAGAATCGTACGAGTCGTAGAGCGATATATTTATAATGAATCATAAATTTTACGTGGCCGCGAGTAAAACAAACGCAGAGATTTTCTACGGGATACTTCTTTGACCGCGTCACGTTATAATTTAACGGCCATGTTCTTTAGCGATTTCGTTACACACGGTTGCTCGGCTGTGAAAACCGTTGTCGTTGCATGCCAACGCGTTCTGCTCGAAATAGAAGAATCAAAAAATAGATAGGAAAGCTGATCGAACAGTAGTAGGTAATACGCGTGCACAAAATACGTAAACAGAGAAAGTGTGGCTTCGGTGCACAGAAATGCAACAAAACGTCAAGCAGAGTTCTCCCACGAGAAACGTAACAAAATTCGTTTTTATTTATCGTATTTTACGAAAATATAAAATCTGTACTAACATGTGAAATTTACTTTAAACTCGTAAAAACTCTAAACTTGTTTTTCTCGAGACCGTAGACGCGATACTCGAGAGTTACTGGACCGATCGATTTTAAATTTCAAGTGCATGCAAAGTAGACGTCGGTTTATCGCACCTGTCGGCCTTAAGTCGACGTATTTAAATTTCCTAGAGGTTCCAACCCACTCAAAGTTCAAAGAAATTCGGGTAACGTCGAAATCCTATTTTTTTTTCATTTTTTGCCCTAACAAGGAAGCGAACTCGATTCGTGAACTCTAATGCTTGGTTTGCCCATCTGTGGAAAGGTGCCAATCCCTGGCACGCTTGGAACGTCTAAAATAATTATTACGAAAAGAAATGTCGATGAATAGACCGGTAAAAAATTCAAATCTGTATCGCTCAAACTTTTGCATTAAAAATAATTTCGAATATAATCGATCGCCTTTCTAATGCGAACGTTCTACGTTCTACGAGCAATATCCTTGATCTTTTGATATTATGTTTATAGCGAAAAACACTCGCGAAATCGGATATCACGCGACTAGTGTGCGTGGAACACGACACTACCGAAAATTTGTGCGACTCGATAACAGAGATCTAGCGCGTATGAAACATGACACTGGTGACGTAAGATTATACAGATCGGATAGCAAGGACATCGAAAGCATTGTGATCGTCGACGAAGATGACATAGGATCCATTAACAAAAGATACTGATTCTTTTAGATTCGCGTCTAACGATCGTGAAGTTGTTGGAACCAGTTAAGTGCCATGCTGAATTGGTGTAATCTCATAAAGACGACTGAATTCGTTGGATTAAAAGCATTACTTTGATACTAAATGCTTGAAAGAACGCTAGATAGCGAATAAAAATGATCGTTGAGTCTCGATACCCTTTAAGGGAGATGCTAGAAAAAAATCTGACAAAAGTGGGACGATTTTTGGGTTCAAATAAATTGTTAAAAACTGTTTGAAACTTATCTCGTGCTGTTAAGATTTTACGATTATTAGATCTGCACACGAAGGAAAGGATCGTGAATCAATGTTCTTCGTCCATTGTAACGTGTTTTGTATAGCGTCCAGATAGCATTGTCTCTGTTCCGTATTGTTTCGCGGTATAACATTACGATATAAGAGAATATGTTCCATCGATTTTCTATAATTTGTATTTTATCGCTGGAGAATATAATAAACCGTGGAAGAAATTTGTCGTTGCGAACTTCGAAAAAATTCTGGAAAAAGAGAGAGGAAATTTGTCTATGAAGCAACGAATATTTGCAATATTTATATAGGTTCTAGATCTAAATTTGGAGTTCTAAGTCAGCCCCTTCGTCGCTGTTTTAAGGGGTGGTAGATTAAAATCTTTTGGTCTCGCATGCGTCGTGATGTTCTGCGAAGATCCACGTCCTTGAACGAACAAGTACGCAGAACAGAATCGCGACGAAGGATCCTAATCAAAGGAAACCAGCCCGTTAATCCTAGAATCCGTTACAGACGCCCTTGTGCACGTTCATCCGTTAGTTCTGTAGACAAGATTATGATTCTCTAATCTCTGACAAACAAGAAACACCAAATTCGAGGAGATTCTGATCAAAGTTCTCGTCTGAATGACAAACCAACAATAATTTCTTTCAATCGTATGAAATTTTCATCGACGTTCGAAACTCCGTCATTTCGATACGTTTTGATTTTTTAAAAGATCGCAGACTTAAGGTGAAAGTTACTTAGATTTGATAGGTGCCTGTGAAAACATTCCCAAACTTCGGTCTATATTTAGTGGTGTCTCGATTATCGTGCAATGTTTAGAAATTTTTATTAACTTTAGGAACCTCCGTAGATATTCGATATTACGTGTAACTGCTGCGTGGAAAACGTACTTTACGGGGTTCGATTTCCCTGTCGAATCGAGTGTTAAATATTTAATCAATATGTCAAGGCTGTAAGTTCGTTTGGAAACTTCATTATTCCGTGATCGGAAACCAATAGTCGTCGTCAATTTTCAGATCACGATCGGGGAGCCAATATTTCCAGGTCTTTACATATGAAAGGCTTCGTTTCGTTGGTTTTCCGCGGGCAAAATCAACTATAGTCCATCGTGGAATAGAATGAAATTCCCGGGGCCATACATCAGACAGGATTTTCCAGGATACTACTGTTATCGTGCGTGGCACGGCAAGAATTTACTGCCCGCCTACCGAGATTTCATGACGGAAGCGCTGACGTCATAATCTCGGTAATATACCAGTACGTCGCTCCCATTTGATTTCAACCCCGTTTACGATGAAATTCTATTCCAAACCTGAACGCGAAACAATAAAATACTCCGAAACGTTCTCCTCCGACGTCACACGCGTTCGAATATTTCTTCGTTCAGGTTGACAAAACCTAAGAAGCTCCGAAAGGTGACATCGACGAAATTAATCCGAAATCAAATTTATACGATTTTCGTATCGAAACAAGAAAATGCAGCAATTTCGAAAGAGGATCCACGGAATTGGAACTTCTTGAACGTCACTCTTTGATCATCTCATAATTCTAATTCAATGCGATCCTCGAGAGTGCATAACCCGAAAAGAGATCTACACTTTGTCACACACCCCTGGGACCTACCCCCTCGAAACGAAATAAACTGAGGCTCCCGGCTCGAGTCCTCGATGTGACGAGATGCAGACTTTCTAGGCCGATGTCCTACATAATGCAGAAAGAGTCTTCGATAAAAATTCAATTTCTAGCCGAGAGGAAACTCGCGGAATATTAGTTAACACAATTAAATGACCAGGCGAAACTTACGATTCAGCGATTGAAAAATCCTGTTCGAACCGAAAAGTTCCCGATCGGTACTCTCTTGCAATTAAACATCTTCGACGTAAAGGAAAAGAGTCTGTGGAAAAGAACGTAAGATTTGTTAAAAGTACAGAAACTAAGATTACGTGACGATTACAACTGACTTTAACGGTAACGTGAAGTGTCTGTGACAACAGGACATTTAATTGCACGGTTTACACTTTTTCGCTGGTATATTATTTTTCTGTCCATAAAGAACTGTCAAATTCTGCTTTCCGGTCCTGGCTTTCTCGATCAATTCGGGTCGATCCTAATTGGCTGGAAGTGTCGGAATTGTAGGAACATATTGGCCGTGGTCAGGTCAGGATTGGATGACGAAAAGGAAGTCGTAGAGATAATCGCGAGGAAAAATTGTGGAAAATACGGCGAAACTAAGTCGAGAAAAGGGACAAAGAACGGTTAGTAGAGATTAAACAAGTTTCACGGTGTTTTCTGCTTCTGATTTACGGTCGGATCCGTGCTTAATTACATTTATCTCGAAGAAGTCTCGCGTAACAGTTATTCGGACTGGAGATTTTTCACGAACGTTTCAATTATTTTGAAATCTTTTCAACCTCAGGTTCGATCCATTATGGCGTCAAACGCTTTAAGAGCGCCTGTTTATAACGTTGCCAACCTTTTTTCCGTCGCGTACATTCAAGGAATCGCGTCTTTCGACGCCGCCAAAGATCCTCAAAGACGCGAAAGAATCTCCGCGGTAGAAGATACAAAATACAGTCCGCGAAAGAGCTTCTACCTAGACGCGCTTTCACCCCCGGCATTGCCCTTAATCCCCTCGTCTCGACCTTCGCTCGTTTTCGCGACGAGCTCCCTTTAAAGTTGTCCGCTCAGAGGAGCTCACCTGCGACGGAGATTCGATAACGAAGCTCGGTCCATCGAATCCATCGATCGCAGATGGGACTCGCGACCGTAGAAAGAGGAACGGATGAGAGAAGGTCGAATCGTCCCCTCTCGCGCCGACGCACGGTGGCTTTAAAATCGCGAATGAAAGCGTAGAAATTAACGTTCCAAAATTCACGCCTGCTCGCCTCTGCGCGACTTGGCAAAAAGCGAATTTCGCGACTCGAACGAATTAAAAGAAAACATGAGTGCCAATATTTTTTATGAACAAAATGTGATGTTTCTATGGAAATTATCGACTAGTGGATATTGTTCATCCCCTAATGAAACTCCCCTTCCCCTCTACACGAAAAAATGATCGTTTTCACCGCGACGCTCTCTTCCTCGACCGCTTGCTGGGGATAATTAACGCGTCGTGTTCGTTAATTAAACGGAGTTTCGTGATTCCACGGCGGCTTTCCCAGGGAAACGGGAAGTAATCGGGCTATTCAGCCGTGAAAGGAGAATATGTTTACGTCTCGAACGCCAAGGCTTCGTCTTCGACGCAGAAACAATCGATCGAGCCGCGACAGACACTCGACGAAATTCGTCAACGAGCTGATCGATGCGATCCGTCGTACCAGAGCTCGCGAGGGGTGGAAAAAACTACCCTCCCTTAAGGGTCGCGTAATGACGCGAATCCCCGAAAACATGGCTGGAAATAATTCTTTGATGTAAAAAATTGATCAGGCGATGAATCCTGGTATTCGAGAGTACGAACGGTATTCGCGAACAAACTTCTCCGCGTAGAAAATGTTTCCCGATCACGAGAACGAATACGTTTCCAAGGTGATCGCTTACTTCTCTGTATTTTCTTTCACGCTTCCTTGGACTTTGCGGTGTACAAACAGAAGGAATTAATGCAATAGCTCGATTTGTTTGCACTTTATTTGTTCGTGTTTCTTGGTCCGAGTTCTCGCGGAAGGTTCCCCCCTTTCGCGTCGAATTTATGCTGCAAAGAAACAATAAGAAAAAGTAGTTCGTTCAAACTTTCGCGAGAAACGAGTGTAGAGGGTGTTTTCGAAATCCTGGGTACAGAAAGGAGGTTGTTTTAAAAATTCGTGAATATAAAATAAAATATCAATCAGAATTTAGTATAATTTCAAATAAAATTTCTATCGTTTGTTTCTCGTTGATGCTTTTAAAGCGTAAGTTTTGGAACGATTCAGCGAATTTCCAAGTTTCTTCTCGCGATTGTCAACTATCAAACACGGAACAATAGATCCACTTCGAAGTTGTCTTTAGCCAACTTTCCAGGCACTTCCTGCGCGTGAATTTTTTAGCAGCCAGTTTCAGAATTGCATTACTCGCGAAAGTTCAGCGAAGTCAAAATACTCCGTCAAAAATGCATCTCTCTGTCCACTGATCGGATCTCGCGGAAGAAGCTCATCGGTTATCGTACGAATATAAATATCTCGCTCGTATCTCAAGTCGTAAATATTCAGATACGGAGCACCACTTTTTAAACTGCTGACATTCGAAACGTAACTTAAAACTCGTTATTTTGATTCGAATGAAATCCGGTTAAAATTATTATACAAACGTGATTTAAGCCGAGATACAAAAAATTTCTTATTTTTAAAATTCTGTCGCCATAGTCGACCGTCCTATCCCCGTTCTTGCAAATCACTGACGAAAGTTTGTGATAAATTTGCATCTTGAGTGCTCTTGCTTTTCCGATTTTCCTAACTTCGTTAAATTAAATAAGGGAGCATCCTCGTGCTCGTGATTATTTTTCATAATGTTCCGGGATACTCTAATATTTTGACAGAAATAATCGCCGGCGTAAAAATTATACGAGTGCGTTTAAAAATATCCGTGGTGCCAGAAATACTGATTTGATTCGCCCGTTAAAAACAAACGAGTCGATCGTGGAACAGATCTCGACGGATTTCGCCCAAACTTGGACAGTTTCGAGTAAAACTGGAACAGAAACGAAAAAGAAGTAGTCCATTCTCAAAAAGGAAAAAGAAATCAGGTGACGCGAAGAGACGGAGAAAACAAGACCTGACAGATTAAGAGATCGGGCGAAGAAGCGGAAAAAGATAGATTAATACAAATTTCGAGCGCGTCGTAAAGGATTATTTTGTCTTTTGTTGCTCTTATAATTATCTGGAGTGGTGTAGCTAGAGTTTGAACTACCTAGGACGATCTATGCATTTATTAAACATTTTCAATTGAGTCCTTATTGATGAAACTGGCCAACCTGGAAACGCTTCAGTGTTGTTTACATCGTTTCCAAAGGTACGAAAGAATGCACGTTATATAAATTAATTACAAGCCCTCGAGCATAATATTTTTACTATGAAATACTGTTGCAAATTATTTGAAAAGCCCTGCTAATTAAATGAACACGATCAACGATTGGGGTCTCTGCGAGAACTCACCCCTCGTCCAAAAATGGCCGACGCTGCGATCAACGTGTTAACGTAAGAGTCGCGTCAGAACGCAGTGAATTATTGCGCCTCGTCATTGCGATTCCCTGCACCAGAGGTTGAAGTTTAATATAAAGGAAAGTCGATACGAGCAGCGGCGCGTAACGCGAAACACCGATACGACTGGTCGAGCATTGACTACGAGATCATTACCGTCGGAATTAGAGGTTCTCGGAAACAATAGCGCGCAATATGTGCTACGAAGGAAGGGAAAATCAAGTAAAGGGGGGATAGGAAGCTATCGAGGAAGAGAAGAACGAGAGAAAATGATGAAGCACAGACAGGACGCTTCAAAAATTGAGACACTAACCACTTCGCACATTATTTACAATTTTTTGGGAATAAAAATTTCACTCCTAATGCACAAACACATCGAAACGATTCAAGCTAGCTATTGGAAATAAACTTTTTCTAGATATCAGAACTTTCGAAGTAGACGACTACCCCTGCTGCCCCTCCCCTGTAGTATTTTTAGACGATCGCAAATTTTTCCTTCCACCCTCCAATTTCGTATACTAATTTTACTCCTTCGACATAATCATTCTCGATTAAAATCAAGAACTATTTGCAAAAATTTCATGAACCAACCCAGAATGTTCTCGCGTAAGTGAAATTCAGGCACTCCCGGATCGAGGTACAAAATTAAGAGTACCGTGGCTTTTGTGTTTAAACCAAAGGATATTTTCGTTCTGTTTCATCAGCCGATGAAAGTGAATCGGTTGATGAGAAGCAAACAACAGTAATTGCGGGCGTGCTCGTGTATTTGCTTTTCATTTTTCGTACGCGCGAGAACGCCTCGGTGAAACTTAAGGGAGAATTAAAAATAGAAAAAAGAAACAAATGCGAAGCATTTCGCAGAGAAAAAAAAAAGAAACAGAAAGTAGAAAGGCAGACATAATGGACAGTGATAGGCGAGAGGGATGAGAGAAGCGTGAAGTATCACAAAAAGGGGGCGAATAAAAGATGAGAATAAAAATAGGGTGAAAAAGAAACGTGCGAGCCGGAAGGGGCGGGGAGGGGTCAAAGAAGAACGTGGGTGGGAGAAAGAGGGGCAGATAGAGCGGTGGGAGGGACGGAGGGTGGCAAACGAATGGCAAAGTTGGCCTTGATCGAAACTCGGCCGCATCCAAGCGGAAGCTTCATCCCCTATCAAGCGACCCCTGGTCCCTGTAAATCTGTGTACCTTTCTGCTTCCCGATCTCTATCGTCCTAACCCTCCCACCGCCGCCAGTTCCGACTTTTCTACCCCGAAAAAAAAAAAAGGAAACCGGTCTGTTTACTTCGGTCTGTTCGAGTTGCTTTGCCAGCGATAACGATAACAATTGTCTCGCGTAGCTACCAGGTTTCAAAGGTCCAGAAACACTTTCCGTCGTAGCCAGAATGCTCGTCAGATTAGATTCAATCCGAGACGGACGGATCGTTTTCTCTCCTATCTTATTGCATCTTTGGCGAATTGAATGGAAGCTCGCGGAGGGCTTTAACGATTTCCCTTCGCGATCTCGGTCGAGCGCATTCGTTTGGTTGCGCATTATCGTATTCAACTTCACGGACGATCGCCGTCAACGACGCCGGATGCCTGCGAGCACTTTTAAAGTTTAACCATTCGAACGACGGAGGAAGAAATTCGACGTTGGGCAGGAAATATAAATCTCGAGATAAACGAGCATTCGTCGCGATTTGAACTTCTCCGCGGGCGCGAAAAATTTACGTTTTGCGCTGACCCGAATTAATTGTTTTAATTTTTGATAAAAGTATTGGCGCGACAGGATCGCGAAATGTATTTATGGAACAAAATTTAACGAGAATTATTTAAAAAAAAAATTATTGAGGTCGCGATCGTCGTTCCGTTATGAATTATAACTATAAATAAAATATTGTGAAGTAAAATACATGGCAAAAGATCGTAACCCAATATGGGAATTATTGGGGCAGAAAACGTTAAAAAAAGAAACGATGTTCGTACGTTTTCTTCGAGGCAGCTTATCGCGGAGACTATGTTGCGAGCCTCTGACACATTTCGGATCGAATACGGTTATAGCTGTGTATCATCGAAAAATTTCGAGTAGTTGGCTTGGCACCAAATTACTGATGACACCTTACTTGCTGAAGCACCGATTTCTGTCTAATCAGCGACTCTCGATCATACGGCTAAATGGCCCGAGCTATCTCCACCCGAGAGCGATCTCTGAAACTTTAAATTACATTGTCAACTTAAGAACCTGGTAACTGGTCGGTTGGCTTGTGCTTGCCCTTCGTTGTGTAGATAATTCTTTCCCACGAGCTTGTGAATATACATCGCCCGACGAAGACGAGAATATTTTAGAAAATTTTAGAGCAACGTTTTTCTTTCTTCGATATCATTTTTTTTAGAAAATTGAAACAGATAAATGCAGTAATACATTTATTTATATTACTGCTGTGCGAAACAGGAAATTTAACCACAAAAGAAAATCCCTTTTCTGGAGCAAAACACGGTAATAAAAGTTTGCCTTCCAGAAGATTACTTCCAAAAAGTTTCCTTTTAATTCCATGAAAAAAGCTGCTTAACATGCAAAATTAATTACGTATGCAACATTGCGATAACTGTTAAGCTTACGGTTTATCGTCGATCCACTTGAACTCGTTCGCGTAATTATCTATATTTTAGAAGCCCACAATGATGTTTACTTTGAATCTTATCTATAGATTTTATACGAATCATATTGTGTACAAACGGCTCTAGAATCTAATACCCTTATAATTAAGCGTGAAGCATTTATACTATTCGTTCAATTTAAATTAAACTTTCGTAAAGGCTTAATTAATTATGATTAAACTTTCATAACAATTTAATAAATCGTACAATTTTATAGACAGTATGAAATATTAGAATCCGTTAATCGAGATCTATAATTTAGTTGAAAAGAAAGATAGCTATCGTGTATACAATTTATTTCGAGCCTTAGTTTTAACAACGAAAAAATATTCGCAATTAATTCTGAATACAATAATTCTTTTTTAAATTAAATCTTGTGTTAGTATCTAAGATAAGAGGGTTATTATCATAACTTTCTTAAATATGAAGAGCGAGCCGAATAATTCTGAAAAATTTCTACCGGGCTGCGTATTTGGCATTGCAATTAACGAGAAAGTACTAGGAATGAATTTAAATAAAACGCAGTGTGCATATGTACGAAGGTGTGACCGAGGGAGCGGCTTCATTCGCGAGTCTAGTCGGCAAATGGCACAACTTGGCACCGATAATTTCACCCTTTTTTGCCGTGAACTAATGGTTTCCTGTTCGCGTCAGTCCTTCGTTTCGCCCCGAAAGCTCAATTTCCCTTTTATATTCGCCCCGAACCGATAGAAATTATCGAATGACTTGCTACTCCTTTCGCTACAATCTCTCCTTCTCCCCAACCCCTCTGTTTGGCCCACGTTTACTTATTGTCGTGAAATCAGGGAAGAAATTATACTAGACACCCTGCGATAACGTATGCTGGATTTAGCACTAAATCGATATTCTCTTTGAAAAACTTCGCCTGTGGTATGCAAGATCGGTGTAGAATTACTTTTGCTGTGTTTGAATAATCAAGAACCTCAGCACGATTTTAAACGATGAGTTTAAAATATTGGTAATAATTTCACCCATTGTAACAATTGATTATATTATTTTATATTTTTTTTGTTGGATTATTAAAAATAAATACAAAGGGGAAATAATGAGTAGAAATTCCAATAATTAAATATCTTTAAAATAGAAACAAACGTTAGGGGAAGTTTTATTTCAGATTGTAAAATTGAAGAATGTATTCGTTAGACGTGTCTGGAGACAAATACAAATATTGGAACAATTTTTTAATTACCATATAATACATAATAATCCTTCTATTTTTTTTTTTTTAATAACCGTTCTATTTTCGAATCGATTTCTATATTCCATTTCAACGCTTAACCTTTTCGCTGCAAAGGGTATATCACGTATATATATGCCCTCGATAAGTTGCCGCTCATTTACGAAGAACGTATATATAGGGTGTCACGTAAGTAAAGTACCAAACTTTGAGTACCTATTCTACACAAACTAACATATTTGTTATTGTTTATTGCCAACAAAAAATATGTTTTTAGCGAGAAAATGAATTGTTTCCGGAGATGAGTAGAATTGACTCCTAAAATTTAGTCATATTTGTTTTCGAAAAGCATACAAATACGTACATAAAGTATATTCAGTCTACTACTATCAGTTCCTCGTATGTTTTAACTGATAAGATATCATTATCGAAACTGTACATGATGAAACATTCAAGCATTCGAAAAACTCGAAACAGTTAATAACAATTGAAATAACTATAATTTCATCTGCATTGCTGACTGACAAAAATGTTAGCATAAAAAAGAACCTCGATTAATTGGCCTAATTGAAAAATAGCTCAGATAAATCGAGTACCAAGGGGAAAAAGGGTTTTGGTGATCTCTGTATCATTTTCATAATAAAGTTGTATTATAGTAAGTTGATCGTAAATCGCAAGGTCACGTAACTTTCTTATTAAAAAAAAATTTATGTTTCCCGCTTCCGCATGTATTACATATATAACATTGAATGCGATTGAGCAAGAGGCGATTTACATAATGGAAATAAAAACAAAAAAGGTCACCTTTTTTCAAATCTCTACGTCTGCGAAAATCGTCTTGATCGCGTACGATCCAGGTCACGTTACATCGAGTTATCGAGAAATCGAGATACATCGGCCACGTTCGATCGATTAAGAATCTCGATACTCGCAACTAGTCTTGTCCGTACAGAACAGTAGACAGCAGCCAAGAAAGGATCGCAAAACGATTCATTTTACCTCTTTTCTCGGTATTTTGACATTGATTTGAAAAATTCGCGTATCAACGGGGTCGGTGTGTTATACAATCCACGGATATTATAATTTGTGCAGTCGCGAAACAGTGTTCACCTAACCTCGACGAAACGTTCGGTTCGAGTTACGGACAAATATACCTCGAGCAAAGCCGAACTACGGTTCTCTTTCTCTCTCATTCTCCCTCTCACTCTCGTTCCCTTACTTTCTGTCTATTCACTCTGTCTTTCTTCTACTATTCTATTTCGAAGTGTACACTAGTTAGTGCGTAATACGTAGTGGAAACATAGTTAAAGCATCGTGGCGAAGCCGCCGAAAAAAGGACCATTGACCAAATTTAGTGGTAGTGCGTAAGTCTTCGTTGAAACTTCGATTCAGCAAAGGAAGCGGTCGTGGCGAGATTTTGTGTTACGATTGACGACGGAGGAGGCAAAATTTCGAGGATTCACGGTCTATGAGCGCCAAGGGTCAAGGGGACCCTGGGGAAGATCACGCTTCCAGGTGACATCGACGTCTTACAGTGTTCGATGCGTAGAACTTTCTCGTGACTGTGCCACGTTTTTCTATTCTTTTGTTGTTCTTTTCTCTACGTGAGACGTTGTTTACTTGGCTTTTCCACGAAACGTAATATCGTTAAAATCCATGAGCTTAGGCTATTTTTAACATACTTTGTTTTGGTGCAACGACTCGACTCACCGACCTCGAGAAGCTGATCTCTTTCTGAACTGTCATTTCCACTTGAACTGGCAACGTCGCGAATCACTGTTAACATGTCACCACCATGTGTTCCTAATTGAATGAATTGCAATTATTAGGATGTACCTCAAATGTTTCTATTATTTTTGTTTCCTTTGTTTATGTTGATATTCATGTTTGGTTTATCTTTTTGATGCTTTGACATTACGATAGCTATTAGGCTAGCACAAAAATCTTTCAATTCACTGTCCTGAAATCATAACAAAAACAAAAATTAGTGTTTTATTATGAAGTTAATGTTAAATGCACATCTTTGTGATATATTAGGTTGTGCATATAATTGAATACATAATAATTGCCTTGTTTTGGTATTATTTTATTAGGGTAGGAGCAGAGAGCCCTTGCAGCGACATGAAGCGTACAGTTGCTAAAAAGTTGATTGAACGATATTTTTATCAACTTACCGATGGATGTGGCAATCCCAACTGTGACAATCAAAACTGTGCATCAAGTGGCAAAGTATATATTTAAATATTGTTTAAATTTATTTAAAAAGAAATCCTTTTTATTACTGATTTAATTTCTTTCTTAAATAGGTGACAAATCTTACACCAAATCAAGCTGCAGCACAAGCTATTCAGCTGTTTTCACAAGAAGCAAGACTTTGCGATGGCACTCAACCAAGTAAAGTAGCCCGAACAACTTTAGAGCCTGGTCCAGCATCATTGGCTAAGAGTTTACCAGTTAAAAGTGTAAATCCAACATGTTCAGAAGAAGGTATTGCATCAAATCCCAGCACAAATCCTGCCCCTATAGATACTGTCTCAGTAATGCACTCTGTAAAGATGGACATTTCCAAAACTACAAACGAATTGGATTCCATTCCTCAAGCTCCAATGTACAATGATATACAAACTTCTGTTAAAAGTAGATTAATCAGTAAAAATGCAACTTATACGAAACTAATATTCAATGAAAACCCACTCCTTTCCCTTCCTGTCACTAACAACACAAAAATAGATAGTCATAGTAACATGTGCCAATTTTCTAAACTGAATCATAGTTGTGCTTCAATTTTAGATAAAGCAATAATATCAGACGAAGAGATTTTTTTACAAATATTAAATAAATATAATATTCGTATTCCAAGTTACAATAACAATTCAGTGAAAAAAAAAAATAATAAAAATAAAAGTGTAAAACAAGCAGCAAGAAATTGCAAAGCAAAACCAAAGTTTCACCATAAGAAAAAGAAAGCATCCTCTAACAAAATGTTTCGCGTAAAAAATTGTTCTTGTTTTGTCGCAAAATTATTAATACTCAATTTGTACCTCAAGTACTTAGAAAAGGAGAGATATAGCGATCATGCTACAAATAATTGAACAATTTTTCTTATTTTTTACGAAATTATTGTACGCAAAATTTAATTGAAGTTATTTATCTAATCTTTGTGTGGCTGCTGTATACATGTTAATAAATCTTGTATTTAATTCGAAATTCTTGTTATTTATTTGTAATTTAATCTAGAAGCATAATAATTTGACACTAGACATTATTTAAAAGACATTATCACGAGTATGTATAATGCTAAAATAATTGCAACGAAATGAGATTGATTTATTGCCAACAGGAAAACAGGATCCATATCTCACAGAAGCAAAACTTTTGGATATAATAGAAAAGTGTAAATCGGAAGGATCGTATTCACTGTTAATTCGCACATTGGGAGAAGTATTTTCGTGTGGAAAAGCATTAAGTCTCAGTTTTCAAAAAACTGTGAAAAATGATTCTCCGCTGGCCGCGCTTCTTGACAGAGCTTCGGATAGCTTGTTAAGGCCCGGCGATATGGATAAAGAAGCAATTAGATCGATACAAGGAGAAGATAAAGAAGAAGACAGCAGCGAACCATCGCCTATAGTTCCTAGTAATGATGACACTAGCGTTGATTTACCGGCTGTCCGAAGAGCCTTTAGTGCTCTTTGGTCTCTACCAGGTAATACATTTTTTCGCGAACTAAGATAATGAATTAAACATAGCAATGTGTTCTCTATGCATGTTTAATTCATTGCACTTTTCTCTTTATGTTTAGGGGAAGCATTTGAGTCTGCTTTAATCAATGCACTAGTCACTTTGGCGGATAATATTGAATTAGATTTGAGAGTGCTTCGCATTATGATGGCATGGGATAATATGGACAGCTTGATAAACGTATTCCTCATTGTGTTTGAAATTCCTGTGCTCGGAAACAGCGAATATCTGGAACTCGCTCTTCACATGCTTTGTAAAGCACTCAGCTGTTTTCCTATCATGGCACAAGCTAAACTGGCTCGCGTATGGGCTAAACATTGTAAATCTCGACTTCCAAGTATTTTACAGGCTCTACAAGAATTGATAACTGTCAAGGTACTTGTGATCGAATTATAAAATTGTAGTTCAAATGGCAGACGGTACAAATTGTTATTTTTACAGGTAATAGGTGGATCTTTTACGCGAGATTATTGCGTTCAAGATGCGGACATTATTACCGCTCCTACGAAAGTTATGAAAATCTTGTATTACGCGAGTATGTTAGCCGGCGAGTTAGACGAGCCTGAATTAAATTTAGACGAGGATGGTGAATCTGCTAGTAACGATAAATCTTGGAAATTATCACAGATTCCACAGGTAACAGCATGACAAAAAAAATTACGAAATGCTTAGCCTACCGTTCACTGGAATTAATTTTTTCCCTTTAATTTATTATTAATATGAGCAACGATTATAATTATTTAAAGGATCCATTAGCAAAAGAACTTGGAATTACCGCACTAGACGCGCGGAAACCATTTATACCTTTTACTGACTTTTATAATGAACCATTAAGTGATGCCATAGAAATGGATAAAGACTTTTCATATTATAAATGCGAAGAACCTATAAAATTTAGTTTTATGAATTACGCTTTTATTCTCACGCCTGCTACAAAGACGTTGGGCTTGTATTATGATAACCGTATTCGAATGTACAGTGAACGTCGAATGAGCTTTTTACAGACTGTTGTTGGTCAACCTACTAATCCGTATTTAAGACTAAAGGTATGTATATGCTTCTAGTTTTATCGTAATTTATATTAATAGTTATTTTTATTAAACTAGGTTAGAAGAGATCGTTTGATAGACGACGCGTTAGTTGAATTAGAAATGATCGCGATGGAAAATCCATCTGATCTTAAGAAACAATTAGTCGTTGAATTTGAGGATGAACAGGGAGTTGATGAGGGTGGAGTATCCAAAGAATTCTTTCAATTAATTGTAGAAGAAATTTTCAACCCTGATTATGGCATGTTCACAACTCAGGTAATTTAGATTTCAATCATTTGAAATTTATTGGACAGCAAATTTCAAACTGTGTTTTTTTATATAATAGGAAGATACACAAATGACGTGGTTTAATCCAACATCGTTTGAAAGTGACGCACATTTCACGCTTATAGGCGTTGTTCTTGGCCTAGCCATATATAACAACGTAATTCTTGATGTGCGTTTTTCAATGGTGGTTTACCGAAAATTGCTTGGTAGAAAAGGAAGTTTTGCAGATTTGGAAGATTGGAGTCCTACATTATATCGAACATTGAAAGAATTGATGGAATATACTGGGGATGACATACCAGAGACATTCATGCAAACTTTCAGAGTGGCTTACAAGTAAATTTCTAACAAAACTAACAAACATTATAATTTCAATATCCAATGGACTAATGACTTGTATTGTTTCACAGGGATGTATTCGGCTCGATATCTTTTCACGATCTCAAAGAAAATGGTGATGAATTATTCGTGACACAAGCAAACAAAAAAGAATTCATAGATCTCTATGCGGACTTCTTACTTAATAAATCAGTAGAAAGACAATTTAAGGCGTTCAGACGTGGCTTCCAAATGGTGACGGACGAAAGTCCACTGGCGTTACTCTTTAGACCTGAAGAAATCGAACAGGTATGTTCATACTAACTATTTACGTCGTCGCTCGTTTCGACCCGAAGACGAACTTGAATTTAACTACCATGTCACGGTCAGCATTAAACATTGATATTATTTTGAAAGACTATTAAGTACACGACCGAATGAAAAACACTAATTATCTAAATATGCACACGGGAAGTATGTACGATGTGTATTTATAGGTTACGTTTCGTGAAAGTTTAACATACCTGATTTGAGTAAACTGAGGTTATGATTTTTAACCGGCTAATATTGTATGATTACAGCTTGTTTGCGGCAGCAAGATCTTTGATTTCGCAGAACTAGAAGCAGCTACAGAATACGAGGGTGGTTACACAGTGGACAGCGAGGCGATACGTAATTTCTGGCGGGTTGCTCATTCGTTGCCGCCAGAAAGTCAACGTAGACTTCTCCAGTTCACTACAGGAAGCGATAGAGTGCCTGTTGGTGGCTTGTCAAGGCTAAAGATGGTCATTGCCAGACACGGTCCGGACTCTGATAGGTACGTATTACGAAAAACCACGGTTTCTTCTCGGGATATCGTTTCAACGGTAAAATTTTGTTCCGATTTTTCAGACTACCAATAGCTCACACATGCTTCAACGTCTTACTGTTGCCGGACTACAGTACAATAGAAAAATTACAAGATCGGTTGTTGAAAGCGATCAACTATTCAAAGGGTTTCGGCATGTTGTAAGCGTGCACAAAAGCTTCGGTATCTCCCCCAGTCTTTCAGAGTATCGTCGAATTCCAGACACGGAATTCGAGAGTCTCTCTTTTTGTCCCGCTATATAGACGTATTTATTCGAAATTCATACAAACATTGCGAACCAACCCTGCTTTCGTAAAATGGTTCAAAAACAATAAATTTGCCCGATTGATACCGAGAATACCTCGCAAACGATCGTTGTCCTCCAATGTGTTTTCCCCGCACAAGCGGCAACAGGAATTGCTGTACAAAAAGAAAAAAAAAAAACAAAACAAAACAAAAGAGAATAAAACGAAATACAAATTTTTACGCGGTATACGCTTCGAAATTTCCTCGCACTACTGTTGTTTAAGCGCCAAAGCAGACTAATGCACTTCATCGAGTCTTGCCGTGATGTTTCTCTGATACTTTGTGCTTTTAATGCTCTCGATTGCGAACAGTGAAAAAATGTCGGTTCCGTCTCTAAATCGGCTTCAAAGTTGCTGTGACTCGTCTCGCGATGTTATCCTTACAAGAAAGAAAACAACATAACACAGTACACACAGCTTAAGAATAAATAGTGAGATGCGCGACTGTGATGAGTGTGAAAGTGTACCGAGAACGGTCGGTCGGAATTTGTAGAAATATATATTATTTGTAGACTTAATGGATCCTAGTTGGTACAATGCTGCAAATCAAGCCGAGAATACCCCCGTTTGACGTTGAGCGCTGTACACAAGATCAATTTTATAATGGCGTAGAAGAACGCAGAATCATGATCGCTGATGTTTCATTTTTTGCGTTTTTATGTGACTTCTGTTTCCGGGTTTCCCTTACACCACATTTTACCTCGGTGAATACGAGTAGTGTCTGATAATCTATATGTATACACGAGATTGAATTTGTATAAACATTTGTAATCGGCGGCTTTCTGAAGAAACTGCTCCACGTTGTCGGCTGTCTTATTGTTAGTCACGTGACAATAAAGTTCTATTGAGTAATCCGTGCGCCATTTATTTTCGCAACAAGCTGTGATCGGATCAAATTTAATTGACCGCCAAAGCGACTTTCCTGATTATAAATCATACCAGGCACGACTCCTACTCTTACGTTGGATTCATATAACGACGAAAGACGGAATAGTGGAGGTAGCAAAACGGTACCATGCGGTAGGGATTGTTCCTCAATGGTCCTTGAGCGGCCAGTTAATTTTGTTCCGACTATAAGAACTCGAAGGAATTTATAGCAAAAGTCGATTTAAACGAATCGCACTATATAAATATATGTATACTTCGTTGTCAGGTGAAGTTACGTACCGACGGATAATTTCACAAGTTTTGTGAATGTGAACGTTTTCTTTTTGGACGAATGGACATGAAAATTAACTGATTTTTTTTTTAAATTGTGATTGGTGTTAAAGTCGTGTGTAGTAGAAAATTAGCGATTATGAGTACCGAAGAAGGCCCAACTGCGATCCGTGTGTCCTGTTCTTTGAACATGAACGATTTACAAAGTCAGAACAGTTTCGATTTTGTACCAAAGTCTGATTATAACGAGAACTGGCATCTGGAAAATAAATATCTTTTTCATAATCAACAAGTAAACAAAGAACACGAGTGACCCAAACGATTCTAAATACTGCTCCATACTTTTTGTACATTTTCTTTTTAATTTTTTAACATAGTTAGCGGCACGCAAAACTTAAGGTTTCCTATAGAACCTTACAAACATATGTATTACTCTGCGATACTCAACTTTACGGAATTACAGTTGAATCAAAGAAAGAACTTAGAACCTATTGCCTGACTTGGTCGTTCCCCACATTTATATGCGCTGCATTTTTATTTTGGAGGCTGCATCTCTTGGCAATAGAATTCTTCCTATCTATATAAAGAGTTGGAAGTTTCGAATGCGTTCTTTCTTTGGTCCGATTATAGCTATAATCAGATTAAATCGCTCGATGCTACTTTTTCGATTACGAATCATACGAAACGAGGCTCCCACTTTTACGTTTCCGTATCTTTGAGCTTTCAGCTAATTCTGATGCGACTATAGTGCAAAAATTCCCACATCGAAACGAAAGATATATTCGTCCACTTGAGAAAAGTTTCGCGTTTGACGAACGTTGTAAATAATTTGTAGCAAGGTTTTCTTCTATTTTGTATGTTTTATTAGTTCCTAGAAGGGGAAAAATACGAGGTAGATCACAGTTGCTGCACGCGAGATCATATAACGTGCAACGCTTATCCACATTTGAGGGATAAATACAGATTAAAACCGAACGGTAATACTTTGAATGAGAAATCAAGCGACCGGAAGTACGATGAAGAATCGATCGATCACTCATTGCCGGGTATCATCCACGAGGCTACGAGCTCCGATTGGAAATGGAGAAATCCTTACAGCATTTCCGATCTACATCGATCGAATCGATGGAAACACAATACTTTCGTTTCGGGTAAATTTAATACGTAAATTTATTGTACGAGACGCAAATGAATGTATTAAATATTATATAGCCGTCTGTTTTTCGAAGGGAACGACGTTTCCACGAATCCGTTGCGGGACGCGTGTAACAAAATAGAGAATCGCTACGAGGATTCTGGTAAAAGCGACGCGAAATTGAACTACTTCCACAATTTTCGAGAATATCTAATCAACTATCAAGAATCATGTGGCGTTCCACGGACAGAATATTCTTTCTCGGCTCTTATCAAGATAATGGGCCAAGCAACTGGTCGATCTCTTCTCGCTCTGTTATACGTGATGCTGAACATCATACCTGTCGTAGAGGTATTGTCAATCCCTTGATGCACGATGAATTTTTGGAGAACACAATATCTTAAGATTAACACTCTTGTACAAGAGAAAAAAGAAGAGAAATTGTTCCAAAAATTATTTTGAAAACTACGACTGACTGTGAACCGCGTATCCAGAAAACTAAATGAAATCCTATTTTCGAGGAGTGGGGAAAGGCAGTATGCCGGACCCTCTGCTACCTGGCACCACGCGAGTAAACAACAGGAACACTCGTTACTTCTCTCACCATTTTGCACGGTGCGAGGTATTAGTGGGCCCTCACGTCATGCTGCCTTTCCTCACTCCTTGAAGCTGGGATCTAGCTTATTTTTCTGCCCACGCTGCTAGCAAAGAAACCGTTGATTGTTTTTTCTTGACATTTTTTAAGTCACAAAAGTGTTCAGAATCACACAATCAGAAATTATGCACATATTTATGAGCATTTTTATTATATTTGAAACACGTTTACACGTTTACATACAGTCCGTACCTTGTACCTCTTTGTATCTAGAAGAAAACACGTCAACAGAAAGCCAAGTTTACCTTGATTAGCATTCTAAAAATTAAAATAAAAATATAATTTTGCTTCTCTTCTCTTTTTCATTATTGCATGCAATCAGTGTATAATTATTCTTTCCAAGTAAATGACACTTTCAGTTATTTTACTTCCAAGTTACTATTCAATAATAATATTGTTGCATGCCCTTAATATATTGCAACTTCGTTTTTTCAAGGTGCTCCTATACATATTGCGATTCATTTTGGACAAAGTGGACAGTATAAGGAAGAGCAGGGACTTCCGGCAGGCAATGATTCGATGCTTCGTATTCACGATGGAACTATTCAGTGTGTACATATGCTTAACATTTATATTCGGTTTTATCGTCTTACCGATCTTGCAGATGGTAATTGGTATATCGGCAAAGATCATGCTCTACAATTAATCCCAATGATTGTCGTTTCGTACGATAGTAAGATGTTGATTAGCAATCCGTTATAGCACGCATTACGTGTAAATATTGAGAACTGTTTGCTCGTGTATAATTGAAAAATCTTTTCGGACAAATATTAATTTTCATTTCTGTTAATAGATCGCGAAGATCAATAACGAAGTTTTAATTTATTTTCAGAATTATACACCGGCGAGTATATCTCTTTTATTACGTTTATGTTACTCGTATTTTCTGTTGTACGATTGTCTTTTATACGATTATTCATATATGTGTCTCTTTTATACGACTCTATCGATGTTATGTGTACAAAGCCACTGTTTTTATACAGCGATATTAAAGATGGAAATAATAACGAAAACGCTTGTTGTATATTCGGTGCAATTTTATTAAAAAATGTCGTGTCGACGGCATGTATTTGCAAGCGAATATTCTTTCTCTTTTTAACAGATAGGTATAAAATCCTTTTACTGTCGAGTTATACAGGATATCACTTGAGAATGTACTTTAAAACTACACGAGTCTCTTTGATCTTACGCTCCATATTCGCTAACTGGTCACGAGCTCTTAGTTCAACCATGACGCGAGGAAACGAATACGACACTACGGTGTTAGTTTTATACAACGAACGCAAGAAGAGTTACTAGTTGCTACAAAGAGAATGAAACCTCAATTCCTGTTGATTCCGACGATTTACACTTTGTACGAGTATCTGAATATTAATTTGACAGTCTCATTAATTCGAAGCGTGCTGCTCAAGGCGAAGAAAATAAGGGGTGTGCAAAAGTATCATTTTCTCTACGACGCCTCGGATTAAAATGCAAACGCGAGATGAAACTGTTTCGTGGAAGAAATATTGGAATGTCCATCGTTGAACGAAACAATGCTTCCGAATAAAATTAAACGACGATCGTATCACAAACATGGATAGATAAAATCATCATTGATAACGATAATAAATATCACCTACACGATACGCTTACACGCTATTATGATAACGCGTAAATAAATAAACTACGGTTACTTAAAAATATTGATACTTACTGCTAAATAAATTAAAATACGATGCGATGTACATAGAGCTGGACAGAGCTATTTTTCTTGTAGGGAACGAAGATTAATAATTTCAAATTATACGAATGACAAACGTCGCCTGCGTTTCGGAATTAAATAAACATACTGGTGGTATGTTTGCATTTTAAACCACCGGTGCGTCGCGAAACGAACAGTGATCGAGCCGAAGAGTGCGAAATTTGAGTAGACAAAGAAGAGGCTCAATAGATCGCTGCTGCGAGGACGACCAAGAAAAGAAGAACGAGTAAATGCGGCGCGCGAACGTACCCAGCTGCACCCCATCCGCATTCGAGATCGGTTTTCAATGCTTCCAACACAGAAATGTTATTCTTGTTCAAGCAAAACGTTTCGCGCAAATCGTCGTCCCAGTTGTTGTTCCAGCAATCGAACTCGTCATCCTCCTCGTCACGCTCAAAGTTCTTAAATTCGCTGTAGGTGTTGCACCGGTCTTCCTGGTACTGTCTGTGCTTTCTTTGCCATGTTTCCATCCATCTAGAAAAAAAGAACAAATCTAGGAACCCCTCATTCCTAGGTCTATCGTCTTCCAAGAAAATTTGTTGCAATTAATCGAAGTAAAAAGATAAAGTCGATATCTTGATTAGTTCTTGAGGAAACGGGGCGTGACACTTAACTTAAAGTTTTGTTTAGAGAAGAGTTTTCAGCTTGTTCCAATTTCTAAAATCAGTCTGTAGATTAAGAATAAGGATAAACTCACCCAATGTCGCAGTCGCAAGTAAAATAGCTTCCTGCTACCGTGAGACTCATTAGAAACCGTTTTCCCGGAACTCCCGGTTTGTACCCATCAGAGGGATTATGAAGCGTCCGTACATCGCTGTGATGAAGATGAACGGTCACGTTCCTCACCCATTCCGCGTTCTCGAACATCATCTTCGGCACGGAGCCCACGCTTGTGTTGTACATTTCGAAATGCAAGTGCGGATTTCTTATTCCCTGCAACGAATCTCTTTATTTTCTAAAACTATTATCCCGTGCTAAATGGAAGATAGTAAAAATGCATACTCGTAGTATATCTATGTGTATATTCTTGAGAGCTTGACCAGTCAACGTTATGTTGAATAATTTGTAGGGGAACCTTCCTTTCATCTCCTTCTCCAAATCCGTGTCATTTTGTACCTAAAATCGAGATATTCGACGTTTTAACTCCCCCCGTTGGTTTTCTAGAAATTGACGGGAGCAACGTCGCGACGCCAAGTATCGATGTCACGGAGACACTTTGGTCGGAATCCTCGAAACGCGAAATTTATTTTAAACCTACGTCGATGACTAGATGCCGTAGGCCGTGATTGTATTCCAGGATGTTGGGGAAGTTGAAATTCTTCACGCCGTTGTAAGCGGTTATATATAACTTGCGAAGTTTCGTGGCTTTGCAGAGAGCTCCTGTCTGCAGACGAAGAAACGTTTATTTTAGAGGTGGCTCGAAACCTGATTTTTACATTCATGAATCTCGAATTCAAACTCAGAATATTTACTATTCTCCTTTTTATCACATTAGTTTTCTAAAAAGAAACGACCAACGACAGATATTTAATTGGTGAACCGAATTCAGAATCTGATTGATAACCAATGATCTATGACCCGAGAATTGATAACTTAAACAGATGGTAATTACGAGTCACGTACCAGTATCGGTATGTCATGTGACCCCCCGATAAAGCTAACTATAATATCAATTAAACGTTTCAACGAACTTTTTACTACTAAGTATTACGTTACAATTATTACATAAAATGGAATAACACTTCAAAAATTGTGAGTATTTATTTCCTGCTGCTCAAGTTGAAATCCTGCAGGCTGAGACATCCTACAAAGAGAAGATCGTTCTTTTCGAACGAGAACTTACTTCGAACGTGGTCAAAGATAATCGTCGTATGTCCAGTTCCTCGAGACTGTCCGCGATACCTAAGAAGCTAGTGTTGCTGACTATCGAAATGGGATTATCCGCGAGACTGAAGGTTTTCAGTTCCGGTAGGGTGTGCGTGATCAATGGCACCACCGTTAGATCGTTGGCACTAAGATCCAGGTAGTGTAGGGACGTTAAGTTCGACGCTATTTCTGGCGGTATCGATGCCAGCTCGTTGTGCGCCAAATGCAACGTTTGCAGTCGTCGAAGTGGCAAGTCTGGCACCTACGGACGACATTTCCCCAAAGAAGTTAGGCTTGCTCGCTGATTCTGTATATTAAACTACAATACGTACACTCAGGAGCGAAATGTTGGTCAAATCGAGATAGAGAAGCGAGTCCTCCAAACCGTGGAACGTTCTTCCGCGAGACTCTAACAGCAGCTGTTTATTGTGACTCAAATCGAGATGAGTTAGATACGGCATGTCGGAGAACACTCCGTCGTCGAGTCTGACTAATCGATTGTAGCACAAGTCCAACCACGTTAGACTCTGAGACAAACATAACGTTAGTGGAAATAATAAATATATCTTCTCTGCTAAAAGGGTACTCAGGGTCCCTTACTGACTAAGGGTCGGTTGAAAACACATCTCAATAATTAAAACAGCTAAAAAGAGGATGAAACTAACTCGTAATCTGAATATGGCGTCCGTGGTGTGGATCCCTGACAGCGAGTTCCAAGACATGTCCAATATAGACAAACTGGCAGCGGAAGAGATGGACATTGCCTTGATTGGCAGCCTCGTAAACTGATTATGAGACAGATCCAAGCTCTCTAAGTTGATATCCGAGAACATGTTGTCCGGCAGTGTTCTTAGCTTGTTGTGGGAGAGATCGACGATCCTAAGTCTCTTCAGGTGCCTAAGAGCCTCCGCTGGTATGTCCGTGATGTCGTTCCACGAGAGGAACAGGACCTGAAGGTTCTTCGTGTTACGGAAGCAGTCGAAGTCGACCTCCATCAGTTCGTTGTGGCTCAGGTCGAGCCACTGCAGGTGAGGCATATTCCCGAAAACACCTTGCGTGACGTTATTCATTTGGTTGTGGGACATGTAGAGGTGCGTTAACGAGTACTCCACCGGCTTGAAGTAATACTTCATCACGTCGGAGATGTTGTTGTAACTCAGGTCGAGGACCTTGATGTTCGACTGTATCGAGCCACCGACTGCAACGATCAGAGATCATCCATCTTGTTTAACGTGAAACAGAGCTCAAGAACGTTCTTAAATATTAATTAAACCGATTTAACAGGATGCAAGAAATATCAGAATCTTCTGAGACTTATTCAGTTTCGATTTTAGCAAGTTCAGGACGTTAAAAGACGTATTTAAGTTTAATATTCCATTCGAGAGTTAGATAACACTATCCTCTATAGCGTTTCGTCCGCGTGACTACTCGATGGGTAGAAAAAGGGGGATCGAGACTCGATGACTTCGTATCGTCGAATGTTCTTGAACTTTCGATGTCACGTGTCAATGATCCCGCAAAGAAGGATTTACATTTGCGCAATACATTGCCTAAGAGCAGCGTAAGAGAATCGGAAGTAGCATCGGTGCCAATTTGTACCAGCAAAGGGTTTCATCGACATTCGTTTAGTAGGCTTACGGAAATCTGTTTACACGCATTAAACCAGTGTAGCCCAAAGTATTTAACAATGGACTTACTGGTGGTCGCCGGCGTGA
The DNA here is from genome assembly GCF_051014445.1 of Colletes latitarsis. NCBI lineage: Eukaryota > Metazoa > Arthropoda > Insecta > Hymenoptera > Colletidae > Colletes > Colletes latitarsis. The sequence goes on from NC_135134.1 coordinate 48,924,956, forward strand.
ACGTGGTGCTATTGATCCACAGTTTTGGGATCTTGTTGTGGCTAGCGTTCACTTTGAACGAAGACAATGTTCCCACCTGATCGAACGAGGCGAAATCGAACTCGTTCAGATCGTTGTACGCGAGATCGAGGAACTCCAGGTCCGGCAGATTCTTGAACGGAAATATAATTATAAAACGAACGTTTCGATTCCAGTTGCAATATCATTTTACTTATTCCGTTAGAGCTTTACCTGAAACGCTTCGTCGGTGATCTCCTTTATTTTGTTGCCACGCAGGTTAATGTACTTCAGCATCTTCATATTCATGAACCCGCGTCTCTCGATTCTATCTATAGCGTTGTCCTCTAAATTTATCGTCTTTAATCTCGGCAGGTCGACGAACGTGTGGGTCTGAATCGTTTTGATCATATTGAATGCTAAGTTCACTTCCTCGAGCCTCCAATGTATGTCAACCTTAACAACGAAATATCACTTACTATACAGGAATCGTATAATAGGAGGTGAAAGTAACAAACTAAATATTTTATATAATACGTTCAAATTTCAATAGCGTGAAAAATATAAAAATACATGACACGACAATCGATATATTAAAGTGGTGGGGGTAACGTGACAATACGAAGGACAGCACAGTACCTGGAACGTCCCCTTTCTAATGCTGTCGATTTCGTTATCCTGTAGCTCGATCCGTACGATCTTGTTCATTACGTGGAACGACGTATCTGGCATGGATTTAAGCTTGTTGTTGCTTAAATCTAGGTGTCGTAAGTTCGACAAGAACTTGAAAGGGGTGTTCGGTATCTCAGAAAAGGAAGACGACAGACCGTGAGACATCCTCAGCGTCAGAAGCGAAGGAGCCACCTAAGAGAATAGAATCTCGATCGAATCGTTTGAATCCAAAAATATTCTCGATACAGTAAGCAAACAGAAATTGAGAAAATAGTATCGTTTCAATTTGTACTGTTCCATTGTTATTAATGCGAGAATAAATTGTTAAGCGAATTAAGCTGAGTTTCCGCCGAGTGAACGCGTCCTAGATCTCGATGGAAGCGAGATCTAAAATATACGCGTACAATATTCAGAATCTTCTCAGTATCGTTCAGATTTCTGATCGGGTCAAGTATTCGTTGCACAGAAGATTATTTCTAGAAGCCCGCTTTATTGGAATTATCCGCGGCTATCAAGGCCTTTACGTATGCGATTCGAATCTAGTTTAATTAAATATTAAGGTAAATTACTGATTGTGATCGACCCAGTGCGTCGCGATTTTGTAAGGTTGCCTGTTAGAAACGTAGTCAGCGTATCCCGAAAGGATAACGAGTCATTTGTCTCCGTTTCCGCGCGAGCACGACTATTTATTATTATATTTACTCCAAACTGTATCATAAAAACAATTGCTTCGTGGGAATGATTCTTGGGATCTTATGGAACCGTAAAACAATTTTCAACCCCATTGTTTAAAAGATAGCAGAAGGGAAAGCGACGAGATTACCTCTAAGAAGGCTTCGTCCTCTATCGTGGTGATCGAATTCTCCGAGAAATCCAAGTACTGGATCCCGTGAACGTGCATGAAAGCGTGATTTTTTATAGTGTTCAGATTGCTCTTGACGATATGAAGCTCGTTGATGTCCATTCCAAACTCCATGAAATCCTCCGCGGACAGGGTCGGCTGTGGCATCCGTGAAATCGACAAAAATCGCATGTTCCTCATCTGTCTTAGATCCTGAAGGGACACCATGCTGTTCTCCATCCCGCTCAGGTCCAAATTGTACAGAGAATATTGGAAACCGTTGAACACTTCCACTGATGACGCCCAGTCGATTCAGAGAAGATGGGGAATATAAGAAAGAAGAAACAAGCACTTGCTGAACGAGCTAACAACAGCTACGAAATTGATATTTCAATGTTTCATCTTACCCGGCGAGAATGTCTGGAGCTTGTTCTCGCGGAAGCTGAGGGTTCGCAGAAAATCGTATTCCTGGAAGATAGGGCTCGGAAGAGAGGTGATGTTGTTTCCTGAGAGATCCAGCAATTCCAGGGACGACTCTAGGCCAGTAAAATCAGAGGAATCGACTTCCATCAGATCGCAATCGGTGAAATAGAGTTCTCGTATCCTCGAGTCCTTGAATGCGCCCTCCTAAAACGCGTCGTTCAGAGTTTTAGATTAATTACAAATTCGCGGTGACCTGCCTGTTAAAATTGACTACAGACTCGATTGTGAAATGTAAAATACTTCTACGGAAGAACGATAACGCTGGAAATCGTACCTCGATCATGGTCAAAGGATTGCCATCGAGATAAGTCCTGTTGACTTTGTAGAAGTGTTGGAAGTCGTTGGGCATGAGGATCTCGATCTGATTGTAGTCCAACCGCAGAGTATCCAGGGACATTTGGAGCCCCCTGATTTCCGGTTCTTGCTGTGCGTTCAGCATCCTGGATATCCGGTTGTAGCTCAGGTCGAGGACCTTCATTCGTTTCAGAGACGACAACTGCGAATAGGGTATGTTGGTCAGTTGATTCCCGTTGAGAAAAAGGTGCACCAGATGCGCCATGCCGTCCCTGAACACCGATGGATCGATTTCCTTCAGGTTGTTCTCCCTCAGATCGAGCATGTCCAGGTACGTGAGGCCCGCGAACGCGTCCGCCGGAAGTCGGTCGATCGCGTTACGCCCCAGTCGTAGCTTCTGCAGAGAATTTTCCAGACCGCGCCAATTGTCCGGTGATATCTTCGATATCTTGTTCCCTGTTTGCGTAAATCATTCTTATAGAAAACTTTTGCAGACTCATGGTTCGTTGCATTTATCAGTATAGCAGTCGCATCGATTTAGTGTTTGTATTCGAACGAAGGTATTTTTTTAAAAAAGCTTTAGGGGGTCTCGTAAATATGCTAAGCTGTGTAATATGTTTAATATCTCCGTTAGAGAATTTTTTTGAACGTTCTTACAAATTAAAATCGACCGTATAGTGATAAGAAAAACGACACTGTAGGTATTCTAGAAGGAAGTACCTGTCAGATCGAGAAGTTGCAACTTCTGCAAATGCCTGAACGACCTGCTGGGCACCCTCTCGAGGCGATTGTAGGGTAATTCGAGCTCCCATAACGATCTCTCAAGCCCTAGGAAAGCTTCGTCCGGGATGTCGGCCAGGAGATTATGCTTGATCCGTAGGTTGTACAGACCTGAGAGATAGGGGAGCAGCGTGTACGTGAAAACTGAACTGCCACGTATCGTTTGTACATAACGTAATCGATGTTGCACGGCCGATGCCCTTTAACCCCTATTTCCTTATTCTCACACTCGAGAATCTCTTGGAGCGATCATTATATATAATTACACGCGTTATAATTTCATCTTTCGTTTCGTACGATCATACCAGTAATTATGAAAATGACCCGAGTAGAGAATCTAAAAAAACTTGAATTTGTTACTAGTTTTGTATCGATTTAATTAAAAAATATTAACTCTTTTATGAGACCCAAAACCAAAGGTTAAAACAGATATTCCTAATTTCTTAAATTTTTTGATTAAAAATTCTTTTGCAATTCACAGACATTCTGAACCTTAAAATTCTTGCAAATTTTCCGAAAATAACCACGTCGAAGGAGTCCTAGCGGACTGTGTTTGGGTTTTGTACCTGTGTTCATGAGAAACTGTGGCTGTAGAAACATCAGTCCATTGTTCTCCAATTGAAGCTTGAACACCATCGAGGAGTTAATTGACTGAGGTATCCGTGGCATCGGAACGTTATAACAGGTGACTATGCCGAGATGGGGAATGGCTTTTGAGCAAGTGCAAAGGGGATTGACGACGCACGGCGGATACTGCACGGGCAGCTCGTGCATCCTCACCATGGACGCCCACACCATCAGTAACAGGGTGACAATCACGAGAACGTAACCCACTTTAACCATCGTTGCCAAATTCTGGAAATCAAATTAAGGTGAAATATTTGTCGGGCGCCGGCACAGTTTCGAAAAATCAAAATGCATCGCCATAAACTATTTCCACCGACTTTTTAGTAATGTAATTCCACTCTAACTGCGTGTTCTTGTTTGTGCTCTTTCATCACCTAATTAAGCTTTAAATTGTATTTGGCAAACAAGCCGATTATCAAATATTATACTATAATCTTCCCGGTACACGTGCCAATGTACACAAAGAATCCTTTCTACGTTCCAGAAAGTTCTTCACTGTATAGAAACCATATAAATTGATTATTCCTGTTGTTTCATGTTTAATACTTCGTCTATAATCTTACTAAAGGACACTGGTTTCTTCGAATTTCCGTATTCACAGTTACTTCTTTAAATTAATTATACATATTGTAAATGATTTACTGATAACAAGAGCAATTAATTGTTATAGTTTCTAAACAAAAATGCTCGTACTTATACGTTTCGATCGTTCTTGCAAATCGTTAATATTAGCCTTACCGATTATTCGAACAAACTTGATCCCATGTCTCTCGCAGAATTTAATACGTCCGAATGTGCCAATAACCGATATTCTACTGTAACAACTTACCGTATCGTACGATTTTTAAATCAGTTTCGATACGCAAAAAAAAATTATTTGGGAACATCGTACGAACGGTCGTTACATACCAGGAATAATATAGACTGGCACAACAATGTCAGGACACACGCGGAAATATAGTATCTTCTATTGTTATTACCGAAGATATCATTAAACAAAAAGATTAAGTTTCAGCCCTGAAGATGATTGTTAACAAAAATGACAGAGCCTTTATTAATAATCGTAACCAACCCATAGCCAGAATATATGCGTTCCATTTAATTACTTTATCGTACGTGGAATTAACGAATGTACTATATACGATAATTTCATACTACGTGTGCCAATACACGTACTTAATAGCATGAATTTCACCCTTCTATTCACAATTTTCTGTATACGTAGAATCTCAGACGTTTTAAAAAATAATTCTCCACCAAACTAAATAATTCACACTGTATTCCTGGGTGTGCAAAGGCCATCGAAGAAAGCACAATAGCACTCCGATACTTCCGACGCTTTAAATACAGATCGAATAAAAGCGTCAAACATTATTATAAATATTGAATTCGGAGTAAAAAAATTTATATTTTTTCCGTTATTTAGATATACATTTAATCAACATTTTTTAAATAGTTTTATACATCCTTGTCGCTGCGAGCATAACCGATTTTTAAACGCCGCGCACAATTAATTGCTTTCAAAAAGGACCTCGAATCCGCGACTTTTTCACTGTCCTTTGCACATCCACGATTCGAACGATCGACGATCAATTTACCATGTTTCCTTGGATCTGAGGAGAACGAATCTATCGGGGCTCGCGATCACGCGAACGTCGCAGTTCGATCGCGATGATCACACTAAGGGTTCTGCTCCTCGCCAAGTGGCCACGGCCACCCCGTATAATAGGGCTTCGGGAGTGCCGAACAGTTTCGGTGCTTCTCTTTACCCGATTATAAGGACGATATTCCATTAGGCAGCGAGTGAAAATAATCGCGAAAAGCATCAGTGAATGCCCGTGCCGCGACTATAGCTATTCGAGAGTTCGTAGGCACGTGGGGGATGAAGACATCGCGATGGAACGGATTTCGCCGGGGAAGCACGTGTATTCTTCACGATTTTTTTACAATAACATTTCTTCTCAGAATCTCCACTATTTTGTTCGGTTTTCCTCGAATACTTAATACTTTGTGAAAAAGAATACAAATCGAACAAAAAAGAAAAAAAAGAAAACATAGTACGAATGACACGTGTACTAAGAAAATATTGCAAAGAGAATTGTCGAATAAAAATTATTCGATTCTGTCCACATTCTAGTTATTCATCGTGAAATTTTCTCAGTTTGTTGAGTTTTCCCTGATTCTCTCAAACGCCGTTTCATAGGCAATTAAAAATCATAGATTGTAAGCTACGATAGATTCTTTTAGTATTATAATTACGAAGTAAAATGAATGTTCGTGGTTTCACAAGATTATTCTAGAAATGTGTTGTATATTTCATGAATTTACGTCATCAATGTATATTCGTACTTACGTAATGCGTCTTGGGGGTTGAGCATTCTCAGACGACGTATATTTTTCTGCCATCGGGTGTAAGCACCATCGCTATCGATAAAATGATCGAAGATAACAAAAGTTCGTAAATAAATATTCAAATTTATTTAAAATTAATGATGACATTATTTCTGACACTAAAAAGTATAAAACTGTAAAATCGCTCACAAATTCTTAGAATTAAAAACTGTGTAACACGTTCCAAGCAAATTATTAATTATTTTTTTTTTTTATCGTAACGCCGTAAAAAGGAAAAATGGAGAGGGAAAAGGAACGTGAAAACGTTAAAGATAATCACCATGTATTCGCACGAACAATAAAATCTGCAATGGTGACCGGTGTCGTCTGTTCGCCGTCAAACGTTAATCGGCAAACTGTCTTCTTTCTTAACATATACACGAGACACTCATATATATACGATATACTCACTCATATTATATAAAACAACTATACTTTTTTTTAATATATCGTACGTATATATATATGCGTGTGTATATATAATATATACATAATATTTATACATATATATTTATATATAGTAAAACATTCATAAAAAATATTTTTCTCTCGCGACCAACCGACCGCGTCGAAATAAAGTTTACATGGTTTTGCGCGCAGTCCCGTTGATTAATTCCTGAGAAGAGTTAGATTCTTTCTCGGCTACTTTTGTGGACGCCGGAATCTTCGGAAGACGAGGTGCGATGACTAATATAGCTAGACCCACTAAATGTGGAATCATTCTTAAATACCTAGAAAACGAAAATATGTTATCCTGTCTAACAGTGTTTACATAAAGATAATAATTAGACGTCCGTTTTATCTGTCAATAAAAAATTTTCCTCGTTACTTACAGGTACATCTGGATACTTGGAACAAATTCCAAGAGTACAAAGCTGAAGGTAATGTAGGCCATCAAGAATCGTGTTGCGATGAAGGAAATCACATCGTAAAGGAACTTTTTACTTTTGGACCCTAAGAAGTACGGTCGAATCTTACGACGATTCTGTTGCAATAAGAAATAAAACTTTATCGTGAACGAATTGTATTTTCAATGGAAAAAATCGGAATGCATTAGAATAAAAATTTCACTCACGATACGTGATACCACAGTGAAGAAGGCTCCGTTGGCGAATGTCAAATAGTAACCTGGATAAAAACCGTGCCATAATGCGGAAAGAGCATAAGTATACATGAGTTTATTGGATTTGGTTCTATCGTACATGATAGATCTAAGCCACTGATTGGTTCCTTTGTTCCAACTTTCGATGCTCTCTTTTAAATTCTGAGACGTCTAAAAGATTCGAATAATCTCATAGTATCGACTACATAATACTGAACACGTGAAAGTTAACTTAAATCTGTACCGAAATGATAAAATTCTAATTGTCCTGTAATTAGGCAATTGTACAGACATCGTTAAACAGAAGCAACCTTACGTAATAAATACCTCGAAACTGATAACATCGACATTAGAATACAGATCCCACTTGGGTTCACCGTTTTCTTTATATCCGTTAAAACCGAGGCCAGAATTATTGCATATAGCGTCGACAAAAATCCAGGCGTGATAATACTTGCAACGAACCAACGTAGTGGCTACCATCAAGTACCCGAACTTCTGGAGTATCGTCGTATTCGCTAAGAAGTCTTCGTCTGCGAACAAAACGAAGCTCTGTCAACAAAGGAACTTAACGCAGGCATGAATACTAGACGAGCTGGTCGAACCTTTCACTCTTTGTATTGGATATCTTGGCATCAAAGTCACGAGCAAAGCGGCGAAAAATAAACTAGTTATAGTCTTTTTTACTACGACTGGTATCGGGGATGGTTCCAGGATTATTTCATCGTAATGACTAGAATTTTTGTCACAACCCTGAAAACAAAATTTATACCCTCTTCATTCGTTCAGCTTTTGGACTACGAAGAGCCATACAGTACTCGTAAAAATTTACTATTATTTATTTGTCAAACAAGAAACATTCCTCTTATCTCAAACATATTTTATGGGATTGAAGATCTCAGTTATCGAGGTCGTTGAAAGATTATCCCCACCACACTGTTTGGCTACTTTACCACTCTGTCTCTTATCTTTTTACACAAATGGCTAATATATATTGTGTGTTTCTCGACTAGGGAGGCAAGTTAGCGTAAAGTAAAAGTGGGTGTCACGATTAATATGATACGTAGGAGGGGAAATGACCTTGAGCGGTCAATTGGGTTTTATTCGATTATAGCTACAATTTTTTTCGTCTCGAGTTAATAGACGAATAGAGATAAGCAGTGGTATTTACAAGGAATGATTCGCAATGGAACTTCAAAGAATCTTGAAACTTCCAAAATACTTTTCCAAACACAATGTCGGTAGGGGAATACTAATGTCGTGGACTGCATTTACTTCAGAATGAATAATACATGAAAATTCCAGAAAAGAATTTCTTGGACGTACCGACAAGATAATGTACCAACACATAAGAGTCGAACAACAGTGGAATGGATTGAAACGTTTAACGTTAATTTATTAAAGTGGCCAGCGTGCTCCCCGGATCAAAATGTTACAATCTATGAGGCACTAGAGCATATTTACGACATATTTACGCCCATAATTGACAGTTTTCAAGTATTCCAGGGTCAGAGGAAGTTATGATCAAATCGTGAGATACAATTAACGAAAATTAATCAAGAGTCGCATTTTGTACTTAACACGAAAGAAAGAAGATCCCACTCTATCCCTATATTACTTAAAAAATTGCACGATACATATTTTCGTGTGCCCTATAAATATCCAAAGTTTCAGAATGTTTTACTTTTCGAGGATCATCCCTTGTTAGTCGATGGGACATTTTCCTTCAATTTTACGAGTATTGTACACGGGTATTTGTCGACCATATTTCTTGACCCGTTTGCTTCAGATCTGTGCAGAGGAAAACGATCGTAATTATGTTTACCGTCAGAGGTTTCCGTCCACTTAAATGATGCCCTTGAATGAAATCAATGTAATCGCGATACAGTATCACCGGCCCGGCCATCAGAGCTTGAAAATGGAAGACGTAGCTAAAGTACTCCAAAGTGCTGGGCATCTTTCTACAATAAATCATGCATAATGGATTTTACCGCATCCTACGACCAAATAATATAGTAAAACCTGAGTCATCGCGAGATGAGTGTCACGATGCTTGAATATGAATGAAAGTTGCGTCAGATACGGCGGAGCATCTGTGCGTTCTCGTATTGTACGAATAAACGCCCGTTAGTAGAAGATATCAACTCACTTCACGGCTTGTTTGAGCTGCGATGGTGTGAGTTCCTCTTCGCGTCGTATCAGCCCATCGTGTATGCTGTACGCGAGGCTTGTCACTTTTTGCGTTATCACCATCAGCGGCCCTGCAACCCAAACGATTTGGTACATTTTTCGGTACCAGAAATTGTCAAGACAATTTCTGGGACGACTGAAATGGCAAAATCACGTATACGTGACACCGGCCAGGATAGTGTTCTTTTTTCGAATACCAACTACAAAATTGGCATATTCTCTGTTGCTTCTTCTTTCATATTGACGAAAGAAATACATACAGTAGATACATATGTAGATTCAAATCAGAGACTCGCGGTGGTAGAAAGTACAAATACTAAATCGCAAAAAGATCTCAGACATTACCAATGTCGTTTCCGCGCTTCTAATTACAGACGCAAATCGTTTGCTGTATCAAGTGTCCAACCGTTGACACGCGATATTCGCGTAGTTTGCGCGGCAAATGAAACTGAATTCCCCTCGTCGCGATCGTCCCGAGATGGCACACGCAATACTTACCGGTGATGTCAAGAGTGTACGAGCCATAACTGTATATCTGTCGATGATAATGCACGCACGATAAGTAGACCATCGCGGTCGTCAGTACAACCCTGAAACATGTTATCAAGATGAGTTACTAAGTTCAAGGAACGATCATTGACCGTGGCAGAACGAACGCGAAAAGGCTTCCTACTTTAATGTTTAACGTAGGCTACATGCGTATATTAGGCTGTTGCGCGTGTAATAACGAATTCACGAGTAAACATTTCAATTATTACGATTTTTTAAAATGAAACTTCATTTCATCCGTTACATTCGATGCATTTCTATCGGCGATTTAAAAGTGAGTTTAATGATTTAAAAACCTATGTACGCCACATTTTTACCAATTTAAAAAATACGTAATTATAGCAACGAATAAGATAGAGGTAGAAAATGACCCAAGGACGTTTATTTTTATACAAAATATAAATACTGGTTATGCCATAGCGAATGGTCGTTTCGACAATTATTATTTTACTATCTAACCCTAATATCGCGCCTCTTTTCGTTTATTGCAACACAACAAACTAAAGCGTTTGAAAGTACCAATATTGGAGCTTAAGTTTAAGGCACCTTTTGTATTGTATCGTTAGAGCGATAATTATAGTTTTAAAAAGAAATTCCCATATATTTATGTTTGCATACTGGTAACGAGTAAGATGAAACAATTAATGGGCGTCGAGAAAATACAACAATTCCTGCTACACATTACTAAGCAGGAATTTACAAATCTCTATTTATAGCATTATCTGTGTACATTTTTCAGGTTTTATCGCAGTATGCAGACATCGTTGCGGAAATTCGTGTATTCGTAAACGCGACTAATTCACGAATAAAAAAGGATCAAAAGGATTTCGAAAATATTAAGCTCGGAAAAGTGGGACACTTTGTAACGAGTGTTTGCTTATTGTATATCTATAATATTTTTTCTCTTTTTCGATTTCTACTACCTTCGTTTAGCATTTATAAATTTCTGTGAGCGTGTGAGGTTTTTGATAATGAATGCAGTGATTAATGTGGTCGTAATATTTCTAGTAATTAGAATAACTGTATCGTTGCATGTAACTTGCCTCTGCAGATTGCGAGGATTCTGTGTGCGCATTACTATGTAACATAAACCAGGAAGGAGTGCAAGGTGTATCGTCTGCCTGAAAAAACATAACTTCGTAAAGTATATCATGTTGGTTTTAGAGGAGTAACTTGAAAATACAATCTGAGTTGAGCTTAGTTTGAAACCTTCAAACCAAATCAACTACTTCTATTATTCAAATAAACTTGATTACATCTATTCGAGACGTTTTCAAAGAGCGAGTGACACAATGAAGATATTTGTTACTTAGATAGAAATCTATAATTCGTCTTCATTCTTCGCTATTTTTAAAAATGATATCAACAAATGTTTTCTGAACAAGCTTGCATTTATACGTTGAATAAAAACTTGATTGTCGTATTTAAAAAAATATCATCGAATTCGCATGATATAACGAGCGTACAGTGAGTTGAATTTAAACAAAGTGTAGATTAAAAATGGACGTGACATAGTTCGAAGCTAAGTTAAAAATGCGCGTGACATTAGCACGCAAAAATATCTCGACTATGACATCAGCTGAATTTGAAAACTCTTTTTTCATTGTTTTAATTGCTTTTAACTTTATGTTCGGAAATAGAAACATAATTTTAGCACTGATCGCGATCGTAATGGTTCAACCTTGAGTGACTATGAATCACTTCATTGAAGTTATCGCTAGAAGAGCTTCATACATGAAATACAAAGGTACGAATTTCGTTTCTAAACATTTTTGGATCGAATCTAATACCGTCTTGGCATTTTCATTCGACGGAGATTTATTTCAACAGAATCGTTTATGCCTTGAAACCACGAAACAGTCGATGATATCTGATTTTCTATCGTTGAAATTCAACTATGTAGGTTGATGCAACTAGGGCACTCTTTCTACAGGGAGCGTCTTTAAAGGTGAGATCTGCTTCAGAAATGGATTCAACGCTAGCTATCGGAGAAAGACATTTACATAATGTACACAAATTTTCAATACAAAGTGCAACTAAAGAAAACTAAAAAAAACTGTCCACAGAGATAATTTCGACGCGGAAAATCCCCGGTTAACCGCTGGTAGAAAATAAGAGCATCGATAAAGTTATATCTACCGAATACTGTCAAATACAATGATACCAAAAATAACATACGTAACTATAAAGATAAAATTCGGCTATAAGCATTGTGCAATAATTCTCTGTTATATATACTATATTACACTTCTACGATAATCACATTATACCAATAGATTACAAGAATTGATTCTATGATTATGTTAATATTTAGTTGATTTCCCATTTAGAAAACAATCTTAAAATGAACGTTTTTAGTTTACTTCGGCTATTTGAACTACATTAGATGGGTGTAAAACTTGTGCGACTGACTGTATATCCGCTTATCTTCACATCAAGTGCTTAATATGACCACTTGCACCTGAATAGAGATGTGTAAACGTTTCGTCTATTGCGTTCGTAACTCTCAGGTGATATTTGGGTTTGTTTGCAACCTTGGAGCATCATTTCTAATCGAGGAACCTAAGATTGAACGCTTCAAGCAATAGAACGTATGTATGTATTTGTTAGGAAGTTGTTAAAAGACAATCTATTACAAAGATCGTAGTAGTTCATAGTTCACGTATACTGGAACATGATAAAATGGCTACGACTCGTGATCGAGCACTAAAAAAGTTTCGTCGAAGTGGATCTCATCTATAATGTTGTACCCTTGTATGACGTAAGTGAAGAATGACTTTTAAAAAAACTTGTGCTCGTCAAAGCTTGTTTTTAACGTATTAATTAATGTCCAACGACGCGAACTGACTTACTTGCCAAAGCAGAAATATCCAAGCGCGACACCCATGACGAGGCCAAATACGTGTCTGGTGGTTGCTGACACGACGGATGGTTTAAGGAACGTCCTTAAAAATCCAGCCATCGCCAGTGCAGTGAACTGTGCCAATAGGAAATTCACCTGTGCACAGAAAAGAAACCTATTCGTTACGTCGTCCCTTAAGTTTGTGCTTAATTTTGTACAAGAACTTAAATTAATATTTTAAACGTATTAAATTTTACCCAAAACGGTGCAGAACGACGATACAACTTCAACAATTTTTAAAGATATTTTCAGTACGACGACAACGGTTGAAACAACATGGTGACGAACCATCGAGCGTAGAATTTTTTAGATAGGCTTTTATTACACATACACGTAACATGGCAAAATCTATTGACCTTATTAAGCATTGTGCCCATCGAATATAGTGAATAGTAATTGGGGACAATAACACTTCCATATAAATGTGCTTTGATGTAACCAATTGATACAGTATACAACTGTTTTTTTAATTTAATTCCTTCTATTCGACGAGTCTGAATAAAGAGTCTATTTTCTTTTCGACAGCAAGCTTTCGTATGGAATTCTATTTTGAAAAGTGAAAACTTTAGTTTACAGTTACTCGATGCACGAAAGATTCAAGAAAATCAACGAGTGACGTCGGTTTGCAGCGTCAGCGTTAAAATAATAAAGAGTTGGAAATCAAAGCAGCTTAGCGGGGAAAAACTCGATTAATGTCTTCAATTGACATATGTTTCACGGGGACGCACTCGAGCAGAGATGATTAATCGTTATCTCCGTCTCGACATGCGACACAATCGTCAAAATAGTCTGCCGAGCGTCGCGTTTCGCGAGCAAATAACACTTCTGAATGCGATCATCGTGGAACATGGAAATTCTACCGAGTCCAGTGTCCATGGGGTTTCCCCTTTCACAGAGAACGACAGAAAATACGTTCTGTCGACTACGAAGGCCGAATACGGAAAGGAACAAACGCATAGACTTCATTGTTCTTCGGTATTCACACTGTACCGCATTCATTGAACGAAGCGATGCGTTTTTTAAACAGGTGTACAAAGGTTTCACAGCGAAAAATACTTTGTGCTGAGTTCTATTGCTATGTCACGTTCGTACAATTACCGAGACAACTCATTTATTATTACCGAAAAATATAACAAAAATTCCAGACGATGTTTTTATAAATTACGAATAAAAAAATATAAATTGCTTACTTTTTTCTAGAGAGAACAGACAAGGTTTTTATATTCACTTAATGTCTTACAATGAAGCATATTTTCCCGATTAATTGGCAACGTGTTAAAAGGGAAACTGTGCTAGAAAGTAAACATATCGTTCTGAAGCTAGTGAATTCCACTTTCATTTCTATATTGATTTTTCTTAAATGCATCTATTCGTTCTCGAGATATGCATGAATGTGCATTATTTTTCAACCGACTCTCGCATTTGCAAGCTATTTTCAGTTGGTTTACACTTTTCACGAGAAACCTCCTACTTTCTCTTACAATAAGATTACTGATATTTCTCGATTGAATATTATTAGCTCTTGACGCCAATAGAAACATTCAGAAAGATGAGTAAAGCAAAATATTTGTCAAAAAATTTAAATAAGCTAACTTTCGTCGTCTTTGGATTGCATTTAATAAATCATTATCTAATTGTGTATCTTCAAATCAGGAACTTAATAATATTACACTTCTATAACAAAGTTTGAGACACGATTCCGTCCCCTCTGGAGTTCCACAGGGATCACACCTAGGTCCCCTACTTTTCAATTAATTCAGTCTATTTACAGATTGATCAAGCAATTTTTCGTTCACACCTACAAATGCTTACAATTAACGCAAACTAAAGAGACGTTCAAAGTTTTCTCGCATTCTTTATAATCGTATATACTCGAAGGAACAATTGCGGATAAATAGATAATAACTGCACGAATAGAAAACGCGATGTAAATTTAATTTTCATATTTTGAATGTATCGCGAATTCTAATAGTAATCAAACGCATACATAATTCGATTCGCACAAATGACCCTTCCTGACCCGCGGCGAGGAGTTCCCCGCAGTCGCGAAGAAGAATCGAATACAGGCAAAGAGATAGAAACTAAATACGGAATCGACAGTGAATCCCCGGTGACACGTATTACAATGAAAACAGGGAAAATGCTTGCAGCTTGAAGTCTGTATATAAGACCAAGCTCCTGCCAAATGTAACCATACAGTTCAATTAGCTCCAACCGAAGAGCATCAGAAATCTTCTGTTCAACACTTCAACTACCAAACTCTAGCAACATGAAATACATCGGTCTGGCACTAACACTGCTCTGTGTAATCGCATACACTGCAGCTCAACAAGAACAACTTGGAGATGAAGAAGAGTCCTACGTGAGTACTTACTTTTATTTACTTTTGCATAAATTCCTCTTTAAATTCGTACTAAGACACTTAGACTTGGAAGCTAACTGAGTAAATTGATGCTCACGTATCAAAAATTTTCTTTTATTTATATGTTATTCTTTATTGGCATCTTTCTGGCATCGTATTCTTCGATTAATTTTATCCTTTCTTTTCTTGTTGATCTATTATTATATATTCATTTATATCTTTCTATCAACGCATTCTTCTATAGAATTATTAAAATTCTATCAAATCGAACCCTTCCATTTTCACTCAGAAATAAAACTCTCAAGTGAACACCAGACATAAGATTCATTCTTCTTTCAGATCTCAGAACGTAATCGCCGCGAGGCCGATCCTCAGGGGTCTTTAGTCATCCAGGGAACGAAACCCTTAGATGGTCCAGACCGACGACCATCTCTAGACGTTGACTACCACAACCGAGTTTTTGATAGAAACGGTGGAGCATTGAGTACCTATGGTGGTCTCAACATTCGTCCAGGTCAATCACCACAGCCACATGCTGGTCTTCAATACGAACGCAATTTCAACAATGGTTTCATCAGAGGACATGGCCAAGTACAACGAGGTCCTGGTGGTGGACTTTCTCCCAGTGTTGGAATGAGTGGTGGATTCAGATTTAGACGAGAAGCTGATCCTCAGGGATCTCTGGTTATCCAGGGAACAAAACCCTTAGATGGCCCAGACCGACGACCATCTCTAGACGTTGACTACCACAACCGAGTTTTTGATAGAAACGGTGGAGCATTGAGTACCTATGGTGGTCTCAACATTCGTCCAGGTCAATCACCACAGCCACATGCTGGAGTTCATTATGAACGCGAATTCAACAATGGTTTCATCAGAGGACATGGCCAAGTACAACGAGGTCCTGGTGGTGGGCTTTCTCCCAGTGTTGGAATGAGTGGTGGATTCAGATTCAGACGAGAAGCTGATCCTCAGGGATCTCTGGTTATCCAGGGAACAAAACCCTTAGATGGCCCAGACCGACGACCATCTCTAGACGTTGACTACCACAACCGAGTTTTTGATAGAAACGGTGGAGCATTGAGTACCTATGGTGGTCTCAACATTCGTCCAGGTCAATCACCACAGCCACATGCTGGAGTTCATTATGAACGCGAATTCAACAATGGTTTCATCAGAGGACATGGCCAAGTACAACGAGGTCCTGGTGGTGGGCTTTCTCCCAGTGTTGGAATGAGTGGTGGATTCAGATTCAGACGAGAAGCTGATCCTCAGGGATCTCTGGTTATCCAGGGAACAAAACCCTTAGATGGCCCAGACCGACGACCATCTCTAGACGTTGACTACCACAACCGAGTTTTTGATAGAAACGGTGGAGCATTGAGTACCTATGGTGGTCTCAACATTCGTCCAGGTGAATCACCACAGCCACATGCTGGTCTTCAATATGAACGTGAATTCAACAATGGTTTCATCAGAGGACATGGCCAAGTACAACGAGGTCCTGGTGGTGAAGCTTCTCCCAGTTTTGGATTGAGTGGTGGATTCAGATTCAGACGGGAAACTGAACCTCAAGGGTCTCTGGATATCCAGGTAACGAAACCCATGGATGGCCCAGACCGACGACCATCTGTAGATGTTGACTACCATAACCGAGTTTTTGATAAAAACGGTGGGGCATTGAGTACCTATGGTGGCCTAAACATTCGTCCAGGTGAATCACCACAGCCACATGCTGGTCTTCAATATGAACGTGAATTCAACAATGGTTTCATCAGAGGACATGGCCAAGTACAACGAGGTCCTGGTGGTGGAGCTTCTCCCAGTTTTGGATTGAGTGCTGGATTTAGATTCAGACGGGATGTCGACTCCGTGGAAGGAGAAGAAGAATAGTATTAACACACTGCGGGCGAAACATCTTTTTATCGAATGTAACTTTTGTCAAACAGATCGTGTTTAAAATTTTTTGATTACGTTGTTTCAAGACGTTTAAAATTCTCCATACATCCGTGTCATTAATTTATTTAATCGTTCGTGTAAACCAAAGGACCGATGGAAGTTTTTCAAATTCATCTTCGACAAAAAGTTGGCGCCCTTACGAATTAACTGCATTTACTTAAAGTTTAATGATTGTTGAGGCTATGTATTATTAACATTATTTATTGTTATTTCATAATAAAAAGTTATTAGCAATTAATAGTGTCGCAAATGTTGTATTTATATTGTATATTTTCTGTTCGTTCTGTCGTTGTTAGCTCGGTGAAAAACTGAATACGTAGAAAGTGCATTTCAATCGCAATGTCACTGTCGCATTCAACCTTTCTAATTACGACGCAAACGGCGAACTATAATCGAAACAAACTCTAGTGGCTACTTAAATACTGGTTCATACCCACTACACTGATTACTTTACTGCTCCATCTCTCGACGTTTTGCATAAACATACTTGCGTCAGAAACAGAGCCATAAGCTGAGAGACATGTGTCGCGTATTGACCAAACACTTGATTTTATCCCGACTATAACTGTTAGCCACTCTGTCTGCGTCTTTCGTAAGCCTCTTTCTAAACTAAAAGTCATCCTACCTTTCATATTTTACTTTCTACCTGTCTTCGTATTCCTTTCTTTCCCACTTTCTTCTATCAGCCTTTCACGCAGTTTGCCTTTTATGCTACTTCATCCCGTTATAACTTTCAAACACTTACTCTAATCACTACGCGTCCGTCACGCAACTTTCTCATACCGGAAGTTCCCAGGGAACTAACTGGATTAAATCGAGAATAATAATTACACGCATGACTTAGAACCTCTTGAATAAAAAAACTCTCACGCGTTGAAAAAGCCGTGTGTTAAGTGGTAATGTGTAACAATACAAATTCTGAAGTGTTTCGATATCAATAATTATGCTTCTGGTATAATTATGCGACAACATACCAGCATTTTCGTCTTATAACACGTTTATATTTATCGACATAGACGGCTTTCCTTAGTAAACACGCGCGTGTCTAAAGTTATTTTATTTTCAATATCTAAACATAATCTTTACGACGAACTTTTCACCTTTACGGAGTTCCTAACGCGAGAAAACCCTGATTTTCTCGAGCGTAGCACGTTTTCAACTCACTTGAATCTAAAAGAAAACAAACACAAGAGAGGAAAGAAACATGCACTGTCATTAAAATTAATATGACGTTACACGACGTTTCGTATAATTATGGAAAACATAGAAATTAAAGACAATTAAATGCAAATAATACTTTTTTGTTCGTTACACATCGAGCATAAATCTTTATCAACGCATAAGAAACGAATGCATAATTACACAAATTAATGATCGCGTATAATACAGTTTTAATTGATCGTTCTAATATAACTAAGAATCAAAAAGTATACAAGGTGATTCTAGAAACTGATTTAAGTCATAGTTCCATTGTAAATAATAGATGGAAAAAGATTGCACTTTTATTTATATGATTCAAGAAAATTGGGAATGAACAAAGGGTAGGTACGCGTAGTTGTAAAGAAGATCCTAACAGAAAACTATGAAGATCGACAATTTTTATTACGATGTTAAAAATGTTGGTCGAGATACTTGTAATAAACTGATAACGTTTATCATTACTAAAATCTGTAACACATAATACATGTAATCAATTTTGACTTTCGATACGACTTAAAGTGGATAGCGTGACTGAATTACGTCAAAGCTATGGACTCGTTACTTTATGTAATTATGAGTTTACACGAAGAATTAATAATGCACGACAGTGATCACCGAACTATAAAACGATGCAAACAACAAACATAAACCATTTGTCAATGAAAAATGACGTTGAATCTAATAATCGAAGTAAAAATAACATCACGATAAAGTTCTGTTATTTTATAATAAATTTTAAAAGGGTTGCTTAGTGAATAAATAGCACGCTAACTTTTCAGTACGAACGCATCACAGTGACCACCGATGCGTGTTATTTTATCAAATAAATATCAAACGATGTGGGATAAAATAATAATAAGGCAAAATTGAAGGAAATTGATGACGCAAAAACTATTAACGAGACATTTCATAGAAATACTACTGTATTAGGTCGTAAAAAGGTTAAAAGCTATTATCCATTTGAATATCGTCTTCAACTTATGCAACTCAGAACGAATAATTACGAACATTAGCTGATGCAAAGATTCTAATTCATGCTAATCCGCGTGTCACAAGACACTAAACGTGTATTAACTTCCGACAGTTTGTTTCAAAGACAATGGTCGTCGAACTGGGAGTCGAGAAGCTTCTCGTGTCTTTCGTTGAATTTATATTATTTTATGCTTGTTGTACAAACGACTGGATTTTACAACATGACAAATACTAAAATTAGAATGTATCGTGATATTTCGATGCCATTCAAACATCGACCACCGATATAAATTACTGTCACGCCATTCTTTGGATAGTAACGAGACAAAAATTTATTACTTTTAAAAAATTGCTAACGAGCAAACGATAAAATACAACCGAGAATATATTAGGTTGATAAGTCTTAAAACTGATAAGGCACAAGCTAAAGTGGATTATACGTTAACTCAAAAATTAAACTATTATATTTTTCATTTTATTGTTATACAAAATGTTCATTGTCGTTCCCGAGCAGTAAGCATCTTTCGTGATACTGCTGTGATAGTATACTCCAGCAAAAGCGAGATAATAGCAAAGCACCATATGTACTATATCTAGTTAATTAGTATAGTAATTAACCAAGACTTGCGGGAATCTATCTCGGTTATCAGTGCTAATTCTACCTTGCGACTGATCGCCTGACGCAAATAAAACGCCACTTCTGGGCGAAATCAAAGATAAATTAATCTCATGTAAAACAGCAATTCATTACCAAACGCGTCGATCATGTGTAGTCATTTAAAATTTTAAACGATCAAACAATGATTGTCATATTTATTACGATTCTGCAATTGTAATCAATTAATGGGACCGTCGGAGGTTATCTATTAGTATGTTTTTCTTTTCTTGTACATGCCCCTTTTATTGTTACGAGAGATAATAGCACAGTGTTGTCTGCAATTCTCTTCTTGTGTTTTTAGTTCTGCTACGAGTCCTAGATTTCGTAATACGCCGGGAAAAATATTTACAGTTTTCTCGTTTCCTCCGTAATAATAAAAACATCGTTTAATTTCAGTAAAAATAAAGGATCACGAAATATTTTCTGTCCAAGTTGAACACACGAAGTAAGGTGAATGTTCTCATTAGCGACCACGCTCGCTTAACCATTCATTTTTACTTTCGGCTAAGTATGAAAGTCAGAGATATATCGTACGATAATTAATCTATTAATCGATACGTTATGAAATTCATTAATAACTATAACAATAATATAAAAATGTTACAGTTAATTACGATAAAAGCAGAGAAATTTTAATGTTTTAAGTAGATAGATTAAATACATTAGATTTGATATTTTTGATCATAATAAGTATTGAATTAAAAATAACGAATAGCACGTTTAATCGAAATTTTCGACAGTAACCCAGCACCCAACGATCCAATGGATTCCATTACCAATGATGGATGAATGACCAGAATATTTTCTGGCTGGTAATGGTTTTACAAATATTAATTGTCTTTGTCGAGTAAACAATCGTTTGGCCGCTTCCGTAGTCTATGATTACGTATGCCACGAGAACGAAGACTTTGATATCCATATTAAAAAGTGTCTTCACAGCGTGATAATGTGCACGCATACTATGATCGATATATAGTTCACTTTCTATAATCGGTTAATCGTGAAAGCAGCCTAACGAGGGCAAAGGAAAATGTGCACGCGATTGCAGGATCAATCACGTGAGTAATCTTTCCGCCGATCGCGTTATCGCATTTCAGCAGCCACCAGTAAACGTTACTTGCCATTAGTGGTTCTATTTTACACACAATGGTGTACCGCAGGAATTTAATAGCTAAAGAAATAGAAATGCCATCAACGTGCAACAGAGATTGAATGCTACGAAGTCGACGCTAGAATGAACGATATATTTTTTATTTGCATTGGTCGTTTCCAAATTTCTTGAAAACTATAGGAAAATAATATTCCAACAGTTAAGACGATCGATGAGTTAATAGAAAGAATCGAAGAAATTTAACTTGAACAGTAGGCATTTTTGTAATATAAATAAAATGAAAATCCAAATTAAATGCGGTTACGCAGAAAGTATCGATGATATCGAATCCAATTGATGCTCTAATCCTATTTAAATAGGATTACAAAGTCCTATTAAGGGCACTTATTCTTGATCGTCTTAGCTAATTTGCATATCTTCCAACTACTCCTAAAATTATATAAACGGAAAAATTCCAGATAATCGAACGTCATCAGGAAGCCATGCAAACTGATTTCACAAAATTCGCTCGATGCATTTCAATTTCTATAAAACGTGTCCCAGACATCGTGATTTTAATTACTAATTAATAACTACCGTACATACATTATGGGCATAAAACATATGAATTCAATTTGTGATCATTCGACCTGTTATCCTTGGCAAATGACAAATTGACTTGCAGGTATAAGATCCGATATCACTTTTACTTTTCATAGATATAAAAATCAAACTGTGCATCGCTCAGGATGTTATTGCAATCTCGAAACGAAACAGATTATAGCGATGATAGCACAGAGAAATTATAACGTAACGGTATCCAACTGTACACGCTTACTAATAGAGCTGTTGATCTCGTAAACTACATTCTCTAGTTATTACAGTCATTTCTGCATTTATTCCTGTACGAAGATAAATGCAAACATCAAATAGCTACCTTTTTTTTTAAACATAGTCTTTGATATTGGTGAAGATATGCAACCATCTAAATACGTAATTGAGGATCTGCTTGCGAAATTTGTGGCGTAAAATGAGACTCTACTTGTTCATCGAAGAAAGTTGAACAAACGAGGTCATCCACTCTTCGCCGTACTCCTCCTGACCCTGACATCCTGACCATAGTATATATTTCAGGGGAAAAGAAAGGTCAGTTTTGAAAGGAACTTGTATTGGGCCAGCCTGCGCAAAGCTCGCGAGCAAGCAAAGACTATTAAACATTGTTTATATTCTACTAGGAAATATAGGAAATTGAGTCTTGAGTACTGTCTTTGCAGCGCTTCAGATTAGCTGATAACGCGAGGCTTATGTTTGTTTAGCTGCAACTTGAAGCTAAACATGAATTCTTATTAAATTCAACCAATTCTCTCAAGTTTTTTCTTTCATAATACTAAAAGGTATTTGCTCCCATTTATATTTTATTCACGCTATCGTGAATGCATTATTTTGCGAATAATAAATGAAACTAAATAAACGATCGAGGCTCGAATGTGTGCCACACGAGGTAAACAATTTGTACGAGCAATCGTGTGTACTCTTGTACAAGGAAAAAGTTGATCGTCGATTAATAATACCCGTGTGTACTTAATACGCGTTGTTCCCTAAGTAATCGCGTATCAATGTCGATTTATTTCGACGCGAGGGATCGAGACGAACAGATCGTTTGACACGACGGTTGGTCCGCAAAGGCCAATGATCTCTGCACATTTACTCGCAGCTACGCTGCACTACTTGCACGTTACGTGTACCTTTTTAGATACCAGGCTCCGGTTTATGCAACAAATCGCAATTCGACCGATCGTGCGCCCGTTTATATCGCGTACCTCTTACAGCTGATTTTCCTTATTGACTAGATTTGCGTATACAATTTCAATGAGGAAAACAGCCGGGGGGGATTTATAATAATGACTCGATACGTACGTTGAACTATATTGCAATAATTAACTCATTGACTGTCATCAGTTTTTCATGTCTGGAGATGACTTCGACATGTGTTTAAATTATACTGTGATAAATATAAATAGCGCAGGTACAGTGGTTCTTACTCTGTGGTTCCTGGATAAATCGGATGGAACTTAAACCGGTAATATTACATTAACAACTACTTTCGATTCTTGTAAAACGATCACCGTCAAAATTCACGTTTCAAATATATTCATGTTCAACTGAAAGTAAAACCAGATTTGTCAGCCTTGACCGTGGCTCGTGGTCAAGTTTAAAGAATTCTTTTTCAATTTAAATTTGAAAATAGTTCCCCTGGCGTGAAACAATGGATACGAAAATAATTAAAATGAATCTCGCTTGCCGTTGAAAACATTCTAATATCTAACAATATTGAATTTATATTTAGATTTATTTTACACGTTTATTCAAAAATATTTCGTTAATAGATTAACCCCAACTATAGCTGTTCGAGTACCAGAAAACCTTGTTCCGGAGTAACAAGAACATTTCGAACGGCTCGAAAAGATTTTAAGTGGCTTGATCACGGGAAAAGAAAGTTCAAACACATTTGTCAAGTCTGAACGCTATTCGAATGACCGATAATTTCGTCCTACAAATCGAGTTTGTCCCAGTTGGGATTTCGAAGTAGTTGAACATTGAGTAATCGAACAATTCTACCCTAAACTGATACGATAAGGTCAAAGTAATTCGTAGTGTTTCATCAGCATGACAAATTTAGTTACGTAAGGTGATTGTACAAACTAGGACAAACAGAAATAATGAAGATATTAGAATGTGCAAGGTAAAACAAACATTTTGTATGTGCGTGCCACACTTGTCAGTTGGGAAAATTATTTTAATTTGATATATGTGGTGCTTCTATATTAAAACCTGCCATGGTGACTGACTGCAAGAAAGTGCAATGCGACCAAATATATCCGCGTGAAGTGTCACTGACATTCTAGGCGTCATTTGAGCATTCCACCTTACGTCACGGTACATTCACCACACGAACAAGTTGAATGAAAACGAAATTGTGGGTTGAAAATATATTAACCGTTTGAATTATAATTGGTTAATTAAACAACCGATTTAATCTGGATGTTATCACCTGCGCTGTTCCGACCGTCGAAGAATTTTTATTGAAAATGGCTACCACCTAGAAAGCATTAAACATGCTGGAGAATATATTATAGCAAATGCACAGAGCTCCATTCGATGTCTGCTAGAATATTAATGAGTCATCGATTCATAATCACAGCTCCACAAGGCGTGTCTGCGTCAAACAGCCTTCGATTCTAAAGCACATAATCTACTGCACAATGTGTCTTATTTCGTGTAAATTGTGCTGACATCAGAGTAAAGAATATTCCTGGTCGAGCTTGTTTTCCGAGAAAAGATTTAATAACCGCAAAAACGATAAAGCAAATATTTTTCGAGAGCTTCCTAGGTACTGACGAAAGAGTAACAGCAGTTGTGTTATCGGAAATGTTTGATACGATACTGAAAAATCTTGATAAGTCGATGAGAAGATTGATGCAAAAGACACGTGTTCCCGACTTAGTTATTAGAAATTTTCTAAAGGATCCCAACAAATTATCGTAAAAAGAAAAGCAGAGGTTGATTTCGTGCTGCGAATTATCGTGAATTGCATCAAACTCCACTATGACATCGCGTGCAATGGCACGACAGACAGGAATAGCAATTAATGTGGAGAACGTACAGTCTATTTTACAACAATCTAATCATATTAATCGCAAGAAATAACAGAAAAACCCGACATACGTCCAGGGTTCACTGGACGAACCAGTTGTTCCGTTTAACCTATCTAATAAAAAATTCGAGAGTAACGGGACGCTACTCTCGAGCGTCCTTTTTCATCTAGGGCTAAAAGTCGATCCGAACAAAACGGGATCCTGGTCACGCTGCTTCTCAAAAATAGAGGACAGCCGTGTTTTGTTACGCATTCTTCAAGTTACACTACAACTTTAGCCACCGATACATTCCTTTTCGAGCGGGTTGCAACGCCGGTGCAACTGTTCTAGGTAGTAACTTCTAACTGTACAAGCTGCAAGAACTAAAACTGGGTTCTGGTTTTATGGAACGAAACATAGACTTTACGATTAATTATATCTGTTAAAAATTTCGGATCTTAAAACTATGCCTTTAATCCTTATATTGACAACCGAGATATTTGGACACTTTGAGCATAGTTTTTCCAAACCTCAAATTTAGATTGATAGTTCCCATACTTTCCCAAAACTTTCAATTTTCCATTTATATAACTCAGCCAATTCTGTGAATATACAATAAATATTATAGTATTTATTTCTATTTTTCGTCAGTATTGGTAGCAAATTAGAATTAAACATTGAGAAACGAGGTCGATACATTGCTCAGACGATATCTAATGAGTTATACGCAGTTTTTTATATCACGCCACTATTGGAGGATCACAAAGAATTATTGCAAGTCATTCCGTTCTTTTTATGGCAATCTTATGATTACTACATTGATGCAAACAGAAATGTGTAATATAAGCGAATATTCTTGCCGAAAGAAAAGATACTTCTGCCTACGTGTTATCGTTCTTATTTTTTAGTGGGTCAGTAAGTACACACAGATAATTGTGAAATATTACACACGTTTTTTTTATATAATCGTAAGATAATAAATTACGCGTACGTTGACGATCATTGAATTAGCAGATGATACGACGGAAAGATCGAATGAATAGAGTTTCAAATACAGCATACAATTAAATTCCCTCCCACGCGTTTTGGTATCGAATTACATTGTCTGTGATCGATAACGTTTCAAGTATTGCAAGTGATCCTAAAATTAAATCTCTACGACGCTCTTACGCAGAAAAAGAGATTGATCGTATAGATTGATTGTATACATTCGTGTAAAAGAAAAATTTAATTTGTATATGCACTGTGTTTTATCGAAAAAAGTGTAAACAGAATAGCAAACCAAACGCATCGTACGATTTACATGCGTATTCAAATTTCTTTTTTACCCTCGCTTGCGTAGCGTAAAATAGAAGAAAAACTTAACGTGAATTAGATACACTATGCAATACTACTTGAAATAGTTTAATGCGGAGACATAATTTCAAGAAAGATAAGGATTATCTCTGTAGATAAGAATTATGGCAAATATAAAAATGCCATCGTCGTTGATTATCATAATTACTCGTTTGAACTTTAATTTATTACGATGCTCTTTGCTAACCCCTAGAGAGCGAAAGGAAAGAAAATAAAGGTTTCGCTAAATATAATACTGACAAGAGGCGTTTAAAATGGCTCCATTTGAACCGCTCAACGGCCACAAAATCATACCGGTTGCTCGTTACCGCAGACCAATTTTCAAGGTGCAATTACTACCTCGCGAACAGCAAAAAAGGTTTCGTGCCTTTGTAGTTTTCAAACATCGTGTAAATATGATTGTTTCGAACGATTTTAATAAGTAATTTATAAAAAATTTCTACTTCAAAAATATTCTACTTCGTTGAAATTGAATTTATAAATTGCGCTGGTCTTCCTTTCTGTTAAAAGGATATCTACTTTCGAAATAACCATTACTCGACGACCGTAGTAAACACCGGTTACTCGTGCGGAACTAGTCCATGTTGCACTCGTATTTTCCCAACTGTTGCATTTGATGCAACCTATTTAACGTATATATCGTCTCCCGATGCGCTCACCAATGTTCTATTTCCAGCATATACAGGGTGTTCAGCCACTTCTGGGAAAAATTTTAATGGGGGATTCAAGAGGCCAAAATAAGACGAAAATCAAGAATACCAATTTGTTGATGAAGGCTTCGTTAAACAGTTATTAACGTTTAAAGTTCCGACCGTACTGAATTTTTTTCTCGAAAATGCGCAAGATTTCGGGGGTATGTCTATTCACCAAAAATGATTGTAATTGACCCCCGCAACCGAAAATAATTTTTCCAAAACGATTTGAAATTTTTTTTTTCCGTCGAAAAATTTCACACCTTCTCGAATTTTTTTCTCAAAAGTGGGTAGGATTTCGGGGGTATGTCTATTCACCAAAAATGATTGTAATTGATCCCCGCAACCGAAAATAATTTTTCTAGAACGATTTGAAATTTTTGAATTTAATTGTTAATAACTTATTAACGAAACCTCCATCAACAAATTGGTATTCTTGATTTTCGTCTTATTTTGGCCTCTAGAATCCTCCATTAAAATTTTTCCCAGGGGTGGCCGAACACCCTGTATATAAGTATATTTCATTGCGGTCAACGTTTATCGTTTTACAAATTGCTTGTCAATCTACACGATTCGTTTAAATTTTTTAACAGTGATTATCTTATCACGATACAACGGCTTCACTATCGAGAACCGTACACCATAAGGCCGCCTAGCAAAACAGGGAACAGGTCTAATCAAGGACGAGAAGCACGTAGAATACGAATGCACTTACGATAAGTTAAACGTACTGTATCTAATGCTATTTTTAATTTTCTTGTAACACTGTTTTTGATGCTGTATTCATCCCCCGTCTAAGAATAATATTGCATGAATCGATGAATCAGGAACTGAGTTTTCATTGCACTACTGACACACATGACACACATATCGCATACAACACAGGTTATAAGACCAGAACTCCGAAATCATACATGTAATCTAATATAGCTCATAAAAGTACAATACAAGACTGAGTGAAAGCGATTTAAACGGCGATGTTTGTATCTATCCCACGCACGTACACCGTATGAGTTACGCACAGAGAACGCTTTAACAAGCGGTTACTCCGAATCATCGAATTATCACATTGCTCCTGTCCACTCCGGATTTCTTAATGCACCCTAACGCCACCAAGTTTATCTACGATTGAAAACGGGCTTGATTCACGGTGTTAGAATCTATGAAACGTCAATCCAGTCGGATTGTCGCATGTCAAACCTTAACCTTGACGATCATCGCAAGTCAATCGCAAGGATACTTAATAAGAGCGTCCGAGATTCGACGTAGTCGAAATTCGATCGATGCGCCCTCCTTTTCGGTGATCAGAGGGCAAATAAGAAGGGCGACTGCTCTGGATGAAAGGGAAATGAGATGAATTTCTCACCTGGTCGATCGGCAGGTCGATAGAATCCGCGAGCCAGGAAAAAATCCGCGAACCGTCGTAGTAGTCCTCCACGAAGGCGGTCATTGTCAATGATTATAGAACGAAATAAATACACGCGTGCGCGAAATAACACCGTAATGTGTCGTGCCTCAGGAGCACGACACTAACGCACGGTCGAGAGGACACGGGTACGGCTACGCTTCGCTTGATTTCTCTCCCTCGATCGTTAGAACGCGATGAATTCACGCAACTAAGTACGACAGCGACGACGGATCCTGAAATGCAGCGCCGTTACGTTCCGCGCCGGCTAACAGACCTGCCGGCACTCAGGGCCGTATCCACAAGTGGCATGATCAATTGCACGTGATGGAGACTGTTGATCTCCAACGCTGCGACGCGCGCGCCTAGCTATACCATTATGCCTGAAACTGTCTTGTCACAAGTGGCGTGATTTTATCGCCGGTGGTAATATTAATGAACGCAACAAAACGAAGAATGATCAGTTGTTACCCATACAGCATGAAACGTTACAGAACTATTGCTGCCATATTCAAATAATGCAATTACATGTGCAATATTAAAACATTCTAGCAATATTATAAAGCAATTTTAATATACATATATTAATAACATATATTATATAGTGTCTTCTATTTATTTGTATTAATATACATATATATAAATTAACCTATTAATGAGGAACAGAGCATTGTGACACGCATAAAATTATATTATGTAAAATATACAATCGTAGTTATACTTACCTATATCTCGATGGCATGATATACTATTGTTTTTTTTATATTTTTGAGACAACAATAATGTGAATATTTCCGCAGTTTTCATAATCTTTTCGCGATATTGTTGTTATTATAACTTGCACGGGGGTGGCTGTATTTATATTGCAGCAACATCCTAGAAATATTTCCAATCTTATACAAAAATATTTTTCACAATATTTTGCAATGTGCCGTAATGTATAGATACGTACTTCTTCATTTATATATATTAGTTATTATACATATTACACCATATCGTGAAATCATAACAGGTAGTTGAATCAGTTTGACATGACTTCTATAACAAGAAGAAAAGATTAGTTTAATAAATTTTCTTTTTAAATAATAGATTTCTGCTATTTCAAACACTTACTGCTTGTTAGGTGCTGTGTATAAATGATGTTCTTGGATTTATAACGATTATAACAATGTTCGAAAAATGTTAATAACACGATGACAACCCTTATTTTTTGTTAAATATTTTAGCATATGTAATTTATTATAATATTGATAGATAAATATATTTATTTTGTATATTACGATGTACTCAATATGGAATAAAATTTAGCTTCAACGCAATAATCGAGTAACGTGTTTGTATGATAACAAATTGAGTCATTTTGATTACTATATATGTATGTAGCCGATACATCGAAATTTGCATATATTAATTATTTCGTTAAGTGAACTTTAATATGTATTAATATTGTATTGATAGATACTTTTAATATTTTAATAATGCATAAATTGATGTTACTGAAAATCATTGTATAGATTATAGCAGGAATACGTATCGAAAACTACAAAATCTTCGTATCTACGGTACCATCTACTCATTATTTCGAATGTACGGAAATCGTTGCATACCAATACGTAAATAAATCAATCAGGTGAAAGACTATATACAATATATTTAAGCATAGTATTACGTCATCAGTAGAATATACTTTCACTATCAAATATCAGCCATATGTAAGTTGTGCGTACGATTTACGAACAGTACCATCTGAATATCATTAAATTTATCAATAGCTAACGAAATATTCATTATGCTTAAAATGTATTTACTTATATTTCATATTTTACTATTTTATGGTATCACCGAATAAACTAATTATCAAGTCTGTACATAGTTATTTAGTAATCAATAAGACTTTGTAGTTGGTAACTATGAATAGCGGTCTAAGATACACGTTTGCTTGTATGGTATAATTTTTTAGTGTATGCCCATGAAAAAACGGCTTCTATTATATCAATTGTAAGATTGTAACACTAGTAACGATTGGTGACGACCACGTGTGGGTTGAAAGTGTTAGTAAATTATATGTCTAGAAAAATATTATTGTATAAATAATTTTTCAAAATTACAAGACATGTCCGACCTATTTAGCAGTAGCTCATCTTTTCAAGATGATAAGTCTAGTAAAGAAGTGGACAATGAATTACAAGAATTTCTTATGGCTGAAAAGCAAAAAGCACAATTTCAAGCTCAGGTGATTTCTTTATTATAAAACAAATTGTAAATAATTAGACGTTGATTAGCTAATAAATCTGTTAAAATACTTTAGAACTTATTGTAAATTATGTAGAAGTTCAATTTTGTATTCAATACACGTACATTGAATACTATTTTCAGGTTAAAATTTTTCAATTCAAAATGTACATTTGTGAAATAGTAAACACATAGAAGTTATATTATCAGTATCAATTAAAAACCGTAACAGTTTGTCCATACATTTTTAGATTCACGAATTCAATGACTTTTGTTGGGAAAAATGTGTGGATAAACCAGGAAGCAAATTGGACAGTCGGACAGAAACATGTTTGACCAATTGTGTTGATAGGTTTATAGATGTTTCTCTTTTAATCACAAATCGTTTTGCACAACTCTTGCAAAAATCTGCAGGAAGTATGTAAATTGTTATTCATAAAGTATTTGTATTGTTAATGTAGAACATTGAAAATAAAATTATTTTTATGTGTTTATGTAACACAAAAACATTTAATTTTTAAACTGCAAATGAAAATGTATTTAATATTGGACTAATAACAATTATCTTTTTTTTCAACAAAATTATTCTTCAAATTTATTTATACAAAAAATTCAATTTATATGTTACACTTTACAAAATGTACATCCGAACATATGTATAATTGTAAAATTTGTTTAATTCCTTTAAGAATTATATGAAAAACATAGTACATTATAACATTGATGTCACAATAAATACATTCTTAATTCTGTGAATGTCTATGCATTTTAATATAATTATATTAGATGTGCATAACAACCTAGCAATATAATAGTTATTGCAAGCATAAATGCATTTGATTTTAGATGAACTAGAAATTCACATAAAAAATTGTTCATATGCAAAAAATGTAAAAAAAATAATTGATGATAAAATACCAAGACAGAATTGGAATGAATGTTTAATGTGTATCTAACATTAAATACTATATTCTCTTTAATTTGTTCCTAGGAAATTAATAAAAGTGCATTTGGTTTACAATTTGTTTACACTACATAACATATGCATTAAAATAATAACAATGTGTCTCATCCCAAAAATTTTGGATAGCAACTTTTATACTGTAGTAATTATATAACAAAATATAGTAATTGAAGTTGCATATCCATTTTGATATTGTTTTGCCTATATAGCACTTAACTGTATACTACATTACTGTTGAACATCAATTGGCAATGAGTATTTCCAAACAGTATTAGTATGATTGTATACAATTTTTTTTTCTCTTTTCTTTTTTTTTTTTTTTAATCTGGTTTTATATGATCAGATACACACTGGTCTTTGAGGAAGACACATGTTGTAAAATGCATCTTTTTTCCAAAAATCTTTTGTTTTCCATCCACACCAACCTTTGTTTATTATTGTTGGTAAATGTTCTGGACCTGTATAATGTGGATCTAAAATTAAGAATTTTACATCCCCAGTAATTTGATCATAGTTGATCCCTAAAATTGTGTGAGCTAATACACCACCACCTAGAATATATTTAAAAATTTAATTTAACAAATATAGGAAGACATTTTACATAAAAACAGGAGAAAAGTTATGTACCAATCATTACTGGTGTACCCTGTGTTTGAAAATGATATAACAAATTAGTAGCTAATGTTGAAACTTCTTCACCTGTAGATGCACAGAGTACTTTAACAGTGATACCTAACAGAGTTTCTAGCACAAAACCTACTTCTGTTGAACCAATCCACTGTTTACTATTAATGAAATTTGAAGGTTTATCTCCTATATCAACCAAACATTTTTGTATTGTATAATGAGAAGGTATTGGTATTTTGGTATAACCTTGTAATCTACAAGAACCAAAATACTGTTACTCACAATTTCATGTGAAGTACTATAAATTAATTAACTAGTTGAATTTTGATATTACCGGTACCAAGAGATAATCGTTTGTAGAGACCTGTACGCGCATCCCCACCCATTATCATCAAAATTATCTTGCATATAATGATGATATGCATATAAACCTTGTACAATGCTAATTTTTCGAGTACTATTCACTACATCTGTTCAAAAATTTCTAATGTATAAAACAATATACAAATTGTTAAATTAATGTAATCCACAATATTAAATACATGCCATCGTTTTGTAAAATTGCTTCATGAGGATTTATAAGCATATTATCTGCTTGTGACTCATTATAAAATTTTACAGCGTTTCCATAGCGGAAATACGGTCTAGTCATATCTAAGTTTAAAATTTTATGTAAATCTTCACGGTATGGCACTGTAATTAAATTTAAATTAACTTTAGGTAAAAACCAATTTCGGATATTCTTCCGAATGCCTTTCGTGGCCGATCTTCGCATTAAGGCTGGAAACAGACGAGCGATTTTTACTATTGTGACATCGCAGCGATTCTATGTTTTAATTGCAAAACAAGGGAAAATATAGCTCGTCTGTTTCTAACCTAATAGCCAGGCCTAACATAATTTGATATATGACATCTATTCTTTCTGCCTTCTAACCTCTTTCAATTTTATATCGAACAACCGCGCGTACCATTTAGAAGAACAAAAATCCCCATTTCAAATATATGAACTTTTGCATTAATTATATAGAATAATGAGAAATCATGAAAAATCTTACTTGTTTCTTTGTCAGTGTGATCTCTTGGATAGACTACTGTAAGTAAATGTCCAAAACCTTGAGGTCTGAAGTGTATGGGTAGTGGCAGTTTTATAGACTGTTCAGATTTTTTAAGCTGATCCTCAAAACATTTTTCTATTAACTTAATATTTCGACACATAGATTCTACCAATATCCCATATAAATCTGCTGAATTTGTATTAAGATTGACCAATGATAATGTGTCAATAGCTAGATTACACTCCAAACTGTCGAATGGTCCTAATTATGAATATTAAATTTTGAGTTTTATAATTTGTCAATTAAATACATTAACACAGTAACTATAATTTCCTGACAATAAATATTATAATACATACGTTTTACATACTGGAATACCGGAGCATAATTATTATGTTCCTCAGAAAGTTTATCTCTGGATATTTTTAAAAGTATGTTAGCATTTACAGCATCCTGTTGAATTTAATAAAATAAATATAATTTTCAAGAAAATAGAGAAACACGGAACACAACAAAAAATATGAAAATATATACCACAACTCCTGCTGGTCGAATAATGCCTTTTTTTACATTTGTAGTTCCTTCATGATATACAGAAATGTCTAAGAGTTCCCTCAAAGATGTATCTTTTAAGTTAGTATCATTATTGAAAAGAAATGCATTTTTTGATGGAAACTGAAATCCTATTTTTCCTGATGCAATCTGCTAAGAAAGAATTACTTGCTACATAAGGAATTTAATGTTAGTTTAATAATGTTCATGATAGAATATTAATAACTTACATTTTTTCTAGTTTCTTCTAATACATCCATTATGTTACCATTTTGAGCAATTAAAGGCAAGCTTCCTCTTATTCTAATGTACATAAATTCTTGACGAATGTCATTTTCATTAATGGTTTTTACATCATTAATAGCTTCAAGTTTTTGATGAATATAAAAATATGTTTCTATCTTTAAATTGTGGTGTGAATATTTCAGAAGTAATGGATTATCTGTGATGTCAATATCCTAAATAATTTTAAATATGTAAACTTCATATTGGTTTTCTTATCACTATAAGAAGACTTGTAATAATCTTACTTGAAATGTATCTGGAAGTTTTTCTTCACATTCACCAACATGCAAAATACCACAGAGATATACTTCTGCTGGCATGTGTAATTGCAATGTTGTATGATTTACAGTAGCTTCAATGTCATCCAATATATTTATACTAAATGTTAATACTGTTAAGGTATTATTGTACATGACACCATACAGGTGACCTGCCACACAGTCCTTTACATTTTTCAATCGCTAAAAAATTATATATGTTTAAAGTTATTATAATTTGCAGTACTACGCAAACGATTTGTTTAAAAAATATAGTAAGTTTAAACACGTATAATAATTACCTCTACAACGTTAGATAAAATTCGCAATTGCGGTGCCATTTTAGCAATCTGATTATAAATAATGTTTTTACATAAATTTATTCACGATCAAATGTACTCGATCGCCATATGGTAAGGATTAATTCAAAAAGCACATTACAACAAAGTCATCTATGCGAAAACTATGCGAAACACACCAAATATTTGAGTACACATGTATGTACACACAAGTGTTGTATATATAGATGGCAATTTAGTTATATTTGACACATTTACAAAATGACGGCAAGGATTATTCCAAGTCGAGAATAATAAAAAGCATAGAATGACGTTCTTAACTTTATCAGTCAATTTTAGAACACGTCCATCTGTCAGATCTTTTTACTAGAACCCGATAGTAATATTGTAATGTTGGTATTACAAAAGTTACTAGTGCTCTGTCGTGGATTAACTTCAAGTTCTTGTTTCTCGTAGATCAAGATGTTCTTCACTCGGGTCGTGTGTAGCAAAATGGCCGCTCGACCAAAGTGAGTGTGACGTTTCGCGAGGTGATTATATTGTTGTTTCGTGTGGTTTCTATGAATATTTGTTCATGTGACATAGTGGTATTGTGCTTCCTGTGTTTATCCGCAGGCCCGCCAAGAAAATTCGTGTATACGACAAGGTGAGTACCACATTTTCGACGTATTCGCGCGCAGGATAAAACTGTTGCAGTACTGTTACACGTTAAAACATTTCCAGTCTTGTTCTTCTAAGATATTCTTTCTTTAAATACACCATGAAATGACAGACACACGATCATTCTACCGAATGAACGCAATTGTCTTTTGAATTGTGCGAATGGTTAAATTCGATCGGAGATTAGATTTAAAGTTGTTACTCTCTCTTTTGAGTTAAAAGTGGGCGTTATTTAAATGACACTGGCAGTTGCATTCTAAGAGCACCGAATGACAGAGAAATAATGGGTTTTATTGCGTTTCCTACTATTCCATATTGGCAGTCGGTGACATTATCGCGCCTCACTTTTTGGCACGTAGAGTTCCGCAAAAAGTATCACATGTATGCACAGAATCTATCTCCTATCCGATACAAGAGGATTGTCGAGGCTGCAGGATGTCTAGGAACTGGCTTTCAATTTTGACTTTCAACAATTCAGACGATCGCGATTTAGGAAAATAACTAAAGTTTTTCTTTCCATTTAGATCTTGTTATTTGTTTTCGTACCGTCGTTAGACCAAATATCTTTTCGCAGATTATATTATGCAATATATGTAGACCTTTATCACCAATCATCAAGACAGAGCGAAAGGATTCGTTACTTCAAACTTAGCATATATGTATAAACGTCAAACATGCTACGTAAGTTATAGTTATGTAATGCACTATATTAATACGGTAATAACGTTGGCATTTAATTCTCAAGTATATTTCATAAGTATAAATAATATTTCAGGGTAAAGTAATAAACGCAGCGTAACGGAAACTAGTACGGTCGAGGCGAGTACGAAATCATTGCATTGTATTCGAGGCCCAAAGGAAAAAGATGTTCCCTGTCACATCAATCGTCCGTCGAATTATCTAAACGTTTTCAAAGCTATTTCATCGGTACGTTCGACGCAGGCCGTCGGTGAGCAATAATCGAGGCGCGTCGAGACACACACGTGTCCTTTGCATTTCAATTTTCCCGCCACAGTTTTTCTATCCTTCGGTTCGCCTTTTTCGGCCTATCTCCGCGTACTCGGCGCAATATTTTCTACCCACGTGAAAAGAACAGAGACACAGGGATGAGACCTCGCGCGAATGATTAATACGCTTCCGAGGCGAAGCGAAATAGCTCATGCGAACTCGAGCAATTAGCAATTGGCTAATTATACGGTTAACGAACGGTACAAGGCATCCTCGTCGAATAATTCAGTCACAATGCATAATTGCACGCTGTAAATGGGCCGCTCTTCCTCCTTGAATATTTTTCCACGTGTGCCGCGCGAACGGAACCGCGTACTGGATGAAAAACGTAGTCGACGGTTTGCGTCTTCTCGTTGTGGATTTGCGGCCGAACCCACGATTCTCTCACGCGTGTTTCTTACCTAATTAATTCGGCCTTAAGCAGTGCTCTGAAGCAGAGTGAGAGGGAACGACCGCAACCTTGCGCTGAATGTTACAAGACGCTTGCGCGCCCAATGATCAAACGCCATCATCGGTCTCACTATTCCCTATTGCAAAAAATAATACTGGAGGCGAGTACCTTTTAACCCTCGTACAGAGAATGTTGGGTCATTTTGACCCAGGCAAAGCTGTTTCCCTATTCTTCGTTCAAGTTTGATCCATTGTTTACTCGAAGGAAATGGAAAATACAGAAATATTTTCAACTTATTTCACCACCCTTATCAAATAATCATCCCTTCGCCAGTTTTACTACGAATAAAACACTCTGTGATCGTTGACGTTATTGTCAACGTAGAATGTTATCAGACTAATTGTTCAATTGAAGTTATATATATCTCTTATCATATGATAATGGTATAATCAACGAAATTGACTTAATTTGCATCACAGATATCGGTCCAGTTTTTGTATTTAATTACGATAGTGTACGAATGATTTGTAAACATCTAATAGTAGCAAGTACGAAAGTAATGAACTAATTACATTTCTGCTTACATCGTGTCCAAGATATCGAAGAAAGTTGTTTCTTTACTTTTTTTCATTTGATAAGAAATTTAAAATACATTTATCGCTTATAAATAATGCACAGTAAATTATATATAAATTTACTTAAGTCAGTTAAATACGTTATTACGATATAAATTTTGTTCTGTGTTGACTATAGAAGATGCTGCATTCGATCAGAGGAATATAAACGTTACCAGCGCGCAAAATGTAAAGTAAACATCTACATTATCTTTCACGTTATACTGGTTTATTCCTTTATCTACACAGTTAATACCCAAGGCAGCTTTATCTGTTCCGTTACAAATATTCAAATTTTACGACGTACGTTAACTCCTATATTACTTTGCCCGATAAATGATACTGAGATATCGTTGTTTGTTGCCTTCATCGTAGGCTGCAACTATTTTCGCTTTGTTCGGTATTTTAATTAGCAATTGAGCGTCTCTGTGAAACGCTAGGTCTCGTCTATAGTTAGTCTCATTAAATTCGTTACGACACGCTCGCATCCCACTCTTCGTTACTATTTAAAAACACGTTAGTCAGCGGCCGCAATTTTTTGAAATTTCTAAAAAGGAATTCCGCGGAGCTGCGGAACGACTCGAAGGAGGGCGAGTATCGTTTGCAAGATTTATCGTGTGTGACGAGATTGATTTCTCCGTGGAAGAATTCTACAACTTTGATCGAGTGCTCTTCTTCGAGCAGTTGAACGTTA
This sequence comes from Colletes latitarsis, assembly GCF_051014445.1. Taxonomy (NCBI): domain Eukaryota; kingdom Metazoa; phylum Arthropoda; class Insecta; order Hymenoptera; family Colletidae; genus Colletes; species Colletes latitarsis. Next base: position 48,962,751 of record NC_135134.1, read on the forward strand.
AACCGACGAACGTTTATTTAGATTTAATGACAGCGTTACGGCAGTAGACTGCTTCTTTTATGAATATTATTATTGCAATGTTCATTTCGTCTCTTGTTATCATTATACTCGCTTGATTATTCAGATAAAATTGATCCAGATTAGATTAAGATTTTGACGATTTCTTGTACGGGTTTATACATTTTTGTAATATGTGGTTGTTAATAATAATAATAATAGGTTCGCTTTTATCACTGTTTCAGAGGGTCATATACCCGGAGGATGGACAATCAATTTGAAGTATAGGTAATATCTCGAGTATTTCGTAGGATAATAAATTCTTCTGTACACACGGTGTCCCGGTAATCGTGGTGCAACCAGGAAAGCGGTGATTCTACTTGAATAAATAAATCAAAAACGTAGAATAAAATGTTTTCCTATGAGGTCTTTTTGAGATAATTGAATTTGAAAATTGATCGGATACGCGTGCTATTGAATACGATTTGTCAAGCGCGTCTGTCCATTACTTGCTATTTCTACATATACCGATGACCAGTCGTATTCTATTGCACGCGTATCCGATGAATTTTCCAAGTAAATGTTCTCGAAAACAAAGCATCGTACAAAATGATTTTCATTCTTCTTTTTCGACTTATTTTTTCACGTTAAATTATCCCCTTTCCGGTTGTACTATGATTGCTGGCAGATCTTGTATAAAAGAGACATAAAAACATTCAGTACAACACCTGTTATCTGGACAGTTTGATTCTGCAAATGTTGGCTACCTAATTCTTGGTTATCCGGATATGCATCAGATACTCTCGCATTAGAGACGTGAAAATAGCTTCACTTAAATAGTCGCATGGATATTATCCTATTACCGATTTATCACGCGTTATTATTACATTTGTCTGGAAAATCGATGTTCTACTGTACTGTGTCGTGTAATCTAGTAACTAAATAATAATATTGTTTCTGATACGGTGAAGGTGTAATCTTTCTTCAAATAATAATTCTAACGCTGTGACTAATGGAAATTAATGTGTTATCATCGTTTCATGTACAACGCAAAAATAAAATGTGTTCAATATCCATTGACGAATGGAACAGTTATATGGAAATAATTTAACATATTTATGTAAACATTCATGTATTGCGTTATAATAAAAAAATTAGTGGAGATGAAGAAGAAATTTAAACTATTTACATCAGTATTAGTCATTGATCTGCTTCTCGACGTATTCTGTTTATCGGATTTACCATTTAAACTCATTAATACTTAGCAGTCTCTTCGGGATTGCCCGAGGCACGGAATTATCGAAACAATGACAAGAATGTGTTCATAATGAGATAATAAAAGATGTATTTTATCACGAAGGTATCACGATTTTATGGATTAAAGTGTTATGTTGTGCTGCATATGAATTTTCAATGAAGTTAATTAATTCCAAAAGTCAAGGACTCTTTATCGTTTCGCAGATTATTTCAGTAGAGAAGCGATAGATCTTACGTTCTGAGGTTGGAATGCTAAATTTCCGTACTGCGTGTTTGTAATTATGATTGCATCTTTGCATCGTGCACTTTATCCTGACTGTCACAAACGTCAAGAATTTCTAATTAATACGAGCATCCATTGATTTCAATGTAGATTTCTGAGAACACTGGAAATGAATAATTTCAAAAAACTTATTAATTGGACTCTGTGGTAAGGTTTAGTTTACAAAATTTCTGAACTCTTCTATTATCTTGCGTCGCAGTAATTATCCTATAAATTGTAAATTCTGAAGGATCGCGATTAGGCCGTAAGAATTAAGCGTTGATTTGTCTCTAAAAGGCATCTCGAGGAGCCAGCGTGTAATCCATCATGGATTAAGATAAGATTCATCGCGTAAAGCCAGATGCACATATTCGAGATTCAGCGAATACTGAATATGCGAAGACTGTCCACGTAAATATAGTGGTTTATATCTTTAAAGCTATCAAGCAACCGCGCCGTAAATAATAAACATATAATCGAAAAGCGCCGTGTTAGCAAAGCACTTTAAAGCGAGGTTTGCGTATAAAAGGCTCGGTAATTTTCTTAAATAAATATCTTCCATTGTTTTGCAAATATTGATAATTAATGTTACGTTTTTCTATTGATATACCGTTTGAGAACTGTCCTCGTCGATCGACGAAATTTCTTCGCGACTCTGAGGAGCATAGATCGTCGTTATAGCGAAGCTTCCGGTGTTTTAATATCGGAGGCCCTCCTCATTAGTAAAATTTAATGACTTACCCGGTCGTCTCGCGGTAAATTCTCGACGAGTTTCCGGAGATTGCTCTCTTGAAACTATAATTACTCCGTTGGAACAAGAAGCGTCTTTATAAGTCATGTGGACCGTGTTGCGACGCGTCCCGATATTACGTATTTGCGAATCAATGGGCTTTTTGATAGCTTGCAGCACAATAAAACCTTTCTTCGTCTCCTGTTTTGTTCCCTTTCACCCTGGAAGCTTGATCAATCTTCGAACATTGGCGCGTCAGTCCGCGGCGGATATTTTTCTGGGTCACGTAATACTTTCTTTACGCTTTGCGACCAAGTTTGCGTGCCGCCATCAATACCGATTCCAACTTGTCTCGTGCGAATCGTGTTACGTCGCCATTATACAGACAGTTAGAAAGGTAGTTCTAGTTAACGATTGTTGGAACAGCGTATAATTGCTCCTTGTTTGATTTTCATCTTCAAAATTGGTAATGAAAGCGTGGTCGATTATGGTAATTTTTTCCAGTCTGTTTGGTTCGCGCACCAGATCGCTGGCAAGTTAGGCTTGTTTCGGAGCAACGGTTCGTGCACGAAGTTAACACGTTCACTGCCATGATGCCGCTTGGATGCCACTGTTCGTATTTTTCACGAATAAACCATTCTTTTACCGTTCTCTCGAACGCCCATCAATTATTTACGAGTAAGCGAGAGTTAACTCGTTAAGAACTTAAAAATGTTCAATAATATAACAATCATAATAATAGAAAAGGCAGTCACGACTCTTTTACGGATGCTTGTACGTGCCTGAAAGTGTTTTTGTTACAAACGTGACAAAATTTATAAGTAATGTTGGGACGGTAGACGTGACTCATTCCAGCCACGCGAATATTTCAGCCGAGTCGGGTATTCGAATACCTTCGTTACTCGTGTGGTTTGAAGAAATCGAGTGCTTTCCAATTGTGACTGTCGATACATGTTTGTACAGCTTTTTTCAATAATGGAAAACTTTTGGTTCGATACGAGCGTACAAAAATATAATTTTGCCAGACCCAGACCAGAAGTCTTCTACCTGCTGTGGAGATTTTCAGTTCGAATTTTTAGGGAGTGCACGGAAGCCTCGCTACCGGCAGCAAAGTGCAAAATGTTCCTCGAGGGCAAAAATCAGTTCTACGCGGGTTGCTCTTATTCTATTCGTTCCGTGGCTTTGTTCGCGGCGTGTCGTTACTTTTACCATGGAAAAAGTGTGTCCGTTTACTTCGGGTAAGAAATCGTAAATGCGTGCGGACCGTGTGTAACGCGGTAACGCCAGATGGAAAACGGCGGGTCACGGTACAGTAACGTGTACTGTTAAAGAGAAACACACCAGAGCAAATCTGTCGAGCGTGCTCTTTGCTCCCGGGCTTCTTCTCTTCTTTTTCTCTACCAGCTGCGTCTTCCCTCGCGTGCCGGGGATATTAATAGTACCCGGTTACGAGACATCGGTGCGAATAAGCTTTGCATAAATTACGCAAAAACGGGTGGCCCCGTGGCTCGACGAAAATTTTCGTCGCCCATCGCGTACGCGATCTACCTACGCCCGGTTAACATAAATTCACGCTGCCTCGTCGACGACGCATAATCATCGAGACCCGCCGGAAATACGCGGCACCTTTCATCGATCCGATTTTCCAAACGACTGTTTTCCTCGCCGGGAAATCGTTTTCGGTTCACCGTGTCGTTTCGAACCGCTACTTGAACGCAGGATGCATGCATTCGGCGCTCTTGGTCTCATTGTTCGGCCCTTTACGACTAACAGGGATACAATAGATCCCCGTGTACCTATTTTGGAACACCCATTGTGTTCCGTCCTTCCTGTTGTATGAAAATTTCGAGATAATTTAATTTGAAAAGCCGAGTTTCTGTGGCCCGTCTGTCCAGTGGCCACTGTTTCTACTGTTCGTCCGAGACAAGTTGGCTAGCGTCTTCACTTTAGCGATATTAAACTAGAGTGGGGATCTAGGCATCAATCAGACCCGCATTTCTTTCGCTAGCCAACTTTTCACGGACGCACAGTACTTACGAAGTTCAACTGGTGCTCTATAAATTTTGTCGAAACAAATATAACAAGTATGTACATCAGAAGGAAAACGGCAGAATTCTATTAAAATCATCTTGATAATGCTCGAAAGAATTAATTTTCTATACTTCGTGACTCTATAAATAAAGTACGTATAAATGGGTTTCGTTTCGAACAATTTCGAGTGTATCGCGCGTTACGTAGAAACTCGTACGTTTACGAAAGCGACAGTGGCGAATAAATCTTCTTGGCGAAGAATCGCATCGAATCGCATAAAAAGCTAGCGTGAAAACACAAGTGTCTTCTGCGATGATTTAGAGTGGAATTCGCTCGATGGAATAAACCGCGCCGTTGCCGCATTGTAACGGTACTCTTGTTCTCGATTACTATAATTAAGACAAGTCTCTCCCGTGATAACGTGTACGAGTTGATAACTTTTAATTACCATGAATTACGGATTCAATTAGTTCGCGCGGCGTTACAGGTTTATCCTTTATCCGGTCGCGGATCGGACCGACTATGTCGCGTTTCGCAGCGTTCGTTTGTCGCTTCGTCTCGATGCTTAGGTGCTGGCATTGCGATTTTCTTCTTTTCTTTTTTCTTTCTCGCGGGTTGATATCTTTAGACGCGAGGAACGGGCGGGGCACCTTGTGGTTTTCCTCGGAGGGGTAGGAAACGAGAGTCTCGAACCTCGTGAGACGCCCGTACTATGTACGTGTACGATTTTCACGCTCGATATTTGCGACGGTTTGTTTCCCGTTCTCGTAATTGATCCCTGGGCCCTCCGAAATTGATCAATTTCCTCGCGAGACGACTATCGAGTTACGCGGGAACCAATTCTATCATGAAAATGCATTTTACGAACGAACAGGCGGACTTCGTAACGTGAATCGTCGCTAAGAACAATTTTTCTAGCTTCGTACAGTGATTTGCAGAAGATGGAGAATAGATAATGCCCCTCTCTCGACAAAATTTTTCCGATGTTCGTTGAAATATAAAATCCAAATACAATTGTTTTATTTGCGTCGATTATTCATATAAGGAAAGTCCTTAACATCTGCAAAATCCCACACTGAGGTTAAGAATAAAACAATGAAGCAGGAAAAGAGAATACGTTACTTCTTTGCAGATCGTAGCTTCGACAACAGTACGAGAAGTGTTCGATAAAATTTCTATTCGTTCGCTGCGAAATATTTTATTCTTTTCTAACATATCCTTCGTTCTCTCGAGTTGAAATTCTTAGTTCACGAAACGCGTTAAGCGCGTTTGCAAGATGGTGAATTAAATATATTAAGTTCGTTCGCTAGTCTGAACTTATATCCGTTTCTTCGACTTTTAGGCCGAGATGAGGCCTATTTCGACCCGCACGTAGCCTGTTCAACCTACTCTAGCGATGCTCGGATAACACCTACACTCAGCCTCTACGAGCTATCCACAAGGTGACTCATTTTATTCTCTAAATGCATGTAACGCAGAAAGTATGTCGTATCGAAGAAATCGCTTCTCCATCTTATCAGCACAATTTTGCATTCATGCTTTTTATCGTAATCAAAAATCGTGAAATAAAATTATAAATTTTTGTTATAAACTTCCTGAAAGATGGACAAGATGTAACCGCACAAAAGAGAGGTTCTTGAGTAACACTGCGGAATGGTTAAAAAAAGAAATAGAATTTCAAAATTCTATATCATCATCGTCGTCGGCAGTCGTCGGGTGTCGTCGGGTGTGTCGAAAATTTATGAAATCGAGGATCCGTGCTTTCCACGCATCCGGTTTTACGCGCCGTATAATAGGTTCCTGAGCATCATTGTGCGCAGCCCTCTGATATTTCCCATCGGAATCCAGAATCGACCGAGCGACTTTGTAAATAAACCATCGTGCGGAACGTTAAAAATGAACGCTTCGCTGATGCTGGAAATTGCGCGTTTCCACGGGCGCATCGTATAATCGAATAATTCATCGTTCAAGCAGGTCGCGTTACCTGTCTTTCGTCCCTTCGTACGGCGAGCCACCTGAGTCGCTGATGCATGCAATCACCGTCCCCGAATTTCCGTTTGCTCGTTACTAATTACCATGACTAACAAGGTACAGCTGTCCAAGACACAGATTCGGGGGTTGGATCTCGCGAGAAATACTCGAGGGCTTTAGGGTCTTTCCCTCGCGTATAATTCCGTGCAACGTGCGATTCACGTTGGTTTATTGTTAGAAGAAATTTTACCTTTGAGTGTACGAAAAAGTATTCATCATGGCAAACACGCGCAGATCGATTAATTAAGGGGCTTTTTGTCCGTAATATAACTATTCGACTTGTTTTATTTTTAGACCCGTAAATAAATTCGAATAAATTTCGTCGAAAACGAAACGATTTTTCTCAAGTTCTCATTATAAATTGAAATGTCCCAAGGTACGAGGCGTGTTGCATTCAGCCATAAAAGCACTCGGATAAAAGACATTTTAAATTCAACGTAACGTTTCGCGAGAAAGCTCGACTCGCCGCGAACGAGTACTTTATATTCGAAATTCCAAAAGCGGACGAAAAAAATGTGGTCATTTATGCTTACGTAACACCCATTCTCGTATTAGTATGTTCGACTGCAGCTATACATTTTTGCGTGACATAACGTACTCGTCATAGACACCGATCAAGGATAAACTCCAGTTGAATTATTCAATATTTGTTCGTGCAACGGATTTAGTTTCACTGGTGCGTCCGATTATACAGGATGTTTGGCCACCCCTGGGAAAAATTTTAATGGGAGATTCTAGAGGTCAAAATAAGACGAAAATCAAGAATACCAATTTGTTGATTGATGCTTCGTTAAAAAGTTATTAACGTTTAAAGTTTCGCCTGTATTTTTAAGAATTATAAGTATGAAAGTATTTTTTTCTCGAAAGTACATAGGACTTCGAGGGTGTGTCTATTCACCAAAAATGATTGTAATTGTCCTCCGCAATCAAAACTAATTTTTTCAGAATGATTTGAAATTTTTTAATAACTTTTTAACGAAGCCTTAGACAAGATGATATTCTTCATTTTCGTCTTATTTTGGCCTCTAGAATTTCCCATTAAAATTTTTCGCAGGGGTGGGCGAACACCCTGTATACCAGGGGGGGGGGGGGCGAGAGAACAGGAGTACAGTTTTTCACGAAAATTCGTCGCCAACCGAAATGTAAACGAACAATTTTCTTAAAGTTAGAGTACGCTGTTATTGAACGTGTTTTTAAAATAAAAGAATGAAAAATTCAAAAGTTTATGGCGTTTGGCCAGAGAAAAACGTAGTATATTGACTTCAAAATTGATCGAAATGTAGTCACATTTATTGCGATACGATGACATGTATTACACACGGCAATTATTGTCTAATTGCGATGGAATCAAAATCGTAAATCTCTAAAGCGTGCAGTAGCTGTTTAATTATTATGTAGTTACCATGTCACTGCAGTTCAATTACCGTGCAATTACATGTAATCGTATCGTGCCGGATGTAATCAGGTTACATTTTGTACTCTGACTGAGTTATTAGCAACGATCGTTCAAGCGTACAATTATATTAATTTTGACTCGTTTAATATGAAGTACAAATTGTTTTTTATAAGGTGAAATTATGAACGATTTTCTGAACAAAGCTGATTACCAGTAGCTTTATATTTCTTCTGGTCATTGATCTACTTTTTAACCTATTGATCACCTATAATTTGTAAAACTCATCTCACTCGCTCCGTTCAATGAAACATAATCTATTCATGATTATTTTAACGCGTTTATCACAAGAAGCACCAAGAATTTCAACGAGGGAAGTTTTTTAGGTAGTCGACAAGAATGGCGTCGGAGTCTAAAAGGTATATTTTGAATCGTTCGATCGGAACTTCCCGGTTCTGTTTTCAAGTTTCCAGCGTAAACTTTCAATTTCGTAAATTGCGATGCATTCTTGCGCGCAGTGATCGGTTCGTTTAACGTTATGTCCGTCGAACGAGAGACGATTATCGGGAATTACAGGAATTTCCTCTCGCAGCGACTAATAAACCGTGAAAAAAAGAATACGGGGATTAAGGACGTCGTGAATCTGAATGGGCAGAGCAAAGGAGAACGGGCAGGGCATGTTGTTTCAAGTGGTGCTGGGATTAAAAGCGGGGGTTTATCCGTTTCCCAGCCGTTTCGAAAATATACTGGCGTGATTCATCTTTCACGAACGTCCGTCTATCGGTGTCTAGCGCATTATAATGCCGACGGAATGAACGGATGGTGTTGTATGCGTTGGAACAATAGCCACTTAAACTAACAGGCTTATTAAATGCTCACCTTAGTCCGCGGATGCAGGATTAAATATGGCGCAGACTGTATGCACTGCGGTCGTTCTGCTTCATAAATTTTTATTAAGACACGTTTCTCGTTGTATTTTTGTACATGTTCTCACCTTTCGAGGGGGGCACTTAATTTGGCATGAAATATCGCATCGAAGGAAAGCGTATCGCGACGAGTCACGAAGCCGAACATCGTCAGTTTCAATTTTACTTTTGTTTTGATCCTCGAATAATTAATTTTAAAATATTAATTTGTCATTTTTATAAGTCGAACTGTGGCTCGGTTTATTCTTTGAGCTTCAAACATTTGAATCAATAGAATTGAAATAGAACGGATACTAGAACCGTAATCAATATAGAACCGAAATAAAATCGATATCTCACATTTTAAGCGACCGTCGCTGTATAATGGATCGCTTCCTCTTTGCTTGCCCATTAAATTAAGAGTACGTAATAAAACGTTCGTCGAGTCGAATCGATCGCGCAGCGAATTTGTCCGACTCGTGTCGCGCTTCCTTTCATCTCTCGAACGCAGTTTTTGTAACTGAAACTTATCAAGAATGTTTTGGAGCAGCATTTACCGCGAGCGTGCTTTAGATATCTGGTTTCTCGAGTAACGCTCATAAAGATCTACTCCATCGTGGGGGACTTGGTCCGAGAGGGCATGTGGTTCCAACGTTGATTTTGTCTTTGAGACACACGATAGCCGTGATCTTTTTTACTCCTTCGTCTGCATATCAGTTGACGATACATCTCGTTTCGCGTTAATGTGGATCGCACACTATATTGCGTCTTAACCTAAGCGCGTTACGTTTGATTAGCCTCGTTGTAAAAGTGTGTCAATATCCGAACGAATACCCGCATTCCCGCATGGTTGTTACGTTTCTGGAAACTTGGGATTTCCTTAAAACAGTTTGTCGATAATATTCGATTTTTAGTACGCGTGAAACTGTCGTCGTTGAAGCGATCAAAGTTTGTTCGAATCGAAGAATGGAAATTTAAATGTTCGTTGCAGTATTCCCTCGTTAACTGATTGAATTTTTCCCTCGACCACTGAACCGGTTTCACTCTCATCACTGTGTTCGTTTATATATAAACGTTTCCCATTCTTTTGTCTCTCGTTGGGAATCTGCTAATTGGTCTCTAAACAGAATTTATTCAAATGAAATAATGCGTTTAAATAAATCTTCTTTACTCCATTTCTAAAATTCGATATTTTGTCTAAATAGAGAAAGAATAACTAGCAGCCACGTACGTTACGGATCAAACGAGGAGAAATAAGTATTTTTCTCGTAAATTAATACATTTAGAGCCGAGAGTGTGTTATGTATTTGATTGTCCTAACTTCGTTGCGACTCAGTCTCCTTACTCAGAATACACGTTACACGGTGTGCGTCACGCAATTGCACTGACCTTCAGTTTCGTTCGAAGATAGAAAAGAATGATAGAGACCGAAGTTAAATGGTATAACAAGGTCTATATTCGTATGACCTCGCTTAAAAAAAAAACTGCGTCCATGCACCTGCAAAGTGCAATTGCATTTTTCTTTTTAAACGGAACCACATAGTTTCGTCATTTTATGTGTTAAGTTTGTTAATTTGTGTCCGTCATAAAGAGGATTAAGCGCAGTATTAGTTTCTCGAACACTTGAGGTGCTTTTGTGCGCAGAATATCGAGGAGAATCGATCAAAAAACAAGTGCAGTTGTGCTTTGCATATGTATCGATGTACATCTGCAAAAACTAAGGTCATAGGAAAATAGTACTCGTTATACTATTCAAATGTTTTCTCTGTCATTATTTTCCATATTCAACGAAACAGGAAGTAAGATAGATACCAATTGCATGACGCATCCAGTAAAAATCCATTGCAATATCAATTTTCACGAAGCTGTGTTCTTTATTGCTTATCATTCGTAATTGTAGATTTACATATTTTTATCAAAGAACATTCACGAAATGTCATCCCCGTTTGATGAAACTTTGCAGTATCGTAGAACGGCCAAAAGGATACTGATTTTTTTACATATTTTCAAATTATGATTTTTTAAAATCCTCTTCCATAAAATTGAAAGGCGTGACGTTGGAAGTTAGTTTCGTTCTCTAAACTCGAGTTACCTTGGCCGAAAAAAAATATATTTTTGGCTGTTCTACGAACCTGCGTAGATTCATCGGGACTGGAGTGGGGGAGTGTAGGTTACAGTTCGCGGATGTTCCTTGTAAGTGGTAATGGACTATTAATGAAGCCAAACGATGTCGGTGACCGACGGGGCGGCGAAACGTGTTACAAAGTGACTAATTGAACGTAGGACGTAACAATACTTAAACAGATGTTGTCGTTTGCAGGTTCGCAAAGGCCACCGCGGGAGTTGCGATGCCAACGTATCACAATGCGGGTGGCGGATACCCGAATGTGTCAGCGCCAGCGCGGCAAGCAAAGCTCGATGGCAATCAAAATCACCATACGATCCCCTCAAACGTAACGTCCCATCCCCTTCTACAAAACACACCGCAACACAACGTTCCTTCCAACTTGTCTGCAAGTAACATTCCGTCCCATCCAGTATCACCGACAATGACTACGCATCCGAACGTCACCGCTCCAAACATAACCAGTCACATGAACGCCGGTACGCCTCCGGTAATCCTCACTTCGAACGTCACAAATCCTAGCAATCCCGCTGCGTTATCGGCGAATCCGAGGCACGAGGTCAAACTGAACGCTATGCCGTACGTATTTGTTCCTTGACGCGTTGATAACAGATCGCTCTTTAGCCATAGATCGCTATTTTTATTTTCTGAATTTTGTTTGTATCACCCATCAGAATGGTAGCGATACACAAATAATTCCTGTACAACGTGCATATCAACCATCCAAACCGATTCTTTTTATCGATAGATGTAGTTGTATTAACTGAGAGAACTTTTACAATTACAGAACGATAGCGACTTCACAAAATAAACCACTGTTCGTACAGAAAATATTGCTGGGGTCATGAAACACACCTGTGTATCATCCCAGGGTCAATTATTAATTAGGATTTCTGGCGGGACGCTTCTTTATATTGTGCGGGACACTATTGTTCCACGGAACACAGTATGGGAACCGTTGTTTTATGTACTTTTCCACGTTAAACTTCAAGGCTCGTGCGTCACATCTTCCAGTTATCCGATCGAGCTCATATTGCACAGGAATTATATCTTTATGTATCGAAATCATTCTACAAGGGAGTGGGATGAGGTTAAAAAAGATTCTATAGTTTATACTATAATTTAAATATACCTTTGAAAGCTTTATTTTAATAATGTTTTTAACTATTTGACTTTGGCTCTCTTTCGGCGTAATACTCCTGATACGTACGTAATTGTTTGATAATGCTATGAATCATATGCGGTAAAACGTTTAAGGATGTAAGATATCAGTAAATAGATAAAATAAAACTATGAATATAAATGTAGTGAAAGCGTTAAAGGAAATGTAACGTTTCCCTTTTGCCAGGACAATATTTACGCGCGAATTTATTTATTTTGACGAAAGAATCTTTCCTCAAAATTAATGTAACAAATAAACTAATAAATTTGTTAAGAAATTCTGAAAGAATGTATGGAGATTTTTTTGACCCAGTGTATAATCACGTACTGTCAGGAAACTTCTTCAATTTTACAAAGATAATTTGCTAAAAATGTTAGGAGGGGGTAATAATTTTTCTTTTCAGAAAAAAGAGTGCATCAGTATAAAAAGTTCGAGAACCGCTGCAATGAGATATTCTATACGTTAAAAATATTCTTTGAAATCTCAACAAGTATAACCTTGGAATGAGTAATCTGCTAATCATAATATTTACCCTTTCGGAGCAAATTTATTGTTCAAAGAAACCGGAGATTTTTGAGGTGATAACGTGAGATGCCTCACTCGGTACAATACTGATGCTCTCGATAACTACAGAATACAATGTCGCTCAAAACTTTTAGGACAATTATATTGTCTCGCAAAAATATGCTAAGCACCTGTTCAATAACACAGCTTAAATTTATTTTTAAACGTTTCACGCTGCTATCTAAATCGGATTAGTTCTTAAGACGGATCTAAGCTAAGTTTCGAAGATCCTCAACGAAGATTTCGAATACACCTTCAACGAGTGAAAGTAAATCGATCGTTCTCGTTTCAAATAACCTACATTAAACGTACGCGTGCGACTATTGTATAAAAAAAAAATAATAAAAAATCGGTAGTCTACGTCGGGGACTGAAGTTTCGTTAAAACGATCAGGCGATCCTAAGGCTTTTGAGCGGCAGTGTACGTTTCAAGATCCAAAGATTCTCACCTCGATCGTTTCACGTCGACCAGATGAAACGTTACACGCCCTACAATCACCTTGGTCACCGTATTGCAGATGGTTCCACGGGAAAATATCGCGGGAAACTGCCGAGAGATTGTTGCGACCGAGAGAAGACGGTCTGTTCCTAGTCCGGGAGTCGACGAATTTCCCCGGTGACTATACCTTGTGCGTGTGCTACCAAGGCCGCGTGCAACACTACAGAGTGAAATACAAGAACAATCAATTGACCATCGACGACGAGGAGTTCTTCGAGAACCTGGCGTTGCTGGTCGAACATTACGAGCAGGACGCCGACGGATTGTGCACGCAGTTGACGAAGTCGTTGCCGAAACAGGGTAAGCAGGACTTCTGCGTGGACCCGAAGGCGTTCATGGAGGCAGGCTGGGTGATACAGACCCACGAGTTAGAGCTGAGGGAGTGCATCGGCAAGGGGGAGTTCGGCGACGTCCTGTTGGGCGTTTATAGAGGCGAGAGGGTCGCCGTCAAGATGCTGAAGGACAACAGCGAGGCTGCGCAAAGGTTTCTGGCCGAAGCGAGCCTGATGACGTCGCTGATCCACGACAATTTGGTCAAGCTGCTCGGTCTTGTTTTCAATAATCAACACATGTACCTGGTTACCGAATATATGAGCAAAGGGTCCTTGGTGGATTACTTGAGATCACGGGGGAGATTGCACGTTTCCAAGAAGGATCAGATCAACTTCGCGTAGTACGTAGCCAATGCTTCTACTTGCCCGTTTACGAGGAACAGAGTTGGGCAAAATACGATCTGATTAAAGAAAATATAATCAGATTACGTATTGCCCGCGCTCTGACGCGGAACGATTGTAAATACAGGTGCCTTCCGTTCTGTTTCAGCGACACGTGCGCTGGCATGGCGTATTTGGAGTCCAGGCACGTAGTGCACAGAGATCTGGCCGCGAGGAACGTTCTCGTCGCGGAGGACAACTCTGCCAAAGTGTCCGACTTCGGGCTGGCACGGGACGAGAACTTTTCCCTCGAGGGCGGCAAGCTGCCCATCAAATGGACCGCACCAGAGGCTTTAAAGCAGAATGTAAGTACTCGATGTACACGTATAACGTAGAGATAACTAAAGTCCGGCGAACGAAACCGTCCACTTGGGAAGATCTTCGGAAGAGTTTGAAAAGACAGTACACCATTCGTTAAACGGGCTTTTGTTGAATGGTGTTTGCATTTCGGGGCACGTAGAACCAAGTTTCGTATCGGTAGAATGCAAAATAATATCAAAAATATAAATCAAGTTTGTTCTCCAAGGGTAAAACTTGTGACTGTGCTCGACAATAAAAGTAACGACGAGACTAAGAGAATCTCTTGTTTCTTATTCCTGAAACCCTTTCCCCCAGTCGAATTGATTTTTTCGCTCGACGGATCGATAGTTTATCACTTTCGATTTCGCGCGGGTCGCATATGTCTCACTCTGCACTTTTCGTTCACTGTATTTTACATTTAAAGTTTGAGTCCCTTCTCATTGTCAGCTTTTTGCCAAATATCGCGGCACTCGTGAACGTAATTGAAAATTTCTGTTTCCAGAAGTTTTCAAATAAGTCTGATATGTGGAGTTTTGGAATACTCTTATGGGAAATCTATTCCTTCGGACGTGTACCTTATCCACGAATTGTGAGTACCATATTTAGATTTACTCTTTCTTGAGTATTCTGTTTCGTTCTTCACAATGGCGGCCTCTTTGCCCTGATTTCAGCCATTAGCCGACGTTGTAAAGTGCGTGGAAAAAGGATACAAAATGGAGCCACCAGATGGTTGTCCGCACGAAGTTTACGATATTATGAGACAAGTACGTATGATAGTATCCACTTAAAGAATATAATTGTGCTGGTCAATTATAAGTAATCGAATGATCTTTGTTAGGCATGGGACTTACAACCTGAAAAGCGACCTACTTTTTACGATATAAAATTAGTGTTGGATCAACTGAAAGCTGAATACACCAAAGGTGTGAATTAAAAGAATGCTACTTATTATTCTTAGACTCGATGTAGAAAAGACAAAATGCGGAATCGGCGTTTCCGAAACGATACATTTTTTGCGATCATGGAGCTGAGGTAGCTCCAAATACTTTCTATAGAGAATGCAATGTTTTTTATTGTACAAAAGTAGTGTCCTCATCGCTTATATTTATTATTACTTTAATTTCTTAAAGATGGAGTCTGTTTAATTTTTCTTTTTTTTTTGTGTGTATATGAGAATATGTTGCACATACATTAATCTACGTCAATCGTGCCTTTGGCCAAGTTGAAGTTCACGAATAAAGAAAAAAGAAATTCAACTTGTACATCCGAAATTCAGGTAGCACTTGGGAGAAAATTCATAATTTAATTTCTTTTATGTGACATATTTGTCTATTACTTAATTTCTTTTATAGTCACGTTTCGTTGGAGGGGAGTACAACAATTTTCACAAAGCTGCGTAAACGACGCGGTTTTTTTTTACATAATTTTCGTCGTGTTAAGACTCGAGAAATGTTTCCAGGTGTAAGAAGCGCCTTACAGTGAACTGAATTTAAAGAAAAAAACAAAATAATTAGTCTCTATGGATATCTACTATACAGTAATCTTTTCGACTTATACTTGTAAGGTTGGATATTAGAATTTTTTCACTTACGTGTAACAGTAGAAATGGGGGGAAAAAATTAGATATTTTTACCGTCAGCGGTTCGGGAGATCTTCATACCTATTCGAGAGCAGCTAATTGTAGATCGCAAGTACTTGTTAGTTATATAAGTTCTTTAATCAAAGATTCGTCATAGTAAAGTATTAATTTTTAACTAAATTATTGCAACCATTATATACGGATTTATTTAAGTTGTCCCGCGAGATATTTGACTATATATATATAAATATATATATTAGTAGTGTAAATGTATCTGTAAATACTTTTGTACATATCCGACTATCGCGAAAGGAATATTTGGAGTAAAGTTGATACTGGTTAGGAGACTTAATATCGAGAATTGTCCATAATTTTGTTCGTAGTTTTTAAGATGACTAATTTACACAGCGATCAAATGTCCATATACAATTGCACCACGTAACGCAATGATAGACAACTCAGATATATTAAATATATAAATATATATATTTAAAGTAATTAAATCTTAGACTTTCGTGTTATTGCATCTTTCTTCTGTAATATAGGAGCCCATGACTTATTTAATACTTTTCCAACAGTTATAACGGACTAAGAATATTTATTCATAGAGTTTAGAGAGATCCCAATGAAATGGAAAAGTGAAAAAAGTATTCTAAGGTGAAATTTCCCGTGTTATTGGAAAAATTGTAAATTGGTGTAGATCGGTATAAAGTTTCTCGTTTTCGAGCGAAAATATTTATTCAAATTCGCGTTTGAATGGTGCACGTTTTAAATTTTGTTATAGTCGTATATACTTGAAGACTTGTTGGAAAATGAAAATGGCAATGTGCGTTGCTATTGATGGTCTTGTCATCTCACATAATATAGTTACAGATTGGGAATCAGCTGTGACAGGTTATTGACACCGAGAATACTAGAGGACAGGTAAAATATAGACTAGAATGAGATGACTACAAATAGTTTGCCCGTTAAGAAACGCGGTGATTTGTACTTTGATAGAAACAGGTTTGATTTTGAACACGTTTCTATAATCGAATCAAATTCCACTGGTCGTTTCAAACTATCAAACGATCTTATTTCAAAATGGCGAGGATAACGGAGTAACTTCAAGTGGTCAGGTAATTTTGATCCGATTGTAGTTTGAAAGTAGCAGCAGGCAGCTGTATAAGTATGTAGCGTATATATGTATAAGCGTATAGTCCGTTAATAACTTCGATGGAATATTATTATGTAACATAATGTATATGGCTCTAATCAGTACCTAACGTTTTCGACGATTTTTCATAGCCTCCATTTTTGCGTTACGAAGTTTTTGCGATTCGTGTGCAAATACATCACTCCTGAACACTTGCGTTCAGGAATTAATCCATAATCTAACGTCAACGCTGCCCTTGCTTCACATTTCTTACGTTTTCTACGCTAACTATCGAAATCTTATTTCGTTATATCCTTATAGGCAGCATCGTGTTACGAGTGTGGTGTGTTGACAATGGTTACTTCATATTGTCCTGTGTAATCCAGCATGTACACGCGAGTCTTTGTTACACAACGGCGTTATAGTCTTCTGAATGTGACCAGTGTGTTGAATTTGTTTATTTTTTACTTACGTAAAATCTATTATAGGATGTAAGAAATTTAATATATATATATATTGAATAACAAATTACACGGTAACCATGGATCGTGCGAGTTAACTATACCTACGATGTATGGGTGTATCTGATCGGACACGTTCAACAGATTGCGTCGAATGACTGAATGAATGCGATTGAAAAAATGGACGCGAGACGAGTTACGTTAAGGATTTTCAGTTTGGCCTCCAAAATCCGATCTGTACGATTCCGAGAGTGTTCAAATAGTTCGACTACGGTCGCGTTGTTACTACGCTATAATTCTAAAGATTCTCAGTAGGCAGGCTACTAGCGATAACTAAACTGGTTCAAACGGCCAGATATAATAACAGTTAACGAAGTGAATTAATGGATAATAAAGAAGAAGACGAAGAAGAAGAAGGTACACTGCATTTGCTCATCGGTTGTAATTATTTCCGACTACGAGACAAATGTGTGACTCACGTATCGACAATGTTCTTCAAACGTCTACTGACATACAGGCTGTTTTACAAAATATGGACATAATCTCATACATTCGACGCATAACAGTAATAATAAAGAAAGTTTATACAAACGTTTGTCGTAACTGATTTTGTCTTCGAGATGTATCTGTTTTCACATTACAGTTATTCATCTACTAGTCCCTCGACTATAAGATATTTAAGTTACTTAAGAATAGTGGGATTAGGTCATCAGCAGTCAATTGATTTTATGCTAACTTGCACAAATTTTATAAATATTCATGGTTCATGGGATGTCATACATAAGGGTTTAAATTACTTCGCAAGATTATTGAAACAGTATGAATGTTTATAAGTCGAATGCAGAGCCAGGTAGGATAAATGTTTGCACTAACTCTTTTTATTATCTCAGCGTGTTGAATTAATTTTCGTTACGTCCACATGTTGCAAAACACTCTGTCCAAATGCACACATACGAAGTTTGCGCTGTAATTACTACTGGGTCTTCCAAAAAGCCACCCAGCGGTTAAAAATACTTTCGATGTTCGGAGACATGATTTCGAAACAAAACGATTCGTTGAAGAGAATTTCATTTCGCACAAAAAATGTGACAATTATAATAAATTTATCTGTCCTTACGTCATTATTTTCCCATTTAACCTTCAATGTTATACTTTTACTGCCAAACGCTAATAAAATCGTGATATTCGTTCGACTATATGTTCATTTTTCCCTGTACTATAAAGCTGCTTATTCTGTTATCTGTTACGTAAGCTATAATCAGTTTGGTCGCACAGAGAAATTGTTCTTAATATTTTCACGTTTTTCGAGGTATCCGGTAAAGAACAAAATCTTTGGCTAAGTTTGAACTTTTGTTCCGTCGGTTTCATTGTCTGAGTTGCAAATACCTTGCTTCGTTTGGATCGTTTAAAAATAGTAAAAGGAGACGAATATTCGCGATGTGAATTTCCCGGATTTTTTAATCGACTTCTTATTATTAAGCTTCTACGAACTTTGTACGGTTGCTTCAGATCATTTTTCGATAGTTTTCGTAATTTATCGCTAATCGATCCGCTAATGAATACGTAAGTTTTATTCTTACTATCCTCGATTATCGAGTGTTTTATCTTGCGCGCTTTGCAGCACTCGTCGCCAATAAAAACGTAATTTTTATCGGCAATGTTTCGTTCATCGCCCATAGGAAGCAATATCCAACCACCTTTTCGCGAAATCAAAGTTTTATTTTGTTGCACATTATTGACGTTTTCTTGGTTTGGAGAAACATCGTTGTTGGATAATTTTTTAAAGTAGAAGTTCGATAGGAAGTTTTGAAAATTCGATATATTATTACCCAGCAACCAGCTGAAAGTGTCGAGCTGATTTTCTATCATACAGTAGATTGCGGAAACAATGCTCTTCTCCTCTTTCGTATCGCGATCATAAGAGGTGCTTCTATCGTAAACGATCCTCGAGGAGCCTGATTCAATTTCTTTCCGATGGAATATATTTTCCGAAATACCGATCGACGGCGTTCCTGTATTCGGTATTGCGTTTTTCAATGGGGGAAAGTGTTCGAACTCCTCTGCCATTTTCTCATCTGCAGGCCATATTGGTTATTCGTATTTTTTTTTATTACTCCAATTGGCAATCGTCGTGAACGATCAACCATTGTTAATACGTCAATTGTCTTTGACACCTAACAATTATTTTGATCTTTCCTCGTTGTGAGAGATTTGTTTCATTATTCGAACAAATTAACCGAGATTACTTGCGACGACTAAATTTTCAATCGCGTCGCTTAATCGAGTAATTAATTGAGTGAAATTAGTCGATTGATTGCTGCTATATTTGCCTTCACTTTCGATATTAAAACTCACCGCGATTATATACTTACCGTTTAATCGACGATTCTTCGGAAAGTTCGATTCGTTGCAATGCGTTTCCTCGTCCAAACAGATCACCTTCGCCTTTGGTTCGCATCCTCGATCATCGAAGAGCACCAAGGCATCGATCTTCTCTGAAATAAGACACGTATAATTCCCGTCGGTCTCGTTTTCCTCCTTGGTGTCTTTTAAAGACTCGTCCAGAGAATTTCGCCAGCATCGATCCTCCATCCTCTCATCGGTGCACTCGTTTATTATCATCCATCTTTCGAAATCACCAGAGTGTCTGACGTATTTAATATTGGTCACCATCGAAACTATCTGCACGTTCATTTTCTCGCCATTTTCAACCATGTTCGCCTTATTCAAACTGTAATCTCTTTCATTTGCGACATCAGTTTCCATGGTTTTTATACTTTCGATACTTTTTGGTTCGCTTTGCTCCTTTAACGCCTTGTTACCCCCATTTTCTTCAAGTTCTTCTCTTTTAATTGGAAGCTCTACGTAATTGGATGCTTTAACGTTTCCGGGCTCTGTATTTACTTTTTTAGACTCGAACCGCAACTTCTTCCAGATACTCGACTTCTTATTACTGTTTTCAATTGCCAACTTCCCTTTATCAGTCCCTTCACTTTTAAATTTGTCTTTCGCCATCGGTTCTCTGTCTTCGCCATATTCCTTTTCCCTTCTCGAGTCGTCGTTCGTAAAACGTTTCAAATCCTGTTTTGCGTCCTTCGTTCTCCCAGAGTCCCCTGTGATCTTCTTCAAGCGGGTCATTTCGTCTTTAAAATTTTCCTCAGAAGTCTCTCGACTTATCAACGATCCTCGACCAGCAGCATCCTCATTGTTCAAAGTAGCAGGATCAGGATCCTCTTCAACAACCTGTTCCACGTCGATCACAGCTACGACGTTCGCCGTCAATTTCATCAAGGACGCGTCTTTCAACCTGACTTCGCTACTTATCCTCGCGTGTCCCGTCCGATCAATCCTCGGTCGAAGTTTTTTTTTATCTCCGTCGACGCTTTCCTCCGACGAGCTTCTGTCGCAGCTGCAGCTGTCGGTGGTGCTGCATCTTCGACCTACCGATCGATCTCTGGTGTCATCCGTGCTTCCTTCGCCGGTTCCTTTGTCCTGGGACGTGGACGGAGTGTCCTGAGAGCCGCTGGTCCCGTTACTCTGATCTTTTCTCTGTGGTGCTGACGGTTCTGGTACGTGAGGCTGTATGTACAGCCTCCTGGGGTTACGCGGACCCGGCCCGAAAGGATCCGGAGATTCGAGAATGCTTTGCGGCGTGTACG
This sequence comes from Colletes latitarsis, assembly GCF_051014445.1. Lineage (NCBI taxonomy): Eukaryota > Metazoa > Arthropoda > Insecta > Hymenoptera > Colletidae > Colletes > Colletes latitarsis. Next base: position 48,983,553 of record NC_135134.1, read on the forward strand.
GTTCGAACAGTTTGGTCTGGGCGTAACCGAAGGAGCAACGAGCCTCCGCGAATTGCTGGATGACGCGCGAGCTGATCGTCGGAACCGTCATCGGAACGCATCTTCTGTTCTCGAACTCGGCCTCCACCTGCCGTTACCAATTCAATTCGTTATTTTTTATTTGTTTTCCATCTATACGGAGACACTCTGTGCACCATTTTGTGCAGAGAGATTTGAGGGTCCTTCGAACGTTTACTTCCACTATTAATAGTGAAAGATCCGATGTTACCTGGCGTATCTTCGCCTGTACGGAGTTGAGACGCGCCTCCGCGATCACACGCTGGGAGTGGTAGGGCGAGAAGTTCGCGTTCAGCCTCTCGTCGCACTCCTTCTGCCTTAGGGCAGACAACAGCTGCCTGAGCTCAGCGTTCGTTTTCAGGGCGAGCACCGCCGGATCTATCGGCTCGCTGGTTTCTACCTGGAAAGCATCGTGCCAGTGAACGCGGGCGAAATGCAAATGAGGCCCGCCGTAAACGTCGTTCCTCCGTTTGATGTCGACGAAGAACGTGTTTTGATAATATTACAGACGTCAACCCTTTCCTCGACGGTGGAAATTGTTGGTTCGTGCTACGATGTGGCACACGACGATAAAAAGTTGTTATCTTAATTGTGTTGCTCGCTCGGCTATGCACGCGGACGCATCGAAGGAACGAAGAGACTTTGGAATGATTTTGGCGCATCGCGACGCTGGAGGGGGCGAGTAAACATGGTTTTTGAGATGGAAGAAAAATATGTGAAAGGATCGAAGATCGCAAGAATAACAAGGGCGACCAAGTTTGTCGAAAATAATTGACGGAGAATTGGGGAAAACATCGAAATACTTGGAGAGACTGGTGGAGTATGTTCTTTGCCTTAGGAATTCTTGATCCTCGAATAATCGTAGGAGAATGGCTATAATTCCATTCCACATTTTTTGAGTTAAAAGTTTAAAATACGAGACGCGTGTGTCGCAAGATAATGCGAATTGTTATCTAAATCTTTTTGTGTTGTAAAACAAGATCACAGTCGTATGTTTTATGTTAAACAAACAGAACCACAATATTACCTTGCAAGATTACGCGAAGCACAGTAAATGATACAAAAATATATCGGGTTTAACGTGTTACTGGCTTTAGTATCTTTGTGAGATTAAAAAGGTAATAATAACTAAATCAGAAAGAAATTGTTTCCACGAAAACTCTGTCTCCAAGGTCTGTAGGAACCGGTTAAATAAAAATTCAAGATTCGTCGAACAGTAAGATATTCGAAACCCTGAAATCCCACCTCGAATCCGTATCCCTGGCACTCCATCACCTTCTTGTTGATCAGAGTCTCGACCTGGGCCTTCAGAACGTTCACTTTGAGCTGTAGCAGCGTGAGCAGAGGAATGATGTTTACAGGCGGTGTGGTGGTCATATGGAGGTTGATCAATGCGTTCACTTGCTGAGCGATCCTAGACTCAGCGAGCAGTTGTTCCTTGGTCAGCACGCTGATGGACCTCTGCGCCTTGTCCATCGTGTCCTCCATGGTGCTGGTTATATTCGAGCCGGGCACTTTCCTGAGGATCAGCCGGGTGGCTGCGCAGGATATGATCCCGGGCAGCGACAGGAACTGCGATGCCAAAGCTTGTAAACTGATGGAGGCTGGGCAATTTCGCTTGGAGCAAATGGTGTCGTCGTTGGTCGGTCCACAATGATGCTCCTCGGGTTCGTTGACGACGCAGCAGCAACTTAACGGGTAGTTGCTCGATTCCGCGGATCCCTGTCGTCGGCGGCAGCATCCGCAACTTTGAGATCTGTCCTTGCCGCGCGTCTGACCGATACACGGCTCGTAAATCGGAAGGGGAATCGGATACGGATAGAAGGAGGGCGGACAGGAGATTGACGGTGGATAATTGAAGCTTGTCGATTGTCCTGTCGGTTGGGCCACGCCTACTTGACTCGCCGGACACACCGGGGATGGTTGCTGATGATGATTTGTGGACTGATGACAGCCGCCTGGCAGGATAAATATGGGAGCTGCGTTGCTGACGCAACCGCGAATCTGTTCGAGGATGTTTGGCGGTAGGGGACCGTAGTTTGGCTGCGTTTGCATCACCGGTGGGACGTTGGATGGTTGGAGAACTGGTTGGTACGGGTTTCTCTGAGGCAATACGTTCGGGATGTAGTGATGATTCGCGAAGAACACGTCCGCCTGGTGGAGCTGATAGGATGGCTGCTTGTACGAATCTACGTACGAAAGTGTACGCGTGACGGTGTCGTTGGTTTAACAACTGCGTCGATGCTATTTGAGATTTAACACATTGACTGCCACTCAAAAGAGAAGAAAGATAATACTTTTTGGGAAACTTGTTGTTATTGGTTTAGTCGTGCTCCTGATTGTATCATGAAACGATTGATTGCGTTTGGGTGCACTAGTATATTAATCCATGCGTACTCAACGCCTGGTAATCTAATCTTAGCCTCATAAAATGTAAACTAAGAAACCCATGTTTCACACGCGGTAGCAACTTATTAGAGACCAAACTTTACGACGATTACATAAACGTTCTCGGACTGAAAAAGGAAGAAAACATTATTATTTTTATTCGATATTCGTGGAGCTACTGTGGTAAATTTACTCTTAATCGAGTAATATACGATTATCGAATGGCAGTCAATGTGTTAAAATGTTTTTTGTAAATTATATTTATCATTTTAGTAATTATTATCATTTTATTATGTCTCTCACACTCTGACAGAAATACGGACTAATATCATGCGTGACACGGTAAAATATGAGCGCCATCCGTATTCGGGTGACGTTGCCCCGTGTGGATTTTACGTGTCATCCATATTCGGGTGACATGGTAGTCAACGCGTTAAGGAGTCTTCTCACTTTAGCACTTCGAAAAATGGGTCATCTTTCGAAATTCTTTTAAAGAAACTATAAGCCTGACCTTCCTCAAATTTTACACACGATTCTATCCATTGCTTAACAAGGTCTTAGAATTTTTATAGTTGAAAGATAGACGATCTGGATTAAATAATAATTCGAGTAGAAATAAATTAAAAGATTTCACAGTAAATCCTTAATTTGAAAACTAAAGGAAGGATATGATATTTTTGAACTCGTATAATTGATTTCTATATCAATGTCATCTTCTGCAGAATTGGGAAATAAAGTATGAACAGTAGCGGATTTTCCGGCATCCGGATTAACTATATCCGGATTAGCGAGGATTTACTGTATAGTGGTGTCTACACTGTGACGAGAAAAATATGCCTTCGTTGTATGTACTATCGAACAATATCCCGAAGTTATCGATTGCAGTAAAATAATAATCTGTACGAACCTTTGGGGGTACCGAACTAATTTTTATTGAAAAGGAAGGATAAAGACACAGTTAGGCCCTCACAGTTAGAAATTTACTGACATAGACCTAGTCGACGTTTGAAAATATTACACGTTTTTTCAACAGTGGTTCGAAGGGGACTAAACTCCACAAGTGCCTTACGGTAATTAAAGTCGCCGTTATCGGAGTCGTTATTTTGCTTTAGTAGCTGTTAATAACTTTCGCAGTAGGCGTTAATACCTTGTGGATTAATGCAAGGGTTAGTTTGCATTTGTTGCGTGACTGTTTGCGGTTGTTGGAACGTCTGGAAATTATTCTGACTAGTCTGCACTGGTATGTTCTGGCTGGGCGTAATCTGCGCCATCAGGGGTGCATTGTAAGGTATATTAATCATCGATGAGACAGGTTAGGCCCGTGTTCGTCCTTTTTGCGGCGGCGTACGAAGGGTTTGTGGTCGTTTCCGAGTCGCGTTTGATTTCGCGACGTCTGTATCGGTTCCGTTTGCCAATCTGCGCGCGGTCCTGTCACTTAGAATTTTGAATTACCAAAGCCTGAAGGGATTGTTGGATTTGGGATTGGTTTACGGGTTGGGTGGAACTTGTTGGTACATTTCACTTTGTCGTTGCCTGAAGTTGCAGCGATACGGCGAAATAATTGTTCGACTAGTTGCCCCGGTCGTTGTGCGAAACGTTTCGTTAGAAATTGGAAACGATCAAAGTGCATTGTGAGTGTAATTGGACAAGTGGTCTCTGCAATATTCACGAAGCAAATAGTCGTTCTTTTTTATGGAAGTTCCTGAAACGATTGATGAATCGTACTGAATATGCAATTTTCGATAGGGACGAATAATGTAATAAAAATAAGTAAATGTTGCCTTATGATTTCGTGAATCATTTTGGAACTGTTAATGCCACGTTTTGTTCGGTCGAAGAAGGTGCAATAATGTAATTATAATACCCGGATGCAATCAACAGCAGCAACAGAACAAACTTGGAGCCATTCTCGAATTCATGTAACTGGACCCAAGTGTTAGAATTAAAATCACTTCGCTCCAGCATTCTGAACATCGTCGGAACGAGGTCAAAGACCTTTTTGAGCTACTTCGTACCGTGATGTCCCATGAACCTCAACGAGCCGCGTCCCAGAAGATTTCCTTATTATTATAATTGCTGCGTCCCTAGCTGCACCGTCATTATCTAATTTTCCGTCCTGGCTCGCAGCTCGCCAGCATTGATCTCGACTCGGTGATTTACTTAATTAATTAAACGAAACAGCACGCTGCGACACGTAACGCGCTCGTTACGCTGAATTTAATCGAGTTGGAGAATTGTACTCGTTTTTGTAAGCGACGTTTCGTGGTACGGGCAATCCTTCGCGATTTAGATTGCGTTTAGGTGATTTTCTCGCGAGAATTTATATCACGGAACGCACTGGAGGAAGCTTTTTGAGTCTTGTAAAATGGCGGAAAATTATTGACGATCCTTCTCTATATAATTTCGTTTAATTCTTTGCTTATTACTATTATGAATCATGGTCTAAGATACTATGGTGAATCATTGGGTCCACAAATTTGTACAAATTTTAACGACGATCGAGACTGCTGGGGAGATGTCCTATGACTGTCTTCGATTGTCAAGGCCGAGCATAAACTTGTTCGTGACGTCGTTGGAAGATAAAAGGTTCGTTATCTGCGACGTAAGGAGAATTGATACATGAGATGATTCTTTAGAATATTTTCATCACGTTACTAACGCCCGTCTCGTCGCAACTCTCGCATCGGCTCGTCGAGGTTATCGATAAACACCGCGTTATCACGAGTGGTTCGACACGCGTTTGCATCCGGTCCAATACCCCTCGAGATAATCTCGATCGTTTCCTTTGAACGGAATTCAAATCGTCGATATTATTTACAGCGACCGAACCGTTGTTCTTAGCGAGAGTCTAAATATTTGTGACAACAGCACCGATCGTGTACATTCTTTGGAAGGCCTGGATAGAAATCGGAAATTACGGTAAATAGTAAACACTGTCGAGCCTTTCCTTCCATATATGTCTTCCTTTACTTCTTATTATATTAACTATTATGTATACGCTTCTGTCAGTATTTGCTCAAAAGTAGTCGATGGTGCATAGGGAGATCCCAGGGCGCCATATTTAAAATCTACTAGTTCTTTTTCAAGCTACATTTTCCAAAGAATGGGGATTCAACGCGGTTTCGCAATACTTAAAGAACGCCCCCGGTTATTGACACGAGGATTAAGAATTTTGCAAACACCCAGAAACTCTGGAGAACGTTTTTAACGATTATTTTTATTTCGACGAGGATCGCCTCACCTATTGTACGAGATCGAGGAACCTTATCGGCGTTTCCAATGATATCTGCCCGAGGGATCGATCGAGGAGTGGGACAGTGCGCGTCACTGGCCTAGTTGTACCCTGACTGACACTCGAACCCATCTTTCTCGCGCGAGTGGTTCGCAGTCGTTCGCGTTCGAACGCACAACGCGCGCCTGTTGATCGCCGGCTCCTCGTCGCGAGCGTTATTTCTTCCAGTAAATCGCCCCGAGACGTTCGCCGGAATGGAGTACCAGGAGCCACGCGAACAGAGCATCGATTTCATCGAGACCGAACTGATCCCGGAGATGGTGCACGCTCGTTGCTTCTGCGACAAGGATTCGCGGGAGTTCGTCGAGTTCGAGTCGGCCACTGTTCGTCTGGTCGAGTTGAGTCGCACCAGCGAGATTTATCGCGTGGAAGCGGTCGTCAGGTTCTCCGGTGAATCCCGTGGCTTCCCGCTGCTGGTGAAAATGCTACCCGAGGACACGGACCGGTCGGGGACCGCGTTCGACGCTTACCAAAACGAGGAGATGTTCTACTCGAAGATGACCGCCAAGTACGGAACCGATCTCTCCCCGAAGTGTTACTTGGCCGATCTGGGCCGATACGGGCGACCCGTTATTGTCCTGGACGACCTGGAGGCGGTCGATTACGCGCCCGCGGACGGGGAATTGGACGAGGACCGTTTGAGATTGTGCGTGAAAGTTTTGGGAAAGTTTCACGGCCGGGGACTGAGACTGAAGGCAACGGAACCTGACGTCTTCAGAGAATACGAGGCAAAACTGCTGGAGATCGCTCTCACCGAGGAATCGATGGCGCAATACGAAAAGAGATCGAACAGGTATTGTAGCGTACGGTGTCAAGGATAATGAATAATCACGCTGATTCCGGTTTTGATCGGTGTAGTTTTGGTCGAGGACACATTTTTTTTTCTTTTTTTTAATGGAAGTTAAACGTCGCGTCGTATCTAGGTCATTTACGGTGTATTTTGTGTTGAGCAAGCAGATTTCAATCTGGGTATTTAAATGTTCTTCCGAAGGGTGGTCTTGTCTTCTTTAATATATTTTGTTCAATTATATTTCATGTTTAAAATTTATCAGGTGACAATTTGCATGATGAAACTTGCAAAGGGAACAGTCTGTAGAAGAATAAGTAAGTCGCCAGTCGCCAAACGAAAATGGAGACTAGAATGCTCAATTAACGCGATTGGGACGAGTCAGACAGTTTGTTTTTATTAATTTATAGCATGAACTGTCATTGGATACAGAGACCTTTCTTTCCCATGGCTAAAACAGTGTCAAATGCCAATTTATATTCTGAATAAATAAAAAGGAACAGTCTGGCTGCAATTTAAAATCGTCAAAGCCTCGCCAGACGTATTAATTGTCGAACGCTTAATTCCCCAATTTTGTATTGTACACGGGTTGCTTTTTACTTGTTCATTTTTACCTTTTAATACAATTTTATCTCGACGAAGATAAGTACGTGTACATTTTCTAACGTTGATAATGTCACGATTGAAAATTTAAAAGGCTGCTTGACAAAACAGCTGTCGTGTCGTCGTATAGTATACGTCGAATATATTAACGTTTCTCTAATCATTTTTTAAAGAGAATGCATCGATTCATTGATTCTGTGTAAAAATTTTTCTGTTTAAGTGGAGGTGATCTTGATTTTTTTTATCAAAGAACAAGTTTTTCACCAGTTTCAATTCATTGTCGATTTAAATATATGTAGCATTCATGGTCCATAGTTCATTTCTTTATACGAATATGCACTAAGAAATGAACATTATCGTGCATATGTGACAATGGTTACTCGCAAGAATTACATAGTGTGTTACGAGATTAGCCTAACTGTAGGTAGAGTCAAAGTGATAATTATCGCATGCTGCCTTAATCTAATTAGTCAATCATTTAAACATTGCTCCTTATTGCGAACATAACGGGTTGACGATACTCTGTATAATCATCCTAATAAAATTTTTCATTGGCAATATGGTTCGAAATCAATCTATTTCTACCACCCTCCTTTCCCCGGCAACAAAGTTCAGCCCTGGCATAGTAATGCGTTTTCCTTTCGGTAAACTTCGGACTGTCTTCGTGCGAAATGTTTTTGACAACTTAAAATCGCTGGAGAACGCGGCGAGCGATTACGAAGGATAACAGAGGGCGAGATACATCACGTGGAATCTTCCTGATTCCAGTTAAGTATCACTAACTCCGGTTAGTAATTCCAGTTAAGGATTGAATAAACAGCATTCCATGTTCCCCGGGACGTACGATGCTGGGAGTTAAATTAGCGTTACGACGGTAGGATTAACTGTTATAAGATTAAATGAACTCGAAACGTCGCGAATGGCAGGAATTGTGCGCCGTTGAACGCGTCGCAATCCCCGTCATCGCTTGACATATAACGTTTAGCGTTTAGCATTACGTTTCAGTAATTTCGACGTTATTGGTGTCAATAACCATTGTATTGCTACTGCCGAGCGAGCGGAATAATCGGCCGGATTGATTGCCGGTTTGTTAGAAAATCTGCGCTCCGACAATTCGACCGTTTAACCTCGAGTACACGAAATCGCCTAACGAGTATCCAATTTCGTGTTTGTACCCGGATTAATCGTCGCCCTGGGAAACGATTGAATAAATTCGTTAATGTTTTTGCAGGTTGATGGACACGCTCGAATCGTTGCCGGATTCAAGGCTGGCCGAGAACGTCAGAAAGAAGCTAAACAAAAGCCCGATAGAGACTCTGAAGAGCATCGTGTCAGAGGTGAACGAGGTCTCCACGATCTGCCACGGTCATTTTTCACACGATAATCTGCTGTTCAAATACCAGAACGGGAAACCTATTGACGTGAAGGTGATCGACTGGCAAACAATGAGGTACTGCTCGCCGGCTGTCGATCTGGGACCCATTCTACTGTATAACATGAAGCGTGAAAATGGACCGACGGAGCTGCAGGAGATCCTGGCGTTGTACGCGGAGAGCGTGAAATCTGAATATTCAGAGATATCCACCGAAAGATTAACGGAAAATATCGTCGACAAATTTCTCTTCGCGTGCCTTATCTTGTCCTTCCAAGAGCACATCAGCGACGAAGAGTTCACGCAGATTATATTGCACGTGGAACGATTGAACGTCTTCGATTGAACGAGATATCCCCCGTTTGGCTTCGTTCAATGAACGTCATCGTTTAACTTTGCGACACCGAGACTGACTGATTTTATACAAGTATCGTTAGGTGTCTTTAAAGATTTTTTATATTTTGCGCTGCTATTCGTAATGTACATAAACGAAGCAGATTTAATAAAATAATTGTTCAACATTGTGATTCCTTGTTTCGTTATATCGTGTCGATCGAGTGCTTGTGAGAAAGATACAGGTTGAACGTGGCCCTCTGCCAGCGAACGCGGAAACTGTCGTCATTATGTTTTATATTTTATTAGTATACGTCAAGTAATTATAGACGTACGGATCCTTTGAATCGATCGATTGATCGATAAGATTAATCGATCGATAACTTTTCGTTCTCCCTTTTAGTGGTATTTGCAAAAATGTACGACTATTAATTTTGATAGCACCCGGTAATCGGATCGATAACTTTTCGATCGACGCGCTATTGGCAATCGCACGTATTGTGTCCAGCGTTTCCAAACCATTACGTTCGATTCTTCAATGAGCAGTTAACAGAGTTATGCTTCTCTTCTATCGAGTTACAAGATTAAAACGTAGATCACGAAGCACGGTCCATGTTGTCCGTTCGCCGCCTTGCAGCTGTTACGACAGAGAATGGTATCGGCGTTCTTCTGCGAAATGTAACATTACTTTGCTTCGAATAATATTGCGGATGAAAAATGTAGTTCGACCTCACTGTTTCGGACACGGATTTATGTACATACGTTACGTTCCCGCGTAGCACGGCCAGCACATTCGTTATCCGGGATCAAACCTTTACTTTTCTACTTCTTCGCGTCAGGAATTCTCAGATTTACTCTACCCAGAGTATGTAGAACTCTCGTACGATCGACCTTAAGATTTATTACTCAAAAATTTCACCTGGAAAATAACATTTAATCCTGACACCAAAACTAGGAACAAAAGTAATCCATTCGCATGATATATAGAAATCTAGTTTAGTTCGATCTAAACATTGCATAGAAAAAATAATAAAATAATAATTCCATATAGTTCCGAGAATACTAATCTTTCGACCCCTGTTTATCTGGACTCTATTCTTCCATTTGGCGAGCACTATTTATCCCACAAGAACTTAAAATATTGCAAATGGATTGAATCGCGATAGACGTTGTCGTTACTCGAAGCAATTATTAATCGAATAGCTCACGTTCGCCACTCTTCTCTTGAACAATTCGATCGTTCCTGATGGAGTGCCTTTCAGTCGCGCGATCCCAATTTTCCGTCCGCGAGTTAAGGCCGGGCTTCTATTTTAGAACAAATTAAACATGCACAGCTGTCGGTGAGGATTTCGAACAAGGGATCATGAATTTTGCACGGCAGCAAAGCTTCCATTTTCGAGAGAATTAAGAACGCACAGCTGTCAGGTGGCACGCAAGATATCTCGAACTTTCGGCTGCACACTGACTCCGACTAATTTAAGGGGTTACGCCCAGCTACAGAAGGTTGAAAAAATTAATTTTAAAAGTAGTTTTGTCTTTCTTAAGTAAAAGTTTTCGAAAAGAGACGACTGAAACACGGCTATTCGGACGTTTATATATAAAATAAAATATCACGTTTACAATTATATAAGGTGTAACCTAGTTTAACGTTTACTAAGGTTTTTTTAAGATTTATTTAGTTATTCGTAAATAAAATTTGTTCGTCCACGACTCACTGTTTTCTAGCGCGAGCGTTGCGTCGCTATCTTCGACAGGTTGCAAACTTCCGACGCTTTCCTCGACCGGTGACGGAGTCTCGACGCTCTCGACGCTTTCGTCAACCGGTGGCGGACTCTCGACGACGATTTCCGACGTCGTCGGGGGCGAAGGAGCTTCTGGTTGGGATTCGCGTCGATGCGTCAGAGACGAACGTATCGCGTTCGTCATTTCCTTCGTGCAAGTTGTAAAATAAACGACAACCGTTATGATCACTATAATGACGATGACGATTAGCGTGCGTCGAGCACTGCAGCGAGATTTCCTCGTAGCTTTGGCGCACGACGATAGAATGTCCTTCGTCGACAAGTAACATTCCACGGTGGTCCGTGACTGTTCACCGGTGCCATTGCACCCGCAAAGGGCCTTCACCGCGGTCACACCCATTCACAATTTCGAAATTTTGACGGTTTCGTGGCCGAGACGGATCTGCCAAACGTATCGCGTACGATGGGATTTCGATTTCGATCGCGCGACGGAAATCGATTGTCAGACTTGTTTTGTTCGTTAACCGTGAATATTCTGTCGCGTGTACAGGGCAATCCTAGAGTGGTGTCAAATTATTATATCAATGTCGAATAAGGAACTACTTATATGTAGACCAATTATATTACCAGACCAAGGATGTATGTTTTATCGTCAGATATTGACATTTAACAGATTACGTGGTTGCTTCTCTACGTCTAGTTTTCGAAAATAGAACGTTAATAGTCTAATGTGACAGTTCGCAGAAATATTATGCCATTGAAAATTCATGATAAGTTTAATTAAATAGATACAAAAATATATTTTATATTTTCGAATATTCATGGAATATTCTAACTCGATGGATAAATTTTGGCGCGAGATACGACGTGATTAGAAGTACACCTGACATTTCAGAACATGTGACACAGTTGATGTTGCCTGTATGAAACCAGAAATTATATAAGCGATCACCCTGTTTTTAACATATGCAGTTTCTATTCATGTTATATTCGTAATTACAAGTTTTTAACGAATTAAAATCCATTGCTGAGCTGAAGCCAAACAATATTAGTAACCCGAGTTTTTCAAGAAACAAGTATGCACGTAAAAATATTATTTACTTTTCATTGCATTAAACTGGACCGCATGATGCAACAATACGCTGACTGCAATGCATCTGCATTAGAGGGTCAAATACACAGGTGCTTTATTACACAAAATAGATCTTGAGTTCAATATGGCGTTCTACTTGTTATTAAATCCACGTTTCCTCGACGACGTGATGTAGTTAAGCAAACCGTTTTGCTTCATGACGCTAGTTAATGGTTTACGACTACATATAAATTAATGTGCTGTGATTGTTTTGCTCGTTAACATAAAATTAAGTCATCAAGACAAGTTGGAATGCAACTAAAAACTTTCTTTAGGTAGTAAGAGCAAATTTTGCAAACGTGGATTTATTCGTCGACGAATTAGTCGTGTTTCAAGATGTTTAAAAGTAAAGAAATACTTGTCGGTAGGAAAACTAAAGTCAAAACAGATAATAAAAAGTCTACAAGGAAAGAAGTAAAATAATAATTTAAGATTACATGCTCAATTTTATTTTCCTAGTGTTCGTAAGCAGTTAGTTCGTATATATTTTTCTTGACGTAGTTCTTTCAGTGAACATGCTTCCTTCCTGTGCTTCATTTCGTCTAAGCTTTTTGTCTGGCGCAGCAAATGCTTCAGAATGTCTGGAAACGTTATTTTCTGATACAATTTCTTCTTTCTTTTCCATTTTTACATTTCTCTTATAGTTTCCTTTTATATTTTCGACAGTTTCACGATCAGCCGTTCCATTACTTACGAGCCTCTTCCTTAAATTACTTTCGTTAGAGTTTTCCAAATAATCCACTTTTCTATTGAATGGTTGTAGAATAGTAAAGGTTCTACTGCCCTTTAATACATAAAGAAACAGTCAAGAGCCATTCGTAGCATACAAAAATGAAAATGAGTTTGATATGAGTTTGATATATCTGTATTGGAATATCTGAAATTCAGAGAATCGTGTCTATGTACTCTCGAATCGTTTGTAGTTGACTCAAAGGGAATCAGAAGTTCCAGTCAAAGTATGAACACAGTTGACGGATCCCTTATAGTTTATAGCTTATACCAAACTGCATCGGATATTTGCATCAGGTTGATTGCGATTCAACAAACGTAACAACCTGTCGTCTGTGCAGGGTTTCTCATTATTCGTTGTACAACCATTCTTTGTAATTGAATCCCGAAGCCCTCGGGAACGAATGCAAGACTCCAACGAAATAGTTACGTTTCAAATGTCTAGAGAGGAATCGGACACCGTTCTGCCGCCACATTCAAATTACGTTGGACGTTTGTCCGTAACAAGAATAATTGAAATACAAAAATGGCGGTAACTTTGAAACCAGATCGAATACATTCGATACGAATACGTACGTTCGTTCAGAGTTAGTCGTCTCGAATAACCGATGAGATCGTATTTAAAGGACGTTTAAAAAAAGCTGTTAATAAGTAAAATTTTTAGTCCAAATGATGTCTTAAAAATGATTCTGATCCAAGAAGATGAAAGATATAAGGTTTCGAGTAAGAATAAAAAGCAAAGTCGACTTTCAGATCTTCTTAACGTTCCAACCCACAGAACAGTCGTTTCCGCCATATGACGTTCATCTTCGAACCGAATATTTTTCGTATGAATAATTTTTCCATATGTTCTCAAACTTTTACAGACTGTAATCGCATCCGTCGTTTTATAGGAATCGCCCCGTAGAAACTTTCTTTTATCATTCTTGTACGCTGACCCCTTCTGGAAAGTTATAGCCACATTTTATATTACACATTGCACGTCTTTTTATTTATTCGTTTATTCAGTTTTGCTTCTTCCTGTGCGATCACTTAAGCAATAATATTCTGATCCTATGTTGAAACTTTATTACTACAAGCATCGAACGGTTAGAAGTCGTTCAAATACTTTCGTGAGACCCTGTAGATCATATTATGCGATAACAAGCATGAGTCGAGCGATGAAAGTTTGAAAATGATCCTCCGTCGACACGTTAGTTCACGTAATACATACTCCGAGAGAATAGTTATGATTTACTAGACGCTTTTCACACTTCCTCGAGGTCCTCGTTTAGCGTGCATTACCCAAGAAAACACGAAAAACATTTCCCCGATGGGAACCAACTGTTTCCCGTGCGCCCTACTATTTTTACAGGTAGCCGTTTTGAAGTTCTTCACGAAAGTAACGTAAGCACGGTGAAAATAGTTTCGCCGAGCAGCAGCTTGCTTAACAACCGACAGTGATGTTAGATGACTGGACCACCGAACAAGTTAAACGTCTTCTCTTCTTTAGACTTCCGGTGCCCGATCTCAACTTTCACGTGAAAATCGCCCAGGGTGAACATGTTCATCGAAACTTCCGTCGAGATCAAACGCCGAGCAATTTTACTTAACGCGCTATTTTAATTGAACAGGAACATTCTTCGCGTATTAACAGAGTCGAGTATTAAATTAATTCGAGTTGCCTTAATTTTGTATAGAATTATTTTAATTTTAATTTTTGAAAATCTAGAGATGTAAGAGTTTGGTGTCTCTGAAAGAAATCATTATCCGGTGTTTTTCGCGAGTAGGAATGTGACCGAAACATTTATAGAATCTAGCGTGCAAAATTCTTTCTTACGCGCTAAATTTGCCGCGTATGTGCAACGCCACAGGGCGTTGTCTGAGATTTTTCTCAATTGAATGCACGAACATTCCATTCCGTAAGTGGTGGAGGTATCTCGAATCCGTTCGCGTAACACATAAGATATTTTTTTTAAACATGCGTGGAATTCTTGGCGCCGCGCAAAACAATCCAGAGTTCAGAGCCAGCAGTCCGCATAGTTTACCATAATTCCGCTTACAAAGCTCTTTGCCTTCAACGTTCATTAAAATGAAGCATTCCTACATAATTTTGGGTTAGAGTTTTATAAAAGCATTTTCAGCTGAAACTCGTTTCTTATGTACATACGCATTCTAGTTATATGTAAACTTTCGTATAATTATGCATACAAGGCGTGGCAAGAATGGATAGCACAACCGGAAGGAGGCTGATTCTGTATGCGAAAATGAACCGGAAATACGAAATGAAATTCTTTCATAAGAGGCTTTGTTTTGGAGAAAATTGAATTTAAAGATTCGTCTACTACGACTGCACTTTAATATCTTCGAGCTATCCATTCACAATTTTATTAATATTTACTTATTTTCGGTTTTTTCCACTTTCACATAGTTTCTTAGTATTTTTCATAATAGAATCAATACGGGCATCGATCCTGAAACACCCAAAACAGGGTAGAGAACGCAACAAATTACAGTCTGCCCGTACAGAATGGAAACTCTATGTTCGATTTAACAAGGTACACGTTAAAATTCAAAAATTAATAAAAGTTTTGTAATTTATCACACAATGCAGGATATTTCAATACGAACACGAAACAATCTTTTGTTGTGATACGTTACTCCGTGCAACGGGAAAGGTACCTTTGTTTTTACAAAATTCTCTCTCTTGATTTCGACCGAGAATTAGATTTGAAACGAAAGTTTTATTCGTAAACTGTTTCAAAAAATATATAATAAATTATCAACTCAGCCGAACACTGTAAACACGATAGGTATTAGAGTGTCCACTCTGAAAGTCTTTATCCAAGAATGAAATACGTATTTGTTCGATAGAAAAAATAGACCTTGTCGCGCGGTCGTGTATAATAGTTCATCGAATAAGCATCTCCAAAGGATTGTGGCCTGAACTGTGATAAAATCGGAGAGGCGTTTTACGGAACTTACGTGCTTCGTGTCGTATATCGCGGAAACCCGTGACCGTAACGAAAGCGCCAAAGCTCTACAGGCGCGGCGTTGCATGTCTAATCAGACAAGGTCCGTAGACAGTGCTTTATGCGTTCCTCCATCTGCGGATTTCCGTTTAATAAGCCCATCTGTATGCAGAAGTATATTATCTTAAGCGGCGCTCGCGCCTCGTGCTCGTCGGTTTTGTTATGCAGTTTTTTCTCAGCTCGGTTGACCACTGCACGGTCGTTTAATCGTTACAAAACTCCTTCTCGCGTTGTCCCAAACTCCCACGAATACCAAGACAAACAACTCCTTTTACTCGTTATCGCGAAAAAGTCAGCCGCACTCCGTCAGACTAATTATCGCATACGTCACGTTTATCTAGCTGATATTATAGGTAAACAGTGCGGATGCTGGCTATCCGAGGGCAATTTATATAAAAAAAAGTATCAAAGGAAAAAGGACTACGGTGGCTCGAGGTGCTTCATTGTCCAAGAAAATATATTATCTGAATTTTAATCGTTTAAACCCTTTTACACATCAAATAGATCACTCGCCCTTATTATTTGTGATGTTATAAATTAGATATGATATTTTTTCAGATACTTTGGTATTCTAAATATGTTGCACGTCCACTACTGGTTTTCAGAAGTCTAACGATTACATTAGATACTTTACGACAAAATGAAGTTCAAACTTTTGTACAGTTAATTCAGGGGACAATGGGAATCCATTTTTACATATAATACCAGTTTCCTTACAAATTGCTAAGCACCTGCCAGCCTCTTTCCACCATCTTTCTTTGCTCGGTCTTTACGCGACCACAGTCAAACGTAATCCGCACAATTAATCTCCCCTCGCTCAAGATTCTTTTTCTATATCCTCTTATCTTAGATTACGAAGTGTATATTTTCCGCGTCTCTTATACTTCGCGGAATAATACTAGTCCGCATTACCTTCACTGACGAGACAGAATGGAGGTGGTATTTTATCTTCCTTTCCAACTTGACAGGACATCATAGAGTTACAGAATCTTTTTAAATAGCCACCGTAATCGTATAAGCGTTTTATTATCAGATTATCGTATCGTAAACTTTGTATCAACGATTACATTTTGATCGAATAAAAAAAAATACCAAAACTCTTGAACAACTGCTCGGCAAATTACATTTTTGCCACCCTAGCACGAATGGTGAAACAACAAACATACAGCGACGAAACCATTAAACGTAGTTTCCTGCCATTTCCTATACGTTCTTGTACCTTCGTCCGTCAGCCGGAAAATCGAGGAAATTGTCTTTTGTATTATTCGATTTCATGGCGTTGCAACTGAACAGTGAGAAATGAAATTTCATTTCCCCGATGGTCAGGGTTCCCAGAGTCGAGCACTTTCGAAACAGAAGGCACGCCTCGCGAAAGACTTAACTTCGGTTTACAAGCCGCGGCGAACGTGTCTTCGTAACAAAGAAACGACCAGGAATCTATGAAAGATCTTCGAAAGGGGCGGAGCGTCGCGACGGTGAAACGTGTTTCCGCGTTTATCGCGGAATATTGCCGATCCCGAAAGCCCGTCGAAAGAGGCGAAATTTATTAAAACGGAATTCGTTCGATTAAAGCGAAATGGAAAAAAAAGATAGAAAAAGAGAGATTTCCGGCAGTCCCGCGAGGCGGATGGCAATTTTTACGGGGACTCGTGCAAAACTGTGACGCAATTAAAAAGCGATTACAAAATTTGCCGGATCGAGCCCCGATTCACTTGGAACCGCGCGAAATCTGACGAGTGTGACGAGAATTTTTAATCGCCGCCAGCGAGCGTAGAAGCGACTCGAAACTTTGGCTTTCGTATTCCGTGCAGAGCTTAATCGATAAATTATCGAGAGATTCATGAAACCCCGGGCGGTTTTTCAATTCGTGTAATTCAACGATTGCCGCGACGATGTTGCCGATTGAATACTTAAAAATCCTGACCGTTTCGAAAAATCGATTCGTTTCCATAGTCTTGGAATCTCAAGTTTCGAGAATTTATCACCACCGTGGACGTTAACCCGTGGACCCCGGCTTACTTTGATTCTCCGCTCGGAACCATTTCTTGCGAGTATTGATTCGACTTCGACAGTCATTTGTTGCAGGCATTAGTCTTTTAGACGTCGCTGGATAAAGCTGGCCAGCGTTGTACAGAAAGCAAATCTTCGACCATGTTCGTCGTGTTTCGACAATGACTGACCGATTGCTCGACACATTTTTCAACGCGGCCATCGAATTCCGGAAGGTCGATTTTCGATAAATTGACCGGAACAGAAAACGACCTGTCGGTGGTGGGCGCGTTTCGCGAAACGCGGGGATTTGAATGTAAAGGATTGAATGACTGTTTCGATCTTTCGTGGATCGCGATCGCAGTGGTTAACACATCGTCCAGGTTCGATTTAACTTCTACTACGCTGTCGATCATTCCAAGTTCACCTCGAACATCGTTGGAGTTGTTCTACTGCTTCCGCAGTCTTTCGATCCATTCGTGGAGTTCGACTCGTTCTCAGACTTTTCTTCAGGGATGAATAAGAGTTACGATAAGCCAAACGAGGGATGTCAGGGGTCGAATATTAATGTCGAAGTTAGAATATTCATTCGCAATAAAAAAAATCATAAACCTTTGAAAACTTACATCATTTTCCCTTGTCACGAGACATAACGATCGATTCGAACGATCGCAATGCTATATTTGAAAGGGGACAAAGCCGCGCGTGGGGCTCGATAAAACGAATACTCGCAATCAATCCGATTAGACGACCTTGACTCACTCTTTGTTTCATTAAATATGCAGCATGCACGGGCGTATTGTTACGCGGAAAAATGCTCCAGTTTTCGAGGCAACGAGTCGATCACCATTGACCACCCCGAAGCAACAGACGGCTGCCAGTCACTTTGCTGACAATCGATGCGTTAACAGTCAATTATTCTTGGCGCGTGTCACAGCATCGATCGATCCCCCCCCCCCCCCTTACATCCTTTTTCTCCGTTTTTGACCCCGAATCCCTGCCACCCCGGGCCCGCCTCTTTGCAAACATTCATCGGCAGCCACGCAACGATGAAATTGCATTTTGATTCTCGCCGCCCCCTTCTGCCGTTTCCGGATGCGGGACGTTAATTAAAATAATTGATAGTATCAGCTGTCTTTGACCTTTGCGCTGGTGTGCGGCTAGCCCATGACGTTCGGTTTATCGTGTGTATCGTAGACAGACGCGCTGTCGAATAAAATGCTGGTATCTGTCCTCGTATTTACACGCGCGATCATCCCCGTTCGCGAATTTGATCGACGACCGATCGAATATTATACTGCTTCGCGCGCAATTAGATCGTTGATTAACGAAGGCGACGATTAATTGATGGAACTGATAGCGACCCCCCCCCCCCTCCCGGTTCTCGCTTTTCTTTAATTACTTTTTATCGTTCGTTGGAGCTGGCTTTAATTCCATTAAAAACGCTTGTAGTAAATTTTACAACGCTATTACGAAAATTAATAGAGTTGGTAATATAGAAGCATGCGACAGCTTTCGGAATGATCCGAGAAACGAATTTTGAAGGCATTATCTCTGCGTATTCACATGTTTCTCTCCATACCTTAAAGGACAAGACTAATTTGAAAATAGAAATGACACCCACATCTACGTTCCAGCCATTCGATGGAATGTCTTTATTACATAGCTCGTCCGGGAGTATTGCACGTTCAGGAATTTCTTCGTTTTTCGCGATAACGATGGCCCGTAGAATACCGGATGCTGTTCAACGACGCTGGCTGATAAAGCCACCCGTAGCGATGTAATTAAAACGCTATACGAGCGTTACCTTTAATAGGAAAACGAAAATTAATTAACAGTAAGATATTGCGAGTGGAAATTCCGACTGGTACAGCCGCCCCGATGAAAATGTTTAATTCATCTGCCGTTTCTTTAAAGAATCATTAAACCCTAATGAACGTTTATTGTTTTCAATCGGTAGAGTCCGGCATTCGATCGAAAAAGGATCATTAAAGGCACGATCGACGTCCAATTTTTATATTATACAAGATTGGTTTATGTCCTCGTCCAAGTAGTTTTCTTTCTCGATCAGATTACCGTATCCTATTATCGCAATTAACCAGTCATGATCCAATTATTAAACTCTCCCTTGTTCTGTGTTCCGTCGACTTTCCTCCGGATTAACCGGAATTTGTCTTATTTCCGTTTCAGTCTCCGTCCCGCGTCTTCGTCGTTCTTTTAAACCCTCTTGATATTTCCAAGGCTAACCTTTACCATCGGAAGGAACACTAATTAATGCTCCTCTTTCTTTTTCATTTTCTCACGTACGCGCTAGGGTGAACAATTCTCGATTCCCGTTCGGAGTTTCACAGAATCGATAAACTTTTTTATAGCTTAAGCAGACGAGCAGATTTCTTCGTCATCGCTACGGTTTCTCATTGCTTACCGAAACGTACGGTTCATCGTAACTTTTAGTGCCCCGTCAAGCTTTTTTCTGTTTCCCTCTTACCAACGGGAACGCTCTCGGTAGTCTCAGAATTTTACGGTTAAGCAATAATTCACATCCGTTCTGTCACCCGTCGTCCGCCATGCCAGACATTTTATTTTTTCATTTTCCCCTGTACGCGCGAGCGAGGCGCGTTTACTAATTCAAAACTTCTTGAAAGCCACAAGTATCGCTGAAATCTTACACGGAGAGACGAGTAATGAATATGCAGACAAAAGAAGTAGGGCGGTGCGTGGCGAAAAGACATTGACATAAGTATCCGAACATATTCATCAAAAGCCGCGCTTTCAACGTTACAGTTAAAAGGGAGTTCAAAGAAGCCAAATGTAAAGGTAAGAAAGCACCATGTTGTCGGTCCTGGTCTCGCAGTGTTTGATTTGCGTTTGTAACCTCGCGAACGCTCTGCAGTAATCTCTGCTTGGACATCATAGTTTTAAAAACTACTTTTTCCGACAGTGTATAATTAATGACGATTTATCGTACAAATATCATAATATTAAATCGACGTTTTTAAGCGTCTCTTTAAACGGATTTGTCCGACCCTATTGTGAAGCAAACTCATGTTTATTAACCGAACGTTCGTGTCTATGACTTTTGTTTACTCTACGTTCGTGTATAATTTCACGAACCTGCCATTGAGTATTTTGCATACGATCCCAGTTACATTTGTAATACGATGAGATCGTAAACGGGAGAAGCTCTAGTTGTGTTTGCATTCGTACGCAGCGTGTATTGATTCGGACGATGAAATTTTATTCACAGCTGCGGTCGGATACTGCGGTCTGCATCTGTTGTTGTTAATATACACGTTTCCCATATTGTGCCACGTACCTATCATACGCCATTGGACAAACACATTAATTCATTTGCGCGCTTAGAATCTGTTATTTAATTAGCCATTTGTATTTAACTCGTCACCGTGATGTAACTGGTTTTTCAATGCATTACGCGGTACCCCGGAGAATCTATCGACAACGATAATTCAATAATCATGATAAATATGCGTTTAATATCGATGGAAGTACGGTTAACTTCCAATATTGTTACTCGGACGTATCAGTCGCCGGATATTACGAATTACTACGGCTCACGAATTCGGTGTCGCTTTTTACCATCGATTAACGTAGAAGCGAAAACTTTGAATAAATAATTTTAGTAAATGATATACACAGATTTTAAATCTGGCTCTATCGACGATTTTGCAATTCGAATTGCTGGATCAATTCGAACCTATAGCGTTTTCACTTGTAAAATATTTCAAACTATCATTTCATTTGAATGTTAAAATATCACCTATTCTTTTCTTGTTTTATTTAATTTTTGCTTTTAAAAAGGGTGTCACCTTTTCTTCCACCGAATGTAACATATCATTCTACGTCGCTTCGGCTGTTACGATAGTAGCGTTATAAAAGACGTAGTAATGAATTCCATCGGGTGGAGATGCTTCATCATAAAAGTTGCTAACAGCTTAATTAGAAGGGAACGGGCCAATTTGTGGTAAGTGGTAAGGTCAAGGAAATGTGATCCGCCAGCACGTCTAATCGTTCGGTTTTAATCAAACTACACCCAACGCGGCTACGGTATAATCAGGACAAAAATTGACTCGTTAATTTTAATTATTTCGTCGTAGCCAGCGTGTACGTGAATTTCCTCTGCAGGCAATCGATCGTCGTCGAGGAGTTCATTTGCTCAGATCGTTATCTCAAACTGCTAGCAACTAATTTTACCCCTCTGACCGTTGTATCTCTTCACTTTCACCCTCTCGCGTTGTCACAAAGTGCAGCGACGAGAGACACAGCGACCGCGTGCTTCGAAACAACGTGGAAATAAATTTATATCGCAGACTCGAAGATTCGACCGGAGCGTGAAAAAGATCAGATCGAATTTTTAATTTCCTCGGCGACTGCGTTGTATTGTTTATACAATACTTTTGCATACTATAATTCTGGGAATAAATATCTGTTTATTCTTTGACATCTAACGAACTCGTAAGTGCGTTAATATTAAAAGATGTTGTTCATAGTTTGACTATATTGACGAATGTGTCCATATTTTATTGTGATGAAATAAAAAATTCGAAACGGTCGCTTTGCTGCACCAAAACCCACACTGCAATTTTTCATTTTAACAAGTAATCAACTATTGCTTCCAAAGACTAATATTTGACAATGGCTGCAGGCTGCATAACAGAATTAATCGACTAACGGCGTACAACCTATTTCCTATCGACCGAAGGACTCGTGAAATATTCATTTCACGTTTTGGCATTAAATTGTCAGCGTGGAACCATAAACGCGAGCGTGGCCGCTGCCCGTTATTATAGCTGATTAGTTAAATAACATTATTAACGTTCATCAAGTCGTCAAATAATGGAGTATACCTATTGTGGCGACTGTTTACTAATTTGGATCATTAACGAGATCTGTGACACGTGTATCGCAATAAATGTTTCAATATACCGTTTGCGCCGCGAATGTTTTGAACGTTATACTTAATATCGCCGTGTTCCTCGTGCGCCACGATTTGTCACGGCTTATTTCGATAATTAGCTTGTTCGTTTATTTCCCGGATTTCGATAACGATACTTAAAAGGAAAAATTTAATTCCTCTAGTAGCGAGGATGAAATTTTCACGTTCATCGTGGACCTCGGTTCGATTCAAAATACTCAGTTGGCCTACTAAATTTATTTCATTATAATCAGTTTAAACGATGGAAAGTTCTCTGAGTAAATAAAATACCCAATAATTTAGTGCGTAGATTCAGCTTAACATTCTCAAGTATTTAACTGTAATTTTGAATCGTCTCGCGTAGCACACTCTGTGAGGGTGTTCCAGCTGAGCGATGGCAGCGAGTTAAATAACAAGTGTCGCACAAACAATGTCTGTAGCAATATTTTGCGAGCGTTTCCGTTGTCAGCGATTAAACGTAAAAGTTGCGTAGCGATAACAGATGGGTTAGATATCGTGTACAAGTATGAAATCGATAGGTACTCGCGAATACATATTGAACCTGATCCCGGGCGCTAGGTGTAACGCGTTTTCTGTTTGCCTAGGCAATGATTCAGCCCCGGTAGGGCCGGCGTTCCTCGGATCGTAGATAACCAATAGAAATGACTGGCTTCACGAGCTTCCACCAGCCTCGCGGCATGCAAAGCAGGGAAACGATTGTCATTCAGCGACGGTGCGCCCGCTGTAATACTATCTCGCCCGGTTACACGTCCGCCCTTTTCCGCGGCGCTTTCTCAAGATTTAGTCGCGCTTTGTTCCCGTCGAGAATACATTTTTTCCTTCCGTTTGCCGGATAAGGGAGATACCGAGGACCGCGAGAGTCTTCCGGGACAGGCGGACGCACAGTTTTAGGAGGACTGCGTGCGACGGAACCGTAGGCTCGACTCTCTGCTCGCTTAAAATGCGACAAGTACGAAACGGGGGATCGTCATTTCTCGACTTTATCGTCGCCACCGCGTTAAGATAAGAACGGATGAATGAAAACGGGGCTAAGCAGCGGCGCGAAGCGCAATTTGTCGAAATAACTTCGCACCACCTCCGCCGTGAAACTACTGCAAAAGTATTCTTAACCGTTGGTCTGCTCTGTTACGGCCCCCCGTGTTTCTCCAAAATGAGATACCTGTAGTTACGTTTGACTCGTGGACGCTAAGAAGATGTTCGATAACTGGGAGAAACGGCACCTGGTCACCGAATTGGAACCACGCGCAAGAATTTTATTTTTAAATTAAAGAGATTTTGTTTCCTCGTCGGGCACGGAATACGAAATACTACCATATTTAATTTTAATTACAGGAGTATTTTGCCCTAGCGCGATTAAACGCAAAGCTCCAGGATATTCTTAAACTGATCCTATGTATTTTAATTACGAAAGCGTTCGAAGCTGTCTTTGGTCGTGATCTTCATCAGACGGAAATGGGGGCGAGATCCTTGCCGCGCTATATTCTGTGCATTCCCCGGATTTTTCCTCTTGAAATAAGAAGGAAGAATCTCTCTCTAAACGAGATTCCCTAAAATCCCCTCAAATTTCCCCTAACCATTCCGTGCTTATGAAATCAAGCGTGAAGAGAGCGTTTTCCGGGCGGGTTTGCGCGACTCTGGGATGCTGCAACAGCGTCGGATAAATCAAGAGCAGAGGTTGCCAGGAAACACGTAGAACGCGCGGGTTTCATTGTCCTACTTGTCACGTTTATAAATACGCATATGTTCCGTTGCGGTGGTATGCATACACATTGAAGCGAACACCGGGTACGTGTTTAGCGTAGGTGGATACCTTTCCTGCCGTCTCGCCTAGCCGGATTCCCAACTAATTTATACCGCGCCGCATTAATATGAGCGTTATTCTATGAGAAATATATATTCCCGCGTACGTGTAGTTTAGTCAGCCAGCCGTATACGTTTTACACGCTCGCTTGCCGCATCGATCGGCTCGAATAATCGAGAAAACGTTGGGTTACAGATTGAAATAAATAATTCACGTTTAAATTTTCTAACGGCATAACACGACGTTGTAATAGAATTAATTTTGCGTCAAGGGGCAATATTAGTTTAAAATTATGTAGACTTCAAAGAATGTAATTCACCTTTGAAGAGGCAAAATCAACCCACAAAAGTGACGCTTCCTTGTGTGTTTGACTGTGTACGAGGAATGGATTTAGCGATGAAAGGGGTTGTAAAACTAACCAAGGGAGAAGCTCTTGCGCGTCGTGGACGGCGAGATGTACTGCACGTGTGTGTAACTTAACCGTCTGTTGTACGTAACACTAAAACGACTGGAGTTTCCGACTACCTAACAGGACCAACTGAGTTATTCTAACACGCGTGTGTACAGAATGGTCATCGTACTGGTTGCCACGATATTTGAACTACTTTTAAATTTTAAATTTACAGCCACGTAACGACGATTTTTATTTTAAATTAAACAAATTTTGTTCTGTTTGCAGATAGAAAAATATCTAAGATAGGAAGTAATTTAAACAAATTTTCTACGGCTTCACGAATTAATAGATCATAATATTTAAAAAAACTTAAAATGATATAAAACTATGTAAAATGGAATGGAATTCTAGTATGCGTATGCTACATTCTGTGAAATGAAACAAATATAAGAGCAAAATAATTAAACTGAAGAATGGAATATTTAATAGTTAAGTGTTACTATACGTTCATAAACTTGTTTCATCGTATACGTTTTATTCTGTTGTTTTTAAACCAGAACAGAACTAGCTGAACAACCAAATACAATGAAACGAAATGGAAGAGGACAATATAAAAAAAATGAATGTAAATGAAACTGCGGGGAATCAAACTAAATAAAAGTTTGATACGAATTTCTGGTTAACCTGTATAAATCTAGATGTATTTCACAGAGTTTTTCGGACCACAACATTTTGCATTGTTTGTACCTGGGGGGTGAATTTGCATTGCAAATGGTTTAAAGGCAATAGAAACCATAGTTCTATAGTGATGTGAATATCCAATGTAAACATTCAAAGTAGAAAAACCAGAAAGTTTCGAACGACGATACATATCAATTTCACAACTTTATGTTCGTGAAATATATTTGTCTTGTTCTTGATTTAAACAGAACCCCAAACACGACGTCGTTGCATTCTTATACTATCGCGTCTACTATGGATCATTTTGAATAAATCTTTCAATGTTATAA
The DNA here is from genome assembly GCF_051014445.1 of Colletes latitarsis. Classification (NCBI taxonomy): domain Eukaryota; kingdom Metazoa; phylum Arthropoda; class Insecta; order Hymenoptera; family Colletidae; genus Colletes; species Colletes latitarsis. The sequence continues at coordinate 49,009,147 of NC_135134.1, forward strand.
AATCTATTTGTCTGATTTAAATCAGATTGACAAAGTTAGAAATTCTCATTCAATCCCTATTTCGGATTTCATAGGTCAGATTTAATAGTAGTCTTGAGTTGAATCTCGACCTTTGCACTGTATATGCTAAACGCAAATTAAAGTACACTACGCTATTCAAACAGAACTGGAAAATGTAAATATTAACTTGTATGCGGTAACAATAATACGTTACTATTATTATTATTATAGTTACATTGGGTACTCGCCAAGATCTATATTTTTATCAACGATACAATTTTTGCACGTTTGTGGGTCTATGGACCGTAATTAATTCGTGTCACCAATTTTCCAAATTTTACCCAGCTATCTCCAGCCCATTGTCTCGTGGCGTGGTGGCAAACAGACAGACACAATTGTAAGTTTCATATCTAATTGCTTAGTATTTACTCCCGTTGTGTCGAGGCGCGATGATAAATAGACAACCCTATTCTGTTCTCTGATACATACGGAACAGAATAGCGGTGGTTTAATCAAAATCGGTTCAGTAGATTTTGAATTAACTCGAAACAAACAATCAAGCAAGCAAATAGACTGACGGACGAAAATTCTAAAAACGTGAGATTCGGTGATCCTACCTTGAGAGCGCCTAAAAATTTTACAATCGCGGAAAGGTGCGAGTCCGTAGATATGAGTAAACGAAAATGAATAATAACATCAATCTCCTATGATATTTGTAATTTATTTGAAGAGTTTCACGTGACGCAGAAGACCGCGTAGTCGCGTGAAAGTACGTGTCAAACGCAAATCAGTGCGGAAATTATATTCTGTATCGCAGACAGGTTGCGTAATTAGAGGGTAAACGAGAACAAGTTCGTCGCAGGACACCGTTCGTAACTGCACGCCACGTCGACAGACATTCGTGTGTGGTTGCAATTTCATGGGTTAACATCAATTATCATGCGTGGTCACGCAAATCGGCACCAAGTACTTTTCATATCTTCCGCGGTCGTTCTACACACGATTTAAACATCGTACGTATTCCGTATATTCGCATTCCTATCGATCGTTCTGACAGCGAACGAACACGCTCTCGCCTCATATCGGTTTTCAAGTGGGTCATTCGTGAACGTGACTTATTTACATGTGCATACTATAGTGATCGTTATTTATGTATACGCGATTAAAGATTAATCGGATACCGGATCGTTTATTCCGCGTTGTCCATTTCGCGACCGTAAACAATTAATCGTGCGTGGGATTTTACCGGATACCAGTTAATTTTTTATTTTCCCGTTCAGTCGATTTTTATTGCTTTTTTCACCCTCGAAATCACGGGAACGAAAAACAACCGACAATCATTTTTGTCGTGACGACGTTAAAATTGAACGTAAATCTTTTCCAATACCCTTTTCCGAACTTTTCGACCACGTTTACTTTTTTTTTTATTAGACGTGCGGTGAGTTTTGTTATTGTGTTGCAGCGTCAAACGGTTTTACGGACGGTGAACATTGCGCGTGTCCTGTCTCAACGACGCCCGAAGACCGAGAGCACTTCCGGGCGCGGCCATCTTAATCGAATACATCGCGTTTCCGCTCGGAAAAGGCACACAGGGTGTCGCGGTATCGTCGAAGGTCCGCTGTCCTTTACGAATTTACCTATTCAATTGAATTTCACGCTTAGGTACCTACGATCGGCTATTGTGCTCGATCTGTGACCCAAATTATCCTTCGCCTCGGAACCGAACGCGAATAGTTTCTGCTGCAGCTCGGACTAAATATCTCCGCGGACCTATCCCTGGCCGTGTCAAATCGTCGAGCACCCTCTTTTCGAAACTCGACCCACTTTAACCCACCGTTGGAGAGGATTTTGCGATTCATCTGAGCTCGAAACGACTCTCCCCCGGCAGTCGAAAGTCGCTATAATAGATTGACACCTAATCGACCCTGTCCGGGATTAAACGCGTCCTCCCGAAATTCGGCGAACTTTTGAGTGGACGGAGGGAGAGGAATCGACAATCGATAGCTAGGTACTGGAAAGAAATATTGTACAGGTCGAAGTACTTGAAAAGGAATGCTCGAATATCTCTGGCCGAGCTTGAAAATACGGTAATCTTGTCGGAGACAAATACGATAGAATAAGTATCGTTTTCGCTAAGACAACCGTTTAACGAAGATGGTTCGATTCTAGCCTGTATTCTGTATCGTAATCAAAAATTTTGTCGAGTGTGGACGTACTCGACACAATCTGTTGTCCAAGATATTAAAATACGGAAAAATTGTACGAGTTGAACGCACAAAAACCAACCAGAACGGTAAACCGAAATTAATTTACCCAGCAAAGGATTGATGTGGAATAATACATTCGCCGCTGTGTCTCTTTGAAGTATAAAATACAATTTAGCCGACCTGCAATGGCACATTGCGATCGGAGCAGTTGAAAATGTCAGATCTTTGATGTCGGCGCAGCATTGAAATTTGCGAGTATTATGCACGTCTCTGCTTCACGACTGTAAGATAGGAATATTTGTAAAATACCGTGTACTTTGGTTCAAGAATCGTTATGCGAAATCTTCATGGTAGAGTAGAGGTTTACAGGGTGTTGAAATCTGCACGTTCACTAAACTATATTCTACAGACGAGTGTCTCGCGTACCTAACTTCTCGAGTTACAGATAATTCTTTTATTCTTTACCCACTACGAGGGGGGATGAATCTTCGATTTTTTTTTTTAAATTTAAGGAGATTGGGTGAGAAACGATCGTCAGAATGGCGGTGCACACGAATCAACATGAAAGTCGATCCTCGGTCTGAATTTGGTTCGTTCAACCGGGGAGGAAAGGCTGGGTGAATCTGGTCATTCACGTGGGTGGTTGGAAGGCTCGCGGAAACGAAGAACGGAGGAAGAGCGATGGCCCGGCCGCGGCTCGTCACCGATGAAGAATAAATTCCAGGAATAGTACGTTCTGAAAAATGACGGCCCGAACAAATGGTGACATCCGTCGTGCCTAGGGGCATCGGCGAGTGCTCGTCTGCGGCGCATTGTCATTCCGTCCGAGTAACGATCCAATAAAAGGTGAGCACAAATCGTCACGACCAACTCGGAGAATAATGGCGGCCGATAGCAGTTCCTATCCACCGATATGCAAAGAGTCCTGGACACGTGTGCCCCAGTCTGTTTAACACGTTTAAACGGAACGATGTGGTACGCGAACGATTTCACCGCCATTCGGTTGCTCGCTTTATTTGGACGAATAATAGGGAGGACTGACACCGGCCCCGAAAATACACCCGAGGATGTTCATTAACGGGAAAAATATATGCGGGATGCTCTGTAATTCCTGACGCGAATGAAGCAATGGAACGGGGACGGTTCCACTTTTGAAGACATATCGGAACCCTGGATTCCCGTTCGTTTTATGCGAGTGTAAAACGGGCCAAATAAAATACGCCTCTCCTACGATTCTGCGTGTCTTAGAAGTTACGTTCTTTGCATCTGTCGATTATCAATAAATATTCGAAGCGATCTGGGTCAGGTATAAGGATTCCATGATAATTTAATTCAGAAAGAGCAACTGTGTTTCAAACAGTTGCTACATTAATCCGTAAAATAATAGACCAATCTTTATTCAAGGAGCCATGAATATTAAAAAGGAAGTTTCGATCGAGACTTGTTTCGGATATAGAACGAAGTTGCTCTTGAACGTTCGCGCGAAAGAATGGTTGGTAATCGCGTTAAATTTGTAACGAAGTTTGCGCAACCGAGGTACGAACTATAAAAATAAAGTAACGCTTAGGCGTACAGGACGATCGCGTTCCTTTTACGCGGAGCCCCCGTTTTCCATCTTCGCGCACGTGACACAGATAACTTTTAACGGGGCGCGCTTCGGTGTATACGCATCATGCCACTTAATCCCCCGTACGCGCGAGAAAACTCGTAATTAGTTTTCCATTCGAAGTCGTTCGCCGTAAAAATGTCGCGGACCGGTCGTTTCGCCGCGTGTAAACGTTACGTTGGACACGGAACGGGCTCTGTAGCAAATCGAACGGAAAATCGACGGAAAGGAGAGACGAAAACCGGGCTACGAGAACGCTGTTGTCACAGCGATGTTCGTTAATCCGTAACCCGACGATGACATTTCGAGCTACTCGAAACGCGAAGCGGTCCTGTCCGATTAGAGAACGCCACTCTATCGATGGAGAAGGACGAGAAATTGGTTTCACAGAGAATTCCATACGAAAAGTCGGGAAGTTAGGATTATTGGCAACAACGGGAGTCGATAAACGAATGATTCGCAAAAAATATAATTCCTGTAACGCAGGATGTTCCACTCAACTTGAACCGTTTGAATATTTCACGTGTTTTTGGCGATGGGAAAAGATGTCAGAGATGTTATCTGCTGTTGGAAAAGTTATAAAAATAAACCATTGTTCGATAATCTGTAAAATACTACATAATACGTTTGTGCTAAAAAAGGGTAGAATATTAACCTTGATAATACATTTCAACGAACTTTGAGGCCCGCCGATGTACCTTCGTAGCAAGGACCGGTTAAGGCAGCTCAATCTTTAAAACGATAATGATTACACCGATTCTAATTTTACTTTACCGGCTCTGGTAATTCGTTTTGAAATTTGTACGCAACAACAAAAGTTGAAAAGTGATACTGTTCGGTCGTTTTTGCGTTAGGAGCGGGACACGCGAGATCGTGAGGGTTTGATCATCGAATCTGGGAGAATAGACGGGTCGAAAGTTTTTGGGAAACGAGAGTTATTGGCACGGATAACGAACAGACGGTCGCGGGTACCCGAGAAGGGCGAACGGATGGCACGGACGAAGGGTGCACGTCGAACGAAGAGGGGCGCGTTTCTTGGGCGATCGATGGCGTCAAACAAGTCTCCGCCGCAATAATTTTTACACCCGCCGGCTTGTAATTACGAGTCATTAGTGGCTGGAGGAAATTTCACCAGGTGTCGGGGTTTCCGCAGGTGCGAGAACGAGACGGGGCCGGTGCGTTCCTCTAGCTTTTCCTTCGTTTTAATTAAGGCGGCTCCGCGGCCGAGTGTCGCGCGTGTAACGAGCATTCCGAAATTGATGCGTGTGTACGGCGACGGCTCTGTGCGGCTGCACGGAAAATTGGATCTGGAAAAGGCCTTAAATGTCGCTCGTGCAACGTAATTAAATCATATAACGAACTTTCAGTTTCCCCTCTTTTTCCTTTCTGTTTTCCATTTCTCGAATCGGTCGAATCCTATTCGCGACCACTAATTGCTCCGACTCTGCAGAAATTGGCGTTTTTTTTCCTGTTACGCGGACGCATTGATGATTTTAATTGGTCGGAGTCTACATTAATCATATCGGTGATACCGCAACTGTCATACTTGCTTAATTCGACCCGCGAAGTGCTTCTATTACTCTTTCGGGGTTACGTTCACTTAGAAGTTTTAAAGGAAACGATTAGTAATACATAGACAGTTTTGCAAACAAACGCCTCCCAACTTTGGAAAACGACCCCTTAACGAATTAATTTAATTAACGCGTGACGTTTCGACGCGATTAATCGTAGCGGTACCGGTTATCGCCGCATCATTTAATCAGGAAAGATTGTTCCGTTTCCTCTCGGCGCGTGTAATCGCGTAATCAAGCTTGCCACGAGGGTGCCTTCGGGGAGCTGTATCGTTCGATTTCGTCGCGGTAATCCAGCCGCGTCTTCCCGGAACTTTTCCACTTCCACTTCGCCGCTGTCGTCGTGTTTCACTTCTCCTCGCCTTAAAACATACTTTCGAGTGATATCGAGACTTTAATCCTCTGCTTCGCGCTCCATCGTGCCCAGAACGCCGCGGCTTCTTTTTGCTCGATCAACAGGGCGTGCTCGATCTTCGAACATGGACGAACTTTTGCAGGAAGTACTTTTTTTTTTTCTTTGATGAACAATCCTTCAGCAACCCTCTCCAGCTCCTTCCTCGACCTTCTTTCGTACGTTTTTCCCCTCGGGGAAAAAATCGTTTATTGCCGGGGCACCTGTTGGGCAATATCTAGCAACACCGAAAGCCCTTCCTCGTCTTTGCGTTCGGGAAATATATTTAATCGCGCCAAATCGATATTATTTTTGCTTGCTGATATTTTCTAAAACACGATCGTGGTAATACAACTGGGAAATTGGCGATTTTTCCTTTTTTTTTATACATTACAGTTCTGACTATTAAACAAAGCAATTTAATTTAAGATTTTTAATTTTCCGTTCTATTCTCGCTAATATTTTCATAATTGATGTTTCGAAGTTTATTTTATTTCACTTTTCGAACGAATTTCGGAACACACGACAATGCGGATACACGCATATAATTCCATGTACTTCATATTATATGGTATTTCCGAATTCTTTAACCGTACATTGAATTTTCCACTTTGCACACGTTCAACATCGAATTCGATTTATTTTCACGCCAGCCATTCATTCTTCGACGAAGGAAATGCACTTAATCTTGCAGTACTTGTTGTGTCCATTGGCGAAAGGAGAAAAAAGTGTCCGAAAACGTATCCGCAGCGGTATCAACTGCAATCAATGGGAAACTCAAGTCGAACGGTATGAAAAGGGGTCTTTCCATGATCGATCCAATTCTCAAAAGAACCCTGTTTACAAGTCCGTCCTTCGGTTTCACCGAATTCTCTGGCTCAGCGGTTTCTCCTGGTTCTTTTTCGTACTTCGTTCCAAGCAAATACGGTTTCTTCGCCTCTGCGATTTTGAAACAGAGCACCGCAGTTAATCACAGAACTAAATTTCCCAATGGTGTGCACTGAAAGACGCTATGCACACCGTTTCTCCACGACAAATTATTATTATTAACGCGAAATATGCAGTAATTTGGAGATAACAGTGCACGACCGACATCAATTGCTCTGCACGATTGAAAAGAAACGCGCATTCTATTTGTTTATTGTTTTGAAATTCAAAGAGTACAAGTATTTCGATTTGTGGAATCTACCGCGGTTTAGACAATGTCCGGTTAATCATTTCGAGAAAATTTTGTTTTCACTAGGAATTTCAATATGATCTTCTATGAGAAATGGTGTTCAAAAAGACATTTAACCCATACCAAAAGAAATGTTATCACCAAACTCGGAAACTATTCACTCGAGAAGAAAATATTTCAAACGCAAGTTGTGTATTTCTTATCTTCAATATGACTATCTAATTCTAATATTTGCCTTGTGTCTTGAATTTCAGTTTCCCGAAGTATAGTAATAAAATGAATAATTTTTGTAATTTATAGTCCTTCTAGACAACAGCCTAAGTTTGCTTGTACCTAAGTCCAGCACTATACGCGAACCTACGTCATATCACCTGGTTCCACACCTGTTACTCACCAGAGTTGTGTAAAGTGTAATCTACCGTGTAATTATGAACGACATAATTACCGTGTAGCACCGTGTAATTGCTGTGCGATTATTTTATAACCACAATTGTAAATTATTACTCGGATTAACACTGGTGAGTGACAGATACTTATTCTACCAACACTCAAGTAATTCCTTTAGAGATTTTTTCTAAGTCGATGAGCTATACGTTGTTCCTTCTATCGAAGACAACAGATTGATGGTACTTTCAGAGACTTCGAATTTAGATTGATGATGTTCTCCGTGATTGCTCGAGGGTTGATAGTATTTTCAACGATTAACCCTGACATTTTCCTACCGTTTACTTTTTATCAAGCGAAGGTAAATATCTTTGCGAGCGATACTTCACGCTTACTATGAAAATTTATTATATTATTTATTTTTTTGCGAGAGGTTAAAGCATTCCTACCGAACCAAGGCGCCTCGAGTTTCCAGTTAATTATCCTTTACAATGCAGCGAGACAATTCTCTGTTTCTAAAGACACGGACGTTAAAGCACTTCATTAAATGTCCCGCTCCATCGAAAGTAGTTCTTAGAAACCATTGTCATCCAATTTCCTGGCAATGATACTCATTCGCACACCTGTGCATAATGGAACACAGCATGTTCTGTTTTCATTCGTAGTAGGAGACGTGAAATAGCCTGATTTTTATTACTCGGCTCTTTTGCATGTGCATAAGAAATAATCAATAAAATTATTCTCGGTAGGAATATCTCTTTGTTAAGTTCTGAAATAGCAATTCGTTGAAACTAGGAACTCTTCAACTTATAAGAAACGTTACATAGATATTAAATTATCTACATTATTAGTCTCAATAAGATTTTCAAAATGCTAGTCGAGATTTACTAAAGCCAACGAAGAAAAGCAAGCAGCGAAATAAAGGCAAAGTGTCAGTCAGGATTATTATCGGAGAAACACCTGTTCCAGGCTGCGGAGAATCACAGCTGATGCATCTAACTCAGTTGCTTCGTGATCCTTGGCCCCTACCCAAAACAAACGCGAAAAAATAATCGCAACACTAAAAAGAATCGCAAACAAATTCATATTACTTGCAACTTATCAACGCGATTAGTATTCGCATTTCGCAACGCTACTGCAAACCGAGATTAATGTTTACACGCAACGCTACTCTGAAATGCAAACACGAAAAATCGATCGCGACTCTAAATGGAACTATATAATTGATGCAAATTATTTGCAACTTTAACTAGATACAGAAATAATTCGTACTTCGCAACGCTAATATCAAACCGCTATCAGATCTTATTCGCAATACTACTCTGAAAGGAAACGCGAAAAGCATTCATCATTCGCAACTCTAACAATAATTACAATATATTCATATTAGTCGCAACGCTATTCTAAAAGTAAACGCGATTGATATTTGTATTTCGCGACACTAATAAAATCGCGTATCAAATAATGCGCAACGCTAATTTTACTAATGATCCCAGGTGTCCATCTGAAAAACTACAACTACTACAACAAATACTACAACTACAATTACAAGCGAATATAGTGACATTAGTAGTAACAAAGAATGACTGTCCATCCTCATCCGAAGATGAAGATGAACAGCCATTTGTTGTAGCCCACTCTTGCGACAATTTGTCAGGACCTCTTCGGCACAAGGCCTTTTCTTTCTTTGGGCGGTCCTGCCCAAGCCTGAAACTTAATACTACGCTCAAGGTTTCGTGCAATACACAGTCCTCTAACAATTCTAGGAATCGTTATCGGAACAAGTGTGCAGAACCTCGAGCGGGACGAGCGATTCGGGGAGCCTACCGCGACAGAGAACGCGACCGCGACGAGCGTGTGATTTTCAAGAAACGAAACTAAAACCAAAACAAACGGTACAATCCGTTTGGACCGGCTAACGTTTCGACTCTTAAAATCGAACTACAGGAATAGGTCTGTCACGGAAATAAAATCTGTAACAGGTCTATCCTGACCCTACCTACTTACAACTAACACACATACCAGAAAGTTAAGCTACCTACCTACCTAACGCTATATTTAAAAAATTACAAAACGCATTCTCGCAAACAACCACTCCACGATTCTCACACATAATGTCCGGGCGCAAGAACCTAAACTAGAGAGGATTCCCCGGGGTTCCTCCGACACCCGAACATTGCAAACATTCACACTCTAAGGTACGTACCATTTACTGAAATCAACTGACAAAGGCTAATGGCCATTGCGTACTTCTATTATGTATATTACATTATTTTCATTTGATAGAATTTTTGTTGAAAATATGTTATTATATAAATGATCGTAATCAATCTTCATTCTATGTTTAAAAGCTAATGGTCATTTATATTTCATTAAATATGTTGTACCATGACCATATTGTATGCAAAAAATGAAATAGAATTTTTATTGTAAATTATAAGAAACTTTTAAAACGACGCAATTCCACAGCCTAACCACACACACACATATGTGGAAATTGCGTCGCGCACGATACACTAACCAAAGTCAGTTGCATGTGTATATGATTAGTAATTATAAACTAAGTCATCATGCCCATTGCCTTCACTCAGCCAAGTAGCACCTGGGCACTTGGGTGAGCTTAGGCAATGAACATGGAAAGATATCCTGAAAATCCTGAACTAGCAAAAATTGTTATTATGAATAATAGCGTGTAACGAACTAGTTTCTCTATTTTTTCTCATTTAATTTTAATATTAGAATTAATATTTAAAAGATGTTATTCCATAAAGAGAGTATACTGACTAAAATGTAATTATATAAGAGAAAAGATTTTAATCCAAATTTTAAAGTAAAGTAAATTACAGATAAAGTAAATTACTTTGAATATTTTAGATAAATTATTAAAGCAAATTAATTAGAATATGTAACCCTCGGACGATTCTGTCGTCAAAGCATATTTTGAAAACGTGAAAATAGTGCACAATGCATATTACTTTGATTCTAGAATCTATCCGTCGCGAAATGTCTTCTTGTACATTTTAATAAGTAAGGAAAGATTGGTATATTCGATACAAAGTCATCAAATTATAATAAGAATGGAACATATACAATTTGAAAAGCAATCAATATTGAAAATTATATTTAACATTCCCCATTACAGAGTGAATGTAATTATTCAATACTCTATCATATATATTGAATCATAAATATTCTTATCCAAAGTCATTTATCATATTAAAAATCGCGACGTACAAGAAAACCCTAACCTGAACTAGAAAATATAACAGTAAATGTTACTACTCACGGGTATGATTTATACCCGCGGTCACTATATTCGCCAAAAATACTAAGTATACAACTGGTCACCCGTGTTGATTCGGATATTTCATCCTACAACATGGTTAGGGACCAGAGGAAACAAAATAGCATGCGACTCACCCATTGTAGAATCCGGGCACCCGGACGACGATTTAGGTTAGGAGGAGTCACCAGCGAGGTCAGCAACGAAGTCAGCATCAATGTCAGCAGCGAAATCATCGTCGAGAATCTCTGGATCCACAAGTACGATGATCAGATGTCAGGATCTTGTAGAAAGAAAGAGTAAATGTTTTAACGAAAAGGTTTCTACCGTATTTGAAAACTTGATGTAGGAAAATTTGAATCAAATATCTTTTTTCTAGCGTACTTGGAATAAAATACGAAGGATACTTACATTTTTCGCACGTGGGCATCGCCAAATACTCTTTTTCGCGTAGATGCACGTTTCCTGTCGAAACGTGTTCACAAACTCTCAAAGCACTATGGCGTCGTGTCGGTTGAGTCTCCTTAGTTTGACCGTACTTGAGCGTAGTTGAGAGTCTCGTGTAGTATTTGTAATTACGGGCTCTAACAGAAATAAAACACACATTTGTTAACAGACACTTATTAATGTTGCATAAATGCATCGATGGAGAATGAGGACTGGAACAGAAACGGTTAAAAATGAAAAACGCGTTTGACCGTAGTTGAGCGTCCCATGTGTTTGAATTGTAATTACGGGCTTTAACAGTAATAAAACACAAATTTGTTAACCGACGCGTATTAATATTGTCTAAATGCATCGATGGAGAATGAGGAATAGAATAGAAACGGTTAAAAATAAAAAATGCGTACCTAATTAGACGCGAAGCTGTCAACGCACTTATCACACCACTTGCCACACGAAGAATGACGAACAGGATCGGACGCGTCTCCCGCGCGGGGAGTGGGGAGTGGGGCGAGAGAGTCACGTAGTCCGTCTCGACTCCCGATGTGTATCTTCGAAAGAAAAGTTAAACCTTATATCTCGAATAACTGAAAATAAATAAAGGAAATACATAAAATAAATATAATAAATACAAAAAGATATCAGACAAACAATTAATTAATGATTTATTATCTTTATACCCTTGTGACGTCACGATGCGAAGCAGCCAATCAGTGGCGCTGCTCGAACATCGAATATCGATATATTGCACGACGCGTAAATAACTAGATCGATTGAAATATATTAATTTTTAATCGAAATTATAATGAATGCTCTTGATATAAATTTTATTTAGGTTATTAACAGACGGAGAATATGTAGAGAGTACATAAAAACATTAATTTATATAAATAAAAATTGAATAAATATTGTGCTATAGTATTCTTGTACATTCTATAATATTTCTTAAAAGTAATTTTATTCTTACTATTGTAGCATTCGTAAGCCAGGATCAGTAAGTAATCCGAAACGCTTGCTATCTTTTGAACGCTTGGTTAGGTTGTGTTTATACTCTCGGTCGCCGGCATCTCGACTTCACCTTGGAGCTCGGCTCACGAATTTTTTGTTCGTGTCACACGAAACCTATTGCTTTACACATCTGCATTACGCATTGTCTGTGCCTTTAAACCGTGTGTTACGAAGAAATGTTACTGGTGACATCTTTTCCATACTTCGCCTATGCCAGTACTACAGATTTCTTACCATAAATCAAGTCCAATGTTATCGACACAGATTCAAGGTAGATTTTTATGTAAATCTAGTGAGAATTAAAATATATAAGTTCGGTAAATATATTATATAAAGAAGGAACATTTATATGAGAAAGTGATAGCAATTTAGATTGAAAGTTAATGTTTACACATTATATGTTTCTATGGTTAGAATTAATATATGTATTACAATCGATCTAGTTATTGGCGTGTCACACGATAGGCCGAGATTCGATGTTGAAGCAACGCCAATGATTGGCTGCTTCGCACTGTGTAGTCACAAGAGTATAAAGATGATAAATAATTAAGTAATATTAGCAGATGTGTAAGATTGTTTTTCGTGTGACACGAACAAAAAATTCGTGAGCCGAGCTCCAAGGTGAAGTCGAGATGCCGGCGACCGAGAGTATAAACACAACCTAACCAAGCGTTCAAAAGATAGCAAGCGTTTCGGATTACTTACTGATCCTGGCTTACGAATGCTACAATAGTAAGAATAAAATTACTTTTAAGAAATATTATAGAATGTACAAGAATACTATAGCACAATATTTATTCAATTTTTATTTATATAAATTAATGTTTTTATGTACTCTCTACATATTCTCCGTCTGTTAATAACCTAAATAAAATTTATATCAAGAGCATTCATTATAATTTCGATTAAAAATTAATATATTTCAATCGATCTAGTTATTTACGCGTCGTGCAATATATCGATATTCGATGTTCGAGCAGCGCCACTGATTGGCTGCTTCGCATCGTGACGTCACAAGGGTATAAAGATAATAAATCATTAATTAATTGTTTGTCTGATATCTTTTTGTATTTATTATATTTATTTTATGTATTTCCTTTATTTATTTTCAGTTATTCGAGATATAAGGTTTAACTTTTCTTTCGAAGATACACATCGGGAGTCGAGACGGACTACGTGACTCTCTCGCCCCACTCCCCACTCCCCGCGCGGGAGACGCGTCCGATCCTGTTCGTCATTCTTCGTGTGGCAAGTGGTGTGATAAGTGCGTTGACAGCTTCGCGTCTAATTAGGTACGCATTTTTTATTTTTAACCGTTTCTATTCTATTCCTCATTCTCCATCGATGCATTTAGACAATATTAATACGCGTCGGTTAACAAATTTGTGTTTTATTACTGTTAAAGCCCGTAATTACAATTCAAACACATGGGACGCTCAACTACGGTCAAACGCGTTTTTCATTTTTAACCGTTTCTGTTCCAGTCCTCATTCTCCATCGATGCATTTATGCAACATTAATAAGTGTCTGTTAACAAATGTGTGTTTTATTTCTGTTAGAGCCCGTAATTACAAATACTACACGAGACTCTCAACTACGCTCAAGTACGGTCAAACTAAGGAGACTCAACCGACACGACGCCATAGTGCTTTGAGAGTTTGTGAACACGTTTCGACAGGAAACGTGCATCTACGCGAAAAAGAGTATTTGGCGATGCCCACGTGCGAAAAATGTAAGTATCCTTCGTATTTTGTTCCAAGTACGCTAGAAAAAAGATATTTGATTCAAATTTTCCTACATCAAGTTTTCAAATACGGTAGAAACCTTTTCGTTAAAACATTTACTCTTTCTTTCTACAAGATCCTGACATCTGATCATCGTACTTGTGGATCCAGAGATTCTCGACGATGATTTCGCTGCTGACATTGATGCTGACTTCGTTGCTGATTTCGCTGGTGACTCCTCCTAACCTAAATCGTCGACCGGGTGCTTGGATTCTACAATGGGTGAGTCGCATGCTATTTTGTTTCCTCTGGTCCCCAACCATGTTGTAGGATGAAATATCCGAATCAACACGGGTGACCAGTTGTATACTTAGTATTTTTGGCGAATATAGTGACCGCGGGTATAAATCATACCCGTGAGTAGTAACATTTACTGTTATATTTTCTAGTTCAGGTTAGGGTTTTCTTGTACGTCGCGATTTTTAATATGATAAATGACTTTGGATAAGAATATTTATGATTCAATATATATGATAGAGTATTGAATAATTACATTCACTCTGTAATGGGGAATGTTAAATATAATTTTCAATATTGATTGCTTTTCAAATTGTATATGTTCCATTCTTATTATAATTTGATGACTTTGTATCGAATATACCAATCTTTCCTTACTTATTAAAATGTACAAGAAGACATTTCGCGACGGATAGATTCTAGAATCAAAGTAATATGCATTGTGCACTATTTTCACGTTTTCAAAATATGCTTTGACGACAGAATCGTCCGAGGGTTACATATTCTAATTAATTTGCTTTAATAATTTATCTAAAATATTCAAAGTAATTTACTTTATCTGTAATTTACTTTACTTTAAAATTTGGATTAAAATCTTTTCTCTTATATAATTACATTTTAGTCAGTATACTCTCTTTATGGAATAACATCTTTTAAATATTAATTCTAATATTAAAATTAAATGAGAAAAAATAGAGAAACTAGTTCGTTACACGCTATTATTCATAATAACAATTTTTGCTAGTTCAGGATTTTCAGGATATCTTTCCATGTTCATTGCCTAAGCTCACCCAAGTGCCCAGGTGCTACTTGGCTGAGTGAAGGCAATGGGCATGATGACTTAGTTTATAATTACTAATCATATACACATGCAACTGACTTTGGTTAGTGTATCGTGCGCGACGCAATTTCCACATATGTGTGTGTGTGGTTAGGCTGTGGAATTGCGTCGTTTTAAAAGTTTCTTATAATTTACAATAAAAATTCTATTTCATTTTTTGCATACAATATGGTCATGGTACAACATATTTAATGAAATATAAATGACCATTAGCTTTTAAACATAGAATGAAGATTGATTACGATCATTTATATAATAACATATTTTCAACAAAAATTCTATCAAATGAAAATAATGTAATATACATAATAGAAGTACGCAATGGCCATTAGCCTTTGTCAGTTGATTTCAGTAAATGGTACGTACCTTAGAGTGTGAATGTTTGCAATGTTCGGGTGTCGGAGGAACCCCGGGGAATCCTCTCTAGTTTAGGCTCTCGCGCCCGGACATTATGTGTGAGAACCGTGGAGTGGTTGTTTGCGAGAATGCGTTTTGTAATTTTTTAAATATAGCGTTAGGTAGGTAGGTAGCTTAACTTTCTGGTATGTGTGTTAGTTGTAAGTAGGTAGGGTCAGGATAGACCTGTTACAGATTTTATTTCCGTGACAGGCCTATTCCTGTAGTTCGATTTTACGAGTCGAAACGTTAGCCGGTCCAAACGGATTGTACCGTTTGTTTTGGTATTAGTTTCGATTCTTGAAAATCACACGCTCGTCGCGGTCGCGTTCTCTGTCGCGGTAGGCTCTCCGAATCGCTCGTCCCGCTCGAGGTTCTGCACACCTGTTCCGATAACGATTCCTAGAATTGTTAGACGACTGTGTATTGCACGAAACCTTGAGCGTAGTATTAAGTTTCAGGCTTGGGCAGGACCGCCCGAAGAAAGAAAAGGCCTTGTGCCGAAGAGGCCCTGACAAATTGTCGCAAGAGTGGGCTACAACAAATGGCTGTTCATCTTCATCTTCGGATGAGGATGGACAGTCATTCTTTGTTATTACTAATGTCACTATATTCACCTGTAATTGTAGTTGTAGTATTTGTTGTAGTAGTTGTAGTTTTTCAAATGGACATCTGGGATCATTAGTAAAATTAGCGTTGCGCATTATTTGATACGCGATTTTATTAGTGTCGCGAAATACAAATATCAATCGCGTTTACTTTTTGGATAGTATTGTGAATATTATAAACTTATCGCGATAACTTTTAGCGTTGCGAATTGAATATTTTCGCGTTTGCTTACAGAGTAGTGTCGCGTACGAACACTGATCGTGGTTTGTATTAAAGTTGCGAAAAATGAATATTATTCACGTAGCTTGTCTAGATAATGCTTATAATTTGTTTTATATTTAACTTTAGAGTTGCGAACGATAAGAATTTTTCGCGTTTTCTTTCAGAGTAGTGTTGCGTATAGTCACTGATTTCGGATTGCATTAGTGTCACGCAATGCGAATATTAATCGTGTTGCAAATTATATAAACATTTATACGATATACAGGGTGTTCGGCCACCCCTGGGAAAAATTTTAATGGGAGATTCTAGAGGCCAAAATAAGACGAAAATCAAGAATACCAATTTGTTGATGGTGGCTTTGTTAAGAAGTTATTAACAATTAAATTAAAAAATTTCAAATCGTTTTGGAAAAATTATTTTCGGTTGCGGGGCTCAATTACAATCATTCTTGGTGAATAGACATACCCCCGAAATCCTACGCACTTTCGAGAAAAAAATTCAGTAATGGCGGAACTTCAAACGTTAATAACTTCTTAACGAAGCCACCATCAACAAATTGGTATTCTTGATTTTCGTCTTATTTTGGCCTCTAGAATCTCCCATTAAAATTTTTCCCAGGGGTGGCCGAACACCCTGTATGCGATCTGGTTCTTCGTACAACACGAAATACGAAAAAAATTACAAATATAAAATCTTTCTTTATTGTGAAAAAATCAAAAAAGAGTATTTGGCGATGCCTAATAGATTTATGAGAACTTCATAATTGCGAAGTTTCATCAAAATTGGAGATTTACACCTCAGGATGGTCCCTTGTTACTATTTTTGGCGAATTTAGTGACCGCGAGAATTCGTGTAATTTCATTTCCTACCATAATAAGCATTCTGATCGCTTTCTATAGCCTGTTGGTATTGTTGCATGTGATACCGAAATTATAATGGACCGAAAAAATACATAGTTCGTAGCGAAGGTTGATAAAGTAATCGATTCTCGACATGGTTTATCAATTGTTTGAAATAACGTGTCGTCGACAAGTGATAGAGCGCTTTAAACGAGAGTTGGTGATGCGTTACGCATTTTGAATCAGGCGTGGTTGGAACTGATCGATTGAAAATCCATCCATTGAATATTGGAAATTACACTCACAATGTCAAAACACCCTACTATTGTATACCTCACTCCAGTGTCGGTCGAATTTAGATGAGGAATAAATATGCGCGAATTTCGAGAAAATCCACCACTACGTTTATACTTTTACAAGTTGTTTTAATTTACATTCTTAATAGCGTTCTTTGCTCTTTATACGTTGTAATATTCTTGCATTCTACTTTCTCGTACATTTAGAAATCACATTCTCACGATTTCAATTCATAAGTAATCGTATCGCGCCTGGAAATTTCCGGATCTTTTCAAATCGCAAGCTAATAGAAATTCTAATTAAATAGACGCGAAGGCGTGTCTCCTGCCGATCGGATCAAAGAATTGCGAAACCCATTTCCGCGAAAGGGCGCGAACCCGGCGAATCTCCGGTTGAAATAATTCCATCATGGTTGGCTCGGCGGGTCGTCGGTCTCGCGTTCGCGAATCTGCTTCCTTCTTTTCTTCTTTCTCGCGTTAACGCGTGCATGTGGTCGCGCGCGTACAGAGAAACCGTCTGCTCCCGTAATCATTATTTCAGCAGTTGAAACGTACGGTTGGCTGTGACGTTGACGTCGCAATTAAACGCGTATTATTGCTGCAAACAGAATGAAAACTCGACGGCGCCGTTTCACGACACGGCGAAACGCGTTTTCGTAATTTATGGATCCCTCGTATTCCTTTCGACGTTCTTTGTTTTGAGAAGTTGCCGGGGGTGGCTGAATCCGGGGACGGAAAAGGGCCGCGGAACAGGCCGCGCTTGTAACGATGGATCCTAATTAGCCCGCGGTAAACGAATAACGCTTAAACGGCCGTGTTATTGAGACCGCGACGAAAAGAGGACGGGTTCTATATTGCATCGTAGCGTGTCTTCTTACGACGAAACGTTCGACCCGAAGCTCGCAAAACTGACTTCTTCGCGGTCGTAAAACACCGGCGTGGCGCGTTACGAGTATCGCTGGCGCTAGATGCAACGCGAGGGCTGGTTTTACGTGGGAGCAAACTGTGCAACTCTTGCAAAAGATGCTCCGATAAAAGAAAAATTAAGGGAAACAAAATTTGTGTAGAAAACACGATCATCATACGCATCTGACGAGTCAATATTAATACAGTAGTGTTGATGCTGCCGTTTAAATTTAGAAAAATTTCGAATACCAGCCTGAAAATAAATTTTAAATTTTAAAGTTCTGATATCGGGTTAGTTTTTTACTTTTTGCCAGCTTTTGAGGATTCTATTCGATTGTGCGTCGACTTTGCGCGCAGAACGCGACGATTTCCTGTTTCAGGAGGCAACGCAAATAAAACGAACGAACGGACCGGCTGAAAGGCGACCCGCGGCATTTAATTTTTCCCGCTCGTTGCGTCCCGCGCAACCGTGGCCCTCTCAAACGGATAATACCGATTAATCCCGAGCAGCCAACGTTAAGTCGTTTTTCAGCGTTTATCAGTCTTGCATCTTTTATCAGGCCACGCTTTGTATCCAGGCTGTGCGCATCGCGTAACTTTATTGTATCGTCGTTAAAGATGATAAAACGATAACTGGTTCTCTGGCTTTCCTCTTTCCCGATTAAAGAACGATTAGCAAACGTTCGTTTCGTTTTTTTTTTTAGGAGAAATAGAGTCGGTTCTCGTTCCCGTAGATTTAAGGGGAAGATTTCCATTAAGAGCATTAAAATAATAGACTTCTTTTATTGGTGTCGCAGATGCAATATTCTGTGAAGGCTTTTAGTTTACTAGTCGATATTATTCAAAATATTCAGCTGACCTACTTAATATATTTTATTTGTTGGATCCATGCTCAAAAGCGTGCAGTACCTTAAACCAACCACGGGCAACGCCGAAATCGCGTTCCACTTATTCTGCTAATTTCGGCAGGCCACGCTATTATCGCGTTGCATTGAATTTTTAGAGTATCTAAACAGCAGAAACGTGAGCCAAGATTGCAACGTTGGCTTATGTATGGAACCACATTTCAAGGTATAACGCGCTTAAAATAGTTTCTGTATTTTCCTTAAATGTTCGCCTCTCTCGCAACTTGGAAGTTAATATACGAAAATATTCCCTCTTTCTCCGCTTATTTGAATTTAGTTCTTTCTTTAAAGTCTTCGAAAACCTGTCGCCTAGTATAATGGCTTGAACAGATTAGTTAAAGTGGGTGATAAGATAGGGCAAGGTTGAGGAAGTTTCATGCAGGACACGGAAGTTAAGACGATGCAGGTCGAGGTTAGGTTCGTAGAACACGGACGACACAGTGTTTACAGGCACGAGGGACGCCACGTTTGAGGCTGGGAAATTAAGGATAGATTACAAATACTATAAATTTTCCCGATGGAATATTCTCTACATTATTGCTAGGTGTTTAAACTATCGGTTCGTAAAATGAACGTTATTCGATTATTTTACGCCGTAAAGGTGGCGTAATCCCTTAAGACGTTTTTAGCGTCTATCAGTCTTGCATCTTTTATAGAGCCAGGCTTCGTATCGCAACCTTGCGCACCTCGTAATTTTATAGTCGGCGAAGATGATAAAACGATAACGGGTTTTGTACATTTTTTCACATGGAACGACGTTTAGCGAACGCTCGTTTAACGTTCCACGGCGCGTTCTTTTAGGAAAAACAGAGTGGTGGTTCCCACGGATTTAAGGACAAACGATCGGTAACGCGAACTTTGGAGAACGATTAGTGGAAAATAGATACGCTCCTCTTTTCCGTTTATTTATTAAAGCCGTTTTTCTTGCTTAATTCGAACCAGAGTTGTAAATTAATTTAAAAACACGAGACAGTATTGTTAAACTACCCCTTGTTTTGCCGTTTCTAATTCGTCGCGGATATATTTTCGTCGTTTCTGAGCTTTTCTCAGAATGATTGCGAAAGTATACTCGTAAAAATCACGGGCGAAATGAAAAAAAGGACGCGGGAAAAAATAATCCCGGAGACTTCAATCGCTCGCGAAGATGGAAGGGGAGACTGTTCGGCGTCGCGACGAAGACGCCTGTTTGTCCGACGTATGTATTTTTGTAAGGTGTTCCTATTGTCGGTGGGTATGCTCTTTGATCGGTCGGCCTGGTTACGACGGCGATGATGAAGGACTGATTACGGTGTACACAGTTGTTGGGGGTTGTAGGTTGAAGAGATGCGTGCGTGCTAGGGGATGAATACAACGAGAGAAAGGGTACGGGGCGAGAGACAGAGAATTACAAAAGAGCTGCGCGCAGCGAGCGGGAAAACAATGTGTGCGGAGCATGCGTGCTCGGTCTGCGAAATGAAAACCCAGGCTTGCAACGAGAGCACTTTGCGTGCGAGAAATTACCTCCGCGGATCAGGGAATCGAATACAGAGAAGAAGATGTACAGAGTGGCCTAGAATCAGATACAAACCGACGGAAGAAGGACATTCAGGAATTTTCTGAAACATTTTTTTTGCGTAGCCCGAAAGCCCGATCTTTTCGTTATTTAGAAAGAATTCAAAAATTAAAAGAAATGGTTTTTATCCGATAGGAAACATCATCTGTCTTTGTACACGAAGGAAAATATTAACTTTTTTGCGAAATAAATAATAGGCTACAGATTAGATCTCTTATCGAAGCACGAAAGTTCAGGAAAAAGAACATGTTTAACCTATGATATTCGTAAATTTCCTATTTGATCTACGTCGCGTTAAAATCACAAACGCAAATAGAGTAGCAAATATAGGGATCTAGCCAAGGCACACATTTACAGATTTGTGTACTGCGACTCGCATTGATATTCGGATAGCATGTTACTACGTGCGCTTTTGTTTTCTATAATCTTGATGTGGTCTTAACGGTACTTTTTTAACGATTTACAACACTCTGGATAAGAAAGAAAATTGTTTATTTAAAGCGTATAGTTTTCTCCATAATGCATACTAGAGGAAATAATGTCCAATGTTAGTATCGTAAAAATATTTGGACGCAAAATGTGAGTTTGGTACATTCGTTTCAATTTTGCTGAACCGCTCAGTATCGTTGTTTGTAAATAAAACCGTATACAAATATAAACTTTGCACGCGCATACAAATCTCGAAAGCACCATATTATTCGAAAGTGCGTTGATATCAAATGTATAAACAAGGACAATACACCACAAAACCGAAAATGGCTCTTTTCATGCTCAACAATGTTATTTGCAAAATCAACAATTTAGTCGACTGAAATAAGAGTATAAAATAGTATATATTAAGCAAAGGTATATTCACAGGGATCGAATCGACTCGATTCTTTATTAGAAATTCATTATAGAATTGTTTGAGGAAATCCATAGCAATTCTTTTACCTATTTATAAAAGAAATTTATATGCACGACAACGACGTACAAAGTACTAAGGTATTCGAATATTAATGCGAGTTATTCTTCGTAATAAAAAATCCATTGTTAGCAATTACCAAAGGACACGCCTCGAGCACAGTTCGAAGATAGGAATATTCAGTTCCCCAAATCGTTGACGTTCGAAGCATTAGCATGGGTTCGTGTACAAACAGGAAAAGGGAGGGCTACAGGATTCGTTCCGTACATTCATCGTGGACGTGTAACGACGCTTTCGTAACTGAAACTCGTGCGACGTTTTCATTCGACCAAACTCTCCAAGCAACAGTTTCGAACCATTATACGAAATACAGGAGAACGCTAGAACGAAGCGCAAGGGACGTACACGTTAGCAACACGGATATGTTATGGTTATACACGTAGTCGAGGGTCCTTCTGAACATCCTGCAGAAGCAGGATCGACGACCGGTCATTCGAAACTAAAATTAGGAGGTATCGTAAGCCTTATTAAACTACATATATCGGGGAACATTGTCAATATAGTGGAGCAATTTTTAAATATCCATATATTAAATCTGTTATTTTGGAAACTATTCAAATTTAG
Organism: Colletes latitarsis; assembly: GCF_051014445.1. Classification (NCBI taxonomy): domain Eukaryota; kingdom Metazoa; phylum Arthropoda; class Insecta; order Hymenoptera; family Colletidae; genus Colletes; species Colletes latitarsis. The sequence continues at coordinate 49,031,333 of NC_135134.1, forward strand.
TTAAAGTCTATTTACGTTTCAATTTATCACTTATTCAAAATAATGCTGAAAGGAACAAAAGATAATTAACATATTCAGCATTTTAATTTGTAAATCGAGAGTTTCGCGGGCCAGTGTGACTAACCTAGTTGGCTTTATGACAGCAACATCAGTCTTATTGTTAGTATACGTACAGAATACAATGACAAATATGAACCACACCCGTTGTTACGTTGAATTCGACTGGTATGCGAGGTTTCATTAATCTTCCCATCATACTAAATAACTTTTCAAGTATTTAAAAACAGTAATGATAAAATCACAAAAATTCTGGGAAATTAATTTCTATTCCTGGTGGATGAACAGGCTTAACTACTTTCGCGTAGACGCGTAGGACTAACTTGACGAGCGGAATAGTGTTTAATCCGATCAATAATTTACAATTATAATTACACCGTAGTAATAGTTGGGAAACTAGCCAGATTACAATTTCGTCCAACTCTGTTTACGAGCAGCGAGGTAACTTTCATCGCGAAGGCTCTTATTTTCGATACCGAGTCTCAAGAGTAAAACTCTCAAGTGGACACCAGGCATTAGTTGGCGCTTTTCCCAGCTATCACGGAAATAAGTTCCTCGCGAAGTCTGTCAGGTTGCAGCTCACGGTGCATTACCGGCGTATCACTATTCAATGCGACGAATCCTCTTCAGCCTCGGTTACAGACGCGAGATATCGCGTCGCCTCGGACCGTGGGCATAATGAAACTTTCACGAGCGTAATTAGCGCTCGGAGAAACGATGTGCACGGGGAAACTTTTAACGACGACTGTACACCGTAGGATTCTCCACGGACGGGCTGCGCGCGACAGCTGAGCTCTGCTTCAGTCACGGGTCGCTCCATTTCAAACTCTTTTCGACCCCCAACCTCCTCCAAGCTCTGCACCACCAGCGCGGTAACCCCCGCTGGAAAAGCCCTGGAAGCTCGATGGCATACTCAAGCGGATGGATCCAACCCTTCCCTTCCCTACATCCTTTCGATTTCTACCCTCTACGGTTATCGCATTCAAATCGCGGCTATTTTTTGACGATTTAAACAAACCGCTTCAATTTGCGCGGCTGGCTGCGAAACGCGAATTGTATCCCGTCGCCGAGCGTTGGAAAACCACCAGGATGTTTAAATGGCGAGAATTTTTCGCGCGTGCTGTCGAACTCGAAACGTGTCTCTGCTATGAAAAAAACGGAGTAGCTTCGCTCTTTCGCGGGGAGGGAAAAACGTAACCCGAGGCAAACTCGCGTCTGAAAGTCTTGTTAATTCGCGGGCGGAGAAGTCGCGTAGCGGTTTCGTTTGTCGCGAAACGAGGATTCGCGAGTCGCGCGTATGATGTAACGTTTACATTAAACGGGCATTTTGTTTTGTCATGAATTTTTATTGAAAATTACGCGACCTTTTCGACGCGGTGACGAACAAACGCGCGACTCTATCGATCTCTTCGCTGCGTGTAGCTTTCTAGTTTTTTTTTTTTGTAATTGTGTTTGGATTAACCCTTTGAGCGAAACTTTAGTCGACGCACCAGTTTTTCCTGGCTAGAGACATTCACATTTTTGTAAACAACAGTATAACGAATACTTAATAGTTGGATTATTTTTCTATAGCAATCAGAACCCAGTAAATAGTGGAGGGTGGATAACAGGAAGCGTCCGGGAAAGGTATCAGGAATCGCGAGGTGTCTTCCCGGGATGGAATTCTCTCGTTGATGAACGGATAAAAATTCCGTCTTCGCGTAACGTAATTCTCCGTTCGCTTGATCTTGGAAATTTTCGGGCAACGAGCCAATCGTTCTTTCGTCGCGATGTTAGCTTCTTCCTTACTTTAACGCACCCCGCCGCGGTACGCTCCGTTGTAACCCGCAAGTTCAACGAACTTCGCCGATATCTCCTGGCATGAATATCTAAACGTATTAATTAGCGACTCTGTCCTGAAAGTTTTGCCAGCTCGTCGTTCCGCATCTCGAACACGGAAGATAATATAACGAATGGTACCGACACTGGAGCTAAATAGTCACCGTTCGCGTTTCCGTTCCGAGCCTCGTTTCGATAGATTCGAACACTAAGTTTCGCATTGAACGTGACATTTTGTTGGCAATTGCATATCTCACACTGTATTTCTCATTTTTATAATACGTCATTTCTCGCTTAAAAATGTGTTTACATGTTACAAGAAATAAGAAATCCAATTCGCTGCCACGAATGTTACTATGATTGCACAAAATAATGGAGCACTGATTATAAATAAAATAAATTTAATTCCTGGTGAGTCAAAATATCCCCCAATTTTCAAATATTTTTAGTATAATATTTTAGAACAGATAATTGATCATGGCTTTTAGGTATTGGGGTCACAGGATATATTTATTTTACTTATACCAAGGATGATACGTATTTGCGCGCAGAGAAATTTATTTTCAACGCTTTTAAAGCCGTTTCGCCTATTATTTACGATGGAATTCAACTTGATCTTTTGCGAGCCACGCTTTTATGGCAGAAACTGAAGCGAAAATTCGTGATTGGTGGATCTCCCTTTCAATGGGAGGCTCGATTCGCTTGGTAGTCAACGCTGGTGACATTTTAAACTGAATTTTCGCATAGTCGGCTGTAATGTACTGTAGTACATCCAACGATTGAATAGAGGATCCGATACAGCGCACCACTCAATAATCGAATTTTCTGCGCCGAGTTCTCGTATCGCCGTCACTGATTTTCATCTCTTGCAATAATGTTTTGGAACTATTGGATGTAAAGAATGAGTCGAAACCACAGTCTGTTCCATTCATTCCGCTGCACGAATACTATTCAAGCGATACTATCTAAAGTTTATTTCTTTCTTTTTCATCTAAAGTAATTTGGAGTTTGCAGGGTCCTTGATGTTCTGACATTGTTAGAGTACTGTTTTCAATTTTAAAATCATCATTTTCTTAAATTACTACGTTTGTTCAGGTCTTATGTTGTATGCTCGTTACATTTCTACTTAAAAATTTCGAATTCTCGCGAGAATCGTCGACGGTAGACAACGTCGTTTAGACAACAGTCTTTGCGCGAAATATGGGCCCATCGAAGCGAATTTTGAACTCGTTACACCGATGCGTCGTTCGCGAAGACCGAATCGCCGGGGATGAAGGACGCGGACGAAATCCATTTTTCGCTCCGTTACTGCGTTTCACGGGCATAATTACGCACGCGGAGAGATAGGTATTAACGAACGCGCGCGCAGACGACGAAATCCGGTTGGAAACGCTGGTACAGCTGAAACCTAATCACGCGCGGCCGCCGAATTACATTCGAGCTTACAGACAACTGCGTTAAATGGAAATTGTAGGCTTCGAGGCCAGCAATCGCAATTGGGCCATTGTTTCGATTGCGTGCAGGCATTTTGGGTAACTGCGCTCTCGCGGATGCCGTCCCGCCGCCACGATATACATCATGAAATGCCGATACGAGCGCAGATACGTACCTGTCGCCGTATCGAAATAGTTTCCGAGCCTGTCGATTACGTTATTTAGATAGGATGCCGCGATACGCCGCCGATATCGTACTTCTATTAAACGAGTCCTCGGCGAAAACCGCGCGAAAACTAAGCCGACGAGGCTGCCAGTGTCACGCGGAATCGATATTTTTGCGCCGCTAGACGACGGTTTGTTAACACCCGTTTGGTCGCCGGCGATGCCGATATTTACGACGGATCCGCGAATGTCACTGTACGGGTCATAAATCACGAGTACTTCGGTCGGCTAGTATGCAATTGAGGCGAGCCGCGGTACAAAAATGAGAAAATGATGACGGGTAGTCGCTTCGTTCGTGGTTTATTAGCAAACTTATTCGCGGGGCCGTCCATGTTCGAGTAAAATCAATTGGTCGCTCGAAGCCAGTCACAGGCTACCCCCATTACTCCATTTCCTAACCCAAAAGAGGAAACAGAAGATGTGACCCCATCTGAGCTTTTTAAGACGACGATTAGATATAGTTATTCGGTAGTTTTAATGATATAAATACTTAAATTCAATCGTTTATCGTCTCGATACCGTTTAGATAAGAGCAAGAACGAATTTTTGTTTTAGGAAATAGCAAATTCACGGCGGGTATCGTAAATTTATACGGGCGTTTGTGAGAATTAAAACTGATGGGAAGCCATCTGTCGTGGAGGGTTGGAACTGCCGGCACAAGACGAGACCTCATTCTCAATTTATCTTTCGGGGGGTCTTCTGTGCCTATGCATCATCTTTCTCACTACATGACGCGCATCTGTCGTCGTAAACTCGTTACACGAATTTCACGTTCCGACAGTAGCACTCGTTGTGTTCTCGTAATTGCGACGATGTTGATACGCTATAATTAATTCTTCCCGCGATTCTCTTTTTCCTGCTCCCTGCCTTCTGTGATTAAGGAGCTCGCATCGGGTAGGGGACGTAAAATATTCATGCTTCATCGAAAATTTATTGTGGTGGAAACATACGTTCAAAAAGTTTACGCTCGTACGTGAACATCCATTACTTGTATAATAATAATATCGTTATTTTCAAGACTGCAAACCACCGGTGCCAGTGAAAAGATTCTTATCGATTTCGTTTAAATTCTTCAACCCGACGTAACCTCGGAAACAGCGACTGTGTTCCAAGAGTTTTCTTGGATTTTTCTTCTCCGTTGACATCGTTTCATGGACAACGAGCTCCACGGAACGGGAACAGTTTCATCGCGTAACGAACCCCACGGTGATTTCCATTGCGTTTTGTTTTATTTAATTCTTCACCATCAGCCACAGAGAAAGAAACTTAAATCCGGCACATTGTTCCGACGGGGTAAACACGCCGATCGCGTAATTGTCTTTCTTTCAAATACGCGTGGTGATCGAGCCATTTAACGTTGCCATTCGATATAGATTCCCTGTTCATTATGAAGCGTACGAGGAAGAGAGTCGTGCGATTGGAAATTAAACAGCGACGCCGGAAGTATATTTTATGCGCGATCAACTTTTTATCGCACATCCACTCAGACGCGTTAAAACAGCCTTTCGTTCGTACTCGTTAAACGGAACTGTACGATCCCTGTTCCATCGAGCAATCATTATTGTCAAATCGATTCATATACAGGCCATGAAAACCGTTTTTTCGAACTTTGTACCGAAACACAAAGATTTTTAGGGATTTATCGAATTGTGATTCCAAATAATTTCCAATAAATATAATAAGTATATAATTTAAAAAAAGAAACATTGGACATTTTTCGATTCAGAAGGGAGAAGAAAGTAATGGAGAAACACACCGATCTCGATAGTGTAGAATTTCGTTTGGGCGAGAGAAACAAATTCTTGGACGTTTGTAAAACGCGTGGCGTAGCTCGCGTAGCGAAGTAATCAATCGATCGGTCATAATCAATGGAATATCCGCGTCGCGTCGATTTGCTGGGGTCACGGCATGAAATATTACTCGTTTGCATGACGTTAATTAATTTACGAGTTAGAGGAGTGGGTGTGCTTAAATCGTTAGCGGCGGTGGCTGCGAAGACCGGCAGAGCCATTCTCTGGCATCGGTTAGGCTCGTTGACAAATTGTCCATTGTATCAGTCTGCGAGGGAGGGAGGGTATGGGTGCAACGATTGGAACCTGCGTGCTAGTCGGATTTACACGCGGAATTCCAGCTAGCTATACCCGCTGGGAACACAAAAGCACCGACGTTACCGATAGAATAGTACTGGGGTGGGCCGGAGAGGGTCAGGAGCGACAGAGGATACCGGAAATGGATAGCGCGATAAGCCTCTGATTGTGATCCAATAGATCGGCCAGGATCGTAGCGGAAAATTAATGACACCGTTGACTGTCGACGCCCCCCGAAACCTGGTTTTACACAACCTTTTTTTTTTATTTTTGCCGTTTTGTTTGCGTTTAGAAAAAAAAGAAAAAGTCTCCCAAACACTATACGGACCGAGTATTATTACTCCCCCGGGATAGATCCTCTTATTGCGTTTGTTTATTGAATGCAAGCCCTTTTAAGGGAACGAGCTTTCCGGTGTAAAAGAATGTTAACAGCGGGTTATCGTAAAGGCTGCTGCTGCTGCTGCGTTTTATGAAACGAGAAATAGAACGCTTTATGAAGGCGAGGAAAGAGATGTTATTAAACGATCGTATGCTCCAGTGATCTGTTTGATAAATTATTTAATACGTTCTTCGTATAGTACGTTGTTTTAACAAAGCATACGGATAATAATTTTGTCAACCGACGATTAATATTTGCTTAAAATCTGTTGTATTTAAAATTCTTTTGATAAATTTTAAAAAACAATATACTTAAGGGTTGAAAGGGAAATATATTTAACGGAAGAACGCTCGTAAAAATTTGTGCGCGAGTCGATTAAATGTATTACACGTAATCATTCTACAGAATAATTTTACCATTGATACACCGGGAAATTATTTGTTTTACCGGAACAGATGAGCAAAACCAGGCAAAAACGTCGACGATTTCTCTTTCAGACCTGCTTTTATCTTAATTAAACGTCACTATGACAGTATAACAACCGCGGCACGGCCATTCGTTCGCTCCCGGCGCGCATTCTTTCGAGTTGCAAAGTCATATCGCCATTTCGTTGTTGTTACCGATGTTGCAGGTGCAATTTCATGCAGGGTGGATAGCCGTGAGTGACGCTCGTGCAATAGACTCGTAATCTGTCGTACCAGTTGCGATTTTATTTAACGTAAAATCAGTTACGTGCCGTTTCCCGTACGAACGATCACGAATGTTCATGGTACGATTACAAATTTTTCGATCGATAGTTCGCTAGTTAAACATTGTTAAAATTAATGAACGCACCATGAATCTTGTAATACGATCGATAAAAATATTTTTAGTTTTGATTAAAAAGTACAGTAAAACTCCATTTGTTGAAACAAAATTTTACTCGGTGGCCGATTAACTGCACACCTGCCGAAAAGGTGTGTGATCGAATCCACTTATCTGAACGCGAACTCGTGTTATTGGAACGAAAAATCAATAGGTAGCGGAGAGAATTAATGAACTCCTATTATATGAACGATCCAGTTATATGAACTGTTTGTCCCCCGACAGGTTCAAATAAATGGAGTTCTATTGTACCTACTCATTCCCGGCTGCGAGGTTTGTTTACAGTTATAGAATTTGATTTATAAGTCGACTTTATCGCGCCCGTACCCTATTGTTTTTTAATTCCTTGTACCGTAGTAAGATTATTAAATAATTATCCATTGATATTCAAAATAGTTGGTATAACTTTTATACAAGTATTTCGGTTCCATGCGTAACCGTTTTGATTCCTGAAGTACGAAAATTTTAATGTTCGCGGAATAGCTGCGATTTGTCATAGCGCCACGGGTGCGGAAAGAAGACAAGGCAACTGTTGGAGAGGGAAACGAAAGGGTGAAGTTGACGACTCTCGTTCTATTCTTTAACCCCTTTCCCCTTTCAGCTCTTCCACTGCTGGTGTAAGAACAGCTTCTTTGCTTTAACGACTGTTTTCTGACCCTGTTGGTCCAACTTTCGGCATCACTTTCAACTGTCCAAAGCAGCGAGTTTTCTTTTACACTTTTGTTACCGCGAGCACATACGTACCCATTGTACCGGTAAAATTGATTTTGATTCTGGATATTGTTCGTACCTCGAATCATTTTTACGCTGCGATACCTCTCTGCTTGTTCTCGCACCTAAAACACGTGAAATTACACTACGGTACAGGAATTATTTTACCAGGAGCTACGAGTGTTTTCAAGAACTTCTCTCCATTATCAGAGGACTCTGAAACTGTTGCAAAATATTTTCACTGGTATACATTTAGCCTTCAGCGTTATCCTTATGAAGTTTATCCAGCTAATTCTTCGCAAAATAGTATTTTAATTTGATTAAAATTTGTCTGATTTGTCTGACCATTAGAACTCAGTCTCAGCTACCATCTGATAGGTTGTACATGACATTGGATGTACAATTTTTTCTTGAATCGCGTCCATTCCAAATTATTCGCTCTTCGGGGGTCAAATAAACGATGCTCGTAGCCGAGTGCCAATCAAGGGGTAAGGACTTGGGTTCGAAAAGACCCAGGACGAGGATTAATGCTACCCGACGATCGAGATTAACGACTCGCGTAATCGTCTAGGCGCGCAGTTCGAATAGAGAAATCGCGGATTTGTGTTCTAGGGAAATGGAGAATATATACGAGGCGGCGACTGCAACGTCACTGCGGTCTCGCGCAATGCAGCTTTGCGGTGCATGCCACGATGTATCGGATATCCGACCGTTAACGTTCGATAGATTCGCTGCCGCTGTGGCGCTGTAAAGTGTCTGTCGCTAATTAAACGTCGCCATGTTCGTCGACAATTTTCTACGAACGTCCGTCGATCTGTTCGTGACGTATCTATTCTATGCATGGAAACTCGGGCTCGTGAATGTTTCTTAATCTCGCGGGGACGCCCAGCGAAGTTGCCTCATTTGCTGTCCTTGAACATCGAAAAGTTTCATAAAAAAATATTGTTCAGATTTTACTAAAGAAAATTGAAAGGAACCGAACGAAACAAAGTGTAATTTATTTCTTCTTCTGCGTTAGTCTCTCAAGGCTGATCGAAGGATAGATTTGACTCTCTGGGAAGTAACGCACCCTTCGAGGAAAAGCTATTTTTCATAGCGAAGGATGACGTAAACTACTTACAAGATCTGTCGAAATAAAGAGCGTGTGTAACAAACCCTCATTTGTAACTGTTCTCGAAGTTTTCCCAGCGAGTTTCGGGGAAAACTTCCGAAGCCTTTGTTTCTGGATTCCTGGGCTTCCTCGTACAATTGATCAATAGGTAAGGGAGCGTGCGATACGATGGTGAGCGCATGAATGAGTACTTTATGAACAGAAACAGCCAGATAAAACTACGAATATTCTGTTAGACATAGTTCGGCTGTCTTGCGGTAATAACTGTAACGTCTTTTCAACTATGAAACCTGCAACGAGTTGCTGCTCAATTTCTCGGGGTTTTAAACTTTCGTTATAAAGCAAGTTTCTGTTAAAAAAACACGGCGGAGGTACGTGGTAAAAACGAAGTTACCTAATAACGAATATTAAGACTAACTAAAGTAAGTTATCTGTGCGTCGAAAAAATAATTGACGTTAACGAAGAAAAATTTCTGTATTTGTTGTATAAATACGGAATAATAATACGTAAAAATAACTTCTATTTGTTTGTTAAAAAATATCGAGGGTTTCGAGAAAAATCGGGGAGGACGCTTGTTTAGTATTTTTAGTTCACGTTCGGTTGACTTTTCTGAGCATAGAAAGAGTTATTGTAAATCACCCGGAGGATTTTAATCCTTTAATCTGGCACGAGCTCCGCGGGCGGCCGATTCTACATCCGTCCTGCGAAACCACCGAACAGAGGCTACGAAAGAACTGTAATTGTCGAGAAGTTTTCCACGCTTTGTGCAACCCAGAAAAGTTTCATCCCGAAACACACGCGTGTTTCTGTCGACATTGCGAACACGTATACGACCCCCGAGGCAAACTGATGTTACGAAATGTAACCTTGCTGCGTCTTGAAATCCGACGAAGTTTCGTACTTCGCAGCTGTCCTCGAACTAACGCAGCAAATATTATCCTCCGCGGAGAGGAACGATCCCGGAACAACGCGACGATTTTCAACGTAATCCCTTCCGAAGTACTTTAATCCCGCGATTAAAGATCTTAACGGGGCTCGATCAACATTTCTTGGAAACAAGGCTCAACACGCGCATGACGGGTACGCTACCACGGAACATGATTAAGCGAGATCAACTCCCGAAGGAAGACGCATACAGTCGCGAGCAAAAGTGTTTGCGAAATTTATGGTATTCCTATTAAAACATGGAATGCAATATTCAACGCACCCTTAGACATTTAATCTAATACGTTCAGAAGTTAGGTTTCTCGACGTCGCGATCCGATATCATAAATTTAAACGAAGAAAAAGGAAAATATGGGGTTGTGGGATTCGAATTAGAATAGCGTGTGAAATTCATACTGTTGAGGAAGTGAAGTGGAAGCAAAGTCTATGGGGACGTCAGGCGGGAAAAGCGGCCCTTTCACCTCGCCTCCACCCGAGGGATCTTTTCAAACTTGACGTGCCACGCGAACGTGTTGAACATACAAAACGTTTAGGAGGTACTAAGATAGAATTAAGTACGCGGTTACGATAAAATTATGTTATTTTGACGTGGCTATGAGTGCCTGGAATACGTATTTTTTCGAACATCTGTACGATTTTCGCTATAAGCGACTGTATGTCGCAAGAACAAATCGCGTACTTCGCCAACTGCATAAATAGAATAAACACAGCCGACAATACCGGGGTTAAGGCACAAGATTTTCCAGTTTGTTTCAACGAGTAGCTGAACTTTCGCCGGTACTTTTCCCCCGACATCGTGTATATACACGGCAATATCCGTGTAGACTTAACCTCGTTTGATTTATTCATTTCCATCGGTTTCGAACGCGAACACGAACACGAACGCGAACGTGAAGGGGTGCGGAACTATACTTGGGCCGAGGTCTTCCGCGCGGGGCGAAACCTCAAGTTTTCCTCTAAATCAGAGTGGTGCAGCCACAACAGAAGGGTCGTCGCGTTAAATGCAGTTTCCACTCTCTGATCTCCTTCCATTTCAGGGTAAAACCTTCGGAGAAAGAGCAGCGGATGGTGTGGGAGGTCGGAAGGTTGCCGGATAGAAAGGACGTAGACCGGTAGCGCGGAGATATACAGAATGTGTGTGCGCTTATGCCGAAATCTAAAGCAATCGACGCAATAAGCGAAACAATAGTGCTTACGAGCACGCCAACTTCGCGGCGGGCAACTTCGTCGGCTTGGTTTGGCATGGGGCTTCCTTATCTACCCTCGGCACCGAGTTATTTAAACTCTCGTATCTCTGCCAGTCCCCGTTCCCCGGTCTTTCTCTCCCTTCGAGCGGTTCGAGCCGCTTCGCGCGAGTACCAGCCACCTACGCTTCTGCTATCCTTCGGCTAATGGCTAATGATTATTGCCCGCCCGCTAGATTGCGAGTGTCTGGATAGCAACGTAGCACGAGCCACTGTAATAACGATGTTTTATTCACCGCGAGACGCTTGATAGACTCCCGTTGCCGAGTATTTTGTCAGAAATAATGGATCGGCGCGTGGCTGTATCGCTCCCGTTCTCGAGACAAGTAAACGAAACCGAGATACTGCCGAACAATCGCGGCGTTTAAAAATTACGCGGATTACGGTTTATCGGAGTCGCGGTAAATTTTAGTCGCTCTTCGTTGAAGCGTTTTAGAACGCTTGGAAAAAGATTTTAATCGCGACGTTAAAAATATATTATCCTGTTAAATGAAATAGAGCGTCGAGTTCGAGAGTAGTTCGAAATTTAATCATACTGCAGCCACTTCCGGACGATGGCAGACAAATGTGCGTTTCACGACATACTTGAAAGAGGGTACGATTTTCGGTTGTTCTCTTTAACGGAAAGTTTCGACGGCGGTAATCTAACTTGGCAATTTCTCATACGAACGTTATCAAAGACCGATTTAAATTCGCTAGTTGCCAGGGTTCTGTCATAAATTATGCAAAGTCCCCCCCGTCGAAAAGAAGTTGACTCCCAGAGGTCTCGAGGATGTAATCGCGACCATCCGGAGATCAAATCCGCCTTGATCCCGCCGGATAACGAGAATTTCCATCTCGTCGTGGCTAGGCGTAACAAGTTAACCGGGCAAATTTAATACCCGTTCCGTTCGATCTCACGCACCATGAGATCACGCGGTGCTTTTATCCGAATAAAATTCGAATAGACGGCGACGCGTCGGTTTACAAATGGCGCGCGGCCGCCTTGTTAGTGGTTCGAGGACGAAGTCTCGACTAGCGTCGATGAGGCGGAAGTCGAATTCCGAAAGGATCGTTCCGCCTAGATCCGACGCGGAATCGTTCAGCGTCGATTCACCGCTAGCGGATTTTATGGAGCGCGAGGGAAACGTTGAATTTCATTACGCGCGACGGTGCATCGCAGGGAACGCAACCGAGTTTCTTGTCGGCGAAATTAACGATAAGGAATTTTGGTTGTCGGAATCGACGCGTCGGGTCGGCCAGCACTTGTTAATTTCCCACGTTATGGCGTGTCGTTGGCGTGCCGGGGTACGTGTATAATATGCCGGTTTACGACGTGTTTATTAGAGTTAACCGTGTTGCGAATCCCCGTGTATGAGAATACCTGCTCGTACCGCATAAGCTGACAATTGCCGTGGCGGCAGGTGACAAGCAGTCATCGTGGTGCCGCCGCCGCCGACGAATCCACCATTACACCTCCAACCCCCCATATATATGAATGCGCGTTCTACGCGTCAGGAAATTTATGGTGTCGTCCGTCACCGACAGCGCATTTCGCTGGTGGCTAATTTCGCATCTGATTCCCGCATTAACGTCCACCGTTGCCCGGATCTCGCCTGGTTCGAACGCTTGTCCGAGAACGACACTTCGATCGTTCTTTGCCGATATTCATCCACCGATTGATTGCGACACCGCGATGACAACGTTCTTCGCGAGTGAAATGATCAATCTCGATCCTCCGGTATTTGTGCTGAAAATGCCAGAAGTAGAAAGTATCGTTTTAAACGCAATTAGATGGCTTCAAAATAATCGTCGTTTATAATTGTTTTGCTTTGCGACAAAAATTTTCGTTCCATTTTCTAATTGAGAGTTCGGTGAAAATGCATGAAAATTTACCTAGAGAAGTTTTCTTTATGGATTTGAATGGGATCGTTTTTAATCCCTTTGTTGCGACGCTCGTATAACGGGGAAAATAATAAAAACGTGCAGTTGAACTTCAATAATCCTGTGAAATTTCATCAAAATTGGTCGTTATAACTTTGGGTAGTTTCCTTGTTAGTTCGAAAGACGCGAAGATTCTCCCTCTAATTCTAAAAGCAAAGTATTTCATAGATGAATTCTATCTCTAAGACGATTTTGGAGGACTAAATATGGAGTAAGGTGGAGGCAGATAATTATCAATGGAAATTGCACGGCACCCGTGGGGACGTTGCACGAAGCAGTTCAGTCCTTTGTCCCAGGAAACTGATATATAAATTCTATCCTTTCTTGGTCTACGGACTTACGATGCGCCGGGTACCACTGCGAAGAACACGATTTAACTGTTTTTCTTGATAAACAGCTAAGGAAAGTTTACCTTTGGAAAATATATCTAAATCGATGTGTGAATAATAACGTTGAAAATAGGCGTAGGTTCAGAATAAAACTAACAGTCACTTCTATACTTAAATATTTCCATAGTGGTATTACTGGGATTATATAATATCATGCATTTATCCATTTAATTTTATCTCGATTTCCAAGCTTTGAGGAACCATTTCACTCGTTAAAATTTTGATTGGACATTCATAAAGAAATACGTAGCTCCGGTCACCTCGATATTGTCCCTTCTAGGTTGACTAAATTGACTGTTAATCTACCATTGCGGCTTAACGGGCTTATTGTGTAGAGAACAAAGGGTGCCTGTGCTACTTGCTTCTGCACAGTAGCGGACGTAACTCTGATAACGATACCAGAACCGTTAAAAATTAATTTCTACCTTGCGTGAAACACTTAGGTTTATGACACGCTAACTTTCTATTCATAACAGAAGCAACAATACTCTGCTGGAAGCAATGAAAATAAAGTCTTCTTTTAAGGATGTTTCCAACGAGTATCAAACAAATGCTAAACTAAATAACAATCTCTTCGATTTGAGAACAGAAAGAGGTCCATGACTGTGCTAAAATCTCGAGTAACTAAAAGATGATGTCTCGATGATTTTTTCGCTCCTAAATGCGTAATATAATTTGCGAACGACCCCTGCGATCGTCATAGCCAAAATTAGGTAGAATTAATTTTACGTTCCCTTGCAAATGATTCGGTTCTCCGGAATGTCGAGCAATATGGTCTCGTAACGAAATACGCGTTAGGTAATTGATTTTTCCGTCACTTGGAATGACAACCAATGGGCGCGCGCACGCTTTTGGTAGTTTAACGGAAATCGAAGGTGAAAGATAATGGAAGGGAAGCAACTAGTCGTCGTCCGCGAATCCACTCGTTTAGCTCATTTCCGTTTAACGCCGGGGCTTCCACGCTTCTTCTCGCGAGAAATTGAAATCCACGAGGCTGGGGATCTTGAGGTTGGGCGTCGATCCGCGTTACCGCGCCTTTTCTACGTAATTCCGACGCCTCTTCTTTCAGTTAAACGACCCCCGTGAATTCAGTTCGGTATTAGATATAGTCCCGGGGCGTGAAAAGGACGCAAAACCGTTTATTCCTGGTCGGTTGATGCTTTCATTAGGACTCAACGGCGAAACGCCGAGGATTGTGGACCGCGTATAGGAATTACCAGCAATTTAAAACGTTTCCCCGGATCTCGTATTCCTTTCAGAAATTAGTGGAAACTAATGAGACGTCGCGAGCACGGCTCCTCTGCGTTATTCAAAAACGAAACTCGCCTACAACGATGAAAGGATAATACGACGTATGGAGACGAATTATGTTGGGGAATTTCCGTGGAGTGCAGAGTCACTTGCACGTGCAGAGGATTTTTCACCGCATCTTTCGCATAACGTAAACCCGCGGATATGAAGTCGTACAATTTTGCGAAACATTTCTGAATCTCTGTTTTCAACAGATATGTTCGTATAGAATTTCTTCCCTCCGGTGTGGCGAGAAATTAAAAATTCCCTAGTTTTCCTTTCAATTTCTAACGTTTATCCTCAGCAACGAACCAACTTGGTATTGCTATAATCGTTGAGAATTATTCATGCATTATTGAGTAAGTTGATATCGTTGTAGAATCCTTTATAATTAATAGATAGCCTGTATCGATGAAATTGAAGCATTGCAAGTTAATTAGTTTGCGTGAAATTAATACGGCAACTATGATTCCGCGATTTCCCAGAATTATTAATCGTAATTGCGGGAGTAAGAAATAACAGGTGTAAATTAGAGAATTCCGATTCGACGATAGTAGCTATTAAAATAAAAGCACGAAGGATTTTTTTGGGAAACGACCATCACGAGTCGTTAGTCGATGTTCCAGACGTGGGCAAATATTTAATCAGTTCTGAAGGCGATACCGCGAATAGAAATAAATGCAAATGAAGCACCTGGTTGGCGGTCTTGTTACCCTTTGAAGCGTCGTACGTCGGTTACGTACGACGGACTGGGTGGTGCTCGCGGAAACGGCAAATCTGCACTCCTTGGCACAACTCGCTAACGGTCGTGCGTACAACCCGCAGTGGATTAGTTAGCGGAAAGCCGCGGCAGTATTTCGCCTAGGGATTTGCGTTTGGTCGCAATTAAATTACGCGACCTATCGACGGATAACGACGGCACAAAGAAATCGATTCTGCTAAGACGGGATTCAATTAACTCTGGATACCACCCTGACGCGTCTGAGCACAAAGTTTCGAAATTTCTATCAAAAATCATTACTGAACGAAATGGTCCAGTCCTCTGTTCAATTTTTAGCAAGTGAAAATATTTTGATTTCAATGTCTATAAAAAAGATCGAAAAATTGCTCTTTGCTTACCGAACAATCACCCATAAGTTTCACTCGGAAGAAATTAAGTTCGTCGTATAGAACCAGAATGATGATTTCTCAGCCCCCAAACGAAACTGAAACCGCGTATCGTCGGTATCGTCCTTAATAGTCGCGTGACTCAGCCTGTCGGCCCCGGGCGTCGAAATTGACAGAAATTCCAGCGCGATCTTGTCAGTGAGAAATCTAGATTGCCTTTCGTACTGTACATTACAACTCGATAGTCCGAATGTACGGGTGGTTTGCGTTAGTCCGTATCCTATTGGACAGCACGGCGGTGGCGGACGCAGTTTCCTTGTTCAGAAACTGAGCTGACGGCGTGCAATGTCCGATCCAATCTGCGCGTGTATGGTCCACGGCTAACGGATGCCAGCCTGGTCTGACCGCTTTAGTGTAGGTAGCATCGTCGTTACCCGCGATCTACATCCACGCGTAGGCGGACGCAAAGCCCAGTGTAACTATACGCGAGTGGATACAGCCGACCGAGAACGTTGTGTCCAGTGGTGGAGGACGGTGCCCGGAAGCCTCGCCAAAGGCGACAAGGGATGTACTCTGGCTAAATTGCGGCTGTTGCTTACGGGATATCTCATTTTTACTTAGCCCGAGTTGATATTTGTCGGGCCGCTTCATTTCCGTTTTTATCTCCACCGACACGCTCCAAGGTATTTTCGAGTGTAAGATTCTGTTTACATCCAATTACGGAAAGTTTCAGGCATATTCTAAAACTAGCAAAAAAGTATTAATAAACATCTTCAGAAACAGGCATTATACATCGTCACGACGCTTGGCAAAATGAAATACAATGGCGAGAAAAAATTGCGTATCAATGTTTTATAGGGGTCGTTGTAAAGTGTAAACCTGTATCTTCGAATTCATGATGGTTTTAGTGTACGTGGTATAGCACGGTTATGAACGACTCCAGGGTGAACTTATTGTTCTGTTTCTTACTAGACGTCCGTTTCAAAATGTCCTCCACCGTCGTATCTATGATGCTTGAACAATACTCAAGCGTTATATTTTCCTTTCAAGGCGTACTATAAGCTCCAGAGAAAGTACCAGGAAGTCGTATTGAAGTTGTAAAGATTACGTTTAAGTCTATGTACAGAAGGCGGTGAAAAGTCTATGTGTACGAAGTGCCTCATTATTGCGAACGGCTTTGAAGCAGACCTACTGTTCCGTTCCTAAGTTCTTATTAGAAAATTCAAATATCCGTTAAACAAGTTATCAAAAAACAACTATATTCACTCTGTATAATTTTCTTCTCTTTGTTCGATCGTTTACTTTTCCCCGTAAGGTCGTTCGCGACTCACGCAATATTGACAACGCGATTCGCCCTGCTTTTTGGATTTACAAATAACAAGGAGAACTACGAAAAGGATCGATATTTCACATGTAACGTGTAAAGGGTCGCACTCGTTGGTAGGTAATAAAGCACGAAGCGAGTCGAACGTTGCAACGTTTGGCAAATCGAGGTCACATCTTTGAAGAAAAATGCTCTTTCTATTTCAATTTGCGTAATAATCGCGTTTTCTTATCTCGAAACGCAAGATTTAAATTTGAAGCGCAATCGTAGACGCTTGAAAAAGCAACGTTTGTTTCTGTCTCTCCTTGGTAAAATCAATGTACGTCGGCATTTTGTTAATACATACGTGAAAGTTAACGGTAAAGATAATTATGTTGTAAACTAAGCTAGCTACGGTTTAGAAACTACTAACTCGAAGGTGGTTTCGTCAGGTGATATAATTTCGAAGTAATAGGAATCTCGGTACGGTGAAGGCTCACTGCTGAATCTGAGCTAGCAATAGGAATAGTTCGTCGTAACGGTATAAGCTTTTGTTGGATGGCGTGAACTGTGAGCTAAACGTTCCTAACTCCTGTTACTAGCAACTAGTAATTAAGCGAGGCGGTGCTGTGTGAAACGACCTATCCTCTGTTCCTCCCACCTTTCAACCCTCCCAAGGGTAAGAGAGTAAACCGTTCGTGTCCATGAATTTCGCGCTTGTTAAGTAAACATGCTCATCGACAACTTTTTCTCCCCCTCTGAAAAGTTTTATCGAAACAATCGGGAGCAAGTACCTTCTAGGGGTCGGTTAACTGGTTCGTATGGGTTACTGACTCTTAATATCATGGTTAAACGTGCAATGTCACGGTTATATCGCGTAATTGTTGCTCGTTCTTATTTACCCTACCGTGAATTGTAACATTAATTTCGTCAGAACTTCTGTTTACTCGGTTTGGCAATGTCCGAGTCGATTCGGGCAACGTACTGAAAATAATTACGAGTAAAACAACAGGAGAAATATAGAACGTCGAGCAGACATCTTTTTGCCTGTCTTTAGATAATCAAAAAGTGGAATTAAGATGAAATTGTGTTTCTGAGGCCAACTTTGATTTTGCATTTTCACGTATAGTTTTATTCGTATTTACGTCTTGAAAATCGAGGCAGGTCAGTAACGCTAAAGATTCGGCGAAACTGTCTCAATGTTTTCGTTTCAAGAACGTGCTCGGGCATAGAGAAGTAAGATTATTACGGTTTTTGAGGTTTACATGGTACGAAATGTTTACCAACCATTCTTTTCTGCCGTCCGGAATGGATGCTCGCTTGAATATTCCGGTGCCTCGTTTAATTTAACGCGAAAACGCATGCGGAATAGAGATATCAGAAATTTGGCCGCTACCCGGCAGAGTTTCTACATTCGAATAGATTCAAACGTAAATTGTAATATAATCCATGAGATATAATGCCGCTTTCCGTTGGCTCCGGTATTAATAACGCCTTAATTGGAAATTAGACCATGACACAGGTGTTCAACCTTATTTTCCGCGAGTAAAGGTTATACTATGTACGACACTGGCGTAATTCTCACAACTAATAACCGTCCTTGCAACACGGAGTGACAAAAGAAACGTTCGTTTATTAATATCCACCTTAGTAATTGGACTGCAGATGTTTGTGCAAATATTTATTTTTATGGGGAATCGATAACGAAATGAAAAAGATTGTTAGTATAATATTTTAGTAAATATCGAAACGAGAAACTAAATAGCGTTACTGAAGTAAATTTAAACGCGTTTCGATCAAGTCATACTGCGTCAAACATTCATTTTCCGCAAATAATTTAATCTTTACCGATAAACGTCATCGATCGACTGCTAACATAGAACTGCTAACATAGCGAACATAGAATAAATTATTACAATTTATTTTAACTTAAATTACAATCATAACTTAGCAAATAACGAAGGTTTCATTATTATTGCATATTTTCAATATAATTTTCGTGTATCATGTATTTTAGTTGCATATTTCAACATATTTTAGGTACATAAATATCCGCAGTTTAGTAATAATACACTTTTTCAAAAAGTACAGAGCCACGTAACGTCGTGTAAAATAAAAAATGATTGAGACCCGTCGACCTCCCGCCTGATAAAGCGTAATTTGCAACAAAATATATTCGTAACGTGACTTTATTGTATGCATGTACGTGCTTGAATATCTGCAGGTGAGCCTTATTCCGCCAGAGAAATGATTTAAAGCACATTGATTAAGAGCTTATATAAATCGTCTTTTCTAATTTAAATCAGCTTTCCGGACTTTAATCGCCACGAATGCCGGTTTGAATAACAAATTTATAATGGTCAATTCAAATAACTTCAAGCTGGAATATCTAAATCTTGGATTTCAAATGTATCAAACCACCATCGCACGACTTTCGTTAGCAATAGAACATACTTTGAAATCACGTTAGTATAATTGTTTCTCGTATCACCGTAAAAAATTCTACGTTCCTAATAATGACTTTTGCGTTTAACCGAACATTGAGAGACAGTGATAGGTATAGCCGGTGTTAAAAATAGTTACGTTCACTATTCCCAGTATAAGCTTGGTACAATATCGAGTGGTATAACTTCCATTCGAACGTACGTACGTGTATTTTGCTTCAGACAAGTTTGCGAGCAGTTGACCCTGTAGGACTCCAGACTATAGACTATTCATACCTAAATTGAAGTTATCAGTACATTATCGTAGTCTAGTTTACTTTTGAAAATACACTCTATACGTTTCAGAATTATTGATCGGTTTTGTATGCTGATACACGATACGCCTAGATTATTTCGACTCGATTCGTTCCTATGCTCTCGTAACTTGAGAAGCAAATACATACCTCTCGAGGAAAAATTTGTTTCTCGACTCCTACGTTCGCATCTCAAGTTTGAACATTTAACCCGGGAACACCCTGTATACCGTTGGACGTTCCACGAAGCTCCAGTTTTGCACGTTCGTCATGTCGACCTCGTGAAAGACGCGAACCCAAAAAGAGCCTCGAAAGTTTCGCGTGCATGGTACAACAGCCTGGTTGCGATTAGAAGCTTCAGGTGTAGTGGGGCATGGAAGGATAGGGGTGGTACGGTTAGGGGGGTGGGTCCCCTGCGGTGAAGCGGTGGCGGTTGGTTCGCCGGACGACCGCCGTTGGGGCGCTGCAGCCCGTTAGGACGTCAGTTCGCTATCGCGTCGCGACACGGTCGGATCTCGGTTCGTAACCGTCACGTACACACACGTACGCGTATACACGCGCGCATTGTACTCGACACAGGATATTTTTCGTCGGTGACCAGACGGTTATTTACCCGCGACGAGTAAGTCGTCGTCGTTACCGTGATCTATCGTGGGATGACATTGATCGCGAGGGCAGCGTTTACGAGCGCGCGAGAAGAAATCGGCAAAAGATTATCGTTCGATATATGATTCGCGGATGACAAGGGATCGCAAGGATTCGTCCGCGAGTGCGTGTCACGCGTGGTGCATCGTCGATCGATCGAACGACACCGATCTCGAGATCGGTGGTGAACTCGTGTACTACGTGCAATTCGAGAAACATTGGAGCGACGCGGATGTTCGGTTATCGAAACGACATTGTTATCGTATCTAGGAAGAAATGAGTGGTTTGTTCGGTGATTCCTCGGTGAACAGTTGTTGATAAATACTGTGGGAGATAGTGCGCGAGACGGTTCTTGGAAGACAGTTTCCGGAAGCTACGTTCGGACAGGCCTTTTCTCTCTCGAATGTTTTTGCCCCGTCCAGCGCGGTCGGGGGGGCACTGTTGACGGCGCGATCGAGAATCGAAAGCGCGTTGCGTACTCGTTTACAACGTAGCCGGGAACCGATTCGATTTTGCTATGCTCGCGCACGTACCTCGAATATGCGAGATACGCGTGCCGAGTTAATCGACGCACGTACGCGTAATCGTCGCGAGTCGCTATCAAGGGGCTTTCAATTAAATCTCCCGCGAGGAAGGTCAAGTGCGCCGTGCGAACGACATCCAGTTTTCAGTTTTAATTAAAACACCCCCGAGGACAACCATTATTGCGCTTGTGTTCGAAATTAATTAGCGACGGCAGAGACAGCGACCGCGACAGGTGAACAACGAAGATCGCGAAACGCGGACCGAGGTGGCCAGAAGGTGAAATCGAAGAAAGAACGTCGTCGAACCTCGACGTGACTGCACGACCGACGGGGGAGTGTTGTTTCGCGTACGAACGAATTCGATATATCGATCGCTAGGTAATCGTTACGAAATCAAAAGCAGAGAGAGAAAGAGAAAGAAAAACAGCATTGCAACCGGTATGCCTCGTGTGATCGAATTCGCGTGTGTGGCAAGTTAACGAGAGAGCTCGATCAGATTTTCCATTAAATGGTCGTTCGCGAGTGACAAATTGTGTCGTTGCGTGCGGAAGTGGCACGTAAGTCGTAGAAAAGGATAGGCGAGAGAAAAAGTGACCAGCTGGAGAAAAAGTTAGCAGCTTTTCAATCGCCCTAGCATCCACGACCGCCACGTCGAAGTGATGAAAGCGGCGTAGCAACGGCAAATAGGTAAGACGAACTATCGCGTCTTTCTTTTCGACGTGGCTCGATGCCAGACGATCGATGGGGGGACATTCATTGCCAATTTCTTTTTCACTTCGATTGCAACGGTACATCAAACTTGATCGCGCTACTCGACGTCGTTCCCTCTCGCGGCCGATGCTCCAATTTCGAAATGAAAGAAATGTTCCGTCCTCAGACGGCGTAACTTATAGACGTTCAAGATGAAAGGTTAAGTGTTGAGACATCTGTTTACCGGATCTTAGTACTTTCGCTTTCGTATATTACTACGTCAACTGCCTTGAAATTCGCATCGGTATACGAACTTTAGCATGACACAGGTTATTACGGAAAATCGATTTGTATCGTAACGACGAGTTGGACCAATTAATCGTTTCGTTCGATTTAGAACACAATGGCGGAGGAGTGACGCGTGTAAATATTTTTAAAACAATAGAACAACAGATATATTGAAGGAAGTTGTAGTATGATACGTATATCTATAGGAGTCGGAGACTCGAAACTTTCGTGTATGGTGAATTGGGACGGATAGATGTAGTTGAGAACGAGTGGAGGGTTGTCAGTGGTATTGTATGAGAGGGTTGCGAGACTCGAATTATATAGACGAGGTGGTAAACGAGTGGGCAATATTTGGTAGACAAAATTCAATTCTGTTCCTTTAGAAAGAATGTTTATAAAAAGAATTCGCATCGGTATATACGGTTTATCAAATAGGAAAACGGTTGTTCTGAAAATAAAAGCAAAAGATAAGCCCCGAGCTAATGTAATTAGTACATTAGCTCGGTTGATTTGCAACGAAATTAAATAACGTGCAATCTGATTTACTGGGAGAGAGAATGTTTCAGTGGGCATAACGCGAGAAATGATGAATCGGCAATTTGCGAGGATTAGTAATAAATGTGAAATGAACGCGCGACGCAAATTCGTTTCTACGCAATTTCGTGGCCGAATTTGCGGTATCGCTCGTCAAATAATGTTGGAACGTTTGTTTCGGGGTGCGAGCCGTTGTCTTTGTGTCGATAGTTGCCGGATGAGCGCATTGTCGTAGAAACGTTTGTTCAAAAGGTTAATTTGTGAACTGCCGGTTCGCGCGACCATCGGAACGCATTAGTGTTTCATTCGCAGCGGCGACGACGCGGCTGGAAACTGAAATTCGTCGGTTAATTTTACGTAGCTGCGTGAAAAACACGAAATTACCGAGCACCGGGCACGAATATCGCGGCAATTCTCTGGCTTGAAATGCGACAGACGCTAGATTACGACGCTGGCTGTTTGCTCGTTCTACTAAGGTAATTTAACGCTTCGTCGTAAGTTATGTTCAACGGTAGAAAAGTTGAGAACACATACAGGATTGCATTAATAACTTTCACGTATTTAAGGGAGAATGGGGTAACGACGATCAGTTAAGAAAGATTATTAATATCTTCGCCTCAGATTGCTGTTTTATTTTTCAATGCGTCGAATTATACGACGATTTTAAATTGTTTCCAATTTTTCAACCTCGATGCATTTCTAAAGCTTTTACGTCATTTCGAAAATCTGTTTCTTAAAGGTCTTCAAAATAGTTGATTGCTACATCCATCAGTTCATGAAGAATATGAAAGCAAATCGAATTCATGTTTATATTATCAGTCTATTCTTTACTTCAGATTACGAAGTACTAAGTCGATACGCCAATTTTCCGAAAATCTTGGAATTGTTAAATCTGCAAGTAGTACCAAGAAGTCCTGACAGTTGCTTCTTTTCCGTGAAGAATAATAATATTAATAATTCAACTGCATAAATCGTATATGATATTGACTTGTTTCTTGGTAAACAGGATTATTTTAGACGATCCGTGCTTCAATAAAAATATTCTTTGCATATCTTTATTATTTAATTATACCGGTCATAAAAATAGTTTTACGTCGATACTTGTTAATTTTGCTTTTCTTTAAATCAGTTTTCTAATAGCAGGCGCAATTCTGTTCGCACTTGTATCATATTTTCGTAATTGATTATTGCACCCAATGGGTTTCTTTCGTCAATAACAATAAAAACAGAAGGAAAAGTCAAATGACGAAGCACGAGAGTGCGAGCAAGAAGATTGCGGGATTAAGTGCTCTGTAGGAGCAGTTAAGGAATTAGAGTTCCTTAACTTTGAATGTTACAAAAAGTACACTCTTATCTCTCGCCGAGTCAGATTAACTATCCTCCGGCTTGGGCGTTGTCTAGCAGTTTTGTTTGCAGAATCTGGCCGAGGAGATAGCCATATTTGGAATTTTTAATTACGCATTTTTCACCTACGCCATGTATTCACGTTTTGCCGAGGTTTAATTCCAAACAGTAGAAAAATTCAATTGTGACTCTAATAGAGGGTATATACTGCACACAACCGGGCATATAGTGATTCTAGAAACTGGAACGGCTCGTATTTCTTTCTTTTTTGGTTGCATGCAGAAAGAAACGCTAGAGGAAACAGTTGAATGGTTTAAGAAGGTTTAACTTCCTATGACCCCACTTTTTCTGCAAGTGCAACGAAGCACCTGCAACATGCAATCGTGTCTTTTTTTAGTAGAACCGTATATGTACTCTTTCACGAGTCAGGAGAAGTAAATTCTTTACGAAATAGATGGGGAGAAGAATGCCTCGAAAAGAGCTCCATTTTTTAACAATTCACATATTTTTACATTACGTAACGTTCAACTGCAATCTAAAAATGGAGTACATAGATAGATGACTGTCGTGGTCTGTGTGAAACCTTTTCACCCTATTCTAATAGTCCGAGGGTCAATTTAATAGACCGCGAAATTCATTTTTCAACCGTTGTTTTAATCAATGAATAAAATTGCACGAATTTTTCCAGGATTTTTAGGAAATTCCCGTTGATGAATTTTTGCACATCGAAACGAGGAAAATTTGCGGAAGTTTGAGTGAAACGAGAAGTTATATGATACAGAGTGTTTCGCGACCCGGAGAAAGTAAAATTATGTAGGAAAAAGGTTTCATATTCCGCAACGAAACGTTATTTCGTGCTGGTTGCTGTGTGCACCGGTTAAATTATGGTTGATATCGTTATCGCAAAAAATGTGGATGAAACCGTGCCTTTGACGAGTCCTGCAATCCTTTCTTTCATAGAGACCGCGCTAAGTAGCTAGTATAGGTTTTTCGAATTAATGTGTTTCGTAATTCGTTTCTTTTTGTTTTATACGAATTTCTTGTATGCACGAAGTATGGTAACGATCCATGGTCGTTCTGCGTTTAAACCGATTCGAAATAAAAAACTCGGATGAACGTAATTTTTATCGCGAGTAATATTCTAGCGCAATATATTCAAAGCGGTTTCGCAGTTGAATCATTCTGGACTAAGATAAAGTCTTTCCCTTTGAAGACGAATTAAATTTTTATACGTTTCTATTAATCCGCGTGTTTCAATAAGAGTTGCGGAGAAAAAGTTATCTCTTTGTATCCGGGAAATATGAAAATTTTAACCTGACCGAGGAGCAATTCGAATCAGTTTGGAAACTATTAATTTATGTTTACGTCAAAGTTCACGCGGAAGCACGATTAAAAAGCATTCCGGAATACTTTTGCGAGTCCGCGCCGATAGAGGAAGGCAATTTTATTTCATTGCCGCGGAATAAAACGTCTCGAATGAGACGCATGAATCATTCGTGTGGCGCGTCGAGTTCATGTTACGCGGATACACGATGCTATTCGATTATTTTAAAGACAAAAGGTAGAAAAAGTGCAAGGTAATATATTCCCGTTCGCCGTACCTATCGTACGGCGATCAATTTTTCCTCCATATCTCTTCGTGTTTAAATAGAATTTTCTTGATTTATTGTGAAAGCAGGAAATCGTTCAGTTCGCGTATGGAGTTTATCTAAGACAATGAGATAGATAGTCCTTCCACTTTATTTCCGCTTTTGGCAAAGAGCTCGTGTGTTCGCTCTCCGGTTTCGTCTCTTCGCTTCTTCTCGGGCTCCTTTTGCCTCTCATGCGAAAGCAATGGATCCGTCAGAAAGTCGAAAGATCGCTATCGTTGCTTCCGCGAGCGAGTAAAACATGAAACTGTTTAGGTCAGGCTTCCCTCACTGTGCAATTTAACGTTGCTTTGTATCGAATGCGTGGGCGCGCGCGCACACGTGGGACGAGTCAACATCGCATATCACTTTTGTGCAAACTACGCGAGCCACCGTATCGTTTTGCCTCGCTGAAAAATGTTTTATTCGTGTACGTTCTGTACATCTACCTTTTCCTCGAAATACCGAAAACTAGATTTCGAGATTTTTTTTACGTTTCTTTCAACACGTTGTCCGATGCGTATTGAAACTTGCGGTACAAGACTCACGTTTGCATTGTAAATTATTATATAAAAGACAATGAAAATCGAATTTATAGTTTGAAATCGTGAAATATATACTTCTCTGACAAATAATATCCGGCAGAATTTCATTTTGGTCGGAACGAGCAACGGGAGTTAAAAATTCTGTCGTTCACGGCACAGAAAAGAATATAATCAGACCGGGTTGAGTCTTATCAAACATTGCGCAGCGTTCTCCTTAGAAAACGTTCCTCGTCTCCGCCGTGGAAACTAGACACAGTCCCAGTTTCCAGAATTACGCCGTGCATAGAAATATAAACCGCGGCGAGAAGTTTGGGTCGTTGAAAAATCATTTGCGCGGGAGTCGTCGGGAGTTGGTTAACCGCTCGCGAAGGGCGGTTTATCGAAATTTCGCGGCACCGTGCTCCGCCATTTTGTCTCTCGAAGTCGTAGCCAAAGCGAAATTTCGGGATCCGTTGGCACACGTGCGCGCGACGATACACAAAGTTCTCGCACACCGTCGATGCATAAAGTAAAAAGCGTAGCCGGATGAAAGGAGCGGAGAACTAGCGTGAAACGTGCGTCTGAAGGGTTGGTCGGGCCTGTGTGCGCAGGTTTCGCGAAAGTAGTCGGCACGGATGGAGTGATAGCTTCCCTCTCTTCTTCTGACCTTCCCGTATATCTGTTTCTCTTTTTCTAATTCTCCGTTTCTATTTTGTTCCTCCCTAACGTTTTCCTCTTTGCTCTCCTTTCTCTGTTGTGCTCCATCATGCTATTTCTAACTCTTTGTCTCCCTGGACCCTTCCCTGTCCCCGTCCCGCGCACCGTTGCTCTCGTCAAAGGGATCTCCGCGTCCGCGTTTCGAGGCGGAGGAGCGTCGCGTGTGATTTGAATAAATGGACCGCGGCGTAGGGGTTGGTTGGGGCGGCTGAAGGACTCGGGGGAGGCGATCCAACGGCATGGATCCGGTCAACGTGGACCATTTCGCTGACGGTTAGCGGCATAAGAAGCGACCAGGACATCACGCCTCCTGCGGATCCATTCTGAGCGAGACGCTATCTCAACGTGACGAATGAGCAGCTTCTCAAGATCGTTTCGTATCCCCGGGAACGAGAAAGCGACGGAGGAACGTGGCATCGGAAATCATCCGCGTGTTCCCTGAAAATTCTCGGATAGAAATTTACGAGGACTCGTGTTCTTGCAAACGCTACTTCCGGGCTGCATTTTTCTTGATCTGCTTCCTTTTGCATACAATTCTAAACTAGTCATCAATTTACGTGTCATCGACTGATAGTATTATAGTATAACATCTTACGAAATTTGTAATTCGAATAATTTGTAAAGAATAATAAGTAGAATTCAATTCTTCGCCGATAGAAAAATGGCGGTGTTTTTGTTTCCGGTCGACATGTGTTTGCTTAAATTTACATCGAGCGCTTACAATAACACCCTCCATTTCAGTGCAAGCTTGCAGGTACTTCAACATTGATATTCGTTCGTAAATATTACGGAAATATAAGTGGCATTTGCAAACACTTCAGTGGAATAAATAGCATTACAGTTTATCGAAAGAAACATTGAAACACGGAAACAGTTATTACAAATAATAGTACAGCTTGTAATATCTTGCTGTTAAAATATATTTACGCTTCCAAGTTTAGGTCTTCGATTTACAAAATTGCTTTTTAATTAAAAGGTTGTCGAGTACGTTTTGTTGATCAATTTTAAACGCGGCGTTTCGAAATAATTCCGCACTTCTTTGAAAGTCTGGGACCTGGCTGTTGCGCTGGATACGATTATTATTAAAATATAGCCCCTTGATAAAATTATGAACGCACGACCGAACCTGCAATATCTTAGGACGGCACGTAGATGGTTAATACAATGTGTCTTCTACCCTTTCCAGCTAGTCCCAACGTCCGAGGGGCACGTATTATGTGAGGTGAAACTTGCAACGAGGGAAACGAAGATGTCCGCCATCAGCGTAGCTGCATGGCTGCTCAGCGCCGTCGCTTTCGCTGCGATTAATAACGGTGAGTCCCATCATAAAATGCTTGTTATACGAATGAATAATTACTCGGTGAACTCTGCACCATTTAGCCGAGAGATTCGCGCGCAACAAACATTTCTTTTCGGTGTGCAATTTCTAGCGGGCAAGCGTAAGGATTTCCTCGCGTTGGATTTATGATAGGGTTGCTCGAAACACATTGAGCATTTAAATATTCGGAGGAGAAACCTTAAATTAATTAAACCTCGTATATCTCTTAAAACCTAGAAGTCACACGCGTGGGAGATTTTGGAGAATAAATAGATTTATCAAAGTTAAACACATTGAATAACAAAAATACGAAAGTTTGATCATGAGATTGAAATTTATTTTTATTACCTATTTTGCTGACATGGCTGCGTTAACTGGTAAAAATAAATTTTCACGTTTGTGCGGCGTTCGGAAAAGCTGCCTTGTCGGTGTTATATAGATTTAGTAATAAATAATTTCCACGATAAAACGTAGAGTTATTTAACGATCGCTATATTTCATTTCGTTTGCTTTATAGCATCGCTTATTTCTTTGGTCATTATACTTCCATTTCTTTTGCCACTTATTCGAGATCGTTGGCGGTAGGTTTTAATTGGAAGCGGATATGCACGCGATATGGTTTACACCGGTATTTCAAATTACAATTAGGCGATGTGATCGCCGGGGTAGAAGCGAAAGTAACGGTTGTTTTATCAAAGCTCGATAAAACACGCATCATACGGGAGATTGTGTAATAGAATTCTTTGATCACGGTATTTATTTCATTAATACGTTTTTATTTCTGTACGCCTTCGCCACGGAATAGCTAAAAGGTTTAGCGCGTTTCGGTTTTAAGCATAATTAAAATAACGGTAAAGGTGCTGGTCGGCATGTCTGCCAGTTTCTCGTAGTGTTCAAAGTTTCCCTTTGCTTTAAAGTCATTCACATTCAGCTTAGAATTCAAGAATGGCTCTTTCAAGTCGTTAACGAACTTTCAAGTTCTTTTCCCTTTCTTCCGTTCGTTTCGGTAAAACTGAGCGGAAGAACGCTGACATTTCGAATGCAAGGAAGCAATTAGCGTTAACACTGTTACTGTTGCGAAGTGATTCTCAGTCGGATGAACTTTCGCTCGCGAACCGCGGCTAAGAAAAAGTGGCGAATTTCCCGATATCTTCGCGATGCACGTTACTAGACCCGAATTTTAACGGAAAGCACATAATTAGTAATTCTTTCGATAGTCTTATTAGTTGCAGTCTTGACATCAAAAAGACAAAATTACAAAAATTCTATTTCTGAATAATCACTATTACTGTGCTTTGACATTTTCGTTAAACATTCCGGTTTGCGAAAATGAATGTCAAATTTAATTTTCTCGGTATCGTATAGTTACTAAATCCCGATTATAACGGAAAATTATATGCTCTTCTCCTTCACCCTTATTATCTTTGTTCTTGTCAAAGAACGACGAAGAAGTTAAATCTACAATTCAAATCTTTGGGCTTGACCCAGAACAAACGAAGGTTTTTTTTCTTTGAGATCGAGGCCGGTTAATCCGTTTCGCGATTCCAGGCCAAGCTGAATAATCTTCTTGATGAACGGTGTATTTTTGCGGCTCTGATCTCCGTGGCAAATAATTGGACCGTTTTGTGCAGTAATTTCGTGTGCTCGCATATGAAATTTGACGTTCGTTGGGGCTCGAACGCGAGGGGGGCGCGATACACAATGATCCCCGAATCAGAGTGCATTCGTTTGTTTGAGGATAGGCGTCTGCACGCGTTCGAGTGCGATCCTTTCATCCCCCAGGAGGGTAAGAATGTAAATATGACGTAGCAAGGTAGGCAGAACATGTTTGAAATTTATCGAGCGTACCACAGAACCGTATAATTATGTACCATTGTGCAACGAAACCCTTCGTAGTTAATTAATTTTATTAATTCTCGTAATGAAATTTTGCACTTTGCTGTTTAATAACGATGGCGGATGATACAACCGGATATGGAGCGATTCTTCGCATAATACTAAATATAATACGTGCATTTTATAATTATTTTTATCTAGTATGATTATGCCTGGTTTTCTGCCTTTTAAGTAGAGAAATAGTTAACCCAAATAATATCCATTACTAAAATTCTGAAACATCATAATAATAGAATAATAGATGATGTATAAAGTCAATGCGTAGCAATCGATTCACAACTTTTATTCCTTTGAACATTGATTTCGATAATCTTTTATTCGTTGAACACGAAATGTAATTTTATTTACATTTCAATTTGATAATTTTTTTCAACAAATATTGGATCAAAAGTTATTTATTTTTCACTCGTTATTCAAAATTTTCATTTGGAAGAAGAATTTTGCTGTAAAATACAGCGTTTAATTAATGGGCGGCAGTCATAAAAGAAAATGTGGTTAACACGTTCTCTTGTTCACTACGTACATTACGTAACTCACATTTTTCAGAATGAATAATATTTTTTGGCAAAGGGAGCATTCAAATTTAGTATGTTAACAAAGTAGCAAAGCCAAACAAATCTAAACCAAATATATGCCATTTGCAAAATGTTGTTTTAAAATCTCAAACAGATTTTATGAAAAAAAAATGTATAATGCAGATAAAAATTCATTATTAATATAGTATATTTGCTTTTAAAGTTGTAAAATTCTGAAAATGAAAAGAAACATGAAATAATGAATTGGTCCAGCACTGTTTTTTCAGTTTGCTTCAGTTCTATATACATTCTCGAAGTATTGTACATTTAATATAAATAAAAAACGAATAAGAATAGTCAGAAAATGAAATTGTACGAAATATTATTGTTGACAAGAAATTGAAAAAAATCCTACCAGACAGGTTCATCATTTGGGAAAAATATCGTGCCCGAATTCGCGCAATAAGTCGGAAAATACGAGTTGGAAAAAGGGAGTAACCCCGAAAAACTGCGTGGGCGGCGAACGTGTTGACCTCTATTCGTATCAATTTTTTTGCCGATTCGACCGAGCCCGCGCTTACCATTACAATCATCCAGCGACAAAGAGCCGTGCTCGAAAAAGAAAATATTGGACACCGATAATCAAAAAATAGAAATAAGGACACGAAACGAACGCGCGGCGGACCCGAATCGCCGCAGGCCAAGCGTGCTTTTGCACGCTTCTCATTAAATTTCACCCGATCGGTTCCCGTATGCAGGATCGAAATACGCGTCGATCGAGGAAGATAAACCGATACCCACTAATTGATGAGAAGAGATATCAATTTTTTGCTCGAGTATCCGATCACCCGTCGTACGGTTCTTACCGTTTTAATGGAACTGCGAACACGTTGAAATTGTACATCGAGGTCCGCGACCAACCCGTTTCTTTTTCCTCCCTGTTCTTCATCGAAACGTGTCTCGCTCGTCGAACACGGACAGTGGCACGGGCATTTTCGAACAGCCCCTTCGCCTCCTTCCGCGTTCGCGATTTAGACGGCCTTGTTAGATCGAAATCATTAAAACGAGAATGCTCGAGGTGGCTGAGCACGGTCGCGTGCACAAGCCATCCGAGGAAACACGTAGATGCGACTCGTTGGCTTTCGTCTCGAGCTGCGGGCAATAAACACTCTTTTTCCCCGGGGCAAACAATGCAGTGACACGGGGCGAAAAATTAACGAGGCGCGGGCCAAATTCAAACTCATCTCCATCCTTCTGTTCCCTCTTGGCTCTCTTTTCCCCGTACGTCACCGTTTCGGCCCCTCGTCGTATTACCTCTCTCTGTGTAAGTGCAGTCCGCGATTCGAATCGTCATCGGGACGTATGCACCGAAATATACAGCCGCGGGTTGACGTGTTCCATTCACGGTGCAATATCGTGCGAATCTCTCTACGTGCGCGCGCGCTCTCGCCTGTATGTGGGCGTATATCGAGTCCGGAGAATCCACGATAGATGCGGGGGATACGTCCGATCGGTCATTACGAGCAATTCCAGCGGGCAGGTAAAGCCTGTTGACCAAGCAGGGACTCGTAATTACATCACCAATTTGCCGAACGTTCGTTGACGAAGCGACTGTTGGACGTGACGTTAAAGACGAGATAGCGAGAGTTAAGCGCGGATTACGGTCGCTCTCGGGTATCTGGTAATAATGCAACCCGCGCGTGTACTTGGGTTTGTATTATTTTCGCATTAATTGATGGCCGCTGGCTGTTCGCCGTCCTCCGGCCGATCTGCGTCGCGTATCTCCACGGGATTATCGGCGAAACAATTAGTCCGGCGATGCTCGTTGTTGAATATAAATATAATTTTATAGTCGCCGTGTCGTGCTTTTCGAATACGTAAACTAAAACAAAATACAGTATATGTATATATATATGTACACTGCCGTAGGAACGCTGTGTTATCTCAACAGATTTCCTATCAGTTCGGATAATTGGTATTCCGATACAAGAGGCTCTATCGTAACGATTTAGATATTGACGGCGATTTCAATGAATATTCGACTCGATAATGGCCTTCGTTGTCGCGTGTTTGCAACTTTTAATTAACCCTTCGATGAAAATCCTCTGAAAAATTACGTCGATGGATGTTTTTCGCTCGCGAGACCCAGATACGGTTTAAGGTATACCCTTTTTTAAACTCTAGCACAATGATCGGCTATACAGGGTATTCGGCCACCTCTTGGAAAAATTTGAATGGAAGATTTTAGAAGCCAAAATAAGACAAAAATCAGGAATAGCAATTTGTTGATTGAGGCTTTGTTAAAAAGTTATTAACGTTTAAAGTTCCACACCGATCGGAAAATTTGTTGGCGAAATTAAAACATTTCAAATCGTTCTGTAAAAATTATTTTTAGTTGTGGGAGCCCATTACAATCATTTTTGGTGAATAGACATATCCCCGAAATCCTGCGCAATTTCGAGAAAAAAATTCGAGTATGTGGATAAATTTTACCAATCATGTTTAACAATAATTTTTAACGAAGCCTCTTGTTTTGACCTCTACAATCTCTCATTAAAATTTTTTCCAGGGGTGGCCGAACATCCTGTATCTAAATTTTAAATATTTTTAACGATATATCAATCGAACGTTATTCTTATAATTATAAATCTTCCGGTCTATATTACACGTATGCGAAAAATTGTGATACTTGTTCACGAAAATATAAATCGTTGCACGTACGGTAAGTGAATTCTGGATCGATGGACGTCACCGGGATTAATTCGCGAACGGAACGCAGTTTTTTTCACGATTGTGTTTCGCCAAATGAATTCTGATTTTTCGTTTTCGCTCCGATGACCGAATCGTTATGCTTCAATTTCCTCGAAAAACGTGGCGTGTTTTTTTCGAGTAAGTCGAGTGGCGCACTTCATCTTTCGCCTCATTGCACAACGACACGCACGCGAAATTATATGGCAACGTGCATGCGCTTTGAAATATTGATTCCGTGAATAATAATACGACGATACAGTCGGGTCATAAAATCTGTTTATGGCGATTTTTTAATCGATACAAGTATGTATGCTGTATGAAAAAAAGTGTCCATTCTGTAATCGGCAATCAAGATACTTTCGAGGAATGTGTGTACACGGTTCGAAGGATTATGAATTTGTTACACATTTGTTGTTACTTAATTTGCTTTACTTACGGGCCATTCAAAGTTAACCCTTTCAGAGTAGGAATGTAATAGATGAATATTTTATAACAGAGTAATAATAACGAACTATGTTTGACCTACAAAAATCGAATATTAAATGGCTGGCAATTGAAACTTGCTCATTCTTCAGATTTATTCCAAAATCTGAATATGGTAGAAAAGGTTTGAAAGATTGCAACTTTGATGTATGATCAGAGTTCGACAAAGCAGGATGACGAAGGGTTAAGATAACGATGAGGGTTAGGATTCGCAAGGAAAGTTTTGTCTGATATTTGCTTTACCAATAGACAGGGGTAGGTGGTGGTTCTTTACAATATCGTCGTTCATAAATTTTGCTATGTACGTTAATTTGAAATTTTCCTATCGTATGGTAGAATTAACGTGACGTAGGTCGCATGGAATTTATTACGAAAAATCCTTTCCATCAGTGTCCGCCTTTCTCTTTGATTACTATTTTCCATTGCTTCGACATTCTCATTTTCATGTAACTTTTCCAATATGATGTGTTCCACTCGTCCAATGGTATATTCTTCCATCCAGCCCGCAACAACTCCTACAAATATTGTTCCGACTTTCAACATCGTGTTCTGGTCTCCTCATACAGAATACCGTGGAAGTTCCTCCGCGGCACAACTGTTTATTAAAAATCATCGATATCGTAGAATCGTAGCAGTAGATAACCATTGTGTTCTGGACTTTTTAAACACCGGTAAATACCTTCCTCGTTAATGGATAAAATAAAATAACAGTTGCTGTGAATTTATTCTCGAACGAAACAATTAATATCTCGACTTAATCGAGGAAGTATTTTAACACCGGCAATGTGTGTTGAATAAATAGTTATTTTCATGGCGTGTCAGTAATAAAAGTCCAATAGATTTAGATCTTGGGAACGAGCAGGTTAGACAATAGATTCTGTGCAACCTGTCCATGTGTTAGAAAATCGTTCGTTCGAGAACAGTCTGACTACTCGGCTGAAATGGAGCGGTGCACAGTCATGCATAAATCACACGCGGTGTACAATATCTACTGGAACTTCTTCCAATAATCCACTCAACAAACTGGCGTAAGATTGACCTCTTAATTTCCCATTAAGGGAAACGAGGAGTTTCCGAACATTGTATCTAAACAGTGTAGTAGAATTAATTATTCCACCTCGGTTTGGGATTATGAATCGTCGGAGTACAGAAGCTATAAACCGCGAATAAGATATTCAAAATTTTGCCTCGAAGAAGTTCTAGCGACGATGCATAATAATACTTAGGTTTTCGTTTTAGGACCACGATGATTCTAAATGGTTTAATTTATATGATTTGAAAAATAGCGTGAAATAAATTTAAAGAGTTAAGATCGTCATCGTTATAATTCCCAAGCCCGGCAGAAAGAAAGAAAATCCAAGATTCGGTGATTCGACCAGAGAGTATACAAACTTTTAGACAGAAGCTAACGACTATAAAATTCCCGGGTATATGAAGACAAATCGAAGAAGCTCGAATTAATCAAAGAAATCAGTGTCTTGGGGGCAAGGTGGTTCCAAATGAGGCGGCGGGGGGCGAAGAATTTGTCTCTGCCTTATATTCAGCCAGCCCGTTGGAGCAGAGTAATGCGATCGAATTTACGAGAAGAGTAGGAAAAGCTATCGGGTTAGTCTGGGATAAGGGAATGATCGAACGATGCATTTGTCTATGAAATATCGGTCGCGTAGGCGCGGTCGAAACTTTTGATCGGCAGTGTACGCGGAGAATCCGTGTCTCGAAACACTCGAACGACCAGGACGAGTCTGTTCCGACGGAATTGTGTGCAAAGAAAGCTAAAAAGACCGCAACAGTTCGCAAGGATTCGAAGAGATAACGTAGTTTGAGCAAAGCGTCTCGCGTTGTCCCTGTTTCGCGACACGGATCCGCAAGCCTTTGAGGACAGAGAGCCGCGTGTCTGAGAAGTAAGAAGATCGCAGCGACGATGTAGTCGGGCCCGCAGATATAGGTTGCTGGGTTCTATATATCTTTATCTCGGTCGGGATTGCATTGTTAGCACGGAGCGCATTGTTTGAACGGTGACGCGAGGCCTGGGGCGACCAATCAGCGTTCGCGCTAGCCGTGCCTTATCAAAGATTTCTACCACCTCCTGCAGGGCTTAAATCAACCCGACCCAAAGCTTTCTCTCTCTTCGTCTCCGTTCCTCGTGCCGTTCCACTGGTTCGCGGAACTTCGTTCCCGTAGCGCCAGCGGACCGCTATCTGCAAAAACAGATCGACCCTAATTGTCAATCCTTAGCCGGTTTGTAACGAGCTCGCTGTTGCACGGCCTCGTTCGACGTTTTTACCAAGATTCGTTAGGATCATCCGATCAACGAGTACTTCGTTTCGATCTGTCTTGTTTCCGTTTGTTCCTGTTGTATTGGAGAACGAGTTTGCTACAATTCAAACTGGTATTTTATTTCGTTACCATCGTTGATTCCGTTAACATGTCCCGTTTGTTTTGGTATACAGGGCGTGGCATTTAAAACAGCCTGCCCGAACGAAAAGGGGAAGCGTTTCGGACGAATCTAGGTATCGGTCATCTTTTCGAAATTTTCACAAAAAATTATAATATACTCGGATCACCGTTAAAGCCGCGTGAGAAGCACCTTTGTCTATCAACAAAAGTAAACGAGTTACTCGGATGACCTGGTTTACGTAGCTCTGTATAACCGAGCGTGCCCGATGAAATGTCGAGGATAAGGATATGGATTTATACTTTCATATTTCAGTTCTTTTGATTGTGTAAGCGCCGAGAGAGGAAAATTGGCCCATTAAATTGCTAAGTCGGGACATTCAATTACTGCATCGGTCGAGTTACCTAAGTAGTTAGATAATTCAAACAGATTATTCTTCTTCAAAGAATATTAGATTTAAGCCTAACATTCACAAATTTCTGTAGCCTGCATACTTGAAAGAAATTCATATTCATTATGGTAACAGGCTTTTCAAGCTGCGTAGTTTTATAACGCTAGCGATCGTAATTTATAACTTAAAATAATATACTACTCCATGCCGTTGTTGTATACATATCAAACGAGGAGTTGAAAATTTTCGAACAAAATTATATCGTACATGAGTTTATATAAAATGTTCCATACGCATCATTTCACGAATGGGTTCTCCCTTTGCCAGAATAATGATAAATTACCATAATGGAATCGATCGTCGAGCCATTCTTCTGCCAAGAATGCAGCTGTCGGTGGAAACAAATATTCAAGTACCAATCAGAGTGGCTAGCTTAATAAACTTCGTCCGGAATCCTATCACGAGACCCTTCAAACGAATCGGTTGCAATGTACCGCGGGTTTTCTGATCGAGATCGTAGATACTTCATTTAAGATTACGTCGAGTACGGGGGCGCCCGAGGCGTCAAGGCTCATCACGGTATCTAGATCGTTCCCTGCACGCCTTTTCTTAAGGTCGTGCAGCGGTTTCCTCGAGGTACAATGAACCGCGTTCATCGTTCGAGCCAACCACGCGGACGCCAACCCTCGGCACGCTCGGGGTCGCTGGAGAATAAAAGTGTCGTCGGTGCATAAACTGTCGCCTTCGGTATTGTTCTCCGCTAGAGAGGTGGCTAACTAGGCGGTTATTATAACCGCGGTGGGAAAAAATATTGATGCGACTCGGAAGCTGGGCCTCCCCTTTGTCGCGATGGCTTAAATTCACCGTGGCTCCGAAGTTTCTTCCAAGTCTGACGTTTACTTAACGATGACGGCAAGCTTCCAAGGGATTGCTTTCACCTCTTATCGCTTCACGTTAAAGAAGAACCTTGCTTTTTTCTAACAAAAATCTGACTTCTACCGAAAGATAGAGCGATCGCGAAGGGAAAGAAAAATCGCAGAAAACAGGGGAACGAAACATAGAATTTTTTGAGAAAACAATTCGAAGCAGTTGTTGAGAGAGCCCCGGTCCGTTCGACGCGGTCAAAGAGATCTATTTCGTGGAGAAACGATCGAGACGAACGTTGGTAACGTCGCGAGGTCTCTTTGTCTCGGGCCCGATATAAAACTTCCTGGTCTTGTGTGTTTCTGGGGCGACGTACGCGCGCCGATGTACGAGGTTTAATTTAAAAACTCATGGCAATGGACTGGAGGACGCAGCCTTTGCGATTCGTTCGCGAAAGATATTGTGGAAGTTTCGTCGAAATGTTTGTTCGGGGCAACTTGGCGGGGGAAGAATAGGGCAGTGAGAATACTCGAGCTAATCCGGAACTTTGTTATCGAATGTCTACTAGAATTTCATTATTATTTGCTAAAGGCTTGCTCGGCAAAGCAGGAATGTGCATGAAGTGGATGGGGGGAATGCACGGTATTCTCACACGTTCTGCGCGAGTTTACGTCCAGTTACTTGCGCACTTCGGAGCGGATGAGTGAATTTAATACTTCGTCGGGCGAAGTAAACGTGTACGGATAAAATGTTAATTTCGTACGATGTCGTGTGGCTTTTGTTTCGCCTAGTACTTAATATTTTATTGGCGTCGAACTAATCTTCGTGGATGGAGAAATTGGAAGTCACAGGGAATATTGATCGAATGTTTAAAATAGTTTGATTAAATTTATGAACATCCCGGTAGATGTGTAACGATAACGTACGATGTCCGAGGAACCGTGTCGAAGTTTCGCTAGATTTATTGCGTCGAGAGATATAGATTATATAGGTGTCTGGGAAGAAAAGTAATACGATTCGTAATTGAACTTCTTCGAGAGAAATATACTCGAGAAATTAAATTGAACTTTTCTCGGAAGTACAGGTTTCGTTTCAACTTGGTTCTTTATCACTCGATGATAAAGTTTTTAAATTCATTATTAAACGTGTATCCGATCACGCTGCTTATATCCGTGTTGTAAGATACTGCCGAAATTCTTAATTCGATATCTGTACTTTTCGCTCATAAATTTCAGGTTAACAGTTGTCGATTTAAATATATGGTGATTGTAACATTTATCGAACGTACGTAGTTCGCGTTAGCGGAACAGAAAATCGCAAATTACTCCAACAGTCGTGTAATGAGAATCCACGTTAATTGGACATTTTTTTTGTCAACGTTTGTAAGCACTTAATGTCCTAAATACCGTAACCCGCTTTTTCACACGACTCCGTGTATAAATATACCGCGTCGACCGGAAAATAACGTTCGTTATTTGTCCTATTTCTTGTTTTTCCTGTTTTTTTTTTTTTTTTGCGTACGAGTGGCTCGACGCGAACAACGTTCGCACACTTCGCGAAATGTTTATCGAGAATTTAGGAGCGCAATATAGGAACGCGGCGCATTATGCTACGTTGAGCCGCACTCTGAAATCCTTGGATCAGCGCATGCACTGAGAACATCTCGCGGTATAAGTGAACAAAGGAGCGACGTTTTGAAGGAAAGTAAGGCGAAGCAAAAAAGCGCAAAGGCGAAGGAGAGTAGAAAGAAAGAAAAGAAAAAAAATAATAAAACGGAAGGCAAAGGAGCGCGACAAATCAACGAGTAATACCAGCGCCGATTTTCCGTGATAAAGGTAACAAGAAAGTACGTTCGCTTTAACCGAAAGAGAACCTACTTTGTCCGATTCGGCGAGAACGAAATTGCTTCGCTCGCTATATCTTCTTAGGCTAATTCGAGGCTGCGAAAACTCTGGAAATAAGCTCGTACGCTAGTCGCACGATCCCAAAACCTGCAGATATTCGCGCGATAAGGAACTACCAGTTGTTCGTCGGATGAAATTTTAAGAATTGAACCCTTCTGGAATTGTTAAAATCGTTTCTGTCGTCGAGGACAAGAAAAATCCATTCCTTTATTTGTTCCATATTCCGCACGTGGTACGAACGAAAAATTTTATATTCGAAAACCTTTCTTTCGTCGAAGTTCTTTTCGTGCATATCTATTCTCTACATCTAGATCTTCGAAAAAATTAATTTTTTCAAAGTTCTAGACTGTGTTTAATGGTGTACACGCGGGATGGAAACAAAATGGGGAGAAAAGAGAACGTGATGCCTAATGCGAGTGTGAAAAATCGATCGACAGTTTTTACATCAACGAAGTTTTTACGTTGAATCGAAGTACGGAGAAGTTTAAGAGCAAACTTGGAGAAGTTCGATGAATTCGAGATAATGGTTGATCGTGGCGGTGGATTGCAACGCTGTAACGAAGTGTAAAACATTCCCCATGTAGCGAGTATGTTTATTTGAACTTCTCGCTGAACAAGGCGTGGAAGACTTTTACACTTTGAATTGTCGTTTCGATATGGAGGGTTAGTACAGAGCTATTGAGTTTTTGTGGAGAT
Organism: Colletes latitarsis; assembly: GCF_051014445.1. NCBI lineage: Eukaryota > Metazoa > Arthropoda > Insecta > Hymenoptera > Colletidae > Colletes > Colletes latitarsis. The sequence continues at coordinate 49,071,064 of NC_135134.1, forward strand.
GAGAGTAATAAAACTGTAAGTTTTATACTAAGTGGTTCGCATAAAGTCTTGCGATTTATTTTCTCTGAACTCGTAGGGAAGCAAACGCAATTTTGTTTTGATATGTAAGGGTGTATTGAAATATTTTATGTGACAAACGGAATACCTCTATCGAGTCAATCCCAGAGGGCACAAGGTTACCATTCTCATTTTGTTTTTTGTAAAAAGAATTTGACATCAGGTTTTTAGACAGATCTTCTTGAAATAAATAGCAATCTTGCTACATATAGATTTTGACGTATTTGACATTATTGCTGTTCTTTTATTACCACAAGTATACTTAGCGATAAAATGTTGTAATATATCCTATATCTTTAAGATATATTTACATAAAGTTTATCGTATGAATTGGATTCTGCGTGTGGTATGTCTGCAAAGCGAGGAAGAAAGATGAAGAGAATGATGTGTAGGGGAAAATAAGGGTAGAAAAAAGAATGTGGCTCAAAGCGAGCACGACAAATCACTAGGTAATACCTCTAGGACGGATGCGACCGTACTTAGGGTGATAGCTATCGCAGTGATGGTCTCTCACTATTCTTGAATATACCCTATTGACAGCGTGCAGTGGGATTCAACAGCATTGATATTTTACGTTTCGATGAGGTCGCGATGGCTAGAACGTTCTTGACCCAGTTCGTCTATTTATCGTCATTGTAGCTGTCTAAAATTTTCTGAATATTTTTAAAAGTTTCTGTCACGAAAAGGGAAACTGCGTTTCCAGTTAATTCAATTTTACATTCAGTTTTCTCCGGGTTCAATTTCGATGAAAATATGTCGTTCTACCTTGCTTCGGTGCAAAATTTTTACTCTGAATTAAATTTCAATTTGTATTTACGAACATGGGTAAGCTTGTAATTTGCTTTCTTTTATTTGTAGGATGCATTAAAATAATCGACTGAAAACAGTGTAAATCTGTAACACATTAGCATGCTATTATACATTTAAACGTATTTGATAACTTGGCTAGAACCCTTTTTAAATATAAATTGTTATAAACGTATGGATTACTTGTGTTTTATGATTGTAAATATAAAATGAACAAATACAGTTTATATTGAAATTCAATACAGAGCGATTAAACGTTCTTTATGAATACACAATGGATTGATTTTTTTGCGCTCTTTATGATTCATTTATCATTGATAATTAATAGGAATATTAAATTGATATGAAGACATAAAATATATAAATGTGTCGAGAAAAGTACACATTGCCAGTGTAAATAGCATCGACGGAAATAAGATAACTCGAAAAATCTTAGGCCGCACTTTGGCTATATTTTTTCGCGTAGTATTGTTTGGGACTCGATCCACAGTATCTGTCACGAGGCATCTTGTATTCATGATCGTGCTCGCATCTATTGAAACGCGCGTTGTGTTAAACGATGCATACATGTGGCACGACCGTTGAAATGGAACTGTGTCAAAAACAGGAAACGAAGACGCTCGCTACGATGACAGGTGATTGGCACTCGAAGTTTCGCACGGTTGCCGGGCGTCTTTCTCGAACACCCTTCGTCGATCGATTTTTGATTATCGTCTGCTTCTTCCGCCAGCCAATCGTACTGTCGTCGTATAACGCAATTCCTGACGAGCCCGATGGAAATCGTTAACGACCCGACGAGACCGAATTATTTTTCCATCTACATTGCAGTTATACCGACGACTTATAAACGCTCGTTTCGATTTTCGATACGGTGATTCGATAAGCGGCAGCGCGCACCGAGAATCGAACATTAATCTTCGTTGGTTTTCCAAGAGAATTCTTTACGCTCGCGTTTCTACAGATAAGCTTCGTTTGCACACTTACAAATTATACACACATTCTCAGGCGTAACGTGACCTTTTGACACGTTTATTAGTTTCAGATTTAAATTTTCTCAAAAGTATAAATCAACATGGGTCTCTATGAAACATGGTGATTATAACCGATAACTTTTACTTGTACATAAGTTCTTGTAAGTTTTCAAACGCGGTTACGTCTGAGACAATAGTGGCGCATTATGAGAAACCGCGATGATAATGTTTCAATTACTTCGTCGTTGAAGCGATTCAGCGAAAAACAAACGAAACCGTGCGATCGGGATCGTAATTTAATAAACGATGCACAGATAATTCCGTTCGTTAAATTTCGCGAAGTAGTTTAATTAAACGTCGCATAGAGTTTACCTCCATTGATCTAGCGGAGCACTTTACCATACTTTACCAAGAGCTGCTTTCAATAGCCCCATCACCTCGGGTGGCTACTCATCGGTGTGGAAAGTATATTCGAATACCTTTAATGCGCTTTGAAGGAAAATCGATGCACGCTGGACTGGTGAAAAGAGACCGGCCGCCCCCTTTCCTCGTCTTTTGTACCGTCAGTTTCCTTATTGAATTCGAGCTCCGCTCTAACTGTAACGAAACAATTCGGAAGAAACGAAATAATTGAGAATCGACTCGAGCATATCGATGTCCCATTACCTACTGGAAACGTGTATAGATAACAGAAATAATATAATTGGATGGGCACGTTCGGAGCAGAAGTGCCTACGTAGAAACTCAATTAAAGAAATAGGTTTTCGATAGGGCAAATAATTGATGACAGAAGCGGGAAAATAGTTCACAGTTACCGGTTGGACAACCGATATTCCGTGTTTGCGAAACGATGCTCTGGGGCCTTTGAGCGTATTGCAATCATCGCAGTTTTAATAGAAGGATGAACCAAGGTACCAGATTTTCGAAATAAACATTACTGAAACGCCTCGAATGCCTTCAATTTCCTAGGACGTTTCTCTCGTGCGTTCAAGCAAAGAAACAGCCCCCTGTTTCATTAAGTGGAAATAACTCGAGCCGTCGAACGTACATGGATTCGGACCAGCGAACGTTTCGTCCCTGGATGCTGGCGAACACACGGACTGCCTTAGCTTCCGACCGCGGAAGCAGGACTACCCACGCGGACGTAACTAGGCCTGGGGGTGAAATTAAGCGAATTTATCTTCCGGCCGCAATAATCAGACATCGTTAGTTACGGCCAAACTATCTTCGTCCGAGTGGCAAGAGACAGAGCGAACGTGAACGAGAACGAGACCGTGTACCAGCGAAATATATTATCAGCAGGGACAGAGATGGAACGACGTAGCGAAAAGATAAGATTGCTCGCGGTCTCGAGAGAAAGGGGTAACTGGTAAAAAGGGACGGAGCAAAAGAAAACAGCGAATCGAAAGACGGAAAGAGATCAAAAGCCGCAAGGTTGCAGCGTTTGCGTCTCTGTGGACGTCCGTTACCTCGAAGGCATACACGAAAAGGAGAAGAGTATTTAGGAGAGGGCAGGGCTGCAGAAGGCGTCTTAATCTTCCCGGCGAATTTATGGTCGAGTTGTTTAAGGGATGTTTAGTTGCGCTTAATCTGTAACTGCTACACTTACCTACACCAGTTTTGCGGATCCTGCCACTGAGAGTCTCTTTCTGTCTGCCCTTTTGTTTTCCACCGTCATTTAACTTTCGACCTGCCTTGGTACCGGTCTCCTTTTTGCCCGACGTATTCCTTTCGTTCCCGGTTTCTTCCTTCCACGGACACGCGTTCGCGAAGTATGGCCCCTCGTTGGCGAGTCTTGAATTAAACGTATCGTATTCCACGCTTCCGGCTCACCGCTCTCTTTTTCACCGGGACAGTGGTCGTTCCTCTTACTTGGTCGCGTTTAGCTTCGCGCTCCGACGTCGCGGTAAATACCGCGAGAAAAATAGGGAAACCGTCCGCGTGAACGCATAATCTTAATATTGTCGTGCGTTGCATATATTTACGGCGAAAAATTTCACCCGGGGGAAACTTTTCTCATTTACGCCCGTGAAATCGTCCAGTCGTAATGGCGGAATTACTTCGCGCGCTTCGAGGATTTCTTTCTCAACGCCGCGGCACCGTTCGCGAATCGTAAAATTATTTCTTGGCCACTTCCGTGGCATTCTCGGTAGCTGCTTTACAATTTTCGTCTCTCGAGACTTCCCCAACGTGTATCGTCTTATTGTTGACATTTTTGTCCGAAGACCCGACAATTCCGTGGCTTCAGAAATTGTTGAATGTAAAAGCGTCGCTTGATTTTCAATTTTCGTAAATACGTCGCGGAGACTGCGGCTAATTATTTGTTCGGAAAAATAATTTTAAACATTATAATGATGCGAAATCGGTTCAGTTCAAATTGCGTCCGAAAGCTCTCCAAATTTCAATATTCATGGAAATTAAATGTTCAATATTTTTAACGGGTGTATGTATTTTAAAATAACACGTGAACGAAAATTATGATATTTTTAAATATCCATTTTAAGTTATCGGCGGTGTAATAAAATATTCCTCCGATAATCAGCTTTAAATTTTAATGTTTATTGATCGAATGTGGCATATACAGGGTGTTCGGCCACCTCTGGGAAAAATTTTAATGCGGGATTCTAGAGGCCAGAATAAGACGAAAATCAAGAATACCAATTTGTCGATGGAGGCTTCGTTAAAAAGTTATTAACAATCAAATTCAAAAATTTCAAATCATTCTGGAAAAATTATTTTCGGTTGCGGGGGCCAATTACAATCATTTTTGGTGAATAGACATACCCCCGATATCCTATCTACTTTCTAGAAAAAATTCGAGAAGGTGTGAAATTTTTCGTCAAAATTAGAAAATTTCAAATCGTTGTAAAAAAATTATTTTTAGTTACGGGGGTCCATTACAGTCGTTTTTGGTCAATAGACATACCCCCGTAATTCTACGCAGTTTCGAGAAAAAAATTCCTTACCGAAAATGTAATGTCTGACCATACCATTGATATGTTTCACTGAAATTTCTTGCGAATTTTTAAAACGTCATAACTTCTGAACGGATTGGACGATTTTGATGTTTAAAAAAGCAAACTACGCGTATTTTGATGGAGAATATGTACAAATCGCAAAAATATTCAAAAAGTTGGTCCTTGACCCCGCAAAATAAGAAAAACCCCATAAAAATGTTCCAATTTTCAAACAGCCATAATTCCTACAATTGTGAATATATTTTAATGAAACTTTTTTCTGAAGTAGAGCTCATGGGTACCCACAAAAAAGTATTAGACAACTTTTCTGTAGTGTCAAATAAAATTATCAAAAATGAAAACCTAATTTTTAAGAAAAATCAACAGGGGGTAGGTGCCTAAATTTTTCGGCGAAATTGAAAAGTTTCAAATCGTTCTGGAAAAATTATTTTTGGTTCCGGGGGTCAATTACAATCATTTTTGGTGAATAGACATACCCCCGAAATCCTACCCACTTTCAAGAAAAAAATTCAGTACTGGCGGAACTTTGACCGTTAATAACTTTTTAACGAAGCCACCATCAACAAATTGGTATTCTTGATTTTCGTCTTATTTTGACCTCTAGTATCCCCCATTAAATTTTTTCCCAGGGGTGGCCGAACACCCTGTATAATGCATCGAATTTGCTCGATATTATATTTTACTGATTTCATTGGATAATCGTGAACGCGCCTGCTCGTTGAATAAATCACCTGGCTGGCGGGAGAATTTGCGTCGTTCTTTCTGAATCATTTCCTGGTCGTAGCAATCGGTTAGCTGTTCAGAAGAGGCAATTACTCCTATCCGATCGCATCTAGGAACGCAAAACCCCAACTTTAAATGTCCAAGTGATTTCTAAGCGACATCGGAGCGAGGCCGTGAGGTCCATTAAGCAGACGAATGAAGACGAACTTAATGAAACAAGCAGTTAACTGGCGCTTCACGAGGTAACTTGTGCCGGGTATCCTTGTTAACGATGCACACGCTGTTTGAACAGGAGAGTTCTCCCAATGACATTTGCGGCTGGAACTCGCTAAGAACGATTTGCTTGACCGCACTGATCCGGGAAAGGAACGTTTCTAAGGGAGAATCCCCCTCCCCCTGGTACTTTGTTCGCCGTCTTGGACGAAATTAAAGCCAAAGGACGGACTTGTTCCGAGCTTAATTAAGCAAACTGCCGTTTCGAAGCTGCTGTTCTGCTTTTTGTTAACGTCTCGAACCGATGAAGTGCGAGGGACGCAAAGGAGTCCGTGTTTTAATTAATCGGCGACGAAAGTCGCACAAAACGGAGTGTATTCCGTAGGGAGTCGATTAATCATTACAATTGTAAGGCGCTTTTTTAATTACGAGCAGTTTGCCGGATTCAATTTCTTTTTTATCTGTTCTCCTTTTGAATATTCAACGAACTAATTCTCGGTCGAGACTTATTTTGAAAATGTGAATTACGCAAACTCTATGAGTAAATAGCGAATGTCGAATTTGGCGCAAAAATATGGAACGTAAGTGTACTTCTAACATTTTAAGAGCAACGATAACGTGTGTTTTCGAAAGTAAAGCATACCGTTGAAGGTACTTGGCAGTGGAAATGCAGGATCATGGTTATAGAAGAAAAATGGGAACGGATTACAAATTGGAGATCGTCGAAAACGTTTGAATCACCGCTTAGAACTTTTCTGCCTCGGGGAAATTCGAATCGTTTTAATTAGACGGCTTGCTCATTTTCTTTTTACGACTAATGGTATTAACTTTTCTGCTTCCGCTCAGTCTTCGAGATAAATGTAAACTCTGTCGTTCGTTCTATCTCTTCAGCAAACATATACGCCGCGCGGATAATGTGTTTCCCTTGATAAAAAGATACATTTTGATCTCGTCCGCAACGTTATATCCGAGCGGAAAAATTAATTACGACGTATTTCGTTTCCCGTAATATATCCGAGCGTGTCTTTGTTCGCGTCCCCTTTCTTCGGCCGAACGTTGAAAGTTGAAATATACGTAAAAATGCGTCGTAAAATGCGAAACATCCGCAAAAAATATCTAACTTCACTTTTATACGAGCGAAGTTATACGTTTATGCAAACTTTGTCGCCTATTATTTTCTGTAGTTTTTAAATTTGTCGCGGTACTTTCTCGACTGGTCGTTAATGAGTTTCCATCGTCATTTTGAAACTTCTTGTTTCTCCAAGTTCGAGATTTTATTAACAATTTGTTACGGTACATCTTCTTTTCCTTCGAATATTCGTCGGACGAAGCAATATATCAAGCAAATTAATTCTGTGGAATATAAGTTAGGGAATGCCATTCTATATGGACAAGTTTAGTTTAGAATTTTTTATGACAATACTATACGTTTGATTGGACGAAGTTTCACTATGTTTCGATAAATATAATAGATATCTTTCATCCTTGACGCTTGTAATCGCTAGATTTTCCCGAATAGTGTTGACATACGATCGTGGAAAGTGTACTTGTAGCGACGCAAGAATAAACCGAGCTTCTCAGATGATTCAGTAATACTGAATTATGGCTCGTGTATCGGCACGGAGTCTCTAAGATTGTAAGAAGCTTAGCAGCGTCCTAATACGCGGCTGATTTTACATACGACCTAGTGACGCCTGACAAAGCTCGTAGTATTGTTCAATAGGATCGTGGAATTCGGAATCTAGTTCCGTGATAGGAGGTCGACGATGCTCGTATGTCGAGCACGTAGAAATTCGTGCTTTCCGTTTCCTTATCGGCGCGCTGCGTCAAGAAGCTCTCGCGAGATTCGCCCGAAGGAGGCCCGCTGTCGCCCTTTTGTTCGGTTTCCTTCTTCCTTGAGCAACCTCGATATACAATGATCGACCGACGGTTCCCTTTCCTCTGTCTTTGCTCACGAAACGGTGATATATCTTGAAATAATTGCCGGATTGTCTGGTATCGCGATTGGAAAATGGAACGCGTGTCACGATGCTCCTATTCGATCTTCCTTTATCCTCCGTTACGGATAGCGTGACACGGACCGAAGAAATTGAAAACGATACCGATAACGTGTGTCGTGATAGATTTTGGCGACAGCCCCAACCCTTTTTTCGCTGGAACCTCCCGTTTTTGCTAAAGTTTACTCATTTACTTACTTACGCTTATTAACGACTTGAAACTGCTTTAGTTTAGTTCTTTATAAATGTATTGACACCAATTGTAGCGTTATGTTTAAACGAAACATCAGAGTTTTAATTTCACTGCACGTTGCTTGCCCGCAAACATTTGTTCGTAATTATTCTTAGCGCGGCGTTTCCGTAAAAAGCATTTTTCGGTGTACATTTCAATTTACTTTCAGCACCTCGGTTTTCGGTTCTCGTAGTTGGCGTAACATAAATTCAGAGTCAGATGAATGTACAATCAGAATTCATGTTTGGACCACTGATTGCTGGTAGAATCTCCACGCCTGGATTTCAACCGTGTTGGCCAACCTTCGTGCAAGGAGAAAACCAAATTTCCTACATACAATCAACGCGTAAAAAAACTAGTTTCACGAACGGGCGGAAAGTTGGTGACAAGCCGGGAATGATCCGTGGTCAATCAATCAAATATTTATATATTAGCACCGTCTTTTTTAGGGTCAAGGAGAGTACTTTATATTGGAATTGACGTTTGACAGCATGAAAAAATACCGTCAAAAATGGATGAGGGTCTGTTATAGAGAAATTTTGCTAATGTTTCGGAATAGTTGAAATCTAGGTGCGAGGATTCCAAACGTGAGTTCTAACTGTTCTGAGTCTAGAATTATGACAGTCTATACGTTGAATTGTGTATTTTATACGTGGTGCGCTATTATAGCGTAGATCGACGCGATAAATTAAATTTTACCCGATATTTTACTTAACGCTAATCCCATAGATCGTGCATGGATCGTATTACAGTAGAACACACAAAAAGTGGTAACAAGATTTCAACATACAACGACGCTAATAAGTAACAGCAGAGAAGCGAAGGCTCTAAATATTCCTCGTTGTGTCGTTTATATCCGTTATGAATTAACATCGTCTTCCGGGGGTTGTTTGCATATTATGCTGATCAGCGTTGCTTCTTATCAAAAGGAGATCCTTTCGCGCAGAATATACAGCCTAAACAAGATACATAAATTATGCAACGTGCATGGAACAGTTGCTGTTATAAAATGAAAGTTTGCTTCTCATAACCGTATCTGATGAGAGCGTCGTTTTATATGCAAATTTGCGACGAGCTAATGAACTCGGTCTATAACTTGCCGCGCACCAGAAAGGAACGAAATTATCGGCAGATGGGAATTTGCGTAGCATACGTTTTTCCTCTGTTGAGATTTGACGTTCGATCGCGAATCTAAATTTGGGTTAGACTCGACTTGTTCTATTTTCATTAATGGATAAAAATATTCGAGTTTTGTTAATTATTAGCTGACAGAGTGACGACATCTGACCTATATACATACTTAAGTAACGTTGCCCAAATTGTACCTCGGCTATATTTCGAATTCGTTACACAGTCATAGTTTATTGCACTTTATGCTGGTCTGACTAATGATTGTATATTCTACTGATACCGGAGGCGCACAAAATGGGTTACTACTTGACGAAATTTCGTGTAGTTTTTTTAATTTGAAATTCTATTTAAATAATATTACAGAACGTAGACAAATATTTTAGGTTGTCTTGATTGCTCAAACCTAAAAATATCGTATCGAGGTTCGCTAAACCGTCCTTTAATAAAACGCTTAAGCGTGTTTTTCCGATATCGGGAAGTTTCGAAGGCGCAAACATAGCTTCCCCCGGCGAATTAGTATAATTTAATAAAAGTATCGGTCCCCGGTAATTGAACTGCGACCATTCGACCAATTTCCTTATCGATGCTCCGATTTCTGTCGGCCGCGGTGGCTAAGAACGGATTATTAAAAACTTTCGTTATCTTGTTTGTTCTCTTAGCGGATCCTCCGTTTCGTTCTTACCTTCTCGCTTGCATATTATCGCGCAGGGGGAAAACTTATTTAACTTAAGCCGTATGATTCGATACGTCGATTCTACGTGAACCCAAGTCAAACAAGGTTCGGTCGAAACTTTTCCACCGGGCACACATTCTCGGCGCGAAAAAATTTTTCCCCTCCCGAAAGACAAAAGTTCCAGCTATTTGTTTCACTTTGCTTTCACCGCAGATATCGCGGGAGGGGGAAGGGGGGAGGGGGGAGGGGGGGGGGAGTCTACGAATGGCGAAGTCGCTAAGTGTCCAACTTCTTTTTACCCGAGGAACTATTACCGGTCCTGTGTGCGTGTCCCGGGAACCCGGGATAAATGGAACGATGGGCAAAGTTCTCGTTCGACGATCTGTCTTTGAATGTTTCTTCTCGCGCAAAATACGTTTCGTTTCATTATATGAACGACTGTTTCCTCGTTTCGTCGTTGAGAGCCTCGAGTAAAATTTAATCGCGTCATGTCCCATTCTGTTCACGGACTGATTCGAGTCATCCGAACAACTGCTTGTTAGACGATAAACTCGTGACAGTTCGACTTCTTTGTTCCCGGCGTAACAATGCGAGTGCATGGCGTAGTCGAGCTGGCTTATGAATAACGAAATACTTAGGAAAGTTCTCAGCGCGAAGTTCCGGAGGGATGTCGAAAGGAACGAGGTTAATGTCCCAAAAGTATTTCGTCTATGAAATAATCCGGCGAGGATTGTATACTGAATTCCTGCCAGATAATTATTAAACTTCTTAAGTCAATCTCCCTGGCCATTAAACTTGAAATATAATTCTTGGGTAACATTGTTATCGTACGTAAGGATCGTTGATTAATCGCGCGAGAAATTGCAAAAATCCAAAGGGTAGCCTACGTTTAGCGGAATTTTATTTTTCTCCCTCTCAAAATGCCTTTTAAATCATGTCTTTATTTGATAATACGAGAGCGAGTTGCTTTCAAGATTCAAACGACAATTTAGTTACAAATGTAACTTTGTGATAAAGTTGCCGAGGCATTTTCCGTATCAGAATCTTAACAATTTGGCAAGAGTTAACGTTTATTGTACGAGTTGAAGGATAGTCGTATTCCGGGGTATTGTTCTACATTGTAAAAGACGAACAACCGTCGTAAAGTGTACGCATTTTACGAGAGCATCGGCGTAAGGTTAGACACGCAGGTACAAGATCCTCGCCTTTCATAGATCTTCCATCTTACGGACTTCGTTATTTCATGTCTTCCATCCATATCTCACGGCATCAGCTTGCCTTTTACCTTTTATGCGCGCGAAAGAAGATGATCCGCTTCTACCCTGAGAATCTCGGCGAACGTGCAGGACAAAGGAATCGAGTGCACATGCTCGCGAAAAGGGGAGTGCTTCGATGTTTCGCACTTTGTTGCAAATGCACTGGCCAACGCACACACGATGCATGATTCAATGAATGCATTCCAAAGAATTATTAAATTTCGTATCTTCTCTGCTCCGTTAAAGAGGGTAAATACTACTGTTGAATCACCAACCTACTGAGGGATTCTTCTATTGAACTATCAGAATCTTTAGGGTAACTCCATAACATATTTCCAACCGCGATACATTTTACATTCCCACTTATCTCGAAAAAAATCTTTGTATTTTTTGATGGGGAGAAAGTTGAATGAAATCGAGGGTGTACGACTTGACTAACGCGTTTGACCATTATTGATTCTTTCTACTTGTATTAGAATTTGTGAACACTAATGTATGGTATTATCTATTTGACTGGTTCTAACTTAAAAAATAGTGTGTTAGAGGTAGTATCATACAGTCGACAATGTGTGCAAACACATATTTACATAGTGTAAGTAGAAATAACGAGTAATGGTCAGACATATTACGTACTGGACGAACTTTTAAAATTAATTTAAATACAAAATACAGTTCCCTTTCTTAGGTTATTTGAAATAATCCAATACTTAATTAATTATTTGTTACTTAATTTCTTTGAACGTCAGAAGAAGTCGTATAATAATAGCAGGTACAATTCACAATTATTTGAGCGTAGAGAGAAATATTCTTGATCGATAGAGAGTTCAATAACGATGCACTCGGCGAAAATACGTAGAAATTCGAATCTAGCATCATTACTCGTTATCCGTGTAACGATAACGCCTGACTGAGAACCAGTTATCGTCATTTCGTGTTATTTTCAGGTTTATCCAATTACGGAGAGGCGAGTGAAAGAAGTATTGGTACAGTTCGATGAGTGAACTCGATATTGCAAGACAGTAATCCGATGAACCTGTATTGACCGAACTAAAAATTTTCTCTTGCTCGACGATGTAACAATTTTCGCGGCATATTGTATCAGAAAGAAAGAAGGGTTGGCCGGGCTCCCACGGGAAAGTTTTTTCTATAAAAATATTGTTGGAACCGCCGTATTCCTTGATTGTACCGAAATGTACAGTATCTGCAGAGTGATCGATCAGAAACTGAATTCGCATAGTTACAAAAGTCTGGAAAAAGTATTTCGAATGAAATTCTAGCTTCTTCAACGTAAAAATATAATGTACGCAGAGTTTCTTAGTTGTTTTTTCAGAAATTTTCATAGTTAATGCGGTTCCTTCCAACGGAAAATAAAAGTTACAATCGAGGAATTTGTGTTTTCTAAAACTCAATATTAAATCGTCGTTAATCATTCGTTAATTACTAGATTTAGTAGATCGAATCAAGTTAATCTTAAAACGTTTCGTGGTTCAATTACGAATTACTCGTACACGTTGCAGTACGATTTATAGAGCGAATCCGGCCGTGAAAAAAATGCTCGTCACGTGATCGAAATATCAGGAGTCTGTGTTCGTTAGGCGCTCTTTGCGGAGTAACTAGGGGTCATTAAAAGGTTTATAGGTCAGAAAGTAGAAAGAAGCTCCGGGTACTATGTAGGACATTCCCGGTCAACCTGTGGGCTTTCTTCGTCGGATATCTTACTCTATATATTTCCAAGAGGCCTTTTATCACCGTAGCTTCGGTTCTTAACCAGGATTTCAGCCAGATGATCTCGAACCCGATAGCCGGCTGTCCGTAGGAACGCATTAACACATCTTCCGTGCGTTCTTTTTTATGCGTGGCAAGTGACAAGATCCTTAAGCCGATTATCGATAGTGGTTTCTCTCAACGCGTTCGCGATATCGGGAATGATTTAATATCGCTCTTCGACGAGATTTCCTCGCCTGATATGGGCACGTAGCGTCTAATCTAGTCGATAATAAAACTGAATTTGTCCATTACTGTGTTCGACATGGCTTAGTAAGTTTATCGATCGTAGCTTTCGAAATGGACAATTAGTTATATGATGTCGTTACTTATGTAAGTCAGAACTTAACTTTTTTTGAGGGACTCGTACTTTTTCTCTGCAGAAATACCGTAGTTTATAAAACGTGATTCTATGTAAAGGACAAACGGTTCGAAGGCGCATATTTATCAGAACTTTGCGCTGAACTTTAAGGTGCAAAACACGGCTGAAAATTTGATGACAGGACTCTCAACCCATTTTGTATACGCAGGCAGCTGAAAATTATCGTCGCCTTCGCGAATACAGCTTTCACGGGCTATGAATTATAAGCGATGGCCGTCGAATGATAATGTTCATTCAGTCGCCGAGGGAATTCTCGATAAGCCAATAGCGCACCTGATGCCTACGTTGCTCTGGAAAGTCTCGTGTTGCCCTCGATGCTCCTGTTCGCGCGAAATATATGGCTGCCTTTTAAGCGTCACCCGTATCCACCCTCGCTAGATGCGCGTCTATCATAGTCCGTGAATACTTCATATCTAGTCCGCGCGTAACGTACCTACAACGCGTCGGTTGCGTCATTAATTTTACAGGATCTCTTCCCGACCGCAGTCGCATCCGCGGAACAACCATTGACCCGTCGAAAACCTTTCTTCGCCGTGAAAACACGGGAACGAGATAAAGCCTATAGAACCGAGCGAGCTTATCACACTCGCCATTATGTTACTTCTTTCTTTCGCGTACGTATACCGGCAATGAGCCTACTTCCGTGGCTGGCTTCCGGTTCACCCGGAACGGAAACAGAACCTCGATTATCGGAAATAATAGGATCGTGAAACATTCCTTTGCGCGAAACTTACTTATTATGCGAACAAATTGGGATCTAAAGGTCGATGCAACGACGCAAGGATTCGCACGTAAACTGTAACGATCGAGAACAAATCTGACTCGGAGTGTTAGTTTTAAACTAAGATACTTTCCCAAGTATTTCGTCCCATTCGCGCGAATCGAGGATTCCGCTGTAATCCTAATTTTCTGTAACGTTTCGTTTTATCGCGAAAGTTCGTATCGAACCTCTGCCAGGACCATCGGCGAAACGTCAGTTTTTTCGCGCGGATTTGAAACTGTAAGCGAGCGGGAAACGCCTGGATTTTGCGTTTTAATGCGAGCCGTAATATCTTTTCAGCACGTAGTTCCCGGCGAATTTTAAACCCAACGGACGATTTCCTTCTCGTTTCCCCGGTGCGTCGGGACGGGGGCCGAGAAGAGGAGAGGACGAAGTAATAGCTCGCGCATTAAACAAAAAATAATATTAACGAGTCGATGAATATTTAACGAAAAATTATGCATAGCGCCTCTTCGCGATCTCTCTGTACTCTGTCGACTTTGCGTTTTTCCAACTTGGAGATTTTTTCCCATAAAGCTCGATGAAAGTTGGAAAACTTCCGCAGCCCCGAGGAAAGTAACCGCATCGGGGACTGTCGAAGTTATTTACGTCGCCCGATGAATTCTCTGTCCCGTGGTTCGTCGTTATTCAATAAATCATGCAAGCGTATCGACGCCTGGGAAGCTTTACGATTCGTTTAATAGAGCGTCGACCGTCCGCGTCCCGTAATCTTGTCTCCTTCGAAAACGAAGTAGCTTTTAAGAGCCTCCGTAAACGATATTCCACTTGATCGTAACTTTCGAATAGTTCCCCGCGAATTTGCACTGTGAACGTAATTAAAAAACGTTCGAGAGTAGCGGAATTCGGTGAACAACTAGAGGAAAACAACGCTTTCGGAAATAATTTGCCGTTGGTAACGAGTCAACGTTCACAGGTTAATTGACGTTCATCAGTTAATCGGAGACCTCGGAAGTAATCAGGATTCTAGTAGATAGTCAGCTTTAGCAGTAATTAGGCTTCCCAATCAGTTTAGTCAGTCTTAGAAGCATTTAAGCTTCGAACAGTCGAGTGAGCAATGGGACTGTATCCGTTGGATAAATCCGAAGGATCTGACAATAAATAACAATTATTCCCACGGATGTTTAATTTACTCCTTTTTGTTTATGTCTACTAAAATGTTGTATAATTAAATACTCGTTATATTTTTATGTACGACGTTAGAAAACTATTTGTGGTTAATTTGTGTATATTAATTTCGTATTTACGCTCTGCACTTCCTACGGTTTTACTCCGATTTTTACGCAGCACTGTTCGTCGCTTCTATTTATCGTCGATAAAGTTTATCGAGTTTGGAGATAGCGTAGCTTATCCGCGAAGTAATCTTTTGTGTAAACTTTGTAGAAGCTAACAGAGATTGTTACTCTGTAACGTGTTCGTCGCGATGACGATTCAGTGTTTGCGCGTAGTACTTTCGTGGGTGTATCGAGCGCAATCCTTTATTCCTCGTACTCTCTGTACAACGTCCTTTCACAAGGTACTCGTATTCATCTAACACGAAGATGTGGGGCGCGTTTTAAAAATACCGACGGTTCTCTTCACCGCGGGAACAGCGGGAATCGCGCAGAGATTATTCTTAGAGACTCGGAGAGATTTAATAAAATGTCGACTGTCACGCGCAGCTTTAAAACGATAGACGTCATTTTAGTTTGAACAATCATTCGATAAAGCCGGCGCGCGCGATTGGCGTATTTCTCTTTTTCCCTGTTTTGTTCGTTTCAGGCATCCCTATCGAGCCGTGCACAATATTGATTTCCGGTTGGATTTTTATTCGCTTTTGCGGGGTCAGTTTTGTTTTATGAAATCACCCGATTGAATTCTGTTTGTGCTTGTGATTGATAAAACGTAGTTAGAGAGAATTTATACGGCCGCGATATTTGCGAATATTCGGCGATCCTAGTTTCCATCGTCGTGAAATATATCTTCTCGCATTCCTGAAATTCGCAGAGCGTTACTTCGCGATTTATCGGTAATTTTTCAATTTTTTAAAAATATTCTGTTCATTTTTTTGAATCTGTACATCGTAGACGTTTTAATTAACATTAACGCGACCTGTCAGAAAATAGAGCGAATCGTCCCGGTCAATTTGTCAAAGGAGTCCATTTCGCGGGAGTCAGAGAGGGCGTGACGATTCGAATCGTATCGCTGGTCGTGTAATTGCAAAATTTGTAAATAAAACGTGTGTTTATCGTTGCGTTTGGCAGACGGTGAATGTAAACTCGCGGAGGAAATGCTCGCAGCACGTACGTTGCGGTTTCGAGCATAATAAGCCCGCGCGTCGAAACTCGCGAGCGTCGAGCGTTCGCGGCCTCTATTTAAAATTCTAATCGCGATTATAATCTGTTTAAAATCATTACGTTCAGTCAGCCGCCGGCCGTGACGATGAATTTTAAGCTTCGTACGCGCGGCCGCGGGAGAGTTCGAGTCGGCGACAGATGTGGACGACAAGACAAATGCGAATTTAAATAATTATTCATTTCGTCGTGCGAATGAAATTAAAATACAGGCAGCGCCGAATCGCGTCGGAATAGGGTCGAAACGCGCGACCGCGACCACCAGTCGAGGGGTTGGTCGGGGTGCAGATGGAACGATATGGAGAAGAACTAGGGCTCTTGGGGGGGTGGGAAATGTAATCCATGAATTAAGGACCAGCTCCCTGTATCATCCCGAACGTCGGCCAGAAGCAGAGCCCGACGTCGCCGCAAGGGGCGATATAAATTGTTTTAACACCGTCCCGATGCAATTTGACGAGGAATAGCGGCGCTGGAAGGGCAGAACCAGAGACACCGCTATTAAATAAAGGATTTCTGGTCCCGTTTCTGACCCACGGACGGGTTCCAAACTCCGTCCGCCGGATGGGTCGTGTCTATGCGTTGTAAAATATGATTTGCATAAAGGCTTAGCCTCGCGGTCACCGGGATCATGGCTATCTGTCCTTGCAGGGCTTTGACGAAGGGATGTACATATAATCTCTGGCTCGAGATGCGAAGCCGTAAACGTTGCTAATTTAATGTCTTCTGCCCGGTGGATGAGCATACCCTACAATGGCTAGTTTCGCTTGTTTGAATTTAACCAGATGGATGCTCAAAGCGTACGTCTTTGTGCAGAATAGAACTTAATGTGAATATTCGTGACAGATGTTGATGTCTGTGCAATGACTGAATACGCCGCTCACGCAGCTAATCGAGGCACCATGCGTTTTGTTCGCTTTCCACCCAGTCGAGCGTTGTCCGAACTAATTCTTAGCGAAACAATTATTTCGGTAAAAATTTATAAATCAGTTTTTGAAAAAGTGGAACGACGATAGAAATATATTAGAATATTTTCGAGAATAGATTATGTCCATTGCATTACGAAAGCGTGGAATAATTTTTCAATTTCTAGTTTCGAAACTAGAGATAATTGATTACTCTGATGGTGCAGATTTAAGTGCCTGAGCCACTATTATTTTATTCACGGCATTATCTCGATCGAGGGGCTGAATTTGCAGCATCGCACGATGCCTTCGACTGAACGGACTCCATTCTATTACGTAACAAAATGCTCTTCGTTCACCGTAAAGTTACATAACAATTACGTATTCTCGAGGCGTGCGTCGCGATACGCAACCACGGGATGCGATTATCTGCTGGCATTATTGCGCCACGTTGATGGCGATAAAACAGTACCTTTATGAATTTTGTACAACAATATTACCATGCCCGATCGGAATGGAATATTTTTTCGCGAATTAAATATCGAACGAAACGATTCCCAATATTTCCAACATTATTACGTTTTTAAGAGCAAGTATTCGAGCCAGTTATATAAACGTGCATACTATTATAGGAACGACCTGGTCCGTAGATATCCTATAAAATCGTTTATTTATCGAGCACGTGCGTATTTTGGGAGAACGAAGAAAGCAAAAAATGGATATTCCGATCCGAAATTACCAGACCATCCCCTTAAGGTAATAGCAAAACCGAAGCTCGGTTGAATTCCTCGAGCGTTCGTCGAACAGGGGCGAGGAGGATTGTGATCGTGGGTGGTTGAAAGAAGAGGGGTCGACTAGACGAAGGATAAACGAACGACAGGGTGGAAGAGAACGGCTTGGAGAAAATGTAAATACCCGCTCGGGGAATATCACTCAGAGTGGTGAGAAAATTAACTCGAAAAATTCCTTCGCCGCGGGTAAGCGAAGACAAAAGAAGACGAGAACAGCCCGGGAACGGCGCGAAGACGAAGGTGCGTGGGCGACGTTGTTGGAGCTTTTCTCTTTTCCCGTTCTCCTCTGCTCCGCGAGGCATTACGACGGTCTTACACCGCGTTGGAATTCGTTTCAATGAATTTGCATTCCAATGGCGGAGGTGTCCTTCCACTCCGTGGGGTTTTTTTCCTTTGTTGAAAGTCGACCGATCTTTTGATAATTTTTATTTGATCGCCCCGTTAATTAGAGCGGGAAGTTATTATCGCAGTTCCCTGGTGCCCCGAGCCTCTCCCTTCTCTCGTTTTGGCTCGATCGTTGGCAAAATGTCCGGTCAAAGGAGCGACGGAGTCCCAGGGCTCGAAGGTACGGGACGACGAGCGTCGTTTGTTCGCATAAAGCACGGTTCGACGGCGTCGAGGAAGAAAGGACGGTAAAGTTTTTGATAAGTTTCCCCTTCCTTCTTTAGTCCTTGTTTCCGCCTTCGAGAAGACGAGGTGATGCATTCTGTCTCTCAAGAAATACGCGCCGCCGTGCACTTGTTATTCCGCAACTTTATATTCAAACTTCCTCCCGCACATATCGCCCACTCTCGTAATTCTTCGGACGTTTCAAGCCGCGAAATTTTGTTCCGTAACCTTCTCGAGCGAGCATTTATACTTAATGGGTCGAAGTGGATCGGTGTTCTCGAAAATAATTGCACGGACATCTTAGATCATCTCGTTTAAAACTTTTCTCTATCGTATATTTCTTCGTAAGCTAGCTCTTCGAGCAGACGTAGCGATGATTTTTTCATCGTCGCGTACGTAGCTTTCAGATCCATAACGAGATCGTAATGTTAGCCCTGGTCTGGGACCAAAGTAGAGGGGAATCAAGAAACACGCAATAAACAATGAAAATTACACGGTGCTACGCGGTGACTATAAGCACCGTAGCGTCCATAGTTTTCTTGGTTACAGTTCCATGGCGATCGAACGTATAGCAGATACGCGGGGAGTAATTGTCGATATCGGTGAAACGACGATAATGTTAGCGTGCCGGTGGTGGCTCTCTGTAAAGATTGCAAGCAGCAGCAGCGTTGAATGCAAGCGTCGAACCGAACAATCAATACGCTTCGGGCTGTTTAACCTATTTGCTTTAAATTCGCCTATTTATTCCAGCGTTTGCAATCTGTGTCAGCTTTCCTGCCTGGCTGCTCGCCTGCCCGGACGGATGACGGATGAAAATTCAAGGCGCTTTTATAAGGCTCAATTTCACCTCCATCCGTTCCCGTTGGTTTATTCTCGTCATAACTTTCGTATTCGACGAAACGTATTTTGACGAAATTTACCAACCGTCGATTGTAGAACGTTCGCGGCGCGCGGGAACCGGTTCGCAGATTTCAATATGTTACGCGGGATCGATGCTTATGTACGAAGCGTGATTGATTGTACCCATAATATTCTATTCGCCGTACGATAACATAATATTGCGTTCG
Organism: Colletes latitarsis; assembly: GCF_051014445.1. Lineage (NCBI taxonomy): Eukaryota > Metazoa > Arthropoda > Insecta > Hymenoptera > Colletidae > Colletes > Colletes latitarsis. The sequence continues at coordinate 49,090,728 of NC_135134.1, forward strand.
AGATCCCGATAGTTTTTTGGAAAATCCACGTCCTCCGTATTGCGTCTCTTGAATTTTTTGGGTCATCCGTATTGGGTCTCTTTAGTCTAGAATCATCAATATTAGATCTCTTTAGCAAGGTGTCGTTAATATCGAGGTAGCTTGAATCTGGGACGGTTTGTATTGCATCTCTTGAATCGACGCTCGCCTATATTGTGTCCATTGAGTTCTGGGTCATCTGTACTGACTTTCTTCGATCCAGAATCGCCTGTATTTGGCGTCCCTGGCATTGATTCGATTAAATCGTATTCGAGTCCGGTTCGTGTCGGTATTTAGCCTAATAAAGTCCAACGTGGACTTTGTACATAGTCGATATCGCGTGGAATAATTGACAATTTCAAAATAAAATGTACAAAAATATTTTGGTAAAATTCCCCAGAGAAGGAATATCTGAATTACCATATTTCACGCCTTCGAACTACGAAACTTGTTACGTTTTCCATAATCAGAATACAGACGCAGTAGGAATATTTAATCGTGTAATTTTAAGTACGCCGGCCAGCACGCGGTGCTTCGCTAGACGAAAATGGAAAGAAAAGAGAAAAGTCATCTTCACACGATCCTAACTCGCGAAATACGATTTAGCTTCGCGGAGTGTTTGTAACGAATTCGAATTATATTCTTGTCATGCAATTTAAGTTTCTGCAATAAAGCAAAGAGCGCGGGTCCAGCGCGTAGCTAAAGTCATTGCTGTTGATAAAAAGCTTTCATGTTTTGCTGGCTTTTTTTGGGAAAAGAAAACTTTCTGTGGCAGGGTCCTCGGCCATTACAACGTTCCGGAACTGAATCTCGTTTAATAAGTTTATCAGCGAGGCAGGGACACACGAAAGTAGCAGCGTTTCGGTTCGCCTTTTCACCCAGGGCTCGTTGCTCTTTATTTATAGCGCACATTCTCAAATCTCGCAGCGGGTCAAGATGAAGCTTTCGAGCTTGCTAATTAAATGGGGCGCGATGCTACCACATAATTCTTTATCTTTCTTTTTTCACGTCCAAGCTGCTGACACGTTTTTTTCCCCCTCGCTCCTTGGATTACAACGGAAATTGCACTTCCTGCGTCTATCTTCGTTCATTAATCGCTCGGTATCGGTATCGGATGCTATAAGTGTTCGGACGGTCGACCGAAATTCTGGTCCGGCTCTGCGAATCCTCGAAACTTTGAAGAAGTTAAAATGTGTTTATTAAATTCGAACGAAATTCGAATAGTGGAGTTTGAGTTGGGTGGAAAGTTTGAGTTGGGCGATGAGTTCAACGAGTTCGGTTGAAGCAACGGTTCTCAATCTGTTTGATCTGCATAGAAGCCTTTGCGCTCCTAAAAATGTACGCGATGCCTCAAAAAACTTTGGGTCGCGTTGGTTTTTTAGCTATCGATGATCATCGAATATTTGTTAATACGAGTTTATTACTTCGTTCAATAAATTATCCCGTGTGTAATAAATTCTATACATTAATACTATAAAGTCTGCTCAACGTTACAATTTTTACGTTCGTTTAATAAATATTATACGCGTAAATCTATGTCACGAGCAAAGCGATTCTTTTACGCGGCCGATAAAATTTGTTCAGGCACGCGCTAATTCACTACGAGCAAAAGTTTCGAACAGCCGCCTCGCTTTTGTTATTAAATTTGTCAAATATTTTTCAATATCGTTCGTTTTATAATCCGATTTGTACCAACGTTTTTTAAGAGTATATCTCGAATTTCAATTTACCGACGAATAATTTTTACGATTTATGTAACTCGGAGCGCCCCAATTTTGCCTGTGCCTAAATCCAGCACTGCTCATTAGCGAACGTATAATTCGCCAAGTTCACGGCTTTGACTGTAACACGTATAAAAGTCTGAAATTAGAACGAGCCGCAAATTCCGCACGAATCGCGGGTGCACTCGAAGAAAAATTGGCCCCCCTCCCCACCCCCCCTGGAGGAAAAAATCAATGGAAACACCGAGAGACGTCTAGTCGAGAGAACGAAGTTGAAAGCCTATGAATAATAATGCGACACGGAAGATACTTATCGTGGATTCTAAGTACATCCAGTGCATAAATGCCAGAGGGGCGTATAAAGCATTGTGGGGGTGTATCGTGGCCGTCGCGAGCCTCGGTAGACGTTTTAAGAACGATCGGTGCAAGCGCGTAAAATTAAATCTTTCATGCTTACTAATTTCGAATAGCGGGAAATGGGAGGCTGACTCGTCGAATTTCAAAGCGAACGCGTTTATAACGCCACCTGCAGGCGTGGCTTTCCCTACTTTCCACCAGATTGGAAAAAGGAGACCGAGATTAGAGAAGAGGGGTTTCTTGGACTGGCGCGTCCTATCTTTCGAGACGAGCTTTGATCTTCGAAGAATTCTTCTTCTTCCTTGTATTTGGCCAACGTCTTTAGTGGCACCAAAGTTCCAATTCTTCCGTGCGTTTTGTGGCACCTCTAGAACGATATTTTTATTTTTTATGTCCTCACTTAATCCATAATTCGTTGTCTAATTTGTATGGTTTACTTTCTCTTTTAGGTAAGTTTCGGAAATTCTTGGGCGCCTTCTGGGTGAGTAACAATCCTCGACTCTTCGTATTTTATTCTTGTCTCTTGTTTACGTTGCTCTTGTGTCTTATGTGTATCTTAACAATTTCCCTCGAGTGTCTGATGAATGTTCTTAAGTCTGTGTTTTAAATATATAAATGGAGCAAGTCTTGGAGGTCAAGAAAGATCCTTGACGCGGTGGAAGGTAGAGAGGTCGGGTTCAAAGGGTTGGAGATGTGGTGGGTTTATGATACGGTAATTGCTATTCGGAAGAAGACAGTACGACGATAAATATGCGCGTGTTCGACAGATACGTAGAAACTTCGTGACAATGAGGCAACTTGTATGGTTTTAATCCCTCGGTTAATTACTTAATTGAGTTATGAATATTGCTAGCAGATGTTTCTCCAAAATAGCGTGTTCCTAGAGACCGTAACGTAAACCCCAGCTTACAGAAGTCCTTTCCGGAGTCCTTAACAAATTGTATGTAGGGGCGTATTTGTCCTATTAGCCTTCGAGCGTTGTGATAAGGGAAACGAGAGTTCGAGCACCGTAGATGCCACCAATTAACAGGCAAAACTAACGCGATTGGGTCATTCGACGATTGAGAGCATTTATGTAAATAATTTTCAAAGCTACACCGGTGTTGTGTGTTATTATTTTGGTCTTCGTCTACAAAAATGTTTAGGTGGCTACCTTAATGCTTTATGAAATGCTCGTTATTTTGTTGCCGTAATTTTGATAATTAAAATAGCTTCGATCGACAGCAGTTGACGAAACGCGATGATCAAATTGTTGTTAATGTTCGTTATGAGTAATCGTTAAATCAGTCGATTTCACAAATTAAGGTAAGCTTCATCGAATTATCGCTCGAATTGGGTCGTTAGTTTATTTCACTGAAAGCGGAGTTCCGAATGGAATTCATGGACAAATGAATTTCCAACTCGAGCGCCGTTCTCCCGACCGCTCGCGAGGTGGAAAATTGTCCACATTTTCTAAGCTCCGCAAAGCCACTTGATAATATACTATTAATTACGTTACTGTGAAGTTCAGTTTGTTCGCGTATCAGTAAGAACTCAAACTACGAGATAGCAGTAAATACAGCGTAAAAGGACGAGGGTTTGGCATACGCTTCGTAATACTTTAAGCTGTGTACTCCCGAAATTTATGTTAGTTTGCTAAGCCTACTATCGTATGCCAGCCTGAATCTTCTGCGCAAATACCGAACCCTACGTACTGCTACTTTCTTTAGAGGACCGTACGTTTCTCCATTCCTCTCTTTATGGAATTTCCCTCTCATTATCCACTTGTCACCGATACTTTTAGATTTTACTAAAAATAAGTTGACGACTAAACGAAAAGATTAAGCCTTATAAAGTAGCAACGATAAAAGTGTGGCCTATTGATTAAAACGAACGATCCATCGAGCTGTTTGTTAAGAAAGAAACGAGCAAGTCGAAATTATAATACACACAACGGTGACGTCAATAGCTGAAGTATGGACGAGTATTCTGCAACGATTTTCCACGTAAAAATCTGCATAAGTTGATGGAGGGTAATGAATACTTCCGCGTGTTGCGTTCCACGCTGCAGTAAGTCACTTTGAATATTAAGCACCGTGGAATTTTCCAGCGAGCTCGACAAGAAATCGTCGGGACTATTTTCTTGAAGAGTAAAATCAACGAGCGACAAAGTTTGGGGAACTTTTTTCTCGAATCGAAGTCGGAACGACTCGAGGAAAGGGAACTGGGTCCGAGTATCGTCGAATCAAAGTCCCACAAAGATAAGTGCAATCTATAAAAGTAGGTTGTCTGCAATTGAAATTTAGGGCGGGCACGCTACTCGTGCGCTGCAATATCGTATCCGTCGCTTCAACTATTTGACTTTCTTTTTACCTCCGATAAACAACGAACCCGTAGTTTTCGTATTTCAGTGAATCTTGATTTTGACAGTTGATAGACGGCTCTTTGATTCCGTTATTTGAACATTGTAGAAAGTCATAGGTCGTTGTAATTGGTCATACAGGGTAGATACAATTTATTTTATCATCTTTATGGTTCAAAGGAAAGTGTATATTCGATCGTATTTTAAAATACGATATGACGTTTGTCCGTTTTATTAAAATAGCTTTCGGTGCTTTTTCAAGAAATTGGAATTGAACGTAAACGTAATGGGCAACATCTAACGATATCTCGAGGACCACGAGTGCGTGCACGGTTTACGAATCTTTAAAAGCAATTTTCTCGGAAAGAGAAGTTAGGACCGAAAAAATTCTCTTTATATCCTCGACGTACTTTTCCATTCAGAATGATTTTATTTTCCGTAAAATTCACGCGTGCTTCGAGGTTTTAATGCTCGTGTGCGTGCGTTATGGCCGGCCATTAAATCCATTCGGCAATTTAGATTCGAATAAAGACAAGCGTATAATCGCGAGGCAAGTTCCCGACGTCGGAATTAAACGGGCGGATGGCACAAAACGGTCGTTCTGAAAATACTAAAAACCGTCGGGATCGCTCCTTTATCGATCCGTATAATCGGGAATCTCTGCGAATACGGCGAACTCCTGTTCAATCGGATATCCGGTCGCGGAGTTACGGCAACTGAAAAGTATCGGATGTTAAAAAGGCGAATCGGAAACGCTATTTACGCAGCGCGTGTTCACCGAGTCTGCAGAACGCTATCAACGTTTCCGATGACGATGCTCTCCTCTGGAGTATCGTCGACATTCGAAACCGTACTCTTCGAGTATAATAGCGTTGTTCTTAACCTTTGAGCCAATATTCAAAACTTTCAGGGCTGGTAATAAAGACATTTTCGTTCGTTTCTAAAATTTATACTCCACTGTGATCTTGGATTATGTCAAGGCCACCCTGTGTGAAAGTCTTCGTACCTTTCATCGTTTAATATCTATATCAAACGACTCTGTATAATCGATAAGGGCTCAATGGCTTAAACAAGATTTCAGGGCGCGTATGCCAACTCCCAGAGACACGTTTTCTCATTACTTAATCGAGTCCACATATTTCTAAAATTGTTTCCCTGATTACCGTAACGACCGCGTGTCCATCAGCCATCGAAGGAATCGGGGTGGCACGGCCGTGCATCAGAAGGGCGGAGGGCACGCGAAAGTGCTTGGCCAGCGGTGACGAATCGTCGTTCGTACAACGATAAAACAACGGGCAGATGCATGTAAGCGAACATCTGTAAATTCGGTCGAACCGGTTCGCGTGATATGGGAGAACCGACTCCCACATCGGACATTAGACGGAATCTAATAGAGGTCTTGGCTGGTGTCCAGCCGGTCAAACGGAGTTGGATAGGACCGATATAGGGTCGGATAGCACAGGCTACGATCCTGCATATGCACATACCTCTATATACATATGCGCGGTAGATTCTAATACCGTAGGGTATATAGATAGAGCGCGTATAGGGGTCCGGGGATCCCCCGAAGGAGCGCGCGTTGTCGTCTCCACCAGGCACCCGGATCGAGCAACGAAATCTTGACCAGTAACCCTGGGTCGCGATGGGACGTGTCCTTCGACGATAGCTTCTCCATCCACTTTCTCAGGAACTTGAGGGACTTTGAGCTCCTCGGCTTTTGCATCAAGAAACGTTTCTCCAAAGCTCGATGAGGTCCTAAATACCACTTTGCTTTGTCCAAAATATTTTTTAACATTTCGATAACAAATCCAATTTGCACGTTGGTTATTAAAGTAACGATAAAGTGGAGGATCGACGAGACTCGGTTTGGTTCGTTATTTGGTAAGAAGATTACGAAGCTAGGGATTCCGGGTAAAACGACAGAGGAATACCAAGTGTCGTCTAAGTGAACCGTCGCTGCGGTCGAGGAAGGACGAGCACGAGCGTAGAAGTTATTTAATTTCCCCGTCGAAGCTGACTTGGCAACAGGAATGGCAGCTGATTTCTGAATTGGTTCGGTTGGCCTACTCGTCCGCGTCCTCCTTCCGGGCCCTCCGCTTTGTCCGGCGTTTCCCGCAATCGGAATTCGAAGTGTTTTCGCCGTATTCGTTTGCAGAACTCTCGATCCCGGGGATTTCTGATTCCCGGGTTCGTCGCCGGTGACTTGCAATCGCCGCGTTCTCCACCCGAATCGCCTGACGATTCCAGGTGAGTTCGATGATTAATTGGAAAGCGTACCGCGCGTTGCGAGTGACGCTGCCCGTCCGCGCAATTTATGTGTATTTTCGCGTAAACCCGGTACCTGACACTCGGCTGCCACTAATAGTTCGGTGTCATTAATTCCTGATCAATATTGATGAGCAATTAAGCAATTTGGTAATACGTTCGATCAACGGGCCTCCTATGCACTTTTTCTCGACGAAATTATCGGCTGTATTGTAACAAATCCAACGATTTACCTTCCCAAAGCAAAGGAGTAGAACAATCGATCTTTGTTGGGAGCCCGTAATACGCGAAGTATCGAATTTCCATAAAGCAGTCCATTCTCGATTCGACTGGTCCGGGGTGGGGTTGGGCGTAGTTTCGTATCGATTCGTTCGATCTAAATTTATCAAGATAAAATCAAAGGTGAAATATATTCGTGCGCGAATTTAGAATGTTCGCCCGAGAGAAATGTGGGTTAGGCGAGCATTAACGGGGCACGCCGACGGTACATCGCGAGTTTCGAGCGCGTTGCTGGTTTTAACGCGCCGATGGAAAGTCAACTTCCTGGCTCACGACGAACGAGAAATGCGAAGCCGGGGTGTATCGATGACGGAATCGCCGATTAACGTTCCCGAATCGAAACAAACGCCGCGACGACGAGAAATTCGGGTCAGCTCACCTGACACAGTTCCAGCGTCGCTGGACATCGATAACACCCGTCGTACGGACGACGCCGATCGTCGATAGGTTTCCGTCCGCGAGATTTTCCAAACCTTACTTCGCCGATCCTCGAGTCGCTCGAATCGTAATTCACGGAATCGTTCGATGGCGTGCGCCGCGGCCATTACGTTCGCGCGTTCCACGAACGGAATAACACGTTTCGGATCGATAAAATGGCCCCGAGTGCGTGCGAATTCCATGGTGTAACACATTTTTCGGATAATTCCCGGGCACAGCGAGCTTGATAAAATTTTCATCTGGATATCGTTCCGCGCGCACTCTGTTTCCCCTTTTCGCAACGATTACGCCGTATAATGTCCACGATTAGCAACAGCTAATGGGGGTGCGATCGCTGCGAACGTGAGGGCTGTTCGCAATGTTCCCGAACGTTTGTTACAAACGATTATACAGGTAACTCGCCCAGAATCGCACTGTGTTACGGAACATAACAGAGAGAGTTACCAATTTTCGTGTCACCTTAAAATTAAAGATTTCTACAGGAACTTTAAGACTACCCTGACGTAAGAATTAAATTTTAACCTGTGTTTACGGATAGTGGTATTTCCTAGAACAAATATACCCGGGATAAAATTGGATGTTATTAATCATTACATAGAAAACAAGTGCTTTAACTGATTGAAAGTCAAGTACTATTCGTCAAGTATGTATTATCGTTATATACGAGGTAACATTATTGATTAATTAAAGCGGAAATGTTTGAAACGTTCGAAAATAATATCGGGAAGGCCGTGCACCAACGCTGCTTTTATTACGTAAAAGTAGGCCGAAAATGTAAAATGAAATTTGTTGACGCGAGACCTCGTTTCGGTACACATCGCGATTGGCGTTTTGTCGAGTATGCGTGTATTCGAATGAAATCTCGATTAAACGTATCTCGGCGATCTGCAAAGCCCTCTACCTATTCGTGTATGCATTTACGCGCATTAACGGAGCTGTGATTTCATTGATATTTATGTTTTTATTCGCAACGAAGAAATGGTTCGCCTCGAGAACGAATATTGCAATTAATAAAAACAATATCTCATTGGTAAATGTTAAATTTTCGTTTTAATGATCTTTCGACCCTGTAAAATGATTCGAAAATTCAAAGACATCGAGTTGACAGAGAAAAATGTAACTCCATTTTGGCCTATGCAATATTTTTCCAAAGCAATTTTTGTTAAAATCAATATTTGCGGAGTTTTCAAAGCGTTTCCAGTTACGTGCTCCCTTCTTTATATTGATCTTAAAAAGGATACGTTGGAGTTTCCGCAAAGTCCAATAACGGTGTTTCCCCTTTTCGCGACAAATTCATCTCGATGGATTTACGATTGTTAAAAAAATAAAGGGGCCTGGTCATCGATGTGTTTTTCTTTCCGCGGACACGACGAGGGCTTTCTCTCGAGACTCCATTACAAATATTAATGTGAGGAGAGTATAGTTTCTTTTACGGTATTGGCGAGCAGGGGGAAAAAGTTTTCTGGAGCGTAGGAAATCGAGACTGATACGACTTTTATCCCCCGGCTTGCTCCCAGGATCTTGGCCATTATATCAAACGCCGGCGAAATTAAGCTTCGTTAACGCGGAGCAACCATTACCGAGCACAGGCATCGTTGCGTATCATCTCGCAAATTACAACAAATTTTCTTTCCACTGCTTTACGTTCAAAGTCGATCTTCTTTATTTGTACTAATAACAGTATTATCGCGTTCGAAACAGAGAAACATGCATAAGTTTTTCAGTAGTAATTCCAGTAGTATAGCTAAATCTTTAAGGAGACATTGAAATCGAATTGAACTTTCTAATTAATTGCCCTTGATTTTGATATTCGATTATATGCAGTGTATTCTGTTACCGATGTAAACAACTTTTAAGAATAATTCTAATAATTTTTAGGGTACCGTAATTAATTCATTTTTCGTATTCCCATCTTAAGAACCACAATTTTTGTACTAGATAGAAATACTTTTTGTCATAAACCGTTGAACTTTGGATCTAAAATTGAAGCTTTCAACGAGCACATAATACCATTAGAGCATTTCTGAACTGCAGCAGCGGTTATAGGGGGAGAAGCCACGAATAAAGAGGATCGATTCGCGTAGGTGTTATCGCGCCAACAGATTCCTATGATTGTATTTTTGATGTTACCCTTCGACTTTATCGTTTCTCGTAACTACCTCCAATCTTCTACGGTATTCCCCTAACGGCGTTCCATCGAGATTCTCTCTCGTTGTCTCCCGCGTTCCTTCCTGCTTTCACTCACATATGTATCTTGGGTTCTCACCGTTCAGCTGCTGTTTTCCGTCTGCCAGCTGGTTGTATTCCGACCCACGGCCGGCCAACAGCCCCGTTGAGAGAGTTTCAGGGAAAGAGACGACACAGGAAGAGAAGTCTATTTCGTTCTTGATGCAGGGGGTGTTTCTGACCGATTTACTCGCGTATCATGGCGTATCTATCGAAAATGACTCCCGTAAATTGCTCAGTCCCGTTCGAGGAAACTTGCTGCAGCGGTGCAGCAGATTCTTTTTTATTTTTCGTAATAAATACGCAATTACTATCTTCTAAGTAAAAAATAAAATAATACAGAATTTCGAAACTCGTTCGAGTTGCGACTTGTACTGCTGCGTGTACGATAGGTTTATACCTTGCCTGAGAATTATGGAAACGATGGAAGTCGAAGCTGCAAAAGTTCTATGAAGAAGCAGACGCTTTGTTATAGAGTGTGTTCGCCCACCCCTGGGAAAAATTTTAATAGGAGAATATCAATTTCTTGATTGATTTTTTGACTGATATTTTGTTTCATCCGGCCAATCTTCTTAAATCGTATCGTACATTTTTTAAATCTGATAGAACCGAGGTGGGGTTCAATTAAAGCCAATACAGAGCAGTTAGTAGCGAGCATTGTATTATCTAACGCTTGTAGGACGACGCAATATCGCACCTGCTGCAGCGTTGAGGTGTGTACGAGACACAAAGCCCAGTCTGAGCAAATCTTGCCGAGTACAAACTTCGCCATATCTCCCGGTTAGGTAAATCCTGCAGCAGCTGCGTCGTCGCGCTTAGCGTCAGCGGCTTGGCAAACGAATTAGCGACGGTATTTACCCGTCCGATTTAAAGTCAACGACCAGAAAATATTTGTTCGCTTTCTGGACGCTTGTACGGGAGTCTATTGCGCAGATAAAATCGTCCGCTCGGCGACTTTATATACCGCCCGAGGAAAACGTCGTCAAACAAATCGGTCTATTGGCTCCGATAACCGATATGCTCGTAATACTTGGCCATAAAACGGCTGATTCTGTACCCGGGAAACGGGTAGTTACCTCCTCGTGACCGATAACGCTGTCGCGGAGAATAACTTTCTTTTATTAGTTGCCGTGCTCGCTATTGATTCAGGGCTTCCTTGATGGACTGGCCTCGTCGAGCATTTCCTCCATTTCCTTACCACCAGCGGCGATTTATAATACTTCGTTACGATTCTTGCGTTTTTAAACCGATAATGAATATTCTGTAACGAAACATTTTCTCGTTTACATCGTGCTCTTTGGTTTCAACGGTGTACGAATCAGTGCAGCGACACCGTTGTAAAATCGGAGCGACAATGGTACGCAAAATATCTTGGAAACCCAACGGAGAATATTAGATTATCTCGTGTATGTTCCTCGAATAACAGTGCGATATAAATCGATACAAAGTTCGTTCGAGTGGTTCGAGTTCGCTTGCACCCTTATCTGAGGAAACTCGGGTACGGTCCACAGCATGCAGAGTGCAAGTTAACTCGGATACGGGAGCGAACGTGTTAATACGGATATAGACATCAACGGGACAATATACGGGCACACGATGTTCCAATAGTAAACGCAACGTACGTATGTACGCAAGTTGTACTCTTGCGCATACTTATTACTCCTTTATGGTAATGGTAATGGCGTAGAAGAATATTACGTTGGATAGGAAATGGGATTGTTAGACCTTCTTGTATATTTTTTGCCTATATTTTCGCGGAGTTTGCAGTCGTGACTTTGGATGTATCGACTCGTTGGTGTAATATTCGAGCAAATTTTCATTTTCGTATGATTTATTTGTCGTTGTTTCTCGCGTCGTATTAATTTACAAACATTTAACCAAGAGGTAAACAAAAGATATACAAAATTACCAACCACTCTCACGGGCGTTTGAAAAGTATTCCGTTTAAAGACGAAACACGAAATGCACATTTTACCGCGACAATTAACGCCGGCGAAATACTCAAGACGCTCTCCGTCGATGAGGTTCCGCTTTTCAGCCATTAAGCGAAGAAAGACGCTCGAAAGTCTCCTCCGTAGGATTAAGTAAAGCAAGTATTAAGCTGAGAACGATGCCTCGGCAGATCCTGTGTGGGATTAAGAGAAGCAGTTTTAAAATCTCGGCTGAATATTGTCCGACTCATAGAATGGCGCGGAAATAAGGACTTCCTAAATAGTGTCAGGAGCATTACGGTGACGTGAAAAGAGAGAGAGGCACTATCTTCTCAGAGTGTCGGAGACACTAGGGTAACGCAAAGAAAAGGCACTGCTTTCGCGGGAGCTACAGTTCCACGGAGGAGAGTACCATTCTCTTTATTCAACGCTGTGACAGTATTCGAATGGTCAAACAACGGGCAATTAAGACGCTAAAGCTTCGTCGCCCCTGCAACTTAAAATTTGAGCGAAAAGAATCTCTAGTTTCTTCTCGCTTTAACGGCGATCTAGAAAATTCCCCGCTGCTCCATCTTTGGATGGAAAACCTTCTTTGTATCTTTGATTGCTCGCTACTTTCGTAGACTCTCTTAGACGCGGGTAAAACTATTGGACAATAGAATACCGAGGCTGAGTCTTCACTCAAAGACTCTTAATACGATCGCGTCTAAAAGGGCAGACTAATTTTTCTCTCTGAGTCAATGCTTATCTTGAAAAATATATCATCCTCTACTATCGTATTTAAAAGCGTCGCGGAGGATACATATCGACCAAGAAACAATCGAGCGAAGAATGTTCGAAACGTAAAACCGAAGATCCAAATGCAGGATAAGCTCAGGGAAAAGCGTATGGGGTGAAAAGAGGGCAAATCGCGGGGGCGGAGGAGAGTAATACCGGTCAAACTCAGGACAGAACGTTTTGTATTTTTTTCTGAGCGTTCTCCCTTCCCTCTTGTCCTCTTAGGGAGCAGTTCCGGAGTTATCCGGCCCGAGGCACTCGAAGCTCGACGACTTAATAATGTACCATCTCCGGGACCGTCATTTCGCAGAGACAACTTTGCGTAGATTGAGCGCGCGATCGCTTCTCCGCGGTACTCGGGAACGATTGGCAAACTAAGTTCAACCACGTACCGCGAGTTCTCGTTAACGCACGCTGATATTTGCTCATTCGCAGCGGACAGCGTGTGTCTCTTGGTTCCTATTCTCCGAACAAGCTTCGAGATACGGTTCGCCTTCGAACGTCGTCGGTGTCCATTAGCGTTGCTTGCTTATTAATGGCCAAGTACCTACGCTGCGGTTTATTTATTATTAAACTGGTACTCGACTTACGAACGATCGCGTTCAACAAACTTTACCGTCGTGTTCGTCTTGTCGCGACGGCTGAATTCCGGATAGGGAATCTTTGAACGTTTCTCACGGCTTCTTGACTCGTGGCACGCGAAGTTGCAAATAAACATTTTTAATATTTATTTTCGTTCGACCATGGACGATGATTCGTATTAGAGAACATTCGAAAGTAAACATTATACTGTCCTGTACATGGTGAATTTGTAAATTCATGTTGAAAAATTGTCGATCTTAGAACTATCACTTAGCGATCTGTTACTCGAAACAACGCTTAAAAAATAATTATTTGATTGTCTTAGGCTGTATATGTTACACTGTTACGTACTTATTATTTTCTCTGTTTATTTACTTTAAAAGTTACCAAATGATCATCAATACTGCACCGTGGTGAAATTGCTACCTCTAATTTCTTGTAATTAAATCCTATGAAAACGCAATTAACGTTGCATTTAAATTATTGAATGTTCCAGGTGCGCATTCACGCACAAATTTTTCGCGTTGGCAACGCTCCAAATGTACTCTAACGCTAGCATTGTGGACGCATTAAACAGTTTCACGATTATATTTATCGGCGGTACATTTGCTCCCGCATGGTTTACCGAAAATACTAGTATGAATTAATGTGCTAGAGATAATTTTATTACTTTTTCGTCGCGGTCAGCCACGCGAAAATGTTTATGAAATCTGTAGAAAATAGAATCGATGTAATTTAATATTAATTTTAACAAATGAAACGTTAATGAAACAACACGCGTAAAACGGTGAACTCTATTTCCTGTTGGAAAAGGAAACGCATCCAGAGATCTACGTCCTTTTTCCTCATGTCGTATAATTCATCCCTTTGCGATTGTTATTTATAGCGTGTCCTGGAGGACGTTCATTTCGAGGCTCGCCAACGTTCAATCGATAACCTAAAATATAGGAACATTAACGTTGTAGCGGGGAAAATATATACCCTTCAGTTACGTGGAAGTGCTATTCAGAATGGTTACAAATGGTGCATCTATCTGCTTAAAAAATAATTTGACCAAAACGTCTAGTTTCCAATAATTATTTTTAAAATTTCTATTTAAATGTGACCTAGTTACCACGTGATATTTAATCTTGTCACCAATTCATATCCTAGAAAGATACTGGTTTATTTCTTACATGTTCTTTCCTCGCCACATCTTTTGCTTTCAAGCAACGATAAAGACAAATGAACAAAGATTCTAGAAATAGTAAGAACTGAATTATTGAAACAGCAAGAACAATTTTTCCACATAGAAAGTCTGGAAGCTGATTTCATTCGAATATAATTGCAAGTATACAAACGCTGTAAAGGAAACGTTGTTCTACTTTTGTGCAGGGATGAGTAGAGCCGATAGTTTGCGAATGCAATATCTGCTAGCCATATATTCTTCGATTCTACGTATATCCAAAGCATAGTATCGGCTGTCCGTCAAAGGGAGCGGGCTACAGAATGCAGCCAGTCAATGCAATTTATATAAGCTGCTTGCATATAAAATGACAAAACGGTTGGACTCTGCGAAATCAGCTTTGGCTTTGACGAGTTTCGATAAATCCTCCAAGAAATTGGAAGAACGCGTTACGAGAATTTTGGTTTTCACGAACACGTGAAATTCATCTAGAATACTTTATCGAATTACTCTCTTTGTAACAAAACCTTTTCTTCATCTGCTTCAGTTGCAATTTGTTTCTAATACATTAAAAGTAACTTCAATTTCTTACCGGTTAAACTGACTACTCTCTTCGACTTCGTAACTTCGGAGTTTCATTAAGAGTAAAATAATTTTGGACATTTGTAAATTTTTGTTATAGTAATGGACCAACGTGTTGCCACATTGCTGTACCGAACGTTTTTATTTTTAGTCATATTTCAAACTTATTTAAAGGAAAAGTTTTTCGATCGAGGCGGTTCAAAGTTGTAAGTCAGAAGCAATTTCGATTAGTTTACTGCAGAAGTTTGTCCATCGACGCGATACTCGTATCCGGTTTGCAGTTTGCTCTACTAAGTTCAACGTAACAAGCATCGACGTTGCGATACTTGATATTTAATCTTCGATTATCGTTTTCCATGTTCGGGAATCGCGAACGGTATATATATAGGAGGAGGCGAAGATGCCACAAATTGCTGGGTTTAATTGGGCTTTGCCTGTTGCTCCTTATAGATACATCAGTCGAGCAGCTTGATATCGCGTTATCGCCGATACACAGATCGGATTTACGCTAGGCGCCTATCGACTATTGCAATAATCTCGTGTTTAATAAGTGATAAAATAATACAACAAAACGCGTTAATAGATATGGTAAGGCATTGAAAATAATCGTTAATCACCTGCTCGTACTGGACAATCGATAGTTCGAAAGCTATCGATACAAATGAGGTATAATCCCACGGTACGAAATACAATTATTATACGTGTGAATATTTCGAGCACTCCTGATATTTCGTCCATCCTCTAACGCAAGAGACGGTAATTATTTTCCACGGTGTAATTAATTGTTTAACGACGTCCATTAATGAATACTCTCATTAAACGATATCTGTATTTCGTTATGGAATACTAATAATTTATATGGTTAAAATTTTTAGTTTTTGACTTACATGCGACAGCGAGTACTTCGTCGCGTTTAACGGCTCGACGGGATTATTAAAATACATTTGGATATTATCGGGGGAAAAAGGACGCGAGGTTAGAACGGATGACGTTTAAATGCATCATCGAAACGATTATTTCGCGGGGTTAAAACGTTCCTCTAATGTCTCCCCGGCTACGGAAAGAGGGGAAGACTGACACGATATTTTGCAAACTCGTACAAAAGCACCCGTCTCGATGTAAAAGCCACGCGTGCTTTCACGTTACGCTGGGAGCTGCTGGTTCTCCTCGCGAAAACCCATTATGGCGAAACATTGACGTTGAAGATTTCAATTTCTTTGTGAACCGGGTCAGGGTGAAAACCCACTTCCGCCCGATTCTCGTTGCAACCTCTTCCGCCACTCCGGCGTTAGTCGTAAACCTTTTGCCTTGTCGTGTACAGCAATGGGTTTTATGTAGGTCCAGACTGACGAAAGCCTGCTCCACTTTGACCTTTCTTGTGCAGGCGATAACTAAATCTTCGCTTTACGATCCCTTGGAACGACGCGAGCCAACCAATGTAATTGTCCCATTTTGTCTCGCCTGCTTTCGATAATCGCTCCCTTGGAACACAACCGGTATGTTGCATGGTGACAAAACGCCCGTCTTTTACACTGGGTTTCCATTTCGAACCCGAGTCTCCAAATTTGAACGTTTCAATCGTCTTAATGCGTTTCGGTAATTAATGAATCGCGTAAAAATAGAACGCACGGTATTCGGTGAAGATTTAATAAAAATCTATCGGATCCGTAGATTTTCCGTGTATATTTTTGTAGAAACGAGATTCTTCATTTTCTGTTCTATTAAAAACCACGTCCGTTAACTCGCACCGATGCTTATTAAACGGAGTGCATTTTTTTTATTTTTATACTTGGTTAAAATAAAAATAGAAACCGACATTGTTGATGCTCTTATCTATTAATAAGCCATCAACAACCTTGGGGAAAAACATCAATTTATGAAAAAAAAGTATACATAGAACGAATCTATATAATTCCTTGCTTGATAAAATCGTTCTCGGAACAGACTATTGCAAGTCGACGTAGCAGTCGCGAATAAAAGGTAGAAATATTATCTATCGAGTCTGCGTAAATGAAGTATTCATTAATTGAATTGCTCTCGAGGAAAGTATCGTTGAGACGCTCTCGAGTAAGTTTTTTCTTGGTCGCGAGGCAGACCCCGAAGTATTTTGCGCCAGTTCGACGCGACGAGCGAGGAATAAAAGTGATCGACGCCCCTCGGAACGAAGTTTTTTTCTCTCGCGCTCGATTCGGAAAATGCACGGCTCGAGGGTGTCTTCTGCACCGTCATTATTTATCATATCGATAAGAGGCAAATGGCCCGGGGCGGTTTTGCGAGGAGAAAAGTCACAGCCCGAGTACATTCTCGATAGATACGTACGGCATCTGGCGATGTTTTCCGCGTGTAACTTATCTTCATTTCGCGACGGAAAAGGAAATGTCTGTTTTCTCATCCTCACTTGTCACCTGTGCCGTTGAATTATGTATGCCGCATGCACGCGGCACCTACCGACGACCTGGAATATGTTATTCGAGTATCACGGTTCCTGATACAACGTTTATCGTGTTATTCAGCGCGTTTCGCTTCCTATTTTCTGTGTACGTTACGACGGAGATCGTGGCCAATCATCAGTTATTTGTCAAGGCATCGAGCTTGATTTATGCGAACGTGATCCGCGTTTTGCGATGGAAACGCGTCGAAGTAAATTTATACGCTGGCTGGTTTATTAAAAAGAGCGTTCTAACCAAAAGAAAACTTGAAAGATTGGAAGCTGAATATTCCTTTCTAATTTGCTCCAAGTATTTATTTCACGAGAACGAAAGAGAGAATCGTTTATGAATAATAATGTTCGACGACAACGTTGTTTTTCGAATCCTTCGAGCGCAGCAATTTCGCGCCGATAACGAAAATAACAACCGGAAGCTTTCCATTCCTCGTGCGCGCTTTCGGGGCGAATATTAAGAAGTGGCAGGATATTGGTATCCCGTATTGTACTTTCGATCCGTCATGGTACGTTGCATTCAATATTGCGAAAGTTACCGGTGTTGCAACGCCAAACAAGGACAGTCTAAGGTTGCTTAAGCCCTAAAAATTTATACGAAGAAGGAAAAAGAAATAGTTTCCGGTTGATACGGGCATCGACAAAGCGAGAGTCGCGAGCACATCCTGATTGAACGCGAACGCTGTGGCCACCAATTAAAATATGCACGATCCGCCCTCTCTTTCTCTCGTCCGTCTCGTTTCCGCGTGTCTCTTTTTCTTCGTCGTCGTTTGCATTTTTTAAGCCAACCATATTCCGTGATTCGATGCGTCTCTATCATCCATATGCATAAGTTTTGATAAATATGTGTTGCGATGTTCGACTGGACGGAACAACGGAGGAATATTAATTCCTACACTTTTCGGCTGTATTTAAATTAAATTTTTAAACAGTCTACGTTCGACGAACGACGTGACGCACTGCTTCTAATTAAAATGTTTTATCGATACGCATTCAGTATTTTCCAAATACAACCGAGTCTGATAGATATTTCGCGATTGAAATATTAAATTGGATCCCGATGCAAAACAGCAAAAGGAAAAAGTATCGTTGTCAGTGAAACATGGATGGTTTTATTATTCCGGGTACAATTTGTAGCAGGAAATCCGTATTTATTGGTTATAAGAAAAATTACTTTATTTTTTATTTGCTTATTCTCAGTTTTGTTTGTGTCGAGCAATTTTAGGGATGCAATAGATATTTTTAAGTTGGTAGAAATTACAATTCTGTTGCTTGTGTTTAAAAGTATAGAAGACAATTTTAATATATACCTTTTGTGTGATTTTATAAATACGTTGTACTAATAATTATTAAAAATGTTTCACCTATGTTTTAAATATCAAACATTGACAAGA
The DNA here is from genome assembly GCF_051014445.1 of Colletes latitarsis. Classification (NCBI taxonomy): domain Eukaryota; kingdom Metazoa; phylum Arthropoda; class Insecta; order Hymenoptera; family Colletidae; genus Colletes; species Colletes latitarsis. Next base: position 49,109,244 of record NC_135134.1, read on the forward strand.
GAAGGAAGCGACGCGAAAATGTAAATTCTAGTAAAAACAAGCAAACCATAGAACTAGCCGATGATTAATTAGGTGCAATTCGTCTCCGTTTCTCGTTTAATGTATGCTTTGCACATTGACATATCTAATTAAGAATGTTTATCTTTATCAATATCGCAGTGACACAATTACTCGGTCTCGTCAAAAGGACGAAATAATTATAGTAGCCAGTTTCTCTTTAAATCGAGAAAAATTACCAGGACTTCTGCAATATTTTGTTGAACTTTTCGAGAATATTTAATTTATAAATATTCTGAACACGAAAATTGTACAAACCTCTTCGGAGGAAATTCGAAATTCCTTATTAAATAACAATTTATATCGACAAGCATACTCTTCTTTTAAGAAGCTTACAGTAAACTGATAGTTGATAACATATTTTTCAAGTCATTCTGGTCGTTGTTATCGTAAATAATTAATATTATATATCCATGTTTTCTTACGGAGTATTCGTTCATAGGCTTATCGTAGATCGAACTTCTCGAGTTGTCGTTTTATAGAGCAGAATTTAATCTGTCGATCGTTCGCAAAATTTAATTGCCACTTTCAGCGGAATTCGTGCGAAACAATAACCTGATCCACTTGTCGACGAGGAACAATACCACATCGTACTCGTAATCTACCATTAATTAACGCGCCATGCACCTCGTGTGGTTTCCCAAAATATGATCTCCGGCAAAATAACGTATTCCGCGATATCGCGAGGCAGCGATCGCACCGGAAACCAGAGACGGAAGAAAATGGCCGAATGGGCGATCGATACAAAATAATCGCTACCGCGGTTTATTAATTACTTCCAAATTGCAGGAGTCACCGTTCACCCTTCTATACTCCGACCAAGAATCGTAATATCAACCCCTAAGCTGCATAATTTTACGTACACAGAATCTATTCTACGAGCACATAGAATCTTTGGCTAATTATTTTCTTTCAAAATTTCTTAAGAGATATAGAAAATTTTATTTTAAATCGCAGCGCTACGAATGCGTTTGGAAAAGTTCTTGGAGCACCGGGCGAAGCGTATGCTAATTTTTGCACGGTCGGGAGGTAAATTTCAATAGCGAATATTAATAATCAGAGTTCCCGCAATCGGTCATGAAGCGTCGTCAGCGTCGAGCAGGCAGAGAGCGCGGGTTCAGATGCATATATCTCTGTGAAATACGTGTCCCTGGCTTCACGGGCCAAGTTGCCGTTCAACACGCGCTATTTATTAGCTCGGAGCCACGTTGACGAGCGACCGTGTTGACTACTGTTAATTAAACCCGGGCAATTATTTTACACGACGTCGTAAACCATCCGTGTCTGTGTCGTACCGTGGAAATAGAGTACACCTTGTCATTGTTCGGTATCGATCGCTGGGAGCATATTGTCGCTGCAGTTCCGTCCCCGCGATCGATCGTTAGGCGAATTTCATCGAGCTGTCGCTCGCCCGGCGAACTGTTCGCGACGAGGACCCACTTGGAGGAAGTTTCTTTAATCCGTCGAGGAGCGAGCGAATCGAGGCGCGAGTGGACGCGTTCCATTACGTAGGACGTCGCTCTTTCGAAGATTAAACGTGCCCGGCGATGATTAAACGAGTTATGGCTCGATGCTGGCAATTCTGCTCCCCGTTGCGATATTTCTCCCCCATTCGGTTGTTTAATTTTTATTACCTCTCTTATCTATCGTTGATAAACGCGACCGGTATAATTCACTTTTATATAAAGTCGAAAGTAATTGGAAAAAGCAACGAAATAAATTTTTTATTTACTCTGTTTAATATTTTTTGACTCCGAAACGTTTTGGAAGGCGTCATTTTAGAAGTGAAAATAATTTTTGCGCCCGAATTCTTTTTAAGAACTCGAATAATGTACGAAGTTCGAACGGTTCAGTGTGGGATTCAAGAAATTCAAAAATTGCGGGTTCGACTAGTTCCGAAGTTTAGAAGTTCTATTACAGGGGTTCAATTGCTTCGACGTTCGGAGTTCCGGTATTTGAGACGGTTGAAACGCTTTTGATGTTCTAAATCGTAAAGTTCGCGATACGAAAGTTCAGTTTCGATAGTTCGGAAAGATCTGGAGCTGGATTTCGAAAAGTTTTTGGTTCTTGAGATTGGTCTTATGTTGTTCCTGAGCTCTAATTCATTCTACACCTTTCGCAGAATTAGAATTCCAAGTTGCGAGCTTCAACGACGAAGTTTTTAATAGTAAAATTAAAATTGATCGATGGGCTCCCTTTTAATATAAATACAAAGTTAATTCACGTTCCTGTTGGTACAAAGTTCGATACAGAATAACAATCAAACACGAATGCGCTGAAAGTTTAAGCAAACAAACGCGGCCCGTACCACGTTTACTATTGGGTAAGTTAGGAATAACATTATAATAAATAGTACTAGCAAATTTCACATAAACGATTGTAGTTTCAGAAATTTCGACAAAACTGAAGTTAATAAACGAAAAGTTGTTGATATTAAGTGATAATATTGACAGTAGCGACGTACATATTTCAATAATTAAAAACACTCGGTCATTAACGCGATATGTAGGAGCAAATAACAAATTGAACCTCTGGAATGGTATAATTTATTTGATATTTCTTGTCGCGAAAACAGAATCTGTTTTTTGTATCGTTTCATAGTATGTAAAATGTCGGCTAAAAATCAACATAAAATATCGCAGGGAAATTAGGACGCCCGGTCATCGGTCCTGGATGCGCCTGCATGTAACCGTATTCCTGTGAAATATATCTCGTTCCGCAATTGACCTAATTTCGTTCGATCTCTTCCTTTATTTGCACAGACATCTCTCTTCTCGCTCGTTCTCCGCTTTTGTCCTTTGAGACGTGAAAATTTACAATCTCGACCAACTCGTTTGCTTACGTTCCTTGCTTCTTGCGTGATTCGTGCTTCGTGATTCTAGAAACGTGCGCGACAAATTCCGTAGACAAATCAGTAAAATACGAATTTTAAGAAACATACATACATTTCTGTATTTCACTTTGTATTTATTCTAATTAACGATAATTTATTCGGCATTGTTTTCGAGAAAATCGACTTGAAAAATTCGTAGGATCGCGCGTACAATAGAAACGACTTCAGCAACAAGTAGAATTAGTGATTAATGAACAGACGCAAGTTTGTACTATATCCTTCGGTCGCATACGGAATTCTCAAGTTAAGTGTTTTTTAATTTAACATTCTTCTCTTCCGTATTATATGTTATTAATACAATGAGTGTGTAAAAATCAAAGAAACAATAAATAACATTCGCTTGATTAATTCGCTGTAAATTCAGCTGCGAGAACGCGTTCCGGTTCGCTTTCCAATTTTCGGTGGCAACGTCGTGTTGTTTTTTCTCCATCCTCGGTCCGGCGGTTAACATTTTTGCATCGTTGTTACACGTCGACCGTTCATTAGCATAAACATACACAGCGTCGATTTCGTTTCGATGTCATCGACGCGACGAGTATAATGAGGCCTCGCTGGAACCGGGACGGTTATGCATTTCCATGTTCGCGCGAGAAATTAACGAACACGCGGATCACCGATGCCGAAGCGAGAAAGAGAGAGAATAAAAGGCAGACTCGGCCCGGCAGCAATCAATGGGAACAGCTCGGCGCAGCCCGAAGCGAATTACCGTTCGAAAGAAAAGTTTCGCTCCGACTCGTAACGAATACCGCATTTTCGCTCTGTTTAGTTTAGTCCGGGCGAGCTGGCGCGTTACTGGGCCAAACGTTCCACACCTCCGTCCCCCGTGAGCCGGTGGAATCGGTCTCGAATTTTTCTGGCCACCCCCAACCCCCCGGTGTGCTCGTCATTTGCACCAGACACGGAGACACCCGGCCCCGGTTAAAACACGCCCCGACCAGCGGACATCTTTTTGCCGAGCGAATTGGCGGTGAAAATAAAATCTACCCGCCAGGCAGCACCAACGCCAGCGGCAACCCCTCTCCCCCCCCATCCTGGTAATTGGCTTGTTTTAGCGCGGCGTTTTTGCGGCAATTATTGCTGTTCAGAGCCGCGGATTGCTCGTTCGTAGTCCCGTAGATCGACTGGTTCCAGCTACGAGAGCTCGTCCTCTGCAATTAGTTGACAAAAAAAAAAAAAAAAAAAAAAAAAAAAAAATAAACCAAAGAACACTCGTGCATTCCCGTCGAAGTTTCACACGGGTTGGCGTCAACGGAATTTAGTTTTAGACAACACGCCACTCTCAATGGTACGTGTTTACCTTTGTTCGCGTACGCGAACGTTTATTTTTCTACGATAGAACGCATTTCATCGATATAGTTCGATGGATCCCAATTTGAAACGCGTCACGGGAGAAAGTTTTATTCGTGTATCTGACGGTGTCTAGTAATTTCGTTTCAAATAGAAGTTACCTGTCAATTACTTTTTAATGATATTAAAAGGAATGTCTTATTTATCATATCGCGAGTCTCCACTTTAGTATTTGTTCCACAAGTTTAACGTACCCTCGAAGACGAAATACGATTCCGCACCCTCGTGCACTCTTGTGGTTTCCCCCAGTATATGTATCCGTCGATGCGGAAAGACTCCGAGGGTGATCTTTGAAATCTCGAAAGACAATGTTTTTTCCCTCTCCAAAAGGAATGCTATCGACGAGGGCTGCAATCCATCGCGAGAAGGCGAGAGTATTAAAAAATTTCGTGCGAATCACGAACACGTATATCACCCCTTCGCAGGCTTCAAACTTCCTGAAAGGCCCACCTCTAAAACAAAAGACTAAACTTCTATACACCAGTTCGTGCAGAATATGCATAACACTTTCAATGCAAATAATTTAGAACAGTTCTTAATGAATGCAAAAGAATATTTAAACCCTCTGACTAAATTGAAAGCTTGGAAAATTTAGAGCATTTGACTGCAGGAAATTTGAAATAAGAACTGACAAAATTTCGTTCCAGAATTTATTTCACTTGTGACATTGCCGTACCTATCGCATCCCCTTCGGATTGTCAACGCCCCCTAAGGGTTGGCTCGAATTCGGAGAGCATTATGGCAAGCAATAAACACGGTTGTAGTTGTTCGATTCGGGGAACAGACGGATGTTTTTGCAACTCGAAACGTAATGGAGCAAATAATTATATTTGAATTGTCTCCCTTGAAACGATCAGACGAGCGAAATAAGGCGATGTACCTCCATATTCGGTGAAGGGTGTTTGGCCCGATCGAGTTATAGCTCGGTGGGGGTGGATATTGAGCGCGGTGAACCCTCGTGAATTTTTCCGGCTCGCAGTCAGCCAATTGTAAAGCAATATAGGGGAAGATGCCGGGTCGTATTTATACCGGATTCCGGAGCAGACCTTATTGCTGTTATCGGTGAATATCTCGAAATTAAATACGCCGATACGACCGTCTTTCCCTACCGCCGTTTTCGATTGTACACGTGTACGCGTGGGCGTTGATGAGACCCCCTGTAACCGTATATGCCACTACCCTTTCACGTTTATGGTCAAACTTGAATTGGATGCGCGATACCGGGGGAAACCGGGAACGGAATATCGCGAGCAATTTGTTAATGGTAAATTTATCGATCGGCGGGGAAACGTTCTGCGTCTACCGATTGATTCGTGCGTGACGGAGGGAAATTAATTGAAATCTCGAGAGCGGGAAAATTATTCTTGGAGAAGGGAAGAAAGTTATTTTAATGTTTACAGTATACGCCGTCGATTTAATTATCGGGATTACGGAGAGTGTATCAGATATTTTCGAGCAAACTGAAGGAAGATAAACGTGAAACGTATGTGTTTGAAACTTACACATACATACGAGTAAGCAAGTAAGAAAATGGATGTACTGTTACGGTGATGCTTTTGTTATAAAGTTTCGTTTTTATGGAGAGACCTACGACAGCCATCTCATAGTTATATCGGGCGTAATGCTTGGAAGAAAAATTTTTAGGTATTTTCCAATCCACTTTCAGTCCGCAACCTTCCGTATATTCCTTTCGGTTCTGTTTGTCGTGCTTTGATGGCTCGTTTCGCGTTCGATGCATGAAATATTTGTGCCAGCTTTTATTCGATAGCAAACAGAACACGCATCAGTATCTCCTCGATGCCATTTCCAGATTTTTTCGCAGGATTGATATGCATCTTACCTTCCTTGGCGTGAAACTGAAATTTCTCACAGAGGTCCAAGTATCCGTAGCTTTTTAAATACTCAAAACCGTACGTTCGTTGCCTCGATGTCTTCTGAAAAATTCAGACGTTAGGAGAGCATTTAAATACAAAATAAAATACTACTTTTAGTTTACGGAAAAATCGAGAAAGATAATTAGAATTAAGAATGCTAATTGCAAGTTCCAGAAAATTTGTAAACTCATTGTTAAATATGAATTCGTCGGTTATTTTGTCTCGCATCGATCTACATCGTAATGACGTGAGAAAAGGTATTAAAAAATATTGACTTAGAGCACTTTCGTAATTACTGGCATAAATAACGGACCGTGTTAAACACGCGAAGAATCATTTCGCGATCAGACGGTGGTTTTTAAGGCGAGAGGTTTTCGTGATTGCGTGCGGGGTAACGTTGGTCGAGTTTGTAGGCAGGAAATAGGGAAATGGGAGTTCGTGATGAGATATTGATGCATTCTATCGCGGAAATCGCTAGAGGTATTGCCGGCGCATTCCTGCGAGCGCGCCCGTCTACGGGAAAACCAATGACTCGCAATGCGGTCGTAGAATCACGGTTTCATCGTCGCCTTTCTGTATTTCTATGCAAAGAAGCTCCCATTCAGGAAAGTTTTCTGTAATTCGTACAATTACAGAGTAAACGGAACGCTGTAATGAAACGTAAACTCCGGCCTGAAAAGAGTCGAGCGTTCATAAGTCGCAAGCAAACCGAAGCTTTCCAGAAGTTCCTTCCGAGCTCGCAGCCAATTTGACACTAGATTTATGCACATTGACTGTACATAGTTTTATTGAAACCTTTCACGTCGATTATTACATTAAAATACGATTTTTCTTTTAATTAGAATACATATTTGATTTTTCCAATCACTGTCTAAGAGAATCTTGGAACGACTTTGAATCGTTAGATTGTCGAAGTATCACACTGTGTGTAGAATAATGACACTTGGAACATGGACGGATCATCCTCGAAAGAAGTACACTGCTGATTACATCGCAATATTCGATCTATCGAGTGACCGGGTTCGAAGGAAGCCACTCGACCTCGTTTAATTCCCTTATCAGCTGTGTCTTCGGTTCTAATCTCCTTGTGTATTTCAAGGAAGTACCCCCCACCTCCTCGTTTTATTTTACTTTTCTCTTTCGAGCTGTCTGCCTCGTCCCACCGCAAATTGTCGAACAATTGATGCGCGCATCGGCAATTATTCCTATCCAGTGAAAAGTCTGCTGGCATTGGCATCAATGAGTCAGAAATACGTGGGTCATCTATCTCTAGATTACGGAAATCTTGCGGCTTCCAATTCGCTGGTAAAAAGCCGTATTGTGAAACAGTTCTACGGTTTCCTTTTCAAATTGCAATCTACTCCTGACGACGCGTAATGGTGTGCCACGTTTCCGAAAATTTTTATACTTCAATATTTATAGATACTTTCTAGAGTTTCGTTCATGATCTTTGCGAAGAACTATTTTTCTTGTAATTATTCTACACATTATAGAGGAAATTTCAACAAAACTCAATTCTTCAAGGTAGAATATAGTTCTTATTCACTTGTCTGACCGGAGACATGGCCATTTCACTTGTCCGAGAAATATAAATCTGTTCTACTTGCGATGCTGAGCACGGGACGATTTCTATTTTCTTAGGACGATCCCCATTCTACTTTCAAGGTGGAATATTGTTCTATTTTGATCGATGACAGATCCCATTTTACTTATCAGATCCGGATGACCCTGTTCTACCGCAATAAATAGTGTTGTCACGTTAATTTCATTAGCCTAATGCTGCCCTATCGGATCGATCAGAATTGCCTTACTCCAGTAAACACGTATTTTTAATTTGACGAAGATCTTCTACGATCTTAGTGAGCACGATGCAAATATTTTACACGATTACTGAAAATCGAATAATTTAATTGAACGTTTACTGAGACGTCAGATTCAGTTATCGAAGATTCATGGCAGCTTGACGCGTAAAAACTATGACACTCGATCACGCGTTGATTCACAGGGAAAGTTAATAACCCTATGGCAAGTTGTAGGAGTTTGGAATCGACGGTAGCCTGAATTATCGAGCAGACGGATAGCGGTCCAATTATGTTAGGCTAGCGCGAATGCCTGGCCTGAGCCGGGTACGTACGAACGTCACGACCCGTGCAAACCGTAATTAGGCGAAGTTCGAAGCTTTCGAACTTAAATTCCCCCGCTGGCGTGCTCGAGCCGGTCACTAAGTTACGGTTAAAGAACTTTGCGACCTAGTGTGTTTGAGTTAGTTCGCTCTCTTAGCAGACGGATCCGCTTGCCGTGAATTCGGAAGATCGGAGCTTTGTTCTTTTGTTTCCTCGAGTAGCGACATTTTTTTTCACGCCCCCTTTACGACACTTTCGTTATCCAACTTCGTCGTTCGTTTTCTGCCGCTCGCCAGGATGCATTCTTAACTCCTGCATCCGGTTCTACGAATTGCGAGCACACATTCGTCGTCGGTGGAAAAATAGGGCGAGCTGATAACGCCAGTCGATCGTAATAATGACACCTAAGCGAATCTATGGACGTCGTTCCAGAGAGGTGGCATGAATCCGTGGATTCTGGCCGCGAAGCATCGAGTTATTACGAAGCGAATAAAATAGCCGATGACGTTTATTGAGATTGTAACTTCCAGGTCAGATCCTCTGCTTCGTATAAAATTGTAGTACCGTGAGATTTCTTGGGTAGATCAAGGCGCAAGGAACGAAAGGATCGACTGAGGTTTATGTTGGGATACTCTTTCAGACAAATTAGAATTTTTTTGCTTTTACGTTGCTAAGAGATTGAGAACAGGTGGACCCATAAATTATGGGACAGAGCGTTTGTAGAAAAATTTAATCACTAGCTATCGAACGATCTTGATTGTCGATGGAATAAAGAATGGCGTAGAGTAGACGACTCGATTACACGCGGAATAAGTTGTGTTAGGAATAATGCCACCGGATGGAATCGGTCTGTGTGTGTGTTTTTTTTCTCCCTTCGTGGCCTTTCCAGCCCATTTTCAGCCATTAATCACGGGGCCGACTGTTTGGAGGCAAGCACCTGACCTAATTGGAGCGCTGCGAACGGTGAATCGCACTCGACGTACTTCACTTTGTTATCAATCGGGGAGTTTTATCGACGTTCATTGAAAGTACGATGCTGCCCGGGATTCTGCAACCTCAGCAACCTTCCGCGATCCAGATCGGAGGGAATCTGAACTCTGTCAGGTTTCTCCGGCGAACTTTAAATCGACCCCGGCGAAATATATAGGTGGCAAAGGTGCCATAACTCCGCTCGTTCTGCTTAACAATGCCGAATCGATCGACGGAAGAAACGATTTTTTACCGTTTCCCCCGGAGTTCTCTTGCTTTACTGTCGCCGTGAACGGTATTCGAATTTTACGATCCGACCGGGCAAATAATATACCCCAGCAAAGCAATTATCAATTTCAGTGGTTATTTCTCACCGCTGTAAAGTGGCGGATCGTAAAGACCAGAGGGTGCATCGATTCCTCTGATCCATTACACGGTATCTGAACAGTTATACTGGTTATAACAATTTTATTAGGTGTTTCGGACATTTTATAGAGTAATTAAACTATTTCTACTTCTTTCGATCCTGAAAATATTCAAATAACTTTGCTGTTCATTGTAGACTAGAAAAATGGTTGTACGAAACACGAAATTCCACTTTAAAAACACCGAGAACCGATGACTTCTTTCGTGTCACTAATTACAAATTCCACTAAATATTCTACTCTCGTGGAATTAATTTACCGATGTGCTTTTTAGCGAAAGCACGCTGCTTGTCGAAGGTTGGTGCACCGAAGCGCGCCGGAAACCCTTCGAAATGACCCGATATATTGTTTTCGAAACGAGGCTCTAATTAAATAGGACATTATACGCGCAGTCCCTTGTGTTCCAATGTCTAAGCTGCTTATCGTTGCGGGCGAACAGTCGAATTCGTACAAACACGGGAAGATACCAGCGGCTGTTTTAATTCAATTTTATAATGACAGACACTGCTGCTCCGCGCCGCTGCAACGCGGAGAAATTCACCGCAAAATTTCGCGAATTACACGCCTCGTAATTATCAGATCGTCTCTATCGTCGTTTTAGCGCAGCACGACGGCAATTAAACGAAAACCAGCCACGGTAATAATTTACAACCCGACACGATTTATATTTCTACTTAACACACTGTGCCGTATAAGTACGTCATCCGCAGACCACCCTTCGATGACCAGCGGTGTCATTCGCTCGACATAAGCGGCGTTTCTCTACTCTTTTGGCTCGTGACCCACTTCCAACTGTTATTTATCGTAATCTCTCTATAATAGTATAATAATAATCTTCTTAGAACATCCATACATTATCGAAACATCTTTAGAAAATTGCTCGTGAACATCGAAGCAGGAGACAATTTGTGCGATCTTTCTCAGTAACCTCCCAGATTTTCCATACTTCGATAAACCATTTTTGGAAGTGGCGTCGATTGCTATTGAAAGCAGTAAGACATGAAACCTTCCTCGAGAAAATCGGCTGACATTTTCCAACCATATCCAGGTCCTCGAAACCTTAGCACTAGAACGCAGAATTTACGACCCCAAGAACGCCCAGTGTCCATTTGGTCCACATTGTAAACTCAGTCACGTGCCATCAAATTTATTATTGTCCCCCACGGTATATTTACACGAGCATTTGTAATTCATTTTGTCCGTATCAGGAGCGTATCGTGGCAAACACCGTTACAAATCGTTTCCATTTGACGAACCGGAGTATTAATTTGCCATTGTGCGCGAGAGAGAACTTTGGAAGCTAATAATTAATTACGCGAGATGATTTTCCCTTCATCGCGGGATATTTGAAAATTATTTTCACGCAAGGTCGGGACACGCGAAGAATTGAAACTCGCCCCGGCGTGTCGGCGGGAGAAAATAGGACTCCGCAAATTTTCGGGACGCGGGGAAACTTTATTTTTCGTTTCATTCCGGCCGCACATCAAGCGGAACGGTCGAAATTTTCCACGGTGCATTATTCGCGCAGCGGGTAGAACGAGTTAAGGTCCTTTCAGAGTTAATTATCCTCGTAACCTCAGGTCGGGGCCGGCTGGTATTTCGCGTCCCTGCGGCAGGCAAATATTCTATAACGAAGACTCTTTAACCTGTCTTATATTCCGGACCGAAAAGCCGTATTGCGGCTCTGGCCTAGATTTGGTGTAATTTGGAGTGCGATCGTTAACGAAAGAGCCCGCCAAGGTGGCTCGTTTGTGTGTGGGCTGACTACGTTGTCTGAGCTACCCCGTCCACACCTGCACGCCTCCCCCTCTTAATGTATTCTTCTTGTCGCGTAACGAGAATCGGAAATCGGCCATGTAACATTAATTCGTTCGCCGATGTTCGACGCCTTGCGTCCTGACACGATTGCTTTTCACCGATCAGATCACGCACAGTTTTATGCAACGATTTTAGCGAGACTTCGTCGACAGAATTCGTGACACTTAATATCTTTCAAACATAAATTGTGAATACAAACTGATAGAATATCGAAAGTATTCGATCGAAGAAAGATCAATTTCTAAAAGAAAATTCAATTATACAAAGATCGAATCGAGTAATTATGAAAATGTCTGAATATAGATCGAATATTGGGTCCCTCATCTACCCATGAAAGTTTGTCAAAATTGGCGCGTGATTCTCTTGCGATGTCCATTATATTACCGCAATAAAACCCATCGGTGGACCGATGCGGCGAGTAAACTTCGACGAGCGCTCGATGCGTAATTTGGCATTCGCGTTTTGCTGCTGTCAGTAACGGATTTGTTTTTTATTTCGCCGAAACGGACATTCGCAAATTTTCGTGTACACAGTTTGTTTTTTTCGGTCAATTCGCGATCATTTGATTAAAATCGAATCGTTCTGTTTGTTATTTGGAACGAGGCATAAAAAAACGCTTGTGTAGTTATCTAAATAAATGTCGCGTTCACGATGGCGACGATAATAATGTATTTAATAACCGGTAATTGTGAGAGCTTGTATGCATGGACAGAATTTTTTATGTAACATTCAGCTAAACGCTATTGATAGAATGGAGCAATATTTGTAAGTTACTAAATTCGTAGCATGCAAACCATATACGTACTCGTGTTGCACGTTTATAATTATATCGCTGCATAGCTCCGAGAGCTCTGCAATATGTTCTGAAATATCTTTGGTATATTTATGAATGTGCGAATGTCGAGGTGTGGTTTGCATTGTTTCGTAATGGAATAATAGGACAACGACGGTGGTCGACGCAAGCATAGTTTAAATCAGACATGCCAAAATTCATTTTGGCCAGAGGCTGAATTTGCACTTCCCTGTTGCGTGGCATTTCACAAATATACAAATATTCCGTAACGGTGAAATGTATTTTAATAGCCCTTTTCCAAACATATAAACATCGGTTACTACACCGTCATATCACAATTTAAACGCCCGTATATTCACACAATAAAGGGAAATAACATTCCACTTTTTTAAAAATACTTAGCGTCGTTTTGTAGACGTATATACATCAGAGTTCCACGATTGCTCGTTTGTCGTACTAAATCACAATCGCAGGAGAAATGTTTAGAATGTGCGAATGCGCTTGTACATAAATTGCAGCTGGCAGGTCGAATTGAGGTTAAGGTTCTTGCACGTTAGATCATGTTCCAGTTAAGATATCAGTAGTACATGTACCATTGATGGTAACCTAATTGTTGCTTAGTAGTTTGACACGAAATGGATGGAGACATGGGTCGATCTTGTTTAGGATTCCTGTCTGTTAAGAGATGACCAAACCCATGATTAAATTGGATGGAATGACGAGAAAATCCAATATCAATATACCAAACGTTGACAGTTGAACCTCGCTGATCTATTTAGAAATTTGATATGCAAAATTAAAGATTACGGTCACGTTCCGCAAAGCCAGTTGATTAAAATTCCAAAAAGAAATATTTCTACTCGGAACTTTTGTTCAATTAACATATAATTATATTTGAGTAAAGCTGTGTTCCGTGAATCCAGTGTTAATTTATATCGACAAGCATAGAAAATTATTTCCACGAGGACCAGGAACAGAGATATTAAAAATTCATAAAAATTCTCGGAGCACGGTGACCAAGTTTCGACTTATTAAAATTCCAATACACGGTGCATTTAATTATCTTCCTGGTTCTCTATCTTGCCGCTCGACTGCCTTCGCGGCTCGGCGCAGAGGTCGTAGCTCACCGTAAAATACCCCCGATGTCGGTTATATAATTAATGCATTAACGCGCACCACCAAGGGCTACTCTATCCCCGTATATCGCGCACTCGAGCATTTACCGTAGATTCAGGAAGACGATCGGTGTATCCACCCTCCACCCACCTATCCAGGAATATCTCCGCAGAATGTTTACTCTAACGCAGAAGCACGCTCGCATACGGCGGGGGCGGTTAAGGCCTGAGTTTGGTCCACGATGATCAGGAGGTGGTACACGTACTCGACGCGTTCTCTAATTAACAAGACCCGCCGGGTTAAAGTTATGTTGGGGTCCTCCTGTTTGCTTCCCGTTCCGGCGGCCGTGTCGTCCTTTCAGCCTTCTTACCGGCGTCCCGTGCTCAAGTAAGTATTCCCGCGAGCATCTTAACGTAACTCAGTTCGCAACGTACGCCCGGGGTGCTAACGCTGTATAATTAAGCGCCCCCGGCGCGAGGATAATGGCATCATAATTACGGGTCGCCTTGCTTTCCACCCTCTTGCGCCACCCACCGCCTCTCTAGGCCTTACCCTACGATATGACAATGCGAGGACCTCGCGCGGGCCACCATTTCGAATACCGATTTCCCGCTCGCTGGCCGACTGCATTTTAGGCGAAACGACCTCGTCAGGGCCACTTTTCAAACCCCTGGACGTCACAGAATTTCAGAGAAGGACTTAATTACCGGAAAGAGAATCCGAGATTACGTTCTACTTGCTGTACGGAGTAAGTACTGTGCGTACGCGAGAAGTTAGCTAGCGGGTCTGGGTTGCGGGTTGGCAAGTGAGTAGCAGGAAAGAAACGAAAAAAGTGTTACATGATCGATACTGAACCGACAAAGGTGCTCAGAAATAGGTTCTACTCGATTCAGAAAGGGTCTATAGAACGCTAGGATGACAATTCTTCATTCGAACTAATAGAGCTATTTCAGAATTGAACATCTCGGATTCGAAAGATTTTATCGCGCGCTGCTAGATCTTCGCACCTTTCGGGAGATTCTTCTCGATCTGACGAGATTAGACCGAATTCCAAGGAGTTCCAGAAATCAGAATGAATTTTAAGGCATTCCGGAAAGTCCAACATGGCCCGAACGAATTCAATACCATCCTATCGCGTCGAACGGGACCCAGATAAATTTCAGACGATCCTACTAGTTTTCATCTAAGTTTCTTCTAGTTTGATTAGTTCCGTATAAATTCAACAAGACCTTTCGAATCCTCCGGAGGGAACTATCCGAATTCGTAAGGGTTCTACCAGGCACGATACGTTCTGTACGATTTAGAAATTGATCTAACAAGTTTCGTTCGATTTTAAAGAATTTCTATTTCGTCGAGTTTGGACATAGATCGTCGGGTCTCAGGGCATGCGTAAGTTCCCGGAGAGTTGGGGGATTCTAGGTACGTCTGATTGCACCCTTGTGTGCGCGAGGAAGTAGTTTCAGGCCCAGTGGGACCCGAACGAGTTCCAGGGTGTTCGTGCAAGTTTGATTGGACCGTAGTTATTTTAGAGGAGAGTAATCCAGCTTTGGTGGTATCCATTCGGTTCTGGAGACTTCTGCCAGACTTCGCTGAACGTGGATTAATTCAGTACGTGTCTTATCGGTGTCGCATATTTCGAGTAACAAACCCACGTTTCATTTAAAATATTACAAAAACGTAGTTATTTATTGTAACGTTATCAACTCCTTTTGAATGGCCGATGGTATCGACAAATTCGGCCCAACAAGTCGAAGTCCAATCGTTCCAGTCACGTTGTAAGTTTGTATGTTCGTATTGTGATCCGTTTACATAAATGATGATTATTGTTAACCAGCTCCTTTCAGCAGTTGCCGGCGCTTTGACGATAACATCTTAATGTATCCGTAATGGGTAAACGCTGTTTTGGAAGTTCACATTCCGAACATCGAAAGCAACATTGATATTACAGTTGGCTGTGACACATACTTGTGCAAATAAGGTCGACGGGGTTGTAGTAGGAATTCAGGGCTCTTCAAGCACTTCCACTCTCTCTTCCAGCATTCCTGTCTCCCGTATTCATGGAAATTCTAAGGACCCTATAAACTCCGTTTAAAGATCATTTTGATCGAATTAGAACGCCCCTGTATATACCATCGACCACGGTACAATGGAATTCCAATACCAATTTACGTTCGCTTTGCTTCGCATCGATGCTGTAGCGTCCATCGCGCGAGGAACACTGCTTGTACAAGTATGGCACCGGTGATGACCAATGAACGATATGGGACGTTATAATCAATGCGCCTGCCACGCGATACCTCGCGTATATTCTGAACGCGGTAAACGGTTATTTGGCCTGCTACGAGCAGAGCGATCTTAATATCGAAAATAACGTCGAGCAGATATGGTTTCTCCGTACTACAAACCGGGCAGAACCGTTTTTGAATTGCAGAAACTCCCCGAACAAACTGAACTTACTCAGACGTGCCATTGAATCGCCGGTTTAGATGCTTTCAGCGTTTCTATACGAATGTAAATTCAATTATGGAAATCGACGAGTTCAGCGAACTGGTCCTTGCTGAGAATTCGAAGCGTTTCGTGTCCTTTGACGTTGGCGGTTCGAAAATGATTAAGCGTTTGTATATCGCGACTGTGCGGAAAGTGGCTTGATTGTGCTTAGTAATAAATGATGGAGAAGTTCGGTAAAAGTCTTCGGTTATAGGACGTATACGTTTAGAAGGCCACGGTTAATATGCTTAATGGAGGATAATTATTCCGTTGTTTCCAGATACTCGATCGAGTCTGGATTACCGAATGCGAGTACTAGTTTGCTCAATTAATCCTGATTCTACCGGAATGTGACTCTGAATTGCGTGTCAAGTTTGAACAATCGTAGACTTCGTAAGTTAATTTATATAGTAATTATGACTCAATAAACGTAAAAATTTCGTTAATGAAGTCGCATCTCATAGGATTAGGATCGATTTTTTACCCCTGAATCTGTCATTTTGTTAATTGTCGGTGTTAAACTGATGGAAGGGGCACTCTCCTCGCGGCGTCATTGAAAGGAACGAACTAGTTCTTTGTAAGTGACGGGGGAAGCGAAGCACTAAGAATAGGGGCGTAACTGCGGAATGAGCGAAGAATGTCGAGGGATCAGATTCAGCGAAGAAAAAGGAAGCGAAGGTGTAAGAACGCCGAGTGGCACTCGACAATTCAGGGAAAATGTCTACTTTACTTCAACGTAGTTCGTTGATGTTGTGAATACTGATCTTGTACGACAATATTTTTTAATTTCTAATAGGTTTAACAGTGAAACTGTAACTCGCAATCGGTTTAACGATCGGAGATTTAACACCGCGATCGAAAAAGCTACTAACTACTTCAACATTGAAACGAAACGAACTGATACCGGTAGATTGGACCACGCGAAGTGAATGATTCTTTTAATGGATTTCGATTTTACGCGATTGGCAGATACTCTTTGCTTCGTTGAAAGTATTCGGTTCGGTTAAAGTAGAGTGACCGCTTCTGTTTAACGAGTCACGCTCGGAGACGCAATGAATCCTTCGAACGACTGTTTCCCAAGATATAAACTCCGACGGTACACGGATCCGAAAATTATGCAAACGAAGCTAGAGAAACTTAACGCTGTTTAACGTTTTAACGACGGATCACGTGCCACTACGTCTTCTCATTTTCAGAGTTAGTGGCCGTTGACGCCGTATTGCATCTTTCCGTGTACGAAGCTTGGGGACAGCTGCCCTCAGGATTAAACGTTGCTAACACAGGCGAACTTTAAAGCGTCAAGTAACAACCACTTGACCCATCTTCTCGCTAGCTGCAATTATAGTTCTCGCGCAATTTAAAAGTAGTCGAATACATCTTTGACAGAAGTCGTCACGAATTCTATCGCTTTCAGACTGAAGCAACAGTTGCGCAGATTCATAATGTTTCATTCGGTTGCTTTTTGAATCATTCGTCGAATACAATATCCATTTTACGAATTGACGAATAAAAAGTGTCGGTAGAAGCGTCAGTGTTTCGCGCGAAGCAATCGGAGAGCCTCGAAGAAGCTCCTCGATGTTAAACCAGGAGGAAAAAGGGTACGAGGCCAGATGGTACACGCGTAAAGAAGGGTCGGTTGTCATCTCATCGTCTCTGAAGTCGTTACTCTCTCCCAAGGCGTTTTTCCCAGCTCGTTATCGCCGGGCCCTGGGCGCGGATGACTGTCTATCCTGGCTGGTCCTAGCGCGCGTTGATCCTTGGACGTCTTCCGTGAAGGAGGTAACGTGTGATCGATCATTATTGGACTCTCTCATCCTTCCACTCCGTTCGTCGTCGGCCCCTCGCGTCCCCGTCAATCCCTTTATAAACACGACCCGCTTCTATTCCTGGTCCCTTGTTTCGCACGTCATCGGCGAAGACTATCGCTGCATCGCGCCACTCTCAGTTTTCCATAATGGCTGTTTCATCGCGCGCTTTTTTCCATCCTTTCTTCGTGGAATAAGGAAGGAAAATAGTTACCCGGCCATAAATCGTAGCGCGCGGATAATCGAAGCTGTCCGTCGCCCCAAAGATCGACCCCGATCATTTTTCATTTCGTTTATGATGTTCCGCGCGGGAATCTGCTACGATTCCACCATTGTTTCCGGTAAGTGGAACATAATTTGACGTTGACTCCGTTAATAGTACGTACGACGTTAATTAATCTTCCATCCGGGAAAATCGGAAGAAATTAGGGAATTATGAATACGGATGGTTTCTAAAAATTTGACTTGCAAGGTAACTGTCTTAACGCTCGCTACGAAAGTTTCCTAATCAAAAACAGTCTGCATCCATCCGCTTTCAAAAAGTTTGGAAGTTACTGGCCCCTACTGGAATTCGAAAATGTTGTGCCGTCAGCGCGTCAGAGTTTCCCTGGAAATTTTTGCGAAACAGGTGCAAGAGTCTCTTCGGCAATTAGTGAATCAGCGGAAATCTTTGCGTACTATAAAAACGGCAATATTGATCTTCTCTTAGCGTAAAGTGCCCCGACTCGTGTTTCTTCAACGCAAACTCTGCCCCGACGAGGGAAATAAGAATCCCTAGGTTAATTACGGAATCGGTATCGATCGACACGCGCCGGGATCCACGAGGAAGGTCCAATCCGTTTCCGCGATCGCCAGTTTTTTAATCAAGGGAAAAAGAAGAGGATGAAATTTCGACTTTATCTTTCGTGATTCTCACGTACGAAGACCGTGAATTTCGTTCGTTTCTCTCTCACCTTCTTGGCTTTTCCTGCAGTTTTAAGTCTTAAAGTTTTAATGCGTCGCGGATAAGCTGCCTCTGCTTACCGCAGGCAATTCGCTAAATGCTCGAACGACAAGCACAGCAATTTTAGTTTGGCCGAGTTTGTGGCCCCCCCGCTCCACCCACGAGCTCTTTTCCTCGCTCATCCCCCTCTTACAGGTAATATCGGTGTTTCAGAGTCTTCGGAGACTTTTTTCAATTCCGTGGCCCGCAACTGCGTCGATTCCACAACGAATCGGTGTTCCGTATAGTTTCGATTACACACTCCTTCCAGTTTGGAACGTTAATCGACCAACTTTCGCCAGACGACGGTGTTCTTCTTTCTCGAAGAGTCTCGCGAAGTTTTCGAAACAGGTTATTCTTTGCTTCGTTACCGAAATCGTTCTATTTATTTTTTCTAAATGTCATGTTTTTACGTTCGCGAACTAAAAGAGCGAACAAACTCGTTATTACTAAACTTATCTGTAGACAATATACGAATCCACGACTCGGTCCAGAAACTTTGTTCCCGCGGATCGTGTTGTTTTCCCAAATGAAAACGCGCCTCGAGCGAACACGTCGTCGTTAGCCAGTCACGCAGAAGTAGTTGAACGCTCCCTTCAGATTTTCGAATCGTGGAGGGAAGCACTAACAACGCTCGGATCCGAACTTCTCGACACCCTTTTCGATTCGAAGGCGACGCAGAAACAAAAGAATCCTTAATTCGGTAGGTGGATACCAGACGAGGAATACGAAACAGTAGAAGGGTCGAAGTTAAAGGCAGAATTCCGTCGTGTCCCTTATCAAAAAATTCCAGACACACGGGGTGGATGTGGGTCATGAATGTAGACAACTCTTAAAGGGTAACATTGTTTTTAATAATACGTTGGCAACTTTTATACATAGGTAAGCTTAGTATATTTTCGTAACACTATTTTTATGTTCGCTGGATAGAAACGAAACGTGTTCTAAAAAGCACTCGTTTTTAGAATAACAAAAATACATACTCGAAAACAGAAAGGTTGCGATATTCCGCGCGGGAACACTGTTGCGGAAAACCAAACAGACGAAAAAGTAAAGGTTTCATGATTATAGATTTTTCCACCCTACATAACATCAATAATATTACTTAGGTGAATAGGTGTTCTTGGTTTATTTTAGCTCTTAACTCTTTCATTTGCGTTCCGATTTTCCCATGCTTCTTTAATTTTTTGTGATACCGCGTCACGGGAGAATCGCAAAAAATCTGTACTGCAACGCGGAGAATCGATATACCCTGCAATATTTCTTTTTCGAACGATGCAAATATTATTGTAACAAAAATGTAACTCTATCGAACGTTCGTTGAATCTGGAGGGAATACCGTTAATAACTGAGAAGCTTGATCACGGTTAATCGAGGGTGCGACCCGTAAATAAATAAACAAGCTTTCTTTATCATCGGGAAGAGGCGTGTGTATGGTGGCAAAGTGGGGCATCTATTCGATGTCGGGTTGTCTAGTCGATGCTAAATAAGCCAAACTCCGTGTCAGCGGTAACGTCGTCGTCTCAATATTCTCAGCAGAGTTCGGGGGTCTCGATCGATGGTTTTCGACATTCGCGCGGAATCCATCAAGAAACCCGATATTTCCTTCTCGGAACGCGTTCCAGAAGTAACGTCTCGGCTGGGGGTGCCGAGGAAGTTCGCCATGGCGGCGAAGGATCCGATATCGGAAGCTGGCTCGTTAAACGGTTGCCCTTCCGAAAATGCCACGGGTCGTCGGGCAATCCGCGGGAGCGTCGACGCGCACGATTTGCGAGCGATATTAATTACCGTGAACGTCGTAATACAATCTAACGTCTTGGTTCACTTAGCGAGCCGATGTTTGAGTTAGAGCGCCGGGTTGCTCCGAGGTCGGATAACGCGCCTAATCACGCTGCGACTAATGCCGCAAGTTTGATTAGCAGTGCCCTCGCATTACGCCATCCCCCGATACCGGCTAATCCATTTATTGAGTGTTAACGGATTCATTATACGGTTCCTCGTAATTTCAGCTTACGCGTTAATTTCCATCGTCAGCCACTATGGATGCTGGTCGGTCCTCGCCTTGCGCGTATAACGTTCGTCTACGGATCAATGGACGACTGCTAATCCGTTTGACAGACTGATGGGAAACGTCTTGCATGACTGATGCTTTGATCTCGAGGTTATCGATAGAAACCGAAACGGGAAACGTTAATAATGTCCTCGAAGCTGCCTTCTCTACTCAAGATGCGAGAATTCTGTACTTACGGGTCTAGTTTACCACAAATCGTAATATTTTAACTATTTACTGGTTTTCTGGTTTCCTGCTGCGATTTTTTTAGGTGCTTTGATATGTTTCTGGTAGTTGAAAAGTATATCGAAGTTTTGTTTTTAATTTCTCGAAACAAAATTGTACGTGTACGTTGGAGTATATTTTGCTTCATAACTCGTACAGAGGAGCCATTGTTCATTGGAATACCATCAAATTGGCATCAAGCTTCATGAATATTTCACATATTAAAATGGTAATATTTGAGTAATTGGAGAGATTCATTACTATATCGCACGTATTGCATACAAAAACGCAGATACTTGCGCGAAAAGATTAGCAATTTTAAATATTAAATTGTACACAGAAGGTCATCTCTATTACTGCTGTAGAAGCAAAGTAGATTACGACTGCATAGGCTGGTGTCATATATTCCTCAAAGAAATTATCTGGCAAGGACAGAATTACAAGTACTGTCATTGTGCTATCCGTAACCGTAATTTAGTTTATAGCCATAACTGGGTCGTCTTCTATACGACTACGATTAAATTAGAAGCGTACCCCAATTTCAAAATTAATGCGTGTCTCTAACAAGCGTTCTTAGAAATCGTACACGAGGACACCTTGTAGATTATCTTCATCTTTCTCCTAATCATTTTATTCGTAATCTCATTTGCACTCAGTTCCATTTAGAATTTGATAACACGATTTCAGAAATCGATTTTTGATATTTTTAATATAAGAATGTCTAAATATTTTAGCGATCAGACCAATCGACTATGCAAAATTAAATACTCGAAATTTATATTAAATTATTGTACAGAGGTTGGCGCAAATGTCTGAGGAGAATTCGAAACTGGAACTAATAACGAACGACGACTGGTAAAGATACACCGGTCGGATGTTGATCCAGAATGAAGTGGTAGTCGCTCGGAGTTTGAATGTCATGGGTTTCAAGGATTTTGGAAGTAGGAGAGAGGGTGATGGGATAGGGCAAAGTTTAGGAAGTTTCGGGTGGATGACACGAAGGCTAGGATAATGCTTCCTACTGTACGGATGACATAGTGTTTGCGGGTGTGAGTGACACTGTGCCTGCGGACGAGGAGAAAGTTAGAGTTATCTGAAATATTAGCTTAATGAGAAGTCAGAAGTAGATTACAACGACTACATTGCGTATTAAAATTTTCCCGAGTCTACAATTTTCCAACTTGTAATTTCATAATTACTGTTAATCGAGTTTGCAAGAAACTGCGCACAGGTACATTCGAACATATTCGATTGTACGTTATGTATGTACGTTTAATGAAAAAGCGAGAGTTTATTATTTTTTTAAATTTAATAACCTACGTTATTTTCCAGCTTTTATGAAAACAAATATTTCTAGTAAATGTACACGTATACTAGTCGTGAAAACTGAGCATTGTGCTGATTTAATTGCTGCTCGAGAATATTATTATTCCCGTTGTTACTATTATTCCTGTTTGTCGATTATGATTGGTACCATCCTGTTATTACGGGATTCAGTTGTGCAGCTACATTTAATGAGTGATATAATAGGAAGGAAATGGTAAAACGGACTCTCGGGTATGAATTGTACGACGAGTTATATAATTTCTGGGCAGAAACAGTAATAATGCTTTTGAGCAACAATTCGAAAATGCCACAGACGCGCTTCCTCGTTTTAGGACCTCGCTATATTTGCAACGTAATTTAACCTTCATCATTTAATAGGCACAATCGAGTTTGCCCGGGACTAGTGTAATAATAATGTTTCAAGCTCGATTGGTAGGCCTCTTTCGACGCAAAGGCAGCTTATTTTTCAAATTAAATTGGTTTGAAATTACACGAACTTCCATAAAAATTCCAGGTATATTCCCAAATTTAAAATATCTCAAATGTTGTTATTTCGCATTTCATTCTGGTATTAAATAAATTCGTTTCATTTTTTGTCTCGGTTTATTCGTGCCTGGCTGTCGAGTATTTTACATTTTTCCGCCTCATTTACGAACCTCTTGTGTTTCATTGGATTCCATTGTGCGTAATATTCGTTTCTGCTCAGAGCGCTACAGAGAACTAAACACAATTATTTCAACAATAACTAATATAATGCGAACCAAGAAACAGAAACACGTTTAAAGATTTCAACTTTTTCACGAAACAATAATAAAAATCGTTCCTATTGGTGAGGGTTTTCGAATATTAAATTATTCGAATATTTTCCAGCCCCTGGCTGGAATGGGGGGAGGAAAAAGGATAGATTTCGAAGCGTAAGATCTTCGGTGAAAGCACAAGATTTGCCGGGAGACTCGAGTGGCGCATTCGGGTCACGCGTGCCTAGGTTTCGACGGATCGCCTCAGACTTAGTACCAAAGAACAGTCTTAGATGTTGCCATCGCGTAGAGAAAATAAAGGTCCGCTGAGGGTTAATCTTCTGCCGACCCTCTGTCACTCACGACACCGCTTCACCACCTAATCCGTAGCTCGTTCCCTCCCCGTTGAGAGAAAAGGTGATCCGTCGCCGGGAATTTCCCTTTTCTTGAATTTCCACGAGCTTTCGATATTGCGGAGAGTGGATGCTGTCGCGAGTGCTTCAGCTTCGTTCCGTAATCTTTTTAGGATAAGCGTCGCGCGTCAAAGAAAATGTGATTGCACTTCGGAAATTGCATTCCTGGAGAAATTGAAGTTTCGCGATTAAATAAACGTTATCGGGACGGATAAAGCCAGGGCGCGTTGATCTCGTCCGCGATAGAAAATTTGCGTTACCAAAACGACCGCTCGTTCAATATAGATCCGTTAATAATTCCGGGGTGGTAAATATGCGAATCATTTTCTAGATCATCGAATATATTTAGTGCAATTTATTTAATTTGTCGCGCTCGGTAGATTTAGCGGTTATCTCTGTTGGTATTGTTTCCAATTTAATCTGACGAAAAATATGGAATTATTCTTGTCGTGTAGGTCGCGTCGCTCGCGGTAACCGTTAATTTAGATCGCGACGGAAATAAAACGGAAATGTGGTTCAACGCAAAATATCCATCCGTCGTATAAATTTTCAACTGATTTTGATGCGAACATATCGATACGTCGATTAAATATCGATCTGTAATATGTTAGACTCGTCTCGTAAACGTGTAAAATATATATATTGTCCACAACCGTATTGAATTTAATACTAAAAAATATCATTTTAAACTATATCAATGTTAAACTGAAAATAAAATTCTTAAGTTTCTCTGTGGTATAAATTAATGTCCGCAGCGGAAGCTTTAAGGTTTGATATTTGCATCTACGAAGTAAATAAAGTGGACGTTGAATCGAAATTGGTGTCGCAGTCGTTTTGCTTGAAGGTAAATAATGAAGATCGTAGGGAAATCTCGAGGACAATTAAGTTAAAGAATCACGTACTCTTAGGTCACGAGTGGAAGGAGCTACGGCTGTAATTGAAATTAATAGTCGACGTCTTTTTGCAAACGGTTCGCTAATGAACACTGTCGTATACGGCTACCGGTATTGCAATCGATGACTTCGAAAATCCGTGGTAAATATTTCTCATTACTCTGTAATTTCCACAGGCTCACGAATAAATAAGATATATAATAAATTTAGCGTACAAGCTACCTTAACAAGGGGAGATAAAATATTTCCGACCGAAAGTTGAACATCGTCGAAGGGTGGTTTCCGTAACGAATACCAATGTTTACGCCACACCGTGAACTCGAAGCCCTTAACGTCCCCTTGCTCGTTCTTTCCGGCTTTATTCGCTTCTTTCTCGCGGTGGGAGCCTCCTCTGTCGCTTTTTCCTCCCCCTGGTATCCGTGGATGCTGCGCAGAGGCAACGTGAACGCCTCTATTTGAAATGCATTGGCCGTCATCGAGACGACGTCGCTGTTTGCCCTGTCAACCGAAGGATAATGGATCGAGGTCCTCGGACAGCTACATCTCGCTGTGCCGGGCCGCTCTCGCCTTAATTCTCGGCCGTGGAAAAATGACTATTACTTCGCGGCAGATCAGGTTAATAAAACGATCGGTCAATGTTGCTGGCGGACGTCGGGACGCCCCGTTTGTCACCTTCAAAATCGAACGATTTGCTGCGAGTCTGCCCGGTTAACGCTCGCTGATTGAACGATACGCGTTCCTCGAAATTCCAACAAAACGCGTCCTCGCCGCTGCTCTGGAAATATTAATACTGCCAGCCAGAATCTGTGATAGCGATCTCCATGAATCATTCGATAGAAAATTCAAAATTTTATACGTTCGAGACATGACTCATATTTTTGTACGAAACAGACGAACTTTTTTTTCTGTTGCTCTTTACGTTCCGAGAGAAAATAATGGTTATTTAATTGGAAGAAAGTAATAATTTTCTAACTAGATATTGACTATTATTCGTCGTTTCGTATTCTTCATTTTATCAGCCCTTTCTAACCACATGCCTTCTTAATCCCCGGTAGTTTGCGTGTTTGATCACTACGATCTGGTTTATGGTCGTCGTCTATCTTCTCGACTATCCTCTCTTGTTCAGCATATCTAAAATTGGGGTCTTCACTATTCATAATGCTCTCGTAAACTCGAGCGCATTACTCCTGTGTTCCAGCGTTCTGGCTGGCTGAATATGCAGCAGAGATGGATTCTTCGTCACTGTTGCTTCGTTTGCAACAACCATGCCTCAACGTCACCTACGTATCCGTTTAATTTTTTTCCTCTTCAATGGAGCAAATTGTACTCGCGTCCCATCTAAATCTTTGCATTTTCTATCTATCTCCTGCTTCAGCCATATTCTCGAAACGTGTCGATTTCAGACGGGCAAACAAATTTTTCTTTTACGAAAATAAAATGCAATACCTCATGCACTCGAATCAAATTTTTGTGTCTTTATATTTCGATACAACGAATAAAGCCATTAATTAAAAACAAGTAAAGAAATAAACGTAGGCACGGCGATGCTCATCCGGCATAAAATACGAAAGAGGTGAGATCAAGTGTCTGCGTTAAGACGAGCGGAGCTCGCGGTTGCCCTCATTTAAAATTTTTTTCTGCATAAAATTTTGAATATATCATCTTCTGAAAGCGACTGCTCGCAACATGCTAATGTCACGATGAAACGAAGATGAAGAGCCGGGTAAAGGGGTGAGGGGTGTGCGTGTAAGCCGAGATACAGATTTTCCCGAGCGTTTAAATTCAAGCACGGTATCAGAAAATTTCGCAAATATTTATCTTCCCCGGGGAATTTCCTGCCGCGCGTTTCCAGCAGCGCGGGGAAACGCATCCATCATGCGTCGAGCCGGTGTTTCGCGGGAAATTCAATTCCGTCTTCAGCATCGATTCGTCATTAACCCGGTATCCGCGGAATGCTCCGTTTTGGTTTTCGCGCGGCCTCGAATCGCGACTCTCGTCGCGGACGGTTGCCTCGAGAGATGACCCACAAAAATTCGGGATACGGCGGAAAGAATGCTAACGGCGCGCTTTATAAAACGCGATCGTCGTCTTTTTTTTCCTCTTTTTTTTTTTTCTCGTCGACCGAAACATCCGCGACACGCAGCGTTCTGCAGTCGGAAAGAGCGACCGTGCGAATAACTCGAACGGCGAAGAGTAATGAGAGACGGTTATTTATTGACCCAATGAATCCTCGCGCGTGTTTGTCGCTGACGAAAATTGCCACCGGCGCGATTTCGAAGCTTGTACGCTCCGAGTAAAAAAGACTTGGGGTAAAACGCTAGTGTCTTCCATTTCTATTGAAATTAACAGAGTTTAATCGTGCATAATATTATTCTAATCGAAGAGTTGGAGGAGCAGTAAACAGTAAAATTTCGAGACGTTTAAATCGTCGATATCGATTTTCCGTAGTCTTAGTATTTTCGAATAGCAAATGCTGAAGTATATTACAGCCTGAAGAAGATGTAGGAAAGAGGATGCTGTAAAAATAGAACATGCCAGTGAACTCATCAGTAAGGATACATCTAGGTATAGACTTTAAATTCTGGGGTATTCGATATTAGACAGGCAAAACTACTGGAAGAGATGGCTAAGTATGGAACCTGCGGGAAATGGGGTCTTCGTGATGATGATGAGAATCCTCTTGGTAGCGAGGCGGAGGAGTTTGAAGTGCAGTCGATCGTCGATGGAGGATTCGTAGCCACACCTGTTTCTCGCAAGTTCTGCGCCTAATCGTCTATTCAAGAGGATCGCTTTCCTAATATCGGATGCCTCTTGCGATCGGTTATTAGCCAGCTCAACCGATGAGTAGCAAGTTTCGGATGAAAGGATATTTCCTTTCTTCTTCCTCTGTTGTCGTTTTGTTACAATTCTATATACTCGCTTATTTCAAATTATTTTATTAATTATTGCAATCAAGGATATTTAGATGTTAGTGGCTGGTAAATTTTAGAGTACCAATAATTGATATTATAGGATTATTCCTATTTCGTATTCCATTCTCTAAAGCTGTCATATTCTTTGTATTGTAATGGTTGCTTGTTCTATTTCTGGGTAGAATGATATCAACGATTGATCCGGTATTTCAGGATTTAGTAATCTATTCTTTACGCGCGTGCCTTTCTATTGATTCATAGAATACTGTTATCGGTAGCTACAGCTGTCAAATATGGAGTCGACGTTCCAGAGAATTCTTCTATTATGCAGAAGACAGCGCCAAACATCGATCAATCATGTCGCTTCGGCAATCGTTACTCGTCAATTAGTAATCAATCGTCGACGAGAAATTCGTAGCAAACGATCGGGTTAAACCTTGATCAATTCATTAATTAGACACGAAAGTAAATTCAGATTATTTCGGGGATTCCAGTTATCGGGTCTTTTTTTCAAGAAAAGTATAACGAGTATGATTACATTGAACCAAAAGTTCGCACAATAAAGTACGAAGAATTTTCTGAAATACAATAAAACAATGTAAACGAAGTGTACGAAGACACCGGTGCATCAAACGTGCTTTCGGTGCTTCTGTTCAGGATTTCACGGACGATATTTTACACGACCCAATAAAAATGTAAACAGCTCACACCGAGAGTAACTCTAAAGTGTGCCTCGGGGACGTGAGTTGACTTTCGGGTGCTTCGAACATTTATTACCAAAGTAAACAAGCGTTGAAATCACCGTCCACGGAGCGACGCAAACATTTTGGACAATTCAATAGATCGCGAGGCTACAGTGTCTCGTTTCCGTTCTTGAAAAGACTCTGTCGCGTTTCGGAATGCTTCTCTATTCTCAGAAATTGTATAAAAATTGTTACGATACTCGGTGTCAAAGCGAGTACACTTGTCTGAGACGCTTTTTAAGAACGTTCTCGGAAATTTTCACGTAATTTTGGTCGTGCGCGTAATAAATTGCTCGAAAACACTTAAAACGAGGAAACGCTTCGCCCTCTTCTTTTAACTTAACGTTCAAAGGGTTGTCGCTGCTTTCTCGGATGCAGTAAAATACTTCCAGCGAAGGAACATTTTTCGCGAAACTGTTGTGCGAGCAAGTCGACATAATATACACCAAGATAAAGTATAATTTCGCAGCAAACTCGAGTCAGAAATCAGGGAACAAAGGCTTTTCGTGTCTTGTATGCCATATTATCGCCTCAACGCGTAGCAACAAAATGTAGAACGTGCTGCAAGATTTTCGTTTCTTGAATATTCCTATTTTCTTGAATTAAATTGTTATTTACCTTCACCGTGTCTTCAAAATTTTCCTACGCGGAAGCAGAACTTTTTAGCGAACCTTTCTGCTCGATATTGGAGATTATGACAGTATCGGGTCTTATTATTGAGCCAGGAGCAAGGAATTTCGCAAAGTATTTATAAAGATCAGAGGTTGCCTTGGTGTTGGCCAGCGACGTCACTCGAACGCTTCAAAGGAGATAAGAACTATTCACCTTAAAGCTGGGTCACAACAAAAGAAGCTTTCCAACGTAACAAATGGTTTATTACGTTGCCCGGGAATAGTTGAAGGCACAAAATGTTTGTAAAAAGTAACCATGCACGAAATACTCGCGTTCCATTGTTCGAATGTCACTAATTTAAAAAATTTGCTAAACTTACAAAAAGAAAAAAGAAATCTTGGGGAAATCAACAATGTTTTTCCATCGATACGGCTCGTCGTTCTCGTCTAAAATACATTTCCCACGCGTTTTCATCGTCGCTCGTCGAACCACCCTCGCAACTCGAGCAATTATTGACATCCGTTTTGCGAGAAATTGACGAGAGAGTTGGTAACTCGATCGACCGATACCGACGCGTTAATTTCTTCCAAGTTCAGGGCGGTAGTAAACCGCGCTGAAACTTAAACTTTCGATCTGCAAATTGTCGCTGCCCCAATTCACGCATCGCGTCAAGTGAAAAATATCGCGTTTCGAAAAGAACCGAAGAGGTTTCGAGAGCGCGAGGGGAGGGATAAGAGGCGCGTACGCGAAGTGCTCCTCGTTTTTGCTCGTTTTGCCAGCCTTTATCGCTGTTCCTTCGACTCGTCGCGCCCGGAAGGCGACGTGCCGCACTCGCGGATGTGTGTCACATTCGCGGTCGCTTCATTGCGACGCAAAAAGAAAAAAAAAAAACGACGGTGCTACGCGATTTTCAGGGAATTAAATTTACGAGGCCAGCTTCTTGCTCCTTAAAGAGAGCCGTCGGTACAGTCGATCCTCCAGCCCGTTGGGAATTTTCGTCGAGGCCGTCTCTATCGTCTATTCGCTGGCGGATGAGAAGCTTCCAGCGCGCTCGTTAAAGTTCAAAGCGCGTCCTCCCCGGAGCTAAGCTGATCGCCTTGATTTTTCCTTCTGGTCGATGAGCGCCGCTACGCCCCGGGAAAAGAATCGCTTCTCGTTACGTGATTTTCCATGCCACGGGACGCGACCTGGTACCTACCACCCTCTAACGAACGCCACCCTCAGTTTTTAACTCTTTGCACTCTGTCCACTCCGAAGGAACGTCGTCTAGCAAACTTGAATCTATTTGACGCGAGATGCAAATACCTTTTTTCCTAAAAATGAAATTTCATGTTTTTGTACGCGGATCGTTCGTTCGAAATGTTCAGCGAACAAAAGTGTTAGAAGTGTCGGAGGAATTAACGCCAGGCGAGGCGTATCGGGTTTTTCGAGTACGACGAACGCCGGATAACGGGTCACCGAGGTAATTGAAAATGACATAGCACACGTGATGTCCACTGCCCTGCGAGGAAGATTCCGATCTGCAGTGCGGCTTATTTGGAAATTGCATCCATTAGCCGGCGTTCACAGCGCTGCGAGCGAGATTCTAATCACTAATGCAGCCTGTCCGTCACTGTATTCACCACGCTGAATTTCTTCCGAAATTTGATCTTAGTTCGGGAACTAAGTTTACAATAGCAGAACGAGAAATGCTGGGTGAAATCTAATCCACGCCGGGAGTAGAATCTTGTTTACGGAACAAAGCAATACCCGAGAATAATAATCGTAGCTACATCCCTATCGTACATAGATCAAACAATAAATATTATTATCAATTGATTCTCTGAACGACGTCCGAGACAGGCAACATTGAAACGTTCGAAGATCGCGAATATTTTCGAAGATCCCTTGGATAGTTTAGGACAAATAACTGGACGCGAGACAGGTCCGGAAAAATGGGCAAACTGAATTACCGAAATTTTCGCGAGTTTCAGCGGCGAGCATTTAACGGCGGGTTTCCTTTACAGAGAACCACAAACCGCAGCCTTTGACTTGGAACAGCGGCTTATTTTACTGCCACAAAACATATACTGCTGTCTGTGGCACAAACGTAACGCGCGTCTAGCTTTGTCAGTGGAACGCCGATAATGAAAGCCGCAATTAATCCTGTACTCCGAGTTTCGCTAGTTAAGATACCTCGCTCGGAATATTTTCACCGAGGTTGGGGGAAAAAAGCGTCAGCCTTTATTTCGGTCGCTTTAGTGAATCGCGCGTTTCATTTTTCCCTACCTTTGTCTCGTCGTCGACTTTTTCGCGTTTTTTTTTTCAAAGCGTTCTTCACCAAAATCGAATTAACCGCTGCCGTTCCAGATCGTATCGCATCCAATTACCGTCTTCGTCCGTCAAAAGTAAAACTGTAACGTTGAAAAATTTAATCTTCTTCCAATAAAATATGCACCATGATGAACAATATACTCCACTGTGTAGAAATCTTAAGTTGTTAAGAACTAACTCAGCAACTTATAATATGGAACATTGTTTTTTATTCTACTCTTATAATTATGATTCGGAAAGTTATGGGACAAAATTTTTCCACGCGTGGTTTCCTCGCTGCCGGAGAAATCAGTTTGAAAATTTATCGGTTATGCGCATGCTCGACAAAGACGCCTCAGTGGCCTTTTGTGCCGCGCTATATTTTGTTGCGAAGGAATCCAGTCGACGTTTTCATTAATTTTTCAATACACGACGTCGATCAGTTTTTGCTGCACACGAGCGCGTTAAATTTATTTTGTAAATATAACGCAATGTTTGTTCCGATGGGTGTTTCTTTAAAAGAATTTCAAAGTTTTCGATTCTCTCGATTACGATCGATTGGGCGCTAAACGACATTACAATTATAAATTGCAATTGCGAGTCGCAAAATGGAACTCCGTCGAATGAAAGAAGTCGGACAATAAATATCGTGTCCATTGCTTGGTTTTGGCGTTAAGAAAAGTTTCGCGCTTTTGCTGGTTCTGCCGTGAAAGATAAGCAATGTATTAAATCATTGGTTTTCTTTTCCTCCGTATTCCTCCGCGACGATCGGGCGCAAAAAGTGCCGATTTAAACTTTTTTGGATTAATGTTGTTTGGGATGTCGGTTACTGGGTCGTGTAAACCTTTGCTCGTACCTGTGATCGATAGAGGAGTCGATTATTCATTCGATAATCTGTCAGGTAACCAAAAAGTTCCGTCACTTTTTAAAGAGAAATAAACTTGCACACTTAAGCATTCTGATATCTTCCTAGACATATTTTCAACTGTGTCGCTTTTCCTGTGAATCGATCGATCGGTCGTTTATTGGAAACGTGAACAATTCCAAAGTGCACGAACATACTAAATCGAGTTTTGATGCTCGAAGCGGAATGCAAGGACTAGATTCGGATCAAATTCAACTGGTCACTTAAGGCTACTGATACCTACATCGCACCATTTAGCTTCTATCCTAATTCTATCTCTTGTGTGCTTTCGCAAACCCGCAAATAGACACTGGAATCGACGTTGCAGAAACGTAACAAGATAATGTCTATGAATCAATTGCGATATTAGCCATAGCCAAAAATCTGGAACACGATAATTCAATCAAAAAAGTATATTTATTCGTTGCAATCCTCTTCTTCTTTTAAAGATTCTCCTCTTTTACAAAATCAATGAATTATTATCTGTAATTTCGTATTCTTATTTAACGTAATAAAATAAATCACTCGAAAGTAATTTATCTGTCAAATAAAATTTGGAAATTTATTTTCACGGGTCTTTATATCCAATAAATCTGTTCGTTATTTTCGTCGGAGGAATTATTTATCGCTCTCGTTTGTTATCGACGTTTACAAATAAAAGGTACTCCATCCCTGTTCTGTATCTGTGTCCATACACATTTTTCCTCGTATTTTCTCGGGGCTTATGTACACATCCGAAGTTTATCCGTAAAATTTGAAAGTCCTTGTGTATCTGGAACGTTGAACTCGGAACGAATACATTTGGAAGTACTCTGCGATAAAAGCGTGATCCAAGAAAACAAGACGCGGGACTTCCCCTTGAACGAAACGGAGCATTGTTAGCAGTTCCTACTGAAATTTGCAATGAGAAACAGATGGCAAACTCGAGAGAGCAGTTTCCTTCCGTTAGCCAAATATTGCAAAAGTGTCTGACAACTTTGCAAGTGCTTTCCGCGAAGCTCCCGTGAAACAATATTGGCAACGACTCCGGGTTGTTTTTGCCTCTTTAGCGACTGTCTTGGAACCACCTGGGCAGCCAGGCGCTACTTTTTCATCAGAAGCGCGTAACGAACGTGCGTAGGCACAGTTTATTTTTCGAGTGTTTCTTCTTAGGCGATACGAACCGCTCCGTCGTGTTCGCGAACTTTGAAATATCGCCGGTGAAATTCTACACGGACGGGGAAATTAATCGAAACGCGTCGTGCAAAATTGTTTCGACATTTTGATTCACTTGCAAATATTCTGCAGACGTTGGCTTCGAACAATTAACACTCTCGTTGATTGGAAATTGGAAAAAACAAAACTGAAAAATATTTCGTTGCCTATTAGGCGGTTTTAATTGTTTCGATTTTTGTAAAATTCCTACGTCATAAATAGTTGCAGTTTTTCGTAACGTTCTGTTTTCCGGGGGTGGCGTTAGATGAAAGTCTATCGTTGCATAACATTTTAATTCAGGACGATATTCGTAGTTATGAATTAGCCATTGAGTGATCCCTTTTCCCGGATATATTATGGTTAGTTTTCTGTTTAGCTTTAATCAATGTTACGTTTCACTATGTTGCTTGATATTACAGGAAATTGCGTGCGTTCTCGTAAGGGGTGGATGAAGGTATACACGCGGAGAAAAAGGTTGAAGCCGAGATACAAGAACAGGCATTTGAGTAAATTGACCCGTGAAGTCGGCTGTGATGCGAATGGAAAGAGATTCCAAATTGCGCTTCTTTTCTTATATTGTTTCCTATTTGCTGCTACTTTACCGTACCTTTGCGTTCGCTGTATATATCTCGCGAGCGTCGCAGGAAACAATAAGAGCAGCACAATAGCTACTATCGAATGTTCTTGCAACGTTGAACCTGTTTAATTTCACAAGACTACTATCGAACCACGACGCCTCGAAGCACCGATCTTCCGATCTTCGGAGAGAATCATTTTTTAAATTTATAACACGCTATATTAAAAATGGAGATTTTAATGTAAGCGAAGAGCCACGCTCTGGACAACCGAAAAGTTTCCTCGACGAAGTTTCTGCGCAAACGACTCGCGAGCTTGCAAAACGTCTTAAAGTTAATCAATCAGCAGTTTCACGAAGCTCGGAAGCTACGGGAAAGATCAGAAAGAAAGAAAATGGCTCCCGCATGAACTCCCTGAAAGTTCGATTGGCAACCGACATTCCATCCGTCTCTCGTTGCTCGTTTGACAGGAGAAAAGAAGCTTTTGTCGTGAAATGCGAATACATATATTATGTTACTCGATGGTACCACTAAATCTTTCTCTCGTCAAAAACTCGATTTTTAAAATAGTGACTGTTACCGAGATAAATGTTTTTATCGTGCTCGTTCGATGCAAAATCGTTACCCTCTCCTTTAAGAACCACGCAAGGTTAATTTGCCGGTGGACGCGTGTGAAATATCGAATTCTAGGCGGAACAGATTCATCAAAATCGCGGCGTTAGGGTAGGACTCGTGTTCGCTGTGGCATCGGCGGCGGGGAAACCTGAATAAGAGGCAGCGTCCTGTAGCCACGCCACAAAGGAACAAGGGAAAAGGGCTTTCCAACCTCTTTAATCTTTTCGGCTGGTTAATTACGAGACCGGCGTGTTTCCCCGGCGAGCTCGTATTTTTCGAGCGAGGGCAGCTCGAAGGAACAGAAACACGCCGCAAACCGCCGCTAAACGTATTCGGCCAGCCTCGTGGATTTAATGAAATCGACAGTGATGGAAAGCGCTGTCCGGGGAAATTTCATGAAACCGACGTTATGGGATTGAGATTAGGGACGTTGATCGGCGATCGGGCGATTTATGATCAGCATCTCCAGAGACAAATTATTTAGTTCGAAACGAATGTTACACAACTCCCACAGAATTAGTGCGTCTAATTATTTCGCAAACAGAGCCTTATTTGCAAACAATACTACAATCATCCGACGATAACAAATATAGGCACGCTACGCGAATAGAAACTGCGCAAATAATTCGATGTTTAATGTTTCGCGAGCGTACATCGTTCAAATAATTTTAGCATGTGTTAATATAAATTTAACAATTGAGATACAGAGACAGTTATGAACAGTGGTATGTCTCTTGAATTGTTTAAAAAATTTTGCAAAATACGAAATATCCAATTAACAATCCGAATAATGGCGTTTAATTGTCACGAATATAACGTTAGCATCAAAAATAAGTTAGATGTTACGAAACTTTTGGACGGTCGTGTACACAGCATTCTTGACTATATCGTTTCACGTAATTCATTCACGAAGAGTTTCCGAAAGTCAGGTTACCTGGGTAACTTCTTCGAGATAGTCTGCAGAGGCGGAGGAGCATTTGGGAGGGAAAGTACGAGTAAGCCATCGTATTATTAAACGCGAACGAGGTATACGCCAGCAAAAAGGGAAAATTGCTACCTTAAATCCGTCCCCTGTATCTTAGTCAGCTGCTCCGTTTTGCAATTTCTCCGCGTCGAGAAAAGTGTACGTTGCCACTATTTACCTTTCGAATAACGTGCTTCGATGCGATTTAACGTGCCGCCGTACACATTTTGCCTCGTTTCTCCTTGATCATCTACCCTCTATTACATCCGCGTCGCTTTATATTTTCCGATATTGTATCTCTTTCGATTTGCGCGCGGAGGACGCAATTTCAATAAATTTCACAGGATCGAAATAAACGAGCGTTCCTGATAGAGTTTTGAATATTCGTTCAAATTCTGGCGATGTTTTGAATATTTTTAAGCATCTCCAACAAAAATTCAAACCTTTACTGAGAGACAATGGAAATTGTCGCGTTTCAAATGTCTTTAGTAACGTTTGAATAACCAGAATTTGTAGGACTTTCATCTCGCATGTAATAAATCGATCGATTCGCGAATATTCTCAGCCGACAATAAGAGCAGAACATTTCGATATGTTCTAACAGACGTAGTTGTGCATCGTACACAACGCCAGACGTCGTTAGAACTGCGTGCTGTCTTGCACGAACAATGACGCTGTGTACAATTAAGATGGAACTAACAAGTAAGTTACCGTGCACGGAAACAAAGTTGGATTAATGATGCTAATGTCAAGCTAAATTGGAACTCGTGTATACGAGTCAGTTTTCAAAGTGGGACTAATGACTCCATCGCGAATGTCTCGGTTCGTCGACGCCTCGTCCCTTCACGAACGAGCGTCAGTTTACCCTTAGAATTTTTTTTACAGCACACGGTACGTTTGATTCAACGATTTATAAACTCTCGTTAGGGTTGCCTGCTTTGGCACGTTCCGTAAAGATCGTAACGTCCTGTCGTCGTTCCGATAAATCGGGTCGACCGTTCAAAGACCCAACAGCGAGAGATAAAACGGCTAGGAGACACGGATAAAAGGTGAAAAAAATAATCGAATTTAACGGATACTTGAATTTGTTGAAATTTTCTTCCATTACCGGGATTGCTTTTCATTACGAAGATTATTCGAGAATTACTTACTTTTCGTTTGATTCGTCGGCGCTCTGGCGCGCGTTCGTTTCCGTGGACGTTTTCAGGCAAGGGGAGAAAAAAGAAGGAAGTCCCCAGCACATCTTTTTCAGAGCGTTGCACCGCGAGCGATATTTTCGTAAGGCACAAAGCGCAGTTGCATTTCGTTATTACACCGCGGCTCGATAATACGAGGCGCACAGCGACTCGCCCGGTACACTTGTTGGCTTGAAATATCTGAAACGGAAACTTGGTAGCGGCACCGCTGTTCGAACTTCGTTCGCACCACTTTGACGGTATAAGAGTCACGTCTATGCATTATTCATATCGCAAGGGATGAGAGAGAGAGATACATTGTGCTTACGAACATCAATATGCGTGCTCCGAGATGCCCTTATTTCCAGTCAAAGAGTATCTACGGTGAACTGTCGGCCATTCGTGCGAGAAACTATTGGCGAATTGATAACGGGATTTCTGTGTCTCTCGTGTATCGCGAGAAAATCATTACTTCGGTTCTTACGGATTTCTTGGAGGTTCATTCTACCTCAAGAAATTTTCTTTCCTACCAGAACCTCCAGTTCGTACATTTTGAATCGTGGTCGGAATGGCTCGTACTCTGCGTTAGATTTATGAATGAAATTTTAGAAAAAATAAAAATAGTTCAACGAGTTTGACAAAGGTGGTCTTTTGTCGAAGAACAATTCAACGTTACATGCACGAGTGTTATACTGCGATACTATGATTCGATATTCCGATTCTTTGCATAACCGTCGACGTGAATATTTTTCAACAACCTCTGCCTTCTTTTCCGGAAGATGTTACAACGGCTATATTTGTGTTTATGTGATCAATATTTGATGTTCAAAACGCACGACAGATGTAAGGTTTGTGGAAATATTGATACGTTTAGTTCGAATGTTTATTTCTGGCTGCATTAGAATCCTAGTTAAATCTTTCAGGAAACTACAGAAAAATAATGCATTAACAGCCGAATCATTAAATTTTTCAATTTTTGCGTAGAAAAGTTCCCAACAGTTGGATACAAATAAGAGAATCAGATTATACATTTCGTAATTAAATAATGTTTGTCGGTATAAACGGGGCAAAGTTTTAATTGAAATTTATACATAATGCGCTTGTATTTTTCATAATTTATTTATTTTACAGTGCTCGGCGTACTCGTCCGTAATGCGTTCTCGGGAAAAAATAAAAAAGCACCGCCATTACTGCGCATCAAAAAATTATGCGGAGGGTTTAACGCGACCGTATAGCGTTAAAAGTATTGCAAAGTAAAAATAATCACAACGGAAGCATTAAATGGAAAGAGAGAATTCTGAGACCACGACTTGACAGAAAATGAGAATAAAAATTATTGTTAGCGTTGAATCGCGGTGAAACAACGCTGATACGGCGAAGATGATATATTAAACCATTTGTGCAATATTTCACGGATGTACCATTACTCTGTTTTAGTACTCCATTTTTCCTGTTCGTGTACAATCTTTCTCTCACTGGCTGCTGTTGCTCGGTTTATAATCGCACCGTCTAATTTTGCGACTGTTTTTGATTATTCGAATATACACTGTTCTGCAGTATTGTATAGAAATTTGAAACTATATTTGCAATTACTCGCCGACGTTAGAATGATTTAAAAGTCGGATCCGTAGTCTTTGTATAGTTTCTAAGGCTTGAATTGTAAAGGGTTTACAGTAAGGAATATCGTTGTAACCGAAAGGTTGACAGAGTGCATTGTATGCACAAGCTGCAGAATGCACAAAAGCTGCTGTCAACGTACTGTCGCCACACGACCAAGAAATGTCCGCGTTGCGAACGAAGTTCGCCGGTGAAAGCAAGAAATAACGAGCTCCACACTCTAATTACTCGACGGCTTTACATCGATATGGCCGAACGAAAGATAGAGAAAACTTTCTTTCATTTAATTCTTCGCCGGAAGCCCCGAGACCGCGGTATTTTGACTGTAATAAGGTCGACGGATACTTTGTTGACAATAAGTTTGAAAGCAATAAATGGCGAAATAGCGTCGAATTGAATACGTTTCGGTAAAGAGTCGAGAGAAATTGCGGTCTCTGTGGACTAAATCAAAGAACTGGGGCAAACTGCGATCGTTGGATTGAAAAAAAAGGAATCTTTCTATTAGTCGATTCAATTAAAAATTGTATTTCGTGCTACTCTTTCTAGCGTGTTCGCGAAACAGTCGATTCGCGGATATTTTCAAATTTTTGTTGGAAGAATGATACATTGTTCTCGGATCGTGTAATTTCTCTTATATTTCATTATGATTTATTTAATTCGTTAACAGAATTAATTAGAAGGGTAAGTATAGAGCGTTGAAGCATGTACGTTAAATTCCCTGAAATGTTAATCTAGAAAAAGGTGCTCTCTTACTAATTATGCTCTCGCTCTATACTTCTCTGTCTCTCTATAATTATACAAGATCTGGAATATGCTTAATTTTTGTCAAGGTTTAACTTTCGCGGTGATGTACATATAAAAGTACAGCCTGGTATATAATTTCGGCGAATAACACATACTTTTTTCTGCTTTCAGGTAAGTCCTGGATATTAAGCATATTGGTTTCGTTGGAATGACGCAGCGGCAATTT
This sequence comes from Colletes latitarsis, assembly GCF_051014445.1. Taxonomy (NCBI): domain Eukaryota; kingdom Metazoa; phylum Arthropoda; class Insecta; order Hymenoptera; family Colletidae; genus Colletes; species Colletes latitarsis. The sequence goes on from NC_135134.1 coordinate 49,148,150, forward strand.
TTTGTGAGTATAAAATAAGCTGTGTATTTCGATGGAATCTTAATCAAACATGTTCACGTATTCCATGTTGTTTTCACAGGATTATGTGATCTACCATACCTCGATTCCGTATTATTAACTTCTATAAATGCACATAAAGTAGAATCGATCATTTATCTCTTAATGCAAGTACTTATCTTTATCTTCGTTTAATTGTAAGTATTTAAAAGTTTTTAACCATATTCTCCCTGGACTTTAAACTCTGTACATAAACGAATGAAGGCTTCCAGCGAGGATGAAACACATTTTCCCATTCCACGGTTTGAGTCTGTGACTAATACAGCGTTATACACGGCAAAATTTCATACGATTATTTCCACGATTGTGCAATATTTTATCTTACGAGGTAGAGAATATAAGGGAAGTTCTCTTAATCTCTGAAGTAAAATTCATGCGTTGAAGTTAAAATCGATCAAAGAATTAAATATTCTACCGATCATAGAAGCCACTAAAGTGGGTGAACCTCCCTTCTGAGCAGCGAAGAAACACACGTAATCCCTGGCAAAGTTGGTTCCCTTTTCCTCGTTCAGTATTTTCAAGGAATGATTTTTCCTGTTCACACTAAACCGAACAGCCATCGATAACATCGTTGGCGTTACGTTGATGCATGATCGAGATTTCAGCCGGTTCGAAAACAGCGCAGTGTAAACCTCTGTTCCACGAAGCCCGAGGAGCTCGCCTTCCGGCACGGTTTGCCTTGCATCTCGTACGTAGCGTCGGGAAGCATTATGCTAACGGCGTTTTCTGCGAAAACGTTTCAAAACGCGAAATTCGCTATTTATATTCTTCCGACACACAACGTAGTAGTGAAGTGAAGCTCGAGGAACTGTTGAAAGGAGGTCAGCAGACCCTAGAATCTTCGGTTAAATCTGATATAGCGTCGAACAGCGGAGCGCGAACGACGCGTGTAACTGCGTTCCTCGCCGCGCGTCTGATAAGATCGTTTATGGGAAGATTCTGACGTCTTTCGGCGGCCAAATTTCCTATTTATATGCTCGCATGCATCCGGGATTAGGACAGTGTCTGACACGGAGCATCTACATGCATATGTAGCTAAATCTGCATAAAATAGTCGGAACCCTCGAGCTTTTTTAGCAAATACGATGGACCATAGAGAACTATTTTTTGCTCTATTGATAATCTCCGAAGGCACTAAGTCCCATTTACAAACATAACTCGCTTATTCCCTTCCTCCATACAGCAAACCGCTACAAAACTATTCGAATAATTCACTTACAGGTTCTAATATTTTGATAAACAGTCCAATAACGCGCATTAAAAATACTAAAACTTTAGACGTGTACAGTTCCGAAACTACTAGTGCTTTATTCATTATTGAGCCATCGTTGGAAGCGGCAAAGCTTCCCCTTTAAAATGGTTTTTGGTTTTTAGCGATCCGAGTTTTCGTTTTCGAGATATCGTAATTTATGTAAAAGGGTAATTTTTAAAATTCCGCTCCCGTCTTACGAAAGCCTATTAACGCGTATTAAAAATACTAAAACTTTAGACGCGTGTAGTTCTGAAACTACTAGTGTTTTATCCATTATTGAGCCATTGTTGGAAGCGGCAAACCTTCCCCTTTAAAATGGTTTTTGGTTTTTGGCGATCCGACTTTCCGTTTTCGAGATATCGTAATTTATGTAAAGGTGTAATTTTTCTTAATTCGACTATCGCTGTCTTCGTCTGACGCGTCGCGCGGGACCTCTCTTTCTCGTACGTGACTCGTGACCATCTGGCTGACTGACCTACTTTTTCAATGTGCGCGCGCGGTCAACGACCTTGGCAAGGCCGTAGTAAAAGTTCATTCACGCGCGACGTAAACAAATCTTCGAAGCCTCGTATCTCCGGAACTAGCCACCGCAACGACTTGAAACTAAAATCCTCATATCTCCGGAACTAATTACGCTATCGACTCTCACGAACGCTCATTTTAAAGGGCATTTCATCCTCTATCCTATGAGCATATCAACTATCATTATTTATGCTTTCTTCCATATTTATTTTATTGTTTACTGTGACGTTTTACAGGACGTTCCCAATAATGGTCGATTTTTGAGACATTTACACTAATCTAGCAAAAAAATGTTTCCAACAAAAGTTAACGAGTACTTTGAGAAGAACAAACTGCAATAATAAAAATTCCGAAAAATTGCAACCGAATGGCGTAAAGTTTGCTAAGTTCGAGTAGTAGTTATAAAATACATTTATTATTACGATATAGGCACGCACACACACACCGTCTCGCGTTTCCAATGCAGTTTCGCAATATTTTCATATCCTGTTGGAGGCTAAGTTTCCCCAGGTCCTGATAAAGAATTCTAGGACGATGGTGCGATCGGATCAGCTGCGGACCGCGAAAGGACCGCGGGATTCGCGATTCCCGACGCGTGTAGTGTTTTCCATTTATTGTACGATTTGTTCAAACTGTTTGACGAGTAAACGGCAGCCTCGACTTCGCGAAAGCGTCCGGCTTTTATCGGTTCGCGCTAGAGGATCACGTGGATCGGCATTAATATTTCAGCCGCGTACCACCAGGATGCGATAGTTTCCACCGTTGGCTCGTGGAAGAGCGTTGCAATATTTTTCACAAAGGCGCGCAAAGCCGCGTCAGGTTCAATTCTCGCCGTCTTCGTAACGCGCGGGGCCAAACGCGCTCCCATTTGCTGGCGTTCCCCGAGAAGAATACGCGAGACTGCAATTAGGAACTTTTCGTGCTCCGCTCGCGGTAATTTGATAAAGATCTGCCGCTCGCGGAGCGCGGATGCCAGCAATTTTTCGAGCAATTTCAACGAAACTGAAACGAGAAGAAGCTCTCTCCGAAAATTACACGCGGATTCGAGCGCGTTCCGATCTGCAACAATCTCTGCGCACGGGGACGCGGATAATTACAATCCGGTTGATCGTTGTCGCCGCGTAGCGAGTTCTGTATTTATCCGGGGCGACCGTTATCCAAAAATTAGCACGATTTGCGCCACCGTATCGCGCTCGAGCCCTTTACGGGGAGGGAAATTAATTTGCGCAATCAACATAGAGATAAGGCGAGTGCGAATATACGAACAAACAATGCCGCAGCCAGTCAAGCTGCCGCTGCGAGAGGGTCGATATTTCGAATGCAAAGGATTAACGCTGTTAATTTAATAGAGTCGGACGGGAAACGGTTCTCTCAACGAGTCTATGTTTCTCTGGACTTTTTTTCATTCCCATTTCCTGTTGAAACGAAGCGGTTGCATTGGTTTGCCGTGAGAAACGTAATGGTTTCACGGCAAAGAAAACGACGGGGAAGGGAAAATATCTGTAGCTAGAAATAATTGATGAATTTCTTCGCACTAAAGATAGCATTGTCACTGTAAAGAGACGCGTCAATTATGGTGAATGTTATGAAACTTGGTTGTTTTCGAGCTAATTTAGCATTTAGTTCTACGTATGTTTAGGGATATAGGCGAATTAATGGCGGCTAATGACAGTTGATTGATCCCGGTTACCCGCCAACAAAACCGCCGCCATTATCAGTCAGATAGCTTTGTTCGCCCTTCCGACTATGTATTATAAACTCACAGCCGCGTGCACTCCATATTTTTCTACCTGACACTGCGATATATTACCGTTTTAAATGCATTTCGTTCGCTATAAAATATTTGATAATCCGCATCGAAATATTAAATAACCAAGTATAATCTCACATCGTCGCCGTTACGGGAACCATTATTCACTAAAAATTAATTAGTTCACACGCCACCGAAGCGCATTTTTATTTACATCCAAGCACATTATCTTTGTATTTCACGCTTCGATGCTCCCGTCGCAAAAATAACAACGAAGAAACAGTAAAGTTGGGTAAATTACTTTTCGAAGTTTCCATTTTTAAGCCGATTACGTCGTCGCTCGTCGGAGAAGCGAGCGGAGGGGAGGCGGTCGGGGAGATATTTTTAAGGAGTTAATGGGTTAAGAGAATCGATGTGCTCGAAACATCGTTAGCAGCGGCCGCATTGATTCCAGGAGAGCCACTTCCGCCGCCATCCAGCCGGTCATAATATGGCAACGAAATGACATCGCGGTTTCCGGGGTTTGAAGCGACCGACCGACTGGAACGACCACTAGACGAATAATTGAAAACCCGTAACGAAAGTCGCGAGCTGCGTCCGTTCGTAAGCGATGGCCACGAATTTATTCGCCTTTTCGGTTCGATCGATCCTTTACCGGCGAACAGTCAGCGTTACTGTTCACCGAAGATCGTACGATCCGCGACGAGGCCAGACCGAGGAGGCAGTGGGTGGTCGTGCACTCTCGAATATAGCCCTCGAGCGGGAAAGACGCAGCGATCTTATCTCGGGTAATCTCACTCGGAGCACTTCCGGTCGATCGGTCGCCGGCACTGCCACTATCCCAGCCCTATCTGCAACTTATCTCGACGATTTCTTCTTTCCGTCCCTTCGATCGGGCCTTATGAATCCACCCTTCTCAACCAGCGGACGCCACGTCCTAGAAACTTCACCCCTGGTTATCGAGAAGTGGACTCTTAAAGAACAACCGAAGCCACCCTTCTGCCCAGTGACTTCAATATCTCCGCGGAAACTGCTCCGAGCATTAAACTGCACTCGTTAAAGGGGAAAACCGGAGACGTCGAGTCGAAAACTAAGGTCATCTTTGCAATTTATCTTCCGGCTCGTTTCTATCCTAATTTACCCAGCAATTGTAACTGGCGCGCGCGAACCACCCCGTCGTTCTTCATCGACTGCTTACCGCTTACGATCGAGTATACTTGTTCTACGTTACGTTTGCTCGTTAATCGAAATTAACGCGTAACTTAAAACTTGTCTTAATACTCAGTTTCGTAACTTCGCTAGAACTCGTGTGTCTTATTTAAGAGAGTCGTGATTCTTCGAGAATCAATTGCAAAGGACAAAGATATTCAAATTTTGGAAAATATCAGGCGTGCCTCGAACTGTCTCGAATCCAGTTTGCGTGAAATTCATCTTGACCGAGACATCGCGGTAATTGGTGGCTCGGAAAAACGATTTTTGCCGTCCGGTTAAATTTGCTGTTTAAACGCGTTTCCGAAGCAGTCGGTTTACAACTCCGCCGGCAATAAAATAATTTCCTCGGTCGTCGGTTCTTTCAAGTAATTTGCGCCGCAACAGCGCCGTGATTATCCCCCTCAAGGAAGAGAACGAGACGAGCAGAAGCGTCTCGGACACGGTTGGGGGGGGGGGGCGGATGGAAGGGGAAGAGCGAGAGGGCGAGAGACGGTGATCGCAAATTGAACGAAGCCCCGTGGGCACGGTATGACGATCCGATGGGGGATGAAATAGCTAGACCCAGGCTCCTGATTGGGTCTGTGGAATGACGGAATGTCGAAGTAAAAAGGGAACAAGGAGCCGATGTAATGGCACTCCTTTGAGGGGCGGAATCGCTGCCGGAGTGTAGTTTCCGCTGCGTCCTCGAACCAGGGGTCGTGGACTGGAAATTTTAAATGATACGCGCCGGTTGTGAGCGCTGTTTACTGCGTCAAGACTCTGCCCGGAATGCGTTTGCCAGAATTCTCTCGCAGGGATCGAATCGTATTCAATATATCCTCTCTGAAACCTGATCCGATCGCGTACGTAAAATATAATGTTTTTGACTTCGAATCGCTTCAATTTGGGGCGACCGAAATTTGATATTAATCAAGACGATCTGGAGCTGACTCGAGTAAATTGTAGACTCCGACATTCTGTGTGAGAGGAGTTATTTTCGATCGACTCATAAGCGTCATCAGATAGTACGATAACGAGACGGATGGTCGTTAAAACGCTAAATTTGCTAGTTGAGCCCTTTTACGATCGCCAGGTCCATAAACCTACGGTATTAAGCACTTCCTAATGACTGAAATATGATCTTCTGAGCACTTGGATCTCTCCGCGAAGATGTCTGTAGATTCCCCTGTGCATACGTTCGTATACTTCGAAGTCAGCTCCGATTCTACGCTGTCAAAGTAGTCTTAACGTTAAACAGTATCTCGCGTCTACTAATTGCACGGGATTCCTGGAAGTTTATGTTCTGTAACGACTCTCTTTTTCAGACAATAAAAGGCTCGAAACGATCCGTGCTCGACTTAATTTGCCTGTTAATTCGTATAAAGGCCCCCTTCGAATTTAATGCGACACAGCTCGCAGCCGGTACGAGAGAATTCTGTCCAACGTGCCGTTTTTACTGCTGGCAGAAAATTGTTTCATTATCAGGCTAGAGGGACACGGTGCCTTGCATCAGATTCCAGCGGCGTCGTGTCCCGTTAACGCCGCTGGAAAGTAATTTCAATGGGATCCGCGCCAAGATTCTTGGCCTGGCTGGTAGGCTGAAAGTGCAGTGTAATCTGCATTGTATTACCCCTCGCGGCTCTGTTGAAGCTGCTCGCGGGCTCGCGCGATAAGAAAGTTCCTCTGCTGGTGTCGATAGAACAAATTCACTGAACGAGCAAAACCCGCGGCTGTGTGGTATTCATCGCGGTATACGGTGTCAGAGTTTTAACGAGAACTCTAGAATATCTCCCAATCGTGATAAAGTAGCCAGACCGGTTTAGCATATCCTTAGACCGAATAATTTCCAATTCAGCCGCATTGGAAAACTCGAGACGTCCTATTAGCCGAACACTTTCTTTCGTAGACTGTAATTTATACTCCGCGGCATCGATTTCGAATTAACAAGCTTTTAATAATTCGATTGCCTCCGGCACCATCTCTCAGGTTATCCTAATTAACGAACACGATACCAAGAAAGAGTCAGTCAATTAGAAATCTGTGCTACACGAACCCGAGAGGTTAGTCTTTAAAGGAACGTTCGCGAAGGGTTTTCTGATTAAAAAAAATTACAGTACCCTTATTACGAACTTTGTCATCCTCGTGATTTTATATTAGGGGCTCCAGTTGGGCAAAAGTTGAAGTAAAAATTTAATTAAAATTTCATCAACGAATAAACATTTTGGAACGACTCGTAACTTCCATTAGAATTCATTAACGAATTTTTCGAACCGGCGTTCAGGCGAGGAAAAACAAGTTCACGAATGAATCTAAAATTTTTATCTGTTATTCGTAAAATTTGCCCAACTCCGATGTTGCATGAAATATGCACCTTTTCATTGGCTGCGACAAACTTTTCTCTTTAAAGGCAACGGATTCTAGGAATCGCTAGTGGCAAATTCCATGAATTAGCCTCGCCTGCTATCCGCGTACCATCAGAAGTTTATTATTACGATGCCTAACTGAAGTCCAGACCATGTTGCATCGAGTTTGCGTTGCTATTGCATAGTTAGTTACACGCGAGTCTGCATGTAATAGTAATATGCGCTTTGATGAGGTTCAGCATTACTCGCCGTCGCAAAACTGTAATAATACAATTCTTAATATAACTCCAGCCAATTTTATGCAGGGAAAATTTAATACGAAGCTCGAAACTAAAACGAAAAAAATATAAATAATAGAATAAAGAGAATTAATGTTTAAGCGATTTATTGTATAGAATAGATTTCGAAAATAGAGTCGAAAGACTAAAAAATCTGTCTTACGTATAACTATTATTTTCGTTTAAAGGGAATGTTATCCTCCCCCGTTAGTTTTTATATAAATTCTGGATATTGCTTCCGCATAATTCGCAATCGAACGCTATTCGTGAACGGTGGGAGCAAAGTCTGACTAAAATATGGCGCTTGTTCAATCCGTACGTCAATGCAGCCTCGTTCAAGCCAGATGAGAAAAAAAGAGGAAAAGGCAAAGAGCCAAAAATATTATTCAATTAGCTGATGAAACGAGCCAGAAATTCGTTAGACCGTATAACCCAGCTCGGAGAATTTAATTCATAATATCGTCTCGCGACTCGTGACGAACAGGTGAAGCGCTGGCAGTAACTGCATTGTCGGTTTAATTAAATAAGACGGCTATCCTCCGAGACACAGAAGTTTATTGGCTCGAAAAATCGCGTCTTGTTTTCTTTTTCGTAACTTTTTGTCGTCCGATCGCCTCCCAGTATCGGGAGATAATGTAATTTCCAGTTAGAATTAAATCGTCCACCAACGTCCAGTTCAAAATTGTCAAAAAGTCCCACTTGCGCGATATCGTATTCGAAAAGACAAGTTTATCGAACGTGTTCGCGCATAATTAATTCGAGTTTCCTCAACGCCGTTCTTAATCAAGCCGATAAATTCGAGAATCGAACGTATCGAATTGGAAAATTAACTCGCGTCCTGTGTTAGGCTCAATTTGATTAATTTGCTTTCCTAAAATATCCGTTCCGATTTCCCTTGGAGAATTATTATGTATACATAGCATTTATGTGAGTCTGTAACTTTTCAGTATATAACTGTTTATACTTATAACCCTAAATAAAACCGTTTTTATCTGTAATATTATTTTCTAATCGAATATTTTATACGTAGAATTTTTTCTTCGTTTACCTTGAATATATTTTCTTTTTCCATTCTATACTGTAGTGCAATAAAGATATAACAAAAACAGATAAATCTCACGATCGCGCTATCTTCGGGCAAATAAAATCGGAAGAATTTTTTTCGCGCAAAAGCGCGTTTAGAAACAACACGAACAAACGTATCGTGTGTTGCACAGAGGACACGCAGGAACTTCGTTCTGCGACGAGTAATTTTAAAACATCGAAACTCTGCGGACGCGATTTAATACCTCTCGTCGACAAGTTCAGCGAATTACTCGCTGGACGTGTTAACACGTTCTCACAATGGCGATGCGACGATCAACTCGCTGTCTACGATCGCGCGATCTGCAACTCGCTCGGGATGGCTCTCTCGTTCTCTCTCTATCGCTCTTTGAACCAAAGCACCGGGAACCATGTAAATCTTCGCTAACGTGAGTGATGTCTATAGACAGTCCGTGTATTTTCGATACGCTGTAATAAATAATCCGGGGTATTTTTTTTTTTTTTTTGTTCCGCGATCCGTTCACGTTCGGACGTGGACACATCGATCAAAGCGTTTCGAGTTTGTTTTTGAAATGGCTTACGGTTCGCTCGCAAAGGCGATTCTGCGAACTGAATTTTCTAGTAACGTAAAATACTCGAACGTTCCGGGAACATTGTAAATGGTTTAATTTTAAAATTGATTAACGCATCGACTGTCGCATTACCTACACAAAATAATCGGGAAGTAATTGAATAACTTTATGAGTCTGATTGACAAGCAATTCTGAATCAGAAGTTAGTGTGTTGGTATTTTTAACACTTTCGTACATTTTGTTTAAAATTACTGTTTCATTCGAATCACGAATTAGAGCATTCAATAATTTTGATTACACCCACAAACAAAGTTAATATGGAAGAAAATGTGTCTGTACATACGTGTATTTAACGCCTGTTAACGATTAAACATTAAATATTGACAATATTCGGCTATAGGTATTGTGTTTAACATATGCATAACACCATATAGCGAGATAAACATGCTGTATCCACAAATTTGGATCGCTAGTTGTTGACACTAGTCTCTCATGTCCTTTCCAGTTGGAATTAGGAAACTTGTTTGTTTGCTGTTTAGTTGACTGAATTAGCTTCGATTATGCTCCACTATCAATTTTCCTATTAAATTGAGCAGTAACTAGTAATTACGAATATTGTGCCTGCGGTGTATACAACATAAATTTACTTAAAAGACGTGACTTTTATTTAGAAACAAAATAAAATAAAAGAATAGAATAATAGTCATTTCTACCCCTTGGAATTAATTGGGGCAGCAAAAAAATCGTGTATCTTCGAAGTTTCATTTAAAAATTTAATTTAAAAATTAAATCATGTGAATTGCGTTTATAGTATATCGAGGAGCGTCGGTGAAACTTGAGTAAAAGTATCCTTCAGGCCAGTGCATCTCATCGGGTATTCTCTTTTTCGTTCTCATCAAATTACCACTAGAGAAATAAGGGTTTGTTTATCTACGTGAGTACGTGCCTGAAAAGTCACTTTGATTAAACGTGCCGATTAGCCGTCGGGATGGCGCGATAAATTGAAGAGAAACACTCGGCCTATGCCAATTACGCGTCGGTGCCCTCGTCGCCACCGAGATTCTTGTTCCTTTGTTTCGAATGTACGCGTCGTTAAACTTAACGCCGTGAAACCCGGCAGAAAGAAATATGTTTCGCTTCCTTTGTGCGATTAAACCTTCCTCTCCGCGTATTCGGGGGCGATGCTTTTCTTTCGCTCGATTAACTCCGCCAACGAATGGCTAATAATTATAAATTACCAGGATTTATGAACCGCGGGATTTAGTTACTCGTGCCAGTAAAAGTTGCGAATTCACGAAGACGCGAAATCATTGCTAAGTAACAAGGAAAGGATGCTGTTAACGTTGGCGCAAATCTTTCACGGTACTATTTTAGAGCTATTTTACACACCTTTAATAACGCTACGCTTGTTTGACAGACCGAGTTTTTGAAAACCCAATATGACAGGCGCTTACAAATCTGAAATTCATTACAAAATTATTAAATCAAAAGTTTTCTGGCCACCTTCAAGAATGAAATTAAATTTTGTCTTCCTTCTAGTATACAGTGTAAATCCAAATTGCATTTAGGAATGTAATTAGCAGTTGTTTAAGCTTAATGCAATGAAAATAAAAGCATACAATATTTCAGTAGATTAGGGGCTGGCACAGACAAGGCAACCGGTACAATTTGGTCATAAAATTGGCAAAATTTAATATAGAGAAAAACAAAAACTTAATTCGCGGCGTTGAAAAGAAATTTTTAATATCAAAGCCCCGGACGCGCCACTTGTCGCTAATGTCGTTCTACGAATCGGAAGCCTTTGTCCCATAACGTCGAAACAAGTTTCGTGCTTCCTATTGTTCGCGTTACGCGAGTACTGTGTTACTTAACGGGCGAGGGTTTCAAGAGTCGCTTCTCTTTCAGTGCTTTTAATACGACATTACTGTCGTCACGTGTGTTGTGGCCGCGACGTATCTTCTGAATGCCAAATAATAGCTGCGTATAAACCCAGGTGTTTGCCGTTGCGTGCCAGCGGTGCAATTAAAGAGAGCCCTCCACTTTTCAGCCCGGTGTCTGTTATAGGCCATGTCATTTGCAAGAACGATAAAAGCAGAAATGGCGGACCAATGAACTCGCTTGTCTCTGCGAACGCCTCCTCTGACGTTCGAACTCCAAGAAATTTTGTACGTTTAATTAGCGTCGAAGGAATTGATATTTTTTAAAATATCCAGAACGTTTCGAAGGTCGATCAGGAGTTTCCGGAATTCGACTTCCTCTGTTTATTAGCAATTGTTTCGTCGGGGCGAGAACTGCAATAAGGGTACTCGTATTAGCGGTCTGTTTCCTTTTAATTAAGATCCTTTGTTACGATCTCTGCACGCTTGAACGTTAGGGGGAGATGAGTCTTCGCGGAACGCGGATTATTAGCCTCGGTGTCGCTGGTTATAAATCAATTGTATTCTCGAGAGAGGAAATGTAACTTGTAAAGACCATCTCCAACGAGTCCTTTTTCGCTAGGGTTTAAACGAGTCTCCATCTTTCTTGGTTGGTTGAATTTCGCGTTGCAATTGTTCCGGTTCCCGCGCGTCTTTCGCACTGAATCACGGTCGAGCTCCCATTGACTGTACACGCCAGGCTTCGTTGTACATCAAGCGCATAAAGTGCAGCGTAAATCGATCCGCGGCAGGTTTTGACATCAGGAGCACGAGGATCCCGGCGGGTTCGATAAATCGTCCGGTCCATTGTTCGCGAGGATGGATCTAGGACGATTGTTCCGTTTTGGCACGGACACCCGTGGACCAGCTGCAGGCTCGTTATTCTTTTCATTGGCGCATTCTTGCCGGTCCGTGCATATCATTTCGTTCCATTGCCCCTGGGCGGGCAACAGACCGAGTAAATCCTTTGGCGATGCGCAAACACGGTTTTCCGGTGTTTCGTGTTTCCCTCTTTCCGACCATTGTTTCGTCTTCCCGTCTCCGGGGCGGGCGAAACCTTGCGGACCACGGCGCACAAAGCTCCAAGTTCGCCGGTTCGAAGCGATTGGCTGGCAGATTGAGTGGAAAATGTCTAGCTTACAATGTCACCCCCTTTCTTTTTCCACCTTTCTTTCGTCGCACTTCCCTCGCCTTGCCGGTTCCTCGTCTTCCTCGCCCATTTTTTCGTCTCCTCTTTGTAGGAACGTCGTCCCTCCTCGCGCCGTTTCTGGCGGCAGGGAAGAAAACCTGATCGACCTCCTTTGTTCGCGGTTTTTTTATCTCCCCCGAGCGTCCGTCCAATTAAAGGGAAAGTTCTGCCTCGGGAACCTGAGCGACGCTCGTTCGTCCGGACAGCGGTTCGGCCGTGTTTTCCACGATTTCCCACGGAAACTCGGCCCCGAAGACCTTGCTCCAATTAAGTTAAGCTCGCGCGTTGAAAAATTTATCCCACCGTCGTTTTCGTCCACGGTCCGCATTCAACGTCTGATTAACGCTCAATTATGTCACCGTTGTTGTCCGTAATTCGATCTCTCGTTCGCATCCTTCGAACTAACAGTAGCGCCAAGAAGTACAGCGACAATTCGTACAGTATTTATACACAACGATACGATAAAAACGTGTTCAAAAATACAATTCAACTCTCTGGTTTTACTTTATAACAGATAGAACAGAGTTCGCTTTACGATGATGTCTCGTTAATCGCGCTCGGGGCAAAAATCGTTGCGTTTACGGTATGGCAATTAGCGGCAAGTTGAAACTGAAATTTCGTCGGGATTAACTCGAGTACTTACGGTTGAAGAATTGCAAGCATTAATGGATTAACTATCTGACTGTCCGGCGGTGGGATTCAATTAACCGGCGCATTAAAGCGATACGTTGCGGCCACGGAATTATCTCGCGGAGATCGTTAAAGCGAAACGGACAAATTACGGCGATCGTTTAACGAATCTCTGTACACGCGAACCACGGATTTATAAGTTGTGTCCGGGGGATCGAGATCGGGCGCCGGGGCGATGCAGATTTTTTTACGATGCCATAAATTCCCGCGACAGGACGATCTGGTCGAAACCGTTGCCGCGGCAAAAATATTTTTGCCAGTCGAAATACGACCGTCTATAAAGTTCGACCGCGGTTTATCGATTCGGTGCACTATCGTTTCCCCCTCGACGAGTCATCGGTAAGTTAACGTCGATGATAACGTAAGAGAACCGACGGCATTCGAGGGCTCGTTCCGCGACATTATCGATCCTGAAATTTGGCTAACGACGTCGTCAGCCTTTAGGATGATTCGATTTCTCAGTGTCCCGGACGTGGGTACATTTTTCGAACGGGATTCCAATTGATTTATGCACCGCGATGAATAAATTAAAATCTGTATCGACCGTCCTGGAAATATTCGTTAAATAAAATCCTTTCGAACGGGAAACCGCGTACACAATTTTGTACTGAAAAATTGTAATCACGATCCAACGGGAATAAATCGCGAACGATTGTAGATTTTATCAAGGATTTTATATTAATGATATTTAAAGTATTCAAGTTTATTCCATCAGGATAGGCAAGTTTCTTTTATTCGTTCCATTTTGCTCCGTCTTTAAAAGCAGTCATCAGAGATTCCGAACGCTTCCCGACGTGAAAATACCTAATAACGAGCCATCAAGTAATCTTCTGCTATGAAAGTAAGATTTCCAAGAAAGTATGTTCAATGAACACGAATAATGCTATTCAGAAAGCGTTTCGTACACTTTTACGTCGGACCATTCGCGCCGTCTCGATTTCTCGTATTCTGAGTGGCGCGGATAAATTCACGGTAGCAAGTACGCCATAAAGTATCGGTGAAAAGGTTAAGAGGTCTGTGTGACCTATTGATCATCCCCCTGTTCGAAAAGGGACAGCGTTCAGGATCGTTGCGATATCGGTTAGGGTTGAATGAAATATAGGGGTAGATATTTTTCTTCCATTATTCGTCGCTTTCAAAAATGCTAATTTCTATTCTTACGTTTTTTATCGTTTTCCCATTCGAAGTTAAAAATCGATTTAAAAAATAACAACGAGGCGATCGGTAAACGTTCTTCAACGGCCAATTGATTTTGATCCGACTGTAGAAAAGCTGCAACGATTGTTTTTTGCGAGGCATAAGCGAAAAGTCGCCACGAATCGCACAATGCTCCAGTTTTCACCCGCAGAGATCTCGTGACGACCATGTCGGATACGAACCGCGAATTGAACGTCCGCCATTGACCTCATTTTACGATCCTCCGCCAGTGGTGAACAGTTTGATAACGCGGCCCGTTGGCAGAAACGTAGCACGCGTATCGCCAGCCAATGGAGAACGGCTGAGTTCCCAACGATTGGTCCATTTTAGGGGGTAAGTGCCGTTTTTAGTCTTTCGACTATTCGGGAAGCTAGGAAATCGTTTCAAAAATCAACGAATCTTTGAACAGTTCGTTTGGAGCTATTCTATTCTTTCCTCCCTTCTTTCTAGGGATTAATGTGATTTGGATCTACAATTTCGAGTGGTTCTTAGATAGTCATCCAACGCTACCCGTTCGTTGAACCAAATAGTTTCGTAGGTCGTTGAACTCTTAAACCTTCTCTTATTTCGAATAGAAAATTCGATATCTAGACGAATTTAAATGTGTAGCTTACAGGAACAATTTTACATTTAAGTCTGACGGGTTTTTATATTTCACTTGGAACCCTTGTTGACTCTCAAAAATAATTTCTATAATTATTGTGAAATTTTAAACAAATTATACTCACATTTTCACCAATTAAAAAACGTAAAACTATAGCTAATAATACTCTACCACCTTACACTAAAATTTAAAATTATTCGCTTTTGTGCTTTCCTTACAAAAAATTCGGAAAGAATACTTCTTTTCGTCCAAACGAGGGTTCCTCCTTAGCGCGTCTTCTCCGCGTCTTTGTTCTACTTCGTCTAACGCGAGCAATCGAGTCGGCGTGAATGGACGCTCCACTGTGAATAATTAGATATGAAAACGCTAATTGCCTGTTATTAATCACCCCTCCAATCGTCGGATTGAACATTGATTGCGTCGATTAGACTTCTATGCCGGATTTCTGTTCAATTACACCGAAACGGCCAACCGGCTGCCAGCTTAACCGCATTTCGATCGAACGACCGTTGTTCCGCGACGAGATCGCTGCCCAGTCTGATACAGAGCAGACAAAAGGAAAGAATTCCAGCGAGGATATCCTTGGGAAATTGGAACTCGTCGCGGTCGATAATTTGTAAGTGGGATCTTTTGGCTCTTTTCTACTATTCCTCGGAGGTGTCGAATTCGGCAGCTTACCACGCACTTGGCACCTCCGCGATAACAAGCAATCTCGCGAGTCGATCGACTCGATAATAATAGAAACCTCAACCTTATTTTTCTCCTCGGATGAAGGATCCTTGTATAAATATACAAATTTTAAGTAAGTTTGTTATCGAGTCTAGCATAGAAGCGAGGTTCGATCGAAACGAAAAAGAACAGGAAGTTAATTGTGAAGCGTCTCGTTAAACTTGGCGAAAATAGGTCCAGAGATTTGTGAAACGGTGCGTGCAGCTTGCAACCGTGTACAAGTGGATGAAATGGAAGACACGAACGACTGTACGCGTTCATGTCGTTTCTCCAACGCGTGCAAGAAATTGTCTTCGTTGATCGTCGCGTGATAACCAGAATGATTACGGGCCAGTATCAGTAAAGGCATCGTGCAGCAACTCTTTTACGCGATAATTTTGTCGTGAAAGCTTTGCACCAAGATCCTTCCTTAAGATCTTGTACCATGACGACGCGTCAGTCGCCATAATGCTTCATGTCCACTAAAAAGTTTCGTTCTCCGGGGAGGCTATCAAGAGTTAAACTCTCTAGCACTCTCTGGAACTCTCTGTATCTAGTAGAAGATCGTTAAATATTTATACACAAAATATCGCACGTAGCATTGCAATTTCAATATTAAATACGGTGCACGTAGTCGTGCATGATTTTATTATTTCGTTTGAATAATTGAACTTCAGGGGGGATTTTATTGGCGAAGAAAAATAATGGTGGCACGACGTCATTGTCACGGACGAAAACAAATGTAACATTTGTCATTTAAATGGATGGCACAGTATTTGTGCCGTGTAAGAAGAAAGTTATGTTGCTGACAGAACAGCACAGGAATGGTTTTTACTATTCCAGCAGGGCAATTTTGCCAGTTGACCATCTCCGTTGAATGATGAACGCTTGGAAGCTCTACTTTATACTGATTCGCGATAAACAATTTGCGGAATTAATCGAGAAGCTGCATTAATCTCATCAAACGGTGCTTCGTCGTTCAAAAACAATGGCGAAACTTGCAAAAGCTTGCAGCTCGTTACTCAAACGAATAATCCAGCGACAATTTTATACAGAACATTACTTTTCAAGTAATTTTCCAGAAATATTTTGTCTACGCGTCTTAAATCGTAATCCTACCGGTTCAAACTGCGAGGTTCCATGAATTCTTTATATTCAATTTCCCACGAGTCGTTGAAGCAAGATTGAATAAGATAGCTGACAGTTTTCAGTTAAAAATTTACGGAAGCATACTCCATACGTATTAAATGTAATCGGCTTATCGAATTTTGCGAAAGGAAACATACTACATAGGCTTCCGCCAGTTTCGCTGATATTTATGATACCCTTTACGATACAATTTTTTACAAACAGGACATCTTAATACAGATATATTTAAATTCAGTACTTTAATTCAAAGATAAACCTGAATCGAAGCTATTACGTCCAAACTAGTTTTTCTAGTCCGTAACTTCATTTTATAATACTTAACTGCACCCAAACGGTCGAACGGTATATTGTCGCGCTTCGTACAAACTCCGATACGTGTTTTATTAATTCAAGCGTTCTTTTCGAGCAGTTATACGGTCTGGTATTCAATGCTGTCGACTTAGACGAATCGTCCTGTACGCGAGATTCCGCGCGGAAACGCAAACACGTTTCGTGGGAGTGAAAATGCGAGCGTGGCGTGCGTGGCGAGTGGATCGCGTGTCGTCGATTCATCTTGGAAACCGCGAGGCGCTTTCCGCGGGCAACAATAACAGCATCGCGCGCCCATCGAGCACGGCATTATTCGATAATAAAAACCATTTACCCTTCGACGCGGGTCGACGCGCCGTAATACGGGGGGACGGCGGTTGCACGTATTCGCGTATAAAAGGGAACGGTCGCGTTTTAAACTATCTTCCAGCCGCATTGCAGGAAAATTCTCGATAGTTTTCCTGCTGAAAGGAGGGACCGCGGTCCATTTGCGACGCTCCGTATCTGCCCGGGCGCGCTAGCAACCCCCGAAGAAACACAGGCGGTTACCCGTTCGAGCACCGATCCTATCAAAAAATTGCTTCGCCACTGGCGTCTGAGCGTCGTCTCGAGTGCTCGTGGACGGTTATAAGCGTCTCGATATCCTTTCCGTATATGTGTTTCTGTATTTCTCCTGCGTTCCCGTGGTATTCCTTTCTCTCGCGTGCTCCATCTTCCGCGCGACGCTGTCCTCCCTTTTATTCCTCGCAAAGGACACCGGTATCGTCCGCGCCAACCTTCGCCGAGTCGCGGCTTCATATTCGGGGACGTCCATCCGACTGAGCGAGGTTTAATAGGATTTTGAGCGATGAGGTGGCAGAAACACAAAGAAGAGATTTATCGTTATAGCTCAAAAAGTCTCCCGTTGACGTTGACGACCGAATGGCCGAGGATGATACTGTTTCGGATCGAAGGGGCGCGTCGATCTCTCGGGAGCTAATCAGCTCGCGAAAAGAAATGGACACCAACGCGGGCGAAAGAAAATTAAATCTTTTTTCTACGAATTAGAAATTAAATTAAGCTTCTTTGACTCCAAGTACGATAAAGTTGGATATTTCGTTTAGCGACTCGTTAAGGATGTTAACAGAAACAATGGAGGCTCTGCTATATTACTAATCTGATCCGTTCGGCTGGAGGTGTCTCGATAACAACGGCAGTGTCGTAACAAAGGCTGCCGACGTCAGAAGCATACAATTTCCAGGTCATTAGAAACAATCTACCCCCGGGAGGTCCTCTTTCGGCAATGTAAATCCTGGGTGGAAATAAACCACCCGATCATTTATTGTCCCGCATTATTGCCGAGACACTTCATCGTGTAGTCGCGACCGCTCCAGCGTCAGCCGCATAACGACGAGTCTCTCACCGGCTAGACAATTCAATCTCCGTGAATTGGCGGCGCGAGAGAGGAACAGCTATCTACGAGCGAGGCATTACTCTTCTTCTTCTCCATCTTTCTCCGCTTCTTCCGCCCTCTCGACGTTCCGGCACTCCGGCGGAATTCGCCGTGAACGCAACGCGCTTCGCTCCGTTGACGTCTCCAGCCCAGGAAGAAGGTGCTACAACTTTTTCACTCGGTCGAGGTTGAACGTTCCGTCGGCGAGGTCCTCGTGCCGATCGTAATTCTCGCTAGGTACGAAACGCGAAAGAAAATACCGAAAGCCCGTTTTATTTAGGAAATAAGTTTGTTTTCATTTATAGTGAAAATTACATTAATTGGAGACACGTTCAGTATTTAAGTAGAATAAGATATTGTTCAGTCAGACAAGCCCGTTTGTACGTGCAAGTAGAAGTACAGGGCGTTCGACCACCCCCTGGGAAACATTCTAATAAGAGATTCTATAGAAAAGTTACTAGAAGATTAAATTACAAAATTTCAAATCATTAAAAATTATTTTTGGTGCTCAGACATACCCCCGAAATCCTACGCACTTTCGAGAAAAAAATTCTTTACCGAAAATATACTGTGTGGGCAGAAATGTTTCCCCGATGCGTATGTTTAAAAAATCATAACTTCTGAACGGATATTAATAATTCAGAATTCAAACAATGCGTATTAATGGAGCTCTAGAAAAGTGGGCCGAACACCTTGTATATAAAATTTCGATCTGCAAAAATACCTGATGTTTCTTCAACCAGATTGCAAAATTTGGTTTCACGAGCTGTGTGTTCCAAACCGCCGATCTTAAAAATAGTTGTTCCGGTAAATTCCTGGTGGTTCTTCGACCCGTTTTCGCTCGTAGCCGCAGCGTACATTGGAACCCGGGGTAGAGACGAACATTCTTATCTCGGCTACAAGAGATATCGGAACGCCGTGTCTCTGTCTACGACATCGTTTGGTTCCCGTAATTCTTCCGGGAGCTTTCCCCGCAGCGGGGCAAACCTATCTTTGCGATTTGTCAGTAAAGGACGACGGTCGTATTCTGAGGTTCCATTCGAATTTGCGCCCCGGTTTTGTCTCTCCGCGCTACCGCGAATCTCGTTGAATCCTAAGTGTCGCGCCGCGAGCTCTTCGCTCTTTTATGAACCATGTACTTAATATCCCAGCCTCGGGGAAGGGAGACGATGGACAGGCCGGAGAAAAGGAGAGAAAAGGCACGATGATCCGGATTATGAACTCTGGGAAGGTGGCGCGTTAAAGTAAAAAAAGGAAAGGATATTACGTCTGGGGGTAGTTCGGTTTTATTCGGGGTTTTATTATGATTGATATTTGATAGGTCGTGAAATTTTTTTTTTTCGGCGAGTCGTGCTTCGATAAAAGCGCACGGAGCGGGTAAAAACTTTATTGGTCGGTCGGAAAGACATTTCTCTGTAATATAAAGACTGTGCACGGCAGCGAAGTTCTAAGGGCGGTAGATATAGTTACTTTTAGAAGTAAGTTTCAAAATTGAGCAATCACGACTAAAATCGAAGTCTTCTTATTCATTCCCCTGTCATTAATATCGCTCGTAAGAGCTTTAAAGGAATATTTGTAATATTTATAACATTTTTATTAACGTTACTATCGCTGAAAATATTACAAAATGCCACGAACATTTATTCTTCACGACAGCCGACGTGTTAATAACTATTCTGTTTCGTGACGTTTATTTTAACGGTATTCGACAAATTTCTTGCCCGTTTACCAAGTTCTTTCACGAGAAATTTCGCGCCGGGCGGTCACGCGCGAATGTAAAGCTGGATCGATCGAAGGGTTAATTCCTTCAGAAGGGAGGTCACTTCCTTCAAGAGCGAGTCATGCGATTCTCCGCGCAAAAAGCTGGTAAATCGATCCCGTCGAGGTTGCCGCAAAACAACGGGGGAACGAGGGAATTTTCTTTGCGTAACATAACGCTTTACTTGCGTGGTTTCACGCGAACCCTTGATATTACGTCAACCGCGATCGTCTACTTTAAAGTTCCTCGATCGAAACCTCCGAGTATGTGCTTCGGTCTTCCCGCTATCCGCGTTTCGTTATTCGATGTGATTTCGCTAAGAGGCAAAGCGCCCTATTAAACGCCGCTTCCAAAGCCACGGGTTCAAGAAACTTCCGAGGGAAGTTTGAGAGAGTCGGTCTGGCGAAGCATTATTACAATCAGCGATCGTTGCGAAGAGTTTTCGAAGGGGGAAAGGGAGAGGATAGATATCTGTAGCTTCGTTTCGTAGAAATCATCGATACAAGATAGAAATTTTTGTGTACATAATTATCAATTTTTATTTAATCTTAGGATACCGTGTGCTTCGAGTTTACAAGCTCTTTTCTCCGGATATCAACGAACGTTTCTAGTTAATTTTCGTTGCGCGATCCTGTGGGTTATTTCTTGAAAGCGACTGAGCCACCAAGACGAGACACTATCATCCAAAAGCTCTTAGAGTTATCCAATTCCTGAGTGACCAAGTAGTTGCACAAGTGGTGCAATCTTGTTTGCGATCCAGAGCTGTACGCTCTGTGAAATAGATGTCTCTAACAATGAATTTCCCTTAGAAATGCTCGACAATTTTCTTTCGTGGGAGAAACGTTTACCGTTTGCAATAAAATCTAGTGTAATACAATAATATCTGTCAAATAGAAGCGAACCAAGTCTTAGACGGGGTAGGAAGTTTTCCATAGTTAGAATTCTGTAGCAGGATCGTCGCGTCACTTTCGACAAACAGCAGGGTCAGAGGATTGAAATTCTTCCCGACGCGTCGTTTCATCTTCATCGGCAATAACCAAGAAATATCGAAGATCAGATTAGAAGAAAGACAATTTTCCTACGTTCGATCGATGATGCACGATCTCCCGCGAAATTACGTTCAATCTGGGAAATCATTCTTCGTCGTGTTGAATCCGAGTTCCAGCTAGGTATGCTAATTATTTGGAAGCACATTCGCTTCGCTGCGTCTCGACGTTCGCCGGTATAATTTTCGTGCCTCGATCGGATCGATTGTGCGTCAACTTATCGATAGACCTGGCAATTCTCATGCAACAGAACTCGTACAGTCGAATACGTTCGCGATGTTCATATTCAGTTATGCACTATTTACCTTCGCTGATTACGCGAAACGTAGAAACTTGGCTGTGTACAATCAACCATTCCCTCCACGATGGAAATATTTTAGGCGATGAACTTACGTACGACTTGTATTATAGCCTTCTGCATTATAAAAATAATAGATGCTATTACTGCAGTAATAATTCATAATTTTTAATTTTATAAGACGTACGATGGAAATTTAAATTGAAACAAGAGGTCTTTCTATCTTAATTTTTGTAATTTTTCTTCGTTTAAACATTTACATTGTAAATGTTTAGACAGGAACAATGAAAACTGGTACATAGAATTTTCGATTCTTTGTAGTCCACTTTATGGAGAGTGGTTTCTTGCGTACGCTTGTAAAATTTGATGTCGATTGCTGCATTTACTTTTCGAGATATCTTAGTCGTCGTTTCGACAAATGCTTTCTGGAGAAAAGTACTTGAAAGTTTCAAGTTACGTTGCCGAATATATAAAACCAACCTTTGAAACGGCCCTGCGGGGCATAATTTTTCGAATTCTGACTTGACACTTTTCGAACACGTTCTTAATACTTCAAACTTTATGCGCGAAACTTTTAGATAAAACTCTGCGCTCGAACGAATTTTAACCTCCGAAGAAAAGTTACGAAAATAGGCGCTACTGCATATTTTAAGAAAAAAATATTGAATAATCTCCAGACACTGACAGTCGATGGCAGCAAATGAGCAAACGTTGCTGGTCCGTCACGAGATCCAATTGTTCGGTCGTTTATAGTATACGCGACATCAGATATCGCCTGACCGTAGGAATTAAGAGGCTCTTCGACTACGTGTCCCTCATAATCTGTGGGTACCAGGTGTTTCCTGTCTGTATCAGAAGTTTTATTGCATCAGCCGTCGTAGACTGCCGTTCTACATCTATACAACACATCGACCTGGTTGTGCTCTGCAGTTCCCGACACGAACCAGGTCGTTTGTTATTAGCATTTCCAAGTAGACAACGACCCCTACGTAGATCTTAGCTATTACGCAGACTTCACGCCTCCTAACTCAATGAGCCCCTGAAACTTCATTTCCAGCGTTTTGCAACGCCCACGCCAAAGTATCGTTTTCACAACCGACCAGTTCGAGTGTTAGATCTAATCCAGAAGCTCTTTTTGTCTCTTCTTATTCACCGACGAAGATTTCAAAGGTGAAAGTCAGTTTTGTATTTCGTTCGGTAATTAACCACGAGAATACTTCTGAAACTTGACATATTTTTGGACGCTGTGTTTAACTTGTGGTCGCACAGTGCGAGAAGGTTTCGAGACGGAACATCTTTTGGATCAGCGACCGAATAGAAATCTCTAACTCGATGCAAATGCACTCGATCGAAGGTGTTCGCAATCCGACGAGGCGCGGGCTGCTAATGGAAGCCGGGAGCGATCTCGCCTTGGCGTCCGCTTTAAAACCATCCAAAGGTGCTAAAGTTGCCTTTTAGGGGATTCCGGGGGGAGAAAAAAAGCTGCTCCACTTTCGACTCGTCCGCTCGGTCTTTGTTTTCGCGAGCGGTTTTCACCGTACGCCACTAAACGGGATGCGAATAACCACACACTCGATCTCCAGCTACCTCCATCTTCTATCCGTTTTTGCATTCCGATTTACCATTCGTTGTCCCGCTTATCTCGCCTGCGATGGTTAATCCCTGAAACTAAATCGAGTCCTGTGCATGCCCATCGGTCGGTGCAATCTATAATCACAGACGAGGTATACGAGTAGACCTTTCACCTTATGGACTTTCGTGGCTCAATCTGACTGCCATACCGACCTGAAAATTCGGGGGTGATTTTAGCGTCCTCTTCTCATGGATGGTGGTCAGTTGAGAAACTATTCACTGAATTAGTATTGATGGACAGACTATGGAAGGGATTGAAATTCATTTCTAAATCTGTTGGTAATGTTGTGAGTGACACGAAAATGGTAATGGGGTTTCGAGACCCCATAAAAATGGGTCGAAAAAATACACTGGGTGAAAGATCTACTCGTATACCTCGTCTCTGACAATACTCTAGAATCTTTGATGAATCAATAAGAATCAAAACTAATCTAGCGAAGAAGCTCTATATTTATGATGACCTATGAAAAGCGGATCGCAGCTAATTTGCCAATATTATTTAGTTTTTAATTAATAACTGTATTGCCCAGCTAAAAACGATACGATTATTAATTAAACGCTAAATAATATTACCCAGGTCTCACCACGTGGAGGTTACTGCGAATGGAGACCCACCCTAACCGATTCCCAACCACCCTCCATTAATAAAGATCTTCTGTGACCAACGATCGTTGGTCGAAGAAGAAACAAACGAAAGTGAAACCAATGAAAGATGCACAACCAACGAAGAGAGTTGAAAGAATTTTCAAAAGAATTTCTCTTCAAATAAAAATAATCTGCCTAACATAATGGTTAACCAAACACCTGCCTAACTATAAATATCAAGAAACAATTCTAAATTCGCAGCCATTAGCTCGGTGTCACCCACGAATAATAACTTTTCTATCGTGGGTGACACCGATTACCAGGTCTCACCACGTGGAGGTTGCTGCGAGTGGAGACCCGAAGGGAGATAGATGGAATCAAAATTCCATCGATCTCTCTTTTACATTCTTACAAGCTAGATTACTAAACTAGAGAGATAGAAGGAAGCAATGTTCCTTCGATCTTCTAGTTTAGTTGTACCAAGTAATTATTTCGTTTAAAAAGGGGTGAAGCTAAATTGTTGGAGACGCGACGCGACGCGATGCTGAACCGTGCAGCAGATCTTCGGATCGAATCGACACTACCCTTGGTAGATTGATTTCTATTTCTAGAAATCGATCTATCATTGGCAGGCGACTAGATCTTTCGGACAAACTGGACGGCCGATCACATGTTTCGTTCGACGAAACAGTGGTGACCGAAGCAAGAAACGAGATAACGAGTCGAGAGAAGTTACTTGTTAAATAATTACTTGGCAATATTGGGAGACGCATACAATAGGGACTTAAAATTAACGTCGAAGCTCAAGTTTTCAAGTTGAAGCTAAAATTCAGACACTAGAAGGAAACAAAGTTCCTTGGATGTTAGTTCTACCAAGCAATTATGTGGTTAAAAAGAGGGATGAAGCTAAATCGTGGAATACGCGACGCGACGCGACGCTGAACCGTGCAGCGGATCCGAGGATCGAACCTACTGCCCTTGCTAACTCGATCTCAACAAGAAAACAGAGAACTGCAACTCTGAATCGAGGTCTCCATTTCTCCAACGCAACCCGCCGGGAGCCCGAAGGACCCGACTTAGGCTGTCTGACAAAGAGAGAGTACCTGAGACAGTGTCGACTTCCGCTGGAAGGTATGCGTTTCCGCAGAATACGGAAACTCCACACCTTCCAGCGAAGTGCCATTTTCCCTCAATCAAGCTTACCAAGGGAAGGCGATTAGATCTTTCGGACCAGATACACGGCCGATCACATGTTTCAATCGATGAAACAGCGGTGACCGAAGCTAGGAACGAGGGAACGAGAAAACGAGAAGCTACTTATTGAATAATTGCTTGGTAAAACGCGAAAATATGTACAATAAAGATATCTTCGACGTTAATTTTAAGATTCGCGACGAAGCTTAAGACTAATCAACTTGGAATTAGAAGTCCCCCGGCGGTTGTGGCGTACTCCCTCGATGTCCTTGCGATTAATCTAAATTTAAACTGAAATCAAAACTAATATTTATATTAGTGAGATATGGGAGGAAATTAAGCAACATATTACAAGAATTTAAGCTGAAACATAAAAATAAAAATCTTATATTAATCAGTGTCATCGAAACAAATATGGTATATGCATCGACACAATGTTATAGATATCAAAACGAACATTCGTAATAATGGAAGAAACTTTGATAGAGACATCAGATTGAATCAACACCAAACAATAAAACGAAATGGAAGAATCAAACAAAGTACCTCCGCAGATTATTACGAGAATTCGAGAACAAAAACAAAGATGGAGCAGAATTGAAAATCCAACGATGAAATCGAAGAGTGAAAATATCCAAGAATTAAACAAAATTATTGACATCAGAATTCATACAATAATATGCAAACAAAAATGGTATATGATTCAACACAATCATGCCAATTCAAAAAATAAGGCAACAGAAGAAATAAAGAAGGAAAACATAATAATCAGATAAAACCGGACAGTCAAACAACATTGAATTATGACCAAACAAATAAAATAAACTGGTCAATTCTGTGATAATAATATAAATAAATAGAGTGGGCTTACTACTTGTTGAGCATTAGTTACCATTACCAAGGAAGCAGCACCGGAGGTCCAGCTGTAACATAAGAAACGATTCGTAATTTAGCAAAAGCGTTAGACAGTTCCATAACGTTGAATTGGTGTCAAACGACAAAATAGAAGTGGGGAAAGCAATTTTAAATAGTTCTTACCAGTGGTCATCACGGTCCGGCATTGGTCAGTAGTGGTCAGTAGTGGTCAGTAGTCGGATCTGCACTGGTCAGTAGTGGTCACTCCTGGTCAGTTCTGGTCAGCTCTGGTCACTCCTGGTCAGTTCTGGTCACTCCTGGTCCCCCCAGTGGTCGGCACTCCACGAATGGCCTGACTTCGGCCCGCGAGACCCGATCCCCCTGGATGCTCCAGGGGTACTGAAGAATTTGTCCAGCGGTAGTCTTCGAGTGGGGAAGTCGAAGAGTGGGGAGACAGTGTCAACGTGAAGAGTTAAGAACCGCTTGGTCTAGAGAACAATACTATTTCGATTGGTCCCACCTCTTGACCATTTCTGGATCTTCACTGGACCGGTGATCTTGATGTCCACCTCACTGTTGACCACCCAGTGACCATAAGTTAGTCATTGTTGATCATCGACCCATTAAAACCATTAGGAAGATTAAAGCCTTCTTACGAGGATCCCTTTACAATTTTACAGATTAAAATAGAATACATTTGTGAAACGCCCATATAAAAATCTGTGGTTCACAAAAATAAAAATCACAAAGATGGCTTAGGGAACATTATGTCTAGAATATCCCCATAAACATTATCATATCGTAGGTTTGATTTTATTACAATTTGTACGGTAATGGGGTTTGTTGTTTGCTATCGAGACCATTATTGTTGCGTTTTACACTGAACGTACAATAAGGTTAAGTCATTTCGAGACATTGCTCTTGTGTACGAGATTCCAGGGAACCGGTGAAATCCCGGGTAATCTTTCTCCAGTCTAACGTGACACCATAAACATGGCGCATAAAACGTATCATGGCGCTTGGGAACATCATACCCGGACGTAAATGGAGGCGTAATTCAAAATTGCACAAGACGAAATGTTACGATCGTACGGATGTTCGCGAAGTGATTGCATTCCTTGAATATGGCATCACGTAGGTGAACGCGCGAATGTTGATGGTATTGTGTATTCAATGCGTCGAGATTCGCCATTCTGATTTTTTTGCCAATTTTATTCCTAATAATTTTCCAACGACTGTTCCGACATTCCTGTTAAATAAATAGCAAACTCTATCGATTCGAGGGGATTTGCATGTACTGTTTTGCAAATTATAGAAAATTATTCACGTCAGAAAGTTTCTTTGTACCGACGTTCCAGCTAAAAGGCTTTCCCCAGGAATATCAGAATTCAATTGAACAAAATGTTTGGAAATATTTGCACGAACCAAAGATTAAGGTTAATTGCACAAGCTTCGAAACATTGTCGTCGTAACTGCTATAATAAAATAATATATATATTTATAACTTTTATTGAATCTACTCAACAGTTCACAACGAATAATACTGTTAAGCGCCCGTAAATTCGTGGTAATTCTGTTTCCCTTTTCTAACAAATTTATGGATTATCGAAATCTCGTCGGTGAATCGGAATTGATAAAGCGAGTTTCGGCGTGCTTATGTTTTCATTGAGATATATGTACTGTGGTATTCGAACATTATGAAGCGCCGAGTCGTCGAAATTACCGGGAGCGATCCCAAAAATTAGCCAGGTCCGAAACTAAAGGGTCATGTTTCGTTCGCTATTGATTTTCGACTATTTCGCCGCAATGTTGCAGCGCCGGAGGATTTGTTGCTGAATTTGCCCATGGAACCACAATTTACGCGCCACAGTACTTGAACGAGTCGTTTCGGGATTTACTAGCATAACGCTCGAAGCTGTATCTTACGCTATTCGCGCGGAAACTAGTTTCTATTAACTGGAATTTTACCATGATACAGTTTTCTTTAAAAGCAATCAAGATTTTTCAACCTAGAAAAATTGTAGACATTACTCTCCTCGCGACCGACTTTCTTATAAGAGGCTTGCTAGGTCGAAGCCATTCCGCGGACTTTCGTTTTGAGAGAGGATCATAATAAAGGACCAAAGTTTCGTCCTTAGTTACAATCCAGACTGAAATTTCGCTTTGCTAGGTGTTATAGGGTCTCCAAGAATCTTTAACGAACTCTTCCGAAGAATAAAGCGATCACGATCCAAGAATAAACGTTGCAAACACAGCGTTCTCTATGAAAATAAAAATTTTCCAGCAAGCCATTATCATTTTCCAAGGTTTCGCTAGTTTTTCTGGCCCGTGCGTCAAAGTTTCAGAAAAGCTTATTTAATTGGACCGGGAAACGCTCGGAACAAACGGGACGAAAATTCTCGTTGGTAGCAACATTTACGTTCCTTCTCGTCGTTAATTAATTTTAATAAATGTATAAAGCGAGCTACAGCGGATCTCTTTCAATCTGCGCGGATAACGATTCGCGTCATCGAATCGTGCGTGTCGGTTTCGAGCAACGAAAAATCCTTTCGCGTCGACCATACGAGGAGCAAGTTGACCCGCAACGCGCGAGTCGCTGCAGACCGCGTAACAATGTTTATATAATTTAATACGTGAAAACGCCCGGGGGCTCCGCAACTCGCGAAACATTCTCTCGGCCACGGGAAAAGCCTTTTCCGACTGGTTGCCCGAACGGGGAACGTAATTACCTTCTTTTATTCCTGGCACGGCTCGTTTCGTAAAAGCACGGGTAACGCGGATTAACAACGCTTTGGGAGAGAGAGAGAGAGAGAGAGGAAAAGCGGAAGTAGCACTGGTTAAATCCAGACGCACCGGTCGAGTTCGGTGCGTCGGTTTTTGCCATCGCCAGAGAAGTACCGTAGGAGGATCATTGTTCCCGACGAGTCTGCTCGTCGGTGACTGCAAGTAATTGCAGTGCACGCGTCGCACCCGAAGGACTTGCAAGAACGGGACACGCCGTTGTCATGCGCACGGTTCTGGGTCACAGACGTGTTGTTCGTTTTAGAGCAAAACCGTGTAACGAGTTAACGTCCATACTCCGGGGAACGCAGTGGAAATACAGTGGCCCCTTTCTAACAAAGGGAAAGCCGATGGTGGCGGACGCAGATTTCGATAAATTGCCGGTGAAACGTGGGCCAAGACGGTTACGCCTGAGAAATAAAAAATAATCATACGTAAGATACTTTTTCCTTTAATATTTAAATACAATGATTCGTACGGAAAGCTAACTCAGACTAATGAAATTATTATTAACGAGCGACTAACTAAATACACATTTTGCAATGCCTTCAATCGATAATCTCACATAATATAATTGCACGTATTACAAATCTAAAGGCTACTTGCACATAACAAACGTTCGTTGAGGCATTTAGAAATATAAAAATACGAATAGTTAAATATATGAAACCTACACTCGTTATCTACGCTTCATTCGGAGTATTAAAGTTTCGCGACATTAGAATTATTATACAGGGTGTTCGGCCACCCCTGGGAAAAATTTTAATAGGGGATTCTAGAGGCCAAAATAAGACGATAATCAAGAATAACAATTTGTTGATGGAGGCTTCATTAAAAAGTTATTAACAATTAAATTCAAAAATTTCCAATCGTTCTGGAAAAATTATTTTCGGTTGCGGGGGTCAATTACAATCATTTTTGGTGAATACACATACCTACGAAATCCTACCCACTTTCAAGAAAAAAATTCGAGAAGGTGTGAAATTTTTCAACAAAATTAAAAAATTTTAAATCGTTCTAAAAAAATTATTTTTGATTGCAGGGACCAATTATAATCATTTTTGGTCAATAGACATATCCTCGAAATCCTATCGACTTTCGAGAAAAAAATTCTTTACCGAAAATATATATAATCTTTAAAACACCATAACTTCTGAACGGATTGGACGATTTTAATGTTTAAAAAAGCAAACTACGCGTATTTTGGTGGAGAATATGTACAAATTCTAAAAATATTCGAAAAGTTGTTCCTTGACCTCGGAAAATGAGAAACCCTCATAAAAATGGTCCAATTTTCAAACAGCCATAACTCTTACAATAGTGAATATAATTCAATGAAACTTTTTTCTGAAGTAGAGCTCATGGATATCTACAAAAAAGTATTAGACAACTTTTCTGTAGGGTGTCAAATAAAATTATCAAAAATGAAAAACTAATTTTTAAGAAAAATCGACAGGGGGGTAGGTGCCTAAATTTTTCGACGGAAAAAAAAATTTCAAATCGTCTTGGAAAAATTATTTTCGGTTGTGAGGGTCAATTACAATCATTTTTGGTGAATAGACATACCCCCGATATCCTGCGCATTTTCGAGAAAAAAATTCAATACTGGTGAAACTTGAAACGTTAATAACTTTTTAACGAAGCCTCAGTCAAGAAATTGGTATTCTTGATTTTCGTCTTATTTTGGTCTCTAGAATGGCCCATTAAAATTTTTCCCAGGGGCGGCCGAACACCCTGTATTTCCTAAAGTGATTATTTCGATTATTTTGACACTTTCGTGCAAAGGGTATCAAGGTGCTTCGACCGATGCGATAAGAAATATGTGATTTGGCGAAAAGAAAATTTAATGAAACAGTTGGATAGCAAAGAGTTAAAGGGCGGTTGGTATAAATCGAAGCGCGATCGAACAGCTTTTGAAAAGTTTGGGCGGGTGCGATTTACCGGGATCGGGTCAAGTGGAAACGAACCGCCTGTCGATACGACGATAGCCGAGAGGCTGCAACCATACGCGGATAATTGAAGAGCGTGCAAATAGATAATGATTAAACCCCTGACTCCTGTGTGCGCTGTGGCTTTGTCTCCGTCGTCGGCCTCTCGGAGCCTCTTTCCCCCTCGAAGCAAACGTTTCAGACACGTGAAGCTTGGCCGGAGTTAAATTGTATAGGGAGGCATCCAGAGACCGTGCCACGAACGAGAATAATGGCGATGCTTCGAAGAAGCATCAGTCAAAATTGTAATTGCTTTTTGGGATCGGCTGAGCGTTAGATCTACGGTCTCTGGTCAAAGTCGGGCGAATATCGATTGGTTTTGCTCGAAACTGTTTCAGAAATTCTGTTGACTCTTGGCATTTTTATTGTATTTTTATTACGACGTTTCATTATCTACATAAATTAATAGAACACTTTGTTAGACTTTGTTAGACCTTTTTCAACAGCAGCAACGTTGAGCAAACTGAAAGTATCCAGTTGGCCTATTTTAGCTTTTCAGAATTTTCCATTTCTTGGGCAAATATCGTCACTCATTGTTAAGTAAATAGATTCAGAAGCGCAGTTTCCCCGTAGCATCGAGCTTCGATTCACTTTTAATTATACCGGCGAAGATATTAATTAATACAAGATTACACAGCGTATATTCGTCGGTTTTTTTAGGACGAATTGCGATAGAAAGAATACACGGAAGTTTGAAAAAATATAGTGGCAGGGAAATCTCAGAATCTAGCGAACATTTCTGTTTGAACATCCATCACGTACATGAAACGCATAATAATAAGGTATTTCGAGTTAAGAATTGAGTTCGATATTAATGCTGAAATAATATCGTGTATCTCGAAATACCATCGTTCGCGCAATCTCATTTGAAACGCGTTTCTGAAAATATAAACGATCCGCGCAAAGTTCAATCTAACTAATCGAAAAATTCAATTGCAAGGTGCACGCTTCAAGCTACGTCGGTCGGTGCATAACATACGGTAATGGAATTAATATCGTTATCGGCGAAAGAACCACATTTATCAGAATAAAACGTAAATACCAGAACGCATGAGATTCCATCGTTGCGTATGGTTAATCGTTCGTGATAACAACGCGAGAACATTTTTCATAAGCGTTAGGTACACTTAACGGAGAACACGTTACACAATTCCCATAGACTTTGTCACCGGCAATTTACAAGCAAATCTTATCGCCGTGTTACCGTCTCGTTGTACGTTTCAGCGCGGTATAATTTCGCAATACGGTCGCAGAACAAAGTGGACCGCGATTCTACGTAACACGTAACCAATCATAAATTACCGATCGCTTGAAAAGGACAACTTTCGAGAGATACCATTTTTGGTATTTGTCGACAAATCTCTTTTCGACGAATATTTGAAATTGTTTTTTTTTCTCGAATATATTGCCCTTTCTGCGGTATAATTCAATCCACGTGCACCAAAAGAACGAACTAACAGAACGAAATTGTTTTCTCTTTGAAGGCACAACTGGTCAGTTCCAACAAAAAATTGAATCAAATTTCTCTTTTCATCGAAAATGACCGATCGTACGAGGAACGCACGACTCTGGAGATGAAACGATCCTAAAAATCGATGGACGGTTTGTTCTCGTCGGCCGTACACGGACGAATTCGGAAATGGCGAAGCGTCCAGAGCCATAATCCGCAAAGTTAACGCTGGTGCGGCCTCCGAAATAGGCCTCCGGTGGTTTAACGACAATTCCAGTGTATCCATCCCGCGCATATCGAGAACAATCCCCGATAATATCGCCAAATTGGTCCAGGTCGAATCCTGAAAGTAGAATCGATTCGGGGGAAGCGTTGTCCGCCGGATGCGAGCCTCTTGAGATCGTTAATCCATAACAGAGTCCTTAAATCTTCTCCGATCGGCGATGTTCATTGTGTTTAACTCTTTACGAGACCTTGGCGCGGAACATTATTCTCTGTCTGTCTTCCACTACCCCTTTAAAGCATTGTCTGCCAAGTCGATTCCCTTAAGAGCGACGACCAAGGTGTCGGGGTCGTAAACTGAGATCATCTTTGCAATTTATCTTTTCATTCCCGTAACTAGCTTTTCATTCTAATTTATCAAATACTAAGAATTCTTTTTTCGAACAACAGGATGAAACAAGAACGATTATTAATTTTTAATTCTATCCAAAACATTGTTTACCGATTATTCGTTTGTAATTCGATAGAAAGATTCGTGGGTGTAGAAAAAAAAGATTCAATCTTAACTTACGAGTGTTTGGATAAAAAATCTTTCATTTTCCCTGGGTAACCTTTTAATCGATACAACTTTCACGGGAATATTCAGCTCCACGGAATAATCCAAGCTTTACGACGCGGCTTTACAAGCGTTGCTGGCCGAGTGTGTGTAATCACTGTTGCATCTATACGCAAACATCAACGCTTTATTGCGTATCGATTATGGAATTAGAAAATACGAGGGAGATTAGTTGTGCAACGCCATTAAGGTGCGGAATTAACTGTGCCCCGTATATTATGAGCCTCTTCCTCCAGCGTTGAATGAAACTTCAATCAGTAGTAATTTTTACAATTTTTACGATCTTAATAAATGCACATTTCAAGAATAAAACACATTTATTCTCGTTAATACATTATAATATTATAAATAGAAAACAGATGGGAAGAAAACACATTACCAAAGATAAACCCTTTAATACTATTCGCGTTATTTAATGGCCGGGAATTAGTATTATCCCTTTCGACGTTCGTTTCGTTGTCGAATAACAGTATTTGCGTATCAGATACATAAACGCTTGTGTTTACTGTTTTATTCGTGTATTTATTTTTGGCATCGGAGTTTTCGTGGGCACCAAAACCGGCATAATCGTTTTCAGATTACGATGTTTTTCCATTCGAAGGTAACTTCGTTAAGATGTAAGTGTTTTTGCGACGCTTTATTCTGTTTATTCTTCGACCCCTTTCCCGGTGATCGCGTCGGCAAAGAAAGCATGACGAAAATAGCCAGCACGCCAGCTGCTTCGAGAACTGAAACGCAGGATGAAGTTTTACGAGCACGTCCGAATGTAATTAGAACCATTCTTTATGGCCAGCGAATTGCAGAAGCTTTCCCGGAAATTAAGTCCGGTTCTACGGAATTTTTACGTATCTACGACGATTACGAGGAGGCGTGTGCATTATTTTCCTAGCTGATTTCTTGCGACGACTATAAAACTCGCGAACAGGTCGCAGAAGATTTAATTACTTATTTTAAAACTCTTTATAATTTCGATAATATAATACGACCGATTCGAAAATAGTTGTCGTCCGTCACTAACTCGACTTTTCCTTTTTTTCAGGTGAGTCACGGAAACTTAATACCCACAGCTAATTTTCAAAGAAATTCTCGTCACAGGTACTCGTGATAATTACTCGTTGTTAACGAAGAAGTATTAGGTAACGTATGGTAGCTAAAATTTCTTTTTTTTTCTACTAGATTTTCTATCTTATCCTTGGCCCTTCCAGTTTGAAAACCACTGTGTCACTAGGAAGGAACAGTATTCAATCGACAGTCTTCGATTTTTGTGAAACTTGGCACACAGACGGAGCATTGAAAAATACGAGCATGTATTTCTTTCATCGGCTGATAGGTATACATGGTAGACGGTGATTTTGAATATGGATATGGGGTAAAAACTACTCTCAAAAAGTCACGGAGATAACAAAAACTGTTGCATATGAAAATCGTACGGTTTCTGACCAGCAATAACATGCTAGAAATAAAATTTTACCAAGTCACACACGACGTCACCGTAACCAACCGCGTCGTTATTTATTTTCCAATATATAAAAATATTTGTTTGAAAAATCACATCAAACGTCTAAAAAGAACACGTATCTACTATTTTTAGTTGATTCTACGAGCCTATGAAATTTCA
This sequence comes from Colletes latitarsis, assembly GCF_051014445.1. Lineage (NCBI taxonomy): Eukaryota > Metazoa > Arthropoda > Insecta > Hymenoptera > Colletidae > Colletes > Colletes latitarsis. Next base: position 49,182,417 of record NC_135134.1, read on the forward strand.
TTTGAATCGTAGCTAAACGGTTCGCGACGTTTCCTAGCGCGCTAATAATTGTCAATCCGCGCAACTCGAGGCGTTACAGTTAATTCGATTCGTCGACAACTTACGATCTCTGCGCAGCAGACAGTTGCGAGGCAGTTTCTAGTCGGTTTAAGTCGATCTTCGCGCAAGTGGCTTTGCATATTGTAAGCACATCGTATTTCAAATTTAAAGCACGTCGTTACCGTCGGACGCATTAGAATACATAATTCCGTTCGCAGAACAAATTTGTCGATCGCTCGGTAGCGTTTGGGCGCAAATTGGATGACGACGTAGCGCCGCGCAGGAACAAGCTGAGTCGAGGTAAAACTTTTCATACGAATTTCACGAATATCCTGAATTACTCGTGGTCGAAGACTGCCGCCGGTGGGCGGAAAATAGAAGGGACGGAGGGCAAACAGAGAGCAGGTTCGATGAATCTTTTAACGAAACGTTCGCTAACTTTCAGCTTCCTGACGCCGGATGCTGCGAGCGCATATGCATCGGGTATTCGGCTATAAAAGCCAGCCACGCGACATCAGAACTGTCAACGGTACGGAAAATTGCTTTTCGTTCTCCGACTGGCGTGCACCACGCTCGGGGGTAGTCGATTCCACGCGCGCGGATTAAATGCAGATGATAAACGCGAAGATTATTCGGGGAATTCGATTCGGTCAATTTTAATTAGGGTAGCGTGTTCGTTCTGAAAATTAATGATACTTTATCGGTAGTTTCTGCGAGAAAGAGGTGACAAATAGGTAACATGTTTCTGTGGCTATTCGAGGATTTTTTTTGCAATTGTGCTGAGAAGCTCCAGAGATAAGATTGCAATAATATTAAAAAATGTTCGTTCCATGTACGCGTTGGCCCATTCTTGAAGCACCCTCTACTTCGCATGTTGCGTCGTAATGGCACATGTATTCAATATGACAGTATATTTCAATCGCCTGCAAAAGCAACGTCCCGAATCTCGTCGTAGATCAGACCATAAATCGCCAATCTCTGTCAACGCTTGTTCTCGACAGCCGCGTCCATTTCCTGGAATTTTCTTTCAAACGGTTCCTTCGCCCCTAAAAACGACCTTCCCTTACTCCATCAAAACGAGCTTTAGTCAACGCTCAAAGGCGGAAGAATATTCAGTATCCTACGACCCCTCGAACCTTTTATATCTATTCGCTTCTTCTACCCACTCGAAACTCTTTTTAAGCAAGTGATACTTTTAGAATCATAAGTCATCGATTTAAGACACGTAACCTTTATAACTTATTCAATAGTTACTAAAAGTACATGTTTGAAATCATAGTCGTTCAATCTTAGTACAAATCGTCAGCTCCCAAAATTAACTACCATTAGCTCCTATCATTGCGTCACGCTCGAGAGCCTGGATAAAAACGTTATTTTATCTGGTCCGCTACACGTTCCACTGGCTCGAATCCGTGAAGCCCAAAGAAACGGAAAGCCAGTCGCTGGAAACGTTAGAAATTCCTCATTCGCGTCACCCTCTTGTTCCGCGAGGGTCGCATGAACGTCGCGCGAAACGAGATAAGGGAAAAATTGTTCGCCATTACGTTTCACGACGTTACGCGGGGGCCGTTGTTCCCCGTGAGTGGTAGAGACTCGGCGAAGAAGAATATCAGCAATATTTCGGCTTGATCTAGATGTTCCCCCCCTCCCCCCTCCTAGTTTACGCCGACGATTTACGATTCCGAAACGGCCGTGTTTACTAAGCGGGCTGCGTCCTAACCTGGCTCGAGACCATTACGGAACAAGCACGCTTAAGAGATAATGGCGAACGCCACGGTTAAGGCGCTGAGAATCTTGGAAAATTGGATTCTACGAAAATGTCTGGAGCACGCGTGGGAGGCCGATGCATAGCCGCGTCATCGTGCTAGAAAGCCTCATATTGTTTACATAGCACAGGTTATGGGTGAACGTTGCGTTGTATACGGGTTATATTCTCCCATCAACCAGCGGCGTGTCTGTGCATTCGCGTTTCGTGGAAGTTTGGTCGTGTGTAAGAAGCCAGTCGAGAGATTAAAAAAAGTTACGTTCCGATACGACCTCCGACTTGTTTATTTGAAAAATTAGATCGAGGCTGGGGAAACGCACTGTGGCGCTGCTTTGCTGCGGTTAGGAACTCGTGAGATTCGTAGGAGGCCAGAAAAGGAAAGAAGAGGCCTGCTAGCGGACTCGTCGGTAAGGCTTTCTAGCAGGCCCTGCCTTAGACGACTGGGATATTGGGAAGTCGGTCAAGGAATGTATACAGGGTGTTTGGCCACCCCTGGGAAAAATTTTAATGGGAGATTCTAGAGGCCAAAATAAGACGAAAATCAAGAATACCAATTTGTTGCTGGTGGCTTCCTTAAGAAGTTGTTAACGTTTAAAGTTCCGCCAATACTGAATTTTTTTCTCGAAAGTGACCAAAAATGCTTGCAATTGATCCCTGCAACTAAAAATAATTTTTCCAGAATGATTTGAAACTTTTCATTTTCGTCGAAAAATTTAGGCACCTGTTGATTTTTCTTAAAAATTCCTTTCTCATTTTTAGTAATTTTGTTTGACGCCCTACAGAAAAGTTGTCTAATACATTTTTGTAGGTACCCACGAGCTCTACTTCAGAAAAAAGTTTCATTGAAATATATTCACTATTGTAAGAGTTATGGTTGATTGAAAATTGGACCATTTTTATGAGGTTTTTCTCATTTTGCGGGGTCAAGGACCAACTTTTCGAATATTTTTACGATTTGTACATATTCTCCATCAAAATACGCGTAGTTTGCTTTTTTAAACATTAAAATCGTCCAATCTGTTCAGAAGTTATGATGTTTTAAAGATTCGCATGAAAATTCAGTGAAACATCGATGGTATGGTCAGACATTATATTTTCGGAAAAGAATTTTTTTCTCGAAACTGAGTAGGATTTCGGGGGTATGTCTGTTGACCAAAAATGATTGTAATTAACCCCCGCAACTAAAAATAATTTTTCCAAGACGATTCGAAAGTCTTCTTTTTCACTCAAAACTTTCAGCACTTACTCGAATTTTTTTCTCGAAAATGCGTAGGATTTCGGGGCTATATCTATTGACCAAAAATGATTGTAATTGACCCCCTCGACTGAAAATAATTTTTTCAGAGTGATTTGAAATTTTACATTGAATTTTTGTTGCTGCCTGTTAAATACGATTTTTTCTCTCCCCTGCAAATAAACCGAACATTTCAAATTAGCCAAGCAAATTGTTCTGTTGGAATTCTTTTATCAGAGGCTTAATACGAATATGTCGGTTTGCGTAGCGAGATCGGTGCCTCGAGCTATCGAAAAGGAGCATCGAGTGAAATTACGTGTACAGATACTTTAAGGAATTGAGGTTGCAACTCTTCTGATTCGAAAAAGCGGCCGCGATTCAACGCCGAGCTAGCAAAAGTGCAGCGAACTCGCATTATGACGATGCACGAGGCATTCTCCAGCCGGTCAGGTGAGGGTCTTGAATATTCAGGGAATACGACGGGATCTATAGGAAGCGGAATTTGGAAAATCTGAAGGGTTGATGGGGAGCGGCATTGAAAGCGCGCCGAATGAGATCTTATTCATTTTCCAAACGTCCTCTCATTTGATGCGGAACGATACGGCGAAAATATCGAATCGCGCGACCGAGGTTGCATATGCACGTTGCTTTCACGTGATTTGGTAAGTTCGAGTTTTAAAAATTATATTTATGAATAACGTTACGAGGAGCATCTAAATTCCATGGACGATTCGTGGAAAAATATAGGTGCACGCGTTTCTTTAATTTCATTTATTGAAACGCGGAGAAAGTATTTCCATAGTGCGAACATTAATAGGGAAGCGGAATTATAATAGTTTTGGTTGAATTTCCTTTCAAAAACACGCGGAAGTTTCTGCTCGCGCGTAAAAAGGAAGTTCTTCGTCAAAATAACGATAACGATGATAAAATTCATAAAACAAGCAATGCCACGGCGCGTATCCGCTTAAAAGTTCGAGAGTGTCGATAAAGTTCGCGAGTTCGAAGCTGTTTGAAAATAAATATTTCCGTTGTACGCGGCGTACGACGAGACCAACGTGGAATAATGGAGGGCGATGGGAAAACTGAGCGAAGGGTTCTACCGTTGGGCTTAGCAGCAAGTTGCACACGAGAGATTATAGTTTGTTAATTGTTAGGATGATTAGAGCGCGGAAAGTCCGTAACATTGGTATTGGTTGCAGGACGCTAGATATCCTGACTGACGCGCGATTTGTGCAAAGCAATTTTCACATTTTAACCCTTTGGGTCTCGAATTTTCACTAGTGTCCACAATTTATATAAAATTATTATTCAGATGTAAACTTATGAAATTATTGTTTCTATCAAAAGCTTATTCGAGTCTCCTCCAGGTCTTTCTCCTTCCCACATTCGTTATATTAAACACTAATTAAAGCCCTCTTGAATCCAAAACGCAGTTTTCTGTGGAACCTTGGCAAACGTTCCGTGGAATCGCCAGTTTCCGACGTTTTTCTCGGTTCCTAACAATTCTGCCTTCGAATCGCACCTAGAAGACCTGGAAAGACACGGTCACAGTTGACAGAGTCTCCAAGGGAGGAGTTGGTTGAACGTTCTCTTAAAGGAGGAGTCGTGCTCGTATCCCCGGGTTTCCATGCTCTCCCCTATCTGCCCAATGGCCGGTAGTAAATCGTGTGGCGCGATAAAGCTCACGCCAAGGGTCCTAATCGTTTTTCCATGAGCTCGTAGTCGGGCTCGTGCCTCGCCGCCAGCTCAGCCAAGGGAACCTGCAACCCCGGAACGAAGCACACGGCCTCGCCACGTGAAACGAAACTCGTTGCGATTTACGCCCTCGTTTTTGGGAACGGTTCGGTCTGACCCAGAGGTTTCTGTGTCCAAGATACGGATCAGTGTATCGCTGGCTAATCGAGTTCGGTCGTTGCAAATGTGCCGCAACGCGTGCCGTCGCAATTCTCATCAGTCACAGTTCATTTCGTTCGCGGTTAACGCTCGAACCGTCCGAGAACACCCGAGACTGTCGAGAACCAGCGCGCGTTCATTTTTCACCGACACTTTATCCCCAATTATACAGAATTGTTATCCCAACAGGCGAATCGGCCATGAATTTTTGCCTTATCGATTTATTTTCAAGCAAATCGCACTTATTTAAATTTTCTCGTTCGAAGATTGCCAATTTATTCACGAACAAACATACTTTATATATTTTAGTGGGTTAATCGTAATGTTCTAGAATCCGTATATCTTTCGTCTGCAATCACCAAAGAGGGAAGAATTTAAATTTTCTCCGGCACGTAGAACGAAATTATCAATACTCGACGGCCCCTTCCAAAGCATCCGTAGAACGATGATAGATAAGATCGATGGAATTTTCGGTTACGCTAACATTTATCCTGCGATGGAAGTTGCCTCGAAGGACTTGGAATACGGATCGGAGCTCGATCCAATTTAAACCGTGGGTTTGGAAAACGATTCGACCTAACCGAGAACGGTTCCGTATCGAAATTACGGATCAAAGGTGTCGTAAGCTAATCGAGTTTAGTCGCTACAAAGGTACCATAACACGTCTCGCTGCTATTCTCATCAGTCGTGGCTCGTTTCTTTTACGATTTCGCGGCAATTAACGTACGAACCGTAGACGAACGTTCGTTCGATTTGCTTATTCTCAGTATCTTCCTCGTCAAAAATACATACAGCTTTTTAAAACAAAGATTTCAGATAAGGAAACAGTGTCTATCGACGAACGATGCTCCTGTAAATAAGACTAGAGATAGTTTATATTTTTCCCCGCATTACAGGCTCGTTTCAGTTTCAATATTGGCTCGATCATGTAATTTGTTTACTATTTTCGTGAGTAAGATATATCTTTTATTTCCAATACAAAGACTACGAGGCAAAGAACACAGTCACTCCTAATTAACACATTTTTTCAAAAAACACACGATGCATGATCAGCGAGGATAAAGAAAACACGAGTTAGAGTTTCACAGAAAAATTTTTGAAAAATCGACGAAACGTCGCCGTTGTGGATAAGGATCGGGCATTGTCACCCCGTTTGACGGTTCCCTAAAAACTTCCACGTCGAAGATACCGATCGAAAACGTCACTGGTCAATCAAGTTCGGTCGCTGCAAGGGGTTCCCGTAACGCGTGCCGTCGCATTTCTCATCAGATACCGTTCGTGTCGCTCGCAACCGCGACATACCGTGCAAACCGTACGGGAAATACTTATCGGGCCACGAGAAACGTCCTGGTGGGACGAACGAGCGTGCACCGACCTCGACGCGGCGGTCCTTTGATCGATTACTTAGCGGCGATGACGATCGAGAGCGAGTCGATGGGACCGGAAGCGCGACAGCTCGGGGCTCGCAACGTGCAACGTCAGTTTTCTGTTCTACCAAAGGGTATAATAAAGCGAACCGCTGAATCGTTTTGTCCCTTTTTTTCGAGCTGGACGTGTATAAACACCGTTGGGGACGAAGCAGTCTCGTTTTATACTTGTCATATTTCATTATGCGACTCGTACCGTTTCTACGCGTGTCGTTGTTTGCACGGGGACTAATGCGACTATCGAGCGTACTGCAATTCCGTGTCGCGAGCGATACAGGGTGATCCGTGTGTCGCGGTCGTCGTTGATACTTCGAAATCTGTGTGTTTGTGATTTCTCTGAAATTTTATTTAGCGTTCCAGTCGAAAGTGTAAGCTAGTTTGATGACTAGAAAGTATTATTGTATAGATCGTTTCAGAGCTGAAGGGACTAAAAAATGTTTATTTAGCTTTCCAAGTTATGGATGACTAAAGTATTTATGTTGTTTCGCAAAAACTATCGATGATAGCGTAAAAGAAGAAACTGTTGAACATATTGAAGCTGGTTTCTTTTTAACATCTCGCCATTTTGCGATGTAATAATTATTTAAATCGATGCAGAATAATTATTATCGATCGCGATACGCGTATAACAATGTACAGCGGCATTAGTCGAGTTTCGTAACGCGAATCCGCGCTTCGACGCGGCAAAACTGAACGCACAGAGACGCGTGAACACATATTGGCATAATGTTATTGAAAATTATTTGTTACTACCGGCGATCCAATATGCAACGCCGGATAATCTGACAGGGAAATCGACAGCTGCTTCCTTTGAGAGCCGATGGTCGTTTTGGTGGCCTGGAAACATTAATACGCAAACTCCGGTCCGCGTTTCCTTCGCGCGAAACAATTTTGGCAAACTTTTCGGCTTCGTCGCGATGGAAGTGTCATGTACTCGTAACGTCGAATGGAGTGACGTTGTTCTGGACTTTTTTTTTTGAAAAAAAAAGAGTAGAAACTTCGTTAGTGAACGGATTGAATCCAACTAGAATCGACGTTGAAACAGTCTTCTTTCTAGTCGAACTAAAAAATTTTTTAAATCATCGGTAAACTACGTTTCTTTCGTAAATTTAACTCGCGGAAAAATTAGCGTCATACTGAAAATACAACAAAAAGTGCCTCAAGTGGTACGATTTCGACAAGTCTCCTCTATGTATACGTTTACCAAATTTATCCGCGAAATCTGCATCTACAATCCCAACTGTGGTTCGCCATGTGGTAGATTCTGCTAGGTTCGCCACTTGGGGACAATCCCACCGATTCCTATTTCCACAAATTTCGGTCTACGCGTCGATTCCGACATATAGAGTAGATTCTATCCGCGTTTAAGGCATGCCCTGTTATGCAGCCCAATTGCCAAGTCCACTATGTTACAACCTCTCTTAACCCTTCAGCTGCGTATCCTGCTGATAAGCGAGAAACAGTCGAAATTCCGCCGAGCATATTTTCGTGAATTAGACACAAGTTGGGGGGCTCGAATACTAATTTCCCTTCGATCGACGATGTCACATTTCACGACAATTTCAAGGACATTAATTCCTCTTTTAGTTTTTTCATTTATCAAATAAAATTTTCGAATTAACCGTCGGTGTCTTTCGTGTTTCGGAAAATACAGCGTCCTCGAAGGGTGCGGGGAATATCGAGGCACCGATGGGAACTATGAACATTAACGTTACAAGGAACAGGTGTACGACAGCTTCATCGAGTCGAATACGACGGTCTTAGTAGCTTAGGGCTGCCCCGAACCGCCGTACCCGGGATATTGGGTTATTAAGTTATCGATTTTACACAGGTCTTGTAATAACCAGCTTATTACAATCATAGGTTTGTCTATCAATAATGCAGCGCGATTACAAACGATCTTTGTCGGAGCATTGTGTTCTCGGACTGTGTATCGAATAACCGTTTCCAATAAACGTCGCGCGTCAAGGATCTGACGCTACTTGCACTCGCACACTATCGTTTAGATATGCATTACACTATCGCTACGAATAAAACAACCCCTGGCCAAGTTGACCGCGCTGCAAAACGGGGTTGTAAATTTAAACGCAACTGTAACCACCAAAAAAAAAAGGAAGAAATTAAAAACCAGAAACCCGAAAACGTCGTAAAGCGGAAATTTTTCAGCCCTTTGGAGTCACTTTCGCGCGGAAAAAAACTGTCGCGTCGCGGTTCCAACTTTTTATTGCTTTGGGACTCCATTTGTTTTACGCGGAATTATTCCGCGCCCGGTTCCGCCACGGGGGAAACCGCCGGACGATAAATAAACGAATTACAATCGTATCACCTTGCGTACCGAGCGGAATAAATTGATTCGTTATCGTTGGAGGCGAGCCGCGCGGATTACACTTTTATCGATCGTCGCGTATCCGTGTCATTAGACGGCGCCGTTAATGGCGATCGTCGCAATTAACGCCGTCGCCCCCCATCGCGCCCGGGGGCTTATTACGTCGCCAACGGGATCGTTCACGGGTCTGCACTGCGACCACGTGTACACGTGTAACGCCGTCTCAGAAACTAAACACACTAATCATCGTGAGCGAGCCTGTCCTTCATAATTAAGATGCAACGCGCGCCGCGGCCATTGTTCGCAGCGGGCTCCCGCGCGCTTCGTAACCCGCTTTGCGGTGCCACGGAACGCGATTACGCGGTTTCACGGTCCCCCGCTGATTATCACCGCGATCATTCCGACCAGATAACGCAGCCTGTTTGCCCCCGACTGAATTATCTTGACGTCTTTCCTTTGATCGTTAGCCCTGAAACGGCTCTAGCCTCGACGGGGGGTGTAGTTATTTTTAAATGCTGCTTTTTACGATGGACGGTCTCGAATAGCGTTTACGTCGACAGAAATTAGCGGCGATCGTGTATCCTAGCTAAATTTGTTCTGGCTAAATGAAACGCGCCGAGCGACGCCAATTATTTTTATTATCGCGCGGATCGGAGTGGTAGATAGACTTTCTTTTCGTATACTGGTAATTATGGTAGAATTCGAGGGACGGTGATATTCTATGTTAAAATGCGAGTCGAAAAGGTGGAATAATATTTGTTCACATTAGGCTTCGTTTCTGAGATAACTGACTTTGAAAATTTACGATTTGTCTGACCAATATCGACTGTTTCTACTTACGCCCGCTGCACTACTGGGATCTGATTCATATTAAGGAAGCGCACACATTTGGAATACTAAAATATCTAATTACTAACGTTGTTTAATTTGTAACAATGTTAACAGAATTTGTCGAAACGTTAGTCTTTGGTAAGTGTTAAATTATTTTGTAAAAAAGCACAGACTCGAGTGAAATTGCAGGACAATGAAAATGTTGAGAGCATGACCAGCAGGTTTGAGGTTAGTTATGTTTCCTAAAGACTTAGGTACGACTGGGAAAATATGAACCAACTTTCTCCAGGAAACAGTCCAGCCGCGCTCGGTGGCAACTGACGCATTGTGAGCCCACACGCAACAACAAAGAGGACTTTAATGTATGAGTCGGTTCCCTCGAAAACTAGAGGACTCTTGCACCGCGTCTGCACGCAGGATGAATGCACCAGGCTCGTAGGCGTTCCACGAATTAGGGAAACGCCCTGAAGTTCGTTACTGGCATATTTCTTCTGGACTTTCTAAAAGACCTCGATAGTCTCGAAACTCTGTTTTAAAAATTTCATAAAGCCAGACCAAACGTAGAATTTACACACATTTATTTGCCAGTTTGTCTTTTTCTCAATTACAACGGAACAATAAGCGTCAACTGGGACAAAGAGTGGTCTTTTTGGGAGCTAAATTAGTCGGTACACTGCGTGCAAATTCCAACGAAGTCCGAACGAAGATGTTCGACCACGAAATACACTGGGTCAACCACACCGACGAGACCACCGACAAAACTTGGGCGAAGTGCCAGTTTATTTTTGTTGCTCCTTTATTTCGAAGTTTCAAACTCGGGAAGAATTATGTAATTTATTGGAAACGCGATTGTACTCCTAGAGTTCTGTAACCGAATTCTGCGGGCACAGTGTGGCCAATAAAAATGCTGGTCGGGAAACTATTCCTTCCAAGTTTTGATTTACTCGTTAAAAGAGCGATAGTCTGATCAAGAATCCGATAATTCCATTCTCTTAAAATACTACAATTCGCTTGGTCATCGAGCACGAACAAATTCATTCAGAGGACGGATAAGCATTTATTTGATATGGACGAAAACGTGGTTTGACAGAGAAAATGGAAACTGGTTGTTTCAAGGGGATAACGATTACAAAGACAGAAGTTTTCTTTGCACAGCGACGGAAAGCTGAAAGTAGTATCAAAGTATCGAATTGGTGATTCCAGTCACCAAATGCGAATTCAATCGAAAATGCTTGGAGCTACGCGAAACTAAAGCTTTGAGGAAAACGTGCGTCGAATATGAAACAATTAACTCGACACGCACAACACAGAGATCTCTATCTCGAAAATACGGTCAAGTTTGTTGACGATAACACCGATTGAACCACTTATTAACTTGGAATAATAATATTCTTATATTCTTAATTTAGTCCAATTTCAAGCAACGAATGTTACGGAACGAACAACGACGGTTGCTTGCAAGAAACTTGAGAAGAACTATTTCCAAACGGCGCATAATAAGCGTTTTTCAACGAAAATTGCAGGATATACCCAACGTCCCGTCATTTATCACAGCAACTTCCTCTCATTAATTCTCCAATAATTCTCTAATTCTCGCGCGAGGCCGTACAAGCCGGAGGGGAGAATATTCTTCAATTATTCCTCAAATATGTGGCCGTTAATCCGTGCTCGTCCGGTTTGTTTTTACGGGCGGATCGTTTTCGAACGACGAATTCATTGGCCCAGATTGCGTCCGAACGAAAAACCCAGTCCCCGTAAACGGTGATCGATCCTGTTCAACGTACGATTCCTCGACAACGAGGACGTCCAAAGCCCTCCGAGGGCCGTTTAAAATTAATAGGAACCCAACACCGCTGGTATATCCGACGTTAATACTCTTTGTTTCTGGTCGATGAATCATTTACGGAACGCTCGGTGAACTTACATAAACACGTGCAACATTCTCAAAGGCCCTTGGTTACGCTATAAAGCGCAATGGCCGGCTGAGTAGCTCGACCATCTATTAAACTTGAGCTCACTGATTCGGGCATTAAAACTTTAGGGCATCGAGCACCGTGCAGCGACGTTGCTGCTGCCAGCGATCCTTCCTGAAAGGGGACGGATCCCGTTAAAGGATGAAAAGGGACGGGGGTATAATCGCCGCCGGGGCCAGCCTTACCTCACTTGATTTAATTGAATTTAGCCGGTGTCGCTCGTCTGCATTTAGCGAATTAAATGCACCTAGCGACCCACTGTGCCTACGTTCCCGTTCTACTTTCGCTACGGCTCATCCTCGACGGAACGCATCGCGTAAAATCGCGCATACGACCCCATAGAAACACCCTTCGACTTCTCAACGAGCAAGAGTTGCGACCTGGACGATCGCTCCTCGAATGGGACCCGACTCCAAGTTGAATAATCAGGGTTATCGTTCGAGAAAAACGGTGGAAGGACTTATAAAATGTCTGACAAAAAATTAAAAAACGCAAGGAGAAAGCATCCCTCTGTGATCGAATATCCAAGTACACTATCTTGCCGTGACTTGTACACAGATTCAAAGGCTGTAATTAATTGATAAAAAAAATAACTGGTAAATAAGATTGCTAGTGTTAGGTCCTGGTCGTGGATACCTCTTTCGTATTTACGGTGGGAGCATCGCAGGTGTGTCTTTTAAGCTTGCTCGGCCGATCAAAATAAACCGCGGCTTTTCTCGTGCCGCCACTAAAACAAAAGCGTTTCGTTTTACGACGCGCGCCGCGTAAAAGCAAATCGATAGTAAATAATCGGTCTTGCGGCGTTCGTATGCATGGGTCGATCGTCTTCGTCGTTCCGCGGACGGTTCCGTTGAATTTTATGGAACGCGAACTGCCGTTACCGAATCGACGATCTTTTACGACGGTCTCGTTACGCCGGCATCGCGTGTCTCTATTCGCGGGAACCGTAGGGGGAATTCAGTTTCCAAAGAGCCGTTGATCACCTTCCGCAAATGGACTCGAACAGGAGCCATTTTTTTCGATGGAACGTTATTCAGGTTTTAGCGGTGGGGGGGTCGAACGCGATCTTCGATTTTATTTGTTAACGAGCGTTCACTCCTCCTTTGTCGAGCGAAAGAAACGTCAATCTGCTCCCAGGCGGGGATCCATTACCTAGAATTGCGTAACTATCCGGAAAACGCGAACTTCTTTTAATTGAAGTAAGAAGTATTAAAACTTCTTCGTTCGTCTTTTTGCCGCGTCGAGAAGACGTCGAGATCGATGTCTTCTTCCTAGGTCGTGTGACCTGAAACGTGCTGGGGAGCAGAGGTGAAAGGAAAGGAAGAGTTCGACGCTTTGTTCGGAGTTCGCTGGTCGAACTTATCAGAACGGCTTATCTGGCGAACTGTTAAGAACTGCTAACAGAGACTGGGCTTATGACGCCGTCGTTCCATCTGCATTCCGTGAACTTTACATTTCTGTCCATTTTTCGTTTGCTTGAAAACGTTCGAAATTTTTACCAAGAAAAGAAATTCGCAATCGTATTGGGAGCGTCCAATAAATAGTTTGAAAAATTTTCGTAGGAATGCGTAGCCAGTCCGGTGAATCGCGAGCGATCCTCGACTTCCGGCGGCGCGGTGATTTACGACGTGATTAAGCCACGGCCACGGTTTGTACACTGATTAAACCCATTAAAACTCCAGAGTCCGATTTCGCGAACGTCCGTGCAATATGAACTCGTTCGACGCGCTTTAGTTTCGAGCAACTTTAACTGGATTTATGGGTTAATAAAATTTCTACGACGGACGCGGAAACATCGCCGTGACGTTTCGTGTTGCTGTTGCTGCCGCTCCGACCGTTACACGTCACCATCGTTTGTATTAATATTTCCGCGTTACAACGCCTAGATTACGTACAAGATTATTGAATTCGTGCCGAGCGATACGCGGCCTGGATTCGTAAACTTTCCTGATTATGTAGCCGAAGTATGTTAATGCGGCCGGATGTTTTGCATAAAACGCGATTGTGCTTTTTGTCGCAACTTTCTTTATAACTATTTCAGATAGCGGTTCCTCCGCGCCGTTTCTGTACGAAACGGTAATCCGGCGAGTTTTAATGCCGTGTCCATAAATATAGCGATCATAAAATTGTTTAATTGGGGTTCGTATTTTATTCGGAACGTTAAAGATATCCTGGATCTTCGGTTTTATGATCCGGTGCAAATTTAACAGAGACGAGAACTAAATTCGTAACGTGAAAACGGTGTATCGGTATGGAAGTCACGTATTGCTGAAAAAAAGACTTGAATTCTCTAATTCTTGATACCATCGACGCTAAAATACAGTATTATTTGATACGAAAAATAATAATTTATTCCCAGTAGTCAGTTATTCTATGTAATATTAATTATAATTAATTTGATATTATTTTATTTAATGATAATTGAGGTCCGTGGTAGACACAGTTGTATATTTCGCGTAGAATAAAATCGCGTTGTTTGAGGGATATAGAAACACGATCGACCGAAAAACAATAACAGTTTTCGGATAGGAGGCGATACGCAACCGTTCGATGTCTCGATAACAAAATCGAAAACCATCTCGATCGGCAGAAGAGCAATTCGAATCGATTTTTTCGGGAATACCATTGTCGCAAATGGAACAACAAATACCCTACGATCGCAGGGAAGTTCGAGATTAGCTCGTACGCGAAAGCGTGCTCGATCTCGGTAGAATCTGTAATAAACAACTTTATCGGACCGTTGCATCCATCCCTGCAGCTTGAAAGGGCATCAGATAAGGCCAGACGCCTGCAACGTTCGATTGTGCGTGTCCGTCGGTGACGTATAGCGTGGATTGCACGTTGCAATTGCGTAGATACAAGACGACGAACCCACACGGGCGTGTCTCGATTTGCATAGTCGGATAAATAATCATAACGAATATCCATTAACCACCTATAGGAATCTAGTGACTAGTAATCTTACGTTTCAGCTATCGATGCTTAAAATTTCAACAACGACGAAACGTAAAATAAATAATATTCGATCAGATTTATACCAATTACCGTTCTGTTTTTGCACAATGTTACATCGGTTATTTATCGGTCGGACCGTGTGCGTCTGATTATCCGACGTCGCGGTCGACGGTGTCGCGAAATAAACAGGGAACTTTTTAATTGCCCGCAATGCCGCGGCGCATTGCGACGGACCTAAAAAACTTGCCGACATTAAGCAACTTTTTACATTATTGCACGGGGGGCCGTTATCCACGCAACGTGTGTGAGAACTGCGCTATTTGGGACAGAGGAACTACCTCGACGAAGGAACGTTTACACCACTACTAAAGCGCGAACCTTGCGCAATGTTGTCTCTTAACTATGGCGAAAAAGAAATTTTAAGGAGAATGAATCTCATGAATGTCGAGAACCGAGATGCTGCCAGGAATGTTTAAGAGAGCAGTTTGTGCTTGGAAAATGAAATTATGACTAGACGTTAATCTTAAATAAAACCATTTCTATTTACATTTCCACTCACCTTTCGAGTTTCAGGACGAGTCTCGAGACCTCCTTCGACGATTATCTGATAGCTTTCGATTCAAACTTGTTGAACTTAGATCTTCCAAGCAACAGAAAAAGAAACGAGGGAACGGATCATAAGTTTCCAGCACGTAACGCGACAGGTTGTCGCGAGAGTCGAAATTCTGTTATTCCATCAATTGCGACCAACGCACTCCAAACAGCTGCATTTTTCCAATCGGGGAACGGTGGATGGGGAACGCGCGCTTATGAGAAACGTATCCGCGTTGTGTTCAACGACCGGGTGAATGCGAATATCGAATTAGCGGTGAATCGATAGGGCTTTCGACGCGGCCAAACAAGAAAAGACCGTGATTGCCTGCGTGTATGTACCTGTTCGTTCCACGGGCAGATTGTTGCGTACACGTGGACTCTGTAAGCTCGCAACGATGCGCTCCGGATTGCAGCTGGTTCGACGATCTCGTTTGCGGACGAAAATATTTGTTCCCGTTGTGTCGGACGACGCGTAATTAGCAAGCCTGCCCGGTGTTTCCCGTTCAACGATCGAAAATGAGAATTAAACCGATGTGTTTCGTTCGATCGGAAGTAATTTACCGCGGACCCGTTCTTGAGTCCGGTGGACGGTCGTGGTTTACGCAAAATCTGTTTATATAATTCAATTTTTTACTACTAACGATGTACGATCAAAGGTCGTTAATAATTAACTCTCTCGTTATATTTGTTACAACTCTGCTTGACGTACAAAAGCAAACGCATGTGCGCATAGTAACACAAATCGTCGTGATTAGTAAGCATTAAAACAATGAACTTTTGTACCACAGACGATAAATACGATTCACGCAATAAAAGGAACGACTCGAACTCGAGGAAAATAAAAGGGTGGCAGTGTCGTGGCCGGTAAATCGTGTCGATCGAGATACTCGGTGTTTGATCAGCGTTACAATCAACGCTCCGAGTTCCTGGATCAACATCGTCCTCCGAAAGTTGCGAAGAGCCCGTGGAAACACCGGCCAACCAGCGTCGACACAGCTGCGCGGCATTGTCCGTCGCGCGGGAAGAAATGGCGGCAGTGATTCAATTATCCGATCGCGACCCTGCAGGTTGTTTGCTCCGACGATGTTGGCTGTCGTTCGCGCGAGCAACATTTTGTTTCAGAAAACGCTACGTTTCGTTTAGTATGCCGGCGTAGCAGCGAGATAAAGTATCGCGCCGCCCCCGGGGGTGAAATACTATAGACCCCTCGAAGCTAGATTTTATGGGTATAGACGACACATCGTGTAGCTCATGCTCGACAACCGCACATACGCTCTCGTAAACTGTCACCCGCAATAGGGCCGAAGCGTGCACACGACTGTGAAGCATGTTTTCGAGCGTGCATCGTACCCGGGTTCCGTAACGATTTTTCATTTTGTTTTTTTTTTTTTGTTGTATGCGTGTCTTCGATCATATTTGGACGGGTCGTTGCGTACTTCCTGTGCGCGCTCGTTTGGCGTTTCCGCGCGACACGATGCCGCAAGTCGAAGCGGCGTTTTTTTCAACCGGAAAGTTTGCAGACGCATTTTCTGCTCGGCCGGCGATTCGATTCCGACAAGCTAATCGCAACGGGAGTGGACAGTTTTTCGAGTGAGATGCGAAAGTAATCGACGGTTTTACTTCCGACGAAAGTGCTTTATTTTTTATCGTTAATCAAAGTATTAATAATTAAAGTTTCGACAGTTCTGTTAACAATGTTGCAAATTAAACAACATTTAGTAGTTACTTAGATATTTTCACAGTAGTGCAGCGAACGACTGAGACGCGGGCGTAAGTAGAAACAGTCGATATTGGTCAGACGCGCTGGACAAATTGTAAATTTTCAAAGTCAGTTATCTCAAAAACGAAGCCTAATGCGAACAAATATTATTCCACCTTTTCGACTCACATTTTAACGTAGAATATCACCCTCCTCCGAATTCTACGATAATTATACCGCGAAATTTAGTATTGGATCAAAATTTCGACAAATATTCGAGCCTCGACTTGGCGTATTAAAATTAGCTAGTAAAACGCAAATCAACGTGATATTTCCAAATTGATCTTACGGACAATAGGAATACAGTTCGATTAACAGTAATACTTCAGTGACATTCGAGTGGTCCAGCGGCACTAATTTGCGCCATTGAATTCCCGGGAAAGTGTATTGCTTACGAGCGAATAGGACTAGTTTCGTAGTCAATTGGTATACCAGATTGTCCTCTTAATTAACCGAATCCATTCGATGGCCCTTTTAGCTGCATCCATTATGGCAACATGTTCGGTATCGTAAACGCGTGTACTCGTCGCTTAAATATACGAATGAATTATACAAGCAGTGGCCAGTGGAACAGCGATCGCATCGGAATCCTGTTTTCCACGGGATTCTCATTTGCATTCTGCCATACGAGAGAATGACAACGAGATCCACGCGCGATAAACGAATCGTTGCACAACGATAAGGCGTACAGTGGACACGCACGACGCGTCGCGGAAATTTATTAATCCGAAGCAGGCACAATATCGGAAAAAATGGCCACGAAGGAATCGGGATCCCAATAGGATTATTTTCAGAAGGAATATCGCGTAGAACGAAGTTGACGAACGCGTCCTGTTACTTGTTTAAACAGCTGAAGAGCCGTATCGAACGACGCGCGAGACTCTAGCGTTCCAGAAACACCCATTCACGGCTTAAACAAAAGAACCAAGATTTCTCAGCCCCGTCGTCCCTATTCTTGCGCTGAGTGGCGGTTTACTTCTTCAACGAAAAGGAGCACGATTAAAACATGATGTCCAATCGTTTAAAATTCGCGTGACTAGTGGCTTTTTTTTTAATTTCTGCTCCTTTGCAGACGCAATTTTGATTAATCGCGAAATTCACGTCGAATCGTGGCTCGCTTTAATGGGTGAAACAATTGTTGGCGCGAAGAGTGAAACTTTTTTATTTCGTTTTCAGGAAAGACTCGGTTACGCGATCATCGTTGCTATAATGTTTCCAACGGGGCAAAAGAATAGCCGCAGGTGTGATAAACTCCTCTTTCCTGGGAAACACAGCCAGGCTAAACGTTCGACTTAATGCCTCGAACAAGAGGAAGCGCTGACAAATGTTTGCAGGCCGCGCCATGTGTTGGCAGCATGCTGCTGGCATTGGTTTTATGCTAGCATAACGCTTGTCTACCTTCGTCGGATAGTCGACTCCCTCCAACGATAGGATCGCCAGACTTTATCCACGATTAACAAATAAAATTTATCGCCAAACTATCTTATGGTCGCGTTTCGTTCGTAAATTAAAATCCATCGATCGATCGTTTTAAATTTTACGAACGATTGTAAAATTTTAATTCGTTGCTCGTGAACGTCACTTTGTTGTCATAATTTGGAAACCGGGATCTTTTGCGCAGTTTTTCCCGAATATTTACTTTCGCTTTTCAAGTGGCCACCCAAAAGCCGTGCAAAATTTTTCTCCGTTAATTGGAACTCGATAGTTCATGATCGTGGTTTAACGCCTATTGCTTTACAACTATGGGACACTCTGCTTTTATAGTAATGGCGGAATTAATCTTGCTAACAGGGTACTGTGCGACGATTTTTTAAATAACTAGCCGCACAATTTTTTAGTTTATCTTGGTAAAACACATTTTTCCACGATTTCGTAATCAGCCAGTATCTGAGATTTTTAAACGAAATCTTTCGTTGGAGCGTATTCAATGAACGGAGGCAATTCTTTTCACTGAAAACAATTGCCTTTGTTCCATTCCTTCGTATTTATATCTCCGCTTCCAAGAGAAAAGTTCTGGTCTCGGCTCGAAACAAAGTTCAACCGGTATCGTTTCTTACGGGAACAAAACATTCAGGTAGATTAAACTTGATTTGAATTAGGCGAAAGTTACATAGAAACTCCAATTTTAAAGTACTGTTCCAACCGTGTTTGTTCCAAAACTGGCCACTTAGCGACTGAACTCGAAGTATACATGGTAATTTGAAAAGCAAATCAAGGTTAGATACAGAAATAGAGGCAACGATTCTTTAGAAATGTCTTGATTAATACTTAATTATTTTGTTTTATAATCTTGGACTCTCCGATACTTAAACGTCAATTAAAATTTATTTTTTATTAACTCCTCTTTCGTTCATTCTTTCCGTTCGCTTAATTTTTCGACGAAAATCTTTGAACGAGTTTCCTCAGATGTTCCAAAGACGTATTACCATACGAAACGCTATCGAAAAAGAGAATCCCCCGGCATGATTCTGATCTATTCCGTTCGAGAATAGATTTTACAGACCCGTAGAAAAACGGAGCCATTCTTCGCAGAAGGAAGCGTCGATTTCACGACTTATCCCCCGTTCTACGAATCGACGTTGTCGTAGATCACGTACTATCCCCGCGACTCGTCGTACCTTTTCGCTCCCCCCTCCTCGAATCGGTTGAAACTCGAAACTTAGGCAGCGACGGGGAACGTCTCTGCTGCCAGAAGGTCCTCGACCGCGGTGTCAATTGTTTATCGGTTGCTGATCTG
Organism: Colletes latitarsis; assembly: GCF_051014445.1. NCBI lineage: Eukaryota > Metazoa > Arthropoda > Insecta > Hymenoptera > Colletidae > Colletes > Colletes latitarsis. Next base: position 49,201,950 of record NC_135134.1, read on the forward strand.
CAGATCGGAAGACCAAGCTCCCCCCCACCACAAGATTCCCACGGAATAGAACCCAGGGTGCTGCAAATATTTGATCGTCTAATTTATAAGGTAACTTTTCAATTAATATTTGAAGTTGACTATTTTTGTTTGTGTTTTCGTACGTATACTGTCTCGTTGAGAAGGTATTAAAATTCGATTCGTGTTTGCCAACTGCACTTCGCATCGTATTCCGTTGAATTATAAATATACCCAGCAAACGTTGCTCCAAAATGGCTCGCTCTTGCAAGGTACGACGCCCAGCTATCCCGAAATCTAACCAAGATTTTCTATTTAACATATCGCGCTGTTCGCGAATTTCTCGCGCACCTGCAACGGTGGCCTCTCGATGTCGGGCGATAAAACGGGGAAAGTTCGTGCCAGTTTGGCGGGTATTTAGTTATCGCTGAATCGGCCTCGAATCGCCAGCCCGAAATTCCATCGTTTTGCCGGGTTATCGAGTTGGGTGAAAAATTGTCACGGAGCATTAGCGTTTCGCGAACGTTGAAGATCGTTCGAGATCGCCTTTACACGCGAGCGAAACACGGAGCGAACGAGCTGAAAAAGGGGGTCAAGGTGTCACGGTGCTTCATGATCTGACCGTTGGAAATCTATCCGTCGGTCTCGTAAGCTTCCCTCGCCCCTAGTATCCCGTCTATCTTGATTGCCGATCTAAATTATCTCGCTAATTTCACCCCTTGGTATCGATTGTACACAAATCGGGATTTCTGCTATCTTAGCCGAGTATCTTAATGGCGGATCGAACGGCGCTCGGATCCGCTCACGGGTGAATCTAGGCTACGTGCTGAAAGACATTGATGGGAATCGGGTTAACTCGCTTGATTCTGAGAGCGTTGCCGGCCGCCACTGGCCAAACTCGTTTTCCTTTTCGCTAACGACGTTGCAATTTGCGCAACTTCGACGTTACGAATTCGCCGCTGGTAGCTTCCGAAAGTTTTGACGAGAAGTCGCCGACTCTGTTAAAATTCCGCGCTCGGGGGAAGAACTTTCGCAGCAGTTCGGAACGTTACGCGGGAAATTCGATACGAACTGATACAAAATAGAAACACGTGTTATTTGTTGCGTCGTGGGTGGTTAAGCGTCGCCAAACGAACGAAAATACGATTCAAACGTGGATGAACCGAACTCTGGATGAGTTAACTTCGATATATTGTCGCAGACACCGACGCGAATAAATAGAATTGATTTAGAGCATCGTGTTGCGTAGCTTCTGGAACAACTTCGAACGAACCACATTCAGTTACCTCCGCGCTAACTTTCGCTAGAGTTGTGATTCATCCGACGTAACCTATTGCGTAATTTCAAGACGAAAAAATAAATTAATTTACAATACGTTGCGAGGAATCAAAGGCTTTAGAAAAGTCAATGTAAACAGTATCAACCATGCTGCTCATCGATGATGATGTCTCTGCAAAGAGATGATAGTTTACGACTAATTAAGTTTTCCATAATCTCAGGCACGACATTTTGAGTACTGATAGGCCTAGAATTTCAAATTGACGTTGAGTTAGCAGATTTAGGAATCGGTTTAATTAAACATACCTTCAAAAACTTGGGAAAGATGCAGATAAAAATTTACTAAATTTAAGAATATATGGGAGGAATATTGTCATATTCTGGACCACAATTATTTTTGAGTTCGTTAATACATGTAAATATTTCACCAATATCAACAATATCCTCTGTATATACTGATTAAAAAAATTCAGCAAAAACATTTGACACAATGCTTTTATAACACGAGGCAGGTGAGTTGGGTTTCTTTAACGAATTAATATTTTCGCGAGTAATTCGTAATCTGACAGGACGATCGCATTGGACGAAAAAACGAAGACTCGGAGGAGCGTAGGCCGGTAATCGGTCGGTAGAATTTCATCTCGCAGTATCGATTTTGGAAATTAATTGCGTTCCCCGGCCACGGGCCAGCCAAATCGGCTTACGTCGGGAGTTTCTACGGGCGTGTGTGTATCGTACTCTTCGCTAACGTTGTCGCGTCCCTTATAATCCCTAATGTCGTAATTCGCGACACGACCGACGGATAAGTGATTCCCCGCGACGAAATAAATCGAAAACGCAGCGTGCAATTTTTCCTTCCTGGATGCTCGAGAAAAATAACCAAGATATCGGGTTGAGCGAGCGCACGAACCTTCCGACTTTTTGTTTTGTAGACTAAATCTACACTTAATACCTAAGTTTCGTGCATACAGTACCAAATTAATCTTCCCCCACCGACTGAGAAATTTTTTATTCATATCCAAATGGTAATAAAATTTACAAGCGGTACTATTATCGAGACGATCGTTCCTCTTCTTTTAAAAATCAAATATGGATGACTCGGTCTCCCCCTCCGTCGGTTAATTGTGGATTTTTAGTTCGCTGCGGGTAATAATCGGAGACTTCGAAATGCAGAGTGCATTAGGAGCGTATCTCGCGACACGGTCGCTTCCCCTCGTTTGTTGCCAGTTCACAGTTGAATTACGCAGACGGCTGGCTGGATGAAACCGAAGCTAGGCGAAACAGCGAAACTACCCGAATATCGTACTCGACGTTAATGATGCCACCGAACCGGCGGCCTTTGCCCTTTTACCGTTACCGTATTACGGGGCTGCAATCTCGCGGTCATAAATTACACGGGCAAGGAGAACGTGCCCGGCTTCTGTCGGAGTTCCATGAAACATCGGGAACTTGGTGCCCGGTAGAGAGCCGGAAGATTTCTTCGTAATTACGGGACGAATTTATACGCGTTCTAATGGAGAACGTTGCTGCGAAAGTGTTCGTTTTCAAGTGGTTTGTTGTCGAACAGAAACCTCGTAAGATTAACTAAAACCAAAATTATAGACTGAAGCCACCAACGCAAATAATTAGACATTTTTCTTAATCCATCGACTTCCAAATGTGTCTGAATTTTTTTTCAACGCGTCGTAAGAAATATTTTGGGCATTTCAAGCTGTGCAAGCAAAAGAGTTTTTATTCTCGATACGATTGGCACCGTTTCACAAATAGGAAATCGATCGTACGCATTATTAAAGTACACGAGTGCAGAATCGCGGAATATAATAAAGAATAAAATAAATATAATTCCACGAACGACCGCGTTTCACGCACTTTATATAACCGAATGAAGCGCCGAACACAATACGGTCCGAATCGTTACAGCCTTTTAGTCCGAAAAATGTTATTTCAGTTCCGGGAATATAAATGCGACCATAAATTTTCGCGGCAGCCTGCGTAGTACGGCTTCCTTTATGAAATTCGAAAAATTGATTGTGCTTATTATAAATCTTCCTTGCGTTCATTTTCAACGGGTAACCAACGTTGACTAATTTTTTGCGAGCTTTACGGTTTCGTTGGGCGGAAAATTAATTCCATACATTTTTGAACGCACCATACAGGCGATGTCAAATTCATTAGTAATTACATCCAAAGATCGTGTATAATCAGTGTAATGTTAATTGTAATTTCAGTGAAAACAGATTAGTATTCCGAGATTATGGTAATTAGCTGTTATCACCGGCATTGGATTAGTTCGTTCGTTTAAACATGAATGTGGGAATTATATAATTTAATTACGCGTTGTGCCATTCTAATTTTAAATGCAAATGATATTTACGTAATATTTCACCGTAATAGACGATATAAAATATGTGATCTTAGAATTGCAGGATTCGAACCATCAACGTAAGGTCGTTGTTTCGATGATTAACATCTCTCACAAAGGAATTACATTTCGAATATCAAACGTGTTCACCCGAGAAACTTGTACATCGAGTAGACGACCCGGCTAACAAACTTCGGGACGAAGTACGTAGTTTCCAGTTCATCTTACTTCCTCTGTCGTTTTCAAGTTTTCTCGAGATTCACTGAGTTGCCAAAAGCATCCGTGTGGATGAATATTTTCTAGCCAGTGGCTGGATCTTTAGTACTAAATCTCGGCGTTCCTCCTTTTGCAGCCGTCGCTGCGTCCACTCTCGCGAAAAGATCTTCTATCAAAATTTTCGTTATACGCTTACCAAGAATTTGCCGCTATTCTTTCGTAAAAAACTTTGAACAAACTCCATCACAGGTGATGGACATTACAGTCTCGCTCGATGTCGTTTTTCCAACTCGGTTCATCGATGCTCCGTGTCGTGCAATCTTTAGAATCGATGGGGTTGAAATCAGTGCTCTGTGCAAACCCGTCAGATTCTTCGACTCCTGCCTTATCAAACCATTCGTGTACACACCTAGCCTCGCGTTGAGAAGCATTCTTGCGCTGGCAGAAAGAGCACCCTTCTCCAAAACGCTGTCACGAAGTTTGAAGAACAGAAAAGGAAGAAGAAGGTTCCTCTCTTTCATTTTTAATATTTACGACCGAGAATGGGTTCTATCCTTCGCGAAGAAAATTATTTTACTATCGAAAAAACGTATATTATCGATTGCTTTTTACCGCAAGAAGTCATAGAAGTCTCTCTAACAAAAATTTTTCTATTCCAAAATAACGTCAACCCACCCTGTCGACCGAATTAATCGAAAATGTCCTGTCACGGCCGTTGGCGATTCGATAGAAGCAGGATCCGAATTTTTATCCGTTTTAACCTCGACGGTACACTCGACGTTCGAGTTCTGTTTGAACTCGGCCCAAAAACGGGCTTCTAAAAGTGGACCATCGACATCCTGAATAAATATTGTCGCGGACGTCTGCCTTCTCAGCTCTCGGCCAACGAGAAACGCTCGGTTGCGTGAAATTTTATTATTTTCTGTGACATTCGGCGCGATACGTCGATACCCGCGAAGTCTAATTGAATCAGTCTATGGGCTAGTGTCGTTAACGATGTAAACCGAGCGTCAGAGGAAACAGTTCTGTTAGTCGACGGCTCAATAGGAAATTCGGTTTGCGTGCGACGCAGGAGCCATTCTACTGGCATGATTAACGGATACGATGAGAATGTATTCCGTGGAAGGTTTCGGTAACGTTGGTCAAGTTCCCTTTGATCATCTAACGATAGAAATGATAGATGACGCGACGGGGACGAAGATTAAATCATACTGAAACTTTGTAGCGATTAATACGAGTTCCTTGTTCCCTGGAAACAATGTCTGGAGAGTTGCGCAAATCAACTTGGATCGATTATTAATCATCGATAATTAATTATGCGAAACAACTCGAAGATTACGATGGCGATAATCGGAATAGTTACGAACTCACGATCGAATCGAAATCTGTATTTTAAAATTAATCCCCGTAATCTGAATTTATTTTAAACGATTCCGTGTATATTTATTTGGGAATAAGAAACAACGAAGAAGGATAGTTTTTAGCTTTCGTTATATTCAAGAGTCCGTCGGGTTGCAAACTGAAATTTCGTTCGCAAAAATTGTTCCCCCGTGCATGGAATTGAAAAAGACCACATTCCAGCACGGTTCGTTACGGTGCTTCCAATTACAGGGATAGTTTCGAATTTTTATTAGCAAAGGTATCGAAATACTTGGCAGGGGAATACCGACGTAATCAGTCGCTAAAAATGTCGACTATGCGAAAGTTTAAATACCCCGCGGTGACAAAGTTCCGGCGAAACCGAGGTAGAATTTTCGCGCGGGAACCTTTTCGTACGGCCCTTCGAAGGGATTCTCCGTAGTTTTGGGGACTTCCTCCTCGGTTCGTCTTTCGACAATTTTCTTCTGCTTCGCCGGATTACGCGCCGGGCAAAGTTTCGTGGGTTCGCGTCCGATGACGAAGTGCAATCCAGCTTCGCGTAATCGCGAAACTTCGAATGAATTCCAATGAAAGTTACTCGACCGTTCGATGCTAACTTACGCGTAAGTTTGTATTACTTTGTCCGGGGCTCGTGCCACGGAAAGAAAACGAAAATCTGCAGACTCCACCGTGAAGTGCTTTGCCTCGTTGTCTCCAAGTTTATTTTTATAAAAAATGACTCGTACTATTTTATTTGATTCATCTTGCAAATTTCAATTCAAAATTGACAGACTCTACTGTGAAGTATTGCTTCGTCTCGAAGTTTATTTTTATAAAATATGGCGCGTACTATTTTATTCGCATCGACAAGGTATCTTTGATTCGTCTTACAAATTTCAATTAAAAATTTACAGACTCTATCGTGAAGCGTATTGCCTTGTCTCGAAGTTTATTTTTATAAAAGATGACACGTACTATTTTAATTGCATCGACAAGGTATCTTTGATTCGTCTTGCAAATTTCAATTCAAAATTGACAGACTCTACTGTGAAGTATTGCTTCGTCTCGAAGTTTATTTTTATAAAAGATGGCGCGTACTATTTTAATTGCATCGACAAGGTATCTTTGATTCGTCTTGCAAATTTCAATTAAAAATTTACAGACTCTATCGTGAAGCGTATTGCCTTGTCTCGAAGTTTATTCTTATAAAAGATGACACGTACTATTTTAATTGCATCGACAAGGTATCTTTGATTCGTCTTGTAAATTTCAATTAAAAATTTACAGACTCTATCGTGAAGCGTATTGCCTTGTCTCGAAGTTTATTTTTATAAAAGATGACACGTACTATTTTAATTGCATCGACAAGGTATCTTTGATTCATCTTGTAAATTTTAATTCAAAATTGACAGACTCTACCGTGAAGCGTATTGCTTCGTCTCGAAGTTTATTTGTATAAAAGATGGCGCGTACTATTTTAATTGCAACGACAAGGTATCTTTGATTCGTCTTGCAAATTTCAATTAAAAATTTACAGACTCTACCGTGAAGCGTATTGCCTCGTCTCGAAGTTTATTTTTATAAAATATGGCGCGTACTATTTTAATTGCATCGACAAGGTATCTTTGATTCGTCTTGTAAATTTCAATTAAAAATTTACAGACTCTACCGTGAAGCGTATTGCCTCGTCTTGAAGTTTATTTTGATAAAATATGGCGCGTACTATTTTATTCGCATCGACAAGGTATCTTTGATTCGTCTTGCAAATTTCAATTAAAAATTTACAGACTCTATCGTGAAGCGTATTGCCTTGTCTCGAAGTTTATTTTTATAAAAGATGACACGTACTATTTTAATTGCATCGACAAGGTATCTTTGATTCGTCTTGTAAATTTCAATTAAAAATTTACAGACTCTATCGTGAAGCGTATTGCCTTGTCTCGAAGTTTATTTTTATAAAAGATGACACGTACTATTTTAATTGCATCGACAAGGTATCTTTGATTCATCTTGTAAATTTTAATTCAAAATTGACAGACTCTACCGTGAAGCGTATTGCTTCGTCTCGAAGTTTATTTGTATAAAAGATGGCGCGTACTATTTTAATTGCATCGACAAGGTATCTTTGATTCATCTTGTAAATTTTAATTCAAAAATGACAGACTCTACCGTGAAGCGTATTGCCTCGTCTCGAAGTTTATTTGTATAAAAGATGGCACGTACTATTTTAATTGCATCGACAAGGTATCTTTGATTCGTCTTGCAAATTTCAATTAAAAATTTACAGACTCTACTGTGAAGTATTGCTTCGTCTCGAAGTTTATTTTTATAAAAGATGGCGCGTACTATTTTAATTGCATCGATAAGGTATCTTTGATTCGTCTTGTAAATTTCAATTCGTTCCGTAAAATTTGTCCGTGGAGGATAAACGGTATAGAGTCTGGACAGCGTTGCAACTTTTATCGATGCTAAAAACAACGCTCGACGAGGGAATATCTTTACAGGTACCGGGCATTTATTAACTTCCACGCCGCGATACAGCGACAACGCGACTCCCTTGCCATTCTCTGTGGCAAGTCGCGTCACGATAAAAGCGACCGCGTTAATAAAACACGGGACCGGTAATTTACGGAAACAAACTCTCGATACGTATGTTCGTCCTGGGGACGAGTAAATCGTCGTTCGACCGATTAAATCGGACCGCATGGAGCGTCGAGGTTGGCGGAAAATTCGTAGGGCTAGCTATTTGGCGGATAATGGCGTTGTTTGTCTGAACTATCGAATTTATTAAACGGTAACGGCTTTCGTAAACAACTGTGGTCGATGCACGGTAATAAGCTCACACCGTTTGTTAAGTAAAAGGAATCGAGTTTCTTAATTTAAATCCTGGTCATTCCCGGAAATTTAGTGGGAATATTCCCCTATCGTAGCTGTTAAAATCAATATCGATGTTTGTCCAAAAAATCAAACCATTTTCGACGCTGTAACTCTCTTAAATTTTGATCTCGTTAACTATGGACGCGTTTTATTTACACTATACTCGATGACGCGTTACTTTGATAAAATCATTTATGCTCAAATAACTTTGTGTAGCTCGGAAAATGTCAAGCGTAATATTTGAAAATCGAAACTGGACGGTCTTTGGAACGAAAAATGATTAAAAATGAAGAGAATGAGTTAGGGTAAGCGTATATTTCGAAGTGTACTGTTTATCCGGAGGATCTGAAACGCCATATTCATACTCGTAGACATAAACAAGAAGAAGGTGTGCAAAGAATTTTCAGGGTATTCGAAAGTGTATCGGTGAACGTGTCCTGTTCGTTCCACAATCCTAATGGTAATGCGGTTGCCGACGGAGGTCAGCGTAGAAGTTTCCCGGGGATATTTGTACGTTAGTTATGGCTTTTACACGCGAGGTCCCAGCGGGTCACGCCGCATTATGCGGTCCTTGCAAGGCGCGCGCGTCGCGCCACTCAATTTAACTCCGGCTACTCCAACGCCACGAGCGTACCTCGCTCTCCATCGTGGTTCGCTGTAATTGCAAACTCGGCCTGCCGTGCCGATCCGAATATCCTCCTCGTTCGCCCACGCGATGTCCAGAACATTTCTTGAACAGTGGCCCGCTTGGAACATTACTGGGCTAACACGTTCAACACCGTACACTCTGTCCATTAACGGATTCAGGACGAAACCCGCCCACCAGCCATCCCCTTTCGCCCTATTCCTTACGTTCTGGGCATCGTATCCTTTCCTAACGACTTTCAGCAACGTCTCTGCATCCGCGACCTCGATGCACACTTGGAATTTATCGAGTTCTCAAATTTTTACTTGATTAATAAAATTCAAGATTCACGATGTGGACTCGCTAGTAGAGCAATCTCATATAGGAATATAGGTGGTCGATCGAGTACTTGTGAGAGAGATAGAGGTTGAACGTAGCCCTCTGCTGGCGAGTATGGGAACTGTCTCTTCAAATGTAACATCGAACGCGGTCGTAAATCCTACTGGTACGACTTAAGAATCTTAGTAAAATAAATGTATAATTCCTTTTCAACGTCTCGAACGCGTTAATTCGTTAATAACGTACAGCTTGGAGGTAACCAGTACTTCCTCGGGCAAACAAATGCCACGGAATGCACGTAACTGCAAGGTTCCCTGTAGACAGAAAGTTCATAGTCGATTGTCTCGAAGACGTTACGAAACTTGGTAACCAAAGCACGAGCGAGCTTCAGAGACCCGGGAAAGCAATCTCCCGTAGAGTCTAAAAAAATATTCTCGATAACCGCGAACGCGGACCGACTTGGTATCCAATTTAGTAATTTAATTTATTAAAATTCTATCCCGTGCAACCGAAGAGTCGCAATAATCGCATTAACGTTATTCCACGGGCGTTGATAAAGCCCTCACAGTCGCCGTGAAACATTTTAACGACTCGGGATATTCAAAGACTTTAAGACCCTCCAGGTTTATCAAGACCGTTAACTCGGCTGGAGATCTTCAAGACTCTGCTGGATCCCCGGGCTTCGAATAATATTTGCAAAGCAGAAGCCCCCGCGCGTCGATGGCGGTGAACACGGAAATTTGTGGCGATATTTGCGGCCTCTAAATATTTGAGGGGCCCCTCGACGGTCAATTATTAATCGCCCTTTTACCGTAATTGCCGCGAACGGATTTATGTGCCGGCACGTATGCGATGGCGGCTCGGAGGAGATGCGCCGAAAACCATCAAGAATCGATCACGCCGACTTCCCGAGCGATAAATTTCGAGATTCGACCGCGGGCTGCCCGTGATAGGATGGATTCGCGCGCGCCTCCGTTCCCGTTGAAGAGAAATTTCTTCGTGAGAAGGACGTGAAAAGTAGAGTGCCCGTGCCTCCTACGCGAGCCAATGATCGACTCGGAACGATCGCGGTGGGCAATATAGAGACTACCGCATTTCGGATTAAACTACGTGCTTTGCATATTGCTCGAGCTTCTAACACGCGAGCTTACGTATTTTGTATCGAACCGATCTCCACCGACTCGTGCGCGTTACTTAAACCACGCTGGATCCTCGACTGGTTCATTAAAACATCAGCTGATAATATCACGAGAAGAAGAAGATATTAAAAGATGGACGAACGCTGGTAAAAGAATTCGGTTGAGTCGGTTCGTAAAATCGGTCCAATTTAATAAATGAAGGGTCTCTTTTTATTTTGTTGCGAGGCTCGTCATATACGTCGACAGAAAATGAAACGGTACGATAGATCCTATATTTCAAGCGTCGTGTTTGCGTTACAACGATTAAACCATGGATTGAAATCGCGGAACGGTCGCCTTGTAATCGTGGATCCGTGTACACGCGCGGAAAGAGTTTAATGGGAAAATTCTCATTTTCTGTTTCAGGTAAGCGATTACTGGCACCGCGAACGAGACACGGAAATTGTACTAATTTTCTGATATTGCAATTTTGCGAGCGGGTAAGTGACACGAGCGAGAGGAAGACGAGAAACGATCGCTGGATATTAATAAGAAGGAAACATGGAAGCGTAAGTAGCGATTAAAAGCATTACAAGACGTTTGAGCCGTTACACGTTTAAACCGAACGATTAGTACGCGTATATTCGGGTAAACCGCGCTGTAATTACGATACGAGCGGACGATATAATTTAAATAGCAGCTATCGCGTTACGACTACGCCGCAACGTGATTAAATTAAGCAAGTATATTACATTCGTGTGTGATCAATGAAGAATGATTCGCTTCTGGCTCGCTAGAGCGGCTAGTCCCGTTGTAATTGCGAAATTATCCGCGTAAATGATAATTTATGCGAACGATATATCCCATTAATCTCGACGCGACGGTATAACTACACAAAATTATGCTCTTCCACCAAGAATCAAATGCTGCTGATTTCTTTGCGAGTGATTATCTTTGGTATATTGGAACATTGTCTTGTAAGACGTGGTTCGACAGCAGAAAATAGAAAAACGCGTTTAACGCCCGCGTAGTGCACATCTGTATCAGTTACGCTCCTACAATCGGTACGTTTCAACCGCAGCAACAAACTCGTACTTTGCATTCTGAATCCGAATATTGCAAGTCTGTATCAAACTAACCGACAGTTCAAAGTTCCGTCTTCGTAAGCGTGACTGAGTCTCGGGGTGGCCCTGTTATATGAATTTATAGCGGGGTTAGCGTATTTCTGCCACAACTTGGAACACTCCATAGTGTTTGGGTGAATTTACTACTCGTTGTGCTAACGATACGCTAGAAACGATACAGTGTGAAGTATTCCTTCAACCACTCGCGCTATAATTGTTTCCCCAATTCTCGACTTACCTCTGGCTTTATTCGTTCTTCAGGCCAGTTTATAAAATATTCCTGACGATGGTTGATAAACGAATACTTACTAATCAATTTTGTCTATTAGGTATTTTTAAATCGTGGAATTATATTCTTCGAATATAGTAGAAGATTCTTTTTAAACTGTGTAATTAAAATTGCGAAATAGAATTATAACTGTTATCTAGGTGGACGAGTGGTCGAGCATTGTAGATGCATAAAAGGATCTCTTATTTGAAGAAGGGGATTTTGCGATTTAAATAAACTACTACATACATGTGTTGAAATCGGGAGGTGGTTCGTATCTCTGAATAATTACTTTTGTACGTATCTCTGAAATTGAGGTCGAGCAGCGGTTAGGTACAGGCTGTCCAAGCCTTCGTGGTGCGACCGTGAAAAAATGAGTTAAAAATGTAGAATAAAATTATGTCGTATAATGCTTCATTTCCGTGATAATTGAATTTGAAGATTAGCCGAATACGCGCGCCTGACCATCACTTCCCATTTCTACTTGCGCTTATACCGTAGTAATACTCTACTTGAATCTCGTACGAACGAAGTTTATTCCACATTCTTGATTTATTTAGGATGATCGTCGTTAAAAGTAACAATCGGGGAGTCCTCTACCTACATATTAAAACGACGATCGGAAATTTTTCAAACAAATACAGATGTACTACATTTATCATCGTGTGTCAATACTTTCGTCCACCCATAAAATGTTCGAAAAATACATTTTTGTTATTCTTTTATGAATCAATGTATATACATCATTCCTTCTGTTATACAGGGTGTTCGGCCACTCCTGGGAAAAATTTTAATGGGGGATTCTAGAGGCCAAAATAAGACGAAAATCAAGAATACCAATTTGTTGATCGAGGCTTTGTTAAAAAATTATTAACGTTTAAAGTTCCGCCCATAATGAATTTTTTTCTAGAAAATGCGCAAGATTTCGAGGGTATGCGTAATGACCAAAAATTATTGTAATTGACCCCTGCAACTAAAAATATTTTTTCCAAAACGATTTGGAATTTTTTTTTTCCGTCGAAAAATTTCACACATTTTCGAATTTTTTTCTCGAAAGTGGGTAGAATTCCGGGAGTATGTCTAGTGACCAAAAATTATTGTAATTTACCCCTGCAACTAAAAATATTTTTTCCAGAACGTTTTGAAATTTTTTTTTTTCGTCGAAAAATTTAGGCGCCAAATTAGATTTTCGGTAAGGAATTTTTTTCTCGATAGTGCGTAGGATTTCGAGGGTACGTGTAATGACCAAAAATGATTGTAATTGACCCCCGCAACCGAAAATAATTTTTCCAAAACGATTTGACAAATTTTTTTTTCGTCGAAAAACTTCAACACCTTCTCGAATTTTTTTCTCGAAAGTGGATAAGATTTCGGAGGTATGTGTAATGACCAAAAATGATTGTAATTGACCCCCGCAGCTGAAAATAATTTTTTCAGAACGATTTGAAATTGTTGAATTTAATTGTTAATAACTTTTTAACGAAGCCTCCATCAACAAATTTTTATTCTTGATTTTCGTCTTATTTTGGCCTCTAGAATCCCTCATTAAAATTTTTCCCAGGGGTGGCCGAACACCCTGTATATTAAACTAAAACAGATAATAAACGAATGTGTCAACAATTCTTTCCTTCAAATCAATTTGTTTAACAGCCAATACTTATGTACAGCACTGTACGTAAATTCGTCGTAAAATCCGTGGCTTCGGGGCGCAGAATGTGATCGATTTGTCGCGGAATGACCCGGGACATCTACGAACGAGCAACGATCGTTCGTATCGCGGGACGCACGTCAGATTTCTATCAATACGTAATCGGTCCCGTCAGACCGGATGTAGTCCGCAGTTCCAGGCACGTATTCGCTAAGCGGGCACAATGTTGCGTAGTTACGTATGAAATTAATTCGGGCCGCGAGCATCGACGTGTCACGGGCTCTAGAGCGGCTGTGCAACCCGACTCGATATTGGATCCGCCGGAACGAGAGATACCGTACAACGCACACGCGTGAACCGACGGAATAGGCACAGTTGGCACTCGATGTTGTAATATGATGGCTGCCTAGTACGTACACCGAGCGGACGGTTATTAGTATTCAGTTTGTTTCGCGGTAGCAGATGCAGTTAAGCCACGCTGCACGAACCGGCAACACGTTACACGAGGGGGAGAGGGGGGCTCCCCGGAACGCAATGATATTTCGCGATTCCGTGGGAGTTACGAGGCCGCGCCGACAGGATAAAATTATCTGCAACTATTATTTTACGGGGGGGAGCCGCAACCGCGCGCCCCACCGTTATCGAGACCCTCGATCCCCAATCTATAATCGCCGGAATACGATTTACAGCGTTGTAATTCAACCCGATCGCGTAAATCCCATTTCGATTGGGGGGTACGTACCCTGTTACGCCTTTGTCGACCGAATAATCTCCTGGGGACGGAAATTGCGGAGGAACGGGCGCTAGATACCCAATTGTTGCATTTTTCGCAATTTTCTTTATTTAATAGTTTCTAAAATTGCGACTGTTAGTATATAACGATGTGTTTGCTAATATCAGAAGACGCGTTGCATATAAAATGGTAATTTGAGTTTGACGTGGACGCAAATTTCGCTGCAAGGTCGGCCATGTTGTTTCCACGAGAGAGATCCGTGAGGTAATTACCATTTTAAACAAATTAGTTGTCGTCGAGATTCATTTAAAAAAAAATCAGAAGCTAAATTGTGCTCGAAATTACTGATCTCTATAAATGCTTAAAATTTTATTATAGATAGTGACGTTAACCCCTTGACGTACGATTTAATTTCAAATAATTTGTCGAACCTGTACTATTTAATTTTAATATACAAGGCTTGATGACGAGTGAGAAGCCTCACGATTGTAAAACTTGATTTCAGAAACTTATAACGAGTCAGACTCGTCAAGGGGTTAATATAACTTACTATAATTGAAATTTTTATTTTTATAGTATATGATGCACAGTTATCCATCGCGAACTCTGAATGACAACTAGAAGAAACGATTGTGAATTATTCCAGTAGCAACAACCCTTTCGCGTAAACATCGAATAAAAGGATTCTAGGGTTGGACGATCGCGACCGCGAGATGGTAACTCGAGTCTATCTGTGTCTCCACGCATATATTGACAAACCAGAATTTAGCGGCGCCATAATTTACGGTGATCGTAAATCGTTTCGAAACGACTCGATACACTATAAAACGACGCGTGGTAAATTTTTTGTTCCGAGTCGTTTACGCGGTTCCCGATAGGCAGAAATAATGGGAGTATAAATTTTTCCAACCGATCATTACGGTACCAACAGTTAGCGGCGTCTAACTGTGCTCGAGGCACGAAGGAGCGAAGATGGCATGATTTATGACGCCCCCGGCGTATCAAAACGTCCAATTAGGACACTTTAAATCGCTTGTCTGTAATTTGCCTGTCGAGAAATCTGATGAAACTGTAACGACAGCTTCTGAACTCGTTACCAAAGGGCTTTCATCTGTCCCTTTTCAGGCGCGTCCTCGTTTATTCACCGATTCTTTCGTACGCCTCGGAGGAGTATCCGTAGTAGGGGATCCGTAACATTAGTTTAAGTAAGGATATTTTAATAAATGAAAGTAGACAGTAATCTTTGAAACGAGCTTTATCTTAATACTCGAGTATTTACTTTCCTTAAAGTCATAGCGAAGGAACTTGAAACTTTTCCTCCTTAACCAGCTCTCGACGGTTCTTTCCATCTTTTCGGTTCGAAACAAGACTCCCTGAAATTAAATTAATTCCATCGTGAGCATCCGTTGAACTTTAGCGATATGTTTGACTTAATTCATTCTACGCTTATCCATCGAGGCATAGAATATCCTCGGATCCTGCGTACGAGATCAATCTTCTCTAGATAATCGAATTTAATTTCTTACGTAATTCTATAGAAAGAAAATCGAATCGTATATTATACGTAAGAATGTATAATCTTCTGAATATTTACATGGCTGGAATTAAATCGAAGACGAGAGTTTCCTTGTTCTATCTGATTTCCCTTAATTTTCTTTAGAGTTTGAAATTACATCCACCCAAGATGAGCGTTCTCGCATTTCCCTTGGTATTTTATTTCAGCCAATATTAAATTCCACTTTATATTAGCGATAGAGAAAGAAAGCGTTTTCTTGGAAAAACGAGCTAACGTTTGTCGCGTTACCGCGATACATTAATTTCATGCGTGCAATTTAAGATAAGGGAAACCTCACGCAATACTAACGAAAATGTCAATTAATTTTCATTATCAAAGTGGATCTTTTGTTTCGCAAAAAGGAAGATTTTAAATATGCACAGTGCGATGACATTTTAAATTGTATTTTTTCCTGGGACCGGGTGCATTAGCTGATTGGTCTCACCGACGCAACGCGAAACTGCAGTTTCATTTCTGTTGGCGTCGCAACCCCTGAGCTGGGTGAGAACTCATTTATTTCCACTTGAAGCGAATATTCTCGAGTCAACTAATGCCAGCCACGCGCAAACATACAAATACTCTAGACACCAGTTCCACTCTTAGGTCCATACCGACTATAAATTAGAAGATCCCGCTCGAACACCACGATACCTACTCCTGCTTTTCTTCTTTCCCTCGATTATCCTCACTGTATTTCCCTTTCCACAATTTATCATTCCTAGCGAAATAACTAAAGCGCGATAAAATACAATTTTACGCGTTCTATCGTCACTGTAAAATTCTTTTCATAGTATAATCCACAAAGTTCACATTTTGGGTCTTTCCTATTTATAATATACAGGGTGTTCGGCCACCCCTGGGAAAAATTTTAATGGGAGATTCTAGAGGCCAAAATAAGACGAAAATCAAGAATACCAATTTGTTGATGGTGGCTTCGTTAAGAAGTTATTAACGTTTAAAGTTCTGCCAATACTGAATTTTTTTCTCGAAAATGGGTAAGATTTCGAGAGTATGTCTATTCATCAAAAATTATTATAATTGACCCCCGCAACCGAAAATAATTTTTCCAGAACGATTTGAAACTTTTCAATTTCGTCGAAAAATTTCACACCTTCTCGAATTTTTTTCTGGAAAGTGGGTAGGATTTCGGGGGTATGTGTAATGACCAAAAATGATTGTACTTGACCCCCGTAACCGAAAATAATTTTTTTAGAACGATTTGAAATTTTTTTTTTCGTCGAAAAATTTAGGCACCCCCTGTCGATTTTTCTTAAAAATTCCTTTTTCATTTTTAGTAATTTTGTTTAACGCTCTACAGAAAAGTTGTCTAATACTTTTTTGTAGGTACCCATAAGCTCTACTTTAGAAAAAAGTTTCATTGAAATATATTCACAATTGTAGGAGTTATGGCTGTTTGAAAACTGGACCATTTTTATGGGGTTTTTCTCATTTTGCGGGGACAAGGACCAACTTTTCAAATATTTTTCCGGTTTGTACATATTCTCCATCAAAATACGCGTAGTTTGCTTTTTTAAACATCAAAATCGTCCAATCCGTTCAGAAGTTATGATGTTTTAAAGATTCGCATGAAAATTCAGTGAAACATATCGATGGTATGGTCAGACATTATATTTTCGGAAAAGAATTTTTTTCTCGAAAGTGCGTAGGATTCCGGGGGTATGTGTAATGACCAAAAATGATTGTAACTGACCCCTGCAACTAAAAATAATTTTTCCAAGACAATTTGAAAGTCTTTTTTTTCACCCAAAACTTTCAACACTTACTCGAATTTTTTTCTCGAAAGTGGGTAGTATTTCGGAAGTATGTGTAATGACCAAAAATGATTGTAATTGACCCCTGCAATCGAAAATAATTTTTCCAGAACGATTTGAAATTTTTGAATTTAATGCTTTTTTGCTCTCTGGGACTTATTTATAGAGTAAAGCCAATACACTAAAAATACCATATTGTGCTTTGACAAGACCCATTTCAGAATATGGCAGCATAATTTGGTCTCCTTGTTACAAAACATAGATCGATAACATTGAAGACAGTTCAACACAAATTTCTTCTCGGTCGTGCGTGGGTGAAAAAAGTTTCACGAGGGTCAGCGCGCGTGACAAGATTTGCATAAACGATTTACAGCCGGCAGCGACGATACGAAACCGATTAATATTCGTACGGACGCGTCGCGTCAGCTGCCGCGCAGATGTTTGTTGCCGCAATTATTTGCTCGATAGCGCGAAAACGGCGTGTTCCTCGACGTCGGCGTTGCATCGTAAGGTTCGAATTTGCCCCCGATCACCGCGGATAATACAGTTCGCCCCCGAGCCTCGTAAATCTCCCGGGAAGGGGTTGGGACACGAAGGGAAACATTGGCGTCGCGCGATCGAGATTGACCTCGGATTCGAGTTTTTACTTTCTTGGGAAACATCGAAGCTGTTGTTCGGTCGCAGCTGGCTTCGATTTAGTTATTTCTTTTTTCTCTCCCGCGGGAACTTGGGTAAAAATCAAAAGTGACTCCAGGGGAGGGGGAAAGTTGGTCGAAGGAACTTCCTACGATGGAACGTCGATTATCCAAGCGCGGGACAATTTAATCGATAAACGAGCAACGAGCACACCTATTGTCGAGAGAACTCGAGGTCTCGTGATATTTCGCCGTTGAAAACTGTGGGGTTGACTGTGCAAATAATTATAATAACGATCGAAATTTACTTCCCCGTTTTGATCGAGTTTTAATAATGGTTACGATGCTCCTTCTTCGTCGCGGAGTTTCGCGTTTATAAATGGAGCGCAAAGGGAAGAGGGGAATGGTAATGAAAACATTTAATACCGGGAGTGATGCCCACAAGCGCGTGCGATTAAATTTCCTATGAATAATCGCGCTTTCAATGAAACGTAACCGTGCGTTTCCACGAATTTGAATCTTCCTTTGTCCCCCGCCTTTTTTGTCTCTTTTCATCGGGGCAAGGATATTACCGTGAATATTCATGAACGGTTCAAGATAGATGCGACGGATTCCCCTCGATCGATCGTACTTGCCCGTCGTTTTGCGAAAAGTGCGCGTGGGCTTGGGTTACGGTATCCAAAGATGTTGCTCTATGAACAGCGACGGGTCATGAATAAATTTCTTTTTAGTATTTTCGCTCGAACGAGTACCCGCGACGTTGGTATTGGTACGCGTCGGTCGGTTGTCGCGTGAATTTTCACGATTGTTCCAGTTTATGGATCTCGGGTTGCCTCTCGTTCGGGCTGTAAAGTCTTGGCAAGACAGGGGATCATTACGCTCGCTGTTCATCGTAAAAAAATATTTCACAGCCGGCAAACCGGTGGGGATGAAAACGCTAACAATAAGTCCTCGTTTGTATCGAAGCTGCATTCTTGCATTCTTGCAAATAGACTAGAATAGAAGCTATTATTAAAAGTGGTATTCCACGCATTAGAAAATGTAGTTAATAATACGTCAGCAGTTACGTGTTGCCAGACTGATTAAATTATTCTTCTAAAAATGCAAGTTACAGCAACTTCGTCAAGAATTTCTTCTTCGAAGCGTAAAACTGTACTTGACCGTCCATGATCGTATGCTCTTAAACGTTCCACTTTCTCGAAGACTTCCATGAATGGAAGAAAACATTTTACGATCCGGAATTCTGCACTGCGGAAAGTGTTCTGCTACGACCGACATGGTTCATGTTCGTTTCCGTTGGCAGCGTCGTGTATAAAACGAGCGTCGGTCGTTTCGACAGAAGTGTACATAACCATTTTGTCGTTTTCAAAACGGTATCGAACTCGCGAGAAATTCAGTCCAATGCGTATAGATATCGTCTGTGAAAAAAAAAGACAAACTTACAACCCCGTACGATTATTTCCTCCAAAGTTACAACAGTTCAAAGACAATTAACGACTCTACATTTTTTGCTCCTCTTCTTCGTAGTACAGAGGCGAATTTCCGGGACACCGTGTATGCTCTGCTGATTGGATGCATCCAAACCGAAGTTCCCGCTGCGAATTTTCTGTTCTTTCCCGTTTGCCGTCTTTGTCCCTCCCCGATGATCGTTGAGCGTCTCGTTCGTTGCTCCGGGGGATGGAAATTCTCTTTCGGTTTCTCTTAGGCGAACTTCATTTACCGCCGGCAGTCCAACGTTCCTCGCGATCCAAGGAGAATCCGTAATATCGCTACACGACGAAAATCCCTTTTCATTCGGATTCCCCTACGTATTTCGTTCACGCTCCGTAAAACTTCAACGTCCACGTAGGAAATCACGATCGAAGCGCGAACCGTACTCGCTGTCCCCGAGAAACAAACGCTCGACGGGAATGGAGTTTACCTACCTTTCCCGCGAAATAAAGCGTCGCTTTGTCGAAGAATTCTTTGGTGTCTGGCCCGAAGAATCTCAAATTGGCTTGCCCCGAACGCGCGAGGCGATTTCGTCAAATTTTTAAACCGATCGAATCGCAGGGAACATGTTGCCAGCCTTCTCGCGGAACGCGTCCACTCGTATTTTTGTAGAATTTATTATTCCGTGAGACTTTAAAATTCAAGAAGCATCGACACGCTCACTTTTCTTTAAATATCTTCTTTTTTTAAATTCCGTTTATACTCTACTTCTCTATCATTTGGCGAAGAAATTCATAAGAATCAAGTTGAACGGACTGCAACAAAACTAAAGAGAATTGATCGTTACTTGAGACGATGCGGTACAACCAACGTTGAGGTAACATTTTCTGAAGGTTGGTTGAATTTGTATCCCACCCAGGCGCAATTTCTCCAGAGTTCCGCGGAGTTGCCCGTACATGGCAAACGTTGCCCGAACAACCAGGAACAAACGCGATAGATTAAGTAAGCAATATATTAAAGTGTAGAATTGCGATGCAGTAACGAGCGGCCGGAATATAATCCGGAACAAATCGTAAAATGTTCCAGCGGTATTACGGCCATGAAGGAAGCTATCGAGTTACGGGCGCACTTACTTGCTTCAACTTCGACTCTGGTTGGAGGTCACGTGATTTGATCGTCGGATCGTCGACGGTAGGCAAGCCAGAAACCAAATTAGAAAGCGGGCTAATTGCAGGCCGTTTGCACGCCACCGGGAACTGACCGAAATGCTGGAAACAGCCCCGGTGCCAAGAGCGAGCGCTCGAACTCTGAAATCGCTGGTAGTTCCCGATTTATACAACGCGCAGACCGAAAACGGAGTTCGTAAGTTAGCTATTGCGGGCTTCGATCGAACGAGATCCTTGCTCAGACTATTCTCGACGGAAAGAAATTTCCAAATATAGCGGTGAATTTATTCGACTGGCTGGGTGTGATTACGTAGGTGTACCGGGCGTCGTTTCTTTCTTTTAACAAATGTTCGTCGTGGTTGCTCGTAAAGCACGCGTGTTCCATTAGGGACACATAGAGTCTGAGAGCGTCTGGAAACCCTTCCATTTCGCGTAGAATTGGATGTTTCCCCCGGGAATTGACCGTGTTCGTCTCGTCGTGGCGAACGAAAACGCGTATTACGGAAGATGTTAGGGCGCCCTTAGGCAAATGGAGCGAACGACACGTCGATTGTTACGTTACGAATGAAAAGAAAACGAGTACATATTTATTTGCACGGAGAAAAACTGAGTAGAAGTAGACAGAAAATTTTGGTCTTGCGTGCAACACAGAATTAAGATGATATATCAATGTTACATCGTTTTCTATTAACTCACAACTCGTACAAAAATTTCTTCAGTTACCACTGTCTTGGAACAGTCTAACAATGCGTATTAAAAATAGTTAAAGTTCAGATGCGTGTAGTTCCGAACCTACTAGTGTTTTATCCATTATTGAGCCACTGTTTGCAGCGGTAAAGCTTCCCCTTTGAAATGGTTTTTTGGTTTTTGGCGATCCGACTTCCCGTTTTCGAGATATCGTAATTTAAATGAAAGGGTAATTTTTCAATTACGGACGCCATCTCGCTGTCCGCTATACGAAAGTCCAGGAAAACGTATTAAAAATACTAAAACTTTAGATGCGTGTAGTTCCGAAACTACTAGTGTTTTATTAATTATTGGGGCATTGTCAGAAGCGGCAAAGCCTCCCCTTTAAAATGGTTTTTGGTTTTTGACGATCCGACTTTCCGTTTTCGAGATATCGTAATTTATGTGAAAGGTAATTTTTAAAATTCTGCTCTTCGTCTTACAAAAGGCTATTGACACGCATTAAAAATACTGAAAGTTTAAACGCTTGCAGTTCCGAAACTACTAGTGTTTTATTAATTATTGAGGCATTGTCAGAAGCGGCAAAGCCTCCCCTTTAAAATGGTTTTTGGTTTTTGACGATCCGACTTTCCGTTTTCGAGATATCGTAATTTATGTAAATGGTAATTTTTCTTAATTCGACTATCGCTGTCTTCGTCTGACGCGTCGCGCCGGACCTCTCTTTCTCGTACGTGACTCGTGACCATCTGGCCGACTGACCTACTTTTCAATGTGCGCGCGCGGTCAACGGCCTTGACAAGGCCGTAGTAAACAAACGCTTCGGACTCTTCCGGAACTAGCCACCGCATCGACGTGAAACTAAAATCGCTATATCTCCGGAACTAATAGAGCTATCGACTTGTTCGACCGCTCATTTTAAAGGGCATTTCATCCCCTATCCGATGACTATACCAACTACTATTATTTATGCTGTCTTCCATGTTTATTTTGTCATTTACTTTGACGCTTTTCAGGATGTTCATCTTAACGGTCGATTTTCGAGGCATTTACACGAATCTGACGAAAAAATGCTTCCAATAAAAACTAACGAGTACTTTCCGGTAAACAAAGTGCGATAATAAAAATTTCGAAAAATTGCAATCGAATTTCATCCTCTGTCCGATGACTGCTGATTATGCTGTCTTCTATGTTTATTTTAAAATTTACTGTGACGCCATGCACCCAAAGAAGTTTTAGCAATTCCTATCGATTATACGATCACTGTGCGATCAAACTTAATTATAAATTGTTTGTTTAATTGAAAATGAATGTAAAATAGATAAATAAAAGTTTAAGTTACGGTTTTATGTTTCTGTGATTCGTAATTACCAGATCGCTAATAAATACACTAATAGAAACGCGAAGTTCGAGAGGAAGGAAAGTCTAAAAAAGATTCGAATAAGCAATCAGCTAAAGGTACGATTCGCTGACACGATGGGAACCGACGTATAGATTCCAGAGTTGTCACACAGTGTATGTAGTCGTCTTCTCTGGCAGTACACGTTGAAAGAGGAATTCCGACGAGCCACTTCCGGAAATTGTGCGCATTGCTCCGCCAACGAATTCGTGGGTTCTTGAATTCACGGCGCAAGTAGTACAGCTCGCTCTTTAAATGGTTTCTCCGAGCTAGTCGGTCTTCGTGGTTTAGCCTCTTTAAAAGCTGCATCGTTCGAAGCTTAATTTAATACGAAACGTTCGGAGCCACCGAATCTTCTAATTCCGTTCGAATGATCGAATTTCATCATCGGAAATGTATTCAATTTTAATTTCACCACATAAAATCCTAACGTCAAATAAATATTTGTTTCAAAATTAAAGAAATAGATGGTCTCAAACATTTTTTCTCAGTATCTTAAGTAACATATTCTCGTTTAAAACGTCGAAGACACACTTGAAACCAACGAAAACTTCGCTTCTTCGTTCATCAAATATGAATTTACGAGTCGCTTACGTTCCTCGCGAGCACCGACGTTCCCCCAGCGATTAATTTGCTACCTTTCCTCGCGCGTCCGAGTGAAATTAAGAAAAAAGACGCAGTTTTCCGTATTTCTTCGTCCTTTAATCCCCGTGTTCGTAACGCGTCGGGAGCGCCGCTGCCGCGGAAACTAAAACCAATTCATTCTTCCGCGTTCGCTCCGAGATGAGATATTGTGCTCGCGGAATGCTCGCCGCGAAAGGAAAAGTCCGCGGGTATCTTTCGTGCACGGAGACCGACCTACATACCATTCGTTCGTTTCAAAAACGGCGGTACGTCTTTGCAGCGACGACGATGAAAAGAAAATCGCGACACGCCTAAGGTCTGGGAATGATACTAACGCACGACAATGAAAAACTCGTATTCCGCGGGCGGCGTCGCGCGCTTTAAAGCCGCTTAAGAAATTCCTAGCTCCTTTTTCGAAACGTTCTCACCGATACGACGTCCGCTCGAGTGTCTTTCACGTTCCGTGGACGAAGATCTTTCCAGTATTCGTCTTCCATTCCGGAGAAAGAACCGGGAACTCGCGAAGATCAACCGATTCTTACACTTGCTCGAGTACCGTGTGTCGGACACAGCGTGATTTCGAACCGTGACTTAAGAAGATCTGGTTTAGAACGCTGAAAAGAGGAGCTTTTCCACGAGTTTCTTTTCTCGTTGTTAATAACAGCGTGTTTCGAGCCTCGCGCGGTTTGTTTGTACGCACGGTGGATTTTGGCTATTTGGGTCATTGGTCAAACGGGCCAGCCGTTTATTTTCGAACAAAGCTTAACAGGGAAAACTTAATCGAGAAAATAGCTGCTATTTTCCTAGCTCGTTCGACATCGTGTCGTTTAATTAGGGCAGAAGATAATGTAAACAGGAAGATTCATTATGCCGTTCCAAATAGATAAAGCTTTGGAATAATATATATCCCCGGACTTATTTCTATTAATAGTAATGTTTTCCGTCTTTTCTGAGACTGCATCGATTTAATTTCTTGTCATCGTCGAAGGAAGACCGATCCTTTCTCGACCGTTCGCAACTTGGTAAGATGCGGTCTGCGTAAATTTTTTCCGTCGTTTTGACACGCGTGATTCCGCGAGAAAATTTCGCGTCCGGCTACATCGAGATGATAAACTGGCTTGCACGTCTGCGGAGAACAGTTTCCCCTAAATTTACTGTGGCTTCCGGCAGTAAGCCGCGTCCATTGTTTGCGGACCGACGTTCCGCCAGTATTGTAGCCAGCTTCCCCGAGATCGGAAGAGACACTGATACTAAGTGTCACGTTTGACAATCTCTGTGTTTATATCCGCAATCATCGTCGAACAAACGGTCCGTCAACCTGTTCTTCGTCGATCGACGAAATTAGACGCAGAGTCGAATTTTTATGCGTTCTACGCACCACTGTGTATCTTTAACTCGAGTTGCGTAGAAATTTGCTCCTCCTGTTGAATGTGGTAATACGTAATGACCTCATCCCCGAGGCCAGGTGTCCGTACAGCAGCCAGCGTAATTAGTTCACAGGTTTCCTTTAATTAGTATCCTTTGGCGCGTCTCGAGCTCCGTATACACGACCGGTCAAGGAATTTGGTCCTCGCCAGATGCACTAAATTGAACATGAACCGATGGAACCAATCGACAGTTCTGAATTCATACTACTATTTATTGTACAAACACGAAGACTGCAATTCAAGAAAATAACATTGATTCTCTTTCAAAAGTAAAAGTCGATTCTCTAATAGGAATTTTCAATATTATGGCAAGCTCCGGGGAACTGAATATTCAACAAATCGAATTCGAACGTTTATGTCCAATTTCATATTCATGAACCTCGAACCTGCAAACAACGTGGAATTAAAATAATCTTACTTTACTCTATCCGTTATTTTAAAGAATTTTAACACGTACTGTCTCGAAATACTTGCAGATAGTCGCGAGACGAAACCCATGGCAAGAGTTCGGTAAATTTCGACCGATTTTCGTCGAGTCCGAATTATTTCAACTCCGGTTCTTGTTTCGCGGCGAAATTCAATTAACCGATCAGAGAATTAAGACCAAAGTTCGATGCGTTTAACCGCGTTTATCGCGAAAACTGCTGACACACTCGCCGTGTAGCCGCTAACACAGCAGCAGCCTAATCAGGGTGCAGACCCTTCAGATCCACTTCATTCTGTATGCGTGCTCCGTTGTTGTTCGACATGGTAATTTGGCACTAGAGGCAATACCCTGAAACGGTGCTTAAAACGCGATATTCTCGCGTTCGCGCTAATTCTAATTGCATTCGGCACGAAGTTTCTCTATTAAATCTTAATGCCCATGTAAATGGAATCACCGCCTTACGCGCCAGCGAAATTTCTTGAAAATGTGAAACATTTCGTTTCTCGAAATCGACCAAACGCTGGATCAACGTTCGTCGAACAGTTAAATTCGTGTTTCTTCGTCCTGAAATATTTCATTAATCGAAATTGTACGAGTATCCAGAGAACAATTTTGCCCGTCTCTGTCTTTAACCCTCGAGCGACCTTTAGTTAAATTAATACTTGCTATTTTAGATAATCCTTTCTTTCAATCTCTTTAAGTTATCTTGAATTGAATGAAGTTAAATAATTTGATCCCGGGGTTGGTTAAATATTCCAGCGATGTTTTACGTATTTAATACTTTATATTAATATCTCTCCTTAAAAATGTCGTACTGTCGTTGCTATAAATATGCATTGAAAACTGATTGTCGTAGATAAGAAACAGTTTTCCACGGTTTTCCAGCCCGAAAGCGATTTAATAAGATTTTCGTAGGATGGTTTCGCGCGTTCTTTTTGAATTATTAAAAATTATTCCTTTGTCTCCCGTGATTGTTGAGATACACAGGCAGAAATAATACATCCACTTTGAAGCGACTAAAAGGTAATTTCGCCCACTCTGCACGATGAATTTTAACAGGGAAAGCGTATCTCGTGCACTTTGTGCTCCGTATTACCATCAAGCTTCATTAAAATCAGAATTTCCAGATTGAATAAAAGAACGGGACGCACTTTGTCTATTTTACGGTTTCGCGATTATATGACATCGATCGACGAGGTCAAATATTTCGCGTTCACGTTGAAATCGGACTGTACGTTGCAGGGAAATCAAGCAATCGCGAACGTGCTCGGATATTGCGTAAACGTCTCGTACGTTTCGCCATACTTGTTTCCATTCCATGTTGCATCCGACGAAAGCTACGAAGCGCCATAATATACGCGGAACTTTGTTAACCTGATGCAATCATGCACGCGATACGTGTATGGAGAACCAGAGTAAAGTCTGACAATTTTTTTATCGAAAAAGTGGCGAACACGTACCGTTGGGCAGACAGAAAGAGGACACTTTGCTCCATTATAAAATTTGATGAATTGTTCGAGTAAATATTTAACGAAACCTACACTTGGTTCATAAGTAAAATTGGTCCATTTCGTTATTAATAGTATTTTATGAATTTTATTTCCATTGGTCTCTGAGAAAACGTTTATCGCCTTGCTTGAATCACATGGTACACAAGATATCATAATCATATAATAATAATTATATATCTATAATTCGTTTATATCTTAACACTGAGATATCGATATAATTAATTTTTATTATGTATTTACGTGTAAAAAAATGCGAAAAAAGAATTCTTGCATCGGCCGGGAATCGAACCCGGGCCGCCCGCGTGGCAGGCGAGCATTCTACCACTGAACCACCGATGCTGATAATACTGTTTCTTTTGAGTAGTAAAATCATGATCTAGGAATAATAATTTCTAATGAAATATTCTATTTACCCTTATATAGAGTCAAAAAGATGTTAAATAGGTTGTCCTAAAAATTGGATCACGATGTCTCGTAAAGTAATTGTGGCGCGAGAGATCGAGAAATTTTAAATTTTAATACGGACAGTGTCGCGTTCACTTATACGGGCCAGTAAATTCTCCGTAAAAGTTGTAACACCCACGGAGTGAAATACTTGCGGCGTCTGATCGACACGCTCTGCACGCAATTCGAACCCATCGAGGCTTTAGAATGTCACGAACTTCCGCAAGTTACGAAGACGCAAAGCCATCGACGTATTCGTTCTGGAAATTAGTAACTTTCGCATTCTCGTGCATGAAATTTTAATATTCGATGCCTCGGTTACGACAAAGTGGATCGCCTTACTTTCCGGTCGACGTTTGTGCAAGTTGTGTTAAAGAAATTACTTAAATTTAATTCGCCCCTTGTATATTGCACGTTATAAAATTATTGGCTTGAAAATATAACGAGCACACGTGTTACCGTCAGATTCAAGAAGGTTAAGGTTAACGCATTGACAGAATGTTCAATAATTCCGTGGTTGAACTCTAGTTTCTATAAGTCCACAGTTAGGGTATAGTTTCAATAATTCCATTCGAAGGGTGTATTTGTTTCGCTGAATGTACAACCGCGACGCGATTGTACTCATTGAGCAGTGAATTTAACTTGAGTTTGCCAGACGAACAGCTTCCCGATACAAAAGGTATTAATAATAATTTAATACACTGTGCATTGAATGGCCATTCAGACATTCAGAACTACTTAAAGAGGTGTCTTCGGTGTGGAATAAAAATAAGGGGTTCATTGATCATTTCGTACCATCCTACCAGTTTGAATTTCAGAATGATCGTCGAAGTTCAGCGCTAAGTGGAATTTAATTTCTACCGAAAACAAAATCTAGAATACGTAGACGTTAATCAGGTTTACAGCGCGTCGAAACGTGGAATGTTCGACACGTGCAAGGTTTACCCCTACGAGCCTAATTCCACGGGTTACAATACGTTCCTTCGAGCCCTCTTCCACTCTCGAATCATTAATGTAACAACGTTTCCCCAGGAACATCGTCGCGAAACGTATAACTAAATTCAGCCCCCGAACAGTGTATACACGCCACCGTTACGAAAACAGGAGCAACCCTATTACAACTTACGTACACGGTCTTCGAGAGCGAAGGGTTAATCGTTATATCGCTAGGCGCTTCCTACCCGCTATAACCGATCCTATATCGAAATCGATATCGTTTCGGCGAGCTCGTAACGAGCCAACGACGCGGAGGGTTAAAATTTCTCGTTCGGTGGGTGGATTTTGCTGCAGCACGTCGCATTTCCTTCGTCGCTTGAAAATGGAAGACGCGAACCGTGCGCTTCTTGGATCCCATCAGCCGTCTTTTGATATCCGTATAACGCGCAGGGCATTAAGCTTCATTCCCACTAGCGACCCAGTGACTATCAAGCTTATGGGACACATATAAAAAAAAAGCTGGCAAACAGTGTTGTTGAAACTGTCTCGATATCGTATCAAATTTCTTCGGATTTCACAGACAATACATCCTCTCGATATTTCTGTAAGAACTCAGAAATACTAGAAAGGAAATCGTACCTGGAAAACATTTACCAACAATTTCTACGTCATTGAAATTTGTCATTCTTTACTATCTAATAAATTGGAACGACAACGTGGACACTGCGGTGATATCTGTTAGATAACAGAGCTGGGTAACATACTATTAATAGGCTACGTTATTTTACATCGTGCGTGTATTTTATTCGAAGAATACCGCAAAAAAGTGGAGCTTTACCGTAAAACGTTTTATTTATTTCTATTTGGTATCGAGTTTAAAAGTTCTCGGTTATCTGCGCAATTTTTCTGCCCGTGCGAACGACCGTACGATCGCGACCATTAATTTTAGATCGCCACAATGTATCTTCGCGTAAGTTTTCAGGGATCCATCGTAACTTTCGCGTTTTTTTGGTAACACGGTGCCGTAAAACGGTGTTAAAATTTGTTATCTCGACGCAGTGGGGATCGGCCATTAGATTTCCCGTCCCTCCGCCGTGATTTCCGGCCACGCTTCTGCCGTCTACACACGAATCCTCGGACTTGCAACATTTAAATTCGCGGTGGGTTCATGATTGCCCTCTCCGTTCTACCGTAGGAGCTTGATTCCGCTGATTCGATTGTTCCTGGGAACCCCTCGTCGTCGTCTCGAGGGGCGTACCACCCCGTGCAACCCCTTTTCTTTCATTTCCTCTTCTATCCTCTTACATCTTGGTTTTCTGACCGATGTCTTCGGCCCCTCTTACGCGTTCCATCGACCTGAAAACTTCACGCTCGTTGATTCTGCCGGTTCAGCGGCCCCGATATCGCGCGACCCGTGTTCGACAGAGCCTTTTAATTTAATTTCCATCCGTCGACCCCTCCTCCTAAATTTCGTCCTCGTCGATCGTCCAAAATGCTCGCCGTTTCTACAACTCACTAGAAATCTGGGAAAAACATTTTTTCAAACACCGCGCGATACTCGTGGAACGAAATTGTGACCCGAATAAAGTGCACTGTTATTTTTCGCAACAATTTACTTGTGGAATATACGCGAGGTTTGATTAAGAAATTTTCGCGAAAGAATAATATTTGCTAAAGCTAACGAGTTGTTGTTTGTTATTCCACGCTGTGTGCTTCGAAGGATCTCGACGTTATTAAACTAGTTACAGAACACTAGCTTTAAAAGAGACGTTCTATCTACGAAAATATTATGCTTGCTGTTTGATAAAATATCGTCGGGCGAAACGTGGGTTGCAATTTTTAAAACAATCGTAACTCGGTACTTTGGGGGTTAACGAGGACTGAACGCGATCGTATCGGGGCCAGAATGTTTTGGAACGACCGTCTTTTAATAAGCGCCGGGATTCTGGCGCTCGACCGTTTTAAAGTGGCTGGGATTTTTGCCGGTTTGCCAGGGGGAATCTTGATTTCAGATAATAGAAATTATGATCTTGGAATAATACGGCGTAATTGGTATTTCTTGCTCCCGTGGTCGAGTCATTGCGAGCCAGAACGAGACGGAGGAAGTGAAATCCCACGGCGAACGATAATGTTCTCGCGCGGTAGAATTTCAGAGTGACAAAAAATACGAGGCGACGTTTGGACCGAGTTTAGGTAAACCAGATTTGTCTAATGGCGGAACCTCTTGCGCCGTTTTAACGCGCGTCGACATATTTCCGCGGCAAACAGTAATATTTGCGACTCGTTCCTCAGTGCGTGGCTTTACGGAGACATTAATACCTTGGCGTACGCGATACACAAAAAATAGATATTGTACTCGGATTAATTTTAATATTTTGACTCGGAAATTTGAATCGTATTAAACCCTTAAGCGAACCCTCAATCTCAACTGAATTACTTTACTTAATGTTGATTTTTGCCGAATTTCCTTCCTTTAATGCATTTAAAAACTAATGAACTAATGGAGTGTGCGTTAGAGAACGATGGTGATTATACTCTAATCTTCTTAAATTTATCAAATTGCACATCCATGGTTCCAGCAGAAAGGGATTCCTTCGCAATTTCAATTTTAAATCGAACTCTGTATACTTAAAATCCATTTGAGGGTTAAAACAAAATCCAAATGCGATTATGAGAATCACTCGAGTCTGTATTTGTTGGTTCCTCAGTTTCATGATGGTAGAATAGAGAATGGGCGATAGATTCAAACGTTTGATATCTTGGACTCGCGGGAAATTATGCGGGGAATCATGAAAGTGATCCGAGCCATTTCAGTTTCACCGAACGGGTCAAGAACAGCCTAACCCGTAAGCAGGAAATTCTCCGTTACGCGCCACGGCAGAGGCATTAACGCGGGAAACATTCCGGCGATCCATACGGCGCGCTACGAATTCTCCGGTGCTGATAAGGCTATGACCGGAGTCATCAGATAAAATGATTCCGACAGAGCGACGAAGGCCGCGCGAATACGTTAGAGGGCCGAGAATAGTCGAGTTCCCGGGCGATATCGAACAGATAGGACTTTACGGCTCAAAGGGCTCTCGAGTTCGGAATGGAGGGCGGAGAAGTGACCCAGAACCGAGCTGACGGCAGGTCTAACGCGAAAATAATGAGACCTGTAAACCGGAAGCTGCTCGATATCGGCGACAAGATCTCACGTGCACGTATCATCTATCTTCCCTGCTATCGCTGCGCGATGTACTGTTCTAACATGACCGCGATTTCGAGTGTTTATCGTTTTACATGCTCGACGATCATTCGTTTACGCCTCCCTGTGACCTCCGAAAAAAAAGAGTTCTGGAATTCCAGAATAGTCGTAAAAAATCGTAACAAACAGGGGGGGATTGAAAAATTATTATATTTTAATATAGAGATGTTAAGGATAAAGTTACATAATTTTGATATCACTAATGTGAAAATAAAATTGCGATCAGGATGCATTGGAGTATAATTTTTGTTAAACAATAGTACGTTTAGGATATGATTCGTTTTTACGGTTTTACCCCATGGCGGGGGGTAGAAAACATTGTAAAAGTGGTCCCTAGAATGAAATGAAAAACGTATAATGTCGCCTGCACGATGACATATGAGTGCAGAGGATTAAATATTTTTTATCGTTTCACTTTTGGTGGACGCTAGGAAGTCTGTCTTACATCAACCCTTGCTAAAACGTTAATATTTTAAGAACAGATTTGGAGTATTCATTCCTGCAACAGGCACCTAGCATAATGATACACGCGATCGTACAAAAAAGTCAATTGCATTGTCTACTGACGATCTGTACAGAGATTCGTTCTAATTAACCCTTTGTTAGTCGCGTGGGTGACACGTGTCACTCGCCCCTGTATTTTTCTCCGTTCTAAAGCTGCTTAGGTTGGCAACGCCTTCGACGCCCTCGGCATTTAATACCATTTTCTACAAGCGAACGCGCTAGATCGTTCAACATTTACGTAAAACACTCGACGCTATTTAGCATACCACCGCAAGGGCGCGAAAAAGAGTTCGAAATAAAACCACGACGAACACCAAAGGATTACCAAGAACCAAGATAGCCGCGTGTTCGTACAAACTTATTTTAATTACGAAGATACATAGACACGAATAACCGCGACTGCATCCGGCGAGTTTCAACAACAATAAACCGATAAGAAAAGCTAATTTTTCCAGCCAACGTGCCCACCGCGGGGACGGTTCTTTAAAGCGAACGCGACCGAGCCTCCGTTCGATTAAATCTCCCGATCCTGAAGTTTAAAGTTTATACCGGTAGTTTGCTCGCGATAGGGAAGATTCCGAATTAAAGCTTACCACCCCATCCTCGGACGACCCGGATAACGACGAATTCTCTTATCAGTCGTATTTTCTCGTGTCGGGGGTGTACGGTTTACAAGCTTGTTTACATTCGTACGAGCGATCTGATAATTTTTACGTACGTGCATGCACGGTCACGCGTACAGCAACGCTCCTTCTTGGGTGTTTGCGCATCGCGTACGGTTAAGCTACAAGCTTAGACAAACACGCACCCACACACCCCGTCGATCCATAATCCCCCGCGTACGTGTTACGCAAACAGTATCGTTGGAAGCTATCGTCTATACGTAGGCGGATACTGTTTATTTGCAGAACCGTATACGGGTTGGTTGACTGGAGAATGTAATTGGTCTTCGTCGGTTGACCTTTGTTTCGAATTGAACGGATGTGCGTGACGGGAGGTAATTATTTACGTCCGTTTACCACCGTCGTGTAGATCACGAGCTTCCAGTCGTTAGACCTAGCACTGATCTAGAAATCACTCGATGGATTCTCTTGCTGCCTTTTGCCCGAAAATTATTATTCTTTTCGGCGAACGAAACTTTAAGATTTCGACACTCGACACTTCAATTTTATTCTCATTCACAGTTTTCTTTCACTACGGTTAATACTTTGAACGGAACTTTGAGATTTCGACAGCTTCGTGGACTCGCTAAAAGATCTCTTATCTGGACGATAGCTTTGATAATGAAGGATTTTATTCCTATTACGTAAGATCGGAGTGTTCGATGATAGCCATGTCACTGTGAGAAAAATAAATAAAAAATTGGAAAGGATTACTTCATTATTACTGTCAGGATCTATTCGCCACGTGGGTAAAGAGTAACGATGAGCTTAGATGATGCTTGAGACGACGCGCACGGCTCGTAAACTTCATCCATTTAGCACACCCGTTGCTCAGCCATCGATTCTATATTCGTTGTCGCGGAAAACGGCTTCAGCCTGTTTATTTACTGCACGTTTTATCGGAATGGGCGGTGAGCTCGTGCCGCAGTTAAGTGTAGCTCCGACTGAAAGCATGGACGTCCGCGTGCCAGGGGTCGAAAGCGCACGGCTACGTCCAGTTACACGCAAGAAACGGCACGTGAAGTTTATTTGCGGTCGGTCCCCAGGAACGACGTTGTCCGTGTTCGACGGAAATTATGAGCATGTCACTTTTTTCCGCGTCCCGGGGAAACTGTTCGTTCTCGGGAAAACGCCCTTCGTCGCAATCGGGACGGATAATCGTCAACGAAGCGGGGACACGCTCGAGAAATAATGCACAATAACGACGACATTATGGAGGCTCGAGTCGAAATTAAGTTCAGCGATGTTTTAATCTAGTTCGCGGTGAATCGCAATTTTCACATTTTATATATTACTCTTCTTTCGTCGAGCTTTGACATTGTTTCTCCGAAAGGTTCGATATGGAATTCATTCTATTTTTTAACGCTGTCTCAACCCCCAATGGAGATTATTCTGCGACATTTGCAGTAATGTCTACATTATATGATACAGAGGTCTTTTATATGGATTACATATTATTTTTTTTAATAAGTTTGTAAGAAGTGTACGCCATCAAAATTATTGTACTCGGGCAATTGAAACTCGAATCGTTTAATCAATCGTTATGGTCCACTGTTCAAATTTCCACCCTGAACGTCTTTTTTGCTCCGTTCGGGGGAAGTTCCGGATTAAATTCCAGGATTTTTCATTCTTTCGAGAAAACGAACGAGGACCCGGGAGAAAGTGCTGACTCGATGTTGGGTATACAGGGAACCAGGAAGCGAGAGGGATGAATTTACCGCTCGAGCTTCTCCCACCGTGCCACGGTACACATTTTTCTACGAGCGTGTATCTAGCAAACTCATTGTCGCAGGTTTTCCAAAAGAGTGCCTTTCTAAATAAAAGTGAAATAAAAATCCATCGTTTCGACAGCCACCAACCCTTCAATTGCATGATATTTAATTTTGATGGAAAAGATCTATTATATGTAGATTATTACATAGGTTCATACAAAAATACAAAAAAAATATTCATTCGAAATATAATACCCATTCTGCATAACGTATTATTTTTTAAACAAACGAATCAATTAATAAACCAGTGCAACACCAACGTATTTTAGTAAAAAAACGCTTGTCAGCATAAAATATCTTTTTAGCAAGAATAAATGTCCAAAAAATTTAATGTTATCGTCACTCCCAACATAAAACAATTCGTCGATCTAAATGTCATATTGAAAGTACTTTAATCAGGAGTTAAAGACAGTGTTTCATTTTTGAGACACACTGCATTCAAGAGAAGACGGAAGAAATTTTAATTTAACTTTCCAGCGCACCCAGAATTCGTTCGATCGAAGCTCGCCGGTGGACGATTCTAAACATTTTCGCGAAATTCGTCGGAGAATTTGGCCCCCAAGTAATTTGTCGACTCGGACGACATGTTGCACGCGGACAAGAAATACCGTGATCACGGCTCGATTGCCCGTCCTCCGTCGACGGTATTCGACGTATTCGCATCGATCGTGGTTAGTTGAAATTTCAACGATGTGTGGGTCGACGGCGTACGTTCGATCCCATGGCGACCCCCCCCCCCCCCCGTTTGCCGTCGCGTGTATAATGTTTCGTGCGTCCGCATATTTCCGACACAACCGACAATTCGCCTTTCATGTGCGCGAACGACGGTACGCAACACGCGACCAACGTTAAAAACCTCTTCGGGCGTTCTGCGGAGCACGCGAGCCTGCACCCGTCGCGAACGGGACCCAAGAACGCTGCAGGGGTCGAAACTGAAGGGGTTGAGGCTGAAACAATCGAGAACCCAACGTTCGATGCGATCAGAATCGACGTAGAAGCTCCCTCGATCCCCTCCGTTGCAATTTTTTCTGTTATCATTTTGTACAAAGCGTGGGATTTTGTCGAATTATATTTGAAACAAAATTATTATCACGGGCTCTTTAATCTACCAAAGAACTAATTGGAACGTGACGGGAACGAATAAAATTGATACGTTGGAAATTTCATTAATTTCATTAAATGGTAAAATTATATTCTGAATATTTCTGACAAAGCCTTGGCACTCGGAACGCTGAAAGTGTACAATATAATAATGTTTCGAAGAAATTAACGTTCGACGATCTGGATTATTGAAATGGAACTCCACCGTGCTCTGATTTCATTTTCCTGGATCGTGGGTCTAGAGTGAAGAGATTTTGGGAAGGAATACGGATTAAATCCACGAATGGATAGAATTTTGAAGCGACAGGGGTTACGAAGGCGTCCCAGTGGCGTAGACCGATGTTCTCAGGGCTGGTTCGCGTGACGAGCGTGTAGGATCCTGTCCAGGAATGATGGAAGGTCTCGTGCAAGCTGGACCCCGAGTACGTTTCCGTGGGATCCAGTTTCAACGGTTCCAAACTCATAAATCTGGATAAAGATGTTACGAGTCTCCGGGATACTCGATGCAGGGCAATCCAAAATGCGTGGAACTTTGGACAGCTGCCTTCTGGACTCGATATACACTGCCACGGTAGGGTCCAAAACAGATAACCTCGAGTTCGTAGCGACCGATTAGAAACGATCCTAACTTCGCAAGAATAAATATAAACGATCTGGAATTTAAGACGCGGGGTAAGATCGACCCTGAGATCCCATAGGAAAATTCTCGGAGAGCTATTATCCTTAGGATCGAAGCCAGAATTTTTTTAAATATCAGGTGAACCCAGGAATTTTGCGGTTTCGCGAGTTCCGAAGATTTCGGAGGTTCGGAACGACCGAAGCGATCTTGGAGGTATTAAAGGTCTGAGATATTCTGGGATTCTGAAGATCGTAGGGATTCCTTGGATTTGGTGGTTCCCAAGGGTCTCGAGGCTTCTGACTACCCCCCAAAATCTCACTAACCACTCACATAACCGACTCTGTAAACTTACTTTTAACACACGGTCTGTTAGACCCAACGATCCGAGTTTTAAAAAAATCCTGCTTCTTTGTGATTAAATATTTTAAATTCAATTTCGTTGTACAATATCTACCTTTGTAGTATCAACAATATTGTACGAGTTCCATTATTCGAGTTTCGCGTTATTTCCTTTCTGTCAGTTTATCGAACCTGATTAATTAACTGCATTAATTTTATCGTCACGAAGAGGGAATCGTATCGTGACACTTTATAAAATAATAACGTTGGTTTTATTGTGTAGTGCTAACGTAATTTCGGGAACAAGCATTCGTTAGCGTTATATCGCGCTCGACGTTCACCACTGTTCGGGTTAACCTAATTTTTGCAACCCTTGGGGACCGTTGATTCCGTTTAGACAAACACCTGCTCGTTACATGGGCTACGCGCTGAAACTTCGCTACACGTGATTATTCTAATTTCATGATTCCTCGTTCTCCGCCCTTTATTTGCCGATATAAAATTAATCGTCGATTTAACCGGTTGTTCAATTCGACCGCTTAATTATCGAAACGGCTGCGCATAAATTCCGCATGAGCAATTGCAGCAATTACGAAACCGTCGCCAATGTTCGTTTCATGCAACGAGATCGTTCTATTGTGCCTGGTCTCGATAATAATGAATTTCGAACGCAATTTATACGGCACAAGATTACACAGGCGAAAAAGTTTAACTAACGAACGTTCGAGTTCAATTTAAATTAAATGTATTCGATGTATCTTAAAATTGCTTTTCAGAAAAAGAGTATTCATGTTTTCACGTAGTCACTGATGATTTATTGTGTAATTGTAATAAGCAAAACGCTGAGACCACGGTTCGAGAAATTAATTAAATACTAACAAGACTGTATAATCGCGAAGATCCATCTCCCGGTTAGGCGAATTGGTTGCAATAAATCTATCCTGTACAGAGTAGATCACACCAGTGTAAACATTTAAAGAAACTTTTTCAAATATCTAAATACGTTTTAACGAACAAATTATTTGGTTTTTCCGATTCGTTATTTAAAAAGAATGAAATTTTACACGAAAACCTAAATAGTTTTCGATGCCATATTTGCTGCGAACTATATCTTCTGCAACGAAGTACGCAGCTTAGAATCGTGAATGTAAAGGTATTCGATTCGCGGACACGCAGCGCGAATCACAGAAAGGAACCTGAAAAAATGAAGCCGTTAAAGTCGCCATCGAATGCAATGAGAACGAAAGTATATTATAGGGAAACTTCGCGGGTTTCTATCGCATACAAAACGCGTGGATCGGGAGCAACACGTACACGAGGCGAGTTTTAAAATAATACAAACACACACGGCGCTCGGCCAGCGAGTGGCAACAAAAGGAAATGCAAATTACGAAGTCACGATACGTTTGCGCCGATACTTCGGAACAATTTACACGATATTGTAAATAATTTTTTTCGGCCCAACGCTGCCTCCATTTCGAATCGTACCGCGCGCTATATGTATGCTGTTGCTTATTGTTCGATGCCCGGTCAATCAATAACTATTCATCTCAGTCCTCGACAATAGTTTGGGATTTCGTATTTTTATCGTGCAACGCGAAGGGTCGACGAGATCGGAAAAATTTCTTCGACAATTGGATTTCTCCGGAGTGTGTCAAAATTCGCGATTAAACATATTATTTATATTAACACGTTAAAGTCGATGAAGATAAGTTTCGGTTTCTTAAAATTCTCAAATATCCAGACTCGAGGTTACAGATTTTGTTATCGCCGCGAGAGTGGCAATTCTTTCGAACCGGAATATAATGATAGGCTGTCGATAGCAATCGTGAGAGGGTTGAGAAAAAAAAATAAAAAACGTAATCTTCGTTACGGAAGGCACGATGACCGTCCGTAGAACGAGACAGCATGCAAAATAGCGTGAGTCGAAGGAACTTTTAAATTATGCGACCTGTCGGCCGCAGTCTTTTCACCGGTTACAGCGATAAATATAAAGTTCCTTTGGAAACAACACGAGGCATTCGATCGTATACGGGGCTCTCGTTATGCAGAACGTTGCGGAAAATATTTCAACGAGCGAGGCAGCGTGCTCCGACTGCGAATTATTATAGCGACCGGTCGTATACCAATCATTACTCGCGATCAAAAATAAGTGAACATTGTGGGGTGACTTTTTACGCGTGTTGTGTTTCGAGAAAATCGATTTTCTCAATCGACAAATTGGTATTCTTGATTTTCGTCTTATTTTGCCCTCTAAAATCTCTCCCTAAAACTTTATATGCCGGATAATTGAAATATATCTACATGTGAAGTGTTAAAAATGAATATAATCACGGATCTCTGGCCACACATTACATTTTCGGTAAAGAATTTTTTTCTCGAAAGTGCGTAGGATCTCAGGGGTATGTCTATTCACAAAAAGTGATTGTAATTGACCCCTGCAATCAAAAATAATTTTTTTAGAACGGTTAGAAATTTTTTTTTTCACCGCAAAATTTCAAGACCTACTCGAATTTTTTTCTCGAAAGTGCGTAGGATTTCGGGTGTATGTCTATTCACAAAAAGTGATTGTAATTGACCCCTGCAATCAAAAATAATTTTTTTAGAACGGTTAGAAATTTTTTTTTTCACCGCAAAATTTCAGGACCTACTCGAATTTTTTTCTCGAAAGTGCGTAGGATTTCGATGGTATGTCTATTCACCAAAAATTAATGTTATTAACCCCCCTAGCTAGAATTAATTTTTTTAGAACGATTTGAAAATTTTTTTTTCCGCCGAAAAATTTAGGCACCCACCCTCGATTTTTCTTAGAAATTTGTTTTTGATTTGTGATAAATTTGTTTGATGTTGTACGGAAATGTTGTCTAATACTTTTTTGTATCCATGAGCTCTACTTCCAGACTAAATTTCAATGAAATTGATTATTATAGGAGTTATGGACCTTGGTTCAGTTACATAAGTTATGTGTATGAAATTAGATAGGTGCGTTACGTGATTTACATCGGTTATACGAGTTGAATAGGTTACATTAAATACGCGAGTTATATAAGTTTCATGACTTTCATGATTTATACGACTTGCACGGGTCAGATGAGTTGTACGAGTTCCATTTAATACATACGTAAGATACAGTACGTGAGATTCGCGATTTAAATGAGTTACATGATTTATACGCGTTAAATGAATCGCATGTCATGCATTAGTTACATTAGACGAAGCAAATATATGAGTTGCATGCGTTTTATCGGTAGCGGGAGTTATATGAATTTTACGACATATATGAATTATGTAAATCAACTATATTTTACTACGGGAGGCTTTATGGTCTAATATACGTACATTATGATATCCGCGATAAAACTTGAGTCGATAGGTCTTGAAAATTAATTTCGAAAATAATTTACTTGAAAGCCTCCGCTGGCGTTTACACGAGATTTTAAAGTCGATTATTGCCGTGTCCTCTATAATCATCGAACGATTTTATAAAATGTCCGAGATACGTAGCTGTGTCTGGTTACAATACGCTCGCATAATCGATTGACTACCTACCTGCACGGGGAATTTACGATAATGACTGATTACGTGTACTACGGAACGGAAACTGTTTCGCTGCACGTGAAGTGGCTTAATGGAGTCGCGATAATTAATGAAATTATTGCATAATCGTTACCTCGGAAAAGTTCGGTTCACCCGAACGGAAAACAGGCGCGAATTGATTAGATTGCAATGTATCGGCTTGATGAACCCCGTAGGTTCAATTATCCGCGAAAAAAAGCTCTTTCCTCGAATAGTGCGTATCCTTTTTCCACGTTTTCCTCGACAGAGAAACAATCGCATGAACGTTTTGTAACGGATTTCGTTCGAATGAAAATGCCACGAAAACTTGGAGCACGCGAATCGCGCTATTGTTTACCTCCATGAAAGACGCGTATCGTTGCAGCGGTACGTTCGACAACTTTTTAATTTTGTGAAAGAAACGTCGAACTCGAATCGCGACCGTTCATCAGGGTTTTTGCGAGGAGAGAAAAATATTGCTCGATCACATGGCTCTGTCGAATAACGCGCGGTTGGATTTAACATGGAGGTTTTTGCTGCACACGCAAAACCCATATGGATGTAAAGTTTCTTT
Organism: Colletes latitarsis; assembly: GCF_051014445.1. NCBI lineage: Eukaryota > Metazoa > Arthropoda > Insecta > Hymenoptera > Colletidae > Colletes > Colletes latitarsis. The sequence continues at coordinate 49,242,278 of NC_135134.1, forward strand.
GATCGATTGCTAATATTGCCCCCGCGGCTATCTATTACCCGGGCCTCGAATATTGCCCATAATACCCGGATATCGTAGTTCGGGATCAGCTTGATGATTTCCACCCTCGCGGAGGAATACGTCGCGTCGATATCATCCTGATTCTCGCTGGAAAATTATACGGGAAAACGTTCGCTCGTAGGGCCTGGAATTACACGAGAAAATCTTCGATAATTTTCGTTCCTTTCGATAATTAGCTCCGGGATCGAGGGGTCATCGAATCTGATCCACGAGAAGCAATTTTTTGATTTCTACCGTGAATGGAGCGTTAGAAACTTGGAATATTGAAAAATATTGGAATATTAAATACTTTCTGGTTTAAGCTTATTCAACAGTGCGTTCATTTCTGTTAGTTTTACGTTCGTTTCGTTGCTAAATACCTACTTATCGAAACGAGTTATTCCCTCGTAAAATGCTTCTTTTATTCCAGACAAGTTTCGAAGCGTCCGTTGCGTTTCAGGTTATTTTACAACGAAACAAAAGAGAGTAGACGGAACAAAACGAACGATCCTGCCATGATTAAACAAATTTTACTGATACCTTCTCCCTCGTTCTTTTGCGGCGAAGGGGAAACGAATGAGCTGGTGAAAACGAATAATGGTCAGCGGAAAATACTGTTCCGCCGTACCGACGTTAATTCCGCGAAAGAAAAACACCAGTTCTTTTCGCGCTTAACTCGCAGAATATTGTGCCCGCCACGCGGAAGAACGACATTTTCCTCTCGAGGCTACGATTTCCTTGGTTTAATTCAATCGTCTGCAACGACGTTTCGGGCCACGGGCTCAAAGAACCCTGTAACATACTCAACTATTTAAACGACCCTGAAATATTAAGTTAGCCCGATGCAGATTAGCGCAAGGAGGAAAATTTCCCGTGCTTTCCCTTTAAACTTCGCTCCATTGGGTTTCCAAAAAATCGACCAATTGCCACGGTTCGAATTTTAACGAAACATTTATTAAATTGATTCAAAATTATTTCTTAAACTAGAAAGCAATACGAAGCCTTGTTAAATTTCGATAGAAACGATAACTCGGTATAATGTCAAGGTTAGTCAACAGAGTCGCGAAACGCTTCGTTAATAAAAGTAATTAAATTCGTAACGTTTCTGAAATTCATAACGCGCCTCGCCTGGACAGTTAATTTTCATTATGAAGTATCTTCAAAGGAAACATCAGTTAGAATTCTGCCAGGTCGAGAGCTCTTCATCAACTACAAAGGTACACGCAGTCATGTTCATCTCCTAAATTTATCGCAAATTGAGTAGCGCTTGTAGTAGATTCGATTAAGGGGCAGGTGTTGCATAACTACTAGACGATTACTCTACCAGGAACTACTGTTTACCTTCCATTTCATCGACTTTAGTTTTTAAACTGAACGACCGATGGCTGAAAACAAAGGGGTTAATTCATTTGATGCAACTTCTGAGTTAAACATTTATTAAAAATATTTGCTGATGCAACAGTCGAATAAAATGGTCGTTATTTTCCCCCAGACGTTCTTCCTTGTATTTCTTCATATTTTCTCGTTTGTATTTCCAATTTTGGTAACGTGGATAATTTTTGAGTAACCAGTTCTTGGTCGAATCGCGCTCCCATTAGCCGCAATTGAACAATACGTTTCCGTCGATGGTTGACAGCGATAACGCACAATAATACGAAGCCGTACGCAAAGCCGGCGTCGTCTCCGTGTAGTACGTCGAAAGGGCTGTAACCAGATATAGGCTAATCTCGTTTCACATAGGTTTCCTCCGCCACCCAGCCCCTTCACCTGCCGTGCTTTTCGACGAGCGTCAACCCTTGAAGTTTAAAGAAATTAACCGGACAGAATAACGATGTAAGCCCACCGACGTAAGCTTTCACGCCGGAGGAACGAGAGAAAAGCACCGGAAGGGATTAATCCAAGACTGTCGATTCGAGGGGGTCGATTTTGCCACCCCCGTACCATTTAAAATTAGAGAAAATCTCGAAACGCAAACACAAAAGCATAGTTTCCTGATTTTTAAATTTCAACTGCTTCGAAAAGCTTTAAATACCAATTTTTATGGAAGAATAATTTTTTCGTATACAAAAACTTTTGCATTTTGAATTATGCAGCTTTTTCTCTACAACCCAAAAATCCGCACAATTTTCACGCAACAATTTTCATGCAAATCTGGAAACTCCTATTTTTTGCCATGTTTTCCGGATTTCAAATCGCCCTGCGTCGTTCCGCTGTTATTTTACAAAAATTGCAAATATTCGTTCCAATGCTGAAACGCATTATTTGCGTTATTAATAAAATATTGTCGTAACCGTTGTCAAATATGCGGCCCAGCTGCGTACGTCACAATGTCGATTGTACTTTGTCCCGCGGGTATTTCGCGATATTATTTCAGGCGTGAAAAATTAGATAAAGTTAGTAATTCTTTCTCTAATATTTTACATGCAGGAATCTTCTTCGACGAAAAATCAATATCGATACATTAATGGGGCCATAATCGGGAGAGAAGTTAAAACTTCCGCGAGACAGAAAGTTCTTAATGATGCAGAAAATCTTTATCATTAGAAAACTACGAGGCAAGCTATGTCGTAATTAATAAATACTCGTTTGGAAGTTTCGCAAGCAAGACAGGACAGAGTTACACGATGATCCTCGAGAAAGAGTCGAACAACCGTGAAGTTAAACGCTTAACAACGGGAAGTTTGCAGTCTTGTTATTTATTAACGCTGAACGTTCCCAAGGAACGTTTGCAGCATTCCGTTGACGTACGAATTATCTTTCTCTGCAGCATAGGGCGGAAGTATCGACGTCGATGCTAAAAAACGCAGCTGTCGATAGAGTGAACGACAAAGAAACTCGTCGATATATATCTTCGTTGCAGCGAGATGAAAGCCATTCGTCAAAGTTCGAGCGTCGCTGTCTCTGTCGCATTTGTGCGACAGTTACACCGGATACGAACGAATCGCAATTAATAACGCCGCGAGGAAAGGAGGGGAACGGAAAGTTTGATTTAAATGTATGTGCGTTTGAAAATCCACGCGAAAGCGAATCGATCGCGTTCGGGCCAGGGACGTCTTGCAAATCGTGCTCCACGATCGTTCCAATGCTTTTGATCCAATCCTCCGTAGCTGGGGATCGGACAAATTACAAAGGAACTTCAAAAAGAAGAGTTCCCTTTAACACTTGTCTAGTCGAGAGTATTCGAACCGGGAAGTTTAGGACTTACAAATGTTAGTCGCATTTCTGTAGTGCAAAATTAAAAATTACAACAGAGGAAGTCTTCTTGAGGACCCTTAACACTGGAACTACCGACAATTATAGTGTATTTAATTGTACCAAAGAAATTAAATTTATTCATTCTTTTACAGAAAATTATGGTTAAAAAATTCTGTCGAGAAAATTTTTATGTTTTATTAGAAATTACGAATGTGTCATTTTGACTGCTTTGGTAGTTCCAGTGTACTTAAACCCAGCTCTAATTTTACGTGGCAAATAAAACGAAAATATACTTGCAAGTTAGCGGATGATACTGTTGCAGGACTCGATAAGAAAATGGTGTGTCGAGCTCGAACTTTTAATTCCCCTTTTCTTTTTGCGATTTTTTCGCTCGGCTGGCAAGGTTGTCGAAGCGTAGGAGCTTCGTTGTTCGCCGTCCCAAACACCGGCAGCCGTGATCCAACCGCGTACGTGTAAGCCGAGACCTCAAAAGAGGCCGGGAACTTGTAGACTTGCGGTCACACGTCGTCGGCTATCGATCGTTCGACGCCACTTTGTGGCGTGTGTGTGTGTATCGCGACGAGAGAACGAACGACCGAGGTTACCTGGGCTACACAGATCACTCGATGGTATCGACTGACCGGTTATTTGCGGGAACATGATGCTGGTAAATATTGCTGTCGTGAAATACGCTCGACAAAGGCCGCGCTTTGTGCGCTTGAAAACGAAATTTCGTGAAATAGTTCGCTACGAAAAGATATTCTATTCTCATCGATTGTTTCCACGATGGTTCGGAGACGTCGTTTCGATTATTTTAGCGTGGCTGGCCGTTGGTTTAATCTCCGCCATCTCTTAGGATCAGCGACTGGGGCTGATTAATAGAAAAGCTCGCTGATTTATACCGCGAGATCCGGAAATCCGTGGGAGGACAGTCGCGTGGATTTACGAGCCGCCGATGTATCCAGGCGATCCGCGACCCGTAAAAAGAAACGAAGAAGAAGAAACGGGGGCTGGAGTGTTCGTCTGTGGGATCTGGTGGGAATATTTGACGCTCGACGGTGTCGATTTCGCGGTGCGCGACGCGGGTGGGGGGCGGATCCGGTGTCGGCGCGTTGATAGAAATGCAAATTTACGTCGCGTCGGTGACGAGGGGGTGGGGACAGGGGTCGCGGAATCGAACGGGGTTACACGGATACACGGGGTTTCACGGACCCAATTACACGTGTGACGATCAACACGCCGCTATAACAGTATGATTAGGGGGATACGGCCAGCAGCTCGTTCGCTCGCGCGCCTATCGACAGCCAACAGGGATGAATATCGGCGTCCAATAATAGGCTGCCCTTTGCGGCCGGTTAAAGTGATAAACGGAAAGATTCAGAGCGACGTGGCGCCCGCGATAGATGCACTCGTTTATCAGGAAGACACTCTCGTCAATGAATGTGTCGCTGTCGCTTCGTAGATAAGACCTACTCCGTGTATTTGCGCGGCATTTTTCTATTCGAGCATTCTCCACGATAAAATGCTGGTTATCCGTGTTTCGCGCAGAATTTTATATCCACTGGATTATCTAAGTTGAACGATTTTGTAACGCGTTGAAACATTTTTCATTTTCGATGGAAGATTTGGGGATTCGACGAACAGGAGCGCAAGGTAATTCTCTTTGATTAATAATTTTATGAAAATACCCTTCCTCGGTTAACGACGTCGAGGCCAGCACATACACAGAACCTTTATACCCATTTTAATATTTCAAGGAAGGCGTGCCCTTTGAGGTTTTTGCGTTTCTTCCCTTACTGCTTGAAATGGCTCGTATTTCTTTCCGACGTATTTAGCGTAATTCCGCGTTTGTCTCCTCCATTAAAAGTAGACGGTTTGCCTTCAAAGATAAAACACTGTACCGGTTGTCGCATACCACCCGACCTGGGGCCAGGGTCAGGCTGTATCATTGATACAGGGGTGGCACAGAAAAGAACTTTATGCAACAAAATTAAATATTCCAAAGTCTCGTGTTACCATTATGCATCTCTTTGTGCACGGTTTGCAAACGCGAATAATTGCGTACAGAGGAGGGTGTGTATGTATGTCAAAAGACACGAGTACTGTTTTACAAACTTACGTAACCTGGTATCATTTTACAGAGATATTCTGATACTTTCTTATACATATACGCGTGAAACTGATTTAAAGAAAATATAAGGATCGCAAACAAATGCGGTTGCAGTGTCATCGAACCGACAACTAAAAATAATTCTTATCTCCTCTATTATTATCAATACTACGTGTTGTATCATCGCGAGATTAAAATGAGTCTACAAAGTGTTACTATCTTGCTTAGTATCTATATTGTTGCTACCATACAATCTAATTATATTATCTTGCTTGTTACATCGTATTTCGGAGTATTTACCGACTAAAGACTTTACAATAACTTCCACGACGAGACGAGAATGAAGATTATTTTCATTGTCTTGAGAATCCTCGAGAAAGGAAACTCTTAAGTAGAGTTATTAATAGAGGATTACGGTGAACCTACTTTCCCAGCGCGCGTGCAAGGTATCGTTTACATGCACGTATTCGTCGAACGAGTTCGCCTAAACGCACCGTGTGCTGTGCACCCGCGTCGCGATGTTAGCAGTAACAATGCTCTCGCGCTTTTCCGTTCTTCTACGATAAACGGATATTGCGCGTTGGAACGCAACGCTGAATTTAGAAAGAGAGAATATTCACACACACACACACAAGGGCTTCGATTGCCGGTGTACGTGCGCGATTTCGTGCGCGTGATCCGTGCAAAACGATTTCACCGAGCAGAAGTTCGAGTTAGTTTCCAAGCATATAAAATAGGCGGAGTGTTCGAAGTCTATAGTTCCTTTGCGCACCCTAGAATCAGCTATCCGTGAAATTAAGTAAACTTGCCATACCTTCTGCCGAGAAATTCTTTTCATCCCTTACGCGGAGAAATGAAATGTTTCACGCATCGTGGATTTAATTTACCATACTCAGGAAGCACGTTTCGTGTCAGTCCGTGATATCGAGAAAGTACGGTTAAAAAATTCGACTTATTTTTGGTATTTTGAGACTATTCGAAAATGTTGTATCTCGCAAGAATTCGATCTTCGTTCTCGCGAAGAATTCTCAATTTTTGGATTTCTTATCGAAATGGTTCGAGTCGGCGATAAATCCGCACCATCGTCCCGCAAATTCTGTCAGAAATAAGAGAAAGAGGAACATAATGGAAACCTACATTCGCCGCAGAAAATATTTGAACGCGTTCGAGCCGCTGTACGCGTAAAAATACGGCTGGCGCGGTGCCAGCTCGGACAATTCGCTCGTAAATATACGCCCGGTCAGGTTAAACGGTTAATTTAACGTCACCAATTTACTGAGTCTGGCCGCGAATTAGCGGCGATCTATAGAACATCACAACTAAATTTGCATCAATGGGAAAAGGTCTTATACCGTTCTGTCGAGCTATTATGAGACCTTTATATGTTGGGTAGTTCGAATAAAGACAAAATTTTATTTCAGACGCTGCCCCACTCCTTTTCCTTTTCCTTTCTACTGCAATTTCGATCACTCGCTTCCTCCGTAAAGCAAGTAGACACAAAATTAAAGAAATAATTTACTTTTACAGGATGTAATATTTTAAGAAACGATCCCACAATGCGTATTGAAAGTACTAAAACTTTAGATGCGTGTAGTTCCGAAATTACTAGCGTTTTATTTATTATTGAGCCACAGTTAGAAGCGGTAAGGCCTCCTCTTTAAAATGGTTTTTGGTTTTTGACGATCCGACTTTCCGTTTTCGAGATATCGTAATTTATGTAAAAGGTAATTTTTTAAATTCCGCTCTTCGTCTTAGAAAAGGCTATTGACACGCATTAAAAATACTGAAAGTTTAAACGCGCGCAGTTCCGAAACTACTAGTGTTTTATTAATTATTGAGCCACAGTTAGAAGCGGCAAAGCCTCCCCTTTAAAATGGTTTTTGGTTTTTGACGATCCGACTTTCCGTTTTCGAGATATCGTAATTTATGTAAAGGGGTAATTTTTCTTAATTCGACTATCGCTGTCTTCGTCTGACGCGTCGCGCCGGACCTCTCTTTCTCGCACGTGACTCGTGACCGTCTGGCCGACTGACCTACTTTTTCAATGTGCGCGCGCGGTCAACGGCCTTGACAAGGCCGCAGCGAAAAAGTAAACAATCTTCGGACCCTTATATCTCCGAAACTAGCCACCGCATCGACGCGAAACTAAAATCGCTATATCTCCGGAACTAATATAGCTATCGACTCGTTCGACCGCTCATTTTAAAGGGCATTTCATCCCCTATCCAATGACTACACTAACTACTATTATTTATGCTATCTTCCATGTTTATTTTGTCATTTACTTTGACGCTTTTCAGGATGTTCATCTTAACGGTCGATTTTCGAGGCATTTACGCTAATCTGACGAAAAAATGCTTCCAATAAAAACTAACGAGTACTTTCCGGAGAACAAAGTGGAATAATAAAAATTTCTAAAACTTGTAATCCAAAAGCGTAAACGTGCTCGTCAAGTTTAAGTAACTGCGAGGTCCGTATATTCATACACTAATAACATTTATTACAGCCTCTACGTCTCTCACAAGTAGTCTTCCGACTACCTATACCCTAGACCCTTAATTTTCTGACAACTGAACCACGTCTAAATTCAGTAAACGTAACGATGGTCCAGCCAATAGTTGTCGTGGTATGAAAAAGGCTAGAAATCACTTGCAGTTAATTTAACGTGACCAATTTACCGGGCGTCCTCGGGAATTAGGAACGATCTATGGAACGCGTCGCGAGACCGCGGGGATCTTGACCTACGACGTTCTCGGGGCGCCGTATCGCGATCCACTCGCGGGATTTCGGAATAAATTGACCAGCGTCGCCGTCGGCGGTTGTTTATTTTCGAAATTAAATTGAATTGGCCCATAACTTGCTGGTCTATTAGCCCTGGGGACCGGGGTAGTTTGCCCGTAAATCTCCTGAGTATCGGCCCGGGTGGTGGCATACACACGCCGAACGATAGAGCGAGAGAAACGAAAAGAGACGACGCCGCGCTAGCAAGGTGAAAGAGAGACGAAGTGGGGTGGTGGATGGTGGTTGCCACGGGGGTGTGGGGATTCGATTCGCCACCGACAATGCGTCCGGAAGCTCCGAGGAAATACATGGGCGTGGTGCCGAGATAAATGTACTCTTGCATTTGCATAGTTACCTCTCGTCCTCGGCCTCCATATCCACTCGATGTTCGTTCTCCTTTTCAGATTCTATATCCGCGCGCGTTCAACCCTTCCCTGGCTGGACGACTCCCTGTGCTATGCCCTTGACGGTGTCTTTACAAACTGACGCGAGGAAAGCGCGCCCTTGGATATTTTGAATCGTTTCCCGCGACTCGCGACCCTGACAGTTCTTTATTTTCCCGGCCAGGCAGTTCTATCGGTCTCGTGGCTTCTCTTGATTTCGACTATTTCACTTCAGTCTTCTTTTTAAAGCTACCATTTGTCGCTGAGACGCGATACCGATCGTGGAGACTCGAAGAGATACTGCATTTGGTGACATTTAACTTTTTCGAGACTGTTGGGGCACATATGTTCCTGTCAAGTATTTAAAAATTTTTTTCTTGTTACTACACGTGTATCAGACCTTAACAAATTGAGAAGACCATATTTATTTAATACTCGTGTCAAATTCTATCTCAGAAATAATTTATCAAAATACACGATGCCGCTAAATACGAGAATCGAATACGTTCCGATGTCAATATCGGTGTTATTCGAGCGCAATTATTTAATGCTCGCAAATAACGCGGTCGAATCACGTCCCCCAGTCGCAGAGAGACTATCACGATATCAAATCCAAACAATACAACAAATTGTCCTGGACGGTTGAAAGACAACAACAACATCGACGAACCGGAAGCCCGCCTCGAAATTCACCGGAGGTGAATCCTGTTTCGGAAGTCCCGGGGGACGTTGCTTCCCGCAATTCACTGGCAAATGGTATTATTCATCGCGGTGTCGTTCGCGATCGATGCCAGCGAGTTTTCAGTTTTGAGAAATCGACGAGGAAGGGGTTTATTAGAGATTCATAGAAAACGCGGGATGCATTCGCGTATCCCCTCGAGTCGCGAGCATATTTTGGCAGCGGTTCGGTTTTCTTGCGTCCGTCGCGACATATATTACGACGATAAATTCTCTTTCTGGGATCTGTTTACGTCCCTAAGAGCGTTAAACTTTTACCAGCGGCACACGTAAGAAGGTGTTCCTTTCCTTAACGTTCCTTCGGTATCGTTGGACGATGCGTAACCAGGAAGTAATTATACAATAAATATATTTAAGGAATTAAAATGTAATTCTATTCTGTGAGTATTCTGTGTGTAAAGGCGAAGTTTGGGAAACTCGGTTTAAGGCTAGTCTCACTCTGTAAGGGTAAATCAAACGCTGGAGACCCAGATACAGTTTCTGGTGGAGACAAATGTGCGTCGACGGTAAACCACGATGAAATTCCCGCGGGACACTCCTTTTCGGGATACACGCCGGATGGATTTATTTGACCGATCGAACCTACGCCTTTCATTATCAGAATGAATCGACGCTCCATCGTCGACGAGACCTTTGTGACCCGGTTACGAAGCCTGCCACTGACACCGTGTCGACGGTTGCTCGTGTCGATGAATATTTTAGCCCGTGGAAATCGAAGATTCGACTGCTGCTAGGTGAGAATACGAGTATAAATTTGCAGGATACACACGTCTGGGCCCGTAAAGCGAGGCAACGGAATTGGACGACTGAGCTAGCGTTGTTCTCCCTTTAAATAAACGCGAAGACGAATTCGACGCGTGTTTCGTGCCCTTATTTGCGCGACGAACGTAAACGGACAGATTGATATATTTATTGACCTGGGGGAATATCCTTCGATCGTGCACGATGCATTATAATTCCTAATATTTGAACTCCTGATAAACCAACAATTTATAAGAATAATACGAGAACAAAAGTCGTTGAGAAAGATGGTCATCGACGATTGAAAATAAACTTAATTATTAATTTCTTGCACCGATGTCAGAAATCGAAATTACTCGAGGGACTTCCAAGTTGAAAATGGACCCACCTAATTAAAACTTTTTCGATTTCGCCAAGAAATTGTATTAATTCGACGACGTTTGTACAGAGACGATAACATCTGACCGCGGCACTAGGTTAAATTCAATCCTGTCCCCCCCTTCCGTGCAACCCATCAAATTATACAGAATCTTATTTTCCGCGGTCAGCAATCTCTAGATCTAGTTACCGAATCCTTAATTCCGTTGAAACTTAGACATCGTAGGGGATGGTCGAGTAGCTGTTTACGGGGATCGCTTTATTTCTACTGCGGGTTCCTCCGACTACATCCGACGCTATTAGAAAACTCCACGAGGATGGGATCCTCGCTCTCAAACTCGTAACTGCGGATCCCGATTAAAGTGTCCCTGCGCGTCTCGGATTTCGTGCCCGTTTTAGCCGATTTCAACTCGCACACTTCTTTCCCATACCCCGTTCCTCCCGTTTCGCGTCGACGATCGTTAAACCCGTCTCAACCGTTCGAAAAGTTCGACCGCAGCCGAGCTGCGGAGCGTTCTTCGATAGTAGGGGTTTACACCGGGTTGGAAACTTGAAACATTCATGGTTCTTCAAAAATTAATTGCACCGGAAAGCGTGCTTTTACTTTAAAAATATAATCGATAATCGCGTGGACTATTCTACTTTGAGAAAATACCGACAAATACTACAAGGGTCAACAAAATTCCACATTGATTAATAAAAGATAAAGTATCCTTATACCCCCAAACAATTTCAATTAAAATTAATTTGAAAAAGATTGTACAAATATCAGTTACTCTTGCTATACAAGAATGCTTCTTTAAGGCAGGGGTTGGTGAATTGTTCGCAAGAGTCGAGCTAATGATACGACCAAGATGCAGTATGTACTATGCATAGATCGAAAGTTGTCGACGAATTTGCTGTACCGCGTCTATGGGGCTTACGTGAAAGGAGTGATGATCCATCCCCGTTATCCTGTGCGTGGTCGACAACTTACGATCTCTACGCAGTACTGTTCAGAGATGACTCGTTGCTTGGGTAGATTGATTGGCTGTAGCGGAATGGCGACATCTCCGCTCATAGGTGTTGCCATTATTGGCCGAGTCGATCGCAACTACAATTCTATCTGGTGACGAGTGACGGGAACGGAGCATGTCGAGACAAAGTAAGACACAACCATAGTGACCGACATCAACGTAGACGTAGCTTCGGAATATTAACAACGAATGAAAAGAAAAGTTCCTCCGTGTCTCTCGAAACGACCTCGATAGATTCTAACGTTTGTCAAGAACAAATACTTGCTAGTAAAACGGTTTAACTGGTATTAATAATGTCACGCAAGTTTTCGTACGTGGGTTCGGGTAATATAGATTAATGCGTAGAGCATATATCACAGAAAATGCAAACATTTGATGAATCTTGCGATACGATAGAACAACGTACGAGTTCATCACGTGTACCGGAAGGATTACATCCGATCGTACAAATATCGTTTTAATTGAGATAACAGAAAGCTTTTATTGCACACACTACTGTTTGTCGTGGCGTACAATTAGGTCGTAAGTAGCGAACAAGGTCGTATTACGAAATGAAATAAGTAGTTGAAGAAAATTTCTTCAATTGACTGTCGTCACGTATGTACAGAGCGATTAAGTAAACAATGTATTGGATTAATGGTTTTTCTAATTAGATATATGCTCTTCATGGTGTAAATGGAGATTGCTGATTTTTAAACGTTACGTTAATACCGATCGAACGACGAAACTCGTTTCGCTGCCAACTACGAACGATATAAAGCACTTTATTACGGTCAGCGTGTGACAGTTTAAATCAAATTACGATCGCAGACGCGGAATGTCAAACTCATAAACATAGAGTCGACTACAGTGGTTCCTTTTTGAATACAAATATCTGAAATTCCCACAACGAACCCGTATTTATTAATATTCCAATCGCGTGTATGTAAATTATATGTTCGTTAAACGAGCAATATTCAGTTTAATATTTCAACGTAATTCCACTGCGTTCATTATTGATTGTATTTGCAACGATTAGTGTATTAATACACAGGGCAGGACAATAAATTTGATTACCTTCATTGGCTTCGTTACTAATAAATATGCGAGGAGACAGTTTTCACAAAAGTTATACGATATCAAGAATATAATACGCCAATGATAATTTTTTTGCAAGTGAAAGGTTTTCGAAGACTTCTAGATCATCTTCATCTTAAGTGACACGTTACAATATATGTTTGTATCTTCTGATACTTCTTCTAGTCCCTTATTTCAGGTTAGATAAGTTGTTTCGATCCAGAGATGCCAGATTCAGCACCCGGTGCCCTACTCACACATACCAGATCACGCATACGTGAGCTCGTAGAGTTTCGGAAAGTCGACAAAGGCAAACTGACACATGTCCTCTTTCTCGATTATTCCGAAGCTGCCCGAAGAAAGGCTCACATATGCCTTCTTGCTCTTGAACAACTGAAATCCAACCTCACGTCAACGGCATACGATTCGGAATCTCGACTGCCCAGGTATTTTTACTTGCCTTTCCTAGAGTTCATTACTGAACTCTGCAAATTACTCCTGGTTCCTATTTGCCTCTGATGACCTCCGATGACCAGTGCTGACAAAAGTACAGAACTCCCGACAACTTTTGACACCATACAGCGACTGTTACTGGCTGCTCCTGATTACTGCTTGCCTCTGCTGGACTCTGCTGACCATCGCTTATATTTCTGACAACCTACAACGATTACTACTGACTTCTGCTAACCTCTGTTGGTCTTTGCTGATCTCTGTCAGCGCGTGCTTGTCTCTGCTGAACTTTCCTGGCCTCTGCCGAACGCTACTGACCACTGCAGGTATTTATGATAATGTATAACGATTAATACTTACTACTGCATGCCCCTACAAGTCTCTGCTTGCCTTTGCAGGTTTCTGCTTGCCTGTGCATGCCTTTGCTGGCCTCTGCTGAACACTGCTGACCACCCCTGATGCTTCTGACATCGTATAACAATTACTACATGCTACTGTTCGCCCCTGCCGATCTCTGCTTGCCACTGCATGCCTCTGCACATCTCTGCTGACCGCTGCTGACCACCTCTGATACTTCCGACAACATATAATGCTTACTACTTGCTACTATTCGCCCCTGGTGATCTCTGCTTGCCACTGCTGGCCTCTGCTGACCACCGCTTATATTTCTGGCAACGTACAACGATTACTACGACTCCTGCCTTCCTCTGTTAACCTCTGTCAGCGTCCCCTGGCCTAAGCTGGCCTCTGCTGACCACTGCTGACCACTGCTGATCATCGCTGACCACTGCTGACCACTGCTGACCGTTGCTGACAAATTGTGACACGTTGAAATATAATATAATATGTTTATATGTATTAGAGTGTTGTATAATATAAATCTAAGGCAATAAATGATATAATTTCAAAGAATTCTATGTGTTTTCATCATTTTTACCCTTCTTTTCCTATCGAAATCATTCCCCTAGTTATAAGACACTCCGAATCTTTTAAAATTTTCTAAGTTCCCCGGAAAGATTTCAAATTTCCCGCCATTTCAAATTACGTAATATTACGTAACATTACGTAATCTTTGCCGAAAAATTCCGGCCGGCGAAATTTTGAAGAGCTATTACGTAATATTACGTAATATTACATAATGTTACGTAACATTACGTAATTTTTGCCGAAAAATTCTGGCCGGAGAAATTTTGAGGAGCTATTACGTAATATTACGTAATATTACATAATGTTACGTAATATTACGTAATTTTGCCGAAAAATTTCGGTCGCGAAAAATTTTGAAGAGCTATTACGTAATATTACGTAATATTACATAATGTTACGTAATATTACGTAATTTTGCCGAAAAATTTCGGCCGCGAGAAATTTTCAAGAGCTATTACGTAATATTACGTAATATTACATAATGTTACGTAATATTACGTAATATTACGTAATTTTGCCGAAAAATTTCGGCCGCGAAAAATTTTCAAGAGCTATTACGTAATGTTACGTAATATTACGTAATATTACGTAATAGCTTTTTAAATTTTTGCCGAAAAATTCAGGCCGGAATTTTTGCCGCCGCCTGAAACTTCTTGGAAATTTCAGGGATACCGAGAAGTTTCAGGGACGCCGGTAAGTTTCAGGGATCCGAGAATTTTCAGGAATTCTTAGAAATGACGTCATTTCCAGGAATCCGCAGAAATTCCTGGCGGCAGGAAATTTGGAGAGGGCAAATGGGTTAAAAAATGATGAGAATACATAGAATTCTTTGAAATTATATCATTTATTGTCATAGATATACATTATACAAAACTTTAATACATATAAACATATTATATTATATTACATCATGGCACAAGTTGTCAGCAACGGTCAGCAGTGGTCAGCGATGGTCAGCTGATGTCGGGAGATGTTGGCAGAGGCCAGCTTAGGTCGGGAGATGCTGGCAGAGGTCAGCAGAGGCTGGCAGTAGCCACTAGTAATCGTTGTACGTTGCCAGAAATATAAGCGGTGGTCAGCAGTGGTCAGCAGCGGTCAGCAGAGGCCAACGGAGGCCAGCAGAGGCATGCAGAGGCATGTAGAGTCCAGCAGGGGCAAGCAGTAACAAGTAGTAATCGTTATACGTTGTCGGAAGCATCAGGGGTGGTCAGCTGTGGTCAGCAGAGGCTAGCAGTGGCAAGCAGTGGCAAGCAAAGTCCAGCAAGGGCAGGCAGTAGCAAGTTGTAATCGTTGTACGTTGTCAGAAGTATCAGGAGTGGTCAGTAGCGGTCAGCAGAGTCCACCGGAGGCAGGCAGAAGTCAGTAGTAATCGTTATACGTTGTCAGAAATATAAGCTGTGGTCAGCAGGGCCCAGTAGAGGCTGGGAGAGGCTAACAGTAACCAGTCGTAATCGTTATACGTTGTCAGAAGTAACAGGAGTGGTCAGCAGCGGTCAACAGAGGCTGGGAGAGACTAACAGTAGCCAGTCGTAATCGTTATACGTTGTCAGAAATTCCAGGAGTGGTCAGCAGCGGTCAGCAGAGGCCAGTGGAGACCTGTTGACGGGAGGTCGGATATTAGTTGTTCAAGAGCGAGAAGGCAAATGTGAGCCTTTCTCTCTCGACTCTCATGAGGCGGTCCGAAATGACTTCGGCCAACTTCGGAGAATCGAGAAAGAGGGCATGCGTCATTTTGCCTTTGTCGCGTTTCCGAAACTCCACGAGCTCACGTACGCGTGATCTGACATAGTGTGAGAGAGCACCTTCGGTGCCTTTCTGGCATCTCTGTTTCAATCTAGCATCACGAAAGTTTAGCATATTGCTTCAAGAAATAGAGACGACCCGAAGAAAAACTAATTTCTTAGTTATTTCTAGGCACCTGAATTGAATTTTGATCGCATAAAACGTCGCATACTCGCGTCTAGTCGTTGCTCTCGTTCCTTTTTACGATCGTTGCACGTCGAACAGAATTCTCTGCCAGGTCGCGTGCGTTAGGCCCGTTTCGACCGCGAAAACATTTCCATGTAAGTCGTCGACGTTCGTTTCCTTTTTTCCGGCGCGCGGGGCCGCGACGAGCAAAATTTAACGGGCTTAAAATTCAGGTTAGAGCGTAAGTGAATTTCCCGGGAGACGTTGCTGCCAGTCTGGGAAAATATATGGAAATGACAAAGTTTTTCTGGCCGCGCGGCGAGTACCTCTATTTGAAAGGCAGATCCGTACTTGCATAGGCGAAAGAATAATTTCGCACATCGTTCCGGCGCCCCGTGCTAGCTTTATTTTGCGGGATATACGAGGTCGCGATAGAAGCCTTTTACTCGCGTCGTTACACGCGTTTCCATCGCTCGTCGCGTGTCTTTTGAGGACCAACTATCCCATTTCGACAATTTCACCGATAACACGTTTATTAGCGAGACGCAATATTGCACGTTTCAAACTCACCGTTTACTTAAACCTGGCTATTTCTTAAAGACTGTTATATCAGGCAATTGATAAAAAATTTCATAGAAAAAAAGCAACACAGGTTTGTACTTTGTAAAATTCTTTATCTTCTCATAATATGGTGTAAACAAACAATAACATTCGTCACATTGTGATTCGAAGCGACGGTTAACAAAGATAATTTCGATCATTATGAAATTTACCATGCAAATGCGTGATTTATTTTGTAAATTTTAATCTCTTCAGAATACTTTTCGCAATGGTCCCTCTGTGGTATCGTGACCAGCATACAGAACGCGAT
Organism: Colletes latitarsis; assembly: GCF_051014445.1. Lineage (NCBI taxonomy): Eukaryota > Metazoa > Arthropoda > Insecta > Hymenoptera > Colletidae > Colletes > Colletes latitarsis. Next base: position 49,258,871 of record NC_135134.1, read on the forward strand.
CCTTCGTTCAAAATTAAATCGAGATCGCAGAATATACTTTCTTATACGTTCCTCCCGAAAAAATTGCTAGACTGTCCACTCGTACGATTCCTTTTCTGTCGTTAAATTAACTTATCGATTTATCCCTCCGTGGAAATTAGCCCGGTTATTAACAGAACGTCGATTTTAATATCCACGTTATTAAAGTTCTCTGTTCCCAGAACGTTATCTCAGCCGTGAGATGCACGTTGCCGTAGATTTTGATCGATAGTCGCAACAGACAGCGTAGCGTGTTCTACTTTATCAAATTCGAGCAAGTATGCCAGTATGAATGTCCCTTACGTTCATTTGTAACAGAAAAATGTCAACCGTCTCGGCGAAACTCGCTCCAAGGACTCGCAAAGGACCACGTATAAAGAAACGACAGGCGTTTTGTGGTTTGACCTAGTAAGACTATGTTCATGTACGCTCACAGAAGTCCGCAAAGTTAAATACGCGTAGATCTATGAAATTCGAGGTACATAATTCCATAAAACTTAACACTCCATTTCTAACATCTTTAATAAATTCTTAAATATGTTTTATTCTTTGAGGAAAACTGAGCCTCTACAAACTTGGTAAATAGACAGAGAATCCCTGAGACTCCCGCGTTTATTAAGCAATTTCTACTCGACAATTTTGAACGATGTTAAATATATTTTAAACTTCAGATTCTCTTCGTAAGATATAACAAGCAACAAAGCTTTTGGCATATTTATCATAATATTAACTTGCATTCTTTACTTTATTTTATCAAAGAGAACTTTTAAAATATATTCGCGTTTAAACTCCACGTCTCTCGAACAATTTCCACTTATCTCGAAAAACGTCTCCCGGCCTGTCGTGCGCTCAGAAATGGTTTAAATACTAACATTGAATTACATCACATGATCCAAGCACCCGAACTCCTGCATCTTCAGCAGCATGTTGGCCAGGATCTCCGAGATCTCGTCCCCGCCCAGCTCGCGCATTATTCTGGTCCAGACCTCCACGTCGAGTTCCGCGAACTCCTCGGGCGTCTGGTCGCTCTTGCCCATCAGCATAGCCAGGAAAAACGACGCGATAACGAAACCAAGCAGCCCCTTCCTCTTGTATTCCTCGTACAGCGCTTCGTACGAGAATTTGTCACAGTCTTCGATTCCGTCCTCCGCGAGACGCTGTTCCAGAGAGTCGTGGTACGCTCTGAGGACGGTGTCCAGCATCTCTTTGTCGAGGCTCTCCGCGCAGTGGAGGCACAAGAAGGTGGACAGGTCGATGATGGGCGAGCCGTACCGCATCAGCGCGAAGTCGATGAACATGGCCTTGAGCTGACCGTTCTCCCTCTTGAAGAAGGTGTTGTTCAGCGTGAAATCGCCGTGACAGAGGGTGGAGAGAGGCTCCTCGGGCTCGATGCTCTTCAGGACGACGTTCTCGTAGGCGTCGTCCAGGTGAGCCTCGAGCTTGTCGCAGGCGAGCTTGTCGTGGCCGTGGTCCCTCAGGTACTCCACCGCTCTGGTCGCCGTGGCCTTGATCACCAGCTTCATCCCGTTGTCAGGGTTCTTGTCGTACCTGCTCTCCCAAATGTCACCGACCAGTTTGAAGAACTCTTCTCTGCGTCGTTGCTTCATCACGTAGCCTTTCGCGTGGAACCGCGCGATCTCGCGGAACGCCGCCACGGTGTACTCCATCGGGACGTTGTACTTCCATTGGCAGAGGCTGTACCCCCACTGGCCGATGTTCTCGAGAACGAGGACCGTGTCGGTGGGCGGCTTCTCGTCCGCGTAGATGAAGCGGGGAAACTCGTCGCTGTCCATCGCGTACCTTTTGTAGAAGAGGATCTCGTTGTGGAACTGAGCATCTGCCGACAGCATCTCTCTGACAGCGGCCGATTGAGGCGGTTTCTTCACCACGACGCTCAGGGACTTGTCCTTGGGCGCATCCTTGCGGCGCGAGTTGGCTACGATCCTCACGAAGCACATGCTGGAGACGAAGAACGAGTCGTCCGGCGACAACAGATCGTACCGTGCATCGTTGAAGTCGTTGTCGAGGTTCGCGGTCACTTTCGGGATCAGACGGTCCAGCCAATTGGCAGCGTCCAAGGCGCGTTCGCTCATGATGGCATTACCTGCGTTATCGATCGTTGAATCGATTTCGATCGCTCGAACGAGTTCCTCCTGGCAGCTGACTCGGCTGCTGACAGCGAACAGTGCTCACTGGAAACGGACTATTGTGCTGGAACGCGATAACATTGCGGAGATACGAGAATGGTAGTGGGAGAGACGAAGTTACCGTGGGGGCGAATCGTCGACGGACAGCCTAAGCGCTCGCACGCCGCGGAAACAAAGATTTTAAGAACCGTCGTGATGTAACACGCCGTTTACCTTACACGGTAGAACGATGAATCGTTTAGTCATCCCGGTGGATTATGTAATTTGGTTTGTTTAACGAATTTACCGTCGTCTTCTTGTGATTTATACGCCTCTCGAGACGTCTCCGTCACCGTGGGTTCGAATCGCGGGTTCCCACTGTTGGGATACTTGGTTCGATAATCTCTCGTACGAGTTGCATGGAATTGCACGCATTGATGCAATAGTGTTGTGGTGGCAGAAGGAAAATAGAAAATCTGTTTTAATTGGGATTGTTACGAAGCCTTGTGACCATCCGCTTTTTGATTTGTCATTCTGTTTGATTCGTGGCTGAATGTTTACTCGCGTGTGTGTGCACGAGCCTTAATGTAACGATAGAATACGTAATTGTTGCGTACCAGAACCGTTTTTTATCGCTGTACTGGCAATTCTGAGAACAAAGGAAGTGGATACGAAACAGGAAAACTTTGTATTAGCAGTTATTTTTTTCTAGAAGGTTCGTAAAAAGAAATCGTGTATTTATTGTGGAATCGGATTAAAATTCATCGAAATCACTTGAGTAGTTTGGGAGAAAATGGGTCATGAAGTTCAGCAATTTTCCATATGGATAAAGTTTGGATGTGGGTTCCATTCATGACCTGAAATTAGGCTTCTCCGAATTACACCTATATCTAAATTGCATCAGTATGATTGTCAGGGTTTATATCTTGATCTAAATCTAGTTGTAAAATCCAAGTTTCTTGAGTAACCTGACAATCTTGTATGATACGATCACGGTCTTTGCAAAGAGCAAAAATAATAACTTAACAACTAGGGTAACCAAATGAAGCTACACTGTACTACACTAGAATTTTTGCAGCTGCCCATATGGAAAAACTTTTGTAACTGGAATGAACTTTCAGACAGCGTTATTAATATCTCCACTCGGTTCAACGTGTTTTTCTATCGCTGTGCACGAGCCTTGATGCAATGATAGGTAATTACGTTCACTTCCCACTCAATTCCCCAGTGACATACAAAGCATGCTTCAGTAGTGGAAGGTAAATGGAAAGTTAATGCGTACGTAATATAGAAAAATTGTTTTAAAATTGGTCACGATTAAACTGTACATTAACACTTCAACGATTGTCAGAAGGTATTTTTGGAACTGTAGTTATTTTTCATTTACATTAAAAAGACCTATCTGTATTCATTTAATCCGGAAAGGCCCAACAATTGTTTTCCTACTATATTTTAACGATAGCATTTCGAGTGTGTTAAACTTTGTTTTTCTTTGTTCCAAGATATCATGCCCTATTATACGATTAGATGTTTTTTTTTCGAAGTAAATATTTGTCCTCTGAATCCCGAATTTTCCATGAGTCATTCTGGATTTTGTCATCACACCTGAACAACGAATCGGAGATCACTTTTTCCATATCTTGTCATATCGCCTTTCTTATCTAAACTGAGAATATTCAGTGGAAGTTTGAACAATAAATTTGTATATTAATTATTATATTTTACATCCGACGCTATTTAAATTTCCTGAGAGTACTTATACGGTACGTTATAATTACGTTCGTTCATTTGAATAACATGGTAATGTTAGCATTGTAACAACAAATTGTATTCACGATTTTCCCAAATTTTCAATTAAATATCTTACAGAATTATTCATCAATATTAATACCCTTGTAAAAGCTTCGTTCGTTGCGAAGGTCTTATTGTTCGATACCATATTATCTCATGTTTTAATTTTTCATTAAAATTCATTGTTCAGTAGAGAAGAATAATTAATTTTTGTATGTTATCTTATGGAATATATTTTTAATAAGGAAATGAAATTATTAAAATATGATTAACGTTATTGAAACCATTTTGGAACAGTCGTCTTTTGAAGAGTTTTAATTAAACAGTTTACGCAATCTTTATTTACTGTTGTGTCTTTGTCCAGTTTTAGCTCTCCACGTTTACGAAACAAGTTTTTATCACTGTAATGGAATCTTCTATCCTTCGTACATAGTTCTCTCACAGTATACAAAAAGTGTCTTGACTCATCGTCCAAGCATTTGTTGTCTTACGATGGTCAGTACACTGTTTTGAATTATTGAAACAGCAGTCAAAGACCTGCGTGTCTTACAGTATTGTTGGTATCAATATTTCGTGTTACATAATAATCGAGATCGTAGTATATTTTAAGACCTCAAGACCAGTGTTTGTTTATACAAGGATTCATGGATTAAACCGCTAAACGATTATAAAATAAATTCTCGTAAGAGATGTATCTTTAATACCCTACATTTGCATACATAACTGCAGCAAAACTTAATCTTGCACTTTCTGATTCCCCCTCGTTTTAGATTAAGAAAACAATTATGACTCTTGAATGCGATTAAGCACTCTATATTGTGTCCATAATTACGTCTGCTATATTTAACTTATCGATACGATTGTGAATTGTTTGCTTTCTCGAGAATGTTCGTGTCGAATGGGAAAAATATTACAATACTTAATCTAACTTATTGAAACTTAAACTAGGACCAGATCGATGCTCGTTTGCATTTCGATTTAATAAATATTTACAGAGAATTTGCAGGGCCGGTATAAAATTATATTTCAAGTAAATTACACATCGATACAGAATGTTCAAAAATCATTACTCGAGTACATTCTTATTAATAATTAAATTACATTATTTTGAAGCGTATTTTAGTACTAATCCCAAATATTGTATATTTTATTTATAAATCGTGCGAATATTGTACGATACTAATGGTTTTAGGTTACAGTGCGCGGTAGTTGGAAGATTAAAAATCATTTTTTTAATTATGCAACGATGAGCATTCAGTTAGTTGAATAATTTTCTGGAGGTCGAGTATACAGCTCGAATCGAGTCCCGCGATTTAAGAGAAATTGCTGATAGCCGGGACCATCAACTTCGGAAAAAGACCATCCACGGTAAAAGGGAAGGTCTTTGAAGAAAAGTCTGCTTTGACAAAAGAGAGTAATCCACTTCCTCTCTGACTCTGATTGCACTCCTCGATCATTCCTATCTTAATCATGCTCTTTCACAGATACATTTACACATGCACTCGCGCCTAGAGAGTTACATTAACCGCATTTCTCCTTGAGGAAGTTCTTTGAAACTCGTTCTCATAAATGGTCACTCGACCGCTCAATGCTGTTCATTAAATACAGGCTGATCATAAAGAAACGAGCGTTTCAAAGCGAAATAACAAAGACGAACGCGACACGATACTAAACGAGACTAAACGACACAATGTTTTCACGAACATACTAATTAAATTTTATACAAAAAAAAAATCCTAATTTTACTAGCCATCGATTTTGTTGGAATATGGAAATTCGAGGCTAATCGCAACATCTGTTATCATACAATAGACATCGTATTGGTGCCATTTAGACTTTATAAAAGTGCTGTCCACTTCTCTGTATAATCTTGTGTCGACAGTTAAAGCGAACACGTCTTTCTTTGTACATAAAGTGTTATGCAACTATGATCTTGTCAATTGTTTCACAAACGAACAGAATTTGCTTCGAAGCCAGATCGGTGATCCGCGATTAACTGTCGTTTCTCTATTACGGGTTCAACCAGTCTGTTAAAAGGATATTTCAATTCGAAACGATTCGGTTCGTTTGTATCCAGCCTGTGCTTGTCTCGAGCACTCATTCAGCCAACCCGTCGGCCGCAGTACGTGCATTCCACTTGCGTCTGCAGTGCTCCCCAGAATGGAGCATAACTTTCGTTCGCAGGCACAATTAATGGGTCGATTCGCTCGAACGTCCGAGTGACCGCGCGTTAATCTTTCCGCCAGCGTTCGCAAGCGGGTCGCGTGCCTCGTCAGCCGCAATTTTATCTTCCAGCCGCGGTTTCCTCGCGCTCGGGTTGTTTCTCTTTCGAGATTCCCTCTTTCGGAGGCGCGATGATCCCGACGGAAAGGGACCTCGGGAGATGAATTTCGCCGAACAATACCCGGGGCAACCGTGAAAAAGGAGAAAAGGGAACCCGAGAGGGAACGATGGAAGAGCAACGGGCGACTCGAGGAGGCGGAAACCACGATCCAGAAAGGCAAGCAGCGCGAAATCGTCTTCTTGGCTCGCGAGACGAAATTAACTGAATTGGCTGCGCACGAGTGGACCCTCGTGACGTACGAGGCAGAATGAAAGCGGTGATGCCACGGGAAACGGGGCTCGAGTGGAGGCGCTTAAAGAGCGTTCGCGGAACGAACCGCATAAATTTCACCTCTTCTTTCCGACAATATATGCAAATAACACGGTCATACTTTCTGACTCGCCAAACCACGTCCACCGGGACCCCGCGGGCCCCGGAAACTGCGCCCTGGACGACCCGTCGCTTCTGCACGCGCGCCCTTCTCTTCCGTTCCCTTCTTACTCACGGATGCTTAAACCTTGTGTCGATATCTCGAGCACGCGGTGCGCAAAAGTCATCCCTTCGAGCACATTTCAGAACGTGTCTTCATGTTATTTTTTTTTCTTTGATACTGCAACAGTATAACTGTATATCAATCCAAGGGTGATTATAGGTAAAGAAACAGAGAGAGAGCGAGTCAAGAATCATTCAAAAGTCAATGTTTTTTACAAATTGCATGATTTAAAATAAGTGTTGAGAATAAGCATTGCATGCATGTATTTTTAATGGAAATTTGTATCCATTGGTGCAGTCCTCTCCCTCGCAAAGGTCAGTACTACCTGAGGTGGACACTCGTTTATTGCACCCTCTGAGCGTCTTGTTTTTTTTCGAGCCTCAAGCTCAGTTAGCAGAAAACCGTCAAGCTAAGAACAGCATTTTCGTTTTGTAAAACTACTTAGGTCGAAACTCTGTTGTATTTATTTAGCAAATAAAGACTCAACAATAAGATCTTCCTGGTACCTGATGAAACACTGATAACATTTTCGTGAACCTCTTTCGGGCTACTTTACGGCGCACGTATCGTCGATAATTACGTATTTATCGATTAAATAGGGAAATCAAATAGCAGATTGAACGTAATTTATAACAGGTCACGTAATGAGGACGCGTATAGAGGGTTGCAGTAAAGTCTTTAGTGTTACAGGAAATGGAAACCGAGAATTCCAGGAATAACCGTGTTTCCTGGAACGATTAAGCCGAACTAATCGGATGAAAAGTAACCCTACACATCCCTACTAGTTACGTATCCCCTGCACTCTGTCGACGCCATGAAAGGAACGATGATTTCGGGCTATAAATAAGGTTGGATTATATCATAGGTTTCAAAAAAATTGATAATATTACAACAATGAATTCAGACTATTCTTGCCATCGCCACTTCCAAGGTACACTATTCCCAACCAATTGCATAGAATATTCAATTATTAATGTCAACTCGTTCGACTATTTCCGAGGTCGCCGTAATTCTCCAGAATACCGGGGAACAATCTCCGTGTTTGTACGCACACACTGAGAGGAAAGAAAGGGTACGTTCAACCCGAAGGACCCTAGTGATTCCTGTTTTCCTTCGTGTTTGCGCGGGACTCTCGCGCGGAACGAGGGAGAAGGAGGCTGCTCTTTCCCCGGGTACGATGAAAAATATTTCTCGTGATTTCTCGGGGCGGGAGAGGGGCGTTTTTTTTTTGCATAATCGTGGTTGACGATGCTTTTTTAAGTGGTTTCGCGGCACGAGAACGGCGGTCCGACCTCCCGGGCGTAACTCGACGCTGTACTACATTGTACCTTGACACGATGAAAATGCAAATTCGATCGGTATCGAGCTTGAAACACTCCACCGACCCTTGAATGAAATTTATGAAATTTTGGAGAAACCGAGCGGCCACCTACTCGCCGCGGGCTTATGAATTTTACATCAAACATCGGGGAACCATGCTTTGCGGGGTAAATTTGATATTCAAATAAATTATACCGCCGCGTTTGTTCCATCGGCGAGCTTCCTTGGCCGATGCTGATTTTCTAAATCCTTTGGAAACGGGAATTGCTCGTCGCTGAAAAGCTCGACACTGTTCGATAAAATTCTTTACGTTCCCCCGTTCGAATAAAACGATCCAACCACGTTGAGACCTCGATTATATATCTATTCATTGCTATTATTATCAATGGAAATTAATTCTTCAAATTTAGCGTTTGTCGCGGTAGTTGTTGCTTAGTTATTTGTACTACGAGTCCAATAAACTTCGCGTAAATTCGATCGTTCCCTCCCCTATTTAAATAAAGTGTGCTTGGCAAGTGGTGTCGCCGAAAGTCCCGCGACGGTTTCGGGACCTGCAATTAGGATCTCCCGGCCAAAGACAATTTTCCAGTGTCACGGTGTCTGCCAACTTGGTATTTTCTGACGAAAATTCCGCGAGACGTGGAAGGGAAGCGGCGTTAAGAACGAACAGCCAGTGCTTCGGTACAAACCGAGGCAGATTAAATTTCCATTGCAAATTTCATTCGATACGGCTCTTCACCGACGTGACGATTTACCTCATCCCTCGGGCTGCCTTTCATTTATGCAGCAGGCGACGAAAACGCGTCGGGCTGCCTCAACGTCGAAAGTAATACGCGTCAAAACTTCTTATCGATCCTCCTGGGAGATGACCGTGTGATAATTGACTCATCGAAAGCGTACACCGAGCCTCGGACGTTTACAATCTTACATCGATGGTTTCCAAAGAAACTTAAAAGTCTTTATTACTAGTTAGTCCAAAGTGTGCCATTTTTTTGTATACTTATTCCCTGACAAAGGAACCATCAGGAATTTCTGGTGCCCCCCGCTGAAAAGGAAGATAATGACTTTGTAGACAGAGTGACTTTGAAAATGATAATAACCTTGTAAGAGATTGTAACTCTGAAAAAGATAGAGGTATCAGAGACCTTGTTAGATAGCTTTGTTCTTAAAGGAATCGCAGCTTGCAGGAGAAGGGAGAAGCCAGGTTCGCTATCAAAGGAAATTTTTCTTGAATTTTATTATACAGAGTGTTCGGCCTTCCCTGGGAAAAATTTTAATGGGGGATATTAGAGGCCAAAATAAGACGAAAATGAAGAATACCAATTTGTCAATGGAGGCTTCGTTAAAAAGTTATTAACAATTAAATTCAAAAATTTCAAATCGTTCTGGAAAAATTATTTTCGGTTGCGGGGGTCAATTACAATCATTTTTGGTGAATACACATACTAACGAAATCTTCTCGAATTTTTTTCTAGAAAGTGGGTAAGGTGTGAAATTTTTCGACGGAAAAAAAATTTCAAATCGTTTTGGAAAAATTATTTTTAGTTGCAGGGGTCAATTGCAAGCATTTTTGGTCAACAGACATACCCCTGAAATCCTACTCAGTTTCGAGAAAAAAATTCTTTTCCGAAAATATAATGTCTGACCATACCATCGATATGTTTCACTGAATTTTCATGCGAATCTTTAAAACATCATAACTTCTGAACGGATTGGACGATTTTAATGTTTAAAAAAGCAAACTACGCGTATTTTGATGGAGAATATGTACAAACCGTAAAAATATTCGAAAAGTTGGTCCTTGACCTCGGAAAATGAGAAAAACTCCATAAAAATGGTCCAATTTTCAAACTGCCATAACTCCTACAATTGTGAATATATTTCAATGAAACTTTTTTCTGAAGTAGAGCTCATGGGTACCTACAAAAAAGTATTAGACAACTTTTCTGTAGGGCGTCAAACGAAATTACTAGAAATGAAAAAGGAATTTTTAAGAAAAATCGACAGGGGGTGCCTAAATTTTTCGACGAAAAAAGAAAATTTCAAATCGTTCTAAAAAAATTATTTTCGGTTGCGGGGGTTAAGTACAATCATTTTTGGTCATTACACATACCCCCGAAATCCTACCCACTTTCTAGAAAAAAATTCGAGAAGGTGTGAAATTTTTCGACGGAAAAAAAAAATTTCAAATCGTTTTAGAAAAATTATTTTCGGTTGCGGGGGTCAATTACAATCATTTTTGGTGAATAGACATACCCCTGAAATCTTGCGCATTTTCGAGAAAAAAATTCAATACGGTCGGAACTTTAAACGTTAATAACTGTTTAACGAAGCCTTCATCAACAAATTGGTATTCTTGATTTTCGTCTTATTTTGGCATCTAGAATCCCCCATTAAAATTTTTCCCAGGGATGGCCGTACACCCTGTATATGAACTTCATGAATTTATAATAAACTTCTTTGGTTGAATGTCCTGTGACCTGTTTAATTTAATGGGAACCTAAAACATAGAAAGTGTGTTATGACAGGGAATAATACATATGCGTATCATTATCTAGTCATGTAAACACTCTGAGTGTCCTTCTAGTAGTACTATTAGTCACAGGAATAATTGCATACAAAGTGTGTATTCTGATTCACAGTATTGTATAACGTCTTACTCATCTATCTAGAATAACTTTTCATTATTCGTTATTCTCGTTGCTAATTTAACTTTTGATACAGTAAGAGGTTATATGAAATAAGTGGAATTAAAAGGTATTAACTGTTATCGTTACATCCTGTGGTATCGGCACAAAGGAATCAAAAAGAGATAACGAAACCTTGAAACGAGGTACAATCGTACATTCCAACGAAAACATCACAATTTTACCATGTAAATAACTGATAAATTCGCTGTTTATGGAGTATTTGTCGTCGCGAGTCACATTTAAATAAGTACAATGTAGAACTTAAATATTTATTCGAGACACGAAGTCATTAATCTTCATCTTCCCAAGGCATGGCACGCCAGATGTTTGTTTCGACTCAAAAATTTCCATTCAATCGCATCGTTCAATTTCACGCGCCGCGAGCATTAAATCTTTCTGCTTAACCGTTTTCGCTTTGTTCAAGAGAATGGCGAGCTTTAAGGGACTTTTCTCAAGGCTCGAGACGGGGTTAAAAAATGGGCAATATTTCAGATTCTTTCCTTGGAACCCCACGCGACATATTAAACTGAAACTTTTACATTTTGTCGTGCAATTTACCGTAGCAATAAACGAGAATTTGAGCGACAAGAGTTCCTTTATTAAAACTATTGGAATACATCAAAGAATACAGATCCTTTGTAATAAAATAAACATCACTTTGAATGTATTCATTTATTTAAGAGGAATAATTCTAGCACATAGAAGTACGGTTAATTGTATCAGAAAAAGAAAACTTAATTGAATTATCAAGAGACAAGGATTGAAAATAAAGTTTAAAAGACAATCAGAATAATCTGCATCGACTATTTGTACGTCCATAATTTAATCAATACCCGAACGTAGCGGTTTCGCATAAAAGTCTTAGAAGTACGGATTAAACCGCTATTTAAACGAAAGGTTGAACGCGATGTACGCTTCGAAAAGAGTCTTTTTGTACAAGTCGGATGTTCCTGTCGCTATGGAGGAGCTGGCTGAAGTCCAATGCTCATAGCGTGTCTGCGAACGATCGGAGATGTTCTCTTGCTGTCGAGGAGTCGCTTAAAGCTCGATACTCGTAACGTTACATGTGAATTTCCTTGCGAACTAAGAGGGATTTTTGTATTTCGGTCGTTCCGTCGCCCTGAAGAAGCTGGTTAACAGCACGATTCTCGTCGCGCTACCTGCGAAACGATCTGAGAAGTTTGCTATCGAGGAGCTGGCCGAAGCTCGATACTCGTTGTATGCGGTAAACTCTAAGGGACAAGTAAGCCAGAGATCCCTGTCGCTGCTGAGAAGTTGGCTAAAGCCCAATACCTGCAGTGAGATCCCTTAAAAGATGTTACATCGCCATCGAGGGGCTTGTTTAACCCTTTGACACGAATGCTCTCTGTGAGAGGAAGCTTTGTTTAATCATACGTTCTTTTCGAACACTCGAAACGTCCGTTCACGGCCCGAGGGCCAAAGCTCGACACTCGTAAGTCAATTCGTGACTCTGGGAGGCGAACCTAAGGCGTTCCCAGCAGGGACATTCGATGGTCAGTCGAGCGCTTGCGAGAGAGTCGAGAGCGTAGCCCTCTGGCGGCGAATGAATCGAGAATCCTCTGGGCGAGGCCAATCGTTGACCGTACTTAGAGTTCACTTGCGCTTCCGTTGCTCTTAGAGTCGACGTTCGCCGTCCCGAAACCCGTAATGGAGGAGACTGGGCGCGCAAACGGGTCGACCTAAATGGAAAATACACCGGCGGGCGTTGAAATCCAGGCGCAAATAGTCTCCTAGCGCGGGAGTCCTCGAAAATCAAAGGATCGACGGCACGCCGGGAAGAGATAAATACGCCGCCGGAGTCGGAATCATAAATAACGTCATCCCGGGTGCCGATGGTTCCCCGCGCCCTCGACGTCCCCCCGAATCGATACCGACTATTTCTATATCCGAACCGGTGGGACATCGTCGAGCTCTCGTAATTCCAGATTCGCACGGATAGAGACGGCAGTTCCGTCGCTTCGACGTCGGTTACCGTAGTCGGGACGGAAAGGATCGAGACCCTTCGAGGACGACGGGTGACACGGACTTCTGTCGCGAGATCGTTCCAGGCATATTGTACGCGAATCGTAGTAAAAACTTTACGACCGGACCCGTCGAACGCCCCGGATGGACGAGGAATCCGCGAACCGAGTTCCCCCGGGCGCGGATAAGGACGGTGATGGAGTGCTCTGGAGGAGGAGGGGAGGGGGCGAATGTAAAATGGCTCGGTCGATGAATTCTCACGGCGATAGATCGAACGAAGAAACCGTACACCATTCACGGGTAGAATCGGTTTTCTCGATAAATAAGCTCGCCAGCGGTTATCATATTTCTTTGTCGCGTCGCGGCATCAGGACGCTATCTGGCCGGACGCAGGTTATTTACGATTCGACGGGGAAATTTATCGTCGAATTGATTTTCCGCGCGTCCGATTCGATTAATTTACATGCCACCCGACGCTGGAAGCTCGTTGCTCGATGTTTCCTTCCGCTATGGAATTCGGATAATAAGGAACACGAATTAAAGTTGTGCAACGACTCTTAAAAAACACGTTCCGCGAAGCTTGTTGAGGTTTAAGAAAGTTCGTAAGTTACCAGCTTCCCGCGTTTGCCGGTAGAGGGCTACGCTCTACTTGTACCTCTCTCGCAAGTGCTCGACGCACGAGCTTTGTTTGCTTTACCAGTTTTTTACGAAATCAATCGTGCATTTTATAGTTGTCGATAAGTTACAACACTTGTGTCCACAGAAAATGAAGAGATTTCAAATTGAATATCTCCAACATAGGGCCTGCTAGGGGTTGCTTTAGAAAAATAGTGCAAAGTTCGAATATAATTAAAAGAAAAATTGGTTCCGTGACCAATAACCCTAAATTGGCCAATAATGGCGGATCGAAAGAGGGAGGGAAAGCTTGTCTTGCAACCGTAACCTCAGTCATCGGAATTGCATGGCGTCGGAGACCCCTAATGCCCGAGCCAATTTACTTATCCGAGATTGGTTCGAATCCGAACTTCCATAAACAGCACGCCCCCGCCCCCCGATTAACTCTCTTCTCGATCTTTACCGAGCGGGGTAGACTCGGGGACCGTTTTTATGCGCGTTGCACGAGATTCAGCCCCGGGGCGGGAAAGCGAACAGTTTCGTCGGGCAGAGACTATATCAGAGGAGGAAAGGCGGGCGGGGAGCGTTCTGAAGGGACCAGCGAGCGCAGCTATCTCAGCTATCTAAGAGACGTTTAAGCAAAAGTTGTGAATTTGAATTTTAAAGCAGACCCGGGCCTGCTGCTCGGCAAACTGACTTCCTGCTCTTTCTTCGACGAACGCGGTGCACTGTCGCTAGATTGAAAGATCCACCCGCGGCCCCCCGTCCCCGTACGCCCCTGCTATCCCCGGTTTCTTTCTCGCGCGCCGCCACGTTCGTGTTTCTCGCCGTGGCGCGAATGTTTTACGAGCGGGCTTCGACCCGCGAGCCGTAAAATCTGAAAATTTAAGAGAGAATCTTCTCGCCTATTCCCGCGGCACGGAAGGAAAACGCGCGCGACGAAATTTCGTCGTTCCAACGGGCTGAGGGCGCGTGAAAAAGGGTCGAGTTTCCATGCAGTTTCCGCGCGCGGGTGAATATTGAGCAGAACCGCTGCTTCTGCTTTTATTTCCAAACTCCAGGCACTTTTACTTTCCCGTAAAGACGTCTTTATTTACGTTTCTGCATCAATTATTACGTATTTATCCAAATACGTCGACGGATAAATCTGTACCGCGACGGTAATAAAGTATTCGGAGAGCCCCTCGCACTTGCGATTACACTGTTTTGTGCTTCCTGCAATTTCGGTGCTCGTAGCAATTCCACGAGAAGGTACTTCAGTTACGTAGCATATTTTAGTGCTTGTTATTTTCAAGTCGAACTTCCCTCGTTGCCAAGTGACGGGAAGTTTCACTTGCCAACATAATGAAGGAGGTTCTCACGCAATCATTGAGTTCCCGTTTATCGAGTTTTCACTGTGCTCGGCGAGCGAACGATCCGGGGTTCGAGACTCGGGATTAGACCCGATTGCTCCGCGAAGTAAAAATAGAAGTTTGTTTGGAAGACTTTAATTGCCATTGTGTTGAAGCCAGAATTTCTGACAATGAATCCGGGGAAATCGCAGAACCGCAGCCGCGATCGGTTTCTTGAAAATGTCGAAACGAGAAGGCAGAGATAACCGTTGCAAATTCATCGACGTAATCACGGTTGGCGGGGGCGGAAGCGACGCAGGAAGGAAGAAAGGAAAAGCAGGTATGCGCGGTAAATTCGAAATTCCGTGAAAATCGCTGACACACATGGTTCGCGGCTCGTCTGTTATGAAACGATATTATCCTCGCTTAGTCTGGTTTAATGGACCGTCGAGGGAGATAAACGCGACGCAAGTATCGCGATTAAACTCCCTGCCGCTATCGCGATGCGCTTCGAAAAGGCTGTCCCGCGGAGCGAATCAATTCCCATTCCGGCCGGTTTGCGCGCGAAAAGCAATTTTTAAACGACCACGGGAGAAGGAGAATCGAAAAGGGCCGGAGGGTCTATTTTCTTAAGGGCGAGTCCGAAGGAAGAAAAACTCGAGCGAAAACGAGCCTCGCGTTTCGAGCGATTGTTCGCGCGCGGAAGATAAGCACAGTTCGCAGTTCTGGTTTCTTGGGAATTCGAGACACCGGATTTACCTACTGCTTTCTCACGAGTGTTTTGTCAAGTTGTTCGTTCGCGAAATCGTCGCGGTGGCCTGGGAGAATTGTCCCCAGATGCGAATACTGGGTAAGGAAATATAGCGATAAGAAATTTTGGCTAAATTGCAAAAAAATTCCGTCGTTTGACCTTTCGATATTCTCACGATTCGAATTCGCGAGACTTCGATCACTTTATAGCAGTCTAGCGACACAGTTTTTTTCGAATCCCATTCCCGACGACCCGCCTTTGTCCGTCCCTTCGTCGTCGAATTATAATTTCGTTTCTCCGCTACGTGTGTCAAAGGAAACATCGCAAAGAAGAACAAAGCATCCCCGGGCGTTCCGCGGAAAATAGTCGAGAACGCCTTTCGAGAATGAAAGGGTTACGTAGCAATGGAACGCGCTCAATAGGGCTAATCCATGATTAAATTAATCCGAGTCCATTGTAGACGGTCGTCAAGCAGCTGGCTGGACCATTTTAACTTAAACCACTTTGCTCCCCTGCACGGGAACGTGGATTCTTTGCTCGCCAAATAACGCGGACCGCCCGTTGCTTTCGCGAGATTTAATATTGAAGAAGCGTGCAGCTTGAACGAACTTTCGTCCGCCATTGCACTTATACCATAATACATACACGGCTAATTTATCTAAATGTTGCGTACCTATCGTAAGATATTTAATAAGATTAACGAAACAATGGCATTCGAGAGCAGTTATTATTTCTATAATTAAAAGGTCGAACGTTATTGACATTTATGATCATCGATGGCGGAGGGCAGCGTCGCTTGATCACTTTCCTTTGTACTCGCTTCCTATCCAGCTACGACTCGAAATTGAATTGCTTTCAGAACGGCGCTGAAAGTTTTATACAACGCTATGCGAGGAATTGTCAAGAAGGACACGTCATTAAAATGGCACGAGATCACGGGAAACGTCGAACGGCTCTTCTCGAAGCAATTCAACTTCCAAGCGTTATTCGCGAAAAACTACCCTGCACAAAAGAACGCTTGAAATCGAAAACTTCCTTCGATCTTAAAAGATCCACCATTCTTTAAACCGAGTCTGAGGAGTTTCGCGACGGCGACTGTTTAGAAATTTTAAATACGCGAAAGTTTCTTGTTTCTCTTTGGCGTGAAAGAACTTCCCATCGTCTCATAAGGAAATTAACATCGTTATAATTTATATCCATGTCTTTAATTTTATTCAGCAGCGATACAATTAATTAAATGATGATTACGGAAGAATTCGCTTAAATAATCGTGGAAGCTTCTAACTAGAGAATCAAAACGTAAAATTTACGTTAAGGATATCGTCAAGGTATAGTTGAACGATTCGATCGATGTGGGAAACGCGAGATCGGCAGCGCTCAAGTGACAAAATTCAATATGCACGCGAATAGCTAACACGTGTAATCGCATCGCAATTAAGAGCGGTGAAATTCGATTATGTATTCGCTCAGAAATGCTCTGTAATTAGCGGTGAAGCCCGTAGAAAACGAATCATGCTGTTAGAACGTCTGACAAACCGGTAATAAGCCAATTATGCCTGCATTTTGCTCTTTCGACGACTACGCTGCATTCAAGACGTAACGTTCCAGTTACATGTTCCTCGTCATTTTATTTATTGAATTTTGTTCGTATAAGCATTTGTTTCTCATTCCGTTACCATCCCCTAACTAGTTAAAATCATTCGATACAGGCAACACTGTACGAAAGTCGGTATTCGTAAATGACAAAATAAGTAGAAACCGCGAGTAATGGTCAGACACGTAATCTTTATCGTTCAAGACTTACTTTAACTACTTCTCATCGTGATTAAGAGGCATTTCAAACTTTTAGTTGTTCCTTTAACAATCTCCAAGATTTATTCCATCATTTTAACAATTTATCGCGATCCAAGCAATCCTTTTCCTATAATCGACGAGTTTTGAATATCTTGCACGAGAGATTGAGAAGAGACTCGAGACTGTATACTAAACTGACGCGTTGGGTAATTGTTCAGGACAGCAGCGAAATCACCGTTTCTCCTTCTTCCATCGAAGTTTGGTATACAACTTTAAAGTTCATTACGGAAGTTTGTTCTGCAACTCGCCAAAAGTGGGAACGGTTGAAGCGGTATCGTGGGCGGACTCGAGAACAATTATAGAACGTTCCAACCAGCAACTTGTCGTTGGGAGAATAAAAATCGTGCGGGACCAGAAATTGCTATTATCGTTCGACGCACTGTTCGCGATTCGTTAATTCTGAAAACAACGAAACGGAGTCGCGTTTCGATGTACTTTTCATTGGGATCGTAGCACGCGATTTTTAAGACCTGTTGCAAACGAAAAGTCCCGACGCATACTCGACTGTTCCCAACGCTACCATAAGTTCGAACCTGAACGTTCGTTCGAGGCGTTGACGGACTACAAAACGATCCAACGATTACAATGCTCGCGACAGCGTATCGTCGATCAAACTTCGAAACTTAGCGGCGTGTTCGCGATCCGAGCGCGCAACAGTCGCGCGTTATCAATGCAATTTATCTTCCTATCGGCGGGCATTAAGAAATTCATCAGCGAACTCGTTCGATAAACGAGCCCAGTCGAATCGAGTGTGCACGTCGCGACGTTCTACGTCTGTGGAACAATAGACGATGCCAGCCGATTGTCGCGACCGAAGGGCTTTGTCCGTTCCCTGTGTACACCGTTTGTTGAACAGATTCGTCGGGGAAGTTCGCTTCGTAACCGCGGTCTGCTCTGTACAGATAAAAAAAAAAACACGAACATTTATCACCTGAATTGCCAGCTGCTCCGTTTGACTGACGTTTTAATCGAATACGCGAGCCGCTGAGAGAAGTGCATTCTTGAGTACATGTAACAACCACGCTTTCTCTATCCTGCTGTTGGAAACGTAACCACTCCTCGTTCGCGAATCAGAGTAATTAGCGACATTCTCATTCTCGAATTTTAATCGATACCCAAAAAGAAACTGAATCTCTTTTACGGAAATTTTTAGGATTGTTATTTCTGATCCACGATAGGGAGTCGTCTGGGGGATAAGAAAATTCACCCGAACCAATTAATAATATGTCAATCGTTATCGAGGACAAATCGGACTTTGGAAGTTAGAAAGTTGGAGACACCGAAGTAACTTCTACGACATTAATCCTTTAATTAATAGTTCTCAAGAAAAGCTCGCTTCGATCGTCCGTATCATAATTCGAATCTTTTCGTTGTCTGAACGCTTCCTTCAATTTTTTATCGAACCGTGCACAATCGCTGGTAACAGAGAAATTTACGATTCTTGTAAAATAGAAGACGCTAAATCAATCTCTACTTTTAATTATTGCATTCCAAGGAACTCTAGTGACTCTTTTGCCACGTAGGAAATTTCACCGTGGTCGTTTTGTTCGTTTCCAGGTGCTCACTGCTACAGCACGTTGCATGGAAGCAGCGGGAAAAATGGCAACGCTCATAAGAATAGCCTGGACGGAAGCAGTCCACGGACCGGACCGTACTTCGACGTGTCCGCCTCGAAGAACGTGACCGCTCTTCTGGGGAAGACTACGTACTTGAACTGTCGCGTCAAGAACTTGGGGAACAAGACGGTAAGGGAATCAACAAAGCCATTAAAATCCACGTTGCACACTATTTTCAACAGCCAATGATTCGAAACTCTATTATTTGCTAATTTCTTCAACCTTTCTTTCGGGGAAGATAATCGTTCCTATTATTTTGGAACAAAATGTACAATCTTGATCGAAGTAGACTATGGTAGTTTTTCAGGGAGGCACGAGAGCCTTGCAAATAAGAAAATTCGAGTCGATAAATTCTGGAACCAGGACAGCTTAAAAACGTCAAACCGATGATAAACAGTAGGATGTACCGCGTGTGGAAACTAAAATAATTGCTGGCTGTGCATTCACGCCTAAAGGGATAACAGGGAAAATTAATATCGATGAAAGCAACATCGGAGACCCGGGCAAAAAGCACGGACCTCCATCATGGAGATGGGTTTACGTGTAAACGTTTTTCCCTCCGTGCTGAGTGCAGGAAAATATCGAGTGTCAATATTTTACCAGCACAATGGATCGTCACCTGTCTGTAGCAAACTGCAGGGGATACATCGGAAGTGCACTTGGGTAACATCGAACTCTTCACAATGACACTGAACAAAGTGCACTGGCCCTCGGTACGCGTATACGTATAATGTTTATCCGCAGCGAATCTCTGACAATTATTAGGATCGATCGTTTTCCTTGAAACAGAATTTATTTAGAATGCCGTTTCTGAACGTAATAACCCCGTCTTACAAGTAAAACGTTTTCACCTTTAATTTCGTATCGTTAAAAAAAAAATAAATCTGTAAATAAAAGGGCAGTTTTTCACGAGAGGAATGCAGACGCGGAAGCAACGATAAATCTCCCGGTTGGGTTCTTTTATTGCAACACGTGTGAGCTATTTTTTCGGACAAATTTATGCACGAAAATTAGGTATACATATAGCAAAGCGGAGAGAAGATTCAACGATCGTAATTCACGTAACCGTGTTTTATGAGAATTTTTTGCGACCGCCTTGTGGCGAAAGATTAGATCGTCGGGATTATTCACGGTCCGTTCCCACAGTTCATAGTAACCAAGACGTATGAAATAGTTGGCTCGGTCAATTCGCGTGATTCCCCTTGCAAATTGAAAATTCTTTCGAGCGAGCTCGGCCCAACGAGCCCTTTTGTCTCGTAGACTTCAAAGAATTACTTCTGTAAACTAAAAATTAATAATCTTACGCAGGAAATTAAAATCCATTATGCTTTTCGCGAATAGTTTATGGATTCTAAAGTGAAGGTTCCTTAAACTTTGCAGCTGAAACTAATTTTCGAAGTTTTAATTAATTAAGTAAATACAACGAAGCTTGAATCAAGCGTTTACAAACAATCTCTCTTGCAATATTTACACTAGGAAAATCACGCTTTTGATGCTTTTACGTCACTCCTGTCAGCTTTCCTGTTTCGATTCACTCAACGAGTAACAGAGTATCGAGAAACGATTGAAGTTATTTCGCGGTTGCGAATGTCGAATCCACAGAGTCCAATCGTAATCGGATTTATATCCTACGTGGTGGACACGAGCGTCCACGATGAAAGTGTCTTCGTAGTTTTCTCTTACGTTCCCCGTGCAGTATTAAAAATGCAACGGTATAGAAACAAACTGGCGATCGCACGGGGTACGCGTACCTATTGTAGGAACCGTGGTTTTTCCAACGAGAGTAATAAGACAAAGATTCCGGAAATAGAATTTCCCATCATAAATCAGGATTCATTGTGGCGGCGACATTGGTTAGGATGACTAATGCGGCGCGGGCAAAAAGTTTCGTCGAATCATCTTCGATGGCGGCGGGAAGATGAATTTCTTTGAGACGAAACCAGCCGGGAAACTAATTTCCCGTATAAAATTTCCACAGTCACGGGTGAGGCACGTCGATGTTCACCGACGACGTAACTAAGTTTATTCGGCAAAGTATACTCCAGTAATTACAACCGAGTTCGAGTATTTGATTTTGAGATCATGTTTACACGATCACCCATTAAAACTTCTGAAGAGTTGAAATCCGATCCCGTGGCTCGTCGGGATAACAGAGAAGTGTAGTTAAAAAAATTTCTGACGTAACTAGGATGCGTGTCGCGAAAAATAATATTCCCCCGAGGCATTCTCGTCTCCGTCAAATAAACGATAGACTCTGAATCGGAATAGTCTTTTTACAAAATATATCCGTACTGTGCAAATTGGGGTCTCGCGATAGATAATATTTCGTATATTGGTTTTAGACGGTTCAGACATCCCCAGAATATCTTCGACGCTGTTCAAACATTTCGAAAAAGCTGCCTCACGAATTTGTCGTTCGTCTTCCGAGCTTTTAAAAGGGTCCTCGAACGAAACCTGGCACGAAAGTACCGCGTACAATCGAAAGCAAGATCAGTTTACAGCTTCGGTCGCGGGTTTTCAATCCGGAACGTGACTTACACTATTCAAAAGACGATTTTCTCCCGGAAACCGCCGCGCTGAGACCCACCGACGAAAATCAATTCTTTGTATCCGGTTTGATTACCAGCTCGCGATGCACGGATCGTAATTTGGCTTGCATTAATTCGACATCAAAGCATTCGACGAAACAATGACGGGGGGGTCGAAGGGTTGCCGGAGATAGGTCGAGTCCTGGAGACTGACAAAGGACAGCGTTACGTAAGAAGGTGGAATCCTTTGTAGCACTACGAAAGCCTGTAATGAGCACACGAGGGACACTGGCGTGGATTTCGAGTGAAATTTCATCGGTTACGATTTGGCCTTGCGTTCCAAGGGAGCCATGCGCCATTGTTAATCTCGACGATTTCTCGGATAACGTGATTCTCGAAGTGCCAGCGCATTATCGAGAGACCATAGAGACGCTCGAAGGGTCCCAGTGCTGATTGAAAATCGAACAAACGTTTGTTCCTTTGATTTCGATACACCCGGGTAACTGGATTGTACGATACGATCGAATCAAACGTTTACGTAACGCCGTTGGTATTTTGGTCGAGGCGGCGAACTCGTCGGTAAAGTTTTAGAAAAAAAAAGTAACGTTCGAAACTCGAGGAAACGGCGTGGGTGGACTCTGTTTATCCAACAAGTACTGTTCGGAGATCGTAAGTTGCCGAATATCCAGAAACTTTTCGACGCTGAGGCTGGGGAGGATCGCCTAATCCCAACCAGAGATGCCAGAGGAAGTCCTGGGTGCACCGGGGATACCTCATTCCACTTTCTCACACTATGTCGGATCACGCGTACGTGAGCTCGTAAAGTTTAGGAGAGTCGACAAAGGCAAACTGACACATGCCCTCTTTATCGATTTTCTGCTGACCACTGATGACCACACCTGATACTTCTGACAACGTAAAAAGATTACTACTTACTACTGCTTGCTTCTGCTGGCCTCTGCTGACCATTGCTGACCATTTCTGATATATCTGGCAGTAATGATTACTACTGGCCAGTAATAGTAATCGTTATACGTCATCAGAAGTATCAGGAGTGGTCAGGAGTGGTCAGCAGGAGTCCCCAAAGGTCAGTAGAGGCCAGTGGAGGCAAGCTGAGGCTAGCAGAGACCTATAGAGACAAGCAGTAGCAAATAGTAATCGTTATACGTTGTACTGTTCTATATGGGGTTGACAAATTGAGTCGCAAACGATGAACTTCAGATAACGAGCAACAAAGTGTGACTAAATCTGATATCGACAGTTTCGTAGAAAAAATCTATGGAAATATTATGTCGTAAGCTGAGATAGGGCGATCCTCTTAGAGAAATTGTGGACTGTATATTGGTACAGTCGATGGAGCGGCCTCAAATTTTTAAACTTCTTAACCTAGATTTCCGTAATACTCCATTGCTCAACTTCTCGAGTCATTTCCAGTGCATTGGAAGCGACGCTAGAGCGCTAGCATTTTTCTAACGCGAGACGGTTCCCGGCAGATATCAACGATTTATGTACCCTTAAAGTTTTACATTACATTTTTGTTGGATCGCGTTTGGAGTTGGCGAGGCCAAGTACCAACAACGGTTGCAAAAGCCACGAAATCGATTTCAGATATATAATGTCTATAAGTTCGGGTATTCTACGACCAGATATGACCATCATTACGAGCCAATCTCGCGGTTACTTAATGTAACCACATTGGGTAGTATTAAAGTAACTTCAAGCACATTGTACGCAATCATGGTCGTCTGGGTAATCGTGTACAGGATGAAATTAAGTGTTTGTGTTCGAAAGTCGAGTAACAGTACAAACTTGCATAGACAATGAACAATATATTAAATTTTGAATATACGTATTCGAGCCAAACAAAAATTCAAAATTTCTTTTTCTATACACTTGTTATACCTTAACTGTAGGAGAATATTTATCGTATAATGGTGTGAAACAATGTCTTTATATAAAGAACGTGTCAGAGAAAACGTTCGTTTCTTCTATTGTAACCAGGTCGAAAAATATTCTAGGTGCCAATGTCGACTCCCAAACTAATTTTTTCGGTTCGGACG
This sequence comes from Colletes latitarsis, assembly GCF_051014445.1. Lineage (NCBI taxonomy): Eukaryota > Metazoa > Arthropoda > Insecta > Hymenoptera > Colletidae > Colletes > Colletes latitarsis. The sequence continues at coordinate 49,282,370 of NC_135134.1, forward strand.
CACTCGAAGTTTCAGCAAATCGTACGAACGTGCTGCTAGACGCAAACGACAGAGCGAACACGTGCAAACAACGAGGTCCCAGGCAATGCCTAGTCCTTTTCCACTTCTGCTGAGGTCCCTTCTTTTTCCAGCTCTTCTTTGTTTCCCTCGTCACGGAGTCGTTCATTCGACTCCGTGTGTGGCTTCTAGCCGATAAAATACACCGGTATCTTCTCGGTTATTCGAGCGATCCGCCATATACGGGATGTGTCGTTGCATGTGAGACCCACTTTGGCCGTGAGTCGAAAACACGAGAATAATGGAAAAAGTTCGAGTAGCTTGATTTCAATTTTTCTACGACAAGGTAGTCGACGATTTCAGCTCCATTTCTAACAGATTGAAAATTCAAAATTCTAATTCTAAAAATTCCACATCTCGTAAATCATCGAGTGACGTAATTGCGCGAGGATTTCACGTGAACCTTGAGGAGTCATAAAAATTTTAATAAACTTAATTCGAGTGTCTTAGGGATCTCAAAATTGTAGATATTCTCGAACGTTCTTCAATGCCTATAAATTCAGAGACCACTTTCGGCTTCGTTACGCTCTCGCAAAATAGACAAACATAGAAAGTGAGTTCGTCGAGTCATTGTAGACTTGTATCTTACAGAAAATGCCTTAAAACGTAGATAAAAGTTTTCTTCTCGTAGATAAACAAATTCTCTGATAACGATAGCAGGTGGAAATTCACACGTTGTCGATGCTGTTGACACTACGCATAAATGGATTCCACTTGAACGTTTCGAAACCCAAGTCATTTTAAACTATCTCCTACATTTCTGGCCACACATTATATTTTCGGTAAGGAATTTTTTTCTCGAAACTGAGTAGGATTTCGGGGGTATGTCTGTTGACCAAAAATGATTGTAATAGACCCCCGCAACCGAAAATAATTTTTTCAGAATTAATAAAAATTTTTTTTTTCGCCACAAAATTTAGGCATCCTGTCGATTTTTCTTAAAAATTCCTTTTTGATTTTTAATAAATTTATTTGACGTCCTACGGAAATTTTGTCTAATACTTTTTTGTAGGTATCCATGAGCACTAGTTCGGAAAAAAGTTTCATTGAAATATATTCGCTATTGTAGGAGTTATGGACGTTTGAAAATTGGACCACTTTTATGAGGTTTTTCGAATTTTACATGGTCAAGGAGCAACTTTTCGAATATTTTTGCGATTTGTACATATTCTACACTAAAATACGCGTTGTTTGCATTTTTGAACATTAAAATCGTCCAATCCGTTCAAAAGTTATGACGTTTTAAAGGTATGCATGAAATTTTAGGGAAGCATTTCTGGCCTCACATTAGATTTTCGGTAACGAATTTTTTTCTCGAAAATGCGTAGGATTCCGGGGGTATGTATAATGACCAAACATGATTGTAATTGACCTCTCTAGTTAAAAATAATTTTTCTAGAATGATTTGAAATATTTCAATTTCATCGAAAAATTTGTCCATCTACTACCTGTCGAATTTTCTTAAAAATTTGTTTTCGATTTTTGACTCGTAATCAGATTTAACACAGACACTTTCGACATCAATTTCGCGAACTATACAACGCGACCCTTGGCCCCGAGGGCGAAAACAACGACCGTCGAACGCAAAAAGCGTTGGCCGAATTGCGGCGAAATCGCGAAAAGTCCCGGTGGTTCCATCAGTATGCCGTCTCGTTCGTCATTAATTTTCTATTGTGTCCAGCCCCCGGGTACATTGGCCAGACGAACGTTTCTATTTATCTACAAGAGCGGCTAGGTGCTCGCAATGCTTTCGGTATTGTTAGGCGGCACACGCAACTCCGCTATCAACGTGATGTGAAAGCCGATTCGCGGCACGGACGTTCGATCAAATGAAAGGAAAAAGCGTGGACCAGGACCGATTCTATTGCATTCTCAGCGTCACGGGTCTTGCGGGGATGCAGCGGACTTCCTTCCTAGGAGAATTCGATTCTTCGTCGTGCCATTAACACCGACAGATCGGGCCGTCTGCGTACAGTTTCGCACTCGAGGAAAAGATATTCGACGACTTGTTCGTTTTCTTGCATTTCGAACGGAAACGCTGACTTCGTAACTCGCGGACACTCAGCGCTTTACAGTTGCTCGCGACAGTACAGAAATTGTAAACGAATCAAATTGCGCGTCGTGGACTCGAGTTTCGAAAATAATAGAGCAACTGGAGTTTCAAGAATCTCTGATATACGATGTAAATATTCACTGATGAAATTTATTCAAAAATTCTTGCAGTCTGTGATTTTCTCTAATAATGGACAAATTCATAAAAGGACAGCTCTTCGCGATTGGCAGTGACATGGAATACAAAGATGCACGATTGGATCCGTTGGAAATCCCTTTGAGGGGGGCATCGCGAATATAAATGTACAAAGACATATTCTTTGAACTAAAAAATACGTGAATTTTTTAATCAAACTACGTATATTCAACTCCGTGAATGCACACTGTGCTGTATATTCGCTTTTGTGAATGTAATCTGCTGTACATTCAAATAGTTGAATATATTTTCAGTTATATATTTATTTTTAAGGGTACATTCGCATCATTGCTTTAATGGAAATATCTCTGACAGATATTGTAGTTTAGCAGCGATACGTATTTATGTCAATTTGTTAGGCTGCAAATTGTGTTACGTTTGTGTGACAATTTTTATTCGTAAATAATTTGGTTATCTTGTTATCTGTAATATAGTGTCCCGTTCGTGTCATATTATTTGCCTTTCAAATTATCTGTTTTAAGGTTGAAAAATTGAAAATTTTACCATCTCCATTATCGTCAATTGTCTGCAAGAGATACCTATTTCGCGTAGAATTTAGCGTGCCTTCGAATTTATCTTGCGTGACCGTCAAAGAGTTAAAACAACAGAGTAAGAGATACTTAAATAACATAGGCTTTAAACCTAAAATGAGATTAATTTATATTTAGAAAAGTATCGTATTATAATTTGACGAAGTATGTGGCCTTTCAATGTCAAGAGATTCCCCACCCCCGCGAACGGATGATGCAATGTCGTAGTATTGCTCGTATACGCTGAAAAACTGTGATCATACTCTGACGCGAAACTGGTTATCTTGATAAAAAGGTTGTAAATTGCACTAATGTTTTCGACTTGATTTACAAGCTATCAGTCCTATACTGCAGAGTCACTTTTTAAATAATCTTCACGTCTGAAATACTGTTTTATAATTCAGTTACGAGACGATAAAGCACCCTAGTTTCCCAACATTTTTGTCAGCCTACGTATATTTAACTTCGTTTAATATATTTTCTCGCACGTATTGCATAATAAAGACGGTTATTAGATTATTAATAACATTCTCGTTGGAAAGTTTTAATGGCCGCGCGGAGGAAGGATGAGCGGAATTCGACTTATTGAATTTTAAAGAGCTTAATGCGGCATTATTACGTTAATAACGAGTGAGACCGATGGTGTCGCGTTACTTTTTGAGCGGAAGGAACTTTGGATTTGATAAAGAACCGTATTCCGTGCCTCGTTCCGATGTTAATGACTTATTAATGCTAACGATGCTCGTTAGGAGCCCAGTCCGTGGAAATTTCCCGTCCCGGCATTGTTTTATTCCTCGAACAGGGACAACTTCACCGTTTGGACAGCCAGTAATTCATCGTGTCTTGGCAAATTGGGTCGAGTTAGTTTGTTGGAATGTTGAAAAGACATTCCCGATGGGATTCGTTCTCGAAGGAGTGCCTGGGCGTCTGTGATGTTGCTCGTTTTCCGAAATACCTCGATGTACCGTGAAACTTGAAATTGTTACGTATAAAGTTACAGGTCTCCAAGATTTTCCAACGCTGTTACTCCTTCATCCTCGATTCTCGACGATTCTCTTCTCATTTTTTTCTACCGTCCTTTATCACGGTGGTCTCCTTTTTATTTATTTGTTCGAAGTCTAGCCTACGGAAATTTTACAGAAACAAATCGAGGGACAAGGTAACAAGAAAGCTGTTTTTATGACCCTCTATTTTGATTCCGAGACTATAAAATGTCGAATGGGGAGTTTAAGTTTACGAGGGTTGCATAATTAACTATCTCCCTTAATCCTGCTCTCGATGCTGTTTCGAAGTCTGTATTTTACGACACATAATCGGATGTAATTATGGACAGGTCAGTAATAATCTACATATGTAGCGAGAGACTTAATGAATTCGAAGCAGATAGGAAATCAGTAAACGAGTTTGCTTTTTGACATGTGTTACTGATTGGTTTTCCATATTCATGGCTGAATATATGTATTCGATACAACGCGAGCATAACTTGGTAAGTAAATTTAATGAAAACGTTCGTGCAAATGTTTATCTTGTCTAATATCGCTTCTACATTTTATTATTCCATAGAATAATAAATAGACAAATAAGAAGATTAATAGGCTCTTTAAAAAGTAATCATTTCAATTACTATTTTTATAGAACATGTGTCTTAAAATAAAATATTGAACGATTCGAGCAAAATGTAAGCCATTTAGCACCTCGATGATTGATTGCAACGAGATAGAAATCGAATGATTCGATCCTCAATCAAGGAAACAACTGCGTAAAGTTTTCCAGCGGATCGACTCGCTTTTAACGTTCCCCTGTGATAAATGGGCGTTGCTCCCGATTTATCGTGTCCTGTAATTAGCAATTCTCTGGACGCGCGTGTGTGTGCGCTCGCGTGCAATGTCTTATCGGCGCTGTCTTAATAACTGTTATAACAATCGTAAAGAGCAATCTATCTCGCGTGTATTTATCTCTGGGCTGTTCAGCGTCCCCGCATCGCGGTTATCGATCATTCCTATCGTTCTCTTTCACACACACACACACGCACGCACAAACTAGACTAATTAGTCTGATGATTTACGTGTAAATTAAAATATTTACACTCAGTACTTGTGAATTATGCTTTTATGTACAGGACGTGTTGCGCAATTAAAGCGTGACGCAGTTCATATTTCTTTGAAAATAGAAGAAAATTTTAATTGCTGCAACAAGACTTACACAATCGTCAGTTCCTTTGAAATCAGCATTTTCTCAGCGTTTACACGCTGTGTGAATTGTTCTGTTCCTACCATTCTCTCTGCAACAGAATTCACTGATTAATATTTGATATGGACCCTCTAGTCGCGCACTCGCATAAATCTCCATATTCACTTTGTAATAGGTTCTAGCTGGATATGTGTAATTCGTCGACTCGTATAAAATATATACGGAAAATAAAGCTATTGTACCGAGCCTTATAGACTCGGAATTCGAAGGGTTAAAAATTTGACGTATGGCTGACGATCGAGCGATCGTGTTTTCGATCGTTGTAGTCGCTTCGTACAGATGGGAGGGCGGTTTGGAAAGTTCAAAATGGGGCTGACTGAAATGATGGACTGTCCGGTGATCATTTTTCGATTGCATAGCAGTTGTGCCGTTTAAATGGCCGAACGGTTCGAAAGTTTGATGTACAGTCGACTCTCCAGCGATCATTTCTCGATTGCATTACAGTCGTATCGTTTACGTGGTTGCACGACGAAGTACATTGTTTAGTATTTTCGAAAAATCTGCAAGTAACTGATTCGTTCAATTTTTATTTTTATGACAAATTCCAATCGTTCCTTCTAGTTAGATTTTATCCCTTTAAATCAAAATGAAAATCGAAGGGGAACATTTATCGTTCTTTGTTAGCCTCTCGGCGGATGAATCAAACCAAAAAGTGGCGTACATTATCTATATCATTAATCCAGCCTTTGAGGCGTCCTGAGACAAAGAATCCCGGAATAATCGACGACCAAGGCATCATTATAAACCGTGCAAGCATTTCTGGTTCGGTGCTCCGTCTTCTTGATGGTTCTCCATCGATTATGTTGACTGTCGCTGCTTTGATCTCTCGTGGTTTCCGGTATCGTCGCCGTCGTTAGACACGGAATAATCACGGTCTTAAAAACGACACGTCCTTTCGTTTGAGGATTCGTCGCGTAATGGCCAGCGCCTTAAAGAAATTACTGCCGCGGCGTCCGCAAAGCGCGCGCGTGGAAGTTTATTAAACGAGCTTGGCACGAAAATGAGCGCCAAGGACGGCGAACAATTTCACCCAGAAAGATTAGTTCGCCGCGGCCGCTCTAATAATCCCATAATGTATCCTGAGAAAGGATCCTCGCGCAAAAGAAAAATCTACGTAATGGAGCGCCTTCCCTCTTTTGAAAATTCCCGCGATCCGGGCTCTTTCTAATAATTTATGGATTATCTTTCGACCTAATAGCCTGCCATTCCTTCCACCGCGCCCTGTCCCTCGCCACCATCTATTTTCATTCCCGGAAATCACTTGTGCCACGATCTACTTGCCAAACTCGTTAAGAGAAATTTCCGCGAGCTGCTTTTCCTTTGGAAGAACATGATTGGTAAACGTTATTTTCTAGCCTCAAAGGTTCGCTGCACAGGCCAGAAAATATTTTATAGAGTGACAGACTCCGCGATTGTTGTATCGTTATTAATAAATCGAGAGTTTTTAAATTTTTCTAGATCTCGTTCGAAAGCAAATTACGACGCGGGTATAATTTCCGAGACGCTGCCAGCTTCAGATTACGAAAGAACAGATTACTAAATCATCGTTCGCGGGAACGCGTAAAACGGGAAGGAAGAAAAATATACCAAGTAGGAAGCTCTATGTAGATGGTCAAAGCGTAGTTCCGATCCGGCTAAGTTCCAGCTAAGAGGATTGCAGAGCAAACTAACTCCGAACGAACTAACTTTATCGCAAAATTCACGTTTCTTTCGGCGCAAGTATGCTTAACCATTCTCTAATTTCAATTTGGGCCGCTTCGTTAAAGCTGTTTTAGGTCGATTAAAAAATTCATCCGTACGATCCCTCGTTCGTCCGACTTAGGGACAACGTGGCCTTCGAGAGATCTAGAAAATAAGAGAAACGCGCCTAATTTCGACGCTAACTCCGGTCGTGGAATTCTTCGATCCTGTTCATATTAATATTTTAACGAGAGCGTCAGGATAAAAAAAATTCTTGGACATTGTGCGTCGATAATTGAAACATTTATTTTATCGTTTGGCAATGTCGCGCGACGCGTTTCACGCTCGATGATTACCGGTGACGAGTGTCGTGGTTCGCGAAAAATATTTGTAACGAGTCGGTTTTTGAATGGGCAACGACGAGGGACGAGAACAATGACCACAATGACGACGTTTTTCCAATTAAGACCGCGCTCGCGTAAAAACAACACGCGGCGGACATCCGTGTAGATTGCTGTGATCCAACTAGCTGCTCCGGATCCGCGCACTGAAAATAGGTACTCGCTTCTTCTCGTCACGTGCCAGCTTAATACAGAAATCCCAGTTCCAATCAACGTTAAAACATTTTACGATAATAAACAAAGGTCGACGACGATAGATTTTACGGTAATTCCGCGGAATAAAATAATTCTGTTCGTTCCAGGCGATGAAACGTTCTAATTGAAACGATTCGCAAGCACACACAGCGTATAAGACGCGAATAACAATTCAAGGTAAAGCAACTTATAGAAAGTTGAATTATTATACAAAGTATCTCATTAAATCTTTTCATGGTGCCTCCAACGTATAATCTTTTCTAACAGTTTCATTGAAAAATGTAAGAAAAGAAGTCTGTTTTAGGTGCTTTCCACTCGACTGAACAGAAATGCTTTCCACTGTTGCCTCCGTTAGAGCACTTTCTTTTTACTTTCCGACCTATAAGGAATGTATTGTAGTCGAGGAAAATGTCGAAATTTATTCTCGGGAAATATACGTCTCGGGACTGTCTGATCGCGTTTTAACTGTTCAAAATAATATTTTTATCGATCGATCCTTGTCTGGAGGAAACTTTACATTGCGAGCAGCTTTTGTGCACATTCGCCGAGTAAAAATAAAGGTTTGAAATTGTTCCAACGAGTAAACGACACGGTTACGATATGGTCAAGGAAAAGGGGGTCGTAAGTGAGAATTGCGAACCAAACGACCCTCGTAAAACAACTTAACGCGTCGTTTGGGTTAGAGTCTGTCTAGTTTGCAGATTTAAAAAATTTACCAAATTATGTACTTTAACGTGTGCGGATGTTTAATTATGTGCACGTAACTTTATCTATAATGGTTCGCCAGCAGCAGCTTGTGGTAATTTCAGGTTACATATTTGCGTAATAATTGTAACAATTTGCGAGGCCAACAGTTGCAACAATCATTAATTACATTTACCGAATGTTCGTGATTTGAGTGATCATCTAGCACGTTTCTCGTACATAATTTAATTTTTGAAAAAATGTCAAGATCCATCGTTCGCGAGTGGTAGAACAAAAGTTCAATTTGAACTTCGTTCAATTATTTTTTAATATAAGTATCGGTGCACTTTGACAGAATTTTTTTCACATGCTCCATAGACGAGGACCGTATCTCGCGATTCACTATTATTAAATTCCATCGTTACGGTTACGCGGCGCGTCCACTTCCATGGTAAAACTAATATTAGTTTACACAGCAATAACTTCGGCCATGCTGGCCACGTTAACAAACACTTCGTGTTTGGATTTGAGTATTACTCAAACGATACACATATGGACCTTTCGTTCACCGAAATTTTATCCTTATGATTACTGATTTTCGTACCTTCGTAGTTGTTTACTCGACGCACAGGTGTTCCAAATATTCTGAAAAACTTTTTTACTTTGTTTCACAGTATTCCTAAATTACACGTCCAGCCGGAGAACTAATTTCTGGGCTTCGATGAAGGGTCGAGTCGGATAGAATTCGCGTAGAATCTCCCGACCTGTATTGATCAGCATCCCCGAATATCGCGCGAATGAAAAGGATCGCGCATAAGCAAGAGGCGTTCGCGAGCGATCCTGTAACGGTTACCAAATACCCATACGTGCCACACTCCGGGCACATATTTCGTGGCGCATATACACATCAGTTGGATTATCTCTATTTATTGTACGTGCAATCCCAAGCGCCGCTTCAGGAAATACCGAAAGAGGATTACCAGTCACACGGGCGAATGCATCCGTGGCTTCATTAATTCAGGGAGCACATCCTTCCGAAGCTGCACGCCGGGTTTTCCAGTCACTGCCGATCTAGCTGCATCCGATACCACGAGATTCTACCTGTGTGGAGGCAAACTGCACAGGTAGACGGAGGATAGTAAATACACATTACCATCCGTCGTGTTTCTATACTTTCCGTGCTCCGCCACTCGGCGATATTGAGACCTTTCGATCGGTTCGTGCTGTAGCTACTACCCCCCTAAGTGACGCGGCGCACGCCCGTCTAACTGACGCGTGATCATCCCCACCGCGTTGTCCAGGATCGTACGACGCTTACTCGATGATCCAGGTTCGTACATTCTTCTCTAGTTTTTTATAGCGTTAATATTTTTGGTATAATGAAAAATAGTTCCTTTTTCACGTAGACAGAATTCAGAATTAGTTTCGATCGAGAAGATTTGCAATTTATTTTGTACCATCCTCGAGAAACAAACTATTATTAACGGTTATCATACGCTACACGATAATCAGATGGACTTCTTCGTTTGCTGGCCAGGATAAAAACGGACAGGAATTTGTCAACGAAAAAATAGATCCATAAGAAACCGATGGAACTCTAATATCGAATTTCGTAATCGAATCCTACTGATCCCCGTATCGTGTACGATGTTAAGCCCGAAGCGAATCCTTCCAAAGGAAGAAACTAAAAATGCGAAAGAAACTCGCAGGAAGTCTCAATGAAAGAAACTCCGACGAAAATGTGTGGGAGGACCAAGAGAAAAGAAACATAAATGAGCACCGGAAAATCAGAGATTTTGCGGAAGCTTTCGAGAAATTAAATTCCAGTTATCTTCGTCGGAGAATATCTAATAGTTTCGAATTCGATATTTTCGTTTATCGTTTTCTTGGCATTTCAACAATATTATGAAGCGTTTCGTGTATCGTTACGGGTCTCATTTTATTAATCAATACAATATTGCAATACAGCGACGTTGTTGCACGTTTTTTTGCCTGTAACTTCATTACCAATTAGTACCGTTATCGATAGTATCGATCATTAATTGATAAACGTTGTTATAACGAAAACTCGAGACAAAGGGAGGCATAAATAGATTAAATAACGAATGCCCCGATTACTATTGAATATTTTACGGTCCATTATAACTAAACGCCATACATCTAATACCAGTGAATACCGAATATAATTTGCAGGTATTTCCAGATAACCTCAACGTTGATGACTTTGGTCCAGAACGGCAAACTGTATTATTGAATTTAATTCAGTGTCTATTAATTATACCGCAGCAATTAGAAAATAAAGATAAAAAGAACGGGTGATAATTTTTGTCGACGCTAATCTAACCGGAAGACATAAACGCGGAAACCTGGCGTTCGAATATTTGTGGCTGTGCCCGTCGGGCTGACCATAAGTGCAAATATGTGTAGTCATGGTAGTTCGTGTTTACACCATCGGATTCGTGTTCGTGATACGCGTACATTCGCGTTCGTTCTGTGCCCGCGCACCGCAGAAACCGTATATATTCGACAGGTGGATGTACAGCAAGTTGCAGCGCACCGAGCTTTCTCGATAATCTTGTTTATTTTCCGGCATGCACTGGCCAGTCCCAGCGAATACATACAGACGTAACTTCGAGAACCGGATTCGAGCAAAGCTACCGCGGAAAGGGCCAGAGACCGTGCAGCAGCGCACCACGGACACCGTGCCCTATTCACCCTTCGCCCGTTAATTTCGGTCAACGTATACCGATTCAATAATTTCGCCTTCGCGGCTCGCGAAATTTATGGTTGCTCGCGATTTATCAACTTCCGTCAGGCTTACGGGCTTGTTACGGCCAGTGTTTTCGAGGCGATAACGATGATTTATCGCCGATACAAAGACAGTGGGCGTAATATTGAAAGTTACGAGACCGTCGACGCTCTTCCACGGTCACGGCACCTTTCAACCGATAAAAATAAATCGATAACTGCCCTTTCGAGGATCTTTCTCGGGTCAACGGATGGACTTCATGTAAAATCCTAAGTATCACGTACTTGTCACAAATTTATTTGCGAGTACAGTGGTACTGTTCTATGAAATAATTGGGAGATACATTATAAAATTCTTGTTTTTAACTGACTTTCCATGAATTTTCTCGGCTACATCGATACTCTAACGTGATTTAAAACAGTCTGAGACTATATAGGTATTCCTGGCCAACAAAACTTCCTTGGTCGTAACCATAAACCAGTTCTTATAAAATTTGAAAAGACTGCTAGTTCGCGTTCAGGGTAGGCACTCGAGATAAAATTCGGGTTAGCGGTCCATTATCTGCTTCCTCACTCGCGGGAAGTACGATCGTAAACCTTGACCGTCGAGAGTCGGTAGAATTGACCATTCTTTACTTAAAAATTCTACGGCGTCCGCGCGTTTTTTCGATGGGCGTCGTTCGTCTTTTCGAAGAAAAATTAACCTCTCTCCGCGAGGGAAGAAAATTTACCACAACGATGGCCCTGTATTCGTAGCACCGCGGTCGCGCGCAGTATAAATTGAAGGATTAGTTGCCATGCAAAGGTTAGGTACAGTTACGCGCTGCTGTCAACCTAATCCAGAAATTAGTGAACGAAAGTTTAATACGGGACGCTGAGCGAAATTCGAATGAGTTTCGCCTGCGGAGTTATGACAAACCAAAATTGTAAGTTACTTAAAATATTAATAGATTTTGTTCTAGGACCGGTAACCCGTGAAATTACGCTGAAACTAAATATTTATCATTTAATAATGTAGAGATAAAGAGAGAAATAATGGAATATCGAAGAATGGGGCTCCGCTATCGGTAGTTTTCTAGAAAAGAAGGAAAACTTAAAAAAAACATATTTATTGGTATCGAACAAAAGACGACGTTTCGGCCATTTGTATTACGGTCTTCTTCGGGTCAAGCCATAAATCTTCTTTTGTTCGATTCCGACGAATACATTTTTATTTATTGCCACGAAGCCCAAAGTTTCCTTTTTCTCTTAAAGTATTCGGATTTCTCGATCGTCGTGACTTATGCCTCGTAATTTATGATAAACTCTTTAAATTAATATCGAACACGCGTACTGGCTGGAATTTTTATTTAGAGGGGAAGAGATTAAATTGTTCCCCTCCTCCAACTAATTCGCGCGATCAATTTTAGAGTAAAAAAACGTTCCACGAAGCATCGCATAGCTGTGCGTGCGAATCGCGCGATATCTTGGGAAGAATTTTAACGATATCCCATAAATCGGAGAGGCGGGTGCGATCTCGTCTGGGGAATTTCACGTTGTTTTTTTCCCCGTCGCCTCGGAATTCCACGGATCATCCTTAGCGGATCCGGTTGGCACTCATCGAGGAGAAATGGCAGTCGTATCGTCGTATCGACGTCGACCAGTACAAAGGGAGGAACGCGAAAAAGCGACGGGATGGCGCGAAGACGTATAATTGCCGGGAGATTGAAAATTCCGTGGCGGCTTCGTGCCCCGATAAATCCAGCCACGCTGTGAAAATGTCGGTCCGAGCGTTCGATCCACGAGCGAAAACGATCGTCGATCCTCTCGGTTCCTTCCGCCTACGCCTCGACACACGACCGATCCTCCGAGACTAACAAGGCAAATTTTCCCTTTCTCAGCCGCCATTCTTCTTCTTTCGCTGCTCGAGATATCCTTCCGTCGCGGATACCTCGATCTGATCACGAACATCCTGCGTGAGAATTCGGTTGTATAAATTATATCGTGTTCGAATCTTATCTGAAATGGTTACAGAATCGCGGAAAATTTGTCTCGCCCGGTACGATGTTAATGGTACTTTCTTCTCAAATTAATTACATTTTACGTTGCATCTGGAGTAGATGAAATTCTTAAAAATAAAGGTAACATACGTGGATAGCTCTACTCTGTTATTGTTACATCATATTCTAAATTATAATGTTAGGCAACTGATTCAACGTTGAGTTATTTGAGGAATGTCTCCGTAATAGGAACACAGTCTAAAAGAACAGCGTTCCAACTAATATCGAGTTTGCTAAGGCGAACGATAACGTTGGTATTCAGCCGAAAGTAGAAGGAATGTGGCATAGAAGAATAGAGACGTTGAGACTGACCCCGAGACCGTTCGTAAAAGCTCTGTCGTCGTGGATCGGGAGTTTCGAGAGCCGAAATTCGCGAATTTCGTTACATCTCTAACGTCTTTGAACGTTGGACGTCGAAACTTCGTTTGCCAGATGCGATTATCGGAAACACTGGCTGCGATACGTCGAGGGACGGAGGAAGGGAAGATATCGAAATCACGAAAACAGTTTTCATCGCGTGCACGGACAATAACACAGATTCTTCTCGCGTATTTACACGCGTTTCCACGTACGTTTGAAAGCAAACGAAACTTATCTTATCTCCGACTAGACTAACATTATCGTCTGTACAGAACGAAATCGTGAGGAATTTCTCGCTAGAAGCAGGTATTTAAACGTCACCGAGACAAAGCGCGAAATTAATTAATTGATTAGCCTTGAAAACGTTTAATTGGATAATTGCACGGTATCTCGTTTAATTTCACGATGTAGGACGGTAGTTTTAATTACATATTTAAACGAACGTCCGCGTCAGACTTGCAGCTCGTGCCTAAATCAAGCGTCCTCGGTCGAATTCCCTTTCCGTCTTCTGTTTTCCGTGAAAGCAAATTAAACTTTTACCAAACTCCTTGTCCCTTTTTGTTCCCTATCGCGGGGCAACTCTAGCTACTTACGAAATTCCGAGACGTCCGTGTTTCGAACGCGAAGGAAGTCTCTGAGCGACGTTCGCGATGTCAAAGAAATCTGTCTTCTCGCCCATAAAATGCATTCTCGTGCGATGACAACATTTTCTAACAATTTTAATCGCTAAATTGAATTTCATTTTTAGAATTCGTATCGAACTACGCTACGACGACGATATAAAAAGTATAACTGCAATAGCAGCGAGCAAGGAGCTTTTGACGTTTCTGAAACTCCTATCGTCGTCCGTAAATCTTGGTCGCTTTGTGCCCCCGACCGCGTCGTTATCGTCGCCGCTATCACTTTCGTTCGAAAGTTTTAATATATCGGGGGCTATCGTGACGGAATCGAGTGAAAAATGTGCATCCCCGGGTATTGTTCGCTTCTCCTAGCGTCGTAAATATCGATTACGTGCCAACGGGGATCGGAAAATTATCCGAACGCGATTCGCAAATGGAATTTCAGAATTTTTTAAAGCACCGAAAAGCGAGCCTTTCGCCGAGAAATACGTATCGAATTTGGAAAAATCTACTTCCTAAACGTTACGAGTTCTCTCCCCCGTTCCACGGTAACGGAAAAGTGAAATCTTTTCATCGCGAATAATCGAATTTCCCGTGGCAGTGCGGAAAGACGCGAGTCGCTCGAAAGCAAAATCTCCGATTCTGGGCGTTTCGAGGAAAATCTTTCCCGGGATCAGATTAAAACCGATCTCGTTGCACATTCGAACAATGAAGGGAATTTTAATCGTATCGGCGGATTAATGCATCGCGAACGGGGGGATGCACCTTCACGCGTTTTCTTCTCGTCGAGCTGCGACTTCTGCTTTTCCGCGAATTTCTTTCTGTTGCATTTTTCAGTGCCTCGTACATTCTGTGTGACTTCGCGTGAAATTAGCTATGCTGCTTGGGGAAGACTAGCGCGCCTCGCCTCCTCGGGCGTCAGCACGTTTCTCCACCCCCTCGCGTTCCTGTCCGCCATTTTTGTTCATTTTGGCGGAACGCACGAAACCGTGACTCGTTCTAAAAAGGTGACGACCAGAGACGGTCGAATTAGTATCATCCACTTGCCTCGTTCTTTGTAAATTGTTAATCGTCCCAAGGGCTGTTTAACCCATTCGAAACCACAATGGCTGCTAATAATTATTAGGTTATGAATATTCTGCGTTCAAGTGAGCGCGACGGCAGGGTGTAAATGGTAATTAGAGGACGCTAATGACTGCGGAGCATAATAATTCAAATAAACTACATCGTCTCCGCTTGCATTAACCGGCCGCGGATCTAGGAGGGAAAAATATTTTGAACCCCCTTTCGCACGATTTCAAATTTATTTTTAAGAATGAGAATGCTTTTGAGGAACCTCGTCCAGAATAATATGAATTTGTAGGAATGAAGCTCCCGGGATACTGTAATAGTAAAAAGAAAATAAAACGAACGATGCATTTTTATTTTTTCATTTTTAACGACCCTTGGACGATCGTTTTCATCGCCCTCCCTCGTTCCTAGCGTCGAAAGCTTATTATTCAACGATACAGAATCGCTTCATCGTAAAACATTGATGCGCACTTGGATCTATTCCGGTCCCGCGACGATCATCCCCGATGAACAGTGCCGCTTAATTAAGTGCGCAATTTGCGTATCGCGGGAGACAGAAATGTTCGAATCTACGAGTCCGCCGATACCCGTTTT
The DNA here is from genome assembly GCF_051014445.1 of Colletes latitarsis. Classification (NCBI taxonomy): domain Eukaryota; kingdom Metazoa; phylum Arthropoda; class Insecta; order Hymenoptera; family Colletidae; genus Colletes; species Colletes latitarsis. The sequence goes on from NC_135134.1 coordinate 49,297,847, forward strand.
GACATTATTTAGTAGGTGCGTACGTTTGCATAAGCTGGGGCATTGTTTGTTTCGCGGAAACGATAATTCGATCCGTCGCCCCCGGTCCGCGCCTTTTCTCCCTTTATCGCTGTCATCGAATAAAATTTAAACTGCCCCGTTAAGAGATCTTAATGGATCCTAAATGTATGGAATCGTTGATTACGTCGGTAATGAAATGATTTGTAATCGTGGCGCATCAAGTTCGGAATTAACATGGACATTTGAATTGTTAATGGTGTGCAATAATCAAATTCCCTCCTCGCTCGATACTAGGATCCACGCCGACAATAGATTTAACATCAACTTCGACGAGGGAAATATACAATGAAGTCTCTCGACGGATCGTTCGAAAATTGATCGATTTGTCGCGTTTATTGTTCCCGGTGTTCGTTAATTAAATTACGCAGAAATCGTCGCGATAGAATCTATTTTGCGTTTGTAACGTCGCGGCCCTGTTGTACTTTATTTACAGTATTTTTCAAACGTACAGAATTTAGGGAACAACGGAACGAACAACGTTATTTGTATAATAATTAAAAGGTTAATCGTTAGACGGGAAACTGATTGAATGAAATTGTAAAATCGAAAATTATTAACGGCTACTTCGTCGTCTGCACGCCACGGTCGCTTAATATTTTAACAGATGGATGGGTTGCAATGAAACCGGGCGTTAATTTCGTAATCGGGAACGTCGCGTTCAAATCACTTCGTTGCCTGATATTCTGAATTAATAACCGTTGACACGAGCCGTTCATTTATCACTCTGTTCGCTTTTGACGGAATTAGTACAAAAAACACTGTCGGTTTTAACGGATCGAACTTCGTAATCGAAAGTATGTATTTTTGGGACGCGCACATCAACGATTTCGAACAGTGATTTTTAAAAAATTAAAGTTGAATGCAATGTTTCGAAATGTGAAATTTATATTTCTATATTAAAACCAGAACGAATCGAACTCGTTTGAAGTCGAGGAGTCAATCGAACGGGGCAAATTCATTGAAAATCATCGAACGTTAATCGTCGGAAATAAATGCAACTACGTACCCGTGGCAATCGGCGCTTTCGAGAAGCCAAGGGGGCGTCAGAGCTGCGGGCGCAATATCTAATTAACGCCGAGACTTAATTAAGTATTCACACCGATCACGGCTGACGAAGCAGTGCATCGTGTTTCCACGCGTTCCCGATTCTATACAATATCTCTCTATCTCGAGCGTGGTTCCATTATCAGTAATCGTCGAACTGATAAGCTGTAAGCAGTTTCCAGTCGGCCGCTTTGGAATTCACCAAGCGTGATATCGATTACGTTTTAGCAATCGTTCCCCTCCCTTTGTTTTACCCCGTTTCTAACTAACGTTTGTCATTTCCTACCGTCTTCGACCTTTTCTATCGGCCATTTCCGGTCTGCTGGCAAAGTCTTTCCACGATCGCGATCCTCGAAAAGCACAAATGACGTTTAGTACGCGTTCTCTTCGTTTCTCGCGAAAAGGTTCGCTATTCGAGGCAGGTACCGCGGATACGGCATTCCGATTTTTCGAAAATCGAGATCATGGACGCGTCGCGTGGAATATTTACGCGAGAGGGGATGTTCGTAAGGCGCGAAATCCGCTCAGGTAAGTTGTTACAGGTGCGTGTTTAGCTTGTTCGATCGGGGTCAGGCGAAAGGACTCGAGCGCGTGAAACTTAGAAGCGCTCGAAGAAGGAAAACTTAGAAAGAGGGGCTGGTTGCATGTCACAGTCTAGTTTGTCCAGACGCGTACTATCGGTTAACCATTCGTCTTGGCCGGGCGTAGTCCACTGCAGTCTTCCACGATGCTACCACCCTCCGTAGGAAGCTTTGTTCCCCGCGAGGAAGACCGACAACATTCCTGCGCCGTTTTCACGCCATTGCACCGACGACCGAGGCAAACCCTCTGCGGACCCGCCGAGAAATTCGATTCTTAAGAGGTGTCTCCGCTCTGGATCATCCCCTTCGCATTTTCCGAGAAACTTTGCCGGGTAATGTCACTCTTCGTCGCGTATCGTGTTACGAATCCTCTTCATTTATTTTTCAACGTCTCTATTAATCGAAAAGGAGAAATGTACGAGAAAGAAGTATATCGATCTTTGGGTAAATAGAAAGATGGATAGACGGCAAGTTCAACTTTCGGTTAAAACAAATTCACCAAAATCGAGAAGTCGAGTAACGTAAACAGACTCTAAGAGAAGGCAGTAACGCAATGCATTAAACTTCTCGAAACGTTAGCATAACGTTCCACGGAGTGATCTTAAGCTAGAATAAGCACCGTCTTTCCTCCGTAATATTATTATTCCTTAATCCTTGATCGTTAATGCAATTACCGGAACAATGTCGATTACATTTTTCTACGTTATTCGTAGAACTTTGGAACGGCTGCCAGGAACATCGGAACACCGTTAAACACGAAACAACCTTAAACGATATTTCCATTTTATTCTGGATTCCAACGCTGCTCGTAAAATATTATTTAATCGTGAAAATATTCTCTCACCTTGAAATATTTATCGCCGGACAATAGACGCCCCGCGTTGGGAGTCGAACAAATTGGGGGAAGGTTTTGAAACAAAAATTCGAAGTAAACTTCGCGGAGGAGGTTTTTAAGCAGCCCATTACTATCGCTAACGTAAATTACGGACGGTGTACACGGCCAGTTCGCTTATCGTATCCGATCCTCGGAAATGAAAGGTACACCCTCGTCGCCTGTGCCCTCGCTCGCGCGATCTCTCTGTCGATATTTAATGAATTTTCTCCGGGCAAACAGCGACGGAGAATTGAAAAATTACCAGGACCTCGGGAAAATGGAAAAGCAGATACCGGGGCCGCGGAGACGGTGAAAATTCATCGGACGGGTTCGTGCTCCGGCGTCGCCCGGGCAAATCTCTTATCCGATACAATGTTTTCTTCCGATTTCCGGCACGTCCGCCTCGTCAATGGCGGTGATCGAACGCGACCAGACGATAGAAGCTTTTTTTCAGACCGTAGAATGCTGGAAGTTTCGTTTGAATTAGCACCGGGGGACACGGGGCACGGTAATTTCGTCCAAAGTATCGCGATTTTTCTCCCTTAAAGAGTCACAAAGTTATCGCCGTCGCTTCCGGAAACCACTGGCTAGGAGCTTCGGCGTTATCTGCGACACGCGACCCGCACTGACTCGGATTACCAGTGAAATATCGAAGGCGAAACGTAAAATTTCTACTCTCGAGGCTCTATACCTTACCATGGAAATTATTCCAATCGCGATAACAGCGTTTCAGAATTAAAAGTTATTATATTTTGTACGGAACAGTTGTTCGAGGTATTCGATTAAAATATTCTTCTTCCAAGGATCGATGTAACGCAGGAAGTTTTCGAGAAACGGTCCATCGAAGTGTTCGTCGGTGAATTTCAATTCCGGCGCCCGTATAAAACGGCGTATCGCTCTGTATTGCTTTAATTAGGCGCACATTTTTCCGCGGAGCGTAAAATATTCACGCCGGAGCCTCGGATTTCCTCTCCTTATTGCGCGCCGCCAAGATGAAAGTGAAATAACGCCGCGCATAAATAAGTGAAACTCGAGCAACGAGAAGCTCCTGATGTTTTTAAGTATTCCGGTGTTTTCAGCGAACCAGTCAGTCCTCTCTTTATTAAATGTAGTTCTGAAAGCGAGTCCAGAGAGATATTTCGTGCATTCTTAACGAGGATAATGAAGCTTTCAGGAAACAACGCCGAAGAATAGTATTTAAACGAAGTAAAGCACGAACAACCGGGGGGAGGCAGATCATTTTACATTTAGAAATGAACCGAAAACGTCGAATAAAATTTATTCCCACGAGGGTTCTCTCCTGGCTTTTATACCCTAATTCATTAAAAGAAACCGTGGTCCTCCGCTCGATAATAAAATGGGGGTTAGTTTCGAGTAATAACTACGGTGGTTCTTCGACGGATACCATTTAATTAAAACAGTATTTGATTTCCAATTGCCTCTTGTCGTTTTACTCGGAAAGTATACGTGCATTTCAATTATTTTGTAGATAATTACTTTCACGACGGAGGTTTCCCGTTTCCTAAATTCTAATAAAAAAATTCTCGGTAGTATCTGTGAATACGTTCTTCGGTTTTATTTTAATTCGACAGAATGGAATTCCGTGCCGTAAATTTGATTTCTAAAAGCAAGGAATAATCGACAAGATACGAAAATACTCGGGACGATAAAATCTGAGTCCCGCCGTGCCGCAGAAGCTGCTTTCGTCGTTCGGTAGTCGCGAAAGGAATCCTTCGAGTGCTTTGCGGCACCAGCAGCGGCTATCGATCAATCCGCATTTCTATTCCGGCTTAACGCAGAGGAACGAAGAGCTGAATACGAGGAGCGAAAAGGCGCTGCACCGTGAATACCAAATAGGTTTTTGGTTACATTTCGCGGCCTGGTACACTGACCTTTTCTCTTTCCTTTCCGATAGCCCCGATTCTCCACCGCAGAATCCCTCGTTCCGCTGTAGATTTTGTCTAACGAAAACTCCACGTACAAACACCGCTCCCTCTGTCGTTTTATCGCGCGTACGTTTCCGCTTAAAGGCGTCGTCGAGTCCGGAAAATAAAAAAAAATCGAAACGCGTTTTTAGAGATTTGAAAAAAATATACTATTCGAGACGTCGCTTGGATTGTTTGGTAAAGTTAAAATTGTAAAACATTCTTGCAACGTTGTAATTTTGAGGGTAAATTAAAAAATTGCATTTGAATGTAAGCACGGAGATGAGAGCTTGCAAGGACGGGTCAGAAACGATCCTTTTGCGTTACGATTGCAATTTCGTCGCTGGTGTAATAAAATTTCGGATGACAGGATCTCGTCGATACATCATCAGGCGCTTTTGCAAACAAGCTGCGACGCGGAATACAATATAGCCACGAGAGACTACGACAAAGCAACCGAACTCCGCGCGGTTTGGTCTTCGATGTTCCAAAGGATTCCGCGAGCGTTTCTGGTCGTCAAAGCGAAGTGGCTGGCGCTGTACTTAGGTACATTGCACACTTTACTCGAAATTGGATCTTAGAAGCGGCGTATAACCAAGAGGGATCTTCAGTGTAATCCTCGAGTTGGTTCCGGGCTGGCGTCTTCGCGACGTCGCGCCACTTTGGAATCAAATTCGACGACCCCGTCGCATAATTGGACGAAACTGTCGAAAACCACTCGATAGACACGAAGCAAAGTTGCGCACAGTTTCGACTTGCGCGCGTCTTTTTGCTCCTCGTGCTTTCGTCCACCAAAAATTTTATCAAAACCATCGATAATCGACTGATTTGACGATTTCAGTAGATTATAAATACTCATAGAAGACTCACGTTCTCTTATTTTCTCCATACAATAAAATAAGTGCACACAGAAGTTGGAAATTGTCACTGACGCTTCGTATTTTCATACGTGAGAATCAAGATTCGATGTTTACCGTCAAATTTCGTATATTTTTCTCTAAATCGTGGCAGAGAATCCATCATTCGTTTCTTGCGTTGGTGTTCGCGTTCCCAATTTGTCATTTACCTTCGTTCAAAGTCTCGAGGAACTTCGCCATCGTCGTTTTCTCGCACACCGTTTGTAAATGACCTGCATAGCGGGCCGGAGTCGAGTTTCGCAGAAGAAAGTGAAGGAGAAAAGCAGGGAAAACTGCAATTTATTAGAAGATCCCGTGAATAAATGATTCTGGCCATCGACGCGAGAAAAGGGGAACCGTCAAAGAGACAAATGGGGTGAGAAGGGACAAGGAAAAACGCTGGGAAGGTTGAACGTGACGTTTCGGAAGGTTTTCTACGCGGCAATTAAGCACATGTTCTATCTTCGTTCGTCCACGGTGGTTTCTTTTCGATATCTGCAATTTTTGTAGTTTCTTCGAGCGGCGCTCGACAAAACGCGTGATTGAACTGTCGAGAGGCTGCAGGGCGACTTCGATCCGTATTACGAGTCATCCTCGAGCCCCGGGAACCCCTGAAATTCAGTCCTTGTAACTCCCCGTGGAAACACGTTGAAAGATTAAAAATATAATTCGTCCAGCTGGTAGGAATTATCGATGACTCTGCTTTGATATTTCAACGATACATCGTCTGATAAGTAGAATGAGACGTTATTCTGTCAGACGAGTCCGATAGCACGCTTCACACTCGATTAGAAACACGTAGTACGAGCACGGTTTGGTCAGACAAGTAGAATGTGACAGTACGTGGTCATAATTTTTTAATACATCATAAACTACTACTGGCCTGACCAATTAGAGTATAATCTACTTCCTAGAAACCTCCCTGTGTTATTTATAGCATATTTTGTACAAACATTGAAAATGTAAAATTCGTCCATTCGCTTTTTTGCTATATTTGTAAGAATTACGAATACCAGGTACGAAATCGCCTTTCAGGACGTCTGTCGCGTCCATGACGGCGAAGTATTTCGATCGTGGGTTGCAAATAGAACCTGGTACAATGTAGACAAAGGTGTGACGCGTGTCCGCCGATCCGTTGAAATCGAACAAAGTCGATGGACGACGCGTGGGTGAACCGGTGTCAACGGTGGCTCGCGGATACGTGGCACTGTTGTCCGCCGCTAAATAGCAAGACTAAGGGGCCATAAAACCGGGGCAGTGCTTTCACGAGGGCCTCGTTAAAAGCTCAGGAAATGCACTAAAACGTGCCACGGTCGTAGCCGCGTCGAGGCGCTCCGAGTTACCGTTTAAAGAGCTTTATTGCGGAAAAAACGCGAGGCACGACGCGGCCGTGTGTGCAGCCCTTAATGGTCGCGTCGGAGAATCGGCGCATCGAGCAGAAGAGACGCGAATGGAAAAAGGAAAAAACGTCTCCGGAGTGCCCGACACGGCGAAGAAACGATTACCGTGTCGGATCGACGGGGGAAAACTGGAGCCACGAGTCCGGAAATCGCGATCCCGATGCACTTTAATCCGGATTAATTCAGACGTTAAGCTTATTTATCTCAGCTAGCAAATTTTCTTACGCTCGAACAGACAATGGGGCATTCTAGTCGACGTATAGATTGTTTAGGAAAATAATTTTGAGGTCACAGGGAAACGCAACCGAGAAAAATCGAACGAGGATGCTCCCAGAGTCCGGGGATTCGAGCGAGCCCGATTTGCTACCGGCGTGCTTGAAATTAACCTTATCGGGCAGGCAAGGGCGTGGAGCGATTATCGGCGAGAACGGAGGGCGACAGTAAGCTCCGAAACCCCTTTCGCTTTGCAAACGACTGAGTTCGAGGTGAAGTGAAAAGTAATCAGCTTTTCCGGATCGGTAGCGGAGCCCATCGCGCGCTGGATCCGCTCGAATCGCTAGTCGGCCGAAACGAAGCGTGCCGGAAGCGAGAATTCTTTCTCTCGATGGACCATACCAACCGAAATTGAACAACTTTGTAAATAACGCGTTAGATTTCATCGAGAGCTCGGACGAGCTTTTTTTCGAAACAGCTGAACGCTGGTATTTCGTTGCATTTGAATTTTGAAAGACAGTGACGCTAGAACAGGGTGCTCGAGACGAAGAAAACAAATTTTTTTTTGATAATTATGAAACAAATTTTGGGATTTTAATTATGGGATAATTGTTAAAATCGACCGTGTTCCTAAAAGTCCGCTCCAAAAAGTGCCCGATTTCGCGTGGAGTGACCCCGTCCATAGATTCCCGGAAGTGTCTCGAGCCTCCGCCGCGTTTCTTTCCGTCTTCCGTTTTAACGAGCACTCGGGCTCGCGTGCTTCGTCCCAGGTAAGGGGAGGCTTCACGCGATCCAGAGATCATTAAACCTTTACAACACACTCTGCGAGTAATTAGCCCGACGAACGCTATCTGTGAATGGGTAAACAGCCGGTACCGCGACTGTTGCCGATGCGAGCGGAATTCGCGATCAAACGGATGTTGTGGTGGTAGTGATTTATCAGAAGGTACGTGCACGCCGCCGAGGAAACCTCTAAATTGAAACGTATACGAGTCGACGTCCGACGGATCGGGTTCTTCCCCTATAAGACACGAGCGTTCGCAATTCCTCGGATTTGCGTTTCGAAACACTATTTATGTCGACTCTTGCCCCTGCTTTCGGTTGGAAAAGCTTGGAAAATGGTTCTAACAATGTATTTTCAAATTACCAATAGATGTTCTGGAAACAGATATCTTTAACTCATTTCAGAGAAGCTACACTGTTCAAAAATTTTAAAGTATGGCCATGATAGTCGTAGTTTGGTTCACTGTGCCTCCCACGCACTTGGCAACGAGATGTCGGAGCGCTCTAGGCGCCGATGGCCAGACTCTGATTATATGGTCTCTATCAACAGTGGGAGTATCTCGCCACAGATTTCCACGTTTACCTTTCTCCACCATTTGCTGCCAACCCGAAGACACGATGTTATAAACGCGGTGCGTTTCATCCGAGAAGTATCTAGTATTTATCGAAATTTTCTTTCAGAATTTACCGGTTAAATAATTGCTTCGACCGTCCCGTTAATAAGGAAACTTCGATGATGAAAGTAACTCTGAAAGTGCAACAATAATTTGTATTCTCCCGACGCTTTCGTTGGCTACGAGAGATATTACAACGATCTATTGATTTATTTTCCCCGGGAAGTGCAACCGCGGGGGCACCGGCGCGTGGACGGTCGTAGCATGTGTCGCGAAACTTCTAACTTATGGTAAAACACCTATGTTTATGTATGGCAAGAAAAGAACAGCGCGGCCAGCTGTCGCGAATCACGTCGTGCGGGTGACAAATTTGAAGCGCACACAGTGTTTACGACAGTCTTGTTGGAAATTACTTTCACGGAACTTGTATCGAAAATGGTTTCGAGGTTTTAAAAGCATCCACGTGACCAACAGACACCGGACAAACTTTGCCACTGTTATTAAAAAATATTCCTCGAACACCTTTCGAACTAACTCGATCGAATTTCTCTTGGCTCTCGAGGTTAATATAATAGAAAAAGGACGCGAGGACACGTATCTCTGGGTCTGCTTAACTCGAGGACTGCACTCCATCGGGTTTAATACTACTTGCGATACACTTTATCCCATCGCTAGAGGGGGAACCGTCGCGTCGCGTTGGTTTTAGCCTCCTTCCAAACGTAACCGGGCAAAAAGCGTCCGTAACTTTTTCGGAGTAACCCTTTAACGAGTTAACGACCACGCCGCCGGAATTATTAGTGGCACTCGACTTAATGCTGCTCGTGAAATCCGGGCCTCGACTCTCGTTAGTTTTGCCGCGCTTAATTGCTGGGTAGCGAGCCTTGGATATTTTCGCCTTGGCCACCGATGCTCGTAACGCGACGTTCCGGCGCGATGCGCGGAAATCGCGCGTTCGGCTCTCTTCTGCTATTTATTTACCTTTCCCCTTTCCCTGGCTCGCCCCAATTTATCGCACAATGCACCATCGTCTTCAGTTTCTTTCCACAGCGTCCACGAAATAACCAAATATCGATATTCATCGTCTCAAATACCACGTCATCGAATTTCAAGGGATTTTAAGGGAAAGGAATTTTTTCTAAGTTCGTAGTGTCTAGAATGCGACAAAATTAGAGGAACAAACCATCCCGACGGGCGCGACGTGCTCGATCATCGTCGTTATTTATCTCCCGGTAGTTTCTCCCCGCGTTTGCCTCTCTAACTCCTACTTGCTCTAACGAATCTCCAACAAGCAAGAAAGTAACTAAAAAAATATATGGCAATGCCTAATCCATCATCAATTTGTCAGCCATTCGTCATCGTATTATGGTTTTGACAGAGGCAGAAACTTCGACACGAAATATGGGTCACATTCTATCGTGTATGCCCAACCGATGAAAATCCGATGCATCATAATTGCATCGCTCTGTCGAGAGTGCACTCGCGATGCAAACCGAGAGAATGAATTGAACGATCGCTGTCGTTCTGCTTCTCTTCCAAAATTAAAGAACCTTTACAGTAATATTCTCGACTTTGTTAAAAATTCAATTTAGAAACGTTCCCTTAATAATCGCGAGCAGTGGTTGGTATTAAGGAGAATCGTTTTCCCCCGTTTCGGACCGAGACCGCATCTCGTCGCCAATGCAAGTTTGTCGCGCCATGATGCGCGAACAGAGAACACGATCGTTCAGGCCGAAACAATCGTTCCCGGAGGCAAAACGACACAGAGTTTGATGAACGAATAAATTACGGGCGCCGTATGAACGCGCCCGGACGCGAGCGCAGTCTGATTGTATTCCACGGGGGAAACTTGCGCGAGTCCGTTGTGTTTGGTTGTGCATCGTGCGCAACGCACAGATGGTGCAATTCAGGAAAACGTCCAGAGTAAATTACCGCGGCTCGGTTTTCAGCGATAAATCACGTCCGGGCGCATTACGACCAGCCAACTGATTCCGCCTTAGCGAATAATTTACGGTGACCGTCTTCGACTCGAACCGGAAACGAGCCACAAATTCACATTCAGATTCCCCGGAATCAACATTTTACCCGGGACCCCTTCCTTTCCAAATATTTCCTATTCAACTTTGTCCGCGTCGAGAATCTATCGTTTGCTCATTGTTAAGGATCTGTGTAATCGTTAATAGCGATGTACTTTCTTCGAAATTATATTTTTAAAATGAATTTGATTAAAGTTTAAATATTTATTAGCGAAGTTTTGTAACTTCTTGTTTAGCCCTCGAATAGCCTGGGTAAAAAATAAAATTCAATGGGAAATTAATAATAGTATAAGTGGTAGACAAGTTTTCACAATCGACTTTCTCGAAATCTTTTCGTAGTACATTTTCGACGCACGTTTGCATAGGATCGTATTTTTTCCTTAATAATTGACAATGATCGTGCAACATGTTTAAGACTGTAATGTACTGTGCGTCCGCGAGAAGTTGGCTAGATGGGCGGAGCAAATGAAGAACGCCCCTTCTCCCCTCCACCATCCCTCTAGTCAACTTCTCGCGGACGTGCAGTAGATGCACGCTGAAACACGTCGCTGAGACCGTCGAGCAACCGTTCCTCTCGACGTGCACGTTTGACCACGCTCGCGGAACAGCTGTTCGCGAGAAAATTGGAAAAAAGCTCGGGAATCCGCGACGTATTCTATCGATATTCCAGCAAAGCTTGATCTTGGTCTATTTCGTGACCGAATCGGTGAATTTTCGACGATCGTGTCGCGAGGAATCCGTTTCGTCGTCATACTTGGATTACCATCCCGGTCCCTCGGTTTAATACCGATGTTTTCGAGGATCGCGAGGACGAAGTTCGTATCATGCATTTAAATGTCGCTTGTCCTAGACGGAAAGTTGCGACGTCGTTCCCCGCGGGGTGATAAACATAAAACAGAACGCCCGAATAGATTGAGCGCCAGCCGAATAGAGATATAGAATGAGCGTGACGGAACGGGGGAACGCCAACCGTGGCGGAGGGGAAACTCGCGAGAAATCGGGGGAGGAAAAGAGTGGGTTTTGTATAAATATAAATAAAGCCCCTTGGAAGAATATGTAGACGATTCTATGTTAGAGTATACTATTTTGGCAAGACGACGTATCCTGTGTTTGTAATTTTACCATAGCTAACCAGGATGAAAATTAACAGTCTGTATAATTTACCAGTGATATAATAATGACGCGTTACATGTATTTTCTACTTGGTTCGAGGAATCTGTTCCTGCCTATTACTTCCCCCTAAATTTGCTCTCTCGAAGCTCTACTATCAAAGCCCTCAATACACATTATTAGGTCTTAAGAGAACACGCACCCTCGCGCACGCACGACAACCACACTCTCAACCGCCACTTGGTATAGTCCGAGACAACCCTCCAATCTATATCTACTAAACGTGTTCATTATACCCAGTGCTCGCGAAAGTCATTTACACCAAACACAGGGTGTATCGAGCGTAAGATGACGATGTAGCGTCAATAGTCTGCCAGGAGAACGGAAGAAAATTGTTACACGCTGTGTCGGGACATAGTTTCTACTTTAAAGAATTTTGAAAAACAATTCGCCGAAGCACACCTTGCTTCATACACGCCACGTTTTTATCTACTCGAGCTTGTATTTCTTTTCATTATGGCGAATAAAATCGTTAGAAAAAATGAAACGAGGATCTCGCGGGGGGAAAGAGGAATAAAATAGCAAGGGAGAAGAAAACGAAGCGCAAAAAACGGAAGAAAATGGAGGAGCGGCAACGATATGAAAACAGAGAGGATAAAAAGGAGCTTGGACTGCTCTAGGGAAAAGTTCGCGAGAGCAGAAACGATGAAGATGATCGAATATGAACGTAGACGTTTGTTCCAATACTCGTTGTATAGAGACCAATAACGCAGAAGTCAATATTATAGAAATTCCGACGACGGTGATTTATAGTCGTGTATTCCTGAAATACTCGAGAAGATAATTTCACCAAGAAACTGATATTTTAAAAATATTATTTTGTACGAGATTCTAAGAGAGTTCTCTTGTAAGGGAATTAAGTAAACCTTATCTCGCTTACAACAACAAAACTTTGCTCGTAAAAATGCAGAAAGAACCAAGTTTTAAAAAATCCTAAAGTAATAATAATAATTCTGTTCCTATTTTGCGTAATTCGGTGGTTCCAAAACTAGCAATCCAGTCCTATTCGCGTCATAAATTCGCTTCCACTTAACGTCCCAAACACGATCTTACGAATGATGTGTGAGCTGCTTGCGTAGAGAACATGGTGGATGTCAAATGCATCCGGACAGCGAATTGCAAAGCCAATAAAAGCGTACAGCTTAAAACGATTAGAGATTCAGCGGATTAATCGAACGTCTGATTCCGGGAAATAAACTAATCCCTCTTCGACTAGCGACAATAAGCGCATTTAACGACCAACTTGGCACGATTCTGATATTTCTCGATTTTTGTAAACTCGTTAGTTCAAGTTGTACACTCTTTAAGTGTTACTTCGCGCTCTAAACTCCCCGTCAGATTCTTGCAAAACTTTCTTGCCGATGCCGACACATTTTCTCGCCATCCTCGAGGAATCTTATTCACACACGTGTATAAATATACTGGAGCACTCCACCATTTCGACGTTTCCACGTATCTCTCGAAACCTTATTTCTAAACGCGTCAGTCGCACTTTCTCTCGAAAGACTTTCTCGCTCCACCATTAATTTTCCAGCGATCGCTAAAGACATCCGCGCGAAAGGTGAAACGAAGATCGACGCTTTAACGCAACGATACTAAAATTTATCGTAATAAAATTAAACGTATGAACGTTTATAAAGTTTCTTCTCGCAGGAATACGCGCAAAGTGCGGCGTTAAATCGAGATCTACCGCTAATATTGCTGCAAGAGATACTCCCTGCATAAAAAGCTGCCGAGTTGCTGAACGTTTACGGCTCCGTTCCTTTCGAAACTTTACGCAGATCGATCTGAACACTACCATCTCTCTGTATCTATAAAACTACCGACTGAAATTCTCCACTGAAACGCCAGATACGCTCAAATTTCACTTTTATCGTCTTTGATCTTCCGTCGTTCGATACGTTCTCTTGTTAGGGTATAAATTTTCATTTAGCTCCCGCACGTTTCTCTCGTAAACGTGTAGTCGGTGCTACTCGTAAAGAAAATAAAGCAATATAGAGAATCGTGGCACACTGAACACAGTTTATAGTAAACGCGTCGATCGTTGATTTATGATCCTGTCAACCTTTTGCCTACGCTGCTTATACAAAGCAGTGATAGAGGAATTTTTCTTTGACACAATTCTATTTCACACGGCACAAAGCACTGTATATATTACAGAAATTTAAATGAGTAAATCATGCCACGCTAATTTATAACACAAAGAGCGTAGTTCCAAGTTGCTCGATGATTAATTGACGAAACGATTATGAGCATATCGCGTTAGAAGAAATTAACATCGAAACGAATAAATCAGCATCGCCATTAGCGTAAGAGTTATACTGGTAAATCACTGTTCCAGTTTTAATAACCACGGTGCTTTGTTTCGCAATATTACAGGGGTCTGAATTGCACGATTTAGATTAGTTTTCTTCATTTTAAAAAAAGCTTGTTTATTATTTGATGATAGTTCGTAGTCGAATAAGGTTCTCGTAAAATTCTTGCATTGGAAACTGAATAATTGCCGCTTGTATATAGAATGTAATGCACTGCAAAAATATCTAAATATTACGTTCATATGAATTTGATAATTTCACGCAATAAAATTTTAGTTGGGAGCGTTTCCCTGTAAAAAGACTAATTGGACTGTAACATCTAGCAGGGGCAAGCGTCGTGTGTGCTGCGCGGCGAGAAAAATGAAAAAGATACAGCAAAAGTGAGCGAGATAGAGGAATAACGAGTGAGTTTCGCGATACACACGCCCGGTGACCGTAACTTCAAAGCGACGCAGCTCGTGCATGCGTGCCAGTCACTAATGTAAAATAAAAACCTTTATATTTTACATTATACCTTCATAAGGGTATTATAATAAACACAACCTCGCTCAGATTATTTTTAATTAAAAACGAGTTTCGAATCCACGAATACGTGTGCCTTCTGGGCTCCATTTCATCCGTCGTCGAACTTACCATGAACTTATCGTTTATCCAATTATGAATACGCGTAAACCCCTTTGCAACCAGTTAATCTTGTTACCTTTTCGACGGAAGCAAATATCTTCTGATTCTATCCATTCTGAATTCAAAATTTGCGATAATGTATCTGATGCGTCGTACGGAGGACAATGCAATTCGGCGAATACCGCGTTAAATACGGCCACGTGTTTATTGGTAAACCTCTTGTGCATTAATCATTGCGTGTAGAACGCAGGAAGCTTGGAATCTACATCGGGGTCGATTTATTGAACGGAAGCTGCTGCGTCAAACAACCGATCTAGGTCTGAGAGCGTGTAAATGAATCACGGTGCAAATTGGATCGACCGTAATTACGGAATTCTTAAACAAATTGTTTTTCAACACGCTTTACCCTGTCGCAGAGAAAATTTACTTCGCGAGTTCTTTGCTTTATCATCTTGGCTACTTATGTTAAAATTAATAACAATTTCATAGAATAGGCTTCTTATAGTTTCTTTTTTTCAGCTGTGAGAACATTTTTGAAGTTAATTTCCAATAAATTATATACGTTATAAGCATTTTCACTGTGAAAGCAGATACAAACGGGATACGCGTATTATAGTTAGAGTTTCCAGTAACTACCCTTTGGTGGGAACTTTGTGATGTTGTATAGACGATGCATTCAGTTGGTCTATTAGAGAGGTACGTTCTAAATTTCAGCGCGATCCCTCCGGCCATTTTACCGTAACGCGATAGCAAACAAATAGATGGAATTAAATTTTATTTATAAATATCCGGTTGTGCCTTCGTTCGGTGGAAGTGCAGTGGTAAATAGACTAACCTGTTCTCGGATATACTCACTCGTTTATGATACGATATATGTGGAATAGATCCAGATATCTCGTTTGATATGTTTTTTTTTTATTGCAACGCAGTTTCAACTTACAATGGGGATCATTACCTCCAAGGGTACGCGTTCGATAAATAATAAATAGATTATTTTAAGATTTCACAACTCTTGGAGGTGGGGAAATCCCATTTATTGTCTCTCCGAGTGCAAAACGGGTTTCACGATCCGTCAATTTATACATATGGAATAACAAACAGCTCCGTTCCGCTGGAGAACAATTTAGCGGCAATAAGAAGATTATATCGCGAGCTTTCATCCACGGGACCCGATATCCACTATGTTTAATTCCGGTCAATGAATTCAGCTCGACGGGGTCGCCGTAACGAAACGCGAGTTTCAAAACTCGATCAACGATTCGCGATCGTGTGCCCCTCGACAATTCTCGTCCTGCAATGCGTGTGTGAACGACCGGACGGCATTGAATTAGCACGTTAATCAGGTAAAACTATAGTTCAGGTATCACGAATGAGGCTCCTTCGTAATCGAAACTTGGAACAATGTGCGAAAGGGGTAAAAATTTATCGAGATAGCAAGGTAGCCTTTTTCTTAATCCGCATTGTAACCGGTAAAAAGAATTCAATGACCTGGAGGTGATCTTGAGATGGTCCTGAATATTGAGGTACCAGAAAAAGGTGACGTGAATTTAATTTTTTGAGAGTGGAAGGCGTTGAATTTCATTCTTTCGGCAGCTAGATGAACACTGCCACGAGCCAGCGTGTAAAAAGGTATCAACAGGTGAAGCGTCCAGCGTTAAACTGCTTCTCAACGGCACTTGAGCGTCGCCGATCGAGCGTCACAAGTTGCACCGGGACAAACGCGTCGCTTTGGTGGCCGACGATGTTTCATTTTTCGCGTACCCACCTCGCACCATATTTCAACGACGTAGATTAACTATAGTTTGAAAGTCGTCCTCGGAACTTCACGTTTTAACGAGACCAATTCCACGAGTTTTCGAATTTGGTTGTTACACTGTGAAGTTTGTGGTAGAATTGAAAAGGAGATGACTCTTCGTGTAAAAATTGAACGGAAGTATTTTGCTTGGAATACTTCCATTTTTGAACACGTAAGTATTGTACGAAGCTTCGTTTTCAAGCAAATTGATCCTTTCAGATTGTATCACTCCTCGTCTTGAATAGGATGGATCAGAGGAAGAATATATTTTTTTATGCCGACAGTCTTCATATTCTTATCGATAATTTTACAAAAATTGTTATTCAACATTGTAATTCCTTTTCACAGTATTGTTCCAAAATAAACTAAACCCGTCGCGATACGTGATGGAAAACAGCTTTGAAAATTGAAAAATGGATCGCGTATGACTGGAGAAGAACGAAAGGGGAAAGTGCAGGAAGTATTTTGCTTGAAATACACAGAATATTTCGTACGAATCGGTGAGAATTCAGGGTCAGTTTTACTGTTGCGACAGGACCGCGTGAGCATAGAGAAACATTTTCGGAAATGCTTCCCTAGCGAGTACAGGTTTTTACGCTTCGAAACGGTCGAGGTGAATTACTGGAAATTGAAACGAGTGAAATAAAACGTGTTAGAGGAATAGCGGCGTATCTCGCACAACCGCAAAAGCGTCAGTGATTCACGATACGTTTAAAACGGCTCGCGCAGAATTAAGCATATCGTTGGGTTGGTTAAACTCATGAAAATTTGAAACTGATACCGCTAAAAGTGAACGAACTTCGCGCGAAAAATAGTAAGTCATTATTTTCGACCACGTCGATTACAATTTTAAGTTTCTTTTCGATGATCGATGAAACCAAGAATCGGAAGAATTGTATTTAATGTCGTCGGGAACATTTCAACGGGAGCTTCTTTTTAATAATAATCGTATATTAAAGCTCGTATAAAACTTCCGAGCACATAGTGTCGCCCGTAGCCGCATAGTGGAATAACGGGTCGCGCATACGTGGGGGCGGTGGTAAATATAATTTATAGCAACATTAATTATATTTTAATAGCACTTTGCGCGGCGTACCTGTGCGCGATATTATCACGCAAATCCCGGGCCCCCTGGTATCTGTTGACACGCTTTTTCAGCGCACGAGCCATCGAATATTCCAGCGCGATCCCTCGCGCTTTCTCGTTCATATTTCAGAATCCCCGGGAAAATCACCGGATTCCTTTTTGCCCCGCACGTCCGAATTGATCAACGTAGCTGTAGCGAGAAATTAATTATTCGGGGTCTAAACATTTGTTACCGTTGTTACTCGACGAACAGTGAAAACTCACAGTTACTCAAGATTCATGCATTTCGTACTTTGTCCGTGTGTTCTACGTTTAAAAATTAAATTAAAACGTCACGTAATAAAAATTTGGATGCGTAGAGTCAAAGTAAATTTCAAAATAAACATGGAAGATAGCAAAAATTATAGTAGATGGCGTGATCGCTAGATAGAGGATGAAATGCCCTTTAAAATGAGCGGTCGAACGAGTCGATAGCTCTATTAGTTCCGGAGATATAGCGATTTTAGTTTCGCGTCGATGCGGTGGCTAGTTCCGGAAATATAAGGGTCCGAAGATTGTTTACTTTTTCGCTGCGGCCTTGTCAAGGCCGTTGACCGCGCGCGCACATTGAGAAAGTAGGTCAGTCGGCCAGACGGTCACGAGTCACGTGCGAGAAAGAGAGGTCCGGCGCGACGCGTCAGACGGAGACAGCGATAGTCAAATTAAGAAAAATTACCATTTACATAAATTGCGATATCTCGAAAACGGAAAGCCGGATCGTCAAAAACTAAAAACCATTTTAAAGGGGAGGCTTTGCCGCTTCTGACAATGCCTCAATAATTAATAAAACACTAGTAGTTTCGGAACTGCACGACGTTTAAACTTTCAGTATTTTTAATGCGCGTCAATAGGCTTTTCTAAGACGAAGAGCGGAATTTTAAAAATTACCTTTTACATAAATTACGATATCTCGAAAACGGAAAGCCGGATCGTCAAAAACCAAAAACCATTTTAAAGGGGAGGCTTTGCCGCTTCTGACAATACCTCAATAATTAATAAAACACTAGTAGTTTCGGAACTGCACGCGTCTAAACTTTCAGTATTTTTAATGCGCGTCAATAGCCTTTTCTAAAACGAAGAGCGGAATTTTAAAAATTACCTTTTACATAAATTACGATATCTCGAAAACGGAAAGCCGGATCGTCAAAAACCAAAAACCATTTTAAAGGGGAGGCTTTGCCGCTTCTGACAATGCCTCAATAATTAACAAAACACTAGTAGTTTCGGAACTGCACGACGTTTAAACTTTCAGTATTTTTAATGCGCGTCAATAGCCTTTTCTAAGACGAAGAGCGGAATTTTAAAAATTACCTTTTATATAAATTACGATATCTCGAAAACGGGAAGTCGGATCGTCAAAAACCAAAAACCATTTTAAAGGGGAGGCTTTGCCGCTTCTGACAATGCCTCAATAATTAATAAAACACTAGTAGTTTCGGAACTGCACGCGTCTAAACTTTCAGTATTTTTAATGCGCGTTAATAGCCTTTTCTAAGACGAAGAGCGGTGTTTTAAAACTTACCTTTTACATAAATGACGATATCTCGGAAACGGGAAGTCGGATCGTCAAAATCCAAAAACCATTTCAAAGGGTGTGCAAGATTCGATGGAACGATGTCCGTGTCGATATCTCTCTGCACGCGGGTGGATGATGATTTTGGAGTCAGGGTCGTGAACCACTGGCGTACGAGGAGGAAAGATGAGGCACAAAAGTATTAGACCGATATCACTCGCGGAATAGAAATCACAGTTTATTTCGAGTGGTCCGGTCAGCGGCAATACGACAACTGAGCTCAGTGTCGAAGCGTTTCGGCTTGGTTCGATTCGAAACCGGGAGCAAAAAATTTGTCGCACGGTAAACACCGATAACCGTTGAGACGGCAGTTTACTGGTCTAACCGTCTCGCGCGTCGCGTCCCTTATTGTCCTTAATAACGGCGAATCAGTGGCACCGTTATAAAGAAAATACCAGTATCTTCGGAACTGCACGCATGTGAAGTTTGACTATTTTTAATACGCGTTGTTAGACTGTTCTAAGACGGTGGAAGCTGAAGATTCTTTCTTGAATATTCAGAATTTGATAAAGACAATTATTTAGTTCTCTATTTGTATACAATCGTATTGACAAGTGTGCTCGAGATTTACAATCTTTTGGTGTCTGTTAGACCAAATCTACGAATAGACAAAACTCGAAACCAATTCATTTCAGTGGGTGGATTTCGTTGATTTTGAATAGGGTCCTTTGCCAAGGGGTGCCCCAATTCATGCATCTTGTCGCATTGCGAACCCTCGACCGGATGAGCACAGAATTGTAATCACTTAGGAACATTCTCGAAATCAGCTAAACTACAGGCAAACCCTAGAGAACCCCAAACGATCATAAATCACGAAGCACTGCGACCACCACTGAAAACTTGCTTAATCTCCACCAAACACTTTTCGTTCTTTCACTCGAGTTTCCCACATTCGTTTCCCCTCTCACAAATTTGCCTCCGTTCCTTCTACAAATTACATCTAATGCTCTCCAACTACAACTTCCAATCGAAATTTTTTTTAAACTAATCGAGTTTCAACATACCTCGCATTATTGGAACAGTCATAATTTATTTGTGGCGATGATTGTGAGTCGTTTAACTATCTTCTGCTTCGTTAAGTCGATGCAGACTGTCGATTTGTGTAACCTAGACTTACAATCCCGGGGAATTGATTTTAAATTTCGGTACACGGATCGAACGACTCGTCCGCGCGCGACTTTATTGCGTTTTTCGACGGACGCGTCCGCGATTTCGCTGACAACGCCTCTCTCCGTGTATTCGACTGTGAACGCAATGAAATTAACGTAACCTCGTTCTCTTAATCGCCCCGTTTGCACCGACATAGGACGCGTACGTCGAGATTTTGCCACGCGTGTAACGGTCAACGGAACGCAAAGGGAAAATTCGTTTCTCTTTGGAACGCGGCAGAGCGATCAGTGACACTGTCCTGGATATTCTCGGGTAGTTTAATATCGCGTTGCCGCGTTGCAACCGTTTCAATATTAAAGTACAATCATTAAAAAACGAATTCAAAACAATTTTACGCGTCGATTCCTAAATTTCGAGCACCGTCGAGTCATTATTTTGAAGCAAAGCTTCAGTTTTATTTATATAAATTTTCACTAGACAATTCCTTTACCGGAGATAGACTAAAGGATTTGTTCGTGATATTATTATTCCGAATTATTCAATTTATCTTGCATTTGTATGTTTGAAATGAATTATTCAGCAGAGTGAGAGTCGGTGAAACGACATATTATACGTAATGTTATTAGTCGCTGGAAGACTAACCCGTAAGCATATTTGCCGGTACTGTTGCCGGTTTGTATTTCGCATATTGCACAATGCATAAGGAGACCGAGAAGAAGCGAAGGGAATGAAAAGAGGGGACCCAGCTTTCGAGCGGTACGAGATATTACTTTGAACGTAAAAGTAGAGCTTGGATTACCAAAGGAATACATTCGTCCGCCGAAACGTTGAGAATGTACCGTATATATTCACGGACGAACAGTCGTTGCGATAAATCTGAAAATCGGATCGCGACCCATAAACGTTGGTATAACCGAGCCTTTAGACATCGCGAGAGAAACGATTTCGCGCGTTCAAAAAGCATTCGAGGATCGTTTCGAGTCCCTTCAGGGACGATACGGCTTCGATTAGATCTTTTTCCACGTACGTAGGGGAGACTGATGCAGAATGGGCATTTCGATTTCTCATAAAGCTAATTTAAAAAAGAAAAGTGATTAGACAAGCAAGTCCAGTGCAATACACAGTGAAACAAACAACCTCAATTTCTGCAACGACTATAAACGTTATTATACATACATGAATATGCAAATTGGTTTCTTGATCCCGTTTCTCAGTAAGAGAAACCGGGGTCGATGATAACAGATTATGGAGGCGGAGACCTCTACAGGGGATGGTGAACTTTTCCGTGGGACACAAGAAACGGCGCGACGTACCGGATCAAAACTGTAAAATCCTGTTACTTGACTGGGTTAGCTTAACGCTTTAGCTGTTCGAGCATCGTGTTTCCGAACTCGAAGTTCAAAAGTGACAAGAGTGTATCTTGGTAAACTCTCCGAGTAATGGGAACGCCATCGGGACCTCAAGGGTTTATAGTTGTCAGGAGTTGCTCGACGAACGACTCCGCTAAGCTTCTCTTTTGGAAATATCCACTTTCACCGAAAGAAACCGCGAACAAGACATTGCTGATTTAGAAATACACGTATCGATGGCTCGCAGCAAACGTGCACGCTGCTTGTTCGCTTTTCAAATCGAATAAATAACTTTTGTATTACAATAGATCGATCAAATGAATAATAACCGAGGACGTAGATGTAACAAAAAGTTGGCAAACATACGTCGCGCGTGCTGTGAGCCACCGACGTAATACTATCGCAAACACATACTCGTGATCGTAAACGATGGGTTACTGTGAACGTAGGCAATATGTAGACGCGTAATCCTATGTCGTACGTACATATGTACGAGTGATTATACACGTGCGTTTGCGCAGGATGCGTGTTTATTAGGCGCAGATAGAGACAGACCTACAACAGATGTTCGTTGATATGCCAAATGTTTGTCAAATAGTGCAAGATACTTTAGTCGTGCGTGGAATTCTGATTATTTTCAAAAATACCACGCTAAATAAAATCGCTGATTGAATTTATTTTCTCCGCGAGCCAATAATTTTTACCAACCGTTGAATCCTGCGACTCGCCACGAGTTTGATTATTCGGGAGTTCAACGGGCCCGAAAATCGTGCGTGCGAACGAAAAGAAACACCGAAAGGAAAATCAAACAAAGCGACAGGCGGGGGTAAGCGGAGTGTAAAATGAAACTCACGGACGCGAAACTGCGGATAGAGATAATTTTTAACGTGTCACGAGATAACAAGCGCGATAATGTACTCGCCGTCCCCGTGCATTAAATAACATGTCGGTCGTCCAGCTAAATCCTGGCCGCAAAAAAAAAAAAAACAGCGGAAAACCCCGATGGAACGTCTGCGATACTTTGGTTCCGCGGTCCAACAGTCGATGGAAAATTCAGCGTTGGACGGGAAAAAGAGGGCAGGACTCGATGGGCGAAAAAGGCTCGGGCCGCGCCAAGTATTTACGAACATTGTAATCCGCGTGAGAAGCTTATCGGACGGGGCAACGCGCTGATACGACCGCATTTGCGTACGCCCCGTGTGGACACAACCCGCAACGCAACTGTTCCACCAGCGGATAAAACAAACGCACTTAACGCGTCCGCTGCAATACGCACGCCAGCGAGTGGTAAGCGCCACGAAAAAATGCTAATTTCGTTGTCAACGCCGCGGGTGCTGCTGAAACGCTCGCAGTTTGTTTTAGAATACGTGTGGGTGGCACCTTTTTGCATACGGTTCGTTGCAAATTGGCCATCCTTTTCTCAGAAGCATGGTAGAACAGAAACTCCCAAAATAGTTGACCAAAAGTGTTTCTTTGTTTTCTAAATCCGATGTTAACACGTTCTGTACGTCTGACGTATAACAGGATTTTTAAGTTGGTTCTGATTTATCAAAGCTAAATCTCCAAGGTGTACCTTTGTAAAATAGCCAAACTTGAATTATGAATTTATAGGCGTATCTAGAGCGTTGTATTTCTATGCTGGTCTGTTGGAGTAACAGTTGTATTACTGGAGTATTGAAATTTTCACGGCTTGGTTTGTTACAGAAGTATTGTAATACCGAGGCATTGTGAAGATTGAAAGAGGCTAGCGGCAAAGAAGGTTGCTTTGTCGCTTCTGGCTTCGCGTGGATAGAGCGATGTCTGTCGATGCTTGGGACTTCCTTTGATCCTGTACCTCTTCGCGCTATCTTTTTTCGGGACCGTTAACAAGTACGATAGGTAAATTGTGCCGTTCCCAATTTACAGGACTCGATTTCTAAAGACGACGTTGTTTGCATCGCGAATCGTCGTAGCATTTTTTCCAGGTAACGAGCACTTGATAATCAGATATCGTTAGACAGGCAGAAGACAATGACGCGTCCAATTGAAAAGACAGACGGACGTTCAAACGGTCCTAAAAACGGTCCAACAAGAGGAAGAAGAAGGTAAAAACTATTTTGCTGGACGATTCGAGCGTAGCTAGATGGAGATTGCCAGGTCGGAATTGCACGGGTAAAGGGGTGCAATCCCATGGGATAAATAGACGCTACTCTCGTTCGACCTTCGGGACAGTTGCGACAATCCGAGATAAATCGACTGAAAATCGACGAACCATTGCGAAACTATGGATATCTTTTAGGAAAATTCATGGTGATCCATTGTCGGAAACGTGGCCTGGCGGGAGGAAACGGCGGGCAGCCCCATTGTTCGGTCATTGTAACACGACGTTTCACCTTTTCACGAAATTTTGCTCGAGAAAAATTAATGGACTCTGTTATTCCTTCCAGTCTATAAACGTTTCCCACCGTTTACGCCTCTAATAGAATTTTATACAAGGCAATTTCGAAATACGCTTGTCATGGTAACGAGGGCGCCGGTATAATGAGAA
This sequence comes from Colletes latitarsis, assembly GCF_051014445.1. Classification (NCBI taxonomy): domain Eukaryota; kingdom Metazoa; phylum Arthropoda; class Insecta; order Hymenoptera; family Colletidae; genus Colletes; species Colletes latitarsis. The sequence goes on from NC_135134.1 coordinate 49,321,858, forward strand.
ATTCTAATTGAACGTGCCAATGGGCAGGTTTCATAGCGTAAAATAATTTACCCGGACTTTATGTTCTACTCTACACAAATGAAATGCATGATTACACGCTCGCGTTAATTCTGATGATCGTTTTCGGTTCTTTCGCGAAGATTCGATTCGCGGTGACAATAATTCGAAACGATAATGACGGATCCGTTTAAACGCTCGATTCTATTGGGATTGAGGAAAGTTACAACGCTATTTTAAAAATTCTATTATAATTCCTTTCGCGTAATACTAATGTATTATACAATATTTGAACGCACAGTGTTTCTCTCTCGTTTCTCTGTGACGTAATTTCCGTCCTTCGTTCACGTGCTGCGATTTCGTCTCGCGTCCAGCACGAAATTAGGTCAGAATCTTCTTACACGGGATTTGTTTACGTCGAATAATTGTTCGTTAATTTAATAACAAGGGTTGAAACCTAGTCCAAAATTGCCATCGCGATAATTCTGTTGCAATAATTAAATTGCGGTTTCCGTGGTTGAACGGTAACCTCATTAACACCGATTTCGCTGCTTTCTAATTAATTATTATCGAGTTCCGTTAAAAGAATCGGTTAGGGGTTTAATGCACATTACTACATTGCTCTGCGTACTGTTTTCACAAGCTCGAACCACCCTCCAAGAATAATCTTCGTCAAAACCGCTGATGGAAATTGTTTTGTCAAAACAATACAGCAAAATTTTTGCTCGATTCAATGATTCAGGATCTCGACTATCTTTCGAGCGTGTTCAAACCGCACCTCGAGGGGTAAATATTTTCTATTAAAATTCACAGTCGCGGCGACAGGGGGCACGATAAAACCCGTGACGCGGAATCATGAAGAGTTTTCAGCAAGAATCGATCGTCCAATTTCCTCCTAAACTGAATTCCCGTTTCAAACGTCATCGAGTCGATTCGCGGAATCTTTGGCCGTTCGTGCAATCAGAAATAGCGCCATTCAAACGAATAGATTGAACAAGTCCCGCGTTCTCGTTCCGCTCTGTACAAAGATCGGAACGAATTTTCTAAACGCCACTGGCGCGGAGGGCCGCGATCGAGGCCAAGTTCGCTTACGTTTGCGCAAACGTCGAAAGGTTCGAAAACGGAGAAGATTTTTCGCGGTGGAAAGGTCGACAGGGGCAGCCGTGTGCTTTCGAGCGTGAATCTTTTGCATAGAACAACAATATTGGTATGCAGAGGGTAACTGCAACGGACGATGAGGACTACCACAAACCGTGGAGTGTCGGTGATGTTGCCAGTAGATCCGGGGCGGTATACGATACAGGAACTCTATGGTGGGTCAACTATAGGAGCTTGCGTTGGTCGCGTACCATAAATTATACGCGCTGTGTGCGTTCACAATGACGTGTGCACCCGCTAGAACGTGTGAAGGGACACGATGCCCGGGATTCCTGCACTTGATGGCGGGGAACACGTTGTATGACGAGTATAATACTCCAACGATCCGGTGCTACGAAAGTCTCACGCCAGAAATATAGTAATTTTTGTTCCAATATCGAAAGTTCATTGGCTCGTATTAGCTTCCAGAAATAGGGTAAACGATACGTGTATATAATTTATGATCGACTCGCGATTCGTTTGGAAGACGGAGAACGTCTTACCAGCAAATCTGCATAAAGAGACGTGCAGTGGCGGGGGTGGCCAAACAATATGGTGGGGGGTAGCCACTGAACGGCCTCGAGCAGCCAGTTGATTTTGATCCGACTTAGCGAACTTATCGGTGAAGTTGGCAAGCCCGGTGTTTCAAACGCAGTGACGTTAAACGCTCGAGCAAACAATCCGTACGACGGAATCGATTATTATTCTGACACGACAACAAAAACGATCGAGCCTCTAACGAGGAGTGCACCGCCACGGCGAAGATGGAGAGAATAATTTAGTAACCCTAACCAGGAGATTAAGACGCGATAGATCGATTCCCAGACGTTCTCGCGGAAGTAACGCGTACAAGGGGATCGATAATCGAAGGGATAGAAATTGCGGGAAACCGGGTATTTCTTTGGGACGATGGAAGTCCTCCGATGGCGCATACTGAAAGCACTGCCACGGTTGTTGAAGGTGGATTTCTTTTGCGACGAAACCGTTTTTCTTGATATGCTTTGCCAGAGACAGAAGGCGGCGGGGCTCGGTCGTGACTACGATATCAGAGAAACAAAGGGGAAAGAAAATAATATAAAAAAGAAGAGAAATGGAGCGAGGGGAATGGAGTGAAAAATGAAAACAGGTGCAGAGGGAATACTGCGGAAAGGAAGACAAAAGTAGAGGGAGCGAAAGCAAAGGTTCGAAAGAAAGAGACGCGCGATATTAGATGCGAAGAACGCAGAAACGGGAACGAATTGCGCGAAATAAGGGAATAGGTCACAAAGACGAGAGAAAAAATTGTCCGTGACTCGTGACATATTTCTGAAACGCTATTAGCGTATCATCGTTTGTTATCATTATTGTCGCAAAAACGGGACGATATGTCGTTATACTTGTACGATCAATGATCTCCATGTTTACAGAATTTATTTCGTAACTTTCTCGATCGATTTGAGACACCTCGATCGAAAACGCGCCCTTAACGCGTCGTTTTCTTCCACGCGAGTCCAGCCCTGGTCGTCTCCGACTACTTCCACCGGTCGTTTCCTTTGAGGGGTGGCTTCTCATCCACTTCCTTATCTGTCGACCGTGCCCCACCTCCCCGATGGGCTTATCGTCTCGGATATCGCGCGACCGCCCGACGAACAAGGAACATCTTCTGGGGAATGGCCCGACTCGAATTTCGCCGATGACAACTCGCCTGTTCGCGTCGGAGAACGTTCCGCCCGAAAATTTCGAAGGAAACGCGATAAGGATCGCGAGAAGCGATCCGAATCCGGGGGAAACGATTTCTGCCACGTCGACAGGGCGAGAAGATACGCGTAAACGAGGCCTTCCCTAGCTCTCGGCGATTCTCGACGACATCGAAGGCAAACGTTCCGAACACGATATCTGGAATTTCAGACGAAAGTGATGGGGGAAAAAAGAGGATGAGGACTGTTATTTTTCGAATGACGAAAATCGAGTACTTGGCCCGACGACTCTGAGGGACATTTCGCGAGAAGTGGCTCCGCGAAGGGAACGCGATGCAAAGAAAAATGGGTTCTTCGCTGGAACAATCAATTTTCGAATAAATTTATATCGGAGTCTAGATTATGTATTAACCTACCGTTCGATTTTCACTGAAATCGTCCGCCGTTAAAGCTTTCTGGTTGTTAATGAGACTCGGGAAGATAAATACATTTGAGCATTTTTATCTCCACGCCTTCGTATCGATGCGTTTGTTCGAAACGCTCCTATATCTTTTATCGAAAACTGATCCGCCGGCCAACTCGAAATGTAATTAAACGGAGGATCGAACGAGCGCGGAACCGCGATCGTAAAGAGCGTACGTTGCATTAACCGTTCTCTGTATTTTTCACACAGTGGAAATCAAATCGTAATAAATATGCGGAATGTATTCTTTCTATTCGCGGGCGATCGTTTTGATTTACGATTGTCAGTGTCAAGAACGTTAAAAGAAAAGAATTTATTGAATTGGAATTCCACCGTGATTCCCTCGCGATGACTCGATATCGCGTTATTTATTTCGACGAACAGGGGGATTAATAAAAATTACACTACAGAACTAATCTCGTTAGACGGAACCTCCGAGTCCGCTTCTTGCGCGCATCGAGAAAATGGCGGTCCCACCGAGCGGACGTTATCCTTCCTCCCGAGACTAATCTTGCAGATGTTTAAACTCGCCGTTACGCTTATCCGCGCGTCGAAAATATTCCTTTTCCCGCGTCAGGCGAGGATCAGGGCGTAGTAGGAAGGCGCAAAGAGGATTGCTCGCCTCTTCCTTCTAATTTTCACCGTGCGTTTTCGAGGATACCCGGGATGCTGGCAGTCGGCTCACCGCAAGTGTCGAGCATCGGCGCCTCGCGTCGAGACGCTTTCCACGGGATACGCGTGTCAGGCGTTACAAAGGGAGCAAATATTTACACGTCGCTGGCTCGGGATGTCCAATTATCGCGTCCCGAGGCGTTTTATCTCGCGCGCTAACTTTCCGACGATATGCAAAGCGGGCTCTATTAATTTTCCACTACGCCGGGAACGACGCGACGGCGAAAGAGGAACTTCTGTGCACCCTTGAATCTCGCGACCCCGCGAGCCCCCCAATGAAAATTCAAATCTCGTGCATTATGGAACGCGTTTCAATTAATTTTTAATGGAGGATTACGAGCGACGGCAGACGCGTCGGATTTCGCTTCGATATCACGCGTCGACGTTAGCATAACTAGGCAACGTTTATAACCTCTGGCTTCAGACTTTTCTCGAAACCGTCACACCCGGCTTGTTCAACCTACTCCGACGAACCTGGGGAATTGGGTTCAATACAGTGCAAATTGTCGACAGAATCCAATTGTAAACGCATGTTACGTAAATTTTTTATGTCTTTGTATTTGTAAAACTGTTTGAGCGCTAGTGGTCGGTGGAGGGTTGTATACAAAGTGTTCGGCCACCCCTGGGAAACATTTTAATGGGCGATTCTACAGATCAAAAGAAAACGAAAATCAAGAATACCAATTTGTCGATGGAGGCTTCGTTAAAAAGTTATTAACGTTTAAAGTTTCGCCCGTACTGAATTTTTTTCTCGAAAATGCGCAGGATTTCGGGGGTATGTCTGTTTACCAAAAATGATTGCAATTGACCCCCGCAACCGAAAATAATTTTTCTAGAACGATTTGAAATGTTTTAATTTTCTCGAAAAATTTCTCAACTTCTCGAATTTTTTTTTCGAAAATGCGTAGGATTTCGGGGGTATGTATAATGACCAAAAATAATTGTAATTGCCCCCTGTAACTAAATATAATTTTTTCAGTATGATCTGAAATTTTTTAATTTCGTCTAAAAATTTCAGTACTTACTCGAATTTTTTTCTCGAAAATGGATAGGATTTCAGATGTATGTGTAATCACCAAAAATGATTGTAATTGACTCCTGCAATCAAAAATAATTTTTCCAAAACGATTTGAAATTTTTGAATTTAATTGTTAATTAAAATTTTGCCCAGAGGTGACCGAACACCCTGTATATACAAATAGGTGATCGCTCGAACACTCGCGAGAAAGGTATGAGTGTAGCCCTACACTATACAATACAAATGTGACGTGATCCGAATGACCGAAGAATAAACTTGACTATGACGATTGAAAGTTCAAAGGTGTCCACGTCCTGATTATAATTGTAAGCTTTCTTTATCACAAATAGAAAATTAATGACTCTATAAGATAGTAAAGGACACTGATGTCCATAAACCTCATTTTCACCGATCTCGGATATGTAGAATAATTAAGAACGTCGTAATCGACCTTTCCAAAATCTTTCAGTCTCTCCCAAAAACCGAAAAAATGTGCTCGGAACAGTAAAAAAAAAAATGAAGGTAAAAGGGGACCGAGAATGGCTCGAAACTCGAAACGACGGTCGAGGGGATCGCGCATCCCCCGCTAAATGTCGACCCCGTAGTTTCGCTAATTGCCAGCACAACACAGAAACGAGCTACTTCCAATTACGCGGTCCCGCTTAATGGGAAACGAACGCCGTTTAAATCTTTCCGCGTTATCGCGTCCCATTTTCCTACTCGCCACGAACGATCGATCGCGATTAATATCTGGCATTAATTATTCGATTAACCGGCGTTCCCCCCGTTCGCAGATGTCGCTGCAAGTGTCCTGGGTGCGGCACAGAGACATACACTTGCTCACTCTCGGTAGTTACACCTACACGAACGACCAGCGATTCAGGGCGATCCACATCGCGCAGACGGACGACTGGATGCTTCAAATCAGGTATCCGCAGCTTCGAGATAGCGGATACTACGAGTGCCAGGTCTCCACGACGCCGCACATGAGCCACATCGTGCATCTGAACGTGATCGGTGAGTGTATCTGGGTTGTTTTACGATTTTAAAACTGTGTACCTGTCGAATAATTCTTAATACAGATCGTGTGGTAAACAGTGGAAGCTCCAAATTTTGCGTTAGAATCGTACCAGTGAGCTCGAAGTGCTCATTAAGAATTTTTGACAAACACTTTGAACATCTCGTACAGCATAAGCTGACAATTAATGGCGCAGCTATAATGGAGAGGCATTTTATGGACGGAAAGTCGTATTTCTCTCACATCGTGAACATCGCTCAGGGGCAATCTTTATGGCTCCGTGCAGTACATACGATTCGAATGGTACGAAGGCTCCGCGTTTCCGTAAAGCACTCTCCCGTACAAGTAGGTCGATACGAAGTGCCGTGTCTTGAAAGCGAACCATCACGGTCAATTCATCACGGTACGATTTTAATTAAGCGTCGGTACGTCGGGAACGCGCGGCTAATTACAACGCTCTACGCAACAATCAGTTAATTCTAATCTGAATCTGCCCCAGTTCCGCGGCCGTTGCACGAAATTTAAGCCATGCTTAAATACTGGCGCGTTGCCAATTGAACACCTGGGATTGGTTGATACCGATTTCGAGTTAAGCCACGAAGTCGAACAGGGGTTCGATTGCGCGAGATTACTTCTCCGACTTGTATTCCGGGCCGGTTAAGCTCTCTGCTTTATTCGTCGAGAAACCAGCGCCGCTGCACGCGAAACCTAGCGATAATTTTTATCTTACCGTGCTATAATATTTCTATTCCCGCGATATTAAATTTGAATGACAACGACTCGTGGGAATAATTTAACGCGCTGAAAATATTCGAGGATTTCGTTGCATTATTTTATATGATAATATTCCTTTGCTTCTAAAATATTTCGAGTATGTTGCAGGTATCCTTAATATATATTTATTACAACACTGACAAGTTGAAGATGCGAAATAATAACGTACGCTGGTCTGGGTACGAATACGAGTACGACGAATCGCTGAGTTTATGCATCGATCCGATCCAAGTCCTCTCAAAGAGACGCACGGAACCAGAAAATCTCTCGGGAGAAATCGCATTTTTCTCTCGTATTTCCCGTACAATGATGAGCTCGCTGGACATTCCTGTGAAAGCGCGGGATCGTTTATCATTTGCTGGCCCTTGACCCACGAAGCGATCGACCGAACAAACGATTCCGAAAAAACGGCGACCCCGCGCGTTCGACTATGTAATTCTCGCCTTTGTCGTGTAATTACTCACGATCGACGGAACAGCGAGTTTGTAAGTCGCTTTTGGCGTATCGTGGACAGCAAATCCGGCAGAAACTGTACCGGCAAAGGCCATTCGATAGTTTGGCTAACGATTACAAATAGTAACCAAACTTCCAATCAATACAATTTTCTTATTTCACAGTGAAACTAATGAATGTTGTAATTCTCTGTACTGAAATTTACCTTTCGAAAACAATAATAAAATTATGTTCTCTTACGATTCAATCGGTTACACCGATCGAACAGTTTTCTGAGTTTTGCGTTCGCAAGAAATTGAGACGTTCACCGAGAACATGGAGCGTATCAAATTTGGATGTTGAACGACAAAGGAAACGTTGCGTGACTGTTCCGCAGTGACAGCAGGGAGCTCGACACTTTTCAAATTTTACATTCCAGCGGTAAATTCGCCCCGGACGTGCATACACGATCGCGTTCAATTTGGAAAAACATTTTCGCCTCGGCGACGAAAATGTTGCGAGACGTCTCTTTCGAACGACGCCGATTTTCAAAATTCCGTCGAATCAACGATACGATCACGGCGTCGAAACCTGTATCGCTGCTCATTTACGCCGGTGTAAAACAATCGGTGAACATCGGAGACGTGGGGAGGGGAGGAAAAAATTACGGCGCTCGTTTGGTAGGAAATTGAAGAGCTTTTAGCGAGGACGCGAATTTTCAATTTGAACGAAAGCGGCCGACTGTCGATGAAAATTACATTATTCATCCGCTGAGGAGTGGATTTTCGAATGTTCGTCTCTTTATCTATTAAGCGAAAACATACCATTATTCTCGATCGAGTCAACGTTTAACAAAGAACGCGTTCGCCCTACCCCGCGTCCTCTCTTTCACGGTCGATACAATTATTCCAGCGAAATTTACATTTCAATTACGGCGTGCATTTATTTCCGCCCGAGCAACCCGGAAAACGGCCGTGTCGCGAGAGACGCGGGCAAAAGCGTTATCAACTGCGTTAAAGCGAAACAATTGCGTTAAGATCCACGCTTGGGTTCGCGTTTCTCTTTCTTGGGACGAATCGTTCGCTCTCGCGGGACGTCAGAAAACAATTTCCCCGCTTTTCCTAACAACATTTACGCAGCAGGGTTGAAAACGATCTTCAAAATCGACGAGTTCAACGATAAACGGGCCTCTCGGAATTCCAAGATATCAACGACAATACCAACTCGATTTCTAAACGATTACGAAACACGTAATTTTTATTTGGTCGAAAGATTGCTCAAGAGTGCCGGGAAGAGGAATACGCGAATTGCAAACCTATAAGAAGCTTCGAGATAGCTCGCGATAGCGCTGCGGGGAGTCGCGTTAATGAAAAATAACACCGGGATCCTTATTAGTGTTTTCATTAACCTTTATTAGCGGCACGGGGGGTTGCAAGCAACGTCTCGCTCTCTTCGTTTTAGCTACGTGACCGTATTAAGAGCAAAAATATGAACGAAGGCATTATACTGAGCCAGAGTTACGTTTACACTGTAAAATCTCCCTTGGTGGTGGCTTAAAGAGACATTATTAATGAGCATCGTGTGTGGGACACCAACGTGCAACGTCCAAATATCAGTACCTCGGATGATCCACGGAACAGAATTAAAATATTCAGGATTTAACTCTAAAAACTGTTCGGTTTTAATTAGTAATTTTGCTACTCCGGTAATGTAAATTATGTATTGGTCCTAATGTATAAAATATCGAATGAATACAAACTTATGGTCGTTATTTATCGTCCACTATTAAAACAGAATTTTGTTCATCTCTGGTCTGCGGTAGCGTCTCTTTAAATTCTTGGATCCAATTTTTAGATCACGCTACATGAATTTCGAAAGTAAGTTTAAAATTGCCGGAAATCATCGATTAATTGCATCGAGAAATTGCGTATTGGCAAATGTTTGGTGGAGGGTTCGGTGTAATTCGCGAGGAAATCAGTAAATTGATTGCAGGTGTGTAAATATTGCCGGGTACTGCCTTCAGGTAGATAGATTCCAAACTTTCGGTACCGAACCGGTCTGTAAATATTTCCACTTCCTCCGCGGTTCTATGCTTATACAGGAAACCCTGCTCCTGTTTACACACCATTATTGCAACGTTGAACGTCTTTGCGATGTCTTCGCGGTTTAAAATTGCGCAATGGTTACGAAAAATCGCGCTGCGATGGTCTGGGCGAACAATTCCCATTTTTGTATCATTTCAAAATATTATTGACAAAACATACATTGCGTAAACGGCAATATTTCACGTTTGAAACTAGTTACGTGAAATTAGAAGGGGTTTAAGTCATAATACTGCAGGTTTCTTTAAAGAACATTTTGTCAGCGGACTGTTAACCACTTCGGTGGAGGCATAGAACTAGCATTTCGTGCTGGTTACAGATTGCAAACTCATTACAGAGAAACAGAGGTACTCTATTTGACCCAGGTACGCGGTTTTACTTTACATTCAATCGTGTCTGTGTTCCATGGTAACGATGAACGATGGTGGAGAAGGGTTTGCCCCCTGGGAGTCAACTTTGGACAGCGCCGGTCTAAGTAATTGTCACGTCTATGTATTTCTGTCGACTGACATACCGCAATTCAGACGAATTTCACTTGGGAAGATTGCAAATCTCATCTACACGGATTTCCGACGATACACAAATCTGTTCACCTATTGTCCCTTTAATCCTATTCGAATCGAAGGCAATAGATATTTAAATTAATTTCTACTTCGTGGGAGAAGATAGAGAAATGTAAACTCACGTAAAATTTAATTCTCCCTAATATTTATTCAAAAATAGCAACGGTTGAATTGTGGTTGGTTTTTGAAACAATGAACGAGCAAATAAAATTCCACAGGTGACTGGTTGATTGTACGTAATTGAAAGTTGTTCAGAAATGATCCGCAAAACGTATAAATAATGATAGTGTGAATACAGTCGCGTTTGATCGATTCCAGAAACAATTTTTCCAGCATCAAAAATATTTCGAACGGCGAGTTTAAACATTTTAACGAGATACTACCGCGCAACGTTGAAAATAGTTTTTGATAAAATGCCAAAGGACCCTATTCAAAAACGATCAACTCCTCTCTCCTTCAGTCACCATGAATTTGCTTCAAATTTTGCACATTGTTAAATCTATATGGTCGTTATCGTTTTATCTACGCGTTACTTTAATACTATATTTTCAGAATTACTGCCAGAACTGTACTCCTCGACCATACGATATAATAAAACTAATTAATACCTACTTACAGAAAATAACGACACGTTCCAATTATTTCGAAGTTTCAGGAGCTCTCGAACAACACCGTTCGTTGCCAGAACAATTAACAACTGCCTATTTCCATTTATTCCTACACAATGCGATACAACTTAATCGTTAACAAATACAAACAATATTAAAATCCACAACAATACGTGGATAAAATTTCACTAAATCTTTATTAGTAAAAATATCGGCGTTGCGTCAGTTAATATTTGTGGTTTTGTTCCTAACAAATTTCTCGTTAGATAGATTTTGCAGGAACTTTCGAGTTCACCTCGTTAAAATTTTGCGAGGCATCCCTCTATAGTAATTTCAGATGAAGTATGTTTTTCGTATACTTCCTGCTATAATTAAAACGATCGAATTTCTCTGAAATTCGTGCAATATAATACGCCGTGAATGTAAAATCTTTAATGAATGGTTTTACACTCGGCAATCAAAATGAATTTAATAATCTAACACGATAGCCTCGTTATAATAGAGAATGCAGCATCTACTTTAGAAATCTATCAAGCATTTTGCAATTACACAATTGTTTTAAATTACTGTTTTAAAATACGTTCAAAGAATGATAATAGTTATCCCTTGTTAAAGATACGTGAAAGGTTACCTTACTTTAAAAAGACAGCAGTTTTCAATAGAATAACCATGATGATCAACAGTCGATGTAATACATGTACTGTATTAATAAAGATCTGACTGAAGAATTAGGGTCCAGGAAATAGATATTCAGCTGGCAGGAGGCACCCACCCACCAAAGACCTTTTCCAACTCCCTGGCCACCGCTAAACACAGACGGTCCTGATCGTATCCAGCCATCACCTGAAGCACAATTTTTTCCAAATTTCTCACCTAGTATACGTCTAGTGAATTACAAACTACCAATAATTCTTCAGTTAATAATTACCTGAAATCCAATAGGCATTCCGTCCTTGTTCAGTCCCATTGGAACATGGGTCGACGGTAATTTCAACACATTGGAAATCGCGCAATAATTAACCGAATCTATTTCGAAAACAGCTAATTCTGGCCAAAGCGACGTGTGAGGATACGTGGGACATATAAACACTCCGTCGTCGCCGAGCAACTTCTGCAAAGGCATCAACGAGTCACAAAAGATCAGTAAACGGGACACGAGTGTCTATTGGATGAAATGTAATATTCAGTACGTTGATCCTTTGACGCATGTTCTCCTTCATTTCCTCGTAATGTTTCGCTTTCGAACGGGGCAGGAATCCATGATACTCCCCCAATAATGCGAAAAAGGTGACGTGAAGCGTGAAGTTCGAGAGGCCAAAGAATGCTTTCAAGCACTCGACCACTCGTTTCATCCTTCTCTGTACAAAATGATATCAATTACAAATGAATTTGATTTAATTTTGAGAAATAAATTACTCGTGACTCTATTCTATAATTTGTTTCATCTGCACCACTACGAAATAACGAAATTATAGCGTGAACGTTACGTCAGGGTGATGACAGTCCACCAATATGTCTGGAAAATTCCCGTCTAGGAAACTAGATAGCATGTACATGAGCGAATTCTCTACCCATTCTTGCGATAACTGCAAAACAAACCAGCTTTTGTATCGTTACGGTTTTTTTTCTACGATTCACTGAAGCTTCTGTAAAATTATTACCCGGTGAATGCTTGCACCTTTCACAGCCATGTGTTGTATCGCTTCTTTGATCGATCGTCTTATATCCGACGTGGTTGATCTTATGCCGCAGAAACTTTTGATGTTCTTCACGTAAAACACTCGAAGATTTTTCAAGTCCACCGGCTCGTCCAAGTTTAAGGGTCTCTCACACTTGGCGGACAACACTTTCATAGCCAAATGAAGGTCTTCGACGTACCTCGCCATCGGACCGAACGTAAACAAATATTCCAACGGCGTATTTCTGGAGTCTACGAAATGTCCTTCGCTAGGAATAACGCCTGTGAATCAAATCAATCCATCTTATTCGATCGGAACGCCGAGCTATTCGAGAACCTAAACCTTGGCTAACAGAGGACACGTGTACCTGGTGTAGGTTTGTGACCAAAAATACCATTGAAAAAACTTGGCAGTCTTATGGATCCCAATATGTCCGAACCGATCCCGAGTATCGACGCTCCTGCGCCAATTAACGCACCCTGCAACGAGAATTTGCTGAATAACATTTTGGGAAAATTTTTAAGATAGATTTCAAGCACTAAAATTTTCATTTCGAGCTGAATTATATTCCCAAACAATACAAACTTGAAATTCATTCGTAAATTACATCTATTACCAGATTCTTGAGACCAACATTTAAAAACTTAATTTGCTATTTGTGAATAAATTTTGTCCAAATCCATCCGTGACCAAAAGGAATCTCTGATAGGTAGGGAATTATAATTGCTGCTCTTGAGTCCGGGGTGAAGATTGGGCTTAAAAGCGAGGATTATTGTACATATTGTACTATTGTACGCAGGTATAGTTATTACCTCGCCGCCCGACGATCCTCCTGGCGATTTCCTCGTATCGTATGGATTTTTCGTCGAGCCATGAAGGAAATTCGTACTGTGAAGTCCCGTACACAATTCGGGGGTGTTGGTAACGCATAGAGGAATAGCTCCCGCATTCTTTAGCATTTCTACCGCTGCCCCATCTTTCGCAGCTTTCATTCCTCTCCTCGCCTTGGTGCCACCCGTCAAACTCAATCCTAATTTTACAAAATTCTAAAGTCAAACCAAAGTTCAACAATTTTAACACGTAGAAACACATCTTAAAATCGAATACAAATATAAATATGTAAACTTCTTAATCGTGTTCCTAAATCTCGAGTTAATTATCGAAACAGAAAATGGCTATAACGATTACACGAACTCCATTTGTTATTATGTATCCACCACTGTCCACCACTGAAGTTCCATTGTTCAAGACACGAAATGAAATGCGTTTATCGCAGAGTCCAAGGGGCTTAATGTATCTTTAATGGATGCGTTTCACCTTCGAGGGAACAGGATTCCTTGACAGTTATTGGCACTCCGTAAAGCGGTTTCTCAACTTCCAAAGTAGCGGCAGTAACGTTTCCAGACTTCAGATTTTCGTCGCAAATTTTCGCGTCGTTTACAGCCGCCTCGAATCGTTCCTCCACCACTGCATTTAAGAAAGGATTCACTTCCTTAATACGCCCTATATATGCTTCCACTACGGTCTGACTAGTAAGCTTTAACAATTCAAAGCAGTTACATAACATATATTACGGTTACAATTTAAATGATTTCATAATGTTTCTAAATAGCTGACGCCTGGAACTTTTGATCTGTTTTCTAACAGCAGAATGATTTAACCTGAACCTACTTCTCCGTTTCTGATCCTCCTGGCTAACGTGGTCGCGCTGACTTTTAACAGAGGATTCCTGACCGATGGTATGCTCGGTCGTCTCCTGATGCGAGCAAGATAGATCAGAGGGCGGAGAATAAAGTGCAATAGGTGCCCAGAGGCGATTATAGTGTTAGCAATAATCATTTTGCCTGCTATCTAGTGTCCCAAATCCCGAAAGTTCACTTTCGATCCACGCGTCTTCAAGCTAGGTGAACACAGCACACACCATCCGTGTTTCTCAGACCGCGACAAGTCGTAAACTTGCTACGCTCGACGACAAGTCGATACGATCGAATCCTAAATCCAACTATTCCTCTATGGTCACGTGTCTCGTCTCTTCTCTATGCTCGGTGAATCTTATTAGAGAGAAAAATGCGAACCGAGTGACGCAACTTCTCCGTCTCGCACGCGAGGGTACACTGGCTTTGTTTCGCCAGCGACCAGTCTTTTACGGATCCATTGCAAGTATCAACGATTCCAGATGCAGTATCGAGAGGTCAGAGCGTACAAAGTATGTTCAGCGACTCGATGATGAAATTTTTTTTTTGGAAATGACAATTCAATTTCGTGTACGCTTCGTTACATCTTTACGAGTGTATTTATGCAAGAATGCACGAAATTTAGCCGTACGAGTTCGTTCGAGTGCCTCGAGATTCAACAATCCGCCAAAATGCGAATTTTGTGACCTATCCTGAGATTCAGATATATCTGTCACGACGACGTAACAGACACATTGATGCCACGCGATGAAAAAATCATTAACTATCGATTGTATGAAACCTTGCGCTGTTATTAATAATCTGCAAAACGGAAGACGAACTTTAAATATCACCAGTTACGTCTATAAAACACAACAGTCACTGAAACGTGTTTAATACAATTATATGTTATAAACCTAGCCTTGGAAGCAGTAAAAAAGAAAATCATGTCAAGTGTAGAATATCAAATAAGAAAGGAATAAAAAAATAAATAATAAAGATGACGTATTCAACAAACCGGATTGTTCGAACAGCGATGTAACACGATCGAATTTACGTGCTCTATAGGCCAGTCTTAGATCAAAAGAATTCTAAGAATTTTATGCTACTCGAATGTGTGAAGAATCTTTTATTTGCACAAGGACAGTACAAATAATCAGCATAATCACATAATCGAACCAAGAAACAGCGTTTGAAGGTGAGGTTGGCAACGAAATATTAAATGTTAGCAGCGAAGACGAAAGTAAATAACTATAACTTTTCATAACTACGTATTAATTAATATCGATAGGAAAAGAATATCTCTTTATAATTTATTTTTCTAACAAAATTTATACTAATATCTATATATCTATATCTATATGTAATAGTTTCAAGCTATTTTATCAATGCGGTAACATTTGGTAACTATTTAATATATTCGGTGTCCTTGCTTGCGTGTCTTGAAAACATCAACCAGTTATGCTAATTAGTGTTTTCATGGCATTGAAGAATAGACTCGTATATACCAGTTCTTCTAATGAATTGACGAATTAGGAATCATTTTTCTCATTTAGCCAATATGCTATCGACAGACTATTCCGTGTTGCATATTTATGTGCAGTGGTGATTTAAATATATAAATATTAAGCAATATCTGGACGTTAGACTATTTGCAAAGCAGAATAGAAGGCTGGAATAATCACTTAATACTTAAATAATTCGAGAAAAAGGTTATGCTTCATAACAATTTACAATTAAACTTTTTTGATGATTAGGAAAATTAGAGTATCTTTTTATTAAATTTCCCCGTCAGTCTATGTCTATATGAAAAATGGTTCTAAAGGAGAGGTACAATAAATTCATTCAAGAGAATGTTTAATTCCATATTGAGGACTATCCCCGATTGTCCATTGGAAATCCATACGCCAGTTTTGCAGAAACTATGGTCGAGATTCCTCTAGAGGTCCATGAGCTCTCATAACTAAACAAAAGAATATTATTTAGGGTGATTCTGGAAACTGGGACAAGCTGTAGCTCTTTTCTAAGAGAAGGTACAATCGATTCATTGAGAAAAAAGTTGAACCTCGCATCGAGGACAATCTTTTGATACCACAACTGTATTTGTTGGGGCAGCAATGCAAGTGCAGTATAAACTTTCATTTATTTTTTAAATGAAACCATTGTTTTTCGTACTTTTATTTAATACGAGTTTATAAAAAATGCATTACAACTTGTTTGCAAGAAAGTAATGGAAAGAATTTAATTTATAAATTTAGAGAAAAATAAAAATTACATATAAAGCAGAATATTGGTTTGTTTTTCATCTATAGATACTGACCATTCTGAAGATAACAAAATTATAAATTTATTTCAAATTACAAAACAAAACTCTCTATTAAAGCAGAATGAAAATTTCACAAAGCCCATTTCACTTTACCTCCGGTTTAATTGAAACAGAAATAAATTGAATACACCATTAAACGGTTAAAATGATTGATAAAACGTGAAAGTAAAGTTAATTTAACATAGTTTCGTATAATCTCTACAACTATGTAAAAGAATAACGTTTATACAAAGAAAAACTTCTCTGACTTTAGAAATAACAGTTCGATATATGAAATTTTATAATTTTAATTAAAAACTGTAACAAAATTTATTATTATAAAAGGATTAATGAATGCTTCGATTAGTCCACGCGATTATTTCTCAGCGATGTGGTAATATATATACACGATAAACCTGTTATTTCTCAGTTTATTTCACAAACGACCGCGCAAATAATAATAGCTTTATTTTGTTTCGTACTTATTACCGTGGAATAGCCACTATGTAACACTTTTAGTAGCATGTACAAAACGATATTTCATTTTGGCTCGTCGTTTCGCTTCGTTGAGGTTTCCTCTACCACTTCTTTCACTATTGCCGGGCTCACTTTCCTGTATAAACTGCCGACCATAGGTCACCGGGCACTTGCTTGTCAAGCGTAGAAAATGCGAATCATTTCCTTGTTTCTTTCAAAATGAATAACACAAACACGCATGACGCTTCTTCGAAAGAAACTGAGATATTCCAAATATTCTCAGATATTATTCTGTAACCTTTAAGATAATGCAAATCAAAAGAGCTGTCTTATCGTTGAACTTCGTTTTTTACTGTTTCTACCAAATATTGTCGTTCTTTTAAAATTTCTGTATCTTTTCTTTCGAGCAATAAAGACGTCGAATAAATAAAGAATAAATATATAAAACAAATCATTAATCGTCACGTTCCAATGTTTTTGTCCACCCACGTACTGTATTTTAGATGACTTATCTACGCGAAGTTTAAATATACAGATAGGTTTAGTTAGTAACAACAACGATATAATACAAGTAATGATTTTTGGTAAAGATAGAATACGAAGAATCCTTATCAATGAAACTAATATTCAACTGGTGGGAGGTATCCAACCCCCGAAGGCCTTTTCCAATTCCCTAGCCACTGCTAAGCAAAGTCGGTCCTGATAAGACGCCGCTATCACCTGAAACACAATTCCCCACAATTTTGTCACCCTGTAGAATACTACGAGTATGGTAAATGAAACGATCGAAATATTATTCAGATAGTAGAAAAACATTCGTGAAAGCATCAAGTGCCATAATCAAACCTCTTCAGAGGCGAGTTATTTTGTCAGAAATGAACAAAAGTTTGTATTAATTTTCGTATAATCGTGTAATATTTTTGGGAAACTTAATTTGAAAGATAATTTTAAAAATAGGCGTACACGTGTGCCAGCATCTTTAAAGAAGCTTAACGTTAATTTATGTTATTATATATGTATATTATATATAAAGATAGTTCCAAATTACTTGCGATTACGTAGTGATTTATTTATTCCGAGCATAATTGGATACCCGGTATCAACCGATAACCCAGTGGATAATGGAAAAAATATTTTTTCGATGATTGATTACCTGAAACCCAATTGGTAAACCGTCGTTGTTCAATCCCATTGGAACATGGGTCGATGGTAATTGCAACGCGTTACAGATCGCGCAATATTTATTAAAAAAGGATTGAAGGAAAATTAATTCCGGCACCGTTGTCGCTTGGGGATACGTGGGAAGTATAAACACTCCGTCGTTACCTAACAGTTTCTGTAAGCACATTAGTGGGTCACGAAAGTTCTCCAAAGAAATATCGATGTTAGTTAAAAATTGCACACGTACGTTGATTTTCTGACGCATGTTGTCCGTCAACGATGTTATATTATCTTTTTCCGCGGGTGTACAAAATCCACGATTGTCCACCAGCAGTTGGAAGCTGATAGGCCAAATCGTGAAGTTCGATAAGCCAAACATCGCCTTTAAATTTTCGAGACTCGCCCTCGTCTTTTTCTGCGGGGAATTTTATTATTTATACTTCATACGCGGACTAATATACTATCAAACTAAATTTTATTTTCTTCCAAAGAGAAAGTAACTATTAAGTTTTTAAATTGACGTCAGGAAATCTTGATTAAAGTTATTCACGTAGATCGCTATGATAAAAATATTATAATGCTAGCGTTACGTCGGGCTGTTTAGGATCCAGAAGCACTTGAGGCACGTCGTCTGCCAGAAAAGTGAATAGCACGTAGAGGATCGAATCGCGTACCCACTCCTGCGACAACTGCAATAGAAACCAGCACTGAGTATGCAATATCGTAAAGTTCTGCACTTTATTGCCCGAGAAATAAAGAAAATATCAGCGCGCTACTTTTCCAATAGCAGTACAGGAAACACATGGAAACAATTCGACCATTTCCAGATATAAAATTCTATTATATGCACGAATCTCTTTAGAATCAAGATTCTACGAAATATACTGATTTTCTTAAACGTTAATACCTGTTCTACGCGTGCACCTTTCTGCGACAGATAACACGTGGCCGTTTTAATCGCTTGTTTTATGTCCGACGTGGTCGAACCAAAGCAACAGTTGCTATCGATATTGTTTGCGTAAAACACTCGTAGAGTTTCCAAGTCCACGTACTCTTTCAAACGCAATGGTGTTTCGCACTCGAAACTCAGCACTCTCATAGCCAAGTAAAGATCTTCCGTGTATCTCGCCATGGGACCGTAAGCGAACATATATTCCAACGATGTGTTTTTGAAATCCGGAATATGCCCGCGATTAGGAATAATTCCTGCGAGACAGAGACGGACGAATATCAGACTCGTTCGTAAACTAACTTTCGTTTGCGTTCCCATTCATCGGCTTTGGGTTTTAAAAATTCATTAGCGGATTTTTTTAAACCGACATTCGAGCGTACGGAGTCGCGGGCAGAAGCTGGCTAACGAACGAATATAAAATTTGTACTCGTTGGTCGTGAATAAAATTTCAACGGGAAGTTACACTGTTAGAGAATGTAGGTCCAATTATATTTAACGAAAATAATATTCCTTCGCTCAACATATAACAGGATTAGTTAGTAAAATAATATTTAATTCAGTGATTCATTAATTCAGATGATTAAAACATTCCCTTGAATTGGAATAAACGCGATTTGATTAAAATATAAATGTCCAACGAATATATATTTTGTGCAAAATTGATTTGTTTTTAATTCTACGAGGCACGTGCTGAGAGAAATTTATAAGCTTTTCGAGGTACCTGGTGTAGGTTTGTGACCAAAAATACCATTGAAGAGGCTGGGTACCCTAATCGACCCCAACAGATCCGAACCAAGCCCAAGTATCGATGCCCCAGCGCCGATCAACGCGCCCTGCAATAAGCAATATTCGCTTCGAATCTGAACATTGATTTTTTCGTTAATAAAAATCGTGATAGTTCACGCTTTCGGATCGCATAAACCGAATCGAGCGAAAATAAATCGCTGACCGCATAAAAATTTGTGGATCGCTCGTGATAATAAACATCAACAGTGTACCAATGGTAAAAGTTCGGACCTGAAAGCGAGAATTACTGTACTTTTTCACGACTTTGGTTATTACCTCCCCACCCGAGGATCCCCCCGCCGATTTCCTCGTGTCGTATGGATTTCTTGTCGTGCCATGAAGGAAATTCGCGGAATGATATCCCGAGCACTGTTCGGGCGTATTGGTGACGCACAGAGGAATAGCTCCAGCGTTCTTTAGTAATTCCACTGCTGATCCGTCTTTCGAGGCTTTCACTCCTTTTCTCGACAAGCTGCCGCCCGTGTAACTCAATCCTGATTTCGAACAAACCACGTGGACCAAATAAAGAATTACAAGCTGCTTTCTCGAAGACAAATAGAAGAGAAAAGGGGGGCTTCTAGTTTCTCCAAATAGTAGGTTCTATTATTGTTCTATCGCTTGTAATCGTAATCCAAAAGGGAACGAAATTGATTATTAATATTACTATATATCTTTTCTGACCTAAAGTTT
Organism: Colletes latitarsis; assembly: GCF_051014445.1. Classification (NCBI taxonomy): domain Eukaryota; kingdom Metazoa; phylum Arthropoda; class Insecta; order Hymenoptera; family Colletidae; genus Colletes; species Colletes latitarsis. The sequence goes on from NC_135134.1 coordinate 49,342,041, forward strand.
CCTCTTAGAGTAAAAATTAATTTCCAATGGGTCAAGCTTGACTCGGTTTGTCACAGTTTTTATAGGAAGCTTATTACCTTCGAGGGCACAGGATTCCTTGATGGAGACTGGTACTCCATAAAGCGGTTTCTCTCTTTCCAGAATAGCAGGGATAACGTTCCCTGTTTTCAGATTTTCGTCGCAAATTTTCGCATCATTTATAGCCGCTTCGAATCGTTCCTCTATCACTGCATTCAGGATAGGATTCACCTCCTTAATACGCTGAATGTATACTTCCACCACGGTCTGGCTAGAAAGCTATTCCACCGTACGTTCAAACAAAATGTACATTTATTTCATTGCAAAAACTGTCTAACGAAGTAAACCTGCGCTACTGTATTTATACGCGAATGTGATTTACCACAGGTGGACAATTTCGTAAGCGACGATTCTACGTTCCAAGATAAAATGAAAAACAATTCTTTTTTCTTTATTAGATAATTCTGTGTTTAATAGTAAAACAACAGGGGTCGTAATAGCATGACTTGCACGGTTAAACGATCAATAAAACGTGTGCACTCACTTGTCCGTGTCTGATCCTTCTGGCTAATGTGGTCGCGGTAACTTTTAACAGAGGATGCGTGATCGGTGGTACTCTCAACGGTTCATTACTATGAATATAATTGAACAGTGGGCGAAGTATGAAACGCAGCACATTCGCAACGATAACGATCAGGTAGAACAAAAACATTTTTCCTGTTACAAAGAATACTAGTTTTTAAATTTCTATTCCGGGCGACACGTTTCTAAACCAGTTTTAAAAAAGTGCCCACCGTTTCTGTTTCCGTTTCTGTTTTTTAAGAAGAGAAGCAGAATCTTCTTGTACGGTCCGTTTGAACGGTAAATTCCACAATTTCTCTGCCCGTTATGTCACTCATTTCATCGTTCTGACCAATTACTCGGTTTAAACATAAAAATCACGGTCCATTGAGTACATCTTCTCTCTTTCAAATATAGAAACAGACTGATTTGGCTTTGCCGAGCGATTAGTTTTTACCTAATCGTACATAATGCCGGCGATTATCAATGCAGGGTCGGAAGGTCAGAGACCAGAGTTGAATAAATTTCATACGAGAATAACTAATACAAATTTTAGATTCATTTTTAAACTCTGTAAACGTAACGTTCGTTTATATTGTGGTTTAAATTAAAATTATTGAGGAATTTTTTTACATTCACCTTCTGACGAACGAGAGCCCGAGGAAAAGCTTAAATAAAATTTTTATTCGATGTACAATCTAAATTCTTAATTTAAGATTGTATTATCAGGTTGATTTTACTAATAATCAATAAGAAAGATAACGCTGCCAATATAGGATCTATTACAGTGAAATCACAGGAAAAGAAATTGTTCCAAAAATGTATTTCTATACGTTCATAAATAGTTAACTCCACTTATGTACGATATTTTCTTTTTAGCTGGTACTATCGTTTTACGATCAGTTTTTAGAGAGGATAAATAACATCATTTGAATTTGACGTTCTTCTGGTTTGTAAAAAGTGATATAAATTGCTCGATAATGTAACTCGGAGCGTCGTAACCTTGGTACTAGTAATCTCTAAATAAACTGTCAAATTCGTAGAAAAAGTTATCGGTAAGTGTTAGTAAGTTACAGTCGTTCTTACTTTAGAAACGGGATACAAGTTCAGATATCAGGCGGAAGAATAGATATAACGTGCCTAAAAATGATAATATAGCCTCGAGAAGCAATTTAATATAACGGATTTACACTATGGCCACATGGCGTGGGTCATCCCCACCATTGTTTGTGTCTCATAAGACTGTGAATAATATCAGAAAACAGGTTTATTCTGGAGAATGTATAAATGGATTTACACTAATTAATTCATTAAAAGAAAATCGGAATATCGTATAAAATTTGATATGGTTCCTAGACCGATTAAAACGCCAAGATAAATTTCGATCGTCGCTCGAGCGGAATCAATCTCTCGTATCCGGTTTTATCTGTTTCCTGAAATTGTTTCCCTGCCTCCGATACACCGTTACGACAGATTCCGTTTAATTGTTTCCTTTGTTATTTTAATTTTCTTGCCCTCTTTCGCGCCCGTTGCCTTTATCGGCGCCGACCGACGATATTCCAGAAAAGCTTCGATTTTCTTATAACGAGTCCCTTTTATCAGGGAACGCGCAAAATAGACCGGTCGGCGGTACGTTCGTAGCTGTAATTACGAGGCATTTAATACCGCGGCAGTCGTCTCGCACCGACGGAAATAAAATAAAAACCCGAGGAGAGTTGGAAAAATGGCGAAAAGCCGAACGCGTTCCGAACACCAAGGAATCGTTAACGACTGAATAACGGTCACCTATAAACTAGCCATTTCTAACCTTTATTAACTCTTTATTGCGCGGTAGCCAACCCCGGACTATCGCTTATAAAATAACTATCCAAGCATCGTGGTCCCCGTCAACGACCACGTTAACTATCCACCCAATTTTCACGACGACCATCCTTGATAATCATAATTTTAAATGGGCGTGCAATGAATGGAGAATTATTTCTATTCCCCGAATATTTCAATTTGACGCGTTAGAGTATACTTTTGCATCGTGGGCGCTTCAATTGGGTAAATAGGGTGAAAATAACCCGGAAGCAAAGTGACTAAAACGCGCGATATTTTCTGAGACGCCTGAATATTTCATACCTCGCGGCCCGAAGCGTGCCCGCGAATGCTTTTTCCGCGTGACCCGCAAATTTGCAATATCCACGGGCTTCCTGTTGCAACCCCCTCGCTCTTTCTAACCAACTTCTCCCGTGTCACTCCATTTCTCGGTTTACGACCGCGTAAAAGTTTATAACGACGCCGCCTCCGCCTCCTCGCGGATTACTTTCGCGGCCGAGCGGATATTGCGCGTCGTTCGCCTGATTTCATCTGTTAATTAATGGGGAATAATCGTTACCGGAATCGTCGTTATTACTGCGTTCGAGGCACGGAATCGTGCGGGTTTAGCCGTTATTGCAACAAGATCGAAAAGAAATTCTTCAAAGAAAACGATGTTCTCTCTATTCAACAGCAAGTGGAACTTAAAATATAAATAAAATTGTAATCTATATGTATGCCCGTGCGTGTTGTATCTCCAATTATTTACGCTTTTCGAAGTCTAGCTGAGCTCGCGGAACGACATTCCAGAAAAATCGTTGAACCAGAATAATTGTAAAACATTCCGAGCATTCGCGTCCCGACAAAGGCCAGAGATTCCTCTTTGTCATCCTATGGAAAAGAGAGAAATCCTATTTAATACGCAAAAGAATTCAACGCGGAAGTCTGGTCGTTCTGTTCTTTGTTTGTCAAACTTCTTCGGTCTCCCCATTTTTGTCCCCCTTTTGTTTACCCGCGTTCCTACGTTATGCATGACTGCATCGTCGAAGAGCTGCCACGACGCCGGAGGAAACGATAAAATTTTGGTGGATAGTCGGTCGTTAACAACTTCTAAATATCTGATACACGAGTGACAGTGACAAAGCGCAACTTCTGGGAGCGGACGAGTCTCCCTCATGGTCGGACATTAAGTTGACTTGTTTCACTGGCGTGGCTACAACGGCGCCGTATTGGCTGACTCGAACCACTTGCACCGCTGGAAACTTCGTGCTTCGTCGACAGTTCCATATTCGATAACCTGCGCGAGGGAACGCAGAAACACCTTGCTTCGCGAAGAATCGCCCGCGTATTTTCACGACGAAGTATTATTTGAAATTTACTCGAAGCCAACTTTTCATTCTGTAAGCTGAAACTTTCGCCGAGACGATAGGAGAAGTCGACGCTTTAAAATGTTCGGTTCCGAGACACAGAGAGACAGTGCCTGGAAGATAACGATGCTTTCAAAAGACAAACCTTCGTTTGTATAACGAAGTAAAAGTAATTTAATGATGAAGATATTTGTCTTGTTGTTTTACTTGATTCGTGTTTGTACAAAGTTCGTGAGTAATATCAGAAGAATAAATTAAATTCGATATTTAGAAAGCTTTTACTTCCTTTAACAATTTGTAATAGTTATTAAACGAGGCAGGCAATGAATATTAAAGTTACTGTTAGAGTTCGTGCAGTTTGAATGAAATAATTTTTGGAGACAAAAAATCAGTGTCTTATGTTAACGTTAATAACACCGATTAATTTGCGTATTTTGGATGATTATGCGTCGCCTGTTGGTCGATAGCGCCGAACAGTCGAACGTTATCGAATTTCTCGCACACGACATCGTCGAGCTACGTTGATTTGCAAATCACTTACATAAACGAATTAGCAACATGTATGCGTAACTCGATTCTCCCTTCTTCGTTGTGTCAAGGTCCCCGTGTCGAGCGTCGCTTTTACGTCGAGCACCGAGCACGTTAATTACCAACTGATGTAACCTATCACCTCGAGTCTGATGGGGAGAATTGTAAGGTACGTGGAGACGCATTCAACGAAGCTCGCTGCATGAAACGTTCAAGGCTCCTTTGGATTCTGTTTATGCTCCTCTTCAATCTGCGCGAAGGGACACCTTGCAATCGCGATACGAGCACGCCGCGTGTGTTGCGCATTTCCGGGAACATTGGATATTAATTAAGTGACTTAATACACGGTAAACTGGCCGCGAAACAGCCACACCGTAGTTTCACTAATCCGTTGCATTATTGTGTCCGATTGCGCGATGTAATATTCAGAAAATCAATTCGGATGGCAGCTTTAACGCAATTCCAGATCACGTTGACAAATAATATAACGATAGTTAAAAAGACAATGACAATTTCGTTACGACTTATCAAACTTGCAGCAAGATACATTTTAAAAAATTGGAACGAACTCTAACACCTCAAACTCTTAATAATATATATTAAAAAATTTGTTAGATTAACCAAAAGATAGATCGAACTTTTTAATTTTTATATTACCGATTGCTTTATCAGAATGTTCACTAACAGTTTTTTGTAACTTATCTTTCTGGATCCGCAGAAATATTTGACGCAAAAAATTGTTATATCTTCCTCCGTGGTGCTACTGAAAGTTCTTCGCAGCTTCGAGGGTATTCCGCGCTCACTGTAATCACGAGGTATCTTGTATTAACGCGAAATTCACTCGGAAGTAAAATCTGGCAAGTGTCTGGCATTCAGCCTCCGAAAGTTTGAAATGAAAACAGTTCTCGAAGACTTTGCTGCTTCCGATGGAGATTAAACGTCCCATCGCGCCGGTCTATCTCGACAGGGCTTCGTCACGGAGCGCGTTTACTGTTAAATTAAATATCCTCTTTTTTCGGCAAAGCGATGTAATTCGTTGATTTACTTCCCTGAGATGTTTATCGCCTCTGACTCCTGGCAAATCGTATTCCACGGTGCTGCACGGAGCGATACTGCGTCCTTTGCTAACTCGTCGCAAAGTCTTGACCCGAACGAAGCTTGTTTCAGTAACGTTTCAGCTTTCGACGTTAATCTCGATGCAACAGTGACGAATGGTGGGTATTATAAATTTCCAAATATGCAAAATTTGGGACACTCGACGTATTCGATCGTTTTAAAATAGAATTATTTCGTTTACGGATATTCCCAGGGCCTCGTCGACCTGGATGAAGTTAATAAAAGGTTTTTTGAAACGACAGAATAAATAGTTTCCGGCGAAACTCGTGGGTTCGCGCTAATTTGTCCCGGGAGCAACGAGCGTATCGCGACAAAACTGAGTATTATATCCGGCAAGTTCGGTGCCTCGAAAACTCTGGGAAAGCCTTGCAATCGCGCGAACTGCACGATGCGTGATCAAGGGAACTGCTTTTAATTAGTGGTGCCGCGCGAAAGGGTGGAGCCGAGCTTCGTGGCTGCCGTGTTAGCTTCTCATCCCTCCGCGAAGTAGCTTCCTGTACGTACGCTGGCAGATGTTGCGACTAGCGTTTAAACGGGGGCTTTGTTCAGACGATAATGAGAGAAGAGACGAAGAAAGCGAGAGATACGACTAGAAGCGGAACGAATTTCTTCAGAAGCTATTATCCGCAGTCGAGGCTCTAAGACCGTTGGCTTGTAACCCGTACGCGCGAAATTGCCCGCACAAAGCAGATTTTAATTTTGACCGGAAGCACCCGGGGAAACACTCGAATCGCCGGGTCAGCGAGACAATGATATTAAAAGCTCGGATGTAATACCGCCACTGGCGGAGCATATTATAATGGGTCGCGGAGCCTCGAAAGCTGGCCGCTTCTTTCAGCTTCGGGGCCAGAATTGTGCAATTTGGTTGCCGCACGACCTAATGGAAATCCCTAAAATTGTTTCTTGCTCGACGGGATTTAACGCTCCGGCCGGTGCTCGAGATGAAACGTTGCAGTATCGCGATGCTATTTCTCTTAAACATTTTTCGATGTAGATAAAATCTAATATTAAAGGTCTCGCGAGAAACAACGTGTAATGTTTCACGGTATTCCCGCGTGACTAAAATTGCGCATATTCGAAAAACAGGTTAGAGAATACCTTTCGCGTTAATTGTATACTTGGCTGCCGGCGTGAATTTTAACGAAGCTGGTTTCTTCTGGATGGTTTAAAACGCTTTGCACGTTTGTCTGATCCTCGGTAATAGTTACTTATTTTCTGTTCTACGTAGACGATTACACCCCACTTGTTTCATAGAGAAATTTATTTATTTAATAAACCTCCTTCCTCTACGGAGAATCGACCGTCTTAAATTTCATACCGACAAATACGGTCGTCTAACTTTTGCTCGTCGGTGTGGTTTGTCGAATCCTCGTCTATAATACTCGTAGCATAGCGTCAGCGTCTACAGCGACAGACTCTGTCGCTTCCATCGCCCTTTTGTTCGATCCTCCCACGCAGGGAACCACAGCAGCGCGCATCGGCGGTCCGCGAACTGAAATTTTAACCTCGACCAACCTCCCGATTTCCCGGTTACGCGATTCACCGATGCCACAACTGCGAAATTCCCGCGATGCATTATTGTTCCGATCCGTTCTTCCCGTATAAATTCTAATCCGACGGGCGGCCGAGCGTTTAAAAGCTTTCGTTAACGGACACGCTCAAAGCGTTACCCAATACGCGATAATGAGCCGCAATGGGAAGAGCAAGAGAACCCCGTGGCCTTCATGGATCTTCGTTAAAATTTCCATTTCCGCTCGCCACCGATGCGAACCGAACGCTCGACGCCGATGTACGTTTTAAATGGGACTTTCGATCAAAGCAACGACGTTATTTTGCTCGTTGCGACACCTTATTACGTGGGGTACTCCAGGAATAATGAACTTCGCTTCGGGTAATTAAGTAACTGCATGAAGCGAGAATCCGCCGTACCTTTAGTTTGCAGTGACTGATTCGACTGTTAATAAGCAGCGTCGGTGTACGACTTCGCAAACAAGCATTCATAGAATTTTTAATTAACTCCAGCCTAGTACTCGATATAAACAATGGAACAACGCGGAAGACTAAGCAACGAGTAGCTGTCTAAACGAAACAGGATGGAGTTGATTGAAGCATGACGGACTATCGATACTGCAATATCAATCAATCGTTTACAATGCATATCCACTTCGAAGCGCTCGAAGTCCGGTTCAAATTCCATCCGGTAGTTCTATTCTGGACTCGTCAGCCTCCTGAGCTCGCCGACAGAGGGCTATGCTCGATCTACAGCTCTCTCGCGAGTACTCGACCAATCACCAACTTCTTTCATCGCACGAGCTTTCGTCGGTTTACCAGTTCGAGTGAAATCGATCGTACGCTTTATAGTCGTTAGACGAGTACATTAATAAATTACCAACGCTTCTACCCGGAGAAATTCGGGGGGTTTGGAATCGAAGAAAAGAAAAATAGCGGGAAGGAAGAAAGGATCTGTACGGGGTAAAGGTCAAAGAGGGTCAGCGATTTTTCGCTCGTTATTTCCGCTCGATCGAGAGCGCGCTTTCGCCGGGCTGTCGTTGACACCGTTTTTCACGCTGGCCGCTCGTCGCACCGGCGAAAACGCTATTCAGACTCGCATAATGCCCCCCGGGTTGACGCACGGACACACCGTCGAACACGCTAGACACGTGCGGCGCCCGTGGATGTTACGCCGCTCGTTGTTGCACGTTGCACGTGAGACGGAGTTCGCGTCGACAGACGCTCGATCGACCACGTTTATTATACGCGTCGAAAGGAACCCGGCTCCGGTGAAAAGGAGCCCGGAAGATTCGTATCGAACGCGGACGCGATACGAAACGGATGGAGCATGTACCATTGTCACGACCCGCCTCCCTTTCGATCCTCGCCGACCGACGACCCGTTTCTGCAAAGATAACGCCCACGCCTGCAGACTCTGCTCCCAAATGAAAAGGACGTTTGCAGCTTGTTTGGACGACGAGAATTGTTTGCGTCGTGCACGCGCGTAGCTCGTGCCCATTGTGCGTACTTGTTACGACTTCCATGGGACGGGCGCACCTTTAGGGAACAGGAATTACAAAAGGACAGTGTGTTTCGAAATGGGCATTTTATCCGAACAACTATAATAGAAGGTGGAAAAATTTTTTTGTCGAAATTAAAAAATTTCAAATCATTTTGAAAAAATTATTTTCGGTTACAGGGGTCAATTACAATCAGTTTTGGTGAGCAGATATACCCTCGAAATCCTAACCATTTTCGAGAAAAAAATTCCTTACCGAAAATATAATGTCTGACCATACATTGATATGTTTCCCTGAAATTTCATGGGTGTATTTAAAACATCATAACTTCTGAACGGATTGGAGGATTTTAATGTTTCAAAAGACAAACAACGCGTATTTTAATGAAGAATATGTAGAGATCCGAAGAAAATTTGTAAAATTGTTCCTTAAACCTGTAAAATGAAAACCCCATAAAAATGGTCCAATTTTCAAATGACCACAACTCCTACAATAGTCAAGCGATTCCATTGAAATTTAGTTTAGAAGTAGAGCTCATAGACACCTACAAGAAAGTATTAGCCAACATTTTTGTACAACGCCAACCAAATTTCTTAGAAATGAAAAACCAATTTTTAAGAAAAATCGACAGGCCTAAATTTTTCAGCGAAAAGTAAAAATTTCAAATCGTTCTGGAAAAATTATTTTTAGCTGCAGGGGTCAATTACAATTATTTTTGGTGAATACACATATCCCCGAAATCCTACGTACTTTCGGGGAAAAAATTCTATAATGTCTGGTCAGAGATCTGTGATCATATTCCTTGTTTTTATCACTTCGTATGTAGATATAGTCTAGCGAAAGACAGGGTGAAAGTTTTTAAAGTGGCGCCTCGTGCGTCGAGCAGACCGGTAGCGTATTATTGTCAATGAGGTGATCGTGAATTATCGGAGTTTCGTCGAGCAACGTGTAGCGGGAAGTTCGGAAGCGTGCCAGCGGAGCCAACCCATGCGGTTAATTCACTCTTGCACTTCGAAACTCGATGACTCATAGATTGGTCGTCATAATTGTACACTAATGTCGTTACCGGTGATTCTACGGTCCGTTAGTTTCAACCGGATAGCCCCGAAAGTAAAACCAGGACAGTTTCGCGGAAGGAAACCGAGCCAGATATTCGCGTCTCATCATTTCCATATTTCGCGGCGAGCTCCCGTCGAACATATTTGAATTTGAATAACGATATCTTTGCCGCGACAAATAAAATGCCCCGGCATATAAGAAATTTCGAAGAACGATAAAGCGAGGGTCTACGCGTAAAGCAAAACGAATCGGGAAATACCTTTTTTCACAATACATACAATTGCATCTTTTATTCATTCTCTCAAATTCTATTTCCAGAAGTTCTCTCTTGACTGACTTTTCAAGACCCACTTTTATTTATTCCGCGGAGATGCTGAAGCACGCATTGGCATGGAATTAAAATGAACGTTGCTTTATTTAATATTGATCGTACAATTACCGTGGCTTTATATTATTTTATGTAGCCCTTAAACCTTTGTTTCGCGCATAAAACCATTTCCAACATAATTGAATGATCAACGATATTGCTTGACTTTATTCGTCGTTAAACCTGTCCATCCACTTTGCAACAGCCTGAATAATTTTAAGGGGAAACGAAATATAACATTGCAGAAACGATAAACTTCGCGAATTGCCGTATTTTCACGGAAGTTGCAGAGTTATTTTACTCGTGCTTGCAATCTCTAGTAATTACATTGCGAAGAGATGGGCTGGCAGCTTCCGGTAGATCTGAAGTTTTGCAGAATCCAATTCGATTCTTTCCGGCTTTGACGTTCATCTTTCAAAAACACGAGAACAACATTGTTTCTGCTCGCTGTGCCCGCCATCAAAAGCACTGTAGTTGGGTTACGCGTTACAATATTCTCTTTTTTGGACCGTTTGAAGGACACTCGCGTTTCAACCGATCGTAATCGTAACTGTTTTTAATTTCGCGGACAATGGGTTTCCGTTTCTTTGTACGACGAGAAGCTAGGAATGCGTTGTTCGAAGCGACACGATTCGCAGCTTGCGAGTCGGACGAATCTTGCGTTATGGTCGCGCACAAAAGCTCACACGGGGAAGTTCTGCGTTCAGACGCTCGTTACTGTTTCCGAACGTGTTCCAGAAACGACGAGAAACTCGAGTAACGCGCGTTCTTAACGTCGCAAATTCCATCCAATTCTCGCGAAACTTTCACGAGCAATTGTTCGTGCGTAAGTGTCGCATTCCGCTTTCGACGTCGCGTCGTGATTATGCTATTTAGTAGAACATCAATTTACCTTCATGGCTCTCGAGAGCGTAGCATAACATCGCTTACGAGCGACAAACCTACCCATTTCGCGCGTTTGATTTCTATTCTTGGTTATTCTTGATTATTTACGATAATAACGAGTCGCTTAAAACATCGTCAACTATCGATTTTCGAACATCGATATCGTCGAGCGAATATCGCGTTACAAAAGATTTCTAGGAATTCGTAAATTGTTACTTTCGTTCTCGGAACTACGTATCATCTTTTTTCGACGTTTGTATAATGAATACCATTGAAGGATACTACCCGTTCGTTAACAACGTCCATTCAATTTGGTAAATGCAACACGATCCATTCGACTGACTGATACAGAGATTGGTTTGAGATTGAACTGCAATGTTCCATTACAGCTACTGTTATCGTGAATAACTATAATTGCAGCTAACGCTCGGAAGGATCAAGATTTTGTTTCGATCCCTCAAAACGGTAATATTTTCATTTCTTTCTGAAGAAATACTCAATTAAATCGATAGGGTTAGCGTGTTACACGTAAGAGCGTACTTTCCCATTCGCGTAAAGAATCATGGAGCAAATATACAACAGATGTACCGAAACAACGACGAAGACAAAGATATTCCTGGTGCTCGAATCGATAACGCATCGAGGACAAGCGTTTCCTCGAGGGAGGTCCTCCAGCTTCCTAGCTTGTTCGGGGTAAAAGCGGTTTAACAAATATTATCATAAAACCCGCAGGAATCCAGCGTGTTTGCGTTTGGAAAGGGAAAAGGTGGAGAGACGAGGTAACGATAACTCGTCTTTTCCTTTTTACTGGGATCGTCGCGATCGCGGACGGGTTTATCGCGCTCGGGACGAGACAAAATACTTTCCATACGGCGGACCAGTTCCATCCGCTCGGCTCCCGGAATTGAATAACCAAACGGTGTCCCTGGCGTTTCGGTGGCTGACCAGGGACTGGGTTGGGAGCGTACGAAACGTGGGAGGAAAAAGGTGGCGCCGGTTTAGTTGGAAGAGATAATAACCCGTGACTAGTAATGGGACTGACAAGAGAAATACACAGCTTTTGTACGATCTGCCGCTAATTTGCGACGTGCAAGAATGTGGAAGGGAAATTCTCTTCCTCTTCAATTCAGAATTCCTTCGCCTCGTATAGAAGTTTTTTTTATTTGGCGAGTTTCAACTTTATTCTTTTAATGCTCTAGCATTGTGGTATACTGTTTGTCCACCGTGAAACTCGGTTCCATTTTGTTATCCGTGACGAAGTCAGCCTTGTTTAGAGAAAGGATTGGCCAGGCAGGCTACCTTGGTCGAACGATTTGCCAACACCGCTCCCTCGTTTTACTAGAATTACTCGACATCACGGCATCTTTATTGGCCATTAGACGCCGCTTTCCGCGCCGCGATCGCCTCCACGCCTTTTGTTCCCATCTTTGAATCGCACGCTCCGTGGATCGCCTCTAATTACGTGCTCTAGAAAACGCCCGTCGAAAAGCAACTCGACGCGGATACCTGGGAGAGGCTCGATGCGATTAAAATCGACCCAGTAAATCGATTAACGAAGCCTTCGCTGTGGCTGATCGACGAAGACCGCTGCACACAAGTCTCGATTGGCTGTATATTTTTTTTTATTAAACGAAACAAAAATATTACGACTTCAAAATATGGCTGCACATGGGAAATTCAACTTGTTCCTCTTTGTAATTTTTGTATCTTCGTTTAGAAAAGGGCTTCGAATTGTCTTAAATTCTGGAATCACCCTATATATACAAGGACCGATTCTACCTGTGAAAACAAGGCGTGAGAAAAGAGTAACAGTTTTCCTTTTAGGGCTTCGTTGTCGAGATAACTGAATTTGTATATTTGTCGGATACGTGGTTGATCGAATCCCTGGCGCGTCTGACCATTAACCAGTTTTTCTACTTGCACCTGTGTCCAAGTCCCGCTGTGTTCTACGCGTTCTGGATGAACGATGTGGACTTTTTCGATGAACAACTTTTACTGTTTTTTACACGCAGAATCATCCCCTTGCATATTTATTTGTGGTTTAAACAAAGCGTTGCAAACTGTTTTCTTAGAAACCAACGAAGATACCGATTTCATTTTTCCTTGTTTAATCGAATGGAAATCAAAAAATAAAAATTAACGGTAAATTAGCGATAAAATAGCATCGATCGAAAATTGTACCGCATTGCTATTGGAAAGAGGCGCGTGTTGCTCGTGTGCAGCGAGCCTAAGAGAAAATGTGACGTCGACGATCGACTGACCAGCGTTTTCGAGCACCGGTAATGGAACGTAATGGAGTGGCCGTGGAGAAAACGAACATTCAGAACGAACGTAAGTCGAAAAGGAAGCGAGGGAACGGAATGGAAAAGTTTGGAAAGCGTTGACCGTGGCGCGGCCGGAAAACGGGGCAAAACTTTGAAACAGGAATGCATTATGGGACGCACGACGACGAGGAAAGTGGCGGAGAGCTTTCGTCGTTGCTTGTTTCGACATAATATTGTTGTTTGGCGGCATGGAAAGCACGAGGTTTCGATCCTCGGTTAGAATATCGTTTGTGCGTGGTCAAATGTTAAATACAATTATTGATATCCGTATTCCAAAGGAAATCCATATTATTTTACCTGTTCTATATTATTTAAATTTGATCGCTGTAAAGTATAGTGCGTGTAATTTTTTTGGAATTGGATACAGTTAAAAAACGAATAAAGGCGCGTTCGTAGTGACGTAGATCGAGGATTCTCGAAATCGCTCGAGTTTCACTCGCGATGTAACAATTGGACATGCAATTAGCTTCGTGTAAGACGAGTCATTGTTAGCTAAATCGCCCGAGCGGAGATGTTAACGCATCGATTGGTGGCATCCGAACTAGCGACTCGGCAAAATCGCTGACAATTTAGTTGCCACAACCAGTGCCTAGATTACCATCTACGAACACCCGAACACTTAGCAAGTTCAAGTAGATAGCTCGGTACAGTGGTCCCACGCTAACGTTTGTCACTTTTTCCCTCCATATTGTTCATCTTGACTTCTGAACAATTCTAGAACCCGTGGTACAAACCAATAGTACCCAGCGAACCTTTGAGAGGGATTACCGTAGAATATAAATACTTTCAACGTAATTATATCGTTCATCTAATAATATAAAATAAAAATCTTGTCACGAGGCGACGTAACGGATTAAATATAATTCTCGCGCGTTTTCACTAGCGTTTCGTTCGTGCCCGAAAAATGCTCCCAACGACGTAAAAACATTTTGTTACCGGGTATCGAGCGCAAAGTTATTTCGCACGAAATTCGAATTTCAACATTTATTTTCTACGAATTCGCAGGCTTTAAGCCCACAGAGGAGATATTTCGGTATGCGGCGCGCGTTCGCAAACAAGGCAGATCAAAATTTCCGTCGCGTCGCTTCACCGTCGAATTTTCATCCCTCTGCGTAAAAACAATTTGAATTCACCGTATCCCGCGACCCGCGTTACATCGCGCAACAAGGGAGCCCCTCCTCGCCTGCAGCCGTACAAAGGGTTCGTCGAAAGTGCAAAGGTTACACCTCGGCTCCGCAATGCAGCCCTAAGGATTCCGCAACGTTACCAGACGCTCTGGCTTCGCGGACGAGGGAAGCCTGGAACTTTCAGGCGAAAGTAAATGACGAGAAACGACTTTACAGTCGCGCAGAACGAAATTGTAACCCTCTGTCAATAGACACATCCATTTCCGTCAATTAAACGCCTCAGTCGGAGTTAATTTTCGCGCCGGTGTGTAAAATACATAATAGTCAGACTCGAGCAGAAGTCGAATTAGTCCCGTCGGGAACGCAAAACGGTCCTCTCGCTCGAAATACGACAAATTTCACGTACCAAGCAGAGGGCGGGAGGCTGAAAAACATTATCGTTCCCCCGATAGATTCGCACGTTTCATTTTTACTGCTGTCGATTCCTTGCAATTACGTTTCCAATATTTTCCGAGTTTAAAATCGTTCGAGCTCGAATACGAACGATCGCGAACGGGCTTCGACGAATTTTACAAGTAGGATTTAAAAATATCACCGTCGTTCGTTTTCGCTGACGTCGATTTCTTAAAATCGCATTTCCAATATTTTGCAAGTTTAAAATTGTTCCCGAGTCTGAAGCATCCTTGCAGAGGAAGAATTCCTTCGTTAGATACGTCAATATTTTATAACTAATGAACCGACTTCACCGCGTTCGCGTAACCGGAAACTGGATTCCGAGTCTGCTTCAGACACCCGCAGAAATTCGTTTGTGCATAAGACTTGTTCCCAGTGGGTGATTGTCGCGAGCAGACGCAACGATACAAACACTCTACACTGTGCTCGCAACATCGCTCGCGAGAACTATGCCACGAACAATGTCTCTTTATTTCATTAACTTCAAGTCTTGCTCCCTTTTTTGTCATTATAAATCGAGGCCGTTGATGCTAAAACGTGATCAACGACCTACCGTGCATAACAGTATAGCTCCGCGTTGCCAACGTAACCATTCCCTAATCTTCGTATTCCCGTAAGGCTTTCGGTAATACTGACTAATTTCGTTCGACTGCTCGCAAACAACAATCGATATCCCGCGTACAATCCCATTCGCCATTTTCTAAAGGCAAACTAGGAAACTGGCTTAGCCGGGGAACCCTTGAACTTCCGACACGGTTGAAACAGTCCTCGCGATAAAATTGGCTCTTCGTCGAGCCGGCTAAACGGAGAAACTAATCGGATAAATTATTTCTTGGCAGTCGAACGGCACTGTTTGTTCGACGATGTGGAAAATCATGGAAACGCCGGCGGAGTTTGTTCGCGACGCGGAGAAATCCTCTATTTCGAACCCGCGGACGTGACAATTTTTCTTCCACCGGGACAAACTTATTGACAAAACGAACGGATAGCGCGCAATCTTCCGTTGAATCGAGTGGCCCGATAATTGTACACGCGGGAGCCAATAACCGCCTACATCCCTTCCCGTCCCGGAATCCAATTAAGAATTATTTATGTTGGGGACGAGGGGGGCGGGGGGGGGGGGGGCGAAAGTTTCGACGCGATTGTACCCGCGTTGTGGAAACGATTATCAGGTTCGTCGAAAGCACGAGGAACGTCTGTTCCCGCAATGGCCGATGCTTCGAGCGCGTTTCGAACGATCAAACCGGAAACGACGGGCGGCTTTGTCGGTAACCGATCGATGGAACTCGATTACAGACGTCCCGAAATTTGCATAAATACTCGTAATGAACGCGTAATGAATTCACGCGGGCATGTATCGCACGGAATCGATCGACTGTAAAATCTTTATAGGCGAACGCTCGACAGCTTTCAGCCTCCCGTGTAATCTCGCGGTATTTTCAATCAATTGCCATCGCATTGTTTACGATCCATGAACCCATATAGAGACACCACCTGTCCCCTGTTAATTCACTATTCCGTAACCAGCGATCGGTGTTCACAAAAAGCATCCATCATCGATTAAACTATTGATCGAGTCGGTTAATTCGGGATTAATCGGAAAATGAAAATCTCTACGTTCGAGGTTTTTACGCCTCGCGCGGGAACGATTAATCTTGATCGTTATTATTCTGCGCGTCCGCGATTGTAAATGGAATCGAGTTTGTCAGAGTCTTTTTCCACGATAATGACTGAATATAGATCCGGCAGAACGGTTAATTGCGTGGAATCGTGCTCCGTTAAAGAAGGTAACGTCGATCCGTGTGCAAATTAATATGTGTTATGGCAATGGATATTGCTGGGTAACCAAGGGATCAAAGTAATTGAAAAATTGAGGAAACGAGGCTTTTCCCTTCCATTATTGATTAATATTCTCCTTCTTGAATGAATGTAATCGATGCAGGAAACTTTTTGTATCATGTAATGTAGACATGAAACTGCGTTAAAATAAGAAACAAAAGAGGAATTGTATGGAAAATAAAAAGCACCTGATGGTGTTAGGTAATTGCTACGATAATGCCATTACTATTGAAACTGAACAGGAATCCTAATAAGTTTCTGCGTAATAAATTGCAACGAGTTTTAAAACCATTGAGTCGCAATTTGTAAACTTCTTAGTGTCGCGGTACGATGCATTACATTCGCCGCAGTATCCGCAATAACGTATTCCGATGCCACGAGCGAACAAGCACGACGATTTATAAACTACCCTCTGTTGTCAACCGCATTTTTTAATTCCACTCCGCGAGCGGAAGATGTAAACTGTCAGAGGGGGGGCCGGCATAGAGGGGCGGACGCTTTTGTTTCGTCCAACGATTAATGCATTTCGCCGTCGCAGTCCGGTCTCGCGGTATTTTAATTAATTTCCGTCGACAATTATTTCAAATATTTCACGTTATTTGCGGTCGAGAGACGGTCGCCAACCGTCCACCCCCGCTCGCCACCCATTCGTCCACTCTGGCCAACAGCCTATTTTCTCTCCGCTGAAGTTCATCTGTCCGTTCGTTCTGTCATCGAACGCCGCTCGATAAAATGGGTTAATTCCGGACAATGCTGCGACTGAAAATCACATTTGGACAGGCGTTGTTATAGAGTGATTACCCGCAGTCCAATTTCCGCGCGACTAGCCGGCTACCGATTATCGTTATTTATATTCCTTTAATTTCCACCCGATCTACGTAACCGGAACGTACCGCCTGGCTGCTGTTATTAGAACGTGGGAATGCTTCCTGTCCATTGTAACGAACACCACGCGCGAGTTTCAATGGATGAATTTCAAACCCATGTATCACCCCCGTCCCCCACCCTCCCCTTTTTTCGTTCGTCGTTTCGGTTGATCCACCGTCCATGGATTTTCGCCATGGAACGATTTAAACGACCGCTCGCGACAAAGATATTGTTGCGCTGGTTCGTTATTAGCGACACGCAAAGGGGGCGGTGAATCTTCGGGGAAATAAGTCCAAAAAGGCAGAATAAATGTAACGCATTTTTGAAACGTTTGAAAGGTTTTTCGACCCTTGCTGCGGGTCCCAAAATATGCAGGGTGAGTGAAACTTCTAAATAGAACTATGCACGATTTGGTGTCGCCATATTGACTCCATTTCGTGAAGTTTATAATAATTAAACAAGGTTATAAATACCATTATTTTAGTGGAAAAGAGGCAGATAACGCGGGTATATATTTTGTTTAAATCGCGCGAAAATTGTCAGCAATCTTTCGCTCGAATTTTTTCGCCGCGTCAAAATAAACCACAGAAAATCACTCGCTGTTAAGTTAATACGTTTCAACGCAATTTGTACGCGCGGCGTATGAATCTCGCTTTCGCGCGACGCGATATATCACGATTAAACGCTGCGAACATGTTTGGCCAGAGCATGAAAAGCGAGAATGAAAAGTCCAGATAGGTGTGACACTTTCAAGATCGTTTTTTGTTATGCGCCGCATGATAAACCGAGCGTATCCATTACGGTCGGTGATAAATGGTTCGACCACCGATGTACCAACGTCGTGCTTCCACCCCCGCGCGTCGGTCGTGATACAATTAATTTCTGTCGCATTATTCGCGGTTGAAAAACGCCTGGACCCGGCCACCTTCGACCCTGTCCCATTCACATCTCGTTGCTTCCCCTTATTCGGTCCACCTACGCGCGTTCATTGCATCAAGCCCGGTAAATTGGTTTACTGCTGACGCTGTCGCGAATCGAAACGACCGTGTCTGTTGTCGCACCGCTCTGGAAAGTAATCCGCCAACACAGGTATTTCGAACGTACCCTGTTTTCACTGTTGGCCGAATTCGCAACACGGGTAAACTGTAAGCATCCCCGTTTGACGTTTCGCGCTTCCAATCTCTCGGTACTTTCGAAATCTGGTCCGAATTTTCACGCGAAGCTACGTCTTTCTTTCCCATGCGTCGAAGTCCCCCGTGACGCGTGACGCATTCTCTCTAATTCTGACCGATATTTATCATTTCTTCGAACGTCCATTTTACTGGAATATTGACGATAGTTTCTTATATATGTGCCAAGTTTCTTAAAGATTGGTTCATTAGTGTTTCAGAAAAAGCGGCTCCGATAAAAACAATTTGTAAGTTGTTCGCGCTTTAGTCGCGTAATGAATTTTCTTTCTTGCCTACGACTAATGCGGTGCAATATAGGAAACCTTCACACTCCTCGAAGAACTCGTTTAGTGCCACCCTCTCGCTGCTACGAGCTATTCTTGCCTCCTTTGTAGCGTCGGAGTGCCGGCGCTCGGCGAAGATTATGCACTAGAATGCAATTCTCGGCAAATATTTTCCACGTCGTCCAATTTTAACCCTCAGTTTGCCGAAATGACTCGCAACGATCGTGAAAAGAAACACACAAGGTGCAATTTTGAAACAGTATAACTTTGTCTTAATGTCCACACGTCGGTTTACGTTAATAATTGCTATATATTGTTATAGATATTAATGCAGGGAAGAGCAGAACGAGATATTGTTTATCGGAGAATTCGACGAAACTACGAAAATCTCGAGTCCTCGCAACGAGCCATTCGTGGTTTTACAAATACCCGCAAAAATCTCGTAGCATACCGATGTTGTGGTTGCCTTTGGAATCCCTGGGACGACACTTCGACGTTCAGTAGTCAACAGAATCCGGAGTAATGGAATTCGACAAACGAACTTCGATTATTCTCTGTCAATTGGGTTTTGGGAAAATAACGACTCCAACATTGTTGTCCTTCCTATTCTCGACGTTGCGCGGCGAATGCATAAAAAGCGCACATGCCAAGAAGAATGAAATAGCTGTGACTTTTTGCCGTCGTCGGTCCGCAGCGCAAACTTTCTGCGTAATGAAAGGCTGCACGGAAAAACCGTTCGGTCGGAAAATAGGAACGAGACCGTACAATTCCGTTCGAGCGCGGTTTTTTATCGGATGTAATATTTCTTTGCTTAATTCGCGTTTTGACGGAACGTGGAGTTACTGGACGATTGACGAGGTCTCTTAATCCTGTAACTGCAAGGAAAAATCACTGAAATCTGCAAAGCAACGCGGAAGAATTTCCATTTTTTACAATTTAAATGCCTCGTTGTATTACTTAAACGACGAGTCATCAATTTTGCAATCTTTTTCTTATTTAGTTTATACAGATTACGAAATGCGATTCGTATCGTAATACTACATTAAACAAAGTAATTAATTTAGTTTTTAAATATTTGCGTTCTTGAACTAAAAACACTTTCGATGTTCATCGACCAATATTCATCGCTACGTGAACAGCTTTAATACGTATTTATAACGAATATCCAGCTCATATTTATCTATCGCGTATATCGATTTCGCGAAATAGTAATGCCAGTCTTCAGTTTCATTATTTAAACGACCAACGCAAATAGAACATTGGACAATCGTTAATCTCGCTTGAGTTTGTAAATATCATTTCGTTAAAAGCTCCCAGTCCCCTCCCCTTCAAATAAAAAACGGGAATTAAACGCGGAGTTCGTCGAATTGATTTAGTAAACTGTGTTATTTACTGTCGTTCAATTTTTATCGAGGGAAATGTTGATAAAAGTTGAATATCGGGTTTTGTAACTTGCATGGGAATTCAATAAATGGAACTTGATACAAATCCCAAATATAAAGAGAAATGTGCCAACAGGAAAAACAAATTACAATAGCTATTTGAAAACAGGAAAACGTTGTTTTACAAGTTGAGAAGAGTACCTAACAAATTTTCTAATATTTAGTTACTTGTTCGTATAACCAAATTCTGGGACATTATTTCGCATCGTTAAAAACCACGGCGATATTTTGGTCATCATCATGAAATCGCACATTTCTCTCCATTTTATTTCCTCTCCTTTGTACGCATTTTCACATGGAAAAAATATATGCTTTCGCCACTGTATCGTAACGAACGCTATCGGCTATTTTAGCGTATGGCCGGTGATTAAAATCGCATTTACGTCGGCTGTTACTCGCGACACGGAAACAACGTCGAACCGATTTCACGATGGACGCGTCGATCGATATGGCAATGAGCTCGCGTTTATTGCCATTGACGCTCTTTCTCGATTTCGCGGCGCCAATAACGTACGCCGCATTGAAAAAAAAACGCAGGTCCATTGTTCCCGGATATTTTCCAAACTAATGGCGCACACAAACGCCGATAAATAACAGCACCGTCCTCGACTCGAATTCGAATCGATTTTTAGACCTCGATGCACGTTACAAATTTTCTAAAAGGCAATAGCGTGCCTTGTATTTTAAATCGAAAGCTAGATATAATTTAACGAGAACACCATAGTCGTAAGAAATCGACACAATCATGGAAAAAATTGTACTAGTCCGGATAGAAGATCAAACGAGCCACAACGTTCCTTTGAGCCAAGGCCTAATCCAAAATAAAACCCTAACACTCTTTAATCCTATTGTTGAGAGAGGCATCGTGGTTGCAGAATAAAAGTTTGAAGCTTGCAGAGGTTCCCGGAGTTTAATGAAAGAAGCCATCTATCTCCATAATATAAAAATACAAGGTGAAGCAGCCTAGTGCTGATGTATTATAAAAGCTGCAGAAAAGCTATCCAGATGAGTTAGCCGAGGTAATTGATGAAGATGGCCACGTTAAGCAGCAGTTTTTCAACGTCCACGAAGCTGGCGTGTATCGAGAAAAGATTTTGTCCAAGATTTCTTTAACTAGAGAAGAGGGAACAATCTGTACTTCTAAGATACAACGTACAGAACGAAACGTGGATAGTGAAATTGGCTTGAATGGGTGAATACACATTTTACATGATCTCGTCCCTTGTTCCGACGCTTCTGGAGCTCGCTGCCTTGATCTCTTCAATCTTTTCGAGGCGATAAAAAGAATATATAAGAAACTTTAGTAGCCTCGTGGCATTGGACGAGAATTTTATCCGAAACCGATCTAAAGTGAACCCTAGGACAGATAAAAACCGTGATATACGAAGGGCGTAGGAGCTATTACAAGGGAACCCTTAGTAAGGATACGTGAGGTAACTGGTGAGATACGAAGGGTATAATTTTCGAAACAAATACCTAATAATATTTTATGTTCCCGTTAAGGGTGTGTGGATCGATGCGACGAGCCGGATGTCGATCGATCTTCTGAGAAATTACTTTCGAAACTAATACATCGAAAATGTAATAATATAAATAGTCTTCTACATTCAACGAATAAAGAATTTCATCTGTCAAAGTCAAAATTTTTTATCTGTACGATTCAGACGCAGTAATTTTTTCTTTTTAAGAAATTTCATGCATACGCTGTGTGTCAAATAGAATAGGCATAAAAGTAGCGTCTCGTACGGTTCACAATCGAAGTAGTGGCCTTGAGCGACCGATTGAGTTTAATCCGTCCGTAATCCTCTGAACGATCCCAGGGCACATCAAATGTAGGGCTCGAAAGTTCTCATTTACTGACATAAATTCCAAGGCACTAGAGCCTTCGTGACCCTCGCGTGCCTACTCTGCCACGGCAATAGCCGGTATCGCGACAATGAAGGATTGAGAAGTAGACGAGAGCGGTTCTAAATCGAGGCCCGTGTTTTATACTGTTTCATACTCCGACAACATTCGTCGGAGTAATGAGAGCCGGAGAGACAACGTCAACGAAAACCGGCTACAGTGTTGCAGCGGCTGTGTTCTTCTACTGAATAGCCTCCAATTAACAGCGAGCTACGCGAGAAGCGAGCAAAATAATTAGAGGCAATGAATTTGCTTCAGTTGCCTTCCGGGAAATTAGATTTCTCAGCGCTGTGACGCGACAGTTTGAATCCATAGCGTTATCAGCCGTATATTTATCCTTTAACGCGTTCCGCGTTTTCCGCTCGCTGCGCGTTTCGCGTTCCGTGAACGTGAGTAGGGCGTGACGACACCTCACCCGCTCGTCGACAGAGGGCTACGCCCTCAACTCTCTCACAAGTACTCGAACGACCACCTATTCCTATAAATGCGCTCCTCAACAGACCATCGAATGTCTAAGAGACGAGGGTTGCAAGGGGACCATTAGCAGGGGCAGAACGAGAAAATAATGTGATAGTTGAAATGGAGAAAGAAAACATGCATTATAATTCAACGTTATATGTGTGTAGCCAGTTTCAATTCCGGTTGAGCCTAATGTTAATCCTATTGCTGACCATCAGTGACGAATATTTTTTGTTCTACTAATATAAGAGACTTTCTTGAGGGAAAAGGGAAGAAATAGAGGATGGAGAAAACAAGAATGCAGTGGTCGTGATTTTCTCGTAGCGGTTTAATTCAATTTCCAATACGGGACCATTCTTGATCACTTCTACGAGATTATCCAGAAGCCAATAATTACTTTCGAACGATTGCTTACACTTTCTTGCTGGACGCTCGAGGAATCTTCGATTCTTTCCAAGTTGCGGATTCGAAGTTTGCCGCAATTTCCGCACGCAACGTAATTTCAACTTCTCGATAAATCGTTTCTCTTCCGAGGACCTAAGTACGATAAAACGAATATTCCAAAAGACTCGTGACATTTGTTGAATAAATTATGTAAGTCGAGTTGTAGGGTGGGATTAAATTAGGAGTTCTTGCGAAAAGAAGAATACCATTTACTTCAACAGTTGCTAACGTACTGACCTACAATTCTTACAGGCTAACAAGGCTTAAACCTATGCAGTCGTTGAGTGTGTGACCCAGAGACGATGCTCTACGTTGCCGTACTCTCGTTGGACCAATCTACACAACACGAAAGAAACTGGGCTTTTGACCTAGGTTCTTAAGAGGACAGTGACTCGAAACAGGCTCTCAAATCGATGTTGTTCAAAATAAAATGTAGCATCATATGTGTAATACTTGTGTGGACTTGTAGTTCAATCGATATTCGAACGATATGCAAACTAGTAAACTTCGATTAATGTAATCAAGTACCTGCTACGTTAACCCTTTAAAGTTCAATGTTCTTTATTGGTAAAAAGATGCTTCCAAAGCCTTCCATAAAAATTCCTTTAAAATAAACAATGATTCAGATAGTAATTTTTTAGAATACCAATAAATGAAATACAATGAAGCTCGATGTATTTGATGCGTAGTAAAGTATGGAACAACATATAAATTTCCAGAGTATGATAATGCCAAGCATTAGTAGATCGTGATGACTTTCGATATACAGATGCACATAGTGATAGATCGATTTAGAATTCCGTAACCCACATTTGGCCTTCGAACAATAGGACGTAGCAATCAGTATCAATTCAGTTCATGTCGAGCGATCGCGAAAATTGAAAATCCAATAAAGTTCATCGACATTCTGAAAGTGTTTTATCGAAATTACTATATTTCAAACTTACGCGTCCTCCTATTAGAATACAAATAAACCGAAGCGTCTTTTGGTTTATTTGTGCATTTTGAAGCTATAATAAAATCTGTGTGGGTAAACATCGATTTAATGTTGTTACAATTGGCAATTAAGTACTTTATTCTAAATATTTTTAATAAAATAGCAGATAAATAATATTTCTATCTTTATTGAAGTATTTCGGGAGAACCTCGTCCATGTAGGTCGATAGGCATTAAACGCCGCGAGCCTCGAAGCTCGGATGCAATGCCCAGAATTAATGGTTTCCTTCACGAGCGCAGAAATGGAAGATAGTAAAGCAAGTTTCGTGCGAAAACATGTCATTAGTAGGAGAAAGAGAAGCGGTGGCGAAAGCAGGATTGTATTTCCATTAGTTAATTTACTTTCCGGGAATGGTACCGTTCCTAAAACTATTTGCTGCGGCGCTCGAACACGTCCAAGCAAAGTATCCGCGTTAAGCTGGTGGATCACAATTAAAACTCTCTACCGGCGCTCTTCATCTGCGTGAGGAGGAACGAAGCCCGGGAAGTGGCTACAATTAGGGTAACAAGCCCTCTATCAGATACGACGATGATTTCACCCGCGACGATTCTCCTCCCGACTGAATACGAGACGAGACCGGTCGAAACTTTCGGAACTTTTAACTCAGATTTCCTAAAAATTGTTTCATTTGTAATGGAAACCAAATCAAACTGTACATTTACTGTCGAGAAATTAAAAATTCTAATGCAAAGGTGTACATGAAATTATTTAATAGTAATTACGTATGGAATTCATAATTCTGCACGATATGTATTTAGTAGAGCTGCGCGTAAATACCTAATAACGCATACATAACTTAATGCATAATGGTTCTCCCGCAGCAGATGGCGGTAATTTCGTATAAATATTCATGTAATAATTGTAACAGTTTGTGGGGGGCGTAACAGTTGCAGTTTAGTCATTAATTGCATCCATCAAACATTCGTGATTTGAAATATTTATCGCGGATAATGTGATTTTTAAACAACGGAGTGTAAACAGAAACCGATAGTCTTTAGATAGATTTAATAAAATACCAAGGTCCCGTCGACGATAAAAAAACATTCGTATTCGTCTCTCCGGCGACAATAAATCTGGGACAGCTTTCCTGCAAGTTGGACATTTGTCTCGATGGGTTCAGGTTCGGGATAGAATACTTCTGATATCTTTAAGACGGGTCCTCGTTGCAATCTCGAAGAACTGCATTCTGGCGGACAGTAAAAAAGCGTACGTACACGGTGGCAAGCCGTCCGATACGAGGAGACAGAAAAGCAAGATTCCCTTCGTCGAGATAAAGGAAATCTATGGCCCTGTTTACGCGGTGGTTCGAGATTGGAGCTCATTGGACCATCTCCTGGCAGTTTTCAGTAGTACTCTTGGATCAACGCTCAGGTTTCCATAGCTGTGCGCGCGAAGTCGTTTCACGTTCGTCTCTAAAACGATCTCGCCCCGTGTCACGAACTTTGGAAACAACCGTCAAACGTGAAACCACCATGTCCAAAGTTTCGTCGCATAAATCCGCGAATTCCGACAAAAAGCTTCGAATCACGACGTAGAATTTAAATTTTATTTCACCTAGCGATAGAAAAATGAAACGACCGAACTGTAAATTAATCGAACGACGAATGTTCGATGATTGTAATTTTTCGGTAAAACTTTTTGACCGAAACATCGCGTCCAGAGAACGCTGGAACAGCCTGGAAACGACGTTAATTATGATAGCAAACGGCAGACATGCTAGCTTTGGAAACAAGTGTCAAGCGTAGAACCGCGAAGTTGTAGTTTGACGTGTAAATTCACGATCGTGAACGAAAACCTTCGCTACCTGTGGTAAGGGAAATTCGAATTCTGCCTCGTTTCGCGGTTGAAAACTATATAGTTGATTCACCGGTATTGTTCGTGGAAATTTATGGCTTCGTTACTAAATATCTGATAGTGGAGCCCATTGTTTTTTTTCACGCTGGAAACTTCCGGAACGAAACAGTGCTCCGCATGTAGTGGAACAAACTGGAAAGAACGCTCGTTATAACAGCAAACAATAGAAATTTGTTTACTTTCCGCTGGTTTAACATCGCTGGCGAAATAATACTGCGGGATTTATAGAAACACGTACACTGGGAACGTTGTTTTTGAGGAGAAACGACGCCAAGAAAACGAGCCGTTTTCTCTCGTCAGTATGTTAAACTCGTTAGGATTCATGAGAAACTCAAAAGCTGGCGAACACAGTCAACCCTTGAAATTCAAATTTTTGAATTTTCACAACATGGTGTTGCAATTTAACCAGACATTCTCTCCCCGCGGGAGCAGCTCTTTGATAAGATGAAAAAATAGCACCAAGTAATTTTAAGTCTGTACAAAAAATTGGATAATTACAATTCTCGTCAGATTTTGCCACGATTTTTATCGTTCGCTTTTGAAATAAATATTCAGCGGAAGATACAAAGGGGACTATCAAAGTTTGAACTTCCACCTTTGACTAGAAGAATCTGTTATATGAATTTTAATCGTTTTAGGGGTGTTCTCGATATTTTTATTTTCACGATATTATTTTAACCTCCCGACTCCTTTGAACTCTTTTAGATTCGGATGTACGATATTCTTTTAAACATATTACGTTTTCTAAAAGATCCTGCAAACCGAGTTCACGAAACAAAAGTTTATTTTAGAGTAAACATGGGAAAGTAACAAAAAAGTGGTCCCTTTCCAGACAAAAAAACCGACGAAGGGAAGTCCTTTCAGCAACCGTTTTATTGGACACCCCGTATCATTCGCTTCAATCACGTCGACCGCGTTCCTCCGACAACGTTACGGAACACCGAACTCCGGCTGCAAAATATTCACCAGCGCACGTTACAAAAAAAAAAAAACCGCGGATCGATTCAAACAAAAATGCACACCGTGACGAAATACTTTCTGAAGCAATGCGTTCGAGCCGTAGACTCGGCAAGGCGCGGACCAGGATGAGAATTTGTTGCTTAATTCGCTTAAATATACACTTAAATATTTCATTTAAATTTTTTTGCGTACCGGGGTAAAAGTATTAAATTTATACGAATTTTATGGCGCGTCAAAAATTCTCCGGTCACGTTCCATTGTGAAAATTACCGAGTTTGGAACGCGGTATGAAATTTAATAAATTTTCAAAGCGGCATTTTTTTTGAAATTTTTATCATAAAAGGGTAATCCGGTATTTCGACCTAGAAATCGAAAGAATTTAATTCCTTTTGTCGGGGGGAAAAAAACAAAAGGACCTAATCAATGTTAGTGGATACATAGTTCGTGCAACATACTTTCTAAACAATTTTTTATTGTTCTGTTTTTTGATTTTCGGAACAAAAAATTGTTCCGATATCTAGAATTTTAATGAAGATGATTCTGTGTACAAATATTAGGAGATATTTACTGCTCGTATTTAGTTTATGTCGATACTTAAGATTGATTAAAATA
Source organism: Colletes latitarsis (assembly GCF_051014445.1). Taxonomy (NCBI): domain Eukaryota; kingdom Metazoa; phylum Arthropoda; class Insecta; order Hymenoptera; family Colletidae; genus Colletes; species Colletes latitarsis. The sequence continues at coordinate 49,369,489 of NC_135134.1, forward strand.
ATACAGTAAAAGAGCGATATAACCAAATGAAATTATACCGAAATAATAAGGCAGGAGGCTAGGTGCCGCTGAAGACTGCTATAAAAACTTAATCTCCATATTGCAGTACTCGTCACAGTTTGGTAAACATAAACGCATCTTTACGGGTCGTTTTATTAACCCAGTTCCTTCGCGCGGTGCGAAACGACTTGTTCCCTGTTAAATTAGGGGAGAACGAACGAGCTGCTGATAAACGAGTAGCGCGCGGCCCGCCGAGGGAATGAAATTTTAATCGGGAATCGCGATTTTTATCGGAAATTAAACGATACCGGTACGCGGTCCTCCCTCGATCGAGCGCGCGACTCGCGTCGGCCTGGTAATTTTGTAATTACAAGAATGTAGCGATCGGAGCCCGCCCTCCCCCGTCCCCGTCGCTGATTATATCATATTGAAAATTGCTGGGCGCGCGGCGCGGAACTGGGTCGTTCGAAAATTATACGCACGTTACCGGGAAAGTGGCTCGTTTTCGTGTCGGGACAATTGTTAATGCTCACGATCGAATTTCTTCGGTCAGGCTTTGGCGAATTCATGCGCGCGGTCCAAACCATAATCTCTGGTTGCTTAAAGCGGGCGCTCAAAATAATTTTCGATAGCTTTCAACGGTAGTATTGTTCGTTAAAATATCAGCATTCGCCACACTTCCACTAAATGCGAATTTATCTAAAATTATCGTTTCGAACGAGGCACGGTCACAGAAAATTTGCAACCGCAGGAAGATTGAACTATAGGGCTTCTATTTAAGAACAAATACAGCTATATTTTCCACGTGACCCTATACAAAAGACGTAATAAATAGTTCCATTAATCAGTGGTTCGAGATGTTTTTAACAGTTCTGACCACCGAATCTGAATTCCATCCAAGGGGATAATTATTGGGAGACCGATATGGAATCCGTAAAAAGTCGCGAGTAAATAGCGGCCTCTAGTTACGGTGTCGCCGCAAATTGGCGTCCGCGGTCGAAGCCGCGGCGAACGGCAGCTTCGACACCGGGACGCGGACTAATGGATAAAGAGACGAATGGCTTTGGTCGAGAGAGCGTTACTGCGTTACTGGCACGGCGACGTTCGTCGTTCGGAGGGATGATTAACGGGGAACGTCGGTTTGCCGCCGCGATTAACGACGTCCAGTCAGACCTGTAGCCACTCGCGATCTAACGACAGTTTAGCCGTCGCTGTCGATGAAACTAATTCCTCGGATCGCCTCTGTCGATGCAGTTTGTTCTTGTTTAATCCAGCCGCGTCCACTGGAGGAACTTGTTACCGCAGATGACGCGCGAGATCTACCCGTAGCTTCGATCGATCAACACAATTTTTAGAGCGTCAACACTGTTATTAGAACGCTCGAACTCTGTCTGATTCGAGAATTTTTATTGTGAAATTTTTTACGACCCCGACTTGGATCTTTCAACTGCTCGACATTTCTAAAATTCTAATTCTTATTATGTATTAACGATACACGTTGAAACTGTAAGTTTTAGAGTGGTATACGAACAAGAAGAAGAACCGGTGTTAGAAGCCAGACGCTTCGAGGAGGATGTAGATGCGATCAAATTTACGACCATTGTATACGAACTGGAACTAGGAATTTTGAGCACGTTATACGTGGGAGTCAAGACGAGAAAAAAGATAAGGATCATAATATAACGTCGTCATAGACCAAAAGGGAGATTACGAGGGACTGGGACAAGCGGAGTGTCTGAGGAATAGATCGAAGATGACGAGACGAATATAGAGTACGAGGACGGGGGTGAGCATCGTGGAACAGATTCACAGCAAGATGTTTAAAATTCCAAGCTGGTGCCAAGCGAAGGCCACGATTTTTTAGGATTTTAACGGCTCGAACGACGACGGAATTAATGGAGATGGAAATAGGAGGGTGTTTGCTTAATAATAATATGAAATCGATTTCGAGGAGACCGTATTTCTTTGAACTTAAGCTTGAACGTTGACCTGCATTTCAAGATCCGATTTATACTTTCAAATATTAGCAATACATAGGAATAAAGTACATTCTTTAAATCACTAAAAATTGATGTTATCGTTTAACAAAATTGCTATTAATTAAATTTACATAACGCAGATATTAAATAATAAGAACAAGAGGGTTCTGAGGAATACCTCGTCTAACAGGTCGCATAGAAGATAATTATGGAATTGCATATGAACTCGTCCATGATTGGCCACAGAATTCAGCGTTTCAAAAGCTTTCGAGTAATATAGCGAAGCAGCGAGTGTCATATGGGGGAAATTTGTGGCACGTGTAACCGAATCAGAGACGTGCGAGGGTGGTTACACTAAATACGCGATGAAAACCAGATTTAAAGTTCGACAAAGCATTAGTTAACATTTTGTAGAATACACGTGCACGGTGCACGAAATTTTCATCAACCACCGTTTCATCCCCTAACCAGTGACCTATGTTTCGCCTTTTCGCACACGCTCGGTAGTTTGCTAAACAATCAGCATAAAATTCATGTTTCGTTAACACGCCAAATACATTCACAACCTCAATTTCCCGTTGAAATTAATTTCAATTTCGAGGTTTCCTAGGATTATAAAGAAATCCAGTATGTTAATATTCTCTTAATGCAGAGTATTTTTGCTTAAATAATTATCGAAACTCTTTCGGCGCAACGAGTACAAACGCGGTGAGTCATTAATTTTCCTTTACTCTTCAAACTCCTCTCTCGTATTTTCAACCGGTACATACGTCGTCCGCATTGCCGTAGACGATACGAGTTTCCCGGCGCTCACCGTGAAAAATCGCGAATCATGCTCGCGTCCTCGTCCACTCGAGAACATAATCTCGTCGCGAAATGAAAACTGACGAGTTTACAAGTCCAACTCGGTGCCCGCGATACATCATGATATCTTTCAGCAACGTTCCCTCGTTCCTCTGCCACGCTGCTCCATCTATCACCAAGATCGGTTAAAGAAACCGTGTTGCGATCGATTTCCCTCTGTCGCCGATAATCTCGCTGGACGTTGCCGAACGATGCATCACGCGACCGGCCTCATAATCAACCCAGTCGTCGTTTAATTATCGGCCTGACACGGTACCAAATGGTCCCGATTAGTTGCCTCCGTTTCGCTCAACCTCGCGATGACGAGCGAATCGGCTTAAGGAGCGGTGCGAGCGGGTCGCGCGGCGTCAATTATAGTTTGGATAAGTGGCTCTCTGACAGCCATAATTGAGTCTCGACCCGAGGAAGATGCATTTAGAGGCAAAACACTTGTATGTTCGCGAGATTTATCCTGCTAGCGATAAATATAGATATCGGAAATAATGTACAGATCTGAAAATTACAATTCAATGTTCACGAGACGCCTTTGTTCCAATACGCGTACAATTACGTTTCTAAAAGAAGTGCTTTCGTAATAACTTCGGTTCCAAAAAGGAAGGAATAGACCAACGCGTCACGTTTTAATTTGTTTGCGCGGAATTTAGAGTTTATTTTACCCCCGACGTTAATTGGTATTTCAGCTCCAAATGACCGCGTATAAGTGTTATTTATCAACGGTCGGACCGTAATTAATGATGCAGAGTCCAAAGTACGACGGGACAAAAAATGCAGGAGGGAGGGTGGGGGCAAAAAAATGTATGGATAAAAAGGAACCGACGTGTATAAAAAAAATGGGCGGGTCGCTTATGAGCTGCTCTACCCGGCAGCGGAATAACATTGGAGCACAGTGGTATATGTCGACGATAAAGTTGGCCTCGTAACATATTCTCTCCTGCTCCGTCCTCCCGTGTTCTATGAGCCTCGAAATAACCAGTTTCGCCCGTATTGGAGTCCTGCAACGGCTGAACCGAACTCCCGCCCTACGAGGAACTTATAATCAATCCAATTTTGAGATAAATGCATCGTGGCCTCTCTCTCCGTCTCTCTCGCTCTCCCTTCACGGGCCAATGCTTCGGAGAATTATTATCTCTGGAATTACTTGATCCTGACAAAGTGCAAGATATTACCGTGGCCTATTCGTTACCTAGCACGAAGTGCATAAGTTCGTCGATCAAGAACGGTTTCTTGCGGAACGCGATCAAATACATCTTGTACGACGAACGACGCGCGGTCACTTTGATTCTGAGCGTCCTCTTTTAACCCGACAGTACCCACTAGAGCTTTCGAATCTTAAGTACGCGTTTAAGTAAATATCTTTACTATAAAACTCATCGATGTTGTTCAGTAATTTTCTGAATAATTTATTTTTTGTAACAGCTGGAAACCCCTTTAATGGATTCGAGGTTTTCCATGCGCGAGTATCATTCCGAACCTTGGAAATTACATTTTCCATTACAATGCCAATAACGGTGTAAAATCAAATTTGGAGGGCAGGATCGGTTCGAAATTTCGAATAATGTCGGTTGGCGAATGGCTGATTGCAACGCAGTTGCTAACAAAGGCTCGTTAAAATGATTTGTGGAACTCGATTCCAGTTTACGAATCAGTGCTCCACAGTGATCAAACAATTATAGTTTCGCGACAATTTGTTAGCGCGTCGTTTTTAAATTACGTTGCTTACGGAAGGGGGTTAAATTTCCCGATTAAAATTCATCCCGCGATTGAAATCTAAGCAGTATAAACTCGCGGGAAATAAATGCAAGCGTTCTTCTTTGCAACGCTGACGATGAATCGTCCCGTAAGATCCTCAAAGAACTACATTTACAGTGCTCTCCGAATCACGTTCCATCGGTCGGAAATTATCCACTTCATCTATCAAATGCGGTTGTCGGAGCGCGACGGAGAAGGACCATTAGCGGACGAAAACTGTGAAAGTATTCGCCATCGGATAAGTCGCGCTCTTATGTTGAAAGTAAAACAAAGAACGAAGAAATAAAGTACGACACGAAACGTACCATGAAAGGATTCTCGCATGAAACGCTTCCAAAAGGGAATGCTCCGTGTGTCTGGAAAGTGTCGTCGACGAGTACCATCGGCGATCCGATATAAAAAAAAAAAGAAATATAACCGTCGATATCAGAAATTAATTGGTAAATAAATTTCCGCGCGACCGAGGATCAAGAGGCAGGAAATACCGGGTTTGAATTTTTTTTTTGTCGGTATCTGCGGTAATGATTTTGCATTTTCCCGATTTTACGACCGGACCGGCGAAATTTTCCAGCGGCTACCAACCGCCCTTGGGGCAAATTACGAGGTGCATTTGACAAAAAAAAGAACCGATCCCGTATACTGGTCGCTTTAATGACACTCGCGCTTTCTGCGAAAGGTGATTGTGGTCTGCGTGCTATATAGATGGTCGGTGCATGCACGAAATAACAATCAAACAGCTGCGGATAATGTGTTTTCGGAACGTTTGATTAAAAATTTCTTTTATACGCGACGTTGCACTCGTTAAGAGACTTTACAGTATTGGAGAACCGAATGTTGTAACAAAAAATTAAAGAAATTGTCGTCTCGACTAACGGATGCAAGTGCTGATAATCATTGTTAATTGAGGAAACTTATTTCGATTGCTACTTTTCTTTAATAACTCGTTTTACGCCTTTGATACTGACTACTACTAATTTTGAGATATCTTTTAATTATATTGCTTTCTCTGTTCTTTTTTTAACGCTAAATTATCGTATGAATTTTATCCAATACCATTTTATTCTACTCGTCTGACTAAAACAGAAATACCCCACTGGTCGGGCCGGAATCGTATATGTTCTACTTGTTGGGCCTGAATCGTATACGTTCCACTTGTCGGGCCCGTAACGTGTATGTTCCACTTGTCTGACTTTTGTGAATTCAATGTACTCTACAGATTATATTAATGATTTATTTCTACTTGAGTAATAGTAAATTGTTGCATGCTATTTTTCAATCCCATTTCTGTAGAATTGTTCATTGTTAGAGGATAAGAATTCATTTACTAATCCCATCACTTTTCGATCGTTTTCGGAGTTTTTTTTCTGTTAAAAAATTGTGAAGCCATCACGGGCACTCCGATATTGCTTTCGTCCCCAAAAACACGTCATCAATTTTGCACAGCCTTAAACGCGTTATTTTCCTGTTCGAATTTATGCCACATGCAATATTGCAAGCACACTTTATCGATCGACGTTTATGTTATACTGACCTGTTAACAAACTAAGTATTTGAGGAATGAAAATTGCTATCTTATAGTAAGAACGTTACAAAAAATATAATCGAAGTCAATTATTATTATTAAAATGTATAAAATGGAGGGATTAAAACAAAGAACATGACTCTTATATACAGGGTGTTCGGCCACCCCTGGGAAAAATTGTAATGGGGATTCTAGAGGCCAAAATAAGACGAAAATCAAGAATACCAATTTGTTGATAGAGGCTTCGTTAAAAAGTTATTAACAATTAAATTCAAAAATTTCAAATCGTTCTGGAAAAATTATTTTCGATTGCGGGGGTCATTTACAATAATTTTTGGTCATTATATATACCCCCGAAATCCTACCCACTTTCCAGAAAAAAATTCGATTAAGTGCCTAAATTTTTCGGCGAAAATGAAAAGTTTCAAATCATTCTGGAAAAATTATTTTTGGTTGCAGGGGTCAATTACAATCATTTTTGGTCAACAGACATACCCCCGAAATCCTACTCAGTTTCGAGAAAAAAATTCCTTACCGAAAATATAATGTCTGACCATACCATTGATATGTTTCCCTGAAATTTCATGCGAATCTTTAAAACGTCATAACTTCTGAACGGATTGGACGATTTTAATGTTTAAAAAAGCAAACTACGCGTATTTTAATGGAGAATATGTACAAATCGTAAAAATATTCGAAAAGTTGGTCCTTGACCCCGCAAAATGAGAAAAACCCCATAAAAATGGTCCAATTTTCAAACAGCCGTAACTACTACAATTGTGAATATATTTCAATGAAACTTTTTTCTGAAGTAGAGCTCATGGGTACCTACAATAAAGTATTAGACAACTTTTCTGTACTGACTTGCAAACAGAGAATTAGAAAAATAAAAATTGTCAGTTATTGGTGATAGTGCACAGAAAGAAAACTTGTACACGCAATTATTAAGAAATAATAATGCATACTCCCAATCTTAATTTATATATGATGGATTTGCATTATTTAAAACGATTTCAATACAGACCATCGCCACCCAGATCACCAGAGTAATAGTCTATTAATATTCTGGATCTGGAGAAACTCCATACTGTAGAGTGCAGGCCGAACGTTCCGGCAGACCTAACACTTGTCTAGCCAGACACAAGCTTATACTACTTGCTCTGTTCAGGATGTCCTTATTCTACTCGACTGCCCACAAATGGCATTGTTCTACTTGTCTGATGAGATCCGGAACCTATTCTATTCTACCGCAAACAACTGACCAACGATATTCTAATAGTTCTTAATCAACGCTCTTCCATTTCATATTTAATATAATTCATTCACACTACAATACACGTCATTATCATCTCGTTGTACTATTTATTTGTTTCTCCATTTTTTCTACAAATTATTAATCTCAGTGAATTACATTTGAAACGTTTCAATTCATAAATAACATTGGAGATCTTAGTTATCGATCAACCCTCGTACACATGGTCTGCGAAAACAAATATCCCTAGGGCCAAAAAGAGTTCGAATGTATTCCCAATCCACGATTCGACGTGTACCTTGATTAGTTCGACAATCACGGGAGTAGTAATTTAATACATCTGTCAACATGATACCGTAAAGATATTTGGAAAAAATCTTTTCACGTTCCTCACACTCGGACGGCTTTTACTTTACCGGAAATAAGCTGGTATTTCGTTTGTGCGGTACGTTCCGCCAGCTGGCCGCCGGCGAAACATACGCATTACGATTCCACGTGTGCCCGTGTAATGAAATAAGCGCTTCTTCTCTTAAATTTCATTTTCCAGAACGTCAACGACGGAAGGACGGCGGAGGGAACGGGCACAAAGCCTGCCGGAAAAGCTGGCGCGCACCATTCAGCTCGAGCGTTCTTTTGAAACGTTCACGGTACACCTGCCGTTATCAATGAGGCGTATCATTCCGCGAGAGATGATATAAATTGTCGTCTGCTTTTTTGCCGTCGTTGGAAAAACAGATTGCGTGGACTCCTCGCGGAACGACGCGTTAAAGAAACCGAGTCGTTTATAAATAGCATTTAATTTTAGCTGAAACGCATCGTTTTGTGTCACAGACGGCATTAATTAATAATAGATACGTATCGATTTGTCAGAGACGTATAACGAACGCGTTGAAAATGGCATGGGAGGAGACAGGCGCATCGCTGACTGAAATAAATATAAACTGACCCGTACGTGTGGGCGTGAAAAAAATTGCAAGTTGCGTATAAATCGTTTCAAGCGTTTTAATCCTTTAATTTTTTAATCAGAGTTGAAAGTACAGACAAGATATAGATCCTGAAAAGAAAGCCAGGATCCTCTGGGATTTCTTGAGTTTTTCAATTTTAGTGACCCCCCAAAGAAATAGAAAGAAGTGGTGCCTTTGTATTCGTAGCACACGCGACGAAGAAAAGCAAAAAAAGAAGCCAGGAACAGATTTCGAAAATTTCAAAGTCCCCGAAAAGATTTTTTGTACCTCCAGCAGTTTCCAAAGTGGCATCGTGCAAGTAAAAGTTTCGAGGGTGGTTTCGGTTCTTCAACTTGAGCTGCCTCGGTTAAGAAAAGACACAGTAAAGTTTCTTTAAAAGACGATGGTAGACTACTTTATGGTTGTAATATGCCTCGTAAGTCGGTTACCGTATTACAATAGAAAATCGAGATTTACATGGACATCTTACAAGAAAAAAAATATTAATCGAAGTTACTTTCTAATTCTATTTCGAAGCAACTTTGTAATCGCAAAAAATGGAATTTTTTTTCAACTTTTCGTCGATACCTCCCATCGTTCCAGAGGAATTCCACGAGAAAAAAGTCTGCGTTTATTTCAAGGGGTAATTTCATCCCCTCGCGCCGTAGTGTGTCGCCAATAATTTTATGTCACGGTTGAGTTATTTCATCCGCGAACAAAGTTTCGAAATTTTCAGAATTTTCAGGTTCGTGAACGTCCCTCGTTAGCTCTCAACTTTCAGCAAAAACTTTTCGATCGTAACGAGCAGGAAATTTTGATACGAGATCTCGGAAGCGTGTCCAATTTCGATTACAACCGGAAAACAAATACTCGAAAGAGCATGAGGCGAAAAGAGAATTCGTCTTCCCGATGAAGGACGCGAATCGCGATAAAAACGAACGGGGGGTTATGAAAATAATAACAGAGGACGTTCTATCAAAAATTCCTCGACCCAAATGAATAATTAATGATTTGCTGAAACGTATCGTGTACACACACGTTCGCATTATGGCGCCAGGGGAAGAGTAATCTCGCTGATGAAACATTCAGACAATGAATTATGCAGCCCCATCCCGTAACGAAATACTTTTGATCCCGAATTCAAAGGCGCGTCGTCGAGCGGTCGCTGCGGTGGGTATAAAATGATTTGGACATTCCCGTGAAACGAGCTGACGTTCAACCCCCATTTTACCCTACGGTGTCCGAATGCGACGACGCCTATTGCGCTTGCGAAACAGTCTTCCCGATGTTCTGGAATAGTGGCTTTAGACGGAAACTTTCCAGAGTTCAATTTACTAAGTGAAAACCTCCTCCTATAACCAGGTTTCGAGTTCTCTCTTGAGTGCTTCCGCAGTTTTCCTCGATCCGATGAAATTATGTCGACTTTGACGTGCCAGACTGATTCGAACGGGGTAAATCCATATAGCCGACGACGACGCGGCCAAATCCGATAAGTTATCAGCCGAGACTCGTCGAAGGTTATTAACGTCCTTAGACGTTTCAGCAAAATGCAATTTCGCACGATGAAATGTAAAACATTCGTCGAGCCGGGGAGAAGGCAATCAGAGCTCTTCCTGTTAAGGATATATTGTGTCTAATTTTACCCCCTAATGCTTTCCTCGAAAAGTGAAAACTATTTTTAATTTAGCTCGTATAAAATTTTACGAAAAACCGACGACACAATGTCGAGACTAAAGTTTCGAAGTGATTATACAAATTTGGTAAGACTATAATGCAGATGAGCAGAAAACTTTTGAGGGGGTTGAAATTTGGTGTTCTTGCTCTGGAAGAGAAGCTGTTCCTATTGCTTTTCTCTTCGCCGAGCGACGAGGTCGAGCTACTGTTTCGATAATGACGAATTAATAAGGAAAGAATGGAGAAAAATTGTTTCCAGTGACGCGAGAAATCCCTCCTCCTCTTACGCGGAAAGGCGTACAAAGGCTCGACGCGGTCGAACGTTGTATGGTGAAAAGCTTTATGCGCCGGCTTCGAGACGAATCACAGCGGCTGACCGCCGCACAAAGAAATCTATATCCGCGCTGTGGAAGCAAAAAGCTCTTCGGGCTAAAAGCTTTCCCGTGCGCGACCAAGTTATTTTTATTGGATCAGCAAAGCACTTCGTTTGAGCAACGGAATAATATCTGATGCCAGCTGCGCTTGGCTGTCACATTTCTACAGATTCAAATACCGTACTAATTCCGACGAGGCGAAGTCGCTGTCGTGTCTTTCGCTCGAACGATGAAGAAATTCCCAGAGTAAAAGGAACCGTATCCGTCCTGCGAACTATACAGTTTGTATCAGAATTAATTAATTTTAATGTTAAATAGTACCGTGCAATTTTTTAAAGATGTATCGAGTCTGCTCGACATGGCGCACGCGGTATTAGAAAAAGGTGTCCGAGAAATGAATATTTCACGAGATATTTCAGATGTAAGACAGAAAGAAATGGTTCAGAAAATGCTCGTCGTGCGACGGTCGTACGTTTGAACATCTTCTTGAATAAAGCATGCGCCATTTTTCGAACACGCTCTCTTAAAAAGTGAGAGCGCGAGAAGATAAACCTTGTTATATTATTCAACTTTTTCTTATATAGTTTGTTTCTATCTTCAACGAAACCGGATACACGGCTCGTGATGCACCTTGTATTTCTTATAAGGAAATAAATTTCCATAAGGAATACATGGTGATTCGTGAATGCAAAATACTTCAGAGAGGGCATCTACGCGCCAGAATAAATAAAACAATAGTAAAATAGAACCTACGTTCGTTGAAACGTATTCAAAAGAATAATATTACTTAAGCAATGAATCCTTTTACCTTATTTTCATGGAGATTGCAGCCAAATACAGGCTTCGAAATATTATTGGCTATCGTGAAAATTGCTCTTGCGAAGAAAATAAATTCGACTCGCGTAAAGAACGCTTCTAATTTCGGTAAACAATTTTATCAGCAACCGACCGTATAATCTTACATTTCCCGCAGGGTAAGTACAACGAATTTGCACGAGGGATTCCCTGAATAATCGCGACGAAATTTATGAGCGAACGCATCGAAATTTCGGGTCACGTAATGCTATCCTGCCGAGGCACGCTTCCGCGTGAACGTAAAATCTCCGTCCTCTGGCCGACCAACGAAACTAATTCCATGGCCGATACCACTGTCTGCTTCAATCTTGTTTCGCATTACACCGGTGTGCATTTCTCTCGACAGCGAAGTAACGAAACGTAATTTATTTAACCGCCTACTTTCGCCGGGAGAAACTTTGTAATCAGGCCCACAGAGCGGCATTACTCACGCGAACTCTTAGAGTACACCGTGCCTTGGGAACGTCTTTATCTCCCGTTGTCCCTAACCGTTCCCCCGCTTCGACTTCACCGATCTTTTCTTCCAGGTTATTCACTGGTACTTACAACAAATTAAGAATTATTGAAACGCAGTATACAAAAGAGAAAAAAAACATTAATATCATATTTGTTTAATCACTATTTAATACGTAAGAACGATATGTAAAACAGTCAAAGTAAACAGATTGTTAAGAACGACCCAATCAGTGGCTCCTTCGTTCCTTGGTACGCCGTTTCACCTCTGACCTCGCGCGAACCGAGCAGTCGCCGCTTCCTATCGCTCAAATATACATGCACGTAGCGATAGCACAAAACAGGAGGTGGTTTGTGACGTGTTTTATCTTATTATTAAAATACGTAACGCATTTCCATTTTCATGCGTTATTCATGTTTGCACCGGCTGCCAAGGAAATGAGCCAAAACTGTACCATTTTACCAAAGAAAGTCGTAAGACCAAAATCGTGCAAGACAAGACCCAGAATCCTATCTTATTTGTGTATTCATGAATACCGCCTGAGTTTCGAGTATCAAAACGCTTCCAAACGCGTTGAACCTTTAATGTTTTATTATCATTAACAGCAAAGTGTACTTTATCTTGGTTCGCTTTGCTGGTTTCGTTACTTTCTCAATATCAAAGAACCAGTCCAATTGTCGATAGCTCGGCGATACGTTCCGCGTTGACGAGATCTCGAGAAACGAGCGAGAATTACGCGGAACGGGATACCGCGTTGCGCTTTGAAAAAACGAAGAACGCATAGTTAAGAGACAGCGGGCAATGACTGGCGTGCGAAACGCGGCTCGGCGCTAATATCGCGCTGACGAAATATGCGCTACGCGAAAATTACACGCTCGTCGCGTCCGGAACACAGCGTGTCAAAGGGAGCGCGGAATAAATTTTCAGAGGAATTTAATTCGTCGAGGATTAAAAAAAAAAAAAGAAAAAAGAAGAAAGGCAAAAAAAAAAATACCGGCTCGTCCACTTCCCGACCGTAAAAGCAATTAAATCTTCGTTAGCGGCCGCTCAAGGGGTCAAGATTTCGCTTTTGAGGCGGTTGAAATTAGTATTTCGGAAACGCTGGCTTGCGCGACAACGTCGAATCGCGTGCTCCGCTCGGGCGTTATTGATTCCCCCCCGGAAATTGGGTCGCTTGATCGCGTTATAACGCGATGTTCCATTAATTAATATCACCCGACTAAACGTTGACCATTCCCGGACGCGACGTAACGGCGAAATCTTATCTGCGTTGCCACGACCGCCTCGACGGTGCTTCGACCGCGACACGCAATCCCCGCGATTGTTTTCGGAATGCAAATGCACAGTCGTTACGCCCCCGCGTCCGCTCAGCGTTGAATGAATGTGTAACGATGCCGCGATTATATCCGCCGTTCGATTTCGACGATCACAATATGCCAATAAACGACGGGACATAATTGGCCGTCGACAAGCGTCTTTTAACAAGCAAAACGTTCGTCGTTAGCGCCCCCGTTCAGACTGTTCCGTCGAAGTAACGATGACTTCAATTCGAGTCGAATGATACCGCTTAATTAACTCGGGGTAAGATGGCTGTTGAAAGATCCCTGTTAACGGCGCGAATTCCACCCTTTAACAAAGATAATTTCTGCTGTTTTTCTCTGTGGAGGTGTATTCTATGAAATCGTTTCAACTATCTCCGAGACGATCGACGATTTAAAAAATTATGAAACTGGTAATATTCTGCGATTCTCTTTGTTAGAAACAGCTTATTGCACGTTTGCAGTTAATCAAAAAATGATGTTTAAATTTGGAGTACGACTAAATGGTGGTGGCGATAAATAACAACAGGACGCAGAGGCGTCAGTTCTGGTGGAAATATGGCGGGCAGCAAGTAGTGGTTCGTTCGCAAACACCGTCCAGCGAACACACAATTTTGAGAGACGTCAACAAACAACACGAAAAGAAATATGTGCCTGCATCGTATCGACTAGTGTATCGACGGAGCCCATAACAGTGACCTTCGGTGTCGGCGAACAAAGACAAACTGCCGCGTCCTTTTAACCGTAATACGCGGCGTAGCAGGTGTATGTTTAAAGGTTATACTGTAAATACACCCCCGAAGCCCTCCTGCGTGCTGGAAGGTGATCGTTTTATCGGATGGCGATCGTAAATCTCGTTCGTTCGGTGGACCCCATATGTACGGCGATCGAAGGTCAGAAATGGTAATTGATATCGGCCAGAGCGTTTCGAGGAGGGGCAGAATTTACGACAACGGCGTTTCGGATTCGAGGGTTAGGCGCCGCAGCGTTATAGCGCGAGGATATCCCCTGCCGGGCGAAAAATTGATATTTCACGGCCCGTCGAATAATGACGGAATAAAATGTAACGCGAAAACGACTTTATGCGGCGTCCTGATGCACGAAAAACGATCTGGATTCGCGAAACTGGAGATTCGTTCCAGGTATACTCGGTGCCCGCGATGCCTGTATCGAATTTCATGTTCGTTATCGGGAGTGAAATGTTCCGCAACGTAAACTTTACGCGATAGAATTTCATATTCAGTCGAGGCCCGATCGAGATTTAATTGCAACGAATTAATAATTTGCCAGTTTTCGTATCTCTTAAAGATCGATTTCATTATGATATACTTAACTCCCGTTCGATGAATTTTTAAAATGAACTACACGATTTATTTGAGAGCAAAGAACTTCGTATTGTTTGCCTAAATGTGTCCTGCATGGGACGGTCTCTGTTTCGAGTCGATTCTTTATTTTATAAATGAAACGCATTACGAGCGACCATAATTGTAGCATTTTTCGCACGTACTCGTGGCAACACGTGGCATTCCTTTGGCTACGAGGGCCTCTGCGGTATGTCGGCCTTGTTGACCATATCCGCTACAATAGCAACACGGTGCCCACACCCTGTTCTCCACAAAACCGCTACCGCCTCGAAATCTGCACCAATCCTCGATCCGTGCGAGGATCTATACTGCTTCTGACACACATGATTTCGAAGAACGCTAAACCATGTATTAAATATACTACTTCAACTGTTCCACAGGAAAACGTTGCTCTGAACGTTGATATTTCTACTTGTCCCACTACTATCTCTCTAACTAAAAGTAAAGTAATCATAAATGAATTCTCTTTAAACATCGACGTCTACGAATGCTCTATTTCGTTTAAATTTGATTAAAGGAATTCTTTGATCCTTATTTTGCACGAGCATTCCTTTCCGCGCTGCTGGAATTTTAGCAGTCGAGCGTTCATCCGTCCTATTTTTAAGAAACATCAACGTTACACGGTCGTGCGTTCCTGAGTACACCGGGAGCAGCATAAAATTGCCAGAATGTAATTATACCGAACTGGGTCAGACAGTAATCTTACTTTGCTGGACCAACAACGGCACGCGAACGTGTGTGGCCCCCGTGCGCGAATGAAAAACACCGGCTCGGCGAAAAATTGTCCGGCATCGTGGTATTAACGTAAGCTGCATTGGCTCTCGTTAACGCTCGCAGAATTATTCTGCTCACTTCAGAAAGCACTCCGACGCGTAGCCCGCGCGACGGGAACGCATGGCTGAATAATGTATGCATTTCGACGACGCTCCCGGCCGGGACGATCCGATGAAAATCATTATGACTTCGCTGGAAGTATCGCGGCTGCGTGCACGTAACGAAAGCGGCTTTACGCGTGGTAACAAAAGCCCGTTGGATTAGCCGCATGATTTTTTAATACTTTATCCGCACCGCTGTTCGGACGGAACGCAACTTCTGCCGCGGTAATTTCCTGACGAGGCTACGAATGTCCGTTGTTGTCAAGCGCACCTTCATGAATATTAAAATAATCAGTAACTTCGAAAATGGCCGTACGAGTCGGGCGAACTACCGGAGGATTAAGCTTACCCCGCCCGTCGAATGGAACGCGGTGAACTTTTTTAATCGTGGTACTCGCGAGATAAAAATGCGTGCAAAACGTTAGGCGTGGACACTCGATATTTTTAAAAATATACACTGGAACAGCGACAGAAAGAAGTGCGGAAATTTGAATTCTCGAAAGCTAGACGAGGGAACAGAGCCGAGGGACGCCCGAAAATGATCGATAATCCTCCAGCGCTGCAAAGACGTGAGAAAATTAACATGGTCGACACTTATCGTCGTCGACGTGTCGCGGAAGCATCATAATTGTCGAACAAAGTACACGTATGTACTTAGATCGTGCAGGCCGATGTCGTACAAGTTATACAGCACGTAAACTAATATTGGTTATCGACATACACTTTCGCGAGATTCTATTAGCCGAAAGGTGGTAACTTTCGTAGGTTAGAGTGTCCTTAATTTCGGAAACGATATACGCGACAGCACTAAGCGGCCAAACGCTACCGAGTGGATGAACTAATCGATCACTTGCAAAGACACGTATGTACGTTGTAGCTACAAAATAACTGTTCGTTGCTGTATGAAATCAATACTATCGTGTAACAATTGCCGCGTTATATTAAATAATTATAATTAAACGCTAGTAAAATTTCATGTATTTCTCAAACAAATTCAAAGCCAAATCCCTAGTCTCGAGCGCAGAAGATCGACTTGACTGAAAAAGCTCTAGGAACCGTGGAGGATCCGGTCACACTTTAATCTTGAAATATTATCTCTGGCGTCACAACAGACGCACGTGCTTGGAATTGGAAGGGAAAACACGACGCGTCGGCAAAGTACAAGGGACTTAATCGATCGGTCCCGGGAAGAGTTTGATAAAAACCATTGTACTCGGAAGCTATACGCGTTATTGCGTTAGAGAGGTATCGCGAACGTCAGAAGAGGCGGACGTGACCTGGTTCGAGGATGCTGGTTCGAGTTCTTTCGCTGCTGATGCGATCTCTCCGGTCACGGAGGGCGCAACCGGAAACGGGACGAGATCCTGAGTAATCCGGCGCGGGTTTACCTCTGTCCTCGCGCACGGCCGCCGGTTCTCTACGGAGGAAATAGAAGAAGAAGAAGAAGAAAAACACGACGCGCAGGAAGCAACCGTAGAAGAGACTGGCCTTTTAAACTCCGCCGGGTTTTCGGGCTAAGTGAAAAGTCGTGTAAAGAGCACCGCGAAAAGATCCGCGCTAGAAATTACGCGGAAGCTACCGCGGCAGGGTAGAATGGACAACTTGAACTTTTCGATCCCGCTGCACGCTGGCTTCCTATCGGAAGAACAGCTTCGAGGAAAAGGAAAAGGCACGACTGTGTACTCCGTGGAACGAGACTCTTTGTGGAGGAGCAAACAGTGGTTTATGATTTTATATTTATTTTCAAGAGACGTTTCGCGCGCACCTTTTTGTTCGGTTTTCTTCTATTTTTGCAACTGTCCGGTATTTGCTGTTTCCAGAAACGGCAGTCGCGATCTTGTATAATGTGTTTTATTATCGAGAATGTAAATAATCCTGACGGATGTTCGCGAGGATGCTTGCGGGAATCTCTTGAGTCGTAGTAGACAATAAAAAGAGTTTATAGGACGCGGGTCTACCGGGAACAATAAGAGTCGAACAAGTGGTTTGTCCTGTCCGCGAGAGTCATTCTACCTGATTTACGAGCCACGAAGTCGCAAGCACGGAACTTTGTCATTAATGTTGAGAATGCCCAAGACATGCATATGCATTAACGATCTAGCAAGAAAGTTAACGACTCGAGAAGCGTGAATTGTAAAAATCGAATACAAGAAGCAAAGAACGAACGCTCATCCTTTTATCCACCGTTTAAAGATTGCCGGTGAGAGGTTTCGACTTGGAAAACGCGATGGTTTCTAAACTAATATCGGAAAAGTTCTGGCAGCTTTTTAAATTTCAAATTCGTTCTCATGACCATTTTTCAGTTTCTACGTGCCCCTTAACGCGTCGTAAATATTGTTCCATTCGTCTTCCGCGATACGGTTGGCAAAGACGCCGATGAATGGTGCAGCTTAAAAGTTCCAGACAACCGAAGAATCGCAGATTAATTCGCTGTCTCGGTATTTTCAGCGGGACGGGAGTCAATAAAAGCATGCGAGGCGAATCGAAGGAGATGAGACAGACAGATGGTCAAGAGATAAACAGAATGGAAGAGCCGAGAGGGACGACGAGTGGGGAAGGAAACACTGTTTCTTGACGAAAGTTCAGCGGTATCCTGAAAGAAAACCGGTATGACCTAAGAACGATGGCGAAGAGAGAGAAAGGGAGGGCAAATAAATTTATGGGAAAAGTTAAAAGCATTGCAAGCTCAGCGGTGCAGCGTGTTGCCCTAGGCGCATTTATTTTTCATTTTTCCTTCTAGCAGCGTTTCTCCTAGCGTTCTGTACCAGCTTTTCTCATCCTCGCGCGACAGACCGTGTCCCGAAGCGCTCTCTTTTCTATCTTTCCGTAAGGCTAAATTAGGTTACGACCACGTGACATCAGAAAGTAGACTCTTCATCGCGTCGAGGCTAATTAACCGCGTTTCTCCGCCCCATAGGTCCGACCCTACTCCTCCATTTATCCGTCTAACAAGTTATGGATCTCGACAGTTTAACAATGGTGTACAGTTCAACAACCTGTCGTATCCTTCGACACGAACTAAGCTACAAGCCCACGCGAATTATTACGATGGAATTTCAGTTTTAGAAAAGATATAAAAAGACAATAGCTAGTCGTCTGGTTTCGTCCCGATCGCTACATACCAGTCCTTCTTGGCCGGGCCATTGCTTCGTGGATCTTATTAAACTTGTTGAGCTATAAATTTCGAACGTTTGAAGCACGCAACACGCAAGTGTGCAGAGGGAAATTACGAACTTTGTAGATTACATACGCAAAGTGTTCGCCAGTATCGTTTGAGGATGAACTTCGTCTATTCTGTAATTAAGGAACGTTTACCTCTTACTGATATTGCGAAAACGTAATGTGTAATATGACCCGTTTTACGTTTGAAATGAAAACGGAGAAATGGATACGTCATCGACGTTGCTAAACGCTAAACAGTTGTAGCTAATTTTTGCAAATTTGACCATTATCTATTTACCAAACGGACAACTGAGCTAAAACGGAGCTCCTTGAACAC
The DNA here is from genome assembly GCF_051014445.1 of Colletes latitarsis. NCBI lineage: Eukaryota > Metazoa > Arthropoda > Insecta > Hymenoptera > Colletidae > Colletes > Colletes latitarsis. Next base: position 49,388,213 of record NC_135134.1, read on the forward strand.
GTCGCAACGTGAATGTACGTGGAGCAACGTCCCTGTCTTGCAATTCAGTCATAGTTCTATTAGCAATTAGCAATCCAACTAGAGTGATCTCCGTCATGCTGTCATAACCCTATCTAGAACATAGCCAGGTCTCCTACTAAACTCCCCTAGTATCTCGGATTCCGACATTGAGGAACTAGATTATAATCAAGCTGCACCGGTGTATGGATAATCGATCGATTTCGATGGTAATCTGATTGACGAAACAGGTTTTGGAATGATTTATACGATCGTGGGAAATCATGTAACTACATATCCCTACAACAGCCGACGTATCGAACATATCTCACAATTTGCCGTGATTCGAGCTATTTGCAACCCATCGAACATTTTACTGCCTTAATTTACAATCTAATATCAAGTAGAAATTTTCAGTCGGTTATTAAAGTTATACGCGTACGATGTCGCATACTTTACGTGTTTCAAAGGGAAAATAACGCACCAACTATGTCCACTTTACGAGCTCCTGTCGATTTCGTTCTCATCAATGCACGCATACTTCAAAGGCGGTTCGCTAAATTTAATTAATGTCAATAAATTTGACAGAGACTTCAAGGTTTCGAAACGATCCCCTTTTGAATTTAACGATGGCATTTTGCGTCACTGTGTCCGTCGTATCACAATAAATTTGACATACCGCGTTCAAGAACGTTCAAACTCGACTAAATGCGTTACAATTTGTCCTTCGTTTGTAGGTGATAAATCGTGATTTTAGAGCGTTGCACGATTCTTTTAAAACAATAGGATTGTACAGACAATGGGGAAGGTATTTAGGACTTGAACGAGATATCCGCGTTCGAATACCGATTCGACGAACCGATCGAATAGAATTCAAACGCTGCCCATTTGTTACCATTTATTTTATCCGAAGGTAAGTGATATCATCGAGCGTCCAAATCGAACTTTTATCGATAGGGTCATCGTTTCAATCCAATTTGATACGTGCACCTCGTTGTTTCGCATGTCACTCGCAACCTCGTAAATCGATTACGTTCGAATTCCGCAACAAAAATCGATCGTTAACGCAGGTGTACCGAGCATACCCAGGATCTCCGGCTAACTTTCTCGATTTCGGTTCGCGAAACGTTCTGTTTCAGGCGATTCCCGCGATCGGGCACGCGTCCAAACGACTTCGACTGGCTTTCAGACGACGACGACGCTTTCGAAGTTCTGTCGGTACTTTTTTTGCCAGTTTGCGACTTGTATACAGACCGTTGCACGGGTCATCAAGGCTTCGCGACACTTCGCTCCTCCCTCGATTCTCGGAATTTATTACGATCGTTTACGATTTCCTGTCTGTGCCAGAAAGAAACTGGTAAAATAAACTTTCCGAAAACTGCGTCGTGTGTGCGTGTCGGTTGTTTTATTTAACGAAGAAATAATGGACAAAATAGTACAATATTCAGATCGACGGAACAGCTTGTCGGCGACGAGAGCTACGTATACGATAAAAGGCGAATCACGTTTGAAATTATTTATTGGATTAACAATTGCTCAATTTGTAAATTCGGTGATACGAATATTATGGTCGATCGGTTTCGAAAAACAAGGGTTCTTGTTAGCGACGAACGCAGCTTCGTATACGATAAAACACTGAATAATATTTGAAATTATTTATCGTAATACCATCCAAACCGGATTAAATGAGAAAATTTTAAAGAGGTTGTTGAATCGTTCGATGCCAATAGGCGCATCGTACAATTAAATCGGTGTACTCCAACCGAGAACTACCTATTCAAAATTTGCTGTTTATCAAAAGCCATTTTGAAACTCTCTCGATCAGTATAAAAGAACTAGAGAGGATTGGAGTGACCCTAACTGAATTTAAGCAATTAGTGGCTGCCCATGGTAAAGGACTGAAGATCATACTTGAAAGTTATGTGAAAAGTATTTTGCCGAATTGGAACACAGATCTAAGAAAAAATTCCGGTTTCTACGGTATATCGCGAATTGGTAAAGTTGTTGAAGGGCCAATAGAAGTTGAAGCACGCCACTGGACTAAATTTAAATATGACTTCGATCGCGTCTCGTGACGTCGAACGCTCGTTCTCCGCTCACAAATCAATCTTACGCGATAAATTCTACCAATTAATGTCGGAAAATATGGGAAAAAAACTCGTATTTTATTCTAAATTAAATTGCAATTTTTAACATTTTCAAGGAATACGAGTGCCTAATCCCCTTCAAGTAACGTACTCGAAGCCCATTTTCTATAACTTCAACGTTAATCCAATTCATGAATGCGAAAAGATGAGAAGATGGCACGCAACGCGAACGAATGTGCGGATTCGTTAGCTTTTTTTTATTTCTCTTCCCGGCTGATTAACTTAACTTGCTCGCCCATTGTTCGACCGTTCCGACGAGGAAGGGATTAAGTAATACGCCGTGAATTTGCATTCGCCGATCTCGTTGCGATAATGCATCGTGTGCGTCGGGTCCCTTTTGCCACCGAAACAATACGATTTCATAATAGCCGGCCGAGCTGGATTTATTGCAAATAGAAACGTAAAGCGCTTGCACGGAAACAATTATTATCGCCGCGTATCCGATCGGGGCAACGATCTCCAGGCTCTCAGTTGGTTTAAGGATTCCACTTCGTGCCGAGGGGGAATCAAACTCACGGATCTCCGACAGTACTTTTCTTTCACGCGATCGTAATAAAATTACATTTTCATACGTTATCGCGCGTCCCATTGGCCGGTTTGAACGGTCGCACGGAACTCTATTGGTGGCCAGCTGGCCACTGACGAACGTGCGAGGCGACCGCCAGTCCACAGGAATTACGAGACTTTTATAGAACAGAGTTAGCCTGTGCTTATACGAGGGTCTAAGTAGCACGCTGTAGGCGTACGCGACGAATTTGCATCCGCGCGATACCGTCACTTACGCCACGTTCGCCTGGAAGGAAATACGAGCCTCCCGCACGTTACGTCGGATCCCTGTCCAACAACGCGTCACGAACACGCGCAAATCTCAAAATCACACCCACGCAGACACTACGCGTGCCCAAAACTGTCCGCGATGTCGATACCTCCTAGCACGGACGTTTGACTTGAAATTAAACTAACGCGTATTTGGATAACAAAAATTTGGAAAAATCACAACCAAAAAGCGTAAATGAACTATGTACGAACTCCACCGACGAATTAAGCCCGCGATTGCGTAATCTGCAATCCCCAAACATTGTGTACATCGACAGAAACCAATTTCGCGTAGTCTCGAGTAGATCGAAGTCATCGCCGAGGAACCCCGTCGAATCTTCGCAAAGGGCAATCCCATTCCGTGGTTAATGACAGGATAGATTGCCATTTAACGAGACACGAAACGCTCTCGCGACGATGGATGTTGAGCACGAGCCGCGAACAAGCTAATTCGCGAGGGACGGAATTATCGTGGAAAGTTTCGCGATGGGAATCGGCCACGACAAAGGGCAGCTAAAAAATAATTAAGGCCGCTGTGGGTATCGTCGATCGCGTGACTCCCGACCTGAATCATTACTGACACGAACCGTACATCGTTTTACAGCTGCCACTCCTGGGATCGCAACATACGTCCGATAATCGTGTTCAAAAGGAAATTGCAAACGCTCTTCGGGGGTCCCGTGTAACAATTGCTGCACAGTTCGTCGGCGAGTATTCAGAAATATCGTTGCATTATAAAGCAGTCGGAGGGGGTAGTAGGTGATCTCTAATAGGGCACAGCGGTCGGACTAAATAGCACTCCGTTCGAATGAAAGCGAGCCGGATCTTTGCACGGGTTGGCACAGTTCTCTGTTTTTTCCTCCCTTCTTCTTTATTCCTTCAGGTTCGCGTTTGCAATCGGTAGCACGAAAAATCGCGAAACGTGCGCTGCTTTGTTCCTGGTACGCCGGTTCTTTCCCTCTTTGTATGGAGAACAAACGAATAAAACGTTTCCATCGTGCGATACGATGATACGACGTTAGATGTTCTTTTTCTTTTTGCTTCTTCTCTTTTTTTTTTTTTTCTTTCTGTTTGGATGCCTCTGGCGTTTGACGCGCGGCGAAGTAGTAACCCGTACGTACGGCGTCGCGGATACGATGAAATTTCAATGCAGTCTACAATTTAAGGCTGAATTGCCGTTACCTTTGCCGCGAGAGCCTTGTTCCAGTTTCGAGACCATTGTCCCGAACGATTCGAATGCAACGTTGGCTATTTAAATTATAACGAAGCCGGTCTACCGAAACTCAACCGCGTATCACGCGAACGTGTATCGTGCACACCGAGTCGGGAGAATTTGTTGCAACTCTGACATTTACAGACGAGATATTGGAAATCTATATGCGTTGTTAGAGGAAACGGGATCGTCGAACGAGAGCCAGAAAATTTGATACGATGTATTCCCTGTCACTAATTAAGGCAACAATTTCGAACGAGAAAACATACATTCTTTGTAAATTCGAAAAACTAACGCTTTTATGAGCTCGTTTATAGTTTGACAAATTAAATAAAATATCCCTGGGTTCTCTGTTTGACGTCGATCTTTGTCATCCTGTCATATTCATAATTGTCTTAAACAGTATCGGATGGCACTCGTTAGCTAGGCTATACTCTAATCGCCTGGTATAATCATTACCACTCACTTATCTACGCTCAGGCAACTGCCTCAGGGCTCTTATTAAATTTGCAACCATACACACCTACGTAAATATCGTAGAGTCGAAGTCGCTGGAACTCTGAAATTTCGAATAATTATATAATTTCTAATATTTGAAAGTAACGAATCGACGATGGATATTTGTAGAAAGTTGACCAGAGATAGAAATGCAAAGTTAACCTTCCTCGTCGAGGCAACAAAAAACCGAGAATGTCAGAAGTCAAGAGTGAAATGTCAATTTGCATTTATGATGGAAACGAGTCGTCCATAAAAAATTTCTACCGCGTAATGAAACGGCGAATCGACGGTTGTACCTTCAGGTTTTAGAACGACTTCATAAGTGAGTCAAACTGGTTCGATCAGAAATTGCTACGTGACAATGGTCCCGGTTCAACCATTCCGATGAAAGAGATTTTAACTTAAAAATCGATCACAACGTTCGAGCACCCTCCGTGTTCGCCTGATATGCCATCTTGTGAATAAAAGGAGTCATGAAAGGAGTCTATTTTTAGTCAATTTCTGAAATTCAAAGCATTCCGGCGCGATTATTAAACCAGATATCCGAAAGAGAATTCTAGAAATGTCACTGTAAAAGCTCAGCTTATAATACAATTCTGGAGTAAAATTTTTTCTTCTAGAAAATTAATGGCTTCTTTAATATGTTTGCCCATTACTCTATATTTCTACTTGCATTTCCAGTTACATTCTCTATCGATCTCACTATCTTCCGACTAACTATAATCGGTAAAATTAAGTGATATCGTATCGCCGTTAATGATCACGAACCCCACAATGAGTGAAAATAGTCAGTAAAGGACAGACGCGTGTTTGTCGAATCGCAGTCAATAACAAACATGCTCCACAAATATTTAAAATCGATTTTCTCTGTAACAAAGCCTCGTATGAAAAAATTTCAATTCACGTTTTCGATTTATTTTTATACGAAGAATTTACATTTATACTCCCTTTCCAACGAACTGCGAGTTCCACTCCGAAATAAACCTATTCGTTCCCAGGTTACCTAGTAGTCGCGTTCAATACTTTTCATACCCAATCTACGCTACTCGATTTACTGCAATTCGTTTCAATAATACAAATATTATCTTTTATTGCGTTCTACGTTTTTCCACGAGTTCATTTAATTGCTCGAGCTTATAATTCAGGGACAGTTTGTACGCTCTGTACCGCGTTAAAAATTTGTTTCTTCAAGTTCGGTCACAAGTTCAACGGTATTTATTAGTAACCATGTGGTCTTTGCGTATCCTCTATCCAACGCGAGAGCAATATCTCTTCTCCGAGAGGAGGAATCGCGTAAACTGGTAAGCAAGGTTGGCGCACACAGACTACGAAGACAGGCAAAGTTACGAGGAGAGCAGGTCTAGGCAGGCGAGACGATATCTGGCACACTGCCTGGCAGCTATAGTGGCAGAGTCAGCCTCGCTAGCTATGGCAGCCATCTTCCTCGTCTCTGTACGGTTTCGTTCCACGACGCGTAGTTGGATTTAATAACGCAAGTTTCGCGACCCTGCGTTTCGTACATCTACAACGCGCGCCGTCCCTCGCACACAACCGAACATTTTCACGGATCCACGAACGGTCGAAACGGAGCATTAAACTAACTGGGATTAATTATTACTTCGTCGAGATTCGAGCGCACCGTGTTTTGCGAAATTACCATGACGCGGGAAAGTAAAGAAGGAACGACAGATAGACGGTAATAGAATCAGAGGAATGTTTTATTTTTATAGCTTAGCCGGCCCTCTGCTTGGAATATTAACGGATTATGATGCTTTAACGGCGATTAAACAGGAAGTATATTTGGAAAATCTTTCTTAGCTACTATGGAATACTAGTGGGCCCATCCAGAGCGTTGAAACGGTACAAGATTAGTTTAAAAGAGATTTTTAGTTCATTTTCGTCACTGTATTTTATTTTAGGCTTGGACGCCTCGATATTATGCTTACTTTTAAATTAAACATTTCTCGATCTTACCTCAAAGGTGTCTTACAGAGTAATTTATACGATTAATATTTGATATACAATGATAATTTGTATTTTTAACAAGCACCTGGTCGCGGGAAGGTTTAAACGCTCAAGCTTGCTCTAATCGCGTATTTTATGGCAAATCCTGTACTTATCCGAAACGCGTGGGTTGTTACAACGGTGCGGAGCAAGACTGGAAGGGCTACTTTAACAAAGCTAGGATAAACAATTTTGTGGAATGGTTGCAAGGATGTAAAGCAAAGTAGTCAAAGTGGTAACTTTCTGTGTGGGTCAGACGGTGGGATTCAACCGCAGGAGAAATTCGCTGGAAAGTTTTAAGGAGATATTTGCTAGCACAAAGATCGTACTACCAATTATATGAAAATATTATGCCTGAAATTTTGTGTATAAAGGGACTGTGTAACGATGAATTGTAAATTGTAAACGTGTAATAATTCGTTGAACGTTTCCAATGTATTATCGTTCCTTAAATCCGGTCAGTTTTCCGAATAAATATTTCTACGGTCACGGTGCACGCTCTGTTAATCTTCTAATTGAAAGTCCATCGACACAAATATGGACCGTGGTTCTCGAAACGACACATATATTCTACAAACTGAATTACGCCCTCGCAATATTTCGCGTAAAGCAATTATTTTTGAATAGTCCTTCCCGTGTTTCGAAAATTTGAAAACGCGACGTAGAACGTAACGTACTTCCAAGTAATTGATGTTCGCACAGCAAATATCGCGTGACAACTTTCACGGTATAATGGAGAAATCAAATTCAGTAACGAGAAATAAAATTTCGTTCCGTCGTAACGAACGATACGTGCCTTCGAACCCTTTGCTCGATTTCTATACAACCCCTCTCCTTTCATCCACTAACCACCGTCATACATCGAGATACTGTTTGCAACACAAAGCGGTTAATTATTCCGGCAGCGAAAACGTTTATTTTCAGGCCCGCGGACACAGGCGCGCATTGTGAATTAAAATAAATTGTTTTTTCATTGCAAGCCACTGCGAACAAACGCATAATTGTTAACGACGATCGCCCGAGGTGGCGTGGAAGCTCGTAATATTCGCTGGAAATGGCGGAAAAGGTCAGCTGGCGTCCATTACGTAATTGCAAAATAACTGCGCTCCATCCATGTCTGAAATTCATTCCGCCCAGCGTTCAACGAAGAAACCGTGCATTCTAGTAATTAGCCGGGCGTTTTCTTGGTTAAATGGTAAATAATTAATCGGAACGAAATATCGGCCGGGCGTTTCCCGTTTGAGAACGGAAGAATTGCATAGCGCGCTTCGTCGAAGAATTCGCTATGCGCGGAACGCTTTGGAGACCGTTTAAAAAGCTTGCTCGAGTTCTCGCTGTGAAACGGTAATCGACTCGCCGGGAGAAGGACAGAATAAATACTTTAGTACCCAGTCTATACGCGGTGGCGATAAACTGTCCGCGGAATCAGCAATTACGTGCTTTTGCATATGCAAAATCTGTTTGCAGCTTACGCCGGGGAACCGTCTCTGCGGGTCGCGCGCCAACTTTCTGGAATATTCCGACTGCAGTCGGGGCCACCGCATCGCAACGTGATTTTTTTTGTTTCCGGTTACCAGGATATGGGGAAGTACGAGGAAATGGTAAAACACCGACGAATATTTAAATATGCGCGTAAGACTATTTTCGATGGAAATTTGCGAGACCGAAAAACCTCGAACGATTGAGCAAAAATAATTTTAGTCGTTTCGAGATCGAAATTTTAATTCGAAAGATGGAAAATGTTCGAAAAATTGGGTGGCCGGAGCGGCATAAAATAAATGAATTAAGGAGACGCTGCTCAGCGGCGTAATCAAATGGAGACCATCCAGCGACTACAGAGCGTATTTCTGAAAATTCTTTTCCTGTCCGTCGAAACGGTAAACCGCGCTGTTTAAGAGCGGCGATAATGCCGTCTAAATTGCCGTCTACTTACGAGGTCTCGCGACCATGTCGAGGGTGTTCCATAAAATAAGCGTCCCATTGCAGGAAATCTTCTTCCGGCTCCGCGCACCCTCGTCGAACAGTAAATCCGGACGAAAAATGTATTCGCTTTGGACGTTATAGTTCCCGGCACCGGGGAGCGCCACGTTCGAAGAGGAAATATCGAACGTTCATAAAGACGCGATTAACGAAGCGTAGATAAAGCCGTGAAGTTTCGGAAAATCGACGACTCGGAGGTACTAACTCCGCTACCGTCGAAGAATAAAATTTCGACGACTCCGTTCGCCTGATTTTCATTCTTCGAAATTACGCCCGGAATTCCTGCCGTGCTTCTCCGGGTTATTTCTCGATGAAAGATGCATCCGTGTATTTTGAAGTATTATCGACGGCGAATATAAATGTCCACTCCGGTAAATGGAACAAACTTCCCTTCTATCCGCGCGAGACGTTCCAATTTTTATTTCTCCGAAATATACGCTCTTTCGTCGGAGTAAAAATGCTCGAAAGAATAAACGTAAAGTTTACTGCGATCCAGAAACAGAAACTGTTCGAATGTTAATGCTTTGTAAGCGACCGTAAACCTGCAACGTTCCTGTCGATACTCGTTTATCTGAACGGTAAGCGACGTATATTTAGTCGTGGACGGAACGAATTACTGAAATTCGTTAATTAATTCCTCGGGCTCGCTCGTAGCACCAAAAGAACAAAAAAGAGCGAAAGTTACGAGAGTAACAAAATCCTGCGACGTCCTGGTAACGCGATAAATCAGCAGTTCCCGCGGAACGAAGGGTTAAGCATCGTATCAGAGCCGACGCGAAATAATCTCTGCCCTGGCAGGCCGAAAACGATCGTCCTCTTTGGATCACCGTGCACGCGTCGCGCCCCTCTGTTTACAGAGATTCGCGTATCTAACACGTAACGACGTGGCTAGAACGCTACGTGAAACACGGTTGACCGAGTAGAAGGAGACAGGACTTAGCCAGACAATTTCTCATCGTGAGCTTCTTAGCGTCGAAGGTCGCCCCCCTGAAAGCTGAACGAGCAACAAAAGTCGTAGTGCGAGAGGACCGGGAAAAGGGTGAGGTAGACGGGCTAGGGTTTAAGGGTAGATGGTCGACGCAACGTAATAGCGCCCTCTCGGTTCGACGATGATAAAACACTTTAAACCAGCCTCCATCGGGGAGCTTCTTACAGTAATATAAGGCGCGATTACCTATATTCCGTGCCAAAAAGATAAAACGCGCCGGAGACGGAGCCGGATGTACACGTACCCGAGCGTCTTCCGGCTCCTGCTCCTTCGGCCTATCCACTTCTGCTACTTACGTCCGCCATCCTCGTTTCCAGAACCACTATTTTCATTTTCTGTTAGCGTATTGGAATTCTTTTTAACACGCCGGACCGAAATATCTCGATTCTGTTACTTTCTAAGAAAAAATAACACTGAGGTACTTTAAAATACCTTTTACGTGCAAAATAGTGTAAAAAATCGATTTACGAAAATATAGCCTCGTTAAAAAAGAATACCATCGCATTCCATAATTGTACCAATGCAGTCGAGGAAAAAGATTGTATCGCGAGATATAAGGGATCTTTAAACCGTACAAAATTGTTCTCTGCGATATTTTTCTATCTTCGTTTATCGTCAAAACAGGCTATAACCGAACCCACTTCCCTTGCTGGAATCGCCCACTATTGCCCTCCTCTGAAGCGGAATTTTGATTTTGATTTTGATTAATATGTTTACGAAGCCGCGCGAGCGAACCATCCGAGACGATAAAGGCAATTTCAGTCCGCGAGATATATTTTCCGGCGCTCGAGAATTTTCTCGAATCTCGACCGCGAATTCGCGCGAGATGGCGAAGTCATTCCAGATAAAAAGACTGCCGAGAATTTACGGTTGACAGTCGCAGGGCTCAGACGCGCGACTAATACTTTTTGTGACGCGTTTCGAGCGACTGTATCCTCCGTGCGAGTTTTTACGAGATTGATCGGCACGATTTATCAAATTGATACTCGACAAATAGCTCATCCTGTTCCGTCGTAAACGCGGAGTAGAATAGCGATGGTTCGACCAAAATCTGTTCAATGGATTTCCAATGTCAAAATTTTACAATAACAAAGTTACAATTTTCTTTATATATCGTTGTTTTCGCGACGTTTTAAATATTAAACGGATAGAAACATTTTGTTGAAATGGGTCAGCGGTTATCTGGGACTACGGTATTCTTTAAAAATCGGAGCAAATTATTTGCTTACGCTGAAATTATATCTTTACATGAGAGCCTCCGTGCGCGTCCCTATCTATCATCATAAATAGGACATCCAGTACTCGGTGACATTACGGAGAGGGCAAAGAAACACGTGCTACTGAAATATGTAGGTCGTACGGTTTATCCGACGCGATGACTCGCTCCACTTTTCTGAACTTGCTTGACACTAGCAACGATGAAAGACTCCGTAGTAATATTCGTCGCTCCGTTTTCTGGTAAAGGGCCATAGAACGTATTTGCAGCGTTCAGCGATGTATTATAAAACGTTGGACAATATACAGGGTGTTCGGCCAACCCTGGGAAAAATTTTAATGGGTGATTCTAGAGGCCAAAATAAGACGAAAATAAGACTTGATTGAGGCTTCGTTAAAAAATTATAGAAACATTTCCAGCCACACGGTATTAAGAAACAAATATCTCTAGAGTCAAGAGATTCATTGTAGGAGAATGTTGTTAATCTCAAAGGCCTTCAAGTATTTAGATTGTTCCGGAGTTTTTCGGGTAACCCACCTCAAGAATTCTAGAATCTCGTTAGCCTCAGAATCTACGTACCACTGGAACTCCAAAGATCTCCAAGATTCTCAAAACTACTCAGAACTCCTAGACTCCGCTAGATCCACCAGGTTCTGTGGTATTCCAAAGGCGATCAGAACTCACAGGAATCAACGCAAAATCTTGAAACCCAACGGTTTCATCGTTACTTAGATTCTAATTTTGTGACTCTAGGGACATTATCGGTATTCGGTTCAGTAGAATTCACTTAGAATTCTGGACAAATGCAGTAATAATTGTGACGATCGAGTCCTCGGAGGTCGAGATGGTGTCGAACGACTGCTAGGTTGTCGATACCGGTTCTATCGAATTGGAATTATAGAGGATCGGTTTTCATGCTCTCAGTGTATGCCGAGTATCATGTGTAATCAGTTCATGGTGAGCAATATCCAATCGGATGATCTATAGGTTGCCAGCATCGCAACACTTGAGTTTCTGGGCAGGCGAAATTATGTTCGATGACCTCAAAATCATCGGTACTATATCACTCTTTGCGTGACACTGTGTAGATTGCATCTCACGACTAAGTAGTTCTCTATTCCGAGCCCCGTATATTCTAAAAGTCATGTATCTGGTTTCACGAATCAACAGTTGCCTATATCGGATCCCATGAACCATTTCGAATCCCGAATGGATCTAGTTGTTCCAAGGATCGTCTATAACGAGTCTCACAGGTTCGATATTTAACGTAGTTTATCAACTTTCTAAGAAACTAAAAAGACTGAAACTTATACTACAGTAAAAAATATTTTCCTTTCGACGAAATAGACTTTTTAAAGCGCGCGAGTGATTTACTTTTTATACCTCGCCCTGCTTCTCATATTTTTCTCTTTGTTCTTTTACGATTTTGTCCCGATCGTATAACGCACTCAACGAACGATCGCGCCACGCGAAACAAACCGTACAAAAGACATAAACGTCGATGTCCGTGACGTGGAAGCTTTACGACACACCTGCCTGACTGAAATTCCCACAAACCGTGAAAAAGTGATCGAAGGTACGCGCGAGTACCGCTCGATACTTTAATAAATACTTTATATTCCTTAATTGCAAATGCTTTTAATTAAAATATAGCTTGGTTCTAGCGCCTTTTACGAACAATTCGAATCGAAGGACTGTTCCGTCGGTGCGTGAGAAACTCGCGATAAATCATTCGGCCCTTCGTTGGAAATTCCAACGCGAAGCAACCGTTACCGGTTGAAATTTCCCCTAAAATTATAATTAAACTTCGAGGGCATTCAAGCGACTTTCAAACGTCAAGAGCGGTTCGTAACAGTCGACATCAAATTTACACTGTGTGAAATGCCACGACATTATCTCTCGACCTCCTCCTCCTTTCTCTCGTTTAGTGCAATAACAGGCGTGTTTATTACAACATGCTTCGACGCAGATAACGTTAAACGAGGAAACGACGAGGTGCGTGCTGACGTTAAACGTTCAGCTCGACGTGACGGGTGTACTCTTCCACGGAACAATGTCGAAATAACGCGACAAAAGATACGCGACGAGCTTATGAACGCTATATAACTTTTTTTCTTTTTAAATAAAACACGCGAGTCGATGTTACACAGCCGTCTATCCGCGAGGCGAATATTTGTCGGATATTTCGCTCCATGGTTGATAAATTTCAATTAATATCCCAGTCATCAATCCATTTGGCTTTTTCATTTTCACGGAATTCCCTATAACTCCCCCTCCCTACATTCACCGGATACCCTTCATAACAGAAATTAATTTGTACGGAAGCTATCGACGAAGCTAACTATTGTTTCGACTTTTGTTTTCTTCGCCATTGTTGCGATACGTTCTGTATCATCAACGAAATTTGATAATATCAATCCGAAATGTGGCAGAAACCAGGTTGAAATAAAATAATAATAACAACGTTTTTATTACACCGTACACAGGGAATACATATACCCAACCGTGATATTACTTCTTTTCCTTTACGATGTAACAGTAAAATCCTCCATAAAACGTTCGCGTATGTAAGAAAGAGGTTCATTTATCCAAAGATCGAAGGGTGCTCCAAAACTTCTGAGCAATAGTGTTTATGGCAATTTCACCACCGCGAGAGAATGTCCGTCAAAGCGTATATAAACGGACGATGTTATTCGAAGCGAAATATTTCAATATTATCAGAGATCCTCTCGTTCTTCTTGCGATAAAATTCGAAGAAAACCCGATGTTCGCGACGGCGTTGCTGCTACGAGCTTCAAGAAAAGCCGTGAAAAATATTATTCCAAGCATTGTTCCAGGATCTTTCCAATCGAGCGAAAATTCGCGGAGAATTTGATGAGTTCTATTTTCTCTCCGCAGGATCTTTTACTACGGAAAAGAACGCTCCGTAGAAATCTCTCCGTTGTCTACGAAGCAGGAACTATCGATCCACGATTTTTAGGAGAGAAAAATTTAGACGCACCCGTGAAACTTGCGAAATCAAATTTTCGATAACGGATAGAGGAATATTCGGTTAGAACGTGTTCTCAAGCCGAACGTAGAAACGCTGAAGCAATTCGCGAATTAACGGATACCGGAGTTTCCACGTCTATGCCAATTAGCAATTTAACCATTAATTGTGTCGCGTACAATATGGTTTGTTTCTCTCATTAATGCACTACTTACGCAACGTGCATCGTGTCTTTGTAAACTATGCTAATATTCGCTACGTCGACGAATCCGTCAAAGTTTACACCGGCAAAGTTCACGCGACCACGTGCACAAGTTAAGATGAGTTAGCAACCAACTTACAATCAGACATAATTAAGTTCTTACAAAGATAATCTCTCGTGAAAATCGCATTTCTATTAATTCTTTTTTTGTTTTACTCTAATGTAAAGGATGTTCTAAAAACGATTTTTTTTTAATCGACAAGATTAGCCACAAATTTGTCATAGTACTTATTTTCTGAAATTTCGCAAACAGGTGAATTCTAACCAACATTTAATTTTACATCCCACCTGCAAGATTAATGACTTAATTCCATAATGGACGGCTGTGTTATTCATACGTATATGACATAGTCGCTGCGTCGAAGAAGAGCTTTCGTTGATGGAAAATTAATATTTGTTTGCTTTCAAAATATCAGTCAGAAAGATTCGTTAATAACACCTTAATTTCGAAAATTAAAATCAATTTTATTTCTTTCGATTCGACCAGCAACGTACCATCCTACGATTTGATCGTTCTGTCTTAAACGGAGACACACACAAAATAAATCGGAAGCTAAACGATAAATTCAGCCTCGTGGTTCTTTTCATCTTCCTGAATAATGTTACAAACCATTTTTCTATCTTCCATTCTTTTCTCAAACTCTTAGACCCTATAAATGTCTATCTATTTATACTGCGAAAGAATAGGAATTGAACATAGTTTCTACAACAATTCGAATCACACGAATAAAATTCATAAACAAAACCGTTCAAATCGGACAAAACAGATTGGAAATTCCTTAAATACAAGCGCAAAAGTCACACACGGTCGTGGCCAAGAATTTCCCTCGAGTTAGAGTTTCCTCGAAACAGCGTTGTAAAACAATTACAATGTCGTCTAAGTTAATCGCGACAGAGATAGTCGAACGGTTCTTGTTGTAGCGAACAGTTCGCTATCTCTTATCGAGCAGATACCTCCGAGCACCAAGGATGCAATTACCGTGGACCGTACGTTTTCCACGAAACGATACTCGCGAACCATCGCGATAGTTGCCGCCAACCGCACTTTCAGACTTGTTCGATCCGAAGCAACCAATTATACCGGAAAGATTCGACTCGCGAAGCACGATAATTTCAGACGAAGTTTCTCGCGCGGAGAGAAAACACTCGTGGTTCGAGCTCGAAAAAGCACCGGGACGAGGCTCTCGAGAAACGATGATAGGGGTTAAAAACGAGGATGATCAACTGCTGGTTTATTAAAGAGGACCTTTGAATCGGAACACTGGAAATAGTGAAATTTTTCTTGAGCATAAACTGTCGATAATTGCTGTCTCAAAGTTCGATCGCGAATAAAAATATTCCAACTCCAAGAATTCTATTTGGATGGTACTGTTAAATATTATATAGAAACTACAAAATCTTGAATCCACTCGAGCCATAACAATCCTGAGGACCGAGTGGGGCGAGTAAAGGTATATACGATTCGGATACAAGCGGAGAAGAATACCTAACGACTACAAGACGAGCGCGTCCGCTGATAAGACGATCCTTTAGAAACTTGGTCGTCTAAAAGACGACAAGAAAGCTGAGGAGAAAGAGAAAAGGGACATCACAGCGCGCGGAGAATGAGCCAGTATGGCTTTATCAGTCATTTATGATTGTTCGCAGGCAGCCATTGTCATGTCTTTCTAATCCCTTCCAGAACACTTTACGAAAGAGCTCTGTATTTCCTATTATACTTCCTCAAACAGAAACAAATTCTAACGCTCGTAACAAGTGTCCCAAACTTTCGTGCGTGACTAAGCGCGTCGGTTTCTCTGTAATTAACGAAGTTCCAAAACCGCATTGACAAATACTAAATTCCCCTTACACGACAAAGTTGCGAACACTGGTAATAAGTTGCCATGTTTGCGGTTAAACGGGTCGCGAAAAGAAATTCGCGTCGTCAGATTCGTATCGTGCTCGCTGAACTTATGGCACGAACAGCTCGCTTATGCAAACGCGGTAGGGTTTGACGTTTCATGCGTGTTCCATTCGGACATTAATACGTAGCAAAATGCCAAAAAATATTAGAAAACAAATTAGATTTAATTAATAGAGAAATACGCAAGTACAGCGATCCAACGAGAACCAAAACAAACGATAACAATTTTGTAATTTCGTTCGTCAAACTTTCGAACACGGAAATATTAAGTGCGCGTATCTCCGAGGAATGCCATACTTTTCAAGTTTCCATTTTCGCGTAAGTTACTGCTTATTAAATTTTGAGTAAACTTTATAACGTAGAAATTCTGCAACGAGAATAGATTCGGATAATATTTGCATTCGTGTTGTTATCGTATTATTGATTCGTTAAGAAATATGTATATTTATAAGCACATTTATTTCCCGCTAGATCGCTGCTCCTTTCCGCGTTCCATATTCCCCGCTTGCTTTTTCAGCAGCAAGGTAAACGGCACCCAGTAACCTAATTTATCATTCACCTCGTCGACGAAACGTTTCGAAAGCGGCGTGAATTATTGGTTAAAATCAATTTCTCTTGGAGAACGCGCGACTCCTGCTTCGCGATCAAGCTGTAACCAAAACCATCCGCTTGTCAATTATGTATAATACCAAGCGAACGTTTGCGTTTCGCTACGTCAATCCGTTAGTATCGAGTCGGTGGTTAAACAACGAGATTAACGAAAAGTGTTATTGACGTGCAGTCGTGTATACAGCGCGTTGAAAAAACATGAAAAGGAATAGAATTATCCGGTAAAAAAAATAGCGAGACAAACGCTGCAAAATGTTTTACCAAAGAACAAAAAATAATTATGATTGTTACGTTGTAAAAATTCAAAATATTTAGCCATCGCATCGAACAATTTTGGAAATCTGAGCTACTCTTTACAAACAAAAATCAATATTATCCACGCGTCCACAAACGTAAACGGTACGTGCATTGCCCTGTAATATTAATCTGAAAATTCAAATAAACATCTATTTGCTACAAACTTGTTTGCTAGTTACATATATCTTCACGTTATTGTCAGTTGTTTACTTTCTTTCGCATAGATGTTTGCAGAATGAAATTGTAGACCCTTCGATATATCAATTTCAGCTTTGGTTCGAATTTTCTGACAAACTTCTCCCGTAGTACTGACAAATAGACTCGCTCAAATGTAATTCTACTTTCTTGAATCGTCCTAAATTCAAGCATTCATCGTCGCGTAAGAGTTGCCACGCGTTAAAGCATTCGGTGAAACGAAAATGTCTTTAAAATAAAAGGTTTCCAGCGTCTTACAAACGAGATACTCAACGGGCTAGCATTTGTGTGCTAGAAAAATGTAGGAGGCTCCGAGAACGACGAAGAAAAACGTCAACCGGTCTAAACTTCCCGGAACGTGAATATCTCCTCCATTAGGTATGCATCCACGTCACCGTCGTTCAAGGGTCTTATCGTCCCAGAAATATTTCTGCACGTGTCATCGCGGCTTAAAGGCCGCTGGTATTTCGAGCGCCATCAGCTGTGCACGCGAACAAAAACTTTACCGAACTGGCAAGATCGTGAAAAGGAAATAAAGTCGCCGTCGAGCATTAGCTTCTCTATCTGCCGCGTAAACTGGTCGTAGAAACGAGATTTTACTTGCCGAGTAATATTCAGCGTTTCGCTACGAAAGGACGATTTGTCTGTCCCCTTTGTGAGGAAACGTTGTCACGATTTTATAATTACACGTTTCTATAGAAGGAAGTAAAATTCAACGATCAAATTATAACGAGTTGTTTGATAGAAACGATAATTTGATACCCGTTCTGTATAATTTGGCTCGACAACAATCAGAGAATCTAATTTGTAAATAAATCAGAAAAACGATGAAAATGATTCTTTATAAAGAAATGAATCGAAAATGTGGTCGTACGGGGCTTCGTTATCGAGAAAATCGACCGTGGAAATTTGTCAAGCAGATCAACGATCGAGTGAATATGTCCGTCGATTACTCATTATTTCTACTTGCGTTAGTGTTTGGAAACATTGATGGGCGATACGGTATTATCCGTTTTACATCTATCTAAGCTATCTTCTAACTAGTTCGAACCAGCTAAAACCGATAACACCACACCAGTGTCAATGTTTGCAACCACGGAAACAAGTAGAACTAACGAGTAATGGACAGACGCATCAGCCAATTCGTACTCAATTGCACGCGTGCCCGACGAATTTTCAAAATCGATTATCTCGGAAATGAAGTCTCGTATGACAAACTTCCCGTTCCACATATTCGATTTATTTTCCCGATTTTGCCACAAATCTTTCCATGCTCCGTGTAGTAATTATTTCAGGAAACGTCTCGTATAACATTTGTCTCTAATTATTTTAACCAAGTGAAAACATGAGGTTATTCTAATAAACAAATGACTATTCTATTTGCTTTTTGCTTAATTTTATGGCACCTCGGTGCACTTATTTCCATCGAAAAAGTAGAGATACCTGGTTTTTACATCCGCCTCTTGTACGATAGCGGT
This sequence comes from Colletes latitarsis, assembly GCF_051014445.1. Taxonomy (NCBI): domain Eukaryota; kingdom Metazoa; phylum Arthropoda; class Insecta; order Hymenoptera; family Colletidae; genus Colletes; species Colletes latitarsis. The sequence continues at coordinate 49,406,805 of NC_135134.1, forward strand.
AGTTGACAAAAACTTCTACGTAATTGGGTTGGAAATGCATGTATGTATATTGATGCTCTTAAAAGGGTAGTATAAATCTTTTCCAAGCCATAGGAATTCGCATAGTCCCCATTTAGAAAATTAATACTGCTGGGCTAAGGAAAAGCTTCCTGGTGAATTGCAAGGGGCCGCAGCGAGCAGTACGGTAGAATGACAGTTTGCGTTGTCCTTTAGGAACGTGTCTAACAAAAGTTCTCGAATGTCTTGGCACAAGGCGGAAAGAACCACGAGGTTCCAGGCTTTCAAGCATTCTGCAGGACGTCTCTCTGATTAGGTATGCACCCACGTAACTGCCCTTCGGGGATTTTGCGACAGGAGCATCTCTATACGTGTCGTCGGGGCTCAAAGAGTCCTCGCTTTAAACGGGAGAAAGACCATACAGCGAGAGAGCACCGATGTATCCGTTCCTTTCTCTTGTTTTTGATTCAACTTGCGCGTAAAAAAAAAAAAAAAATACACACAGCTCTGTTTGGTTGGAGAGTCGCCCATCGTCTGCATCGTTGATCACCGATACGTTTTTGTATACCTCGCGGCCTCGATATAAATAAAACCGTGCTTCGAATGCCCGGAATGTTTTCAACTATACCATACAGTACACGACTGAAAATTTTAACTAATATTCCTCTAAACGAGTGTTTTAAAATTTGAAAGAAAATCTTAAAGAATGCATCGAAGATTTATTCGATGAAATTATCTCTCGAAGAACTAGAAAGCTGAGCTACGCAAAAAATCTCGATCGATCGGACGGTAGTTAAACATTCTCGTTCCTGTTCATCCCCGGAGAGCCGGAGACGTTCCATCGGGGTAATATTACGAAATAAAAAATGTGTCGCCAGTGTGTGCGGAACGCGACGAACGAAACAACAATTTCGCGAAGGAAATTCTTGCGCAACGGGACCGTGATATTTTTCAGCAAAGATTACGTATCGTAACCCGCACAAAATTGGGGCCTCGTTCAATCTCCCGATTCGATAAAAGCGGGACGAGCAAATTTCAATTTCCTGAAATATAACCGTGGCCCTCTCCGCGTAGGAGCCGTCATATTTCCATATGCGACGGCAAAGCTTTTGACACAAGAAAGCCTGTGTAAAATGCGATCCTCCATTCCTCTCCCCCGCGTCCCGACGATACTTACGGTTTAGTAAAAATATAAGACGCTCGGAAATAGATACGTTTCGTTCGCGTTCCCATCGGACCAAAGGATACCCCGGAAAAGTTTGTATCGAATGAAAATATGAACTCGCGGCAAACGAAAAATGAACGGTTCGAGGTATAATCGATTCTGGAAGAGAAAATACTACGTTCAAGTTCCTTTCGAGTTTATTTGTTGCGCGGGCGTAACCTGAATTGCTGCGGAATCGTGCTCCTGCACTCCTATACTCGCTAGAAGAAGTATAGCGAGATTCTGAAAGTAACGAGGGATGAAGACATTGAAGCGACAGACCAGCGCTTCTCAACCATTTCTGGCATCGTTTCCATCCCCTTCTAGATTCAGAAATTTATCGAAACGATTATGACAGAGTAATTTCTGTTTTCAAAGTGTGCTTCTCCGTTCCTCGCGAACCTTCGAAGGTTGAAGGACTTGATTCTATGTTTCGCGAGAGATTATTCGATGGACAGCCGAATGTGGGTTACCCGTTCCAAGGGAAGTTTACGGAAAAGTTTGGGTAACAGTGCCTTCTAGGGAACATGTACCTGACTCGCTCTTCGAAATCCTGTACCCGTGGGAGCTGAAGGATACGCTGAGAAAAAAGAAATAAAAATGAGGACATCGACTGTAGCTAGACAAAACAAATAGAAAAGTTAAAATGTGTAAATGTTTCTGCGTGAACTGTATCGGTTGAGATTAATTAAAAATAATTGATGGACGATAGAGAGCCTCTGGCAGGTAAATATTTATCAAGGTCCCGGTTCATTATCAATTCCCTATAAAAACACGTCCCGAGCCTATTTTCGCCGGGCAGTTTCCACGAGAGCTCGCGTCAACACGCTCGAATGTGCATGCTCGAGAATATTGGCGCGACCATATAATTTCGTTTCATCGCGGTCGTTTGCGCTTCGCGGAGCGTCTAGGTTGCGCTGCTCCGCGCTGGAAATTCTGGCCGTCCAAGCGAAAAACTGTCGGCCGTGAGGAGCCTTGAAAGCTCGAATGCTCGAGCCCAGCCAGCAACGACAAGCAAATCGTCTTCCGAACGTGAAACGGCGGAATTGTGTGTCTGGCCTTCCGCGAGGTATCGAAGGGGATTTTTCTCCTTGGAAACGTCCATCGAGAATTGTACATCGAAATATGGCTGGAACGTCGATTATCGGGGACTGGCGGGAGACCGGGGTCTCCTCTGATAACTGAATTTTCTGATAATCGATATAACTTCGGGTAAATAGAGTGTGTGATACGTTGGTGCAATAGAGGACGATCGGACATTTATCGACGCTGATATTTTCAACGAAATCACGATCGCACGGGAAATAAAACGGATCGAGGAAAGTAAAGATTAGAGATTGTTTTCGCCGCAATCGTACGGATAATGAAACCGAGATGGGAATGTTTTTGTCGGAGACGGTAGAAATTAAAAACGAAACGACGCGAAGTTATGAAGTTTTATTAAATCTCGACCTCAAAAATCCAATTAATTTCTGCGTAATTAAGGAAATCAAAAACGAATGATAAATTAATTAAATTATTCAATCAACTCGACGTGTTTGAAAAATGGTTTATGTTATTCAAATGCAATCAATTGTACAGTGATCCGCATCTGAGATCATTCGCAGTGAATGATCTCATCATTATTATACTACCATTTATTTCAGTATTGTGCCGCGTGTTCCGTCGTGTGGGCAAACTCTTTTAATCGTTCGAGATTCGAAAAAAGAACCACATTTCCGACTATAAATATTCATTTTAAAAAAGAGTGATATAAGACCACCGCGTTGCTTTCATTGAGATTTATACGACCATATCGATATGGAAACCACGAGATTTTTACCTCAAATTCCATTCATATCGAAAATAAATAGCCAGTTACCTCCGAAAGAGTAATGCTTCTACAGAATGTCGAAATCCAACAGCTTGAAATAAAACTTACTAAAAAAACCGCGTATTCAATCCTGGCCCGGCTCCAGCTAGGAACGAAACGTTCGCGCGTGTCTGATTGAAATTTTTTCTCAATTTCGTAGGGTAAAACACAGGCGCGAAAGGCAGTAAAAATTTTTTATCCCAGAACTGCTGGCGCGGTTACGTTTTGGTCCGCGATTGTCGGGAACACCGTATCAGATGCTTTACCGAGCGAAACGTTTTTACGATACGGAGGTCTACGTGACGAATAAACTTAATATCGACATCAAAGTTCTCTGAGATTTCCGGCTTGTTTGCGTGTTTTCGGAATTGAAGCGGGAAACGGGCTCGACAATAGTTAGGAGCACGACGGTACGCGATAAATTTCCACGGAGAAAGTAATAAGTTGACGAGTTATCGAACGCTCGAACGGGCAACTTGGATAAACTAGTCGAACGCGACGAAGTTCCATTGATAAAAACTGCATGAACTTGCAGAACGACTCTATTTGCCGACCTATTGGCACGAGTTGCACGGAATGATGATAAAAGAAAGAAAGAGAAAAACTGTGAGTTGTATTAAGTTATACTTCTAAGTCCGTGGCTGATAAATAATTGTTAAATCAAAACCGTATGATATTGTAAACTACACTCATACTAAACGTACGATTCGCGAACGAGAATGAGAAAAAGCTGTCCCTTTTTTCGCGTTCCGTTCGCGCGAAGATAAATGCGTGGCGAGAACCTGCTTTTATACGGGGAGCATTATTCTCTTAAGAGATCTTATCCGGTTCAAAACACGGAACGCGAGACGAAAAGTTCGTCCCGCCCGCGCGATCATAATATTTACCCGAGTCAAACATCTTTGACTTCGGAATACTTTTCACCAAATGAAATTCCAAGTTTCCTCGTGAAACCGGTATATAGATTTGACAGCGAGCTATACGCGAACGGTCGAAACAGGCGGAACGGAGGAAACGCATAACAATTCCCCGAACGAAATAAAACTGATACAAGAGTGACGCCGATGGCACGGCTATTGTACGCTTTTCGGAAGATTAAAGCCACCGAAGAATTGCTTTCTTGTGACGATTGCGTTTGACTTCGAATCTGCAGGGTAACACCGAAATAGGTCGATCCGCGTTAGCGACCTATTCCACTCTTTCTAAATACAAAAGAATGTAGAAACGTAGGCCTCGAAACTCTCGCGTTCATTTATTTTTCAATAGATCAGTGATTTAAGCAAAGATTAGGAAGCTTTTATTCCTTTATTTGTATTCTAATTATGAAAATCCAATCGTCATCCTGACAAACTGGACTTTTATTTTATCTTTATTCTAGTCCCTCCAAAATTTGAATACGTACAAATTTATGCCATTATTACCTCGTATTGTCAGTGTTCCTCCACTTCGCCAGTACATTTGAGAAAAGTAACAATCCCTAATAATCCATCAGGCAGTCAAGGAATCAATGGAAGCTGAATTCTCCACTGTTTGTTAATCAAACACGGCATTCGCGAAACCAGCCTCTTACACGCGAATATCGAATTACCACTGAAAGGGGAATATACCAAACACTAGAGATGGCTATGGAGGGAGCGTACATTAAGGAGAAGGCTAATAAACTGGGTGGAACGGTTATTGCCATCACGACTTCTTGAAAAATTCCGTGTTCCGTAAATTATAGTTTGTTTAACACTAAACCTACCGCAACCGGTCAAATGATAATTTCGTTTAGAATTTCTAACACACAATATTATTTTAGCGCTATTTAACTTCACGACTTTTCTTATAGTATACGTGCAATGAATTTTACAATGTTCACTTCTATTCTTATTATTTGTTTTCTGAGAAAAAGATTGTCTTACTCAAAATGTGGTACCAAATTCTAATTAGCTTCTGATGTAAATAGAAAATATATGTATAGCAAAGACGAAAGGAGAGAATCTTCAGTGTCCACTGCCTTAAAACAGTCTAACAACGAGTATTAAAAATACTAAAATTTTGGACGCGTGCAGTTCCGAAGATACTAGTGTTTTCTTTATAACTGTGCCACTGTTAGAAGCGGCAAAGCTTCCCCTTTGAAATGGTTTTTGGTTTTTGACGATCCGACTTTCCGTTTTCGAGATATCGCAATTTATGTAAAGGGGTAATTTTTCTTAATTCGACTATCGCTGTCTCCGTCTGTCGCGTCGCGCCGGACCTCTCTTTCTCGTACGTGACTCGTGACCATCTGGCCGACTGACCTACTTTCAATGTGCGCGCGCGGTCAACGGCCTTGACAAGGCCGTAGTAAGGAAGTAAACAAACGCTTCGGATTCTTCCGGAACTAGTCATCGCATCGACGCGAAACTAAAATCGCTATATCTCCAGAACTAATAGAGCTATAGACTCGTTCGACCGCTCATTTTAAAGGGCATTTCATCCTCTATCTAGTGATCACGTCACCTACTATAATTTTTGCTATCTTCTATGTTTATTTTGAAATTTACTTTGACGCTACATACCCAAAGTAGTTTAAGCACTTCCTACTGATCATACGACTGGTCTGCCATAAAACTGGATCATAAATTATTTATTTAATTGAAAATGAATTTAAATTTGTATACAGGATGTTTGCATAATTACTCTCTGGAATTAACTACGGTATCGACTCGAAAGAAAATTTGTTTTCGATGAAAATTACTAATTTACTAATACTATTAAAGTACTAATCCACGTTTAGAGTAAAAGTATTGAATATTTTTTGTGCAGGTTCTTAGAATTCAATGCTTTAAGAAAAAATATGCGACATTGCTTTAATTAAACAGCTTCTACGGGTCAAAATGGCCCCCGAGTCTACTTGGCGAGGGTTAAATACGGCTCCAGAGAATGGTAGAGGCTATTATCAGTCACATCTGCTTCCCAGGGTGTACTCTCACACGTGGCCATTGTAACAAATGCCAGGACAATAACCATTGACATTTATGGGGCAGGTGGGTCCTGGAAGGGCGCAAATGTCTGCACCCTCGTTACTCCCGGTTCTATCCCTGAGTACACTCGTCAATCGTTAAGACTGAAAGTCTTGCTAGTTATTTCAGTTCTCTACAGTTGAAAATCTGCTTTAAGAGTAAACAGTATCCTGAGCTTAAAAACATTATAAACCATCGATCGAGAGCTACGAACCAACTGTCGCAAGGTGTCTTTCGATGATTTTTAAAACAGCCAGCGAAAAACCGCAGAAGTTCGACGCGGATCGTGAAAAGGTTGCAAAAGTTCTTGGTTGCTCGCTTTGTCGAGCGAGCCGCAAAGGCAAGCAAGCCGGGTAAAGAAACGAAAACCGTCCAGTTTACATTCCCGTTGCGCGGCGGGGCCAACCGACTGACAAGAGGTCGTCCTTTTACGACGCCACGTCGAAACACACGCGAAAACGGTAGCGGGGGAGGACTACGTTTACGATTCGTCGAAAGTAAACTTCGCTCTGTGCGAACTGATTTGCCGGTTTAGCGATGCCACTCGAGTCGACAGCGGAACCGGAGGAAAGAAGAACAGCAATTTGCATTCGGTGTTTTTGTCACGGGGCGTCTCTCTCGAATCACTTTGCCTCCCCCCCCCCCCCAATTGTAGGGGGATTGGAGAGCAGGGGAGAAATCTTGGTGACCCACTTTTATCGAACCGTATAGAGTTCTCGAGGGATATTCCCGAGATAAGATCCTCCATCATGCCGTGGGTACACTTTGACTAATAAATTTTATTCAAACCGGGTAGTCGCGAATGTTTCTTCCTTTGCGTTTCCGCGGCACGATACTCGGACGGAATATTTTAAAGTGATTTCGGTCGATGGATGCGATCCATTGTGGCGCGGGAAGTTTTCGTGCGCGACGTATCCGAGGCAGAACTTTATTCTTGTGAGAAATTACGCTCCGGGAAATTTACGAACCTTCTTTTACGGTTGCGGCGCGATGGCTGCGGTCGAATGCAAGACGATCCTCGTCGCGATACGTCGGCGAACTCATTACGAACTATTTTAAGATAATATTTCTGAACTATATCGAGTGCAGTTGGATAACATTTGTTATTCCTGTCCAACGTCTTTGACTAGTCGTTTACGGAAGTGCCTTTATCTTTTGTAGTACTCGTTGATGATCGTCGATATTTCAAAAAGTCAATTACGAATCATTGTTTGGGTTTGGTGAGTCGAAGGGCTTGGCTGTGATTTAAATGTATCCGAGGTTGTATCGTTTGTATTGTACGATCCATCCATTTTGCGCATCTAGGTTGCAACGCCGCCATTTAATGTCGGAAGCTTGTCGAGAAGGACGATATTAGTTTGGCGGATCATATTCCCTTAAACAACAGAAATTAATGCCACTCGATGTACGACTCATTGTCACGGATGCAAGCAAACAGTAGATAATATTTTGATGCTGCTTTAGGAATTGAATATCTCGCAAACTATCGCGTTCGAGATAGTTGCCTGTAACATTGTCCAAGTGTTTCAATTTATGATCGTTCACGGTCGAAAATCTTCATTTACTTAACCAGCGATTCACTTGTGCAAGTAAAAATATTAAAATTAGAAAATTACGATATGTTATTTCCGTGGATAACGTTATGAATTTTTCGCTCGTCATCCGGTAATTATTTCGAATTCGTGGTATTTCCGACCAGTCTTGTTCGAGGAGTTCGCGATTATGCATCGAAACATTCCAGCAGCCATTATGGTTTCGCGGCGGAAATATATTCGCGCACGTAAGGGCAGTCATTAATTCATGAGGAAAAAAAGATTTGCGTGAGAATTAAGTGTTCCTTGTCACGGAAAACAAATCACAGAAACCGAGCGAGTGAAATTAACTACATGAAGACTGGGAGGCAGCTCGTTTTGTAAATCAATACCGTATACCTGTTTGCACGGTGAAACGTTGGCGTCGAATATCTGCTTTTAACAATACGTCTACCGAATCTCGTTTCGGCGAAACGAAAATTAACGGTCGAAATGTTCGCGCACGAAACAATTTGCAAGAATAATTTGAATATAATCTTCTACTTCGATAATAATGGTAGCAAAAACGAATATAAACGTCGAAAATGCAAGAAGCTCGAACAACGCGACACATCCTAGGTTTAATTAGTATAATTAATTACGTCCGGATCGCGCGCGGAGGATTTGTATGTTATTAATACAATATAATTCTCGGTACGAACGCCGCGCGACGAATCCTGATATTAATTTAATTTCTACATAATTAATGGAACATTGATCGAGTAAAGACCGCCGCGTAACGTCAAGAACAGCCAATTAATTTTATTATGGTCGGTACGTTTCGTAAATTTATTTGTCATTTACCGATCCGATGGAATCGTCTGCGGTATTCCTAAGTACTCGAGAATGCTCGTTCGCGATCGCTGGAACCTACTTTGTCCCCGATTGGTTTTTATATTCGTCGTCGTGCTCCGTGTTTCCTAGCGTTCGTTTCTTTCCGACCGTATGACTCCAGTTTCAATTTCGCTCGAAATCACCCCCTTTATTTCCAACGAATGGCCGTATTCGAAGCAGACGTGTACACGTACGTACGTAGTCGCAAAATCCCGTCGTCTAACGCAATTTACCGCCTAGTCTAGGGAACAATCGTCAATCGGCTCGAATCTCTCCTCTCTTTCTCTCTTGTATCCGTGTCCAGTCTTTCCTGTGCGACGAACAGAAACTGTGGTATAGGTATCGCATCATTGTAAGCGGTGCTTTATTTGGGTCGAGTGTCAACAACGAAGCGTGCAAGTATGCTTTGTGGACTCTTCAACAAATGGCACCAGTAAGTACAAAAGCGCTTATACCGTACGACCCGCGAAACGGAGGATCAGCGATACAAGGCCGGTGATAGATCGATCGACGAACACCGACGAAATTCTGCGATCGACAGTCCGGGAGCTCTTCTGCCTTCTTGCCCGCTCGCTCCACGAAATTAATCTAGAAATGGACGATCTTCCGTTTCCCCTGACGCGTGTCTTTACATTCTCCCTTCCGGATTAAAAATTTTATTTTAATGTAACTATCTGTCCAGCGGTTCGTTGCACACCTCGTGTTCGTCACGTGAACAGTGTTACGGACATCAGGATCAAAAACCCACGAAAATGTAAATTGTAGGTAACGACGTTTGACTTTATTTGCCGCGTCTGTCGGACCAGGTTGTAATTTAATACAAACAAGAAGTTGTGTAAGCATACGCGCGTTACATTCCATGAAAACGTCACGCGAAATACGTTGAAAATTTATACGATAAGTCAAAACCACTCGCGAAATCCTATGTAATCATGGCCTCTCACGAAAGGAACGGGTCCATATTTCGCTCGTGCCAATATTGGCTACCGCGCCGCTGTATTATAGCAGATTATTCAATGTCACGGAGAGATTAATGTCCCATCTAGATTTGTATCAATAAAGCAGAAACAAAGGGTATTTGTGTTGGCTGGCATTCATGCATTGAAATCTTCCGTTATTCTATACCAGCGACAAAATAACTTCATTGTCCCCTCCGATAACGAAGATACAATTGAATAAAAAATTCATTATCCCCTACAGAAATAATTGGCTATAATAAATTTCTTCGAACCCCGGGCGAAGAGTATTCCATCAAAAGAATTAATATTTCAATTTTTAAAAAGTGATTTACGAGCGAGTCTCGATAAAAGAACGTAATTTTTTTTTTTTTTTTAACATTATAATGAGGATCAATCGTTCGCAAGAGCAAGTAATTCCTTTATTTATGAAATAGAGAATTATTCATCGCGAAACGAGTCTCGGTGCTGGAACGTGAAAACCACATATCATTTTACGTCGACGCGAGAAAACCGTGACACGAGCTCGCGGAGATGTCACAAAACATATTTAATTTTCAGTAGAAAACGTACGTTAATAAATCCAAATACTCGTTTAATTATTCGCCATGTACTTTATGAATAAACGAACGTATCTATTATTGCATCGAGTACCTCTTTCGAATAAAAATCATCCCTCTGCTCTACTTTAGTTTGTGTATAATACAGCTTCTAGACTCTAATATGCGATTAACTTTTACCGCAGACTAGCCAAATTCGTTTAATCTCCTTGTCTCGTGAAAATTCATTCGGTTCATCCCTGAAAATGTTTTAATATTAAAAATTTGGTATATCGCTAAGTTCCTCAACGACTCCCGCTTCACAACAAGTTGAAGAACGGATCAGAGGAATTTGGCGTCCCGTTTCTACGTACAGTTCGCCCTGCTAAAAGCACTCGGGACCACTAATTAGAATGTGAAGGGGATGGGTACACTTTTCCGACGGTACGAGGCTGAAACCGTATTGGAGAGCCAATACGTGATTTCAGTCCGGACGGTCGGCGTCGTCCAGCCAGTTCGGCTTTCATCTGCGGTTAACCCACGTTAAAGCGTTTCGCGTATATTCCTGATATCGATCGACACATAGGCGGCGTTGCACAGCTTTCGCTATAACCCCGATGTGGGATTTCGTGGAGAAAAAGTCGAGCAAAATTGACGGGAGGAAAGTATCTGTAGCCGAAGTGTAGAAAAAAAAGCGAGAGAAGCCAGGGGAAAAAGCTACCCGGAGAAAATAGATAGTAAAGACGAAAGGGATGATAAAAAATTCATTATCTACAGCAGCAGTTCGTACACGTACGAACATGCGCATAATTACATTTTTATTGTCTCTGTTACGATATCGTGAATATTTATAATGCGAAGTTGTAAAGTCGTTCGAACAGATGGCGTACCAATTATTTTAATCGGTATAACGTTGGAGCAAAGAGCTACGAATCCTGACGAGACTCTTCAAACTTTTCGATTTTGCATCGCTAAATGGAAATAATGATCGTTTTAATACGTCGAAATTCTGATCGAAATTTTTGTTTGTATTTGGAACGTGTGTGATCATATTCTGTTCGATAAAAGTATTATGTCCTATTAAATTTTGTTTATTTATAGTGGTGATCTGAAGGAGAAAAGATTACTTCACTGTTTCGTTTTTATTCACGATTTTGTAACGAATAAGCTGTCGATTGATAATACTGGTTCGGCGAAAATATGGATTTCGCATCGTAAACATCACTCAGAGGCAATCTTTATACTTCACTGCGGTACCTACGCAGCCAATCCTTCAAATGACGTGCATGGAAATTCCGCGCGTTCGAAATCCCGCAACTAAACCAATCAAGCCCAGATGAAGCTTCGAAATAGCTGGCGAATGATGTGCCATCATACAGTTACAAATGAAAGATCTAATTTCTGAAACACGAGCAACCACCATCCGTTGACTTCGCAACGTCACTGTGCCGTTACGATAAAATCTTTGGCAATAAAAGCTCTTTTAAATGGAATAAAATGTTTTTGTCATCGTCAGATTGAAATAAAACGATTATCGACAGTGATTGTTCGAAAAGAATACTATTTTATGGTTGTCGCAAAAATCGTTTTCTATTAATAATTTCTAACGAAACAACTGTTTGATACAAAAATGAAAAAACCCCGCGATTTAACGATCAACCTTTCGGACGGTGCGCTTGCATAGTCATGACACGTTTCTAAAAGCATTCTATAATCCCGTTACTTTTCCGAATTGCAAAATAAAACTTCAGCAACGCGCTCCTAAACGGTTGAACTTTTATTCAACCCAACACCATGATTATCCTCCCCAGGCCATTTAAAGCAAATCCAAGCTCCGAACGGCGATTGCAACTGACCGTACGCGAAACGTAGGAAAATAAAATGAAACGGCCAAAAACTATTGAAAAGCGAATTCACGATACGAGGAACGAAGCGAGGGAAGAAAGGAGGCCGAAAGGTTACCGAGCGGGGACATAACTGTCGTCTCTGGTATCATCTGCTGCACAAAGCCGTAAAGTACGGTGCCCGGTTATTTCGGTCAATCCTCGAAGAGGAGGCCGTCCGGAAAATATTCACATCGATCTATACCGAGTGACCTCTCTCGCTTCCAATCTTCCTCCGTCGTGCGACGTACGCCCGCACATGTACACGCACCGGTGTTACACAACCGTACAGATTCGTTCACGCTGACCAAAACTCTTTTTACCTTCGATCCCTACCCCCGGCCATTCCGTGTCTTTTCGCCCTTTTTCGCCGACTCCCGCCCAACCTTTCTCTACCACGGTACTGGCACGGTCACTTTTTTTCGCATCTCTTTTTCTCTTTGATAGTACACGCGATAGCGGATACTGTGTAGCTCATATAGAGTGGCTTGCACCTCAAAGTGCTCTTTCGAACCGCGCGCGAGAGCCAGGTCAACCGCATCGCTCTTCGGCTACACGAAAGGACACAAAACGGATCGGCGAACCGGATCGTCTATAAATACCTCCGCGTCGTCGCGATCGCCATTTTTCGGCACGATAAATACAGTCCCCGGCGATTATTCGTCGGTTAGATACCATTATCGCGCGAAAGAACGCTCAAACTTTGCCGGCCAAGTTATTCATACGTAAACCGGTCACCGGGTCGCGTTATTTGCATAATGTGGACGTCGGGAAGCATTCGTTCCTTGAGATGGATCGACGGTAAACTTCTTCCAACCCCTTCGAGGAAATTCGATTTTACCGATTTAATGTTAGAGACTATTACCTGGCATCATATGCTATCCGTCGACAGAACTGAATTATTTACAGTTTACGATGGATTATCAATCCAATTAACGAATTTTTAATTATTAAATATGTATCGTTGCGCATTGGTAATGAATTTCAATTGAATACGTGTAACCGATATATTGCATAATTTATTTTAAATGTGCAGCATCCGCCGAAATTTACATCATTCGCTTCGATGCAACGAAACATTAGTAGCCTATATATTCCGATATATTGGCATGTATGAATATAAAATATTTAACATAAATGTTACACGAATCGGTATTAATTTTCGACTCTGTATTAAATCAACAATACATTACACCGGTGGATATCTAATTATTTTACCTGATCTATTAGTCGCGTAACCATAAGACTGATGAAATTAACCTAAATATTTAGAAGCTAGTAAGTAATAGATTTTTTAAATTGTTGTTTTCCAGAACCAAAAACCGAAATTCTGGGTGCGCCAGATCTGTACATCAATCGAGGCAGCACCATCAACCTCACCTGCGTGGTCTTGGAGAGTCCAGAGCCTCCAGCTTACATATTTTGGAATCATAACGATGCCGTGAGTATCTCTTTCTTCGTAAACAATTTCAGCGTCAGACATTCTTTTTCATCGTGGACATAAATATGTCTAACGAAACGTATGGCGGTCCATAATGTGGAAACGAGTGCAAATACGAAAATATCCCGTGACCGTAATTCATAACCGAGACAGCTCGCGCCGGTGTCGACTTTGTACGGGGATAATTAATGATGATAGTAGTTTTCTTGAGACTCTCGTCGTCCAATTTCGCAAGATGTACATCCCGTGCACGTCGGGTACATTTTTACTTTCTGCTTTAATGAAGTTACTTCGTAATTTTCAACGTCGTCAGAAATGCGTTTCTCTTTCGGAATTATTTCGCTTCTTCGCAGCCTTTTTTCTGCGTACAACTTTCGACTTGATCGAAACCCCGTCGCAAACTTTTATTAATCCTTGGGCAGTGTACAGAGGGTACTTTTTAACGTAATCATTTTAAAATAAATTCGTTGATTTAAACGATACGGAAAAATGTCAAAGAGAGATATTTGTTTCACCCCCTCGACGCGTCCGGAAATTTACGACAAATGGAAGTTGAAAATAATGTAAACATTTATGTAAACGCGAAGTGAATATTTTCTCTGTCAAACAAAGCGATGGAATAAGTAACGAAGATAAACATTGCGAAGGAGTTTCAAAGTTACTTCGAAATGTTCGTAGTTTGTATCTCCGCGTTTACTCGTATGACGCATTATCTCAAGTATTCTCAAGTACACAAAGTATTGGGTACACCCTGAAGAACAATTACCATGAATCACATCCTAGAACCATAAACATTGATCACAATTAATGTTCCTCTCCGCCATACGCTTTTAGCCCTTTCCGAGCGTGGCCGTCCCTGCCCTTACTATCCGAGTATGCGTGAACATAAAGGAAGTCTATAAAACACCACCGCGTCGTCGAGTGTTCGCGAGCGAAAGACCGATAAATTTTGATAACGTTGACGTTAGGAACTGCTAAATTGTCAACGGTGGCGCAGCTGATAATGGCGCATGGGAGACACCATTAGGCGCATTAAGTCTGACCAAGAGCCTTGGGATTCCCCGCCGCGAACAGAACAGGACCGCCAAGCCTTAAGATGAATTCCACGGCACGTGACTAACGACTCGAGGCCAAACACTCTGCAACTGTTAATGAGACAACCGGGACCAAAGTAATTCGCAAAACGATTGCGCAACCGAGCATTAATTTAAAAGATACTCGTTCGCGTACCCCTAAATTTCTTCTCTGTCATCGTCCCTTTCTAGTCGAATTTCGCTAGAAATTAGGAATCGAGTTGTTTAAAGCCAGAGAATCAACAAAGTAATACATCTCGTAAGAAAGGATAGTATTTTGCAAGCGTGCAAGTATTTTCTATGCCTAGTTGAATTTGACGTTAATACGGTGGAAGACCGTGCGACTAAAGACTGGCGCTAAAGTTGTAAAACTTCAAAGTACCGGAATACATTTTAGGGCAACTGTGTTACGAAATATGCGAGCGAGCAAAGTGCTGCAGCTCGGTGAAACGCGACGGGAGAAAGTCTTCCAGGGCGTCGCGGGGGCGAACCGATAAAAACTGGAATCGTCCCGTGGGAACGAGCCGAGCCGAAATTGCAATCCTACGATGATAAGGCCGATGTATCGATCGATCCGCGCGGCAAAACATTTTCCACCCGTGAGGAATCCACGGAGTTTGGCGGGGTTTCCCCTTACGCTCCAATAAACCTCGTCCCTTTGATTTCAATTGAATTTCGAGACAGCGTCTTTGTTCCATCAGCTTGCAGTCAGGAGAATGTGTCCCGTCTGGGCTGTCGAGTGTATCTGCGAATTCATCCCGATGCGCGCGGAAGTCGCGTGCAGGTGTGCGGTCACGTTTTCCCGCGCGTTTCTAAATAGAGGGGACCGAGCCAGTCGCAATTAAATTTATTTGACAATTTGTTGGTCGCCTTTCGTTTCTGTTTTTTCTCTCTTTTTTTAAGCTATCCGTTTGCTCGAAATATCTATGGGCCACGATACCTATTAACGAAAAAACATTCTTTTTGTTTCTCGTCGATCGGAGACATTGATTAATAAGCGAGAAATAATTGAACGTCCGTTATTAGAATCTTCGTTGTCCAGATGATGGACAACCGTAATTAATCGAATAGAATATACAGCGTGACGATCAAATGTTTTCAAATTATCAGGTAAAATTAAAATGTTCTATAAAGCATATAGTTTTGTTTAATTTTCTTCTCTACGCGAAGTAACGAGAACCTAATATTTTTGGATACAGACTGTGATTAACTATTCAACGCCGAGTCCATATTCTAGGAGCTTGCACTGGCATGTATCGCCATTGTTGTAACGATTGATTCGATTCGATCGGTTCAATCGGTTTACCTGAATGAAATCCTATTAAGGAATTGTTAAACGAGATACAATATCGCGTCTTATTTATGTGGCGATCGTGGACGATTGCCAAAAGGGCAAAGCGAAGACGTTGCCAAATCGGTTTCCACGGTATTACGACGACAGAAATAAAAGCGCATTCCGCGGATTTGTAACTCTCATTTGTTCACGATAACGGTCAGGGTACACCAATACCGGTCAATATGGTTTAACCCTTTGTATCCCAAAGTTCCCCTCTGTCGGTCAGAAATTCCAGCGAAACTTGACTACCAGGTTCGATAACTTGTTGGTAAATCGCGCGTTCCCCGAATCGTTTTAGGGACGCGCGAAAATTAACAGAAACAATGAAGTGGTGCCGCGTGTAAGAATGTGTTTCCGGAATGCAATTACATGCGAAACCATTCCAATGAATGTAAAACGATTACGTCGATTGCAGGAATAAACGCTCTATGGAGTAATACAAACTTTCCAGTTGTTGCAATCGATTTTTGTTAATCGCTTAAGTTCCGTTGTTCCGCTGCAGCGAGCCAGCGAAACTTAAATTAATGCATTGAAACTTTGGCTCGATTCGATTTCGATTTAACGTAACTTTTATCAGCGAATTCTCCACGTCAGCGTAGAAACTTGTTGATCCTCTTAAGGTAAACTCAACTCGTGTCATTAGTATACCCTGTACCTGTTCGAAACATTATATCTGTACAGAGTAACCTCTTTCAAACACACGGAATAACAAATGTGTTTGGAGTTTGGGTAACAAACAAATACCAAATTATGTAGAAGCTCTCTAACTTTGGTTCGAGCAATATTCGAAATTTTATGATACGTCGTTTCAATTTTATTAACGTTTTGCTCAAGAATGATAGGATTCGTTCCTTTTTATCATATTTAAGAACTTTTCTTCTAAAACTTCAGTGCTTCTATTTTGCTTGGGAACATCTGTGGGCAACCTAAATTTTGTAGCACGTAAGCACCACCCCAATATTTACATAAGAAAGGAGTATTTGTCCAGTGTCAATGTATTTGCCGAACTCCTGCTCGACCCCAAGTAAAAGGGTCATTGTGTACAGCATACGTCACACGGTAGCCAGTTTTATTTACAACTGTTTACCAGTCGGATACAATTTCGGCCTCGAGTATCCGCAAAAAAGCTCGATTCGTGTCCCCTCAAAAGGGGAGGTTAAAGCTCGCGTTACCTTCGCGTGTGACATCGCGCGAAAGCGAGCTGTTTGCTGGCATCGACCGCGGAAAATTAAGGTGGACGCTATTTGTCACCTTTGTTCCCGCGGATGATGTAACAACGGTTTAAATTTTTCACGGGATAAACGTACCAACGCGACGGCGTTCCTCCCGACGACGTAAAATTCCCTGGGGACCGTAGACTTCGTCGGTTGTTAAGTAAACAAGGCAGCTTCAAAGCAGGAAAAGTTTAAACGACGCGCGAAACACTGACACGAAACTAAGGAATTATTTATTTAACTAGTTCGGCGCTCGACCAGCTCGAAAATCAAACCAAAGCTGCGGTCTCCGTAAACGATTTTGCGCGAACTGGCGATCGAACGTGGAAAATGGCTTATTCCGGCACGCCTACTATGTTAATAAAGGTACGTGTAAGCACGTTTGTCGGTCGTGAGAGCAATGCCAATTATAGCATTTCGTTCTAGGTACGTTAGAGGACTCATCAGTAAGGCTATTCTAATGGATCCTGCCTTAGATATGCCTCCCAGTTGGAAACCTCCCAGTTGATGAGTCTCCTAGCGAATCTAGGACGGAACCCTCATAATTGTCATTGCTCTTATGGCCGATAAACGTGCTCGCACGTACCTTTATTATCCCTTTAACTACGAGTATATTTTGGGAAGTCGTGCTCCCCGAACGTAAACAAATTAATACGTGCCAATAAACGAATCTAATTTAAGATACAAGTCTCTACGAACTTTCAGACATTACTACAGACGATGATTCATCAAACATTGATCGTTACCACTGCAATAAACTTTTTACTCAAATTTTCAGATCCAGAAATTTTCCAAGAATGTGACTGCGATATTCAAAAGTTGGGTTTTCAGACGTGCATACAAATACGACAAATAGGGATAGAATCGTGTCTGTGAGTGTGTACGTGCTTGTGGGGTTGGGAAACTTCAAGGATGGGTCAGTGCATAGCGAGAGGAAAGTGCAGTCGGTTGCAACGCGTTTTAGGGAGAGTTCTATCTGAGAAAGTTTTGAGAGAACTGGCCAGTGTGTTTGTGCTACTCGTTTATGTGAAGTTTCGTTAACACAGAACAGGGAACAGCGAATATCGACACATTAATGTAATAATGTAGATAGTTATTATTTTACTACAGTTGAAATAATAGTTGACGCTTCAACGTATTCTATTTAATTATTAAAAACATTGTATCGTATCATTCAGAGCTCAGTAATTTTATCCAAACCTACCTATCATGCAAATAGTTTATTAACATAAAAGAATAATGGAGACGCAATAAAGGCTGTAATACGAAACTAAGGCCAGGCAAAATCCACGTTTATATGAACTTCTTTCGCTACTTTAGCGTACTGAACTCGTCCCTGAAGTTGCGTCTGCTAATAACGAGACACTCTGTATATCTGACTCGGTAAACATTGCTTTCATAACATCCTGGAGCGCAGCATTATGCGAACAATATCCCTGATACTCCTTATTAAAGTAGACCACGATCATTGACTTGCATGTGTATTAGCATATACTCTACGGAAAATTTGGAGGGAATATCTGGTTGCCGTTGAATTTTAAATTGGCATCCAATTTTCTCAATATCGAAACTCCAAGGAAATATTTAATTCGATAGTTATTGAGTTCCAATAAAATTTTCAATTTAATAAATCTGTCACGTTGTTCAAGTTACGAAACGAGAGAAACGCAGAACAGGAAGAAGGAGAATCGCTTTGAAACGCGCTAACAAGACGCGACATTTTATTCCATTTAAACGAAAGCTGTGTTTAATAGACAAGTAAATCTTGAGAATATTATTACATCAATGGCGTTCACGTTCGCGTTATTTCCGCGATATTCCAGACTGTTGCGGAAACGTTTCCAGGATACGGACTCAACGTCGACCGTAATAACAACTTCGTGCACCGATAATAACATTACCACCAGCCTCGGTTTCCAGAAACACTGTATTTTTTCGTTCGACGTCCGCTTTCGAACGTTGCCCAGAGGCGGCCGAGAAATCGCGAAACAAATGCCAATTTCGCGGCGCAACAACAGACGTCTACGTCCGGTCGCCACCGACAAACGAGGAAACAATTGCACAACGAAACGAGAATATTCCTAAGCTCGAATTGGAAAATATGTTTCACGAGAAATGAAACGGATGCAACAAGAATACGAGCCAAGGCGAAAAGAACGACCCAGATCTCGTTATTTACACAATTATCCAAGACTTCGTAAGACATCGTGAGTTATTTAAAGAAAAATTCAATTGCAGAGCTAAAGACTTTTTGCAGGCATTTAATTAGTAACGATGGATTAAATAATTAGCGACTTTCTTATTATTATAAATTTTAAAATTTTATCCTGTTCTCTGACATATAAATAAAGAAAATCTATACACTATGTGTCCCAAAAACCTTACAATAATGAATAAAATTACAATTTTGTTTGTACATTTAACATACCCTGTATAAACACGTTCCCGAATAAATCCCAACAGATTCATTTAATTTCGTAACAATATCCGTCGCGATAAATTGAACATCGAGCATCACAGTTTTCGCTGTTCTAAAGCGATCTCGCACACTGAAACGAATCGATCCCAAAGGATTCAATCAAAGCTGAAATGCTATCGACTTAAACGAAGCAGATAAATTAAGATAAGGGCGATGGAGACGACGAACGGTGACGCGAGTAGGGGAAGGTGGGCGGGGACATAAGTCGAGGGAAAAATGTAGAAAGACGAGGGACAAGGGAGTCGTTATCGGGGGCGCGAGGATAAGACCGATAAGACAAACGGGTGGAAACCATTCCAATGGACCATTGAGTCCAAGACGTTCCATCGGGTCGTCGAGGATCCCGTGGGATGTCGATTTCTCCCATGAACGCGTAATGAGGCTGACGAGACTCCACTCGCTTCCTTCCATTTCCATTTTCCCCTCTCCGAGGCCATGGAGACCCTCGCTCTGCACGCGTTTAAAACTCGCCCGAATTACAAATTCTACAACGCAGCGAAATTATCTGGTTCGTTGAACAGTCTGTTCGCCGACAAGCCATAAAAATCTTGGAAATCTGAGACCCGTTGATACCGAAACAGTAAAATCCCAATTTTATCTCCGACTTGCTGGATTTTCTTTTCTTTCCGATGCTCGAAAAATTCTCAGCCGAAGAAGATTAAAAATGACGTCTCTTGGCGTCAAAAGAGTTTATAGTTCACGGTGAAGACGTCGGAAAATTCTTATAAATGTTAAGAAAGTTATTGCTCGTTCACTTTTAAAATTTAAAAATTTACTTAGAAATTGTTAACGAAATGTTCCGAGAAGTTAGGAAACGCGAAAAAGAATATATATAATCTAGTTTTCGATTATAAACATCTACATTTCCGCGACCAAAAAATCTATCACTTTTATTCGTCGAGCATCGAAATGTGGAAAGAATTCACGATTTAATTTTCGTTTAATAATATGCTTGCGCGATCGCAGCGCGTTTAATGAAAATCTGAGAATCACGGTAAATTTCAGCGACAAACTTTGACGCGACTTTACGGCGCATATCGACATTCTGCTTTTTCCAGTGGCAAAATTTAGCCGCGCTTAGCGTGCCCAGTACCGCGAACACGAACAGAAATGTGAAACGTGTGCGTCGCGGTTATTACCCGTCGTGCGCGGAGCCCGGATTAACCATGCACTTTCAAATGAAACTTTCGCATATTATTCTGCGTTACATCACGGACGAGATACCAGAACGGAAGGAACAGGGCATCCTTTATCGAGCTACAGAGTAACAACTTTCTTGTACAATTAATCTTCCTTTGAATCATTCGAACGAACTACAGACCGATACGTCCAACCACGAAAAACATTGTATTATTACTTGAAATTCGATTACGCAAACGAAACGTCGAGACTCGTTGAAACAAAGACACTATTATTTACCGAGCACGCGTATTCTATTGTTACTTGGAAATAAACCTCGTTAACGCCTGCGAGACTGTTTCTCTTTGTTATGGTCTTCGTCGAGAAAGTGTCAGCGTCACAGTTTCCTCGCGCTGAAAACAGAAGACACTTTTACCGTTAATGGGAAATCGCAAAAAGGTCAAGATTTCTGCGACGTTGTCAAGAAAGAAAAGAAAAAGAAATATCTAAGAATGAGTTTGAAGAAAGTTCGCAAAGGGTGCACTTCCTCGCGACGGGTTTAAGATGGTACGTAAGACTAGCGCACCGAAGGCTCGAGCTCTGCAGATCATTTATTTAGAAATCCGTCTCAGGTCTGACGACAGTAGTCGCCCCGCTTCTACTTCCCTCCGACTCACGAGCGTACGTCGACCCTTACGACCCCTGTTAAAGAGACACTCGCGAGGAACGTCAAGTGGAACAGGCACAGGATAAACATAACGTTTGCAGGGGCTGGCAGTGTGTACCGTTGCACGTTCGGACGTTGCACTGTGCCACCTTCACTGAATCTATATTGTTGGGATGTCTACGTAAACGGCCGTAGACCAGGTCAATAAAATAGATAAACATTTACTGGCCCGGAGACGATACCCTTTATAAACCCCAGCAGGAGAAACAGTTACAAAGCAATAGCTATACCGAATTACACAACCGTTATTCTTTTAAATATTTTTACCTAATTGTTACCGTGCAATAAAAATCTTTCAAAATCTCCCCAGTATTCTGTGTCACTTCCATCGCTCGTCAGCAAAGGGCTACGCTCAAACTGTACCTCTCTCACGAGTACTCGACTAACCATCAAATATTCTGGAAAAATGTCTAATTTCGATAGTAGCGACTGTCGTAGCCGACGATAAAACTAATATAAGTCCGAGTCTCTGATCGTAACCTTGCAGCTTTCATCCGAAAGGGGGAAGCAACGATATCCTCCGCGCCGCAATTTTACAAGTTCTTTTCGATTAACGACCTCCGGGGGCACAAAAAGAGAAATCATCGAGGGGAAAAGTAAGACATCTTTCCCTTCTGGCCTCGTATCGACGCTCATTCAATGGCGACGGATGTCGAGGTGCAGTCTCGAAAGCTTATCTCCCCCGTTCCTCAATCCCAGCTCCAACTTCGAACCGTCGAATAAAAGGGAAGTTCCTACGAAGGTCGTCCGTTTCTCCCGCGTATCGCATCCGTCCCTTCATATCAGGAAACGACCTTGCTGTTCGCGTTTCTCAAAGCGGTCCCTCGATCTTTGTTGCAGATAATCAACTACAACTCCGACAGAGGCGGCGTATCCGTGGTCACGGAGAAAGGTGACAGCACCACGAGTTTCCTGCTCGTGCAAGAAGCGAAACCATCCGACTCCGGACGGTACACTTGTAATCCCAGTAATGCTCAACCAAAATCGATCACCGTGCACGTACTCAATGGTGAGTGGTACCGACTTAATTGCGAACGGTTTCTCTTTCTCGTCTCGTTATCAAATCGTTCGCCCTTCCGCGACGGATTATTACCGTCCTCGAAGCGGAGGAAATTAATATACCCGGCGATTTCGTTCGGCGACGCGGAACTTTTTATCGGGCGAAATAATAACGAAGGAGGACGAACCTTTTCCGGATATTAATTTAAAGTTGATGAACGCCAAACAAAGGAGGACCACGAGAAAAAGAACGGAACCGCTGCCTTCGTTCGATACGACCGTTTAATTAATGAATCCTTCTTCGTCGCGTCCGATTAATGGGGTTGCCGCGCGATATTAATGCGTTCTTTAAGGGTATTTAGAACAACGCTTCGCTTCCTTTCACCCGTAAACACGTAACGCGCAATTGAAACGTCCAAATGTACGCGCATATATCTGAACGCCAAGTGCCTCTGGTTCAACAACGGAGCCAGTTTGCCATCGTAATTAGCTCGACTGGATGAAATTAAAGTGCGCCCAAGGAGTCCGCCAACTCTGGCCGCGCGACTTTGTGTCGCGAACCAAGAGGCTGGTGCACTCGGGTGCCATATTCACTGCGGCCCAAATTAAGCATTCTAGGCACGCCAAGATCCTAACGAGACACTTTGTTGCCGACATTGTCGTAAACTGATATTTTTGGACGGTTATGTGGGTCGCCCAAACCCACAGTCGAAGCCTGAAAGACTCGAAAAGAGTCTATAAAGGAACCAAAGTAACAAAGTAATTTAAACGTCAAGCGTAGCCTTTAAAATTAATCCCTTGATGTACTCAACGAACGATCACCTATTCTTATTCTCGCTTGTATCCTTCTATCACAGCCAACCGTATTGTACTACTTAATCTTGTTTTGTATGTAACATTCGTAAAGAATGATTTGTTTTAAGAATATCTAACGTTAAGATGTGATGATTTCAATATATTAGAACTTCGCGACGAGTGATTGCGAAAGTTAATATAAAGAACTTAGGATGAGTCAGACTCGTAATTATATAGCAAGGGGTTAAGAGCTGCTTAAAGTTGATAATATTCTTAGCAGGCGATGGTACGGGTGTTTTCAGAAAATTTAAGTGTTGTCCTCTGTTTCAGGAGAGTATCCCGCGGCAATGCAGCACGGTGGCCAAGCCAAGCAACCGAGGCTCTACTCCCTTCTGCTCTGTCTGTGTCTGCTACTTTACTAACTGTGTCATCCCCCTCCCCCGACCATCGGAAGTCCTTCCTACCCTGCATCGTATCAACGACAGTGAGCAAGGGTCTTCAACCGTGATATCAACCGACCGTGGGACAACAAACGCGAACGTCACCGAGTGGTGGTGCAGTGACACCGGTAACAAAAAAAAAAAAATCGAAAAAATAGAAACCAGCTACGGTGCGCGTCGAGTGATCGCGCGGACGAAAAAGAGACTCGCGGTACCATCGTCGGTCGATGAAACGTTGTTGAACCGAATCGACACGAACTTGGGGACCGTGTCGCTGAAACGCAACTGAATACGGCCCCGGGGGGCGTCGGTTTACGCCGAGCGAAACCAAGAAACCAGCCCGTGGCAAACGTCGACGGTAGCATTCGACGTTGCAACAAAGTGACTGATCGTGATCGCGGGGCTCGAACAGACCACGGCGGGGCGAGAGGCAACGTAACGCGGAAATAATGCAGCGGCGTTTGGTCGCGAAACGATTAAACCCGACCCGGTCGCGGGACAAACGGAAATTGAGATGGCGAAAGACGGGAGAACGAGCGAGACGAGACGAGCGCTACGAGGGAGACGGCGAACGGAACAAGCGACCGGGACAAAGGCGTGGATCAGAGTACAAAGGATCGCCTTTCCTCCGCAATTATTCAGCCACCCCGACACGCGGGATGTGTACGGAAGAGGTGGGACAGAAAGCAGTTAGAAGCCCGGGAACACCGATCGACAGCCGGATCCGTTTTCCATAGGCGCGTCATACGTCATTCGCGTCGAAAAGGGCGAATCGTTGCCACGCAACCCCGTAATTTCGATCGTATCGCGTCGATCCACGCCGGTCAGACGACGGTCCGGCAGTCTCTTTGCCGTTAAAGACCAATAACCTCCGCCCGCGTACTCGCATCACTTCCGGAACACCGGCTCTCGTAATATTTATACGAATGATTTCGACGGGTCGTACTCTATCGACGACTGCCCGCAACATCGAGCACACGCTCGCGCGAATCACGAAAATCTTCGAGGACGTCGATTATCCGGATTAATCAAGGGGCAAATTCGAACTGAAACAACTGTAAATTAAATAATTTTCACGTAATGTAAAAATAATGCAAGTGCACGTCGCGAAAGAAAATTAATCTTTTTTTAATACGACCAATTTTTATATTTCTTTTTAAATTTACACTTATAATTTTATCGTTCACTACCACTATCTTTTATAGTGTATTTAAATATCTTTACGGTCGTTTCCTCGACGATTTTCGTTTCCCGCCTAAGTGCAAGCTCGCTTTCGCGGATAACTTTCGCCTCGCGGATACAAGTTTTTTTAAATGTCGACGTCGCGGTGCTCGAGCATCTTCGCGCCGGACCCTCCTTGTGCGTCGGTATACGATCAAGCGTAACGAATTTTAACCCGGACAGGATGAAACGCGACGGCCAGCGAGCAATTAATTCCCCGCTATCGCGATCCGATCGTAATACGTTTATTTACTACGGCGGCCGATACATTGCGCGGATAAAGCTGCGCCGTATGGCAAAGTGGCGTCTCCTGTATCGATTAATGGCTTCGCCTAACAGACGGTGCACGCGACGGAGTCGAAAGCTCGCGAAAATCCTCGTCGGATACAGAGATCTTTCGAGTGGCACGATTCCACGTGTATTCCACGCTGCGCGACGCGTTGTTTGGCTACGATAACCGCCCACGCTCCTCGACCTCCGATAAACAACGACGACGATGCATTACGATAACGCTCGTTTCATACTTTTGATGGTTTTTATATTTTTGATATTTTGATGATTCGTTCAGACAATCTTGCATACTTGAACAATACAGAGATTCCCAGTAATTATGATACGATCCAGGAGATGATTCTACCCGAAAAACTAGGTCGAAAACGTAGAGTAAAGTTTACTTACACGAGGTTCTGTTCTCGAGAAAATCGACTCTGAAAATTCGTGGCTTACGTGTGCATCAGAGTACAATTTTCAGATTAGAACAAGTAGAAGTAGTAAGTATTGGTCAGACGCGTCGGACAAATTTTATTCAATCGCCAGTGTAACCAACAAATTTTCAAATTTAATTATCTCGAACAGGAAGCATTATAGAAACAAATTTTATTGTACGTTTTTTGACTTATTATTTTTACTCGAAAGTTTTGGTACACGTTTTAATAACAAGAAGATTCTTGGCTGTCAATTCCTCACCAGACGCAACCATTGAGAAAATAATGGATATTGAACGTTTAAATGAAGAATGAAAATCAGTATGGATCGAATAACTGAATATTTATTCATAAAAAGTAAAATAAATATCTAGTTATCTCGTAACCAGCGTCTGTAAAAAGAGTTGCACCAGGATTCGTTTAATCCAAAAATACTGCGACAGTCGACGCGTTAATGAATGGGCCCGTGGTTTGCAATATAAATTATTAATACGTTCGATCGTGACAGAAAATTTTTTATTACATCGTGCATCGCAACACCGACCACAAAATTATCGAATTTAACATTTTTATACGTGCTAGAGTTAAATCCATAAAATCGACTGCAAATTGTAATTTATACATTAATTACTTTGTAAAAATGAAATCGCAGGAGGATACTTTAAATATATTAACGAAAGCACGTATCACATTTTCTGGTAAATACGAAACGAATTGAATTGATATTACCGTATCAACTTTTGAAGTAATTAATGTCAGCAATCATTTTTGGACGATGTGCTTCGAAACTCAACGATGATACACGTACTTGAAATAATGTCCGCAATAAAAACACCGTGTTCGTTACATCTGTTCATTTACAGTTATAAAATTGTCGATAACGGATTCGCGAACATTTCTCTTCTGCACGAGAAATAAAAAATTCCCTCTGAAAAGAAAATCCTTGAAATCGGGAAAAAATATAAAAAGACAAAAACCGAGAAGCTGGAAGAATAAAATAAGAAAGAGAACTTGATGAAAAGAAAGAAAAACGTCCAACAAAAACGCGACGTTGACATTTTTATTTTCAAACCTATTTTTTACTAAAATGGCTGACCAGTATCTAGGATTTATTTATACCTCTGAGTTTCTATATTTTAAGTCTGGTTTTATCCAGAAAATACTCGCCCAGGTGTTCCCTTTGTAAGATATAGGCAGTCGTCAATTGAAATATCCAACAATCGCGTTCGTATGAAATCCGAGCCAATAATAAATCTCGAACGTTGCGTGTTTTACTTTTTACATTCTACACATTTTATGCCGACCTTTCAGCGCGGACTTTTTTTCATCCAAGGTAGAAACGAATAATCGTACCATTGCAAAGAAATGCTAAATAAATTGGAAATGCCGCTTCTCAAGAAGCCCCTTGGAAATCGTTTGTAACACAAACGGGGAATAATAAATTCTATGCAAATAGCTTTTTCGACGAATGTATTAAATTTAATGGCTATTTAATGGGTAAATAGAGCTCGATAGAACGTTGAAAGCTAATGTAGAAAGGAAAAATCTCGATAATCAGTTTCGTTGCATACCGGCTGCATAAGATTACAGCTCGAATTGTATATTTATTTGGAACCTTTGGTATTACGTTATTTCATAAGCTTCTGCGTATTTTCAGGATTCGATCAAAGAAGACGTAATATATGAGTCGAAAAACATTGGGGAGTTATATCAGCTCGCGTTGATCGTCTACCCGTCGTTGGTTTTGCCGCGATTAATAAAACTTCCTGCGCCGAAGGTGGGGCGAAAAAATAAAATAGCCGGAAATATGAATAATGAATGAAAACCAGGGAAACGGTTTAATCCGAGGACTCGATGCGGACGACCGCGGTCGGAAGTCGAAGTAATATCTAGTAGCGAGGCAAACGTGATTAAAAAAGTTTCCGCGGGGATAATACGATGACCCGATTACACGTAAGAACACTTCTCTCGTCGCCGCGTGAATAATTGCGTCTCCGCAACATCCGAAAACCGCGAAGAATAATGATTCCTTCGACCGGAACTGGGATTATCTTGACAAATATCTTCGCATTCGAGCATCCCTTGGACGATCGCGCGAATAATAATATTAGAAAATATATAAATTATGGTTTACTCGAGATCAGAAAAGAAGATTACCTAAAATGATAAATTCAACTAAATCCTCGATGGCCTCGCGATCGTTTAAGAATCCCTTTTCCAAGAGGTTGGCTACAAACAAAACCCTCGAGAATAACCCGAGGAAGATATTACTATATTTTAACTTGGGTATTCAAAATTTATTCGCGGCACTCGAACGCCTATAAAATATTCGAACATTAAATTATTCGAGTAGCCCCGACCCTGGTTGCTTTTCCGTTTCTTCGCCACTGCTTCACCCGCACGCGATCGCAGTAGATTTTTCCCTCCTAAAAATCAGCCGGTTCCGGTGCAAAAGGGAGGAAGGAAGAGAGGAGAAAAAAGAAGTACGCGAAACAAACGGGGGAGAAAAAACCAAGAGAACAAGAGCAAAGACGGTGGCGGCGGCTGCAACAACGCCCGGCGTTCTCCGGCCGCCATTTATCAAGGTAAACGCGAGGTGCACCGCATAATGTTCGCGCCGAGGTTCTCCACCCTCGACCCTCGAGTAGATGTGCTTGCGTTGCATACTGCCGCTCGTGCATCGCCACAGAAATTCGCGCGTGCACGCACACCCACGCACGCACGCGTCATCGAGGCCGTGTCTCTCCAGAAACGTTTGGATTACGGGCCGATCAAACGCTGACCGATTAGGATTGCTCGCCCGACATTCGCGTTGTCCCTTCGAGATTGCTTGTCCGCTGTCGCGTTAACGCGATGCATCCTCGTTGCTGTTTGCCAGCGTCTGATACGAGTAAACTTGGACTTCGGATGAATTAATTAACCGCCATGTGGCCATTTATCGATTCGATGCGGGCAAAATGAAAATTTCGAGGCTCCGGGACTTTTCGAGATAATCTATGATTACGAAACTTTGCGCCATTAGAGCTTGATGGAATCTTAATTAAATTTTACGTTGCAGCCGTCGATCGACGGTGTAATGGACGTCGAGAAAAATTGTTGATTGAGTTCGATGATATTCGGTACTCGTTAATAAGACCGTAGAACGAGATTGCAAAATTGATACGTTAATCCACGAACGACCGAAACGAGATTTTAGTATTTTTGTATTAGTAAGAGAGAAATAGCTTTGGTTTGGCATTTTCATTTTCGTGTTTTCAACCGATATTGTTCTTAAATAATTTCAGAAGTTTTTCCGCAGTGTAGAGGTAATTTATTTTCCGAGAACAATATTGTATTCGATATCTCATGTGTGACATAAAGTCGAACGTGAAAGAGCTTCGTAGCAACTGCATAAGAGTAGAAATACAGCCGAGGTATCGTTATTATATCTAACTTCTATACGAATTTACAATTATATAAATTATTTTTTGTAGCGATCGTTAAAAAGACGGTAACAGAGGTACAATGCAACGTACATAATATTGAGACTCGTGGAATTGCAAAATGTCACGTCACCGCGAGGTACAATTATTGTCGTTTCGTTGTATCAGATGTAGGTATACGTTAGCTTTGCATAAATTAATGAACTGCTGTATATTACATTTCGTCCCATCGATTTTCTTTTGAAAATGTAAAGTTAGAAGCGAAATACTTTCAACGCCATGAATGCACGTGAATTGTTTTCAACGCGAAAGAAATTATGAAAAAAACAAATAATTTCTTAGCTTCATTCATACAGTATTAAATAAAGATACACATCTACATTTATCGTATTCGTCATTAAAAGAATCATACAATGAAACTGTATGAAATATTTTTTCGAGCATCCTTGAATTTCAGACTCTCATTATGAATGAAATTTATATAATATTCAAGACTGATTTAATGCTACGCGTTCTATTTTATTCAAATTGTTCTCGTATCAGTGGCAGAATTCCTTCCTCGAGTGAAAAGGATTAACGGCGATAAAAAAAAAAAAAAAATGAATAAATCAAACGACAGTAAGGAATTAAATGATCTACGGCATGCAACCGTCCACCTATCGATATTTTCCCTATCTTCCCTCTTTCAAACCATCGCGGACACTTTCCATGAATATTAAACGAAACAATATCTGACGCGGACATGCTCTCTCCGTTTCAACTTCACGAAACTCGCTTCAATCGGGAACTAGATCTATTTTGCTAAAGTTACAATGAAAATATTTGCTCGTCGGCGTCGAACTACATAACGAACGTACGACTATTCAACATGGTACGAATGGGTAAACGTGTACATTTAGGGATACTTGTGCGCAAGAACAACCGAAGAAATAAGAGCAACCGGACGGAATATGAAAAGACGTCTGCCGAAAGAGATACGGCACCGCGTTCCACATTTAACGACGGTCAGTTCCATTTGAGTCAGCTCGCAAACCGGTGCAATAAAAATCCCGGTCCGATTTTCCCGTTGAATTATGAATGCCGCCGTTTTAATAATTCCCGTCGGTGGCAGAGAAATGGCCAGACCACAATTATATAAACTCCCGTGTATCATACAAATACATCTAAACTTCGTGGCCGTGTAATTCCGGGCTTTAGAACCTCCAACGTTCTGTAGATTATATTGAAAGCGCGACTCGAGATTGTTATTCCCGCGGTCGACCCGCGGCGTTATACTAAAAATAACATTTATTTCTGTCGGCGATAAATACGAGGAAAAGAGCTCGGCACGGGACGAAAGGGAAAAAGAAAATAAGAGGAAAGGACAGTTTGCCTGGACAAACAAAGATAATACGAGCCACCTTTATTGATCGATTCTCGTTAACGCGACAGCGTCCAGGTACTTATTTCCCTTGAACGATTCTGGAACCTTTACGTCAAACGGGGGGATGACGCGCGATCCCCGGTGCACGTGGAGTGGCCCTCCGACAAAATCGAACCGAAAACAGCCGGTGGTTCGCGGAAAGGCTGAAATTTTGACAGTGATTCATACCGCGTGAAAACCTGGCCCGATTGAATTCAATATTCGAGTGTGCTTCGCCTTTCTCCACCCTTCTGTGACGGAACTCAAAGCGACCCAGATTAAAACGGACTAGAAAATCTGATTCGAAAAATACGGTTGACCGCGGTACAAAGGGTACGCCCTGTATAGCTAGAAAAGAGGAGTGTAGGTAAATGAGAAGATGTCTGGGCAAAGAAAGAAAGATACGACGCTCCTCTCGCTTAACGACCATTCCCAAGTCACACTTGCCGCGTCATTTATTTCGCTGGGAACGAAGGGGACGTCAAAGGAATGCATTCGTCTCTGGTTGTGGCCTGGAAAATAATTATAAATAGTCTTGATAGTTCGCGGAGCCACTGATTGATGCTTCTGACGGAGGGAAAAAATCAAAGGCAAACATAAGACAGACGGTAACGATCGTTTCTCTCTGTTCGTGTCTTCCTGGCTATTTATTTAAATGTGATTGAAACGAATTGAGTTGATTTTTATCGCAACTGAATTTTAAGATCGAAGAGGTACTGAAAACTCTTTAACCTGTTTAAATGTAACGATCTGTGTAATAATAGCCCTAATTACGACTCTTCTGCGAGATAAAATCTTCTATTAAACGGTTTGTATTCATATTCTATGAAATAATCAGGTATTGTTTCAAAATTTGTGTATATCGAACACGGTGGTTTAATATTTGAACTACATAATTCATTTGAGAACCATTATATTAATTTAGACTCGAAGACGATATCAATTAACGACGAAACAGTTTCAGATGTCTAACCATAAACCCGCATGACTACTTACAATTATTACATTCTGAGAACTACCGCCGTGGAATTTCCTGCACACAATTTTCAACACGTCCAATTAACACGCTCATTAGACGTAAACAGTTAGTAGCAGTATACTGTACAATAATTTCGCGACAATGGCGTGAAATTTGTATGCCAACGAAAGAACCAAGGATGAAAAATGTCTAGGTAAAAATAACGAATTACACGCGGGTCAGCTCGAGGCGCGTATTCTTCGTTCATATTTCGGTTTACAACTTCAATAGCTAAATCAGAGAGAGCGGTGCGCCAAATGTGTCGTTGCAGCGTGGATTAGTATTCACCGCGTCACGCGAACAGGCAAGAGAAATCTACGTGTCGTTTTATACAGTTGTCGTATCGTGCATCGAATGAGAAGCGACCGGGGACATTCGTCGAACGTCACTGTATACTCGCATCAAAGCAATTAGCCGGTTTTATCGCGACGCCGCGGCGCGTTGCCACGAAAATTCGATCGAACTTCTCTGTCTGGTCGAAACCTGTGTCCACTTTACGCTCATATTTTAACCGTATTCCACGTACTCGTGTTATTTTTATTAACACTTTTTACTGAAACTGCCTATACAACGGGCGCGATTCATCGAGCGATCACGATAAACGAAATAAAGACGAGGATGCGTTTCCGGAGTAGTCTGCACCGTCGAGGACGCTCCGAAATCAAATTTCAACCGAATGACGTTCGAATCACTAACGGTATTTACGTGTGCGTGAAACATAAACGATCGCGGCGGGCCGTGTAATACACTTCCTAATTTCAGAGAAACGTGAATATCAGACTGCGTCGTGCAGTGCACGAGCAACCTAGAACGCGGAAAATTTGCGTGACACTAACGTTAACCCTTTCACGTGCGAAACAGTATGTCGCGGGAAGAGAAGAATCAATCAAAAATCATAACAACACAATTTTGATAAATTCATTACGATCACAATCGCGGGTTTTTTATTGTCAAAATGCACTCGAACGGTAACCCTCGTACGGCTGAGGCTCTTTTCCACAGTCTGAACAAAATAATAGAATACGCGAGGCAACCGAAGAGCTGTCCCCCACCATTTGACACGCCCCTTGTCTTTCAATCATGGTGTCAAAATTTTTATGCTGATAATCATTGCGCCATGGTATCGAGAAAGGTAACTAAAATTCTGTCAGAGTGAAATTTCAATACGAAAAAGTCAGGAATTCTTATACTAAATATTATCATAACTTGAAACGAAGGAATTTACATAACATAATCTAACGAACATCCGACGTTGCAGTTTGATCAAAATCAACTGTTCTAGAATGCAGAAAGATTATCACTTATCTCGCGTTTCTTTGAATAAACCTGTACGCGCTCTCTGACTCTCAAACAAAGAGAGGAACTGAGATGGCGTAATACAATGCTGTTCCACGTAAATTCCAGAGGTTCAGGAGCAACCCCCATTCTATCTTCGTTACCATGATAAAGGACCGTAGGATAACGTTACCTTATGTGCACGCGTTTCGTGCAAACCGAATACACATCGTAGAGGAGAACAAAGGGACTTCGTCTATGGATAGTACAAACGTAAAAGCAGGAGATGCGTCTGGCGTGATTCAGATTGGGGTAGCGTAGCCTTGAACGGTCGATCGAGCATAATTGCAAACTGTAGTTTGAAGCGCGTCGAAGAGGAACGTACATGCAAGTTGCAAATGACCGAGCCTTAGCCGTCCAAGGATTGATACATGGTAAAAGTTTCATTCGACGATTAGGTTTTTAGGGATTAGTTTTCGAAACACTTGTATACGCGACAGGGTTGCAAGAAAAAGGGAATAGTTCACCTCCGGTCACTTCGACCAGTTTGTATCGAGGAGATTTTAACTAGTCTAACGACGATGATTAACGATCAGTGTACTTTTCCTCGACTGTAAATATGTATTAAAATATCGTTTAGTTGTTTAGTTGGCTTGGACAATATCTAACGACGACGACATACTGCATGGCCGTTACTATACGATTCGTTTTGTATGATACGCTGTACATGTATATTTTGACCAACGGACGACAACTATTACTTGTAATCGTTGAACGAAAAAAAAAATGGAAAACAAAGGAAAACGGGAAGGGATAAATACGAGAGTTTACTATGAACGTTAAGAATAAAAAAAAAAAAGAAAATACGAAGAAACTATCTACTATTAACGTCGAAAATACATAAACGATACGTCGTCTAACAGTATAATCACGATCACGTGTAATATAAGAGCTCTAGTAGTTTGATAAATCGAATGTAAAAGATTACGTCTAACATTATATCGATATGCGTAAAGTATACACCGTAATTACTGTAACGCAACATTACTGTCGTTGTAACGTTATCGCCTAGTCAGTGTAAAAAAAAAAAAAATGAAACAAGAAAAACATCCAATTATACAACCGAATCGCGTCTCGCGTTCGCTCGACAAATGAACAGAAAGGAACTGTGAATATATTATCTTGTATATCGATCAGTTTTTTGTGTGCACGCGTGTGCGTATGTGTGCGTGTATGCGTCTATAGTCGAAGGAATTGTACGTTGCGGCGGAGAGACCAGACATGTTTGGAAGCCGTGTCATTGCGTGTACAGAAAACATAGCGTTTTCACGGTGGTTCGTTTGTCACGCCGACCACGAAAAAAATATGTATGCGTGCGTGCGTTTCTCGTGAATTACCTTTTCAGGTATCAACCGGAGGGCAGAATGATGTATTCCGTAATTAACACTTCGATCCAAATCGGAATTTTATTATTTCGCGTTCCAAGTACAAAATCGTTACGGTATTTCTAAACTGTTTCACTTGGTGTTATTACTAATTATTAAAAAGTACGATCGAAGAAGTGCCTGCTTTTATTTCAGCGAAGAAAATAAAAGAAGGCGTACAATCGTGGGGCAAAAAAGAACGAGTTAATGCAACGCGAAAGCGAGGATCGTGGAAAGTAACCTTCGGTGGCCACTTGATTTCGATCCCGCTCGTAACAAGCAGACAACTGGCGCGAATAAAAGCGGAAACGAAGGGAAGAGCGACGCGTGTAAATACTCGTTAAAAGGGACGTTTCGCGCGTCGAGACCAAGCGAAATAGGGAAAAGACAGACGCTAATGGGCCAGGCGCGAGCGAAACGGATTGGATCCGAGTGGACTCGAGAAAAAGTTTCGCCGATCTCGAGGGAATAATGGTTCATCGCGAGCGATGAAAAGGAAATTAAGCCGCGAGAATTTTCGCGCGGCCGCCCTCGAATCCCGCGATGGCTTCCCCGGTCGGCTCGAATAGAGTTATAATTGTGAATATGTAAGTAAGTAGCGAAGAGAGTGAAGTTTATTCGCGGAGTTAAGAAGCTTGATTGGTAAGATTGTGGATGTAAGAAAGCGAGGAGTGGTCGGCTTAATTCGTTCCACCGTGCCCGTTCGTTTTCAGGATGGAAGACGGTACCGAAAAGGTAACGCGAAGGAGCAGGAAGCGGACGGCGACAGCGGGACACACAAAGAAAGAACCGAAAGGAGTCGCGCGAAAGAGTCGAGAAAAGCAGGAAAAGGAAGCGATGTAAAACTACTCGTCGACACCGCGGACTAAACGGCTCCGTTGAAAACTTTCTAAAGACTTTTCCAGGCTCCGGTCGCGACTCCTACCGGTTCGAGCTCCTTCCAAGGGTACCGTCTTTCCCGAAAAGAAAGAATCATTCTTGCCGGGACAAATGGTGCGATCCGCCTGAGACTACGAAAAGCGAGGATTACTAAACGGAAAGATTTATTCGACTGTGACTGGCAACGGAGCGATTTGTTTTGATTGCCTGCCGTATCAACATCCGTGTTCGCAACTATTTACACGCCGACTTGAAAATGATTTCAACGCACAACGTCAGCAAACATTGTATTTTTGTTTGTTCTGTGTTCGTCGCCGAAATATCAACGCCTCCGTGTGTTGGTGTTATCGTCGAGAATCCGCTTTTGTACTTTACGCGTTTCGTTTGCGCGTTTATAACGCGTTTGTCCTTTGTATCGTTCTTTTTGTCGCCGGTATGCGTTAATATCTTTATGCATCGATCTTATTAGCCAGAAACGCGCTTTTGTAACCGACAATTTTATCGCCCGTTTATATTTCACGAACTTGATTTGATCGTTACAATGTATTTGTCCTTTGTATCGGGGGTACTATATTTGTCGCTAGCTTCAAAGTCATTTCGATTCGCAAGCAGGGATTTACAGCTGCGCTCGTTACCCGGGCGAACATCAAAACACGTCCAGCCTTTGAAACGTGCATTTCAGTTTCCGCGTCGGCGTTGTGCGATTGTATATACGCTTGAATAGCCAATAAATCGAATAAAGAGCGACCGCATTGTATGAATTTCGTCCGACTGCCAGTTCATTCGACGTGAGCCGCATTCGAGTGAGAGTGGATACATGAGAGAAACGAGGGTAAGAGACGAAGAGTGAAAATTATGTGCGTGTAAATACCGTCAGATTACTTCAATTATTCCAGACTCGATACGTTCGAGCATTCACTTTAAATGTAAACGAAAACATGGTGATAAGATGCGTCGCGGTTGAACAGCGTCAAACGTACGAAAAGAAAATAAGAAACAAACGATTCACTTGTACATCTATCCTTTTCAGTTACACCATTCGACTGCCAACCCTTAGACACGGCGACTAACACGAAAAAAAAACAACTTTCATCTGTTTTACATCTAACCCTTTGCGTTCCAGATACGCCGTACCACTCATAGATAGGCTAAAATATACTTAATAAGTGTTTCGTCTAGCCTACGATGTATATTGTATCTATAATCAGAAATAAATTATCGACCGTAAATCTCGATGGCATTTTCGACAGCTGTGAGCTAATATTTAACCGCGACGGTGTACCGAACGTTATTGAAATTTTCAGCGTTCCAGCGCTAAATGAACGCCGTTAACCGTGGGACAACGTCGAACAAAGGTAAGCGACGAACAAACGATATTGTTCGTCGAACAAGAATGTTCCTCCTTCGTTACATTACTGACGACCATGGTAAGCATACATGGAATTATAATTATTACGATACACGATAAGTAGAATGTATATAACGGTGATATTATTATGACAAAGTGTCAGTATTTTGGTCCCTTGTCTTCACTGTCACTGCCTTAACCGAGCATTAAGAAACACATGATCAAATACGACCGATTAAAGTAAATGTGATTCGAAAAAATCACTCGGAACGTCGGAGGGGGAATAATTAATGACTTACACGCGCGATAAGCATAAATAGCAAATAATAGAGCCACCGATGGGTAGGGACCAATTAAAGTTGACAGAGTTACAAAGCTTGATAGGTGGGAGAACGCTTGAAACCCTGGATCGAGTCGGTTGAAGGATAAACGTTAGACACGCGACATACGAATTTGCATGGACGATGCATTATCTACACGTGTAATGTGACATTCCCACCCCTCGATTACCGAAGCCAAGCCTGCTTGCAATTACACCACCTGCGGTTTGGCCTTAGCCGATCTTCCTGATTATCTATTCTACCCCACCGTGCCCTCCTAAACCTTTCAATTTGTCTTGGAGTGGTGATTTGCTGGTCATTCGTAAGATCTCATCGAGGCGTGAAACAGGTGCATTTCGTTACAATGCGTGTGCCGACGTTAATGTTGCTTGATATCGATAGCATATATCCAGGGGTGCACAACTTAAATCTTGCCACAGATCGAACTTTGATAGAAATGTAGACCATATCCCCAAAGTAGATTAAATTAAGATATCGTTTCAAGAGAGAGAAATTAAATTTACGTTGCATATCAATAAAATAGTAAATAGAATAAAAACTTTATTTTATTCTATATGGAATAAACAAATAATAAATTTCACAGGTGGCAAAGTTGCGATACACGGTGTACACAACTTTGATGTTTCGAAATTGCATTTAAGGTTTGCTGCAAGCATACAACCAAGTTTTATTCTACAGAAAGAATGTACGTAATAACTTAAATTTATATCTTTCTCAAGAATAAGCTTTGCAAACTGTCATCGTAAATCCTTATTCTTTAAATCTGTTTATAAAGACAAAGAAGGTTCTTTAAACATAAAATACTACGTATCGTATTTTGCAAGAACTGAATTTGTACGTGCAATCAAACAATTTAATCGAATTGCCTCGCTCGAATCAAATTCCGTATGGTTGGTGAAATTATAAACACTGACGTCAGTACAGAGTGGATATTGCAACAGGATCGCTTCAAATAACTCGTATTTATTGTATGAAAAAATGTTTACTAGAAAACACACAGTACCGAAATCCATGTTTTACTATTTTGATTTTCTATCGATGAGAGGTACCTTCGACTTTTTTAATAGAACGTCTGAAAGGGCTTAAAAATCGCAAATAAAGATTACTCTGTATTACCATGCTTTCCAACGTTCCAAAAACGAGGAGTAAAATTTGCTAAAAAAAAAGATCTCAAGCACGATCGCTAATTGACATCTATACTATATTAGCCTTTGATCCTCTTTTCACGGCGCAACAGTATTTGAAAAAAAAACAACGGTCTCGCGAAGCCCGACATTTATCCGCCTGGCAACAAGCGGACGCGACACATCGAAATTCCCACTCGTGGGAAGAATCAAAGCGACAGCGCGAGAAAGACGAACAGCGATACAACGAAACGCGATATGTGTAAATATCCGGGGAATACCGGGACCAACGCCCCGAACGAGCCGTCCTCGTCGAACAAAGATTTCCCACCTGTGCGTCGACGAATCCTTCAAAGATCTTCGACGCAAATAATACGCGCGGGTTAAGGTTCGCCAAATGCATCGACGCGTCGCGAGTAACGAGCTCCGGAAATTTCCGCGAAATTTCGTGTGACGCGATTCTGGGGGCAAAAAGGAGGAAACGCCTGGTGCGAAAAGAAAAGAAAAGACCGAAATTTCGAGCAACGACTGCGGAGCACCTGCACGCCTTGTTATTCAGGTATCGGTAGGCGGACGGATAAGGGGTGAGCCTGGCGCAGCGCGCGCTTTCTGTGGTATTGATTACAGCCTCCTATCCAGGTGCACAAGCAGGGTCAAATCTGCCCCTCTCTCCGCTTCCACATCTACTCCTTCCTCCCTTTTCCATCTCCTCTTTCCCACCCAGCGAACGAGATCTCCTCTTTCCTCCCTCCGCTTCTACACTCTACCGCGTTTCTACGCTCTTTTTCCCATCCCTTCGCGGCGTCTTCTCTCTCGCTTACGCTCGGCTATCTGCCCTGTACTCTTCCCCTTTTTTCTCTCCGCTGTTTCACCTGCACGCGAATCGAGCGAACGGAAAGAAAGAATCGCATTAACGTCCCTCGTAATTGTGTATAGGCGCGAACATCGAACGAGGCTCGCGCACCACGGATCCCGTTTCAAAGGAGACCTCGATGCGTATCGTTTTTCACATTTCGAGCAATATCTTTCTTGGGAGATGCAATACACTTTTGACCTACTATTATCGAACCACGATATCGATAATTTTTCTATAATTTTAGTTTAAAACGTTTAACTTTTTAGGATGCGTTGCGAGGATGACAAATATCTTCTGATTTTATACAGGGTGCTCAAAAAAGGTCAAAATAAGACGAAAATCAAGAAGAGTAGAAGTAAAGAAATTTTTTCTCGAATGTACGTAAGATTTCGGGTGTATGTCTCTTTACCAAAAATGATTGTAATTGACCCCCGCAACTAAAAATAATTTTTTCAGAATGATTTGAAATTTTGTAATTTAATTTTTTAATAACTTTTTAGCGATAAGAAATTGATATTCTTGATTTTCGTCTTATTTTGGCCTCTAGAATCTCCCATTAAAATTTTTCCCAGGGTTGGTCGAACACCCTGTATAGCAAAACAATATTACTCGACGCTGACCCGAGGAGAGCCAGGATCCTCCAGGCTGACACGTTGTAAAAATTGAAGTAAATACGTGTCGCGGAACGAACCGAAAATTCTGTTGCCGATTCGCCAGCACCATTCGCGTCCATAATTCACAACTTACGCCAGCGAATCCAAGGGTCCTTTCGAACGTTTCCCACAAAGTCCTTCGCTCGTCTCGAAACTACTTCCAAGACCCTACGTTCAATAAGGCCCCCGCTATATTTGCGTCGCTTGTAAACATTCCCAACATAAATTATTCTACGACCTCAGCCATTTCATTAAACGTACACAAATGCTTCTTGCAAACTCTATCAACCATAAACTACACAATACTTGTCATCGGTGAATCGCTTTATAGTCTCGAGATGCACTCGCGTAGGTGGTAATCGATTTAATTCAACAGTATGGTCGTTTTCGGGACTCTTAGTTGACAGACAAGGACGAGTCGATCGATTTGTCCCCGTTTCGTCGCGAAATCACCTGATTCCCTCGAAAATCGATCGGGGTACCTGAAACCTGTCGCATCGGGCTATCACGTACGTCTAAAGCAAACGAAACTACTACCAGCGATATTTTTTTTGCCGTTTGATAGATTGATGCTACGAGAAAATTAAAGCCGGACTGTGAAAAGTCTACTATGCAGAAGCTTCGTTTTTTCCGCGTGTAATTGGATACGTCTGTTATGCTAGTGCTATATTTCTCTATCGAGTCATTCTATAAAGATTGATAGACTTTAATTCACCCGTTAGTCGTGCATGGGATTCGATTTCAAGTATATTTTAAACGCCTTCGTAATAAAATTAAAAGAAATGAGATACAATAACAGTAATAGGAAGAAGTAGGATCTACCAGACCCAGCACACCTACACTGCATTTCGAAAATCCGTGACCCTAACGGAAGGTTAATAATACGCGTATTTACCCAAGGGCAATATAACGTAATTCTATCCAGATAGAATTTAATTTCGCGTATAATATGAATTACTATTATTATTAATATTATAGAATGAGAACGAGTAGATTTCTTTAATTAACTAACAATTACATTTGAAACTACCTTAACTTTCAGTAGAATAGGTCTGTATACGGTCAGCCGGATTAAGGAAATGCGGTACCATCGGCAGAAAACCATTGTTGTCATTGAAAAATAATTGAACGTTGATGTTTTCAATACTTTCAAAGATAGCACACCGTAATATTTTATATTGAACAATTGATTTTAATTACGCGATAAAAATGCAACGTAAAAAGATAGAAATGCAAATTAAATTATGAAACTCGAACAATTTGTTTCAGAAATTTGTAAAAGAATAACATCGCACTTGAATTTAATCGAATGTACCGTAATGATCGAACCGATAAAACATACACAAGATCGAAAGTGAAGATTAAAATACTTTAAAA
This sequence comes from Colletes latitarsis, assembly GCF_051014445.1. Lineage (NCBI taxonomy): Eukaryota > Metazoa > Arthropoda > Insecta > Hymenoptera > Colletidae > Colletes > Colletes latitarsis. The sequence continues at coordinate 49,447,295 of NC_135134.1, forward strand.
TACAACTTGAAAACTGGAAAAACAACGAGCAATCCACAAATATTAGCAAAATGCTGAAGAGTTATTGACTGTTGAAATATTCTCATATTTGGTTAATTTTCAATTGCTTCGACCATCTATTTTACAAAATAAACTTTCATGGCGAAATTATCTTATTTCAATAGCAGTATTTATAGCATAATTATCTACACGCGTATCGCGTACGCACTAGCGATCCGCGAATTATACTACAGCCAACAATTCGCTTAACGCAACTACGTGCATGGTAACATAGTAACGAGATATTATATTGTAAACCGCGAGCACGTTGCATCGAGTACTATAAACAGGGAGATAATCGAAACAACATTGTATTGCAAAACACGCCCAAGGTATCGATGATCGTATTACAATTCCGGCCGCATCCGCTAATTTTGGAATTTAAGGGCTTACGTTACTTGCGGAAACAAAGATTTCACATAGGTTTCTTGACTATTTTTTACGAAGTAACAGAAGTTCAAAACTAGAGTTCAAGTGCTCTAATACTTATAGGTAGTGTGTATTCCCTGCAAGTTGGTAACTTTCGCCGCGATCACACGACAATTATTGCTTCGAGCGAAATCAATTCGTGCGGCTGTAAGTGCAATTTAGCTGGTCGTTCGAAGTATAATGCGCCAGTTCGATACACGATCTAACGCGGTCCAAACGAGCGGTTTAAGCGCGCAGAAAAACCCGAACGAGCCGCAAACAATCGATCGGAAACGGTTACGGTACCCGTGGGTTCTATTTTTCGCATTACGGAAATTCCCGTTGGATATAAGACGGAGCCAAGTTGGCCGTAAAAGGAAACACAAGCCACGCTTTCGCGTCGTCAATAATACATAGCATCCCCGAAGACACGTTTCTAACTGGTTGTGCAATACAATGCCAACTTTACGTACACGTGGATCCGCATTAAGGAGTGGTCAAGCCTCATTACTCTAATCATCAATCGTTATTTAACCTTTTGTTCTCGGGAAACGAATAACCGAAGTTGTTAGAAAAAAATTTTCTAGATATACATTGAAAACTGTTGAAGATTTTAGGACTCGATTCACCTCGCTAAAAAAGTCTCGCAAGTAGGATCGAGACACGAAAGCGCGAATAAAATTATTATAAAAAAGAAAATTCACGCACCGTGCGCGATGCATGTGACGTTTGAAAAACGGAGGCGCGTACGATACGGCGCGGCGTATATACGAATGCACGGAATTACTGTACTGCTTTCTGTCACTCTCGAGTAACATACTTTTTAATGTTACATGTAAAAGTGGTGGGGGTCTACATAAAGTGTTACAAGCTGTTTTCGCGGGAACCATTGGGACACGGTTATGTAGCTGCAACATTTTGTTAGAGAAGACACTTTAAACCCTTAAAAGGGGTCGATTTTAATGCGGCAGCGCGCTACGTCCTCGCACTGAAAAGCTCCCAGCTTGTATCACGAATACCAGTTTGTTTTTGACGAAAAGGAAACATGCGTATTCATGGTGGGAATTCGTTTCTACGAGAGTTCAGATTCGACGACTAGTTCGTTTTAAACGAGGCACGAGTGCATTTTACATTCCATTATATTCTTATTTATTTAATTATTACTGAACACGTTCTTTATACGGTCCTAAAAAAAACGAACACACGCGAGTGCTATTTTTAAATTTTTCTGAGGCAACTTAAATTCCTTCATTCCCGGAAGATGGTACATGAATCTCGCAACGAAGGGAGAAATTTGGTTTGGACAAGAAAACATGAACAAACACGTTTCAAAAATGGTGGTAGCTTGATTAGATATTACTTATTCAAGTATCAAGATAGTTTCCAAAATAGTCTTCCGCGCTTTGAATGCTTCGGCGGTATCAAAATAATACAGAACTTTAAATAGAATTTCTGAAGTAAACGTAGAAAATAAGAAGGGAGAAAAATTTTTTAATAAAGTTTCAGTTTTATTACGCCGCGACGTAATTTCAACTTGGGGCGTCGAAAGTATTTAATAAGTGAGCAGCCCACTCTTGATTCTAGGTCGCCATAGACCGAATGGGAATGATCAACGACCCATTCGTTACGTCGAAATGTCAACAAAATTTATCGTCGAGACAATAGCACCGCCATCGACTGAGGCACAATCGCCCTTTGATGCACGACTGCAGTCTCGTGTTTGCACCTTTTGCATTTTATCTTTGCTCGTCTTGGCCGACCCACTTTCGCGAAAACGAACTCCAACTTCTTGCAAGACACGGTTTCGAGCTGACCCCCATCGCGAGAATGTCTGTTTCCCCGTTACAAAAATGTCCGATCGACGAAAATATTATCGCAAACGATTCCGTGACGGTGGCGCAGACTGTATACATACTCGACAGCCTATCGACTGGGAATGCAAACAAATCCAGTGGATCGCGGGTATCTCTCTTCAGAGACCACTCGATACGAAATGCGCGATTTATTATACCTGTGTTCGAGTTGCAAGAAATATTGGTGTTGTTGCCGTTAATTCTGTGTCACTGGAACGCAAATGTTAACGTTGGCCCGCATTATATCTCTGTAACCCGAATTTTTTGTCGACCCCGGAGGAACCTGATATTTAAAATTCCGACAGAAGTGTTTTTATGTTCAAAAGGAAATCAATAGTCGCCGCGAGTACATATTATGCTTGCATTGCGCTTGAAACTTCGTCGAAGTTACAAATATCGCGATATGACTGATGCAACACAACAAAAAATCGTATTTTTCGACGAAAATGTTTTTAAGTTTCCTATTTACCGGTTCCAAAATAACAATAGTAAGACTCTTCCGTAGACTACAAACGGTACAGAAAGTTAACAGAAAATGGGGAGCGTACGATACCTCGCGTCAAAGTTATAATAAATTATAAAGGTCTATGACAAGTGGCGAAAAAGATTGAAGAAAGTAGAAACGTAGGGAAAACGCAGCGCGAGTCTGTTTCATTATAAAAGAAAAATATGCAACGCCCAAGAGATGAAATGGAACTTTCAGACGCCCGCCTTTTAAGTGAAGTTTTAGACGCTAGAAACATAAAAGAGTTTAATTACAGACAGTGTTCGTTATGAATTCTCTTCCGTGCAAATGAGTCGTTTGCTTTTTGTCCGTACAAATTGTAAGAACCGCTGCAAAGGAAGACAGGATAATAAAGAAAAATGATACACTCACTTTGCGAGTAATTAAAATTACAATATTTATCAAAGACGTGTCTGCGGTATTATATTTACAAACGAAATAATTTGGTATTCGCTAACTTGTATATTTAATATTTATTAGATGAGCGCCATATGTGCCTTTCGATATAATCAATAGCAAATAATTGTCAATCTACAGAAAAAACAATACCAGACAAGCCCGACTCGCGATTCGAGATTTTTAGTAGAATAGTCCTATCGATGGTCAGACGACATTTCAACCGCAAAGTTAACGAACACTTTTTGACGAAGTGAGACATTTGTTTTCGTTGCACGTCGACGCTAATTATTCATTTTGCTCTAAGATTACCCGAGCAAGGTAGCAACCCTTGTCCTTCGGCGTCGCCCAAGGAATTGACAACAACGGAGGCTGGTTGCTCGAGATCGTCTGTTCCGTGGATAACGGTGTGTATGCATCGTCACTTTTGCAACCGCCGCTCTTCGACCCGGCGGCCCCCCAGGTAATAGCATCGCATCACGTTGAGTGATTTTACACTCCTCCGGCTCCCACGTCAATGCCCTCGATAAATTAAGAGCTCGCGATAAAAAGAAGGACAGGGTAAAAAATAACAGCGCGCCCGACGGCACAATGGAAACGCGTCAATCTCGGCCCAGACTGCTCGACATCGAACTATGACGGGAAAAGGATGTGTGTGTTCGTGTTTGATAAAGGTAATGCGTTCTCGGGGCGACACGGGAAATTCTTTCATTCGTCGTCGAATCGCGAAACATCGAACTAACGTGAGCATCGTGTCCCCACGAACTCCGATGAACCCTTATCCGCTGTCACATTTCTTATGCGCCTCTTATTACGCTTACGTGTGCTGAATCTAGTGCACGGAGTTATTTCAAAATACAAGCTGAACACGCGGCCCTGGAACGATCAATTTTTAACCCGATCGATCGTTCTATTACAAGCGTTATTCGGTGAGAATTATCGGGAGAAAAGTAGAACTCCGTTTTGGTCGTAATTATTTCTATTTCTTGCGTTTTGTTTTTCGATTTATTTCTGTGAGTTACTCTATCAGAAATAACTTTCTGTTCGTAATAGTCAAAGGCATCGTTTCATGCTCGATATTTCGCGTGATATCTACATCCGACGCATGGCGTCTGATCTACTTTTAATCTGACCCAGTGCTCAAACTTTTCAGAAATACTTGAGCGGATGCGACGGTTCGGTTAATTTCTTTAATGACTTCCGACTTTAATACATTCCCCCGAAGTCGATTTCCTTTAGCGTAGCGGTTATCAAGTTTTTTAGTACCAAATCTACTTTCTTTATTTTGGAAAGTCTCGTTTTCTTCCTTGTTAGTTACAGTGGTTCTAATAGAAACTAGAACTGTAAAGTACATACTGCGAAAGTGTCAAGGAATGAAACTATAAATAACAAGATAGACACGAATATTCTTGAGTTTTTAAAAAGATATCAACCAGAAATAAAACTACTGATGACGTAAAAAGAACAACGGTGACTATACGACGTATACCACAAAATTGCAACGAGCAACATGGTTAAAACGAATAAAAAGTTTAATGAGGTCAGCTTCTACACGCAATCGCTGAACTGCAAGATTGGAATTAACACGAAGACACAAAACCTAGCGCTATGAGTAGAAAAATGTTATATTTTTAGACAAAAAAAATTTAATTTGGACGGTTCTGATAGTTTCAAATATTACTGTCGCGATGTTACGTGCTTATAAAGCTGAGACCATAAGCAGACGAAAAAACAAGGATTCGTCTCACTTTTTTTATTTCTTAACCACTTCCTAACTTTCGTTTAATTATATTATCAAAACACTTGATTTTTCTAATTCGAAACAATCGTGTTTATGTAGAAATTTTGTCCATTGTAGTTGCAATTGATATCAGCAAACGCGCTTCAAACCAACTACGCAGATATCGGTGCTCGCGTGATCTCATATTCGTGTCGTGTTTACTGATAGCAAACGAATGAACTGTGCACAAACATTCAATGTGACAGGTTCTAAAGGAAAATAATACGGAAAATTGATTTGCGTTCTTGTCACATAATCTCGTTGAAGCTTCAAACAGTTTCGATGTTCAAACACTGTGCAATACATATAAAAAAGAACTAATTTTTCGATAATGATCGTATCCGCCAAATGTGCCAATACCGAAATTCGTCGAGTACAGAGTTTTCGTACAGTGTTTTTGTAACATAACCGCTAACGAACTTTGTATACTTCTACGACTTTAAACATTAGCTAGAAGAAGATCCTTTAAGTTAACTCTGAAATTGAAGTGAAATTACTAAACTTTCAAAACTTACGGTACACGATTACCCGTTGTCTGATGGGCTGTAGCTTTTGCAAGAACTAGTTTTTTACCATTTTCAATATATATTGGACAAACACGAGTGAGCCTTCCGCCGAGAAGAGATAAAGAGTGATTGAAATTCGTTTCCCGTCCTTTCAAAGGATTTACTGTATTGACAGCGTCGTCATTTCATAGTGATTCGTGCAACCTGTCAGGTAGAAGTTACATGCATCGTGACTGAATATATGTCTATCAATTTAAATGTTGATACGCTCAAACGTATGCATCTATCTGAAATTGCTTTTGCACGCGAGACCGAAAAAGAATAAATAATACAATAAAAATCGGAGGAGGAGGAAAAGGGGGAGAAACATCCTTTATCTCTATATTAGGGATACCTACATATAAGTTGTCAAACTTTTTTTAGAAAGTAAATTAAGTTCAGCTATTTGGGGCCAGCCAGTTGACAGCTGCATTTCTCGAAATAATCTTACCGTTTAGGTTTAGATATCCGTATCTAACGATTGTGGGGCACGACGATGCGACTTTAAGTAACAATGGTGATCAAAAAATAAGAGGAAAGAAAGATCCGGAGGACGCGGAAGAGTGAGAATATACCAGAAACAAACGGGAAGCCGAAGGGGTGGTGGACGGAACCAGGCAAATGGTAAATATTTCAACCAACGGCATACTCGACGAAACGAACTCGGGAACTTCGGTGGTATAGGTCAAAGTTCAGCTTAGCCCGTCTCTGCTAAAACTAACCGCGTAAAATATACAATGCAAGGAAATCTACTCGTGCGCTTTCTATTCTCTTTCTTCTCCGATTCTCATTGTTCGTATTACGTGCCAATATAACAAAAATGTCAAACGTGTGTCGGATAGAAACGTAGCGACGAATCTACATGCGATTACTTTCTACTGCAAACTTGATGAAATTCATTACTTTGTCAAGAATTTTTCTGTTTTACACGTGAAAGCCCCGTACGTCGATCGCACGTGTAAACTCTGAGCGAAAAGTAACAGATTCGTAAAGTAAGTGATTCTAGAAACGATATTTCATTTATTTTTAGCTTTGAATTTATACTTTAAACAAAAAAGAAGAATTTTTTAATTTATTTACAGAATTATGTACCCTGTTTTGTGTCCTTCCATCCTCTTTCTTTCTTTTGAATCCTATTTTATGAAGAATCATTCCGCAGCAGTGAGCGTAATTTTATTTTCTCAACGATATAATTTAAAATATAAATGTTAAAAGCTTCTGTACATTCTATACATAAAGACCATGTAAAAACTGGCAACAGTATAATACGGAGAATATTAAAAATCTTTTGTGAAAGTATTTCTATAAACTTTATCCGCAATGTTTTGCATTAAGGCGTACACTGGGTGGAAACTACTATTTTCTCTTAGCTTCTTTTTCGAGGTTATCGCGGTAAATTACGATGTTTTAATACTTGTTCGACATGTTTTTTACGAAAATGCGTGTACACGTAAGTAATACAGCTAATAACACCGAATAACGTTTGGAAACTCGTAAAAATACCTAAAATATTGTTTTTAATCGTCTAAAAATATATTCTTTTCTCGTCGTAGAAATGAAAGAGGTTGAAAATCTCTGTCACAGAGTAACAAATGTTTAGATATACTGAAAGACAAATTCTGATAATCGATTCAAATATCATTAGACCTACTTAACTCTATCGTATCGCGACAAATTCCAATAGTATCGGAGCCAATAGCACAGACGCATCTAGTCAGAATGCCGTCGACTGATACCGTCTTTGCGGTCATGCTCGATATGTTGTCATCTATCGTATGCCGTTACAATTGACAAGCAACCGCAACATCAATTCCGCAATCACTAAATGCTAAACCGATCGGTCGCCGAAACGATCGAAACTCTTGACTTCCTGAACTAATCCGTTTTGCCGTGCAAATTACGTTTCCGATACGACTAGACGCGCGTCAGCTATCGCTGCAAACTTTTCACTTCGTATTTATCTTTTCTCGATCGCGTTCGACTAACGAGGAACGACCGCAACGTGTCCCTTTCCGCTTTTAATGAAATTTAGCAGGTTTGCAGAACGACCAGAAATTAGAAACACGTATCTTTGTAACCGAAGTTCAACTTTGGAGGGTAGTTTCAGCCCATAATACACATTGAAAACAATTACGAAGCTATAAAACTTTTTCCCATAGCGTACTGCTTTGCGAAAACTTGTTGATCTCCGTTTGTTTGTACTTCGAATTCTATTTATCTTAAAATCTCTTACTTCAGTATTATTGTTTGTAAATACAAAGAACAAATAAACGATAGATTACATTATCTCTTATTTCGTCTGTAGGATGTTAAAGAAAGATAAAAATAAGTTGAAACGCATAAGTTCCTAATGCTGAGAGAAATTTAAAATCCCTTTACTACCTTCAACGGGAAGCTTTACTTTCGAGAAGCAAGCAGAGATAGTTTCTAGCTTGTAGGGAGCGCTGCTTAAATCAGGAATGAGCGCCATTGCACACATGTAGACCGAAATACAAGACATGCGCAAATATACATTGAGGCACGTGTGCACAGTAGACGGTACCACTCAAACTCCGCAACCGCAGACTCTAATGTATTTTTTCGCTGCTTTTAATACTTCTTCGGATCCCAAAACCACACACTTCTACTTTTATAATTTTAAACGCGTCTCGAACGCGTGCAATCGCATAAAACGTCCTGACGTCGTAGTAGAAAAAATCTTTTTTATCGTGCCGTACAATTTCAGATTAAAAGACTAGGCTATCGCCAACACGTCAGGGAATTGTAATATTTGCACGCGATAAATAATGTCAAGGGTCGTTGTTAAGCGCTATCGCAATGAAAAATGAAATTTTTACAGTATAAACTATATTATTTTACAATATTAACCTGTCTACCCTCGGAGTGAATTTCTATTCTATTTTTATCCACATTGGAAGATAAATCATCTTCAATAGAGAAGATTGCTTTAAAAATTACATTACAAACTGGCAAGTTAAATTTTTTAGTAACATCGAACAGCGCACGTGACGTTCACTATAACTGGGGCAAAGGCGGAAGGATATTATTGTTTTAATCAGAGATCTATTCCGATGATCGTCACTTTGCTACATAAATAATATTATCATCGTGTACAGTGTCGTTCTAAAATTAATGAACATCGTGTGAAACAGAATTCTCTACTTTATTGAAATCCGATCAGAACAATCTAAATTCATCGAATGCATAATCTAAAACTTCGTGTCAAACTAAACGTCTTCTGTTTAAACGTGAAAGATGTGTTAGGATGTGAAATCTTAATCTCTGATAAGAAAACACAGTATTCTTCGTGAACAAATTTTAGAATACATTAAACATGTGTGTTTATTATTAATGTGTGTACTGGTGCTTGCAAACATCAATGAAATATTGCATTAGCTGTTTTCCATTGATCGTACTGTCTTTAAACTAGCTAGACCCAGTTAAAACAGATAATATCGTACCGCAGTCAATATTTGCAAGCACCGCCGCAAGTAAAATAACGAGTAAATGAACAGTCGTACACAATCGCAGGCATATCTGATGAATTTTCGAAACGCAGCTTCCTTTAAAATTCTTTCTTTTATATTTTTTATCCGAATTCTCGTTCGATCGTCACCGAACGAATTACCTAAATAAAATTACAAAAATATATACGTTTCGTCGGTAAGACCCGCGCGACGTTTCTACTTCTATCTCGTGCTTCATATTTTCACAGAGACAATCCTGCCGTGTTATTCGTCGCGTCGTGTCGAGACCCTAATTTATTATTGCGACCCCAGCTCACGTCTTAGATGTAAAATTTGGAATATCCCGTAGCTGAGCGAAGGCGTCTCCTCGGGTCAAAAGGCCTGTCGGCGTCGTCGTCGTAGCCGACGCGAAAGTTCTTCGGGGACGGAAGGAAACGAGCGGTCGAGAGATGAATCCAAAGTCGCGGCTGAAGAGGAACAGGCCTCGAGGGGCGCTCCCAGAATATTTGACAACATGTTTCCCCAGATGCTCGTCTGGTAGAAAAAGCCCGCCGAAATATACGTGTACGTGTTACGCGCACGTGCGCGTGTACCGAATGCTTCTTAAAATTCGCCGAGACAGCCGGCGAGCCAGCTTTATAAATATCAACGTGGGACAAGTATCCGCCATTATCAGCATCGTTTATCGTCACGGGACTAGAACGGTGTAATAGATACGCCATACGGATAATCCGTGTTAAGGCTGCTGATGCTGTTAAATCTAGGATTTTCGCGCGCCCCCAGGGGAATTTAACTCTCAACACGTTTTGCTGGATCCTTTAAACAGGAAGCGGAAACGAGCCTACTCGCGCCGTGTTTCATATTTAAAACGGGTCCGTCCGATGCTCTGAATTATAGAAACCGTATTTCGTGGATAGTTCGCGTGCACTTCCAACTCTTACGCAAGATTTCCTACAATGAGTGGACATCACCAAAAAAAAAAAAATACGAGGATGAAAACGAAGTGCTCTCGCGTCCTCGGCTGATTTTCCAACGGTAATTTTCAGACCGAGCGAGAGCGACGACAGAAATCATGGATTCCTTGTACGAAGACTGAGAGACGGTCTTGCATCAACGAAGTTGTATCTCGGTGGACATTAGACGAATTCGCCACGCCAATCCCGTATCTCTACGACGCGATAAGGACGCTCGTAATGTATCGGAGAGACGAAATAACTTGGACCGCGCACAGTGCTGTAAATACCGCAACACCTAAGGCGAAATTAGCAAACTCGGCAGACTATTGCAGCACGGAGTAAACTCGAATATCGGGAAGACTAACCTACTTTGCTCGTCCGCGGTATTATCTCAATGATGACAATGGCATTCCACGTACAGTAGAATTAATCAGCGCGACGATTCGTTTCCTATACAGATTCGTTGCATAGCTGTTATTACACGTACACGACAAGGTAACGAACAGTATACCGCGCGAAGACTGTTGATGAATTTGTCCTATTTCGATAAATGCAGACTAACAATTCGGGACAATTTCGGAAGATGATTATTATAGTTCTTTCTTACAGAAATGAGTAAATACGGAAACATGTAACATAATAATAGAAAACGGAGTGATCAATAATCGAGAAACAGTTGGCGGTATTACGAGCGTTATAATGAAAGCCCCTTAATGGAAAGTATTATTTCCTCGCGAATTTACACTGCCACTATCACTAATGTAACCAACTCGCGATAAGGAAGTCCTAAGTACCAAGGTCGAAATAACTTGTTCCGCGACGGGACACGCTCACTATCTAAAGTACGGAGTAAATTAAAATGTACCGCTGCTCCAGGAGTGTTTCTATCTCGCGCTGACGTCCGCGTAATTGATTGAAAGCCGTGCTTCCGGGTTTAAGACTGCTCTTACTTTGAACGTCGGATATCTAGAGAAACTTTCGCGCGACAAATTCGTCTTGAGATCGCAGGAAACATTAAAATTCGAAAAGAAGCTACGTTAAGAAATTGAAATAAATATTAAACCTGGAATACGTTCTAATTGAAATTGGACACCTGTACACTGTACTGCGGAGATAATTTGAAACGAGAATAAAATTCACACATAACATAAAGAAAACAAATACAATAAAACTGACGCGTACACGAATAAATAAAAAATTAAAAAGAACCGTCGACAGAGACGATTTGAACGCAACTAGAGCCACGGGTAACAGCTAGTCGGAGAATTAATTCCAGTATAATTTGGGAAATGGAGCGGTTTTCAATTAGCCCGGGACAATGATGCAGAAATAACTAGCGATAAATGCGTATAATCGGAAACTCGACATATTTGCTAATCTCCATCTGGTAGAGCTACGCCTCTGCTTAAAGGGCTAAGCAACTTTTAGCGTTACCGGAGAGACGCAAACGTTGGACTCGGTCTAAAGCGAAATTAGCCAACTTCCGGGCTGGATAGCGCAACGGAGCCGGGAGCTAGATATCAGGACTAAGCCATTTTGTTCTATGCAGCACTGCGGTTATGTAAGCTGCCGTACCCCGCATACACCCGGTATACCAACTTCCAAACTGACTTACCCAAATTTACATTTACCTCGTCGAGAACCTGGCGGAAGATCGTAGTATCCTTATCTGTTCTAGCTTGGCCGCAAACGGACGCGATATCACGGACGATTCCTGTCAACCGTACTTCCAGCCAACTCAAACTTGTGCCTTCCCGTGTTTTCGATTGTTTTTCTAAACGTTTACTCTACGATTCCGCGCTACCATCCGAGAAATTGATTCAGACTAACTCTTCCAACGAAAAATTTGAAAAATACTCGAGTCGATTGTTTGTATTTGGTTTGATTTTTCGATTTGCCGTGTACCGTTATCCCGGAAGGTGCGAAAAATTTAAATTCAACGCGAGCCCACGCACGGTCCAGATAGCTTCTGACTCTACACGTTTGAGATTTCTGTTTTGAATTCCAAAACGCGCGACAGTTCCCCCAGGTTCGAGCCAAACAGTGATTCCCGATGTCCCGTTCACCTTACCTCGATCAATTTGGAGATTGGCGGCCATTGGAATTGGAAATGAAATTTGGTAGACGTACATACAAATGGAGACTAGCAGGCGCTAACACGTTACGCCGCTGAATCAGGAGGAATGTATTGTACGCTGCCGGGGCAATCGATTCCACGGGAACCGATTTATGTTTACGGCCGTTGGGATGCCTATAGACACTAAGGGACTCGCTATAGCATGCATAAAAACAACACTGTCCTATTCATTGCGATACAAAACGGTTAAAAGGCGGGAAGAAGATTTAAAACGTGTACGTCGAAGGTAACTTATCGTTAGGAACGCTTGGAAATTCGATAAAAAGATACTGATCCAATATTCCAATATCCTCTAAAGAGTTCCATTTGTAACAATAATACTTCATCGAGACAAGTGGACTTCTTTCTCTTCCAAAGATCTAAAAGAAAGACTATGTGAATTCGCTATTAACAGTTCAATGAGTATCAATTCATTATATGTGATATCTTTTCATTTTATGCCAAGAAATGTGCTTTTACGAATATCAAACGAGATCGTTTCTGAACTTAACAGAGTGCGGGCAGAGATGGGTCAATTCTAACGTTGCTTTTCGAGTTACGGGCGAAATAAGAAAATGTTTAGAACTGTCTGCTACGTGCCTCGACTATTACTGCGTGGAAAGAAATTTTTGGAGACAGTTTTAGGACCAATCCTTCTCCCAACTGGACTAAATGGGACTGTTTATCTTGACTTTTTACGGAACAAGCTTCAAGAATTATTGCATGATGTGTGGCTCGTGCTCTGCCACGTTTCCTTCGTACAGCGAGACTATTCCTGAACATATTCGCGAACCAATGGTTAAGTACAAGCTTTTAAGTGTGATTTAAATGTAACCTAACTTCAACGTTTGGCCATCCAACTGTTAATGCTTTGAAGAACACCGATAAAAACTGATGAACACAGATAGCCAGGACACCTTAAAACCGAGACATCCTACCGCTGAGACGTACCGAAATTTAATCAGAATAAAGCGTGTAACAGAGAGTCGTCAAGTTGCAGAATTTCGTCGTGATTTATCTTCAGGGCAATAAAAAGCTTTGCTACGGCCCCCGACTGACTCGGGTATATGATGCATAGTGTTAATAACGTCCGTCCTCTCCTTCATACTTTCGTGTGCAACACCCTACCACCCGCCAACTGTGTCACAGTTTTTCCTTGTTCCTGTTCCGTTACTGTTTTCCATCTTTCTCCTCCCATGTGTCTTCTTTCGTTCATTTCCCTCGGCCTTTCTGTATCTCCTGCTTCAACCCTTTGTGTCAGGGATTCTCAAACTAGGCGACGCGAGTAGTCGCGATACTTGTTCGTAGCTTCAAGTAGATTTCAATCACTGCGTTTTGGAAGACCATCAACGCTTTTATGTGAAGGCTGATAACAAGAAATTTAAAAAGCAAGTTCAAAATTCATATTGCACCGAAGAAAAATATTATGCCGTTAAAACATTTTCCTTTATGAGATTTTTATACGTTCGCTTAGAAAAGTGCTAACCCAGTTTCTAAAGTCGCCCGGTTTAGTAGTTTCCATAGTCTAGCGGGAGTTATCATTTATTACTTATTACTGCCACCTAATTACGTATAACCAATAAATCGGCTTCACTCGAGATTATACTTGATCCCCTTGGGGCAGAGGGATGAAGTATTAATAGAACCGGTCGACGTAACGCAAATAGTAGAAAACGACGTTGGAATCGGATATCAGGGAGTAATTCTAGGATAAAGCATACAGACTGCATCGTTCCGTATGTATGCAGGTATATTACACGCGAAACCATATGTATCTATGTGAATCAGATACAATATTCTGTTGATACGAGGCATCAACGATGTCTCCCCTCGACCCGAAACAGTTTCCTGCAGTACGAAGGTTTATAGTCCTAAACAACAGCTCGTATTGTCGCTTTCCTCTATTATGGTGCCTATTCCACTATCTGTTCTATTAGAATATTATGACAGACATTTGACAATCGTGTCAAGGACAACGTATTTACATCTTGATATTTCATGAAATTCGAGCAGAAAGGTCCAAACAACTATTGTTACAGAAAATTACAGATATCACGGTTTGTTACTTGAATGAATTTACAATGAAATCAACTTGGCGGACTAATTAAAATGTGAAAGAAAGAAAGAATTTCAACGAGACCAAAATCAGGGGTAACAGCTAATACGTAGTAAACATTTAATACGAACAATATAGAATGAATGACAATAGTGTCTGCAGAACTCAGAATTTAGCAGAGGGTTTACGGCGTTCTGTAATAACAGAAATAAATTACAAGCGTGAACAAAACCTCAATGGTAATGCAGAGAAGGCTTTGTATATGTTACGGATACGGGATGAATTATGTCACAACCTACAACCGTAGGTTGTACAACATCGCTTTGTTTCGAATATACGGTATAGTCGAATGAATCGTACCGCCTATGGGGAAGGGAGGGATTATCATGAAAAGTAGATGTTGCAACTATCGAGACGGTCTGGAACGAACCTAACATCACAGACGAGGTATGAAAATTATTAAAAATACAATCGATAGAATTATACATAAATCGATATCGTACACATGGTGTTCGGCCACCCCTGGGAAAAATTTTAATGGGGGATTCTAGAGGCCAAAATAAGACGAAAATCAAGAATACCAATTTGTTGATGGCTTCATTAAGAAGTTATTAACGTTTAAAGTTCCGCCAATACTGAATTTTTTTCTCGAAAGTAGGTAGGATTTCGAAGACATGTATATTCACCAAAAATGATTGTAATTGACCCTCGCAACCGAAAATAATTTTTCCAGAACGATTTGAAATTTTTAAATTGATTTGTTAATAACTTTTTAACGAAGCCTCCATCAACAAATTGGTATTCTTGATTTTCGTCTTATTTTGGCCTCTAGAATCTCCCATTAAAATTTTTCCCAGGGGTGGCCGAACACCCTGTATTTCGTATAAATATTTATACAATTTGCAACACGATTAATATTCGCATTGCGTAACACTAATGCAATCCGAGATCAGTGACTATACGCAACACTACTCTGAAAGAAAACGCGAAAAATTCTTATCGTTCGCAACTCTAAAGTTAAATATAAAACTAATTATAATCATTATCTAGACAAGCTACGTGAATAATATTCATTTTTCGCAACTCTAATGCAAACCACGATCAGTGTTCATACGCGACACTACTCTGTAAGCAAACGCGAAAATATTCAATTCGCAACGCTAAAAGTTATTGCGATAAGTTTATAATATTCACAATGCTATCCAAAAAGTAAACACGATTGATATTCACATTTCGCGACACTAATAAAATCGCGTATCAAATAATGCGCAACGCTAATTTTACTAATGACCCCGGATGCCCATCTGAAAAACTACAACTACTACAACAAATACTACTACTACAATTACAGACGAATACAGTGACATTAGTAGTAACAAAGAATGACTGTCCATTCTCATTCGAAAATGAAGATGAACAGCCATTTGTTGCAGCCCACTCTTGCGACAATTTGTCAGGGCCTCTTCGACACAAGGCCTTTTCTTTCTTCGGGCGGTCCTGCCCAAGCCTGAAACTTAATACTACGCTCAAGGTTCCGTGCGATACGCAGTCCTCTAAAAATGCTACGAATTGTTATCGGAACAGGTACGTTGAACCTCGAGCGGGACGAGCGTTTCGGGGAACCTACCGCGACAGAGAACGCGACCGCGAAGAGCGACTGTAAAGACGCGCGATTCCAAGAATCAAAAGTAAAACCAAAACAAACAGTACAATCCGTTTGGATCAGCTAACGTTTCGACTCTTAAAATCGAACTACAGGAATAGGTCTGCCACGGAAATAAAATCTGTAACAGCTCTATCCTGACCCTACCTACTTACAACTAACACACATACCAGAAAGTTAAGCTACCTACCTACCTAACGCTATATTTAAAAAATTACAAAACGCATTCTCGCAAACAACCACTCCACGGTTCTCACACATAATGTCCGGGCGCGAGAGCCTAAACTAGAGAGGATTCCCCGGGGTTCCTCCGACACCCGAACATTGCAAACATTCACACTCTAAGGTACGTACCATTTACTGAAATCAACTGACAAAGACTAGTGGCCATTGCGTATTTATATTATAAACATAATGTTCATGTACTAGAATATTTGATAAAATATACTGTTGAATAAATGATCGTAATCGATTTTCTTCATTCTGTTTAAGATCAAAAAGCTAATTGTCCAGTTAGCAAACAATATGTATAAGGTGAAACGGAATTTTGTTTGTAAATTATAATGAAATTTTAAGACGACGCAATTCCACAGCCTAACCACACAAACACACACATGTGAAAATTGTGTCGTGCACGATACACTAACTCAATGTCAGTTGCAAATATAAATTATTAGAAAATTTTATAAACTAAGTCATCATGTCCATTGCCTTCGCTCACACAAGTAGCACCTGGGCACTTGGGTGAGTTTAGGCAATGAACACGGAAAGGCAACCTGAAAATCCTGAACTAGAAAAAATTGTTATAGTAAATACTAACGTATAACGAAATAGCATTTATTTATTCTTTCTTATTTTATTTCCTTTACTGGATTTTCTATTTGTCATAAACGAAGAGCAAAAGTTTAATATATATTAATAATGAAGAATATCATTAGTAAAGAAAGTTATTCTGAATAATATTGAATTATTTAAGAGAAAAGACTGTAATCAAGACTGTACAATAAAATAATTCACTTTGAAAATTTAAGATAAATTATTCAAGCAAACTAATTAAAATAGTCAAACCTCGGGCAATTCTGTTATCAAAGCGTATTTTTTAAAGATGCAAATATTAATGCTTGACTCAAGAATTGACCCGTCGCGAAATGTTTTCTTGTACATGAATATTTTTCAATAAGTAAGGAAAAACTTTGGTATCTTCGATAAAAAGTCATCGCATTATATTTAAATGCGAGACGTGAACAACATAAAAAACAATCAATATTCAAAAATCATTATTATAGTAACTGAAATTAATTTAGTAAAATAATTTAATTAAGCAAAATAATTTATCGTACTATGGAGCTTTAATTTGTCATACTAAAAGTCGCGAAGCACAAGAAAACCCTAACCTAACCTAAAAAAATGTAATAGTCATGTTACCACTCACGGGTATGATTTATACCCACGGTCACTGTATTCGTCAAAGATACAACTGGTCACCCGCGTCGATTCGGACCTTTTTATCCTACGACGTGATTGGGGACCAGAGGAAAAAAGATAGCATGCGACTCACCAATTGTAGAATGCAAACACCCGAGCAACAATGTTGGTTAGTAAGAGTCATCAGCAAAGTCAGCACCGAAGTCAGAAACGTAGTCGGCAACGAAGTCATTCAAAAGGTTCTCTAGGTTAGGTTCTGTAAAAAGAAACAGCAAATATAACACCCTATTTGTTACATTATACAATTGTAATTTTAATAAAAAAGTTTCTGCTGATGTTGATAATTTAATGTAATAAAATTTGAAAGAAACAATTTTTTTCTAAACGTGCTAGGTACAAAGTACGAAGATACTTACATTCTTTGCTCGTTGGCATTGCCAAATACTCCTCTTCAGTGATGCACTGACTCTACTATCGCGATTCATAAAAGAAAGAGAGCCCCGGTGCTCTGAACAGAATCGAAATGATAATCTACTAAAAACTACTATGCTTCGAAAAACAAGAAAATGTACTACGGAACAAACACTGATTCTACCGACCGCTTTGCACGCGGTCATCAAAATTTCTGAAAAAAAAATCTGAAATCAGAAATATGAAATAATAAAGTAATCAAAAAGATCTGTCTAATTATCGATTTAGTATTAAATTTAAGCGATAAAAAGACAAAAGTATGTAAACATATATAGGTTTATACTCACTTGGTATAACAAAGTTGATTTCACCGATATTCAATTTCGAATCCCTCCGATTCGATGTTTCGAAGCAATATGGCGTGGGTTGCATACCGGTGGCGTCCTTTCCAGACGAATTGCAGCAGCGAATCTCTGTAATAGAAATGAAACACTAATTACGATCAAATATATTAAAATAAATGTACCTATATCTTAAATAAGCATAAATTGAACACGATATATGCTTTATGATATGGTATTTTCATATACAGATACGATAATTGATGTCGATTAGATATGTAAGAAAAAGCGCGAGACTGACTCTACTATTTTCGCGATTCCGGCTGACTTTGTAGGAGAAACGTGTTAATATTACATGAAAGCACAGACGGAGAGTGCCGGAGAGTACTATCAGCGATTAGAAACGTTTAGATTATAATAAGTAAAAAGTACCTATCTCATTAGAAGAAAAGATGTCGACGCGTCTCATCACGCCGCTTTCCAAAGAACGAACTGACGAACAGGATCGGACACGTTAACCGCGCGAATTAATAGGCGAGGAGTGGGGGGAGGCACGTTGTCACGTCTCGATTCTCGATCTGTATCTTCGAAGGAAAAATTAAACCTTATATTTTGAATAACTGAAAATAAATAAAGTAAATACAGAAAATAAATAAAATAATTACAGAACAATACCAGACAAGCAATTAATTAAGGATTTATTATCGATATACTCTTGTGACGTCACGATACGAAGCAGCCAATCAGTGGCGCTGCTCGAACATCGAATATCGATATATTATACGACACGTAACTAGATCGATAGAAATATGTACTCAATAATATGTAAATACATTAATTTTTAATCCGAGATTTAATCAGTGCTTTTAATATAAATTTTGCAAATGCAACAACAGACAAAAAATATGTATACGATGTTTGTACTTTACGTTATACGACACTGACTCCCACTGAATACTGTTCTAGCCTATTACACGTCTGTACCCATTTCTTGTGTATTCTACAATATTTTTCAAAAGTAATTTTATTCTTACCATTGCTAGCATTCGTATTCCAGGATCAGTAAGTAATCTGAAACGCTTGCTATCTTTTGAACGCTCGGTTAGGTTGTGTTTATATTCTCGGACGTCTGCCTCTCGACTTCACCTTGGAGCTCGGCTCACGGATTTTTTATCCATATGACACGAAAACTATCGCTTTACACATCTGCACTACGCGTTGTCTGTGCCCTTAAACCGTGTGTTGCGAAAAAATATTACTGGTGACATCTCTTCCACATTTCGTCTATGCCTGTACTAAAATTAACATTATTGTGTCAAATCCCCTATTATCGACACAGAATCGAAACAGATTTGTATGGAAATCTAGTGAGAATTAAAACAAATAATTCAAAAAAATATACAATACACAAAAGGAACATTTAGATGAGCAACGCATTGAAATTTAGATTGAAAGTTAATATTTACACATTATATGTTTCTATGGTTAAAATTAATATATTTAAATTGATCTAGTTACTTATGTATCACACAACAGGTTGTAATTCGATGGTCAAGCAGCGCCACTGATTGGCTGCTTCGCATCGTGACGTCACAAGAGTATATCGATAATAAATCATTAATTAATTGCTAATCCGGTATTATTCTGTAATTATTTTATTTATTTTCTGTATTTACTTTATTTATATTCAGTTATTCAAAATATAAGGTTTAACTTTTCCTTCGAAGATACAGATCGAGAATCGAAATGTGACTACGTGCCTCACCCCACTGCCCGCCTATTAATTTGCGCGGTTAACGTGTCCGGTCCTGTTCGTCAGTTCGTTCTTTGGAAAGTAGCGTGATGAGACGCATTGACATCTTTTCTTCTAATGAGATAGGTACTTTTTACTTATTATAATCTAAACGTTTCTAATCGCTGATAGTACTCTCCGGCCCTCTCTGTCTGTGCTTTCATGTAATATTAACACGTTTCTCCTACAAAGTCAGCCGGAATTGCGAAAATAGTAGTCAGTCTCGTGCTTTTTCTTACACATCTAATCGACATCAATTATCGTATCTGTATACGAAAATACCATATCATAGAGCATATATCGTGTTCAGTTTATGCTTATTTAAGATATAGGTACATTTATTTTAATATATTTGATCGTAATTAGTGTTTCATTTCTATTACAGAGATTCGCTGCTGCAATTCGTCTGGAAAGGACGCCACCGGTATGCAACCCACGCCATATTGCTTCGAAACATCGAATCGAAGGGATTCGAAATTGAATATCGGTGAAATCAACTTTGTTATACCAAGTGAGTATAAACCTATATATGTTTACATACTTTTGTCTTTTTATCGCTTAAATTTAATACTAAATCGATAATTAGACAGATCTGTTTGATTACTTTATTATTTCATATTTCTGATTTCAGATTTTTTTTTCAGAAATTTTGATGACCGCGCGCAAAGCGGTCGGTAGAATCAGTGTTTGTTCCGCAGTATAGTTTCTTGTTTTTCGAAGCATAGTAGTTTCTAGTAAATTATCATTTCGATCCTGTTCAGAGCACCGGGGCTCTCTTTGTTTCATGAATCGCGATAGTAGAGTCAGTGCACCACTGAAGAGGAGTATTTCGCGATGCCAACGAGCAAAGAATGTACTTACGGATCCAGAGAACCTCTGCATGACTTCGTTGCTGACTTCAATGATGACTTCTAGTAGGCAACAGTATTCAACGATTGGTAAGTTGTATGCAAATTTTTATTTCTATGGGCCTCGATCACGTCGTAGGATAAAAAGGTCTGAAGCGACGCGGTTGACCAGTTGTATCTTTGGCGAATACATTTACCGCAGATATGAATCATACCCGTGAGTGGTAACATGACTATTATATTTTTTTTTAGTTTTTTATATTCAGTGGAACTATTCATAACGTCCTATTCGTCTTCCGTTTTTTAATTTAGGACACATCTTTTTTAATTTCACAAAATTAACGAAAATTCATATATTCTCAATACGTTTTCATTGCATAGCAATATTCGTAATTTTATTAGACATACATGACTCATAATTTAGAATTGTTAAATATATCACTAATAAAATCAGCAGTTAAATGTATTAATGGTTTTCAGTCAGCATTTTTGTATCAGACATGTTACCATTCAGTTTAATTTATCAAATGAACGAGACAAACCACTACATATTTATATTTATGCAGGAACAAAATAGTATTTATAGATTAGGTTATAGAGGAATTGGGGTACAACTTTGAGTTACTTTATGGATGTAGTTTTAGGAGAAATGAAATTAACCGATTAGATTGCAACTGCTTTAATTAATTAAACCGTCTATCTTGTCCGTCTACTTGGACTATAGTTGAATTTTTTATCTAAATTCTCATTGCCCAAAGAAAAGAACTATAAGGCATGTTTAAAAACAAAGTTTTCAGTATATATGTATGGCATACGTAGTAATGCACAAAGTTTGGATATATTAATAAGTTTTTAACAGGGACTAAAAGAAAGACTTCAAAGAAAGTTTTTGCGCAACTTTTAGAAAGAATATCTTGCCAAATCATAAGGTAATTGAGTTCTATGTTTTGCGGAACAATGATCTTATATTACCAAATAAAAATAAATAAACATTTCCTTATATTATTAATCACACCTGTATTTCCAGACTCTTTACATTATAAAACAGTTAAATTGGGTGAATTTGAACGTAAGATACTTTTTTTGCAGAGAATCATAGCTTTTGTGTAAAACTATAGCAGTGTGTAGAATACACTTGCTGCAACAAAAATGTGTTCAAATAGTACAAAATTATTAAGTTGCGTCAATAATTATTAATGAAACTATAAACACTACCCGATTTATTTAAACTTTTACAGTCGTAATAATTAGTTTCAAGTGCAAGTATTTAACTGTTCTCAAAAAAAGCACCTTACTTGAATACCTCGTGTATCATCATTCTTATGGCTATATATAATAATAATTCTGTATAATACGTATAATCTATATGTATATTTATCACATTTTAAATAAAATTAAACTTAAGGATCGATGTAAATGAATCGTTCATAAGTTATATATTATGAACCAATATGCATATAACTTCGAATCTATCATGTAATAAACCATTTTAAGTAAAACAACTTTAATGATATCTTGGCGAATCTATTAAAAATAAAACACATATGCTTATATAGTAATTGAAAACTTTGTGGCATTAACAAAATGTTTAATTATTCACATTTTCTTTGCTTTCTCACGCAAAAGCACTCACTTATTTTTATTCAAATCACTTATTCATGCTGTAGCAAAAAAATGTGTAGTACACAATCTTATCGCTGATTTTATTTCTTTATACAGCGTTAAAAATAAAATAATTTTTTCTATGATTACATATCTTTTCAATTTAACATACATTCATGTTATAACTAAATATTATAAACGCATTGTGTGTATTATGGCTTGTATGGGGTTTATGTATAAGGGAATGGCTATATGCCAAGTATACAATAATAAAATCACATTGATCAATATTTCTAAGCCATTGTAATCGATGCCAGTAAATACTCCCATAGGTTTCTTATTTCGAGGATCGAATGTCGTATATTGTTCAACATTAATATCAGACATTTCTCACATTGAATCACAATAGTAATTTTTCAGTTTAAAGAAAAATTTCATAGTCTTATACGATCAGTTAATGTCCAAGAGCATATTCTATGTTAAGTGCACTGTTTTTATCGTATTATCACATGAATAATAATGGCAATTCTCTTAGGGTAGGTTTCATACTTTCCCATTTAGAAATATATTCTAGTTTTCGTTTACTTCTTCAAAAAGACTCAGAACTCTACCGTCGACACTTCCATTTTTTAGTTAACAAATTCAATTCTTTCGTGGCATCTTAAACGATAGCATATCACCTCCGTAACCAAGAATCAATATCATTAATGCATTTGAACAAAGGCTTGAAGATGTTTTGGAAGATTTTCTATTCTATATGTTCTTCTGACCACTCTGGCTGCCAAGCAGGCGAGCGTAGTGTATTTTACGGGATTTACCAAATCGTAAAGCCGTTTATCGTATAACAACGTTTCGAAGGTTTTACCTTCGTTATTCACGGTATCGATATGAGCACCGGCCTCGAGGAGGGTGATGGCAAGATCTAGCCGCCAAAAACGCGATAGAGCGGTCAGGTGTAGCGCTGTATTTCCGTCATTGTCCCTTGCCGTGACATCGGCGCCAACTTTTATAAGAGCCGTTGCCAAATGTGGAGAAGGGAACTTGGAAGAGTGGCTTACCGAAGTATCCCCACTATGAATTAATTGCAATACATCACAACCCTGAAAATAAAACACGGAAAGGCGATTAATATTCTCTCAACTTATTTTTACATTCTCACGACGCTTAACGACGCTTAACGCTTAAAATGTTGCTCGCTGATAATACATAAGAGTAACTCACATTTTTGCCTTTGGCATTTATTTGAACTAATTCGTAAATCGCTTTGTGTAGCGCGATATATTTCTCGGTGCCCTCTTCTGGTATTTCGCGCGTTAATAAACATGCCAGATGTAACGTGATCACGAGAACTCTGTTAAAATATATTTCACGGTCGCTGGTCGGCGCTTTGTCCAATATTTGTTTTCCTAATTTCACTTCTAAAACCTGAAACGACAAATCCATTTTACGCACGCCCATCGGTTGAAGTAAACACGAACATTCCTCGCGCAATTCACGCTCCAGGACTTACAGCTTTCTTAAACACTCTAATAAGTTCTTCCGTTTGAACTGGAGGTACTCTACGCCCCGTGCTTGTCGTCTCTCTCCACAGCATTAAGCTAAAAAGCTGGGTAAAACTGGTGAGCGAACTCTGAGTCATCGGATCGAGCGGCTCCAACATACTCTGTTGTATGTCTAAGGCATAATTCCACAGTTCGATGCAACGATTGAACTCCCCGCTATCCGCGTAAACAGCTCCTCTGTAGCGAATATAGTAACTAGTGTCGGGATGAGCAGGGCCTAATATTCGTTCTCTGATTACGAGTGCTTGCATTCGCACTTCGTCCGGGTCGGTTACCAAGTCGTCCAACGCGTCGGGGTCGGAGATCTCTCGCGTATAATTGTAAGCAGCTATAGCGGATGATTGCGATGATTTTAATACCACCGGACGATCGGGTCGATATCTGAAAGCCAATATCAATTGTTATTTTTTTTTAATGCGTAAACGACAAACCAGTAAATAAAAGATGTACAGTAGACAGTTCATATACGGGACTTTGGAAGGTGATATTTTTTAATACACTGAGGTTACTTTATTTCCTATCTGACAACAGAATATTGACGATACTTTGTAGACAATACACAATGCTGCACTTCTTTGCATATCCCGGGGCCGTGGGACTGGTTTGTTTTGTATTGCAATAATGTGCAATAATGAGAAGGGTATGCATAAATTGGGTTAATTCTGCGGTCTTTCTGATAATGAATATATTTATATTCGACTGTGTTCGTTTATAAAAATGCTAACATACCGTTCGTCCATCGCACGTTTCCAAAGTTCGAGCGCACCGATCGTATCTCTCTTTTTATCCACGTAAGTGGCGCCCAAAAGTTCCAACGCGTCTATGCATTCCTCCCGGCTGACCAAATGCGGTATACTGATAAAGTATTCCACGATGTGCTTATGACCTGCAATAAAAACAATGCGTTGACGATACTTTTTCCGGCGAGTGCGTTTCCTTTGTCCAGATAACGAAACACTTGGATAAGCATTAATTGTAATCGTCTTAAGGGAACCTTCAGGGTTGTGCGTGGAACATTCTGCTTTAACCTGTTACTGCTGCCGCAAGGAGAGGTGTCATCCCGTAGGAGTCCACGTCCATCCGGGCATGATACTGGATGAGTACCTTCACGATTTCCAAGGATCCACTTTCGGCGCAATCGTGCAACGCCGTGTTACCTTTCGCGGATTGTCGATTAACGTCTGCTCTCTGTCGAAGTAGAAACCTGGCGATTCTAATGTGACCTTTGAAACAGGCGATCATTAGACTCGTGTGCCCGTGACGATTCGCCATCTCAATATCTACAATCAAACAAGGCGTTGATTAATAGAGTGTCGTTACATAGAACACTTTATATTTTGCTTGAGGCAAACAGATGCATACCAGCCCCGTGGAATACCAAATATCTGACAATATCTAAATGGCCGTCGAAGCAAGCTGCACGCAAGGGTGTGGAGTTCGTTTTGGTGGTCGAGTTCACGTTGGCACCTTTTTTCACCAGCAGTCTGACCAATGCTGCATGGCCAGCAGCTGCAGCGCACCATAGGGGTGGAGCACCTTCTATCGTTTCGCCATCGACCACAACTATTGGACAAAACAAACACGATATTAGATATCAAATATTTATAAATATAAAAAAAGCCTTCGATCAAGATACCAAATGATTCGTATAGTCAGAAAAGGACACAAGAAAAAAGATAAAAACAGAGGAAGACAGACCACTGAAGAGGCAACTACTTTGAGACCCATGCGGGCCCGATTGCTAAATTGTACCTAGAAACTGACCAGACCCGAACACACCCCTTGGGACAGGACGTAGAAAGAATAGCCAGGAAGTCATAAATAACTAAGCACGACCGAAACTTCGAGCTCCAAACCTGGCTTTACCAATTTCGATAATTTCCTAATTCTGTAGAATTATCTTCGGACTATTTCAGATATTGCACACACCAATGAATCACACAAGTGTGAGATCCTATATTTAAATCATCTGTAATACATCGAATACACGACGGTGGAAGTCATAGTCATTTCGCAATGAGAATGTTAAAGCAACTAGAGGATAACTTTTCGCAGTTTAGCATGAGCGAATTACGACATCACACTTTTTTTTTTAAGGTTCTTTTCAAGAATAAATTCGAAGCAATTTTTTTGGAAATTTATTTCTCGAATAAATTCGTTTAGGGACTTAGTCCTAACAAGGAATATACACTAGGAGTTCGGTATCGTAAACGATACAAACTCTGCTAACGAAATGCACTAATTACTCTCTAAAACAAAATAATACATTGTTTGTCTGATGTCTATGAGGAAAATAGCTCTTAGTGCTACATTTCTACTCGAATGGACTTCCCTTATACGTTAACATACGAGATTACGAGAATTATCGGATTTCTAATCTGTGTTTATAATGAACACTGCCTTCTATGATTTTTGTTGCACGCATTCGGGTTGCTAGCGTTGTTTCGAATGCAAAAAGAAACGCAATAATGAAAATATCAATCGTTCGATCTTCAAGGACTACTGGATTTCGAAAATACATTGGTGAAAATTTTCAATTTCGCCATTCGTTGCTGTTGCAATTTCGACGATCGAACTAAATTGATAAAATATATTTGATAGGTCGACTGAATATTTTGAATACAGTATTTCACAAAATGTGACAAGGGTCGAAAGTTTTTACGGATATAAAATATCACATATGTGACAACGTTGATTCGTCATCACAATTTACGCGTTGCAAATACGTGACTCGTGGTAGTGAACGTGTTGACAGATAGACCGGATAATTTACCTGACCCAGGTTGCTCGATGTCTGCCCCACATTGTTCGATGAGGTATTCAGCTACATCGTAGTGTCCGTTTCGACAGGCCATGACTAACGGTGTAGCGCCGTGAGTTTTGATACCGATTAAACGTTCTATCTCATCTTTTCCTCGACGCCCCAGAAACACCTGTAATCAACAAAATTATACGTGAAACAGGTTTCGTACGAAAAATCTTTTGGTCACTTTTTTCTGGGTTCGACCTATTCAAAGTTTTATTACCAATCCGTTTCTCGCGGTTCTATAAAGTTACAATAAATGCATTTTTAGACTTTTAACGGAGATAGCGTCGATCGTTCGAAATAATCGAAACGTCGTGCAGGTACTCTTTGTTATCTTTTAATAGCACGATTTGTAAACAACCAGTTATCGCAGCTTACGTTTAATCGTCTTGTATTTAATTACCTATAAAAGGTTATTACTCTACGTAATATCAAACGATTCGATGCTGGTGAAACTGCATTTACCAATACCGCCTATTGCAGGCTATAAATCAGTTTTTAATTGTATCCTACGAAGATCGAGAGAAATCTTAAATATTAGCTGAGCATCGCTTCCTACTGTCACGACCCAGTGACATTATTCAAGCTACACGAGTGGTAGAAATCTTCCAAGTCGCGCTTCGAGTAGAACGAAAAAATATGGCTGGTAAACAAACCAGATCGTTGTTCGTCCCAGTCGATCCAGCATTCGAATCTTTCGCAAACGATCGTTTCATACTGCACGAAATATCAGGGAGTTCAACTTAGATTCGAATAGCTTTAAAAATTCTTATTATTAATATTATTGTTGAATGTAGATTGATTGAAGAGTGTGTGTGCAACCGAAGAGGCAGATTGCTTGAATGAGTTCAACGAGCTCGAGAATATCTCCGCGTTATCACATTAAGTATTAGCTATAATACACGTTACTCGTGTTGTATAGTCGTTTGGAAAGTTTGTTTTGAAGTAGAACCGATCGTTTCTGCATTCGAATACTCAAATGTCATGAGAACTATAATCTCTGTAAGTTGATCGTTCCTATTTTAAAATTCATTTTACATCGAAATCTCGAATTTGAAGTTCGCGATTAAATTATAGGGTTCGCGTTCGTACGGGTTGACTTACGTTCGACAGTACAGTACCCGTGTTGAACCGGTTAACGATGGCTGCACTCGTAAAATGGACAAGGGTGCACTTTATAAGTGTCTGAAAAAAACGATAACGGCACTTGCACTACCTCGATGCTTCGCTAACTGGACACGGACACGACTGTACATAAACGAATTCCCGCGAAAGGCACTCGTCACCGTCGGATCCTTCTTTCGGAGAATAATAAGTATGTAAAATACGTTGGTCCTCTCTTACGTAGTCGCGCAGCGCTCGACGAGACTCGCCTCTTCCCAAAACCGCTGTTCCTCTTTTACGTACTCGAACGCTTTTGTTCGGCTCGTTCTTTTCCCCTTCCCTCTCGCCGATGTCTGCTCGTTCGCGTATCGTCTTTTTGTGAAATCCTGATCGAGGTTAATCTCCTACTCCCGTTCGTCTTTCTGCATTTTTATTCTCGGTCTCGTTCGATCAGACAACGACTTCTCGTTAATCCTTCTACAAAGCTAATTTCGCTGAAATCTATCGATACAAGGGTACAGTTGTCGCACGATAGGTCGCGAATTGGCTGACGTTTGTTACCATTATAATCGATACGGTGCACGATCGCGATTTCAATCTCGCATATGTACCGCGGAGGGAAAAGAAAAATGTAAACACTTGACGAAACGAGTATTGTTCGCGAAGAAAAAGCTTCATGCAACGTGTACACGGACGCCGAGCAGAGTCGATGTTAAACCACGTGGTGGGTTGAGCGATTCTAACCAGGTACACATTAGCAGAGGATTCTTGCGACACACGTCCTTCAAGTAAATTCCAGATGAACTCAGAAGTGCACCGGTGGAAACGAATCACCGGATCTCGGTTTCCTGTGCCTCGAGGTTCGCGGCGAAACGATACTGATCGGTGTGAAACTTTGAGTCGATCGGTTTCGCGGATAAAAAAGGAACGGCGCGACAAATTGGGCGACGATTCGATTCGAAAAATCAATCCTCACGGGCAACGGCGTGCTCTTCGACTGACCGAGGCACGAAACCCCTAACCGATTGGTTCCCGGTGAAATGATCGGTGTCTCCTCCACCATCGGACGTGTGGGTCCCGTTAAACGAATAAATCGGTGGGTGACATTGGGCCCACGACCAAGAACGGTGAATGGACAAAACGTCGTTGTGTCCCTCGGTTGGCGTGGGGGGAGAAAGAAGTGGAGGAAGGTAGGCCCAAGAAGCCTCGCATTTCTTCCATATTTTTCGCCGTTTAACACCTTGTCCCCTTCTTTCTTCGTCGATCCCCTCTTCCGTTGGCATTTTTCTCGGGTCCACGCCTCGCTCAGCCTCCTACCGACCGTTCTTCCATTCCATCCTTCTCCATTTAGGACGTCTCGCGCGCACGTAATGCTCGTTGAAACGGACAGCACATTCCGTTACCCGGTTGACCGATTTTCTTTTCCGTGGGCCAGCCCACTTACTTTTTGAATCTCCGCGTGGCGAGAGAATGTAGGTAACGGGAACGAAACACGGTCGTTTCCCTCGTAAAAGATCGAACACGTTTTCTTTCTGTTAACGGTGCACAATGTAATTGGTCTTCCTACCGGCGATGCTTGTTAATGCGATAAAGTTACGACTTTGGAAGAAAACAAGAAACAATGGGGGCACCGAGTCTTTACTGTAAAAACTAAAAAATCCATGTAGCGTTGTAGTTTCGTTAGACTAAAATAATTATTTTCTTAAAAACATAAGTGATCTGTAAACTGATCTTTTGTCCCTAATAATAAACATCAAACTACGTATAAATTTCGTCATTTTTTAATATAAGAGCAGACTTACAGAGACGAAAAGAAGTTTTATATAGATATAAAATGGAAGGATGTTCGTTTGAAAGAAGTATCTCCTTTTTTAATCAGTTTGTTACGTTCTTTTTAACATACCAATTATAAGATTTCAAGGAGTATCTCGCAAAAAAATTGTACGATTCGCACGGTAGTTCCTGTACTCTTCAAGGATGACGACTATTGTACTAAATGAAGGAACCTATCGCCATTGGTCATCGAAATATCTCGTCGAGAAGGAACTGACAGGCTGTTCCTTATCTCAGGGACGCCCTCGTTCTTCGATGCGAGTTCTACTCTTTCTTTGATGTTTTTACGCGTTGCCCGGTTTGATGGACATTTAGTTTCCTGCCATTTTACTAACAGCCATCTTCGACTGAAAGTCCACTATGCATGTTTTGTGTTTTCTATGTGAAAATAGGGCATATGTCGGTACACTTCATCGTTAATCACAATATCGGTACCAACGTCAACGTTACAACTGGATTTTATGACTTCTGGCTTTTAGATTTTACGACCGTTCCCTTTACGATGTAAAATAAACGGTGTCCGCAGGAAGAGAGGTTAGAAATATATTATTTGGTACGCGCAGTAATAACTATAACTTAGATATCAGATTATAAATGGATTATATTTTATATACGACTGTGCTATTAGAAGATTTATGGAACGTGAAATTTCCAAATAAATAGATTGCTAGCACTTCGTTATACAAATTTTATTTTCATCGTAGAATGCAATATCAGAAACCGTTAATGGCAAATATAAATTAATTGCCAAACACCGAACATTAAATTCATTTGTAATGTCTTATAAGAAGTAAAATTAAATTTCCGAGTACGATTGACCAACTTGACGTAAACTGTTCATGTTCCATTCGTATACTTTGTTTCTCAGAGGAATTCTTAAATCTTTTCTTTCGATACATTCGCGATTATAAATCAGTAAAATAAAAATACACGTTCCAGACTATAAATATGCTCTCATTAGAATTTGGACGATTTTTCGCTGTTGCGTATGCTGCACTCGTTAAAATTCGATAAACGCTTGAGACGCGACCGACGTTTCATGGTTATAATGTCAATGAAAAAAGCAAGACCTTTTCTTGAAAGTATGCAGATATAATATATAACCCATAAGTACGTGTCTCTTCTCCTCGTCAGATTGCAATCTCGATTATTTGTAACTCGCCGAACAGTATTATTTTTTTCTCTCCGTTTATCCTTGGGCACATTTTGCATTCGCGTACATGTACGAATAACAAGCCCACACACGTTTTTACTGAATGAAAACATCGCAGAATATCATGGTTGGGACGTTCAACACTTATCGTCCGAAAATTTGCAAAAAGAAATCTCTTTACGAAACGAACTCTTACGAGAAGACAATTTTATGATTTCTATTATATCTGGCGTGGTTGGATAATTCCGCCCACGGGATGTTTACGACCACCTCTCATTCTTACGAAAGTATCTTACAAAATACATTTTTCATTCGTCGTCCCAACGGTCCCAATCGTTACGATATTATTTCTAACGTGCTGTACGTTAAGAACGTTTTCGTTTCCACTGTGGGCTATCGAGATTTGATATTTTTATCAACCCGTCTGCAACTCGGTGACATTATTCTGTATCTCTATACAGGAAAGTGTAACTTTCACGCGCGACGAGAAAAAACATTCAAACGTACAACGATTGCAGCAACGGTGCGACATTTCGAATCCCAGAAAATTACGTCGGTTGTAATTGCTTCTCGGTCCATTACACCTTGCCCGGACGATTCTCGACCCAGCAAAATTACGTTGGTATTGCAGAATAATTGTGAATCATGTCGATAATGTCTACAATCGTACGACGTGGCGAGTCTTAGCACAACAGCAATTTAGAAAGTAATCGACGTCTACTGTTATTATTACCGGCAAATATCTTAAAGAAATAATGCTTTTGTCGTTGCTCGAGTTTTCCAAACTTGTTCAGGTTGAAATTGAGCCACCTGGTCGGTAAACATATCACGATGTTCAAATATAGAGTCACGACAGTAAGAGTTGACAATATAATTGCTTGTTTGTACGAAACTTGTCTTTGCAAGAGCTTGATATTTATAAAATATAATGTACGACTCGCCAACCATTTTATTTTATTCCGTTGCAAGTCAAATTATGTTTAAATGAATAAAATTTATGCCGAATTCATATTTCTCTTTTAATGGTCTAAAATTATATTTATAAATTTTTGCTTACTAGAGGTCAGACTATAAAATCAACCTTTGAGATCTTTGCTGATAACTCTAAAAGCATAAGGATCCTCGTTTTAATACTATCCAAAACAGAGCGTTTGTCTACTTATCGAATGACCCTCGTGTATATGCACGGTTTGAAAACAATCATTTGCATGAAACGGTATTTCTGCTGCCCAAAATATAATCCGTATCCTGTGGTCCTGTCACGAATAATAAGATGTTTTAGAAATTCTTCATACACGGCACGGAACGCGACTTGCCACTAAAACCACATAAAAGCAGAACCGCTATACTAATCCACGCTCACACTTTCTCGATAATGATGTTGATCCATGTATCATCCCTGATACTTTGTTAATTTTTACTCTTCTCAAAATATTTTCTCATCGATTTCCATACTTACTTTTCCTGTACTCCGTTTGCTTCGACGATAAAATACTTCTCACTTTTCAATAACTGCTTTTTCTTAACGGTTTCGTACAGCTTGTCTAAATTACAAACACTTTTAGTTCTGGCACAAAGTAGAGGTTCGTACTTCCCTTCGTGTACTGATCATCCTTGAACGCAAGTACTGTTTAACTCGCCACCATTTTTTAAGTACATTGACCTTGAGATGGTCGCTCCAACCTATTAGCATGATAATTAGCAATAATCGCGGCG
The DNA here is from genome assembly GCF_051014445.1 of Colletes latitarsis. NCBI lineage: Eukaryota > Metazoa > Arthropoda > Insecta > Hymenoptera > Colletidae > Colletes > Colletes latitarsis. The sequence goes on from NC_135134.1 coordinate 49,479,672, forward strand.
ATTGTCGAGGAATATGGAATCACGATAATCTATTGCGCTCTTCCTGATCGTGAGACGCGACGTAAATAAACATGCACATCTTGTGCAGAGGAATACGTGGCTTCTTCGGAAATGGCGAAAAATAAATCCAAAGAAAGCAAGAAAGGCGGTGGGAGTCGAGAGAGTTTATTTTTCCGTAGGCAACGAACGCTGAGGTCGCACGTTGCTTGAATGCGAATGCGCCTTAAAACATGGATCAGAGTTTCTATTTCGGTAGTACATTCGACGACAGCAAGCGTATCGAGTCAGATACAAGTATAATTTAATAATTACCGTCAGCCTAGCTATCTTCGAAACTATGAAACCCGGGGAGACAAATTTGTCTGAAAAAAATTGAACGATAGAAAAGGAATTCTTCAAACGCGAAGATTACTGCTATTAGAAATGTGACGATACATAGTTTTTCTTATAATATAATAAAGACAGTGATTATATACAAAAGTGTCTTTTTAAATTCTGTATTATTGTGCTATCTGCTCAGGAATGTCGATTGATATGCAAAGAAGCAAAGAATATTCCTTTCTTTTCCACGAGAGAATATATTCGTCGAGACAAAAGAAATCGAGAAACCCTGTAGCATTTTGCGATTCAGGTATTCGTTTTTTCAGACGTAAATAATAAAAATTTCGACACGAATTCAACGAAAGAGGCACGTTCCGACTACCGATTTGTAGAATACGCGTCATCGATCGCAATCTACCAATCGGAAGTCTGGACGCGCATAGTGCTTGTCGTTGCATCCGAAGTAACACGAACAGAATCATTTACAGCATGGTCTTTCAGAATACAAATACTTGTAACTTTAAGAAGAATTAGACTAAAGGGTTCGTAAACCTTTATTTCGATATATTCTAGTTTATTGTGCAACAAAGTGATCCAAAAATAATCGTAAAAGTATGTTTTCTAAACAAAAAGTACTGTATATCGTCGTTTTATCGTGAAATACCCCACTGTTATTTTAAGGTACACTTACGTTTATGGAAAAACTTCGTACTTTAATTTCTTTCGTGGTTATTTGTATTCTAGAAACCATGCTGCGCCAATACTTTCGACCAGCACTGTATGTTTCTATGCGTGAGAAACACGTAGAGGTACCGTTGTAGATATACAGGATGTTTCATGCAACTGGGCCCAACCATAGCTCTTAAATAGTAGAAGATAAAAAAATATTGAGAACTAGTATGGGAAACTGGTGTGGCAGTCAACCGGTTAAACTCGAACCTTTTTTTGTTTGCGTCTTTGCGTGCTTAGTATTAAATTTATGCATAAAATATCTTTTGAACTAAGCACATTTCTCGACTCAAATACCTTGAAACTTTTTCATACTCTATAAAAAAGATAAAGACCTTTAAATTATCGAAATGTATCCACTTTTGAAGTAGACGCATACATTAAATCATACACTGTCCGATATCTAAATTTGCCTTGTGCAATTTTTTTTCTTTAACCGTTTAAGATTTATGGTTGAGCCCAGTCGCGTGAAACACCCTATATACGTGTTTAGATGCAATCGCTGTGTGTCTTGATGAATGAATGAATTCTTACTTTCCTTTTCAGAATGCTTCTCTCCCAGAAACCACACAGCAATTTCAAATGAATTTATAATACGATCGAATGAAACGGTCATGCTACAGTTGATAGCCTTAAGTTAAAAATATTTATTGTTTTATTAACGTCGGGTGAAAATGAACTCTGGTTAGTACATAGATAATTCACAGAGTTCTGTGTAGTGATAATTATCAAAGCAATTTATTAAAAGTAACGATAAATTAAGAAAATAAAAATAGACCTTCAGCGTTTAGAAGCCACAAGAAAAGTTTCCCTTTTCTGTTTCATCGACCATACTAATTGCACGACAGCTATTGAATTACTCTCTATATTTTATGATCTGCTTTCATAGTACACGATAGATTAAACACGCGATCCGAATATTTTTAAGAAATCGTTCGCTGCTCGGTTATATGATTCCTTTTCTGCACAAATGACCCACGACTGCGTCAAAATCATGCAATCGTACAAGCGTTTCGAAAAACACGTATCGCAATGCATTATTCGCGAAACTAAGAGTAAATTTCTTTTGCAAGGGTACTTGGCAAACGCGTCGCTCGTTATTCGCGATTGTTATCGATGGAACTTAATAACTGGACCATTGTTGGGGCAAGAAAAAAGCATTTAATTACAATTATACTTTCGAAAATGAATTATTCATTTCGATGGATGGGACAGTGCGAAACTCACCCGCGATACCCGACCGTTGCCATCCATCTCGTAAGCCATTTCTCGTCTTCTGTTTCCCCCACAATTATTTACTTCTCGGTGAACGAAGCCTTTTAAAACGCAGAACACCGATGCAATTACGATCAGAGGGCACGCATCGCAGTGATAATTACGCGTGTCTTGAACTACAAAAAAAAAATTATGAAAATTGAGATTTCCCCGTACTGAATACTAAAAAGAAAATAGAAATTGAGATCGTTGTATGCAAACCTTTTAAGGACGGAAGTCGAGACGCGTACCAGCCACGTGCGATTTAAAAAAACGTAAAAAGAAAACGTGCAAGGTGGATGAAGCTGTTTTCATGGTAAAATGCAGCGACACCGGTAACTTAGACCCGGAACATCAACGCTCCGTCCTGTTTCAATCGTGACCGAGTAAACATTTCCACTGTACAAGAAACGAATCCGGCACACACAACGCGAGGACGTTAACAGCCGAAATTACATCACGCGTTAAAGAATTGCGAGATTCGAGACGCGCACCGGTCACCGACCGACAAACCGACGGATTAGCGTTTAAGGACACGACGAAAAATGTGCAAAAACCTCACGATCGAAGGGAAGGAAACGATCCACACGTGCTGTGAGCTCGGCTCGCCACTGTTCTCGGGCACCCCGAAGTGTGCACAAGGTTCTAGTCGAAGAGAAAGATACAGTGGAAGAGGAAGAGAGGGAGAATCGAAGAGGTGGTCAACTCCGAAGGCAGGGACCGTCGTATCGATCGCGAGAAAGTCGCACCTGCGTACTGAAATTTATGCAACGGCACCGACGAGCCGATCGCATAAGCGTTTATGCGCCATAACGCCTCCATAGTACTTTCTAATTGTTCTTCCTAACCAACTCTTACCGGCTATTATGCAACAGGAGAGCTGGGCTCGTACAAATTATGCGACGCCTGTATTCTATAGCAAAGGGAGATGCAACGAACCAACTTGAACCCTCACCGTGGTAACCAATGCTCAGTTTTTCACCCCTCCAGATATACGATGCAACTTTCAGTCTCAAAGGACAAAATATAGCTTGTCTGAATTTTAGGGATTTTTGAAGGGATGTTGAGAAAAGGGGTAGATGTGACGTCCACGCATCGTCTTTAGTTGATGTGATTTAATTTGTAAATGTAAAAATATACGGTTAAGTGTCGACGACTGCGAAGTTTTGCGAAAGGGTTAATGGGATCGAGTGATCTTTCAGTCGAATTTGACATTTATAAATCTTTAATAGACAGTAAATTTGAAAAATATCAAAAATCTGACACGGATCTATTTTTCTAAAGGCATTGTGAAATGTTAGGGAAATTATCCGGGTGTAGTTAAGTATGCATAGGTAGTTTCGTTATAAATAATAGTACAGGACACGTCATAGTTACTAAAAATACTACCATCAAAACTAGACTACATTACGGTGCTAGTGTTGCAACAGACGAAATTACAGCTACATAACAACCAGTTAAAATTGTCTGCATCGGTTCCGACGAGAAGTATATCATTCTTAACGACAGCTGCAGTACAATAAAACGATTTTTGATAATCAAAAATTCTAGATATCTGTTGTTTCGGTAAACATCGTTGAACTATTAATTATTACATTACATACGTATTGCATATTTCGTAAACACACAATTTTCGGGCGTATTTTCTGCAAATTGTTTATGCAGCCCAGATCGCTGAACTTTGAGAAACACGAAAATGTGTCGTTACTCGAGATTACTCGATTTTACGGTAAAATGTTTACCGGGAAATAGCAATGACAATCAACCGTAATGGCCTATTACGTAATTGAAGACCGAAAGACCTGGACGAACAGAAAGCTTTCATTTATGTACAGCGTACAGTCACCATTTCCTCACGCTGTTACCAAGAACGGAAGAGAACTTGCACACGTCACATATTACCGGGAACTTTGCTTCTCGGCCGTCACACACGCTGATACGTCACATCGCGATAGAGAAAAAGGAACGAATAAACCAGGCAATCGGGTACGACGTATCGTTGTATAATCAGTTTGCATAGGTGTAATAGGCATCGCGCGTATACAATTATTACGTAGAAGTTTTCACGGATGGAAATTCTCGATGCGGAAAACGTCATACAAAGAGTTACGTAAAATAACGCTGGTCGTTGAGATAATAGCGGAAGCACGTCTCTCGTGCAGAGAGCATCATACAATCTCGGGACTCTCTTAACAGATCCAATTAACTCCAATCTTGGATGCAAAGTGCAACGAGCGCCGTGCATGAAATACTTTTCGCAAATAAACGATAAACAGTTTTGCCCATTAACGTGCTTACGGTGGGCCACAAAAATTTTCTCGGTATTTCAATGAGGTTTTCAGAGAATTAAATTACAGTTAGAGTTACTAATTTTCCAAATGGTTTAGGTACAATATTTTATACGATAACATTTTGCTTTATTTATACCAAGTGGGAAGTAATTTCAGTACTAGTATTGCCTCGTTCTTTCTATCCAATTCTTTCTATTAAAAATCCTATTAAAAATCAGCCATTACCGAACTAAATGGAACTCGTGTTTGGATTTTTCCAACAATCCGATCGTTAATCATCGAGGAAGCGGAGAAGAGACCAGAGTTGTTAGCTCGCAAACATAGTTCAACGACGAGTTACGTGAAATTGCAGTGTACGTTACTTTCCATGCAAGATTGTTACGTGGATTTTCAACGAAAGCCATACGAGAGAAATTTCGATCGAAGGTATATCGATGAGAATTCAACTCGCGATTAGGTAAAAGCGACTCAAACGACACGCACCGTCGCGTCTACTATTAATTATTTTATGTAATGCACGGCGAAGCGATAAAAAATGTTAGGATATTATGAGTTACAACGGTCCATAAATAACGCTTATTTGACGATGAATGACCGTGTTAGATTCTTGTCTTCGTCGAATTAACCCGTGGTTACGTTCGATCTATCGCGATCTTTATTGTTCCGCTAGTTGAGAATAATTAACAGCTGCAAACAACACGTTGGAATATCGTGAATTGCCGCCACGAGCTTTCTAAATGCGCAAATCATAGGTAAATAAGACATAACTCAAAGTTATGGTAATAATTTGTAACAGTGGTTCTTAATCACCTTTTTTGTGTTCAAATGAAACTTACTTCCATCTATTTTGTTACAATTCGTACAACAGAAGCGTCATGTAAATTCATGTTCATTGATCTTAAATGGGAAAAACTGTTTCGTTGATTGCTCGAACCTACGTCGTCGCGACTGCGTTTCTCGTTAATTGCTTCCTCGCCCATTATCGCCCTAATTGGACATCGTCTTTCGCGAAGAGACGCGAAATACGCGCCTCTACATTCGAATATCAGTCGTTTAATGAGTTCACACGCCCGTATGTAATAACATGCGCACAAATTAAATTGAACCGGGGACAACCTAAAGCGACGCATCCCAAATGTTAATTAACAACCGAATCGACGGCGTACGAGAGGATCGTAAAAAGACGCGCAATATTCGCGTGTTTTCCTCGATATTTAACCGGCGTTTCCGTTCTTTTCCGCGGCGCGTGCTTCTACACGCGCGTCACATCGATAAAATAATTTCTGAAAATAGACTGGTTCGTCTTTTATGAAAATGAATACGTACGTCGTGAAAATCTTTGTATTTAAATTTCCATTTGAATACAAGGTATAGGAACATCCTATCAATCTCGAGGAAAAACTTTGTTATTGTATACTCCAGACTGTTGTTTACAACGGGAATCAGAATGATTGCACCACTATAAAACGAAATTCTAGCAACTGGTTTTCTCGACCTGCGCGTGCATAATCGCGAGGAAAGATATATCCTTGAACATGCGCACAACACGATTTGTTTAGGAAGCCCCTCATCGACATCATTAGACATGGGTAAATCCCAGCTGTCGATAAATGAATCATTAAAAATTATTACGCTCTATCATTTGCACTTCATGACTACAATATCTGGACAAGATTTCCCAGACGTCGTAACGATAGTCCTCGACAATTTGCATGTTACTGAGGGCGCGGGTGCAGGGATAACGTGCGAAAGAATGTAGAAACAAAAAATGTATCAATTACGCGTCAAGAAATTCTGATCTGTTTATCTCATAATTATGATGAAATATTAGTAAGTATTTCATCAGGCAAACGATGAATGGCATTGAGGTTAAATTAGTATACTCGCGATACAATAGAACTACATTGGAATCATTTGTAATGCAATCTCTTGCGGGAAAATTTCAGATAACGCGATTGTTTCAGGGGTTTTACTTCTAATAGATCTCCGAAAGATCTCATCTCCGGTCGATTCGTTCGTAGAAGAGTACACTGGGAATTTCCTTGTGGGATTGCGTTTAAGAATTAAAATAGAGGCCATCCCGCATTCAGGCCTGGGGGAAATACAAAGTGTAAAGCAATAACTTATTTATTGTCCTTTAATGTCTATTTTAATGGAATCTTTTCAAAAATATAAGCAAAGGTACAATTTTCTGTCGCTTTCAAGTAGTTAGTTAAAGATCGTTCTATGAAAATTGTTTAAAATTTTTCTGGGTACCATTTTGCTGACTGGGTTGGATAAAAATAGATTATACATAAGTCTTTTCCTGTATTTCACTACAATTCCTTCGAATATCTTTGTAATTTTCAAGGTTTCTGGCCACTCCATGTGAGGAATTAGGAAGTTTATTCCACGATACAGGTGTCTATTAAATCGTTAATGCCTTGAAGTGTCCATGATTAATCAGCAAACAGATGTACTACCGAGTAAATAAATTATAATCAACTAAGATAAAAGCATGAGAAATCACGACTTCTAAAATTCCATCTCGTAGTTTTTCAACAAGTATTTATATTACTCCAATATATTTAAGAACTGATCGTTGTATTCTAATATTTCTTTTGCAGCATTACCATTTCTACATCGAGATGCATAATATCTTTTTAAAAAATCCTGAATCTTTATAAATTATACATAATTGAAAAACTGTTGTTTAATACAATCTCTCGCGACTGCAAAGGAAAGCCTTGAGAACTTACGACAATAGTCACCTCGCAGTCCAAAACAAAACGTTTATTGTATGTTACTGCGTATGTTTCTTGCCTTAAAGAGATTACTATTATAAGGAAAACCGCGTGCAATTATTAGAAACGTGATTCATTCATTGGTCGTTGATTTTCCGTCACGTGAAAATTGTAAAAGCGAATCAAATATTTGCTCTTTATTCTCGCGTAAAGTTTCTATTTTCTTTGCGAATGGCCTACTTTTTACGGACTTCCTGGCCGACTATAATGCGTAAACAATCGCGTGGTTTCGCAATTCAACGGAAATGTCGCAAAGTAACCGATATTGATTGTGTCTTGATTGTCGCAATAATTATATCTCGACGAACGGACGTCAGAATCGTTTATTCGATTTGTTCGAAGCCGAAGATAAAAGACTTTTTGTTTCTCAATCCTTTCGCTCGTTTTGTGTTAAATTTAATACATCGAACGCCACGTGCTCCACAATCGATTGGCGAACAATATTGCTTATCATTTTACGGTTTCGTTCGTTTCGTAATATGCTACAAAGACGACTAAATTAATACGATCAGTAATGAATAGTGATTTGTAATAAATTTCCATTCCTGTTTCTCGTGGAAACGATTTCTAAATATTTCGGGATTCCCGAAAATAAGTTTTTGTAATCTCGAGGACTTTAATAAAACATATACAATATTAGACACATGTCTAATAAATTAATACATTCCGATTATACAACCAGCTCATCCGTTTATTCTTAGTTTTTTTACATTTTTTAAAATTAGTTCGAAATATGACACGTGTAATGACTACTTCCGAATATGTAAAAGTTGATAATATTATTCGTGAAGAAGAATTAAATTTCGAAACGAGCTTAAATTAGCAGTTGGAAGAATGAATTCGTTAATGCTCAATGTCAAATAAAAAAAAAATGAAAAAAAAATGAGAACGGTTTTTGATTAAGGAAATAAATATTTATGAGGTAGCAGGCAAAATAACTTCGAAAAATAAAACTGACGTTAACAAGGCACAAAAGAATTTTTCCACTTCTAGCGTGTGTCTAAATGTATTTCGAACTCTCGGTAATAATAACAAACAAAAAGTATCTGAAACTGTGATCTAATGGAAGAATGAGATAATATAGCGTGATTAGTATCATATAACACGAGTTGCATAATGGAATGTGATATTTTCCAGCGAGGAAAAGTTTAATCTGGATGGATCAGATGTTTTCAAATATTACCAGCAAGATGTAAACAAAAAGAAAGACGTTTGTAGGAACAGACATTTCTGTGGTGAAAGTGTGGATGATATGTGCTGAATTTTGTTAGAATAAAAAGACACGATCTGTTGTGTAACACATAAAATAAATTCTGAAAGGTACACAGAAACGCTAGTAGACGTAATAATTCCTTTCCTGGAAGATTCTAAAATAGAAAACTGTATTTTTTAACAGAATAATGCAACGGTTCACGGTTCACGTTTTACTAAAAAATAGTTTCGTCAATAGGAAGTAACGTTGATAGAGCGGTCTGCACATTCTTCTGGCGTGAATTCGATTGAAAACCCATCGGGGATTCCGGTCAGAAAAATTTGCGGAAACAACAAGCAGCGTAATAACATTCCAGATCTTAAAAATGCGGTAAAACAAGCTTGGACGGAAATTTACACTCCAACTTTGCAAACACTAATTTGCGGTACGTCAAACCGCACGTTCGAAATTATCCGTAATTAACGATTCGAATACTACTCGTAAATACTTATTAATATTTCAATAAAGTACAAAAAATGGTGTCAATTACTCGATGTCAGTATTTTCAGAAAAATACTTCCGAAAAAGATATTTCAGGTGAAAACGTCGAGAACATTTCAAAGTTATTAATTACATTCTACGCTGGACGACATATTTTTTAAAATATTTGATCTACACTTATTACAAGTTTAAAACAAAATGCCAATAATTAAGGAATAATAGAGTGTCGTTCAAGATTACAATTTCGAACATTTAAAATGGCATTAATTATACAAGGATGCAAATTTCTGAACTTTTACGTCATTCTCTTGAATTAATATATTTTGTTTGTTGTAACTGTTATTTAGTATCCTCGGATGGTCTTGAACTGTAGGCCACTATATTCGTCTTATATTTAGAACAAAATTAATGAACATGAAATGTCTTTGGCACTTTAACCTAGAATGAAATGAAGGCCACCACATTATATCCCCCACTCCCTTATTTTTAATTATTTTTTTCCTCTTAATTTATGGAGAAAGTATTGTAAAAATTTTCATGAACCGTACATTTGATTTTTAAGGACAGTCGAAAACGTCGTGCTACTTTTGTGCAGATGGTGTGAAACGTACATACATGCACTAAGTAAATTAATAAAGAGTGTCCATAGAATCAGCAATTAGGAGTTAAAGTAATCTGACAGTCGTGACGACGGAAATATTACTGATCGTTGGGGCGTTAAATAAAGGATATCCTCAAAGATGTCTTGCATAAGTAATGAAAAGCTTCGTGCCTAAATAGGACAGTTTACGTAAGACGAAGAAATTGCACGTACAGAATATTAACGGGATTCGTAACTAATTTCAAGAAGCACATTGTATCATAATATTGGTAAAAGTTTAATTGGCGTCGATGTTACGTAATATTTATTATTTGCAACGAGTGTGACGCGATGTAAGAGATATAAATTATTTTCTTCGTTAAATAGCAAATAATATACTGTAATGAATGTTATATAATTATTACGAATATTGTTATGTAATCATATCGTTCTTAAAGAGTATATTACCGATTATGTAAATCTAAACAGACCAGCAGTTGTTGGTTCTCGGCCATACAAGTGCAAGGACGTGCCATATTAATCTAGTAAATTATTATATCCATATCAGCTCTTAACGCTTCCTGTATGTCGCAAGACACAAACGACACGAAACTAAAACAAACAATGGAATTTTGGGGACCTCATTGATACTTAATTTTTCTAATCGCTATGAATTATTTCGTGAGTCTATTTTCTCCAAACCGAATTCAATAGAATTCATCGATTAATAATTTCTGGATCAAAGGATTTATAGCTGTTGAACTCTCAAAGTTAGAAAGTGTTGTATCCTGTAGTCTGTATTAAGAAGTCAACGACCCAGTAGCCAGGGCCACAAAATTGATCGAACAAGGAACCGAATGAAATATCTAGACATTCTTCAAGGATGCTGAAAACGATTAATAATTCCGAGCTAGGTTGTTAGTCGATCGTAAAATTAATAGCCTTAAATAACATCTTCCGCTTATCCTTGCGAATTAAGAGACTGTTTGATTCAGTTTTATATCTATTCCGTCATCACGACAAAAAAACTTAAAATCTATCTCTAAAATTCATCGATAGCATCTATTCATCGTGTATAGTATATCCGACATGAGCAACGATTTCGTAACCTATTCGATATACAGAAAGATTGTTCGATTTGTAGAGGAACGTAGAATTCGACTTGGAATTTTATGAGATTGCTTCAGAGATTTCGATATCAACTTTATTCGTATAGATGTTATCAAATATTTTTATCAAAACTATCATGTTGAATCAGTCATTAATCAAATAAATCCACGATTATTTGCAACTTACACAAAGTAGACTGACTTACAGAATTTTAAAGAAGTCGAAGAAGTTTCTATTGAAAAATTCTCTCAAAAACAATAATTATATCTAATGATGACTATAAGTTATTGTATTATGCGATCCATTTTATGACCAGATTATGTCACCCAATAAAATGTAGATATTAACAGACAGAAAGATTGCTCGAGGCATGAATTTTGAACAGCAGGGCTAATCAAAACCAACGTTGTAAAGTCACTTTTACTCTGCACAAGAACAGTCCTTTTCAGTCCACATAATGTACGACCACGTAAAAGGGATATTGCGACAACTGGAAAAATTTGACTTGGAAAGCATGATTCATACAGAACGTTTCCCAAACGTTGCGTTAACCGACTATGTATCATCTTAGAACTTTACGACGGTAGTTATTTATAGACAAAAAATAATAAAATCATCAACCACAAGGGTATTGTCCAGAATTAAGGTTCACAGAATATGAAAATTTAGAGGTAGTTAATTTATAAATAGTAATAAATAGTAAATTCATTTCTCGTTGTCGTCAAGTCGTTGACTGAATAGGGCATCGTCCCGCATAACTGCATGTATGTATGCAAATTGTCGCATACCATTTTCCAGAAATATAAAAGAAAGTTCCTATCACTTATGACTAGACTGCGGATGTTTATACACGGTAAGATATGCTAAGAACATATGACATTTCTGCATGTACAATATGCATATATGCACGGCAAACATGCAAAATGTGCAAGTAATATGTACGACATACATTTACCTTATCCTACACCGTGCATTATTTGAATCGTAACGTTTCATTGAACGTGTACAAATATTTTATTCAATTTAGCGTAATGTTAAATTCATGAAGTCCTCAAAACATACAGGGTGTTCGGCCACCCCTGGGAAAAATTTTAATGAGAGATTCTAGAGGCCAAAATAAGACGAAAATCAAGAATACCAATTTGTTGATTGAAGCTTCGTTAAAAAGTTATTGACAAAATTATTAATAAAATTTGTCTACCTATACGAATTTTTTTCTCGAAACTGCGTAGGATTTCGAGGGTATATCTATTCACCAAAAATGATTGTAATTGACTCCCACAGCTGAAAATAATTTTTTTAGAACAATTTGAAATTTTTTTTTTCGCCGAAAAATTTAGGCACCTACCCCCTGTCGATTTTTCTTGAAAATTTGTTTTTGATTTGTGATAAATTTGTTTGACGCTGTACGGAAATGTTGTCTAATACTTTTTTGTAGGTATCCATGAGCTCTACTTCCAGACTAAATTTCATTAAGATAGGTTCACTATTGCAGAAGTTATGATCGTTTGAAAATTGTCGCGTCATAATTTGAACAAAGTATCGAGGATATCCCCCTAGACAAGAGGGACTAGCGTGTCAGTCAACATGTTAAGAAAGAAACACGTACGATAAAAGCTGTTAACTATTCTACTCTGACTCGACTTAAGTATTCGTCCACGTTGATTGATAAAAATAGTTCAGTTTACGCGAAACCGTGTTGAAGACGACTTTTGGTCTTTTCGAGGGAAATATCCCAGCCTACGTGGGGGATGTTTGATTTCCCTCATGTATAAGGGCGAATAAAGGGTCGCGGGACATATTAAAAGGCAGCGAAGCGCGCTGCACACGAGCATTCCGCTCTTTTCCGCTCCCGCGTCGCGACGTCTCCTCTCGACGCGTCGTTACGTGCCCGGTTATGCCACTGACTCACGGTGTATTCCACCGGCCGAGTAATATTAGAACGTGCCAGAAGAGTTGACTTGCACGTACCTCGGGGTCACTCTTCCTCCGTTCCCGCTTTTTTCTCTTGCTTCGCACGACACAGACGGATTAATTGCAACGGAGAAAGAAAAGGGCGCGTGCACGCGCGGCAAGAGCTAAGCACGGACCAAGGTGAAAGTATGTTGAGTAACGGCCGAGAACAAAGACAATTCTATTTCTGCGAATGCGAAGCAAGAAAGGATGCTTGTACGGTAACTTTCCGGTACTCTTTCCACTGTTCTCGAGACCGTTACTGACTTAGTTTACACCGTAACCATTTTTCACGCGACGGCTAGGACAGTCCGCGTCGAGCGTTTAAGGGCGGAGCCCGGCATTCGCTTCATTTACACCACCGAGACAAAAAATATTTTTACATCACTATAAAAAAGGAAACTTATCAACCCCTTGCCTTGCGATCCAATCCCTAGCAACTTATTCGGATCGAATGTTAATGTTTTGGAGGGCGTAACTCGTTATTTTCGCTCGAAAGGTTAATGGCGAAGAAGAGTCCTTGAAGATACGTTGGAATAGCTCCAAAGAATATCTGATTTGACATGAAATGACACGAATACGACTGTCATCCTTGAACAATACGGCAACAGCTGCAACTGGGCCAAAATGACCCCGCATCCGCCGCGCGAGGGTTGAAAGTCGTCGAATTCGTCGTACGACCCAGTAAATGTAACCGGATCGCTATCATAAATTTTCAATAAGAGTGAATACCAAATGTATGTTGATGCGGTACAAGAAAAGGGATGACGATGATGCACCTTATTTCGTCTTCCAGCGTGAAGAATTTATGGCAGAATTCTTTCTCGTACAAACCGCGTAGCCAAAGTTGTGAAACTTAACCGCAGAACGAGCTTTCCGAGAATTCCGATACCGCTTGTCGAGAATTACAATAACCTGCTTTGTCAGTCAACTACTCTCAGCGTGCAGTCAGCTTGGTGACGCGCAGAAAAAAAAAAGGAGGACAATGAAAAGTCGTTGGCCCGTCGAATGCATCGAGAAACATTCGGGAACAAACGTCTCGACGCGAGTGACTGAATATTTAAATTTTTAAAAAATACAACCAAGTGTCCAAATGCTCGAAAAAAGCTAAAGTCGACAAGACTTCATCATCACTGGTGTATACTTTATAATCAATATTTATTAAATTATTATCTACTCTATACCAGTTACATAATCGACGCATTACGGCATGTTTCCCGTGTAATTGATACTTGCAAAATCAATGCATTTATGTGCTGTTACTTAATTTAATTTACATAAGCACACTGTGTCCCGTTCGTACAAAACTTAAAAGAAATTAACGATTACACTATATTCTTGCAACCTGCCCTGACTAAATTCGTGTACACATCTCTAGTAGAAATGTGATTGTATTTAGATATGATAGCTGAAACTAGAGCCCTATTGCCTACAGTCTTTCGAATGTGACGATGAAAATGCCTTGAGATTTCTAGAATTCGACGGGACAGGGTCAACATGAATTTCGGTGCCATTAATTCGTATAATGAAGCTAAGATACACGAGAGATTGAGTATCCAATGTCAAGGTACCGGACGAAACCTTCCAACAAGTCGATTATCGAACGTCAGGGTCGTAAAGGAGGTTAGGTAGTTCGGTTTGACTTGTTTATGCCATACCCGGGGAACAAGAAGCACGGAACACCGACGCAGAGTCTTATCGATTTCCAAGCAGCTTCAGAAGCTACCAGACTTTATGTAACACGACCAAATGGAAATTAACAGCACCATGAAAGGAATTACCGCGACCAAAGTACATTTGAAAACTGATTATTTTACGCGATAACTGTTTCAACGATTATATAATATAATGAAAAAATTTGATCCCAAGAATCAATGATGGATAAAAACACCGGCGATTAGGGAAGATTTTATTCGTGAAAACTCTAATTTGTACTCAAAGAGAGACGTGAACTTTCGAGTATATACAGTAAAGCCTCGATCATGAAACCTCATTCATCGCATGATATCGACAAGTAGAGGGGATGATCGCTAAGCAACAAGTAAAGTTCGAGGCACTACACATGGAGTATAAGTAGTGACTATAAGCTCTACCAGGCTACTTAATGGATTAGTTATCTAAAATAATCCAGGTTCTATTGTATAAACATTAATATACAAGGTACACCTAAAATACACAGCCAAACTTTAAGCATATACAATAGAACGTCGATTATCCGAACTTATATCGAGCGAAATTTGTGTAACACTATATCGCCCTGGGGTTTTTATACAAACATATTTTTGACAGTACTGAACTAATACGCGAAAATTAAAAATGTTAGTAAATTCAAATTAGTTTTAAAAAGTGTCGATTTGCACAAAGAAAATAGTTGCAAAGAGACACTTCGTTTTTTGCAATGTCTATTTTTGTATTATCAGGTCTCATGTATCGCCTACTGCTAATTTTATACTTTTCCGGTTTGATTATTGCCTTGATCAATGAGCTTGTTTTGAAATTCTAATATCTGTGAATGACTATTTTTCATTCTGGTAACGTTGACTTCCCAATACTACACACGCATATTCTCTAGCTAAACTTGAGTCTATTTCGTTTCCCTTTAAACATTTATTAATATTTAACGGTTACTCCAATTCCAACACTACGCTTGTACTATCGTTACTCATACTGTACATGAATGTAATACTTGCGAGACGCTAAACTAGGACACTAGTATGGCTGACACATTACATCGTGCAAGTTAGTCAAATTGTGTACGTATGTCGGATATTGATTTCAAAACATAAACAGTTTTAACGCAAGGCTTATGCTACTACGGATATACGTCTCATATCGTGTTCGAATAATCGTTGCAATAACAAATAAATATTAAAAAGATACAGGTCCGTAAATGCCTTTCCAAGTTACAGACCTTGAACGTTGTACATCGATGCAACGATTCTCAAATAAATATATAAACTGTGAATAGTTACAGTTAAACATCGAACGAGGTTAATTAATAGTAGGTTTAAGTATATCGCAAGTAGAATGAAAACTTGGTTAAACAACATTCTAAACCACTTTTTGAGACCAAAGAAAGTGTGCGATTAAGAAAATCATACGATAAAAAAATTAGTTACCATTTTCACACTTTCACGATTAGTTACTATATTTCCTACTAATCAACGCACGATTTGTATATTTTTCTGTGAGCATAACGTGTAGAGAAAGGAAGAATGTAGCACTTAATTGCGAACTACGTATAATTCATGTTTAATTTACGCAACGCGAAAAAATGCGATATACATGGTTACATGAATCATACGTTCGTTCGTGTTCTACGCCTTAAGTTATACTTTAATAACCCGAAAAAAATTTCAAATAAGAATCTAAATATTTCTTATACGTGGAACTGAGAAGTAATAAACAATCGTCAACCAATTAATTCTGCTGAACTAACGATGAATTAACGTTTCGGATAATAAATGGAATTGATACTATCTGCAAAATATCTTAAGGTACAGCAATATTGCGGATTCATAAACTGCATCTCGATAATCGCACGAACGATGAACTTTATACAAAAAGTCGTATACACGTTATCATCAACGTCTGTTTGATTAGATAAGACGCGTATCATGGTTGAATAAAGAAATCCAACGAAACGAAGAGCGCTAAGAATGAAATTTGTGCAGCATTACAGTTGCTTCTGCGAGGAAATCTGGATCGCTAACCTGTCCAAAAATAAGATTTTTCAATGGTCCAGGCAACACCGAAGCGTTGAAATATTTCCAAGATGAAAGGGCGATGCAATCTGCTTACATTCGGATGCATTTAATAATTTCCTCGAAATATATCTCTTCATCGAAACGGTGAAAAACTCGTAATAAAATATGAGATGAAGAGGAAAAGAATGTTGCGCCCTTCTCGGAGTTATTTCGGTAATTGGGACGTTAGGTGTCATACGTGTGCACAATCCTAACCTAGATTTCACACTTCTTGATCGCCTTCGTGGATATCCGTGTGGGCATGAAATGAACGTGTTTCGAAAGCCGTGCTGAACACGCAAAGAACAGAACCTTGCAGCGGGAATACCTTGACTAACAATAAGTGTATACTGTCACAGAGATGTTAACCCATATCTCCAGTACCATTTTCGAATCGCATAAATTTCGTCGATTCGTAAAAAGGAACACGATACGAATCCCATTTTCCTGCACATTCGAACTGTGAGTTTGAAGTTGTGTAAAATCTGCATTAGCACCATTTCTCCCCGAGCTATCTTAAAATCGAAATGAAGGAAACCGTTCAGAGAGATCGCGACGCTGCATCTGCTCTTTTTACTAATATTTCATATATCCAGTGTCGACATGTACATACTGCTCGAGAGCCAACGTCGGTCAAGAGGTCTCCGTGAAATCAAGATCGTGAGTGGAACAAATTGGTGTCAGCCTTGAATCGTAAGAATTGGAGTTATGCAATTACACGTAGACGCGGAAAACCGTCTCGAACGAGCTAGTTCGACAACTCCGACGTGTTGCATAATAATTACATATTGCGCCGATACTAGTGCATTTACACCGAATGTAGATTACGCGACATCGAATTTCCTCTCTTAATAAGCGACCGTGTGCCGCGTTAATGCGATTACAGCGGATCAGCATGATTTTCATGGACAGAAACGTGCTAAAAAATGACTGAAAAACTACGTTTCCTTTTTGTTCGCTGAATGCGACGAAGCACGTGTTATCGAGCCTGTTCGTGGAATTACGTAGGACGTTTCGAATGATTTATCGCGATCAAATAGAGTCGAGACGCGTTTATTCAATGGACCGCGACGACTAGTTAGTAACGTTAATTCTGCGTTGTATTTGCGGAAATATATTGAACTTGACGAAAAAGCTTACTAGGGGTCCATTGGTGAATTTTATTCTCAAGAGTTAACCCTGAAGACGACATAGAATATCCTTACTGTCTATCCTCTTATAATGCAGTCAACCACCTTACATGGTACCTGTGCAACACGGTTCGAGAATTGCGGGAATCCCCACTATAACGCGGCATTCTTACAACACGAATTCATTCAAACGCGGTTAAACGATTGAGGAATTCTCTGAACAACACGGCACGTTTTGTGAAAACAAGATACTACAAGTGGCTATTATTGCAGCATCCGAGGTATAAACATAATAAAACATGATTTCATTAGAATCCTCGAACTTCGTTAACGCATAAATTTGATTTTTGATTAAGGGGATAATAATTGGGTTTTTCGTTCCATTTGATTCCCTATTCGATAATTAACGTTTCACTGCTAATTTACGAGATTTTTCATTGTTATCCTACAAAACGCGTAATCGTTAAATAGCACTTACTTAATTGATTTAATCTGTCGTCATTCCTGGCGGTTTAATTCAACGAATTTAATTATCTCGGGGTAACATCATCCAGTCGCAAATAATCGGCAGTTGGAAACTTTCCTTCGCAGCGACGTTATGAAAACTCGAGAATCGTCGAGGAAAATATAAAATCCAACAAAACACGACGTAGTAGCGAAGTAACTTAAAAACGTGTTTCGCACGCATGATGCTACACGTGTCGCGTTTGTTTCGTTCGTGGAAAACTTTCGTCAGTAATCTATCGAGTTATAAACACTGAAATAATTATCAAACGTCATTATATATACCCCCGAAATCCTACCCACTTCCCAGAAAAAAATTCGATTAAGTGCTGAAAGTTTTGGGTGAAAAAAAAGACTTTCGAATCGTCTTGGAAAAATTATTTTCGGTTGCAGAGGTCAATTACAATAATTTTTGATGAATAGACCTACCTCCGAAATACTACCCCCTTTCTAGAAAAAAATTCAGTACGGGCGGAACTTTAAACGTTAAAAACTTTTCAACGAAACCTTCATCAACAAATTGGTATTTTTATTCCCCATTGAAATTTTTGCCAGGGGTGGCCGAACACCCTGTATGTATGTACAATTTGTCAGATTCTACCAATGTTGAGAAAAATAAATCTGATTACTTTTACCATGAATACTTCTATAAAGTAAGTGCATCATAATTACACTTAATTGTATAGCAATTATACAATTTTACGATTTATGTGTATTCAATGATAATCGTATGATAATTACTGGCTAAGTAGAATCTAATTTTAGTAGAATTATTCTGTAATTGTGGCTGAAAGTAATGAAATTTTTCACCCAATGGATTCCACGCTTTTCAATAGAATTACTTTAACGAAAATTCCACCGCGAATAAAATGTTCTACTTAAATGCTATCGCAAGAACTGAACGCTGCAGCTGATATTTTAGCCATTAACGTATTAAGAACAAACATTATTGTCCATTGTATTATACTATATTGATCGTCGGCTACAAGCCAGATCGAATGAGTTTGTCAACGTGAGCCTGAGAACAATGTAGGCGTCACGTTAACGCTTGCGCTATAACAACGTTGGTTTGCCAAGTACCATATTAGCGTCGCTAAATTATACACAAAATAGAACATACTTCAATTATCAGCTTGATCAATATACTGACATTGACCCCCAGCATTTAATTACTATTTTGACACGGAACAACGTAACCGCAGGCCTTCGCAAAATATTGCGTTATGTGACTAATCGATCGTGCAATAGAATACACCGCAAACACTGAAATTTTCCAACATAACGAAAACAAGATTATTGGCATTTAAACAGGATCTGATTAAACAATTATCTACTTAAAGAAGTTTATCAGCCAGAACATAGGTTTGAATACTATGACACATCAACCAGTGTCGTAACTAGAATTTGTGTCATCCGAATACACATAAAAAACTATTAAATAAAAGGATAAAACGAGGTATTCTTATACTTACCGCAAAAATAAAGGAATTGGGATATTATGTTTACTTTTGAAGTGAAAGAATTAGAATTTCTACAAAGGAGTTATGACGATATATTAATGATAAAAATATCACGATGTTAATCGTGTCTTCGCTATTGTCTAAAATTTATGAGATATACGTCCTTTTTCCAGGGCACTACTCGCTTATTGGAATCGCAATCTCATTCTATAACCTACGCCAAAGAGTAGAATGTGTAATGCAATCTATAAATAAATCTCCTGTGCCTATACAACCGCCACTCTACCGTGACTTTCTATTTTGAAATCGTAATTTTTCCCTAGTTATCCACGTTGATGGAACAGCCGATATTTCTATTCAAGGAAAATTGTCGCAAGTGACTTTTGATATCAACCAACGTGCGCAATCGCAGCGAGTCTATCTCGTTCCCTCCGCCCCCTTTCTTTCTTATGTTTCGTGCACCATGGTGGAGCAGACACATGCAGATACACGAGCATAAAGGCACATACGTACGGAAAGCTAACCACGCTGACTTCCCATTAGCGTCTATGGACGTTCCGATCTCTAAATATAACTGCTGTTTGCCGTGGCTATTTCCTACTCGAGATAAACGCGAGCCAAGGGAGTGGAAACTCGCTTCCCTTCGCTGCAATAAGTTCGAAAAGACGGGACGAACGAATTTTTTCGTTATCGCGTTAAGTGTCGACGACAGGTTCGACGGCAACTAAGATGACGACGCCATAGATCATGTATACACGACAGAGGGCTATGCGGGTTCAAAGTTTCATAACGCGAATACGCGAAATGTCATTAAAATGACATGCGGCTATGTCGAGTAAATCTGGACGACCGTAAGTAAATAAAAAAAAAGACACTTGACGCAGTGGTTCATTTTAGAAACGCGAATTTTTAAACGTTTTTATTATGCAATTAACACGCAGAAATTAGTTTCTTGTCTTTGTTAAAATCATTGGATTGAAAATTATTTATAACTCGACACGTATGTACCATAATGTTGCTTTCATGACAGTTTTGAGATATCGAATGGCTTGGTTTACTGCGTAGGTGACAGTTATTAATAAAACCAGACGTGACGCTAAATAGCTATATTCATTGCGTATTAAGATAGGGTTGATTACAGTACATTCGTAGTACGAATGAAGATGGTAAACCATCTTGTGAAAACATATCAGACGTTTCGATATTGATGTTAAGTTTGACGAAATTTTCTCTGGAAAATTTCTGAAAAGAGATCATAAAGTATACTTTCGTAAATCTTTATATAGAAACGACAAAGTACGGAAAACTTCGGATAATTAAAAGGACTTAAAATTTGGTTAACCCCTTTGCAGGCAAATAGTAAGACACAATGGGACAGTTTTTTAACAAACATATTTAACGAACTGTGATACACATACGTATTTAAAAAACCAGTTCTTCATTTGTGGCGTTGTGTTTATCGAGAATTTTTTGACTCGATTCAAAAACAGTAACAGTACGTTTTCTGGTATATCAAGACCGTCTACAAAGGGTTAAAACACAACAATTTTAATTTTATCCTGCTGATTGTAAAATGGACGTAACTGAATACATTTTTATAGAAATACCTAATCTTCCTTTTGTAAATCAAATCGTGGCCTTAAGAAAACGTTCGTAAAATGTAAAAGTAGAAATGTTTTGTACAATATACTAATATCGAAAGTTTTTATAACCTCAAATTTTTACCGAATACAGTGCAGTATATATCTATGCTGCACACTATCGGAATTCGATATACGAGTTACTAAGCGCGAGAACAGCCAGCATTGATCATACTGTTACAAATGTTGATGTTTAATCGTACCAATTAACGATAAATCAATAACCGGTAAAATGTTGCCTCTGTCAGTTACTAAACTTGTATGCACATTCTTGTAACATGGTCGAGTTTATTTATAGCCGCAAATGTACCGAGAATTAGTGATAGTTTTACGAAATCTAGACAAAAAAACATTGAATCGGAAACCGTGACTGGTTACACCGTCGCGACAGACTCCGCGTCGAGAAGAAAATCTCGTAAAAACTCACCTTCAAGCATTTCAGCTTGCCGTCCCTTGCAGCGTTGTACACCATGTTTTTAAAATCCATTTTCACATGCCACGATCCCGTGAAACACGGCGACACTGTCCGACCCTCGTGTGTTGTAGGTTCTCCAGATTCACGGTTGGCGTACCCCTTTGTCCGTAAGCACGGGCGAACGCGTTGAGTTACTAGTCAGTTCTCTCGTCGTCCTTCACCCGCAACCTCTGTATCACTATTGCGAGGACGACGACTTGTCTTGTGGAGTAGATACCAAAGACGTCCGAAAAAACGTCCGAAAGATCAACCGATACCGTTAATGTTTTTCGCTTCCCTCGAGGAACAGTTTACAGTTAGATACACGCGTATGCATGAAATACAAACACCGACCAATTCTTATCTTCGAGCGTCTTGTTTCGGTAGTTTTGCGAACACACGTCTCGCCCGGTCATCAGATGGCGATACCTGTACTTTCGGTTCGACAGTCCGTCAACAACTGAGCTCGCGTCGCCAGCTACGTGTGGGATCAATCGTGTTAGTGCCAGCTGTTCGCTGTTTCTCTCTTTCTCGCTCTTTGACGTTGCACTTTCGTAAACACGTTTTATCTTAATCGCGTCCAGAATTGCCTGCCGTCAGAGTATGCGAAATACGTGATGCTTGATTTTTCCAACAGTTTGACGGCGCTTGTTACTGTCATTAAACGTTTCCAAAGGGGCAACGGGGATTTTGTTGTCTTCGTCGTACTTGCTGCCTGCACACAGATTTGTTCATGCGTTGCATGGCGTCATATTCGTATGCGTGCCGATAGAGTGCAGCACGATACTAGCTTAAAAGAGCGTTGATAAAGAAGAGTCACTTATAGGTCGAATATTACTTGTGGCAGAAAACTATATTTTCACGATTATTATTATTATTTTTTAAAAATAAAGTCACGTATTTCTTTAAGTCGAAACGAAGACAATAAAGAAGAAATTGCTAGAATGCACTTCTGTTTTTTATAGAAGTACAGTAATACTGAACTCTCCCCCCCCCCCCCCCTTTATTAGCTGCTAAATCGAGGTTTCGCTGTAAACAAATTTTATTAATAACCGATAATATACCAACTTCAATGACCATTGATCAATAGAGTATATAACCTATATGTATACACAAAATCTATACAAAAGCAACATTTCAAGATATACATGTATATTCATTGCGAGAATAATTTCTATACGATATGCTATTTCCGCCAACGAGGGAATTAAAATCAAATTGTACACGCCACAAGTAAATTTACCAATATCCTATTTGTTTAACTATACAGTCATATTTACATACCTGAATTATAATACAACGCCTATAAACGTTCTAAAAGGTCACAAAGCCACAACGGTGACATTAAAACTTATTATCAATAAATATATTACACATGAAAATAATGAAAATTATCTAAAAAGAACGTACACGTAGGGGAAAAAAACAATACAGATCATGTTCAGCTGTTACATTACATCGATTGTTTATTTGCAACGTATCGTTTCATCCTTGATATTTTAAGTATCGCAATGTCCTTAGAATTAATAACACGATGCACACTATAATTGATATCCACCCTACTTTCACGTACACTCCGTGTTAATGTGTAAGTGAAAATAATTTTATAATAATTTAGAAACCGAAACCACTAATTTGCACATAAAAGTATGATTACCGATTCGGTGAAGTGAAAAATAAGTGAAAGGGACGAGGCTGGGGGGAATCATTAAGTCTGCGCTACATCCTCGATTTTAACGCCTCAAAACGACGTATTCGTTTCATATCGCGTGCATTTTAATTCGTCCTACATTTATGCTGGCATGTATCACGTGCATTGCTTATACCAATCTGAATACTTTCAATAGACGTGCGTTACGACTATTTACTTAACAAAGAAATTGTTCAAGGAGCTGTGAAAAGACGTTGATACCTAATCGAGATAATCGAGATGGGACCAAATTCGAAATATAATCAGTCCTAATTGCGTAACTCGCCTTATTGTGGCATACCGCGTTAGGGATTTTTGCGAAATGATCGCCTCACCTCTGTTTACGTGTTTTTAGTTCAAAAGATCAATAGTATTTTTATATGCATAGTTATGTAATCTCTGTTTTTTAATCGCAACTACAATAACTGGTGAAGCATTACGTTCGGCATTACAAAACGTATTTACATATGTGTCACATGGCAGAAGTTCATTCGTAAATACAACCGTACCAAGAATAACAGAAGTGTTTTCAAAATCTAAAGAGAGACATTTCTATCGGAATATATGACTGATTACAATCGATCGCAAAAAGACTTACCATCAAGCTCCACAGATTACCGGCCCTCGCAGCTTGAAGCATGCAAAAATTCATTTTTCTCTATCTCGATCCTACTAATCTTCCGATCCTCGTACGCACAGGTCCTTCAGATTCGCAATTTGACTATGAAAAGTAGGTATGTAGTCCTGTCGTCTGTCGTGACCAACGGTCTGTGTCACTGTCGTAAAGGACAAAAACTTGCTTTGCGATGTGAATATTATTAACGATCGAAAGAACGTGAAACCAATTAACCAATATCGTTAACATTTCATGTTACTCTCAGAAAAGGTGCTACAGTTAGATACGCGCACGTGCATGCAACACTAGCATCGACCAATTCCCATCTCCTAGCATCCTGTTTTGGTCATTTTGCGAACACATGTTCCGTACGGTCATCAGATGGCGATACCTATACCTTCGGTTTGACAGCTAGTCAACAACTGACATGCTACCAACTACGTAGAACCACAGACGAGGTATACGAATAGACACCTTATGGACTTTCGTGGTCAAATCTGACTGCCATGCCGACCTAAAAATTCGGGGGTGATTTTAACGTCCTCTTCTCATGGATGGTGGTCAGTTGAGAAACTATGCACTGAATTAGTATTGATGGAAAGGCATCTGTAGTGTGTACGTAAATACACGTATGTATATGTGAATTGAGTATGGAAGGGATTAAAATTCATTTCTAAATCTGTTGGTAATGTTGTGAGTGACACAAAAATGGTAATGGGGTTTCGAGACCCCATAAAAATGGGTCGAAAAAATACATTGGGTGAAAGGTCTACTCGTATACCTCGTCTCTGACAATATTCTAGAATCTTTGATAAATCAATGAGAATCGAAACTAACCTAGCGAAGAAGCTCTATATTTATGATGACCTATGTAAAGCGGATCGCAGCTAATTTGCTAATATTATTTAGTTTTTAATTAATAACTGCATTGCCCAGCTAAAAACGATACGATTATTAATTAAACGCTAAATAATATTACCCAGGTCTCACCACGTGGAGGTTACTGCGAATGGAGACCCACCCTAACCGATTCCCAACCACCCTCCATTAATAAAGATCTTCTGTGACCAACGATCGTTGGTCGAAAAAGAAACAAACGAAAGTGCAGTCAATGAAAGATGCACAACCAACGAAGAGAGTTGAAAGAATTTTCAAAAGAATTTGTCCTCAAATAAAAATAACCTGCCTAACAGAATGGTTAACCAAACACCTGCTTAACTATAAATCTAAATTCGTTTATTATATCAAGAAACAATTCTAAATTCGCAGCCATTAGCTCAGTGTCAACCACGAAGAATAACTTTTCTATCGTGGGTGACACCGATTACCAGGTCTCACCACGAGGAGGTTGCTGCGAGTGGAGACCCGAAGGGAGATAGATGGAATCAAAGTTCCATCGATCTCCCTTTTACATTCTTACAAGCTAGATTACTAAACTAGAGAGATAGAAGGAAGCAATGTTCCTTCGATCTTCTAGTTTAGTTGTACCAAGTAATTATTTCGTTTAAAAAGGGGTGAAGCTAAATTGTTGGAGACGCGACGCGACGCGATGCTGAACCGTGTAGCAGATCTTCGGATCGAATCAACACTACCCTTGGTAGATTGATTTCTATTTCTAGAAATCGATCTATCATTGGCAGGCGACTAGATCTTTCGGACAAACTAGACGGCCGATCACATGTTTCGTTCGACGAAACAGTGGTGACCGAAGCAAGAAACGAGATAACGAGTCGAGAGAAGCTACTTGTTAAATAATTACTTGGCAATATTGGGAGACGCATGCAATAGGGACTTAAAATTAACGTCGAAGCTCAAGTTTTCAAGTTGAAGCTAAAATTCAGACGCTAGAAGGAAACAAAGTTCCTTGGATGTTAGTTCTACCAAGCAATTATGTGGTTAAAAAGAGGGATGAAGCTAAATCGTGGGATACGCGACGCGACGCGACGCTGAACCGTGCAGCGGATCCGAGGATCGAACCTACTGCCCTTGCTAACTCGATCTCAACAAGAAAACAGAGAACTGCAACTCCGAATCGAGGTCTCCATTTCTCCAACGCAACCCGCCGGGAGCCCGAAGGACCCGACTTAGGCTGTCTGACAAAGAGAGAGTACCTGAGACAGTGTCGACTTCCGCTGGAAGGTATGCGTTTCCGCAGAATACGGAAACTCCACACCTTCCAGCGAAGTGCCGTTTTCCCTCAATCAAGCTTACCAAGGGAAGGCGATTAGATCTTTCGGACCAGATACACGGCCGATCACATGTTTCAATCGATGAAACAGCGGTGACCGAAGCTAGGAACGAGGGAACGTGAAAACGAGAAGCTACTTATTGAATAATTGCTTGGTAGGACGCGGAAATATGTAGAATAAAGAAATCTTCGACGTTAATTTTAAGATTCGCGACGAAGCTTAAATCTAATCGACTTAGAATTAAATGTCCCTCGGCGGATGTGGCGTACTCCCTCGATGTCCCTGCGAATAATCTGAAACTAAAATTGATACACATATTAGTGACATACGAAAGGAAATTTAATAACCACCATGCAAACTAGACGAAGCGATGGAATAATTTGTCGTGCTGATGTACCTAAAAGTGAGAATCTATAAGATTCTCGATGCTAGACCTACCTAAGGAAATGTACAAAATTTACACATGTTACGAACAAAGTATTCTACCTATACTTGCGTAACGAGAGTATAATGTTGAAGTAAAATACCAAACGATCGCAAAAATTATCTCAAGAATCATACAAATTTCAACGACGAACAGAAACAAAGATTGAAAATCCAACGCAGAATTGAAAATCCAACGATGAAATCAAAGAATGAAAATACCCAAGAATTAAACAAAATATCTTAGCGAAATAGAACAAGAATAGAAATCTCATTCTAATTAGTGACATCGAAATTCATAAAATAATATACAAACAAAATACATAAAATAATATGCAAACAAAAATGGTACATGATCCAACACAATTATGCCAATTCAAAAAATAAGGCAGAAGTAGAAATAGAGGAGAAAAACATAATAACCAAATAAAACCGGGCAGTAAAACAACATTGAATTATGACCAAACAAATAAAATAAACTGGTCAGTTTTGTGATAATAATATAAATAAGTAAAGTGGGCTTACTACTTGTTGAGCATTAGTTACCATTACCAAGGGAGCACCAAAAGTCCAGCTGTAACATAAGAAACGATTCGTAATTTAGCAAGAGCGTTGAAGAGTTCCATAACGTTCAATTAATATCAAACGACAAAATAGAAGTGGGGAGAGCAATTTTAAATAGTTCTTACCAGTGGTCATCACGGTCCGGCACTGGTCAGTAGTGGTCAGTAGTCGGATCTGCACTGGTCAGCACTGGTCAGTAGTGGTCAGTTCTGGTCAGCTCTGGTCAGTCCTGGTCAGTCCTGGTCAGTCCTGGTCAGTCCTGGTCCCCAGTGGTCACCGCTCCACGAATGGCCTGACTTAGGCCCGCGAGACCCGATCCCCCTGGATGCTCCAGGGGTACTGAAGAATTTGTCCAGCGGTAGTCTTCGAGTGGGGAAGTCGAAGAGTGGGGAGACAGTGTCAACGTGAAGAGTTAAGAACCGCTTGGTCTAGAGAACACTATTTCGATTGGTCCCACCTCTTGACCATTTCTGGATCTTCACTGGACCGCTGACCTTGATGTCAACCTCACTGTTGACCACCAGTGACCATAAGCTAGTCATTGTTAATCATCGACCCATTAAAAGTTCGAACAATTGCCATACCGAGCGAAAAATTCGGA
The DNA here is from genome assembly GCF_051014445.1 of Colletes latitarsis. Lineage (NCBI taxonomy): Eukaryota > Metazoa > Arthropoda > Insecta > Hymenoptera > Colletidae > Colletes > Colletes latitarsis. Next base: position 49,507,403 of record NC_135134.1, read on the forward strand.
GGTGAATTTAGCGTCCTCGTCAGTTGAGAAACTATTCACTGAATTACTATTGATGGGCAGCAGTTGTAACATGTGCATACATACATGCGAATTGACTATGGGGAAGGGATTGAAATTCATTTCTAAATCTGTTGGTAATGTTGCGAGTGACACGAAAATGGTAATGACGCTTTAGAGTCTCAGAAAAATGGGCCGAAAAAATACATGGGGTGAAAGGTCTACTCCTATACCTCGTCTGTGGTAGAACGAATTACGTTACTGTGACTGTTCGCTCATTCTTGCACTCTTTGTCGTGTTTTTTTTATGTCGTGCTTTTTAAATCTTACTTCGCTGTAATCGTGTTTAAAATTACTTACTAGATTCTAGCCGATGTATCACGTAATACTTCATTTTTCAGCTATTTCTCAGCATTTCTCATTATCGTTATTTATTTTTAAATGTACACATACCTGCAGTTTATTTAAGAATTGAGATTATCGTCTGCATAGTATTGCGACGACTTTGATCGGTCACCAATAGAGTGCAGCACGATTCGAGTTTGAGAGAGGGTTAATATAAATTAATGTATCGAGTCCACTTATTAATCGTAAACTGCTTATAGCAGATCAAGTAATACAATATTAATCAAATTTGTAAGGCACTTGTTAATCGTATATTTTTAAAACTGATGGCAACGTGCACTCCAAATACTTGTCCTATTTTAATTTACAGGACGTATTTGTCAATGTGTAGTGTAATATTTCTTATCACGAGATTTCGCGATTGAAACCATTAATTTATACATGTTAAAGTGCGATTCACGACCGCTCGAGTAAGAGAAGAAGAGTGAAACAGGAGAGCTCGGGGAGTCATTAAGTCGGCTCTTCACCCTCAATTTTAACGCCTCGAAATGACGCACTCGTTCCGCATCAAGTGCGTTTTAGCTCGTCTTACATTTTTGCCGATATCACGTGCATTACTTTATTTTAGTCTCGGTAATTTCGACGAGCTTGCGTCAGTAGCGACTGTACTGCCTTGCCATTAGTTTGTTGTCCCTCACGGAAGACTGCCATCGAAGTTGGGCAATATTTTTCCCCGATAATAGACAACCAATAGAATTCACATATTCAAATAGTTTCAGGTCTTGCACTATTCTTTTATAGGTTCTGCGGACAATAAATAAAGTATAGCGTGTCCTCTAATAAATGTCGTCCAAAGTGCACAGTTCCTAACAGGATTTCTCTTCGTAATATTTTACGTACATAGTGCACGGTACTACTAAAAATAATTGCTTCTTCGTACAGAATTTTATATATGGAGTTTAACCCACGTGTAATGGCAAACAATGAACTTTACAAAGCGTCGTTTGTCGAAGAACATAAGTTATTTCAACGAAAAAATAACAAACGTGTCAACGACTCTGTAGTTTATTTACGAGACACGTTCGGGGATTGAATCTCCGACTTCTAATCATGTTCGTAGTAAAATTCATGCATTGTGAATATGCAAAAAACGTACAAATGTTCCCGATATAGACTATATTAACTCGAACAACGACACCAAACGTTTCCCAATTATCGAAATGGAGAGAAGCTAAACGAGAAGGCGGCAGTGTTTCGTCTTGTTGTCCTTCTTTCCTTTCCCGGAGTCTGTTCGTAGAAGGAAAGGATAGGTCGGTGTAAAAATGAATACAGAAAAGGGCGCGTGGGTGGAGGATGGGTCAGAGGCAGAATGAGATGGCTGATAGATGGAAAATGTATTGTGAACGTGTGAGCGTGTGTACACGTAAAAGAAACAGCCGAAAAAAAGTGCACACAATGCAACCGGGCGCTGTCGCACCGAGTTTCGGCAAAGGAATGAAAAACAGAGTCACCGAACCTTCCTAAGAAGGAACAGCATTTTCGGTTAGGAGAAGACTTGGAAGAATAAGGGAACAATCGAATAATTCCATAAAAAAGGGACGTATGTTATAAATGTTCGAACTTTACATTATCTTGAAATTGTGATACGATATGATTTGTAATTAATGAATCACTTTATCCTCGGTGAATTATATTTGGATCGAATTCAACATAGTAGATTGATTATTTGAGTAATCACTAATGCGACAATTAGTTCCATTAAGCCCGTTTATCGAATTTAATGTGGGACAATGACGTTTCTTAATTTTGCATTTTCCACCGTGCAATGACATTTAATGTAATGGGATTCCTCGTAAAAGACGTTTATTCTTAAACTTCATTGTCTCGTAACTTAACGGAAACCTACTCTGTGATTTCCTTTGAAGGCAGACTTCGTTGCATTCTTCGCAACGACCTGCGATGAGATAAAAATGAAGAATTGGAAAGAACGCGGGTACGGAGCAAAGAACCGAAGGTTATTTGAAAAGCATAAATTTCTTGCACCGGCAAGAGGGAACCTCTTGAATTGTATATTCTAATTATACACGTGCATTTCGAGTACAAAGTTACATTGTCAGCCGCCATGCACACCCTTTTCGCGTAATTGGTGCTTGCAAGAAATCTTAAAATATGGAGCGACGGTAAATCTGTTAAAGGCGGAAATAACGAGACGAGTTAAACGCGCGCCATAAACGCGTTTCCTCTAAACTACTCCAGCTGGCTACGGCTCGATCGAATAGAAGTTTTGCTTTCATAAACAGGTATCATAAACATAGTTGAAATGTGGCTAAACGAATTGCCGTGTCAAACTAATCGAAGAATCGGTTATACACCGGTTTCAAAGAAACTTGTTTATACTACTAAAAAAATATGCACACGCGGTTTGACGAGCGTCGGTGGAACGCAGTTAGGCGCACAAGCTGATTGACGATGACATCAGCGCGTTTGTGGTAGTACGGGCAATTGTTTTTAAGCCAGTGTGCATATTCTTTTACTAAATAAAACTATTTGTTCGTGATTAATACTCCATAAATTCTCGTGTTTTTAAATCTCGAAAATCCAAGACGTCGTGGAAACCAATTATCGGCTGCATACAAGTCTTAACACTTATCGTAGTAATTGAAGAGAACTGTAACGTTGTTACGTCGATAATCCGTGTAAACAAGGCTGGACAAAGAAATCTTTCTGCCGCGGAATTACCATACGTAAATAGAGCGAACGTCGTCGTATCGTGAAAATACGGCATCGCGAACGTTTCAAACGCTCGAGATAAGACCGTCCTATCCCATTAACCAGTTCCTTTTTTATCTTTGACGAGACGTAACCCGGGAACTAGTCGTTCCGTTGGAAGAATGATTATCCGGACGGTTCGCGTGTTTTACAGGTTTTCAGGGGGTTCGTGTTCGCTAGGGTGGTGCAAGTTAGATATATAGTCGTTTTACGACCGCGGCAGTAGATGATTCCACCGAGGTATACTTCAAGAATGGTAGTACCCTTTAGGGAAGCAACTTAACTCGCGTCATGCCGACGAGCCTTCCAGCAAATACAGAGTATTACATTTAAAACATTCTAAAGACACGGTTCATTGTTTAACCCTCGCATCGAGGCAACATCGCCTTACCCCGTCCGTTCCCTATTGATACGTCGTTGCGTGCACCTTTGTGTATCGCAGAAAAGACGCATCGATTTCGTTGCCAACAACTTCCAACCGTAATACTTACCTTATTTGCTCCAATTACTAGGAAAATTATTAAGGACCGAACGACGATCCGTCGGTGGTTCGTTATTAGTCACGCGATAAGAAGCGAGTAATTTCGCGTGCGTACGCAAAAGACGTTTAAACACTCCGTTATTTTCCCTGTCGCGTGATTTATGACGAAATTATGCAGATACATCCGAGCGAACGATAGTTCGGGCGCGGACGGAGCCAGCCTTTGGCGTAGCTATTTTAAATAAACGATTCATCACAGGCCCCCGGGGGCAATTATAACGGGGGAAAGTCGTCGAGCGGTATCGCAATTTCGCTGACCGGGTCGCGGTTAAATGAAATCGTAAAGGACAACATCTTATGATTTCGAGTAACACACAACTTCCGGTTTCGTCTACGCCCCGGCCGCAGGAAATTGTACGAATATATCAGCTAAAGGTTTCCAATTGCATTTATGGCTCTCTCTGTCTCGCTTCGTTCGTCGCGCGCGCGCTACTTTGTGTATACAACGACAAATAGCGTTTCGTTTCTGTGCAAGTCGTTTCTTTGCAACCTCATTGCACGTTGCGCCAGTGTGGGTGACCGCCGGGGCTACGTAAATATGGTTATACGACGTTGTACGTTGATAATGAACGCGCGCGTGTTCGTGCAAAAGTGTAGTGGGCTGCGGCTTGTGGTAAGGGCTCGGAAGAGGGATCGAGAACCGAAGCACAATGCGCCAAGAGAGAGACACCGAATACGTACATTTGCGTTTTACTCGGTGCCCAGCACGCGTAACACACTCCTGCATATTTCTGCGACGACGACACTGACAGCCGAATAGGAATAAGCAAATGAGCGTACATCGTGTCGTCTTCGTGCCGGGTTTGTTCAACAGATCCCAAAGAAACGAGCCGGTGTGGCGAACTGAAGAGCACACGCAGACGTTGTTGACAATTACGTCAAGCAATAATTCTCGTGCTATCGTTTGCTCCGAATTTAAATTTATCCCTGGAAGAGATCGATAATTAATTTTCGCGCATCGTGGGCCCTACGATGTTCTTTGTAAAGTATTCGTTGAAATAAAAGAACCAAATCGAGGAATTCGTAGTAAAATATTGCGTTGAGAGCATGTGACGATCTAATAGCGTTTAATGGACGAGCCACGCGTTGGAATGATCAAACGAACCGTCGGAATAATAATCGTTTATCGATTTTAATTGAATAAGTTTGAACTCTGAAATAACGGGGAACGAAGTCAGATAAAAGAAAATCGAAGTGACGTCGAAGTTTTCTTTCCTTAATCCATCCTTTCAGACCGCTTTGTCAGTCTTCCCTTCGTAGCTGCCCGTCCGCGTTTCAATGTGGACTAGAATGAAATCCTTCGGTACTGCGGAGGGTGCGCCCTGTACTTTGCAAACTAGTTTTATGATATCCCACCGACACCTACCATGCTAATCCGCCCACAAACTTTACTTTGGTTGTTTACTCGCCTCCTGGTCCCGGCGCCCCGTCACCGCGGCTCTCGCCGCTTTATAACTGCTATCGGGGATATAACATAATTTTCCTTCTCGAAGTACGCCAATCGATACAATAATAAATGCAGCAGATTCCAAAGAGCGAAGTAACAGCAATTTCACTCGGCGTTTAATCACGCGATATTTCATTTATCCGCCGCGTATTACCGAGGCTAAATGTTTTACGCTTATTGCATTCTTGAAATTGATGCGTCAATAAACAGAATAATGCTCGGAACAGAGGCGCGCTAAATGCATTTCCATATTGTCATTGATGCGTTACCATTACGGCTGTCCCGGTAACAAAAATGTGTTACATCGTTTTGCGTCAACCTCCCGACCCTACCACCCGCACCACCGGATAATTCGGGACGATTGTACGTTTTGTCTACGATCCACTTTGTATATCGCACGACGAAAGAGGTATACGGGTATATTGGAATTTCAGAAAGCCGTGTCGCAGGTAGACAGCCTGATTTAGAACATCCCCAGTTGGCGGGCGTTTAACCGAATCGAGGATTCATCTCCTCGCGCTCTCAAAGCGCAGCAGACACGATGTATGAGCAGTGTGTAATATGATGAGCACATGCACGCGTGCAAACACGCCTGGAATATCACCTACACCATTGAGCTGCTTGCACCCACGTAGAGGTCTCTCCTTACATTGCCGGTTGACTCGTGTTGTCCAGCTCTAGCACTTTGACTCGTTCTGTCTTTGTCCTTTGCACGGTTACCGAACACTTCATGCACGCGACACACAAGCAGCGTTCGGCACTTGGTTCCGGTACTCCTCCTTCTACGCCTCGTTGCTGCCTAAGCGTGAGAAGGACGCGAGCTGGGAGGCGGTCTTTGTTGTTCTGCGAGCGAACGAGGAACGGAGACGAGAGCATCGCGGGATACGCGGTCGAAAGAGAGACGACGAGCGAAAGAGAGGCTCGAAGAAGACGAACAGAGACGGGAACGAGGGACATATGTACGACAGAGAATGAGCGCGAGCGAAACAACGATAGCGATGATGCGGTGCACCTGTAAGACAGAGCCGAAAAGTTCAGAGACGAGCGAATAAGCGAGACGAACGACGAGAAGAGGTGGAAGATCAAGAAACACCAAAGTACGAGGGAGATCGCGCGATATGTCGCATCTACAGCACGAGCGTGAAGGAGATACCACTAGGAGGATGTAACGCCGAGTGTGAGAGACGTCCAAAAGCAGGGGTGTCGATAAAGATTTTTTTAAACCGAGATGGCTACGTTTCGTTGGAAATACTAACAGAGTCATTGATCGTTACGCGCGAGATTTTGAAACATTTTAAAGAACGCGCGTCTCGGACTCGTCTAGTATATTTACGATAAAATATAAACACGTGGTTGGGATTGTTAGGAAATAAAACACCTTTATTTTTCGCGCGTAATGTGCAACGAATGTTGTTTCCGCTCTTTTGTACCGGTAGGGAGAACTTGTGACAAAACTTAATTAAAAACTTGAACCGGAGCGCAGGACGCCGGCAGCATAACGTTGGTAAGTTAAATAGCTATTAAAATTTCCGATAGGAAACCGCATCGAGTCGGTTCTCGTGGGTCTTTAAGCAAAGACGAATTCAGGATCGATAGATATCTTTTGACGAGGAAAACTTGTAATTTCATAGACATTACGAAATTAGCCATTATTGGTTTCTCCGTGATATAAGGAAACAACGAATCGCCCCTGTCGGTCGACGCCCTTGACTCGACGTACTGAGAAACGAGTCGAAGAAGGACGGAGCGCGAAAGAAGAGAGACGTGCAACCCGTTCCCTGTGTACATTCGTGTCCTCTTATTGGTGTGTCGGTGTCGTCGCCGCTGTGGATGGTGTTAGTAGCCGCTCATTGGTGTTCGCCGCGGCGGCAAGCGGCGTTCACACGTTTCCCGTCATCCACTTCGGTACCCGGCTCGCAGTAGAGCGTCGTTCGTTGTACGGTGCGGTTGTGGCGTTCGCGATCCGTCTCGATGCTTCGTACGTTCGATGTATGTGTGTGACCGTGCACGCGTTTTCTTTTTTCCTTTACACTGTATATATATAAAGTGTTTGTGATAGTGCGAAAGGATCGTCGTTTTGTGTTCGGTTTCTTTCTCGCAGTGCCAAAGGTGGATTAAAGACGTTCCCCGTGAAACAGAAGGAAAAAAAGTATCGTGGACAAGGTATTATTTACTATCAGTTCCGTTTTTTTTTTTTTTTTTTTTTTTTTTTAATTTTTTTTATTAACGATTCCTGTACCCGCGATCCGCCGACACGAGAAATTGTCGTTTGCCGCGCCGTTTAACGTATTCGCGATACATTTTTGTGCAAACGCAAATCCCTTGTCATTAATTCCCGTTCGCGTAGCACGGCAATTGTCGGGAACCACGGTAACGAAGAAGCGGTATAGGTATTTGTTTAACGACCCACGGGATAAATTCCTTTATAATAGCCGAAGCGATACGCGTAAGAAAACAACACCGCTGATTGGAGTAACCCGAAGGGTAATATTTTGTCCATCGGTCGTCAGGAAAACGTGCCTTCGTGTTGCGAAAACAGTGTCGTTAATTATCCGTGACGTTTATATACGTTGTTACATGGTGGAAGAGTAACTGGTCGTTTTCGCGAACTTACCGGCAATACCGTATCGCGTAATATTAACCTTGATAATTGCTTTCAGCGGGTTTGCTCTGTTCGTTGCCAACTCGAGTGGCGGTAATTATAGAAACACTAGCAGATTTCAATGAGTTTTAACGATACTCTGAAAAGTTACGTATTCGGATTAAGATAATTCCGGGCGTGTTGCACGGGTTAAATCGAACTTTAATCGGCCTGATGACTTAGTCGATAAGACGATTTCTGACCGGAAGGTTGCTATAAATATTTAAACGGTGTTATTAGGAGAGTTTGAAAGAACTCGATGACGAGCTTCGCTCTTTCTCAGTTTATTAAGCGATACCACTGGCAGCACCTTCGACGCGACACAGCTGCGTGGTAAATTACTGGAAAGGGACACGGCGGTAGCGGGAATGGGAGTTGGGTACGAGTCGAGGGTAATCGCGAATCAGCGTACATGCCTCATTAAATCATCGAGACAATCGACACGTTTTACTCGCCACTTTCTTCGTCGGTCGGCTTCTTAGAACTTGTACAATGAACGTATGTATTTCGTTTCTTTTTTTTTTCTTTTTCTTCTTCTCCCCGTGGTGTTTCATTTCCGTGGTATGACCGGCCCGCTTAAACGCGTATAATTAACCCCGCATTCTGAACTGGTTAACACGAGAAAACGATACAGTTTATTTGATATTCCAGCGACGCGTGACTCTACACGTTCAAATGTTTAAATATTCAAATAGGTACGATATAGGTCGGTCGTTCGACCTTCGCATAAATCAACGATGGTCTTGATATCGATGGCTTTATAACCACCCTGTGATATAGTGGAATAGTTCGAACGATATCGTTGTCATTATCGCTCGGTCATCGCAGTTTTACTCCTGAATGTTAATTAACTGGATAAAATGTCAGCGTTTATCGTATGACACGCGCTCCGCGAACCGATATTACGAAGTCGTAAGCTACACGTCGTTCTGTTCCCGTCGATGAACCGTAATTTCGTTAATGCTCGTTGGTGTGGGAAATCCTTTAAAGTCGGGGCGCAGCGCGCGTCGGTACTTGACCGTGTCGCGATAACGATCGCCAGCGAAAGAAATCACGGAGATCGCGTGGTTAAGGATCTTAACGGCGATTACGCGAGATTCGTGATAACTTCCTTCGTGACTTGCTGGTGTTGCGCTGCTACCCTTCCCCGAACCGGACGTATAGGTGACTTTAAACAGCTGCCGCCTGTATGCGTGTTTATTTTCCTTTCCACGAATTTCAACTGTACATTCATACCACCCATTTTGTATTGTGTCACTTAACCTTTCCCAGCGATTATCGCCCACAATTCTCGATTACGCATTAGTCAACACGGTTATTGTAGACAAAACACGTTTGCAACGAACGTAGAAAGATTTTGTTTCTATCGATATAGAATACGATCTAGAAGTACGTTTCGTGGAACAGTGACCAAATCACGGAATAGATTCAATAGAAAATTAAATTTGATATATTCCAAAACCAGACATCTCTTCAGCCAAAAATTATATCGTTGAATAGTCATGTTTTTTTTAATCGAAATTTATTTTCTAAAAATTACTTTTATCGTTATTATTTTGTCTGTCTGTTGTTGTTGCCGCGTCGAAATTTTGATCTGTCCGTTGTCGATCGAGCGTTTATAAACTCTATCGATAAATTTTTCGTCGCGTATGAGCTATATGTATTATGTATCGATACAGGGAACAGGCGATAAAGGCGTCGCGCGTTAAACTGCTGAAAGTTTTCATCGCCTCGTCGCGTTCGTTTATTGCAAATTGATGGAAATGACTGTTCGAATTTGACTGCGAGTTTTTCACGTACGCCCGCTCCATTATACATCGCCTGTGAAATATATTATCCGCGGGGAATGGACTGTTAACGGAGTTACATGACTCCATTTTCATGTTACACGAAACATCATCGGGCGTTACAAAGAGCCTGTAATGACACGCATACCTGCGTCCAATCGTGCCGATCGCGGCGAGCAAACGGTAATAACAACGACAACATTTTTCGATCGAAGTGCAGTTTCTCTACGTTTCACTTCGGAGACCATTGTGTTCGGGTTACTTCAAGCCTATAATTTTCGTAACGTTTAACCCTATTCTTACGAGCCAACTTTTGTTATTTGTTTTGTTCGCTAAGTTTATGGGTTTCGTTATTCGTGTTCCATAAATGCGTTTAATTAGATAGAATCGTGGTATAACATATTTAATAATAATAATAATAATAAAGAGCAACACGTATACTCCGAAATCATAATGTAGTAGTTTACGTCAGTAAAGAAGCTCGGTGGAATTAGGGTTAAATGCTTTAGTTTTGAATTCGAACGTGCCTGCAGTTAGCAAAGTTTTAGCTGATTATCTGTAACAAACGGGATTCCTGCATTCTGCGATTCCCGCTTATAGAGTCGGTTTGTTACTTGAGAATTACCCAGGGATGACGCGAATCAACTATAACTATAGCAATGCTATTAGTAACTTGTATATCAGTGCACGATTATTTATTTTGACACGGTGTCTCCCACGCCAGTTTTAAAACTTGGAAGCGTTAAATAGTTCAAAGACAATTATTAGGGTGTAAACGTTTTAACAAAACGTTGCGAGTTTGAAGCACCGATCATCGGCGACCACTATGGCAGTCAACGTGTTAAAATTCAATTACTGTTAGGCTGTTAAACCATTCGTTACGTAAGTTGCTCTTGATCGATTCGATCGGTGAACTGCAGTCCACCGTTTGTTCAATCGACACATATTAGAAAGCATAATGACTGTTTGGCGTGATTGGACGGTAAAATTATAGGAGGAAAATATTCTTGAAAATCATAAACTTGTTTTCCCTTCAACGTTTCGATCTTTTATTAATTACATTTATAATTCAATATACAAAAATTGTGTACCTTTCGATTGCTTTGCATCACTAGTTACATTAATATTTTACGTTGCATAAATATATTATATCGCAGTTCCCGCGTTCGTAAATATAAATAATTTTTGTTTTGACTGTGACGTTATTAAATTGAAATACTGTTTATTAATACATTTGGTTAATTTTGTTTTTCCATTGTTTGGACAAGCTCATTTCAAAACCAACGTGTCGTTAAATATCGGTATATCAAATTTATCGTTTATTTATATTTCGCTTGTTACTATTGCCATTGTGTTTAATCGTTTTGCGCGCATTTTCATTTAGCCGATAGTTTAACTTCTTCGGATGTGGGATTTAAAAAATCAGCACGAGCCGCGTGCGGAAATCCTGCAAGCATTCGTGTTACGTGTATTCTCCGAACACTCATAAACGTTCGTCGCGCATAGCGTATGGCTTAACTGACAATTATAAGCGTTCACGGTATCCAGAGATAAAACTTTGGCATATTTAATTTGAGATAAAATAGTGAATATTAATTTTAAATAATGAATTAATTAAAACGTTCTATTATTTTTCTAATAAACGCATGATTATTTCAAATAACAGTCTGTAAGGTAATATATTATTTCAACGATCATTTTGAAATGCTTTGTTTCAATAATGCTCAAGTCTGCTAAAGAATTAACGTGAAAGTCAAAGAGAGTTTACTACGTGGAACTTTAGAAAGACGGGAATCATAAGCCGACACTTTAAAGACTATGAGGGGACTTCAGAGCCAACCAACGTTATCCATAATTACCCCCAGAGAACGATCTTTAAAAACAAATATTTTATGAGTAACGGTAGTTAGTTTTGTGCATTAGAAAAGAAATAATAGTAACAAAGAAGATCGTACTAATATTTTTAGTAAATTTTATTTGACGAGAATCAATGACTTTCTAATGCAATATTTTGGAGTATGAAATAACGTCGTATTTGATTATTGCGGTACGACAGTGAAACGAGTAGCGTTAATATGACTGCAAAATAATCATGTCTGGCCTAAGAATTCAACGCAGTTTCCGTACATGACGTGTTCCGCACATGCAATTAGTGTTGCGTTCATTTTACACGAGGGTGCGAACGCACTTTCTTCCCGTCTCTTTTCATCTCATTTTTTTCGTTCTTTGTCGTCCGTTAGAAACACGCCTCAAAGATTAGGATAAATGCCCTCGGAACGGCGTCGGAGCGTAGTTTACGCGGCTCATAAATCGAACGATAAATTGATCGGCCGGATTCGTAAAGCCGCGTCCACACGCAACGAGGGCAAATAAATTATTTAAAAATCAATATGCAGCACGTCGGTGAGGTTTCGGACGGCTTTATGGAAATCGAAAATGAAAGCCTCGCTTTTGTAAGCCTGAAATAAGCTTACAGTTATTTTCGCGTCGTATTTTCCGCATCGAAATTTGATAAACGATATTTTATTATTGAAATTCGTTAAGAATCGTGATATTACGTATCCTTTGCATATTAATCGTCGGATAATTGAAACTTTTGTATTACCATATTGCAACGTGTAAATTTTATGGTCGATGCGTGCACGGAAATATATTATTTCTGTCAACTTCTAATAACAAATAGTTTGAATCTAGAATCGTGTCTGGTGTTTAATTCTTAATTGGAAGGGAGAAACGTTATAGAACTGGTAGAGTGGGATTTGTTTGATTTCAATCAAGAATCGCAAACGGAACGTTAAATGAATCTGTTATGAAATTGTAAAATCGGTATAAAAATTGTCAGTAAATAATACATTGAACGTACCATTGAAATGCTAGAAATACTCGAACAGTCTGTTGTTAGTTAAAGTACCCTCGAACGGCTTCAATGCATTTGTGCCAACAAATAATAAGCTATTTAATCCTTGATGCAAAGAGCTGTTTGTTTTTAGATTCAATGAACTCCTCAAATGTTTTGTCCATGCGTTTTCAGTTAATCGGTCCCTTTTCTACAAAGTCGTATTATTATAATTCCTCGAGCAATAATTTTGGTCAGCTCCGAACCTAATGTTTTAATGGAACGCAAACATTTATTGCGAACTGGCAAGAATTTCAAGAGGAACTTGTTAGTTTTGGCGACTGGATGTTTTTCCGCTTAATTGAAAATTCGACAACGGACAGAAAATAATGCGGGCGGAGTTTGACTCTGTGATGAGGGAGACTGCTATAATCAATCAGATAGGACGTTTAAAGAGAACTGTAGTGTGAGTTGCGTGCGGCCTCACCCTACCAATTGAGGGTAAAACCCAGCTCGCGCGATAGCTGTCAATTCTTTGGACAGCAATTTAATTCTGACGAGAGAACGCTGGTTCTCGCGAGAAGAACACCGCTACGCGAAGCCCCACGCTGAAAACACGGCGGGCAAGTTTACGAAACACCTTGGTTCTGTTCGATGTCCATATAACGAGTGGTGTCGTGTTATAATTACAGCCGGCGAGAGGATCCCGATGCTGAACGGCGAGGGACGACTGCTGGCGTTTCTCCAAGATCCTGAGAATGTCACCGCAGAGATCAGCCCAGGGAACGGATCATGAAGTGACCGTGCACAAAGGACACTCTGGACACGTGTGATTCTTTGCGAAGTATTTAGCCACAATTAAGATGTACCCCGCGCCGGCGAGACACCCAGCCGCTGCCGTAAGTGCCTCTAAATATACTAAACATTCGCGAAAGGTTGTACCAAAAGCGATCCTCAAGCTCATGGCACAGTTTGAGAAAAGATTTGTAAACATTCTGAACTCGTAGCACGGTTTGGAGAGAAGTGAATAATTATCATGATAGGAATTCAATAATAAATTGCTAGCAAAGTATAGAAAAAAATAAATGAAGAGATTTGAAAAAGTTTCAACCTGTAAGAAGAAATGTATCTGTGAGGCAGGGGGATCGTTGCGCGATTGCGTCGAATAAACGCGAAGAATGATTGCCATCATTTCGTTGTAGTTATCCGGAGATTACTGTTATTTGCGGATCCGTGTTTACGAAACGTGGTTTGTTTTGATGGATAATATATGGCTCTAGTTTGGCACAGTTTTTTTTTTTTTTTTAAACACAGCGTAGACGATGATTTCTTTTCGCCCCTCGTCGTTGAACTTTCTTGATTGCGCGCCGAGCGAAACAGTCGGATCTCGGTGTTGCGGTAAAAATTACGACGGGTAAGTGCATTACTCGGCGCAACTCGAGACACCGCGAACTTACCTAATTTTTATCGTGTCCGGCGTAGTTTCAACGCGTACGGGGAAACTGTTAATTTTTGTAATTTTCCTTCCGCGGGTAATTTTTATGACTTACGTTCCACCGTGAGGCATGAATTATAAGGAAAAAGTGTTCGCGCGAGACGCAACATCGTCGACTCCCGGCCCTGGGATAAATATTATCGCAAGAGGAAAAAAACCTTCGAAAACCACGGATAAACAGTTTTTTTTAGCGGTACATCTGTGAAATTACGAATCGTTCGATTGTTTTTGCGAGATTGATTATTTTTTTTCGATTAGAATTCGCAACGGGAAGCACGAAGCAGCTCAAATTTGAATATGGATTTTAAACAAATTAAGAACCACTGGATCGAGAAGTTCTTTTTGATCTAGAAACGGCTGCTTTGAGATTGTTATGAGATTTAGTTGTTTCTATGATTTCTGAAATGTTGACGCCACGACGAAGAGGCAAATAGGAGCAACCATTTACACTGCTAGAGAATAAAAAGCGCTCGTGCTAGCGAGCTTTCAACTTTTCTTTTCAAGGTAGTTACCCCGTCAGTTGCCCCAACACCATCGCGGCGGCCCACATTATCTCTCTCTCTCTCTCTCCCTGTTCCTCAGCCCACTTATAGGGTGCGTTCAATTTTAATTCGCCGCTTTGTTCATTGTTCGAACCGCTTTAAAAGCGAACTATCAAGCGTTCGTGAAACATTTGCGAAAAAGTTTATCGCCGACTTTTCTCTGTCGTTTCAATTTACATTGCGGTTCGTAATGTTGCTCCCTTGTCTCGATGCGTTGAGCACAATGTGCAACGACTCGTTTCTAACTCTTTAACTGCGATCGTAAGAGTTTTTCCGCGTAAACACGGTCTTGCTGTCTCCGGAACCGCTTTGGGAAAATGTCTTTAAAACGAACACGATACTTCGACGATTTTTAAAAAATATATTTTCTTTGCATCGCTACGCAACAGGCCTCCAATTATTAATAAATTTATACGGGGTCAAGGTGCTTTAACCGATCCACGAAATGCACCCCATAATAGCTAAATCTAGCCATTGTTTTACTTTCCCAGCTGTTATTGACAGTGGCCATTTCCACTATTCGGTACGGTGTCGCATCAATGCCTTTACATTTTTGAAAAAACTTTGATAAAGAGGTTGGATAGGTATTGACATATTTTGTATGCGCGTACGTTGGTGTCTATTTTACATCTCGAGAGTTATCAGAAAATTTGGGACGTCGATGCCATTAAAATGTCGGAAAAAAGAATTAATCTGTCTTTTATTTCGTTTTTCGACTATCAAATACGAATAAATTTGATATGTTCTCTAATAATACCGGTTCTACAATAACATGCCTTTTTTTTTTATTTACTGGTATGTAGTCGATCTTTTAATACCCCTTCGGACAAAGGACGCATTTGATTCGAATAGCTTTTGTTGCCGTTTTACCCGAGGCTGGCTGAACGAGCTTCGCCGTGTATATTAGTAATACTAATAATAATATAATGATGGGGGAGGGTACAGAGATCTCCCTCCACTGATTAAAAAAATTGTTCGAATTTTGGTCACTTAAAGCTTCTTCGTACTCCCACTTCCATTTGTAATTTTGTGTTTTCGAATTCACGAAGACTCGAATTATTTTCGAGACCTTTCGTCCTGTATATTTTCAACTGAATAATAATAATAATAATAGCAAAGACCATGCGCGAACGCGCGTGGGCTTTCGTATTTTTCTCGGTTGCACGGTTAAAAAGCTAAAACCGCGAAAGGGCAAACCAAACGGCGGTTGCGAACCTCACGGAAGAAAGCGTCGGCACGGAGTAATATAATTGCGGGGTCATCGTAGAAAAAGCGTTCTCCTTTATACGGTTTACTCGGCCGCCTTTTAGATTCTCATTTTCTTACTGCAAATAATTCCGCCATTCAAAGAATGCTTTGCCCCGGCGCCCTCTTTCTCTCTCGCTTGTTTTTTCTTTTTCTTTTTTTTTTTTACTTTTCCACCGCCGTTATAATTTCACGCGTCACATAAGCTCAAAGTCCTTTACGCGAAACGAGACCACGGGGGAATTCGTTGACACAGGAGAGGAGGCCTCTAGAAATTGTACAGATTATTTATATAGAGAGAGAGAGACGAACGAGTCAACGTACAACAATTGCGAGTTCGCAGAAGCGGCCAGTGACGATATCTGCTCGCACTCGTCGAGTTGTTTGCTTATTGGCGCTAATGTGGCGCCGTTCAAGGGGCATAAAGTGGTTCAATAATTTCTACACGAGGATTCTTAAAGCGTAAAACCGTTCTTGTAATAATACCCGGTAGGTTCCGCTCTATTCACAGACGACGAACATGCGCGCGTCATTATCGAACATCGTAAACGATTGGATATTAACGAAGGAAATTAACTCCCGACGTGCACGGTTTTGATTTGAACGCTAGTATCTGCTAGTTTCGGTAGAATCGTGTTAATTATGTATCGTAATAATTTGGGTTTTGACGATCTCCACGCCAGCGTTGATAACAGTTAACTATGTTGTTAGGATATCGCCTGAGTGTTAGTACTCTACTAATCCAAATTATTTTCTACTGGGAAAAACGATTGTTTAAGACCTTTTGTTTGATAATAAGCTGAAATCAGACTAACAGATGAATAGGTTTAAAATACATTGTTGTACCGATGGATAGCAATTTCCACAAATATTTGTTTAATGTTTATGAGGAACGTGAATAAGAGCAAGACAATTGTGCAGCTCATTAATGTTTTAGAAACTTAAGGAGGACGGATAATCGAAGGTTCACTGTATATGGGTATGTAATTTCACACAGGGTTACATAGGGTTAAACGTATGCAATTATTCATTTCTTCGTCCGCAACTACGTTTGTGTCATACAATAATTTTTTTTGCATTTAAACGTCGGAAAGAAGAGCATTATTTTTGACAGTGGGATTAATGTTCCCTATATTTGGATATTTAATTTGGAGGTAAGGCGAAGACGGATGTTTATTCGCGGACAGATTGTACGTTTTACCGTGCAAGTACATTGGGTTTTATTCGTGTTTTGAGCAGGGTGTTTGCAAACCAACTACGTATACGCGTTTGCAATGACGTTTTTCTTGATCGCGGGTCGGGAAACGGGAAATTGATTTCGAATTTACGTCGTGAATGATAGATGACCGGGGGATCATAATAGAAGCAAATGCTCTTCTAAGCGCTAAGAGCTGACCCATTCTCTACACTTGGCAACCGAACAAATGATAGGATGCCTACGACTATTGTGCTCGTAACTCTGTAACTCGAACCCTCGCGAAGACGGGAAAGATAATAAAAGCAGGAGTTGCCCGATGAAGCGTCGTTGTTCGCTCGTTACTTTGCCAAACCACAAGTAACGCGAGATCGAAGAGATTCAGCAAGGTTACCAGATGTATTTTAACAACTGACAATCGAGTCTCTCAGGAGCCAAAGTGATTTACTCCATAAACGAATAAATAGAGAGAATCGATGCTCCAACGTTGCTTCTTAAAATTCAGCTAAAACTTCGAAATTTACGAAAAGTCGAAAATCTGTTAAGATATTCGCTAAGATACATAAATTTAACCATCGACGCTTTCGATTTGCAAATTTAATAGATTTAACCAGAACGAACATGGCTTAATAGAAGTGGTAATTAACGCGATAATCATAGTCAACTCGATCGCCTAATGCATACATCGCGCGAAGGAAGTAAAGAACCTAATCAACATACTTTATATAAACGAGCTGATTAGCAGCTTATCGTTTATGTATATGCAAAATCTACGAACGGAAATCAGAATGTTACTTGGAAATTGCATTTAACAGCAACTTGTGGTTTTTAAAATTCACTCAAACGTGGAACGTGATTCATAATTAAAGATTGTTATTTCTTATTTCTTATAGCATCTAATATAAATTGAATTATTTCTTGTATTCCAATTTTTATTGATACGCGAATACCTATTATTTAGCGTTTCAGTAGTTTAGAAATGTTAGGCAAAGAATTATATGTTGATATTACGGGTAGGAATTGTTTCGTCCGTCTGGAATAAAAATCTTATCAATTAACGATATGCACATATTTGCTATGCACAAACGAAAAACGAAATAAAAAGGAATGCTAAATACTAACTACAATAAAAGTCTTGTAACCTCTTTGCAAATGCACCGCGCTGACTTGTACCGTGCATTACTGCAAAGGACAAAGGGGTGCTGCTTTGTTTCCTCCTCTCTTTCTTCTCTTTTAGTCTATTCCTACTACTTCGTGTCTCTCTCCCTTTCTCTCTTTCTTCTCTCTCACTTATTCGTTCGCATTCTGTCTGCACACACAACCGTTTGCATCGTTTATGCAGTTTGCAAGCGAGGCTTTACGATTTTCGATGCCTCTCTTTATTAAAGTATTCAACGTTAAAGTCTTGTTGAATTTTCTTCCTCCCGTTATTATTAAAAATATGAAAATACAATCTACGAACTACAAGTATCGTCAAGTTTTACACTAAATATTGCAGACAAAGTTGTGGTACTATATAATCTCTATTTTTTTTTTTTTTTTCTAAATGAAAGAAGTTCTGAAATTAATTAAAAAGGCGTATTCTTTAAGGGTATGTTCGGATAATAGAAGTTTACTAGTAAATTGTTTCGATAACTTGAAGTATTCGAATAAGGGAGGTTTGGAGATAGTTCTGCCGCAGACATTTACGATACAAAGGCAAGGAATAACCACAGTATACGCTGCCATTAAACTAACCTCGCGGTATTTGCCAGGATCTAAGAATTCGAACGATCTATCTTTGATCCAGCGTCGTTTACTTTGACGGACCAGCACCGGGAACCGGTGGTCGTCGGACGAAAACCGAAATTGCGACGTAAAAATGATTCTCCGCCGCGAGTTTTTTCAACGCGTAGTCGGGGAAGGGGGTGGGTGGGGGAGGGTATAGAGGGAGATACGCCGATGACAATCGCTGATCAAATTGCACGACGACTAATTGTTCGTCGAGTCGTCCCATCCGAATTGAAACGAGGAGTGAAAATTGAAATGCTCGCCGGAGGGTCACTTGATCCCGAAATAGAAAAAGTTATACTAGGCGACCGATTGGTAACAATGGACGACAATGACGAATTTATACTTTCGAGATGCAACGTTGGAAGACAGACGAGGTTTTCCCGTCGAATCGTGTCTCGAATACTGTTTATTGCGACTTTCAAATTGTACGTAATCATCGGGACGTCTGCCATTGTCGCGTAACGAAAGATGATTTATTTTCTCGTCGCTGGCGACAGTCGTGTTTCTTTTACTCGTACGTGTAATTGATTTAATTTCCAAAGTTATTCCCCCGTAGTTTACTTAATTGATTGTTCCTTCGATTCGAGTCTCGAACTCAGCCTGGAATCCTCGACGTACTCCGTTCGGAATGCTTAATGGCTATTGTTCCAGTTTAGATCGATGTTTTCTCTTTTCTAAATAATCCGTTTTATATCTCTTGTTACAAACCGACTTGAGGTAATTTTCTTAAAAACGAATCGTGTTAGGAGTTTCTACTTTTACGTCCATCTAGCTTCCATCTCTGTTGTGGTTTACAAGTTTGTTCAGATATCAGAGACGAAGAGCAACTGTTGGAAATCTTATATTTTTGTTTTTAAATTTTAAACAATGCACGCTCAAGAATGCTTGTCAATGTTTCAAAGCGTCGATAGTGATTTATGACGGATTGCACGCTACAGGAACAACTTTGGACGGTGTACACGATTTACCGATAACGGCTTATTCGAATGAAAAAGATCGAACAGTTTGGTAAACTGCATTAACACTGCTATCGCGTATTGGACGTTCTCTTTTTTAAATGTTGAAAAATGTTCATTTCATACGTGTTCGAATGAAAGTACCGATTTGGTATAAATTTGATTAAGAAATCTATTAAATATTTTTCAAAAATCCGATATGCTATAAACACTGATATTTTATATATTAATAATCACGCTTTGGCTCACAGTAAATCTAGCTTACAAACGAACCTATTTAATTTGTATCCCAAGTTCCCGAAAACGAAACTTAGCGTACGATTTAACGTTTACGCGTGAAAATGGTTTCATACTTTGTATTAACGCGCTTATCACTTACTTCGCGGGCTCGTTTGCGTCGCGATGAAAATACTTGAAGATTTTGCGTCGATCTTAGTCGGTGCGTTTCGTTTCCCCTTCTGGAATAATGGAAACGTTTCAAAGTTTTTATGGGTACTCAGAACTTCCTGTCGTGCTGAGCCGAGCATCCCGAAATTTTTACGACTTCGCAGCACAGAAGCTCGTAATTCAGCTTTTACGCACAGATTGCGATCAATCGATCGCGATACGGTTTTCAATGTGTCGTTCATATTCAACGCGGTCCATGTATTTTTTTGCGAATTGTATTATCAAACAAATTTTTTAGCATTTCCGTTTCGTTGCGTCCAGTAATTTCGTATTACTGTGTACATTCGTGTATTCGTGTATGTACGATAATATATTTACATGCTTCGCAACTTTATTTAACGTGTAAATAGCGGGATTTCAAATAGAATCAGACGCGTGTGCATGTATTTTCGTTCGTTCGCTTGACGCTGAAAAATATCATTTTCGTCGGTGAAAAATTTGCATTGTTTTTTCAAGTTTCGATGTTCAAACAATGATGAAAACGTAATTAAAATAAAATTGGTTGTAATGTTCGCAGCAATTGATGGGTAATTGGGTGAAAATTTCAGAATGACTTTCGTACTTCCATTATTAATAGCGATCGAGCGTCACGTTTCTTTACGCGTGTACGATAGTCTCCGTTTGTATGAAATGATTTTTCCCCGTTTAAATGAAATGAAGTCATCTATTGATTGAAATTATCTTTATAATTGTCATTGTACTTTTACGAGGATATTATTCGATTTTCGTCGAAAGTCCAGATACGACCGTCTATCGACAATTTTTTATTATGCATAGGTAATTAAAAGTTTTTCGTAGAAACGGTACGAATAACGTATAATTAAAAAAAAATTCTACAGAGGCAATGTTTGAACTCATTTTCGTAGGGAGAATTTCATCAATCTATTAGTAATGTTCTCGCGGAGATGTAATATAAAATATCAAAATTTTAATTAATGTTTGGCAAAGTTAAATCATGGTCTTTTGCCATTCTCGATGCGAACCTTTCACGAATTTATATACGGATTTTCAGGACTACTATTACGTCGATCGATAGTTAGTCAAAGAAGAGGAGGGAGAAACACATCAATTAGGCTAGTTGTACACGCTATGACATTCCAACATTTATGCACGTTTATTACAGCTTTCCCATCACATGTCGATTAAGTGACTATTGTTTCCTAGTTCAGTAGAATGTACAAAAGCACGGTTTGTAAAAAACATTTTCTTTTTCCGGGAACTACTAAAATTGGTCATTTTCCCGCCATTGTCTTTCGAATGTTTGCGCAATCCTGTTATTTTTGGAATGTGCCCGAATTTTGTTTGACATTTCTCTTTGCGCAACCAACGACAAAGCGCGCGTATATTTACGTCTATTTCGTGCACGAAAGCACGAATAAAAACGATCTTCTGTCCGATGAAAAGCGCTTGGAGTGATTAATCGCGAGGATTAATTAATCGCAGAGGGAGCAAGAAACCGCATGGTTTCGCTGATTAACTCGTCGCTCGTGGATAGGTTGTACGACGTTTCGTGAAATCGTAATCAGACGAATGGTCTTTTTCATCGACGAATGATGGACTACGATACGCAGAGGAGATTTCTGCGTATTTCTATTTTTCCATTATTCGACACCCAACATAAATATACGCATCATAAAAGTTCTTTTCTAAATACGATCCAGGTTGTTTTCCACTTTGTCACGGAACTTGTTACACGAGCTAATTTGCGAGTTATGCAATTTTGTAGAAAATCACACTTCAAGATATCGTTTCTGTTAGGTTTGTTTTCGTTGGAACCCCGTGCGATCTTTATTAAGATTTTAATCGAAGTTGGCATCAGTGTCGCCAAAATATTTTATTCGTTGCTAGACATTCGTTACGTGAACATGAACTTTGCTCGTCACTGGCAAAGATTTTCCGGTTCGATTCGATACGTGGGGGCTGCGGTTCTGTCCGTCGTTCGGACGGATTTACTTGAAACACACTGTAAGTTTGACGTCAATTGAAAACTGATGCGTGTATACACACATAGAAGTTGGAAGGAAAGAGAGCCGTTTTCGGCTCGCAGCCCCCGTAATTGGTGGGTTTTAGCGATATAATTCTTGGCCCCGAGGCATATCACAGGCCTATAGGCTTTAAGCCGTCGTCGACGGGTCCATTGGGGTGGTTGCCCACCTCTCCTCATATACACACCATCCTCTTTCTCGTTGTGTACACGGGGGTGCGGCTCGGGCTTTACCCGACTGTTGGGATCCGTTAGGCACCGGAGTTTGAGGGTAAGAACGGTATGACAAGCATTTGATGAGGGGACCAACGCCACCCACTGAAATCCCTACGAGTGGTTCTCATTTTGCTCGTTCTCGGAACGATCCACCATCGTGGAAGTTTGATCGTTCGAAAACGCAAATCCGACAAACGTCTCGATTACCTTGATATTATCTCTGTTCAGATGTTTCGATGCGTTTGCGAATCGTCTGATTTAAATACCGTTTCGATTTAACGCGTCGACCGCCATGTCACGAAATAAATCTAGATAGGACTCTCGAATTTTCACGGGGCTGTAAAAACAAGTTCGACGACAAATTGCGGGTACGCTAGTTTTCAATTGTCTGGGAACAAAGTTTCGTTTTCGTGGACAATTAGGGGGATTTGGTCTGGCGTCGAACGCGTTAAAGCGAAGTTCTAACGCGGAAGCACGGCGCGTCGCGAGTCGTTGGTGTTTTCTACGTTCGAGTTTAGCCCATTTATACGGTATTGCGGAGTCGGTGCGCGTTTTTCCGCGGTGACGGACGCGTCGTCGAAGAATGTAACTTGCTCGCGGAAGATTGATCGCCACTGCCAACTGTGTCGAGAACGTCGCAACACTCTTGCCACACCGGGGAGTCACCGAGTGTCCTCGCCAGTGATTCTCACCGTCCGCTATTTATCCAACGAGGCGCGGTTCAGACTCCGGGACCAAGAAGGTTGAGAGTCCCGGGGCCGGTTCTTGTCCAACATTTACATTTACATGTCGAACGAGGTTCGACCCTCGGCTATCCTCGTTAAAGCGCAGAAGGGCATGGTCAGAAATATACGAACACATATGCACGCGTACATTCATACCGCACGGGTGTGGTACGGCTGTCATTCGCATGATTCTCGAGCAGCGAATGACGCGTATCGATCAAAAGACCGCTTCTTGGAGGTGTCGGGTCGCTCGCCTCAGAAAACACGCTCGAGAGACGCGCGGCGCTTCGTTTCGGCCTCGGGTGACCGCCTCTGCTCCATTTTAGTCGAATTTATTCCTTTCGGACAAACATACAGAACAGGGCCGTGCTCAGATATTTTAGCAACCGGACCAACAACGAAAACTGACTTTGAATCTTTGGAGCAAAATCCACAGTTGAAACTATTTTTATGCTATCTATGCTGTATATTTAAAATTATAGGAAGTTTAATCTTCATTTAACATTGATTATTAAGATAAAAATGGAACAAGTAGTTTCGTATAATCATTTATTGACAAATATTATTTCGCGAATAATAGGTACTGTCAAAGTAATTCATGTTTTTTAACTTTTAAGGGTGATTGTATGTTCCCTCGTAACATGGAGCCCAGAGGCACGTGCTTCTTTTACCCCTGTTATGTTTTATCTACCATTATACACAGGTTTGACAGAAGTATCCATGGTAAATGGTTTTCACACAAAACCTTATCGTACTTGTAAATTATAAAATTAAAACTTTACGACTCTCAAAGAAATAGTTTGCACGGAGTCTCTAATAATCATCCCTGTAATAACCTATGCAAAGAGACAGGAGTCTATACCTTGCACGGTGGCTTGAATGGTTTATGTGTTTCAAGAAAGCGTTGAATTTGCTGTATAAACATTTTATTGTGTTTTTGCTGACGTTAGGGGTTGTGAAATGAACAGCTGATGCGTGTTTCTTGTCTCGTATAGAGGAAACGATTAACGCTTGGAAACGGCGGTGTTACGAGGCAGAAGGAAAGATCGATACAAGTACACGTTTGTTGCGGGTTCGCGTAAGAAGATTCTCAAAGAGTAGACCGGTTTGAGTCGCAAAGGGTGAGGTTAAAATAGAAAAAAAAATGTCAGCTTTCTTGTAGACGATAAATGTTTCATCCCTTGCGTGACGAAGGTATTTACTTCGACATCGTCCACGTGGACGATCGAAACCACTCATGTACGAGCTTCTTGACGAATTCACCAGATGGCTACTTGACGATTCTTTTGTTTTCACTGTTGAAACATTACGGTCAACCGTGATATTTATCTACCCCTAAGCACGTATATACTAGATTTTTCTCTGTTTTAAAGTCAGAGAACGTGTAGTTGGGGGTAGATCAACGAAGCTACACAATTAAGCTTCAACTTTGGGGCTTCTACATTGAGTGGGTCTTCGAGAGCCCGACGTTGAATTATTTTTTAAATTTAACAACTGCCAAGTTTATTTAAAATTCAGTTCAGACCCCAATAAGCCCAGATCCGTAGGTTCGAGCAGTAGGTATATAAGATAAAGAGCCATGGCAACTAAATAATATGGTGGGAGTAATCCTATTAGTGACCTCGTGTGGCCAGTAGATTCTGAGTCGACTATAGACGAGAAAGCCATGGATCAGATACAGTGATCGATTGCCAGGCACACTGTGTACTAGTCCGTAGTTCTGTCCGAATGTTCGCATTGCTTGCAATGTATCTTTGATGGCATACGGCCGTGTACTATATATCCGGTGTGTACAGCTTGATCCAAGATTGGTGCTATCCGTTCCTTGCAGAATTGCATGAAATCACTGGTCTTTCTCCCATCTTTAAAAAAAAAAAAAAAAAATACATACACGCAAGTTTAAGCCAAGCAACTACGAACCAAGAAAGATTTAATACGCTCGTATTCATTGGACTGTACTGACGGGTATATTTCCACGAACGATAAATCTTGCTTCAGTCGCACGTAGGTTAAGGGGAACTGCCAACACCCAGGGGTGACTATATAGCATTGTGTTCGGGCAACGATGCTACTCGTGCACGGGAACGCGTGTAGGCGTGTACACGTGCTCGTGTGATCGCACACAACCACGTCTAAGAACAACACACTGTGCGCCTCTGTCGCTGGATCACGTCGCGCTGGGTCTGCGGGAAGCGAGAGGTTATATTCCGTCGGTCCTCCACTACGGCGCATTGTGCGCACTGCCATGAAACGTCTAACCTATAATAATCATACCGATATACAAGACGAGCTCCGTAATGCTTGCTTCTCGTACACGCACACACGTATGTGTTCCGTCTTGTACGTGTGCGACCCGAGCGGCAACATGGCTCACCGTCAATCCGCCATTGCGACATGGACGTGAGGTTACGCGCGCGAACGGGAAGCGAGGTTGCCCTCGTCTCTGGCCTCTCTGCCACCCAGCGTGCATCGCCCGGGTTCTGGCAAGAAATGGTAGCAAAACCTGGTACAACGTTCGATTGGCTGGTTGTTTTGCCTCGACTATTAAGGCGTCTGTAATTGCTCCGTAATATAGGGAGACCAAGAATCGGCTCGATCGGATTGTTACCACGGGCTTCGAACCCGGATCTTTTGTTTCCTCGTCAATTACACCTGACCCGCCTTTTACATGGTGAAAGCGGACGGAAAAGAAAATCGCGTAAAAAGACGCAAATGCTGGCTAATAGAAATATACCAAACTCGTTTCGAAGGATAAACTATACGATATGTAATCTAAAACGTAACAATTTTCAGCGATTTTTCGATGACTCGTAAATGACGCGGTTTGAAATTGAAGTCGAAAACAGCTACCAGATTTTACTTTGTGCACGCTGCGAATAGTACATTGCCATTAATCCTGTAAGGAAAAATACACGATGTACTCCTCGTTGCGCACCTCATTATATCATATTTATCTATATCGAATGCAAACTCGTTATCTCGACATCAAGAGCTTAGAGTATCAAGATCTACTTACAAGTCTTGCGTCTCCTTCAGAGTTCGCTATGTTGAATATCTTCGAGTCACCGTTCAGTGGCCAAATAGGATACATCGTTAATAAATGGAGCGAACGTTGAGATATTGTTTGGAATTTACTTGAACGGTGGTTATCGTACAGTCTGAGTTCGTGTATCTGGATAGCTGCAAATCCATTTCGATACGTTCGATAAAAACAAGTTGGAATCATATTATATTTCGGAAAGCTTCTAATAATTTTTAGAGCGTACGCGCGAATGGAGCACGTCTGGAGAATCTCGATAATTTAAAAAAATTCTCGCGCTCCTCCGATCGAGCGTGTTCGCGTATTACCGGTCGTGTCATGTATCGTTTGGTTATTGAAATCAATCCGAATATGAATGAGAGACACATGTTTGAATATCAATCCTCTGTCATGACTCGCGTCGTATTTTTTGCATAATGCTTGCATTTATATTCAATTGTTCGACGCGTGAAAGTTTTCAGGGACCCAAATACCGACTCGCGTAGTAATTACTTTTGTTTGACTCTTCTTCGGCTCTTATTAACGGTTCAAAAAAAGTAATTTATGATTTCCAGTTGCATCGCGCTTTTGATAATATTTTTTTTTTAATGTCTGATGAAGTTACAAGGAAATCCAATGAAATGCGTAGAATGTCTCATGCCCTAATTGTACGACTCAGCGTGTTTGCGCGCGCTACGAAAATAGTATTAAGTATACCGTCCGTCCCCTTCTATCAGTTACACGCTATCGCAACGCAGGTTTGCATATTCTGACTGCGCACCTCTGAACAGCAGGAATTTCACCACGTGTTCTCTCCCTCTCTGGCTTTCACCTTGGTCTTCTTCAACGAGCAAGTCTCCCTCCTACTCATTCACCCTCTAAATTCAGTCTAGGTTCCCCCTTACAAAGCGTGCATGTATTTGTTAGCACATTTTATGTCCCGACATTGATTGAGCATACATATTCCGTTAAGGCATTTCTCCGGCAGACATTCCAAATTGTTTTCTGTCCTATTATAACGAATTCTCGTTGTGCTTTCTTTCTTCACCGAAGGTACGCCGTACACGAACGTAATCATTCCGTGAATATTTCTTTCCAAGATGATTTTCATTCCGTATCGTAAACAATTATTCGGCCAGATATCAGCGCCTAGGAAACCAGAAATATTACTAATATTATTTCAAATTGCTCTTCGAGATTAGAATCGACTTCCAACGTACTTTTCAAAGTACATCATCGGTGATTATAATACCAGGCAATGGATCGTATCGTCGTCGAAAACGTTATAGTTTGACAGATTTATCAAACGTACAATTTTCCGATCTATGTCTTAATAACCTGGATAATAAGCACGTCCGTATCAAATATTTTCAATCTCGCATGCAAAGCCAATCCAGCGGATACGAACGGATCAGTTATGAAACTATGTATGTTTTCTTTCTATTTGCTAGCCTAATCGTCGATCGTGTACCATTTTCCAATTATCGTATCCAACCGTTTTGTACAAGTAATTGCATCGTCTATGTCGTTTCTGGTTATCCGTGTAATAGGAGCCGCCGTGTATCTACATCAATTAATAGGAATTAATTGCATTTTCCTGGGGATTAACTTTTTTGCAAACGCGCTCTGCGTCGTCGGTGCGGTTTTTCTACTGCGTGACGAGTTTAAACACGAGAAAATATCGCCGTGAAAATTATCATTCCTTCCTTATCTGAAGCTTTATCACGTTCCGTGACAACTGGACACTTCGATCCTCGTTTCCATTATTTATGGTTTTATTAACGAGCCGGGGCGTGTAATTCAAAGACGCGCGCCAGACTTCCCGATGGCCTAGACTCCGTTATTTGTGCAGGATGCGTCGTTGATGTACCCGTACACGCATAGAAAACTTGTGTGCTCATTCGTTGGTGTTCGCTGCATATCGATGCATCGATGTTTATTCAAGTGCAGCTACATCGGCCTCGTGCGTCTGACTTTCAACAGCCTCGAAACATGATTTGAATAATTCCCAACAGTAGTGGCTCATCCAATTAGACCCCTTTTCCGCGATACGATATAAAGAGGAGCAAAGAATACGTTCGTGTACGAATAAGATTAAGCAACCGAGGCATTCGAGCTGTTTTATCGAGAGTAATTTAATAAATATGTATTTGAAAATAGCGATAAATTATTGGATATCGGGTGCGAGGAGTTTCACTTTCAGGTGTTGTCTGGCTTTTTCGAAAGTCATTTTATCGGTACGATATTTAAAATTAGGAAAATTTATACTTTTAATTAGAAGGTCTTAAAACCATTCTAAACATTCCATAGCGTAAGGGCGAGGAAACTAGTTTCCGTAAGAGAAACTAAACGACAGCTCTAAGAAGTATTACGTTCGACGTCTTATCAGTTGCAAATATAATTTAGCAACGCCTGTCGAGCTATAATAATAAACGCAATTTGCATTATTGATCGATTGGAAATTTTAATTGGATGCAAATTGTAACGATTTAGTATCGTTGATCTCTATGCGTTTCACTTAATGTCATTGATAACGAATAGTTGGATCATTCATCTTTCCTAGTCTTTTAACAAGATTCAAAACATACTTTAGCAATGCAAAGCGTGACTTTTTATCCCTGTTTTTGTCGCGTCTTGTTCTACCAGTAGAATGTCGTATTACGATCGCCTGAGGAACTTTCGATACGAGTTGCATCATTTTTCATTCGAATAATCGCGCATCATTGTACGCGAATTGTTAACAGCAGTATTTCATGCATTTTTTACTGGTTTTTTGTTGTTTGTTTGCGTTATGGGTTGTAGTTACTAATCGTAGGATTTCTTATTTGCCACGTTCACTTCCAACGTTTGAATAATCTCTGATTTCTGCTCCTTAATAGTCTTCTCACTCTATATTACCATAAACTTATAATTCGCACGATTCTTCCATGATACAGTTTACAAAAAAGAAAAGAAATCTTAATCTATGCTATCATCTTACAAAAGCTCGATGAAATCGGAGTTGTTGGGGTCCTGCCTTTCTATTTATAGGCAATTTTTTACGCGGTTGTCCCAGTTAGTTACCTTGTTACAAAGATCGAAGAACCACTGTCGTGTAATAATTCCGAGACAAAAACCAGGGAAGGTCAATTTCTCGAACTGTCCGCATACGTTTAAATCTATGGCCGCCTTCTTGGAAGTTGTGGACGAGCCCTTAAGGGGCTTCTCGCTTACGTCATCCGATCTTTGGACTATCCTCGGCCCCCCGAAGACCTATTACCTTATTTACGATTCGCATGGCCATTATCTCTTGGCAACAAAGTGAACCAGCCGGTTTTTCGATACGATCGTGCGTGCAGACGCACACGGTTGCGCACGCACACGTACACGTACGCACACGAGGGCGTGCTCCTTCATTGATTTCGCTGGTGTGAAAGGGGAATCGGGCAGACAATGAATACAAAGGCCGCGGTACAACATAGAGACCGGGCAGAGAAGCGTGCTCTCGTCGAGGCGCCTCGAGAACGGAAGACTTTTGTCTTCGCTCGTTAATAACAGTTTTGACACAGCAGGAAAGGCACGGATGATTGGACGGCTTATGGACGAGGCAAAAGGAAATTATTGAAAAATTGATTTTTACGATTACGAATCGTTCCTTTGATCAGAACGATGCATTGATGCGTGCCCTCATCTTGCGCACGCGTCCCAACGGCTTCCACGTGCTTCAGCGCCGGTGGATGTGTGTGATTCATTAAGCTCAAAGAGTAAAATCCAATAGTCGTATTGAAGAACGTTCTGAAAAAAAGAATAAGAAGGATGTAATTAAAAAGAGAGAAAACGGAGGAAAAATTGATGCGTCGCTACGTGACGAACCGATATTAAATTTACATCCGCACGCGGGGAATTTTGGCTTAATCTCGTGAAAAATAGTAGCCTAAAGCGTTAATCGTCGCAGAAATGAAAAATAATAAAATTAAGAGTCGGGTCGAAACGGACCCAGAGTTCGCCCTCCTTAATATCAAGTATTCCCTTCTATACTGAGTATGGACTATAATAATAGCTGATATTTTACTGTATTCAAAACTGATATTCGTATATGGATTATATAATATTTATGACCAGCGTATTTCTCGTCTGCTAATTTAATTAATATTGATCTCCATAATTTTATTCCTTACTTGCACGAAACGTTGTGTTTAAAATAAAATGAAATACCTTCGATATTTACAAGCGCAAGAAAATTCGATAAATAAATTGTTAATTTATGAAATCTAAGTCGGAAAGTTCGCAGTTACTTCTGGATTTATTTTAGAATCACTGTTACCGAGAAGAAAATCAATAATATAAATGTTTCCTGGGGAAACATCCAAGCCAGAAATGGACTATTTTTACGAAAACTAGTGACAGTTGCCCGGATTGTCTTTTAGTTTCTGAATCGAGAACTTTATTCGGGTTATTTATAAATTATTAATCGAGTCGGCGAATGTTTATTTCTTTCGACAATAATCGACGATATTATTATTTGATAATTTAATGTCGAGTGTCAGTAATAATTCTCGTCCCATAGAATCTTACAGCTGAATCTTTAATACGTGTGACTGTAAATAGAGTCGATCGGCATGGTCCGATAAAATCTTAAGATCGTCGGAAAGCATTGGTGTTGCTATTCTTAAAAATTAGAACGTTACCGAAATAAAGAGTTCAGGACGTATCGCGATGGCCAAACGTCGGTAGAGACGAGGAATTACGAGCAACAAATTCTGGATCAATAACTGGAATTATCGTCGACGGTGAAACGTTGGTCAGGTCGCGCGAGAATTTTCATGAAAACGAATTGTCGTTGGCCGTATCGCGTAACGGATGTGTGTACGTTGCTGGGTTAACCATCGGAACAACAACCTGTTCGATGACTGTTCCGTTTGATGATTGCAACAAGTGAGGCCCACCGCTATCCTCTTCCCCGACCTGTTCCCAGACCATTTTACCACCGACAGCCACTCCCCGTTTCGAATTCAACAAGTGGCCAAATCATTCTACGCGAGACTACGTAGCCCCGAAAAACTGGAATTTTCCAGCCAGCGGACAAGTCATTGACCATTTAACGCCGCGCGAGCCAGAGTATTTCTCTTTATCGAGAGATTTTGTCATTCGGCCCCGAAATTCCTCTCGTTTCGTCGATGGCGCACAATGCTGACGCTCGATGACGCCGCGTAATCGCATCGAATTAATGATTCGGCCGTGAAAGCGAATCGTTTTATTCCCACGATAAATTAGAGGAAACGAAAACACGTTTCGAGGTTAACGGAATAATGATATCAAAGGAAAATGATAGAAATGAAAATTATCGAGCAAAGGAACGAGTTATAGAGACGCGATGGAAGTTGGAAATAATTCGATGAAAATTGTTTCACCGAGTTATACTTGGATCTCGAAGTGCTCGTGGAAGTTACAATTTTATGGATTAAGTCCGAACAAGAGAGAGGCTAATTAATTTATCGTTATATCGGACAGACGCGGACTAAATTTTTATCTGCGTTAAAGCTTCGAACGGAAGATAAAGGAATCCGTGTTCGTTATTGTTATCTGTACAATATTGAAACAATAAAATTATCCGTGTGTAATGATAATCGGAGTTCGTTGCTCGTTGAATCGACCGAGAAAATTTTTCAATAATGTATCACAGCAAGTGGTTGAAAGTCGAGCGTTGGAATTTTTTCGAAACTCATAGTCTACGCCAATTATTAGAGTTTCCTCGTTTTAAAATTTTGCAGCATATGTGCACGGGTGGGATCGGTTTCTCTTAATATTTCCGCGTGCGGGTTAGGAGCGTACTCACGAAATTCGATTGACATCGCCGCAGAAGAGGGCGGTGTGTAACGTAATCATTACTGTCATCGGAAAGCCCGATCCTTTTCTCCGTAATTTCAACCGATGGAGCGGCGTCGGTATACGGCGGCTGAAGAACCCGTAGACTCAGACCTCGTGCTACCTGGTGGAATGGGTCTCATTAAGGACGCCTTCATGGCCCTTCATCCTTGGCTCTTCAGGCCTCGCCTCTCCCTCTCATCCCATGGAGACGCTCGTCTTTTATACCTGGATGCCCTCTGCTCGCGTTTCTCGGCTCCGTTTGTATGTTCGCGTGCGCCTTATGCGGCCGAAGGCCATTTGATGGTGGTTGCTTGTCATCTTCGACTTTAACCTCGTTACGATTTACAGCCGTTTCTGAAACGAACGAACGAACTCGCAACACTCGCGGTTTTCCTTTAAATACGAATTTGTTAAGATTTATTCGACGTCCGACTTAAGGTCCAACGTAACGCGAAACGCGAACGTTGTACGCGACATTACGGTGTAACGAGGTTTACCGTGCTTTCCGCGCCCTTTAACGACTTCTTTCGCCCGTGCATTTTGTAAATGCACTTTCATTGTTGCGCGACGGGAATTGCGCAGTTCGATAGAAATCTCGCTTGTTACCGTCGTGGCGCGAGACTGAGACATCTTGCGAACCGAGTTCTCTCTTTTCCACGCACGAGCGTTGAACGGTGAACGTGAATTTTTAATTTTCAAACTCATAAAAATAAAAGAAATCAATGTTCTGTGTTGTTTGATTCCCTCACGAGCAACGTAGAGAAACGCGTACGCCAATGCAAATTGGCCCGGATGACCTGAAACTTTTTCGAGCGGTCTCCTCTCGGTACGATGCCATTAAGATCCAATTAGAGCTTGATAACTCGGTGGAATGGTGTAACACAAGTAAAATGAAATTAAATATTGCTAAATGCCACCTAATGACACACTACCGTGTTAGAAACCCGATAATTTCCCCATATAAGATTGATAGTTCCACATTTACAGTTGCGCAGTCCATTTAGAACATAGTTTTTCTTACAATTTAACCTTTGTCGAACACACTTCCAACGTTTCCAACGCGCTGCTAAAAACGTTGTTCGGCGTAGAACGTTGTCTAATATTAGCAGAAAATGTTACTCGACTTTTTAATCTTTCTAATGCTTTCAAATCGAATTTTGAAAGAAGCTAAACGGAAGCCATAATTTTATTCCTTATGACTCTGTATGTAAGTAAAAAATCTTGATTGCTCGCACTAATTAAAAAGAGGAGCGTACCCGTTTTAAAATTGGTCCGCGAGAGCAATCGAAAGCTCATATTTACATTAAAGGAAAAAAATATTTCCTGGTTCCTCTGCCAGGCGAAACTTGATTGCTTTCCGTTCCGGGTACGCCGGTAGGTCAATAAAAAGAAGATACACCTGTATGCAAATATCACACACGTCACTCGGACGAGCACAGCCTCTAATCCCAGAAAAAATTTTCGAGAGGTGGGCTCCTTAGCGATCGCGAGGTACAACCCATATCGCTTCTCCGTTCTAGCTGATCTATTTTTCGTTCTTTGTCGCGGCTGCTTTGTCGTGTATGCTAATCGAATTCCCCCCTCTCTCATCTTTTTCTTTTTTTTGCTTTTTTTTGTTCCAGGGTGGCGGAGGAAGCGGCGGGGCTGCGGGAGGGCTGAAATTCACGGTGGCTGACACTTGCGAGAGGATCAAAGAGGAATTCAATTTCATCCAGCAACAGAACCACTCGTGAGTCTTTCTCTTTTCTTTGACTTCCATCGTCCGTCTCTCTTGCTCTTGCGTACGCTCGTCTATTCATCCCTTCCGTCTCGTTCGCGTTTCTTGAAGATCCACGATTATTGACGCCGATGTTTCCCGGGTTGTCTTCTCCTGCTTCCTTCCGTCCTCCCGTCGTGTTTCGCGGAGCTTGTCGCCGCGTTCTTCCGTCGACGTTGCACTCCGATCGTTTCGAAGTCTCTTAACCCATTCGGTCTTCATTTATTTTGCGATTCGCGTGGACGAACTTCGTCATTTGTCTAGCACTTCGTTCGAACAACCCGCGAAGTTTAATTTCTGCGAATAGAACAGGCTGCACGACTGAAATTAATTTCTGGAGAAGAATGTACTTAATTATAGAAGTATACAAAGTTTGCGATATACTAAAAACAGACCTTATAATAAAGAATCGTATTTCGTTCAGATTCACAAGCGGTTGTTGCAAGATTATATGCTCTGTTCGAAAACTTTTGTTCGCCACTGTACCCACAATGTGAAAGTCATGAGAGAATGGCTGACGTGTAATTATATGTAGCTTAATATTATGGTCGCAACAATTGAGACACGTAAGGATATACACACAACTTTAAACAATTTGTTTCGCGTTAAAATCTAGTTTCTTTCTAACGCTGAACTTAACGTTATTACGACGAAGTCGAAGAAAACGAAAGTGTTTGGTTCGCGTTTCGATGTTCGGATTTCTGATCTTGAACCGAGAGGCTACTGTGACCTATCGCGAGAGTTCTTTATGGCTCGAACGGCGTTTTCTCGAGCGCCGATAACGAGCGAAAGTCGCCGCGGTACCGAGCGAAAAACGTCGCGTCGGAGGGAAAAACGAAACGTTCGGTTTCACTGTCGCGAAAGAAGAAACGGGACGTCGGGGACGTCGGCGATTTATGGTAATTGATTATGCCCGGACGATAATTAATCGCCGTTGCGGCAACTTCTGTCCAGACGCAGGTGATGCTGTAACGGTTAACTGTTATTGGAACGACGCTCACTTTCGAACGAGCTCGCTGAAATAGGACCGTGTGTACAAATGTCTGCGTTTACGTATCATTAGTTATCTTCCGCGCCGCACTTGCGATACCGTTGAAACATCAGACGAACGGTCAAATTTGCAGTTCGCCGTTAACCTCTTGTCACCATATACAGCTTGACCTACGCAAAGCGATACAAATTGTTTTCTCCGAAACTAATCACGATATCGACACGAATTTATCTTAGATTATATGCTTCAAGGTGGTTCGATCTTTTTAAATAGAATTAATCGTCCCTAAAATATTTACCATAAATAAATACCTTATATAGCGATAACGACTGTATTGCATCACGTGAAAAGTACAGACTGGTGTAATCGCGAAGCTCAACTAGGTCGCTATTAAATCTAACCTATGTACGCTTGCCTTTTATGCTGAACGGGTACTTGACGCTATACATGGCACCATATTGTGCACGATCTTTCACATTCGCGTACTAAAAAATTGTTAAATACAAAAATACTCCATGGACTGCGATAATACGTGTAACTATTATCAGAGGGATTGTCGAAAGTTTGAAATATCAGCTCCTCGCTCGGATCCCTATTATAATAATCAGATATCTTGAAATAGCATTGATTTAATCATATCCGAGTCAGAGGGGGAAATAAAAGCTAAAAGCAAATCCACATCAGTAGCTGGTATTCCATTAAAAGTTGTTAGAATAGAATTACTAAATCTAACAGCGATATGGCGAGAAATAAGGTAAAAATACAAATATCTGGATTATAGTGGGAAAAGTATTTTAGAATGTGCATTCATCTTTAAACGAACGCAATAATTGTTCTTCGTTTCGTGCAAGCGTTCATTTTCGTATCACTTTATAAATTTAATTTCGTATCGCGTTTTTATATTTTTACGTAGACCGCGAACCACGTCTGTTAAAACTTTTATGCATTTTACCGAAATTATCGTGCCATTTCTGACTTCATAAATTTTGCGCGCGACGAACAAAAAAATGTCACGCAGTAAGGGATTAACGCAGCTACTTTCGTTCTAGGTAAGCGATACTCGTGGTCGCGATATTTCTGCCACAGAAACATTCTGCAACGAATTTTCTCGGTAATTCGTGCACCCTTCCAACTCGTGTATTACATTTTTCACCTTATGATCCTGGATAATTGCAAAACTACAGTCAGCTGTTTTCATTTTCAAGGAGAAACAATTCTACGACGTTACGAGTT
This sequence comes from Colletes latitarsis, assembly GCF_051014445.1. Classification (NCBI taxonomy): domain Eukaryota; kingdom Metazoa; phylum Arthropoda; class Insecta; order Hymenoptera; family Colletidae; genus Colletes; species Colletes latitarsis. The sequence goes on from NC_135134.1 coordinate 49,543,189, forward strand.
CACAGTCACCTCTTTGTAACGCGAATTTGTTTCGTTCGTGTTGGCCCAATTAGTTAGGAATTAACGTTCGTAAGATGTCTTTTACGCAGCGCGTGTACAAAATGATCTTTGCGTTTCAAGATTCGATCGTTCGAATTGTACGAAGATTAAAATTTCAGCTGGTTAGAATTGAACGACGCGACGATCGATGTTTTAAAAATGAAACAAATGTTCGTGCCCCCGTTTCTCTTTTCTCGCTCATTATACTTTAATCTTATATGGTGAAATATTCATATTGGTTTCCCTCCTCTGTGACAAAGCTGAAGAAACTGTCCGGAAAGTTTTGTACGCCACTCTATATCGACCACCTTTTATCATAAATAAAAGCATTCTTATTTTAGGACTCGGAAACTGTTGGTTCTTGAAGCTTGCATTCGCAGACGCCACTCCATTTATTTTTACAATTGTCACGCGAATGCAAACTCCAGTTCGCGAATTTATGAACACTTCATATGTTCGGACGTATCGAAGCGAACAGCTTTCAAAGACAAACACGAAAGTTAACGCTTTGATGGTCGCTCGTTTCGCGCAAAGACCATTACTCGCCATCGAAACATTCGTGAATGTTTCGATACGATGAAAACATTTTATAAATGTTACAAATATAATTTAGATTATTCGATTTCGCTTCTCGGAGTAACAATAATCAAAAGGTGTCCTGATCTGAGCAAAATTAAGACAATAAATTGAGTATCGTTCACAGGGGGTGGGATCTTTGGTCGATAGATAGAATATAATGCATGGAACGAGCGTATTTACCGAAATGCTTCCGATACATTTTCCTCCTTTATTCGCGAATAGGTTTTTTGCATTTTCTACCGACGAGGCCGCCTACCGCAACCACTAACGCCACTATAATATCATTTCTTCTTATTCCTTCAGCTTTTTCGCCGGAGAACTCGATCTTACTTCCAGAGACACACCGAGCGCTTCTTCCTCGAATTCAAGATGCTCCAAATCCCAAAGGGGAAGGCAGCGGTCTTGCCCCGCGTATCTACGTGTAGACACACACACACGCGCACACACGGACACATAGAAATATATATGCATACGAGCGTGCACCATTTCCACTGTAACGCATGCCTGACTAGTTCCGTCCTCAATCGCTTTTCACTTTTCAGACTGAAGATCGAATGCGAGAAGCTGGCCAGCGAGAAGACCGAGATACAGAGGCATTACTTTATGGTAAGACATTTTGTACGTTCGTTTTTACGTCTTTTCATCTTCGTCGGATATGCTGATTCGCCGCAGTTGAAAGGATCGCCGAAATCGCAAACACTGGGAAGAAAGAACTGAATTGGTTCGGGTGGAGCAGTGGTTCTTAACCTTTCTAACCGCGCGGCACGGTTCAGAGGAAGATTCCTAATCTTTTCGAGTTTGTGGCACGGTTCGAAGAGAAAAGGCTCGTCTCGGTTCTTAATCCTTTAAGAGCGTGACAAACAAGCCACGGTATACTTAGCTGTTTTCGAGACGCCTTATATCGACTTCCGATGTATTATTTTTCATACGAAATTCCAATTCGATATACTTTGCTCGCCCAGAGACGATTTTATATTATAACAAAGCGAGGTTTCAATTTATTATTTACGTTTTTGAATGTTCATTCGTGACGAGCTACAAAAAATTTGTATATTTTCTGGACACTGATCCGTTATTGTTATCGTAACTAACGAGGTATTCCCGTTTGGGCAAGAAAATAAATTTTCCTGCTAAATATTCGCGGTATAACGTAGTTGGTTACGCGGTGCGGGGGTGCGCCGCAACACGATGGTTAAGAATCACTGGGGGTAGAGAGTACTGCATTATCCGAGCTCCGTTCGTAACCTATGGATTCGCGATTGCAGTCGGTTTGTCTAGCTAGAATTTTACCGAAGCTGAGTTAAGAACGTCCCTTGTCAACAGATTTCTACGTATCGCTGTATCTTCTCTTTGCAAACACGATTCAGCGAATTTTTAATACCGATATCTTGAACATTAGATTTGCTCAAATATTTTCTCTGCTTCGATTAAATTATTATAAATTCTATACGTAACCTTTAGACGAATGGTCGCGTTATTTCGTTGGGCGGAATTTTCCTGGTAGCATCGCACGGCGCGTCGTTCGTTGCGAAATTATCGATAGACGCCATAATCGTGGCCAAGGACTCGGGTTTTATAAGCAACGAGGTTACAGGGCCATTATTGAATTCGGTAATCTTTGTCGCAAGCCCCCTACGGGATCGGAGAAAAACGATCAATATTGTTCTCGCTTCGTACTGCCGGCTCTTCGATTCAGTTCCTATCAGCGCGAAGGCAATTAGCTCAGCCAACCGTACTAATCGTATCGTCATCGGTAAGGAGCTTAACTTGGACTTACCTATATTAAAGTGCAGTATTAACGTGGACCAAAGTATTTGCCCGGGAGACCATTTCATTTCCGACTTCTTTATTAAATATTTATTATAGCGGGACGGCTGGAATTCGTTGCGCCAACGTTGGTACCTCCGACCCTTGGAAATTCCTGCGATCGAGTACGACACGTTTTAAAAGCTCATCGTGGTTCTTTCCTCCGGTTTCACGGGTTTAATCTGAACCTCTGGTTCGGAGCGCAAACTGCCAGCGCAAATAGATCTGTATTTTTCATCGTTGGTCGACGTAACCGCTGCTTTTCCTTGCTCTGGCTCCCGCGCGTTGCCCCTCTCGTTGGAACAATTTTTGCGGCAAAATTATTCGCGTCGGGAAAAATTTTTCTAACGATTTCGAGGCGCGCGGTCCCACGGTCCGCGAGCGAAACAATTGGATTCCTTTTGCATTTATGAGGAGTTTAACTATTTAAAAATATGTTCCGAAAATGTTGCTGGAAGACTCGAAAAATTCACGGAGTTACGAGACACTCTGGAGGACGTGTCAGTTTGTGTTTGAAAATTTTCGAAGCAAACGTTAAAAATTGTTGATCGACAACATGTGATAAGATCTGATTCACGATTCGCCTTCGTCACGATACTCCAGACAACGCAAAAAAGTACAGAGAGACGACTCGGTTTGTTGAAATGCGCCGATACAGCATGTCGCTTTGAGATATTGGCGTGTATCGATGTTACGTTTGAAAGCTTCATGCGTCTTCCTGGTTTTTGTTCCGATAGACAATTCGTCCCCTTTGTCGAAGGTTGTCTTGGAATCGATACGCTATAAAAGCGAAGGAATAGAATCTTCTTTTCTTCGAATTTATTTCTGTCTCGTAATTTTAATTATAACGGATTATTGGCGAAGGTCTTGCGAAGACAATTTTGATCGGACGTGAAGTTTCAACGTAGTAATGCATAAATCAAAATTGTAGAATATATTTTATTCGCAGAGGTAATTACTTACTCGTTTAATTTCGAAGAGTGCGTGGTAAATGATATGGCAATTTTATTTTAAAAAATAATGCTAAAAATGAGAAAATACGAAGTTGTGACATTAAGTTTCCCGATGAATAGTAAACCTTGGCATTCCACTTTTGCTCGTGGATCCTTCGTTTGTTAGCGATATTCGATTATTTTTATGAAATTGAGTTGACGCGTAAATTGTATCGATCTATTTACGGCTCCTCAGTTTTCAGTGGCTCGGACGTGATCGGATCGAGAACTTGCGGGAAAGGGATTGGTTAGATAGCCCTCTGGTGGTGAGAACGGGAGTTGTCGCCACAATTTCATTATCTCAGACATTGTTGAAAGTGTCCGTTTTGTCGAACACGCCGTGCTCCAGATCGTTGCTGCGGGCTACGGGTAGTCGAAACTGATAATCGATACCGATAGTGGACTAGCAAAACTGATTATTAAATCAGAATACCGTATATAACTACGAATAGAAATAATAATTATAATTATTATATAATTATTTTCCATAAAATTTATACCACACAAAATCTGAACCGTCCGAAAACCGCAGACGCAGTACGAATACTTTTACGACTCGCTATAAGATATAAAGGGGTTTTAAGTTTTCACTGAGTCGTATTCAGAAGATTTTCGAAGTCGTTTCCCATCAAATCGAGGAATCGTTCCGTGAAAAATATTTTATTCCACGGATTTGAAATTACGTTTCTTCTCGCTGCGGAATCACGCCCTTTGAGGATTGCATTTCAGAATATCTCGTGTCTCGAGAATCTCCGGCACAACTAAATTTTTTTGCACGGGGAAGCTGTGTACGCGAACAGCAACGCGAAGAAAAAGAAGTCGGTACGTTTTGTTTATTTGTGTCTGTATATAAATTCCCGGATATTTGAGAATATGCCCTTACGTTGGACGTTATGTTGTTCTGCAAACTGCTGTGACAGTGTACGAAAACGCACGTTCTAGCTCGGAGGGTCAACAACCCTGCCTTGATACTCGGATCCTGGATTTATTTCCACCCCCTGGAAAAACCTCGGGTTGGAAGCCTCCTATTATTTTAAACGCGCCCGCTGTCTGCGAGCGTGATCGTTCATAAACTCAGGTGTTTCCTTATGCGTCGCGTTACTTTTAATGTGTCGCAATAACGTTCGCATTTCCATACAAAAAAAAGAGAAACAAATACAGTGAAAATGTAAAGCATCAGAGTAACGTTTATTCACGAAGAATCTTTAATGTGATTTTATATTAATGTTTTCGACCGTGAAATTGTTCAGCTTGGAGAACAAAAATGTCGCTTCGAACCAGACGCGGGCAAAGCTTATATTCGAGTGAGAATTTGTTAAAAATAAATAGAAGGTGAAGAGCTGGTTATTTATCCGTTACTCGTTAAACAAAAATAAACATTCCAATCATGAAATAAAATATTTCATGATAAAGTTTTAAACCTAGAAAATTTGTGAAAAATTTATATACTCTTCGTCTTGTCATATTCTCAAACCATCGCAAACAGTGTCAAATACATGGTAGTAGGAGCTACCAAAAATTTTAGTATCAGCTTAGGTAATCGATAAATTGTCATCGTGTAATAATTAAACGTTCAAATGCTTGAAAATTCGGATATCGAAGGTTCGCATAACTGCTGGCGTACCTCGATCGAATAAGATTTAAGTTATCGAAAGTACGTTTTCATTTTGAGGCCCCGAGAACGGCAATTTGGCGCAAACCGATACAAACGGAGTGCGAACGAAAAAGAAGGGAAAAAATGATACGAAATCGTCGCGATCATCGATCCGTGTGCTCGAAGAGCAGTTACGCGATACGGCTTCCGTCGCAACCCAGCTTCCTCGTTCGCGAGATCGTGCGCCGATGTTAACTGTACGTTTGATCGTAATTGTCGCGAACTGTACCATCTCTGTAAACTGCTACACCGATGTGACACCGTGCAAGCAACCAAGCAGCAAGCTGGGCCGAGTGGTTGGAGCTTGGGAGGAGGAGGGGGTGGAGGTGGAGAAGGAGGGGGGTGCTAGTGGGGGTGGATAAGGGGGCAGGGGGTGTGGGGAGGTGACAGAGGGGTTGATGGGGGGTTGGGAGTTGAGCCGGTAATCGATATCTCCAAAGTAAACGAAGAGAGAGTGAGAGAGAGACGACAGAGAGACAGAGACCGCGGAAAAGCGTAGAAGCGGAGCGACGGAAGGGCAGCAGAGAGAAAAGGGGAAGGGACAGAGAAGGGGGGAATTAGAGACAGAGAGAGAAATTGATGTCGAGGGTTTGTCAACTACCGACAAGTATTATATACGTGCAGCCCAACGGGAAGGAGTGTGTCGGTGCAACGTATGTGCAGACTGCGAACGTGTTTCTGATATTCTAATTCCACCCCTGTGTATTTCAACCAGCCACCTTCCCGACCCCCTTCTACGATTCATCCTCCGCGATTTTCATTAGGGTAACGTGCCGCGTAAATCCCAGCGCCGCTTCAATATTTCCTTCCTTTTTTTTCTCTCTCTTCGTCTTCTCCTTTCTCTCCCACCCCCTTTGCGTTGGCTTCTCCACCCTCGTCTCGCATTCCGTCCTTTTATGAAGTTCCGTGCACGGATCATCGCCTCGCGACACGTCCTTATCCGATACCACCCCTTTCGAACGGACGTCGACTCGTTAGGTTCGTGGATTTTTCGTTAAACGACGTTACGGTCGCTGCGGCGGGTATCTCGAGCCTTTAATCGGTCGAGCGGCGCGAACACGCGATACACGCGTCGTTACTCGTGATTAATGTTCCGCCGTGAGATTACGGAATAATGATTTTTGTACGGGTAACCGCGCGCGCGAAGAATAATCGCTTCTTTTCGTTACCCGGGATCGACTCGACTATCGCAGCACCGCCACTTTAGATTTCCCGATGCCTTCGGCCGCACGAAGGTCTCCTCGGATCTCTGAAACGATACATTCGTCGCGTTGTTCCGTTTTTATCGCGAGACCATAAGGGTGATTTAATGTACGATCGAGTCGCGCTTCATCCAAGTTTTTCATCATTGGTCGAAGAGGTCTATTAAATCCAGATCCACCGATAATTTTAATACAGTTGTTTTCCTAAGCTGCTATATGAAAACATACAAAATAGGGTGCTCTATTTCTTCGTCCCTGTACGTCAAATCCCGCCACCAAGAGCCAAATGGGGCTGACTAGAGCGCCAACGGTGGGGATCGAGCGAAACGTGCAGCACCCCTCTTGCTTCTGTGCCATCCCGCTAATCATCTTTCCAGCTCTGCACGGTGCACGCGGCTGGCGTGGATTAAAGGAGAGTCTAGGGGGCTAAAGCACCTGGTCTTACCCTTGAACGGACCACAAATATATTTTTTTATGCAAATTTAACTAATACTTCACAAACCATACAAGAATACGCATTATAAATCAAGAAGCACTTCCTTCGTTCGTAGCATTATAGTTAATCGTGAAAATTCTCCCCATTTTCATCTCGATCCGTATTTTTTATTCTTCTCCACATATATGAAAGTAGCTAGGGAATATACTTGCCTGATGTTGCGTAGATGTGTTATAAATGAACCTACAAGAAGCGAACAAGTACTATGGGAACCACAAAAAATTCGTTGTCGAGATACAAACGTGCTCGACTCTGCCAGATAGACTTCGACTTTCGAGCTCGCCGAGTTCGAGTCACGGTTCGATCCTTTGGCCCCGAACCTTGCTTTGAAGACTCAACCTTTAAGGTCGAGCCTCGAAGCTTCGAGAACTCAAGCTTTGTACGTCGCTAATAGAGCCCTTTCCTAGCCGTCGAATTAATTCTCTGGAAAGTATCCGATGGGTCGTACGCTTGGATTTGGTTCTCGTTCTCTTGGTTTTATTTGATACTTTGGCTGGGGTGAGGAGCAAAAAACAGTAGTTAAGTTGATAAGAAATTGATTCGATTTCCATTAGGGGAACTGGAACGATCGATGTCAGTAAACTCGGAAAGGACGCGAGAAACATTCTTATGGAAAGCTGGCTGGGCAGCGCGCGTCACGTTTTTCACCCTTTGAGAACGCAGACTTCCCGATTACCCCCGTTTTATCTATCTCTCTCTCATTCTTTTGCACCTACCTTCGTCGTCGTTTCTGTTTATCTCTATTTCGTTTTTCCGCAACGTAACAAATTAAACATAACCCACATCCTCCGGGCACGTTTCTTGATTACTTCTTGTTTTTTCCTCCCCGGGTTTGCGTTCACCGTCTGCTTCTTTTTACAGATTTTATTTCCACCTTTGAAGTTTCCACCCGGGCAATTTAGTGTTTTCGTTCCTTTTCACCCCTCTCCCCACCTCTTCACTCTCTCCTCTTTTCACCGACGTTTAGGAAGTTTCATAACCGTACAACCAACGTTCGCGGGATTAACTGTTTCCACGAATTCACCCTTACCCCTCTTCTTGCGACGATACACGCTCCTATTGGTCGTTTTTCCCTCCGCGGTCAACCAGGTGGCTTTCACAATTTTCTTAACGCCAGTTCGACATCGACTTTGCGACTTCCGCTTTTACGCTGTTATCGATATCTGATATTTAAAATGTGATGCCTTGATTAGTTTGAATAGTTCAAGATGAACTGATCAGAATTTGATAGAGTAATCAATTTCTTCGATATATTTGGCTACCAAAACATTGTTGATGTAATCTTTCAACTGCTATGTATGCATAGTAGGACCTCGTTCGATGCAGGTAATTGGGGTTGAAAATCCCCACTAGCGTCTCCAGCCTTACTTGTTGCTTAACGACCATCTTCCTCCACTTGTCGACACTGTGCAACGAACGAGTAAGCTCATCAATTATTTTCGAAAGTATATCATGAAAATCAAAAGTAATTTACAAATTGTTCTGCGATCACATTTACAGAATCATAGTGTAAACAAATTTTAACGTCACGCTTCTCCCTACGTTACGAGTTGTCACTTTTCTTTGACCGCCTCCCCTAAGAGCGTGACGTAATTTATGAACAGCCCCTAAAGCAACCCTAGCGCATGATAACCCACCCTTAAACTTCATTGTCTGTTTAGCTTCCAAATAGATTATTCGTTCTCCCCTGATCCGGGCTTTGGTATCAAAATCTCTATCTATGGCTCGAACCGATTCATTTTGGTTTTATCAATCGTCCGTACTCTGTTCTTTACACGTACAATTTTGACCGTGTCACGATCCCCAGTGTTCGTAACGCTAGATCGAATAAACTTTTACCTCGAACGTGTTCGTGTTCGTGTTCGTGTTCGTGTTCCTTCTCCTCCAGCTCGGTCCATTATCGTCTTTGCAAGGGTAACGCGTCTCGTTTTCTCGGTTCTCGTTTCCCGCGATCGACTTCGGCTGATTAACTATCCGTTAATTGTACTCGCGAGCGCGAGGTGCGAGCCCTCGTGAAAACATTCGAACGGATGAAAAGCGAGAAACAAAGGGAAAACGGGAGCGACAAGGTGGAACAAAGTGCGGAGCAATGAGTCCGGAAAAGGGATACGGAATATAGGGTAGAGAAACACGGGGAAGATAGAAGGATCGGTAGTAGGGGAGGGGAGCAGAGGGGAAGGAGAGTGGGCGGCTCAATCGCCCTAGCAAAGGCTCACTACTAAAAGATCCATATCGAATAACCGGAGGGGGTGAAATTATCGGTACAACCCCTATTATTGGGTTCCGAACCACGTGAAAATAGAAAAGGAAAGGTTGCGAGATGAGATCGATACGACCCCTCTGCCGTTGAGAGAGTTTCTCTTCATCCGATTATCGACTTGGCCCGGCGAACTCTTTTCTTCGTGTTTCGGGACTTTCGAGCGAACCAATATACGTTCCGCGATGCGGCCGAGAAGCATTTTATTACGTAGCGAATCGAATTAACTCCCGTCAGGATATCGATGACGTGCAATTTAAAGCCGACTTCTCCCGTCGGTGGTTCCCGTATAATACGATCTCTGTCTTTCCCCGAAATCGATTTGCCAGCGCGATAATTATGCGTAGCCGGCGAAACGAATAAACTTTATACGTATTTCGCTGGGAGGTCTCTCTCGACTGTCCTGGAACCAATCGACCGGCCAATCAAATCGACGACAACTATTATCGATGATTTATAATCGATAATCAGATTGCCGCTGAGAGCTTCTTCCTCGAGTGTGAATCGTAGGCAAACGTAACTTTCATCGTTATGATTGAATGTTAAAACGTTCGTACGATTGTCCAATTATCTACGAGGTACCGATAGTGTTTCTGAACTTACAAAAGAGCCGTAAAACGTGTCTTTCTCGTCTGATAAAGTCTTTGGATGGGAAAATGACTTCAGAGACCGTTCGTCTACAGAATTGCGCGAAAAGACGAGAGGCAAAACGGATGGTCTGGGCATCGCGGTAGTTCTACAATAGCCTTGGGCGACCATTTGATTTTGTTCTGGCTCTAGTGCAGGTTGAATACAGTTCTACCGGACGACTGCTGTAACAAGTGAGCTATTTAGACATGAAGCATTTAGTTTATGACGCTGTCTGTCGGAGACAGCTAGAGTCCTCGCGACTGAACTCGATGGTCTTCCCCGTGACTCCTCATTTGCTTTTATTTTATAAAATAATTAGGATTGTGCTCGGATAAAAATCGATTAATTTTCTGTGAGTAACTTCGAATTCTAAAATTGACACACTTACGGAGTACATGAATCAAACGGATTGCTTCTCGATTACCAAACGATTGTCAACAGATTCTGGCTAGTGGCTATAAAATTAAATTGAAAAGCAGCAAGGATATTGGGAAGGAACAAATCCTCGAAGATCGTCGTATATTTCGAATCAGGTTCCGCTGCACGAGCGTTCCATCGATGGAGTTATTACGGAACGAAGCCGTAGATTCTTATTTGAATATTCTATTACGAATGAAACACGGAATAAATTATATTTTATTGGGTGTCACTTCTTTTTAATTCTTTCATCTTCTCCCTGTACTCCATATAATACGACCCGATGGTTTAATAGATCGCGTTCATTTTAATTTCATCTCTCTTCGAGCGAATTACCAATCATTAATAATTCACCACGTTAGATTAAACACGCGCGGAACGAATGCGCGGAAGATTCATAGCGTTTTTAAAATTCTTTAGCCGCGCGATTTAACAACTCGCAGATCCTTGAACTATAAATTGGACGTTTCGTTGGTACTGGGATTCTTATGAATTTTTTAACTTTAAACCTTACATTTTATAGTGTTTATGATAGACATACAAACTTTTTACAGAGATTATTCTCTGTTTTAATAGGATGTCTTCGGACACATTTAAAAACATTTTACTTTGATGAGAAACAAATGATCACGAATGTCTGGTACGAATGGTCGTGGCAGACTGAAAGGATGAAAAAACATTGCAATGTCACTGATAAATAAATCTAGCAGAGAGATAGAAGAAGACAAATAAATCTAGGAGGAAATCAAGATAAGTGGTACTTACGTTCCAGCAAAGAAATAAGGTTGAACGGTGCAGTGGTTGGTCGTTTAAACAAGAGCGTCATATAAATAGTAATAAACCTAATTTATTAAAAGAATCCAAGGGTTTTCCACGAAGAAAGATAATTTTGGACACTCGACGTTGATTGGGCTACTATTTCGCTTGTAATGTCATATTACTCAATAGAATAAAATAAGACACGAGTGGCTTTAGCATGTCTGTCCACTACTCGCTATTTCTACTTACGTTGAAGTCCAAGTCGTACTCCATCGCATGCATAGGCAATGAACTTTTAAAGTCGATTTTCTGGGAAACGAATCCTCGAATGGAAAAGTTGTATTCCTCATTTTCGGTTTGTTCTTCCACCCAAAACCACCCCTTTGTCGATCGCATCATCGATGCTGCGGAGAACCCCCTGCACATATTAGGCAATTTAACGCGTTGCAACCGTCCTAATAATGTGTTAACACGCTCAAAAGGGAGAAAGATTTAAATCGTTCCTCGAGCACGCACATCGCGTTCCACTTATCTGTCGCGCGACAATATTCGTAACCTTTCGCATATTGTCGATCTACTTAGGTAATGGACAGACCATGAAGATGGCATCGGGGCTTGCTATACACGACAGCGTTGCTATTACGATAAGAGGGTCGACTGTCGAAAGGGGAAAACGCGCGTAGAAGTTGCGCGTGGTGCTTACGAGGTTGCATTCTCGTTGCTCTCGTCGTCGTCATCGCGGTCTCATCGTGATTATCGGCTGCATTATTAACTTGGTATATTTCCGTGGCCGATGCTATCGATTTCTCCGCGGTGTCTGTCGGCCCGATGTGTGTGCTTTAGCCCGACGAGCGAAGCCAACCCCCAAAGCCATTCGTCCCGGAACGAGCGGCTAAAGGCGGACACGCAGTGCTAAGCGACAGCCACTAACCGATTTACGATCGCGCAAGCGCGTTCACCGACGCTATGATCCGATGCACTTCAACGGAACACAGGCCAGATCGAACCGCCGTTCGGGATTCGACGTGACTCTTCCTTTCTACCCTCTATGTTTTTCAGCTTACCTCTGTTTCGACGCTGCGAGGGATTATCGCTCTCGACTTGAATGCTCGAGCGTTCTTTATGATTCCTGAGACCAATTCGGTGATGGAACTACACTCGAATCGCGCGAGGACCTTCGCGTATTCGTTTGTTTTTCTCGCTGTCGGCGGATTCGATCTTGCGAACGACAGAGATCTCAACCTGGAGTCCGACGAGGATTCAATCCTTTGGGGTCTGAGATATCTTTAAGTTGAACATTTCTATCTCCTTCAACTGGGGGGATCCCCCTTGGAGGTACCAAAGACGTTTAAAAAACGATACGACCTTGGCTGGTTTTAAGCAGGTATTATTGTAACGATAGAAACTTGAAAAACAACGTACAAAGATACCTTTTGTTATCGTATCGATACTATATTAGCCCCATCGCCACTTGAGAGGGAGGAATCTGTTGGCAATCGTTCGGTAAACAAAAGAAGAGGGTTCGAATATCTGGTCCAGCAATCTGGTAGTTTGGTTGTTTTACCCTTACGGTCCTATGAAATCGTATGGGGATTGGAAGTTATTGTTTGACGCGCTCGATGCTTGGAGCGCAATTAACCGCAGAAGTTTCGTCCGATCGAAGCAAATACTTTCCGATCACTTTACTCCTTAATGTAAATCCCACGTTAATAATTCTCAGTTTACGAACGTAACATATTATTGTACATGTTTAAGAAATGCAACCTCGAATTTGGGCCACGCGAAACAAAATGAAACGACGCTATACAGATTTCATTACAACGAAAAAGAGTCGTGTGGTTCATCATGCGGATTCGAACCAGCGACCCGCAAGTTTCATAGTCGGCTGCTTTACCGCCGTGGCCACAATTACTTACTGACAAAAAACGCTGACGCGACTAAAACACTACGAGCACAAAACGTTGAATTAAAATGTCTCGAAAACGCAGACCCGTTGCTACGAAAACCCTTTGGGGTCTTTTAATATTAGATCTCCACCGCAACTTATATCTAATTCCAAAAGCGATTTCCACGTTCGTTGGTCCTCGCGGTAGTCAAACGCTAGTTCGTCCGCGTAAACTGACCTATCCTGTGGCTTCTCGGTGTTGGCCACACATCGGTTTGTATACTCCATTTTTATCCTGTGGTTCTCGATGTTAATGAAACATCGGTTCGTTCGCAGACCGTAATAAAAATACCTCGTCAAAGTTATTACTCGCCTCGACGCATAACGAAGTTAATTATTTTATAATCGAGACGTTAGATAGAAAAAAAATTCCATTTCGAGAAAATTAACTTCAAAGTTTTCCCTTGAGGATTATTTAATGAAAAGTAGCACAACGATAAAGAACGAATTTTTTTTAAAGATACTGAGTAATACTTGAATAATTCCGGGGTTGAAAATTTATTTAAGAGCTCGTATTTTTTAGACAATTACGAGGATGGAAAAACGATGATTCGAGCGTATCTTTGTATTGTAAAATGGAAGGAAAGTGGGCTGGAAGGCGATCAAGTTTAGTCGTTCGAACTCTTCCTGTCCCCGACACACAGCGTCATAAACTAATTGCTCAGTGGGTGTAAACACGCGATCTATCTTTACGCGCCTCTCGTGTCTCTGTTGGCCCGCTTTCTTGTTCCCTGTTCCGCTAACATTTTTACGAGCGTGCTGTAATGCGCCCTGGAATCATCGCATCCGTAGGTAATGCGTCCCAGAACGGACGGTTGGTACCCGAGCGGGTTCAGCTACTAACCAATTTACGATCGGTCGGCTGTACCCACGAATTGTATGTAGTTAACCCAATTGGAATCGTTCCGGTTCCAAGGGAATCCCCTTGCAGCCATTCGTTCGCCGATTGTCTTTTCACTTCCTCGCTCCTTATACTTTAAAATTAAACGTTTCGATTAACATTCATCGGTCGTTTCGCGCGACAAAGGAAACGGTCTCTTTCGCCAGACGCTCGGCAAACGTTCGGTTTAAATAATCGAGTCGCGAAACAAAAATACGCTGAAACTTATTCGCTCGTGGGCAATCAGCTTTGATCCTCGACTCCCGATACGATCGCTGTACGGATCTTACATATTTGTATATAAATACAATTAAAAAATAGCTAAAACGTTTCAAGCTTTCAAAATAGTTCCATTCTCACGTTCTCGATTTGTTTTACAGAGAAGTATCGTTCGCGAGGAAGTTGTAGCATTAAATTACCTCGAAAATGAAAATTGTTTGGAAATTGCCAATAAAGTGTTGAATCGCTTTTGTTTTCGGCACTTAAATCTTACGGGGCTTTATTCAAAGTTTAACGACACGGTGAAAACGGGGTACGCAACGTTTGAGATAAACGATTGCTATAACCCTTAGGTGGAACCCTTTGAAGGAACAATACGGATCATTTCGACTCCACCCTAGCAGTCGAGGGGCAAGATAACGGCGTGGTCCTCGTTGAAAAACCGTCTGTCGGAAGTGTTCGATCAAATTCGATCTTTGACACGATCGAATCGAAGGTTGGTCGGTTGATCCAACTCGTTCGCGAGAGACCGTTGTAATGATCCTTTCTCGTGTACGTTGCTGGCCACAACGGAGAAAGGAGCAGGAAGGGAAACAGTGGTGCGGCGGTTCTCGTTTCGTCGAGATTTACGAGAAGCCTGTTGTATTTATTAAAAGTTTTGTACCGACCGGGTTCGTGCTTCTCGTGAAAACTGTAGAGCGTCTGAAGCGATATTGTAAAGAAACGGAAGTTAAGTATCGCTAATGAAAGAAACGACAGAGGCCCGGATGAAACTCCTGGCATCGCAGGGTTGCGGGAGGTCGTACTCCGAGCCACGACCATCGGATGTCGACTAGATTTACTGTGAATAAAAGCAGACCGCCATCGTAAATCGTAAAGTATTGCGCGGAGCGTGGTCCACGACGAAACAACGGAGCATTCAAATATCTCTTTCGAACGGTTGCATCGCGAAATATCGTATACGAAAACAACGCACGACAAAGTATCGGTACAACATAATATCGATAGCAAAAATATCTCGCGACAAATTATCATAGTAACTTCTGATTACATTTTATTAATTACCTTCGACGGTTTGACCAGCGAACGCGTACTTTCACTACTCGTTAGCGAGTGTTTATAAATACAATATGTGTATGTGTGTGTTTGTTACAAAGTGAAAGCGTGGGCGGGCGAGGGACTCGTGGTATATTTACGCTTGACTTATTAACCCCCCACATATTCGTGGCGTGTGGTATTGTTGTCCGTAATAATTTATCGCGAGGTATTTTTACCTTTGATATTTCGTCGCGCGATACTTTGGATAGTGTTACTTTACGTAATATTATTATTTGATGATATATTATCGCGCCACTTTTCTGATCGAAGACGTAGGAAAAAAAAGACGCACAAAGGACACGAACGTGTAGTTACAATTTGAAACAGTGTGATAACTTTGTTATTTCTGGGAAACGTGACGAGCAAGACATCGTGCATCTACCTGCATCTTGTCCTTTACGATTCTTTATGCCAGGCGTTGCGCAACGGCACAATCGAGAAGCAGATGATATTATTTGCGAAGGCAGATGGAAAGTGCAGAATATTGTGTTTCCCTGTTCATCTTTATTTTCAACGAAATCAATTTTGCTTGATCGACGAGTCTCCGACATCGCGGATCTCTCTGTACGACCCTATTTATGTAGAGGGCTTCCACCCCTAATCTCGATTCATCGGATACAATGACGATGATTTTGCCCACGCCATATGCGTCGTGGCTGATCCGACGAATTCGTAGCCACGAGATTCGTTTTCATCTGTTGCGAGTTTATGGTACATGACCGGCGATAAAGCAGCCCTGGGAAATCGCATCTGTTTACTTCAGATTTGTGGAAGTATAGCTCAGGCCTTTAACCCTTTGCGAACGAAAAGTATTAGTTTGTTGGTCGAGGTAGTTTGTACGCGAAGATCAAGATAAAGAACGTACGGTAAACCATTAGAAATAACTAATCAAAGAAACTTCTGCGAACATAAAAAAGTATCGACGAAGGGTTGATGCTTGAACCAGAGGCCTGAACCCGGGGAAGCGACTAGTGGGGTTGGAGACCAACAGATTATCGTCTGGTTAGGTAATGCTATCTGGTACTGTTTTAGAGAAAGGAAGATTATGAAAGGATAACAAGGATTCGCATTAAATTGAATCCAGAGGTCTTATACAACTTGTTGAGCTATAGATGCGGTTAGAGTTCAGAGGTATTGGGCGGTTTACAGGACACCAGGTGTCTCAGAGGTCTCTAGTTGGCGGTTCCGGAGGTTTTGGAGGGTCTGGAGGGTTCCTAGTCTACTTAAGTACCGGGCGGACCTGGAAGTGTCAAGAATCTCAGTCCCAGGAGGTTCTCATACATTCCAGATATCTAAGATCCTCCGGTACCCCCAATAAACTTTGAACACCAGACCCCTCCAGACTTATGAATCCTTAAATTAACTTTTCTAACCTCGCCGGTACGGTCTGGGAGAATAGTTTTAATTTTTAACATCGACAAACAATTACATGCTATAGACACTGTATCCTATTTTACTTATAACTGTTGCATCATCGTTCCTACAACTGTTTCGTAACCGGAATCGATGTTATAACTGTGTCCAACCCCTGTTTGCGGCGCAGCTGTTAAGTATATCGTTGCTCCGAACCCATCTTCGTACTCCATAGATCTCTCGAGGAGCTCGAATCCTCCGGAGACCTTGGGGATCCATCCATATCGAATTCCACGAATTCGGATCGGGCTGATTCCGGTTCCACGACCCCGGCGCCAATTAGCGTCCGGGTATCTCGAACTCGTAATAGACGAAATCGAGTTTTATGACTGCGGATTTGTCGGCGTTCGCTCTAACGGCATACGGCGCGGCGAAATCCCCTCGAACGGCTCCTGTGTTGTTGTCTGTGTCGCGCGGAATGAATCCGGACTACGGGTTGTTGTACGATTTGCGTAGAAATACGGCGGCGCGGCGAAATCCACGAAGTCGCGACTTAACAGGCAAAAACACGCGTAGCCCCGCGTATTTTGAAAATCGATTCCCGGGCCGAAAATTCGTCGAGGGAAACAATTTTATTCCGCGCTCGCGATTTAGTTTTGCACGCGGAATCGGCCGGTTTCACGGTTGCCTAGCCAGATATTTAGTACATCCACAAACACGCGGATCCGGGGAAAGCTACGGTCGCGTTTTCCCCCCGACGCGATCAACGCGCCAAATCCTCGTATATGTTTTATGCTTTTTTGTTGCAGTACTACGAAATGTCGTACGGAATCACCGTGGAGATGCACAAGCAGGTAAGTCAATACGTCTTGAAACAATTCCTTGTACCGTGTTTGTTGTACCGCGCTCACGATTCCTCGGAAGCGCGTCCTTTGTCTCGTCGATGGTAGCCTAACGCGTTCGCAGAAATTGCGATCCCTTTCAGCGAAGTTCCACGACGAGACGCGGAGAAGGGAGTTAATCGTGAGGGGCTCCTTAAGAACGTCGACCTGATTTCTATCGCGCTCCCGAGGAGACAGCGAGGGTGGTTCAAGGATCAAAAGATTTCTCGTTGATTCGGTTCGGGAACGTGTCGACGGATCCGAGGCCCACGGGCCACCAAAAACGAGAAGAGGGAGCTCCGAGACGCATCTGGCGCGGGAAATCGTGTAATTTTAGCTAATTAGGGGAAACAGTGGGCCATTCCCCTCCGTCAGCAATTTTCTTAAAAGCGACCGCGACCCCTTGTAGCACGCGAACCGGCTTCTGGAAAGTGGGACGACGGGGGTGAGTGGGACTCCTAAACTCCAAACAACCCTCCCTGACACGACGAGCTGATATTCATTAGCATTAGCGGCCGATCATTTCTCACCCTTGTACCCAGGGGCGTTGCTCAATGGGGTGCAAGCCTGGGGACAGAGTGGGGTGGGAGGGGGGGATACCGTCGTCGAATAGGCCGGTCCACCATTAAATCGGCGCGAAATTGCGTCCGGTGGCTCAAGTGGCAAACTAGTTAGCTTAGGATGCTTTATAGCGGCGTTGTTATTGCCGTGTACGATTTGCGCTTCGAATTGATACGTCGGCCTTAAAGCGTGTATCGCTTAATTGACTCATTAGCTCTCCAGTTGGAATTGCTTTCGTTCGACGCTTGAACAAGATAATTATTGCGACGTTGCGGAAATCTAATGGAACTTATCGGACGATCCTCGTAGACTGTTTTCTTAAACTGTTCGTTATATGCGTTTCCGCCTGTTAAATTTCAATGATCTTTAAATGCTTTCGTTTAAAAAAATGGAGTCGATGTTTTCGTTGATCTTTATTTGAAAGTATTGAAAATATTATTCTAATTGGTATTAATATGCAAGAGGTAAAGACTACTTTTAAAAATGTGGATGGAATTAAAATGTTGAATACGAAAAGCTTCGTTTTTGACGTGCAACATCATAGCAGAAATACAAATTTCATAGACCCATAGGTAGCACCAATACAGCCAAACAGATCGAATCAGGACCCATCAAATCAGATCAGATTGCCTACAGTGGCACCATACTAGGTGAAATTTTTATTTCTACTATGTTATTACCGAAAATGAAACTTTCTTCCTAGTAAACATTTTTTCCTATATCCGTTAGTTTTTAAAAAATTTCGATCGCAGCTTTGAGGGTAGTTTTCTATGCAACTGTACAATGAAAGACGTATAAAATATGTTTTTAAATGGTCTGTATGTATCTAGTTAATTGGGTGTTATTTCTTGTAATTTATCTTCCACTTTCATAAACTCTCAAAGACAAAACGACGGTCGAGAGCATTTCTATATTTCTTTTCGCGTTCGGGCAAAATCGAAACACGTTTCCTGACGAGTTGGACAGATAATAATTGCGTTATTAGACTTCCTATCGTCGTGTCGGCGAAGCCTATGCGTGCAACGTCTTACTAAATTGTCACGCAAGATTAGGTTGACGTACGTTGTGTAGATTTTTTATTGCGATCCACGCAACGGTGATGCAGGAAATATTAGGGGCATATAGAATTCACAAAAAGAAACATAAATGTCCAGTTAACGCGCGTCCGCAAATCAAAGCTGACAGAGAAATACGCGGTTTTCTGTTGGAACGGCGCAAGCGACGTACTATATGATGACATAGTGTACAGAAAGACACAAATTACTCTAGCAGGGTGGATTTGCGGAACTAACTGGATATTTAACTCTCAACTTGACTATTTTGTCTATTTTTCTCAAGTATAGCCTTATGTAACGTCGTTCTCGTTCATGGTTGCCAGATTAAAATTTTAATTTTGAGATGCTTTCTTTAAAAAGTCTAATAATATTTAACTGTTGGTTTTGGATAAACGAAACATCGTCAAAGGGTGTGCGCGTTTAACAACCTTGCTCTTAAACTTTTCTCTTCGTGGCGCCCTGTATTTAAACGCTGAATCGTGATTAGTTTCGCAGAAACGGCAGACTGTCGTTAAAAGATTGTAATGCGATAAAAGTGGCGCGATTTAAATAGTAGAGGTTTTTCGGGATCTCGTTCCGTTAACTTTCTTCGAACGGTTTGAAACTATATACTGTTTCGTGCCGAGGGAAATGAAAGTAAGTGGTTACTCGATACGGTCGTATAATTGCTAATGGCGCGTAGGGGTGAGGCGGGGGCAATAAAAGAAAAAGTAGGAAACGGAAAATCGCTGGTCGTCGGGAAATCAATCCCCTTCGGGCGTAACACGACGACAAATTGTACCAGGGTAGTGTAACGCGACTGGTCCGAGCTTCTAACGCTAGTTAAAGAAGAAACGGAAAGTTATTGATTCTTCTCGAACGGTTAATTTATCGCGATAACGAAACTCCGTCTGTTTACGGATTATTTACGATTTGATTTTTCGATTCATTTTTATTAATCGCAAAATTTCTAATTCTAATTCAATTTTCTAATTGATCGAAACATTTAATAAATTAGAGTTCTGTATGTTCTTTCGTTCGATTTGTTAAATATTTATCGTTTGCTGTAAAACGTATCGACCGTGGAGGAGCGATTCATCGTTCCGTCGAAGGGGTTGATTTTTCATAGGGAAAGTTCAGGAAAATGTAAAATTTAAATTTAAATTGCTATGATTAATAGACGATGACTAAGGTACTCGGGTGCTTATATTTTTCAATTTAACCTCCGTGTAAAGCATCAAGAGGTTCCATTACAACCCCATTTCCGTTTCGATCGTTAAATACTTACGGTACTACCCAACCCCTCGTTGGCAAGTTAAGACGCATTGGACGAAAATTGATTACGTTGCCACTTGTGCGAATCTCAAATTCTCCTTCTGCGCGCGTTCCGTCCCCGTCGGTTCTCTGTTTTCTCGTTTTGGTATAAAAGGAAGTTGGGTAGCCAGAGGGATGGAAGGGGAGAGAAAGAATAAATCACCCTCCGTTTGGTTGTCTCCGGCACTTAGCCGGCTTTCGAATCGCGGTCTTCGGTCCTCGCTCCTTTTCAATTTGAACACCGAATGAAAACAATCTTCCCCTACGAGGTTAGACCTCTCCTCTGACTTTCTCTCTTCCCTAGCCCCTCCAACCTTCCCGACGACCTTCCCCTTCCGTTTTTACCCTTTTTAGCCGGCACCGTTGGCGAGTCTCTCTGATTTCATCCTTTCCGTTCTCTCACTCTCTTTCCCATTAGTCCTCTGTCGCTGCCTCCACTTTTCTCCTACTCTCCACCCTCTTCCGCGGACTCACCCCCTTCCTCGAACCACCCCCGTTCTACTGTTGCCGCCACCCCAAGTCGACATTTGCCTCCCACTCTACCGTTAAAGCCCGCAGCCACCACTTTACCACTCGCTACTCGACTAACTCGAATTTGTTGGCAATGTCCCAGTTCTTATACCAGTCTTTCTCTCTTTTCGTCCGACCCTCTCCCTCTTGGGCTCTTCAAATAATTGTACCACGCGGACTGTACACGCGACGGTCACCTAGAATACGGTCACGTGTGCGTGATGTTTCCTGGAACCGATTCCAGCACGCTTTTATCGGGACAACCTCGACACCTTCATTCCAGAAACCGACACGATTCTTATCTGGACACAAATTTCGAATAAAGATTACACGACTTTCCATCTGTTGAGTAATAAAGATTTAAAAATACAATGTAGGCGTAACGAAAATATGTTTAAAACTGAACTAAAAAAATGTATTGATTTTTTAAACCGGTGGCGTAGTTTCCCCTCAAAGTTCTAGTGTCGTAAAATGACACCCCTGAGTTGGTTCTGCATTGTTAGCACCCTGCAGTCAAAGGCGTTACAGTCTTTACACCCTGCAATTTTCACCAGTTCGCTATATTTATTCCAGTAACTATACCCGTCAGGGGCAAACACCTCAGCCAGTCTCGATACTTAATCAACTATACTTATACTTCTATGCTTATAACTGCGGTACCATTACAGTAGAACTTTAGGTATCCAATTTAGCAGATAAATTCGTTCTGATAATCGATTTCTCGAATAATTAATGTAAGTAAAATTGCCATTCTTTAGAGTACAATTAACGTTAGTATCGATATCACACTGTATTATTGCATACAATTTATTGCCAAAAATGAAACTACCATTTTAATATGTTTTCTACATGCGTACTTGTACGAAAACTTGTAGAATAATTTTAATATTTATTGAGCGCGGTAACCGTGCACAAAATTTGTACAAAATCGCGCAAAGTCTCTTGGTAAGTCGAGATCGTCAAAAAAATTGCACGTCGCGCCGCAAAATTACAATTTTATTTATACAGGCGACGAGTTTCAGCTTAATTTAACGAACTCATCCTCGCCGCGGTTTTGCGGGAGAACGGTAACACCGGTAATCCAACGTTACAACTTTAGATTCCGTCGTGTCCGAACGATAAAAGTGGTCCGATAAAAAAAAAAAAAAAAAAATCCCTTACGCGTAACGCGGGACTGAGAAACGAGTTTACGCTTGTCGCAAAGGTAGAAACTTTTATTACTATGACACGAGCCGCTGCCGTTACCGCTCGTTGGCAGCCGGAGAGACCCGATAAAGTTGAAAGTTTCGCTTTTTCCGGTATCGTCGGGGCTCGCGTCCCGGAGAACACCGTTTCCTCCGCAACGCCGGCATACGTTAATAATGACGTCGAAACGAGCGTCGTTCTTAACTTCGATTAATCGTTCTCGCGATTCTTTTCGTCGATTCAAAGCTCGAGGGTGCTTGGACGATAACGCTGCGTACGATCGCGTCAGCGACTTTCCGCGCGTAAAATGAGATTTTCTGAACGACGCGACGATAAAAGAAGTAACGGACCTTGAAATGTTATTCTTTTTCCGTGGAAAACAAATTTTTCGAAATACGTCTCGAAAGAAGATCGCAAAAAGCACTGTTTTCCATCGCTATAAACGGATGCACCGTTTGGAAAGGGGCGTAGGGGGAGGTTTTGGACGTGTTGAAAAAGAACGCGCCAGACGAGACCGCAACGCAACGCTCTTGCTTCGTTCATCCGGCGAGTCGTACGATGGTTCAGCAGACCCATCCGATAACGCTTATCGCTTAATTGAAAGGCTCGTCCTCGGAACCGGCTGCCTGCTCGTTGGTCTGCTCAATTAAGCCACGATCTATGGCAATGTGCCGCGCGAATCCGTCACGGCCGCGAACTTTCCATAGGAACACGAAACAATCCATACCCAGTGGAAGAAATACAACAAACCGCTTCGACAAACGGTCGAGTTGTACGCGAAACGATACCGTTCAGGGCGCGAACCGTCAAACGTGTTTTTAACCCTCGGCTAGTCCGTGTCTGGTTATCTTTTATCTGTCCTGAAGAATGGAGTAGTCGAGTTGTACCATCGACCCGGGAAATAATTTAGAGCAATCTAAATCGAGTATCGCGCCTCTAAATTGACGTAAAACAAACTATTTACAATTTTTTCTTAGCATTATCGCATAGCTGAGGTTTCGTTTCATCGATGAAAGCTACGATATTGTTTTTTAACTCGTCGAATAGTCCAAGTTCGAAGTGTCCTGTTTACAGACGCGTATCTATTTCGATTAATTCTAGAAATACAACTATTAAATCAGACACACGCGTCACCAGGTCAGTCTAATGGGCGGTATCGACTAGCTTCCCCTTCCTACCTCTGACGTCATTGGAATTTCACTCGATCTCTCCACAATACGTTCATGTGTAGCTAATGTTTTGGCATTTCTCCCATTTCGGTACGTGCTGGTGGTCGTAGGTCATAAAGTTAGTCGAGGATTTATACGACGCTTTGCAAGAAAGGATTCGAACGTAAAACTAATTAAACGATTCGTTTAGCGAACTTCGTCTGCATACGTTAATGCGCTGTCCTGGGGTCATCGAAGACTAAAGCAAGGATCGTTTAGCGAATCTCGATTTAAAGTCTATATTTGAAAAATTTTTACGTCGGTTAAAAATGACCCGTCGTTGTCCTTTGCAAAACGGTGTTCGAGTCACTTTTACTGCAACAGAAAGAAAGTTTTATTTGTTTCGGGAGTGTAAAATTGCGGAGTAGCGGACCTTAGTGTTTATTTACAGCTATAATCCCAACTAAATATTAAGTCGAAGGAAAATTGGATCCAGTAAACCACCGGCTGGGTCGCAAACCGCCAGTGGATAGGAAACCGCACTTTGTGTAAAGCTATTTAGTGGAAGCAAATTCAACTGACCGCTTCTTCGATTGCGAACGATGTCGCGAACTAATTTTTCTTTTACAACGTGTCAACGAGTCGTTGTACTTGGGTGTCTGGCGTCTTTAGGTTCATGCGAATAGTTGTACTTACACCGTCGTTACAACTTCGTTATAAAGTATTTCGTATCAAGTTGTCGCAAATTTACGAACAAGCTGAAATAACCTGAGAGGGGGGTGGATGATATTTGATCTCTGGCTTGTTTGACTTTGTATACGTCGGAGACAAGAGTGAAAAATAGTCTGGGTGGCAGGAATAACTGACAGGGGATACTGTATTTCTTTCACGGAGCGTACAGATCATTCTGGCTCTGAGGGTGGATTATACCGGTGGTCGAGAACCTACGAGCCCGCAGATCATTGTTATCGCAATAGTATCAAACAAATGTGATATCATAAAAGTAAAATTGAAAATTTGAACTGAGAAATTATCATCTCGAGAGACGTCTCGTTCATCAATAACTTCACCATTACAAGTATGTTAACAAATACCAGCGGTCCATCGATGAAGGGTTTCGCTTCCACTGAACAGCTCCAAAATTCAGTTTGCAATCCACCGGTGGTTAATATTTGGTTGAAATTCGAGCTGTAAACAAACTACTCCACAAGTTTAGAGTTTACGAGGGTTAATGTTTCAAGGGACAGTTACATGGAAAGTTCTACTTATCGTCCACCTTTTCAGCAGCTTCTCTCGTGCGGTCAGGTATTTGTTTGGCCGTTTCGAGGAAGTTGTGCTTGGTCTCGTGATTGAAATCACACGTCACGGCAAGGATTCGTTCAACGCGATAAGCAATTATATTTGAGGGTCCCCGTCAAGTAAGCAGGGATCACCGATCTCTGATTTCCCCTCGAAAACGAAAGATCGCCCGTTCGACAAGAATATTCCTATCGCCATCGGCGTTCGTCGATACAAGAGTAACTACCATTTCCCATCGCGGGTGCGCCCGGCGCCCGATAAAAAATGTGCAGGCTGACCAATTGCATATAACTCACCCAGCCTTTCCACTTCTTCCTGCCTCCCATGTATATATACGTCTATCTATCCGCGCGCGTTCTCTCTCTCTGTCCCACCCCCACTCGGCTTTTCTCATACTTTCCTTCTCCCGCCCTTCTCCCTCTCTCACACTCTCTCTGTCTCTCTGTCTCTCTCTCTCTCTCTCTCCCTTTCGGTAGTTGGGGGTCGCTTTTCCAGCACTCTTCCGTCCATACACACATATTCTCCGATGCGCGCGCGTACACAGACTCTCCGCGTGCACGCACGCATACACAGGCTCGCACACAGAGAAACGCAGACACACGTGTCAGCGTATGCATGCTTACACGTACGCGCGGCCGCGCACACGGACACGGTTCCAGGGGTCGTGTATTCGAGTTCTTTTATTTGGCCCTGCGGGGGTAGTAGAGGGTTGAGTTGAGCGAGCGAAACGAGGGTGCGGTGGGCTGGGGGCGATGACATCGATTTTTTACCCGTTGCTAATCTCAATGTTACCTCCTCCTACTCTGCCTCCTCTTCCTCTTCCTCCTGCCGTTCGGCCACCTCCATCTACCCTTTTTCACTCCTCCTCTTCCCAACCCCTCCTCGGTCGACCCTCTTCGTTCTTCCCCTTCCTCTTCCTCTATCTCCACCTCCGCCCTCGGACCATCCGTTCTGCGGGAAAATGTGCATGTGCATCGGGCACATTCGAGAAGGAATAACCATTTTTTCGTACCGGACAACACTTGCGCTGCGTCGCCCCGCCGCGCAAATTCTCCTCGTCTCCCCTTCGTCGTCGTTCTTCCCTCTTTCCCGTTCGCGTCGGCTTTCGTTCCCGCTGTTCCTTCTATCCGTCTCCCTCTCGCCTTCGACGTTCCCACTGTTGCGTGTTCCCTTTGTCGCGTTTTTCGTCGAAGCTTTTTTTTCTTCCGCCGCGCACCCTTCTTCTCCGCCGTCTCCTCCCCCGGCTCGGACCGGGCGAAATCGAACTGACGTGGACGCGGCAGTTTTCCATCTTTCTGTCCCCTCACACCCACCTCCACCCCCACACCCCTCCACTCCCACCTCCCGTGGGAATAATGACATTTTTTTCGGTTTGAAGCCTCCAACGCGCGCCGCCCGGGCGAGGAAAAACCATGCTCGGATGCTCGCGACGCGTGAACCAGAAATTGCTGGAATCAAGGTGATCGTCTCGGGAATCGAGCTTCCGGTTAACCCTTCGTGGCCCACCGTCTATCCTTTTCTATCCTTTTATTTTTATTATTCGCACCGATAAAAGTGACTACAATACAGAAATCGGATCTGAAACTCGATTTCGAAACACGTAACGAAATAATTTTATTATGGGTGAAAATCGACTGCGCTGCAATTAGGCGACGGGCCAGAACACGTCGGTGCCAAAAATGATTATCCGATTTCGCCCCGCTAGCTACGTCTTGGAGAATGCTCGATAAATAATTTCCGTAAGTAAGCTTCGATGCAATTAGGCCGTGGTATCGGTGTTAGGCGACGCGTGCATCGATCGCGTCGATTCCGGGCGACGTTTGTCGTTATTCCATATTTGCTCGCACTCGTTGCAGTTAATTGTTGAAACTAATCTATCGCGATCGCGTAATACACGCACGTGTCTATTGTTTGTTGGTCGTGACTCGGTGCATGGGTGCGTCAGCTGTTTGCGGTTCGATGCGCTTTTTTATTCCACGTCGAGCTGTTCGAATCGACAACAGGAAAAACACTGTAAATGTTCCGTAAACGGCCGTCGACGAATGTTCCTGAAACTTAGAGAAATTCTCGGTCGAAAATGTTATCGAACTAGTCTCTCGACTGTTTCGCGTGTCCAAAATTTTGGATCTCAAAGAAAGACCGTATTAAATTAAAAATATTTCAATTGTATTGTACGGTTTGCACTCATATCGTACGACTATTTTTTTTATCGCGACTATTAAGACATTTATCTGCGCGTTCTGTTCTTTTCTTTCATGAGGTCGCTATTGCGAGCAAGTCACGTGGCCATCGATATAATTGATTCGATCGACACGCATTAATGAGCAACTGCTTTCTTTCCGTAGCATGGGTGAACTCACGTGCCATCGAGCGGTCATTACGCGCAGCACAATCACCGTAACGTAATCCAGAATTTCATGACGTTTTTACGGTGTTTTCGCGATTTGTCCGCGCTCGGTTTACAGTCGCGTGGCTCGTTCTCCGATTTTTCAATTAATTCGTCGAGTTGTCGGTGCACGCATCGAAACGAGGTATCAAAATTTGTGTCGTCCCTCGTTCCTGCGCCCTCCGCTAATAAACTGCCGTGTATTTTAGTATTGTCGTTTTTGGCGATACCGGGCCAATACGTGGGACGCGATTTAAACAATTTATTAAGATCGATGCCATTCGAACGTTTCGATAACTTCTGTATCGCTCTTATTGTTCGAATTGCAAAAAAACTTTTAACTCGAACATTAGAATAAATTCAAGGTTGATTGAAATTGCGATTGTCTGTTTTGAAGATACAGTTTTTCCCAGTGGCATGGGACATTCTGTATGCTATTAAACTGTATAGAATGACCTATTAGTGGTAAACCTATGTAATTGATAGACCTTAACCCTCGAACGGTGGATCGTCTGACAGTCGACCGCATGGAGGATATATCCTATCGGACCCATAATAGAATTGCATTGCTGTGTAATTCCAAATAAATCAAAAATGGAAAACTGTTAAATTAATTAAGAACCTTATTCGTTCCTGTTTTAAAATATTTTCTGCCCCAGTTTCCCCTATAAAATATACAAGATTGTAATAGCGTTTTGGTCAGATATTCCCAGTGAACTAGTCGGTAAATCTCAACGAACTACGATCGAACGATGTTAGACCTTCTTTCGTGTCACTCGTAATTTCGACGATACGTCGCGTGGGTCGAGTAACACGAGGCATCCCACACACCATACTCTACAGTCGCACTGATTAACCTGCGCGAATATTCGTGACTAACAGCATCGACGTACAGAACCTGGACTTCTGAATTCCAGAACGATCGATCATCCGAAATCTTTGATCGTTAGCGGCCTTGGGCAATTCCAGAGACTTCTTTTGATCCGTCACACCCCCTATTCTTGGTTTTATTCACCCGCTAATCGCGTAATCGATCGTACTTGCAGACAGAGATCGCTAAGAGGTTGAACGCAATAATCGTCCAGCTACTACCGTTCCTGGCACAAGAGGTGAGTCTTTGACTTTCTGTTTGGCACGCGTGCCGTACAATCTCGCGATCGAAAGTGACAACGACGCGATAATGATAGCATGGCTTGCAGCATCAGCAGCAGGTGGCCAATGCCGTAGAGAGAGCGAAGCAAGTCACGACGTCCGAGCTAAACGCTATTATTGGGGTGAGCTTCTCTACAATTGATTCTATTAACTACATAGTTTTGGCAAGCAGTCGGACATTGATCTTGGCACAGTATGTTACAAATTCGCGCTGCTTGCGTTCCAATTTCATTCTTGAACATAATTCGCAAATAAATGGTGACCGACTAACTCTTACGAAACTCTTTTGCAGCAACAACAGGGTCTACAGCAGCTACTGGTGAGTCTTTCAGTCTTTCAAGCTTCTCTGTACTACGAGGGCATGTTTTGAGACATCCTAGCGCTACTCTGTGTCGGAGTTTGGCTCGTAGCCAGCAAGATGTTTAATAGCGAACGTTTGATTTCGAAATTTATTGTCTCTGATACGAACGAAACATTTATTACACGCCGACTCCCGTATTTTAAACGTGTGAGTTGGTGTTTAAAGATATTTGAGAATCATTGGCTCGAATAGTATGATATTCTTTCAACTGGTTAGTTACATTTCATTTCATTTAGACAGAAATGATGAAAATACTTGAATTTATGATTTTACATGGCGTACAGCGTCCGTACCAGATACACAGTAGAACTAGCTGCATCAGAATCAGACGAGATACCGATGCCTAGATGTCTCCCCTGATGTGTTCCAATTTGTAGCTAGTACCAATATATGTTACAGAATCTCTTCTAACAGTGACGTAGCTGGGTCCGATGTTCAGATGTTAGTATACAAATACTAGAACCGTCTTGCATCTGGGAGTTTTAGAGCATGCCAAAATTACTCTAAAAAAAAAACACTCCAAACTACCAAAAATATATAAGGAGCGTATTAACGATAAATGAAAGTTTCGTTCTAGCTTCTCCAAACGGTAACGATCGTAAAAAAGTAGAAAACAGAATTTCCAGATCGGTACTTTACGAATGCATATTTTATTTGTTCTTTTCTTAACCTCTACGCACCTTTGGTTTTCACTATACGTTTATGATACAAATTCCACGAAGAACACAAATTCTGTGCTGACAAAATTAGATAATTCCTATAAACGTACATATTCAAACACTGATCTTATTTCTCTCATATACGTTCATTGAAAACAGGGGGTAAAACATTAAATTTCTTTATTTTGTAGTAAACTACTTCCAAGATATAATGTAAAACAGAATCTCAGACATACACAAGCATTCATATACCAAAACTTGAACTAGCTTTTAGCATTTTTGGACTCGGGGTGTAAAACTACCATTTTGATGACTTCGATGCCCCATACACAACAAATTTGTTAATTCTGTAGCAGAGATACAAAGAGAAACAGAATCCCACATAAGCACACGTTCATGTATCAAAGCTTGAACCAGTGTTTTTGCATTTTTGGAGTCAGGGTGAAAGCATCGAGAAATGCAAAAAACCGGGGAAGGTAGAATTTTGACAGCAGGGCTCTTCCCCCCTGTTGCGCGGGATAACAGTCGGGGGAAAGTAATAATTGAGAAAAATCGTGAGCGTGTCTGTTCCCGATGTTGCAGCAACAGATTCACGCGCAGCAGCTGCCCCACGGCGCGGTGGTCGGCGGTCTTCCGCCGGGCGGGTTGTTGGGCTTCGCAGGTGCGGCCGCGGCGGCCGCAGCCGCGGTGGTGCCGTCACATCTCGCGCCGCCCCCGCATCCAGCGGCCGCGGCTGCGGTTCAGGCGCAGGCGCAGGCGCTCCTGAAACCGTCGGACCTGCAACAGCACCGAGCAGCGGCGGAGACGCCCGAGGATCGCAAGCCGATCGCCCTCACCGACGACAGACTACGACGATCCGTTTCGCCGCCCGAGAAATTCCGCAGCCGCACCCCCGACCTCGAGAGCGATCCCAAGAGGCGGAAGGAGGAGAAGCTCGGACACGTGAGTTTAATCCTGTTCCTCGTGCGCGCTTCCTCGCGTATCCACGGCCGCTTTTGTTTTTGCGAGCGCGCGCGGCCTTCGACCCACCTGTTACGCGCTATTTAAGAATCCGCGGCCGAAGTGTCTCTCCCGACGAGCATACCTTGGCCCCTGCGAGCCGCACAGTGACGCGGACACCGGCGAAATTCTATCCGAACAATTGGGACATTATCGCCGGAAGTTAGACTCTTCGAACGGGAACCAACGATATCGCTACTATTTACTTTCGACGAATCGAATTGGAAATTACTTTTTACGAAGTCAGTCCGTTTATTTGCTTGGAAATTTTGGTAAAATCTTCGAGATCGCGGAAGACGTATCGCGAGTCTCGTTAGAAATTTAACCGGTGGCCTAGTTTGTGGGTATAAGGTTACTGAATTCAGGAGGAAGTGTGTCGAATGGACAAAATTGAATGCGCAGAGAGCGACGAAGGTTAGAGGGGGCTCGTTTGAATTTTATGGAGAAAAAATTGTGGACGACGGCGTCGAGAACGTTCGAGATCGCTTATCTTTCTTGCGCTCGGACGCGTCCATTGTGTATGCGTTTTAGAAAAAGAATTCCATCTCGTAACGTTCTCGACGTTTCCGCTTATCAATGTTTCTTTAAGAAATTCGACCTTCTTCGATGTCCTCCGGGCTATTTACAAATTAAAATCGACCACCTCGGGACGGCATTTCAAAATTCGCGAATTCGAAAAAAACTTCGACGCGAAGCGACCAGAAAGCGAATAATTCATGAAAAGCGGAATCGTTTCCCAGTAGACTCGCAGATATTTTTTCGAGAAGAACCGTGGATAATAAAAGCAGCGGTCGTCAGAGGAGATGGCAAGATATCCTCGTATAGTTCTTAGCCATTTCAAAGAAAAGTCCAGTTTCGTTCGAATGCATCAAACTCGTCGATGCATTTCGTAGCATACGGCTCAGAGTTGAAGGAAATAAAACCGGAGTCGTCGTATTACGCGACCGGTTGCAACGTATCGCTGAAATATCTCGAGCAGGAACGATAAAACTCTGAAAACGCTCGATGACAGGTAGACTGGAGAATGGAACGGACGTTTCGTGTTGCGAGGAAAAGGGAGTTTCTTGGTGCACCTTTTGACTGTACGGAGAACGGAGAAACCCGGTCGAGGTATATTGTAACAATGGAACATGTTTCAACAACAGTTTCTCGGGGGCACGAACTTTAAAGGCGAAATCGACTCGACGAATTTCTTAAGTAAACTAAGCGTTCCTGGCGTTTGTTACCTTCATATTTCTTCGCTGACCACGGTAACTGAAATTCCCCGAAAGTAGATCACATTTACGATATCGAAAAATTTTTCGTTCGAAGTCTCTATCAAGATTAAACGATTGGCCCCTGAATTACATAAATTGCATATTTAATCCAATATTTTTTAAACGTCTCTTCCCTTTCGTTTAGCAAAAATCTTTACTCGGAAATTTTCTATAAAACCGTATCGCGTGTTTAACACGTTCGGAGCAGATGGTCGGGGATCGTAGCGAAACCGTGGAATGAAAAGCGAACGTACCGCGTAACGGATGTATTATTCCCGATGCTTTCGGAACAACAACTTCCAGGGAAATGTTATCGGCGTAGTTTTTACCGTGACTCGTGACTGACGGACGTCTGCTCGGCCAAACAGAACGCGGCCTCGCCGTTCCGTTTCCATAACGATGAAGCTTAGCAACGAACGCAACGGGAAAGCACTCGCAATACCTAGCTCCGGCGCGTGCTCCCTAAAAATTGGATGACTTTTGTCCAGGGTAAAATGGCAAAGCGGGCAGCAACGCGGCGCAGCGGGTTGCATAGAGCGCGGGTTCGGGGTCTCGTCGACCCGCAACAAGCCAGGAGTCGCACAGTTTCTCCTTTCGCCGCGACTCCGTGAAATATCCATGAAAACACGCTCCTTTGTCAGGATCGCGACGACAAAGTGCGCGACCTAGCCGCGGAGGGTGGCGACGCGAGGTGGCGTGTAATTATAAAAACCGTGAAAACAGGCGAACTGCGCGCTGTCGCTTCGCTCGCGTTCTCCCACTAAATTGGATTATTTTTCTCAGTCTTGTTCCTCCGACCCCGCGCGGCGGTTCCGTCGCTTTTCCCTCAACCCGCCTGCTTCCCGACAATTAAAGTACTCCTTCGCGAGTGTACCGTGTTTTCGCGTAACCTTCGTCCCTTCGCCTTCCTATCTGTCTCCCTCTCTACTACCCCGTATAATAATAACAACGACACCGTGCAAAAGAGAATACACCCACGGGGTCCTAAAAACTTGGACACGCCGGAAACCAGTCGCTTTTAACCCTTGGCTGGACACAATTAAGGGAAAATTATTTTTTATCGTTTAGACATATACAGTTAATATGCTAGGAAAAATGTTAATGGGAGATTCTAGAGGGCTAAATAAGACGAAAATCAAGATTACTTTTCAACGAAGCCTCGTTCAACAAATTGGTATCCTTGATTTTGGCCTCCAGAATCTCCCATTAAAATTTTTCCCAGGGGTGGCCGAACACCCTGTATAATCTTAAATCATAAAGGGTCGAATCACCAATTACAACAAGGTGAAATTGTTTCGACTCTCGGGCTACAATTTCGTGCACTCGATTCCCACCAGCGTCGTACTTTTCTCCGCCGTTTAATGGCAAAGCGTTTAAATTGCTTCCGAGCCGGACGACCGGATACGCGTCCATGTCGTGCTCGATTGTCGCGTCGAATCCCGAAAGTCCCCGGCAGGAATCCCCGAGTCACGGCTCCGTGCGACGTTCCCCACCCTTCCTGCCTGTACTTCTTCCCTCTGTCCGTCTTTCTTCCTCTCGAACCCTTCGTTCGCCGTCTGCGAGAGAACTAACGACGCGCCGTTTACACGGGCAATCCCTCGAACCCCAAGGGTGCCTGGAAGTTTGTTCGAAGTTGAGCCACTGACCGGACTCCGTCATCAGCCCCATTTACCGAGTCTGGTGTGGGTGTATCGTTGGCGAACACGCGCGATCGACCCGACGACCTGTTCGTTCTGTCGCACACGTGTATCGAACGTATCGTATTGCTGGCGCGATCGCATCGAGAAAAGTGCCGGGACGTGTGAAAAAGTGGAAATTCCCAGCTCGAAACTGGAGCTACGAGCGTGATACGTGTTTTCGTTCTGTGAACGCGAATGCCACCCTCCCCCTCGAACACCCTCTTCGCCTACTGTTTCCTGTATGTCCACGGGAATCATCGCGTCCAACGATCGCGGGCGATTCACCGTCTTTGAAATGAAAATATCAGTCGATCGCGCGTCGCTGCAGATACGTCGAATTAAATTTCACGGTACGACCAATTTGCAGTTTGCTACCGTCTCCGATAAAATAATATAATATTAATTGGTACTCGTGAAGACTTGGAGCTACTTTCCGCCTGAACGATAAGCTCGTTCGCGATAGTATTGACCGAGCTGGCAAATAATTCTGGGAATTTGCGTGACGCAGCAAATTTGCCTTGCAACCCTCCCTCAAAAGCCTTTCTAGGAAGTTTCTTTAACGTTTCCAAGGATACATTTAGTTTTCCAATCGTTTTGAATATTGTTTTTTTTAACACCTTGGGCGCGATACCATGCCCGATTGCGAAATCGACGGTCGAGTTTCGCATAGTCGGCAGTTTCATCGTCCGGGACGAGAGAAGTTTGAACGTTATTTAATTAACCGGTTAGTCGTGTGAAAAATTTGAATCAAAATTCGCTGGAAACCCTTTACGCCCGAATTCCCGTCCTGAAAACTTTGACCCGCAGCCGAGTGCGAAACATTTTGCTAGCCGCGCGTTTGATAAACCCAGCTATCTGTATTAGTAGGATATTTCTGTTCGCATTCCGGCGAGAAAAGTTTCGAACCGGGTCTGAACTTGGCGTACTTTGTACCCGAGACCTTTGTCCGCGCAACGCTATGATTTGAGCGGCGTCCTCGAGACAATGGAGTGTAATTCACATATCTCATGCATTCATACCGCGTCACATACTGCGAGCTTTAGTGTTCGAAATTAACGTACTTAGTTTCCTGCTCAGAATTCCACTTGTACACCGTATGCCTATACCTTCGCGTCGCACCAACGATCCCGCATTCGCATCCGGTCGTGCGACGCAAACTTCATCGCGCGCGAACAATTTTATTAAAATCTTCCTCCGATGGCTCGACGAAGTCAAGCTGCTTTTTACCTTGTAAATTTTCCAGCGACGCTTTTGTATACCTCGGATGCCGTCGATAGAGTTTGTGTATTCCCAGGCGGAGGGAAAGAATTTTAAATTGTCGTTCGTGGGGTGATTTCTCACGCCTGCTTGTACGTTGGACGAGAATAGGAATTCGGTTCGTCTGAATAACCTTGATCATCGGTGCATTCTTCTCGAGGATTTTTACAAGCGGAAGCTGAAATAATCAATATTTTTTCTCTTTTGTATATCATAGGTATTGATTACAATTAGAAAGTACTAAATTACTTTTTTAAAATGAGTGTATTTCGAAACACAGTGAGACACGGATCGCGAGCGACACTTCCGTGTCCTCGACGGTCGAACCGAGCATATTGCGTGCTCCGTTTTATTCGCGGTCCGCAAACACCGAGCCCGACTTCCTGTTCCCCGATTAACGCCCCATTAATCGAAACGTTTCCCCGAAATTACCGCGTATCGGAGTCCCCGGCGCAATCGATACAAGGGCCTGGCCTCTGACCGCGCGACTACGCGTTCCGCAAGATTTGAGCCCCGGTCCCTGCGCACGTGCGATCCACTTCGCCAGAAACAGCGCGTCACGGATGGTCGCGTGTAATTCACAACAGTCTACGGAGCCGGGCTTAAGTGTGTTCCCTCCGGTGGGTAACGTTTCTCGGCGCGCGCGGGCGGTCTCCGTGTATTAGCACGGCGGGACGATGACACGAGGCCGAGGGGTACGAAGAGAGAAGGGTAGAACCGGAAATGAGTTCTCGCGTGTCCACGCTTGGCTCTTGGAACCGCTATTCAGTCCCTCTTTCCTTCACGGTTCTCCGCTCCACCCCCTGAGAGGATTTAGTCCGTAGTTCGCCGCCGTCTCTGCTTCTCCCTCTGCGCCCCCGCTTCGTCCCCCAAGCTCCTCTCATCCCCCCTCGTCTTCAGGCCGCAGGAAGGCATTAATCAAAGGAGCAGCGGTGCGCCCTGTTACCGGCACGACGAAAGATGGAAATACCCCGCGCACACGCTCGAGATATCACGGAAGCGGGGTTAGGTTACGTTAGCCCCGGCGCTGTCTAACCGCTGTAACCACCCCCGTGACACACTGTCTTTCACGCCGGCTCGCACCGTGAATAAAATTCTCGATCCGTTTTACAGTTTGACGCGCCCGTAATAATGCTTCCCTCGCGCCTCGCGCCTCGCGACGACGGGGGTGGCCGAGGAACGCCGGGGAATAAAAAGAGAAACGTAGAATACGTAGGTGCGCGCCAACCCCCGGGTCTCGCGAGAGCGCGATTTCCTCGACGAACCGTGGAATCTCTTGAATTTCGTTCCCCGGTACCCGAGGTACTGGTTTTAAAGGGGTCTCTTCTACTCTAGACGTTCGGATAAATCGATTATTCTTTTCTTTGCGTTGTCTCGACGCTAACGATGTACGTCGACGTTATGGTTTACGACGGAGGCTCGAAATAATTGCGGTACCCGACGCTTAGACGGCCGCTGTCACGCGCACGCGATTCCTTATAATAATATTTCCAGTATCGTGTGCTATTGCCGGTAGAAAAGGGTTTCTCAAATCGTCTTCAAAAGCTGTCGATAGTTCATCGAGTCTAAATTATTTTAATTCAAAAACAGTATAACTCAAGAGTTGACTGAAGAGTTAATAAAATTTATGAATTGAATTTAAAACTTTCCAGTCGGGAAACAGTTTGGGACCCCTCCCCCCCAATTGAAAACATGTTTCGATCTGCAATGTCCGAAGAATATGTCCCAGTAGTAATTTTCTAAGGCAACACCAAAAGCTTGGAGAATTACGTTCTTTAAATAGTTTGCCGTGTCATGCTGGCGACGATTTGCATAAACACGGCGCACTAATGGTTCCCAAATATTTTCCATAGGGTTTAAATCTGGAGAACAAGCTGGCCACTTCATAACTGTGACACGAGTGCGCTCGAAGCACTCTGAAGCGTTGACCGTCCGATGGGCGTTGTCTTGCCGAAATCCCAATTTCGGGCACGAAACTTGCAAAGATACGACAACGCGTATTCCGCACGGTCGAATTTTCGAATCGTAAATTCCAATTAAGACAGAATTGCTATAATGGTATAGTGGTAGCGAACGTGTTAAAAACTCCATTTCACGCTAAATTGAGTAAAAGAAAAAAAAAAGCATGTTCTTCTAAGCTTGACTCGGTCCCTCGAGCAAATTCCAAGCCTACCGTCTTGAATAGAACCTTAAAACGTGGAACAGTCGTTAATTTAGAGCGTAACGATACGAGATGAACGCTTCGTAGCTCTAAAAATAGTGAATTCGAAGACTTTGAGGTCACGTTCCGCCCGAATTTGATTACTCGCGAGCGTCGAATTCGATGTTGCTGTTACTGCTTGTGAAGTATGATATTTTAATTTTGAGTGAACTATGATTTCTCCCAGGGGCAGACTTTCTATCATTCGTACAACAAATTCGTTGTACACGCAGTGTCCAAATAAATCATGAACAGCGACAGTGTCCAATGCCTCGCGCATCTCCGACATGAATATTCGCGAAGTATTTTATCTGATATGTCCACGCCACATTTGGTTTTATTATGAAATGATATTACTTCTGGTTTATGCTTGCCTTCTTGATCAGTAATACTACGATCGTGGCGTGAACTCGATACTAGCACAACACACGTTCGTAATATGAATGTGTGCAGCCTGTGAAAAGAACAGTTTTATAATCCTTATCAGTAGGTTTTTAGAGATGGAAATAATGGGTTATAAGAACATTACTTGTTTAGTTACTATTGTGAATTGAAATATAGAATTG
The DNA here is from genome assembly GCF_051014445.1 of Colletes latitarsis. Lineage (NCBI taxonomy): Eukaryota > Metazoa > Arthropoda > Insecta > Hymenoptera > Colletidae > Colletes > Colletes latitarsis. The sequence goes on from NC_135134.1 coordinate 49,579,962, forward strand.
ACTTTCCGTCGCACGACAGGTTGGTCGAGGTGGTAAAAGGCATGAGCCTTTATGGGAGCGCGCATACCTGGTCAACCGAGGTCTCATAATTTAACGCTATTTTTTTCGAGCTGGTGTCCCTAAACTTTTGACAGTAATTAAAATAATCGATAAATTTACGTAAAGTAATTGCATTGTTACAATCGGGACTACGACCAGCATGATATTCTGCAATCACTTTTATTCATTTCACTATTTTTCGTTTAAAGAGTCATCATTCCACGAGTGTTTAATAAATTTTTTTTTTTTTTTCGTTGTAGTCTCAGCCATTGTTGTACTTATACTGAATACGAAACAATGTTATTTTTTTGTTTCAGATGAATAGAATTTAAAAAATCAGGGACACCAGGAGCGTTTTTTTTCACCGAAGACCTTCGGTTTATATATTTCTTTAAATAAATTAATATTTCTATATGAACAAAAATATATGTTTTCTTGAAATATGTATAAATAAATGTGTAAAGTTTGAAAAAGCTATTGTCAACAGTGTTTGAGAAAAATATTCATGCAGAAACACCTCTTTTTAGCGTTCTAGATCTCCTTAACGAGGATAACGACAGCGTGCCGGGTCAAAGTGCAAGGTCATCCGTGCAATTAATTTTTAATCTTGGTAATTATTTTATATCCCAATTTATCAACTACAATTTTATTTTTCGAATTCTTTATTGTATAGTTGTCTCGATCACGACTTTACGCAAAATAATGGATAATTAAAAATGTTTCCGACGTATTCCACCCTGCGCTGTGATTATCCTCGTTAAAGGGTTAGGTCACTTTGGTGACAAACAAAAATTGAAATGTGTTTTTCTTTTATAAAATGATAGTTTGAACCTATTAAAATATATAGAACAGATCCCGTGTGTCGCAAATGTTGATACAAAATGGACTCGAGTGTCCGCTAGGCAAGAGTTGAAATTAAATAAATAGTTTTAATGAAAAATTTTATATTCTGTATAATTTACCGATTAAACGTTCTTATGCCATTGTTAATAATAAACTCATCTACAACACACAGATATTGCTGTCCTTGGATAAGAAATAAAAAAAAGACCCGTCAATTTTAAACACCTGTAAATCATTAATAAAATGTTTCTTTGTTACTGTTTACAAAAGACCCAATTTTCGTTATACGAATATTCGATAGCCCAGCTATTAAACAAGCGTACACGTTCAAAGTCCTCGTCCTAAATAGTTAGTTCAAAAAGTGTTTGTCTTGGAAACACAAATCAACGTAGAAATGTCTAAAGAACGTTACATATTTTTTAACGAATTATAGCAAAGGTTGCTTCGGTACTCGGTTACTTACGTAAGGGTTAAATACTGCCATTAGAAGGTGAAGGTTAATGTTTTGTTAGCTCAAAAAACGGTGAAAATCTTGTCGTTCGAAAAAGAAATTAATCATCGCGAACGATGGCTGTAACACGATCGTTTTCGGGGAATATCGATTCGTCCGATCGGGGAGTTTCGTCGAAACGATACCAGGGGTGTGCAGTTTGAGGGAAAAGTACCGTGGAGCGGGTTACAGGGAATCAGAGCCACGAGTTTCGTGACTTTCGGGTCGCGTGCGAGTGACCGCCCGGTGATCTCATTGACGAACGCGGTTGCTCCGCTCAAAATGCCTGTGGTTGAAAATGAGGGATGGGCGAGTTAAGGTCGGTGGTCCGATACACGACCATCATTATCCGACCAGTTTATTAGAGCTTCCACGCCAAAAGAGGGATTTTTACTGTGCGTTTTCGCCGATCGATTTTACGCTCGTCGCGATTACGGCAAGAAAGGTGGCCCGTTCTTCCTTAACATGTCGTTAACCGACCGTTTTATGGACCGACTAACGCCTGTCACCGGTTATTATGCGTAAAAGTTTCGAATAAAACGCATCTGTTCAAGCAAACGGAGCGTTGCAAATGTCTTACCGAAGTATTCAAATTCACCTGGCTTTGGGGGTTCGTTTTTCATTGTTCGAAAACTTTGGCCCTTTATCGTGCAATCTTGTTTATCTTTGCCTTTTGTCGTCGAGAGATTAGATCGTAAATTGTGTACTATTAAAAATAGTGCTATATCGCGAGATTGGTCTTTTTTTTTTTTTTTTTTTTTTTTTTTCTTCCAAGTTTAGAGTCGCATCAACAACAAAGGTTATTAGCGACTTGAGTAAAGTTCTTTTGTAATATACTCTCAATTTTATTCTTCGTCGCCGACTCTGAAGGAGAACGGACGACGACACAGATTGGTCTTTTTTATATAATAACTTGCAATGCACCCAAAGAATACGAATGCCACGCGACACGGACGAACATGACGACTAAGACAATAAGACTCCTCGACGTTCCTCCAGAATCGAACAAGAATTTTAATAATAAATTTTAACAATTTCAACGCGTCTCCCCTTAATGACACGTAAAGCGCCCACGGAACAAATATGGCGACTACGGCAATTAAAACTTCTATCGTTGGAAAAACCGTACATAAAGGAGACGGCGAAGGATTAAGACTCCTGGTCGTTCAAACGTCTCTACCGACGTAATCGAGATCGAAGTTCGTCGGAGTTTCGACGCGAACGTGCCATAGGGTTCGCTTAACGAACGCGTTTCCGGTTGTTTCGCAGTTTGTCGTAGAGCGCGAGTTAACGAGCCACTGTCGTTGGCAAAAACACGAGCTAAGGACGTACGAAACACTTTGTGCGTATCGTCCTGGGGCTGCGGAGGGCCCACGGCCGGTTGCACGTAGACGCGTAGATTCGTTTGGTCGGGAATCCAGCCGGTACCGACGACGATGGGAGCCGATGCTGGTGGTAGTAAGAGGAGGTGGAGGCAGAAAGAGGAGCTGTGTGGAGAGGTGGAGTATGGGGGGCTAGGGGGGTGGTTGAATTTTTCATCTGACCACGTCGAACCAATTAAAGCGGACCGCGGCACCCACCTCCACCCCCGACCTCTTCCACTTTTTTCGTTCTCTCTTTATTTCCGCCCCGCGTGCCTGGCCTTTATCCGTTCCATCTCGCTCGCTTCCCCTTTCGGCCTTCTCGCTTTTCCCCGTCTCCGCCGACGGTCGAGCCTCTCTTCTTCCTATCCACGGGTACTCCCTCTCGTACCACCGGCGCCCCCGCCGTCGCCGGACTCCTCGTCCACGTCCAGGGCATCCGCATACTGCTCCTCTTGCCTTCTCGCTTCTTCGTACGTCGTCCGGTCGCTTGTCTCCGTCCGTTCGGCCGCGCTCGTTCACTCTAGCGACTCGTTGGATTTTTTCGCGTCACGAGGCGGTGTAATTTATTTGGCCGAGCTAGGTACCCGCGGAGGTGGCCGAGGAAGGGCGACGCCGATGGTATGGGGCGGGCTGGAGGAATAGCTGGAGGTGGCAGAGGTGAGGCTGCAACGGAGGTGGAGGTGACGCGGCTAGAATGAGAGTCCAAGGGATGGGCAGGAAAGGGGGGGTGGTTTCAGTTTATTTTGTGGATCCTACCTACCCGCTCGTCACTGTCCAACCCCGTTGGTCGGCCACCGCCGCCGCCGCGTCTTTTTTCTCTTGCCCGCGCGTACGGAAACGCGTTCCTTCCTCCCGCTCTCTCTCTCTCTTTCTCTCTCTCGTTTTTCTGGCGATTCTCGTTGCACGACTTTCTTGTTTCTTCTCGATCACTTCTCCGGCCCTACGTCTAACCTTTCTCGAACCACGGGTCCGCGTAGTGCGTCACCCAGAGCGTCGCGTATCTTGTTCCCTTCGGTAACTGAAGGCCCGATGCCATATTAAAGAACTCGGGATTTCCTGACGAATACCCAACCGCGTTTTTTCCCCCTCCCCCATCGTTTCGATTGCTTCTGCACAGGATCGTTTCTTCGCGTCGACTGCATTCTGTGTATCGTCGACGGAACAAATATAGCGATCTACTTAAGTCAGTTTCGAGTGGTCTGTTAAGCGATACCCTTGTTGGGCACAAACCGCTGAATACGTTTTTCCCTCAGCGATACGCTGTCCGTTGGCTGCAGAATCGGCGCAGAAATTGTCTACTCGCGATAAACCATGCGGCTCAAGTTTTAATTCCTCGGTAACTAAATACCACTTCAACGTACTTGGGATTAAACGTCCTCGTTAGTGCCTTTTTCTAATTATTTTGACAATTAAAGAAAAGGAACATGTACAGAGATCGTAAGTTGCAAAGTAAACAACTCAATCCACACACTAAACTAACAATGTTCTACGAACAAATATGTCAGCTAATTTGAGTAGTCGATAACTTTCGAGTCTAAAACATCTCATTCGATCGTAAAGCTGTGACTTGCTATTCTCATTTACGAGAAGCACCAATGATTTTTGGACCTGTTAAACAATAATCCCGCTTTAAAAGCGAATGCGCGGTAGATTGGAGTATAACTAACAGATAACAAATTAACGCGGAATTAGTATCATCGATTTGCAGGAATCGGTGGGCTTATTTCATCGTCCTCGAAATATTGTCGGAAGAAACGGTTGTGTGCGTTAATTCGCACGTTCGCGCGAACCTCGGACGTCCCTTTTTAACTATCCAATCACCGGCCCGGCTGGAATATACGACGCGTGCCATTAATTGATTTCGGCTCAAGAGTTTAATAGCAGCCTGAAAGCTGCGAGGCGATAAGATCATAATTTTCTCGTAATGTCTGTCATAGACGTCACTGGGGCCGGCTATTCTAAACGGCACCCTATCGATTCGCGGCCTCGTATTACCGGCAATCGATTAAATAACGGTAATCCAACGAAAACCGAGCATTAAGCGGCGACCATTCGTGATTCTTGCTCGATTATTTTCTACGCCTTTACGCTCGTTCCGTGAACCTCGAGAGGCGTTCGTGGCCGTAATGAAAATTACACCTCCGAGGATCCTTCATCCATCATCTTCGCTTCGCGCTCTTCATTTGTATCGCGTGCTTTCTCGAGTTCTTAACGTATATCTAAAATTAGGGCGTTATCGTCTTCCTGGTTGTTCGGATTGTTCGTAAAAAGAGAGCTTTTTATACCTGGAATAATAATCATAACTTCTTCGTTTCCGTTGAAAGAAAATTCACGCAAGATTGTTTTACTGACTCGTGATGAGATTCTCGCAATCGAGGAACCGTTTAGAAATTATTATAACACGTTCGATACCGATGATTGAATTAAACATTCAAGATTGTGGGATTACGACAGGATGACGTACTGAAAAGTAAGGTAGTTTTTAGAAATTTTTTTGCCTGCTTTGTTTCTCGGATTTTTTGTTTTTTATTATCGTACATTCTGCGAAGTGTGCATTCGACGACCAAGTATCGCTTTACTTTACGTATAATAAACATCATTAACCGTGTGGTTTGCATTATCTTTTTCATATTTCATACTTTAGCGTAGGAAAAGGGAGAACCTCCGGGTTATATACCGTAATCGGACAGTTAAGAAAAAGAACATTTCATAACCCCCCGACATTAAAAGAATTGTTTTTTATCATTGATTTTGTTTACTTTTATTTACGCGACATCTCGTTTCTCGCATTCGTCGTTCGACTTTCTTGTTTAATAAAAGGATTCAAAAATTAAGATCGCATTTTAAAAATTACCATTATATCGAGAAAATGCATTCAGGAATTAATTATTAAGGAAAAACTTAGCCAAGTGTTCTGTTACTGGGGGCCTATCCGGTTACGCGAACAGCCACCCTATACGTTCCAAGGGGCGTGTGTCCTAATTAATTAAAATTTGAAAATCATTACTTTTGAAACACGATATTACAGAGTTATATCAATATCCATTGTTCTATCGTTAACGCGTTCACATTTTCGAATCGAATCACTAAACGTTGCTCTTATTTAAAGCCAAAAACTATGTAAAAATAATAGGAAAACCACCCCTCGGATAATACTCGATGCATCGTCTCGGTTAGTTATTAAAGTGTAAAATGGACGAACAATTTTCGAGCGATGTTTCTTCGCGGGTAAGATCAGCAGGATTGCTCGGATCAAGGAAATCATTAACTTGAAACGACTTTCTCGCGGTCGCGTCACAGTTACAGCGATCAATTGGACAAGTTGGTCGCAGTATGCGCGCGAAATGCGATTTGTGTCACGATTGATATCGGTCACACGGCTCGCTCGCAGCCTCAGATCAATAATACCTTAATAATTAATTTAGTAGCTCCGTGTGCTGCTCTACCGAGCTTCTTATGTATACTTGCACACACCCCCTCGTCTGTCCTCTTTCCACCCCGTTTCGCTCTTTTTTCCCCCCCATTCTATTATGCATTCATCCTCTATCCACTTTATTATTTTTTCATTCGGAAGGCTGGAGAACAGTCGATATCTCGGGGCAGGTTCTTGTCACAAAACGGTCTGCCGAGCTCTGGCAATTGTGCCGAGAGGCGTCGTGGACGTGTCTCTCTCGTCCCAGCGGGTACTTCCTTCGCGAGCTCCTACGGATCCCGTCGTTTCTTTCTCGTCTCTCCTCGTTCCGAATCTACCGCGTTTCTTCCTCCACCCCGTCCTCTTCGCACCCACTCTCCTCAACGTCCCACGATGAATATAAAAATACGCTCTCTTGGTTTGACAGTCACTTGTTCGGTTGTCACGCATAAAAATTGTAAACGTCGACTCCCCGATCGTTTATTTATCTGTTTATTATCAATAGGAAACGATACAAAATAGAGAGATTATGTTTGGGCTCTTTCGTAGTCCATACGTTCAACAAACTATTGAAACAACAGGATCTACGGTCTCACTTTTGCGTTCACAGGGTTAATCCCTGACGACGTTAATAATAATAAAGATCCCTTGTAATTCAGCGTGTTCCAAGAAGAAACGCGTTCGTCAGCGGTTTCGACGATCGCTAATTAAAAGAATCGCAATCGATTCCCGAAACGTAATTGGATGTGTGTTGGTGATTCCGTGCGTATCCCTTCGTCAATAATACCCCGTCGGTTTATTGTGTCCGGACAATCCATTAGTACGCGCGCGTTCGAAGTCACTTTGCAAATTATTACAAGCATTTCAGCGTCCCTTGTCGGTTAATGCGCGCGTGGATTATCTTCGAGTTTCATTAATTAGGCAAGGATTCGAAGGAAGGCTCGACGTCGCGAGTGGGAGGATAGCTGTTCTCGCTGTAGCGATACTTTGGTAAATTGGTGGAACGTCGTCGAATCAACGAGTTACCTGCCGCCTAAAATTTCACCGTCTTCGTTAGAACCTTAGAAATCGAGTAAACAACGGAATTGGAACGTTCAATTACGACAAACAGTAGCTATTCTTCATAGTTTCTTCCCTTTCCATGATTCTGTGCAACATCTCGAGCCGAAGGATGTAATGGAAGTTTTCTAGACGCGTGTTTCTAGTATTTGAAAACAAATAAATATCGTTGCATGGATAATACTTTTCTGTGATTCTTGGTGACGAAAAGAAGCCACGTTAAACTATCCTCTCGTTCGTTCGCTCGATATCGTTTTTGCGCCAGAGCGAAAACTAAAATCGAAGATTAAGATTTTCATTTCGCGTCTGACAGATAAACGAACGTGACATAGAAATGAAACGCTATTGCAGAGGAACTTTCGAAGTCTTCCGAGAACTTATTCCAACGTTATAAGCATCGCAATGAATCCTTGGTGAACTGTTTCCAGAGGAAGTAGAAAGGATGTTATCTTAGATGTCATTTCTTTATATTCCTTTCGGTTCCATTACTTTCTTGTCGCAGTGTGTATGCTGGTATAAAGCTAGGTTGTTGGAAAAGTTCTTTGCGGCTTTGACGAGTACAGTTCAACTTCGTTCACTGCACAACAGTGCTGTTCCGTTTGCTCTGTAGATTACTGCCAATGACATTCACGAGATATTGCACTTGTCGTATCGAAGAAACGTTATTAACCCTTAGACGCAGCGTTAATCGTTAAGGAATAAAGAAATTTTGCAACCGTGTAACGTAGAGCGAACGAAAAATCAGTCCTGGAAGGAATTTCAGGTCATTTTGGGTCAGACATTTTAGCCAGCCTTTGCGATACTGTTCCTATTCTACTTACTCGTGTTACCACATTCCTCTTAGCCTGAAATTAACATTTTTCTCCCTAGAAAGCACGTAAAGTGAAAAAATAAAATGAACTGAATAAACCTTCGCGTAAAAATAAACCGAAAATATGGAATAAATATGGAATTGCAAACGCGTATTAAGGGATGAAACTACTCACCAAAGCTTTGGTCCGTTATTTTCGATACATTAAATATACAAGGAAATCTACACAAATTCTGTATGGTTTTTTTACTGAAAATAAAACAATGCATCATTGATAAATATTAATGAGAATAAAGATTGTTTTACTTTCGCGTACACCATGTTATTTTCTATCCAAAACTGCGGAGAATTTGTTTAAGAAACTTCCTTGTAGCTCCATTAGTTTTCAAGATAGCATTAGGGGTGAAACTTCGGAGGGTGGTTTGACCTCTTTTAAACTTGAGTTACCGCAGCTAAAAACAGGTCTTCTTATTTTTAGCCGCTTTACAAATCCGCGGTCTCATCGGTTTTTCGAGGACGTTGCTCGTATGATAGTCTCTGCTAATGCGTCTGCCCATTATTCACTATTTCTACTTGTATATATGAACATCAAGAGTGGCACAGAATTGTAATCATAACAGATCGCCACAATACGTCTTACGATATTCTCAGATTTATCGAAAGGCACGCCTGTACTGTTTGACAGCCGAAGAACGAGTCTATCAAACAGTACATGGTTGTCTGATGGTCAACATCTGCCTATCTCCTTTATACATGAATATGCATTGTACATAGTTTGATACGTACATGAATTAATGTAACATATCATTTCACTACTCATGACAGTATTATCTGCTTTCCGTCGACCTTCCTACGTTCTAACTAGTTACATACAACCGAAGTAGATAATATCGTGCCATCGTTAATGTTTACAGATACCCCAAAACAAGTAGAAATAGCAGATAATAGAGAGACAGGTCAGCCAAGTCGTAGTAAATCACAGCGTGAGCGTTACATTTTCAAAATCGATTTACAAAGTCTCGTAGTAACAATGTAAAATTATACATTTACTTATTCCAATGCAGTCGAAAGGTCACGGAGAACGAGAGTAGAAATTCAAGTCATTCACATAATTATAGGCAAGGGAAACAATACGATTAATTGGATCACGAGACCCATACTTACTTTTATAAATCGGACAGTGGAAAATTGAATTTCTCCTAAAGTGTCTACTGTTACGAGAAATTTAACGAGCCATGATAAGGGTCGACATCCGATTTGTCCTTTAATGATCTTAAAACAAAAGATTGAATGCATTCTACGATCTGTCAACATTGGAACGTTCGGTATATTTAGTATTGGCGTATGGACACGATCTAAATAGGACTTGATACTACCAATTTTATACAATGCAAATCTTAATTTGATTTTAATTTAACAGTATTATAGCAATGTTTAGAAAAATGTTGCTCCATTTCAGAATAAAATTTTAATACAATGAAAGCGAGAAATTGAGAAGATCTCGTCGGACGATTTAGCAGAATTTTCGCGTCCGTGCGATACTTGGATAAGTTTTAAAACCGAATGATTTTCCGTTTAATCTGCCTTTGAACGGTGCATCGGTTGCTCGCGAGGAACACTGCCGCGGCAGATAATTAAATGCTCGGACGAGTCGCGATGAATACGTACGCGAACCTAATGGGTCGTAATATTTGGGTCACGAACGAATCTTTCCGCGGTCGAGATCGCGGATCGTAGCGTTTCGTCGCGCGGTTTCTCGATCAAGAAAACTGGGGCTACAGAGGCTCATGACCCCCTTCATTGACCAACAAAATTGTTTAAATTAAAACTTTGCTCATATTTAGAAAAGGAGTTAGGACTATTCTACTTCCACAAACGTCCTTATACTCGAGCCCATATATTTTCAAACTCGATCGTCTCGAAAACGCGAAGCCCCGTCAATATTTAGTATTCGCGAAAAGCAAGGAAAATTCTAACGAGGGAAAAAGTATCCAAACCGAAATCGACCGTCGCATCGTATATTCCAGAAGCTCGGTAAAAGGCTAGAAACTGGCAATTTCAACGTGGAACGCGAACGATAGAAACCCATAAAAAATACGAGGAATACTGGTACCGGTTGTTATTGCTGCTGTTAATCACACTCCGCGTATCGGCGCACGGCGCACATTTCGAGGTTCGGAAATTAATCGGAGTAGAAATTCCATCCTCATCGCCTTTCACTTCGCCGAGAAACACACTGAGAAGCTTTTGAAAATCTTGTGCAACTCTATCGATGGTAACGACGAAACAGATATAAGTAGTCTGTCTCAAAAATAAAGAACGATCAATTTTAGTATTTTACATCTTTTTGTGAAACGTCTTTGAAGATATGGCCGTCTGGATGTCCGAAGCATCGTAACGACTTCCTTTCGTGAAACCGTTATGTTTATGTTAGTTAATAGCTCGTTAAATTGGTCGAGCATCGTGCAAATATTCTCGCGAGATATTTTCGAACAAACCCAGCCATTCGAACGGCTCACAGCGTATCCGCGGTCGCGAGCATCGCGACAGGGATCAACGGCGGGGCTCGGGTCGCCGACAAGGACGAGTCCTAATTAAAAGGGGAAAAGGAAAAAAGTTGTTCGGCGATCGGTGATTCGAGGCACGGGTGTGCTCGTCGTTCGCGTCGAAGCGAAGTAATTAATTAATGAATTAATTAATTAATCGGCATCACCGTGCCATCAGAAGTACCAATCAGCGTTCCCTTTCTCTGTACTTCCGTGGTCGTGTACACGCGCATTTCTCTCTCTCTCTCTCTGCGTGGTCCGTGTGCGTGCACACGAACGACACAACGAGAGCTCGTTCGAAAGTCTACTATCGGAGATACCTTTCGAAAAAACTCACCCCCCTCTGGCTCTGTTCCTCCCCCGAAGCTTCTATCAACGCTGAGCCCCATCTAGCCGGGGCCTCCGCTCTCTGTACCGGTGCACGCGCGAGCGTTCGTACGAAAAAAATAAAACGACAACCGTACGAGAAACGAGAAAGAGAGAGGCAGAGGGAGAAAGAGAGTGTACGGTGGTTGGAGGATGGCTGGTGGCGCAGAGGCGAAGGAAAAAAAAAAGAATTGCTGCCTCCTCCTCCTATCTCTGTCTCTGTCCCCCTTCCGACTCCGCTCGCCGGTTCCGTCGAAGTCGCGGGACAAAGAGGACGCGAGAGAAAGGCAGACAGACACAGAGCTGCCGGCGACGCTTTTCGAAACCGTGCGCCGTGGCGAGCGGCGACGCCGGCCACCCCCGAAAGCACGATAGAAAAGGGCAAACACGTTGGCCCACAGAGCCCGCGCACAGGTAACCCTCTCCTCGCACGCTTACGCCCGCGCTACCACCACTACCACCACCCACCACCACCGTGATCACGCTCCGCCGTTCGCTCGGTAGACTGTATGCACTTAGCGTGCGCGCACAGAGCGTGACGCACACGAGGACCCGTACACCTCTGGCACACCTGCAGCCTTTGCGCTTCTGGAACCGCCGCGCGGAGCACACCCACGCATCGACGCTACAGAGGTCTCGTACCGTACGAACCGAGAGCTCTTTTCGACGAGGGTGGGTGTGCGGATGTTTAGATGTAAGGATTCGCGGAATGCGTGCGTGAGTCGGAGCGATTAAGCGCCCGTACGTGGGGACGGGGGAGGTGTTCTCAGGGTCGGTCAGTGTGTCGTGAGAGTTGAGCTTGAATGGGGGCCAACGCGAGCGTTACGCGCCGATTTCAAACTTGTCTTTCGATCGTCTAACGTTCGACTATTCCGGGAATTTCTTTTCACGAAAGCTATCGAATATGGTATCTTCGATGTTTCGGGAGGGGAAAATAGCAAATTGGGGATTTCTATTTCGGTAAAACGCGGGGTACCTAATATGGCCTAGCAATCATATTATTTATTCGAGTTTCGTATCGAATAAAGTATTTGGAAAAGCAGGAAGTGTGCAAAGGGATCCGAGGTATGCCCCACATGAGTTTATAACAATGTAGAAACAGATACATGTTATTTCGCTATCCTTGCACATTTTTAGCCCTCGTCGCTAGACGTACCCTGATAGAAACAAAATTCTAGTTTCCATAAAGAAAGATATATCGTTTGATTAAAAACGTTCGTAGAATATTTAGACTTGTCTTCTCCGAAAGTGATGTGAAATTATCCTGAAGTATGTCGGTATATACTTAACCCATAACTGGTTTAAAATTATTCCAGGCCGCAGGGGCTGCCATAGTCCGAATGAGAATTAACGTTCGTTGGGATGTAGGAACCGTCAAGATTTATTTTTCGCGTATCATTGTGAATACGCCACTTATGCCCGTCACAAAAGTTCTCTCCTTCGAGGGTCTTCCGAAAAAGTTTGCAAACCACTACGCCCACTAATCGCAAGACTCCGTTCTCTCCACATAACCATCCTCGAGACCATTTACCCTCGAAATAAGTAGAACTACAGCCGCTACTTAACCGCTCTGACCGAACATTCCTCGAATCCTTCTTTCCTAAACGATTCTCACGAGTTCTCTCGTTCCCACACGCGGTTCGCATAAAATCCGCGCGTATGGTTCCGTTAAGAGAGCTTTCTACTTGTTGTCCTTAAGATGGGTCATTTCTTTTTATATATTGTAGATCATATTTCACTCGAACTATTTTTAACTCAAAATATTGAAAATTGTTTTAACTGGAGGAATCTGACTGACGTTGGGAGTCGTGAGTTCTTTAAAACGAAAACTGAGATCGTAAAAAGATTTCGATTAAATTTAAAATAGTAATTTACGAACGGTTGCTATTGCTTTCGATTATTTGCTATCTGGACACAACTTTTTGAGTTTTTCACATTCGTGAGCCAAGAGCTTTCATTGTTTGTAAAAATCTGTAAAGGGTCGTGACCATTATTGAAAATTTACGGAAGATGGTACTGGAAACAACTTGACGGTGCCCTCAGCACGTGCTTATTTTACTTATTGCATACCAAGCATACCTATAGCGTGCCAAGGCGAGGTCTCTCAGGGACCCCAATACACGTTCTTTATGCCATTCCATAACTGTTCGAAATATGTTGCTTGTCATTTTTTCTGTCTTTTATTACCAACTGCGATTCGTCGAGACAGATAAAGAGACTAACGAAGCAAAAGATTGCCAGAGCAGTTTTTGATTCTCGAGTCAACTGCATCTTGTAAGAATTTTCAATTCGCCATAGCAACACTTTCCCTCGCTATAGCAATATTTTCTCCCTACATTACATTGATCAACAACTGAACCTCAAATTTTTCCACTAGACGAATCGTGAGTTCTATCGAACAAGAATGTTGATAATTTTAACAATTCCAAACGCATTAAGCAGTCGAGATTCTCTCAACGATAACTATTGTATCGCTTCTATAAGAAATCCCTACACCTAAATGTTCATTTTACCTAAAAGTCGATATCCTAGACTTTTCTTTAACCCTTAAGTGGATTATTGGGGCCGCTGCAACCCTCTACAATACTTTATGTAATCCTTCATTAGTTCCTTATTTTTTAAATGTTTTAAAGGAGAGTTGATTTCCTTTAATAAGTAAAATAGGTAGTAAAATAATACAGTTGAGATTGAGAGTTCACTTAAGAGGGTCTTCTACTATATGCTTTTGCACACATATTTCTAAGCCTCTATCCTTTAAGAAAATGCAAAAAAAAAAATCGAATTTTTTGGCGGTTTACAGTAAAAGACCCCCTTGCGAGTTAAATCTGTAACAGTCGAATGACTCGCGAACGGGAGCACGTATCCCGTTGACCCGGTCCAAGAACCCTAATCGCGAGTTAGGAAAAGTCCCTTATCGAGGGTACGCGTGGATCGGGACACGCACACTGTTAGAGTTGTACACGCGCGAGGTGGTTCGGCTAGGTAAAGCGGAAATTCAAGGTGTGTACGTGGTCGCGAGTGTATCTGCCGCGGGGCCTTGGGGGCAGAGAGCTGGTACGCGGGGGATGAGTGGCCCGCGGGGGTGGGCGGCGGACGGGATTCGTGAGCGAGGGGAATCGGTGGGAAGAGGGGCTGCTGGCGCCCCGGCAGGGCGGTATGATGACAAAACATTCGCTCTGAGCTTCCGTGGAGGGTCGCGGTACAGCGGGGTAGCGGAGGAGGAGGAGGAAGAGGAGGAGGAGGAGGGTTAGGTGGAAGCTGGGCGTGCGGTGGGAGCGGCGAAGGAGGCGGACAAAGAGGATGAGGACGCAGGAGGAGAGGGTGGAGGGAGGCAGGTTAGGTTCGAGGTTGCTCTCGGGGGCTGGGTAGCCACGGGGGTGTGGGTCGAACGGCTGGTGTGGGGAAACGTGAGCGCCAGCCGGAAAGAGACTCCCCCACCCACGTTCGCTGTAAGCGAGGTGAGGTTGCCGCGCGTGTTCGTGTGAAACGTATATTCGCCTGTGTGCACCTCCTATACGGGGTGTCCCGTTTTAATGTGTGAACCGCCGCGCGGCTTTCTGCGGGGATAATGGAGATACGGGGTACCGCTTCCGAACGGAGACTCGATTGGCTCCGCGAGGGTGGCCACGGCTACGCGCGCGAACCGTTTTCAAGAAACGACGAGAGGACGCACTTTTGCGTTTTCTCGCCGTGGAACGAGTCCGTAACGTTTTCATCGAGTCGCGCGCTCGCATAAATTATCGTCACGGGGCGAATATCAACGCAAAGCGTTTCGAGCAATAGACTTCCAAAAGGATATCGGACGATCTCTATCGCGAACTTATCCTCGCGTTGAACGTCAACGAATTTTGTTAGCCTCGAAAACGAGTGTTTTCTCTCCTAGCCAGCGGTGCTGCACGAGCCTTAGCACCCGAACATCGTCGACGTTCTCCAGTAACTGAACTCCCCGAGCACAGAACTCGACTTCGCCGGAGTCCACCGCGATCCGGCGCGTCCCTTACGATTTCCCTGGACGGGTGCATACGAAACGGCACACCCAGTACACGTACACACGGGTTTCGCGCGCTACTCGCGGAGATCAACGTCGCTGTGCACCGAGTAAACTGTGTACATACGTCTATCCGTGAGAGGGTGTACGACGGTGAAAGCGTTGGAGAAAGCGGGAGAGCACGCCGGCCGAGCGAGCGAGGGAGTAAAGAGGGCGAGGGCGAGCGAGCAAAGGAGACAGAAGAGCGGAGCGGATGGCGGCGAGGCGAGGAAGGTTTATATCCATCATTTTGTATTTCTCGCAGACATAAAAATCTATACCATCGTACAGACCGCCCACCCGCCCTCCGCGGCACCACCTCGTCCCTTCAACCGACCAACGTTTCGCCACCCACCCGCATCCTCTAAACCTACCCTGCCACCCTCCTCCCCTCGACTGCCAGCCGCCCTCGTCCTCTCCTGGTGTCGGAGCCAAAGCCTGGCTGCACCAAGCCGCCACCTCGCTCTTCTATTCCACGGTGGGTGGGGTGCAAATATCGTATTTATTGTATGACGGGTCCGCGTATCCCAAGCTAACGCCTCCTGTCAGCTCACCCTACCAAACCATCCCCTCTTACTGCATTCCGCTCTCTTTGCTGCGCGATTCCCTCTCTCTCTCTCTCTCTCCCTGTCACTCTATCTCTATCTCGCTCGTTCTCCGTCTCTTTTTCTCCCTGTTTGTTTCCTCTACCCGCTCCGACCGCGCTCCGTCTTCGTTTTTCGCACTTAGTCATCCTTACCTTCATCCCCCTCCGGTGTCTCGTCCCAGGGCCACCCCATTCGTACGCGTTCTCGCTCGCTCTTCGTGTCTTCGCGCCACGGTGTACACACGGTGTTTCTTTCGCTCCTCGCGACGACGCTTCGGGACACGCTCGGACTCCGAGCGCGCAAAGGGCTGTTTAAGGGCCCCGAACGCCAGCCAACAGGGGGGGTAGGATCGTCTCCTAGGCGCTTTGTGCAACGGAATCGTTTGAAAACGGGGATCAAGTCGGCGTGCTCGTTGTTGTCGCCTCGTTCCTCTCCCTCCCTCCCGCTCAACCCTCCCCCCCTCTGTTGGTCCCGTCGCACGGAAAGGATAATTGTGAATAATGTTCCGCGTCGGTGCGGAGTGGTAAAAGGTGATCGCGGCATTAATGAACGGTTTAACGATGTTTTGATTAGCGCTAGCGGATTCGCGTGGCGCGGGGCGCGGGGCGGACCTTCATTGTCCGAGGCGAACGAGATTTCGCGCGCGCGATTCGACGCTTTGTGCACGGCGATCGACCGTTGTTTCGTTCTCGCGAAATTTCGTTGTTCCCCGTTAAACGGCCACCTTCGCCTCGACGCGCCGTTTTCCTATCTACCAATTTATATTAAGGCCGAAATCGCCTATTTTCTGACGAACAAAATTTCTTTAAATCCTTCGAATATCAATTCGGAAGGGTTCTGCCGGCATTAAATGTTCCTATCATGCGTAGAAAGTGAAAGATTGGCGATAAAATAGAAAATACTGAATCGAGGCAACTACAAAGTAGAAGACTAAGTAATGTAGTTTTACGAAAAGGAAGAGAACTCGATTTTTTTGTCAGACTAGAAGACTAAATAACGCAGTTTCACGAAACGGGAAGAGAAAAAGATTTTTCGTCAGAAAATTTTTGTGAAACTACGTTATTTAGTCTTCCAGACGATAGCTGCTCCGATCCAGTATTTTCGATAGGAATATTTGATCCTGATAGAAACCTTTAAAGGGACAGTCTCATGTGAGACCTCAAAAGAATCAATTTTTTTTTTATTTCATAGTTCATGTACTGTTCATGTACTTTTTTCGTCAGAAAAATCGATTTCTCTTCTCGTTTTTTGAAACTGCGTTATGTAGTCTCGTAGTCAGTAGTTTCTATTTTATCGCGAATGTTTCGCTTTGTGAAACTGCGTTATTTAGTCTTCTAAGAATATTTGGTCCTGATAGAACACTTTAATATCAACATTCAAAAAATTTAAACGAAATTTTGTATCGCCAATTTTATTTATAATTTCTCAAACCCTTCCGATTCAACTATCAATGACATCAGAGTTTGTTCCGGAATTAGTTTAGAAAAATTCGTGAACGACCAAACGATCAACCGTCGTGAATTTATTTACTCGAACCGATAGCGGTCCTACAATTACAAAAATTATAATAACGGATATATTTGCACGCAGACGCCACGAGCGAAAAAATCTGATGTTCTTAATTGGCTGTTGGGAATGTTACACAATCGAGTAATTGGGTCAGAACGTCCTAGATAAGTTCCGTAAACTCGTGGCACGAATAAAGTCCGTTTTCTTGATATTCTACAAGTTTCGCTAAAGTTTATCGGTCAGACGGTACGAGAACGATTACGTGAGCCATTAATGATTATAAACAGACAAAGTAAGTCATTGTTTTACGAACGCGATCGAAATTATCAACCAAGGACGACAAAAACATTGCCAATTAATAGAGTGATATTTTAAAACGATCTAAAGCGATACAGAGTGTTCTATTAGTGTATAAATATTCTCTGGATTTGGATTGATTTCCCAATTGTTTTCCCAAAATCGATCGCGAGCACTCTGACTCGTAATTAAGTCATGCGGTACTCAGAATACAATTTAACGCTCTTTGGTCGAAAGTTGATCTTCTTTTGATTACTTGGTTTAAAATGATATTACAAAACCATAGACGTGACGTACAGCTTTGAACTGTACAAACACACACAAAATTCTTTTCATTTTCATTTTCATTCATACTAATACGATCTCATGAAACATACTGTTAAACGTAGCACCGAGAAACGTTGAAACGATTAGTATTCATGGGACGATTCGAGTTTGCTTAAAGATACTGTATCGTGAGGAGGAAAAGAATCGGCCAATTGCTGGAACAGGATTCGAACACGGATCTTTTTCGCTCGTCGGGCGCCAGCTTCGTCAATTAAGCTATTTAGGTCGTCGACGAATTCTTTTTCTCCCGGCCTAATGTTCAAAGCGACTGCCGCCAACAGCGTTCGGTTTTACAAAAGAATGTGCAACGATCTCCCGCGGTCGAGTTAACAGTTCTTGTTTCAAAAAGTTATACGTGGATGCATTAAATCTGCGACCGTTTGGAACTAATTATCTTTGATCTACGAGGTCGCGAACGAAGATGGGTAAAACTTATTTAGAATTTGAATTTCGATCGACGGAATGATCTTTATTTTCTGAAATTGTGTGAACTTGTATCGAAACACAAAAACCGATTAAAATGTTGCACCAAAGTTTGCAACACGACGGTTGCAGCTATCCATCGTGCATGACTTTGGCGATCAGAGTGGGATGCACTGAGGATAATTAATGGCTGACTTTGACTTCACTTTCGAGCTCGCGGAACCACAGTTTGTTCGAAGTCTGCGACACACCTTGTACGATATTACTCGATTCTCTAATAACGGCCACTGACGCAACGATTTATCGTACGGCGAATTATACAACCACCGTTGATACCACTATTTGCACGATAATTGTAAAAAGTGTGTGGGATTGTTGTCTAATCTGTCGTACGGCTCGTGTTGGACGACAGTCGTAAAAGCTAGCATATTGCACGTTTGATGAACGACAGGTTGAAACGCGCGGCCATTCGCCGGTTGAAAAGACTCCCTGTACAAAATCGGTTTCGAAACGAAGGCATTCAAGCGTTACAGAACACAAAAATGTTTCCTATTTTCGGGGAGGGAAAAAAATCTGTTGATGTTGCAATCTGCAGAGGCAGAGCTTTCGAGATGGTTCGAAACGAAAAGCACGTACAGATGCAACCAATGAACACGGACATGAAATACGAAATATCTCGTAAAGCGTAACATTTACAACGTTTATATTCTAATGCTCTTACACGGGGAATAACGAGAAAGATACTATATTACCATCTAATATATGCTTCGTTTTCTTCCAAAATCGCCCCGTAAAGCAGTAATTGCTTCGATAACGAGAAAACACTGAAATTATATCAATTTCAACTTAACTCGTAACAACGTTCCCGCGGAGTTGGTCAGCCGTACCCCCTCCCGTAACTCGTTTCGGATTTCTCGACGCGCGGCCATCCAAATGTTTACGAACGGTAGCGCGTACGTTCGATGATAAATACATCGCCGTAGAATAAAGCCACTTGGACAAGAGATCCACTTAATTGCTCGGAGTAGCATAGAATAACAAAAAAAAAAAAAGAAAAAACAGCCTCGCAGAAAAAGAGGAAGGTATTTATCTCGTACGGTTAATCGCTGGAATTCGTGGCGCTTTAATGCGCGGTCTAATTGAGCGTGGGCGGCACGCGCGCTAGCGAGCGAAAGTAAAACGTCCGCGGGCTTTCGAAACAAATGGGATTCCCCCCCTCCCACCCACCCACCCCCTTCTGCTCTCCCGCGGCAAGTATAGTCGAAGAAGTCCGTAAATTTTCGCGTGCGCGCGCACGCGGCAGAAACGATGGGAACGCGTCTCTCGAAATTGCGAAGCAAACGCGAGTGCTTCTCTCTTCCCCCCCCCCTCTCTCTTTTTTTCTCTTTTTCGCCCCCCCACCCGACTTTCTGTTTCTTCTTTTTTTCCTTGCCCCCGCCTGTTCTGCCTCGTATCTCGTTTCGTACGACCACCGCCGCGCGCGGAACTATCGACCACCGCTCTCGAATTTAATTTCCACCTACGGCGGCACCGTCGAAAAAAAAAAAAAAAGAAAACGTTCCCAAGCTATAAAAGATCACCGATGGAAGCTTGAAAAATGGGAGAAAAGGACGCGGAAAGACGTAGGGGGCGAAAACGACGGAGATGCACGCGTTCGACCGCGAACGAATCGAGGAGCGTCGAGGGACGAGTGCTTGTCTGTCGCGCTCTGAACGATCCCTCGTAAAGAAGCGCCGTTAAAAACGACTGGATATACTACGGAATCGCGCGAACTTGTAATACCGTGCGTGGCATCCTTCCACGAATTTTTAATCTTCGATACGTAGTCGCTGGACCGGCCCAGATAACGTGGAAATCGAGTTTTCTAATATCACAACATCCTAAAACATTGGATAACTTTGCTACTTTCTTTGTTCAAAGACCTCAACTATTAATATACTTTTTCAAGTAAAATATTTGGGTGTCACGATTGGCTAAGTTCAACGATATAAGCGATTAAAGTCTTACGCCTTGCACCACGAGTATCAATCTTTGTAATCTTCTTCCATCGAAGTTGACTGCGGCGCAGACGATGGGAGCGGAACTATGAATATTCCAGTCGTGAATTGCAATTTTTTTTCTTTTCTTTTTTTTTTATTATTGCGATCGCAACGTGTACGATGACGGATGGTAATCATCAAACATGCATTGGAAACATAAAAGCATTCGACACCGCGAGCACACAATGAACGCTTGCTTGCTGCAATCACACTTTTCGCTTTTTACTACCGAAGCGACTTGGTTGACGAAAATATTTTCCAGAGGCGAAATTAATCTGGCGGCTTGCTATGTCCTCGCAGTTGTAATTCTTTTAAAAATATAAAGTATATTCGTGCCCACGACCTTAATTATTTATTAAAGCAAAGGGTCTGAGCCTTTCTCCAAATTACAATTATATCCAGATATTTTTCTTTAGTTAATTAATATCGAACCGATTTTGGGGCGACGTGTGGTCGTTGAAAGACACGAAAATTGTTGGAGAGAGTTTCGGAAGGTCGCTCCTTTGTTCGAAGCATATTTAGAGGCATCGCTTTTTATCATCGGTAATAACGCGAGACGAAAAAGATTGATGCCGTGGACAAGCTTACGGGCGATGACGGGGCAAACAAAGAAGCAGTAATTGCAACACGCTGATTCTCGTTTTCTTCGGTCAAAACGTATGACACCCACACTCCCGGGCTCTTGAACCTAACCCATAGACTGTAGATGACGGACGATTGTTACTTGGTCGCAATCCATCTTCCTGGCCATCTCGCGAATTGTTGGGCGGGGATCTGTTCGGAACGAAGCATTTAGACGACCCTCGTCGAAGTTGGATGGCTGTCCGTAACACGGGGAGCTCGTATCAAAATTGCCCTGCTCGAGCCGTAAAATCCACTTTTGAACTGTTCTTTCCGGGGCAGACTCGTCCGCGGACTTGGACCCCTTGGTCCTGTGAAAGCAGTAAAAATGTTTCGTTTCTAAAAATTGCGTGACCATCGGTAGAACACTAGAAATCAGTATGGATTTATGTATCGTAAAAGGAACGACGAGGCAGCCACGGAACTGTAACATCTGAAAAATATTAATGTCTTTCGTTCGACTCTCACGCGAGAATAGCAAATAGATCCCCGGCCGCAAAGCCGCAAAATGGTAGCTTCAAAGACGCGGTAATCGAGGTAAATCTGCCTCCACCGAGCAATCCGGAACAGCAAAGGAGCAAATCCACTTCGCCCCGCAACAAACGTATTAAAAACCCAGTCGACGGGGGGCCGTTTAAGTTCGACCAGTTTCCGAGAACAAAATTCCCGAATTCGATTGCAACGAGAGTGCCTCCGTGTATAAAATTTTTTTTTATCGCCGTTCCCGCGATCCCTTCCAAATTTCCGCGAACCGTGTCGGAAACACGTCTCGCGGAACCGACTGGCGCGGGTACGATTCATAAAATCCGAACGGTTTCCTTTCTCCAGGAGACGAAACGGGGGGGTCCAAGGCAACACGCCGTAAAGCCGCGCGTCGTCACGGCGAAACTGCGGGGAAGTCACTCGAGAAGAACGTATCCCGGCACACGCACGTGTTTATTCCCGTGGAGAACCGTTATCGGATTATTGGGCATGTTTCCCGGTGCCCGCGGACCTTGTTATTCCATTTCTTTCAATAACAGACGCGCGCGACCACCCCCGCGACTGCAATTTGCATTTCATTACGCGGGCGAAGTCACGGGCGAACTTTTATCATCGGTTTACTTTTCGGGAGGGGCGTACATTTACCTTCGCGGCTGGTCGGCCGGGAATTATTATTCGCGGCATCGGAAAACTCAAAGTTTCTTCCGCGTCTCTATGCTTTACACGTGTAAAGGGACCGGGGGGTGGCGGGGGTGGAAGCACGACGCTGCGGTAACCGAAGGAGACCGCGACGCCAGGAAAAGGTTTCGGGAGGAAGTGTCTTTGCAATTTAACTTTTACGGCGCGCCCTGTCATTTCTATCCGTGCTCTCGCCGCGCGGAATGCAACCCCCGTTCGTCCCCCGCGCCCCCGCGATCCAGTGGTTCTTAACCCCCGGGGTCCAAGTCGAAAACAGAATTTATTTTACCGTAGTTAACGGTTATAATATTTTCTCCGCCCCCCAACGACCGACTGATATAATAAAACTTTTATCCAAAGAAAAGAATCCAAGATGGCGGAGGTTCGATGATTCGAAATAAAAGCACACCGTGCCGTGGGATGAAATAATTTACGCGAACTGTGCTCCTTGCTGAGTTTTATAACCGGAAGACGAGTATTCCTCCGACGAGGAACGGATGTGTACCATGATTTGCAAGCCGAAGTATCGCGGGGCTCGTGCGACGTTTGTTTGCCTTGGTTCGCGAGGACTGCGATGGACGAGTTTATGGATGTTCGAGTTAAGTAGGTTCCCGTAATTTTCTCTGCTTATGTAAAGGGGTGGATGTAGGGTTTAACCCTTACGCCGCGGCGCGCGTGTAATTATGAGCGCTCAGGTTATGGGGGCAGGAGAACGATGCTGCAAGCAGCAACTGCAGAGATTCTCGTACAATCTCGCGATGTTCGAATGCCTCGAGTAATCAGCTCGAGATCATTCGTCGATTGAACCATTTCAACGTTCTCGACTATTGGGTCATACATCACGACGCTTTTTGACGTTAACTTTAAGCTTAAAATAATAATTCCTGCATCGGCTATCGTTTACTTATGTTTGGAGGTTTAATAACAATAAATAAAATACAGGAAATAACGATAACTTTGGAAACGAAATATATGGAGTTGCGACGCATCGAAAGAAAATTTGTAACATTATTGACAACGATATTTCATCAACCAAATAGGAAGGTAAAATAGTAGATCGAATATAATTCATCGCTGCATTTGTACGTCCTCCGCGAAATGAGTGACGCTCGCGAAGTGTATAAAATACAGCCCTTTGATGCATAAAATAATAATTTTGTCATCCAAGACACTCGTTCCATTCTCTGAGCAATTTATCGAAACAGTTAAATAGTAATTTTGTTATCACTCGAGCAATAACAATATAATTCACTTCTTCGACTCGAAAATATAAAGTGTTGATGCTATTAAAGTCCGCTACAGATTTCTCGCGTCTGTAACGCGTGGAACCATTCATTGAAGCATTAATTCGCTGCTCGTGGACATAAATATTTTAGAATAACACTTCAGACTTCAGCCATATACTTAAACTTTCGCTCGTAACGATTAACTCTGCTCCCCCCCTCCCAGTATGTTTTTGTCATCTCAACATTACGCGAGGCAAGAAGCAATTAGCAACAATGTCGAGAAGTAATCTCTCTCGCGTACTTGGCTGGTACTCGCGTTTCGATTCCGCGTCGCGTAACATTTGTAACATTAATATTACGTTGAAATTTTAATTATACTACCATACTGAGAGCGCAAAAAATGTTGCCAAACTTCAGCGACGCGCGATACTTGTCAAAGGAAAAGTTTTCTGCTCGTCAAACGTTAACGTCATCTACAGAGTGCTTTTGATGTTTCTATCGTTCACTTCAACCCACGTTTGTCGCGCTTCTCCATAGACAATAATGTCATAGTCGTTCAAAGACCTATTTTTTTTTTTACGTCCCGGAAACAATGTCGATTTTTCCGTCGCGGTTCTTCGAGCAAAATAATATTTGGATCGTCTACGTTACGAAGTCTTTCTGTGTTTTCTTATACTATCATACAATAGCTTTTCAAATTCCAGCTCGATCAACTCGTGGACGTACGATTAAATAATTTCGAAATAAAATCGCGTATGAAAAGCGTCGTTGAAAATTTTCGAAACAGTGTACCGCGGGTCGCGGTTAACAAATTCTATCGGAGGCAACAGGAAACGCGTGGTACGGAAGGGGGTCATGGAAGGGTAAGGGAGACAGGAAGCAGAGGATACGAGCGAAAGAGAAGGTGGCGAAGTAAAAGGGTCGAGGCCGCAATGAGCCGAGCTTCCACGCTTCCCCTAATTACATTTTCATACGAACCGTTTTCCCCTTTATTTTCTCCTGCTGTCCTACGACCATTTTTCCCGGAGCCAACTCAACTTCCCAGGTTCTCGTTTCCCGTCAACGGTGTCTGCCCTCTTTCTTCCGTATCTCTGTCTCCGTTCGCGTTTTCCCTGCCCTCCCTGCTTTTCCCGTCCACTGGAAAAACGCTTTAATACGTTTTTGCCGCTCGTCGTTGCTCTGGAAAGGGAATACGAGCGGGGAGGGCGCGCGCAAAAAAAAAGAGAAGAAGAAGCAGAAACAACAAGACAGGAGAAAAAGGGCGAATATCGCTCTATCTCGCTGGGCGAGTCGAAAAGTGCAAGGTGAATTTTTAGTTTGCACGGGATCGCGCGATAAAGGTCCATCGAGACCGCCCACTGAAAAGACCTGGACACGAAAATTACTGCGTTTTCTTTTTCCACGTCGTGCCGGGGGGGGGGGGGGGGGGGCCAACTCTTTGTTTAATAAAATGTTTTTCCGGGGCGCCGAATGTTGCGCCGTTCTCTCGCGTTCCCGGAATTGCCACGGCGCCGACGGACGAAAACGTAGCGAACGATTTTTTAAACGAAACTGGACGGAAAGCCCGAGCGAGCTGCTCGATATCTGCACGGTGAAACTGACGATTCTTGACGGGCCAATTAGTCGAACGTTTTTTCTCGGATCGATGGGGAGGGAGGAAAAAAGCAGAGACAGGGGATTTATTTTTACGCAGGTCGGTTGTTTGTAAAATTGTAACAAATATTTTTCTTTGTATTTTTCGCTGGAAGGACCGGTGTTCTTGTCCACCTAAGAACTCCGGGTCGTTTTGATTCTCAAATTATAGCGCATGCGAAAAACAGCAAACATGACACTCCCGATCGTTATTTTTTTTTTCTCTTTCAAAGATCTAAATCGACTTAACCCATTGCTACCCCTGCAAGAAATAAGCGAAATTCCGCTAACACCGGAAGCAACGAAGGTGATGAAGTTACGCGGTGCACCCTGTGTATGAATATATTGAAAATGCCATCAAATGTTCCTAATTCGAACCGCGTGAACGCTAACTTTTCGGTTCGCGGACGCCAAAAGTGGCCACGAACATTCGACCATGGACGCCGGAAAGCCCCTCGCGAGAGTTTCGATGCAAATTATCGTTCCGTTTCCGAACGGTCCCGCAGCACCACGGAGACTGTTTTACACGAAACGAGCCTCGGTAATCCCTTTCCCGGAACACGCGCGACATTTTTCCTCCCCTAAGATTCCATTTGGTCGAGCACGATACGTTCGATGCCGCGGCACGAGCATTATTTTTTTCCTCCCCGTCGGTTGTTATCCGCCTCTGGATAGTTAAACTCCATCGTTTCGCGAACTATCGATCGCGGTCACCATTACGACACTTAGCGCATTCGTAGTATATTCTTTTTCCCCCTCTGTCTATTTTTTTCTTTCTTTTTTTTTTCATTTTCCACCGGGAAAAACGGTTCTTCGCCCGGCATTGTCCGAGGGCAGCGTCCTTTTTTCCGCGATAACGCTACAACCGACGTTCCCAAGCTTTCGTCAACGTCGGTTTTACCCCGTTCACCCCTTTCAGCCCTCCAAGAGTGGATCTCCTTCACCCGAGATAATCGCTTTAATACGTTTCCAGCCGCGTTTCTGCCGCGAGATATAAAAGCAGTCCTCTCGTGAAAGTTGCAGGACTCGATGCTTACCAGCAACCGCCCCCCGACCCTCGCACTGACAACGTTTCCTCTCCTTTGACCGGGTGTATAAAAAGCACAGTGTAACTTATCGATCTTCGTTGCCTTTTGAATGTTTCTCTTTTAATTTCGCTCGACCAACGCACCCGTGACTGCGGTATTATTAAGTATCGCGCAAAGTGGTCTCGGGATGGGATTAATCTCCCAGAAGGGGTGTTCTTTGACCGTCTCTAGGGTGGTAGCGACGATTATGCGATGGACAGGATCGATCGTGGTTCAATCGGGGTGGAAGAGATAAAGTAAGAAGACCGTTGATCGACTGTGCGCAAACCTAGTGGAACTAAGTCGACACGTGCATCCCTTTCGACAATCACCATCATACAAGCACGTACAATTCGAATAACTTAGTATTGGAATATTTTTTTAACAATTGTTCTAGTGAGTATAAGCCTCTTCAAACCCAATGGAAAATTTAGTGTAAGCGTTTAACGCGTTAAAATACAATCGTTGGAGAGTAGTTATCGGAGTGCTCGAGTAATTAAAAGATAAAAGACCGACGCTAGGCACAACAACCGGTCACGGCGATCTTCGAACTTCCCCGTCGATCGGCCGCGATTAAGTAACTCGGCGAAAAAAAAAGTACGACAGGCCGACGTCACGGTGGTATTTTAAACACAGTCGCGTCCCCGAAGTTTCGGGGCGAAGTTAACGCGAGCAAATGCAAAGATAGGAGGAAGAATGGCCGACCGTTGGGGAAACTTTACGGTCGCTTGTTTTGCTCTTTTGCATTTCCTTAAGACTCGAACCCAGAGAGGAGAGAAGCCGGAGAAGAGTCAATTCAGGCTCCGCGAACAGAAACTTGTCTACAAATTTTAAAGATCCGCCCCGTATTCTCCGACGTCGGATTCAACGTGCCGGTGGCTACCAATACTTCGTGCTTAAGCTGTTTTCCGAATGTTCGCTAAGCATTTTCGAACAAACCTCAAGGAATTTATACAACAACGCGTTGTCGACGCTCGATCATTTAGAATCGAGAGATTTCGGGATCGAGTTTAGAGAAAATTACTAAACTTGTCTTCTTTGTTCACCCCTTGCCGTGCGATGACAAGTCTGACTCGTTAGTTCTTGATGTCCAGTTTCACAATCATGAGGCTACCCGCTCGTCATCGAGTATTCCTAAAACAAACCTATTTTTTTTCGTGGCCATACGAACTTTAAACAAAATTAAATAGTATAGTCAAGGAGTTAACAAACGTTAAATAATCATCGAAACTTCAATATCTCTGTTTCTATTTATTACTTCTAGGGGTGGGATCCACTGTTACGAAGCTAAACAATAAAATAAAATAAACGAATTGTATTCTTTAAAAAAGTATCAAGAAATCAGAAATATTCGAGTAGATTATCACGTATCCTGTTCCGTCCTCTCGTTTGGAGTCCTCTCCAGGTATTTACGTACCGATCGTAACCAAGAAAGAGGGTCGAACGATAGAAACGAGCGTGTAAACGACAGAACGTGGATCGCGAATTCCATTTCGCGGTTGCTCGATCGCCACGCGGCATCTTGTCAAGATAATTTTCTTTTCTGCCGGGGAACCTGGTCGCGTCGCCCCATCGCTTAACTCCGCTAAAGTCAGCGGATGTCAGGAGGGGGCGGGGAGGGGGCAGTGGGAAAATGAAACGAAAGAAGGAGGAACGGTCTGGGCGGAAAACCCTTCGATTCTTCTTTTGCGCTCGTGCGTTTGTTTACAGTGGACCCGAAAGGAGAAGAGGTTACGAGAAGGGTGGGCGATGGAGAGCGCCAGGGAAAAATACGCGGAACATTGTATACGTAAGAGAAGAGGAGGTGGAGAGCAAAAGGTGGTCTGGGGTTCTACCAGGAATGGAGAGGGATGAAAGAGACAGCGACGTGCGGAGGAAGGGAGATCGTGGTAGGAGAGGGGAAAAAAAGGATTCGAGGATTCTCGAGACGAAGAGTCGAGTGGTTGGGTGGTCGAATAATAGAGCTGCCCTTAATACCGTCATCCCCGCTATGCTGGGTTAAACGAGGGAAGAAGCCGGCGGAGAAAGCGGCTCGGGTTAGACTGCGAGACTCTCGCGGATGGCGAGAGACGGAAAAGAGAGACGAGGGGTTGGAGAACAGCGAGCGAGAGAGACAGTCAAAAGGTGGTGTGTGGTGGAAGAGGGGTAGGGGGCGGGGGAGTTGCGGAGAGAAGGACGGAGAACGGGAAGAGGATAGTCGCTCGCGGTTCGTGCCACAAGGGTTCGGATCGGGGAAGGAGAACAGAATAGAAGGGATGATAACATTTGTATCATATTTAACGCTAGAACGAGCAGGTTAAGGGGTGGAAGACACCCTCCGTCTACGTCTTCTTCTTCTTCTGCTTCGGTGTTTCTCCGGTCTCCTCCTTCTCTTTCATCCTTCCCCCTCAACCCGCCCCGTTTTCTCAACCCCTGGCGCGTCCTCCTTCCTCCGCCACGTTCTCCTCCGTCCTACTCGGCCACCTTCCTCCATCCTTGAGCGCCCTCCGCCAGCCAAGTAATACCACTGAAATCAATACCACCACACTCTGGCTTCTATTTACACAGGCTCATCGTCCGTACACAAATTTATTGCGTGTCGCCCGGCGGCTCGAAGCGCTACTCTGCTCCCTGTCGGAAATGGATCGCGACGGAATCACCGTTCCGGGGGCTGAAACGTAACGTCGAGACCGACGCTTGGACGAAGAGGACGCGATCCTCCTCGCTACTCCCCTGCGTTCCTCGACGCTTCCGGTTTCGGCTTTACTACGTCTGTCCCCTTAGTTCTGCTACTTGCTACCTCCTAGATCCAGCAACCCCTCGGTTCTCTGATTAAAAACTGGTTTAATAGGGTTGATCTGGCCCTACAAACGCCACAGGTCAATCTGTACTCTGTTCTTTGTACGTTGGAATTTTCTGACCAATGTATACTACAGTAGAGTTCCGATTATCCGGAGTATCCAAATAACCGGCATATTTACCACAATTCTTCTTCTACATTATCAATGACTGTATTTCTTAAAAATCAAAAACGAATTTTTAAGAAGAAACGACGAACGTTCTAAAAAAATTATTTCTAGCTAGGAGGGTTAATTACAATCATTTTTGGTGAATATATATACCCCCGAAATCTTACGCACTTTCGAGAAAAAAATTCGAGTAGGTGCTGAAATTTTTCGGGGAAATTAAAATATTCCAAATCGTTCTAAAAAAATTATTTTCAGTTGCGGAGGTCAATTACGATCATTTTTGGTCAATAGACATACCCTCGAAATCCTAACCATTTTCGAGAAAAAAATTCCTTACCGAAACGCGTGTGTCGGAGTGAAGTTGCAGCTGCGGAAATGGCGTAAATTTACAGTGAGCGGCTGCGAATGTGTTAATGATCGCCTCGGAGACATCCGAAAAAAGGTTGATCGCGAAGCTAAGGGGACACTTCCGAGACGTTCCCCTCGTTAGCGAGAAGTAGGCGAGATACAAGTCGAAACGCAGCCGGTCCAGACCCGGAATCTCGTAGTTTGGTTACCTGGCTCCCAGGAATCATTGTTCGGAACTGGATTTTGACTGCTTTGCATAGTCGAAGGGTTCGAGAAAAGGCCCCGCGTTCAGTCTGTTCTATTCTAAAAGGTGCCTCGCCTCTTTTGTTGTTTCAGTATTCTGGGAAAGGAGCCGATTCGGAACCGCGGTCCGACGGACAAAAATTCTTTTCTTTTGTTAACGCGCGACGGAAAGGCCCGTGGAACAACCCTCGAACGGTACAATACTGGTTCACACGAGGCAGACAGGGAAAAACAGGGAAGAGTGTTCGTCGATAGATTTTTTTGGGAAACGTGACGCGTTCGCTTTCGACTTTCCGTTCCATCGCAAATCGCGTTAGTTACGCTAATTTTTCACCGGCCACAAGTCGGTAAGCTATTCCCCGTGATCGGAACTCGGGATGACCACGAGTCGCGCTAATTTCCCTACGACTACAGCCAACTCTATCGCAAGTCTCGCTAATTTGCCCGCGACGGCAACTACGGGAACTAATTTGCAAGCCGCAAATTTTCCTGTAAGCAAGTCGCGCCAATTTCCCTATAACCGCAACTCGAATGATCCCTATCGCAATTACTGGACTGAAAGTGGCTCTAAATTCCCACGTGAGATAGTCCAAATATCTTTTCCACGGCCCAGGTCGTCGTTCGTGCATCTCGACTTTGCGGAACCTCCATTTTTGCGTCGAAATAATCGTTTATGCTGTTTAAATTGCCAGATATTAATTCGGGAATTATTCAATCGCTCCGCACGTCAGTCTAAACAAGCGAAACTCTATAGAGTAGTGCCTTCATTATTCAAATCTCTATTATCCGCACGTTGTACTGTTCGAATATTCTATTATTAAAAGGTTCTATTACCCGATCGAAGCACGCTCTTATATCGTGTTCCTCGTTGAAACATTTTTCTAAAAATTATTCTCTAAAGTAAAAATGATTCCTTATCGACGGCCTCTGAAACGTTTGTGATACTTTGATACAAAACACCAAAAGATTTGAAGGTCTATCAACAGAGTTTATAGATCATCTAGGAAGCAGTGGTCCAAGGGTTTTTCGCGAGCAATTTTCTTAAATCATTTCGAACCAAGGACGCACACAGGTGGTTCTCCGGCGTCTGTAAACGGTGCAAATACACGAACACCTTTGACACGAACGCTGCACGTACGTGGCCTAGCAGACGCATAATAGATGGATGGGCGTTGTACACGATATTACGTAATTCAGAAAGGCGGTGTTATCGTATGCGCCGCTGCGAGCATGTATGGGAGTCGCAAGGCGCAAGGTGGCACAAAGAACAGGCCGCTTGCCACCGGTAACCCTCGCGATAATTAGGATATAAACCACCAAATGTTCTTGAATTATTAATCGTCCCTCGACGCCTCATCCGTCTTCTTTCGGTGCCCTCGCCCGGGATCGAGCGGAAAATAACACTCTGCAGTCTTCTTTTTTCGTAACTTCTTCGTTGTACGTACAATACATTCCATCTCTCACGCTAAATTCACGAATACATGTCCATCAACAACTTGAAACCGAGTTTCAGTATAATCGTTCCTAGATTTCCGGTATACTCCTTCCTTTAAGCGTTGTTTTTACGCCCGAGTTGCCTGTTTTTGTTCCTCCGTTCGGTTTATTTTGCGTTAAACAAATTTTAGCATGGATAATCTTAGTATTTTAAGGTAAATCATTTTATAAATTGTTTCTGGTTTCGTTGCTTGGAAAATGAGTAATAAACGAGGAGAAATTGTAACGGTAATAAAGAATAAAAAAAAAGAATCAAAGAAGTATTTTGGTAGAATTGTACGCGGAAGTTTACGGCCCACGGTTGTTGGTCCTGGACGATAAAATCGGGAACGTCTTGTTGCCAGAGTTAAAGAAGAACGATACGACCCCGCGGTGTTTTAAATTCTTACAAAATGTGCCTCGTTTACGTACGCTCGCGTGCGTAGCTTTACGAGAAGTTTCCGTGAAAATTAAATGCCCCTCGATGCATAATTCTCCCTTCTTTTTCGAGTCTTTATTTATAGTTCGGTTAAGCGCGGCCGTATCAGGCCGGGAATGTTAATGCGATGATAAATTTATAGTAAGAAGTTCGCGACCCGACTACACCGTGTTTACATTCCCCTTTTTAAACTCCGAATTAGCGCATTACCTTAACGAACACAGCGATTCAATTAGTCTCTGCTTGAAACCCATCCGATGCAGTTCGTTTTATGAAAAAATATTTTTATACGATCTGAAAACCTACGTGTGCTGTGTACTTGTTGAAAATATTATTAGGGGTTGCAAGCATCGTTCTTTAATCGTTTTCTAATTTCGTAAAATCATAATTTTCGAAACAACGCGAACAGCTGTCGCGTTCGCGTCACTCGACGCTGTCGACAAATATCGTGATAGAAAACTGCGTGACAAGATCCGGGAAAAACATGTCGCATCGTCGTGACATTAAAATTTCATGACGTTACTGTCACACGAAAACGAAGCTTTACAACCGATTTTCGTTTTTGATAATACGAGCGGTGTCTTTTTCCGCGCATGTCATAAATAAACGATGAGTTCACCGTATTTTTATTTCGATATTTATAGAAAAACGTTCTCGATAATCCTTTAAGATCGCAATTTGTTCGAGTCGTTCGTACAATTATATTTTATTCCTCCAATTTCTACACGTTAATTTCGTCTATAAATTATGTAGCTTCTTTGTGCCATCTTCCAAAGTACTGAAACAGGAATTTCTTTAATACATTGTCGTACAATTTGTTCCGCCTCATCCGACGGCTGAAATGAAAGTCAAAGAAACGAACATCACTCGGAGCGACAGCTGATGAGTACTGGTGGTTGTGTTTATGCAATTCGTTGATAATGCTCGGTCCGAATCGAAAAAAACCTTTACGAGGACAACGCTTTAGTCGTTAAGCGAAGAAAAACAACCTGCACGACGCGTGGAATAAAGGAACTGGTTTCTAGTTCTGAGGGGATGAAACGATAATACAAGATCTATGCGTAGAAATACATTTTTGGACCAACGTATTCTTAGACTCAAAATCACTTTATGAGGTACTATCGCAAAGTACAAGAAAAGTGTAAAATAAAATGACGTCTCATCTTATAAAAATGGCTACTATTCTGTGCTTGGTCCTACGTATGTTCGCCGAACAAATTTTAGAGACTTATTCAAAAATTGATGAAATAAGTTTCTTTCGAAGTTGGACGAAGGATAGCTAGAAATATGCTTGAATTAAAGACGAAGCGCAGGATCGGTTTCAATTCGTGGTGGCCTACATTTCGAGGTTGATTTTATCGAGAAGGCGGTGGTCCCCGCTGGTATCCTCGTCTCGTAAGTCCTGGAACCTTTCGTTTAACGCATTGTACATGGACACGCGACCAAGAATCCACCCGGTAGGTGCGCGCGAAAAGGCAAAAGCGTTTTAACCACTTTGGGCGCACTCGGTCTGGAGGCACTCGGAACGTTTCGCGCATATAACTTACCCGCTCCCGTGTGCCCTGCTTTGAGCTCGTTACACGCCACGTACCGAGGGGCTGGTCGCGACCGGGAACGAGCTGCTTGTAGAAACTGAGCGATAACTGGTAAATAAACGATGAAAGATACGTGAATTACAAATTGCACTTTCCTAGCCCGCGCGCGTTATTTACCATTCGCCCGCTGTTCACTGTTTATCGTCTTACATGAAACACCGTTCATACGTGTATCCGGGTTGTTGCGATCGCTGTTGCGCGTTTCGTGCCTCTACGGCAACGTATCGTTACGTGTGATATACGTGGAACGACATTCTGTAAATTTCGAGCACAAAATTGCCAGCGAAACACATTTTCGAACCCGAACTTTTCAGGAGATTCGCGAGGATTTTCTAGGTACTAGAGTTTTTATTTTACGAGTGGACAGTTTATTATCGATATAGTACGTGCATTTATGGATTCGCAATATTCGAGAGTTTGAAACAATGGTACCCACACTAATAGGTCTACAATAATAAAAAAAAACATACATATATAGGAAGTGCGTGAGAAAATAAGTCGAAAATGTGGAGTACAATTTTTTTGTATGACGTGTAGTTTTTGAAATAATTGCAAGTTAAGATTAATATACAATTTCCCTGGCGCGTCTGTCCATTACAGACCGTTTCTACTTATGCTGATGTTCTCTAGTAGAACAGAACTTTCTTTCGCTCCCCCCTTGGATCGTGACCGATTTTATTTGGCATCGTTTTATGGAAAGTTTTAGATACTCGAGTAGTCGGTCTGCTACAGGTACTTTCCGGTCAGGTATTTAAATACTCGTGATATTTGGAGCATTCGAAGTATACTTCGCGTTTCTCGTTTACCACAGAGTCTTCAGACCCTTTAAACCTTTCAGACATCTCTCGCTTCAAATAGCCCAGATACCTCGGGTACTTCCGGTAACTCCAGGTACTACGGCTACCCCAAATTCTCCAGACATTCTAGGTGCTTCAGAATACTCGAACAAAGGAGGAAATTCCGCCACAGAACCGAATTCGTGACTAGATTTCCGTCGTGTCGCAACAATGAAGAACTCGCGGGATAGTCGGATCGTCGTTTTTTTATAGTCACGCGCTGCCCCCTTAATTCATACGATCGATACACTTACGCAGAGTTCACTTCAACCTCATTATACAGGGTGTTCGGCCACCCCTGGGAAAAATTTTAATCGGGGATTCTAGAGGCCAAAATAAGACGAAAATCAAGAATACCAATTTGTTGATGAAGGCTTTGTTAAACAGTTATTAACGTTTAAAGTTCCGACCATACTGAATTTTTTTCTCGGAACTGAATAAGATTTCGGGGGTATGACTATTCACCAAAAATGATTGTAATTGACCCCCACAACCGAAAGTAATTTTTCCAGAACGATTTGAAATTTTTTAATTTAATTGTTAAATAACTTTTTAACAAAGCCTCCATCAACAAATTGGTATTCTTGATTTTCGTCTTATTTTGGCCTCTAGAATTCTCTGTTAAAATTTTTCCCAGGGGTGGCCGAACACCCTGTATAGTTTTCAAACAAATTCAGAAACGATTACTTAAACAAACAGCTAATTTTACGCGAACCACGTTATATTTCGATTTTAATCGAGCATGGTATAATCCGTAAACACTTGGCTAAAGAGAGCGTCACCGTTGGGACAGAATTTCGGTCGAATTAAACTGCTACGAACTTATGCGCCAACCTAATAAAATACTCTCGGCGGGGAACGCGTTAACCGAACGTGAAAATTTTAATTTGCTAACGACAGGTTCTCGCCGTGCTAATTTCTCGTCCGTCGACGGGAACGTAAATCCAACGTAGAATTTTCTACCTTTTCCAAAATTTGGCTGCAATTCGGATATATCGTGGACTTTAACGTGGACCTTAGAAATACCTCCACGTACTTTTAATCGTTAACCTTGGCAGCCGTTTACAGAATGGAGCTAAAGTCTATCGAATAAAGCTCTCGAACCCTCGACGAAGTACTAAATAAAAATGAATTCTTTAACGCAAAACTTGTCACTCGAGAGACGTTGAGGAAAATGGATACATGATCGCGAATCGAATAGTAACCAATCGTCTCGAAATTAAACGTTCTTAAAATGTAAAGAAAATCAGGAAGAACGCTCGTGGCGAACGGAGCTTGAAATTTCGACCCAGTTTAGGGAAGCGTTCGCGGTCTTTTTGCAGGACGCATGTCGTCGATAGGATCTTGGCTCCGTATCTGCAAAGCTCGAAAAATATTCTCGCACGCGAGCGTCGTCCTTCGACGAAACTTTTCGCGGCATTTTTCCGTGCGGTCGCGAACGCGGTTATCGCGCGTCAGGTATGCACACGTACGCACACCCACACCCACGCACACGGGCGAACATAAGCCACTATCGCGGTTCCCCGTCGTCGTTTTAAAAGCAACGCGAGCCGTACAATGAGACCGGTCGCGAACAACGGACCCGCGCGCTAGGAACTACGGAAATAACCGGTAAACAAATGATAAAAGACACACGAGCCACTAATCGCGCTTTCGTCGTTGCCACGTAATCCCGGAGCTTTCGGTAATGCATTAGCTGTAATGCAAGATTGCTCGTTCCTCTGCGTCTTCGCGCATGTTCACGCGATTCCCTCTTTAAAGATGGTCGAATTATGCACACCGTTCTCGACTACAGAATCATTTATATTGTTCAAATTTTAGTTTAGTTTAATCGATTGCGAAATATAGTGGTCTTTCTCGTTGGACAGAGCAGGACATTTAAGTTGAGAGTGCTCGCCACCAGATGGCCACGCTCTTGTCTCTCTCGCAAGCGCTCGACTGACTCCTTCGTTTCTAGGACCTGCTAGAAAGTCTCTCACTTCCTCCATTAGCAGATACAGCCTCACAATATAAAAATTGCAATGATCGAATGCTTGTACGGAGTATAAACTAAGCAGAATGGGCGAAACGATCGGACAAATTGTGCACAGATCGTGAAAATAGAGTGTAATCGGCGATGGGAAAGCGCGTTTACATCCCCTGATTGGCGAGGCCTTGCAAATCGCGAGCTAGCGTTGTAGATATCTGGTGTCTGCTCCCATCGAACGCCAGCAGCATCCCCTGTCCCCGGTGCCCCCGAGGCCATTAAGTTGCCGTGCAATCAGAACGTTTCGAGAACGCGCACGAGTGTCAAGATTAATAATATGTCTCTGAAGACGCATCTGCTAGTCGGACGCGCCGGGAATATGGGTCGAGTCCTCCTCTCATCTCGCGCCTCGGTTTCACCGGAAATATATCGCGACGATCGTTAATGTGTCCGATAGTACGAATTACAGTGGCGCGAGAGAGACGGAGAGAGCCAGCTTTAATGTCGCGGCCGTGGTTTTCGAATGCATTTCTTTTCTTCTCGCTTCCCTTCTTCTTCTTCTTCTTGTTCCGCGTTCGTGTATGTATTTTTTTAACAGACTCGTAATTTTCTTTCAGGAGAGCGACGGAGAAAAGAGCGATCAGGACTTGGTGGTGGATGTCGCGAACGAGGTCAGTTCATCCTTCGCGCTCGCCCCCGATATTTTTAGCTGCAAATTCATTACGCGGAAGCGTCGTGTGCGCGCGAGCTGTCGATGAAAATCGAGGACCTTTTTTTCGAGGTTGAAACGACGAGAGTGCATCGTAGACTCGCGGACGGCAGAGCGAGTCTCTTTCAGAGATTTAGATTGCACTCGACGAACGCGTCGATGTCGCTTTGTTTTTCTTTTTTTTTTTTCTTTCTCGTAAATGTAACCGAAATTGCCGCGCGCTTTGTACGAGATGAATTGGTAGCTTCCTTTACGCGCCTTTGAGACAATGTTGTTTTGATACCGTCTCGCGGGTATTCTAATTTCTTTACAGTATCTGATTTCGTGGAGTAACTTTTTAAAATAACAAATTCGCGTTTGAAACGACGAAGCAATCGGGGCGATCTGAAGATACGATGTTCCGAAATATTTGAGTAGAGCGAAATCTCTCTTATCTAAATGTTTCACATTTGTAATTAATAATCGGAAGCTCGTGATATCTGAAAAAATATTGTAATGTTGATAATCGTGATTCTGTCTGTCTGTAAAAATTCTTATCTCTTGGCGAGTAGAGTACGCGGATCCTTTTTCATACCCTTTTTCACAGAAATGTTCTGTTCTTTCCCAAAACAAAAGGAGGCGTCATCGCCGCACGCGAACGGAGAACACTCAGATCCACGCGAGAACGGCACCCTGGAGAAGCTGAGTGCTCCAGGACACGCGGGACCGACTTCCGGCGCTGGCTCCACTTCTGTAAAAGACAGACCACCCTCGCGAAGCGGAAGCTCCTCCGCTCGTAGCACACCATCTCTGAAAAGTAAAGATGTAAGATCTCGCGGATAGCAAGCTTGTTCGGCGACTAATCGGTCCGGTTCCCCTTTTTCTCTGCCTACAAAGTAAAAATACGTGTCGCGATTAACCCTTTCGGTGCTGCGAACCACGTTAACCCCTTGACAGTATCTTTTAAACTGTATTATTATTCGATATCCATTGATTTTTCAAAGAATTCAATCTTTCGGTACATTTCAGTACCCAAAGGTGCACGAATTAAATTTCAAAACAAGGGGTTGATACTCGCAAAGAAGGGTGTGGTTCCCATTCGGATGAAACTTTGTAGAATTATGAATTTGAACTCCTAAAGCATTAATTTGGAAATGATTGAACAAGTTGTAACGAATCTTCTAACACGTGAAAACTATTTTACTTTCGTTGAAACATTCTTTTCCTATTCCCAACCGTTTCTAAGTTAGTACTTTGAAGAGGTGGTTTCACCCCTCGAACTTGTGTTACCGCAGCTAAAAGAATAACGTATTATCTTGAGATGTTCTATAAGTCTTCAAAGTTTCGATCAAACTCGGACTGTTCGCGATTCCTTGTAATTCGGCCAGTGTATGGCGAACACCTATAGGCGTTACGCGAAGAGTTAGAGAACTCCCAAATACTTACAGCAGTGTAAACGGTCGCTTAATATTCGTGTTCCTTCGTTCCTGAAATAATTTTGTGGTTTTCGAATACGCAAAAACGATATAAAAATTGTTTTCGTTAAGGGTAACTTCCCCACACGCTACGATTATGTTCTCGTTAAAGTCGTTTCTTTCGTTTCTTGCACAATGGCGAGATAACGTGTTCGTTGAACCGTAATTATAATGTTTAATAATGACTTTATTACAGTACGAACATCGTGACATTCATGGAAAAGTAACCCAGACATTAATAAATGAGACAGGTGCAGCATTATTAATTACTGTTACGAAACTTAGCTCTGACACTATTGATTGAACGGTACCGGACGATTAAGTAACGATAATTCGATTGCTTTATTTCTGGATATGTTTCAGATTCTGTTTCTTAACATTAACGTGACATTAATCGTAGAATATAAAATGAATAATAAACATCACATTGCAGATTAACCTATTTATGCCTAACGCAGAAATGAAAAATCTTGTGAAAAGGATTGATTGCTTCGATAAAAAATAATTTGTATTAAATCTGTTAGAAAACCGCCGGCCCGGCAAACAATAAACAGAGTGCATAATAACCTCCCAACCTGGATACGAAAATTCGTTCTCTCGTGCGCGCAGTTTTCGGAGATATTCACGACGGTAATTGTTATTGGTCCACCGTGCACAGAACGCGTGGCATAAATGGGTTAAAAAACATATCGCCGGACCATCGATACACTTGACGCTCCTCCACAAAATAAGATCATACAAAAAACACTATCGCAGACAATCGAATGCGTCCCTCGGCGCCGCGACGAGCCAAACGTGGAAAACTGCATAAAATCCCATTCGATTGTTACCCCCCTTCGAAAACGTGATCA
The DNA here is from genome assembly GCF_051014445.1 of Colletes latitarsis. Taxonomy (NCBI): domain Eukaryota; kingdom Metazoa; phylum Arthropoda; class Insecta; order Hymenoptera; family Colletidae; genus Colletes; species Colletes latitarsis. Next base: position 49,618,670 of record NC_135134.1, read on the forward strand.
ACCATGATGAAACAAAATAGACAGAGGGAAAGAGAGAGAGAACAGAAACATTTACACCGTTCGAACGCGACAAAAATAAAAAAAAAAAAAAAAAAAGAATAGCTCAAATGAAATTTCCACGGACGGCTTCGAAAACAACAGGGATATTTTGATGCTTCCCGTTTAGGCGAGCCGCTCAGTGTACACCAAACGCGAGCTGCGTTAAAATTTTGTCGCGCGCGAAGTTACGATAAGTCAATTTGCACGGACGCCCGCTGGAAACCGTCCTCTCTCTCTCTCTCTCTCTCCTCTTGATGCCTGAACCGGTGAACCGGAAGCCACGCGCGCCCACGATCGCGGCGAGGGATCGATACCGTTTCGTTGCTTTCGCGTAAACTCGACCGTGAAATTTACAATTCTTCTTTCTCTGACTGCGCCCGATAATAAACCCGAGCCGTCGAACGAACCTCTCCAGATCGACAAGCCGGGTACACCTGTGGCGGCGGCGAGGGGGTCGCGCAGCTGTACGCCAACTATGGGCGGAATCCCTGGGCCCTTGGCATCGCGAGTCTATCATCCGCCATCGTCGCAGCAAACGCCACCGCAGGGTTATCAGGGTTTGCCGTCCCGCGGCAATGAGCCGCCGCAATCGTCTTCGCCGTACAGCAACTTACCATACGCCAGGACTTCGATGGTACTTCCGGTTGTTGATCACTTTCCTAACAGGGGGGGGGGAGGTGTGTGCGGGTACCCGAAAATTTCGGCTCGGGTAGCGTCAGGCATAGATCTCTTTCGGTCATCGGGTCGGGATTTCCACTCCATCTTCATCGAAAATTAGAGATCTCGAAAGTACTCCACAAAATTGAGAATTTCACTTAGCTCTAACGTTTAATACGATGTTGGTTTTTGGTTTTTGGATTCTCAAACTTGGACAACGCGAAACAGTAGAGTTACATACAGCGAGTATAGAACGACACAGCGATGATTCTTAAAATGAACGTCGCTCCGGGGTTGACGTGTTCATCTTTCGTACAGCGAGAAGGAAAATTTAATATCCCAACGCCCGGATGCAAACGGATCAAAGGAACGGTTTGTAAGAGCGTTGGAACAATGGACGCTACGACGGACAATATCAACGTTGCTTCGACGCTCGTGGGAATCGGCCTTAAAGCTTAATTCGCTCTATCCGTCTGTCGACCGTCACTCTTCGAAAGGATCGTCAGTCAATAATGGACAGTATGAATACCTCCAAGTAAAATCCATTGAAGAGTATTTCGATGGACAGTGAACAGATGGATAGTGTGAATCCAGCTTAGCGCTTCGACGACGGAATATACGATACTCTGCTTTATTCGTGCGGATAGAGATTTATGTATCCGCCATAAACTATTTGCTTAACAGTAAACTAATGCGATTCTGTGCATCGGTATATGCACAAATACGATTCAATTATTGTAACGCGTGTATATTCAGCGGATCTATGCATGTAGAAAACTACAAAGAATGCAATAGTTTCAATGTTATTGATATTTTAGGAACAATTTATGTTCCAAAATGAACGCAAAAACCAATCGTTTATCGTTGCAACCGATGTTGCACTCGCTTTCAGATCGAAGTAATAAAGCTTTCGAGACTCGAATCGACCGAATCCCGACCCGAACCAAAGTCCGGGTACCCGCACACTCCTACTTCATCGCCATCGGTGTTTCAAGGAGGGTCTGAATAATATTTTAAGCTTTCGGGGCCTGGTGTCTGAAACGCGGTGATTCCGAAACTTTCATCCGAAATTAATACGAGAAAAGCCACGTACGTCACCGACCTCCTAATTGTCGTTCGGGTAACTAGCATAAGTAGGATACTTGTGTTCGTAAAAAGACGCCAGGGAGTACAATCAATGATGATTGGAACAATAAGCTAAAGTAGAAAAAGATTTCTTGGTAATAGTCCTCCTCCGCGTAGGCCCCTCTTGAAGACAACCGTAGGTTTAGAAGCTTACACTAACGAGCTTGTTTGTACCTTGTTATACCTTCTTCGAGCAAGAACTACGATGTTAAATAAAACGAGAAACGTGGATCGAATTTGTTTGAAACGAGTATCCTTCGCGATGCGTCGGTCGCGAAAACTTCTTATCGTTCCCGTGACGCGACTCGTATTTATTCCTTAAGAAACTCGTCCTCGAGACCAGTCTCGCTAATATTTATGTAACGATTTATGCATTCTGTCGATTTTTGCAGCTCGGTTTCGATGGTCACGTAAGGATACCACCGAGTAACGGGATGAGCAACGTTCCCGGCGGTAAAACGTACGTAGATTATTATTAAAAACGCTCCAGTTAGTTAACCATCGGTGCCTAGTTTCGCCAGAGACACTTTATATTTTTGTAAAACGTTGACTAAGCGGAGACCGACCACGGTGAATACGGTAATTTGCAATAAATATATTTCCAGAGAAATTTAAATTTATTAGCCAACCGGGTATTTAACTCTTTCGCTGTTGGGACTCAAAGGGCTCAGTGGATTATTTTATGTACGCAAAAGTTATTATAGAGAACTCGTCCAGCCAGGTTTCGTCAAATACTTGATAATTGCTAAGCTGGCCTTGAAGAGATTATCGTTTGAAATGATAAGCGGGTCCGGTGGCCGGAGTTAATCCGCTCTGGGTCAGTGCTTAGATGAATGACCATTAAAACTGTTCGAGGACTCTGGTTGCTCTACCGATCACTCAGCAACTTTGTGCACCGTTGATTTCGGTGGATCGTGGTCCACCTGCAGTTCTCCGGTTAACTGACCATAGCAGTGATCATCGATTAATGCAAAGAAACTCTAATTGTCCAGCGTCTGGTCCTCTGAAACTAAATCCAAAACTCGAAATAATTTATCGCGTAACCTACAACGCATAGGAGTCGCTGTAAAAGGAAAATAAAAAGCTCTGCAACGCGCCATTTAGCGTTCGAGTCGTTGGACGAGCATAGAATCTCGCGAAAGCGAAGAGTGTACGTTCGGGTGCAACAGTTATAGAGAAGCGGCGCTGTAAACGCGGCACGATAGAATTTATCGAGCGCGTATAGGCAGTAACAGCGAAAGGGTTAACATCTCGCGCGTTTAAAGCGTCAACGCGCGAACCATTAAGTTCGGAAGCGCGTCCTACATTGTTTCTCCGTGCGCTTGGTTTTCGTTGAACGCTCGGCTCTTAAGCGATCGAAGGCATCGAGGCTCAGCAACGACAATGCCATTAACGTTTTACATTTCACCGCAGAGCAATCTCGTTCCATGCGAACGGCGAGGGTGAAATGCAGCCTGTGGCATTCCCCACGGACGCTCTGATAGGACCGGGAATTCCACGTCACGCGCGTCAGATTAATACCTTGACTCACGGCGAAGTTGTGTGCGCTGTTACGATCTCGAATCCGACCAAGTACGTCTACACGGGCGGCAAAGGGTGCGTGAAAGTCTGGGACATCGGACACGAAGGCGGCGGCAGCATCAAGCCCGTGTCGCAGCTCGACTGCTTGCAACGCAACAATTATATTAGGTCAGTTTCCCGGGTGCTAGTGGCTAAAATAAACTCCTCTTTGCCCAAAACTTTCGGAATTTCTCGAGAATAAATGATTTGGCGACGAAGGACCTTTTAAACTTTTGGAAATACGTAAAAAGAGCTTCGTCGAATGATATTACCGATGATGGTTTTGCGGGGTTGCCGCCAGAGGGTCACGCTCTTGTCTCTCTCTCGCAAGCGCACGACTGACTCCTCAGGCTCCGCTAGGATGCCTTACTCTCCTTTCCTTTTTATCTCCCTTCGACAGGACCCCGCAGTTTGTTAGCTTCAGTTTCGATGGTATACGTAAGACGCGTGAAATATAAAAGGGGATCGAACGATTCGCAGATCGGTGAAGCTGTTGCCAGACTGCAGAACCCTGATAGTCGGAGGAGAGGCGAGGCAACTGATTATCTGGGACCTGGCCAGCCCTACGCCGCGGATCAAAGCGGAGCTGACGTCCTCTGCGCCCGCCTGCTACGCGCTGGCCATCTCGCCGGACTCGAAAGTCTGCTTCAGTTGTTGCAGCGACGGTAACATCGCCGTGTGGGATCTCCACAACGAGATCTTGATTCGACAGTTCCAAGGGCACACGGACGGCGCCTCGTGCATCGACATCTCCGCGGACGGCACGAAGCTCTGGACAGGAGGGCTCGATAACACCGTGCGTTCTTGGGACTTGAGGGAAGGCAGGCAGCTGCAGCAGCACGACTTGAACTCGCAGATATTCTCTCTGGGCTATTGTCCCACCGGGGAATGGCTGGCGGTCGGCATGGAGAACTCCAAGGTCGAGGTGCTCCATGCGTCCAAGTCCGACAAGTACTGCCTCCTCGTTCACGAATCCTGCGTCCTATCACTGCGTTTCGCGTCATGCGGCAAATGGTTTGTCTCTACCGGTAAAGACAATCTGTTGAACGCTTGGCGCACGCCGTATGGCGCCTCGATATTCCAGGTGCGTGGATATATTCATATTTACTAAAATTTCTTTCTTTTTTTTTTAATATTTTGCAAGCTATATACAGTAAATATCATTCTTCTCATTGGATCTTCTGCGTATCCATTGAGTTGGCCAAAAAGTCTCGTCTTTTTCAAACACAAATCCTATATATTTAGTAGTTACTTCTTAATCTTGAATTATAAGGTATAACACTAGTTTATGCCTACAGCATTTTAGTCAAAGAACATTTGACGAGAATTTTACATCCAGCAAAAGAGTTCCATTTTACCAGCAGTAATCTTTAAAGAGATCACGTGATCAAGTCACACGACTGAACACTCCCCTTGTTCTAATCGGATAGAATGCAATTATCCGTTCAATACGATTTCACCGACTGCAAATCACATCAGAGACGACTCCTATTTCTACCTTTCTGCTGTAAAATAATTGCATGACGAGGAGAACTCAAAAACAGTTTCAAAACATCTAATAATTTAATGTAAAATCACGATCGTTTCGTACTAATATCTATTATGACAAAGAACAAACACATGTTTCATTTTCCTGATACTCCAGCGTTTGAAATTGATTATCTAGGAACCTAAAATTCTCTGTAGCGTTCTACGCTGTGAATGCAACTTGCTCAACAATCAACGCGTTAACAGTTTATGTAACACGAACTGTTTGAAATCTTTTGTCTCCCAGTTACCTGCAATTTTAATTTCCCTCTATATATTAACTCTTTGAATGTTAAAATCTGCCCTTAGAGTGACTCGTTCCCTGTGTGTTTTCTATAGAACGTTTTAACAAAGCGCAATGAAATAATTGCATTTTAATAATTGCCAACATTTGCCTCTCCAGTGAACTACAATAACTTGCACAGAACCTCCGCCTTCTCTTCGTGAGAAAATTTTGTATCGCGTATGAAAATTACTGAGAAATTTCTTAGTTTTCGCAACGAAGAAAAATTAAGTATAATATTCGCATAGGAGTTTCGCGTATCATTTTATTACGCGTCGACCTTTGAATGGCAGAATGTGGTCAGTGCAATTACCGTTAACTTCTAATTAATTTTCTCCTGAAAAAAACACTTAAGAAGTTAAGTGTATCGTGGTATAATCGCAATACCGGAAGACACTCAGGAACAGACACGTTGAAACAATCGTTCGTTTATCGTGTTCGATAGAAATTGAAACATCTCATCTTCGATTTTCATTTCTTCCATACTACATACAACTTTCTACAAACAAAACTGCTCCGTAACTCGAAAAGCGATCGTTGCCGTTTCGAAACGAAGAATCCTCGAAAGAAACTGAAACGTTCTACGTGGCCACGTTAAGCGAAACGCTGTGTCGTCATATTTATGTACCACGCTGCATGCTCGCGTCGCAGACACAGATCAAAACCTCGAGCGGAGCACATGGGAACCCATATCAATTCTTTTTGCAGTCGAAGGAGTCCTCGTCGGTGCTGAGCTGCGACATCTCCGCCGACGACAAGTACATCGTGACCGGATCCGGTGACAAAAAAGCCACTGTATACGAAGTGATTTACTAGACACACGGCAAAAGACGTTCGCGTTTTTCTCCCTTCGTCGAAACCCGAACTCTTAAACACGCCTCTCCCTTTTTTTCGCGGGAGATCTTACAAGTGAGACTTTTAGCAGCCTTAGGAACCTAGACTGTTACTACTGTGTATATATACATACGAAGTCTATACTACGGTAGAATCACGCGTTCGAGGGGAAAAGCAGAGGAAGAGGAAGAAATGGATAAAAAAAAAAAGAAAAAAAAAAAGAAAAAAGACGAAAACCTAATGTGTGTGCCAGAGAACCTGTATGTATATTAGAGTTGCGTGTGCGTGGCCCGATTGTATCTACGACGGTGTGATTACGTAGAGGAACTCTTTCTTTGTCGCGTGTATACAACGAGAACTTGTTAATGGAACGTTACCAAGCGATCTTGCATGCGCGTTAAGTGACCGGGAAAGCCTTGCGAATGGTGATGCTAGATATGATTTCGTATAAGTAATTACAGAATCAACACGCCCGTGACAGATAGTCGGATAGCACGAAGACGACGAAGGCTCGGAGACTGTCTACGAAATTCTGTCCCCCCACCCCCTCTTCTCGCTAACACGAAAAATTTTACAATTTTTACAATCACTCTGTCCCTTGAGCTTGTTGCCGACGATACTAATAAACTTGCACACCGTTGTGTACCTTGAACCCTTTCGAGACGACGAGGAACTATAATCAACCCCCCTGTAAAACATGCTCGCTATAGTTCAAGGGCAACTATAGTCTTCTATGAGCCACAGTGTTAATATCTTATGCCCATAGTGCTAATCGACATCGCTGAAAGAAGGCAAATGGAGAAGTAAGTGTACGTAGAGTCCTCAATTTCCGTTCGTGCGTCGCGAAAGGGTTCACACGATTGTCGGAACAACGATTGGAAAATTCTGCGGGTTATTCGTTTTTTTTTTTTTTTTAAACCATCGAACGTAACGACGACTCGGCTGTTTCGACCTGAAACGAAAGTAAACGCGACTTCTGCGCCGCGGGAGCAGCGTTGCGTGTATCGTTTAAACATAAACTGGCCCACGACCATTTAATTTTAAATATATCGATTGAAAGTGATCGTCTTTTTGTATCGAAGGATGTATCTGCGTGGAGAATTTCAGAGAATGAACATCTTGGGGTAAGTAATTAGTTTTCCTATCTATTAACGAAATCCATGGAACGAGGCGCGCGTTAATGCCCAAACGATTTATGGACGTTGGGAACGTGACGAGTTTTCCCCACTTCGAGGGGCTTCCTGGCTAGTTCGGTCACGTGCTGCGCGATGCACGTGTGCAGAAACCAGAACCAGGTGTCGATTCAGCGATTCGAACTTGATTTTGGTCACTTTTATGTACATATATGTCTTAAAATATTAATATTAACGGCTCCGTGATGTTTCGACGCGGCGTTGCGAATGAATTTCTCGATAGGTATGAACTTAAAATGGAACGAATACGTTCGATGAGTTGCGAACAGTACGCGGACGTCTAATTTGTGCGCATATTCGTTGCGCAACACGTGACCAAAGTCGCTTAACAAGTGTGTTGAAACACGATCTCTTGGCACACCCCATGTGCTTACGAATCATTCGAAACCGAGGCAAACGATATTGTCTTTCTGCTTATTTCGTTTAATAAAAAAAAAAAAACATACGCAACCAAAGTTTAACACACTTGATAATCCGAAATTGTATTATAACGCTACGACCGGAAACGCCGACTTGCACGAATGCTGCTCGATTGCGTTCAAGTTTCTTTTCGATGTTTCGTTAGGAATCTATATAAATAGATTACGCCTTTTGATCTATTGCTTTTGTTAGAACGTTTCAGGGAGCATTTACGAAGAGTTTTTGTATTTCACGTAGAAAGCTGTGAATAGAAAGTTTACATTAGCGACCTACTACGAATATAGCATTTATTACCTACGTCTCTTGCGCTTCTGTTATCGATAAGCACACTGACATTAAACGTATCGTTCGAACTTCTCGCGTGATCGTGCGTGTATGCATCGTAGGCCGATCCCCAAAGATTTAAAAGAAGCAATAGTGATAGAACGTTTACTTGCAATTATTGCTTTAGTTGATTCTTTGTCTTTAGGGGCTGGCCTATTAGGGCTGGAACTGATCGAATAGTTTATTATTTGGATGTTGTTATTGCGGAGTCTAAAGCATTCAGGAATATATAAATTGTTTATCAACCTTTTATATGTGAATAACGCGTAATCTAATTGTCGATTTTTCTGTTCATTGATATCCTACTTCAGTTAAATGTATGAATAGTCATTCAAATAGTGAAATATCCGAATAGACGTAAAAGAAGTTCCAGCTCTAGTATGCATGTGAGCAACGAAGAAAATCCCCGTACAGAATTCTTGTGGATCCTCATCGACGATCGCGATCGATCGCACGAACGGATCCGAGTCATGCAATGACTCGAACTTTGCATATTATATCCATGTAAAAAGTACAATCCTATGCACAAACTGGAACGAAACTATTTCTCTACTTTAATTAGGTGTCAGCCCGTAGACGAAACTGAAACAAAGTGAATTTTTAGAAACGCGCATTAAGTAAAGGACAACGGATCGTTCGTCCCGATTGGCAGATCTTATAAAACTATGCAATGAATACACGTATAATTAAAACGATCGAATGGTTTTCATAGAGATTCGAAAGGACGAAGGTTCAATTTAAATATAATCTAAACGTAACGTCGAACAAATGCACCGGAAGCGACGTGGAGTTCTATGGGAATGATCCGATCGTGTCATCGGTGATAAATCTCTCTCGCCTGAACGTTTTATTATTAACGAATGAGATGGCAGGTGCATGTAAAAAGTAATATTGATCTTATGTGAGCAAAGATCACTCTTGCGTAATTCGACATATACGAGAAAGGCTCCTGTGAAACTTTTTAATTTATCTTTGTGAAATCTCCCGATCAAGCACAATTATCGAAGGCAGCACTGGTATGTATTGTAGATTACTCAAAATGATCGAAGAATATCGCTTAATAGAGGAATCTTCGTAATAAGATCATACGATACGTTATATTTCAAGCGAGCAAGTATTGAAACATTAGGTTCCATTCGAAAAGAAATTCGTTTTCTTTGCGCTCTTTCTTTTCTATGCATAAATCTCTCTTTCTTTTTTTTATAGAGAAACATGAATGTGTGCGCGTGTATGCATAAAACATGGAATATAAAGGAACCCCCATCCTGCGTACAATGTTTGACGAGTGATAATTTCGTAATGTCGGTCCTCACACACGTGGAAACGTTCGAATGAAAGATGTACACACACCCATATGAACGTATACATGTATAGCGAAAAGAAAATACGTGTCCAGTAAAAGTGACGCACCTTGGAAAGTGTTTCTTGACAAAAATAAGGTCCTATTCCATTTGTCCTCTCTAGTTATAGTAATATACGAGAATTCATAAATAATTATTGTTTCATTTATTGTCTCGCATCAAGGCAGTTTCTCTTTATCCTCTGAGTGTGATAACAGAACAAGCAAACGAAAGATGAAATAAACTGATTTCCGTCATGTAAGGCCTACACGATCGTTTTCTGTGAGACTACGTTTCTATCGGGTTGAACGGAAAATCTTTGCGTTTTTCTACGAGATGCTATTGGTGTAAAACAATGCAGAGATTAATGACGTCATTTTTTAACGGCAGTCATATTTCTTAATAAACTAGCATTTTATTCAAATGTTATCAGTAGACCTTGTTATTTTTAGTAACTGCGTCGTAAAAGAATTAAAAGAAATAATCGATAAAATGCATATAACGATGCACGAGTATCAACGTGTGTTCTGCTTCTTACTCGTCAACAAAATGGACGATGACAAGTCTATTCTTCGTGAGAAAATTATTTGACAACGGTGTCATGCAACAGGAGACATCAAAAACGAGAAAAGTTTTACATCTTAGAGAAACAACCTGTGTCTTGTAAAACGTACTGAGTTGATTTCTTAATATAAGCACTTCTAACCCAGGGATAACTTTTTGCAATAATTTCTTAAAATATCATCGACTCTCTCGATTTTGTATTTTGTGGAATTTAGGTATTTAGTTTGTGACACGTCCATAAAGCACAAAATTGGACAAAATAATACGCGATCAGTAAACAGCAAATAATAGAAGGAACGTATTTCATCAAATTATAGATGTCAACATTAAATACTGTTTGTGGTGTCATTGCATTTTAACCATACTAATTCAGTATTAACCTTAACAAGTTGGTACGAGCGGTTCTAATTGAGTAGTTTGTGGAAAGTAGGTAGTAACGCAAACGTTTTATTACTGAACGCACAATTCTATTTAGGGGAATGCACTTACCACGCTATTTGTATCCATTAGAGTGTTTAACCATAGACGATGTAGAGAATAGACATTTCATCTTATGGAAATTGATGTCGCATAAACTGAAATACCGATCTGGTACAATGTCGGTGGTTTTCAAGCGGCCTCTTAGTTTACGGTGATTTTTTACTGCTAAAATTTTTTTTTTAATTTTTCGCCGAAAAATTCCGCCGGGATTTGTGCCACCTCCTGCAGTGATGTCATTTCCAAGAATTCCCCCCCTTTCTCTATTCTGGTAGCCGCGAATTGAGAAGCGGCGGGAAACTTGAAATCTTTCTGGGGAACTTAGAAATTTTTCTGGAAGAGCGTCACGAAAATTTTTCAAGAAATTACTTTAGGCAGCTTCGGAGAATCGAAAAAGAAGGCATGTGTCAATTTGCCTTTGTCGACACTCCGAAACTCTACGAGCTCACGTACGCGTGATCTGGCATAGTGTGAGAAAGTGGAATGAGGTGTCCCTAGACCTAACCTTCCGTTAGACGCTAAGGAAGTTCGTCGTTACCACGTGAAAACGAGTCGTGTTTTTGATTATGTGTGCGCAAACACTGCGTTATATTTAGTGACACTAAACATTGTTTTGATTTAAATGTCGAGAATCGTTCTTCAGATTTGAGTGTTCTTACAGAAATAATGAAAAAGACAATTTCTACCATAAAAAAAAATATTGTGAAACTAACCTCGCTTTTTATATTAACATAAACGTAATTATCTTTTATCCTACAAATATAGCCAATTTTAATAATATTGGCAAACGATTATAAACAAGAATCTATCGCTATTATCTAAATAATTTCTTAGGGTTTGTGTTATCCAATTATAAAATAATGGAGGATGTTGCTACTCCAACTCCTCAGGATCTACAAAGGAAGCTATACTTTTTAGTAGAGCAACTTCAGCACATGGCTGGCGAACTTCCCGCAAAATATCAAATGCGACTTCCTTATGAGTTATTATCGGGTTTAGCAAATTCTCTATTGAACGATACAATATTCGAAATTGTCAAAGGATTGATGGAAATTCAACACGTTACAGAGAAGCATCTGTTCCAACAACGTCTTCAATTGTTAAATCAACAAAAAATTGAAATGCAAGAAGCATTATTACCTACATTGACAGATGAAGAAAGAGTAGCAATAAAAGCAGCATTGTATAAAAAACACAAGGAGGAATTAAAACAAATGGATATGAAACTAGTTTTGCAATTGGATCAAAAAGTAGCAGATCAACAAAGCATTTTGGAAAAGGCTGGTGTACCTGGATTTTACGTAACAAATAATCCTATAGAAATTCAAGTACAAATGAGACTATGTGATTTTATTATTCGACTAAGTAAAATGGAAGTTCCAAGTTAATGTAGTTATTTATAGAAGATTGTACATAAATAATTTTCCACTATTCTTCTAAATGCTATTTTTAAAGAAATTTTAAGTTGTATAATTCATAACAACTATTTATTTATGTTCAACATTGTACAGTAAGTTAATAATATAGTTTTTACTTTTGTACAAGTAGTATTTTGGTTTTAAAAATAATTGCTTATTTTTAAATTTTTGGAGAAACATAACTGGTTTTCTTAGAGATTGTAATAGTCGGAACATTAGCAGTTGTATGTTTATAGACAACATACTTTTAATCAATTCAAATGATATATCTTATTTACACTATATCATGAATATTAAATCCTGTTATTGAATTATTACACCATGCGTAAAAATGAAAAAAGATATATTGTATTTACATTACTTTTTTTTAACAAAATCGTTTATAAAAGAGAATATTGTTACACACTGGTAGTTGAATTAAATACCCTATTTTAGAATTCTTTAATTTGATATATAAAGTAAAGAAATGAATGCTTTATTTATCTATTAATATAGAAAGTAAAGAAATCGGATACTTTATTAATGCAATCTTAATAAAAATTATGTTTTTCGAACTTTAAAAGATTACCTCTCTGCATTCACATTTTAACAGTATTATATACAATAGTACGTATTAAAATAGATTTTCAAGTCCAATGGTTTCAAGTGGACCATGTGCATATTCAATTGTATATAATTTTTCTTTACATTACATAAGTACTTAGCTTTTAACAAGTACAATCGTCACTTTTACCTAGAAGCGGCGCAGTTTGTGAAGCTGGAACATTAAAATCTATGGGATTTTGGTGGCGCAGATTTTCAGAGTCATGCTCTTCTGCAAAACATATACGATACACGTCCTCAAAAGTCGTAGCAAAATGAACTTCGAGACCATCTGTGATGTATTTAGGTAGGTCGTTGTAATCTTTCTTATTTTCTTCGGGTAAAATTACACAGTTTACACCCACTCGTTTCGCCTATTAAAATATGAATTAATGAAATATAGAATATTAAAAGTAAATCGTAACAAAGTCATGCGTTCGTTATACTTACAGCAATTATTTTCTCTTTAATACCACCGACAGGAAGAACTCTTCCTATAAGACTAAGTTCTCCCGTCATGGCAACGTTCTGTCTAATTGCTTTATTTTTAGCGAGTGAAATTAATGCTATTGCAATAGTAATCCCTGCGCTAGGACCATCTTTTGGAGTTGCACCCTCGGGCACATGCAAATGCAAATGAGCATCATACAGGAAAGTGTTAGATGGATCTTCTTGGTTCAAGAATTTCCTCGCCACTGTCATTGCTATTTGGATAGATTCTTTCATTACATCACCCAAATGTCCAGTGACTTCGAAGGTACCTTCCAATTTTTTTGAACCAAAAGGCTTTCTAATTGTCGTTTCGATAAATAACGTGGAGCCTCCCATAGCAGTCCACGCAAGACCCATAACTACCCCAGGAGGCGTGACCTCATACATTCTGTCGTGCGTAAACACTGGTTTCCCCACAAATTCGTGTAAATTCTCTGAGGATACGTCAATTTTGTCCGCTTCTTTTTTGACAACTTTGTACGCCACCTTCCGATGAACTTTCTCTATATGTTTCTGAAGACTCCTTACGCCTGACTCTCGACAGTAAAATTTAATTAATAAGTTAAGTGCGTCATTGTTTATATTAATCTGTTCGCTAGATAGTCCTGAATCGGTCATAGCTTGGGGCACTAAATATTGATTAGCAATTGCAAGCTTCTCTTCCGCAACGTAACCCGACATATCTATCATTTCCATACGATCTCTAAGAGGCTCTGGAATAGTGTCGATCACGTTCGCTGTACAGATGAAAAGCACTTTCGACAAATCGACGGCGACATCTAAATAATGATCCAAGAAATTTGCGTTCTGTTCTGGATCCAGCATTTCGAGAAGAGCGGAAGCTGGATCACCTTGATGGCCTCTAGTAATTATACAAAAATAGAATGTATAATCGTATTAACTATAAATGAGATTAGTAATTACATACTTTCCAATCTTATCGACTTCATCTATGAGAACTAATGGGTTTTCAGTCTTAGTTTTTTTCAAACATTGAATAATCTTTCCTGGCATAGCGCCCACATACGTTCGTCTGTGGCCTTTGATTTCCGCGACATCTGTCATTCCACCGACACTAAATCTAAAATATTCTCTATTAAGTGCACGAGAGATCGATTTGGCTATCGATGTTTTTCCAACGCCTGGTGGACCATGGAAACATAATATTTTTCCTTGTGTTGAACCTTTTAATTGACTGACAGCAATAAATTCTACATTTGAAAAAAAACGAAAGTAAATATATACAATAAATATGTTCGTAATTTTCAAATGTTTAATTACCTAGAATTCGTTTCTTTATGTCTTCCATTCCATAATGATCTTTATCCAATATCTCAATCGCTTGTTGAAGATCTAAATTTTCAGGACTAGTTACACCCCAAGGCATAGAAGTGAGCCAATCTAAGTAATTTCTTGTAACACTGAAAACAAAATTATACTATCACAACATAAAGTAGTTAAATCATCTGAATTAGAAATAATGTTTTCAATTGCATTAATTATATTGAACATTTTTTTATGCAATAGTTATAAAATTTGTACATACTTGAATTCACTACTATGACTCTCCAAAAAATTTAATTTATTTAATTCTTCTTCAAGCACATCCATTACTGGTTTCGGAACTGTTTTCTGCCTTATTCGTTCTCTATATTTTTCTCCTATCGCGTCTTTATCGTCTTTTTCTAATCCCAATTCCTTTTTAATAACTTTCAATTGTTCGTGAAGAATATATTTTCTATGTTGCTGTTTGACCTTTTCTTCTACTTCCTTACCAATTTTTTGTTGAAGTTTACTTAATTCATATTCTTTTTTTAAAAGCGCGAGCGACAGTCTTAATCTTTTCAAAATCTGCAAATGAAATTTTTCTTTAATTTTTGAAAGATCAATTCTTTCAGCAATATGTTTAGAATAATTCACTTACATCCATTTCTTCTAACACTTGTTGTAATTCTTGTGCATCTGCTCCTGTTAAGGCTGCACCTAAATCACTCAAATAGACTGGATTATCCACAACTCTTTGACCTTGGTGTAGCATTTGTTGCAAAGACTCGCGATATAATGGATTCATACTTATTATATCCCGAATTGTTTTAATTAATTCTTGTGTTAAAGCCTATATATTAAATTAATTTTTTAAAATATTTATTACAATACATTTATCTTGTTTTATAAGTAAATTATTACGAAATACTTTGTATATTTACCTTAATTTCTTCGGTTTGCTTAAATTTCTCGTGAGTAATATTTACTACTTCTACCATTAATAATGGCTGAGAACTAGCTTGTGGATTAGTTTCTGCTCCTGGATTAATTGTTCCTTCCGTGTTTTCTGGTGGCTTTTCTGATACTTTACTTTCAGGAGTACTTGTCTCTTCCAATTTTTTGGCTTTTTCCGTTTCTGATATTCTGCTCTTACGTATGAACGATCTACGACTCGGTTTGCTACCAGATACTGAATCGTCTACAGGGACGTGAATTGTTGTATTTAATAGCGGAAACGTCAGTTTCATCTCTGCGTAGCAGGTAGTACAGTATTTATATATAAATTATTTGAATATATGAAAGAAAGAAATTTATTAAAATTAATGTGCAACAGTATAGAATCAAAGTTTTACTTCTTACAGTAAAAATACATGCTAGAAAATTTAATATTTTTTCAAGCAACAAAAAATTATTTTATAAACTTTTTTTAGGAAATAAAATCACGTTTGTCATTTATTCGATTCTCAGTCATTAAGTTACTAAAATATCCTTAGATACTTGGCAATTAAACTGAGTCTCTGTTACTTACCATGTGTAGATTTGGGAGTAATCTCTTCCAAAATTTGACCAACAATTTTAATCCTTCTATGTGCCATCACAACTAATCTTAATCGATTGCCCAAATCTTGTACTTCGTGTATCTGTGCAAATGTTCCAACAGAATAAATATCCTCTAAGCTTTGTACAAGTTCTGCCTCATTTCTACCAAAATAATTACAATCAGAAATAAGAATGGCAATCCTTTATAAATTTAAATGTAGATATTACTTACTCTTCTGTTTTCTTTAAGAAAATTCCAACATAAGGTTGATTTAATTTTACTTTTCTACGAACTAAATCCATGAGGATTGGATTGCTAAGTTCAATGAGCTTTATAAATCTGGGAAACACTGGATTTCTATTAATTGCTATGACAGGAAGATGAGGCCATACTTCAGGTACAACAACAGTAGCTGGTAAAGAAGCTGGATCTTCCATCTGTTCTCCATCATTTTCACTGAGAATCAAAATATAATTATGTACTAATACACTGTGATTTTTATATAAATTATTTATACTGAAATAATATACAAAATAAAGAATACTATTAAAGATACTTAATAAAATACTTCCTACAAACATTAATTAAAAAGATTATAATCGATATTTTTAAAATACTATTGGATTAACTTATAAATTTGTCATTTAGACAGAATCGTGTTAAAACGTGCATACATAAATCGTTGTATAAGGGGGGTTTTAACGCGACTTAAAAAATTAAAAATAATGAGACTTACTTTGGTGGATCTTTATCACTATGTTTTCTAGATGCGAACGATCTAATCGAAATTATAGCTGCAGTGTGTCGATGGCTATTAGTACTCCTAACGAATGTCCCAAAACAAAACTCTGTTTTTCTAAATTGCGATGGTTCTACGCGTGTCGACAATTCATGATAATTCAAACGACGATTTCTGCAGAAGGATCGAACATTTGTCGCACAATGTCGAAAAACAGGCAAAATCTTGAAATTGACCGCTGTTACGAAACGCATCGTTCTGAATTTGGCTCACAATTCGCGTAAATGTCGCTCGTTCATTCAATTCACTTAGAATTCGTTGTGAGGTTATATCCCTAAATGCAGCACACGATCGGTCTGATGAAACTCTGCTACCTAGAAGAAACTTTATATGTGTGATCAGCTGTTTGTGTGCATATTGGACTAATGCAGATAAACGTTCGATTTGTTCTATGATATATTGATACCGGTTCACATTCTTTGTTGTACAATAGATATATTAATTAATTTTAACGTGACAATAACGAGATAAAAAGACAGTGATATTCGTTTGTTGTTTCAACGATATGTATATCTTTTATGCAAAAAGGTTTTAGCTTATAGAGTTATAACACTATTTCGAATAACGAATACCAAAGTGAATACAGATAAAATAGTACTTTAAATATGACATAAAAACTTACAAAATAAAATAGATAACATTATAATTTAAAACTGATCGAATTTTACGGAGAATACTTCAAATAAAATTCAAATTTTTGAATTTTTTTTTGTTTTTGTTTCTATCTTTACAAGAAAATAGGAAAGGAAATCAACCATGAATTCAAACAACGAATTTAATCAATGTCCTGGACATTACTGTATTTAGGTAATAACTTCATGCAATATAATTATTTTTTGTAATATTTATATTTTCATTACTTTAAACAGTACATTAAATTCTGGCATAAGTACATATATAATAAAGAATATTAGTTGTATGTAATTGAAATTACTGTAACTTTCTGTACTTGACATTGTTATTGGTTTTCAATACAGCATAATAGGAGAATGATACTTTTAGAATCTGAAACG
This sequence comes from Colletes latitarsis, assembly GCF_051014445.1. Classification (NCBI taxonomy): domain Eukaryota; kingdom Metazoa; phylum Arthropoda; class Insecta; order Hymenoptera; family Colletidae; genus Colletes; species Colletes latitarsis. Next base: position 49,636,123 of record NC_135134.1, read on the forward strand.
GAAGTGTTGGTATTAGATATTCCATTTCTAAGCTGATTCGATTGTATTGGAACTTACTCGAATTACATCTATTCACTTTCTTCTTTCCGACCATCGAACTCTAGTCAAGAGAAAAACTATAATAAGTTGATAAGTTGAAAGGCCGGCATAAGTTGAAACAGAAAGGCAAAAATCATGATTTCTACTACTACGTAAAAATGAATCATACGTATGCATGAAGAAGCTAGTAAATTTAATCATATTGTGTTTATGTAGCAAATTAATGTCTGATACAAAACATTTTTTTGTGGTTAGAAAAAACCATCATTCGAGTTACAGAAGTCTTATACATATTTCTTTCTGTTCATGCATATGTAATTTTAATGTTTAAATTCATTTAAATGGCATTTTTAAAAAACTTAACATATTTATGTCTTTATCGAATACAATTCTATTGTATACACACTGCAACATCACGTTCCTTTACAATGGTTAGGAAGGACAACAGAAAATTAATCAGTGATACTATCGAAACTTTCCAAAAACAGTATAAAGAAAAGCTATTAAATTCTCATTTATCAAAGGAAACATGGGAAGGGTTAAAGAAAGATTTATTAGATTTGCAGCTTTTTGAACCAAAAGTTGTTGACACTATTATTATGGACTTATGCTATGATGAAAGATTTGTAGATGCAGGAATATCTTATTACAAATTTATGATGCAAAATAATTATCAACCATCTGTAGCTACTACTAGCAAATTGTTTAAATTGTATAACAAAAAACTGAGTCCAATTACAGAAGAAGAAAAAGTGTACCTTTCGGATTTGTACAAAACTATGATAGAACGATATATAGTATTAGACGAGTTGACAACTTCTTATTACATTAAAATTTTGTGTAAAACTGGCCAATGGAAAGAAAGCATTGAAGTTATCAAATATTATGAAGCACATAACTCTATGTGTCTTAAAATTGGGTATGGTGCATTGGTTAACTATTTCCTTGAAAATGACATGATAAAACTTGCAGAAAAATATTTACTTCGTATTTTTGAAAGAAAATATGTACCTTGTAATTATGTATATATTACCTACTTGAAATATTGTCTAAAAGATATGAAAACATTTAATGAAAATATTGAGAAATTATTTACATTGTGGAGAGACTATGATATTAAACCACATATAGATGTTGTAACGGAATATATGAAGACTTGCAATGCAGTTGGTTGGTTTGCAGAAATGACAACAATAAAATTGTAAAATATATCCATAAATGTATTTACATATACTTTTTAAAATTTTCTTTTTATTAATGTATTCTTAATTTTTTATATAGTTCAAAGTGTAAAATATGTAAACAAGATCTATCAGTAGCAGAATTATCTGATGAGGAGTTTGAATATTTGTCTGAATCTGTATTGCAAAAATTTTTGTTTGATAAGAATTATGAGATAAGTCATCCAAAAGAACTAAAACGCTTTATTGATTTTATTGATAAGACTAAACCATTTGATATTGTAATAGATGGATTAAATGTTTTATATATGAATAATAGATCACATGCACACAAATTTATAAAAGTATGTAATACCCATTTTATATTTTTTGATTTATTCTAAAATATCATGAAAATAATTAAACTAATTTTACAGTTGCAGAGACTTTTTGAAACTTTTGTGGGCAAAAAGGTGCTTGTTATTGGACGAAAGCACATGAAACTATTACCAATCACAAAACAGTTACAAGAAAAAGCAACTTTTTTCTTTGTAGATAATTTGTATGTATTAAAATGATTAATAATATGTTATTTATTACATATAGATATAATTGTATTGTCTTCATATTTTAGATCAAAGGATGATCCATTTTTATTATATGCAGCATTAGCAAGTAAAAACAATACCAAAATTGTATCTAAAGACTTTATGCGTCAACATAAATTTAGCCTTAATGATGTTAAATTATGTAATCTTTTTAAAAAATGGCAATGCACACATCAATACACAATTGTTGAAAATCGAAACTCGGTTCGATTGATGTTGCTTAACAAAGTTGGATGTGAAGGTGTACATTACATAAATTCTGGCACTCAAAAACATAACAATTGTTGGCATATACCATTTCAAACTACTTCAACCAGTATAATGCATATAGAATCTGTACATGAAAACAATTGGATTTGTTTTAACATGTGTAACAGCAAATTTAAATAGATAATAAAAAGTATACATATTTTGTTACAACATTCTATAATTCGAATTGTTAGCAAAGTACTTTAATCTTTTGACATAATTCAAAAAGAGCAAGACTGAAACAAAATAACCTAATCCAAAACCATTGTCATGTACGTGTAATTCTGTAAAATCTAATACAATAAAAGTAGAAAAAGAATTTTACATCAACCAAAAAACAACTTTTTAACAATTAAAATGAAATTAACATTTTTACGAATCAACAAATAATGCGTGTCTTTCAATAATTTAAAATAAGATTAAGGATTTTCGTCGTGGGTAAGACCGAGCTAATGACTTCCAATTTTAAATAGTTTCTTTAAATATCGGATAAAATTGTTAATAATAACAACCCTATATGTTATGTTAGAGGGAAAAAGACTGTTCTACGTTTGCTAACTTTACAGATTTCAGTAGTTTGATTAACTATAATTTCTAAAGTCACCGTTCTTTAAACAAAAAGATTGCTAAAAAAAACATGGTGATTGGTATATTAGTTCATATGTCACGAAGTTCTATTAAACGATAGGTCTATTCTAAATCTTGTTTATGGTGTACTAGGATTACATAGGTCGGAAAATAAAAATGCCTGGGCAGTTGAGATTCGAAATTGTGTGCTATTGACGTAAGATCGGACTTCAGCTGTTCATGATCGAGTAGGAAAGGCACACATTTGCGTTCTTTCTCCACTCCTTAAAGTTGTTCGCATCGTCCACGCGAGATGGATTTCTCGACAAGCTTGGGCTTTTTAGCACCAGAGGGCCTGAGGTCGGTAAATAAGCGCCATCTGGCGTTGAAAATAACGAACTATTCCACGACAAACTTGGGCGGCTCTCTCACTCCTACGAGGCGGTCCGAAATTAGTTCGGGTAACTTCGGAGACACATTTCCCATATTCCTATATTTTCATCTCAACGATTTCAACGATTTTAAATACATATTCCGAATTTTTAGTATTTTGGTGTAAAATCAATTTTAGTTATCTATTTGAATTTCTTATTGGAGGACTCTTAGTAACAGGCAACTCGATATTTACACACGTCGAATCTAAAACTCAAAATTTCTAATAATTTTATTTCGACAAATGATAGTGAGTGACAATTAATTGTTACACCATGCCCTTTTCAACGTATATGACATTTTAGATTCTGATCCATAAAAATAATATATATATTTAATTTTGTAATGTTCAAGGTTTATTTCGAATTTTTGTAAACGTAGGTGTCTCAATAAATAAGAAATACAAAGTATTTGAAGAATATTCATTATTAATACTTTTATATGTAAAATAAAATGTTAAATAGAATATAGTAATCAACAATGAAAAAGTATGCAACATGTGCAAGATCTAAAACTTACCCATATAAAGCTACTGTAAATACCGAAGAAAATCAAGCAACAGATTTACAGAAATTTAGTACAAGTAAACTTTTTAATTTATGATTTTGTCGATGTTATTTGCTGAGTATTTTGATTCCATTTAGTAAATGAATTTATTATTAACAAAAATGAATAATTTTCTTGTCGGTTTTAATTATAGGAATCATGTGTTCTGCTAATATTACCAGACAGAATTTAAATCAAAGATCAAACATTTCAACTACGTCAGACGATGATGACGAATTTTTTCAAAAGTTAAAATCTGAAATAGACAAAGATCTTTTATCGTAAGAAAATTGTTATCATATTTTATCGTTCATAATTTTTAGTTATAATCTGTAATATGACTTTGTAAACTTAGACATTCAAAAGAAAACTACAAGCCGAACACTAACTATCAAGATACAGCATTATTGAAAAAAAAAAGACCTATAATCGACGAAGAAACTCAAAATGTAATTAAAAGATTTAAGAAGGATGCAAAGCATACAAATTTCTCGCAAACATTAGGCGGCAAAAATAATATGCAATCTAATTATGTTGTTAAGACACATGATGTATCAACAAATACAGTTGCTGAAAGTAGGCGACGGAAAGATACATTTACGTCTAACATTTTAAATGAAAATCTCAGGTATTCTTTTAGAAAATAAAGTTAATAGTTATATATATGTAATATATAATTGTAGACACTAAATTATTTATAATACATATGATATGCGTTTGCATATACGTTTCACATAGGTTATAATTTTACAATAGCAACATGTGATACGTTTCGCGCCTAATTAACCCTTCTGCGGGCAACAGGTTATCCTGGTACCCATTCATATATGTATTCCTTCCCTGTTTTTCCCCCAAAAAATATTACTAATCGATGTATAATTTTTAAAAAAATATAATCTAAAATACTTGCACAATTTTAGAGATCCTCTGAATAAATACATACTTCAAATGAGTTCAAAGGTACAACAGAACGACGTTTTACCTTTATCTACAAACGAAGCAGCCGTTACTTGTATAGAGTATGAAGAATTTCAGTTTTATACAATGACATATCTTACTCCTCCAAATAATAATTTAAACGAGGATAATTGAAATTTTTTAATTATAATGTTACATCTACTAAAACGTAAAATATGTGACTAAAAGATAAATGAAAGTCTGAGTATATTTAGTAATAATTATTTTCATTTTAAACGTGTTATGTATTTCAAGTAAATTATGTAAAATTGTTTATCGTAATAATAAAATTAATAAATTCTCTTTGTTTTATTGTTTATTTTCTTCAACCACACTTCATATATTAATAAAATTGAAGAATTTTTATTGTGAAATATATACAATTTCTGATAATGATATCGATAATAAATTTTAAATGAACACACATCATTGGTCGTTCAAGCCGATAGGCATGTGTCATTATTTTACAAATTCAAAACAATTTGACATTAATAATTAATATTTATAATTAACGCTTTCAAAGATTAGATTAACATTTACATTAACCATTCTTTAGAGGAAATTATTTTTTACTTAATGTAAAAAATTCAGTAACATTCTTTTTCAATTCAGATTTTATCATACCTAACCTAGCTTAATATTTTTTATCTAACCAGTTGTAATATATTGCATGTAAACAAATTTTTGAAACGTCAAACAGTGAGACAATTTATTATTAAATGTTTAACTATGCTGGCAGTTTATAATAATTACGAACATAATTGCAATATCGTAATGGGTTATTTATTTTAAACAACGAACTGACTGTATATACATTAGTTTAAAGCAATGAGTGAGTTTAAATTGCATCATTTAGTGGTTGAATTGATTGGACTATTAGGGTGAGTAAAAGTGAAGTGTTTCATAAAATCGTTTTTCTTTTAAATGTAGTTAAATATTGTTTGCAATTTTTAAACCATTCTAAACTACTGTTATATACTTCTAAGTTTCATAAAATTCAATAACAAAAATTTACATTGTAATGTAAAAATATATATAGTGTGTATTTATTGGTCAAACAGGTCAACTTCTGCACCTGAAAAACATGTAGAAAAATTACAGAAAGAAGGTATACCTACAAGTGCAAGTGCTTTGACTATTGTTGCTTCGCAAAGTTCTATTCGTAATTTAGCAAAAAGTTCTCCAGTTCCTGAATTATTTCTTCAAAAATATGAAGAATTAAAAGCAAAAAAGTAAATATCTTTGCACATATATTTATGTAAATTTATCATAAACAAGTTGAGTTAACATTTACTTTCTTTTCTTTTTTTAGGATAGATTTATTGGGATTATTTATACAAGTCTTGGAACTCATATCTGAAGATAAAAAATTGAAAAATTACTTGGCTAGACAAGTATTGGCATTAGCATCAAATTCTAGTGAAAATGCTGCCATTACTACAGAAGATTTACCACAGGTTTTTCTTTTTTTGTTAGAGATTAATTTGATAATTGTTAAGTTCAAATCATTTGTCTTTTAAATATAGATATTTTGTCAATTATAGCAAGTTCTTGAGTTATAGAAAAATAAATTTTATTTATATTTTAAACTATATTTTGTCCAATATAGATATGTAAAAATGTAATCAAGGCTGCTGTGGAAGGAGAAAAAAAATTAAATAAGCATGTAGGTGCAATTGCAAAGAAAACAGAGTCGTCTATGATAAAGCACAACTGGATTCATGAGAGACCTCGAATGACTTGGGACTTCTATAATGAGTCTGGCATATCACCATGTCAAAGTAAAACACTTGTTAAACAAATATTAAGAGCTAACACGATTAATTTACTGAGTAATAAAATATTTACAGAGGTTGTGCCTGTTGCATCTCAGGAATCTGTATTACTTTGGGATCTTTTGTACTGTTTAAAGGGTATAGACGGGTCTTATATAGTTTCTGAACCGTTAACAAGTCCGTATGCGGTGAAAACGTTTAGCATATCTTCAGATGTTTGTAAGTAAAAAGATGAAATTAGTTTCGTATTTTATTATAAAGCATAATACTGGTATGTATTATTGTTTGTAGGTATATCGTATAAACAAATGTCACAACAAATATTACCTCTTGCATCACACTACTCCATGGCAGCCAGATTCGTTGAGGAAAAAGTTTTACCTGAAGATGGACAAGTAAATCATGCTTTGAGAGGAGCTATAAAAAGTTTACTGAGAGATTACTTAGTATGTATTATTATACATTATTTGTTATACATTATTTATTATAAAATCATTTTGTATTTGAAATTTTTCAGCTATTTATTGTACAATTGGAAACAGAGCATATCCGTGGCAAATTAAATTTACAGAAATTGTGGTTTTATATACAGCCCACTATAATTGCAATGTCTATTCTCTTCCAAATTACATCCACTATATGCAAGGTCAGTTACAATCTCTATCATAATATTTTTAAAAATTTGTCATCCGTTTCGTTGTCATGTAACAATGAGCTTTTCATTAGGCAAACGCGAAAGGTGGGAAAGTACTTAGTCTTCTGCACGAGCAAGCAAATAATATTAGTGGCGAGGCAAAGTTTAAAGAATTATGTATGTTTCTTATACAAGCAGCAAGCATTCCTTATATGCAAATATTAGAAAAATGGGTGTACAAAGGTGTAATATGTGACCCATATGAAGAGGTAAAAACGATGCGTTAATATTTAAATTATTATAATAGACCGTATCCTTATACAAATCTATTTATTTATTTTATTTTTTAATATCTTAATAAATTTTTATTCTCTGTTTTTCAGTTTTTTGTGGAAGATAATGAATTAATTCAAAGAGAGGAATTGCCTATAGATTATTCTGCGGATTATTGGGAAAAAAGATATACTATGAGGTCAGAGAGAATTCCCACGTTTCTTAATGAGCATGCACAAACAATTTTAAGAACTGGGAAATATTTTAATGTAATTAGACAGTGTGGTATGTAATGTTTTATATGCATATTTTGGAATACGATTATTATTTATGACGCGACAATGTAATTTAACAAAAAATGTTTAAATGAAACACCGTGGAAGTGTATTGAAATTATTTTGGTAGGTAAAACAATTCAATGGGGAAAACAAGAACCTTTAGTCTATCAACATCAAGGACAGAAATATATAGCTACTATCGATAGAGCATATTTTGAAGCAGCAAAAACTTTATTAGAAGTTCTCATACATGAAAATGATTTAATGGGACGACTTCGTAGCGTGAAAAATTATTTTCTTCTTGCACAAGGAGATTTTGTAGTAAGTCTGCTTAATTAAATATTTTATTAATAACCTACTCAACATCTTAAATAGTATCTGCTACAATTAAATTGCAGGTTCAATTCATGAATCTGTGTGAAACAGAATTAAATAAAAGTATGTACGATATTGTCATCCATCGATTGGCATCTCTTCTTGAAGTCGCGTTGCGTATGTCCACTGCAGATTCAGATCCGTACAAAGATGATTTAAAACCTGAACTTTTACCATATGATCTTCAGTTTCAAATGTTTAGAATACTTTCAATTCAAACCAGAGACGAGAAAGGTACATTTCGTACATATAACCACATTTTTATTATAATTTATAGTCACTGTTTCTAACAAGATTTCCTGTTTCAGAGTATTATTTTCAAAATGACAAAACATTAACCGGTTTAGAAGCGTTTGTATTTAACTATGACGTCAAGTGGCCTGTTTCTTTAATACTTAATAGGAAAGCGATTGCTTGCTATCAAATGCTATTCAGACACTTATTTTATTGCAAATACATTGAAAGGCGCTTATGCAGGTTGGTATATAAATTTAGTAATTCTGGTAAATACTTTGTACTTTATAGACAACAGTATTAGATATATAATGCAAATAATATTATTTTAGAGTATGGATTGGTAATAAAATCGCAAAAACTTTTACTCATAACGTGGCAATGTCGTATAGAAAAGCATTTTCATTACGGCAACGAATGCTCGATTGTATTCAACATCTGGCGTATTATATGATGGTTGAGGTTATAGAACCAAATTGGCTCACATTTATAAATAAAATGAATAAGGTAGGATACCCGATCTTCATCATTTTGTTAAACGTTAGCCTTAAAAATTTTAAATAAACCGAAATCTAAATTCAAATTTACTTACTCTGTATTAGGTCAGTAACGTGGACGATGTTTTGAGCGTACACCAAAGCTTACAAGATAGTTACCTGAAGGAGTGCATGCTAACAGATCCAGATCTTCTTGGCTTCATCACGGGTATCTGTGCCGCCTGTATCGATTTTTGTAATTTCATGGAGGTAAGTTTTGTGATCTTAGCATACAAATGTACAAAATTGTACAGGTAACTTAGAGTTATTATATGGTACGTGTATATGGTACACATACATACACAAAATATAAATTAAACTTTTTGTCTAAGTTGCATTCTTTGCTTTGATTCAAATACCTTTGTTATTCGATATATAGCATAAATTAGGTGCTATAGGTCTTCTTTATAAAATCACTACGCACAGATATATTTAAAATTGATACATTGAATATTGTCAGGTATACAAAATAAATCTGCATGACGTATTTATTATTGACGTCTGGTCATTAGTGTGATACTTTCTATATTAAATGTTTTTAAAAAAGGATAAATTTAGTAGTAAAATGTTATAAATATTTTGCTGATCTTAAGCGTATGAGCCCATACTACATTGACGCCGAATTGACTTCCATGATTGGTGCCTATCAGGAAGATGTCTATGATTTTGAGGTATATCCCTAAACTTATAATTCTGCTTCCATGCATTTTCGTAGTATTAGAATCATGAAGCTTTTCTTTTCTAGCAAATAAAAATCAACATAGAAATCTTCTTTACATTATTATTTACTAGGAATACGTTTTAAAATTCGCATGAATATTTTGTACATATAATATGGAAAAGTTTTAAATTCATTAAAGCAAGTTACATTCTTTTATATTAATAGTTTCAATAACAAAAGAGAATAAGTAAATTTGAATTTTTTGAATTATATTAATTCGTATAATTTATATTAGTAAATTTTAAACATCTTCGATCATAGTAATAACAACATTGTTTATTACTTTTTTCCATTTTACATAGAATCATTAGCAGTTTTCAATAATTATTTAGTAAAATTTCGGAAAGGGAAAGGGCCTCTTAAAGTAATTAGCTCAAGTCCTGATAAGTCTAGATTCACCACTGATCATTTTCATTGCTATTAAGCTATTTATTATTATTATTAGTATCTTAAATACAAAAATAGAAAAACTTAGAGAAAATGTAATTTCTCAATAAATTTTTTCTTCCTTGTACAATATGTGTCTCATTACATATTGTAATTATGTCTATTAATAAAAATTAATATATCGACAAAATGTATTAAATTTAAGACGTAAAATGAAAAGTTAAATTGTGTAATTTATGCGCGATAAAGATATAAAATTTGTTTAAATTTTGTTGGTACAGAAGACAATGTGCTGTATAAAATTTGATATGTGTACTTTATATGATTTTATTTTTATATTGCATACTGTTTTGTACTTGCATAATGTTTCTTTTTTAGTTAAAATTTAGGATCTAAATATATAATGTTCTCTATTTGAATCACTGTTAATGTTGCATGCAGACTTTATATTAAATATGAACATATAATTGTTCATTCATAATTGGTAATATGTATTAACATACAGGGCGTTTCAGAAATACATATAAATACTTAAAGAGCTGAATCGACACGTTAAAATAACTAAAAAATGTCGTATGAACTAACGTCCCACATATCTTACTTTTTGAGATACAAATGACTAAGGAAAATGTTAGAAATGCCACCACGTGCCTCAACACACAAAAAGTAATGTATGTAGGACATGTTTTAGTTATTTTAGTATATGTATAGATTCTGCTCCTTAAGTATTTGCATGTATTTTTGAAATTCCCTGCAATTTATGATCTATGTTTAAGTGTATGTTATATGTATTTGAAAAAGATAGACAATTTTTTTAAACTGTAGTTTCCAATATTTATTAGGTCGTAAAAATGCGAGAAACAAATAACTCGAAAATCACTAAGTTGTAGCATGATATTTAGAATTATAAATTACGTTTCATAGGATTGTATTTACAATGAGTTGCAATCTTATTTGCAGGTTGTTAAATTTAAATGATAATAGTGTAGTTGCTTCAAAAACTTCAACCTGTAATTATATGTATAAGTCAATGATTTATTACAAATATCATTGTGTATGTTACATTCATTTTCTACAATGTATGCTTTTTAATCTTGGTTCTACAAAGGGTCTAGTACACATACCGAATGAAATGTGAGGATAGTAATTTAAGTTTTTGTATGTACTTTGTTAGGATGAAAATGGAGACATAACTAAGGAAAATGCTGGTAGCTTTGAAGAAACAATTATATCACTGGATGATAAATTTACCCAAGTATTAGTACGTTTTCTAGATCGAATTTGTGATTTAGGATATGACAACAATAATGAAAAACTCCTAAATGTTTTTTGTAGGTAAGTTGCTAACTAAAATTTATGAATGTTTATCATATACATACTTTTTTTACATCGCAAAGACAAGTCAATTTATCAGCATTGTTGCTATATTCACGTAATTTTTAATTAGGCTAGATTTCAATTCATTTTATACCAACATTTTGATACGACGTGGAAGAGAGAAAACAACAATACAGGAAGAGGTTTCGGGTTAAATATCAAACATTCGCACGTGGTAGGACATTATTTATATTTAGGCTTATACATAACATAGTTCTCTAACAATTGAATTGTGAAATGAATCTCGTTAAATTGATATTTGTATACGATATTAAAACGTCCATATAAATTGGTCTAGTACCGAGATATTGTTTATTAAGAGAAATCCGATTAATCGTATAACTAATATTTAATTCAGTCTACTAAAAATTATGTAATTTTTTCAGATTTGTCACTTTTTAAAATTACAAATTTGAAATTGTTATAAACGATCATCTATTTTGTACTTTTCAAAAGTAAACTGTATTTTAGAAAAATGGAAGATTTATATTACATATTTGAAAAAATAATACTCGCGTTAAAACTATTTTTATAAAGTTTGTCTAGAATCAATAAAAAAAGAATGCATTCTACATATAATTACTATTTCGATTTAGTAGTGTATAAAAATTTTGCATATAGTATTAGAAAAGTGATATAATAATTAATTTGTGTCATAGTTTACTTTTTATACATAAAGCTATAAAAAATAATTTAAATGCTGTAGATCGATCAATTTTATGGTATCGTTTATTGTAATTCGATAAACTGTTTTAATTATTTACCCATGTATGCAATCAATTTTCGTATACGTATATTCTATTTTAATAAGGCACTATTCATTTTTGGTACTTATGTATTACCATTATAGAATTCAGTCTTGAAATCAGTCTGAATATATCAATGTTCAAATACATGTTCAATTATTATTTAAGCAAATTTTAAACAATATACATTTGTGTACAAAACACTTTTACATTTATTGCATTTAAAATATGCAAATGATTTTGTACACAATTAAATACAGATATTGTAATATAAAATAATACAAGATTTATTATTTATTATTTACTTAACAGCTTATGATTCTTGTAACTCACAATAAGTAACAAGAACTGACACTGTATTCAACTATTATCAAGATTTTGACAATCGTATTATACAATTTAATCATAAAAGAAATAAAAAACAAGCTAAGGAATATCAAACTGTCAGTCTTATATAAGTTCTTCATTAATTTATGTTTCTTTTTCTTTTAACAAAGGGCTTTTTTAAGACAGACAATTTGTTGTTTCTTATTTATTACATTGACAAGAATAATATTTAATACAAAATAAAATAAATAGTACAAGGAATCTATTGGTAATATGTATCTTAATTTTCATCATCTTTTCTAACATGCAAATTATTGTTTTCAATGAATTCTTTTAGGGCATCCAAATTTTCTTTCACTTTTCTCAATTCACAGAACATTTTTTCAGTATCTTGGCATCTCATTGAAAGAATCTCTTTTATTTTCCTCAATTCACAGATCATCTTTTCAGTATCCGATTCTTGGCCTCTCTTTGAAAGAATTTTTTTAGCTTGCTTTATAACATGAGGATCCATGTTGAAGGTAGGAAATACTTTATCCTTAGAATCGGGGTCAGTTCGTTTCTTATAATATATTCTATTATCGAACGTTTCCAGATTATCGTGCAGTTTGACATGCAGTTTACCATTTTTCAAATAATTCGGGAAAAGGAGTATCTTTTTGACCAGGAACGTTAATGGCTTATATCCCCAGGAATGTAGGAAACCATGGCACAACAAACAGTGAGGCCCGTGGACGGTTGGAGCGCGAACCGCCAAATTTTCAATATACGCAATTCGTCTTATTCTAGCGACCAGCCCAACCAATTCCGCTTTACCAAGAATATCAGCAGTATCGCTGACGGCCAGACCATTTAGTAAGTTGAATAATACTATGGCAATGAAGAAAACGAATAGCACGAACACCAGGTGACTCAAAATCGGATACGATACGAAAGGTATCTCATCTGCGTCGAACTCTCCCGTAAGCATAATAATGGTCTTGAACAATGAGTGACCGGGGTCTGGAAAGTTGTCGTTGTCGCTGTCCTTGAAGAGAGTGAAGAAGGCCATCGCAAAAGCCAGAATCAATAATGCATAAAGGAAGAGAAAACGCATGAAGTTCAAGGATACCGTTTTGAACATTTCGATGCCAGTCGACATGCGTGGGTATTGGCCGATTAGAACCACCAATTCCCAAGCGGATAATAATATTATCACAGCGGCGACTTGGGCGCCTGCACCCAAAAATATTGCATACCATAGAAATACAAGCATCATTTCTAGCAAATTTTCGAAATCCGACATGTAGCGGCATGGCGTCGAGATTAACTGAAGGATCTCTCTGATAGCGAGGAGATTCATGGCGATAAATGTGGAGATACTCAAGGCATTCGAGTAAGTCGTCACGTTCGAGTTAATGTCTACGTTTTGGTAAGTCGCATTTAAAATATAAGTGTTCAGTAACAAGTAAACGAGAACGTAGAAGGCGAAGTTCAGGTATAATATGTGCCTTATTCTGTGCCATTTGAGGTATAGAAACGAAGATAAAAGCGGATGCTTCAGCAAGTACTTTAAGTTGCTGTTGTCAGCGATATATTGGAAAATATCCATTTCTCGATTTTGATGATTGATGACGCTTTTGTCTTGGTATTCTGCATTACCTACCGTGCCATGGGGCATCAAGGATTTGTAGTTGAATTCGATCGTACATTCTGTTGTTCGTTCTTTTCTGGTCTGTATGCAGTCGTCAAAATACTGGGACAAAGTGGACATGGAGATATCAGCAATGGGCGGTACACCGAAATTGTTCATGTGACCAATGTAACTTCCTTTTTTGAGCAGCAATGTCACCGCTTCGCGACAGTCGGCTCTGGCTGCGTAATGTAGCGGAGTATTCCCTTTGTCTGCGAAATAACATCAATTTATCGTTAACATGTTAACTGCTATGTCACCCATATGTGGTGATAGGACTTCACTAAGGAGTTGAGAAAATTTGTTCTTAAGGTGAGATGTTAAAAAAAAATAAATCTGGGTTAGGAAAAGTTTAAAAGGAAAATTTAGTTTTTTTTTTTCTAAATGCAAATACAAAATGGCTATTCTTAAAAGTATTTTGAATAAAGTAGGTAGGCAAAAACGAATAAAATTCGATACTCACTATCCGTGCATTGAACGTCTACGTCCTCTCTATCAAGAATCAACTTTAGACACTCCAATCGATTAGACATATCCTCCGAGTTTCCTTTTCCAGGCATGCCCAATTCAAGACAGGCGTTCAAGAGTAAATTATTCCCAATCGCGGGGTCCGTGTCCAGTATTTGACGAAGAATGTCGGCCGAACCACGTTGAATCGCCAAATTCGCGGCCTTTTCCAAGTTGCAACCGGTGCCTTTTACCCTTTTCAACAGTTCGGTGATCGTGACTTTGAAGTTCCGTTCGGCGGCCATCTCTAGCAGATCCTCGGCCACGTTATTCACCACATCGTTCTCAACGATTTCTAGACACTTCAAAAAGTTCTTCTCATCGTTTGCATTGAGGTAATACTTAAGATCGTGAACCTTCGCGCTCCTTTTCTGAGCAGAGGGTAGTGAAATGTCGGGGAATTCTTTTTGCAGAACGTCTCTGGTCGACTGGTCGTTGTAGTCTTTGTAATAGTCCAAGTCCAGGACGTGTCTGGAGTTTTGCAGAATCAAGTCGACCATATCCCTCTCGCCATTCATAGCTGCCATATGAAGGGCTGTCAGACCTTTGTTATTAGGTATATTAGGACTTGCTCCTTTTTCCAGAAGCAATTTCATGCACTTCAAGTCTTTTCTCTTTACCGCCATGTGTAGCGCGGTTCGTTGACCTGCCTCCAAGTTCGGATTTATCGTCGGTTCGTCCAGAAGGACGCCGAGGACGTTCGTGTGCCCGTTTTCCGTGGCGAAATGAATCGGTCCACGGTTGTGGGCCTTGTTGATCCTGTTAACGTTCGCCCCCTTTTCCAACAGGAACTGTACGAACTCTGGAAGTCCATTTTTACAGGCGATGTCCAGGCACGTCTCCGCGGATCGATCCTGGTAAGCGTGGTTTATGTTGATGGTGGGTTGGTTCTTTAAATTTTGTTCGACGAGGTTTTTGAAGGTTTTTATGTCTTTTGAAAGTATACAGTCCAGAAGCTGTTTGTACTTCATAGGAGGTGAGATGTAATCGTGTAGGAGGTGCAGAAACTCGTCCTCGGAATCCATACTTGTATCTGAAAGATCGGTTTAGGTCTCGATCAAGTTAAACAAATAAATCTGTAATGATGTTTGATTTTGTAAGAAGAACTAACGTACAAATCTACAATAATTTTTGAACACTTGTAGCGGAGCAAAGTATTTTACAGCATGTCGGATATCTTGCGTGGGCGTACAAGTGGTCACCACGCAGTTCTAGTATTCTGATGTCATTCAAGTACGTTTCAACAAGACTAAACAAATGTTACGTTTCTTTTGTCTTTTGTTTCTTATGTTTGATGAGAATTATTCTTTTTTATTTTTCATGCGTTATTACGTAATTTTACAAATTGAAAAAGCAACAATTTAACAAGAGTCACAAGTGTACCGAACTCGTAATTTTGACCAGCAGAAATCGAACGAAGAAATCTCTTGATCGTGAAACACAACGCACGAGCGAGAGATATTTATCATTCATGATGACAGAAGTATGTACTCTCCGGAAGCGTTTCCTGTCGTCAGCATTAATTCAATTTCAAACAAACGAGAAACGTGGACAGCAGTACCGCTGGAACTCGCTGCACAATAATTTTAGCGGTGTTATGAGAGTCGCTATCGCCGGTGGAATATCAAATTGCTATTGTAAAACGACGAATGAAAAGAATTGCTTGTCACCGAGGCGCGAAATTTGAGATCGAAACCGATATCATTGGAACGTTAATTTATGTTAATTATTTATTCATGCTCTGATAATTTGGATTGAAATGATAATTATCGTGTTAAAATATCCGGATTATCACCTTGGCTAATGATTAAATTGAAACAGTTTCTACATATTTCTAAAAAATTATTAGAGAAGTCCTAAAAGAATTGAAATTAGAACTATTAATCCATACTATACATGCTTTATTAATCCATTGAGTATCGAATTAGTGTTTCTTTCAAAACCGATGTTGAAAAACAATCTCCTCGGGCCTATAAATATTCAACAATATCAAGCCACTTGTGCCGACAGCTTCTACAAATTTTTCATTTAGCAAATGGTTATAATAATATAATATAAAACTAGTTTTATTAACACGTTGATGTGGCGTTCGCTGGTGAACGGCAATCTCGATGCGTCGTTACGTATAAACTTAATACTGGGATTTAATGATCGAAGTATCAAACGACGCACCTTCTGACACACCTTCTTTCAATAATTTGTACGGTTGAACTTCACTCGCGGGAAGTATGTTCGAATGGTTGGAAATGAAACAACGATCATAGATCAATTGCAAATATAATTGTATTGTCGGACACTTTCCGCGACAGGAACCGAACGATACAAAGAAAGTGAAAATCTCTCGACGTTGATCCGTCTGGCATCGAGGAGACTAAGCAACTTTGCTGACCAGTTCTCTGGATCGTGATGTCAGGCATGGGAAGAGAGGGGAACGATCAAGTGTCGGACAGTGTTGGTATTACTGGTAACAGTGCCGCTTTTGATAGCGTAGAGTGTATGCTTCTAAATTCAATGACACGTTACAGGCGTCTTTGACATATTTGATCGAAAGAATAAACTTTTCTTGTACATTTTTTGTAAAAAAAAAGACCATAAAACTTTTCGACAGTTTCTAGATGCAGATGATAACCGGATGAGGAGCAATAGAGGCAGCACAAAGGAGCTACTTAATTAATAATTGCTTAACAGTGTGACACACGATCCCATCTAATGCTAGCTAAGACTAAATTTCAAGGTCTTAACCCTGCGCTGCATAATTTGTGTTCTGCTAACACCGGTGCAAGTCTGTTTAAAATATTTATGACTCATTGTATATTTATGTAAAGTAGAAGAAACTATCGTATGATTTCCATAGCAATTAATGATCGAACGGGAACCATTTCTTTTTTTATTTATTCGATTATTACATATGTACGGAATCAGGCCTTACATTCGCTTCTACGTATCGTCATCCATGACGATAACGTGAGTCCCTAATTTTAGCTGACTTTTGCTCGAAGAACAGGACATGACAAGGTCGAAAGTGTCGAGGATGCCGTCCGAGAACGTTAGGGTGCGTGGGTTTGTGAAATCGAGTATATCCAATAAAGGAGTCAAGGTGATACCTTTACGACGATATCTCGAACGTAACTTCGCAGAGAGCATCTTTGTTTTCAGTTTTCAAATATAAGCTAAACCTTTAAATCAATGAAGGACAGAAGACCTCAGTCCGCAGTTACATAATTATCGATACGTTTACTTCAAAAAGCTACCATTTCGTCAGTTTTTGAGTTTTGAAGCCATAGCCACACTCACTTTACGTAGTATTAATAATTCCTTTAATTTTTCAGAGTTGATCTACCGAGGGGTGCTGAAATCATGTAAATCTCAAGAGTACGTTCTTTTTACAACGATCGCGTAAGTAGCCTGAATCTTTAAAACTATCGTGTATTTTTGTAACAAGATATGTACAAATAATGGTGCAAAATGTTAAATTGTTATCTTAAGTAGTTTTGCTCTTATAAAATTTAAAAAATGTTTTCTCATGTTTAGGATACCCTCTTAAGAACCACCGGTGAAAAGGATAATTATAAGCGCGGAGCGCATGCGTTGGATATTTTCAATCACGGCGGAGATTACTGTTGGGGTAGTGGGGATAAGGAAGCACATGCTGCAATACCGCAACGTTTAATCTTCAGTCACTCGAGGATACGTCTCAGGTGCAGGCACGTTTTAAAACTAATCGGTGCTCCCGCGCTACTTCAACAAACAACTGTTGCGACGAATTTGGATTCAACTAATTTATCTCGCTGGTCCTCGCACCATCGACAGTTTCAATAAACTTCGTCCTAACTTCCTACAATCCAGGTAAATTACAATCTCCATTTAAGTTTTATAATAATTTCGCGAAACTCAGAGTTGGGCAACATTAGGTAAAAGTTTCGAATATACAAATTTTAGTACAGGATAAGCGAATATATAAAGTCTGAGTTGGAGAATGAAATATTTCACAAAAAATAACAGATTCAACTGTTTAATCTAATAAATTGCTATACGCTATGTTTGAATTATTATTCGAATTAAAATTTTACCCGCGTCTGATTGAAGAAAAATTTACCAATGTTGGAAACAATACGTATATGTATAATCTGAAACAATTGAGTCTCGTTGTAAAATATTTTTTATAGTTAATCGTGACTTGTGACAGTAATGGTTAATATTTCAGCGAACACCCTGTGTATAAAACATACTTCTTTGATTTTCATTAAAAAAATGTCGTTAATCTAACGCGCGATCGTCAAGGATATTTTCACCTTTATTACACCTTTCCAGTGAACAACTACGATGAGTAACTCTGAGTAATGGAGCGTGCCGTAAACAAATATTATGTCATCGCCTTATATTAACGAATCTACTGCCGGCAACATTACAAAGGCATAAATGGTTATTTATCGCAGCTTGCTATCGTTATCCATACAAATTCGATGGTTCGCGTAATAAAGGAATTAAATTTCTGCAAATAATTTGATAACGCGTGATATAGAAATTGTCTCAGAAATTTGGTAAACGTCTCTTAATACATTAATTTAAATGAATTTAAATAGAATCGGAGAATTTAGAGAGCTATGGCACCTACAGAAATAAATAAAAAATATCTAGATAACTTTGATTTGCAAAGTAATTAACGGTCTTCTGCTTTAAGAACTGGTGTAATTTAATTTCCCTTACTCGTAAAATCTAGCAAAAGAGTAAAAATCATTATTGATTATCTGTTTATGACACTAGTGGTCGATAGTCTAATGTACGCGAAAACAATAGCAAACAAATACACAAATACAAACGATAAAAAAAGTATCCGGCTCATAACTGTTGCTAATTTTGCTTATCTCGCGTCAATGTGACGTTAGCTAGATAAATACAAGTATGTCATTCGCATTGTTGATAACGAGATAGGAAAATGCATCTTATTCCGATAAGGTTGATTTTTATTACTAATGGAGTTCGTGATTCCTTTCTCGGAATAACTTTCTCAAATATTAATTAAATCAATGTTTTTCACCTAGCGTTTCCACGAATATGGAAAAGTATCGAGACGTATTCACTGGTCCTCGTTAATCTGAATCCACGCAGCATGTAAAGTCATGAACAAAAATGGAATTGGGTGGTTCACCCGGTGACCAATTGCTTCTTGATCCATTGGCCACTTTCTCCACGCGATTACACCAAACGATGAACCGATGGTTACGAAACAAAGTTCTTTCTTGTTTCGAACAATAGCGTGCAACCGTGTCTTAATGGGAAGTATGCACGATCGTATGCAAATGTTAATTCCTATTTGCATTCACGTAAAAATATATTCGTTGCTCGAATACGGAGACGAAAGCCTTGTAATAGAGGCGCGTACAAGCCATGTGTATATAAGCTCGCACTCTATATGACCAAAACAAGAGCAACAGTGAGTAAATACTGACGAATGATTCGCCGAAGACAAAATCTTCGCCTTCTAAGGGAAAACATTGATACATTCCAGACATTCTGTTCTTTCTGAAAGAAAAAAAACTTGCATTACGAGATCGTAGGGAGGTGTATTAGGTATTATCTGAGATTTGAATTTGATTCGTGGTTTCCGGATGGATGTAGTGTCCAGATTCAGACTCCAAATATATTGTAATATTTTATATATTTGTGACGCGATATGGTTACTTTATAATATACCGACGACGAACTCATTGGTCTTAATAAAGAAGTTACGCTGTGTATTTGGTAAAAAGTCCGACGGTCGAGTTGCGTAAATTGATACCGTAATTGGTTGCTCAAATTGGACCGGTTTAATTTAGGCATCATTTATGTTTCCGATTTATTCTTAACATATTGCGACCGATTGCAATGCGTTCGAAGTACTTACGTCTTAATGTGTTTTTTACTAGATATGTTATTGTTAACTTTGTAACGTGTCTACTAAAAAGTAATAATTTTTCTAATCTTATGTCGACTGTGCAAAGAGAGTCGAGTCAAACTTCGAATCATCTTGCGTAGATCCTTCTATCGGTTCATGTTTAGCTGCCTTATGAGAAGCTTCGCATATGCAACCGATCCAGAGTCCCTGATGTCCGCCATACTGGGCGAGATCGAACGTATGATTGACTCTTGATAATCGCGAAAACGTCTCGTATAATACTGGTACGTAACTCGGTCGCGTGATATTTAACTTTTTTGCCTTGACGCATAGGTGACTCGATCGTCGAGAGATCTCCTTTAATATAGAGCTGGCGCTAGATCGGAGAAAAGAGTTCCCGATGTTATTTCACGTTCGAATTGAAATAAATATTCGTAAATCTATGAACAAGATGAAAATAAATAATTTAAATAAATAGAAGAAAATAATAGAAGCTGGCAGCAATTATTTCGATTACAAAAAAGAAAAAATTATAGTCGCATTGGTATCCAAAAGATGCCAAGGTGGTTCCTACAAGCTATTTTTATCCTGGAGTAAACAGATTTCCGAGATCTGTATTAAATATACACATAAATTTTCATAATCCAAATCTACTCGGAGATTGTTCCAGTTACAATTATTAGTCTGGTATACGCATATATAAAGTACTACAAGTAGGCCGTGAGTCATGCCGTTTGACCTGCATTTATTTGGGTTGTTTAAACGCTATACAATTTGTGATATTCATGTTTTATTCAGTCCCAATGCCGAATGGTGGGCGATTCTGGATACCCATCATGGACATACTCTTATATGGTACTTCGTGAGTCGTTTCTGTGGCCCGTCTTTCGAGGCCACGTTCGTTGCACAATTCCGTGGAAATCTCGTTACCCTGCGAAGGGGGGAAAAAAGTATAATAAACACGCGAACGTTCTTCTCGATAATTGAACTTGACGGACCGGTTGACGGTAGTCGAGAATATGCCAAGGCTTAGAAACTAGAAATCAGCTTTGTGTATTAGTCGATCGGGATAATTGTTTTAGAATAAATTAAGTTGCTAAACAAGATCGGTTAAACTCAACCAGGCTCCAATTTTACAGTTACACGGTTTCTATTAATATGGTTTAAATTCTAATAGTTTCGATTTAACATTTTCAATTTGAATATTTTTAGGTAAATTAGAAATTGTCTCGAAAACTTATTTTCATATAGTAAATATTTATTTTTATTTTTGTTTTAAGAGAAGGTGTGCGAAGAGTATGGGCGGCATGACGCAGAGATCATGGACACCCACTAAAAGACGGGGCCCCATCGCTGCAGAATATACCAGTCCAGGTCCAGCTTGTGTAACTTTGCCCCCGCTGATTGGTACGTGCAATTGTACACCTTGTATGCTCGTTTGAATTCATATCTTGCACACGACGAGCCAAATTATGAATCAAACTTTCAGGGAAAACCGTTCCCGATTCAAAGCGGGGCAGAGCACCAGCCTTCTCTTTTGGCAGCAGGTACTTGTATAATATCAATTATAAACGAATAGTTTTGTTTGTAAAAACATAAAATTAATTTTATTGCAGAATTGTGATAAAAATATAGAGAACAAGAATAGAGATCATTTTTCGCAGAACAGAGTACTATTTTGCATACATAATTGAATGATGATTGAGTCAATAATGATGGCTCTGTAACTGTCAGATTATATAATCTAAATCGAATTATTGACTCCTATTAAATGCGAACTGGCATCTATTTAAAACTCGTAATAAATCGAATGTCACGCTACTCAAAGTCGTATTAATCGCGACCCGCCTATGATTGAATTCAAATGGTGTATGGAAATGTTTATAATTGCATGTTGAATGGAATTAAGTCTCCTATTATTGTTTAATTATAATATTATTTTTGTCGTTCCTTTTTATTTTTTGTACAGATGAATGTGAAGTATTACATATACTGGCAAATTGTAAATTTTACTCAGCTCTGATCGAGGATTTTTTTAGCGAACATCTAACTTCTACAGCTAGTTCGGGCTTAAAAAGTATTAGATTCCTTATTTGAAGTATTACATGACGGTGGCCTTCTCTTTCCTATTGTACGGGATGCCTAGATAGTTAATTGCAATACTTAACGATATCGATTCCTCGTTAATACCGTATTTTCTTTTACTTCTTAAAGAAAAAATTATTAAACCCAGCACGAGAAACGTAACAACAAATGTTATTATAATAACTACATCAATAGTATTTTTTAAGTTGTCTATACATCGATCCATCGTTTAAAAAAAGTATTTGATTAAATTTTATCAAAATGTTTAGACATTCAGCAAAAAACAACAGTCCTGGACCAGGCCCTGGTCAATACAATGTTTCTGGACTTAGCGCGAAAGGTGAGTACAATAAAGGCGAAAGCAGTAGAAATTATTGTTAATGAGTGCGATGGAAGGCTGAATTAACGAAAGGAAATTTAGTCGAGGTGATAGGATTGAGAAAGTTCGAAACGAATACTGAGAACAGTTGTATTTCGTGTACAGATGAGGTATCGATCAAACTCCAGAACAGCGATACTCCGCAAGAATGTAGTCCTTAAAGCGGGCGTCATTCGCGAAATTCCTTCGCTTTCCATTTAATAACTTGGCGCGTTGTAACGTTCCTTGCATTTCGTTCGAATAGATACACACTATTTTCTGTTTATTATTTTATTCAATTTTAATTCCGCAACTAATTATTACGGATTATTTGAATGATATAAAATATAATGGTTTTATTATTTGGAAACTAGGAAATCAAAGTTACAATTTATACATGGTCAAACGTATTATGAGAAAGTATCTAAAATAAATATTTGAAAGGTATCTATTGCTTTTCGAACTTTCGCTCGTCTTGATGCACTATTCATTACTGCGTCGTCTGTCTAATTGGTCGGACTTCGCTAATTTTACGCTCTTCCGAAGATAATTATCGCTTTGATCGCTGTTTTCTCGAATTCTACTAGTTTAGATTCGTTCCTTTTCAATTCAACAATCGTGGACTTTCCAATATTATACGGTGTTTCGAACAGTATACTTTAAAGTGTTATTAGCTCTTTAAATATTAGATTTAGGGCATGAATACGTCAATACATTTTTGTAGAGATTAAAAAACTACATTGTCATGATTTTCTTTATGCAGGAAAAGATGCAGCACCGGCGTCGTCTTTGCACGGCCGCACGAAATCCACGAAAGAGGAACCGACACCAGCACCGGGCGATTACAATCCGGAAAAAGCTGAAAAGGTCATTCTAGACAGTTCGCCAAAATTCTCGTTCGGCATCAAAACACAAACCGAGAAAATCAGCTGCACGCCTGGTACGTACACGTTCCACATGCTTCTTAACATGTACAACTCGGTTATCGATCAACCCCCGTATAATGCAGTGGATATTTGTGAAAGAAATCTAAACTGTTTCGTATTAAAGTATTATGATTGTCAAAATATTTTTAAAACGAACAAATTGTAGCGCGTCGTTTCTGAATCATTTGATTGAAAAACCGAAGATAATTAAATCTTGATCGTAGCACCGAGCGACTATTGCACTGAAAAGGTGACTCTCGACAAAGCCCCCGAGTACAGTTTCGGCGTAAAACCTGTATTGGAGAAACCGAGCGATATTCCTGGTAATTACGAAACTCGCCAAGTCCTCGTATTCGATTCTATCTATTTCTTTCTACTAATAGACAAAATTACTAATCGTAGTTCGAAGTTAATCGGTTTCGCGTGTTCCGAAAGGGTCAGAGCTTACTTATAAATTGCCTTCGACGTTTAAAATACTATCTTCTTATAATTCAATGAAATACTCGTTTCAAAATAGTATTTGTATGAGTTGGTATCGAAATGGTTTGGGTACTTTCCTTGTTAGTAATGAATATCTTTAGCGATGATTCTTACGGCAGACTGTAGAAAAGAAATTTATTGCGACAGAAGTTATGAAAACGATGTCTTCGGAAGATCGATGCCACAGTGAACAACCGATCATTAGTTGTCGAAGAGCTCTACGCTAATGCAGAGATAATCGATCTTCGAAGAATAAACTTTATTAAACTTTAGGTATTCCTAACGTTACTCTTCCGTAGTTGCGCCTGCCAATTATTTTCGGCTACTTATTTTAATTAGCAGCTTGGTAAACTATTAATTTCGCATCCCCGCTATTTCGACTATCCTTTTTACGTGGATTGTTAATATTTTGCAGCAGAGGTGGTGTAGATCGACAATGCATGCAATAAATAATTGTATCACGCTGCATGTGTAACAATTTGCACTCAATATATTGATTATTAGAGAAATTCAAGAATTTATAATAATTTAAATCGTTTAATCCTTCGATATATTGCGATTAAATGGAAATGAGTGCAGATAATTTATTAAATACACAGGGTTGTCCATTTCGTTTGACATGCTCAATGATAGGTAAATTTTAACAAACGATAGTTATATTTATTATTCGATTAATATATATTTCCTTCCATTATAATATTAGCACCGGGAGCTTATTGCCCAGAAAAGGTAAGATTGGACAACACACCGCAATTCACCTTCGGACTTAGACCTCCTCTCGAAAAGCCAAGTGATACTCCAGGTAATTATTAAATAATTTCCTGGATTAGCACTTTGTCGACCAACTATCGACACGGTGATTGTTATAGCACCTGGCACCTACAGTCCTGAAAAAGTCAACTTGGACAAGGGTCCTCAATATAGTCTCACAGGAAAGGGTCGTATAGAGAAACCGGACAACACTCCTGGTATATATGCAAAATCTTTTATATGCACGTTCTCCGCATAGCTGAGCCGATTTGAAAGTTAAGCGACATAAAAAAATTATTCTCAGCGCCAGGTACGTACTGCCCAGAAAACTTAAAATTGGATAGGGCACCGCAATTTTCTTTTGGACTGAGGACCCCCCTTGAGAAAACGAATGATACTCCAGGTAAAATTATTATTCGAAGAAGAGTTCATTTGTATTAGGATCCTCTTGTTAGTATGAACCTTCTTTACAGCCCCTGGTACTTACTATCCCGAAAAAGTTAATTTGGGCAAGGGTCCCCAATATAGTTTGAGCGGGAAGGCTCCTCCTGAAAAACCAAACGATAACCCCGGTCAGTGAAAAAAATATTTTATTTATAACGTATTTATTTTACTCGATTTATTTTAACCTTCATTTTATAGTTTATACACAAATTTTCTGTTTTTAATACTTGGCTTTTCTCAGCACCGGGAACATACAGTCCGGAAAAAGTAAATTTAAATAGAGGTCCTCAATTCAGTTTGTCTGGTAAAGGGTTACCAGAAAAACTCAATGACAATCCAGGTGATTAATATGAAAATTATCGGTGTCTGATATTGACTTGTAGTAGAGAGATTTATACGTTCCTTTCATTATCATAGCGCCGGGAACATATAGTCCTGAGAAGGTAAATTTAGATAAAGGGCCTCAATACAGTTTATCTGGACGTGGTACACCAGAAAAACCTAACGACAATCCAGGTGAATTTATTTCGGTCATCATAATATTGTAATATTGTGGGTGACATTAGACGTATGATATTCAATTTTTGTCTCAAACAATTTTTGGTACATTTTACATCAGTATTTTTGCTTTAATTCTTGTAGCTCCTGGCACCTATTCTCCAGAAAAAGTCAATTTTGATAAGTCTCCCGAGTATTCTTTCGGCTTAAAGGCATTCGTCGACAAACCTAACGATGTACCTGGCAAGTAATTCAGTACAAGTTTCGCGTTATTATTTATCAAGCATAAAGTTTATAAATTTTTTATACAAAATACAGCGCCTGGAAGTTACCATCCGGAAAAGGTAAATCTAAACAAATCTCCTCGATACAGCTTTGGCGTTAAAACCGATATACACGAAACAGATTCTCTACCAGGTACAATAAAGCACTAGAATCTATTATTCTTAATTTCCTTGTATGCATTTTTTCAATAGATATAACGACACAATACTCCCTTTAAAGGTCCGGGCGAATACAGTCCAGAAAAAGCTATGCTTTTATTGGAAAAAGCATTACGATTTACTTTCGGTCTCAGGACAAGTATAAATAGACCAGACGATATTCCAGGTAAATCTACAATACTTATTTTTTTATGTCAGCTTCTTCGATATTGTTTTACATTGTAATGCTAGTATGTAGCGTGTACGTATGCTTAGAAACATTATTCTTCGTCTCAAACAATCCTTTCTAACGTGTACAACGATGAAAATAATTTTACTGAAATTTTGTACCCTGCAAGACATTACAAAAACAATTTTCAAGAAAAAGTAAATTTTTTATCAGAAAACGAATATCTGTACTGTCTTGTTTAAGTACGCTTTCTTTTTCCGTTCTGTTTCAGCTCCAAATGTTTACAACATTCCTTCTGCTCTTGGTGGAACGAAGGAGGGCAACAAGAAAACGGCACCGGCTTATTCGATTTCCGGTAGACAGAAAGTCTTCACGGATGATCGTGTTTTGGTTCCCGGACCTGGAACGTACGAAGCCGTAAAGCCAGACGCAGTTAGAATGAAAAGTCCCGCTTATAGCATAAGTTCTCGCTATCAGCTGCCTGACGATCATTCACAGGTTCCAGGACCCGGAGCACACTGTCCAGAAAAAGTATATACATAGCGTGTCCCACTAATCGCAGTACAGCAATGCACGGTTAAAAATATCCTTTCCATTCAATATTTTATATAAAATTCATAGAAAAAATTCGGCAATTTTCAGATAGCTTTTTTTTAGTTTCGTAAAAATATTTTTTACGAAATTTACAAATGTTATTGATTACAGGTAGTTCTTGATATTCCTCCAGCACATTCGTTTGGCATTAGACACTCACCGTATATATGCAACCTGAAGGACGTTGTTTATTAACACAAAAACCTTGTGGGGGTTGGTATTCGTCATTATACTTTATACTTTAAGATAGTAAATTACATATCAACGATATAACAGAAATAATATTTTATCGGAAAGTGGCAACATAACGCGTGGACAAATCTTTCCTTAACGCTTTGCAGAACTGATTACAAAATCTGGTGCTGCTAATTCATTAAGTACGCATTAAAAAGAAAAAGTATTTTTATGAAAAATAATATGCCATTTAACGCTATTATTTGTATTAGAGATTATAATAAAGCAATACATTTTAACAGAGAAAATTAACTTTTATCGTTTACTTTGAGATTTATATTAAGGATATTCTGAGAAATTTTATGTTGAAAAAGATTGAGCTAACAAAATAAATGTTTATTTATTTGTCAATATATCGAAAGCATTCATCATTGAATTTTTTACAATTAGTAAAGTTATGATAAATGTTGATCGTTATTAAGTACATTCATAGAAAACTTCTATAAAAAACAAATACTGGATTGTTATATTTGAAATATATTGTTAGAAATATTAGCGATCTACTGAAATCGCAAGGAGAATTACTTTAGGTGATCCGATCTATTTAAACTATAATAGGGTATGCAAAATAGCCGAACCATCTAAAGTGACTATTCTTATCAATTATATCGAGCACGGTAATACGAATGATCGATAAACATCTGTATATATATAAAAATATACAAAACATATTTTACACAAGTTTTTGTATACAAAATATATAATCTTAGTATATGAATATGCAGATGCACCTTAATATGGCTAGAATGATATTCATAACCATTAGATATTGTGTGAAAAAGTACAACAATTAAGTCATTTAAAATACATTTGCTTACGAATGTGATTGCGAGTGTACACATGTTCCTGAAATCCATGTAGATAACAGTTCCAAACTGTTATTTAACATTACAAAATCAGCATCAGCTCCATAGTTTAAGACTCCTTTATTGTTTTCTATACCGAGAGTTCGTGCTGGATGAAGAGTAGCAGCTTCTAAAGCCTCTACCACAGAGCAATCTATAAAAAATAGTTGTATAATTTTAAAAGTTTAAAATTAAATAGTAGCATTGAAATTACCTGTTGCTTCTTTGAAACGTCGCACGCATTTTGACATTTCTGCTGTACTGCCACACAGAGTATTTGTTCCAGCAATATATGCAGACCCCATGCGCATTTCTATCTTTAATTGTCCTAACTGATGCACGCCTTCTTCTAAACCCAAGGCTGAGATTGCATCAGTTACCAGAACAAGTCCTAAAAAAATAAATACTGTACACACCAATTTGAAAGAAAACTTTGTTGCAATACTAGAAAAATAACCAGACCTTTAGGGTGTGTTCTGTGAGCTATACGCAATGCTGCAGGATGAGTATGTATTCCATCTGCTATTATACCATAATGAATGGTTCTTCCAGCTGGAATTTTGTCAGATGTTAAAAGACCAACTAATCCTGGATCCCTATGATGAAACTATAAATACAAAATTTATTCTTTATTTATACACATAAAAACTTATTATTATATATAAAAAATTATTAATATATATAAAAATAAAATTGTTTCTATATTCTAAATAATTACTGGTAACATTGCATTGAAAAGGTGTGTGATGAATGAAGCTCCACTTTTTACAGCTTCTTCTCCTTCATGTAAATTTGCTATGGAGTGGCCTAAAATATTTAAATAAGAAAGAAATTGATTTTAAAGACTATTGCATAACAAGAAAATACAAGGAAATTAGAGGAATAAAAACAAAATTGTGCAGCTTCTTTAGCATCTTACCAAGAGAAACTTTAATGTTTCTTTTGCATAATTCTGCAATGACTGTTTGAGCATTGGGAAGTTCTGGTGCCAGTGTAATAAGACATACATTTTCTAAAGATCCATACGTATCAATTAATGTCTCAAAACCCTGAAATGTAGATTTTGAGGTACAACAAAAAAATGTTGAATATATTGATATTCAGTAAACAGTGAAGAGATCATATAAATTTAAACTTGTAACAGCAATGAATAATTCCATTGATTTTGAAGTATCTATTAATAATGTTTAATAATTTGTGTTTATGTTTATATGCAATAAACAAATTAAAAACGTTAAATAACTTGCTTTTTCAAATTGTTTAATGTAGCATTCTGGATGAGCTCCTTTTTTACTTGGATTAATAAAAGGTCCTTCTAAATGAATGCCTAATATAGTTGCTCCATGGAGTCCACCATTTCTCTTCTTTATTTTTGACAATACTTTGTAATATGTTTCGTTAGGCGATGTTACTAAAGTTGGGCAAAATGATGTTACACCAAATTCTAATAATTTTTTAGCTACTTTATTAATTCCTTCCTGTACATTATCAACATTATGTGTAAAATCTACGCCAAAGCCACCTGATAAATAAAATTCTATTTATAAGAATTAATTAACACAATAATTCTCTTGTCTGATAGATATAAATCATAACGTTTATGATAAAAATGATACGTATTTACATTAAGTACCATTAATTTGAAGATCGATATATCCAGGCGAAATCAACGCTCCATCACAATTGATTCTAACGTCTGGTTTTACTTTCTCGTCGTAAAAAATTTTTTCCGGATCGACAATTTTCCCGTCGCGAACCCATAGATCTTCGATCAAAATCTTACTATCGCGTAAAATTTGACAATTGTGAAACTGTTTTAGAATTCTTTGGTCCTTTTGCGACATGTCGGTACGGTGTAAAAATTATATGCGTCAAGACACACGACGTATATTTCGCAAAAACATACTTATGTATGTTACTCGGTGCTTTGCATTATCAGTCGCGAGTAGAGTTATCAAATCATGCAGAAAACGAAATTATGTCAAGTACCATAGACTTTCATGACTGTAACATTTTTTTCAAGATGTCGCTGAACGTAAGTCTGATTCAGAGTCAAACCATATTTTCTAAAACGTCTAAGTTCTTAAAAAATGTATTACAAATTTATTAAGTTATTCGTAAATTTAGAAAGCAAACACTATATAATCTAGAACAGTGTTATGTCTTTCTTCATCGATGGAATTAAATGTAAGTACATATTTTGTACTTAAGAGATATTGGATACAAGTTACAGGAATACTTAATAAGGTTGTTGTAATTTGTTCTATTCATTATTTTAGACGTATTTCAATACACAAAGTCATTTAAACGTGTCCCCGCCCGTATTAAAACGAATATGTTGTATAGATAGATAGAATATCGAAAGAAATTATTTTAAAATAAATATCGAAATTTAGTACTTACCGTATTAAGTTCATAAATACGTATGCACAACATAAATATGATATCAAACTTAATTTATTATGTGGATAACATGGCCAATATAATTCAAGTCTATAACAAATTAAATTGAAAACAATTTTGTATAAAAAGAGTTGTATTTTTATGTAACTTAAGGAAATTAGATGAACCTAAGGAAAAATGATTTGTGAGAAAAAAAATGTTTAGTAAATCATACAGCAGCCTGTATGTTTTCTGGGTCACAGAACGTTTCTTAATATGTATTACAAGAATTGATTCAGAACTCCAAAACAACGAAACAGAACTTTATATAAACATACACCCCATATAACCTTGCTTTGAAGATATATTATTTTTCATATTCTAACAGTATCTTTGTCCCATTGTTTGTTCAAGCTTTTAACAGCAATTTAACATTAATCTATGGTCAAGGATCATTGACAATAATATAATATAATTTGTCACTTTGCCTGAAGGATTAACAGGAACATCCACTCACAATGTTTTACAAAATCATTTACACAAGTTGCTAAACAAAATCTCCTTAGATGTTAATTATTTCATATCGTTCATGATGCTCGGTCTCGCTTCTGGAAAAGCATAGAATGTATAATATAAGACTAATCGCTTAGATTCGAAATAAGCAATTAGATTTTAAAAGCTATATCCAACTCTACTATTATCTATAGGGTCATCTAAAATGTATCATTTATGCAATACTCCCGATAACTACACCAAGTTCATTCAGATGCGCGTGTAAGCTAACAAACAGCTATTTTAAACATATTCTTTAAAAATAGTTTATAAAACGTGTGAAAGATTGTAACTTAATAACAAGGTTACATCGGGAATACGTGTACATAAATTTCTTAAGCCTATCAGTACTGAATCCATGTTTGAAATATTTCCTATGTATTAAGAAACACCCTCTATTAATATCGTCAGTTTCGCAATTTGTACCAGAGCTGGAATATCTTTCTCACTTTTCTCCCATAATGTAACAGGTTTAATCAGAGAAAAAAGGAAAATATGGCACTACATCGTAATACGGCAAGAAGAAAGAAAGCGCTGTCTGCAGTTTTCTCAATTTTTGTATTAAAAATGTTTTAACAGTACCCAAAAATTTGTCCATAGATCAACGTGCGTTTTGAAAAAAATTCAACTAACTTTCTCGTTTGTATATAAACGTAACAATACAATATAAAATGAAGCAATTAAAAATGACAATGATTATTATGTAGAGCTGAGAGCGCAATCGTTTATACTTATATGACATTATTAGAGCTTAGCTGTTAATGAGCCGTATTTCTATTCATCGTCAACGTCGGTTAAAAGAAGGGTACGCATAATTTTGTCACTGGTATGTCGAAGAGTCTAGGCTTGATCTGGAATAGGAGATATGATATGATTAGATGATTGATACGAACAGGATTACGTTGGAGCCACGGGCACAGGATATCTAAGCAGTTATCGGTCAAGTTTTGTTAGTGTGTTTTGTCTCTTACTGTACGCACGAACGATTTTCTCTTATCTTAATTTGTATATAATTCTACTGTGTTTTACAGTCGGCAGGTTTATTGCCTTGTTGTTTCCCACCTGATGGTGCAGATTCCTCATAATCTTCGTCTTCACCCTCAGGATCGTCCTCGTCATCCTCATCTTCTTCATAATCTTCTTCCTCGTCTTCTAAGCCTTCTCCTGAAATAGTATCAAAATTTATTTATTATAGATCGATCGTATTAGAAAAACTAGATAAACAATAACATTGGAAGATTTCTTAAATATTAATTTCGATTTGTAAAAAACAGTAGAAAGGGATACCTGTAAAATATAGTATAGCTCTAGGAACTATACGCTCTCTAATATAATGACCAATTTCAAAATCGCTTGTTAATAAAGCTTGAGTTTCATCGTCTATCTCGGCTTCTGAATCTTCTGGCACTGAAGGAACAATTTACAATAAATTGTATTATAAGCGCATCAATTTAAATATAGAAACAAAATATAAGAATAGAAACTATTATCTGCTCTTACCAACTGGTGGACTGAAAAAGTTGAAAAATGAATCATTTTGAATAGTTTTCGTTACAGTTCGTATGGACCCTCGAGATTTATGTTTTTGATTCTTTTTTATAGTTTTTACTGTGACGTTCTTTCCTTTTTTCCAATCGATCGTACATCCCTGTTAAAGAAGGAGTCACAACAAATATAAGTGCAAATCGTATGTTATACAATATGGTTTTCATTGCCACAGATACGAAATAAAGTTTATTTTGGCTAAAACTACCTACTTACCTTACATTTATATATTTCAGGTCCTTCAAAACTGAACGGATCATTTTTTTCAGGTGTACATTTCATGATATATTCTTTAGTTAGAACTGTGTTAGTAAAGTATTCATTTGGCTCAAAATGGAACTCAAGGACAAAACCCTACAAAAGACCTCGTTAGATTTGAATGTAATTCAACTATCTTTTCACATTTTCTACTTGTTCTTATTTTACATTTTAGATGCTGTCCATTTTTCATACGTACAAACTGCTATTCGTTATGTAAAAATACATAAAACCTATATAATATAATTTTATTCTCCGAAGCTTAGTTTCCGAGAAAATCGGGGTGAAAATCCGCTGTTCGAAATCGTTAAGAAGCAACACACGTCTCGTTAAAACATTTTTAAATGTACGATACTGTCCGGTCTATGTTACCTCTATTTATTGGTACACAGTATTAATTACGCATTAACGAGTATAGATGTATCCGTAATTAGACGGGGACAGCTTTACATATAATACTATAGACATTGTATATTGTCCGACGGACCGTAACTTAGTTATGCAAATGTAAACACGTGCAGTGGATTTTTAAATCGATTTTTTCGAAAATGGAGAAACCTCGGAAGGAAAAATTTTATTCTACATTTTTTATTTATTTTTATACAAGGAATCTCCTTCTGCACGCTTGTACAATACTTTTGGACGCACCCTGTATAGTAAAATGGAAATTTTACAATTTAATACTCTTTCTTTTATTTGAACAGACAACTTACCATTGGATTAGCTTCAAGAAATTTCACTTTAATATCATGTAAATGTTTCAGTATTGGTTCATCGTGTTCCTGAACCATATCAGCCAATGTTCCAACATTTTTAAATATTGTTAGCCAAAATTCTGGGATGCCTTTAACATCTTCACTTTCAGCTCTAAAATGGTTACAATTAATTAATGATATTATAATTTCACGAAGATCAATATAACAAAGTAAATTGAAATTTTTAATAAACATACTCTTCTTTCTTTTCTTCCTTATTCCCTTCAAGAGTTGTTTTTATTAGCTCATTAATTAATTCGTCTTCGTCGTCGCTCTCCCATACGCATTGCGTGTCTGTTGGTTCATAAGCACCTGACACTATTTCACCCCTCTTCTCATAAAGAGGAGCGTACAATTTGTTATAAGCACATTCCAAAGTATGTATGTCTCCATAGAATTTTGCCTCAATGTTAGTAGTAAATAATTGTAATTGTTTCAGAGCTTTAACTCTGCGTTTTACAGAAGCTGGAAGAGACTGCATTTGCTAAAAATTAAAAATTACATATAAAATATAATTTTTAATCCATAACTTAATAGTCTCTCTATTTATTGCAAATTGAATGTAATATTGAGAAGAGCTTTTTACAATGAGTATTAATATTTTACATTGATATTTAAAGGTCTTCTATTTTAAAATATATTACTTTCTGGTTACCTAACATTCTAACTTAAAATAGCCAGAATTAATTGTTAATAGAACAATTGATTATATAAAACATACACTTTTCTCATTTTTATGAATTAAGCAGTGGTTGCTGCATAGGTAATTCCGCGTATTGTTTTCTAATCTACTGTGGTGCACGATTTATGATCTACACTAACAGCTTAGTAAAAAAGCATAAAATTTGATAATGCACATAATCGAAAATTGTTAAATTATTACACCAAGTGAAATGAAAATAAGGATAAAAAGTGTATGAACTTAATTAAATGATAACATATTTTAAAAGACATATGATACTTACTGATATGGAGCAATGTCTACATTTTACATATACATTAATTATGAGTTTAATTAATAGTTATTCCAATTATTAGATGTGGTGGAATTTACATCGAAATACAGACATATACAGTTAAATTATGAGTACAAAAATTTTAACCAATATATAACTGACAATACTGCTCTATGAGAATTTGGAATTTGTAATAGAATTAATAAAGTTCAATGTATTCCTTTTGATATAACAAAAAATTAGTACTTTCTAATTTTTGGATTGTCAAAAATTGTTTATAGTTTATATGATATTTGAATACCTCCAATCTTGGTGCAGAAATACGATCTTGCAGAGCAGCTAACACATCGTGTTTACGTAAATTTTGGGTAGTAAGCTCTATACTGTTGTTATCATCTTCATCTTCAATAGATTCCATGTCGCTATTATTGGAAGCGCGCTTTGGATCAGTTGTCATTGTACTATAATCCAGATTTGTTTCGTTTTAAAAAAAATAAAACGCTAAAAAACAATAAAATTTTTTTGACATTGCTATAATAAAAAAAGAAGTACTTTATGTTTCTTTAAATCATTAAAATTTCAAACAATTTTTGAAATTTCTTTAGATAGTATTAGATAGTTTAGATTATGGTTAAAAAATATTACTCTTTTTTCATATAATTTGTTATTGTTACTACCTAAATATCAATAAGACATTTATTTACTTTAACAACTAAATTGATTATTGCAAAAATAAATTTAAATTGTTTCATGAGCAATTGTATATTTCATAAACAAAAATGTGTAAATCTAAAATTGATCTTATTCGTGTTAAACAATGTAAAAACTTTATTCGGATTAAAATACTTGAAATACAGGCTTTTAAAGCAATTATGTGCAAAGAAGAAAAGAGGTATTTCTATTAGTTTAAGCATTTTATTTTTTTTTATGAAACAGAACCATTTATGTATAAAAGTATCATATAATTTCTTTTTAAGAACTTTTTTTTATTATAACATTTGAATATAATTAATTTTCAAATAGAATCTATACAAATGATCATTATTATGAGATAAATATATATGAAATATTGAATCAAAAGACATTTTCAAATTATATAGAATTTTGCAAACATATTTAATATACACATTCTTAAATTATTTAATTATTTTACTTAAAACAGTATAAAACATTACAAATTTAATCTTTATTTTCAGTTACTATTTCTGTATTACTGTAATATCATTTTGACAGTAATTAAAGTATCTGACCAATTAAATGTGTCTCAAGGCATTTATCTTTAAAATTGAAATAACAAATATTGATAAAAAACAACAATCTATATTTTATATTAATTTACTCAGTAAAATATACTGTAAATTTAAAAAAAAAAAAAAGAGAGATAGGAATATATTGAACAAAGCGACTAAATTTACAAACGTTTGTGTACAAAATAAAAAACAGTGGATAATTGAAATTAAACGATAATTTTACAAATGAATTAAGGACATGGCATACAGCCAAGTCACAATTTGTTAAATGTGCCGAAATTCAATTGCACGTTGCGATATCATTTTCCGTCGTGCGTGCATTATGTATATTTTAAATATTGATTGCGTGCACGCGTGTACATGAAATAAACGATACGTGAAATACAAAATGCACGTGATGGAAAAATTTCATTAATTCCGTAGAATTTTTGTGCGACGTTACACTGACATTTGAAAATCACCATATTCGTGAGGGAGAAAGGTTATTTGCTAGGGTACGCAGAGATTGTGGGAAAAAAGC
The DNA here is from genome assembly GCF_051014445.1 of Colletes latitarsis. NCBI lineage: Eukaryota > Metazoa > Arthropoda > Insecta > Hymenoptera > Colletidae > Colletes > Colletes latitarsis. The sequence goes on from NC_135134.1 coordinate 49,672,442, forward strand.
GGAAATTATATCAATTTGTCAATTATTCGGCGGATCCTACTGCATTATGATTATCGTACTCACGGACAGGCTGTTGCTCTGTTACTAATTTATTTAAAAAAAGCTGCACAGCTCGTGAACACTATTACTGAAATTCAGTTTCAAGGCAGAAAAGTGCGTACACATGGGACAGATGAAAAAAGCAAAGATTTTCGGGGTTATAAATGAGTGAAAATCTGTGAATAAAACATGATACGGTTGGTTCCGTGCGGAAGCGTTAATCGAAAATGTCTGAACGAAAACGGAGAGTCATTAATATGGATAAAAAACATACCTTTCAAATCGAAGCTGATCACAAGAGGAAACGAACAACGAACCAGTCGTTGTGTCAGTAGTTTCGTTGCAGTAAGTCGCACGATACGAAATTAGTTTCCCTTCTGTCCTTTTCTATACGAACTAAGTGCTGCTATCATACAATTCTAAAATTCCCTAACCTTACTTTTTTTTTTTCTTAAACGCAAATCTGTTTGAAATCTAGTAGGCACCGAACGACAATAAATTCAAAGATTTTTCTATTTTATACAAATAAATAGTTGGTAATAGTCTTTGGTGTTTTAATGAAAAATTTTTTTAAAATCTTCACGCATAATTTGCTAAAAAAGAAGATAGAACGATACGAAAAATTCAAATATTATAACGGAGTATCAAAAAGTCGTTTCAAATTTTATTTAAATTTAATTCAAATAATTGAAATTATACATAAAAATTATTTCATTATTTCGAACATACAATTACTCTTTTCAAAATTATAGTTTGAATTGGAATTTTTACATTATAAATGCGTAGTTGAATAGTATATGTATATTTAGAGAATATTTTAAAGAACGTTATTGTAAAAGTTCCTACGTCTTTGATTAGTTGGCAGTTCTACTTTATTCCAGGTTATACCATAATTCTGAGAAATTTAAATTTATTATTAAAATTAATTAAGACAACGGAATCATTTCAGTGGCGGCAAACATTTAGAATGTAAAAATTCTGAAAAATAAATTCGTGTCAACTATTGTAAACAGTTGCTAAAAATTAGCGTAAGAAGCGAAGAGAATGGAAATTTGTAACAAGATCCAAGAAACATTTCTTTTGCCTCTTTTCAAGCAAAGAAAGAGTATTCAATTTTTCAAACATTTTTTCGTTGTTCTTTAGATTGGCAACAGTGATGTAGTTTCAATTGTGCGCATTTCAGTTTTATCGTTTATCGCGAAACGGAATAAAGATGGCGTACAGTGACGTCACGTCCGTTTGGGACGAGAAACGGAACGTAATTCGCTAACACGTTTTCTCCTATACAACATCGTCGGTCCTTTAGGCTTGGCGCCTTCGTCAAATGCAGTGAGCGTCGGTGTACGTAAAATGGCGGACGGTGACATTGATTTGTACGCCGACGATCTAGAGCAAGATTTCGCGCAGGTAATTCGATTTCATCTTTGTTAATAAGTAACCACGCGGTCGATATACATAATCGTTGATCGGTTGCTCGCACGATAAATATTCAAAACTGTGAGAAAAACGCGTCAGTATAGCGGGGTGTCCGGCGTCATGGAGGAGAGATGGTAACGATTGCTCGTAAGCGGTGCCCGTATCTTGTTGAAGTGGGACGTCGATTTTTAGCTCGCGTTTCAATCGCGGCGTGTAGCCGTTGCGTACGACTGTAACGACTGATAAACGGTTTCTAATATTCTGTTGTACAGTTAGTGTTGATTTAATTCGTGCACGTTTCTCGCATCGGAAAGCTAAAGCGAATACGTGTAATACAGATACACGGCAAGAAAAGCAAAATGGTGTTAGCGGTAAGGCGAATGTCGTGTAGTAGTGTTTCTTCCGCTTTGTTCGTCGATGTAGTTTTTGATAAATATTTTGTTTGGTTGTTCCTCGAAACGTTTTTTATTGCTTTCACGCGAAGCTGGGTAAAATATGAAATACTATTTTGTCCGGCGATGGACGGCAAAGCAATGCAAATAAAATAGTATCACGAAAGCAACGCGAAAACGAAATAAGATGGTGTTGTTTGTATAGTCGAAAAATATGAATTAAATATATTTTATTTTTGGCTTGCGTTTTTAAAATGACGATTAGAATGTATTTTTAATTTTGAAATATTTGAAAAATCTTGTGACGGTAAAAATCAGGTTAAAGTAGACGATGAGCTAGGGTTGGGTCAAGATATTATTTAAATAAAATACAACAATTTGAAATATCTGTTTTGCATTATTATGTGTCAAGGACCTCAGCCAAAGCTAGTTTATTGTGCTTCAAGCAGATAGGCCCCAAGAGTATGCGACCAAATGCAGGACTGCCTTTGGGTTGCGCATTCTTGAGGACTGCATAAATGTAAGCAAGAATTGTTTAATAAAATTTAAGCATGAATTTAGGCAATATGTCTTTAATCATAGATATATGTAGTATCTTATTCTTGCCGTCATAAGAGATTTCAAGCAATGATAATTTAGGATCCATAACAAAATAATTCTATTTTATTTGATTTTAAGTTTCAGTATTAAACACAAAATATTATTTCATTTGCATTCACTTTTGTATTTACCCATTATTTAAAATATTCTTATTTTTATGGCAATGCAAATAAAAAAACAGTTTAATATATCATTTATTCTGAATGTAAATCTAAATAAATTTGTAATATTGATTATTGTTTTTAGAATTGAACTAATTGAATATTTATAAATGTCTTTTTGTACATGATGACTTGAAGAGAAAATAACAATGCTTATGCCTTTTTATATATATATATATATATATATACATATATATATAAATGAATTTTTTCAATCCAATGATAGTTTTCAATATTATTTTCATGTAATTCTTTTGTAGAAAAATACCACAAAAAATTTTCCATATTTTGTAGATGTAAATTAGCAGTCAACATATTAACTACAGAGTTTCTAGCAGCAATAAAAATAACTAATATTGCAATATGACTCCTCCATGATATTCACATTTTCATAATACATTTCTAATAATCTTTTTTAGGATGAGTTTGCTGGTGATGGAGTTGATCTGTATGATGATGTGATAGCAGCTCCTGCTGGTGGTAACGGTGGTGTTTCTACAGGAAACAGTGGAGATGGTGGAGGTGATACAACTTCACCAAATGAAGAAACAAATGGTAGTGCACCTTATCATCAGCTTGGAAATAATATTCAACCAAACCAAATTGGAAGACGCCATCAATTATATGTTGGCAATTTAACTTGGGTATGTAACTTGGTATTGATTCATTTTTACATATGTAGTAATTAGTAACACAGATTTTATTGACATTTGATGTCTGTTACAGTGGACAAGCGATCAAGATATAACTGATGTGGTGCAAAGTATTGGTGTATCTGATTTTGTTGAAGTAAAATTCTTTGAAAATCGAGCAAATGGACAATCCAAGGGTTTCTGTGTTATATCTCTTGGTTCAGAACAAAGTATGAGGATATGTATGGAAAGACTGCCTAAAAAAGAATTGCATGGCCAGAATCCAGTAGTAACATTCCCTACTAAACAAGCCTTGAATCAAGTAAGTAATGTACTTATATTATTCGTAAATAAATATATTGTCTTAGGAGAAAAATAATTGATAAATTTCTGAAAAATGTTGATTCTTGTATTAAAATTCATAAATTTAGAAATTGATTTTAACACGTTTGGTGTGGGTTGAAAATGACCAGGAATGAATGCAAAATAGGAGTAGTGGCAATGAACACTTTGTATATCTTTTCCGCACTGAACGTGTTAATAAGTATTTCTATATTCCAATTCCTTTTTTTTTTTACTTTTGTTGTATTTATCCTACTCCTTAAACCTTTGCTAAAGAAAATTATAGTTTGTTCTTCTTTATTTTAGTACATTTTTTATATGTACAAAATATATTTATGTTTAAGATTGTATCCAGAGGTACAATTGCACGAATATTGACGAATAATGAATAAAACTTTTAGATTTATTTATATACTAACTCTTGCGTAATTCATAAACGGATTCCCTAGCATCCCCGTGTTTCTTATTTTTTTTTACAATATTAGTATAGAAAGTTATCTCAGCTGTTCATATCAAATCGATCAACGAATCGTCATCGAAAGTAGCAATCAATATATCGTCGAGTTAAATATACACAAGTTAACAATTTTCAATTCATATGAATTCATAATTCTAATGTAATGTGTAATACAAATTTCTGAGGATAACGAAGATATGACGATACTCTCTCTAATATTTATGACGATACCGACAAGCTATGTGATTTGATAAAATTGATATTTGCATGTTTATTTAATGATAAAACTATGTAAGGTTAATATTTGAGTGTTTATAAAATGTTGAATTTAAAAATTTCGGGTCGAAAACAGTTAGGAAGCTTTCATCAAATTGAAACTCACGAAAATCGTTAACAGTAGATAAGAGACTTTGTGTAAAACATGCGGTCATCAAAGTGTTAATAAAGGTTTCAGTGTACAATTGTAATTTCCTCTATTAAGTTAAATAAAAAGTAATAAAGATCCTTGACCTAATTGTTAGATATAATCAATACTGCTGAAGAAACGTCTAGTCTGCATTGGTGCTCGTCCCGAAAGGGTTAAATCGACATCCAGATGAGGGAAGCCATAGGCAACAGCCAGTTTATGAATAAATCTAAAATGTGTATTCGTTGTACTCGAATAAAATTTGTCCAATTCTGTCCAGAATTTTTTTTTTTCTTCAGGGAACGTCTTGGTACGTCCTATAATACTATCGCGTTATAAAGTGTCATTTAAGAACATGAAGACGACCTCGCATCAATTTATAGTAGATTGAAAATGGTTTTTCAAAGATTTTGAGGCTTAACTATTCCCTCAATAATTATTTTGTTTTCCAGCTAAATAAATGAAAGTTTAATGATCCTAATTTTGAAAATTTTTCATGTTTTCAGTTTGAGTCTCAGTGTAAAACACGTCCAGCTCCAGCTCCTCAGCAGAGCCAAAGTCAACGCCCCCATAATCCACACCAACATCAACCACCAATGCCACCTCATCAGCAACATCCACAACATCCCCAACATCCTCAACATTCGCAACAAAATCATGGTCCGCGGATGATGATGGGTCCTCCACAGGGCGTGAGACCTCAGAGAATGCCACCTCCAGGTATGGGTCCACCGGGTCCAGGTGGACCTGGCCAACAAGGTCCACCGCGTATGCACGGTCCACCGATGGGTCCTGGACCAGGACCGCATCATCCTTTACCTGGACATCCTAATCAAGGTCCACCGCCTCCTGGATATCAACAAGGGCCATGGAATGGTCCGAGACCTAATGGTCCGCCTGGGCCACCGAGAGGTCCAAGTGGTCCTGGTGGTCCTCCACAGCAAGGACCACCTGGACCAGGTCCTGGTCAACATCGACCACCTGGAATGGTATGCGCTATAATTTCTGCTGTATTAACATTATTGACTGCACGTAATTGTTAATTGATAATTATTTTTTGATTTTCGGAATATTATGGGCAATTTGAAATGGGTTTATACATATAAAAAATTTTTATTTGTTAAAGATTTTATTCTTGTTATAACTTTTTACAAAGTAAGGAAATATTGATACAAAAGATCAACTTAAATAATCCAATCGAATAATCGAGTGCAAATAATTAACTATTGTTTTAATAAGGTGGTTATTAACATTACTTTCGAAATGGTTCATAATTATAAGTATTAAGTGGGTCGAAAAGTTAAATTAGAAGTTTTGTTACTATCGTAATAGTAATATTTGAAATATTTGCATTTACTGCACATGACTATTGAAGTTAATATTTTTGGTATTTACAGGATTCTATATAAATTTTAATTTTACTAAATTCTGTATCTTATGTTATTATGATACAAGTTACAAGAATATTTTTTGCACTTACATGTCTTACACTCCGCGTAAACAGAGTTGCACTAGAGACCTTTCAGAAGCCAGTTACCATATACCACAGGTAACACACACAATGTGTTGTTTTTTCGCTTTTCACGTTATAAGAATTCCATTCTTTGAAACTTTCAATACCTATTTGTTTTTGAATACGAAGATCTGGGTAAAGATTATTAACATTACCAGTTTTTAAGTATTAAATTTTTCATAGTTTTTTGTTTGTCAGTTTTAAACTACTCAAGATCGAACGTATTTTGTGATCTTCGTTAAAAATGTTTGTGATGTTTTCTCTAATCTGTTCTCTTTTGGACGAACGTGTTTAATATTCAAACTTTAAAAGATTATAATAATATTACTTGTATCATGTGCAAGTGTTTATTTTATATGAAGTTCATAGTATCATATTACAGTGCATAAGATATATATAACATGAAAAGCTTCTCTATTAAACTGTTTCATTTCTGTCTGTTCAATGGTTAATTATCAGCACATTGATGAAACGTCATTAATGAAAATTAATAACTGGCTCTGATAACTTAAGGTTTTAGTATAAGATTACCTCTATTTATTACAGAAATATATAATTATTACTAATTAATTAATTTGTCTAATTTATTAATTAAATTTCGGAAAATAAATTTTCATTATGCATTTATTTTACGCGAATAATATTTTAGTGAATTTTTTAAATCTCTAAATCTCTATTCAGCAATTCCATGGTGGTCCACCTGGTCCACCTGGTCAAGGACCACCACGTGGCCCACCTGGACATCCTGGTGGACCTCCGGGCGATCCAAGAGGTGCTCAGCCACGCCCTGAATGGAACAGGCCACCAGGTATGTGAAATATTTCACTTTGTAGTAGATAATATCCTGAAACATCTTGAACTTTGAATGCTCTATTTTTCCTTCCTTTCATTTATTATTATAAAATTCTTTTTCACAGTTTGTAACCTGCATGATAGAATAGATGTGTGATAGTTATGATTGTAAAGTATATTATGAAGTATCGGAATTATGATGTAGAACGAATGCAAAATGTGACATGATGAATTATAATAGACCATTTTAAGTAACAAAGTACTACTATGTAATGAAATTATTATAAAAGTTCACTGATGTCATTATTCAATGTGCATAGGAATGCATCACGGGCCTCAGGGACCACCAGGTTTCCCTCAACATCAACATATGCAAGGCCCACAACCTGGTCAAGGCCCACCACAGAGAGGACCTCCTCCAGGTTCTATGGGTGGTGAGAACTTTAGGACGTTCATTGAATATTAACCACACTATTATTCATTTTTTATACAGTAATGCATGATATTGAGGGAAATTTATGCTTAGGAGTATGAAGGTACAAGGTGTTTCAGACAAAAATAACATGAAAAATAAATTTATTTTTGATGTTATAATGTCGCTAAAACAAAACATTTTCCAATATTATGCGAACGATAACAAAAATTCACAAGATAATCTGAGAAATAGCTATTGGAAATAAAAATAAAACTTCAAAATTATAATTGGAACGTAATACTTACCTGCTTTGAAGAAATGAATTTCAGAAAACGAATTTGGCACTTACTCATTGTATTGTGCAAGCATATCCTAGAGCAAAAGAGCCTGCGAGTTGTTAAATGAATTGCAGAAATAAAGTCTTTGAAAGCTTGCGATATATATCGTTGCAAGCTAACGTAGATATTGATCAGAAATGTTGTCAGGTCCAGGGGGACCCCCACCTGGACACGGAGGACCGCCTCAGGGACCACCGCAAGGACCGCCAGGAGGACCAGCGCCACACGTGAATCCAGCATTCTTTCCTCAAGGCCCACCACACCAACATCCAGGACAACATCCACCAGGTCCTCCTGGTCCACCTCATGGACCACCACATGGTCCACCTCATGGACCACCTCATGGTCCACCTCATGGACCTCCACACGGTCAACCTCATGGCCCGCCTCATGTACCGCCACATGGGTACGGACCACCTGCAACACAGGTATAATGCACTTTATCCTTTACTATGATTTCTAGCTATCGAAAGAATTCTTAATTCACTGTAGTAGTAAAATATAAAATACATTAAAACCGCAATTAAATCGATTTGCATTTCACGATATATGAATTTCAATCATTTTTTGAACACATTTAATTTTGTAATTAGTCTTTTGAAAAATTTTTTCAGAGTATGCTACAAAAAAGTGTAAAAAATATTTTACAGCCACCATATGGCGCACCAGGACCTGACCATCGTCCGGAAGGTCCACCTCCGCTGACGGAACAAGAATTTGAAGAAATAATGAGTCGAAATAGAACAGTTTCTTCCTCTGCGATTGCTCGAGCAGTTTCAGATGCCGCAGCAGGAGAATACGCGAGCGCCATAGAGACCTTGGTCACGGCCATTTCTTTGATAAAGCAATCGAAAGTCGCTGCAGATGACAGATGCAAAATTTTAATCAGTTCTCTTCAAGACACTTTACGCGGCGTTGAAACCAAGAGTTACGGTTCTGCACGAAGAGGTAAGCTTAATATTAATTTGTTTCTTTACGGGATATACGTGCCATATTTGCAATTAGCATACATATTACCATTATAATGAAATCGATGTAATACTGAGATTGTGTGGTACCGAAATCAAAATAATTAGTATAATCATAATTCACTTGATAAGAACGATCTTTTGAAATTTTCAACCTGATAGTTTTTCAGAATTAAAAGTATTAACTTATACGATATTTTTTTAATAAAAATTTCTTTTAAATTCTAATCCGTTTAATGAACCATTGCAGAACGTTCGCGTTCACGCGACAGAGAACGCAGTCACAGAAGGAGACGCGAGCGATCGAGGAGTCGCGACAGGGAGTACAGAGAAAGAAGCAGGGACAGGGACAGAGAACGCGACAGAGAACGTGATCGCGAGAGGGAAAGGGATCGTGATCGTGACAGAGAACGTTATTACAGTGAACCATATCCACGCGAGAGATCACGAAGCAGAGAGAGGGATCGCGAACGTGAAAGAGATCGCGAATATAGAGAGCGAAGCAGAGAAGAAAGGTAAGCTCAATATTATTTTACATAATTATTTTAACTATCGCTACTGGGTATGTCTTTTTATCCAATTCAGTCGTGGATTTACTGACCAGCCAGCTTAATTGACAGCTTTAGCAATAATGCGTACGCGTATCGATTAAAAAAAGATACGATAAACTTAATTATTAGCGAATAGTCCGCGTTGTAATGAATTGTATTACTACTGCGATACGTTAAAAACTATAATTCTGTCTCGAAAGGACTTTCACGTGCTGTAATTTTGTTTTCTTTTTATAAACGAATATCGTTATTTCAAGGATACATTAAGTAAGGTTAAGTCTATCATCTGTATCATATATTCCTCGAATATTCGAAACGAAGCTAGGTAGGATTTTATCATATGAAATTCATTCAATTTGACTCTAGTGACTATTGAATATAGATATAAGTAGTTAAATGTTTCGCGAAGAAATAAGTAAATTAAGTAAATAATAATGTAACGAGTCAATGGGCGATATTTGGAAGAGTATGTATCGTTTTATTAATGCGAACGTCTATCTGTAAATGAAAGTTATTGTAAAACAGTTAGTAATAGTTACTCAGGTAATGAAACATTCAGGTGAAATGATTCTTACCTGTTGGTAGGTATTATAACTGTTTGTTGTCGTTTTTCTTCGTGTTCCTGTACTATTTATATTGATTGATTTTTTTGAAATGGGTTAGTGAAATATACACAAAGATCACAGAATAATTTTCGCGCAGTCGAGTCACGATAATTAACAATTCACAGTCTAGTATACATAAGGAGTTATTAATTATATAAAATAAAAATGTACCCTTTTCTTGTAGCAAATTTTAAAGGGTGTATTTTATACTTAATTATTATTTGTATAATTCTATTCTTCTACCAAATCATTTTCGTTTGGATAATATTATTCTTCGAGTAACGAGTTTTTGCAATTTGAAAGAGTTAATAATTGAAAATGTGTTAACTTTAATCGAGCAAGCAATTGCTCACCTTTACAGCGACGGGGTTAAATAAGAATTATTTTACCTTAACATATTAATTCCTATTGGATGTTTGTATACTTTAAAAGTCCTAAAAATTTTTAACAATTTTAACATATGATAGTAAATCCTAATTCAATACTTGAATATTAATTTACTACTATAACGTTTTTAGTAACTAAAATTCAATTTATAAAATTGTTTTAAAACAAAATTATCATTGTCGATCTCTTATAAAATGTTTGTCTGTACCATGTGATGCTAAAAGATGAATGAAAATGTAAATACTCATGCACAATAAGCAATACAAATTTGTATAGGGGCGGAGGGGTAAGGGGACCTTTTGGCATTTGAGAACTGTACATTTTACGCACAGTCAATTTTTACCAACATTATAAAAAGGTATTTACTTTTAAAAAAAATATATGTGTAGACAAGGTGTTTATTTAGTGGCGGTAAATGTTCAGTTGTTCAGCTGAATAAATAATACAGCTCTGATTTGTAATCATTAAATCAATGAATCTAGATGATTAAAATGAATTAAGACAAATTTTACATTAGATGTCATTTTACTCTCTTGTGTTCTTCTATGTAACTATAATATTATTTTCAAGAGCAGAATCTCGGAAAATATGTAAGATCATTACATATCTTTCATCAATTGTGATCATTCAATATTTAGAGTTATGTATTATACAATATTTTTGCTACACGTTCTGAATAGCACTAATATCCATAGGATACTTTAGTATATAAATATTCAGGGTAAATGTATTTGAAGTACAGTAAAAGGATAGATTATTTAATTTATGAACTAGTAAATTGTTAAACATACTTTTCGTTCATATAATTATAGTCTTGTATTCTTATCTAATGCATTGTCTTTGCATTATAAATTTATTAAGTATTTGTTTTTGGTTAAATATTCTATGAAAAAGTGCTTGCTAGTAATTTTGGGAGTAACAGTTCACAAATTAAATAATTAATTCTTACGTGTTAATTATCAACAGAATATGTTTTACAAATTATTGATAAATAAGGAGTACGTGAAACATAATTATTATAATTTTTACATCGTTTAGGAAGTACTATAGAAAATGCATCGACAAAATGTAGAGATATTTACATACTTCGATCGCGGAAAATAATATTCTAAAATGTACTGTTTGCGTTTTAACGTGACTGAGTATTTATTTAATTTGTATAATAAAATAGGGTATTAGTACTTTTTATTTAAAGAGACATTGTAATTTGTGGGTTTTGAAGTAGTGTATGTACTAATATTTTATCACAATTAGATAGTCGTAATCCAAGAACATATCCGAATACATTAAACATAACAATCGAAACATGGATTAGTTCTTACTTTTAAGTTTTGAGTTCGATCATTTTTGTATTGTCCTAATCATATTCAAATATGATTCCGGGTTTAACGATTGACTATAAATCTTTTTGGACAAGATTGTGTGTGTGTGCGTGAGTGTATACATGCACTCGTACAACCCTAGTAATTGTAGTTTATATCAATTAGTATACCACGCCGTTAGTAAAATTTGTTACTAAATAGCTACGGTATACTTTTCTTTAAACCTAGTTCATATTTTTGACAGTACATAGAAAACGTTTCTATGAATAATTATTATTATTTTCATAAGTATGAAATCTTGGTATAAATGATGTTTCATTAAAATTCATCAAAGTATAAGCGGTCGTTTATAAATAATGACCAAAAGAAAAATGGAATATATTCTTGTGTAATTTGTTTTATCTAAAACAACGTACTAAGTCTGGTAACCGTATAAGTCATAACGAAGTATGCATTTTCCATTAGTACAACACGTCAGTCAGCCAGGCCTCGAGTAAAAGAAGAACCGCCAGAGACGCCTCCCGTCTCGTCTTCCAAGGCGTCTAGGTAATTTACATATTTTTTTTCATTAAAGTGAATGCATGTAGACTTTGTAAAAAGTTCAATTTTGTCCAATACAACGATTAAAACAGATTTACTATACGTGTGAAGAATCATATATGTTATCGCGGTGATAGCGTTTCCATGAATGAAAGAAAACTTTGGTAGGAACGTCTAGATTTAAACCGATAAAGTAAAATGGAAAGAAAGGTGAAAACTAACACATTGAACTTTCCAAGAATTCAGCTTATCGTTGTAGCTAACATTAGTTGTCTTTTCACATGCACATAACGATGACAAAGGTACATTAGACTATAATTGTGCGAATTCTTTCATTATTTTGACTTTTAGAGTCACTGTTTGCATCGTATAGTTTAAAAAATAAGTGTCAATTCATTAGATCGTACGAAATTCTTAGCTTTTCTTTGTTATAATTACATTTTCTGTTGAAAATATTTGCTTAGTTGCAAAAAGAATTGGAATTCTATGCAGAAAGTTATGTAGCTGCTTTTCACAATATATTTGTCTCTTGCGATACTTGTTGTTTTCAATAAGTGGTCAATAATATACCGCACGGTACGCAGCCGAACCAATAACACGCATAATGAAAATTATTATTTATGTTCGTACTTAATAGACGATAATAAAAATATCAAGAATCAATGCATTGCTAGTAATCACGGTATGCATAAATAATTTCGAAACGTTCAAAATATGTATAATAAATATAAAATGTTTTATTCATAGGTTTTCATAGAAGATTATATTTTAAAGGGAATTTTAAAAAACTATGTATACTATTTTGTCACCTGTTTCCACCTTTTTCTTATGCGGGTGTTATTTTTTATTTTTTTGTACGATGCAAATGAGTTAAGAACGCTGTGACCATGAGTAATACATTACTTACATTTATTGCTCTAATTCCTTAGTGTTGATGGAGATAGATAATACTTTTTAGGAAACGCGTGTTTATTAGTTCGGTTATGCACCACGCTGTACATCTACTAAAATATTAAATCAAGACAATGAAGTTGAAAACAATGTGAACAGAGAACAATGTAAAACGGAATGGAAAGAGGGATAGCGTAAAATTAGAGAAATAGTGTAAAGATAAGTGTAAATATATATATGTATATAAGAGAAAAGAATAAAAAATACATCGCTAAAGTAAGATAATTGGCTGACGTAACTTGTGTAGGTATTATGACGATCGCTACAGAGAGCGTGAACGAGACAGAGATCGAGAACGAGAATCAAGCCGGAGACCATCGGAGAGAGAACGAGAACCGGAACGCGAACGGGAACGAGAACGAGAAAGAGATCGTCGCGACGAACGTGGAGACTCATCGCATCGTTCGAGACATTAAAGACTAGTATACAGCGCAAAATGGATTTTCAAAGAAAGAAGAACTGCTGCAAGACACGGTAGTAAAACCCCAGTGTCTCGCAGGATCTCGTCATTGATTTTCGTGCAAGCTTGTTTCGTGGAAAATTTCAAACGAAACGGATCTATGAAGACACATGTTTATACTGTTCACCTAACTCTAAAAGTATCTTATCACTTTCCTGGTCAACTGATTAGTTTCAAATCGATTTAATACAATGAAAATGCTTTTATTTTTAAATTTCTGAGAAAATGAGGTCATTAAACAAATTTGAAAAAGCATTTTTGATAAAAGAGATCTATATCTGTCTACAAGTTCAAATATTGTATTCATATATACCGTCTTTTAATTTATTTCTTATAGTTGACTGCATGGAAATCATATATCATGTTAAACGTCTATTTTTGGATGCGCAACTGTGTTCATCAGTATGTAAAGCATCTAAAAATAAAGGTTCGGCCGGGAAAGTGTAAAGCCAATTTCGGATGTATTTCGAGCCTATAAACTTACCCGCGAGTTTTATCAAGTTACCATAACGGGTTCTTATGGGATTCTCATACATATATACGTATATATATATCGGGACGCTGTAGAGTTTACGTATATATTTGTTTTAAAGTCACCATTTTTTTCTCTCTTTTTATGCAGCGTACACTATATATATATATATCACACTGATAATGCGAAAGAAACGCGTACACACATGCATACATATATCTCTATGTAACGTTTAAGGAGAGTATACGTTTAGTTTCGAGGGAAAGAGAGATAGCGGTGTGTTGTCGATGATAATACACAATATGTGTGACACAAGACCGCTACGAGGGTTGTTAAACGAGGTCGTGTTCAGTTGCGGTTTACAGACAAGCTGAAGAACGCGGAGAACGGTCCTGCTGCTGCTGGCCTCCGCTCCTGGAAGAACGAAGACGGCACCCCTCTGTTGTGGACTCATCGAATCTTCTGAAGCTCCGTGACGATGCAAGATTGTATCTTAATATAATACATATATACGCTTTCAAAAAAAAGAAAAATATACGTGATAAACGTGTCTTTACTTTATTCATCAGTACACACAATCTCCTGAAAATGTTATTTTTGTTTTCTTGTGCTATACATCCCCAAGATTACTCGAAAGGTGGAACCGATTAAAAAAGAACACGAGAAAAACCGCACTTTCGGTCCCCACGAATTCATTTTTTGTATTTTGGTGTTCGCAACAGCGTTAGGGGTCGAAAGTGCAGTCCTGGGTGAAATATTTTAACAACGATTACGGTTCGTTCCAAAAGCTGATATCACCCACGAGATCCTATAGTAGAAGTGAAACGTTCACTTTGATAAATATTTGAAGTTTTCGCACATGGTACGACTATTTTATAACTAATTTCGCAGAAATACCTGTGTACGTCGAGATTGAGGGAAACTGGAAAGATGTATTAATTTTATGTGTTTGCATTGGTAATTCTGGGAAATTGGTTTTTATTCACAGTGTTACCTTGTTTCTCAATATTTATTTCAAATGTTATTCGATATCGAAACTTGAATATTATGAACAGTATTGTGAAAGCGTAATATGTTCACAGAACAACCTTGCCCATTTATATGGTGCCCGAGTCGCCTAGCAGCTCCTGTACCATTTGCAAGTTAATTTTCTTAAGAGTTTACCGAGCATACATTTTAATCCTCGTCTAATCAAGATTCTATCAAGGATATTTGTTGATTTATTTTTGTGTCATAAATATGATGCCAATCATACATAGTTATATATTTTGAAAGTGTGCGGTATTTAAAAAGAACTTCATAGTTAAATATTATGCTCTTGATTGTATGAAGGTTAAAGACCAACAACGTTTATGCAACAGCTAAACTCTTTCATGTTTTGGGCTCTACGAAACGTTACTATTATATTATTTTATGTTCGGCATGATGTTTTAAAACTTATCATCCCCTTTCCTTAAATTTCATCTCTTAGACGAACCTATTTTAATTTTCAAATGTACTTTCGAATTCACTTTTCATTGACTTCTTATGTTTGTTATTAATTTTGTCGATTCGGTGGTTACTCAGTATTATATTTCATTGTATAGTAAATACAAATGTAAGAAGTTATCGCGAGCACTTCGCACGCATGAAAGAGTTACAAACTGCTGAACAAAACTTGTGATTGTCGATCACATAATTAAGCTAAATTCTTCCTGAAGGAAAAAATGCCAAAAGTATTGAACGTTAGCATGAACGGTTCACCTTTCGAAGGGATTTTTTATAAAATACGACAAATAATACAAGTAATAACTGCTCTGTGAGGCTACGTTGTATATATTAATTTCTATTGTATTAAATAGTTCGTTGTCTAGCTGAACCCTTTACGGTCTAATTGTAGTCTAACATAAGAACGTCTGTAATTAAGAGAACGATTGATAGCGTTTCTTGGATAATTTTATTTGCAATTATTAGCAATTGCTATTATTTGTATGCTTGAATCTCTGGTTTTGTCGTTGCACGAATTTTCGTGCTTTAGTGAATGTTTGTTTAACGCATCGGATCATTTTTTTAGAGACTATGAAAAGGAAAGAGGACCGCAAAGGGCTGAGCGTCTGGTACCTATTAACGTGTACCAAGAGACGGACGAGGGACTCCCACAGAGCATAATACAAGATAATTAAATCCAGTCGTACGAAAACAAAGGGAATTCCGTTTTTTATGTTGTAAACTTAACGAGACCACATTGCATGATATCATGTATGTCTCGTAAATGATTATGTTTCAATGTGCCATTTAAAATACGTAGTTACTGAAATATACTATACCAGGTGTAGCAATAAGAAATGCCGAATCGAGCATGACCAACTCATAGTCTAATTGTTTGGTTTATTATGGTTTAATCCTTTGCGATTCCATGCTTTTTTTAAATAGCCAATTTTAGACACCAATATTATTTTACATTCCTTATTTTATATTCTTTATTTCTGTGTTAATTTGTCTTAACTCGGTTCGGATTAAGTTAAATGTACACAAAATGAAGAAAAATTAATTAAGTTAAAAGTAGAGAAAAATAATTGTCGTGTTAGTGTAAGGATAATTTGCATTATGCAAATTCTCTCGATCGATATTAAAATTACACTGATACACTGCTCAAAGTAAAAGACTGATTACGTTTTTGAATAATTCTGGAGAATGAATCAAATATCAGAGATGAAAGAGAGAGTAATATTTTTTTAACGACTATCCAATTTGCATAAGATTGAAGTTCTTAAAATATTGACTACATTGTCGAACCAGAGAGGTGCTTATAAAGGTCTCTTCAGTTCTTGTGCTGCTATACATTAATTTGCACTGAAGATACTTTTGTACGCTGTGATACTAACCAGTTAATTATTTGTTGCCACTCTACCGTCCGAATGTTGTGTGTCAATTCAATATTGCCTAAAGTTTCTTTCATTCTGCAATTTTCTATACTTGATTCTGTAAACAACATTAGTACATCCACATGATTCTTCGCATGAAGCATAATTAAAAGTTTATTGTTGATCGAGTTCTACGATTTTGGCGGAATCGGGAATGTTAAAACCGCAGGAGTTGATCAACAAAGAACTTTTGAATAACATGGTCGAAAGTCGAAAGTCGAAAGTCGAAAGTCGAAAGTAGACATCTTCTTCGCGTTCATATTTTCGATCTTTGTATTAGAGGAAGGTACACTGCTTTTCAAGTATTTTTTATTTGTTACAGATACTAGTTACTTATGACTAGGCAATTCTTAATTATTTTGAGCAGTGTATGTTTCCTTCCTTGACAAAGTACCAATAACGTATTTAAAAGTATTGTGTTCGATTTGCAAAAATCGAATCATCTCGCAACAAAACAGTTACTCTTACGATAGGAAAATATTGAAATTATATTACGAACAAGAAAAGATCGCAAAGGGTTAGCGAGTGTTTTTTATTTTACTGAAGCTTCATTCCAAATTAATAACAAAGTCTCTCGCAACGATTGACAAAGTACAATGAAATTAATATTTAGGAATCATATTCCTAACGACAATTTGACTATAAGTATAGTTTTAGGCAATCAAATGTAAACGTAGTTTTTAAAGTCCTTCGAGATATGCACACAGCAACAAACCTTACTTCTCCTGGATTTGTTAGCATACTGTGTGCACTCTTTTTGTATAGACAATTTTCCGATACTGAGAGCTTTTACTGCAACTTACGAATTGTCGATGCAGTGATCGCCTTCATTTTGATTTTCTTGTTACTTTCACAATCACTTCTTGAATGGAAACATTGCTTCATGTTGCCGGGATTTACTGAATTTTAATTTCACACAAATAGGTTTCAATTTTAACAGACATCTAAACGATCGAAGTAATTATAATGAAACTTTGCCTTCTATTTTTGGCATAAAACAACAACATTTTATTTTTAAACTTGTTTCATATTTTTAACCGTGCGAATTTTTCTTTTGCGTGCTAATGAAAATTATTCATTTAAAACACAATGGTACAGTCAGAAATTAATGAACTTGCTCAAATTTGTATGTAGTGGTATTTGGTCTCATTTTTCTTTTCTATATCTGATTATTTAAATAATTGGTTGAAATCTTTTCCGTGATAATACATGGTTATAAAGATTATTTTGCGTCGTGTAAGCAATATAATTAAAATAATTATTTTATCCAATTATAATTGCGTTTTAAATGAATAATTATAAATACTTCTTTCTTATCGAGAGTACA
The DNA here is from genome assembly GCF_051014445.1 of Colletes latitarsis. NCBI lineage: Eukaryota > Metazoa > Arthropoda > Insecta > Hymenoptera > Colletidae > Colletes > Colletes latitarsis. The sequence goes on from NC_135134.1 coordinate 49,690,431, forward strand.
AAGAGCTGTGAGATCATTTTAAACGTAGGTTTATTTTTTTAATAATTTATATTTAATGGCACACGATATGCTATTTATAGAAATTATATTTTGTTTATTCAAAGTCGCAGTTGAGTAAATATTTTTTATTATAGAATGCAAAAAGAAATTTTAGGATTATAATTTTATGATCGTGGTAGGAAATGAGAATTAGAAGCAGGAAGCGTTTTATTCTGAATAATATTACGAGTAAGGTATGACTCTGCATAATATGAAACTCTATGCGGTAATGTCAAGAATATAATATAGAAGCTGAAGATATAAAACAGTAGCTTCTGTGTAACACTATGATGAGAACAGTTGTTAGTACTTAATAGTCTCACGAATCAATGACAATTATTTGTAATCTCAAAGAAAGACCTATTGACAAACTTTTGTAAGTAAGTATACTAGCGTATATGAAGTTATCTACCGAAATGCAAACGCATAACTATTCTTTAATATATAATTTTTTTACATTTCATTTAGAATTCAGAAATTTTCAGAAGAAATACAAAGAAATCGCTAATCAGAAAAAAAGAAAAGAATGATATCAGTATTCACAGTGTTATACTAATATATATCGTCTATATTTATCGATCTCGCAGAATGATGAATTTATAATTTCGAAAAAGAAATGTGCAATTTATAAAAGCGTTTGTAAACGACTATAAAGAGATCAATTTGTGTTCAATGTATAAAACGATGTTTAAAACACACCAAAACAAAGCAATTAAAAGTACGTGATTTTTATCATTTTTTAACGATACAAAAGATATATACATTTTTACATTCTGCAACTTAAAAATAAGTATGTACTTGTATAAAGACAAGAAGTTACATATAAGCTACGAATTTTCTTCTGTGATCTCATTAAAATGTACATAATACGAGTATAGTATCAAAAGATTTTACGAAGAGAAATATATATTTTTTTGTGCTTTTTTTTTTATTATTGAGCTCAGATTCGTGGTAAATTAAAACGCTGTTGTAAAATTTTGAAATAATTTTTTTACAATTCAACAACAAACAGTAAGTCGTTTACAATTATTATTATCAATTGCTTATAATAATCTATTTGAATTCGACGAACAATGTATTATACTGCGTATACGTATATACTGAATGTTGGCGTGAAGAATTTATATTCTTAGGTGATTGACTTACGAATATTTATCATGCATCAATTACTTGTTACAATTTTCGTTTATTTTGCATAGCATGTTATGTCTTGTAACTTCTTAAGCCTATCATATTTATTAAATCAGAAATAGAAATTGCCAGGAGAAATGTGTATGGAGTTAAGGGGTAAGTGTATCACAGAATACAGCTCTAATTGCCTCTTTCTGGATCCACCTCTTTCTGTACAGTACTTTCAGCAGATACGATTGTGCTCTTAGAATGATACACGAGCTAAAAAAAACTTTGTTCAGACATCTTGTCCTAACCCTTCCAAATCTAGACTATAGATAGATAATTGCTTTAATTGTGTAAGCAAGAATATAGTTCTAAAAGGATTGAGACTGCCTTTCAGAATTTGAGTAGTTCACTAACATGTTAATTATTGGATCTCATTTTCTATTTATTAATATTTCTCTTATCGAATTATTTACTAAAATATTTGGAACGAATATTTTATTCAACTCGTTTGATAAGAGAAGATTGTAATAACCGAATGCAGGCAATTGCATTAAATAATTAATCGCTGAATATTATTTCGACAATGGTTTATGTAGATATAAGTATCTTTTTTATTTAGTCGTTACATTTATTGTAACTAACATGTTGGGTTCTACGAATTCTCAGATGTTCAAATTTCACTTGGAGACTTGAAACACACATGATATTGTAGTTTTAGAATCTTAGAAATTTGAACATCGTTGTACAATACTTTTATAAAAAAAATATTCTGTGTTCTAGTAACATTAGAATTTCTGGATTTTTAATTACATTAATAAATTGATCACTTTGTATTTATATGAAATTGAAAAATGTTGCTCATTCGTGTTGTAACGAATGGAATAGATTTTTCGAATTCATAGTGTAAATATTAAAGTTATAATGATCTTTGACCAGTTAAAATTAGTTACACAAAACTCGAGAATTAGTTTTCTTGTTCTAAAAAGGAATAAGCTATGCGAAGCTTTACATAATACATAGTATGTTATGAAAAGATATTTCTATAACTATATAAAATCATAATTTTTATAATGAGGAAACGAAATAATAGTCAATATCTTATGTCGTGTGTAAATATTAAAAAGTATTCTCTACTTTTGCATTTAGATTCGTTGCATTGTATTGCAAAGATTCTGAGTTATAAATGATCGAGAAGTTGTAAAAATTTGTAATAGACTTAAGTATTATGCGACAGTTCAGGCTGTTATTTATCTAGTCGATTACGAACATCAGCACTATCGTCGATAATCCAATCGTAACGTATTTATCGATGAAGCAGTGTCTTTTTAACTTCGATACAATTAGAAACTTGAGATTTTTTAATTTTTAATGTAACAAATGTGTTCAATCCGAAAAGTTTGTTATGTACCGTAATTTGTACCGTAATTTGAAATATTCGATAATATTTTTAGCTCGTTACTATATACTTCTATGAACAAAAATTTCTACTAAACTATGCAAATTGAGGCGTTCTTAAATATTATAAAACATTTCTTCTTTGATGTAAAAAAAAAAAAACACTCAGCTTTGGTTTCAAAGGATTTGTGAAAAGATAACAGAAACGTATTCACTTTTTCTTATAAAATTATTGTGTTCCTTTTGATGATGCTTTATATACTTTTTTTTATAGTTAAAATTACGAAGTAATAAGTGTCATCAATTGTATTAATAATCGTAATATTTCGTATTTTTAAAAGTAGATCGGTTATGGTAGTACAGCCGATGGTAAAAACATTCGTGGACTTGAGCGGTAAAATTAATCGTTAGAATAGGTTTTGTTTCATTTAGAAATTATACTTTGAGCAATAGTAGCGATTAAATTGATATAATAATATATGAAATCTCTATTTTCAACAATTTCTCTTATGGAACGAGGTTATGTAGACTGAATATTCCGCTCGTTTACCTGCGAGTGCGAGACTGCCGGAATGCACCCTCTATTCTTGCTAAACGACGACAAAATATTTTGGCCAATCAATATTATTTCTCAGATTACAAATCGTGACATAATATGTCTCATAAATACATATAATTTAGAGTTTTTGCTTTTCGAAAGTATATATATTAGCATTTTTACCCCAAGGGTATGGATTCGCTATGCAATACTATTGAAGCTACCCGAATATGTCGTACTTAAGTTCTCTACCCAACATACTCGGGTGTTGTTTCATGATATTAGACGATAAAAATGAATGCTGTATTAATAAACTATGAGATTTATTGATTATTCTCAAATAAATATTGCAGCATTACAAACAACATCACTGAAACATTTAAAAACGTAATCATTTGATTATACAAACATCGTATTCACAAACTAGTTCCTATCGTTAATTAATGATAATTTATCGTTTTACAAGAATAATGTATAACAGAACTACATAATCTGTATGTAGTTACACGAGTAACAGTAGGAGTTCTAGATGAATGAAAATAATTACAAAAAGAAGTGAATACGTTTTAATAGTTGAATCTTATTTATATGTAATTTTTCATGTTGAAAATTTTAGGAAGTGTACAAACATGGACTTATCAGAATACTACAAGTCCTTTGAAGAGATTGTTTGCTCAACAATTTCTTTTTTTACATGTAGAGGAAGAATGCCTTAACCTGTATAAACTTTTTTATACTTAAACAATAAAAATATCACGTAAGGTAAGTGTTGAACTGAAATTAGAATGCATCGCTTAATAAATGTACTAGATACACAATTGATAAGTAAATAAGTACAAATCAGATACATGAATATGAAACGGCGTGAATACTATTTTTCTAGGAAATATATTTAACAAAGTCAATACACATTATTTGGTTTATGAAGTTTATATGATTTTTGGCAATTATTACGATAATTTCAGTTTCTTATGATTTATTTCGTAAAATCTATGCATTTTAATTGATTGTGTAAATATTTAATGCTAGATTTTGATTCAAAGTATAACTTTTGTATTCCTTGTGTGACAAGTATGATACACATTATCATTTTTACTATTTAGTTTTGTACGAAAACAAAATTGTATTTTACAAAGTTTTAACAACGCCGTTCAATTAGTTACAATTTAATTATATCACCAGAGAGATTCAGGCATAAACGTTTATTTTCTAAGTTCACTTAACAGTTCATTGTTAAATCATAAAATTTGTCTGCGACAAAGATTTGTATTAGGACAATAAATTTACATATGTGCTTATAAAGCTAATTGTTCGTATTTTGTAAAAGTACACGCGAAAAATTTGTATTTCTATGACTAGACGAGCAACGTGCAATTTTTTCGCTTAAAAATCATTACGAGAGCTACGCTTACGCGTCAATAGTTCCTTTTACGAGATTTGTTGTTTGCCATATATGTATATACAATTTAAGAATGAAGATTACAGGTCGTAAGTTTCTTTTCTATCATACAGTTTACGTGATAAGCGTGGCCGCAACCAAATATTGCAATTCCATTGTTACCTAACAGAACTGGTGTCTGAAGGGACAACGTGCAACAGGGACATGTCGCGTGTTTATTTTGAAAATGCATCCCCCAATGATGAGCTCCGCTTCCAAATATGTTTTTATTAATAGGTCTATCTAGATCATTTTCGAGAACTTCTACCAGTTGATCTCGAATCTACAAAAAAAAAAAAAAACAAGGATAAGCAACGCGTGTATGTACTTTTTTGTATTTTTTATAATGTATCGTTTAACGTTTTCTGATCAAAGGATCGATTACCTTTGTGGAACATATTGTGCTGTATTCGGATGATCCGAGAGTGTTTTTATTGAAATTAACGACACGTTTCATTCCATGTTGATATAAGATCTTTGTAAATATAAGCGACTGAAATATACTGCAACAAATTATAAGTGATTTACAAAGCATGTGTATTTAGCGATTATTTCCTAATTTCATATTAACACGTTGAGTGTCATGCCTAGTCCTTTTGATATGGGGAATAAAGATAAAAATCTTGTGGTATCTAAATGTAATAAATTAATCCTAATACTCGTAAATTTTTAAATAATCGTAATGTTAAATAATGAAAAACTCGTTTGGTACTCAACGTGTTAAGCATTGCAATAGGTAAAATCATAAGAAAATTTACCTTTTATCAATAGGAACATTTGGTATAATCTTTTCCAACTTCACTAATAGCGTCATAGCAACATCGGGTCCTTGCTTTTTCATAATTTCATGTATCACATTACTCCATTTTATTGATATTTCGTTGTTTCCATTCTTTATAGATTTACTACAGAATAGACACTGTCCTTTCTCTATTTCTTTTACATACATTGCGACAAGGTTCCACTGTTTTTCATCCAATAAAGGCAACAGAATGGAAAGCACAATACTGTCTCTAATCTGAAGGCACTGTTGCAGTATATCGTTCATCGGTACACCGTGCTGTTCCACGTACATTGGTAAATATTCACGCCACATGTAAGGTACTCTGTTACATAAATTTATACATTGCTCTTTATTTTCAACTACAAATCTTTTAAGAAAGGGTCTACCAATCCCTAGGAACTTTGGCTCGACTAATTCGTTTGTTGGGCATGGACTACCACAGGTACACCTACTGCAGGTTTGTGCATTTATATTAACAAAAGCTTTCATTATCTGTTTTATAATGTACTTATTTTCGGTCGATTGAATTAATTGTGTTCGAGTATTCTCTAACAGAGTACTGAAATAATATAATTCTGCGCTCCTTACGATTTCATACACGAAGCTTTTTAAATCGGTTAATGCTTCGTACGAATCTCTGATAACATTCATTCTCCAATTTATGCGTGACATTATTGTCTCTAATTCCCCTTCGTTCATAGATAGTCTAATGTCTCGAATTAATGTGTATATAGCTTCCAAATCTGTTTGTATTCTTTGCATCGCACTTTTATTCGAATTCAATTCTTGTTTAGTCTCCGATAATTTTTCGTCATTACTTTCTACTTTATTTGTTGTATTGCAATTTCCATCTTCATCTTCCTTTATTTCATTGATCGAATCGGTTAATTCGGATTCACAAGGACTTCCGTTATTTTGCGAGGAACAATGAGACTTGTATTTAAAGTTTTCCTCATCTCGCAAGTCCGAATTTCCAGAATTAACGACAACGATACCCGAATCTAATTTCTTTGGGCTTATCTTAGAATTAGATTCCAATAGAAGCGTTAAAGGATGCAACAGCGTCGACAACTCGTCATTTTTAAGTACTTCAAACTTGTTTTCGATATCACATATTTTGTTAATCTCATTACTCTTTATTAACGTCTTCAGTTGTACTTTATGCAAAAGACACGTCTCTAAGCATTCGTAATATTTCTTCCTATTGTACAATTGTAATATTAGAGAATCTAAGAAACACAGAATTAAACAATGAAATTCTCCGTTGGAGGTCATCAAATATATTCTGTTTTCTATAGTCTCTGCCATACTTATATTCGAGAATTCGTTGTTCCAAAGTACTACTGTTGCGGTCAGAGGATCAACTATATACAGACCATTAGAAGTATACCAAAATAAATATTTCTCCGCTACGACAAACAAATGTGAAAAGATAACGGATTGCGGTGCCCAAGTTTCCTCCATTTGCTTCTGACAAGAGGATTTCCTAATATTCGGTCTGCATATCGTTACAGGTGGAATAGCTAGTGCTTTTTTAAACTGATGAGTTTTAATAACAAGTCCATTTGCAGACACTTCCCAAAGTCTAGAACCTGGCCGAGCGCAAAATATTTGAGGGAAATTTTCTACTTGTACGCTACTAATACCCTCGGGAATTAAATTAAAGGAACGTTTTCTATTGATTTTCTCTTCCTTTTGGTTAATTATGGTACTTTTAGTATTTGTAAGGTACGTTTTATAGAAACAAGCGCCGTATTCTCCGTTACGTGTTTTATTCCCTATTTGCTTGTATTGTTCTTGTACCGTATCGCATATATAACAACGAGTTAAGGTCGATACTAGCAATAAAGGTGAAGAGAAACTAAGTTGCACAATGGCCGAATCTAAATTCATTAATGTACAGGCTGGTGCTTGGAACATGCCGTTTACCTGAAACGTTATACTTTGTTTCTAATATAATTTATTTGTTAGTATTTATAGTAATTCTCCATTTATATAGGATGCCCTTCATTTTTTCGTTTATACTTCGATAGCGTGTTCTACGAATAAAAATAATATATTTAGGAAGCCAGAAAACTGGTCTTCTTGTATTCTCTTAACAAATTCGTTTAATAATAAGTTTTGCATAAGAGTATATGACATGGATACATGTGGGTAGGAATAGCATTATCACATTTTTCATAGTTGTTACAACTTTTTAACAAAGCATTTATACACGTTTTGCTATATCACATTTTAGTCTTATTTTAACTTGTAGGACACAGTGGCAAAGTATGAACAGAAAAATGTAGGACATGCGAATGGAACCAATTGAAAAAGCAAAGACAAAGACTTACAGTGAAAATGGATAATGTCATAATGGAAATTTTGCCATTCCAATCTCCAATATATATTTCAGAACTATTATCATTCCAACAAAGGCAGTTAATTTGTTCGTTTTTATGTTCCATTGAAATGGCTATCAATTTTGGCGTAGGTTTCAAAGCTACCAAACAAACCACTCTACGTATTGTTGCCAGTGCAATTATCTTTTCATCAGGTGATATGAGAACATGAGAAACTGCTCCTTCCTATTATTATAAATGTCATTGTTAATACATGTTTTTGCAGCAAAATTAATATCAAAATTAATATTGATACAAATTAGTCAGTTTGTTACAGTAAAAAATTAAAAAAAGTTTACGTACTGATAAAGGTATTAGTTGTAAAAACGAGCATGGTTTCCTTGAAAACAGGTAAATACTGCCACTGGTTGAACCCAATATAATGTAATTGGGAGATGTATTGAAACATGTGTACTGTAAAGTAATGAAAAAACTTAATAATTAATTAGCATAGCAATGAAACTGTAGACATTTAAATCAACATTGATTAATTCTACAAGCAACAGTACAATTACTGTAATAATAATAAATTATTATCTAACAACTAGATTCACATTGCACGTATTGGACAAAAGATTAATCAATAAAAATATTGTAAATATTGACAAATGAATATCGTATCGTTTTATTTACTATTATTAAATACGAATAATTTCGTTGTTTAAAACAAATACCTTGATTCGTTGGGTCGAATTGATAGGTTTATAAAGAAGAGAATTTATTTCTTCGTATTCTGACAAAACGTAAGGAAACTCCTGCATAGTCTGTATAAATCCCGCTCGTTATAAGAGAACGCAAATGTTAAAATTAATATGCACGGAGAAAGGTTAACCGAGATAAACTCTGCTAAATTTTGACATTTAAATACACGGAATACCATACAGTCATACAGTATCGGTGTCACTAGATGGCAGACTGGGTGGCGAAAGGAAACTGCTTCGGAGAGCTTCGGGAATTCGAGAAAGAAGGCGAATGTGAGTTTTTCAAGAATTTGAAATTACAACAAGAAATTACGTATCTTGTACATCAATTATTGTTTAATTATGATTAGATGTGTTTACAGCAATGTATTTGATTTTAATTTGTACTTTATTTCTGTAGTAATCTCTGATTGGAATTCGAATTGAGACCTGGGCCATTATTATTCAGTATGTAATTAGTTGTATAACTTGTAACTGTATAATATAATTATTTAATAATTAATTCCATAGCAAATAATATAAACTATTCTATTTCTCGTAACAATCGACAAAAATATTTCATTGTGTGTGAAGTTTCCACAAAAATTCAAATCCACTCGTCGAATATAGATCGATTTAGGTTTAAATCACTTTCAAATAAGTAACTCTCGGCATACTTAGTTTTATTTTTCACTATGTGCGGCGTTGAATTCTTATTCTAAATTAAATCAATAACGTTGAATCGCGATACGTATAATAAAGAAATCTTCGACGTTAATTTTAAAGTTCGCGACGAAGCTTATGTCTAATGTACATGGAATTATATGTCCCTCGGCGGATGACTCCTTCAGCGAATGAAAATGTAATTTTCATGCATGTTCGAGACCCTAAGCGCACTGCTAAAAGTGTGAAAAATTGGCTCAATACTAAAAAATTTTCTGTTTTGTATTGGCCTTCACAGAGCCCCGATCTCAACACCATAAAAAATCTATGGAGATTACTGAAAAGACGACTTCGGGATTTATATGACTTTCAACCAACTTCAATCACGAATTTGCATAACAGAATTCAAGAACAATGGGAACAAATATCTCCAGATTATTGTAAAAAGTGAATAGAAAGTATGTCAAAGAGAATTAGTGAAGTTTTGCAAGTAAAAGGGTTGTAGACGAAATATTAAAAATGAATAATATATTAAATATTGTCAAATATTGGACGTGGTGCAAAACTGAGTCAATCTATTGTTCGTATTATTCATAAACAACAAGATGTTAATTACTGAAAGACTTTTTTATATTACTTCTAACTGTGATAAAATTATTATCCGCGATGTCCGATTAACATTTATTTTTTTATTTCCTAGTCTTGAGATACACTCCTTCAAAATGGAACAAAATGTTAAAAAGATCGTGCATTAAATTTTAAGAGGATCCTTGTAAGAAGGCTTTAATCTTCGACTTGGTCGTGGTTTTAATGGGTCGTTGGTTATTCGCTGGTCAACAACGATTGGGTAATGGTCATCGATGGTCAACAGTGAGGCTGACATCAAGATCAAAGGTCCAGGAATCCAAAAGGTAGGGCCAACCGAAATAGTTGTTCGGTAGACCAAATTGTCTTTAACTGTCAACTTGGTCTCCGTCTCCCCACTCTTCCACCTTAGGAAGAGGTATATAAAGAGTCACTGCTAGCGTACTCACTCAGTCTCGCGAATTCGGGGGCCTACCTCTGGCTATTAGTGAACTGGGCTGATCACTGATGACCAGGACTGACCAGGACTGACCAGGACTGACCAGGACTGACCAGGACTGACCAATGCTGACCAATGCTGACCAATGCCGGGCCGTTGTGAGTAACAATAAGAATTCGTGAGTTGCATATGATTTTTATTCCTCCGGCCCCCATGTCGGTTAGGACGAAAGGTCCTAACCGACATGGGTGACTGGTTGTATACGTGCTCTCTTTGGCAAGTGTAATGACCGAGTAGTAACACATGTATATTGTTTTATCTTCGGATCTTTTGGTTAAAATTCGAATCTTCTTGCATACCGCGATTTTTGAGATGACAAATGTCATAGTAGATTCAATTATTTGAAATTTGACACTCATTTTAAAATGAATATATAATGAGTACATACATCATTTTCTCTCGTTCGTTCGTTCTCTGGTTCTCGCTTTCCGAGATTATGTCTCGACTGAAAGGACCAGAGAGTTTTGCTCGATCACCTCTGTTTATTGGAATGAAACACGTGATCACCTGTGTAGTAGGTCTGATAACTCTAACCGCTTCAACCCCGGTGCAGCTTGGTTCAGCTTAAGTGGGGCCTTGGCGGAGGGATTATTCTCCTCTTTATCCGGAAAAGAGCATAACCGACGTCGAGAGGTCTTGATTCAGGTCCTTTCTCAGTACTAAGTCGGGTCCCTTTGTAATCGTGTGTTCTCTGGGACCCGGCGGTGTACGTAGAGAAGTAGAGTGACCAGTTTCAACCGTGACTTGCTTTTCTGATAATCAAGGCCGGGGGGGATCAATTTGATACCCACACTCACTGCACGCTATGAGCACGCGTCGGGTCGCGTCGCGTTTTATTTAAGCGTGCGATGTTTTTGCACGCCGCGATTTTTAGTATGACAAATATCGTACCGTCGATCGGAAGTAGAGTCATGATTCTAATATCTTTTACTTATAATTATATTCATTTTAAAATTAGTGTCAAATGTGTAGTTTCCGATTGTTCTTTATATTTTTCAGTAATTAAATTCACTTTCACAATTGATTTTACGACTTTGGGTATCTTCGATATCGAAGATAACCAAAGTCTTTCTTTACTTATTAAAATATATCATTAGATTTACGTGCAAGAAGATATTTCGCGACGAATACATTGTAGAATCAAAGTAACATATATTATGTACTATTTTTACTTTGCCACTACACTTGCCAGGAGTTGTAGTATCTGTAGTTTTACGAATGTCAAATTTTTGTTTGTTCTATTTCTAATCTATTAAATTTCTGTTACAGAGCATATTCCTATGGAAGTTCTAGGTTTACAGAAGTAAGAATTAAGAATTGTTACAATTTTGTTTCATATTGTTTTGTTTGTGTTTCAGGAAATCATCGTGGGATAAACACAAGATACAACAGAGGTACATATTTTAATGTATTTTGTTAAATAATCAGATAGGTAGGATGTGAATTAATTTAGATTTATAGTTAGGCAGGAGTTTAGTTCTCTGTATTAACTATTCTATCAGGCAGGCTATATTTTGTTGTTTTGTTGAGGGGCATTTATAGGCAAATTCTTTCTCAGAAAATTCTTTTGTTGGTTGTTTCCTTCGTTGGTTGCATTTCCGTTTATTGCTTCTTCAACCAACGTTATCTATTGTATTAACTATTATGTCAGGCAGGGTTCTATTTGAATACAAACTCTCGTTTTGGTTCAAATACTCTCTTCGTTGGTTGTGCACCTTTCGCTGGTTGCACTTTCGTTTGTTGCTTCCTCGACCAACGATCGTTGGTCACAGAAGCTCTTTATTAATGGAGGGTGGATGGGATTCGGTTAGGGTGGGTCTCCATTCGCAGCAACCTCCACGTGGTGAGACCTGGGTAATATTATTTAGCGTTTAATTAATAATCGTATCATTCTTAGCTGAGTAATGCAATTATTAATTAAAAACTAAATAATATTAGCAAATTGGCTGCGATCCGCCTTGCATAGGTCATCATAAATATAGAGTTTCTTCGCTAGGTCAGTTTGGATTTCAAAAAAACGTCCTTACATTTCTAAAGTCAACGCAATTATTTTAATACGTTCTATAATCGTTTAATCTCGTGAATATTTCAATTCCTGCGTAAATATTGAAATCAATACATTAAAATTGTTCGAATTTTTCATTGTAAGAGTCGCTAACATAAAGGGTGCACCGGAAGGGTGGTGAAATCGAGTCCAACATATTGGAAGGTGGCATATCGTATTATCGTTGTATATCGGAAGATATCAGATTAATAATTAATTAATGATTTATTGTCTTTATATCCTTGTGATATCATAATAAATAACAGCCAATCACAGGCGCTGCTTGAACATCGAATATCGATCTGTTAATCGACATACAAGTAACTAGATCGATTGAAATATATTAATTATAACTATAGAAACATATAACGTGTAAATATTGACTTTTAATCTAAATTGCAATCAGTTTCTCATATAAATGTTCCTTTTGTGTATAGTATATTTTCGAAAATTATTTATTTCAGTTTTCACTAGATTTACATAAAAATCTACCTTGATTCTCTATCGATAACATTGGGCTTGATTTATGGTAAGAAGTTGGTAGTACAGACATAAACGAAGTGTGGCGTAGATTTCTCAGACGAACATTTTTTCGTAATACACGGATTAAAGGTACAGGCAATGCATAGTGGAGATGTGTAAAGCAACTTTTTTTTTCGTGTCGCGAGAATCTAACCGAGCGTTGAAAAAACAACAAGCGTATCAGATGACTGACCGTGACTTACGAATGCTAGCAACGGTAATAATGAAACTACTTTTACAAAATACTGGAGAATACAAAAGAAATAGATACAGACAAGCAATAGACTAGGGCAGTATTTAGTGGGAGATAGAGTCCTATGACGCAAAGGAAAAACATCGTGAAAAATGAATGTCTTTCTATATTCTATATATACTATTTGTCTATTGTTGTTGCATTCACAAAATTTGTATAAAAAGCATTGATTAAAATAGTGATAATGTATTTCAATCGATCTAGTTACTTGTGTGTCGATTAATAGATCGATATTCCTTGTTGAAACAGCGCCTGTGATTGGCTGTTACTCATTGTGACGTCACAAGGATATAAAGACAATAAATCATTAATTAATTGTTAGTCTGATATCTATTTGTATTTATTTTCTGTATTTACTTTATTTATTTTCAGTTATTCGAGATATAAGGTTTAATCTTTTCTTCCGAAATACACATCGAGACGGACTACGTGACCATCTTACCCCGCTCCCCACCCTTTGCCCCCCGCGGGAGACGTGTCCGTTCCTGTCAGTCATTCGTCCTCTGGAAACTCGTGTGATGAGATGCAGTGACAGGCTTTGCGTTTAATGAGGTACGTAATTCTTAATTATTGTCATCTTAATGTTCCAAATCGCTCGTAGTACTTTCCTTTACTGTCTGTTAGTGCTTTCGTTTAATATTAACACGTTTCTGACGTTCAAGTCAATCGGAATCGCGAAAAATGTTTGATCTGTTTCGTACGTGCTCTTCCTATACATAATCGTCGTCAATTATGAAGTCTGTAAACATAATTAACAATTCATGGACCATATTTCGGTTTCAGTGGACGTTTAATTAAGTTGTAGGTACATTTATTTTAACGCATTGAATCGTAATATGTGTTTTATCGCTGTTACAGATTTCGATTGTCGAGTTCGACTGGAGGGACGCTATCGACATGCAATCGACGCCATGTTTGGAAATTGCAAATGGAAGGAATTGAAAATGGAATATTGGGGGAATCAACTTCATTACAAGTGAGTTTGTACCTGCATATGATTTACATATTTTTGTGTTTTTATCGGTCAAATTTAATACTAAATTTATAAATAGAGATGTCTGAGTGATTACTTAATTATTTCTTATTTCTTATTTCAGTATTTTTTCCAGAAATTTTAGTGACCGCGCGCAATGCGGTCGGTAGAGTCAGTGTTTGTTGCGTAGATTAGTTGATTGTTTTTCGAAGCACAGTTGCTTCGAGTAGAGTTTCGTTTATACTTTAGGCACACGCGAAGGTCGAGTCAGTGTATATTGCGCATTTTTATATATTTTCCAGAGCGTCGTGGCTCTTTGCTTTCGAAATCGCGATAGTAGAGCCTCTTGTTCGCCGACTTTGATTTTCGGTCGCGTTAGTTTATTATTTTTTCAATATTTCTTTTTCATCTTTCTTTTAAAAATTAAAATTACTCGACCCCGGTGTTAGAATCAGTGCATCATCAAACAGCAATATATCTGTATTGAGCGAAAGTCTACGAATAAAAAACGTAAGTATCATCCTATTTTATTCTCTGCACCTTTAGAAAAAAATAATATTTTCAAATTTTGCCAACGATTTAAAATTTTTCAAATGATCAAAAGCCTGTAATTAGTTTTGAACGTAGTATCTTTTATATTAATTTATTAGATGTATACCTATAATTTGTACAGTAGATTATGATTGTTTTCTTGTGCTTTACAGACTATGGATTTCATCCTTACATCCTGGAAACCAGCAGGACGATGCAGATAACTTGGGCTGATGTATTTCACTGGGCAGCATCGTCGTCGTCGTAGTCAACGATTGGTGAGGCGCATGTGATTTTTGTCCCTCCGGTCCCCAATCATGTTGTAGGGCGAAAGGTCCGAAACAACACGGGTGCCCGGTTGTATACGTAGTATTTTTGGCGAGTAGTGACCACGGGTATTTTTTATACCCGTGAATAGGAACATACGTATATTGTTTTATTTTATAGATCAGGTTAGGGTCTTTTTGTACTCCGCGATTTTTAGTATAACGTGAAATTTGTCAGAACATAAAAATAAATTCTTTGACTTGTAATATTGATTGTTTTTTATATTGTCCGTGCTTCATATGAAAATATAATTTGATGACTTATTATCGAAGGCATTAAAGTCTTTTTTTATTCAAAAAGTTGATGTTACATTCATGTACAAAAAGACGTTTCGCGATGGGTAAATTCTTGAGTCAAAGTAACATGCATTATGTACTACTTTCATCTTAAAAAAATACGCTTTGACAACAGAATTGCCCAAGGGTTAAATATTTTCATCAGTTTGCTTCAATAATTTTTCCTTACATTTTCAAAGTAAATTATTTTATTGTAAAGTCATTTGTCTTAGAAAATTCAATTTTAATCAGAATAATTTCCTTTATTAATAATATTTTTCATTATTATTGTATATTAAAATTTTGCTCTCTATTTATCAGAAATGTAAAGTCCAGTAAAAGAAATAAAATAAGAAAGAATATATAAATACTATTTCGTTATGCGCTAGTATTTACAGTAACCATTTTTTCTAGTTCAGGATTTTCAGGTTGCCTTTCCGTGTTCATTGCCTAAACTCACCCAAGTGCCCAGGTGCTACTTGCGTGAGCGAAGGCAACGAGCACGATGACTTAGTTTCTAAAAATTTCTAATAATATCTATGTGCGACTGACATTGAATTAGTGTATCGTGCGCGACGCAATTTCACATGTGTGTGTGTGGTTAGGCTGTGAAATTGCGTCGTTTTAAAACTTTAATATAATTTACAAATAAAATTCTATTTCATCTTGCTCATACATTTTGCAAGTTTAAAGACAATAACATAAAGTATTTAATGAAACATAGATGCAATTAATTTCTTGATTTTAAACAGCAGAATGCAGAAAATCATTTTATCAAAGCTTCTATTATTTGAAAGTTACTTGAAATACGCAATGGTCGCTAGTCTTTGTCGGTTGATTTCAGGTACTGGTACGTACACATTAGAGTGTGAATGTTGTGTGGAATGTTCGGGTGTCGGAGGAACCCCGGGGCGTCCTCTCTAGTGTAGGCTTTTGCGCCCGGACATTATGTGTGAGAACCGTGGAGCGTACGTTTGCGAGAATGAGTTTTGCAATTTTTTAAATATAGCGTTAGGTAGGTAGGTAACTTGCTTTCTGGTATGTGTGTTAGATATAAGTAGGTAGGGTCAGGGCAGGACTGCCACAGGTCCTGTACCTGTAGTTCGATTTGGAGAATCGAAACGTTAGCCGATCCAAACGGATTGTACCGTTTGTTTTGGTTTTACTTTCTGTTCTTGGAATCGCGCGACTTTACAGTCGCTCTTCGCGGTTGCGTTCGTTCGCGGTAGGATCCCCGAAACGCTCGTCCCGCTCGAGTTTCTCCACACCTGGTCCGATAACGATTCGTAGAATCGTTGGAGGACTGTGTATTGGAATCTCGAGCGTAGGTTTAAGTTTCAGGCTCTGGCAGGACCGCCGAAGAAAGAAGAGACTCGATGGAGTCGAAGAGGCCCTGACAAACTGTCGCAAGAGTGGGCTGCAACAAATGGTTCTTCATCTTCATCTTTGGATGAGGATGGAGAGTCATTCCATGTTCCTATTATGTCACTGTTGTCGCCTGTAGTTGTAGTACTTGTAGTTTTTCAGATGGTACCTTCTCCAGCATCACGAAGCAGCCTGGAACGGCTGTACACATTAGTAAAATTAGTGTTGCGTATTAAATAATACGCGATTTTATTAGTGTCGCGAAATATGAATAACAAACGCGTTTGCTTCCAGGATAGCGTTGCGAATAAGATCAGTATATCACGATAACAGTTAGAGTTGCGAACGATGAATATTTTTCGCGTTTTCTTTCAGAGTAGTGTTGCGAATAAGAATTTTGATAGCGGTTTGTTATCAGCGTTGCGTAGTATGAATTACTCGCGTTTCTTTGCCTAGTTACAGTTGTAAATAATTAATTGTAAAGTTCCATTTAGTGTTGCGAACAATGAGAATTTTTCGCGTTTGCTTTTCCAGGGTAGAGTTGCGTATAAATACGAATTGTGGTTTGTAGTAGCGTTGCGAAATATAAAAATTATTCGCGTTGTAAATATAATATTATGAATTTTATCGCGATTGTTTTTAGTGTTGCAATTATTTTTTCGCGTTTACTTTCCAGGGTAGGATCCAACAATTACAAAGCAGCTGATTTAGCTGCATCAGCTGAAGTCCTCCGGTGCCTGAGACGGCTGTTCTTAATTTTGAACCGCGACTTAATTCTGGTTGCTAAATTTTCAATCGCAATTGATGCCAGATTCTGATCTGTATAGCTTCAGTTTGTTGAAGAAGAAAAGAATTCCTCTAATTTCATTTCCTACCGTCATAAGTGCTATGATCGTTTTCTATAGCCCGTTGGTAAGGTTGCGAGTGATACCGACATGGTAATGGGGCTCTAGAACCCCATGGACCTAAAAAATGCGTTAGATGTCACGACTAGGCACTTGTCTCACAGACGAGGTATACGAGTGACTTTACATCAGAATTTTTTTCTCGAAACTGAGTAGGATTTCGGGGGTATGTGTAATGACCAAAAATGATCGTAATTGACCCCCGCAACCGAAAATAATTTTTTTAAAACAATATGAAAAAATTTTTTTTCGCCGAAAAATTTCTGCTCCTGGTTTGCCGTCTGATAATACTGGGTTGCCTTTTTTATTAATCTACACACTGCAGCTGTCTCCCCATCAGTACTAATTCAATGAATAGTTTCTCAACTGATCGCCTTCCATGAGAAGAGGACACTAAAATCACCTTCGAATTTTCAGGACGGTATGGCAATCAGATTGGACCACGAAAGTCCATAAGGTGAAAAGTCTACTTGCATATCTAGTCTGTGTCTACATCTCGTTTGTGACCACACGTGATACCAACCAAAGGTTAATTATCTGTAGAGGGAGTTGTCCAGGTCGGTCGGTAATGAAGATAATTCTGTTGCTTCGATAAAAAAGTTGGTGGCGCCATTTAGTGGCAATGTGAGAATTATTTCTCTATAAACTTGAGCTTTTTGCCGTTTGGTGAATAATTAAGCTGAACCTAGGTTGTAAATATAAACTATTTGTTGTTTACGTAAATGTTTCAAGTGAAAGTTGATTGATACCAAGTGGAGTGTGTAACTACAGACGTGGTTTTATACCTTGTTTGTGATATAACGCATTACTTAATTAGTATAACTAAATGCTGTATGTGTCTTGCATATTTCGACCTCTCGTTCACCTTCTTTCTCGAATCCCCGAAGTTGTTCGAAGCGTCCAGGCTCGTGTTCACGGGGGCGGTGCATTAGCCTGCGTACGTAGAGAAACAGAATTCGAATTTCCCTCCATGAATACCTCTTTTTTTCATCCATCAACCCTTCAGCCTATTTAGTTCTGTGGCACTCCGTCTGTGGCGCTGTAAAGGGATCAGTAAAACCTTAAGAGTTGCTTACCCCTGCTGACACCGCCGCCATTGCTGGTCTACACTCAGTAGACCAGCGTCTTTGGTACCCCCTTTATCGTCACAACGATCAAGGGATGCAATTTGAGTCGTCCCTTGCTCCTTGTGCACGCCGTACCATCTGCAGTTGAACGGGATGGTGAAGCTTTCGAAGGAAATTTGATTCCTTCTGTCTCCTTAGTTCAGTAATCTTGATTGCTAGAATAATGCACGTGCAAGAAAAAGATCAATGGAACTTGGATTCCTTCTACCTTCTTAGTTAACTAATTTCTATTCTAAGAATAATATGCATAAAAGAGAAATCGATGGACCTTGGATTCCATCCATCTCCCTTCGAGTTTCTGTTTGCAGCAAAATTAGAATAGGTACTTAAGATATAAGAAAGATATAAGTAAGATCTGAGAATGCACGGAACTTTGAATGTTTTAACTTGAAATGTTAAAATGTTTAACTGTTTACGATTCTCAAAAATGCGATTTGCATATAAGGCTAATTTATACAATATCCTTAGTTTTATAGCAATATGAATGTATGGTTACATATTCATCCGTAGTAACTTCTGTTTTAAGAGAAACCTAGTATCCGTTTAATGGTTACGTAGATGCAACATTGTCGGTGATGTATACCGAGTGTCAACTGAATTGCGTCGTAAAATAAATGCTTTCAAGTTTGAGGTACGCGCTAAAAGATTCTCGTGGATCGAGTCCATGCTTCAGGGACTGACAATCAATGCATCTGACTATTGTGAAACGTTAAAACGTCTACGAGCAGCCATAAAAAATAAACGACCCGAGAAACTGAGGAAGATGGTCCTTCTCCGCGACAATGCTCATCTACATTCTGCGTTTACATCACGGGAAGTGTTACGTAAGTTTCAGTGGGAACAATGGAAAATACACCCCTTACAGTTCAGACGTGTTACCATACGATTTTCATGTGTTCTCTTAAACAATGTTCGTACCATCCACGTTCCTTTAAGACGCTTGATTTTTCGTAAAAGAGCTTCTGAAATTTTTCTCGTACTTTCCTCGTAGGTTGAAAACTGCTGTTTTACCGTTCTCGTCAAGTTCTAACAATCGATCGTTTTATCAAAGAAAATGCGGAAAATTGGACGAAACGCGGCAACGAATCATGCAGCAGCCTCTACGATCATTGATTGTTGTATTCCGCAGTGACGTTAATAGTACCGAGACATGTGGCCTATAACCTTCAGATCCGAAGATCTCGAACGTTCTTCCACCCTCTGGCGACACCACCTTCCGGGCGTTCGGATTCAGAACGATCGGCCTTCTCTTTTAAATCGCAGAAATCAGATACTTTACGACTTTTCTTGACTCAAAGCGTATTTGATCGCAACGATGTCTTTTTCTCTTGTCTTTCTTCCCGAATAAAGTCTATAGAAATTGTACGACTCTCTCAGGGACGAGACCCACGGACCGAAGGGTCGATTCGATACTCTCTTAGCGATTCTGACCGAAGAGTAAGATAATCGACGCCCGTTCCTTTCGTTAGTTCGCCACTATTTGCGCCAACGTGGCCACGATTTAGGACATCCGACAACAGAGAGAGATCCCCAGTGTCGGTTAGTTCCGTAGACACGGTTGCGCGTAGCCACCCACTCCTCCGCGATTAAAGAATCTATCTCTTGAATCGGATCACCATAGGACAGCCACTGATCGTTTGGATCAGTCACTCGTTTCTTTCGAACAAGCTCCGACGACCGGAGTGGGGAACGAGATAGCGTGCGAAAGGAGCTATTTATTCAATAATTGCTTAACAGAGCACAGAGATTTGTACACTTTGACCTTAAAACTACCTTAGACCAGGGTCTCTCAAACTGTCGTCGCGCGTGCCTTCGAAATAAAGAGAAGCGTATTGTACCGTTAAGCAAGAAGAATTAAAGTAAAATATAATGGTACGATGCAGTAAAAAATTACAATACTACCATTGAACAAGTTGGCGGAAAGTTTCGAGAACATCGATCTTCTTGTTCTTCGAGAAAGGGTACTGACCCCCTGGGCCCAAGGGACGTAGCCTCGAGTGAGTTGTACGACACTCCAATAGTACGAATTGCTTAAGAGAAATTTTTTTACACAGATCAGAGTCTGACGAGATAACTGGATCCGTTCCTTTATGACTCAGATAACGATGAGAGGACTAATTATTCAGAGTCCATTACCCCCTGGTAGCGGTGCACCAGGGCTGAATCTCTTTCGTGATTTTCGGATCAAGGAGATTATAAGGCTCATTAACCTAAGTACTTCTGTGCGTTATAGCACCGAACTATACGTTATAACACTGACTGACCGTAGGGCCTGCTGCGCGGTTCGTGTCGAATCTCTCGAAAATTTGCCCCAGTTTCTTTGATAAAATAATTGCTTGGCAGAACTGAACGAGGAGATCGAAGGAAGTTCGATCCCGTCAATCTCCTCGATTTAATTATCTGGATTATGAAAATAAATGCGGGCGAAACGTAGGAAGATGGAACGCTCGTTTACTTAAGGGCAGAATTTGTCATAAACACGCGAGGCTATTCACCGTAAAGTCATCGAAAGTTCTGCCTCCAAGTAATGTATGACGAATAACTTGAAAATATTGTAAGAAATTCACGAAAATCATCTATAGAGATCTCTGTTGCGTCGCGACAGAAAATATCCTTTTTTGGAATGAAAAGTAATCTACATACGCGAATAGCAATACGTGGGACGTACGTCGAGACATTTGTGTCGATCGATAGGAGGTTTAGATTTGTTGACGATCTATATCGCGCTTTTGTTGTATTTCCTTCGACCGGCACGTGATGTCGAGCCTCGAACGGTCTTATGCATTCTTAAAGGAACCAATCACATCGAAGGGATATAGCACAGTCGACGGTCTATCAATCGAAGCTACCATCCCTTAAAAAGTAAATTCTCGGTTATTTACGTGGCTAAATTTCGTAAAAATTCGTTAAGGAAATTAACGCGTCGTGAAAATTTCGTTCGCTTATAAACCGGTACGCGCGAGGCGTGATAACAAAACGCTCGCCTTGTGTCTCGCCTTTGTTAAGGGATATCCCTGTTCGCTGCAATAATACCTCGAGTTTTACGGCAATTAATTTGTTACATATCGGGTTCGAGCGTTGTTGTTGAATCAGGGCAACGCGTGTCTAGATTCTTAATCGATTCGATTAACCAACGTTTATTAATGTAATTCGATTCTATGCATTCCTTTCACGTGCCGTCATAATGCCGTGTTTCCCTGCGTGCATCCGGACCGTAATAAACCACGGCATCGATCGGGCGCGACTTGAAATATGTGATTTTCCATCGCGCTTAACGAATCCGATTTTCTGGCCACGGTTTTCCATAGTTACGCCGCGCACGCTCCCTCGTTTTGCGTTACGCGACACACGCGAACGCATTTCGCATTATTGTTACAAAGTTATCTCGTTGCTTCCCGTCGACGTTTCCCTCTGCACGGTGCACCATTCCTGGGCGATGCTTGTAGTCGTACAATATTCACTGTAAGACGAGCTTAGAGACTGTTAGGGTAGTAAAGTTTCCTCGCGAAATCATCACACATGGGAACCGTTTATGAGGAAAAGGTTTTGCATTTCCATCGATCAAAAAGTATCGATTAGATGGACTCGTACATTTGATAATGAATATACCAGTTTTTAAATATATCGTATCTCGAATTTGTTTACGCAGAATTCTTCTTCGTAAATTTTACTCCTCGAGAGGGTCGAGGTATTATTTTCATACAGCGGTAAATTGTGCTTACCGCGATGGAGATGATTCAATGTCGATCAGTGATGGATAGACGTCATAACGTAGCGACTGCTGTTCTCGTCGGGATAGATGTCTGGGAATATAGTAATGGAATGTTATACATGCCCAATTAATGGATGACGTGTAACTTAGAATGGCGGCATTGGCGATCTCTTCGTGTCAACATTAACGAAACTGGCTGCCCGGCTAATCGATACGGTTACCACTACTAAATGGCACCTTTTGCGCCTCGTAATAGCCCACGTAGGTAGATATTTCATAAATCGTAGATGAAGCAGCGGCAAACCATGATTTATGATCGGTTGTGCTCTAAATTCGTGAAATTCTTTGATAGAGATTACTTTGCTTTTACGTAGGTGCGAATGTATTATGGGGGGAGTCTCAAAAAAAGTGTGAAACCTCAAAAATGGTTCAATTTTCTATCATTACCCCTTAATAGAAAGTACATTGCTATTAATAAGAACGATGTATAAATACTTTATTATTCAAAGTTTGAAGTACTATCGTGCAGATTAATCGAACAATAAGAGCCACGACAAGAGGAAATGTTGAAAATTAGATTCGCGTCAAAATACTAAGACATTCTCGTAGAAATAGTGAGTATATTTTTCAAAATTACGGTTGCAACAATTTTTCGCGAGAGCAGGATCTAAAAATTACAACACATATCCTTTAACTAATGACCAGGTGTGCACATACGCTGTGAATAATGCTCACCTCACATTCGTATAAGTTACGAACGCTTGTGTGTATTTCCCAGGAGTTTGAACCTCTCCTGCATCTCGCTTTTCTATTTTCACTAACAAAAAGCCCGCGTTCATCGACTCCGAGAATTCAAAAGCGTAAAACAAATCGGAAGAAAAAGAATACTTGAATCTATGAATCGGATAAGTAATAATTCTCTTAGTAACTATTCATTTCTATTTTCTGTTTCGTATAAAAAATTTTCACGATCTCCTACGTAAAAGCACGTAAAAAGAGCACAAAATAAATTCGTGGAAAATTACCGAAACCACTGATGTTTATGATATTTAAATAAATTTTTATATAGACTTTGGTTTTGTAAAACAAACATATTTAGAGTCGATTTATAATTTAAGTGAATTTAGCAAAAATGCCGCAGTAATATCCGAGGTAATTTGTCTTCAAATTAGTACCGAATAGGAAATATAAGATAAGCCATCTTAGGCGAGTCAATTTTGGCAACTCTCCCGTACAATGCGTTACAGGGAAAAAGAAAGATTGGTCGCTGGTTAAGAAGAATGTAGAACCACGGGTAAAGGGATTGTGGTTAGTGTCGATTAACTTTTACTCTGTCGTAGGTTTTACGAAGATTGATTAAAACGTCTGACCTAATACGCGTCCAATTCCTTTTATTTCTGATCTTTCTTTCATCCATTTATACCTCTATCGCGTTCCATGACTATGCTATCCGTAAGTGCACGTTTTCATGCTGGCGGATCGATTCTATTGACTGTTTTGTTGCTTGAATCAGTACTCGCGCATCAAAACGAAGTCACGGATAATAACGATCGTTGCATTTAGCTCGGTAAACACGTCGATGTCAGCAAAGGTTTTCGTAATAAGGATTACGCGAATGGTCAACATATCCGAGCGTGGATTTCTAGCATGCCCGAGGAGTTCATAAGGGTTCGATACACACCGGGAACGATTCAATTATGATGAAATAGATTCAGGCGACTTTAGACCTCTCCTGGCGCTGTGGTATGTATTTGGAATTGTGTTAGCAATTCTGTAGGGGTCAGGAAGGATTGGTGTGGTTGGATGTAGGCCAGATGAGCCAGAGTTACTTTTGGTAGTTTATTTTTTCTACCAAGTTGAAATGGACTCTGGCCTATAAATATATTAAGCTCTTTTAAGGCGAGACCGAATACGTCAAAGAATCTTTTATCGTGCATTATTCACACATACGTTCCTAAAGATAAAGTTTCTGCTCGAATAAATATTTATTCAGAATTTTATGTCGGTTTCATGCCATATTTTTTTAAAAAGTCTATGTTACGAAGTCAGTTCGTGTTCTTGGCAAATCATTCCACTCTGTTTTTGGGTTGTTAAATTTTACGAATATTTCAAAGCTGACAAAATAACATCCCGCTTATGAAAAGAACGAAGACATCGCGGTCCCACTTTTTAGCTCACTTCTGGTTTATTCATTTCGCTGTTTATCGAATCGTTCTTTGTCGTGGAAAAAATTAAATTTGGTTGGAATAAAGTCTGGATTACACGTAACATTTCGTTTATCCGCATTGTCGTACAAAACGTGAATTATAAATGTCGCGCTTGCATATCTGTGTGGGTCGATATTTACTTTTATCGTCGCGGAGCTTTTGTATCAAGCATACGTTTCTAGACGGGGGAATCGTTGCAAAACCGTTCGTTGGGATTTATAAAAATTTCCATTTAGTCCTACGCATCGTACTTTGTTTTGCGTCGTATCAGTTTCTGTGGAATCCTCAATGTCTGCGTAGAACCAACAAAGCGCTTGTATATCGCAAACACCCTCAAAAACAACGTCGCGCAGAACCACTGACAATCAAATTACTAAATAAAGCTGTAACAAGAGCGGTTACTCCATTCAAGGAAAAGGCAACGTATCACAATGGAACCCAGGGAAATCAGTGGAAGAAACTTCCCTGGCAAAGTTTCGTCAAGTTGGATGAAGAAAATGAACGTAGCGCGGTTTCTATCGCAAGTTTCAGTCTTGCGGAAGACCACTTGGAACCTGCTTCGAATATTAATCAATTTCTTTGTACAACTTCGTACCTATAATTCGTCATAGCGTTGTATGCAAGATCTATTATGAATTTTACTTCAACGTTTCTATTTTCCGTCGCATTCTCGAAATAATTTCATTATTTTCAATCGGAAATCTGCTTTTCTACACGATTGTATTATTATTTTTCTGCAGCAAAAGTAACATCGGATTAATAACATAAAAATTCTTCCTGTTTCGCTCTTGATCTTCCAACGACGAATCGAACGTTAGTCGATTGCGAAAATTTTGTACGATCGTTTTCTAGGAGCCAGTAAACATCGCATTTTTGCACTTTACGGTTTTCGAGTTTATATGGAAACTAGATACCGTAGCGACACGCGTATCGTTCGACGCAATGGTTGGCGCGTGATAAAAATAGATAGAAATAAGACGTTTCGAAGTGGTAGTTGGGGGCAGAAGGGGGCGTTTGTATATTACGTCATTCTTGCACTTAGGATGGCAGACGTGGGCGAATGATCAGATGTCGGGGCAGGAGTTGAGAGAGGATCCGGATAAAATGGTTTTCGTGTGATGCCTGAAACGAGTAAGACGGCCACCAACACGACGCATTGAAAGCGAGCCACAAAAGTTCCGCTTTTCTTCGACCGTATACCGAGACTACTTTTCAGAAATATTTTTCTCGGTACGGGCCACGAGGTCCAGCGAGCCTGTTATGTGGCTCGCGATGTATTTATATACCGGGCTCACGTAAGGACTATATTCGGTTCGCTGATCATTGTCTATAGATACGAAATTATACGAAATACGAAATGGAATCCGAGCCGGAACACCGAAAAGAATTCGCAACACAATGTTTCGTAACGAATATTAATCGGTTGTACTTCTTGTTAGTTAACGATTCGATAGTCTCGTCAAATTGCAATAAGGACATATTATAGGCGAAACAGGAGGAAATACGACGATTTATTTAAATAAGTAAATTAATGTTGAAAAAGTTGTGAATGCACGTCGAGTTCCACTTACAATTAGCTAACATGTCCGACTATTACTCGTTATTTCTACTTATATTATTGTTTGTTAGTATGATATTACCTGTATTCTGTCGATACTATTTTCTAGCTAGTCAGAATCAATCGAAACAGATAATATCGTTCCACCAACAATGTTTTCACAAAAATAAGTAGAAATATCGACCAATGGTCAGACACGCCAATTCTTCGAAATTGATACATCAACAGATGTTTGTGGAAAAATCTCCTATGAAAAAATTGTGTAGCATGTTTTCGATTAACTTTCTTGCGTTCAATGACATCAGTAACGTAACCAGAAATTCTGGGCCCCGTAGTCTAAAATCTACTCAGATTAAACGAGATACTCGTATTTGCTACTTATTACAGACTGCATATTTACGTAAAAAGATAATTGTTTTTCGTTTGTTGTATAGTCGGGGCCCGTGTAATTCTGCACGCTGTTCAAGAATTCTATGTAAAGACTATATTAGCGTGCACGAGTATATTGAGGGTACTGTGCACAGAATATCTCTTATTGATATCACGACGGCGTAGAAGTCTATTTATAACTCCCGCCGTTAAATTACCGCACATCACATCGGCATTGTTCCTTTTTAAAGTTGATTTATCGGAAGCGCGCGGTACGTAACACACTGCACTTACGTGGAATGTTGCATACGCCACATAAATATTTATTTTCTACTCATAGCCTGTTGCTAACTTCACGACGCGATACGAATATTATTTCGTTTGTAGTTTTCAGACGGGAACGTAATATTTCAATAGCGGTTGCTCGTGTCGTATAACGCGGTGTAACACGTTCCACGAGATCGAGTAGGTTTAGTAACTGTATGGTCAGACATGTCAGTAACTACATAGCAACGTATTGTCGTACCCGAGGATACGACCTAGTAGTATTACCACGGAGTAAGCGAAACGATTTCACAGTAGTACAAGTCAGCATTCGACGCGTGTGCCAGCCAGGGAGTAATGAACCTGTTACTGATACTTCAGTATGGTAGATCTGCTTACATCCGTCTGTATATCAGTTGATTTAAGCCGGATTTTCGGAGGGAATTATAGAACGTAACTGAAAATATCGTTTCCAGTCGAAATTATTCGCAGGAGATTTTCATAAAGTTTTATATCACGATCGTATCGAGAATATCATTAGTCCAGCGGATGATACGCCGTTCTATTTCGGATGCCATTCGCAAGAACTGAAAATTCCAGACGTTGCGTGTCCCCCGGCTCGTTCAACTTTATATTACGGTCGCTTCTCACGCGAGCTGTGAACGCTTTACGTGCAATTGTACGAACAAACCAATTTTCTACCTAAAATGCGCGTGTATTTTGGGTCTAAAACGCGAACGGTGTTATACGTTGTTCGTCGTACGAAGAAACCGCGTTTAAAGATTGTTGTTCAAGATGCGATAGCTTCGGATTTTATACGAAGGTTGATCTTCCAGTTTGCAAAACTTCCTTAGGCAGGATACGTTATGGAAACTCGGTTGAAACGATCCAAGACATTGAGATTTCACAGAAGTTACCTGTACGAACGAATTATTTTTAGTGTAAACTGTGATGCGTGTTA
Organism: Colletes latitarsis; assembly: GCF_051014445.1. Lineage (NCBI taxonomy): Eukaryota > Metazoa > Arthropoda > Insecta > Hymenoptera > Colletidae > Colletes > Colletes latitarsis. The sequence continues at coordinate 49,717,948 of NC_135134.1, forward strand.
TAAGTTGTTCGTTACATGGTTTATGTTTAACTCTAGAGTACTCTGTTGAGGTCTCGGAGATCCCAGTTCGCAAATATTACTTTATAACTAGTAAATGCACAGCACCTGATGCATGTGCTTTTGTATACCTTTCAAGTAACTCACGGTGAATGCACTCCAATGTCTTCTTATCCAGTGTGTCGTACATATCGTAAAGTAAAGAGATAGTTGAATCCGTTAGTCTCTACTGGAGCACGTTGTTTATTTCGATCAAAGTGTAGGTGTAAGAAATTTATACACGTACATTCAACCTTGTCATCGAAGTAGTATTCTTACTCATAGATTATTTATATTACAGTATAGAGAAAATTTCCAATAAATGGAAAGCTGAATGAACTTTTCAGGAACATGAATGAAACAAATATACGTTGACATAAATGTAAAATGGCTATCTGCGAGAAACGAATATTTTACGGTTGTCCGATCATGTATTTATATTTCCACTTTACTTTAGAAGACTTTGTTCTGTATCTGACAAATTTCCTTGCCTTTACGAGTGCAATATCAATGGGCAAATAGCACAAGTAATGTATTTACGAGAGCCATACATTAGTCAGAAAATTGCATCATACAAAATCAAGAAAGCATATCACTCGTATTTATGTAAGTTATGTTTGGGGTCACGTGAAATCCACTGGTGCATCAATGATACAATTTCTAGGCCAAGTACCAAATGGTTAAAGATCGTTGTTCATAAGCAGGTAGCTTCGGATTTAACACGATGATTAAACTTCCTTTCAGACGATTTCTTTGGGTACATTAAATTAAAGAAGCATCTTAAAACGTTCCACGATATCGTGAGTTCAAGAGAAGCCACTCGTATTTTAAACGTAAAGAACGAACGATGCTCTACTTTAGTTGTTGTAGGAATAAATTGTAATTAAAGATTATTATTTAAAATAAGACAGTTAGGGCTTTGATCGGAAGTTAATCTTATTCCTAAACAAATTTCCTTATGTAGGGTGCATTAAGGAATACGACTGAAGTGATTCATGATACCGTGAATTCAAGCAATTCAACGAATCTTCTATCTAAAATGCGCAGGTTCGATGCATTTCGAGCTGAAAACATGAACGATGTTATACGTTGCTCGTTGTATGAAAGAACTGTGTTTAGAGATTTCTATTCAAGACGAAATAGCTTTGGGTTCGACGTGGTCTTCTTCCGTAGAATCTTGAAATCAAGGCTCCTATTTTATTCAGATATTATTGATAATAGTTTTCTCAAACTTTTCTTATTTATGTGTTCCGGTAAAGTAATATCTATTTATACACTATTCGTATACTTTTATATTATTTGTTCGACAAGAATTATAAGTCTTTGGTGCGCCATCTGTGCAAGCAATCGTGTGCACCAAAACGAAGTTTGCTACTGAAACTTGGTGATTAGTTTAATCGTATAAGATCTTTCATGAAATGCAAATGAGGATATAATAGAATAGAGAGTCATCTTTCTGTTATATCTTCGAGCGTTTTGAATTTTACGGTTATCTTACAATTACCATGTTGTCACCAATTTTTCGTATTCGAAACAAAAGTTTCATGAAAATGAAGACAAAAAACAGTGGTTTTTTGAAGGTCTAGAGTAGAATACCCGCTTAACGCGAAGGTTAATCATCGTTTAGGAGCATTTCTTTAAGCAGAGCGTATTAAAGAGCTGAAACTATTCACGATAACACGAATTCAAGAGAAGCTACTCGTCCCTGGTGGCTCGACGCGTCTTAAATCGATTTCATAACGCCGGGAAATTAATTGAAACGCGGGAGGAAACCACTCGAACACCTTTTCCCGAGGCTCGTGCTCGTTTGCAGAGATAGCGGCGGAACTACTGCCCCGTGCATTAGAACGCCAGAATAAACGAAGCGCTCGAGCGGAAACCGAAGGAACGAACCCATTAAAGATACAGATTCCGAACTCGAACGCGTGCCTCGTTTAATCAATTTCTCGTGTAACGTTCCACGTGGGGATTCCTGTATGCGAAAGGCGTTTAAACTCTATCTGGCACGATGCCTATCGCAATAATTAACAGCGTGTACACGCGTCTGCGTATTGCATCGGGGGAATAAAACGACGAAAAATATGATAGAAACGAGGTCCGAGGTCGGTTGATCCGCGACGGTACGGAGTAACGTCGCGGAATAGTCCGAGAAGAGGGTCGACCGAGCATCAATCGAGCGTGTAATCGTCGACAGAAACGTCGAATTAGAAATGAGGAAACAATCGGAGCGAAATGCACGGCAGTTACGCGAGGACAGCCGAAAGGGGTGGCTGATTCGTGGCCGCTCGTCGAAACGATCGGCCACGGTCGACGTAGTTCGCGTACCATCGGCGACACGGCGTCGGCGCTATGCAACCTACTTGACGTAGCAAGATGGCGGCGGCGTGTCGGAGGCGTCTCCGTCCGCACAGTGCTCGACGTCGAGCAGTCCGCGTACGTTCGCAACAACGTTTGACCGCATTAATGTGGCTGTGCATCCGGAGCACCGCACACGTCCGCGGCCACGGTGCAATCTCGTCGATCGCACCGTAAATCGCCAACAATCAGAGAAAACGACGCGCGATACGACGGGACGTCGCGATCAGCGCGAGCACCGCGTTATACATAGGAGCCAAAGTGTGAACTCGATCGTCCCGTTCGCGACGTTCCTCGTTGATTTCATTGTGGTGCGTGCTACTCGTTCTCCCCTGTGCTCCCCTCACGTCCCCCTCGTACTTCCTCTTTCCTTTTTCCCTCCGTTTTTCTCACTCTTTTGTTTAACAAACCCCGATCTTAACGTGCCTCCGGGCCAACCAGTCACCCGCAAGCTCTGCCCGCACGCACACATACGCCTCGCGTGTTCCTTATTTCTTCTTTTCTTTCCACCCCCCCACTCGTATAGTTTGTTCCGTGTCCGTTCCGTGTTCACCTCTTTATCTCTGATCGCGGTGAAATGCCCGTAACCGGTCGTGGCTCGCGACGACGACGAAGACGAGGCGGCTGTCGTTGGTGCACGGTTCCTTGACGAGCACGGGATACGTGCAAACCGGCGCATGCACTGCAGCCCCTGCTACTATGATAATAACGAGAAAGGTGGCACGGTGGGCGCTCCTCCTGAAGCGAGAGGCGCTCGGCCGAACCTACGGTGCACAAAAGCGGTCAGAACAAGCACCCCGCGTTGCAACGGCGATGCTGCCCCGTTCCGGCCGGGTAGATGACAACATCGACACCGACACCGACACCGACACCGTGGCCACCGACCTGCGGAGGACCAGCAGCTGCGTCGCGCTGGCGCTGCCGTTCCCATACTACTATCGCTACTGCCCTCGTGCTGGTATCGCCGTCTCTCTGTTAAACCCGGACCGCCGCACGCTCGCCAAAGACCACGAGGACGACTCGTTGCTGCCGATAGCGAGGATCGACGACGACACGCAGCGAGCGGCACCGACGGCTACCACTACGACCCCAGCAGCATCGACCGAACCGAACACGGCGGAGCAACAGGAAGCAGCGGTACACGGCGAACAGGAACGCGCGAACGCGCCGAGAGGTTTAGAAGAGGAGGTTACGGTGCTCGCGAGCGTGGACAGCAGCCGCCTTAACCGGCATAATAACGTGCCAGGTGCACGATTTTGCGCGTGACCAACAGCCCCTACGCTGTTACGACGAGTCGACGATAATCGCGGGTGCGACTCGTGCGGTACCGGTTAGCGCGGAACGGTTACGAGTGAAACGGGACGATCCTCGTGCACGACAGTGAAATCGCGACGAATTAGCGCGTCGATCGCCGTTTGCGATCGGGGTCCAGCTCAGGGGAGCTTCATATTACGGAGATATAACTCTCTCTCTCCCTCTCTCTCTCTCTCCCTTTCTCACTGTACGGGAATTACGGAACGAAGTACGCGCGTGATCTCGTATCGTGGATATAAGCACAGTGTGTTTCTTTCTTTTCTTTTTTTTTGAACAAGAGTGCGCGTGTAGAGAAGTTCAACGGGTTCGAGTGCCCGTGGCACGACCGCGAATTTTTGAGAAGGTTCGCCGGCGAAGAGGAAGAGAGGTTACGTGTCTCGTTGTTGACGGTGCACGCGTGCCGGTCGACGACGGAGAAACTCCGGTCGTTCGTTAAAGGACACGCTGTGAACGCGTTGTCGAACGAGGAAGAAGCATAGAATACACACATACACACACACAGAGGAATAATAATAAAAAAAAAGAAAAAAAAAAAGCAGAACAAAAGAACGGGAGAAGTGTGATATCGACTGCCCGTTGCATTTGTACTCCTGCCCTGAAATTTCGATACGTGTAGCGCCATATCGCGACACATATATACATATTGTATCTTTCTCTATCTGTTTGTCTGTCTGTCTGTTTCTCTTTCTCTCTTCTTCTATTTCCCTTACTCTGTAATATTTACATATATATACATACGTATTATATACATACATACATATATATATATATATACGAGTACATATATGCACGTATAAACACACGCGTGTCCCGTATTCGCACGTTATACGTGGTACCAGGCGCACAGTGCGAAAGAAAATAGTAATATCGGTGCGGAAAAGGGGGTTGTACCGTCGTATACGCGAGTGTGCTCCTTCGATCCGGCGTGTCTCGTTATATAGCTGCATCACTTTCCTACGGATCTCCACGCCGCGTCAAGTGCCGCTCGGCCAATTAAGCGAAACTCTCAGCGTTAAGCCGATCTACCCGAAGATCTTCGAACATGTCGCTGCTCAGCGTCACGGGTGAGTCTTTCCGCTTCTTATTTCGCTCTTTCCTTTTTCCGCGATATTCGAGGACGCCGGCTCCAAACGACCGAACGAGCACGTCACCCTTTATTCGATTAAATTATTCGCGACGCGAGATTTATTCCTCCACGAGGTTACTCGAATTTCTATCAAACTGTTATTTCTCTTCAATTTCGTAAATACATATATTAAAACAAGCAGGATAAATATTTTTATATTAATTTCAGCTCGATAAAGGGCATCTACGATAAGGCAAACAGATTTACCTTTAGTTTGGGGTTATTCTTAAAACAAGCTTTATTTGGTATCATTTTATTAAATTAAGCAGTTTCGTTATTTTTGAAGGACCACATGGAATAATAAAGGAAAAAGTATATATCGATACTACGTGATGATAAAAATGAGACACGAGCACACGTTAAAGAATGGTTAGTCGTGAATGAAACGTTATTGGCGCGAAATGTAAGAAGTTGTACGCATCTTACTACATATCGTGTAATTAAAGTTAAAGTTTTGCAACGAAATTTTGAGGTCAAAGTTTTCGAAAATTGCTGTAGTTGTTTTTGGGATAACGGTGCGGCCGTTAATTAAGATATTTTCTTCCACGCCGGTTTATTCGAAATCTCCTGGAAGACCGTGAAATGCAGTCATAGAGCTGGCGATAAAGTAAGGTTAGAGCACTGTGCAAGGATGGCTGCCTCGAAACGTTCCGAATATTTTACAGCGCCCTCGTCAGATTTAAAACTTTACCTTGCCTTTTTTGTATAAGCTGTTTGAGGGAAGCGAATGATCCTAAGCAGAGTTGCAGATATACATAAGCGTTTGAACGATGGTGCAGTAGCGAGAAAAAAATTTCCGAGATGCATAGATGGAACGTTAATTGATGAACAGTTTAATTATATTAACGTCAAAGATAACAACCGACTCGTCTACGGTGTGCTTCAAGCACAGAAACACATTTCGTTACGTATTTTTCTGAGACAATTGCTGCAAACGATAACAAACGATAATGGAGCTAAATTTCTTTTTACGTAGCTATTATTCAGCGAATAAAAGTTCGAATTCTAGTTTATATTTCTGGTAAATTTCAGTTTTATTTCAAATAACTAGCATTTTTTTCTGCAGTTCTTGGACGTTTTTCTATCCTTTTTGCGGGTTGCACCTGCAGCGGTACTTGACATGCATTTCGCAATCTCATACTCTGCTTTCTATATATAGAATATATAACCGTATATTTTTAAATTATAATTTAGATAACTATTTTCTTAATCTAAACCAATGAAAAATTTGTACACTGTAAAGTTACAGGTATAAAAATATTTCAGAGTAACCTTTTCACTGTACAAATACGTTAGAAGTAGAACAGGAAATAATTGTTAGCTACATTTGCGCGTAAATTTATAATTAATCCGACAAACTCGCAATGTTTGCTCTGGTTTGTAACTTTCGCTTATTCTTATCTATTCATTCTCCTCTGTTGAATTCCACGAATGAGTTTTACTTGGAAAACATTTCTCAGGTGAATAAATTACATACCTAGATACAAGAGCTGCTATCCAGCGAATAAAAAAGATACGAAACGCAAAGCAAATGTCTTCAGTTCGCGAAGATATTTGCTTAGCAAACAACCGAGTACAAGCGTGGAAAATAAGTTTGAAAAGTTATAGAAATTCTATAACGGTTCAATGGCCGTTGCCTTCTTTCTTCCCGGATATTTTGATTAAAAAAGTGTAAGCGGTACGAATTATTTTTCAACTTTAAATTACACTGCGACTCTCACGCGATAGCAATTACTAAAATGACCAAAGTTGGAAATTACGTTTCGGACAACGAGGGTCGGTACCAGGTAGATAGGATGTCTTTTTTATTGGAAAACCATTCGTAGATGGGGGATAGAGGGAACTAGGAGTAGTGTTAAGTGTCGACGTGATATTTTCATTGGTATCGAGTAACACGATCGGGTTAACCTTTCTCTATTTTTGCAAGTAAATGTCAGAAATTGTTCTTCTCTGTTTGATTACTTCTTGAATAGAGCTTAATGAGCAACTACCCACGCTTCGGTTATCAATCAGTCTGCCTTTATTTAATTAGTTTCAACGATCTTACTAAGTATTTATCGCATTAGACGGATTCCCACGTCAGTCGCGTACTAAATTTGAAATTGTAAGTTCTGAAACAGAGGTCAACGAACTCTAATCCTGTTCGTAGACTGCAGTATATATCGAGCTATTATTTAGTCTTCATTTTCTTTTCGATATACAGATTAACATCATTTCTCAATATATTGGAGTGGCATTAACTTCACGACGAAATATTTGGGATTTTCTCTCTATTCCGACTTTTGTATTCAGGCTCGCGTAGTCCGGTTATTGAACGACTTAACCCAGCAGTAGAAACCACCGAGAGAAGAGTTACTGGAAAAGATATTTCTGGGTTAGTCAAGCTCGGCCATTGACCACCGCCGATACTCTTTAATGTATCTTTCAAAATATACTGTGAACTTTTGCTTGCATTCATGTCTATGTACAGACGTTGCTTATGCTTTCCCGAATAGAAGGAGAACAAAGTTCGTGCACGGTTCTTAGAAGATCACGTAAATCGAAATCCATTAAAAAATTGCAAATAATACGTTTTCTCCGTCTCTGTTATTTTCCGTGGACAAATATACGAATTCCGTATTTATACCGTCTGCCGTAGCTGTGTTTGCTTTTTGACGGTTCGCTTAAATCAGAGACGCCTATATTTTTATCACGATAAACCAATTTTCCGAACAATTTGCACCAGCTACTGTAATTTAAGCACGTTCGAACTGTATGACATCGCGGTATCCACGACGTTAGAGAAATCACGCCCGTGACCGAAGGCGTTTCTGATTAATTCGAGGCAGATAGAAGTCAGCGCGAAGGCAATCAACCGCGGTCGATAAAATTCTCTCTACGTCGCGCTTTCCGTAGAAAAATCAATGCTGACGCACACCATGGCTGTAAGGAGATATTCCGAGCAATCTTTTCGAGGAACGGCACGAGCCGAACGCTAAGGACGTATTGACCAAACGGCGGTATGGAAGTAATTCCCGATGGTTCTTTTATCTCTGTCCCATATCTAGCCATAAATATCGTACGGTCTTCCTGTTCATCTAGTCACGTAGTCGCACGTGCACGGGCCGCGCGTAGGTGTATTCAGGTGGTAACGTTCCTCCGACAGTACGCAGTCGGTATACACTGATAACAAAGCGCATGAGTGTTCGTCTATGGCTACGGGACACCGAGAGAGGAGAAAGAGGAGAGCATAGTGCAACGGTTGACCCCGGTACACGGGGTCATTCCCTTCTTCAACCACCGCCAACCCCCCACGCCCATCCGGTTCTACCGTTCACCTACCGTCCCTACTACCGCTGCTCTTCCCACCCCTTCTCATCCTCGTATCCTCCACCGACGCTGCCATCACGACCACGCAACTCCACTCTCCTCTCGTTCGCCCGGCCAGCGATGTAGCTACGAGGTGCTACGGGAACGTAAACTCCTGTGCATACATTGGCCGACAGGAACGATCTCTAGCTCCACCTAGATCTTCCTTTGCCTGTCAGTCTGGAAGACGGGTAATAACTTGCCAGATGTTTGATTTATGGTAATGTTGATGGCAATGGACTCCAACGTGTACCGATATACCTCTACCCGTCTGCCGGAGCTAGTGACCGAGCTCGTAGCACCTGCAGGAGTCGGTTGATTCACACCTTCGATGAAATTTTGCTCCCATCGCGGCGACACTGACTCGAATTAAACGAACTTTTTCCCCCCTATTTATTTGCTGACTACTTTCACGGCTCTAGTATCTGTCGCTTGGATATATTTTGGGACGGAAACATATTTGATTTAGTTTTCTAATATTTCGTTCGTATTTATTCGATCATTCGTATCCCGGTTTAAGCCGGTAAATCGAGATCTTGGCGCATCGTAAATTGGAATAATTCCTCGAAAATAGCGAATCTCTGTTTCTTTTTATTAGTTACAAAGCAAGGATTTGAACGTCGAATCCGAAAACGGTTTCTCTTTGAACTTGAAACGTGCAATGGATCGACGAGTACGAGGGCCGATGTATTTTTCCGCACATTGATTTTCTTGGAATTGATGGGGAACCAGTGCCCGAGAACTCGAGCAAGATTAATAGGAAAATCCTTCAGGATTTGCAGTTCTGGAGATTACACGGATGAAATTTAAATGTAACAAGAATTTATGTTGCCTGCGTTATTTATTGCTGGGTGACTACAGTTCGAGCCCGTGGCTTTATTTATTCGCCTCTGGTGTATTGACGATAAAAATAGGTCGTCTGATTCGACGAAAAATGTCGACGTCTCGGGTTCCTTTGTTATTCCATTCCGAAGATACCGTATCCGCGATGGCGTTTAGTCCGCCGTTTGTTGCCGGGAAAGATCATCCAAGAGATTGATGAGGAAATGACATAAACATCGGACGAGGTTCGATTGAGATTGAAGGATTATGGTTGGGGATATTTTTAGGTGTATATTTTTGAACGGCGCGGTGACGCAGGTTATTCAGGTCACCTCGAAATCCAAATACGTCGAGGGAAACGAGACTAATAAAGGAATGCTTTCACGGCGCTTCTGATTACGTGTGCCTCGCGAGTTATTATAAAAATGAAAGTGAAGAAAATGGAACAGTCGAGAACATTTTCTTAGGGAACAGTGTGTTCGGGGGTGCGCGAACGCGAGTCGCGTTAATTTGTTCGCGAACATGAAAGTACGAATTCCTGCCGTTATCGTCACAAAGAACACGTAGATGTAACAATGCCAGCGTCGAGAAATCTCGGGAGGGTGAGAAACAGAATAGAACGAGTTCCCAGAGCAACGACATGTTATTGACAGAAAAAGAATATGATGGATTGTTCGGTGCTTCTAGTGTATTCCATTCTTTACGCTTTGTGCCTTCGGCCCGCGGTTTATCCTGTATTTACGCGGTCGTTGCGTTACGCCTCTATGTATATTTAAAGGATCACCTACGCGTATCATTGTCAAAGGATTGTTAATATTTCGGTCGAACCGTTGTCCTGCAGACGTACAAAGGGTAATCATCGTTGACGAAGTGTTCGCGAACGTTTCTGGGCACATTTTTTATGTAACGACGCGTGAAAACCGAAAGGTTAAAGCGTCGTTCGACGATAAATTTTGTACGGGATATACGGGCAATTTGTTGGACAGTATATGAATCGAGCGAATCGAATAAAAATGAAAGAGACGCGAGGAGAAGAGTCCGGCTACTGTTTACTCGAACTATTATATTCCTTCTTTTTTTTTTTTTTTTATTCACGCTTCATTTTTCTTTCCCCCTCCTTTGTTGTACACTCAAAGGATTCGCGCTTGCAAATCCTCCGCTTGAGCTTTTTTCTCCCCCCATTCACTGCGTATAATATTTTCAATGACAATGTCTCTCCGCCAGAGACCTACTTTTTGCAACTCGCACTTAGAAAGGGAACAACGTTGCATTTGAACGCCCGCGTTTTTCACCATGTCGTGGAAATGTGTCATCGTTAATGGAGATGCATCGCCTACAATAACGAGGACAATCTATTTTACACTCGTAAAGGCCGACCAAACTTTATTTCGGTCTGACGGCACGCAGAATCGTTACCATCACGAGAGAAACGAAATACATTACCGGCCATAAACGGTCCGGAGTACATCTTGACTAATAGCGAACTGATATTGTTAAAGTATGGGCATCGAGGATCGAATTTAGTATTTGCTACTACACTGTATCGCGCAAGACGCAACCGATACATTTTTATACAGAGTGATCACTCATCCCTGAGAAAAATTTTAATGGGAGATTCTAGAGGCCAAAATAAGACGAAAATCAAGGATACTAATTTGTTGATTGAGGTTTCGTTAAAAAGTTATAGAAGCATTTCCAGCCACACAGTACATTTTCGGTAAAGAATTTTTTTCTCGAAAGTACGTAAGATTTCGGGGGTATGTGTATTTATCAAAAATGATTGTAATTGACCCCTGCAACCAAAAATAATTTTTTTAAAACGATATGAAATTTTTTAATTTTTTCGACAAAGTCCACCTATTCGAATTTTTTTCTCGAAAGTGCGTAGGAATTCGAGGGCATGTCTATTCACCAAAAATTACTATAATTGACCCTCCTAGCTAAAAATAATTTTTTTAGAATGATTTGAGAATTTTTTTTTCGCCGAAAAATTTCAGGGAAACATATCAGCGTATGGTCAGACATTACATTTTCGGTAAGGAATTTTTTTCTCAAAAGTGCGTAGGATTTCGGTGGTATGTCTATTCACCAAAAGTGATTCTAGTTGACCCCCGCAACCGAAAATAATTTTTTTAGAATGATTTGAAATTTTTTAATTTAATTTTTTAATACTTTTTAACGAAACCTCAATCAACAAATTGATATATTTGATTTTCGTCTTATTTTGGCCTCTAGAATTTCTCTGTATAGTATTTTATATAAATTAAAATTGGGTACTTCGTATACGGAGATAAGATACGATCCGAATGCGAATGTGCTAAAATTTCGTTTTCGAATGCATCATCAACCGTATTCCCGTCAACGCGTAAAATTCTCGTCGATCGGTAGTAAAGCAGAAATTGGAAGCGAATTCTTCTGTAAATTTCCTGACACCGACGATATAAATTTTTATTTGTCCGTTCGAACGACTATCATTTCATTTATCGTATTTTTCTCGCGTCGAGCAAAAATTCGAATTCTCGTCGAAGCCAAAATGTTTCTTCTGTAACGTACGTTACACGTATTCGAAAACAAAAATGCACGCGAACGTTTACGAACGGTGGCGCGTGCGTTTCATTGTTTCGAATGGATAAACGATCGCGTTTCGTGGAGAAAACAAAAACGCAAAAAACGTTTCGTCGCGCGTCGTCTTTAAACGCACGGAGTTATTAGCGTTCAGCGGAATAACAGCGCGGGAACGAAAAATTAAACCATTGTTGCTCGTTCGTCGGCAATTCCAATAAACTGTACCCTTCGTTTACATTCGTTCCGTGGAAACGCGGAGCAAGAAATTTCGAACTCGGAAACGATTAACGAGAAAGATTGCTCGTTAAAATACACGAAGCCTGGGTCTCTTTGTCAGGTAACGACGAGAGATATCTTCGATACCCGATATCCTTGCTATTTACTGAAGAATTTAATTCCGCGCGTTCTAGACAATGCGAGACCATAACAGGAATATGAAATTGCATTTGCATGCGAGCTATACGCGGCCGCAGACGTTTCGATTCCGTGAATTTCCCTCGATAGAATCTTCGCTTTCATAGCAATGTCGCTTCTCGGTGCCTCGTGTTATTCCGTTTCTGTTGTTTCTTCTTGGTGCTCGATTAGCTTGGACTGCTCAGGTGAGAAGTTCCGTGGGTGATTTACGGTATCCTAGACTGTTTACAGTGGCGCACACACACGCTCGTGTGGGTGGGAATATAGTCGACTGGTAAGTTCCTTTAGAATGAGAATAGGAAACGTTATCGAGCAAGGAAACCGTTCCATAGTTACCATTCGTAAACGAAGGTAGATCTCGTCTTCCTTCGCGAACGATATTTTCCGGGCATTTTCTCTCGGGCTCTCTAAAACGAGACACTCCACCCAATTCGATTGTTTCCTTCGGCCAGAGTGGCACGAAGACGGCACTTTAAATGGAGTTTGACGTTGTTTCTCTTCGTTGAAAAATAATTCGAGTATTTTCAATAAATTAGTTACCTGTGCACGCGTCGCGGAAAATTGGCGCTGATTTCCGTAAAGAAACTCGTCTTCCGTGGAATGAAATAGCTCGAAATAACGAGTAACATTTCAATATTAGAACAGTTTGCCATTTGGACTATTATGACTTCGCGAATAGAAGCCAGGCAATTATCTTCCTGGTGTCATTTTAAAGGACGAACTCTCTATTTTCACAGGCTTTACTTCAATTTCCTCGATGATTCTCTTACGCTAGAAAATGGACGACAAAGTAAAGATGGTTTTACCGTAAAAAACGATTCGCGTTCAAACGCCTTTCAAAAGATTAAAAAACTTTGCACGCAACGAAATCTACGGTGAATTTAAAGGTTCATCACTCTTCCTCGCAACGAACTCTCTAAAATTGACGCGTATAGAGAACTCTTTTCGTATGCAGAAAGAAAAGGGAATTATGATTTGAAAAATTTCAACATCTATTCGATTTTTTTCTCGAAAGTGGGTAGGATTTCGGAGGTATGTGTATTCACCAAAAATGATTGTAATTGACCTCCGTAACCGAAAATAATTTTTCCAGAACGATTTGAAATTTTTGAGTTTCATTGTTAATAACTTTTTAACGAGAGCTCAGTCGAGAAATTGATATTCTTGACTTTCGTCTTATTTTAGCCTCTAGAATCTCCCATTAAAATTTTTCCCAGGGTTGGCCGAACACCCTGTATATCTCGAACAAATTGCTTTCTTTGCTGGCTTCTTTTCGATATATTCCGGAGAATCGATCGGTCGTTTTCCCGGTTTCAAATGGTACAATTTCCAAAGGCGACGAAAGCAGCTTAGCTTTAGCGAACGAAAATTCACGCCGCGAGTTTCGTTTTTGACGGGCCACGGGCACTCTCGGATAATAATTTCGAAAAGCTTTCTTTATCCTTGCGCTCCGTTTCACGAGGACATTCTTCGGGTTACCGGTCCCACGGTGCAGGTTCACTTAAGTTGATTGAAAGGGCGGGCAAGCAAATGAAAAACGATTTGGAGCGGTCGGTCACTAAAAATAACGATCGGCCATAGAATCGCCCTCATCTGAAGGGTCTACACGTCGTAGAATTTGTGCTTATCTTCGGCGAAACTATCCCGGTTGGTTGACATCGACGATACGCTGTGGACTCGCCCGGAATGAACTTTAGGAACGCTTTGATCTAAGCTGGCGTTGGCACTTTGTGTCCCTACACCGGTGCCCCGACACCGATATATTAGGATAGTCCCGAAAAGGTATGCGCTCTAAATCGACCGGCAGTTAATACCATGTAGGTGTACGACAGGTGGTTCGATGATACTTGGAAATTCCAGGTTTTCGGGCTTGTCTACACGCGAATGTTTCATTCCCGACATTTTAAACTGCATAATGTACATTCATCGAGCGTCTGGTTCTCACGTTAAAGTATTGCGCAACTATGAAGGCCGAATGAAAACGCATAGTTTGTGATTTCTTTAGCGTGAAAGCATCATCACTGAATTATTAATTGACATATTAGCAGTATACGCTTTAAACATTACGTAGAAAAGGAAATAATTGCAAATTTTTGTTGTAGTCGTGAATTTGAAAAGAATTCTATTCTCGTTGGTATTTTTAACATTATCCCTTCAAGGGTCAGATATTTTTCAAACTCACTGTCCTTGTATTTTTATTCAAGTATTAATGCAGAATATTAGGCAAAAGAGATTCTCGTGTAACGCGTTGATATATAAGAATAAAGTTTTTCGAGAGATGCACTTTTAAAGTTTAACCTTAGATATACGTATATCTGGAAATGTACGTAATTTTGTAACTTGCTTCTAGCCAGATATTCCAACGCCGTAAATTGCGAAGTTTGCGAAGTCACAACAAGATTTGCGTATTTTATCTATTGATTTTTTTTTTTTATGTTGATGTATGCGAAATGCTCGCTGCACATCGATATACACAAGGTGGGTACCTTGATTCCAGCAGTATTTGTAGGTCTCCTCGTCGATTGTAATGGTCGTAACTGTTATAATATGTAGTAATGTGCCAGCGCTGTCATTAATAGTGCCACGATATCGCTGCGATCTTCCTGGCAAGTGAATTATTACTGTTTTCTTTTTTGGCATTGATTCATCGCTCGAATAACATTTTTCTTCTTATTTTTGTTCTCGTGTACAGTTGCTTTATATTCCAAGAACGTTTACGCGTTGTAAAATGCACTAAATTTAATGTTAAAAGTTCGAAGATTCTTAAAATGTTAGTGTCCTGAAAAGGCATCGGGCATATAACATCCAGGTTGAAGTTTACTCAACTTTTTCATGCCGGTGCTGTAGTGTTAAGGTTAAAATTCTCGGACAATAAGGTTTCACGCCTTCGATCGATGAAAAATGTTATATCTCCGTTATTTTCTCGAGTTTCCACGTGGGAATTAGGTTGAAAATACTCTTGAAAACTTTTACGTAAGAAAACAATTTTAAAAGGAATCGATTTTTCGAACCTGTTATAATGGCGTGACGCCATTAAAACGTTAAGTCGCCTTTAGATAACAAAACAGAGCAAATCAATTTTATTGTTACGAATAAAACATACAATAATAATGTAAACTTCAGAGAGATTATTTTTTAATACAGTTTTCATCGGCTTATAGAATTTTTTAAATTAACGAGGTTATCGAAACTGGCATTTTAAAGAAAAGAGGTCTTTTCTGTCAAACTTTTTGATCCAGAATATAAGGGCGAAATTTTATTAACATCGGTACAACGAGTAAAGTTTTATATAGTCGCGCTTTTAAGTAAGTTTCGAAACTTCTTATTTTAATTTCAATCAGCCAATCCTGGTCCATGATGTAATCCTTCTTTAGACGACGAAGCATCGTTTTTAAATAATTTTGTTTGCCTTTTAGCAATTTCGTCCTTTGTAGATTCCTGGGTTCTGTGCTTCGCAGACATAATCCGAGCGTTATTTAATTCTTTGGTTATCGGCTTAGTTTCACGACCATTGATAAAGTTCAGGATACCCGTCGTACGTAATACCGATTCTGTTATTTATTTCATATTCGTGGTTGTTTAATAACGGACAAAAATTTATGCACGCGATTGTTGTGATTTTATGTATAAAACTTTGTGTATTTTGAGTCAGAATCGAAAAGTTGCACTCGATTTATTAAGGTACCTGGAAATTTATGATGAAAAGAAAAATACAGGTCGACCCGGGGCCATAAATTCTCGTGGACGACGTGTTATTTTAAGCAACGTCTCAAATTCTTCATCGACAGCGAGGCGAATAGCTGGAACAGCGAATATACATATAAATCGTTTAACGTTTAATGCAAAAATGTTTGCATCCAGAACAATATAAATTAAAAAGATAGCAACTATCAATCGCCAAGCATAGAATAGATAATTTGCAACGTTCTCAAAAACTTGACCATAGTCGTCGGAGAGAAAAATGGCGAAATTTTATTTTCACAGATGAGGAAAGGTTTAATCTTGACGTACCAGATAGCTTTTCGTATTATTTTCACGATTTCAGGAAAGAAGGAGTATTAAGCTCCCGGCAGGTGGGCGATGGAGGTTTTATAATTTGGGTTTAGTACAGGATACTGCGGAACAACGGAAATAAAGTTCACAGATTGAGGATTAAATAGTAGGATTTGCGTTGCTTTAATGAACAAGCAAATTAAACAATTTGCAACGTCAATCGCTCGTGAAACTTTCTTTTTTTAGCAAGATCGTGCAGATAAGATAGTGTTTTGAAAAATATAGAAGTTTTAAAGAGTATAGAAATATTTTTTAGTATCATCGATAGTTTCGAAGATAAATTTAAATGGGGCAAACATTACGTTACTTGTCAGTAACGACCAATAACTTTCTGAGACGTTACGATAGTAAATTTACTCAGACGTTTCTTGGAATCGTGAAGCGCGTGTAAAATAGTACCTGTTGTGTAGTACCGTGAACTTTACTGGGTGATGTGGGGCATAGATTTAAGAACTCTAACGAGAACAAGACCACAAGTAGAAACGCGCTTTTTAACGAGTCGTACCTCGAGTCGTAGGTGTCAACAAGTTCTTTTAAGAAATGTCGCTCTTTTGGTCGTACATGGTCACACGTTTTCGAGATACGCGGGATTGAAAGCGACATTTCCAAGGCACTCGTACCGACAAGTTATCGATATTGTACCATAGAAATTGTTAAAAATGTTTTATCGACGCAAGAAGATTCATTCTAATTAAAGATAGTTTATAATAGTTTGCAAACTAGACGAAATTTTCGCGAGTACGATCCTCCAATTATGAGGACAGTTTAACGCCGGGACGCCTAGGTTTTTTCGCGTCGAGAACATTTTTCTTCAGGACGCGGAAGTTGCACGCGAAACGAACTTTAGTATCCGTCATAAATATGCATTACCAGAAAACCGTTTCAGGAAGAGGCAGTTAAAACCGTGCAGAGTGTTGTACAGTTTACGATTGCACAGATAGTCTCACAACGATCAGAAGTAGCACGAGCCTAACTAGCCCGTACATTTCGTTTTCAGGATCATTAGCGGAATCGTTCCTCACGAATCCGGTAACGGTTTTGTGTTATGCGCCCGTTGCGATTACCCCTGATAAATCGTTAATGATTGTATATGTACTTGTCGGTCATAGACCTGTAAACGATGCGATACGTCTCTATTTTCTGACGTTCGGAGCCGGATAACTAGGTATCGTGGGGCTTGAAGTGGAAAGGGTAGGAATCCAATATGAGGATCCTGTGGGAGTTTGTAGCCGCAGGAAGGATCGGCCTTGGTTAAGGATACGGGCATCGTCATTATAAATGGGGTGCTTTGAACCCCTGGAGGGGGCAGGTTGAACGAAGAAAGAGAATACGGAGACAGCAATAGCTTGACTGCCTTCCAGACAACCAGGATATGGATTCTCTCGTCTCTTCTTCCATTTTCCGTATCTCTCGATCGCCTGTCTTACCTTTCTCTTCTTTTTATTTATTTCCGTCAAACGAAGAACAATCCGCGACGCGTCGAAATCGGAACAGTTGCAAACACATTAAAACACAGTCGATTGTCGGTTCAATAAATTCAGAAACAAACTAGGGTGGTTTCTTGTGTAAAAATAAATAAAATATGTGGAATATGTTTTCAAAAAAATCGATTCTATGTAATATAATTTTAAGTAGAACTGATCGAAAACAGATCAGTCGCGTCGGCCCATTATCGACTATTTCTACTTATTCTGGGACTCTATACATTGAACGCGGTATAGTGTTATCAGTTTCTCGTAGATTTGACTATGTTCTGTCTAGTTGGGGTCGGCATAATATAATTAATCCTACAAACAGTAATACAAGTGAAAATAAATCCAAGTTGTGCCCAAGCCAATGCGTACCCGATTAATTTACAAACTCGAGTTTTCTCATGTAACGAGATCCTGCACGAAAAAAAATTTATCTCATATTTTTCATCTATTTTCCTACACGAGACGGCCCGTTGCACCAACCCGTCCACGCCGACTTCGTGTAACGAGAGATAGACGCAAAGCCGTTCGTATACAGTTTCAACGCTACGCTTCGTCTCCCCAGGACTAACCCGTTAAAGGATTAGACACTTCCGCATGTCAGTTTCATTTGTCGAGATAAGACGTACAACAGGTTACTTAAGCCGATTAATCTTCGATTTGTCGGAACGTTGAAAAGCGTCTGAAACAGAACGTTAGCAACGTTTCCCCACTAGCGCCGGTCCAATATTTTTATTACAAGGCGTGCTTCCGTTCTGTCGGACGGATGCAGCCGTAAACGTGTTTCCAGAACTCTTCTGCCGACTTTTCCTCCATACGTGAGATTCTCGAGAACGTCGACGCCGTTTACGAGCGGAGTCGGTACGTAACAGCGTTTCCCTTATCTCTTCTTATCGACGTCGATCCGTCTACTCGCCTTATTTCGCGAAACGCGTCCACGTCATCCCACCCCCCTCGTTTCTCTCACGGGTTACGTCCGCGCCGTAGCGGGTAATTTTCGCGTGCCCGTGCACGTATGTAACAATGTTGACGGTTATTGGTTTTATGGAGCAGCTGGCAATCGAAAATTTCACGACAGAAGAGGGTTGAACGAAGGCCTCTGGCGGGTTCACGTGCTAGCCAGGGAGTTAATTACGCGCGAAAACAATATTATCGAACGAATTATCGGACAGGAGAGCGAAACTCCGTTAAGTGCAGGGCCGTCGGGGCCGCTCATTACCAGCCTTCTCCACGTAAATGTACTGCACGATATAAACTATTTAGGCGGACGGCCAATTGCCCAGATTCAACGGAACCTCTGTTCCCTTTAAAATTTTATACCGTTCTCTTTGCGCGTTTTTACACAGAACTTCGCCAGAGATTTTTGTCTTGTCGATGCATATTTCCGTGTTATTAGGGGAAGCATCGTACGAGGCGGGCCGAGACAGATTCTACAACCGGCCAGAGAGGGCGATTCTTCGTCTAAAAATAAGTCGAAAAATGTGGAGCAAATTTTTTTCATCCCCTTGTTTTCGCGAACACCGTTTGAATCGTGTGTTCCCGTTATTCAATGTAGAAAATTGATCATTTTCGTATTGTTCGATTTTATGTTATTTCTTTTCTGTCTTAAGTTAAGTTGTTTTATAATCGAAAAGTTCTGGACGTAGAATTATTTAAAGGGTGTTTGTTTTTATTGCACTCCTCAAGTTATTAAGGGTAGAATTTAATTTGTAAAAATAGTTTCTGGCAATCAATGGAATATAACGTTTCTTCTTTCTTTGTTACTTTTATTTGCGCTTCGGTACGCGAAATTTTTAAATAGAAAGAATACGCGCGACTCGGTGTCGCCAAGCCAGCCATCGAAGATAAAAGGGATGCTTGGACACATACAGGGTGTTCGGCCACCCCTGGGAAAAATTTTAATAGGGGATTCTAGAGGCCAAAATAAGACGAAAATCAAGAATACCAATTTGTTGATGAAGGCTTCGTTAAACAGTTATTAACGTTTAAAGTTTCGACCGTAACGAATTTTTTTCTCGAAACTGAGTAGGATTTCGGGGGTATGTCTATTCACCAAAAATGATTGTAATTGACCCCCGCAACTAAAAATAATTTTTCCAGGACGATTCGAAAGTCTTTTTTTTCACCCAAAACTTTCAGCACTTACTCGAATTTTTTTCTGGAAAGTGGGTAGGATTTCGGGGGTATATATAATGACCAAAAATGATTGTAATTGACCCCCGCAACCGAAAATAATTTTTCCTCCATCAAGAAATTTCCTCCATTAAGCCTCCATCAAGAAATTGGTATTCTTGATTTTCGTCTTATTTTCGTCTCTAGAATCCCGTATTAAAGTTTTTCTCGGGGGTGGCCGAACACCCTGTATATTGACTCCGTTCGGTGGCTAAATATTTAGGGCAGAGTTTTCTGCGTGCGAACTCGAGTGGTTGCAATGCGGAGAATTTCGGAAAAATTGTTATCCACCCTCTTGGCGCCAAACTGGTTGACCATCAAATAAAATGCTCCTCTGCAAAGGTCTGAGTATATTCTGAGTAAAATATTTAACTTTACTCCTTCTATTTTTAAAATTTTTCTGACGCATGTGTTGTAAGACGAAAGAGCAATTAGAATTATTAAATTTGGAATTATATTCAGAGAAAATTCCCCCAATACCAGACGTATTGAATTCTTGCCAAATTAATTAGACAATTTTGGTTCGTTAGCGTGTTTCGTACCTTCGATCGATTCGACGCCATAATACGCGCGCTTTTGTTTTTATAATTTGCAAAATTAAGAAGTTCATTACGAACCATTTTCCGCGATGATCAACTCGGGTGGTATTAAACGGATCAATGGTCGAGTAGAGCGAAAACTTTTACGAGGGAGCGTTTGTTGTACGAAAGCAGAATAGTTTGTTTACTTTTAATAAACTGGTAATTTCACCTTTATTATTCTGGCAACCGATAAGTGCGATGATTTCCGATAATGGAAGTTTATTCTCTCCTTAATTGTGAATAGGTTTCCTTTAAATTTGAACAGAAATACGTAATTGCGTAGAGCTTGTAATTGTAGTTGCATAATTGACAGTTTCAGAAAGGCGTTTACAATATCCGTAGAGTACCAAGCGCTGTTTTAAATATTCAACGGAACTTTACATATTGATGAGTTTTCGCTTTACTTAAAATTCTGCTAGGGTAATATATTTGAAAGCATTACTTATTAAATATATTACGGGTAATTTCGATACTGAAAGTCGGTTTCGCTAGCTTGGAAATTTGTTCATTTGAATCTACAATATAAATTATTTACTATTTACATGTAAATATGTATTTGTATTTGGACGAATTACTGCAAATATATTACACTCTCGTTTGCTTCAGGACATTGCACATTTTTTATAATGTACATAAATGTAATTATTTCGAGAAGAAAGAAATTAAAGGAATGAATTTATTAACAGTGAAAAAACGTAAATCTTAATTTCTTATTAGAGAAAATTTACGTTCGTTTGAAGATTGTTCAGTTTCATGCTCCGATGTTGTAATTACTTTTGCCCTTATCAGCAGGATTCTCAGCGTAAGTAGTTGCACAATTTTCCCGGTAATAGGCCACAAGCTTAATACCGCAATATACGTGGTGCCTTTCGGGAGCGTTTAGAATATTTACTGCTCGTTAATGCAAAATGTTTGCTGTGCCTAAGCGAAAGAAGTGCATCAAACGGTTTACAACACGTGTGAATAGTAAAACAAAAATCTGGTTAGCTTAAATTAAATAAAACACACGAACGAATTGTTTATGATAGGTTTAATTAAGGAGTGGTCGTTTCCTTTTTACAATAAAAATATTAAACAAGTTTGCGAGTCCACAGAATACAACGCAATTTGGGTTTTTATAAATTGGAAATTATAAAGGTTTGGTACTCATTTTAAATATCTTCAAATAATAATATCCTCGGTATTATTTATTCAGTCGCTATAAGAAAAATATTTTTTACTTTGTAAAAACGTGTCTAACGAATGGTAAAAACCTCGGGGGGATCGATCTTGCCATTTATTTAGAATAAATTTCCCAATGCTTACGTTTCAGTCGAAAAAAAAACGACCATTTCCTTAAAAATGCAAAGTGCGGTTGAAGCGATTTCTAATTTTCGAATCGTATGCTTTCCACGGTAAAGCTGCGTCGTCAGATGGCGAATCGTGAATTTGCGTGTTTTACACGGTGAATTCTTAATATTCGAGGGTCTTATCTGGCACGAAACACAGGGGCTGCGATATCGATTTGTCTTAGTTTATGAGTTCAACGACCGATATTAACGAAAGCGAAAAAGAGCTTGAAAAATTTCCTTTCATGTGTAATTTATCGTAGCAGTAAAGGAGCTCCGTATTTTCATACTGTTCGCATTATTGATGACTATACTCGAGGACAAAGATTTATCGATTATACGAGCTTCGAATGCGATTCTTCATCGCTTTGCATGAAATCGTAAGTTTCGAGTACGTGATATTGTATTTCACGATAACACGAGAACATAATACAAAATATACAAGGTGTTCGGCCACATCTGAGAAAAATTTTAATAGAGGATTCTAGAGGCCAAAATAAGACGACAATCAAGAATACCAATTTGTTGATGCAGGCTTCGTTAAAAAGTTATTAACAATTAAATTCAAAAATTTCAATTCGTTCTGGAAAAATTATTTTCGGTTGTGGGGGTCAATTATTAAAAATTCTCGTTTTGGAAGTTTTGAAAATAGAAATCGTAGGAAAAGTGGTATTTTTAAATGATTCGTAGGTGGAAATTGTTACGAAGCGTAAGGAAAGCGCGTATCATCCGATACCGGGGTCTGAATAAATTAGAATCTCATTCTGGGACATCAAACTGTTTGGCTTTATCGAGGGAGGGAGCTGACGCCGTTTTATTGGTTCTCGTGGGATTTTGGGAACCCTTACGATAAAAAGGGATAAGACATCATATCTGTGATCTCGGGAATTCGTTCGATTCACTTTGGCGGAACGTATCGTATAATCGCGTGTCGCCATTCCGAGCACGAAACGTAACGGAAGCTAAATTGTAATTAGAACGGTTCGTATTAACATTCGGATACCACAGTACTTCGTGTATTATTGCTACGTAGATAAACTTAATATGAGTTTGGCAAATTAGTTCTTTTCTGACGAGTGAAAGCACTTACACTAAAGTAGAAACATAAAATTTATCTAGTTAATTCGTATAGTTTTTTACGTAATGATTAATGGCACGAAACGTGCATAAATTGTTGGAAAAAATATTAATGTTTTCCAAGCACTTCGTTTTCAAAGAACAAATATGGTGTTAGAATATCATATTTGCAGACAAAAGTAAATTAAATGTTATTTGATTTGATAGACAAAAAGTGGTGTGCTTCAACAACAGAAGCGGGTTGATTTTTATGAATGTGAAAACATTTTAAAATTCTACCAGAATAACGATTCAAGACAAAATCACGTATTGTCCAGGAATATTTATTATATAATTGTTGAGTAGTATTACACCATTCTTTGTAATCACGGGATTTTAATTATTCAGAGGATATATTGCATTTACTGGATCGCAATATTCAGGAGATATTCATTTACAGCACGTCGTTATAAAGGATATCTAACAAGAGACTGATACTATCGTAATAAATAAATTATTATATTCTTCTACGTATTCGAATATTTTTGTAATATTGAATTTATTTACTTTACTATTCCAAAGTAAATTCTTATATTAAAATATAATAAAAGCGATAACGTATAAAGTATCAGCAACAAATAATTAGTAAATGCATTGTGATAATTGCTGTAGTTTGTT
The DNA here is from genome assembly GCF_051014445.1 of Colletes latitarsis. Lineage (NCBI taxonomy): Eukaryota > Metazoa > Arthropoda > Insecta > Hymenoptera > Colletidae > Colletes > Colletes latitarsis. The sequence goes on from NC_135134.1 coordinate 49,741,268, forward strand.
GTTTCTTAGAATATATATGTCGCATCAATAAAGCCATATGTTCACTTAAGGGTGATTCCGAAAAAAAACTGTGATGTACGATAATCGCAAATATAGTTATCTTATCTTCCTCGTATGTCGTGTCTGGGACATTTAGAACGCCATTGAGTCAGATTTATAGACATTGATTGTTCCTCCCGCGTTCTAAACGATTAGTGGAGCTCCTTTGGAAAGGAACATCGTTCTGCACGTGAATTCTATTGAAAATTTTCTTTCAATTCTATTTCGTACACGACTGTGGAATTTTTTACAACGTACGCACTAGAAAATATCACTGTTTGAATACCATAATAATAAATTAAATCGACACGATAAAATAATAAAGATCGCAATGTTCAAAGATACATAGACACATTTCCCACAATTTACAATACAATTCGATATCGAATATTGTCATTCGAGAGAAACAATTGTACAATACGAAATCGTTACGTAATAATTCGATATTTTTCCTCCGCACAAAGGTCACAACTATCGATTTCTCGGTGCACGTTATTATTTAGCGTTAACGGCGACGCTAATCTCAATGACATTTCGGATACACGATGCCCAGTGATGTATTTGGTTCAATATTCGGCGTAGAATAATCCCGTACGGGCGATTAATTTCGCGATGCAGCTTAAAGTAGAACGGCCGAATTGTATTATTGATTCTGCGTAATGACTACACTCATTAATGTCTGCCGGTAGTTTTATTGATGATGAATCGCCCGTTGAAATCACGAGTAAGATCGTCAGCGGAGCACGTAACTTCGCAACTGAAGTAATTAATTCGTTCCGTAGGGTACGAAGGCTCCTTTGATTTATCTCATTAGCGATTCCGTAATTACGATGAATCTTGGGCGCTGCACCTGTGTCTCGCTACGAAAGAGAATTCAAAGGTCAATCGCGCTCGCGTAAAACTTGTCAGCCTCGTCGAAAATATGTTCACTCTTTCGCGTTTGTTATAGTTTCGCACAATACCAATCCCGACTTCATTCTTACATAATTTTTACACTTAACTTTGGTCTTCTTTATTCCATATCTTTTTATTAGTTTCTGATACCGTGTTGCTATTTATTCTGATTCTCGAACATTAAGAAAAATTAAGTTTGTCGAATTAAAATTGTACAGCGATAGTGATCCCAACAAGAATACATCCACTGTAATTTTTAACGTCCCTGGAAAGTCCCGAGTTTCCTCTGGATTGGTTCTTTTGAAAATCAATGGCTTATCTAGCCAGACCGCAGCCTTTATCTTCTTTCGATATCGCCTCATTAAACTTTCCGTTCGAATCATTTTACTCTTTTTTTTTTTTTTTCGTCCATGTAACGGTACACGAACGTTCGTAACGAACACAGGCACTGTGCAGCGATCCTGCAGAATCGTCTGTACGCCAGGCACATGCGAACCAGCCGTAATCCTCGGCGTCATGCGACTACGGGAAGACGCCGTTTCATAAGGAAACAACGACAAAGCGCTGGTACGCTCGCGGACTTACGTATCGCTGGAATCTAATAAGGGAAGTTCGCGAGGGGATTCACTCGTTTTTGCATCGTCCTCCGACCTCGCGTTCCATCCATTTTTTTTTTTTTTTAGCATTTAGTTCTTTGTAATGAACACGACCAACACGCGATTCCCGAGACGCCCGGACGTTTCGCGTCTTCTTCGCGCCATCGCTATTGCGCTTATCAGCCGGAGGTACGCGAATAACATTTCTATTGAAATAGAAACCAGATAGGGAAAATATGGAATGTCGCGACGAAAGTCGTTCGTTCTCCTTTTATTGTCATCCGTATGAAAAATGTTGGTTCGTGCAATCGAAGTGGAATTCTTTTGCCAACGGAATTTCCTCGACGCGCGTTCCCACCGTTCAGCTTCGCGAAGAAATTTTTAAAAACTTTTTCCATGTTTCGAGTAAGCATTCGTGTATTCTCGACCAGTCACAGGCCTGGGCGTTTTAATATTCGACCATTCTTGTTTGCTTGTTCTACGGTCCGATACGATATTCTCGTACTTTTTAATTTATAGACTAGAATTTAATTCACTAATTTTCTGATATTTCAAAAAGTTTCAAATTAAATTTGTAAATTAAGTTTGCTAGATGCTCGTACGAGTAAATCGCGACTTTGGGAAACATCGTTCGATGGGATCGATCCTGCACAGACAGTGTTACATATTATATGTCGCGATAAAAGATTTAAGGGAAATATATAAAATATATTTATATACCTACAATTACGCGATAAGATCGATAAGATATCGGTGACGTGCATATTCCGCCCTCATTAATGACACATGAAAACGAGCAAAGAGTAACTGCCTTCGTTAAAAAATATGCATTCCTTTTATGTCCGTGTTTTGGACGTCATTTAATCAACCTGACAAAGATTAATCGAAGATTTCTGAAGAATTATTATTTCTCATAACAATATCTCCCTTATTAGAATATCTCTGTACATATTTCGATTTTGCTGATTACTTATTATTCTCCACTGTCTGAAATGACTACAGTTTATATTATTAGAGACTTGACGAATCGCAAATATGTTCTATATAGCATCTATTAAAGGTCACTCGATACGGAACGATAAAACCACTAGCGAGACATATCAGTGCGTCATTTGACCCTTGAAGAAGCTAGATGCTTGCAGAACGTCGGAACACTTTCCTGAAAGGACACTTCTTACACCCGGAAGCCTCAACCAGTATTAACTGTCAGAATCCGGGTCGTAAAAGCTTCTTCTATAGTCGTATGTTAACAAAAATCGCAGTTATATAAGCCACCGCTCTATTTTTATTTACATTCCAAAGCGTACTGTGGTTAAATTATATTTTTATTTAGAATACGATAGCTATCTTCGTACGAGGGTAGCCGTGCCAGGAATTCGAAACACTTTTTCGTCCAAATAAAACGAGAAATACCCCAAAATGCTCGAGACTGCTTCCTCCAGGGGACAATCCTCTCCTTCGCGACGATTCTTGAGAGGGGTAGATCCTCGACGAAGACGCTTTAACATTTTATACTCGGTGAGATGATGGTCGAGGTCGATTTCGATTTCGAGGGAGACGCACGCCGACCATCAGAGGATCCACGATGGCTTGATAAGGTCTGATAACTTATCGGATTTACGCGGCACGTAAATATTGTCTCTAATACAGCTGGGTTATAAATAACGGCACTAACATGCAGGGTGACTGGTAACTAAGTCAGATAATAAATTTTTGTACGGTTTGATGACCTGAGCTATTCTATATTTTTCTTTAATAAAACTATCTGCTTGTTGTAGACCATAACGTATGTGGAATTTTTAGAGATATTTCATTTTTCCTAGAATGTTACGAGCACTCAAATATTTCTCCATTTGTATTGTAAACATTCCCTCGCACGGTACTAGATATTTTTCATCGTAATGTTTTGCATTCAAACTTGAGCAATTCATCGTAATTCTTTCTCTTCTCCGTGATGTAACTTTCTTCGCAGGGAAAAGTCGTACGGTTTCAAATCAGACGAACGAGGCAACGAACACGAGACACGAGACACGAGACACGAATCATATTTTTTCCATACAATTCTGATAATCTCGTCATTTTTCGACCTTTATGGAGTCGATGTTTCCACCTCGTCGAAGCAAATTCCAAAAAATGCCAATATCGTCTTTCGACTTGTTAAAGGGGAACCGGTACGAGTTGATAAAAAACTGTATAAAGATTCTAACTTCTCATCGCGTGTTTCCTCGCTCGTAGGGCAGATGAAATTCCTTTGATCCATCACAGGCATACAACCCCTTGAAATTTATGTGTTTTAAGTCTTTGATGATGTGTCGTACCTGGAGAGATTATGCATATACGGTTACAGCACGATCTCCATCGCATTTTGAGCTCGTGGACCCTTGTTCCGTGTTCTACGGAATAACGTTCTTAAATGGTAGTCAAATCTACGTTTTTACTGTTTATATTAGATCGTTCGACGAGGATAAAATTTGTAATTTAATAAAAAACAGACTTTGTACTAACATCAACGATTCATAGAAGTTTGAAACAAATGGATATTGCGTCAAAGGTCAAAGTTTAGTACTCACGCTAGTAACTGTGCATCGTGCGTGTTTGTAGTTTACTAATAAATAAATAACAGTCAGGTTTCCGTGACGTTTCGCGGCTTCGTCGTCGGTTCGGCTGCAGGTCGCGTTTTCATAGCATTGAAACGCGCGCCGCCGGGGGTAGAAAAAGTATAGGGTGGAAAGTATCCCATTAGCGTATGCAGGGTCCCACACACGGTGGCGACGTTGCACGTACGCGGTGGCTGTGGAACAAATACAATGCGGTACACGGTGTGCGACACAATGACGACGAGAACGCCGACAAGAACTTCTCGACTGGTATTCATACGTAGACGCCTATTGTCTCGAGTTGTTCGAAGGTAAAAGACACCACGCGTAACTTCGTGCACGGAGATATACCCTTGGCGCGTTTTCCATGGAATTTGTCGCTCCTCGACCATCATTTGCCCCTCCGCTCCGTGTGCGCTTGTCGCAACCCTCCCTCTCTCGCGGCCGCGCTTTTTAGTTTATGGACGTTTTCGCTTTGTCCGCATTACTCGAAGACGGCTTCCTCGCGCGGATGCTGGGCCGAGGCTTCTTTGACGCGGCCGGGAAACGTTTTTACAACTCTCGTGCTCGAGGCGCGGAAGAGGCTTAAAAACCGAGCCTGGACGTGTATGCTTTTCTTGAGTTGCTTTCTTCTTGGGCGCAAGAGCGCGCGTACACTCAATTTTCTCTTTGGAGGATCCCTTCTAAATCGGTTCTCGACACCGTCGTTTCCCACGGATTTACTCTCTCGATACGATCTCGGAAAGCGATTGTGTGGAAAATTACAATTAGCGTTGCCGTAGGTTTCTTTTCTGTTTTCCGTTTTTGTCCCAAAAGACGCGTGTAACAGTTTTGAAATGATATTTTTAGCGTTTGAAATGACTCGTGTAGCGACGCAGGTTCCATAATGTTTGATACGTACGGATTTTCCGCTGTTTTGCGCGGAGCGCTATGAAAGTTTGATTACAGAAACTCTCGACGGTCTCGTTGCACAGACTAGTGCAAGAATATTATGATAAACGTGATGTATGAGACGTGATGGAATGCTGTTCATTTGCATATCCTGTAGCATCGAAGGACGCACCGTTAGGTTACGATACCACGCGTGTAAATCAAGAAAAAACGTATAACAAAAGTGCAACCGTGGACGAACGTAACACCCGTTTTAAAGCATTTAAAAATTACTGACGAACGACGCGAAGGATATTATATTTATTAACGAAGCAGGTGCAGATCGTGTTTCGCTATCTTTTGTCTAATATTGCAATGCAGAATATAACAATAAAGTTTCACTAATTACGCTAGGTTTAATGACGTTCAAGTTCGTTAAGATATTGCGTAGCGTGGTTTCTAAAGATAATCATAGAATTTGGAAGCATATAACACCGATGAAAAATGTCTAATTAACCTGCAGGTACAACTTTAACTTAAATCATTAAAGCTGCTTTAGTTTCCTGCGACTTGCTCGAAATTTAACTGGACATTTATGTTTAGTTTTGAAAGTACCACGCGTCTGTACCAAATCACCCTTTATGTATCGTATCGCCTTTTTAAATATGTCACGGTTCTGATCCGTTTAATAATTTTAGACTCGATTTAGCAGCAGGGAAATTTTTTACCCGGTTTTCCCCGTTGCATATTGGGTTTCAATCGTATCTGGCCGCACGCCAACTTCTATAGATATCAAACGGCATCATGTACGCGAACCCAGGTAATTTTAAGTGGCTGAAAGTAATTAATTCGCAAAAGAAAAGGTAATTAAGTGATATGCACCTGTTGGTAGTATCCATGGTTCGCTTGTTGCGAGCCTCGAACACATATTCGTGCCAGCTACGTCGAAACGTATGCCCGTTTTAAATTATTATTCCCCCATCGCGGTTACCGATATCGTTTCACGAAAACTTCCAACGCTGTGTACGTGCCATTTTTGTGCCCCAATACAAACAACGACGTAGCTCCAGGATAAATGTTACGATCCTAGTTTTATCGATATGTGGTGGCTTTTATTTCGCCGCTCTCGATACGAATTGAAACGCGTACGTTGAATTATTGATAAACAAATAAGCGGGGGATTCCCGTTGTACGAAAAGAGAAGAAAAACAAATTATATCCCTGACTGCTCGGGTATTATTTTTTTTTTTTTATGGAATAATACAATTTTATAGTATCGTACGCGTTGAAAGCCCACCCGAAAAAAATCAATGCGAACCGAATGAAACTTGAACGAGCCGTTGTATTTTATGCACTCGTGGAATTACAGTTTCCAGGAATCGTAATGCCGTTTCATGTTCCCTTGGCCTATTGCATAATCGGGGGAGTACGTTACGTGCAGTTTAGAAGAGCAATTGCGTTAACGTTGAAAAATTAGTAGCGGGATACCCATTCGTGTTCCGAAACGCGCAACTTCGCGTAATGAAATCGCGTTCGAATGCGTTTATATTCACTTTGATCGTTCGATCCGCGATCCAGTCAACTAAACTGACCTGGGTCGGACTCGACCAGGAACTAGGACCAATCAGATTTCACAGAATCTAACATTGGACTAATTTAGGTATAGACTCGATAGGAACTATGGCTCTTTTGGGGAGATCGGACCCGGAATGCGTTAGCAAAGTACTTTTTCGAATGACGGAATAAATACTCTCGATTATCGTCGTACGGTAGTTGGGATTACACGCTCGCCTATACGAATGAATGCTGGCTGCATGTGTACTACGGGCAACTTTGGTGAAGCCATTCTTGTGTATCGCATTTAACCTTAGGCCAGTTACTCGCTCGCATAGATTCCTGCGCGTTGTCTGGCATTTATTAGTACAGGTCATTGCTTTAAGTCTCTCCTGGTTCGTTAGAACATTGCTTGCTCGTCTACGAGTAGACACAGCTACGGGGAAGCACGAACCGCGTTGGCGCGAGAGGTTATTCGTACGGGTCGCTTCGTAACCTTTCCGTTAGATGCGTAGTAAAAAAAGATCATTGTCGGTGCCCACGCAGATCCGTACGCTCGAGTTTCCCTATAAATTAGAAAATTTCCAACGATAAGGTGTTTATCAAAATACCGGAGGACGGCGAAAACAAGTTATTGATAGAGTTTTAGGTAATAGTCGGTGTTGCATCGAAGGAGGGGAAAGTTGTTTGGTTTCTTTTAGAAATCAGCCACAGTAATAATTTATGAGGAAATATCCCATGGTCGGGTCCAAGCGTAGAGCTGTCCAAAGATCCCAGGTTACGATGCATCGCAGGTAATAAACGATTATACCCGAGACGTGAGTTTGATTTGCAACACAACAGTTATTTCCAGTCGCGGAAGCTTCTGAACGTCTCTCGATGAATGCAGCATCCAGTTATGTATTTTCATTATTTCGGTAATGTTTGCCAACTGATATACGACTACGGTAAAATGATTAATATTGATTCGCAGAGTTGTTTCTCACACAGGCGGTTGATTATTCCGAATAGTCCCTTTCAAAATTTCAGAGCTCACAATTTCGTTAAGTGCTCCACTTGATTCAATTTTCAGCGATATTATCGTCCTTCTTGAATTATTCAATTTGAATATCTAAAGAGAAACCGCTCGAGCCGTCTCGTTTATTCGTGACGCGAAATAAGAATTATTAATCAGCAAACTGTAGGATTTTTTCGAAAGCTACATCGTACTTCTTGTCAGGAATAACTTCTTTCTTTTTATAGTGTATAATCACTGACAATTAAATATGATTTATAATTCTTGTAATGTTTAATATAAGCTCATAATTAAAATCTAGTTGTCTTATTGCACGTTCGTCGGTATTGGTCAATCAGAAAATGGCGACAATATTCACGTATCACCCTGTCGTTATACCTTCGTTGGATATAGTAATTCACGCATACTTGGACTGTTTGACCTAGAGGCCTCTTTGAATCTTATTAAGTCTAATCGGAACGTCTACAGTTCGATAAAACGTGTTGAAACAGCAGCGTTTGTAATGTCGGGGTAGCCACGTTGTATTATACTACATCTTTGCGTCAAGTCCCGTGTCGTGGGCCGTCAGGAAGCAAACTCAAATTAACTTTTTTTTTTTTCTCGAAAGCAGTTTATTACCCGTGCACGACATAATATTTGACCCAGTGGAATATTGACTTTGTTCCTAGTAGAATATCGCGGCACTCATCGTGGAATATTTGCATAATAACCAACGAGAATCGCATTTTATATTTATATTATCGTATTTGAAAGTTGTATCGTTTCGAAAGTAATGCCGGTGCAAATGGGAGACTTTTAATGGCAAGAATATCGGAGTTCGAAGTCTATCTTCGTTTATCGTTCTTCGCGTTCGGTTTTTCGTGTCGCTTGTAGTTTGTTTTCAACAGGTAGGGAGAGTGGTCCAAGAATTTACCATAAGTCTGCGCCGAGCGTGCGAAATATGAGGTTGGTCGTCTGGAGAATATGAAAGTCAAAATACTCGTTCAGCAGGTATAAAGTAAAGAAAACATTTTTATTGAGAACGCGTTTCTTTATCTGTTTGAAGAAAATGGAACATCTTTTTCCAAGAGTGGTATAAATTCCCTTCTTTCGAAATATTGATAGAAGAACATATATATATTCATACACTTGTATTTTAGCCACATTTAAAATTGTTACGTACTATTTCGAGAGCGTACGATTAATGACTTTTCGAACTCCTTCAGCATTTCGAAATCGTGTCTGAAAGTTTGCGTCAGATAGAAAGGAACAAATGAAAGCCTGATTGTACTAAGTCTGATAACAGTTGGTGCGATTAAACTTTCCATTCTAACTCTGTTAACGTTTCGCGAGTCGTCAATGCAACATGGAGTTTGGCATCATCGCGCGGCAAGATTATCTTATTTCGATTCGTAGCAAATTTCGACTCCACGAATGTTTTATTTAATTATCGAAGTTGTTGGTTGTATAGAGTTGCCCTGAATTTAACCACTCGCAGCATAGAGCACAATGAATTTCGCATCGAATAAATAGCAACACGTGACTACGAACGTTTCGCTTTGGCTGTTTCGGAGTGTGCTTTCGCTCCGACATACTTTAAGGAAGCGATTATTCGAATAGAAATGCTTTAATACGCTTCTTTTATGGAGGTCAACTAGCATTGTACGGAAACCGACATAAAAGAACGAAAATGCATTGCAATAATGCCTACCTCGTAAAGATCATTGCATAATTGTTATGTGTGTTTTTGTAGTAAACACGTATTGTGTTTACTTTGTTTGAATCTATATTTATTAAGACCGTTTTGCTTATTTTTACGTGTATTATGTACCCCTAAACTTTCCGAAACACCCATAAACGTACAACTTATCCAGAACGCGTAAATTTGCTCGTCCCCGCGGTGACACAGTTTTCGAATTCCTTTAATAACATCGGGTCAGCTCGGACCTTCGAGCAACAGCTTCCGGTTCCAAGGAATTGGATCGAAGGTGACGGCAACAACAGTTATTGTATCCCGAGTAAATTGTTTTCGAATATCTGGTAGAACGAGTAATTCCGCGCACGCTCGTTAAGGCACAGGCAATTAATTACCTTACCCCGAACCTTACGGTGAGCGCGTAATAATGATAATTTTCACATCGTTGGATCTATTGGTTCGTTAGCGGGGGACTCGATTTTCTATCGATACGAGTGCACTCGGTCAAGTGCATTTTATATGTCGTTACCGATGCTTTCCCCCCCTCCCTTCCCGGAAGAAATTGAATTCCCTTCTCGCGTTCGAACAGTTTGATCGCCGTGTGTGCGTGCGTTTGTGGGATGTAGGACTATCTGTCTACGCGTTCAGCAAATGCATATATGGAAGCCGTTTCAAGGCAGAGGCTCATTGTCGGTGAAGTGTCACACGTGAATTGCGGCGAATTGATTTATTCAGATAGTGGATGTTCAATAGAAAATCATGGAACGTCGGGAATCGAATTCACGAGGACCGGCTTCAATTTCCGCGTATATGTCTTCGGCGTCGAGATGCATTTAAAAGTGGCAGCTATTTAAAAAAAAAAAAAAAACCGTCTATGGACACTAAAAATCTTACTCGAACCGATCGATTCTACCGATCGTCAAATTCAACCGGGCGTGGCTCTGGGAATATAAAAATTCGTTAAACAATAAATTCTACCATGTGGTCCTGCTAAAGGTTTCTGTTTTTAGATTAAACGTTATACAACGGTAATGTGGATAATAAAAGATCGAAGCGCGTCGCGTTAATATTTATGTAAACGCAATTACCGATTCTCTGTCTCCGTTGGATCTCGGCTCGAAATGAAATTATCCATCGGTTTGCGTTAAGACAAACAAGTGGAATAACCCACTTTCGTTGTAATTATTCCGAAAGTCCGTCCGCGTATGTACGTATGCTTTTAATCGAGCCGTTTCGATTTAATTCCATTCGGGGACGTGCTCGGTTACGCAGGTTCATTCGGAGTTGATTTAGCGAAATAAAGCGGTCCGCGAACTGTTAATATTGTACGTTGCCCGGGCGTCCCGTAAGCAAACCGGCGAAATGAATCCGCGGATCACTGATTCGCTCGTCTGGGATCTCTCTGTTTCAGTGAAGAAGGCGCGGTTCGTCTGCGAGGAAGGTTTGTATGCGAAAGGACAGGACGAAGAGGACGGGATCGATCGGGGATCCGGAAACGTGGAACGAACGAAGCTGCGTCTGGCTGTTCCTGGCTGGTTCTCAAAGCTTGCACGACCGGGGCGCAAAACTCGCGTGCAAACTGCGAACGGGATCCGTCGTCGTTCGATTGTTCCCCAAAATTGGAATCGAACCCGATACTTTCATAAAACCGGGGGACCCTTACTCACGCTCCAGTTCTGAAGTCCGCGCAAAATTTGTTGCACTCCGATTGGAACGGTTCCAAGTTAAAGGCTACCTGACTTCTCAACCGGAATATCGCGATGTTCTGTTCATGCCGAAATAATTTTTCCGCGGCGGTGGGAAAGATCGTCGCGACAACGTGAAACGTTACCTCCCTCACCGACGTTTCTCTCGAAACACGCAAATTACGCTGCTTCGGGTCACTTCGACACTCGTTAAATATAGTTTATTTCGTTAATATCTTGACTCGAATCCTTTGGAATTATAAAAGATAAGAAACTTTTCGCGAGTTCCGTTTTCGTTTTACTTTTTTTTTTGCACTGTCGTTTAGAAACGATTAGTGCCGCTAACAAGGACGATTTTCCCTTCTCGCATAATGCTATTTTAAGGGAAAGAATTTGAATATTCAAGTCGTTGGCAACGACGATGTGTATCTCGAGCGTTCGTTGCATGCGTCTCACGCGATTCGTCGAAAGTGTTCAAGTTTGTTCGGCTCCGAACGCGCGTCTATTTATTATTCAAAGTTTAAATTGTCCTATTTATCATTCAACGATTTCTCACTTTCGTGCGATGCGCTATCTCGTTCGAGCGGTTTACATCGGCCGGAAACATTCCTCTTTTCTTTTTCTTTTCTGTTTTTTTTTTTATCTCAACGCGAAACAATCCGCCTGGCACGGGACGAAAATCAACCGTTCGCTATTCGCGTAGAGTCGCGGTTTCTAGCGTTGCATTATTTACCGCGATATAAATTCCACGTGACAAGAGCGGCCTTTTATATAAAATGTTTAACGTTTAAACTTTCCAGATCGCGGTAATTTCCCGTTACGTTTCTCGACGGTTCGCCTGGCGTTGTTTCACGGCATCCCGCCGTGACGGACAAAAGCCTTGAGACTTTCAGTGACTTTGCATTCATATTCCGCGTCTTTTTGTGTACCGCAAACGACGAGCCGGCACGTGTGCCGTCGTTGCTGGCTACAGCCACGAGAATCATTATTTTCCGCGAACGTCACGCGCGGAAGATCGACTACGGGATTCAACGTTTATATAGCTCGCGTTCTCTCATTGTACACGCGTCACGGTTTAAAAAGACGCAAATTTCCGTCGCATGTCGGGAATCGTGACGGCAGGCTACGTTGGATTAATGTTTCATCTCGAGACGTCACTGGTATCAGCTCGTATCATAAGTCTTTGCGTGTCTAAGTTTAAGCAAATTGAATCTCGAGAATAATGGATATTCAGACGTTGCTGCCTGATACCGTTACAGGGTTTAAGAAACACGTGTAATTTACATTTTATAAACTGGGATGTTTCGCGCGTTAACAATCCCAAATTACGCGCGTTGCAAAAATATTTTGTCCTGGCTAGGCAGAGGTTTTCAAAAGATTGACTTTGACCATTTTTTACTCTTTCGTCGTAACCTACTCAACGTGAGGAGCAAAAGTTTCGATAGAATAACTCTCAGGAAAGTTGTTCCAGTCGCTAATAATTCTTTAATCATCCTACATTTTGCACGATGTTCCTCCTATAATAAAATTAAAAGAGATAGGAAACTGTTTAGCGAGAATCGATTCCAAGACCTGTGATTTGCAAGTCTTGCAATTATCTGACTTGGTTGTTGCAACTTCCGTAACGTGTACTTATACTTATAGTACGCGAAGAGCTATGTAACTTTAATTGTTTATATGTTTAAAACTACCAACTATGCTTGATATTGCAAACATATTATGAGAGAAGTTGAGGTTCTTTCCCTTGGACAAAAGCGTGTTCGAATCATACCGTTTGGCATTAAACAGAGTTTTCGAAATTAATCGCGAATATTTCTCGAAGTGTAATGACTATAGTTTGAATTGATAAATTGAACCTAAGTGCTCCGGTGATTCTGTTTGATCTACAACGTGCCCAAACGCCCCTATAAAGTTCGTTGCCACTTTATCGTCCCCCTGGAAGACTTCAGCGCTTCCCAGGTGGGCGCTGACGCCCACATCGGGCGACGCTGGTTTATATTGATTCCTAAGCGCCCTGAAATGTCAGTACTTGCACATTTCCAAGTCATATTTGTCGACTCCCACACACTGTGAAATGTTTGTACTAAGACCCACTAATTCGGATTTAACGCGTTTATTTTGATACCCCCGCAGATCTGAAAACCACCTAGTAGTTGTTATATGCTTCGAAACGTTCCGATCGTCACGAATATTTCAATTGCTGACGCGTTGCGACATTTCACAAATTTATAACCTATGATATAAAAATTTTAATAGATTGTAGAGGTCAAAATAAGACGAAAATCGAGGATACTAATTTGTTGATTGAGGCTTTCTTAAAAAGTTATAGAGATATTTCCAGCCACACGGTATATTTACGGTAAAGAATTTTTTTCTCGAAAGTACGTAGGATTTCGGAGGTATATGTATCCACCAAAAATGATTGTAATTGACCCTTGCAACCGAAAATAATTTTTTTAGAATGATTTGAGAATTTTTTTCTTCGCCGAAAAATTTCAGGCAAACATGTCAGCGTATGGTCAGACATTACATTTTCGGTAAGGAATTTTTTTCTCGGAAGTGCGTAGGATTTCGGTGGTATGTCTATTCACCAAAAATGATTGTAATTGACCCTCGCAACCGAAAATAATTTTGTTAGAACGATTTGAAATTTTTTAATAACTTTTTAACGAAGCCTCAATCAACAAATTGATATTCTTGATTTTCGTTTTATTTTAGCCTCTAGAATCTCCCATTAAAATTTTTCCCAGGAATGGCTCTACACCCTGTATAGATCCAGAGATCATAATTATACTCGCTGAATTTTCTGAGGTTTTGTCCGGTCTGATCGATTCAACATTGTTAATATTGGGTTCCATGAAATCGGAGCGGTATCAAGTTCCACGAACGTAAGCTTGTCTTTTCTGAAATCATAGAAAATACCATGGGCTTCTCTAATGTAACGGTTTTTAATTTCAATCGCGTTAGTTGCATTTCGCGTCGTTTATCGCGACAGATTGGCCGCTATGAGGCTTTAGCACGTTCAACGTTTGTATTGCGTTGTTCGTTCCAGTAGTGTGGATGGATTAAAAAGATATTAAAATATACGCGTATTTGAACGACGAATTTTAAGTACGTTTTTCACGTTTACTAGACCGAATTACCGGAGTTTACGGACGCATAAATGAGAAACTGTTCGGGAAATCGCGAGGACAGGCAATACGTCACGCGAGTCAAGCTGAAGCGTTCTTTATACGCAACAACGCGAAACTGCAGCATGATTTCAGAGGAAACAAGGCTGTAACGAGTATTTCAATTGTTCGAACAAACGACAGCGTTTCGTAATCGTCATTAACTTGTCCGAGGGACGTTACATTAACTGCAATTAAATATTCATCGATAATGGAAATTGTTCCGCTCCTTCGAACGGTTGGAAAATTTTCCAGGATCAGAATTGGATTTTCCCAAGTGCTTAAAATTCACATTGGAATAATTCTTACCTTCGACGTATTGCAATTCTCTCAATTACCTTCATTTCGTTCTAATGATCTCTTTTATCGCAAAATCTTCCATTCTCTTCGATTCGAGTTACTTTTTCTACGTCGAATTCGCGAATCATTTCCGGCATTCCTGATTTCTGAAACATACAGAGTCTCGTTCGTAGATCTTTTTCGCGTGTGATCGATAGTTTGCGGACGGAATAATGGTACACTCGTGCATGGACAACGCAGGCGAAGGCTCACAGAATTTTACGGTTCGTCTGCTTTCTAGACGCTTTCTAGACGCACAGATGGGTCGAAAGACTGTCCGTATCCTTCGTAAATTGAGAAACGATGGCTGGTTCCTCGAGGAAGGTTTATATGTGTGTATACCTGCCTCTTATCGATTCGACGACGTCGGCTTATAAATGTTTTCCGACGACATAAGTTGTTAGACGGGTTAAGCTTTGAGAGGTTATCGGACAATATTCCTCCAGACGCTAGTAGTTCATTTCTGTGTAATTATATGCAGAAGAACGCTTCAAAGTGCACGAAGTTTCCATAAATAACATTTAATTGTCCGTGGAGTAACGCAGTGCTATACAGACGTCGTTTTATTTCATTTTTATAACGAACATAAACGTTTCGTTGGCGGGGTAATATTTTATTATTAACTGTAGTTTGCTTAACCTTGCCTGGGTATTACGTTCTTCTGTTTATCCGCTTGATCTTATAACCTATGCATATTTTTCCTTATATAGGGTGTTCGGTCACCTCTGAGAAAAATTTTAATGAGGGATTCTAGAGGCCAAAATAAGACGAAAATCAAGAATACCAATTTGTTGATGGTGGCTTCGTTAAACAGTTATTAATGATTAAAGTTTCGACCGTACTGAATTTTTTTCTCGAAACTGAGTAGAATTTCGGGGGTATGTGTATTCACCAAAAATGATTGTAGTTGACCCCCACAGCCGAAAATAATTTTTTCAGAACGATTTGAAATTTTTTAATTTAATTTTTTAATAACTTACTAACTCACTAACGAAGCCTCAGTCAAGAAATTGATATTCTTGATTTTCGTCTTATTTTGGGCCCCGGAATCTCCCATTAAAATTTTTCCCAGGGGTGGCCGAACACCCTGCATGCTTGGTTTTTCCAATTTATAGAATGAGGAAATAATTTCTATCGAATTAGTATCTGGAATCAGAATATTTCTATTTTATGATTATTTGGGATCCGTATTTTTGACGTGTAAACTGGAGTTCAACATATTTTTTAATTAAAACTGTAAATACCAGGATACAAGGGAAATGTTCAAATGGTTATTCTCTTGTTTTCGTGTACACGAAGTATTAATCAATATTTCAATATTTATAAAGTGTTTATTGTAGCAAATGCAGTAATTAACTTTCATAAAAATGATGTGAAATATTTTACAATTAAATATTTTACAATTAAATTTTATTAAATAATAAAAAGTAAAAGTGGAAAAAGCGATTCAAAAATCATAATAAAACAAAAAAAAAATATACAAATATAATTCATCAGTCGTGAGAAACCAGTTACGCGATTGTTCAACATTGAAGTCGATTTCCTCGTTTTTGACAATCGTGGTCCTGTGACCTTTCGTTATTTTAATCTCGCTTCGCGTAGTACGTTGAATAATGTTATAAACTTTATTTGGAATTTATCCGCGCCGAGGGGGGTTGAAAAGTCAGTGAATTAAACGTTTCGTTCCGCTAACAAAGACTAACGTTTCACGTTGCCATTAACGCGTAATTATTTGAAAATCGTTTCCGCGTAGGGTAATTTATTAATGGAATAATCATTTTCAAATTACGTTGTAACGGGCAGGCCCGCGACCGAAGTTTTCAACCTACGCTTCGGCCTACGCGGAAGGACGCGTTGAAAAACTGTCGAGCGACGCGACCGGGCCGAGCAACATTTAATTTATCGAGCGCACGGAATAAAATCCCAGTTTATCCGGTCGTAAATAATTTTTGCCCGCCGCCGCGATAACTTGACGCGGTCCTCGCGGTCGACCGTAGCGCGGAGTATTTGTCAACGTCGACGTTTCCATTTTCGCGGGACAGGTTCCTTTTACGACCTAGCGCGTGGCTGGTGTCCCTTCGACCGATCAATCGAAGTCGAACGACGATCGAGATCGCCAGGAATCGCCAGGCGTCGGTTCGCGTCATGGAGCCCCGATTAAAAAAAAAAAAAAAACACCGATTTTCAGCGGAACAGTTCAACTCCTACGTAACGCTGAAGCTGCAGAACGTGAAGTCAACGACAGTCACTGTGAAAGGGGCCAATCCATGCTGGGAGCAAGACTTTCTTTTGTGAGTACTAACTTTCGATTGTCTAAATGTTTCTTTTTCGTGGACAATTCGAGGGGTTTAGGCGTTAAACGCTGTCACGATCGTTTAAAGGTGTTGTTCCTGTTTTTGAATTATCGAACATTTCCAACGCGTCATCCTTGTTGAAATCGGTGAATTATTTTTGTCGACGATCGTTGGGAAGGTTCCCGAGAGTTTTCCACGATCGATTGGATGGAAAAAGGGACTTGGATCGCGACGTAGGGAGCGAGCATTTCAATTTCGAATTTTAAATTTCGAATCGGAAGTTTGACGATCCACGGTACGTTCCCGACGGTTCCACGGTCCGCGAGAACTTTTTATCCAACTGGGTAATATCCGATGCTGAATAAAAATGATAAGGGCCGGCAGGAATTGTCGCCATCGGAGTGTGCGCGTTCGTTACCGAGTTTGCGTCAAGGCTCGTGGAACTCGGAGTTTCGCGATCGACTATCGAACCCCCTTAAGAGGTAATCCGATCCATAGCTGATATATAAATAGGTGCTTAGCCAGCACAATGGGATAGCGCGTTCACGATAGCGCGATTAGCTAATCGCGAGTTATGTTTCGCGTTTTAATCTTTTTCCCCCTCGCTCTCGTGATATTTTTCCCTTCGTTTATCGATTTCTCGGTTCCTTCCGGTCGACGAGGCGGATTCGTTTTCTTTTTTAACCGTGACCCGATATAATCGTGTGCTTAATAATGATTTTGTCGACCGGCCTTTTCGCGCTTTATCAATCCCTGGTGCTCGCGTCGCCCTGGACAGGGAAGTGTGTCGCGGTACGTGATTGGTTTATTTATAAAAAAGGGAGAGACGCAAACGCGTCGTTTTAGTATTTGTAGTCGTCTTTTTATTATTAGACAGATTTTTATATCCATATTTCCGCAGTTTCTTTATTCATGGGAGGATCGAGGGTCTTGAATGAAAGTTTATATAACGTATCTTTTTATATTAGTGTAGAGTGTCTCAGAATTAACAGACTGTACCGTTTAATTGCGCTCAAAGGAATCGAGTTTAATTTTAAAAATTATGAGGAAGAGAGAAATCTGTTTATCAGAGAGGGAGATTAACAGCTCTTCGGGGCAGATAAAGATTATGAAAATGCCAAATGAATTCGCGGCGACAAGTTGGTATCCCTGTAGCGAAAAGTTTTGACGCAGAATCCTTGGCTCGGTCGCGGGGAAAGCTTGCAATCGTGTCGTTTTCCCGTTCGTGGAAGACTTAGGATAGGTCACTAAAGACGAATGGGGTCTATCAAGTTGTGCCGAGTTATGCAACAGTCTGAACGTGATCCACATTTCCGGTGAAATACGAACCCAAACCGTACTAGGCGGATTCAACGAAAAGGAACGAGATAAATATCTTAACCCTTTCATTACAAAATTACTTAAATCCCACAGGGAAGAATTATTCGTCCGTATTTTCGCGCATATTGTAAGACGTATCGATTCGTAAATTCAACTGAAATATTTCAAGGATCGTAGTTTCGTAAATTTATATTTACAGTAATATTTATCACTCTATTTTAACATCATTTAACTGGCTGACGATAACACATTATATATTACTGTTTGGTTTCTAAATGTGGGCCAACTGTACGAAACTAGGAGTAGTTTATAATGCATATTCACAGATTTTTAAATATAGACCACAGTAATATTTTATTCAATAATTCTAAATACGTGGCCATACGACCACCAGTGGGAATGAAAGAGTCAAGGAAAACCAATTATTCACGGGTTCATCGAGGAACGTGAATAATTCACATAAATGTAAATGCTTGTGGTATGGATAAATAAATAACTTGGTAGCCTAGTATGTGCATACTATATTTTCACAGATAGGAAATCTGTATACGTTTTCTCAACTCGATTTTAAATCCACCATTTGAGTCTTAAGTCGTTAAGAATATAAGAATATATAAACTGTAAATGTTCGATGCAGAACGATTGTTAATAAATATTTGAATCTTGTCGATAGAGTTAGAGATAGTGTTAATAAATATTGTTAGGTTCTTGTTTCACGGTGGAAGGCGATTAATTTTATTCCCGGGCTACATTTTTAATCACACTCGAGCGTTTCCTTTATCGTAGGGAGAATAAGACCGCGTCAAGTGCTCGAGATGAAGAACACGCTATTGATCGAGCGTTGAAAATATATAAGGAGGACAATCGCGAGTCGCGGCGGTAGAAAATAGGAGAATTTTGGATCTTAGCTCTCGGAAATATCCCTACCGGCGCTGCTAAATCCTTACTTGCCAAGTTGCGAACCTTTAACCTACTTTTCCTTTGACGCTCGTCTACGTGTGTACGGGCCGCTTTTAAATCGTATTTATTTAACCAGTGACGAAATAGCTGCCTAAAAATAAGAATCCCGGGGATGTACCGATCAATTTCCCTCTATTTAGAGCACTCGCATCGGCTATGCAAATACTAAGAAACATATAGTCGAAGTTCCAACCAACTTTTACAAGTTAAAACTGTATCGCAGACAATTGTTTCTCTTTTGTTTTTCCTCGTGGACTATCAATTTCATCGATTTCAACAAGGTTTACGAACTGTTTTTGTATCATAAAAATTTTCATTGTCGACAAATATAATTTCATCATCTTTGTGCGTGTAGTTAAATTTAAATAGTCAATCTGAAAATTCTGAAATTCGGTAGAATTTATCTCGTCACCAAGTGTCACAATTTTGGGAATCGCTAAAAAGAAAATAAAAAATAAGGACCCTCGTGTATACAATATTGATTTACTTTAATATTTGCGTATTGTTCACTCGTTGTCGATAGTATTTTAACGTACGAGCTCATGTGAAATTAACCACGATTTCGTTTGTTATCTAGCGAAACGAACGACATGAATACGGGCCTTCTGGTCGAGGTCTGGTGCAAGGGTTTCCTATGGGATCGTTTCCTGGGCTACTACTACGTCCCATTATCAGAAGTGTCCTACATGAATGAGGTAACGTCTAAGCAGTCCTACAATACATCCGCCACGATATCGACAGGGAAACAAGAACAACGACACATATCCCCTGACAGCATGCGCGACACGAACAGCAATACACAGCCACCAGACATCACCAACACGGTACACTAATTGATACATGCACCTAACTAGAATTTCTGTCTTAGCGCGCAGCCTTTCGGATTAATTCTAATCATGCCCGTTCCTGCGCTGTCATGCTTCCAAACGCGGTGCAGTAAAATCTCGATTATCCGAGTCAACGTCGAGAGCGTTTCTATTATTTGGGAACGTCGATTAAGCAGCGTCCCGATATTCCGTACACGTGGCATTATTATCGCGATCAGATCAATCGTGTACGTTGACGACGAACACTGTGAACGCCCCTCGTACGTTGCTCGCAATGCGTGTAACGTTGAACCGAAGAAAGGAAGGGAAAAGTATTGGGGACTAAAATGATCAAGAATTTTGTTTACAGGCAACGTGACTTTCAGATTTTAATGGAATCCACAATATAGTTTTGGGATTGTGCAAATTTACTGGTTCGTTTGGAGATTTTGAACGAATCGAAACGATTTCATTTTTTTGTGCAATATTAAATCACAAAGAGTACTTGTTTTCATTAGAATCTGAGTATCAGCGACTTCCTTTTCAGAAACGTTAAGCAGCAGTTCTCGTGTTGGCGATTGATCCTGGATAACCGTGATTCCTATGATCCAAGACACATCGTACGAACGTGTCGCTTATTCCTAAGCAACTATTACCCAGATATCGTATCGCCTAACCGTTTCGAAGGAACAGTATCTCACAATCAATCCGGATCTAGCTCTAAGCAACTAGAAAGTGGAATCACGGCTGGAGGCAATCGCTTCTCCACTTTGCCGATAATACGATATGCTGGAGAGAAGCGGCGCTATAGTTCGACGAAAGAGTACAATTTCTTCCGTTAAGGAAGTTTCCTCGTGTCCCGATCGAAAGAAGTCGATTTCTTTTTATTTACATTTTCGACGGTTCACCGTGTGGTTTCGAAAGCACATCGTGAAAATGGCGACAAATCGAAGAAGTCACGAATGCGTGGGCGTTAACATGTTCGATGCAAAGGGGACATTCAATTTTTCGATCTGGAATGCACAGAGCACAGTTTCGAAGTAGCGATTTCAATCTTGGATTTGGTAAATAGATCTCACAGCTCCCTCGGAGAACGACAGTGTTTACTCGACTTTGCAGTGTTTACTGCTTAACTTTGGACACGAGGGGATTGTTTTTAAAGGAAGTTTAAAACGTCAGCTTCAAATGGAAGATCCAACGAGCGGTTTATACGAGGACGCGAGCTTGAAACCAATCGCCGCGTCGAAACGTCGCTGAATGTGCCGCGAACGGTTTATTCGCGCTAAGATGAAACTGTACGGCCACACCTCTTCCGTCATTATTTTTCCAACAATTTTCTCGTAAATGACGCGGGATCGCGCTCCATCGAGCGTGAACCTCGATTTTGTAAGAGAGGAAAAAAGTGTGGCGAAACAGGGGCGCGGAAAATGCGACATTGTGACGCGTTTAAGGAGGTAGAGGAGCCTGCAAGGCCGTAAAATATGGTACTTTTTAAGCTGCCACACGGGCCGCGGATTGTAAAATGATATCGTTTGTCTGTAACGAGCGTCTAGAAGAACGTTCGACGAACATTTCTACGCGTCGAGCGCCCAAAAGTATTAACAATCGACGTTCCGATCGATATTTTTTCAACCTCGTGTTCTCTTGACACGTTTAAACGGTTATTCCACTCTTGAAAATTATTAGAACGAAAACTTATAATTTTATACGACGTAAACACTAATTGCTTTTCCAGATTTTTGCTTTAGATCGTCGTCGTAATTAATGGCGCGATAAATCTACTTCCGAGGCTCAAATTGTCTTACCTTCGATGCACATTTCCTATAACGGGATATTTTCGCATTGGAAATAGACCGAGTATCGAATAACCAATAATATTAAATAGAACGAACGCATACATAAATTTTTATCGCTATTGTTACGCGTAGAATTTTCACGTGAAGTTATGCTACATTGTATAAACTGTACAGAGTATAAATTGCGTTCCAGTAAGGTCGCATGGAACATCGTAGATTATCAGATTAATGGCTTATATAAAAAAGAATGTATTTTACGTGTTGACGACGCGAGTCGTAAACGATAAGCGCCAACTGCACAGTTAAAAACTCGGCATGATCAAAAATTCGATAGGGAACGTAAAAATTATGTCGCAATTTTTCATCGAGTCGTTTCATGCAGCATATTATTGTCTTAACGTCTTTGCTACTCAAAAGCAAGAAAATATATATTGTTCGATAAGGCAAGGTGCTACTTTTAAAACCAACTTAAAATGCAACCCTAATAAAATTTTTATAATATACATTTTATAAGTCCGGTTATGACGGGATGTTTGAAATGTATTATTTGTTTAATCGACCCACAAACGTTGTCTTATCGTTCGGTAACAAATTGTTAGACTTTCGAAACTTATTTCTGCCCCCTCGAGGATGAGAAATGGTTCGAAACATTTCCTTTCCGAGTAATAAGCACATTTCGTCCGCGACAGTCTTGCGAGAGCGTCTAGAGAGACCGCAAAAGTTTGACCTCGCTACGATCATTGCACTTCCGTGGGATTTATATAACGTCAAGCAGACATGTTTGATCATTATAAAATATATCGCCAGTGTCTCCTACCGTCGTAAAGAAAACGACAATACATCTTATGTACCTAAACTTGGCCAGATACTTTCGTAGAATTCTATCGCAGTTAAAAAGTGTTTAGAACTTGGAAAGGAAGCCTTTTCAGACATCCTCAAGGTGAGTAGTATAGGGCAATTCATATAAAGTGATCGATGGACTTATTTCTGGACCTTGAAGAAATAGGAAAAACTATTTTGTTCGAAGGGTCAAGTTCATCTTTTTAACATACATTTTCTTATTAACTGTTAATTAATTCTACGCAGCGTGATACCTTTTATGGTCAAGATTTTTCAATAATTCTTCCGCGACCTCAGATTTACGATGGGTTCAAACGGTCGTAACGCAATCTCTTTCGTTCGCGCGAGTTAGTTTCGCAGAAGTGGCGTTCTCGATCGACGAAATATCACGCGTGGATCGAGTGGATCATCGAGACGCGGAATACCCGCGTATCGGCGCACGCGAAATGAAACTGAAACGAGTGTTTACACGCGGAACGAGCCCGAATCAATTGACGGCAGTTCTACGGCAGATGGAAGCGTGTAACGAGTTTTAGGTTAGCTTCCATGATGCCGTCGAATGCTCCGGATTGGTCTGTGCATCGGTCCAAGCCGGTCAATAACGCGATTACCGGGCGAACATCGTGTTTGTCTCCTCCGTGACCGCCGCGCCGACGAGGAAATAAAATGTAATATCTGGAAATTTCCGTCCGCGGAAGTCGTCGGTTTCCGCCTCGTTGGGAATTAATTTAATTGCCAGCGAAAAAGTTCCCCTCGATTGAACGCGAATCGTCTATCCGCGGGGAGGGCGTACGCAAATTATTTGATTAGCCAAATCGCGGATTTTCCTAACTCGGTTTTGTTTCTCGTTTCTCGATTATCCGCTCCCAATTTCCACGATGCTACGGCGGCGTAATATTTCTTGCTAATTCGGAGGATTAATAGTGCCGTCTTGGATGGAAGTGCACGCTGGAGTTGCACGTGCCGATGCAACGGTGCGTTTCGCGTCTTAATCGACGCAATCGATTCCCGTGGTAACTCTGGAACTCTGCCTCCTGAAATCAATTGACAATTAACAAGCGTAACGAGGGTCTACCGATTCGAATTTAATTTTGTTCTACGGTGTACGAGTAAGTTGTAAGAACAGCGACAGAGCGGCAGTTTGTACCACTTTATTCGATCTCCGATTCATCTTGTTACCCTTCGTCGCGATTAATTTGTCGTCGTAGTGATAACGACTAATCGCAAAAGCGGGACGTGTCACGCACGAGCGTTTGCTCCCTTTCGTAGGTACGTCGTACGTTTAAAATAATTACCTTCGACGGTCTGGAAAAAAGCCTTAAGGTTGCTCTTTTCGCGTAGGAAAAATCACGACGGCTTATCATGCTACTCACGAAACACGTACGAGCGATCCGTTTATTCGCTGCTCACGTTCGCACTCGTGCCGGAAACTCGGTAACTCGACAGCAAGTAGCTTTTCCCGGTCATCATAATCGATCTTAGATTTAAACTGGTCTCTGTTAATCGGCATTAACAGTTACTTTATATTTACAACGCAGGAGATCCACTCGAAGTGCGTGCTAACTTTGTTTATCAGTATTTCGAGCGTGGACTCATTTTGCTCTTGACATTTATAGAACAAATGTCAATTTTATTTTCCCAAGAAACTAACGACGAGATCACGCATAAGTAATTAAAATTATTTTACGAGCATACGAAAGTATGTATTAATATTATTTTTCCGTACAAATCTATGGATCACCTTAAGGGGTTAATGTCGAGCGAATCGATCGACCGTCGATCAGTACGTCGTTTCGCGACGCGTTCTCCGTGAAAAACGACTTCCTGCAGGCTCCTTTGCCGCAGCCATTTTCCGTCACCGAGAGTACCACGTTGGAAAATCGGTCGGCGAGCGAAGAACGATGAAAGTTTCGCGATGAACTAGAAGTCAAACTCGTAAAAGAACGAAACGTCTGCACGCAGAGGGACCCCTTTGCTGTCAAAGGAACTGCTCGCATTGTCCCCGGCGAATATCGAGGCCATTCATCCACGATCGATTTCGTATTCGAAGAGACGGGAGTTTTCGCGTAGGAACCTAAGGCCGAATAATTATCGTCGGAAAATTGTGAATACCGTGTCCGATGACGGCCTCGACGACTCGCGTTCCCGGCTCGGTCCGCGACGGATTTACAATTCATATTATGATAATTCACGCTATTAATAATTAACTCCCGGACGTTAATGCTGCTTGGTAACGTAATTTCACTTATCGTTCGCTCTGTCGGCTGTTCCTTCGTTCCGTAAGATACACGGTCCGGGGAAACTCGGTGATATCGATTTGCATACAAAGTTGCACGCTTCTTAAACGTCGAGCAACAAATTGGCTCTGCAACGCGATTTTTCACGACCCAAGGGCTGGATTCTCGCGCAAATAATTTGCAATTATAACATTTAAATAGACAAGAGATTTGGAGTATCTTAAGATATTTAAAATTGTTACGATCAAAGTGTTTAGTTCGTTTAATGAAAGTCTTTCGAGGAGCATGAATAATTTTTTAATATAGTTTCCTCGTTTACGTAGCCTCCGTTGAAGTCGTTTCACATGTAGTGAAAAAGGTCTGAAGATTTTTTTCCCCCCCCTCAACGACGTCGTTGAAACAAAAGGTGCGAAAGCTACGGCGAAATTAAGATCGGTTACCTCGGGAATCTTCAGGCTGTTCTCCGAGGTTCTTCAACCTCCAGAATATTTCCCTGGGAAGAATTTCGACCTAGGAATTTCCTTTATCTTCCATTCTTTCTTCATTTGTGAGATACGGTCCATTGCACTTTCATACGACGATGAAGGGGAATTCATGCTAATTAAATTGGACGGCTTCTTTATCTAGGAGAGACGAGGGTAAGAAACGAGGGCGTGACGACCGGCGCATCCTCCAAAGACTTTTTTCCCGTCATTTAAATTATCGCCACTATTTTAAGTTCGTTTCCTTTTGTCGTTCGAAATCTTTACACTCGCACGATCATTGTCTTCTCGAACCTTGGGGAATTACTTTGCTTGAAATACACCAAAATATATCGTAAAGTAAACAACTGCTTTACAGTGATTAAAGCTTTTGCTGTGATTGTGAAAACGAAAACATTACAAAAGCCTAAATAAGTAGTGAAATTATAGAGAATTTTGACCAGTGTCTAAGAGGCTTCTCGTATATAATACGTAACTACCCTTGTACGCATGATGTAATCAGACGATAATATTTGAAACTGGAAAGCACTTCAGGTTTATTTGTTTACAAATTCCTATAATAGATTTTATTAACACCGAGTCAAGAAAGATGGTAAAGTCTTAAAGCTTAAAAAATTGTATCCGATACGACTTTAAAAAATGACAAGATCTCCTCGAGCGCCCGGGAAATGCAATTAGTAAAAAAGTCGATTTCGTCCGGAACGAACACGGAACCCCGTCTTAATGCTATCAAAGTAATCGTGTGCCTGTACAACGTACCTTTGAATAGGACGTTGCATTTCGAGCCCGTGAATTCGAAATGGAGTTGCAACGAGCGAAGGCGGGGGCGACCAGACATCGCGACGAGAGGGAAGCGCGAACGCGTAAAAGAAAGAAAGTGAAAACTGAAAGGCCCTGTTTGTTTTTTCCGCACGAAGTGCACCAAGTGCATCTTATCTTTCGACGGAGGGTCGAACAAATTAAATTAGAGGGCAGCCTTACCTCGGATAGGGGTGCAATTCAGTCACGTGCGGGAGCAGCCCGCCCCCTTCTTTTATACACACTCGAATACTCGTGTCGCTGTTCGGGTTATCCCGTCGCAACCCTCTCGCACTGATTTGTCGTAATCTCCTTGTAAGCGTTCGAGGAAACGATAGACTATCGTTGCAACACGCATTTTATTGTCGACGTTGGCGCACCTTTTTCAAATTCGATGCATCCCTGACGATTCCAGGCACAAAAACGAGTTTTTTAATTAAAAGTAATCGCTTAATCTTGCTCACTCACAGCCAGGCGACACGGTTCGGAGCAAATTCAGACGACGCTTAGAAACAAACTTCGCCCCCGGTATTTTACGAACGTTAAACGTTTCCCTGTGTTAAACGTCCCGGCGATATACGCAATATTCGGCGTTACGAGCGCATTATGCCGGCCGTAAAATAAGAGAAACGTAGGAATTCGTTCGGCGTATCGAGGGAACTATAGCGCTCGTGGGAGTTCGGCATGGAAATTGCAAAAATGGTCAATAATGACGCCTCGGCGCGCGTGGGAGCGGAAGTACTTTGCCGCTGCGTTTACCAGAAACTTCGCGGAGCAATGGGACAAATTGAATTAAAGCGGTGGCGCGAACGTCTCACGTTTTAACCCTGCGTTCGCCCGCATTATGTTTTGTAACACTGCCACCGGCTGTCCGTCGCGCTCGCTAACAGATATTTTTCCGATAACTCGTATAAAATTGAAGCCGGAACGTTTAATTAACCCTTAACGGTCGAAAGGCCGCGCGTAGCGGCCATCACGGTCGCGCTATAAAAATTAAAAGCCGTGCGTAACGACCATAACACACGAATCAATTAAATGTTATGTCAATATTCGCCGGTGGATGTAACGTGCACGACACTATTCCTCATACTTTCCAAAATTATACATAATTGTCAAGTTTCATTCGTTCGACTATAATTTCTGTGATATCGACACGTATAGAAACGACTTTTCAATTTGGTACTGTACCATTTATATTCAGAAAATCTCATTTCACTCGAAATATACGGGCAAGGGGTGATTCTATGCGCAAAAACGAGTCGAAAAAGAAGAATAACATTTTTCCGTCGGTGGCTTCGTTTTCGAGATAATTGAATTTGAAAATTTGTCAGATTACAAGTGGAATTCATTAGGATTGGTCCGACGCGTCTGGCCATCAATCACTATTTCTACTTGCGCTGACGTTCAAGTCGTTTGGACACCTCGAACGATGTTGGGTCATCTTTATTACTCGTATACTCGATAAATCATCAAAGTCGATTTTGTTTAACAGTCTTTTTACATACTTTTATTACATACCATATTTCTAAAAAAATGAAAGATTTTCTGATTATTCGCCCTTCCGTGAATTCATTAAGATTTTAACTAAATAACAAGTGGCTGAACTTTGCGGAGTTATTAGGTCTCCGCATGAAAAAAACATCGTACATAAATCCTGTAAAATTGCTTCAATTAACTTTAATAGGATTGTGTTTACTGGGTCACATTATGGAGTAGAGGATTAAATACAAATATATTTGAAACGTTTAGTCTGTTTTGGGACCTGAATAAAACGTAGCGAAGAATAAACATCGATTATAAAATCTTTATTTCCTCGTTCATATTGATATTTGTTAATTGATTAATGTATTTGTTAGCATACTTGAAAAGCAGACCGTTTCGAACCGTGCGATTCAATTCGAAGACGCCGGCTGGTATCAAACAATAATGAAATCCGTCGAGTAAGAAATATTCTATAAACTAAACTATAATTTTTATTTAACGAGTAACGCGTGAGGGTTTCGTCAGTCCCCGCATTGCATCGGTGGAGGCGAAGAAACTGAACAAATGAGATCACCGGCGCGGGTAACGCAGGGGTTAAGGCCAGCATTACTTTGGTTTTTTCTGGACTCGAGGCGACTCGAAGCCATCGTGGAAGCTTCGGGCCAGCTATCGCGCATCTCGGTTTGTCCCCGACCACGGTTCCATCACCATCACCGCTGACAATCCCCGAGTCTCTTCTGCCGGTGACGTCACTTGGCGCATAGCCAGACTCGCAACGCTCAATGAAACGGTCGGGGAAGCCAAGGCGACGTGGTTGACGTAGCTTTACGGCGGCGTTATGCTGCGTGCACACATTCGAACTGGACTGTGGCAACGACCTTGACAAAAGATTTCCTGGATTTGCCCAGCACGCGTTCCCAGCGCGTCGAAACAGCTCGTGCGCGCTGCAGTCGACTCCCACACAGAGAAAAGGAACACCGTCGGGAGGACAATTCGGATCGACGGGAGCTTGGAGAACGTCCACGTTTTATATTCGAAATTACACCGAGCGATACCGCTTTGGACAGAGAGTCGAGCAGCGACGCGTTATCATATGTAATAAAAGGGACGCGCGTGTTAGGGCTTCCCAAAAAACTGATTATATCATCGAAATGGCTAACTTCAATCGTTGATACCCGATTAGTATTATACGAACGCCATATCGAACGCAACTACAGTTTTCGCTGAGCATTTCAACGTACGAAAACTACACGCGGAGTTTTTCCGTTTGGAAGGTAACGTTCAAATAACTGGATCGTTACCAACAAAATGCGTGGCAAGCCAGAAGGTATTGCAAATAACACGAACGCTGCTGGGATTTTGGCAAGAGTAGATGTTTATTCCCGATATTAGTACCGGGCAATTAGTTACGGGGATTACCAAAACAGCATATTATGTTATTTTCATCGTTACCTATTTTTTACAACTAAATGGGCGTAACCATCATTCAAGGAGAACATCGTTCAAACTTTAACAAACGCAGCTTATACTAACTTTTTAACAAGAGTTTCCCTTATTACTTTCGACAATTCTATTGTGCATCGAAAGGTAAATGGAAAATTTTTCTACGTTCTTGAGAAAATCGACTCCGGAATCAGCGCAAGTAGAAACAGTGAAACATGGTCAGACGCGCCAGCTTAATCGTTTGCACATTCAATATATTCTACTACCTCGAAAAAGAAGCATCGTACACACAAATTGTGTTCCACATTTTCGACGTATCCTCTTGCGCAAGATCACCCCCTTTTCGGATGCATCGCGATTATTGGAGCATCCTGTAGAAATTTGCTCGCAAAGCCTACAGTTACGCAAACTTGATACGCGATCCAAAGTCACAGCCTGCCAGGATTAGGGTTAAACAGCGAACAACTGGTACGTTCGCCTCGATCGTTTGATACTTTACCGAGGTTGCATTCCCGCGGACGCGATAATCGCTGCGAACCTTGCGTGTTCGTGGTTGTTATTAAAAAAAAAAAAGAAACTGTTTGCCTAGCGTTTTCGTCGCAAGAACGAAGCATCCGATTCTACTCGTTTCCGCTGTTTATAGCGATCGTTACGCGTCACGGACGTTATGATCCTTTCCGGTGGTTGTTCGAAACGCGTTGGCCAACGAGAAAAGAGGATTGATGAATCACAGGCAAACTCATTCTTTCATGTTTCTGGACGATCGATCGACGAGCCCCGGCGCTCCAGCGCCAGCGACGAACGACAAGGGTAGATAGGCGAAAGAGAAAGAGAGAGAGAACGAGACGGTGACAGAGAAAAAGAGCTAGACGAGAAAAATGGAGAAAGGTAGGCTGCCGAGGAACGAAAGAGACGGAGACGAAGGAAACGGCAGATGCAGGGCCGTCGCGTGAAAGAGAGACAGAGGTAAACGAGAGTAAATGAGAAATGGTGAACGAGGAGGATGTGGAGGCACGTACGCGACGACGGAGAGCGTAACAAAGAGACGGGAGAACACAAAAGGGGGGAAGGAGGTGTAGGAGGTAGACGGAGAAGGGCAAATATGAAGAATGAAAGAAAAGGGGTGAAAGAGGAAGACAAGTAAAAGCTGAGGAATGAAGTGAACCAGCTCGTAGCCGAGGCCAGGTTGCTTTTCCTGTTGCGAGGACAATCTGGGTCAAGCCTGGCTTAAAATATTCATAAAGCTGCACGCGAGATCCACGTACGACCGGTTCGATTCACATTAGAAATGCGCTGACTGGGGTATGTCAAGTAACTCTAGAGGGATGACGATGAGACATCGCGGCGGACAGGCATCGCCGCTGATTCGTCCCTGTGTGTGTTAGTGATCTGCGGGTAACCCGGTGTTCGTGCACACTCACTCGTTCCTGACAGAGGCTTGACAAAGCTCTTACCGACACCCCTCCGCCACCATTTTCATGTCCCGCGCGCGGTGACGGTCTGCCATTTCTGGCTGCTTCGGGGCTGCACACGTCGCGGCGACGACAAAATCCTTGATTCCCCCGGCTCGAAGAAAGCTTTGCCAGCCACGGGGACGTGTCACGTCTTGAAAATGAAAGTTGAACCGCGAAAAGCGCGCCTTTCGAAAGGAATTCCGGAAACGCTTCGGTCTTCCTTTCGGCGTTGCGCGCCGCGGCTTGGAATATTTCGCGAATAGCCGGAATAATATCTTCGTACCGACGCTCGTGAAATATTTTCCTGTCGCGACTTCGTGTGCAACCGTTCCTTGTTAACGCGCGTCGCTCACGAATTCGGTGGGTGGGAATGTTGGTGGAATTTTAAGCAGACGAGTTCGGCCGAAAGCAGCTTTCGTTAGCGAACGGCGATGAATCTATTGGGTTATAAATACAGAATTTTTAAACGAGCTATGGAGTTTTATAAAAAATAGTACACCCTTTGTTTGATGATTCAAACGAAGCTACCCCTTTTTCGGGGATATCATTGTTTTAATCGACACTGTTGTTCCGTTGGTATTTTAAAATTTGTTTACCCACTAAAAAGCTTGAAGATTGTATGAAATTCATTTCTCATTCCTTATTAAGTGGTTCAGACTGCGATGAAACGTAATACGAAAAATTTTATTTTCCCCTGATAAATTACGAACATTATTCTCGTGAATTTAAGAATATCGAACGGCGCGAACTTATGGGACGACCTAATACTCAGTAACTGACTCGCTGGATTACGGTAAAGTGCAACTGCAGTACCGCCACGCTCCTCGCATCAATCTGCGTTAAGCGTTGCATTGCAAACTCGCAGTTGAACGGGGCACATTTGCTACCACTTAAGAGAACGTGTTCTTAAGAACGAAACGACTACGCAAGAGACTTCTTAAATAAGACAATTTCCCTACGCCAGTAGACGGGCCAGGGGGTACTATAAATTAGGGGACTCCGCTCGACTACCCTGAAATCCAACCTGTTTTGCCTCAGACGTCTCCTATTTCTTTTCGTGATTTCTCCCTTGCATTTCCCTTTCTTCAACCTGCTGTACATCCTCATGAAGAATCGTAGTTCCTGTAAATAACGAAATCTCGACTAAGCAAACCCAATTCTTGTCTCGTAACTTTGATTTCATCATCCATCAACAGTTTTTACTTGCAATAATAACATCCAGCGTATATGTTCATCGACACTCAATGATCATGGATCTATTTTCACTTTATGCTTAAAATTCTAGTGTGAAGCATACGTACTTTAAGTCGTATACAGATCTAGTGTCTGAGAACAAACGAAAAATTTCCTCTAGAAAAACCTGAGATCGATTATTTAATTCGTTGAATTAAGAAGAAGCTAGAATCTCGCATATTTTGCATAACGTACAAGACGTTGCATTACACGATCCCAATCCTGTCAGCTGAGAACGCTAAAATTTCTCCCAGAGGGGAGATTGCCCTTCGGTGGAGGAACGGTGCTCTAAAAGAATCCCATATTTTACAGCCTCGCAGACTCCTAAACCTCTTCAACCAGTATATTCTGAAACGGGTATAAAAGAAAGAACTACGTGTTCGAACCTTCGGGTCGTTGCCACGACCATTCTCCGTTCGAGGGTTAAGGGCGTCCGCCCCCGCACACTTAGAAATATACATACCCTCGTAACAGTCACTCAGCCACTCCAGCGCCAGCACGCATTCCGAGAAACCTTATTTCTAAACACTCTGGTCTCTCTACCTTTGCTTGGAAATCACCCCCGACGATACGGACTCCGAGCTGAATAAGAAATTGACTTATTATTCGTACCTGACCTATGCCGCTATAGCAAAAATAATGCACCGGAGTAGCGATTCGACGGGCACGATAAGAAGATCGATCCCACGGCGATTCGAGTTTTCCGCCGATGGAGATTACTTTTCGAAATTTGCATTTTCATTAACGGCTTAAGTCTCGCTCAAGAGTGCTCCGTCAACAGTGTCCTCTTCCTCTTCGGTCCGCCGGAAGGACTTCCCGTTAATCGGGGATATTTGGGGAATTTTTGTTCGATGTTCGAAGAACGGACGAATAGAATTAAACGACGGTCGAATCGCGCGCGAGACCAACGGCGTTGAAGAGAGAAAAATTACGAAAATATATCGACGGGCATAAACATCCCGGTAAGACGAAGAGAAACGGCGCCGAGGGGGGTAGGCTATCTCTGAGCTTGATGGAAAAAGGATCCGGGATCATCTTCGTGATCCATGGAAGATCTCGGACTGATGGATGATTCCTTACTAAGCAGAGTGGCCCGAAAGAGAGCAAAAGAAAGTCACGGATCGATCGGCTTCCCTTCATCCCTTTTTCGCCTATTCCGCTTTGGTTTCCCTCTCGGTTCCGCGGCGAAGGAGGAGGAGCGTGGACAGCTCTAAATCGTCCCTCTAATCTTCGGGAAATCACGTCTGATCGACGCGTGGTCGAGGGTTCGCTCGTTGCACGCCCAGTTATGAGGGAATACTTTTCGCTCGACTAGCTTTTTCCACTCTTTTCGATCGTACGGCAACATATGCGTACCTGGTTTAACCAAACCTAACCTTTCAACGATCGATATTCCCAGGCATGTGAACAATTGGCCATGGAAAGGCAGATCTAGCACATTCTGATAGAAATACGTCATCTTAATCTTCAGATTTAGTTTTTAAAAGTCTTTATTTTCTATTTTAACTCTTCGCTGAACCGCATGCGGGTCAAAGATCAGTGAACGGTTTAAGAATCGTAGGAGTACGAAAATAATCATAACTCGATTTGAAAGGTCAAACGAGCCTGCGTATACGAATTTCTTCCATCCCAATCGATTGCTGAAACGGATCCCCATACGTTGGGATATATTTTTGATGGAAAAGAGATCGAGGAACGTCTTCGTGATCAATAGAAAATATCCAGACTGATGAAGGATTCTTTACTAACCAGGATGTCGTGGATCGATCGGTTTTCCTTCATCCCGTTTTCGGTCATTCCGTGTTTGGTTCCTTCTCGACGCCATGGAAAAGCAGGACGAACGCTGACGGTTCTAAATCGTTCCTCTAATCCTCGAGAAATCACGTCTGATCGACACGTGGTCGAGGGCTCGCTCGTTATGAGGGTTCCGGACCGAACGAACTCGTCGGGAGGTCAAACGTTTCGGCGGATTTTCATTTGTAGCGAGCAAACGGAGCTTGAGTTACTTGTTTGCTCATCACGGGGAGTCCGCGTACCTTCGTTATGCGAATTGTTGACTCGAGAAATTGATGAACGACCGACATCGGGGTTGTTACCTTCTTTTCTTTTGTCCGTTCTTCCACCCACGACAGTTCCCCTCAACGGAGGACATGTTCGACCGCTAGTATTTGATCTTCAGCAATACCGTATCCACATTATTGGCGAGCGATAGGTACTTTGACAATTCGATCGACAGGTGTATTCGTCACGCTCAACTTTGCATCATATTTTATTAGTTTATGTATTAATTTTCTTCGCGAACTAAAGAACGTACAACTTTGAGAAAACGTAAAAAAGAGTTCGAAAGAGGCTCGAAACCGAGTACAGTTAAGATGTGATTTTCAGGGATTTAAGAAACGTAAATAGTATAATATCGTGTATCTAAATCGCTATTGATATTTTTGGAAATTCTGCAGGGTTCGGTTTTGCTCGTAGCTGTACGTCGTCGTCGTTAATTACAGCCAGGAGATTGACTCTGATAGGAGAATCGCACATCTCCGCGTAGTTTTATTTCCTCGTTCGATTAAGCGTAACGCGTTATCGTTCGTCTTCCGATGATTTGCATTTCGCGTCGACTCGGAGCAAAATAATGTCTGCACGCGAGGAGAAACGCCGTTGCACATGTCAGACAGATCGTCGGTCTTGTCGCCCGTAACAAATGTGCCTGTAAGTAGATGCAGGCCTGCAAACGTCAGACGTAGGAGCGCGTGTCTTCGGATGCGAGTGATGAATATACACGTATTCCGCTTAAGTGGGCAACCTCTATCCACGTAATGCCGCGTTTACGCGGTTTCCGGAAGAGTTATAGATAGATCATTCAAGAATTCGTTGTTTCGATCCTGGAAAACAACCCCATTATCCGATAATTTGTAATTTGTTTGCTCCTGGTGTGTCATGAGTTTGTTTTTAATTTTGTATCGCGTTATAGAAATATGTTGCTACGAATATTCTATCGATTCTGTGCACCAGTATTTATTGCACAATCGTCTATGATTTAATCTGTTCGATTCAAGTATTCAATCACCGAGAATAAATGTCGACTAAACAAATAACTTTCCGCGGCCCTAAAAATAAAAATCTATTCAATTTGAATCCGCGGTACGAGCGAGCGAGGCAATATGTCTTGCAGGACCTATCCACCCGTTAGAATATCGTTTGAGAACTATCAAACTGCTCGGGTGAAATGGGACGGTGCACAGCCATGCATAAAACAAATATGGCGTACAGCATGCGGTGGAACTTTTCTCATAAACCCATGCGATTGATTACTAAACCATTGACGTAAGATTGACCAATAAATCTACCGTTACGGCCGCGCCAGAAGTCGCCGAATTATCTTTCGCGTTTTGCATAGATTTATTTTCACGAAGCAGCAATCTATGTCAGTATATTTTATACCGCGAACGATTTGTCCAAGACTGAAAGAAAAAAAGATCAGACTGAGAAATCCGAGTGAAAACCATGTCTAAAACTCCGGATCCTAATGGGCTCATATATCTTGGAACTTCAGAGACAATTGCATCTGTAACTTCTTCTGATTCTACGAGTCCCTTAACGAGCCTTCATGAGTAATTTCAGACAAGTGTAGGAGTCGAGGAAAAAGAAGGGCACGGGAACTGTTGAACTCGAACTCGAGACCTCGGGATTGGCCACCAGCCACGTTTTCAATGTGCCATCGGCGAACCTCCTCCATCCTGATGCGGTAGACCCCTTTTTTTCTTGCGATGGGGGCACTTGATCCCGGACTCGACCACCCCTGAAACGCGACATCCACCTTAGAATGCCCATCAGCCTCGTCGTCCTAGCAATGTACTTCTTTCGTCAACTTCTTTGGGACATCACATCGTCAATTCTCTTTATTTTCCTAGAGTCTATTCCCTCATATAAGTATCGTATCCTTCACTATGCAAAATTACTAGAATAGACCATCTCAATTCTCAAATACTGTAATACAGCCTCAAAAACTAGTTTACAAATGAATCTCATGAAAAAAATCAAGTAGAACAGGAAAATGAGTGTCTATTCGCTATAAGTGCTCAGAATCACCCCCCCAAGTAACAGGATTTTCCGCCTGACGAACCACTAACCAGGGACGTAGGGTTAGAAATAGTTATCGTTATCCGAATCATAAAGGAACTAGTATGGGACGCCAGTCTTTAGCGAACGCGAGGAAGTTTTCTTCCTGGTGGGTTGTGACACCCTCAGGGGACTCCCCGTGCCCCGAATACAGGGGGAAAAGAACGCGGACGGTGGAAGTCGAACACGAGACCACGTCGTTGACGAGCACAGCCGTTTTTCCAACGAGACGCCGTCGGACCGCTCCTATCCTGATGTTGTAGACTTCTTTTCTTCTTGGGTTGGGGGGTCCCGATCCCACACAAGTGACTGTTCACACGATGCACGAGTGTCATTCACGCGATCGGTTTTCATTGTCTACGAGTGCCTTGCAGCGACGAAGACAACGGTTCGTTGCGGCAAGGGCTGCAGACACGCGAGACGCGCGCAGGAACGCGCGACGGCTTCATTATCGCGGTTCTTAATTTCCGAACCGAAGGAAAGAATGCGCTGTGTTTGTCTTTGCACGACACGACAGTCCCTGGCTAGGTCGACATTAATACACGTCGTCGTTCGTTGGCCTTGTTGATACGAATTGTACGAAAATCATTGCGTCGATCGCGAGATAAGCTAGTGTTGCAGTCCACGTCAAAACGTGTTGGAGTAGTATTTTCGAGATAAACGTGAGTAATTTGAACGGTTTTCTTTTAATTGATCGACTATTGTTCGTATTACTGCGGATCGTCAGAAAGAAACCAAGAAACCCTTGCAATCGTATCATATAGTACAGATGTACTTGGGTCAAGAAGAGTCTTTGAAGTATCTATGCCTCCTGTAATTCAGAAAGATAAGAAAGGCTTCTGAATGCGAAACTCCTTGGAAATGATGGAGTCAGGGGATAGAAACAATGCTCGTGATCCACGGATAAGGAGGTTATAAGCTTCCAGCTTTGGAATTCCAAGCGTTGCCTCGCAGAACTCTGCGATCAACGTAAAAGTGTCTCTATTATCTTTTTGCGTGTACGTCTTTTATCCTGAATTTTAGTCCGATTTGCAATCATATTGAAATATTCGAAAGCTACGATTTTAGATAAGTCAATTCTACCGATTGTTCTTCGATCCCTTCCCAGTTGTACCACTCTGTATAAAAATGATTCAAAATTATTCGGGATGAATGTTTTATCCACACGTTCCGAAGAAATATCAGCGAGGGGATATGATCGGATTTTAAGAGGAAAGTGTAGCGCGTGTCAGGGATCCAAAGAATTTGATGGAGTGAAAAACAGAAATGGCGAGAAGGGATTAGCCTAGCGTGGTGAAAGAGTTGATGGTATGAAATTCAGAGTTGAAGTGTATTACGTTACGTAGATAGGATACTCTGCCAGAGTGGAGGATTTTATGCATGAGACGACAGAAGTGTAAGAACCACCTTTGTGTCACGTAGAGCCAGCCGGATTCAAGATGAAATCGGGAGATGCGGTCTTATTTACGAATGGAAAAAGGGAACCAAAAGCGACCCTCCCGCGATCAATAATATTGCCAATATTGTTGATCAACTGCGACGATATTAGCCGACATCCGATTCCTAATTATTTATAAAACAAAGCAATATTTTGAATCACGCGCGTCAAACGTGCGGCCTATTTTCGTTTCATTTTTTTTCTATTGCTTTGATAGGTGATTTTCGAGAGAAGAAGGGAGGAAATGGAACGAAGGGAATTAGGTGTCGAGGGATTTATGGTTTTAAAAGAAGCAGAATAAGAATATATTATACGTCAGATGTATAATATATTTTGTTTCGAATGTTTCACAGACGTGACGATCACGTACCTTGACACAGGCAACGAGTGGCTTGCAAAAAAGATACAAGTGCATAGGGTGTGGGACGCGATAGACACGAAACGACATTACGAACCGTGTCGGTCACATCGTCGCGTGCGCGAAAAAGTAACCTGGAACCTAACTGTTTTCTATTTACGGCTTGGCTGTTGTCTGTTAAACACGGTCTCACCATTGTCCTCTTTGTCGCGGTTTAAAACTGTTTTGTGTCGTTTCCCGGACGTACCAGGTAACGTTCATATCGTTAAAAAGAATTATATTTGCGCACCTTCTCCATTGTATTTTAATTTTGCCCACGTATTCTTATTTACGAAAAATAATATTCCAACATTCTGACAAATTTTTATTCAGTATTTAGAACTATACCGAACTTCCTTCGTTAAAGAACGTGATTGATCATTTTGAATAATATGTAAAAATTCATTGAATTTCATGGGTTACAGTTTTTAAAAGAAATTGCGAATCTTTCATAAATTGAACGTCCCTAAAGTGTGGCCTCCAATTTTAAATCGACCTGTATAATGAATCCTTACGAAATGACTGATACGATTATCGACGAAGCTTGAGGACACATGGAAAGACTATTGATACGTAAAGTGTTGGGAAAGAGAATGTCGGCGTCGTGGGTAAGATTGATTTGTAGGTGGGGGGTGTTAAAGTGAACTTAAGGTCAGTTTAGTCTTCTAGACATACAGTTTCGTGGAATCCCTTGCAAGGTATGACGACTTACGAGAAATAGTTCAAAATCCACTGTCTTTATAAACGTGCCCGATAGTGAAAAGTCTATACAACTAATCGTAAAAATGAAATAGTAATTAATTTCTAAAGTGATCGTGTTTGAATTTTTGTCGGACGTCAGAGCAGAGTTTTCATCGTTCGCTGTCGTCGAGGGTATAATGCAATTTCAAACATAATGGCGCAATATCGAATATTTATTTCGAGTCGCGTGAAAACGAATAAAATTTGAAAGAACGTACGAATATAAACTAGCTGCATGCACGACCATACTGTTTCGTGTAGATACCGAATCGACGATACAATCTTGCGATTATTTCGAACGATTGTATCGTCGTATGGGGCCAGATAATACGGATGTCCGCATTATCGAACCGACATGGATATTCGCGCAGTTCGAATAAACGAGTTGCAAACTGTTTGCACTCCTTCGCTCCGTATTTCGCGAGGATCGTGCTCTAATATTGCCCGCCTAATTTCGCTGATCTTGTCAACGACTGCTTCGCTTTAAATTGATGAAATTATTTACAGTAATGTAGACGCGGAAATTCGACGACGGGTTATTTTGTTCGTGCCGCGAATGCGAATCAACGAGAGATAGGAACGCGTTGATTAACCTGGGATAATAGTATTATAATATCGTAAGGACGTACAAAATATCAGTTTGCAACGCGATATAATATGCCCTGCATAATGCAAATTACGGAACTGTAGCGACAGATTTGGTAAATTATATTTTTTGGCTTGTCCAGTCGTTCATTCTACAAACGAAGTTTGAATCATCAGTTTCGGTACAAAAATCTAAATTTAAAGGCGAAGACAACTTAGTGAAACTTGCAACAGAGCGAACAATAGGTGCGAACGGTACACAGGAACCAAGCAGATTAAATTTATGATAAATTATGTTACAATTCAAATTGCAATCCATCTTCTGCGATATAGAACCCCGTTGTTTATACTATACGTGTAGCTGTCGCATCAATTAAGGCGTTTTGATTTATGCTGA
This sequence comes from Colletes latitarsis, assembly GCF_051014445.1. Classification (NCBI taxonomy): domain Eukaryota; kingdom Metazoa; phylum Arthropoda; class Insecta; order Hymenoptera; family Colletidae; genus Colletes; species Colletes latitarsis. The sequence goes on from NC_135134.1 coordinate 49,780,521, forward strand.
TACATGCATGCATTATTCCCGGAGTTCTTGGCTACTCATCATTGATCTTTCGTACACAATAGCGTATACCCTCAAAAATGAACATTCGTAGGAGATATGTCTACAGAACACACACTATGTAATTACAGAGGTATTCTTTAAATAATAACGTATATATTGATTAAAATTTGGTCGATACAAGAATACAGTCGATTAATCAACAAGAGTGAGACACGTTCAAATATTTCTACAGTAATAATCTACGTCCCCCAGGAATACGGGTCTTTGGAGTCTTAAACTGTCATTGGTGGGTCGCGATAAACTTCGTTTTTTAGGTGGCCCCAGAGAAAGTAATCAAACGACGAGAAGTTAAGAGAAAAAGGTGTCCGTGAAATTTATCCTCCACTTCCAATCCGTCGATTCCAAAAGGATTGCTTCGAATTGCTGGAAATCGAACCGTCTAGGGGAATTTCCATTAGATTTTGGGGTTAGCGTCCACCGGTAGTGGCCATTGTTTCAGTTTGGGATTGAGAAATTGTCCAACTTAGAGAAAGATGGCGAGGAGAGTGGACGGGAACGGCAGTCGATAAACCGAAGAAAACTTGTTTCCTCCGCGGCGGAAGCTCGTTGAGAAATCATATTTTTCCCCGACGGCTGATGAAAGTACATATTGGTTTCGTAAGTGGACGAGATCGATCGTGCCCCTTGCTTTTCCAGTCTATGCAGCAGTAGGCAAGTATGTCTCTCCCTCGTGACTTGCACTCCCATTCGGCCGACAGCCTCTTATTTCTTCTCGCAAGATCGTCGCGATAATTGGGCGCGGGTTGCTCGGAAACAGATTGAAACCGGAAGAGCCAGGGAGGGAACGGCTTGCGTCACACCAGTCTCCGTGACTGCTAACCTAATTCGCGTCTTCCTCGTAGCACCATAATCGTGTAGAATCGGCAACCCGCGCTGCTACTTCGTGCAGCCCTGGAAATGTCGTCTACTTTCCGGTGATCGTCGCTACGTTGACCAGAAACAAAGTTACCATTTTATAGCGTCCATCGAGGTGCACAGTAGAATCATTATACTTGCGGTTTTGGGAAAGTTAACGGGGAAACTTGTCGGTGGCCACGTACTTGTTAGTACGTCATTAGGTCTACCGATCTAACGATGCTTCTGTTACCAAAAATGTTATGTTCACCCTAATTTCTCGATCGGTTTCTGGATGTTAGAGTTTGAAAGTAAACAAGCATAATGTTTTTTAACACTTTTAATGGAATCCAGGAGCCAGGAATAAGAAGCGCAAGCTGTTCGATCAAATGCGTGTCTGTCAATGAATTATGATTGATTTCCAATAGGCGAGAGGTTGATGCCAAACTAATCATTATTATTTTCGCACTCTTGACCTTACGTGTACAGCCGTCATTCTGACGATAGCCGCCGTTGACAGGTGGTATCGGCCTTTGATGTCACTACATTGTTTCGATCGGATAGATCGTGACTGCTCTTGGGGCCTCTGGCGAGAGAATCGCCCTGTACATTCTATTCAACAAATCTCGATAACGCCATACGCCCACGAATCGTGGTATTACGGCCTCCGAATTCAACAGTAACACGTTTCTTTTGCAATTTTCCATATGATATTCGACCAAGTATCTTCAATATAATTTTTATATTTTTTATATCAAGTCCAAAGGTATCAAATATTGTATATTTTGTTGAGTTTATCATACTAACACCAACGTTAAATAATTTCGATTCACGTAAATACCATTTACCGGAAGTTACGACGAACATAAATGAATAATCCATTGCAATTTCGATGATGTTTGGAAAATGCAACAAAGTGCAGGTTCCCGGAACGTCGAGGACGATTATTTGAAAGAAGAAGCAATTATTCGCTGAGCTTTAACTTCAGACGTCGCCGTAGAGTTAAAAGTCATTTTGATTAGCTCGTTCCTCGTCGTTCGACAATTTTCCTTCCTGTCGGCCGGTCGTTCGCCGTCGGGATTTTATTGCTTTCATTTTCGAGGTTCAAGGAACGTTTTCATTCTCTCGTCTTTCTCATGACCAATTTAGAAAATTAAATTCTACGTCGGTCGAGATGCGAGAAAAATCAATACCCTGCTGCTTGCACGTTTACGCTTAATATCACGGAGAAATGACTTACCGTCGTTTTCGACGTTCGATAGATTTTAATAAAAGAGTCGAAGCGATCGTTAGCGTAACTGTCTGATTTTCTTGCCAATTTCCATGCTGCGTGGAATAAAATGCTCGCTAATTGAAGATTATTCCCACGAGTAATAACGATAATTTCGAATTGTGTTTTCCTGAGCACAATGCGAGCTTGAATTCGATAGTTTGCGTCGGTTGTTACAATTACATTGAAACAATTCATGAATAATTCTCTAAGGTATTTGGAAATATCATTACCATTGAAATTACACGCGAATTTACTTGTTTATTACTAGGTACGAAAGTGGTTCGATAATCTTGATACATATAAAACAAGAATTAGAATGAAAGGTAAAATATAGCCACCTGTTCATTAGCCGCGTAACTAACGAGATTCTATTTCTGACGAAAATATGTATATTATCTGGCATCTGCTCTAGCCTGGTCGAAATGTGTTGGAGCTAATAAAAATTATTTATTGCACAGCGATAAATAAAACTCGCTTTTTGCGTGACTAAGCAACTCCTAAAAGCGTATTCTTGGCAATAATATCGTGTCGAACGTCAGAAACAATCACTTACGTCGAGCAATAAATATTACTTGCTTCTGGCGTTCTTAACGGCGCATGCAATAAAAAATACGAAGCACTTAAAACTGCCATTTATTAGAATTATCGCGTATATTGACGAAAAATGAAAACGACTTGGATAGCCAATTTCCCGTTTATACTTAACAACGAAAAGTTATGTAATCGTATCTATCTCCAGTTAGCGAATTAAACTCATCGTTCGAGTTACGTTTTGCAGTTACAGTTGCAAACAAGTATTCGAGCGTCAAGTATAAGTACGCACAAGTCTCATTATCGGAGATTTTCATTAGCAATGAAAGTTGCAAGTGTAAAATAACGCCAGAATGTGGAAACTTACTGTACGATAACAGAGAACCATAGACACAGAAGTTTGCGTGATGAACAAAAATTGTGTTGCACGGCAGAAAAACGCAATTTATTCGAACGTTTCGTTCTACTCTCCATTAAAACAGGTGCAACCATTAATGGAAAATCGGGCTTTTTTGTCGAGAGCTCTTTATTACAAACTTTTGTTATTTACACCGTCAGAATTCAACTAACAAGGGACCACGCTCAAGTGTGACCAGTCGATTTTAATAAAACTTTATATTTTTTCATTGACGTCGACGTTCAGGGGTTGTAAAGAGCCCTTAAATCCGAGGGTCGAAAGTATATTTTCTAGTATACTCGGGAAACTATCAGAAGCAGAGTAATTATATGAATGGGCGAATTTTGAATACTCGCGACAATAACATAATGTTAAAAATAAAGTATATAATTATTATTGACACCTTCGAGCCAACACTTGCGTTGTTTACATTGTTGCAAGATTAGAGAACACGATACTAACGATCTTGGGCTTGTGACACATAACATCGCCGACACGAAACCTTCCAGACACGATCCAGCATGTAGAACAGGATTCCTGCACCCATGAGACTCGATATACATACTACGGAGTGAAACTGAATACTGACGATTCTGGATACATAGAACTCGGATTCGTGCCACTTCGAAATAGCAGAGCTCGATAAAACGTTCATGGGATAGAATACAAACGATGTCAGATTTACAGGATAAGAAACAAACGATCTTTACGCGTTTCGAAGTGGATCCAGACTGCTCTAAACAGACACCAAAGATTCCACGAGGCAAATGCAGAGTCCTGAAGTCATCTGAGACTTCTGCTGGTTCCCAGAACCCTGGCAATATCTCAGTTTTAGAATATCACAGAGTAGTTGAAGACCGTCGTGGTACCGAATGTTGCGCTAAATGAGAAAGTCCCAAGACCTCGAGGACATCAACAACCACGAGGAAGTTTAAGGGTCTTAGGAGTGTCTAGGGATGTAGAGACGTTCCAAAGGTCTCAGAGGTCCCGGAGATTATGTCTACCTTGGACCCCAGGAACATCTCAGAATCACAGATATTTCCTGAAGACCCGAAACTCTCCTGCAACCACGAGATCCTTTGGACCTCTGAAATTGCTGGTACATTCAGGTTCTCCAGAACTTTCCGGAAACCTTAGTCTTGCCGTGCCGGTTTCAACCCCACGGATTTCCCGGTATGCCTGGAACCTTTGAGGCTCCTCAGATTCCTGAGATTCCCTGTATCGTCTTTCGCGAACCTAAGGTTGGCGTTATTCAGCTGCACGCATTCTGTTTTTTTTTTTATCGTATCTTACGCGTTCGTCTATACAACTGAGTTCCACGAGATGTCGCGAAACTTTGCACGAGTGTTCGCCGATCCATCTGAGAACCACCCTTGCTGCTGCTTTTTGACTTTGAGGGAAAATCCAACCTTTATCGGGTACCAATACTGCTCTCGCAAGTTCGATCACATTAGTCCCCTGTTCCGACGTTTTAGATGGACTCTCCGTCTCTGGTGTCTCGTTTTAGAGTCCTTGTTCCAATGTCTCGGGTGTAACTGCTCAAATTTCTATTCTGAAATCTATCCTGTTGTAACTGCAGCACCTCGATGTAAAATATAAGTTACCGAGGAAATTAATATTGCAACAAGCTATTTTCTGATATACCAACAACCACTCGTCTTCGTTCATCCGTATGTTTTTCCAGTATTTCACCTTCCTGGAAATTGTTCTGTTATTTTAAAATCAGATGCTTCCGCGTTGCTGGGAACGGAATCGCCCACCTTAGGCTCTGCTCCATCTTCGCTACTATTTCCTCTCCGTCGTCCTATTATTCACGCCAAATTTTTCGAGATAAACAGATCCATTCTGGTCGATGTACGTTTGAAAAATCTGTTTTTCTCTCTCGGTTCCTTTCAAAACAATCCTTATTTTCTTCGCAAGCTGAGACAGCGGCACCCGGACCTGCCCCTTAAACGACAATTTTACGGAAAACAGTATTCAGTAAACGAAGAAATTCTCTCTTTTTATATTCAGTTTATTCAAGTATTAAACTCTCGTAGATTTTATTGCAGCCATTTTGTATTCTTAGAAAATTTAATTTTCTTTAATAGCTTTCACGGGTTTCTAAATTCAATTCCATTTTTATGACTTCAGTAGTATATTTTATAACGTGAGTATGTGTATTTAACAGTGATGGCAAATGAATAGCATGCATAAAAGTTTTATAGTGATTTTTCATTTTATTAAATTTCGCCTTCCTTTGTTTCGGATCAAGCACTTTTACCACGGTATTTTGCAGCAGATTCGTGGTTTTTCACGCAGGCATTAACAAATTTTGAAAGAAGCTAATTACGAAGATTATATAACCCATTAAAATTATGACGCAAATAATTACGATGCGCAGAGTCTGTTTTTCCTTAAATAAAGCTGACGACAGATCCTCGATTCGCCTTATCGATCGTATTACCATACAGTTTTAAAAAAATGAACCTCGTACGGTTCTTGATCACAAATAATTATAGTAAACGTCGTATAAGCTACGAAAGATCGCGATAAGGAGAGTAAGAATCGTTGGTTCGAGGTAACCATTAAAATTAATTGGATCTACGGAGATTGAATTGCAGGATCGCGCGGCGAATTTTTAACGAATTCCTGCGTTCGATTTCCTGCGTGCTGTTAAGTGGAGAGGCCAGATGACCTTTAAATATACGAATAGATTGTCGAAAAGGATCGGTTCTGCACGTAAAAATCCAAATTAACGGGAACAAAGGTCTCGCTCGAGCGTGATTGATTCGATCGTTCAGCCGTCACCAAGCGTTTAAGCCGCAAATCCGCTGGAGCTTGAGGTTGCGCTTTTTTTTTTTTTTCAAACGACCAAATATATGGAGGTTTTACAGCGTCACCCATTCCGACGCTGCGATCCATTGAATTTTTTACGGTTCCGTAATCACGCATAACAATCCATTTGATTTGATAACGACCGCGCGCCGATTGCGGTTAATTTTAATGATTTGTTAACGTTCCAACGTTAGCTCGACGCCGACGGCTAATTGCCATTGCATACCAACGATTTGATTCATATTCGACACGCGAAAATTACTCGTGTTAATCTATGTACTGCTCGTGGATATCAAATTTCGAATTTCGTAATTTTACGGGCGTATCTGTATTCTGCAATGAAAGCAATCTCTCTAAACATAGGGGCGAGTTTATATTTTTATAGAATCAGGTTATTGTTTTATGTTTGTATTAGAATGACTATAAAGGTTGATCTCGCAAGTTTCCTCGAATCGCACCTATCGTAAACCGTCATCGTTTCTTTTAATAAAGAAGCGCGTATAGAAAACTTAATCCAGTGCATAAAATGTGCATTATGGGTTTATGAAAGTTGTGGTGTTCGAGGCGAGCGTAAAATTTATTATGGTCTGAACCGTGAGTTATAGAATGAACATAAATACGTTATTCCTTTTTGGTAGTAGGTTTAATGTATAAATATAATAGGTATCTCAGAGACGAAGTTTAAAGTTTCAATATTAGTTTGCGTAGAAATTAGTACCAAGTATCAATGAAATTGTAAATTCTCAAAACAGAAGATTTATTTTCATACGTACTTGGCAACTCTCCCGTGATTCTTTCACCTCCGTGTCGAGCTACGAATGCACTTAGCGGGTTGGTAGCCGACTCGGATTCGGGGCGAACTAATCACAGCAACCTCATGAGAATATCGCGTGTATGTCGGTCGAAAATCAACAGCGGGAGAATGCATTTCGGGTAGATACAACAGGTGCAGGCAGGTGTCTTTACTTGCAGAGGCAGCGCGGTAAATGGGAAGTGGCGTCGTAGTAATCCAATTGGACTGGATTTACGTTTCCCGTGCTTCCATTATGTTTGTACCAATAACGCGACGTCGGTGATCTTAGTTGCGGCGCAACGAATTCGCGGAGGACAGTGCGCGCCGTGCGACGGCGACCATAAACGCGTCAATACGGTATCAATGCCGGCAGCCGTGTTACCAGGCACGAAACGCGGACGCTGTGGAAACATTTGCACGAAACTTTGATTCAAACTTGCTCTTTATGCATGAATGGAATTGATATTGGTGGAAACACGTAGATACGAATTAAACTTCTATCCTCGCCGGGAATCATCGTCGCCCAGCCTCGTTGGTCGAATAAATCTGTTATTATTGTCGACATATTAACACCGTCGCGCAAAAGTTCGACTGTTAATTAGAGCGAGACTTATGCATTTTGTTATCGTGTTCTGAAAGCGCGGGGTCGCGTTATTGCCGCGGAATATTAGTTCTCGGAATTGCGAATATTATTACTATATTTCTCAGTAGCGGTGGAATGTACGAGGAAGGCTTGGTTTTTTTAAGGAATATTAAATAGGTCGTACAGTCGGAATTTTTAACGTAAACAGTCTTTGTATGTTTTATTCTCTTTACTTTCTTCTTGATTCTATATATTATTGTCTTGATCTACTTCGCGACGGTTCTCCTGAGTCCAATTTCGAGATTCTCTCTACCGTATCCAACCTTTTAGGATGCCCCGTTTTGGCCACCTGTGCACTGCGGCAGTAAAACATGTGGCACTTTCTGGACAAGCACGGTATCAAGAATCGAAAAATAGGTTTGAAATAGCAAATGAAAAGCGAACGAGACAAAATACCCTCAGTTATTATTACCGGGTTTAATCTTGGAAAACATTGGCGAAGATCGTACAAAAACATACTGTTTTCGATATTTTCACGACAAAACTGTTATAACAATTTGTCGCTCGTACGTGTTCAGGTTTTCCAATTTTTCGTTTGTTCTTCTAAAGCTCATCTTAAGCTCTGGAAAGCCAGAGCCACGTGCCGTTACGTTAAAGACTAAAGGTGAGGCAGCCCTTGAGTGTACCTACGTTGTCCATATTTATCTTTGGAAAATGACCTTAAGGAACAAGTATTTTAAGAATAATGACAGTTTCTCGTACGCCAGGAAAGGCATAGAATAAGAAAAGATTGATTTTCTTATTAATTCGTTGGATATATCACTGTCGCTACTTTCGATTATAACCATCATTATCTTTCGCCTTTTTATTATATCACAAGGTTCTATACAATATATAATATCGAGAAACACGTATGTAGAACTTAATCAATATACCATTGGAACAAAAAGGGATGAATAAATATATCCATCGTTGCCTTTAACACTAGATTTACGGAAGCCGTCAATTTGACGGATGTCAGATTCCATATTTAAAATTGCAGAACGCGTAAATATTATTTTTTAACAACTTATGTTGAATTTGTTTGATGCAATGGCATGAATACATATTCTAATTAAAAGAAAAATCGTATTTTAAGGTAATCGTCGACATGAAAGGTATCGATAAATATACGTGCGATCAATGCCCGTAAATCTAGTGTTAAAATATCGCAACGAATTATTTTAACAACACGCTGGAAAGTCTCGTTGCAAGACGAATTTATCGCGAGATTCAATTTCGACGACGGAACGGACAATTTGGCCCAATCAAGGGATGCCAGCGAGTTAGGAGCATTCGGTGTAGGCGGAGGCGGCGTATCTCGTCGCATGTCACGAACCCTCGCGGTTCGTTTCGATCGGTCCGCCCCGTGCAAGGAGCTAATTTGTCAACGTGATCTCGTTACAAATAATTAAGACGAAACGCCGTTAAGTCCTAGCTCGGCGTGCCCGCGGAAGAAATACGACGTTCCAGTTGTAAGTCGCAAACGGCGTCGGCGTCGGCGTCGGCGTCGGCGGCGGCATCTGCGGATAAAAGAGAATTGCTTTAATTACGGACCTGCCATTTGCAAACAGCCGGGCGCGCACTTTGATAGCCGTGCTTCGCAGCTCATTTCTGGAGAGCACCGGGGTAGCACGAAGAGAGACCTTTCCAGAATTTATGTACACGCGTTACGTGCCTGTACCCCCGGGTACATAGCCATTACTAGTCCGCGCCGTTGCTTCCACAGCCCCGGCATTAATCCAATATATATCGCGCAAAGAATGGTTTCGACGAAGTAACTTTCAGTTACGTAAATTACCCCTCCGGGCTCGTATCTAATAATTGCATCCACTTGAACGCCGACGAGTACGCAGTTCGAGCCGAAACGACCCCTTTCCATACTATATATTCACATTTGAGAGGTTGTTTCAGTCTGGAGGTCAATCTTTATGCGTCTTTTTAAATTAAAGAAATTACGCTTTCGAATCGAATAACGTCCCATGGTTTTGACTTGTACTTGAGAAGCACAATTTTCCTCAAGTGAGAATATCCAAAATTGTTTCAGTGGAACCCCTTTCGTTGAATATTCAATCTATCTCTCGGTTTTCACAAATGTTTTCTTCTGCCAAAATTTTGTCGTCATTCTATGGCCGTAATTTGTTCGATCTCTCAACGCAGCGTTCGTACTGATATTAACGAGCGTGCTATTAGAGCGGTCTCATCGCTTCGTGAGATATTGTTTCGAATTATATTCCGCGGTCGAGGAATAATCGCGTGACCAGCGACGCGACACCGTCGAGTGTTAGCAATCCTATTCATTTATTCATAGTGTTATTTAAGCGAAGTAAGATACTGTTTCCCTATCGATTGATATCCCGGCGGTCGCCACATACCGATCCGCTAGCCTGTACGAGGATTAGAATTTAGATGGAACATTAACGGAACTCAACGTGCTCGAATCTCTCGCGCGCTAACGAGCACTTGTATATTATATTCACGTCTTGTATTGCATTAATCGCGTTAACGTGCATCGGTGATTTTAGAGAGAAACGGTCGACGATTTAACGCCCCGGATACATACGCAAGTTCCCGTAGTATAGCCAAGTATAAATTCTTGAAATCTAAAATCACGAGCATGCACGAATTAATTTACAACGCAATCGGAACGTTACACGTTCGAAGGATTGTAATTAAATCGTACGTCGAGGGGTGTTAATAAGTCGGTTCGTTTTCAAAGTGCGCGACGTGCAAGCGTACCTCGGAATCTTTTGAACGGCGGGGCAGCTACAGATGTTCACGAGGCAGAATTATATTCGAGATTTTATGGGACACAATAAGTTGAAATTGAGTTCCCGCGGAGCTTGATTACGCGCATTTGCATCTCTTTGTGTTTAATCTGTTCAATTATTCCGTAATGGGACGGCGCTTCGCTGGGATATCTTGTTACTAATATTTGGCGTTCTGAATTTCTCTTTCAGGAGGGTCCCGGACAATGGGTCAGTCTCGATTCGGAGCTCGAAATGAAAGGTGCCGAAATCATCGGCACAAAAAAGCCAACCGGGCACACTCTTTTCATAGACTGCCGTTTGGAGCTTCCTTTCGGTAAGTCAGCAGAAAATTCTCCTTATTCGATGTAGACCAGTGGTGAAGCATGCCTGTCGTATGTAAGCGTACGTGCTCGCGAACGTATGTGTACCCGCATCGTAATGGTAAATGAATAGAAACATTGTATCGACGTTAAGAAAGTAACGCTATCGGTAGAACGCGATTTCGTAAAAATATACTCGAATAATAAAAGATATTAACGAGAGGAGATTGGTTCGATCGAGACGTTCGTCTTACGCGATCGGTACACGACCTCTGAACTTTCACAGTTCGAAATAGAAACCATTATCCGAACACAGCATGCGACTTTTCAAGCATAATGGATTCTACACGGAGTTTAATGACAATGGACGACGTCATACTGGAAATCTTCACTAGTTCATTCTACTTCCACGATATGGATTCGTTATTTACCACTTGGATCTTTTTAAGGCTTCCGTAAGAACGAATTCAGTCGACTTAAAGGAGCAAAATATTACGCGTAAATGCAGAGTTTCGCGACTTCGACGGAGGCGTGGAAGAACGTTAATACGATTTTGTTATTAACCGAGACTCGGTGTATCGAAGTAAACTCTGCCCGTTTAAATGGAAACTTTGATTGCTTTCGTACTTGAATTAAACGATTCGACTGTTATTTATACATTTTTGGCTACTCCCCGCGACGCGATTGTTTTATTAATCGTTTCATTACCTCTGCATATTGAAGCGACGCCCGACGAAAATTGTCAGCACATAGAATCCATTTTAATCGGTGCCTATATTAATATTCCAATTAAATACTAGTCGAGTTAAATCGAAGAATTAGTGAGGTTTCCGTTCGTTAATCTGTAAACTTGTCGACTTGCTTCGCTGTGACAATATTTCACCGAGGTCGTGTATATATTTCCTTCGAGTCGATTATATAAGGTGTCTCGAAACGATGGAACAAGTTCACGCGTGCGAATTCCTTATTTCAAAGGAAATTGACGAGTCTTCTCACCGTTTTACGATCTGAGACTGCGTTAAGTGACTTGTACGGAATACGTAGAACATGCAAATTTTAACTAGCGTAGAACTTTTATATCTTTCGATTCTATTCGGTGCAGTATCTGAAAAGCAACGTCTCAGATGGCGAAATGTCGCACGATCCTTCCGTTTCCTTTGACATCAGCAGTTTCGTACGCTTCGATTCGTCCCATAATTTCGCGACAAAGAACGTTTCTAGCTCGCAAAATTGCCGCCCAGCTCGGTCACGATTACCGTTTCTATTCATTTATCTATTCCCCGAAGAGACTCCCAGTGAGAAGGTCATCATGGTGCACGCAATATGCGCCATGCTTTCCATTGCGACAGTTACGAACGGTGACGCGAAACAAGTAGATTGCTCTTTATTGCGTGAGACATCGTCGAGCGCGAAGCGATTGCCAAAAAGCGAACCAGGAAGGAAGAACGTCGGCGCCGCGAACGATCGAAATCCGTTGGTCGTAATCGGTGGAAACAAACCTTGGCGCTAAATCGCCGGAAGAAAGAGGTAGACAGAGGTTAAACGAAGAAAATGGAAACGCGATCCTACGGGACGTTCGAGGCAGAGGGTTGGGTTTGCGTCGCGGCGGTTGAATCGCGAAAGGGTCGAGTGAAATTGCCTGGCAGTAACCAGGAGCACTCGTGTAATCGAGGCGATAATGAAATGCCAGCGGATCGTGCCATTGCCTGTGATCGACGTAGATCCCACTCGAGAAAAAATGAAGACAGAATGGATTCTGGCCCGCGCCGCTTCGTTCGAGCGGCTCGAACTTTTAATTGAGTACGTCTAGAAACTTGTCGAGGCTTCGCGGCGTCCTCCGGTTCGTTCCTCCGTCGTATATATTCGCGGCGCGATGCTCCGTAACGTACGTACGCGCGTGCCTCGAGGATCATTCCGACGTCTGGGTATTTTCGAACGCGCGGAATGGAAAACTACGGGGCAAGTGGCTGGGCAGAGTCTCGAATCGGTTTCCGAACAAAGCAGAAAGGATCCGCCAAGTTTCCACCAACTTCCATTCCGTTTCTGTTTGTTGCAACGCAATCGAAACCAGAGTATACGATCACGTACGATCGACTGAAAAATTAACGTAAATCGAAAGTGGGCTTGGGGCCGTGGACTTGTTCGTTAGCCTCGCTCTTTGTTGAGATGGGGAGAAAGGGTACTTTCGACTTTGCAAAACGAGCTCTTGCAATATTAAATTTACGGTTGTCTGGAAATCGTGGGGCGCGACGTAACTTAAAAGAGACTACGTATTCTTTGATAATATTGTTTATACGTTTAAGATGAAATTTTGCTAAACCTGTAATACATTCCCTGTACAGAGTAATTGTAGTAAAGTCAAGAAGGGAACGATGTCTTAGACTGGAGCAGGCATCTTGCATAAATTTTGTTGGAGAGATATTTCCTTTGAAGATTTTGCTCATTACTCATATTTTGCAGAGCTACATTTTTAAAAAATCTTAAAGAAGATCAGTATAGTGGCTGGATATCATAAAAACGATAAAAAAATAATTTGAGTGAAGTTTTATGTAGTCGCGTATAAATTATGCAGCACTTGCCTGAAACGATTTTTGTTAAAATCAATAACCACTTACCGTGTTTTCTCGCTCTACACGGTATCGAGAAGTAAAACAGTAATGCTTTTCTTCCAGGGAAAAGCATTTTCCAATCAACGGTGTACAGGTTCATTTAAAATCACTTTATTCTACTTGTTCTCGTTACGTTGCAACTTTCTTAATCCCGAACGATCGATACTAAATGCAATGACTGACTTTCGTGCCAGAAAAGAATACCATCGCTATGAACGCCTATATAAAGACGTCAATCTGATTCGTTGATCAACCGTACGCATTGCAATGCAAGCGCCCCATGCATTATTTATAGAGTGCCTGAATAACTGTAGAAAAATGTAAATCCGGCTTCTCGTGGCTTAGAACGTAGCTTTAACTGATTTGGAGCAACAGATAAATGATATTTTTAAAAGGAACGGCAGACCGGGAACGTAAACAATTTTGAAAAAAAGAGACCCAAAGAATGTCGAAGGATGGACACTGGGCAAAAAGGTTCCATTTCGTTGATTTCACGTCGAGAGGAATTTATTCGGAACGACGTCGATCGAGATTATCTTTCGCCTCGTTGTTTTCGTTTCATTTTGTTTCCCTCATATTTTTCAAACCGTAGCAACAAGTTCGACTCGTTTTTTGCGATTTCTGCGTAAGTACGTGGCAAGCGAGCAACGACTTCCATCGAACGCTTTATTCCCGGGGGATGGATAGAGAAGGATTCGTCCGGTTCCCCCGTTCCCGGAAGTAGCGTGCTTTCATCCATTCCCCGGTCACCGACACATCAGCGATCCATTACTATCGATCCCTCTCTCTCTCGAAATAGGGTTAACGACATGTTGCGATTCGACCGCGTTTCTTCTTGGCCACTCGGATTTCTTAGATTCCGAGAACGCAAAAAATTGGTCTCCTTACGGATCCTACGAGAAGATCCTCCATTTCAGAACGCGACACTCGGGGCACACTTCGAAGAAACTACTATTATTATCATCACTAAAAATCTATCGAGTTCTCGTTCGTTTACGAATTTTTTAACTTTCAACAAATTCGAAAAACTTCTACATTTTTTACGTTTCCCGATCTGGGTTCAAGCAAATTTGTCAATCGAGAATAAAAAAATATAATACTTTTTTGAAAAAGTTTGGGTATCTCATTTCCGTATGGTAAAAATGCGCGACGCTTCGACGACCCGCGGAAACATTTTCATTTTTGAATCGTAACTTCGATCGTCAAACTTTTTTCATATCCCGTCTTCGAATTTGCAATAACACGAAATAGAATTTAGCCGTCGACGGGGACGCGTCTCGAGGACCGATTCTGTAAATTCATGCGCGAAAACTGTGCTCCTCCGGCGAGCAGTTTCCGTTCGAAAGAACGTCGGTTCGGCGAGCACAGTCGTCCCTTGGCGTAAAGGCGCAAATTATTTTTCGCCACGCGATGCTCCACTTGACCGTGTTGCGAAATGAGAAAAACGAGGCCGTTTATAATAAACCTACCGGCAACGAAAGCTGACGTTTTGCCTACCACTCATCCTGTTTTTTTCTTTCTCTTGTGATTCCTCGTTTTTTTCCCCCTCGCTTTCTCATTTTCCTCTTAGCGAGTGTTCCTTCGGTTTTCCAAACCGCGCGCCAACTAGTTTAATGGAATTTCGTTGAATACCGCCGCACTGTTCCCCGGCGTATTTCGTATACGTTTCATTGGCGTTTTCTACGCTAAAGCATGGACTTCGGTTTGAATGCAAATTTTATCGTAAGCGTCCCGGAAGAAAAGTTTAAACCTCTTCCGTTCCGATTTATTTTCAAGTGACTGTACACCTATATACAATTCAGTTTCTACTCCGTTTCGTATAAAATCCAAGCACCCGGTAATGGGTCCTTTCAAAACTATTTTTCCTACTACTTCCTTTGCTTTCCACTGAATTGTGATATCGCTGGGCAGTGATTACGCGGTCGAGTGATATTACCGGACGGTTCTCCCAGAGAAAGGGACTTGATTTGCTATAATTGAAGCCCAAGTTTCGATATTAATCCTTTTCTCGATGCTCTTGTATCCTAACTTAAACAGTTACTCCAATCGCTATTCGCTTAGTCGAAGCATGCAGTCGCGTATCGAGGCATCGACGTTACTCCTACGGTTTTCCAACCGCTGGATAAGATCTCTTCTCGCGGAAGAACTGAGCGATACGTCCCTCCCCGTTTCTTTCCTGTCTCTATCTATTTCGTTTGTTTCCTTTTTCCCTCTCGTCTTTCCCTTTTCATTGCACTTGAACGTCCTCCCTCCGGAGAGGGAAGATCGACCTGGCCGCGTTTCTGTTCTCTTCCTCTCCGCCATCCTCGTCTTCCCGTCGTTTCGATGGCACAAAGAGGAGAGAAATAAGTATCAGAAAATAGATAGAGGGAAACTTGCGCGATACCATCGACGGCAGTCGAGAGTCTGTTTATCGTGGAAAGTATCGACATGTTCGGGAGACGCGTTCATGACGATGGAAAAAAGTAAGATGACTATCGGCCAGCGACGCAGAGGCTCGTCGGTGCTCGTCGCTAAACGGAATGTTTAATCGCATCATCGGTGGCTGGGCTAAAATGGGCTCCGTGAGTGAAAAATTGCGAGCCACGCGATACAGTTGCTCGTAGGAATTTTCATCAAACACGATAAAGAGATCGGAATCTTCGAAATGGCTCGGCGCATCGAAACTTCTGAACCCCGACTTTAAAACTTCCGCGTTTCGCGCGATATTGGGGGTCGTATCGTTATCGCGATACGGTTTCCAGTCATTTTTATCGAGCGCTTTACGATTCCGATTTTATGACGAATAACGCCTTTTAATCGAAGGGGGAAGCAAGGATAATTTAACCCTCGCGAAACCGACTCTGGGTCCATTCCGACCCGTAGAAATTATTGTAGAACGAAAAATTGACGTTACAATTTTTACGAGTACGAACAGAAAGAAAATTTCTATACCTCTGACCTCTTTCTACCTTTTTCTCGCGCGCTACGGAATTGTTATGTATGCAGAAGTTCGATGGAAATAACGCGAGTAGAAACGTTGGCTACAAATTGAAAGTTTCATTGTTTCTCTATATCTTCGGTTCTCCGTTTATTACTGACTCGTAGACTCCGCTTTTGTGCCGTCGTATACGAACGGTCACATAAATTATGCACGTAACCGGTGCTTTCTAGCCTCGAACAAACAGACAATAGCTCCAAGTAACAGTTAACGATTCGTAACACTTTTCAGTGTCGTACTACTGTAATCGAAGAAAGTAATTATGACCGATAGAACGATATTTTGGGCAGCTTCCAGTCGGTGGAACGAGATTAATAATATCACGTTCCACCAATCGGAAGCTTCCTTTTGCACGTACGCGGGATCACAATTCAGAGCAAAGAAGATTGCTTCGAAGTGTTTCGAAACGATAATCGAAAGGATCGCTTTTGGTAATCGCTTGCGCGCGATAGATCTCGAACGTTCGAGGGCTAAGAAATTAGGACATGATCGCGAATCGGATCATGCACGGCCGGATCTTCAGTCTGATCAGTCTCTGACCAATCAGGAAAGTGCGAACAACGAACGAGATGGAAAGCCCTGCTAACGAGTGAAACGGCAATGCAGTTGCGAGCAGCCCGGCCCATGTGTGGCTCAGGTACCCTCGTCAAGATCCTTGGTCCCGATCGTAGGACCGTCCTGATTTCAGGATCGTCCTTGATCCCGAGATCTTCGTTTCGCTTAATATCCTGGTTCTTTCTGACCAATGCATCTGACTTCCACGTCATGTGGATTTCTCGTCGATCGTGCGGACGCGATCGAAACACGGAAAACGCGAAGTCCGCGTCTCAGATTTTCCGCGAAACAGGATCACCGCGTTCGTAGTCCTCGGGGATCGTAGCTTCCCGGGGCGTTATCGTCGGAGCCAGATTTGCCGGGGATTTGGCTCGATAAAAGTTTTCGAAGCGAGTCCACGATCCACGAGAAATGGAATCCACGCTGTTTGTACGTAATTAGCGATTACATAAACCCCTTCTTGCTCGTCAGCCACTGCACCTGAGATTTCTACTACGATTCTAATTTCTACACCTTCTTTCTCTTTCTTCTATCCCCGAACTCTATCCTACCCCCCACCCCCTCTGTTCCTGCCAGCCTTTAATTCACCGTTTCAGATCGAGCGCCGCGTCGACGATTGGTCGGTTCGCCGGATATCGAAAACCGCTTTAGATAGTACCGGGTAGCGAGCGCCGAGGGAACCCATCATCGTTAATCACGAAAGTTGTGCATTACTTTCCGTCGAAGGGAAGAAGAGAATCGAGCGAGACGCCACGACGATCTGAAATTCGTGATTCGACGTTATTTATGCCAGACCGTGAAAGTATACCGCGCGACGCAAAAGCCGCGATTAATTTGAAGAAAATGTGAACGCGTTTGAAGCGCGAGCTTTCGAGGCGACGAAGTCGAACGACTGTGGAATTCACTTATCGAGGAAAGAAGGATCACACGGGCCCGAATTGATTTCAAATCGACGCGAATTCGAGGCGTCGGGATGTTGAGACTGAGTATGCAATACAAATGCAATATCTGACGGTGATGATTCTGTGTATAGAAACTTATAAAGTAACATGGTTTCATATTTTATACTTTGGTTATAACTGGAACCAACTATGGGTCTAACGTTAAATCTGTAATTCAATTTCCTCTGTCGAATCGTCCATTAATTCATCGCTAGAAGTGCATCATGTTGGGATCATCGCAGAATTAAATTTCGATTCTGTATCACGGCGCACGGAGCGACGAAGAATTGTACGTTTTTGGGTATCGTCGCTGACACTCGATCATGGCAGCTTAGTCACCACCATTTCACAAATCGTAGATGTTGGTCATTTAGATTAGTCACTTAGTAAAAGTAGACTGACAATGAGTATCATAGACAGTCTACGCCTTTATCAGTAGCTAGCACATCGTCATACCAAGCTACGCCCATCTCCATAAGGAAAATAAATCTAATAAATCCTTTCTACGAAATCATCGAAAGCTAAATAACGCTTACCAATTGATTAATAAAAGAATCACCCATCGAAGTTGAGTCGAAAGGCAAAGAAAGGATCGCCGTTTGCTGGAAGATCGCTCGAAAACGTGGACGATATCCGAATCTGCGAATTCACCAGCAGTAAAAGAGGAAAGTTTTTACGCCAATGGGACGTGTGATCGGACAAAAGGCAAAAACATCGATCGAAGTTTCGCCGGAACATCCGAACGAATTTAATTACTTTCAAGTAATTCCGCAGCTCGACGCCAAGATTCCGGTTCGGAATTGCGCGGACGAAAAAAATGATCGAATAGCGAAATTCCACGGGATCGTAGAAATCCCGTAAACACGGTGAACTTTTGGCACTTCGACCCGTCCAATCGACGAAGATGAGTTCCCTTCGGCGACAGGATTGCATCATATTCGCCGACACACTTTCCGTTGTTCCCGCGGCTTCGTCGTCGTTTCTCCATTTTTTATTCACCCGCGAATTTCGGTCTCCCGGGCGTTCCTGGTTTCGCGTCTCCCTTCGACCCCCCGTTTCATTAATTTAATTGTGCAGCCTCCTTTGAATCCTCTGCACACGCGTGTCGGACACGCTGGCGGCTGGTCACGCTATCGAAACTCGTTTCGGTCGTTACCGGCGTACTTTGATACGATTTCACGCTTGATTAAACGACTTTAATTATGCTATCACCGGTAGCTGCGTTAGCCAGAAAGCCCGGCCAGAGTTTTCAACCGCGAAAATCACTGGCCGCTGTAATATCGGTTGGCCCGATGCTCGTCGCTATTATTCCTTGTTAACCGCGATCACGGGGACGACATTTTGTCGCTTATCGCGTCTCTGCATGCGAACCGAACCGGTCGTCGAGCTCTCGGAAAAAGAGGACGCATCGCATAGTGAATTTCATTTTTACATTAATAAATTTTCTGTTTATACCACCGTATGGATTTGTTTCGTGTGGTAAACGAAATTATTTCTGCGCCCACTAGCGAATTTCTAATGCCCTCTATGAATTGAATTCGAAAAGCGCTAGTCATATTATTACCCGGTTATTAAAGGAATTTTTCGAGAAACGGCACGCGCCTTTACAGAAAAAAGACTCCAGGCATTATTCATGAGGTAGAATCACTGCTTCAGAAATGGAAATCTATGAATAAAACTGTACGGTCCCGACGCCAAATTCAAATTCAGCGGGAAGAAGAGTTTCTGAATTCATTAATGATTTATTTCGTTTTGGGGCAAGAGCGTGAAAAAGATTCCTTGTAGCTTCCGTGTCGACACCATATACCGGGGCGAAGCACTTAGGGCATGCCATCTGAATAATTGAATTACTTTTGGAGAAGGATATGAATGCTTCGAGCAAATCTTCCTTGGTTTCGAGGGGGACTAACTTAAACTGACGTCGATAATAGTTCTATTTGAAGAAGAACGAGTTCAGTGAACTATGATCACGAAGTCGTTCGAGATTAATTAAGTAATCGAATGTCTCAGAATTCATTAGTTTTCCGACGAATGTAGCTCTAAACTCCCATTTTCATTTAAAGTATTTCTGTCTGTCACCAAAAGTAAATTGTTATTTATATGTGCTTCGTGTTGCTTCTCGCATATTATCTAACAGGATCAATATCTCTTAGTTCCTTCAATGATGATATTAAATATTAGCAAATAACATCGACCGAGTAGAAATTATTTTCCACGCCGAACGGAGCAAATCTAAAGGGTCGTAACAAATTTTAAAGTAAATTTCCACCGAGGACAGCAAAAGTCCCGGCGAACAGCGCCTGTTCGAACCGGAACCCATCTTTTCGAAGAAACGCCCGAGTGTCAATTTGTCGGACGTGGAAAGCGACGGAACGTTCTCTGCTAACAGGCTCCCTTTTTGTCCCTGCTCCCTTAGCCTTTTCTGTCTACCTGTTTCTATCTGTCTCTCTAACTTTGTCTGTCTTTTTATCGAACGTCGTCACGAGATCGTGACGCGTCGTTGTCACTCACTGCTTCGCGAGGAAACGGAACGGGCTCGCAACGTGCAAACAGATAGAGAGCGACTCGCCGAGACTGCTCGGGCTGTTTTTGCTTCTTTTCAATCCTTCCACTCAGAAAGTTCGTTTAAAGCGCGCTCTGGCCGAGTGTAGCAACCGAACGTTGCGTGCCCTTTGAAAGAAGCACCGTGTTGTTGAGTGAAGCACGTAGTGAAAGAGAACATCATTTGATCCCTTTAGGAGTTTCTTATAGGGTAGTAATGAGTTGCGATGAGGCGAAAGGAAGAGACTCCTGCTCGAATATCGGCCAGTGAATCGACCCACGTTTACGTCTTATTTTCGGTCGCGGTGAATAATCGATTGAAAGAGGTCGTTTCACCGCGGCGTTTGCGATTTTTTCTCTTTTTTTTCTCTTTTTCATTGAATCATTCATTTACACCGCGATACCGTCAATGGAATCGGGTCGAACGTTTAATTTTGACTTGGAACGGTGACATCGTTTTTTTTTCTTTTCCGTCTTCGGCGCGCGAAATTACCGTAAGTGTTCGCGCGCTCGATCGTTTCGACGTAATTGCAAAACCGCGCGTACGAAACGTACGAAGAAACTCCGTTCAATTGGTCGATATTAACGTAGAATCGACCGAGGTAAAAAAAAAAAAAAAAACTCTTGGAGTTTTTCCTCCCTTCAGGCATAATTTTGTTTGAGCACAAACTCACACTTTCGGCGCACCATAATCGCACGTGCACGCAGTGGCGCGGCGATAGCATAAGACGGGGGGAATATCGAGAAAAGTAAAAGAAAAAAAAAAAAAGATATACAAGAATGTACGATACGAGTGTAATCATACATGGTCGCGGGAATTGCAATTCTAGCAAGAGAATCAAATCTCGATTTGATGCGGAACATCTTTTTCCGATGCTCAAAATGTGAAAGAGGGTACCTGCAGATGCATCGAGCTATGGCTGCGACACTGTAATCAGTTATCAATTTGTCCGTAGAAGTTTTATCCCCTTTTCTTCCGATTCTTTTCTTGTTCCTATGTTTGCTACACGACTATTCATGTACAGGGTGTGCCATGAGACAACCACCTCGATATTTTTGCTATTTTTAATAATAGGACAGAGTTCACGGATACGAATGTTGTATAGCTCTGAGGAGGACGTAAATATGATTGCAATTATTTCTTTGGGCGTAATGGTGCGAAGACTTATAGAACAACTTCGTTTCTTTCAGTGTGTCTTCAAGAGTGTCACGAATATAAAAATTAAAATATTCAAATTAGAGTGTCCAATTTTCAATTTTTTGATGATCCATGACTCTCTAAACCGTTTACTATTCGTTCGTCACAGATGCAACGAAACACGTTATCAGCGTTCTAATTTCCCATTGGTAGAATGTGATGCGCAGTCGACCAATCGGAAGTCGAACAGTACACAGCGCCTTTCGTTGTATTCGTAGGCTAGTACGGAGAAGTTTGGTGCACCAGGTGTTCGCATAGTTCCATTCGATGTAAACAAGTTCTCTTTGCATCGAACGTATCGTAGAAAGAAAGAAACTATAGTATTTGGTAAAGAGAAATTATCTACGAGTAAGTAGAATGCGAACTTGAAAGTCTCAGTCAGTATATTAATTATATTGTTAATGTTACTAAACGTCCTCATTTAAAGAAACGAAACTACCCTCTAAGTTTCCTCTACATTTCCATTCACAAAGAGTCTATTGCATAATATCGACCTCGAAGCTATATAACTTTTAAAAACAATTCCTCCTGTTACTTTAAACAACGAGAATATTCTGGTAGACTGTTATTAGTGGGACACCAAGTATTACGATTTTCATCGACGTCGAAGCTCGAAGTAGTGGCACTGCGTCGCGCGAATTATTAGACGAGCTACGCCGAAAACTACTTTCAGCGACATCAGCTGATCGATGATGCGTTCTACTTTTAAGTATGGTTTAACCGATTTAATTAGAATGAAAAACCCTTAGCTAGACATTATTCACGCATGACCTAGCATCGTGAAGTGTGTATTTGTTCGTCCGTTCGCTTCTTACGGTAAGGATGCCCGTAATAATTAAGGAGCATAAATGCAATTAAATGTCGGGACGAGTCCGTTTTCAGCCAGTTTCAAAATACGCCCGTTATTCTTCGACGAGCAAAGCTATTTTTGCGAGGATACGTCGGTCTCGTTATATCATCCGGTCCACGAACAATAGTGTACTATGGATGAAATCCAACCGATACATTATTTAAGACGAACGTACACGTTGCTTGAAACGAACAATCCTGTCCCGACGGAAATAAATAACAGCCTGCGCACAGTCAACCAGTTTATACACCTATACGAACCCAGAAAGTTAACTATACACAGTAATAAACATTTATTACAGAATATATATTACAAATATGGCACGTAAGAACGACGATAAAAAGTTCGTGTGAGCTGTAGTCTGTTCTGATTCTCCTCTCGAGTCGAAAGCGTAATTAATTTCAACGTAATAAATGCCTCAGATTTCTTAATGGTCGAACATCTGTTTAATAGGAAAACTTTTACTTCTTATTTTACGTGTGTTGACCGCAGTAGCTTTTTCAGAACAGCAAATCCAGTCTCAAGTATCGTGTCACGTTTCTTATAAGTTCCAAAACTTGTAACATCGGTTGCTGCTGTTAACACACGCCGTCCGAAATTTTGTGGCACGAACCTGCAGTTTGTAACACCAAACTCGTTAAAAATCTGACCTTCCAGTGTCTTTAAGGCGCATCGATATCTGTCAAAAGGTTAAAAAAGCTTCGGATCCTAATTAGGAATGTTCTCCATAAGAGTACGACTCCTCGTGTAATTCAAATCGTGAAAAAGTAAATTAAAAAATTTTTTTAATAATAGTCCCAAACCCACGGTAATATGGGCACCGTGTAAATGAAAGGGCCACGGGAGTCGTACGTTCTTTGAGTTATTTTGCTTTCGCGCACCGCCGACCTTTCTTCAGCGAGGTGCTCTAATTTTCCTTGTCGGCGACAAAGTTTTTGGTCGGCAAAAATAGACTAATTACACGCCTTTGGCCGGCCAGCGAGTCGCGCAGACAGCCCGAACGGCCAAACCGGATGTGCCGGGATTAGAGGTAAATGTGGCGGCGGGTGATTAGCGGAACGGAAACGACTTTTCAGGGATTTAAACTTTCCCCGTATCTCTGCTCGGTTGCGCGCGCATCGTATGCGGGCTATCGTTTTTCTTTCGACTCGAAGCACATTAATCCATCGCCGGGGAGTAGGGATGGAACAATATCGAGCGAAGGGCGAAAGGTCTAAATGCAACGGCCCTGTTTTAAAAGTCAAACAGACGGTCCGGGTCGGAGAGTTTAATTAAGTTGATTAACTCGCGCCGCGTCCGCAACTTCTTGGCGATACTCGGCTAAAGAATAATTCGCTGGCTTCGAAACGCCCGCGACTCTGTGTTCGACGTTTCTCTACCGGCCTCTCGTGTTCGAAGGAAATTTTTCTTTACGAAAATTAAACGTTGCTTCGACTGGTTTTAATGATAATGGCCCTCGGTACAGTTAGAGTAATTTTCGTTGCACCGCCGTGGCACGTACTTTTTAAAACTATAACACGCGGCATTAAAGTCGCAGGCAAACACGACGCTCTGCGGCCTGGGAGTTTGTCGCAGGTCAAGTCGTAACCCTCTGTTCACCCTCCAAAACGTTTCCTTACCCCTAGCGACTTCCCCTTAGCGCGCAAACAGATCCCTCGTTAGCGGTTACATGTAGTGGGTGAACAACGTACGGTGAAACCATCGTATTTGCCGGGATTCGGTTTTATAGTATACGTTTAGGGGTATAATAAAGTTTCACTTATAAAATACAGTGGGGAAACTGATAATAAAAATAGCTGGTAATAAAATATGAGGGTCGTGTAGCGTGATCAGCAATTGATACTATTATTAATATTAGGAAGATTCTAGAGGCCAAAATAAGACGAAAATCAAGGATACTAATTTGTTGATTGAGGCTTCGTTAAAAAATTATAGAAACATTTCCGGCCACACAGTATATTTTCGGTAAAGAATTTTTTTTTCGAAAGTACGTAGGATTTCGAAGGTATGTCTATTCACCAAAAATGATTGTAATTGACCCTCGCAACCAAAAATAATTTTTTCAGAATGATTTGAAACTTTTTAATTTTTTCGACAAATTTGTCCACCTATTCGAATTTTTTCCTCGAAAGTGTGTAGG
The DNA here is from genome assembly GCF_051014445.1 of Colletes latitarsis. Taxonomy (NCBI): domain Eukaryota; kingdom Metazoa; phylum Arthropoda; class Insecta; order Hymenoptera; family Colletidae; genus Colletes; species Colletes latitarsis. The sequence goes on from NC_135134.1 coordinate 49,804,732, forward strand.
AATTCGAGGGTATGTCTATTCACCAAAAATGACTATAATTGACCCTCCTAGCTAAAAATAATTTTTTTAGAATGATTTGAAAATTTTTTTTTTCGCCGAAAAATTTCAGGGAAACATGTCAGCGTATGGTCAGACATTTCGGTGAGGAATTTTTTTCTTGAAAGTGCGTAGGATTTCGGTGGTATGTCTATTGACCAAAAATGATTATAATTAGCCCTTACATCTAAAAATAATTTTTTTAGAACGATTTGAAAATTTTGTTTTTCCTCGAAAAATTTAGGCACCTACCCCCCGTCGATTTTTCTTAATAAATTTGTTTGACGCTGTACAGATATGTTGTCTAATACTTTTTTCTGGGTATCTATGAGCTCTACTTCCCTACTAAATTTCAATGAGATACGTTCACTATTGTAGGAGTTATGGCTGTTTGAAAATTGGACCATTCTTTTGGGTTTTTCACAGGGCTGAACACCCTGTATATCTTACTTTCTTGGCAGTTCCAATCATTCTATTAATCATTCGAATTTCAATCTGATAATAATTTAGGAATACTGAGACACTATATTCGGGGAAATCTCTTTCGAAAGTTCCTCGGATTCGCGTGCGATTGATTAGGACTCGGCTAATGCGTCTGACCATTATTCATTGGTTCCACTCGTGTTGGTGTACGTAAACATTGATGGCAGGATGATATCTCTTTTCCGTTGGACTTACAACATTCCACATAGTTAGAGCCAGTTAAAACACGTAACACCACATCGTCGTCAATATTTACAAACAGTAGCGCAAGTAGAAATAACGAGTGACGATCAGACACGCTGGTCGAGTTGTATTTAATCGCATGTCTACCCCACTAATCTTCTCGTTAAAGAAGTCTCGTGCACAGAAACTTTATTCTACATTTTGCATCTACTTTTGTACCAACTTTTACAAATGAAATTACATACAAAGATTTGAAAACTCTGGAAAGATACAAAATAATATTTGCGAATATTTCAACTTCTATGAACAAAATTCGAACATTTTTGTGCAATGATAGAGCACAACAGGGATTCTACTGATTCAATAATTCAATCTTGGTAGTATATTCTTATTATAGATCGCGTTACGTACATTGTTGTCCTTCAAGAAACCGACAAGTTTCATTACGTTTTCGATCGAGTTCGCGCGACGTTTAACAAGAGAATCTTAAATTCCGTCCCGTTGCTCGAAAAGAACGTCACACGTGACAATCGAGCCCGTGCTCGGGGAAAGTTTCCGTACGATTCAACAATACTTCTTCCCCCCCGCGTGCTCGTTAGAAACAAAACCAACGACGGGGAATCCCCGGCAGCGACAGTCGCGACAGGGCGGGACAAAGACAAAAACATAAAGTGAAACTCGCGGGCTAAGACGAAAGACAGTTTCAGTCGACAAAGACGCCTCCGGAGATGCTTCCTCTTTCCCATTGTCTCCCCCTTACGAAGTTTGTCAATATATCGACGGCCAGCTGTTACCGGTCCGACCATTACCGTCGCTGCTACTTACGTTGCATTTATATTTCGAGCGATCGATCGCTGGGAACGCGAGCGAGAAAGTGCAAAATACTTTGATCCCCGTCTCTCGAGGGGGAGGGGAGGGGGGGGGGGGGTTGGAATGCTTCGAGCGCGGAGTCGGTAGGGGACTTTTTTTTTTTTCTTTACTTTAAAGAGACGTCCCAGTGCCAGGGTGGAGGACCTCGATGCACTCGGAGGCGGTGGGACGACGACGTCGTTGGCGGAGTAGGAGGGGGAGGAAGAGGGGTTGGCTCGGTGAAACCCTTGCCAAACAGGGACTGGGAAGGTCTCAAAGAAAAGAACTACTCGCGATGCCGAGACGCTCTCCTGCCAGGGCTTGACCCTTTTTTTAATTGCATCCAGACCAAAGTTAGAAACAGCGAACGGTGCCTTCCTCGAGTGAAGACGAGAAAGAATAAGCTAAAGACACCCGGGGAGGGACGACCGACCGACCGTTGTCGTTCGCTGGACGGAATTATACGTTTGGAGGGGACCGCGGATTTGTACGTGTCTCCGGGTGGCCCGAGGGCGCTGGAAAGGGTTGGAACGCAAAATATGTGGGTCAGGGTCGCCGCTCGAGACCATCGAGTTCATTTCCTTTTCTCTCTCTTCTTTTTTTTTCTTTTTTTTTTTTGCTTACTTCAAATCCGAGTTTAATGGGCTCGTGGCGGCGTATTACGCTTCTGATATTATTACGAGAGATTTTTGTCGAGAACGGGGGGATTAGGACTCCCCAGACACGGGGGGCCTCCCTTCGGTTCGAGAAGGGCTTCGCCGGCGTTGGTCCTTAATGATCGTTAACAGTTCGTTTGCTTAATCGCGTTCGAGGGTAAGCTGCTGTAATTATTTTCTTGGATAATTGAAACGCATTAACTGTTGAGCGTTAACAAGATTTTCTTTCCGGTACTCGAGCGTATTAGCGTTTCTTTAAATTTGGAAGGATGATTATTCGATGGCAGTTTTAATCGCGTTGATCGAGCGCATCGAATGGATCGGATAAACGTACACGCTTGTAGAGTTTTGTGAACTTATTCGAAACCGTATTATTTAAATTTTTCTTATTACTTGTTTATCTTATGAAATCAGAAAGTAAAAGTCTAACGAAGCACTGTATTCAATTAATATTCATAAAGTTATATTTTTAGATACACTCGTTTAAAATTCATCGACAAGGAAAAAGTATTTTTTCTTGTTAAATTTAGCGTCGTATAAATTCTATGTACAATCCTACACAGAAGGATCGATCTTGCGTGCTACAAAGTCATCAACACGTTGTGTGTTATTTTTATTTTAGGCTACGATTATAATATTTGAATAAATCTACGAAGTTGACTCAATATGAATCGAACACTTTCGAAAATATATTATTCAGTATCCAAGTTTCGTATGAAAATAACGTTTAAATATATTTGCGATGGAAAAATTAAATCGTTTACTTAATCGTGTACGAAGGTAAGCTACTGTAATTATTCTGCTAGATAATTGAGATGCATTAATTTTTTGAGTATGGTCACGGCTTTCTTGTTGATAGTAGAATTATATTAGCGAATGTTTTTTAAGATTTTTACAAATATTGCTTGAGAATAAATTTTTATTTTGGCAGCAATTTGTGCGAATAAAACGAAGTTATCAAATTAAGATTTTTTCAGTACCTTTATAGTTTTACAATTAACATTGTTACATGCAACTGATTTTATACACAAGTGATACACATATGACATTTACATAAATATTACAAACATATACAAATTTATTTGATACGATTACGCTCTCATTTTAAAGTTTAATCTCGTAACATATACCTGACTTTTTCATATTTTTCTTGAATCATGCCTCCCTGTAGCATCGATCGAGAAATTTGCAATTTTGTGATTATCGCGACCCGGGACCCGGGACTTTCTGGATAATAATTTTCTCGAACGTGTGAGTAATAATTCTTCGAATGACACACGAGACGGAATGTCGACAATAAAAGTAACACTCGCGTGACTTAGATGCATTTGAATGCACGATATACATGCACGATACGTTTCTACGAAAGAAATTAAATTTACTGAGTAAAGTATTAATAAATACGCGCTTCCGATGACAAAAATGTGGACAGAGATACCAGAAAACAGATCGAAACGAATATCTGATCAACGAAAAAGTCTGAAGCCCGACGAAAGAATCAGAACACTTTACAGTATCACACGAACAAATCAAAGTTGTTCCTATTGACTTGAATGAAAAATTCTTGCGTGCTATATCGCTATAACGTCCTACAAACTAATTCATTATTAATTACACCTCTGCTTTTCAGAATCCTATCTATTCTTATCTCATTCGTCATTTTATCGCAACATTTTTCCAAACGTTCCTTTATTAAGCTTCTTGGTTCATAGCAATCGATAGGAAGAGTACGCGATCGATGATCCGCCGTCAGATTGTCTAGAAAACCAGCCTGAATAAATTTTGCATAGGATTTTTTTCTAAACGCTCGAATTCTATGTCAACGAAAACAATAAACAAAGTGGGTCAGTCACGGAAATAATCCGAATCTGTATCCTTAATCGTGGCGTTAAAACTTTCACGACATCTGATTGCGCTATTTTATAATGCAACAAATAGGCGGGACAAAAGATTGGAATATTTATTTCCCATTTATTTTTAACGGTACTTCTAGTTCTTTTCTCGGCGCGAGCGTGGTTTATTTAACATTTATCGCGACGAATTGGGGCTTGAACCTAATCACGTCTTAAGGTGGCGATACTCGGTCCTGATTGCTGAAGCAACCAGCAATAAGTCTGCATCAACGTACTCCCCACACGAGCTACGCATATTTCGTTTTCACCGATATCGAGTTCTACGCATAATTTTTGTCGATAGCGTGAATGATTAATGGGCACGACCGCGTACACTATCGACCATAAGTTTCAAAACAACCTCCATTGTTACAAGAGCGTAGAATATTGAGAAAAAACTTCGTACTTGTACTTCAAACGAGTATGATTTATGAAACGTGCTTCACGCCGCCATTAAATTCTTCAAAGGTGCCATCGACCTGGCGTCGAAAGTAGAATTTTATGTGAACTTTGGAATTTGAAAATATAATTAAAATATTTACTCGAAAGGTGTACTGTCGGTTGTATACGTTAAAGTCGGTTATTACCATAATGCGGAAAAATTGTTAAAATGATATATAGGCTGGTAATTGTGCAGATAAAAACAGAGCAGAGACATAGTTTGCTGACTAAGCTTCGCTGAAGAACCAGCGAACCTAGAACGAAACTTTTATACCGTAAATTGGTGTATCTTTCTGGATGGCTGGATGCAGATGAATAAATAATGAACGATAACTGTTTATTATTTTAGCAGAGTTTGTTCGACCAACTTAACGGTTATTATTTTCATACCAAGTTTCAAAATGAAGTTAAAATAAGCATTAAATTAATTATGAAAAATATTAATTGTTGAAATTTAAGAGAAACGAGAATAATTATCTTGAAACAAATAAATTATTCTATTCGAATTAAACAATTTGTGGTCAACTTGCAAAGCTATTAAATGTCCCATTACGAATACGTCATTCGCAAATGCTGTAAAATTTCCTCGATAAACTTTACAGGGATTGTTTTCATTGGATTTCCAATGAAGCACATTATGGAATAGAGAGGTAATGAAATTTCGGTTTCAACATTACAATGCAATTATGTACTTTCCGCGTAATTCGTTACAGTGTTCAGTGAAATGGACAAAGTTTGACGAATTTTATTATCGATTCTACATAATTATTCAATCAATGCATTATATATAAAAAGATTTAACCAAATGTAGTCAGAAATAATAATGAGTAATTCTTGAAATTAAACATAAGACGTTTGATCGACGCTGATAAATTTGTTTCTTATTATATCCGCAAGCTCCGCTATCTAATCATATAATCGAAAAGCCAGATCTTCTATCAAACTTTGATCGCTATCTCGTATTAATTTTTGAAAAGGAACGTATCCATGCTTAAAAGTTGCGCTAAACGAGAAAACGTATAAAATTAGAAAAGTTGAACTCTGACCAACTCCGATGGCCCACTTTTACGTAAAGAAAGAGACCGAGAAAGAATGGGTCAATTTACCAGAAATGCAAATTATTTAAGGGGCGGTTTTAATATCATAGAGTACAATTCTTACATGAACAAGTCTACGAGCCTGAAAAGAGTGTTCACGTTCGAAACCTACGTCGAACGAAAACAAAGCATAAATCCAGATGGCAAAATTTTCCACGAAACAAAGACAGAAAATAATTGCTCAGAAATTTTAAACGATAGAGGAGCGTTGGCGAACTTATGATCGGTACGCGTACGTAGTTTCCATTTAGGGCTTAAGTTGCTAGTTTTGCTTCCGCCCCCGCGCGAATATCGAGTTAGAAGTAGCTGCTCGAAGTTCCGGCGGGCCAAGTTGCCCCCTCGAAACGGCAAGACGTACGCTCGCGAGACAGGATATCGATGCACCGTACGCGAAAGCGATTCGCCATAGACGTAGCGAACGCGAATCGCGTGCGTTACCCATTTCTTAAGCTCCGTGAGGGTTTTCGACACACGTCGACGGGGGTTGCGTAATAAATCGTTGTTAAGCTCTCGCGCAGATCCACCCCACTTGGCGTTACGAGGAAATCTCTAAAGGACGACGGGAGCTACGGTTCGTTCGGCCACGATATTAATAAACCGCCGAAGCGAGCGGGACCGCAGGTCAATTTACGCGGCTTAGAAACGCGGCCTGCGCAGCGTCACATAATTATGGCTCAGGATAAATTAGACATCGGTGGCGCGCGGTAATCGTGGACGAACTTTTCGGGATGCCAAGGGTCTCGGGACTTATCGCGCGCGCTAATTAAACTGCTAATCGCTGCAAAGTGGCCACCGGTTACTCGAATTTATTGCGCGCGATTTGGAAATTCTCTCGTTCGGGGACACGCGGTCCGAGCGTTCGTTACTTTGAAGATAGCCAAAATTTCCGAACGAAGAGAGATCTTGGACCGCGAAGCGCAATCAAGGGATGATTAATGGATCCGCGACACGCTTTGTCCCGTCACAACCTCCAAGCAACGTGTACGATGTTTGAATCGCGGTCGCGTAATGCATAAAGAACGCGCGACACGAGTTCCCTTTTAAGACGGAGCGTATTGCTTGATTCGCGTCCCATCGGAGGCGCGAAGAAAACTCCGACGACTGCCCGTAAGCTCGTTAGAGTGTCTAGCTCCGAGAGGCGACGGTTTTTCTAATTTTCGCTCGAGCGTCCGCGGGAACGCGAAAGAGAACGATTCGACGAGAAACGAAAGAAAATTGCGAACGTAATCGACGCAGATTAGAGACAGTAGAGATCGTCGAGAAGACGCGATTAACAATATCCCCACCCATGTCTATCTTTCCGAAAGACCCCGAGAACACGGAGGCGGCCGATCTGCAGAGGAAGCTGGAAATGCTGAACAACATGATGGACCAGGAAGCACGAGCCGAACAGGCACGACGACAGATATTGTACAATATAGGCCACTGTAAGTACTCGCCAAGTTACAGTCTAAGTGGCTGCTGTTTTATTCGAATACTCTCTAACACGAGAGGAATGTCCCCGATCAATTGCTACTCTTGACTCGATTACTCCGTGCGCCGTAGCTTGCGCTAATTTCAGTTTCCTTTTTGGCCGCGGCGCATTGCGTATTCTCAGGGTGTACCAGTAATCGTGCCGCCACCCAAACGGGGCTGGTTTCTTACTTGAAGAAATATATCATGGAATTTTTGTTATCCTTCGTTTGGAATCAATATTAGGAACTACGTAATGTATTTGTATCTTCGAACTACGGTCGAGCTAATTTTTAAGACGTTCTTAGACGTGGAAAATTAACGAGGCTGTCAAAGTATCGGAACTGATTTGATCTGATTTCCGACAGATCCATTTGGGACGAATTAAAATTCAAACTGACGTCGAGCACCTTCATTTATTAATCTTGCGATAATATTGATCCGTCGTACCGTTGGAAAGTTTGATCATAGATATTTATATTAAACCGTTTGCTCTTTATAAAGTTAAATTTTCTTCGATGATAGGAGCAGTATCTTGGATGAAATTTTTATTTTGTTTTCGTACAAAGAATCGCCTCATCGTTTCACGATTACTGGTACGCCCCGTGTGGACGCAATTTGGCAATAACTGCGTCGTTCGTGGAAGTATGAGTTTCATTTGAATTGGCCGCTGAGAAGTACACACTGCTTGCGTTAATATTATTCTCTGTTGTGGCACTTTATTATTTCAGTTTGTGGTATTATTTATTTAGCTTTGGTACCGTACGCGGGAAACATCCGACTACAACATTAATAAATTTACGTTGGAGAATCGCAAAGCTCTGTTCTGATCAATTTCAACGTTATTTTCATTCCGTGACTCGTTACTGTGACTACATTGTCTGACCTATATTCACGACCTGCACAGAAAAATCTAATAAAACGTGTTGTATTCACTGCGTCACGATTAAAAATTTATATATTTGAAACGTGGAGATAATTTTTTTCTCTTAAATTTATTATGCAGCACTTTTTATGTTTTCACGTCTAATTGTGCACAGAAGTCGTTGATACGTTTTTCTGTTAATTTTGTGTGCGACTGTGACCACGATTCGGAATAAATGTACCAGGCCGAGCCAATGAAGATCGAACAGTTTGGAAAATGCATTATTCGGTGACTAAATTTCGTCCAAAAAACGGGATTAAAACCAACTCGTTAATGTATATACTTTCGATCTGATTCGATCTCGAACAACCTGACCAAGTAATCCATTTTTTAAATAGTTCAACTATTCTCGAATCGCTCTGTATTCGTCTAACTACAACGAATACGTTTACGGTTGTTTTATTTACGGCAGTAAATTTTATTCACGATTTTCAGAATGAGTTTGCTCGAACGCTATTTTGGCGAGGCTAGAAGAAGGTTCCACCCTAGCTTTTCGCATAAAAATCGATTCAGCGCCATGCTAGTTTTTTATCTGCGATCAGCGACCATAAGAATGCTTTATGCAATTGTAATTGCATTATCCACGGAGCCTGCGCGTGGATAACATCATCTAACAAGCATAGTATGAAACGTCGCTCCTATTGTGGTTATCGACCATCGAAAATCGTCGGTAACTTACCCCTAAGAGTTCTCACCCCTATTTTAAAGTTCTCTCGCCATCAATGATCACCACATCTTTGGCATGATGACAGTTTCATATATCTTTCCTTGTTTATGTAAACAACAAAAAAAAAAAACAGTTTATCAGGCCGCCTATTCTCGCTCTTCCCCTTTATGGAATTCCATTGTACACCTTCCACCACCCCCCCACCCCTTCTGACAAGTTGAAAATACTAAAACTCTCCTGCTGACACGTCAAATACCTGGATGTTAATCAACGAATCGCATGGATATTAATTATTTCTATTTACCCTGCCCCCCCCCCTTGCTGTTGCACAATTTCCATTTTTCGGATTCGTCCAATATCGACCAATTTCACTTCGGGAAGTTTTCGAAACGGATTATCGAGAACAATGGATCTCGAATTACCACTCAAGAAACGGCGAGAAATAAATAACGACGCCCGTCGCTCGTAATTACATTTCCTTTCCGTCGTTTACGCGTCGTTTACTATTTCGGCGACGAGACGCCGTGGAAATAAATAAAACTCATCGTGGTTCGTTCCAACGATCGTTTCCCTTTCGAGAAGCGTCGTTCGCAGATGGATACGTTTAGTTTTGGGCAAACGTGTCGCTTGATTGTCACGCGTGTGTTTAATTTTCACCGTTGCGTTTCGGTGGACCCCGCAAGGAAAGGCGATTTCGTTCGCGCGAATTAGCGGGAATGTTTCTTCGCGTCGTGACGCGACCGTCGAAAGACGTCGTTACGACGATCGTACCGGGAGGTCCGGTCACGTAGTAACTTGAAATTTTAATTGCCTTTCAGCGGGTTACTCGGAGGATTCAGACTACACGTCGGACCTGAATTATCCAGTAGGCGGACAAGGTGCGAACAGCTCGGCTTCGCAGTTTCGTACCGCTGCCAACCAATTGGCTACCCCTCAAAGATCCCTCGAGACATCGAGAGAAAATAGCTACGAGAGGGATGATCATCAGGTATTGATTGATCGATACTTCGCAATTTCTATCTGATAGCTATTAACTTTAAATCCAAGATTGCCGAGTCGATTTCATTTTAAAAATTAGACTTCTCAGTAATATCGGTGCACACGTTTATATTTTTATATTATGTTAAGCATTTTAACGTGGGAGTAATTGCTAAAATTCAGAGTGAATATCCATAATTAAATTTCCCGATTATAGAACATTGAAATATAAATTTTGTCTTTATTCGTTTTATCGTGTACGTAATATTAAACAGGGATACTTTACGTATCCCAGTTGTGATTGTTAAGAAAGCATATTTTGTGTAAATCGCTTCTGAAAGGGGTTAATGCACCCCAGAATGGACTACGTCTGGCAACTCTACTTGGAAGTCGTCTATTAACGTCGGGTCGCTGGCTTTCGTCCTCAAACCGAAGTTTTACTTTATGTATTAGGTTGTAGCAAACCTCTTAAATTCAAGTGTATGTGTCTTATATCCATGGTATATTGCGAAAATTGCCAAGTATATCTTTAGTTACTGCATATAATTGTGTAATCGGTAGATTTAGAAATTACAAGAGCAAGAGGTACATATGTGTAAATCTAGTACGAAATATTTACATCGTAAATTCGTTCACATACGCGGACGAGCCAGATTGTATAAATAAACAGTCGTCGCGATAAAATCCTAATCACGAATGTATAATATACGAGGTCATGAATGCAAAAGTGGGCCAACCATAAATTTTCCATACACGAATTTATAACGTGAAATCAACGCGTATGATTTATTTATAATACTTTCGTATTTCCGCGGCAGGCATATCTATAAATTTTTAACGAAAACGTTGCGATCGATTAATTCGAAAAGTTGCGTCGCACGATCCATCGTGGTTATTATTATTATTCAAAGTTAAGTCTCGCGAGGTTGGTCCACTTTGGTTCTCGTGGATCTCTTATAAGACAAAGGTTTTCTTGGAAAACCTCGTTTCATCAAATGGAATTATGAATGGTTAATTCATGAAAGTTCCCGATGCAGAAGAAATTAACGAGAGAATCGTTTGTGTCGCTAGATTCCGGCTACAGTTGGAGGCAGACTAGCTCCGAGTAATTACGGAAGTTACGGTGGATCGGGCCATAGTCCACGTTACGACGAACCGTATCCCGAAGAAGGTCCACCGCAAAGGTATTCTCAGTCTCAGCACGCTTCAGAATCTTCCGAGCCACTCTTCTACAATAGTAGACCAAGACACTATAAGGAATACAGGTATTTCACATTTACGAGCCTTAAAGCACAATGTACACACAGAAATCGATCTAGAGTCCACACGTTACAAGAAGCAAACAGTTCTCCCTTACAGCAATACTTGTATCTTTAACATCGAATGACAGTACTCGTAAAGAAAACAGATAGTAACTCTTCTACCCCTCTTCTCCTTCTTCTTCTTCTTCTTCTTCTCTATGACTTTGTCTGCTTTGCAAAACTAATGATTACGTTGTATTTATATATGATCTCTTATAGTCGATTAGTGAGAAACGAAGATCAACAGGGTCGTGCACTTTGTCGAGAGACATTCTGATATTTTGATTTCTCTGCTGGTGTCTCGTTCATAAATTCAATTCGAGATCTGTTGTACGGCCCTGGTCCGTCAATCGGGACGAACTTGAAAAAAATCGTTTATTGTTTTTTGCCTGATACAGACGACGGAAGCACACGTGGGATTACGAGGACAGGTACGAAATATGTACCCCAGCAAATTTCGTGAGAAATTCAATGATTTTCATCGCATTTATCGAATGTTAGATCACACGATTCATCTAGCAACATTTTTGTTTTGCGTTAGCGTACCACACCGTTAGTTTGATCATGTGTCTTGGCGCACCGGCAACGACGTAGCTTTTTTACATGCAATTACATCGCGCACAAGCCAGGCACGTGTGTACGTTCGATCACAGAATAGAGCAACGATCTTATAGTTTAGCTCGTCGCGATCACTCGACGAAATCCTTCACGCGGATGGTTCGTTTCGCGTTCATAGTCACGAGGGACCGTACACGCGACGAAACTAAATAGAGAACGTCGATGGAAATTACGATAATATTATAGATCGCGTTAAATGGGCCAAAGAGAATGCACTGAACATCCACAGGTAGTTGCATGGTGCAGTCAGTGTCGCTGCAGTTATCAGCGAAGTCGATGGAAGTGTCTTTTTGCCAAGCCATACTTCCAGCGAGCATCGTCATTTATCTCGGGTCATTTCGTCTACGCTTCTATCGCTGCTCTCTAATTAACGCGACTTTGTCTCATCGTAGTTTCGTCATTTCAGCCAAGACGGCTGGTACAGCGAGGGTTACGACTATCACGGCACAAGAGTCGACGAAACAAGGATCTACAGCGATACGGAGTACTACCCGAGCACCACGACGAGCACTTCTAGACGCAGAGGTAATAACTCGAGCACGCAGCTCGTGTTTCGCTCTTTAATTAATCTCCATTTTCATCGCATCGAACGACGCTGTCACTCTGTTGCCCGGGATTCGTATTCCTTCAAAGTCATAAATAATTTGTTCGTTTCCATTCGTAAACAGGTCCCCATAGACGGCCGTCTCTAGAAAGGCAGATGACTTTGTACGACGATCACTCTTATTACGCTGATGGATACAACAGCGACGGAAGAGTCGGGAAGATGAGTGCCACGTATCCGGAATGTCAGACGGACATTAGATACAATGAATACTACGATAGCATCACGGGATACACTTATCAGGACGAAAGGTAAATGTTCCGAATATCGACGGTCTTTCATTTGGTTCTCGTGCTATTATTAACGCGATATATTGGTTTTTCCATCCGATGTTTGTATCTGATATCGTTCGCGTCGCTAGGTACGGTCAAGACGACGAGGACAGACAGTGGGACAGCGGAGGGAAGTGGTATTTAGGAACAAGTATCTACTACGAGAACAAACGGAATAGAAAAACGCTTCCACAGAGGCCTGCATCTAGCATCGGTATTCATCGACCCGATTATAGACCAACGGTTACCAGACAACGCAGTTACGAATCCGACGAACTCAATTACAGGTATTATCATAACTCTTTCCGTTCGATTCCCACTCGTTCTTACATTTACAAAATCCGGGTCGTTTAATAATGCGTTGAATCGCGGTTTACAGTGGCCATAGTACCCGTCGTCGAAAACCGCTTCAACCCCAACAACGACCGACGTCTCGACAAGAAGGGACGGGAAAGAAACTACCTCCGACACCAACAAAACCCAGCAACGTTATTATCAGCCGTAAGCTTGCCTCCTTACCTGCCACGCCGAGCAGGCAACTGCCAAAGACTAGAACGCCCTCCGAGGACGGCTATTACAAGTCTGACTACAACGAGGACTATAATTACGCTTATCGTAGCCAAGACAATTTACCTCAGGATACCTACATTGACAGCATATACAGCGACCAGAGCGGCTACGATCAGATCCACGCGCCTGGGAAAACTCAGTACGTCGAGGATAGTCAATACGGGTCCAGTTATACGCCCCAGGTCGCCGACCAGTACGGTCGTTCGTATCAAGAGCCGCAGACGCAGGATCCGTACGATCAGACGTATTTACAGAACTCGTACAAAGACGAGTACCAAACGCCTTACGTTCAACAGAACGCTCAAGTTTATCAGGACACGTATCAGGACATGACATATCCGAACGCAAGTCAGCCGAACGATCAATACGCTAGCGAAACCGTCGATCAATATAGAAAAACGGGTACCGACGACAATTACCAGGTGATGGGTTACGAGCAGAACAACGTGCACGAGGAGAGGAAGAAGACGCACTCGTACAAAAAGGACGCGTACCAAGAGCAATACGGCGATTACGACGTGTCCGTGCCGTCGAGCGTATACGACCAAAACAACGTGACAAATACTTATAATCAGTACCCACCCGAGCAATACGATTCGCAGTACAATATAAATACGTCGACCGGCTATCAGAAAGCTTATCCGGACAAGTACAATCAAGACGCGTACAATCAGGACACGTACAAAGAGACCGCGTACAACGAAGACCCGTACAGCGTGCAGGACACCTATAGCCAACAGGACAGCTACAGTCAACAGGATACTTACAGCCAACAGGATACTTACAACCAACAGGACACTTACAGCCAACAGGACGCTTACAACCAGCAGGATGTTTACAACCAACAAGACACCTACGCTAAACAGGATACGTACAACCAACACGATACGTATAATCAACAAGACGCATACAGCAAACAGGATACGTACAATCAGCAAGACACTTACAATCAACAAGACACGTACAGTAAACAGGATACGTACAATCAGCAAGATGCTTACATCCAACAAGACACTTACAACCAGCAAGACACGTACAATCAACAAGATACTTACAACCAGCAAGATACCTACAGTCAACAAGATACCTACAACCAACAAGACGCCTACAGCAAACAGGATACCTACAATCAAGTGCCCGTTACTTCTCAAAGCAACTACGAGGACACGTACAGCAACGAGAAAGACTACGTCGATTATCAGCCGCCCTACAGTAAGGAAGAGACGATCAGCGCGCCGTACAAAAACGATTATCAGGATCAATACCAGGACTACCAGGATCAGTACGAGGATTCCTATCACGACTCTTATCAAGGATCGTTCGAGGAGCGTTACAAGGAGAGTCCAGTGGCCAGCACGGAAAGGAGACAGAGCGAGGTGCCAGAGTTGTCGGTGACCACACCGAGAGGTCAGACGAGAACCAACGGGTACCAATCCAGCGAGTCGGATTACTTCTATCCTACCCAAGAGAGCCAAGAAGTGTCCGCGGTTGGGCTGACCAGACGGAAGAAGCTGGAGAAGCGCGAACCGAGTCCGCTCGTTCAACAGAACACCGATTCCTTGGAGTCCAGGGACGACGAGTTGAAGGAGTCCATCGACACTACGGTGAGCTCGATTCGTAGCATCCAGCAGAAGGTGGGCGAGTATCCGATAGCCGGCGACTCCATTCCTACTGTTCCCACCCTGATCGAATCTCCGTCGACCACGGTGCAACCGATTACGACGATGGTGAACCACGTAACGTCGAATCACGTGACGTCGAACATGACGGTGACGGGCACGGCGAACGGGAAACGATTGGTCAGGACCGAGTCCTATCACGAGGACACCATCGAGGACGAGGAGTACCCGGAGATCATTCCCAAGGAGCCGCAGAGAAAGGACTCGCACCAGAGTCAGCTCAGTCAGCATTCCCAGCACAGCCAGCACTCACAGAAACCGAAACTGACCAGAGGGGACTCGTACGCGTCCGATCACTTCCCCGAAGAGTCCTACAGCAGAAAGGGTTCGTACACCCAACCGACCAGGAAGGATTCGTTCTCCTCGACCACTCAAGAGACATTCAAGCCACCCCTGACCAGGTCGGACTCGTATCAGAAGAGAGGCAGCTATGGGCAGAACTTCAGTGCCCCGCAACCGATCTCCAGAGCTGAAAGTTATCAGCGCGGATACTTCAAAGACCAAGAGTCTATAGAGGAGCCGGACGTTGCTCTGAGCAACGCGGTCAACGACGATTACAAGATGAGGGACGAGTCTCTCGAAAGGTAATCGCGCGTTGTTTTAGAAATTAATGGTGAATCAAGTCTTTGAGAGATTCGGGAGGGTTTTGATGGTTTTATCGTTCTTTAAGGTACGAGCGAGCCGATGAAGCGATGCTTCGCACTTCTCGAGAGGACTCGTTAGTGGACGCGTACAAAACTACACCGCCCATGTCGCACACGGACAGCCCTCGTGGTAAGATCGCAGTCGTAGCGTGTATTTTTAGTTATACGTATTCTGGGTTGTTGATTTATGGATTGTCGAACGACAGGGAGTATAACGAAACAAGCATCGTTGGAAGAGAGCGTCCAGATGGACACTCCACCGAGGAGCCCACCCGAACCGCCACCGGACGAGGAACTTCTCGAGATGGTCGGCGCTGCACCAATGCCTACGCAGCTGAAAGAACGGCCGGAGATGACATCGAGGCAACGATGGCATTGGGCGTACAACCAAATCGTCATGCAGCTGCGGGTGAGTACCACGACAAGATGTATTTCATTTTCTAATCAGTATGAACGTATAACTCAGCGTGAACAAGCTTCTGCCGATAGGAACACTCGTAAACGAAAATGGAGGTTTATTTGACCAAACCCTGAAGATTTTTAAGCAACGAGAAATGTTTTACGAACAAGTTTATAAAGTGGATATTTTTCGAAATACTCTTTTTAATATTTTTAGGAAGTCTTCTTTCATAAGAAACGACTCACAAGAAAACTTTGTTACATACGATGGTTGGTTCTATCTGAGAATTATCTTGCATTTAGTTGTTACTACTTTTTTAGTTTATGGAAGAAAGCAGTCCTTGTGCCAGTAACTTCTGGATTATAAAAGATGTAAGTTTTACTGTTTTGGTGGATCTGTAAATTAGTAAGAAAAAATTCTTCTCACTCGTTTATAGGCCTCCAAAAACGGTATTTTTCATATCTATTTGTAATTTAAGAGTGTAACCACGATTTAAATGGGTGGCTTTGATCTAAGGGTGATATCTTCTTTACTGTCGAAAAGTAGTGACAACGAAATGCGATATAATTCGAAGGTCGAAGCAACAATTGTGAAGTTTCATAGAAAATCAGTCTTTATAACTACCAAACTTGCCCAAACATTTGAGTTTGCACTTTCCATGACTTAAATTTGATACTTTAATATTGTCCCCCAATTTAATATTCACAATTTTAACCTACTCAACGCAAGCTATCAGAGCAATTTATTTTGAGGAAGATGCACAAAATGCAATAACTACATGTTACAAGATATGAAAAGAACGAAGAACTTATACTTTATGTACATCGAAGTGCCACTGTCGAAGATGCCTACATTTTGAGACCGAAATAATTGCACAGAGATGGTTGTATAGGTGTGCAGTGGAGCGAAAATAGCTTTCCGTCTCATCGAAACGATAGTCAACGACCTGAGTGGCGACCTTCCGAAAAATGCGGCCACTGGATGCCGGCGACCCGCATTTCTCTGGCAGTCCTTCGCAGATACAACGTTGGCCTTGTCAATCATTACCTTCACGGCTTGTCGGTTTGTCACGTACTCTTGTCACGGTTGAAGACTGCATCTACGGGTTCTCCGTTGGTTTATCGCCTGTGTAACGCATCATTCATCGCGAATCGGAAGGTTGCAAGTCCGTATACCACTTTCGCAAGTCACAGCGCGCGTCCGAGTCACGCAAGAACGATTTATGGATGGCAAACGTCTCCACGGTAAATCGAATGTCTTTCGAATTCTACAAATCGACGCTCTCCGGTCGAATTATAAACGCTTTCAAATTACGATCGGTTGCATTTCAGACGTGGATAAATTCACGCGACCGTGGCCCAATCGATTCATCTTAATTAAAGATCTCGATTCGCTTAGAATTTACACGAGGATCGTTCAACGTGTAATCAATATGAACGTCTGCAAATTGCGTTACCCGCCTGTTAACCCGATCGATTAAATTTCTACGAACGAGAGAACGTTGTCGTTGCAACCTGACTCGTATTAATCATCGCGCGTAACCCTCATCCCGGAGAACAGAGACGTGCGTATAAATTACGTCGACGAACGAACAGTTCCATCGTTATCTTTACGAGC
The DNA here is from genome assembly GCF_051014445.1 of Colletes latitarsis. Taxonomy (NCBI): domain Eukaryota; kingdom Metazoa; phylum Arthropoda; class Insecta; order Hymenoptera; family Colletidae; genus Colletes; species Colletes latitarsis. The sequence goes on from NC_135134.1 coordinate 49,822,096, forward strand.
CGTTAGAACTGTACAACGAATGTTCATTAAAAGTTTTATCGACGGCCACGGTGGAAGATACGAGATTATCGTGACGAGAAGAGGTAGAGAAAAATGCGGGGAAAAAGATTTCGAAATCGGGGGCCGTGTCGCCGGAAGAAATCCCCGTCAGAATAAAGTGCGAGCTATCGGGCGGCCAGTCACCTTGAAAATGGCTCGTCGGAGGGACGAGTGGCGGATTAACAGCGAGCGACACGAAACTTCCATTAACGCAACCTTGTCGCCCAATCGTGGCGCCCTAAGTACGCACCTGGCGCGCTCCTGGGAGCCATCGTAGTCGATCAACCGGCTGAGAAACTCGCCCCTGCGATGGAAAATGTAAATTCGTCGAGCCAACAGCGGCGAGAAGTTGCTCGTTCGCGACGAGACTGTTTGCACGCGCAGTCCGGCTCTGAAAATTGTAACGACAGACTGGGGATCGATAGATGCGAATAATTTGCATTTGCAAGATCGATCGAGAAGACGTAGCTCCGATGATGCACTCTTTGTATTTACTTTTTTAATTGGGGGAAAAGTAGACCCTCCATTTTGCAGATTTATCACTTACGAAGGAATGTTGAAGTAAAAGATATTATTTGCACGTTACTTGTATATTAAATAGAACGGCAGACGGTTTTCTTAAATTATGTCAACGAACGAGTCAATTAAAAAAAAAGGCTTGGACAGTCGGGGGTCTAATGTTACGAGAGACTCTTTTATTACGTGTGGGATATTACGATCAAAGATAACGAGAATATATGCGGGATCGAAGGAAGGAAAGATAAAGAATTTAGGATCATGCGGGCTATATCGAAACAATAAACGTCCTCTTGACTGGTTCTTCGTCTTTATTTCATTTTTCAAAATTAATAGACTGCAGGATACAAACTATACAGGCGGATTTAGAATTTTATTAACAGCTACCACTTATTCGCGTGACTATAGAAAACTTTTGCACAATACGGAGAAATATATTCCCACTACAGTTGACCAAAGTGCTCCGACGTTTTTATATATTCGCGTATTATAGTGGATATATCGATGAAAAACCAAATAGCTTCGGTAGACGATAAATTTGCTTGAAAGAAGTGATTTTTCTTTTTAAATTGCTCGTATTTCCTACCATTCGCGAGAAATGAAGTAAGAACGAAAAATGGGCAATTCTTCGGTGATCGATTTCGCTTCTTTAAACCGGAAATCTGACGGTACAATTAAATATAACGCATTGTTTATCGATACACTCGCGAACGCATATCTTGCAAAGAATTTTAGTTCACTTTTCGTTACGGTAGATATTATTCTATGGCAGATTTTTCGTCGCCGAAAAGGAACCGCTCTAAGAACCATTTATTTAAAGAATTTTCACGCGAGATGCTTTTTCTTAGCTGTAACCCGAGAGTGAAGCGATTTGCAAAAGCTCACAAACGTCAGCAGCTGTTACCTTTATACTCTATTCTGTTCGATTCAAGCGTATAGCCTTTTTATTGTTTCTAGACACCGCTCCCGCGGCGTTACTTCATATTTGGCGAATTCCCCGAGCAACGAGTCGTTTTATCGTTCGCATAAAAATGCGCCACCCTCTTCCTGGACCGTGCTCTGTCTGCACTTTATTCGAGTTCCCACGGGTTCTTCTTCAAATATCTCTAACCTTTACGATTTTCTTTGCATCGAATTGCGACGATATGTCGTACGAAAATTATGTAGAACGCATCTCGGAAGAATGCTCCGTGCATTTGGATTCTTACGAGTCGTTCAATTTTAAATTTCAAATTATTTCTCGCAAAGTAATCGATGTTCTATTTCATCGATTTCCCCGATACGATGCTACGAACCTTGGACAACAGATGATATTGCAACTGTGCAAATATGGAACCACAGACTGCATAAATATAGAAGTGACGTAAGACAGTCGTCACTTTGTTTCAGTCATTACGCATCGACAATTTCAGAAAATATTCCAAATGATTTACTCGATTACAAGATTCTATAATCATACTGTCTATGATCATACAACTTCGCAGAATTATTGAAACGACTATTTACTCTTTGCACGGTAAGCGACTCTTTCAGCCATCTATGTAGATACGATCACCTTCCTTTCAACTTGTTTACATCGTTCCACAGCTACGGTGTGTATTCTACAGCTATTTACAGCTATTCCGCGTAAGAACTCTGGCTAAAAAAAACCGTGTAATCCTCTTTCGAAGGCGTAGCACGTTCCCTGGCGCGTTCTTCTCCCGCGACAGGGCCTCGTAGGGCCGCAATCTATGTAGGCCAGTCGGGCCAGTCGCAATCGGAAGCCCGTATATCGGTCTGGCAGCTCAGAGTTAGTGGTATCACCTTCGCGACAAGGTCTCTCGCTCCCCACCATTCGTTTATCAACGCTGTTGTTACGAACGAACTTGGCATCCTTCAGTATCGTATTAGTTCACCGGACGTCGACCGACGCGAAACGGCCGGGAAAAGTGTTTCTCGACACCCGGGACCAGGTCTCTCGATTCTTCTGCAGACCTGGCAGAGGGGGGGTTCCGCGAACCGTGACGAGGAATCGGCCCCGGGGAAAGCAGAGAAAGCCAAGAGAGGCGACGATATCGATCGTTATTAGGCTTTTATTAGACGGAAGTGTTGTCGATAGCGCGCAGAGGGTACGTCTGCACGGGGGGTCGTGTTAACTTAAGTGAAAATATCACCAAGAGGTCCGTCAGGGGCTGACCACCTCCTCTGCCTTAATTCCCGCACGATCTGTCAGAGAGTCTGATCGCGGTGCTCCCCGAGGCAGGATGCTCGTCTTATCCGTCGTCTTCTGCGTTAACGTGCCGGGAACAGGGTGGAAATATCGTTCTTCTGACCGTTCGGGTCGCCTCGAAGTGAAACTGTCGGCTAATTATTCAACGCAAATTGACACTTCCGAAGTCTGATAACCGGGGCTGACCGGATGCCGCGTTATCGCGCGGATAACGATATTCTCGTGCTGCGGAAATTCTCTTAATTAGTTGATCGTGTGGTTCGCGATGGTGTTGCGTAAATTCCTGTAGTCTCCTGGTATTTCTTTTATAAATCTATCGAAAAAAGAGATAAGTTCGCGATGGAGGCGCGCGAAAAGTCCATCGAGTGGGCGTTGCTGTTCCCGCTGAAGGCCGGTCTCTTCGCGATGAAGTCGTCGCTCTCGTCGAAGAGCGTGAACCGCGAGAAGGAGAGAATATCCAAGAAGAATCTGTTACCCAGCCCCAGAATACGGAGAGGTTCCTCGTTGTCGGACCTGGACAAGCTGCAAAGCAAACAGATCTTGCCGGACGTGGTGAGATCCACGGAGAAGTGCTCGGAGTCGCTACCTCACTCGCCGGCCCTGTCGAGGACGAACCTTCAGCTGGGTAACCTGTACGTCAGAGGCAGCATAGGCGATCTGATGAACATGAAGAGGTACGGTGCATCCACGTGGAGCGTGAGGAGCGAGAGTTTGATCGCCAAGGCTGTCCCGTTGAGCACCGTGACCCCGAGGCACAGCCCGCCGGTTGAAAAGAGCGTCGAGGATCTTGAAGACGAGCTCCAGGATGAGTGTCACGTACCCGGGAAGCCCCTGACTTGCGCTCAAAGAACGCAGAGGCTCAGCAAACTCATCAAGAAGCAGAGACGCATGATGGTCTTCAGTCCTAAAACCCTGCAGCGTGATCTCGTAAGTGGAGGCCGTGCAAACGTTTCTACCTTCTGGAATCATAGATCGAGATTGGCTTAGAACGGTTTTAAAAAATCGCGAACTCGAGGCGCGCTTATATTTTGCAGGCGAGACGAAAGATTTATGTAAAATAGGTTTACGCTTTACAAAGGTTACGGTTCAACATGCTGCACCAGGTTTTTAACCGATGTTTACGGTTTACAAAATTGCTGCGAAATAGTTGGTGTGCTCAAGAAAAAGTTACTTTGATCTATAAATACTTTAATAACGCGATCGAAGCTTATTTTCTACTTAATGCTTCCATTAACAATTTGTGCATGAAATGTAGGACGCTTAACGAAAAAAATACTGTTACTGGATGTTATCCGGGAATTGTAGAGCGTTGAGATAAAGTTGTAAAATTTAGAAAGGTTTGGTGTTACGCGCGTGATTCCTTACGAACTTATTTTCTCACCGTGAGTCGTCCGCTGTACGAGGAACGAGTTAGCAGATTAAAAGTCACGTTCCAACCTACTTCTTTTCTTTTTTACGTTTCTCGAGGAATTACGAGCCGCCTCTACGCGGATAAAAATATGTCACGATCATGTTGCAATGTCTGTTGCTTAAACACTCGACGCGTGTGCGTAGTAAACTGTCCTCGTATATTTTAATAAAATATGTACTTTGCTGCGACCACGGTTTTTTCTCGCTTTTTCACGCCCTATATCAAACGTAAATTCTCTTCTTCTTTCTCTTTTCGTACTATTTTTTATATAACTGCAATAGCTTCGCTGGAAACTTAATAGGGAACTTATTGTCGCAGTGAAAATAACTGAAGCCATGAAACGTTTCCTATAAAATCTCGAAAATTTGTGGCTGTGATAAATAGGACGAGTTTCGTAACGCTAGGATTTCGAATAACTCATAAATTATTTGCTGTGTATAAAAATTGCATGGTATCAATAGGAACATACAGGGTTATTTTGTTTTTTTTATTGTTGGTTCGCGAAAGTACAGTGTGAGTTAAAATATTATACGAAGCTAAATATTTTCAGTGCTCTATTTATAGTTAAAGCACTATAAAAATTTGCCTTTTACAGTCGGAATGTAATCGATCGTCGCGTTCGTTATCGTCGGTATCGATGAGGTATTTGTATGATAAAAAAAAGTAGCGTCATCGACCGTAGACAAAGGACACTGTGGGGGAGGGTTAAAACTAGAAGCGCATCGTTAAACTTGAAACAGCTTCTGCAGTCGTGGCGAGAGACACTTACGGGGGTTGAAATATTCATGGTACATCCGCCCCTTTGCCTCGTACGATGCTCTATCGGTAGGTGGCCTGCATTCTCTACTCAACACCCATCCCTGTGTTTGTTGTTACGGATAGTGTTCTTTATTCTCGAAAAAAGTAGACGCTTTGCTCGAAGGAATCACAGGACGAAATTAATTCGATGAAGAGCGATTTCGATACCGTAATACAGTGTTTTAAAACAACCCTTTGCTCGATAGAAACTTCGTTTCATCTTAAAAACGTACAAATCACCGAAGAAAAGATTTAGAGCTTACGTATCTTCGCAATTACGTCCTTTATTTTATTCCATTTACAATTGGTGTTTCAATTTTATGACCGTGAACTCCGTACGCTCCATAATTCCACTTTGAGAAGTTAAAAATTTGTCTTCACTATGAAGTCGACTGAAACAAATAGAATAAGCAGGATACTTAAGAACTTCCGAGCCACGAGATTATCTCGCGATTAACTTTACGAATCCTCTGAGAAAGGTTAACTTCATTGTTAACGTAGTTACAGCGATGTTATGAAATTAATTAGACGAGTGCTTTCCACGATATCTCATCAGTTTATTTCTTTTCTCATCTACTTTTCTCGACTACTCGCGAGAAAATATCATTTTATGAAATTCACGACGGACAGTTTTACGCGGCAAAGTTTACGCTGTAAAATGAAAGTTATTAAACAATTCGCTCTAAGACTTCTGGCGATCTCGACCGTGCTGTAATTATTAACTTTTGCTTAATTTAATTGTAACTATTTTACTGGCACATAAATCGTTACGTCACGTTAAAACTGTCAAAATATTTTAATATATTCTCTGTAATAAGCTATGGTAATAAATGCTACTTTTAATCAACGCGATAGAAATTAATTTTTCGATTTTCGGTGGGAATTTTCCATTGTCTTTGTGCGGCATTAATTAGGTTAAACAATCAAATTTATTATGCGGTCGTTCGTGTCTCAATTTTGCCCATATTTATTGCTTTATAATGTTTATCCTCAGGGGAAGAACCTCACTATTATTTACACGTGACACTATTTTTTTTTCCATTCTAGTTTAACTGTGATAAAAAGTTCGATAAGACAAACTAGAATTCGGAAAGTTAATAATCAATACCTAATTACTTATCCGTTGAAGCCTTGTCCAGTTTCTACCAAGTTCCACGATCAATTTCTGATATGAAGGTTGAAACTTGTATCATAGTTTGATACGACATACATATTACGCTTCTACGTAGTCGTGGAGAAGCACTTCAAAATTTAATGATATTCTTGCTCTTCTAGTATGCATTCTTGTTGTAAAATATACAGGGTGTTCGGTCACCCCTGGGAAAAATTTCAATGGAAGATTCTGGAGGCCAAAATAAGACGAAAATCAAGAATATCAATTTGTTGATTCAGGCTTCGTTAAGAAGTTATTAAAAAATTAAGTCCTTCTAAAAAAATCATTTTTAGTCAATACACATTCCCTCGAAATCCTACGCACTTTCGAGAAAAAATACTTTAAAATATTTACCGAAAATATACTGTGTGGCCGGAAATGTTTCTATAACTTTTTAACGAAGCCTCAATCAGCAAATTAGTATCCTTGATTTTCGTCTTTTTTTTTGGTCTCTAGAATCTCCCATAATGAAAGCAAAATGATTACAATTTTTTTATTAAAGTTCCCCGTCAGACAATGGTTCGATAAACAAGTCGAATCAAATTGACTAAAGATTCCGACTAAACTAAAGACAGTAAGAAATCATAGATCTATGTCTCGAAAGTCAATCGTACGTGATTCATAAATAATTCTACGTCGTTATTCCCGACGGGAAAGCTCATACTTTGAAGTCTCTCTTTCTCTCGTGTTTTGCTTTCCTACTACGTATCGATACCTTCTTGAAATTTCTTTCGCCTCTTGAAATGTTTATCGCCCTGGCATATATTTTAGGCACGCAACTCTCGTATGCAAAATACTTTTAAATATTTTACATATTTGCTCTTGTAAATATTGCACCGTAAATACACACTTTCTTCAGGCGCTACTTAAGTCAACGTTCGTACGACCAACGCGACAGGCCATTGGTAGACTTATTTATTCATTTATGTAACGGGGAAACCTCCTTTCCGATACGAAACAAACTTTAAAAGATAGAGCAGACTGAATCCTCGCAGTTACATCGAGTAAATAGAGATTCAAATTCGTGTCATCTCGGGTCAAAATTTGTTTCCCACGACGCATAGTTTAAAACCACAGTCATCGGAGTGGAAAACGAGTGGAAGGGCCGTTTGAAGTCCACCGAAACGGTTCCCCGGAAACTTCGGAAAGGACCCTTAGGAATCCTAAAAGGAGGCACTCGTAGCTCTGATTCTAGCTGGTAGGCCACTGTTGAAAATTTGCATATTTTTACGCAGAAAAGGTCGCGCAGACCTAGCAGTCTCTGCTTTCTTCCCGCGATGCACACCATGAAGCCCGAGGTTCGTTGAAGCTTTTAATTTTTATCCTAGGTTCCCCCGTTTGCTTTGGACCGTACAAAGAGAATTTTTGAAGTTAGCGATACGCAGAGGATGGGAATGATAACTCCGTTTCCTCGGAAAAATGTATGTACACAGTGGTACAAAGGCTTTTAATAAACAAAGTGTCCACCTTTGTCGGTACGCGCAGCGGCGGAACTGGAACGAATTCTGTCAGAATATTTGCCTAGCTATCGTTTCCCTTATTTCATCCTCATTAAAGACGATAATTATAATTCGTTTGTGTTGAGTTTCGTCGATCTCGGAGGCTTAATCGGTTAGATGAATCCGTGGAACAAACGGGAAGATCTAGACTCCGGATTCTGGATCCATTTTCAGGGGTCCCGATTCTTCTCGGTCCGTGAAAAACAAAAGAGGCTTCAAGAATCAGAATTTATCGTCGCGCCGGCAATACGGCAATCTCCTTCCAACCGATAAAGCCGCAAAAATATATGCTCCTCGTGTGGCATTGCGACTGCAGGATACCCATTGTACCTGCTGCTCGACTTTCCCGAGAAAAGCTGATATAGCGCGGTGCACGGAGCCCGGAAGTACGTGTGAGAAAGTTGCCAGCCAGCGATAAAGTTCGATCCCGCCACCTGTGCACTTCCTGTGGTTCCCAAAAGGAAATGAGAAAGAACCTTAGGACCATATAGCGTCGTCGCGGATTTTCGTATCTTCGATTTTCTCGGGGTCGTTCCACGGGGGACCATGAAATCGTAACGCGTTTATCGCGGTGTTTAAGACGCTGCGAGCACGATATTTTAAAATTAAACTTCCCAAAGTATTCGTTGAACCGAGTATTCTCGAATAATTATTTAAATCTCGCGACTACAATAATACGTACATACAATCAGAATTTCCTCGATGAGAGAATGCTTTCAACGGTCGAGGGTCTTGGAATTATAAACTGAACACTCGTGGCTACCCATCTAAACTTCGTAATAGCACGGAGTTGAAGTTCCCGGTCGCGGTGTGCATTGCTTTCGTTATATTTCGAATAGTAAAATAATATCTCACGGTTATATCGCGATAAAAATATATTCAAATCTTCGTAAAACAGAAATAATTCTCGTGATGTATTCCATCTATGCGTAGATTGATCCTGCAGTATTTTATCGAGTATTTTTGTGGTAAAATCTTTGCAAACGCGGGAGAAAAAATGAGTATTATTTTCACACGGTTAAAACGAGCAAATTGAAATTTGTTCGCGCGCGCTAATTCACGCTCGTGCAGTGTGCAATGCTCCGCTCGTAACGTCGTTGGTTAGAATCAATCCCGCGCATAAGTATACCTCTCTGGAGCGTAGCACGTTGTCTAGTATAATTATAACACTTTCGAGGAGCGAAGAACACGAGAGGGAGCCGATGTTTCGTAGACGAACATATTCATAACGGCGCTCGACACGCACTCGCGTGCTTTTCCTCTCGGCGAGCGAACGTGCGATCGAACGCGGCGTACGCTTTCGCCGCGAACGATGCTTCAAACGAGAAGAGACGCTGATAAGGACCGTAGAAACGATCGATCTGGGATTAGGTTGATTCAGCGGTCAGCCGTAGCCACGGTTTGCCTAGCTCTTCAAGGTGCGGGTAATCCTCTGGGCGCTTGTTAACGCTAGCGTGATTGACTCGCGCTATTACCAAGATGCCACGGTAACAAATGAGCCGGCTGTTAAACGCGATACCCTACTTTCGACGTGGCTTATTTGCCAGATTGCTTTACGACCACTGTTATGAAGGTCATTATACCGACTCTGTTATTTGTTAACACTAAACCAGCACTTCACGTATACCCCATCCTACCAGGATAAATGACGAGTCTTTCTTTTTCCTTTTACCCGGCAACGTACTTCTAACGTTTGAATTCTTCGAGTTTATACGTGCATCGAATAGGGGATGAAATGTCCTTTAAAATGAGCGTTCGTGAGAGTTGATAGCTTAATTAGTTCCGGAGATATAGCGATTTTTGTTTCAAGTCGATCGCGTGAAAGTATATTGCAAAATAAACATAGAAGACAAAATAAATTATAAAAGTGGTTACGTTCATCGGATAGGGGATGAAATGCCCTTTAAAATGAGCGTTCGTGAGAGTCGATAGCTTTATTAGTTCCGGAGATATGACGATTTTAATTTCAAGTCGATGCGGTGGCTAGTTTCGGAGATATAAGTCTTCGAAGATTTGTGCACGTCGCGCGGTGAATGAACTTTTACTACGGCCTTGTCAAGGTCGTTGACCGCGCGCGCACATTGAAAGTAGGTCAGTCGGCCAGATGGTCACGAGTCACGTACGAGAAAGAGAGGTCCGGCGCGACGCGTCAGACGGAGACAGCGATAGTCGAATTAAGAAAAATTACACCTTTACATAAATTGCGATATCTCGAAAACGGAAAGTCGGATCGTCAAAAACCAAAAACCATTTTAAAGAGGAAGCTTTACCGCTCCCAACAGTGGTTCAATAATTGATACAACAGTAGTAGCTTCGAAACTACACGCGTCTAAAGTTTAACTACTTTTAATACGTGTTGTTGGACTGTTTTAAGACAGTGGAAATGTTTCAGCTTGAAAATTAATTGCTGTAGTTCCATAGTGAAAAGTCCTGTCGCCTATATATGGACGACGCGGCAGTCAAAGTATGACATTTGAAAATTTCAAAGCCCGAATTAGTTCATTTCCCAAAATTGAAGTCTCTGGTGACCGAAAAAGTTTCAACGAATAAAGGAGCGACAGTCGCAGCCGGAAAGCCAGTGTCTCGGATCTTGACAAATCGTATTACGAAACAAGTATGACGACTGCGAACCAAGCGCATTAATCTCGAGGGAAATTATATGGAAAATTAAGAGGAGAAAAAACAGTGAAAAGCAACATTTTTTGCTCTCGGACCGACTATGAATATTTCACTAACCCCGTGATAGGGTTGAATCTCTGGAGGATCTGATCAAAATTCACCTCGGTCCGTGAACATTTTCGCGTATTTCTGCGAGACGTATCCTCGAAAGGTGCCCTGGAAGGCGATAGAATTTCGCCTTACCTTTGAGATCCGTCTAAGATGGAAGCGAAACATCCATGGTTGCGCCTGGCTTTTTATCCATCGAATAAACACAGCGGTTCGTAGCGAACTCCTTTCAATTTGCAATGGCTCCCGCGATTTCGTATTTACAGAAGAGATTGCCCCGCGAAAAAGAAATTAAAGGAGGGGCGCCACGGTCCCTTTGAGAATGTTCATATCTGTTGAATCGGCCCGATTGGTTCTGGTTCAGATCCCCGGAAACCGGTCTTCCTTTATCCGTTCCGCCAGGCAAACGAGACGACGACTGTCTTTCTTTCCCCTTGCTCTCACAATATTTCCACCGCCTCGACCCCGTGGATAACCCTTCTATGAGATCCTTCCGCGCGATGGTATCCGGGATATCGTTTCAGACGTCTCCGGTTAAAGGACGCGGGCGAAATCCCCCGATTAAATTCAACGTGAACGAAATCGTATTCCGACATCGACGGGGGCGTTGTTTCTCTTTTTGCCTCTTATACGTTTCGACGGGTAATCGTAGCGAAGCTCCTGGAAATATCGAACAACCAATGACGTACTGTTAGAAAAGATCCTGGTTCGAGGAAAAGCACTAGCAATTTAATTTTATCACAGAAAACACGATGGAAGCTTCGATAGCTCTAGAGTTAATTAAGGAGGTAAAAGTACTGTAGGTTACTGTTCAAATCATTAGCAAAATTTTAACCATTCAGGATTTCGTTTAAAAGAATAATTTTGTAAGAAAGAAATTGTAAATCGTGATTTTCTTATAACAAGCCTCGTTTTATTCCTTATTCCTTACTGCAATGCTCAAGAACAAGCAAATTTTTAACGAACCATTGCATAGACGAGAATATGTAGAAGTTGTCGAAATAATTTGTATTAATTTCAAGAATTTGAAAAATTTACGAGGTTACAAATGTTTCAATAGAAAGACGTTTCGATGAAACTCGTAGTGTTTCGTTCCTTTCCAATTTCGAGTGGAGCCATCAGCTACTGTAATTGCAGACTAGTTTCGCCGCGGTTAGAGAAATCCGTGTATTTTCCAGCAGTAAATACAATCGGGCTCGAATAGTAATTTCGATGCAGGGTTTAACGTGCCTCGTGATTCTCAAGATAATAAGATCGAAACGAGAAAATAAGTACGAGTTCTACTAGCAATTTTCAATTTCTCGAGAGACGAAGCGAGAAATATTCAGTTTGTGTGTAACGCGGTTGAAATTTCGCGTGTTTATTAGAATAGCTCGACAATGCCAGGCGATTAGGATTCATTAGAAACTATTGCAGCCGTGTTCGCTGATCCAAACGCGAGCATAGGCTGGCTTACGTTGCAATTAACACATCCGCTAATTCTTGGTCGCAATTTGATGCCCTTTGAACGGATGCTTTGCAGCAATTCGTGTCTCTAACAATGCTATTATACGCCAGAGAATAGTGATAAACTCTGAGTAGATGATGTTCTAATGCCACGCAATTTAATAACATCGGTTCAAATATTTTTATTCGGATTAAAGTATTTTAAATTTAAGTAACAGAAAGTACAAATTGAGGGAAACAATTATAACTGTGGTTGAAACGCGAAACTCGACATTCGTAACCTTCACAGTTGACGACAGCTGCTACTCAAGATAACACAGTTACCTAGTACGATATCACTGACCCTCGGAACACGAGACACTAACTTGGTTATACGAAGGACGCGAGACCGATATCTAGAATTTCAGTTTATAAGGTAATACCAGGCTTTAAAGGATAAGTTTCCACTTGGAGGCCTCAGAGTCGTGGAAACAAATATTGTGAATCTTAGAGTCGGTTCGTAGGTCAGTGACCCATCTTTGGAGCTACGGAACACGGATTCCGAGGAAGTATTGATGGGAGTCGAGATCAAAGACTCTGCGGGTTCAAACGTGACGTATCATACAATACAATTCTAAACACATTAGGATCACGGAAGTTGATTTCTCGGAATTCCGGATGTCCCAGATATACTAAATGCTTCTGGATGCACCGTGAGTTGCAATAGCATTGGATGCTCTCGTAAGGATCACGAGACCATCAGAGGTATCGACGTGTTCCAAGAACCTCGATGGCATCAAAGGTATGGGGAAATATCAAGTGTCCCAAAGAGATTTTGGACATCACAGGGACAAGTCCCAGAGAATATTAGAGATTAAGCGGTGTTTCGAAAGTTCTTGGTACAATATATGTTCTGGATTACCAGAGTTATGAAGTATCACAGTTTCTAGAATCTCTATTTAATATTGTATTATCGTCGAGTGTATTAATTTCCAAGAAAAATTACCGCTTTCGAAAATGGATCTCAGCCCATTTAAGCCTGCATATTAATTGAATAAAAAAGAAATAGACACAGCTGTTCCAATAACCAATGACGACTGTGTTAAATCATCATCTTGTCGTAATATTAATTCGACTTCCACGATCTTTCTATTCGCAATATCGATATCCTACGGCTTGGAGATTCTTCGAAATCGATTCGTATGATACGAAACGGTCGTAATCGACTTCCGTACATTCGACTTCTTAGTATCGTATTCCACGTATCCCAGGTTCTTGGGTATCACGAGCTAAGTGCTGTTGTGCCCGGTATCGTATTCTGTAAGCTTGGACTACTTAGGATCGACTTTCATGGTTTTGAAATGTTTCATATCATCTTCGATACTCTGTTCCGCGACTCTCAACTTCAACATCCTGTCCCTTTGCAAGTTTAACGTTTACATTAACAGAATACAACGTTCTGTCCCGAACCATATCCAAATACTTTCTAGTTGCATAAATTCACGATCGTGCGGCTGAAAATTTCACCGTCGATTCGGTTATTTGACTACGCTTTCAGAATTTACGTTTAAAAACGAGTAAAAGTTTTACGGGAAGTTCTCCTCCGCGATAATCGCTCGCTTTTCCAATTTACGGTTTCCTCGTTTTCCAGTTCCTTACTCCGCGAACCCGTAATTTTAACTTCGGAATAAAGTTTCTTTTAAAAAATATAGTTTACGCGCGCAATCGCCAAGCGGCTCTTCATTTACACCGCGAAATTATACTTTCCTTCTCCTCGAACCGTTTTATTTTACTCGTCCGTATGCCGTTTTCCAGCACATGTTTCTAGAGACAATTTCGACGTCGTACCCGGGCGCTCGTGTTTATTCATGAGCACCGACGGAATAATTAAAACGGCCTCTCCGGCCTGTTCATATTTACAAGCGAGCTTTGTTGTGTTCACAGCGGCGCGTTTAAACGCGGTTAATTGCATATAATAATAGACCTGTCGATGCTATGTTCGTTTCTATTTATAGAAACTTCTCTATTCCCGTAACTTTTAACGGTGAATTCTCGTAACCGTGTACGTTACGTGGAATAAAATTATTTATTCTCTGCTTGCTGTATTTATCTTTACTTCGAGGTATGAAAGTGAGATTTTGTTTAGTAAAATATGAGATGAGAATTCCCATCCAATATTTACGTATTGTACCACAGTGTTTTAACATTCGACACTGAATGTTGGATTTTATAAAAGGTAAAAGTAAGAACATTGCTATTATTATTATCATCTTCATTAAGAGCAAGTAAAATACTTGTACGTTTGCTGTCGCCTGACAGTCGGTTCTGACATTTGACTAATTGAATGTGTGTCGGGTTTCAAATGAAATGTCCTTCGCGGTAGAAGATATACCATGGCGCGAATGCATAAATGCATGTACGTTTAGTTATCAATCGTAAGTCTGACGTTACTTCGTTTATAATTGTAGAACGACAAATAGAATTGTCTCGTGTGACTACATATTTATGTGTTTGTTTTCTGTTGCAGGTGAGTAACTATATTCGTTCGATCTTCTCGAGAATCGTATTGATCCGGTGCGTGAAATCGACGGTCGCAGGTGAGTCTTATCTTCGCACAGTGCTTTGTCCTTAATTATGGCGGTGGTCGAATAGGGCAGATAGTCGTATTATTACGATCTCGAATAAATGTCTGCCATGCGATCACGTCGGTTTATGCTTAGCTCCTAAACCCTCTGCGAAACTCACGATACGACAGGAATAACATACTATCCTCTGCGGATGAAGATTTTGCGAAAAATCGTTAAACGTAAGTGTTCCCCGGTCGTCGTAAAAATGATAAGCAGCGAACAATGCTTTAGTAATATTACTCAATTTCTCTCTAGAGAGTCACTTGAGCGAGAAAGCAAAGCTTCACTTCGCTCCACTAGTCGTACTTGTTAAACCGTCTACGACGAACAAATACAATAATACTTCGATTTAGTGAACCCAGATTTAACTCGTTTTTTATTTAATGGACAGAATTCAACGGTCTCATATTGCATTATCAAATTATATAGTATTTGTTGTCTCCACAAAATTATTTTAATCTCGAACTATAAATTGTAACTTTAGAAATTCTTTTTAATTTCGAATTTTACGCTTGGCTACATATTCTTTCAATATTGCATTATTTACATGTACGCACACTGCTCGTGTGTACTTAAATTGGATTTACCAAACGGTTGTATTTAATGACCACCATTTGGCCCCAATTAGTCCGCTAAATCGAGGTTTTACTGTATTTAGATTATGTAAATTGATGCGAAAAATGGTAAAAACGGCACGAATACTAGAATTTAAGTTCATCCCTCGTATTATGGTACGCACGATAGGTTACACCTGACGTGTACGAAAATTAGTTTTGCACGCATTTCAGAGGAACGTTTTGTGCCAGAATTTTACATTGTTACGATTCCAAATTTTTTCGGGAACATATTAGCGCGTGATGTACGCCAAAAATTAGGTTAATCTGATGATTCATTACTCGGGAAGAGTAATACAACAGCAGAGACCTATCAGAAAAGTCTGGACGAACTTTTTATTTTTATAATACGTTTCTCTAGGCTCAACGATGGCGCAACTCGTCACAGCGATTACGATTGCGATTAAATATGAACGTTCCTATTTGTCAAAGTTGGACTGACACGCGAAGATGAAAATCTCGACAGTTTATCGCGATTCGAAATTATCGTGATTTTTTAAAGATTTATGGACTCGCGCAGAGAATGGTTGGAGCTGCAATCCAATAATTCCTCGACACGTTACACGTCACGAAAGTAATATAATATTTTTACGTCACCGAACGAGCGTGAATATAGCCCAATGTAGCCCAGAAAATAATCTGATTTCTATTCGAAAGATTTTCGAAAAATATATATGCTTGATGAAAACGTTTCACAGGCAAATATTTTTTATTGTTTTATTTGCACTCTAACGAATCGAAAAGAATTCAAATGTTACGTGAACATTGTATTTTTTACAAGCAAATAAAGTCAATAGTAAAAATTTGTCAGGTACACGTGCAATCGATCACGATTGGCTACGGTGGCTGACCATATATCGTTATTTCTACTTGAATCGATGTTAAAAAATATTGACGGCGATACGGCATTATTTGTTCGTGCTGCTTTTCATTAGTTACCATAGAGGAAGCCGTAACTTATTGTAAAATATCGTCCATAAATGTGTTCAGCTATAAATACAAGTAGAAATATCGATGAATAGTCAGACATCGTAGTTAAATTGCATTGACGATGGAATTCTCAGGTTTAATCTCTACCAATTTTATTATTACTAAATATTATCATGTATTATTATCTATTGGATATTTTCATTCTCTTTTTTCACTGATAAAACTAACAAAGCCCCTTAAATTGTAAAAGAAAACGAAACTTTGGTCTCAGACAATTGAAAACTAGAATACCCACAATTTCTCATAGAACTTATTTTTATAGCCTCGTTAAAATTCAAGATTTATTTTCTTTAACATGTAATCTTGAAAATTAATTTTTTTGGCACTACGGTGAACAAATCACGTCACTTGTGAAGGGGTGACGTGGTTGCCAATGCGTCGACCGTACTTTTTACTAATTTCGTTACGAAATTTACTGGTTAGGAGGGGGGGAGTACGATTTTGGAAACCGACGGACACGATTTTAGGAAACGAGCTCGTAGCGTTTGCTCGCTGGAATATCGAGCACTCTTTCCGCAGCCGCTAACTCGGGGAACCGTGGACCATCGAAACGACCGATGACACGATTTACATTTTACCCCGATGTTCTGCGGCGTTCTCCTCGCTAAATCGCCGTTAAATCCGGGAACGTGGTCTCGGTTTACCCCGATACGAATACCAAATATGCGCTTCGCGTGGATACCGCCGGCGAATGGCGTTCGAGTTACTTTGCAATTCTGGTTAATTGACTCGTCTGTTCCCGTGCCCCGTCTTGACGTGAACCGTACTGCCAGGATTCATCCAAGTTCAAGCTTTTTCATTCTTTTTCCCAGTGGGGTTGGTTCACGATATCGAATCACGAATTTCGAGCCCGGGGACGTTCGAATCGTAGAAACGACAGAGAAAACTTACTGATAAATTTCCAAGTTCCAGTCGTTTACGATATATTAATGATTCTGGTTCCCAAACTGGATCGATGGTTTTGCTGGTTTCGACGTGGCTGATTTAACTCAGTCATTCACAATTAATGTTTAATATTTCACAATGACGATCTTGTTGAAATTATTTTCGGTTGCGGGGGACGATTAGAATCATTTTTGGTCATTAGACATACCGTCTAAATCCTACCCACTTTCGAGAAAAAAATTCGAGTAGGTACTGAAATTTTTAGACGAAATTAAAAAATTTCAAATCATATTAAAAAAATTATAATTAGTTACAGGGGTCAATTACAATCATTTTTGGTCAACAGACATACCCTCGAAATCCTACGCATTTTCGAGAAAAAAATTCCTTACCGAAAATGTCTGACCATACACTGACATGTTTCCCTGAAATTTTTCTTCGAAAAAAAAAATTTTCAAATCATTCTAAAAAAATTATTTTTAGTTGCAGGAGCTAATTATAATCATTTTTTACGAATAGACATACCCCTAAAATCCTACGTACTTTCGAGAAAAAAATTCTTTACCGAAAATATACTGTGTGGCCGGATATGTTTCTATAACTTTTTAACGAAGCCTCCATCAACAAATTAGTATTCTTGATTTTCGTCTTATTTTGACCTCTAGAATCTCCCATTAAAATTTTTCCCAGGGTTGACCGAACACCCTGTATTTGCCCGTGTCGTATTTCTATTTTGTAGAATGCCTTGTACGCTGCAAGTTTGAATGCAGGAAACTCTTTCCAGACACGTACATATCGATTATGGGATTGAGACCGTACTTTTGCGAACCGAAATCGGGTTGTTTCGTGGAAATTCAATAGGACGCGCGTAAGGTTTCGAATCGAATTCAATAATTTTAGTTTTTCATTCAAGAAGGGAAATTAGAATTCAAATTTTTAATTTTTACTCTAAATTATCAATCGAGAAATGGTCTGTGTTTCGATTGTGATTGAAATTTTTAATCAATCCTAGCATTGTAAGTTCGTTAGCGATCACAGCGTACAATAAAGTTTCCGAGATTTATCCGGCACCATAATTACCGCGAACACCGAGGCCATCGTGGAACGAGGCTAAACGATATTGCGTTCATGCAAAAATCAGACTTTATGTTCTGGAAGAAAGGGCTCGTAACAGCAAAGACCTATCTCGAACGTACAATTTGCTTGCGTTGCGTATTTTACGTATGCACCATTAAAAATTCACGATAAACTGACCGAATTATTCCTGGTGCAATTTGCGTGGAACGATGCGAAACAGCTTAATTGGCACCGCGGGTACAAAATCTAGTCGATATGCCTGGAAGAAAGGTATCGTTCTATCGACAAACTGACAGTTCGCAATTTAAAAAAACGAAAAAAAAAAAAGAAAAATGCCCGCGGCTTCGGCAGGTGAAATCCACGAAATTCAAAAACAAAGAGCAGTTCTCTAATCGCAAGCTGCGACAACATTCCAATTGCTGTATTTTTTTTTTTCTTTTTTGTATCATCGATCGACGATATTCGTTCGGGCCAATTAACAGCTTTCAAATGATAAAAGCGCCAGCGAACAGCCATGCACGAGAGAATTTATCAGTGAAAATTTGATCGTTTCTGCTGTGTTGCTCTATTCTCTTCTCCTTCGAGTGATTTTGGATAGAGAAACCGTTAAGCCTCGCTGGTTTATTACGTAATTTCGTTTTCAAAGGGGACAAAACGTGAGAGTGGGGGGAAAAGTAGTTTAACGTTGGCTGATTTCCGATTGTACAACGCTCGTAAATTAAACTTTGGATACTTTGAAGTTTCGCGAAAAAAGGAAATACCGCTTCCCTGCTCGAAACTTCAAGTTGGATCGAGTTTCGGGTCTCGAGTCACAATTTTCGCGAAGATGTCTTGGATAAAATGTCGCTAAATTGTCTTTCTGGAATATTCGATTAACGAATCGAGGCTTTTCGGAGGACGCGTTACGGAGCAACGTCCCCAGCTCAATTTGGAAATTGGTAGCTCATAAACGTTGAGTTAATGGGCGGTAATTTAAGGTCGGAAGCTTAATGGTTACGAGAAAATCGACCTGTTGGGAATACAAGGGGGCAACGGAGTTTTGGGGATACGGGAATGACGGAATACGAGGGACTTTAATCGCACGAAGCGACGGCAGATTCGAATAATCGTTGATCTAAAATATGTCGACGGGAAAAATTCCTCAGCCGTTACGTTTTTTTTTCATCGTTTCGCCATTGTCTTTGGCGTTCGGTTCGTTTTTCGACGCGAGTATTATCCGAACTCTGTCGTTCGTTTGGTATCGCGGAACGAATCAGGGGTAACGTTCCCCGTCACTCGAGCGCGCTGATACTGCTTCTTTTTTTTTTTTCGTTTTTTGATGGAACTTCCTCCATAAAGAGAAACCCGGTATGCCAAGTGTGATCACCTTTTTATCTGGATGTTATCGAGGACACGCGAAATATCAAACGCGCGAAACGTTGGGCTCTCCCGTGGCACGTCTTCGCGCAACTTTCTGGCAGAAACAAAATTGCTTTCTGATAAGGTATCCAATCTGTGCCCGCGCCAGAGGAAAATACGTGGAATCTCGAAGGTTTCTCTCGTATGCATGATCGTTACGTGAAATTAAATATATCTCAAGACATCGAAACAAATTTATTTTAAACACTAAGACGATACGAGTCTGATTTAATTCCTGTGCAAGATAAAAATCGAGTATTCCGAATATGGTTGGAACTGAAACTGTCGTTGGTAAAATTGTAAAATTTCGCACACTCACCCCTGTTTATTGCTACGTGAATTAGAATTCACGGGTAGTCGGTTCGAGCGTGTCATGAAAAATTCAAACACGGTCGAACCGGGTGGAAACACTCGCAGAAATTTCATTATACGCGTTCCCTGTCGTCCGCGGGCGAGGATTATTGCGATTCTGCAAATTGACAGGTAACGGCGTCAATTTCGGATCATTATTCGCCACGTCGATCCGTAGGTTTCGAGAAAGCGTAAATATCGTTCGAAGGAACGAGACGACGGGAGCATGTATCACGGTAGGGCACGATGATGATCTCTAATTCCGAATAATCACCCCCGCAGTAACGCGAACGTCGCTTTATTAGCGGTGACGCGCTCTCGTAATTCCGCCCGAGAGGGTAGAAAACGAACGACTAGTTATGGGACTGTTATGGCGCGAACGTGCGGAAATCTTTAATATACGCCATTTGGCGGCCATCCAGGCACTATAAATATTAGAATCTACCTCGAAACGCGTTCGATCTATACTCTGTATAATCGCGCTGGTGAAACAAGGGATGCACGACGCGATACACGAGATAAATATTGTGGTTACGAGCCACCATTCCCATTCTTATTGGTCCATCGTAAACTTTTAGGTCCATTTTAATAATTTTTTTTTTCAAAGTACCTAGCGAAAGAAGAATTTTATTTTATAGGTAAATGAAATGAAAAGAACACTTTGGAGTTTGAATTTTTTAATATTTTGATTACGGTATTGATTAAAGTTTGAGACGTTTGCTCTAGACGGAATGCGGGTTACGGTCGTCGGAAAGTGTTAGATGGTTGGGAGTATTCTATTGTCTCACAGACTCTCACCAATCCATCCACGCTCGTCTCTATACACTCATCAGATTCATCCACCTCGTCTCCCTACGGTACTAATGCTGTTCAATCTCACGTTAGCGTGGAACCGTTTCTAAAGGTGTTAAGTTAAATATAGGACACATATAGCTCAACAAGTTTAATAAGATCCCCGAGGTAGTGGCCTGAATGTGGAGGAGTGAGTGGTGGGATCGAGACCAGGCTGTTAAACTATCGCTAAGGCTGTTGCGTTGCAATGCCAGGTATATTTGGAAAATACATGCACCGAGACACTCTTCTTGCCGTCGAATCGGGGTCGCCAGGCTTCGTACGAAATTTCAACCAGACTCAGGCAAATTCGATTCGTACCTAACGAATACATACCTTAGATTCCCTCGATAACTAGAATAGAATGTTTGAAAAATTCGTCAGTAGATTCTGTTATTATACTGTGGATGTCTGTGCGCTTTTGGGAGATTTTAATTTTCAAAAAAACTGCAGAATGCAATTGCAGTTTGGACGAGACTTTGTTCTGGGTCTCAAACATAGTTCAACTTTATTAGTGTCAAGTACAATCGAGAAATTACACTATCAATCATAGTAAAATATGCAACCGTTTCTCACTTCCACTTTTCTTTCTAGAAAAGAGATTCTGGAGGCCAAAATAAGACGAAAATCAACAATATCAATTTCTTGATTGAGGTTTCGTTAAAAAGTTATTCAAAAATTTCAAATCATTCTGGAAAAAATATTTTTAGTTGTGGGGGTCAATTACAATCATTTTTGGTCAACAGACATACCCCCGAAATTCTACTCAGTTTCGAGAAAAAAATTCCTTACCGAAAATGTCTGACCATACACTGACATGTTTCCCTGAAATTTTTCGTCAAAAAAAAAAATTTTCCAATCATTCTAAAAAAATTATTTTTAGTTGCAGGGGATAATTATAATCATTTTTTATGGATAGACATACCCCTAAAATCCTACATACTTTCGAGAAAAAAATTCTTTACCGAAAATATACTGTGTGGCTAGAAATGTCTCTATAACTCTTTAACAAACCCTCAATCAACAAATTAGTATCCTTGATTTTCGTCTTATTTTGGCCTCTAGAATCTCCCATTAAAATTTTACCCAGGTGTGGCCGAACACTCTGTATATCATTCGCGAAAAAAGAATAGTTCAAACTGTGTCGTAAACCACGCTGACGAAATTCAAAAAATCGCTGAATAAACAACGAGAGCGGCGGTTCTTTGTTCCATTAACTTGAAATGAACACAGTGACGCGACGACGAAGTTCGATTCGGTTCGATGGGGTGTGCATTACAGAGAATCGAATCCGTTTTTAATCGCTATCCAGTTAAACGATTACGTTGGTGTTTTTCCGCGTTGGTACGGGCTAAGTGCTTCCGTTAACCGACGCAAACGCCGTCCCGGAAATCAGTGGTTCGTTCCGCGTATTGGTAATTGCATTTACCGTGAATCACACCGTCCCGACGATTTGTCTCGTGCAATTTGATGGAGGCTTCATTACGGTCTCTGGCCGTACACACCGTTTGGTTTCGTTCGACTGCGTCTCTGCGCGTAAATCCGGCACGCGAGCGTCCTTCGTTCGAAATTCCGTCAACGAGACACAGAACAACTTGTCGAGTCCAAGCAACTCGCGGAATTCTATGGTCCGTGAAACTTGGAACACAGTGTCCGACTCCACGACCATTTCGATCGACACATTCTCATTAGGTGCACGTTTGTTTTGGGTATTCATTGGAACGCGTGTGTACGTGAACGTAGACTTTTAAAGAAATTAATTATAACATTTATCGATTTAAGAAACTTCTGATTACTAGGACAGTTACCCTGTCTATTTTGCGATCGAAACCGTTATTGGTTTTTTCACTCTGGTGGGACGAACTAAAAATATGATTCTAAGTATAAATAACCGAGGGAAAACGAGAGGTCTGCCAGAAAATACGTCGCTATCGATTGGCAGGATTGTTCTATATCTTGCATAAAAATAAAGATAATCAGTGGTTTACTTATTATTTCTTGCAAAGCTGTTCATCTTTCGTCGATTTAAATTACTTTTAAACTCCGCGAATGCACGCATCGTTTGCGAGTTCGGAGTTGAATTCGGTACTCGGAATTTCTAAAAATTATTTCGGTAATACGAACTCTCGCTTTCCGCGCGAACAACGACGAACGAAAATTAAAGGAATTTTCCCGGCGATCTGGATCGTTCGTTAACTTTTCCATTTTATTATCAGATCCGGAATAAAGTTGAAAGCTGCAGGAACTCTGCCGTGGAATCCCGGGAGCCGCGTGCAAGCGTGACTTTTATCAACGTTTTATGTCCGAGATGGACTGACAAATAGGTTAAAATGAAATCGTTGTAAACACGAACGCTTGCGATTGTCCAGTCATTGTTCGATCTTTATCGCGCGAGCCACGGGAAGTTTAACTTCGTTCGGTCTGTGCATGCATTTTTGAGGGATCAATTAATCAACGCGAGCTCGACAGGCGAACACGTACTTCGCGAAGAAAGATCCGGGCATGAAAACGTCACGTGAACGCCGGGACATTAAGTTTCGAAAGAGGAAATACCCCTGTCGCGGTCCCACAGCTGTTCCCAGCATATTCTTTTGTGATTTGGCACTGGTCCGGGGAACAAACTTTGAATATCAACGGGACCAGTGGATTTACGTCTACTTCCTCGAGTACTGTTGCTCGCTTATGTCGAAATAATTGCTAGGAAAGGACGGTCGATGAATTTTTATTGCCTGTTTTATTCGAGAGTGCCATCGACAAACGGAAATTTCAATATCAAAATGAAAATTACGCGTCGAAAGGGAATTTCATTCTCGGATAATTTTACGTGTCAATTTCATTTACACGGACGACCAGTTTTCATATAGTTCTGTCACGAATTCTATTTATACGTACAATCTAGATGATTATGTAGGACGTTGTACGTTTAATTTATGTTTATCGAGATGGACGTGTAAGATAACTTCGTGTCACCTCGCGTAAAATTGACACTTTTGTGTAATTTGGTATTACGATTTCAATTTGCAGAGCTTCAATTTCTTGCTCGATACGCCGAATAGAAAACAGTCTCGTGCAAACCAGCGAAGCAAGTTTTGCAAAAGGTGCAGAAAACTGAATACGCGAGTCGTATGAACGAATTTCATGCAGAAGGTACGAAATGGGAAAGTTCCAGTATTATTTTTAATCCGCTTTCCCAAAGAAAAATTATAACGAAGCGTCGACCCGCTTTGAATATTATACTTTTGCTAGTTAAATTTAGTTTAATCCTCTCGAAACTACGCGTATGAATGGCAATATTTACGTACGGCTGAATGTTTCGCGAAACAGGCAACATTATGAAATAAAATAAAATTAGAAAAGGTAATTGAGGCGATTTGGTCAAATGTTCAGTGAAATAAACAAATTAAATGGAAGTCAAACAACACGCTAGAAAAGAGTGTAAATAGATGGCGAGACAAGTGTATGGCACGACATACGTAGATACGAGTCTGCATAGATCGGAGAACAGGAAAATGAATTTATTGCCTGATGAATAAATCAGCAGGCGAGAAACTTGAACTTCAGGGAGCTCGACGTCATTAATTAAGCGCGAGCTAAATGCAGGCCAAACGAGCGTGTAAGGCACCGCCCATAATTTACGTGCGACCTCGTACATCGTAATTAATGTTTATTCGATTTCTTTCGAAGAAAATCCGCGATAAATATCGCGTTGATTCGATGTTACGTTCATCGAAATCAATGATGAAAAGAACACCAACTTCCGAGCATCGTATTAGCGATTAATTCTCTGAAATTTTGTTCCACCTTCAACACTGAATATAACTGTAACTTCACTGCACGTATATTAACGCCAATAAAATAGTCGAATCCTCCAAAGAGCACTTGGTCCATCGACGAACTACAAAAACGACGCTTTTTACGATTCTCTGGCGTTGCATGAACACAGGATAAATTTAAAGAATCGTCGGTATTAACGGATCGAACGATTCATGCATATTCAAGACCGAGGCTACGCAGAGGGTAATCGTGATTAATCGTATATTTATGATTTACGGATAACCCGTGGCCGTTTTACACTTTACACGAGCGTAGATAGAATACGCGTCGAAACACGGAAATACCGTTGGATGAAATAAAATTCATTGGTCGATTTTTTTATCGTAATTCTAGCCTCAAAGTCCGGCTGCTCGTTTTCGATCCGTTCGAGCAGACGTGGATTCGGTTTACGGCTCTCTAAATTCATTTGAAATTAAAGATTCCTGCTTTAAACGCGAACATGGAACGGAATTTACGCACGCGGTTAGCTCGCTGAGATCGTTCGCGAATCCTCGAGGAAATAAACGTTGAAAAATCGTCGTTTCAATTTACGGTTGTTCGATTAAACGGAGTACAGAATGGACGCGGTGGATGATTTCTGTTTGAGATTGCAGATATCTCTCGCGGGTACGGAGAACGGTATCTCCTTGATTCCGGCTCGATAACTTGGCGATTCCCTGGCCTAGCAAATCATTTGCATAAAATACGAGTCAGCTTAGACTGAGATCGGAATACATTCCGCAGAAGTAACCGCGCGACCGTCTGTGGATCGAGTAGATCATTTCAGACGTCGCGTACTCGTAAGTTCGATCGACTCGATCGTGAAGCGATAGGCATTGTTGTTTCAAGAAATATTAATTAGAAGAAAAAACTAGGAAAGTAAAGAGTGTTGTGTATGATAAAATTATTAATGTTTGCAAAATAAATAAGTAATGAAGCCTACGATAGAAAATATACATCAATTCTAACATGCTTGGGTTAAGTCAATTTAACGAAAATACTGTTTGTAACGGGTCGTTGAATCGTTCGAGTCAGTCATTCGGAGAGATCGTAATCGTAGGATCCGATTCATCTCGATCACAGGCTTATTTCTATGGTATCGAAGATAAGTCGCGACAAATCAGGTGGAAAATTGAGCCCTCGCCGCGTCGCGGGTCGACTATTCGTTTTTACTTTTCGATCGAATCGCGACTTCGGCATCGATCGAATGTCGAATCTACAAGTTATCCGTTCGCTTTTCGTTCGCGTGTTTTCGAAGTAAGCACCGATCTGTTCAAGGCGGTACTTCGTGACTTCGACGTCTGTGCTTCGATACTAACTATCGAAGTGAGATGCAGAGAAACAGATGATAACAGTTTCCTTCGAAGCATTCGGGACGTTTCGTCCACAGAATTCGCGAAAGCTCGAAATCCATGGAATGTTTGACAGAGATTGCAAACGTTCGAAGCACAGAGTTCGAGTGTTTGAATGCGAGAATATTACGAGTCAGTCGCTGAAGCTTAGAGTCAAGGATGGAAATTACGATCTTCAATATGCACGAAGTGTACGTGTTTTCAATTAGTGGAAGTTGTGGAGAAAATCTGAAACTATAGCCCAGTCACGTCGATTCGTGATTACGGCTGACTCAGGCACGTTGATTCGCAATTAACCACTTTATAAATCGTCTCCTTTGTAGGTAGAAATAATCTAGTGCGACTCGAGAGTACGTGATAGCGAGAGACGGTTAATATATTCATAGAATATTCGCAAAATTGCATATTCTGTTTATAAGGACCATAAATCGACCCTTTGGTGTAACCTCGTTAATTTTGCGACAAAACAGGCTACATTAAACAATAGAAATAATGGTCACTTGTATTTAGAAAGAATCGTTAAACAAATGGAACACTTCCTTTATGTAATTAATACTTTTCGAAGTACACGGGCTCTGTAGTTTCACTTCCGTGAACCAGAATCTAAGTACAGACCTTCGCGTCCGAGTCTTCGTTATTGTTTATATGTAAACTTTGTTGCCCCGTTACTAATAAGTATATTTTATCGCGTTTGCAAACGACACGTTTTATTTGCCACGTAACGAGTTCCGGGACTCCGTAGGTACAAACAGTGCGCCCTTGTGGGCTGTAGGAAGAAATGTCGAGTCCTCCACATTCTCCAAGTTTCAATTAAGTTTTCGAGTTTTCCCACGCGTGTACGAGTAAACTGAGAATGCTGAGAGTCGGGGGTACAGAAATTCCGAGCGTAGAAAATAGCATCGATGTTGCATTCTGTTGTAAATCTTGCTCGACCGTTTGTTTTCGCAAAAGTTCGTTCGTATCTTCCTCTTCGCCCTACAGCAGGCTAGTGTATAACGCGTATTAAAAATACCAAAACTTTAGACGCGTGCAGTTCCGAAACTACTAATGTTTTATTAATTATTGAGCCACTGTTGGGAGCGGTAAAGCTTCCTCTTTAAAATGGTTTCTGGTTTTCGACGATCCGACTTTCCGTTTTCGAGATATCGTAATTTAAGTGATAGGGTAATTTCTCAATTTTCACTGTGATCTCTCGCGGCGCCTTAGAAAAGGCTATTAACGCGTATTAAAAATACTAAAACTTTAGACGCGTGCAGTTCCGAAGCTACTAGTGTTTTATTAATTATTGAGCCACTGTTGGCAGCGGTAAAGCTTCCTCTTTAAAATGGTTTTTGGTTTTTGACGATCCGACTTTCCGTTTTCGAGATATCGTAATTTATGTAAAAGGTAATTTTTAAAATTCCGCTCTTCGTCTTAGAAAAGGCTATTGACGCGCATTAAAAATACTGAAAGTTTAAACGCGTGCAGTTCCGAAACTACTAGTGTTTTGTTAATTATTGAGGTATTGTCAGAAGCGGCAAAGCCTCCCCTTTAAAATGGTTTTTGGTTTTTGACGATCCGGCTTTCCGTTTTCGAGATATCGTAATTTATGTAAAAGGTAATTTTTAAAATTCCGCTCTTCGTCTTAGAAAAGCCTATTGACGCGCATTACTAATACTGAAAGTTTAAACGCGTGCAGTTCCGAAACTACTAGTGTTTTGTTAATTATTGAGGTATTGTCAGAAGCGGCAAAGCCTCCTCTTTAAAATGGTTTTTGGTTTTTGACGATCCGGCTTTCCGTTTTCGAGATATCGCAATTTATGTAAATGGTAATTTTTCTTAATTCGACTATCGCTGTCTCCGTCTGACGCGTCGCGCCGGACCTCTCTTTCTCGCACGTGACTCGTGACCGTCTGGCCGACTGACCTACTTTCTCAATGTGCGCGCGCGGTCAACGGCCTTGACAAGGCCGCAGCGAAAAAGTAAACAATCTTCGGACCCTTATATTTCCGGAACTAGCCACCGCATCGACTTGAAACTAAAATCGTCATATCTCCGGAACTAATTACGCTATCGACTCTCACGAACGCTCATTTTAAAGGGCATTTCATCCCCTATCCGATGAACGTAACTACGTTTATAATTTATTTTGTCTTCTATATTTATTTTGCAATTTACTTTCACGCAATCGACTTGAAACAAAAATCGCTATATCTCCGGGACTAATTACGCTATCGACTCTCACGAACGCTCATTTTAAAGGGCATTTCATCCCCTATCCGATGAACGTAACTACTTTTATAATTTATTTTGTCTTCCATCTTTATTTTGCAATTTACTTTCACGCAATCGACTTGAAACAAAAATCGCTATATCTCCGGGACTAATTACGCTATCGACTCTCACGAACGCTCATTTTAAAGGGCATTTCATCCCCTATCCGATGAACGTAACTACTTTTATAATTTATTTTGTCTTCCATCTTTATTTTGCAATTTACTTTCACGCGATCGATTTGAACCAAAAATCGCTATATCTCTGGAACTAATTATGCTATCGACTCTCACGAACGCTCATTTTAAAGGGCATTTCATCCCCTATCCGATGAACGTAATTACAAATTTAGTAGCCGTTTGCCAGTCCCTTGGTACATCTGTAAACTCGTTAAAAATCTGAGAAAAGAAATTCTTTCACCGTACTCGATTCTATCGAAGCGTTGGAGTATGTGAATACGATAAAATTGGACACGAAGTATTCCACAGTCTCGTTTCGTGAAAATCACCGCCGGCGACGGAGATCGTACGCCTGATTGCTGTCGCCAGCAGGTCGACGGACGCGGCGCGTTTTGTGCGTTTTACCGTCCTGCAAGGAAACCTCGAGAGAGACGAAATAAACGAAAGAGAGGAGTCGGACGTATCGTCGAAGTAGCGCTGAAAAAATAGAAGGAAAAATTGGAAGGAGCATCCGCGGAGTCGGTGAATCGTCGGGTGAGCTTTTTTTCGACGGAGAATCGGTGCTCGCTAAATGCGATCGAAAACTGGGACGCCAGCAATAAAACATTTCTGATAGCGGTGCTGGTAATAACGGAGGGAGACAGGGGGACAGTTGCTCGCGATTTAACGCGCCAACGGTACTTGCGGAGATTCTTCCGCGCGGCTCGAGTAAATTGCAGTTCATCGCCGAACCTATCTTGATTAAAAAGTGCTTTCCACGTATATCACGGAACAACAGAAGTTGGTTATGATTTTAAATTCGATCTTTCGACCTCTGTCTCTGTCGTTTTCCGCGATCCCATGCCACTAATTTCACTCCACTCTCTCTGCAAAAGTAAAGGATCATTTACCACGTCTAACACTTTCTTTCGGATCCCCCCTCTGGAGCGGAAAATCGAACGGCTCGGGGGGTCCCGTTCGCGATTTCATAACTTCCTTGTACGCCGGGTGGTTGTCTGTGTTCGGCAATCTGTCAGCCGCCGTTCGGGGAATCTGGAGAATTGACTTCTGCCCCGGAAACTTCGCTCGTAGCTAGGTGACGGGACAATCTGCCGCCCCGAGATTCGAGATTCGGCGTCGGAACGCATTCAGCCGGATTGATTTGCCCGCGCTGAGCGAAGTCAACGGAACAGAGTCTAATAGATCAGCCGGTATGGCATTAAGCAGGCATTCCGCCCGACACGGGACCAATTAATCGAGCTGTTGCCGTCTGAAAAACAATTAACCGCGCGTTCTCCGCTCCCCGTCGAGGATTCGATTCGATGGAACGGTGATTGACTGCGCCGACCCTGGCCGGAAATGGTCGCGATCGAGACGAAAACTAGCGCGAACGATCCTGGTCCCGATGCCCCACTGCCCCCGCTCTGCGACTTAACGTCCAGATCATGGTGAAAGTAAATGAAAACGTTTGGTAAACAATGAATTTAAAAATAATAACAGACTCTTTGTCCAAGTATAAAAATAATATGAAAAGTAATAACTAATCGCGACACCTATGGTAGTCCTACGGTAGATAATTAGTTATGTATTTCTTCTCGTTCCGAGCATCGTAGCGTACACACGTGTTTTTATTCCGTATCGTTTCACAGTTCGAAATACAACAGTGTAGTTTCAAGACTCTGTTCATACAATTTCCACTGCCAACAAGGATAAAATTCCAACGTGGAACGTAATTTACTGAAATGACGTAAACGCCTCCTGTTGTTATCGTTAATTCGTATTATGGTTACGATCTGATATACAAAGAAACAGATGGAAAATTTAATTTTCCGTAAAAATACAAACAGTTACGTGCACGATCCTCACTGGTGTTATCGGTCATTACCGTGCACAGTTGTGTTTTGCAACAAAATTTCCACTCGGAATAGCTCTTAATTCGCCATAAAAGCAACGGTACAAAGCCAGTCGCGTATCGGATTTCGCTTTCATGTTGCAACAGTTTCCTCAACGTCAGTCTCCAAGACATTGATTACTTCGAAGCATCATTTAGCCAGTGTATCTCTCAGCAACCCTTCCACTCCTGAGTCTCGGTGTGCTTCTTGTTCAAGTTGATTAAAGTCAGTTAATCCCTCGTGTACCGAACGACCATCGTCGAAGCTGGATCGCGGAACAACCTTATTCCCCGTGAAAATATTTCTATATGTGCAAGTGGTCGTCGAGTTTGCCAGCGCATTAGTATATCGCGAGAACGAATCGATCGTTGGCTTATATTTCGCTGCCCGATTTAGTTCTAGAGACTCTTGCATCCCCCAAGGTTACGAAACGAGTTGATCGATTGCTCGCGATATGTTTCCGTGGCCGCGGACCCGACGTGGAAAGAACTTGTTATTTCTGTACAGTGGTTTTGCAACGTCTCCCGAGATGTTGTTCGACTGACCGGGGATGACGTAAACGCGTCGATGGGTCAAAGTGTACGTCGAGGCGCGAAAGAAAACGCAACGGGGCGCGCCAAGGTGGCGAACGAAGGGAGGATACCCCAGTCGAGGAAGCACGACCCAGAAAGACGAAAGTGGCAGATTCTCGAACGGTCGAGCGACAGTAATAAAAGCGACAATGGTAGCTTTTACGAAGACAACGGCGTGAGAACGGTTACACGTATCTAAGCGCGCCTCGAAGCGGATGTTCCCGTTTTCTTTTTTCCCCCCGTTGCCCGTTGTCCCCCCCCCCCCCCCCCCCCGTCCGTCCCCCTGCAACCATAAATCGCGCCAGCAATAAGTTGTCTCTTTTCCCGGTCGCTCGACCCGTTTCTTTCCCCCTCCTCCAGTCGCGTATCTCTCGCGCTTTAGGAACGAAATACTCCGGTTTCAAACGCTTTTAAGTGCTTTCCGCTGTTGCTTCTGAACTACCCGAAAATCTAGCCGGGCGTATATCCAGCGCGTTCCACTTCTGATCCGCCGGAATTCCTCGACAGAGAGGGCCACACGTTCCCGGGATAAGCCAGCGAACGCTCTTCGGGAACCCAGTCCCGTCTTACGATCGCAAACATCCCATTTTCGACGAACGACTCTCGTCGAAACACTCGCCCGCCGACTCCCGTCATCTTTAATTCATTCCGCGATGTCGATGATATTACCGTGGCTCGGAATCAAAGGATCCACGCCGCCAAAGCTGCTGCAACCTTGTCCTTTTTCGTGAAACAGAGTGAACGTCTGGATTTAATTTTGACTCGTAGTCGACTCCAACGTGGAATAGAAATAGAAATCTTTCGAGGTTTTGTTTTTCCAACCTTTTACTGATAGACTCGGAGACATCGGTAGCAACATCATCGATCATCAAAAGCGAATCGATGTTGAAAATGTTATAGATGGAACAGGAATTAAATATAAATTTCATCGTCGTAAAAAAAAGTAAATCCTCCTTCTTACAATCTATCTGTTCTCCCCCATTGCCTTCTATATACAGAGGCCAAAATAAGACGAAAATCAAGAATACCAATTTGTTGATGGAGGCTTCGTTATAAAGTTATTAACAATTAAATTCAAAAATTTCAAATCGTTCTGGAAAAATTATTTTCGTTTGCGGGGGCCAATTACAATCATTTTCGGTCATTACACGTACCCCCGAAATCCTATCCACTTTCGAGAAAAAAATTCGAGAAGGTACTGAAATTTTTAGACGAAATTAAAAAATTTCAAATCATATTAAAAAAATTATAATTAGTTACAGGGGTCAAATACAATCATTTTTGGTCATTACACATACCCCCGAAATTCTACGCACTTTCGAGAAAAAAATTCCTTACCGAAAATTTAATATCTGACCATACGTTGACATGTTTCACTGAAATTTTTCGACAAAAAAAAAAATTTCAAATCATACTGGAAAAATTATTTTCAGTTGCAGGGGTCAATTACAATAATTTTTGGTGAATAGACATAACCCCAAAATTCTACCCACTTTCGAGAAAAAAATTCGAGAAGGTGTGAAATTTTTCGACGGAAAAAATAAATTTCAAATCGTTTTGGAAAAATTATTTTCAGTTACGGGGGTCAATTACAATCATTTTTGGTGAATAAACATACCCCTGAAATGCTACCCTTTTTCAAGAAAAAAATTCGAGTAGGTACTGAAATATTTAGACAAAATTAAAAAATTTCAAATCATATTAAAAAAATTATAATTAGTTACAGGGGTCAAATACAATTATTTTTGGTCATTACACATACCCCCGAAATTCTACGCACTTTCGAGAAAAAAATTCCTCACCGAAAATCTAATGTCTGACCATATGTTGACATGTTTCCCTGAAATTTTTCGACGAAAAAAAAAATTTCAAATCATACTGGAAAAATTATTTTCAGTTGCAGGGGTCAATTACAATAATTTTTGGTGAATAGACATACCCCCGAATTCCTACCCTCTTTCGAGAAAAAAATTCGAGAAGGTGTGAAATTTTTCGACGGAAAAAATAAATTTCAAATCGTTTTGGAAAAATTATTTTCAGTTACGGGGGTCAATTACAATCATTTTTGGTGAATAGACACCCCTGAAATCCTACCCTTTTTCGAGAAAAAAATTTAGTACGTGGAGAACTTTAAACGTTAATAACTTTTTAACGGAGCCTCTATCATCGAATTGGTATTCTTGATTTTTGTCTTATTTTGGCCTCTAGAATCCCTCATTAATCTTTATCTCTACAGTTCCACAGTTCGTTGACGATAAAATCAATAATCCTCACACACGTGGGGAGTAAAATATTATCGAAATGAGAAATGTACGTCGATTTTTGTTAATTTCGAGGGATTCTGTTCGGTACCGTTTTCGGTTACGACCAGCCAGGACAATGATTGGAAATGATGTCGGGCTTATACGATGACGATGGTACAACAGCCGAGTATACGTGTTGCGCTCGCGACCTCTTGGCAGGTCTCCAAACCCGTCCGTGTCGTTTTTACCGCTCGTAATTGAAAGTTTGTTTGAACGACCGCGGCCTGGAAAGTTTGAACTCCAGTCGCATGAGCGCGGCACGTACACCGCAGTCGTCATTCGAGCAGCAATTTATAATACCGTAATAACGTAATCTTGACATCCGCAATAGTAGCTGGTCCGCTCGCCTCTAATCCACAGATCGAAAAACCGTAAACCTGTCGAATGAAAGTCATCGAACGTTTTCGGGTTGCCACCGGCTTTGTAACATACTCTTTTATACCGAAAAAGTACAAATTAGAAGATGAGAACGTAGGAAGTGTGATCAAAAATTTCCTTAGAGTTTTATTTAGTTGGAGAAAGTTTAGTTTGCCCACTTCTACTTAGCAAGAGAAAATATTTCAAAAGAATACAGTGATGGGTGATTTAGTTTTATTCATAAATTTTCTTCTCCATTCGATGATGATCGATTTCGAACGTACGAGTTTTAATTCGTTCGATCAAAATCTGTATTCAGTACTTGAACTGTACAAACTCCGGGTTGCTTTAATTTCGTCGCCAGGTCTGTTTGCAGAAAACATTAAGCGCGCTTGGTCGAATAATTTCGTTTCTCGTGGTTCCAGCGGTTGATTGTATCGTCCTTCGTACCTTAATTTTGCGAATAACGAAACACGAAGATAAATTCTCAGCAAAGCAGATTAACACACACCCCGCGGGATAAATCTCCCTTATCTTCGTAACGAATTAATTTACAAGGGTCGAGCAACATTTCGTAGAATTTTCTCTAGTTTTAAACACCGCTTCCCCAAAAATGCATCAAAATATTTGGGTTGCTTTCAGCTGCGAGGCTGGAATCGGGAAGCTTTCATCGCGATTTTTTGAATGCCCGGCACGCGATGGTGAAAGTAAATTAAAATACGAAAGTAGATATCTCGACGTAACGTGGTGCCTGCAAATTACGATTAACTTTCGTTTCGTTGTTTTTTATTTTGTTTTCAACGGCTGTTCCGTATACAACTTCGATAACGTGACTCAGCATTTCCACTGCTTTTTTAAAATTTCCAAGCTACGCGATGTCTGTTTCTTAAAATATATTTTACTCCGTCAGACCGACGAATAAATAGTTTTTCAACATAGAAAACACGAAGCTCCAGCGTCCAATTAATGCAGTTAATTGTTTCTCTCGTAGATGCCTGATTAGATTCGTGGTTCGCAATGGTTGGTCACAGTCCTTAATTGACCATCCAACGAAAACGACCGTTCTGCAATTACTCTCTCATTTAAATTACGTAATTGGTACCAGCTATCGTTTGGAGGAACCGACCGTGTAGGAACAATGGCAGCCATATGATCTCGCGCGTTGCATAAACTCATCGTATCCTCAGAAAACAGAATTTCCCGTTAGTATATGAAGAGCCCAATTAGATTGAAATGGTATTTTCAGGGGAAACGGAGGCTTTATTCATGGTTGCGCGTAAATACCGCGGTATGATGGATTACACGATCGCCAAAGCGCCGGAGATTTTTGAAAATGTCGACGGCACGAAGGTCGCTGAACCAGGGAACATTGATTTCTCGCGCCAGAGAGCCACTGTGAAAGCCAACGATGACTATTTACACGCCGGTAATGAATATCGCCGTCGACGGGACGATTAGCGTGACGGGCGGAAAAAGTTCGAATCGACGAATAGTAAATTATTAACTCGTCCCACGCGAAATTACCGACATCGCCGTTAATGAAATTAACGTAAAGAAACGTGCTACAACGTTGATTTTGAACGTTTTAAACTCTCGAATTTCCTGCTAAATAACGTTTTAAATTAAAACGTCACCGCGCGAAAAGACCAACAAAAATAAAGCAAAATTTCAATATCTCGATCGAACAAAATTTAATTCCTCGAAAATACCTTTTCATTTCGATTTACCAAACGTACTGCAATTCCACGCGGTAGAACTGTTCGCATCGTTCCGCGGATTTGTCGCTGTTTTTCCCCCTTTTCGACGGAGGACTTTTGTTCCTTTTTCGCAATCGCGACGAAAAGTATAAAAGCGGATTTCGCTTCGACGCTGCGGTCCGTCCTCGACCCCCGACTTTCGATAGAGCGAAAGAGTCCACCGTATCAATTATCAATTAAGTCCGTGCGAATCGGATTTATCCGCGAAGTCGAATTAACCTAACTGGGGTGAAAACTAGTTTTTTCAAACGTGCCTGACCTTTTCCCGAGCCTGTAGAAAACTTCTTGTCTTCTTTTTTGAACCGTGAAACCGTGAAACAGTATTTTCCATAACAAAGTTTTAAGCATTGGTTAACTTAAAGCCACGAGTTAACGTGAACTTATGCATACTATTAGCAGTGCAACCAAAATAGCGATTCTACGTGCAAAAATAGATGGAAAATTTCTAATACAATCTTGTTGTACGTGTCCTCCATTTTGAGAAAAGCAATTTAAAATCTACGTGGATTTTCTAGTTACACGTCCCTGTCATATTTATATCTACAAAATTAATTAAAAGAATACAGTATACAGAAGTAACAGAATTTTACTCTTGCGATTTATTATTAATTCTTTCTTAATTTGAACTATTTCGTCCCAAGTTACAATTTACTCCCGTACGGCGCAAAGCACTTAACATTATCAAAGTACTTTCATTATTCGTTGCATTAAAGTCGAAGAAAAATTATCTGGCTCCAAGGAAGGAGCTCGTCGCATGAACTGTAACCTTGCTTCCATGGATTCATTAGGAGATATGGAAATGGATCCTACTTATTTTAAACAGCGCCTTTACGCTATCTGCGTGAAATACTGTAAACGAGATTGCACCGAATGCAACGGGTATCAAATGTTTAAGATATTCGTGAGATACGAAGTCCGAGGCCCGAAGTGTGTCAGTTTCTGCATACGAACATTGCATTTAGGAACTCTTTATTTTTTTACAGATATTTTCTTTACCAAAGAAACTTCCGCACGGCAAAGTAGCGTTCAATAATGGAGCCTCCATCTCTGTTGCAAATTCATCTCGTGCTGTCATCCTTGCAAGATTTTCTTGGAAAAGTTTCACATCACAATTTTCAACCGCTGTAATAGACTCGTCGGAAAATACATTTTGAATATTCCTCGCAACCTCGACAATACTTTGCTCAGAAATCATAAGGGTGGTTATTTCTCCTAAGTGTCAATTTATTTATTGGACACATTTATTACTACACTAAAGACACTACACTTTCGAATACATTTTACGAGCTAACAATTCCGAATGTGTTCAGTGCTTCACTCTGCATAAATATTATTTTTAATAAGAGACGTGGAGATTCCCTTTAACGTCTGTCACGCGTTATCCAACGAACGAAACGTAAACCCGATGGTAGATTGAGAAAACCCAGACATATAATACGTTTTAAATTATGAGTTCCTCGACAGCGTACCCCCGTGTGTCAGGCAATCAGATAAGACATGCCATTCGAAAAAATATATGACTGGATAATGCCTGTCACGATCGCGAGAAACTCACAGGTAAATGAAAGTACGGTAGAACCAATATACGCTAGAAAGCAATTTCATGTTAATAGAAATACTTACTTTATGGACAGCTCTTATCAAACTGTGTAGCGTTTACTTGAATCATTTTTTTTTTATCGTGCATAGTCACAGAGTCACACTAAATCATTCGATTAAACAGAACTGAAGCCCATAAATAACTTTGTAGAAATTCTATTTAATTTCTTCACTGGAAAAATAAACATATCCCAATTTTGTGCTATGTTTTCACTCAACAATGTTTCGAATAATGTATCGTTCGAATAAAAGAGGCTCTACCGTGGTTTCCTTTGTTGCTCGAATCTCAAAAACAGCAAATTCACCGTTCGTTATTCATCAACCGCGTAGCGACCAACCACTTGGCGCCATTACGCTCACAGTTGAGCTTTTAGCATTTACCATCGAGGTCGAGTTAAGCAGATTGTTGCCTCGCGGTGCTTCTTTCCTCCGTTCCTTTGTACCAAGACTGTTTTTCTCTTAAAATCCAGAACTACGAATCGCGGGATCGGTTCTCCCCCTTTTTATCCTTTTCGTTATTCAAAATTCTGTTTACACGGCGGAGTGGCCATCGTAGTTTTAAATTTCCAGCTGTAACCGTACGGTATTTTGCATTCCATCGGGACTGTGGCGCGCGAAAGCGACGCTGGTCACGTTCCGTTACGAAACGAAACATTGTATTCGAAAATATTTCGCGAATACAGCAGTTCGCGCTCGAAGAGTAATATTTTCACCGCGAAACATAAGAAGCCAGTGAAGTTTACTTGGCTCGGTACCGCCGCTTAAAACGCAACGAAAATTGTGTCAGAAGTCTCTCGCGTTTACTTACGTTCGTTTATCCTTTCGGTTTCTCGAGGAAAATAAATAATCGCGCCGTGGGGCCACGCAAAACGAAACGAAATTGGAACCCCTCTGTTTCGACGTGCTTTAAATTGGATCGCGTTCATGTATATTTGGAATTTTTGCAATATCTGGTCGACTCTCCTGCTCGGGGGCGCAACAGTTAAAATCTAATTTTGAGAAATTTGAGAATACGTATCGCTTCGTTTGTTAGAGAAATCACAATTTTTTAAATTCGAAGGTCCTCGCTATCAAATTTATATTGATTATAATATTGTGTCCTGAAGCACGTGTACACGTATAAGTTTACGCGAAGATATTACGTGATGCAGATGGGTAAACCGTGGTACTCGCGTTGTTGAAATTTCAACGATATCCCTAAGCTTGCGAAATTCTCCAGCGAAGAGCAGGGTTTATGAGAATGATCTAGACAGCGGCCACGCGGTACCTAAACCTTTAATGACCAATATTTCACGGGGATCCAAGTCTCGTCAATTATGTAGCTTCTCCAGAGTATATTCTTATCGCAAAAAACCACACCCAGAATATACGTCGATGGTAGATACTATAACTCCATTTTGAGGAACGTCGTAACAATTTTCCCCGTTCATTAATCGCATCAGTTTCCGCGGAAAATGTTGTCCGCGTTCTAATAATTCTATCGCGGTACAGTCGATTTATAAATCCGAATAGCGGGAATCGTTTGTCCGCGTCGGGTATCAAGCCATTACTTACGGTAACTTTGCGTGGGCGTGATAAAACAATGCTTCTTTTCATCGCGATCGAGATGAGAAACGACGACTGCCACTGACAAAGCAAAATGTTCTTTGATCGTTTGCTCGCCCTCTTGACCCCGCGGTGGTCCCCACCGTGATTAATCATCGAGCTTCCATGAAAATAAGCGATCGTTTCCACCGTCGTCGACGCGAAGGTACACTTATCGTGGACTTTTCTTGACGCTCGGCCGGCCAAACTGCTATCGGTCCACCGAATCGTTTCGGTTGTTGACTTTTCATCGACCCGGAATTTCGTCGACGTCTCCGTCCCGAACAGTAACAAGAAATCTTCCGCGAGAAATTGGTTTTCTCTTTCCGCTTATATCGAGCTGACGCGGACACGACGAGGGACGTTCAGTTTTCGGCGAGAGGGTAATTTCGTGCAGCCATTTCCCTTCGAGGAAATAACTTGCACGGAATTAGTTACGATCCTTTTCGATCTGATCTTTCATATCGACGAATCTCGCTTATTACTAATTTTTAGATCACCACGTGCATGTATAATATTCCTCGGTTATATGAAATTGAATCGAGTCTGTCAGTTGTCGTATAATAGGAAGGTCGGAATCTCCATTTGTTTGCTCTCAGACAAATCGAATATTTCGAGCTGGAAATGAATTTTTATCGCGCGCAGTGAAATAGAGAAATGAAACCGTGTTTGAGGCGGAAGATTGCAGACAGGAAAATATAACAGTATTCGTTTTGCCGCAAAATGCATGCTTTTTTATAACGTAATACCACTGGAAATAGTGTATTTACAAATAGAAGATGGACTCTTGTTTATTTTTGTATTATTTCGTTCCCCCCAACGTTTCCGGTATTATCCCACATTTTGTCTATAAATTTCGCAGGGGAAGTTTGACGAAACAAAATAGTACCTATTATTAAAGAACGATAATTTGCGAGTTTATATTTTTACGTAAACCGTACGGTGGATATTTATAGGAATTTTCTGTCGACAAGGCACGCTTACTTTGTTGTAAAAATCAAGCTAAAATATCATTAGGATCCTACATAGAAAATTAAATTCATCTACAACCTCGCGCACTCTACGTAATGAATATAAATGTACTTTCATAGGCCCGGGTGAATTTAATTCAAACTTCATTGAACGATCAGTGGAGGAGCGATGGCAGCCGAACTAGAATAGATTTATATTTTAATAAATTTCACTATTAGTCGAGCTAGAGACATTTACGTTCTAATACGAAATACACTAAATTTAAATTTAAATTTAAAAATAGAAAAAGTGGACAAGATTAGCTAACTAAATAAAATAACAGTGCCCGACCAGTGTCACGTCGCAGGTTAATTAAAATTAGAATTTACCCGCATATAACATACTTTTTTACGTAGTATAGAACAACAAGACTGATTTGCTGTTATTTTATATTAAAATTTCGCGTGCGTTTGCCTACTTTTACTTTAAAGCTAGCATTTTTGGCGCCCCTTGCCAGCCCCTGATACGAAATTAGGGGCGAGTCGGAATTGATAAATGCATTTAATAAGTGCGTACCGCGTTTCATAGTCTCACGTAAGTGTATCCTATCCGAGCTTCAATCACTATTACGAAGCCCCGTGTAGCCCGACGATAAGCCCGGTACGCAGTTTCTTCCTTATTTTTTTCTTCGATAAAATCACCCCTCGCGTCTCGTCGTTTCCTTTGGGGTGGAACTCCGAGGGGGCACGCGATGCCGAAACGCGCGATGGCGTTACCTTGAGCGACCAGTCTGAGCAGCGTTCCGAGTGACAGTTATCCGAAACGAGAAATAACTTATGGGATCATTCTCCGTCGCCATATCGACTCGTACGTGCCATATAATCTCTGTTGTTGCCAAGATAGGTCTTCTTACACGGACCACTATTTCAATACATTTTACTAAATTAGAGAAACAATCGTGCTCTCCAATGTCTATTGCATAATCCTATATATTTAATCTTTTTCGAAAATGTTACAGAAACGAACGTAGCAAAGTATTACATACTTTAAGGAGGTATTGCTGTCTAGACTGTCAATTTCACGGCCCTTTTTGTGATTTTTTTTTTTAATGATAGATAGGCTGTTTTGTACTGAGACTTCGTAGATATATTTATTCATCTTATAAGCATGTACAATATTTTTTTCATGGAAAAATATTAAAAATCGTGGGAATTATAGATTTCTGATAAATAAAGAAATGGCAACGCTTCGAGTTTCGAATTTCTATTTGTTAATCGTTCTTTTGTCTTTAGCGTATCAAAAAAAAATAGTAAAACTCAATATTTTTTTAAATCTATAAAAGCGTGTCTGCTGAATATTCTCTCGAAATTTGAAGTCAATCGGTTTGCTGGATCTTGAAATATCATATAAGCCAGTTTAAATGCATTTTTTTTAAACAAGAAGCTATAACTCTCGCAATTTTTAATATTTTTTTATGAAAAAAATACTGTACACACCTATAAGACGAATAAATATATCTGCAAAATGTCACTACAAAATAACCTACCTATCGTTAAAAAAAAAATCACAAAAAAAGACCGAAGAAATGACAGTCTAGACAGCAATACTCCCTTAATGGGTCTCTTGTTTTCTAATGGTGGCGCCAGTTCAATGTTAATAATTATTTACTTTTTTTGTCGGATATCATACGTGCTACACAGTCTAGGAGATTGTGATGCCATATTTTCACATAAATGGTAGAATATGTAACATATGGTAGGTGCTAGATACCAAAAGAAATACAAGCAAAAACCTCCCTCACTGTGATTTAAGAGATGACTCTTCTCTGTCCTGTCCGCCTGGTCTTGTCTCTAGGTTGGCAACCTTTGTTGCCTGGATCGCGGTTGATCATCAAAAGGTTACATTTAGAAAAGAATCATTTCGAATAAATGTTTTAAAATTCGTGGAATAGCCGTTATCTCACCTCGTAAAAATATTTCTCTATAAATTTTTATTTTCGTAGAAATATTTACAGCCAGCGTTTATTTATGAAATACCTTGGGTGAATTACAATTTTACCTTCTGCATGGGCATTACGATCGCAAGCAAATAAATTCAAACGAGACAGCGTTGATCTTTGTTTCAACGTTGATTTAGTATTACGCTCGGTGGACGTTGTATTTTATTTACAGTTTGCCGTGCATTTCGAGCGGTTTGCACTTTGCGATACTTCGCCCATAGAACGGGCGAGCATGCTCGGTAACACATGCACGGTATCGAGGCGACCTGACATCCAGGCGAAGAGACATTATGCACGCCGGAAGTTCAATCTCCCGAGTATTCTATTTTCCTTCGACGTGTATTAGTCAGAAATTTATACACGCGAAATGGCTTCTGTCGATACGTTTGCCGTTGTCGGGACGCTTCTCACCGATTATTTACATTTCGCGAAGCGACGGAAATTGTAAAATGTCTTCGTCGGTTTAATGGATTGAAAGGCAGCTAGGAAAGATCGGGCAAATTAGAAGAGTGTCGATATTTTCGTGGCTAATTCGATTCACCGTATTGAGAAATTAAAAATATTTATTATTCGTTCGTCGAGCGGGGAACCGAACGATAAATATTTCTTTAAAAACAATTATTTCGTCCCGTATAAAACGTTCCGCGACGTCTTCGTCGCGTTCGAGTGATTTATTCGCGACCTTCGTGAAATTTTCACAGGGCGAGGAAAGTTTTCTAGGCTCTGGGATGGTGATTTATGGCTCTATCTTGGCACCACGCTGCGTTTACGAGGCGTCCCTCGACTCTCGGAACAACGCAACTGCGAAACGAATCACCTTAGCGAAACCACCTTCGACAACCGATGAGATCGATTCGAGGAATCTTTAATTAGCGAAAATGTTTCGAATACGCTCTACCACGAAGGAGCTGGTGTTCCCTCTTCCTGGAAATTTAAGGACCCCGTCAAGTTCGATTAAACCATGAATAATTAACTTCGATCTCTCAGGTAGCGAAAGACAATGCTGTCGGAGCAAATCGAGACACGTTTAAATATACAGGGTGATCGGCCACCACTGGGAAAAATTTTAATGGGGGATTCTAGAGGTCAAAATAAGACGAAAATCAAGAATATCAATTTCTTGACTGAGACCTCGTTAAAAAGTTATTAACAATTAAATTTAAATATTTCAAACCGTTCTGAAAAAATTATTTTCGGTTGCGGGGGTCAATTATAATCATTTTTGGTCAATACACATACACTTGAAATTCTACTTACTTTCGAGAAAAAAATTCGAGTAGGTACTGAAATTTTTAGACGAAATTAAAAAATTTTAAATCATATTAAAAAAATTATAGTTAGTTACACGGGTCAAATACAATCATTTTTGGTCATTATACATGCCCCCGAAATCCTACGCACTTTCGAGAAAAAAATTCTTTACCGAAAATGTAATGTCTGACCATACCATCGATATGTTTCACTAAAATTTCATGCATATTTTTAAAACGTCATAACTTCGGAACGGATTGGACAATTTTAATGTTTAAAAAAGCAAACTACGCGTATTTTAGTGGAGAATATGTACAAATTGCAAAAATATTCGAAAAGTTGGTCCTTGACCCCGCAAAATGAGAAAAACCCCATACAAATGGTCCAATTTTCAAACAACCATAACTCCTACGATAGTGAATATATTTCAATGAAACTTTTTTCTGAAGTAGAGCCCATAGGTACCTACAAAAAAGTATTAGACAACTTTTCTGTAGGGCGTCAAACAAAATTACTAAGAATGAAAAGGAATT
The DNA here is from genome assembly GCF_051014445.1 of Colletes latitarsis. Lineage (NCBI taxonomy): Eukaryota > Metazoa > Arthropoda > Insecta > Hymenoptera > Colletidae > Colletes > Colletes latitarsis. The sequence continues at coordinate 49,865,020 of NC_135134.1, forward strand.
TTTAAGAAAAATCGACAAGGGGTGCCTAAATTTCTCGGCGAAAAAAAAAACTTTTAAATCGTTATAAAAAAATTATTTCTAGGTTCTGGGGACAAATACAACCAGTTTTGGTGAATACACATACCCCCGAAATCCTACTCACTTTCGAGAAAAAAATTCAAGAAGATGTGAAATTTTTGTGTGAAAAAAAAGACTTTCGAATCGTCTTGGAAAAATTATTTTTAGTTGCAGGGGTCAAGTGCAAGCATTTTTGGTCAACAGACATACCCCCGAAATCCTACTCAGTTTCGAGAAAAAAATTCCTTATCGAAAATGCCTGACCATACATTGACATGTTTCCCTGAAATTTTTCGTCGAAAAAAAAAATTATTTTTAGTTGCAGGGGCTAATTATAATCACTTTATATGAACATACATACCCCTAAAATCCTACGTACTTTCGAGAAAAAAATTCTTTACCGAAAATATACTGTGTGGCCGGAAATGTCTCTATAACTCTTTAACAAACCCTCAATCAACTTAAATTTTGTTACCAGCAGCTTCCAAGTGTCTTATTTGAAATTTACGTCAACTAAAAAGCAGGATACATTTAAACAAATTCAATTAAATATCTGTTTCATTTACACTATTGTTGTATTTCGTAATTTTCAAGTGTACGATATCTTTTTGGTTCGTACTCGAAACAATGTCGAGCGTGACTGGACAAAGGAGCTGCTGAGACAGACATTTATTTATTTAAATTCTATCATTAAAATTATATTTATCATTGCAAAGGGTTAAACTGGGTGTCGACGAATTTTCGTTGGCGAAATCTGTTTTAAAGGCAGCTCCTTCGTCTCGCAATTATCTCTGCCTGGGCCGACGATGACAACGCGATTTCGTAGGCGACATCAGCCGAATGGACATTTTCCTGTCTCTATCTGGCCGTATAAATTACTTTTCTCCGGTGTGGTTTTGCCGTAACGCGACCACAGGGCTGCGGCCGTTGGGCCGGGCCTCGACTTTAACTACTGGCAATTATACCCGACACAGTGCACAGGCATATCGCGCTTTAATTACCGAAAGTTTCGGACTTCGTAGACCTTTGCACCTGGCCTCGTCGTTAGGCGCCCGGTTTAACCCCGCATTCGACTAATCCTTTATCTGATTCTGCGTTCTGTCTCTTGATAGTGCGGCCAAGTTCCTTAGAAATGCACTTGCAACGACGAACGCTTAACCGTTATGCACTTACGTTACAGTCCATCGTCGATTGAATCGCTCCAGATAGAATGGCTGGCGACAGGGACCATTTATGTAACAGATAAACAATGAGATATTCCATTCTATATTCCGACGACCTTAAAATCTGGTTTCGATAACTGTCGTTTGGCCTCAGGCTTTAAAAATAATTAATTTCAACATTACATATTTTTTTTAGAATTTAATTTAGAATATGCATAGAATGTGCATAGAATATTTCCAACACCACGTATCGTATTTATAACGTTTGCGGTACGTTTGGATCAGATTTGGGGCTACTATTGTTAATCCGACCACTGTAAGGTAATTAATTGCGTTTGGCTTTGATTTGGGTTGAATTTGATTCAGGTGTGGTTTAAGATTATATATGTAGTTCAGATATATTAACTTGTTATAACACAAATCCAAATCACACCAAACTCAACCATTCAATTGATAGCCCAAATGTGGCCTAAACCTGTATAGAACCTAATCCAAACTTATTCCAAAGCTTCAGAACACAGTATTATTACGAATATCTCCGAAACTAAGGTCGTGAAAGTTGGTTAAAACTTGGTGATCTTGACTAGCACCTGCGGTTTAGTGCCTATTTGGAATCGACGGCATAATTATTTAATTTACTGTAAATTTTTGTGACTCAATTGGGTCAAGATCTCAACTTTACGGCGGAGTTTCGAGAAATGAGGCGCGTTGCACGGGATCGATTATTTTACAATACAGGCAGCGTCGAGTCGTTGGCTTGTTGAACATTTTCCAGTAACCCCGATATTTGCGAATTTCGTTTAAAATTCCCTTTCAAAATATGCGGATATTTATATTCATTTAAAACCCTATGAATAATATCGTATCGTCCAACTCGAGTTCCAAAACAGTCCCCACTTTCCCCCGTTCGAACATTATCGAATCACCGCCATGCTTCATCAACGAACGTAAATTGTTAATATGCGTTTCCATGCCCGACCGAAATATATTAAATCTCCTCCCACCGCGGGAAAATAAAATATTTCCAGAACTGATTATTTTTATCGACGGCGCGTTTCGACGAAATTTACACGTCCGCGTTCGTCGTATCGACGTCCACGTAGACTTAATTCATTATTGATCAAGATTATACCGTGGCTAATAGAAATGCAAGGCGGGAAGTATGCAAAGTATTGGATCAAAGTGCAAATATGGAAACGAGCCTGAAGTGCAACAGAATGCTAAGTACAAAGTTCAGAGAGCTCCGAGAGTTTATTTGTTCCCGCAGCACGGAAGATAAACTTGCTCCGATTCTTACAGAACTGGTTCAATATTATTCCTGGGTTTTAATTCTCGTTAAGCAGTCTCGAGCTGACAGTCTCGCTGCGATTCAAGAACGGGGAATTATTTCAGAGCTGGACGAGTAATTCCTCATAGAAAGACGGAAGGAATAATTCCTGAAACTCGGAATTTTTTATACGTTCCTGCGCGTCAAAAACCTTAAGCGGACTTTAAGGAACAGGATAGAACACTTTCTGATAGAACTTCTTGCCTCCTCTTTTTATTAAGCGATAAAATTCTCGAGTGGCGTGTATAAACCAAAGGAACGTTAATGGTTTCCTCGTCTAGCGAAAATCCAGCAACTTCCGAACGATATGGAATTTATGTTCCAGCAAAAAGAATTCGGTAGACGACGGTTATTATTCTAATCGTTGAATCGAATGGGCCGTGTCTGGAAGCGCGATCGATCGAACATTTAATTTAATTTGATCGGGTTCTTCGTTCGCGGAGCACTCTCGCAGAAATCAGCTTATCCGCGCTGAGTAGTTGTTCCATCCGAGGGTACAAAACTTACAACGTTTCATAATATTCGTTCCTTGGCAGGAAACACTGAGGATCCCGAAAAAGCAGCCCGCTAATGCTTGTTTATCGCGAACGTGCTCGATGCTTTATCTCTTCACAGCGGAGTGCATCTTTCGTCTACCTTCGTGCAGCAGGGAAAACGGTAAAGCATGATTTTCGCGCGAATCCGCGTTGCCAGTGTCGACGAACTTCCCGAACGAGGCGTCATGAAAGTTTAATCGGATGATTCACGATGCTGAAAACACGACTTTTTTTTTTTTACTCGAGCCACCCGTGGAACGAAATCCTCGTTTGTTCTTTAACGACTATCTTACAGCGATCGTGTTTATTAAACTACTCGAGGGCAATGGGTACGTGGAATCCGCCTGATTAAAATCGTCCAACTTTTAAGCGTGAGCTTCTCGAAGCTTCATCGTTGCCAAGCGGTCCGTCAAATTTACATCCATTTTCTTTTGCTCGACGCCAGTCTGTTATTAATAAAGTTCTTGCTGGAGTATTATACTGTGTATAATGCATTCGTAACGACAGGTGCAAACTTCGTTGGCTGGAAGATGGTAGACAAATATGTTTTCAAGGATTGCTCTCGTGAATCAGGAAGTAAATGAGCTTCTCTCTAAAAGATGTTGACAGTATTGATTGTACGTTTCTCTGTAATTGTGAAGTCAATTTTGATTCCCTGTGAAATCATTTTACATTCATGTAACGTTGTTGAGATTAAGCATTTTATTCGTATACTTTTAATGGAAAGTTTGTATCAGTGGTGTAAAACTCTTAAACTGTGAACAGCATTTCCGTTTTCGTAAAGCTGTTATACCCTACTTAAAATATATCTCAGATTAAACCTGCTGTTGTATTTATTTGTTAAATAAATATTCAACAAACGTCTTCCTCGTTAATTACTATCAGGATATAAACAAACATAGCACGACGCATAATTCCTTTCGATTCCACCTTCGTGTCGATGCTTCCCTTTTGTGTCGTTGGGCAGGTGGCGTCTAATTACACTGTCATTCGATACTGTGACACAGTTTTTTAATTGGACCGACCAGGGATCATAATTACCCGGATAATATCGAATAGTAGGTATGTAGGCCGCGTATCGAGAATCGTGTCGAATTTCGTGCTAGAGAGTAATACAAGTGCGCGTGAAATCGCTCGAAAGCCATCCGGGAGTTTACGAGCGACACGAGTCATTCTTTGGATTAATATAGCCGAGCCCAAGCAACCGACAGTGGCCCACGGTCTTCGATCTAAATTGTATTTTCCGTGTCAACTCATCCAGTAATTTAACGACCGAATCCCGACCGGAAAGTGTAATTAAAGACGAATTTTATCGGCGATAATGACTTCTCGTTAATCTCGAATAATTGTCGCGAAAGCTTGTGCACGTACGGGGCGCGTTTGAAAAATAATAAAACATTAATCTCGAGCAAACGCAAGCTCCGTAAGAGTTCAATTTACCGGTGATTAAATATTCCCTGCTTTTCTCGAATTTCTGTATTTTCGCCATACTTTGTCGCCGTTCGAAAATCAGAACGGTTCTGAAACTCCATAGAAACGCTGGTTTGAGAATCGACGCTCATTACGGGGATTAATTCTTGCCCCGTTCGCGAAGGGCAGTTCTCTTTTATCGGGGCAGCGTGGAAAAGAAGCGAGCAGACGGAAGAAAAGGATAAGCTGATCCGTGTCTCGCGAAAATTGATTTAGCGGCGCAACGGGTCGTCGAGCTGTCGCTGTCGCTTTTGATAGCGACAAAAAGTGACGCCGGGCACAAGGGGACAGGGCAGTCCTTTAATTTTGGTAACGATCCGTGTTGGCACGCATGTGCAGCACCGCGGATTGCTTAACGAGCTTCGTCTGATGCATCGGGCAAACTAGTCCGCAACTGTTACGGGCCGAGCTGGCTAATATGTGCCGTGCAATCTTGCGACTTTGCCGTGTCGAAGCCCGTCTTACGAACAGGAGGCACGAAAAAAAAAAAAAAAGGGCGGGACAAGATAAATCCCTCGTTGCTGCCCAGACTTCTCGAGCACGTAATTAGCTCCCGTCGTTCAGAAAACGAGAGCAATTTTTCATGCACGATGCCTCTGGACGATATTTTCGAAATCGAACGAAGTTTGAATCCCCTCCGCGAAAGGTACATTTTTTGAATACGGGAATAGCAAATTACTTGTCCGAGCTCATTAACGGATTCTCTCGAAATCAATTGCTGCGCTCTTTCGAAGCTAATTAATTTTGTGTAAAAAAAAAAAACACCACGTTACACTCCCGGAGCTTATAAATTTAACTACGGAGACACGCGACCCAATTAATCGTATAATTAACTTTGCTAATTCGCATGCGAACAAACAAGATTGATCGCATCGTTGATGCAGCGACGTAATTTGTAAGCTATCATAACACTATGTTACAAGCATCGACCGATTTGTGGATATTATTCTAACTCGCGTAGTGCAGTTTCTATTTCTAGTTAAATTTTACATTTTGCTCCCGTGATTTTCGTATTTTCCAAGGCGTATGGAAGCCCTGACAAAATGGACGCACCCTCGCGTGGAAAACTGACCCCCGGTCCTTGGATTCCTTTCGACCTATCGACTCCCGTTACGAGGGCTGGCATAATTGACGGACGGCCAGTCTGCGTAAGAATAAATCGAGACAGTAAAACGCCCCTGCTGTTGCCTCGTCGCTCGAGTCGGGGACCCTTTCTTTCAGCGATTAATTCAAAACGCATTATCCCGCCGCGACGCTCAATAGACCGAACACTCCACATAACAGATGACGTAGAAAATGCTGATGCAGAAGGCGGCCAACACGTCGTTCAATTTAATACCTACGCGTGCTTATTATAGATAGCGAGACTGTGTCTCAGAATTTATTTCACGGTTAACTTTTGCAACTATTAACCCCTAGACTTGTGATTTAATTCCAAATAATTTTTCAAACCTATACTGTTTAATTTTATTTAAATTCGCTGGTACAAAGAATGACTTCGAAAAAGAATAGATTTGTTTTACGAATATCTCGTGAATGTAAAAGTGTGTTGATTTTGATTTGTAAGGCTCGACGACGAACGAGTGGCCTAGCAATTCTAGTAAAACAATAATAAAAAGAACTCGTCGAAAGGGAGAAGAATTGTTGTCTCCGTGTCAGGATTTTATCGTCCAAGCGAAGGTGGCAGTTTTTGCATGGATTTCGCGACAAACGCGAGAGCAACCTTGGTTCCTTCGCTGTTTAATTTAAAAATAGGACGAAGACGAAATAATCAAAGCGATCGAAACGCGGAATTCCTGTTTGCATTACCCAGGAAGACCGCGGTCGATTACTAAGATAACGAGTTATGGCATCTGGCCGTTACCGCGAAGAAAGCTGTGTTCCCGGAAGGGAGGGTATATTTACCGGGAAGAGATTAGGGCGCGATACTCTATGAATCAATATGGGGAACAATAATGAAGCGGCACGTTGCGTGTTGCATGCGCAGTACACGTCGATTCGCGTGCATATTTCACGAGCCATCGGCGTTTAAATAGGGCATAGCGAAATGCCACAAAATTCCGTCTGTGCTCGAACGAGACAAACAATTGAATTTCTTATTCGACGAGCTCGATACGATCGACCGTCGAAAGACACGATGAGTTACGATTCCAGCCATTACCGCTGGAATTTAAATCGAGAACTCGATAGAAAGGATCGATTCGTGGTACCGCGTCAATTTGTTAATGCGATTGTCGGGGCAACGAATTTTAAAAAATTGTGCATCCCCATCGTGGAGAATCTTTTGTCGTTTAAATATCGAGCGTAGAAGAACGCGGAAACCGAAATCGACAGCTCTCGGGGCGCAGACGAGACGCGAGCTATAACGCATCTTCTTATCAATATCGACAGTGTTTCGGACAGAAACTTCGCAGACTTTCGCGAAGTTCTGGAAAGCCTCGGCGAAACCGTTTCGTGTAAGAGACTCGTCGAAACTTTCCAATTTGATCTCACCTTTGACTTTTCGAGTTGAAACACGACGGTCGATATTTCGTGGCAATTCGCGTTACTTTGCGAACTGTTCGAGAATACTCGCGGAAAGTGTCGTCGAGCAAACGGTTATTATAAACTGAACAGTTCCCAGTGCCTTTACGGTCATTATCCCGTGCAAGTGGATCGCAAATATTGCGAAGGAGGCCTCCGTTGAAGTTGAGGGTAACTTTTTACGCGATGTTTACCGACTCAGGGCTCCCGCCTCTATCGGTAATTCCTCGTCAGCTGTTTCTGAATGTTTATTTAATACGAGATCGAAATATTGATACATTCGTGGAATTGTTACGTTCAAGTTCGTCTGACGTTTGTAAGGGTTGTTTGCTCGCTGAAGGGTCCCGTTTGACAAATCCTATTACTTCCACTTGCTTGGCAATATTACACTAGTTACGAAAGACCTGAGCATTGAACTGTATCGATTCGGTGAACCTACAAGTGCTCGGGTCATATTCTTGACTATCTTGCAGCCATATCACTCGCTCTTTACTCGTGATGTTCATTAGTGGTCAGCAAGCTTCCTATCTCCAATTCCATCTTTCTCAATAAATTACCTTCGAGATTTCTCTCGAACATTTATTGTGACAATGAAACACATGAAACTTTTCGTAGACGTATCTCTAAATAGAAATGGGAAAGAAAGACTGCGAGAGTACGATTAAAATTTCAGATAAGACAATACGTCACAGTTGACAATTCACCCTCGCAACCAAGGATGCAGTTCTTGAGCTTTCCTCATTATTTCAAGCAAAGTATTAACTTAAAATGAGAGCGCTAGTTACTTCAAGACGAAGGTCGCGTCTCTGAATAACGCAAAGAGAATGTTACCTATTCGATATTTTGCTTAAACTTCTGCTTTAAAATAACGTACGAATCATTTTAGGTAGCTCTCACAAAATTCGACACAATTATGCTTCATACGCAGCTAGATGGGGAACGCGTTTCGATTAATTGTATTTCATCCCCAGACGTATCATCGTAAATATTAAAATGCCAAAGTTCCGTAGAGCGTCGCTCGAAAGCATAGACGGTGAATTTCAACTTCTATCGCTCTCGTATTAATTTTTAGCCGGTCCCCTCGTACAATATGAATTCCCCGGCTCGTCTGTAATTTCGCTCGTTCACGGGGAACGAAATTCGCGAGTTGCTGTCGAAATTAACGCGTCGACAATGCAGATTTCATACGCCCGCGATGGTAAAAATTCCGAGGCCAGATTCGCTGACCAACTTCGCCCCGCGAAACGTCACGTTGCGATCCCCGTGCAGCGCTAACAACTCGTACACGAAGTCCTTGGCAGTTTACTAAAACGAGAACGTTCCCGACCGGGCCGCTAACAAGCACGAGTTCGTCAAGCCTGATTTATTTTCGCGCGGCGACTTGCACCTGAGCGCGATAACTTCGCGCCAGATAAAAAAAACGAACGTGTCCTCTCGGTTCGTTCCGCGCGTCACTTTCCTACGCGTCCTATCGGCCCTCGTAACGCGAAAGTTCGTCCAAGTACCATCCAGGGAACGCCATTATTCCGTCGCGTTCCTTGGAACGACTGAAAAGACGCCAAGTCGACGAATTCGTAACCGAGTTTTACGCCAGGCGATCATCCTACGTGATATTCGCGTTTTTATCTCGTCCTTTTACGCAGGACCTCTCGTTATTCGCGGTACCATCGAACAACTGAACGATTTCTTGCGATAAACTGAGTCGAAAGTGTGGAATAAAATTTTTTCATGCGTAGCTTCGTCTTGGAAAAAATCGAGGTTAAACATTTACGGAGTGCGTGTGTGTTTCGAGTCATTGGACTCGCGATTGGTACATTTTTGTACCATCAAGATTCGCTGAAATATTTCCTTGCTACTCGTTGATTGCACGGAGTTGAAATTATAATGTTTTCCTAGGCTCATTCATTGGGAAGAAATATCGCTGCATACTTTGTTTTCGAGATATTGCAAATGACGATATTACGTGCTGGACGATATTACTTATATTTGCCCCGCATTTTCGATCGGAACGTTTGGTTGGATGATAATACATTTTTTATTTGACGACTTTGTCCGCTGGTTTGAAATTAAAATGAAATACAAATGCAGGAGTCGTTCTTCATCATCGTCTTTCGGGTTACTTTCCCTCGATTGTAATAAAATTGTTAATTTTGTCTTTTGATATCACGTTTTAACGAAACGACGTATAATTATACAGCGTGTTTGGCCACCACTGAGAAAAATTTTAATGGGGGATTCTAGAGGCCAAAATAAGACGAAAATCAAGAATATTAATTTCTTGACTGAGGCTTCGTTAAAAAGTTATTAACCGTTAAATTCAAAAATTTCAAATCGTTTTGGAAAAATTATTTTCGGTTGCGGGGGTCAATTACAATCATTTTTGGTCATTAGACATACCCCCGAAATCCTACGCACTTTCGAGAAAAAAATTCCTTACTGAAAATCTAATGTCTGACCATATATTGACATGTTTCCCTGAAATTTTTCGTCGAAAAAAAAAATTTCAAATCATACTGGAAAAATTATTTTCAGTTGCAGGGGTCAATTACAATAATTTTTGGTGAATAGACATACCCCCGAAATCCTACCCACTTTCGAGAAAAAAATTCGAGAAGGTGTGAAATTTTTGGGTGAAAAAAAAAGACTTTTGAATCATCTTGGAAAAATTATTTTTAGTTGCAGGGGTCAATTGCAAGCATTTTTGGTCAACAGACATACCCCCGAAATCATACCCACTTTCGAGAAAAAAATTCGAGAAGGTACTGAAATTTTTAGACGAAATTAAAAAATTTAAAATCATATTAAAAAAATTATAATTAGTTACAGGGGTCAAATATAATCATTTTTGGTCATTATACATATCCCCAAAATCTTGCGCATTTTCGAGAAAAAAATTCAGTACAGGTGGAACTTTCGTGAATGATTTAAAATTTAATGTAATCTTTTAATAACTTTTTAACGAAGCCTCCATCAACAAATTGCTATTCTTGATTTTCGTCTTATTTTGGCCTCTAGAATCTCCCATTAAAATTTTTCCCAGGGTTGACGGAACACCTTGTACATTTTTTTCATGATCGACAAAGGAATGCACACCATCAAAGCGAAACAATATTTAATTTATTGCTGTCACGAGGTTGTTGACCCGCAATTGAACTAGATGGGTCGTGCAATTAGGGCTCATTATATCTTGAATTAGATGATAGATTGAAAAGAACAACAGTGATAAATTGAACGGTACGATAATGTCTGTTTCTCCCACGACTTCATTCTTTGGAAGTGCAACTATACTTTTTTCAAATTCAATATTTAAAAACTCGACTGTAAGTTGCCAAATAAATCGATGGTCACTTCTATTTATTCGAGCGAGAATCTTGTTTCTTTTATCCTCCAACGTTGTCCAGTTTCTTCGCTTCGCCAGAACAAACGGGCCGCGTAAATTCCCTCGTAATCGGTCCCCGTACGTATTTAAGTGGGAGTTTCCGTAATTAGAATAAAAATAGGGCCCGATGCATTCGCGCGTACCATAATTAGAACGCGGTCTCGTTTAATCCGGCCAGGTGGATATTAGGTTCTTTAATAACGGAGAAACCTATTAGGCGAACGACGCGACCGACGCTTTCCGTGTCGCGTTTTACGCGTAGAGGCAACGTAATCCGTATTAAAAAGGCAACTCGAAGGAGAACGGAATGATTATCGTCCGCTATGAGATTTTCCATGAAAGTTTAATCGACCGTGTTTCGACGCGCGATCGGAACCGTTGCCCCTGCGAAATTTATAGCGAGCACAAGTTTAATTAAACGCCCGGCGCACCATTGCCAGATTCAATTTGTACGCGAAGAGGGAATCGATTGCATCAAACGGTATCTATCGATTGCATCGTCTGCGAACAGGTTGTCGATGATCGTGCAACACCGAAAGAAGAACAGTCCCTCGTCGAGATCGATGAACATCGGTTTGGGCCACCATCGGCGAAACGAGTACCTAATCGCGCGGTTTATGCTAACACGCAACGAAAGACGACCTTTCGCGATAGGCGGCGCACGAATTTCCACGATCGTCCACGAACGGAACCGAAGGCGTCTGACCAGACACGGAGCGCGACTACTGGGAACGAAAAACGATCCGCTGGCTTCAGTGCCGTACGAACTCACGGCACAGAAACGTCGCGACTGGCCACCTAAATTCATTATGAACGAACACGAAATACGCTATGCACAGGGCACACTTTGTATTACGCGTCGTGAAGTTTTACGACTTTAATCGCGCACTTTAATCGAGTTTGAACGTCGAACGATTAAGGAGCTCGTCATAAAGTTTGTTGATACGCGTATTACAATTTGCTGTGTTGAAACGGACTCTTTACGACCGAAGAAAATACAATCTTCAATTAATTGATTGCAAAATATCACCCTTCGTGTGATCAAATTACTAGGGAAGTAAAAGCAATAAACGGAACCTTTCAGTAATTATCCCACTCACGAGGTCTTCGTACGAAAGTTTTATGCAACTTGGAAAATTAATTGAACGAGTAATTGGTTTGTTAAAGCTTTGATTCGATATCGTTGTAATACAATTACGTATTGAATATTCTGCTTCGTGGTCGATTGCAACGGGTGAAAGAATATGCATATTTTGATTAATATCGAGATATATTTTTTTGGTATTTTCAAGAAGATAATGTTGACCCAGGAGGTATTAAAAAAAAAATGATAGAGGCGACGTTAAGCTGTAGGGAGTTTTTCCTGAAGAATTTGGTCCACTTTTACGAGTCGAGAGCATCGTAAACGGGCGTCATGTTCGATGACACTTTAAAAGCACATTCGTTGCGATAGATTGAAAGAAAAATGTCAGGACAACGACCTTACGCATACATTCGAAGGTAGTCTCCAAACAAAATGAAAGTTTCAGACTATTCGAGCCAATCTTTGGACCCAAATCCAATCGAGCACCTCTGGGGAAACGCGGAGCGTCGAATTCGAAAGCAGAAAATCTCGAACGAGGTTGAAATGGTACAAGTTTTTCTAGAAGAATGAGATCAATTACTACATGATTATATTACGCGAGACTATAATAATACAAGTAACTAACGTCAATTCTTTCGTGAAAGGGGACGGTTGGAATTATTTAAACAATTCTCGTTTAGTAATACGAGGAAGAATAAATAGCACATATTTTATTTTCAGTACTTTTTGATTTATTATGATGCTTTTACTCAGAAGTCAGATCTTGAAACAGAGAATATATTAAATTCCTACGTTCGAATGAACAAAATTTTTTTCTCGAAACGAATTTTTCTCGATTACGATCCTTTCTCGGTAAAGTAAACACAAATTTTCGATTTCCTCGCGACGAAGATCCAGACTTGTAATTCCGACGAGAATTTCGAGAATTTCAAACACGTTAGAATGCAATATACGATCCAAATAATAGTCCTTGATAAACAGTTCGTGGAAACATTTACACTGGCCCGTTGTGCGGACCGCCATTTTCGTCGAACTTAACTTCAGAGGTCACTCGCGCTGGTTAACGGCGAGAAAGCGGCTAAATTCACCCCCCTTGCACGCGTTTCATCCCTCTCGCCCTCTGACTTCTTTTTTCCACCCTTCTTTACTTAACTATCTCGCTCCCTCTGGTCGTTTCTTTCTTCCTCCCCCCCAAGGCTCGTCCCTTTTCCACCGTTCTTCCGACTCTCTCGCGCGCGCTCTTCACCCCTATTCCTCCTCCCCCTCCCTCCCGGAAAATCAATATGGAGTGGCGTTGGTATACGACGTGGTGGCTGCTACCGCGTGTACTTCCTCCCACTCTGGCCCCCGTCATCGCGTCCCTCTTAGCCTCCTCATTTCCCACGTATCTCCCGCTCCGTCGCTCTTGCAACGGCGTCGTACCAGCCCCACGGAACATTCTTCCGTCGCGCAGCGTATTCTGGGTCGCTCGTCCCTCGCCACGACTCGGCCTAACGTCTTCCGACGATCAAATGCTCGGCCTCTCGATGGGGACAGAGCCAGCCACGTCAGACACGCGACACGATCCGTCAGATTTTACGGCGCACGTCGCTTTCTACTTCCTGCTCTACCTCGAAGAAAATCGTAATATTTATTAGCACAGAAAAGATCACTGCATCGATACGATGGTTTATGTACTCTCGGTCAATTTTTATTATCGAAGTTAATTGTTGGAGAATTTAAGAAATTGCTGGGGATAATGTTCACCTGTACAGGACGAGTTTCGTATCTGGGCCAGGCTGCAATTTTATTTCGAAGATAAAAGGAGGAACATTTTACGCGGTTCAGTGACCTCCATTACCCCGTATTACCCACTCATTTTCCAAGCGCATCGGTGTAAATTTTGTACATAAATTCCGGGATTTCCGGCCCCTTAACAAACCTTTTCCGGAGAGTTTTGAAACATCATCGGACTTCTCGAGTTTACAACGGTCCAAGCGACGAAAGGTTTTCTGCGAGACTCGGGAACGCGGGTAAATTGATTTCCGGGGGAAAACGGAGAGTTTGGCAATCTATAGAATCGTCGAGCGCGATCGGCGGTCAGGAAAACGCAAATTAGCCGTCGATTTAAAGCGAGTTTGACATTTCTGTGACAGAGGTACGATGGCGGAGGGTCGAAGATCGGTCACAGAGTCACCGCGGCCCTCCTACGTCGGGTCAACATCCGGCTCTATTCGCGCGTCGCCGCCACTGGTTGAATACACACCGCGTGGTGTGTGCGCGCCTTTCGGGCGAATCGCCGTGCTTTCTCTCGTCGAACCGCTGCGGGACGGGGTGTGTAATTTCTCCGGAGAATACGCGGACGTACGGAGAAAAGGTTTCGAACGGACTTGCCAGGAAAAGAGAGTACGTCGAGGGACGCCAAGGAGCGACCGCTCGCTTCCATCCTCCGCCAGCGACTCCATTTTCGTAGATGCCGCGGCACGTGCAATTTTCTTGGTTTTCCGGGCGATCGATGCGCCCTAGAAATTACACACGACGCTATTCTCAAGTTTCTACAAAGATTTTTCTGCAAAACGATAGACCCTATTAAATTACCCCTATATTTTTAACGACTGTTTCTTTTTAATATTGACCAGTGCAATGTGTGTTTTAGTAATAAATTAGCACCTTAGATATCAAACTATAAGAAAGATCAATTTTTCAAATTGTTTTCTACAAAGATTTTCCTGCCAAACGATAGATCTTATTAAATCACTCCTACATTTTTAATGATAGGTTTTTTTTTAATATTGACCAGTGCAATGTGTGGTTTAGTAATAATTTAGTACCTTGAATATCGAATTATAGGAGAGAACAATTTTTCAAATTGTTTTCTACAAAGATTTTTCTGCAAAACGATAGATCTTAATAAATTACTTCTTCATTTTTAACGATTGTTTCTTTTTAATATTGACTAGTGCAATGTGTGGTTTAGTAATAAATTAGCACCTTAGATATCAAACTATAAGAAAGATCAATTTTTCAAATTGTTTTCTACAAAGATTTTCCTGCCAAACGATAGATCTTATTAAATCACTCCTACATTTTTAATGATAGGTTTTTTTTAAATATTGATCAGTGCAATGTGTGGTTTAGTAATAATTTAGTACCTTGAATATCGAATTATAGGAGAGAACAATTTTTCAAATTGTTTTCTACAAAGATTTTTCTGCAAAACGATAGATCTTATTAAATTACTCCTACACTTTTAACGATTGTTTCTGTTTAATACCGACCAGTGCAATGTGTGTTTTAGTAATAAATTAGCACCTTAAATATCAAACTATAAGAAAGATCTATTTTTCAAATTGTTTTCTGCAAAGATTTTCCTGCCAAACGATAGATCTTATTAAATCACTCCTACATTTTTAATGATAGGTTTTTTTTTAATATTGACCAGTGCAATGTGTGGTTTAGTAATAAATTAGCACCTTAAATATCAAACTATAAGAAAGATCAATTTTTCAAATTGTTTTCTACAAAGATTTTTCTGCAAAACGATAGATTTTATTAAATTACTTCTTCATTTTTAACGATTGTTTCTTTTTAATATTGACCAGTGCAATGTGTGGTTTAGTAATAAATTAGCACCTTAAATATCAAACTATAAGAAAGATCAATTTTTCAAATTGTTTTCTGCAAAGATTTTTCTGCAAAACGATAGATCTTATTAAATTACTCCTACATTTTTAATGATAGGTTTTTTTTTAATATTGACCAGTGCAATGTGTGTTTTAGCAATAAATTACCAGTAAAAATTAGTACCTTGAATATCAAACTATAAGAAAGAACAATTTTTCAAATTTTTTTCTGCAAAGATTTTTCTGCAAAACAATAGATCTTATTAAATCACTCCTACATTTTTAGCGATAGTTTCTTTTTAATATTAACCAGTGCAATGTGTGGTTTAGTAATAAATTAGCACCTTAAATATCAAACTATACGAAAGATCTATTTTTCAAATTGTTTTCTGCAAAGATTTTTCTGCAAAACGATAGATCTTATTAAATTACTCCTACATTTTTAATGATAGGTTTTTTTTTAATATTGACCAGTGCAATGTGTGTTTTAGTAATAAAGTACCAGTAAAAATTATTACCTTGAATATCGAATTATAGGAGAGATCAATTTTTCAAATTGTTTTCTGCAAAGATTTTTCTGCAAAACGATAGATCTTATTAAATCACTCCTACATTTTAAACGATTGTTTCTGTTTAATACCGACCAGTGCAATGTGTGTTTTAGTAATAAATTACCAGTAAAAATTAGCACCTTGAATATCGAACTATAAGAGAGAGCAATTTTTCAAGTCGTTTGGTACCAAGGAGGCCATACTGATTTTCTTTCTGTAGTTTAGGAAATGCGAAGGTCTGTTTTTTTATGGCGTTTCGTGTTTTACGTTTATTAGCTGGTACCGGGTCTCGAGAGGAATGCAAGTATCCGAAGCACATAGTTAAGATCGTGCAAGAGAGATTGCACAACAAGGTTACTACTTTCGCGACTGTCAGGATATTTAAATTTGGTGGAACATCTCTTGTTCGATAGTACTGATAGTTCCGGATGAACTCGATAAACCAGCTACATATCAGTCATTTCAGTCCGCGACTAACGATGCATCGTGAAAATTCATGTCCAAACATTGTGTGCCACAAACCGTGCGTAACAACGCGTAACGACTAACGGGTAAAATGTTTACCACTGTGTTCAGCAAACATCAGCAGTCGAATAGAGCATTTCCGTTGTTTTTCTTAGGAACGGTACAGCGTACCTTCCGTCGGTTTACACGATTACGTGCCGCGAAATGTAAATTTCGAAGATAAACAAACGGGTCACGGGTTAAGGACCTCCGTACTTCTTACAGCGACGAGTGCATCAGCCATCTAATCGTCACGTAGCAACGCGATTAGGCTCCTCCACCC
Source organism: Colletes latitarsis (assembly GCF_051014445.1). Lineage (NCBI taxonomy): Eukaryota > Metazoa > Arthropoda > Insecta > Hymenoptera > Colletidae > Colletes > Colletes latitarsis. The sequence continues at coordinate 49,881,499 of NC_135134.1, forward strand.
CGGTGTTTATTTATGAAAAATATTTGAAGACTTGGTCGAATCGTTGTTAATTTCCTCGAAGATTCTTTCGCATTAAAAAAGAGTCTTTTCAAGCTACGTAGTTATGCTTTTACAGTTTCACCGAGAAAAACCCTCTTTCCGTACCTATACGAGCATCGGTGCAATACCAGACGGAGTAAACAACGACAAGCCCGATAAAAGCCAAAGCTCAAAGCACAAATTCTTCTTCGATCCTGATTGCGCTCGGCCGATTACGGGAGGGGAACGCTGTACGTGGGTGAAAGAGATTTCGAGCGTTGGCTCTCGTATCTTTCGCCGAGCGACTCCATTTTCGCGGGGACCGCGCGCAATTTCCTCGTTTTCCACGACGATCGATGCGATCGCGGAGGATACACACGACGGCTACGTGATTTCACCCGGCATTGTCTCGTCGGATTTTGCGTCTTCGTGCTCGCTTCGTGCTGTTGAGGGTCCTCCCCCGATGTTTGTTGTTGTCTTTGGCGCCGAGGTGCATTTCGGAGCTGTTCCCCGGCCGTGGACGGCTGTTGAATGCGGGGTAAACTGTTGAACGTGACACAGTTCGTGTGCTACGGGCACGCGGCATAAGCTGGCCGCTTTGTTGCGCTCGGTAGAGCGCAATTTTTCACCGGTTGCGCCCGTACCGTGCGGGAGAGTCAGTGATGGAGTCGACGGATAAACCCGACGCGATGCAGCACGCGAGGGAGGCGTTTCGATTTAGGGAAATAGACTTTTAAGCGTCTCTGCGTGCTCCGTTGCTCGCTATTCGTTGCGTTCGCGAGATCTGGGCGCCAGTGCTGTTCTCCGGGAACACCTGCTAGGCGTACGTGAATCTGTAACATATTCGAGGGATGTTTCGTCCAACAATCCACAAATTGTACGCTGTTTATACCTAGCTTTGCAATGGTCGGTATTTTAATTCACCAAATTAAATATTAGGCCCTCTGAAGAGCCTCGAGACTCTTACACTTCACAAATCATCCTTAAATATCTGAATACTTCTAATGATTTTACTGTAGTTCGTTAACCAGTTGACGGAGAAGTGCCAGGATTTTTTGTCACGAGTTTTATGAAATAAACTTACTCTGTGCTTGACGACTATACTCGTCATCGATCGATTTTCGTGACACACAGAAACTCGCACTTTCAACACGGAGCGACACAGTTAACTGGTTAAATAGCCTCATCATTTTATTATGCAAGCAAGAATTTTAGTTCGTGAAATATCTTTCATAGGATCAGCCCGCGTTTCAGAGTCTGCTCAGATTTACTTGCTTGTTTCCGTGAGTTTCATTAGCCGGCTGAAACTATAATAATGGTCGTATGCACTCGTGTGTACGAATTAGCGATAAATGATCGTATTCTGGGTCAGGGAAGAGTCTTAATAAAATTCTACGTTGTATAAATGTGCATTGCGCCGCAATCCACTCGCGTATTCCCATCGGATGACACGCGAGGAGCACATTGTACAGTGGAATGGCGACTTAACGAATTGCTTTGAACGCCGTACGCGTGGGATTAATAAAATACGGTGAACTTGGGAATATTGTGCAATTCGAGAACAAAGGGGCGCAAAGATTTTCTACCGCGCTTTGCTATTATATTTGCTGTTACGTATAATACGTATATATTACCTGTATGAAAACATTAGATTCATGAAATGAGGTACCTAGATTTTTCAGCGAAAATATTCTTCTAAAATTTAACTCGATTTTTCTCCAGACTAAGCGGAATAATAATAAAAATCGCAGTGAACAAAATCGCGCGAGAATGGCTAAAATATTACTCGACCACGGCGGTTAAATCGAAAGCCTAAATACATGCGTACATGATCGAATATTCAAATCTAACATAAATTCGTACGTAACAAACTGAATTCAAAAGTGATTTGTTTCGAATTGCTGGACGATTGATATTCGTCGATCGATATCCGCCCAGTGGCGTACCAAGTTACCCGTGTATTTTCACTTTCTCGACATACGTGCCATTAAAGAAACGCGTATTGTGGGAAACATCAATTTTCTATGCGTGTTCTCGCGGCGAACGAGTTTATGAGATTGAGTAAAATAGTAAACATTTTCGTGAAAAGTTTCGTCGCCGCGTTAGGGAAGAATTGACTTTCTACTCCCCTGTCTTCTGCATAAATTCTTGAAAATGGAGCGACAATCGGAAAGTCGATGTCTGTTGTTGGCTAACGTGCATTTGTTATCAAACTTTAACAGGTTCATTCTCCATTAAAGAATGACAAAAAATGTTCTCTGTTTTTATTTTAAGCATTGGAGCTCACTGGTTATCGATTCGGAGAGTTTGAGACATCCTAAATTTTTCGGCGAAATTGAAAAATTTCAAATCACTGTGGAAAAATTATTTACCGATTTCAGAGGTCAATTACAATCATTTTTGGTTGATAGACACATGCCTGAAATCCTACACACTTTCGAGTAGATGCAAAAATTTTTCGAAGAAAAAAAAAATTTTCAAATCATTCTAAAAAAAATATGTTTCGTTGCAGGGGTCAATTCTAAGCATTTTTGGTGAATAGACATACCCCCGAAATCCTACGCACTTTCGAGAAAAAAATTCCTTACCGAAAATCTAATGTCTGACCATACATTGATATGTTTCCCTGAAATTTTTCGAGGGAAAAAAAATTTTCAATTCGTTTTAAAAAAATTATTTTTAGTTGCAGGGGTTAATTACAATCATTTTTGGTGAATAGACACACCCCCGAAATCCTTCGCAGTTTCGAGAAAAAAATTCAGAAAGGCGGACGAATTTTTCGATAAAATTAAAAATTTCAAATCGTTCTGGGAAAATTATTTTTGATTGAGGGTGTCAATTACAATCATTTTTGATGAATACACATACCCCCGAAATCCTACGCACTTTCAAGAAAAAAATTCCTTACCGAAAATGTAATGTCTGACCATACCGTCGATATGTTTCACTGAAATTTCATGCGTATGTTTAAAACACCATAACTCCTGAACGGATTGAACGATTTTAATATTTAAACAAGCAAACAACGCGTATTTTAACGAGGAATATGTAGAAATTCTAACAATGTTCGAAAAATTGTTCCCTGACCCCGTAAAGTGAGAAAACCCCCATAACAATGGTCCAACTTTCAAACGTCCATAACTTCTACAATACTAAACGTATTTAATTGAAATTGCACACTATCTCGTGCACTTTAAACGTTAGTAACTTTCTAACGAAGCCTCGATCAACAAATTGGTATTCCCAATTTCCATCTTATTTTACCCTCTAAAATCGCCCATGAAAATTTTTCCCAGTGGTAGTCGAACAGCCTGTATAATATATTTTCTCTGTCAAAATTAAAAGATCATGCATTTAAGGGTTGAGACAAGGGTTGAAAAGGTACGCTGCATCGATGATACGAGGTTTAAAATTCCATAGAATCTGGAACGGAAAACGACGTCGAAAAGGTCGAGTCGAGAGGCTCCCCGTGGCGGAGGCGTCCCCGGAAAAAAATCGACCGTCGGTTAAACCACGGCGCGGTCGGGTGGGGGTGCTCGGGCGCCCGCGGCGCGGTACGCCACTGCGCGCAGTCGCAGTCACGCGGGCGTAGATGCAAGAGGGTGGTGGTTCCGTCGGTTGATCGTCGTCGTCGCGCGTGGAGGGGGTCGCTCTTCGGGCGGTGAATCGCGCGTGGGGGGTGGAAGGGGGGGGGGAGGACCGGCGGTTTAGTAGCGGAGGCACACGTTGTGCCAGGCGACCGGCAGTAGCGAGAGCCGGTGCTTACGGCGGGCCACACGTCGACGCGTGTGCGTGGGTCAGCCTTGCCCCACATTCGGTTGGTCGCGCGTACAGTCGACTTTCGCGTCGCGGCGGCGTTTTAACGGCGTGATAGGCCGGGGATGATAACGAGGAAGTGCCGGCGTCGGCGTCCGTGCAACGTCCCGCCGGCGACGGCGCTCCGTGTACGCCGGCAGGGCTTCCTTCCGTGTGAACGGCCTTCCAACGCCGCGACGTGGACGCCGCGCGTTCAGTCGTTTCGCGAACGGCGGCTCCTAGGCGTGGGAGGCTCGTGTGCGCGCGTGGCCGATCCGTCGAGTGAGTGCGTTTCGAGGGTGAGCTCGTTCCCGTGCTCGTGGCTCGCCTCCGCCAGAAGCAACCGGGATTCGACGCGGGGGCGAGGAAGAAGCCGCGGAATACGAGATGTAAACGGCTGCTGGTCGGCCGTCGCTAGCCAGCCTCTGTCCGTCGATCGCCGCTAGGAGGGTGGCTTTTCACGAGGGAGCGCGGTTCGTCTCGGGTGAAGCTGCCCGGGAAATTGCGTGATCGTGATGTGAGTGCGGGGAACGTCGACGCGTACAGTGCTCCTCGACGCGATCCAACGAGCAGTATTTTCGGTGCTCGTCGAATCCGGAATTCGAAGGTGTCGCGGGGAGCGCGAGCAATCGATGCCCCGAACGAAATTCCGCTTCGTACGCTGCCCCCGCGAGGGGACGGGGGATTACCGAGAATTAAAATTCCGACCGGGGGAAAACCTTCCGCGTCCTTTCGAGCGGCGGAATTTCGACTCCCCGGGAAGGGTCGAGGCTAGGCTTCTTCGAAAGGCGAGGGAGACGAATCCTCGATAATGCGAATTCCCCGCGTTTCTTCCGTTTCGCGAACTTTCAGTGTCTGGGGGCTCGCCGGTAAAAAGACGATGAACTCGGGGAAACTTAGGGACGCGGAAACGTGAGAGGAATGAAACAAATTGCTGGAAGACTCCCGTTTCGATCCTTCGCGCGCTATGCAACCGAACGAGAATTTTACGGTCGCGCGAATACTTTATTTCCATTTTCGACACAGACCGGCGGGAAATATTCTGCACTGTATTTTCAACCCTCGTTTCACTTGATCCGAGTGAGAATTTATCGTGATTCGAGGAGGACGTTCGATCCTCTTCCGAGAAAATAAAATTAGAAAAGGAACATTTCGCCATTCCAAGCCAAACTGCGTGCCCCATGGTCGACTGTCTGAATTCACTGTTTCGTCGTCGCTCCTGTTTCCCTTATCTGATTTCTCTTTCATTTCGCTAATATTGACGCCAATAACCTACTTTGGCTCTATTGTGTGACCGCGTGTCGAAATGCATTGCTCTGATCTGAATTATTCCGTTGCAATCTGAATCTTGGTCCCTTTTTATTGAATTGATCTCCAATGATCCAATTTCAATGGTCAAACTGCTCTATTTGCGACTCAAAAATTGTAACTATAAAACTAGTGTAACTTGAAAATCTGAGACAAATATTAACACTTATTCGCTAAATCCACGTTCATAATCGACCACTGATGCGTCAGTCTCCCAAAGTGGACCAAATACATACATTTTCATCGTTGTGACTTTTAAATTTTCAATGGAATCAATTTGCACGAGGAACGTAAAATTTTTTCGACCTCGACGTTTCGACCGATTTCGAAGTTTGGTATTTCGGTTGAAATGATTTTGTTTGATCGATTCACGATCGCGCGGGCACGGGGATTACGTAGGCAGAGGCGAACGGGTTCATCCGATGGTTCTCTCTAATAAAAATCTCCCGCAATTCCGACCCCGGAAATTGGTTTAGCAGGTCAATAGCGCGTTAACTCCGCTGCAAAGAGAGACACACGTGTGCACGCGAGTCGGAACGTTTGGGATATTCCTATTTTCCTTTTTGTCCCGTAGCCCGATCGATCACCGACGGGTCGTCATAAATTTTCGCGAAATTTTCATTTCAAAGAGCAGACTTTCGCTTTAATGTGGTATTTCGTTCCGGCTCTATCAAACGAAAACGATCATGCAACGAGCGTAATTGCGTGCGCGCAGAGGGATGATTTTTACGAAGAAATCGATGCTGTGGCTGAGTTCCACGAAATATCTTTGAATTTTTCTATAAAGACGATGCAAGGTACAGTCTTTCAAAGTCTGATCGAAGAAATTATTCCTACAACCAACGAATTTATCACGAAAATAAAATTTACACCCTTTTGTTTCGGAGAACACCGAGTATCAATTTACGTATCGTTTCGCGGACGCTTTAAAAAAGAATTTCGTTCAACGACGACGCTTTGGAAACGCTTTCGCGGCGAATCGCGTTTCTTTATTACGAAATAAAGATTTATTTCCATGTTAATGGGTCGCTTTCGCCCCGACAGAAACCAAGTTGGCGTAGCTCGCGGTTACCTTTACGATGCCGTGCAACGTGTCGTGTGTTTTGCTCGGAGCGCCTGTAAAACGGGAAAACGGTTAAAAAGCCTTCGTCCTCCGAGCTAGGAATGCGACGTAATATATTTGATCGCGATATTCCGTGAATTGATCGAGCCTTTTCGTCGTTACGCCAGAAAGCACCCTTTGTTGCATCGAGGCTGTTGCTGGCAGTCTCGTTGCGTTTCCCGTGAACTTTTCGCAATGGTCGCGAATGGGAATAGTATTATACCGAGTAACGAGTTCGCGCCAAGTTTCAAGGCGCGTGCTTTTTCAAACGTTGGCCATTTTAAACTTATTTAGTAGGTACGTACACAATCGGTGAGAGGCGTTGAGAATTACGTGCTCGAAATTTTTGATAAAATTTTTAATAGGACAAAATTGCGAAGCGACGTTCTTTTAGAAGGGATCGAAACTTATTACCGAACGTAATGCCTGCCCCATCGTAATTACAGGCGCAGGAAATTCGTATTGATCGTGATTTCGTTAAGCAGGAAGCGATAATTATTCACGGGACCCGTTTTTTTGCGTGAACCGTTGCATTCACTTTGCGCTACGCGAGCCAGCAATAGGTTCACGTGTTTAAACTTTCAGTGTTATTGCATTAAAGGCCATTACTTGCTGAGTGTCGAGGGTCGGAGAGCTTTGCTGTTTTTTCGCACTACCCAGCCGACGTAATATCTCGCGACGAGCATGTCGGTATTTCTCGCGAAACGGAACGAAAACGACGAAGAACATCAATACAGAGACAACCACTTGGCTCTCGACCCTTTAAAGGTTTGCTTAAAGTGACACGGAACGAAAGTATTTCAACGTTTTACGGAAATATTTCTTTGGTTATTTTTTTTATTAAATTCACGATGGTTAATATAGACTATGTGCTTCCAGTTACGTGAGTCTTTGGGAAGAGTTAAATTACGATGGGATATTCTAATTTGATTTCAAATAAAAACGATCGATGGCCCTCCGGGGAATTCGAAGTTTCTTTAGTGTTTCGAAAAAGTAGGGACAAATTTTTATTAAAGGCAGTTTTATAATTACGGGGCCAGCGTCGATTCGATACAACCGGGATCAATAATCTTTGTTTAATAGTAACAAAGCGATCACGTGCTGGAGACGTGCCTGACATATTTGGCTCGCGAAATGCACGCCCGAGAGACGTGATTCCGATGCCACGGGGTTAATGTTCCATAAAAATGACGAAACGAAAGATCCAAGAGATACACGAAATATGTAAGACGCCGATAAAACTCCCGTGGAACTCGAAATTGTTCTACTGTGTCACTGCGGTTCGATGCAATCGCGGAAATGGAATTAAACCAAGAATAATAGTACGTTATCAGACTTTATTATGCAGCGTGTACAGCCACCCCTGGGAAAAAGTTTAATGAGAGATTCTAGAGGCCAAAATAAGGCGAAAATCAAGAATATCAATTCCTTGACTGAGGCTTCATTAAAAAGTTATTAACAAATTAAATTCAAAAATTTCAAATAGTTCTGGAAAAATTATCTTCGGTTGCAGGGGTCAATTATAAGCATTTTCGGTGAATAGACATATCCCTGAAATTTTACCCACTTTCGAGAAAAAAATTTAGATAGGTGCTGAAATTTTTTGGCAAAAAAAAAATTTTTGAAATCATTCTGAAAAAAATTATTTTCGGTTGCAAGAGTCGATTATAATTATTTTTGGTCATTACACATACCCCCGAAATCCTGCGCATTTTCGAGAAAAAAATTCCTTACCGAAAATGTAATGTCTGACCATACCATCGATATGTTTCACTGAAAGTTCATGCGAATCTTTAAAACGTCATAACTTCTGAACGGATTGGACAATTTTAATGTTCAAAAAGCCAAACGCCGCGTATTTTAGTGTAGAATATGTAGCAATTATAAAAATATTCGGAAAGTTGTTCCTTGACCCCGTAATGTTAGAAAAACCTCATAAAAATGGTCCAATTTTCAATCAGCTATAACTCCTACAATAGTGAATATATTTCAATGAAACTTTTTTCTGAAGTAGAGCTCATTGGTACTTATAAAAAACTATTAGACAACTTTTCTGTAGGACGTCAAACGAAATTACTAAAAATGAAAAACTAATTTTTAAGAAAAATTGACAGGGGGTAGGTGCTTAAATTTTTCGACGAAAAAGAAATCTTTCAAATCGTTCTAAAAAAATTATTTTCAGTTGCGGGGGTCAATTACAATAATTTTTGGTGAATAGACCTACCCCTGAAATTCTACCCACTTTCTAGAAAAAAATTCAGTACGGGCGGAACTTTAATCGTTAATAACTTTTTAACGAAATCTCCATCAACAAATTAGTATTCTTGATTTTTGTCTTATTATGATTTCTAGAATCTCCCTGAATATACACGTTAGTAACACGAAAATATAGGTATTTTGCGTCCTGGTTAATATTTAATAATTGATAAGCTCTTCTCGCGTCCATTATAAAAATATATCTCGTACTCCTGCCATTCTCCCTTTCAGTTCCATTATTAAAAATAAAGCAGCAACGCTCCCAATGTCCAGACTTTGCAATGGCTACATGAAACGTTGACTGCCTATATTCTTCGCTCTCAAACGCAATTTTAATTTACATTAAACGTAAAATCGGAATAATAATTTATATTAAATGAAACCTGAGGATGGTATCGGGTCGAAAAGGTCTCAGATTTTCAATAAGCATCGCTCGACGTAAACTTCATAAAATTTCATGAACGTTTAAACCAACGACGCTTTTAATGGACGGCTGTTTGAGCCTTCTTTGCTGACGCGTTCGCTTATCTCGCGGTGGCAGCTCGAGGATCGCGTTAAAATTTTCTGCTCGTTCGGGGGGGTAGCGTATTTAGCGACAAAAATCGCGGCGGAAAGACGAATCGTTGAGCATCGAGCCCGCTCCCCGCGATTCCTTGGTGCATCGAGTTGACGATTTCAGAGGGCGGAACGATCGAGTGGAAGTTAACAGTGTCACGATCGAGGAGTGGTTTCTCCGGGAAATTTGGAAAACTCGCCAACGCGAGGAAGCCCGTCGCCGTGAAGGATGGAAACGACGAGGAGTTGAATCGAACGCGTGGGAACAGGCCGACATATCGACAGCGAATGAACGCGTATTATTGGATGCGAGTTCGTCGACGATAACGAACGTACAATTAATGATATATCGACGGTCGACGTTTGAGGATCGACGGAGAGAATTATTAATATATCTATCAAAGAGGAATAATTATTAATTCGCGCGAGCGACTCGAATCTATTTGTTTTTATCTACTCGTTCGAAGTTTAAAGATTCTACGGTAATTACTTGGTAAATAATAGTTTAACGAGCATATATCGACGTTGAAACGAGACACCGAAGCTGCGCAAGTCGGCGGTTAACGACCAAAGGAAACGAATGCTGTCAATTACTATTCGTATCGTCGTGTTACGTATTTCGCCTAGTTCAATTACTAGTATTCTAACTCGTCTTAAGCGGTTTCACTCCTGTTAGCGGTTCTTTGAATCTACCTCCGGCTAAGAAGGATACAAACGAAAGCTGACAACGAAGAAGAGACGGGCGAGGTGAAGAGAGGAGCGGGTAAACGGCCTACGAAACGTATTTGTAGATATAGTGCGCGACGGGTCCTCGAGTTTGGACCCGCACAATGGTTGTACCTGGTTTAATCTGCAGTTAAGACTTCGCCGTTGTGAACCGGAAGCTCTGGCTTCCGCGTCGTTTCAAAGGTAAGGCAGCGATGCAGTAGTTATATTACTCTTTACTATACGAGCGTTCGACCCAACGAGCTCGCTGGCACAGTTTTCCATGGTGCAAACCCCATTTTCAATCTAATCGAGATCTAAAGATCCTCCGAGGATCCACCAGACTGTTTACGAAATCCTTCTGGACTTTAATGGTTTGTTTAATTTTTTGTACTATTTGACCGTATCGTTGCGCATATTTTTATTATAATTCGCTACGTTGACAGTTGCATTGAAACGCAGTTTTTCTTTTAATTAGAGTATACATCCATATCATTGCAACAATTCAGTTCAACATAAATTGCTAAAAAATAATATTTATGCGTACCGTAAACCTAGCGTTAAGAACGCACAAACTTAGCTGTAAAAAACAATCTGAAACGGATTCGTGGAACGATATTTTTTAGTGGACGATGTAACGATGACGTAGGAGCTCCTCGTTTCGCGCTGCTGTGACCTCGCGTTATCTTTAGAAATGAACGTACTATTACGTTCAGCAGTTAATCTGTGTTAGAAGACGCCACGACTCTCCATTCTTAGCGTTCTAGAGAGTAAAATCGAACGCTTATTTTTAGAAGTAAATGTCTCATTTCGAGGCTCGAACTTTATCGAAACATGCACCATTTCATTTAAATATTTTTTCCACTCTTCGTGGAAATTGGGAATCCCAATATCGAAGAATTTCTGTGATTTTTCCCTCGCTTCGTATCGTTTTACAACTGCGATTTCAAATGGTAAAAAATTGTTATTCATTCTGTGGTCATCAATTTTTACGCGGAACTTTGCAAACGAGCTAATGAACGATTGCAGTGTAATTGCCAGAGAGTAATAAATTGAAGTTATGTAAAGTAAATTTAAGCATCGAACGCCTAAGTGACCGAAACCGCTGCGAAGTATGCGGCTAGTTGAGGCACGCAATTTAGTCGAATGACGAGTAATTTAGCAATTTACTGTGTAGGGTACGCTCTAGAATCTAATCGAGTAATTTAGCGAAACGATTTAGTCGAGTTTATTCGTTCCATTGGATTTTTCTGATCGTACAGACTTCCTCCGCCACCCAGTAATTAACTGAATCTACTCAGACGCATTTCTTTGGTCGAGTTCATTAGTATTCGACTGTACTGACTTCCCTGTGCACCGAATCGTTTGGTAGTAATTTTCTTTATTGGACGTAATTCCGTTCAGGGGAATTAGAAATTTTTTCAGAAACGTGGTCGACTAAAATTTCACTGTAAGAAATGTCTGAGGGCTTGAGAATGACTTCAAAATGGATGTATTGTTCGGAGTGATTCAGCAGGTGGTGCTGTATAGCGTTCCTTATCTTTATCGCGACCGTGTTTTTCTTCCAGGACGTCATCTAAGAATGAGAATGATGCGTTCCAAGGGTGCTCATTGTTTTAAGAACAATGCTGTGTCGCTATTCTCTTCGTTAAACATCGTATGAATGTCGAATTTTCAGCCACCACGTCGCGATATTCCTGTTCCTCGCGACGAAATTACTCCATTCGCGGTGCTCGATTATTTGTCATCGCGAATTAACAGATTCTTATTATCCGACACTAAAAAAATTACAAGAAAATAATATGATTTTTATTTGTTCTTGCTAGATCATCTTCGAAAATACTTAAAAAAACAGTTGTTTCATAGAAATATTTCTCTAATACGTCCACGGGTGTATTTACAGCTAGAAATGAATATTCCTACAATTACATTTCATAGAAACTGGTCGAAGCAATGGTTCCCGTTTGAATGCGAGCTTTTAAATTTTTCATCGTCCTTGTATTGTACCTTTTCGCTCGAGAATTTCTGAACCCACCCCGTACTCTGGAATAGCCATGCATATTCAACTCACTGTTTAAGTTCCTCAACATTGTTAACGAAATTTGTGTGCTGACCCCTTCATTCCATAGGCGAGAATTAGAAGCAACGAACGGAAATCTATTACATTAAAAGTAAATAGAATGTTCACCGTTAAATCTGGAATTCTGTTTCGTTTACCGTCTTCGATTCAAAATAACGATCGAAGTTTTAGAAAATGAACTTTCGACGAACGTTTACGTCCTCAAGGATTACTTAATGTAAATTACAGTAATTTTAATACGTAATTAGAATTTTTCCGGAATTCTTTCGACACAGTTTGCCCGTCTTTTTCTCGGTGACCAAATCTTTCCGTGTCGTTGGTTCCAATTAAGTTTTCGCGTCACGGTAAAAGAACGTTTCGTCCCGTAAGGATTCCGGCAGCATCCCCTCTGGAAGTCAACAAGAAAATTCTACGAGACACCGTGCCATAAAACATGCAGGATCATCTAGTTCGCTTGGCTAGTCGTCTCAGGAGGGGATAACTCTTTGAGACGTGGCTGTGTCGATCTTTGATTAAAATTTATGAAAGCATGATCACGTGGACAGACGTTAGTTCTGTTTTCTTTAAACCAACTGAATATAGAAAATGGATGTTGCTGGGTTTAAATTTGACTAGCACGGTTATCCTATTATAAAATATGAAATTTTATTAATTTGAGAGGAATCTTGCATCGATATACAGGGTATTCAGTCACCCCTGGGAAAAATTATTTTCAGTTGCGGGGGTCAATTACAATCATTTTTGGTCATTAGACATATCCTCGAAATTCTACCCATTTTCGAGAAAAAAATTCGAAAAGGTGTGAAATTTTTCGAAGGAAAAAAAAAATTTTCAAATCGTTTTGGAAAAATTATTTTCGGTTGCGAGGGTCAAGTACAATCATTTTTGGTCATGAGATATACCCTCGAATTCCTATCCACTTTCGAGAAAAAAATTCCTTACCGAAAATCTAATGCCTAACCATATATTGACATGTTTCCCTGAAATTTTTCGACGGAAAAAAAATATTTCAAATCGTTCTGGAAAAATTATTTTCGGTTGCGGGGGTCAATTACAATCATTTTTCGTCATTAGACATATCCTGGAAATTCTACCCACTTTCGAGAAAAAAATTCGAAAAGGTGTGAAATTTTTCGACGGAAAAAAAATATTTCAAATCGTTCTGGAAAAATTATTTTCGGTTGCGGGGGTCAATTACAATCATTTTTCGTAATTAGACATATCCTCGAAATTCTACCCACTTTCGAGAAAAAAATTCGAAAAGGACGAAATTTTTCGAAGGAAAAAAAAAATTTTCAAATCGTTTTGGAAAAATTATTTTCGGTTGCGGGGGTCAATTACAATCATTTTTGGTGAATAGACATACCCCCGAAATACTGCGTATTTTCGAGAAAAAAATTCAGTACGAGCGAAATTTTAAACGTTAATAACTTTTTAACGAAGCTTCAATCAACAAATTATTATTCTTGATTTTCTTCTTATTTTTACCTCTAGAATCTCCCATTAAAATTTTTCCCCGGGCTGGACGAACATCCTGTATAACTTCGAGAAGGGCATAAATTTTTGTTAATTCTGTTTTCTTTAAACCAACTAAATATAGAAAATAAGTGTTGCTGGGTTTAAATTTGCTAGCACGGTTATCCTATTTTAAAATATAAGGTTTTATTAATTTGAGAGGAATCTTGCTCTCATATATGACTTGGAGAAGTCCATAAATTTAAAAAAATTGTGTGTTCGTCGCGTGAAAAAAACCAGTATGGTTTTTACGGTTCATATTACGAGATGATGGAGGATCGTAAAACGAAGCGCGTGATGCGATCCCTCAACGTTACGGGGGAAGAAGTTGTCCGCGCTAAATCATTCGAACGGCGAACGCGATCGTCGCTTGTAAACGTTAAACTTTTGGCCGTTTGGCAGTGGCAGACACTTCCAGTAATTTCCGGGCCGCATCGCGTGAGAACGAAACGCCTTTAGGAGTTTCGCCAGGAAGACATTTCGGTGTGAAAAACCGTCCGAACGTGCCAAGACACTTGTTGACATGGCCGACTTCCCTCGCATTTACCATCTTGCCTCTTCATTGTCCGCCATTAGAGCTCCGACTTAATGTTCCGTACACTCCGATGCAATATTTCTGATTCCCCCCTCTCCTCCGTTAGATGATCAAACGATCGTAAAGAGAGACCTCGTTCGAATCGAAGGGAACAGGTGGCTGGACAATCGAACGTAAGCGGGGTCAAGATGCTTCTCTTATTCAGTCTTTCTTGCCATGAATAATTTCCACCCCCATGAATAATAACGAGAAATTGTCGGGGAATTGATTTAAATAAGTACTTTGGAAACTGTGCTCTTGATAGATCAATTATTTGCCCTATTATCTGCTCTAAAATTTTTAGCGATAGGAATGCGAAATTATTACGAAATTATTTATATCGCAGTGTATATTCAAAATATCCAGATAACAATGACAGAAAAATATACGAGTGATTATTTTCTCTTTTAAAAACTGAGGTCGAGATCGACAATATACAGGGTGTTCGGCCATCCCTGGGAACAATTGTAATGGGGAATCCTAGAGGCCAAAATAAGACGATAATCACGAATACCAATTTGTTGATGGAGGCTTCGTTAAAAAGTTATTAACAATTAAATTCAAAAATTTCAAATCGTTCTGGAAAAAATATTTTCTGTTGTAGGGGCCAATTATAAGCATTTTTGGTGAATAGACATAACCCCGTAATCCTACGTACTTTCGAGAAAAAAATTTGAGAAGGGGTGAAATTTTTCGACGAAAAAAAAATTTCAAATCGTTTTGAAAAAATTATTTTCGGTTGCGGGGGTTAATTACAATCATTTTTGGTCATTACACATACCCCCGAAATCCTACGCACTTTCGAGAAAAAAATTCCTTACCGAAAATGTAATGTCTGACCATACCATCGATATGTTTCACTGAAATTTCGTGCGTATGTTTAAAACGTCATAACTTCTGAACGGATTGGACGATTTTAATGTTCAAAAAGCCAAACGCCGCGTATTTTAGTGTAGAATATGTAGCAATTATAAAAATATTCGGAAAGTTGTTCCTTGACCCCGCAAAATGAGAAAAACCCCATAAAAATGGTCCATTTTTCAATCAGCTATAACTCCTATAATAGTGAATATATTTCAATGAAACAGAATTAGACAACTTTTCTGTAGAGCGCCAAACAAAATGACTAAAAATGAAAAACTAATTTTTAAGAAAAATTGACAGGGGGTAGGTGCCTAAATTTTTCGACGAAAAAAAAATTTTTCAAATCGTTCTAAAAAAATTATTTTCAGTTGCGGGGGTCAATTACAGTAATTTTTGGTGAATAGACCTACCCCCGAAATCCTACGCAGTTTCGAGAAAAAAATTCAAGAATGTGGACAAATTTTTCGACGAAATTAAAACATTTCAAATCGTTTTAAAAAAATTATTTTTATTTGCGGGGGTCGATTACAAGCATTTTTGGTGAATAGACATACCCCCGAAATCTTGCGCATTTTCGAGAAAAAAATTCATTACCAGCAGAACTTTAATTGTTAATAACTTTTTAACGAAGCCTCCATCAACAAATTGGTATTCTTGATTTTCGTCTTATTTTGGCCTCTAGAATCTCCCATTAAAATGTCTCCCAGGGATAGCCCAACACCCTGTATATTAATTCTCCAATTTATTTTCAATTTTTGTAAATGCATTAAATAACCGTAATTCTGCAAGGGGCAAAAATAAACAGCTTGGAACGATCTTTCCTTTCGATCGTCGAGATATCGTTGGCCGTTGCTGGTCGGTGCAAATTAAAATTTTATCGTTCGTTAAATCGCTGTAAAGTCGTGTATACGTAACCGCGATTACAAAAGTGACCCGAGCAAAGGTGTTGCCAGTATTTGGGACGAGTTTAAGTGGATCCCGATTCGTTTGGAACGTGGACGGTAAACCACTCGATGAAAAATTGAACGCTTTGAACTGGTGAACGGCATGGTCGAAGATAATCGACGCAATGGCGGCGTTCCAATTTCGGTTTGCGCTACTTACTGCCAACTGAGTCGACCGGCCCGGTTATTAGCAACACCGGCGGATATTAATTATCGTTGAAATCGGAGGAAGTTGGCCAACCTGGATTGGTGGTTGAATATTAACGCTTGGGATCGGGACATCTTGGTTTCGAGATAATTACAGGAAGTTTACCGCGCTTTGGCGCACGGGATCCATTCCTGGCATCCAGTCGACGATTCTGTTTTTCTGGAATTAGTGAAATATCCATACAAATCTATCGACAGATATGTTTAAACAGTAATCAATAATTTGTGTGGATTATTCGATGCAATTTTTATCGATGGAAAAGTTAACTAATTTCGTAGAACAGTTCCTTCTCGCTCCAGTTACTATAGAATCGTATTTCTACCAAGTATAGAATTTATAATACAATTTGCAATAAAGTCTAGAGTCCACTCACGCGCAGGACGCAGCCGTAAGAGACGCGGAATAAAGTATTTCTTCTTTAATACAGAATGCGACAAAATTGTGGGAAAGTCTGGCACAGCGAGTCTAAAAGTGTGTACCATATACAGTAGATGTGGCCATATAATGCGAGAGTTACATCCACTTCTTGAAATAGCAAGCTTCGACGAAGTCTCCGGAATAAAAATCGTTTAAAACGTTCGATCGTATTTTCGTTCGACTTTTGTCGCAAAAAAAAAAAAGATACAAAGATAGTGTAATCACGTAAATTATTTAATCGATGTAGGTCTATCTTCGACTTTGCCGAAGATATAGATGGGAAACACCAGCAAGTTCTCAGCTAGGGTAATTGCAGACGCTAACGTTAGGCCTTAACTATTGCTCGCTCCTGATTGCAATCATTCCAGTATGATATTAAGGTAGCACGGTGCTACACAGTTGATAACTGTAATCCCTCGCCGCAAGCTATGATCGTGCAGATAGGAAGAAAAGCATAGGTGATAAAATAACGATTATACGGCGTCGTAATCGGTGAAGTGTATTAAATATGCAGAGCGTATCCAAGGGGGCGGCATTAATAGTTACAGTTGACTAACAGTTATAATTAAATTATGGGAAGCCGTAACAACGAATAAACCCTGTTTGTGGTTGGACAATAAAGCCGTTATTGCACTAGCTTCGACGAGTTTGCAAGGATTAATGTAAAATGCATTGATTTCGTACTCGAGCAAGCAACACGGTCAGAAGCACGACAAATTATTAAAATATTTTCTGTGATTTAAATGTTACGTATCGTTTCGTAAAAAAAAATTAAACCATTATAGAGCGTAATCGTAGTCTGGTTGCGATGATCCAAGCGCTACCCGAGGAATGGAATTTAATTCACTGTACCATCCATCGATACTCGAAAAAAGGGTAAAAAGTGCAGGGGATTGGACAGCAAGAACCGTGAGAGGCAAATCTTGTGCAAAAAAAGGAGGACTGGCATATTCCTCTTTCTCGTTTGAAATGCAAACCGTTCTGAATCGAATCGTTACGGAGGAAGAAAAATGGATCTCGTACCGCAGTATTAAGCGTAGGAGACACTGACGCTGCCAATAGACGAAACTGGGTCTACGCCCATAGAAAAGTTTCCTCTCTATTTGCCAGTGTAGAAATAATTCACCTCGAGCCGTTGGATCGCGACCGATTAATGTGGTAGTTTATCGTTCGCGACTGGAACGATCGCAGTCAACAATGAAAATAAAACTGTCGGATTTGCTTAATAGGGAACGCGTTTCCATCAAGATAACGCTCGATTACGCGTAGCAAATCTGACGCTGGCAGCGATCGATGAATTCGGACGGAGAAGAACCATCCACCCTCTATACTTTGTCATATTATCACTTATTCAAGCATTTCTGATGCTTTTCCTGCAATTTTCCTGGAAAAGGTGTCGAAACAAAATTACTTGAACCGTCGCAGAAAATTTTTCAACAGTTTTAACAGGCCAAGGATCTCCAACCTCGAGGTTTCAGTTCTCTAAAAATCAAAGAAAAATTAATAATTTGGTTCCCCGTATCCATCAACTTTCTCGTTTTAATTCTAAAATATTCTATTATTGGAGTTGAGAAACTAGTAAGCAACAAGTGATTTTTGCACACTATGTTTACTCCTTACATATGTATGAAATTAATTTGTTTCATTTCTCTCTAAAAATCAAAGAATTGATAATTTATTCCTTCGTACCATCAACTTTCTCGTTATAATTCTAAAAAATTCTATTATTGGGGTTGAGAAACTAGTAAGCAACAAGTGATGTTTGCACACTATGTTTTCTCCGTACATATGTATGAAATTAATTTGTTTCATTTCTCTCTAAAAATCAAAGAATTGATAATTTATTCCTTCGTACCATCAACTTTTTCGTTGCAATTCTAAAAAATTCAATTAAATTCTATTATTGGGGTTGAGAAATTAGTAAGCAACAAGTGATTTTTGCACACTATGTTTACTCCTCACATATGTATGAAATTAATTTGTTTCATTTCTCTCTAAAAATCAAACGATTGATAATTTATTCCTTCGTACCATCAACTTCTTCGTTGCAATTCTAAAACATTCAATTAAATTCTATTATTGGGGTTGAGAAACCAGCAAGCAACAAGTGATTTTTTCACACTATGTTTACTCCGTACATATGCATGAAATTAATTTGTTTCATTTCTCTCTAAAAATCAAAGAATTGATAATTTATTTCTTCGTACCATCAACTTCTTCGTTGCAATTCTAAAAAATTCAATTAAATTCTATTATTGGGGTTGAGAAACCAGCAAGCAACAAGTGATATTTGCACACTATGTTTACTCCTTACATATGTATGAAATTAATTTGTTTCATTTCTCTCTAAAAATCAAAGAATTGATAATTTATTCTTTCGTACCATCAACTTTCTCGTTATAATTCTAAAAAATTCTATTATTGGAGTTGAGAAACTAGTAAGAAACAAGTGATTTTTGCACACTATGTTTACTCCTTACATATGTATGAAATTAATTTGTTTCATTTCTCTCTAAAAATCAAAGAATTGATAATTTATTCCTTCGTACCATCAACTTTCTCGTTTTAATTCTAAAAAATTCTATTATTGGGGTTGAGAAACTAGTAAGCAACAAGTGATATTTGCACACTATGTTTACTCCTTACATATGTATGAAATTAATTTGTTTCATTTCTCTCTAAAAATCAAAGAATTGATAATTTATTTCTTCGTACCATCAACTTCTTCGTTGCAATTCTAAAAAATTCAATTAAATTCTATTATTGGGGTTGAGAAACCAGCAAGCAACAAGTGATATTTGCACACTATGTTTACTCCTTACATATGTATGAAATTAATTTGTTTCATTTCTCTCTAAAAATCAAAGAATTGATAATTTATTCCTTCGTACCATCAACTTCTTCGTTGCAATTCTAAAACATTCAATTAAATTCTATTATTGGGGTTGAGAAACCAGCAAGCAACAAGTGATTTTTGCACACTATGTTTTCTCCGTACATATGTATGAAATTAATTTGTTTCATTTCTCTCTAAAAATCAAAGAATTGATAATTTATTCCTTCGTACCATCAACTTTCTCGTTATAATTCTAAAAAATTCTATTATTGGGGTTGAGAAACCAGTAAGCAACAAGTGATTTTTGCACACTATGTTCACATATCCGTACATACGTATAGAATTAATTTGGCGTATAAAAGAATACACAAGCACCATTCTGTCTCGTGTAATTTCGAACGAGAAAACCTTTGCAGAATCGCCATCAGCATCCTCCGTTCAGACAATGCGATAATTACCAGGCGCCGTCGACGATCCAAAGAGACGCTTAAAAGCGTCCCGAGCCACGTCGAGCCTTTGACGACGGTTTCGTCCATCGGACGAGAGATTGATGGCGACGTTCCCGCGCGGAGGACGCGTGTAATTGTTTCAAGAACATCGACTGCGGTCCGACGATAAGCGACGATGCAAAACAGGATGCAGCCTCCGAGGCATTGCTCGCGTTAACCAACCTGCAATCCCCCGTTTCTCCGTCCTCGAACCAACCGGCCCCCCGTTCTCCCCTTAACGTGGAACGGTCCACGGATGATCCAGCGAATTTGCAATTCCGTCGCGTCCTGCGAGATCTTCGTTCCGCTATGTTCCGCCGTTTTCGTTCGCATCGTCGCTTTAAAATTGAATCCCCGTGGGATCCAATTTGCGTTTAGCGTTCGCAGTTTCTCCCGGCTGGGACGCGTCGGCTCCAACCCCACGCCTAATGATTCCCCTCTAGCGATTAACAGGGATCGCGTGCACAAAGGCGAAACTCGCTTCCGTCGCGAGTATATTTCCCAAATAATCGAACCATGTTTGCTTCGAACGCGCCGATTCAAACGTCGATAAAACTGTCTTCGGTAATTAGCGAGGTTGGGCCCTTAAAAATTTCCCTGATAATAAAAAGGTATCGAGAAAAAGAAATTTGTAAATGGACAGCTTCGAGCCATTCCACGGTGCCGCGAAGACCTTCTCTTCTTGCCCTTGCTCCGTTTAGTTTGTAGGTGCCTAGCCAACAAATCATCACTGGATAGTACTATCCTGATAGACTATCAAGACTGAGAGGCATTGGCGTGACCGTACGCTCAAAATACTAGCCGTGAATAGGACAAAAATGTATCTCTCGTGGTTATGGAGACCCTACCATTATGCAGCATGACGCCAGAGTGGGCCTCTATGGCGGCGCGTAGACCTTCTAATTACCCTTGCTCCCTTTAGTTTGTAGATACCTAGCCAACAAGTCATCACTGGATAGTACCTGACCACGAGTCTCAAACGTGATAATCAGTTTTGGCCTTTCGATGAGGGTTAAAGAGAATGGAGATGGACTTTGTTAAACTTTTATGACGTTGAAAATTCCCGCGTTTGCTCCTTAATGCGTACAAAGTGGGTTCCCGCGACGCTGGTGGGCCATGATTGTAGACCGAACAAGAGGATTGTCGCGTGATGGCACACGCCGCGAAGTTGTTGGAAAGCTACTCGTTTCCATCGGCAACTAAAGCGGTTTAACCGAGCCTGTGCGACACGCGGGGCACACACTCTGTTTCGCCCTCGTCCGCTTCATTATTTACTTATTCGCGGGGGGCGGGCTCCGGTTCGAGCACTCTCTCGTCTCTGACCTAGCACTTTAAATATTTGCAATCGATACCGGCAGTTCTCGAGTCGTTGACTCCGTTTCGCCATTCTCTCCGCTTCCCGCGGAGATTCGCTTTTCCTCGTTTTCTTCCACTCCTATTGTCGGGGCCGGTTCACCGTCTCAGATCCCGAGGTTTTTCATTGTTCCCCCCGAATCCCGACTCTTCTTTGCTTTTTTCTTTCCGTTAACTTGGTTCTTTCGTTTATCGCGAGAGACTCGGGCAGCGGTAATATGCCCTGTCAATCGTCAAATTCGCACCGAGTTTCGTCCACAAGTGGGTCGCTATTCTCCGTTAATCCTATGATCCCAATCTTTTATCGCGGGAAAAGTGAAAACTTAATTAAATATTTTATTTCTACGCTTCGCAGATTTTAAATATCTCGTTCCCCAAGTTTAAATATTCGAATTTTATGGTAAATGTTATATGAATTTGTGTTTAACCAGAGAGGAAACGTTACTATTTATTTTGACCTATATTTTTTCGCGCGAATTTGTAATTATTAAAAATGTGCACAAACGGAAGTCGAAAATAATTGAACGTTTCTTTTGGAAGTTTCGCGACACTTTGTACGCGATAATTTTTATCCGTGCTCGAGAAAAAAAAATGTATGAATTAAAGGGTTAAAAAGAAACTCGTTTCGTTTTATACTCCGAGCAACTGGAAACGTTTCGCTTACCGTTCCACTTGTCTTTCATCCGCCTTACAGAAGAAATACCTCGGCTACGTACTTGCACCGCGAGGAAACACTTTCGTTGCGAAGTAATCCACGTCGAATCGTCCGCGGAGCGAACCGTTTAAAAGAAAACTTCTAAATATCAACGTCGCTTGCGAATATAGAAGTTAAAATTAAGTAATTCGTACAGACGTACATCGTTCATGATATTTTTAAACGTAGTTTCATATTTTTAACCACGAAAGATAAATTGCACTGTACGTTGAAGTTATTTACATTTTATAAATATAACAGGCACTCGATACGATGGTTATCGACATCGAAACAGAACCAAAGTTTTATAATTAATGACTCGTCCGCGTTTTCTACTTTCTGTACTGTAATTAATGGCCGCAGTAATTTTTCATTATTCTCTCGTGTTGCAGAACGTTCGTAATATGAAATATTTTCTATTTCGTTTTCTTCCCGAGAATTTAATGGCATGAAATCGCGGCGAATGGGATAATCGCTCCACGGTTCCACGTTGTACATCGTCGAGTAAAATAGATATCCAATATTGCGTCGGTGATTCGAGGGAAATATGATGGTCATTTCGTCGTATTGAAACCGCAAGAATTCTCTAATATTCCGTGTAATATCTTTCAAAATTTTCGGTTAAATTTATCAGACGATCGCAGCATACTTGTGTTCTTTGAATGTTCATTAATCGTATCGTTTTAAAGCAAATTAAATTAAATTGCACCGGAGGAAAAATTAACTTCATTTTTCGAACGAAATGTAACCGGTTGGAAATTTTCATTTTTCAAAATCGATGGAAGTCCAACGACGTTGAAATTTACGCACAGAACGCGCGTCACTGAGAAAGATGCATCGAGAATCTCGCGTGTCGCTACGTGTAACATTCGAGGTAGTAAATAATAAGTATCTACGAAACGAAGGAGTTTAGGGAACTTGGAACGCGTCGGGGTAGCCGGAGCACACGGATTCAATAAAGTCTCGTGTTTGTTCGCCGGCTCGATCGAGTTTTCGAAGGTCGTTTCTTTGAGAAAACTTATAAATATAGATCGTAAAAATAGGAAAACAATCTCTCATCCCCCTCGAAGGTTGGTTATTAAATACATACCACAAAGCTGTGTAAGCTTCGTCCATTGTTTGTTTACCGTCCCGAGAAAGAATAATCGCGTCGTTAAAACGAGCAATGTATTCTTCGTATCCGTTTCAATCTTCGAGTTCTCGGCGTTGATGGTCCTCGAATTATGCACTGACAAACACTTGATTACCTAGACTTTCGTTTCACTTTTCTATATCATCGTGATGGACGAAAGAAATTTTCTAAGAAACGCAATTCGAAACCCAGTAAGGAAAATATACCGTGCAGCTTCGTGGGTCACTACGTTTAACGCGAGAGAAAATCAGACATCGTCGACCACAAAATGGCTTCATATTGAAAATATACTGCGCCAAGGTGTCTCATAACGGACACGCCATCGCTTCCTTTCGTTTATCAGGGCTCGTTGGTGACACTATATCTGGGTTTCGCGCAATATGATGCAGCCAAAGGTTACGAGAAAGACCCTCTCGTCTTACGCTGGCCACCTACTTGAATATTTCATTGTCGTCGTTCTGACCTGTACGAAAATAGTAAAGGCAACACCTACGCGAATCATTCTCTCGAAATCTCGCCACGTCGCTTCCGGGGCGATCGAAATACCCACGAGACGATTGCGGAATAACGGTTACGACCCTGTATAGAATACTCGTGACAATTTTCGCGTAATCGGTGTTCCGCGGTTTCGTGTACCTCGCCTTCTCCAATGTCGAATACGAGAAACTTCTCGTTAGAAACCCGAAAATGCTAGTTTTCTGCGATATTCACTGTTCCCGACTGTAATCGCCATTCAGCGTTCGCGAAATTACGTCTCTTATTCTCAAGAAGCTCCATACTATTAATTATTAGAATACCAGTACACCAGTGTCTCCGAATTTTTATACAATCGGGTGACCGTACTTAAATTCTTCCATTTTCAAGAAGCTCCATACTATTAATTATTAAAATACCAGCACATTAGTGTCTCCGAATATTCTTATACAACTGGGTGACCGTACTTAAATTCTTCTATTTTCAAGAAGCTCCATATTATTGATTAAATTATTAAATTACCAGTACACTAGTGTCTCCGAATTTTCTTATACAACCGGATGACCGTACTTAAATTCTTCTATTTTCAAGAAGCTCCATATTATTGATTATATTATTATATTATAAGTACACCAGTGTCTCCAATTTTTATACAATCGGGTGACCGTACTTAAATTCTTCTATTTTCAAGAAGCTCCATATTATTGATTATACTATTAAAATACTAGTACACCAGTGTCTCCGAATTTTCTTATACAACCGGGTGATCGTACTTAAATTCTTCTATTTTCAAGAAGCTCCATATTATTAATTATATTATTAAAATACCAGTATACCAATGTCTCCAATTTTTATACAACCGGATGACCGTACTTAAATTCTTCTATTTCCAAGAAGCTCCATACTGTTAATTATTAAAATACCAGTACACCAGTGTCTCCGAATTTGTTTATACAACCGGGTGACCGTACTTAAATTCTTCTATTTTCAAGAAGCTCCATATTATTGATTATATTATTAAAATACCAGTACACCAGTGTCTCCAATTTTTATACAACCAGGTGACCGTACTTAAATTCTTCTATTTTTAAGAAGCTCCATACTATTAATTATATTATTAAAGTACCAGTATATCAGTACACTAATGTCTCCGAATTTTTCTATACAACCGGGTGACCGTACTTAAATTCTTCTATTTTTAAGAAGCTCCATACTATTAATTATATTATTAAAGTATCAGTGTTTCCGAATTTTCTTATACAACCGGGTGACCGTACTTAAATTCTTCTATATTCAAGAAGCTCCATACTGTTGATTATACTATTAAAATACTAGTACACCAGTGTCTCCAATTTTTATACAACCGGGTGACCGTACTTAAATTCTTCTATTTTCAAGAAGCTCCATATTATTGATTAAATTATTAAATTATAAGTACACCAGTGTCTCCAATTTTTATACAACCGGGTGACCGTACTTAAATTCTTCTATATTCAAGAAGCTCCATACTGTTGATTATACTATTAAAATACTAGTACACCAGTGTCTCCGAATTTTCTTATACAACCGGGTGACCGTACTTAAATTCTTCTATTTTCAAGAAGCTCCATATTATTAATTATATTATTAAAATACCAGTATACCAATGTCTCCAATTTTTATACAACCGGATGACCGTACTTAAATTCTTCTATTTCCAAGAAGCTCCATACTATTAATTATTAAAACACCAGTACACCAGTGTCTCCGAATTTGTTTATA
This sequence comes from Colletes latitarsis, assembly GCF_051014445.1. Classification (NCBI taxonomy): domain Eukaryota; kingdom Metazoa; phylum Arthropoda; class Insecta; order Hymenoptera; family Colletidae; genus Colletes; species Colletes latitarsis. The sequence goes on from NC_135134.1 coordinate 49,906,578, forward strand.
CAACCGAATGATCGTACTTAAATCCTTCGTGAAAAAATTAAACGAACGCACAGCTTTCAATTTGCAAATGATTTTTCGCGAAATTTCCCACGCGATTCGCTACGCTGCGAGTTGCAAGTAAAATTCGTTCAAGGAATTTTCGATCGAGTTCGCAACTTCATTACACAATCGCGCTCGTTCATTAATTCCAGTGCACTCGCAGCGTTCTCGTTTATTTAGCTCTTGAAACGTTCGCGGTTCATCGTCGCGCTGCCCCGTAACATTTTGCGTAAAATTAACGGAATTAACCGTGGAATGTAAAACTGTTCGAGTGCAAGGGGGTGAATCGGATCGCTCGTTGTCGTTCGAGGAGCAAATTCTTTACATTCGACACGTACTTTCTAATAAGTTTCGACCGGATATTCACCAAGTACGAATGGACGATATATTTACAGAAAGTACTCGACTTTTAATTAAATTACGATTCTCGCTCGGAGCGAAAACGATGAAAATTGACGGATGGTTAAAAAACGAAGGGAATACCGTCAGTTTGATATTCGTCGCGACGCTGTGGCCCGGATCCGCGCGTTTCTAGCCGGATATTACCGCGGACCTCGAAATACAATACGCCCGCCGTCAGTTTTGCCGTTATTAAGCGACCATGAATCTCCCGGCGAGTTGTTCGAGAAAAGGGCTCGGGTACTATCCGGCAGCGTCCTTTCCCGTCGCGATTTTTACCAGCTTTATCCGCCTGTCGATCCCTCTCCAACCATTCACGCATTCTCCCGCTGTGTTTTCCTGTTGTTTTTCCCCCAGACAATAGCGTACCCGGGTATTCCAAGAGATCAAAGGGACTGGCCACATGGTGCACGGAGCAAGTGTGTTCGTGAACGCGCGGGCCTCCGCAGATTGCATTGTCGTTCCCTCCCCTTTCATCCCTCTCTACTCTTTCCACTGTTTCCAGCGCTCTCTTTATGCCTCTCCCTTTTTTGTTCCCTCCATGCTTCTGGTTACTTTCCCTCTCCTACCGCCCGTTGTTTCGTTCTCGATCGTGCCCGTTTCCTTCGCAGCGTCAATTGCGTTTTACGAGGCACGCGTTCGCGTTACCCTCCGAACGATTACATCCGAAGCGAAAGCAAACGATGCTCGAGCATCGTAGTTCGTTTCGCGAAACGAGGGAATAGCCGTAAGAGGGAATCGCAGTTCCGATGGCAGCCGATCTCATAGACAGTCCGATCTCGTGGTAGCAACAAACAGTTTACAGCGGTGCACGATATTATCGCTGCTCCAAAGAGCTAGGAATCGAGGTAGGAATTGCAAGGCGTGCTCTGGGAAAGTGGAAATCTTTCAATCTTTGCTTTTATCCTCCTCGAGGATCCTAATAGCCATCGTTCAATTCACTGATCATTCAATATTCATTAATAAGTTCGTTACGACGCACAATGGACTCAAACGATCGAAAGCTGGACGGAACGCAATTTGTCGATGCATGTTTCTTTGTGATTTTTTTTTGCAGGCTATTAAAGAGCGATTAATTCCGGGTTTTGTGGATACATTTATTGTATATTTAATTTTAATGAGGGATTCTAGAGGCCAAAATAAGACGAAAATCAAGAATACCAATTTGTTAATGGAGGCTCCGTCAAAAAGTTATTAACGTTTAAAGTTTCAACCGTACTGAATTTTTTTCTCGAAAATGCGCAAGATTTCGAGGATATGTCTGTTCATCAAAAATGATTGTAATTGACACCCGCAAACGAAAATAATTTTTCCAAAACGATTCCAAATTTTTCTTTTCCAATGAAAAATTTCACACATTCTCGAATTTTTTTCTCGAAAATGCGCAAGATTTCGGGGATATGTCTGTTCACCAAAAATGATTGTAATTGACCCCCGCAAACGAAAATAATTTTTCCAAAACGATTTCAAATTTTTTTTTCCAACGAAAAATTTCACACCTTCTCGAATTTTTTTCTCGAAAGTGGGTAGGATTTCGGGGGTATGTCTATTCACCAAAAGTTATTGTAATTAACCCCTGCATCTAGAAATAATTTTTTTAAAACGAATTAAAAATTTTTTTTCCCTCGACAAATTTCAGGGAAACATGTCAATATATGGTCAGACATTAGATTTTCATTAAGGAATTTTTTTCTCGAAACTGCGTAGGATTTCAGGGGTACGTGTAATGACCAAAAATGATCGTAATTGACCCCCGCAACAGAAAATAATTTTTCCAGAACGTTTTGAAAAATTTTCTTTTGGCCGAAAAATTTCAGCACCTACTCGATTTTTTTTCTCGAAAGTGGGTAAGATTTCGAAGGTATGTGTATTCACCAAAAATGATTGCAATTAATCCCCGCAACCGAAAATAATTTTTCCAGAACGATTTAAAATTTTTGTATTTTCGAGACTACATACTAAACGGAAATGCAAAAAAAAACACTCAATTTTTTAAATCCCACAAAGTAGAAAGTATGACAGTCTTCAACCTCGTTCAACGCTATGCTAATTAGTGAAAATAAAATACGCAAACGATTGTCTCTCTCGCGACGAAAAAAGAAAAATGACACGAGTTATTCTTTCGTTGAATCTGATTTCTCGTGCACGTTTTGCTACAGAGTTTTCCAATAATCTCGAATAAAATAGCACGATTTGTAAAATATATAAGCACGAATATGGAGGAAAAGGGAAAGATGCATTTTATTTGACAATAGTATACGAATTCTGATAGGATGTACATTTCAATCTAAGCTTCCGATACGAGAAGTTCAATTTAATCGTCAGTCGTGAAATTGCAATGCTACATCGACTACAAAGTATCGTGTCTCGGCAAAATGTTTCATGTGAAATTTAAAAATGTCATCGTCTCGTGCCCTTTCGCGATCAATCGTTCTCGTACCAACTTTAAGGACTCCTACAGTACAGTAAAGGAAGGGAAAAGTAGCATTATACTCATCGTACTTTGTAGCAATATCTCCAAAGGGACAGGGTTATACATTTTCATCCTACGAGTACTTGTTCCACCTCAGTTCAAATATACGTTACACTTTAATATACAAAACCATTGGAATCTAATTTCCAACGCATTTATTATTCCCGCCGGTTTTTCACAGAGAATCTCCGGCTTCCGCGAATCGAATTAAAACAAATTAAATCGGTGTTCGCGGAATGCTTTTCGTTTGGATTTTCGACGTTGCTCGTCAAACGTGACAGAAATATCCGCGCGTACCGATACCTACGTTGCATCCCCGTCGAACGAAATACGAATACTCCGTTTATTGGAGAAAAAATTGTTCCTTTTCTTTTTTAGCTTTCGCCAAATCCCGCAGCCGATCGTACGTTTCGCGATATTCGCGTCCGCGACTGCACCGTCGTCCGAATGACACGAACGATCGACTAACGCGTCATGGCGAAACGGACAAAAATCCCGACGTGGTCCGTGGAAAGCTTTTTTGCGCAGGGATCCCGCCGGCGCGACTTTTGCATAGAAGAAAATCACGACCGGCGAAATCTCGCGACGCTGATTCATGAAGTCGACACTGGTATTAAACGAAGATTAATCTCCGTTGAACGGGGGCGCGGACGTGGAACGCGGGGGCACGAACGAAGGGAAAAATGCATATAATCCATTATCAGTTCTTCTATCTAGACACCATTCGAATCCGAATCCATTTTTCTTTTCGCCTGTTTCAATCTCGATCGTGTCTCTTCCTTTCTATCGAGCTGTGATTCTTGTACTTTTGCGGTAACGAGAGACGCATATTGTCGAGAAACGTGTACAGTTAGAATTTATTCCCCCTCTTCGCGTGTCATTTTATCGATTTAGTACGAGTGCTCTCGATCCTGCCATGTAAAACGAGTCAGCGTCAATCAACTGTTTCTTGCTAACACGAAACCTCCCTCGAACAGCGAAGTGTGCAGTGACTCCCACTCGTATTCGCGTAATGGCGATTCTGAAGACTACTTCGTGGATCGAAGTAACACATTTCGATCTATTTCACTTCTCTTCGTTTACAGCGGGTGACTGTTTATCGTGCAAGCAATTAATGGGATGAAAGTAGTAGAGAAACGCGCGGTAGAATTGATATTTGGACCGAGGTTCTACCCTGTAAACGTGTGCTATGTAACCCAAACTCTCGAACATGTTCCTGTTTCCGTGTTCGTCCCGTCTGTGAGAAGTCAATAACGCCTATGCTTGTGTATCTTCGATGCTGTTGGATAGAAACCCACTATTGGGAGAGAGCCTGTGGTCCCTTTCTGATTAGTTATTGAAGCAGAGTTGCGGAGAGTTTGAGGGACCCGGATGATTCGTGTAGATCGTGTAGATCTTTTCATTTACCAGATGCAACATCGATACATTAGGTACTAGTATTCTACGGAAAATCTAGAAAAAGAAAAAGACAGGCCCAGAATATCGCTGTAGAATTCTTCGAGTATGGAATATTCGATAACAGCTCGGATAATCTGTTATTTGTTGAACGCTGGCAAACAAGGCGAGTTCGAGATCGTCGAGAGCGATTATTTCGTGCACTCGCGTCCAAGAGGCAAACTCGCCACCTCTAAAATTATCCCACGGAAATAAAATACCATAGACCACAAATTGCATTAGCATCGTTTCCGATCGGATTTCCGCGCGCATAACGAGACAGCTGTCTCGACGGTTCCGGAAGCGAAATCCAATCGTAACCGTCCTCCAACGGTCGTTCTTCCAATGACTCGTCCCCCTCGTTCGCCGGAAAATGCCAGATGCGTCGGACGCGACGCGATAATAAGATTTCCATTCACGTGGCCGTTCCGACGCTACTCGCGACGATTTCCCAGGCGCGAACGACGACCAAACTCCACAGAGATCGTCCAAGGATTCAAAGATTTTACTCGATTCTACGATGCAAGAATCATGGGTGGCTTAATTTTTTTATGACGTTCCTTATCATTTATTTTCAAGCTTATATGGAACGTAATTTGTATTAAATTTGCCAGTCTATTACAGAACATCGTAACTCATCGTTTGCACATTTTTCAAGTTAAGGATTGTTCAAATTCTTCAAGCATAATTTTTATTAAATTTCCCAGTCTATTCCCAGATATCGTAACTCATCGTTTGCACATTTTTCAAGTTAAGGATTGTTCAAATTGTTCAAGCTTAATTTTTATTAAATTTCCCAGTCTATTCCCAGACATCGTAACTCATCGTTTGCACATTTTTCAAGTAAAGGATTGTTCAAATTGTTCAAACTTACTTGGAACGTAATTTTTATTAAATTTCCCTGTCTATTCATCGTAATTCATCGTTTGCACAAGTTAAGGATTGTTCAAATTGTTCAAGCTTAATTTTTATTAAATTTCCCAGTCTATTCCCAGACATCGTAACTCATCGTTTGCACATTTTTCAAGTAAAGGATTGTTCAAATTGTTCAAGCTTACTTGGAACGTAATTTTTATTAAATTTGCCAGTCTAATCCTAGACATCGTAACTCATCGTTTGCACATTTTTCAAGTAAAGGATTGTTCAAATTGTTCAAGCTTAATTTTTATTAAATTTCCCAGTCTATTCCCAGACATCGTAACTCATCGTTTGCACATTTTTCAATTTAAGGATTGTTCCAATTGTTCAAGCTTACTTGGAACGTAATTTTTATTAAATTTCCCAGTCTATTCATCGTAACTCATCGTTTGCACAAGTTAAGGATTGTTCAAATTGTTCAAGCTTACTTGGAACGTAATTTTTATTAAATTTCCCAGTCTATTCCCAGACATCGTAACTCATCGTTTGCACATTTTTCAAGTAAAGGATTGTTCAAATTGTTCAAGCTTACTTGGAACGTAATTTTTATTAAATTTCCCAGTCTATTCCCAGACATCGTAACTCATCGTTTGCACATTTTTCAAGTAAAGGATTGTTCAAATTGTTCAAGCTTACTTGTAACGTAATTTTTATTAAATTTCCCTGTCTATTCATCGTAACTCATCGTTTGCAGATTTTATAAGTTAAGGATTGTTCAAATTGTTCAAGCTTAATTTTTATTAAATTTCCCAGTCTATTCCCAGACATCGTAACTCATCGTTTGCACATTTTTCAATTTAAGGATTGTTCCAATTGTTCAAGCTTACTTGTAACGTAATTTTTATTAAATTTCCCAGTCTATTCATCGTAACTCATCGTTTGCACAAGTTAAGGATTGTTCAAATTGTTTAAGCTTACTTGGAACGTAATTTTTATTAAATTTGCCAGTCTAATCCTAGACATCGTAACTCATCGTTTGCACATTTTTCAAGTTAAGGATTGTTCAAATTGTTCAAGCTTAATTTTTATTAAATTTCCCAGTCTATTCCCAGACATCGTAACTCATCGTTTGCACATTTTTCAAGTAAAGGATTGTTCAAATTGTTCAAGCTTACTTGGAACGTAATTTTTATTAAATTTGCCAGTCTAATCCTAGACATCGTAACTCATCGTTTGCACATTTTTCAAGTAAAGGATTGTTCAAATTGTTCAAGCTTACTTGGAACGTAATTTTTATTAAATTTCCCAGTCTATTCCCAGATATCGTAACTCATCGTTTGCACATTTTTCAAGTTAAGGATTGTTCAAATTGTTCAAGCTTAATTTTTATTAAATTTGCCAGTCTATTCCCAGACATCGTAACTCATCGTTTGCACATTTTTCAAGTAAAGGATTGTTCAAATTGTTCAAGCTTACTTGTAACGTAATTTTTATTACATTTCCCAGTTTATTCACCGTAACTCATCGTTTGCACAAGTTAAGGATTGTTCAAATTGTTCAAGCTTACTTGTAACGTAATTTTTATTAAATTTCCCAGTCTATTCCCAGACATCGTAACTCATCGTTTGCACATTTTTCAAGTAAAGGATTGTTCAAATTGTTCAAGCTTACTTAGAACGTAATTTTTATTAAATTTCCCAGTCTAATCCCAGACATCGTAACTCATCGTTTGCACATTTTTGAAGCTAAGGATCGATCAAATTCAACGAAATGTTCTCGGAGTTCTGTAATTTCAACTACGAAATCTGCGCGAATCTAGCGTTAATAAAGCTACTGTAAAAAGCTCGTAACCGCCTTAATATTGCACGGAGAGGTAGCCTCTGCTCGTCTCTGACAACGCTACAACCATACATTCAAAAGCTTCCTGGTTTACTATCCACCGCAAGAACTTCGACCCGGAACAATTGCAATATTGCAGCACGATATTTCTTACGTTGCGTTTATATACTCAATTGCAAACATTACCATCGTATTTATCGTATTCTAAACAAATATAAAACACCTGGTTCGATCGTCAGCCCTGATCAGACCTGCTTTAAGAATTTGATCGCGTGTGTTTCGTCCCTTCGTACACAGCGTGGACGGATTCTATTTTTATGGACATTGGTATACCGCGTTTTGAACTTTATCGGGAACTGGGCGTTGTAAAGGGACACCTTGCGTTCAAGATACAGTATCCGGTTGATACCCGGGCACTTTGTGGCCGACACATTGCGCGGTGTACCGTAACGCAAGATGGATTAAACAGTGTCGTGGAGCCAGGGAGATTCTCGTGTATTTGGACAACACAGTTTCACGGATTACGGCCTCCGTTCCGTCCACGGTCGTCGGAGATATTTTTGGTCGTCGAACCAGCGACGTACATAATGCCATGTGAATTATTGAGGCGGCGTACGGATTCGAGCATCGAATATCGGAGGTCATTCCGAGGGGATGTTATTTTAACGGAGCATCGATCTCGACGAGAAGTCCCTAATGGCTTTGTTCGACTGTCCAGAGAATCTTCGTGTCGATCTTCGTTGATTTTACGGGCGAAATAAAGTCGCGTTGCGCTCCGAAGCGACCGTGTTCTTTTCGCTGTGGAAACAAAATCTTCTGTCGTCCTGTTGATTTTGCGAGATTGGTCGTTATCGGGAATCTCTCGACTACGTCCATTTACGAATTAACTGTTACCTTGTTCTTCTAATATACAGTGTGTTCGGCCAACCCTGGGGGGAATTTTAATGGGGGATTCTAGAGGCCAAAATAAGACGAAAATCAAGAATACTTCGTTAAAAAGATATTAACAATTAAATTTAAAAATTTCAAATCGTTCTGGAAAAATTATTTTCGCATGCGGGGGTTAATTACAATCATTTTTCGTCATTAGACATACCCTCGAAATCCTACCCACTTTCGAGAAAAAAAATCGAGTAGGTGCTAAAATTTTTCGGCCAAAAAAAAATTTTTCAAATCGTTCTGGAAAAATTATTTTCTGTTGAGGGGGTCAATTACAGTCATCTTTGGTCATTACACATACCCCCGAAATCCCACGCACTTTCGAGAAAAAAATTCCTTACCGAAAATCTAATGTCTGACCATACATTGACGTGTTTCCCTGAAATTTTTCTAGAAAAATAAAATTTTCAATTCGTTTTAAAAAAATTATTTTTAGTTACAGGGGTTAATCACAATCATTTTTGGTGAATAGACACACCCCCGAAATCCTTCGCAGTTTCGAGAAAAAAAATTCAGAAAGGTGGACAAATTTTTCGACGAAATTAAAAATTTCAAATCGTTCTGGAAAAATTATTTTCGGTTGCGGGGGCCAATTACAATCATTTTTGGTGAACAGACATACCCCCGAAATCTTGCGCATTTTCGAGAAAAAAATTCATTACGGGCAGAACTTTAAACGTTAATAATTTTTTAACGAAGCCTTCATCAACAAATTGATATCCTTGATTTTCGTCTTATTTTGGCCTCTAAAATCCCCCATTAAATTTTTCCCCAGGGGTGGCCGAACACCCTTGTATACTTTCTTTGCTGTTATTTAGCGCAACGCTAGATCACTCCACAAACAACAAGAACGTTTTAAGTTACAATTTTCGCGTTGTTTAACTCGACAAATTATGTTGAATGCCTGGATTCGGTTTGACAAATAGTTCTCGTCGTTCTTCCGTAGTTTCGTTTCAAACAGTGTCGAATTACACCGATTTGCTATAGTATAGAGTTAAGTGATAGTCTAATCAGGTGGTCTCTGTCACTAGTCTATTCCGAAGCCGCTACCTCAGGGCTCTTATTAAACTTGTTGAGTTATATTGGCACATTTCGCGTAGTCAAGGCACTAATGTGTTTCCAAGTGTGATCTATAGACACGCTCGAACTATAATACTTGTCATTAACCGTGTCAAACTGCACTCTAGAATATTATTGTCTGAAATCGTCGATACCTTCTACGATAGTTCCATATTTCTCTTCAGATATTAATGTAGAACGTAACAGATTATTCGTTTCGTTGTATAAATAAACACCGAATATACTAAAAGACACTTTCTGATAAAATTAAAAAGAATTATTCATCATCTCGTTCTTTTTTACGCGACAAATCTATATGCCTATCTCCCCGCTCTCACCGAAATTAGCATTTGAAAAGGAAGTATTACCATCTATTACTTATGCAGAAAACTAGCCCGGGCTATCTCCCACGGACTTACCCTACATACATACAAAATTCTTTCCAACGCTCCAAATGGCAGAAATGTTCTATACACGTGCACGGTTTTATGTCGAACCAATTCCGCGATACAGAACACAGGAGAAATAAAAGAAATATCTTCTGGAAACTGATTGCCCGACGATTACTTAAATGATATATTTTACCAAAATCCGTGTCAGCTTCCAAACTTTTGGACGACAGTTCACAGATCGATAATTACGTAACCAGGGTCGTTTGGGTTTTCTTTAACAAAAATACGATAGCAAATTCGTGGTAAAATTTCGACCAGACAGGAATACGTTTCCTCCGGGCGTATTTAACGACCAGGAATACGAAATCGCTGGCGTAAGCAGCGTACCGTTCCGTTCGAAGCTTGGAAAGCCAGAGATGCCAGAAAGGCACCGAAGGTGCTCTCTCACACTATGTCAGATCACGCGTACGTGAGCTCGTGGAGTTTCGGAAACCCGACAAAGGCAAAATTACGCATGTCCTCTTTCTCGATTCTCCGGAGTTGCCCAAAGTAAGTTCGGACTGTCTCGTGGGAGTCGAGAGAGAAAGGCTCACACTTCCCTTCTCGCTTTTGAACAACTAATATCCGACCTCCCGTCAACAGGTCTCCACTGGCTTCTGCTGACCGCTGCTGACCACTCCTGGAATTTCTGACAACGTATAACGATTACGACTGGCCACTGTTAGTCTCTCTCAGCCTCTGCTGACCGCTGCTGACCACTCCTGGAATTTCTGACAACGTATAACGATTACGACTGGCCACTGTTAGTCTCTCCCAGGCTTTGCTGACCACTGCTGACCACTCCTGGAATTTCTGACAACGTATAACGATTACGACTGGCCACTGTTAGCCTCTGCTAGCCTCTGCTGACCACTCCTGTTACTTCTGACAACGTATAACGATTACTATTGACTTCTGCCTGCCCCTGCTGGACTCTGCTTGCTCCTGCTTGCCACTGCTAGCCTCTGCTGACCACAGCTGACCACCCCCGATGCTTCTGACAACGTATAACGATTACTACTTGTTACTGCTTGCCCCTGCTGGACTGTACTTGCCCCTGCATGCCTCTGCTGACCACTACTGACCACTCCTGTTACTTCTGGTAACGTACAACGATTACTACTGGCTACTGCCAGCCTCTGCTGACCTCTGCCAGCATCTCCCGACCTAAGCTGGCCTCTACCAACATCTCCCGACGTCAGCTGACCATCGCTGACCACTGCTGACCGTTGCTGACAACTTGTGACATGATGTAATATAATATAATATGTTTATATGTATTAAAGTTTTGTATAATGTAAATCTATGACAATAAATGATATAATTTCAAAGAATTCTATGTATTCTCATCATTTTTTACCCCTCTTTCCCCCTCCAAATTTCCCAAATTAGAAATGACGTCATTTCTAAGAATTTCTGAAAATTCTCGGTTCCCTGAAACTTACCGGCATCCCTGAAACTTCTGGGAATCCCTGAAATTTCCAAGAAGTTTCAGGCAGCGGCAAAAATTCCGGCCTGAATTTTTCGGCAAAAATTTAAAAAGCTATTACGTAACATTACGTAATAGCTCTTCAAAATTTTTCGCGGCCGAAATTTTTCGCGGCCGAAATTTTTCGGCAAAAATTACGTAATTTTACGTAACATTATGTAATATTACGTAATATTACGTAATAGCTCTTCGAGATTTCGCCGGCCGGAATTTTTCGGTAAAGATTACGTAATATTACGTAACATTATGTAATATTACGTAATATTACGTAATAGCTCTTCGAGATTTCGCCGGCCGGAATTTTTCGGCAAAGATTACGTAATATTACGTAACATTATGTAATATTACGTAATATTACGTAATAGCTCTTCGAGATTTCGCCGGCCGGAATTTTTCGGCAAAGATTACGTAATATTACGTAACATTATGTAATATTACGTAATATTACGTAATAGCTCTTCAAAATTTCTTCGGCCGGAATTTTTCGGCAAAGATTACGTAATGTTAGGTAATATTACGTAATTTGAAATGGCGGGAAATTTGAAATCTTTCCGGGGAACTTAGAAAATTTTAAAAGATTCGGAGTGTCTTATAACTAAGAGAATGATTTCGATAGGAAAAGGAGGGTAAAAATGATGAGAACACGTAGAATTCTTTGAAATTATATCATTTATTGATATAGATTTACATTATACAACACTCTAATACATATAAACATATTATATTATATTACATCGTGGCACAATTTGTCAGCAACGGTCAGCAGTGGTCAGCGATGGTCAGCGTTGGTCAGTGATGGTCAGTGATGGTCAGCAGAGGCCAGCTTAGGCCAGGGGACGCTGGCAGAGGTTAACAGAAGAAGGCAGGAGTCGTAGTAATCGTTGTACGTTGTCAGAAATATAAACGGTGGTCAGCAGCGGTCAGCAGAGGCCAGCTTAGGCCAGGGGACGCTGGCAGAGGTTAACAGAGGAAGGCAGGAGTCGTAGTAATCGTTGTACGTTGTCAGAAATATAAACGGTGGTCAGCAGCGGTCAGCAGAGGCCAGCTTAGGCCAGGGGACGCTGGCAGAGGTTAACAGAAGAAGGCAGGACTCGTAGTAATCGTTGTACGTTGTCATAAATATAAACGGTGGTCAGCAGCGGTCAGCAGTGGCAAGCAGAGATCACCAGGGGCGAATAGTAGCAAGTAGTAAGCGTTATATGTTGTCAGAAGTATCAGAGGTGGTCAGCAGCGGTCAGCAGAGACGAGCAGAGGCATGTAGTGGCAAGCAGAGATCAGCAGGGGCGAACAGTAGCATGTAGTAATTGTTATACGATGTCAGAAGCATCGAGGGTGGTCAGCAGTGTTCAGCAGAGGCCAGCAAAGGCATGCACAGGCAAGCAGAAACCTGCAAAGGCAAGCAGAGACTTGTAGGGGCATGCAGTAATAAATATTAATCGTTATACATTATCAGAAATACCTGCAGTGGTCAGTAGCGTTCGGCAGAGGCCAGGAAAGTTCAGCAGAGACAAGCACACGCTGACAGAGACCAGCAAAGACCAACAGAGGTTAGCAGAAGTCGGTAGTAATCGCTATAGGTTGTCAGAAATATAAGCGATGGTCAGCAGAGTCCAGCAGAGGCAAGCAGTAATCAGGAGCAGTCAGTAACAGTCGCTGTATGGTGTCAAAAGTTGTCGGGAGTTCTGTAATTTTGTCAGCACTGGTCATCAGAGGTCATCAGAGGCAAATAGAAAGCAGGAGTAATTTGCAGAGTTCAGTAATGAACTCTAGGAAAGACAAGTAAAAATACCTGGGCAGTCGAGATTCCAAATCGTATGGCATAGACGGGAGGTCGGATTTCAGTTGTGAAGAGCGAGAAGGCAAATGTGAGCCTTTCTCTCTCGACCTCCACGAAGCGGTCCGAAATTACTTCGGGCAGCTTCGGAATAATCGAGAAAGAGGGCATGTGTCAGTTTGCCTTTGTCGACTTTCCGAAACTCTACGAGCTCACGTACGCGTGATCTGGTATGTGTGAGTAGTGCACCGGGTGCTGAATCTGGCATCTCTGTGGAAAGCTCGGATTTCGCGCGAAAGCTCGTCGACAAGCGACGAGGTATCGATCCTTCCGTCAATATTACATTCTTCGCGTGTCACCGGTGTCACAAGGCGGTTCTCGCTTTTTTCCCGCCGCGATATTCGGCACTTTCGACGACGGAGAACGTACGGTGTCGCCAGAAGCCCCCGCCGATTCGACGTTTCGTTGGCGATGGTCGGATACGCGGCTCATCCCGGTAAAATTGTACAGCCCGTCGAGGAGATTACGTACGACCGTAATCTTCCTAGGGCGATGATCTATAGCACGCGAGGGAAAACCTTCGCGAAACCCAGCTACACGTAGCCGTTACACACCCCCTCATCCCCTATCGCCCATTCCGCGATAAATCGTGTGTTCGCCGCGGGTATCTGATGCGAAATTTTCCCGTTTTCCGCGCGAACAAAAAGGAAGAAACCGTCCGGAAGGCGTTTCGCCTCCCTCGAGACGGTCGTCGGGGCTTCGTTGCAGTCAATTTTAAGGAACAGTTTAGTTTCGAAGGCTCCAATCGTTCGCCAGACGTTTCGAAATGTTTGAGAATTCGGAAATTTGACGAAATCCAACCGCTCGTATAGAGTATTGGTGAATATTTTTGGTGAATAGACATGCCCTCGAAATCCTACTCACTTACGAGAAAAATATTCGATTAGGTGCTGACATTTCTTGGCGAAATTGAAAAGTTTCAAATCATTCTGGAAAAATTATTTTCGAATATAGAGGTCAATTACAATCATTTTTGGTCATTACAGATACCCCCGCAATCCTACGCATTTTCAAGAAAAAAATTCGAGTAGGTACTGAAATTTTTAGGCGAAATTAAAAAATTTCAAATCGTCCTGGAAAAATTATTTTCAGTTGCGGAGGTAAATTACAATCATTTTTGGTGAATAGACAAACCCTCGAAATCCTGACCATTTTCGAGAAAAAAATTCCTTACCGAAAATTTCTGATCATGCATTGAGATGTTTCCCTGAAATTTGTCGAGGGAAAAAAAATTTTTAATTCGTTTAAAAAAAAATTATTTCTAGATGCAGGGGTTAATTACAGTCATTTTTGGTGAATAGGCACACCCCCGAAATCCTTCGCAGTTTCGAGAAAAAAATTCAGGAAGGTGGACAAATTTTTCGACGAAATTAAAAATTTCAAATCGTTCTGGAAAAATTAATTTCGCTTAGGGGGGTCAATTACAATCATTTTTGGTCATTACACATACCTTCGAAATCCTATCCACATTCGAAGAAAAAAATTCTTTACCAAAAATATACTGTGTGGCCGGAAATATTTCTATAACTTTTTAACGAAGCCTCATTCAACAAATCCTTGATTTTCGTCTTATTTTGGCCTCTAGAATCTCCCATTAAAATTTATCCCAGGGGTGGTCGAACACCCTATATACGTTACTTCGGTTCGAAAACCACTCGCGAACATAGAAATCGCCCCATTACCATTTTGGATAGCTCTCCGGGTTTGCAACCACCGCGAGAAAGCTTAACGCGGATCTCTTACGTTCGTTTCCAGCGTTTCTCGATCGACTAACAACATTTACAGGAACGCAGACTTTCGAGCGTGCAACTGGAACGGAGTATTCAAATTGGATCTCGGATAAGCACTCGCGAGAGCTCTTACCTTTCTTTGGAAACACGATTCGAATCAAATCTGCGTTTGAAACTTCTCGGAGGCTGAATAAAACTGAATTAGAAATATCTTTGTGCGGACTTGCGGAAGTTCCGAAAATAATTACGCGGTCTGCGTTGTCGAGACTCGAGATAAATTCGGTCGTTCGTAAATTTCAGGTATCTTCGCGATTATTTGCATTCCTCGCGGGAAAGAATCGCCGCGTAATTGCTAGGCGCCCCGTTTACCACGTTTAACGCGCTTAATTGATTTCGTCGAGTCGGGGCTAATAACGACGAAAGTTTATTGAAATTTCGCGTGGCTGTTATTAAACGCCGGGATCCGTAGATAATCAATTTAGCAATAAAATCGGGACCGTCTGCACTATCCATATTTAACAGTAGGGATTCGATAAACAGAAATCGATTTGGGCGACACAATCGGATGATGTTACGGTACGTCCAATGGGAATGCCGATATCTGATTGAAATGCAGAACTCGATGCGTATCTGACTACGCTCCGATAAGTCAGAGCTTATCAACCAAGTTCTTCCACGAGGGTAAATCTCCGTGATCGGCGTACCTCGAATTCTCGTTTTCGGACAAATTATAACTTCCATGCCTACAAAATAGGAGACTCAGTTTCTTTAAAAAAAAGTTTAAAGAAAAATTCACGGAGATAGAGGACTATATTAAATTTAAAAAAATCATTTAAATCGTAAACAGTGGTAAATAATAGGGAATTAACTCCCAACGAGTCTCTCGTCCTAGATTTAAAACAACTAGCACGCTTAATGTAATGAACTTCGAAAATCGGAGGGCTGCATCCAGGGGGGAGGAAATTAAAATTTTCGAGCGAGTTTAAGCGGAACTTTTTACAAAGGGAAATTAAAGCGCGAGCGGGGGAAAAAGGATAGGAAAGTAATTTCAGTTACGGGAAGAACGTGTCAAAAGTTCAAACGGTTTGAGAACCGTTCTTTTCGCGAACTTTTTCCCCAGTATACGTTAGCGCGCACTTAATTTGCAATTACAATTCCGGGCGTTGCCAAGGCTTTGTAAAACAATTACGCGCGACATGCAGCCGCTGCTTTCCAGCGTGAAAATTTTTTCGAGTACGAATCCTGTAACGCCACTTTAATTGTTTCGAGACGAAAGTTGCACGGTGATCGTCGCACGGTGATAACAGGTTTCCTGTAAGTAATCTCGCGTTTAAAATTTGCAAATCAACCCTTGTTTCCTTTTCTGTTCGCGTTCTCGTGACAGCTTGCTCTGCTACGACTAGACTTTTGCATACAGGGTGTACGACCAACCCTGGGAAAGATTTCAATGGGGGATTCTAAAGGTCAAAATAAGACGAAAATCAGGAATACCAATTTCTTGATGAAGGCTCCGTTAAAAAGTTATTAACAATTAAATTCAAAAATTTCAAATCGTTCTAAAAAAATTAGTTTTAGCTAAGGGGGTTAATTACAAACATTTTTGGTCAATAGACATACCCCCGAAATCCTACTCAGTTTCGAGAAAAAAATTCGAGTAAGCGCTGAAAGTTTTGGGTGAAAAAAAAGACTTTCGAATCGTCTTGGAAAAATTATTTTTAGTTGCAGGGATCAATTGCAAGCATTTTTGGTCAATAGACATACCCTCGAAATCCTACTCAGTTTCGAGAAAAAAATTCCTTACCGAAAATGTAATGTCTGATCGATATGTTTCACTGAAATTTCATGCGAATATTTAAAACGTCGTAACTTCTGAACGGATTGGACGATTTTAATGTTTAGAAAAACAAACTACGCGTATTTTGATGGAGAATATGTACAAAATGCAAAAATATACGAAAAGTTGGTCCTTGACCCCGCAAAATGAGAAAAACCCCATAAAAATGGTCCATTTTTCAATCAGCTATAACTCCTATAATAGTGAATATATTTCAATGAAACTTTTTTCTGAAGTAGAGCTCATGGGTACCTACAGAAAAGTATTAAACAACTTTTCTGTAGGGCGCCAAACAAAATTATTAAAAATGAAAAAGGAATTTTCAAGAAAAATCGACAGGCCTAAATTTTTCGACAAAATTAAAAAATTTCAAATCGTTCTGGAAAAATTATTTTCGGATGCGAGGGCAATTGCAATAATTTTTTACGAATAGACCTACCTCCGAAATCCTACCCACTTTCTAGAAAAAAATTCAGTACGGTCGAAACTTTAAACGTTAATAACTTTTTAACGAAATCTCCATCAACAAATTAGTATTCTTGATTTTCATCTTATTTTGGCCTCTAGAATCCCCCATTAAAATTTTTCCCAGGGGTGGCCGAACACACTGTATAAGAGGGAACAAAGTGTTTAATCTTCTAGAAAACCATATTTTACATTACTGGAGACTTTAGTTTTTCCAATAGAAAATACGACTTTACTTTTATAAAGGCGACTTTATTTTTATCGTACAACGTTTGTATGGTAAATTTTCCTCTAATTGCTGTAGTAAATTATAGGTTAATGGTTATAGTACCCGTTTGTATTAAAGTTCAGCTGATTTTAACGTCGGTCAACGCGAAAACGCCTGGGCCAGCCGTGTTATGAAATTAACGCTAAAGCTGGATTTCCCTTGAATAATATAATTAAATTACACCTCGATTCGACGATCGCCACTGTGGTAAGCTAGCTCTAGCGTGCATTAATGAAAATCATTTTAATTACTGAAAATTGATAGAAGAACGCGTCACTTTCGTGTGCATCTACACACCGATAGAATGTCATTATCATAATCATCGATTCCCTAATTGTTACGAAATATCGAATTTGAATAAACTATTACGCATTAACGCGAGTATTTCAGCGTAACGCGAGTACGGTGAAACGAATCACAGAGATGGAATTTAAATTATCACCAAACATCTGCGATTTATAGTAAAAATATTATCGAGTAATATTCTTTTTGGTATCGTAACCGCTGTGCGATCGGAGTTCATTGTTCCTGGGGAAAATGCGATTATAACTACGCGGATAAATCGCTGGCCGTACAATTGCCACGGTATGGAAAGATAAATTTTTTAATTAGCAAGAAAATATTAACGGCGAAATTTGTTGTGCCTCCGGAGGCAATTGCACGTTTCCCTGTAAAACAAATAACTTCACTGGTTCAAAATGACCAATAAACATTTATTTATCGTCGTCGTAAAATTACGGATACGTTACAGATAAATTTCCAGCGATTAATATAAATTGCTGGGAGCTAATCGAGAATGATAATAGCGAAATGTACTTCGAATCGGATCCATTTACCGCGGAATGATTCCAACGTCACGAATCCCAGTTCTTCGACGCTCGTAGCGTTCCAGGATTATTTTTTTCCCAAACAATCGATTAATGCTGGCTGCTCTAGTCGCGTCTGTCCTCCTCGAGCACGACACTAGGTCTGCGTCCATTATCTCAAGATGAATGATGCCACTGGATCGACGTTTCCGTGTTAAAAAAAAATCCAATTTCGTTCGGCTGGCTCATCGATCTTCCTTCGCTATCTGCCCTCGCCTCTTCGCTGGATATGCGTCTCGAGCTAATAAATTGCACCTGCACGTGCATGGTACCGATGTAATTCGACAAAATGCGGCCGTAGAATTAACCAGGAAATACGGGTTTTACCATAAGTTTCAGAAAACGAGATTTATAAGGCGGGAATCTTATCGAAGATACGAGGAGGATGGTAGGAATTTATAGGGGCACGCTATATTTATCGATCGAAATAAAAAGATAATTAATGTGTTTTCACATGGAACGTGGACAGGTTAAAGTCTCGTCATTTATTTATTTTTACTTGGCATCTGTGTCATGCTCGCGTAAGCGTGCAGACGCATTCTACGAAAACGAGTGAAGGAAAAAGTGCACGCGAGTGCGTAAAGGGCGAGCTGCGGTTGAAGCACTGTTTTTAAAGCCTAACCTGAATCGTGCACGCGCGCGGAGACAGCGAATTCAACTCTGTTGTGGAAAGGAGGAAAGAAAAGTGAGAAAAAGGGAAAAAATTCTTTGAACTCACGCACAACGGCCCACGATGAAATGTGCTGAAATATTTGTCGGAATAAACGACGGGTACGCGTGTAGAGCATTGCTTCTGCGGACAAAGGCGATACTTGTTTACAGAAAATGCTTCGTTACTCGGAAAAAAATTACTCGAATTCTAACTGCCATTAAAATTACAGTCGACCCCGTGGTTTCGAGTTTGTACACTCAAATATTTCAAAATTTCTGTGACATTTACTTCCACGATCGGTAAATGTACTCTCTCGATAGTATCGTTAGTTGTGAAATTAATGGAACCTTTTTCGAATTATAAAAGATAGGATCTGAAGGGCTCTGCGTGAAAGATGTCGCTGCACATGTACAGAAACACGAGCGAGAATAGGGGATGGAATGAGCTGTTTTAAGACTTCCTGCCCACGAAGAGAAGGTGTTTCAAGTGCCCTTAGACTGTGTTGGGTACTTACTCTCATTACCCAAGGATTTACCTACTTTCTGTCATTCTTCCCAACGTCTGAATAAAATGCCTTATTTCCTACGTATAAAATCTCCCTGGCCGTACTTAAACCAGACATTTTATCTAACACATCTATACAGGGTGTTCGGCCAGCACTGGGAAAAATTTTAATGGGGGATTCTAGAGGCCAAAATAAGACGAAAATCAAGAATACTTCGTTAAAAAGTTATTAACAATTCAAAAATTTCAAATCGTTCTGGAAAAATTATTTTCGGTTCCGGGGGTTAATTACAATCATTTTTGGTCATTACACATACCATCGAAATCCTATCCACTTCCGAGAAAAAAAATCGTGTAGGTGCTGAAATTTTTAGACGAAATTAAAAAATTTCAAATCATATTAAAAAAATTATAATTAGTTACAGGGGTCAAATATAATCATTTTTGGTCATTACACATACCCCCGAATTCCTACGCACTTTCGAGAAAAAAATTCCTTACCGAAAATGTAATGTCTGACCATACATTGACATGTTTCCCTGAAATTTTTCAACGAAAAGAAAAAATTTCAAATCATTCTGGAAAAATTATTTTCAGTTGCGGGGGTCAATTACAATAATTTTTGGTGAATAGACCTACCCCCGAAATCCTACCCAGTTTCTAGAAAAAAATTCAGTACGGTCGGAACTTTAAACGTTAATAACTTTTTAACGAAGCCTCCATCAACAAATTGGTATTCTTGATTTTCGTCTTATTTTGGCCTCTAGAATCCATTAAAATTTCCCCCAGGGGTGGCCAAACACCCTGTATACACGTGTTGTAGAATACTCACTCTGGCTTCTCAGAAAAATTATATTAATAAGAATTCAATATAAATTGAAAAGTAAATTTCAATGGACACAAATTTTCAACTGCATCCATAATTAAATTAGAATTGAAAAAATGTAAATAACGGGGATGTAACTTCAAAGTCACGCTACGTTATAAATGTTTAATAAATTTAACAGACTCCCTTTTCTATTCAAATCGTACAGTGAGTATATAGACAGACGAATATTAGTCCCTAGAATATTAGAATCTTTTCTGTTGGTATATCATTGCACCGTATGAGTTAAATTCCCATAGGTGTTTGTCGAATATCGTTTATACATACGACCACAGTTCCTTCGTGCCTCCGTCGATTCAATCCGTATATTCGCTATTTTCTAAAATAGAACAACTTTTCACACAAACATTTGTTTGGAAGCCATGGTCTATTTTAACATTATCAAACGTATTCGAAGAACTTATTAAATTACACCGACATTCATGCACTCCCATAAACTCTTTAATTATAACTCCCTAGGTCTGACTCGTTAGTCTCTAACACTCTGTCTGTGTACTTGTGAAACAGTTCCAAACTTCATCAAACAGAAACGACATTACTTAACGCTTTCGCAGCTGGCGTTTCCAGTGCGCGACCTATAACTGAAAACCACGTACGATTTAAAAAAAAAACATTCCGCTAGAGAGCACGGCCAATTTTTCACATTTCGAAAAGCTCGTTCGCCGGAGAAATGAAGCTCTTTTTATTCTTCAAAACAGAATAATTTTCCAAGCTCGTGCAAACGCGTACACACACGCGTCCCGTGATCTTATTCTCAAACATCTCAGTCACACTCACGCACACATTTGCCGTCTCTCTCCGTCGAAATACTCTGTCACTACTAGAATACTCTAGGATTATTAATAACGAGTCCAAGTTCCCCCAGAAGTTCAAAGGTCTATCGAAGGTCGCATATCCATTCGCTACCCTTATTTGAAAATGAATGCCGTTCGTTCGACCGTATATAGTAATGACGGGGAAGATATAGCGTCGTTCGAATATAACCTGAACCAACGATCGATACTCCCGTCACCTTTATGCATTATTCAGCCTACTCGACCGTCGATAATTGGCGCGGCGTTTACTTCGATGTTCCGATTCGAGCGTCGGGACGTCTAATTCGGTAATTAAGAGTTGTGACTCTGGAAACTTTTCTCCTTTCCACCGCCTTTTTTCCCGCCCGATGGACGAACGTGGCGCGGATATAGAGACGGGTAATCCAAGCACGTGCTGGTCTCGCGGATACGTGGCAATACTTGTAATTTCCGATTCCAGCGAGCCGCTCAAAAACCTCCAGAGGAGACGAAGGGCTGGCAAACAGGCCCATCCATGACCACGCTGCGCTAGGATCTGTGTATCCATCAATTTTTCGCGTACCGATTTTTACGAGAATATCGTCATCGAAACGATGCTTTAAATTTCTTCGATTTTTATTTGAAATTATGTTTCGGTCGAATAGAAAATTTTGGAGTAAAATCATCGAAATCGTTGGAAAATTTATTAATTCATTCTTAATGCGAAGAAGAAGCTATTGAAGGACTAAAGCAAATGACGAAACACTTTTTAAATTTCTTCGATTTTTATTTGAAATCATCGAAATCGTTGGAAAATTTATTAATTCATTCTTAATGCAAAGAAGAAGCTATTGAAGGAGTAAACCAAATGACGAAACGACACTTTTTAAATTTCTTCGATTTTTATTTGAAATCATCGAAATCGTTGGAAAATTTATTAATTCATTCTCAATGCGAAGAAGAAGCTATTGAAGGACTAAAGCAAATGACGAAACGACACTTTTTAAATTTCTTCGATTTTTATTTGAAATCATCGAAATTGTTGGAAAATTTATTAATTCATTCTTAATGCGAAGAAGAAGCTATTGAAGGAGTAAAGCAAACGACGAAACGACACTTTAAATTTCTTCGATTTCCCTTTTAAATTATTCTTCGATCGAATAATACGTCGGATATAAAAGTTTAGCTTCGAGTAAAATTGTCGAAGCCATTAGTAAATTTATTAATTCATACGTGCTTAATACGAAGAAGAAACTGTTGCGACCAGTGTTATTTATTCATGGGAAGATCGATGTTCCATCTCTCTTAAAGGATGAACCGAAATATTAGAGTTCGATCTTTCGACAGGCCCAGTAAATCTTTCTAATTAAAAAGAACGTCTGTCTGAAAGACCAATGGACCGAATCCTGGAGTAATCGTCACTGAATGGAATGGATTTCGAAAAGTCCTGGAACGAAGTCAGTTGAACGATCTTCGTAACCCAAATCCCAGACAAGTATCCGCGTTACAGCGTCGATCGTTGGGGACAGTGTAACTTGAATCGCACGTTTAATCACAACACGCATCCGCTATTGGTAAGTGAATTAACTGACCAATATTAAATCGAGGGACGATAGTCCTGCAAATTGCATCCGTGATGGACAATCTTGAGCTTTACAACCACAAGAGGATTTGATCAAAGATCCGCGTGGTTAGCTTATCACAATAGTCCAATTTTGAGGATCTAAATTGTAGCCACATCCAGGTCAGGAGAAATTTTAGAGATAAATGTGAATTGAATATCACCTGTACTTAAAAGATTCGTTGGAACTAAAAATATACCCATTTTATATTGCTTTGAAAATTTTATTATCACTCTGGAAATTCGAGGCTTGAGTTTATTTTCTTGAAAAAGTTTCTGAAATAGTTCTCTGCAGTTAAGACTGATTTTAGGTACAACCAGAACCTTATAACCCTAACGAGATTTAATCAGTGGTCGTGCGGTTATTTAAATTTCTGCTCGAACGTCGTACAATAGAACCAAGAGTCCTCGAACCATTAAAATAATAAGATTTAACCGATACGGCCGTACTTCCTGCCATATCAGCCATGAAAACGTAACGTTTTTTGGAAGCGTGCCAGGATTGCAACTTTGATTATACCGGGACTGCATCTTGCATGCACAATACGAAACATAATAAGAAACATCGGGAAATGCACGCTTTCAGAATTTCTAAAGCACCTCGACAGAATATTTAGACGAAGACGATGTCCAATAGAAATTCATGCAATTTATTTAGCTTAATTGGAACGTAAAATTGGTGCACTCTTTCGATACCATTGTTCAAGCTTAAACTAATTTGTAACTCGCGTCGTCGTAAATTCTCGGAAGTTCTCCTCGCGGACCTACGGAAAATTCATTTCGAATACAATCTCTCAGACACTTGGTCGGTCGTAATTCGCATACTTCCTCAAATATAAAGTAGAAACACCGCGATGATGTAGAAGAGAGTTCGAGAAGATTAAGGTAAGACGATCGCGGTGGAAAAATGATGAAACCTGAGAACGAGGAAATACGGTTACAAAGGAGAAGATAATTTATTGGTTCTTGCGGAATAACCTTGGACAGAGTAACGCGGGAGTAGTGAATTTTCCAACGTGAAACGGCAAAGAGAAATTGCTTCCCGATGAGCGAAGTTAAGCTTCGGTATTCGTCGTTAACGGAATAAAATTTTCTACGTTTCGTTCTATCGATTGCTGAAATTCAACTTCTCCGCGAGTCCTGGTCGGAGGCGAACGTAGTGAAATTTGACCGTGGGAACTAAGAAGTGCGCAAAGAAACGTGGGATATTCATGGAAGTGTAATTTTACAATTTTACCGCGCACTTTCGTGAAAATATTTGCGCGCGCGAAATTAGCAGAACCGAGTTTTAACGAGTTCAAAGCTAACGGGCGTCGCTCAGCTCACGGAACTGTTGAAGCTGATTAACTGTCGATAATTTACTTCGCGTAATTATCAGCTGGCGTCGTTCGCGGGGAGGAAACGTGACGGGGATAAAGCAACTTCGACTGCAACAATTTCCTAAGTAAACAACGACGACCAGCTTTTCTTTTGTTAAGTTTGGCGCGGCAACTGCGGCCGCTGAGCGTCCCAATTAACGCACGGAGTTAATAAATGCGAATTTAATAATCACCGTACCTTCCTCGCGTGCTTTTTTTTACGATTTCATTTTCTAATCGAGGAACAGAACAATACACTCGTTTTCTAATTTTCTCTAGCATCATTCTATGATACTTTTACTTCGAAAATTTATAAAATGTTTCCGAATATCGTAGCCTGGTGTTTCATAAAATTTAGACCTCTCCTCAGAGTTCTTTGTCAATATACAAAATTTTAATACGAATTTGTATTAATTTCGTACCTGTGAGTTCCTTTTTTAAATTGCCTCTCAGCTTGTTCCGTGAATAATTTGTTATAATTTTCACGGTTTATTTGACGCATTATTTCAACCTTTTGCACTCGTGTTATTTGTTATGAATGCGACGTATTCGTTTTAATACGTTTCAAAGTAGAGTAATTTTGTCTGTAATAATGTTAATGATCCTCCAACGTGCAATTGTTGGAACAGAAATCGGCTCGATCAAATAACCTCATCGACTGTCTGTTGTCGTTAAAAATGCCCGATCCGTGGATGTGGCCGCTTTAAACATCCGCAGGACGTAATATAAACGCTCGTTTCGTTGGTCGAATTAAACAGAGTTATGGAGTATTGGTAGTCGTACATAATTCGGTGAATTTATCCCCGGCAAAGTCCTCTTAAATTCGAGAATTCGTTGAACGTGTTATCGAGCAACGCGTAAATTTTAATCACGGCCACGTGCGAGCTTTTCAACCTGCAACCTTATAATGAATGGCAGCGGGAAAAAATCGTAAAGCCGGGAGTAATTTCTGCGTCGATAAATAATAAAATAGTTCCTCTATGAGACACCGCTTGGATAGTTCCGAAAGAAACATTGATTTGAACATCGATCGGAGGATATATTTTCCTTGGGTGTGCATATTAACGTTTTGATTCGTATCGAATATACAGGGTGTCCGGTCACCTTTGGAAAAAATTTTAATGGGAGATCCTAGAGGCCAAAATAAGGCGACAATCAAGGATACTAATTTGTTGAATCAGGCTTCGTTAAAAAGTTATAGAAATATTTTTGGTAAGGAATTTTTTTCTCGAAACTGCGTAGGATTTCGGGGGTGTGTCTATTCACCAAAAATGATTGTAATTAACCCCTGCAACTAAAAATAATTTTTTTGAAACGAATTGAAAATTTTTTTTCCCTCGAAAAATTTCAGGGGAACATATCAATGCATGGTCAAACATTACATTTTCTGTAGGGAATTTTTTTCTCGAAAGTGCGTAGGATTTCGGTGGTATGTCTATTGACCAAAAATGTCTGTAATTGACCCCCTCAAACGAAAATAATTTTTTCGTGAATGATTTGAAATTTTTTAATAACTTTTGAACGAAGCCTCAATCAACAAATTGATATTCTTGATTTTCTTCTTATTTTGGTCTCTAGAATCTCCTATTAAAATGTTTGCCAAGGGTGGCCGAACACCCTGTATAACGTTCATACGTGTGTACAAAAGTATGTTTTTTTTAAAACGAATCAGACTTCATAGTGTGAACTTGTCAACCATTGTTGTCTCTCGTAGAAAGATCGATCAGTTTCTATGGAACATATAACGCGATTCTTCACCATTTCTTTTCAGAAATCGTAAAACTTAATTTATCGTTCGTCCGAGAGTCGAGCGTTGTATTGGCGCGATATTTTCACAAGTAGAACTACAAAAAGGGAAGTAATAAATTATTGAACCGTAGCGAGAGAATTTGATTACACGATTTTAACAAGTTTTTGCGATTAATCTAGATGAAATAGACTCGAATTGAATTTCCAACGCGACGCTCGATTCTTTTCGATAATAACCCCTTTATAGAATACGCGTGTCGTAATGTAATTACAAAGGAACACGCGTCGGAACAATCTGCCTCCAGCGTTAATAATTGGGTTCGAAATTAAAATCATATTTCGCTGTACGTTGCTCACCGACGAAAGGAGAAATCTTTCTCTGCGAATACATTTCGAATGATAAATTATCCTCGCGATAAGATGAAAAATTACTCGCCCGGGAGGGTTATATTTCCATTTCCTTTGTACTGGTCGTTAAAGAAGAAATACATAAAATACTGTCGCTAGCTGCGTAATAAATCTAACGGATTAAGGCTTAATTAGCATATTTGCGCAACGTTATCAACCGAATCTAGACCTCGTTCCATGGAATCCAACGAACCACGCACAGTAGAACGCGGTTATCAAGTAGAACGAACTAAATTTTCTCACTTTCGTTCCAAGGTGTTTATTACTCCCGCGTCAACGAGTAACATTTTTTACGACTGATATTTTTTCATTGGTCCACGTGTAATAAGTTCGAAGCAAACCTCGAAATTATCGTGCAAATAAAGACAGTGCATCGAACGAGACAACGTAAGGAAATAATGAAAATCTAAACGGGAGACAATTGACCCACAAAAACGAACTGAATTTTCTCACTGTCGTTGCAAAGTGTTTATTACTCTCAACGAGTAACATTTTTTACGACTGATATTTTTTCATTGGTCCACGTGTAATAAGTTCGAAGCAAACCTCGAAATTATCGTGCAAATAAAAACAGTGCATCAAACGAGACAACGTAAGGAAATAATGAAAATCTAAACGGGAGACAATTGACCCACAAAAACGAACTGAATTTTCTCACTGTCGTTCCAAAGTGTTTATTACTCTCAACGAGTAACATTTTTTACGACTGATATTTTTTTATTGGTCCACGTGTAATAAGTTCGAAGCAAACCTCGAAATTATCGTACAAATAAAAACAGTGCATCGAACGAGACAACGTAAGGAAATAATGAAAATCTAAACGGGTGACAATTGACCCACAAAAACGAACTGAATTTTCTCACTGTCGTTGCAAAGTGTTTATTACTCTCAACGAGTAACATTTTTTACGACTGATATTTTTTTATTGGTCCACGTGTAATAAGTTCGAAGCAAACCTCGAAATTATCGTGCAAATAAAGACAGTGCATCAAACGAGACAATGTAAGGAAATAATGAAAATCTAAACGGGAGACAATTGACCCACAAAAACGAACTGATTTTCTCACTGTCGTCCCAAAGTGTTTATTACTCTCAACGAGTAACATTTTTTACGACTGATATTTTTTTATTGGTCCACGTGGAATAAGTTCGAAACAAACCTCGAAATTATCGTGCAAATAAAAAGAATGCATCAAACGAGACAACGTAAGGGAATAATGAAAATCTAAACGGGAGACAATTGACCCACAAAAACAAACTGAATTTTCTCACTGTCGTTCCGAAGTGTTTATTACTCTCAACGAGTAACATTTTTTACGACTGATATTTTTTTATTGGTCCACGTGTAATAAGTTCGAAGCAAACCTCGAAATTATCGTGCAAATAAAGACAGTGCATCGAACGAGACAACGTAAGGAAATAATGAAAATCTAAACGGGTGACAAGTGACCCACACAAACGAACTGAATTTTCTCACTGTCGTTGTAAAGTGTTTATTACTCTCAACGAGTAACATTTATTACGACTGATATTTTTTTATTGGTCCACGTGGAATAAGTTCGAAGCAAACCTCGAAATTATCGTGCAAATAAAAACAGTGCATCAAACGAGACAACGTAAGGAAATAATGGAAATCTAGAAAGGAGACAGCTCGTTCGTGAGCAGAGTAGGATGAGCACGAATTTCGGAAGGAAGGAAGTTGTAAGGATAAGGAGATAGGAAAATGAGGACTGGAATTCGAAAGTATGGTGAAGCGGAATAAAGATAGATAATTCAGCGAGCGAGCTAGCCGAGAGTTAGCGCAGAGATATGAAAGATTTATGAAGATAAGATTGAATACGTTGTATGTTGGCAATATTAACGGCAGGATGCTATATAATATCCGCGTAAAGTCGAGAAAAATGCGTTAAATATTAAACAACAATTACTTTGGAATACACGAAAATCAAACAGACGTTTGACGATGATTTTTCATTGTCAAATTTGATAGTAAACAATTTATTCCTTTTAGTAATTGAAATTTTTTTGTTCTCGTCTCTATTTAACCCCTCAACACTCATACCCGAGTCTGACTGCTTTGAAAAACGATATTTGTTTAATTTAACAGTTTAAGGGATAATAATACATGTTTTCCTTTAAATTATACGTTAGATACAACATTGTAATTAACAAAAACCGCATTTTTATGTAGCTTAGAAACAAGTCCAATGCAGAAAACTGATCTTGGAAAAATATGAGTGTTAAGGGGTTAATATTCCACTCGATTCCATATATTTTTAAAAATATAGACGATGACCCAGAAATGCTCGGTAATCGCGGTTCGAAGGTGTTCGTTATCGATTTAATTTGTCGGTTCGGGGAGGAACCGAGTTTCTCGATGGTATCTCTTCGTTCGATTGATCGAGGGAAGAAGCGGATCGACCGTGGGTCGAGTCGATTTAACCGGGCACGGTCGTGGAATTAAACAAGGGAACGACGTCGCGAAGTGGATAGAGCGGAGCATGAAAGATTCGAGGTATTAAAGAAGCTTCTGTCGCGTTTTTCATTCCCCTCGTTGCGTTTTTGCGGTCTGGGTTTTTCACCCCTTCCGTCACGTCCGTAATAACGACGCGATTTTTCATCGGACGCTGGATTATCCTTCGACAAAAAGTACAGACGGAAGAACTGACGCGATCCCCCGATTGGCTGGACAGAGCTCGCAAGAACACTCGTGCATTAAACAGCACGTTTCGAGATCGTACGGCATTCTCGCACGTTAAACAGCTGACTCGTGATTACCCTCGAGAATGGAGGCCACTGGTTCTCTCATCGACCATTTTGGTTCACCCAAAAACAAGTTGACCTCGTATTATTTTTATCGCGGGAAATTCGTCTCAGCTTTCAGAAGTTACAGTTAAACGCTGCACGAGCGTTCCTTGGAACTGAAATTGAGATTCGGACAACTTTTAAAATATATTGTAATAGTGAAACGCTCGCGAGCGTAAAGTTTCGCTGCAATTAAGGCGGGGGGTAAATGGTGACTCGATTCCCCGGGTTCCCAATCGGTGCAAATCAGACAGTAAGTGGAGGGGAGGAGAACCAATCCGCGTTTCACCGCGAGTTACGACATCGACCTTCGATCCAGATGCAAGATCGATAGCACGGTTTAAGCGACGCGGGAATGGGAACGAGCATCGAGGCGGGCGATTGAAAAATAAGATCGAACAGTCGCGTTGGGATGGATGGATAGTGTCAGGCGAAACTAATTGCCATATTTAGCGGTCGCGAGGCTCGAGAGGATCTTCCAGAGGCATTGACGAAAGACAAACAGACGGTGGGAGGGCGTGACGCGGGAAGCGAATACGGAACGAGGCTTGTCGATGTAGAAAACGATAAAACGACATAAAGGATGCTTTCGAGCATTGGAATCACTCTTGGGGGTTGAAAAGATCTGCTACGACGGGCATTGTAAAGAGAAAGATAGATCGGTCCCGGATGAACGGGAATGCGGATCATCGGTAAGAATTTGGACGATAAAGAGTAATTTTTGCTTGATAGAAAGCCTCGCGATGGCTCGTGGAAACGTTCCACACAATGTGAAATTCCTTCTTGGACCGATCTTTCTTAAAAATTCCTTTTTCATTTTTAATAATTTTGTTTGGCGACCTACAGAAAAGTTGTTTAATACTTTTCTGTAGGTACCCATGAGCTCTACTTCAGAAAAAAGTTTCATTGAAATATATTCTCAATTATAGAAGTTATGACTGTTTGAAAATTGAACCATTTTTATGGAGTTTTTCTTATTTTGCGGGGTCAAGGACCAACTTTTCGAATATTTTTGCACTTTGTACATATTCTCCATCAAAATACGCGTAGTTTGCTTTTTTAAACATTAAAATCGTCCAATCCGTTCAGAAGTTACGACGTTTTAAATATTCGCATGAAATTTCAGTGAAACATATCGATGGTATGGTCAGACATTACATTTTCGGTAAGGAATTTTTTTCTCGAAAATGCGTAAGATTTCGGGGGTATGTGTAATGACCAAAAATGATTGTAATCGGCTCCTGCAACTGAAAATAATTTTTTCAGAACGATTTGAAATTTTTTAATTTAATTTTTTAATAACCTACTAACTTACTAACGAAGCCTCAGTCAAGAAATTGATATTCTTGATTTTCGTCTTATTTTGGTATAATCCGCTTCTCACCAAGAATAAATCCTCGTTAAAATGAATTAGAAAAATTCGTCTTTCGGTCGGTGGGTTGATAGAGTAATTGGATAGAAAAAATTGCGTAATTGTTGTGACATGAAATTTCACGTTGCCTAGGAAATTTTTACTATATTTAATTTGAAATTATGGAGGTAAAGAAATATGACAGTGTTGCACAACTTGCGACAACTTTTTTGAAGTAAGATTGTATCTAAGTTGGCCGATATTGTCAGTCTTAACACGCGTCTGCTACTTGGAGAAATCAGCTGCAGGTGAAACACTTTAATAAACTTTCATAATTTATAAATTTGATATTAAGTCGAACAGTGTAAATTTTCATTTCACGAACGTATAATCTAATAATCAAATAAACATGTTATTTGTTGATACGTTGACGAAAATAGCGATGAAAAAGAAAAATTTTTTTATTTATTCCGTTCTTCTCTGTTAATGGCGTACGATAGTCGTTAATTTCGACCACTAAAGTGAGTTTAATGAAGTACTTAGCAAAACGTGACGTGCATACTTTGTGAAAGTTTATGAAGTATCCTAAAGTACTAAATCCTCATTAAAATAAATTGAAAAATCTTCCGTCCTTGAGTGTGGTTTAATAGAATGGCGCGCTGATAGTAGAAATTGCGCAATTTTCGTTACACAAGCTTCACGTTGCTTTGGAAATTTTTTTATTTAAATACAGTTTAAACGAACAGCATCGAAGTTGCAATTAAAATTAATATTCTGTATCGAACCGCCCTGAGGAACGTTTTCAAATCATCGGAATCGTTTAAATTATAAAGAAAATAACAATAAGAATTCATTTTTCATTGTCATCTTTGTTTTGTATCAATTAACGAATACTAACTTCGATTTGAACGTATTTTAGGATATTTGAAACGTAGAAACTAACAGATTTTCGATTGCCCCCACCACTGCGACGATTGATTCGAATATCAACGTGGACACACGATTTTCAAACATAAATCACGATACCTCGCAGCATACGTTCCGAAATTAACTACAGTTTCATCGACGATGGCAAATATTTACTTTCGCCCGATAAACCGCGGGTAATTCTTCGCGCGCTAACAACGAAAGCATTTCGAAACCGTTTCCGACGGAACCCGATGACGTTCGAAAGAAAGGCACAACCTTCCATGGACGTTTGATTGATCGAAAAGGTTGAATGAAAACAACGTCGATGGATAACAAACAGCCACCGAGCAATTTGAGCGTCGATGGAGGAAAGGGGAAAGAACCGCCGCGACTGTGCGCTTTTCGGTCGGCAACGTTCGCGTCTGAAAGATTCGATACAAAAAGAGTTCGTTAAAAACATTCGTCGAGCCATCGATTTCGCACTGAAAAGAAGAAATAAAATTGTAACGTATACGAGATACGATCATTCTGAAAATCATTTAGTCGCGTTTGAAAATTGTTCCAAGATGAATCGGACCGTTAATCGGTATTTTTAACGAGTCGCTTGATCGAGCCATTGTCACGGCGTAAGTGCATTCGAGGCTTCGCGAGCAGAGAGGACGCGGAAAAAGCACCTTCCAGCGTCTACGAGGAAGCTCTTTAATGCTCAAAAGCAATCTACAGCTCGCAAACTTGCGCACACATACCACAGAAGCCAGAATTAACAAACTGGCCTGGGTTTCTTTCCGTGGTCTGAGCGTCTACTTCAAAGCACCGGGTGGGCCAAGCATAATAGTTCCCAAGCCTTCGAAATACGTCGCGGTCCCCTTTGCGCGGAATTTCTTCGCGGTTTAATTAATTAATACGTGGGCTATTTTTAGTAACGTTTAGGTCGCCTAGATCGCGAGCCAAGAGTCTCGATAAAAAGTTTCGCCGGAAGTTTCGAAATCATTTTAACTTTTAATGGAACCGGCGAGGGCCACCAAACAGTCCGGAAACATTTCGAACTGAATTCATCCGAGCTTCCGCGCTGATTTTGTTTCGACATAATTTTACTAATTTCGGTAACTTTATAGCGGAATCATCGGAGTAGTTTAATATAAAATTTGTCTAAATCGAATCGGAAGACCAATGGACAAACGTAATCGATTCCTCCAGTGTTTTGCTTACGCAGTAGCGGATTCACGGCAGCGCTATATAAAGTGGGGGCGATTAAACCGCTGGTTGAAAGCCTGGCGACTTTCGTGCAGCGTAATGCACCGGCCAGCGAGGGAATAAAAACGGCGGCGAGGGCGCGGGACAGAGTAATGTTTAAACTTTTAGCAGGAAGTTTGCGTCAGGTCGTTAATTTAAATGGCAAAAGACATTTGCGCGGGCAGGCGTGCCGGGATTACACGGGGACGTAAACGGGCACTCCTGAAGAATAATTTTGACTCCCTTCCGGCCGCGTCGTTTCGCCATTGCGTCGAAAAGTACCCTTACCAGTGCCGTGACTTTGCACGAAATGGCTCCTTTGTACTTCGAAGGTGAAAGCGTACAACATTCGGTAATGCTGGTTGCGTCAAAAAGTTTCTCAAACTCCACAAATATGCATATTTCTTTTCTAATTTAAAATTTTTACAGAGTGTTCGGTTACCTCTGGGGAAAATTTTAATGAGAGATTCTAGACGCCAAAATAAAACGAAAATCAAGGATACTAATTTGTTGATAGAGGCTTTGTTAAAAAGTTATTAACGTTTAAAGTTGCGCCTGTATGAACATCTGAATATTTAAAATGTAATAACTCCTGAACGGATTGGACGATTTTAATGTTTAAAAAAGCAAACAACGCGTATTTTAGTGGAGAATATGTAGAAATTGCAAAAATATTCGAAAAGTTGATCCTTGACCCCGTAAACTGGGAAAAACACATTAAAACTGGTCCAATTTTCAAACGGCCATAACTCCTATAATAATAAAGGTATCTCGTTGAAATTTTTTTCTGAAGCAGAGCCCATGAGTACCTACAAAAAAGTATTAGACAACTTTTCTGTTGGGCGTCAAACAAAATTACTAAAAATTAAAAACTAATTTTTAAGAAAAATCGACAGGGGGTAGGTGCCTAAATTTTTCGACGAAAAAAAAAAATTTCAAATCGTTCTAAAAAAAATACTTTTGGCTGCAGGGGTCAATTACAATCATTTTTGGTTAATAGTCATATCCCTGAAATCCTACTCATTTTCTAGAAAAAAATTCGAGAATTTGTGAAATTTTTCGGCGGAAAAAAAAAATTTCAAATCGTTCTGAAAAAATTATTTTCGGTTGCGGGGGTCAATTACAATCATTTTTGGTGAATAGACCTACCCCCGAAATCCTACCCAGTTTCTAGAAAAAAATTCAGTACGGTCGTAACTTTAAACGTTAATAACTTTTTAACGAAGCCTCCATCAACAAATTAGTATTCTTGATTTTCGACTCATTTTGGCCTCTACAATCCCCCATCAAAATTTTTCCCAGGTGTGGCCGAACGCCCTGGATAAATCACTCGAACAAAAGTCGGGGGTCATATTTTCACAAAACGATGTATTATTCCCTAGTTAAAACGCCGAGCAAAGCGAATTAAAACTTTAAACGATACCTGTACATTCTGCGTGGAAATTTTTAATTTGTTTTCAACTTCGTTCCGTTGACCGGATGAAATGGAAGTGCGTGACTGACCGAGGGAGTCGTACTTCGCGCACCATAGCGCGCCGTTTCTATAGTGTGACATTCTTTTAAACGCTTTGTGCTACTTCCGAACGGATGCGTATTAAATAAAAAGAAAATCCCTGGCTTGGCTCGCCGGTAAATAAAGCACCTAAGATACTCGCGCGAAACGTAACCATGACCTAGTATCCATTGCGGCTTCTGTCAACTGAATAATTTATTAATGCTTCAACGACGATGTTGCTCCTATAACTTCCACGTAACTTCGTCCACGACAAACCATTGTTTTCTGGAACGAAGCAACTTCGATGATTCCACGAAATCTCTCGGTTTCTAGGGTCTCTCGGGACCCCTGTCGCTATTTCGATTGTCTCAACTTCCGTGGTTGACTACCCTCCAGACACAGGGTTCGTATAAAAATATCATTCGACGAAGTTTTCAATAAATTCGTGTATCGATTTCGACATGAAAGTTGGCACAGCGGTCGGGTGTTTAGAAGTGTGCTTATCGCGTCTCGTCCTGTCCACGGGAATTTCTTACGTCTGGTTCCTCGACTTCCGGTCGAACGCTACAATGGGATCAGATCTTCCTGTTTGATAGCGTGTAGCCACGGCCGCTTCTTACCGTGAGCTGAATTAGATTTCCCAGGGGTTCGAACTTGTTCGTGACGTATCTATCATCCGATTCTCGTTAGTACCACACACGATCGTTTTAAATTGTCGTCCCCCCGTTTTCTGACGACGGAGTCATTATCGGAGAAATTCCAGCAGCGCGACAATTTTATCGATCTTGCTCGTCCGTTCCGTCCTTTTCTCTGCGAAATCAATTTCAAGCCGAACCCACGGCGAGGTGAAAGCACGCGGTTCCATTTAAAACGAAATTAATGCTCGCGGACGATTTGGAAGGAACGAATTCGGTTAGGGGAAGCGAAAATTTTATATTCGCCGTATTCGTCATTTTGTACCGTTCAAATTGCATCCACCATTTTGTCTGTGCCTTTTTACTAGCATATTCCAAAGTCTCGAATTTACGAATACTCTGCAAACTGTGTTTATCGCAATTGATCATTTCTTTTCTTTTCGAGATCCCTTCTCGTTGATCATAAAAATGACCCGGGTACAAGAGTATTATTAAATTTCTATACAAAGAAAACAATTTGTCAGAAAATATAGCTTCGAATACTTTGAGAAATATGCTTTGAATGCTAATGAATCCGGAAGATGGAAGATTTATCATCACCCTCAAATATACGGGAGGCTAAACGTGCTTTTTATGAAAAATTAATTTATCTTTCCTGCTATTAATGATCCTAATGATCGTGTATGAGGTATAGGTGTTTGATCAGCGAATGGGAAATATTACACATTACCGCGTTCCGTATTGCGTTAGATTATTCGAGCAGATCTTGCTTTAACCATCCAAGCATTTAATGTTGCAATATCTGTCTCATCGTTTGAACAGTTCACATTCGAATAATCAAGAGAATGTTTATATCAGAAAAGGTTATCAAAACGTAACTACGAAGATACTTCGCTGTTGTCGAGGGAGAAGGGACTCGTGCAGGCTTGGTCGCGTTTCGTAGGCGTTTATCGCGAACCTGGCCGAAAGAACAAAGCGTCCAGAGCCTTTTCTTCGAAACATTCAAAGCTGGAGGGGCGCTCGCCTTAATGGATCCCTTCGTGTCGATGAGAAGAAAATTCCATAATTATATTTAGCGTCGATCGATCGCCGGGCGCTTCTTTTTCGCCAGTTTCTTTTTTTCATCCGCCCCGGCGATGATACAATCGCCTGGAATCGTACAATGAGAAGGCGGTCGTTATTATTCCTTCGTTACCGCTTTGTTACACCATTCTTCGTCGTTCTGTATCGCCTTCGGTGTAAATTGCTGGAGTTTAACTCGAAAACCGTCGCGATCGATCGCGCCGACCGTAAATAATGCCCCGCGATCCGTTGATCGTAGTATTTTACGAATTAGGGAATTACGAGTCGATTAAAATTTCCAGATAAGATGCGGAAATTCAGTTCAGTTTGAAACTAGTCGTTTATCGAATCGTATCGCGCGAAGTGCGTTTCTCGCGAGAATAATGAAACAATTATTTTAAATAGAGCAGCATCGTTTCTCGTGTACACGGTTTCGTAATTGCACGGCACACGATGCGTGCAGGCGCCATTAATATTTACTTGAATTAAAACGCTGGCACACGCGAACGCTGCTACGGCAAACATTATTATCGCGGGCTGTACCTTTGCGCGTCGATAAAGATACTTGCTATTAGCACGTTCCGCATCGATCGTGCTCGAATTTATTGCTCTCGATGTTGGTAATCCCTGCACTGATTTCCGGATTCATTCGACGGGATAAATCGATCGACAAATGGCGCGAAACCAAGGTTAGGAAAAATTTTATCCGCTAGTTTAACTTGGGTAATCGTTTCTTTTGAACAAATTTATCTTGCGTGCTATAGAGCTTGAATTTCAAACTTTCTGTATTTCTGGAACCAAATGGAGTGTATTTCTAAAGTTTATTTAAATCGTTGATTGATAATATCGAGCGTAAATGATCTATTTCTTCATTGAAAATAACATGTCTGATTAATTATCGATACCTACTACTTAAAAAATTTAGATACTACTTCTTTGGTCCATTATTGAATTTCGAAAGAGTTTCCAAAGACAGTAAGGTGTGTTTATTGTTATTGAAAGTGATTTTCAGTTCAAAATTCTAATGTTTCTCTCGATAACGTTCTTAATAACATTTTTATAATACTTGTATAGTTCAGAGCTTGAATTTCAAACTTTCTCTATTTCTGGAACCAAGTGGAGTGTATTTCTAAAGTTTATTTAAATCGTTGATTGATAATATCGAGCGTAAATGATCTATTTCTTCATTGAAAATAACATGTCTGATTAATTATCGATACCTACTACTTAAAAAATTTAGATACTACTTCTTTGGTCCATTATTGAATTTCGAAAGAGTTTCCAAAGACAGTAAGGTGTGTCTATTGTTATTGAAAGTGATTTTCAGTTCAAAATTCTAATGTTCCTCTCGATAACGTTCTTAATAACATTTTTATAATACTTGTATAGTTCAGAGCTTGAATTTCAAACTTTCTCTATTTCTGGAAGCAAGTGGAGTGTATTTCTAAAGTTTATTTAAATCGTTGATTGATAATATCGAGCGTAAACGATCTATTTCTTCATTGCAAGTAACATGCCCGACTAATTATCGATACCTACTACTTAAAAAATTTAGATATTACGTCTTCGGTCCATTATTAAATCTTAAAAGAGTTTCCAAAGCCAATAAGATGTGTTTATTGTACTAGTTTAACTTGTATATGAATTTTGTTATGCCAATACAAAATACCAGTCCATTTTCATGATTATAATTATTTTACTTAGACTCTGTACTTAATTTTTCAGAAAATATTAGGCGAGTCGTACATTGGCTTCAAAACCAGAGTTTTAATGAAACGAAATACCTCTTAGAAAGAAAGTTAGCTTTCCTGCACCGCGCCTTAGGAATTTTCCATCACAGTTTCGAATTCCAGCTGCTAAACCTTCGTTTACTTCGGTTCCAATATCGTATTAACCGTTAAAGCATTTCCAGTCACGTGCATCGTCGCAACAAAGTCAATTCAGGTCTTTGCGTCATTGTACGTACGTGTTCTCTGTAATTAGAACATAATTGCGAAACGTTCGTGATAGAGATTGTACTGTTAAAAACGAAAAATTGTCAGACAAAGTTCGAAGATGTAATTTTACGATTCGAACGTATATCTGGAACGCACGTAATGTTTCGATGTTTATCGCTATTCGCATGTTGAATATATAGCCAATTTTTTTGAAAGCACCAGTATTATTTATGCATAATAAAAAGAAAAATGAGGCTTCTATGCTCCGATCATTAAATCTGAATGAAATTTTCGAGATCCCCACACGCACGACGCATCCGTAAAAATTTACGCCATAATAAAAAGGTCTACTGATCGAGCTTTTATTATTATTCGCGCCGCTGGCATCGAATTCCGCGCGTCAGCTGTCAAATAAACGCCGCGAACTGCAATTCCGTAGACTTATTCATATTCCCGCTGTTCTTCAACGAGGTCTGGCGCCACTGATCTCGTTGCGAAATTGAAATTCCGGTCGAGGAGCCGTCTCGTGCACTGCACGTGCTAACGACAAGGCCTATTCCATTCCGACTCTATCCTTCTATTTTCCATTCGTGGATCATCGTGCCTTGCGTCGACGTGTGGTAATCGTTAACGCCGGAAACTTGTTGATCGCGTATCGTTCGGATTTACGATTTTGGAATTTCTCCAACGAATCTTGCACGTGAATCCACAAATTCGAAATCCTCGAGCGTCGGAACTTCGAATCGCCAGCCCCGGAGTTCCGAGTTACGAAGTTTAAAGTTCGACGCGGGGAACTAATGAACTACAGTAGTAAAGGAGTAATTAAATTGTGATCGAGTATTGATTTCCAATCGAGAAATGTAGGACAGTAACCGGATTCCCGAGATACGACGCCCTTAGGGACGGTCTTTCAAATTTCTGGAATCGTCTTAATCTTACTTCCAAGATTCCCCGACGATCTCTTCTCGGAACACGAGTAGAATTCTCGAGATGTTTTCACGTTCGAGGATTCTTCCACGGAAATCTTTCGCCTCGTCGTCGGTGACGCGCGGAGTATTATGCTTGGAAATTTTTATTTATTCGCAGCGCAGACACGCTCTTCGAGGCCGTAAATTCCGTGACGTCGAACGCGCTCGTAATCGTGCATACGTTTGCATCGCGAGGAATGCGCTCACGTGCGCCTCGTATCGTCCCCTACCGCCACAAATACAGCCACACGTGTGCAGGCGACGGTGTATTTCTGTGGGTCGTGCGACACTTGACCTCTCGATGCTACTCCCTTTGCTATCGACGTCTTCTAATTCGTCCCAGGAGACTTTAATGCCTCGACGAAACCGTTACTTTCTGCTTTAACTCGACCGGAACTCGGTTTTGTACTTGAACAAACAACAATTTTAATTGGACGTAACGAAAAGAATATACAGGATGTTCAGTCAACCCTAGGAAAAATTTCAATGAGCGATTCTAGAGGCCAAAACAAGTCTGTAGAACGCCAATCTGCGAACAGCTGCAAGCGACAGCAATTTTCACCATAGAGGTATACGAGTATATTACATCCAATGTATTTTTTCCACCCATTTTTCTGGGGCTCCATTAATACGCGTTGTTTGCATTTTCAAACATTAAAATCCTCCAATCCGTTCAGGAGTTATTATCTTTTAAAAGTTTCAGTAGAATATAACATCCGGTCAGACATTATATTTTTGCTAAGGAATTTTTTTCTCGGAAATGCGTAGGATTTCGAGGGTATGTGTATCCACCAAAAATGCTTGTAATTGACCCCCCAAAACGAAAATAATTTTTCCAGAACGATTTGAAATTTTTTTTTTCACCGCAGAATTTAGGCACCTACTCGAATTTTTTTCTCGGAAATGCGTAGGATTTCGAGGATATGTGTATCCACCAAAAATGCTTGTAATTGACTCCCCTAAACGAAAATAATTTTTCCAGAACGATTAGAAATTTTTTTTTCACCGCAGAATTTAGGCACCTACTAGAATTTTTTTCTCGGAAATGCGTAGGATTTCGAGGATATGTGTATCCACCAAAAATGATTGTAATTGACCCCCTGAACTAAAAATAATTTTTCCAGAACGATTTGAAATTTTTTTTTTCACCGCAGAATTTAGGCACCTACTCGAATTTTTTTCTCGGAAATGCGTAGGATTTCGAGGATATGTGTATCCACCAAAAATGATTGTAATTGACCCCCCTAAACGAAAATAATTTTTCCAGAACGATTTGAAATTTTTTTTTTCACCGCGGAATTTAGGCACCTACTAGAATTTTTT
The DNA here is from genome assembly GCF_051014445.1 of Colletes latitarsis. Lineage (NCBI taxonomy): Eukaryota > Metazoa > Arthropoda > Insecta > Hymenoptera > Colletidae > Colletes > Colletes latitarsis. Next base: position 49,946,204 of record NC_135134.1, read on the forward strand.
TCTCGGAAATGCGTAGGATTTCGAGGATATGTGTATCCACCAAAAATGATTGCAATTGACCCCCTGAACTAAAAATAATTTTTTTAGAACGATTTGAAATTTTTTAATTTCGGGGAAAAATTTTCCGATCGTCATGGCAGTCAGATTAGTTCACGAAAGCCCTTAATGTGTAAAGTCTATAGTCATCAATATTATCTAAAAGAAAGCTATAAGAAAAAAATATTTTCTCGTGAAAATAGTACGTGTATCAATATTAAACGTTGATTTGTCAATAATAAACGGTATTTACATTAAATAAATTGTATAAGCATAGGAAAGTGTGGAAGAGCTTTCGCTAAAAATCGCAAAGGGATTCCTGCTTCCGATCGATCGATTTCCCGAGAGTCTTTATCCCATTTCAAAGTTTAAAGTCCACAAGCAGAAACTATTTCCTTCATCGCGCGATCGAGTGGAATTTACCCGGAAACCCATTTGCCAAACATCCGAGACGGCGTTCGGGTAGCGCAGGAAACGAAGTAGAAACATCATCCTCAAGGGCTGCGCTCGGCCGCAACGTTCCGCTGCACCGCAGACCGCATCAATTTGAATTCTGCAGCAGCCTAGCCCTATTCGCGCGCGCGCTCTGTAACGCGTTGGACAGCTATCCGGGGCCCCCAGGAAACTTGCCGCACCGGAGCGTAAACGTCCTGCTGCAGCTCCCGGAAGTTGCGCCGACCTGTGTGTATCGTCGGGGTTCGCCGGGACAAACGGGGCTGGCGATGAATAAAACAAGAATGGAGGAATTGGGGCAGGAAAATCGAAAGATGGATGATACGGGGAATAAGGAAACTTGGAATTAAGCCTGATCGGTGTTGTTACGGAGATAAGTCGAGTGATCGCAAGTTGGATAGAAGTTGGATCAAGATTGAAGAGGATTTTGGGTCTTCGTTGTTCAACAGTCGAGAAGATGTTACTCGAATCGAAGCATGAATGAAGGCATCGTCTTATTATACGATGAAGATGAAAAACTAGTTACAGGGTGATAATGGGAGACTAAATAGTGGTAAGAGGTTGGATCAAGTTTGAAGACTCGTTTTTGATATTCGATATATGGTGTATTTAGTCGGAACAAAGGGGATCCAATTTATCAGGAATTACAGTTTGAAGACTTGTCTTCGATATTCGACAGTCAAGGACATAATGTACTTAGTCGGTATAAAGAGGATCCAACTTATCAGGAATTACACAATGGTGAGAAGTTTTAAGGTGATGGATAGAGTTTGATGATTATGAACTGGAGATAGTCACTGTGATTAGAACAACAGTGACCCAATGGATCAGGAGTTACAGGAAAGTTATGAGAAAGTGGTTGCAATGATGAGAGGTTTGAAGGTGATTGACAGAGTTTGATGAAACTAGTAATTGTGGTCAGAAGTTTGATTAAGTTTGAAGATTCGTCTTTGACAGTTGATAGTCAAGAAGATTCATTAGGAGTTAGAAGAAAATGACAAGAAAATAGTTGCAATGATGAGAAGTTTGAAGGTGATTGACAGAGTTTGATGATTATGAAGAGAAACTAGTAACTGTGGTCAGAAGTTGGATCAAGTTTGAAGATTCATCAGCAGTTATACGATAATGGTGGGAAGTTTGATTGACAGAGTTTGATGATCGTGAGGAGAGATCAGTGACTATGATCAGAAGTTGGATCAAGTTTGAGCACTTGTTTTCAACACTGTCCACAGTCAATAACGAATAATTAGCCGTAGAAGATAGTAGACTAAGAAGTAAACACGATGAATTGATAAAACGTTGAAGAGAATAATTAATTGCAAATAACCAATAGTCGCAAAAGTATCGAGATAGCTAATGGAGAAACGACGGGGGAAGGAGATAATGCGTAAGTGGCAAGTAGAAAATGGTCGAAGAAGATGGAGTAGCGAAGGATGGGGAACGAAGGGAACTGCAGGGTGCCAGTTGTTTCGATGGCTAGCCATTTCGGCGCACCGGGGACACCGTAATGGACCGAGCCTAGCTCGAGTGGAAGATCTATATACGTTCAAGTACGTATTCGTCGAAGGATATCGATCGAGGCTGAAGGGAACTCGACCGAAATGGCGAAGCTGCGCCTCTTCGGCGCGGCGTTCTGCTATTCGACGATACAGAAATAATACGAGGATATCGGCGCCCGTCCCGCCAGAATTCAATATAACCGTCGGCGAAACATTCTTCCGACAGCGGTTAAGAGGAATTGATGCATCGGGGATCCTGTGTTCAGCGATACCACGGGCCTCTTGTTCGTTTTCGAATCGTCGGTTTTCTCCTCCCTCCTCCCCCCTCCGTTATGTGGCGATCGATGATACTTCGCACTTGGAAACTATTAAGAAATCTGTTCTCGACAGATTGCTTGAAAAATATGAAAAATACACCCTTATCGCGAAATTTTCTGGAATCGAATTAAAATTGAATAAAATTAATAAAATCGACGCGTTAATACCTGCATAGGAAGTGTCTCTTTCGCCAATGTTGGCGTTGGAAGGAATTAATTACGACACGAGTGTTTAATGCTAATATAAAAACTCTTCTGGGCGAAGGATGAATATTGAAAGTGCTCGAGAATCTTGAGACCGAGGCAAGTACGACGGGAACAGTGGAACAGGCAAAATATTAAGCGTCTACGATATTAATATTCATCGAGTAATCATCGACCAATGAGACACGAATTTTCCGGGGTGTAAAATAGCACGAGCATCGCGTTCGGATAATTAAATGAAGCAGTAGGAGCTTCAGCCGCCATTGCTGTCACTGTTCGAGGTTAACGTCTCCTTGCCTAAAATAATCCTTGTCACGTTTTCAAATGAACGGTCTCTTCCTGGTAGGAAGTAATTCCTCCGTAACATCTTCCAGGTCGTAATAGATCACGAATTAGACGGGGAAAGGAAACCCTTTAAAGAGAATAAAATTTCGCAAGAAGTCCCCGATGGGAAAACAAGGTTTGGTAACACCTGCGCCCAATATATTCAACGCGAGAGGTTCGCTTTATACCCAGTCATAACCGTATTATTTTGCCATATTTTTCGGTCCAAGAATTCGAACTTTTTTGCAACCGCGCTTACCGAATATTCGAATCTCACAGTGTAATAGTTTCTTTTCAACAAAATCACTCGTGCGTAGTTCAAAGCTTAAATTCGACATTTTCTCTGTTTCCAGAGGCAAGTGGAGCGTATTTTAAAAATTTATTTAAACCATTAGTTGACAATATCGAACGAAAACAATCTATTTCTCCATTGAAAGTGATATGTCTGACCAGTTGTCGATACCTGCTACTTAAAAATTTAGATACTACGTCCTCGGTCCATTACTGAATTTCGAAAGAGTTCCCAAAGACAGTAAGGTGTGTTTATTGCTATTGAAAGTGATTTTCAGTTCGAAATTCAAATTTTTATAATACTTGTATGGTTCTTCAGAGCTTGAATTTAAAATTTTCTTCCAAAATGAAATGGGAGGTACAATCGTGACTTTTTTAACTCTTTTATTGATAGTATCGAGCGCAAATTATCTGCCATTTCATTGCAATCGATATGTCCGACCAGTTATCGATACCTACTACTTAAAAATTTAACTGTTCGATTAAAATTTTCCCCATCTCTGCTGTGAAGCATCTACTCTCAGAATATTCTTATATTATAGCAATTCCTTTCGAGACTTAGCCCTGTAGGTGGTATCGAGGGTCCCCAAACGCTTCGTCCTTTCTTTCATCGTTGAAAGAACGACGCGGGGCGAGATATTCGGTGTTCGAATACGAAAAGAGCGTCGTGTCAAACCCTGGTACCAAAAGGTAAAGCTGACAGCGGCAAAGTGGGTTGACAGCATCGGTCGATCGGGATTATTTTACATCGATCCGTGGAGGCGCCTCGATCTGTCGCGCGAGAACGGTCCACGTGCCTGGAGAAAGGTGAAAACTTTGAACCACGGTTTCGAGAGGGTAAGATCGATACAGCAGCCTCGATAAATTCATTCGTCGTCGAGAGCAAATTTATTCTTGTAACCCGTCCCAATCGAATCGCCGTAATGTCTTTTTAATGCCTAGGCGCATTAGACGCTTCAGTTCTCGATCGCTTTGTCCATTTTCCCGACGCGATAACGTCCTTCCTCGCACCCTTCTTTCGCTGCTTCCACGCGAGTCGCACCTTCGTATCCGGGGAAATGCTCGCGGATATTGCTTCGGGGAAAAGTGACTGAGAGTCTCGATGGCTCGATGTGACCGCGGCTCCAGAGACTTTTACGACTGCGTGTGTGTTATCGAAATTGAATTCTAAGATTCCATGGGAAACTTCTTCCGAAGGAAATTCTGGTCTCCAATGGAGAATTTCAATTTCTAAAGCGTTGGGGGGGTAGGTACGAGCGAATACGTTTCCTTTAAACCGAACGAGAACGTATAATTGCAGAGTATCAGAATTATAGTGTGATCTTCTTATCGTAAACAATTCGTTCCTCTTTGGGGGAAGTTATAATAATTTATTAAGTGTTACAAGAACAATACCGAAGCGGAATAATATTCGTATACAAAGTTATCGCGAAACCCGAGTCGGGAACGTTCGTTCCTCTAATTAGCCTTCCGCTTTGTGGCTATCATTTACAGAGATTTATTCCTAACAAAATGTTTAATAGGGAACGATTCGAATGGGTGTTTACACCGTTAACAGCCTTCTGAACGAGTATCACGAGTGTTTCACCGAGGTCAGAGATCTCCGTGAACTACTTGGAAAGTCTGAATAAACGAGAACACTTCGGGGACTAATTTATTTTCGACGGATCGAGTAATTGTTGGACAAAGTTACTCGGTTAAGTTCACACAGCCGAAAGATTCTACGAAGAATATATTCAGAGGCTGTGAAAATAATTTCTTAACATCAGCTTCCTTTTTCCCGGTGTCGGAACTTGCGAGTAACTCCCGCCAACTTTGACACTTTATTCCATCTTCCCGTAAATATTCTGATAAATTTACTCGGGGCTGGAATGGTAACTAAATTACGCGAAAGTTATTAAAATATCTGCGGGAACGTCAGAGTCGATGTCTTGGCGAGTTTCTTAAAAGAATCTAAATTTGAAAATCTGGACTGCGTTTAAATTTCATATGAACCGCTTTAAAGGACGTAATGGGAGCATTGCTCGAACTCCAGATAAGTGAAACTCGATTAAAATTTACAAATAGAATTCTAAATCGAAACGTTTGGATCGGTTTGGTAAATTTTCTTCTATCTCGATGCAAAGCAATTGTATATTGATATGTAGATAGTGTCGCAAGGGTGGCGATTTGCGAGTAATCTGATCGATCTTAGACGCGTTGAATATTGCAGGGCTAAGTAGCTTGGCGATTAATTATAGACGGTTGGACTACTGTTTACGCGTTTCGTATGCACGACTCGTTCGCTTGAACGGATCCTTTCACAGAGGACGCGCGCAAAGCTTGTGCATTGCGCGATACCGTGCAGTGCGTAGGTTGCAGCTGAGCGATGCATCATGAACAATTACCCGGGGAAATCTACGTTGCAGTGACCCGTATAACAGACTGAAATTGACAAATGTCGGTCGATCGAAGACATCGTTATTTTCTGATCCGCACGAATTATCGAACGACGATAAAAAAACTAACGAATTCCATTGTGTTCTATAACGACTCGATCATTAATGGGGATATTGTTTATTAGCGAGGCCATTCGAACAGCTTTGAATTGGAAATATAGTTTGCGTTTCGCGAAAATAAAAGGGTCAGTTCGTTCCAGATACGTAGACTTCGTTTTTATTCGAGCTAAAATCAAAATTATTACTGCGATTGGACGAGTGTTTATATCACAAAATAACGCGGGGAATTTTATTGCAAAATAAGGGTGTTTATTATCTGAAACTCTTACGTACTGCGAAACTTGTGTGAAATGAATGGTACGCTGATTTTATTTAGAAAATGTACCAAGAGTTTAATTTAGGACTTTTTTTTATATTAAAATTGAGTATTCGAGAAAGAAGCATACAGTTGGGATTACTTTTATTCAATTCGAGTTAGAAGTAGCGACAGTATATTGAATCGAGATACAGATGAATGTCGACTCACACTCGTTTACGCTTCCACGATTTCGCAGAGTGAGTTTCTCTTTTCGAGATGAAAGGACGCTACTTACCACGTGTCAGAAGACACGTTACATATACAGGGTGTTCGGCCACTCCTTGGAAAAATTTTAATGGTTCTAGAGGCCAAAATAAGACGAAAATCAAGAATAACTATTTCTTGACTGAGGCTTCGTTAAATAGTTACTAACAATTAAATTAAAAAATTTCAAATCGTTCTGGAAAAATTATTTTCGGTTGCGGGGGTCAATTACAATCATTTTTGGTCATTACACATAGTCTCGAAATCCTGCGCACTTTCGAGAAAAAAATTCCTTACTGAAAATCTAATGTCTGATCATACATTGACATGTTTCCCTGAAATTTTTCGACGAAAAAAAAAAATTTCAAATCATACTGGAAAAATTATTTTCAGTTGCAGGGGTCAATTACAATAATTTTTGATCATTAGACATACCCTTGAAATCCTACCCACTTTCGAGAAAAAAATTCGAGATGTGAAATTTTTCGACAAAATTAAAAAATTTTAAATCGTTCAGGAAAAATTATTTTCGATTGTGGGGGTCAATTACAATAATTTTTGGTCATTAGACATACCCTTGAAATCCTACCCACTTTCGAGAAAAAAATTCGAGATGTGAAATTTTCAGTACTGGCGAAACTTTAAACGTTAATAACTTTTTAACGAAACCTCTATTAACAAATTGGTATTCTTGATTTTCGTCTTATTTTGGCCTCCAGAATCCCAAGGGTGGTCGAACACCCTGTATATTTAAAATAAATCAATACTCGTTACACTGTATGAAAAATAAAGATCAATGGATCGAGAGACATGTTTGTCGAACCTGTAATAAAGTTCGTATATCAGAGGCTGGAACGTAGTATAGAATTTTCATGTAAACCAGTAACGTCGTGTTCAGCCCACAAACAATTCATAGTAATGGAGAACGAGGGCGCATCGGGGCGTTGCATGCATTTCAAGCAGAGCATTATCCGTACTTTCTTTGCCGCCCGCTGTTTGGGGGAACGTTCGTTCGCATCAGTTTCCAGCGCGACGGAGAATTACAACGCGAGATTAAGGACGTACGTCAAGATTCCAACGCTCACTTCCATTTTCAACTAGGCAATCATCGCGATCCTCTGCACACTCCGTTGCGCTTTTACGCGGCCCCGCCGCGTCGCTTTACAGGCCACTGCTCGCTACCCGATGCTTTTCCGGTTTCCATCGATCATCCGCGACCGCCACACCCCGCCCAATTAAAAATTAAAATTATCACGCACGCGGCTTGCAGCGTAAAGCTCTGCGATATCGTCGTATTCGTTATTTGCAAACGAATCGCCTCGAACTGCTGTTCGTGGTCTTCGAAACGGGATCCTTTTTAATAAAATCAATGCAATTCTCTGAGTCGAAGAGAAATTATTTTACGAACGAGTGAACCGAACAAGCAATTTGCTTTGCCTTAATGAAGATCGTTCTATTTTAACCCTCATCGGTCCAATGTCGCCATATATTACTACTCTGAAAATATATCAATGAATTTTCACTGAAAAAAGTATATATCTTCTATTTTATACTTGGTACATAATTTTTCTTCGTATGAAAAACAGCTTGGACCCAGAGGTCGGGAAACTTAAAATACTTCTGGACCGTTAAGGGTTGAAATGTATACGAACGAGTAACTTATCAGACACGGATCCAATTAAAGATTGGTAATCAGTTCATTGGAGTTCGTTCCTTAAACGACACCCTAAAAGTTCGCCAACTTCCGGCGGAGCCTCTCCGGAATCACTGTTCTTCCATCGCCTCGAAATTAACGATTCTTTTCAGGGTGTTCTTCCATTAAGGCTCTCTGGACAGGGGTTTCTCGCAGCGTTCGAGGGAAGAACTTGAAGCGCAATTCGATACGTGTTCTGCAGGTCGCTGATAAGTGTTTCCCAGACATTCGATAGTGCGTAATGTCATCCTAATAACCTCACGACATTAACCAACGGAAAATCTTTGGAAATGTCTCGATACCTTTTGGCCAAAAACACCACGAAACAGTTGCAATTCTACGAAGTTTATCCCGTCGATATGTTTTCGTTGAAAGTCGAAAGATTGGACAAAGCGGTGGTTACTTTCGCCGACAAAAGACTGATCCCGCCGCGATAATAACCTAATGCCTCACAAAGGACAGGCTCTTCTTTAATCTGAACCGTTGCACGCGCAGAATCCCGCGCGAGGAACGTTCGAAGGAACACTTGACGGAACATTTTGAAAAGAAATACTCTCATTTTCTGCACAACGCGAGAAAGTTTCCGGAGCGCGCGATTGCAATCGGACTGTTCCTTTGAAAACGCTTCGAAAAGGACCGGGTTGCGAGGCGGGTCTCGCCACAAAGAAAAATTTCTCTCGGTCTTCGATCAACGTTCCCTCGAAACACGATCGCTCGACGTCGATTCCGGGCTTCTCGAAATTGTTCAAGTTCCGAGAAATCAGTTTCTTGGATTCTTTTAATTCTTGACGCTCCAAACTATTACACTTTGGCTTCGTTTAGACAGTAGAGAGCGTATTCCAAATTCTGGAAGCCCTCGTTGGGATAAATGGAAGATCCTAGAGGCCAAAATAAGACGAAAATCAAGAATACTAATTTCTTGGTGGAGGCTTCGTTAAAAAGTTCCGCTCGTACTGAATTTTTTTCTTGAAAATGGGTAGGATTTCAGGGTTAGGTCTATTCACCAAAAATCATTGTAATTGACCCCCGCAACCGAAAATAATTTTTCCAGAATGATTTGAAACTTTTCGAAATTTCAGGGTCAGACATTGTATTTTCAGTAAGGAATTTTTTTCCCGAAAGTGAGTAGGAATTCGAGGGTATGTGTATTCACCAAAAATGATTGTGATTGGCCTCCGGAGCCGAAAATAATTTTTCCAGAATGATTTGAAACTTTTCGAAATTTCAGGATCAGACATTGTATTTTCAGTAAGGAATTTTTTTCTCGAAAGTGAGTAGGAATTCGAGGGTATGTGTATTCACCAAAAATGATTGTGATTGGCCCCCGGAGCCGAAAATAATTTTTCCAGAATGATTTGAAATTTTTTAATTTAATTTTGTTAATAACTTTTTAACGAAGTCTCAATCAACGAATTGATATCCTTCATTTTCGTCTTATTTTGGTCTCTACAATCTCTCATTAAAATTTTTCCCAGGGGTGGCCCCGGTGCACGCAGAATTTGTTTAAGAATCCCCCTGAAAGTTGTCAGCGAAGACACAGAGCTCTGATGTGAAAAAAATAATAAAAGCGAGTGTTTCATATTTACGTGCGCGGAATATGGGACAGGATAGAGAGATATTTCAGTATATTCGAAAATAGGATGTTGGACGAGGGAAGAAATTGATGTGTCGAGTCGATAAAAATATTCGTGAATATTAGACCCTCCTACTTGCTCGCTATTGTCGGGTCGCGTTGAATTTTTAGGGAATCTGTACCGCGAAAACCGGGAGCCAGAGAGCCTTATTACGTATGTATCTAGTATATGCTCGCGAAACCATACCATACAGCTTCTTTTTGTTCGTTCTCATTCTCAAAGTCTTAATCAAATTTTCTTTACTCCCACGATAGAATCTTTTGTCAGTTTCAGTCCCCAAAAGACATTATTCGGTTATTTTTTACGAGATCAACACTTTGATTTTAGACAATTGTAAACTGCATGAATTATTTTTGAATTCTAAAATTCATGAATCCTATTCAAGTTGATTTCCTTCAAAGTTTCAGCTTGAGACTCGATTATATTTTATAAATAACTGTAGCAGAGGGCAGTGTTCGCGCCGCGATTGCCATTCGTTTAAAGCAGAATTAGTTCCCGCCTGGAGACGTGAATAATTCGACGAGAATCGAAATCACCCGAGGATCCCACGCCACTGTCGTTTTCTAAACACGTATCAAGAACACCTGCTCGAGAGTCTGCATTCATTCATGCTCGAGCGGGTCCGTAACAGCTTGGCGTTCGGAAATATATACGGTCCCATGACTTTAGCGAACTGGATCTGAATTTCATCCGTGGATTCGCCTTGGAAAGCGTCGCGTCGCCACATCCATTATCTGTTTCTTTGACTCGTGCGTCGCGGGAAAATGGGTCGACGAAATTTCCGCGCTCGATGCAGCCCGCCCAAAGTTCACTTTCGAAATGTTTCTTTTCCCCTATTTATTCGTTTACGAATAAACATTCACGTGTCCGTGTTCGACTTGGACGGAAGTTTCTGCGCGCAAAAAGTATTTCTGATGTGCACGGGGTTCAGAGGGGGAAACGAGGCCATCGATTTCGTGCATCGATGAGAAAACTCGCGGAAAAGAATTTCTCGAAGCTCCTTCTCGTGTGTTTCGCGCCTGTTCGAAACCGATTAAGGACAACAGGGAAACAAAGGAACTCCTGTTTACGCGCGGTCGTTTGTTGTTATTGTTGCAAGTGCCTTTGTTACGCAAATCAACGTATATACGTACCGCGAACAGAGAATAATTACGCGACGGCGTACGGGGGCGAAGTGCAGGCTGCTTTTAAACTTAAACGCGATGTTGTTGTTACGAGGCTGGGTGTAAAACAATGTCCATCAGGGCGAAAGAACCGAGGAAAGTTTAGACGCGGGGAATGATAAATGGTTCAAACTTAGTTACAGAAACGTAAAATTGCAAATTAGGAATAGATCACGCGTTTTATCGTAACATTGTGCAATTATAGCTAAGCAAAATGGAAGTTCAAGAAGTTCAGGAAGTTGCAAACTCGATCGAATGTACGGGAGATGAGAGTAAAATTGCAAATTAAGGAGGTATTGCTGGCCTAGACTGTCAATTTTACGGTCCTTTTTGTGATTTTTTTTTTTAATGATGGGTAGACTGTTTTGTACTCAGACTTTGTAGATATATTTATTCATCTTATAAGCATGTACAATATTTTTTTCATGGAAAAATATTAAAAATCGTGGGAATTATAACGTATTATTTAATGGCTCTTCTGGAAAAGGTGCTCCAATGGGCTTCCAGGATTCCAGATAATTTGAAACAGAGGGGGTTAAAGTATCTTCATAGAGAAGGTTGTAGTTATAGCAGAAACTAGGGAGAAGTCAAAATCCTGATGAATAAAGAAATGGCGACGCTTCAAGTTTCGAATTTCTATTTTTTAATCGTTCCCTTGTCTTTAACTTATTAAAAAAAAATAGTAAAACTCAATAGTTTCAGCAATAAAAGCGTGTCTACTGAATATTCTCTCCAAATTTGAAGTAAATCGGTCTGCTAGATCTTGAAATATCATACAAGCCAGTTTAAATGCGTTTTTTTAAACGAGGAGCTATAACTCTCGCAATTTTTAATATTTTTTCATGGAAAAAATACTGCACATACCTATAAGACGAATAAATATTTCTGCAAAATATCAGTACAAAACAACCTACCTGTCGTTAAAAAAAAAATCACAAAGAAAGGCCAAAGAAATGGCAGCCTAGACAGCAATACTCCTTTAAGAATAGATCACGCGTTTGCTCGTAACATTGTGCAATTATGGCTAAGCAAAATGAGCTTGCCTGATATTTCTCCAAACGTTCAATACGTTTGCTCGTCCACGCGGTCGAGAAAGTTGCAAACAGGATCGAATGTACGGGAGACGAGGGATATAAATCGGTAAGTCATCGACGATTCGTAACCCAGAAATCTCGTAGCCTCTATTGCGGCTAATGGCGGAATATCGATTTCCGTTGACGCGTCGGATAAAAAAGAAATTGGAAATATAGTCTTCCAACGATTCCCAGGTGTAAAATTCATCGTTGACCCGGTCGCGGACGGATCCGTCAAGCATCGCGGACACATCAATCAGCGTTATCGAACAGTCTCGCGTGATTCGTAGGCTACGCAGCTCCTCCGAGGTCGCTTTTATTAGCCTGTCCCGTAAATGATGCACGGTGACGACCTTCGATCGCCTACAGATGCACACGAGCATGCTGGAAATAAGTCGTCGAAGTTTGAGAAACTCCGCTCGCCTCGAAGGGCGGAAAACGGGTCACGCGATGTGTGCCTAACGAGAAACATATCCAATCCCTTCGGATTCCCATGGAAAAAGAAACAGGTGTTTAGCTAGCCGCGAGAAAACTCGATACTATTAGAGATACAAGTTTTTGAAATCGATGAAAACTTGGCTCGTATTTTCTAAGGGTACGCAACTGCAGTTTGTGATAAATTGAACGTTCCATGGACGGGGAAATACGTACAGAATTTTCTCGATGGGTTCGAGTCATGGGTGGTATCTTTAATTAGCTGTCCTAATTGAACAGATTCGACAGAAACGACTGTCGTTTGCTGGAAAGTTAATTTGCGTAGATATAGCTCGATATCGTTGTTCGAAGTCTCTAATAAGAAAGAGAAATTCGTGAATTTGTGTTTCGTGGAAATAATAACGCGGTGAGAGCGTTCGCGAAAGAAATCGGATCGTTAATTGCGCGCTCGCGCGCACGTTGGAGAAATGGCGTTCTGTAATTCCTCGTTAAAACAGATTGGATTTGTCGTGCCTTAACGGAGACGGATGCTTTCAAGAATATTAATAAATTCAAAGAGCATCGCCATTTATCGGAGATTTGCCCCGATAATAAAGTGCATTTCGCCAGCGAAATTATTCTGCAGCGAGAGATAATTGCATCTAACGTCGTTTCAGCGTCGTTTTTTGTCGTCCTCGTTCCCCGGGCGCTTCGCGTCGAACGTAAGACAAAAAGAATCGTAAATTCCGTTACGAAACGGACGCAACAGGACGCAAAGTAACGCCGGCGAAAATTGTGTTCTGCGTCGACAAACGAAATTTCGCTCTTTCGTCGCGTAAATCGTAAATCGGTGTCTCTTTGTCACCAAGGTACCCGCGCGCGCGTCTACGTCGCTTTTAAGCGTCAAACTCAACATTCAGCGAAACGTCACCAGCATACCTTTGCATCTGACCCTCTCAATCATTCTGTTGTGCGTGAAAGTCGCTGTACCAACACGCCTCGTTGTCGCGTGACGCGTACATATGCACCTGTGCCGCAGCATTTCGAATTCCATTTGGTTGTGCTACAAGTTGTCCTACTTCGGGCGTTACACGTTTCGCGAATCAGCCGATAAACATTGTTCGTTCGAACGGCGTTTCGAATTAACCGGCAACGCGAAGATTTCTAAAATACACCGGCGTTTGTCACATTTCCCTGAAATACCTGGCATTTACCGTTTTATTCGCTTCGAGCGACATGGGATTAATTTCAGCTCGAGTTTTCTTCCCTCTGGAAGGAGCACCACAGTGCTTGCCATAAATATTTCCGCGATCTTATGAAATTCCTGTTATACAGAGGAAGCATCTTTCGTCGTTGCCTTCGACCAATTAGAATGCGGAGGAAACCATCGAAGAAACTTCTTTCGACGTCTTATTCCAACCTGTTTTCTTTGAAGTATTCGATATCAAATATCAGCGATTGTTAAAAAGTCCCTAATGTGCTTTTGTACAAGTATTACAACTATCGTAACGAACTAAGTAATTGCGATGGAAAACAAGAAAACCTAGTATCTTTTTTTATAAATAGAGTGTAGTCGAATGCAGGAGTTCCATTATTTTATTTCGCTTCTGTATGTTTAGAAGAATAAGTATATTAAACTAGATATGGTCGCTAATAACCAAACCTGGTTGGAACACAGTCCGACTAACGATTGATGTAATCACGTTGTAATTATACGATAATTAGACAGTATTGCACAGTAATTACAGCGTTTAATGATTTACGATTTCGATTACGCGGTTATTATACGATTATAGCATGCTAATCGTAATTGTAAATTATTAATCATATTGCACTTTGCCGGATTCTACTAATGTAACGTGTCACGTTACATTTCGTTTCATGAAACAGAAATATTAATCATCGACGCATCGACCAATTTTCCGTATTGAGAACAAATAGATAGTTATACTACTGAAAGGAATATCTTATTTTAAATGAATTTACAGTAACTGTAAATATTAAACACTATTAACTAGAATTTGTCTTACAGATGTATCTCGTTTGACCCTATTTCAACCAAATTTAGCCCCCTAATTCTCCGTACCACTGCTATGTGGAAGCAAACGGTAGACTTGGTACTACAATTTAGAATGAACATTCGTTCATGCAGATTTACATCGCCACCCTAATTAGCTTAGTCCACATATCGTCCACTGTTTTGCTCTGTTCTGAAGCCCGTATGGTAATCTTCTTTTGTTCCTGAATCGTTTAACTAAACCACCGACCACTTGTCGTTTCTCATGCCACATTCCCATGCTTCGTACTCGGAATTTCATGAATTAGGCATCGTGAAACTTCTTGCGACTAAATTCTGAATTTCTAGTTTTACCACTAATACATTCGCCTTCTTTAAAAAACGTATAAATAGATGACCGCAAGAAATTTTCTAAAACGGCACAATATTAACACTAAACCGACATTTAATATTCCAGGGGTTAATTCCGGAGGAGACAATGATTTACGAAAAAATATTGGTTAATAATTACACGGACATCCTGTATACAAATTTAAATTCATCTTCAATTATAAACCAGAGACAAGTATAATCGATAGGCATTGTTGAAACTTCTTCGTGGTGCATAGCGTCGAAGTAAACTTTAAATTAAACATAGAAGAAAGCAAAAATTATAATAGTTGGTATAGTCATCGGATAGGGGATGAAATGCCCTTTAAAACATGTGCTTTGATAATTTATAATTAATAGAAATTGCTGAAACTTCGTTGGGTATATAATGTAAAATTAGATATCAAAATAAACATGGAAAAAGGTAAAAATTATAATAGTTGGTATAGTCATTGGATAGGGGATGAAATGCCCTTTAAAACGAGTGCTTTGATAATTTATAATTAATAGAAATTGCTGAAACTTCGTTGAATATATAATGTAAAATTAGATGTCAAAATAAACATGGAAGAAAGCAAAAATTATAATAGTTGGTATAGTCATCGGATAGGGGATGAAATGCCCTTTAAAATGAGCGTTCGTGAGAGTCGATAGCTCTATTAGTTCCGGAGATATGACGATTTTAATTTCAAGTCGATGCGGTGGCTAGTTTCGGAGATATAAGGCTTCGAAGATTTGTGCACGCGCGCGGTGAATGAACTTTTACTACGGCCTTGTCAAGGTCGTTGACCGCGCGCGCACATTGAAAGTAGGTCAGTCGGCCAGATGGTCACGAGCCACGTGCGAGAAAGAGAGGTCCCGCGCGACGCGTCAGACGAAGACAGAGATAGTCGAATTAAGAAAAATTACACCTTTACATAAATTACGATATCTCGAAAACGGAAAGTCGGATCGTCAAAAACCAAAAACCATTTTAAAGGGGAAGGTTCACCGCTTCTAACAATGCCTCAATAATTAATAAAACACTAGTAGTTTCGGAACTGCACGCGTCTGAAGTTTTAGTATTTTCAATACGCGTTAATAGCCTTTTCTAACACGTCGCGAGAGATCTCAATGGAAATTGAGAAATTACCCTTTCACTTAAATTGCCATATCTTGAAAACGGAAAGTCGGATCGCCAAAAACCAAAAACCATTTTAAAGGGGAGGCTTTGCCGCTTCTGACAATGCCTCAATAATTAATAAAATACTAGTAGTTTCGGAATTGCACGCGTCTGAAGTTTTATTACTTTTAATACGCGTTGTAATACTGTTCTAAGACTATTTTAAATATAAAAATCTATAATTTAACAACACTAGCTACACTAAGCAATAGTATAATAGTCCAAGTAATATTAAAACGAAGAATAGATGCTTAAATTTCAGTCCTCTTCGAAATAACTTCGAAGGACCAAAGGAACGCACAAGTTGAAAAGTTTAAAGAGTTTTAACGTCACGGTCGGATGCTAAATGATTCCAATTTTTGCCTCCGAGATAATCGCGGAAGATTGCAGGTGGAAATCGGACGCAGGAGCATCAATATGCAGCGTCTTCCACGATTATGCTGCAAGGGATATGCAGGTGTGCAATGCGGAGAGGCTGCGCACAACTTCGATACGCGAAAGCTGAATACTTGACGCGTATCGAGATTACAAAATCCAGCTAAAATATGCCACACACGAAACTAAAAGATGTCGGAAAATTTTATAATAGAAAATCCATTTCAAATTAATATTTTCTATCGAGGAGGAAGTCATCGTTGTTCTACTCGATCCCTTCTCTGACGATCACGCAGAGGAACGCATAATTGCACGGTTGTCGTTAACAACGGCAAAATGGACGCTTATTTTCCGCGGCAGATCCGTTTGCTCGTTCGTCATTAATTACACTTCGAAGCTGAGTAATTTACTAGCAGCTATTCGAGTCCCTTTTGTTTGCTCGATCGGGATTCCAGGCGGACGGATTTTAAGATCGATAACCGGGGCTGTGTCTCGACAAATACGCGCCTTACTCGCCCGCTGATCGGCCTAGTTAGGGTTAATTAATAACTCTAGTCGAGGACCTGTCGTACAACACGCACACGCGACTCGCCATTCACAAACTTCCGTCCTGTACAAGTAGCCACGTGGTCGACACCGTTCGGTTCGTCGTCCTCGTTGATCATGGTTGTCCTTGCGTCCCATATGCGACAATACGTTCCGCGGCGTTGACGTAACGAGGACTGTATTTGAATATACAACCGGTGATCATGTTTATGGTAAACAGGCTCTAATCCTGTCCCATCTTCCGAGATTTCGCGTCCAAATGCATACGTATATGCTACCGTACTTGCACCTTGGGGCAAAAAGCTTGCACATATTTTCATACTTGGCACTAAAAAACGATGAAAATATTTCAATATCCGTATCTTTATTTCGAAGACACTCCACGAATGACTGCTGCCTTTTCTCGTGTTTATTCTTTAAAAAAAGATTGTGCAAACAAAACGTGATATATAGAAACATATTAAAGTTAAAAATTATAAAGAAAACACGATGGGTTATTGCAATCTTCGCTATAAAATTCCGAAAATTACTGTAGCTCGCATTTTTCTTAGTATAGGAATCGAGATTCTCGTGGATCGTTTCGAGAAGCATAATTTTGTAATAAAATACCTAAACCCAGAAGTCGAGGACCGAACAAGGACAATTAAGCCCATTGAAACGTATGGAGATTCGTTTTTTGACAAACAAAGCCACCTGGATGGAACGCAACCCTAATAAAGTTAGGCGCGACCGCGCCCACTCGATCCTTCGAAACGTAATTTTCCAAGAATTCACGCAAGTACGCAACAATTCTACAGAGCATTTGCTATTTTTCTTTCAAAATATTGCATCTTCGTCAGACAGCAGAAAGTGAATTTGATACGACAGTGATCTAATTATTGGTAACTGATAAACAGCGAGTGGTAATCGTGGAGTTGCGTTTGAAACGTACGCTGTCGAGATTAATATTTCTCTATCGTGAATCATCGAGAGATCATGGTAAATTAATACGACCGGGGGAATATATATTATTAGCAAATTATTGACAGTAAGCGTTATCGAGTTTCAACCAATCGGCTCGTCATAATGGCGATTTCGATTAATCGGTACAAAACCTCACCAGAGGGAATTAAACATTGATTGCTAGCCAGAATTTCGCGCTTAGAATATTCCAATCTAGGATACTCCCACTTTCCATGAATAAATATTTGGCATCGTTCGTCGCTGTCAGATTGCTATAAATCAAGCAGACACAGTATGTTTATAATTATTCTCAGCGCTAACAATTTTGCTAATATCGAACATACCGTATTAAAAATTAATATTGAAACACTTTTTTCATATTATATACGATTCTTGTACATTTTTGTATATTCTGCTTTCGAGAGCTCTAAAAGCTTTTTAAGCTCGCGTTCGCTATCTCCACCAGCCACACACTCATCCTCATACATATTCAAAATTATATATATATTCAAAATTTCCACTCGCTTAATCCGTAATGCCCCGCGTACCTAAAACACGTATCCTCCGAAACGTTAATAGGCCACGGGCCTACGAAAAAATCTTTCCCGCCCACGCGTTTGAATTTTATCCTGCTTAACGACGCCGTTTACTCGCGTTAACACCGACGAATCTCGTGTTTATTTCGCCTCTCGCTGCCCCGGAAGCGCGTACACCACGAGAACGACCTCGTTATGCTAATGAACGAAGCCACTCGGCCAGGCCGCGTTACCTTCGACTTCCGGCCACTCGATTAACCGATAAGATCCGCTCCCACACAATGGACTGTCGCGTGAACGCCGCCAGAATTCGTCCATTCAAAACGCCGGCGCAGAAATTCGTCGCGAAATTATTTCGCAGAAACAATAATTGTGGCAACTCCTAAAACGCGAATCAGAAAACGACGTTAAAGTTGCTTCGTTCGGAGTTAACCAGTCGCTGCTTTCTCTGAATAACGAAGTAAACACTTAAATTGGTATCAGTGATTCTGTTACACGACTTAGTCGAAGGAATTGAGTAGATTTTCGAACAATGACGGACATCTCCAACGACCTGCGAAAGTTACGAGCAATATGCTTGAATTCCAAGGATCCCAGGACAAAACATGGGATCTTCTATGCAAAACACGAGATCGTCAAGCGACGAGCGTACAATATGTCTTACTTAATGATCGCTGACAAATACGACCGTATCGTAAACCAACAAAGATGCAAACAAGAAGAGAGCATTAAACTACGCTCGAATATAAACGACGAATTATACTTGCAAGGTTTCCCTCGAAATGGTAAGATTAAAGAAATTAATAAAGGTAACACAATTATCGTGCCTGAGCCTTGACTACTATAAAATGTGTGTCAAGAATCACCGATGAATTCCAGTTTGAGAAAATCTAATCACCGATCAGACGATCCTCTACTTAACCCTTCGATGCCCTTTTCGGGACTATCGTTGCGATCGATGGGGCTGAAAGCGGGCGAAAAGCACCGTTTCAAACAAGCAAAACTTCCCCGGGTGGTTTCGACGCGAAAAGGAGAGAATTGAAATGGTTTCGCCCAGGGTCCAGGAATTTCGAAACCCGTGAACCACGGGCGTATCGTCCTCGCGGATCGCTGGCTGCGCGGAAACTTTGTCGTCCTCGCGACCGGCAAAACTGGTATTCCGTAATTTTACGGACTTGCCAGGATTTATACTTGACGAGGGCCGAGGGTTTTAAGTGCAGCTGGATTAACAAGGTCCCACCCAGTGAATTACAGATAGCAATTCGTAGCCAACGGCGGGGATCGTCTCTCCCAGCGTTTCCCAACGCGAACGATAACGGTCCCTCGGGGGCGCTGAGATCTTTTACGGGTACAGGGGACGCGACTGTGAACTTTAAGGGGACATTCGGGCGCGTTGACGCTGTAGCGTAAACGATATTTCGAACGCTCGCGCGAAACAGCTTGATTCGATTATTGGTACTCCTCAATTTGTTTATTTATTACAGGGGGTGAGATCCCCATTAGTAAGAGAAAATATAGATAAACGATATACGGTACATAGTATAGAATGTTGACGAAATGTTTATAAACGCGTGTAGCCAGAAAAGGGGAATTTTATTTTATTTACTCGCGCAATTTCGCTGCAATTAATTTTTTAAGAAGAAGCGAATGCCGTGTGACTTCGTTTCCCTTCATTTTGAGGCGAATCGTTGGAAAAATCGTCGGGGTGGGGAAAAATGGGGTCGAAAAACGTGTACCGACACACGAGGGCTGTTCGAACGTTAAAAAGAGAGCTTCCTTTTCACGGAGAATGTTCGTGAAAGGACGGTCGGGGGGTTCGTGGAAGGTTGGGAAACGCTGGTCTTTGCTCTCCGTTTGACGCTCGTTTCCGCAGCAGGGGCTGCTGCATCTGCAGACACGTAGAGACAGTGGCGCAGAGTTGCAACTGCATCGCGGCCACCACGAACGATGTATTTACCTTGCCAGGGCCGCCCGTCTAATCCCATTCCCCGGGCAGACGCAACGTAAGTTCTGGATAACGCGAGCCCCGATGCTTCTAATTGCGACTACAATTTCGGGGTTCGTTAAGGGAGAGAGTGCCGACTGAAAACCGTTTTAAGTATGTCTGCGTTTGCGTTTTGCGCGATGGCAAACAGAAGTCGCGGCGATGTCGGGCTTTTACCACTGATTGCTTCGCGGCTGTGCTTCTCGCGTTTCCAAGGTGTCTCCGGTTCTTGTTTCTTGGGAGTCTGACCAGTATCGGTGTAAAACAGAATTTTCCTTGCATTTTATTCATGGTTAAATGTATAAAAATGCGAGCGTACAATATTATAACGAGACTGGTGAATTGGCAAATATATGTATAAATCTTGAAAACGAATTTCCTATAAATTGTTTAGATTAATTTGTTTGATTCGTTGGATAATATTCTCACTTGACTCGACAAGAAAAATTTTACATCTACGGACGAACGGTATTATTCATTTGGTACTCTTTTGGAACTGCTTTTCCTGCCCTTTTCTCGTCAGTAATCCAATCATTTTCAATTGGGTATTTTCGAACCAATTCCAGGGAATCGATCCGATAAATATTCTCCACGCGCCCGAATTTTCGAACTTCCTTTCTAAATATTTCGTGATAGACGTCGCGTTGATCGTCAGTTGCATCGTACCTGAAGCAGAATTCGCGAGACTCAAAAATACCTTCACTCTGAACGATCGCGGGTGAATTTTCGGATCACAAATAGAATAGAATTCATCGTATAAAGTACTATAATTTTAATCACAGTCTGAATGAAATTTCCACAAATTTTGCCACATTTAGACTGCGATTTAATCTGTCGGTCGAGACACTAAAATATCAAAAGACAATGAGGTACCGATACTTCAAATTGTCTCGAAGCCTCCAACAATTTAATTCATATTTAATACGATTCTAAAGGGTATTCGTTAATTGAAATACATCGATGGAAAGATACGACACCGTAGTTACGCGTTTGAACATAATTCATGCGCCCCAGGTATGACTGATTACTCTGTTTCGATGACTCGATCGGTACGTTTCGACCCCTCCATTCCATTACGTGTCGCGATACGGACACTGTTGTCGTTTCAACTGGTTCTGCTCGTGGAATATGGACCGTAATCGGTCAGAGGTAGCGATTGAGTTAGGGGTAGCGAGACACTGGATTGATGATGCATCCAGCAGGGGAGTAGACTAATTTTACCGTTCCTGATTGAGGACAGACCAGTGCCATTTCCTGCTGGTAAAGGAGGCCACGATAGATTCCATTTCCTTTCGAATGGAACGAAGTGGTGATTGACCTATCGGTCAGAATTCTACCCCTGGCTTCGCGTCGCCCCCATAATTATTTCCATCCACCGCGTGGCTCGTAAATATTATTTACCATCGGTCGTACAAATTGGTCCGAGTATTGTCGCATGAAAAGGTAATTTGTTATAGCGATATTCCAATCTACCCTCATTTTATGAAATTAAAAATATAAGTAGTAACCAAATTATTCTCCCTTAAATCGACTCAAATTTAATAATATATGTCGTAACCAAGATATTTACAGTGCATCCACATTCCACGCATTACTATTTTCTCTTCACTGCAATATACATTGCAGAACCGCATCCCTGTGCTTTGGAATATTCCAGATTACATTACCTTCGGCATTCCAAACTAGCAACGCGAAACCTAAACGATGAAACCCAAAATTTCACGTACTCTCGCGAAATTGATACGAAACCATAGAATCGATGTACAAACGAGTAAATTAAATGATCAAATAGTACTCCAAAACTTTGACGATTACTCCCCCAGGAATTTGTTCGATTTACAGTTTTCTTATTCTCCAGATCGAGGAGATTTAATAATTGTACGAACCTCGTTGCTTAACAGATAATTCGACTTATTTACAGTGTTACTTTTGGATACTTCGATGTTCCAAACAATCTGCATTTTCTCTACGAGAAATCAAGTCTCAAGATTCAAGAGAAATGCCCACAAGCTTTTCGATATTTCGAATTATCAAGGATGGCTAAAAACCATTCTAATAACCTAGTAGGATAGTCCACTTCTTTGCTACGTTGCAGGAAATCCGACTGATATTATCGTTACGCTCGAATCTCGAATCGAGAACGGGGGTTTTCGGTTACAAGGAAGCCTGATTGATCGCGCTCTGTTCGATTTAATTTCAACCGGGCCTGCCTGTTGATATAACCGATGATGCCATTTCTCTTTCAACGACGACCTCCGCGAGAGATCGACGAACAAAGAGGAAAGTGGATAACTCGATGCTTCGACTAATGACAACGCGAAGCTTGATCGACATTCTCGTAGTATCGTTTCCTCTGCTCGCGAATTCGATTTTCCGTCGCTGAATAAAACAACGACGTTATTGGCTCGATTCGTAAGTCAGATTTCTCTGTTGTGTTCTGCAAACTTGCACAAAAAACACCCAATTTCAAGCACCTCGACCCTGTTGGCATTCTGTAGCTTTTTGAGAATTAAAATTCTCCATAAATTCGAGTAGGTACTGAAATTTTTCGACGAAATTAAAATATTTCAAATCGTTCTGAAAAAAATATTGTTAGCTGCGAGGGCCAATTACAATCATTTCTGGTGAATAGACATACTCCTGAAATCCTACCCACTTTCCAGAAAAAAATTCGAGAAGGTGTGAAATTTTTCGACGAAATTAAAATATTTCAAATCGTTCTGAAAAAAATATTGTTAGCTGTGAGGGCCAATTACAATCATTTCTGGTGGATAGACATACCCTCGAAATCCTAACCATTTTCGAGAAAAAAATTCCTTACCGAAAATGTCTGATCATGCATTGAGATGTTTCCCTGAAATTTCTCGAGGAAAAAAAAATTTTCAATTCGTTTTAAAAAAATTATATTTAGTTGTAGGGGTTAATTACAATAATTTTTGGTGAATAGACCTACCCCCGAAATCCTAGCCAGTTTCTAGAAAAAAATTCAGTACGGTCGGAATTTTAAACGTTAATGACTTTTTAACGAAGCCTCCATCAAGAAATTAGTATTCTTGATTTTCGTCTTATTTTGGCCTCTAGAATCTCCCATCAAAATTTTCCCCAAGGGTGACCGAACACCCTGTATATCTACGAATAAAGTAATCTCTATTTGTCGTGGAATTTATTAAATAAAACTTAATTTGAATTAAGTACGAGGTCATAACGCTGTTTAATTCCAGTACACGCCCCGTCCACTCGATATACAATATCCCGAAGCAGCGTTATACAAGAACAATTTCACTTTTATCGCGCGACGATGCATTCTGCTCCGCCTCATCGTGGGGGTCTCGAATACGCCGAGTCGCGAGCGGAATTTTGCATAGAAATTGCACGCGACGCACGACGACCGTGCCCAAACGATTCTTCGCGGGAGTGGAAAATAAAAAAAGAAGAAAAAATGAAAAAGAAAAGATCTCGAAGCAACCTTGACACAAAGAGGTCGAAAGAGCCGGGGCTGTCCCGACGAAGAGCCGTTTTACGATCGCTGTTTCGTCTTCGTTTCGCGGCATCGATCCGTAAGAAATTACTTTAGAATGATACCTTTACTTAGGGATAATCGTTAACCAACCGAGATTGCTCGAGTCGGAACAGCGTTCTTCCACCGTCAGCTTGGCGATCGATTGCGCCAGCCCGTCTATTATTATACCCCGATCGTTCCTTGATTTATGCACCGCGTTATCCTACTTCTCGCGATCTTTACGCGCTCGAACAATGTCGGTTTCGTGCGTGGGCGTCGACAACTCGAGCCAAACACACTTTTACACCGATCGTTCGCCTCCCGTGCCGAGAGAATCACGTAATCTCGTGCGAACTATAGTCGAGCGGTAGTATCGATTACGATTGAATATAGAAACGTCTCCACGGGTTGTTTGACTCGTTGCATACACCAAATATACAATTTTAAATTCTACGTATGGAGAATGTCTAATTTTATTTTTTTTTAGCAAACAAGTACGTTTCGTCGATGGAAGGACCGAAAAATGTCGACCGTCCGATTTATCTCGAAAACGAGCGGCCAATTGCCCTCGAAATCCCGTTAAATAACTTGTCGAGACTAAATTTCGCTCGTTCCCACATCTGGTACTGTCTTCTCGCGCATAAACGGAGTGTAGAAAATTGCGAGCCACGACAAATTGCTGGAACGATATGTCCCTTTCCCTCCGCTGGCTCGCGACGGAAAGTGAAACGTGGAAGTGGCAGCGGTTTCCGGTGCCAAAATAGAAGAATACCGGTCTGGACTGTTCCCAGCCGTCCGTAAATGATTATTTAGATGAAACCTCGCGCGATGTTACGTACCCAATTCAATGGCTCGCCAGGGAATTATCGTAGTATAATAATAATAATTCTTCGCCGTCAAATTATTGAAAAATAATTTCCTTGCACAGTAAATATGAGTTCGAAGCAATTGGTAAAATGCGAAAGTTTAATAAAGATCGCGGTCATTCGTCGTTCACTGTTCCCCGTTAATTCGAAGCTAAAGAAATAATTGAGAGGAACGTTTTCCGTGCAGTCACGTACAGCCATTTGTCATTGCGTTTTCGCGATCCACGACGAAACGGAACAGGAACTGTTTCGTTAATAATGGGAATTTATTCTTCTCTAGATTAAAGACTAAATTTAAGAATCGATACGTGAGAATAGAAAGTCACAAAGACTGGAATATTAGGTTCGATTTAATACCGTGGAATAGAGAATTGAAAGATTCGTTTTGCCCGTGCTCCACTATCCGCGAAAAAGGAATTCTTAAAATGCGGACCGGATCCTAGTTTGGCCAGTCTCCCCGAGGAATTTATATTCAAATTGCATCCCGCGGAGGAACAACGTCATTATGCTGCGAATTTTATTGATAGCGTTCCTGCGGAGAACTCTTTTCGGGCAGAGTACTGCAACGCGAATTGTGTTTGCGTTAAATTACGGGAGCCAATAATGATTCTCGCTGAAGGGGTTGGAGCTCGTCGGTGAAAAGAAATCGAATTTTCTATTCTGGGAAAGAAATTGAGAAAGCACTTTCATCGCTACGAAACGTGTGGAAGTTTTAGAAAAATGTATTCAAAGTGGACTATCTCCGAGTGTGAACACTTAACACTATAACTCTGTGTGACTTTGATAAATTTCACAAATATAAATAAGTATACCAAAAGGATCAGTTTTTATAAATACATTTACGGATATATTTGCGTTTTATAAACCAGCATTATTATAAATATGCGTACGAGGGAAGTCTGAATACGAGCGAAGGTAAAATTTAACCAGCATTTTCGTAAAAGAGGAGCAGCTAAAAATGCTGTCATAAAACCGAGGCTCAACTGCAGCGTGGCCTGTGGCGGACGGGTTTCCGAGCGAACGATGATGGGGAACCTATTAAACCGTTCTTTCTAACCATCGTAATCAGTCTTAGAAGTAGCAGGATTCCCCCTCCCGTGACTCCGATCCCCCACGAAAAAAGTCCTTGATTCTTTTCCCGTAGGGGGATGTCGACCCCTCCCACTCGCTCTTCTCGCCCCTGGACGTGTCACCCATCGATCCATTGATCCAACCCCCCATTTGCATCCTTGCGGCCCTATTATCGCGTCGTAGGTGACTTCAAATCCGGAATCCGGAAATAAGCAGGCAAAAGGACGCCGGAAACCCCGTGAAATAAAGGCGGACGAAGGGGAAAAGGTTCGCGATACGGGCGTAGAATACGAAACGGAGGATCGATGGAAACGTATTTCCGTATTAATGCAAATCAATTCGGCTCCCGATCTGTAATCGAATGATTATACTTTGCCAGCGACCGTGCTATGAATATGCAAACGACGCAGGTTTCCTTCGAACTCGTTCGACGCGCGACTCGGTCTCCGGCGGTACACTTGGACGGGTCAAGAAACGAAAAACAATTCTCTAACGAACCGAGGAATATTTTTAAAACGACGGTACTATTCGATTCTGCATTTATTTAGCGTCTTTATTATTGAAACTTCAAACACAGAAATCTTATCAATACAGTAAAGCTGTTTTAAAATCGTGTCGCTTGAACAAATCCAAGATCATCGAAACGACTTTCTCCCTTAATTTCACGTGCAATTATATTTTAATTTCATTGAAATCCATAACGTCAAATGGTGAGAGTGAAATGGCCCAGGTGACTTTGTAAGAAATTCAAGTAATTCGTGTAAACAAATTCGAAATTAACAGAACGATGACTTAAACCTCCCCCAATTTCACGTGGATTACACCATATTTTAATTTCATTAAAATTCTTAATATCAAATGGAAGGAGTGATCGATTTTACGTGAAGTGGCCCAGGTGACTTTGTAAGAAATTCAAGTAATTCGTGTAAACAAATTCGAAACTAACAGAACGATGACTTAAACCTCCCCCAATTTCACGTGGATTACACCATATTTTAATTTCATTAAAATTCTTAATATCAAATGGAAGGAGTGATCGATTTTACCAGGAAATGGCCCAGGTGACTTTGTAAGAAATTCAAGTAATTCGTGTAAACAAATTCGAAACTAACAGAACGATGACTTAAACCTCCCCCAATTTCACGTGGATTACACCATATTTTAATTTCATTAAAATTCTTAATATCAAATGGAAGGAGTGATCGATTTTACGTGAAATGACCCAGGGGACTTTGTAAGAAATTCAAGTAATTCGTTTAAACAAATTCGAAACTAACAGAACGATAACTTAAACCTCCCCCAATTTCACATGGACTATACCATATTTTAATTTCATTAAAATTCTTAATATCAAATGGAAGGAGTGATCGATTTTATCAGGAAATGGCCCAGGTGACTTTACGAGTAACAAGTGGTCCTCCATTGTAAACAGACATTACGATTTCTCTACGATTAATCATATCTCGATCAGTTTTAAAAGGATCTTTCTTGGTGCTCGGCCGCTATGCAGAGCGAATTCCGATTATTTTTCCGTGATTACATCCGCGATTTGATTTATGTGAGTAACGGTGCGCTCGAGAAGAATCGAAGAGCAAACGGAAAACGCCGGTGAAACTGGGACAAGTGCCCTGTACTGTTTTTGTACTTAAACTTGTTCGTTCCCATTTATCTCGACGAGAGCGGAGTTCAGCGGTGGACGACACGGGTACCCGGAACCTGAAGCACCATCCCCGTTCGATGGCTGACTCGTTTCCGTGCTTCGCTCGGATTGAAGGGTCAAATAAATGACAATCGGAAAGGAGGCTCGCTCCAATTGCCACTTTGTTTCGATTACGTATCGAGATCGTTCGAATACGTTTCGTTAGGGAGGTAAACAGTAATTGGCCCCAGTCGAACGAACCTTAGAATTGATTCTATCAGAATATTTTACCTCTTCGAAGATATCGACCGGAACGAAAGAGTTTAAAGACGAATGACCTCTATAAACGTAATACCTTTTCACCTGATACTGCTATAAATAAGTACGATTCAAACTCCCCTTTGAAACCTGACAAAATTATTTTGCAAACTCTCATCAGACAACCATAAAATCCATATAGAATTAACAGTAATTAATTAATCGACTCCTTTTCAAAACAGTCAACCTTATCGACTTGTGTACAGCTTTTGCTCGTTATTCAAAAACTTAATAGAAATTCACGTTCAGAGAAACATCAAACGGGCATTACTCCGAACAGTAATTACTCGGATGTTGCACGAAATGTTTTTACGAAGAGAAAAGGTTCCGCGGTATTATAATCTCTGAGAGGTTTACAAAATATAACCAAAGCGTGGATAGCGTGCGCTCTGTTATTGCCATTTGGCCTGATTTTTATCACGTATCTTTCATATTAATTTACGCCTGTCATTCCTCGTTACGTTCATGCCTATCGTTTCAGTATTTTCAGTTATTCACGAAGCTTCGAACAATATATTTATAAACCAAATAGAATGTCTCGTAAATCTTGCCCGAAGCAACCGTTGAAATACGTGTTACGGAAGTTTATAATCCCATACGTACGAACCTAACTTGTACACGTTTTCGTGATTTATGTTACCGCGAACTATTATCGAAACGTCCAGAAATATCCGTCTACCAAACACGTTTGCCGGAAAGGTAACAAGAAGACGAGCCCCGCGATCGATCAACGGGGATGGTCTGCAATCTTAATTCAGCCGCGGCCATCTTACATCCGGCGTTTCCATAAAAATTTCATCGCTTCCGCGATTTCGATGAAGTAAAACGCGTTCGAAGATCGTCGGGGGAACGGACGAAAAATTCATCGTCGAACACGGATGGTTGATAAATGAACGAATCGGTCGGGGGGCCGCTGTCCGACTTTCGAAAACAAAAAGAATATCGACAGATCGGTGTTCCGTGGAGCGTTGCTTATCTCGACGAGCGATAGTTCCGCCACGGAGGAATCGACCCGACAGACGCGAGGGTTAAGTCGACACGGCCGATGGGATGAATGAAAATTTGTAGCCCGGTTCGCTGAACGGGAGCGTTCCACCCTTTAACCACCCCTTCCAGCTTTTAACCACGAAACGGAGAGAAACGTTGCTCGGGACGTTCGACGAAACCGACGGGGGGAAAAAGAGCTCAGTTGTAAGCTGGTCGCGATGGGTGCATGAAAAATGGTGGATAATGCGAGAAATTAATTCTGAATAGAGTATTATATTATAAAGAAAGTACACAATGCGACTGGAACCGAACCACATGCATGAGACGTCGTTAAAAAGTTATAGAAATATATCCGGCCACACAGTATATTTTTGATAAAGAATTTTTTTCTCGAAAATGCGTAGGATTTCGGGGATATATGTATTGACTAAAAATAATTGTAATTGACCCCCCTAAATGAAAATAATTTTTCCAGAACGATTTGAAATTTTCAATTTTTGTTGAAAAATTTGCCCACCTTCCTGAATTTTTTTCTCGAAACTGCGAAGGATTTCGGGGGTGTGTCTATTCACCAAAAATGATTGTAATTAACCCCTACAACTAAATATAATTTTTTTAAAACGAATTGAGAACTTTTTTTTCCCTCGAAAAATTTCAGGGAAACATCTCAATGGATGATCAGACATTTTCGGTAAGGAATTTTTTTCTCGAAAATGGTTAGGATTTCGAGGGTATGTGTATTCACCAAAAATGATTGTAATTGACCCCTGCATTCGAAAATAATTTTTCCAGAATGATTTGAAACTTTTCAATTTCGCCAAAAAATATCAGCACCTAATCGAATTTTTTTCTCGAAAATGCGTAGGATTTCGAGGGTATGCGTAATGACCAAAAATGATTGTAATTGACCCACGCAACCGAAAATAATTTTTCCGTGAATGATTTGAAATTTAATTTAATCTTTTAATAACTTTTTAATGAAGCCTCCATCAACAAATTGATATTCTTGGGGTGGTCAAACACCCTGTATACAGAGCTCACAGAAAAAAGTTGATTCAGTTTAGAAACATTTCGAAAATGCGAATTGGAATCAACTAATAGGTTCAAAGGTCAAAGTACGAAAGCGCGGAAATAAAAATGTGAAATTTAAAATTGCAAGCGCTTGTTTCGAGGGCTGCAGAACGAGTGAAAAAGCTGCATTGCCGTAAAGTGAGAAGTTGATTGCAGAGGTATCGCGAACGAGGCCCTTTGTCGAGAGAATGTTCTCGAGAAAATGGTATTAAACAGACGGGTCAACACGTCGGTGGAGGAGCGAGAAAATAAAACAGATTGGCGGTGGGTGAACGCGAAACTAAAGAGAATCTTTATTCTGATAGGCGTGGACAGTGAGCAAGAGGGAGGAGGATGGGCAGAGGGATGAGAAAAAGATAAAGCACGAGGCTCGTGGAAAAAGGGAAACTGCTGAAGGCAGAGCGAATACCTTACGAAAGGGAAGCAGAAGTATTTACGAGTGACAGAGAGGGGGCGAAAGGTAGCGAGAAAGAGAGGGAAGCTCACAGTTTCGGAGGGCTACCGAATATTGATCCCCGTCGAGAGTTAGAACTGGACCTCAAATCCTG
Source organism: Colletes latitarsis (assembly GCF_051014445.1). Lineage (NCBI taxonomy): Eukaryota > Metazoa > Arthropoda > Insecta > Hymenoptera > Colletidae > Colletes > Colletes latitarsis. The sequence goes on from NC_135134.1 coordinate 49,976,235, forward strand.
CTGAAGGATCGCGTTTGATGTACTTTTCGGCAACTGCCTTTTTCGCCGGCTGCAAGGCTGATATTATTACCCGCGCGTATTCCGCCCGGAATTATGCGAATCTACGAACTCGCCGTAAAAAGTTTCGCACGAATATCAAATTCGAAAGTAGAAATTACGAAACGTCCGGCGGAACAACCGGGAACCCGAAGTGAACCTTTCGAGCGAGCAAACTTCGTTGAAAAATATCTTTGCTTTTACTATGCACGGACAAATTGAAATATCGCAACTTGCATTGAATTTCTGGGAGAATTTCAACAAGGAACAGTCAACTCTTCCTCGATCAGCCTAAATTCTACGAACGAGAACGCTCGATCGAGGTGTAATTAATAATCGCGAACGATTAACAACGGATGGCGGGATCAAAATTCGTCGTGCAGGACAAATAGCCGGAGCAATACGTCAACGAGAGATAGCGTTTCATTATCGGTCAATGGTAATACAAATGGAGACGTTGGGGATTTGGAAGGGCGGCGAGATGAATGGATGCATCTCGTTTACAGGGATAAAATCGCGCTGGGTCGTTTATCGCGAAAAATAAACAACGAAGGTTTGCTTACCGAAATAACAAAAACACTAATAAATGTGTTCCCTCTGTACGCTTTAATTGGGAACACGTGTACCGTGAAACATGTTTACCCGGTGATCGTGGCGCTTTTTTCGCTTTTGTTCCCGGCAAATCGTCCGTCATAATTATCATCTTTGTCGCGATGGATACACGCACCCGACGCTGGCGCAAAAACCCAACGGCCGTGTGTCGTAATTAACCTAATTACGAGCCGCGTGTACGCGTATTGTTCCGCGATATCGAATAAAAGGGGTGCATGGCCCGAGGCGAGACGTGCGTCTTCCAAGCTTTTCTTCTTGAACAGTAAGCAAGCATACTTGTGTCGCAAGTGTCAAGTGACTACTCGTGCAAGTGTTTCCCGGTTGAAGAGTATCTTTTAAGTGTTCTTACGCGCGATGTTTATCCGAGACGATTTCGAAGTTCCTTACTTCATTTCCTTTTTATTTAAAACAACAAGTCTTCGCGCGAGTCCTTCCGAAAAGTAAAACTAGGTTTACGGGCCAGGAAACTTTCAAACAATATCTAACATCGCCCCTCTGCCTGGAGCTATCTAAGGAATTTTACGACGTAACCGTGGTAGCGAAAGAATATGTACAGCTTTTAGCTTGAAATTGTCCGCGTCCCTCCGCGGCGACGGTTACACGAACGTAAAGGAAATATTTCCACAGCCACTCCGGGGAGATTCCTAGCTATTCGGTATATTCTTTCGTTTCCGTAGACCGTGGAACCACTAGATGTTCCGTCCAAGAACGGAGATCTATTTAACTGCGAATCTCAGGACACTTTTACGCTGGAAGCTACGAGGCTGCTATTTTGGCTACCACGGTGGCCCAGAAAATATTGCATCGTTCACTTTGCTTTCTGTCGTTTTTAAAAGATCCAAACAATACGTACGGTCATCGTTGAATCTTTAATTAAGACTATAATTCTGGATCTTGATTTTTTTCATACGTACTGTTCATGCTATTTGCTTAGCACCAAGTAAATTTGTCTTCCTAAAGAAAGTCTTCGTTGTTGTTACCGTTTCTCTGCGCAGTGTGCCTTCGCGATACTCTGGTTACGTAACGCGCCAGGCAAATATTCTTCTGGGGTCGCGTGGAAACGCTTGCCAGAAGGAAATACTTCCCGGAAATGTTGTTCAGTAAAATTCAGTTTATTAAATCAGAGGGTAAATAGTTGAGCAACGGCCACGACCGACCGTCGAGTGTTCGTCTTTGCGGTGCCGTGGCCCCGAAACCGTGGCTGCTTTCAATATTACTTTCATCGAGTTTACCAAAGATCCCCCATTCACGGGGGAGGAAGGTTGATGCGGCTACGGGACGCGACTCGCGGCAGGCCACGCAGCAAATTCGAGCCGCGGGACTTTGAAACGCGTTCCCCCGGAAGTTGTGCAGAACGATGCACTCGAAATGCTTTTCTGCGCGCAAGCGAATTCAAAGGAAGGCTGACGCGATGCGTGCCTTCCGGCCGGGAACGTAAACCAGGGAAAATTCGCGAGTGCGGTTCCGTGTCGATGACAGGCTTAAAACGATCCTTCGGGAGTCCTCCGGGGGGTTCGATATGAAACTTAAACGGGAAAGATGGTCCGCTACGAACTCTGGAGTTCTATATTTCAGAGCCGTAGATCTCCTACTCTTTGGGACCTTCGGGAATTTTTAAAACGTTATTCAGAGGAAACTTGTTTAAAATCATTTAAGGCTAAACGTATAAACAGGGAATATATAACGAAGATGAAAGGAAAGAATCTCCAGTTTCCAATTGGCTCAGAACAGTCTAAAATCGCGTATTAAAAATACTAAAACTTCAGACGCGTGCAGTTCCGAAGCTACTAGCGTTTTATCAATTATTGAGCCACTGTTGGCAGCGGTAAAGCTTCCTCTTTAAAATGGTTTTTGGTTTTTGGCGATCGGAGTTTCCGTTTTCGAGATATCGCAATTTAAGTGAAAGGGTAATTTCTCAATTTCTACTGTGATCTCTCGCGGCGTCTTACGACAGTCTAGACAAACGTATTAAAAATACTAAAACTTTAGACGCGTGCAGTTCCGAAACTACTAGTGTTTTATTAATTATTGAGGCATTGTTAGAAGCGGTGAACCTTGCCCTTTAAAATGGTTTTTGGTTTTTGGCGATCCGACTTCCCGTTTCCGAGATATCGTAATTTATGTAAATGGTAATTTTTCTCAATTCGACTATCGCTGTCTTCGTCTGACGCGTCGCGCGGACCTCTCTTTCTCGTACGTGACTCGTGACCGTCTGGCCGACTGACCTACTTTCAATGTGCGCGCGCGGTCAACGACCTTGACAAGGCCGTAGTAAACAAACGAGCCTTATATCTCCGAAACTGACCACCGCAACGACGCGAAACTAAAATCGTCATATCTCCGGAACTAATAGAGCTATCGACTCTCACGAACGCTCATTTTAAAGGGCATTTCATCCCCTATCTAATGATCATGACACCTGCTATAATTTTTGCTTTCTTCCATGTTTATTTTGCAATATACTTTCACGCAATCGACTTGAAACAAAAATCGCTATATCTCCGGAACTAATTAAGCTATCAACTCTCACGAACGCTCATTTTAAAGGGCATTTCATCCCCTATTTAATGATCATGCCACCTGCTACAATTTTTGCTATCTTCTATGTTTATTTTGACATTTAATTTTACATTATATACCCAACGAAGTTTCAGCAATTTCTATTAATTATAAATTATCAAAGCACTCGTTTTAAAGGGCATTTCATCCTCTATCCGATGACTATACCAACTATTATAATTTTTACCTTTTTCCATGTTTATTTTGACATTTAATTTTACATTATATACTCAACGAAGTTTCAGCAATTTCTATTAATTATAAATTATCAAAGCACTCGTTTTAATGGGCATTTCATCCCCTATCCGATGACTATACCAACTATTATAATTTTTACCTTTTTCCATGTTTATTTTGACATTTAATTTTACGCTATGTACTCAATGAAGTTTCAGCAATTTCTATTAATTATAAATTATCAAAGCACTCGTTTTAAAGGGCATTTCATCCCCTATTCGATGACTATACCAACTATTATAATTTTTGATTTCTTCCATGTTTATTTTGACATCTAATTTTACGCTATGTACTCAATGAAGTTTCAGCAATTTCTATTAATTATAAATTATTAAAGCACTCGTTTTAAAGGGCATTTCATCCTCTATCCGATGACTATACCAACTATTATAATTTTTACCTTTTTCCATGTTTATTTTGACATTTAATTTTACATTATATACTCAACGAAGTTTCAGCAATTTCTATTAATTATAAATTATCAAAGCACTCGTTTTAAAGGGCATTTCATCCCCTATCCGATGACTATACCAACTATTATAATTTTTACCTTTTTCCATGTTTATTTTGACATTTAATTTTACGCTATGTACTCAATGAAGTTTCAGCAATTTCTATTAATTATAAATTATCAAAGCACTCGTTTTAAAGGGCATTTCATCCCCTATCCGATGACTATACCAACTATTATAATTTTTACCTTTTTCCATGTTTATTTTGACATTTAATTTTACATTATATACCCAACGAAGTTTCAGCAATTTCTATTAATTATAAATTATCAAAGCACATGTTTTAAAGGGCATTTCATCCCCTATCCGATGACTATACCAACTATTATAATTTTTGCTATCTTCTATGTTTATTTTGACATTTAATTTTACGCTATGTACCCAACGAAGTTTCAGCAATTTCTATTAATTATAAATTATTAAAGCACTCGTTTTAAAGGGCATTCCATCCTCTATCCGATGAATATATACCAACTATTATAATTTTTACCTTTTTCCATGTTTATTTTGACATCTAATTTTACGCTATGTACTCAACGAAGTTTCAGCAATTTCTATTAATTATAAATTATTAAAGCACTCGTTTTAAAGGGCATTTCATCGGATAGACGATGAATATACCAACTATTATAATTTATATTGTCTTCTATGTTTATTTTGTTATTTAGTTTGACGCATTATATGCTCTTATTTGCTCTTTATATTTATGTGCTCTTATTTCTGGTAGTTGAAACTGATTGCAAATGGGTTGGATAAATTTCGATCGACTCGATCCGTCGTTAATTCCTTAAATCTCGATTGCTCTTGATTTGGTGAATTAACCGAATCCTCATCGAGATTCGATTAACGAGCCAAGTTTCGACTACTCGTTCGACTACTACGTTTAGTTTGAAACTCGACTCCGGTGCTCGACTCCGGTACCGTGGATTTACGTCAGATTCGCTCTAAATCGGCTCAGCGAACGGTTGATCACACGCGGATCCATTCTACTTGTCTTATCGTGCAACGTCCTGTTCTACTTGTTTGGTTAGAGATGATCCTACTCTACTGTCTGCTCAATAACGATCTAATTCTACCTGTCCGACCAGGCACAGATATATTTCACTCGCTGCATCGAGATCCGCCCTATTCTGTTTGTTCGAACAGATATTAACAGATTGTCTCTGGCTCGATGAACCAATTTCTAACCATCTTGGATACAGTTTGTGTCTCTTCAAAATAACAGAAAAGCATACACTGTACAAAATCCACAGTTCGAAAATAAAATAAACCATACTCTGCTAATCTGACGAACTATTTAAAGATAACAAGCGATTCTAGAGCGAGGGAAGAATATTGTTAAAGAGATCAAAATTTCTGGAACGCAAATTTATTCAATAAAACCATCTGTTCGAGGAAGATTACGTTTGTAGCAGAGTCCTGGAAACCTTTGAGTCTACGGGGGGATTTCCGAGATAATGGAATTTTACGAATTCAGATTATGGTTCTAATTAAAGTACCCTGTTCGCTGTATCGCGATGTGCTTAAAAATCCACAATGTTATCTCGAGGCCGATTAAACGTGAAATTTACCGCAAAAAAGTTACCGAATGCCGCTGCATCATGAACGGGGAAAATTCCATTCGGTTCGCGACGTTCTCTAAATAGTCGAAATATCCAATTAACACGGACGCGACAACGACCAGTTCGTTTCGTGCTTCGCAACGACTACTATTCTCTGACGACTGTGCCGATGCACGCGTACAGTATTCCATCTCAGAGTGATTATGTCATTCCGATTGTCAGGAAAGACGCGAACGCGTGTCGCAGTGCTTGCAAAGGAGCTGTCTTGCTGGGTTTGAGCGCGTGGGCTTTGTAGATCTCAGCGTGTGACGAGCAAACCCGGTGAACCGCGTCCATCGAGTCGATATAGGCGAGCCTCGTCCTAAACAGCCATAGATGAATCGTCTCTCTCTCTCAAAGATCTCTACAGTTCAATCGTTACGGCAAATCTGGAGCATTAGCTGGACAGGAAATCGAAATTTCCATTTGTAAAATCTAAGGACTGTACGTCTCTTGCGAACGATTCCAACCGGTGACATGAAAAATATTTCTTACTACGTATTATTTACCTTTTTTTGGTGTTCGTTAAAAAGGTATACGTAACATCGTAAAATAATAAAAGAAGAAATATTGAGTTGGTTATTAAATAAACGAAACTCCAACACGAGTAACGTTGCCCCATTGTCAACGATGCTGTTTACATTTCTGGAAACTGTTCCGTCGTATTCGCGCACGTCCGTCGAAGCATTCTTCGCAATTACGACGAAAAGCACGTCCGTCCAATTTCCATTTTTTTCTCGCGCGAATAGAGCGTAACGACGACGAGACCGAACAAAGTCCCAAACCGCCGGCGTAAAGAAACTCCAAGGAAAATAACTTGCTCGGTGGAGAATCCAAGTCCAACTTCCGCCATTAATAACCTTTCGTTCAAAGGGGGACGGTCGGGGAAAAATACTAAAAAAGGAAGCATGGACCAGAGAGGAAGTTCGTGTCCATAAACGGACGCATCTGAATAGAGAATGGAGTGTACTATGCAAAGTTCACCGATACCATCTAAATGGAAACAGGTGACGCCCTCGATTCACGCAGATATTATCACAGAACATATTCAGAAATAATTTTTCCAGAATGATTTAAAATTTTTTAATTTCGCCGAAACATTCTTGCACCTACTCGAATTTTTTTCACGAAAGTGCATAGTATTTCGGGGGTATGTAAAATGACCAAAAATAATTGTAATTAGGCCCTCGAGCTAAACATAATTTTTTTAGAACGATTTGAATTTTTTTCTTTTCGCTGAGAAAAGGCACCTACCTGTCGATTTTTCTTAAAAATTCGTTTTTGAATTTTAGTAATTTTGTTAGACGCCCTAGAGAAAAGTTGTATAATACTTTTTTATAGGTACTTATGAGCTCTACTTCAGGAAGAAGTTTCATTGAAATATATTCGCAATTGTAGGAGTTATGGCTGTTTGAAAATTGGACCATTTTTATTGGGTTTTTCTCATTTTGCGGAGTCTAGAACCAACTTTTCGAATATTTTTAGAATCCCTACATATTCTCCATCAAAATACGCGTTGTTTGCCTTGTTAAACAACAAAATCGTCCAATCCGTTCAGGAGTTATGATGTTCTAAACATACGCATGAAATTTCAGGGAAACACATCAATGTATGGTCAGACATCATATTTTCGGTAAGGAATTTTTTTCTCGAAAGTGCGTAAGATTTCGGGGATATGTCTATTCACCAAAAATGATCGTAATTGACCCCTCTAGCTAAAAATAATTTTTTTAGAACGATTTGGAATTTTTTTTTTTACCAAAAAAATTTAGGTACCTACCCTGTCGATTTTTCTTAAAAATTTTTAGTAAATTTGTTTGACACTATACGAAAATGTTGTCTATCGTCGATTATGCTCGAGAATAAATTGGAGATGAACCTTGCGTTTTGACCCGGCTGTTGGTCATCTCTCTTAAACGGGGTTAAAAATAGAGGGTGAAACCGATCGAATGACAAGCCCTGCGCGATGGGAAAAGAAAGAGAAATGACGAACGAATCGGGACCCTGGCGGAACGAAACCGACGGTCAATAAAAGCCGCAGATTGGAAACGAGTTCGTCCGTATAACCAACAATTTCGCGTCGTATTTCTACCGAGTAATAGGATCGATCCGGCAATTAATGCCCTCTTTCGAGTCTTCGCGAACGTCCTCCACCGCGAGGAGATCCTCCGAACCATTGGAAATTCGTCTTGGGCTCGGCGGCAGGGTTATTTAGACGTTCCTGTTATTTACGTCGCCGGGAGGATGACCGATAATGAGGGCTGGTCTCGACGTCTGACGAGATATGCACGAAAAGGGAGAAGAAACTCGAGGGGAAATTCGTTCGAAACTTTCAGAAATTGCAAAAAAGATCCTTTCGTACTGACCAGCCAGACATGGGCGATTTCACCTAATCAAAACCTTTGGTACAAAAAGAAGCGATATGCAAGAGAAAAGAAAATAAATTACACGGTTTGCAAATTCAATTACATCGAGTTCATTCTTGAAACCCGAAGCTTGCTAATAAGTTTCTCATAGTTACAAAGCATATTAACGAATAACATGACGCGGAATGCGTTGCTTATAATTAACCTAAATGCCGCGGCTAGGATTAATTAAAATTCGCGTATGTGCCCGGCAATTATGCGAATTTCGTCGGTTCGTCGCGTGAGCCGTGCCCCATTGTACGCTGGGTTTTATTAATTTCAATTTCACCGGAATGCGTGCGCTAATGAATCTAAAGTTCCTTCGTTATATACGTTAGATTATTTTAACTCTGCCGCCATCGAAACCACGGTGAAAATTCCGCGTCGAAGTTAGGTCTTTTCGCGGAACGTAAGCGTCCAACGATGTACTGGAACGTTGGCCATTACTATCGCAGCGTGCAAAGAAAACGTGCGTGGATCCAGATAGAATTTTTACGGAGATTACGGAGTTCGAATAAAATTTTATTCTCCGCTACTCGTTGTTTCTGATATTTCAGTCTTTTAATTTACTTTAAACAAGTCTCGAAGAAATACTCCAGATTCGAAAAAATGCATTTCTATACGCAATCAATTTTTAAAAGGCAGGATGTTCGTTTCGAAACAGAAGAAATTGTGCGCGAAACAGTACTTGGAACTCGTATCGTGGAACTTTTTATTCTAAAAACTGAAAACTTGAAAACAAGCTAGGAAATCTTTCCTCAGATTCGCTTGTTATTTCAGATTCTGTACGATACGAGCTCGCTAAACTCGATATCCGTTTTAACGGGCTGCCTCGAAATTACGAGGAATCCGTGGTACTGTCAAACGGTTAACATGCTATTTTTATGATACATTACTTGCCAGCGACACGAATGCCGGTCACGTCAATTCCCTGTCACGAACGCATCACGCTCGAGCATCCGTCAAAACTTTGATTAATCTCGTGGCTGTGCTGCTTTGCCGCGGTGCAAGTCGCATAATTCGGTGGAAGAGGGAGATCGTTTCGTCCCTTGGAGCGTTTCAAACAGATTCCGAAAGTTTGGGAAATGGAACACTTCGTAACAATGGTTCTAACGCCGAGGAGGTTCGGAAAAATTTCAAGGGAACCTAATAATCGTCGGAATACGAGCGCAGGTGGAATTCACCGATGCACCGGGATTCTTTGCGATTTCTGTCGAAGCGTTCCCTGCAACATAGTTATTCGAAACAGATGCCAACTCTCTTTACCAGACATTCTTCCCATTACTTCCGGCTATCACCGACGCTCGGAAAACTTCGCGAAAAGTCCGCGCAAATACCGGGAGAAATACGTGGCGTTGTTTCCTTATCGCAACTCCAGAAACTTCCCAGCGCCTGGAAAATTCGACGGAAACGCGGCAGTTTCCAAAGACGCCCCGAACGGTCCGCCCCCTTCGGACGAACTCGAAACTTTCTTTCGAGCGCAAACGCGCGGCAAAGTCGCCGGTTTTCACCCAAATCGACCGGTAGGGGAGGAAACACGGCCGTACGTTTCGGTAACCTAATTGTCCAGGCCGAGCCATAAAGGCCAGGCGAAATAAATTTCCCGAACGATCGATTTCCAGCGTCGATAAGAGAGCCTTTCTCGGTGGCAACTGCGAATTCTCGAGCTTGTTTTTCGACGCCACGTTCCATATATCCGGGGCGACCTTAATGCGCTAAAATCGAATTTTACTTTATCTGATCACCGGTAAAAAGGATGGTTGATCGCCCTGTTCCCAGGAAAAACTGAAATCTGAACCTTGGGGTTCGAAAAGGTTCAAAATATTCTTAATATAAATGGAACAAATCCTCTTGGAGGCATTAATAAGCGCAGGGGGGTAGAAGTGGATTATTTTCTTTGAGAAATATGGGGCACTTGTTTCGTTTAAAACACGATAAAGTGAAATTTACGACATTGAATTTAAATTCTATAAGATGCAATGGTACTTAATACAATGTACGTTAACGTCCATAATTAGTGAGGAAGAAGAATGGTATTTCTATTAGACGCTGGTGAAACGGAGCCAAAATTTCAGACCATATAATACTGATACATACAGGGTGTTCGGCCAGTCCTGGGAAAAATTTTAATACAGGATTCTAGAGGCCCAAATAAGACGAAAATCAAGAGTATCAATTTGTTGATGGAGGCTTCGTTAAAAAGTTAGCAATTAAATTCAAAAATTTCAAATCGTTCTGGAAAAATTATTTTTAGCTAGAGGGGTCAATTAGGATCATTTTTGGTGAATAGACATACCCCCGAAATCTTACGCGTTTTCGAGAAAAAAATTCCTTACCGAAAATGTAATGTCTGACCATACCATCGATATGTTTCACTGAAATTTCATGCGAATCTTTAAAACGTCATAACTTGTGAACGGATTGGACGATTTTACTGTTTAAAAAAGCAAACTACGCGTATTTTGATGGAGAATGTACACAAATCGCAAAAATATTCGAAAAGTTGGTCCTTGACCCCGCAAAATGAGAAAAACCCCATAAAAATGGTCCAATTTTCAAACAGCCATAACTCCTACAATTGTGAATATATTTCAATGAAACTTTTCTCTAAAGTAGAGCTCATGGGTACCTACAAAAAAGTATTATACAACTTTTCTGTAGGGCGTCAAACAAAATTACTAAAAATGAAAAATCAACAAGGGTAGGTAGGTATCTTTTCTCAGCGAAAAGAAAAAAATTCAAATCGTTCTAAAAAAATTATTTTTAGCTCGGGGGGCTAATTATAATCATTTTTGGTCATTATACATACCCCCGAAATCCTACCCACTTTCAAGAAAAAAATTCGGTACGGTCGGAACTTTAAACGTCAATAACTGTTTAACGAAACCTTCATCAACAAATTGGTATTCTTGATTTTCGTCTTATTTTGGCCTCTAGAATCCCCCATTAAAATTGTTCCCAGGGTTGGTCGAACACCCTGTATAACTTCACATGCAAATAAAATATCGTTCTACGTCTCCTTTCGAGTAGTACCAGATTCAGCTCGATTCGAAGCAACGTAGAAAGATACGAGGATAGAAACAACACTGGACTTGATATTACCACGCACTGAAGATGAAGTACCCCAGAGATAACACGCCATTAGTTTCCTTCGGTAACTTCTTTATTCCAGACGTCCACGTTCAAAGCCAACGATAACGCACGTGTCCCTCCCGTTCCACGAAGAAAGAAAGATGATATCCGGGTGGAACCGCGTTGCAACTGTCCGGCTCGAGCCCTTTTAAATTGGACCACCGGTCTCGTAGTTCTCCATTATCCTTCCAACGTTCTTTCCTCCTCCGCTGTCGGACGTTACATTCGCGAACGAAGACCCCGGGTGGCATTACGCGACCGCCATAAAGAGGCTCGCGCGTTCGTCAACGAAAGCAGAAGTTATCTTCGATCGCGCGAGTATCGTTCGCCGCCCGTGAGAAACATAATTCCGGTCGACGTCGTCGTGTGTGCTTCCGGGATTTGTCGAGGCCGTACGTGGAGCTTACAACCGGAATCCAATTTCATCTCCCTCGGGGGTTCGCCGCGTCTCTTGGACAATAAACGCCGGAGGAAGCCACCTAGACTCCTGTTATTACGACGCGACGTCGCGTTCGCGCTGCGACGACGATAAGCGTTTTATCACAACGGAAACGACGAACATCAGCCAACGGTAAAAATTAATACCGTCCAAGCGGGATCTCGTCCTCGCGCACGAAACTCTGGAGCTTTATGGGGTCTCTGATTCAAACGCGAACGTTGTCGAGCGTGGGTGGACGAGCCTGAACACATTAGGATCGACGTAAAATCGACACGATTTCGAAGCCGTACACAGAGTTTACAAAGAATATACACGAGTACTATCTATTCATTGATCTATTCGATACGCTTCTTAACAGATGCTAAACATAGTTACAGGCACGAAGCCAGTTAGAATCAGCTTTGAATGTCGCGAGCATCGACGCGGAACGCTCGTCGGAAACGTTTGTAAAAAATTATTCGCCTATTTCGCGATTACGTGACGAAGAAACTGGCGCCAAAAAACACCGAATAAACTCTTCCGTTCGTGAAATTAGCGAAAATTGAAACCCTCAAACTCGATCAAATTCCATTTTAAGTTTGACGTATATTCTTTTATTTCTCGAGGAAAGTTCGAGGACTCGTCTGGTGTTAGCACCTTTCTTGTGGGAAATAGAGTTTCCCTGTTACAAATCCTCTAATAATGAGTTCGAAAAATTCTTCCGTACGATCGTAAAGTTCGAGAGAAATACAATCGAGATTCGAACATTAATTTACCCAATTGGTCGACAGGATATTTCTATTTCGATCGAAAGTCGATTTGCGCCGACGAAATCGACGTATCCGGATAACTAAAAATCACTGTCTCGTATCTGTATTTCCTCTCGTTATATTTTTAAACTCGAGAATATTTTTAAATCAATATCCATCCACGTTAGACAATTACTGGCTCGTGTACCACGTATTTAGTTTCCTCTGTCTATATTTGCTCGTTATTATTGATACAGTTTGTCATTCCATCGCTTCCGTTTATCGATTCGATGGACTTTAAAATAGGAAAACGAACGAAACGTTGTTACGTGGCGAAAGACTTCGATATCGTAACTGTCGGAGCTGACGATACTTATTCTTGAAACTTTATCGCTTAAAAAATTGATTATTCGATTTCTTTCGGTTCAGAGTCCAGTGTCAATAACGCCGCGTATATTTCCCCATTACTCGCGGAGGACGGAATTCTGACAAGCACAATTTATTAAACGCGTTCCGAGCGAGTTAATAATTATAAATTTATTCCGATTCTCGTGTGCTCGACGCGCGTGTTCCCCGCATTTCCAAATGTCACGAGTACAAGTTGTCTGGCACCTAGGTATTCCGTCGGTTAATTATTTAGCCCGTCTGAATGCGCTCGTAGCCCGTCGGCGGTCGACCATTTTTGCGGGAGACATCGACGCCAGCGCAGGAAGACAGAAATGGCCCTCCAGGCTCTAATACTTCGTGCACCTTGAACGCGTAGCGCTGGAAGGCGTCGTCTGGGTACCCAGAACGAATAATCCAGCTTAAACTACGGGGGAACGACCGGGATTTTGCCCTCCGTTTAACTTTAAGAAACTATCCTAGCGTTCGTGAAAAACGTTCGATCCTTCTTCGAACTTAAACGGGGACTAGAGGAGAGTAGGAATCGCCATTTTGGTATTTTCCCTTCATTCGAAACACAGTACTTCGTCGTGATTCATTTGGACGTTAATTATTCGAATCAGGTGACCAACATCCATCGATTACTGCTAGAAAAACTCGTATTCCACGCTTAGAAATCGCAGCCTCGGCGAAAGAATTTCAATACCTGTCCGTTCGTCCTCATTAAATCCAGAACGATGCATTCTCGCAAATATAAAAGACAATGGCTCCTTCGTCGGGGCGCATTGAACTGTATCTCCAATTCAAATCCATTAATTAGACATAGTCTCGCGGCGATAAATCAATTCCTACCGCGAAAAAGAATAACGCGAGGACTCCAGGGGAGGGAGTTCTCGACACTGCGGTAAAATTGAAAATTAAAATTTATGATTGCATTAAGCGGCTTAAGCGCGACACCGGCTGCGCCAAAGGAAACTTTCGAAACAACGTCGACCGGTCGACGGTACGAATAATTATATGGTCAACCTATTTTCTCTCGTATTCTTTCTCCTCTGGCTTTCCAGCAGTCTGCGAACTCTCACAAACAGTAACAGAATTTTTTTTTAACTTTGTTTCGCAAGCAACGAAACAGCCAATTTCATAGCTATTTCACTCCGAAAATTTCTAATCGCGGATTCGCCAACAAGCGAATAACCAACGACCCATTAAAACCACCACGAAGTCGACGATTAAAGACTTTTCACAAAGATCCCCTTAAAATTTAATGCACGATTTTTTAAACATTTTGTTCCACTTTGAAGGAATGTGTCTACACACGTGAAGCTACAAGAAACTGTTCACGTAATTGGCGTTCAGCCACCATATTTTCAACGCAATTTCGTGTACCACTTTGTTCGTGCTGGTTGCGTATATGCAACTCGGTTGGGAATGGCTTGATTATTGTAAATCACGGAGATCCTTTTCAGAGAGCAGCGTTACTAACACAAATCACGCGCGCCCAGTTTCGTGCAGCTGTATTCCCCATAGTTATCCAGTTCATTACGGCTTGAAGGATTACGAATTCGTCGGAAAGTTCCGCGCCCAGCCTCGCGGATTAATGAACCTCGCCCGACGAAGATTCTTCAGACTCGAACCACGATTCCCCGCGATTCCCGGGGATAACGAATTCCCTTTTCATTTTTCACGACGGAACTTTCCTACTCCGGATTCCGCTGGCCGCGAGGCTATTGGAAAATTCCCCGCGAGCGGATACGATGACGTGTTCTTCTTAAAAAGCCCCATCGACGTTCGATTTAATAGTCTGGACCGTTACAATTAACTCGAGAACACCTCGGGGAATGCTGTCCCCGCTGATCGATGGGAAAATTGTCTCCGGTTCGGTCGTCGAAATCCTACCAACCCCGGCGAAACGAATCGCGATCGAAAATATCCACCGATAATGATATTTCGCTTCGTCCAGCTTCAAAAATTTGTCGCCGGAATTAAACCATCTGAATAGTATTTGAACTGCTTTTCTACCTAATGGGTTACTCGATCCGTTTTGCAGTAAATAAATGATTCGTCTGAAAGCAGAATCGTGTTAGATGAGTTCCAAGAGTGGGAATAGTTTATATTTCACACGCGATTGGTACAGTAGATTCGCAAAGTCCGACTGATTTATAACTGGAAGTCTTGCAAAGAGAACCGAGCGGATCCAACGGCGAAGATAAAAGACGGAGGTCATAGAATTTAATCAACCTGAGGTGTTTGACGTCATTCGAGAGCCCGCTGGTGATTGGTTACACAGTTCTACGCTTAACTGAATTAAGACTTAGAGGAGCTTAAGCCGGATTAAAGCAGGATCCAGCGGAGGCGCGAATCATCCGAAGAGCCACTTATCGTCCAGCGCGTTCCATTCGCTTTTTTCCCCCCGAAGTCTGGCTTTCCGAGGCGTTCTTCACGAAGTCAGCGAAAAAGCTCGACGATCTTGTCGCCTCTGTCGCGAGTCGACGTTTTACAACTAGAAGTACGAAATTACGAACGTGTTACAGCGTCGAGGAACGTACGTAATCCTAATGGAACGTACAAAGTTTCGTACAGCCAAAGACACCTTCAGAATTTATGTTTCGCCTCTCTTTGAGTGTCTTTTTCGCGATGAACAGAGCCTGGAGTGCTTACCAGAGAAAAATAATAAACTTCAGCGTGGAAATAATTTAGAATTTCAAAAGAGAAATAGATTTGAAACTTCCCCGATAAAGGGTATACAAGCTGATCGGTGGGAAGAGCAGTGGAAATAATAGCGTTTCGTCGTAGATTCGCTGGAGAACTCATCAGTAAGGCTATTCCAGCAGAACGTACGACGTGACTTTCAGTTGGAAACAGATTGCCATAAGAGAAGGTTCAAACTCGGTTATGGGTGGGAGACCACCACCTTTCGACATAATGCATAGTTGTGATATAATTTAAAAATGGATGACTGCGGGGGGGGAAAGCAATTTTAATATATTTTAATTTCGACAGTCTCGTAAAACTGTAATTTAAAGAGGAAGAGACAGGAGACGAGATAAGATAAAAATTGAAAATTAAAAATGTAAACACGAGTACCGCGAGGAATCTCGGGTTCGAGGAAGATGGTGGTCGTAGCCGTGGAAAAGGAAGTTTCGTTTTTATTGCATTTATGAAACCGTGTTTACACTGGCCGACAAAGGCGACGAATCGCAGCGACTAGAATGGACGTAAGACTGAGAAGGAACGATAAAGGCGGTGCTCGAGAAGAGATTCCACATTTATACGCGGATGACGTTTAAGTCCTTTATTGAGGTAGATGGCAATATCCGGCCGCGGTAGATACGTTTCTTTTCGATAACGGGAACACGGCGCGCGTCGTTTTATTGTAAACGAACGATAATATTAGAAGGACGACTACCGAAGTTTTCAATATCCATTTATTCCATTTTTACCGTTTCTCGTTTTCTCCGCCTTCGGGTATTCAAATGAGACGAAATCGAATTTATAACCGACGGTCTGCTATAGACCGGTAATACTTGAAATACAAGAATAATAAACGCTGTATTACTTTCAGTTGTAAGAGGTATTCAAAATGGAAGCTTGAAACGATCAACTTTTTCCAATCATGTTTTCGTTCGATCGATGTTGCGAAAGTTATTTTCCATTAACTGATCAAAATCTTAGCGAATTGCTCTTTCTCGTAAAAATTACTTCAATGTTAACTCTTCACAGAATATAGGCTTCGATGACATTTTTATTATAGATATAATTAAAAAAATCGCAAGGATTGCTCGACGACGACTATAAGAATTCCAATTATTATTCCCCCGGAAAAGTATTCAAGAGAAATTACCCGCGAAACAGCTCGTAAACGCATTTTCCGCCCAAGAACCGACGCTTTATAGCCTCCCCGATGTTTCGTGAAACCACAATGTCGCTCGAAGACCAAGGCAGGCGCTTATTCTCGTTCATGCGACGCGCCGTGTAATTTTACGATTGTCATAAAGTGCAATTTTACTTTTCCGCTTAAACCGCGAACTCGAACAGTGGTCGAGTCGAGTTTGCACGGATCAAATATCGGAATAACTGCCTTCTAAATTTGACGAATAAAGCGTCAAAAAATTCTAAAATACTACTCGAATCTTTATTAAACATATCTTCACATTGCAAGAGCCTTCTGCTCTGTTGGAACTATGTCGGTCCAACTTTGATTTCAACTGTTCTTACGATATTTAAAGACCACCAGACATTTTTAAACACACTAACGTAACCAAAGATCCAAGCTATTGATTTATTTCCTACCTTTCCCTTTTCCAGTACATTTAATTTGCTCGAGTAACAGAATTTTCGTACTTAAATCTGTTTTATGTCTCGCTAGCCACCCAGGCTAGCGAAATAAGAGATCAACGGCGCAACGTTGATTTTGTTCTCGAGGACGTAAGCGTCTCGTGGATATCTTTCTGATTGAAGTTCTTGTTCCCCGATAAGGAGCACGCCTATCGATAGCATAAGTCATCATGGAAAACTGTGTCAGCGATGACTCGGTGCGAGCCCTGTCTCGTACTAAGCCACGCAATCCGTTTGCTCCTGTTTTTCAGATAGCACCGGCGGCATGAATACACGAGACTGGTTACGAAGTGCCATTCGCAGAGTGCGCGATCTCGAACGATTCGTCAAGATCGCGCCCGACAACGTTCAAACTTTGTGCATGGGGCCGTAGTGTATAGAAGAAACGAAAATAACACAGAGACACAGTGACGATACATCGTACAGTGTGTGGTTCGATAAACGCGCGGAAAGAGTGAGGAATAATCGAGGACAATCGACGATGGAGATCGTCATTGGGGACGGTGCTTCTCATCGCCGTTCGACTTCCCAAACGTCGAAGATCTCCGCGAGACACTTAAAGAAACGTCGTTCGTGTTCGTTCTCGGGCCACATGGAAGATTGCAACTCGCTTGGAGCGCGATGAATCGCCCCGGGGATCGCAGCGAGCCTAAATCGGGTCGGAACGTGGAAGCATAGGCGACGCGGGTGAGCCACAGATTGCGTTATCGTTACGCAAACTTCATGAAAATGGACTCGACGAAGCTGAGCGGGCCAGCCCCGGCCAGCCCGAGGGCGCATTCGCCGGCAGTGCCAGCGTACGGGGCCACCGCGGACGGCAACATCGACTACATAATCGGGGATTACATGGAGAGACTCGGAACCAGGCTGAACATACTCGAGACCGAGCTCAAGTACGCGTGGAGGGCGTTGGATCTCCTCAGTCAGGAGTACATTAAGATGTGGGAGCGGCTGGAGAAGCTGGAGGGTCTCCTCTACGAACAACAGACGGTGATCAGCCAGCTGATCGAGTTCTACGCGAGCGGCGGCAGCCACGAGACCACCAACACCGTGGAGGAGACGTTGGCCAACCAGCAGAGCACCGTGGGCGAGCTGGACGCGATCGCGAAGACCATAGGCACTTCAATGAGCATCGAGGAGACGAACGCGCTGAGGGAGAAGCTGGCACAGCAGGAGCTGGCGAGGATGCACGGCCTGGCGCAGGAGAATACAGCGGCTGCAGCCGCGGTCACCGACATCCACAGGAACGTCCGTAACCTGGACGCTCTGGAGACACTCGAGGAGGAGTGCAACATCCCCGACGAGGCCTTCTACAGGAGCTTGAACAACGCTTACAGAGAAGACTTGATCTGCGGCGACACGTCCAGGCCGACGTCGCAGTTGGGGATGATCTGGGAGGAGGCCGAAGACGAGGACGTGAACGGGAAGAAGGACGCGGAGATCTTCGAGAAGACCGCGACGAAGGAGACAGAGCTCGAGGACTTGACCAGCAAGCCTACGAAGGAGGAGCTGCAGGAGTCGGTGACGAAGAAGGAGGACGAGGCGGACGAGGACGAGGGCGAGGTGTTCAGCGCAGCCGATTATAAGAGCTATCGGGGGAACACGCCCTGCGTCAGCGAGCAGGACCTCGCCCAGCTGTCCAGGCTCAGCTCCATCGACCAGGTCGCTCTGGAGAAGCTGCACGAGCTGGACAGGCTGACCAGCAAGCTGCAGAAGGACTCACAGAACCTGATAGAGCTACAGTCCAGGCTGATGGACTCACCGAAGAGACAGTACAGCTCCGAGGCCGAGGCGAAGCTGGCCGAGGAGGCGAGCAGCATAGACGAGCAGCTCAGAAAGATTTACGCGGAGACCGACGTGGACAGCTGGACGTTCTCCAAGAGTCCAGGTTCCACGGGCAGGTCGATCTCCAGAGTCAGCACCGACAGCGGCCTGGCCACCGACGGCGACTTCACCACCAGGTCGATCTCGCCCAGACTTACGTCCACGTCCAGGACGAACCTGGACTGCATCTCGAGCACCTACACGCCACCCAGGCTGGCTTACAGCGCCACCGTTAGAGAGAAGAGTCCCGAGCCGGTGATCCAGCTGCCCATAGACGTCGGGAGCTTCGCCAAAGGCTACGCGGAGAACAAGGAACTGACGGATCTGATGGTGGAGAGTTTCGTGGCCGTCACATGCGCCTCGCCCACCATCTACAGCACCACCGCCGATAAGGTTCCATCGCCCACGCTGTCGGCGGGCAGCGTCCACAGCGTGCACAGCGTCCACAGCGCCCAGGGTCTACGAACCAGACAAGACGGCTATTTCGGCAGCGCGGCCCGACTGAACCTAGAATTCCAAGAAAGTAGAACACCGCCGAGCCCGTCGCCCAGTTCGCCGCCCCCGCCAGCCCCCCAGGACTCCGCGGAGACCTTCCTGATGCCAGGCACCGAGCAGAGAGAGGCGGACGCCAAGACCTCCCAGAGCCCCACGTTCCTCAGGAACGCGGAGAAGCTCGTGTCCCTGGAACAGGGTCGCCTGAGCCCGCGTACCCCCCACTCCCCCAAGTCGCCACGAATCTCGCCTAAGCACGCCGCCAAGCCTAGCTGCGTGGCGAACATTGTCGCGGCCAAGTCCGATTCCGGCCTATCGTCCATGAGCGGATGGAGCAGCCTGGACAAGTCGCCCAGTTCCCCGAAGAGCTCGCTGGCCAAGATGCTCACGTCCTACTCGGTGGACCACGCCAGGTCCAGCCTGATCCCGAGCACAACGTCCATCAGATCCAACAGCCCGATACCGCCCCTGCCGGAAACCACCGTCGCGGTGATCACGCAGGAGCCGTTGTACGACACACCGGAGGGCAGAGACGCGTTCGCCAGCGTCAACGCCGCGGTCACCAGCCACTCGTTCGCCGCGACCATGAACCATCTGTCGGCGTACACGTCCATGAAGTCGCCTACCACCAAGGAAGACTACAACTTCGTGCCCCCGCCAGCGCCCATCGCGACGACTTGCCAGAGCCCCAAGAAACGAAGTCGTCAGCAGACGTTGCAGCACACCTACGACACGGTGGCGCCTGGTTGCACGTTGGATTACGTCTACAGGACGGACCAACCGGCCATTTACTCCGTGGCTGGTAGTAATCGACAGCACGCCATCACCAGCGTGTACACCAGCGGCTCTGGGACCTACGGTCCGAAGGCCACGACCACGGTTTATTATTCAAACTCCATGGATCAGTACAATATCTACGAGGACGACTTCAATCTTGTACAATACACGGAATCTGGCGGAGTGACTCACATCAAGAAACCCGTCAGGGCCGCCGCGTTCTCGATGTTCCCCACAGGAAACATTACCGATGCTTTATCTTATTACCCAACGAACGCAAACTTGCCGCGAACAGAGACGAAGGAGAGCTCGTGGCTGAACTCGATGGAGGATCAAATACCTCACGACTCGACGTCCTCCAGCATCAGATCGTTGACCTCGGACGGCAGCTACGCTCAGAGCCCCTACACGGACAGAAGGTACCCTCAGCCGCCTGCCTACCAGAGTCACCAGTACCACCACACTTACGTGAACCAGAGCTACCCGCAGACCTACCAGCAACAGTACCAACCGTACAGTCAGAGGCTGAGCAGCACCGAGAGCGCGCAACTCACCGACGGCTACCAACGACAGTGGCAACAGGAGCACCAGTACATGCAAAACCACGAAAGCGGAGGAATGCCCATAGAGCAATCCCAGCACCAACAAGGCGAATACTACGACGCTTCTAGCGTGATAGTGTCCCAGTCGGGATACATCAGCATCGCTTCGAACCTGAAGGACCACGAGGCGGAGAACACCAAGGTGCAGAAGAAGATCAGAAGAGGCTCTTCGTTGAAGAACGCGATGAGCTCCATGAGCAACTGGCTGCCCGACTTGCATCTCAGCAAAAGGCACAGGAGTCACTCGTTGCCCGGAGGGGTGAGACGGGAGGACCTGGATCAGCCTCAGGATCAGCAACAGAGGGCTGCCACGGAAGCTACGACGGCCAGAGGTCGAGGTAGAAGCCAAGCACCCAGGAAGAAGAAGAAACACACCCTCGTCTCCACCGTGTCGGGGATCCTCCAGAAAGCCAAGAGACGTAGCCATCAGTCCCAGTCGCTCTCCGATCCCGAGCAATCCGAGACAGAGTGGAGCAGCGGCAGACAGAGCGGTCTCTCGGAGGACGAGGACAGCGTGATGTCCGACGCGAACCAGGACCAGCCTCTATTCGCCAAAGTGAAGACAGCCAGCACGAAACGCAGGGTGGTGTCCATCCCGATTCCCATGGAGCCTCATGAGATGCAACAGGTGCCGCAGCAGCAGCTCGAGTACATGCAACAACAACAGAACCTGCAGCAACAGCAGCAGGCCCTTCAGCAGCAGATCCAACAGCACCAGGAGCAACTGCAGCAGCAAGTCCTCCAGGACGGTTGGAGCAAAGAGAAGGATCAGAGGAAGGACATGCTGGTGGATCACGACATAGGCGATCAGATGGGTGGATTCGAGGAAGAAACGTCGGGAAAGAGCACCGGTTCTGGTTCTGGTGGCTCGTCCATATTCCAAACCGTCGGCGACATCAAACGATCGACGGGTAGTTCCGACGAGGCGCCCAACGAGAAGGCCCCGAAGCTGCCTCCCGTGACGCTGATGGCTGGCACTAGCATGGAGTTCGCGGTGTCCAGAGCTCTGGGCAAGTATCGACAGAGACAGTCCTCGACGGTGTCCGACGAACAGCCGCCCAGCGAGGATTCCAACAACGACAAGAAGTCCGAGGACGGGACCGTGCAGACCCTGGAGACGAGCTTCGAATACCCGGAGGACATGTCCGAGAAGAGCGAGAAGAGCGAGAAGTCGAGCAGCACCAGATTGCCGGAATTGGTGACCAGCATATCGGAGGAGGCGCCGCCGTCGGAAGGTAGCCCGTCCGCGTCGAGCACGAGGGGTCAAACGTCGGGCAGCCGATTCATGCCGCGTCACCAGCAATCCCTCGAGATTCCGTGGACGGGGTCGCGACCCGGCGAGCTGGACGAAGACAACCGGAGCACGCATTCCTATCGTAGCACGTCCAGGGTGTCGTCCAGGCGACAGAGCACCGAGGATTCGATTGATTCCGAGGACGAGTGGTACCGGTACGAGCTGAGGAAGCTCGAGGGGCTGGAGATGCAGTCGCAAACAGAAGCGGAGATGGAGGTGCCGGCTGACGGGTCGGAGGAGGCCGAGCACTATCAGCCGGACGACACGGTCAAGGAGAAGATGTCGTTCGTGCTGAAGGAGCTGAAGATGAAGGCTACCACGAAGACCAAGGAACCGCCGAAGGAGGAGCGGGAGGAGGCGAGGATGCCAAAGGTGAACGGAACGGTGACCAAGGATCGTCGAGTCGAGGAGAGGGACAAATACGAGAAGCCTATACCGAAACGGAAGTCCGCGGAGAGCATCGAGGCGGTGTTCGCGAGGGTGACGGACTACCACACCTGGGTAAACGAGGAGGAAGCCAAGAAGGAGAAGCCGCCCTCGTCGGTGGAGGAAGGTTCGTCGGGCGAGACCTCGGGCCCCGACAGCCCCGTGCAGTCGATGGACGAGGAGGAAGAGGAGGAGCTGCCCAAGGATATCGAAGAGGAGCAGTCGAGGCGCAGCTCGAGCGGCTCGACCCTCCGTCACGGCGAGAAAATTCATCCGGGATCGGAGTCCCTTTCTCGCGAAGGTAGCGTAAGTGTACCACCTAGCGAGGTGTCCGTCAGCATCCCGGGTGCTTGGGATTCAGAGAGCACTGTCCTTGAAGGCCTCGAGCGCGACGGAGCCGGCAGCGCCGAGACAGCCACCACGGCGACCTTGAGCCTACCGAAAATAAAAATCGATTCCTCGTCCTGCGGTAGCTCCGACACTACACTGAAGGAGGGCCAGGTGAGTCCTGGTCCGCCTGGATCGAAGTGGAAGCTACTGAAAGCGTTAAAGGAACGCAAGGCCGAGGAGAAGCTCAAGGAGGTCGAGGAGGCCTCTAAGGAGACTGCTATTCCCCAGGGACCCACAGCAGTGAGTATCATGATAAAGTGAGGACACGAAAACCTTTGTAAGGCGTACTCGAGATTCGGGGGTTGGGTGAAATTGTAGATCTAAATGCTCACCGACGGGGCTAATACTTCCCGGACGCGATCACTGTCGCATCCGAGCTGTATTAGCTTCGTGGGGCATTCGTGCAGGTAACTGTATTGAATGTTCGTAAATATTGAGGATATTTCGTCGGGATCGATATGTCATCTGCAATCAGTCACGGTATACAGTAACGATTCTTTAAATGAACGCCTTTCCAGAGTCACGAAATTTGACATCGGTACTTGTACGCATCGTTGGCTCGAACGGGAGAGAGAAATGTTCAATTTAAAGAATCATTACCCAGATCTTAATGTCTCCCTTTTCTACGAGTTCCACCAGGTTTTCTACGAGTCACAATTTCTGTTTCGACCAACCCAGACATACGGAACCTTTACACGCACACGCCCACGAACGTCGATTTTTCTATACGGTAACGATCCTGGAGTCCTCGATATTGACACACTTGAGTGCTAGGCGAGGGGACGAGCGAGTTCAAATTCTAATTGAAGATTAAAATTTCGAAACTGAAAGATCGTCTAGGAACTCGCGCCGCGGATTGATGCACCCTTCGCCTAACGCTTTGTCAACGATTTAACAACACCGTTTGATACCACGGTAGACTTTATTTACCGTTGACCATGTGATGTACGCCAGCGAGTATCGAGTACGCTGAACGCGAATGGACTTGTAAATCGAGGTAACCTACGAATTTAAGGATATATCGCGCACGAGGCGCGAATATCCGTGCCAGCGCGTGGCACGCGCAACCAGTCAATACTAAACGTACGATAGGAGGCGGAAGTGAAGCTTTGCGATTAATTCACGCGGAATTACGTCGTCCGTCCATCGTTGGACGCGACGAGATCGACGCGCAAAAGACCGATCACGAACTCGAAACACGTATAACGATGGTACTAGTCAATTCAACAAGTGCAGCGTCACCGACGCTCGGCCAAGCAATATACTCGTAAGCGGGTGGGTTGTGAGAATGGACGATGGAGCATCGATCGGTGATCGGGATCGACGACGATCGATTTCGAGAACCGGCAGGATAAATTCTACGCGACGAAACGCAGCGCCGCTAGTAAACGAGGCTTATCTGGTTACTAGACCCTAGGACTAATTAGACGGTGCTTTAATAATCGATACGCTTTAAGGGTAGTATTATTAGACGCCGCGTGCCTGCGCGGTCTGAGAAACTAATTCGCCGGGGATAGTATTATTTGGTCAATTAACGTTTCTGAAACGCGTGGCGTGAGAGACGTTCAGTGTAACGCGTCGATTTACGTTTTCTCTGTGGCTTTCCTGTCGATTAAGGAGCGAAACGAAAGAGGGGCAAGAGCGTCGAGTACGATACGCCCGAGTCGTTTAACGAACGTACAATTAATCGTTGGTCGGATTAAACTATGTACTTAAGGAGAGAATTCGCTTCCCAAATGAAATTTGGCGGCGAGTACGAGTCGCGTCGCGGTTCTGGCCGTCGAAGACGTCCGAACAAGTAGCCTAACTTTAGCGTAAACGTAGTGTTAAGGGAGAAAACACGTTCATCTTTCGCTCGATCGCACACCTTCGAACGTAGGGGGTAAACTTTAAGCAGACATCTTCCGAATTACCGAATCGCTCGAATCCTCGCGCTCTACGCGAAACGCACAAATCGCGCAACACTTGATACGGTCAACGGCTTGAGGAAGATAGAGAGAAACGAGGTAAAGTTGAAGAGAAACAAATCGCGCAGGCACAGCTGAGGATCCCGTTCATCGTGCGCGTCGAATGAAATCGCTCGCGGAACTCGGAGGAACCGAAGAGGCGAGAGTCGAAGCACAGGTTCCGACGATCGTTGGTTATTCTCGTGGACAGCGTTAAGAACACGTTACAGCCGGGAACACGATGACATTTATCCGGGGAATGATGGATTCTCGGATCGTGGTACACGATTCCGTTTCGCGCTCGACCGTTCATCGATCGCTCGAAATCGGTGGGAACAGCCATTGGCATAATTGCAATCTCACGAATTTAGGTGACTTGCGGCCGACAGGAACTGGTTCTACAGTCCGATGACGTTCTAATTTACACGCTGAATTTCGTACGTATCGATCGTTCTGCAAAATTTTGTAATCGCGAGTGCTAAGGAGCTTAATTTAAATCGTAACGTGTGTATGGGGCGGGTTTTCGGTAGGGGTCCGTTGTCGCGACAAACTTCTTTGCTTTTCAATTTTAATTTGAGCTTTCTTTGAACTTCGGGGCAGCATTGGAACCGATTCACACTTAAGCAATCTTATAATTTTGTTAATTTTTGCAAAAGAAATTATTCCCTGGATATTTGCACGAATTAATACCGAAACTGAGCAATGGGTAGCTAAATCTACTGCTAGATATTCCCAAAAGAAAATATCACATGCAAATTCCACAAACTTTCCACGTTGAATACGACCGAGATTGTTTTTAGTTCGCCTTACGTAATAGAAGGTTAAAACTACGAACAAGGAATACCAAAATTTACATAGGTCTGACCATTCGAGTAAGGTAATCCCGATTGCATATTTTACTATTTTAACCTCTTAAGCGTGCGTCGAGAAAACTGACGTTCTCGTTTATTTTACGTTTCCATTGGATTAAAGAAAAAGCTCGACTATGAATATGCAGTAGCACTTATGCAGTATATTCCTGTCCAAACCTCTCTCACTCAGAACTAGTATTATTTTAATTTCACCGATGCTACCTCGAATGTAAAAGAAAATTTGTTAGTTCATTTACTATATACGATACAATTTTGCCAATTTAAATAACAATCGTGTGCGTAACATTACTGCCTCGCTTCTTGCATCCATCAAGGGTACGGATACTTGCAACAGAATCACTCCCACTCTTCAGCCGAATCGAATAACCGGAAACTGTACAATTAAACACTATACACTTCGAGAATTCGTTTTATATTATGGAGGACTAGTAAGTTACAAATACTAATAATTAAAATTGCAATTTGTGTCATTAGAAATGAAAATTTTAATACCGAAATCGACCATTTCATAAAGTTTCGTCCCCCCTTTTGCAAGAAGGGACGCAGTGCCGTAAATCCACGACCATGGGCCCTCGAACAAGCATCGTGGTACGCATTTTTCCGATTTGTTTCACGGACATAATTAAGCGTGACTACTCATCGACAGACGCGCGACTGAAAATCAGCCGCGATATAATTACACGGCTCGTAACGCGTCGAGCGCGGAGCGGTTTTCAGGGTGGGCCTCCTGGTCGCGTGTTCCGCCTGCACACTAGAGCGTAATATATTCCGTTCCGTCGAGCGCGAAAACGCGAAAGTCGATACCGCGCCTGGAATCACGTGACGCGGTTATTACGCGGACAATGCGTTCCTCGCGTTACGCGGTTCCTTCCGTTTGTAATCGCCTACAACGCGAGCGGGAACGACGACAGAGCGGAAAAAGCGCACGTAAAATTCTGGCCTAACGCTTCCTCGTCGCGGCTAATTCAACGACGCACAACGAGCGGATCCCCGCGGGACGCCGCGCGCAATCGACGATCCGAGGCGCGAATCGTTTAAATATTTTCCTTTTTATCCCTCCCCCTATTCGCTTTCACATTTCGTTCCACTGCTCGTTTTTCCCGTAACAGCTGCAATTAGATATCGACGAAGTTACGCGAACAACGGAGAACGATGGGACTAACGATCGTTGCCGTGCGTTGTAGTATACGTAACCGGTGTACAACTATATTAGCTGATTAGTGTAATAGAGAGTAGAGGATGCATGGACGACGCGAGTCGCGTGCACCATCCCGGAGCTCCTTTATCAGTAACGCGATATTTCGAATAATAATTTTCGCTGTCGTAAAATAATTCTTTACTCCGAGTTTTATTCTTGTCTATAAACATCCTCTGGGATGCGTACGCGCGACGAGGCGCCGAGATTTTCCACGTGCTGGTCGTCGGACGTGCATACCGTTTCTAGATCTCGAAACGATCGATCGTGTTCCGTGCACCGATAACCGGTCGGCGTAAAGCGACGCCGCAATAGTTCCATAATCGAACGAACCACAGGCGCAGACACACGCACAACACACACTGACACAAGAGCGTTCCGGAGAGTCGAGGAGAATGTCGGATCGGAACGATTCGGAAAATGTTATTGGAAAATCGGATATTAACAAGAACAGTACAGAAACGTGGGTTTCCATGCAATAGTGCCTCGATTATTGCACGA
Organism: Colletes latitarsis; assembly: GCF_051014445.1. Taxonomy (NCBI): domain Eukaryota; kingdom Metazoa; phylum Arthropoda; class Insecta; order Hymenoptera; family Colletidae; genus Colletes; species Colletes latitarsis. The sequence continues at coordinate 50,003,534 of NC_135134.1, forward strand.
AAGTCTGGTCCGCCACTTGGCAAAAATGGAAATACTGTAATCGACTCTTTCTCGTCGAGTCGGTTGCCATAATTACCGTGTGACTCTATGATAATCGAAGTTCTACTGTATTAAAATGCACAAACTCTGCGGTCTACTCGTGATCAATGGGCGCTATTTACATGAGAACGCAATTTAGGGGGAAACGAGTTTCTATTGGTTCGCGAACGTCGCCCAGGGACATTCTTTATGGCTCTTCGCAGTATGCGCGAAACAAGAAGCATAACAACGCGCTGACACGCACACGAACGACTACAGACGTACACGAGCGCGCCATCGTACACACGTCCAAAGTATATGCTTCCGTATCTAAAGACTTCGCGGGCGTTGTAATGCTCTGATTAGGCTAGGCAATCAATTATCGTGCGTAACTTCGATGTTAGTGGTAGGGAAGCCCGTGATGTACCTGCTCGCAGTCCGAGAAACGGGTTTCGGGCTAAGGGCTCGCTCCGACTATCGTTCATTTCCTGAAAATGGTCGTCGTGTTCGAAGATTCATCGATCAGAGACGGCCAAAGCTTTTATCTAATAATTTAAATATCAAATAATTGTCTTTGAGAATTCATTCATTTTGATCCCTCTTCCGTGAGAGCGGAAAGCTTAATTTTATTAACCCAGATTTATCGTTTCGTCTGAAAGTAAATTACGCGACAAACGTTGAAAATGAGAATGATACAACGTAATTAAATTGGATTTATAAGGAAAGGTGCAAATCGAACAGAATTACGCGTCGTTATGTCCCAGTGAGTTAAATTCGTAAAGCGAGGACCTGCGCGTGGGTGTTATCGGTTATCTATAATTCGAATAAAGTTTTTCCCGTCTTCTGTCCAGGACCAAAGTCTCGTGGGAGAATCGATAGTCTGAGAGAGCCCCAACGACAACACGATCCGCGGATCCGGTGGCACGGGTCTGGCCAGGGACGACGCGTTTCACTTAATTGGCCGGGCCCGTGGCGCGTATCGCGTCGACTGATCGATTCTTCTTGTAATTGGCGAAACGTGCCGCCCGTCACCGTCGTTCGAGTCCCGCGCCATCGGCGATGTCGATAGCAGCAGAAATAAAAAAAAAAAACAAAACAAAAACGTCGGGATAATCGTCGTAGCGCTCGTTTTCGGTGGGATACTCGGGCTAGGAGGGGGTGAACGAGCGTAAGTAGCTCTGGTCTGGGTGACTTTGTCCACGTTGGTATCGAAAGTTCCGACGCCCTTTTGTGGTTCGCAGAAATTTTTATTTGTTCGTCGACAGTTGGAAAATGTATGACAAAGTGTCAGAACGTTGAACGAAATTCACTCTCGCTCTGCGAATAATTGGTCCTTTAGTCGAGATTATACATCGTAAGATGTAGAGTTGGGATCAAAAGAGAATAGCCCTGGAAGGAATGCAGGGCTCTATTAATCAGAATTTTTCTTTCTTTTTAACTTTCCTTTCTAACTGTCAAGCCAGACACGAGGAAATATAGTGTACTCTTCTGTCGAGATTATATTTCGTAACATGTAGAGCTGGGATCGAAAGAGAATAGTCCTGGAAGGAATGCAGAGCTCTATTAACCAGAATTTGTCTTTCTCACTGCCAATCCAGACACGAGGAAACGTAGTGTACATTTTAGAAGCATTTGCAATTAATTATACACTCGAAGACCATCCCTTTCAACCCTCGCCTGTACTAGACACAATTATCGAACTCTGGAGAAACTATACTCGAAATGAATCGACGTTCGTAATACTCGATGGAGAACAGTGAAATGTATTCCACATCTTAACGACGATCCTCTTTCGATGAGGGGATGTCGTAACTCGTATCAAAGTCATTCATTAAAATTTGAATGGCTCGTTACGAGGAGACAATCGTAGACACAAAGTGTTCGATAAGATTACTCTCGTAACAAAATACTTCACATAGTATTTTTAAGTGAAACTCGAGTTTGCTCTACCAGCACTTTCATTTATTTTCAGATCCCATAATTACTTGCACGCATTTCCTAACCAGTAAGTAACGCGTTTCGCGCATTAACCTAATTAATCCGCCGCCTCCGTAAACCTTAATCGTTCTAAATTTGAGAATCTTTACTCCAATTGGACCGGAAATTCCTTTAGGTAAACCTTGTGCTGTAATCAGAGATATTATCCTACGTCATCTTGCAAAATTAGGGGTGGAACTTTGGGTATTACTTTACGTGTAACTTTTCGAGTTATTCGACTGTTATTGCGCCCATCGGAACGCGGAACTTCGAACGAAGGTAAGAATATCAATCCGGTGACAATGAATTTCCAATCGAGCCGCGGGCACGTCTGTTTTACGAGTAACAAGTTTTCAGAAACAAGCCATCCATAACCGTAAAAAAGTGTGTCGAGCATGTCGTTCGCCGACGCTGAATTATACCGTCGAACCTTCGTTGTTTCCTTTTTTCCCCCTCATCAATCTTTGCGTTTCCGCAACCTTTGGACTTCCCTCGGAACTTCGCGGTATTAAACGTGCTCTCTCGTTACTTTCATTAATAAACAGCAATTTGTTTCGCCCGAATGCGCGCTTGACATTTCACCAAACTCGAATCGAAAGAAATTCAGCGAACTTCGATTCGGATGATATTCCGTTTGAGTTTCCGCGCTCCTGAAAATCCCTTTCCACGCTTTAAATTTACGTCGCGTTTCCTCGAAGTACATAGAATACTATAGAGAAGTTCTGAGTCACTTGAACGACGCAAATTTATTCCGAAGTTAACGTTTTTTTTTGCCAGGGAAATTGAATTCTTCCCAAGTTCTGAAAATCGAATCGAAAGGTAGAGAAGTTTTCAGAATACTAACGCACTGTTGAACCCAGTCTTTAAGATTATATGAAATCAAATTGTGGATGACCCATTTTGAGTTCTCTCCAGACAAAAGTCCATTGTTGTAAAGTGTATTGTTATTCGAATAAAATTCCTCCTCCTTGTTCGACTCCATTCGTGGAAAAATGAGAGAGGATAGGATCTGGTTATTACGAATTCGCTCGAAAATAAAAAATACGATTATTGGCAACGGATGAAACGATCCCTGAGGTCCTTTTTTACGAGAATTCACTAGCTTCCAAGAAACGTCATGAACGGTTCGAGATTTCACCTGAATCATAACGTTTCCCGTTCGCCCGTGTAATTTAACGAGATTGCACTCGGACGTGAGTTCAGATTTTATGCACCGACACGTACCAATCATAGTAAGGACATTCGCGGGAGAAAGGAACTCTCTGATGCAGTCTTTTCAATAGTGCCAGTAAAAATAGTTTACTGTTTTTCGAAAACAAAAGATTGTAAGACTCGGATTGCCAATCTTATCCGTACCAATACTTTGTTCCAACCGTCATTCCACTGGTTCATAATTATCCGTTTCTACTCTGCCTCGTCATGCTTTTAAATTCCAAGTCTCATTTTCCTACCTTTCTTCTCGTTATTACAACTCCCCCCTTCGAATTTCGCGATCACCCAGCCTACTGTGCCTCCAGACCCGCCATCTTTTATTCACCGACACTGCGTAACTCCTCTTTCTGTATTTTCATTTTAGTGGTCCCTTACTCTGTCCCGTTCCTCTTATTTTAATTGTTCGCCTTTGCGAGATAATTGTCAGGCGAAGTTCGAGATCAGCCTCTCTCAACTTATTCTTCGCGTAAAAATGTATAACAATAATTTAGAAACTGTCTGCGAAATACTCCTCCGTTTTTCATGAAATCCTGGTTCCTCCAGGATCTTTGTATTTTCAGCAGCTTATTATACTCGTGCTTTTATCCACCACATCGAACTTCCGTTTTCTTTAATTACCTCCGTCCCTTTGTACTCGTAACAATTTCTCTGTTTAGTTTCTCTCGCAAAGTTTCTGGGAAAAATCTAAGAAAATAAAAAGTCGCGTTACGCGTAAATCATTGCGATTGTTCCGTGATTCGAATCACTGTGAACTAATTTCGACCATTGATGCCACGAGCCATCAGCCAGAATAGAATCGACGTGTGTATCCCGTGGGTGCGTCTCGCCTAAGCAGTTACAGTTCCATTATCCATCAGCAGCCACGAAACGTTCGCCATATTCCAATGCAGCCCCTTTCAAGGGGAACACAGAGCTCCTTAATCGATGCTGATTTAATTAACGAGCAAGACGTACACGTACGCGATCGAGCGTTTCACGGAAGTATCTCAGACCTTACATAACGTTCCAGCATTGAGAATTTCTATTTCGTAGCGTATCGTGCACAAGCCCGAATTTCTGAAGCGCTTCTCGCTTAAATGCTGTCTTCTATGCGAATCCTCCATGTTGAAACAAAGGAACGGAACTTCCTCTCGAGAATTCATTTGTTCCCAGACTCTCTACCGTTCGAAAAATGACAAAAATCAAAATTTTCTATTCTCATTATCACGATCAGTATCGTGAATTTTAAATTTGCATAAATTTAACGAGACGAGTTGCTTTTTGTTAATTCTAAATAAAATTCGCTCGACTCTGATCCGAACTGGCCAAAGGTGGGTCGCGAGCGAGGGTGAAATTAATTCGATCGAGTCTGTCGGGGGCGATTCTAATTGAAGGTGGAAAGTCCAGCCAGTAAAGTTGTCCAGACAGCGTCGAGTGGGTCTCCTCGATGTCCTCGAAAACGCTCGAAAAGCCAGCGGGAGTCGGTTCTGTCTCGTCCCGTGGCCACGCATAAATCACTCGACGAGTTATTTCCAGCCGGAAGTGCAAAAGGGCGTTCGATTTCCGGCCGGTGGAGAACCGTCCCCCGGACAGCGTCCCCTCCGTGGCGCCTCGAAACGGGTCCGAACGAACAAACACACCCAGACCAATTGTGTACCATTTCTCACTTTTATACGAAACGAATTAAAATGCAAGTAGACAAGAAAACGAATCGAGGGAAGCGATGGCCGCCTCACTAGCGGCCAGAGACGTTAACTGTGTATGTATATTGTACAATTGTAACGGTCATGGATATTGTGTATGTATATTGTCACGGTGTCGTTGTGTCTAACACGTTTTTTAGCCGTCTTTCGTGGACGTTTTGGACCCTCGTATACGTCGAGCACAGACACGTAACAATTAAATCACGGAGTCGATGCATGCTTAGATCATTAGCAATTAAACCGGTACCTACTTAGAGTCGAGCAGCTAAAATTGAAGGGAAGGGGGCTTCTGGATCGACGATACGAGTGTCCAAACGCTCCGAGACGCATCACCGAAAACTCTTCAAACTCTAGATCCGTGGTGTCGCGTACGCGGATTCCTAGGAACGATCTCTCGAAGAGATCTCTGGGGATCGACGGGAAGACCGAGTCGAAGCAGCGTCGAAAACGTGCAAAGGCCACTTACGAAATTAGAGAAATAATTTTTGAAAGATAGATTCAACAGGAATTTCCCGATCTTTAAAAGTGACTGCATTTTTACACACGAAAGACTCAAACAGTATTTTGTTTTTTACAAATTACTAGTACGAGCTTTACGGACTGATGAATCTCATTGAAAGAAACATCGAAGATATTCAGTTTTGTTTAGTTTGCAAATCTATGTTTAGACGATTACACATATTGCGAGGGGGAAGGAAGATCAATACTGAAGAAAAACGTGGACAGTGACGAGTAATTTATTCTCAGCGGAAGATCTAATCGCGACTCCTTCCTCTACTGATCTTTCTTCCTTCCATTATTTACGTCGTCGGCTAATTAAGCGAAGAAAACTGAATGTATAGTAACGTTACGAAGTTTAACAACCTCCTGAATTTCGTTTCTTTAGATAGAAACATATACTCGTGTGCCTCGAGTTATTTGGGGTTCGATGTAATTTAGAAATTACGATACGTGGATTTGAATAATTACAATATTTCTCGATAATATACAATTCTATTTATCGACAATGTACGATATTTATTGATTTCTAGTGTAAATTAATTCCAGATCGTTAACGAGAGCATTGTGCAAGGAATAAATTGAATTTTTAATACAAAAGATGGCATGCTTCGTAATAAAGATTTTGAATACTCGTAGCTGCAACGCGTTGCATTAGTGCCAAACTATTTCTAATGTTTCCTTTCGCTGATATCATAGATCGTCGCGAAAGATGTCGAAGTAGAGATATTCGCTATTTTTTAAAATTTGTGTTAGAGACGATTTTATACATTACAACGAACAATAAGTCCCTAGAGGCGAGAAGATCCTAGAGTTAGTAGTTTGGAGTAAGATCAGGCGATCATTGCATGGCATAGAACTCTGTGTGAATTTTTGAAAAATGTAAAGAGATTAGTATAGATAGAATTTACATTGCTCGGAAAAATTTATTTATATTTAGTTTATAGAGAAACGAAAAATGAATACTAATCCTTCACAGGCACGTTGGGTCTTCCAAGAAACTTGATATTCATTAATTTTGCTAAGGATCCTAAGAACTCAAGACTCTTAAAACTGAAGACTGTCTCTAGACATTAATAAGATAAGATTGATTTTATAGAAATATTATTCGTCTGACTCGCAAAAAATTCAAAACTCGAGATATCTAAGTAACATGTCAAATGACAATATGAAAGTTTGACAGTTGTTCGAACTGTGATGTTTTGGATATCGAAATATATCTGCACGTAGTCTTACGCTTCTAATAATTTTCTATTTTAAAAATCTAGACCTTTATCGACGACGTATCGCGACTCCGTAGATTAAAAGACATTGCCCTAAATGTTATCGTCCGACATCGTTTGAAAAATAAGCAAGACTAGAACGATTTAGGGATCCCATTTGCAAAATAAAATTCGCTATCTCCGGTTACGGTTGATTTCCAGACGTTCGTTAAAGGACATTTTCCTCCCTTTCAACGAGTTTCATCAGCCCAGTGAAGTTTGTATTTGTAACTCGTAAATATCAGGAGATATATCCGCGAAGCAGAGCCCTGTAAAAGGGCCGATGAACCGTCAGAGAGCAGCAAAACCACGAGTTTACGACCGGCGGCGATAGAAACGTTGCTCCAACCGCGACTCGAGAGTTCGCCTCTCTTTGCCATTTGATCGGAACGTCAGTCTCGAATACTCGCCTAGAAATTTGAGTATCGTCGAGCAACAATATCGTTTGTTCGTTTTCGACGCTGGTCTTCCTCGTCGAACGACCTACGCGCGCGCCCACACATCGCACACGCTCTCGTTCACGCATACACAAAAAGGTATATCTCTAACACGTATTGTAACGGTACTATAGCCTACGCGGTAGATTTGTGTCAATTAATAATATAACGAAATCGTTTAGCCGTGTTTTTCGAGGGCACAGAGTATAACACGTAGGGTAAGAAGCTTCCGTGTGATAAATTGGGAATAACCGTTGTCAAAGTGTTTTCGGTCGGCGGGCGCAGGGAACGAGGATTCTCTGGCGTCTCGCGCGACGGATCAGGGGTCAATCGCGAGAAGAGAGTGAGAAAGGTCGAGGTCGTTCGCTGGAACCGCGCCTCGACCGCCAAGGTTGTGTCCAGTTGCTTTTTTGGGGAATGGAGTACGTGGGTGTTTATCGCGATCGTTACGCGTCGCCTGCGCGAAAATGACGGCTACGTTCCAGATGGAATTTCATCCGTGGATCCTGAGACGTTGCTCCGGCCGTGAAACTCGCCGGAGAACCGCGAGAAATGCCTTGGAATTCGAATTTAGTAATCAGAACTTTTGGAAGACGTTCGATGTTAGTCGGAATTGCAAAGGTTTTTGTTAAGAACACTGTACGAAGCTTCTTCGTGGTCCGATTTATTCGACTAACTTCTAACTTTAAACGAAGACATTGCTATTATAATGAATATAAATTGCACTTCGCCTGAAAACTCTAGCGTCAAAGTACGAAGTAAGTAACGTGAAATGTTTTGGAGAAAATGTTCGGTTTCCAGACCGCCTTTGCAGTCGAAATTCCAGCCTCGAACCGCTTAGTTTCGGTCATCGACACGCGAGTCAAAGTTCGGGGCACGGAGGTAAAGAATTGTTTAGTAATTTAAGTGGTAAACCGGTCTCGGAGGCAGAAACCGCCGAAAGAACAATGAATAATTAGAGCACGGCTTCGCGACTTTGGGGAAAGAACGAAAATTCAGCGGCTCCTGGAAGGGGATTTTTCAATTAAGGGAATAACAAATGCGGAGCCTGCGACGAACGGGGAGGGGATAGACGGATGAAAAACTTAAACAAACGTGGGCGAAGGAACGTTGCGGGGAACTTGGCAATTAAAAGTTCGCGAGCCCGCTCGTTTCGCGAAAACGGTTAGATTGCAATTCTTGAACGACGTTTTACAATTACGGTCTCATCCGCGAAGATTCTCCTTGACGCGCGGTGTAATTGGTTAACGTTAAAAAAAAACAATTCCAGAGACGTCATAAACGCCGGAAGAAATAAAAGGGAAGCCCCGTTCGTCCCGAAAGCTTGCACCAAATCCAAAAATCCCATTTTCATTACCCGGTCTGTGCCAAAATGGTAATTCGGTTCGTATTTCTCGTGCAATCTTCTCTACCTAATTTACATGTTAACTAATAACTAGACTGCGGATGTTTATGCATTTATTTAATTCTCAAAAAACTGCAGAATACACTTGATAGGACAAAAAGATACGAATTATCATATTTAAGGGTGGAAACCTCAACGAAGCTCCCATTTCATTAATTCTATCGATAAAAATACGAATTTGCATAAAGATCCGCAGTCTACTAATTACAATTACTTTCTACACGAGTACAGGCAGGTAAAATACGTGCAAACGTGTCTATAATCTCATACGTTGAACCTACTATATTACGAACCAGCGATTCTACGAGATTTAGAAGCATTTATTTATTTTATTATTCCTCTTGATTTATACTCACGATAACTTCCGAGATTTTTCTGCGCGCCTTAAATTTCGCGTACGTAAAATTCTCACATAATTTGCCGAGCTTTTCGCGCATCTGTTGCTACATCGTCGATAAATATTCCGCCGGTTGCCCGAAATTTAACGCGCGGATTTGTTATCGCGAACAGCCCCCGGTGAAATCTCGCGAAGCGTTTCACCGTGTTCGAACAATAATTCTTCCCCTCCCGCGTTACAATAATTATAGTTTAACGAAATCTCGCGATATTAACGCTTACGTTTTAATTTCATTTTCGCGAGATGCGCCGTGAAAATGGTGGCCAAACGGTTCGCGGGACCAACTCGCCTGTCGCGGAGATCCTATAATCCTCTTTAATATTCGCCACCTATCTAAGAAGTGCATTTAACTTGGTGCATTTATCACTGGCCCACACCGGAGCCACGCGTTTCCATGCAATCTGCGACGAGGAAAATTATTGCACGCTGCGACCTACATCGCGTAACCGGAAGTATCAACCACCCCCGGAGACCCATTACATCGCCAGAGGCGAGAATCGAGTGGACAGTTCCCGTAGAATCTTTCATCGTATCGACTTCATCGTAAAAAAAAATAACGCGAAAAGACAATAGCGTGAACTAGGAGGAAAAGAAATTAAAATTAGCCTGGATATTCGAGAGCCAATTCGACTATTAACAAAATAAAAACTTGCAAATGAGAACCGTTTGATAATTTTCTTTTTTAGACAAAGAACGGTCCACTAAAGTTTTGATCGGCGAAGGGGTTAGATTTTTCTACGCGTGCGTTTTTTACCACGAGAACGTTTTGTAACGATCGTTGATCCCGGATCGAAGCTTTTCTACGAGTAGATTTGTAAATCCGTTCGGAGTTTCTAGGAACTATTCGAGTATCGTCCCCGGCGTTTATAAATTTTCGATCGTACACGAGTGTATTTTCTATCGAGATCTATACGAGGGCCTCTCGTACGATTATGTCCGTACGCTTTTCGACGACAACTTTTCTACGAGCTCTGGAAGCATTTTTGACGTCCAAGAACTATTTATTGCGACGCTTTTGAACGTTTGCTAATGTACATAACTCTTTACAAAGATGATCGAACGTCAGGTTCGTCGTGTAATAATTTGTTCGACGTTCCGATCGCAAAATTGCTTACTCGAATCCTCGAGAAACAAGAAATCAACGTCTCACGATCCCCATCGAAGAACGCCTTCATTTTCACGCGGGGTTGTACGGCGAAACGCGACATGATTTCGACAGAGGTTTCGACACGAGTTTCGGAGAACGCTTTTACACCTTACACCGAGCTGCTAACAGCCCCCCCACTTTTTCAGCGACTCTTTTCTAAACGAACTTCTTTCTAGCTTGTAACGCTAACATTCATCGAATTCTAAAACTATCCCATACCGGATAGCATTAAGCTTTATAGGGATAAGATTGAACAGCGAATTATAGGTGGACGTAAACGGGGGAGAGGAGAAACACCAAGTTCCAGTCGTACGCGATATTTCGCGAAAATGTCGTTGAAAAATTCTTGGACCGTACACGAAAAACTAATTAAGCGACCGTTGCACGGAGGTCGTGAATCACCGGAGCGAACCTTCATTATCAGCGTGGGCGTAAAATTGTCAACGAGTCATTAACCTCGTCGGTACACGGGAATCGTGTAAACCGAGAGTGGAAACGCGGCCATTCCGTAGGGGGCGGGATTCAGCCATTATTGGGGCTGCGTATCGCCCGGGCGATGTTCTCGCGATTTACAGAAATATTGCATACGACTGAAATTCGAGCGACGTTCGGCGTCGTTAAACTTGGACGAACGCGACGCACCGTGGAAACGTTAACGAGCGTCGGTCGATGAGAGGGCCACACGCCGACTATCTTGTTAGCTGCGTAAAACGGCTTATCGGCGTCGAGTGTAAATTCAACAAGCGGCCAAGCCGCGTTTTAATCGGTGCGCGCATTATAATCGATCTACGCGCACGAACGTTCGCCAGGATAGACCGCAGCGATCCGTTGGAAACGGACGCCAGATAGCGACGGGACTGATACGTATTGACATTTCGCGGAATTCCGTACCAAACTACTCGACTCGATGCACCGAAACCTTGGTATCAACTTTCGATGCTGCGTACTTCCGGAATTAATACCCGTCGGATGCCGGGATCGCGCGAAATCTGCACGATATTCCGAGGAATTCGATAGCGGGGCGCTCGATCGAAGTTAACAAAAAATATTTGCATCCGAGCGTTTCGTTTCGAGCTTCGATATCGAAGTGGAGGAACTTTCGCTGCTACGTGCTTTTAAAATTAATATCCGAGCGTCGATATTACGATACGTACTCGAAAGGTATCGGAATCTGAGACACTAACACTGATCGATAATATTCCAAATGTTCGATAGGTGTCGACGCTTCGAGAGATTCGACGTTCTGAAAAGCGTCGAGTCGGAAGGTATCGAAACCAGTATCTTATTTTATTCGATCGATGTCAAAAATTGACGACGTTTGTACGGAAATGGTACTTAATAATCTGGTATTAATGGTATCGATATTGGTCCCGTCGTTAAGTCGAACTTAGTGGATCTATCTACGCACTGGCTGCTAGCACAATTAGCCGCGATGCAACTGTCATTACACGCATACTGCTCGACATATCATCGTGCACGAGAGAAAAAGCGAATTACACGCGTATATCTCGCCGTATTATCGCAGAGACACGCGCTAATGTTATCGATTGCCTGCGCTCCACGTGTTTTATCAGACTTCTTTCGACCATCGTCCATTCCATTTCTTGTATCCAGTCTCTGTCGTTTTCTTCATTCAACTTCTTCTCTTCAAGTCGTGTTCTTCGACTGTTCACAGGCCTCAAAATACCTTCTTGCTGTCTCTGTTATTATTCCCCTGTTTATCTTTCGACAATTTCATTTTTCATTCCTGTCTTTTGCGTTAATCGTTAATTCATGTTTCCTCTACGAGTGCCCTATTTAAAAATTAATTCTGTATATGGACAAAGGGCGGAAGTCTGTCGACTATAATGGTAAAACTATTTGTAGGTTAATAATCCTTCTAAGCTTGAAACGTAACCATTCTAACATCATCTACATATCACTCCTGTTCATATCATTCACTTATCAATATCTGTCCTCGTAACTTTCTATTTTCGCTAATCCATGTCTCCTTTCCAATCTTTCCATCTTCAATATCTTCATGTACTCTGCGTATTCGTGTACCTTTCAACATCTTCATCTACCTCTCTATTTCTACCTCTGTCGCGCTAAAACTGTACCGTCGGACCGAAGAAAATATCGACTCGATCGGTGGAAGAAGTTACTCAAACGGGAAAAATATTCGTGTAATTTCCTTTCCACAAATTACAACTTTAAATTTCTTTGTATCTCGTTGAATCTGCGAACGGAATAACTCAAAATGAATATATCGTATCCATAATATCCATTTTATTTAAATACAGATTGAATTGAAGTCAGATTTAAATAAGCTCGAGTCGCAAAAGGGTAGAATGGAGGAAGAATTTTTCGAAGAGTGGCTCGAGTCTGTTCCTTCTTCGGCCAGACAATATTTAAATTAGCGCCAACCACAGATGTATCGGTTACTCGTATGCATATCGACTGCAGGTCCCCGAGCGTTCGCTATTTTCGCAGCCCTTCATCGAACAAAATGCAAATTCTCGGAGGTCGCTCGCTTTACAATGAAGGGGCAGTTCTTCCATTGACGTTTTCACGATGCATTATTGCCTCGCCGCTGTGAATACCCGCGTTAATCATTGTTACGATCGCCGTATGCAAATAGACTGCCTATCCAACGATTATTGCTCGTGAATTACTCCAAGCCCACCGACAATGTGTTCGAAAGACCAATAATCGAGTCTCTTCCGGGGAGGAGGAATAGCTGGAAATCCGAGAATCAATTAACGGAAATTACCCCTTTAAAAAGCACCGTGGAACTTGGCGATTCAACGATGCGTCTTCGATCGATGTTTAAATAGTATTCGATTACCGTCGTAGAAAATATTAAAATATCTTTCAGTGAATGGCTCGAATTTTATTAAAAGATAACCACTGCAGCGTGTCGTTCGTGGGAACGTTGTTGCACATTTCGAGACTCTGCGTCGAGATAGTCGCGCTTCTGAAATTAGCAGCCAAAGGGCAGAATGCTTCCAAAAATTCGAGAGAAAGATCAAAATCGACGAACACAGCCGAAAACCTATCGTTTCAAAAATTACTTAAAGAGATTGTATCGCGTGCATCGAGGCACTCTCGATTCGAAATCGAGTCCGCGCGTTTCGTGGCCCGGTAATATAGCGTTTCGAACGCGAGCAACGGCCGAGAAGCCGAGTTTTTCTTGGCGATTGTCGTTCGGGGGACAAACGAGCAGAAATGTGGGTCGAATTCCAGAATGGCACTCAAAGCGCGAGGGTCACGGGTGCATTGAGAGACGACCTACTCGGTCTTCCGTTCCACAACAGACGGTTTTCTCCATTCATAAATTACCAACCGCGATCCCCCTTTTTAACCAAACGTCGGTCGTTCTTTCCGCGTTGTTTCCCGCGCGCGGACCTAAGCAATTCCGTCTTTAGAACCGCGTTCGTTCAATTTTCGCCCGGCCAGGGCGTTCCGTTCCCTTTGTCGCGGAAAGGAGGTTGACAGCGATGACTTTTCAGAGACCAAGGGAACCGCTGAACCACGTAGGAGCTCGCGAAAACTGACTTTCGCGCGACGTTACCCGGACACCAGCGTCCTTTGCATACGTAAACAGCTCGCGGATGCATCCTCGGGAGTTTTTCCCATTCGTCTCTGTTGTCCTCGTCGCTGGCAATTAATCATCGTCGCGGATACGTTCCCCTTCTTCTCCGAATCAGAGAACTTTCACGGGGATTGCCAAGAAAATTGCATTCTCTCGCTAACCGATGGCGAACTTTTTCTTTCGAGAGAATAGCTCAAAGAAAGTAGTCCAAAGTATTCTAAGAACAAAACGAACAGTAATCGAGGGAAGCAATTCGGTCAACAAACGAGGGAATACTGTCATTTTCACGAAATTCAACGATCCTTGATAAGCGATTCGATTATAATTTGCTCTCGTGCGTTTACGAAATGAGCCAATTGAATTCGCCTCGAGGAAAACGCGGGTGAAATTAAACGACGTAGCTTAACGCCGTGGATAAAGTCATCAGCTTTTGTTCCGGATCGCGCTGTGTTTCATCCGGTGGCCCGAAGCGGGTACGTGCGTGCAAATTTCATTAACGCACGCCCAAGTGTTTCCCATGTTTATGGTTTCGAATAATATTCGGCCCTTTGTGTTGTATCGCGCGGTTGACGGGAAATTAATGGTAGCGCATTCAATGGTGTACAATGAAAGCTGAAACGTTGCCTGGAAACTTTCTGGACGCATTCTGCTCTCGAGGCTGACGTGAACTTTCGGTTAAACGGGGCGGAAAAGTATTATAATGTTTTACAAATCACTGTCTTACGAGTCTGAAAAACCAGTTAGGGCAGACAATGGAGCATCAAGATTCATTTCGTGAATTTAAAAAAATTCAACGACAAATATTCTAGTAACAGATATACATGTAAATATCTACGAAGAGTTCGAGATGACGCTAAAAGAAAAAAGTTAAAAACGACGGCAAAGCGACCTGCGAAAATGGCGAACGCTCGCGCCGTGAGAAATGTTGACGAAAGTTCGAAGTCATTCCTAACGTATCAATCTCTATTCACATATCACCTCGTGGCCGATTTGCAATTATTATAGAAAGAAAAGGCAAATCGGTAACGTTTCTCCATCATCGAATCGTCGATCGCGAAACTCTTGGAGCGCAGACGAAACGACGACGATCCCAGAAGGCTTTGTCACGAACGTCACCTCGTCGAGGCATCGCTACCACAATATTATACGTAAAATTTACCTTAGAGAAGCGAAAAGCGAAGCAAGTGGTGAGCCCTGACCACTGCCAAGATGGCGGTCCATGCGAGTCCGTAGTTTAAAGCGCGTCGAACGAAATCATCGAAAAGGGGACGTCCGAGAGACGATTTTAGGCCGATTTCGGGGTTCCTTGGGAAGGGTGGACTCTGTCTGCGAAAATATCGCCGAACGATGATATTAATAATTAGTCAATATCGATGTTCCTTGTACCGTGAGTGCGGTGTCTCGACGAGCGGCCATCTTATCGCACAGTTTCATATCGTCGGTGTCGTTTTCCATTTTTAAGCATTCATATCATCGAGAGAGGCAGGGAGGATCGTTCGACCGCGTCTATCGGCGCAGATAATCGCGGTCGAAGCCCCGCGAATTTCATAAAGCTTCTCGATCGTAGCGTAAATTTAGCGGTGCTGGTCGAACAGCGTTTTAGCGTTTAAGCAGAATTAAAGGAAGTACGTTGTTAAGGCCTAATAATAGATAACGGACAACTTGTTAGCGGTGTATAAGTACACGGTATTTTCGTTGTTAAGTAAACGCTTGTCAGAATTATACTCGCGAAGCGATGCTATTCCACTTAGATATGTAACGTATGGTAACTAATCAGTTGTACTTAACTAGCCCTCGAGTGCGTCTCCGCGTCGTCGAGGATCGACAAACGCGATTTAACAACCTTTCTGCTCCCTCGCATCATTCGTTTACATCTCATCTCGCACTCCCGCTCGTACACCGTATAAATAAAACGTTTACGTTCTTCTTCCTTTCTTTCGGAGAGATCTATAAGCCCGTGTCTTATTGCTGTAAGAATTTTGCATCCACTCGAGCTACGGTCGAATCAAAATCAACAGCTCGAGAACACTTGGAGGACCGTCCGTTCTGTCTCAGGTTTTTTCTTGCAAACCTAAAGACACGAGCTCCACGTCCTTAAAACAGTATCCAGACTTGCCTGTAACGTCAGCCATGATTGAATTGAGTTTCATTCGACCGTAGCTGCGAAGAAACCAGCGCAATATACGCTCGAAAAGTATCAAATGATATCAGTATAGCTTCAGAAACAATTATTTAATATATTTTAGCAGCCAATTAGTACTAATTATTCTCCTAGTCCGGAAACGAACGTTCGTCGAAGGTAATTTTTCCATTGTTCGTTATAGTTGTTAATTAAAACGGTCCACGCCAACTAACAGAGCCTTTGTGCATCTTTGCACCTTACAAACCGGACCGTATTACACCGTTATTTTTCCACGCCGGAAACGTTTGCAATTACACGTAATTTCTGTATGCAATTTCCGGCGCAGATGTGACGCCGTTTATTTGCAACGCGGATGATTTAATTCCCTTGCATCCTATGGAAACGTTCGGCTGATACGATTAAAATGTCGCTGGGAAAATTAATTCGCATTACAAATTCCGTTTCTCTCGAGTCCAGCAAGAACTCGACGACAGTAATCGGGGGAAATTCATAACGTTTAATCGAACGTTGGGGGAAAAAAAGGGTACGAAACAATTCTGCGTAAAACGTATTTCCTGGGAATCTTCGATGACGCATAATTTTGCAGAATTAACGAGTCGCTTATGATAATGTAAACGTTTAATTATTACGCGTTTCGACCATGTTTATTGGGTTAGCGTCGGCAATATAGAAAAGGTATTCCGTTGATAATTAATGCGAATGTTTAATGACTGTAATTCATATTGGAAAGGAGAACGTAGTCCATAGTTAACTAAAATGTCGATTTAATTCCCATCGGTACGGTTCATCGAAAATCCTGAAACATTCCATCTTCTTCCATCCGTTTTTGTTGTTTCGAGTGCTAAAGAAAAATTGCTTCGCAAAACGCACTTGCTCCAACGAATCGAAAATTTGCGAACGCTTCCCTATTTTTGCTACGCGACTTTACAACCGCAACGACTGTCCCAGACCTACGCGCGAAAATTATCCCTCGATCGGGGACGTATCGTGTTTCGTCGCGGAGACGCCACCGGGGGCGCCCACTTGGTGGCTAAACGTGAACAAATGAAACCGAGAGAACAAACGAACAGAGGTGAGAAAAGAACGCGTTGATGCGAAATAGCTCGTCACGCCTCCGATGTTGTCTGAGCTTTCGAGAGAGAAACCCCCTAATCCGCACGACTGTTCGCGCGAACGAGTGAGAATTAGGGCAGCGAACGACGATACTGGGGGAGGCTGGGCGAGAGAGAAGAATAGGAACGACGATGGCGAACAAAGGGACGAAGATACCTGCGGCTCTAACTCTAAATACTTATACTTGTTACGCTATCCATAAGTTTATATTGTATCTCTATCGTGACAGAATTTACGAGTATTGTACGTGATATTATATTTATACGGGCTGTTACACACTATCTCCAATCTTCCATTTCTCCGTGCGACACCGGGCGAACGAGAGAGAAACGAGAGGAGGCGCAGGCGAGTGCAAACGCGAAAAACGGAGACCGGAAGCTGGGGAAACGAGAGGAGGAACGCGGGAACAACGAAACTCGGCGAGGGTCCGCTTCCGGAGCGAACGTGACGCGTTGCAAAAATGGCGAACGAGATCCGAATGAAATTTTTCGCAACGGGGCGTCGATACGTTTCTTTAAATTGGGCTCGAAACTTTTTAGTAACAACCGCGCTGGAAAATTGGTTTTGGTTGGTCGCGTGTTTCGATGTCCATCTCTGATTAATAGAAATACATAAAACTTTGTGAAATAAATTTTCTTCGCGTACGACATTATTAGTCCTCGCGTTTCACTACACAGTTACGATAAACGATTGATAAAAGTTTTGGTGACTGAGTGTTTGAAAAAATACCCGTGTAAAAGGAGGGTAAGTGGATCGTTTCGAGTAAATTCGCGACGGCTTTAAACGTCCAAACAGGCCATTAAAGAGATCGACATCGAGACGATCTAACCCCACCGGGTGGAAACGTCTTTCTCCGTTCACAATGGTTCTTAAGGCGAGTATTTCGATTAATGACCGCGCTGGGAACAAACGAATGGTAAAAAGGATGTAGTTGAGAGATTAACCAGGAGTAGCTGGTGCATTTGACACGACGTTGGACCCGGAAGCGGACCACTGTCGGGCAAAAACGCGTTCGCGGACAATGACTGGCCTGGAAGAAAACAGTCGGAAGGAAGGAAGGTCTTAATCCGAGTTAACAGCTGCTGAAACGGCGAGAAAAAGGTTTCCTAGAAAACAACCGGGAATTTCTCCCGTTTTCTGGTCTTTTTGGAAGGCCAAGTCGAACGACTGCTTCCTCTCGAGGCCCCCGATCCGTGCTCGATTCTCCGTTTCATCCGGAGCTTTTCTTACCCTTAAGTCGTCGGAAAGAGACTGATTTGTGTACGGGACAAAGCATTGTGCGTGCACGGCCACGGAACAGAGAAAAAAACAAAGTGAATTGTCGAAGATTTGGGAGTCGATCGGAGGTTTCCGTGGCCGCGCGTAACCCAAAGACTGTGTACAATATTTTTTCGTACGCCTGCGCCGTCGTTCGCGCGAACGCGCGTTCTCCGTTTGGTTTTTCCTCGAACTGTTACTAGGCTTGTTTTTTAATAAACTTGTTTTTTTGTTTGTTAGAACGGCAGCGGACCTGGAGGCGAATCCGGCGGACGGGGGAACGGGTGAGTAAACGCAACTTCAACGCGATCGTTGCACCCCTTCGTCCACTGGGGGAAGTTTTTATTTTCCGATTCCCCCGCTGTTCGGTCGCGGGTTTTGCATACTTTTTTCACCCGGGAAAACGGCCACTATCGGATACCATTTGAAACACGGATCGTTTGGTACGCGATCCGGCACGAAAAAATAGCTTCACAGTTCGTTCTTTAACTTTGCGTAATTCGCTTCGAGAACGTAGTCGAGGTATTCCGTTCGAATCGATATTGTATAACTTTTTAATAGTTTTATAAATCGTTTGTCGATGGAAACTGGTACCATCGTCTTACTAAACAAATTTCATAACATAGTACTCATTTTCTAAATATCCTTTTGTTCGGAGTCGCGAAATAACAATAACACATACACGCAGGTAAGAAGTATTTCGGTCATCGTAGCTTCGAATTATTTATTTCTGCCGGCGACAAAAGCTGCACGTTTACTTGGGAACTGTCATCGTCCGGGGGGGGGGGGGGGGGGGGGGGGGTCTTGAGATCCTTTTTCCGGCGTCCCCGAATGCAGGAAGCGGGAAATTTGATAAGGAAAATTTGATTCCGCGAAACAGTTCTCCCCTCCCGGAGGATTCGAAGCTAAAATGAAAATCTCACGGGTTCATTTTTCATCCGGTCAATAAAATCTGACGCGGAAAATTTCTATTAGCGTGCTCGAAAAATGGCGGAGAATCTCGTCATCGAACCCTGCCACGACAGGATTCGAAGGCGGATTAGCCGCATGAATGACGTCCTCTTTGCCTGTTCTTCGCTATAGTAGGACGGAGCTGTCTTTTCAGCTCCACGTTTCTTTTTTCCGACACATTTTACGATAAATCAAATCGTCGCGTCGGTGGGCTGAGCTCGCGGATTAGTCGCGAAAATAACGCGTCCAGAACGTAAAATGTACGAGAACATTTTGCGTACGTGGAGGGATCTTAACGACTTTCTCGCGATAAATCACGATACACGGAGTCGTTTCCCTAAAAGATCCGCGAAGCTTTACGGAACGTAAAATGATTCCTGTTTTGATAACAAGAAAATTCTTATTTTACGTGTTTCTTTATTTTTATTGTACTTAGTGTTGATAAACCATCGATTGAAAAATCATTTTCTTTCGTGTAACTTGACGTTAGATCGGCCTTGACCCTTTCACGACAAGGTTCATCAGACTGAAAGCCAAAGAACCATTTGTATAATTCCCTAGTCGTAAAAGTCGATTGTTTATTTGTCCAACGTTTAGTCGATCGCATTACGACCAGAATTACTGGTCACTCGATTCCTTCCATTCTACCAGAAATAGAATCAATTTATAGCTCGTCGAGTACGTCTATTACGGTGATTACTTATAGAAACTCCAAAGGACACGAATTTATATTATACGATCGGGGAGAATTGGAATTTTTAAAATAATAGAAATTTTTCTTTTTTTCTTTTAGCTCTCGTAGATTCATAGATGAATAAAGATTTGACGAAATTGGGTCTTACTGCGAAAGAACGAAAACTGTAATCTTAATTCGTCCGTGCGTGATATCGAGTTCGCGTGACGGCCTCTGTTCGAGTAAACAAATTAAAAAATAGAGAGACGATAATGGCGCGAAGCATCCCCGAGTGATGGATTATATTACACCATACTTAGCGAAGTTCTGCTCGGCTGACATTCAATCGCAGATCTGTTAACGAAGTTTGTGTAATTAAACGTGAACTCGAGGGAAAATTAGGTCGTCGCGGAAAACTATAAATCTTGGTCGAAAAATCGTCGAGACACGGGTTTCAGTATTTATAGACGCCTTATATTAATGGTGCTAAAACTTCTTAATATTCAAAGATTTTTCAATCGATGGAGTGCAATTAAATTTCAACGTAAATATATTTGCAGTGGGATTAGCCTTTTTCTAACTTTTTTAACAATTTTACGACTTTCAGAAAATCCAGCTGATTTTATAAATTCTTTACGTAGTTTCCAATGAAATTGTTCGAACGCCAAGGGAGGTCAGGAAGTATTTTATAATAATAAAGAAGATAGAAGGCAGGATAAGTACGCGAGATAAGATTGCTTAAAATTCCCGATCGACTAAGTAG
The DNA here is from genome assembly GCF_051014445.1 of Colletes latitarsis. NCBI lineage: Eukaryota > Metazoa > Arthropoda > Insecta > Hymenoptera > Colletidae > Colletes > Colletes latitarsis. The sequence goes on from NC_135134.1 coordinate 50,024,043, forward strand.
CACGACAAGGTCTTCAAAGCCGTAGTTTCCAATTTCATTTGAAAGTTCGATTACTTTCGATCTAATATCGATTCGGGCTTCGGTTTAATTTGGAAAAGATTTATTACGATCAGATACTCCCTAACACGCGATCGCTGTACTATCGAAGTCCCCATAAATTCAAGAACGAGCCGATGATTAGAGGTTCGAAGGTTCTACGAACTTAATTACTAAATTACTTCGATTACGTAAAATGCAGGCTTCCCGATAGCGATCCGTCAAGTTTTAATCATGCACGACCACACTCTTTCCGCGAGCAACGATATCACACCGGAAACCTGTTGATATTCATCGCAATGGATCGTAAAATGTTATTATGCTCCTTTTATGAGCCTTTTTTACCCCGAGGAAAATATATATTTGTAATACTAAAATTGTAATCGGTGAAATCTTTCTGGAGCATTATTGGTCTCGTAAATACACCTAACAACGAAAATATATTACGCCGCTAAATTAATTCTATTTGAATTTGAAATTTAAATAAAATCACTTGACGAATTCAAGATTTTCAAAATAAATGCTTGTGTAATTTGAGAACTCGAACTATTTAAATGAAACTTATCGAGGAATAAAATGTATATTCCTGAACTTGAAATACATAAAACGTGATTAAAGAATTTTCACGAATAACTTTTATATTTATAAACGTCAACAGTCTCTCTCGATCCATGAAAAAAGGAGTCTTGTTTAGGCGATTATTATTGTATAATCGTTATTAAATTAACGAATTGTGTTCTCTTTCAGACATCCTGGAGACAATCCTTTCTACAGCAACATAGACAGCATGCCGGACATTCGGCCGCGCCGAAAATCGGTGCCATTGGTCTCCGAGCTGGTACGTAATCAATTGTCCATTAATCCCGTTTAACGATAACTCGCGTCTACGAATATATATGTATTATTAATACAAGCAACACAGAGGTGTACATACGAGACACGTATGCGCATCGCTTGTTGGTCGTCCATAATTCGTGAAAATTAAACAGCGCGAGCGACGTGTACCGTTCTCCTGGTTGATCGTCGTCGTCCTCCTCGTTCACTGTCGTCATCGACGTCGTCGTTGTCGTTGTCGTTGTCGTCGTCTTGGTCGTGGTCGTCGTCGAACGTTCCCGCGTATTTTTTCCCGGACAAAGCAAACTCCATCGACGAGTTAATTAACCGGCCAGCGTTCTTTAATTAGACGCAACTCGTATTATGCTCCCTTACGCGTTCCCTACCTTCAATCTCGACCTTCTGATCTCTTTTAAAACACACAAATCTCTATTCTCCACTCTTTACAAAGATATTTACACGAATCAAACATTGGAACTTCACTGTTCGTTATATATTTAAAAGATCAAAAATAATTCTCGTCAAGGAGGGTCGAAGTTCGAAACAACGTTGTTCGAGCAACTATGTAATTCCGCGTGCAATGCTTGGCGAAACGCCCGGAACACTTTTCTAAAATAACACAGCTCGTCTTCGAAGTTCGATATAGATCCTCTCGTACGAAAATAACCGTACGACCGAAATTTTCCGTTTATCTTTAAACAAGCGTGAATTTTTGTTCCGTCGTTATCGATCGAGAACGATTACGTGTCGAGGAAATAATTTCGTCGATGGCCGCCCCGCGATCGCTCGCGATAACCTTTTACGAGAAAGTTCGCGGTCCGTCCTGATTTCCATACGCGAATTCAACGAGTCGCCGTTGTATTTTAGAACCAGCGGCTCGAGTACACCTGTTGTTCGATTTTTAGCTGTTCTCCAGCCCCGCCGGGGGCCAACTTTCCGCTCGAGATGCCCGCTAATGTTCGCTCGCGGACCGGAATCGACGACGCGGAACTTGCCGAATAAAGTTTTCCAATTAGGGATTCGGGCTTTATCGCGTAGCGACGCGTAACTCGGCGAAAGTGAAACCAAAATCTACGTCTCGCGTTTACGAGTAGCGAAACTTTATCAATTTTCCATCCGACTTTCATTTTCCTCGAGCATCTTCGACGCTTCGACGAAAGCAACGTAAAACTCGAAGAGATACAACGCGCAAATTTAATGAGAAAATTTATAACATCGGACACTGGTACGAAAATCGAAAAATCGGTTTTACGGGAACGCGAACTTCGAAATATCCATAAACAGCAAAGAGCAATATTGTAAATTGAATTCGACGGATATTTTCGTTCGAGGCAATATTTTACCGCGGAACAAATTAATTAAATTTCAATTATCTGCTCGTTCCCCGGAACTATTCCCTCGCAGAATCGCGGTTGTAATTCAGAAACCGTTTCGAGGCGAGCATTAACCGGGCTGCCCCTTATTTCATCCGCTTCGTTTTGCCGCCATTGATATCCCCCGTCTAATTGAATCCTCTTCTCGAGCTTCGAGAAATAAAACGAGAGAGAGAGCTCTGGAAATGATCGAATACGGTCGTTTTTGGGAGCTCGTTGGACGAGATCGAATTCGATCGTCCGACGATTCAACGATTCGAAATCGACGACCACGACCGATGCCCTATCGAAGCTTCGTGTGACCAGTGCTTCTTGACCATCCTGTCGGAGTGTGCTGTTCCATCCCGATCCCTAAAACTGTGCAACTTTCTCTGTGTCCTTGCCGCGGAACAGATGAATCTGTCGCTCTGTGTAAGTCCTTTCTTTGTACGTCGATCTCGCGTTCAGGATCGGTCACGGTTTGCATCGTTCCTTCGCGTGGACAGTACTGTCTCTCTTCTCGCGATCGAATCGAGACCACCAACTTTCTTACAATAGAAACTCGAGACTCTGATTAAATTCAAACAAATTGGCCTTTAACTTAACTTAAATTAATTTATCAAATAATTTTAATTTTTTCACAATATGACGTATATGTCTTGATTATATAATGTCTCTGAGATAACCAATAACAATATTAATGACGGTTGGCAGCACCATAAATCTGAAATATCAAAGTAAATAGAGGGTTAAATAAAAAATTCCCTGCCAGCGTTGGTTATAACCACCTAATCCGATAATAAAATTATTTAAAGCTCTATAAACGTTAGAATTAATTTTCTATAAATATTTTAAAGAATCGTAAGTCTGATGCCTCGATGAGTTGCAAGAAGGCGATACGCGTATTGATGCACGAAGCGAAGCAGTACTGTTTGTTTCGACGAGTCCTGTCGCGCCCCCCTCACGTGTCCTTGTCGAGGATGTTAACGAGTTCCTTGGAACGTTTCCTGATCTCCCGTTCTCGATCTCGATCCCCGCATGACGACGACGTCGAACGCGGCTATTCTGTCGCGAGATCGATAACTGTCGCGCCGTTCGCGTCGTCTTCGAGGGACGAGGCGGATCGACAGATCTCCGCCTTCGAGAAATGATCGCGAACAGACAGGTCCCTCGAGGGTGGTTCGATATCGAGCGACGCGCCTCGTCGTGCAACCTGATTGCGTGTACTGCGTTATGGTGTTGCGTCGTTTTTTCGGTAACCTAATATTCTTCCATGGTTCGTTGCGGACGATTTGGCCGATAAATCGATCGTTGACCCACCGGAAACTCCAATCGTGATTTAAAATCTCGCTTTGACGCCTGTACTCTTCTTGATGATTATCCGTCTGACCATATACGATACAGTACTACTGAATTCTTAAACAACAGCATCACGACAAGAGTCAGCGGGGCAGAATTTTGTAAATTTATTCGTTTGTGTAATTTGCTTCGTCAATGAAATATAAAAATAAAAGTAATAATTTTTCTTTTGAAAAAAATGATGTTTATGTTTTTGTTATATTAGGATTAACGTTTTTCACGCACGTGCTACTTATAAATTAATATGTCCCCTGAAGAAGAGTCGAGACGATTAAAAAGTTGAAATTGAATTTAATTATATAGTTCGACGAATGATCTACTGAAATCGCTTTTTTAAATTTGAATTGACAAAATTTATGTTACCCAGCGACAAGTCGAGGATTAACGGCGCGCATTTATTTCAAATCGTCCGTCAACGATCCATTATTTGTACACACCGTCCACTAGTGCTTTGCAGAGTATGCTCGTTCGACGTTATAAAATTTTCGATCGAAGGTTCGCGCGTCGAAAATGTTATCTCCGGTCCGGTGGGCCGGAAATGTCGTGCGATTCAATTTGGGTTGACGACACAACGATCGCGTGTATAAAAATACGATCCCCATTGACTTTGAATACTACGCGTCGCTTTTATTCTTTAGCTGGAAAATTTAAAGCGATCGAATTTATCGAAACACCCGCGCTTTGCGTTTCCAAAGCAATTCACAAATTAGGAGCAACATGGTATTTCACGAATATAAACAATTTATTCTCGCGTTGTTTGCTCTCCCATTCACAAATTTATTTCGTTCGTCCACAGTCGTTGCCGATGTATCAACGATTCAAAAGTTTATTACCATTTACGAAATTTAAATCCTCGATTTTTAAATAACATTTCCGTCGTCGTTCCACGATTGAATCGACACGCGCGGATCAACGCGACGTTCGCCAAGGATTGCGTCGAACCTCGACGCAACGCGACTTAATCCCCGCAGAAATCGCAGGATGCCACTATCGCATCGTGAAAATTGAACTTCACTCAACGAAGTGTACCAAACCACCCCCCAAACCCCCCACCGCCCTTACGTTTTCGACAGGTCGACCGAAAATTGTGGAAAAGCCACGATTTGAAATTCAAACGGAGGAATGTCGGCCCTTTTGGGCGCGGTTTGTTTGACGCCCGAACGATATTCCAATCAGCCACCCCGAAACGCGAATGAATTTTTACAAAGATGATTTACATCGACTTATTAAAAGCTGATCTCCCGTGATATCGAATGACCTTATATTATGTAATTTTATTTTTGATATTCAATATTTAAGAGAAACAAAGACGACTATGACGAAAATAATAGAAGCAAAAATGGTTATCGATTCTGTATATTTTGGTTCGGTCCTATCTGCCATGCAGAAACAGTTGTACCAAACGTCAAACCAAAACTCGACCAACGAAGTAAGTTTGGAGCGGTTTATACGATCGAATAGCTTCCATTGTATTTTTTCCAATAAAGGAAATTGTTATTGGAAATAAACGCTTTCGAGTTTCGAATATATTCTGTATTTTTTCACGAAACTGCTGCTCGAAGCAAGTCTATTCTGTTTCCTTTTCTCGGTTCGTCGTGAAACGAGCTAACAGAAAATATTGCAATATACAGGGTGTTGGGCCACCCCTGGGAAAATTAATGGGGGATTCTAGAGGCCAAAATAAGACGAAAATCAAGAATACCAATTTGTTGATGGAGACTTCGTTAAAAAATTATTTAATAATTAAATTCAAAAATTTCAAATCGTTCTGAAAAAAATATTTTTGGCTGCAGGGGTCAATTATAAGTATTTTTGGTGAATAGACATACCCTCGAAATCCTACCCACTTTCTAGAAAAAAATTCGAGAAGGTGCCTAAATTTTTCGACGAAAAAAAAAAATTTCAAATCGTTCTGAAAAAATTATTTTTGGCTTCAGGGGTCAATTACAATCATTTTTGGTGAAGAGTCATATCCCCGAAATCCTACTCATTTCCTAGAAAAAAATTCAGTACGAGCGAAACTTTATTCTTGATTTTCGTCTTATTTTGACCTCTAGAATCTCCCATTAAAATTTTTCCCAGGGGTGGCCGAACACCCTGTATATTCCAACCATACCTACACTTAATAACAAATATACAAAATAAACAGAGTTAACAAATATTGTATTAACCCACTTGTTTCCACAATTCGTGCAACCACAGTCGATTTTCCTAAACAAATACTGTCGCCTGTTTCACAAATAAAACAAATCTGAAAACTATCGATATCAATGAACTGAAACTTCCAAACTTTCAAAGTTCCTTTCTGTAATTTTTGGTAGTTAATATATTCGTATTGAGGTGCGTTGATTCACTCGATTTTTCAGTATTGAATTTTTGCTAGTTCGATTAAGGGACGGTTTAATCTTAAAAGTCTAAAAGAGAGCGTCGAATTTCAAGTTTCTCTCGGTCTGGACAATATTTTCGCGGGCAGATTCCTGTCACAACGATTCAGTGGCCTAAAAACCGTCTTAATTGTGGCGGAAGGCGCACTCGCCGCGAAAAGCTTCAACGAGATTTTCTGTCGGACACGCGGCGTAGCATGTAACAGCAATTACCGGCGTGCTCGAGACGACGTCGTATTTCAAAAAGCGGCCTGCTTACGTCACGCTCGCCCTTGCAGCATCGAAGCTCGCGTGCTCGCATAACGACTTAACATGAAACTCTCGAGGTACACCCCCGATCGTGCAGGGTTTTAAAGAAATACTCGCTGCAACGTTACTTACGAACCGAGCGCGTAACTCTTACGTGGTCTTCGAAAACTGATAGAAAATAATATTAATATCCACTCGATATCGACGCTCTATCATGGTAAAAATTCGATGCTGAAATCCATAGACTAAACAAAAATAGTAACGGAATAAAACGATCGAATACAAAACGCTGCTAAGTGATCGAATTTTTCCTACCATTGTTTATCGAATCGAAATTATCTATTATTGCTTTCGCGTCTCGCTTGACGATATATCGATTTGAGTCTTGTTTTCAGAAATCCTCTGACTAAAATGACCAATTTAATGGTTGAAAATGTTTACATATACGATTCTTGTTTTTCAATATTCATTTAATAAACGAACGTGGAAAGGAGCACAGAATTCTATTTAGAAACGAAATTTCCATGAGTCTCGGTATCTGTACCAGAAAAAGTAACCTTCTAGAAAATTATGCTGATATCACCGTATTCGATTATACACACGATGCAACTTCGTGCTCGAGATACTTGTTTCAAGGGCGAGATTTAATTTAATATTCTAATTTTAAACGTTTTACCTTGTGGAATAGGAAGTCTGCAGTTTCTGAAAAAATGTATTTTATAAATTAGACTATCGGAATAATAAATCGCTTCATTTAAATATTTCTCTTATGTAATAATATATAAATTTCTGCTCGGGTCTGACCCAAGTCTGTTCAATACTACTTAAATTTCCCCTCATTCTCGAGCGCCTATTTCATAACTCAATCTGCTCTACCCCCCCCTTCAACTTACTCTCCAATCTCTGAAAGCATACACACATACACATGTTACCCAGCTAATACCAAAGTAATCCCCTAACGCAATTCGAAACTATCCGAAACTACGAACCCTGCAATATACACGGCTCTCTAAACTTACTTCTGGCCGATAGTTTGACCTTTAAAATACTTTTTCTTGAAACGACGGGGGTCCCGCCGAAACGGGAAGTTTCACGAGACCGCGGAAAAAAGTTTTGCGGCGTCAAACCAAGTCTCGCCAAGAGGAAAACATCGATTTTCGCTCGACCCGTCCGGTATATGTTCTATTATATGTGAGGTATAGTGCAACCGATACGGGCGGACTTCCCTCAAATTACGTTCGTTTCCCCTGACGAGAGATTCGAGGAGGATGAAATAATTTCCACGAAGGAAACGCGGATTGCTGCCGGAATATTCATGAGGCCCGGTTTACTGTCACGCGTGTAAAATAGGGAGCTGGGAAGATCAGTACCCGGATTAAGAGAAACGTCGACGTTGAGAGTTTCTAGCCAGCCACTGTTACAAAATGTATTTAACCACTTTTTATCTCGAACGATTTCAACGACAGCACGTAATAAATTCACGTTATTCGGCTGAATTTAATGGTCACGGAAATCAATTGTATCAATTATATAAAAAGCTCATAAATTATTTTTTTATCATCTTATTGCAAGCTTTTTAAGGAAACTGTCAGCAAATGTATGCAGAGTGTTCAGCCACCCAAAATAAGACCAAACCAAAAATATCAATTTCTTGACTGAGGCTTCGTTAAGAAGTTATTAAAAAATTAAATTAAAAAATTTCGAATCGTTCTAAAAAAATTATTTCTAGATTCTGGAGTCAAATACAACTATTTTTGGTGAATACACATACCCCCGGAATCGTACCCACTTTCGAGAAAAAAATTCCTTATCGAAAATGTAATGTCTGACCATACATTGACATTTTTCCCTGAAATTTTTCGAGGGGAAAAAAAATTTTCAATTCGTTTTAAAAAAATTATTTTTAGTTGTAAGAGTTAATTGCAATCATTTTTGGTGAATAGACACACCCCCGAAATCCTTCGCATTTTCGAGAAAAAAATTCAGTACGGGCGGAAGTTTAAACGTTAATAACTTCTTAGCGAAGCCTCTAGAATCTTCCACTAAAATTTTTCCCAGTGATGGCCGAACACCCTGTATATAGGACTGCAGTGAAATACAATGTCAGAGTATTCCATGCAAAATCGCGGGATTTCGGTATTATGATTTATTATAGATTTAGAATAGAATTTCAAGTACGATGATTTATGGTCTCCTGCCATCACTTTGAAAGGAATTCCAATCCTCTGCAATAACAGGGCTGGTATTGAAGATACCAATGCCAGTTCCTTGAATGCAATAAATTTAATACGTCCACGTTTGATCTCCGTAATTATTGTTAAATCACCTCTCGCGTCTGAAAACGTGTCATTGCTCGAAAGTGGCGATAGGAAAACGGGCTATGCACTGGTTGAACTACGGCTTTAAACGTGGAATTAAAATTTGATTTCCAAATGCGTAAAAGCGTTCAGATTAAAATTTTATCGCTTTGAAAGTGGACGTAACGAACAATGAGATTTCAATTCCAATCGCGTGTTCCTATCAGTGTTGGTATTATTTAAATAATTCAATTATTAAGACCATAATACTATATCTATAATTCGTGGCTATCGAGGAATGAAATTTTCAGAATCTATAACTGATATTTTCTGATTTACTTATACATATAAATGTGCTGGAATTCGAGACACGTTGTATCTTTCAATACCGATCTTTCTTTCTCCCTTCTGTACCGCCTCGAATCTCTCGATTGTCAACCCTTTAGAAATCGACCCGTGTCTGTGACCCTGTATGTTCGATGTCGACAATTTTTCTCTTGATTGTTGTGTACCGTAACCTTGGCCCTTGACACCACCCCCGTCCGTGAGGTGCATCGTCCTGCCGAATCGGACCGGAAACGAGAGCCCAGACGCTCGACGGAAAGCCTTGAGAAATCACTGGAACCGGCTTTTGTTCAACGTTAATTATCAGACGCGATTTCCGGGACGTCTCGCGAAGATTATGAAAATGCAAATGCGCCTTCGCGTTCCAGAGATTTCCGGATTTCCCGTTCACCGTCCAGGAATAATCTTCCGCGACGAGAAAAAAAAAAGAAGATTGAATAATTAGAAACCTCTTTCACGGACCAGTAAAACGATAAATAATTTTTAATCGTATCAAACTTAAAGCACAGAGACGAGGGAAGATTATTCTTGGCGGCGAGTCGATCCCGATTCACGTTCCGTGCCTCCCGTGTATCTAATCTCTTAATGTGTCTGCCATCCGTAACGTACAAAGCATTAAAACCAAAAAAAAAGAAAAGAAGTAAAGACAAAAAAAGAAAAGATACTAGAAAAAGATGCAAGTGATACACGTACTAACCGGCATATAATGCCATTTTCTTTGTTTGTTCTCTGTGGCGCCCGTTGTTGTATCCACCTGAACACCTGAAAAAAACAAAACCACTCACTGAAAAAAACCTCTCAAAAATTCTACCTCCAGGTCTTGAAGGTACTAATTAAATGCCTCCTTAACGAAGTTAAATAAAAGGCTTGTTTCGCCGTACGTAGCGCATGCTTCGCCGAATCTGTTGCTCACGGTTTCTCTCACGTTTTCAGCTCGTGCGTAGCGCACATTTCGTTTTCTCTCGACTTTGTTTCGCACCTAGCTCGACGTTTACACGCCAACCTTTCGTTGTTTATCACTTTTGGTTACGTTCTAACGAACCCCACGACGACTTTGGTTATGCACGTCCCGTCGTTCGCGCGAGCAACGCGACCGGCGATAATCTGCTTAAATGTTCGCGCCGTAATTCGCAGCGACGTAACGGAGAATTTCTAATCGAAGGATTACAGCGACATTGCGTTCCGTGCCTCGTTTCGCGTGTCGGGAGGCAATTATCCCCGAACGCACTGGCATTGCTGTAATTAGCGAAGAGGAAAGGGCTTTCCGACTCTTCAATTTTCAAAAACGAAGGAAGCGTTGCTCGCACGTTCTGTAGTTTGTCGCCCATCGGCGATATTTAACGTTTTGCTCGTCACTATTTGCCGTAGTCTGTGTACAAGTCTATTTTTATGACAATGTCGACGTATCCACGCGATTTCCGGAGACACCAAACCATTGCATGTACCGAATGCAAAAGAAGGTGATTCTATGTGCAATAATGTGTCGAAAATGTAGAATAAACTTTTCTTATAGGGGCCTTCGTTTTCGAGAAAATCCAAGTCGAACGTTCACCTTGCTATTACTACTCGTCCGACCATACCTTGATATTTCTACTTGAATTAATTTTCTCGTGCACTGCAGACAGTATAGCGTTATCTGTTTCGACCCTAGCTTACTATTATATCATTTCTTGGAATCCTGTGAAGCATACAATACCGTACCAACGTCTAATTTTACAAATTACACCGTCGCAGGTAGAAACAACGAATAATGGTCGGACGTCTGACCGACGAATTTTCATAATTAATTTCCTCGGAAACGAAACATCCTATGTAAAAATGATATTCCACATTTTCGATCGACTTTTACATGTAGGATCGAGTAAATTTTTTTGCGCCTGAAATTTTCAACCACTCTACGGGAATAATGTAATTTATAATTGTAAACGAGAAGATTCTCTCGAAGATGCTGGACGCGTCGACGTTTCATTTGGTATTTTAATATTCTGAATGTACCCGCGCGTGAGATTGTTTTGTCACGATGATCGCATGCACAAGTAGACGAAATACCGTAGTCAGTAGGTGCGTTATCGCAGTTTTATTGTAATTAGACGGTTGATCTCGCGTAGACATGACGATCCAACGACCGCATATCGCGGATACGTCAACGCACCGGTTATTTTCCTTCTGGCGCTCTTCCTTTCTCTCTAATTCTACCTTTTTTCTGCAAAACGATGCCTTTTTGTTCGGAGAAGCGAGAAAGGGACAGCAAACGCACTTTGAAGAAACGGGGACATGCGTGTGCCCAAGTTCTTCGGACGGAGAAAAGAATTAGACTAAAAACAGACGATAGAATGTTATAAAGACTAGTTTTATAATGCCCTTCGCATAAAATAAAATATTCGATTAACGATGGTCGTGCACTTTGCGTGTTCCAAACTCCAAACGTTTTCAAATTCACCCTTTCGATATTTAATTTAATTTTATCAAGTTGAATGGATCGGAAACTTAATACTGAAGTTTAATTATCGTCTCGAGGAAGACTCGAGATACACGACCGTTCTTAATTTAGTATTTTATCGTACAGGATTGTGGCGAGGATCCGTCCTCTGGCGTAATTTCCTCGAGAATTTTGGGTTTTGCGGAATCGAAACGCGGCGAAAAAGTACGATTGCGAGCTCGAGGTGATCACGGTGCCCCGTGCGGAAACGCTTGACACGCCAGGAGCACGCTTAAAGAGGGTAGAAGAGCTGATAGAAAATACGAGAGAATCGACGCGCGGAAATTAGTGCTCGGAATTAGCGTCTCTGTCCAACGGAGGCGAGTACAGTAGCGCATGCACCGAGCACGGGGCCCCGTGCATAATATCTTAATTGAAATCTAGCCAGCCGCAATTCCTACAGCGGCGCACCTGTCGGGCGCCATAAGCTAATTGGATTAGATTCCCGGTGTAGAGATTCACCATTTCCATTTCGCTCTGCCTTTCACCGTCATTCCACCATTAATTTGTATTTCTCACGTTTCCGTTCCTCCACGCCCATCGTCTTGGTACGAGTTTACATTTTCATCCGACCGTTTCGTTTCATTATCTTTCGTCCTATTGTCCGCGTCGTTCCATCATCGACCTTCCCCCCCACCCTTCATTTTTCTTTCACCAAACTCCGTCCATCTTCTCGTCTTTGTTCCACGACGCAGGTTCACTCGACTCGTTCGCACTGATTCCGTCACATCACTATCTAGACGATGTTTTAGTACGGATAAGTGTTTTCGAGCGACTGTACCAGTTCGTCTTTGAGTACGGCTCTTCGATCTTTACGTTCTTTTAAATATTTTTCTGACTACGATAAAATATCAATTGCATCGGTATTTGGAATTTTAATTATTTTTCGCTTATAGAGAATCGTATATTTTAGCTAGAACGCGATCGCAAGCAAACTTTTTTTGGATCGAAATTTTCTCTGCATCGAAGATCGAGAAGCTTACCACAAACGCTCAGAGCACGACTTTAGAACAATGTAAATAGAACACACATTACCACGACTGTAAATAGTACTTGTAAATAACAAAACAAACGTCTCAAATATATTTGGCATGAGAGTACATGCGTGTATAAATTGCATAAACACTTCTTAATGTGAGAAATTTACACTTTAAAGTTTCATTTAATTGTTTTTCTTTTTTTTTGATAAACAGACATGCGTGCCAAATGTAATTCTCGATGTCAAGTGTTGTTTTTCAATTTTCTTCTGGAATAGAATCGATCACAGTAAACGCAACATATATTTTTCTCGTTATTCTGTCGTTGTATAATCTCGATGTTTCAAAGGATCTGTACACCACGCGTATCCACACCGAGACACAGTTCGTGTATTCACATTCACCTCAAATTTCAATCTCTTGGTTTATTTTCGTTTTCGTTTACCACGTCATCACCATGTTCTTCGTCTTCATTTTCTTCCTTTCAGTTTCTCTCTTCCTGCTCTTTATCTCTGTCTACACAATAGAGAGACTGGAAGGCATTGTTCAGGAATCAGATGAGCATTAATTTCTATCTTTTCCCCAGACAATGGCGGTGACGAAGAGGAACGCGGCGGGTCTGAGATCGGCGGTACCCAGAGCGACATTGAACGACGAGGAGCTGGTAAGAATTCGTCCTTTAACCATTATCCTTTCAGGCATCATCGTCATCCTTCGTCTATTAAACGAATCGAAAGGAATCTGCCGTCTTTGCTCGGCGAACGGAGTTATCGAAACGATTTCACATTCTGCGTGAAAAACGATCGTCGCCAAAAATCGATCCTGTCTCTCTCGATCGTAAGACTTTTAAATCCGATCGCCGTGGTAGAAAGAATCTGATCGAAAGCCGTGATCCGATCGATCGTTTTTCATCGCGAAAACGCGTCAAAGAAGAGAACCGCGGCCCTTGTCGAGACGGAACCGTAGATAATCAAGAGATTCAATCGTCCGGGGTTGCTGGAACCTGGACCTGTCCCGAAGCGGCGGTAAAGAGCGTTTCCCGCGCAAAGTAGACGCTCGGGTAGATTGAAATTAACGGTGGAGTCTCCTCGAGTCCGGGAATTTTAATATCTGTCGGCGAGCTTCGTTAGAGAAATCTTGACAGTTAATTTTCGTTTCGCGAGATAGCTGGGCGAACTCGAACGAAACGCGGCCGCGTCGATCGCTAAGTGTCGCGCGAGGGGGACAGGTTGAGCTCGACGCCGATTGAAAGATCGCGCGAGAACGATAGGCATCAGCGACGATTTTTCGAATGTCAAGTGCTCGCCGTGTCTAGATAACGCAAAAGGTGACAGGTAACCGGAATCGTAGAACAGACATGTACAGTGTGGCCAGTTTAAATACGTTCCAGTGGCGCGTAGAAAGCATCGTGGAAACGGGGAATAAAAAAGTCTTATTTGTCGATTCAAACTTGGTATATTCTATCGATCTTAATTTTATTGATTATAAACTGTGTAATGGAATAACTGATTCTTTACACTTTGTAACTTACAAGCGACTAGAAAGGATTAATAGTAGTTGAAACGCAATAAGGTTACAAAATTAAATGGACCATATTTATAGAAATTTATCTTTTGACGAATACTATTGTTTCCATGATGCTTGCGCGTATTGGTGAAAGATCAGTGAAACGTGATGCATATAGCTAATTATGAGGTGCGACCTTGTTTTCATTCGAGTTGGATGTGTGGAGCTGGATATTGAACACGCTCTCAACATTGAACTTGTCAGACCTGATGTAGACGATTAGGACTCGTCGGAGATCTTGGATGTTATAGATTTTCGTTTCTATCGAGACTATAAAGGATTCCAATACGACGATAGGGCCCCTGTGGATGTCAGATATAGGAGTAGTAGTGGGTTCTAGAAATCCTGAGGGCACCAAAGATTCCACAGAGTCCTGAGGATATCGAGAGTACTAGAGGTCGCTTGGGGTCCTTGAAATATCAGAGATGCTTGAAATCGGTATCTTCGAGACTCTCGAGACTCTCAGAGCCACCGAAAACCATCGATGCCTGCGAGTCATCCAGAATTCCCCGAAACTCTAGACACCCACGGTACTAAATTCCTGATATTCACAAAACTTAAAAAATGGTAAAAATATAACAATTCAATGGAGAATCGTGTATGTAAAATATTGCGTGTCGTGTATCGTGTATATCAAGTCTGACAAATCCAGTATGAAGACTCTGGGAACAGCCATATTGGATCCTAGAAGCCATATTGGTTCCACCAGCATCGATAAATACGTTTCACATGAAAATGTAGTAGAGTGATATTACATTATCGAAGATGCAAAACCAGAGTTTGGTCCAGAAAGGAAAACAAATCGCAGTGTAATTAAATTTCAAGATAAACTTTTAAATGGAACTACGTATTTTTATTACATTCTACTTTATTCTGTATTCCAATGTAGATTATACGCGCGTCGTAGCGAGCACTTTATGATCCAAGCGTCTGCGAAGCTCAGTCGTAATACCGAAAGTAGTCACGAGTTTGATCTTATAACGAACTTATGTATTCAGCTTCGCAGAGTTTTACTTCATCTTTATAGTCATTGATAGCAATATCTCGCAGACGGCTGATCACACGGAACGAGAAGCTTGATACGATAAAAATATATCGTTCCACTTAAAATTCCAATTTCATAAATATGCCTCTGAAAAGCAGTATGAAACTGTCGTTTCTGAATCGAACGAATTCTTGCATCCTCGATCGACGGTCTATTATTTGAACTGGCCGTGCTGCGGAAAACAGATAATTCCAAAAGTTCTTAGAAAGGGGAGTAACGATTCTCTCGGACCGTTACAGAATCTTGAAAGCAATCGCGTTTAGGAAAGTGTCGTAAGCGTCGAAGGCATAATTCAGCGCCGACACCCAGTCCCGTGCAAATATTTCCGCGATTATCGTTTCTGGACGAATCCTCCGCAGGGATCCGTTTCAGGACCGTAGACTTAAGATCCACGGCCATTTTCTAGAACGTAAGACACGCGTCATCTAACATTTAAGCTGCGACATGCATCCCCGCGTATCCGGTGAAGGCTCTTCGTGGAGCTGGACTTTAACCTCTGATAACTTTTTTTCTTTTCACATGAACTGTGCTGCATTTTATCCTCATTTCCGCGCTATTTTCTTTCACGTAAGTGTGGCCCAACCTCTGTCTCTCTCTACCTCTTTCTTTCTTACTTTCGAACTTTCTCTACCTGTCTGTCTACTGTCTTTCTTTGCCTCTCTCTCTCTCTTTCTCTCTCTCTCTATCTCTATCTCTCTCTCTTCTCTCTCTTCTCTCTCTTGTCTCTCTCTCTATCTCTCTATCTATCTCTATCTCTCTCTCTATCTCTCTCTCTTTCTGTCTGTCTTTCTGTTTGATCACGCTCTGTGACTCTGAGATAAAGCAACGTTCGTAGCGATCCTAGACGAGTCGTTTTCTTCTAGCGGCTAGGGTGAACGTCATGCGTACATGCATAAAGTATTTGTACACACTCGTCGCGAGAATTTGCTATACGCGAGCGTAGTGGTCCAAACGTACGATCGCGATGTGTGTATGTATGTGGGTCACGTATAGGAATTCGTGGACATGAGATGCTACAGTGGTCATGTAAACCGGGTGTGATTAGGCTAGTGCTAGGATTCTCCGATCCCTGCTCGTGGTGGCGGATGTTCCTCGTGGATTTCAATCGAATATCAAACTTCGATGCCTAATTGCAAATTAATTCCGTGGATACTATCAGTGCTTTCCATTCTCCAGAGAAATATTTGCCTGGACGATAGCACACTAAACATTTACGGTATTTTCAAGCTCTTTGGTCCAAATTTATTTTCAAAGACAGTAAGTGTCAATGTTTTCTAGCGACAACGCAGAAAAGAAGCAGAAATATGGTACTGTTTTATCTTGAAAAATTTATAAATAGTACGTTTCTGTCACTGTACGCAGAGATAAAAATTACAAGCGATCGATAGAGTGTTTTATTCTGGAAACGCGAGTCTGAACTTTAACTACAATTCGGGATTCGTCCTCGGTTCAGTTCGCGAGGATCCGTACGTTTCGACCCGGTTCAAACAACAGCACTTAATAGCTGGAAATTTACGAGAGGTCGACGACTCTGTAACACAGTTTCCGTGTACCCAGATAAG
Source organism: Colletes latitarsis (assembly GCF_051014445.1). Lineage (NCBI taxonomy): Eukaryota > Metazoa > Arthropoda > Insecta > Hymenoptera > Colletidae > Colletes > Colletes latitarsis. The sequence goes on from NC_135134.1 coordinate 50,040,528, forward strand.
CAATTTCCCATTATGCGACTAAAATGCTTGTTTGCAACGCGAGCAGTTCGAGGCCCCGCGGACCACTGACAGCGAAACGTGGAAGAGCGGGGTGGGGAAAACGGAGAGGGTGAAAAAAAAAATGAGGAACATCCCGAACTCACGGCGTCACCCCCTATAGTGCTTTTTAGCGGATCGATGCTTTTACATCCCTTGCAGAGCGCTCCAATAGTACGACACCTAGAAAACGTGTTCTCTCTTTCTCTCTCTTTCTCTCTCTCTCAAAGTCCCCGATACTTGAAACACACAAAACAAAAAAAAAAAAAAAAAAGAATGAAGCGAACGAATCGAAAGCAAGGATGTTCGTTGAGTCCGTAGGAAAAGTACTGTTTTCCGAGGGAGAAATGCCCGAACGCAATTGCCCCTCTTCGATCATCCGACAGGAAGTCTTTTCGATGTGTCGATACGAGAGAAAGAATAAAAATCGAGTGAAAAGAACCGAGGCCAAGCACCTCGGGAGCTTGCGGGCCAACCGTCCTGCATTCGAGAGACACGAAGAAATAGTTTCTGAAAACATCGAGGAACCGCGTGGGCTCTTCTTGCACGCTGCGCGGATCCTCGAGGACTGCGGCGCTGGCTGTGCACGTAAAACTGTTTAAAAAACTCTTAAAAATCCGAGCCATCGAAACCGGAACAATCGGGACATTCTACGTGTTCGATGTTCTCAACGTCCCTCTTTCTACTCGATCTCCGGAGACACCAAACATTGCTTTTGTACCGAATGGAAAAGGAGGCGATTCTACGTGTAAAAGTGAGTAGAAAATGTAGAATAAACTTTTCGTATAGGGGCCTTCGTTTTCGAGAAAATCAAAGTCAAACGTTCACCTTGTTATTACTACTCGTCCGACCATACCTCGATATTTCTACTTGAATTTATTTTCTCGTGCACTGCAGACGGTATAGCGTTATCTGTTTCGATCCTAGCTTACTCTTATATCATTTCTTGGAACCCTGAGAAACAGCCAATACCGTACCAACGTCTAATTTTACAAATTACACCGACGCAAGTAGAAATAACGAATAATGGTCGGACGCCTGACCGACGAATTTTCACAATTAATTTCCTCGGGAACGAAGCCTCCTATGTAAAAATGTTATTCCACATTTTCGATCGACTTTTACATGTAGGATCGAGTAAATTTTTTTGCGCCTGAAATTTTCCATCACTCTACGCGAATAACGTAATTCATAATTACAAACGCGAAAATTCTCTCGTACGTTGAACAGTTTTCAAAGCGGACATTTAATTTAACAACGAATTAAAACAAAGAATTCAATTAAATTGTTCCAAAAAAAAAAATAGAATCACTGTTCTTGTTACTATTAATACGTTTACTTCCTTCTGCAATTTTATACTTCTACTTCAACCCTGACAATCTCACCCAGGATGTGATTTCAGCTGACACGCCAATGAATAATTATGAGATCAGTAAGTGAATTTGCCACCGACGTTTCCGTAATTATGTATTATAAATCTATGAAATGTCTACAGGAATTTACTTACGAGCCCTAAAAATAAAATCGCTCGCGACCTGAAGTCGCATCCAGGGTTAGTTCGAAAGTCAATGCATGCGTAATAGGAATATTTCGAGCATATTCGATTCTCGTACCTGACGTTTACCTGACTTTCTCCCACTTTGAGCCCGCTTGACACACTCTCGGCTCGTAAACCGCGACGATCGCACAAGGATTACAGCTATAGGAGGAAGAAAAATGATTGGTTTGCCTGTGCATGGGGTTGCGTAGACTGCACAGCCAGCGCAAACAGTCGACAAGCGCAGCACACACATCCGGAGCAGTTAAAGGATTAGCCTCCTCGTCTGGCTTCTCCCACGCGTTGTTAGCCCCCTCGTTAGAGGAGATTCGAAAGGACGCCAGCCGCGATACTGTGCGGAACCAGGCATCGTATTTCGAACGGAGATCCTTGCGAATCTCGCACGCGGCTGAACATCCACCCAGAAGTCCCCCCCCCCCCTGTTTAATCTGTGTACACAGGATTGCGTATGTAATTAGGTCTCGCAGGCACCAACGCTCCCGGCACGTTATGATCTTGTGTGTAACTATACGCGCGTGATAGATTTGGCGTGATTGGCAAGCGTGTACGAGAGTGCCTGGGCGTCTTGCAAAATGGTGTTTGATTCTGCATGGGACCGTAAAAGTCTGAGGCGAGCTCGAGGGAATGACAGACGGGACGAATGGGACCCATCGAGAACGCGGACGCGATAATATACAAAATTGTTCTGGAATTTTTAGAGAGTCTTTCAAATAAAAAATAAAGTTTCTGGCGATCGGGAGATCGTTCGAAACCGCCTTCGCGATCTCGATGTATTGACTGGCGAATGCTGACACCTCGACTCCCTGCTCGAATCAAAACGCTGCAAGCAACGATTAGAATTTTTCTGCCCCGTCGAAATCGACGTCTCGTGAATCCGTTTTTACAGTGACCCTTCCGCGAACGGCGCAAGGGCACCGCCATTCCGCTCGAGATGTCGATTTCCCATCGGGACGAATCGTTTTCATTTAAATGGAAAGTCGAGAATATCCCTGGCGCTCGGAAGGAACTGTTTTTCGTTGAAGATCTTTGCATGTTTGCGGATCGAAAATCAGTTCGTCGCGTAAGCAGCGAGCCGAGGTCTCGAGTTGTATGGTTAAAGAAACAGTTTCCAACCCCATCCGCACTCCCGTCTATACGACCCCTCTCTGTGCGCGCATTTTAACGACGCTGTGCAACGCTGAAACCCCCGCAGAAGATGCACGTGTACAAGAAAACGCTGCAGGCTATGATCTACCCGATCTCCTCGACGACGCCGCACAAGTTCGTCACCTGGACGGCGACGTCGCCGACCTACTGCTACGAGTGCGAGGGTCTTCTTTGGGGCATCGCTCGACAAGGGGTGCGGTGCACGGAGTGCGGTGTCAAGTGCCACGAAAAGTGCAAAGACCTGCTCAACGCGGACTGTCTGCAAAGTGAGTACCCATTGTTTATTCTTTTCTCACCTTCGAAACTCAATCCCAGATACGACTCTCGATCGAGCTACTTCCCCCCGGCATACTATTCGACTCGATTTCACTTTTTAACGAAATAATCATCATTTATTGCACTAGCAATCCTACTAGAAAATAAAAAATTTCAAATCGTTCTGGAAAAATTATTTTCGTTTAGGGGGGTCAATTACAATCATTTTTGGTGAATACACATACCCTCGAAATCCTAACCATTTTCGAGAAAAAAATTCCTTACGGAAAATGTCTGATCATGCATTGAGATGTTTCCCTGAAATTTTTCGAGGGGACAAAAAATTTTCAATTCGTTTTAAAAAAATTATTTTTAGCTGCAGGGGTTGATTACAATCAGTTTTGGTGAATAGACATATACCCGAAATCCTACTCACTTTCCAGAAAAAAATTCGAGGTGTGAAATTTTTCGACAAAATTAAAACATTTCAAATCGTTCTGAAAAAATTATGTTTAGTTGCAGGGGTAAATTACAATCATTTTTGGTGAATACACATACCCTCGAAATCCTAACCATTTTCGAGAAAAAAATTCCTTACGGAAAATGTCTGATCATTCATTGAGATGTTTCCCTGAAATTTTTCGAGGGGACAAAAAATTTTCAATTCGTTTTAAAAAAATTATTTTTAGCTGCAGGGGTTGATTACAATCAGTTTTGGTGAATAGACATATACCCGAAATCCTACTCACTTTCCAGAAAAAAATTCGAGAAGGTGTGAAATTTTTCGACAAAATTAAAACATTTCAAATCGTTCTGAAAAAATTATGTTTAGTTGCAGGGGTAAATTACAATCATTTTTGGTGAATAGATATACCCTCAAAATCCTACGCACTTTCGAGAAAAAAATTCTTTACTAAAAATCTGACCACAAATGTTACCCTGTTGCGCAAATGCGAAACAAAGCCAAAAGCTAATTGTGTACCCGACATTTATGCTTAACGTTAATGTTAATTAAGAATGTACATACCGTGCAACGATTTCCACGAGTTTGACGATACGTATTGATAAAAAATGGCGACTGGTTTAACCATGATCGTTGGTACGCGTGTTCCTCCAGAATGGAAAGTCGCGGACGTTACCGGCATGCAAAACAAACCCCCGAGACTGTAACTAACGAACAACGACGTTGATACGCGCGAAAATTATGCCGCGTTTCTCCGAACTTAATTGCCAGAGGCACGGGTAGGAAAGTAATTAACGAGCGCGTCTAATGTCTGCGACGCGACCGCGAAAAGCGAGCATGCTCGAATTTTGCGAGCAACGCAACATTTTCGAGCGCGTTGTTGACGTTAACAAGACGAGAAGGGTTGTTCGAATTTTCCGGGGGTCTATTCGAAGTTGGCCCAATTACCGGGAATTTTCATCCAAAAAATATATTTCTAAAAAAAAGTCTCTGATAATAAATTACAGAATGAAATATTCCACGACGATTAAATAAATCACTGTCCATCGAGCTTGCTCGTCGTTCGCTATTCGAATAGAATTTTTCCTGCAAATCTGTTTCGAATTAATATTTATGGAACGTTTCTTCGCCCATCTTGGGAACAACCAGCGTAAAGAGAATTTGTCGTACGGGTTTATGTATCTACGAATGCATTACTAACTCCGCCCGAACCTATTTCGAGGCTATGAAGTTTGGAAACCAATTCTACTCGGGTCGTTTCGAAGATTAATATCTGGCGAGCAGTCTTATTTAAGCGTGGAAGTATTCGAAAGTGGTACGAATTGAAATATGATTGCGTTTTAATAGTTTCTCGAAACTAATTTCTCGTGGTATAGAATTCTCCCTGAATCAGGAGATTGTTGGGAACGGTTGCTATATTATTTCGAACAATAATCCGGCTGGATACCGGATTTAATTTACGACGCGTGCGTCCGCTTCTGTTAAATTAATGCTACGTAATAAATTAGTAACAACGGTCGCGTTTTGATCGCAACAAGTCTTCTGTGCAGTTAATTCGACGGTCAGCGCGCCTGCTTCGAAAATTAGCGATCGCGGAATAATATACTAACTCGACTTCACAATACAAAAATAAATAATTTATTCTATAATGTATGTTAGACTTCCAACGAGTCGAGTAAAATGAAAGAAAAAGTTGAAATACCACGATAAACGTTGCTTCTACAACGTGCAGCTGCGAGTAGAATAGTAAAAAAAAAATCGAATGAAAGGGAGAACTGTTGCATAATCAAGAGAGTTCTTTTTACACAGTCGAGTATTCTTTGCTTTAACCTTTGCTGCCTACGTTACACTGTACAAAAAGACGCAGTAAAAACTCTCAGTTTACGCTTATAACTACGTTCTAGACCCTCGACTATATACATTATAAAGTATAAAGCCACGTGGACAGCCGTTAAACTGTAGATTATTAAAAAAGTTCTTTCCTCGTGTCTCGAGTCGACGTATGGTCAATGTTTATAATTTTTTATTAGAACGATGCAGCGAAAGAACACTAATAACTCGCATTAACGAAGTTGGTAAACGTCAAAATGCTTTTGGTTTCCTCAAAATTATCTAATTACATATTTAACTATACCTAACTTGCATTCTTTTAAAAATACTCGAGTACTAAAAGACCGCATAGATTATTTTCCACTCTCCGTTCACGCGAATAAATGAAATATGAACTATAAATTACCTCATTTTACGTGTGATATGTTCGAAATATTCAGTTAACCCATTTAATACGTATCTACATAATTAAAAGCATACACTGCATTAACTAAAATTACTTGGACAGTGGTTTGTGGCGAGCCTTCCAATTTAATGATCGTAGTAAATTTATTAAAGCAATTTTAAACAGGAGCGACAAGAAAATAATGAATTATTTATTATCCTGATACTAATAACAGTATATAATATAAATACGAAGAATGCTGCTACTGGTACGTAGCGTAGTGTCCAAAAATGTGGACAGAATTCGTCTCCGGGGCACTTATCTTATCCCCGAGTGTCTTGACTCTCGACATCAAGCGCCCTACATCTTCAACCCTCGCTATATTCACGACCCCGCCATATTTCTTTCGCCAAACAATGAATATAAATTTTTGCAAAGCATCGTCGAACCGCTCTCCGTGGCGGCGTTAACGGGAAAGAATTTACAAAATTTCCTCGCCAGCGGCCATCGTGGATAAACGTTTCAATTAAATCGACGCTAGATTAAACGGTTCGTCGAACGATCGATTAATCTGCCCGCGAGGGAAGCTCGATCGTGAAAAACTAGTGACCCGAAACCCCGTGCGTTGACGCGTTTCCCATTGATCGTGAGTTTCATTAGCGATCCGGGCCCATCCAATAACATAAGTAGTCATTAATATAAATACGCATCGATCCCCAAGTATCAGTAAGATACAATTTCAAACCTCGAGCATCATTGAAATCTCAATGGGATAATTACTATAGTTGATTTAATATCGCCGTTGAACTCTGGTGGAATAAACAGACTCGTCGAGGCGGACATGTTTAGAACGCAAGTAGAAATAACGAGTAATGGTCGGGCACGTCCATCGAGTTGCACTCAATAGCACGCACACGCTGCAAAATGTTTTAAAAGCAATCTTCTCGGTAACAAACCATCGTAGGAAAACATTTCATCGTACATTTTCCATTCGCTCTTTCGCATAGAATCGCCAAATGGCTTAATTAAAAATGTTTTTGTATTCGCGACACGAAGTCCAGAATATTCGGAAGTCTACAAACCGATCGACGCAACTGACCAAGAAGGACATGCATATTGTGCTCAAAGAATGGAAAAGTTTATATTAAAATAACAGTAACCATTGTTGGTTGCTCGTAGAACAAAGATTAAAGTTTTAATCGGAGAATTATTTTATGAGAATCCCGATACCTCTGGACAAAGCGACAAAATGTTTTGCAGGTTGTACAAATGTATGGAAAGCACGAATTGATCGACCAACGCCTAATTGGACCGTACGAGGAATTTTTGTTTAAATCGGATCCGTTCGGCGGATGCTAAATTAATTATTCGCTCGGCCGGAAGTCTGAGTAACCACTCGCGTTTGACGAACATGAATTATGATTGTTTCGTGCGTGATCGGTAATTGATTGGAAACTGAATTTACGTAAATTAATATTCCCACGCTTTTGTCGTGCAAACTAGAAGAAAATGTGATAAATGTTAGATTAATATTATCCCTTTCGCGTGCCTCGTTCTGTCAGTGTACAAACTCTTCTCTACATATTAAATTCGATCGATAGCCTTTCTGTATTAATATTGCCTCTAAATATGTTCTCGAAGGACATCAAAGGAATCTGTTAGACGTGTACTAAACAGTAATAATGCTAATCCAATTTCCAATTAGCGCTTCCTCGCCCGTTCCTTCTTATAATCTTGCGGTAACAGGCAGGCCCTGGACCAGCTCTACTTTGGCATCAGGCTCCCAAGACTGACCTCGTTCGCCGCAAAGTGCACGTTTGCGAGCTCTAAACACAACGAATTTAACCCACGTTCGAAATTCCCACCTTCTACAGTCGAATCGAAACGTTTCGAGCAGCAAAACCACTCCGCGATGCTTCCGGGCAAAGGTGTGAATTACGACGTAGCAAATCAACTGTTTATCTACTATACCAACTGTCAAGAAAAACAGCTTCGTAACAGTCACTGTACCCGTGGATGGTTTTCTTCTGGTTTTATGTTCTCGGAAGACGCTGGCTAGGCCAATAGATCTATCAATCTATCAATAAAGTCAAAGTGTCAATAAAAGCAACGATAGCTTTCCATCGCGATCGAAAGGACCGTTTGTCGACGCGCCAGGCGGATACAAAATTTCCGCACGATTCACGACTCCTACGTTTTTCGAGCTTATTCGCCGTTAACCAACACGCGCCTATTTTTCACCAGAAAGGGTCTATTTTCCCCTCCTCAGGGAACCGCCTAGAGTTTGTTCCGGTGTCTAGCGACCCGAACGATCGGTGCGCGTAATTTCCGCTCCGGTTAGACAACATTTTCGTGGAGGAACCTCTCTGTGAGGCTCGCACCGGAAAATTAAAGCTCCTGTCGACGAGAAACGCATAGGCTCGAAACGTTTGAAAAGTGCGTCTTTCGAGACGTAAGACTACTCAAAATATCGCGGTAATTTGGTTCAATAGCGTTGGAATTAATTTAATTTTCAATTTGTAAGTTTATTTTGCTCGTACAGGATCTCGTAAAAGTGATCACAATGTCAGGTTTCAATTAACGATTGCGTCGTAGAGCTAAAGCAGGGAATGGGTGATGGATAATCGAATGTTTTAAAAATAAAAGTCTGGCTGATTTAAATACGAAAAGCGATCAAGCGAGACAATAGATCCTACACGACCTTTCCATCTCTTGGAAAATCGTTCGTTTAAGAACCGTCTGGCTACTCGATGTGGCGTCATGAATAAACCACGTGCTACACACAACGGCTACTGGAGCTTCTTCCAATAGCTCACGCAATTGATTACCAAAGGAATTAACATAGGATTGACCCGTCAATCTCACGACAGGAAAAACAGATCCAATTACATTATCGTAAATTATTCCTGCCCATGCATTTACACCAAACTGCCGTCGGTGGCTCGATCGAACAATAGCACGTGAATTTTCTTTAATCCAATAGCGAATATTATTAAACTTAAATGCCTTAAACGGGATAAAATGAAGTTTCTTTCGTCACTGGTAGACGTAAATCTGTAAAATATAAGAAATAAAATAGACGTCTATGCAAACTTCCTTTCTCCTATCTTATATATCTATATTTACCGATATTGCATCAATTTAAGTTCTTTTAGACATTTTTATGAATATTTCTAATAGAAATTCACGTGGAACTCGAAACAGTAGAATGAAAATGTTTGCACCGAACCCAACGTTTAATTTTTCGTGGAGACGAGTTTTCACGAGCGGCGTTTGTTTCATTTTCTCAGGAGCGGCCGAGAAGAGCTCGAAACACGGGGCCGAGGATAAGGCGAACAGCATAATCACGGCCATGAAGGACAGAATGAAGCAGAGGGAACGAGAAAAGCCGGAGATCTTCGAGCTGATCCGGTGAGTCCTTCTTAGCTCATCTTTTGCCTTCTTTTCTCCTTCTTCTTCTGTCGCAGCACAGCCGACACGACGGAAAAACGCCGTCGATCGGCGACAGCGCACGAATTTCAGGGGAGAAACTGTCGATCGGCTGCGATCCATTCGGCAGGATCGAGGATAATCCGTCCGTCGCCATTGCTCGCCAATTTCACCGGTCAACTTTCCGTCGAATCGTGTATACGAACTACTTAAATGACAAATCTTTTCTCTGAATCGATTCTTGGTGCAAATAGAAATCGATAAGTCCTTAACCATTTTGCAGTTTGAAGCTTCGTTATCGAGATACAAGCACAAACGTGACACGCGGCGCTGCTTTTGTCACAGTCAGCTGTTCGCGCGGGAAACACGTGTCTTTGACGTTTGTGCGCCAAACAACTTTCACTGCTCGTATCTCGATAACCAAGCGTGGGATCGCAAATGTGAAAAGGACTTTTCGATTCGTATTTATACAAGGAAAAGACCTGCTTATTCGTACATGCTTTGATAAGCATAAAATACTTACGGAAAGGACGCTTTGATTCATATTTATATCAGGAAAGGACCTGCTTATTCTTGTACGATTCGATAAGCATGAAATAGCCAGCAAGTTACACGCGTAATTCGCTGGCAAACCGTTTACGGTGATATTCGGATCTAACGACGTAATTTGCGACACAAATGGATCAGCGAAATTGCGAGATACGTTCGAACGCGTCGCGAAGATTTCTGCGGTATATCCACGAAAGTTATTGCATTTGCATACATTACTTACGCCACGTTCGTCCTCCCAAGACCGCGAATTTGCCCGCGTAAATTCGCGGTATTCAGCGTCGCGACGGGACAGTGAAATAGGTGAATTTAGGTTAGATCCCGGCCGTCGTGGAATAAAGAACTCGGGGAAGCAGCCCATGATCCAGCAACGATTTCACGGGCGTATTCTATCCGCGTCTTTTATGCACGCATCACGGGTTTCGAGCACGGCACAACAAAGGAATTAAAAAATATTTCTACCCGCGTTTCGAACTGGAAAACCGAGAATGCTTGATACCCTTTTGTTCGTGGCACGAACCACGAACGAGGGAAATTATGCCTCGTGCGACGGAGAATGCGGCCCCGAGATACGTGAAACAATTGGAGAACTTAGTCTCCCGAAAAATAAAAGAACGTCGTGGAAGCAATTTCGTCGTTGCGGATGCCTACGAGCGGGTTCTTAAAAAATAAAATTAGCCTCGAGGTGCATTCTAAGCGAGACGAATTTGTTTCGCGATGCTAACGACGCGTCTTACGAGCAGCGTTTATTGAAATCAGCTAAGAATATTTTCTAGGAAATTATTCGGTTTAAAAAATTGGAAACGTTGAATCTCCGTTATTCGATTTAATAGACTGTTAACGGAACTTTCAGATAACGAAACGCTTAATTTTCCGGTGGAAAAATGATACGGAAGCTTAAACGCAAGGAAGCGGTGGAATAAAAGGACAGTTGATCAAAGCTTGCTCCTCGAAATTAATACAGAGTCTCACACGCGGAAAGTCCTCTGCATTTTTATATTCATGCATGCACGGCCATTGTGACTATTAATGCTGTGATTAAAGCGCAAGAAGACGATACTTTTCTCCGATATTACTGACCTACTTAGCCCCGTAAAAGTTCGCGATCCCTCCGGTACAGAGAAATCCATTCAATAGATTTTCTAAGAGATGAATATTAGATTACCCGTGTTATGCTCGTAATTCTCGCTTAATAAATGTACAAGCTCCATTAATCACGCACGGCGAGAGCCATTCATCGTTTAAAAATCCTCTCCGATTTTTCAAGTCGAGTTCTTAATTATTAGAAATTTTAATTTCCTTTGAGAGGAGTTGCTCGACTCGCCAGCCCAGGGATATTTCGAGGAATTAAATTACGGTTTAGGAGGGACGAAAAAATTCTGATCAGCGCGAAAAATTTGAATTTCCACGACGAACAATGGAACGTTCGATGTGTACAGAGCGTTTTCATCTTCAGTCAGCGGTTCGTCCAACTTTTCTTAGTTCTTTCAGACGGCTTTGTTTCGCGTTGTACTACACTTTGTATTGTATAGCAACGGTTATATTTGTTGCTTCCTCCCTATAACGTTCAGATTGAAGTTTTTTCGTATAAAAACGAACGTTGCAAAATGTTCTCTCCTACAATGTACAGAAACGTCAGATTCACCACGCGAAAAGTAAGATGATGTATTACGTTTGTCGTTAATCATAGATCGGTAATTCTGTGAGCTTAATATTCCATCTTTCAGCCGGTAATTTGCTTTTGAACCGTCATCGACGTGGAATTACAGCAGCGGCGTTTGGTTGACGGGCGTCAAATAAATGGATGTTCTGGTAAAAGATCCGCAGTGGATTTTCTCGTCGCACCTTTGCGACGACGCCAAAAGGAGGATGCAGATTTGTAAAGGGGAACTCGATCAATCGGGATTACGATCCCGGTTATAAACCTTTTGAATTCCCAACGATGTCGCGAACATCGATCACCCCGTGTCTTCGAGTTTATCGAATCGTTGCGTCACGGAGTACATGAAAATCAGCCCGAATACAGAGAATCGTTTAACGCTGTGCCCGCGAACAGTTCAGATTTACAGTTGTTCCTTTCGATAGCGAAACCGCGATGTTCCCTCAGAATTATTCCGTAGCGTTTCGTTAAAAATTCAAATAATCTCAGCGCTCTGTACCAAATATTCCTACGAATTGGTAAACAGAAGCTATTAAACGGGATTGCCAATGCTCGGGTACTTTGTTCGTATTGCCATCGATCGAAATGCAAATCCTTTAATACTTCGAAAGAAGAACGTTTGTAATTATACCGCTTTAAAAATGGCTCGCGATTAACATTCATTGGGGAATGCATTAAACCGAATACTATTCGGTCGGGTGTTTGGAGCAGTAACCGAAAAGAAAAATTGTATTTTACAATTTCGATTTATCTTTCGACCAATATACGAAGTTTGTAACAATTTTTACTAAAATACCAACCGTCGAATTAACTTTCAATCGCAGAAAGTGCTCACGTGGCTGGTTCGCGTAAGAGTTGGCTCTCCCGTCACGGAAACTTGTTACGCAAATGTGGATCGGTTTCCTTCTCTGCACATTTTATGTTCATCACGCAGAAACGTCGTGCCCGACATCCACGATTCAACAATGAATCATATATCAAGCGCGCGGGCAAAATGTGCTTTCTTACCAGCGAACGGCAAAGGTCACGTAGGAAATAATTCGTGTATCCCTGGGTGGCTTCCAATGATGCACGGAATTCTAAAGTATGATTGAAGCGAACGTCACGAGAGGTTCGTTTACAACGCTGTTGCGTACTCGTGGCATTTCGGTGATCCTCTTGCCCGTCGATCCGGTGCCCGTATTTTACGAAATGCTTTACGACCGATACGCCTGCATGCTTTTAAACTTTGTCGGTCGAAAAATAGAGCTACGTGTTCCGACGCGTTTCGCCTGTCTCCATCGAACATTTTCCCCAAAATTTATTCCCCATTCGCGCGCGGTAAATATACAGCCGCTGTAACTGAAGTGTAAATTGTCGCGATACTCGCATTCTATATTAACGATTCTCGAGTCAATTTCCAAGATATTATTCTACCGGGGCGAGAACGCGGAGCAAAATGGTATCTGGCGCTTTCTGTTTTTTCCGCGGCCGTCGTACATTTTAAAACGGACGCGATATGAAAAAAATGTGACACGTTTACTCGGTAAAACCCGCGAAACCGCGCGGAACATTGCGCGCGTTGCGACAGGATAAATAGAAGTAAATTTTAGAGGGACGCGTTTAAATTCGCAGTGGCGCCGTTGAAAATACAAAACTAAGCGTCGCGTAGGCTGTTTTATCGTCGCGAAGAAGGTAATATTTCGCGTAATAATGCGAGAAGTTATTTTTTTCCTCGCTCTTTATTAAGAACGAGCTGTTCGTTTATTGCACCGTTACCGGCGAGAAAAGAATCTATTCCGTTCGGTTGTTACTTCAGTCACTATTAGATTTTTCTGTGCCTCGGCAGTCCATAAAGTCGTACTATCGATTTAAAACGTAATAGCGGGGCATCGATCGGACGCATTATCAGTTATTAAGTAATCAACCGGTCGTTCATAGGTCGGAATTGCAATTTCCGTGGCCGGCAGTTTGGGAAAATCGTTGCCAGCTACCCGAAAGCAACGAGATGCATTCGTACATTCGAAGGCTTCCTTACGTATAAGCTCTAATAATAATGCAATCGATCGAGCCGATAATTTCGCCACACACGGCATAATCGATACGATGGCATCCTAATCGCGTCTTCTCACGCTAGGAAATTAATCAGCGGGCGCAACTGCTATCCAACAGGCTATTAACGACGATCCTCCGCTCATTAGCCGAGTTTCCCTAATTATACAACGCTAATCCGGATTAGTTAATGATACAATGCGATTATGCGTGCGCAAGAATGTCGAAATTCCCGAAAATTGCGCGACGCGGGCACCGTTGGCAGCTTGGGAACCCGTTCCAAGGAATTAATGATCATACGCTATAATTTTAATCCGCCGTTGCGTAACGTGATTGGAAACGCGATTGGATATCCAATTAAAAGTTTTATGAGATTCGCGAATGGTATTTCTTCCGTGCGCTTGGAGCTCTAATAACTCTATAGATTCCGCCGCCAATTGTTTAGCTTGAATATTAAATTTTTCGATCCGTTTTTACAGTTTTCGAACTTGGAATAACGGAGAACGATTCGTTTGTCTTCGGGCGAGTATTTTTCTTCGCTTCAAGTCAAACAGACATTATCCAAAGTATTTTAATTTCGAATGGCGAGAGTATCGAAGAGTTGCGTCGATCATGATCTAAAATCACGATAAAAATTACCGAGCAACCGGTGAACAGATTTACGATGGCCACGGTTAATTATATTGCTTCCTCGCTCAGGAATCCGCCCAGTTGCTCGACCTGATAACGCGGAGGATCGATGAAATCTCGATCGATCGACGTGTAGGTGCTGCTTTCGTTATTGCAACGCTCGGTATTTTCTCGTCGGTATTAATTAATGAAATAGCCGTTACGATCGTTAGAACAAATGAGCGCGGGACGAAATAAAACGCAACGTTTATTTGCCCTCGAAGATTCAGCGTGGCCCTTGTGTTTCTTTTTAACCACAGATCGATGGAAAAAAGTATCGCCTTTCAGAAATTTACGTCAGTTTTTGGGTGAGAATTAATTTCAATTTATGACTTCTAAAATTGTTATGAGAAAATTGTTTTTCGAGAAACGCGAGTATAAACTGGAATCTTAGATCGATGGTGTATTTCTGTGTAATATTATAGAATAATATTGGGAAGGGACCATAGAAATTTGCGTTCTCCTTACGCGTCTCCACATAAATCAACATCTAGAGGAAATACGACCCACCAATCATCTACAAACACATCCATCTTCGCTACATAGCAACTCACCGATAAGCTAACATCAATATTAATGTAAAGCACAAATACACACCGTGACGGAGTGTCACGATTGTCCAAAGGTTGCACGTAAGATATCACGATCGTTCGAAGAACACATATGGAATATCACGATTCCTCGAGGAGCACACATGAGATATCACGATCTCTAAAAAAAACTGTACAAACGTATTTCTTTAGGAGGGAAATTTTAATTTCTGAGGAGGTGCCATCTTTATGGTAAATAAAGATCCTCCTTATATAAATCGAATTCTCTCGCGACTCTGCATATAAAAGTGTCGAGACACGACCATTGAAATCACAATATTTCACGAGGTATTTCATATTTTATGGTTAGATATTGTCCTCGAGCAGACGCGGAATATAAAATCTAAAAGACGGGAATCTATCATGAACCGAACGAAACGTGTTTATAAATCAGTATTATTTAACCGATACTCGTAACCACGGCCATCGACGATACGTGATCTAGCGCCATAAACACAATTTCAACGTTAAAATCGATCTAGTAAATATACAAACATAAAATATCTCGTAAAGCAGAATGTTTTCCATGGCCATGCAGTAGCACTTTTATGTCCGCGAACGTGTTTTATATACGAAATGATAAGAAGAATCGATTTATGTACATAACTCGATGAATACTGTGCACCGAACAAAAACCTTGCGTTAAAATATAGCCAGGCGCGGGAGGAATTCAACTTTTTCGTCCGTGAATTATAGTCTCGGTTTTTAGAAATCGAATCAATAAAAGATATTACAACGTAAATACGAACTGCCGACCAATTGCATTTAAAACGAGAAATTTAATGCGATTCTATGCCCGTAAATACGAATGAAAGTATCGATTGTAGCCGAATTTATTCGCGTTACGTAATTTCCCGAAAAAATTTCGCTGATCCAGGAATTCGCGGCGTTATTTGGGCGTCGAGGAGCCTTGTTAACCGACGCTCGAACTCGACGTCGGGCGTACAAAGCGGAATCGTGGCAGCATGTACGTCGCAGGGAACAATACGACGGGATAGCAATCTCTTTGAGCGAACCTGGCCGGTCAAAGAGACGAAGCAATGGCGACTGCGGACCAACGGAAAAAGATACGAGGGCGAAACTCGTGAAACGAACCGAAAACCTCGTACCTTGCACAAGGCCGGGTCTCGTCTTCTCCGAGGGATGGGGTGGAAAAAATAATCTCGTTCGCGCGCGTCCCGACGGCTCCAGGGGGGTGGAAGATACGACGACAAGGGTGTAGGCTTTTGGTAGAATGCCATCGGGCAATCAACGCCCTCGTTAGCGGTCTGATCGATGACCGGGCGCGCGTTAATTACAAGAGCGCGTGTCCACAACGCTTTGAAAGTATTCGTCAATGAACTCGATCGGGCTGGTAGCATGCTGGCGGTCCGATGGCGAGAGCAACGTCGCCCTTGATTTATGCGGGACCGCGACGAGATATCGGCTTTTCGATAAACAGAGTTATTTATCAGCCGAATGGTAACGAGGGGCAAATTTCGACCGTGTCCCGAATAAATTCCCACCCCCTACTTTCCGTACCCGTAACCCTGGAAAGACTGGGAAGACTTCCCGACTCGAGGAGACCGGAGAATACGAGGGAAAGAGTAGAATATTCAGTTTTATTAAAGATTTACCGTGTCTAGAATGGGCTAGTTTGAGTGGTGTGTTGGAAAGCAACGAGTTTGATACTTTTTGGGATCTCAAGGAACCGTAGAGGTATATTTATTTATGGGAAATACGATAGAAAAGTTATAGATATAGAGGAAGTGCGTAGAGTGAAAAATTGGAAATCGTGGACTTTGAATATTTTGGTGAATTGTATATTATCTTTGTTAGCAGTTTTTTGTGGTTGTCGAGCATTCAGGCATTGGTTATTATGTACAATATGAATATCAATTTTTACGTAGGACATAACTTTCGCATTTCACGCATTCGTTTCGAAGTTATGATCATTCCAATATATCGATTTCATTTTTTCGCTGTATGCACCATCCACTTTATCTGGCTTTTCATCATTTTTCCATCACATTTATATTCCATAGTTTTATTCCATATAACAGGGTATGAGTGTACCGTTCTGCGCGTAAATTAAATTAGAGATCTCCGTATCAAAGGCTTCCTATTTTTAATGGAAAATGATTTTGTATTCTATAACCAAGTCAAAACGATCAAATAAAAAATCATAAAATGGGTAATATACACATATTAACAACTAGAAATAAAAAGTAACCGAAAACTGTTTCGAATTTCTCCACTTTCTTTTTCAACGATATAATAATGTACAATATAAAAATTGACAATATTAATTTTTTTGCATTGGCACACCACCCAAAGCAGCCATTAGTCTACAAAAAAAGAAATTGAACTTGATAACAAAAGTATTCAACCTAGACTAGTTCTACGAAAATTATTCGTTGTATCATATTTTCGTTCATGTAATTTTGCCCCGATCGCGTATCTTCGACCCGGTGGATAAAAACTTAAAAAGGAGCCTCGTCGGGAAACATCGTGCGCAGAGGGTTGGCGTGTCATGTAAACAAGCCATGATGAAGCGTCGTGTTTCCCGTTGATTAACTAGCTGAACATTGTTATCGTCGATGGTAATTAATAAAATATTTGAAAATCAAGATTAATTGGCAATTTGTGCCAGAGTCGATATTGAAATTTTACATTTCGTTCTAACAAATACTTGGAGAAAATTCTTCGTTGCGTCCATAAACGAAGCACTGTTTACGTTCGAGCAAAACGCCTCTGGATATTATTAACATTAAATATTGTGTTGTTTCGAGGGCAATTGTCTGACAGAAACAATTTCTCAAATTGAGCAAATCTTTCACGCAAGTTCATTTAAAATTACCAAACTGTTCCCTTAACCAGTCAGCTATAGCGATCTCTTTTCAAGCGCGCACTTCTTTGTTTCATTTCGAATATATTTTAATTTTCGCTAAAATTACAATTTAAATAGCAAATGGCAACTAATTTTCGTCAAAATTGTCTACATATTTCTAGATAGGACTCTTTAATTTTACAAATTATGAGAACACTCTGCGTCATCCTCGAAACATTGCAGTATTTTTGTGAATCATCTCTGGTACATAGGAACGTTAGACAGTCCATCGTACGGGGGAGGAAAAAAGGAAAAACGAATGGGGGAGGGAAGAGTCCGTTTAAAATCACAGAAACTCCAGGGAGGGTGGAAACTGGGTAGCCCATTTAGGGGCCCCTTAACGCACAGAGCCATCCCCCACAATGCAATTACGTGGCGCCAAGCGGGGGCGTTGCATTACACGCGACCCTCGACGCACAATGGAACGCGAAAGAGAAAGAGAACAATAGTGGGAGTCGAACGCTCTCGGTCGCGTCCCAAGAAAAGTGGCTTCTAGCTAAGGGTAGAAATAGAGATAGAGGGAAAGGAGGAACAGGTAGGAGACGAGATCTAGGCCGTTGGCACAGCTCATGTGAAAGAAAGTCTCGTCGGAGTTTAGGTCAGTCTTCGGGGTCGACGAGGACGCACATACGGGTCACATGACGTCGGTGAAGCAGTCGGTTCTGGACGGTACCAGCAAGTGGTCCGCGAAGATCGCCATTACAGGTTTGTGGCCAGCTCGTTGCGCCCGCCGGCCATGACCGGTTTTTGCACCCCTATCCGTGCAACGGAAACGATGAAACGCGCAGCGCTCGATTACTATATACATCTGTCTATATACGATAACATTATGTGTACCACCTATGTGCCTAAATGTATTGTTACTGTTATGATTTTCTGTGCAAAAACGCGCGCGCCAAACCACCCTCGACCATATATCTATTTCCCTTTCCCGCGACCCCGTTCGCCATTTGCTCATACATGTATTATACTTGACCACTCGTCCCCCATTGTTTCTTTCTTTACGTTCTACACCGTTTCACCTTTACTGTGATCGTTATTATTTTCATCATCGGCGTCTGACGCTCTGCCGGCTGCTGCTGTGTTGTACACTTTGACTGTCACATTGATATCTATATATATATATATATTTCTATACATTGTATAGCGATTTGGCTGTGCCGTTTGTCGGAATGCACCCGTTCCTCGCATAATGTGTGCATAGAGCGGCTACAGACGTTCTGGAACCGGCGTCCGCGGCGTCGAGGGACAATTTTCACTCCGGCTCGCTGGTCCTGGCACTCCCTTATCGCCCTTCCTTTTGTTTTTTTTTTTTCTATTTTCGCCTGATGCTCTTGCTTCTCTCTGTCTCGCTGTGCGTCCTCCGTTTATCTCGTTTCTCCGTTCCCCCATAATTTTTCCGCTGGAGAAACGGTCACGCGACCCGGGGGAAATGAAAATTGTCCGCGTCGCGCCGCGACGCTCGTCCAAAATCAAAATGTCATGCCCCCGCGAGCAACCGTGCGTATTGTAGATTGCACTGTTCGCATCGGTGTGTCTCCGCTACGCCAAAGTAACACAGAAACTTCCGGCATAAAACGATACCGGTGTGTGTGTAGAGAAATGCAATTGCAAGACGAGGACAACGTACGGCGTACGCGAACCGTACATGAATGTGGTAGACGTAGTGTTACTCGCGGTGCAAGGTGAACGCCTGCGTGTATCATTTTGCCAACTAGGCTCGTAGTTGTGGCGAAAGTAGACGTAGAGAGATTACAAAGTTAATTCGAAAACACCACCGAGTCTACACACACAGAATTCGATCGAGGATACGGGGGCGTGTCGGACGAAGGACGAAACGGAGTCTCGACGATGAAACGCGACCGAAAATGTGGAGCATTTATGCGAAAAGATGGTGGAGGATCGATTGGCTCCTGCGTTGTTGCACCACCCCACGTTTGGTCCGAGTTGTATCCTTCGCGACGTAAATAATTTCTGGCGTGGTGCGTAAGCGGTCGCCTTGGGTAGGAAATCGATTTTTTTATTATAAATTCGACGCGTTTGTAGAATGTTGCAAAGTTAAAGCAACCTTGTACCTTTTTGTTCGGGTAATTAGGGAATTTCTGCCCAATCGATATGATAACATCATTTGGAAGGATTTAAATTTAAATAATTGAAAATTCTCATGAATAAAATCAATTTAAAAATTCGGAAATAATCCAAGATCGGTATGAAAATCGCCAAAGACTGCAACGCGTTAAAATTTCAGCAAAATCGAAAACCACTGCTCCAAAAAGCGTCCCAGTTCGCGTGAAATGCCCCATCCAGCCGCGCAATTAAAATATCGTTTTCCTCGCGGAGGATGGATCCCAGGTGAAAACGGTACTCCACATTTTCGACGTGTTTTTTCGCGCAGAATCGGCGTCTTTGTGCACCACGGGCCGACCACGTTCGAAAAACAGAGCAATCGAAATTCAAGGCACAGCATTCAAAGGATACTCTATACACACGCCAGCAATATGATACAGAGCAACACACGAAGAAATCGTACGTACGATGTGACGAACGGGTGCATACTTCTCACACGTCATCCCCTCGAAACACACCTAACCCATATATCCTGTCCAATTACTCGAGCACCTCTGTTGAACACGGTACACACAGGCGCGCATGTACACACCGTGTCGATGTTGCGCACGTGTCGCCTCCATAATTTACATTCGTCTCTGGGCGCAACGTTATCGCGGGTCGGCCATTAGCGCGCGAACATTAATTGGACATTTCCAGGCGTTCGCCTGCGTCTCGTTTCGGGACCACCGTCTCTCCCGCTTCCGGCGTTTTTTGTCTTCCGGGTTTTCGCCGTGGCAATTTCACGGCAGTCGCTCCTGCTCTGCGACTCGGCGAACATTTCGACGACGAGATCGATGAAATCGAGTTTACGCGGTGGTCGTATCCCCCCAGTGATCGACAATTTACCGAACTGAAACAATAGCTCCCCGGGTTCGTCGATTTTCGCGTTTCGCGGAACGTTCCAGGTTTCTTGGAAATTGCATCGCGGCCCCGTTCAGGTCCTTCCGGATCCGCTGAATCCCGTTCCCTTTCGAATCGAATGTAAATGCCATAATTTAGAGTCGAGGGCACAATGGGTTCCGTATACCAAGTTTCGTACGAAATCCAGGAGAACGACAGCCTCTTCGAGCTGATTTCCATTCGGATTTCAACATGCCGACAAGAAAGGGGCGCAATTTCTGTGTCCATTATTTGCGATACGTATTTCTTAGAATCTTAGAGATATACAGTTGCTGGTATTTGTACACTATAGCGGCGATTCGCTTCGATAAATGGGGAAAACTTGTTTCTTATGAATTGTTGGTTTAGAATCTGATGTAATTCCATTCTTTCATTGAAGGGTTTTCGTTTGAATAAATTACGAGTTAAACTTATTAAGGGTCGTGCCATTTTCGAAACAGGTATTCTTGATTTCTATACTGTCTCAATTATTATTATTCCGCTCCATCGATGTTGTAATTATTGGTTGTTAATATTGCAAACAAGAAAAGCAACATTCCCAATAAACGACTAGAAACAAAAGTTTCTTCTCATTCATAGTGAATCACCCCCATTACAGTGTACGAATACGAGTCGGAGTAATTGTATTTGTCTGGTCACTGATGTTTCACTGTTTAGATATGAAATACGTAATATCCCATTTATGAAAGGTTTCGAGCCTGAGACCAAGAACGTTCGTAATTGTTTGGTGGGGGTAAGTTCCTCGGGAGTTTCTTTCTTCCGTTTCCCTGCGCAAAGCGTCGCGACGGATGAATTTAGGTGACCAATCATCAGATTACGAATCACTGAAAAAGGGAAACGAGCGATCAGAGACGTTCTTGATTAGGAAACACGAGCACGGATCGTCCAATTACCCTGGATCGTTGTAATCGCGGGGCTTGCGCTAAAGAGAACCCTTTAGTCGTTAGTTGGCGATCAACTCGAGCAAACTTCCCGGTAAGTGGTCTTGTAATTCTTACGCGTGTGTTTGATCTAGTATATCCAGTATTTGCAGTACCGTTAGTCGAGTTTGTTCGTTCATATTTGTCACACGATCATCGATATTCAGCTTCTCCATCGAAGAGCGTAGAATACTATAGAGGCTAGAGAAACTTCATTCGTCGTTATCCTAAACTGATCCCGAGCACCGTTAGGAAACGTAGGCGAACCCTTCTATAATATAGTTTCGATACAAAGACGTACAAAAATTCCAATCATGCCACAACACGTTCGAGAACACGATTTCGACTGTAACGAGAATTAACCCTAGGAGGACTTCTAGGGTATTTTTCTACGTTATTTACAGCTCACTTTGCATTCATCTTTCGCTTTGTTTAATCGTAGCTGTGTCACTAGTGCGTAAATTCGAGCGAGGAATTACGCTAATAGAAAATGTAAATATTATAGTATATCATCTATCGACGTGTGTACGTGACGCAAAAAGAAATATGAAATTGCTATTTTTGAATCCGATACGATCGAGAAGAGTCTCAAACGGCCCCAAAAGTTAAGTCATCCTAGGGTTAATAAACATGCACAACCCTCCTATAACATGGATTTCACGTAACGCTGTTTCGCGGGAGTTTAAACGCGATTAACGCGCGATCCTCCCACGTGTACATACTAAAAGCATTCTCTCTCCTTGAAACAACTAAAAAATGAAATTGCAGTTCTGTCGAGGGGGATAAATTTAGAAGCTTTTGTTCTCCCTTGCAGTTAGCTTGGAATCTAATTCGGTTGCTGTGCGTTGGGCCGCAAAATGCAAGACTTCTCTTAAACGAGCTCGCAGAAAATTAAAAAGATAATGGCTACCGCCAGCAATTACTGCAAAATGTTTTCTTTTACTTCTCGAGTCTTCTTATACGACACAGTTTCGATCGAGACGCATTATAGGAGGGTTACTTGGACAAGAATCGATCTTATTCGAAGCAGAGAACTGAAAATACCGTGCACTGCCAACGCGTGACGGCCGATCGTTGATCAACGAACATTTTATTCGGCATGTAGCTGGTTAACGTTGCACGTGCTTCTTCGTCAAACATGTACGTGTATCGTATGTCGTGCGGTTATCCATCGCGCGAGCTAGCACTCCCTCTGCTCTGGAGGAATTCAATCGAAAGTCCATTAAGGTCACATGGCAACTTGTTGTGGCTCCGTTGGCATATACCGCTGCCATTGTCAAAGCTAAGCCGGCTCTATCGGTCCGGCTTCGTGAGCCAACGCCTAACCAATGTCCTCGATGCTATGGCGACATTTATCGGAACCGATCTACCAGCCAACCGTGATATGTAGCCGGATTTGTTGCGCTTAAAGTTGTCGAAATTTCGTTCCAAGTTACCTGGACGCTTCTTTCGTCGATCCTGACTTCCCTCGCTCCTACGAATCGCGTATAAATCAAGTCGCCCGAGCTTCCTCTTAGCTAAGCTTTCGAAAAGATCTTCTGGACAAGATTCGATTCTTCGAAGTTCTAAGCGTTTGCAATATACCGAGACTTTGAAATTACTTTTTGATACAAGCTAAGCATCGGATAGAAAATATCAGAGAACGAATTTTTAACGACCGCCAAAGTATAAAAGAAACACACGGTCGTTCGTGTGCGTGTCATAGTTTTTATCCGTCGCGTTAGATACGCCCGACTTCGTTTGAAATTTGCTCCAGGAAAACGCGTAAAGTTTCTTCGGGTAAGTCGGGATTCCTAGCGACATTGCATTCCTTCCTTCGTGCTTTTCGGATGCAATACCTGTCTGGGAACTAGCCGGGGATTGTAATTCACGAAACGAACCCCGTACTTCCGAGGTAAACGATACTCCTCCAGTATCTACCTCACGATCTTACGTCTCGTTAAACCGCTGTTGCAAGACCTGGTAATAAAAGAGGCGAATTGTTTTCTTGTTACGTTTCATCACCGGTGAATGGTGGAAAGACTGACCCATACTCTCTTGGACGTTTCGTTGCTCTTCGAACGACCAAAAAGTCGGTGAACTCGTGACCGGTTCCAGTTTCTTAATTCTAATAATTAGGGTGGAGATAACTCACAGTATCACAAATATTTACAGTGCCTTATGGGATCTGATCTATTATAATTATCTAATATAAAGTGTCAGAATCGTTCTTCTTTTCCATTTGGTTTTGCGTGTCTTCTTAGACGTTTGAACCAAAAAACGAACTTCAACGGATCTTCTCTATTTGCTCGTCGTTTTCTCGACTTCGACTTCGAGTTGGACTCAATCTGTTCGCCCGCAAAAACCACGCAGCTCTTCGGCGTTCCTAGATTTCGTGAGCCAAGGATCGAAGGGTTCGAAAGTTGGCGACGAGCCACGCCACGCGGCGCAACAAGTTTTCTTATTTCGCGCTGACAAGCCAAGTCTGAACGAACCGACGCTAATTCTATCGTCGCGGGGATTAACAGGTGGCGTCGGAATTACACGCAGCCGCCGTACGGGGGTTCGAACACGACGCGATGCGTCGCGGATCGATCAGCGACGCCGCGTTCACGGGCCGCGTGCAATATGCAAAGCAGCGAAACGCGAGGATTAACTCTGTCAAAATAAATTCCTGGGTACGGGGCGTCGTGCTCAAAGGGAATTCCTGCAGAGACAATACTCTCTGGTCCACCGTTGAGCCAAAGAGGATCGAAACGAAAACTAGACCGGCTCTCGGATGAGGGGAATTCCCGCGACTTCGCTTCAAATATTTGTCGCGCGCGTTTCCCATTTTGGCGTACGGCTGAGGAATTTTTCGTGTACGTGGAAACCGTCCAGAAATAACCAGAATTATTTTGTTAATAAACGTTCTATACGAAGACCAGAAAGGAAAGAAAAGTGGCTGGACTGAAGAGGACCCTTAGAAATATTGAAATTTTTATGATTGTTCAAGAAATAATGAATTTTTTTAAAACGATTCGAATTTGGGCAATCTTTTGGTCCCTTTTTGGTCGATCGAAGGGCTGCTTCTAGCCCTTGGTGAACCTTAAAAATTATCTATAATTAAACCACAGTGATTCTTTTGCAATTTTTTTTTATTCGCTAGAACGAAGAAAACTATAAAAGCGAAACATCGATATGGACGAGACGAAAGAAATTAACATACTTCGATCAAAGATAATATATATCGATGTAGAAATGTGAAAATATTGAGGCAAGCGTATCGAAAGCACAACGACGTTGCAAACAAAAACAATCCTTGTTATTTATGGACGGATCCTCGGTACATTCGTAGGAAATTCAATTCAACAAACGATCTCGAACTCGAGGAGATCTCTATTGAACAGACGCTCAAACGAGGCTTTGAGGTTTGTATTCTTTGTTCCTCCTGCGCATCATCCTGCGTGACTTACAGATCGTTACTCCATACTCTGCTCGAACAGGAACCTGATCGAAACTAAAGCATCTCGAGTGAAAATCGTCGGTCGTCGCGCGTTTCTCTTTTCACGCACGGAGAAATAATTTCGAGGTTGTACGTTCGCGCGTTCCAAACCCTCGTTCCTCATTACTCTTCATCGCGTATCTTTCGCATCGGCCTTCAAGAACGTTCTCTGTGTCCGCCTGCGTCACCGCTTCCCTTCACAGAAGCTCTCGACCGACTCTTTCATTCTTCGGCCCACATTTCTCCGTCACCGTCCTCATTCTCGCTCAAAGCCACGCGCGAACTGTTACCATTCTCTCTTCTGTCGCTTTTCTTCTTTCCCCGCCGTAACCACCCCCCCTCGCGGGATCGCGAACCCCCTACACGAGAAAGCACGTGATCGTTAAGCCCAGAGAGAAAGAGCGACTGCCATCAGCGTGAGACACGCGCGCTTTGCTTGGACACGATATTGCTGGGGTCATTTAGCCTACGAAACGATCTCGCTTAGTCTGGGGCTGAACCGCCGCCGCTGCTGGATGACGTTGAACCAACTTTCGACGACCTCCGGCTCGAGACAGTCCTACCACGTCCTTCGGTGGCCTCTGCTACGGTACCCAGGTGTCACGAGAGAACAGACGCGAGGGAAAGAGAGTCGAGAGAGTGTCGGTACACGGGAGGTTGTCGAAGGACGAACCGTATGACGAGGACATTGTCTTCTTTTCAGCACGACGTTTTCAGTCGACCCGGACACGCACATAGACAGCCTCGAGCAGGCCGAACTGATCGTCCTTGAGGGTACCAGCAAGTGGTCCTGCAAGATCGCCATCACAGGTGACACGATACTGATACCTTAGAGAGTTAAGAGTTTCTCCACCGCGAGACCGAGCCGTGAACGGCGCCCGGTTCTCCGTCGTGTGTGAAAAATGTCGTCACACGCGTACACACGCTTTTGGTACACGGGAGTGTGGACTGGTCTCGCTCGTACGATCCAAAGAATCGTCGAGAAACACCGTTGGGCACCGCTGCTTCGACGCTTTTCGATTATCCCTTCCCACTCAAGTTTCCTCAACGACACGATTAGCGCTTGAACTTACCCTCCGCGAGGACAGATTCTATTTCGCGGATTTGAAACTCCCTTAAAATCTCTGTGTCTCTCGTCTCGAGCAATTTATTATAAACCTAAAATAATGTTTCGACGAAAATAGTGGTAACATCGCGATGAATCAACGTTAAAATTGCTTTTGGAATGAATTATATTATAAAATAATTATTGAAGATTGCGCTTGCGAAATTGAGAAACCATTAATTTTGATTACTAGTTGTAAAATTGTATAAATTTGACTAGTTATACAATTTACATTTGTGCCAAGAAAAGTACATATCAATACATATAATTCTGCTGTAAAATATTGTAACAAGAATCACGCAAAGAGAAATCTACCATTTTGCAATTTAATAATATTGGATAATAAATAGTGGAAAACGTCTCATAATAAACTGCTCGACACAATAATTCCTCGAATCAAAATATTCTCCATTAGATTAACTAGAAGGATTCAAGGTTTTAATCAAGAGTACCAGAAAGTTTATCTGCGAAGCTGCTCGGGTGCCAATGGTGGGTTTCGACGTTTCGCGACCGACGAACGATTCCACGTTTCTCTTTTAATAAGGCACAAATTCACGTTTCGGAAGATTTCATGTCTTTTTGCGCACGATTTTTGATCAGGTCAGACACAAAATGTCACGCGACGAGGCGCAAACCAAATCAACCGCACGTTTCGCGCTCGATCCAACGACTCGTGTACTCCGCGTTCGGAAGCTAGTCCAAGTTCGAGAAACTATTCCTCACTCGGAGCAATTTGCAACGGGAACTTTCGAGATCGATGAGACATTCGCCAAGTACTGGTCGCGGGCGTAATTCTCCGAGCAACTTCAGACACTTCGCCATTGTTTTCGATCTAATAGTTGCCATTCGGTGAATCGTAGAGCGACGAACGAACAATGAAACCAACGTCCCAACTAAAAATCTAACTTTTAATTTCATTTTCAAACAAGTTAAATATCCCTAAACGAATGTCAGCAGATAAAAAAAAATAGTGTCTCCAGGTTTTGTGCAAAATTACGCGTGAATCTGTGTACTGTAACTGGGCCATGTTGACGGTGAATAAAAAAAGATCGGAGATTGTGTAAACTCGTACATCGGTGGAACGAATAGAAATTATTTTTGATAGCTACCCGAGGCCAATTTTTGTTTGCATTTATAGTGAAAACGGAAAAAGGACAGAAACGCGTATCGTGTAGTGGAGAAATCGTTCCATAGAAAATGGAAAAGTTTATACCGTTCCGTCGAGTAAAAAACCGTTTTCAGGTTGC
The DNA here is from genome assembly GCF_051014445.1 of Colletes latitarsis. Lineage (NCBI taxonomy): Eukaryota > Metazoa > Arthropoda > Insecta > Hymenoptera > Colletidae > Colletes > Colletes latitarsis. The sequence goes on from NC_135134.1 coordinate 50,067,742, forward strand.
AAAATACTCGACCGAAAATTACATGCAATTGCCAAAAAGAGAGGAGCGTGAATCGCTGTTTGAACAGTCCGATTATCGTTTTACGAGCATAAAAGGATACGTTTATGGAGTTGCAAACGCCGAATACGGTTTTATCTTCTCCGTTTGCCAACAATGGCGAAAATCAATTGCAGGAAAATTATTAAACCTCCCCGGAGCGTCGAAATGGAATGCTCGCGGCTCGAGCCAACGATGATCTCCGCAAAACGTAACCAGCAACACACAAATTCTACTATTAAATGTAATTTCGCGGAAGGATTTTCAATATTTTTAAACGGAAACTGTGAAACGGTCTAATAACTCGCGGGACAGAAACCGTATGCGTAATGGACAATCTGTCAAGCCTGGAACAATGTTTTTAAACAAAAATTACATCCAGAAGGGATATAAATATTCAACGAAATACAATTGTATAGGAAAATTAAATAAATAGACGAACAGGAAAACTGGTGGATGTTTGTAGAAATATTCGAATAATATTAGAAGGACTATTAAGAAGAAAATACAGTCGTAAAACGAGATAAGGTTTCGCAAGAACGAACAAACTGGTTTCTGTTTTTTAACAAACAATCGCTCGCGTTCGACGTGGGTTTTAAACAAATTGAAAAAATCTCCCGTTCCAGGGACATTCGATTATTCAGACCTGATCCAGTTTCCAGAAACGTTATCACTGTTTTTCGCTTTAAACGAGGAGACACGTAGCAGGAAATTGATGAAAAAATGAAACACAATATCAGCTGAATCGTTTTAATGAAATACAGAACGCTCTTCTGTAACGTGAATCGAATATTTCCGGAGAAAAATGTTCAAAGCCGAGAGTAACAATGAAAAAAAATATAATTAAATGTTTATAAAAATATTGAACTGCAAACAATGAAAAATAATATTGGGAATGATTACTTTCTTGAGTAATATTATTAAACTTTTCACCAACACATCGAACGCCACGTTTTACGATACTAAACGAACAGGGAAACATTCAGGAAATTTATATATTGGTCTAGAATTCAATTTCAGCGTTGAACGAAACAAAAATTGATAAATTCTAGAGAAATGGCCGAAGCTCTTTAGATTCGATTGAATTTCGCATAGCAATCGATGCGATAAACAACGATCGGGAAGAGTAAACGAACAGGGATGGGAACAAAGCCACTTTTTCATATTTGAATGCAATTCTGAATCAACTACGCGATAGCCGTTCCAATATACAGAGTTCAGCCACCCCTGGGAAAAATTTTAATGGGGGATTCTAGAGACCAAAATAAGACGAAAATCAAGGATACTAATTTGTTGATGGAGGCTTCGTTAAAAAGTTATTAACGTTTAAAGTTCCAACCGTACTGAATTTTTTTCTCGAGAATGCGCAAGATTTCGGGGGTATGTGTAATGATCAAAAATGATTGTAATTGACCCCCACAGCTAACAATATTTTTTTCAGAACGATTTGAAATATTTTAATTTCGTCGAAAAATTTCATACATTCTCGAATTTTTTTCTAGAATGTGGGTAGAATTTCGGGGGTATGTGTAATGACCAAAAATGATTGTAATCGATCCCTGCAACCGAAAATAATTTTTTCAGAATTAATTAAAAATTTTTTTTTTCGTCGAAAAATTTAGGCACCTACCCGATTTTTTTTCTCGAAAATGGATAGGATTTCGAAGACATGTGTATTCATAAAAAATGATTGCAATTGACCCTCGCAAGCGAAAATAATTTTGAAAATTCAGTAAGAGAAATTCCATCGTATCAGTCATTGCATCTTCCCTTAGAAAAAACCTACGGCTTGTCCCAGATTCTACAATTACTCTCCGTGTCTCTTCGTTCGTACAAGCAAACAGGAATCTAAACTAAAACAGAAATAAATTACCGAAAATAAAGCAAACGGCTTTATTTAAACGGTTTACACGCCTCGAACGAAGGGAAGAGAGATTCGTAGGAATAGGAGCACACACGTTTCCGTTCTTCTCGCTCAGGTATCGGGCTGTACGCGTTCGATTGACCCGAAAATCGCGAAGCGAAAAGAGCCTTCAGCGGCCGCGGCGCATAAAGGGAGAAGTGGCTCGACGAATCGAGCGGACACTTCGATGTCCGCCGGCGATTAAGCACAATCGAGCACGGACCGTAAACGAATGGACGAGTTTTACAAGGCTCCGCGTCTGACTCCGCGAACATATCGTCCAGACGTAGGGAGGCTCGGTGCATGGCCCGTCGTCCGACCCGAAACGATCGATAGTTCAACGTACAGGGAAGTGCAGCGGCTGCAGCGCACACGTGCAAGTCCTTGCGGCTCGTTCACCTGTGTGTCACATCCGTGCGACGATGCAGCCTTGCCTCCGTCGTTCTTTCGTCTTCGATTTAGCGAAATCTGTTCGACGAGCGAATCGATCGCGGCTCGCCGGATCGCCGAGCAATTCGCCACGAATTCCGGATTAGCTCGTGGTACGCGAAACGCGTCCAACACCCTAATTTCGTCGGTTACCACCCCACCGTGACGCAACTGCAAATCATCGTAAGTTTCCATTTGTTATTTTTAATAATCGGAAGCACATCTTTGTTCGGTACGGTGGACATCTTTTATTTCAGAGAACGGTCCTTTGGATTTATTTATTCTCAGTTTTGCCCTTGTTTAATTGTACTATTCCGGAGTAAAATAAAGTTACTTTCGATACCAAACGCAATGACGACGACACGCCTTAAGGGGGGAGACTCGTGTAAAATGGTAAAACGAGAAGTAATATTTAACAACGCTGAAGCGAAACGATACGAGGAAAAAGGGATCAATTTGGCCTGAAAGATGGTTTCGTCGAAGAGATTCGCGAAAGGGAGGCGCAAATAAAGCAATTCCCGCAACAAAATGGTGACCGTTGCACGCTCGAGGTCCCTCCACGGAAGATTTTAGAAATTCTCTCGGAGACGCGGCGAGGGATGAAACGACGTCGGTACTGTAGAACAGAATGGAGAAAATTCTGGAAGAATTCGATTTCCCGCGCGGTGTTCCCGCGGGAACACGCGAGGAGAGAAATATGCGAACGGGTAACTCGCGGCGCGCGAATTTACGGCCGCAGACGTACGCGTCGTGAAAGAAAACTCTTTGCATGGGGCGGGAACAGATTGCCTCCATCTCGATCGGCCCACCTGACAGAAGGGAAACTGGTTTTCCTTGACGATCGAACGAAATTTCTTAACAAAAATGGGACCGAGAAAATTCCAATTCTACTATCTCTCTGCCGTAGGAAATTTTCCAGTTTTATTCGTGGCTTTGAAATTACTCGGGGGACGTTATTTCGTTAATAACTCGTTTGTGGAATCGAATTAATTCCTGTTATTTTAGGTAATCCTCTCCTCGGATCCCTTTGATCCTACGTCGTGATTACAAGTTTCCAAGTAATCTTGAATCGACTGAAATTGGATAATCTAAGTCTGAGGATAATTAAAGACACTACGCGTTGCTTTGTGCGTTTGTACATCGAATATTTTTAGTTATTTTTATTTACGAAGCACGTAAGAATACGTGTACGTGTTCGTCGCATTTGTAAACCATTCGAATAATTTATATTATTAACTAAATACCTGAAGTTACGCTATTAAACCTGTAAAATAATATTTAAGTTCGTATACATGTTTTTTGGATTGCTTTTATTATCTAAAACTTCTCTCGATTTAAAAACCACGTCGATGCTCTGATTGGACGAGGAGATAAATATTTGAGAAGAAATATACGCGGACAAATAAGAAATATAGTGAACAAACACGTTACCTGCTCGTACCGTATAAATAAAAGTTGTTTCCCTTTGACTGGAGAACGGGAAAACCGGAAAAGCTTCGAACGAGCGATGCAAATTACACGTAGAATTTTAAACGCGTGGCGATAGGTCAAATTGCACGCTTTGATCTCGAGTACTTCGTCGTGTTTAATTTTTTTGTTCTACATAATTTCGTCCGCGCTACACTCGCTTAGTTCCGCAACGAAAACTAAAAATATCTGCTACAGAATGTCGACGTTAATGCAAGCTTCGATCAAAAAATTCTGTTGGGGTTTTTATTTGCTTATTCCAACCTACGAGCAATCCCAAATAAATTGAGAAGTGTGGTAATATCTATTTTAACTTTACATATTCATGGTAAATAATTTCGAAATTTGGGCTAGAAAATTCTATCCTACAAATTAATTTATATATTCGTCTCGTTTGTATTTGTCTGAATCTGTTGCCGTGAAAAGTGGGTTGCAGAAGACGGATATTATCGATAGAAAATTACAGCAACGTCGGAGGAAAGGCACGAGACAAAAGCAAGCCGAAAAACGAGCCACGGGAAAAGTGTGCCGCGAATCGAGCGGACGAACTCGCGCGAAAAAGTTTCCGGCATCGAAAAAATGAGCGATGGCCGGGGCTTCCGGCCGGGTTTCGACTGAAAGCGAAAGAACCCAGAAAGTGTAACAAAAAAAATAGCAAGCGCGATGGGCAATAAGCGGCGAAACGAAGATAAGTAAATAGGACGGCTCGGAAGAAAAAGAAACGAACGGGGGAGGGAAAAAAGTACGTACGCCTCGCGGTGAGCAACGTTTCCTTGTTCTAAGTTTCCGCGGGCTTCCGTTCTATTCAGAGCCTTGGAGCGCGTAAACTTAAATAAAAAGCAACCGGACAAAAAGCAGCGGTTACTGAAAAGAAGAAGCAAATCCAACCGGTGAAGAACGCGGCTGGAAATTACGATATCTCTCGAGCTTCGAAACGAGATTCATCAAAGTGGGGGCCTTCGTTAGGCGAAAATAAAGATTGCCCGTTGCTTCGGTTTATAGAAAGGTTTGCGGAAAGTAGTCGACCGGATACGAAAAAGAAACGAAATTCTTTGGGTGGAAACAAAGCTCTTGCAAAAGTAATTGCTCGTTTGCGGGAAGCAGAGGGAACAATGGGTATCGAGACGATCCGTTTCTATTAATGGAAAGAGTGAATTCACTTGGAGCTGTTTCTCGATGGAATTCCTTTAATATTTTAGATTATTTTGTTGGGGAATCAGAAACTGGGAATTAGAATCGAATGGAAACATTCGTCGAACCAACAACTTCCTGATAATTTGTAGTCGACCTTGTTTCAATCAGCCGTAGCGACGAGAAAGTTTGGTATTCCGCTGACATAAGTTTCGTTTGTTTGTCCGAACTGGCCCCGGGAACGTTCAACTTGTCCCAGATGGAAACTTGCGCGAATCAACGTTATCGAATCGTTCTAATTTTGTCGAATACCAAAAACGCGTAAGAGGAAAGCATTCCGTGGAATGTCTCTTTATCGTGGCGACGAAGAGGCGTCCCGATCGTTCGGGCCACGCGAAATTAAACAAAAGAAGGACGAGCGGACGAACAATCGCTGTAAACAGTTGCTTCCGGGCGCTGTCTATTTCCGTGGACAAACGTAATTGGCAATTAAGACGAAGACATCGTTGCGCAACGACTTAATCAACGAGTTAAATTGCAATCGGGCTCGATCTTCTTTCCATCTTGCTCTCGACCGTTTTCGGTCCAATTAATAGCGACAGAAATAAGAGAAACGAAGAAGCAACGCGGGGGGAGGTTTTCGAGTGAAAAAACTAGCGGCAACTTCGGAGCATCGAGCGTCAAAGGCTGCCAATTTATCGGTCGCCATAGCCATCGGGACCGATTATGGCAGTTAAAACGTTTTCCCGGGGCGACGAGGAGCGACGGAGGAAGAAAGAAAGAAGCCAAAGTCTCGCTAGGAGGCGGACGATCATTAGAGTAATTGCTGCCTCGTCGCGAAACGGGTCAACAGTTTTTCCTCTTTTCGTTTCGCGCGCCGATGGACGCGAGCTGCGGCCGAAACTCTGGACGGTCCGTCGATGGAAACGTCGCGGAGGATCGTCGAGGCGTGGAAAACGAGTCGTACGGGTCCGTAAAGCGTGCAGAATATTCGAGAAAGTCCGCGGACTCGGTAAGAAGGACCAGAAGTAGGCTTCCTCTGCTCGAATAACGAAGAGAGGGTTCATAATCTCAGGATTAAGGAGGTTATAGGCCTCTGGTCTAGGCTCTTAATGCTCTCGAAGCCATAGTCAGGGAGCAGAGACATAAAATTAGGCAGGGTGGAGATGTACCTTGACAATAGCGATACTTTGGTGAAAGCAGAGTTATGGGAATGTATGAGAGAAGTTGGCAATTCGATAATAAAATGTGAGAACGAAGAACGAAAGATATTAGTTTGAGGCTTGAGAGTAAGTTTCTTATAGGTCACAAATGACGCAAACTCGATGACAATGAAGGCTGAGCATCGTAGAATAAACAGAATCGACCGATCGAGTTGCTACGCGGAGTTTCAAAACCTAGTTAAACTATCCAAACTCTTGTAAAGTTTTGTATCTAAAATGGCTGCCGCTTGCGGTACAAAGTGGACAGTCCACGGAATCCACGAAGGCGCAAGATATCGTGTCGACTAAACTACGTGAACCACTAATCGCCGCTAACCACGACACAATTGCTAATAAAAGTAACCATTATCCACGTTCGATCGATCGAAACTTGATTTTATCTGAACGAAGCTTATCGGATTTATTGTAGAACGCTTGGTAAAATGTAATCTATCAAACGAGTCGACGAGCCTACATTATTTATCAAACGTAAAGGGACGTAAAATAGGACTAAAAGCAATATAGACAAAGACGTTTTGCAAAGAGAAGTTCGCTTCGAACTGTCCAAGCAAAGAGTAAGTACGAAACTTCTGCAACTTCTGGGTTCGAATGGTTTCGCTTGGAAGTCGAATCAGAACTTGAAAAAGTAGAGGACGAAATAAAGTTGCGGGGCCACGGAGGAACAAAAACGATAAAATCTCTGCGCATCTAAAAGAGATTCGGTTCTCAGAGAAACAGAATCAGAAACAAGAATGCTACTTATCGGGAGGAAAATAGAAGAGACGAAGGAAAATCGAGAAATCTGTGGTCGAGGAGAGACACGAGGACGAAACGGTAAGGAAATGGAGTGTCGTTCGATGCGTTCTTGGAACAAAACTTCAAAGGCTGTGAGTATAAAACGCGTAAAAGGTAGCGTCGCGAGAACAATAGCGATAAAAGGAAAACAGAGTAATTTAAAATACATTTCCGACGAGCTTTTGCTACGAATAATACCCACTGATACGAAAACAGATTTCCTGGAAACGGAACTCCGCCAATCTTTTTTCTTAGCGCTGCTACTTTCTTTAATCCGAGAAAAAGCTACGCGACGGTTTTCTCTTTCCCTGAAATACTAGTTGATCCGCTGAAATCAGGATGCCTTAAAAGTACGTTCGAACGGGGAATAACGGAAAGAAGTTCACGTTGCAAATTGAATTGTATTATTTTACATAAAATTCACGACGTTGAAGAGCGTCGAGAATACGATGAAATAATTGTTTTAATTCGTCAAGGTTTCGATCGAGGTTGCTGGCCTTCTTAAAAAAGTAAAAAATTATCAGGATTTATATTGTTTCATCGCTGAACGTTTTTCGGCGTGTTCGAACAAGCGAAACGCTCTCTCAAACGTTATCAAACCCTGTCAAACGCGGTTCCTCTTTGAACGATGCTCGTCTGTTGTCGAATTTGGAGCAACGACTTCTTTATTCTCCGCCTGAAGCAGACGGAAATTTCGAATAGGCCAGCATCAAGGAAAACTAGGATAGTCGACGAAGGAAGATCAGAACCGTTTGGACGAGTGGGAGGTATCTGGGTGAGAGGGTGGGCACGGTAACAGTCGGCGTTACTTCCGCTTCCGACCCAGTAATCAAATCTCTTGACTCAGTGGGCGCAAATTAAAATCGCTGTGACCCGAGCAACCAGCTGCGAAACCCAGCTGGTCCCAGCAGAATGTTGAAGAAGGACCGAAACGCAACAAAATCGAAGAAAAATATGAAACGAAAACGGAGAGAAGGCGAACTTTTATTAAAGAGACGCGGAAGATCCGTCGAGTAGACAAAATCAATTTATATACTCACGCAATTTAGACGGTTTGCAAGCTTCTCGGGTTGCAAAAATTTAATTACGGAGATCTTACTGAAGCCTCTATAAAATAATCAACTAATTTAGTTCCAGGATTAACACAATTTGTCGTTGAACTTACAATTACTTTAACATCTAATCTTTTCAGGTCAATCTAATTAAACGCCAATATAAATAGTAGAGAAATTTATATACCTTGATACTAATAAATGTAGGTCTTTCGATTCTGGAGTTTTAGACTTTTCGTATCCTTGGAATACACGAAAAAAGAGCCAAACTGCTTGGTGGTGACGGCATCGGGATAAACTCCGAGTCTGAAATACTTGCGAACTTTACAAATAGACGTCGTAGAAGCGTATGGCGTAGGATTTGCAAGACTGTCGCGACAGTTTGAATGTTTATACGAAAAACACGTTCGTCCGAATCAATTCGACCCTGAGCGTCAGGAAAGGAATCGTTCTCGCGCAAATCATACGGACCCAGTCTTGTTTACTCGACCGAGTTACTCAGTTTGTCTTTAGACTACCTGGTTTTATGTAAATAAGATAATACGAGCGACGATGCTATCGACGAAAATGGCAGAGTACACGAGACGTCGCATAAAATCGATACCAGATGCCGAATACGTATCTGTACCGTGTCTTCGAAGAATTTAGTAGAAGAAATTCAAATTCATAAACCTAGGTGAGCATTTTATATTGTGCAAATGGACATTAGGGGAAAAGAATGTTTAACGATTCGAGCTTTGTGCCTGATCTGATCGCCTTATTACTCTTTTCTTGAATTATATACGTGCAATTGAAGAATCGCATCAAATTATAGAAAATCCGAAAGGACAGGTGGACGAATTGATAACCGTTCATTCAAGACTGAACACAATCAGTAAATCATTGTATATTTCATCCGGTAACGTGCAGATTTAGTACCTCGTTTTTCAATAGAGTATAGAAACTATCTACTTTCTTCCGCTTAGACTTCCATCTAGACTTTAGCGATCTAACTATAGTTTAACTATAAATTTCCCCGTTACGTTCGCGAGGAGGTTGAATCCAGAGTCACGACAACAAAGCTTGGAGTCGGATCTAACTCGCTAAAACGAAAAGGAAAGCATCGATAATACCACAATACCAGAAAGGAAACGATTTTACAAGTTTTCCATTTCCCTATTTCTCGACCAAAGAATTGAAATTAAATCTGCTCTAATGATAGCATTATCTACTGTTATTAGTGAAAGCTTTCGACCATGGTCGATGGCTTTATTATTCCATAGATTTGGCGGGGATATATAGCTTCATCGGAGGTTCGAGGCGAACAGTCATACGCTCGTGTTACCCGTTTGTTGACTATCAATCGAACAGCTGGCTAATTGTAAGTTTGATTGGTAACACCAGCTACAATGCTGATGGGAACTGCGGTATAATATTCTATGCAAATTTAGTTTGGAGGCTACGGTCAATGGTGGATTGAAACGAGCTTTTCTTTGATTTTCACGAGCATTGATCCGACTCGAAATTTGTTGACGTATTTGTCGTCGGTACGTGGCAAAATCGTAGCGCAAGGAACGGAAAATAAGCGATATTAATACTCATTTATACAGCCAGATCGCTTTTTAAACTTTGGAGAAAGTTTAGAAAGCCAAAAGTAGAGTTTCGAGACAGTGCATAGAAAAGTACTATTACAAGGTGTTCGGCCAAGCCTGGAAAAAATTCTAATGGGAGATTCTAGAGACCAAAATAAGATGAAAATCAAGAATATCAATTTGTTCATTGAGGCTTCGTTAAAAAGTTATTAACAAAATTAAATTAAAAAATTTCAAATCATTTTGGAAAAATTATTTTCAGTTGCGGGGGCCAATTACAATAATTTTTGGTGAATAGACATACCCCCGAAATCCTACGTACTTTCAAGAAAAAAATTCTTTACCGAAAATATATTGTATGACCGGAAATGTTTCTATAACTTTTTAACGAAGCCTCAATCAACAAATTAGTATTCTTGATTTTCGTCTTATTTTGGCCTCTAGAATCTCCCATTGTAATTTTTTACAAGGGTGGCCGAACACTCTGTATATTTTTCATTTCCTCGATGAACTCAGGAAAGTTAAGAATCATACAGAATTGAAAGAAGTGAAAAAATTTCAGTATTCAGGAAACTATTAATGGATTCTAATTTACGAGTAAGTCTAAGAGAAAGCGTCGGTTCGCGCCACGAATTTCGCCGCGCGCTGTACGAGTCTGTATCCACCCCCGCGATTGCTGCCCCGTAGCGAATTCTAGAGTACTTTTCTCTCCCCGTAGAGTATCGATTTAGAAGAGAGACGCTCCTTAGGCCACCCTCCGTTTAGTTTGCCCTTCGCGCGAGCAGTTCGACGCGTGTTTAGCCGCGCGACGCCGAATTATAACGATCCAACGCGTACCACGCGGAATTGTAACGACCGCGGGGTGTCGCTGCCACGTCGGCGAACAGGACACGTACGAAACACACGCAAACACACACGCACACGCACAAACTCTCTCGACACCATGGAGTGGATTATGGCCACGACTCGATGAATTAACACTCGAGAATTAGGTACGAGATCGACGAGGACGGGAAGCAACGGCGATCGTGCCCGCTGCAATCGGCGGTGGGAAATAAAGGAGTTAGTAGCATGGGCATGTGTGTCTGTCCGTCTGTCCGAATCGCAGCACGTTAACGTCGAATCCATCCCAATATATGTTCTTCTATATGTACATACGAACCGTATACCTATACAAACCCAGAACTGACAACGTAACTTATCCAACCCTATTATTTTTGTTAGTGGACTTACCGAGATTTATATTTATTTTTTTTACTACCTTGCTAGACCATCAACTTTTGTCTGCACAATACGCGTACACTTGCTTCCTGATTGTGTTTCATTCCGCTCAAGATTAGATCGAAGATTTTTTAGGAGCGTTAGAGGATAGTATATATTAGAAATTATTTTCGTCTCTGTGGGAAACAATGTTATCGATTACTTAGGTCTTACACAGGATGCACTGCCTAATTTTACTATGTTGAATGGAATACGAATTAACAATTACACGTAAGATGTATAGAAGAAATCACACGATGCTTGAATGATGTTTCGCTACTGGCTTTTTTACAGAGATATGGTTGTCTTCCATTTTTTAAATGAAATGATTTTTTACTTTTATATATGTACAAATTGAAAGTAACTTACTGAAAAGAGATAAAATAATCTCGTGTTGTCGCTTCGAAGGGTACAGTACCTTGCCACTGAATAAATTCACGAATACTCGTGAATAAAGAATCAGTCCACTAAGATCAATAATAACGTGGGTGGACAAGATAGATAGTTCACCTTGTGTACAGGATGAGTCAATAAGAAATATCTGAAATATCTTGCTCTCTATTGATTTCACGAAGAAACATTATATCATCGAGGTGTAATAGTTGAGATCAAGATATAATTGTATCTGTCTTAACCTGAACTATTATGTTACGATGAGAACAATCAATGTAGTCTCGTTTAAAAAGACGAAGGTGATCTTGATATCTCTGAAAATATAAAACATGAAAAATTAAAAAAAGAATGTTTTGATCAAATCGATAGAAGACTTGATAATTCAGATAACAGTTATCGTTGACTGGCCCTGTGTACTTGTGTTTCTTTTATTCTAGTCTGTTTCGAGGCATCGATAACGCGGGAAGAGTGACTTTAACATTAAAGATCTTGAAATTCGTTAAAGGTATATTTTGATTTTTTGCAAAGGATACAGAAGCAACTAAAGAAAAAAGAAAATATTACAGTTTATTAATATTTTATTTGTATACTGTAAAAAGTCTGAAATAAAATTTGAGCTGACGAGACTACTTCATACGATCCTCTAATTATTTATGGAATTATTTTTGAATCGTTGCCTCGAACCAGGCTGCCAATAGTTGCATAAGTGTACATACTTATTTACACGACTCACGCCGAGCTTTTGCACGCTTACGAGGTGTCTGCCAAGAAATGTGAGCTCTGAGTGCTCTGTTCGATGGTTGTTACATTGTTAGATGTGCATGGGCCTATCGATATTATCGTTTGACAATATAAATGGTAAATGTATATATGAATGTGATCAATTCCCGTGTTTTAATACATAAGTCTCGATTAAGTATATAACATTCCGATTTCATTGTCTTTTCACAAATCGTGATTTCGTGTTTCGAATAAAATCTGCTCGAGATTTTTCCCCGTTTTGCGTGGATCAATTAGGTAAACGAAAGGAACAAAATTGCGTTAAGAAAGAAACCGAGGTTTTGAAAGGAACGAGAAGAATGAGCGAATTTTGTACAGTTCGGTTGGAGAATATTTTTTTTTTCGGTGCCTGTCATGACGTGTAATGTTTTTTAATTATTCTGATTTTTCATGCTACGCTGAGTTAAAGGTAAATGTAATTTGAATCGAGCGTCGGTCCAGTTACCTGTTGTCCATTATCCGAGATTGCGAAGTGAAAGCGGACGAGCAAAGAGAAAAATAAATTAGTTCCCATTCGGTTCGCTGGAATCGTGGCAAACACGAGCGAAAGAATGGAATTTTTTGAAATATGAAAAAAGACAATTATAAAAAGATCTAATTAAGTTCCTAAACACGATAACCGAGAAGCATTTTGCTTTTTGACCAGATTAGGTGCTGTGTACATATTCAGAACTTCGCAATTCGATGTATTTTTCACTACAATCGTTCGACGTAATAATTCTTGCATTTCTGTAAACAGTACTCGAGGTTCTGCACAGAAAATACAAAATAATTTCGTGTCTAGGAGCACTGGGAGCACTTCGTCACTGATTTGATGAATTTCACGGTTGAATGACTGCAACGAACGTATATACTACACTCGAGGTTTCTGTGCATTGACTTCAACCGCAGAACCTGATGGCGCGTGAAGTAGTAAAATATGGAAAAGCAATTGTACCGCGTTTCTTCAAAATTACAGTGTCGAGTGGAAAATTCACTGCTCCCGGCTCACTACTGACGTATCCCAGGATTTACGAATTTCCAAGCAAATTAGAAGTCGCGGAGAAATTCGTTTAAATTTGGCGATTCGAAACAAATCGATATAAAAATAATACACGTTTCAATCTCGATCGTATTATTTCTCTTCCAACGTATTCCTACATCGAAAATTGCTACGTAGAATCAACGCCACGCGATCCGATACACCCTGTATAGTATTCCACGGAAGTAATCCACTGATTATTTCAGCATTCACGCTCGGACCACGCACATCGGGAAATCCGAACGAGCAGAAAGCCACTAAAAGTTTCATTGCCTCGCGAAAGGTGCGGCCCAGTTTCGAAACTGGCAATCCCCCATTCGCGACCGATCAACCGGACGGTTCCGGAGCGAATCGTGCTCGTGGAAGCGATCGTAACACGTTTTAACGCGAGTCTTCTTAAGCTCCCTTAAAACCGCGTTCCCGCGTAGACGCTTCCGCCTCCCGTGCGTCGATTCTGCTATTTTACTATACTTTTAATGACCCCTTGCACGGCAATCTGCTGTTCCAATCTATCGCTGACCGTTTCCCCCCGCGATTTTTACCTCGGTTACGCTACTTCTCAAAAAGAGAAAACAATAACTGAATCAGACCCTCGAAACGTGAAACTCAAACTTTACAAATTTCATTGTGAAAATAATAACGGGAGTAATGTTTAGTTCATATATGAATCCTTGAAATTTTAATGGTAGATTGAGAAACAAAATTTCTTCGAGAGTAGCTCGAGGACGCGTTTCGCTCGTTTTCTTGGATGAGGCAACAGGTACAGGTTGTAACGAAGATACGAAATCGTTTACCGTATCGTTTGAGCGTTCCTCCCTGGTAAGTACGGAGCGAAAAATGGAGAAAGGAGGAAAACTAGTGAGACTCGATTCGACTAAGTTCGGTGTTTGTTCGGATCGCGTATCGCGTTAGGCAGTGCTTGCAAGGCAATTATCTAACCATTGGTTTTGCGCAACTTCCACAGTGATCTGCGCCCAGGGACTGATCGCGAAAGACAAGAGCGGCACGTCTGATCCGTACGTGACGGTCCAAGTCGGTAAAGTGAAGAAGCGCACCAGGACGATGCCAAAGGAATTGAATCCGGTTTGGCACGAGAAGTTCTACTTGTGAGTAATCCCATTGCCAGCCGTGGAAATACAGCGGCGCCGTTAATTCGTACGAACGAAAGGGGAACGGGAACCATTATACACGTCGGAAGAGAAAATTAATCTTCCGTTTGCGTGTATCAAGATTACTTAGATTCCGGCGCGAGCCCGTTATCTAGCTTTTTCCGGCCGCGGAGCGTTCGATTGCTCTTCCGAAACGAACGAGCAAAACGTATCGAAACGAAGCAGATTAAGATCCGGATGCTTTATGACGCCCGGCTATGATCGATAGATAAGTGGAAAGTTAATGATAGAGCAACTTTTATTCCTCGATGATCTAGCAAATATTGTACTAGGAAGCGCTGGATTATACTCGGTAGATTATTGATTTCACGGTAGATAATGGTCAGGGTTAAGAAAACATGAATTATGGCTCTCTAAAGAAACGTTGAAGTCGTGGACAGATAAGAAAATCTGTAATGTTTAGAAATTAGAATAACTTTCGGTGCTCCGGGAGTAAAAGTGTGTTTCTCGTTGTTAGCGAGTGTCACAACTCGTCCGACCGAATAAAAGTGAGAGTCTGGGACGAGGACAATGACCTGAAGTCGAAGTTGCGGCAAAAGCTGACGAGAGAGAGCGACGACTTCCTGGGGCAGACGATCATCGAGGTGAGAACGCTCAGCGGCGAGATGGACGTCTGGTACAACCTGGAGAAGAGGACGGACAAGAGCGCCGTGTCCGGGGCGATCAGGCTGCACATCAGCGTGGAGATCAAAGGCGAGGAGAAGGTCGCGCCTTACCACGTGCAGTATACCTGCCTGCACGAGAACCTCTTCCACAGCCTCTGCGAAAAGAACGACGGCGTGGTGGGCCTGCCCCAGGCGAAGGGCGACGACGCCTGGAAGGTCTACTTCGACCCACCCGGGGAAGAACTCGTCGACGAATTCGCGATGCGATACGGCATCGAGAGCATCTACCAAGCAATGACGTGAGTAAATTCAATTCCTCTCCGTAATCTTCGCGAATCAAACAACCGCGAATCAAACAACCGCGAATCTCAGTTACTCCCAAGAGGGCCGCAAAAAAAAATTGGAAAACACCGTTCCAAAGTTCTAGAAGCGTTAGACATATTTTCTAAGATGCGTACCATAGTGTCTACCATCAATAATTGCAAGACATATTTGGTCGAGTCTCTGACCCGAAAAGCCTCTAAGAGTCCCGAGACTCCAAAGAATTCGGAAGTGATTCAAGAGTCTAGACGTTTAGACTAGTTTCAAAAATATCGAGAAAGTCCTAGAGTCTCGAAGAGCTCAGAAGCCCCAGCGATCCTGAGACCTCCAGAGAGTCCTGGTATCTATTCGATTTCTGGTGGGCAATATCGGGTCATATCTGCTTCTTTAAAATCAAGCCTTATCGAAGACGTCAGGTTCTTTGTAAACTTTCAAAGTATACGCTATTATATCAATTTAGCTAGTTATAGAAAGTGGTACGAGTCGATTCGTATCGATGAAACAATCGATGCCCGAACGCCTCTGCAGTATTTTCTTAGTAACCAAGTTTCCTTTCAAACTTTTCAGACACTTCCACTGCCTATCGACGAAGTACCTCTGTCCAGGCGTACCAGCAGCGATGTCAACCCTTCTGGCGAACATAAACGCGTACTATGCCCACACCAGCGCAAGTTCCGCCGTTTCTGCTAGTGATAGATTCGCCGCCAGCAACTTCGGGGTGAGTTCGGTTGTAGGACACCGAAGACTACGTTTATTCGTACGGTAGCGGAAAAGAGACGGTATTTAGAGCGAGGGAGAGAACAACGGGAACATTGTGATTGAGAAATGCTCGTGCAATTTCCTAGTAGCCTAAACCATCCATTATTCCTACTGTGGTTCGAGCCGGCTGCTCGGGAAACTTTACAGCACACGTGTTCTCGTAGTTCTATCAATTACATTCTGAAACCCTTCGATTAAGCTCGCTCTTTTTCTGCCCAACCGTCCGCCTTTTTCTTTTTTCGCCGGAGTCTTTCGAAGCTGGGGGAAATTGAAAACGCCAGGAACAAGACGCTCGGGTACAGCGTCCAGTCTAATTAAGATTTTAATTAAGATTTTTTATTTCGCCTCGACTCCGCGGGCGCCGATCCACTGGGAAAGAGACGTACATAATATCTGTGATCGAGGACGAAAACACGTTATACGAAATTAAGGTCTCGGTTTATTTTTTTATTTTAAGACAGAGTTTCGGTTTGTTCGAACGAAAAATCAACTATTTTGATAATCGAATTACGCCATTGTGTTTGAAGAAGAAAATTTCGATTTTGCAAAAACGGCGTAAAAACCAAAAGAGCACCGGTATCGTATACGATTTTCCGCAGAAACGAAGGACTGTTGACTATGCAAATGAACGTTCAAAATTTGCAACTTACAGCACTCGCGGTGGAACGGTTTTAATAAAATGATGTAAATTTTTTGAAAGTATCCTCGAAATAGGAACGAAAAAATGGTTGGTCCTGTTTTCAACCGTCTTGAATTATGCATGAATTCCTCGTTTTGGAAACGTATGTCCACGAACTAGCAAATTCAACTTTACCTGTAAGGTAATGGCTGAGAGTACTGCTAGGAAAACAAGGTCAAAGGAAAACGTGAAAAACGAAACGAGCAACTCTTTGAAAAAAAGAATCGATTCAACAAAATTGAAAAAATCGAACAACATGGGTTTTGTTACAATTTTCATGAATGAAATTTACATTTTTAATGGAAACAGAAACACTATTTCTGAAAAGGAAGGAGAGTACTTGGCATCATTCTTGTTGATGACATTGTGTCCTAAAAGATACTAGGTAAATCTTCCCCAGGGGATCAAGCGCTTCGTCCTCTGTTTGGATTTTCATTTTTCTTGTTGATCCTCGCTATCAACAGTTCCTTTTCTCGCGTACGCCCCTGGGAACGCGAAGTCCTGCTAACCGTAAACAATACTGTCGACTTATCCCACTGGATTATCAGCGTCTTACTCCTCCAACCCCTATCCGGCAGAACAAAGGGGAACGATAGCTTGAAAAATTAATTTAAACGTCTATCTTGGGACTAGCGTAACTTCGTTGGAAACCCAATCGAGTCTAATTGATAGAAATAATTCGTGGTCCCTGACATATAAAATCACCTGCAGAAACAGAACATTTCTCCATTTTCTTTTCCGAGTTTACACATCGAAAAGACCCAATTCTACGTTTTCCAATAAAATACGTACGACATACTTTCTAAACGCTCGCCTTTCGTCCGGGCACGAAAATGCCCGGCCAAAGCAGTTAAACTTTCCATTCGACCGAACGTCGTAATTTACGATAAACTCGATACAGCCGCGAAATAGATTTTCGGTGCTGGTTCATAGTTCATTTCTCCGATTTCAGAAAGAAAAGTTCGTGAAATTGCTGGATCAGCTGCACAACTCTCTGCGGATCGATTTGTCGATGTACAGAAACAACTTCCCGGCGTCCAGCCAAGAGAAGCTGATGGACCTGAAGAGCACGGTCGATCTGCTGACGAGCATCACGTTCTTCCGCATGAAGGTTCAGGAACTGTCCAGCCCGCCCAGGGCGAGCATCGTGGTGAAGGACTGCGTGAAGGCGTGCCTGCGATCGACGTATCAATTCCTGTTCGAGAACTGCTACGACATTTACAACAGGGAGTTCCAGGTGGATCCGAGCGAGGGGAAGAGGGACGCCGACGACCATGGACCCCGTTTGGAGTCGCTCGACTTCTGGCACAAGCTGATCGCCTTGATAGTATCGGTGATCGACGAGGACAAAAACAGTTACGCGCCCGTGCTAAATCAATTTCCTCAGGAGCTGAACATCGGTCAACTGTCGGCGGCCACTATGTGGTCGCTGTTCGCGGTCGACATGAAGTACGCGCTGGAGGAGCACGAGCAGCACAGACTGTGCAAATCCTCGGCCTACATGAACCTCCACTTCAAGGTCAAGTGGTTGCACACCAACTACGTGAAGGACGTGCCCCCGTACAAGGGTGCGGTGCCGGAGTACCCGGCGTGGTTCGAGCCGTTCGTGATGCAGTGGCTGAACGAGAACGACGACGTATCACTAGAATATCTCCATGGTGCCTTCAACAGAGACAAGAAGGACGGAGTGAGTAGCCCTTCTCGCCTTTTTCTTAACGCTTTGTACGATGGGTTCTCGACTGATCAACAGGAAGCAACGGAGTTACTAAATTACTACAAAGGAGACGATACAACTATAAATTTCTTTCTATACGAAATCTCGATTCATCGATGTAACTATCAGTGTCGAATTTTTAAAGAGTGTGACGTCTTTTGTATTTTTTTTTTCGTTCTGTGGAAAGCACATTGTCTACTAAACCATTTGAGATTGATCTGGAGTGACTAAGTGATTTTTTAGAATTTCACTTTTGAATTTCAATTGACTTTAAGGATTACTCACGTAAAAACTTCTTACAGTTCCAAAAGAGCAGCGAGCACGCGCTCTTCAGCGTCTCCGTCGTCGACGTCTTCACTCAGCTAACCCAATGCTTCGACGTAGTCTCCAAGTTAGAATGCCCCGATCCAGAGATTTGGAAGAGGTATATGAAGAGGTTCGCGAAGACCATTGTGAAAGTGTTGGTCGCTTACGCGGACATCGTCAAGAAGGAGTTCCCGAGTCACCTGAAAGAAGAACGAATCGTACGTGTTGGACAAATATACAAATCTCAGAGTAGAATAATCCCATTCTCCAGAACGATTCAAGAAATAACACCCTTTTCACAGGCCTGCATTCTGATGAACAACATTCAGCAGCTGCGAGTGCAACTAGAGAAGATGTTCGAGTCGATGGGTGGCGAAAAACTGGAAGAGGACGCAGCGAATATTCTGAAAGAGCTTCAGCAACAACTGAACGGAGCGCTGGACGATCTGGCGATGCTGTTCGCGAAGAGTTTGGAACCAAGGATAACTGCTTCCGTAAAAGAGTTGGGAGACCTGTTGCTGGCCATCAAGGGCGGCGGACAGGTGCAGATGTCGCAACCTGCTCAAAGGAACAACGTTGCTGTGGAAGCCGACGAAGTACTGCGACCATTGATGGTTCTGCTCGACGGAAGTCTGTCGTTGTATGCTGAATCTTGCGAGAAAACGGTGCTGAAGAGGCTGCTTAAAGAACTGTGGAAGATCGTCATGAGGATTCTGGAGAAGACCGTCGTACTGCCGCCAATGTCGGATAAGAGTGTACGTTTTTGATCATCGAAGCTCGATGGAAAGATTTATCGTAGCGTTTACATCTATTTCTGTATTTCACAGATGATGTTCAAGAATCTGACAGACAACGCGAAGAATCTGGCGGCGAATGCGAAGATAGAAGACATGTCGAAGCTGTTTAAGAACCACATGGCCGGCAAACCTGACGTGAAGAACGCATTGAGCGGAGTAATGGTGGGTGGTTTGTTTAAATCAAGACAGACACGAACTTTGTATCATTATTTTAAATAAGTGACGGCAATAATGAGAATTCTCACGCGCGTAGGATATTTCCAAGGAAGTGGAGAAGAACCTTTCGCCGAAACAATGCGCGGTTCTCGAAGTCGCCCTCGACACCATCAAACAGTACTTCCACGCAGGCGGAAACGGTCTGAAGAAGACGTTCTTAGAGAAATCGCCGGAACTGCAAAGCTTACGATATGCTCTTAGCTTGTACACGCAGACCACGGACACCCTTATCAAGACTTTCGTCACATCTCAGGTCAATCAAGGTAAGGTGATCCTTAAATATATATTTGTATCGAGCAGCACCGTGAATCTAAATTTTCTTGTGTACCGGTAGGTAATATAATAATTTCTAACGATTTCAAAGGCATTAGCAGCGGATCGAATATTGATTAACATAATTACTTTCATTGTCAATTCTTATTCATCCATTTAGGATTAAACAAATTTCTAGGGATAGAAATTGTCACACGTTCCCTCTACCGTTTATCACAAAGTACACACGAAATTTTTAACAGGTCTACGTAGAATCGAATTCATCGAGTCCCCGTCAAAATTGATAGGGTCTAACGAGTTTCGTACATTCAAGGTAATTGCACCAGTTGCATCACTACTGGGGCTTTTGCCTCGCGTCGAGTAAATCAAAATTTCATTTCTGCAACGGAAACAAATACACGATCTTTCTGAGTAAAAAATGAATTGCCCCGTTTGCAACACACATTGTCCACTGTCGTAATACGCCGCGAGAATCGGGACGCGGCGATGCACGTTCGTATCCCGATGAAATACAACCGACGTAACCGAAATTGTCGCGACAGTGCCGCTGAACACTGCGTCAAAGCTACGTCAGCGTCAGCGTTCGATGAGCAGCGAGAGAGGTGGTGACGAAGGGGACGGAGCCGAGGGTATGGAAAGCCTCGAGGAACCCCTTCGCCAGAGCAAGCCCTCTCTACGTCGAGAGAGTCGACAAGGTACCAGAGAGCACTACCCTTAGAGCAGATGCCTCGGGAATTCTTGGCCGACTTTCGGTCACTCTCGAAATCTAGCCGCTCGTTTAGGACGTAGTGGACTGTTTGTTATTGCATTATTCACCGAGGTGTCTAACAGGGACGATCTCCAATCAATTCCTTTGCGTTTATTCTTTTCCGTTATCGCGCGGAATCGTCGTTCTCGCAATCTAAATAACAATCTTCCTTGATTTGGTTTCCCTTTTTGTTAATCTAACGCGTTGCTTGCCATGCAGACTACATTACAAGTAAGATTACGAACGATTTGATGGAAAATTTTGTTCTAGAGTATTCTGTAGAGTATTCATGCCACTCTCTGTATCCCCGAGAATTTTGCGTGGCAGCCAACGCGTCCTTTCGGTCCTATGACAGCTTGTAAAAGTTCAGCGGAACTATTCAGCGCGTGTAACGAACGCTTATAGGCGTCCAAAAGATGATAAATGCGCTGTTGTGACCGTAGATGCTCCGCACGTCGCGTAAGCTAAGCCTCCTATGGCCTGATCAGAATTATTTGGCCGCTCGAGATCGCCTGAAATTCATTTGTTGCTTCCCGTCTTCTATCGAGTAGATTTTACACGTGGATGAAGAATTGACAAATATTTCTATCTAAAATTACAATTGAATTTGTACAAAAAAGAACAAATATTTATTTATCAAGAATAAGACTCGACCACAGGGTTGACACTGTATTTAAGATATACGATGGATCATTTGTATTATTAATATTTTGTGACCTCGTTTTTTAAAAGAGAGATACAATATAAAATCGCGTTAAACCTGATTATGACAGGCGTCCTTGAACGGCCAATTAAGTTTGTTCCGACTTGTAGTCTTAGGATCGAAAGGTTCAGAATCGTCCCGAAGACCTCTCGGTGATCGATAGTTGTATTAGGTAGCGCTGCTGCTATCACTACTGCCGCTGTTGCTGCTACTACGGAGAACCTTGCCAAATCACAGTGCGCATCCTTCGATCATGTTCTTTGAGGCTTTGATACGCAACACACGTACACACACATAAAACTTTGTTCGATCGATCACTGCCAATTCACCGTTTCACTATTCTACGTGATCTCTCTTCCGAGGAGTGTACCAAGCTCCAACAACGGCGTCGATTTGTCTATCGACAAAGTACAAACGATCACGCGTAAAGTACAAAGACAGTAGACTGTCGAATGCAGTGTACGTGCACAAAGAGCACCGGTGGAATCGTATGCACTAAGTTCCGAGGACAAGATCCGAGATTTGCGGCAGGCTAATCCTTAGTTAAGAGACGATGAAGCAAAGAAAGAAATTCTGTAACTTCTGGACGCGACGTTTTCAAATTCTCCGAAAAGCTCGCGACAAATACGACTTCATCCTCTCTGATCAATACCCAAAAAGCCAAAGTTTCATGCATACCGTTAGAGCATGTAATCTGCTCTAGAAATAGATACTAAGTATAGAATCCTAGCATAAAGACTTTGAATTATTAGCGTCGAATAGAAACGATCGAAGCTATTTCTTTCTCTCTCGTAGCACTTAGCGTACGATATTGGAAATATTAGAACGGAAAATCTGATCGTTGCTAATCAAGTTCCAGATACCGCGGGCTCGGAAGAAGGTTCCGTGGGCGAAGTCAGCATTCAGGTGGATCTCTTCACGCATCCTGGTACTGGCGAACAGAAGGTCACCGTCAAAGGTACAGTCCGTTCTGTTTCACGTTCCAAAAACCGTTCGACCTACCATCGAACAAATCTCGCGGTTTCAGTCGTCGCTGCGAACGATCTCAAGTGGCAGCTCGCCACGGGAATGTTCAGGCCGTACGTCGAAGTGAATCTGATCGGGCCTCATCTGACCGGGAAGAAGAGGAAGCAGTCGACGAAGTCGAAGAGCAACAACTGGTCGCCGCAATTCAACGAGAGCTTCGATTTGTAAGTGGAGTCTATTCGTACATTTTGTAATCGACAATAACGCGCGATGTTCGAGACGTATAAATAATATTCGGTCCGTTTTCAGCATGATCGGCAACGAGCAGCAACAACTAGACTTCTACGAGCTGCACATATGCGTGAAAGACTATTGCTTCGCGAGGGAGGACAGGCTGGTCGGTGTGGCGGTGATGCAGCTGAAGGACATCGTCGAGGAAGGCTCGTGCGCCTGTTGGCTGTCGCTGGGTAAACGGATCCAGATGGACGAGACGGGCTGGACGATCCTGAGGATCCTCTCGCAGAGGAACAACGACGAGATCGCGAAGGAGTTCGTGAAGCTGAAGAGCGACATCAGGCAGGAAACGCCTCTGCCGAATCCCACCTGAAGCTCGGGGACACAGCGTTAAAGCCGACAGCGAAGCGATGCGTCCTTCGAGTTTGGAAAGAGCTCGGAGGTGGTGAAGGAGGAGCATTGTCCACAGGGGAAACCAGAGGCGTTCGGGCGTCGTTGTCGAGAGAATACACGAGGTCCTTGACGAGCTACACCGGAAGTCACACGCGAATCGAGAAACAAACGCGAGATACACAAAAATATACACACACAGACAAGAGAAACGCCGGTGAGAACGATCGGTCGAATCCAATCGGTTTCGACGAGAGACAAGTCTCGGGAACGAGAGAACGCGACACGCGACGTCTTACGTACCGTTCCCATCGGTCGAGCGTGTTCTTCTCTCTTTTTTACGAATCACAGAGCTTCAGCCCCCGTCCCTACTGAAAAAAACAAGGAAAGAATCTACGAAATTATCGGACGTCCGGACAGACGTCTCCCAGGAACGGTTTCGAGCGAACGCGCCCCGAAACGTTCGTCCAAACGGGTTACGCGAGAGGAGAGAGGGACGATCGAGGATGATCGCCCTCCGGAGAGGCATAGAAACGACGGAAGCTCACAAGATGGTGATTGGTGAACACGGAAGAACACACCGGACTCTTATTCGATTAAGTGCCGCGATGAGGGAGGATACGAGAGCCCTCGGGGTATTGGGAGAGTGTTCCGAATAGACGCGAAACGTGAAAACAGTGCTGCCAGTACGCAATATATTTGGTAATATTCGTAATGTAAGGGACGAGGAGAAGGAGTCGAATTAGCCATAAAAAAAAAAAGTGCGTCCAAAACGCGACCGTACCTCGACCGTCCTCCGACGCGACACGAGGTCGATGGAGGGAACGACGGATCGCCGGGGTAACCGCGACACGGGCGAGCAACGCTGCGAAACCGACGCGAATCGGGGAAAAAAATAAAAATTAAAAAAAAAAAAACAAATATCGCGCCGCCGCGACGAGACGATGTAATACTATTTAAAACTATAGACCCTCGTGCGAGACGACGTTTTAGGCCGTTTGTTCGGGAAGACGAGTTTACTTGTAGATAACCACGTGAAAAACACAATTTGTTGACGAAGAAGTTTTTTCTAATAACAGTTTAACGTAGCATTGCGTACGACCAAATAGGCGCGCCGCGACGCCGATCGCCGCGCGCCGTTAGTAATAAATAGGCATTGTAATGTAAAGTACGTTCTTATCGTAAGGATTAACAAAATGAGATCGTAAGAGTCTGAATTTGCTGTGGTTGAATGACAACAACAAGAGGTCCGCTCGAAGGCTTCGAGCACTCTCCGTGAATCATCCTCGATACGAGATGTCGTATACGTCCGGATTTAACCCGTTGCCGCTAAACAAAGCACGAATCACAGCGCTCCGTCCGCTCTCGATTTTCGAGCCGCGCGAAACACCGCGAACACTAGAAGAGAGCCATTGTCTCGAACCGTCAACCGGTACGGTTTTCGCGAACCGACGTCCCGAATCTTTTTCGAAATTAAACTTTATATCGTTGTAGCTCTATGGTAACTCGAATAATCGTACGACTAACTTCGACAACTTTCCCAACGACCATTGTTTTTTGTGTGGGGGAGGGAGAAAATACCAGGTGTACACACGAAAAAGGAGGTGGAACGCTAGCTTCGAGAACGTACGTCGATACTTCTCTGTCTATTCGCTTGATATCACGTCGATATTACTCTTGTATATAGATCCTGTGGCAAAGGTCGTTCGTTCGTGGTCACGGTTCACCGGCGACGATCGAGCACCGTGGCTCTCGTACGAGACTTCCCCCACGAAACAAAAGAGAAAATATCAAGAAACACCGGAAAACCGAGGGCGGACGCGTTAAATGGTCCCTCGATCTGCTACAAAACGGAAACGGTCCACGCGATAGGCGACCGTGTCCTTCGTTTCGCGTCCGACGTTGTACGCCGCAGTATTTGCGCGAAGCTTCGATCGGATCTCCCTTTCGAGAAGAGAAAAATGAACACTAGAAAAAAAGGAGGAGACTAACGATAAACACAAAGATGCACGCGACTTTGAACCTAATGAATTTCATTCACCGGCCCCTCCCCGCGGCCCGGCCAGATATACAATTCCAGAGATTACACGATTATATCCAAAAAAGTTTCTACTACGTAGTACGTCTAGATATACTTACGTATTGTGTATAGTGTCTAAACGCTGATGTAGCTGCGAGCGCGGGATTTTCGTCTGGGGAAAGGAAAGAGAGCCACCCAGGAAAGGAACGATCGGCCATCTTCGATAGACCAGGTGCTTTTCCACGTCCGGAACCGTCTGCACGCGACACAGGTCAGGCCTCGGTATCTTTCCGCGTAGAACGATTTCATTTGGCAAATTATCCCCACGTTGCACGCGCATACTGTTCGAAATTACCGCCATCGGGCTGGGTTGCTGCGCGCGCAACGGCGCGAATCGTCTTGTTCGAAACTGAAACAGAGAAGATAAAATCAAATATTAAAAATTTGAACCACGGATAAACGATGGAGAAATTCGTACGCGTTGCTCGTTGGATTTTTTTATTTAAATTTGAATTACGACAAATAAAACTTTTTTCATCGTGTCGTGTATGTACCGATATTCTTCGTTAAACTTTACATTGTAATAGATACAACTCATTGTCGAAACGTTCTCAGAAATATCAATTGCACCGCGAGTTGCGCGCGCGGGGATCCAGGCTTACAAGTAATTTCGCCTCAAGTATCGCGCGTTTCTCTGCGCCTTCGTCACGGAAGACCGTGGAACAAAATTCAGATACAAGGTTTAAACTTCTTTCGTTTGTTTGACACGGTTACAACGCCTAGATCCAAACGTGCCCAGATCTGTGCCGTTCGATCGGAGAACACCTGAATGATGCTTAACATGTTCACGACACATTATTTAAATTCTCATCGTACACGCGATACACGGGTTATTCGAAAAACATTGGTATCGAAATAATATCGATCGAAGGATTCGATAGAACAGTGAAAAAAAAAAGAAAAGAGTTTCGTTCGCAAGTAGAGGAAAATAAAAGACGGAAGTTATTATGGTTCGATCGAGACAACACGGAAATTTCCGTAATGGGTCGTCAACGTGTTAAGTAGAACGCGAACGTGATTTCGAGAGAAAGCAACAACAGACGTCATCCGCTTACACGGACAACGACGAGAAAAATAGAAGAAAGGACAAGGGAAGACGGGATAGGTTGACGAAAGCAAGAAACACGGGTCCGCGGTCTCGCCACCATATTCATTTGTAAAAGTGTCTATTTTCTCCGCTGCCTAAGTACATACTAATTACGAAGAACGGCTGGCGAATTCGGCACCCACGACCAAGTCCGTCGACGAAAATGAGAACGGCCTTTGTGTTGAACGCTGTGAGCGTCGAATTTCCGGGTCGCTCGGCAAAATCGCGCCTCGTAGACGGGGTTGGCTGCCAATTTTTCCTCCTACTCTCCGCTTCGATTAATATCTCGTAAGCTTAATGAAAATATCTCGTGTATTCTGTGATAATTACCCCTTAAAGTATACACACACACACACACACACTTGCTCGCGTCTGAAACGAGGTACACGTACACACACGTACATACATGCATAAATACACAGGCACGCATACAAAACGATCCCAATAGCAACAGTATTTTTCTCTTTTAAAAGACATTTCGATTTCTATTCTCTATACTCGTTAAACGTCCGAAGAGTCTCGTCGGTGTGTGATAAAACGAAAGACACCGCGGCGATCGTCGCGATGTCGCGATCTATGGCCAACCCGGAACGATCACGAGGACAGTACGGATACGATTGTGCCGAATACGAAAACGGGGACGCAAAAGTGTAGTCGCGGGTAAACGCGTTAACGCGTGCACGGTGATCCGTTTGAGCGACGAGGATTACGAGAAGCGACATTTCCGCCCCGAATGTTTCATGATTGCGAACGTTTTCTCATTATTCACCTAGAACGTACAATTAACGAGGGGCGAACGTTGTCTCCACCCCTGTTTACGACGAAGGTTTAACGCTGCAAGGACCCGCTTATGTTTCCAAACGTCTTTGACTCTAAAACTATTCTACTTAAATAATTATTTGCGAATTTATGATTAAAACTCGCATATTTGGGATACGAGATAATGCAGTTAAGACGTAGAAACTGGGAAATTTCTCCGCACTGCATTACCAATTCAGTGATTATTTACACATTGCTATTAGACTATTATAAAATTGCCGCGAAAGTTTAGAAGACGTGAAATTTCATTGCTCTAAATATATTTGAATTAGAAAGAAGTCCCCAAAGTGTTAAACAAGAGTCGAAAACAGAGACGTCGAAGAGAATCATTGCGTCTACGGCTCGACGAAACATTTTCATAGATCATCCAAGTATATCACGAAGGTTTTGAGGGATTTGGGAAAAAAAAGACATGAATACATGATCCATATAGTTACTTCTTCGCGCGATCAAACAGCCATTAGTCTCATTGCACGAATCGATCTATCGTTCTCCAAAGAGCACGTACAATGGGAATAGGGTCGAGTGTTGGGGGTAGTTCTTGTTCGACGAGAGCGCGAGATGTCACCGCGAACTTTTGCGTCCGGTACGCCGACACAGGCGCAGAACCAAAGAAAGGAAATCATTCAGAGATCACACTCCGGGCTATATTGTGCCGCGAAAGCGTGTAGCAGGAGAAACCATTTAACAAAACGAACAAATGAAATAAAGAAGAAAAAAAAAAAGGGCGAAAAAGAAGGACAAATATATACACAACCGTTGACAATACTATGCTTGAAGAATCGTACGACGCGTATATAATGTACCTAACAAATATATTAAAAAAAAAAAATGAAAAAAAAAATGATTACGACGGGATGTTTGTGTTTCGTAAGTAAAAGCATTTTAAGGAGTAAATTTGTAAATCATGCGACGAGAAACGCGTTTGCAGGGAGGAAGTGAAATAAATAACGGATCGCGTAATTCTGTGCGTACGTGCGGATGACTGCGTGTTTATTAGATAATTATATCTTAACGAGTAAAGAGTACATTTTCGTCGTCCCCGCGGAGAGTGTACCCCCCACCCGTTGTTATCAAAATTTTTCACGCGACTTTCGATGCGAACGAGGAGAAACAGGAGTATATTACGACACGTCGTTGCGCAGCCTCCGAGTATAGGTGAACCTAAAAGCAATTGTATCCGAGTCAAACACGCACATTCAACACAAGAAAATAATACCTATGATACCGAAACCCAGGTCTTTATTAATAAACGTTTCACTTTCGTTCGTTCACTCACACGGGGAGCTTTATTCTCCGAGTCGCTTGTACGATTGATATACCCCCATTCACCGTAGCCTCGACTTCATGATTCTGCCCTCGATCAATCGGCATCATCGTCTTTACCACCCCCCTCGATCGAACGACGCACGCGACGTCAGCATTGTCAGGTATTTTATCGAATTTGTTCATTTCATCCACCGATCCACGTCCACGTACCTCATTCGTTCTCTGTGATACTTAATTGATCTTCTGACAATTCTGGCCGAGCTGGCCGTCATTACGATTCGAATGAAATTTCAACGTTGTTTCGTGCCACTTCGTGAACGTCATCGCGTTTCATCGTCATACTTGGCAATCATCGATTAGTGTTTCACGCAACGGGAGAACCTTAATCGAAAGTGCAGGCTTCGCGAATCGGTAGTGTCCGTCATTCTCTAAAATATTCTGACAAGAGTAAGCGTTCCCGGCCTTCGAAGCTTATCGATATTCGTTCAAAATTCTTCCTTTCGTCGTTTGAAATTATTTATATCCGATCAGCGGTCCAAAAAGTATTTAAAAGAAGAAAAAAAAACGGGTAATTTCGCGGCACGTACAGAGGTTGACGAGGTTCGATCGATAAGTCAGGAAACGCGCGCGTCGCGACACAGTGTGAGCGAGCGAAGGAGAGGAATAAATTAAATGGCAAAGCCGTACGTAAAGCGTGAGAGACAAATGCGTATCGCGATAGAGACTATCGCGGCAGTGTCTATTGATCGACGGAAGTAGCTAACGATGAGCAGTAAAACGGGATGATCTCGCGCGAGAGTGAATAAAAAAAAAAAAAAAGGCAAACGAGGGAAGTCGATCAAAGCTTTGTCGTTGTCGAATCATCGTACCGTGTATCAATCATATCATAGTGTCTTGCGCGAGAGACGCATCTCGAATATCGTTGCTACCGCGAGTTACCGGATAGAGTTTTAAGTCGCGATTAAATGTTACACCGCCCTGATCGAACGTTACGAACGTTGTTTAAGCACGGGCCAACCTAAACCTGGAGGCCCCGAACAATACGCGAGTGTACATAATTCGATCCCGATCGATGCAACGCGTCCACATAAATGTTAAATTTCACGGAAGTAATCGCGCATCCGTAAAGATATACATATACATAACGCATGTTGTTCAAAGTTGACTTTGGATACCTACTGTAGATAGCACGCATCGTAACGTCCACGTCAGATACTTCTGACTTGGACGTTAGCCAGCCATTACGTAACGATTGCAACCATTTTGTTCGTTCTATCGGAGGCCTCTAGGTTTTCGACCGGCGATCAACGGAAAGGAAGGAGAAGAACGGAACTAATACAGCTAATCGTTGTCGACATTGTTTCTCCATCATCTCCGCCTTTGTCACGATCACAGTCATTGTTGTCACTGTAATTAGGGCATGGGTGTTCTTCGTCGCGCCGGCGTTATACGAAGCGTCCATTTGTTGCCTCCGGTCACACATTTTTGTAATCTATAATTTTCCTGCATCGACAGTTACGCGCACGTGTAAGATATTATTGCATTTCAATCGTATAACCGCAGAATATATTGCACATACGACTGCACATATATATATATATACACATACATATATACATATATACACGAAATATATATATATATATGTATATATATACATATATACATACGACGAGTGTACATATACATGATCATGGTATATACATTTGCGACCCGGTGTTGCCTCGTGTTTCAGCGAATAATAGCGAGAATCCGACGAATTAAACGCAGCTAGGTGTCTTTATAATTTTCGAAGGGTTCACTTGCGATACTGTTAGACAAATCCAGTGAGAACGCGAAGCAGCAACGAGAATGGCACATTTTCTAAACGTCCAGTCCATTAAACCTGGAAAATTCCTATGTTCTGTATGTATCCGTATATTTGTCCGTTATAATACGCCGAGTGCTCATTCCTAACCCGCGACATTCGTTTTTTTTTTAATTCTTTGGTACGAAAGATATCGAAGGGTACGTAAAATTATCCACTATATGTACATCGATTGATCGTAAAGAGGACTTTACATCGTTTCGTTCGTCCAAGATCCACGTGGAGCGAAAGCATTGCCAAAGAGACGGCACTCGTTACGCGGAGAGAATGTTACGCGTCCACCTTTTGTAAATGGGTTAACAACGTTTAGTATTTGGGGCGCCGTTGCTCGTTGCACGTTGCGGATACACGATGGAAGCGTTACTTATTTCGGCAGAATTTTCCATGGCGTGGTATTTGCTCTATCCACCCAATATACGCGGCACGCTTCGCTTAATGTACTAAAAACGGAACCGTCACGCTACATGTGGCCATCGTGTCTCCGCAAATTAGGGAAGTAAACAGAATGACGCTAGCACAATTATCTCGAAAAGGTAGATAAATTATACATTCTGATAAAAGTAATTTGATTTTCTGTTTGTTCATTCCCGTTGTCCGTTCGCACAGTTTTCTCGTTCCTCATTTGCATAAATGTACCATATCCAAAGGGTGCTCTTAAATGGACAGCGGAACAAAAAGTGTATGCGATATAAGATGGTAAATATTAAGAGATAGAGAAAGGATGGCTTTCTTATTGGAATGGGCTGCCTCAAGGGAAGGTAATCCAGGGACTCTAATAAATCATCAAAACCTATCGATGTGAAAATATTTTACTCGAATACCCTCTTCCACAGTCCTTGCGCAACTAAATATTTTAACTATATACATTTGCTTATAAAGAAAAGTTAGAAACTTTCTTTAATAGAAAAATTAAATTTGAGAAACAAGTAGATGAATTGATGGTATTAAGAATATGGCGTTGAATGAATGTCGATGTAAAGAGGTACAATATATTTAAAATAAAGAAACGCAATAAATAAAAAAAGATAATTAAATTTCAAATTAAAATTAACTTAAAATTGCATATAACTTATGTTTTAAGGCACTTATATATATATTCTTTTTTTGAGGTTAGAGTTGCCATAATCTAACCAAAAGGGAAATAGAATTTAGTAGCTATTTCTAATAGAAAAATATGTGAGATGAAATGAAATACATATGCTTCAACATAATCATTAGGGCAGATATTCTACAAATACCACCATTCGCTATAATCCAACATTATATATTTTTACAAGTATAATGTATATATGAAATGATTGTATACCATACTAACAAATAATATTAAGCTTGGCAAAGAACTGCTCCAAACAGAAGGCAACATGACAAAGCTTCTTATTTCGCATTTTCCTTTTGCTTTTCTTTGGCGATGGGCATACTATTCCTGCAAAAATAACGTTAGTTAATGCTAAATTATATCGCTTATTATACCATGGTACAAATACTTATTAGTCGTAAATGGTTTACGATAGAAATAATTTGGACATATTCAAATATAAATTTTGCCGTTATTTAGATACAGTTTTAACGAAATGTTGAAAAGATTAACATTTATACTTTAGAAAATATGTTCAGAACTCCCTATTTTGCAATATATGTAAGTAAATTTTGATATTGTTGATTTAACATATACATTTATCTCTGCTCTTTGCTGTACCTTTTTACACAATAAGCCCCGAAAATAAGGAAGCCAGAGCGTTACTTCTATCGAGTGATGCGTACTTGAATTATGTAATAAAATCGATGAAAAACAATCGGTATCTGAACAATGAACAACTTTTAAAGAAAAACATTCTAATTAAATCAATATTCTGTATCATATTTCGCAGAATTTTTTCGATTATTAAAGAACGCGAAACAACGCTACGGCAAGCGTCATTATACTGCTATGTTACGTTAGTTTCCCGTATCACGTTTTCAATTGGTCCGACTTTTTGCCTGCGTTTATGATTCGTCCTCGTCTAGGGATATTTATTTTAGTAAAGTGAAGTAGGTAAATTCTCAATTAACGTATAATTTATGATTTGCCACAATGTGAAAAACTCAATACGACATGCACGATCTATTTGGTGAACAAATTCAGTAGTGTTTTTACAAAAAATCCTAGGATAAATACAAAATAATACAAATTGCGTACTAATTAAAATAATAACATTACTAAAGAGTTTATGAAACTCGGAAGACTGTAAACGTATGAATTTCAAAATATATATTACACAAACGAATGTAAAGTATATAAAATGGATAAAAGCGATTAATGTAACTAGTATTACACATGTACTGTTGAATAATCAGAGAAAAATAGGAAGACAAATAGTTGCTTTATGTTTATACATACAATAAATGTATCCTGCATAAAGTGTGTCGCATATATAAAGTTGTATTTTGTGGATGAGGTCATTATATTATTTTTCGAAAGTATTGTTGTACGCAACTTACGGGAGTCCACAATCAGATGGCACCAGTAGTACACGAGAAACGAAACGGTACAGGCAAGCAATATCAGTCGATCGTTGACTGCGACCGCATGAGGACGGTAGGGTCGACAGTCGTACGCTATCTCAACACGAATCGGGATTGGTCGACGGTTCTCCCGTAAGCCCCGCCTACCAGGTGGTCGTTCGAAAGTGTAGTTGTGTAGTTCCTTACGGCGAAACGACGGGCGCTGCTCTCTCTCCAACGTACCCAATCGCGAGAAAATCTGAAATGAGACGTGTCGGCGCGCTAATATGTGACGGTTGAGAGGAAACGAGGACCAGGAACGTGCGAGAGGGTGGTTTACGCGCGGGTGCTACCACTTTCGAAGCGTGACGAGGAGAACGAACCGCGTAAAGAAGTGGCAAACGTGGAGAGCGTGAAGAAAAAGGAAAATATACGTCGAGAAACGAGAGAAGACGCGTGTGTGCCAGAGCTGCGGGGCAGTGTGAGAGAATCCTCTATTTCGGGGGGGTTGTATGTCTTTCTCTGTCTCTTTAACTTCTTTTTTACTCTTCCCTTCTGTTTCTCTCTCCATCTTTACTCGTTTTGTTCTATGGGTGAAAATATCGCCGCGACAAGTGTTTTCTCGCCAATATAGTATGCGCCGTTTCGTATCGCGGAGTAAAACATAAAGGTAAAAAAAGTGCTTCGTTTAACCAACAAGGACGTCGTCAGCTGTGTGCGCTTTTACGAGGGAGACGTGTGCGAGAGAGAACCCGCTGCTGAGAGACAGAGAAATGGCGGCGCTGGTGGCAGGTGTCCAGTATGGTTTGTCGTCGCACAGTAATTTTCACGAAAACAAGTCTCTGATCTTTGTGAAGCTCACCGACTCGGCGCAACGTGCCATCGAGGACTTCCTGAGGAATCGGGTGAGTAAATCCTATTCTTATTTCAAGGCAGTTCGTCTCGGTCTCTTTTTTTCCTTATGTATAGGCTAGGATCGCGAGCTTGTGGCTCCGCGTGTGTATAGGTGTGTATGTGCGCGCCTCTGCACGTCGTCACGAAGCGGCCGTGTATGTGCGTACGTGTGTCGTAATGTCGTGCCAAGGAAAGAGATACTCGATCGTCAACTCGCTCGCCATATTTCGTGTGGAATTTCGTTACCGCGGCCATCGAAGGGAACTACCATCCTTGCTTTTTCAAATTACCGCGAACGTTAATTATTCGAACCGAGATAAGTGTTACGGCGTCGTTGAAACCAGTACGAAAAGATCCTAGAACGAACGAATACGAGGCCACGTTGGTTCGTAGCAGCTGGTTACTACAACACAATTTTTCACCATTGTTCGGGCACGGTTAATGCAAAAATCGAACGCGATTCAGTTTCAAAACGTCGCAAAGGTTCTTTTCGCGATCTTGACTCGTTCGACTGCATCGCTACGATGTATCCGTATGGTTTGACAACGACATTACGTAATAAGAGGACTGACAAGGCAGTTAGCTTGTTAGATCGACTTCCAGACTGCTCCAGTGTCTGTTCGAAAAGCCCGCTTTCTCCGTTCCATCGTAAAAACAGTCCGGTCTGAATAACTTATCGAGAATCGCGTTACTTTTTCGCATTCGTACGTCGCGAAGATAGATAATCATCGCAGGTATAATCTATCAGTAGTCGCCAGCTTTAAACTAGCGAAGCATGATTTCTGTGCAGCTTAGCTTTTTCTTTAGTTGTTCCTGTCGTCTCTGGCTTGGTTGATATTTAAAGGTAGTCGTTCTTTGGCTTCACCCGGAGACAGTGACTTCGTAGTTTCGTAGAGGTTATGTTTGGCCACCATCTGCTCTCCTCGGTCTCGCGAAACATTGCGTTTACATTACAAACGTTTCATAGGATTTGTTGGGGAAAAAGGCATGAGTATGATCGTGCGATAGCGTCAGAAAATCACCACGATCGCTGATTCTTGCACCATCCGATATATCCTAACCTCTTGGACGAGATTCGAAAGTAAAGTCGTCAAAGGGGCGTGCCTTTCGTCAAAATATCGGCATTAAAGCCAAGCGCGGTGCATGTAACATTTTGGCTCGCACGTATCGGCGACACTAACCTGTAATGTTAAAAAAAAAAAAAGTAGAAAAGAAATCTCGTCGAATGGAAAAAAAATGGAACAATATCTGCACGGATTTTGCATGGATCGTTGCTTATCGTTGGTTTTTCCCCCGCAACGCGTGTTCAAACGTGGACATCGACTCGATTCATAAAGCTTAAAAAATAATCGATATTGCTTCGTTCGGTGCACGAAATTTCAAACAAATCTGCAGTTTTTTAACTTGAGTGTGAAATTTCCCTTTCCATATGTTACCGGACATATCGATTAGCGATTGATTCAGTGTTCGGTCAACGCTATCCGCGACATACCATCAATTACGCTTTTTACTCGATTAAACGTAGTCTGATAAATGTTCTATTATCCGTACAAATCATATAATCAAGAATACAGACTCTTTGCGGAATTAAGATTATTTCGAAACAATGTTACCGGAGAATATTCTCATCGAATTAAATAAAAAATGTAGACTAAACGTACACATTAAATATTTAACGAATCGTACGTTATATTCCGCGCAGATATTTACCGTTGGTTCGAATTTGCATGAAATTCACTTTAGGCGCGTCCACAAATTCCGACGCAAGGGTTGAGCACAGAAATCTTAATCACTGCTGGCCAACGTTTATGAATAACGCAATAACCTAGTGTAAAATAGGACGTTTGATGTTAAATTACCATAGATCGTAGCGTAGTTTTCTCGTTATCCTCTGTAAATGCCGCGTTAAGATGGCGGACTCTTATTTAAAACAGTGCATCTCGATCTTTTTTTTCTCCGTCTCGCGGCCCCCAAGAAATCGAACGCGACCCATCGCGGGAGGGGGAGGGGGGCATATGACCCCCGTTGAGAATTCCTGATTTAAAAGAAACGTCACGGTGTTTTTCTTTCCGATTCCAACGACGCTCGCGCATCGTAGCCGAGCAAAAGTTTTGCTTCGTAAGCGCAAACAGTTTGAAAAGCAGATAAACAGCGGCATGCTCGAAGAATCCGCGAAATTGCGATCGGAATGCGGTAAAGCGTTTATTCGTTCCACATCAGGAAGCGGCTGTATTATACTCGCGAACCGTACCGAAGCTCTCGCACGCTCTCGCGGTCCTTTCGTGCGGATAAATATTTTTAGTTTCGCGTTGTCGAACGTGTAATTTGCACAACCGGTGCGCGCATACAATAATTCTTCGATGGATTTACCAATAACCATCGGGCGCTTTATTCTAACTCGACGAGTCAAAGAAACACGAACCGTTGATAATTAAAATTTTTTATTCTATTCGAAATCAATACATTTCTTTGTTTATTTATTTTTGTCGTAACCCAACTTTGGAATAGTACGTATAAAAGATGTTCGGTCAAACCTGGAAAAAATTTTAATGAGGGATTCTAGAGGCCAAAATAAGACGAAAATCAAGAATACCAATTTGTTGATAGAGACTTCGTTAAACAATTATTAACGTTTAAAGTTTCGACCTTACTGAATTTTTTTCTCGAAAATGCGCAAGATTTCGGGGGTATGTGTAATGACCAAAAATGGTTGTAATTGACCCCCACAGCTAACAATATTTTTTTCAGAACGATTTGAAATATTTTAATTTCGTCGAAAAATTTCATACATTCTCGAATTTTTTTCTCGAAAATGGATAGAATTTCGGGGGTATGTGTATTGACCAAAAATGCTTGCAATTGACCCCTGCAACTAAAAATAATTTTTCCAAGACGATTTGGAAGTCTTTTTTTTCACCCAAAAATTTCACATCTTCTCGAATTTTTTTCTAGAAAGTGGGTAGGATTTCGGGGGTATGTGTGTTCACCAAAAATTATTGTAATTGACCCCTGCAGCCAAAAATATTTTTTTTAGAACGATTTGAAATTTTTGAATTTAATTGTTAATAACTTTTTAACGAAGCCTCCATCAACAAATTGGTATTCTTGATTTTCGTCTTATTTTCGCCTCTAGAATCTCCCATTAAAATTTTTCCCTGGGGTGGCCGAACATCCTGTATTTGTACGTATTTAAATTGGAAAATTATACGAACGTACCTATCCTTGGGCTATAATGAATTTGTTGAATGCAAACTCTGTCTGCCTTTCTCGACCGAATAACGCGTAATTCGTTAACGAAGGCACATACGGCGCTTTTGTGCGCCGAGGCGGAAACGCAAATTGTTCTAACGTTCAGACGTCAAATGCGTTTGTCTCGACTTATGCTGAACCATAATTGGTGTATCTGCCGGTGAAACGACTTCGTTCCGTAGCGTTTCTGTCGTTAGAACAGCGAATTTCTGGAACTCTTTAATTCTTCGTGGGTTCCTGTATCGAGACGAGCTCGGTATTTGCAACTCTGTTTCTCAGTCGGTTTAACGAGATCGGCTCGACATTGAATTTTATTACAATTGGTACACGTTCGTGGAACCCCAGGTACATTTCCATATAAAATTGAATCGATACGTACGTTCCACAGAGGAATATTTTATGCTTATTATGTAATGCGCCACCGTCTGATAAGATAAGCCTCAAACACTAAAATAACAACATACGTATAAACTGCACGATGTTCGCGAGTATGATTAAATATATTCCGATCGATCGAATCGAAAGCACACGAATATAATGTTGGTCGCAGAGGGTTGAACAAAGAAGCAACAGTTCGCTCGAATAAAAACAAACAAGCGAACAGTCGTCGATCGATATAAAATTCTTATTCAAATTCCGATTCTTTCTTCGAAAAATTCTTATCAGTAAATTAACGACGAATACATATATTTAACGGTATCGTACATCTTGGTAATTCAGCTTAGCGTCGTTTAAAACAATTATCTTTCCTGTTATCAGGTAACTTCGCGAAGCTTTGCGTTTCTCTTTTTCCCTGTAAATAAATTTTATTCGCGGAAAACATGCACTTACGCGCGAGAAACGTTGTTTACGCGATAAATCGTTTGTTATGACTTTCCTTACCATCAAATCAATTTGTTGTATAACATATTTTCTTATTTCTCGGCTCTAAGATCGAAGATTGCTCGACCAGCTCGCGTCGAGATCGAACGAATAGTGTTTACATTTGATTTTTTGTCTTTGGGGTTTGAATAGACTCGGCACAATTCGAAATTGGTCCCCGTGTCCCCGATGCGATTGCATAACAGTTGCACCGCGATTGTATATTGCACCTACGCGCCGAGAACACCGTAGGGTACCGTCTCGAATGCAAACGGGGAAAATACGCAACGTTTGCTGATAAAGAAAGAGCGAGAGTGGGTCGAGGGGGGCCGAGGAGACGGTGGCAGTGCAGTTTTGCGGCCATCAAGTAATTCAGGCCAGGGAGCCGCGTGTTAACGACGATACTGACCTTGAATATCAAGACTCTATCACGAACGTCTGCATGCGAACGAATACAATGGACAAGAATGCCCCAACCATTTCGAGATGCAAATCGAGCTTTTCCTGACTCGTCCCTAGGTAGTCCAGGGGTAGTTTAAATTCGGGTCTCTGGGATTGGTGTTGTTTCAAGATGGCAGGGGAACGCTGGATGCCCAAGAACGAACCTACTTTTTGGGAACCGAAGTTACACGCTTTCGACTCACTCATCTCGTAACTATTCTTCAACGATCACTTTTTTCCTGCATATTTTACTACCGAGCTTCTCCGTCGACTATTTAATCACTCTCAACGATTAGAATGGGAAAGTGGTTGCCCTAAATTTTTTATAGTTTCGTTTCCGGTCATCTCCTTCTTGCTTCGATATTAGAACGAAGAGTAGAGCACTCGTTAAAAGTTTCGACAGTGATTAAAATTACCCGATTATTGTCGGACTCTTCGCGTCTTTCGGCCCCTTCAGTTCGAGCAAGTTCGGAATCGACGGGAACAACTGCCGTTCTATTTCGACAACGGATTTCGTTTCCGGCGACTGGCGGATTATTGGTAACCCACGCGACGTGACGAGAGCAAGAATAAACTAGAATCGAAAAGAAAATTCGACCCAGAGGAAAGCGAAACGTAGTTGAGAATATATCTCGAGGATTTCTTTGTGAAACTTAACTGTTCCTTACATTTTTTTAGTTTCATTTTGAATTCGGGGGTTGTTAAAGTCGCTTGTTGCGCAAACCATTTTCGCGATTAGCTCGTTGAGGCTCGAGAACGCGAAAATCGTTTCGAAGGAAGGAACGCGTATTCAGCAACATGTGCGGGTCATCGTTCTTTAAAAAGCAACGAGATTCACAGGCCTTCCGGGGCCTGGACTCTCCCAGAGGCCAGTTTGGGCCGGGTACGTGGCATAACCCAATAAGAAAAGAGGCGTGGGGCCCCCTTTGAGTAGCACAGCTGTTCTTCGAAACTTGAATAACGATCCGGGGGAACCGACCGCGCAGACGGCTGGAAATTTTACAAACCGAGAATAAGTATTGCCTGTGAGCGTGATTCGAATTAAGGCGTCCCGGAATGGCGCCGGTTCGACCGATGGCGAACTATTAAGAACCAGCAGTTTCGTTTCTCTCGTGCAATACGAGAAACGCGAAAGAAATACGCTCTGTTCTTAATATAGTTACACTTTCAAGGGAGATATAGCTTACATAAGAAGGCACGAGGATAGAATTGATCGATACTAATACAATCAGCATGTATTTTTAACGACTCGGTACACCGTGACAGTATATGCACGAATCCTTTGATTCGATACATTCTTAAGTATCAGCGTGATCAATATAAAATAAAGTTATTCACGAAGAATGTAAAGCGTTTCATTCCACTATCGGTTACATTAATCTGGGACAAATGCTCGTATCGACTAATTCTATCTTAATTTTTCGCGAGAATTATTCACGACCAACATTTGGGGGACGCAATGAATTCTATTGGTGTAAACAGATGTTGAAACTTAATCAAACGATAACTATTTCGTAAGCAATCCTTTAATCGTTCGAGCCCCGGCGTATATCAATCATCTTGGATTCTTGCTTTCGCATTGGCGTCGAATGATACGAGTTCGAGAGCGAAGCAACACTCGTGTATGTATTTTTAACGAGCGGAACATTTAGAAAGCGTCGGTTTCGACGATCGCGGACGTTTCATCGCGAACGCAAGCAAACGCCTGTCGCGACCGTACGAACGGCGTTTTCGATCAAACCTACCGAAACGGATCGTTGTTTTCGTTGCCACCGATTATTGTGACTCCCGAGTGCCGCGAGTTTTCGCGCCTCCGATCCTCGGAAACGCTTTGAAGCGTTCGTTCGAAATAGAAATCGGCCTTTCTCGACGATGCTTCGAGCAAGTTTCTCTCTCGTCTTTCGAAAAAGTTTGATTTTCTCGAAGCTTGGGGTCTCGAAAAGTAAAAGTAAGTCTGGAAAAGGGCGTCCAAGGAGGTTCGCCAGTGGACAACCAAGACAGATCTTTATCTTCTCCCAACGTTCTGACTGAATTTGTTTATCGGTGATCGTATAAAGTTTCCACCGCCTCCGTAATACGTATGTATTTGTTTCACCACTTTCCTCGCCATTTCCCAGCGTCGTTCCTCGGCTTTCCTCGGTTCGTCTTCGTCATTGGGCCCCTCTGTTTGACGAGCGCTTATCAGCCCGATTAGATAATGCGATCCACGAACGTCGTACGTACGTACGAAGCGTGAAACTTAACGATCCCGAGCGCGGAACGCGTTCCGGAAATGTAATTACGCCCGTTCAGTGTCATTACAACGTTGAGAACGCGTATGCGCGCGTTTCTTCGTAACGTCGCCGCCATGCATATTCTTATTTCGCCGCGGACGGCTCGCATGCGCCAAATATCTGCGATTTAATCGCGATCTAGAATAAATTACGCCGAGTGAAAGTGACGGCGTCTGGATGTATCCAGGGGGAGGAGGAGGCGCAGATTTCGAAGAATAATGTCAAACGCGGCGATCTCGAATTTTCAAAGCAATTTCGATCGTTCGTTATCTTCCTTCGTTCGACTACCCGTGCTTTCTACCGAAGTTTTTTGCGTCGAATGATCGACGGATAAAACCCGATACGATCGTTTGGAGAAACGCAGTATTGTTGCGTCGGATGTTCCGTAGTTCGCTGATTAGATTCTTCAGAGACTGAAAACGTGAAAATGTTTGTTCCAAAAATATTCGAGCTTCTTTCGTATCAGGTTGTTTTGAAATTAAGAGGATTCCAAAAGGTGCACGAAAGAAAGTGCAGTACGGAGTACGTTTGTCTTGTATTGTCGATTTTTTGTATTGCAACGC
Source organism: Colletes latitarsis (assembly GCF_051014445.1). Taxonomy (NCBI): domain Eukaryota; kingdom Metazoa; phylum Arthropoda; class Insecta; order Hymenoptera; family Colletidae; genus Colletes; species Colletes latitarsis. The sequence continues at coordinate 50,108,546 of NC_135134.1, forward strand.
ATTAGTGGCAATATAGCGTGTAGTACTGATTTAGATTCAAAGCAGGTGCCATTAATCACGGCGCCGCGAGTGATATAGTACCTTTTTGACGCTCGTTAAGAAATTAACGATGGAGCAAGAAGCTAAGCCATCAGTGTGTGCTAGTGTGCTACTTTTTGGCTTCCCAAGGTGTTGCAACACTCAGCTACCCATAGTATTCGTATGATTTAACTCTTGGCTAGTTTTCATTTCCTAAATTACAAGGAAGCGTATCCGGAGCTTCTGCAAGAATTATAATTCTGTGCAAAGGTGTTTGCAACCTATGCTCGGAAACTTTTTCGACAGTGCGATTGTTCGTTTAACTACTGTTTGGCAATGTTTATCGAACGAGGCGTTCCGTGAGGAAAACAACGTACGTCAAATTGATAAATTATCGTTGCAGCCTGTACGATAAATCTGTGGTCCAGAAATGGGCAGAAATTTATTCATATAATAGAAACTCTATATTTATTTCATAATTAAAATAATCAATGAATGGAATTGCTCATCTATTAGAATCAACAGTTCGCGTCTCTTTCGTCTCTGGTTCGCGAGGTCGTGGATGTTCCTTTGGCTCGTAACAGCAGACGAGATCGATCGAAATTTTTCTCGTACTGCTAATCGTCCATAAGAATCGACTTTGATCAGCAGCGTGTTCGACCGTGTCTGGAGGAACACGATTTTTCCGCAAATTATCGTCGGTTGCCATCGATCGAAAGGAACGAAGCGTCCGGAGATTCGGAAGAAACACACATTACGTTTTAAACGCGAGCAGCTCGTGTAATACCGTTTAAATTTATGCGCAATTAACATGGTATTGCGATGCATCGATGCAATCGCGTATCGTTACGCAATTAAATGAAATTAACGTATGGAAATTGACGAACGTTAATACGGATTCACGTTGGTCGATTCCAACACCTGAAATGCTAGACTATTTATCAACGGAGAAGCGAATTGAGTTTTTCGGCACGTTCGTTCTACCTGAATCGCCTAAAACGATAGTTGGAAAGCGGGACCCATCGTCTTCACCTGCTCGTCTCACGCGCGTCCGACGAAATTCACATAGAAATAAGGGCTTCTCTTTCCTGGCAACCGCGCTCGGTCCCCCGTTTCCTTTCTTTCGATCCCCATTTTATTCGACGCACTCCGCTCCGTTCGAACGAATTTAGAAACCTGCTTCGAACGACCAAAAAGGTACGGGAACGGAGCGCGTGCGCCAACAAAACAAAACGAAATCGCGGGACGGCAACGGAATTGCTGGCACTTGTTGTTCGAGATTCACGAGAGCGAAAACGCGACGCGAACGAACCGATCGACGAAAGATAGGAACGAAATACGAATACTAGAAATTTTGGTTCCCATTAACCGCAGTCACGTTCGTGTAACCGACGATGATTTTTTAATTGCATCCTGATCATGCGGAGGAAAGCTCGTAACGTTATACAGGGTGTTCGCCCCCCCCCCCTGGGAAAAATTTTAATGGGAGATTTTAGAGGGCAAAATAAGACGAAAATCAGGAATATCAATTTCTTGATCGAGGCTTCGTTAAAAAATTATTAAAAAATTTCAAATCATTCTGGAAAAATTATTTTCAGTTGCGGGGGTTAATTACAATCATTTTTTGTGAATACACATACCCTCCAAATCCTACGTATTTTCGAGAAAAAAATTCTTTGCCGAAAATATACTCTATAGCCGGAAATGTTTCTATAACTTTTTAACGAAGCCTCAATCAACAAATTAGTATTCTTTATTATCATCTTATTTTGGCCTCTAGAATCTCCCATTATAATTTTTCACAGGGGTGGCCAAACCCCCTGTATCGTTCAGAAGTTTAAAAATGGTTTTGTCAAACCTTCTTGCAAGAATAAAAAATCGAGGATCGAAAAGGCTTGGTTTTTGGATGCAACGAACGCTTTGAATACATTTTCTGCACTTTCTTTCTGCTAGTTACTTTTCTTTGAGAAAGTTGTCCGGACTTCTAAATATGCAAGATAGCAATCTGTGTGAAAGAGAGACACGTCTGGCGAGCAGGTCGAGTGGAAAACAATAGTTGCATTTTCTGTTTACCGAGTAATTCTACGAGTTTTTCAGTACAAAATGCAGAGAAATTTTTTAAAATTCGAGCGATAGTCCCCGCTGATTCGTCTGGATATTACAAGGCGAGGGGTTGAATAAACTCAGACGTGCTTGTAACGATCCAATAGTCTCGATGAAACTCGCTATGAACCCATCGAGTAGACGATAACGCTCGAGAGATATCGACGATGGCAATTTGAAAGATCGTAGATGTTCTCGTTTCGACGTGACTTTTATTCCGCGAAAAGCAACCGGTATCGATTCATATCGAACAGTTTGCGGTTCGATGAGTTTTCCTTTTTTCGCGACGGGCCATTCGACGTCGGATGGGACACTTTTGCTGACGAGATTCGATACTCTGTCGCTTTTCTTATTTATTAAAACGTGCTCCGAAAAGTTTTCACGTTTGATTCCTCGTTCGAAATTTGCAAGGCGAGCGCGCACGCTGTTGGCTGCGTTTATTAAAAAACCCAATCGTACGTGTTTGATTTATTTTCGCGCATTATGACGAAAGCGGACCGTTGAACGCGAGATATATTTCAGCGACTAGTATGCAGGATATATGTTAAAGTCGTGCATGGAATGCGTCTATTTACGCGCGTGGCGTCGTCGCACTGTATCAGTTGCAGCCTTTCAGACCATAAATTTCCCGTAGTTGGCGCGAAAAACGTGCGAGACCCGCAACAAAGAATGCACTCGCGAAGCTTCTTTCTCGAGTAAACTGCCTGGCTGTCTTTTTAATTCCCTCCTTCCTCTCGAAAGAAATTTTTTTTCTACTCTCTCGATTGAGCTTTTCCTTCCTTTTCTCCGAGTATTTCTAACGCGAGTCTTTGTTGGCTGTCGCGGCGCTTTAACGCGTCGATTGCCACGATTTTACACCCGTTCTTGGACGTTATCTTCAGTCATGCACAACTCGAACAATAGAATCTATTTTAATTATTTTATAGATTCATTTTGCCTAACAGGCTCAGGATGACTTTCAGTTTTCACGTTTAGAGTTCTTCTATACAGTACATATCCATCTTATATGTTTACATATGTTTCTGAACGGGTTAAAAACGTCCAAGTAAAAGTGGACGGTAAGTAATGATCGAATCGTTATTTCCGGACCTGTCTTCGTTCGATTGGTTTTTTCTCTCCATTTATCCCCGCGGTTCCGTCGCTTTTTCTTCGCGCGATTCCAGGCCAATAATCATCGACGCGCGGTCAGGTGGCTCGAACAGGCTCGACGACGCGTGAAATCATCCCTCTCCGGCGTTTATAAACGCACTTCCATCGCGGTTTCCTTCGAAACGAAACGATCGAGGAGCCCGCGAGATTCGAAATCGCGCGATCCGTCGATGCCAGTCGCCGCGCCGTCGCGTTTCCGTCCGTCCTTATTATCCTCGCTTGTTTTTCACCGTCCGCCTCCATCCAGCGAGGTTTGATGGGCCCCGTAACACGATTGGAAACTCTATCGAGGAGAAGCGTCCTTGCAGCTGCGCCGGAGAGGGAATTGGCGTCGAGATTACCCCGTCCTTGAGGCCGTCGCGAATTTCCGCGTAATGGAAATCGATATTAATGGCTTCCGGAAGCGATTTAACGAAGCGCCGCGCCGTCGCGATCGTTTATTAGAGGTTTTCGCGGGAAAGAGCGAGACGGGCTTGGCGACGTCGTTAATACATTGTGTAATTATACTTGGGAAGCTTTTTAATTGGTACTTTTATTGCCAGATATACTGGAATTAACCCCATCGTGTGCAATTTACTCGCCATGTACGGGGTTTTAGCTTCTCCCTGAGCAATCTTCGCGAAAGAATAACGTGCCTCGTTTTAACGATAGACCACTGTTTTCGGGTTTTTTTTTAGAGGATATTTAACTATGCCTATATGAGGTAGGAGAAAAGTGATGAACTCTTCTTGGTTGTGGGAATTATTTTGGCTATTAAAAATATTTATAAACATCGAATCGATCGGTGTGCTGCGTGTAATTATAATAGATCTTAACACAGAAAGTGTTAAATATTTTGACGAGCTCTTTATTGTGCATTCTGGCACAGCGAGCTCAACGACGTGCTAGACGTTTCGATCAGTAAATATGTGGTAGTAAGTATTTTTAGTAATCTCCGCGCTAATTAGTTTAGATCGCGCTAACGAAAGGTCGGGATTCGTTTTGACGATATACAGGGTGTTCAGCCAACCCTGGGAAACATTTTAATGGGAGATTCTAGGGGCAAAAATAAGACGAAAATCAAGAATAGCAATTTGTTGATTAAGGCTTCGTTAAAAAGTTATTTACATTTGAAGTTTCGCCTGTAGAATGGCAATCTGCGAACAACTCATGCTGAGTGAGAACCACTATCACGCGTACGCAGCTGTACGCAGTTTGCCTATCTACAGGCGCAACTTTAAACGTTAATAACTTTTTAACAAAGCTTCAATCAACAAATTGGTATTCTTGATTTTCGTCTTATTTTGGCTCCTAGAATCTTCCATTAAAATTTTTTCCAAGGGTGGCCGAACACCCTCTATTTTACAGAGTAAAAACATAAACTCGAATAACGTGAAGTGCTCCAATGCCTCGTGTTTCGAGTCTTTGCGAAACTGTACGTTAAAACAATGCATTTATCGTTACTAACACGTATTTGGCACGCTTCGAGAGGAGCATAGCAACGATTATACAATTCCACGAAAGTTTAGAAATTTCACAAGAGATCCATGGAGTTTCGCAATGCTGTTCCTCGTTTAAAATTTGTTTAAAATATAAGTGAAATCGAAATCAGACTAGACTCGTTTCTCTTTATCTATGAGGTCACGTCAGATAGTTGACTCGCGAGATTAGATTATCAAATTGTTATCTATTAATTAAGTTCGCACTTGTGCTAGTTACAGAGCATCTACCGCTTTCGATGTATAACGCTCTAAAAAAAAAAAATTGTAGCTTTCGATATTTTCATTTTTAACGAAAAATCGGGGCACAATTTTTGAGATTGTTCGGAAAATCATTTCTCTCCGATCTTGCGGCGATTCTCAAGATTTACAATAATATAAAATAATATTACACATATATAAAGTAACTTTAACGCTCGTCCTATTCGCTCAACTAAATATATCATGTTTTGGAGGAACAAGAATCAGTTAACGAACAAACGAATCCCCCGTACCAGCGTGTATAATGGAATTACTTAGAGCAATACACTCCGGTAAATAGAAGATGCAGAATGAAATCCAGACCCAACGAACCATACGGGCAATTCGTTTCCCCTCTAGATTACTCGGTTACAGATTGCAACGATTGAATGGAATTGGACGGATAATTCGCTCGTAAGGATCTCGTGGCAGCGCCAATGAGCGAAAGTATGGCGGAGATAGGAGCACGAAGTAACGAACGGAAATCGGGTAATCGATTGTAGGAAGCGACTGGGACCCGTCGATCGAAAGCGTCGATCCGCGCTGGAGTTACGTCGACGGTTCTCTCTCTTTCTCTCGATCGGGAGCGTATTAAAAAGTTCGGTGAAGGGAAAATGTCATTAATACGACGGCTGCGTCGGTGTGCGTCTCGTGCAGTTATTTCGCGAGCAAATGCTTTCTCCGAGGAAGGCCTCCGAGAACGTCCTTTCTCTCTAAGGACGTCGGGTGCTGGGAGAGTTCGTCTCAAGGCCGTTGCACTTGCTCAGGAACTCGACGCTCCATCTGACTTGAAAAGGTTACTCTTACACGACGATCGAAAAAATTTATCCCTCCAGTGGCATTTTCTTAAAACCCAACCTCGCGAAAATGGGTCCCTAGGGTAGCAAAATTCAAACGAACAACGATTTCTATAGAGTGGTGTTGCCAGAATAAAATATTTAGCTTCGTTCGTCAAATTTTTAGTCAGCTGGTGCAGCATCGATAGCTTTCGATGATAAAACACGATCAATCTCCAAAGAGGGAGGGATTAATTATGGGTAGGGGCTTGTTGATCTATCCAATCGTGTATACTTTGTTCCGCGGTTGGAAAAGTTTGAGAAACATTAATCTGTGAAATCGTACCTGTTTGTAAATTCCAAGTTTCTTGTTCTACATAACATCTCGCTATCATAGTTCTCCAGTTCCGGAAAACCGTGTTCTTTTAACTTACTCTGACCAGATTCGATATTATTTTTGAGTGTCGTTAGTATCGTCCATATATATGTTCTTAGTTCCACTCCAATCTCGCATAATAACATCGAGGTTTCGAGGCAGCTTCTAAGCGAACCACGCCTTTGCGCGTTAATGCAAAATCTTCGTTATAATATATGCGCTAGTACTTGCGTAATAAAGACACTGTGATAATAACAATCTCCGCGAATTATAGATCCTGATCGAGACGCGTCGCTGTTCTGTTTTATATTATCATAATTACACTTTCATTGCTTGCGATAATTTTGTGGTTGCGTTTGCGCGCTTTCTTGCGATTGCATTATAAAGATATAATCCTAATAATAGTAATCTCCGTCGATCGAGTCGACTCACCGTTCCTAATAAGCAATCCAGACTACGTCGAATAGAAATACAAATTTCAGAAATTAGCTTCTGACCGTCGCTCTGATTTCCAAAGGTACCTAAAATGATTTGCAAATTAATGGGAAATTTGTCCAACTCCGATGAAAATTCGCCGATTTCGCTTTTGGTAAACGAGGATCGAGGTTGGTCGACTAAAAACGAGACCGGAGATTCGAACTCGAACGCGTACAGCGACCAACGTGACTATTGAGACGTTTAATTAGCGCGCGTTAGAAGGCGATGTTATTAATCGAGCTATCATTATCGGTCGAAGCGGTAGTCGTTATACACTGTTGGGAACGCGTCTCCCTCCACGGTTCACCGTCTTTATCGAACGCGTCGTCCACTGGCTGAAATATAATTGTCGAGCTGTTTTCATGCAACACTATCTAGGTAGAGTTACGCGAGCCTAATTACGCGAGCTAGCTCGAACGAGGAAGGGGCTGTTTATAAAAAAGGGATTCGGTGGCTTCTCGTTGCCGGAGTCCCCGGGATTCCCTCTGCTTTTACTCCGGTTCGCGTCGAATGCCGTCGACTTTTCCCGTTAGAATACACGCACGCGTTGAAATATGTAGTTCTGCGACCCAATCTAATTATTTTCCCGCGCCTAACCGTCCGCTCGGCCGAACGTTAACGGTGCGTGGTCTTTGGAAATTGTGCTGCGTCGAAATCGTTGCACGAGGTCGCAAAATGCAACGTAGGATTAGTGTATCTCGGAGGATAGTAAAGTAATTCGGATAGTAAGTATAGTAATAAGCTTGGCTCGGTACGATCCTAGTCCTGTTCGATGTACGTACAAAGTAAAGGTGGCCGTAAGGCCATAGTGGTTACGAACTACAAATAAAGGGAAACGTACGTACGTATATATCCACAAATAATAATATTAAGACGTAGTCGAGTGCATTTGCAATCTGTGACTAAAAGCATACTGTTGGGAGACTGGAATCGTTCGGTTGGAAAGGTTACGAAGATAAAGAAACCTGTTGCAACTATGCTACAAGTTGGAGGATCGAAGTTTACCGCAGTCTTGCTATTAGAAAGGCGTGTGCGTTTTATTTATTTTTTTTTTTTGTTTTATTAGTCATTCTTTAAAAGAATCGGTAAAAAGAACGTTGTAGTCTTGTCGAAAAAATATGATGGAGTACACGCGTTGTGGATCGTAACTTTTCACCGGACGATATGATGTTGAGCAGTGCATTGCGCGCGATGCAGTAGATGCAGCGAACATGAGTTTTTGTCTCTGAACGAGGTCACAGACTCCCGGGACTGCGCAGATTATTTATCCACGTAGTCTAGACTGAAATTCATGCACAACGATGCATATTCCAGTTATTGCATTATTACGTCTGCGTTTCGAATTGCGCGTCGCGGATCTATCGCAGGAAAGAGTTTCTTATTGATCTCGCCGATACGTTTATTGAAACGTTACACGAGCACGCCAGGGCACGCAATCTTGGCGATTGTAATTTTGAAGAAGAGAAGTATAATTCGCGGCCTTTCCATTCTCGATAGTAGCAATTCCTAGGATCCCTTTGATCGGTTTATAATTACGGTAATCATATCCGGCGGATCATGTTTCTAATCTGTAATATTGCCCAACGCGAGCGTGTTTTACTTTTTACCAATACTCGCGCGTTCCTGTAACCGAACGATCCCAAATGGTAACACGACTAATGAATAATTTTAGTTTATTACAATACGATGGAAGACAATTGCTCGGTACCCGTTCCTGCTGTACCTTAATTCGGTTTATTGCTATGAGCTAACGACCTTAATAACGGTACGCGAGGTCTTTACCTGTGTCCAGTCGCTCGATTCTCCATCTCTCTGTCCTTGTTCCGTGAAAAACGATCGCTCTTTTCACTCTGTGAAGTTTCTCTCACCTTAATTAGCAACTCCGTCAATAGGAGTATTCAACGCTCGTCCGACGCTACGGAAAAATCCTTTATAAACTCGGTGCGTCGAGACTAACACAAAACTGGTAAGAAAAGCTGTAACTCTCCTCGAGAACGATATTTGTACCTGGGCTCATATTATCAACAGAAACATAGATTTATGTTCCTGAATGACACATTTTTATTGTCTTCTCAAATTCGACTCACCATCGATTCTTCGTTCTAGAACATGTGTACAATTTCTAAAAGGTAAACAAGATATTTGAACCCTTGTCACACTTTCTTAGTTGTATCACTTTCGAACGGTATTGAATCGTGCTACAAACTTAGTTTCATTCGTATCATTCGCTCTTCCATGTTCAAGTCAGTGCTCTTGGGATGTTAAACTTGTTGAGCCATACAATACATGTACATACAAAACGACTCTGTTCAATGGCAAATTTATATCGTCTTCTCGAATTCGACTCACCGTCGATTCTTCGTTCCAGAACGTAACATACGCGTGTACAATTTCAAACAATTAAATAAGGCAGTTGATTATTCTATCACTTTCTGCTCCACGCTATCATTCTTCGTCTCTTGTTTCGTTGCTCCCCCGCATCATTAGGGTGTCTAACGCGATTGCTGTACACGAGGTGGGACAACAAATTGAACGACGTAGAGAACGTCGAGTCAGAGGATTTAATGCTACCCCGTGTCGCGATCGTGGCATCCTGTCTCGAATCGGTAGAAGCCAATTTTCGGAAAAACCGATTAAAGAGGCGACATCGTTGGCCACGTTTACTGCTACTCTCAGCCACCCCCGTGGCGGTAATAAAATTTTACGCGTAACCCCGGATTAGTATCGGCTTTTCGGGGCCTTTGGTAATTCATTTAGGAAGCATAGTCGTCCCGTGCAACCGTGTACCGATCCTCCGTGCACGGATTATAGAATTATCGGGTCTACCTTTAATTACCGGAATGAACCGCAACGACCTACATTTATGAACAGTGTATCCTTAAAATCGTGAATAGAAAATTGATATTCCCGATTCAGTTTTAGCTTGGCTTTCTTGAAAATTGCAAGAGCTTTGCGTTATCAAGAAAGAAGGTAAAAAATTCAATTAAATCGGCGATGATTCGGTAATATTAAATTAATAGAATGTAGTAAATAAGTTGAATTCGTGACAAATGTAAGATTTATACCGGCGATGGTGAATGGATTATTGCTCGAAACAAAGCAAAGCAAATACCTTTTTCGTAGTTTCTCGCAACTATTTCGAATAAAAAAGTAGCAGAAACGAAATGCGCCGCGCGTTACGCGTACGCGTCCTTCTTTGGAGCCTCCGGATCGAGTTTTTCCGTTTATTTAAAAGTCGAGCAATTTTCGTTCCTTTCGCGAAACGATGTTCCTGGAACACGCTCCGGGGGTTCGTACGGATTACGTAAAAATGGCTTACGGGTGCACGGGCTCGCGTAAAATTAAGCCATTAGACGATCGTCCGCGGAGAAAGACGTCATTAGCGTTTAATTGCGGCACTCTTATACAATCTGTCTCATGCTCGCGGTTTTGCCTGCTGTTCGAAAACGCGAATTCCGACGGAAACTCTTCTCGCTGGGCTCGTATCGCGTAATCGGACGCGGAACACCGTGCAGCCCCGATCAATCTTCGCTTCCGGCTTTCGATGGAAACAGGTCGGACATGCTCGAAGAAATTTCTGCGAGATGATTTACGCGTTAAGGCCGGGGCCCCGAAGGAAAGTCACGGCTTGTGTCGTTGCCTCTAATACGCCGCTGACCATTCACTTAACATTTTTTCACGCCGCGGAAGAAACTTTCTTGCGCGCCCGACGCGAACGATGCGATAACAAAAACAACTCGTTCACCGGGTCGCGGACGAAAATTCGAAACAGTGGATATCCTGGAAAAGAATTTTGTCCAAGTTGGCATCGATTTTGCCTTCTTTTATTTTTTTTTAACTCGGAGGGGTTAAGTCATTTCCGACGTAAGCAAATTCATACTTTTGGTGATGGAGGGTTAGGTCAGGTAGAGGGTCGTCTCAACCTCTAAGTAATTCGTATCTTACTTGAAGTATTATATGCGTCGTAGAGGGTCGTCTCAACCCCTATTCGTATCTTAATTGAAGTATCATATTTTTGCAAATAGATGCCTCTATGAAGTGAGGAAATTTTTCGACTCCGTAGAATTTTACGCGATGAAAGTCGAAAGTTTCGCGTGCGTCCAGGTCTCGGTTAGTTGCAACGTGCAGGCAATGGAATCCTCGATCCTCGAAGGCTCTTAATTCAGTCGTTGGGTTACAGTTGCCCGTTTCTATTGATCGTGCAATTTGATGGGAACTCGACGAGCAAATTTCGAGGAAAGGTGTCGTTCGATGCGCGATTGAAACACACCGACGAGAGCGCAACAGCGTTGTTTCAAGTTCATCTCGTATTCTTTTTTATCCGGTTGCGTTATCTCCGCGAGAACTCGCGGCAGCGAGGAGATTAATCGCGCGGTACAATAATAGATCCTCGTGACAGGAATCGCGTCGTCCTCGACACCGCTGCACGGCAGTAAACTTTTTTTTTTATTGCTAGACGGTGTGCTGATCGTTAGGAGTTCCACGAGAATTATCCGGGGAATTCTTCGGCGATTTATGGGCCGGATTACACACCATGGTCATAAGCAACGAACGCGCCATAAACTTATGCCGGGTTGCAAGGGTGGGTATCCCCGAATTACGATCAACGATGACGCCTCGTTGTGATGTAGATCCTACGGAAAATATTCCACGTCCATTATCTCTGGCTAACGACCTGATTAAAGGGGTGAAAACAACTTTTGAGCCTCCCGGTGAACGTTCATTTTCTACTTAATCCGAGGAACTGTTGGGCGTATTAAAATATAGTTGATAAATGAATCGTTTCGTATTAACGAAATATGTTTCAAAGTATCTGAGGTGTTTTCGCCCCGTGATACGAACGTTTTACCACAAAGGAAAGCCCTGAAAAATGCTGAACCACGTTTCGTCGGAGAAATGCCTGCCATTGATGCACTTTGCGAGCGTACGTTGTGGCCCGCGCGAATAACGATCGTGCTCGATCGGTGCCTAGTGCCATTTCACGAAGAATCCCGTGTTGGGTCGAAGATCGGGACGCCTTTCGTCTATCGAGGTCTTCTGGCGAACGAAAAAGTCGAGCCTCGACTATTGTCGAACGATGATTCTGTTGCGTCACTTTGCATTTATGTAAAAGGAGCGTGTATCTCAATCGCCTTAAATTTTCTCCGCTCGTCGTGCATCGACAGCGAATTACCCGAATCTAGAAATCACTCTTAAAGGTCTAAACGATTATACGTCGATTCAAAATTCGCAGCCTCCGAGTAATAATTCAAGAATTAACGTTTTAATGGAATTATTGTCTACTCGACTGTCGCGTAACAACGATTTTGCTCCGTTACTTTGTATTACCGACAGGTTGCGACCCTCGCTTCACATTTTCCTTACGACTCTGTTGTTCCACGGAGTTAATGGCTCGAACGAATCTGGAAATCGTTCTTAATGAACGCAAACGAATAAAAGAAATGCTTCGAACGAGATGGATAGCTTCGCTAAATGAGAAAATAATTCTACGATGACTCGATGTCGAAGATTCCGGAATTAAGAAATTAATAAGATATTCCCAAACGAGCATTATCGATGTTCGAAACGCAGTCGTCGTTATTCGAGTACGGAACAGAGATAATCCATTTGTCGAGTCGTTCGTTTCTTTTCTCGGAACTGAAAGTACCAGATTAATCTGTTCTGGTTGCAATGACACGGAGGAGCACGCTGAGGAATTGGGGTTGCTTTCTTTCCTCCAAGGAGCTTCATTAGCGCTTACAATAAAATCCTCGCGAGAGATTTCTAATAAATTTTGCAACGTACCATTAACACCGTTTTAGCTCCGTTAGTATCATGGAGAGAGGCATTATACTTTTAACGTCCATTAGGTCCAGAAGTTTCAAGCCGATACGGCGTTAAAAATCGCCTAACTTATTCAACGCCGCGGAGGCCCTTAACCTTAGAAGCTTGGGGACCTTGATTCGAATTCCATCGTCGTAGTAATCGTCGATGTTTCCGGAATTCGAGAAATTTTGTTGCTTCCTCGTACTTTCATTATAGAACCGTTTAACGGGCGCATAAAACGAGGACGTAACGAGCGACTGTACAATACAGGCAACGAAAGTAATTAAAATAACACAGAAATGAAAATTAATTTTATGACAGTCGTCGATTTGAAATTGTAATACGATGCAAATTCCGTCGATTCGTGACACGTGTAAGTTGCAGTACTCGGAACGAGAGCACGAGGACACGAATTATACGTTAATTTACAGCTAACTCGGGGAAAGTTCTCGACGAGGAAACGCCTGACCTCTCTAGCTCCGTCAAGTTTCTGAAATTCGACAGCCACCGTATCGATCGACGAGTTAAAAGGAACGGAATCGTTATCAGCGAGATATCTCTTCGCTTGACCGCGAAGATTGTGGGATCTTATCGGGGTGAACCCAATTTTTTCCCGGCCTTGCGACACTTACGAAACGCCTCTCGATTCCACGGAAAGAGAGGAAACTGTCGTGCGCTAAAGTGTTCTCGATGGGGAACGATAATGGCGGACGATCGTTATCTCGTCGCGAACCAGCGACCCGCGAGACGAGGAATCGCGTTTCGCGTAATGGAACGCGTTGTAACGTAATTCTCGCGACAGGAGGCGAAAGATGCTCGTCGATCGAATTTGCAACGACCGTTGGAATAAATAACGAGCCTTCCTGCCAAAATTCAATACAGCGACCGGCGACAAGACGTTTCAATCGCTAAGTCTACGCCGTATCCAGTTATCTGACGGTTTTAAACTGTCTTTGCCGGTACAATATTTGTTAACGCATTAGTCGGTACCAGAAAGTACAATATTTGGAATGTACACTACTACTTTCGCCCGTGAGCGACTGTAATCGAAGAGATTCTAGTTTTCTTCGATGTAATATCACGGCTGAGTTTTATACACCGTTGTATCAGTATTTACGGAAGACTCGAATGTAAAAGAATCATGAAAATAGTGGGTTGATGAACGAGGAACTGGGAGGGTGCTCCAGATGGTGTTCGAGCTCCTGTCTCCGCTAATGTATCGCTTGCTTCGCCGTTTCTAGGGTTTTCTCTACTTTCTACGGGTCTACTATCGCCACCATCTACCGTCCCTTTGTCTTGTCTATCACTTAAAACCGATCGAATAGCAAAATATCATCCGTGGCAGGCGTTATCGTTCGATCTTCGTTAACTCTTCTCTAAACGTCTGTTTCCTTCAGTGTTCCCTTCCTCGGAACAGCAACCCGTTCTGGGGTCATTCGTTCTTCTTGTTTGCATATTTCGATTTAAAAAATAAACGAGTAACGTCTGAAATAGCCCATCGTTGCAACAAAATCGACGACGCATCCGGGAAACTGGAGGTTCGATTAGCTGCTTCTGGTAACGGGTGCAATTTTCATTCTCGAAACTAGTCAAGCACTCGAACAGTTTACCAACAAAAATTCACAAGACTCACGCTAAATCTTCACTTAAATTGTAATTTTGTGATTCCTCGCGTACTATTTCTCTTACTTTGATGGACCATTTTCTGTGAAATTAATCTCCATTAGATTATATTGAAATTATCAGGGATCTAGCTTCAGGAGGGAAGTATCAGGGTTTCCTCTGGTTTAGAATTATCAGAGTTGGATTATCGATCGAAAAAAGAATCCATCAGCTTGCAATTCAGGAAGCAATCGGTAATGGACCGCCAGTCGTGCGTTTTCTGATCGTTAGGAAATACGAAATCAACTTTGAGACCTAGATAAGATAGAAACGGATGACGATGTTTTATATTGTGTAACGTAATTTCCAACTCTAATCGTGTGTAATCAGTGTAGGTAGTACGGGCCGATAGGAAAAAAGTCTGATTATTGCAGACGCACGGTCGCCATTATCGAAGGGGACGCAATATGCGAAATTAATATTCGATTCTCGTTTTGTAGAATTAACAGAGACGAATCCTTTGCGGTACTTCCGCAGAAATGATTGTAATAATGTTTTAAAAGTATGCGTATGCGAGAAACTTGAGGAACCGAGATTAGAAACGTGGACTGAGTTTCTTAGACTTTAATTTACGGCAGAATTTTTTTTTCACGAGCGTGGCGTTTATCTGGCTACCAATTAGAGGCCAATTGCGCGTGCCAATGTGTCTCTCTTTTCATTTAGATTTCATCATTTTTAATAGCAAAAAAAGTTTATCCCGGACGTAGCGATAAAAATATTTTCAAGCAAGTGCGAAGATGTTTGCATAGCTTCGAGATTTAATTCGATCCACGAAAATAATAAGCAAAGTTTATGTAAGCCTCTCGATATATCTGACTTTGTTTACGAATTACAGCGTGTTTTAATCCTAATAGTTCTCGCCTGGGACTAATCTAGCATGTAGCAAATATTCATTATCCGATAGCGTGACTTTATTGACCGTTTGTTAACAGTTTCGTAACGCTCAATGAATTATATCAATTCACTCGTTGGTGGCAGTGCTGCAACGAAAAATTTTAAGAACCATAAATTTCTTTACTATGTTTGCGAGAGAAATTTTTAAATAAATGTACTAACCAGGCTAACAGACACATATGGAATTAGGCTACTAAAAAATAATCTGTGTCACGCATACGTGACTTTGATTTCTCATGAGAAATGGGAGTGTCACGTGCATGGGACTCTATCGGCGAACATGCTAAGATAATTATGATAGATTAGAGCTTCGTTATTTGCTCCAAATGTTCCAAACATCTACAAAAAAAAAATCTTTTCTACCGTTTAACGATCGGAAAAAATATAAATTTTTATTTCTGAGAAAGTCCACGTTTCTTTTAAATTTGATCGAATTATATTTTTCAACTTTGACGAACTATCTGCATTGCACGATTTTATCGTAATTAAATGCTTCTCGCGGAATTCGAACAGAAGCAGAGAACTCTCGGTTTGGACCTGGTCCTCTGTTAACCGTTTTGTCGTCAACAGGCCCAAACTAAATTCGGGGGCGGATCGATGCCAAGCAAATAAGTTCATCAAACGAACAAAGTGCTTTGTCCTATCTCCCCCAACCTCTCTCCTTCTGCTTCGGTTCCTCTATCTAATTTGCAACGCTCCTTTCACTCTGCTCTCTCGAACCGCTCTCGGGTTGGCGATACCGATCGCAAATACGTGTACACGGGTACGTGGGTAAATCGTTAAAATGTTAAATACGGCGCCGCGATTGTGAAACGCCGCGGCGTGACGAATTACAGGGTGTCTGTCGCGAGGTGACATTTCTGCCCGTTCGCCCACGCGTGTCAGAAATCGCCGCTGGCTCCTCGTACGCGACTCCTCCTCTTTTCCGCATAATACTACCTAAAACTCCATTGCAAACATATCTGGTTTTTTTAATTTTTCATGCAACAACTTTGCTCAGAAAATAAACATTTTGGAAAGATCACATCGAACATCCATCAGACTAGTTCAACGTCTCGATACGATGTACGGTTGCTTTTAAATTACGGTTCTCTTAAACGAAAAATTGCGTGTTACGTGATTTAATTAGAAACAGTTTGCGATAGTGTCACTGATATTTCCAAGAAGTTTAATTTCCTTTTATCTGCGATTGTTCCCCGCGATGATAGTAATTGAGCGCTTGTGCTTGTTCGCGTCGTTTTTAAATGACGATGGAAAAGTAACAGTTTCAACAAAAGTAATTATACAAAAATAACACGATAAATTTCTAGATTTATATAATGCTTTATCGGTATCTTAAGTCCGAACGATCGAGGGTACCTTGAAAACAGGAAGTCATAATTTTATCTCTGTTTGCAAATGGCGTTCTTTGAACTCTAGAAGTTCGCTCGACTTCCTAAGTGGTCTGATCCTTGGTTCATTTATGCTTCGGTATATCTTAATAGCGAACAGTGTTTCCTAACGGAGCAGAAAATTAGGGAAAGGAAAAGTATAGTTATTTGATTCCCATCTTATCTTTCAGTAGTCACGTTACACAGCACTCGAGCTAGCAGTATCGATATCTTCGGAGTGATAAAAAATTTTGTGAAAAATCGTACGACAATTTTTACGCCCATAAAATCCTATTCCGCGACCTGATATCTTACCTGGTTCATCATACGATAGATAAATATTTGATCGCTGTGTAAGACACAATCGGTAGTCTAATCGACGATCTAATAAGTATAATTTTTAACGAGAATCTTGTTTCTGGGATCATTTAATATACTAGCGTTGGTTTGGAAATTACAATTTTTCTCACTCCAAATTTCTTTGCATTTTCTTTTTATCTAGAACTATGTGTTAACATTTTTACAGCCTAAATGTGGTCGTTTGTGCATTCGGTGACAGTCACAGCATTCAATTAAACGAGTAAACCAATCGATCAAGTGATTCATCCTGTTGTCATAATGTTTTCCGTACTGTCAGGTACACGTAAACAATGTGAAACTTGTCTATTTTCTGGAATTAATTAATCTCTACGTTTCAACGACGGCGTTAATGAAATATCCTGTACTGTGAGACTCATCGAACGACTTGCGGCGAATCCAGCTGTACAAACCGCATACGTGGGAGTGATCACGCTTATCGCAATAAATTAAATTTTGTTGAAGAGTTGTCATCCACCTTTTAGCGTAATCTACATGACACGATACGTGAGTCACTTGGTAAATACATGCTTAGTATCTTGCAATTTGTGTTACTAGCTTATTTTTTTTTTTTTATACGTTTTCTATTGCTCGTTACCGCCAAGAGTTTTGCATTAACTCTGCGCATTCAACACCTTCGTTGACCACGGTAACCATAAAGAAGCACAATCTCAGATCTGATCTTATTTAAAGTCTTAAAGGGCAAGATCATTTGCACTGAGTTGCTCGAAAGTATCTCCACGATTGCACTTTCGAGATTCATTTGGACGCTCGAACCGACAGCGTAAAGAATAATGCTTGCTCGTAATAACTACCCATTAGTAGAATTTGTAATTTCGCAAACAGCTATACGCGTTTCGTTTGCTTCGTTTACAACACTCCCGTAATCGCCAATTGCCTTATTCATTTCAGTTACGAACGGGGATTAACCCTGTGCCACGATAAAATTAATTTGTCAGAACGAACGTGCTTAACCGTAATTCAGTGCTTTGTTAATACAGTGTTAAAACGAGAAGTCGTTGAAATTGCTCAAAAGTATAAATGCATCCTCGCGATCCTGCAAATAATAATGATCACGCGTACGTTGCAATCTGGTTTATTACAAACCTGTTCTTCCGTTCGCGGACCGATAATGCGCGGAATCGAACTTGCTTTTCATGGCGAACCGCGTTAATCGAATTTGTAATTTAGCGAACCAGCCTTTCTAACTGGACTTTTTCCTCGGGTTCAATAAGTTAGTTTAGATATCAACCGAACACTGATTGAACAATGAACGAATACGTGAATTCTCATAAATTATACGTTTGCATTAATACTTGGAGAACCTTTCGCCTGGCGCCGACCACTTATGCAAGATACGCCGCCATTATGGTCCCGAGACCTCGAAAACTATTCAGCGTAAGTGTAAAGTTCGAATACAAAAATTATATGTATACGATCAGTCTATGGACGAGGATATTTTTCTGAGTGTTCAACTAACTGAAAAAATTAATTCTCAAGATTGGATTGTAAACAAAATAAATCTAGATAGGAGAAATGGTTGAGAGGTTCGCTACGACCACCCTGAATATTAAGAAAATTAATAACAAATATACAACGTGCTATTAAATAGTGAACAAATACGAGAGATCTTTAAATTTTGTCACCGTTTTTCGTTGAAATCTCTGTTTAAAAAATCCGTTGTTGGATTTGAATGAACGGACGAACTGGTCTAAAATTGGAAAATGTCTAAATTAAAAACTTGCACGGACTGTCGTGGAAATAAATAGATCGATGACTAACGGGGAACCGTAAATAAAGCAAAGTTTCTCAGTGTTGTCGGAGAAAACCCAAAGCGTCGTCGGTTCGTCATCGCGGGCATCATTTGCGTCGTCGATGTGGTCGAATCTCGACTGACAAGCCGCACCAGCGTCCGACGTCTGATGGTGGCTGGTCCAGCGTCGGCGTCGACGTCGACGTCGCGTGGAAACCGCAGCAACCGGCGTCTCCTTCCACGAATCGATAACGCGCGGCTCCTGGGTTCGTCGGCGTCGTCGTCGTCGTCGTCTTCGCGTTATCTTCGTCTGTCGACCGTTCGAGGCCGCGTTAACGTCACTCGTTCTGGACACGGAAAACCCCGATTCGCGTGGGAGTCTGTCACAATGAATCGAGAGACAAACGCAATTACGTGAGATCCCTCGATCTTGTTTATTCCCCGCGAACCTCGGCGGCTCGCAAACGTGTCTTCGATCGCGATTAATTCGATATAATAATAACAATGACGTCAGACCTCGCTGTTTGCGTTCCGAAGGAAAGGATCTATCAGCGCCTCTCGTAACCGAAACGAGTTTAAAACAATATTATTTTGTTATTCGAGTCGTAATCGGTTAGCGGTAGAAAATCGTCGCGTCACGATGACCGAAGGTTACGCATTCAAAAGAAGCCAAGAATATTTATAATGGCAATATCAGCCGAGAACGTAGCATTCGGCGAGCAGAGTTTCCATTCTTCAGGAATTTTTACGATTCTTGAAAAGAGTCCGCTCGCGATCCGTCTTTAATTACGTCTTGGACCATGGACGAAACGATAAATACGATAACGTAACGAAACTTTAATTCTAATTAGCCCCGAACGAGCATAATATTTTTCTCGGCCATTTGTCGAACGAATCATCGTTTATTTTATTTCGAGAGTTTCGACCTCTCGGATCCTGGAAACAATATATTCGTATAAGACAAGAGCAGCCTTACGTAAGACTTGTCCGCCAAGCACGCCCATGCTGATGCAATAAAAATCATCGAGTCGTTACAGAAGAAATTGCCCGGAGAAACACGGATAACCGAACTGACGAACGTTTCAACTTTCGCGGTTTAATCGAACCTCAAGCGTAATCGATGCTGTCTCTCCGCGGTCCTGACTCAGACCGACGAGAGGAGTTACGCAAATGCATCGAATCGAGTTAAGGGTTACGCCATTTTTGCAGAAGAAAAACCGAGACCTTTTTGCGCAAAATAATAGTTCGAACGTTCGAGAACGATACGGAGAAGATCCTATTGAAACGTAGCGACAAAAATCCGTCCAAAGCGATAAATCGTAGGCAGCTAGCGTCGATGCGGCTGACTAGCTTTCTGACACGTGCTTTCGTCTTGTACTTCGTAACTGTGTAACGCGTCTGAAAGGAACTAGAAATTATCTCACGATATCTGAAATTTCCTAATCGTATAATACGCAACGAATATTATTCGGTACAGTCTCGAAGCACCGAGAGTTGCAAAATCGCCTTGACTGTGGTTTTTGTCGAAGTTGCGTTGATATTTCAAATACGAAACGGTTTCAGACAAAATGTACGCGATAGAGCGGGCTGGAAGTTTGAGGCAGTTGCCAAGCCAAGATTTCGAATATGCTAGTGGTTTGTGATTTGTAACTTCCCAAAAACTTAAATACAATAGCCTATTGTTCACCGGAAGTCTTATTTTTCATGCTGTATGTATTCTCATTGTGTTCTTTGCATTAAAATATGTTAAAGAAGACGAGCGTTCTTAGGGAAATCATAAAGAGAAGAAAATTCATAGATTTATATACACATAATATATTGTATGTTAGTTGCAATATTCATTAAACCGAAGAATAGACTGTGGAGAGAAAGAAGGTGGAGGGGTGGGTTTATCTCAGGGAAAGAAAGGATACACTAGATACAACTGCATGGAAATTTCAATTTTTTGTCAATGTCTATTAGTTCTTGAATATCTCCAAAATTCGTACCTCGAATTCACCCCCCGTCTTATCCCCCATATCCACAATTTCTTCCACGATTCGATCGATTCTGTCGTAAATCTTGCCACGCACAGCATCTGTTTTCGACGACCGTCGATACAGTCTTCTCCAGCAAGAATTTCCACCCTGAAATCAGTCAAATAAAATCAGTCGGTGTTTCCCCTTGAGTTGTAATCGAAATGACGAAGTGGTGGTCACTGATGGCCTACGTTTTAAACTTGTATATTTTTTAATATGACCGACATTGGGAACGATACTTCTATTTGACGTGCTATAATTTGAATAAATGGATATCAACGAAGATTCTCGATTAAATACCGTTGGTAGTCGCGAACGTTGATGAAAGAGCGACGGAATCTTCGGTGTAGCTTCCGGACGTCGTTCGAGGAGACGACAGATCCGTCCTCGCGACGACAAGACAGCTTCTAATTAAGATTTGTTCGACGAAGTTTGGCGGGAATTTGGTCCGGGAACGGAAAAGAATTCAACGCTCAGGGGCGATGAACGCGCCGCGAACTGGCGAACAATGGAGCCTCGAGCACAGACAAGTTCTCTCGACAGTCTATTGAACGGTAGCGAGCGACTGAATCTTCCAAGGCGCATCCGTCACGATAGTTTAACCCGACGAAAGTGCCAGTCGTCTCGGTCGGGCGACTATAATCGCGGCAGTTCTCGATTTCTGTTCCGTTCGCGTATCGTAAAGGTCGCGACGCGATCGTTCGACGAACGTCTGGAAAGTTGTGCAAAATTAGGGGAGAGTTTTTGCGTGGTGCATAACGAATAAAAGACATTACGCGGCCTACGGCCAACCCCGAACGTGTTCCGTTCGAACGGGTTCCCAGCGAATTATTTAAATGGACATTTAAAACGACGAGCTTGTGTGAGAATCTCTACGGTGAAATCTAATCTAACGCCTGGAAAGAATGCCCGAATAACTGTAGTCGCTCGTGCGAAATGTCGGAGAACGTTGCTAATTTCGCGTAATAATCGCTAACCGAGCTCTGGACGCGACAAAGAAGATTATTCGTTGGTTCGTTTCGAGTCG
The DNA here is from genome assembly GCF_051014445.1 of Colletes latitarsis. Classification (NCBI taxonomy): domain Eukaryota; kingdom Metazoa; phylum Arthropoda; class Insecta; order Hymenoptera; family Colletidae; genus Colletes; species Colletes latitarsis. The sequence continues at coordinate 50,130,049 of NC_135134.1, forward strand.
AAAATTTGTTAAAAATTGTACACAGAAATTATGTAATCGGAGAGGCAATCTGTAAAAGTAAAAGAGAAATAGAAAATTTGTATCGTCATCGTTAAAACGGGTGAGTCGCGATTACGCGATGCAGATAATGGTATTAATAGCAGTACGTATGTAGGAACCGTCGCGCAGAATAATTAAATAACGTACGTACGAGCTTAATATTAATTAAAACAGTTTGTGGAAAACCGATTAGAACGTAAACTCGATGCTTATCTCTTGTTTCGTAATGCACGCGTTAACGATCGCGTCTAACGAAATTCCGCTCCATTCGAGTGGACATCCGAAGCGATGGATATTTAAGATCCTGTTATTCGTGATTTTCGAAATCCAGACGGTTGATTAGCGAGCACATAAAAATATTATATTGATCGGTGTAGTACTCTCCGCTTGTATGCAACAATTTTGCCCCGCGTAGATGTAAACACTGCCCTTTCGCCTAACGTGGCCACGTCGTGCAGCAGGTTATATAATAATTCCATTCCCTTTGCAAATCACCGTACAAACAATCGTATTAACGATCGTTGTGCAAATTGTTGTGCAAAAAATTGCTTCGTTCATGGTTCTTTTAACCGAGTTGTCGGTTTTTGTTTGCTCAGCAAGGACGACGCGTTGATTCACGCGGCCTCGGGCGAATGTGATTGTTTTTGCATGCAGGATGAGTCATTTAAAAACAACAGTTTGTTCATTCATCGTTGTACCTTGGTAAAAGTATCGCGAGTGGATCGGGGAAGTTTATCCGATGAAAATGAACCCAAACACGACCTGTTTGGACAACTTTTGTGTATAGGTTGTTCGAATCGCTTCTAAAAAAATTAGAATTATGTATAATTACAAATGGTCCGAACGTGGTCGTGTTTGCACTCATTTTTATCGAGAGAACATCGTCGATTCGTTGGTAACAATCTTACGAAGGTCTAACGAAAAGCGTAAAACTGTTAATTCTCATTGACGAATGATTCATCGGCGCGATTAGTATCCAGCGAATGCAGGTAGGCCGATGACTGGGTCGCATGGTTTATTCCATTTGCTCTCGAACAATTTATGTGAACATCGACCTTAGTTCGAGATAAAGAAAAAAAGGTCAAAGCATAGAAAAATAAAAAAAAAATCGCCATCGTTCCCAGATATGCAAAGTGTACTACTGTAGCTACTTTCAGCCTCCATTATATGTAATAATTTCTGATGGCTCGTTTTATATCGCGATTCGTACGCCCAGCGTTATTTACTGCAAGTTATTGTCTACCGATGATTTACTTCGTTTATATCCTTCGTTCGAATATCGAGGTAATCTCATCGGCATACTCCACGAACCGATCTAGAACGAAACACTTACTATTCATCGTTTTCTCTTCTTTATCTTTTTGTATTCTTTCCCTGGACTGTTAGCCGCTAAATTGATGACCCAGATGAATATTGAACGACCCTCGTCACTTTCATCGAAATGTTTTTTTTTTTTTTTTTTTTTTCTTTTGGTCGTAAACGAGTATCCCGATGGCCAGTACGCGTTATTGCACGGCGTGGGCTCATAAAATTCCTCGAGTGATTTACCGCATATTAGCAGCGAGTCGTGTCTGTAAATATATATATAAATACGACTTAAACAATTTCTAGCGACAAACTAAATATCATACATTTGCTGAAATATTATTCTCAAAGGGTGTTCAACTCCCAGAAATTTCATTTATTGGTGCAAATATACAATAGAGTAAAGATTGTTTTTCCTTTCAAGAGTTCGTGGTAATTAAACATTGCGTAATCGAACGTCCACGAACGGTAGTCGGATGTTTTAGAACCATACATTACGTTTCGTATAAAGGCTCGTTTTCTCCTCGTGCTTCGGGGGAAAAAGGTCGATAATTATCGTGCAGGCATTCTATGCAGTAAACATTCCTCCGGCAGCACGGAGTCCGAAATATTCCACGGCGGAACTTCCGAATTAAAATACTTGGAACGAAAAATGCTGGTCGACCGCCGCCACCGCGTTCCCACCGGCATTAATAACGTTATTACAAACTCCCGTCTCACGATAATAAGAGGGTAAACGGGGGAGGGTGTAGTTGTCTCGCGCGACCGAGCTCACAACGCCAGTAATCTCGTGTTTATTTGCTACTTCGTCTCTGATTGCACTTATCTGGCGAATTAATACTACAGTTTTATCGTTCGGTCTCCTCGCTCGTTACCGAACACTGCTCGTTTCCAAGCAGACTGTTTTCCCTCGACGACGATTTTTATTATCGCGGCTACGACTTTTTTTTTTCTTCGTCGTCGAACCGTTTTGGTCGTTTTCACCCTTTTCCGCCAGCTGCGCGAGCGACTGCGAGTCGTTCCGCTGATTTCAATATCGCGGCAGTCGACTGCAGGCCAGTAAACAATAAATCGCATTATTTAACATTGTGAGATAATTCCGCGGACTGAATTATTGCAACGAAGCAACGTAACCACTGTGTCTTGCGTAAACCGTGACCCATTCGGAAAATTACCAAAATCACAACGTGACAAAAATCATATAACTCTGCCTTATTCTGTAAATATTGTCTACGACCCAATACAATTTTCAAAATATAAAATACAGAAAAGGGAGTTGTTTATCATCTCCATCGAGGGTGGTGGGTCGAAAAGGACCTTTCCAACGTTAGCGATAAATACGCCTACCGCGGTGTGCAAATATTAACAGTAATTTTTAAATTGCCCTCGGGGCCTTGAAATATGGCGGACAATAGACTCCGGGAGAGACAACGTGCTAATCGACTCTTTAGCGCGTTTATTCCGTCGGAACTGAGTCGTCAGAGAGGTAATACGCGATCGCGTCGAGTCCTTCGTACGTCCTTTCGCGACTGCGTTTTTTAAAAGAGCATAAACGCTGCTTTATGCAAACGTATTCAGCGATTAATTCCCCGACAGTCCGGTTTAAAGACCGGAGTAAACACTACCGTGCCTCGCCACAAAGAAACGATCGAATTTCCGCGCGTTAGCGGGAACAATGACCACGACGCGCGCGACAATGAGATTCAAGTACGAGCTGGTAGTATTGTATGCATAGTCTGAAGTTTCAGATCGAACTGACAAGAGAACGCTTGTTAATCGTCGGGCACCGACTTCGATGAAACTTTGCACAAACGATCAGTGATCCGACCCGGGAGGTAAGATTTCGACGAGGATTTATGACCTCGAAGGAAAAACCACCCCTCGTGTCGGAAAGAAGCCCCCTTTCCTAAATAAACAGACGGAATCTCTTGGAAAATTATACTTCGTTCGTAACATTTTTTTCCAAGGATCGAAACCGTTCGTTCTTTCTTTTCTTTCAATATTTAACCGTGTAATCTCGAATCAATATGTATTAATACATAAATATTTATATGATATTTACACGACTTCGAGGCACGTAGCTATTCATACTGCACAATTTCCACCTTTTAAATTGAATACACGATTCTTTGCATCGCAATACGAACAACGATACGAACTTCTATTTACTTAAAAAAAAATACTCCACAGCGAGTAATTAAAAGCAATAAACTCTAGTCCCGCTGGTATTCGATGTTCGTGCTCGACAAAAAAACACGATAACATTGTTTCGGGACGCGAACATTCGCACCAAAGATGCTTCTCTCGCGTTGGGGTTCATTGTTAGTTGATCGCACGCAATGTCTCGTGACAATTAACGATAAGAAAGTTAAATAATACGCTCGTTAATATCCCCGTGCATATCAGTTCCGATCGTCTAGAGATATGAAAAATTTCAGGAGCATATTTTCGTGATTTTAAGCTTCGAGAGATCGATTTTTCGAAACGACTGAACCAGAATGTACCCCACTCGAAGAATCCAATATCGAGTCACCGTGTGTCGCGAGTCTGCACGGTTCCCCGTCGCGGTCAAAGGACTTTTCGATCCGTGGCGAAGATAGGGCTCTCTGCACATGACGTTTCTAAAGAGGCTCGCCGAGTGTACGCCACCCCGTGTGAATTGTCGGGGCCAAGGCGGAATAATACACCCGTATAAGGCAGGTGGTACTCGCCACGTAAACAGGAACGTCGCACACTCGGCCAAACCGATGCACACAGGTAGAAGCGTCGAGGACACCGACGCGGCGTTCTTTGCGCGTTGATACAGACCCCTCATCCAGCTTACGGTTTAACCGAGTCGACGAGGGCACCCGAGTGATTCGGAATCCTCGACTCGGAAAAACGAGACACCCTCGTACCTACACCCCTAAACCATCCTTCGCCACACGGCCGCCTCTGTGTTTCTCTTTCACCCTCGAGAAGGTAACGCAAGAATAATGGTTCCCCCGTTGTCCGGTTTTCGTTTCTCCTCTTTTACCGCCTTCGGGATCCTCGCAAGGTGACCCCGGGTGAAAAAAGGACATCGCCATTGTAGCCCAGGACCGACCGTGCTCCGATTAGATATCCTGCACAGAGGCTAGAAAACCGATGCAGGCGACCGGAATTTCTACGCGGTGCGTTTCATTTTTCTTATCCTTTCCAGGAGTTTATTATCTTTTTACCTGGATAATAAATCGCTCGACCTCCTGGCGGCCATTACTGCCCATCAGACTCCAAATATTACTCCTGTATTGTGAGAAATTATACGCGAGAATAGGGTTTTAACGATCGGAGCAAGTGCATCGAAAACTGTATATTTGTACTACGTACGAAGGGGTTGAAAAGAGACAAATATATTATCCAAAGCTTGCGAATAAAAATGAGAATTTTCGAAGAAGTTAACTAACAAGCTAACGATTAATAGGGCTAAATTTTACGAGCGACAAAACGAATTTCTAGCTCGTCGCGAACTCATCCAGGACCATTCTTTATAGCTTCTGGCAGCAGAATACGGTTGGATGAGCAACCTGATTGGTGTCGACCCAAATGTATTTGTGGTGGTGCGTGATTTTGAAACCAATGTACACTCGATTGGAAAAACCTGACGATAAATCTATCCTGTAAAAGATTACTCGTTTAAAGGTATTTTAAACGACACAGGAACGTAGAAAAAAAGGAAGCGTGACAATAGAAGTTGTTGCACTTTTTTCGATTACATTTTTTTTTTTTTCTGTCAGCAATGCGTCGCGCTCTTTAACGAAGACGGAAGTTTGCATGGAAAGCGACGAGGTTCGCAGTAGCATGGAAACTTGCCAAGTAGACACTGTCCATTATACGTATTAACAGTTTCATAAGGTAACCTAGGTAGGTCAATTCGAGCTCGCTGACTCCAGTGATTTACGACGCCGAGTATATTTCTGCGTGTACGTGTTTACGAAATTCGAACGGTTCCGCGAAGCTTTTGTTTTCTGTCTAGAACGCGTCGACGTGAAATAATTATTTTCTATGCTTCGTTTAAGGGCGAATCCAAAAGAACAAATTTGTAAAATTATAGTTTTGAACCTTCTTCTTTGATTTCTTAATATTTTAATCGTTTAAACGCTTCGTTTTCTTCCTTGAATCGATTATACACAAAGATGATTCTGGAATTGCAACAGATTTGCTGGAATTTCTTTCTTTGTATTTTAACTGAGAACAGATAGAGTTTCGAGTCGCTGTCCAAGCAACAATGCAAACAGTGCAAAAGCAACATTGCTCGGATTTCACTGAAAGACCAGAACAATGAGCTTCGTTAACCCAGACGTGTTTCCACTTTCCAGGTTTGTGTTTCCAGCTTTCGTTCTTCGTTTCCCCTTTCGTCTTCATTTTTGACGAGCGACAAGGTCGATTTAAACAATTATAAAATCTTAAAAAAAGATAGAGAAATCCTCTTAAAATTTTATCAATGAAAACCTATCGTTGTTTGCATCGCTTGTAACTGGATCGTTCAAATAATTGGAGTTTACGTTTAGATAAGCGAATTGAAAAGTTCAGATAGTCGAGTGCCAAATAAAATTTCCAATAAATGGATTTCCATCGTAATTATTTTCCCCGAGTTTCACCTAATTTTTTTTCGTTAAGAATCTAAAATTGCTCGAGTTTCGACGGTCGTTCGATTCCGATCGATCTCCGTGTTCGATCGTTTTTTAAACATAGCGCGTCGAACGGTCGAGCGTTTAAAGCCTCGTTAAACGAACGTCGAAAGCGACAGAAGCGTAATGCGAAATTCCAGAGATTATTCTCGGTAATTGAATTTTGCACTATCGAGGAGAGCGTTAATTTTAATGTTTCACGCTGCTCGAGCGTATTAAGTATGTATTCCTCGTAGCATACCGATCGTCGCAATGCACGGAGCAAGGAGGAGGGACAGAGTCCTTTCGCCGTGCATTTCGTTTGACCTGGAAATCGATTGAAATCGATTGATCGAACTGCCGGGCGTAATTTTTACCGGCAAAGCCGAACGGGTTCGTTTGACATTTAGTTTGCGGCGCGTGGTCGTTAATTGAATTTTACGGTCGCTTTACGGTTCATTGTGAACGCTGGGAGTTTGTCACAACGCGTCGTTTGTCTGTCGACAATTATCTGGTCACGTCTTCGATGAAAATAACAGCTTGGCGCTTCGCGGTACGCTTCGTCGCATCGACCGTTCTTGTTCGATTCTGTTTTTCATCTTTCAGAATTACGTTGAATGTATAATTACCGTACGCGAAGGGCGGAAAATAGTCCGTACGAATATAAACCGCAACATTTCCACGCCAAGCTTTGGATTATCTCCAGAAAACAATTTATGGATCCATAACTATCGCGCGAAACGTGAATTTTGAGCCGCGGAGTATTTAACTTTAAAATTATTCGTACCTCGTGCTTCTTCCGAGCGTTATTAGCGAAGTTTATGTCCTGACGACCTGTTAATGCCTGGAAAATATGTTTTATTTACTTGGAACGTATGGTATATAAAAACGTCAGAGATAAAAGGAACGGGATCTAAGAAGAAGCATGACTGATCGCTTGGAACGTTTAATAGAAGCGTAATTTTTCTCGCGCGATCTCCTTAATTCGACCACGTCGCTGAACGAACGTTTTTGTTTCCGTTTGCTTTCGAAGCCTTCGAGTGGTAAACTATCGAACAGATGCAATAAAGTAACAGCGCTACGCCTTGTAATTCAAATCGGTGAAAAACAAGGCGGCTCGAAGAAACACTGACACGCACTGTCAAAAGGAAAGTTCAGATTAGGCGAACAATATCTTCGCACAAAGGGTAACGTACACGCGTATCGTGCACGCGTTAATTTATATGCTTGCGTATCGTTAGGCTTCTCCCTTCGAGTCGATCGGATGCAATAAATCACACGGAAAACAGTGAAATTGTAATAAAAGTAGCAGTCGAATTAGAAAGTCATCTGTGACGCGAAATAAACGAATTATGAACTATGGTGAAAGTTAAATCTAACCGTCTCGAAGTTGCTGATCTTACGTATTTCTTTGGTTTGTTAATTTGATAAATGATCGTCTCTCGTTAGAACGTGGTGGATAGTTCCATCGTTCGAACAATGTCGTCTAATTAATTCGAGCAATTATTGCGAGAGTCCGCGAGAAGAGCTGAACGTTTCGAGATTCATCGCTTGGTAATTAACAGAATTTCATTCTAATTTCCTACAGAATTCGTTTTTGTTCCAAAAATCCAATCCATCGCTGCTTGTGCCCCCGAGAAATATAAACGTTAATTTCCCCTATAAAATTTCGATTCGTACGATACGTTCCATCGTTGACGTTCAAAATGACATATTTCCAAATGGTCTCGTCGAAAGTGACGACGGATCGATCTAGATCCAGAAACAATTTATCTCGCGTTAAAGCAACGACCTCGGAATATGGTGTGCTTATCGCGGCCACGCCTAATCGCTCTGATTACGGCACCGTCAGTGTCCTGGATCCTTCGAGTCTGCTTCGCGTCGTTTCTATCCATATTTCAATGAACTTGTTCGAGGCGGAATGAAGAATAAAAATGCTTAAACGCGCTCGAAATTAAGCGTGTTTGCTAGAACCCATCGTCACGGATATTAACATCGCCGTGCGAGTATCGGCGGGGATGCACGTGCGAGTAAAAGTAGTTTCTTTGGCGAATAATTTGCATATACGCTCTTTGGAACGCCGCGATCGCGTCGCGGGTATTGTTGTATCGACGCGGGATTATGATAGGTTTTAAATACCACTGGAAATGCTAACTAAGCAACGTGTTTTATCGGCTACGTGTATCGCGTTTTATTAATTCTCGTCCAACATAACGTTTGAGATAAAAATGGCGCGGGAACCCCGATAAAAACGACACCGTAATACCCCTACTTGTTTATACGCATTCTAGATCGCGTAGAAATCACGGTAATGGTGGCTGTTGGAGGAAAAGAGACGTTGTATCACAGATAATAGTTATCGATCGCTCCGAAACAGTCTTATCGATGATGCTTGTTACGAACGAAAACGACTTTTCGGTATCGGCGTACGTCGTTTCGCTTAAAAGCATAGCAATTAGTTGTATTTTCGTTATCGATGCCTCGTGCTCGCGACGCGTGGAACTTGGAACGATCTCGAGATAGCCCGATCCACGAAATCGACCGTCGCGTTTCTCACTTATCGCACAGGATAAATATTTACCCTGGATCGGTGGTCTACTTGACGAGAAGCGTAGGGTTCGCGAGCGACACGTTAAACGCGGAGCTAATTTTGTTTCACTTTCCATTTAGGCACAGGTCTGCGTTATTCGCTTGCCAAACGTGGCGAAAAACTTGTCGCGATCGAGATATTATACGTATCCGTCTTCAATTTTTCGTATTACTTTCTTCTTTCGCTTTCAATTCGCGTATAATCGCTGGTATTTAAGTTCATTTCTTTTACGATGCTGATAAGGGATTATCGAACATGAAATGGTAAAATATTCCGCATTCGTCGACCTGGCAATTACAAGTACATTGCGTATTCCGTATTCGACGACGAATAAGAGTATTCCGTGGATGCGCAGCTACCGGATTACAACGTGCTAAAACTTTCAATCGTTCAACTACAAACGGAATATAAAATAGTGATACGTTCGGATGGTTTTTGAAGTGCGATTTGCTCGGGTCGACACCTGTCCGCCCTCGATGGAACGCGTGTGGCCCCCGTGGATCGCGAAACTGGGTTTGGAATCGCCATCGATAGCCATCGGACGCACGCGATCGCTGCACGCGCTCGTGTCGGGAGTAATTCGTCGGGGATCGAACAGCGATTCGACGCGCGTCCAATTAACGCGGATTGTCGCAGTACGCCGCGGCAAAGCCGATGATCGTAAAATCGGAATTTTACGCCGACGACAGCGTCGTAATTATATTCCACCGTAAAGTTATCCGTACGGTCTAACGTTCTTTCAAAACGTACGACAGCAAAGACATATGTTACGTTCGCGCGCCTAACTTCGACGCGGTAACGTTAATGTTGCGACTCCTGCTGCATCGAGCACGCGTTCAGCTGAAGCAGCTCGAGAGGTGTACCTACTTTCAACGCGACAATAAATTCACTTTTATAAATTTCCTTAAACCTTCGAGTCTTCGGAAAATTACTTCAAAAGGATTGTCTTGATGGTCGAAAAATTAACTGGGTTTGACAATTTTTTGCACGATGTCCTCGTCATCGCCTTCTGGCTCGCAAGGTTCTCGGTATTCGACCCTCTTAGAAAAGGTTTCTTGGCCAGCTGCTCCGAAATGAGTATCTGTGCACCATATGTACCGCAAGAAAGCGCAGCGTGGAAGATCGTGCTTCATAATGGCGATTGGCTGAAGAAAGCATCATGTTATCCGATATAATACCGATATAAAAATGTTTCTCTGCAAGGCCCAGCCCAGAATTTTGGAGAACACCGGTCTAAAGGAGTTCCAGGACACGGATTCGAGCGAAATCGATCCGATCTTTTCGAGATCCGGTGTTCGCGGTTCGTACCCGGATCTATGGATCGATTTGTCACGATCTAGACTGCGTGAAGGCGTTTCGGCGACGACGTGCGCGCGTCGCGTGTACGTGCACGCCCACACAGGGCCGCGAGGTGGCGCGCGCGATCCCGCAAGAGCGTCAGTGTTCGTTCATGCGTGCGCGGGAGAACACACGCGTCATAAGAGAGGGGTTAGGGGAGCCAGAATGGTCTGCGAGTTCGCCGGCCGAGAGAAAGTGAACCAGTTGGCGGCGTTGCCGAATTTCTCGACGCTGGATACCTAGTAGCAACGTGGTGGCGTTGCCTACCTGTTGCGAGCCGGCAACCACGCTCGCGTCGACCGATTAATTGAACCGAGAGGCGATTTTTTGGCGAATTGCTTTTTTCCGCGACGATCGTCGAGCTCCGGCTCGTCCAACCTCATGCAAATCGTACGCCCCCCCCCCCCCCCCCCCCCTCACGCACACGCAACGAGTTTGGTTTCAACCGACGCGTGGGCGACGGGGGAAGGGTGATACAATGGAAGTTAGATATTCGATCAGGGGGTTAGGAGTTCGTGAGAAAATTGATCGATGATGCGTCCCTGGCACGCGCGACTCCATTTACGCCAAATCGGGTTCACGAGGTTATGGGGTCGATTATTGGTAACCCAGATATCGAGGAAACGTATCTTCCTTCAGAAAATTCCGAGTTGCTCGATATTAGACATTAGCGATCCCGGTTAACTGAAACGCATGGGGGACCGTTTCCCCAACTTCCTCAAACTCTGGTACAAACAAACGGCTAGTCGAATCCACCCTTTTGTTTGGTCCAAAGTTAATACGATAGTGGTTCTTCTTGATAGTTGGTACTGGTTTGCTCTCTGTTGAAATACTAAAAAAGTCCATTTTTTTACTTGGTACTGTATAAAATGGTCCCACGTTCCAAGCACGCTTTAAGATGGTCAATTTAGCACGAATCTCCCCCATTTTCTGTTCCTTCGTCCTGAGCCGCCACGCGCGATCCTACGTTTAATTACTCAATTACCGCGGCGCTGTCTTGCCACGGCAGCCGCGCGGTGACATTATAAATTCCGCATTCCTTTTCCAAGAATTAGACACCGTCGTTGGAAACGGTAAATCCGTTACGCGCGTCGCGAAGCGTTCGCTGTGACTCGTGTTTTCTTCATTGTTCATTTTTCGTTGCCCCGCCGCCATCCGTCTCCGTACGGCAAAAAGCAATGGTCGCGATCGTTGCAAAATGCCGCGTTGCGTCTCGTTACGTTCGCGCGTTTTCAAGCCAGCACTCGAACGGTGTCCGATTAGAATTTCGTGGTCGGCCGCGGTGTTACGAGCGAGCCTCGGGATGCGATGCAAAATGCATGAACGCGGCTGTTCGTTTATGTAACCGGACACATCAAACGTTGACGCGCCGACACCGAGCTAGGTTTCTTTTACGATTTCGCGTTCGCGGCACCTCGCGAACGGCCAACCCATAAATTTACTTTGCTTTCCCCTACGGCGTACTGCAACGAATCAATCGGACCCCGTCGACTCGAGCGATGGAACTTTTCAGAATTTTCCAGACACGGTCTGGATTCGTAAAATGAACGTTTCTACCCCTTCCAACGAAACGATGTTCATTTTACGAATCGTTACTCTACTAGCCCCCTTAGTCCCTCGAGTGATCCGTATATCAAATTCAAGAAATCAATTAGATTCATTTATACGAAACGTGCATTCAAATTAAATGATTACTTTCGTTTGAAAATAAACCCCGAGGGAAGGGGTTAACGGTTACGCTAAAAAGGTGGAGTGTGATCCAATCGATAAAATTACTATTTTCACTTCCGTTTCAATTGTCTGCATTATCGGGAAGGAAGTTGTAAAGTGTCGTCGATCGAATCGACGTTGATCCCGTGTTAAATTATGCGCGCGTCCCGCGTCTCTCCGGCGTCGAGGAATAATTTATCAAGGGACCAAGGATCGAGTCCCCGAGTGCCTTTAAAAACCAAGTTCAACAGGTTGTAGAACCATCGTGCAGCGTCCGTCTCCACTGACTGGAAGACGAATTATTCGTTCAAGCTGCTTCCGATCGACGTCTCGTTTCCTGCTCACGTAATTTCCCTTCCATTTCCTCGACGATCGTGAGTCGTTCAAGTCACAAGTTACCATCGACGATCCGCGAATAATTATTCCTGTATTCCTTTATTCAACGACTTTGTTCGCCGAATAAAACGTTAGGTACATGGTAAATTCTTACATTGTAATACAATGATTTTAAACATTTTCTGTGATAAGAATATCGGAAGACGCTTACGACGAAAACAGTTTACAGCTATCGAATGCATAGCGTTGTGTTTAATCGTTAGAAAAACGTATTATTCAGTCGTTGTGTTTTTAAACTTTCGAGCATGAAACATTTATAAAGAATGGGTGTTATTAAACTTAACACACTTTTCTATAAAGCATGAAACAGATACGTTGAAAAACTTGTACCGAGTCGGATGATATTATTTTTTACGATTTAACATATTTAAAGTTTTGTATCTTAAATTTTTGTTTACTCGTCGCTATCGATGCGTGATTATACTCTTTTCAATATGGTTCCACGTGCTTCCGTAATTTTATTAATTTTTAAGAAACGACACGGTCCACTTGTCTTAGAGTGCGGCTCCTGTCTGTAAAATCCTAATTACAATAAATATCACATCCTCTTAGAAAAAGTATAAAATAGGTTTCTACGTTATATTTCTTTCAAAACGAGAGAACCCATAGCAGTTACTAATTACTATAACGATCCTATTTGCAATTACATTGGTTTAATTTCTTTAGGAAAGCGCAAAGTTGCGACCTATAATTTATTTTAAATGTATTAAGCAGCTGGATAATTTCTCCGTAAATCACCGAGTTAATTAATTCCTATACTCTAACCAAGATGTTAAGGAAACGTTTTGTACTATGCATTGAGATCGTACAACTTATAACAAATCTAGTTGCATAAATATAACGACTGATATTTATTAATTTGCCGTTCGTGCATCGTTTTACACATATTTTCGCTTAGAATCTATGTATGGTCGCAGTCTTAATTAGCAACCTCGAAAATCCCTAACTACCAAGTTTGATCAAAATTGGACTATATAGAATCCACCATTTTGAATTTACAATTTGAATCTGATTACATTTGTCACGATACGATTACACTTAACCGCGTTATATTTACCGACTAATTGCCTAATAAAAGGGTGCAATAACTGTCCAATTATCGTGCAAAGCGATTGCACGTATCGTGGCAAGTCTAATCAGATAACAATTTTGCCTGACTCTGTTCCAAGTTGATAAATATGTGAAGAATTCGGCTCATCTAACTGCAGTAAAATTCGCGTCATTGTTGCGTCTCTTTACACGCGAAACACGTCCGGCAAAACGAATTTAGTCTGCGAACGGGTGTTGTAAACCTTCTACCCCCTTCGTCTTTTATTCCCCGTCGGGGTAACCGGATGAAAGCAACGAGCTGAATCGCTCAACGGGTGGCAAGAACGAAGTTTCGCCCGCTACTTCGCGTTAATGGAACTTTTGTTTTAGGTTTCGGTGAAAAGAAATTATTGCAGAGGCGTGGCCGCTCGAGGCGCGTTGTAAACGTTTCGTTTCCCATTGAAAAAACGTGTTTAGGAGACGGACAAGGCAAAGCCAGCTTTTACGACACGAAGATTATTCAATTCACCGTAAAGGGGTTGGAAGGTCGGGTTATTTCATAAAATTGCCGCGTGGGGGAAGCTCGAATAATTTTCATACCACGATTCTTTGATAATTTGTATAAAATTGATTCGTTAAACGATACCAGCACATTTTTTAAACCAAGACTTTGTTAGCCTTTGCGGAGATCAAACGAAATATACAAAGTGGTTTTTCAATATAAATATGAACTCCAATCGATGATCGGGTAGGTAGTTGAAAAATTTCCCAAGTTGGGAGTGCAGAATGTTTTTGTTGTCTCGCTAACGGTTCGAAACAATTTCGTTTTTAACGTCGTCGTTGCATAATTTGGTAGAAGGCGTAGATTTCGTGCCCGAGTAATTACGTGCTTGCGCAAAGGCCAAGTACAGCCGTGAATTTTAAGCATAACCTGAAAATGTTAATCTACTCGTTGCACACCTGCTCGCAATAGTTGCTTTGCAAGACTCGCAACTCCTAAAAATGACATGTTTTCTAACTCGCGAGCCGGTGAATCACCGTTTGCCTGATCGGCGCGTTATCGGGCAATGAATAAACGTAACGAACGCGGCGCGTAATTAACCGGGCAAAAAGTTGAACAATCCAGTCGACGACGGTGCGCTTCCGCCTCTGCGAGTTCGCGAACAAATAAATAGTGCACGATTAAAGCGATAATTAAACGAATTATCGAATGAAAGTACTAATAACGCCGTCGTTGTTTGAATTTATTTCCCCCGATATAGTGGAAATAATCCGATATAATGGGAGTTCGTAATCACGTTAATAAGCCGGATATCGACGGCGAAATGAACGAGCTCGACGAGGAAACGAACTACATTAAATCTATGAAATCAGGAGCGTTTCCTTTCCGCCGACTTCCGTGATTCGTATTATTGGAATACAATCGCCCTTTTCGGAGGATCGTTCCAAGCTCGTCTAGGAGCCCAAATTCTATGAATATTAAACAGAAACGAAGATACGAATTATTGCTTTGTCTCGTGATCGAACGTAAACGTTCTTTGAGAGCCACTGCTTCGGGCGAAAATTTTACTTCGTCGTCCAGTACATCGGACTTGGGAGACCACAGGTTAAGATGCATTCGACGGGGCAGAATTCGAGCGGTCTACGAAGCGTTAATGTTTCACGTTCGAAGCATTTAACGGCCCCGAGCATGGGTCGTCTTTTGCGTCATTAATTTATTTGCTCGTTCTCTTTCGTTCTCTCTGTCTTTCTTCGCGTCTGGTTCGGTCGCCAGCTCTGAGCCCCGGTGCTTTTAAATCTTGTTAAATCGCGACAGCGACCGAAACACGAAGAGTATATACGTACGTCAATGCTCGCGCGTGTATTTTGACGCGCGCGACGGAGGAGCGTCGCTTCAGGCGTGAGATTTAATAGCGTCGCGTCGGTATTAGTTTTGAAGGACAGCAATCGAGAATGTGAGAGGTCCGCTCGTGCAGCAACGACGGATGCAATGTTCCACGCATCCTTAACACGGAATTACGTGTCTTGCGTCTCTGTACTCTTATCGAAACGCTAAACGATCCGAAGTCTCGTCGAAAACATCAAATTATTATTTGGCCCAAATCAGGTGTTCTTTCCTTCCAGATCCTTAGACTTTGTACAAAATTCTTTTTACAAGGAAACGGTTCCATTAAAATTGGAGATCGTCTGTCGGCCGATATTCGTTATTATTCGAAACGTGTTCCGTCGAGGTTAAATTTTAAAACAATGTTACTTAAACTGCACTCCTTGTAAACGGTGTATGTTCTATGTTCCGTGCATCATCATCGAATACGATCGATTATCGAGGGTATTACCAATCGGAGCACATCCCGGTTTTACGGGCGTCTTCGTCGTGCTCGGCGATCAAAGGCAACACGAAGCTTTTACCGTGGACTTTCCCTTTCCAAACGATCGCGACGCAAAATCGTCGTACATGCACAATGTAACACGGGAAACGTTTCACGTTACAAGATCCCACCGTCATTTATTTTTACGAGTCCCAGGCATTCGAACTAAAAAGTTTCACGACCAGAGACGGACTTGTACGTCTCGAAATTTATTTATTATCTTGCTGTATGTCGTTGTCATGTATATACAGAATACACTTGATACGCAAAACTATAAGAAATACGTCGTGTAAGATACGAATTACTTAGGGGCTGAGACAACCCTCTACGAAACTCATTCGCCGATTCAACTTTTGGCTGTGCGTTTCGAAATTTATTTATTGTCTCGCTGTATGTCGTTGTCATGTATATACAGAATACACTTGATACGCAAAACTATAAGAAATACGTCGTGTAAGATATGAATTACTTAGGGGTTGAGACAACCCTCTACGAAACTCATTCGCCGATTCAACTTTTGGCCCGTTCTGTTTTTATTTTTCTGTCGAGCAGTAACGAAGAATTTTGGGAAATTCGTGGTGCTCGGGACGGCGCAATTTCCGTTATATCACACGTTGTCATCGAATTATGTGCACGTGTCGACGATAGGGCACGTAACGAGGATGCTGGTGCAAGCACGCGCGCACGCGTCTGGAAAGCACGAGAGCGTTTCCTTTTTCCCCGGTTGAATGAGACCAGAATTTTCTGCCAGAGTGCCAACGCGTGTTATGCAAATACGCGTGATCGTGCTCGACCATGTACCTGGCGTTTTCTTCTCGTTAACTTGGTATCGTTTACGCGAGCCTCCTCGAGACACTAGAATTATTTTCCAATTATTTCAGAATCACTCCCCCCGAAAGAAAAGGAAACTTCCACGTTCGAGGTAAACGTCGAGTTTAAAACGATACCAAAAAAAAACACAAACTACAGTCGTCAATCTTCGATTTTTTACTCCGAGACTTGCAAAAGCAATTACTCGCTTTGCTTTCTCTGCTACTATTCTGTTTATGTTTTTTGTAAGGCTTGTACAGATTTTTAAATAAATATTGTGAGACTCCATTTTGCAAAGCATTCGAGAGGAGCTCAAAAACGAGAACAACTTACCAGTATGCAGTGCAAATTTCGCTATTGCGAAGCTAAAATTTTAGAGAGAAGTTACTCATAAATAATGGATATGACGACACTGATTAATCACAGGACAGTAATTGGATTAACCTTTCTTTCTAATGGTCGGATCAGATGTTCGCTATTAAGTCTTATTAACTTTCACGAGCCATCTAGACATTTTAAGAGAAACACATCATTTTACTTTGTCGCTTACGAAAGTAAGTATGGGTCTCTTGACACCAATTAATTACATTCTTTTCTCTGCTAATGTGCGAATAACACAGCCTGTCGTACTTATACCCCTTCCCTTATATCCTATTCGTTATTACTAGTTTTGTCAAAAATCTATTGGCAACTATACTGCATGAAAATAAAGATAAATCATGCATACAAATATTACGATGAAAGCTTTCTTCGAAATCTCAATTTTATTGAGTATACTACAAAGAAAAATGATAATACTAAAAAGATACACATCCTTAATTAACGTCTGATATCTTCGAGTGGAAGTTAGATGGAAATACTTATCCAATAACTCGAATTATCGCGTAATGGATTCTTTTAACGCGCTCGATTCTCTTCTAATCGTCCAGCATTTCCGACGAATTCAGTAAAATCAATTTGGACCTTGTTTTTCTGTTTCAGAACAAGACCAGCCAGAACCCTACTATACAGTTCCTAGGAAACGAAGGGGTAAGTGAAATGTCGCTTTCTATTATTTAAATATTCGCTTTGTGACGCTACGACGACACGTACAGGCTTTCGACTTCTGTCGAATCGTTCGTGTGTGCCAGAGATTGTAACGGTTGGACGATACACTCGTAATCGACAAAGTAAATTGGGATCGGGGATAGTTTTTCGTCCCGATAATGGAATATGCTGTTTCCGGTCCCACGAGGACACCGGGGGCCTCGTTGTTCTTAATGCGTTTGAAGAAAGTTATCTTAATCGTTTGCACGACGGTTTGCCTACGTTTGAGAAGTTTCTTTTCTTTCGCTCGTGTTGACGCGCGGGATTATGGCGGCGACACAACGTGGAAATTATTTGGTTTTATTTTAGCAACTTGGAGGCAATTTTACGGTCCTCTTCCTACAAAGTTTGAAGATAGAAGCTTACCACTTACATTTCATTCGTTTATTTTGTTAATTCAGTTTGTGTTATTGTATACAGTAGAAGAAACAAATTGAGAATGTTCTGAAAATCCAAGAAAACCTATCCACTAAATAAAATCATATGTGGATAATGTTTCTCGTTAAAACCGGGCAATCCATTTGTCCGAGTTTGCCTCGAGCAGAAAAATTCGCGGAAATCGCGAACTCCCGCGCGATTCCACGCAATCCTTCGGAGAATCTGTGCAGGACTTAGAAAAAGATGCGTTCGCGCGATTACGCACGCGAGCGCGTACGGGTGGAAAAAATCGGCCTCGGTATCGCCAGCTGAGCGACACGTGAGCTCTCGCGATTTACGTTTTCCGCGGAATCCGCCGTTTAGCGCGCGTGACGTCCGCGTGTCGCTTTTCTCGGAACTTTTCCGGCTAGCTTCTCCATCGCGATCCAGGACACCTTGACGATTCGTTACGAAAACTCGGTTGCACGCTCCCGATTGCGCGTCTAATTCGAAAGTGTAAACCGTCGTTACGCTTCCGAGTGTGACGCAACTGTGGATCCGCGCTCGCGAACGCACGACATTTTGCTCTGTTGCAACGCCTCGCGAGCTTCGACGCGCGCGATTCTAGAAATTGGAACGTGATATCTCAAAGGAGATTTTCGTTAAGCTTTTTTTCTCGATCGGGAACTGTTTACGCGAACAAATCGACGGGAACGTCTACGTTTACGAGAACTATGACGAGCGGTTTGTTGCTTCCGTGGAAAAGCAAACATTCTTTGTAAGAATGACTGGACCGTTAGCGGGATAATATTCCTGGAATTGTTCGTGCTCCTATGTTTCTTCGTACTTTCGGAACTTCTATTAAATTGTCATTTTTTTTTTCTTCTCTTGCGTAAACGTATTAAACTCGCGATCTATTTGCCGCGAGTTTTAAAACAATCGGTCACGCGCCAAACTACGCGTAAAGTGTGGAGTAGACTCGAAGACCATTAGAAAAATCTGAAACAGAGCGTGTACCTGGCGGAGAGGATCCACGGATAGTACGCGGAATTTCTAGCGATCTAGGAACAAAGTCTTGACCCTGCGAAGAATCTCGTTTCATTTGTAATATCATTTGATGACAAACCACCAGAAAAAAATTACTCTTCGTAATATTGCCTTCCTATATTTCGAAATAAAATAATAATTAAGTCGTTTGGTACCAAATTACTGAAAAAAGAGTTCCTCTTTGTAATATCCTGGTGGTTTACACTGCTTCTGTAACCTCTTTTTTTTTATAAAAAGCACCGGAGACACGCGCGTGGATACAAAGAACGGATCAGGGGACGAACATCAAAGGTTCCATGCAAGAGTTTCGCCTCTCGAGCGGTGTGGTATCTCGTGGAGGGGTGGACGTTTGGATGGAAGCCATCTTTCGCGAGGAAGAAACGGGATTGACGAGCGGGGGGCGACACATCATCGACGGGTCTCGAGTTAAGGCGCGAAAGAGATCATTTCGTGACGGGATCGATGGATCCCTGTAGTCGATATCGCGCGTGCCCGTAGACGCTAAGCACGACGCCGCGCAACGAAGGTTTCTACTACGGTGAAGGCGATCGAGGTCGTTCGAGCAAGGTTATACACCATTTTCTCCCGTTGCTCGCCGTTCGTTGATTCGTCCGAGCGTCCATTCGTTTGTTCGACGTTCGATCCCTTCTCGGATCGCCGCGAAACGCACTGCCCCCGGGGGTCCTTGGCGATCCACGCGAATGGGAGAGGTTGCCAGCCGATTTTTCGAAGGCTGTGCACCGCCGGAGATCGGATAACGAGGCTGAACTTCAATGCCTTCATTTTAGGTTCCGGCATACGCATCCTTCCTTGAATCGATCTGGAAGTCACCGATTTTTTAAGTACCGTTTAACCCTTCGTGGATTAAGAGCATTTTGTCAGGGTGCAATAAAGAAATTGTGTAAAATTGTATCGCCATAAATGATAACTACAACGATCAGTCGGTCGCTCGTATCGTAATATTTTATAATTAGAGTTCTGGTTTGTATTCGATCGGTGGCGAGTAAAAAGTTGTTTATGTTTTATTCATTGCTCGAGATTCGTATCCGAGACGAGAATTTTGTCCACCTTCGTCGGAAGTTTCACGCCGATCGAACGTGGATCGACGTTTTTTTGTTTTAAACATCACTTTGTTTTCTCGTCTACTGCGCGATACCGGCTTATCGTCTAGCGTTATCTGGCTCTCGATGTGCGGTCTATCGCAATCTTAATTAGAGGTGCACGTCGATTCATCAAGACTGTCACGTCGAAGGCCTTGATCTTACAGGATATTGATTCTCGTTGCGTGATAAAAGATGCTAGGCCGTCGACGATCGTCGCGATTACTAAAGAGTTACGCCATCTTTGCGAGACGGAAAAATCCGAACGAATTTATTCTTCGACGCTTTTCTCTTACTAATTATTACTATTATTGACAATAAATCTGATCTGAGATTAATTCTTCGATTAACTGTTCCATCGATCGTTTTAATTGCAAAATACCGAGTCTCGATGGTCGGTAGTCATTGGATGCAGTAAAATCAAATCGAAAAGCAAACCGGAACCGCGAAACTTACTATCGGCGCCAGAATTGCTTGGAACGGTCCAATTGCTCCATAAAGCTCACAGATATCGCCAAACGCAATCTGATTTCTCAATATGAAAGAAAGACTTTGCCAAGTTCTCAGCAATTTATAGTGCACACTAAGTGTAGGTACAAAGGTATACATATAATATCAGATAAATTATCGTTCCTTTCTTCAATCCCTATTAAAAATTGTTATCTAGAACGTCGTCTACCTTGGGTCGCAAGATGGCGTAACCCTTCAAACGCCGTGTATTCGTTTGTTTCCGTTGGCCTCGCGATCGCGCTTTGATCTCGAGCTTTATCGTCCGCTGGCCGCGATGGACGTTTCGCTGGGCCCCACCGGTGTATTTTAGGAAGGTCGACTATTTCGAAAAAGAAACGTGGACACCGTAACAGCGCCTGAATAGACCCCGTTTATTTATGCAGAGCCGAAAAAGTGGCCTCGACGTCTCGGTGGAACGGTTCGTAAAAGCTGCTCGCCCCTGGACGCCCTGTCCTTTCCGGCGCCTTCGCTGTTTATCACGGATTCGAAATCTTTTTTCGGTGACGGAAAGAAGGTGATCGACCCGTCGTGGCTCTGCCATCGTCGCGTCTCTTCTCGTTATTCCGTTTCGGGCGATCGTGACCAAGCTCGACGAAACTCGTTAAAACCGAGTCGGGAAAACAAATTCGGAATCACCTGTTGCGGAGAAAATTAAAATAAAAACTAAATAAAATTTTAGGTCGCTTTGTAGATCGCGAAATTTCCATACGGTGGCTACAGGTGTAATTTCTCGATTCATAGCCAGTGTATTCATACACGAAACACTGCACCCACTCTCCTCCTCTTTTGTCTTCGCTGATTCACGTTGCAGAAGAGGCGTACAGCAGCCTCCTCGGTGGGTTTCATTCGCATTCTGATTTCACAACGTGGAATTACAACCTAAAATTACATATCGCGTCCGTGCATTCTCGAAACTATAGAATTAGTATGCAAACGAGTAGATTCACTCCCGAAGCTTCGACGTATTTTAACCATGATTCGAAAAATTTATAGACGTCTTTTATAATCTGCAATCCTGTATATACAAAGTCACGTCCTGGAAGAATTGCGTGTACTTTATTATGGAATTATGATAAATAAGGAGAACGCTCACGATTATCAGGAGCGGGCAGACCTTGCTCGAGCGAGCTGTGGATGGCGTCAGAGTTTTCGCGAGATATCTCGAGTGCGTCAAGGATGCGGTTCGAGTCACTGATTCCATTTACCTGCACCATACGCCAACGTTTCGTCCTGACCTTTGACTGGCTTCCACTCCGGCAGATCCCCCGAAGATCGATGCTTCTACGTTGACCTTTTCGCGCGGTACGAGACGCGCAGCCCGAGGGTCGTCCTCGCCTACGGCGGTTGGAAAATTATTTTCTAAGGACACCTTCTTGGAAGCGGATTGAGTCAGTGCCGGAATCCTTGGAAAAGAGACGCCGACGTTCTAGAAAGTAATCGTTGGGTACGCGTCGCTAAAAATAGTTGTATCAAATATACTTACCGGAAGGACTTTTACCTGCCGCTACGGGAATTCGGCTGTGCGCGATCTGGGTCGATTACGTTCTTTTCTTTTCGGTGAAACTGCACGTCCAGCGACCTTCCAACCATTCGATAATTTGCGTCGTTAAAAACATATTGACAGATCGCCAAAAATAGTTCGCGGACGTAGCGTTTACACGTTACTGTTCGAATATCGAATTTCTTTCAATTCGCGCGCTGCTCGAAATTGGTTGCTACGATAAATATCGTCTGTTTAACGAAGAGACACTTTTGTAAATGCTCGATCGTAACGTTTTTTATTTATTTCAATGTACAAATACAACCCCCGAAGTGACACTTTCAGAAAGAATTCTATTATAACCGCGTAACAAAAATATTTAAGCGAAGACAACTAATTATGATCACGGACCAACAGGAGCCTCCTATATTTTCTCGATAAACAGACACCCGATCCGCGTTTCTTCTTTTTATTTTCAAGTATCCAGCAGCCACCCCCGACCGGCTCTGCTCTTTTCTTCTTTTCGCCGAAGAAGAGGCCCATTCCCCTTTCTTCGCGGTGGTTTATCGCACGGCTATTCTCGGCGACGGTCCTCGTCTTCGGAAATCCCATCTCTTCTAATCTTTTCCCCCTCTTTTCGTCGTTCCTCTCGTTCTCGCGCCTCGGTTCTGCAAGATTTTCGTCCCGTCGACGACGCGGGTAACCAAACACGCGCCGGAATGGATCCCGCCGGCCCTGACACCTTCGTATTTTATTTCCAGCCGTGATATTTGCTTATTTATAGGTCGTTACACTCAACCATGCACCACCTGTGTCGCGTGTCACGAACCGTTTGTTTATACTTCCGACGTTGTTGCAGGTCAGGCGTGTGCAAATCGCTTTCCTCGAGTTTAACAAATCGTACGACTCTAGATCTACGGTACAGTGTTCGTAGAACTTATTGTAAAATATGTTTCAAACGTACGTTCGAAATTCGACGGGGAGTTTTGGCGGGAAGTCTGATAATAACGTCGCGCAAGGTGTACCTCGAGGTTACGCGTCTATGTTTTTAGATGCAAGGTGTTATATGGGAAGCCTCGTGGAATTCCCAACAACCTGTTTCTCGATCTTCTCGCGTCCCCCAATCGGAGCCTCTTGGTCTCTACTTTGTTGCTCGTTTCGGAATTCTCGCTCGGTTTGGGTTAGGTGGTCACGCCAACTTCGTCAGCTCAATCGGCCACGTTGTTAATTATTCACGAATTCGGTATTTAACCCTCCTTGGGAACTTTGTGCAGCTCGTATTTACAACAAATATCTATCTTGTGAAAATAACAAAATATCGGGTGTAAAAGTTGTCCTTTTTAAAATTGGTATTTTAAGTCAAATTCAGTTAACACACACATATACATAGGTTTATTTATTTGCATGGTCGAACAATGTTAAAAAACGACAGTTCTATGGATTGTATTAAAATGAATTTTTCTGGAGATAGAAACTGTAGAGGGATCGTTGAATCGCCGTGGAGTAGAGGTAGAATTCGTGCATCGGTCGAGATCGTGGAATTACACAGGGTCGAAAGTTGCGCAAGCGTGCGCGTCGCGGTTTGTACGCGTCGGAATTCGGGAGCGTAGAAAGTATTGGATCCAAACCGGGGAAACCTCTAAAAGCGATATTTTATCTGTCTTACACGATGTAAACGACTAACCGCACAAAACTTTCACGCGAACGCGCGCACGCCGATTATTACATGCAGGAAAGTAAAGTAACTCGACTCCGAAGTTCGTCGTGTACCTCCGCGAGACGCAATAAAAAGTAACGCGTACTCAGCGAACCGGACGAATTTCGCCCGACCGTGGTCGATTTACGATTACACGCGGAACACGGTATTTCACTTCGTCGCGTTATCGCTGGTACCGTGCAACGAAGAGAAAAAAAGAAAAAGTAAGCTTTTATTTTCAACGACTAAATAAATGTTTGCGAATCGGTCGCTTCTTGCGTTCTCGGTGCCTCGAAACCGCAGAAATAACAAATTAGGGATCAACGAGGTATCGGCTCCTTTCTTGTTTGCTACCTTCGAGTAGTAAACTTCACGGAAGAACATGCAAATGAGAGTGCATTCTCCGTACCAGGGTCTCTCGTAACTCCCTACGGACTCCTCGAAGGGCAAATTTTAGTTTTTTTAACGGAACCCGAAACGGTAACTAATTGTGTTTACGTTTTTTTCAATTGCACTTTGTCTACGGTGTTAATTATAATCTACTAACGCAGACCTAACCCAACTCTGGCTCAGGGCACAGAGGAACCAACATGGCGGCCTCGTCGTAGCGACCCCTCCCCAGAAAGATTATCTTTCTCATAACAGATGGACAACGTTTCAAGCAAGTGTCCCGATTGTTTTAAGCGACAGTGTATTCCGAATAAAGGAAAACGTCTCTCTAGAACGTATTATTCCGATATAATTCGCTGATTTAGTGGACGTCCTTGTCGCGGCTGACGTGTCCAGGGAGAACCGACCTCTTGCCTCGATCTGCCGTATTCTACCTGTCCGGTGCACGCTGGTGGGCATGCGCAACGCGCGACCAACGATTTCACGTGCAACAATAACGCTCGGTACCCCGAGACCAACCGAGTTTTTTTTTTTTTATTCTTCGAACGCACTCGTCGTCGACCGTTCACCCCCTCCTTGTCTTTCTCTCGTTGAAACTGCTCTCCCTCGTCGCCGCTCTCCTCGAACTCGTCAAAGTTTATCCCCGTCCTCGTTCTTCGCGATCGTTCGCGTCTCTCTCGGTCGACAGCGTCCCTTCTCGAAGTATAATTTTCCGCGCGCGGGCGCCGTCGGGCCGCGTAAAGCGCTGTACTCGGAACGATACTCGACTGCCTTTTGCATGTAGTTGTTAGCATACGTAGACCGCGTGCGCACGCTCGCCTTCACATTGTTGCCTTTCACTCGGTTTCTTGCTGCCCGCTTGTATGTATATTTTATCCGGGAATGGAGCGTTATTGGCTCCGTCGGGACACACGCCGTCGCGGCCTTTGGTTTTCCCGAGAGCTCCGCGGGGGCGCTGTCGAGAACGCGATTCTACCCAGGAAATCGTCCCCATCGACGTCACCCGCAGTTGCTATTATCTATCTTCCATTGATCTCGAGACTCTATCATTTCGCGCGACGTCTTCGAGTCCAAGGTACACGCCGCCTCGAAATCTCTAATTTCTCCGACGAGGACGGTGCTCTATCATGTTGTAAAATTGATCGTCGTCTGATAGTTAGGGTAATGGATACGTAGTTGCTGCCACGAACTCTTAACGCATGCGACATATCAGCACGCTTCCGGTTGCTGTAACTTGGCACAAATTCATGGTTGGAAGGTCTTCGCGAGATCGACGCTAACGTCAATGTTTCACGAAACACGAGCAATTTTCTGGGTCGTTTCTAACCCATGCTAAAGTCTCGTGCTACAAAAGAAATTTCCTTGCGTAGTTATATGTCTGTTTTTCCACGTAATAACAGTAGATCCTTTCATCGTGTCGCTAGCTCGAGACCGGACGGAGACACGATGGAAGGGTGGAGCAATTCGATGGTGATTTTCATAACAAGTACTATCTTCTCTCATCGCTATAGTTGTCTTTGCAACGTAGGCGTGTCTCACGATTTTTAAAAATCCTTCAGAGCCCGTACGGGCAATATTTGTTCTGTATACAGCGGACTCTCGACTCAAAACCGACCTAACCCACATGTGGGTCAGCGGACAGTCAACGTGTTAACACATTCGAGACCAACATATTATTACAGTGGTGGTCAACGTTGTCGCGATCGAAATTGGCTATCAGAAATACTCGAGATTCGCATCGTGTAATATTATATACATAGGATAAGAAAATTCATCTTTTGCCTCTATGTAGTTTTCGTATTATGTCTCTGCTTATATAGAACCACAGCGTGCCCCAGTTTCCAGGGTATCCTGTATATTGCTATTGGCGATATCGACACAATTTTTTTTTAATACCACGAGAGTCGATAGGTCCTTGTGTGCGATATATGAATTGCCCCAGGACTCTAGAGGATAAAGAGACTTGTCGTTTCATTTCTAACACATTGTGTACAATCTTTGTTCGTTGTCTTTTCCTTCGCTGATCGATTCCATCGATTTGATTGTACGAGCGTTAATTAGTATGGAATTCATTGACTCCTCCGCGGCAAGCTCGAGCATGGAGTTTCGCGTGGGAACGGTTGTCGGGGCCGTAGTCTCGTGATTCGCGGCGATTAAAAGGTAAAACGCGAGCCGGGAATCGCCTCTGTATCCGGCGTCCACCGGAAGTCGATCTCTCGCGTTTTATTGTCTTTCCTCGGCGATCGTTTCCTCCTAGCGCGTGCACGCACACGCGTTTCTTTTCGCTTATGGCGATATTCCATCGAGTCTACCGCCACCGGCGCGAAACATCGCTGCCGTAACAGTTACTTTTACGCGCGACCCACTTTGCCATCCTAACAGTCGAATCCTAAGCACCACAATGAAAAGTGGATCGCCCCGAAATAATTGACGTACTCGCGCCGCGAGAACCCGTGGACACGGTCCTCCGTCTCCGTTTCGGTCGCCATTTCGGTAGCGGGGAAGCATAAATATTCCTGCCTCGTCCACCGTTAGGCGAATTAGACTTTGACCTTAGGATTTCTAGTTCTTGGGCACTCGACCGAACCGCGCGCTTCTCCGAATCGTTTTTCTGACTTACTTTTGCCTCGTTTTCTAGCGTAGAAATTTGCGAGAGCGCGCAACCAGCAACGAAAGTATTCGAACGATAGAGAATATAATAATAATTTAACAAATTACACGTTACTCGCGATCGAAAGTATTCGAACTTTATCGTTAAGGTTCGTGCGCAATTTGCAAACATCGAGAAGTCTTTACAGTCGTTTCGCTTTATTCGATATCCGATAAAGCTCGAGCTCGCAGCCGGCTCCAGTAAAATCGGGAGCAAAACTTTTTGGCAGAAGCCGTGCCGGGATTACGTCACGTTCGAAGTGGAAATATGCTCTTGCAGAATCTCGGATTCTGTTTTAGTTATTATGCAAGTGTCGAGAAATTCTTAACGCTGGAATGCGGCGAATGTGAAAATTAAAGACGATGTAGAAATGCACGGGAATTGTCGCGTAAGCGTTTGCGTACCGAGCATTCTAGAAATGAATCTTAGTTGTACGGAACGATCGACGTTCCGTGGAGTTTCGAGATTCTGTCGCGCGAGAAATGATAAACGCATGGGGTCCATTAAAAAACTACGTGTAAATTGTTGCGAGTATTGCGGTTCGAAGTAGTTCAATACTTTTTTATAGGTATCCATGAGCTCTAGTTCACAACTAAATTTGAATGAAATAGATTCACTATTTTAGGAGTTATGGCCGTTTGAAAATTGTACCACTTTTATGGGGGTTTTCTCTCTTTACGGGGTCAAGGCACAACTTGTCCAACATTGTTAAAATGTCTACATATTCTTTGCTAAAATATGCGTAGTTTGCATTTTGAAACATTGGAATCCTCCAATCCGTTCAGAAGTTATGATGTTCTAAACATACGCAGGAAATTTTCAGGAGAATCGGAATTTCAGGGTCAGACATCGTATTTTCGGTGATGAATTTTTTTCTCGAAAATGCGTAGGATTTCGGTGGTATGTGTATTCACCAAAAATGATTGTAATTGACCCCTGCAACTGAAAATAATTTTTTCAGAATGATTTGAAAGTTTTTAATTTTGTCGAAAAATTTGTCCACCAATTCGAATTTTTTTCTCGAAAATACGTAGGATTTCGGGGGTATGTGTATTCACCAAAAATGATTGTAATTGACCCCTGCAAGCAAAAATAATTTTTCTAGAATGATTTGAAATTTTTTAATAACTTTTTAAAAAATTCTGAAAACTTTCATCGATCAGATGTTCATGCACACCGATATTATCTCGTGTCGAAGGGCTAGAAACGTTCAACTTGCGAATCACGTTCATTTTGAGGATCATTACCGTGCCAAGGAAGGCCAGGGAGATTAAACAGAGGATGTTAGACGATTAGACTACGTCGTGCATAGTTGGAAATCTCATCTGCATCGAATTTTTGATCGTACAACGAAAGTTGTACAGAATTAGTTGGTCGAGGGGCATAAAATAGCCTTGGGCGTTTTGATTAAAGCGATCTGCCCATATAACCGGATACGGGAGAAACGGAGGGACCCCGGAATCCATTGAAAGAGCGTTCGATTCCCCTATCGACACCCTTTCGGGCTCGAAAGGGGTGCAGGACATTGTATAACAGGATTTAGGCCGAAAACTGCCCTATCCCAGGATCGTTTCAGTTGGTTTTATGGCCACATGGAAACGTGCCATAACGAACCGCGTTGCCACGGACAGGAACCGCAAGCCGCGAATGCGGGAGGTGGCTATATAGGTGTATCTTTATCGTTGCGGCCTTGCGCGCACGTAGGCGATATGCGGGTGTTGCGCTCCTCGTCATTAATTTTCCCTCCCTTTTTCGTTCGCCGTTCATTCACGCGGTTTCGCGCCCGTGACGTGCCCTATAATATCGCGACCTTACGTTTACATTATGCAGACAAACCGATTTAACAAACTAACGTAATCTCTTTTCCGTCGACGCACAAAGGCTCGAACCGAATAGAATATTAACACGTTGCATTTCACTTTGTCCTTTTTTTTCTCTTATATTTTTCTTCGTACGAAGGAGTTTCATCGTTTCGTTATTGAAACACTGTCGCAAGTGGTGTTCGTCGCTAATGGCCGAAGCAAAAGTTTTGGTACAGTTGTGACAGAATTTTCAGTAATAAAGTGACTCTAAATTGCTGGATTCTATTTATAAAGGCACATTCCTTGGCTGACATTTCTCAATCCTGAATTACCAGTTATACGTGAGCTTCTCGTGTTCTGCCTCGAAGATGCGCCGCGATTAAGTAATTTGTGGAGGACGTATTAAACGGGCTCGCCCTAACTGTTAATTCCCGACGGTGGGTTTTGTTTAGAAACGCTGTACGAAGGTTGCATAAATGATATAAAGAAGTTTCTGACGCGCGACTTCGGCCTTGAAGAGACGGTTCGCGCTTCCGGAAAAATAAAGTATCGTCGGGCGCTTGAGCGCGCGAAACGATCCGAGGAAATCGTATTTTAATAGCTCCTTTATATTATGCACGTGAAACGTTTACAGGCAGTCGTTGATACGTTCGGCGGAAAGCAATGGCCCGTATCTAGTCTGCTTCATGGTTGTTAAAGATAGTGTGACTTCACGGGTTGAATTATTGTCGCAAATAACGACGGTCCCTTAGACGCGTTACACGGCCAATTTGCTTTCTCTGCGTGTGTCAAATTGTTGCTTTCGCCTTTGATTTAGAATCGAAAAAGGAACAGGTTCGCGACGATAGAAAGGAAGCAAACCACGAATACCTGTTTTGCAACTACAACCCGATGGATACAGAAATATGCATAAATTGAGAAACGACGTCTCCATAATAGGTTGTTCGTGTTACGAGACGAAGACGGTCGTGTCTCGAGTGGACAATATTTCTAACGCGCGAAGTTCGATTGGAATCGACTTGGTCGGACCTTCTCGTATTCAAATTTGTCGGGAATTCGAAGTACGTTACACGAAACCTGCTGTTTTCCGGTGACTCGTCTCACGCAACGATTTATCTTCATATTTTAGAATCGAATTAATGTTTCAAGCGCAGATGGAATTAATCGAAATTTTAATTCAGATGTTTTATCTGTGAATTATGAGAACAATTTGTCTAATGTATCTATTATTATTCGAAGAATTTATTAATAATTTCCCATTCAAAATGTTAAATTCTTTTATCGCGCGTATCGTTGCATCGTATCGCATTCGATATGCCTGTTAGAAACTCATGAAAGCGTCAGTCATACTTCGCTGATATGCATCGCGCGTTTCTTTGCAATTGTAGTTGCATACATAGTATCTGTAGCAACGTTATCTCGCACCGCGATGGAACGGATTTATTTTCTGGATTGCCAATGTCACCGAAGCCCGTGTGTTATCCGAAAGACTATCTTGAATGAAACTCACCATTGCTATTCGGTATCGTGTTCTATCGTACGTCTTTGTCGTCGCCTCGATTATTTTTCTTCAAACAAAACCACCAAATTTTCGAGCATCGAATCACGTATGTAAATGGTGCACGGAGAATACGTATGGTTATCAGCAGGGAAAATTATCGTAATTTTGATTGAAAAATTTCTCGACGTACGTTTGAAATTATAATTCTGATCTTTAAAACAGCACGTTGTAGAGTTATGGAAAAATTGTAATACAATAAGCTCGACCAATGTACGTATTCGTGAACGCGTGATTTCGAGATTAAATAAACTTTTCTGACTTCGAATTGCATTTAATGTTTGTTCGCGAATTAAATACAGAGTGTACGACTCTCGTAAATAAACACGTAAATAAATCTCGAGTCGAATCACATCGTTGCACCTTGGCGAATATTTTATCCCCAGCGCGCACCAGCCCAGGTAATCTTCCATCCTCGATCGCTTTCGATCATTCTGCGATCTTTCCACGGCAGATCATCAACAAACGAACGAACGTGTCCTGCAACCTTCCGAGAGTGTTCTTTTTATTGTTACGTTAAATTAATACAGAGGACTCGAGGCGAAATAAAAAGTAAGGCATCGTTTCATTTGGTCAACAGGCAGAATAAAAAATTCTGTAGACGCACAGCGAGATGTCTGGCGAAACTGGTTCCCAAAGGCCTTTGCCAGGCTGTGAATATCCCCTTGCCAGCTCGTAAAGCCACGCGGGGCGTCAGAGAAATTAGATGCTTGAGTTTCGAAATCGCGCAAACTGGCTGAAAATAATGATTCCGCGAAATGACGAAACGACGTGGAAAATTGTTTGATTCGACGAAGAGATTTATTTAATTTTAAAAGCAACAAACTCGATGAGGCGGAGTTTGCTTCGGGATCTTCTACGGAACGTAAACGAGAAACGGGCGAAGTTCTTGCCTAGGATTAAAATCTGATGTGACGTCGAATGAAAATAAAAACGTCAATTACGGGATGAAATAGTCGACGACGAACGGATAAAAACAACTAATCGAAGAAATGTTACGAATAAATTTGTATACTTGTTGGCCTTATCGATTGCTTTTATTAAAAAAAATATATATAAAACTTGTTGCGCTTCTGTTGTAAACCTAATCTTATTTTGATACTTGTGTGCGTAATGTATGTGCATACCGCGTACACCGAAGAGAAGTATACAAATATTTATTTTATCTGCGTCATTAATATCTTTCTCGAGCAGATAATGTTTTTTTCGCGTTACTTTAATCGACTGTTTTTAACGTAGTTGAATTGTAATTCTGCAATTACAGGCTGTGTAACTTTTTCGATCGTAAACACCAATGCGCGCGCAGTTAAAAATTGAATAAAAACGATTTAATACATCTTATCTCGCGGCGAATGCAAATAACATAATTTATACGTATACAAATATTACAATACGGTAAATGGCAGTGAATCTTCGTACGATTAAATAAAGGAGAAAAAACATCGGTACAGAGGAGCGCAAACGATGATAATTTAATATTTTGTATTCGATTTAATTGCTCGTTATAAATACATTGTTAACTCGGGAAAATTTTCTGCCAAGAATATGGGCGACACAAATATTTATTTTATAGTTAACTTTGACGAATTATAGATACATAGAAATCTATGGCAATACAGCCACACAATACGCAAACAGCGAATGTTGCTACAATCACAATAATATGATTACGTAAGAGACGATAACAGAATTGCGTCATACCGATGCTTTTCGAGTTTAACAAGGAACTTTCCATGGTGCTGGTACTCGTGATCTTCGAAACAGAGGGGATTTAAATTTTTTAAACTCTGGAATACGCGTAACGATGTTTAATACCTTTGAACGAGTTAATTACAACCGATTTATATTTAGAGATTTAGGTGCGGTCAGCGGCTGGAAACGACAGGTTTGCTTTTACATGTCGTGTTACATATATTAAAGATATTAATACGTAAACTTGTAAATAGTCCGTGCAATGCGTCGTAATTTCTGGCTGACCTCAAACACTTCCTCCCGTGCTGCAGTATGAATTTTTTAACGCCTTTGTTTCTGGTTCTGCAATTTCCTCCAAAAGTTGTCCATTCGGTAATAAAGCGACAGAAATAATATCGAAAACATGTTTTGCTTGTCATGCGATGAAACAGCATTCTGGAATTTTAGAATAAATACGTTCCAAATGACTCCGTAGTTGCTTCATGTTCACAATTTAAGTGCTGCTAAAAATTTTAACCCTCGATCGATATACTTGTTTCAATGGAAAACTCAATTTCTGTAATATTGTAATTTTCATTCTGTAGTAAATACGAAGTATCCAGTTCGATGAAAACAAACTATACATAAAATATTCGTGTTTTTGTCGTGGATTATTTATAGCTTTATCTATCTGTTTCTGACTTATAAAGTATTCATAAGCCATCGTATCGCAAGTAATCTTATCTATTGACCAGCTATCTGAGGTAGCTCAGGCCAGAAATTAAAGGCTCTTCACGCCGTGCAATTTTACACGAAAAACTCGTACGAGTTACGAACGAAAACCTGTTACGTGTGCTCCATATTTATAAATCGTATCTAAAATATAGAACAGGCAATCGCGGTATTAATTAGAGACATCTATATCTCCCTGTATCGAGGGTGTACAATTTTAGCTTCGAAAACGATTGAAACTTCGTAATATTTCGGAGGACGCGTTCAGCCTTCTTCGACTCGAGGACAAGCGATCTGACAGTCCGAGAATATTACGCAAGTGCATAACGTCGACAATAGTTGTTCGATCGTTCGAGCATTGCTATCTTTAGACACCGTAAAGATCGGTTCGTAATCAAGGTTGTTATAGGACATCGTCTGACCCAGTTCGCGCGCGTCGTAACGCAAAAATTCGCGCTGAAGTCTCGCTGGGGGCTCGTTCTGTTACCAAATTGCACGATGAAATCACCGAACGGGGAACCTCCTTCCGATAAATATTAATTTTCGATTAGACGTTGGCCCACTGCGCGTCCTGATGAATCGTGGATCGGATCCCAGGACGGTGCAATTTGGTACGCGAGTCCTATCTTTAGTCTTGCGAGTGTGTATCTTGGAGTGGTCGTGACGTGGGAACGGTTCTACCGAACGATCTTAAACCTGTAAAACTGGATTCCCTTCGTTCGTGTGATATACACATCGAAATTACCCGCTTCGAACCGGCCGATATCATCTCGGATTCGAGTGGAACTCGGGTTTCAGCGTCGTTCGATTTCATTCTCATTCGTGACTGGGCACAACGCGAGCGCGCGAATCCACGCGCCATTCTACAAACCTTTTTTTTTTTAATTTCTCGTTATTCAAGGCGGACACCCCGTCAGGCTTTATTCGCCGCGAGTCTGAAAATTGGTTTCGATAGCCAAACGCTTGTAACCGAGCAACTTCGATCTTCAGGATTCGAAGCATCGATAAACACGTTGGAAAAATAAACGATCTCTTTACATCGTCGCTAGCAAGATCGTAGAACCTGTTACTAGCAAACGTGAATGGCAAATCTCTCTTTAGTCGCTCGACAATGGCCTGACTTCCATATTTTCTAGCAGAACAATATAGAGCACCGGGAGTTATCAAGAGTCTCTGTTGGCGAATCTTTCGGAGAGGTCAGGTGGATCAGTGTTTTTTAAATCTCAACAAATTTACTGCAAGTGGATAATCGTGGTCCCTGAAGCGTGTATAATGGTGGTTGCCACGGTTCGTAGTTCGCCATTACCATTCTGAAATCGTAGAGAGTCTAATCTTTTCTATGATTTTTTCCTAGATCGTTCTTCCATCCGAATGCATTCTAAAATATTTCACAGTTTCTTTTCCGAATCGTACGTTCGCTATAATCTGTTTTATTACGATTATTTTGACGTTGTTTTGGTCGCGTTGCAACGTTTCGGGTAGGAGTTTCTCGATGATGGCGTTATCGGCGATAGATACAGCGTCGATTTGCCTGTTGCGCTCTCCCGAGAACAGGAATACCAACAGCCCGGTTGTAGATCGGAATCTAACCACTGGTACAGAATTCTCGTGAAATAATGATTACAGATAACGTAATTGCAACTGTAGTCCATTTGCTTCCGGTGTCTGTACGGGGAACACGATTTCTTTTTGGACGGATAAGCAACCGACGACTGAGTAACGGTTCGCACTTGTTCCTTGGGAACTGCTTCTAAGCGTTTGACTTAGTATGCATGACGTCTCTCATGAATATTAACCGCTCGAGCGATGAGATTTAGAGCTGCTAATCGATGACGTCGAAAAGGTGCCCGGGGGACGGAAAATCGGATTTAAAAGTGACGGACGTCTCTGGCGAGGGACGATTTCCATCTCGAAAGCGTGTTCATTCGTTGGAATTTTTGTAATTCTATTTATTGACTTTTAAACGTACAAGAAATTTTTATAAAAATTGCAACTCGAAGTTGGATGTTATTTAGAAAATACAACTACAAAGTTCTTCCAACGTTCTTAATGGGAATTCTCCGTGAACTGTACAGCAACGAAACGCGTTCTTTCGTTCTTTTCGTGGGAAAATTGATAAGTATTATGGTATTCGTCGGATTTCGCTTTGATGTTTACCAGTTCACATTCTTAGATACCTTAGACGCAACGAATTCTAGACATCTGTTGAAGACACAGGAATTAATTAGCGTCGTGGATGTAACCGGTTATACCGGATGCCCGAATATCGGATCAACTGGTTACCCAACCGATTGTTTGATCAGTGTCCAGGTGTATAGATAATACGGTTACGGTTAGCTTGCCATAGACAATATTGTACGATTAGTGCAATTTATCGATTAGCGAGAATGGGAATGTAAATAGTTTGCTTCGATTATCCTTTCACAATTTCCAGTACACTGTTTAACACTTTGGATTCTTTAGCTACTTTTTATCGAAGTACATTTCGACGCAACATTGTGAAATGGAATCACAAACATGTTTATTTTGAGAGAAATATACCTCCGTTTTATTGCGTTTCAGTTTTATCGCTTATGAAATCACAAAAAACACAAGATAAGCATAACATTCACTTTATTAGAACAAACAGGCATCAGCTCCAGTGTTTAATTACCGTTTGTATCGCGTACTGTCAAACATCGTACCTCGAAAGCAATTTGTCTCTCCGCAAAGATCATTACCAGCACCGTTGATCAGATGTCTGTGAACTTCGCTTTCGATGCGTTGTTCGTACGCCTAATCCTGCTGATCGATCGATCGAATATTGCGTTCATAAATTCTCCGGAGTGAAATCTTCGGATTGACGTTGCGATATTGTGGATTAAATTACCATACTTTCCGTCTGTAAGCAACGAATTCTGCGAGCAGTATACTTGAGCCACCTGTAATCTCTATCAGCGGTCAATTATTTATTAAACTTTTCCACTTTCGAGGAAATCTCGTTGCAAGTAACATATTAAATTATAATCTTCGCGATCTACTTACTTATACGTTTAATCCTACCGATCTATGGATGGAGCCTCTACTATCGTATCCCATTCTTTGGTTTCCGATATCGTAATTCACAACAGATCGATCAGTCATTGATCAAACATTCGACTCTCAAATCCACGGGATCGAACCACGTTGCAGTTTATACAGTACATTTATTATTTAGACAACTCTAGATCCTCCGCCAAATATTTCGTTCTGAAACACTCAAGAACGTTCCCTTCTTGACCTCCCGTTCGCGATCTATCGTCCGTGCATCCAATCTTGCTGATCATTCAATTAGCGAGCAACCAAACGGTTCTCAAACCTCACGGAACGAGCGTTGCAGCTCCCATGGGCTCGTGTTATCGTACTTTGCGCTTTGAAGGCAACTTCTCTGGTTCGAAAGGCTCTTCAGAGATCATGATTCAGCCAACCGCTATCTAATCACGGACGTTCGATTCGTTATCGACCGAATATACTCGGTTCGCGAGCTCCCGTCTAACGAGTATCGCCTTCCTCCGGGACGGATGGAGTGCGTTGTCAAACTTTGCGCTTTAAAAACAATTTTTCTCCCTCCGTAACACGGGTCAGGTACCCCGAGGTTCGCGATGGAAGGAACGGCTCTCGGTGGAGAGGCTCGTAAAGTTCGCTCCTCTCTGATGCACCGGCTCTTGCTTACAGTAGACTCTCGAGGTATGGAGTTCGCTGAAGGCGCACACAAGTGCTTTCCACGGTACGACGCCGACGGGAGCTATCGGCGGGTAGAGCACGTGCTGCACGCAAGCCTCCGACCGAAGGCAGAGGACGATTTTGCATGAAATATGCACGGCCGTTTCCCTTGCGCGTTGTCTACCTCGCCGGGTGCTTCTTTACGTTCTTTTTTTTCTCTCCTTTCCCTCCTAACCACCGCCACCGTTCACTCTACATTCAGTTTTCCCCGTTTCTCTTACGGGGTTCTTCCATTCCTCTCAAAATTTAACCACAATATTTCGTTTCGTCGCAGAAATTTCTGCGTTTCTTTTTTTGCCTGTACGCGAGAGACGTTGGAAATTATCGTCGTACAAAGAAATTGGCGGGGCGTCGGGTACGCCATTATAAATTATTCCGTACAAATCGATTCGTTCTTTTTACCACGAAACTTGGCAGACCCTTTAAGGGGTTGAACCCTCTCCGGTTGGTTCGCGCCCAGTCATCCATCTTTGTCTCGTTTCTGCCGTTCCTGTTCTCGGTTTTTCCTGTTTCCCTTTCCTGGCCAAAGGCCTCTTCTGTCCCGTTTTTTTTTCTTTTTTTTTTTATTTTAATCCCTGTCCCGTCTCTTTCTCCGTCTCTGTCCGCAGCCTTTGCAGGCTTCTTCCTCTGTCCTCCGCGCTCGGTCGAGGGTTTCTTTGCGCGTTTCCCTCTTCTGGCCCCTTTTCTAGTTTCCTCTTTGCCCAGCACGCGCGCCCTCGTGCCTTCCAGTTGCATCGAGAACCCCCCGTTCCGAACGAACGCATGAATATTTCAACCCTCGAGGAGGATTTACCATTCGACCATTCTTTACACGCTCCGCGGCTCGACGAGAACTTTGAAACAACCGCGAGCGCGGGGGAAACGATTTTCTGCGACGAATTGGGGGTATAAACGATCGCGTTCCGTTGACTATCAGTCTTCGGAGCAATCCAAAGTCGGACGACGGGTCAACGATAAACCGAGATCGAAATAAAACTACGCCGGACTTGAACTTCGCGAGCAAACTTCCCTCGAAAATATTCGCGATACCGTACGAAGCTTATTTTAAACTTGCTGAATTATTCAACGATTTTCGGAACGGGAAATATCGTCTGAATACAAGCATTATTTTCCACCTTAAATACGTACATTTTTCACTTGATTTTCTGTCGCGTAAGTAGAGCTTCACCTTCGGGGGATGTTCGTCCCTAAATTTGTTGTATTTAATAGATTCGAAGTTGTAGAGAGACTCCATTACTATTCTATCAAAAATTTGTACGGACGAAGAAAGTTTCCAAATTTGATTTAGAACAACTTCTATTATATACATGTTTACTGTAAAATTAACATTAAGTGAGATATCGTACATTAAATAGTTGATGCCCCAAACAAGTCTCGAAAGAACGATATTTCCGCTATTATTCACTTTACCAAAAATTTCTATAGGAGAAGAAAGCTTCTAAATTTGACTTGCAATAACTTTTGTCATAAACATGTTTACCATAAAATCAAAATTAAATGAGATATCGTACATTAAATAGTTGATGCCCCAAACAAGTCTCGAAGATTGGGACCGATATTTCCGCTACCAGTCACTTTACCAAAAATTTCTATAGGAGAAGAAAGCTTCTAAATTTGACTTGTAATAACTTTTGTCATAAACATGTTTACCATAAAATCAAAATTAAATGAGATGTCGTACATTAAATAGTTGATGCCCCAAACAAGTCTCGAAGATTGGGACCGATATTTCCGCTACCAGTCACTTTACCAAAAATTTCTATAGGAGAAGAAAGCTTCTAAATTTGACTCGCAATAACTTTTGTCATAAACGTGTTCACCATAAAATCAAAATTAAATGAGATATCGTACATTATATGGTTGATACCCCAAACAAGTTCCTCTTCCAATAATTGATCGGTCGCCTTATAACCCAGATTTGAATTCCAAAC
Source organism: Colletes latitarsis (assembly GCF_051014445.1). Taxonomy (NCBI): domain Eukaryota; kingdom Metazoa; phylum Arthropoda; class Insecta; order Hymenoptera; family Colletidae; genus Colletes; species Colletes latitarsis. The sequence continues at coordinate 50,168,014 of NC_135134.1, forward strand.
GTCATTGCGATCTGCTTCGTTTTCTCACAATATCGAGCAGATATTCGAACCAACAGCTCGTTTCAGAACTTGACGACAGTCATTTAAAAGAGAATGTTTACGTCAGTCGAGTACCGTTACGCAGATTTTCGGATAATCGTTAGCCGACGTGCCGTTAGAATCGTCAAACGCGAAAGTAGCGGTATCTATTATTGGAGAAACGAAGAGAGGAGCCTCAGAAGTGATCGTCTTTGTTGATCGTCGTGAAGGATATCGGGAGCGACGAGTCTGTTCGATGACCCGTGCACAACGTCGATCGGAGTTGGTATAATTAATCGAGGACAAACTTCCTTTCGTGGGAGAGGCTACTCTTGGGCAACGCGTTCTTGAAAAACGTAAGCATCCGGCGTCGACGGAGCGTTCTAAATCGACGACGCCACGGCGCGTCGTCGTTAATTATCGCCGATAGGACGCGAAGGGAGGAATGAAACACTTATCGATCGCGTCCCAACAGGTCCTCTTTTCATCTTTGTAGCCCCGTCTAATCCGCGACACCCTGTTTGCCTAATCGATCGCGACGCTCAAATGGTCCAGTGGCTTTCGTTGCCTTCGCTTACGACGACCGATCAGTTCCTTCCGTGGCAACTATCTCGCGAACATCGCTGGAATCGGTGCGCCATGAAGGTATCCTCCATTCATTCTTCGGTTTTACTCCTGTTCTAATAATACCCAGTATACTAACCGTTCGAGTGCTCGATTTTTATTATGTAATTATTTAAATGCATGCTGGTCAAAGCGTAACGTTCAGAGACCTTGAAGCGCAGAAGTAAAAAGTTGTGCGCGATATCCAAATGTATCTTCGTAATTCTTATTTTGATGCAAGAGGTAGCATCGTATTTCGAGATTTGTATATTTTTTGTTTAATACCTGTGTTCCTTAATTGAACAACGTAGGAGGGCAGTAGACCGAGTTCGAACGTACAAGAATAACTTATTGCCAAGTTCTGAGTAGGTAGTGACTTGTAACAACTCGACAACGTGGATGATTGTGACGAGAAGACACTTCGAGCATAGTTTTACGAGGGTTATACCTATGTATTAAAGTTTGTACGCAAAGTGGAACAGAATTTGCGCGAAGGTAGGCATCGAAATAGAAAGTAAGAACTGCGACGAGCGATGCCTTTAGAAGATAACTGCAGAACAAAATTATCAATTGGCAACTATAGCGATTATAATAGAACGAGGTCGCTCAACGTCGACAACTATATGATATTTAATGCATAACGCAAAGTTTTAAGTAGATGTCGGCTATGTAATTAGGTTCGAGCGGTTAAGTTAATCTTAATATCGAGTTATGCAAACTTGCGTTAAAAATCGCTCGATTTCCTCGCCACTTGACCAACGAACGCCTCGCGGCAAAAAAATCCCACGCACGGTAGCAGGTGCCACTTACGTACTTCTTTTTAACATACCGCAGGTGGCACGGTACACGCACATAAACGATATTACTGCGAGCCTTAAATCGATCAACAGACGCAACCGTTAATTTTGTCTAATACTTTCTAAACGGTGTGTACGTACAAACGATTTCTTAACTTCGTTCGGAGCGATATTTCGACTCGATTTTATGGTTTGTTAAGCAACAGAAAAGTAGCTTTCTTGTTGTCATGTTCCATCGAGGTTCTAAACGTAATAATACTGATAACAAGAATATACGTATTTTTCTCGTTTCTCAGACATCTGGAAACGGATAGAGGCGCGATCGATGGTCTGGAGCGGTGACTACGGGCGGCAAATAAAAGAAATATAAGCGTAAAACCGGAAGCGTACCGTCTCGGGAAACGACGCGTCTGGTCCCTTCTTTCCAAGGAAAGTTTGACGACCGCGTGCCTTGCTACGTCGAGCATTCGAATGCTGCGAATACAGTTATCGAAAAGCCCGGTATGCCTATCTGATCGGCCATTACCATTGAAATAGCTTCCTTTCTAATTCTTAATCGGCGTACGTTTGTTACGAGCAGACACAGCCCCGGTGTCCACTCGTAGAACTCTCGAGGATGAGAGCTTCTCGAGGAGAGCTTTGTAATCGTACGATTTCCTTCTCGCTAACTCCGATATTCTCTTTTTGTTTCAGGTAAGTCACAGAAATTTGCCATTGTCGAATCCCACGGTTAATTGCCAAAGAAATCGTCACAGGTATTTATAACCATCGATTGTAACAAGTCGTCTCTTTAGAAATATGCACGGTAGCAACGAAAATGGAACAAAGCGATCAAATATCTTTGCCCAAGCACTCTTAGAGAGGGACGCATGCCAGTTACATCAAAATTCCGTTTCTCTTTTAATCAGAACCCACATTTATGCCTTTGCATCGATCAGATTCAACCCAAATTGCTACCGAGTAACGTTCACGGCGTTCCCCAATTTCAAATACTGATTCTAGGGTAAAAGTAATCGAGTAGGCCCTGGCCTGGCCCAACGGGGGTACGGAATTGGGTCCGCGCGTGGACGCTAGGGGCTTCCCCCGTATCTCGCTTTCCGAGTCCTCGAGTGAAATCCTCGCAAGGTCGTACGAGCTGCGCCGCGGGAACGATTTAGGCCGGAAATTCCGCGAGCGATCGTGCGAGCGCGGGTAGAAACGATCGTTCGCACGCGCGCGTGCCTCTCCGCGCCTCACGTAATGTCTCCTTCGTTCCTTCTCCCTCCTACTGGGCCCGAGAGCGCTCTCCTTCTGTCTCTTTCTCTTCCTTTTACCCGTCGGGGGCCTTTCCTTTTCTTCGGTGCCCTACTCCTCCTCCGCGTCGTTGGGCCCGATCGTTCGTTTTCCTTCGTTTCTCCGTTCGTCTCCTCGATTCCGCCTCGTTTCCACGTCCAACCGCGTCTCGAATCTTGGCTTTCGAACCTGTTGCCTGTCTCTCTTCGACCCGACTCCACTCGAAACTCTGCATAGTTACTGAAATTCCGAATTCATTACCGGCGAATGACTTTCACTCGCCGCCGCGACGGCGAACCCGCTGCCTCGCGCTCATTGTGCGCGCTAACGCTCGATCGCGAATGGAATCGCGCGCCCCGGGTTTCCCGTGGCTATTCCGCATCGAATTAGCCTGAGTTTTCCACCCCCGCGGGAACGAAACGATCCAGGGGCGTTAATCCGCGCTAGAATCCTTCAGATTCCCATGCTCGCGCGATTCTACTCTGCGTAACCTTTCCGGGGAGTTCGATAAACTAACTCATTCTCATTCTCATCGTCGATGAATCACCGCCGTGAATTTGGATCTAACTGGACATAAAATCACTCGATTCCTAGTATAAATATCATCGAACCTCGAAAGATGTTCATCGTATGAATCACCACCGTGAATTTTGATCCAACTGGAGATGAAATCACTCCACTCCTAGTATAAATATCATCGAACCTCGAAAGATGTTCATCGCATGAATCACCACCGTGAATTTGGATCCAACTCGAAATAAAATCACTCCACTCCTAGTATATCATCGAACCTCGAAAGATGTTCATCGCATGAATCACCACCGTGAATTTGGATCCGACTCGAGATAAAATCACTCCATTTCTAGTGTAAATATCGTCGAACTTGGAAAGATGTTCGTCGCTCGCGAGCATCTTTCGAGGCATTGTATAATTGTCTCGTTAAATTCCATGGAAAATTAAAGAATCTCCACGAGGTTTCAATGTCTAATACCCAGTGTACAGCGTGAAATCGTAATGCAATGCAATTAAAATTCTTGAAACGATTTCAACTTGCCTACGTACACTATTTAATGAACTCTTTTCTGGGAAGTGGCGTCGTTACTAAAATATTAACAATACGAGTATCCGCGCCACAATTTCGCAATTGTCTGTAGAACGTTAACAAGTTCTTTGCGCGAAACTTTATTTTTATTTAAAAGGAAAGTGAGCTACCATTCCGGAAGAAATGGCTCGAGCCTGACTCCGAAGTCAGCGTGAGATCGCGAGAACATATTATAGCGTGTTCTAGCTTCCTCGCGCAATCTAGCCCAAACGCGTGGACAAAATTGATTAGAAGTAGGAAACCCGCGAGGTATTTCCAAACCGCGAAGTTTCTAAATCATTGTAACGGAAAGGGCAACGAACTGCAAAGCGTACCAAACTGTTTCCAAATTTTTCGACGAGCTCCGTTCGATCGAAAACCGCAACTTTCCTACTTTTGCGCAACAATGGCGCGCTTTGAAGTTTCGATTACGATTTTTATTTCGAACACGATCGTCGGAGCATTCGACGTACCCTCACCGTCGTTTCTGTTTTAAATCAACAGTTTGGGGTTGCTTCTGATCCACCAAGCTTGCTATCCTCGTGTTTGGATATGATTCGCGATAAGTTCGATCCCATCGCTGGCCATTGCTCGGCGTAACGGGGAAAGAAAGTCTGCCGGGGATGAATGATGAGCGATATCTACACAAATATGTCTATGTCTACTCAAATAACATTCGAAGCAATTCTCACAAAGAAATGAAAGATCCGTTACCTCCTTAACAGCAATACTTTATTTACTATGTGACGAAATCTGGATTACACAAACTACCAGAACAGCTGTTTCTGTAAACGAGCGACTGTTGCACGACCAAAATTCATTTTTTTTGCCGATTAATCGAGTCGAGGCAAGCCACTATAGTTACTTTTACAGCCCGTAGTCCAAGTTTTAAGTTTCACGGGGTAGATTCGCCCCGTTTCGTTGTCGAGTTCCGGAGGAAGTATTTCGTTTCATGACTTATCCAACGCCTTCGTTGAACTTGCAGAACTTATCGTCACACGAAAACATCCTGGCCCGCGTTATCGAAACCTAAGAGCGTCGCGTTACGGTATTTTGTCGTCGTGAAACACGATGACACCGGGAAAACGCGGCGCGCGATGCCTTTCGTCGTTCGGTCTTCCCTATCTTATCGCGTTTGCGTGTTTTCGTGGCCGCCGGGGAAGTCCCCGTCCGATGGGGCAAATTAATGCAAAAGGAAACATCGCGCTTATCTGACCCCGTGGTTTAGAATTCGCTGTCGTAAGCAAAATAACCGGACGGTAACTTTCTTCCGTTCGCCATTCCTGCGAGCAAAATGGCCAACGGGTCGAGAGATCCTAGTCGACGACCTGTGGATGGAAACGACTCGCGATGGGCCATTTGCACCCCCCGAAAAACGAAAGGAAACATTACTAAAAGTATTTCTCTAAATTCTCTAATTTTTATTTTGCAATAAGATCCCGTTTCGACGCTTATAATTGTACGAAAGGTTATACTTAATCGTGGCCTGTACGATCAATTACTAGCGAATGAAAATTACTTTTTTCCGATTTTTCGGTACAAACCGTGCGCCAACGTCGATCGTTCGACGTCCAATACGTTTGATCCGATGCGACGGGAAGCTAAATTGTGTGTCAGTGGGACAAACAGCGGTTCCGACGTGTTTTCCGCGGAAAATGTGTCTGTCAGGAGTCGATGACGTGGACGCGATCAATACAAACGCGCATACTTGACGCGTTTATCTCGAGATTGCTTTCGTTGATATTGTTTCTCATAAAATAACCATTTTCACATAATCTTGAAATTTATTTTAATATTCTAACCGTATTACTCCGCACCGTGCACGAAATTGGCAACAGGTTGCAGACCGCTGTTGCAGAACGAAAATTTCTCTCGCAAAAGAGAGCCCCTTTTGGTCCACTTATCGCGAATTGCTGCAAAATTTATTGCGCTCGAGTAACACAAGCTGTTACTGAAATAAACCGAATTGATTGAATAATTATGCAGAGTCAAGAATTCATTACATTTTGCATGTTTTCTTGGACGTGAGCGAATTAATTGGAAAGTAATTGGAATTTTAAAATCGGTTCCGAGCGAAGAGCTGTTTAAAAATTTCATAACTTTGCATCAACTTGGACGAAACGAGTCCTCAACGTTCGTGCAACTTTGCAAGTACGTACGTTTCTGTTTCAAGTGTTCGAAAGGAAAGTTGTAATTCGGTAGCCTAGATTTTTTAATTTCACTGAAAGTTACCTAACGATCTAGATTGCGTTGAATGAAAAGTTAGTTGCAGGGTGCGACGCGGGGATTACTTTGACACTGACCTTGATTGCTATTAAGCCTAATCTATATACGGGGCGGTAAATAGGATAGCACGGTACGCTATGATGGTGACGGTGACGTAAAAATGGAAAATAAAATTTGCGTAATCGATGAAATTTGAACTCGCGCGCGTGTCTTGTCGCTTTCGGCTGACGATTGCTGAACGCAGGTAGGTCGAGGCTCACTTGCTGTCCGTTCAGTGTTTCTCGCTCTCGACATACCTCGTTCACTCTCCTCGTTAACTATACCTGGACGGTCCTTCCGTGTTGCCTGATAAAGCCAGATCGGCTCGCCTTCGTGCACGAGACAGAAACAAACAGTCTACACAGGTTTGCGCTTTCTGTCCGTAAAACAAACAAACCGGCGAACGGAGCAAAGAGGCGATACGTAACGATAGTAAGTGGCTGCGCAATATCGCGAGAACCTACGTTTCAGTGATCCTGATCGATCGGAATATTTGATTCATGCCCTTTGCACCTCCGACAAACAAACCAAAGTCAGAAACTAACGACTCTGAATAAAAAGAAATAGAAACGTACGAGACGTGTAAATTCTTCTCGTTGAGTTGTTTCTTAATTTTGTGGGTTCAATGAAAGAGTGTGCTCAAATTATACTAAAAAGGATGTGAGCGTCAAGGTCGAAACGTTTATGGTTGCAAAAACTGAACTATGCTCGTCTAAATATAAATTCATGTCTTTTTAAGGACTCGTTAACGGACCTACGACTCTTTACGCGCCGTTGAAAAAATTTATGGACGATTATTAAACTAAAGTGGTAGAAATTAATTTAAATGTGGCGCTAAGATAGATTAAAATACAACAGCCGTAGAATATTTAATCGTAAGTGCTAAATAATTGTTTGAGAGAATGATCGACTGATTCCAGCTCTGTACAGTCGGAATTCGGTAAGAAAAACGTTTATTGCTTAGTTTTACGACTGTTATATTAGTAAACCTTGAAATTTGAAGGCCCATGAAACCGGTCTGAGAATACGGGGGTCGCGATTAGTGTAAACAAATCTTACACTCATAGTCGTTTTGAAATAAACTTTTTTCCTCAAACTGTAGATCCTGACGAGTGGAACGAAAAAGCTCGGTACGTTTCCGCTTTGGAATCGATTGCTTGCGATAAAAACAAAGGCTACGAGAAATAAAAATTACTTAAACGGGGTCACGAAAGGTGAAGAACCGTCGACTCGCGGGACGACCGGATAATAAGTTGTCGTTCGCGAAGAAAAATTGCTCGTTGCGAAAAATTAATTTCCCTGTTAGGAGGTTAATGGATGAACGTATGCACGAACTCTCGTTTGGGGATCCAGGCGAACGCCAAACTCTTGAAGTCGTCGGCCCCCGTGAAAGCAATTTCTGCGCGGTAACGACGTCTCGCGATACCAAAGATTTATTACGTCGTCGAAGTTTGGAGGTCGAACGCTTTCCTTCGAATTTATTCGACTGGATTCGCGAGAATAATCGGTGTTCGGTGACAAAGTTGCTCTCGAACGCGTCGATTCGGGTTTTTGCGCGCGAGAAAAATCGCTCGCGAAGCTAATTTGACTTTCATAACGTTCGCGAGGAACAAGAACGAGAGAATCGGACATAATTAAGGCAGCTTCCGAAAGGTCCATCATTGGTTTCACGAATCGTATTTTCTGCTCATTAATGGGACCGTCTAGTTTCGGGAGATGAAAAATGAGCAACCGCGAAGAACTTTGAACCGACCACTCTGGTATACTTGAACGTTCCACGAATTTTAAAAATACTTACGTTTACGGTAACGTTCGAAAAGTAAGCAATTTATCGCGCAATCTTTTATTTAAACTTTTCCAGGTTTCCTTCGTAAATGGCAGAAATATTATTATCGAAGTTGTACCGAAGCTAAGTCGACATTATCGACGGATAATTGCGGCGTCTTATGTAATCGCGTATTAGCTTTGACGCACGCCGGCGATCGTGTAATTTCTCCGACTACAGTTTGTTACTGTTGAAAAGGCATTCGTAGATTCATTATGCGTAACTTAATATGTGAGAAATGCCGTTGAAAACAATGAGACAAGTTCGTACGCACGTATGGCCAATTTAACCTTGCCTTTAAGTTACGAAGAGTTTCGTGTTCAACTTGTACATGCTCGTGTTCGCGATAGATATTCTAAATACCCGTCTCGCATGGAGATGCAAGCTTGGAGACGTCTGGTCACCCGGAGAACACCTAGATGTGTCGAAAGACTAAGGAGATCGATGACCAGACGTCTGGAAGCTCGCAAATCTATAATTCGATGTCGCAACGTGTATACGCGCGTAACGATTGTGTCAGGTCAATATACCGAATAATGATATTTTAGATAAATAATAGAGTTGGTTAAAATAATGGTAATAATGGTCAGTTGGCAGTCAGAGCACAGATAACGTGGACGCTAGCCAGGAATCGTTGGATTACAGGAAGCAGCGAACGTTGACGAGGGATTAGCGTACTTATTGTCGAAACGAAATTAATTGGCCTCTCAAGGTCCTCCATCCCCGCCGCTCAGTAGGTCAAATAAATTGACCAAGTTTCGCGTAAACAAGGAAATAAAATACGAAATTCGTTTTAAAAAAAACACACATTCGAAGGCTTATTAAGTTACGCGTTGCCTTCCGTTGGCTTTTCGAAGTTGAAAAAGTGTGCGAAGACTGACTTCAAGTTGCTTAACACGCGGCCTGGATACAGATGTAGCAAGTTGCATAAATAATATTCAAATTTTCGAGCTCGTGTTCGCAATTAAAAAGTCTTGCCAGCGGATGTGCTCGCGAAGGAAATGTATTATTCGACGGCCTCGGTCGGTTAAATTGATTTTGATTCGAAGATGACCTTACGAGAAATGGCGTGAAACAGATTTGGCAGCGCCTGCAATCGCTTTGCGTATCGCGAGAAGTTTATTGCACCTCGTCCACGTACGATTTTTTCCCCCGGAGTCCTTGCTCTTCATGGTCCAGTGTTACGTTGATTTGAAAATTTTGAAAGTACCAGGTAGAGACCCATCGTTCGTGGTCGAATCTACCGTTTATCGAGACGGTTATCGGTCTATTTATAACCGTAAATTAAGAAATCTAATCTCTCGCTCTTGACCACTGAAAACATTCCTTTCTAAGTTCCGAGGAGGTCAGCCTTCGCTGACGACCTGCGCGATAAACGACCACGAAAAAAGTGTCGATAAATGGCGGCGTATCTGCCGTAAAATGTATTAATCGTAATCGTTTCTCTTTTGCATATTAATAACCCTGAGCAAGATGAAAAAAAGCAGTACCGCGTTGATAATAGTCGACCAGTGTCAATGTCGGATGGACGTGTTCGTCTAAAAATGTTGTTAATATCGTCATTCAGCAGTAATCTAGTCGATTGTTTATTAAGATTTAGCGGTTAGATAATTTTATTTAGAGACAAGCTGTGCAAAATACCGTTAATTTAAAAAGAATACATTTGTCTGTACATTAGCAAACATTTTTGTTGAAATAAAAAATTCCATCGAGAATCGTGCCGAGCCGCGTTTATAAGTTGAATGTAAACATTTCTGAAAAATTCGCGAGAGCCTCTAACTTAATCTAAACGTTTCGAAAGCCCCCCCATTAGTCACATTAGTCCCAAAGGAGTAGACCTCGTAAAACACAGCGAGATAAAACTGTCGATCGAACAAGATAAATCTCCGTGCGTAGTCGTTAATTATTTCCCTTCGTAAACAGTTTCGCTCGACGTGTGCAGACGTTCGCGAAAAATATGGAGAATCGTTTCCGCAAAACGCGTCTGTCTTATTTAAACAAGGAGAAAGACATTTTTATTCACGTATGAATTTTTATCCGTTTTACGACCGTCGTCGTGCATATCGAACAATAAAAGTCGTTCGCGTTGCGTTTAAGGACAGTTTTACGATTCGACGACTATAACAAGGGTTAGCTTCGGGCATTTATAACGGAAGAGGAACAGCTTGATCGGCGATTTTTTGTTTTCAATTTTTTGCCAATTCTCAATACAATTGTTGAATATTTATCTGCTAAATAAATACAACAGAGTTTCGACCGGGGTATGTATTTAATTAATGTAGTTTTACAAAACGAAAATGCTGCTCTTAGCTGGACGGTGTTCTGCTAACCGAGCTTTGAGGCTCGGAAAAATAGAAACGAGACGCTCGGGGGGTGTAATAAACGAGTGTCCTCAGGTAGTACTGACCTTTGCAAGGGAGTGGACTGCACCAATGAATACAAATTTTCATTAATGATATTCAGTCATCGCGACACAATTGGAAGGTTCTTTGAAAATTGTTGTTACATTCGAAATCAAGTTTCAACTTGGTTGGCGTTGAGAATTTGGGCGTGAAATTTTGTCGGGACGTTCCGAAGATTGTTGGCTCGTAAAAAAGTTGGCTTTCTCGACGCACGAAACGCAAAGTCCTTGGGGTCCTCTTAATGAACGCGATCGGGAATCCGTGTATCGTTAGGCGAGAGTGTAAAAGGACAAAAATACAGGCCGGGCGAGGAGATGTCGAAACGTTTGGATACTTTCATTGAAATTGGCAGACCGAGGGACTCGTTCGATAATATCGTGGTTACGTGTCCGAGTTTGAAGGCGCACCGACGAAAACGAAGTTACGATGGCGGTTCTCAGCCCTCGTCCGTCTCTTGACCAGGCTCTCAATTAAAATCGAGCCGCTTTCGGAGCACATATCGCCGTTTACATACCCTGCGTATCGCGATTGCACTGCAGAGAAAGTAATCTCTCTACATATGCGTACATATATACATATAAATATATATACTTGGCTGGCTATTGTGTCGCAATGGTAGCCTGGCGAGAGAGCAGCTCGTTTTCCATCGTTCGGTAAACGGTCCGAGTCTCGTTGCTTCTTTCGTACTTGGCTCGTTGTGAAACACCCGGTAGAACTACTCCGACGTAACACAGAAGTGGTCGACATTTTTATACGGATACAAATTTCAAACGACAAACTGTTAAAGAAAGTGTAACTGCTCGTCGAATAAAAATAGAAGCTTGGACCGCAGGGGGAACCGGAAGCGGTTGTTGTCTTGCCTCTGTATCGGCGCCACGTGATATCTACGAATGTTTTTAAACGATATAATAATTCCAGGAGAGCGTGAAAGTGCAAACCATCGTACAGTAAATTGCAATCCAACGTAATAGACGAGATCTGAATTATATAATGAAATATAATTAGAGTTTTGGTTGTAAAACAGATGGTGCCGAGCAGTGACATAATCTGTTATTTATTCTTTCACTTTTGCCCTGCATTCCGTTTTATTAGAGATCATTAAAAACATCGGAATAAATAAAATGTATCTACAATTCCTCCTGAGTTTCGCTTGTAAAAGACAACGGTATTCATGTTTGTTTCAATCCCACTGTGTCTTACGGGCGCGATTAGGCCACATCTCTTGTTGTTGCATAAAAGCAGTGATTTGATAAGGCGAAATTATTATTATTACTGTTATAGCGTCTTTCTTGCGCAAACTGCCAGACAGTGTACGTGTCGTAACGTAGTAATTACATAATTTGAAGTCAATTTTGCAAACGAAACTTCAGGTGTACTTCACCTTTGCACGCCTCGTTTTTACATTTTCGATTACCGTCGTAGACGAACGTTTTACTTTACTCTAAATCCGTGCAACGAGGTCGTTGAATAAAATAATTTTCAGTATAATTTTCCGAATAATCCCTTTCGGTATTGCTTCCTTAAATTATTCTGAAAATCATTTGGTAAATCAATCGTTTAAATTTTCCAAACTAGTATGCACAAATACAAATTTTCAAGCTTGTACCAATACTTTTGTCCACATTATTAATTTTGATAGAAAAGATAAACAGTGTAGAAAATTTTCCCAGTAACGGTGAACGTCTTTTGGTACGATCTCTTGCTTAAATTATTCTGAAAATCATTTAATAAATCGATCGTTCCAATTTTCCAAGTTACTGTGCGTAAATAAAAATTGTCAAGCACGTACCAATATTAATTTCGATAGAAAAAGTAAACGGCGTAGAACAAGGTGTTCGGCCATCCCTGGGAAAAATTTTAATGAGGTATTCTAGAGGCCAAAATAAGACGAAAATCAAGAATACCAATTTGTTGATGAAGGCTTCCTTAAACAGTTATTAACGTTTAAAGTTTCGACCATACTGAATTTTTTTCTCGAAACTGAGTAGGATTTCGGGGGTATGTCTGTTCACCAAAATTGATTGTAATTGACCCCCGCAACCGAAAATAATTTTTCCAAAATGATTTGAAATTTTTTTTTCTCGTCGAAAAATTTCACACCTCGAATTTTTTTCTAGAAAGTGGGTAGGATTTCGGGGGTATGTCTATTCACCAAAAATGTTTGTAATTGACTCCTGTAACTAAATATAATTTTTTCAGAACGATTTGAAATTTTTTAATTTAATTCTTAATAACTTTTTAACGAAGCCTCCATCAACAAATTGGTATTCTTGATTTTCGTCTTATTTTGGCCTCTAGAATCCTCTATTAAAATTTTCCCCAGGGGTGACCGAACACCCTGTATAGCTGGCTCGTCGGGGAAACCCCGAAGGATCGTTAGCGGGTCTTCAAACGAAATATAATAGAAAATGTTCGGCGGAGAACGAAGCTAATCATTGCACGCGGTGAAAAGCGGGGGGCTTCGTCCAAGCTCCTTTATGTAAACCTTGAGACTAGATCCGGATTCTTGAGAAGCGACGGGAGAAGGAGAGTCGTTTGAGGGACAGGGACAAAGAAACGGAGCCAGAACGAGACGGGTGGCGAGAGAAAGAACGACGAAGCGTGATTCGGAGGGAAACGGCGACGGCAACAAGGGGTGGGAGACGGTCTCTCAAAGGGAAGGGATACTTCTGTTCGGTTAAAGAGCCTGCAACTTGTCGGTAATGGGGAGGGGAAGTAGGGGAGTTTGAGTGTAAAGGGAACGGAGGGGGAGGGGGGAGATCACGCACTTATAGATCGGCAGGAGGGAAAAGCAAGCACGTCGGCGAAAGTGTTCTTGTGTATTGCACTCGTCGGCCCTCACCTCCAGCAACGAACAAATTTAATGGCGACCGCGAAAAAAAAAAAAAGGGGAACAGAATTTATCGCGATCGGGGCGGGGGAATTTTTTCGTGAGTTTCGCGAGACGGGCTTCGAATTCGGTCGCCTCGATCCTCGCGGGAGCAACGAGATTAATTTTAACCGAGATCGCGTGTCGCGACCGAGAAGTTACGATCGGCTCGTTCGATTTCACTCGACGTACAAATGCCAAATTATTGTTCTCCTCTCGTCGATCGATGCTCATTTTTTGAACAATATTTATCTTCGAACCTGCGATAGCCAGCTCGAAACTTTAATTTGTTAACCGATGCCCACAACGAAATATAATTTCAAGCTTAATAACCATCCTCGTAATCTACCGTCGTTTTCAAAGTAATTGCATTCCTCCGCAATACCTTCTTTTTTGTGCGCAAGAAAATTACGCGCGTTTATGTTCGATGACGTCATAATTGTTCAATCGCTCGACGCTTAGAAAGTCCGCCATTGCTCGAAGAAAGATAATCCAAACTACCAAGTGAATTTTAGTTTCATTTCCAATCGTTGAAACTAAATTACTACAGATTAGATTATTGATGAGTATAGTCAAGTTTTTGTTTTTTTAATTCTGTTGTTAATCGTGCCCCGTAACTGGTACAAATTACCGAATCGAGGAGGAACGATGTTACAGACCGTCGCGTTGAAGCGTAATGAACAATTGACAATGTGTTTAAGGTCGTTTGGAGACGCGTCCTTTGAGGTTGGGTTGGAAAGCGAACGCATGGGCGCGTTCTTCTCACGAAAGAACCGTAATTACGCGTAACGTCGCTTCGCGGACAATAACGTCGAAATAAAGCGCGAGTCTGTTTCGTCGCGAAAGAGAAAGATGGACGACTGTTACGCGGCTCTCACACGATTAGAATCGTTTTACGGGAACGCGCCGTGGCGGCGGCGGTGGACTCTCGCATCGACTCCACGAGGGCCTCGATAAAAATGACCTCGTTTCTGTCAAACGGAGATTAAGTAACTATGTACCAGCCGCGTTATACTTCCTTTCACTGCAGAACTCCGCGCGCATAAGAAACATGTCAGTCGGCACGGTGCTCGCCTCGTTCCCTGTCTTTTTCTTGCCGCGTATTTCCTTTTTTCCGTGCGCTGGACAGAGACAAAATTCGTGCGTGACCATCTTGCTGGGTTCGAACTCCCGTGCATATGTAATTACAGTGGCTCACGCTGAAAATCCGACCACCATCTTTGCCTCTCTGCCACCGATGTTAACGTAAATGATATTTAGCAAGGGCGGGACGATCGAAACCTCGAAACTATCGAAACCTAAGACAATTCTAATCGTTCTCGTTTTATTATTACAAGTGTGTGTTTCTCTAGCAATTTCTCCGATAACACGGGAGAAAAACATTCTAATATTATCCACATATAACTCCTGAAAGTTTCAACAAAATGTATTAATTACAAAAATACTTGTCACATTTTTAGTACACGCAGGTTGCAGTGATTCTGTATCATTAAAATCACTCGTCGTATAGGAAAGTTTTAATTTTTATTAAAATTGTAGAAGTCATCAGTTTTCTATACTTCTCCGACAGCTTACAGTCCCTGCAACCTGCATTCGATAGTGGCCAGGTTGAGCATAGTCACACTTGATATTATGATAAGTGGAAACATGGAAAGTAATCTTGCTGGCCTTGGGAACGTTTAGTCCATAAAAATAACTATCGTTGCAAGTGTGATTTCCCTCCTACAGAATTCAAAGGAATACCACACGTTTTTATTTTATATTTAATTTTCTGTTCTCGGTGAACTTCCAAGCCGAAATCGCCCAAGAATTCCAGTCGTAATTTCATTCATCTGAATTCGCTCGTTAGTTAGGCTCGAAAAATCCGTTAATGGGATTCCACAAGTTACGAACGAAATGCAACCGGAAGTCGATTCGCGAACGAATCTAAAATTTGCAATCGTTAGCCGTGAAGTTCGCCCGATTCTAACGGCGGTATCACGGTGTAAAAATTAAAAAAAAAAAATCAGTCGATGTCTCGGAAGTAACCGGATATCCTCTTCTCGCGGTCAGCCATTTGTGTATCTGGCGGTGAACGAAGCTCCCTCGAACTACGAAAAATACCCAAAAGCCATTCGAAAGATCGCTCGTCGGTGTGGCCAGTGGCGGATCATTTCTTTTTCTTTTTTCTTTCTCGTCTCTATTCCTTTCTTTCCTCTCGACGTCGTATCTTTCTCCGCTGCCTCCGGGTGGCTGCTGCCTCTTTCCTTTTCTTTTCTTCTGGCCGCGGTCTCCCTTCCTCCTCTACCACCTCCTTCTCCTACATCGTGCCGAAGGTATGTAGGCTGTGCCACATCCTTGCCCGGAAACCGTTACCTTGCTGGCTTTACACTCAATGGAGCTCGCCATACCGTTGTTCCCCATACACGAATTTCCTTTGGCTTCGTTACTATCGCGCTGCGTTTCTTTATAGGCGACTAACTTTATCGGAATTCTTTCTCCCGGGCAATTAACGCGACGTTATATCTTATCGACGATCGTACGCAGACGAACGGTGAATCGTTCGTAACGTTTGTTCGGCGTACCTCAAACTGGACGGACAGTTTACGTATTGTATTTATTTTCCGCAGGTGTTGGTACGATCCGTTTCCACGGGACTGGAATGCGCGGCTGCTAGTCTTATTTTCTGAATAGGATTTCCTTTTTATTGGCAGCGTCGGCGCCGCCGCGGAATACAAAAGTGGAATGCACGATAGAAGTAAAACATTTTCAATGGGAGAGTTTCACTGTACCTCTTTCGGTCTTCGTGCATCTTCCTACCATTGTTTACATCTTACGAGCTTGTATCTCATTTCGTTTGAACAACTTCTATCCTGGATAACTTTCACGCGAATATTAATCGCGATCGGTATTGGTTACTAGAGTCTCTGTAATTTGAATTTATTCCTTCGAGCGTTTAAAAATATTACAATCGAATTCCTAAATCGACTCGGATATAATCTCGTCGATCGTTCCGTAAGATTAATAAACGTCTGCGTATGTAAATTGCACTAGAAAATACCATCCAGTCATAATAAATACTGCCACGATGGTAAATAAAAAATGTAATGTAACAAAGAGAAAATTTCCACGGTTAAAGTAACCTATCTTTCATTGTGTTTATTATTCCTCTCAACGTCGATCGATTTTCTTCCTAATTGCTTCCGTTCCGAACCAAACGATATTAATCTCGTTTTTTTCTTAATGTGCTGTATAAACGGACAATTTTCCACCGAGTTTCCTAACCGTTCGGTTTTTTTTTTTTTTTTTAGAAAACGAATTCCATGTACTCGAACTTATTACACGCCCCGTGTACGCGTCTCTACATCTGGTTTTGCTTTTTGAAATATGAACCCGTGATCGCGCTGAATAAGCAATGATTGACGTAACATCGGTAAACGTTGCACGCGAACACCTACTACTCCATTTTGTACAATTCCTCGTTAGCTGTTCATTTGCAGATCTATCCGATACCTTCTGAAGGCCATGCGAATGCAAATCGACGTCGCTAATGGTGTCGTTGAAAGTAAAGGAGCAGTAAACCAGAAACGCGTTATGCACCATTGCTATGCGCCGTGCGCAACATCTGAATGCGTCCTGCAGTTTTCTATCAGGTTCTTGCACCATGATTGTTTGCAACTTTTTGTTTTGTTAAAATCAGCGAGACAACCACGTGCACGAAAAATTATATCTCTTGGAAATTGGTGCTGCTTTTCGAACAGCAATGATAAAATTTCGTACAATATAATTTTCACCAACATCGACATTCTTCATGGAAGAAGAAGCACTTCTCTGTGTGTTTTAAATAATTGCACGGTAATTCATTGGCATCGCCTCGATTGCTTCTCGAGAGTGACGAAAACGAACTGTCGTGATTATTTATTTTTGGGAATGAAATGATACTTTCCGCGATCCAAAAATTTCTCGGGTTTTTGGCTTATTCGCAAAGAGACCGTCTCGTATGACGCCCGATCGCGGGCAACATTCCGCTGGCAACCGATTTCCGAATTCTCGATCGTCGCCTCGGTTCTGTCCTTATTTAGCAATGAGAAATCTCATTGCCAATTGGCTTTCTTCTCGTTTCCATCCACACTCCCCCACCGCTCTTGCTAGTTTTCCCGACGAAGCCTGGTGGCGTCGATTGCTCGCCCATCCAATACTTACGGTATCGGAGCGATTCGATAATCCAGCGCTCCGTTCGAGAGTATCGAAACGCGCTCGAAGATAAAGGCAGTTGATATCCACGATTTCAAACGCTACGGTGAGCTAATGAAAGCATCTCCGTAAATTCTAGCGGAAAATTAAACGACAAACCGCGTTATTAAATTAAGGAGATATTGCTGATATTGCTCAATTTTACGGCCCTTTTTGTAATTTTTTTTTAATGATAGGTAGGCTGTTTTGTACTGAAACTTTGTAGATGTATTTATTCATCTTATAAGCATGTACAATATTTTTTTCATGGAAAAATATTAAAAATCGTGGGAATTATAACTTCTTATTTAATGGCTCTTCTGGAAAAGGTGCAGAAACAGAGGGGGCTAAAGTATCTTCATAAGGAACGTTGTAGTTATAACAGAAACTAGGGAGAAGTCGAAATCCTGATAAATAAAAAAATAGCGACACTTCAAGTTTCAAATTTCTACTTTTAAATCTCTAGTTCCAGCGATAAAGGCGTGTCTGCTGAATATTCTCTCCAAATTTGAAGTAAATCGGTCTGCTAGATCTTGAAATATCATACAAGCCAATTTAAATGCGTTTTTTTAAACAAGGAGCTATAGCTCTCGCAATTTTTAATATTTTTTGATAAAAAAAATACTGTACATACCTATAAGACGAATAAATATTCCTGCAAAATGTTAGTACAAAACAACCTACCTGTCGTTAAAAAAAAAATCACAAAAGCCAAAGAAATGACAGTCTAAACAGCAATACTCCCTTAATACGAAGCACCATATTATTTTTCATTTTCATTTAAACTTTGTATCTTATAAATACTTCTACGTAACTTCTATTACGTATATAAACCGACAAACAGCAATGGAAGGGATAATCCGCGCTATTATCCGAACCATTCAGTTATTCGAGCCGTCCTGTCCCCCGACCTGTCCCGGATAAGCGCCGCTGTACGTATTCACTGTGGCCTTTATTGTTTCCCTAATTAAGTATAGGATGACGCAGGGTTCTTTGGGCACGGATGACGCAGTGTTTACAGAAATGAATGTGACTGGGAATTCACACAAAGATTAGGCGAGCACGTTGCATTAGGAATCGATACCGAGTAGTTTCATTCCCAACGCTATACTTACCTGCATACTGTGGATTATCAGGCGGAGAAAATCGAGGATAAAAGAATGAATCATCGGGACCGTTTACCAGTGGGTTCTCACAGAGGCGACCTTTTGCACGGGTCCCGCGTGCGCATAATTAACGCGTAATTACTGTTTCTAGGAGAATCCTGATCGTTGAATGGCTTGTCTTCGGTTGTTTGCACGTATAGTTCAACGAGTTTAATAACATCCCTGGCGTAGCACGAACGCGGAGAGGCGAATTGTAAGAACGAGACCGATCGATCGGAAACTCCTATTCAATAAACAACGAATAAAATTTTTAGATTCGTTTATCGAACATTATTTTCCGCAACATTTATTTATGAATTGCTCTGAATTTAATGTACTGACGCGAAATTGTTTTCTCTGTTGCAGGTAAGCAAAACAGCAACTTACAGCAGGCACTTCTCGAGTCGTAAGTAACCGATTCGATTCCCTCTGGCGTCTATGAAAACCAAAGGTTATAACAAGGTTTCAATGAATTTCTAAATACATCGTCACAGAAGCGAGAGAAGCATCTTTCAAAGAATGCAAAAACAGTTTATCGACTCGTCGCTTCGGTGGATTCTAGTTTTGCATATAATAATGAATGTTTGAGCTTTCTAAACTTGAAGTTATTTTTACTGTTGCGTCAGAAATATTTATTTTCTCAGTCGATGATCGAAAGTCATCCTTAACTGGTTTTATATTTGGCACGAACGTGTGTATTAATTTACATAGGCACGCGTGTAATATATAATGTTTTCTAAAATTCTTGAGATTGTGAGAAACTTTTCTCGGGAATACCCAAATGCTCGACAATTATTTTCTAAAGAAACCGGGGTGGAAATTTTTCAAATGTAACATTTCGAAATATTAACTCTGGAAGTATCTGGAAGTAATCGTGTCTCTGATTAATCACACATTTTATTCCATATTTAGAACTTCAAAATGAAAGAGTTAAATTAATTGAACTCGACGGTAAGACTGACCCAGTAAACCTTGCCATAGACGCCACTGACAATAAGATTTTACAGATTCTGACGTCAGGAGTATTCAAGTAAAATCTTTAGCAGCGAGCTACCGGTCTTATCGGTGGTCATCTGGTGTCGAATATATAAAATGGCTGATAAGAGGTGAGCCTTGGTCGATAAGAAGCAAAATTTTCCATTCCATACATCCGCCACCAGATGACCACCGATAACGCCAGTAGCTCGTTACCAAAGATTCGCGTCAAATACTAGAAAGTCAGAGGCTGTCAAATCTTAGTAAAGATTTTATTTTTATCGTTCTTACTTAATTTTAATTCTATGTTATCTTATATAAATTATTTGTTCAGCCACCACATAGAGAGTTAACATAAAATATAATTATTTTGAACTTGATAGTAAATCATGAAACCAGGCGATTGGAATATCACCTAGGAGTCTATCCAGCGAAAAAAAGCCTTCCCTGTCGAGTAGTATTGGACCAAACATTATAGTCCACATTCTACTTACTCCTTGTACCACATTCCTCTTAAACCTTCTTGTCGTTAGGATTACCTCTTCATACTAGTATGAAATTCATGGTCCTCTCTCAAAATGATATAATAAGAGTTAACCCTAACCCAGACCAATCCTCTCCTATTGTTCTTTCTTTCTACGTTCTTGTGACGGTGCGTAATGCACTCCATTGAATAAGAGTTTGTATCGACAAAAAAAAGAATTTTTACAGAGTTTTGCGTTTCAATATTCAATGAACCGCGTTAATTGGAATATAGAAATTGAACCTACAGAAACGTAATAACTTGCATCCATGATGGCACAGTGACTGGGAACGGTGAAGTCACATACACGTGACAGCGGCTGTCAACGTTGAAAAAGTGGTATTTTTCTATCACTTTTAACACTAGGTTTACGGACATGCATATTTTTATTATAATTCGCTACGTTGACAGTTGCATTGAAAAACAGTTTTTTCTTTTAATTAGAGTATGCATCCATATCGTTACATCAATTCAATTCAACATAAATTGTTAACAAATAATATTTATGAGTCCTATAACGTTAAGTTTGGAATCTGAATGCGTCAAATTGACGCGTAAAATTAAAACCTTGAGAAGACTCTTACGCGGGTATCTCTGACTAAAGATTTAGGACACCCCAGACCTCTCTTATTGTCCTCTCTTGTGACAGTGTGTAATTACTCCGGGTGCGTGTCCGTCGCGAGTGGGGGAGGAAGGACCGGGGTAGGGTCGTTGAAATATAGGAACCGCGGTTTGACAGAGCATTAAATAACACCATCGTGCACGTTTTACACGCGCCTCGGATGACGTCGCGGTACGTCGTCGCCGTCGGTTGCGACTAGCCTTTGCGTTGCGCCCGTGGAAGTGGGCCGAGGAATTATTTATACGTTGGTCGACACAGCTGATCTCCGCCGCGTCCTCCTACCTTTTCTCTTTGCCCGTATTTTTGTGCGACGAACCGAGAGAGGATCGCACGCAGAGGAGGACGCCACGAGCGAAACGCGACAAAGCGAGACGGGTAGACGGCCGTCGAGGAAGAGAGAGTCACTCGTCGCGCACCAGAACGAAAAAGCATATTCGATCTGGTGTTGCCGCTAGAAATAGCGACGCCCCGACTGAAATAAACGCGACGCCGCAACGCGTCGACAAAGGATCCACGCTCGGGGGTTTTTGTGACGGCCGTCGTCGTCCGCCTCGCTCGTCTTTCGCTCGCCGCCGCCTCCTCGACGTCTCCGTTCCCCGTTCGAGATCCGACATCGTCGTGAAATTACCGGCAAATTGTTTGACAGGACTCGTTACTCTTCCGTGCTTCCTTTGTCATCGGAAGCTTTAATTAACAGCGACGAGAAAGTCCTCTTCCGCTCAGGCGCCGTCGCTCCCTTGCCCGTGAAATTTATCGAGGCACCTGGCACAATTTTACTCGGCCGTCGAGCGACCAACCCGATACTGCATCGTACGCGAAAAGGTACTTCGAAAAAACGTTGGAAGTTGGACGAAAAACAAATTTAAGAAATTTTCAATTTACAGTCAATTTTGCGTAATGGTAACGTTAAATGTGTACGAAGTACTGGAGCGAAAGTATCGAAATGCGCGGAGTGCAGCGATTAAACGCGAAATAAATTTGCGTTAAGGCGTACGAAAGGAAAGAATTATCGTCCATTGTGTCGAGCCGGTAGCGTGTGCGTGTTCCTCGTTCGTCTTTTTTCTTTTTTCGACGATGACCAGGTGCGACGCGATTAACATTTCGTGGGAAACGAGACGCGCTTTTCGACGCCTATGGTAATGCCGGGGCCTGGCGATTTCGCAACAGCCCGTTACGTGTCGCGAAAGAACGACTGGGAAAAATGCACGAAACGAATTCAATATCGCGCGGAGCAACGGTCGTCGGGCATACCGGTCAATTAACGTCTACGTTAAATAACGCTTTCCAAAAAAGAGGAGAAAGTTGAAAATGGACGACGGCACCGGGTCGATCGTTGCATCGATTCGAGCTAAAGTAGCTAAATACATAAAAATACCGGCGTTGATTGACTCGATGCATTATTTATATATACGGTGGCCAAATTAAGGCCAATTTATAATGGGGTCGGTCGAAGAAAATTACGCGTAAATTGTTGCTAGCATTGTGGTTCGAAGTAATCTTGAATACAATTGGTCGAGTTCGAAGAACATTTTGATTTTTAATAAATTTGGTTGCCGCTGTACGGGAATGTTGTTTAATAGTTTTCTGTAGGTATCCATGAGCTCTACTTTCCTACTAAATTTCAATGAGATACGTTTACTATTGTAGGAGTTATGGCCGTTTGAATATTGGACCACTTTTATGGGGTTTTTCTCTCTTTACGGGGTCAAGGCATTACTTTTCCAAGATTGTCAGAATGTTTACATATTCTTTACTAAAATACGCGTTGTTTGCATTTTGAAACATTAAAATCCTCCAATCCGTTCCGGAGTTATGATACTTTAAACATACGCATGAAATTTCAGGGGAATCGGAATGTCAGGGTCAGACATTGTATTTTCGGTAATGAATTTTTTTCTCGAAAATGCGTAGGATTTCAGGGGTATGTCTATTGACCAAAAGTGATTGTAAGTGACCCCTGCAATCGAATATAATTTTTTCAGAATGATTTGACATTTTTTAAAAATATTCGAAGACTCTAGTGAAACGTAAGGAGCGTAGATTCCAAGTATTGATTATCCTGAATATTATTTCTACCCTCGAAATTGTAGTGTTCGAATTACGCGTACTCCGTTTGCTTCAAGATGGCGACCGTACGACGGTACTTTGTACGCGTAGTGATTTTAATCCGAGAGTGCCAACCTGTTACGATTTTCTGACGTCACGTAAACGAGCGACAACGCACGACGGAGCACGGTAAAAAGGGGTTGGTCGGTCCTGCGAAGGGTGGAGAACCCTGAAAGGGTGTAATATTGACGGTCGATGACGTCAGACGGCGCCTCGTTGTCGGATTATACGCGGAGCAGCATCCCTTCTATCGTCGGGTCCGTGCAGACGCCCACGCTCATTTTAATGCCGCCTCTGTCATGCTAAATATTGCACTTACCTTCCGATCGGATGATTAAAGTTTATTTTCGAACGGGAATCGTAATCGAATCGCAACGCGGTCGAAATAATTTTGTAAAACGCGTGAGCGGCGTCCTTGCGCGTCCTTTAGTCTCTTTTTCATCGTTTCGAAACTATCTTTCGTAATTTCTCGCGAGATTTCGAATTTTCAAAAACCGAATAGCATTGGGAACACCGAACAGCGGTCGAAAGATTGATCGTTCTCCCGAACCGTGGAATTTTTATTTTATTTTTAAACGCGCGCAAAAAAGTATATTTATTGCCTTTCAACGCGAAATCTAATCTCGAGAACATAGATTGTACGGAGTTTCTAACATGGGATTAGCCCTGTGTTGCACGTATTGTAATTTATACGATAAAATTTCGAAAGATTTCGAACGTTTATCGTTCGCGGTTGCGGAACGTATTAAACTCGATTCAACCTGTGCCACCATTCAGGGTTACGCGAACCTGATACTTTTATTAATAGAACGGCTTTAAAATGCAAAGCAGTGGTCTTCGAAGACATTCACGGGCGCTTTTTATCGTCTATTGGAGGCATTCCACTCGGGACGAAGATAAAGCGTTTCTGTTTATCAGCCTGGCGCGATTAAACGCCTGTCGAGATAAAGAGCAAAAAGAGGAAGAGAAAAACAATACAGAAAGAAAGAGCCTGTTGCTGTGTAAACAATAATCTGGAAAATCGCGTGACAGCGTGCAAAGTACACGTTTCTGTTTATCGGAAGTTCTCCTCGCCGCGACGTTGTCGTCCGTCGATAATGCAGGCCAGCTATCGCTTTTAATGGGCCTAAAAATCTTCTATGGAACTTAATATGCGCACCTTATCAATACTTATCACGTTGTTCGTTATCATCGACGCAACCTATCATTAAATTGCAATGAGTCAGTAATCCTTGGCTGGATAAATAAAGTTCACAACGGGATTTATGAACTTTACTCGAAGTCGCTCGTAGATGGAAGCCATTGTTCCAGTTCGCCTCCTATTAAACAGTCGAGGCCTTCGGAAATTATGTCACGCTGTTAGATAAAAGGGTCAAGGAAATACAGGGTGTTCGGCCACCTCTGGGAAAAATTTTAATGGGGGATTCTAGAGGCCAAAATAAGACGAAAATCAAGAATATCAATTTGTTGATGAAGGCTTTGTTAAAAAGTTATTAACAATTAAATTCAAAAATTTCAAATCGTTCTAGAAAAATTATTCTCGGTTACGAGACTCGATTATAATCATTTTTGGTCAATAGACATACCTTTGAATTTCTACGCACTTTCGAGAAAAAAATTCGAGAAGATGTGAAAATTTTGGGTGAAAAAAAAACTTCCAAATCGTCTTGGAAAAATTATTTTTAGTTGCAGGGGTCAATTGTAAACATTTTTGATCAACAGACATACCCCCGAAATCCTACTCAGTTTCGAGAAAAAAATTCGAGTAGGTACTGAAAGTTTTAGACGAAATTAAAAAATTTCAAATCATACTAAAAAAATTATATTTAGTTACAGGGGACAATTACAATCGTTTTTGGTCAATAGACACACCCTCGAATTCCTACCCACTTTCTAGAAAAAAATTCGAGAAGGTGTGAAATTTTTCGACGGGAAAAAAAAATATCAAATCGTTCTGGAAAAATTATTTTCGGTTGCGGGAGTCAATTACAAACATTTTTGGTCAGTAGACATACCCCCGAAATCCTGCGCATTTTCGAGAAAAAAATTCAGAATGGGTGGAATTTTCTTTGTCAGTTGCTTTATTCGCATTCGTATTTTATTTCAAAGGGTAGGGGGTGTTTGCAACGTAATTTTTTCAGAAAGGATATTTTTGAACGTAACAATAAGCATCAGGCGGCGTGAAGTAATTTGTGAACAGCAAATATTGATTGCTCTCGCTCGCAAAGTGTGCAAATATTTTTCACCGAGTTACTCTATTTGCTCGAGAAAGTGCAATTGTTTAAGTTAACGATTTTTCGAGTTAACAAACCGAAAAGTGTCTCGAAAGAACTGTGTACAAGGAAAGAGGAGGTTGCAACGCGTAACATATGGCGCAAGCTGTTTTGTCGTTCCTAGCCTCACTTGGTGATCCGAAGCCTCGATAGTATCGATGCGGCATGAATTCTCGTTCTTCGATAAGAAAGAAAAAATATGGCGCTCTTAGAATATCCGGTTTCCCCTTTATTGTAATCTGATGGGAATATGGGCAAGAACATGCTTGCATTTGCAATATTATTATTCGAGAAATAAAATATTCATATATTTGTACTATTTAAATATTAGATTATATCGCCATCCGATTTGCATCACGCATACGAATGAATTCATCGTTCTTGAAGGATTATCGATAATCTCTGCGTGGATAAACCAGTGTTGAACAACATATAATCTATTCAACGATTAATAATTACAATTACAAATGCGATTTCTAATCACAGATACAGATTAGTTGTTGTTAATGCACGAAATGTAATTGTTCGTCATGTACAATTATGTAAAAAAAAATAGTCTTCTTTGGTTCTCGAAAAAGAAATATTTTTAATGTAACGTTATCAAAGATGAACGGCTATAGCTTTAATTATTACTAAACAATTAGAATCACTGTTTTACGCGATACAGGATCGAATAGGAAAGCAACTGTCCTGCACACGTACTTACATATGTAAACAGAACGCGTTGCATAATCATCGTAAACGTACCTGTGTGTATAGCATCGAGTCGCGTTGACGCATTACAATTTTTGTTCCGCTTTCGAACGCGTGCACCATCTAATCACAGGATTCGATTTGCAGAGCGTTTGCATCGAGGATTCCTGCAGCTGACGTCACGTTATTGTTTGCGCGAAAATTTATTCGCTTCGAAATTGTTTCAGCTGTTCCTCGTTATCGCCATATTTCAAAGTGTCTGTCGATATCGTTGCCGTTGGTTTTTGTGTTTAAACAATTTACCGGGGAAAATATGGCGCAACGAAAAAATAGAAATAACCGCGCGGATACGCGATCCGCGACAGAACTTATCTGTCGACGATTCATAAACGTGAACATTTACACAGCTGAGGCGAAAAATGACATATTGGCAATCACTTCAAACGTTAATTTCTTTGTTCGTTGAATAATGCGTTGCGCTGCAATTTGTTGTAACTGGTACTTCTGATACTGATGGCTGATGTTAAATTTGTAAACTGTATAATGCGAACAAAAGTATTGTTCCTTGCAAGTTTCTACAGAGTGTTCGGCCACCACTGGGAAAAATTTTAATGGGAGATTCTAGAGGCCAAAATAAGGCGAAAATCAAGAATATCAATTTCGTGACTGACGCTTCGTTAAAAAGTTATTAACAAATTAAATTAAAAAATTTCAAACAGTTCTGGAAAAATTATTTTTGGTTGCAGGGGTCAATTATAAGCATTTTTGGTGAATAGACATATCCCTGAAATCCTACCCACTTTCGAGAAAAAAATTCGGATAGGTGCCTAAATTTTTCGGTAAAAGAAAAATTCCAAATCGTTCTAAAAAAAATATTCTTAGCTAGAGAGGGCAATTACGATCATTTTTGGTCATTACACATATCCTCGAAATCCCACCCACTTTCGAGAAAAAAATTCGAATAGTTGCCTAAATTTTTCGGTAAAAAAAAAATTCCAAATCGTTCTAAAAAAATTATTTTTAGCTAGAGGGGGCAATTACGATCATTTTTGGTCATTACACATATCCTCGAAATCCCACCCACTTTCGAGAAAAAAATTCGAATAGTTGCCTAAATTTTTCGGTAAAAAAAAAATTCCAAATCGTTCTAAAAAAATTATTCTTAGCTAGAGGGGTCAATTACGATCATTTTTGGTCATTACACATACCCCCAAAATCGTACGCATTTTCGAGAAAAAAATTCCTTACGGGCGGAAGTTTAAACGTTAATAACTATTTAACGAAATCTCCATCAACAAATTAGTATTCTTGATTTTCGTCTTATTTTGACCGCTAGAATCTGCCATTAAAATTTCCCCCAGGGGTGGCCAAACACCCTGTATATTATTTTTATTCCATGGCATCTATGATAAAGTAACTGGGTTAAATCATACTCAGACATTTTAAGAACATCAATCTATTTAAGTTTATTTCATAAACTGTCAGAATACAGAGAATTCCATTTAATAGTAGATCGTTTTTCCGGGTAACGTGTCAGGAGCATCAATGACAGTCGTGTCAACCATAAATGGACGGTGCATCGGTCACGCGTGGATGTGAGAATCAGAGCTCGGTGGATTCATAACCGTAACTCGACTCGTCGTCTTCAGTGGTATCGTCTCGTTGTAAACAAGCCTAAGCAGTCCAGTGTGCCTGCCGGCGCTATGTAGGTTACTATCGCAACGGTCTGCGCCTTCCTCGACCCGCCTTTAAGGTCGTTTACAGCGTAACCCGAACCCACTTCTTCTCATCATCTTCCTTCTTTGCCTCTTTTTTTTTCACTGTTTTACCGTTTCTCGTAATCCTTTCGAAATTACTATTTTACACAGAGGATAGTCTGCCGGTTCTACTCGAATTCGTATTAAAGAAGGATTGCGCTTCGTTTCCCCGATTATTCGAGCCGAAGAGAAAGTTTAAATTGCCTCGTGAAATTTCCTGGCTAAAAATCAACCAATCGGATTTCATAATTAAGATTGAAACTTCTTTGTAATCAGAGTGTCGTAACGGAGCATCTACGACCGTGCCTTAATTTCGTTTACCGTTATTAGAAACAGCCATAGACGTAAGAGCTTCAACGTCGTTACGATCGAGTCACCGTTTCTCGCGACAAAGGTACACGGGGGATTATTTGTTTAAGATACGAAAATTGTGCAAAAAATAATTAAGTATAAAACGCTCCTTGAAACGATACGTAAGGCTCTTCTAGGTAAATTTATAATTTCTACCAGCATTTCGACGTTTTAAAACGTTGTGCATCGTTGTTGCATCGTGTGCGCATAACGCACGGCCCCCCCCCCCTGCGCAGTTTCTTTCTGTTGCTAGCGCACGCGCTCGCGAAACCTCGTGGCTGCACTCGATGCGCACAGTCTGCGTTGTTAGCTGCGCCGTTAGTCGAGTCGAAGCCTCGCGTATCTGGGTAGTGGTGTGTACGTGCGCACACCGTTGCACTCGGTTCTGCGCGTATCGAGTACCACTGGGTGGTGGAGTGTCACGTGACACGGTTGGCGGGTATATAAAGGCAACCGACAGCTGGTGAAATCAGCCACTCGCGGACTGGCTCCGAGGTAGACGCTAAGGCGTATCTTCGACTCCGAGGGCAACGATACTGCTCGGTAAATTGGCTCGAGGCAACGGCAGGAAATGGTTCGAAAAAGGGGGAAAGCCCCCTGCAGTGGAGTTGCCGCTCGCCTGGCGTCCAGGTGCCGCGAAGGAAAAGTGAAAAAGAAGGCTCTCGAGCACGTGAACGGATAGCGAACTCGACTCGAGAAAAGAGGCTCGCGTGCGAATTGTTTACGGTAGGTCATCGATTTCGATGACTGGTAAAGAAATGACGTAGTTGGATCACCGACTGCTCGTATCGTCATAGAGAAATGGGTGGCACGCACGCGTAGAACGTTGCCCTCGTCACAGGAATGGTGACGTCATTGAGGGGGAGGGGGGGACACGTGCACTGCAGATGCGCATGCCTACGACGGCTTCGCGTATAGATCATTCGAGACAAACAATCGAGAGGATAACCGACTCGAACGTAATAACCTGGCACCCGACGAAGCCTGATTGTGGCGTTTAACGGTTTCGGGGGTTTTCGTAATTAGATCGAGACCCCGGCAGACTGTTGACGATTATATAGAACGGCCACCATGCGGCGTGGACGCATACTTTCCGAGGCGGAAAGATCATCTACCACGATCCGAGATCTCGTTTTATGCGCATATGTTTGTCGCGCGTCTCGTTCGCACACAGGCACGTGCGCTTCTCGTTCGCGCACGAACACGACGCGTGTGGTAGCGACAGACCGTGCATCGGTTCCAAGGTCCTCCGGAGCACTGCCTCTCGAGGATTTCAACTTCTTTTTGCCGTCGTTCAAGGTGAACTGTCGCGGAAAAAAACTCACGGCGTCCTCCGACAGAGACACCGAACACCGGACGGAAAATATACTGACCCACTGACTCATAGGGGATTTCCGGCATTAGCGTGCAATTGCTACGTGCTAGTAGCCGACGCTCGGTACGTCATTGATCCGCAACGTCCTTAGAAGTCGCATACCATATGGCGAATCGTTCACCGTGAAAAGAACTTTAAACGGTTCGCTATCGGTCGTACGTGTTTAGTCATCGTTGTAATCGCTCGAGACTGGTGGAATCTCGACCGGGGATGTACTCGGAAGATTTTATATCGGATTTATTATACCGTTCGACGGAAAGTACATATATGGAGTGGCGGTAAAGGCGAGGCTCAGCTGCGCTCCTGTTACGCCTAACCTGAAATGATACGGAGAGATAAGTTAGATATTCGAGAACAGATGTGTGTATAGATTGATATAAGTGGTTCGGGATAAAGGGTTTAGCCACTTGTTCGAAAGATTGTGAAAATCGAAGGAACGGGAGCAGATAAGAAATTGAGAAATTTTATTACGCGCACAGGTGTAGTGTACAGGTATTGACAAATGTTAATATTTCTATTTACGTCTAGGGTTGGAATTCTCAATTTTCTTATAGCCTGCCCCTCCCCTTTGGCCTCTTCTAAATTCGCCACTGACTGTGAGCTAGCGAGACGAGCGTTGTCGCCCAGGGCAACGATGGGAACAGAACTCGTCGTATATTCCTTACGCATTACCGCGATACAAATATTTTGATTTTATATTTTACGTTAATAATTGCAAAGCCATTTAGATCGATTCATTCGACTCTGTTAATTTTACTTTGGGAGCGTCTACGGCCAAGGGCGCGCGTGCCCATTTTGCCCTTGCCTTCGTGACGGCCCTGGTGTGTACCATATAAGAGTAACACCGTCGGAGTGGCGAGTTGCCCTCGAAGAGATTTCCCGAAGGCGAACGGTGCGAAAGTTAATCGCGACCTAGACATCACCGGCCACTCGAGACGTCTAAATTTGTAACGGTCGCATTGTATCCGCGTTTCTGCGGAGCCCGAATAGCTCGGGCAAACGGGTGGAACTCGCAAACGAAGGAACGATCGGGACGATTTCGCGACCGCCCCGGCGCGAGTCTGCTAATAAAAGACGTTGCGCAATCGTGGACGTTGGTGTTGCGCCGCGGATAATAATAAGAACGTTACAGCCAGCGGACACGGGCAAACAGTCAACGTGGAGGGGACACAGGGAGGAGGGAGGGAGGGAGGGAGGGAGGGGGGACTTGATATCGTCGAAGAATCGCTGTGTGCACACGCGAATGCACAAACGTAATAATTTGTCGCGCATGAGTCGTCGCGAGTCGCATTGGCCGCGCACCGATGCATCGGTACAACGAAATCGAGGAGAAACTCTCTCGACTAAACCGCGCGCTATTTACGGGGATTCTATACGGAACGAGTTAGTGGGTCGCCCCAGAGGGCTCTGGAAAACGAGCATTCTGCTTTTATCCTCCATCTCCTTCGTCTTTTTGTTCCCTCTAATAAGAAACTTGCGAGGAACGTCCACCGAAGCGTAACGACTTTTATGGAATCTACGTATGAAATTGTTCTTACACGAACACGCTTACTTTTGTTTCGCTGTAAATGTTCAACGTTTTCTTATCGTGTCTTTATCTCGCCTTAGCTTTCGCTTTATCATCGGTTTCGCGAGTTTCGTCACTCGCGCGTTCGCTTTCAACCCAGAAACGCGATCACGGCGATTAATACTACGAAACCTCTGATCGTATCGTCCAAAGTATATCCGTGGCGATTTTTTCGGTTTATAGAATCGATAATCGCCGAAGGAAGAGATCGATTTTCCAGGGAATCGATTCGTTATCGAACATCCCCGGCCTCCGGTGGATTTGCCTTTCTCGCGGTTCGATTTTACTGGTAGAAAGGAAAGGTCGCTCGCGGAGAGACAGATGAGACGTAGATACCGAGCGAGAAGGCATATCGAAGACCGATTTCCCGGCAGTCGTTAGCCGTGATGGATCGTAACCTGTATATACGCTTCTCTGGCCACGATACGACGGAGTTCTCGTTCGTGTGGCAAAAGCGGAGTCTTCGCCGCGAGAAATCCGATCGTAATTACTTCCGGCTCGCCGAGGCCTTCTACGGAACGCCGAGAAAACGGAAATTCACTTTCTTTACCTTGGCACCGTACCTCCGTCCGCGCGTTTCTACCTCACGTTTTCTCTCTTCTTCTTCTCCGTGAATCCCCCACCCTTTCGCGCGACCTATGCGCGCTCGAACGCTCGCACACGATTCGCGGCACCCAGCGATTCATCGACGACTCTGTTTCACGAACTGTTCAGGGTCGACGTGTAACAGAAGCATTGGCACGGCCTGCAGTTTGTCGCCAAATTACACGCAGATCGGGGAAGATCTAACATAATATTAACCCTGCAATATTACATGCAATGTTAAAAAAAAACTGTATTCTTTCGATCCGTTTACGCGTGCAGAGTGACCATATTGTCATGTAGTTACTGGAGGGCGCTGAATCTGTCGCGAGGTCACGGCGCATATAGTATATCGCTGGGCTTACTAACCCATTTTATTATACAGTCGCTTAACATTCACTGCTCATGGTGTATTTATATTGCAGCTGAATTATATTCTCGAAAAAAAAATGTACATTTTTCCAACCTACGCATAACTCGATGAC
Source organism: Colletes latitarsis (assembly GCF_051014445.1). Lineage (NCBI taxonomy): Eukaryota > Metazoa > Arthropoda > Insecta > Hymenoptera > Colletidae > Colletes > Colletes latitarsis. The sequence goes on from NC_135134.1 coordinate 50,199,812, forward strand.
TCGACCGTGTTAATTACTTTTGTTGGTCACTGTACTTATCCGAACCGACACCTGCAACGAGCATTGTCTTTTGTTGGCTTTCTTAACCGCAGCCGCGTATCTGCGTGCAATCGTGCAAATAACCGTTATCATCCATCGGTGATTAATTACTTTATCGCCTCTGGACACTCTCGGCGAAGAGATTGATATACGTTGTTGGGGCAGAGTGTATCTAGAACAGCGTATTCCAAACTGCCTCCTTGTGTAACGTAAACCAATGTTCCATGAAAAAGAATAAAATAAATTTTACATATTTGTATCGTTACAAGTTCCTACATTATTTCTTGTTGATTATTAATGTGCTGGCATAGTCCAGTAATCGATCAGACCACGGTGTACTGTATTATGGCCGTATTTTACACGTTGTAACAGCACTTACAAAAAAAAGCGTACCATGATTAACAGAGTTTGAGAAACACTGATGTAGTTTTTATTTATTTCTCTCTCGATTCAGATATCGGCAAACAGATTGCACGTAATATTTTTAGCCTTAACGTACAATTCTGTAAGATACCTCTATTCAATTTTTACATATATTTATAAATTAAAAACAATACAGGGGTATTTTCCTACCGTTGATTAATTCGTTAGCGAAGGGGTTAATCGACGAGATATTTTTAGCCCCGTAATCCTTTGTATGAAACTTGAAATAGAATTTAAAGAGAACAATGTGACCGAACGGTTAACCGTTTAACAGCGCCATCTGCTCGCTATCCGGCAACATGCAAGTTAGACCCCACGTTTTAAACATATTTCTACGTTTAATTTAATGGGAATAATAATATCGGAGTTGTTTTACAGTTTAGTCACGCCTCGCCGACATGTTAAACACGAAACGTTATAGCCGTGCAATCAATTATATAGTTCGTGACGTAAAAATTCGCGGTAAAAGCGACAAGATAAACGCGAACGTCGTAACGAGATACGTATTTAAAGCATCGGTCTGTTCGCGTGGATTTGCACAAAGCCGTTTCGAATATAATTTTATAACGTTCCTTTGGTTGGCAGAACTTTCGACTTGCATGCTTCGGGAACGAAGTTAATATCGTTCATTCCAGACGGCGCAGCACGTGAAAGTGTACAGTCTGTCTCCTGTTGCGTACCGAGCTGTGTTTCGAGAGGGGGGAAAAAAACGCGTGGCTCTTATTAAATAACTTTAATACCGTTTCACGTTAAGCGACAGAAAATGGTCTTTTGTAACCAAGTGGAACACGGGTACGTAAAACTTGCGCCCTGTCCTTTTCCCTCCTGGGCTCTCTGTCTCCTTCTTCCCCCGCTCCTTTTCCCTCTGCCCCCTTCTTCCTCGTCAACATTACGCTCGGCTTGGCAAACAACGACAGGCACGGGCATACGAAGGACGTACCTACATAGATTCAACTCACATTTACGGACTGGCACCAACACGATCGCGTCAGCTTCAAAAGCCGTTGAACGTACGTTAACTCTCTCTTTCTGTCTCTTGCTCTCTCGTAGAGCCCGTTGATTGGATGGACGGAGACAACGATAACGATCGCTCGACGACTCAAGACGATCGTTTTCATCGAATGCTTTGGATCGGATGTATCATTTGGCTGTTAGAGGTTGTTCTCTCCTATTTTTACCTATGCTCGACTCGAACGATGCGAGAGAAATTCAATCGAACCTTAATTCGATGGTTGTTCCGCGAACAATATGGTAGCAATTGTTAAAAGCAGCGTAGAAAGAGGTTAGGATCGTTCTAAGCGTACTTATTTCGGGGACGCATACGCGAATTTTATACGCATATAATCCCTGACTACAATACGGGTAACTTTCTTTTAATTATCATTAATTCTACGAGCGAGATTACAGCCTTGAGTTCTAAATTCGGCCGTGTTCTCAAGTTTTCGTCGTAGCTGGATTGTTCATGCTTGTCTTCCAGTCGTGGCGAATAAGTCGGTTACGTTCCCGAGGTTTTTCGCGATACTAAGAATTTCTCGAACGTCAAATCATGCTCACACGATGACGAGCTGCATCGCTATTCAACCTAACCTCAAAGTTATTCCAGATCAGCACGTTGGCTGCCGCGTCAGGTTTCGATGCCTAGGGATATTTCGTTAACGTGTTTTAAGTTTGTAACGTCGGCCATCAGTGACCATCGTGGTAGGTCACGCGTCGAAAGGCAGTGGTACGTAAAATCTGGTGGCACGTTTGAAACGATATAGAATAAAAAGGCATTTGCGTTGTATCCGAGTCCCGAGTCTCGGTCATTATCGGAGACGAAGACGGAAAGCCAGTCGAAAGACAAAGAAGAAAAAAGCAAACTTCGATATTTCTTTTCACGAAAATAAGTATATTTGGCTAAGCCGCGATAACTTGGTTTCTTGGTATGGTTTCGCGTATCGGTCGCGCGACATGTCGTTATCTGTGCACGTACACTCGCGAACAGAAGCGCAGCTTGCAATTCGGCACGAGCTCCTGCGCACGAATCACGAGCACGAGAACGATGGTACGTTACCAAACAGATCGATAACTCCGCGAGATAGGAATACTTGGATGTCACGAAACGGGGAATAACCTGCCCTACGCGTCCGAAGACGTAATTTAACGCGACATCTGTGCGTTTGGATAAAGCGTGTTTCCTGCATTGTTCTCCCGATCCTTGGAAACGATTGCAGCAGGTGCACACGAGAGAATTTCTTTGTTTCTTTTATATATATATATATATATATGTATATTTGTATCGTGTATGCGTTTCGCTACTGTCTCACGGTGACGTCAAAGCGATTGCTAGCAGTACGTTGTAAAACATGACTGACTCTTCGTGTTTGCAAGTTTCGCTTCGGCGAACGGAAAATTTCGTGGAGCATTGACCCGGTCGGTGTTACCGTATGTTGGTAAATGAAATCGTTTTCTGCCGCTCGGAACAGAGGGCGACGGAATTTATTCCCGAAAATGATTCGCAGCGATCTAGACTTATCGAAACTCGAAATTAGGTTGGCGACTAAACTCTTAAAAGCTTCGACAATATCAAATTCGATCGTTTCTAAGCCGCGGCAACGACTAATTCATCCATTACATAACCTAGACGTTGCTGCGAGCGATTACCGCTTGTTCAGGTCGCTACAACATTCCTTAGTTGGGTAACGTTTTTGCAAAGTTGAGGACGTCAGAACGCACCTGTCCACATATTTTGTATAAACATTGACCAACTCCTACCGTCGGGGAATTGAAAAATTGTCAAACATATCTTGAAAGATTATTGATTCAAGTGGGACCCGTTTCGATAAAAATTGCTAATTGCATAATTTTAGTAAACAAGTTTCTTTAAGAAAGTACGCGGGTTCGATGTTTTTGTGACTAGCAGTACGTTACAAGTGAAGATACACAGTATTAAAATTACAATATCTTTCAAAGCAATGAACTATATAATTCCTCTTTAAAAAAAAAGTTGATCTTTGTGTCCAGAAGCTGGACGTTTTTTCTTTCGACGGAACAAATGTTTGTAACGTTTCTATCGGAAACGTTGGCGAGTGACGGGGTGAAAGGTCACGTTTTCGTTGGGATTTTCGCGCGGAGTTCGTAGAGATTTAGCGTTCCAAGAGTCGTGGGGTTCCCCTTTCTCGATTTCCATGGGAAGGAGTCCTCCATTGGCTTACGTCACAGTCATGTGGTCGACGACGGAACACAAAAGGCGCGCACCGCGGCCAGCCAACACGAATTGAATTGCAAAGAACTCTCCGGCAGACTGACGCGTTGAATCCTTTTAACCCCTAGCGCGGGTCATCGATAATCGTTTTTCTTATTATTTCCCACGCCGTTGCGCCCTCAGCCTCTTCTTCCTCGTTGCCGCTGGAACTCGTTCGTTAATTCGCTCAATTTAAACCACAAACGCCTTCAGGAAGACGTTCCTTCTTAATATAATTGCTCTGGACGAAGTACACAATTACACACAGTAGTTCCTCGATCAAGTAGTGACAAGAAAAATTTTTCTTTTCTCCTAGGGGCAAATCTAAATACATTATTATAAATATACAGGGTGTACGAACACCCATGGGAAAAATTATAATGGGAGATTCTAGAGGCCAAAATAGGACGAAAATCAAGAATACCAATTTGTTAATCGAGGCTTTGTTAAAAAGTTATTAACGTTTAAAGTTTCGCCCATACTAAATTTTTTTCTCGAATGTGGGTAGGATTTCGAGGGTATGTCTATTCACCAAAAATGATTGTAATTGACCTCTGCAACCGAAAATAATTTTTCCAAAACGATTTGGAATTTTTTAATTTTGTCGAAAAATTTCACACCTTCTCGAATTTTTTTCTCGAAACTGGGTAGGATTTCGATGGTATGACTCATGACCAAAAATGATTGTAATTGACCCCTGCAACAAAAATAATTTTTTTAGATTGATTTGGAATTTTTTAATTTCCCGAAATATTCAGCACCTATTCGAGTTTTTTTCTCGAAACTGAGTAGGATTTCGGGGGTATGTCTATTGACCAAAAATGATTGTAATTGACCTCTGCAACCGAAAATAATTTTTTCAAAACGATTTGGAATTTTTTAATTTTGTCGAAAAATTTCACACCTTCTCGAATTTTTTTCTCGAAACTGGGTAGGATTTCGATGGTATGACTCATGACCAAAAATGATTGTAATTGACCCCTGCAACAAAAATAATTTTTTTAGATTGATTTGGAATTTTTTAATTTCCCGAAATATTCAGCACCTATTCGAATTTTTTTCTCGAAACTGAGTAGGATTTCGAGGGTATGTCTATTCACCAAAAATGATTGTAATTGACCCCTGCAACCGAAAATAATTTTTCCAAAACGATTTGGAATTCTTTAATTTTGTCGAAAAATTTCACACCTTCTCGAATTTTTTTCTCGAAGCTGGGTAGGATTTCGATGGTATGACTCATGACCAAAAATGATTGTAATTGACCCCTGCAACAAAAATAATTTTTTTAAATTGATTTGGAATTTTTTAATTTCCCGAAATATTCAGCACCTATTCGAATTTTTTTCTCGAAACTGAGTAGGATTTCGGGGGTATGTCTATTGACCAAAAATGATTGCAATTGACCCCTGCAACCGAAAATAATTTTTCCAAAACGATTTGGAATTCTTTAATTTTGTCGAAAAATTTCACACGTTCTCGAATTTTTTTCTCGAAACTGGGTAGGATTTCGAGTGTATGTCTACCCACCAAAAATGATTGTAATTGACCCCTGCAACAAAAATAATTTTTTTAAATTGATTTGGAATTTTTTAATTTCCCGAAATATTCAGCACCTATTCGAATTTTTTTCTCGAAACTGAGTAGGATTTCGGGGGTATGTCTATTGACCAAAAATGATTGTAATTGACCTCTGCAACCGAAAATAATTTTTTCAAAACGATTTGGAATTTTTTAATTTTGTCGAAAAATTTCACACCTTCTCGAATTTTTTTCTCGAAACTGGGTAGGATTTCGATGGTATGACTCATGACCAAAAATGATTGTAATTGACCCCTGCAACAAAAATAATTTTTTTAGATTGATTTGGAATTTTTTAATTTCCCGAAATATTCAGCACCTATTCGAATTTTTTTCTCGAAACTGAGTAGGATTTCGAGGGTATGTCTATTCACCAAAAATGATTGTAATTGACCCCTGCAACCGAAAATAATTTTTCCAAAACGATTTGGAATTCTTTAATTTTGTCGAAAAATTTCACACCTTCTCGAATTTTTTTCTCGAAGCTGGGTAGGATTTCGATGGTATGACTCATGACCAAAAATGATTGTAATTGACCCCTGCAACAAAAATAATTTTTTTAAATTGATTTGGAATTTTTTAATTTCCCGAAATATTCAGCACCTATTCGAATTTTTTTCTCGAAACTGAGTAGGATTTCGGGGGTATGTCTATTGACCAAAAATGATTGCAATTGACCCCTGCAACCGAAAATAATTTTTCCAAAACGATTTGGAATTCTTTAATTTTGTCGAAAAATTTCACACGTTCTCGAATTTTTTTCTCGAAACTGGGTAGGATTTCGAGTGTATGTCTACCCACCAAAAATGATTGTAATTGACCCCTGCAACCGAAAATAATTTTTTCAAAACGATTTGGAATTTTTTAATTTTGTCGAAAAATTTCACGCCTTCTCGAATTTTTTTCTCGAAACTGGGTAGGATTTCGATGGTATGACTCATGACCAAAAATGATTGTAATTGACCCCTGCAACAAAAATAATTTTTTTAGATTGATTTGGAATTTTTTAATTTCCCGAAATATTCAGCACCTATTCGAATTTTTTTCTCGAAACTGAGTAGGATTTCGGGGGTATGTCTATTGACCAAAAATGATTGCAATTGACCCCTGCAACTGAAAATAATTTTTTCAGAATGATTTGGAATTTTTTAATTTAACTTTGTTAATTAACTTTTTAACGAAGCCTCAGTCAAGAAATCGATGAACTCTCGTTAAAATTTTTCCCAAGGGTGGCCGAACACCGTGTATATAATAAATCGTAGTAACGTTTCTAGAATATAATACATAGATTATGTAACGCGCATTTAAATAATAAATCTCGTGTACACTTGTTGAATGTTTAGGAGAAACGTGAATAGGAGCAAGACAATGATGCATCTCATTAATATTTTAGAAACTTGAGGAGGTCGTAGAATCAAGGGTTCACTGTACATACAATAGGAACTTCCTTATACGAACCTTCGTTGCTCGAATACCCACCGTCGGAACTATTTAAATATTCTGACCGTGTCCTTGTGGAACGGTGATTTGCAAATTTTTTTCGAAAGATGATTTAAGAACAACAGGGACTCGATTAAACGCGAGCCGTACAAGTCCAAGTACGGGAACGGGACGCAAATTAATCTACTCATTGGGAAAGTACCATAACGTTAGCGAGAATGGGAAAGCTACGTCTACCGGGGATTAAATACGTCTTCGTCAAGAATCTTTGAAGCGTTCGTGCCATTAGAAAAGAGTATTATGCAGGTAGTTCGAGGAAGGAATAAAGTTCAATTACAGGTAGTGAAACATGTAAAAATACTTACGTGATTTAAGAGAGCTAAGAAAATCGTTTCCTTGTATAAATTTTGTATTATTATACGCGATTGTTATACGGAAACAGCGAGAAATGAGTTTTACAGTATGGAAAAATTATACGAAGTGGCACAAGGGCGGGGACGATAATGGATTACCGACTGAAAGTTATTATTTATGGTTGTTTCGCTATACTTGGTTATTTATTGAACGACCGATGCATACTACCAATTACTCGTTCGACCATTACTGAATAAGCGGTACTATTAATTATTCGTTGGCTACCTATTGTTAGTCGTTACAATTGCATCATTATTGCTGCACGCGCGTTACGAATGACACTATTAATTCCTGGGTACCGAAACGGTATAAGGGTACGCGATGAACGTGCGTTTTCAGCTTACGCGTTATCTTTGCCTATCGATAAATCAATTACGGAGAATAGAAAATCTAACATTAATCTCTCCTACGGAATAATAATAAAAAGTGTTCTGCCCTTTGTCCAGTTATCGCTCGCGTCACATTTTTCTCTTCCAGTTTCGCTCAAAGCCGGATGACGTAGGATTCCTCGAATAATCTTTTATCGTTATCGGTTTGGGTAGAAATGCTGCGTGGATACTTGACGACTATGTGTTACAACGTCTACCTTGTGCAACATTGTGAAATTGGCGTTCGTTTAGCACCAAGTGGTTTTCCTCGAGTCAGTACAGATTACGCGACTAGAAGTTGAACAAACAGATCGTAGACAATGGTTCTCGACTAACAATAAGCTGATAGTTTAACAAAGTTGCAGAGCATTCGATATAATATAATTGTTGGATGATTATCTTTAAAAATTTCGAATCACAAATAAGAGGAAACACATCATCGATGATAAGTTATTTTGGTCACGGCGATACCGGTACCGGTAATCTTATCTGATTTTTGAATCGTCTATCGTACGTCGATAGTATTTAACGCAAATATAATATTTCAGCTGTTTAACTTTTAAATCTGTTTCATTTTAAGTTTACGTCTTGTTTACTTGCACGGCTCGCGTTCGCGTTATATCATTTTTATTTTCACTTTACGGACTCATGTCGAAACCGTCAGCGAACGAAACGTACTATTTATTTAATTAGCTTCTGCTTACGAACGTGAAATGCACTTGGAGGCGAAAGTAAAACCGATTCATTTTCCACGGGCTCGTAATCACGTCGCCCCGTCGTCGTCGAGATTTTCGTGTGCAAATTATTGGCAGCTGACGGAGGCGGCTTTTACTCGCGGCGCGACAGCCAGTTACACATTTCCCTCTCGAGAGCAACTCGAAACGTGTTTTCTTGGCGGACTGTTTATCGGGCCCTCTGGCACGGGGAACGCTCAAGCGACGATGGCGCTAAATTTATAAACGCGGGAATGTAATAACTCTAGTTGCTTGATACAGCCGTGGTCGGCCGCGTGTGTGGGACGAATCGTGGAAATCTACCGCCCGAGGAAATTGAACGATCGCGTGCTAATGGAAGATTACGCGCACCTTCGCGTTCAATAAACAACCGAGTCCTTTGAGCGTCGACGGTATGCTAATTAAAAATTTAAAAAAGAAAAGAAACGGTACGCGATATAAATAAAGAGTTTCCAAAGCGCAGCGGTGGCATTTCCTTTTCAACCGATTATCGTTTACCATCAATAGTCATCGTTCGAAAACGAACGCGTGGTCGCGTTTCGCCAAACGCAGTGCCGTGACGCGGGCACGCGTCGCCCCGACCTCGAACCAGCGCCAAATTTGGCCGACTCGCAATTGGAATCGGCAACCTACTGACACACTAATCGGGCGCGTCGACCATCGCCGTGTCACGAAACCGCGTTCGCTCGATCCGTGGCCGAACTAGGCGACCGTGTAAAATGACTTGTTCTGCGATTACGCAACCCGATCGCATCTCCATTGGACTAATTGCGTCTCCTGTCGCAATCCTGTGCTCTGGAAAGAATAGGTATTAAGATCAACGTGAACGTTGACCCGCGTACGCTCGTTCGAAGAAACCGAGGACGCGAAAACTCCAGGGACCCCGGGTACAGTAATAGTCTCGAGAAGGAATTCTCGTGCAACTCTAAAAGTAACTCGTGTTTGTCAATTCATTCCGATGGGACTGTCGTCAGTTTGGATCAAACTTTCTCTCGAAATGCGACAAGGCACCTCCAAAGTGCGGGAAATAATTTTTGCTATAGTTTTGTTAAGTGTTAATTTATTTGCAAAAGGGTTGAAGGTATTTTTTCGTGTAGGAAAGCACCAACGCCTTCGTACATAATTAGTATACCGTGGCAGGTCAACACACACCGTATGAGTCAGTCGAATCCTTACCTTCGTACGGACATCTAAATACGGAGCAGTATTCATTATACATTGTATTCATAACCAACCATTCGCACCTCCAAAAATAAAGCGATAACCAACAGTTTGTATATTTGTTTCAAATACAATTATCTTTGAATCCTACATTATAAAGATTAGTAACTGTGCATTTACGAGAACTCGCGAAACGGTACAGAGGTTAGCGAAGTATTACCCGTTAGCCAATGAGGACAGCGCGTGCAATGGCCAACCAACGCGAAGTGGGGTATCAGGCACCAATCAGACCCACATTCCTTTGCTTGAACTTCTTTTCGTGGACGCATAGTACCTTAGAACGAGGTTTCGAACGCAGAAACGCGAAAAGGCCACAGAAGCCTCGTCGCTGGAGTCATGGAAATCGGTTTCTTCATCGACATGGTGGTTGGAAACGGACGGGTGGCGAAAGGCCGCGGCGATTTTAGAGGCCATTCGGCAGCCCGATGGCACATTGGTCGGTCGATGAGTCAGAAAACGCATTATTTATAGAGTAGGTCCTCTCTTCTCGCCGGCGAACGCGCGACGAGGTGAATCACACGCGAGCCACGCGCGAAGAGGAGCTTTTAATCCAGCCGCGCGCGAGATTTCGCGCACGGGGGCCACGCTTCGCGCGTCCGGTCGGCGTCTTCCGGTCGGCGATGCTCCATCCGCCCCCGCGACCACCTTTGCGCGGATTCCTTCCCCGTTACGAATCGGTTACGCGGCCAGAAATCTCAGTTTCCTTTGGACACCTGGCTAAATACGGTCCAATCGAATCGTTTGTCGCAAATAAGCCAGGATTTACTGAAAATTATTGAAACGTTTTTCTTCCAATGACACGAAATATTACTCGTTCAATATACAGTCTATAATTCGAGTTGTAATTATTATAAAACAGTATTATTTAGGAAGTCGTAAGGAAGGAGAAAAATGTATTATTTATACTTTGTGAAAGTACATTGTAATTTTGGTTTGTCCACCAAGAGGAATAAATGTTTCGACGATATTTCTCGAGGAATGGCGATGGATATAGCTTCTTTTCACATTTTTTTTCGCCAGAATCACTTTCAGGCTCCTCGTTCGAACGATCGCTATTCATTTTCATCGCGTTACCAGAGTTTCGTTTGGATTGAACTGCGAGGGGGTCGCAGCGTGCGTCACTGGGAAAGCTTTCACGCTCGCGAAGTTAGTTTCTCTCTCGGTGATCGCAGTTTGAGACATTCAACTAACTAATAAACAGTAGTCGATGTCACTTAACCCATTCCCAGCTACCCTATATAGAAGTACCGTTTCCTTGATTCGCTTTTAAAAGTCGCATGCAAACTCTCACCTGACGTTTCCACGCTCTCGGCCAACCAGCGTTTCGTCGTTACGTTCTGGAAACGAAACTTTTCGAGTCGAGCTCTCAACCATTTAACTGGAAATCACGTCTCTCAAATCCAAGTTTCCCGATACCATAATTATCGAAGTAGCTGAATAGTAAACTACGTATATTTCGTTTTATTGATTTATAAACAATATTACACAAGGACTAATGTAGTCGGTACAGCGTGAAATAAAAATGAAAATAATTGAATTAATAAATGGAATTGAGTGTTCGAGTAAATAACAACGATGTCAACGTGCCAGTAGATGCTATTTGCCCAAGAATCATAATTCCTTGACCCAATACAATTATTGAAAAAGCATGAATAATGCACGGTGGACAGGATATTCCATGAACTCTTATTTCGAAAGAATGCTTTCTTCCGATTGTTTCGCATTCGTTATCTGTTCCGTGCAAACAATCGTGCGATCCAACCACGCAAACAGATCGATATCCGATCGATCGCACGAAACGCTTGTAATCCAATTCCCAGAATTACGTTTTCCAAAAGCAACGCGTCAGCAGCGAAACAAGTCATACCGTCGAGCGTAACGTATTCGATAAATACGCGAAAGAGCTATATTTGCTCGACGTTTTTATCTGCGTACTCGCTTTGGTTTCGTTGAGCTTTAATATTTACAATTTTTAAGAATCAAATTCTCGAATTTTTCTACGACTTTGTTAGGGCCCTTTGAGCTCTTCCGGAGACGCCACTGAGCTCTCGTGTGTAATTACATCACTGTTTGCGATACAAATCGCTCTCGATGCTATTCGACGCGGGATCCGGAAACCACGGATGCAGAATTTCGCGTGCACCGCCACATTTCGGCGAATCCTCCATCGACGGAAACGATGGAACGTCGACGTGGATCGGTCGAACGAAAACCGAAGTTGGAATTCGAAGAATCGTCGACGTTCGCGCGATTCCAGCCCGACGTTTGCAACGCGGGAAATCAATCGTTCGTGGATAGGGTGTAACCGAGCTGAGTTATAGCGTTAAAAGGTAGAACGAAATTCCATCAGGGAGGTCAGGAATGTCTAAAACTAATTTTCTTTCGTCGATTCTGATAGTGTACATATATCATTTCACATGGTTCTATTCTTTGCTATAATCTTTGAAAACAGTAGTAAGGAAGAATTTAATGAAAATATTGAAGTAAAATCATATGTAAATCAAACCCCGCTTATTGATCAACTGTGACTATTTTGGTTATTGATATAAGGGTTAACACGTGGGGGTCATCGGTGACCGGCGACGCGACCGATAATAAAAATATATAATTAGAGTAAATATCAATACGATGCTTTAAACATGATTATACAACTCACCTTATCTGCTGTAAATAACACATTTTTATTGATACCATGGGCAAACCACGAAAAGTGCACGCGGCAGTCAACGTGTTGAGGTCTTCTAATTTTGACTGTTTCTCGTAAAAATTTGTGAATATTACCGAAACAGTGATAAATATATATGCGAAACGTCGATGCAAGAAATTGCATAGTCTCTTTACAAAAAAATAGCAAAGAGAACATGGAAAAACGCGTTTTACAGTGTAAGACTCCCTCGAAGCGTTGTTATTTAAAAACGAAGGCGCGTTGGATGGTATCAGGGCACTTTTGCACCCTGTATAGGCTGGCCCAGTTGCCATAATCACATCGAGCAGAGCGTTATGCACCGTGGATCACGCGTCGAAGTGCGTGCGCGTCTACGGTCGACACTTTTAAATTGTGCCGCGTTCCCGAATCGGCTTCATTCCGCATGCGGCCGACAGTCATCGCGTCTGCCATTATCGGGAGCATCGACGAGACTCGTGTTCTAGTTGCCACGCGTTTCGCGTTGCTCCGTATTAAGCTCGTTCCCACGCGAAACAGATTCGACAATTTAGGCACGTGTTCCGGACGACTTCTCGAAATAGTCCTCGATCCTCGATTATTTCCCCACGAACGAACGGGATCTTATTGGCAAAGGTTAAATGAAAGAATATTTCGATGAGTCTGTGAAAAAAGGAACGCAATGTCGTTAGAAGTCGACGATGATAGATACACCTGTTAGAACGTCGAGACGCGTATCGCCTTGACCCTGTCTCTCGTACACGCTGCTCGATTAATGGCGGTGACGACACTTTGCGTTCGTAATTTTCCTGAGATTTCAGGCTCTGGTACGAGAATAATTCGAAAGAAACGCGGGGTACTCTTTGCAAAGCGACGCAGATGCTAATTCCGTCGGTCGTTCCCACCGGAAGGCATCGAGAGCGGAAACGGGGAACGAGGAATCGTTCCGCGGGAAACGAGGTCCCGTTTCCCGACGAGATCGCATCGTTTCTCGTTCCATTTGTCGGTCGTTTCTTTCGGTTCGCCTGATTCCCTTTCGTCGGCCGTATTTTCGTTCGCGAACGCCGCCAGCCACTTTCTAACCCAATTCCCCGCATTACTTGCCACACTGCTGTGTATTAGGCAATTCCACGATACTGGGTCTAGGTCCTCACCGGCCAGGGAATACTAATTCGTCGAGGCTAAGTCTCTTGAAAAACGACGCATGCCTTCGTCTCTCGGATAGAATTTCGAAGGAACTCGGGCCCCAAAAAACACTCCAAGTTCTGTGTTTTTAGGCTAGCTTCCTCGTCGGTGCGTTAAGGGAACCAGGCAGTCGGATTGAGCCTTCTTGTAAGGGCTTGTTAAAAAAAAAAACGGTTAGGTATAAGTAATTTCCCTCACACGATACTTTGGTAGCTTAAAACGTAAACAAATAGAAATTATCTTTATTTTGCAGTGATTTCTCCACTCTAGATGAAGTAAATCGAATGCACTAAATGGCAAAATACTCGAAATAACCCCTGCTTTTTCCAGGGGCAATTTTCCAGATTAAATTATTAAAGCTTTTGTTTGCATTCTGTGTATAGCCAGCAATCGCTCGAGTCTTCATAAATGGGCAGAACTACTTTAAAACATCATCCAAATTATTTTAAGCCTTTCGTCTCGAAACTCTGTAATTTCTGAATAGTATTACTTTCGATAAAGAATCGATTTTCCGACTGCCTGGCTCCCTCAAGATTTCTTTTTGAATGAAACAAGGCAACGTAAGAGAACTTGATCGAACAGGGTGAAAGGGCACGAGCTGTTTTACAACCCGACCCAAAGTTCATCCGTGCACCGTAATTATATTCCGGTGTATTTCGATGTTTAACACGTTTACGACAAATAATAACGGTGGAAAAGTGGAGATAATAAAATGTTGCATGTTTTGGGTCGAATCACGACAGGGCAGTGGTTAAAAGCGTATCGCCAGTTTATGTAAAATCGATCGAAAAGGTTCCCACTGTGTCGTAACGCGGTCTGCGGTTGCGAAACGATCCGAGAAACGTCGAAATTTTCTAACTGCAGTTTAATAAACCGATAACGGCGATGAACGCACCCGAGGAGTTTCTAATTGCTCGCGCCCGGATCTGGGGCTACCGTTGCGTAATCCGTGATTCGAGCTCGCGGCCGCGAACTGTTGCGAAACTTTGACGTTAAAAGTTAACGACGAGCTGGAACGCGCGATCGTTAAAGGACTCGTTCGATTCCCGGGGTTCCAATCGAGTTTTCAGCGGATAAACAGCTTCGGTAACTGGGTGCTCCTCGATCCGCGGTACACGTCTCTTCCACCTAGTTTGAGAAAACGCAACGTTCGGATTCTCCTTAAAATTCCAACCGTTGTAAAAGTTGCATCCGATATCTCGATCTTCGCGGTGAAATTGTGTTCATCATACCAAATCACGTAATACCGAGCGGTACACCGAACGCGTTTCATTCAGTTCGCGATAGATTTGCGTGCTCGGGTGCTCTCACTTTTCAGATTTTGCTTATTAACGGCAATCAGATTGAATCAGTTTGGAACATATCGTAACGAGTTCGACCGAGAACCGAGAAAGTTGCATACGGAGCGTCGGGCGTGTTTGTTTCGATTGATAACATGAAAGTTAAGAGTTTAAACTAATTATACGGGTGTAATTGCCACGCGGCTCGAGAATGCGATGAAAAATGTAAGGAACCCGGTAATAAGACGTTTAAACGAACGAGCGTCCACTTTTTCGCTTATGAACGAGTCCGGAATCGATCAAGTACCATTTTCGGAGATCTTCTGGAACGCGTTGCCCGCGTCGTTCGTCATAAGGCGAGCCCATAGAAACGTGCTGTTACATCTAACGCGATTCCCCTAACGACCGGATGATCCGCGCCGCGATCAACTTGTACGTGCAACCTGACGTTCGTGTAAACCGATTCGCGGGGGCTTCGTAAGTCGGCGACGCTAACGGTTACAACGGCGCCAACACCCGAATCGATAGGATCTCGATCTTGTTATCGACTCCTTTTACGGGACCAATCGTGTGTTTCCGGCTTCCGTTGCTTTCGTCTCTCTCGGAAGTTTCTATGGCGCCCGGAGAACTCGCGCCTTCTCCCCCACTCCGATGCTCCTCGCGCTGGGTTTCCCCATTCGGTTTGGGCAGCATCAGTCGTGGTCGAGTCGTGCCGAGTGACGTAAGCGAACAGGGTCCCTGCCAGCGCAGCGCGAGCAACCTCCAGGAGTGGGGGAACGCGTGAGTCCCTATCTACCCCCTCCAGCCACCAGAACGCGGGCCCATCTTGAACGAAACCGTAGAAATCCACTGTGTTCATCAGGTATTCCAAACTTACTCGAAAAACGAGATTAATATTTTTAAAGGGTCCCTCACAGCATAAATTACGTCTTTCAAGGGGGGAGACTCGTGTAAAATGGTGAACTGAAAAACGATATTTGACAGTTCGCCACCTTTAACTAATTATTTCAAACACAGTATATTATTAGGTTCCAGATCTCTCGACTATATTAATTATCCCCAATTACCACACCCACTTATGCTGTAATTTTACATGAGTCTCATCCCTCGAACGAGTCGTTTTTCGTACCGTACGAACGAAAGAGTAAAACTGCGATGCGAAACGAAGGTAATGCGATTCACCCCCGTCGTACGTGATAGTTATAAATTAGTCGTGAAAGCAGACGCGTTACTCAGGGACTTCCTTAAATCCTAGCCCCTCGCAGCGAATTTTATATGTCGCGTGTCGCAACGCTCGCTTTCACTCGATGCGATTTAATTCGTGAACTTTCAAGTGCCGCGCGACCACGCTCTCCCCGCGACCGCGCAATTGTATCATTTTTCACGCGTTACCGTAATCGCTCGATTACGCGCAACCATCGGAACGTGATATCGCGCGACGCCAGGAAAGCTCCCCGCGACCGAAATAACCGTTTATTGCGGTGCTTTCCAAAGTTTTTCCATCCACGTACCGCTCTGCATTATTCAATTCTCCCGATATCCGAATCGAGCAAATTCTATTCGTGTAAAATTCCCCTTGGATCGGAGACACAAATAAACGTTACTCTAGGAACGAGTTAAAAATTTTATAAATTCAACAAGTATATTTCTGGGTTAGGTTTACGGATGACAGGATTGTTTCTCAAGTTAAGACGTTGAGGGAAATAAATTTGGATAGAATTTGTGGATTTTAACAAGCTTACGAAAATAAATACCGAAACAAATTTTAAGTTATCTAGTTTACAACGGTGCAAAATCAAAATTTTATTTTTGCAGAATATTATACGGTTAATTCGACGGATTGTTAGCCCTAGTTGAAATGGTGGACTCGATAGATGTCGTTCGGTGTTCGCGAGCGCGTCGCCATATTGGATGCAGTGCGAACGAAAGGGTTAATGGGGCAAGGTGTCATGGCGGATCGTCATTTCTTAGCGTGCGCGGCGTTACTTTCACTTGGCGCGATTTATTTTCTGCGCCGTGGATGCGCGTGCAGGAACGTACGTTAACGCGAATCGAACGTGTAACGTTAATTAACGACGTGACGCGCGTTTCGCTCGAAGCTCGAGAATTTCGAACGGCGAACGGGCGAGAAAGGGGACGCGAAAATACGCGACGGTGAAGTCACTTTGCGCGCGAGCGCGCTGTTTATTTCGCGCGCGGCGCGAGCGAAAAACGAAGGTGCACCTATACGCGGCCGACCTTGTGCCAAATGCCGCTTCATCCTCAGCCAGGGACACCCGATCGCGGTTACGTTTGTTGTCTTTTCTTTTTTTTTTCTTGCTCGTTCTCTTCGTCGGGACGCTGGGTGCACGCTCCACTCCGAGCGTTAAGCGCCATCTTAACCCTTTCGTTCCCGAATTGTCGCCAAGTCGCAATTCTTCTCGATTACAACTACATTTCGGTTAGGATCACGTTCCAGATAATTATACAAAGAATATATTACCAAGAATAACGTGAAAGATTTCTGGAGGTTATGTACGAGAGACAAACTTAACCAGTTAATAAATTTTACGAAACTCGATGACTTTCGTGGACCATGGAAAGTATTGTAAACATGGATAGGATACTGATTCGATATTAGAAATGTTTCTTTAAGAGCTAGTTTACACGCTGTGTGTGTAGCGTTATAAGCTGAATGGACGGTGACACAGCACCTGAAAAGCTAGAGTCACGCATACCCGACGACCATCGAAGCGTCGACATGTTTCAACGATAAAGGATGACGAGCTTAATTTTTGTTTCAGAGGAAAGATATTATTTTAATTTGCTTGGTCTATTTTTGGAATGGTACGCGTTGATAGGTTAACTCGTACGGCGTTGTACGGTGTCTGTCGGGGGATCCAACGGAGAATAGCCTCATTCGTGCTTAATTAAATTTCGCTGGTAATAATCGAGACCCGTCTGGCGCGCCTTCCTCGTGTCCGCCATTTAACGGAGAAGCTGGTCGAATCTCCGGTTTATCGAGACAGAGGCGTACGAGAAAAGTTCCCCGTGATCCATCGCCGAGCCACGAGAAACCGAGTCAAAGGCCCCATGGGTAGCACGTGACGTAATCGAATAACGAAAGACCGATGAAATATGAAGCCAACGGCGGACCCCCCGTACATCTTCCGCGGATACTTTTATCCAGGGCACGTACGGTCCGTTGAAAAAGACCTGGATGCACTGCTTGGCCAGAAATGACCATAAAACTAATCTTAACACGTTCACTGTCCATGACTCGTATACGGGTCATAGCTCCACGCTCTTGGATACGCCGTTAAGAGGCCGGACAGTGAACGTGGTGTTAAATTTCTTTCTTCGCATAAATCGTTATACGTTGGTTTTATTGGTTATCCACAGTTCGAATAATATTTTGCGTATAGCTGGAGCCCGACTTACACGCTGGATGTTAATTTTAGCTTCGTTTTTTCTCTTGTTTTCCTCCTTTTGATCTCTTATCGCGCACCCGACGTACGACTGGCAGCGAAAGCCACTCTCTTCGAGGATCTCGTCTATCGCGAGTCTCCCGTCTGGTCAGACCTGTTCCCGAATTGCGTTATTCGGGTCAGACGTGGACCGAGCGTTCAAGGAAACCTTATTTTCCTCGCTCCCGCGCTTCTTTTTCTCATTTTTGGTCCCCCCGTCGAAAGACGAGCATGTTTGCTCGCCCGTAGGGTTGCGTCACTCTCGCGACTCGACGAATTCGCGCTCGGCTCGTGGACGACACGGTTAACGCATTACCTGCACGGCAACGACCGCGGACAGCTCGTCGTCCAGGAGTCATGCAGTTATTCATTGGATCGTAATGAAGTTTCGAACAAAAATTAATAGTCCGAGACAAAATGAAATTTTGTTTGTGTCTCGTAAAAAAAATGGAACGAAGAATATTTTTAAATATGAATCTTCCAATAAATAGAGATGTAACTTCATTTATACGTCACGGTGGTCACTGGTAAGATGACAAATTAATTATATTACGTAACACAGTGAATTCTTGACTTACGCGGAAACCATCGGGACGAATTAATCGAAATTGTATGCACGAGTAGAGAAAATATGGACAGTGTCGATTAGTCACAGACCTTTCGAACGCTAACAAAAACGCGTGACCCAATGCGACCTGCAATTTCATCGAGGATTAATATGTCTCTCGCCGTATGTCACACTCGATACGCGATCTTGGTTTTACAAGTTGATACGAGTTAAATAGAATTTCGTAACTAAGAAAACTTTAATTCTCATACACTTTTAACGAAAAGATTACCGAAACGCGACGAGAAGCTCGAACCGCCACGAAGAAACGGAATTCGCGTCAAACAGGCGATGCGTTGAGCGTAAAAATACTTAAATGAGTTTGGAAGAGCAGTTATTTTAAGAGACGAACGATGCCTCGAATACGTTTATTTTAATCGTTCCTGGATTCACAGAATCGCTGCTCCACCGAAGCGAGGAGCAGAGACCGACGATAACTTTAATTGCATTATCGTTTGGGCCATTGAGATGCCTATTAATTAGACAACGAGAAGAAAAGTAAGGAAATGCAATAGAATCCAAACTATGGATAATAGCTCGAGACTCGGATTAGGGTTTATCCAGTCACGTAAATTAAAATTCGTACATCCCTCGTATCTAGAGTAATTGCTTGTTGAATAAAGTTGAAAGCTATAGACAGCACGAGCATGTTTACAGTAAAATTGTAAGAGAATGACTGACCTAAAATAACAATGGGGAACGTGCGTATGTCAGTTGGAATTAATATTCGGAATGGAAAGTGTAAGAAGAATAAAATAAAAATTCAGTTCGGTTATAAAGTTAATATTTAAATTACATTTGCTACTTTTCGCGTTGCAACGCGTGTTTCTTGCTTTGCTTAGAGTCATTAAGACCGAGACGCCGCAACAAGGCGTGCACCGGCGTCGGAGAACAATGGACGCCGCCGCGTCGATCGACGTTCGCTTTCATGTTTCTATGCGTGGCGCGACCGAAAGGAGAGCAAAAGAAATTTCACAAAAGCCATCGCGGAACGCGTTGTCGCGCGAAGTTCATCGTCGTTTATTCCTTTGGAAGCGTCGTTGAACCGGAAGACGCTTTAAAGTCATCCCCTAAATCGGACTTGTTCCCACAGCCTCGATCCCAGTGATGCAATCTTTGCAATTCGTTCCATCGTCGATCATCGTGCAAAATACGCGAAAAGATGAACGGTACGGTGTGTTTTCTCAATCGGTTTCCTATTTTAACGCCTCGTATCGTTTTCGTTACGCCCCAATTACGCGATGGTTCCCGTTGGTTTGAACCCCATCGAAGGGTGGACAAATTTTCTTCGAAATTGCAACCGCTTGGAGAGCTTTGCCGAGCTTCGTTCCGGTGGTGTTTGCGAGTTTTTATTACGTATTCGTGCAATATTCGAGCAATCGCGGCTCGTCTCTCAGCTGTTGCGGCCTTAAGCACCGAAATACATTTGGAAGCTGGCACCGCGAATAGGTGGGCGATCTGGCTCGTGTCTATAACGGACCAATATTAATATTAAAAGAAGTTTGATATTCTTTGGTTGTAACAGCAAGATGATCCTTTCCAGGCGCAAAAATATTATGTACTTCGAGCGTAAGATTTAAAGGGTGTAGAAAAATGATTAAAAACACTTGAATGTACATAGAAATTTTATAAGCGACTGGATCCCAGGCTTAAGTGATTTAATTTCTACCGATTCGAGATAAGTTGGTAACCCGTAGCCGCAGCATAGAACGAAAGAGGCTAAAAGGGAGGATTACTTAAAATGGAAATTTAATTAAGTCGTCGGAGTTATTAACGAAATTATGAGACTGGGATCCCTGATGGACACAAAGGCGCACTCGAAAGTTCCCGATTATTATCAAGAATGCAACAGTTGGCCAAGCTGGTAAAATTATGATAATGATGCTTATGGTGAGAAGCGTGCGTATAAATCAAACGCGCATTAGAGAAAGCGGAAAGTACGTACTTACGTCGGTCAGACCGACTGTCGAGATAAAAAGAACGGCCCCGTGTATCGAGGATGCCGCCAATGGGAAAGAGTTTTTGAGAAACAACCGTGCTTTGATACGTTGAAAGCGAATTTCATGACAAGAATAACCACTCTGACGCGATACACTGAATTTAAGTATAATATACGAACTCGATTCGTTCCTGTTGTTATTAAATGATAACTCGGAGGTATTCGGGAATTAAATTATCATATAAATAAATTTGTAACATTAATTTTAAAATATTAGACTCGACGAGTGCAACATCGATATAACTTGCTCAAATAAAATTAAAAAATTGCTATCGAAGTACATAATGAAAGCAACCAAAGCTCGATTTCTCAGCCAGCAGCTTTTGTTCTTCGTGCATTTGCATGAACTTGATTATCAGTAAGTATCAGCACGGTACGTTTAACGCTGCAAAGTCGTGATTACTATACGCCGGTAAACACGTGTAAATTCTCGCGACTGGTTGCTACGATATTCGAGCATTTGCAACCCGTGGTCGCTGGAGCTGCATCGATTAGCATTAACTTTAATCTTCGAGCCTCGTGCAACCTATTATTTAGTCATGTGAGTTCCGTTTGCACGAATGTCTGTAACATTGTCGGGCGCGATTAAAACGGAATGCCAATGTTAAGCTGTTCGTAGCATAATATTAAGTACGAATATAATTCGCCTTGCGTAACAATGACACACACACTGTCTGCGAACAGACGTCGCACGATACTCATCGTTCTATGATATTGAATTATTAGAGTGCTTTATCTTAGCTTATAAGTGGGTTTAGAATTTGATCTGCTGGTTTTTGGGATTTTTTTAATTATTTATTTATAGATTTGGATCCGCCCCCGCCACATATACGAGGAATTATGTAAAACATTTTATTTTTCGCGTATCCAATAAATGTAATTTAACTGTTCGCTATACTGTTATATCTGTTCGATAAATTAAACGTGTTGCAACATTGTAACGTACGAGTACGTATTTCTTCGCTGTTATCCAGTACATTTACGACCAGCAATAATGATAATTTGTCTATCAATAAATTCTTTTTATCGAGCTCAATTATGGGTTCTTTAATAGTCTTTATCTGGCAGCCATTACGCATTAAATCATTGTTGATGTACCGTCTGCGTATTCAACACTACGAAAAATACTATGCTTTTGTTTTAAATTATACCCTATCGTTCGATTCTGCTCAATTTATTTAATAACACGCTTACTGGTTAATGTGCCAGAGTATTGCGCAATAGATACGTATTTAATAGTTGTAGCAAGATAATTATTACAAATCGTTAACTAATCATCGCGAGCCTACGTTCCATGCGATCAAATGGGTATATAAAGCGTTGGACGGATTGTGTGGTAAATTCAAGTTTATACTTTAACCCTCCTCGATTTGAATTATTTTTGCCTGCTGAAAAAGCATACAATAGGTCATGAATAAACAGAGATAATGGAATCTAAATTGCATTACAATTTTTAATATCTAGCTATTGTTAACGGATTCTCTGATAACCGTATTATTGTTTCAATCGCGAGACAACGATAGCGTTATTGCTCTGTAATCGTTATTTGCAACCGAAAACATTTTAGTTCGGAAAACAATTATCCTACAATTTTCTTCGTTGTAGTTGGAACAGTCTTCGAAGTCTTATCGATAGCCTAGCCTTCTAAGAAATATTTTGTGCTTCGCGGTAAATGAAAAATAAACGCGAGCTGAAAATCGAGCGGTGCTGTAAAGGGTTAATTTGGCGTCTTTTGTTCGCGACACTTTGCATCGAGGATGTTAATATTCCGTCGGATTATTCCGATGCGATCTTCAGCAGTCTATCTGCAAGTGCACGCGTCGGTGATTATGGAAAGGGACCGTTACGCAGTCTCAAGCATCACTTGAGATTTAAACAAACTCTTCTGTCTTCGTCTACGTTTTGCTTGGAAAGAGATTATTATTATCCCGTCGGCGATTCGCGTTTTCCTTTCATGGCCTGGAAACACTGTCGCGATTATCGCGTTTTTATCGGGGCCTCTGATAGCGTAGACCACTCGACTTTACGCCGTTCACGGCTCTTTGTCAGCTGCATCGAGTGCAAAAGCGTTCCCCGTGCATTCGAAACCATCGATGCGAAAGTAAAAGGGTCCATCTTTCCATCCTGCGAGCGCGAGCGGTATTTTTTTTACGCGTTCATTTCTGTCCAACGAAATACACAACGAAACACAATTAAACCTCGATACATATATTTTTCCATCGCCCCGTTTGTTTCGTTTATTCCTCGTTGCGTAACTGCCAGTTGTCAAATAAACGAGACAAACGTTGCTTTCGCTTTGACCGCGCGTTGCGAAACTCCGATTAACCCGGAAAAGTAATATAAAATGTTTTTACATTGAAAAACGTTGATTTACATAGAGATTCGTGCGAAGCATTACCTTTGGCGTCTTTCTCTTTCCCAGATTTTACAAAACTGTTCTAGTTTTTATTACTCGCCTACATTACGACCGTTTCATGGACGAAGTTTACACTCTTTATCTTTTTATCGCGTTTTAAATTGTTCGCCATAGGTTGGCCTCCTTTATATGCTCTAGTCAGCGCGTCTGGCTTTCGACCTAGACCTCGATAAATGTAATACAGGTTATTTCAATTCCAAATTTCAAGGAATCATGCTTACAACGACGGCTCAACCTATTTGCCATTAGCATTTTCGCGCGTTCGCATTGAATCATCGCCTTTGGGAAATTATTAACGACGCAAGGAAGGAATTATTAACGATTACCTCGGTCAGGTTTTTTCTTTTTACGACAAAAACTATAAATCGTGCCATTGTCGCGCTTGGTGCTACGTAACCGTCGTAGACGACACTTATGCATGCAAGACCCACTTCTTTTACACGGTATGGCACTTGCAATATAAGGAATTTTATGTGTTGGAGTATTATACAGGGTGTTCTGCCACCCCTGGGAAAAATTGTAATGGTGGATTCTAGAGGGCAAAATAAGACGAAAATCAAGAATACCAATTTCTTGATGGAGGATTCGTTAAAAAGTTATTAACAATTAAATTAAAAAATTTCAAATCGTTCTGAAAAAATTATATTTAGTTACAGAGGTCAATTACAAGCATTTTTCGTGAATACACATACCTCCGAAATCCTATCCACTTTCTAGAAAAAAAATCGAGAAGACGTGAAATTTTTGGGTGAAAAAAAAGACTTCCGAATCGTCTTGGAAAAATTATTTTTAGTTGCAGGGGTCAATTGCAAGCATTTTTGGTCAACAGACATACCCCCGAAATCCTATTCAGTTTCGAGAAAAAAATTCGAGAAGATGTGAAATTTTTGGGTGAAAAAAAAGACTTCCGAATCGTCTTGGAAAACTTATTTTTAGTTGCAGGGGTCAATTGCAAGCATTTTTGGTCAACAGACATACCCCCGAAATCCTTCTCAGTTTCGAGAAAAAAAATCGAGAAGATGTGAAATTTTTGAGTGAAAAAAAAGACTTTCGAATCATCTTGGAAAAATTATTTTTAGTTGCAGGGGTCAATTGCAAGCATTTTTGGTCAACAGACATACCCCCGAAATCCTACCCACTTTCTAGAAAAAAATTCGAGAAGATGTGAAATTTTTGGGTGAAAAAAAAGACTTCCGAATCGTCTTGGAAAAATTATTTTTAGTTGCAGGGGTCAATTGCAAGCATTTTTGGTCAACAGACATACCCCCGAAATCCTACTCAGTTTCGAGAAAAAAATTCGAGAAGATGTGAAATTTTTGGGTGAAAAAAAAGACTTCCGAATCGTCTTGGAAAAATTATTTTTAGTTGCAGGGGTCAATTGCAAGCATTTTTGATCAACAGACAGACCCCCGAAATCCTACTCAGTTTCGAGAAAAAAATTCGAGAAGATGTGAAATTTTTGGGTGAAAAAAAAGACTTCCGAATCGTCTTGGAAAACTTATTTTTAGTTGCAGGGGTCAATTGCAAGCATTTTTGGTCAACAGACATACCCCCGAAATCCTACCCACTTTCTAGAAAAAAATTCGAGAAGATGTGAAATTTTTGGGTGAAAAAAAAGACTTCCGAATCGTCTTGGAAAAATTATTTTTAGTTGCAGGGGTCAATTGCAAGCATTTTTGGTCAACAGACATACCCCCGAAATCCTACTCAGTTTCGAGAAAAAAATTCGAGAAGATGTGAAATTTTTGGGTGAAAAAAAAGACTTCCGAATCGTCTTGGAAAAATTATTTTTAGTTGCAGGGGTCAATTGCAAGCATTTTTGATCAACAGACATACCCCCGAAATCCTACTCAGTTTCGAGAAAAAAATTCGAGAAGATGTGAAATTTTTGGGTGAAAAAAAAGACTTCCGAATCGTCTTGGAAAAATTATTTTTAGTTGCAGGGGTCAATTGCAAGCATTTTTGATCAACAGACATACCCCCGAAATCCTACTCAGTTTCGAGAAAAAAATTCGAGAATATGTGAAATTTTTGGATGAAAAAAAAGACTTCCGAATCGTCCTGGAAAAATTATTTTTAGTTGCAGGGGTCAATTGCAAGCAGTTTTGGTCAATAGACATACCCCCAAATTCTTACCCACTTTCGAGAAAAAAATTCCTTACCGAAAATCTAATTAGGTGCCTAAATTATTCGATGAAAAAAAAATTTCAAATCGTTCTGAAAAAATTATTTTCAGTTGCGGGGGTCAATTACAATAATTTTTGGTGAATAGACCTACCCCCGAAATCCTACCCATTTTCTAGAAAAAAATTCAGTACGGGCGGAACTTTAAACGTTAATAACTTTTTAACGAAGCCTCCATCAACAAATTGGTATCCTTGATTTTCGGCTTATTTTGGCCTCTAGAATCCCCCATTAAAATTTTTCCCAGGGACGACCGAACACCCTGTATGTACCTACAAAGAATTATGGATTTTTACAAAATTCGTAGAATCGTTAAATCAGCGTTCGAAGCTTATTTTAGACTTATTCGTACCTTATGGTATTGTGGCAGCAAGCGTATAATTATTTTCAGAATAATTAACAATATTTCAAAAGCCATTTTTTACTCATATCTTTAGAGCGATTGCAAAGAAGACAAACATGATTTATTTAGTAGAAGTCGTAAGTACACTAAAGAAAATTTCTTTTTTTATACATTGCAATGTAGAAAAGTGTACATAAGAGTTGAAAGACCACTGTTACGGGTAATAATGCTCGAGTGCAGGGATCTATGGGATCGAGCAGCGCGTTCGACGTGTCTGCTGCAAGAAGATGACACCCTGGACACATAAAAGAGCGCTCCATTTGTCGTCGCAGGATATTTTCTGCTCGAAGTGACACGAGACACTCGACCTTCCGCGCAGTGAAATTTTAACGAATGGCTTTTGCTCCCTTCACGAAACTTTCATATCGCCTTCTCGCGTTCAACCTTTCGTTCAACAAGCAAAAAGAGAGGGGAGTATCCTCCGTGTCCTCGATACGGGAACGTCCGTGAGAAAAGTATCCCTTCCTTCGCGAAGATTACGGATCGGATTGTCTCTTGTCATCGTTTCCCCGATAACCCTTTTCTTCCCTCGATCCATTCTCATCGATGGTTTACCGTAGGAATGTGCTTGTCGTAGAATTTTAACGTGGATCCATCTTTGAAATATAAAAAATGGCCCACGTAACTTTCAACACTTTCACAACATTTTTATTTTCCTTATTATTAATCAATTTTCGAATATTTATAAAACGAAGTCTTCGTAGAAGGCTGCCTCAACCCCCAAATATAATAATTTGTATCTTACTTTGACTCTTAAGTGGATTATTGGGGCCACTGTAAGTTTAACCTAATAATTGCTTAATATATGTCAATGTAATTATTTGAAAATTTTTGTAATCCTCCATTAGTCAATTATTTTTTAAATGCTTTAAAGAAAAGTTGATTTCCATTTACCAATTTGGTGAAAATCAACATTAAGTAAAACAATTCAATTGATATTGAGAGCACACTCGAGGGTTAAGTATTTCTTATATTTTTGAGAATTAAAATCTCCTATTTTAATCGAAAACAGAAGATAAAGACAAGCATGAACTCTAATACGTACGACTGTTAGGTACTAATACTAAGTAAAATAAAACAGCAAAAAAAAGAAAATTTTAAACATTCGAGGGTGTCGTTGGATTACGTATCTTTGCAGCCTCGTTAAAATTTCTTTCCTTCAAAATCTCAACTAGAAAGTTAATTTGTTGAGTGTCCACGAGTCCTCCTGTTGTTCGTATGTGGGTGGCAGTGGAAGCGTTAATGGACGCTACGCTGTATCGATATCCGAAATTGTACGTCTCTGTCATAATTTCGTGACCGTAGTTTCGTCACCGGCGCAGCGAGAGGACCGGTTTCGTATCGCCCTGAAGAAAACGAATACAAGCGTCCCGCGAGAGCCGCGGCGGCGTTAAATTATCGAAAGCCGCAATATCCTTTGCTGCAAGTTGTGAACTCGCTGCACCGTCATGCGAACGAGCGTTTCGCAAGCGCATTACGATTTTCGATCCGGTGTTTCCGCGCGCGAACCACTCGCGAAAAGTGTTAAGAATGTTCACTTTCAAGAAATTTGAAACCACGCTTCTTACATTTCTCGAGTTCGCGAGTTCTATCCAGATTTACTTTTTTGTTAACATCTAAATTTCAGAAGTTTTCAGTTCGCGAAAAATCCCGTTCTGTGCGTTGAATTTAGCATGAGAAATGGTATTGCAATTTTTTAATCCAGGTTCGAGGAATATTTCGTTCGTGTGAAGAATAAAATTTGATTTTAAAAGTGTTCCCTCGAGGCTGGCCGTGCGTCGATCGTTTTCTCGATCGTTCCGGCGGCCATCGTTAATTTTCAGACGATGCATCGCGAAGGTCACGCGGCCATCGTCGTTTCGCGAGCGACCATGCACCGTGATCGATTCTAATTGCCGCTTTCGACGCGTCTCGGCCGAAAAACGTCGGACCGTTGACCGATTCCGAAATGTCAGGAGGCGTTACGCCGCGAAAAGAAGAAAGGATTTCGCAGGAATCGAGGAAGAGAAAGGATCGAAGGGGTAACGCCAAGGAGGCAGAGGTACCATTCGACGTTGCGAAACGTACCTCGGTCGTGGCTCGCTGACTTTCGATGAAATTCAATCGGCGAAAAACGGGCATCTGCACTCTTGTTTGTTTCGAGCGAACTGTTAATTCTCGAAAGCATGAAAGCCAGGTTTCTTGCAACCCACAGGACAAAGATCGAAACCCACACGTGTTCATCATCGATTGTATGAAATATTAAAAATTCTAAAGATACGAATTATTATAGGGGTTGAGACAACCCTCTGTGAAGCTCCCATTTCCATCAATAAAAACGCGAGGAATCTATAACGTGGATTGGAATAAATTCATGCAGTCCTTTTTTCGAATTGAAATTAATTCTTGCAGGCTGTTGTGTTTTGGCAAAAATTAATTGCTATCCAGTGAAAAAAGGTAATTTTTTAATTTACCTTACTCTCGTTATTTTATCGAATATGTATGAGGAGCTTGGCGAAAACTGAAACGCGTATGATATTCGCAAAAGGAACGAAAGTATGCTTATCGAACGCAGGGTTCGCGGAATACGGTTCTCGGTGTAATTTGCGATTTTCCACCACTGCAACGTCGAACGATTTGCTCGTCTTTGTTCGTCGAATGTTGCGCACGGCTGGGGTATATTTATAACGTCCGTGGACGCGATTGTATAACAAAGAATCGTGTGACACAATTGTGAAAACAAAAATATATGAAAGATAATGAGAAAGTTTACGCAATTGGTGATAATCTCGATTGTGCGAGCGAAGGCGACTCTTTATGTTATTGGAACCGTAGAGTCGCGTATTGTACTTATATTTCTGAACGTGTCGACTCATTTTTTTATTCACTTTAATACCAGGCATCTATAGATATATTCGATGTACCGTTTATTGTAAAATCGTGCAGAAAAAAATTTCCAAAGTCTATTTCATATTTTGTAATTTTCTTTCGTTCTTTCGGTAATTATTCCTGTTAGCGAGGGAGGAAAGTTCTAATACCATACATATTTCCATACATGGGAAATGGGAGCTTCATAGAGGGTTATCTCAACTCCAAAATAAAATAATCCGTATCTTACGTATTCTGTAGCTTTTTGAGAATTAAAATTTCCTATAAATGCATAAACATTCACAATCTAGACAACTGGGGGCATCAAGACAACTAAACAACCAAAAAAAAGTAATCTGTAATATTAAACTTGGCTAGATTATTTTTACTTTAAATTTCGATTTGTCCAAACCCTCTCTAATTTCGATACTTTCGAAGATTACCAAAATCCTTTTGAAAAAAGCCTTTTGAAAATTAAAATTCCCGATGTAGTTGAAGCAGGCGTTAAAGGAACACCCCCCTCTCCTCAAGGAGACCCATCGATCCAAATTCTCCGATATAAACGAGCCCCGTAGAAATAATTCTTTGCCAAGACAGTTTTCCCACACGGGTCTCGTAGATTTCTATCGTCGCGTCGAAAAGTTTCGTCCCGGGCCATTTGGCGTTTCGACGGCATCGTTCGTCGCATCGTCAGCTCGAAACTGAGAATTTCACTGCATCGACCTTCGCTGCACACGCGAACCCCGCTTTTCTAACCCGCTTTCGCGGATGCTTTTAATCATACGACGAAGATTTATTTTCGCGTCGACGCGTGTACTGGTCGGTCGTTATTTTCGCGCTACGCAACTGACAAAATATTGTTTCGAAACGCATCGAGCTATACTTATCATTTATCCCGCCGCAGGGGTTGCGAATCGACGATCGCCTACGACGATTGGTTGACGCCGTTCTGGCGCTCGTCGGCCGATAAAACGTGCCGTTTTCACGGACGCGTATTTTTGGAACGAATTATCACGAGAAAGTTAAACTTGGCATCACGATTTATCAGTGTTTAAATATAACTTACGTGCCCGAGGTATTTAATCCCTCCTTATTTAACCCGTTGCACTCGATAAATACTTCAACGCGTCGTTTCGACGGCCCGATAATTACGAACTTTTCGGAATTCTACGATTTCCAAGCCAATTGCAACGAAGAAACGATCGTAACGTTTACACTCACACGAGTATAATAAATATTAACGACTGTTTAGAATCGTCGAATATCGCCATAAGATTGTTGAGGATGCAATTTCAGGCTCTTGAGCTTTTAAGTAACGTAATTGATAAAAACCGTGATGATTTGTTTGTTGGTATTATTTTGGACGTTTTGAGGGCCGAGGAACAGTTTTGGAGACATAGCGCGATTATTAATTAACGAGAGCACGCGATGGCGACGCGTGGGAAATCTTTACGCGACTCTGCAACTACTCCGAGATTCATAGAATTTTTCATAAACGAAGTCTTTTTAATTTCGGGGGAAGCTGGCTCGTAAATGGCTCGCGGATGAAAAATTTGTTCAAGATCGTGAAAAGAATTCTGAAAAGAAAGTAGGTTCGACGCGATTAAAGTATAATAAAAAGTACAATTAATTATCGTGCAGTGGCAAGTATACAGACTGTACGAAAATATTGTTTAATACTTTTTTGTAGGTATCTATCACCTCTACTTCACAACTAAATTTCAATGAGATACGTTCACTATTGTAGGACTTATGACCGTTTGAAAATTGGACCACTTTTATGGGGTTTTTCTCACTTTACGGGGTCAAGGAACAACTTTTCCAACATTGTCAGAATTACTACATATTCTCCATTAAAATACACGTTGTTAGCATTTTCAAACATTAAAATCCTCCAATCCGTGCAGGAGCTATGATGTTTTAAACATATGCATGAAATTTCAGGGGAATCATTCATTCATGGTCAGACATTATATTTTCGGTAAGAAATTTTTTTCTCGTAAATGCGTAGGATTTCGGGGATATATCTATTCACCAAAAATGATTGTAATTGACCCCCCTATCTAAAAATAATTTTTTTAGAATGATTTGAATTGTTTTTTTTTTTGCCGAAAAATTTAGACACCTACTCGAATTTTTTTCTCGTAAATGCGTAGGATTTCGGAGATATGTCCATTCACCAAAAATGATTGTAATTGACCCCCCTATCTAGAAATAATTTTTTTAGAATGATTTGAAATTTTTTTTTTCGTCGAAAAATTTAGGGACCTACCTCTTTGGCGAAACCTCAATCACTAAATTGGTATTCTTGATTTTCGTCTTATTTTGGCTTCTAGAATCTCCCATTAAAATATTTTCCCAGAGGTGGCCAAACACCTTGTATATCAATGGAACGGAAGAAAATGGTTCCAATGATTAGAAAATTATTTCCATTCTTTCCGCGCTCGTTATGAAAGCATCGTACGCCATTCTTAATCCGAAGTTTCGCCGGTTAATAGTGATTATACAAGACCTCTCTGGTTAGATTTATGGCCTTGGTGCTCGTGTATCAAAGTAAACACGCCGCTCCTACGAATACAAGCATCGTCGACTACTCGTTGGCTCTTAACGATCGAATAGAATCATTTACGGCCATATACGCTCACAGTTAAGTAGCATCTGTACATCTTGGTGCTTTCTACGATCGTTTAAGATCGGTTCAACAGTTTTCGCAAGACGGACGATGATTGCTGGTTGTCACCTTCTCCGTGGATCCACGTCAGCGGCTGTCCACATCTGGGAGTCTATAAGACGCTTAGAAGTGTACGTCGGTGAAACTAGGCTCGAAACGACTGCAGCTCTGGCAATCGGAGATCTTAAGAGGTTTAACAGATTAAGTTATGCAGAGTCGATCGTAACGGAACACCGAGCAGATAGCATTTGACCTGACCGAGGCGATAGCAGAGGCGAAGATATAGTTTGCCAGAAACCGCGGTAACACCGTGGAAATAAATGCCTTTTCCAGCGCACTGACTCAAGCTTTTTAATTAACCAGTTGACCTATCGAAAAGTGCGACCGGCGGTAAGTGATCCGTGACACGAGCACGAGCACCCTAAATAAATAACGGTAAAACACGCGCTGCTGTACGCGTGCTCGACAGAGATCGCTGTGGATAAAACCTGTTGGAATAAATTGGCTGACATTTCTGATTTTACCTTAAAATTCGACGATCGACGCGAAATTCGAATTTCGCGTTCGGATTTGTTTAACGAGGTCGTAAACTAACGAGCATCGTTACAATGGATATGTCGTGAATTATACGTATTTATTTTCAGCGCGATCAATTATGCAACAGAGTGATTCATCATCTACGAAACGACGTATAATACGCGTGTTTCTTAATAATGATGTAAAAATACCGTATGAAAGACTGGTGATGAATGGACCCAACTGTTCTCTCGGACAATCGTTAATGCCGATGGCTCGACTCTGGATTAGCCTGTCTTACCAGCGCGAAGAAAATAGGATCTTGCCGACGAAATTTAATTCGAAACGTTTCTTCGTACGAAGTAAAAATATATAGAAATTGAGAACGCTTCGAATGTAATTTGTTAAAATTGATTTGCATCGAGACCGAATGGAAAGTCGAATTTTAAGCTCGTTGGTGCTGTTTCTAAATCGACGGGTGTGGTTTTCATCGCGACGAGGAGCGTTTATGTTTTAATACTGCACGCGCGGAGCGAACGCGTGCCAACATTCTCGCGCACCTGCAATTAAATCTGCTTGGCTTTATTGACACTGTACACGTCGGTAGACGGCACGAACTATAGGAAATTGGGGACAATCGCGATAACCCTGACCTCCTTCGACTGGCAGTTTTTTTTTTTCACGAAGGTCTGGGTTAGTCTGTGGCGGAACTGATAGTCAAGGCTTTTTAGGCTTTCACGGCTGGGGTTTTGAGTTAATCGTGTCTGGAGGCCTGCAGGCGTAAGCTGCGTCGTTCTGGACGCATCACGCGACGTCTAGTCATCATTTACAGCTAATATTATGTGACTGTTGGATCACAGACTTTATATTCGCCGAGGAAGTTCCGATATGGCTGACCTAGAACTTTGAAACGTCCATTTCCTTTACAATCATTTTAAGAAGCGTTGGAGGCGTTGAAATTTCTGAATCGAGACTTCACTTTTAAAGTGTTTGGTTTATTAATAATAGCAGAAATTAATATTTGCTTCAGGCCACGTGTGTTTTGTACGCTTTAGATTACATTAAATGTCACTGAGTGTGTGGTAGCTCTCGTACATATCTGAGGGCGACATTTCCTGCTCACAAAAATTTCAAATCATTCTGAAAAAATTATTTTTGGTTGCGGGGCTGAATTCCAATCATTTTTGGTGAATACACATACCTCCGAAATCCTACTCACTTTCGAGAAAAAAATTCGAGTAAGTGCTGAAAGTTTTGGGTGAAAAAAAAGACTTTCGAATCGTCTTGGAAAAATTATTTTTAGTTGCAGGGGTCAATTGCAAGCATTTTTGGTGAATACACATACCTCCGAAATCCTACTCACTTCCGAGAAAAAAATTCGAGTAAGTGCTGAAAGTTTTGGGTGAAAAAAAAGACTTTCGAATCGTCTTGGAAAAATTATTTTTAGTTGCAGGGGTCAATTGCAAGCATTTTTGGTCAACAGACATACCCCTGAAATCCTACTCAGTTTCGAGAAAAAAATTCAATATGAGCGGAACTTTAAACGTTAATAACTTTTTAACGAAGCTTCCATCAACAAATTAGTATTCTTGATTTTCGTCTTATTTCTACCTCTAGAATCTCCCCTTAAAATGTTTCCTAGGGGTGGCCAAACACTCTGTATACTCCTCAACCGTCTATTCAATACTTTCCTTCAATAGCAAACTAGATATTTATTTATACGTACATACAATTGACAATCGACATTGTCGAAGTAAATACACAGATAGATTGTCGAATCAATCTGAATAAATTTATATAACCCCTAAATTCTAAACCAAGCCTGAAACTTCGGGGGAATATTAATCATTCGAAACCGGATGAGGACTCCAGGATATCAATCTCTCGATCACTGGTCGAACCCATACGATTAATACATCGAAATATCGAAGCATCGTAATCGAGTGTATCTCGATTACACGCGCGTTACGCGTTGATTCTGTAAACTGGACGGATCCTCTGTTCGTCGCCGACGAATAAATGCATTCGCGCGTTAGTTGCAAGGGTTGATCGCGCGAGGGATTATCTGGCGCGCCGATAACCACCAACCCCGGGGAAACGAGCCCTTTGTTATCCGACGAAATTATGGTGGAACGAGAAACCGGCGAACACCAGCGTCCAGCCCCGGAGTTAAATTATGTTTGGATCTTGCTGTAATTTGACAGAGCGCTTCTAATCACCGCTGTTTGGGTGCAATTTGAGGTGACGCGCGCGAACTAGTCGGAGAAATTTTAATCCCCTCCCATCTCCCCCTCATACACCAGTAAATTGAATCCTTTGTAATTTCATCGCCGACGTATTTTCGACTAAACTCGTCTTAAGGACGCATTCTATCATTTATTTCCCTCTATAGGAACTTATTTGTTCCATACTATTTTAACGCCAGACTCGCGGGCATTCGTTGCACATTAAAATACGGTTTTTGCTTTAAATTGAATTATATATTCGTATCGTTACGTGGATCGAATTCAACATAAATTGCTAGCAAATAATATTTATCGGTTCCGTAACTTTGGATATAGAAACCCGTAAAATCGACGAAGATCTAGCGTTAAGGCTTAGCATCGCCGTGGTGGACTAAAATTATTGCACCGTTTGTAATGGAAAATACGAATTAAGCGTACGAGCGAAGGCGATTTAAGGGGGAAGCGGGATCCTTGAGTGCAACGTTAACTCGAGAAGGATTACATCCTACTTACGAATCGTACTCCAAAGGCTCGGACAGATAGATAAATAGATAGATAGACGAAGAGGCGGGGATACATATGCGGCATATGGCTCCATGTACCCGGGGTTAGGTAGCCGCGGCTATAGGTATATGAGAATAGATATATGGCGGGTCGTGTCACGTACACGAGCAGGTACACTAACGGAGCTGTTTCGTAATTTAATGCGACCTTATTAGCGGGATGAAGTCGCATAGAGAGTAACCGACGGTTGTTCTGATTCCAGCAACTCTCCTTTCCATCCACGCAATCCAGCCATGGATCGGCGGGCTTCACGTTCAGCCTTTCCGGCAACCAGGACATCGAGGGTCCTCAGGGTGGCTTCGAATGCATCCAGCAGACCGGCCCCAAGTGAGTAACCCCCTTTTCCACCTTTGTATTTCAACGTCTCCTACCATGTGCTACCGATGTTATCGTAACGGTTGCTCGAGCGTGGTTCTACCGTGTTTACCGACGAATTTAAAACAAACGAAGAAACTGGCACGAGCACAACTCCATCAAACGCGAACGTTTCAATCTTACCTTCTAATCGCGATTTATTTCTATTCATATTTAACGCCAGAACTACCAGAGACCCATTCGTGATTTATAACTGTGAGAAATTACTGGGCAGAGCCGAATAAAATTTACTCGACAGGATTTTTGCAAGTTCACCGTAATTTCTACAAGAGAACAAATAAACATATATTTCTATTACCTTATACATTCCTTCGCATATTTATCGCTTTAATTTCTTTGATACGATACACTATAATCGTCGGTAGTTCTAACGTTAAATGAGCGTTATTATCCTTATCCTCATAATTATAATCTACTTGTACATTTGCATACAAGTCTAGTATTTTACTTATATTTAAATAATATTGTTAGACTTGTAATCTCAAGTACACGGTTGTTCACGGATCTCTGAAAACTTTAAATACGCCCAGTTGCTGCACCCCAGTGTTCGATCAAAATTTATTACATAATCGACGGCGATCGATTACGGGCGACCCCGTCGGATTCTTTATCGGCGTAATTTTTTTTTTCTCTTTGCCACAGGAGTCTGGAGAGTCTTGGCGCATTGCCGTGCAAAATGCGGATACAGGCGAACGACGACGTGTACGAGACAACCAGGCATCGAATGGCCGTCGCCGAGGAGAATAACAAGAATAAATGGTAAGTCACCCTTTCGAGAAGGCGGTCGTCGTACGTTCGACCCATCGATCCTCGAACGAGGCCGATTTTTCTTTCGCTCGGTCGTTATCGACCCTCTTTACGGTCGTTCTATCTATTTCGAGCACCCTCCGTGTCATATTCGTGCGCGTTCCACCTTCGTAAACAACTCGAACCCCGTGGCTTTTTATCGACCCGACGTTCACCGCGATCCTTTGATAATTAAATGTCGAAAGTTCGTTTCCAAAGAAATTAACGGAGTTTCGCATGCCCGCCGTCCATCGTGCGCATATTTAGAACTTCACGCGCACGGTTGCGGCTATTATTTACGCAGGATGAGTCACGGAACTTGTCTCAAATAACTCCCAAAGCATGCGTTTCGCGTAAGTGCGTTTTACATAACCGTGGGGGTCGATTCACGATATCTCGACGTCCAAGGCTGTCCTTTTCTTTCCCCTTCCACAAAACCTCAAAATAACGATCACGATGATCTCCAATTTTTAAACTTTCTACGAGAAAGTGTTTGCCAAACGTAACGAGCTTTTACACCCTTGGTAAAATCTTCAAGTTTGATGCGTAAGTGAATGTTGTACGTTGCCCCTGGAAGGGTCGGAATTTTTCATCGATTCGGTCGGTCGGTGGGACTAATTTGTTTAACGGCGTCACGGTCAAGGCCAAGAGCGCCTTACAAGTGCGACATCGTCACGGGGATGGAACCCTTCGTCCGGTTTTTGCGCCGCGTTCGTCGTGGCACAGTTCGCGCGAACGAATCACGTAACGGGGGCGGATTTCCACGTCGAAAAAAAAAAAGAACAGGGAAAGAACGAAAGCCCCGATAATGCCGTAAATTCTATTGGCGTCCGCCGGGGGAGCATTGCACCAGCGCTTCGCCTAAGCCCCGGACGTCGAATAGGAATTATTATCCGACCGGCAGCGGGTTACGTAATGGCGCGTGTAACAACAAAAGCGACGTCGGGCTTCGTTCCGTGGCACGGGTGCTTGCGTCAAAGGGGATCGATTAATCACTTTTGCCAGGCATAAGATGATTCGACGAATTATCGGGTGAACCTGCTCGGTCCAGAAAGAACCAGCGTCGAAGATCGTCTCTTTAAACTGCTCGGGGACGAATTGTTTTGTTCGATACTGACCCGTGACATCTATTAAACTTGCGACGATCCGCGACGGTTGGAAATTTTAATTACGAATATTTATTCGCTGCGTCGTGCTCGCTTCTGCGTTATAATATTCCCCGCATCTTCAGCCCCCCGTTGCGCAACGCGTTCGAGAACACGAGAAGAATCCTTGCAAGGCTCGCTAAAGAAATTTTCCGGGATTTGCACGTTTAGAAACTCGGTTTTGTAGTTTTGTTGATTTTGATATTTGTGTTCTTTTTCTTTTGAGACAAAGTTGCTGGGTGCAATAATTGATCTCGAGAAAGTATTCGAAGAAAGACTTGAAATTAATTAATTTGGATGAAAGTATCGAAAGTATGTTTAGAAAACTATTCTTTACGGTAACGTTTTTATCGTTCGTTCTCTTTACCTGTACCAGCACCAGGGTTATCAAGGCAAACGGGCCGGACATCGGGCGCAAGGTGAAGGTGAAAGCGTCCGGAAGGCCCATACCGTCTCCATCGAACTCGAGGCATCGGGAATCGACGAGCATTCCAACATTCGGCAGTCAGCCCAGACTGTCTTCCTCCTCTTACAAACCAGCCGTCAGTAATCCTCCGCCAGCCAGGAATCAACCGGAGAAAAAGGTCTCGGACGTCATGCGCAGGCCGTTGAAGTAAGTTCCTGCCGATAACGCGTCTCGATTAGGTTATTCCTCGTGCAACTGGGCAGAGGGTGATTCTTCGTGAAAAAACAAGTCGAAAAGAAAGAATAGAATTTTTCCGTACGAGGCTTCGTTTTCGAGAGAATCGAGTCCAAAATATGGTTGGGGCTCGCATACGGTTCGAGTTGAACGTCGAGGCGAACAGACGCGTAACCAGGTTATCAAATACGGTTATCTCGAGAACGAAGCATTGTAAGAGAAAATTTCTTTCGTACCAATCGAATAATTTCGAAAAGATTCTATAAAACAATTTATAAAATGGTTCTAAGCACGTAAGCGGTATGAATATAAACTAGAACTCCATTTAACGAAGCTAATGTCGTTACGGGTGCTTGATTCTCCCGATCATGTTGCTGACGTATAATACTCGTGTATTATACGAATCAATAAACAGTGGTAGAAGGAATGATCCGTAACCTCTTATTATCCCAAACCATTCGGTTATTCGAACCGCCTTGGTCCCCAATCTGTTCGGATAAATGGAGTTCTACCGTAATAGGAACGAAAGGGTTAAGATCTCCAGCATTATCTTTTGTTTGAAAATTGTATTTCCCTACCTTTGTCAAAGTAAAGTATCGGTTTAGAAATTCTTCAACTGTTGAGTAAGAAACCTGTAATTTGCTTTGGTTTCGAAACATCAGTGGTTGAAATTTGAAACACGCGCAAGAGTATTGCAGCTTCTGACTAATAGAATGTCTTTTCTGATCGACAGGGAGAGGCTCATACATCTCCTCGCTTTGAGGCCGTACAAAAAGCCTGAATTGTATGATCGCATAAATAGAGGTAAGGATCGAAACTGAGGCTTAAAAATTGGCAATTGTCTAATCCGCGCATCGTTTCCAGAGGGTATAAAGGAGCGCGAGCGTAGCGCCATGACGACGATCCTGAAGCAGGTGGCTTTCATGAGGGATAACACGTATTATTTACAAAGGTATGTTTGGAACGACGTGCAGGAAGACTGGCCTTACTACACCGAGCAGGAGAAGGCGATGCTGAAAAGAAGGAAACCTCAGAACCTTACGCCTCCTGGTTCCAGCGACGGTGGATCTAGCGGTACGATTCACTTTTATCAATATGTACAATACTGAAAGTTCGTATATATTTTTCTAATATTTATACAATACTCCGAATCACTATTAAGCTATTAAGCTATTAAACATTCTGTAAATTTATAATAATACATTAAATGATGGAAAGCACAGATTTTTAAAGATCTTAAAGGAAAAGGAAACATACAGTATCCTATATACCCTCATTAATACTTCAGTATATGTTTTGTATTACTAGTATTAACTACTATCCTCGCAAGTCATTCCCCCAGTTCACAGAGGTTGAAACGTTACTAATAAGCTAAATGATTAAATCCACTTACTTAAACGAGACCGCTGATTATCAGAATGAAAGTAATAGAGACAATCAGTGCGTTTCCATTATGCGAACCAACCCGATTATATAAACTGCTAATCCTCCCCCCTGTCGGATTTATCCAAACAAAATCGGTGGATAACGTTAGTCCGTGTAGTTGTTTGGTTTCTTTGATACACATTATTTACGAAAGCTTGAACCCCATCTTTGACACAGTTTTTATTCGTTACAGGTAGCGGACAGTCGCCGAATTCCACTCATCCAGGTTCTCCTCCGGCTATCACGGCGCCGCCACCCTCTTTGAGCGCCAAACGGCCGGGCTACTTTCAAGGTAACGACGGACTGCCCACGAAGAAGCAACGGGTGTCCCGTTGCAAGAAGCCGGAGCCAAGCTCCGGCTCGTCGAACCCTGGGGAGAACGGAAGGACGGCTGGTAGTGGTGGTAATAATAGTAACAGTGTTAGTGGAGTTCACGGCGGCGGAGCCGGCGGTAGTAGTGCTAGTGGCAGTGGTGGTGGCACCGGTGTGGTTGACGGTTGGGACCAGAGGCAGCATCAGCGTGATCGCCGCGGCGATTACAGGCCCGAAAGAACAGCGAACAGTGATGTGCTACGGGGTGGCAGCTACGGGAGCGGGAAACCGTGCACGACGCCCACCAGTGACAGTGAGGACAACCGGACCGGTCACCGGGACGTCAGCGTCGCGATCATTGGGACATCGTCCGGTAGCAACGCCAGCAGCAACGCGACCAGCAGCCATAATTCTCATAGTAGTGTAGCCCATAGTAATTCGTTGAACAGCGGTCGTCATCATCACGCCGCCAAGTCCACGACGGTCGTTTCTGATAGTATTACCATCGCGGCCGTGGATTTCGTGGCCCGGTCGATGCCCAGTGCCGTGACTGACGGTGGTAGTACGGGTAGTTACAGTGGTAGTTCGAACGGCGTGCTAGCCGACAGGAGAGACAGGAGCGACAGGAACGACAGGGGTCGCGGAGGCGACAGGGACCGGGAGTCGAAGAAAAGGAACAGCGGTTCCAGCAGCAACACCTACAACGACCTGGCTGGCACCGATTACACCGGTACCGGGGACAGCACCGTCACCACCTCCACCTGCAGCCTCGACTTACCGGAGAGTCCCAAATCATCGGAGTATCCGGACTACCTCACGTGAGTCTCCCAACGAGAAATATAGTGTAGAGAATCGCTGTTAACGCTCGCAATAGAGTGTCAGACTCGTGACACTGATTATGGTCCAGAGCCACTCTTAGTTTACCAACTGTATTTATTACTTGATACGCGATGCTTTTCAACCCTTAAAGGGGTCAGGGTTTAGGTACATTCTATGAATCTACTATTGATCGTAATCCTGTTTTTGCACTTTGGATTTCTGCCATCTCGAGCATCTTGAATTATGTGCAGGTACTACACGACAATAAGCAGCTCAGAACAGAGAAGACGTTACAAGGCGGAATTCAACGCGGACTACGAAGAATATCGAAGGTTGCATGCTCAAGTGGCGAAGGTTTCTAAACGGTTTTCGCAGCTTCAGGAACGATTGAAACAAGAAGAGGCCTCTGGAAACTGGGAGGAATATCAGGTACTACGTCCATTCCTCTTAAAAGTATCCACTGCTGCTGTTTGATCTTCAACGGGGATGATC
Source organism: Colletes latitarsis (assembly GCF_051014445.1). Taxonomy (NCBI): domain Eukaryota; kingdom Metazoa; phylum Arthropoda; class Insecta; order Hymenoptera; family Colletidae; genus Colletes; species Colletes latitarsis. The sequence continues at coordinate 50,240,251 of NC_135134.1, forward strand.
TATATTGTTCTTTGTTGTTTTTTTTCGTCTTTTGCAGGAAATAAGGCAACAAATTCTGTACGAGTATAACGAAACCAAACGGGATCCCGTGCACAAAGAGACGAAACGTCGGTTTCACTATCTGCACGAGAAGTTGAGTCACATCAAACGACTGGTCCTCGAGTACGACACGCAGAATTGTGGCGGCAGCATGATGGCGGCGTCCGGGAACAGCGCCGACGGTAGCAACGAAATGAAGGAGATGGACAGTTTGCACTACTGACACAAACTGAAAAGGCCGCCTCTTATCCTCTACCTTTTCTCGGTTGTCGGTACGCTACTGTCTCCGTTGTCGCAGAATTTGCATTTTCTCGGCATGTTCCAAGGCTGATCTTACGGTCCACATGGTTCCTGGGTTCTATCGCCGAAACAGTCAAGCACTCTGAGCCGGGGTTGCAAGATGTTCACATCGCATCGCAAGAGAAAAAAAAAAAAAGAATAATACCTTCACGCTGTAAAACCCCCGCGGAGGTCGAAGATATCACACCGTCGCTTTGACTTGGCGCGAACAGCGATCTCTTCGACTTGCGCCAAGCCGCGAGCTAGAAAGAGAAAAACGCTCGCGTTTGCTGCTACCGTTGACCAAACCGGTTAACCACTGACGAAGGCTTTACGACAATCGGTACGTTTGCAACAAACAAACAAATCATCAACAAAACAAAACAAAAACAAAAAAAGGAAACAAAAAATCCATCCGAAAAGAGAAAACGAGATAAGGGCATTCGCGGAGAGTCGGGGTGTGTTAACGAACCACGCGCAGCTGAACGTACGCCGATGTTTCTGAGCTTGTTCTCCGACGATAGGGGAAGATAATAGGGAAGGCGATTAAAGAAGGCAAACGAAGAGAAGGCAGTAATTAACTCTACGATAAGTTACTTACCGTGCGCACGTCCAAGTGTGTCGTCCAGTTTAAGAGTACGTAGATTAAAGTAACGAAAAATAAAAAAGATGATAACAAATGCGAATGCGAGAAGAGGGTCCAAAAAGGTAGTAAGGGCTTATCACGTGCCACGTCCTGAGGAGACTATACTTCTTTTTTCCGCCGGGAGGAAAAAAGCGAGACTAGCACACAGACTGTCCAACGAGCGCCGGTCCGCGAGGATCGTGAACGACGATCCGCGGCCGCGGCTCGCCATTATCTTTCCTTCATATTTTTCTTTTTTTTTCTCTTCATTTAACGTTTCCATATGTTTCGTGTTTTTTCCTTCGAGAAAGAGTAAAGTGGATTAAATATAGTTTATCGCAAGAGAGAGAGACCTTTACGCTTCGCGAATGTAAAAACGATTCAATTGTTACTTCCTCGTTCTTTGTTTTCTTCACCATGGCCCGCTCCTGTGTCGCGGACTCGGGCTACCTTCGCTAGTAAAGAATGGCACAACTTGAGAATCGATCGCGCGAGAGACAACAGACAAGGATAAAGGACGAACATGATGTTGAGGATTCAGTTTCTTTTTGTTTTTTTTTTCTTTTCTTTTCTTTTAGATTTACCTGCCATAAAGTGATATATAACCGAGCAAATCAACCGATCGCGAGTGAAGCAGGACTGCGTCGAAGTCGAGGGTCCCGCGACCCCTTCTAATCCGCGCGATCGCTCGTAGTGATTCCGGTTGTGTATATCGTACGTTAAGGTAGACCCATTTTTTACTATTTCAAATTAGTCATTGAAAGGGAGAATGCTCAGCGCCATCGTCATCGATACTGCAAAGATTTTACACGCGGCAACATGAAAATACAAAAAAAAAAAAAAGAAAAGTAATGGTATCAAGATAACGAGACTTACAAGTTTCATAGTAATTATTAATCGTCGCCGGCGATATAACATAGTTATACAATGTACAGGTGCGCCAATTTTCTTCGCGTGCAAGTAATACCTTCTTCGTGTAATTATTATTATGGCGATGAATACTATTAATATTATTATCAACGCTATTGCTATTATATTATATTGTTCGGATAGATAGGTAGGATAGGTACACGCGAGGCTGCGTTAGGACCTAGAACTCGTACGAGACGAACGAAGAGAGAATATGTTAGAGATATATACAGGGTGATTTGTAACTGCGCGTCAATACTTAGCGTACTAAATCTGGAGCACGAAACAAGAAAAGAATGTTACGTCAACGTAGGATGCCCAAGGTTTTTATTCTCCAAGTTACGACACGTTTAAGAAAAGCAGGCGCCGCGTCGCCATATAATCTAATACTTAATAATAGAGAGATTGTTAAATTTCTTTTCTACCATCGATGAGATTAAGCACGCTGCTCAAAATAATTGGGAGATCGCCCACTTGAATAACTTCATCGCTTACCAAATCACTTTAAAAGCTCTAGCGTATGGTATATAAGACATTCAGTACAAATATTACATTTTAAATACGCAAATACTGATTTCATCTCTGAAATTTGATTCGTTCCATCCAGAAATATGAACCCCTAATTATATTGAGTAGTATATTAAGCATTCTATGATCGAATGCTGCCTATCGCTTCTTCCCGAAGCGATATATTGGATTGACGACTGAATATATACACATGCTCCAATTATTAATGTACATATAACATATAGTTCATAAAATACTTCTTTTTTAAGTCGTTGTAACTTGGAAAACAAAGCGCGAATAACGTACTATCCCCCATAACATTTTTCTCTTGTTTTACAGTCTAGATTCACTCCCAAAAGTATCGACGTGTAATTAAAGGTCGAGCCTGTAAAGCCAATGTTTTCCATTGAATGTGTAACGAAAGTTTATGACGTTAATGTTTCTGATGTCCTTTTAATCTTTTGCTATATATACGTGCGTTTTATTATTATTGTTCTTGATTGCGGTTTCTGTTTTTTAGTCGACGTTGCCTTTTCAATTCGTATACGATAAATACGAGTGTCTTTCTTGGTTGTGCTGTTTTGTTTCACATTCAATAAGCATTTGCACTTGGTCGAACAAGTTTAGCGATAGGTCGAATAGAGACGAGAGACGATGGAAAAGGGAACTTCGGTTAGCATTGATTCGGTGTAACACGTGCAGTATTTCGTAAACTATGGGCATTATTTCGAGGTTATGTTCAAGACACAGATATAATAGAAAAAGTTTATGTAAAAATTTTTCGTATCCGACCTTGTTTAAAACGATAGCCATTGTTACGTTGTACCAGGCTCCCGCCTGTTTTTTAAGAAGCTACTAAAAGTTTTGATAAACTAAATACGGCAAAATAATTCACGAGTAAATACGTTAAGTAAAATTGGTATAGTAAAGTGGAACAAAATCAGACAATATGGCGGGAATGGCCATTAATGGTTAGTTGATTGGACTTGTTCTGCAATTATAGATAAATATTTGTACGAACTTGTTTTATTATTTTAGTGCGTTGAAGACGCCTCAGGAATTATGCCCACAATTTATGGAATACCCTGTATTCGCGCATACATCGTTAATTATAGAGAAGAAAACATCGTAAAGCTAGATAACCTAGCGGATTCGGCGTGTTCGTGAATGTTTTCGACGAAACGATCTGTTTCCTGGACGCGTTCTCATTAATTAACTAATCGCGAGCCAAGCAATGGAATAATCCACGATACCGTACATCCATAGTTTTAAACGATAAGGTTTTTACACTCTTACGATACACATTTAAACTTTCTTCCTGCATGCGATCGATCATCACAGACGTGACTAACTCGCATATTCGATCCACGATCGTTTTAATAATTCTGTTTCTTTTTGTTTGTTACGATTCGCTCCGATGTGTATGCGAAAGAAATCCGAGAGGCGATTATACGTTATTTGAATCATTTTGCGCATTTCGTTTAAGCATGCGAAACATTTATTATTTTCTTTCTTTTCTTTTTTTCGTTTACTGTGTATGCTTGATAGAATCGTAGAATTAGACATCGATGATCATTAGTATTCCGGGATCGATCGGATCTCGTCCAATTGTTTCCAATTATCATCGACGATTCTACGTTCGACAAGTTGCTGATTGGTCATGAGACGGTGATCGAAGTGGGTCGTGTAGAACGAAAGGGGGTCCCTGTTACGTTTGTCGCTGAAATTTTATCGCGCATCGTCACGTTGCGTTTTTAGTTCTTTCTTTTATTCGAGCCCCTCGCGTTATTTATATAACAAATTCTCCCGATACGATAGATTTCACACGTTCGCGACAACGATTACAATGGAGGCGAATTTGTTCGCTCCGCGACGTAGTAAATTAATAGTTGTTACGTTACAAAAGACACTTGGACCATAGTTCTTTAGAACGTTGTAGAGCATCGACAGTTCGACATTTTTCTATTCAATGATACTTGAAATTTTGTTTTATTTATGTGGAGAGTTCTTTCATTTATGATTGTACTCTTATCCAGGGTATAAAAATTATAAGAAAAAGAAAAACAATATTTTTTTGATTTTACCTGATTTTTAAATTATCGACTCGTTCGTTTTTCCGTATCCCCCTTACTGTGTTTGTTGGTTATGTTTCCGTTCTTCTGAAAAATGTCAATCGAAGAAATGTTGTACGTTGTCCAAAGGCTTTGCGTATATTTTGAAACGTTAAAGTGCATTTCACACGGACGAATGGGATAATTTTAAAAACGCCTGGCTTTTTTATGTCGCGGAGAAAAAGGTTAACCGAGCGCTTCTGGAATGCATGGCACAGTGTTGACAACTATTCTCTACTAATTGCAACGAATTATACGAAATGCAAAGCACACAGGAAAGAACGTCAGGATAAATATGCTAACCTATTTTTATATATATATATAAAGAAAACTATATCTATTATAAATAAGTAAATATACATATATATATATATATATATAAAATCGTATATTATATATGTACGATTTTGAAATCTATCGTGTGTGTGTTCATAGTTAAATTGAGAATTGTAAAATCGAATACGTCGGAATATATGGGTTGTAATTAAAGGTACAGGAATTGGTTAATATATTTCGTTGTTATAAATTGGACTACGTTCCGATTTGTAGATATAAATAATATAGGTATCCTATTTTTTGCTCACTTTTTCCTTGCATTTACAAACAACAACAACAACAAAAAAAAGTATGTAATAAAAATTATGAAATATTAATTTATGCGTTTCTTTTCATTCTTCATTCATTACACTCACCGTTTTTTTTCTGGCAAAAACCGGCGAATATGGGAGAAACAAACAATATACAGAAAAAAGAAAAAAATGTAAAGTTCAACAAACTTTCGTATTGCAAACCAAAACAAGGAAACAAAAGCAGTCATGGAAAAAGGGAGAAAAAAAACATTCCCCGGTCGTTTTCAACACTGTCATGCTGTGCCATACATATCCACTTCGGTGTACGATGGTTCAGTAAAAAAAAAAAAAAAAAAAGAAAGTTTGTCCGTAAATCATACACATCGTAAACTTTTCCTTTTGTGTAACGTTCACGCGTAGATTGCCAATAGCGCGCGAAATTAATAAATTCCGCAACGTACGTGACATACGGAATAAAACTTTGTCTGAAATGATCAAGTAACCACGTAAAACGGTGGTTGTCCGAGTTGTTTTATTGGTATATTAAATTTGTGAATTTTTCTAATCTTTCCAGGGATAGAATATTTCTGATTTTCAAGATTTTAAAGGGGTAGCTCCTCCGATACATCAGAAAATTCCTTGGAAGTCTATTGCCACAAATTAACAAGAATTAATTTCCTTAATACAAACATAACAATTCGTCGTATTAAAATAAAATATATTGCTTTAACTTCCCTTTGCGCAAATTGAAGAACTTTTAATGATCGATCAGCTTTACCCAATTCTTCCAAACATTCGAAAACTCGTCAGTGTCCTTTAACTTCGTAACGTTGCACAAATAGTACGCAATTTTGCATGCGATGCACGTATTTAACCGCTATGGCAATTAACGCGTGTTAACCCTTTCGCCAAGGCGCGCGTGTAAGAACGCTCGATGCAAATAAAACTATAATTACTTCGATCGCTATCAAATGTTCCGATAGTAAAATAAGCGTAATAGATCGAATTAAGTAGTCTACGAGAAATGTTTATACTATCCTTCTCAAACGAGTGTATGCGTGATCCAAGAAAGAAGACGAAGAAGAATTTCGGGGCATATCGTACTCTCACGAATAGACAATAAATGTTCAATCAACATAGGTCTAGAAATCGACATCGACGGGGACAAAATAAAAAGACAATGATTATTTGAGGAGAGAGTTTCGACTTTCTACGTATTCGAAGCGTCTACCTTTCATTTCAACGCGTACTTAAGATCTTCGTGGCGTAGAATTAGAATTCTATTAAAGAAATAAACGAGTGTTGCAGGTCAACCTGCGCGTCGTAATGGTAGATCGTATACGATTGATTCTCGAAAGTAAAACAGATTTTAGTGTATCGTCGAGATGGATTCGAAGGCCTATGTCGACTGCGTGTTTCTTTGTTATTTTTCTGATTACTGTATACCCCTAGAGTCCTCGACCACCATGTTTTTTTTTATCGTCCCGTATATGTAACTCGCAACAAAATGGTTGCGACAGTATCGGTTAAGAGTGTAAAACATTTATCGATCGTCCCGCGATTCTCGACGATTCCGTGGACACGCGAGCAATCCATCTTTTCGATGGCTCGATCGATGAACAAGAGTATAGCAGTGCCAAAGAGACTGAGCCGAACGACACTCAAAGAACATTGTAGGAGATACTAGGTGTTCCAAGTGCGACTTAAGTAAACGATGCAATAAACGTGCTTCTAGTGTACGCCGCGTTTCTAAAACGAGATTCGACGATTGTTCGACGTACGAATGCTCATAGGGATGCTCGAAACGAAGACGAAGAACCTCACAGGCTTGTCCGATAAAAGTTCCTTCAAGCTCGCGGAACGTTCCTCGCGACACTGTCGGGACGCACAGTTTGTACAGAAAGTAACGTCTTCGCGAATGTAAGTGCTCTTAACAATGCATTTGATAAACTCGTAACGATTGTTTTCGATCATCGTGGCTTCGTTATCGTTTCCGTTGCGACAAGCTTCGAGTATAGAAGAACCGTTCGAACCGAGAGAGTTCGTTTTCTCCCCGTACATTTTCTCCAATAGCGTCATTGCGGTCAGAAATAGTTCTCGTAGTATGTCTTCGGTAGTTTAACGCGTATCGCGATCGACGGTCACGCGTTTCGATGTATTATCGTTAAGTATCGTCTAGACTAGAGGTCGTTATTCCGACCCTTTGAAACGAATCAAAATTCTAAATACTAACGACGGTCCCTCACTTTCACTCCGTTTTTACTTCTTTTTTTTTTTTTTTTACATATATTTTTCTTTCTTTTTGTAATTCTATAATACGGTCGGTCGGACTGAAACTTCTATTGCGTTGGCCCCAGCAAACGTAGTGCCTTCTTTTCTTTCGGTTGCGGAGTTTATCGTTTGACGTTCTGATTTCTGCGAACCTCGATGCGCACAGAATGTCACGTTTACGTAGATAAAAACGAATAATCGATGGATCGTTGAACCAACGAGATCGCGGAAAGCGATTCACGCTTATCGCCGATCATTGAAACACACACACGTAGTGTCTTATCGGTTAAATGTCGTTGAGTGATATTTAACTCGAAGTAGAAACAATAGAGGATAAAGTTCTCGCGAATCAAAGTATATCGACCTGCGCGAGCCTACGACATCAGAGAAAAAAAATGCTCGAACTCTTTGTCTCTCTCTCTCTCCCTCTCACTCACTCTTTCTTGATTTGTTGGAAGTTTTAAGGGTGAAAAAAAAAAACAGAAAATCCAAGTGCCAATTCTAGCGAAGCGAGAGTAAAGGACTATACATATATATATATACGTATAATATAAAAAAATATATATCTATATCTATATATATACATATATATACATATATATATGTGTATATATATATATACAATAATACCTAGTGTAATTTTACGTGCATTATTTCTTACGTGAATGATACCAATACATGCAAACGCGCCGACGAGGAAGGAAACACTCTCAAACTGTCTTTGCTTCGACATTTGGTTAAAAAGAAATGATTAAAAAAAAAAAGAAAAAAAGAATAAAAAAGCGTCGAACGCAAAGGGTAGTTTTTATTTCCATTTCTTCCTCGTTTGCGCCACGGAACGCATCATTATCGGAGGGACATACACTTAGACGAATTTTTAATGAGAATAATTATCGCGTATTAGGCGAGTGAAACTGTAAAAACGAAGCGAGACGGTGTGCCGCGTGTAGGTTTTAAGGTTAAGTACATTCTTACGTGGGCATCGTTGGTGTTTGTCGATCTTTCTGTACTGCTCACAGTCTCTTTCTCTGTCCAAATGTCGAATCGTTGATACCTTCATTGCCCATAGTCGCAAAATGTCAAGAGCAAGGGAGTTCGTTTATCGATCGAAGAACGACCCGACGCTTCGATGATCCTTCGAGCATGGCCTTCGCGAACGAGGTCTCTATCGCGTTCATTCTTCTCGCGAGAAACTTCGAAACTTCTTGCAGTCTTTCCCCAATTAACGAAACATATTTCGCGAACACTCGATACTTCTACAGAGCCTGTGACCGTTCATGTCATTCGTAATTGTTAATTATGTATTTCGTGGTTATTCTCCAACGTCGATACTCGGTATGTTTAATTTGCAATAGTTATCCATATCATCGAGAACACATGGACTTCCGCTTGAAACATCTAACAGAGACTGAAACAAATTCGTTCATAGACTATCAAAGGTTCGTTTATTCGATGACCAAATTTCCGATAAAATTTGATTAGTGTCATTCCAAGGCTCTTGGTAGGTTCTTCGTCTTTTCCCTCCTCTTCCATTTTGCGTCTTCACTGTCTCTTTCGACCGTCCCTGTCGGACAGAAAAATTTCTCGTTGCGTAACATCTTATATGACCGCTGTGTTTCATCGTAATCGAAGCGTAGCCAAGCGAGGAGAACGATTTAATCAGAAAATCGAAACGACCCGCAAGACGTGTTATTAGAAGTTCAAAATGCTACAAAAACTATTCGATAGTAGATGCGCGAAGCTCATATTCTTCTCTCTATTTGTAACTAGAAACGTGTTGCTATAGCAGCGCTGCAGAGTCGACTGGTCGATGTTATTCCATTCGGCGTGCAATTTTCGTAAACTATCGTCGAGCACTGCATTGTTCGAATTCTAACGCTATTAGCATCGAAATGTCCATCTAAAACATTTTTCCTAAACAAATATGCACGGACTGTCAACGAATAAATATGGTCGAGCTTCTTCGTCAACGACATACGGACTGTCGCACTACCTAACGACAAAATGTATTCAGCAATACGTGCACGCAACCACTATATTCTAAGGTTAGGTCCATTGTAATGATTCACGACTACGGAACTACAACATTGGATATTGCCAAAATAACCAACAGAGGTTACGTTGGATCGATGCACAAACGATCAATAAATTCGTTGAACTGGAAAATAATTCTGTCGAGTGACGGGCAATAGAGGCTGTTCGTTGGTTTAGCGACGGAAACAAAAGTTCTTCCGCTGTTTCGAACACGAATTCGCCCCTGTTCGCTTTTCAATTTCTATCGCGCGAAGGCTTTTTTTTCAATACGGCTATAGCAGCTTAATGCGCCTACTTGGCTGCGCGAATATCGACGAATAAACATTCGTATTCGAAAGGAGAAAGAAGCGAGATCAAATATAAAAGATTGTCTCGATACACGATATCCGATTTCCGGTTACGCGCATCTTTCTATTCATCGGTTTGAAGAAATGCACGTGGTAGGAGATATCGTATCTCCCGATAAAAAGGACGCACGCTTTGATATACGACTATTTTCGTACGTTAGAATTTTCTGGCCAGGCTCTTTCGATTCGATCTCCGATTTTCATAAGCAATAGGCTGGACGGGATTGCACCTTCGAACAAGAGACGTTTCGTTTTTGTTCGCATTTAACGGTTCTAGCCGGTTATACACGCGACGTGCCACACCGTGCCAAATACGTACGAACGAAGTGCATTAAGTAGTTAATTAATTGGTGTATAGATCGCGCGACTAGTTCTGTGCCGTGAAGTTTTGTATATACGTACGGCTGCTACCGAAAACGAACGACACACACCGGTGTCGCAATTCTGTCGGCAAAAAGGATCTCCAGTCGGCGATTTCTTTTTTCCCTCTTCGCGCGAGCATGCGAGGCATCGAGAGACACGTAGCCATCGCGATAACATTGGATTCACATCGAACTCGCAGCGCGAATCCTTACGAAGAACGTTTTCAGAAACGATCGCACGCGATTCTTTGATAATACCTGTCTCGAGAAATATTTCGAACGAGTGCCTCGAACTAGATTCGTTTATCGTTACAGTTCTTAAACGGTTCGTCGTTGTTCGTAATGGGGAGATTATACGAGGGCACCGGCGAGTGATTCGCGCTCAAAAATTGTTGCTATAGCACGTTCCATGAGACGACGAAATTGGAGGTTAACTCGTCACGTGACCAAACTATTGTGTGGACACTCCCCTTCAAATTTTTGCTATAATTTTGTTTTATCGACGGGACCTTCGGACAGTACTAATCTTGAACCGATATTACTAATATAGACACAGACAACTCAGCAGGTTAACCGATAGTTTCCTTTTGTAAGAATATTTTTCACTCATTTTTCGTACGTTTCCGAGTTTTTAAATGTATTTTTATTTGTATTACTTTATTTGATATCTTTATACATTTTTTCTTTGTAAATATAGTGCATATAGAATTGTGAAATGGTTCATTGCTGTTTATATACATATGCAACGGTGACTCGTATAAATTGTTTCGTATTTGTATATACTCGTGGAATAGTCTCTCGTGGTTTTTGTTTAAATCAGCTTTTCGTCTTATGGAACGTTGCATAGTATTGTTATTATTATTTTTCAACATTAACATCGTAGATCCTTAAAAGACGAGTGAGTTACCGGAAGGGCGGTATACATGTCCGTTTATCGCGTAGTACTATATTTTCTAACTGTGATGCTAGGAATTTTGTAACACGTAGGTTGCGTATAGATTTCGTTCGATGGTGATTCGATGAAGCAGATTTCTCATTGTTGGACCGACAGGTTCGCGACAGGATGAATGACGCGCCGTTGATCATCGCCTTTTTCCCCTTTTGTTGATTCCATGTTTGTTGTCTGATTTGGTTCGGTAACCGAGACGAAACGATAGTTTCTCCGACACGACGCGAATGATTTGTTGTTACGAACGGAACACTGGTAAAGAAAGATCGTCGTAGGTGTTCGTACAAGTACTCTGGATATCGATAGAAATTGTGGGGGAAAAAATGTACGATTTGCGCGCACGCCGAAACAAAAAAAAAGGAAATAAATAATTGTAACAATTAGAACAACGTCGATTCTAACATTTAGTTAATTATACTTTCGCGTCGTGCGAACTAACCTCTCGGCACGTATAAATCGATCCTGCGAACGAGAAACATAGAACGTAGTTGCATAATCGTTGGATGTAGAATTCAAGAATTGACACGTGTGTCGAATAAAAAGGCATACGTACGATATTCGAAGAGATTTAGTCGCGAACGGATCGTGATCTTTTTGTACATACTATTCATTAATCTCGATGACACAAGCATGCGACATCGTTGTACAGTACACAAATAGAGTTAATGGTACATCATAAGCACCGAGTGAGTTCAAACTTCGCTCGAGTGCATCGTGCGACTTCCACGATGACCAGACGGGGGCTATCGAACGATCGTTTCTTCACAACAAATTGCATTATCAGAGACCCACGACGTTGCCGATAATGATCTTACAACCAATTGAGGTTCTCTCGTAGATTCTTGTTCGATCCTCCCGCATCGAGGTCATCGAAGAACGCCCGATCACGAAAATCTCTTTTTACCCGAGGGGCTTGCGGCTGAAGGTGCTCGAGCGTCGTAGCAAAGAAAAAGAGAAACGAAGCTTCGCGCTACGCAAGAAAGAGAGAGTACAGAAACCGCGTAACGACACTGAGATCTCGCGGTGGCAGAAACGAAAACGGTGAAGACGAGGAGGACGAAGAAGAACGAGGAAGCATGATTTCTATCGCCCATATCAAACTAAGGGTTAGCTCGTAACGAATCATAAAAGCGAAAAAGAACAAAAAAATAAATAAATAAAATAAAAAAGTAAACGAATGAGGGGACCGGTCGCGTGATCGGGACGACCGACGTGCCGATAAAACCGATTCCGTCGAGATGATTATTGCCTTCTGCCCTCGTGGACGATTACGAGGCCGGTCTCTGGCTGCGTACTATCGAGGAAATACGGGAAACGTTTACACGTTCTCTGAAGCGCTTGTTAAATGTGTGTATATCGCCTCGCGTACTTGAACGACTGAATTTAATTAAAATCGTGACTTAATGCGATACGTGCGAATGCGTTTGCGAGCGCCTGGAAAACATTTTGTGTCCTTCGAGAGACAACGTTGTCCTTCGGAGGTCCCGTACGGTGATCCCTTTCCGCGTTGCCTCTTAGAGGGAAGGGGAAAGGGTGGAACAACGACGACGGAGGAACAAAAACGCGTTGTTTTCCCCCCCTTTTCCCTTTCGCTGCTTTTCTTTCCGTCCTTCGTGTCGCACTCGCGGCGACCCGACGGACGAACGAGCGAGAAGAGGGCACCACCAACAATACACACTCGTACACGTACAGAAAATGCATACGCAGGGCGGTAGGGACGGTCCCACGAGAGAGGATCCGTTCGTACATAGGTATATAATGTAACCCGTGACTCTTTTTATTGACGACGACTGCATTGCTCCCCCTGACAAAGGCTCGTATATTCATTACATAGTTGTATTTGCAATTATTACCTATGCATATATATATAAATATAAATATATAAATATATATATGTATATTATATTCACTAATTAAAGTATATACAAATGGCAAAGAACGTGGATAAAAGAGAGGAATTTAAATATTGTTGGCGAGAATGGAGGGCACTGATGAACGAACGCGTGGAACATTATCGACGACGGAGGGGACACACATCGATGATTTCGCAATGATAGGAAAGAGAAATTCGTATATCTCTTTCCGACTTTGGGATACCGTGAGATATACGAGGGGGGGAAAAGAACGGACAAACGTTTCTTCTTTTTTTTTCTTCCCTTTCTCTGTTGATTCCATTTTCTCATTCTGTTTCTTTTCCCCCGGTTCTTCTTCCGCCAATTATTATATAATTATTACTATTATTACAATTACCTAATTATTATTATTATTATTATTATTATTATTATTATTATTATTATTATTATTATTATTATTATTATTAATGTTATTAAGTATGTTAATCTTTCGATTGCATTATCCTAGAGTTTACACTGGGACGTGCAATGTTGCGGTTCGAGATTTATTAACCTGCTTAGACAAATTTCGTCTTCGCAAAAAGTGATAACGCGCGATCGATCGTCCTGGGGGAATGATCCTTGGATCCAAACGACGAGTGCATAAGAAATAAACGTTTTACGTGAAAGAAAAGAAAAAGAGAAAAAGAACTTTTCCGATCGAATTTTATCAACGTGGCTGACAGTGTATTCAGCATCGAAGACTCGTAACCGCATCTTTAAACCAATCGAAATTCGCAAAGTATAAGCTCACGTACGATGAAACAGCGAGAACGAATATATCTGTTATTTGGATTGCTTAAGCGCGTATGTTTGCACTGCGTAAGCAAAGGGGAACATGTAAATCGAGTAGCGCGATGTTCGTGCAATCATATCATTCGGATAGTGCAAGCAGGTGTTCTATCCAAATAGTACAAACGTCTAGGTAGCATAAACACGACTGTTACGTACGTGGGCGTGTACGATGTAATAATTTTCGCAAGCGAAGGAGACACGTTGTTCGAAATAATCGGAGGATCGCGTGACTGTAACGAGGAAGCCGCTCAAGACATTAAAAGTTCTAATTTTAAGTCGGTAAAAATGCTATTACAAATACACAGTATTCGTTTCATCCCTAATTTTGGCCATTTGAATTCTAATTATAAATTATAGTTACATATATATCAAATAACTATTCGATCGAATAATCGTCACGAGTAAATATAGAATTGGTCCGAAGTAAGTGGCCTCATTCACGGACATACGTAACAATATAATCGTTTAAAAACTCGAAAAGCTGTTTACGATAACTTATCTAATAAATGGACGAGGATATTTACGTCGTTCCCATTCGTCGTTTGTTCGAATAAAATTTCAATTTTCATAATATTTCTTGGGCGTGCATGAAATGGAAAACATTCCACTGAAATTTCGGTCGCGATGCTGAGACAATGTTTTTGACTATGATCGAGATAATTACGTGTAAACGGTACAGTAATCGCGTGCTCATCGTAATATTAAAAAAATACGGGTTTTCGTACCTCTGTTTTTCGAATCTACGGCCATTCCCCACGGATGTCATCGCGTAGCATGTCGGTGTTGTATGTACAGTAGGTAACACGGATTTATGCCGCTTGAGGAGACTATGTCTTCCCCCTTTTCATACATTTCTTGATGCCATCCGACACAATGGAACATCTTGGCTCTGCGAAAGACTGGAAAAGGGAAAACATATTACTTCTGTGCAGTATGTATCCGTGAAGCTGGGTGTGCATACACTGGAGAAAAGTGATCTCTCGCGCGGACCAAGCAACATAAAAACGTGCCTGGTACGACATTCTCGAGTCGTCGACGAATACGATACGCAGCGCCGAACATATGCGACGAAACAGAATGATTCTCGGATAAAACTAATCGTAGATACGAAAGGAATTATTATCACCATTTTATTTTTACTGTAACATAGATTTATCGCTTCTCATTCGAATCTAATTAAAAAAAGAGAAAACGGATATATCGTTATTGCGAGATATCTGTGCATTTATTAAGAAACATATTTTCTTTTAGGTTTTGAACGTAAAATGAATCGTATTCGGATTTCAGTTGTGTGTCAAATAGTTTCTACAATTAGTTTCGTTTCGAGAACAGCTCTGTGCCGATAGTTATGTTCGACGATGTACGTAAAACGAAACACGAATATCAAAAAGAGATCCCTTTTCCGCGGCGGACTCTCCGGTTTGTTGTTATCGGGTGCGAGGTGCACACAGAACCGGGAACGTTATTGCGCAAAACAACTTCCTCCGCTTCCTTGATACGATTCTGTTTCACGCGCGCTTCCGGCCGTCTCCCCGCGTGCTTCTGTTTTTATGTGGAGAGAGAGAAAAATAAAAAAGACGTACGTGGTTTTAAAATACATATTACGTGAAAGTATCGAGCGAAGAAATAAAAGAAAGAATAAAAAAAAGAAAAACCACATATAACACGACGAGAAAGATAAAGAAAGAACGGCGAGCGACGAAGTTATGATTCACACGAGCGTGATAAAAGAGAAGGATGAGTTTGAGACGCTCTCTTACGAGCGGAGAGAAAGAGAGCGAGTTTATAAGCCGATTGGTTGATTTTACTACGAACAACCTACGATATACATATACGATACATTGTGTTTTCTTTTTTTCGGTGACGATTACCGCTTGACGATTTATCGATACGAACGACGATTATATGGCGACGACTATATGCGAGAGCGTAGATGGAGTATGTATAAAATGTATTTTAAGCGTGGACAAAAAAAAAAAAAAAAAAAATTCAATTTACACTTACGATTTACAGTAACGAGTAACAATACTGATGTGGGTTGTGCATAAGGGAAAAACGTATACACGTGATTCGGGGCGGGCCATGCCAATGGAGAATCGGATCGAGTCCCACGATCGCGTTCGAACGCGTGGAAAACGAATTTTCATTCCACGCCTGCTCCTTTCCGTTACATTTTTATCGTGCTCTTCGTGCACGGTGTGTATCCCGTTGTCGCCACCAATCGATCGAATTCCGTCGTTTTTAACCTGTAACGAAAACCGTTTTATAACAAACGGATACGAAATGCTCGAGTCTACGTTCGAAAATCGTTTCATGCTTTCGTTGACGTTCAATCGAATCGAAGAACCGAAGTATCGTATGTTGGTTCTTAAGGAAGAAGCATTTTGAACGTAGTAGAACCGGTAACGTCTTGGAACGTTTACTGGTTAAATGCAGAGATGGGCAAAATTCCTTGTCTAAAGATTTTGAATAACGAATAGAAAAATTATAATCGAATCGAATGAATGTTTATCCGAGCAACTGTTTAGTCAAATAAATCGCTATTGAACTTTTTATTAAATTCTGCCCGTCTCTGAGTAAATGTTATTAAACGAGAGGTTCAACGAAAAAAACGGCACGCAAATGAAAAGTGGAAGAGAAAGAACGCACAGACGTTAGAAAACGAAAACAAGGAGTGCCAAATCATCCGTGACTTCCGTCCCACTTGGGCAATAATGAATACACCAACTTGACGAAAATGTGAACGTTGCCGCTTGTCCTTCAATAATCGTAAGAATTCTTAATCTGTCCGCTGCGTCGATTCTTTTTTCGCGTATTACGCGACGAGGAATGAATATTAATTGCGAAAAGTGTCCTTGCATCTATTACATTTTCGCTAAAATTCATTCCTCGTCGCGTATACCGTGACGGGACGTAGAAAACGAACAATTCAGCCATCCAAAGAAAGAGAAGAAGTCGCGAGCATATTCGAATGACGTTTCACGGTAAACCAGTGTTGTTCACGAGTACATCGATCCCCTTACGCAGCTTTATTCCCCTTCTGCCAGCCGTATTATGTTTGTGTGAACGTGCACATATGTACAACGCGACGAGCAACTGGCATTCGTGCATACATATGTAATGTAAGTGGATGCTTCGTATATATTCGCCTTAGTTAACAGGTTTAAGGTTTCTGTTTTGTAAAATGCTTGTCGACTCGAGGCGCGAAGACATCTGTTTTTCTTCGAAACACATAAGCAACCTTGAAATTATCCCGAGCCAGTTTTTATCCTAAAAGGGCCTACGTAAACAGGATGCGTTTTCCTAACACGCGATCGAGGTTAAACTTCCTTTCTTCCTAATTTCGTTTTCCCTTACTAAATGCAACTTGCAGAATATACGTATCGTCAGCAGAGTTGTAATAACAATAGATTTGCGTCGCGTACCATACTAATTTTCCCTGTTCTCTGTATCTCTTTAGATGCCTGCCTCTTTTCAAAATTTTGTCCATCTGTGAGTAGGAATAATAACTAGAGATAGAGTGAAAGAAGCTTCGTAAGCTAAGAAACTTTATCGTGAACAACGCTGCAATAAACGATCGTCCTTCGAACGATCGATGTAAATAATAATCGATCCAGATTAATAACTTCGACACTCGCAATCAGTGCCTGTCGTTTCGTCGACGAGAATGTTACCAACGAACGAGAAAAAAAATATTAAAATACGAACGATTCAGTCCATGTCAAAGGACGAACCGATTAAATAAAAAAACGAACTCGCATCCGATTCTCCATATTATGGACGCTTTTACCAAAATACAACAAATCGGCCGTGGTTAGAATTCTGGCGGCGGTTAATTAAAAAAAAAAAAAAAATATTTATTCGAATGACTTGCCAGTTTCGTTGCACAGTATATTACGAAGTAGGTTCGAGCAAGAAAAAACTATACAAAAAGAAAGAAAACAAATCAATAATAAGGAAAGAGATCTATAGATTACGGATTGATGGATAAGTTGCATAGCTATTTGAGAAGTTTCACGAAATATCGATGTATATATTTTAAGTTTGTATTATAATGCCCCCACTTAATTTGTATGAAATGGAGAATTTCAAACATTAAAATGATGATAAAATTTCGGTCTTTTTCAATTTACCTTTATTCATTCTTTTCGTCGCTGTATAGGTTATATAAATCATTAACTTTTATTTACAGCATACATACGTGTCTAAACATACAGACGTCTTATTATTTAAATTTTCCATACGTGTCTTACAAGTATCATGTTTTAAGTATTGAGGTTAATTTCTATACATTACATTCCAGCTTTTTCTTGAAATCAGTTTTAAAGTCAATGAAAGTACCAAACAAGAAATTTATAAAACGTCGCTTGATTATGCGCATAAATAGATTCATTCGACTGATAGAGAACAAATTTTTAGTTAGATAACAATATAGAATAATGAATAGAAAATTAAAAAATTCGGATAAGAGGTTATAAAGCCGGAACATTGTTCATTAGCCCATGATTTATTCTGTATCAGCTAGTTACCTTGCATCCTCCTTTTTGGAACGTATGTAAAGGTGTGCTCATTTTTTGAAGTTCGTTGACCCATTTTTGCACAGGTCATCTCTTCAACGACAATATTCAAAGAGGGGACGTCGAGCATTGGGAAAAGAGGCGGGCGTCTTCTTTTGTCTCTTTTTCTATTCTTTCAACACGCCACATCTGACGCAGAGATGCCAGAAAGGCACCGAAGGTGCACTCTCACACTATGTCAGATCACGCGTACGTGAGCTCGTGGAGTTTCGGAAACCCGACAAAGGCAAAATGACGCATGCCCTCTTTCTCGATTCTCCGAAGTTGCCCGAAGTAATTTCGGACCGCCTCGTGGGAGTAGAGAGAGAAAGGCTCACACTTCCTTTCTCGCTCTTGAACAACTAATATCCGACCTCCCGTCAACAGGTTTCCACTGGCCTCTGCCGACCGCTGCTGACCACTCCTGGAATTTCTGACAACGTGTAACGATTACTATTGACGTCTGCCAGCCTCCGCTGGCCTCTGCTGATCGCTGCTGACCACTCCTGTTATTTCTGACAACGCATAACGATTACAACTTGCTACTGCCTGCCCCTGCTGGACTCTGCTTGCCACTGCTTGCCACTGCTAGCCTCTGCTGACCACAGCTGACCACCCCTGATACTTCTGACAACTTATAACGATTACTACTTGTTACTGCTTGCCCCTGCTGGACTCTACTTACCTCTGCATGCCTCTGCTGGCCTCCGTTGGCCTCTGCTGACCGCTACTGACCACTCCTGTTATTTCTGGCAACGTACAACGATTACTACTGGCTACTGCCAGCCTCTGCTGACCTCTGCCAGCATCTCCCGACCTAAGCTGGCCTCTGCCAACATCTCTCGACGTCAGCTGACCATCGCTGACCACTGCTGACCGTTGCTGACAACTTGTGACATGATGTAATATAATATAATATGTTTATATGTATTAAAGTTTTGTATAATGTAAATCTATGACAATAAATGATATAATTTCAAAGAATTCTATGTATTCTCATCATTTTTTACTCCTCTTTCCCTCTCCAAATTTCCCGCCGCCAGGAATCTCTGCGAATTCCTGAAAATGACGTTATTTCTAAGAATTCCTGAAAATTCTCGGATCCCTGAAACTTACCGGCGTCCCTGAAACTTCTCGGAATCCCTGAAATTTCCAAGAAGTTTCAGGCAGCGGCAAAAGTTCCGGCCTGAATTTATCGGCAAAAATTTAAAGTACATTACGTAATAGCTCTTCAAAATTTCTCGCGGCCGGAATTTTTCGACAAAGATTACGTAATATTACGTAACATTATGTAATATTACGTAATATTACGTAATAGCACTTTAAAATTTTTGCCGAAAAGTTCAGGCCGGAATTTTAGCCGCTGCCTGAAACTTCTTGGAAATTTCAGGGATTCCGAGAAGTTTCAGGGACGCCGGTAAGTTTCAGGGATTCCGAAATTTGAAATCTTTCCGGGGAACTTAGAAAATTTTAAAAGATTCGGAGTGTCTTATAACTAAGGGAATGATTTCGATAGGAAAAGAAGGGTAAAAATGATGGGAACACATAGAATTCTTTGAAATTATATCATTTATTGCCATAGATTTACATTATATAACACTTTAATACATATAAACATATTATATTATATTACATCGCGTCACAATTTGTCAGCAACGGTCAGCAGTGGTCAGCGATGGTCAGCGTTGGTCAGCGTTGGTCAGCGATGGTCAACTGACATCGGGAGATGTTGGCAGAGGTCAGCAGAGGGTGGCAGAGGTGGCAGTAGCCAGTAGTAATCGTTGTACGTTGCCAGAAATATAAACGGTGCTCAGCAGTGGTCAGCAGCGGTCAGCAGAGACGAGCAGAGGCATGCAGTGGCAAGCACAGGCAAGCAGAGACTTGTAGGGGCATGCAGTAGTAAATGTTAATCGTTATACATTATCAGAAATACCTGCAGTGGTCAGTAGCATTCAGCAGAGGCCAGGAAAGTTCAGCAGAGACAAGCACATGCTGACAGAGATCAGCAAAGACCAACAGAGGTTAGCAGAAGTCAGTAGTAATCGTTATAGGTTGTCAGAAATATAAGCGATGGTCAGCAGAGTCCAGCAGAGGCAAGCAGTAATCAGGAGTAGTCAGTAACAGTCGCTGTATGGTGTCAAAAGTTGTCGGGAGTTCTGTACTTTTGTCAGCACTGGTCATTAGAGGTCGTCAGAGGCAAATAGAAACCAGGAGTAATTTGCAGAGTTCAGTAATGAACTCTAGGAAAGGCAAGTAAAAATACCTGGGCAGTCGAGATTCCGAATCGTATGCCGTTGACGTGAGGTCGGATTTCAGTTGTTAAGAGCGAGAAGGCAAATGTGAGCCTTTCTCTCTCGACCCTCACGAGGCGGTCCGAAATTACTTCGGGCAGCTTCGGAATAATCGAGAAAGAGGGCATGTGTCAGTTTGCCTTTGTCGACTTTCCGAAACTCTACGAGCTCACGTACGCGTGATCTGACATGTGTGAGTAGGGCACCGGGTGCTGAATCTGGCATCTCTGATCTGACGACGGGTGGAGGACTATGCGCAGTGCAGTATCGCATGCCAATGTCGGTGCGCATGCACCTACCGGTTCGAAAGACATGGCAGGTGTTGCGGTTGCTTCTTATTGTTGACTATCTTTGATAGATAAAGGGTTATTTAGAAGTTACTTGAAGGACAATGATAACGAGTAAATTAGATAATAATTCGTGAAACTTTTTTTTAAATAACCTATCTTCGAAGTCTACTGTAAAATATGTCGAGTACGCAAGAAGCAGAGGTAAGATTTTGTAGATTATCTGCCTGAACTTTAATATTTCTGCACTTTAATCAATATCAACGTAATATTTTAAATAATATACAACATTATTGAGACTTGAAATGATTCATTATAAATACAAATCAACTTGGAATTGTAATACATATTTTAATGGTAAATACTTTATCATTAGAATTTGATGTTATAGAGTGTAAGACACAGAATATCGTATTTCTCTTCTTATATTATTATGATTTCATTGAAGGTTCAAAGCCTCAAGGAACGAGGTAATGCATGTGTGAAAGAACAAAAATTTGAAGAGGCTATGTTTCATTACACACATGCAATCAAACTTGATCCACAAAATTATTCTTTATATAGCAATCGATCATTTGCCTTTTTAAAATTGCAACAATATCATTTTGCAATGGAGGATGCTTTAATGACAATTCACTTAAAACCTGATTGGACCAAGGTAGATACATATTTTTATTAATGTTTTTTATATGGACATAAATGAGAAACAATGAAAAACACAATGGAAAACTAATACAATCTTTGTACAGGGTTATTTTAGGAAAGGTGAAATAGAATCACAAACATTTAGATTTAGTGAAGCGCTTCAGTCTTATAATAAAGCATTATCTCTTAAGCCAAATGAACCAACAATTTTAGAAGCAATGAACAGAGTATCCAGGTTATTAATTAAAGATAAACAAGGTATTATCTGTGTAAAGTGAAAACTATTACATTGAAAATGTTTATCATGAGACTGTAATACTGTATTATTTTATAGCTGATCAACAGATACCTTGGCTTGGGGCTGGTGTTGGTATTATACTTGGAGTAGTGGTTGTAATTGCTGATTATGTTTTTACAAATAAACCTACATTAACGGTATATATGCCCACATTATTATTTACAAAAATTGAAAATTTTTTAAATATTTATAACAATTAGTTTTTTTTTATCATTGAATATAGCATCCCCTTTTGATGGCCTTGTTAACAATGTCTATAGCAATGCTAGGTTTTAGCATTGCAAAAGGATTTCGCTATTTTGTAAAGTGTCAAAGAAAATCACTTTTGGACCCACCAGTGGATTTGTTCGGTGAAGCTAAAGAAGAATATGATGATGATACTGAAATGAACAATGATAAGGAGAAACATCCAAAATACAGTAAAGCGCAAGCGCGACAAAGATTTAAAAGAGGAAGATCATAGTGTGTTTTGATACTAATTATACATATGCATTTTTGTGTAATTAAAATTTAAAATTCGTACACTTTTTAACATCTCAGGTAATCTGAATGTTTACGACCAGTTATTGCATTGGCAGAAAAATATACACACTGTTTACATTTTATACTTAAGTTGTTAAATAATGTTAAAATATTAAGACTGTGTGCAGATTTGGCACACTTTTTTATATTTTATGTTAAAAAAATTGTATTGCAAACCAAACCCGCTAGTTAATAATCAAGTCCATCTGTTGCAAATACAATTGTATTTCAAACTGTTTAAGATATATTATAGGAGGTAAGGCTACAATGAAAATATAATTGTCAGTTATTTAGTACAAATATTTCTAAATTCTAAATTGAGACGAAAACTCTGCTTGTTATACGAATTGCAACAATATTTAATGATATAAAATATTTCAACGTATAAACAAAATCGGCAACAAACTTGCCATTAACATTTTTACATATATACTATACTATAGGATCCAATTATTGGAAGGTTATTCTCTTTCATATACAACGAATTATCTCGTTCTTGAACTTAAAAACTCTACACTTCTACATTTAATAAACACAAACAGATTCTAACTAATCACAATCAAATATTTAAGAGTTGTTTGATCCCTTCATATAGGATAAAGTACGTTCTTTGAATCTCAAAACTAATACACAAAATACATCACCCTTTTATTAAAATTACCAATCTTCACGATATAATATACAATCAACAATTTCAAATTTTTCACTTAACTATACTGATCTTTCCTCCTTTAAAACAAATTAGAAATTCCAATGTTACTAATAGACAAGGATTTTTAATATTATAAATTCATATATACATTAACAAATCACTTAATTAGATACTTCTTCGTAGAAATATACAAAATAAATTATTTATAAACAAATTACACATATATATAGAATTTGAAAAGTTTAATAGTGTTGTATAGAGACATATATATATATTTAATTATTTTGTTGAATTGTTATGTAAATTCAATTACTATATTACGCCTAATATTTAACTGAAATATTTCTTAACTGACCGAGATATTTATGTATTAGCACTAGCATTCTTCGTAGTACAGTTTCATAAGTGCATACAACTAAAAATTGTAATGTCCTAAAATATGTACGCGAATTCATTTATCTCGATGCGTTTTTTATATAGATTAATGAATGTTTTTGCCTAACCGCAATGGTTACCACATCGAATCTGGCAAACATCGGTATATTACGCTCTGCCATTTATAACCTGTTATTATGCATGGTATTATCATATCAATACCGAAGAATTATGCTATTGAATGAATCAATATTGTAGCAAGCACATTGTTAGATCTTCAAATCAATTTACTAAGAGCGTCTTACAATTAACTAAAGCGTTTACTGGGACTTATAACCTTTATACGAAAAAACGTTTTTACGCGTATTAAATCCGTAAAATTTGTAATAAAATTTATAATTTTTACATACTGCAATTGGAAGGGCTGTTCGGTTTTACCGGCACAGTGAGAATTTTTCTTACATTTATACGAATTCGTCAAATTCCGTAATTATACATGAAATACCCTAAAATAGTTTTCTACGAGACGAAACACAAAAGAAAATAGTAAGCGTCTTAGCGAGAGATGTTAGCGATAACACGTTTTTTCGCAACCGCATTGGCTGTGCGCCAGGTGCTCAAGACTCAGTTATCCGAAGATCACAGAGAGCTCGTTAAGTGTAAATTCAAATGTACAAGCTGTTACTTACTTAAGTACATATTCTTTCGAACTGTTTACGAGCCTGGCTAATTATTCAATAAAAGCGAAAATACAGAACATTCCCATAATTATTGAACGTTACATTTCAATCTACCTAGTACATCACGTCAGCTTTCTTATAACGCGTATTAGTTAATGTACATTTATATGGCGTGATTAAAATACGTAATGGCAATTCAACAGCGCGATAGATCAGCGCAAGAAAGTTAAAAAGATAGATGAAATTCTTTAATGAACATGTATAACGTTAATTTCGATAAAAAGTAATTCTGAACGTTGATGAAATAGATAAACTGACAAGTTTGCATAAGATATTAAAAAATCAATAAATCCGTTCTGCAATTATATTCTTTTATATGTTAAAACATTTGATTGATTTTTTTTTATTATTTTGTGACTTGTAACTGAAAGGGATCATTTACGGGGAACTGTTGTGACTAGTGTGAGGCTTTGCTAGTAAAATCGAGGAAAATGATTTTTATAACATTTTTGGATATACATATTCATTCCCCTCTTTTCTGTCTCCATCTTATACGATCCTGATGAGACTATTCGCGGGACTCATACGCATGCGTTCATTGACGTTTACAAGTAGGTAAGCATCGCAGAACGTACTGTCTGGTCATTTCTCGCAAAACTTTCGAGCGGTACGCTTCTGTGGGTTGTGTTTGAAATTATTGGGAAATATTGGACTTTTTTACACTAGGATTTCGAACGAGTAATATTTAATTTGCCCGTATCATTATATTATTTCTTCCATTTAAGTGTATTATATTATAGTAAAGAAATTTATATTACTAAGTTGTACAGTACCACAGGAACACATGTTCAAAGTAAAATTATACGTATGACTACAGGCCAATAAAATGGGGTTTAGTCATACACAGTGTGAACAAAACTATTTTCTTCGAAACAGTTTATGATACCTAGTTACGAAAACTCTGTTTAAGATTGTGTGAAAATTTATTTAAGAGTCGAATATTCCGAAAACTATATTTATAATCAGGTTTAATTGTAAATTCATACAACAGCTGAGCATATGTTATTTATACAGCCTTCAAAATTGATATAGAAATCAAACGATATACATAGTTGTTTCCTAATCTTATTCAATGTTTACGGAAACAAAACGGTAACATTTTAATATCTGGAAAAACTTAATTTTGACTAGATTTCCTCGAATCATATCGTAACCAAGAAAGAAAAACTAATAAGTGAAATGGAACAAAAATGATTATGAAACGAACATTAGTACAAGAAAGAGAAAGGAAAACAGGGTTGTAGCACCACGGATACCTGGAGGAAAGCCTTATACATCGTAATGGAATGTCAGGTCCGTGGCTCTTGCACTTATTGGGGGTTAGGTTGACGTGCACGGATGTATCGGTGTGAAGCAACTGCATATATCCAACGAAACGTCTTTAACTCGGTACGAGTACAGCAAATGCGCAAATCCCAGTACGTTCGTGCGAAGTACGCAACCACAAAACGATCAGGATACGGAAAGAACGTAAAGTTCACAAAGCAACACGAGGAAACGAAAAGCGGGAAGCGTGGCTGGGGCACCCAATGCGATTAGTCGGCTGGCTCTTGTTCGCACAGGATATGCGCACGCGCAGTTTGATGCCACAGGTTCGTGTCTATATAGCAAGCGACGAGATAGATTTACGCGCCCGAGTGTCAAAAATTTTCATAATTTTTCACGTAACTTTTCCCAAGACAAGTCATTCGTGTTTGTTCCTTAGAATGTTCGCTCTTTAATAGGAATGACACAAGATTAGTTCTAAAACATGATTATACAGTTATATCGTATTTGTCATTGCGACAAAGATCGAGTTATTTTTATAAAGTTCAACGTAATTTGAAGTCGCGATGCCGATGACCTCGTGGTACCGATCACATTTATTCTCAGTAAACTTCATACTTTTCATTAGTAGCTTTCTTCCTATGATATTTTTACGTTATCCAATTTGTTAATTCTATTTGAATATTAAAAAGAAAACTACGTACGTTCAAACTGTAAATTCTACTCCTCTTGAGAAGTTTCGAAATATATGCAACAGTTTGCTGGAATTTGTTCGTTTCTACATTCCGCAAAATCAACGGACTAACACGTAAAACAATTACTATTATCCGTTACACGGTATAATATATGATGTTATCGAATCACGCGATGATCCTTGCGTATTAGTGCAACACATTTCTACGAATTTAATTGGTAACAAACGTTGGGGCTTTTACCGTAATGAACTATCCACGGACGAGTGGCACTCGTGTGTATACAATTCCATAATACCCGCAGAAAAAAGACTAATCGATACATGATCGTGTGACATCTGAAAACAACTGTTTAAACGTGAGAAGTCTTAAACCCTTTCATACGCAGTTTGGCACGGCGGACGAACTGGTCAAGAGGTTCACAGACACTTTGAGGTGACCGTCCTCTCAGTTCGCACCCTTAATAAATACGTTCCTGTAAGTCGCACTACTTTTCTACGGTACCCCCACCATTGTCCACCAGTGTGTACGGGTTGGTGGGCAGTGATTGGTCAAGTTGGTGATTGGCGACGGTGGTGGGGAACGATCACGTCACGAAGCGAGGCCGAGAAGCGACGAGGCGCATGTATCAATGCGCAATCGCATCGGACAGTTCAGAGAGTCGGGGTGGTCCGTGGTAAGGAATAAACAGAGTGAAGAGACCGCGCGAGAGACGAAGAGTGGGGAAAGAGAGAGATAGAAAACGAACAGGCAGTGAGACGATCACGATGCACGGAGGCGAGCACAAGCGGCCAGGGGCACAGGGCTGAGGGCTGAGGGCTCGACAGGGCCTAGAATAACGTTCACGGGACGGCCGCGGGCCATCCAGCAGCAATGGAACAAACGAAAACTCCCGCGTCCCGGCTACTCAGCACGAGTTGCATAGAGAATAAGGACGACTTGGAAGAGGTAACATAAATATTTGAAATAGTCACTGGATACGTATCGGGTGCGAGGGGCTCCGCCATTGTTGCGACGGTCGCGCACGTCGCTGACCGTGCGGCGCCACACGTCGAACCACGCGTCTTAGCGGCAATATTCGAATCATTTACATAATTATGAAATTGATACATGTCTATTACTGATGAACGATAATTGCCAAGATTCCAGCAACGACCTGTATTTCAATGCTTGAGTCTAAACATCTTTATTAACGATGCAAATGCATGTTTTCCGTTTTTCACAGTAGTACGAATTGTAAAATCGTAAACAAATCTTGTGTAATTATTATTTACCAGTATTCTACTCATAATTTTTAATTTCTTATTATTATCATTTGATATCGACGATTAACTATTTGTTTATTTCTTTTTCAGAAATTTGACAGATGTTATACAGTGCTTCAAAACCTGACTGCAGGCCTGTCAGAGAAAGAAGCCCATGATACTCTGAACAATGCTGTGTGTAAAGATAAAACACACGAAGAAGTGTCACTGGGATTGTTAGTAGTTATTCTGACAGATCCTCAAAGTGCTGCAAAAAGTTATAGAGACTTGACTTTAATTACACGCGATGGTCTTGCAATTGTGTTAGGACATCTTAATCAATTAGTGCTTGAAAGATACCTGCGATTGAACGATGTAACCAGAAGTCAGTTACTATGGTTACTGAGAGAAATGATAAGAACCAGTGTAGCTAGTGTGGATAACCTTTGTTTAAGTTTGTTAAGGCATGCGGCTGGTGGAGATATTTCACCAAGAAATTTGTTTTTAGTAGATGCACTTTTAGACATATTTCAAGAAAACCGATCTTGGTTGGATAAGTTTCCTTTTTTAGTAGCCTCTATTGTTTACACCTATTTGCGATTAATAGAAGATCATAATGCACCTCACCTATCTGGATTGCGTCAAAAAGAAGTTACCTTCACTGTATCTCTAATAAGAGAACGTATGGTTGACTGTCTAGTTATTGGAAGGTACATAATTTTTGTAAAAAATTTTTTTTGTTCATGCTGACAGCTACTATAAAGGTGAAGCTAATAAAATGACATTTTACATTTCTAGGGATTTGGTACGCTTATTACAAAATGTGGCAAGAATTTCAGAATTTGAAACACTCTGGAAGGATATGCTTCTTAGCCCAAAATCTCTTTGTCCGAATTTTAATGGAGTTCTTCAACTTTTACAAACTCGAACTTCTAGAAGGTTTCTACAATCAAGACTTACACCAGATATGGAAAGGAAACTAGTGTTCTTAACGAGTCAAGTGCGTTTTGGTAATCATAAACGGTACCAAGATTGGTTCCAAAGACAGTACCTGGCCACACCTGAATCACAGTCATTAAGATGCGATCTTATACGATTTATTGTTGGTGTTATTCATCCGACGAACGAGTTGTTGTGTTCAGATATTATTCCGCGTTGGGCAGTAATAGGATGGTTGTTTACTACTTGCACATCAACTGTGGCTGCAAGTAATGCCAAATTGGCTTTATTTTATGATTGGTTATTTTTTGAACCAGAGAAAGATAATATTATGAATATTGAACCTGCAATTCTTGTCATGCACAATTCTATGAGGTCTCATCCACCAGTCACTGCCACATTATTAGACTTTTTATGCAGGGTAAATAAATTAATTAATTTTAATGACATAATACAAAAGCTATAGCTACTAGAGATGTCTGAGAACCCGAAATGATCTTTTCCCGATCTGTTCCGACCATCGGATTGTCGTACACCTCTAGTAGCTACTTAATTTTGTGTGTACACCTATTTAAATGTGTTTTCTTTTACAGATAATACCAAACTTCTATCCTCCTTTAACAGAAAAAGTGAGGAATGGAATTTTTTCATCATTAAGACAAATTTTGGAAAAACGAGTTTTGCCGAGTCTTTATCCACTATTCGACAGTCCCAAGTTAGACCGCGAACTAAGGAGTAAAATAAGGGAGACGTTTAAGGAATTCTGCTTGCCACCTAATGCAGATCCCGGTAAAATTATTATACAATACTGCATGCAGATTTCATTGTAGATTATCACAAAATAATGCACCAAACATTAAAACATTCCACACGAAATTAATAAGTGTACATATTACATATTAAAATTGGTGCCTCACTTAATATCACTCATATATGTAAATATCTACAAATGCACACAATTCTTAAATGTAAATATACATATAAACCTAACCCTTTCGGTACGGACGTTGGCTATAATAGTATTATGTCATTTAAGTCGTCAATATTCATTTACTTCATTTCAGCGGAAGTGCTTTCACGGCCATTTTGCACCCTCCATTCGTAGAATGCACCCGTACCGAATGTGTTAAAATTTATCTTTTAGCAATATTTTTTAACAGATTTTATTCTTCACACTTTCCTCGAGCTTACAAGCACATTCAATGCTTACTAACTTCGGATTTTGCATGATGTTTTTAAGCAGGAAATAAGGTTCCGATATATTCAGGTAAAATGGAGGAACTTAGTAAGGACCTGACACCAGGAGCCCCATTGGAGAATACAGGAAACACAACAGTTGAAAATAATCATGTAAATCAAGATCCGGAACCGGCTTTCAGCGACGAAGAGGAGGAAATGCCATTAAGGTAAATATTTCTTTAGCTTCGAAGTAAAATTGCGGTGAAGTTTACAACGTCATCAAAATACGCGGTAATATTACAGGATAGTGACTAAAGTTGAAGAAGAAGATGAAGACGACGTTCCATTAGCAAATGTGAAATTAAAAAACGAACAAAAAAATGCAAATTGTGTTGTGAAGAAAGAAGATATTACGACGCAGTTAAACATAATTTTAGAACCAGAAGAATTAAGGACTGCTGTAGAAAGCTTGCACAGTGAAACTGACAATGAAGTGAGGTGTCAAACAATGGAAAGGATAGTACAAATGGTTGTAGAAGATGAAATAGATGCGGAAACGATACCATCATTGGCTTCTTGTATATCAACGATCTTATCGTCACAAATTACATCTCAAATATTTCCAACGGATAATTTGAACGAAGAAGCCTTGACTGATAGTATAAGCACGCCGTTATTTGTTATGTTTCGTAACCAGTTTCAGTTATGTAAAGAAGAAGACAATAGGCGGAAATTGTTAGCTCGAGTACTTGCAGAGATACAAACTATACAATCAAGAATAGGTTACCTACTGCTTTACTTCTTAAAAGTCTGGGGCAAAGAAGAAGAAAAGCGAGAAGGTGAACCAAGGTTCGTAACGGAATACAAGTTACACAAATGTAAGAAACGATCGTATTTCATATTAAATTATTCTTGTTGTTTTAGCAATGTATTAAACGACGTTAAAGCGTCGGTTTATAAAGACTTTTGCACACATCGAGAAAAGAAATTGGATGCGTGCTTAGTGTCAGATCTAAAGGTACGCAAGTTCTTAAAATTAAAAATTAATATATTCTGCGTTTGTCTCTATAAAATACATACGTAATTCCTTTTACAGCTCTGCCATGAAGACAACATATTCATGCTGTGTTATCTTGTGCCTGATGTATATACGGGTTTCCAAAATGTTGCCCTTGGGAATGTTCAACTCTTGCATTTGGTTGTATCGACAGTTGACGCATGTCAACTACAGGAATTAGTCTGTCAAATAATGCAGGGACACCTAAAAATGTTAAAAAAGGAATCATTTACATCACTATTGACAGCTAGTTTAAATTGGGAAACCTTCGAGCAATATTGTTTTTGGCAACTTATTTTTGCCCACGATTTCCCGATCGACTACGTACTGCCTGTTTTAACTAAATTACAATTTCGTGATCACGCGGAAGCACTCACGTCGATATTGTTTATGCTTAAACAAGAAAAGTAAGTAAATCAGTGATTAGAGGATACTCCGAAGTTAAAGTTCGTAGAACTATGTTAACGTTAACGATTTCGTATAGGCCAACGTTAGAACTTCTGCGACAATTGCTTGCACGACAAAATGTGGACGGAGATATGTTCGTTGTAGCGACACTACGTTACTGGTGTCGCGATTACGAAGAGAAACTTGGAGAGCTACTTGCGAATCTTTTGAGTACCCGTTATCCCGCTACCAGTCCAAACAAACGGAAACGATCAGGCGGCAAGCACAATCAACAACCTGGTCCGCCTTCCGGCGAACAAGTTCTCGGCCATTTGGATCAATTGCGACAACATTGTACGTCCTCTGCCGAATTACAGCTTTATCATTCCGAGGGAATGCAACGAGCATTGCAACAAGCACAAGCAGCTAGTAGCGACTCTTTAAGGAAAAGTTACGGAGATCTGTTTGCCCTCGCGGAAGTTAACGAAGAAAACGAACCTCCTCCACCTCCACCAACGAGCTCAGCACGAAAACATGCGGCGGCATCAGCTGGAGGCGGCGGTGGTGCGAAAGGACATAGGAAAACTGGTGCTAATACAAGGGAAAGGTCTAGTTCTAAAAGGCCGCTACCTCGGTATCATCTTGACAGTACGTCTAGCAGCGAGGTAAGCATTTACTAAACTTGGAACATATAATAAACATTCTGCTACAAAGCTAAAGGAACACTTCATAATTGCTTTAGAAAACAAATTTAAAAATTTTTTAATATTATACGGAATAGTCGTACGAAGCTTCTTTCAGATGATTGCAAAGTGCTCCATTAATTTTGTCGCGGAGTGTTTTAATGTATACTATAATTTAATCTTTATAATGTAGGAAGAGGAAATTGTGAATTTAAAGCAAGCAAAAAAGAGAAAAAAGATTAATGCTGTGGGCTCTGACAGCGACTGACCACCCAGTGTCTTCAAATGTCACATGGACCACGTCACGTGTGTGCAGCAAGCTAAACTAGCCTTAAGAATAGTAAGATAATATAGTATATATAATAGATTTATTTAGCGCGACTTGTAAATATAGTGTATGTCGAGAGAAAATGCGAAACCGTACCGATAACAAGGATCTTGCACATATTTCGCAGCCACAGTATATTAGCAACGTTGCCAGACTCTATTTCCATTAATTTTGTTATTTGTGTCGAGCGCATTCTAACGCGAAACAGATTTAGAATGCATGTGATATTTAACGAGAAGAAAATTTATAAATACTGGTTATAGCTTTTCTAGGTAAATGCATGTGACAGATCAGCTTGTGACAAATCGACTCTGGACTTTGTTTCGAAGTTGCGAAGCTATCATGTATCTGTCAGATAAAGTTACCAAGGGGCAAAACTAGTCACGAATTAAATTATTTTGATATACTCTTAAATGTATGAATGCATAAATTTAAGATTTTTAAAATTGAATCTGGCAACATTGTGAAGGGTGAAGCGATACACGACGAAAATTCTTTACGCGATCACTTTGTTTCTAGAAAAGGAAAAAAATCAGTCGCCCACACGCAACCTTGTGGTAGACGTCAAAGATTGCAAGCACGATTGTGCTTAATTTTATTATTAGTTTTGCGATTAGTATGGCATTAAAAGATCGTATTGGCGAAATTTATTTCATTTTGTTCTGTTCATTGTACGATAATTATTAATAAGACTCTCGCGTCTCACACAATAGCTAACGAGGGGGAAAATGGTTACGTTTGTTGCCATAAACTGTGAACGCAATTTGTACGAATCGTTGATAGCTTTTTATTAGGATTAAGGACCTTCTGCGGGAGATCAAGGATGTATCAAGAACGCCCTTGCTCCAGCAAGAAGCGTACAGTTTTATGACCAAATGTATTTTACGTCTGCGCTTAGTAAAGCATAATCATTCTCAAGACGCAAGAACTTTTATATTTTGCACGATGGAAGGTTGTCTGTTTTTCTAAGAATCGTTTTGTTCAAAGTAGCGAATCTTTTTACATTGCTATTAATCGTTTTACGCGAACGATCGAATTACCTGACGTTAGCTGAAAAAGTGCGATTATTCCTCTTTTTAATCGTAGTGTTTACGATGTATTTACATTCACAGAGAGAATGAGAGTGAGAAATAGAGAGAGCGTGAATGAGAGAGAGAGAGAGAGATACATGTACATCCTGGTATCCCGACGCGCAATTATATCTGAGTCTTTAAAGTGATTTACAATTTATAAAGAGTTTTCCCTAGTATTTTTTGTAAATCGAATTTAATGTTAATTATCATTTAGTATTGTTACCTAGATTATTGTCGCGTTACTCCCACGATTCGTTGATTTGACATCATTTAAGACACCTTCCATAAGTATAGAACCAGGCGTCATGTACACTTAAGTCCTAGAAAACGTAAGGGTGAAGTATCGTTTACCTCTGTACATTTCCTGTAAAATCGGTTACTTGTACACGTGAGTAGCTGCGTTATGTATTTTCTAGTTTGTACATACCAGAAAGAACGGAAACGTGTGTATGTGTATGATGTATGGATGTGAACGTGCGCGGAGACATTTTCGACATTGAAGAGATTTTTTTTCACAAAGAGTGTATTTCTGCATGAGTCTAATTTTATCGAGTATCCGTAAGCAATTGCGACAAAAATAAGAAAAATAAGGTGAAATCTGGCGTATCAGTTGGTAAGAGTGTTTTTCAGTTACGCGCATAGTGTATGCACGTAACCAGCCATTTGTATTTGTGTATGTATAAGGTATGACAGTCGATATTGTTATTAGGTCTTTTCTACTTGTACATAAACTGCGGCGTTATGTGAAAAATATTTAAAATGTGGCGGATGATTAAACACGTGAAATTAATGTACGATAAAAACAAAAATGAGTGATAGAGTGTGTGTATATGAGGAAGAGAGAACGAGAGAAAGATGTTGAAAACACAGATGGACAAAAGCGAAACTAACGATGCGCGGGGCAATACGAAAAAAAATAGACCTGTAAACATTTAATGTTTTTAACGATCTTGTACACACGAATACACATGTAAATACATGAATATATTATCGTAACGCGAGCATAAACATTTAATGTTTTTAACGATCTTGTACACACAGAATACACGTAAATGTAAATACATCGAAAAATTACCGGAAGTAAACACGTGATTCCTGTTCGTTTCCTCTTTCACTTAATTTTTCTTTTCCGCTTGTATCCTAACTTCTGTACCGAACAATTACGTTTTTATTCATAATGCAGACAGTGTTTAACTTTTCATGTATTTGCATACTAAAGTAATCGTTCGTTCATCAATGTACAAGATTTGATGTATCAACGATAAATTCAACGAAAATAAGACATTCCGTGAATACAGTATTCGTTGAACCATAGACAAAGTATATAGTAGACGTTGCATGTGACGTTTAGTTAATGTAACTCGGATTGGGGTGAGACTTCGCCATTTCTATCACTTTCAATATCATCGGTTTAAACGGCAATGTGACTTCACCACTTATAGCGTTTGAAATTAAAACTAAAGCAGGAATATCGAGAAAGTAATTGTTTTGGAAACAATCAAAATTCTATAGATTACAGGCAAGATGCAAAATGGATCATTTAATGGAACCACAGACTAGGTACAGTATAGATTTTCCACTCAATGCATTTTCGTGTCACAGTTAAAGTTGTCGAAATATTCTACTGCACGAGCCATGTTACGTAAACTCGATACTTCGCGCAACTTCGAGAAATCGAGAAAGAAGGCGAGTGCTAACCTTTCTTTCTTGCTCTTGAAAACTGGGGACAACCGTATTGTTTCGAGGGGTAACATTTTATTATTTTTTCGTGTTATATATTTAAAACAATTTTTTTTATTTAATACATGGTTTTATTTCAAGTATAAAAATATAAAAAGGTTGTATATTTGATATAAAATTTGTAAGCTATTGTACCTCCACAATATTTTTAATATTGTATATATATATTTATACTTCAGTTTGAAATGTAGTAAGAAATTTATGCACGGTTGGAAAATACTGTAAAGCAACATTCATAGCATCCTATAAAAAATTTCGTAATTATTTATACGATTATCTGTTTAGACTTTCTCTTTTGTACTTTATTTTAGAAGAAAATTTTCACCTCTTTTGTACATATATCAAGTCCTGCTGTTTTTAATGCATATTTATAAGGCAAAACTGCGTAGTGATGAAGAATATTTAAATGGTTATTTATCTTACAGTGTTCGAACTCTTTTAGTATTTCGTGCGGAAGATTCTTTAAAAAGTATTTTTTACGTTGTTTTGTGAATAACTAAAAATAAAAAAAAAAAAAATGTATCCAGATACGTAGTTTTTTAAATATGAAAATTATTTTACGTAATATATTAATATTTCTTATTATTTTGTGATTTATGTTACTTTTGTATTTACATACCTCATCATGCCATAATACGCCAAAAATATCTTCAATATAAACAGATACAGTTTCGATTCTTTTTTCCAATAACGCATCTGGTGTACGTTTTATAAAGTGCAAACTCATATCATGATATCTGTAATAAAATGTTGACATTAAAAAACCATTTTCTAGACGTAAAAAAGAGAAATTAAAAAACAAATACCTTAATAACAAACTACATGTCATTGATAAAATCGTACAACTTTTTGAAACAAAACTTCCATAAATTACTGCGGGAGGTGCCACTGTGAAGAACTGTATAGAACTTCGATTTTCCAATGTACAAATCTAATTATATTAAATGAAAACAGATAATTTAATGACAAACGTTTTGTTATTATGTATAATCACACAAACATATTTTCATTTATATCATTGTTTAATTTTATTACATACCTGATTATAAAATAACAACGCTTCTGAAAGTAATAAAGTGTGATAAGAGTGTATATTTAAACCAGACACGATAAGATCTTGAAAGAATTTAGTAAAAATGAGAACAACATCCCTCAAATTATTCATTGGAATTTGTCCTAAAAATGGCGTAGGTGTCTCTTGACTGCATTCTTCAAATCCTTCATTAACAAACTACAATAAATAGCGTTTTAATATGAGCAATTCGCGTATGATAAAAAAAATCCTGGTTAAATAATCGGATAACAAAACAATCTACTATTTGACGTACCAAATTTGTAATTAATATTTTTAAAGTTCTGATAATTTCACATTTTTCAGTTAACGACGATTCGTAATACATATTTTGTACATATATTAATATTTTTTCCTGTAAATCTGTAAACATTGCGCTTTTACAATATAGGTCAGAATAACACGTCAATTAATAATTAATGTTATTTTATTAATAATATACCGCTAATAGATGCTGATGTCATCCATTGTAATAAAATTAGAAGTTTCGATCGATATTCTCCTGTATTGAAATAGAAGTACTCGTCGAGGAAACGATTTACAACAGGTATACCCTGTTGCATATAACGTGAAAATTCTGCAGTCATATCGAGTAATGCATTGATTTCTTCATCGGGAAATTTCTCGTTTTCTAGTATGAATGCTAACATAAAAAAGCGATTAAGTTTAATTTTGTTAAAACATATCGCAAATTTTCAAAATCTTAATACTTCACCGACCGGTAGCGGTTGACCCTAGGCTATCGCGCGGGAATATATGCGCTTTTTCTTTATACCTATGGAAACGTTAAATTAAACTTTGTGAAAGTCCTTACTATATTGTTCGCTTTCTGTTATTACAGGATAATTAAATCTAACAACAAAGCCGATTAATAGGCTACCGGTCGGTATAATGTTAATATATACCTCTTATCAACGTATTATAGAGATTGTAAGAAAATCTACTTTGATAGTGGAAATCCGAAAATGTTAGAAGGTGATATCCAGCTGTATTAACTAAAAGAGATATGGCATTACATGGCAATTCCATGCTAAAATGCAATGATCCTAATTCTTCCATGCTGAAATATTTTATTATGTGAGAAGTATTCATGAACAAATTATTTAAAACAAATTGAGTATTTACCTAGAAATATCGAAAATGGATTTTGTATCTTTCTCTTTGAAAATACTAGAACCAATACGAAAGTAATTTACAGATGGTACCAGTGGTATCGTTTTTTTTGTTCTCATTTTCTATTAAAGTGCATTAAAAAGTATATATATATATAATTTTTTTTTTTTAAATATATTCATATGGATTTTGTATTTATTGCATTGTTACCTGAAATTTTGTCCAGTCATATGATTGAAGATGCATGTCTTCTCTTTCTTGACTTTCTAAACGATCCTTGGCATTTTGAAACATTTTTTGCAGAATTTCTGGTATTGGTTTCCACACACTTTCTATATTTACTGACCGAGTTGTTTCAGGAACTAATTCAGGTTTATAGGTCTTGAACAATCTGAAATATGTTGTATGTAAATTTTATGCTTAGATATTAAATTTTGTTGATAGAACACTTGTAATTATGGTTACTTACGATAGCAATGCAGTTATATGCACTTGAGGTTTTGAATACTTCTTTTGTAAAACTAATAGTCTGGATACATCTCTGCGTGTTACATCATCTGGTTTTGTTAATACATAAATAAGACGTGCTATATGCCTATCCTAAAACATTAATAAACAATCTTTTTGTAATGTAATTATAATATAATCATTGCAGTTAAAATTTTTGCATATGAAATGTGTCCAATTTTAATTTATAAATAGAAGTTTGGAAACTTAAAATTTTGTATCCATACTACATTTCAATTCTATTTGTTCACATCAACATAGATTCTGAAATATGTGTACTTATAAATTAATTAATATAATTACCAGTTTTTCCTTTTTCAGCATCACATAAAAGAAAACAGTATAGTACATGTTTATAACTTTTTGATCTACTAATTGATAATTCCATAAACCTAAAAGCATATATATATATATCAATGGATAATCAAAGTAGTTGAATGCTTAAATTTATTTAATGACTTAATGAAAATAATATTACCAACTATCCATTGTATAACAGCAATAGACACAGAAATTGGCAAGTCATTCACAGATGTTAAGCACCAAGTAGTAATTAATTTGAAAGTATTTTCAGGTACCTTATATCTTGGAACTAGACATTTTATTAAGCCTACCTCTTTAGTAGCACCTATTAAACATTTTCTTTAGTTTATTCACTTATCAAAACGTTGTTGTTTGTTTCTCTATAACATTTAAAATATACTAACTTAAGTCACTGTTTATAATAATATCTGCTAACAAATTAATATCTTCATTTTCTAGTCCTTGCGATGTTGCATACACTTGTAATGTGTTTAATAGCTCCTCAAAATCCTGATAACCTTTTCCTTTAACTAAAAAAATATGATTCAAACATCAATAGAACGAAAATAAAGAAATGTAGAATCTTCAAGTAATACTGCTTGAGGTATAACTAATACTGTTTCCAAGTATAATTAGTCCTTTTAAAATAAAACGTAAACGTATAGCTCTAAACTTCAAGCAATATCAACTTCTTTATTTATAATAATTCATTGTCTGTAATTTTCTGTTGACAGAAAATGTTATTGTAGGTTTCTTTCCTACTCGCTTACGTTTTAGTTTTTTCAAATTTTCTAAACAAATATTCCTTTCTTCGTTAATCATCGCTGCTACATTTTTTCAAATATGAAATGCCAATTTGACTGTTGCACTACTGTGTAATAAGTTCATAACACAGTATAACACGTGCATAGTACATTCGCTGCATGCATACGGACATTTGTAGTGTGTCAGCTGTGTAGTGTGTATATAATGAGGCATTGAATGCATTAAATAGTGGAAAGTCTTCTAATTTATGAAATGACATTGGTGATTCTCATTGGTTTTTAGCGTCATTCCACCAATCAAAATCCTAGTGTCATGAAACACCCAAACGTTATGGAAATCAGTTTTGGCGGGTTTTTGCACACGACAACGACGAGTGGGTAGATATGATCATTTAAAGAAGTATATCCAAAGATTGAATCGGTATTACGAGTATCGATAAAATACCGGTATTTTTAAATAGTCGTTTTATTACCTTTAAAGAAACTAAATGTTTTGAAATATTATGTCATCGAAACGATAGTATATAGATATAGATGTACAGTCAGTCTCATAAGTATTCGTAGACTCATCATTTACAAAAGAAGTTTTGCAATAATGTTATTTAGTAAGCGAAATATAGATTATTTTCTGAAGTTATTCGTTTTACTTTTTATTGGTAATAGTGCTCTGAATCAATAACATTGAATTATGACATAAAAACGGTAAGGGGGTTAAAGTCAGTTAGAATACTTTAAGGCTTTGAGTCCTTTGAATCGTAAAACAGGAAATTCCATTAAATGTCCAGTTTATCGTATATCTCATCTATGGTTTATTCTTGACCATAATACACTATAATATAATTACAGATTTTTTAATTAATATTTCAACATTCGATATTCTTGAAGTTAATCTTACAGTTGATAAAATTTTATAATGAACTTCATTAGTGTTACTGTTCTAGTTTATAAATTATTAAATTGTAATTGTTCTAAAGTGGTGCACTCCATAGTTCGAAAACGTATTATTTGGTAACACTGCTGCAACGATTTCCAGATGATTTTCCTTGCGACAACCGTTGAACAAACTGTATGTTCGTGTGCATGCCTTTAATTGTATTGAGCTCTGCAGTTCGTGGGAGGTTTTTGGAGGTAGGCAAGGGCGAATGTCGAATTTTCTTACCGTGGGACGGAGGTGCGCGTGTCAGGAGACCGCGGGAAAATGAATAATGACGAAGCGGCCAGGAAGTGAAAAATGATCGAAGCAAAATGAGGAGGACCTATAATACTGCAGCAGATGCCCGAACGTCTGATTGCCTCGAACAAACAAGACGTTTGCACAAGTAATATTAAAACTTCCACGAGATCGTAATTCTTCTCATTTACGTCACCAATCCCCCATTACACTAGAAAACCCATTTTTAAGAGATATCGATGTGTCGCAATTTCACTTTGCATTAACATAACCTCTATCTATGTACGATCTTCTATTGGCGCGCTTTTATGCGTAGCTCTTTTCTTCCGTCTCATAGAAAATCCTCACGATGAACAATTATGCAATTGGTTTACGACTTCTGAATAATTTATACTGTCCTGTCCAATATTCGAAATAAACTAACAATGGATATGTAACAAATTTATAAGTATAAAAATTAAGCTTCAGTGTCATGATAAAAATACGATAATTTTGTTATTGCGTTATTTTTTTTTGTTTTAAATACTGTTTCTTTTCAACCTCTTTGTAATGTGATAGTATTGATAGACATTTTATCAACATTATCAATGAATAAATGTGAATATATATATTATAGAATTTAGGTTATTCCTTCTATTATTGTATATACTTTACCTGAGTTTTATATTAAATTAGAATATGCAAATTAGTGATAGAAAATTATAGGAGAATAGATCTTTTGTAGATGAAAAAATAATAGAGTTCTAGAGATTACCATGACTTTTGTAAATGGGGTGCCACATTTTTGTAACCTTTATACAACATTTGATATCAAGATGATTTCAATGAAGTATAATAATAGATTATTCAAGGTCATAGAAGATAGTGAAGTAGTAATTCTTAGGTTATATTCCCTTGTGGTCAATGCTCTAAATAGGTAGCTTGAATCAAAGAAATATTAACTTAATTATGTTGTATGATTCATATTGTAGATGTTGAAATGTAATATAAGAATTATTATTTCATTGTCTTTTATGGGTTTGAGTCATCTATTATTGTGCTATATAACTTTTATACATTATGTGTGTATATATGCTGTTAATAATATGAACCTTTAGCAAATATATATGCAATTAATGATTCAAAATTTATTTGATTAATAGGGGTATAACGGATATTGCCAAAAGATTAGATGAACAAAAAAGCCGTGCATTAACAGTAACAGATTTATTTACCCCTTCAGGGGAAACATTGCGAGCAAAGCTTAAAGATTATTGTGTAAGGTTAATAATTAAAGATCCTATTGGGTATGCACGTAAAACTGAGGAGTTATTATGGAGGAAAGCATTTTATGATACTGTATATGCTGCTAAAAAGTTGAGAAAGGTATTCATTTTTATTCAAATGTGTATCATAAAATCCACTTCATTATCCTTTTTGCAAAGATGTTATAATTACCAACTGTAATCATAGAGCCGAAGTAATGTATGGACAGAAACAGAAAAAGCAGTGTTATCTGTCCATTTAGCAGTAGGAGTGGGATTTTACCATCACCTAATACTGAAACTACAATCAGAATATGGTTTGGATTTGGTTGGTGCTATTGACTTTGCATTTATGCAAAATGAAACTGGTTTGTCGAGTGTGAGTTTTTATTGTGTAAAATATCAGTTATAACGAATATTATATACAATGAAACTAATCTAGTTTTTCATTATTCTTTTTTATATTTCCAAAGGCAAAGAACAAGATGAGTCAATTTAAAGTTCATACAGAAGAAATAAAACAGTGTGTTATGCGCTTAATACATAGAAGCTTGGTATGCCTTGGGGATTTAGCTAGATACAAATTAGAATTAGATCCATATTGGGATCCAATGATAGCGAAGAGATATTACAAAATGGCTATAGCAATTGATCCAAATATTGGACTACCACATAATCAATTGGGCACTGTAGCAGGCAATAAAAATTATGGTCTTGATGCAGTATACCACTACATGAGATGGTTGGAATAACTTTTTATTTCATATTCGAGTAAAAATGTTATTTTCTTGTTTCATTTTGTAGTAATTTCAATTGTTTGCTTGCAACTGTAGAAATACAGAAACATTTATTCTTTCTAGGTTATATCTTTTTTTTTCATATATATAAAATTTCTACAACACATCATTATTTTCTAAAGCTTTACTATACTTTTGCCGCTTATATCGATATTTTTAACAAATGTTTTGTAAGGATTACTGTAAATGACTTTAGACTAACTAAAATACAGAACTAATTAGAATAATAAGAATTACTTTCCAGTGTTTTATGTACTGAACCATTTGAAGGAGCAGAAGGAAATTTAAAGAGAGCCATTGTTACTCATTCTATTTGCACAGATGAAAAGCGCACTACACACATGTGCGTATCAAGATTATTTTCCTTATTACAATTATGGGATTATGATATACCGAATTCTGACCGAATAAATCAGGAATGCCAAGTATGTAAATGAATACATATTAACGTGTAAATTTTTGATAAATTTTATACTTTTGTGCATTATTTTCCTATGTATACGTCGTTGCGTTTCTCACAGGATCTCTTAAATAGCATCGAAACTTGTCTGAGTATGGAACAACCTGAACCAAGTGATACAGATTACAATGAAAAAGAAAGCAGTATTGAAGTGTATCTTCAAAACTGCAAAAATGGGCATGTAAATTATTTAACAGATGACATGATATTTAAGATTGTAGCTATATGCTTGATGTCTATTTCTCAATTAAAAAGCAAAGAATCTAGCGAAGTACAAGGTGTGGTCGCTATAACATTGGCAATATTATCTCAACTAGTACAATTTACAATAACAAGACTACAGGAGTCTTTTATAGATGTGCCGTTACCAAACACGGAAGTTTTACAGTCAAATGAGCAATCAATGCAACAAAATAACGAATGTAATAATACACCCGTAAATGCCGAAGAAAAGAATGATGTAATGAAAGAACTAAAGTCAAATTCAAACGAAATTGATAAGCCTATGAATAAAAATGACGATAAAACATCTTCCAAAAAAAGAAACGCAGAAAATAACGGGGAAGTTCATAATGGTACGCGGAAAACTTGGGATAAAACTAAAAGTTTGCTTACAAAACTTCGACGACGAAAACGAAGAAATAGCAGTGATTCGGACGCGAGTGACGTTGAATCTTTCAGCGATGAGATAAATTCAGACGTTTCCGAGACAGAGGACGATGTATTGAGCGAAGGAAACGTTTTATCAGAGGATGCATTATCGGAAGATGTCACAGACGATGAAGGCTCTAGTATGCGAGCAAAGAAAGAAATTACAGTCGAGTCTGAAACAAAGAAACTTAATGGACACGTGGAAACGGAAACAAAAGTTGAAGCAACCGATAACATCAATGATCACGTACAAAACGGCGAACAAGCATTCGATGCCCAAATAGACAAAAAACTCGACGATAAAGATTCCGTGACTAATTCTGGAAGTGCGGTAACTAATTCTAATACTACGTTCGAAGAAAGTAATGGATCCTCGGGTAGAGTAACGTACATTGCCCAATTGAAAAAACAAGATTTGAACCCGGAGGAGGTATTGAACGTATTGGTTGAAAAAGAAATACTCGCATCTATTAAAATATGTTGCGACTGGTTAAGGAGTAATCCAGATATCATAAGGATATGTGGAAAAAGTTCACGGATTTTACTGAAACGCGTTACGATTTTATTGAATTTAATTAACATCGATACGAAGATGTTAGAAAATTGTAAGAACGATAGCATGATTTTGTCAAGTGTAGATAAACTGAAGGAATGTATTAAAATTATTCCATTGCCAGAAGATATTGATTTAAGAGGATTGAATCTGTTGGAAGATGCCCAGAAGTCGCTTAATTGGAAAATACTGTACAAACATAAAATGAATAAACGGGAGGAAACTTTGCTGAGGGCATTGAAATTGATCGAATTTGGGCACTTCCTTAATTCTGTCGAAGATGCCGGAGTGAAGTACGAACCAACGAAACAAATGTT
The DNA here is from genome assembly GCF_051014445.1 of Colletes latitarsis. Lineage (NCBI taxonomy): Eukaryota > Metazoa > Arthropoda > Insecta > Hymenoptera > Colletidae > Colletes > Colletes latitarsis. The sequence continues at coordinate 50,283,846 of NC_135134.1, forward strand.
TATAACGATCGATGTGAACGCTGCTAATGTAACAAAGGGTAACTGCAAGGATTTGGAAATGGATCACTCGCGTGGAAAGTTGATGAGACATATGGGAAAGTTATGGTTGAAAGCAGAAGTTTGTGCTCTGGAGACTCGTTTAAGATCTAGACTTATGTCTCCATATTTAGTGCCAGACCACGAAGCTTTAGCAAAGCATACACCGGCTCTTAAGCGTTTAGTGTATGCTAAGAAATTCATTGTTGTAATTCCTAGTGTTGGTAAGCGGTGTAAAAATATTTAAATTGTTATGGTATTTTCTAGTTAAAAATGAAAATAACGCGTGTATTATTTTTAGTCGTTTCAGCTTTGGACGAAGTAAAACGGATTAGTGGCCGTGCAAGAGAAGCAACACGATGGTTGGAAGGTCAATTAAAGCGAGGTTCGAGATTCCTGCGAGCCCAAAGACCTCACGAGAGGTTAACGTTACCCTACATAAAAGGACCGAGGCCAAAAGATAAAGAAGCATGGCTATTTTTCCAAATTATCGAATGTTGCCACTACCTTACGCAACAGACGAAAGTTGGTATTACAAACGATGCAGAAACACCAGTTGTGACATTGCTAACAGGTTGCAGCCCAGATGACAAAAGAATCCTTTCTTTTAGTCCTAATGGATTGGCAAAGAGTGCAGGTAAATTTTTTTTTTTCCTTATTATCAGTGAGTAAGAAAACTTTTGTTACATGTCCAATGTGGTATTGAATTATAGGCGTCAATATCGAATACATAGAGTCATTTCATACAAAATGGAAGGCGTCGAGTAAAAGTCATGGTTGAGCATATCGGACTAATGAAGATGATCATCCGCTTCTTCCTCATACTGAAGTGAAAGTAAAAGACTTGACCCTTCTTGAGAGCTGCAAATACGGTCAGCTGAGCGGGCGAGTCTGAGAGGGCTGGAAACCCAGAAAGGAAAATCGATGGTTCTCCTACAACATAACCAAAATGGAACTTTAATATCTTTTTTCATGGAAGAATTCTAAACAATAAAATGGTTTCCTTTTAATCGCTCGTATTGCCTTTTATGTTTAAAAAAAAGCTGTATTTTTCACTAAATATTTTTCAATAAAAGTGAATACGCCATCGCGATGTTTTTAATACGGAAGAATCATTGGACAAAAAAAAAAAGATGAGAACGAGTAGATGAGTTTACATAGCATCAAAACGTAATGTTATTATCATTAAAATACATTATGCAACAATAATATAACATTAATAATATTTAAAACAGTAAAACACGACGTATTAAGGAAATACTTTTGCAATGAATCATGACGTAATTATGACACTATTATCATTATGGTATAGTAATACATACGCATACAGTGCCCTTTAGGAACAATATTTTGGGAAACTAGACGAAGACTTAATTTCAAAATTTAAGAATTTCGATGACAAAATGGAGTTAAAATATTTTTTATAACACACATTTCGTCTTTATCGCGTTATTATCTAAGTGTAGTATTTTTATTTGGATTTCACAATTTTTCTATAAAATACATCATTTTTTAATAATGCGGTACATATCTAGTTATATCGTGCATGACGTTCATGGATACGCCTAGTTAGTGTTTTAACGTTACGATAGTGGCAGGACGACATAATCTATTAACCTAAAATGATTTGTGGTTTTTCGTAAATAATATCAATTATTTTGTGCATGAGATTGTCGTTTTGAAATTCACGTGTTCTAGCAAGTACTTTCTAGAAAAACGAAAGAACCGTTTTTTTAAGGAAACGCATTACGTGTCGGCGCGCAAAGAAACTATACACCAACGCGTTGACACATCGTGTACTTTTGTCGTCTCGTGCATTATGGCTTAGCATAGAATAGCTGCTCAAGTTGACCCTTCTATGTGATCTTTATGGTTCTTTGGAATAACTTGTTAACAAAATTGAGCGTAGTTTCTTTGGGAACGGGTTTGCGGACGAAATTTCCGTTGTGCGAAAAAGAATTGTAGCATTCGTGAAAAGTGGTGCGCAATTGGCCCTCGACGAGGGAGAATCGAAAGCGTCGAAAGTAACGAGTCATCTACCGATTCAAGATGGCAGAAGGCCAGGATACTCGGAAGAAAATCACAGTTAACGTCAAAACGCCAAAAGAGAAACAAACCATTGAAATCGAGGAGGATGCGAGCATTAAGGATGTAAGTTTTTTAATTCTGTATTTGTACATTTATTCAAAGGCGGGATTTATCGTTTACTTACGTTTGTCATTGTTGGGTTAACTTCAATAAACTTTTTCTCCCGGAATTTACAGTTTAAAGATGCAGTTGCGAAGAAGTTTAATGCTCTAACAGAACAGTTGTGTCTGATCTTTGCTGGGAAGATTATGAAAGATCATGAAACACTGGGTACACATAATGTCAAGGATGGCTTGACGGTTCATCTGGTTATCAAGGCGCCGCGTACACCTTCCAGTCAAAGTCAAGACTCTACTGCTTCTCAGAGACCACAAGGTAAGAATGTGATATGTTAGGAATCCAATCACAACTTCATTTATCATAAATGCTATGCTATCATTGTGAAAGATTTACATTTCCTTGTTTTTGTTACATTTAGCTGATATAAACGCCAGTCCATTTGGATTGGGCAGTTTAGGAGGTCTCCTGGGACTGGGATCTCTTGGTATGGGATCAGCTAATTTCATCGATCTGCAGCAACGTATGCAACGTGAACTATTGTCAAATCCAGAAACGATGCGTCAAGTACTAGATAATCCCTTGGTGCAAAGTCTAATGAATGATCCAGAGAATATGCGTAACTTGGTAACATCTAATCCTCAAATGCAAGAACTGATGCAACGCAATCCAGAAATCAGTCATATGCTGAATAATCCAGAACTGTTGAGGTAAGAACAGATTTATCCAAAATGTACTACAACTGTATAGAAAGTCCTCTGCTTACACAATCGGTATCCTTCAAAATTATAAATGAAATAACAATTTACATGTCTCTCGTAACCGCGCGCCTATAAATTCATGTAACATAAGGACTCACTCACCGTATATGAAAAATCAGTGTGAAAGTAGCCATGTGATAAATGTTTAAATTCTTTTAGACAAACAATGGAGCTGGCGCGCAGTCCGTCGATGCTACAAGAATTAATGCGTTCCCATGACAGAGCTTTATCTAATCTGGAAAGCATTCCTGGTGGTTATAGTGCACTTCGTCGCATGTATCGCGATATTCAAGAACCTATGCTTGCAGCTGCAATCAGCGAGCGTAATCCTTTTACAGCATTGCTGGAAAATAACGGTAGCCAAGAAGGCCAGACTAACCCGCAGCAGGGTCAAGAAAACAGGGATCCATTGCCAAATCCTTGGAATCAGAATCAGAATCAGAGTCAGACTCAGACTCAGAGTCAGAGCAACGAGTCGGAGTCAGAACAGCAGACAGCTCCGGACATACTGGAAAGAATAGCTCTATTAAATTCACCAGAGGCGCGAAGTCTTTTGGGACAAATTATGAGACATCCGCAGATGGTGCGAAACATGTTGGAAGCTCGGTACACGAGATCTATGCTGGAAGCTATGGCAGCGGATCCAGCTATAGCCACTAGGGTGATTACTGCAAATCCGTATTTTCGGGGAAATCCACAAATGCAAGAACAAATGCGAGCCATGATGCCTGCATTCATTCGTCAAATGCAGAATCCCCAAATTCAGAACGTTGTTACAAATCCTGATGCTTTAGCTGCCATTATGCAAATTCAACAAGGCATGGAACAATTACATACTGTTGCTCCAGAACTTGTTGAAAAGTAAGTTATTACATACATGTTTAGTTTTTGTAATTCATCTTTTAACCTCAAATCAAAAGAACGAAACGTAAAAATGAAGATTTTTTTTTATTTTATGTTATAGTTTTACCAATGATAAAGTTAGTCACGTTTAAAAGTTTATCAATGTAAATTTTTTCTAGTATGGGTATGACTATACCACCTGCACCAACGGCACCAAATACAGGTGCGACAAATCCAAGTGCACCAACTACGCAACCAACGACGGATACAAATCAGCAAGATCCATTCTCTCAATTTATGGCACGCATGGTAAATATTTTGTTTACTTTACAGTCCGTTCACATGATACGGTTTCTGGACCGATTCGGTCATTTTATCGAATCGGTAATAGCTAAAAGCAGCGTTAAAACCTTTTTATATTTTCGTAACATGTTTAGCTCTGAAATGTATGAATTAACCTCTATTCGCTGTGACGTGTATAAGCTTTCATCATGCGTTGTGCTGGAGGTAAAATGGCCGTATCGTGTGAGCAGTCTGTTAGTTCGTGAATAATGTATAAACGAGCCAATTAGTAATTTTACTTTTGTCAGGTAACGGCGATGGCATTAGATGGAGTGGATGGCCTACCTGTACCTCCACCAGAAGAGCGCTATAGAGCACAGTTAGAACAGCTTACGGCTATGGGGTTTGTTAATAGAGACGCTAATTTACAAGGTAACGATATGTATAATCTTCAAACCTGATTTCATCATCTTTACCTCTAAGTATTTAATATTGGTATGCTTTTAGTTATTTAATAGTTTTGGTACATTTTTTTAACAAACAATTATAACACAATTGATTTTAAAATTAAGAAATATGCTTTCAATTATTAATTAATTCGTGTTAGTAGAAACAGAAAATTAATATTATCGATGGTATATTAATATATAATATTTATAAAAAATTTTGGTGTCGTTTTCAGCATTAATTGCCACATTCGGAGATATAAACGCTGCTATTGAACGGCTACTGTCTAATGGACAAGTGTCTATGAGCTAACCACCCATATGCAATACTGTTATTCCATTACTATTTTTAGTTTTTCCTTATTTACCTCTTACAACAGGCGTGGTGAGAGATATTTGAGGTAACTGGCTGTCAGAAAATTATAAACTTCTACCCCAACTCTTGACAGAATACACGCTACTGACTCGTTCAACATGCATTTTTATTTTGGATTGGTACTTGGTCGTACTTGATAAAAACAAGTACTGGTATTTAAATGTTTAACTTGTTCACATGTTTCACTCTCGAAATTTCTAGATTAATTCTTTATTCTGTACGTTTTCTCGATGTGCTGAAAGTACTAAGTAGCTCTGTTAATGTATTTCGTCGGTGTAAATTTGTTCATCACACGTTCAAGAAGATTTATATTATTAGATTGTAATACGGGGGATGTGTCCTTCTTTGTTATTATGTTGATGGTGTTTCTTAGAAACAATGGAACCTGCATGGAAAATAGATTGCCGTTAAATAAGTATGATGCTTCTGGCTTGTTCGGTTGATTACAAATTTTCATGGAGAATAATTTGTTTTGCTTAAACGTAATATAATCACTCTAGTAAATGTATTGCATGAAACGTTAATATATTTGCAAAAGAAACGGGGGTATGGGTAATTATCAATTAACTAAATAACATTCGATATATAGGAATATGACTTGTCGAGACTACGAATTAAAAACTTCGAGCTAATGTAAATCATAGTTCAATTCTTCGTTCTGCTTAAAGTGGAACCGTATTCAATTATTCATTAATGTTTTCCATGTAAGTTTTGTACGTGTGGCAGGTGAGAAGCGAAATTTTTTTTTGTTTCATCTTTATGCCGACGCACATTGTTTTACCTTTTTTTGTTTTCTTAGTCTTTATTGTATGCGTAAAAAAAAGTAACTGTGCACTACATGTCTTAAGATACAAATTTAGCGATTTGTAGCGTGATGATCGAGAATTCTATGGTGTAGGTTGTTTATATAGAGAAACGCGCGGAAAAATCGATTTAACGAGATGTCACATGTAAATGTGTTTAAATTGGAAAATGTAATCGTCGGTTAGCTTTTAAGATATATTGAAAGAAAAAATGGTAAATGTTGTAAATTATCTTTATTGATGAAAAAGGAAAAAAACAATTATAATTTTACTACTTTTGATTGATGTACGATTACAGGAATATCCATGCGCATTATAATAAACTTTTATGTGTATTCAGTATACTTCATTAAACAAGGTATTCTGTACAAGCGATTATATGACAAAATAAAATTATGGTTGATTCATATTGACGAATTTTAACTATCAAGTACGTCTAAGATATTATTCAGTTACCTTAGTGATATACATTGTAAGTGGATGATACGCGAGTATTAAACATAATAATATGTTTAGAAATAACATAGACTGGAACCTATGTAAAATTTATTATACAGGGTGTCCCAAGTTTTAATTGGCAAACTTTGTCAGTGTATTCTTTGGGTTTAAACATAAAGAAAAATGTTATATGAATGTTACATGAACATAGGTCTGTTGTAACTTCTGAATAAAGCTTTAAACAACCTATGTTTATATAACATTTTTTTCTTATAATTGTGACATAATTATATATTAAAAATTCGTTATTAGTTTGTCATAAAAAATAAGATTGTTATAAGAATATGGGCGGATATACAAGGTGATTATTATAAAGTAACTGATATGATTATCTCTGAAATTTTAGGAAATATTTGAGAACTAAGCTTTATTTCAGGAAAAAAGAAATTAGTTTTTTTTACGTGACAACGTGAGATGTCTGCAGTATCAGTAAAGTGGATTGTGACAAAACAAGAAATTCTGCACTTACATTACTTCCAGATTCTCCTGATTTATTCCTATGAAAAACTGTCTTATTTTCCAAAATCATATCTCCGTTGGAAAGAAGAAGATTCGAAGTGCGTATGATACTAATACTACTCCAATTTACAACAATTAACCTTATTTAACGATACACTTCCGTTATTATAGTTATTATCGAGGCTTTTGAATGCACGATTCATTAAATTTTTTACAGATTATTTCGTATATAACGAAATTTCTACTTTATTAAATGATTTATTAGCACTATAGTATTAACTTTATTACTAGTATAGTAGATGTACAATTGAATACTATTTTATATCGTGTACTTAAGTGTTTAACTCTTTTTCGGTGGAAATGAAAATTTTTATGGAAATTATATCTTTTGTTATTTAATTTAGAATTTTCTTGGATATATTTTAATTTTTGTAAGTAAATATATGTAGAGTCGATGATATAACAAAAGAATATTTTGGCGGGAAGCATCGATTGCGGCGCACTCTAACTGAGAACTATTAGTTTTATGCATTCACGTAACAGTCGGTAACTAAATTACATTTTAAAGATATGAATATATCAAAATACTTGTTTAATTGGTTGCTATGCCAGTTTAATAAAACAATAAATGTGTGAAGTGAAGCAAATTTTCTTCAGGAATAACGAGTAAAAATTTTAGATTCATTCATCCTTTAATGAATTCTGATTTACGAATAAATTTACGACGAATTTAACTTTAAGATGTACTCGAATACGGGTATGCTAACAGTCGTGACGTAATAGATGAGCTTGAACGAACTCAATTAGATAAGTCAATTATTTACCAATTTTTTGCAATGCTTTTAACGAGAAGGACGAATTTACATAAGTGATGCTTTTGCCGCCTAATGTAACTTCATTCGTACAACCGTCAATTCAAGAAGTCGTCGAGTGCTTTAAGCGACAATACAGAAAAAAGTTGCTCAAAAAAAGAATTCTGTTTACATCTCAACACAATCTTGAAGAAAAAGTAATAGAGTAGTATACAAAAATTAATTTAAAAGATTGTTCTTACATAGTAGCGAATGTGCAGACCAGCATTACAAACACAATGTTAAAAAGAGCATAAAATTGAAGAAATTGATGAACAAGAAAGGACAGTAGCAGAAGACATTGAGAAGGTTGACTTAGAAGAAATTTACTCCAAAGAAAATAGACTTAGGATTGTTATAGAAACAAACGATGGGACAATTTCCCATTAAAATTACTTAACTATGTAATTTTTCGTTATATGTATCATCGTATGTCATATGTTTCAGTTTGACATATATTCCATTAGTTGGAATGTATAAATGTAAGCGTTGGAATACTTTCGTGTATGTACACTGAAAGGATGATCTGCGCATCCCCTCCACGCATCATCAACGAACTGCACCGTGGTACGATCAGTCGGTTGGCGCGGCGTTCAGTCTGTGTTGATCGCTCGCACGGTTTGTAGGTAGTGTGCGTCTGACTGGATCATAACGCCGGCTTCGTAGCGTAATACCGCTTATCGAGTAAGCACGACGGTCGATTGACGTTTCTTGTGTGAGTTACGAGAAAACCCGTTGGAGTGTGCGCGAACAGAGCGCGGACGAATCGCGTTGCGGGCATGCAAGCCCGCTGGAGCTCTCACGTGCGCGTTTGAATTTTCGAAAAGAGCAAAAGTGCCGCGCCGGGGTGGTGCAGGTGTGTTGTTTGGTGCAAAAGGTGGTGCTCCCGACCCTGCACGCGGTGCATTCTCGTCGTCGAAAACGTTGGCAGAGCCAGCGGAATGTGGCACGAGGTGAGTTAGCAGCCCGCCCGGTTTCGCTTACCGAGGCCAGGGACGGATCTCGACGGGCCCTTTTTCCTTTCCCTTACATTTTACGGCTTCTTTCTAACCCTACTCTGCGCGATTATTTCTCGTCGCGAAGAAACACCGACAAAATTTCTGTTCGACCGATTCTCTAGGTTGTGCGATTCAAATATGCGTCGTGGTTTTCTAAGTAAATTCTTCAGCGATTACTGCGCACGATCTTCTGCAGTCAATTTTAGCTAACACATTGGGTTGTGAATCGTTGATGCAGCAATGAATCGAAATCGATGAAATGCACATTGAAAAATGATTAGACACGCGTCGAAGTCGACACTGTGTCGATCCAATATTATTCCAGCACTGACTTTTAAAAATGTGATCGTTAGTGGGATCACGTGACCAAACTGTCGATACGTTTAACCGCTTTTTTTATCATTTTTAACGACTTTTCTCAACCGTTCGATTCTTGTGCTCTGTTTAGGTTTACATCCTGCCTATTTAGTAGTTCGTGAGTGTTAAACGAATTTCGTTGGAAACGTGTCACCTTCGTGGCGTGAAGAAAGGTAACGTTTTTACGCATGGAGATACGATCAATAAATACGTTAGGCGCCAACCGTTTCTTAAAAGAACTTCTGAAAGTTAGCACGTTTTAAAGATCTCGTTAGTGGGGAATATCGATGTAATTAATAATGTGGTGCAATTTAATGTAAGCAGATTTGCAGTACACGTTAAAAACATTGTTATCTGTTGAGATTGGATTTGAACAATGATCCAATTTATTTGAACGAAAGGTCGCTGAATGGCACCTAACACCATCTGGTGTTATGTAGCTCGCTGGTCTTATGCGGTGACTGGCGGTTAGTATTTTTAACACCCTGCACTGTTACAGTTCATTTCATAGTTCTTGTTTTACGTACCATAACGAGAAAGTAATTATTGATAAATCTTATCTGGTAAGAAAGAAAGTTTAACCAAGTCGTTAATTTTGAAAAAAAAAAGAATAAAATTGTCAGCGTTGAAACGAGTTTGTATTATACGATTACGTTATGATTAACGTTACAACGAGACGATAGTATATCATGGGAGTGTACTGTACTTAATGTCTCGAATGAATTATCGATACGAGCGGACACAGTCGATCAATTGTCGTAGAAATTTTAGCGTGAAAAGGGTTAAAGAATTTTAGCCATGCGTCGGGCAGATGCTGTTCCAGGCAAATGGTTCACAGTTGGCATAAATAATGGGGTCACGTACAAGATTAGCCCGTTTCTTACGTCATTGCCATAACTTCACTCTCTTTGTCGCGTTTCGTATTCCCGTGTCGAACTCTGCTCGAACAATTTCTTCCTGCTTATGGCACGAAGACGCGCAGACATTGAATCTGCAACGGATTACGCGATTTAGTACGTCTGTGATAACCTAGTTTTCGCCTTCGAACGCCTTGAAGCATCTAGTTATGGAAATTATATCATATTACGCGTGGTTTTTTTATGTATATCTATTAGGGATTGATATATTAATAACTGTCGTGTCATATACTCGTTTTCGTTCTCATTTCTCTTCAAGTACGGGGTCCTTAATGCAGGGGTTCTCAACTCCTTTTTTCGTGTTCATTACTTTTCAAAATTAGATTTAATGAAATTAATGCACAAGTATATCCAATGAAGAATAATAATTAACGAATTCATTAGACTACCATGACAGTCAACGTGTTAAGTAATTAATGAAATTAAGACTCTGAACCTGTAGTCGACAGCAATATTTTTATTTTACAATTGAAATTTTGAATACACATTTTGATCTTCAAAATTAACTCAATCAATAATTTATACATTTTTAAATTTAATAAATATAAACGTACACAAAACCTCGAAAATAACCACGAAGATGATAATAGAGGTTAAACAATAGATAAAATATTAAGCTTCCAGGGATTTTATTCCACGAGAACCCAGAGGTTGGTGAACTTGGTAATAGAAAGCATACAATATCATGAAACACCAACCCTTTGGGTAGTTTATTTTACGAGGTTAGAAATTAGCTAATATGTTGTCCAATCTGCAGCAGGCAAAGGTGTGCCCTCTTTGTATTAAATGCCACGAACTCTACTACATGTATGTAGAGCGCCTGATTTATCGCTTGACTGTACGATGCCTGCAATATCTTAGGAGCAATCGATTAATTTAACAGGACTCCATAAAGAAAATTCGAGAAACGCGAAACCAAGTCAAGTGCACCCGAACCAGTCATTTTGTTTTAGAGCTTCGAAACTGTTATACTATACGGGTGTATGAAATGTCTGCCCGAATTTTCATGCGAATATTTAAAACGTCATAACTTCTGAACGGATTGGACGATTTTAATGTTTAAAAAAGCAAACTACGCGTATTTTGGTGGGGAATATGTACAAATTGCAAAAATATTCGAAAAGTTGGTCCTTGACCTCGCAAAATGAGAAAAACCCCATAGAAATGGTCCAATTTTCAAACAGCCATAACTCCTACAATTGTGAATATATTTCAATGAAACTTTTTTCTGAAGTAGAGCTCATGGGTACCTACAAAAAAGTATTAGACAACTTTTCTGTAGGGCGTCAAACAAAATTACTAAAAATGAAAAAGGAATTTTTAAGAAAAATCGACAGGGGGTAGGTGCCTAAATTTTTCGACGAAAAAAAAAATTTTTAATTAATTCTGAAAAAATTATTTTCGGTTGTGGGGGGCAATTATAATCATTTTTGGTGAATAGACATACCCCCAAAATCCTGCGCATTTTCGAGAAAAAAATTCAGGAAGGCGCCTAAATTTTTCGACGAAAAAAAAAATTTCAAATCGTCCTGGAAAAATTATTTTTAGTTGTAGGGGACAATTACAATCATTTTTGACGAATAGACGTACCCCCGAAATCCTACCCACTTTCTAGAAAAAAATTTAGAAAGGTGCCTAAATTTTTCGACGAAAAAAAAAATTTCAAATCGTCCTGGAAAAATTATTTTTAGTTGTAGGGGACAATTACAATCATTTTTGGTGAATAGACACACCCCCGAAATCCTACCCACTTTCTAGAAAAAAATTTAGAAAGGTGCCTAAATTTTTCGACGAAAAAAAAAATTTCAAATCGTCCTGGAAAAATTATTTTTAGTTGTAGGGGACAATTACAATCATTTTTGGTGAATAGACACACCCCCAAAATCCTGCGCATTTTCGAGGAAAAAAATTCATTATGGGCGAAACTTGAAACGTTAATAACTTTTTAACGAAGCCTCCATGAACAAATTGGTATTCTTGATTTTCGTCGTATTTTGACCTCTAGAATCTCCCATTACAATTTTTCCCAGGGGTGGCCGAATACCTTGTATGTTTAGGTTCTTAAAATAGTTATTCAGAACTATTATATCGAACCACGTATATCGATTTAAGTAAAAATTCACGCGGCCCTACAGTCGACACAGTTTTGATCGGAACTTTCGTACAACAGTTTGAAATAATTATTTACAGAACCTTTTCAAATTCTAATACTAAAATAGATTTTAAAGTTAAACGTTTCGGTCTGTTCGTCCACCCACGCAATCTAAAAAGTTTTCATCGAACCGTTTGTCGGTACGCGTTGAACAGTTTGGTATACTTCGTGTTTCGAGCGTACGCTGTCCGGCTTTAACATCGAAAGGGTTAAATAAGAGGTTTGATCGAATAATGGGAAAGTTTGCCCATGGTTTTCGATGGCTTACGTCGTCCCTGGAACGGCGAGGAGAGGTGGCCTCGCGATTCGTGTACGCAGGATATTTTGTACCCGTTACTCCCTCGAACGCATTCCATCTCACGCTGCTGAATCGCAGAGCGAAGATTAATTTGTCTTCGGACAAGTTCGAGCGTTAGAGATCACCGTGCACAGCTTTTCTTCCGTTTCCGTTCGTCGCGCGTCGCTTTCGTCGAACCTCCCTCGATTTTCTGGCATTTTATCGGCGAAGAATCTGCAGCACGATGTTATATTTACATATCCTATATGGAGAAGTTTAATCTCGTATTTCCTGTTTGGAAAGAGCGCCCCGATTTGACGAGTATTACGCAGTTGTCGACCTTGTCTGGCATTTACGGTGTAATCCAGTTTAGGGATCGAAGATTCTCACAATTATATTATCGCTCTTCGAGAGTATCAGACGTGTAATCCGTCAAGTTACCGGAAATCCAAAGGACTTTTTTAATGACAAAATTTATTTACGTATAATTTTTATTTTATTCTTTTGTATTAGTATTATTTTCAAACGATTTTTTGTTTAATCGATTAAATGTATTGTATCTACCTACATAGATAGTATATTATTTTTTTAAGGTCTTCATCATTAATTACTCGTACGTTGTTTCAATGGAAGCTTAGACGAAAGCACGGGAGAGTTGGAAATCAGAGTACTCATACGAAACAGTATTTAAAAACAATAGAAGCCACGAGAAAAGTGCGTAAAATGGAGAAGGTAAAGGAACTGTTTAAATTTTTATAGCACGAAAGTAATAAATTTATATCGAATCGGTAATTTTGCTTATCTTCAGTCCGCGCGCGTAACGATACGTACGGATCATTCGTGAACAAAGATTTCGAAATGAGACAAGAAGAATTCCTCAATTTAATTAGCGTGGAGCGAAGGAAACAAAAATACGCTGTCAGTCGCAGGTTGAGCCCTGCTGATGAAGGTATACGAAGGTTATGCTGTAGCAAAGGCACTCCTTAGTTCTGGCTCAAGGTCGGACTATTAAGAGGCTAAAGCACACCGACGGGTTTACGTCGTCGTTTACGAGGAACGGCTTGTCGCGACTTCTCGAGTTAGGAAATAGTGAAAACGGCGAAAAGCGAAGAGGAGACGAATTATGCGTGTCGCGACGATAGCCAACAACTCTTCCGTGCGTCGGTTTCGATTAGAGATGGACAGAATTCGATTCGAATAACGAACGACTAATAAAAACTCAGGAAAACTCGTGCAATTTGTTCCTTAACTTTTGCTTTTCGCGAGTCTACGTAATCTGCATAAATATGCGATAACTAAGATTGCACGTGTAAGTAAATTTTTTAAAAATAAGCTCGCGTAAAACGAAAGCGCCGTCGGAGTATTTTATAAGGGAAACTGAAACAAGCAAAAAATTAATCGATATTTTGCTACGATTAGTTCGAGCGATCGTTTCGATATGATCTAGCAGCGAGAAAAAAAATTAAGATAATTAACTTCTCTTTCATTATTTTAATGCCTTGTGTGATTTTATATAATTTCATAACGTCAATTAGTTTTTACGTTAGAAATTGATTTTCGAATTCTTTAGGGTGTGTTTTAATTTAGTGCGTTAATATTAAAGGCCGCGGAATCGATTACCAATCATTTTCTTAGCTGTATAAATACGTAGAGTATTAAACAGTTATTTATTCTAAATGTGAAACGATACCCTTCGAAAGAAGAATAGTACATTACTTTCAACTGCGCGAATAGGTTTCAGTATTGCAATTATGGCGATTGCACTGTATGATGCAACTATTTCTTAAAAAGAAATATTTTTGCGACGGTCACGAGGTTCCTTGACTTTCCAGTTACGGTCGAACGGCGATCGTTAGCATTCGATATGTACTTCCTGTATGAATACTTAAGGATAAGTATTGCAAGTAATAGTTTAAGGTAGAGAAAGGAATATCAGGCTTGTTAAGCGTAATGGCTTCAAATTTATGAGGTACGCGTTGGTTACGCACGCATCCCGTATTTCCAATAAAACGCTGAAAAATCGAGGAAACCGAGATCTGGCCTTGGATCGAAACACTTATTCGACCTTGAGTCCTTTCAGAGTAACTGCTACGGGCCCAACGACGAGTCAATAAAATACTACAAATTTTTGGAAAATAAAGTAAACGCGAATTTAATCTAGTGTAATTAAACAATGTTTTAGAATTGCTTGTTTCGACTAATCTCCTCTTAGCAAGTGCAGAAAATTGATATTAAGAATAGCGTAGTTTCAGCAGTGGTAAAAATAGGCTCCTATTAAATCCCAACTCTGAGCTCATTGTTTAGTTACTTCCGGTCTTCCAGATGGCTTAATTTAAAATATCAGCATTGGGTTTTGAAACTCGACGTCGAGTATTTCTCGCGGTAATATTATCCGTTCCCAAAGACGAATTATTTACTTTTTACGTTAGTTTCGCAAACGTCAAACATTATTTATGGATTACGTTGATTAGTTTAGCGGTGATCTTCGATTCGTTCCTCGTAAATAACTTTTGCCCAACGCTGATTGGAAACAATATTCTCGTTGTTATTCGATGCAGAACGGAACCGCGCGTCAAATAAAACACATCGCAAGAAATGACGGTATAAGTTATCAGTTTACTGTCTTCTAATACACCGATTTTATTACCAACGATCCCCTGGTTTTTGTATTATGCGAGAAGGTGGCAACCCGAAAACTAATGCACGCGTGTTGCAAGAAGCGCCTTTCTCTTTAATCCGGGCGCACAGTAACTGACAATGAAATATCGTTCGACCGACGTTATCACACGGAATATCGTTCGAACAGCGGAGAAACGACATTTCGCGTGCACCGGCCTAGAGCGTTCGAAGCAAAAAGTTCTAGCGAGAGAAAGGGAAACGGAAGCGGAATGAAAAGTGATCGCACCGAGGGGCCACACGGTGGGCCAGATTTGAAATTTAGCAGTTCGAATTTTCAAAGAAACCAAAAATTTATATCAGCGTATGATCTAACTGTACCAAGTCCCATCTTTGAGACGATTGAGATTTATTACCTATTTCCTCGGTCGTTGAAAAGAAAACAGTGACCCATCGCGGGACACAATATCGCGATCCAACAGTTATAACGCGTATAACCAGAGCAGCTGCAGCTTGTCCCCAAACGACGCTTGGTTGTCTACTGTCATAACCGTTTTGTCCGCGAAAGTGTTAAGAAGATAAATTCTTCTTGTTCTTGTTGACTTTGATTCCCTCTTACGCGTATCTAATTCTTCTTTGCTCGATAAAATAAATCGATGATAAGAAGACAAATTTTGAAAGGAATCCAGTAAAGATTACCGATAATTTTTCGCGGGTTAAGAGGCGTTAGGGGTTAAGAATGTATTCCGTAAATTTTCAAAGTCCTGCGAAACGTAGGGTTACGGGAAGTCGGCCAGTACTCTTGCTTCGTGTGTCGTCGACTTGTGCGGTCCGGGGTCCGGCTGTAATTTTGTAATTTTCCTTTTTTTCCCACTATTCTGCCGAGACGGCGTCGTTTTACCTTTGCTCGGGGCCGGTTGCGTCCTCCGCACGTGCTTTACTTTCCCATCCGCGATACGGTCGCATTAGGCTAAGGTTCGGCAAGTGAAAGAGTAGGCTAGGGAACCGGGCCCTTGTCCACTCAGTATATTCTTTTCAGGCCTAACGTGCCCGTATCAGACTTGAATTTTTGTCAAAAACGTTACTCCGACCGAGCAACGAATTCGATAATAAAAAAAGAGTTAATCGACGACGTTACGAAAAATCTTTTGATCGAGATCGTTCCGTGTCCCATTGTGCGTCGTTGGACGCTTGACTTATTCGCGAGGAATCGGAGAAGGGATTGGAGAGACCACTCGTTGGAAAAAGAAGTAACGCGAAGACTCGTCAACGAGAGTGACTCTCCCTGTAAATGATCAGAAGCACGCCGGTCGTACAGTTCTTGCCCTTTTGAAGCGGAGACGCGAGTCGCGAAACCGGCGTTCACCAGTTCCACCAGTTCGATCGTTGTTCTTCGCGATTTTTCGCTTCGTGGCTGTCGAAGATCTCTTCGAGGACGAGATGAATTGGACGAGGTGCTGCTGGAACAGCGAGCACATTGAAATCAGTCAAAAACGACGTCGAACTCGATGAAAAACTAGGAACCGGGAACGTCTCTTGCATTTTAAATAAACGAACGCGTGACAAAATACGTAATAAGTTTAAGATCGATATTTAGTATCGTTTTCTTTCGACTGTAAACTTTTTAAATATTCCTTAAAGTAAGTTTTTGATTTTCGCAAGAATTTGGTTGTTTTCCCCCATCGTACGACGATTGGAAAACGCTGGGCATAGGAAGACAGAGAAGGAGGATGATCGCGAGAGAAGCAAGAAGAAGTCAGTGGACTAGAGAGTGAGAGAGAGAGAGAGAGAGCAGAAACGAAAAACCGGAGCCCAATGTCCATTCAGCAGGCACCTGCCACGTTAAATTCAACCGGGCCAGGGCTGGACGAGCGCTTCCTTCGAACGGGCCAGCGTGAAACAGAAAGAAAGAAGCAAATGGATCCACGCGAAGGATGAAGAGAGACGATTCGAGCCAGGAGGGTTTCAGACGGAGGACGAAGACGCCAGGGACAGCGAAGGAAGACGAGGAAGAAGAAGGAAGAAGAGGCACCCTGTAGGTACATCTCTCTTACATCACTCTGGGCCTGGTCGTCCTTCCCAAGCATGGGGGCCAGACCAAAGAGAATGAGCAGAGATATCGCGCCGATAATGTAACCTTCTTTCCCCCGATTTTTCTCTACCTCATCCCCTGAAATTTCAGACCTTTCTACCCAACATTTGGTCCTGGAGCAAGGGGAGTTCCTTTTCGATCGGAGTCAGAAAAGTTCTACACTTAGGCAGTCGTCTACCATTAAAGTCGTTCGCGTTGAACGATCCAGCCAGATCGAAGACGGTTCTCGGGATCGAGAGAAGCAGTCGAATAAATCTGCAATTTGCCAATTTCTCCTGCGAATCCGCCATTATGCATCGCGGCCCGCACAAACCGGTGATCGATGTCGGTGTTATCGTACGATGGCATTCGGGAAACAAACACGAGGAAGAGGGAACTCGTGGGAGAGCGGGAAGACATTTATTATTCGAGGGATAAGTGCCTCCGCGAAGGAGTATAATGAGTGTAAACGTTGGCAAAAACACAGCAAGGGTGGTAGGGGGAGATATTGATGCAGGTAACTACATTGTTGGAATGACTGGGCGAATTCGTCGGAAGGGAAATACGCTTGAAGCGATTCCGACTTGCTTTGACGCCGCTGTACGAGCCAGCAGGTAGCAAGGAAAGACTCGCGCGTGTGTTGCCCGCCGTGGATGCAATTTCGCGACTGCATTGAAAGAAGCATTTATGTACGATCGCGCGATTACTCTCCGTTATAACAGTATACCATCGCGTCTTAAAGAGCCAGTTAATAGAAGGGAAGAAGCATCGAATATTTCATTCGAATCGTTGTCTTCGAGGTCTCGATGAAAATAAACGGCTAATCTATGGATCCCCTCGGGTGTTCGTACACCTCGGATCAAGAATCACCGATCTAGACAACAATGGTGCTCACCGTCCGTCTTTCGATACTTTCGCGTCGCATTTTTTAGCGACTCGACGGTGATTTAATACTGGAATTTGGTTGAGGAGGCTTGGAATTGGGAAAGCCGGTACCGCGACGCAGCGAATACTGAAGTCTGGTTTCATGAATCACTTTGACTGCGGATAGCCTCGTTTTCAGGAATGAGAAATAGGACGATTAATATCGGGTTGTCTCGTGACTCGTGTGCTTTTACACGAGGACTCTGTAATGTAGCGATCAAATTGGAAGAGATACGCGAGATATCCGATGCCAGAACTCGATGGAGTGGGTAAAGAGCGAACCGAATAATGGAATTCGTAAAAACGAACAGAATATTTATATGGATATCGAAGATACAAGGCAGTGTGCCGGATTTTTTGAAAAGCAATTATTAACGTCGACGAAAAGTAGATGTTACGTGGAAACTCCGAAGTCCGCGAACAATGAATAAATTGCGAAAGCGCTGTACCAGAATCGAAATCAGAATTACACCCACGGAAATCTTTATTGTCTGTTCGGTGGGACGTGGAAGGTTCGTGCGTTATGAACTGTTGCGTCACGATCAAACAATAGCCAGGGAGTTTTATTGCGAACGAAGTATAAGATAATTAAACCATTAGATGAAAAATAACGAGGTTCGGTCACGCGACGTATGGTTTTGTTCCATCCGGATAACTCGAAATTGCGTGTCGCCGAGGCAACTTTCACGTAGAATCGTAAGACCTCGGTCGTTAATAAAGGCTCATCCGTTCGTTCGATTTTTCTCTCGTACGAATCGTTGTATCAGGAGTCGTCGAGAAGTGGAGAGAGACGATTGTAAACGGGTGGAGCGAGCATTAGTAGAGTAACATGATAGTTACGGATCGGATTGAGGTAAGAAGCAGAACAGGTATTGCTTGGGAGCTCGAGAGATCCGTCCCATGGGGTACCATGATGTAATAGGAATCTCGATAAAGTAACTTAACGAATCAATGTAATTTTAACATAATTTTCATGGTGAGAGTGGAACAGAAAATTTGTTTACCCTGACCACGGCTCAAGAAATAAGCGTCCCTTAGTAAACACGTAAAGTCTCGCTAAAACCGAATGTACCTTGTTCTTTGCTTCTTTTAAGCAGTATCGAACGACCCGCGGAAGATAGTTTATAGACATAGGCGATATCTCGACCTTATCTCGTTGCTCAGATCTCTCAGGTTATCTCATTAAAGTTCTCGAAGGCTGCCCAGCTTTTCTCCGGGGGCCTCCATCGTATTTCTCGTTTCATCGTAACATTTTGCATCCCAATATTAATCTCCATCTCTACCCCGATGTGCTCCCGTTGTTTCTGCGCGCGTAACGCTGGGAAATCGTCGAACCCGATGGGCAAAAATAATTCATGTCGCGCAGGGCCTCGCGGCGTTCCCCAAAGTCCTTTCCCTTCTGCTACGTCTGGTCTTATGGTTTCAGGCATGCGAGCCAACTGTACCTCGCAACTGTTATCTAGGCAACGACCTTGCCTTCTCTCTTTCTCTCCCTCTCTGGTCGTAGCTCTCCGCGGATGCACTCCGGTGCATGTACCCGCGAAGCGCAAGTTCATCGGTCCGCTCGGAAAATCATTGACCTTGCAGTTGATCTAGCGTCGTTGCTTGGATTCCTCCAGTTCCTATTACGTCGTTCACCCCCCGTTACGCGGAAAGGCAGGGGAAACCGTCTGTCGCGACCGGAAAACGCCGTCCTTCCTTTTTCCGCGCTCGTGGAACGCCACAAGGCTTCGCTGACAATTTTACCGTCGCCCCCGCGACCCCTGCGAGCATAACTTCCTGCAGTTAGTACCGTTCGAGGCTTCTAAAACCCCCTGGACCCCTTTTCGGAAAAGCGTTTAACGTTTTATCGACATCGCAGCCAGCTGACGGCACCTTCGCGTCCTCGGGAGATTCCTACGACGATGCTTCTCGCGTATTTTTTTCGTCGAACGCGATCCCCGGGTCTTTGGAGTCCAACCTAAGGTCCGACGGAGAAAGTTTACGACGTTTCGTCAATATTACAAGTAGCCAACGGTCTTCGAGGTTCGTTTATATTTTCTTGCGCCTCGCGAAAGCCAATCTAGGTCCTCCTGGAAAAAGTTTACGACGTTTCGCCAATGTTAAAGCCTTCCCCTCGATTTTCCAGAAATTTTTGATGTTTTCGAATCGAACGACGGAGGCTGTGCCGCGCAACTATCGTAATACCAACAGTTTTCGAGATGTTCAGCTTCTAATGCGTCGAATGCGTAACCTCTGAACCGCGTTATGCGTGTGTACAACGAAAAAAAAGGCTCGTCTTGGCGAGGCGACGATTGCCGATGACTTAACTCTTTGCAACACGGTGGCTAGCTCGATAGACCACCCAGAAAATGTCCATTCAATCGTAATGGTTACCATCAGTACTTGCTTCGCCACCTTACTAAAGTATATACCACATTTTCGTGGTGGTTATTCTTGTTGAACGCTGGTTTTCTTTTTCGTTGGACAAATGTTCGATTGAAATTACAGTGTCTGTTAGCTTATTGCCACAAAATTCTTTCCACGAATTTCGTCCATCGTGTACTTGTAATGGGGAACATTGCGTGGATGCAGCCTTAGGAGGGATTCTCGTGCTGTTGCGATAATATCGAGTTTCCTCGAAGTAGGTAAACGTAGAGCGAATAAATTATATTGTATTATGTCGTACACGCAACGACGAGGAAACTGTTACACAGAACTCGCACTCGACGCGGACACAACAGGTGAATGGTGGCACATGTAACGTATTCGGTCGTAATGACGCTTCAGAATGGCTTGATTGTGTACACGCCATAAAACGTCAGTGATATCATTTCTTAATCGGGTAGGCAGGTGCTGATCGAATGATAAATGGACGTTTGGAACGACGGTCCAAACAAATATCTGTTGTATGTAATAACGTTAACAGCATAATTTCTTAACTGTAATATTGTATGTAAACGAATATAGGATTTTGTAATTAATATAATATGCAATGCGGTGTGGAATCTTTTTTCGCGGATGCAACGCGTCGTAGCTCCAAGGGGAATGCGAAATACAGAAATTGTAATCAAAGAAAGTGGAAATAGAAAATGCAATTAAATACTGTTCGTTAAATACGCCGGGTTCTAATTGAATCACGAGCTTTGAATTCTAAGTTTTCAGCGTTGCGAAGATTTTTTAGCTTCCCGGCTCCGCGGGATGCCATAAACGCGCGACCTTGAAACGAAACGTGTTATTACCATCTTTGAAACGTGTACTTCCCTCGGGCGAAATGATTCGAACAGTATAAGCTATTCAAGGCATTCGAGATAAAAAATTTCAGTATCGAGTCGTTTCGTAACGATTTATTCCAACGATACTTCCGTATGTTTCGCGGTCGAGAACAGTCATTTTGTTTATATAATTATTTTTAATACACGATCGTCGTTCTAAATAAAATACAACCGTGTCTCAGAAACCTATCAGCAACTATTTCTGTACAATATAAATTACAAGCATGAAAATATAGCGTCGGATAATATACAGGGTGTTCGGCCACCCCTGGGAAAAATTTTAATGGGGGATTCTAGAGGCCAAAATAAGACGAAAATCAAGAATACTAATTTGTTGATTGTGACTTCGTTAAAATGTTATTAACGTTTAAAGTTTCACCCGTACTGAATTTTTTTCTCAAAAATGTGCAAGATTTTGGGGGTATGTCTATTGACCAAAAATGATTGTAATTGACCCCCGCAACCGAAAATAATTTTTCCAGAATGATTTGAAATTTTTTTTTCCGTCGAAAAATTTCACACCTCGAATTTTTTTCTCGAAACTGCGTAGGATTTCGGGGGTATGTCTATTGACCAAAAATGCTTGCAATTGACCCCTGCAACTAAAAATAATTTTTCCAAGACGATTCGAAAGTCTTTGTTTTCACCCAAAAATTTCACATCTTTTCAAATTTTTTTCTAGAAAGTGGGTAGGATTTCAGGGGTATGTCTATTCACCAAAAATGATTGTAATTGACCCCCGTAACCGAAAATAATTTTTCCAGAACGATTTGAAATTTTTGAATTTAATTCTTAATAACTTTTTAACGAAGCCTCCATCAACAAATTGGTGTTCTTGATTTTCGTCTTATTTTGGCCTCTAGAATCCCCCATTAAAATTTTTCCCAGTGGTGGCCGAACTCCCTGTATAAAATTTATAATAACAACAGTATGTATTTTCTACGTACGTGGAAGTTAGTTTTCGAATGAATCTAAAATTTGTATTCGTTGTTCGCGAATAAAATGTTGGCCCGAGACGACTGCGCGTTTCTTTTCGAATATTATTCTTGGCGTTGTATTTCGAACAATGCATGTTGAGAGGTCTTGTTCCGTGACCACGAGCTCCGCAGAAACGAGTTTCTCGGACTGGCGGAGCGCGTTAAAGGAAATCGAGAAAAAGCAGCTCGAGTTACGCGAGAGCGGCTTTTCTGGATCCACGGACGCGTTGCTAGAATTATTACGAGCTTATTCGCCACGAGGGGTTTCTTCGATGACGGGTGAAGTCCTATCCGAGCCAGTTTTATCCAATTTCACAAATTCGCCGTCTTGCACTGTGGTTTCCGTCTCGTTCGCCCCCCCTCCTATCGTTTCTCCCCGTCCATTTGCCAAACACACACGACGCGTGGGCGTCGACGGACACGCAGAAATGATTCTCACGCGTCGGTCAAAGTAGTGATTCGTGTGTTTTGGAATCGACTGTCCACGTGGAACCATAGGTGCGTACAGTTTGTGTAACATTTTTAGCGGTGGAAGTGGAAATCAGAAGCGAAATTCTTTTAAAAAAAAAAACACAGGATCGCGCGCCTAATGATTTAAACAGGGTACTTAGATCCATTAATGGCGGATTTGTTTCAGGAAGATTTCCTCGTTTTACTTAATAGAGGAAGCGATATATTTTGATTTTGGGAACGTTCGTATCGAGAGCTTGCTCCTTCAATTATCCCTGTCGTTAATTAGAGCTTAATTATTGTTTTTACGATCGACTGTACCAGGTCCTCGGGCCCCGTATTGTCCGATTTAATGAAACACGGACGTCCGGCGCATATTGTTAATAATAAGATTACGCCTCTCAAAAAAGATCGCATCGATTTCACAAAGGCAAATGCCCCGTGAAAGTAATTTAATTCCAGCCGGTGGATGCACGGCCAGGAACCAACATAAATCACACGCGGCTGTATACACACGCTCGTGGTTGAATAGGACGCATTGTTCGCGAGTGAACTTTTCAGCGAACCGAGGGCCCAGACAATGTACCGCGTCGGGACGCGCTTGAAAGAAGCAATTCGAGTCCAGCGTTAATGATCGATTAATTTCAAAGGTTCCTCGCGAGGAACGACCATGAAGTCGAGACGAGCGCACGCTGTAGTCGGAGTCCGGGCCAATTTTATTTACGAATAACCGAACACTTGGTGCCCGTTCGCGGACTCGCCGGTTCAATTTTAAAGGATGAAATTATACTCGAAAGATTCGTCTATCCGATACTATCTTGGAGGCTATTAGAGATACAAAGAAGATTCTATCTCTAATAGACACTCGAGACCTTTGAGACTT
Organism: Colletes latitarsis; assembly: GCF_051014445.1. Taxonomy (NCBI): domain Eukaryota; kingdom Metazoa; phylum Arthropoda; class Insecta; order Hymenoptera; family Colletidae; genus Colletes; species Colletes latitarsis. The sequence continues at coordinate 50,307,222 of NC_135134.1, forward strand.
CGAAGACTGTTAGGACTTCCAGACTTTCGAGACTACTGAGACGTTCGACGCTTTGAAGACTCCCGGGAATGTGCAAAATCTTGAAGGCTCTCGGTCGCAGTCGTGCAAGACGTTTCGAGACTTTCTCGAGTATTCTTTTCTTGAAACCGGGAGGAAGAGCGACGGGCTCGAACGTAACGTTTGCAAAAGAGAAGGAAACCTGTTCTTTGAGGGTTCGCGAATCGTAACGAAAGATTTTGACAGAAATATTGGCGAAAGAACTCGTACGACGGGGGAAGAACGATAGGTTCGTGACACATTCGTTCTGGCAGCAACCGGATCGAGTTGATTCATCGTCTTCCAATCGTTCCGTAGATTCTGCGCGTTAAATTGGCGCGTAAATAGAGGTTTCGTAAGAACGTAAGATACCACGTCTCGTTCCCTCTCTGTCTGGTATAATGAAGAGAGCACAGGACCCTGAGGAACGAATCGAGAAGATGAAGATCGGAGATTACGTTCTTTCGATTCACTTCTCCAAACGGTACACGCCATGAATGTATGTATATTGCGTGTACCGTGAGCCAATCGAGCACTGTTTGCAGAGCAGGGATTAGATAGATCGGAACGAATTGAAATCGTCAAACGCGGTACTTTTATAGCTATTTTTTACTCGGTGTCTAGGAACATTGGTCTGGCCAATGGCGTTTTTCCCCCCAATGTAACGAAATCTGTATCGATACGCGAATCAGGTTGTCTCACGTGCGAGAAGTTACGTCCTCGAAGTGTTAAAATTATCATGTTTCGCGACGCGATCACGAGCAACGAGCAAACCATTCTCGTCGTTTGCCATTTTAACGCGAAAATGATGTATGGCACTCGTTTGTACTTGATGCACGTGCAAGCGCTTCTACAGGGTGTCTCGCGAAATCTAGCATGGGAATAGCGTACAATGCATTGGAATAATGCATCGAATAACACGATATGTTTATTATCCGATGCATTATTCAAACGGGATACCTTAAAGTTAACTCGTTCTGCACAATTTCACACTCGAACTCTATGTCTCACTCCCGAACACCCTTCTTCTCATTCTTTAGTTCGTAAAACGAGGGCTGTACGGAAAATCTTACGTAAGAAAAGACCTTTTTCTTTACCGCGACTCCGAATTGGCGCCGTCATCGAAAAGGTTCGGTTGACGTTCGCAACGTGGTTTCCAACTTTACGACACGGACGTGACTTTCTCGTTATTTCGGAGATTTGGGATTTTCACGCCGCGTGGCCTTGGCAGTTTTCAGTTTGGTTATTTATGGACAGGAAAAGCGCAGATTCTAATTAGGACCGGAGGACCGGTGATAGTTGTCGGTTCTCAATAGCAAATTGACGTATCGTAAATTAAACGAAGAACGCGATGTTCCTGTATCCGAGGCCCGGATTCAGGAAATTCATGAAATCGTTGGAAAAAATTCCGGCGTTCCCACGCCTCTGTATAGTTTATCGTTTATAAATTGTGGCTTTCGATTAGAAAATACCAAGATCTAAATTCACTCTAGCGACGATGGAGCGTACTCTGGTCTTTGTAAAAAGGCAAGGCCTCCGAGGTCATCGATTTGACGATATTTTCATCACGATCGAACTGTTTTAAGTTTCGAGCCGTCCAATTTTGCTAGGAACTATGCACAGAGCCTCGAAGGGAGTCGAAAGGACGGCCGTAGGTCCCGCTCGAGGCGATCGGTTGGCGAATCCGCGGCGTTTCGAACGAAGACCGCTCGGTGGACTACAGGTGTTCCCCGAGGTATCGAATAAAAAAGCTAGAAATGGCGTTTGAGTCGCGCTATATAGGTGTATATGCATATGTATAGATACGGCGTGGTGAGCTTGGACCCGAAGCCCAGCGTGACCACGGCAGGCTGGACGTCCGGAATGCGAGCGGAACCCGTTTCTATGAGTCAAGTCTGGCTATTGACAACGGCCTCTCCTCGTGTAGATTCTCTCCGTGCCGCCTCTCTCGGGCTCTCCTTCTTCGCTCTCCTTCGCTGCGCAGATCCTTGCGGTTCAGGATCGTGCCACGTGATCTGGAACATCGCGGCCAGATGAAGGGGGACCTGCGACTGGAGCAGTGGGGGGAGGGGGTCCAGAGATTCGCGGGAACCCGAGTCATGTTACCCGGGTGAAAATCCAAAACCGTTGAGCAGACCTTGGGTGACGAGAGACGCCTTGGGTAACGGAGGCGTACACGTCGCGCTAACGAGCCAATATGGACGATTTAGATGGAGAAAGACCGAGAAACCGCTATTGCAAATGGTCTCTTGTTAATTTACGTTTCGATCGGTCGAAGCGGTTCGCGGAGACGTAGCTTGTTAACCCATTTCTGTCCCGAGCGATTCGACGAAGGGATCCTGTGACAAATATACAGCGGTCGACGTTTACTCGCGTTGCAAAGTCGTATTTTCGGTTTTTAAATCGCGTACAGTCGCCTCGAAAAGCAACAATACGAATTTCGAAGCGTAGAAAAACACGTTTCTATTAATTTTTGTTATTTGGTTCGCAGCATCATCATTGCGATAACGAGGCAACGCACGTAGCATTTAACTGAAGTTTAATTGTAATTAGAATTGTTTTTATTCATGCACCTATTCCTGTCTAATCTAAATTAAATAGTGCAACGCGATAATTAGCGAACTCGTGTAGAGTTTAGATCAAGAGAACTGGATTAGTAATTATAGTTTATAATTTTTGTTTCAATTATGCACCGTAGCGAGAGGATACGTGAGACTCGGAGGAAATTGCAATTGACGCGATCGTGTTGGGTAATTTCCAGGTGAATAATGTTTCTGAAAGAGAACATGAAAAGTTCAGGCGCAGAAAATTATAATTAGAAGTGGAATTTAGAATCTGTACTTACCATTATTATTTTTCGTTTCGGTCGGTTTAAATTCACGCATAGAGTACTTGTTAAATCCCTAATAGGAGTTGGAACGGTACACGTTAAACACAGTTTGTATTATTTTTAATTCGGTCATTTGGTCTGTAGGTAAGTGATATATTAACGGAAGAATTATTTATACGAGACTAACTAAAGTTACAATGTTAATTGATCGAATACTTAGAGATAGAAACTGGATCGGAACTATAATCATAACTAACGCAGTCACGCTGTTATGATTGCTTTGATTAGGCGGTCAGTTGCTATCTACGGTATTTTAATCGAGTCAAAAATCGACTGCATTATTTAACAAGTATCCTACGTGTTAATAAGCGTGATTCAGAAACTGATAAACCACTTGCGAAATATACAAATCAGACTTTACGTTGCCTTAAATCTCAGAAAAGTTTTAGATTCGCGACGCGAGTCTCGAGTGATCTTGAAACGCCACTGTTCGAACTAGTATCTCCTTATCGGTCAACTGACGATAATAGTATCCGGCGTTTAAGCATCGACGACGCTTTTCCTTTTACGTATACGCCGCGTTCGTTTTTGTCTAAGCTCGGTGTTGCATTAACAATTTGCGTTGCCTGGCGTTGAAATTACGGATAAATCGAGGCCGCAACCGTTCGAAGACTTTCGCGGCTTTGGATCGAAGGAAGTGCTTGTACGTTGCTGCAAAAAAAAAACCACAACTGTTGCTTTTCGTTGCTTGTGCTGGTACACGTTCGCGTTACTCGTAATTAAAATCAAGTTTGGAGATCTACTTTGCGTATATAGAGCTCGATAAGGGCTCTATCTACACTTCCGAGCGAAACAAAAAGCAGCTCGAGTGCGCTATCTTTAATTTTTTTACATCTCGAGACGCAGGAAGTTACTCGATTTGGTAATAGGATGAAACTCGGTATGATCTCATCGGTGGCGCGTGTTATAGTTAACGCGTTAGCATACTGGGGGCCCGAGGCGGAAGAACAGTCGGTTTCTTCGAAAGCGAGCAACAGAAGCGTCGCGAACGGTACAATCGTAGACTGGCCTGTTACGTTCTGTCGCTATTGCTTGGAAGAACATCAATATTTCATTGGGATTTGCATGTCTTCCGTGCACCGTTTCCATTCATCGATTTTAGACGAGAGAATAGCCTCGATCTTCCGGCTCGTACGACCGAAACGCGGCTCAACTCGAGCGTTGCGGGCCTCTAAGTGGACGAGGGTAACGGTATTAAAGCGAGGCTCGTTCGAAGAAGCGAGAAAGAACTGCAACTGACCCTTCGATAGAGCGATTAGTTTCGAGAATAGAATAATCGAACCGTTGGTGGAAAATTGGAGGATAGATCAGTCCTGTTTTCATCTTCCAAGAACGTATTTTCTTTGAATTTTAAAAATTCAATTACTTAAATTTGTTACCAGGAGCTCTAAAATTTCTAAAACAGGTAATAAATATTGATCGAACGATAGTTTTCTAGGCATGGAAAACGCACGCATCGCGTGATCAATATCGTCCAATGCAGTGTGACCTATATTACGATGAAAACACGGACGTGGAAAACGTTGGATTCTCTCGCGTTTTCCGCGATTCGCGTCGATTCGCCGAGCGTTTCAGCGTCTCGAAGATCGAAGCCGTCCCTCGATCCGCGTGGATCGCTCGAAGGACGACAGCAGGTTCTATTGTGAACGCAGCACAGAAGCGTGTTTTCTCCGTACGATCCAAAGGCGCGTCGCGTTACAATCGAGTTCATCGATCCATAATGACTATTCGCCCGCAGACACACGGCCTGTAATAACGGAATAGCCAATAAAGTATATCCTGCCGATTTAATCGCTACCCCTACGGTGCATGGCACACAAGATCGAATCGACGACTTTTCGCGTGATGATTCGCGGAATGCGAAGTTCTCGCGTGATCTGCACGTTTCGTCGAACGAGAAGGCGAAAGAGAGGCAAGACGGAATATTCGTGAATAACAATTAATAAAAAAAAAAGCAATATACGATAGACTCCATGCCCCATATCGCGCTACTTGCGAGCGTAATGCACGACTGGGGGCACGACTCCGTCGTTACATTTTCGTCGTGGAAATGATACGCGTACCGGTAATTTGATAATAAACGGTTGAAAAATTGCAGAGTCGTCGCGGCAGATATAAACGTCCCGGCTCTTTAATATCCCATTATGGGGAAGTTAACGACCGGAAAATATACCGCTCGACTACTCGAGGAAGTAACCTGCCACCGTGTCCCCCTCCCCGTGCGCCTCGCGATGCTGTAATTTGGACGCGTAACTTTATGCAACCGCGCCATGAGAACCCACCTTGTAATTTGCTGGTTGTTTATTGACTTACGCGGCGCTCGTAACTTTTTATCGTCTCCCGAAACGCTCGGTGGGAATCTATCGACGTACGTAATATAATTTTAATGCGACTTAAATTTGTACGGTAGCGCGTAAAAACTCCAATAGGATACTCCCCCGTAGGGAACGAAAATTCCTACGGACGCACGGAAACTCGAAAGTATTTCCAGAACTTCCCGTGTTCGGCTCGAACGAGATAAAAGCTCGAAAGGGACCCTACGCGAGATATGGAAATGGGTCACGGTAGGGGTAAGGGGTAGATTGTGGCTGGTATCTATCCTTCTTTTTACGGTCGGACGGTTCATTAATTATTATCTTCGGACTGTTTCAGAGGGACCATCTCGGAAGCCATGCCGGCTGACGAGCTCGCTGGAAATCGACACAGAGGCAGACCGAGGTTGCAGCCGCCCTAACGAACCGCTATTCTCATCGGCAAGGTCGTCCCGCAAATTTAAACATGCCTTAATCGTGGTTTCGTTTCGCCGCCAAGACTCGTGTCTCCAGTGACTCCGTCCCTCCCCGAAAGGGTCCCCGGGGTCGTGCGCGTCGACGAATCGCTGGAACCCAGAGCGGAAACGACCGTTAAAGGATACGCGGAAAAACTGGATTCGACCGTGTTCGTAGATACGACGGTATTTCCCGTCGCGGCAGCATCGTTCGCTCGCCGAAGGCGTAAACCGACTTTGAAAGACAGAGGCGAATCCAGTTCGTCGGTTTGAGGAAGCGACCGAACCCTGGACGCAATTATCCGCGTACCGATGTCGCTTCCTGTGCGTTCCACCTGATGTCGGACAACGTCGACGAGTTTTTGTGACCGGTGGAAGAAACGGTGGATGGGGGAAGGGGCGACGGAAATCGCGGACGTGTTAATAAGACAGCTGGAATGTCGAGGAAGTGAGCCGAAAGGATGAGAGACAAATGCCCGGTCGCAGGACTAGGACGATCGGACGCTTCTTGCTCCCCGTTCGAGTGATATTCGCGGAACCACGAACAGTAATTCTGGACCCCTGGTGCGATCATGTCCCCGGCGACGATGCTCTCTGTCGATGAACCCGCGCGTCCCTCGCGCTCGAGATGCTTCCACGAAGTCTGAGCGCGAAGGCGGCTATGTAGGCTGCCTGATGAACGCCGTCGCCATGGTGGAGCTGGTGTGCAGCAACTCCTTGAGCCCAGGAACGTAATCGTCCCGAGAACCCATCGATTCGCGTCTTAGGAAAGGGTGTCCCGTGTTTGAAAGTCCCTGAAGAGAGGCACCGCGACGCGTGGCGCCATGTAGAGGTGCAGGAAGAGGCGCAGTCTTCCTCTCGGCGACCCAGCGTGTCGAGTAATGCTGAAGCACATCCTAACGGGGCAACCGTCGTCAGCGGGCTCCAGGCATCACCACAATGACTATCAGGCGAGCTCGGGCTCGTTGCACGGCGGCCACCATCATCACCATCATCACTCCAGCCTTCATCAGGACCAGCACTACAGCCAAAGCGGGACGGTACGCGCGCCGAACGGCGGACGGGGCGTCGACGTCTACGACTCGGTGGTTCATCCGTCGCAGCAGAGGCCGGTGAACACCCACCAAGCCGCGACCACGCCGTCTTCGACGCACAGACACCCGCTGAACCACTCTCAGTTGAGCGTGAACAATCTCTCGCAACGACTGAACCACTCCCACGCCTTGAACCTCTCTACCCTGTCCACGTCGAAGCACTCGGTGAACAGCGTCAGTCCCGTGGCTGGCGGGAACAACAACAATAACAACAACAACAACAACAACAACAACGTGACGACCGCGTTGGGACAAACGGCGGTGTCGCAGGTGCCGTTGCACCAGGACAACAGGCCCAAGGTGAACGGAGGTTTCGACATCTCCAGGCTGTCCAGGTTACCCAGTCAAACGACACCCTCCCCAGCACCTGTGCTTCAAGCTGCGACTGCAGGTGGACAGTTAGCCGGCGGTGGTGGTTCCACCGCGTTCCCCTTGAACGCTTCCTGGTCCTCGTCCCTGTCCAGGAACCACAAAGACTACGAGGCCGGGGCCAAAGAGACCCTCACCAGCCTCGGTCTGTTGTGTCTGGTGTCCCTGCTGCTGGCGCTACTCTCCTTGATCTTCCTCCTGAAGATCTCGCCGTTAACGGTCACGCCGAGTAGCTTGATCAGCCCGGAGGAGTACACGATAGTGTACGAGGTGACGTTGGCGCTGTGCGCCCTCGCCCTCTCCCTAAATCTGTGCTGCCTTCTGGTCTGCGCCATACAGTTCCTCTTCACCGTCAAGCTCGTCAAGACTTCGTATCAGGGACACTGGTGAGTAGCTTCTTCTTTAATATTTAATATTCAGCAGCTAGTTTTTGATGTTTTAAGTAGACTCACAATCCCTACTGAATTATTTTACTTAATGTTGATTTTGGTAAATGAGATCCTTTTCTCGACTGTCGAGATTTGAGGAAGGAACAACGAGCACCTATTAAGGGTTAACGAGCGTCTTATTGATTATGTCATATCGGTATTCGTCAGGCGTCGCGAGGAACGCTCGAACCGACGAACCAAAATGGCGTGGTCGTATACAGCGATCGACCAACGGGGGGACGGTGGGGTGTGAGGGGGACCGGTAACCCGCGGTCCCCGGACGCGACTTTGACACGCTGGAATCCAGTTCAATTATTTTTCAGTTCAAATGGGACCGCCGGCAACTAAGATCCGTAATTAATTAACCGCAATAAGAAGGAGCATATACGCCGGGCTCGAAACGACCGTCGCGCGATAATGTTCCTCGCGACCTCTCGGCCGCGGCGCGTCATTACGAAATCCTTTAAACGCGGGCCGTTAACTTTTTTATCGAGGCAACCTTACCGGGGGGATGCACTCGCGCTGTGCAGGTGGATGCACGCTCGGTGCACGCTTCGTTGAAATGGTAGACGCGAGAGAACTCGTTGCGTGTGTGCGAGCGCGTAACCGTGCGTGTCTGGGATTCTGTGCGCCGGTTGTCCGGTGGGCTTTTTCTTTTACTCGCGATATAATTTACGTTGGCTTTTGCCGCGTCCGGGGAGCTCGCGAGCGCGCAAAATCGCGACGCGGATGCTAAACGCGCGCGACGATTCGCGGAACCGACATTATTGCCTCCGGAGAGAGATCCTTTGGCATTGGAAGGCCGCGTGCCGCTTATTCGTTCGTTTCGATTCGTTTCTTTGTCGCGCAACGTCGTACGCGCGTTGCAGTCGGGGCGCCATCTTGGAGAACGCATCGCGTTCGTGAAAAAGTGTTTGCACGTTGAATTTTCTCGGAGATAATTGCGCGTATGTATAGTTTGTCGTTACTATCCGCGACGGAAGATCGAGGAAAGCGCGTAAGCCGGCAGGCGGAGGTTTTCCTAGGCAGGAAAGAAACGGAAACGATGCTCATAGGCCCGACGCTCGAAGACCGATTATCATTAATTTATATAATCACGCATCGTTGCCGACGTCCTCGATCAAGATTATCCTTGCGCCCGGAACGAGAGTTCCCAGTCATCCATGCGTGCCCTATCCGCGCGCTGAAACGCCGGGTGTCTCGTATCCCGGCGCGATATATCAGCGGAACGTAGCTGTCTAGTGTTTCTTCTCACGCCGCGAGAAGAAGAAACGCAAAAATGCACGTCCTGTATGCCGTGCATCGAAGTCACTTTAACCCCCGTACGTGTGACCCGTTTTTACCAGACGCGAGGCCCACACGCGCAACACAATACGCGTTTCGTGACGCACCTTGAACCGAAATGCTCTATTTTCCTCGCCTGATAATAATAGAATAGAATACGCTCGGCAATAAGAGCAACGAACAGAGCAGGAAACAATTATATAAATTTATTGAAATGCATAGCTTGATATTCCAATAAATTCGTATAATTGCTTCCTGCTCTGTTTATTGCTACCAGTACCAACCGGGTATCATCCGCTGGAAGTTTTAAATAGATTTTAAAACGTGAAATAAGAGAACGTTTTCGTAGACCGATCGCTGGAGCTGAGCGGTAGAAAGAAAATTCCAATTTATTGCTCAATTTATTTAATTTCCTTTCACGGGCCGCGGCGCTGAAAACGTATTCGACTGCGTCGAACATGTTTCAAGAAAGTAGTCCGTCTTCGGGAATGAAGATGGATAGGCGTTGTTGCGGGAACACTATCTTCGGTACGTTTAGAATCTTATCTCGATAGATAAGTATCCGATCTAAGTTCCTGTTGCAATACGCACGAACCCATTCTTCTGCTCTACATACCAGCGTGAGTCGTTGTTTTCGTTTGCATTTTAGCTGTGAAAATTATGAACAATTAATATTAGATTTCGCGAGCGCGGCCTCGTAATCGCGAAAGACGAAATAAAGAACTTGCAACGAGTCGGGATCGTCGTTAACGAACAACTGCCTCAATTATACCTCGTCTAATACCTTTTCGGGTAACATAAATCTGATGTAAGGTAAATGTTTGGTTTACGAGTTATAGCGTATAATTTGAACCTTGTTTCGCGCTCGTGGTAACGAAATGGGCGTGAATGCGTATCGCGAAATAGAAATAACGTTACCATTAAGTAGGATACGATGTGAAAGATCTGAAAACATACTTATCTTCTCTTTTATGCTGCACCAGGTAATGCTACGTACATACCTCTCTCGTTCGAATTTCCTGCAAGTGGATTTAAATGGTCTTAAACGTCTGGAATCTGTTTAATCGGTAACTCGTGTTTACTTTGAGATGAATTTAACTTTTGCTAGATCATATTAGGTACCTTTAACCTACGAAAGCAAGGTGAAAAGGTAAGTTTCTGCAAATAGAGCTGTTTTACAGTTCGACCTAAATTGTTATACACATCGGCCTGGATAATAATATACGATTGCTCAAACACGACTGATACGGTCGACAAAGTGTCGAGTCTGGTCGTAGTAAAATTGCTCGAAATGCTCGTAAACCGAATCACGTGTGCAGTTACAGCAATATTTGCATAATGCTAGCGTCAGATTCGCCACCAAGAAATTCTCGTACGATGTTTTCAGAGCAAATAACACAGAGAAAAGGAAAGTAACGACGGTTGGACGAGTGAAATTAGCTTTTGATCTTCGAAGCGCGGTCGTGTCGGGCACTGCGATTTGAGATAATAAAATTAGCATAGAATAAGATTTAGGAGCAGAGGAACTCTTCTCTGCTTAGAAATACTGTTAATTAAAATGCAGTTTCTTCGTATAATACGCGACTCTGCTCGGGAACAATGTCCGTTTACGACAAAACGCGCGTGCGAATTTTGCGCAAGCATGCGAACACGCTGTACCATTTTTAATTGTTTATAGAAACGTACGATCGGTTGCATAAGTTGCACAGTTTCCTTACCATTTTTCCCATTTATAAACCACATTTTTTAAACGGGGACCGGATTTTTGCGAGATTTGATCAGCAACCGACGAGTTAAGGGAAAAACCGGCCTGTCCGGACCGGAAACCGGATGGGTGGCAACTTTGTTACTAACCCTACGATCAAACGTTGCACCAAGAATCGTCGGAACAGGTTGCATAACAAGAGGAGTCGAATCGAGCGACAAACCAAAAGAAGATACATAGATTTCGGTGGAACGATGGGAAGTCGACAACCGACGTGGAATTTTATACGATTTGTTTTGTCGTTTGAGATTTCTTCGAAACACCTGCTCCGATAATCGAAATCGATGTCCACCTTCCAGGTGGTTGCTACATCCTGTCGTGCCATTTGTTAAAAATATATTTCTAGAATTAAAAAGAAATTTTAATAATTGTCTAAGGATCGTCTTCCTAGCGGAAATCTCTCTCGGATCCGCGCCAGGTGAACGATGAAACGGAACCGTCGTGGAAACGATTCCGTCGTTTTCCATTTTCTTTTTTTTTCTTTTTTCTTCGAACAATAGGTCGACTTGACTGATAACTGCGGCTATCGATCGTCCCGCGACACCTATTTTTAACCCGTGTTATCACAGAACCTACATCCAACCGACTGCTTACAAAATGCTTCCGCGCGTACCTGGCCGGACGAGATATGGCGGACGATTAAAAATTGCAGCCCCGTGTTCGCTGTCACGATTCACTGTTATCGTTCGTCGACTTGGCTCCGGGCTTTCCAGACAATTCCAAGATTCCGCTGGATCCCTGAATAGAGAACTCTTTCATCGCGCGAAAGCGGAAGCAATTTTCAATTTCATAATTTAAAGATGGTAAAAAAACGAACCGTTGAATCGATTAAGAATTTTATTAGTATTTCGAATACAAATTTCACCCATTTTGCCGTCGTGATTCGGAGACTGTGTTCGGCGAACGGAAAGAGAGATCCCTTATCACGAACCATTTAAGTAATGAGCCTGGCACTTAGCCGAGCCGCTTGTCTTTCGTTCTCCGGCTCTCTGCGAGTTTCGTGGCTCGCTTTTTCCCTCGTTCGTAGGAAAACCATTCAACGAACGCCGAAACAGCGTTGGAGCGACAACGACTCGGCGCGGTTGTTGGAACCTGCCATTAAAGTCGTCGGTGCTTTCGGAGAGCGTGTCTACGCACCCGAGGGCGCTTCTTTTCTCGTAACAATGCCACTTCACAGACTGACGGTTACCTTTGGCCGGACAATCTCGACTCGAAGACGAGTGAAAGCTGGATACGATGTACAGGGTGGATTGCAAATGCGTGTCAGTATTTTTAGGAAACGCAAGTGCGTAGATAGGTCAATGGGTATCGTAGGCTCACGGAGAGTCGGACGAAACGTGTTTCGATGTAGTCGCGCAGTAATTAGTCGTTACACGCTTTTAAAGATTTACCCCGATCGTCGTGTCGGAAGCTTGCGTTCCGTAGATCCGACTGCGTTAAAGCCCGGTCGCGAGCCGGCAAATTTATTCCGTTTCCCCTGTCCCGAGAAAGAGTAAAAAAAAGGTTTCTAGACGCCAGATTCGAGAAGGCGTGGAATGCCAAGTGGTACACTCGAGAAACGGAGAGTGAAAGAGAGAAGAAAGAGGGATGAAGTCCGAGGAGATCCACGCGTGTGCTGGGTCCGCGGTCTGACGCACGAAACCGCCCGAGAACAGAAACCAGACACGCGTGTAACGTTAAACCCGGGGCCATCGATGAAAAACGAATGACGCGACCGGGACGCGATGGACTTTTTAATGACAGATAAAATCTCCGAGTTACGGATCATTCGGATCCCGTCGCGCCATATCCCGGTGCCCCGTCCCTTCGATCACTGGCACAGTGTGAAATTCGGGGATCAGATAACCCTGCACGCGTAAATTTTGTAACGTCTTGTAATAATGACTCAATCCTTCTTCGTGCTCGTCCTTTTCTCCCTCTCGATCTCGTTCTATCCCTGCTGGATATTTCCCGATGTCTACGATATCGTTCGAAAAGGGACGATAGTTAGGCGACACACGCTGTGTAACTTGCAAGTAGATCGAATTTTAGATAATTTCTGTCCAACGCTGCTAGGAAAGGTAAAATAGGTTTTACCTTTTACCACAGGTTTACACTCACTGCAAAACACTCTGCACGAGAAGTTACTTCTGACGGGGATTGTTATTGACTTACCTTGTACTTGGTTCGGTAGAAGCGTCAGGAAACGGTCACGGTGTCGAAGCCTCGTAAAGCGCACAATGCCTCGGTTACACCGGTCTAGCCGAGGAACAGGTGCGAGTCGGTCGTTCTGTAACGGTTTTGTCGTCCCTTAGGAAGGTTCCACGGCCACCCTTAATTTCGGAGTCATTAAACCTCCTCTTTCCTTACTCCACCTGGGTAAAACGATGAAACGAATGAAAATTCTTGGGGTACCTAGGTTCCACGACCTCTCTTCTTCCTTGGAGCCACAGAAAACTATACCCATTTATTAAAAAATTACCTATAGTTCTCTTGCAGTTAGCTAATTTAATATCCTAATCTTTTTCATCAGAAATTATTTCACGGACCTTACACGCGTTTAAAAATAGTCTTTATTATAATAATTATCCATAGTTTCGTCAATCTTTTGCAATATAAATAAGGAAGTATACATTTGCCTTGATTGAATTTGCAAAGATTGAATTTTGGTCACGAAATGCCGATTTCCGGATCATCGTGCGAACGCAATGTTCAGGACTTTGTTAGTTTCTTTTAACCCGACACGATTACAGCACCTGTCGGAAGGCATCGGCGGAGTTTCACTCTTGCATGCGTATGATCCATCATCCACGGTAGTCCATACGATCCACCCGTATGATCCATCATCCAGTAACCGTTTACGATCCACACCGTGGAAATGCCGATCCGCGATGCTATTCTCGTTCCGTCGTGTGTCGTCTGGCGACGATCATTTAGAAGCCTATCGCCCGACGATACGTTTCCGTCGTTCCCTATCATTTTCTTCGAGCTTTTCAACACGTAAAGTACCGTTTCGTATTAGTCTAATCGACTTCGGTATCAAATCATTAATTTTAAATGTCCGTTAAATATCTATAGCGTTATACCAAGTGCTAAGATGATCGGTAAACTATCGATGACCTTAAAAAAAAAAATACGATAAAGATTCACGTTTCTTCGAACGAACGTTCGTTCATAACTGATAACGACAACCAGTTACTGCTTGTAATTTATGTACAATTAAATAAGTCAGTTTCACTTCTGAGTCACTCCTAAATAATAAACGATATCGAACAAGTTACTTTCGACTTGCGGTACTTCGCGTCGTATAATTTATAGGATTCGCAGAAACCAGTTGGAACAGATTATGCATACGATTTCGTAATAATTCATTCGAACGATAATGTTATACGATGGCATTAATTTGTACGATTTACATAATGCAGCTAGAATAAATAATTCATGCAACGAACCGATAATTCGCACAAGAAACAAATAACTTTCGTTATTAAAGTGTTATCCGTGTGAAATAGAAAATGCTCTTGGAATCGCCGCGTAACAGTTGGATAATGTTCCCTGGCAGCTGCCGCGATATCGATTCTATCCCGATCGACTTCCGGTTCGGTTCGCTAACTTTTTTCCATCCCCGTTCGCGTCGAATCTTTCGGAAATCGATGCGCTTCCAACGCGGAAATTGGCGTGGCGCGATCGAACCGATCGTATCGCGTGGCTTCTGGCCGGAAGTGCATCCCGATCGCGACGTCCTGATTGCGTCGCGAGGAACGAAACCATTCTAATTCGTCGCGTAAACTTTTTTACCTTTTCGTAAACAGGACATTTTCGATTACGGAAACGTCGATATACAGCGTGGATCTGGAGGCTGTCCAATTTTCTTGGGGAAGAAAAGTCCGATAAAAAGCAAACTACGTACCGATCGTTCCAAGAACCCCGACCAAATGGCAATAAAAATATTGCCCCCGGGACCCTCGAGTATCTACCTAGGTTATTTTAGCCTAAAGTCAGCCTAGCCTGGAGCGTCAGACGTCTTTCCTTTCATTCCGTAGACGCAAATAGTTGATCTTAGGCGTCTCGTTTCATGCGATTCCGCGTTGGGTTTCGTTTGGGCGTTGCTCCGTGGGCTTGTCGCTCGCGCAGCGAACCATTTCGCAAGAGGCTGCCCGCATTTTCTCCAACTACGACTGCGTACACGCTACGACGATACTTTGTTCAAATAAAACCCCGCGATATCGAGCAAGGAATCTACGTTGGATTCAGCCTCGTGTCTTAACGTTGCCACAATCCACCTTCGATCATTTTTCTTACGCGAAACCGTTTGTAACCGTGTTTCGTAGACCTTGTGTTTTCTCTGGCGATTCCACGAGACCGAGTCCCAGCCCCTGAATCAGAATAATGAAGCTCGTGGAAGCATTAATCTTGGAACTCGTCTATCTCCGAGGTAAATTGTTATACGCGTGCTGGCTGAGCGTGGTTCTCCGGAAACGAAGGCAACCATACCCCTTGTAACACGTGATTTTCCGCATATCCGTCAAAAGGATCATCGGTCAGTGACTTTTGGGCCGCGAATGCAGTCGTTGAGGTCAATTAATGATGCATCCAGCGAATATAGATGAGCTTTAAGGGTATTTTCGTTCTTGGCCGCTGTTGGGTCAATGTTTCCACGGATTCGTTCCTTCCTTCCGTTCTATTTGGATTTCCTGAATACTCGCTGTTCCGAGGATTAGGAACTAGAGAATAGAATTATATAACTTCTAGTCCTTGATCATTATAAAAAAGACAATGTAAAGGTTTTCGTTCGTATTATTCTTAACATCCACGGTGCCCTCGGCGTCCGTGGATCACCAGTCTAAGAACCACTGCTCTATTCACTTCCTAGGAATGCGAGGCTGAAGAAGGGTCGATGTTTAAAATTCTGAGGCTCCGGCTACCCCTTAAGTCAAGAGTCTGCGTTCCCACATTAATCATTAAAGAAGGAAAAACGCTACGTCGTGCGGGGAACACGCGTTCGCGCGCCTCGAAAATCCGGTGGCTTCCTGGTTCAGGCGGGAAAGATGCGAGAGGATTTACCAAATATCATTGTCGCGGTCCAGAGCTTCTCCGTCGATCCTTATCTCCATTCATCTCCTCGAGCGAAACTATTTGACGGCGGGCTGAATAGGCTCAGACGGTTTTGTCGGAGTCTGTGTCGTCGCGCGCACCCGCCTTGTGATCATGAATGAAACCTCGTACCAAATCAAAGGGCAAGGGACTCTTCCTGCTTGAGCAAGATCAACGAGATCCGGTTGAATGGCGGCGGCCCCGGACGCCCGCTACTCCTAATCACACTTTGGGGGTGACAAATCGTTCAGCAGCGTCGACGGGATTTTTAATATTGGGTCGATCATAATCTTCTCGAGGAATCTCAAACGACCAGCTCCTCTTTTCACACCGATTTTAACGATATTTCGCAGACTTTGCCGGTCAATTACGAATAAAAATAAAAATAAAATATATTTTAGTAATAGATCCATATACAGGGTGTTCAACCATCCCTGGGAAAAATTTTTAAAGGAGATTCTAGAAGCCAAAATAATACGAAAATCAAGGATACTAATTTATTGATTGAGACTTCGTTAAAAAGTCACGGTATATTTTCGGTAAAGAATTTTTTTCTCGAAAATGCACAGGATTTCGGGGGTATGTCTATTCACCAAAAATGATTGTAATTGACCCCCGCAACCGAAAATAATTTTTCCAGAACGATTTGAAATTTTTGAATTTTGTCGAAAAATTTCACACCTTCTCGAATTTTTTTCTAGAAAGTGGGTAGGATTTCGGAAGTATGTCTATTCACCAAAAATGATTGTAATTGACCCCAGCAACCAAAAATAATTTTTTCAGAGTGATTTGATGTTATGTAATTTAATTTTTTAATAACTGTTTAACGAAGCCTCAATCAAGAAATTGATATTTTCTCTAGAATCTCTCATTAAAATTTTTCCCAGGGATGGCCGACCACTCTG
Organism: Colletes latitarsis; assembly: GCF_051014445.1. Lineage (NCBI taxonomy): Eukaryota > Metazoa > Arthropoda > Insecta > Hymenoptera > Colletidae > Colletes > Colletes latitarsis. The sequence continues at coordinate 50,323,833 of NC_135134.1, forward strand.
TACACGTTTGAACGTTCTTGTAACCAGGCAACTTCGCTCGTAATAAATGTGTAGATTAATAGAGCATTTGTTGGACGCGAAATGCGGGTCAAAGAACCGTCTAATACTGTTAAAATCACCGGTTCGATCTCGATGGTCAACGAACACGCGATTCGTTAGCCACTCGACGCTGCTTGGTTCGCGTTCCTCTACGGTTGTCGGGGAATTTTTTTTAAACGATCCCCATCGAGTTGGGAGAAAAATTGGCGTGACTCGATTTGGAGAAAAATATCGAATGCAAATTTACTCCGCTCGTTACTAACGAGACACCGCGTATTTACGAGTCACTCTCCTCGGTTCCCATCCTCCGGAGACGTTGCATCAGTTTTACGGGACGGTTTTGCATCACGGAGTTTCGCGGGAAGACGATCGAAAGCGGAAAATGGAACCGCGACAGGAATACCTAAACGCGGAAGGTTAAATTTACGCGGCCGCCTCGCGGAAAGCCGAGTCGTAGGAATTAGTCTAGGATGATTTCATTGGTACGGTGCACTTGAAACGTATCCAAAGAGGTCGCCGACCTCGAAAACGGTGGTAGCAACGGCTTCGTGGGAATTTCTCATTGTGCCCGTTCGAATGAGGCTTGTTTAAAATCAGCACGTAGCCGAGGATTCGTCCGTTTTTGTTCGAGAACCGGCGACTCGACTCGATAGACACTCGAACCCGGCGACGACTCTTCCAAAGAAATCGGCTACTCGCCTGGAAAGACTAATTTCGTAAACGATTTATCGGGCTTCTGGAACGCGCCTTTATTAATCTCCGTAACGAAATGAATTTACGTAAACGAAACGTGACGAGGATCCTTCGAAGAGAAACTTTGGCGTAAGTTGGATGTGACTTCTGACTTCTAATCTTTACCGAGCGATCCTCATTAACTTTCATCGTTGTACTTAACGGATTCGAGCCAGTCGTTCTCGTAGACACACTCGACAAGCTGTTTCGCATCGGAAACACTTTCACTGATTCCATTTAAACGTGCTATATTTTACCGATGAGCTCCGATCCGGAGACGGGCAAAATTTGATTCGAATAATAGCATAACAATTTATCTGTTCGTAAAGTACAGTTTCTGATCGTTATTATTTGAACGATCGAATGAAATTTTTACGCGTTACCAAGAACGTCGAACCGAACGTTCGCGAACAGGGACTTAATTAGGTCCAATTGAAGCGTTGGGAACGATTCGTTGTTGTCTCACCCGGAGCGTGTCACGATATAAGAAGGGAGAATCGCCCTCATACGGGTACTTAAGGGCGTCGTAGAGATATTTACGACTAATCGAGGAAGATTATTCCAAGAAACGGTTCTCTGGCAGCAGTGTTCTTAGAGCAGAGATTAGTCGCGGCTGAGAAACATTCATCGAGTCGTGTTTCCATCGCGACCATAAATTTGCTCGGGACGTCCGACCAGACTTCCACGGACGATCCGCTGTCGAGAAATCTGATGATAGGGGAAACGCGATACTACAGTCAGGCTGACGAAAGAATCAACTTGGGAGTCGAAACTCCACTGGTTTCCTTGCCCGATGACTCGAATCCTCGGACTCGGACAGTAATCGGTGAAAGTAGTGATGGGAACGAACCTATCGCGCGTATTTTTGTTCGTACATGACGATGGAAGTTGCGTTTCGTGGATGAGCCCACGTCGAACGAGTTAATTCTTTCCTCGACCTTGCTATAGTCAAATTCCACGAAAATAAAATTAACTCCAGGGTTAAGTGGCTACGATGGTTGCGCGGGGAAAAGTACCAATTGCGGCGAAAGCATTTGTGGTCACGGCTTAAATTAGTCCACTTGCGGTTGGCCAAACGCAATAGCCGACCGTATGGTGTTCATTTTGTTAGCAATAATAAATTTACGTCTACTTCTAAGATCCACGGAATAGATCCTCTATCCCCTCCCTTGGAATTATTATTTCTATTACAGTATCGTCAAGGACCCAATTTTAATTTTAATCTACAAGTACCATATTGAACTTTGCTATACGATTCTGGATTCTGGTGGTCTTCAAGAAGGTACGAATTTGTGTTTACCAAAAAATCGTCGTCGAGACCAACCTCACGCTTGGAATTCCACGTTCTGTTAATGATAATATTTGAGATGCGACGGACTGGCCGACTGGAACTTGTTCCTTTATAAATAACTCGTTCAATTATCGTGGAACTGCGAAATTCACTTTTCCGTTGATTTTTCTTTGTTTCAGGAGTAACAAGTACCTGCAAAAATCGTCCATCAGCCGCATATGCGCTGTCGGAGGCTTTTTCATTAGCATTCCTGTCTTTTTAACTGGTAAGAAACGTGTCTCTTAACTATGGATCGTTCTTATTAAAAATTAATTCAAATTATTTAAGAAAGAAGAGTAAGGCTTGTAAAGTTATGTAAGTGTCCTCGATTGTCCGATACTATACATCGAATGTTCCTAGAATCGCGTTTTAAATTTAGCGTTGAAACGTTCGATCGACAGAAACCATATTTACTACTATACGGTGAACTACAGTACTAAACGTAGAAATGTATTTATTTTCGGTTAATTTAATTTCTCATTTTTGCATTAAGTATGTATTATGACGTGTCTGGAAATATTTTCAGGCATGATATTATACACGTTCATCCAGTTTCATTCGACACCGGCTATCGTCACGTCGGTTTTCATTGGGCTTGGCATCGTATTTTGTGGATGCGCCATGGTCCACAACGTCTTCGTGTGGCAGAGGGTAAGAATCTATTTTGTTCCACAACCTCACGATATTATTATAAATAATTCATAGATAGTTCCCCTTCGAAAACTCTTTATATTGTTAACTGTGTAAAATTTGCTGTAACGAAATGGCGTTCGTATTTGCATAATTTTCCGGAAAGTGGTATCACGCGGAATCACGATCGCGACTTATTAGCATATCAAACGGTCAATATCACCGATCGGTTTTTATTTACGCGCTGCACGGCAGTCCGTGAGCATTCCAGCGCGGAACTGGATTTATAAATAACTGTACGCATAATTCGCGTGTATTTTCGTACCTCGTGTATCTATTTTCGAGTGTTTGCAAACTGCCGCGTATTATACGAAGCGATTGACCCGCGTGAGAATTACCAGCTAGAGTCAACAAATAAATCCTCGTGCTTTATTCCGTAATGTATTCCGTAATTACCGGAAAAGGTGAAAATGTTTTAATTGTTCGTATCGGTTCGTTATATGGGATCGTAAAGTATGGCCTTCGTCTTTGGACGTCTCGTCTCGTCGTTAAAAGCAACGGAGATATTTTAGGTGTTTGTGTCGAATGTTGATCCCATCCCTAGCTATAAGGCTCGATTAAGTCGTTTACGTGAACCGCATCGAACACGGTATTCCCATCGATATCGCGTTTACCGTAAGCACCTTTTAATTCCCATCACGAATCCCTGGCGACCCGTTACCTATAGAACCGGGCATGCCCGTCGCGGACACGTTTCCCAAGGCGTTCGCGATTTCTCATGCCTCCTACTAACGTTGCTCGTCCTCGTTTCCAGGAGAAGACGAACGCCGTGAAGGCGTTGGCGCGCGAACAGTGCGAGGCGGCGGTCCAGCTTCAGCGACAGCAGCAGCTCCAGCAGCATCAGACCGGCCAGCCGCATCTGCAGCAGCAACAACAGCAACAGCACCGCGGCCCGTTGACGATGCAGCACCACTCGGGCTGCGCGACGAAAGTCGGCCCCCCGACGGGCCCAACGAACGCCAGTAACCATCCGACGCACGGACGAGCGGCGCAATACCAGCACTATCATCATCACCATCATCATCGGCACGTGTCGATGTCACCGCCCCTGTTGCTCTCATCGCCGGCTCCAATGGCGGCGACGCACAATCACCTGAACGTCAGCAGCCACAGGAACATCGTCACGCCGCCGGACACGCCCGGGGACAGGTCGCCACCGAGTCCGGGGAACAAGCTGAACAGGTCGCAACATCTACCGCGAGAAGCCAGCGGCAGCGTCAGCCCTGGACTTCCGGCGGCCACCCTGGATCTCAGCAGCGCCGCGACCACCAACAGCCCCCACGAACTCTCCACTCTGGTCTAGGATCGAGTCCGGAGCCTCAACAGTGTGCCGCCGCGATCTTTTACTTTGATCCAGTCGCTGCGACCAATGATCCTCGCAATCTGTCCATCGACAGTGAATCGGAAGACTTTAAGGGGTTGCCCCTTTCGCGCGAGTCAACAATAGGTAATACAGTAGTCCCTCGTTTGAGGATCCACTCTAATTTGAAGCCTGAAAAAGATGGCGTTGCTCGGGAATCTTTATTGGGTAAAGTAACAACGATATTTGAACCGTTCTAGAACCTTGGTACTATTGGGAGACGAGATGTTGAGACACTACACCCCCAAAACTAAATGACTGACTTTCAGGTTCTTGGTTATTATTGGCTAAATCGATCGCGTAACGAAGAATACGACAGTGTAGGGTGCAGCAACGATAAACGATATTAGTATAGACATAAACTCAAGCGTCCTGTAGCATGTGTAGTTTGTAATGTCGCTAAAGTATCTACTGGACGTTTCAGAAATACATTTTAATACTCCAGGAGCTGAATTTAGAAGCTATATTCTATTAGAATATATTGTAACCTTTGGATTTTCGAATTGTCGCATTTTGAACTTTTGCCAGATGTTCTCTTGTCTTACTGTGCGTCGTTTAGTGTCTCAAAGTTGCGTCTCCCAATAGTACAGTACTGGTCCTCTTCTTTCAATCAAACCGAGTCGGCCAGATTTCTTGCGGAGACATTTGGGCGAGACTTTATGTTCGAAACCGATCGAACTCGAACGAGCCGCTCAAATGGATTTTTAATTACACAGCTGCCGGTCACTCGAGTCGATAGTCCCTCAAGTTAAAAAAGAAAATAAACAGTGGTAGTGGTGAGACCGTCGCAAGTATCCCTTAAGACTTGGGGTCTATTGAAGAGTCTTGCTCTCAGAAGTTAAGGGTTTTTAGGAAAGTCGACCTTGTGGCAGTGACGAGTGACGAGGCAACTTCTACCACGAAGACGTATCTGTGTGAAAGAACCGTTGATTCTTGAGAAGAAAACTCACCAACGGATCCCAGACATGACGCAGACTGGTGCAAGAAACGAGACAGTACCATATTTAATAACTTTCCCGATATTAATTAACACTTCCACGCCTGTTTTCTATATCTAGGAATGTCATTTTTTGAGGATACAAGCGATGGTCGTTCCTTTTGTATTGCTGCTTTTAATCTATCCATTTCATTCTGATCAAAATAAGTTTAAACGGGACTTCGTTTCGACTATTTTTAATTATAATGTATTTAAATTGTTTCTAAATATCTTTCAACTACGTATAATTAAAAATAGTCTGACCAGTCTCACCAATCTATCGATAATCCTTTTATAAAGATGCAATGAGATATATACAAATTGTATAATTTGCATTAGTAGCTGCCACGTGGCGTCGCTTTCAAGGTCAGCCAGCCAGTTTTTTTAGATCCACAGTTGCCGACCCTGCAAATCGACGAGTATCCCACATCAAAGAAAAAAATTTAGGTGGAGATGACTCCTGCATCTTTTCGGCGGGGACAAGACTTAGTCGACTAGCGTGGGAATACTGTACTTGTGATTTTTGTAAAGAAACTACAAAGTATTTTAGTTTATAATCTTGCTTATATATTTATTCGTGTTTGGAAAGGGTTTACAAATTTTTATATGAAAAGAAAGTTAATATTTAAAATGTTATAGGCTGGAATGTAAGTCGTGTGTTATGCCATGACTTTTATGGCATCCTTTCAGTTTAAAATCAGTAATTCAGAGTTATTCATCTATAAAATTTCTATCCCAGTTCGTAGACAACAATCAGTGAAAAAAAAAAAAAATGAAATGCAACAAAATGACAGCATATAACGCGAGAAACAGAGAAGTCTCACGACTTGCTGAAAGGAAATGAATCCTTGAATCTGGGGAAAATATATCGGTCTTGAAAGCGAGTACTACTGTAATTGAATTCTTCTGAAGCAACTTAAAATTAAAAAGGAAAAGTTGTAGATTGAGTTACGAAAAGTTACAGTTTGTCGAGTCGTATCATTGGAGCAGAAACATTATTTGTAAAATTACGTTTAACTTCGTTGCACGTTCCGGAACTTTCGAACGATTTGCAACGGAATCAGCAAAGTTGATTTATTGGTTGGCGTGGGAGAACAACGAGTGACCGTTTCCAAAGAAAGAATTACAATAATGAGGCATTTGCAAGATAATATAAACGTTTTACGTACGACGAGCTTAAATTACAAAATTGATTAAGAAGTCGATTTCTAACAAGTTGAATATTCGAAATTGTTACAAAGAAAATTGTTAAAAATATCGAAGTTGCTCGTTGACTGTCATGGATCGGAAACGATACGTCTGCACATAAAAAAAAAAACAACTAATTTATACCCGCATGGATCTTGCCATTTCTTTATTATTATTATTAATCATGCGAAACCTCTAGTCCTAGGTTACTTTCGTTTTCACGAAAGAATAAGATTTTCGGATTCTGACTATCGCGCGATCATGCGATTACAAGTTCTTCGTAGCGTACGTGTAAGAAGCTTTTACAGAGTTCAAATCTCGAAGTATAGAAGGCTGAGTCGTTGGTTGACAAATAATTAAGGGCATTCCATTAAAAATAGAGTGAATCCATTTTTATCGAACGAGTTGATCCCTTCGTGACGATCAAATTGTTCGCCATCGTTTCAGTCAATTTATATTGTTACAATATCAGTTGTGTATTTTCCTTTTATGGTTTATTCTTTGAGGCTGGTACTTGTAATCGTATTTAGTGTGATTTTTCAATGCAATAGTGAATCGACCAAGAAACCAATCTACATTATACAGTACTTAATTTAGAGGTTAAAAGAAGCTGAAGTTGAAACAAACTGACGTGTGCACGAAGGGGTTAAACGTATGTTTGTTTTTTATTGTATGCATTTTTTTCTAATTTTCTTTTACAATTATCAGCTTAATTTCACGCATCGCATTAAAACTACGTAGAATTATTGTATTACTCGTACAATGTATGCAAACGTACGTGTCATCAGACCGTGGCAATCGATAATTTGAGATTTGAACTTCATCAGATTTATATCGAATGTAAATCATCTTGATTCTACTATTTAATCGTTTATACTTTGTGTTTGTTCCTTTTTTATGCAGGCTATAGCTTAATCGCTTCCAATAATTACAAATACTAAGTTGGAGACCGATATAAGTTTAGACTTAAACGCTTAGAGTTATTCGAACGGCAATAAAAATACATTTTGTTGCATGTGCCCTCTGTAAAAGACAATCAATTCTTTGTATAGAGCAAATTATAAGAATAACAATATATATATATATATCATATATATATATATCTTCTTTTCTTATTAGTAGAGTGTTTATTTTTGAATTATTGAACATTATTTGTACGTGAGCATATTTATAATTTTTCTTAGTTAAGTGTAAAACAAAAAGAAAAATCAATGATCATTCGATACGCAAGACTCGGAAAAATACGATTCGATGTATTTGAATACATACGACGATCTAAAAAAAAAACAGAAATCGAAGAATTTAAGAACATGTACTACTCGCAAACAAACAAAAGAAGGAAAAGGCCAGTTATTATAGGTCTCCTAAATAAGCCTGTCATAAAAATTTGTGATTTTCTAATCTTACAAATGACGCATGTACCTAGATTTGTCAAATTTTCAACACAGTCATAAGTATGTATTTATAATACAGCTGTGATTACGCAATATCAAAATATTATACCAAAATAATTGCAAAAATATAAATGCATAATAATAATACGAGAGTTTGATACGACTAACGATAATCTACTTCCTCTCGGTATAACATAATAAATAATAAATAAATGCAAGTTAATTGGATATTTCGTAACTGTTTTTGTAAGTAGTCTATGTTTCAACATTTTTCGACCTTTTTTTCGTTTAGATCTTTCCAGGTCTCATCGTCTTGTTTCGATATTCCCATACATTTATTTTGAAATTTTTTTTTCCATTGTAATTTAACACATTCGCTACCATGTGTTACATACGTGTAACTGCAATTATTTTTTTCTTTTATATCCATATAAACAAATAATGTAGAAGACCAATGTCACATTATGTTCGACACATTCAAAATACTCTGTTGGCCCGTTTAATAAATTTTATTTGTACATAGTTAAACGCATATACTATATTAAATAAAATCACTACGAATTCAAGGCGGCCTATGATGGACGTTTTTAAACCGAATGATGGTAGCGAACGTGTTACGATTTTCGATAAATCGTTGCTTAACAGGGTAAATGTTTACAAGGTGTTTATTGTCTTTACAATTGTCGACACTACGTGGACAAATTTTGTATAATAGAGAGTGTCGAGAGTACTTTAATTTCCATTGTTTAATCGTAATTGCAATGCCCGATTCGTTCAAAGAAACATTTAAAAAAGAGTTAATGATTTTTTATGACATAAAAATTCGACAACTTCGCATTAGCTTTTTTTTACAAAGTATTGTTAAAGTGATGTTTATAGAGGTCGGGTCGATATGTGAGGGACTAAGATCCATAGTGGTGTAAATAAAAAAATTTGAAGTTAATTCGATATTAAAATCGATAAAAATAAAAAACACAGGAAGGCTGAATTTTTTCTAAACAATATACAAAAGCATGATTTTGTAAAAATGTGTTGTATCCGACATAGACCACTATGATTCTCGGACTCTTGCGTGTGTAAATAGTATATAAAAAGATACAGAATATATAGATATATCACTTACATTCTGAGTTATATTTGAACTGGGTAGAGTAAGCAAATGAAAATATGTACATTTCATAACAACGTAATGTATACTTTATACCGAATCTGTAAGTAGTGTAGCAATAGAACATTTTACACGCAACACGTGACAATACATGAGTTAAATTATTTGTTGGGTCCATGTATAACATGCATAGTACAAAAGTGTTTTAGCTTTATGTACTGGTACTTACAAAATACCAATTTAATAGATGTATTCAGTATGTACCTAGTTAAGAAAAAAATAAATTATTCTGAACAAATAATGGGGATTCAAGTTCTATCAAGTATTTAGTAGACGTTTTAAAACATGAAATTCGTTGAAAAAAGTAAGTACCACATTTTTAAGTAGTCGAAAATTTTAAACAAAGGAAATCGAAAAGAAAATCACAACAAGCTTGTCTTTGGAGTAACTTTATTTACAATGTTGGAAATTCAGAATGCAACTATACAAAAATTTTACCGCATAAGTAAATTATGTATGATAAACATATGACTTATATTTTGATTTTAATTTTAAGATGTACTAAAAACAAAGACTCTAGTCTCTCTGTATTTATACTAGTTTTATACAGTGGCAACGTACGAGTAACAAATCTTTAACTTTGCATGCTCTTACTATTACATACAAAATATTGCAGATATGCTACAATATGTACATCAGCTTTATATTAAAGAATAAATTTATTTATTTTGTATATTTAATTTTTAAATTTCAGCGGCTGACATCAGAATAATCATATAAATTCTTATAGAGCTATGATAAAATATCGTCACGCTCTTTGGTCGTTAAGCGTCGATGGTACTTTTACTTCAATTCCATCTAGTTCTTTAGTCATTACTATTTGGCAGCCTAGTCGTGACCTGGAACCAATAATTGGAAAACTCGATATAAAATTCTTGAAATTTATTAGTTATTGCTTAATAAAATAAGGTATTGATAAATATGCGACACTTTCTATAGAATTCATTAAATAACACTTGAAATTCAATTTCTTCTACAAGTAGGTTAATATTGGCATTCAGATTCCAATGAATGTAAATGCATGAATAGAAAACTACGAAAATTTATTCAACTCTGTGATCTTACTTTCATAAGATCTGACCAAAGAAAAGTAAAGATTCGACGTGCGTTTTTATGTTCTTCCTTGTCTTGCAATTGAAAACAACGAAGACAGACACGATCGGCGTTCCTATGTCTCTTCAATTGTAAGACAAGGAAGGACATAAAAACGGACGTCGTTTCGACGCTCGTGTGCCCCCCGCCTTAGGAGATTACTTGACAACAGAATCACACAAATATCTTAAGGGAATGAAACATTAATAAAAGCACAATAAAAAAATAATATTTTCAATGGATTAATATTATATATATAAAAGTAAAATGTATAAAATTTCTTTGCTATTCTCAACTTACGTGTCAGTTACCTCATATGCTAGGTCAAGCATATCTAATTCTTCATCTGTCGGTTTACCAGGAAGCTTCTCATACACTTCTTTTGAAAATATTACATGGCACGTGCTACAGGTCAATGTACCTTCACAGGCACCTACATAAATTCTATAATGTTAACATTAACTATCTTTCTTAAGAAATATAGTTTATCGATAAAATAGAGGAAACAATAAAAACACCATGACCCTTTCTATGTGCAATAATATAATTATCTTTAAAATTTGAGCACATATCAATCCCTTAGAAATTAAGGTTTACACAATAAATCTCAAAGCATATGTTTACAAATTTGCATTGAGTGAAAATCATGAAAAATTGTTAAAATTATGTGTACTTACCAAAGCCATCTAGATCTATTTCATTATTTACTACAATATCCAAGATAGTATCACCCACTTTGCCTTTTGTTTTGATTCTCTCCCCACTTGATTTAACAAACGTTATATTCACTCTGAGAATGAGTGAAATACAGTTAACAATTTCATAAATTATTTTGTACGATATTATTGCAACAACTGTTCTGTAGAATATGAAAAAATCAAATTCCTACTGTTTAAAAAATGCTGTGATTCTCGTAACGGAAAACGTCAAAACGTTGAAACACTATCGAGGAAGTTTATGAAATAATATCGCACAATCTCTTCAAATTGTTATATCGGTACCTAACACTGGAAAGATGCTAAATAAAACGAAAGAAAAACGACATTACTTACTCTTCTTTCTCCGAACGCGTTGGCGTAGTCGAAGTTCCCCTCGTTGCTAATAAAAGGGGCAACAAGGTATCGTTTTTGTATTTTGAATAACTCGAAGCGATACCGAGAATCGATCTTGATAACTTTTGAAATTTATTTACTACCGCCATTCTTCACTGTTAGAATACCATAAATGTACGATTAATGTCACTAACAACTGTGAAGGAATCACGGAGAATACTAGTCGACCGAATCGAATTTCGTACAGAAACTTTCACATTTTAATACGATACTGTTGAGCTTCTTTGAACAGTAGGTTATGAAACACTTCCTACCACGTGTGACGTGTACTAAGCACGTGCCACAGGCTCAATGACAAGGTATTTCCGACTTGCCACCAGGGGGCAACTAATATCAGCGTATGTTCCGAGGTCTTCAACAAATATTGCCTGTCAAGTTGACGCAGGTCCAGTCTATATTGTCTTTTATACTGTCTGCGCAGTTATCCCCGTCACTTTCTGGAACAGCTTATACGAAACAAGCCCCGTGTTATCTACTACGTATATGCGATCGAAAACTCAATTAATGAATCACCGAAGCAAGAAAAATAATATGTTTTTGCATTTTTACATTATCGTTATAAAATCACAATAATCGGATGGATGAAGTTTTTTAGAATAAACATAATACCAAATCCGATATATCTAGGTCTATCGAGGGTCAGAGGAGAGGTATAAAAATAAATGTTATAACACATGCTTAACTGTCTGTGTATGAATATTATTTTTGATTATAATAATCAATTAAAAATTGCGTATGAACGTTAATAACTTTAGGTTCCGTTTCCGCCCACATCGCCAAGTTATTAAATGTATGATCGATTTCTTCTTCCTCTATTCCACAATGTGGTCCTTCGACTGTGTCCTCTTCTGTGGCGGACGACTCTGCTTGCTCGCACTCAGAAATCCATTCCTTTATTTCTTCGAATGTAACGTTTATCGCGAATTGTTCGGACTCCTGTTGAATATTGGCTGTAAAATCCTGCTTTTCAAAGTCTCCGGTCGTGGGCGATTGACACAAAAGTTTCCCCCACGAATTCTTAATGTTCGCCGCCGTTACGTCATTCCACGAGTCGCTAATTAAATCGATACAGTCTTTTATATCGTAATCCGCGTAAAATTGCCTAACTCCATCGTAACACCGAAATACCCGATGGAGTAATTTATGTCGAAACAGTTGTTTACATTCTGCAATGACACCCCGACCCATCGAAGTCCTATCGGGTGGTAAAAAAATTATTTTCGCCTGGGAATCTTCCTCTGTTTGTTGAGAAAGTATATCTTCCCAACCGCTGTCAACCAACAGTATCACTTTCCCCATTCGTCGCCCCTGTGCTTGATGCTGCCAAACAGTGGGCATGAAATGATTCGTGTACCAATCGTTGAAAATATCTTCGTCCATCCAAGCGTTATATTGACTTTTATACACTACCGGCAAAATGTGTCGGCAGTGCTTCAGAGCTCTCGGATTTGGGTATTTATTGATGAAAAGTAGTGGCAGTTTGTGCGTGCCAGTGATATTAGCACAAAGCGCCACGGTAACGCGTTCTGTTTTCATTCTTTTCTCATCCGTCGGCCGTTCATCGTCAGCCAATATTCTTTGCGGAAGAACTCTCCACATTAAACTAGTCTCAGTCATATTATAGACATTTTCTTCGTAAACGTCTTTTTGGAACAATACTCCCGCTAATTCGTCTATAAGTCTATTCGTAGTTGATTCGTTTGCTTCAGACCCCTTTTTTCGATAGCCCCTACGTCCTATACCGTGTCTCCTTTTGAAACATTCGAGCCAACCGCGGCTAGCTGCAAAATTCGATGTACCGCCAAATTCCTCGTGCAATTCTTTAGCTTTCTCCTGCATAATACTATCGGTTATTTTGTCTCCTAATGCTCGTCTTTCTAATACCCACGTGTGTAGCCGGGCGTCTACATCTTTGTATTGTACTGTAGGTCTTTTTTTGAAATCCATAGAGTTCAGCCTTTCCGAGACTTGTCGAAGCGATGCTGCGTTCTTTCGATATCGATATATAGTTCTCTTGTTGACGCTATATTCGGCTGCAAGCTGAGCAACAGTCGCACCGTCGTTCAGCTTCTGCACAATTTGTAAACGTTCGCCAAACGAATGTTGTATCCTTCGTTTAGGATTCAATGCCATGATTTTGATAATTATTCTAACTTTGGAAATATACTAATGATACACAAACGCAGTACTGTTTCTCAAGTTGCGCAATTTCTGTTTTTTTAACTGTCGCGTATTATCCCCACCATTCTCTGGAATTTGACGAAGATGCCATTGTATCTCACTCGCCCTCACTTTCTCACTTTAACCCCGACGATATTGTTGAAACGAGCTTGTTTATACCATTCTAAGTGCACGGAAAGCGTTAATTGCTTTCTGTCTGCCGATTGGCAGAACAAAATCGGCGATTCGTATTCTACCAATCGAAAGTTGAAACGCATTTAACGTCTTTCGTGTAGAAACGATAGTTGGGCAGAATCGTTTGAGTCGAGCGTGTATCATTAATTCGATCCATTTAAGGGGAATATGGCACGTCAAACCTATCCCCTTTTTTCTCAAGTTGTCACACGGCTGAAACATTAGATGGCGTTTGCACAACCACTTTGTCACCGATCATAAAGGAGCGGTTTAAACCTTTCGAAACATCTAACCTCGACGTGATTAATCCTCGGACAACGAGTTGTATGAATCGCTATGAAATAACAATGATCTGGTAATACTTCCGCGATACCTGAATACTATGATAAATTATCGATCCAACGAACTGACTATTCCTTCTTAAATATGTATCACTAAGTTTTGGGAACGAATTTCGGACATATAACCTACACATGTATGTACCATTTAGCGTTTCGGTCGTGTGACAACTAGAAGCTCACCGTGAAGGAGAAGGGGTAACGTGAATTGAGCCATATACCCCTCAAATGAAACAAATTATGCAGCCCAGATGACGATACTGGATTCGGGCACGGGTTGCATGCTAACCCTTTTCTTTTTTGGTCTTTCTCTAAGTTACCTTGGAACAAAGAGTTTTAATTAGAAGAGCGTGGAAGCTGTTCTTGACTGTGATTGGCTCGTATACTAAAGTCACGACTATGTACCAATCTAACTTTTCTTTGTCCTCGCTCGATTCAACTGCGAATTTCGGTCGTACAATATTATTAATTATATTGTCATGTTACATTATATTTTTAGATTGTATTACTTTAGTTATTTTTTTTTACCAATAAATGTCACTGCGAAAGCTAAAGAAAGAAGAGAATTTATTGTAAATTTATGTAGAAATTCAGATATTCACGAGACAGCCTTGAACTTGTCGCATTCATAACCTTCAATATGTAGAGTTCATCATATAGCGAACAATGGTGAAAGTCACGTTGAATTGAAAATTCGGGAAAAATGACATTGAGAAAGAAACATAAATCATAATATTCTCAGTTCTGAAACCAAACAAATTTGTCCTGACAAAGTATTTTGTACTAGCAAAAATAACGAAAATATTAGGATCTGCAAAATAAAAGAAACACTCTGTATGTAGTACATGCACAGGGTGTTTCACCTAATTTGAGTATTTTAAATATTTCATTTATTTTCGATGATAGAAAGAATATCAGAATGACGTTTTTCAAAATTTCAAAATCGTGACGTTTTCTTAAATGGAACGATATATATTAATTACTAGACTATCGTAACTGACAAAAAGGCAAATTTAATTATGTGTATGTTGACCTACAGATAACCTTAAACTATAAAATTTACGAATAGTAGTACATACGTGAAAACGAATCTTAATGCAACTTAACAGAACGCATCCCTAGTAACCGTTTCTAAGAATTATCGTCTTTGTAATTTACCATCGACCTTAGTGCAACCATTGTTTACCGTTTGTCAGACTTGAATTGATGTAACAGAAAATTTTTTGAGAATAAATTTGATACTCGGATGAATTTGCTTGTATAAAATGGCGGACGATAATGTGCTTTTTGTCCGGGGAAACGGAAATGTATGGCACTTGTTTTTAAATATTGGATCGAGGTTACAATATTTTTAAAGCTTGTATAAAACTAATATTTTAGTTATATACATATACAATGCAAAAAATATTGCAATTACTGATTTCTGTAGTCTTACAAAAATAAATGCTTTGTCGAAGGGAAGTAATATGTTTGAATACATTTCGCAATATTTATTTGTGTTTCTAAGGGTACAAATGCGGATAACGAAGATGTTTGGGATGACAGTGCGTTGATAAAAGCGTACGATAAAGCAGTGAATTTAGCAAAGGAGGAAGTCACTAAACGAATGGGCATGGACATTCAAAATTTGCAGTCCAA
Source organism: Colletes latitarsis (assembly GCF_051014445.1). Classification (NCBI taxonomy): domain Eukaryota; kingdom Metazoa; phylum Arthropoda; class Insecta; order Hymenoptera; family Colletidae; genus Colletes; species Colletes latitarsis. Next base: position 50,339,245 of record NC_135134.1, read on the forward strand.
ACAAAAGTCACAGAATTGTATACAATCTCGACATGCAAATAAACCATATAAGGTTATGATTTTATTATATCGGAATTCCGATACAAGATACAGTTTTAAACTTATCAAGTTAATAACTTGAAATCGTCGTGCTTATTTTACCAATTACAATAATTGGTAAATGTGTTTTGCCTGTACAGAAATGGATCACTGGGGCACCCTGTCGTGCAGTGTACTCAGAGGATGGACAAATTTATGAAGCTATAATCTCAAAGATATTTGAGAACAGTGGAACTTGTATTGTGAAATTTGTAGGTAATGGTTCCAAACTGATTATTTCGAATAGAATAAAATTAATAAATACATTGCATATAATAGATAGATTTCTGTAACAATGAAACTTGTTTCAATGTGTTTAGGATATGGTAACACGGAGAAGGTAGATATGAGTTCTCTTTTAGAATCAGAAGGTTTGCAAAGACAAATAGCTCAGCAAAAAGCGGCTCTGGCAGAAAAAAATGAAGACAATACAAATATTGATGAAACAAGTTTTCCTACAATTGCAAACTCTAAAAAATCTAATGGAGAAAAAATGGATTGCGAATGGGAAGAAATAAAAATGGACAAGCAGTATTCAGTGCCTGGATCATCTTTCAATTCAATGATAGACATGATGCCGCCTGCACCGCCCTTACCACCTCAGTTGATGGCTAAGTAAGTACAAAATTTAGGTACTTTTGTGCAAACTGGCTTATATTATTAGAAAATTCTAAAAATCCTAATAAAATTAACATAGCACGTGTGAAATTGAATAACTTCGAATCTCAGTCAGGCAATTACATGTAATTTTAATTAAGAAACATTTCAGGCTTCCAGACAACGACGCAGATGCACTTTCGAGTATGTTAATGTCTTGGTACATCAGTGGTTTTCACACAGGTAATTATTTCATAATTAATTTCCACAGCAGTTACATTTTTAATCAATCGCGTTTCATTCTTTCGCAGGTTATTATCATGGTTTGAAACAAGCGAGAAGTAATCAGGAGAAAAGAAAAAATTGCTGATTGTATAAATGTTTTTCTACTCTGAATATACTTTTTATAAAATAATACAATAGAACAAGAATTACGAACGTGTTTATTTATTAAGATTTACTATTAATTGATAATAAACAAATAAAGTACAGTAGTTTCGGTTATTTCCTTCTTAGGACATCTATGGAATGTAACATCAAACGAGAGAAGTAAAAATAACTTTGTGTTTTAAAATATGTCAGTTCATCTCTGTTAATTATTTTTCCATGTAGTGTACTTAGATATTAATTTGTTTGCTGTGGGCTTCACGTATGTTAGCGCTAGTTCCAAACAATTAAAATCTGTGATTTCATAGTTTGTTTTCAACGCGGATACTTCTTTCTTCTCATGACGTATCCAAATCGGAGTTTCTTGAAGTATCCACGCTTCTTTGCAAAGCATTTTTATGTCAGCACCAGAATAATATTTCGTTTTGTTAATCATATCTAACATATTTTCCAACTTCATTATATCTTGTGAAATATAAGACGCAAACATACGGGATCGAATATCTGAATCGGGCAACGATACGTAAACATGTTTTTCCAGGCGCCTTAATAAAGCTGCATCTATGTTCCTAATATATAAGACAAAATTGTAACTGTAAGTTTTGTTTTAAGGATGCCTATGACGGATAAGAATGTTAAAATGTTATGACGTAAATCAAATTTCAAGTTCTATATATCTAATGTTTCAGGTGGAATCCGTAAGTACATCAGGGACAATGAACTGGCACCAGTCGTGGGCCATACCCCCACTCTTATAGTTCTCGGTGAAGTTCGTCACCCCCGTCATATACGTATACAGGTACGCAAAACTTTTTAAATTATTTTTAAAATGCTCTATTTTGGTCGAGGTTGCATTGCTTCTACTCACCAAGGGGCATTAGTGGTGGCCATTAGAACAATATTCGAATTGTTTTGAGACGTTATTCCATCCAGCCTAGAGAGAAGTTCGGCTCTAAATCTTCTTGCTGGTTCGGATAATGGACTATTCTCAATTTCCGTGGCTATCCAGTCGATTTCGTCGATAAAGATAATCGTGGGCGATCGTTGGTAGGCAAGATCGAACAGAACCTGTCCGTTTTAATGGCGTGTATTAGTAAATTGTGATTTAAGTTTTAGATGAATTTGATTTAGGGACACTTTTGACCTTCCTAATCGGCTATACCTTTTATAATTACGATTTTATTTGTCGAGGTATTCTAGTCTCGACAAGGAAGTTACTAGCTTGATAGAAGGACGCAAGTTAACTTACGCGAATATATTTCTCGGAATCGCCTCGCCATTTACTGACCAACGAGCTGGCTGTTATGTTAAAGAACGTGCAATTGCACTCCGTTGCGACCGCCTTCGCCAACATGGTTTTACCTGTTTATCGTTTTTATTTTTTTTTTTTTTTTGTGAATATTCTAGAGTAAAAGTCCTAATTGCTGTCACGAAGAAACAATCGTAGTTTACCTGTGCCGGGTGGTCCATAGAGTAGAATACCTTTCCAAGGGGGAAATTTCTCGTTAAAAAAAAAGGGGTATTTCAAGGGGTACACGACGGCCTCCTTTATGGCTGTTTTACAATCCTCGAGGCCCTTCACGTCATCCCAGTGAACGTTAAAATTTGTTAGCACAATTTCCTGCGTAAGCGCACAATTTGAAATGAAATTTTTTAATCAAAATCTCTCGTGCATCGAACGTACGAAACGCCCTGGCTTCGAATAGGACTTACTTTCGAGATCACCTCGGCCATCTTGTGCAATTCGGAATCCGTCGTGTAGAGATTTTCGATGGACTTCGATATCTTAGAGTATGATTGTTGAGGAGCATTTACCGTGGCAGCTACATCATCGCATTCGTTGTGAAAAATCGACTTCACCGTGATTGCGTCGTTGATATCATTATTGGAATCAGAGTTGGTTGTTTGGAGGTCTGTCTCCTTTCTTGTCTTATTTTTATTCTTGGCCTTGTTATGCTGGTTGGATTTCTTCTTGGTTTCTCTGTAAAATTCGAGATTGTAATTCGTGACAAATTAAACAATGTTAAAGCGAAATATCCGAGTGTCAGAGATATAAAAGAGTCTATTCGGTCAATAAATATTTGCTTACATTACGTTCTTGTTACCGGACGATTCGACTCTCTTACACAGAATGGGGTATTTGTTGAATTTCATGTGGTAATAACTGTTGTATTCCAGAAGAATCATTTCCAGATCCACGTTATCGCAAACCTGAATGTTTTGGCATAAACGTGCTTCTGTTATAAGCGTATTGGCGGATTCCGTCAAACTGCAAACGATGGATTTTCTATAGCTTACATTTCGTTCGATTTTAGTACTCTTCTCGTTAATTACTATCGTCGTTAACCGACAAAAGTATCGGCTTGTTTGGGAAAAGTATCAGGAACAAATTATTCCTCGTTCTCTTTTTTGAATATATTATTTGTTATATGTCGGAAAGTATTTAATTATTGTTCGAAACATCGTGAACCTTACGGCTAAATGCAGACGTGCGACGCCATTGCGTTTCTGTGGTTCATTTTTGCAATTAAAACAACTAAGACAGATAAAATCAGTGCTATGTTCGTCTTGGCTGCTTTCGATTTTAAGACAAGAAACTATAATTTCACGAGTATTTACCTCTGATTTTCCAGATAGGCTACTATAAGATGAAGAAGGTGTCGACGCTGTTCTTCAGCACGTTTGTTCTCCTGATTCAGAATTAACGCGTTCGTTAAAAAATTAAAATTAAATCCCGTTTCGTGTAATATTGAGGCAGTTGTAAAACGTTAATGAAACTTTTAATTCGGGTATAAATGATTCTGAAACACGTGTTTCAACGGCCATGCGACAACTAGATTATCTTTCTTACCTTCTCTTTCAGATTGTAATTAACGCAATCTGCGTATCCGTCTAACGTCAAGCTGTTCATGATGTTTCAAGTTCTGTAATCGAACAAGGTTTTGTCGCTCGTTTATTGTAAAAAAGATTTAATCCTCGTTGGTCAATTGTTTCTCGAACGCTTGTTTGAAAAGAACACGATCGATTCGTCGCTATGGCGACAGAACTTGAATTCTTGGATCGTGATGCGTATCAGTACTTTGTACATTTAATTATTTAACTTGTAATATATATTAACTTAAAATTGTATACGTTGGTCTATTTAATAAATTTAATCCAGTTTATTTTAATATTAAAAAAGTGCGCCATTGTACGAACGATTGCACTACTATCTACGAACAGAACGTCCAAGTTTGTCGAGAAATAGTCCGTTGTCTTCGACGCTAGATGACGCCTCGATCATGTATGATCGAAAAGAACTTTGTGGCGGCATAGTTTCGAGTCGGGGTCATCAAATGTTCTCGACAAACGCGTACGTTCTGCCGGGGGATGACGGTGCAATAGTTTTTCCTCCGATAGTTTAAGTCAATATAATGTAATAGCAACAGAATTTCTTTACAGAATCTTCTGCTCGTTAACGATACAGTCTTTAACAGAGATTGCAGAATCGATCTCAGGGCCCAGGATCCCATTTAATCGTTTATACGTTTCGTATTCCACGCACACGATTCTGTGCATCGTTATTTGACAAAAGCTTAATGAAATCAAAGACAGTTGGGGCACTTCTCTCGTTAGTACCGGGAAGCACCAGTCACGCAACGGTTATCGAGTGCTCGAAAGGGTCCTCGCTCGAACGAAGAGACGATGCAGGATGAAAGGGGTGAAAAGGATGGACTCGACGGGACGCCATGCGTCGGATGGGCACAATAAAAATAGGTCGATTCGCGTTGGAATAGTAGTTTCGAAAGGATTTAACCTGCATTGAAAATAAAGGCTCACAAAGAGCCCGAAAGTTAAGGGAAAAGGACTTAAAGAGCGTTGGGGCGTGTTGATTGACTTTGAATGCGGGCGTTCCAGCGGCTCGTTTCGCGTCGATTGTTCCTATAATTGAACGATAATATCGGTGACAATCACAGATGGCAACAGTCCAATTTGCAGGCGATCGGTATACGTACGCCCTTTCATTCTCCCCGCATTGGGTCACAGTTGTAGCAACTGAAAATTAACGATCTTTCTGTTCCTTCGTAATTATTAAGAAAGACAATCGAGGGCTGTTTATTCACTCCACTCTCGCGGTACATATCGCAACGATATAGCGTCGGAGGAAATTTCCATTTCCTTCGAGTTTATTATCAAAGCAAACAAAGCAAGTCTTTCCCAAATGTTTACCATCTCTAGTTTCCCCTTTTCTGCCAGGTCCGCGTGTCAAAGTTAACGTATTCTTTCTGTTTCCTGGTCTCTTTCTGCTCCCCCACATTCGTCGTCCTTGGGTATTTTAAAAACTCTTCGTCGCGGCAACTAGCCCCCGGATATTCTTCTCCGTGGGACGTTACGAGAGTCTCCGGGGCTTCCCCTGGGGCTTCTAACGGACTCCTCGATACGATATCACGCGTAGATAGACGATCTCCATACGAGAAGCTCATCGGTAAGACTTTTTAGCAGTCTCTGCCTTGGACGACGGGATATTGAGTAGTCGAGGAGTGTATATACATACAGGGTGTTCGGTCATCCATGGGAAAAATTGTAATGGGGGATTCTAGAGGCCAAAATAAGACGAAAATCAAGAATACCAATTTGTTCATGGAGGCTTCGTTAAAAAGTTATTAACGTTTCAAGTTTCGCCCATAATGAATTTTTTTCCTCGAAAATGCGCAGGATTTTGGGGGTGTGTCTATTCACCAAAAATTATTGTAATTGACCCCCGGAACTGAAAATAATTTTTTTAGAAAGATTTGAAATTTTTCTTTTTCGTCGAAAAATTTTACACCTTCTCGAATTTTTTTCTAGAAAGTGGGTAGGATTTCGAGGGTATGTCTATTCACCAAATATGATTGTAATTGACCCCCGCAACCGAAAATAATTTTTCCAGAACTATTTGAAATTTTTTTTTTCCGTCGAAAAATTTCCCACCTTCTCGAATTTTTTTCTAGAAAGTGGGTAGGATTTCGGGGGTATGTCTATTCACCAAAAATTATTGTAATTGACCCCCGGAACTGAAAATAATTTTTTTAGAAAGATTTGAAATTTTTTTTTTTCGTCGAAAAATTTCACACCTTCTCGAATTTTTTTCTAGAAAGTGGGTAGGATTTCGGGGGTATGTCTATTCACCAAATATGATTGTAATTGACCCCCGGAACTGAAAATAATTTTTTTAGAAAGATTTGAAATTTTTTTTTTTCGTCGAAAAATTTCACACCTTCTCGAATTTTTTTCTAGAAAGTGGGTAGGATTTCGGGGGTATGTCTATTCACCAAAAATGATTGTAATTGACCCCTGCAGCCAAAAGTATTTTTTTTAGAACGATTTGAAATTTTTTTTTTTCGCCGAAAAATTTAGGCACCTACCCCCTGTCGATTTTTTTAAAAAATTTTTTTTTCATTTTTAGTAATTTTGTTTGACGAAATCCGGTGAATACGGTGGATGTTGTAATAATTCGAACTAATTCCATGATTTTGGCCATCGAAATTGCACAGGTGTTGTGCATTGTCTTGATGCAAGAGGAAGTTCCTTGCTTCGATCAACGATAAAAATGAAACCATGTGGTGGATATAACTGAAACTTTGACAGTTGTCTAGTGAGCCATGATGCTTGCTAAAAACAAATCATTTTCGATGCTACGAACGCCAGGTCTTAGATTTCCTAAGGACTTATTGAACGACCCCTGTAACAAAAGATTACATCTTTCTTAGCACCGAGAATGAAACAGAAAAGTGCGAGTTTGTCTATTCCGTCGACTTCTGTTAATAAATTTGCGTAACGAAATCGATATCGAGTTTCGATAGGTTTCTGTCGAACTATGATACCAGGATTTCGTGCTAAACCTATACCTGGACGAGTACTCAATTATTACCCGGATGGATATTGAATTATTACCGTTGCCGCCAATTAACCACAACCGATTGAAACGGGTAAGCCCAATCATCCTTTCTCGGTTCCAAATATCGTGTTGTCGGTCGTCATTGAAGGAATCGGCCGATCAAATTGCGCGTTTCATCCGGGAATTAAATTCAACGAACGGGTGAATAATACACGAGCGACGGGTACTTTGTAAAAATTACGCGATACGAAGGTTCGTTCTGCGTCGTAATTTTTAATTTGCTAAGAACCACTTGCGCGAATATTTCCAGCTAATTAAGTCGACTGCAGGCGCTCGTTCTATGGCTGCGAGTAAGAAATATGAAATCGTGTACGTTGGCGTCTTGTCGAGGTTTCTACGTATTACGCGCGTTGCATAAGATGTTGCATTCATCGGCGAATAATAGGGATCGCAAATTGCAAACAGCAATAAATGGACTGAATATGTATATTCGCAGGTTGAGTTTGCACGGGAAGATAAATTATGATCATTGAACAACAGAAACGATCCATTCTTTCGAACCACTCCTAATTATGAATGTTGTATTATCGAACACGGAAATTATTTCCTTTCAAACGGTACATCGGGGGAATGAATTTTCATTTAATTTTAGGTAGAGCACAATAACGGATCGATGGGAGGATTTTAATTAACATACATCGTGAATTACGTGGTATTTTCGTTATATGAAAGAAGATATTGAATGAACTTAAAGAAACAGAAAATAAAAGTTTATCGCTTAATTATTAGTATAAATTGAAAATGTATAATCGCGATCTTTCGAGAAAATTAACTTTTAAAATTCGTCGGGCACGCGATCGAGTACGTCTTTGCTAACGCGTCCGACCATCGGTTGATATTTCTACTTGCATTAGCGTTTGCAAACGTTGACAGTGGAATGTCATTATTTATTTTAACTGGTTTTAGATCCAATAGTTAGAATATAGAGAAATCGATGAATATCCGATAATATCATACTACGATCCATGCTTTTAAATACAAAAGCAAGTAGAAAGAGTCGAATATGGTCAGACGCGCCAACTCGATTCTACTCGATGTCCTACGAATTTTCAAAATTAATTTTCACACAAACCAATTATATTTTGCGTTAAACAAACATAAGTTCAGGACGATAACTCTCGGATTTCGAAACAGATATTAGCAATAAACTCCAGAACCGTGCAGAGAGATATTCAAACAATTTTTTTTCCATTATAATGTGCTTCTACTCGTTCGAAAGCCCTAAGAAGTACGAAACTCGATTCAAGCCCCATTATACCAGCAAACGGTAGAATTTTCGATACGCTCCCCATCGACTTTGACCCGTTTTACAAAAGCTCTTACGTCAATTTTAGATAGTAGCTGGGAGGAGACGAAATAAAAACGGAGAACAGAGCAACTCCATTCCCCAATCAATTTTGATTTACGTTCCTTCGACCAGCAGTTTGACAGAATTGATTCCTTTCGCCCATAGAACGCGAAGAATGTAACTGGAGCGGTGGAAAGTTTGATCCGTGCAGGGTGAAATCGCGATCAATTAATTAAACTTTTCATTCTTCGTAGTTTCTTTCTCGGTAAAGAAGCACATTATATCGCTAACCGGTGTCCTACGTGACTCCTCCGTCTTATTGTTTTTCGTGCCGTCGAAGGAACGAAGCAAATTACACTGCGCCATGCTGAAAGCGCCCTGCTTTCTACTTCGACCATTTTGCTTCCAGCTGAAGCTAGTATTATTTAAAGTTGCAATGGCGTCTGTAGAAATAAGTAAAAAATCTTTCGTGAAGCTGTTTACATAACGAAACTGCGATCATGAGTAAACGAAGTTGCTTTCCTCCAAGATGGATTAATTTGCGCGTTTTCGACGCCGGGTAAATCGAGACGAAGTTTCGGAAGAACTAACCATCAAACAAAAACTTGGATATTATACTGTCTTCTCAGGAAACTTATAATTACGCCCTAACTCAAACATGATGTTACGTTTAGACCAAACTTCGATGCCTTGTATCGGTCGATTTTAAATTATAACAAAGTCCATCGATTTCTTAATTGAAATCGTATCCTTTTAGAAAGTATCGATGTTATCAGGACCGCGCTTACTCTTGGTTACTGTTTGTTTCAGACGTCCATGGACCAATAAATTGCTACTTGGTTACCTAACTAGCAATTATCTGAAGAAAGGACGAGGACAACCTTGGCATTATACGCGATTCGTACACGTGCTGCTGTTTCTTCAGGTCTGATTCTTTTATTCTGTTAAGGGGGAAGACTTACGAAAAATGGTAAAATTAAACGTGGTATTTGACAATTTTTTTACAGCATAAATGTTTGATGAAACTTTTCGCCACTTTCCATATATATTCTTTAATATTTCAAGATACAAATATTTTTTCAAAATTTTCAAATCGTCCTAAAAAAATTATTTTTAGCTGCAGGGGTTAATTACAACCATTTTTGGTGAATAGACATACCTTCGAAATCCTGCGCAGTTTCGAGAAAAAAATTCCTTACCGCAAATATAACGTGTGGCCAGAGATCTGTGATTATATACCTCGTTTTTATCACTTCATATGTAGATATAGTCCAATTATCCAGCATATAAAAAGTTATTAACGAAGTCTCAATCAACAAATTGGTATTCTTGATTTTCGTTTTATTTCGGCCACCAGAATCTCCCATTAAAATTTCTCCCAGAGATGGTCGAACCAAACACTTATGCTGTAAAAAAATGTTGATCACTTCTCGTTTTACCATTTTACACGAGTTTCCCCCCTTAATTGCGCCACATTTCGTAAGATACGCTTCGTGCGTTCTATTTTTCCGATTGATCGATGCGTTCGACAATGCTTTGTTTTAGGAAATCGACTCGTGGTCGGTGCTGTTTAACATCGAATAAACTGGTTCTCCGTAAGAAAAAAGTGATCGAAAACGGTGAACTTGAGCAGACGATTCAAGGTCGTCGGTGGATGGGACCGCTCGAAACAACGACCGCTAAGTTCCCCGAAGACACGGTTTGTTTTGGAGTTGCAGGTGCATCGGTTGCACCGGTGCGTTGCGGCCGTCGGGGGTGGCTTTGACGCCGGTGCCGAGGAGAGGCGCAGAACGTGTTCGATCGACCCGCGAACGCGGCCCGTGGCCTCACACTGCGACAGAGTTCGCTTCAGTCAGTCGCTGTTTGACCACCGAGCGCGCCTGTAGTCGAGCCAAATCGCGGTCCACGTTTCCTCGCGACAACCCAGGCCCACCGATCACCGTTCTTCTCTTGGATCAAGATCGACAGGGCCTTTGTCGATCACTGTGTTCGTGTTCGCCCGGAAACGAGACCAGTCTTGCTTCAATTGCGCGCGAACAGTCTCTCTGCGAGTACGACCGCTGTGGAACACATGGACTCGGAGACACGAGGCACGGAGGAAGCGTGATGCACCTTACAGGTAATTTTTGCGTTTTTTTTTCGCCAAATTTATGGACACGTTTAACCTTGGAACGAGAAATTACCCAGCTGTTCGTAAAGAGCACGCGTGGGGGGGCACGAGTGAAATAAATCAGGATTTTCGACTCGTGGAATTCTTGAAAATTGTAACTTCGGTGGTCTAAACGAGTGAGCGTCCATTGATTATAGTATTATATTCGTCGATGGCATGCTCTTTGAGGTACGCGTTCGTTTATATTCAAATTGGAGCTCGAAACGGTTGTGGAACTTTTTTTATGAAGAAAGTTTTAGATTGAATAAAATTGAATAAATTTTGTCCACCTAGGATTTCTCGGAGGAAATATTAAATTTATCGAGTGCATGGAGATCTATAATTTTGTAAACATGCGACGTAGGAGCCAAACGACTTATACTGATACTATAATAATGATAATTCTTTATTAATCGGGTTGATTTCCCTTTATGTATATTTAAATCCCAGGAAAATTTAAAGAATTAATATAGAACTTTTCCTAAGCCAGTGACATTATTCGCGAAACTTATTTACGTATAAATTTAATACATTATTCAATTATCGCGTAAAATCTCGACGTACAAAGTTCGAATGTTAATGAATTAGCAAGGACCGTGTCAGGTTAATTTTTGTTTTGACAATTATTTTGTTTGACCAGTTAAGTTCGTTTGAATGTAGGCGTCGACGCGCGCGCGACAGATTCGAAACGTTAATTCAGTATATCTGCGACGAAAGTTGTGGGTGTAGGGTGGGTTGCCACATATAGTACTGTTGCTGTCGACAGCGCGTATGTTTTCGAGCGTCGAGTGGTAAAGGAACCGCGACCAGCGATACGTACAAAGCAACAAAACCTATTGAAAATTCAATCTGCTAACGAGGGAAATTTATTTTAGGAAAGTAATTAGTCGATCGCCGCTACGAGATAATTTTTCCATTAGTTTCAGGGTTAATTTTGTACGGGAATGATTATTTTTTCGATGGTCACGAACGGTTACATCTCTGTTTAAAAATAATAATGGGAAAAATATTTTAAAAAATACGAGACTTTACGTTTCTACCTTGCGAGGATTTCATTTTAATTGAAAAGTGTAATATAGACTTTGTAATTACGGTACACATACATCGTGAATTTGTTATAATGTCCTTCAACGTGGGTCAAACGAATAGGTCGAGGAATAAAATCTACGTTCGCCGTAATTGCTCTTGCCACTGAAAAAGGAGTTCTTAATTATTTCTTTTTCTTTCTTATATTTCGCTTCTTACGTAGTCTGCTAAAATATATTTCAGAAATGTATGGCGGGATACTTTTTTAACATTATTTATCCAACGTTGAGGAATCGTAGTAATTCTTAGTAATTCTTTTTTTATGAGTATTGTTTTCGTATTTCGAAAAAATGAATAGTTCGCGTGACATTTACAACAAAAGAATAAAAAAATTCTTCAGAAAATAGTTTTTGCGCCCCAATTGAAAGTTCGAACAATACTTTTATGAAAGAATCCATTTGTCTACAAGAAAACAATTGTATTCGTTAAGAAAAATAGTAGAAAGGCATCGATATTTTTTTTAAATGGAGTTAGAACGGAATTATTATACTAATAAGATTTTTGGCTCGTCGGACTTGATTAAGACCGCTGATTGACTTTGATTACTAAGTGGCAGCCACGATTCAGTGATATAGTCGAGCATAAGTCAGACACGGTTACCATTCGTAAGACGCTTACACAGAATCAAAATGTATGAATTATTCTACTCTTTTAATTATGATTCGATTGCTTTCACATGTGATCGTAACGATTAATGTCTGACTTTAATTCAATTCAAACGTTCTGCGATGTTAAAGATTTTCCACTCGGTGGCATATGCTTGCTCCACTTTTTCTTCGTTTTTATTGCGAAATTTTGCTATGCACGTACAATCACGTTCTCAAGTTGAGCTATAAATCTGGAAAACGTACCATATCCAACTAGACTTATTGACTTTCTGCCTCGACTACATTCTTGAGAGCGGTAAAACAGAAAGCATGCACTAACGAGACGATATAAAAACTCAAAGACAATGCAACGTGCTCGTTTATATACGAAACAATTTAATTGAACAGTAAAATTCTTTTGTTCTTTAATAATGAAATAATAAAATATGCAAAAGTCGAACATTTTCGATTAGAAAATTCACAAAACTCGCATTAAACAAACTAAATTTCCCGCACTTTTCGTGAACTTTCTTTGTTTGCGCAGCACTCGACTCGCGATGGAACGAACTATGTTACGAATATACTTTTTGGCAAATATTACAAGTTTTATAATCAACGCTCGCTTCTGCCTAATTATAATTAATCTCAGTATCGTTTATTCTGCATCGAATAGTTTGCTTTATCGCGAGGCAAGATTAAAAATATTGATAAATGTGAAAAATCTCGGAACAAACGCGCGAAATCTCACTACTATTCAATTATTCTCTGTGTTTGCAGAACACTCGATTCGCAAACGGTCCACGTATCAATTGTTCACGTTCCCTAATGCACTCTTTGCACCCTTTGTTTTCCGTCGAAGCGGTATTAAAAGTGACGTTTCCATACAAACAAGTATTTATTATTCCGATAGTGTTTCTGGACGACATTGTAACACTGTATTCGCATTTTAGATCGTTCGGAATGTCATTAAACAGACAATTTGATTAAGAAGTATCCATACGATTCGAAAGTTTCTTGTTAAACAGTAGAATCATCAGTGGGACGTGTTTCGAACTTTGCTCTTCGAAGCCAGCAATTACTGTAACGCGCCGACTTGTTAATGAAACAATAAATAATACACGGAATTAATTAATGACCGTGACATAGCTTGCTTTCGCGGGTTGATATCGAACGAGCCTCACCTTGATACTTGGAAAGTCGGGAATAATTAAATACGACTTATTAAAATTGTGAAACTTTCGAAATAACTTTCATATTTGGTTTATTTTAGAGCATTTGCATAACCAGTAATCTGTTTACAAAAGTTATTTGCGATTTTGATTAAAAATAACGTTCGAATTTATATCTCGGCTGTCAATGTTTATCTTTGAACCGTTATGTTTATATGGAGGGTTAATAGGATCGAGATGATGTACGTATGGATTATTCCATTGTACCGTCGTAACTAATGAAGATAATTAGGTGATTAGGTGGTTTGTTTCGAACAATTCGCTCTGTATTTGAAATTTCTCGCCATCGAAAGTGCAGAAACAATATTGCCCGGCCGTAGACGTGTTTGCCCCGCGAATGTGTGACGCGTAAATAATAGATATGGCAGCAATCACGCGAACCTACGTGCAACTCGACGTGGCATTAGGCTAACGTACAAACTGCAACCCTTGTAAGTTCAAAGGCTGGCCAGTTCGAGGCTCTGTTTGTACACACACACATATAGGCTGGGGCTCGTGCATGATCTCGCGAACGTGTACGCGTGTAATTCCATTTTTTAATCAGACGATGGATCAACGATCCCCAGCAATTTCAAGCGAGTTTCCGTCCCGTAGGGAATTTTAAAGCGTACTCGATGGCAGGCCATCGACTCTGCAAGGGCTATCGTGAACTGATTATTTAGTAATTACAAATATATTACGTACGAAAGAAGACAACAAACGATTGATCGAATCTTCGATACTTCGTGTTTAAAACTTAAGTAGAAAGAGGGATCGCGTCCTTCACTTTGTATCGAGGAAGTTTCTTTAAATAGAGCGTTACGAGCTGCTTTCTCTTTGCAAGATAAATTTAAAGCAACGTGAAATTTTGTAATATTAACCATTAGCAGAATGGCGTGCAAGTATTTAATTATTCAAAGTTTCTATCGCGAGATTGCGTGACCCTCTTCGGGAACGCTCAGACCCTGGCTTTTCCTGTGAAATTGCAGGAGTTTATTATTATAAGTGGACATACGAAGAAAATATTATGCGAAGGTCAACTATGAACGGTTTGCTACAAATGTAGGTAACAAACAAACTTTTCACTGTGGAGTATGAAAGATCGATCGCGTTTATCGCATTTGCGTATTTGCTTGATGTTTACTGGTTTGAAACGATTCAGTGTGTCTGATAGTTGATGTTATATGTATATTTCTTTATTTTCTTTTACAGTATTTGATTAACTTTATAGACGAGGATCCAAAGATATCGTTTTCCATCGATAATAATTGATCGTGATTTTCAGGACGTCAAACATCATGCGAATACGCAAGGTAGGACAAACACGATCGATGTTTCATATTCTGCAGCGGAAAAGCCGTTGTTACCTATTTCGTGTTGCGTTCAATAGTTGCTTATAACTTCGTAGAAAAGTGTTTATAGCTGACCTTCGTGTAATACTTTTCTCTCGTTTTCACTTGTAAAGTATACTTCCGCAGTTTGGTGAGAAAGCCTCGAAACACGCTGTACGAACCTTAAAAAATGTAAAATACTAAAACTCAATCTAAAAGAAACGATGACTATCAAACTTTCGTGTATCGATATAGAAAAATTCTCGTTGTTAGTCTTAGGGCAGAAGCTACGTAATATTTGTTTTATATGAATTATGAGACGGTATATTCTCAACTATTATCCTGTTCAGTATGTTTTACGCGACGTAAAAATAAATCGAGGTTGCTGATCGACCATTGCGCGGAAACGTCGATGTGCGAAGGCTTAAAATAACAATATCATCATTAGAATAGACTTTTTTTTTGTTAATGACGCAAAGAGACCTATACAATGAATATTCTCGTCGCTAATGAACTGAAAACATATTTGTTTTTAAAGACGACGTGCAGAGATACTTACATTTATCATAAATCTCATCATTGTTATTTGTAAGAGTTTTGTGTCAGAGTGCTTCCGTTGTTCAATGGTATTATCGTCGGTTTTACAAGAACTTTCTTCGAAACCAAACGATTCAACGTATTATGTAAACGTCGACGCAACTGCTGCGACTTCGATCAGTTGCATGTAGAAGAATCTGGTATTTACAAACGAGATTCAGAACACAGAAAAAGATTATATTTACTGGAACAAATTTTAACGCTTCTCAAAATCTTGTCTAATAATTTTTTAAGATAATGGTGTCAAACACGTGGTCGACAGAATCTTGAATTTTTATGTTCTGTTTTCTTTGCGTCTGTAGACCTTTTCAGTTGCTCGAGTTTGTATACTTGGGACGCAGATACAGCAAGAGTCGAATGAAATATGGATCGCATATTTCACGTAGCGCAGTAAATGCGTTAATGAATTCGCGAATACTTAAACGTATACCAACCATGTAACCTAACCCACACCTTCCAAAAGACCAATTAAATCTGAAAATCAGAGAATTTAATTGGAATTCGAGTCGGGAATTCTCCTGTTCTCATTACGGAAACTAAGTAAACGGTCGGTGCTTTTGTAAAAAGATTCGTCGAGAGACAGAAACGAATAAATTGTTAACTTTGGCGTACGACTATCGTCAAAAGCGTCGGCAGAATTGGTTCTCGAAATCCAGAATAAATATTCTCTTCTTCGCTAACGAGATTAATCGAGAGCAGCTTGATGTCTCTGTCGAAAACGGTCGTTAAATTAACATCGAGAAAAGAACGAAACTTTTTACAAAGGGCGTCTCCGTAGCCGCGAAAGTTAATCTCTCGTTCGCGTTTCAAAGTGTTTTACGGAATGTCGCGTGGCTGGATGTGCCCTAGCAAAGAACCAGAAAGAAACGAGAAGCGTCGAGCCTTCTCCAACGACTTTGATTCAACGAAAACGCGTCGTCGCGTTGCAGAATCACCAGCACGCTTATTTCCGCGTTCTCGTTGTCACGGAAACTGTTTTACTCTGCACGCAAAGAGGGGGGAAAACGATAAAAGAGACGGATTTTAAAGAAACACGCGGCTGGCTGCGATTAAACTTTCCTCGAATGATGAAACGAATATTCCGCGATATTGATACCTCGACAAATATCCACTGATGCAATGATAAATATTTATTACTCGTGCCTTCGTACTGCAATTCCACAACTAATAGTCACGCGTTCGCAGATGTTTTCACAGCAGTCGCGTGCTCGCGTCAGTTACGACACGTTTGCAAATGGCGTGCAGCGCTAAATAATTTAACAGGCAATCGTTGCGGCAGCACATCTCCGAGCGACTAGCAAGTAGACACCAACTAATATAATGGAATATTTAAACGCGAACTGAACGTCCAATATTAGATGTTTGAATTACTTTTAAACGCGGATGGTCCGGTTACGTCGAAAAGCTTTTCTTTCAACGGACAAACGCAGTAACGAGTAACACGGACGTAGTAAATGAAATTAGTTGTTTTAGAAGGAATGAAAACTTGTTCAGTATGCAACCTAATCGAACTCGATCCTTAACTTATAATTTACCTTAAACGTAATTTGAACGATAGGGTGCTATGCACAAGAAGAAGATGAAAGTTTAGTATTGTATTGTTATTATAAACAGTAGTTACGATTTGGTATACAAGAATAATTTGCACAGTAGCAGAGGTACAGCCAAAGGCTGTTTGCCAACCTTGCCACAATCTTATTACGCAAACGCAAACAATTAGTATAAGACAAGCAACATAGCGCAGTGAACACTGGCGACACGATTGTAAGCAGAGAATAGATTTAATAAACGCAAAGTTGGGAAATAAATTTCACCGAACTAATGGCTGCGAATTTTTAGACATTTGTTGCATCGGACTCTATACTTTTACGATTTATAAGCAAGGTAACCGAGAAAACTTTGGTGTATTTCTTTCTAAGGAGAAATACTGCCGACTCTCCGAGGGCCGATCGCGAATCAAAGTGCTTCGTTGATTTCACGCGAAATTTATTCTAACAAACGAGCTATCGAGTGGTAACAAGTTCGATATGCACTTGTAAAGTCGAACATTAAATCAATACCTTGGAAGAGTCGTTCAGTTGGAATAGAGTTGCACTCGAAGATGTCGATATTTCGTTTGTTGCTTGGAAGACTACTTGATACTGTAAACCTGGGATATTGGAACGAATATGCGATTAAAAATGGTTGTACAGAGGAAATGTAAATTTACATTGTTGGGAATACAGCCTGTTCGGACGATAAATGCGTGTAATCTTCTCTGGTTCTTCGGATAGATAGGACTTTCGATGTTTTACAGAGACGTTAGGCGAGAAAATGGGAATATCTCAATGAAATATCGTAACAATAACATAGTCGTGGCAAACGATATATTTACTTAGTTTTACATTGTAAGAACTTAGCCACGAAAGAACCCAGGCGATAATTGGAGTCATTTAGGGGCAATCAAACTGCCGGTTAAGGTCGCGCGCGACCATTATGCCACGTTAGGATCAATCAGTAGAGTCCCACGCGAAATTGATTCGACGATGAGGAAAACGTGTTATTCTGATTTCTGTCGAGCAGATAACATGCTTCTGGCTGCAGTGCGTGGACGGAGGTTGCTGGAATAGTCGGTGCTCGTCGATTCCCAGCGGTACAGCTGCGAATCACTCGGCAGCTTCGTCCTTTCGCAACGACAATCGAGGACCATGAAGAGATCTTCGAGTCTCCACTCGAGGATCCTCGCCTGGATTTTCTGCCTGTTCGCCGTTCTCATGTTTCCCTCGAGGACAAGTGAGTAGAACTATGCGATCGATCAGACGCGAAATTGCCAAGAATTCCCGATACGCCATCGGCCCACATTTATCGAAACAAACCGTACATTATGATCTCTGACTCGTATAAACGACTTGTGCCCCGATCTAACTATATTTATTGATTTTTACTTTTTTCAAATAATTATAATTGTATTGTGTCTATATTTTTTGATAGTTTATATTACACATATATTAAGACTCGCAGAGATCATCTGTTAAACGTTTTGTTAGAGAATTTCATTTATGAAATGTTTATCTTTTAATTTATTAATCAGCGCGTGGGTCGTCAATTTCATTGAGAGATTGGAAAGTGATAAAACAATACGTGCCTCGTTTTTCATTGACCAATGGGCACTCATCAATTGTTAGTTTTCAGTGACGTACGCGCGTGTACATAAACTGTAAATCCAATCTACTTCGATTGGAACAGTCGATTGCCTCGTCGATTGATCGATTTACCCGGCTGACTTTCTGCCGGATATATCGAACAATATCGACGTTGCACATGGCCAGGGAACGTTATCACGAGGATTGTTGTTCGCAGTAATTATTTATTAACCTTTCGAGAGACTGGAATCGTTCTCGATGTAGTTTGAATCATTAATTGTTGGGTAGACACGAAGAAGAACATTATGTTTTTCAGTTTATTATTCATTCGTATTGGGGGAGTAGTATTCAATCTTGAACGGTGAAGAGACATTTATACGCGCGTTAATTATTCTGACGTCTTTTGTCCTAGTCAAAAATAAGAGTAGGTCTTCGACTAAATATTTCCGTTCCTTGGAAGATGACGATATCAATTGGACATTGACATAGATTTACGAATTACGTGTCGCAGTGGGGTTTCGCCTGTTCTTTCCAAGGAATTAAATATTGATAGAGAAGAATAATGGCGGTGAAATGTTTACGCGAAATTCGGAATGTCGGAGGGTGAAATTTAAAAAATTCCAGACCTTCTTGCGCGCATGAAAAAAATTTTACAGAAAATAGCCTCTGACACGGAAACACACCGTGGCCTGGCCAGTATCCTCCTACCATTCTGGACTTCACCGTAACTCCGTAATCTAATTTATTCGTAATTTTTTTAAAAATAAAACTCACGAACTCACGTATCGTGTTGTACGAATACTACCACGGTAACGGAATAAGTTTTTTCGTAATGAAGTTAAGAAAACAATGGACTCGACCAGTAGGAAAAATTCCGGAATTTTGGCGTTACTTACAACTTTTCTTCAACTATTATTTTTTTGTTCTTCGCGGGGTTTACGGTACAGTCGACCTCGACTGTTGACGAACACGGGATATATTTGGAAGACTAGTTGAACTTAGAACCGCAACCGTGTAACTGCAATGCAGAGGACACGAATAAAAGTTCGCCTTTGCGAGTGCACCGCGGACGATCGTATTACAGTGGTATTCAGGGGGAAATCGTTTCAGGCGCCTTGGAGGAGAACTGCACGGACTTCCAGGGTGGCATCGTTAGGCACGGTCTCCTCTATGTGCCAGGACCTGCGGTTTGCAGTCTCTGCGTCTGCTATCATTCGGAGCCAATGTGGTGTCAAGCCATCTACTGTTCGCCACCCTATGTAAGTATAACCATTCGAGTCAATGTTAGTTCCCACCCACTCTGAACAGTTCTTTCGAAATGTTTTTACCAGCCACCAGCGAGATTTCAAAGAATTTTTGCGTGCCACGTTTCCGGAAGGACCTTCAAATTCCCTTCGAGAGAACATATTTCGATCCTTTAGGAGGCGACGTAGGTACGAGGTTCAAGGACTCGATTATTTCTTTATAAAACGTGCAGAATATCCCGTGAAAGTTTCGAAAATTAAAACTTCAAACATGCTTTGTTAGGGTAAAAGAACCTTTACGGTGAAAAAATTACGTTCGCTTAAAATCGAGCTAGTTAAAAAAGACAAAGCTTTTTATAATCGTTCGCGGACTTTCAATTTGCGAAGCAGGACAAATTGAAAATTTTCAGAATACAAAAATCGATTCTTTTGGATAGAAGTTCGCTCTTTGTTCAAGTATAAAAAAAAAAATTGACGAAGATAAAAGTATTATCCTGGTTCCGGCTACGGGCACGCTATAAAGGAAAGTTCGCTCAAAAGATGACGTCAATTGGACTATTAATGTCTGAGTTACCCCTCCTATCCTTCTGAAAAATGTAGTTTCGAGAAAAACGCGTTTAAAGTTCGACTGATGTCGGACTGATGCCTTGTTTTATAAACTATCTATTTGATTAAAACCGTTTGAAGTTTTTTCAAGCATCGGTGCATATTTATAGGGTTAACGACGTGGTTCCAGTTCCTTGAACTCTCTATAAGGATGTCTTCGTTTCTGCTGAGATCTGTTCACGGAAATATTTTATTATAATTGGAGTGGCGAAGTTATTAAGGAGATCGATGTACACCTATAACCAGAACTGGGTTAACCATTTTATTATTTACCTTTGCCTTTATACTCCATTCAGTCGCTGGTATCTCGAGTGTCAACCGCGTTCTTCAAACCCTAAGCTCCGGCAATCTTTCGAATACAAGGTATTTCGCGTTCCGAATCGAGTCAATCGATTTCAATATATCATGAAATCTCTTCTACATTATCGTATTACATATCTGTGAAATCGATTCTATTCCTTTCCTGACTGTTATTAACTGGCGACCAATTAAATTCGACGACGATCGAAACCAAATACGCCGGAACGAGATATTTAGACGCGGGGACCTGAATTTTTCCCATTTCTCGCGTTTCTTCGCCTCTCTTCGCTTATTATTCGTCGAAATACGGACTAATGAACGGGGCTGCATATGGGTCGGCGCGAAAAACGTACGAAAGAGAGAAATGTTATTCGAAGCGTGACGAAATCACGCCGCATCGAAGCGCGCGGAATCGATTACGCGACACGGATGCGACCGGTGTAAATGATTTTAATGAGCTCGCTTTCGCGGATGAGAATTCCCGGATCCTCGACGCCCTCGGTTTCCGGCCGTGCGGGCTCGTTGAATCGTCGCAAAAATATCTGCGAATTAACGGGTCAATTACTCGCCACTCGTGCGGACTAAAGGGGACGAGAACGTCTTGCCCTCGAAAGCTCGACGTTTCTGAGCTCACGGCCCATGAAATTGCCGGATAATTTAATTAAATCGCGAATTAGAGAGTCCACTCGACCCATCGTGTCTCCGCTGTCAATCGCGCTGTTTTCTTTTCGCGCGGGCTGCGACAAATAATTTTTATCTGGCTTCCCGTTCACCGACGCGTCGTGAAAAGCTATAATTAATTTTTGGGGCGAAACCCTAATAAACCGTCCCAATGGCGTGACTCCGCGTACCATTTCGAGGGAGATTCTCATTAATCAAAACGCCATTTCGCGTTCTCATTTGCATTTCCCGAAGGAACTCCGCGGTCGTGTTCCTTTCACGCGTCGTTTATTAAAAATTATCTCCCGATCGCGGCGAACGTTTGTCAGTAACAAAGCGTCCGGACGTTTTCGTGCCACGTGCGAGTTTCTGCCGCCGATCGCATAATTACTCGAAACGTCGCTGTATCCGGCTGCAAAAATGGAAACGACGTTTTCACCGTGGAAATTCGTCCGGTTCTCTGTGTAACTTTAAATCTCAGCAATCTCGCGAACGTCACGCACAGAATATCCGCGGTATAACGCGCTTTTTCAAACCCGTCTCGCGTACCTTTTTTTTATCCACTCCCCTCCGCCCCCTCCGCAACGTTCGGTCGATTTCTGTTTTAAATGCGTTTTAAACGCAAACTTGTTCCTGCCACTCCTGGACATGAAAGGTTTTCAGATGCTTGAGACTGAAAACGGATAAATGAAGTTCAAAGCTCGCGACGATGGAAAGTCGAGAGTTTTGATTTGACGGAAAACGTTAATTGGAAAACGCGAAACTTTCCGATCGGTTTTCGCGAATATTTAATTGAAAGCGATTGGAGAGTCGCGACCCGGACGTTTTGGCCTCGAGTTTTTAGTATTGTCAAAGACAAAGTTATATTGAAATTTTTTACGTTACGCCCTGTAAAGAATTCGCGGAATAACAAAAAATTTCTTTGAATTTACGTCTGTAAATCTTTAACTTGTAAATTATTTCTTTCTCTGCTTTACGTCAACTTTTATGGGTAACTGTGTTTATATATTGTACTATCAAACTTCTTACTATTTAGTTTTCATAAGATAGAATCAGCAATTATTCTCACAATATAAATTTCCTCTGCAGAATTGAGAACAGGAAATAAAATCTCGATGAACGTAAATGTTTTCTCTTCAAATATTTGCCGGTGAATGTTGCAATGTTTGCTGCGACAATAAAAAGAAGATGTCGTTTAATTTTGTAAACTTGCTCGCGAATTCGAACGGTGCGATTTTAAATAACCGTCGGGACTAAGATTATTTCCGGTCGGGGACCGATGGAAGGTGCTTCCGTGACTAAAGGGATTCACCGTTTCCGTAAACAGAAAACTAACTTATTTACGAATTGCCGTAACGCGATTACCGAGGCTGGTAACACGGTAATCGCTTTATTAAATTTTCACTTGCCGTGACATCGTCGAGCCCCTAACGAGATCTTTTTCCTAGCGAGACTCCGACGCCTCCCGTAACTATTGCGACTTCAAATCCACAGAGTGGCCAGTGAAGACTTTAACGACAGAAAGTATTGCTCGACAGTGTCTCCAGCCACAGAATGGCGGACATATCGTTGGTAATTTGTAGAAAGGGTGTAAATAAAATGAGATAAAACAGCTAACTGTTTCGAGCAGAGTATAAAGTTCGTTTCGAAGCGAACTTGCGTTCAGCAAAGGTCGAAACAGAGTAACGTAATATCGAAACGAGAGACTGTAATAGAAATTTCTAGTCCTAATGGACTGCATCTCTCACGGGTTTCTTGTTTCTGAGCTTAATCAATGTAATCCGATTTTCAATAGGAAGATTACACGTGTATCGAGAGATTATGCAAACGTCGCTGGACACTGTTAGTAACGGAATTGATCCAATGGAATATTCATTACAAAATATCGATACGTATGAATTCCAGAGCATTGCGTTTAAATGTCAAACTGATATTGAAATTACGAAGCTACACACAGCTACCCTTAAAACTCAAGCATCAAGTTCCACAATTTTCTATCCTTTAAATTTCGGAAATATTTATTGCACGCAACATCGTCGCTTATTTTATTTCTGACAGCAATTACGAACGGATGTCAAACGCGATTTAATCGACGCACATCGATATACCAGTTGCGTGTCACGATAAGTCTCGAACCGTTCGTAATTGTTTCATTTAACGGTTCCATAGGAGGGAATGTATTCGTGACGTAAATGGTGACGTCAATAGTATCTAAACACATTTCAGTCTCATCGGTGCTCGTCGTTTTTAAACAATTGGTAGGGATAAACGTCAGCGCCGGTATGTTTGGACCGTGAATTCAATTTGAGACGCAATTCCCGTGTTTGCGTGGAAAAGGGTGCAAGATCGATATGGAGCACACAGTGTCACAGCTAACGGCGTATTACACCTAAACACGTGATTTCGTTTCGCGTGAAAAGCAATTCTTTCAAATTAATCGTGGACAGTCCGATGTCAAATTACTTTGACATTTAGTACGTACAAAGTCCTTTGCCATTGACACGTTTCGCGATACGTTTTAACGAATGTCAGGCGGATTTTATCAAAATTCCTCTGCACAGTCGGTTAATTCGACAAAACGTACACCCGTGACGTCGAGTCATTGAAAATATGTATGACACTGATTTCTTTCTCTTCGATATGAATATTCATGAGGATATATGGACGCCGAGCTTCAAAAGGCAAAACGTTGAATAATCATACTTTAACGTGGGCGTTCGGATCACGCGCGAATGAGTCGCGTGCGTAAATATTTTTAACCTTTTCGTAAACGAAAATTGAAATTCTCGTACAAGAAGCATTTCTACTTGTTGCTTAGCAATTTCAACCGATTCGTTTTTATTTCATAGTTTCGTCGCGACATGAACAAACGAGAGATATCTCCGTATAAAGCTGAAAATGGCGGAGTAGGGTTCGCTATCTGGGCTGGGTGCGATCGTTTAACTTCCGCCTGAACGCCTCCGAATCACGTAGTACGCGTGTTGTTCCAGTTGCACGATATCCAGGCCAGCAGCCCCCCAGCATGCGACGAGTTTTATGGTAATCTCGCGCAATTACAATATCTTTCTACCGTTTACAAGAAACGACGAAACTGGCAGTTGCGTGCCCGTCGACGCAGAGCCCGCGATACCTGCACGATACGCTTTGGCTCGGCCGATTTCGTCGAGCAGTTCCTTGCGTCTTCGTGCCAGTTTCCACGAAAATAGAACGCGATATTGCGGTGCCTCGCGCACCCGTCATCGTAAATTCCCATCGTTCGCGTAACCCTTTCGCTACACTTTTAAATTCTCGATTATCGCCGTGGCTGTCAGTCTTTTTCCACCGTGGTTTTTATTACACGGCTCGCTTCGAAATAGATAGGATAAAACACGACGCACGAACCGTGTTTCAGTTCGATGAAACTTTCTGGTTTCGTGTTTGTTCGATTTCTTTTTGTTCGTAATTTGAGAGGGACGTTATATTTATTTTTAATTTTAAACGTCTGTCAGATGCCAGGCAATGTGTCTATTGTGCCTGACGGACAATAGGGCTCTTTCTGAAACTTTCTGGCAGCGAAGAATATCCCTCGACAGCCCACCCCTATTTGCATTTCTTTTCCGCGCCCTATACATACTCCATCGCTTCGATTGCGATTAATTTCGCGCAGTTGTCGACGATTAAATGCACAATAAGATACGAGGCCACTGCGGATGAATTGTGCGGACTGCAGCAACGGCGGCAGCGTCGAGCCTTTTTTGGGGCGGGAAACAGGTACATAGAACGGCCTGATATGTTTCGAACATTTTTATTTCTTCTTGTCCGTACGGACAATCCCGCCACTCGGTATCCAGAGATCCCTCCGAGTTCAGAGTTAGCTTAAAGCGAAGTGCAGGCTTCGAGCCAAGTATCCATAGGTGTTGACAACGATGTGTGGGTGCGTGTGCGCCCATGTGTTGCCACTCGAGTTTTCTCTTGAATACCCAACGACCTGAAAATGTTATTCTCTTGAATGCACATCACGACATCGATATCTCGCCTTCGCGATAATATACTGAGAAGATGAATGACGTGTGCACCGATGCGATTGATTATGCTGGATGCTCGCATAATGCCTTTGGAACATTTGGGAATACGCCCCGAGACTCGTAACCAACAATGGCTGACGGATGAACACCGCGAGTAGCAGTGTTTATTAGCTCGCGAGTGGATCTTTTTCTTGACGAATTTTACAGCGTGACCCGTTTAGAATACTCGTCTTACGTACGACCTCTGAAACAAGGGTCTCGTGAACGCGAACTTCCCTCGCAGGTCTTTCGATATTATTCCATCCGATGCACAAAGGGAATTGATCGTTTCATGTTTAACCACCGTTGGAAGCGGCGTGTCAAACCCAGGAACGTCCGTAACGATTCATAGCCGACTAATTAATTCCGCAAAAGCTGCGCCGAATCCATTAGAAATCGCTAAAATCAATTTCACGTTCGCAATGTCACTTTTAATTTTCTCTCGCAATACCGAAGAAGACACTAACGAGTAAAAATGTTGTAAAATGATTCTCGAATTTAACTTTAGCTTTTCGAATTAGCTCTTCGTTTGCTTCGAAAGGCAAAATTGCAAGTGAAAATATATTTTTGAACGTACGTAAACGTGGAACTGGGTTAGTAGAAAACTGGCAATGCTTAAAGAGCATCGATACGAGTGGTCATAAATTTTACGCGTTCGAAAGAATTTCGCAAAAAAATAATCAGGCGATCCGGTACCGATCGTTTTTTAATCGAGCTCAATTCGAACGTTATAGCGCCAACTTGAGAGAATTCTCGCATCAGAAAAAAATATATTCGCGTCGACGATATCGGAATTTCTTGACATTCACGCTTCCTTCCCTATCGGATTCTCGATTCGGCCGCGATGCAATTTAAAATACTTCCAACGGGATGGAGCACCGTCTGTTCGTAACGCTAGATATTTAAATGAAATTTTCTCGATAAACGATGCATTCCGCGCGATTTCGTTATTGTTGATTTTTCGTCTATGGAAATTTCGACGTTCTCCGGAGCGAAAGGGTTAAAGACTGGAAAATTACGTCTTGTTTCGTCCGTTCCCTATTATCGTGGCCTGGATTTCCGTGAGCGGAAGCATCGTTGCGTGGCGATTGACCGACCAATCGATCTTATGCTGCAGAAATGCGAGAGGTTTCGAGTCGGCGAGCGTTGCTGCGAGTTCGAGTGTCTGGACGACTCGGACGCGGATTGGACCGGGCCGAATCTGATCATCGCCGCTGGATCCTCGAGGATCCAGGAGTACGGGACGGTTTGGCTGCTCGGCGTGATCGCCCTGCTGAAGGCGCTCTAGTTTCGACGGCGACGACGGTGAACACGGCCATCAGGAGTAAGGAAAGGTACGGTTCAGCCAGAGATGGGCAGAATTTCGTTCGAAAAACAAACGACGAATAGAAATTTCGATTGAACGATAATTTATATAATTACAATCGTAATTTTTACCGGGACAAACAACGGGTAAAATGTTCATCTTTTGTACGTGCGGTGTACTGTGATATAAGCTTCTTAGAGCAAATGCAAATGGCACGCGAAGCTTATTTAAAATACATCGACGTCTGATTAAGAAAGTTCACCCACCTTTCTTGTTGTTTGTTATTCGGAATTTTGCGTCTGGATGAGAGTTTTGCCCGTCTCTGGGGGGTATAGCGTGCTGGGGATGAAACGCCGCGTTTAGTCTATCGATTACGATCGAGGAAGAACGCGACAATTTTATCAAGGTTTTTGTTTATTAGATTCTTCGTGATTCCTTTCGTAGTTGGTTGATTTATTTTTTTGAGTAACCGTTTCCAACGAACTTTGTTCGCGAAGGGACCCAGTTATTTAAGTCGCGACGAGGTTTCGCCCGGAGAATGTCGTCTGCCTTCCTCGACGAAGTCCCGGTTAACAACGTTATCCTCGTGAACGAGGCGTTTCATAGCCGGCGGGCGTCGAGAGTGTGTAATTAGCCCTCGGAGGGCGGCCACGAGCAGAGTTGCGTTTCAGAAAGTTTTATTTTTTCATTTGAGCGATATAATAAAGTTGTGATAAACGTCGCGAGACGTAACGCATGGAAACGATTGTTCGTCGACGACGAACGTTGCCAGTGATGGGACTGATGCGAAATTTGTCAACGATCGTTCGACGAAGTACTCCTAAGCGTGTTAATGGATCGAAGGGTTAAAGCGTTTGGTATCGACGCGTAACATCGATACGCGCCGGATATATTGCTAGGTGGTGCCAGTACCTTGACGACAGAGGAGCTATCGATAATCGATACTCTAGTAAACAGAATCAAATGTTCTAAGTATGGTCGAAGCTAGTTTTGACCTATTTTTTTCATCGCTCGAGATTAAAGTCCTTCCAGTGTGTAGTTCTCTCTTCGGTATTTTTATATATTCGTAAGTATGTTTATTCGAATCGTCCGTCGTTAACCTTAGAATATGGTAAGGTGTCTATGTTTTACGAAAGTGTTAAGATGACAGTGATTTTCGAACAGAATTTAAAAAAAAAATAAAAGTCAACTGTTATTTTAAGTCTCGATCAGCACGAATTATAATTTTTAATATAAATAAAAGTTGAATTTGGCTATGATCGAGAAGTATCGTTCCCATCACTAGGCAGAGCTTCGTCGAGTAGCGATATCCTTCCGTCGAAAGGCTCGTTCGAGGCGGTTCTGGTCGAATCTCGATCGAGATCATCGGATGGAAAGGCCGGGGTTCGTCGAGCACCGAGTTTGACGCTTTAACAGTCAGCCACTTTTAAAGTTCAGCTCCGCTATCCACGGTTGGGTGATTATCAACCCTTTTAAGATCCCTTTTTAAATACTTTCGTTCGACGAGCAACGTTTATGCAAGAAGCTTAACACATTGACTCCTACGTCACCCACACATGGATAACAGGACTAAAAGACTCAAAAAAAAGAAACAAATCTCAAGACGAGACGTTGCAGAAAATAAATCTGTATAAAATTGACGAATTTCTATGTGGTTTCGAAAGTTGTACTCGTGAAACTATACTTCGTCCAACGAGACGAGGTATTATATCGCACATGTGTATAACGTGAATTTGTTTGCTAACCCTTCTCGTTGGACGGAACACACGAAATCTTTTTCCTTCGACCGTCTCGATTCCGATTCGACGATCGTGCACGCGAGATTTACTATTAGTTTGCGGCGACAACGAGTAGAAATTTGGTCCTCGACGCTCGATATAGTTCACAGCGTCGAGTATAACTTTCGCGATGGCGAGAACGAAGATGGACGTGTCCCGTTGGACAGTAACGAGACGATCCTCGTTTAATCCGAGCAGATGAGACGCTTTAATCTCCGAAACGTGACCGCAAGATCGCGACGATCGAACGTCACTTTGTATTTTTATCATTTACGTTAGAAACGCGATGGTCGAACAATGTCGCAGGCCTAATTCCGTAACAATGTACATTACTATCCTCATTTTTAAAATTGTTTCGATACCTTTGCACCTCGGAACACTTGTCGATCCATTCTCGTGGCTTTAGTTGCGATTTGAGTGCCGCGTAAGCAAATTAAACGTCATTCTCTGTAACTATAATTATGTCGCAGGTACGCGGTTAATAGCTCCCTGGTACGGTTTCATTTACCCTATCCTGAAATTATTCGTGTCACGCAATTAACCGAGCTCCACCCAGGGCAGTGGTTCTCAGTCCACGACACTTACGATTATCGATCACAAAATAAGTCGAAAGTTTACTTTTTTTTAAAAAGAAAGGAATAAAGATATTCAAAAATACGATCAAAATGAAATATATCCCGAATTTTCTGTATAGTTTTATTTCTTTGTTTCTGCTTTGAATTCGTCGATCGACTGAGGGTCGCTGCTGCTTGATAAGATTTCTAAACAAATTCATTTCTACTCGATCGTTCTCTATCCGATATCCAGCGTTCTTTTTCAAAGAGTAGGAGTCGGATGAAGATTGATTTCGCTGTAAGAAAGCGTCGCGAGAAGTCTAAATCCAAAGCCACGTTCGCAATTGCGCGGAACACGCTCTAAGCGTCTCGTTTCTCGAAGTTTGGTCGCAAGTACGCGAGATTTCTCGAAGTTCGCGGCAACTGGACGCATTGCTCGACGGAGGAACTCGTTCAGCAGTTGAAGACGACGGAATTTGGGATCGTTTAATTAATTCCGATCAATCCATCCATTCGTTCGACGGCCTACGTGTTTCCGATGGCCGAACATAGCATTCCCGAAGGGTGGAGAACGCGACGGAAGGGAAGGCAATCGCGATACCAGGGCTACGAGAACTCTTTCAAACGATAACAATAAACCTGTAGGACCCACAACGTCGATACAAAAGGAGACGTATGTAGATAATACTAAGCGTTTAAACGTACCTTGGCGAACCGAGCCTCGAAGATTGATCGAAGGAACGGACTTAATCCTTTGAGAGTAGGGGTCGTAAACGCGTTTTTTGTCGCCTCGCTCGAAGTATGTGCGTGGGACGCAGGGAATCCTGAGATAACAATTGAAAAAATACGGAAATTGTATTTTCTGCCCGACGAAGTTACGCTTTGGGTCTATTTCGAAAAACTCAGCTTTAAAGGGATTAAGTCTCGCGGAGGGGACGTATAAACGAAGATGGCATGTGTCCATATTTAATCGGGCGCAGCTGTGCACTCGTCCATCCTTATCGAGAGAAGATATCGACGAAGTATAGGCACATGCTCGACTAAGTCTAGCGATTATCCATTGAATATATGTATAACATAGAGTTTTAAGTACAGAGAGGGTTGCAGCGGACTCAATTTTAATAATATTGTTACGTACGAGTTAAGTACCGCGTTAACGAATCTTTCCTTTCCGCGTTATCGGTGTCATTATCGATGCTAATCACGGGAGGGGGCGATTTCTCGATGACGCACGAAGATTTTCCGCGAACGTAGAGTGCAGTCTTACTTTGCAGTAATTCATCGCGAGCTTCTTTTCAGCAACTATTCGGCTTCATTCGCGTTAATGGTCGGCGCAATTATGGCCAATCGCGGCGTGGACGACGATCTACGTCGGTTCTAAACCAGAACGTTGAATAATATTTAGCGACTGGATTGCTAATACAGGTCAAATTACGTATCGTGGACTCGATGCATCCTTAAAATCCGGTTACGAGGCGTCAAACGCCGTGCATGATTTTTAAGCGCGACGTTTGATACACGCTATTGAATATCAGAGTTAGCGAAACTATTTTCAACTGTCAGAATTTCGTTGAAACGAATTTTTCTGCTAGTCTGACGTTCAACATTATATATCTTGGAGATTCGGCCACGATACGCAAAACTTTATTCAAGGACCGAGAATACTGATCTCCGCTGACCCACTTTAAGACGACGAAGTTTGTCAGTTAATGTTTTAACGAACTGCAACTAAACAGACCTCTATTTATGTCATATCGGTTTAATCATACGGGAGCTTTATTATTTACGCACACAGCTCGCCGATTGTATTAGAGCGGTCCAGTGGCAATTACGCGACGAGTATTATTCGATTATTATCGTAAACGGGACTAATACGAATGATTGATGAAATTATTACTCGCCGCGTAATAATTTAAACCACTAACGAAAATGGAGTTTCGTTGTTTCGCGGCGTCGTCGTTCGCCGAAATATGTTAAGACCGCGGTTACAGTAATTATGTCGCGTTATTCATACTTACGTTTCTTTCGCGACGGGCGTAATTTTAATTGCTCTAAAAGGTCCGGGAAGTCGTTAAAATCCGAGTTTCGTCGACGAAATTAAAATATTAAATTGTGTATGAAACCGGTGGGAGGGGGGAAAAAAGAAGTCTTCGCGTTCCTGTTTTATTCATGTGTGCATGCATAATTCGAATTCGCCTGGTTCGCGGGAGCTGAATTTTTTAGCCGTAGGAATGAACATCGCCTCTGACTCTATCGACCGGACAACGAATTTCCTTTGCGAACGATGAATCGTTCGAGGCTGCGCTAACGCGGGAATAACTGGTTTCCTTGAATCGTTAAATTTTCATTTCTGCCGCGATGCACGTACCGACGATCTAACTTGCAGAGGAGACAGCGAAAGGGGAGCTTTTTTAATAATTTTTCTCGAATCATCACGATAACATCGAAATTACAAAGTCTCGGAGACATTTTGAAATAACAGTATATTTTTAAACTGTTATTCGTTATTTCGAGCCGCGTGGGTAGCGAGAAATGGACGAAAGATGAAGTAAACTTCGCGGTACACTCGTCTACCACTCAATTCGACTTTTTGCTCGGCAAAGATTTTGTCGTTTTCACGCCCACGCTCGTCGAGCACCCTTCTTTGCTCGGTGCGCAGCAATTTTAATTCGTCCATGCTTCGCGGGAAAATAAAAGAGCAAGGCCGTAGGCAGGTGTCGCGGGACTCAATGTTTCGGCACTCACGGCCCCTGAGTTTATTCCATTTCCCTGTACACGTTCCCACGCGAACTGATAAACTTCAAACGAATTTTACTCGTTGCAATTAGACGTAAAAAGGGACGTTTAATTAAACAAACTGCGATCGGCGATAAAAACGAAAGAACGCGACTAAACGCGATCGAGAACGAGAAGAATTCATCGTCTGTGCGTGTGGTTCGACGTTACGTTAAGTACTTCCTAAAAATTTCTACGACGAATTAATTTTATTCCATTCCTGTGCCCATACACATAGACTCCTGGAGCATATTTATCTCGTATACGATCTGTATGTCTCGATGTGTATTAGAGTTTCTTTCAGAAACAGTAAGATTTTAACGATACGACTTCACCAGCGACACTTTCATACGATGTATAGTATCGAAACGTTTTGATTGTTAGGGTTGTTAAGTCAGACTTTCGAGGTCTTTGCAAACGACGAGCGTTTGCTCTGATTTACGCTAACTGGTATTTTAATTCCTGGCAGATTTTTACAATTGGTTTTCGTTTCGTCTAGACGGTGCGATAATATCGGTACACTGTTAGAAAGTTTAAAAACTATCGGAGTAATTGGTGTTAATTTAAGATCCTCTGCTCCTCGTACAGGGTATTAATTAATCATCCACTACGAAGACGCGTCCAAATCCAGTCCGAGCTTAAATCCCAACGTGAATTATGCTGCGACAATAGTCCATCTTTATCCTTTCGCTTACGATTTATGGAAAGTGAGCATCCGTTGTAGGGGAAAAGGGAGACAAATGGCGAAAAGAAACGTCCTCGAAAGCAGTATACGCGATCGTCGATGCTCTGGGGCATCGTTTCAATTTTTAAACGACAATTTAATTTAGCGATTTCGTCGATTTTTTTTTAGAAACGCGATGCCTCGATGGAATCGACGATCACGTGTGCCAAAATTGAGAGAGTTTTCCACGTGGCAGTAGGCACGTTCCGCATTCATTAGGTATTTATAAAGGGCTGTCGATTCAACGGATGGTCGAGGTAAATTTAAATTGTAAATAGACGCATTGCAGATTTAAAGTAAAAGCAACGATAAGGGAGTAGGTTATGGCGGGTCGGCTTTTAAAGAAAATAAACGAAGGCTTCGCGCGAGCGCGAGGTCGCCCAGAGTATTTATTTTTTATTTAAAAATGTAAAGTAAGGCGAGCCGTTCGTGCTCGATATTTAAGCTCGTTTTCGATTAAGATATCGTACCCGTAATTTGTAAGAAGTTCAAAGAGTCACGCGGTCCGCGATTAGTCCGGGATCGAAGCTGTTAGGGAAGCGTTAAATTCCGGGCCGCTTGACTTTTAGGGCGCACTATGTCGTTCGGGGACGTTCGTTACTCGAATCGATTGCTTCTGTTTTCGCGAGGAGTTTTCTGGCAACGATACGTAACGCGTGCAACAAAGAACGGCGGACGGAGGCACCGAAAGAAGCCGTAATTTCGCGGAGTCTGATAGGAAAGGCTTTTGGCGTCGACGCGACGGTCCGGGTCATTTTTAACCCTAATTCGTCGATGGAACCATTAACTGGATGGTTTGTGTTTCTCTTGCCTTTCTCGAGCAGCCGTGGCGTTTCCGTGTTTAGAGCGCCGTCGCATTTTTGCTCTTTGACTTTTCCGTCGAGAACACTGTGTATTAATCGTGATTAATCGACCAATTTCTCTAAGCTTGTACTTTAAATTAACGTTTACATGTAAAGAGAATTATATTAATCTACTTCAATGTAAACATTTAGACGATAGATTTAATATTGCTATGATACGTAACTACCTTTAATTGTGATTACATCGTTTTATCATCGAGGGGCCTTTTATGTATGAGTAATCATTCCGAACCCATTAAATATTATAATAATTCATTCGATCGATATTAAAGATACTGAAAACGACGCGGGTTGGTGTCTTTCATCGTGTTCTTGGGGCAGGGTTCTGGTGTTTGGATACAAGTTATGAGAAGAAATTCATTTATTGATTATTACAAGTAAAAGAAAGTTCATTCTTTAATAAATCAGAACCCTGCTTAGTAATGTACCTATCCATCCTCTGAAGTCATTTCCAGGTAAGTTTCAATTGTATATGCTTTGTGCTTTATTTAATACAAATGTAAAAAGTATTTTTGCGAATGTAGTTCTCCAGCATGCTTAAAATTAGTTGCGTTAGTCCTTCTTCCAAACGGTATCGTATAAATCGGTGCGTCTCTGAGCGAACGTGGGTATTTGAGTCCTCACTTCATCTACGACCTTCGTATCTAAAAGAAAAGAATGATCGTACATTTATCTGCGAATTTAGCAACGTCCACTTTCCCGCCGTGTCCAGAGGAATTTATAATAAATGGCGTCATCGAAACAGAGCAGAGGACGTCGATCGTTGATTAAGAGTGAAAATAAGTGAAATGACGGGTCTCGTGTATCGGTGTAAAGTGGCAATTACCTATATCGGCGACTAGCATGTCCTCGGTGGCATTTAGCTCGTGAAGAATTTCTCCCCAAGGGTTGGTTAACTGGGTATGCCCCCACGCGACGTAACCGGGCGGAGAACCACGAGCCGGTGATACGCAAGCGACATATAATTGATTGTCATTTGCTCTGGAACGCTGCAGCAACGACCAGTGCAATGGTCCCGTGGTCATATTGAATGCCGCTGGATATATCAGCATCTGGCAACCTGACCCAGAGAAACAGGAAGTATGTACACTCCGAATACCCCGGCCACCCTGTAATTTCTCGGACCACGTTCTACGACTTACTTTAACCCCTACGCGGGTCTTATATCGAAGCAGCCCTGTCGTCATATTTTACCGGGCTTAACTTTATTTTAAGGTCAACTCGACGTAGAATTATTGCTATAACTTTTTCTCCCTCCGTGTCCTCCGTAAGAGTCTTTTTATTAGTTCAGTTAACAAAGAATAATTGCGAAGGTATAAAATGTGTCGGAACAACGGATGTACAAGAAATTGTTTCCATACTACGGAGAATAGCAGAATGCGGTATGTGTATAGAAGATGACGTAACGGAATAGTTTCAATCCACTAAAACTTGCTCCAGTGACGATGAGATTACATGATACGTACATGATATCTTATGTGCTCTGAATAATAAATTGGAGCATGAATATAACAGCAACGATGACCGTACCTTTGTTCCGATAAAGACGTGCCATTTCTTCGAATCTGATATCATAGCAGATGCCAACGCCTATCTTGCAGCCCTTCGCCTCGAAAGTTGTTAACGAATTGCCGGGACTTAGCGAATCACTTTCGCGAAAAGTCATTTTCCCTTTGATATCGATGTCGAATAAGTGCATCTGGTAACAGAAAAAATAAATTCCCGAGACGATTGTTTAGTACAGTGTTTACGATGGGAGAAAATTAAGAAAAATTAAAAAATTGCTTACCTTCCTGTGCTTTGCTATCAGAGTTCCATCGGGCGCCCAGATAGTGCACGTATTGTACAATTTATTAGCTTCCCTTTCGGGTATCGTACCACCGATTACGTAAACGCTACACTTTTTGGCTGCCTCTGATAATGCAACACTGGTTTCGCCATCCGGAATGCTCTCAGCGTATTTTGCAAAATGTGCTGCGTTCGAAAATATGAATCAATAAATCCTATCAACTCTTTATATATGTATATACTTATTACAAAAACTTGCAACTCTTCTTTATACGTATACATTGTGTCGTAGTAAAGGTAAGTGCAAGTTTATTGCTTGGGCATAATAAATTTAAGTATTCAACTACAATGATTAATAAAACTCTAAATATTTTATATTATTTTACACATTTTATTCAAACATTTAAAAAAGAAATGAGATTTTTAATTCGTTGTCTTGTTTATACGCATAAGCACTTCCTGTACTTTTGCCGCCTAAACGGAAATGAGTCAAAACTAGTTCCATATTTAACATGTTAAATATTTACATAATATTTATAATAGTTAAATATTCGGATAATTTTTAAATTGTATTCCCTGATTATTTAAATCATTAAAGTTTGAATCTCATTCTACGCGAATTTTCGAAAAAAGATTCGTCACTCAACGACTTCGTCAGTAGCTTTCGAAACGCAGGCAAGGGTAGTTCGTACGAATGTGTTCTCTCCACCAAAAGTGCTTTAAGTATCGTATAATATCTATAAAAATTACTAAGATGGGCTTACTTCGTTACTGTGAAGTGTCTAGTGTGATAAAAAGTGAGTATTTGACAAGAAATATGATAATTGTGAAAGGGATCGAAGACAAATGTTTCATGGTCCCGCTTGTTCACTCAATGTCCTACTTCCAATTTGCGCGCGAAAGCTTAGCTGATAGGGTGAGTACTTTGTCCGTTTTTAGAATTGTTTCCTTCTTTTTAGTCGAATTTAGTATAAAGAATTAATAAACAGATATTACATGTTCCGTACGGTGAATTGAAACATTCAGGAAGAACGATAATGTCAGCCTCTTGTTGCTTCGCACGTTCGATGAACGAAACCGCTCGCGCAATGTTCGTAGATTTATTTTCGCCAACGGCGAGCTGTACTAGCGCCAAACGAAATGCTGGAAAAAATGTTGGCAAAATTAAATACGTTCTGTAGCATATTCTATTGTGTCTCGTCAGCAATATTCCAGAAAAAGTAAGCATACATACTCGACATTGTCCGTAATCCTTGTTTTACGATGTTTGCGCGTAGCATGATATTTTTTCAGGTTATGTATGAACGCTTACTTGGTATATCAGGTATTACGTAAGCAAACTACATTTAGAAATAACTCGTTTATGATAATGTTCGTAGATAACCTTTTCAAGTCAAATATAGACAATAATCTGTCAAATAATTATCACTATACAATTTTGTAAAGTGGTTATTTAAAATAATAACTTAAATATCCAAAATCGAACTTACATTAATGTACCTCTGCGTTTCGTAATTTTCTAGCTAAGGGTAAGAAAGAAAATATAATTTTGTAAAAATAAGTTTTATTACAAAATGTGTATAAACAAAATTGTACAATTCATCGCGAAAGTAAAATAATAGAGTACGTTCCCGAAAAGTGTTATCGTTTGTTGGAAGATCGAGATCTTGATCTTCTTCGTTTTTTATGTTTTCGTTTCTCCGTCGAATCTCTCGATTTTCTATCTCTCGTTTTCTCTCTCTCTTTATCTTTTTTCTTATGTTTTTTGCTTGCTCTTTCCGGTGAACTGTCTTGTTTTTTGTGTTTCTTTGACTTCTTAGACTTTTTCGCTTTTTTTAATTCGTGCGAATCACTGCTACTGGATCTGCTTCTATCTTTTTTCTTTTTTTTCCCGTGATCGCTAGTGCTATCGTTATCACTGACGGATTCCGAGTATCTTTTCCGACTTTTCGATTTTTTGTCATCTATTTTATTATGTTTGTCCTTTTCTTGCTTAGTACTTTTCTTTCTTTTTCCATCAACATTACGTCTATCATCGTCGTCGCTACTTTCAGAATGTTCGGAAGAAGATCGTTTCTTTTTAACTGCTTTATGCTTGAGTTCCTTAGATTCTTTATCTTTATACTCTTCGTATTTCTTCGCATCTGAAATCAACCCCATAAAACACTAAAGGCTAAAATCTCTATATTTATCAAACTTTTTGTAAATAATTGAGAGACCTTTAAAACAATTAATGAAATCTTTCGATATTTATAATACCGTTAAAAAATTCGTTATATCAGTATTTTCGTATAAATATAAGCGTATTTTTTTGTTTCAAAAGTCCCTTGGTGAAAGTTAACTATCCATACTAACTTAGAACTTTTGCATTTTTCGAATACTCCGATTTAGTGACTGGCTGCACCATGAATTCATTGACGGATATAGAATTTCCTCCCAGAGCCAGTTTTATTATAAGTCTTCCCGCGTCGTCATCGAATCCCTCTATCTGACCATAATTATTGCTTTGTTTTCCAGCTATGATTTTTACGAAAGTTCCCTTCTCAATTTTGAGCTCTTCGTCTGGTTTTTTAGAATCTTTACTTTTTTTTTGAGATGTTACTTTGTCAGCTCCAAGGCCCATGCCTTTTGGACGTAATTCTGGTATAACAGCGGCCACAAGCCTGTAGCAATGATAATAAGAAATAACAGAATGAAAGTATGCTCTCCAATTATCTTACAATATATGTATTAAACATACAATCTTATTTAAAACAAAGAGCATACTTTTCATTTTTCCCAATGCCTTTTCCAGGCTGCCAACCCATTCCTCGTAACATTGCTATTCCAAAAGCATCTACAGGAATTTTTTCATAATCTTCTAACGACGACTGAAAAAATGAAACTAGTAGAATAGTAGAATATACATATATTTAATGATAACATACTCAATTCAACTGCTAATTTTACCTGTTCTTTGCCTCTTAATGATTGATCTTCTACTATTGGCAAAGTCAAAGAATTTGTTTTAGTTTCTTGTTTCTCGTTAGATTTAAGTTCTTCGATAATTTCTTTAGCTGCCTGCTCTTCTAAAGTAACAACTTTATTTTCATTATTCTCCCCAGGCTCCTGCTTTATTATTACACTATCTTTTGACAATGTGTTTCCATTTGTCAACTCTGGCTGTTCTTCCTGCTTAGTATCCACCGGTTCCTCCTTAACCGCTTTAGGTTCAAAAATGTCAGCATCAATTTTGTTGACAATCCTATCGTGCCAGGTTTTAGAACCCAGTAGAGGTATAATAAGAGGTTCATCCTTCTTCTCTTCTTTACTAAAATAAGAAACGCTTCTGAAGATTTCTTTTGTAGCAGTTAATGTGTAGTTACTTTTTTAGGTTATGTTGAGGTTAGGTATTCGTGTTAGTTATTACCGTTTAACTTACCCTATTACTTTAATATTTTTCTCATCGAGACACTCAATGTAATCGATCTTTTTTTGCTCCTGTGGCACGATACTCTTTAAAACAGGTTTTTTAAGGGACTTCGCGAAGCCAAAGGAAATCTTCTTTCCTTCTTCTGCCATTTTTTTTGTAATCAGAAGACTGTGTCTACAGTCGATACATTTAAAATATAAATAAATATCCACTTAAATTATTTACATTGATTCACGACCATGGTTCAGTAATCAATTTAGAGTAAATTGAGAATTATTTAAACATTGTTCAAGTGATACGTCCATGAACCTACACGAAAACGTAACGTTCAAAAGTCACTAACCTACTGTAACCTACTAGTGATGTATAGTGAGCAGTTCGTATTTTTGTTTAATGGATCAATAGTATACGTTCACATGGAACGAACATTTCCCTTGGAACCGCGTGTAAACGTACCTTAAGGAATGTTTCCGGTAAGTAATTGGACAATTTTTTGATTTAAACGAATTGGAAGCTTTGGTGACAATTTTAGTTGACATTAGTTCTCTATGAAATGTAAACAACAATGTTTTCTGATTATATTTAGGATTCATTACATAATAAATTGTTGGTACCGCGAAGGACTTTTATTTATTGTTATCTTTGTACTACAGACGTTTGATTCTACCCTAATTTATGCACCGCGGCGCATGACAGCGCTATTATGTATTATGTTGCTCGCAATTCATTCAGGGCTATTCTATTTTTTGTCTGTGTACTCTCTATTTCTTTTTTTACACCCAGCGAATTATTTCACGGATACACAAAGTGAAACCGATTTGCTTCTACATTGATAACATTTTTATTATTACAGCAAGTAGAATATACAACAAAAGTTTCATCGTTCATTTTAAGATGATCCCTTGTACCTACACACACGTATAAATGAAACGCTTTACCCTTGAAATTTGTTTATTTATTCAGGTTCAGCGAATAAGGTCATGTTACGACCCAACCCAAGTTTTCCTCTCCCAGAATGTTCGAAAAACATAGCGCACCGATTATAGCGAGCAACGTGTTATCGCGGTGTGCCAGAATCGGCATATTTCTGCACGTACAATGGAAAAAGTTATAGGATTCTTGTTGCACGTTCCAGGAAACTGGTTTTCCAGAATTCCACCGTTAAAGATGTCGCGTTAACCCGTTACTCTGCTCGTTTCGATAAACTTGCCCGAACGATTTTCTTCGATCCTCTTGGCGCGTCTCGGAGGAAGCCATTTACTTACCTATCTTTCGGTACAAGAATTACAGTTAAAAACGGCGACCAATTGAGAACGGTAGTTAAGGTCTATCCAGGTAGAGGGGTGAGCGTGTTTTAGTAGCTACAAGAGCACGGTATGCAGATACGAAGCCGGGGTAAACCGGGAAGCCGTAGTTCGTCGAGCGTAGTAATCGTAGTAGCTTCGGACAGTCAACGACATTCGGAAGCCGCGGACACTCTGGTATTCAGGTAAAACCATTTCTCTCGATTTTAACAATTGACTTGTTTTTTTACTTGCTTCGAAATTCGGTACGTTCCTTCCGTTAATTTTATATTGATTCCTCGAAATCCCAAATCAATTCCTTTTTGCGTAGACCATGCATGGAACTCGCGTTGTTTCCCTCAGTTTTGACAGACGATCAGTTTAATAAATTATTTTAACGTTGTCGTAAATCTTAATTTTATTTTAACCACGTCTCGGTATCGATAGACATCTAATTTGTTTAAATTATTTTGATTCGGTAAATTTGCTCCCTCGATTGTCGAGTCGATTTCTTTTTGTCGTAAGTTACACAGGAAGGCAGATTTTCTTTTCATTTATCCATTTATTCACCGAGTTATAAGTGGTCCTACAACTTGTACCCGAAATTTAAAACTTTTCATTATTTTACAATGATGTTAACTACAAGTAAACAAAGTTAATAAAGGGCTCGTGTAATTTGTCTTTGTTGATATTTTAAAAACTCGTATTTTGTGTAAAGGGGGATTCAAAAGTCTATGTTTCTTAAACAACGTAGTCTCGTAGCTAAGTTCGCCGCTATTTCGATAAATCATCGCCATGAGCAAGCAATTAGATAATTCCAGCGACGTTACGGTATTTCGGAGTCGTTTTTTATCTGTCTCCATCGTCGAAATCTTGATCCCAGACCTGGCAATTAAGGAACCGACCGAAATGTAATTGCAAAGTAAAACGGTCCCGGAACGACTGGTAACTGTAAAACAGAGAGTAGAACCGTGTGATGCCGATGCTAACGGAGAAGATCCTCCTAAAGATTTGTTCCGCTATGGCAACGCAAGAAGTCCTATTCTTTACTTCCTTGTTTTTTTTTCGAGGGTATATCCGTAGCCTGACGTTCTGCAAACCGTGTGAGGCGCACGCTAAGAGACCATGACAAAGACAGAATACCGGTCGGAACCGATCCGCCTTCGTCGATGTTTCGGATTCGCCGTTATTAAGACAATAACAGACGCGACGCGCGAGACGGTTAGGCCAGTAAACTACCGTCTCGACGGTCACCGGTGTTTACCGTGCGATAAATTTTTTGCTCCGTTTCGAATCGAACCGAACCTAAACGCTTCGATACTGAGCTCAGTTGTCGTATCGCCGTTGACCGGACCACTCGAAATAAACTGTGATTTCTATTCCGCTAGTGATATCGGTCCCATACTTTTGTACCTCATCTTTCCTCCTCGTACGCCAGTGGTCCACGTCCCTGACTCCGAAACCATCATCCATTCTTCGACAGTCGTCACAAATAATAATCTCCAAACTACCAGAACGTTACATTGTTTCGGTGAAATAAACTCACACAATACGTTATGTATTATCAGATGGCAGCAGAATGGATTTATGGTTACAAGAGCGTGCGAAACATTAGAGTATCGGTATAAATATGAAAGTTCATTTTGCACCAGCAACGTGTTAGTTTCTGATATCAATGGAAAACACACTGTCCACGGTTACAGTGGAATTTTTGGCGTGGTTCCATTGTCGCTCGAAATTTCATAACCGGAATCGGTATCCAGTTCGATGGTGCATTGAACTCTCGTTGTTTCGTGTGTAGAGCGCGAACGGTTGCACATTCTATTAGCAACTCGAATTCTAGTTCGATTTCGCGGGGAAGAATGCCACCGTAAATGTAGTCGAGTGAACAATCGTGCGACCGGATCTACGTGTTGCCCGGAACTCGGTATAATACCGCGGAAACGGCTGGGGAAATTATATTTGTTATGGGGAATCGGACACTGACGGTTCTACAGCCGAGGACGATCTCATCTGACCGCGTGGCTACCGGACGGAACGGTCATTAAACGTCCGTCGTCGTGTTTTCACAGTTTCGTCGTTTCGGTGAAAGCTCCGATTGGTATTCATGCTTTATTTAAACCAACGATCGTTTCTGCGTCGTTGCGTCTCGCCATTCGATCGTCAGAAGCTTCGATCTACATTCCGTACAATATCAAACGAGCTTCGGTACACAGGATTAAATATTTCTCAAGCCCGAGTTTAATTTCTGCACGATCGTTATAATTTCCGTTTCTTTCAGATAAACATGCGCCTATTCCTGAGAATATACCCGTTGCTGTTTCTGCTGTCGGCAATCAACGCGACGGGGATAGGCAAAGCATGGCAGGTCGTTCCGCAAACGACCGATCATTGGAGTCATCCAACATGGCCGCGATCGGACGCTTCCGCTTTCGAAGTACGCAGCGTGAGCGGCGTCGGTCGCCTGGACCCGCCGGAAAACGCTCAGAGGGCCTCGAAATTCGATAAGACCGAGTCGATAAAGTCGAACGTCGTTCCTCCGACCGAGCGTTCTTTTTTACCGATCGAAAGTTCGCGCCATCGTTTCGAACGGTTCCTTGAGAACCGCGATGATTCGAACGACGGGCTCGAGGACGTCGAAACGGGAATCTTGATGGCGTTCCTGCGGCCGGAAGACAACGAAGACGGGCCGGAAGTGGCGAGAGTTCGACGCGACGCGGAGAACGAGACGAAGATGGAGCAGATCGCGAGCGCGAAGAACGTTCGGGAGGTCCGTTTGAGTTCACCGGAGACCTCCTGGTCGACCCAGCCGCTCTCCATAGAGTTCTCGCGTCGCGGTGGTTTGGACCAGATGATCCAACAGACGGTGGACGACGAGGAGAGTCCTAACGCGAGAAGCTACCACGCTCCGCGGGCGGATTTCGTGACCAGTCATCATAGAAGGAGCTACGATCACCGGGAGGCCCGGGACATGCCGGTGACTAGAGGCTACGACGAGTACGACTTCCCCTGGTACAGGAACGCCGCGAGGGAACGAGACTACGATCCTCTGAGCTACCGTCGCGGGTACAGCTACTACTACCCCGATCGCTACAGAATGGAGAGAGAATACTACATGCGTATGCCTCAGGATTATTCTTACTACTACGACCGATACAGGGACGAGGATCTGGACCTCTACGGAAGGAGCAGACCGACGCCGAAACCGAAGAGGATCATCTATTACGCGACGCTTCCAGAGATCGTCAGGAAACCGGTGGACCTGAGGAACTATCCAAGACCCTACGACGCAAACAGAACGCCTGTCTCGAGGGACGGGACTTACAAACGCATCCCAGGTAACGTGGACCCCAGCAGATATCGGTACAGACACCTGTACGACGGCTACGATTCCTATTCGAAGAGATCCAGCTTCGTCGACAGACCCTATCCTTATCCCGAGGATGAAAGTCGACGCAAGGCGACGCTGGAGAGCCTCCGCAATAACGATCCGTTCGATCAGAACGACAGGAAGCTGGCTAATCAGGTGTCGGTTAGAAACGAAGGGAAATTACCTTGGCCGGTGCAGATCGGCACCGAGGTTAGCGTGAAGGACGACGAAAGGATCCCTGGAAGGAAGATATTCGGGGATAGCAACGGTTACGAGAGATTCCAGAGCGCACAGCTGCAAAAGGCGCCGGATGCCACTGGCTCCAGCGAGCTCCAGAGCGACAATTGAACACCGAATTCTTTTTTTTTTAATACTTACACACCTGGACGAAAAGATACTATTTTTTTCTATGAAACTTTAGCCGCGAATTTTAGTATGATCGTGTATCATCTAGGGAGCTAGGAAAATGTTGTTGTACGATCGCGTTTATTCTAATTTTTGGAGGTTTTCTTTTTGGCCCAGTTCGGTGCTTCTGCAGCCTATTTATAGAAATTAACGACGACTGTTTTTACCGAATTTGCTTTAAAAATTAAAGCGAAGTATGATAAAACGTATTGTGATCCGCGGTATCTCCGTTACTTTTCCTACGTACTTATCGCTATTTATGAACTATAAACATGCTATACGCGACGTTTCGCGCATTTTATTTAAAGAGGAACGTCGGTCGTATTAATATTCACTACTATTTTATCGTAGTAGTTTTATACATTTACTCTTCATTGTACCAAATACATTGCCTAAAGAAACTTACCTACTTTGAATTCCTTCAAATACTTTTAACATCGGGTTTTGATGTGGGGGATC
The DNA here is from genome assembly GCF_051014445.1 of Colletes latitarsis. NCBI lineage: Eukaryota > Metazoa > Arthropoda > Insecta > Hymenoptera > Colletidae > Colletes > Colletes latitarsis. Next base: position 50,383,162 of record NC_135134.1, read on the forward strand.
AATGAAAAATATTTACAGGGTAGGTGACGGTTTCCAATCGTTTTTATACTGCTTTTATACACACTGAATCTCTATATTGATCGAGATCGTAGACAGAGACATTAGAATCGTGTATTTAACTTTTTACCATATTGTACATTTGTTTCTTAATATACAGTTGAACGATTTTGAAAAATATTTATGGAATCGGTGCCCTTTCGATCCTCTGTTACGTCTTTATCTTTTTCATTGTCTTTTTGAACAAGAACTTCGATAAATTCTCGGAGAAATTATGTTTCCCGATTATTCGGTTCAATTCGAGTATCCAAGAGTTGATCTATAAGAATTTTTTAAGTATTATAAACCATTAAATTTGTTAACTTTCAGTGAAAAAAGGAATATGAATGATTGAGTTACCGAATTAGGTGTTTTTCCATTGATAAAGCCGGACAGTTCTTCCGGTGACATGTTTAAAATACTACACGCAGTCTCTTGTGCCTCTTTTTCGCTAGCTTCGTCCTCTTTTGAACTTCTTTGTGTTTCGTGGCCGTCACGATAGTCGTAAACCCTCTTCAAAAAATTCTAATTCAAAGCAATATAGGATAAGTAAACTTGTTGGTATAGGAATTCATTCTTTGAAACGATCTTCGGATTTTACAATATTAAAATGGGGAATCGCGACCCTTTATTAACGATATTAAATCGACCTTTATAGCTTTCGAGAATTCGATATTCTGATCTTCTGCAGCGATCATTTTCGTTTTTACAGATTTGATCGTACTCTCGTAGCCAGCTTTTATGAGATTAGCTTCCTGCTGCACTGTTTCCTCGCATTTCTTACAATTAGCACATTGCATTTCCATCTGTAATTATTTCCAAATTAGTCGAATCGTGACCCTTTGGAGGATAAATGTCCCATTATTATCGTAAATACGTCCTTACCTTTTCCGTAATGTCTGTCTTCGACTTCTCGTTGTTCAAAACTGAAATCTGTTAAACACGGTTAATCGATAAGAGCGAATCAATCGATTGATTAGTAACGTATACTTTTGCTTTTAGTTGCGAATTGTTGTTTTTCACGACGGTGATCTCGTTTTCCAAGCTGCTTATCTTCGACAAGAGCTGTCCTTTCTCCTTGTTCAGATCTGACAATTGACTTTTGTAACTGTTTAATAAAAATCCCTTGTTGGCATTCGCTGATTCCGATCGCAGTAACCTGAAGTATTTACTTAAAATTCAAAGTTCCATTCGTGACCTCGTTCTAAGCGTCGTGTCCGCCATTTTGGAGAACACTGAAGTTCTCACGAAATCTAAACTCACTTATTACGAAGTTGTGCGATGGTTGCAACGTCTTCTTCGCTCTTCTTCTTCAGGTTCGTTAGTTCCCTGCTCCTTTGCGCGTCTCGAAAATGTAGGGCGTTGGTTTTCTCGTGATGTTCCTTTCCCACATTGTGCTCCATCCACTCCCGCGTGTACTCCATACTCTTTTTGAGCTCGAGGTTCTCGGATATGAGTTTGTTCAAATTCGTCTCGGCGGTATCAGTCTCTTGTTTCAGCCTGTCGAAGCACTTGCTGATCGATTCGTATTTCTTCGATTTGTTTTCCAGCTCCCGCCTTACCGACGTCAATTCCCGTTTCAGTTTCTTCGATTTCGCCACTGCCATCCGCAGCTGACAAAATCGAAACGAAATTATCGCGGTTATGGCGTTTCTATGTTCAAGCGTGTACCTTTTTGTACAGTTTACTCGAAATCTTCTCGTGGCACTTTAAATGTTTGCCACGTTTGATTTGGTAATTGCTACCATTCTTCTCGACCAGCGCGCGAGGACCGAAATTTTCCAGAACGGACGTACAAATACGCACAATTTTCTCTTGCAACATCTCGATCTCTCTGCGAGCTTCCGTCTTCACACTCTCCATAGATCTATGGAGAAATCAACGATACGATCTATTTCGATTGTATTAAGAATTGTAGCTTTGAGTTGCATCGTGATCAAACTAAATTGGAAACCTTTTATATTTTTCTTTTGCGAGTGATTTTATCGTTAGAGCTTCGTCGAGGTCCTTTTTCGCGCGAGATAGTTGAGCCTCGAGGTCCAATATGATTGTTTCGTACCTAATATTACGTCGATTATTAAATTAGTATATTTTCCATTTATTTATATTATATATCGATAGTCGGCTGCGAAATTAAATTTTATCACAGACGAGTTTTACGAGTAGATCTTTCACCCAATGTATTTTTTCGGCCCATTTTTCTGGGGTTTCGAAACCCCATCACCAACAGATTTAGAAATGCATTTTTATTTCCCAACCTATGTATACCTATTACACAAATACGAGGTAAAGAATAGACCTATCGTTAGTGGGATGAACGCTATCCCTGTACCACGAGTGTCTTATAACATGAGATACACTCTTTCAAAGTGGAACAAAATGTTAAAAAGATCATGCATCAAATTGTAAGGGGATCCTCGTAAGAAGACTTTAATCTTCCTAATGGGTTTAATGGGTCGTTAACTTATGGTCACTGGTGGTCAATAGTGAGGTTGGCATCAAGGTCAGCTGTCCAGTGAAGATCCAGAAATGGTCAAGAAGTGTGACCAATCGAAATAGCGTTGTTCTCTAGACCAAGCGATTCTTAACTCTTCACGTTGACACTGTCTCCCCACTCTTCGACTTCCCCACTCGACGACTACCGCTGGACAAATTCTTCAGTACCCCTGGAGCATCCAGGGGGAACGGGTCTCGCGGGTCTGAGTCAGACCATTCGTGGAGCGGTGACCACTGGGGACCAGGAGTGACCAGGACTGACCAGGACTGACCACTACTGACCAGTGCTGACCAGTGCTGACCAGTGCACATCCGACTACTGACCACTACTGACCAGTGCCGGACCGTGATGACCACTGGTAAGAACTATTTAAAATTGCTCTCCCCACTTCTATTTTGTCGTTTGATACCAATTGAACGTTATGGAACTGTTCATCGCTTTTGCTAAATTACGAATCGTTTCTTATGTTACAGCTGGACCTTTGGTGCTCCCTTGGTAATGGTAACTAATGCTCAACAAGTAGTAAGCTCACTTTACTTATTTATATTACTATCACAAAACTGACCAGTTTATTTTATTTGTTTGGTCATAATTCAATGTTGTTTTACTGCCCGGTTTTATCTGGTTATTATGTTTTTCTCTATTTCTACTTCTGCCTTATTTTTTGAATTGGTATAATTGTGTTGGATCATGTACCATTTTTGTTTGCATATTATTTTATGTATTTTGTTTGTATATTATTTTATGAATTTCGATGTCACTAATTAGAATGAGATTTCTATTCTTGTTCTATTTTGTTAAGATATTTTGTTTAATTCTTGGGTATTTTCATTCTTTGATATCATCGTTGGATTTTCAATTCTGGTCAATCTTTGTTTCTATTCGTCTTTGAAATTTGTATGGTTCTTGGGATAAATTTTTGTAATCGTTTGCTATTTTACTTGGACATTTTCATTCCTTGATGTCATCGTTGGATTTTCAATTCTGGTCAATCTTTGTTTTTGTTCGTCTTTGAAATCTGTATGGTTCTTGAGATAATTTTCGTAATCGTTTGCTAGTTTACTTCGACATTATACTCTCGTTACGCAACTATAGGTAGAATACTTTATTTTTATTATGTGTAAATTTTGTACATTTCCTTAGGTAGGTCTAACATCGAGAATCTTATAGATTCTCACTCTTAGGTACATCAGCACAACTAATTATTCCATCGCTTTGTCTAGTTTGCATGGTGTTTATTTAATTTCCTTTCGTATGTCACTAATATGTGTATCAATTTTAGTCTCGGATTATTCGCAGGGACATCGAAGTAAGACGCCACAACCGCCGAGGGACATTTAATTCTAAGTCTATTAGTCTTAAGCTTCGTCGCGAATCTTAAAATTAACGTCGAAGATTTCTTTATTGTACATATTTCCGCGTCCTACCAAGCAATTATTAAACAAGTAGCTTCTCGTTTTCTCGTTCCCTCGTTGCTAGCTTCGATCACCGCTGTTTCATTGATTGAAACATGTGATCGGCCGTGTATCTGGTCCGAAAGATCTAATCGCCTTCCCTTGGTAAGCTTGGTTGAGGGAAAACGGCACTTCGCTGGAAGGTGTGGAGTTTCCGTATTCTGCGGAAACGCATACCTTCCAGCGGAAGTCGACACCGTCTCAGGTACTCTCTCTTTGTCAGACAGCCTAAGTCGGGTCCTTCGGGCTCCCGGCGGGTTGCGTTGGAGAAATGGAGACCTCGATTCGGAGTTGCAGTTCTCTGTTTTCTTGTTGAGATCGAGTTAGCAAGGGCAGTAGGTTCGATCCTCGGATCCGCTGCACGGTACAGCATCGCGTCGCGTCGCGTCGCGTATCCCACGATTTAGCTTCATCCCTCTTTTTAATCACATAATTGCTTGGTAAAAGGAACTTTGTTTCTTTCTATCGTCCGAATTTTAGCTTCCACTTGACTAGACTTGAGCTTCGACGTTAATTTTAAGTCCCTATTGTATGCGTCTCCCAATATTGCCAAGTAATTATTTAACAAGTAGCTTCTCTCGACTCGTTCTCTCGTTTCTTGCTTTGGTCACCACTGTTTCGTCGAACGAAACATGTGATCGGCCGTCCAGTTTGTCCGAAAGATCTAGTCGCCTGCCAATGATAGATCGATTTCTAGAAATAGAAATCAATCTACCAAGGGTAGTGTCGATTCGATCCGAAGATCTGCTGCACGGTTCAGCATCGCGTCGCGTCGCGTCTCCAACAATTTAGCTTCATCCCTTTTTAAACAAAATAATTACTTGGCACGACTAATCTAGTTTCTAAGGATGTAAAAGGGAGATCGATGGAACTTTGATTCCATCTATCTCCCTTCGGGTCTCCACTCGCAGCAACCTCCTCGTGGTGAGACCTGGGTAATATTATTTAACGTTTAATTAATAATCGTATAACTCTTAGCTGGGTAATGCAGTTATTAATTAAAATCTAAATAATATTAGCAAATTGGCTGCGATCCGCTTTGCATAGGTCATCGTAAATATAGAGCTTCTTCGCTAGGATAGTTTGGATTCTCATTGATTCATCAAAGATTCTAGAATATTATCAGAGACGAGGTATACGAGTAGATCTTTCACCCAATTTATTTTTTCGGTCCATTTTTATGGAGTCTCGAAACCCCATTACCATTTTCGTGTCATTTGCAACGTTACCAACAGATTCAAAAATTAATTTTAATCCCATCTATAATCAACTCACATATATTTATGCACACTACAGCTGCTTCAACTAATTCAGCGAATAGTTTCTCAACTGACCGCCATCCATGAGAAGAGGCCGCTAAAATCACCTCCGAATTTTCAGGTCGGTATGGCAGTCAGATTGGGCCGCGGAAATCCATAAGTTGATAGATCTACGCGTATACCTCGTCTGTGGTGAAAGATCTACTCCTACACCTCGTCTGTAATTAAATTTTATTACGTAATTTTGTCAGTAGTCGGTACTGTAGTTTGTGCGACACATGGTCGGCAACATGCCTCATGGAAGTTGTGTTTTATCCTGCGTGTCGCTGGAGATCTTTTTAGTCACGCGGTTGTAGTATAGAAGGCCTCAACGTTCACTTACTATACCGACTTGTTTCAATACTCATTTCTCATTATTCCAATCGAAATCTCGAGCTCGGAAGCAGGACTATTTTTATTTAAATAAGATACTAAACATTAGTAGTTTATTTGGAATGACCAGCCGGATTAGCCGGAGAATTTTGTTTAAAATAAAATGTCTTCCTCGACCAGTGTTAGACCGATGTACCAAACATTGTAATATTATTTGTCGTTATTATTAAACGATATTCTGTTACGATTGACACGCGATCCGTCGTTCTTATTATTTTGAAAATTCACGGAAACGAAGAGTCGAAAATACCAGACGCCTCCCCCGGGGCAGTATGATGCGATTACGTGCCGGAATTTTATCGGATATTTTTGTAAATTCCATTTTATCATTGAACATACTCTTCGCCGTACAGTGTACACCGTTCTCCGTTGAAATTTCATTAATCCAGCAACAATCGTATTGGCATTTTTCCCGCGAATTTCCCACGGATAAAAAAATTACCAGACTTTTTTCGATTATTAAAAACGCTCGACCGTGGCTTTTATTCCCTGCGAACTCACTCGGTCTCCTTGCTGGGCGATGCTTCTACCTTTGTCCATCGCTCGTTGCGCTGATTCGATTCGATTCGACGTCGATGTTACGTGGGAGAGCAAAAATGGAAAATAAACGTTAACCATAATACGCGAGCAATGTAATATTTTCTTTTTCTGTTTTGTTTCGCATACAAAATTACTTTTCCATTTGGTGAAAATCCTCGTACCTCAATATCTCTATTAAGAGCTTCTTCGATCAGCCATTGAGGCGCGGGATCCTCTTCGATGTTCCAAAATGTTGACGATTTTGTTCGTCCTAAATAAACGTTCACGCTGGCTGGTTCCTCGTTAATTCGCAAAATTTTCTCGTTCGGCTGTGGTTCGGTAGCGGACGTTTGCGTAAAGGTAGCCTTCGTTTCTGGGTCAATTTTTCTAACTGAAAAAATGTAACATTTATCACCGCAACGCTTATAACGATTTCGTTTTCTTTTTATGTTGCTCATTTATCTTTCTTCAGAAATTCAAGGGATACCGAGATTCACTCGGTAAGTAAATTCTCGAAAATTATTTTCTATTTCTAATAATTTCATTTTCATTTAATATTCTAACGCGTTCGATATTGTTTCAGAAGCGTTATCGGAGGAGTACGTTGTCCGCAGGTGATCCGAGTGCTACTGCCACCTGGTGCAGTTATTTCCATCCTTTTCGACCGCTTTATTCGTCGTATCGGTAAGTTGATATCAAATTAAATCGCTCGAACGTTTAAAAAGAAAGCTATTACGTTTGATAGCTCGTTAAAAATAGATCTTGCGTTCCATGTACTATTTTTAAAAACCCATTTTAAAACGATATCCCTCTGCTTCGATGCAAGCTTCGCATCGATAAACAATCGAATTTACAAAACGTTCTCTTCGGTGTCTCGCTAGGCCCTATTTTAATTCCGATCGCGTTTACCGAGAACTGGTCGCAAGTAATTGAAAATTAGAACCGATACGCGTCCGCGGAGGGCAGCTTCTATACAATTTCTAGAGAAGCATTTACTTAAACAAAGGGGATTCCATCGAAATTACAGTGATCGAAGCTGCACGGCGCGTCCCCAATCGGGGCGAAACAGCGAATCGATACGCGAAATTTCTACAAAAGAGAGGGTTGGAACGGATAATCCGATCTTAGGGACAAGACGAACATCCTTTCTCCGATCACCATCGTGGCCGTATTATCGGGTATTATCGGACCATATGGAATTTGGGCCCGAAAATAGTCCCGTGCAGGAAATTGCTAACGACTTAAACGTTGGGGCGGTACTCCAGCGACCGTGGGTCCCATGGGCCCGATTGTGATGGATGGAGTTCGGCAACACTGTAATTTTAAGGCGTTACAATGTCTACCCTAACGCGTAGATCTGCAACGATCATCCATATGTCGCCGATTGTCGTTCACCGTTTTAGAAACGCGTTGGTCGTTAGCGAAACGATCGCAGTCGTGGTCGATAAACTGTCGTCAATTATTCGGGTCGCAACTTACGAGCGACTAATGAAATTTGTTTGTCAATTAAACGGCGACGGTGAATTCTCCCTACGCCTTAACCCTTGGCACGCTAATTAATTTCCACGGTCGAGTTGGCTTTATTTACGCGCGACAGGCTTCAAAATTGCAGCGAACCGGGCTGTATATTTGCGCGGGCAGGTAACGCGGACCGCAGCCTGCAAAAATAACCTGACGCGAGTCGGGGAACGGAGTTTCGCTGACCGAAACCGTAACGTGCACTCTGTAAATTGATCCCAGACTGAATTGATAGGCGGAATATTCGGGGGTTTCTTCATTAAAAAAAAAAAAAGAGAACATAAATCGAAGGAACAAAATCTCCCGTTTTGTTCTATTTCTTATTTAGGCGGTAAATCTCGGCTTTATTTTTGAATCGGGCAAACAACCTTGTTGGCCATTGTAAGATTGCTAGATCTCAGTTATAGAAATTACAATTTACGAAAAAGTGAATCGCTGTCCAGCCAATTACGAGAAAATTAAGTTACGCAAATGTTTCGCTCTATTATTATTGTCCTACCTACCGCGAGAAATTATGCATTACTTTTTTAGCTAATTACTACCATTTGTTTTTTGAGAAGACCAGAACAGGGTGGTCTAGGGTATCCAAGAATAAATTACTAAGTTAGTCTGCTATTACTCTTAGAGCAATCATAGGTAAAACTGCTTTCTTGCGGGGCAAAAATGTGTCCTCGGCGTTACGCTTCTCCCATTAACAATTAACGCTATTACCGAGTCTGTGCTGGAAAAACTTGTCACTCGCGCAGAAAACACTCCAAACAATCTCTAACAAATTATACGGGGGTCTGGGTCGGGTAAAAAATGGCAAACCAAAACCGGTTTCAAATTCCGTAGCAATAAATCTGAATTTACAATATTCTCCGGGTAAGTCGCAAAAATGCGAAGACCAATTTCCATATTAACAAGTGTCCCATTAATGAGATAAAGAAATCGACGTTCCCTGGTTTAACCTTTTTTTCACTTAAAAACCCATACTATGAAATTTAAAAGCGATTGCACCACTAGAGATTAAATTAATAACTGGGGAGCGGACTCTGTAATACCGCTGGACACTTGTAAGTCCGTCGTTTTATCGAACCTCGATTACGACTCGTATACCTCGATAGCAAACGGTGGAGCAACAAAACTGTTGTTAATTAACGGAATAAGTTAACATTCCATAAAGATGGCGAGCTTCTATACAGTGTAATAAATTCTTCTAAAAATTCTGCCTTTCAATTAGCATCGGCTGTACGCTGATGCAATTTGAGATAAATAAATTTGAAAAATGACTGTCGGTCAAAGAGGAAAAGAAGGAGTTTCGTGTCGATACGCGACGGTCTTCGGAAAGCTAGGACCCCCCCCCCCCTCTGGTCACGGCAGCATGAAATTATTGTAGATAATATGTGGATAGTTAGTCCGCGATTAGTCTGTCCAGCGGATTATATTCCTCCCCTTTTCGTTCCCGTGGTGCCCCGGGGGCAGCAGCGCCGTGATAAATGACCGAATCCTTTAGCGTTTTTTAGCCACGGACCGCTTAGCTGATTCGTTCCTCTTCCCCTCTCGCCGCCAGCCCTCCCTCCCGGAACCGTAGACCCGCTGGACCGAAGGTCGTCGGTACAATTTCGCCGTAAATCACTGGAAATCGTTGACGTAAACGGCAAGGGTAATTAGATACACTTACCCGCGGTGAGGCGCGCTTCTTGCGCGTTCACGGACGCTACGTTCTGTTCCTGGACCACGGCACTCCTCTCCGTTCTCTGCAACAACAACGACCTGGTCACGGTTGAACGGTAGACTGGGCCCGTTTTACGCGACCACGATCATTCCCAACGAAATCGACCCTTCCGCGTTCGATTTTAAAAGGAGAAATTGTTGCAAACGAAACGACTGCTCTTTAACTTTTGAACTCTTATTTTACGTCAACGTCGACGCGCTTCCTTTGCGGTTACACAAACTTATCGAAGCCATTTTGAATGAATTTAGTAAAGAGGATAAGGGATAGCTGTTTTCGTAATTTTTGACTCTCAACAAAGAATGTATTGCTCGACCAAGCATTTGCATTCTCGAACTATACATATGCGAGTAACTTTGAAAAGAATGCATTCTTGATTATTGCTTCGTATACCAAATAAGTCAAAATAGTTTGCAGACCAAAGAGCAGTAATTTCGTTCAGTAACCACAGATTTATGGTGGAATTCGATACGCCCAGGCGTGAAAATTAAAAGACCCTCGCCCTGTTGTTCTGAACTTTCGCGACATCGTTAATGCATCGTCCTAGACGGGGGATGAAGGAGAGGCGAGGGGGTGTAACCGAGCGCGCCTAATTTCGAGACTCACCGTTGTTTATTGTCGAATCCTTTTAGTCGGGGATAGGGCGCGTTGCCCGTAAGAAGTTCCATCGGAAAAGGAGCCGGTTGGCCGGCGTCGAAGCAAAAAAGGGGATGGAAAGATTTTCGTCGTTAACGCGACCGAGACACCACCCTAACGACCCGCGTCGCGTTTCGTTCGCTTAAAATCCGACGGGATCGTTACAGTTTTAATGCGTGGACTCCCCTTAAATCAGTGCCACTCGGTACACGCCTTGGCTCTCGCTTCCAGACCCCCCGCGAACCCATATTTTCATTCCAGTGTCATTAACGCGAGCCACGTTTTTAAGTCGCGCGTAAAATTGCGTTTAGATGCTTTATTAATCGTAAAAAAAATGTGAGGTTACGGTTTCATCGAATTTAGGACGTCGTTCTTCGTTTATGGTGTTCAGCTAAGGGGGCGGAGGAATGTCATTTTTAACGAATCTCTTAATTATAATTTCGTATGGCAAAGAAGACTTCGTTACTTAGAATAATAATACCTCTACTGAATTTTTTATTCACGATGGCTTTCGCGCCGGGAAAGCTGCGAGTCATCTTGAAAATTACTCGCAAGATTGAATAGTGGGCAATCTCGAAATCGGAAGAGTACGTAGCAAGTTTCTTGTGAAAGTGGCCATTCCCGATCGTTCTTGATTATTTTTTCTTCGCCGGCGAGTACCGTGCGACGATTTGTCCGGAGAAAAATAACGGACAGACGAGGATAGATTAGAAATAGGATTGCTTCTGCAATATTGCACGCCTTTTGAAACGAAGCCACTGCAATTTGCTCCGTTTCTAGAAAAAGAAACGTTCGAGGCATCTACGGCGATTAAGGTGTAAAAAGTTGAACGGTTAATAATTTAAACTGTACCTCTTCGACGCGGAGTCTTCGATGCAACGTCAGCAAATAGACGTAAAAATGATCGAAACATCGATTACAGGACGGAGTTAACTATGTTGTCGTGTTTGCGAGAAACAATAGGAAACGGAACGTTAACTACGAGAAAGAACCGTACGCCGCGGCAAAGGATACGCGGGGCACCGATAATAATAACAATCGCGTTTACGAATTAAAACGTCAGAGAGTTTAAACGCGTTGGTAAATATTGGCGGTGGAGGATAATTGCATTTCGGATCCCCCTCCCCCCCCTCTGACCGCTTTCACAAATATTTCATTTCAACTCGGACGAGCTGAAATCCCGATTGGCCGGCCGAGCCACTTTCAAACGGCCAAGCAAACGGAGTCGTAGAATTCCGTTTCGAAGTGGACCTACGCGGCTTGTACGCGATTCTGCCTGGGTCACCTCGTATTTATAATAGACGCGCCGCGGAATAGCGGTGAATATCGTCGGGCCGCGGATGAATATAATGTTACAAAATGGCAAAAGTGGCCGCGGGGCGATCGGAGCCGGCTCGTTAGAGACACGCCCGTGGAAAACGCGGTCCGCTTGACATTAAAATCGCATTTGCCGGTTTTCCGCGGAATCCGCGCGAACCGATCCGTCGCCGGGCAACGGGGCCCCGGAGCTCGTGACTCGCGAACGGCATTAAATTGTAATTTAACAGCGACATTTACGTCGGCTCTAACGATAAGTGATTTTATTGCGTCTCTGACTGATTGCACGACGTCCGATTCAATTACGTTTCTGTTTCGTGCGGAGACACGCAACGCGAGATGCGGTACGCGTCGATGGATCGTAAAGGTCGGTTTTATGATCCACCGAATAATTAGGCTCGGGCTATTAATGCCACTCGATGAAACAAAAGTACGTTTTATTCTGTTTGCTCCATATTCGACCGTTGCGCTGAATGTCCTCGAGATTCGTCGTTACGGTCTAAGAATATTTCATTGTTCGTTAAAAATCCGATCGAGCAATATTACTTAAATTCGACAGTTTTGGTCCCTGCTATACAGATGTGCTCTGTATGCGTCTCATTCAACTTGTATTATTGGCGTACATGTGCAATGGTGCATCCATTATTTGGTAAAAGTACGTAGAAATACGCCAATAATAATGTTCAGACACCTACGAACAAGTAAAACCAGTTTCACTTCTATTGAATTAGGGGCAGTCGAATGCATTTGTATTCATTGCATTACAGTTAGAAGAACGATTAAATCCCCGTTATGACTGCATTATTTGCACGAGATTCAGTCTAAGAATATTTCATTGTTCGTTAAAAATCCGATCGAGCAATATTATTTAAATTCGTGGACAGTTTTGATCCCTGCTATACAGGTGTGCCCCGTTCAACTTGTATTATTGGCGTACATGTGCAATGGTGCATCCATTATTTGGTAAAAGTACGTAGAAATACGCCAATAATAATGTTCAGACACCTGCGAACAAGTAAAACCAGTTTCACTTCTATTGAATTAGGGGCAGTCGAATGCATTTGTATTCATTGCATTACAGATAGAAGAACGATTAAATCCCTGTTATGACTGCATTATTTGCACGAGATTCAGTCTAAGAATATTTCATTGTTCGTTAAAAATCCGATCGAGCAATATTACTTAAATTCGACAGTTTTGGTCCCTGCTATACAGATGTGCTCTGTATGCGTCTCATTCAACTTGTATTATTGGCGTACATGTGCAATGGTGCATCCATTATTTGGTAAAAGTACGTAGAGATACGCCAATAATAATGTTCAGACATCTGCGAACAAGTAAAACCAGTTTCACTTCTATTGAATTAGGGGCAGTCGAATGCATTTGTATTCATTGCATTACAGATAGAAGAACGATTAAATCCCCGTTATGACTGCATTATTTGCAGGAGATTCAGTCTAAGAATATTTAATTGTTCATTGAAAATCGGATCGGGCAATATTATTTAAATTCGTGGACAGTTTTGACTCCTACCGTACAGGTGTGTTCTGTACACGTCCCGTTCAACTTGTATTATTGGCGTACATGTGCAATGGTGCATCCATTATTTGGTAAAAGTACGTAGAAATACGCCAATAATAATGTTCAGACACCTGCGAACAAGTAAAACCAGTTTCACTTCTATTGAATTAGGGGCAGTCGAATGCATTTGTATTCATTGCATTACAGATAGAAGAACGATCAAATCCCCGTTATGACTGCATTATTTGCACGAGATTCAGTCTAAGAATATTTCATTGTTCGTTAAAAATCCGATCGAGCAATATTACTTAAATTCGACAGTTTTGGTCCCTGCTATACAGGTGTGCCCCGTACAACTTGTATTATTGGCGTACATGTGCAATGGTGCATCCATTATTTGGTAAAAGTACGTAGAAATACGCCAATAATAATGTTCAGACACCTACGAACAAGTAAAACCAGTTTCACTTCTATCGAATTAGGGGCAGTCGAATGCATTTGTATTCATTGCATTACAGTTAGAAGAACGATCAAATACCCGTTATGACTGCATTATTTGCAGGAAATTCAGTCTTAGAATATTTAATTGTTCATTGAAAATCGGATCGGGCAATATTATTTAAATTCGTGGACAGTTTTGATCCCTGCTATACAGGTGTGCCCCGTTCAACTTGTATTATTGGCGTACATGTGCAATGGTGCATCCATTATTTGGTAAAAGTACGTAGAGATACGCCAATAATAATGTTCAGACATCTGCGAACAAGTAAAACCAGTTTCACTTCTATTGAATTAGGGGCAGTCGAATGCATTTGTATTCATTGCATTACAGATAGAAGAACGATCAAATCCCCGTTATGACTGCATTATTTGCAGGAAATTCAGTCTAAGAATATTTAATTGTTCATTGAAAATCGTATCGGGTAATATTATTTAAATTCGACAGTTTTGGTCCCTGTTGTACAGGTGTGCTCTGTACGCGTCTCGTTCGACTTGTCTCGTCGTTGGAAACCATTCATTATCCGTGGAGCGGTCGAACGCGGTGTCTCGCGAAAAAGTCCAACGTTTCGTTCTACTTTCATCGACGCGATTAATCATCCGTCCCGAGACGCGGTGGAGTCGGAGGCCAGGCGGGGTCGAGCGTTAATTCCGAGCGGAATCTGGCGTCTAGCCGTTGTTAACGCGCCGTCCGGCAATAATACGATCGTCGGAAGCGTCGTTCGGTGGGTCTTTGGACTCGCAGGGGGAGGAAAACGCCAAGCGCGTATCGGTTCCCCGGTTTCATCGGGCTCTCCAACGAGAGTACACCTATAATTTGTAACGTGGCTCGGGTACCGGCCTAATGGAAAAATGCGTTCCGGCCAATTTTACGCGCAGCCGTCAGGCCAGGTTGTTGGCCGGCGCAAGATGAACAGGATGAGAGCAAAACGAGAGGGAAACGGAAGAGGAGGAGACGGCCACGGCCACGAACGAGACGGACGACTGTGCGAAAGCTGGCCACCGGCTGGGTCTTAACCCTTGAACGCGTTAAGGGTGACCGAGTGCACCTTCGTGGTATAAGAAGATCGCGAAAAGGCAACACGGATAAGTACGTGGCCATTTCACGCCAAATCGATTAGTTTTTTACCCCCGCCGACGCCAGGAATTTTGTTACGATTGAATCGTAGTACGGTTCGTTCGTACACGGTCGCGAACGAGCTCCGGTGCATCAAATTGATTTCGTTAAGAAAAATATATCGACAGATCGATGGGTTAAATAATACGGGAAACTTTTACATCAACGTCACGGCGAGTAAAAACGCAGACAATGAACGGCGACCAAACGCAACGCGCAAAATGCAAAAACGTTATTCGCGTTATTCACGCGGCGGCAGTTTGCCCGCGGATCGAACGGTAGCAAACGACAGGCGAGTATTTAATATTTTTCGTTTGCACCAGCGCGTCTCTAACAAATTTACAGGCCGGGAATTTTCTCCGTTCGGCGTGTGTATACGACGCGAATTATTATGGGATCGCGTGCAACGATGGACCGGGAAGGGGGATGATTAACGGTTACGCGGACGGTTCAGTTTTCCAAAGACAATTGTTTAACTCGTCAATATTGAACAGCGTTCAGTTAGGGGCGTATTGAAATGAACACCGCGAACCGGCCGGTCCCCTCCCCACACTCCCCTCAACCCGACGCTGATACAGCGATACCGCGTCGGTTTTAAATCCCCCGCACAACGATCTGCAATCCGTAAATGAAAATCTGTCTGCGGTGCCGCGAAACAGGTACACACGGATGGAATATCGAATAACATTTATTTGTCGAAGGGACGCCCAGCGGAATACGAACAGGAGATACGGTTTTTCCGTATCAGCACCCTGGCTCGATGGAATTCTTGCGCTAGTGGGGTGGATACACGGTCGAAACTGGAGGACCATAGCGATTTCCAAACATTTTCGAAGATACCTCTCTCTCTCGAAAATAGAGATTACTAGACGACAAATGGGGGGGGGGTTACGAGGAGTTCAAAGTATTTTGTCTTTGATTTGCGAAATCGGACGAGAATCGCCCCTCGGGGCAGCAGTTTGTAACTGTTTAGTAAACAGGATCCTAAACTGCCCGACGCCGACGTAATAATCGGTTACGTAATAACGAAGCGTAACAATCATAGAACCATAAATCACGTCGCGAGTAAAAATCGGCAACACGCAGCCTCAACAACGCGATATCAATTCCACGTCGCTCCCTTTCACCGTGGCCACCTCAAACAATTATCTCGTCTGGCGTACGGACGCGCGGATCAACATAAATCTCCCTCTTTTTCTTATGCATTATTGAGCGTTTACGCGTCAGCGTGGCATAAACTCGGGGAACGAAAGCCCGACCCGACCGGTTAACCATCGTCTCGCGCGGTGATGCGCGTTTAACAGTCGCGGGGCCAAAGGTCGTATCGATCGGCGATCCCGAGGACAGTCATCGACCAGCGTTTAAACGGCCGGGGCAATGGCGGTGCTCGTTTATTGCTCGTCGGCTTTGATTAACAACGACGTCACGCAGAACGAACGCTCGAGAGTCGCGGTTGCCGTAGCGATGGGATCGACTCGTCTCGCGTCGAGATTTTTTGCTCTTCCCCCGCCGCATAGGGGCAGAAAACAACGGTCAACGTCGATCACTCCGAGAATGGGGGCGATATTTATCAACCAATGGCAAAAATAAAATTAATCTGTCGGTCACCGAAGACTTCCTAATCAGTTTCGCTTGGAGTTTTCGCTCGCGACGGTTCGAATGCTTTCCAAGATGAAATTACCGGATAACTCGCGAAACGAGACGAGGGATGGGGGGCGATCGAACTGGCCACCGCCATCCGAGGACGCCGGACGTCGAACGAGGAGAAGAAGGACGGAACCGCCGGCATCCTCGGGATCGTAAGCGAGTAACAAGCCAAGCATTCTCGGACGTAAAGATGTCTCGGCAGTCGGCTCTCGGTTATATCTTCATTATAAGGCCGGCAGAGTTACGTACTGCCGCGGCGGCCTCGTGGTGTTCAAAATTATGCGCCGCCCGCAGTTATCATTGCCTTCGGGGTCAGCCGCACGAATAATTGGCTTCCACCCATATAATACTCTCCATACGTACGTACGTTAGGTCTGCCAACGTCCCACGATCATCCTCCTTTCTAAGCGAACCGAGCGCGCGCCCCGTTATCGAATTAAAAACCTCCTCCGAGTGGCTAACGGGACGCTGATTCGTCGGATTAAATTGGTATTCGCGTTGTTTCCGCGCGCCTACCGATCCTCCCGGGAGAGGAAACGTTTCGTCGAAGATTGAGCCGGAGGTAATCGCCCGGGTACCACTCTCGACGCTCTTAAACTATTCGAGTCGCTCGGTCGCCGATATCGCGATGGAAAATTGAATTCAACGCGGAAGATCGTTTAGAATACTTTTTACTTGGTTTTTACGGTGTTCGATACCCGAGTAATTTTATTTAGTTAATCGATACGATGACAATATGTCGGAGTATGGAAGTGGAAGGGGTTTGGCGTGGATCGGCGAGAGTTTATCGAACTTTGGGGCCCGGCGATGCGGTGTGTCTCGGGCGATCCGAACTGCTCGCGTTTTCTTACGAAACGAATGGAATGCATAAGTATTTCCGGCGGTGTTCCACGGAGCCGCGGAGGGAGGATTCTCTCGCGGCGACTTCCGGTTGGGAGGCGAGCTAGTGTCCCTAATTACCGTGTCGGTTCATGAATACGATTGCCGCTGCGCGACCGTGCCTTCGCCGCGGCACGGAAGCTAGCGTGGCGTCACCGGTTGTTACTCCGCTCATGAATTTATGTATCTGCATTCTCCAACGCAGTTCGAGGCACCCCGATGAAGAAGAAGAATCGTCCTCTGCTCCGGTCTGCCCGTTTCCTTACCCTTTGGCACGCCTCGGTACCCTCGAACGATGTCGCGGATTCGAGGCTGCCGGATGAGCAACTGAAACCGCCTGTCGCGACTGTACAGGCTCCTCCATAACGCGCGAGTCTTTAATTTACCATCCAGTTTCATTACGTCAAAGTAATTCCCACGCATTGTACGTTCATCTCGTACGGAGGGCCTTAAGTCGACCGTGAACTCTAAAATTTGAAAACAAACTTGCTCTCTCCGAGCCTTTGTGCTCCGCCGATGACAGCAGGTGATTTGTGAACGCACACAATCGTGTTCATCAACATACAAGGTCTGCTTACCATCAGATTACTAACGTAATCTATCAGTGTATCAGTAAGTGTCTTACAATGCGTTACGCGAAGCAGGAGGGAGCTGAAGGAAGATTAATGTTATTGTGGAAATATTCCAGGAGACGGATGGAATAATTGGAGATTGTATCGGTGTTCGGTAAAAATCATCGGGCCACATTTTGAACATTTCTCATATGAAGTTAAAACAACGTTCGTTTGTTAACTTAAACGATATTCGAATTGTTTTTCCGCGTCGATAACAATAATGCAAGTACTTGGGCGTTTCGTTCCCGACACGCGACGCTTTCTTTCTATGCGAAAGTACCATTTCCTGTATTCCTAGATGTTCAGCGAGTTCCCGGCAACGACTCCGGCACGACACACTCGCGATTACCATTTCTATAGCAATTAGAACGGTCTGTTATCCATAGATCTGAACACATACGTCGATATCTCATAAGGATAGCCTAGTTACCGGCAGGAATCACGTCTAGTCGCGTTCGCCGGTTGCCTCGCGATACTTGAACGTCCTCGCCGACTCGCAGCACGGCGATGAACAAAAGAAACCAGCGCGACTTAACATATTAGCGTTAATTAAGGCAATTATGTCTCCGCGTAGCGAGCATGAGACTGTGTCCGCTTCTGTGCCTCGGCTCATCCATATTCAAAAGTCGTTTCCGACTGGTGGTGCGCGCGTCGTCTACGCAACCGACGTCGTCGTCTCTTTACAACCTGCACAGCGTCGTTGACAGTCATCGTGGGACTGTCCCGTTCACCTCCGCCATTAACGGTCGAGGTCACCCGTAACGTAATCCCCGCGTTTTCATATTCGTTCGCTCGTCCATCGCGTCTTCGATTCCCATTTGCATGCTAATCGATCCGCAATGGAACAAAGTTGCGCTTAGGAGAAATCGTCAACTATTTCCGGGTCGATGTCGAAAACAACCCTCATCGATCCCAATGAATTTTGGCAGAGAACGCTTTTTTAGGAAATTTGGTTCTTAGGCAGTTGGTCTACGGTATCTCTTTATTTCCAGTTTGTCAAAAAATGTATCGTCCACGAATTGACACTTTGTATAAATGCTCTGGACAGTAGTGAAAGCCTGGCGTGGAAAAGGAACGGGAGAAAGACGTAGGAAAAGCTAGAAGGAGGGAAACAGAGACATCGTCGAAAGAGGGGGAGGAACGAGAGAGAGGGAATGGAGTCTAGTCGAGTCCGCGAGAAGGATAAAGTAGACAGGAGTTAAAAGAGGGAAGGGTGAGCGAGGCTAGGTCGACTGGATATAGATAGAGTCCAAGGGGTGGTTGGCCGGAAGAGGGTGAAGAGGACAAGAGAGAGGAAAGGAGAAAACCAGGCACGTCTAGGTTTTGCTATGACCAATGGCGGACGGGGACACAGCGCGCGCCGTTCGTATCGATCCAAGAGACTACGCTGGACTCCGTCGAGTACCTCTCTCCCGGGTCACCTCATCCGTCCTCCGCGAATCTTCATCGTCCACCTTTTTCACTCCGGGTCGATGCTACTTTATGCTCTTGTTCCCTTGGAATTTATCCCCAGACTCTATCCTCCGTCTTCTCCCGCCCGCGCCAACCCTGCGTCTTTCGACTCTGAACCCTTTGCTTCTTCTTTCTGTTTCGTCTGGGTCATCGTTCCTCTTGCTCGAAATAATCGTTTCAGCGTGTCTTTCGACGTTGATATTAATTTGAAAGAAAGAGAATCGTGGATGAATTATCTAAATTCCAAAAAGCTGTAAAGATCGAAACTTCTAACCGAAACTCGAACAATTGTTCCTTACTCGGAGGTAAATGCAAAAGTAGGAATTATATTTGGATCGTCGGTAATTTAACTTTTTCTTAGGCCACGTTAGTTCCGCCGTATCTCTTGCGCCGCGATCTACTCCCTGGCGAAAAGAGTTCTTTAACTCTAATTGCTCGAGACGTTCTCCAAATCCAGCGGTGGTGCACCTCGAAGGCGGAAGAATGGAGGGCACTCTTAACCTCTTGGCGAGGAAGGCGCTTGCGCGAGACCCTCGACAGGATCCCAGGCTAGGTCCTCCCTGCTCGGGGACACGATGAATCGAGGGAAAGAGCGAGCGAGCAAAGTGTAACGCGTGGGAGGGAAAGAGGAATAGTGTGTCACCAGCGCGTGTCGCCGCGGCGGTGACACTCTACTGGACATGCGTACTCTTTCGACCTATCGTTGCTCGGGTTATTAAAATTTTCGAGCCAATGGACAGTCGCCGATCGACTGTCAGGGGCTGCTCCCTCCGGAGGACTCGCTTCTTCCGAGCTCGAGGAGGGATACGGGTTAGGGATGGTCCGAGTCTCGTTCCAAGAATTCGAATTTCGAATACGATTATCAGAAAAATATATATTCGTATCGTCACGTACGATCGGATACAAAAATTGACGGTAGAAGACAATATATAATCATATCAGATAATGTATGGTCGTATCAGATAATATGTGGTCGTATCGAACAATGCACGCGCCTTATCAGTTCGTACATGTCCATATAAGAAGGCACGAGACTGTATCCTAGATGATAATACAGTAAAGCCTCCTATATCCGAACGCCAATTATCTCAATACCCTACAACGTTCTGTTATCCAAACAAAGTGGTCCTGATCGTTCGAATATTAGAATATCCAAATCTCTTCCGTTGCAATTTTAAGGTCTCCGTGAATTTCATCGTTCTTAAAGCATTACGAAACATTCGAACAAAGAATATACGATTTGCAACATTATAGCAACGAAGTAGCAACACGGACCGCGAAGCCAACCGGTTAATTTCACCCCTGTGTAACGGCGAACCCCTAAAGTACTCGTGACAGAGGGTCGATTATCAGATGCGCAGATAATAGAGAGAGGCCGAAAGAGTAGAAATCAGAGAAACAGAGGGAGCAGAGAAAGAAGAGGAGGAGTCCTCTTGGGCTTGTCATCGCGAGGGATCAGGAGGCACGGTCCCTGCACGCGATCGTCGAGTCGTTCGTTACGTTTGCGGGAAGGAGGGAAGAAACGTCGGCCGAGCAAGGAGGCAACAAAGAGAGAAAGAGAGGCGGGGTGGCGGAGAACTAGGATGATTTTATGGTCGTGCAAGTCGGGGCAGGGTCGTTGAGTGGCGGTTTTTGTTGCGAGCCTCGGTGGACTGGGTCCCGAACCGTCCGGCATCTCTTCTCCGTGTACCGCCCACTCCATTATCTCGGTGATGATGAGTGCGCGGGCGGGTGGACCTCGTAACACACATCAGCGGAAGGATTACCCTTCCTTCCAGCGTCTCCTGCCACCTTGGCCATCTCCTTGTTTCTCGGGATGCCCCGCGCCGCCCCGATACATCGTACTGCGTGGG
Source organism: Colletes latitarsis (assembly GCF_051014445.1). Classification (NCBI taxonomy): domain Eukaryota; kingdom Metazoa; phylum Arthropoda; class Insecta; order Hymenoptera; family Colletidae; genus Colletes; species Colletes latitarsis. The sequence continues at coordinate 50,404,125 of NC_135134.1, forward strand.
CTAATGGGCAGAATGATTTGCGAGCAAAAAATAAATTGCTCGGGAATTCTTCGATGACGGAACCCGGGGATAGCTTCCCTGCACCTCCTTCGATCGGATTTTCGTAACGCACGCTCGAATACGACTACGTTCGAAGAGTCTGACGTTTCGAAATTGCCGCCGCGGCGTGCCGCGGGGCCCCCATTTCGATTCGAACGCGTTTGACCGATGTACCCCGTCCGACCGACAATTTCTCTTTTAACAAAATAATCTTGGATCAAAGGTGTTCAGCAGCGTCTTTCACCCGGTCACCGGATCCGGGGTTTTGCAAGGTTGTCACGTAGTAGCATGAACGATGCCGGGCAGCGGGATCGACTTCCAGGAGGAGCGTCGTCCGGCGGGCGGCGTGCGTCGTCCCGGGCGACCCGGGACAATCTTATCTTCCGCGAAAAAAAATTGAGACGTCGGTTCGCGTCTTTGTGAACTTCTGGACGGGATATACATAACTGCCGTGGCCGTATCAGGTTTTCTGGCGTCCGATGCGGGGGGGAGATAGGGGCCGGGGCGAGCTTATGCGTAATCAGACCCGTATCCCCACATATTAACGAGCCAAGTGTCCGTGCACGCCCGCGCGTTCCTGTGTGCTCGCATGCGTCCGCAGATTCCCATCGCGTACACAACCAGCGACAAATCGGTTAGCGGAACGCAGCACGGACGAAACCGTGGTATCCTTCATCCGGGGACACCGTCCTGTCCTCGAGAAACCCTCCTCCACGGCGGCCATCTTTTTCGCAAAATAAAACACGAATTAAAAGGGGTGCAAAGTGCTCGCGATCGGGGGATACAGTTTGTTGAATTAGCGAAACACGGACGGGGCCGTGGGGTTGGTACCCTGGAATAAAAGCCGCTTTAAAACGATCCTCGGTGGAGCGTAGCGCGGCGAAACCGCGAGAGAGCGAAATCGTCGGAAGAGTCGCGGCTGCCGGGTTCTATGGATCTCCATAGTTTAATTCCGAGTCGGTATTCGGACCCGGCGGTTTCTATTAAAGCGTCGAGCGAGCTCAACGTAGGAAAAAAGCGCGGCGAAAACGTCGGACGGGGGTTGTATTATTCCGTGAATATTACATTTGTGACTCGGCCGACGCGCTGTCGGGTCGGGGGTGGATACGGTTGTTGCGTTTGCTCCGCGTTTCCTAATTTCCTTCGGGAAACGGCGCGAATAATGTCGCTGCTGGCTGCAGCCCGCGCTCCCCGTGCATTATTCACCGGGAAACGGAATTGTCTTCCCGTCTTTTTCCTTTCTTTCCTCTTTCCTCGCCGCGCGGGAAACGAAAGCTTTCTCCCGAGTTCGCGGAGTTGTTTGTTTGTTGCCAGGACGGCGCTAATTGGGCAGGTTTCACGTTAGAATCGCGGTTAGATTCCAGCAAAGTATGCAACGGGTTTATTAAATTTTTCCCATTCGGTACGAAGAATCGAAAACTTGACGCGGGGTGGATACCGGGGCGCATAAATACGCGTTAAGGTATAAAAACAGTTTACGGGCGCGTATCTTTCGAAGGATCTCATATTCCGAAGGGACGGTTCGTCTTGAGGGAGTGTTGTTCGGAGGCTGGAACACCGAACTCTTGCCTTCATTTTGTCCTAAAGCGACAAGCTTTAATATCCTGGGCCAGGTCGTTTTGCTCGTTGCCTGCGTCGCTTCCATCCCTCTTCGGTCTCGCCCCTTCCACCCCCCTCGTCCCACGTGCCGCGAGGTGAAACTTTAATACAATTTCATTTGGTTCTCGCTGACAAACTCTCCCACTCCCCCGCCTCTCATACCGAAGGTTCTCTTCCGAGCAACTTCCCTTCCCCCCGTTGCTTCTTTACTGCCTCCCGAAGGCGGACTATTTATAACCTTAACCCTCCGGCGCCCGCCTTACAGCCACCTTCGCGGAAAATGGTTTGTTCTCGGCTGACGGGACACCAGCCACCCGTAGGAATCGCACGCCGACGGTGGGGGTGGATGTTGATAATTTCGTGGGCTGTTAACGCGTTTCGCTGGAAAACAGGACGGGAGTTCGGTAATTAACGCGTTGTTCCCGCTTCCGCGAAATACCGGTATTTTAACCTTTACAGAAATTTCGTTATTGCCTTACGAAAATACCTATATTCGAAACTTGTTTTAATCAGGGATTTAAATAGGTATTATTTTTTTTTATCGCTATTATGTTACCAGTCACCTTTCGCAACGCGTAAAGGAGAAATATCGTTTCAATTCGCGGGGCAATCTCAGACAGCGTCGAGTTTCAGGAATCTTCTTAAACGGATTTAGCCGCGTTGCAGGACCACGATGAAGCGTAAACGTCAGAAATGCGCGGAAGATTCGCAGGGGGTAGGGCAATTTCCCTCGGCAATCTGTTGTGTTGCCGGGCGAAACGGAAAAGAAAGTAAATTTTCGCGGGGATTTCCGGCGCGAGGCCGAATAACTCGTCGGAAAGTTAAATTTTAAAAGCGTTTAACGTCCACCGACCCCTCGCAGCTCGTTTCTGTCTTCCAGCTAGGGTATAAAACCGTGGCGACCGATGCGCCCGCCGGGGGTGCCAACAATATAACCTACTTTCGAGCGGACCCTTAAATTTTAATATCCGACAGCGATCGATTTTCCTTCTTGACGCGGCGATTTCTCGACCACCGATCCACCGATTAATCGACGTCCCTACTTTCCAAATTGTTCCCCGACAGCTCAGCGATTTCGAGAATCCCTTCAAGGAGCTATTTGGGGGCCTCGATTATAGGATTATAGGATTTTTAAAACGAAGAATTATTATTAAAGAGGATTTTAAACGTTTTTGAAAATAATATTCACCTGTTAGAAACGCTACGAGCCTCCGAACAACCCCTCACTAATAACAATAAATAATAATTCATCAGTTTGGTTTTTCACCTTCCCCGTTTTTAAATTCCGTGCTCGATAATTGAAGGAAAACAGGAGCAAGAGAAGCTCCGACCTATAACCCATCATTAATCAATCATCGTTTAACGGTAACCCGCAAGCGTACAGAGCGTAGTCGAGGGAGCAGGAGCACGGAATCGGATCTTTTCGAGGAAAGGATACGGTTTTCCGCGGCGCGTATCGTGTGTCGATGGAAAAATCGATTCAAGGGCGAAAAGTACTCTCGATACTGAAAGTTACGAACACCTTTCTCGCTCCGACGTGGAGCAAGAGGAACGGAGAGGAAGGCGGGAGAACAGGTTCGCTAACGGACACCTCGGCTGCCAATTTACCGGGCGCACGCAACTAGCCGGTCATATTTTATTTACGATATAATTGAGATATATTGAAACGTGAGATACAGACGTCCAGCTGGGTTCCTGCGGAAGAATGAAGCCCCCGCTCGCGTCCATAGACGCGATGCAATTTAATACGAAAAAGAAACCGAGCGTGCATCTTATTAATAAGAGACCCGTAGCCATCGAAACGACGATTCAGGAATTTTTTTTAATGCGATTCCCAGGCATTATTCTTCTCTTTGCCGCTTATAAATAATTATGCACTTGCCACCCGCGACATAAACGAGCTGCTTTCAATAAACGACCCCGAGACAAGAAAAAGGTCCACGGTATGTACCAGCGAACGTTTGCGCTGAAAAATCCGAACTCATTACGCAACCCGGTAATTAACTGCTAATTACACAATTAACGTAAGCCAAGCCAGGTCGCGCACTGTTCCCAGTCACCGTTCGTTCAATCAACGAACTTCGCGTTCGCAGGATAGTCGGTTAATAGAGGCGGACGGGAAAAAATCGAAGCAGCGACGGAAAATTGTGAGGAAACCTCTGCGAGCGGCGTAACAACTCACTCAACGGCGGCGATTAGCCGGCGATTTTTGCGAGGAAATTGCATCGGCGGGTTTCGCGTCGTCGTTTATTACCTGAAATTTATGCAGCTATTACGGATCGCGGTGCCAGGTGTCCGTATACGCGCGTGGCCCTCGGAGCCTCCTCTGACCCTCACGTCTCTCTCTTTACTTTTTATCGAACCTTTCTCCCCCGGTCTACTTTATCTTCCTGCCCCCTTCGAATATCGCGACCTTCTTTAATTCCTTGATGCCTTCAAAATTTAGTTTTCTCACGATCAAACGCTTCAAATTTGATACAATTGCAAACGTTAGGTAGGCCATGGCCTAAAGAAGGTTAGGAAGCAATAGTTTGGTCTCCCCATCCTCGCACGAAATGGACTCGACGCGCGAAGGCGAGGACGCAGAAGCATTTTTTAATTTCGGACTCGAGGAAAGGGTCAAAGTATGATCGATGCGGTCCGTCGGTCGAAACCTGAGAGAAGGGACTTCATTAAAAATGTATGAAAGGGACGGGGTGGCGCACTAGTAGGTCAGATAGATCCTAGATCGGGAGCGTGGCTCGACTACCGCAGCGAGATTTATCCGTAAGTAATCACAGGGTTTGCTGGGTTAAGGATTGTTATTGGTGCATTTTAATGCGGCCCGTTTCAACGGGGGTGTTATTATTCTTGCGGTTTTGCGGTTGTCCGAGAAAATTAGCGGTTCGCCGTTGGAAGAACGCTCGCGTAAGGGGCGGACGCGGGCCCGGGTAACCCTGAGATCCATCTGTCACAGCGAGGGCGTTCGCAATTCGTCAGCTCGCCGGAGGTCTGAGAGATTGAAAAGTTTAGCCCGTCCGAATTTACATGCCCGTTCCACCCGAACAGATTTCTGTCCGTTTTGCCTCCGACGGGAATGAAATCGCGTTTGCTGGACCGTTCCCGGTCGGGAAATAAAGGTAACCGGTGAAACTGATTTCGGTCTGCAAGTGGGAAATACCGGAAAAAGTATTTTCTCGAATGATTTATTGCATGGTTACAAAATGGCCTGTCTTCGAACCACGTTCGCTATGGAATCTTCTGAATCGAGAAAAGAAGTTTAGGAGATTTCGCTTAATGTCAAATATATTTTTATCAATTTCGAGTAAAACAATTTCTCTCTATAGAGATTAAATTCTGTACTCGCGAATAATTGAATTTTTAAGCAAATTCGAATGGTCCCTGCAAGTTTTATGCATTATTCAAAACGTTCGTGTCGCCATATGAACAGCGATAAACAATTATGCAGGATGGCGAAGATAACGTAAATGAATTTCCAACGGATTTGTCGCTTCCAGTGGAACAGATGTCGCGATGAAAACAAGTTCGCGTTATTACTCGCGCATTATTAGACGATCCTAATTTAGAATGCGTTTCAGGCACGTTTTAATTCGCGCACCTGCTGTTTCGCCAGGGGTTGTTTCACTCAGGCCCATCCCCGTTCGAGGAGGACGCTCCTGGTCACGGCGTGTCCACCTGCCGCGTCTTTTTACATTATCATAGGATTATAATTCAATTCCGAGGGTCGCCGGCGCAATCTGATCGCGGTGACAATGACTTTCGGTGCTCTGAGATCTTATAAAGTGGTTTATTGTGAACGGAGAACTCAAAACAAATCGTTCGCGATTAAATTTAATAGCCGGGGTCTGCACGAAATGATATTACACGCTCGTATTATAAGCGACAATATTACGAGGCATTCTATTTTATTTAAAACAGTGCGTAGGATTTTGGAGGTATGTCTATTCACCAAAAATGATTGCAATTAACCCCTCTAGCTAAAAATAATTTTTTTTAGAACGATTTGAAACTTTTTAATTTCATCGTAAAATTTAGGCACCCTGTCGATTTTTCTTAAAAATTCCTTTTTCATTTTCAGTAATTTTGTTTGATACCCTACAGAAAAGTTGTCTAATACTTTTTTGTAGGTACCCATGAGCTCTACTTCAGGAAAAAGTTTCATTGAAATATATTCACTATTGTAGGAGTTATGGCTGTTTGAAAATTGGACCATTTTTATAGTGTTTTCCCCATTTTGCGTGGTCAAGGACCAACTTTTCGAATATTTTTGTGATTTGTTCATATTCTCCATCAAAATACGCGTAGTTTGCTTTTTTAAACATTAAAATCGTCCAATCCGTTCAGGAGTTATGGTGTTTTAAAGATTTGCATGAGATTTCAGGGAACGATTTCTAGCCAGAAATTATATTTTCGGAAATGAATTTTTTTCTCGAAAGTGGATAGGAATTCGGGGATATGTCTATTGACCAAATATGATTGGAATTGACCCCTGCAACATAAAATATTTTTTTTAGAACGATTTGAAATTTTTTAATTTCGCCGAAAAATTTCACACCTACACGAATTTTTTTCTCGAAACTGCGTAGGATTTTGAAGGTATGTCTATTCACCAAAAATGATTGTAATTAACCCCTCTAGCTAAAAATAATTTTTTTAGAACGATTTGAAATTTTTTAATTTCGTCGTAAAATTTAGGCACCCTGTCGATTTTTCTTAAAAATTCCTTTTTCATTTTTAGTAATTTTGTTTGATACCCTACAGAAAAGTTGTCTAATACTTTTTTGTAGGTACCCATGAGCTCTACTTCAGGAAAAAGTTTCATTGAAATATATTCACTATTGTAGGAGTTATGGCTGTTTGAAAATTGAATCATTTTTATGGTGTTTTCTCCATTTTGCGTGGTCAAGGACCAACTTTTCGAATATTTTTGCGATTTGTACATATTCTCCATCAAAATACGCGTAGTTTGCTTTTTTAAACATTAAAATCGTTCAATCCGTTCAGGAGTTATGGTGTTTTAAAGATCTACATGAAATTTCAGGGAACGATTTCTGGCCAGAAATTATATTTTCGGAAATGAATTTTTTTCTCGAAAGTGGATAGGAATTCGGGGGTATGTCTATTGACCAAATATGATTGGAATCGACCCCTGCAACTAAAAATATTTTTTTTAGAACGATTTGAAATTTTTTAATTTCGTCGAAAAATTTCACACCTACACGAATTTTTTTCTCGAAACTGCGTAGGATTTCGAAGGTATGTCTATCCACCAAAAATGATTGCAATTAACCCCTCTAGCTAAAAATAATTTTTTTAGAACGAATTGAAATTTTTTAATTTCCTCGAAAAATTTCACACCTACACGAATTTTTTTCTCGAAACTGCGTAGGATTTCGAAGGTATGTCTATTCACCAAAAATGATTGCAATTAACCCCTCTAGCTAAAAATAATTTTTTTAGAACGATTTGAAATTTTTTAATTTCGTCGAAAAATCTAGGCACCTACCCCCTGTCGATATTTCTTAAAAATCCGTTTTCGATTTTTTGTAAACACAACCATGGGTAATGCAGTAATGACACAGCTATTCGATGCACAACGATTTAATAAAATTGAATTCTAGCCTACTGTGCGTCGTTCCTGGCAGGTTGTGCACCGCGTGGTCCAAGTTCCGGCGGACGTAAATCTAGGCGCGGGTCCCGGTTAAGAGTGCATAAGAGTGCATTAGAGTCGGCGCTCTCGGGATCCGCGTAAACGATACGATCTGTACGTGGCTCGCCAGATACGGCTATCCAAGCCGCGGTTTTTGCGTCCCCGGCGCACACGCGCATCTGTTAAACCCTATGACAGGTATATGCCCGGTGATTTATAAACAGTTTATGATGTCTGGCCGTGCCACGAGGCGCGCCGTCTCCACTTTCCGCTACCAGAGCGCTCCTCTTTTAATAGGGGCCGACCGTTTTCTGATGAAACTCCGGACGGTCTAGGCCTCGCAGGCAAAGACCCATTTCCCGGACATAAATCAACACTGACGCGAGCACCGTCGGTTACGGCGTTTTCGAACCTGGCCATTATATCGACGGGACTCCACGATCCATAATTAAGTCCAGCTACAGTCCCCTCGATCTCCAGAATCCAAAATTCAATTCCACTCGACGCGAGGACGATCGCGTTAGACTCGATCGACCAGGGCTCGCAACAATATGATACAGTAGACTATTCTATTACTACATACCTCTATTTAAGGTACACGCGTCATGGATCATTGGTTAACGATCGCTCGCGAGTAGCTGGTCACCGATCGAAACTGTTTTAATTAAATTTTAGAGCTGCTTTAATTTTAACATTGGCAATTAATGATGCATGACACGAGCGTGTGTATTTTAAATAGACTTGGCCCCTTAACGCTCGTGCGCCGTATTACACAGTACGTTTGAAAAGTATCTGCCTCTATTTCCTCTTGGAAAATAGGGGAAAGTCTACCGATACCTAAAAAGAAAAGAAATTAAAAATTTTCTATGTAAAGATTCCTCGATTATTGTCTTGAAGAATAAGCAGAGTTGAGTAGGGCAACGTAGTGTGTCTGAAAGCGGTGGGGGATGACGATAGGGGTGGGCACGCCGAAGATTAATCGCGAAAAAAATTACACGGTAGGTTCACGACGTCGTCAGCGGGATGTGACGAATTAAATCGGGCGTCGTGCATACGTAACCCGCGTACGGTTTTCACCGCGCGAAACGACAAATTAATTCAGTTCGTGCAAGTCACCCAGTAGATTAGCGCGTTCCGCGGAGAACGGTGCCCATGCGCGTCGTAAATTTTCGTTTTCTCGTCGCGTTATGTATTATGCATTTTCTGTCCACCCGTTTCCAGGCCGTATTTAGAGCTCTTGACAATTATCTTTCCGGTGGGTAAGAAGGCATGTAATATTCATGGCGCGGATCGTAAGTGGACGAGCCGAGGCGGCCGCCAGGCACACAATACCGTAGATTCCGAGATTGCGCGCTCACCGTGACACTAATACCGGAAAGGAAACGGAGAAAATCAGTCTTAATTGGGACACACGCTGGAAATGACGACGCTTTATTTAGCCGCTTCGGTTACACCTGACTCTTGATCGACGATCGCGCCGTTACGTCGACCGGGGCCCGATTCGTTCCTCCCACCCGTTGCATCGCGCCACGTCTATGTTCACCGACGATAAGACGATAATAACGATAACGGTAGCGGGGTGGTCTCGTAACTATTAACACTAATTATTTCTGGAATTAAAAATCTACCGAACGAGCTGGGTGATAGGAGAGCATAATTGAACAGCCAACCGTATCTACGATACTTGTTACGAGGTTTACTTAACAAGTTCGAAGAGAATAGCAGAGTGAAAAATCGCTTGATAATATATATTACCATGGTTTCAGAGCGATTCGTCCGAATGCTCGACCCTCCGTTCGTTAATTGTGCGCCCGATCGACCGGTTGGCATTAAACGGAAAATTCCAGCGCGTCGCGAGCGTAAATCCAGGAACTAATTTCCCTCGATATGAAACAGGTTAACGCGAGGCCCCTGACACCGTGGAATAGGTAACGCGAGGTGTCGTGATCAGGCACGCAAGAGGTCGGGCATACTTTCACGCCTATCAGCGGCTCTCTCGTTTCGCAATTTTCGTACTTCGATCGGGGCAAGTTCGCTCCTAGAAAATGCTAATACGGTGTCATTCGGCCGGGTTAACGTAACTCCGAAACGCGACGGGGTGCCTTCCCGCGGGAAAGTCGACGTCGCTGGATCGTGATCGTAGAACGCGATCTAGAGCGAGCCACGCGGAACGACGACGAAATCCCCGGCGAATCCGCGCTCAGACTATCCGCGAAGGGTCACAGTTAAAAGGTAAATAAAAGAGTTAGAAAAATTAATCAAATCGTTTATTATCTTCTGTCAACTATGTATCGCCATAAGCGTGTTCGAGACTCATTAAACTGTTAAATGGAAGTCCCCTCTCTCGATACGGTTATTGATTTTTTTCTCTAACTTTGCTCAAAGACCGTACTAGAAATATCGTTGTTCTTCCATAAAGAGAAAGGCACGAGAATCTTGTAATATCAATTTCGCGAGCGGACCATAAACCAAATATGCGTTTGGTTTATCGTTGTTTCGACCGGGTTCCGTTAATCCCAGCAAGCATGCATCTCCGCGGAGGTCAAAGGTTTAATAAATCAGTAGTAATTACTGTCGCGCGCGTACACGACGTCCCCGGCCGGATCATAATTTCAGCGTCCCTCGAATCCGCGATCGCGTCTCGACGGATCCATCCATTTCTACCGTGGCCTGAACGTTTTCGCGTTCACGTGGCTTTTCCAGCGTCGTTCGCGCTCGGGATCGCGATTCTTCATCCGGTATCGCGCGGGCATCGGGTCGGAGCATTAATATTTGTCAATTACCCGGGGACCCTCGGTTAGGCCGATTCATCGAGGACACGCGAGAATCCGGCTCCCATCGCGCGACAGACCGGAGAGAAAGCAATTATAATTCCCTCCCCGTATCGGCGGCCGTTATAATTGGAGCACGGGGCTCCGATAATGGAGGACCAAAGAAGATTAAGAATAGGATGTTTGCGTGGCGCTCGAAAGAGCGAGAGAGAGAGGGATGGGGTGGTACCGTCGAGGGAAAAAGAATAAAGAAAAAGGGAGGAAGACGGAAAGAGAAGGATAGACCCCTAGGTATAGTCTCGATGACTTATGTGGCTCTGACGCTATCAGCGAAGCGTCTCTAGAGTCCGGCTTGAGCCCCGGAACGGCGGTCCTCGTAAATCATTGCGATCCACCCACGCCCGTACCGTCCTGCTGGCCACGGACCCGGAGAGCTTCAGCTTCGAGATGCGATATGACAATTAACGAGGTCAAAGGGAGGACGAAGTTTGCTCACGGAACCGCTCGCGAGCCGTGACTGTGCCCGTTGCCTTCCCAACCAACGCGCTCCGCCTTATCAATCCTTTCCACGGGGGCCTAGAATTTATTAGCGGCCGGAAACGACGCTCCGCACTGGGAACAGACGACGATTCTATCTTTTGTCGCTCGGTCGGCTCTCTGGTATCGGCCGTTTGATCTCCGTATTATTTTCTAACGCCTTCCAGCAACGATTCGAATGGCGAAATCCACGCACGGTATTCGGTAACTGGTGGCGTGTCAGGAAAAGGGGGTGAAATAACACTGGGTATTTAAAAATATTCCAACTAAATTGTAACTCGAGGGGTTGCAACCGGGTACCGATACTCGCGTCCCTAATCGGTGGATCGTCGTTTGGCGAGCAGAATCGCCGCGGCTCGCAAAAGGTCGGAGCAAACGGCGCGCTTCTAAGAATAACGCTTTGAAATGTATCTCCGTCCCAGAAAGGGGACATCGTGGCTCCGCAACGAGAAGCGAGCGTGGTCCTTTGATTGTCATCCGGTGCCAGGGTGCACCCGTGGAGATACAAATGACAAAGATACGGCCACGGTCCAGCTACCGCGTTCGCGTTTATCTACGAGTACGATCGTCCCGGGCTGCTAGGGGCTCCTTTTTTCGGCCGGCAGTTGGCCGACTCCCACGCGAAAAAAAGCAGAGGCGGCGTAACATTTTTATTAGGGCAATTCACGGAGACCCACAAGTGGTTGCCGCTGCAACGGTCGTCCCTCCCCGGTATATTCCTTAAAGTTGTTGCCCGTCGTCCGCGAACGAGTTCCTTTGGAACCGGAAACGTCCACGATTTTGTTCGGATTATCGATAACTGATTCAAATATCTAATTCTCGTAACCTCTATTTTCATTTGTATTTGATTTTTTAAATAAGAATTTTGGCTCGTTATCTGCGTAGGAAATAATTCGGAGCAGACATTACGCGATAGGTGCGCTACCATTGCGGCGCGTTCGATGCAACTGCACTTAGAGGACGCGTAAGTGCAACTCGTCGTGGCTCTGGGAAGCACCGCGGCGTTGCGTACACATCGAGATGTCCTCAGGATAAACAGGCAGGCTTTGTTCTACGCTTATGAATAAAACATTCGATAGTGCATCTCGGGGCCATACCGTACGTACACACGCCGCTGCAATCCATTACTCGACCGCGAGTCCTGGCCCTTTTCCATCATCTTGTGACATTCCTTGGCTTCCCTCTTGCATCCACATTTTTATTACCCTTATTCCGCTTCCTCCTTTTCGTGCTCGTTAGTACCGGTACTTCGAAACGAGAATACTCGTTGAAATCAATTCTGCGACAGTGTATCGTAAATTTGAACTGGTTCTCGATTTTAACATTTATTTCCCCGCCACCCTTATCCGATTATCTCCTTGTTAAACTGAAAGGGACTAGACATTTCGTGAAAATGTTAAGTTTACGTAAAACGCCGAAAGCCTCGGGGTAACAACCGGTAAATAAATAAAGCAGACTCGAAGAACGATGCAGTTCGCCGTGCACCGGCGCGTTACAAGTAAAAGTCGCAAAAATTAACAACCACCCTCGAGCGCCTCGCAATCGGATCTCGAGCAGCTACCCGGCATCCACTTCCCCGAAGCGAGAAGAAACAAACAACGTCGACTCGAGGCGGCTTCCTGCCGACTATAAGAATTTACAACGAGGCGAGGCGAAGCTTACGCAACGAAGCTTTTACGTAGCTCGATTCGACCGTGCCAAAGGGGGAGGGGGAGGCTGGGGTGGAAAAAGGAAGAGGACGACGAAGCGAGGGAGGAGATAGCGGGCGTAAGTCGAGAACATCGCCGAAGACGGGGCAAAAGCCGAGAGAGTCGAGCCCCGGTGTCTCAATGTCTCCCAGAAGGCGCGTCCCGGCAATTTGTGCCTTCATTCGCACAAAGCCCAAGCTCCGCGGAAAATGCCGGCATAAAAGAGAAGTTAAAACTATGCCGTCGTTCTTATTACCGCCCGGAGCCACCCTGACCTAGCCCTCCCTTGTTTTCTCTTCCTTGGGCTTCGCGTTATCCCGAAACCCCGCCGCCCCTTTCAGCCTCGTTTCGCCTCTCGCTCCGCCTAATGGGTCAAATATTTTCTTTCCGCTTACTTCCAGCTTGATTAAATAATTTATAATCCGACGCGGCGGAATGTCGTGCCGGGAGGGCTGATTCGCTCTCTGTTTGGCCCTGGGATCACGGGGTTGCTTAATCCTACGCGTCTTCCGGTTCGTTGCGGCGACAAGACCGTTTAGATGTTCTGCTAATCGGTTAGTTACAATTTTTAAAGTTATACGAAACTTATTTTCGTCGTCCCGCGAGGGAACGATTCGAGTGTTTTTTTTAAACCGGGAATTACTTTCAAAATTAATGAGTTGTATCGCATTGGCAGTTGGCCAGCAACCCCGTGCAAACAACGCTGCAACGAACAGCACCGATTTACCATTGTTTACCTAACGATTATTTAGGTTATTGTATTCACGGTTTTCAGCGTTGTAGCCGCTTATCGCGGGCTCGTGTTTCGAGAAACCGGCCATTGTTCGAAACGCTGCGCTCGGTCGAATAATTTCCAGGTGTAATCCACCGCACGTTCGAATACTTGATTCGCTGCGGCAATGTTGAACACTGCCAAGCAAATTTTCCCGAATTACAACGTGTTTCTGTTTGGCAAATTTTCCCTGTACGGTCAGCTTTAATTAGATGTCGGGAATATACGCTGCAATTTATTGCAGTTAAAGTAACCCTATACAACGATTTCCTCTTGTTTTAACAATATCTTCGATCGTATCGCTATTTTTACATTCGACTTTTTTCCAACGGAAAATATCACGAAGCACGAAGGAATTCGATCTAATATTTCGACAAGACGTAGCCCGTATTTGTCCTTTGCAGGCAATTCTAAAATTCAAGGGAGAAAAGCTTCCCTTAATCGCGGATTCACCCTCGCATCCGACGAAGGAACCGTGGACCGCAAGTCGAAAAGTCTGATTACACGGGCAAAGCGTAAAACCGCGCGACATACTTTAATCAAAGTAGAAAGAGAGGGGTGGTGGCGGTTCTCTACGTTGGACCCCCTTAATTTTTCCTTGCCGCGAGATATTTGACATATTTGAATCGCGGCCCGTAAGAATGCTCCCTTCGAATAACTTGGGTTTCCGCGGTCGCTTTGAGCCGTGGCTTCCGCTCGTTTCGTTCCGTCTCGCTGCCGGGAATTTCGTTTCGTTTTACGCAATTTCGAAAATGCACCGACCTGGCGCGATGAACCGGAGACACGCGAGGCACGTCGACGATCGGTCAAAGTTCGAGCCGCGAAAGAATCGTACGCGCGAGCCTCCGCTACCGAAAACACCGAAATTTCCGCCGCTCTGGATCTTCGTTGCTCGACTTAGGAATTCGACAATATCGAGAAATTTTGGCCGTTAAAGCCTAGGTGCAACTATCGATGCAAACTCGTTTCTTAACAAAGTAAATTCTCGTTTTTCTATTGTTCGTCGCCGCTAACCCACGGATTCGCACGAATCTTTCGTGACATGTTTACGAGGAAAGCGTGTTTTGCTAAGAGTCGCGTACGAGCGCGTGCGCGTGTCGTCGCTAAACAATGCTGTTACGCAAACGGGAGAGTTTCACCGAGTTTTCGCGGGACGTGCTCCGCATTCGCGCGACGGAAAATAATGAGGAAACTGTAATTACTCGCCGTTGCGTTAGCCTTTGTCGCGGGCCGGCTTGGCAAACGATTCCCACGTGTCCCGTGATGTCACCGTTGATTTAATAGCCGGCCACGTTTCCCTGCGTGTCGTGTGGCTCGCCGACATTATCGAGGCGCGAAACAACGGGAGGACTTCTGTCATCCGTTATTAAAAGCGTGGGAAGAATATTTCAAGGCGAGATGTTGCCTCGACGATCCCCTTCGCTGCATATCGTGCTAAACGAATGCTTCGGCGACTCGCGGCGACAGATGACGCATTTTGTCTTTGTCTTCCATCTTAATAACACGGTTCTTCGTAGACGATGCATCAGCGTTTATCGCGAACGAGTATAATTTACTCCATCGATTCTACGAAATTCGCGCGTATTAATTCCGATGATTTAACAAAATGTCGAGGAATGTTTGAAAATAATTTTCTGGACTTCCCGGAGCTTCCTAAATATTAGAATCGTGTTTGTTGGGAGAACCGAGAGAACCTGAAGGGAAAGTCGAGAGTGGGGCATGTGTGATCCACGCGGCAGGGAACGCGTTAATCGTTTCCCATGGGGTATTCAATATTATTGACACTGACGGTGTCCGGGCGCACGGGTACCAACGTAACGGATTGTTTTCATTATCTTGGTTCCCCGGGTTCGCCCAAAGGTTGAATCGCATCGATCAAACACGGTTCACAGTGTGACTGCGACACGTCGTGCTGACAAAGAATGATCGCGCCTCGCGTTTAGGAGCCGCGTGTTCTATTGGTACGATTGCTCGTTACTCCTTGGACTTTCCCTTTCGTCTTTGTCCATCCATTATAGCAAACGAAAGCGACCATCCACCGTTCGACTCGCTGGTACTTTATTCCTTCTATTTTCTTTTAAATATTTTTTATTAACGCAACTTGCTCGTTTCGCTTCTTCGTCGCTATATTAAATTCAACGGGAAACAATGGTGTTCGTAACGGGAGAAATGTCCTTTGTAAGAATGGAACAGGCGTTTCGTCGTGTACACCCCTCGTAGCCAGGAAAGGGTGCAGAGCCGCGCGAAACGCGGTTTGCGTGCTGTTTGCTGTTCGCACTGCATTTCTCTCGCGGATAGAGGCCGCTCTTAGCTTTATATAATTGCGAGCTTTCATATTTGATGTTCCCAAGCCGGCACCGTAGCTTCAGCCAGTTTGCACTGGCTTACACACGGCCCATTTCTAGCATTTTCAAGCAATCCGACAGAGGTGCACGCTAGGTATGCGGCGACCTGCAAACACCGCTAACTTGTGCCTTGTTTGAAGTCAGGATTTACCGTGCGTTATTCCCGGATTTGCGGAAACTCAGATGTTAGACCATCCTTCCACCCCATCGCCGTCCCCAACCATCGGTGGGATTTTTACCTCTGCGTAGCGGTTCTCTTTGCGCTCCGCTCGCGATCTCTAACTTCCTCTTGAAAAATACTTTCTACTTACAATTATAGCAAAGTTAGAATGGATTTTTCCGAAATACTAGACCGAGAATATTATTTAAGTCGGAGTCCGTCGCGACGAAATTCGAGGAGCGTATTTCGCAGATTCGTGATCGGTGCCCCGGGGAACTGGATTAAAAAGCCACGAAGCCACGATGTCGTCGTCCGTGAAGAAAAAGAAGTCGAGGCAACACGACCGTGTCCCCGGTGCGTTTTAAGCGGCCACGCTGGCGAATATTCGACCGTAGATATGTATCCGTCGTGCTTTATGCCCGGCCACCGGTGTGTATGAGTGCGAGGCCGTTGTTATATTCAAATTCAGTCGCTTGGCTAGTCCATGATTGTGCGTCGGCGAATATTCCAATATACCCACGGTGCCCGGCCATATTGCAATTCTATTACCGCGGAATTCCACGACTGGCATAAGTAGCGGCCTGAGAATTCTCAGGTAGCCTGCTCCCCTCACGTTCGACCGCCCCACGTGGATTTCCGACAAATTGTTTAGGATTATTGCGTTATGATTTTATGCCAGTCGAGCGCCGATGGCCGTATCTGGCCAGCCATCGTGCTCTTTTCGCGCTTCCTGAATGGCGATTTCGAACGCTGCTCGCCTATTCCTGACAAATTTAACGTTCTACCGGAGTACCTTATTGTTGCTTCTCTATTAGATCGGTTCACCGTTCGTTCCGTTGTTGTTCGCTCGTAGAATCTCTCTCGAGGTTCTGCCCCTTTGCATAAACTCGAAATTACGAAAACCGGGCGAAGAAACTTGGCGAAGAAATAATAGAACGTCAACTCGAATAAAGAGAACGTTTTTAACGGGTTAGAATGGTAATCCACGGTTTCTTCTTGATCGATAAAGATAACAAGAGCGGAGGGAGTACCGCGGAGCCCCCGTCGGTCATCTTGAAAATCAGGCTCGTCGATACTTTGTTATTCTTGGCCGAGGAACAATGCAAATTGGCATAGCAATTCGGATCGCGCAGCGTTCGTTGCGCTTGATCGAGCCCGTTTATTAATACAGCTAATATTTACCGAGCGGCTCAAAGGATCTTCGATCCCGCAGACGGCGCTCCTCTCTTTCTTCCGCTTTCTTCGCCGTTCGAAGGAGGATCCCGAAGTCGGCCTCCGGGCGCGATACGACATTTAATTAAGAAACTTGGCCGAGCTCGCCGAGTGATATTTGAGGTAATTAAAAATGTATCCGTCGCGGTTCTTTGAGACAAGCCATTTTCATTGCTGCACAAAGGAGCCTCCCGGGGCTAATCTCCTACGATCCTCCCTCTCGCGTTCTCGTTTCCAGCCTCCCTCTTCCTCCTCTCGCGTTCCCGTCCTCCTACGCTTCGGTTCTCTACGCACGAAATTGCCCGGAAGCGGACCGGCCAGTGACTTTTTAATAAAGCATATTTAGACCTCCGTCGCAACAAGAATTATATAACTTTCCGCAGTCGATGCTCGATAGTCGAGGGGGTATAGTAAACCAAATTTCTCGATGGGGAAAAAACAAATGGCGCGTTACTCGGCGCACACCTGTGCTCTCAAAGGCATCCAACGGGGGATCGCTTAATTTTGCAGGAGCTGGAATCTGGCTGATGCACGGCAAAGGGCGTTTGTTCCCCCCTCGACTCCCGACAACCGTCTTTCTCTCGCAGGGACGACAGCATCGAACGAGATTATCAAACGATTAAAAGAATTTCCATGTCTGATTTCGAAACTCCGACTCCGTTTGTCCAGCCAGCCATAGTCGTCGTCGAGGGGCTCGTAGGCACGAAGGATGATATAATTTTGTCGGCGATCATTTACAATGAAATTGTTAATTAATCCCGACGCGATAAATTATTTCCGGGCGTGACGGAGCGTGGAACGGCGGGGAGACACGAGGCCTAGCCAGGACTATCCAGGGCAGGGACGTAGTTGCGCGTGTGTCGCGATGTTCGATGGTAGATAGAAAGATGAGTCCGGCTTCCGTGGAAGCGAGGACGACCCGGCGTCGGGGACCATAATACGCGCGATGCACACAAGCCGCTCATCTGCATAACACCGGCGGACGCAGCCTCGACATGAATATTTACCGGTCATTTATAAGTCCTGGTACGGCGTTTATCGCGATTCGGTCGTCGTCGTCGTCGTCGTCGTCGTGGCCGTCCCGGCGCAATCGTATTGGAAGCGGCGCGATCGTTCCGAGGATCTCGCGCGTCCCGATGTGTGTACCGGAAGCGCATCGGTGCCGGTGGCGTCGGGAACCGCTCGGCGAACGTAACTCTCCCTCGCTGATTGCGAGGCCAGCCGAGTTTACGATATACGGGCCTTTAGTTTATTGCTCCGGCGTGTCGTTACTTCCGACCGTTCCGGGAAATTTCTCAGATTTCTCGTACCGATTCTCGATCGATCCCGAGACGGTCTCCCCGCGATTCTGGCTACGCCGGCCTAGCACGAAACTGGAGTTTCTGTCCAGCTTCGATTCCGCGTCTCGCGTTCCCTTTCTTTGCATTCGAACGGAGACGGTGCACTCGAAACGATCATCGTGGATACGATAAACCCAATTTCGAATTAGAATTATTCGGACGTAGGACGACCTATATAGTGCTGTATCTTACCTTATAAAAGTTTTGATATCTTAGCTACGCTGTTAACGAGCGTTTCACTGAAAAAGACCCGTTTCGTTCGACGTATCTGCGAATTCTGGCAATCGCGAACGGGGTTGCGCGAGGCGGCTGGAGGCGACTAATTTAATAAAAACCGCGACTCGGTCGTCGGGCGAGAATCACAGGGAAAATAGGGGGAAAGCAACGGGGGAAGATAGAACGAGAGAAGCGAAAGGGGGTGGGAAAGGCGGGCGAGGCGCGCGAGGGAGAATTTTTCATATGCTTACTTGCACAGAAATAATGAGCTTGTCCATAAATAAAGAATAGAAGCTGCTCGCGGCGAATGGGTAATGAAGTCTCTCGTGGATAATTGTTATCGCTGGAAAACGTTGCCGGGCTTGCGTTTTCCGCGATGAAACAACGTAGACGCGAGCAAACGAAACAGCCCTCTTCTTCCGACCGTGTTTTTCGAAAGAATTCGCAACGAGACCGAGCGACAAAAATATAAAATATTCGCGCATTACAGGGTCAAATCTGAATCATTGTAAAAGAATCAAGCTAAATCTACGAAGCTTATATATTTAAATTTCTAGTCCAGACCAATGTAGAATTTTCTCAAAAGCCGCTGTTTGAAATTTTATAATTAATGCAGATAGAAAAATCTCGAGTCAGGCAGGTGCGTCTCGTGTCTGAAATTTTCTGAACTCCGGAGGGGGGGTGGGTGGGTGGATTTAAAATAATCAAGGCTTGTTCGCGCAGGTCGAGCGCCGAGTTAATTCCATCCCGGAAAGTAAAGGATTCCATTTCCTTTGTGAGGGCCCGCCGGTGTGTACTTAACGCAACGGGGCGGGCTTCCGGTATCACCGATGTGTCGACTATCGGTGCCGCACATATCGCGGGCTCGCGTAAGGGTACAAGTAAGCGGCGCGGGGGCGCAGAAAGCTTTTTAATTAAACGTGGCTCGACCCGGTCCGGCTCTTTCTCTCGCCCCCGCCTCCGTTGCTCCCCGTTGCTCCGGGAGTTCAAAGTCGAGGCTCGGCAAGTCAATATCAAATACCTCGGAGCTAGACGGAGTGGCTGTGCGCGCAGTAAGCACAGAGTAAGCACGGTAAGCAGAGACAGCCACCCCGATACGATCTAACTACGTGAATCTGCCCGTAGCCCTCCCCCCCCTTTCCTTCGTCCGCCCACTCCGCCTCCCCATCCCAAACTCACTCTATTTCTCTCTCTTGTTCCGTTCCGGTACTTCTCCTAGGCTCGTCTGCCTCGGTTCTGGCTCGTCCGAGCATCGATGCGCGTACGTATCGACGCTTCAGAAGTCCCGGAGAGAGCAACGGGCAGATCCCGACGCTCGCCGCCACATAAATCGACGCTAGGGGCCCCTTTCGTGTCGCTATTTCAGCGACCTCGTGCCGACCCTATCGAAGAAGGGCACCGGTGATAATGGTTACGAGCACCGAACACGATTCCCTCTTCTGCCGCTTCTTGTTCCACCGATTTCTTCTCTCCGCCGCGCCGTGAGACGAGCATGTGCATGGTGGGGGCAACTTTTGCTCCGTCGGGTGTCATTATACCTCCGCCTCTACGCCAAAACGACTTACGTTACAGTTTTAAAATTCTACGATATCGCTAGAAAAAGGTAATTATAAATTTCCAAGGAGACGAACGCTAATTTATATCACTATTACCGCGTACCGTAATTCGCTGCTTTCGCGATCCTTCCATCCCACGGAACGAACCTACCGATTTGATACAGTATGATGTCTGAATCCACTTGGAAACGCGTCGCGGTTCCGGGACGGCATTTCTTCGCGCGTGCTGAGATTATTTTCCAGGGAGGACACGAGGAAATCGTTAAGACGCGATTCGCGTGCAACGAGAAGGCGACGTTAGTCGCGCACAGGTGTGCGTGTGTTGGCGAATCACGTTTATCAAGGGACACGTTGGCTCTCACGGGCATCCTTGATCGCGTCATACACCGTGGCGATGGAGAAAAAGCAATTTCCGCGGTGCCGTTAAGCGCGATCGTGTGCGCCGACGATATTCCGCCATCCGCGCACAAAGGGCGATGAATACGAGCGCGTGATCCACGGATGCATATATCGTACCGCAATTAACTCGATCCAGAAAGAAATAACGCTCGGCTATTTCCGCGTTTACAACGATACAACCGACGGTCGCCCTTGGCTCCCTTTCGCTGGGAACTTGTCACGGAGACCGGAAGCCATTTTAAAATTCCACCAGCCATTCCGTTTTATTCCATACTTAAAACAGCTAACGCGAAACGCCGTGTTGGCATCGATCGATCCTCCAACTTCGAATAAAAATGTTCTCTTTGTTCCTTGAAACAGCTACGTATTTTCTACGACTCGTTAGCCATGTTGGGGAACGGAACTCGTACAGTCACAATGTTTAATACTAGAAATCTGACTTTTTGATCGATCTGCATCTCGTAGTAAAATATTTTTAAACCGTAAATATTTGTTACGTTCGATAGAAGTAATCGAGGGCCCAGGGGGCCAAAGCGCGCGAGGTATACGAGAAAATAATAGGACCAGAAGAGCGGTAGAGCGCAGAACAAAGAAGACCGGTGGTGTTTTGCGGACAGCGAATGCCGGAGCATTAGCCGCGTGGCCGCTACTTTCTTGCGACCGCAAAAACCGCCACGGACGAAGTCGCGTGCGTCCGTCGTATTTCGCATTAACACGTCTGTTAGCGTGTCCGTCCGTGCCGGTAAATGATACACGATGGCGAAATGACGTGAAATAACGCGAAGCTTTCCATCTGTTCCCTCCGTTACGGAGAGTTTTCTAACCGAATCGCGTTTCGAGCGCGAGCGCGACGAACCCGCTGTAACTGATGAAATTTACAAATGAATTATTCATTTAATCGTTCCACGGACAATTTATTTGCGAACGCTCGTTCCGCGTTCGAGCGGCAATCGGATTAAAAAAAACCATCCTTGGAACTCGAGATTTCACCGTTTATATCCTGATACTGGGCTCCCCGACGAACGGTCGTTAACTCGTTCACTGTTTGGACGAGAGACACGAGGCGTTCGCGCTTTGGTAATCACCAACTTTTCTTTGGAATAAACGAATATTCGCGGGAAAATTCGAATCCAATAAATCGCGAGGTGATCGATGATTCGAACCGTTCTAATTGGGCCTGATTAACGTGGTCGCGAGCACGAGAACGAGTCGCCGGGAAAACAAGCGCGTACGTAACGCGTGCGTGTGCATTGTGCATGTGCAACGAGCATCGGCGGTCTTACAGCGCAGCCGGGTCACGCGATGAGAGAAACGTTTTTCCCGTAAATGGGAACGAAACCGTCGTTACTGCCACCTAAGGTTTACGTTGTAATCAGACCGTGGTTCTATTGCGTCTCTATGGTTCTCCGTTTACATCGCCGAGGACTTCGAACTTCACGACTCGTTTGCTCCGCGATTAGGAACCTCGAAGACGCGTTGCTCCGACGGGAATCGTTTCACCAGGGCGATTGCCAAGATTCTCGCAATCATCCTTCTCTCTTTTTTTTCTGGTTTTCATTGTAATCGGTCCCGGAGATGGCGTCACAGCGATACAGTTCTTTACTTCGCTCGCGATAGCCGGCTCGCTGTGAAATTGCATTCAGGACACGTGGATGCGGTGTATCATGTTCGTTTAACTCGAAGATCGTATCTTTGCCCGCTTCTTACCGGTAGCGCGCGTATTAATATGTTGAAAAGCAACGCTTTGTTGCCGATAGGCTTACTTAAATACCGGTTGACACGCTTTGCGAAACGGAATAGGGAAAAGGATCGTTAATAACTTCAAATATATGTTTTCAGAATAGACGAGTCGGAATTATCGAGTATTAGCGTCTTATCGTGACAGCTTACGAATGTAAATTGAATCGCTGGCGACCTTTGTCGATATCTACCGTGTATTAAATCTGCATAGCTTTAAAGATACCTTGTAGTTACGTAGGTATTTGCTCGATCTCTAAACTGCTGTTAGAAGAGGGTTATTCAACGAGCTGATAATACAAAAATATTGCTTTATTATATCTTCGTGTACCAGGGATAAATTGGCGAGGTTCTCCCGATGAAAATGAGCCCAAACACGATTTTTGAAATTTTGCAAAAATAACTTCAACGCCTAGATAAAAAACCCTCCGTACGACGTCGTGTTTGGACACGTATTAATCGGGAAAATCTTGTCGATGACAACCCTGCGACGAGAAATCTAAAAGCTTTCGGTTTACATTGTTTTGCATAAATTCGGGGTGACACGTTGGCATATAACCGGGCGCTACTGTTCGTTTCAGAAGGCCGCGCCACCCAACGCGAGGATGGAATGGATGGAGGACCATCGGTCTGGGAAAAGGAAATTCGCAGCGGTCGGAGGCGAGAGGGATCCAGGTAAGAAAATAAATCGCAATGATCTCCCGCGCGGCAGTATCCTTGTAATTGGCTCCGTGAGAGAGCGCGCATCCGCGCCGATGATTGTCGCCAACCGCTCGATATACATCACCCGAAAGACACGGATGCGCGTCCTCCGCGAGGAGGATGTTGTTGCCACGGTGCTAAAAGGACCCCAAAGGAGAGACGGGGGGGCATGAAAACGTGCGCGAGGCGAACCGAAGATAGCGCTGACAAGCGGCCACCGGGAGCCCTCGCGTGCAGAAGCTAAGCTACCTCTCCCTTGCTGCCGCCACTCTCTTTCCATCTTTAAAAGGACCATCGAGAACCGATATACAGTCTTTCTCGACACCGGCACGAATCGAAGTCGTCACTAATTTGGTGTCGAGCCGGCTCCGATCCTCCGCGCCACACGGCGTTAGCTAACGCGTCCGCCAGGTGTTGAAGCCTAACGCGAGACCGTGGTTTCCACACGGTTCCGTCTATCGGGGCCATCAATTTTTCCACTTTGCAATCCCCGTTTAGGACTTTGGATTAAGGTAGAACCAACGGACCTTGGGCAATATGCAATTATCGTTTGTCACCGCGGCGACAAAAATCTGACAGCCGTCATTTGCAGCGACCCAGACTGTAAAAATCCTCCACGTTCGATGACTCGAACGTACGTAGCGAGCGAAGTACGCGTGGGTTAGATTTAGGTCAGGCCTGTTCTATCGCCTTGGGTATCTCTTCCGTATATCTACCATCGATTCGCTAATCTTGCATCCGATCGAGGCGTCTCGGAGCCATTTCTCAAACTGCCATGTCGCTCCCAGGATCGATCACGCGAGAGACGCGGTAGGAAAAAACCGTCCCGATGCACGGCTTCCGCGTGAAATTTCAATCGAATCTACCCGTTACGTAGAGGCCTCCGGACGCCGCTAGGAGACACCTTTTTTCCTCGTCAGCATCGGTTCCATGTACGTAGCCGGTGTCGGCGTCGGCCACGACATGCCTTCGCGAACACGGCCTGGCGTGCAGTGTCGCCAAGACGCATTGCGCGTCGCGCTATCGGCAAAAAGGCCGGCTTTCCAATTGAATTTATTCGCCTAACGAGTGTAGATTCCCTCGCGCCGGGTATGGCCAGGACAAATGGCGCGCATCTCGCCGCCATGTAGCCGCAACGAGAGAATTCCGTTACAGAGTGGAAAGCGTCGGGAATTACAGGCGACAGCGTTACAGGGCCAGGGCGAGATTCATGGAATCGCGTCAGGTTGAATCAGTCCCCGCTCACTTCGTCTTCCTCGTTCGCAAAATATTCAATTTCGAACCTTTAACGCTGTAAAAGGCGAATGGTGGCAGATCAGTTCTGTTGTGTTCGTTATCAAACAATTGATAATTCAATCAACCTACTCCACCGTGATTAATTTAACATTGGAGGGGTCGAATCCAACACAGTGGTCTTCAGTAGTTTTGCACAAATACTACCAACTTATTCTCAAGCTTGTAAGGATGTCAGGGATGGTTAGGTCTGGGTTAGATTCAATAATTCGGACACTTTAAACTTAACGATTCCACTATATTTATTTAATACTATGTAAAAATCATAAACGACTTCTGTTGACCAAAGTTCGATGCGGAGTGTCTCTCGATACGCATTTGATCTTAGCCTAAACACTTCCCTCGACGCCAACGATAACGTTTCTTACAAGCTATAATTAAGAAGATCAAGAGCTTGAACACAAAAGGATTCGATCTTCGGTTCCTCCCGAGTTCCCAAGAACGAACCACCCGTGCGTAGAAAGCACAGAATGGGAAATCCTTGAACGAGTAGCCCCATAGATCCATCAGAGGTTGACCCTAGGCTCGGTGTCCGGGTTGTGCACTCGATCCCCGGTGTATCGCGCGCAGTCACAGAGAGCTGCATTACGTATGGCGATTGCGTCAGGGTGATATCGTCATCGGACAGGGCGAACACGACTTTAGCCTTCTCGGCGTAGGACACGAGAGAGGAGAGCAGAGGTGCGTGTCCCGACACGGCTTGCCCATTAGGTGGACCCGCCGCGCCATCAGATTAGATTCCGTTTCGTTCTCAGTTCGTCCGCAACAATGCGGCTGAACCCGCGATGCATCGCCGGAACGGCGACGTTCCGGCTAACACGCTTCCTGGATTCGTGAATCTCCGGCCCGACCGGGCCCTTTGCCTGCTGCACAGACCCCGTCCAAGGGACACGCATCTTAAAGCCCAATTTACACCTCCACCTCCTCGACGATCCCTGAAACGTACGAACGTTGCTTTCGTCTGCGTTTCAACGATCCATCCGTGGGAAGTCGAAACCTCGACGAACGATCAAACTGAGTCAATCTCAAATGATTTCAATTCTACTAATAATCTTCTCGGAGGTCCCAGACGTTTATCCGTGACTGCAATCGAAACCAACAATATCAGCGTTTGTGCGTCCGTACGCAATTATGAACGTAGCTCGAACAAGAATTTCGATAACGGCTTGTAGAGATACCGAATACAAGCGTCACTGGAGGAACAAACATGGCGGTCACGAGGATCGAAACGGTTATTTAGAATCTGATTTAACATCTGGTTAACGCGCGTTGCCGGTGGAATGCGTACGCTCTAGCGGCTCCCGACATAATTATCTTCCGCGACAGAGTCGCCAAAGCGTTGGGCGGAATAACACGTCGTGTAGCTGGGGGAGGATCGCGGGAACGAGGAACACGGGCCCGATCACGTCGTTAATAGGGGACGGCGATAGCGAGAAGAATATTGTTGGGGATATCGCGTATCGTTGGCCGGTAAAAGCGCATTTTCTCCACCGGTTTCTCTCGCGGGGCTACGACAAAAGTGGAAACGAGCCGATACCGGCGCGATACCGGGCCGAAGCGGAAGCGAGCCGAGCCTGAGTCGTGCGCGCCGCTCGGGCCGATAAGAAAGCTTCGTGAAAGCATCAACCGGCCGACAAAAGCCCGGACCGCGATAAGATTAAGTGCGCTCCGGGGCAAAGGAGCATCTTTTCGAGGGGGAGGACTTGCGCGCCGCCTCGAAAGCCCCGATTACGCAATCGGGACGATCGATCTCCCGTCCGCCTCTCCGGAGGAACCCACGAATTTTTAGAAACTTTTAATTAAAAATTATGGATCCTACCGGAAAGAACTGTTAAAACTGTACAAAGTTCAGTATCGTTGCGATTATTGGAAAGATTCGGGTCTGAAAATGTCGCGATATTTCTTTAAAACGCGAACGATTCGATCGGTGCAGCGCTTCCGTGCGTTTCCCGTGGGCTCGGCGATTCTTAGAAAGCCCGGTAAATTATCGTGGAGCGGGGAGGCGTGTCCCGATGGAAGTTTATTCGAGGACTTATAAACGTACACGGGTCCGGGGCCCGCATTAATGTATCTGCCGTGAAATCGGTGTCCTCGGAATCGCGGCGACACGCACTCGATGTTGTCGCGGCTTTTTTCGATTCCGGCATACCGGTTCGGGACACGCTTGCGGTTACTCGCGGGCTATCTGCGTCGCGAGAAACGATCTTTGACGAGCGGACGTGACCGCCCCCAGAAAAACGTAATTACCCAGGCGACGTTTCATCAGCGAGGATACTCAATGGTTTTCCATTCCGTTTATTTTTCGATAGCTCTTTCCGCCTCTCGTTATACTTTTCACAAATTGAAAACCACGTGAAATTCACCCTTCCAAAGACGAAGAATGAGGGTATAAAGTCGCTCGAGAGCCTACCTTGGCACCGTCTTGGATCTCCTGTCTTCCTTCTCGTCGATCAGGCGTGGATCCTGTCTCGATCGTTCTGCAACACAGACGAAACGCTTGGTTAAGCTATTTTCCTTCGTTACCGGTTCGTTAAATCAAATGATTCAAACGCTGAGTCGCGTTCCCTCTGTACAGGGTGTTCATCGCAACGTTCTTGCAAAATTAACCGAATACTTTTTGATAAAATCTTGTACCCGATTGTACCACTAGTTACGAACCACGTAATTCGCGGGTTGTTCGACGAGGATCCTCCAGAATTAATGCCTCCAACTGATCTTCATTAAACGCAGATGGTCGCTCCGAAAGTGGCTCGTCAGAGATATCAAAATTGCCGTTCTGAAGCTCTTCCCTTTGCAATGGAATCTTCGCCGTAAACGGCAACATCGATTAAACTCGCATGAAAAAATGAACAAGGATCGTTTAAGCTTAAAAAGAAATTGTGAAATCTACAAAGTTTATAATTGTACGAACAGCAAGTTCAATGTTTCTTCCCTTGCTTCAGACGTCCACGAATTAAAAAGTCAGCAGGTTAGTCCCAAAACGTGTAATAATACAAATATTTTTTACATTCCATTTCTGAGACAGACACGTTAATAGTGAATTTTAGATCACGTTCGAAAGGCACGCAATCGTTACGACGAACACCCTGTATAGCGAGATAGCGACGTCTCTGTCTCGTTCGTCCGTCTCGATGTCGTACCCTCTTCGTTGGTCGTCCTTTCAGGGGAATACACTCGTCGTTTTCTCCGCGTCAGACACCTGGAAGAGGCCGGACGAAAGGAACTCGGTAATAAAGTCGCGTCTCGTTATACGATGATACGGCTACCTGGCGGGCAAGGCGCCGTGCAATTACTAAGTTGCATAATTGCGCCATGGTAACAGAGTTAAGAAGAAAAAAAAAGGATCGAAGAGTGAATCAGTTCGCGCGAGCGCCGTACGTCTCTTCCCCGTAATATTACTTTATTAGCGAAATGGGATAATGCCACGGTGTGTGACAAATTGGGAGCAACGCACGCTCGCGTACCAGGCGACGGCCGGAAAAGCGATGAATATTCATGGGACCGAGCGCTGGTGTCGGTGGGACCGCTAGATGCGCGCGCACCGCCACCCAGCGAACAAGGCCCCGTTCACACGTCCCGAGCCTCGCGATCGCCACGATTCTCCACCCGTTTGCAATCTTCTTTTTTCATTCTTCAGCCAATAAGTAGGAAACGATCACTTTAGCGACGGTGATTTCACTTTAGTTCTTTTAGGAGTGAAATTTAGGTAATATTCGAACTTAATGAACAGGGTGAATCGCGCCATTTGCAGTGGCGAACAAAAGATTCGGACGGAAAGGATAAAGCCAAAGGTATCATTGGAAATTCTGAAATAATTATTTCCGCGGTACTACTATCGTGCAAAGTTCGAAGAGCCGGTTCCGGAAGGACGATTTTTAAAAAACAAAATGTTCCTAGCGATAATTCATTTCCACGAGAATAACTTTTGAAACGAATTTGAAAAATAAAAGTTAACTGTTTCTTTCGATCGGTGGTCGTAACAGTTCGTGAACGATCAGATAATTCTCTTTTTCAACGGGTTGCTGGTCTCATCGAAAATTTTATACTTATAACAGGATTCCATTGCGTGACTACGGGGAATCTCGCTCGAAAGAGGCTCCCTAATTATATCGTTCAGTTGTGACGGTGAGAAAGAATGTTATATTCATATTTGGAACGGCTGCAAAGGGTGAATATATGTTGCAAGAAAAATTTTCTTCTCAATGTCATTTCTTTCGGAGGCGTCGGGATCACTGTTGTTTTATTGCGGGCAAGCATGCCTCTTTTTTTCTCTCGCGTGTTCCGCTCGAAATTAATGTGCACTCAGCCATTATAATAATAAAACCATAAAGTAACGCGCAACACTAGAATTTAAAATCAAACGCAAGATCTTGTATTCCACGTCGTGGTAAATGAATGTTTATGATACTTTGCATATATAATAACACGGTTGTTCTGCAATAAAGTCGTTGAACAAAATAATTATTTCCTAGGCGTTCTTAGTTTCGCAGTTTCCTTTAATTATCATCGTACGTATACAGGGTGTTCGGCCACCCCTGGGAAAAATTTTTATGGGGGATTCTAGAGGCCAAAATAAAACGAAAATCAAGAATACCAATTTGTCGATGGAGGCTTCGTTAAAAAGTTATTAACAATTAAATTCAAAAATTTCAAATCGTTCTGGAAAAATTATTTTTAGTTGTGGGGGTCAATTACAATCATTTTTTATGAATAGACATACCTCCGAAATCCTACCCACTTTCGAGAAAAAAATTAGAGAAGGTGTGAAATTTTTCGACGGAAAAAAAATTTTTCAAATCGTTCTAAAAAAATTACTTTTACCTAGAGGGGTTAATTGCAATCATTTTTGGTGAATAGACATACCCCCGAAATCTTGCGCATTTTCGAGAAAAAAATACAGTACAGGCGGAACTTTAAACGTTAATAACTTTTTAACGAAGCCTCCATCAACAAATTGGTATTCTTGATTTTCATCTTGTTTTGGCCTCTAGAATCTCCCATTAAAATTTTTCCCAGAGGTGATTGAACACCCTGTATAGAAAAATATCGAAGTTTTCATTTTGTCGAAAACAAAGCCGCGCGTAAAGTAGGAACGGACAACAACTTATTAACGTTGATAATAAACGTGATTAAAGTTTCATTCCGTGTCTGTCACGCGTCTCAGTCTCACTCGCTCGACCGTTCCGCCGGTCTTAATTAAAGTAATAAGCTAGGTCAAAGAATTTACCGTGAATCATTACGCCGCGCGCTATGATTACTTTTTCCTCTCCCCATGCGTCGAGCGTCGTTAAAATCGCGTGAAAAAAAGGATGCGTTCGATGTCTTGCTTCGGTAATTATTTATTACAAGCCGTCGTTCGCAAATCATCGCCGAGGTTCGCGCGTTTCATTAACTGCACGCGCGGTCCTCCTGTAATTACGTTGGTCGTTTGCGAACCGAAAACACGTCGGTTTCTCTGCACGTTGCACGGACGGGATGATCTAAAAAAAACCATACACTATTTTGGCAATGCGTAGAAACCCGTGAAACACTCGTAATCGGGAACAAAAAAATTAAAAACTATCTTCTCAAATTGATAAAACCGACGATGATTCACGATATTTGTCAATTCTGCGATGGTTCTTACTACGTTACAGCATTACGATAATTAAATAACGTCGAAGTTACAGGGAACAGGACCTTTCTTATATAGCCAGGTTCTCGAAACGTGCAATTAAAATACTGGTTGCGCGACGATTCGCGTATCACTCGTGGAAAACGAATTTATCAACGCGAAACGGTCGAGTATCGATCATTCGATCGGTGGACACGCGAACTGGAATGTCCTAATTGATCCAGAAGCGTGGCACGAACGCGTCAGAGTGCCTGTAAATTCAATTAAGCAATTATTTAACACTTAATTACCCGACTGAAGCGGTTATTATCTCTCGCTCGAAACGAATCTACGTCTCGACTTTTCTTTCGTTGCTCGCGCTAGTTTGCTGTAATTGCCACTCGTAAATTTATTATTACTTTTTACAGCTTAATTTCTGATTAGAGTTAACACCGTAGGAATCTCGAAACGAGAAGTGTATTCCTTCAAAGTTTCAAATTTTTATTGAAATTAAAAAAAAAATGAATATGTTCGTTTATTCGAGTTAAAATATTGTAGGCGCGATTACTTGATGCAAGTCGGAAGACGATTAATCGGTGGGCATTTAATAAACGATCCCGCCAGCGCCTCTGCCGCGTTGAATTTTCATCGAACGTCCAAACTAATTCACCGTCCGGCCGTACTATATTACAACATTACTTTGTACCGTAATACAAGTCGATGTTGCCCGATTAACATCCAAGATTACAGGCAGGCTCCTTACGCCAATGAATGTACTTAGGCGGTGAGAAACGATCGAGGCTCGCGTAGATAACGGCGACAACGCTGGCGACGAGCAAGACTACGATTACGGGGTCCTTTGTCCCCGTGCACGACGATGCAAATACTCGCCAGGTGCGTTTACCCGCGACTTTAATAACATTTGGCATTTCAAACGGTTACTTAGCACCTTTCAGCTTCGAAAATGCTCGTTAAGCCTAGATTTAACGGTTTAAATCACCAGGAAATCGAGGACGCCTGTTCGAACGAGTCGACGAACATTTAAATTATTATCGTCTATCGTATTACACAAATAAAAAATACAAGTAAAACGAGGCAGGAACTTGTTTTCACTAACTACATTGTTGAGTCTTAATTGCAAAGGCACACATCTGCTGAATTTATTATATTGTTCACAAGTGGGCAAAGCCAATCCACTTATCCACGTATCTTTGGTTCGTGTCTCCAACCCATCGCTAGCCAGGACTCTCGAGGTACTCTTTTCCTTTATAACTCGAGGCGACGTTAGAAAGGTCGCGCGCGACTAGACTGTCGTCCCTCGGTTCTATCGTTCGTTGGCGTAATTAAAAGAATGCTCTGTGCGCCACGCCGCCGCGAATATCCGCGAGTTTACGAGCCGGCCCCACGTAAGGGGACGCGATAAGTCCACGTGAAAATGCCTACGTGCTAATATTACGATCGCAACGGTGCCTCGGTAAATGCGGATCACCCACGCTTGCCGATTCACTGGACACTTTTGTCCGTTAGATTGGTCGGACTGTTCGGACTCTGACTCGACGCCTCTATGGAGGATCGGAGAGGACGGGATACGATTGTCGTCCAGGATCTTTAATCACGATCTTAATTACAATCATAGAGTCTCATAGAGTTTTACTGTTAAGGGAAACTTCATTTTTGGAGGGTTATTTCACTGTACGCTTTGTTCTGACTTGCACATAACCGATACAGTCATTTAAAAAAATTTTAAATTTCCGCCTGTAGATAGGCAACTTGCATACAGCTGCGTGCATACGATAGTGGTCCTCACTCAGCATGAGAAACTCTACAGCCTCACAGTCTTGCGAGTGAGAACTACTATCACACCTACGTAGCTGTTTGCAGACTGCCGTTCTACAGACGGAACTTTAAGCGTTAATAACTTTTTAACGAAGCCTCAATCAACAAATTGCTATTCTTCATTTTCGTCTTATTTTTGCCTGTAAAATCTCCCATTAAAATTTTAATCACAATGAGAGACGTATAGTACACTCGTATAGGGATAATTAGCACACCAAGGTAGTCAGAATCACAATTACGAGAGCGTGGTCGGAATCTGAATAGCAGATCGCAACTTTTGTTCCTTATAGTAGTACAATTGGTAATGCGCGCGCATCGAGGCTCGGTGTTGGCGCGCACATACGATCGCGGTTCCGCGCTGTCTCGGCCGTTAGACGTCGGTCAGGAATCGTTTAATTATTTGAGCCGGCGACGCGGAACCGGCGAGCGGGAAATATTTCTCGGCGTTGCCTTTCCAGGCGGACGAAACGGCCGGGCGTGGGAGACGCGGCTCGCGCGCAGATATCGTAGATTAGACGCGGGGGCAACGGACGGCCGGTGCGACGCCGATGGTCCATTGATAAGATTGTCAGCGAAGGAGAAGTCGATGGCCGATCAATTAAGGAAATCCTCGCCGCATGCAGAAACGCCGCGCGGGCCCCCGTCGGCTCGCCCCGGCTCCGTATTTATGGTATCTGTCCGCGGCCGCGGCTATAACCGTCAGTTTGTTTGTTATAAAACAAGCCGCTGGCTTTCGCACATTGTCCGGCCGCGAGATAATCGACCGTCCCGTCTCCGCCGCCCTGTTATTAATGCGTAATTGAATGTTGCGATTCATTACCCGGACGTTATATTTCAAGCTGGCCTGTCTCGCGCACGACGTTCGGGCCCTCGTGCTTTCGCGCTCGCGCGTCGCCTCGCCTCGCCTTCGTTAACAAACTCTTCGCTACGTTCCATCGAACCTCCGCTCTGTGCTCGCGTTCGCGCTCGTTTCGGCAAATTGCTCCGCTCGACGCGTGTGCTGCAATGTGTCGCGCAATTAATACTGTTTACCACGAGCGCGCGGTCGATGCATAGTTCCTCCGTGTATTTATCGAACATAGTCACAGTGTTAGAGAATGTGCACTGTGGTAGCTTGCTACTGTAGGAAGAGGTGAGTCGATCGAGCACTTGCGAGAGAGGTACAGGTCGAGCGCCATCTACTAGCGGGCGCGGGAAGCGCGCTAAAGTAGGAACAGACAATACCGACAAGCTTGCAGTTTCTTCGAACGAAGTAAATTCCGCGGTGAGTTTCCTCGCGTAAGTGACTGTTTTCCACCTGGTATCGAGGTGTACGATAATTTGTACCGGCTCCGTGGATTGCTCTGCTACAGTTATGTTTAACGCCGTCCGGCGAAACATAGTGCCGCGAGTCACGCAGCATCTCGCCGCTGTCAGCAGCGGGAGACTTACTTCGGTAATTAACCGGTAATGAGCTATGGCCGGGCGCGGGACGCGAAGAGTGGATAAATAAAGTCTTACCGGACGATACCGGAAAACCGTACGGTAGAAACGGAGAACGAGGAGAAAGAGGTCTAATGGAATATAAATCTCGGAAGGGTGTGCGGGTGGACTCGTTCCAGCGGATTGTTTTGTCCGCAGCTAGAATTTAGCTTCTAAAACGCTTCTAAAACGCGATCGAAGTTTGTATTATAAATCTGTTTATCAGATGACGATCGTGATTGAGTTTTAGTTCGTGTTAGTACGCCAGAAGAGTTGGTCGCGATTCTTAAAATCTCTGTTACAAAGCAGTTTAGCATCAGTCTGTTTGGATTTCGTCCAGCTAAATGCCACGCGAAGGGGTTAAGCAAACCGTCGAACGATATTCTATGGAAAGGAACTTATCATCGGCTCTTGGGAGACCTGCACGATCTGCGTGCATTATGCAGTCGAATGAGTACGCGTAACCTTAGTCTGTAATCCGTGGATTATAGCCCCGCATAGCGTATCATCTACTAATGCCTTCGAGCTTGATACTCGCTCGACACTTTCCGAAACTGTTTTCGCACGACTATGCGAGCACCAGCCCTTCCCGCCTCTATCGCATTTGAATAATTTCTCGATATCGATGTGCACGGGAACAGAACACAGGACCGTCGGTTGCTATTTAGAGGTTCTAAACGCTCCGACCTTACGGCGCTGGAATTTCAACGCGAAGGTACCCGGAAATTCCGCAGTCGCATTCGTTAAGGGTCGAAATACTTTATTGGGACCTTTCTCTATCCACTTTCCAATTGGACACTGAGAAAATACCCAGTGGTAGAAGGATCTAACAAATTTCTCGGACTGAAAAATCTAGGCAGCGATATTTTATTCGACGACTCTAAGCAGATGCAGCGGGAATGAAAATTCCCTTTTGAGTCGAAATGGAGTTCGACGTGGTTCGAGGCTTAAAGCCGTTTCCTAGTCGCTAGAGCTATCAAGGACGTTCCTTTTCCAGCGAATGATAGGACAGAGACAGTGGTCCGAGCGCAGAGAATCGTTTCCGTGTTTGTCGGGACCACCGGCGAGAGGATTATCTCGGAATGGCAGCGGTCGTCCTGTACAGGCGCGGTATTGGCTCGCGTAGTGGGCTTTGACAACGGTAAATAGCTAGTCGAGGCTGATAACGCGAGCCTATATACTCGCTATCTAGCGAATTGCTTATCGGACCAGGATACCGTTCTGGAGAGGAAGATCTAGTTAGCTACTTCGTGCCGCGTCGTACACGGTTCCTGGATAACCGTAAAATTGGGCGATTAACGCGTTGCTGGCCGCGTCGGGCGCCTTTGGTGCTCTTCCACCGATACAGGACCGTCTTCCCTTTATATCGGGCGTGCTACTCGATTCTTACCTCCTCTTCGTTAACGGGAAACGAACGATATTTATCAATTTGTCGATATTACAATTTCCTGAAGTAACAGAATGGCGAAGACCGTCGACGTCGGAGATCGAAACGCGTGGCCATCGAGGCGTCTTCCGCCGCGCTTGCGGAGATCATCGAGAGGATACAGCGCGTAAAAGAAGTTGCCATTCTCGTTCGCCGGTTTAGTCTCGGTTCATTCGATACTGTAATGTCGTCATCGGCCGGTAATGACTGGGATCATAGACCGAGCCGGATGGTTAAGCCGAGCGCGCGTGGATTGATAGTTTGCAGTTAGAAAACGAGTGTTCTCCTCCTGCTCTGCCCCGCGGGACGGAATCGTCGAACCGCCGCTCTCTCACGGCCCCGGAGAACGACGCGACACTCGAACGTGTAGCGTAATAGACCGAGCGCCCGGTAATCTTCTGCTAATAACTACTCGGTCTTTGCCCTTTCGTGGACCACCGGGCGTAAAATCGTCGACGTGTGCGTCGCGCGGGGAGCCAGCGAGACCCGGCGATCCCCTGTGCCCCGGGTGGAAGGTTTCTCCGGCTCGGGTTCAGGAATTGTCAACCTCTCGCCGCTTGGAATTTACGTTTCTCGCTTGACATTAAAGGTGACTGACTCGTCCGTTTGCTCGGGGAGACGGAGGATCGGGGCCTTAATGCATATGCGATTTCCTCCGTCGAAACCTCCTCGGAGAATGTCGACGGGTCGGTTGGGACTTCTTCAACACTGGATTTACGGAAGCCGTCAATTTGACGAAAATTGCAGAACACGTAAATATTATTTTCACATGAATACATATTCTGACTAAAAGAAAAATCGCATTTTAAGGTAATCGTCGACATGAAACATCAATGCCCGTAAATCTAATGTTAATATCGCACCGTCTTCCAGGGTTTCCGACAAATTGAATTGTTTTCGCAAGATTTTGGAAATTTAGCACGTATTCGGATACGATAACTGCCGCGAAAAATAAAATGGAGACGGAGCGCGAGGGAATTCGCGGAAGCACGCTAAACAAATTAAGCGCGCGGCGAGCCGGCTAAACGAAACGGGGCCAATTATCGGGGAACGGGAAACGCGGATTGCCACTCATTTCCCCGCGAACAAAGTGGCCGATTAGAGGACTGTTTCCGTGCATCGTCTATCACCCGGACCGGGATCGAGTAAATTTCTACGCCGGCCACCGAGCCTCGATAATTCTCGCCGCGACGGAGAAAGAGCATCGGCGTCCCGGTCGTCGGGCGATTCATGGGGAGCGAACGCGGGTTTCGCGCGCATACATCTTCCACCGGGGGATATTACGGGGACGTCCGAAGGAAATCGTCGACGAGGAATCCCGTGCACTGACATTCCGCTCCGTGCGTGCAGCCACGCTCGGTATTTCGCGCATACCGCGATCCAAAGGCCTCTGGCCGACCGTCCGCGGTAGCCATCCCTTCTTTTTTTCCCTTACAATGCAAATTGCCACCCGTTCGGGGCGCGGATCGGCCATCGAAGTCGGTTATGAAGGAATCAGAGGATTCTAACGAGTAGTTCTCCCCACTGTGATCTTGATCTTGCTCAGAATTTACCGATTTTAACACGATGCGCCACTATAGTGGCTTAAACGATCGTTTTTATATATTTTGTTTCACAGTCTTTGCTTTTGATACGCCAGCGTCCAGTATGAATTGTTAATATACCAGATGCTCTTTTTAACATGTCGATTCGTATCCTCACAATTTTCTAGAATTCTCAACCTCGGTATGTCAGTAGGTCTACGTATCGTATCGTGCTTTAAAATATATGGTACTCGATTGTATTACTAATTCTCGAAGTAAATTGTTAAAGTTAAAGTAGGTGTATCGTATCTTTAAATTGTAATTTATTTCAATGAACTCTGTCGTACAAAGAAACCAGCCCCACATTCAGCTGTGCCTAAGAGGTTAATGAAAGATAAATCCGTATCTATAATAAAGCCACAATTGCGGACGGCCAGTAGTGTTATTTATAAAAAATTGTGTCCATCAGCGTGCGCGAGTGTATCAGGTAGCCATCCGGGGAATAGAGTCGTCCTAGTTCCCCGGTCGGTTGGCAACCCTGAAAGCGTCGGCGCTGGAAAGCGACGGGCTCCAGCGGCGCGTCCATTCGCGATTCCCAACCTCTAAAAAGAAGAAGCGATCGTCCGCGCAAAAAAGCGGCAAGCCGTTCTCTCAATCGCGGCGCCTCCCCGCGACGGCGAGCCGACCGCGACCGTCAGGTTTTCAAAGAAACAGATGTCTGGACGAAAGCGAGCGAGTGGCTAATTGACTAACGAGGCATTCGCGGCTCGTACACGTCGTTCATCAGCCGTCACCGGTCGAACCGTGGAAATATCGAGAGGTTAGCGGGAGACGAGCGTAAAAAGAAAGAAAAAAAGCAAACGAAACGTCCCCCGGAGGACGGAGAGAGAGAGAAAGAGAGAGAGAGAGAAAAGAAGGCCGCGAACGGCGAAAAGAAGATGGCCGATCCTGTTCGTCCGCGCCGCGAAGAGTAGCGCACCGCTGGGCACGCTCGTTATATTGGTTTTAATGCCGGTCCGCCGGTAATCGAGCCGGGCATCCTTTATCATCGGCGAAAAAAATGGCCATTTAATCACGGCGTTTCCCGACGTGGGGTCCCGGACCCCCCTCCGCTTCGCCGCCCCGTGAACCCACCCGATATTAATGGCGGACGGTTTGACCGCGTAATATGAGGAATCGTTGGCGCGCGCGTATAATATCACTCGGCCGTGCCAAGCCACCAGAGAGGTACACGCATGTAACACGGCCGAGCATGACAAATTAATCGTCTACTTGACCGGCCACTCGCCGGTGCACCGACTCCTACAGCGCTCTTCAGGGATGGTAGCCCTTGGAAAACAACCGGTGACCCCCCCCCAAACTCCCCTCTTTCGTTCGCCAGTTTCTCCCCCGTGTCGATTCGCCTTTCTTATTTTCCCACCTGATTTTGTAAACATCCTGCTAGCTTTTCCAAATACCCGAATTCCCGGAGGAAATTATTATTTTCCCCGGCCATATGTCGCGTCTGGTAATTTGTAAGATCCATTGCAACGCTTTACTCGAACGTCACACGATATTCCGCCTGGGTTCGCGATACGAACACGCGCGTATCGTCCATTAGATTACTGGTTCTTGTGCGTGTCCGGTGTTTACGTTATGCCTGGTACGAAATAGCTACATGGCTGGTTAACTATCCCATAGCAGCTTCGACCGCAAAAGGCGAAGACAGGGTTCGCTAGGTAGCCTTACCGACTGGCCAACTAACTCATCGAAGATGAAACGCACTACAGTTATGTTTCCTTCTCTTTTTCCTACTCGACGATCCTTCACTCCGCGCAGCTAGCTGCGAAAGTAAAACTAATTTGAGGAAAATTGACGAAGGATCCGCCATTGATACACGCGTCTCATCTTAAGTAAGATAGATGTTGTATGGGCGATACTGATGTATCCTGACTTACGAAAAATTGGGATCGAACGCGCCGCCGACGCTGGTACATTAATTCGAGACGTACGGTCGAGCCCCTAGAAACTTTCTTCGAGCCTCTGCGTTTCTCTTAGTAAAATCTCGTAGACTCGGAAAATCGATGGACGATATTAACCCTTATCAGTCGTAAGTCACCTCTCACGTAACAACCGTACTTTGTCGCTGCGATCGTAGTCGTGTGTTAAACGCAAACTATACCGTGTTTGGTCTCGTTTCAATCGCACGAATCTCAGAAATACATCGATCAAAGTTTCACCGAACAAAAAAGCAATATCAATCAAGTAATATCATCTTCATCTTTGCACCAAGTAATATATTGTCATTCGTGTTATTCGGGTTAGAGTCCCCTTTCACCAGAGGGGACGACGTGCACTTATCCGAGCCGTGGGATCATCGTTGATCGGGACACCTCGCGCGAGCTGCGCTGTAGCGATCGCGGTCGCGGCCGCGCAGCCCGTTACGAAGTCGGCAATTATCGAGGAGGAGTGGCCCCGGTCGACCTCTTTGAAAACCGCGCGTTATTCGATGTCCTCTCGCGTCACGATGGATGCACCGATGGTATGCGAGTGCCGGTTCGTACGAGGGGAGGGAACGAAGAAGTGGGAGAGGGGGGGATGTCACGGGGACTGACTTGCTCGGGTCCCGCGGAAGGTTAATTTCCCCAGATAAGATCGTACGAGCGGATTACGCCGCGGAACACGGCCGAACACCTGTAACGGACGTGATTTTCTTGCGCGTTCCATCGAACGGACCATTCGGCCGTGTCGTTCCCCCCGTGTCCGGTTTTTCCCCTCCGATACCGGCGCGTTCGTCTCTTTCTCGCGCTGCTCTCTCGTTATCTGGACGACTGTCGGCGAGAGCCCGAGCCTCGTTACGGGATCCCGGCGACCGACGCGATTCTTTTTCGGGGAGCCAGATTCCAGGTCGGGTGAACGGGGTTAATGACAGGGGCGTAGTCCGTGAATACGCGATGGCTCTCCTTCCATCTATTACGACACGACTATACCGCGTTACCGCCAACAGTATACGACCCTTGTTCGATTAATAAACTTCCGGACACCGTCCTCTGTCCGAGTCGTATGCAAACGCGCCCCCGTTTGAATCCGCTACGGAGAACTTACGAGTCGAGGGGTTTAAATCATCTTCGAACTAGATAGATCTCTCCGGAGTACGCAACGTATCGCGTAAAATCGATGCAGCGTTCGCGGGCGGCGGATGAACGGGAAACGCGTGTGCGTTCGAATCGGTACACGCGAGCTGGGCCCACATAGGTGCGTACCCGATTGGAAACACGAGGCGATCGATGCGTTAAAAGGATAAAAACTCTCCAGGTCCGTTTGCAGCTTGGTCGCGGGACACAGTCGCATGCAAATGAAGAGGATATTCCACCTTCGCTGCGAGCAGCCTTCGTAACATCTCTTTCTACACCTCCGCGAGTGACCGTAGTTGTCACTGGCTCTCACGTTGCTTTCGCAATCGAGCATGAAACCTTGCATGACTTCTATCAATTGCGCCGGTCGCCTTCGGTTATGTCATTCGAAATTCTTGGTCGACGTCGTACCATCCTTCTCTCTCGCGATTTTTGTAATATTAATTATCCAGCTACACCGTCAACATTTTTCATGTTCTCCCTTTTAATTAGTTTCTCAACGAACACTCGTGCAAATGCTACCGAGTGGCGTAAAACCGAAACAACGCAAGATAGCGGCAATCGGCGCGTCGAACGCCACGAACGAGACCTAATCGATTCACGGGGCTCTTAGCGTTGCTTTTTTTCGGGGGATAATAAGACGGCGGCGCGGCGTCCAAGTCACGCGATCGGCGGATACGCGGAAAAGGAGGTGCCGGGTGGAAAATCCGACCACCCGTGTCGATTTCGAGTGGGCGTTGCGCCGGTGTTCGACCAAGCGAGAATAAAATAGTGTGGGAGAGTCCTCGCGGAACAAGCACTTTCTCCGCTGGTCGAACGATCTCTGGGGACACGCGGTTCACCGGGTCTCCCCGACGCCCCCATTTTGAAAGAAATATTGAAATTACCAGGACTTGATCGCCGCGAAAAATTTGTCTCGAACGCGGCTAGGAACGTAGCTGGCGCGTATAAATAACGGGGCGACCCAGGAAATTGAAACGAAAGCGCAGAAGAGCCGATCTTAATTAAATTGAAAATAAGAGAGGAAGAAACGGTGCGTCACGGCGAGTTCATCTCGCTGTTCCTTTTGTCTGTACGGATCGCTGCTCGAAGCGGTCGAGCCGAGAGTGCCAACGATTAATAACCCGATACACGCACGTGCACAGACACACGTACCCGTGCACTGAAAGCGAGGATCACTCGTGCTCGCCATTAGTCTCGGCCGCGTTCTTATCTCGCCACGGTCTCCGCGACGCGGTCACGATTTCGGAGACACCGTCGAGCAACCGAGCGTGTAATTTACCGAGAATCAGCGTCAATTTAGCGATACAGGCACCGGATCATCGCCGAGCCACCTTATCTAGCCGATGCTGTCGACAAACTAGTCCGACCGGGGGCCCAGAGCGAGGG
The DNA here is from genome assembly GCF_051014445.1 of Colletes latitarsis. Taxonomy (NCBI): domain Eukaryota; kingdom Metazoa; phylum Arthropoda; class Insecta; order Hymenoptera; family Colletidae; genus Colletes; species Colletes latitarsis. Next base: position 50,444,482 of record NC_135134.1, read on the forward strand.
AAAATGGTCCGCGTTGTGGTCAGACGAGAAGAAGCTCGTGATCGTTTCTTCGCGATTTAAAAAATTTGCGCAAATTAATTTGAAAAAAATTACCGCATCGAGCGATTAGCAGCCGTAATAGAATCTTCCTTTAAGTCGATTATCTCGTATCATCGAGCAGCGCCAATTATTTCGCTCCTCTCGATAGACACATGCAGCGTAATACGAATTACTGGATCATTAGAGGCACCGACGCTATCATTAAATTCGTCTCTGTTGCAGACGTATCGAGGCACCGGTTATCGGAAGTCTGCTTCTACGAGCGGATTCATGAATGCCCGGTGCCCGCGTCGTCTTAATGGCCGTTTCGCAACGATCGAGACATTTTGAAACGCGCGTCGGTCGTTTGATCGATGCCGGGACGTTGTCGTCCTCGTCGGAACGATTTTCCCGCGCGGTTGCGCGCGATCCTCCGCCGTAGCCTGCGCTATTAATAAGCTTACTAATGGAATCTCGACTTACGTGGGCGAACCGATAAATTACCACGGTAAAAGCGTACCGACAGGTTGCAGCGCCGCAACACCTACGGGAGACTTAGACGCAATTAACGCGCCCAAGCGACAGTTTCTGGAACGACTGTACCCAACTAATTACGAACCACTCTCGGGATCGATGGTGTCAAATTAATATATGAAAACAGTAGATTAAACGAAATGGGTGTTTCGTTCGAAAAGTACGTCGTACGGAGATCGTTCGTCGCTTGTAATTGTCATAACGAGGACGATATTGTTGCCGCGCGTCAATTACGCTCGAACACGCGTTAACGCGCTCGCGAATGCGCTGAGGTGTAATCGGTTGCTGTCATGCAACGTCAGCCGTCCCCTTCGTTTCAAACCAGCTCGTACAGGAGCATTGTTCGGGCCATTTTAATAAATAATAGACAAGCGATGCTCCGTCTCGTGAAAAATCACTTTGGTTAGTTAGCGATCTAAATTCGCGATGTGACGTAACGACGGATCGCGGAAAGCCGTGGAAACAGCCAAGTTAAACGGCCGGGCCGTTCGAGGGAAATAGATTACGTGCTCGCGGTAAGATCACGCGCGACGAAGCCGGAAGGCTCTCTCGCCGCGGTTCGTAGGGCAAATTACGCGTTTACGCCGCGCCTTATACGATACTCGGGAGTCTTTCGGCCCCGATGCGCGCCGGATTGTAAAATTCTATCGACTTTAGCCGGAGCCTCGGGGTCTCAGCCGACGCGTACGCGCCCCACGCGCTCTGCCTCCGGTTTCATCGCTATCTTAATAAACCGCAGATATACGGTAATCTTTCGACTTATACGCCAGCACGAAACAAACATTAAACCCCGCATGGTAACCTACGAGAGTCCCGACCGATTTACGATCCCTGCCGCCTCATCGAATCCGACAGTTAATAAGTTGCGTGCCGGATAATAACCTTTCGCGGATTCCGACCGGAGATTAAGGCCGGACCTCGTTGATCCCCATTCGATAAACCTTGCCTCCTTTAACCCCCCTCGGTCGTTTTTATTTAAACGGAAGCCCGGAGACTGTACGCAATGATCTACAGTTTTGTGGCGTCGCCTCCAGAGGGCTACGCCACTTGTCTCTCTCGCAAGCTCTCGGTTTCCCAATATTCGGTCATCTAAAGCAGCACCACAGTTTGTTCCTAGAGAAAAGAAATTAAGCAACCATCGAGTTCCATGGGAGATCCACGGAGGGTATAACGAGGCCGCGAGGAGCTCCGAAAGGATAACGAAGACGAGTCGGAGTTGACCCGAGCGGAAGGTATCGGCGATCACTCATCGGCTGGGGTACCGTGGCGTATCGCGGTGCCGTATCGCGTACCCGAGATTAATAGGGAATAAGCGAAGATTCGCCGGCACCCGAGTTTGTAATCACGGAATCATCTCTGCCGGTCGGCCGGGCCCCGCGATCGGTCTCGACCACCCTCGAGATTTCCGCACGCAAGCCGAACGGAAACCACCGGGGCCCCCGAGGCCGCCGCGTAAATCCGTGGCAGGCAAACCGAGATACAATTAGGATTTGCCCCGGCGAAAAAACGCCCGAGCACCGGGGCCCCTCCGTTCGACTCGCGTTTCTATCTGATCCCCCGGGACGAGAGGGGGACACTTTACGACTCGACTTCAAATCGACCGCTCGAAAGAATCCCAATCACGCGCGACCACTCGCGTGGGTGTTCCCCCCCAGGTCGATCGAATTCATTCTCGCGCGTTACCGATCGAGATCCCGTAACTCTTTATCGACCGCTAACGGTTACCGATCGCTAAGTGATCCAATTGTCTTTTGGGAGTCCAACGTTATCGACCGTTAACTGTTACAATTGACGTTTGGGTGTCCAACAGTGGTCACCGCGAGAAAAAAAGAAAACTATATTAAATAACATTCTAACAATTATAAATCACAATGAAATTATACTGCTTCGAGAGAAGGGAATCGTGCGTGATTGCTAAAACCGGTCCGATGCCGGAGAGCCAAGCTATGGATAAAGTGTTAATTATTTTCAGATCAGAGAGTTAGTTGCGGGAGGATAGAAAGAACGAGTCCCTCGGATCGGGAGCAAAATTGTACAAAATTTACGAATACGATCACCGGGTGCAATTATCGCGTTATTACCGTGTTATTGCCATGTAATCACCGTGTAATCATAATCGTAAATCATTACAGCGTGTAACGACCGTGTAACACCGTGTAATCACCGTATGATTACTTTATAATCGTAATCGAAAACGAGTAACCGGATTACATTTCGAGACCAGTTTCGATCGCCGGACAGACGGCGGTTTCCGCTTTCCAAGTCCCTTTCTCCGTTTCGCGTTTCGTCGTTAAGGGTTGAAAAACGGTGTCGCGCGGAAGGAATTATATTCGACCGGTTATTACGCGGAGGACGTCGTGTTTCGACGTCAGGATATCGCGATGGCACGACGAACAGGTAATTACGGTGATTCGAGGCTCGGACGGCATCGCGTCCTGCGTGTGATTCGCGTGATAGGCGAACGGGAACGATGAATTCGTGGAATCGCCGACAGCGGGACGAACGCCTGTCCCTTCGGGGAGATTCGGACCGGAATGCCAACGCGCCGCGGATCGGGTTCGCGAAATCCCGATCTCTCGAGGCACGTGTGTCATAAATATGCGCATCGGGAACGAATTAATTGGAAAATAACGAGGCTCGGACGCGTTTTTCGGCGATCGATCGACCACCGACGAACGAGAAATGGCTGGCCAGCTTCCAAAAGTAGTTTGCTCTTTCCTGTTGTCTCTCGCGTTTCTATTGTTTTGGATTTTCCAAAAATAAAATATCTTTAGCGACGAAACGAACGATCGATCGATCTCTCCGGTGTTCGGGGAGCTGCAGAGCAATCGGCGGATCGGTGGGCAGCCCCGAAGGCGGAACACACGTAAGGAGGCATTTTCGCGATGAAAAGAGGCTACTATCGGAACGGGGAGAAAAGATAGAACGGTAGAGAGTGGCGATCGCGCGAATTCCATCGCGGCCGCGTTCGTGCACGGTGCTCGTTACTCTCTCCCCGTTAACCGGCCCCTGTAACCGCGCCTAAATCCTGTAAATACGTGTGTTACAGCCGCGAACCGATATTACGGATTGCTGGCATCCTCGAGAGCTACCGGTTCGTTCTGCTCCGTCGGTTCCATCGAGAAACCTTGTTTACCAAAATCGAGCACGTTGCTTCACCTTTGCCACCTCTTCCTCCATCTTTTTACCTTGCTTCTTCTATTTCTCTCGTCGTCCCAGCCTCTAACGCTTATCTTATTTGCATGCAAGTGATGCTCCCCCGAAACCTAGTAAACGATTTCAATAGACATTCCGTCGTTTCTGTTTTAAATTTCACTCGTCCAAAAGAGGCTCTCCGAACATTTTAATTACGCTTCCGTTGTATACTCGAGACGCAGGCGCACGACCGTGGCATACACACACGTCGACACAAATTAAACTGTAACGCGAGGGGTTAAAGAGGACACCGACAACAATGGGTAATCCACTATCGCGTTCATGTTGGAGCAGTCGGATGCGTCTATAACATTCTCCGTGGCACGCCTAGCTTTCACGACGTCCACATTAAGTCAGAAAGGTACAGCTCCGTACGACATGCCCGAGTGTCATGTTAATTCCCATACCTTTGTCGTGCCAGCGAAAGTCCACCGAATCGCTAACGAGTCCGCAGCTCCGCGTGATCTTTCGCCTTTAAGTCCGGGGAAAAGCATCCGCGAGAGGGTTGATTTTCACCAGCGAGAGCAACCCTTCTTCGTAGCTCCACCCGAGTAGACATTTTTTGCCCCCTCCTCGAGCCACTCTCCCTTTCCTCCCCTCTGTTCCCCTCACGCGAGTCTCGACGCGTCTTCCTAGTCACTCTCTCCTCGTTTCCCCCCCTCCAGCGGTCAGCAGGAGCGTAGGTCGTCGCTCGCCGCTCTTCTCGAACGATGACGTGTTCAGCGTGTTTCGCGGAATGCCACGAGCAGCTCTCATTGTAACGGAGTTAGGCCCGCGGGCCACTCTCGTCAGAATGCGCCGCGTTCAGCTCCGTGCGTGCATACGTCCGTCGAACGAGTTCTCTCTCTCTCTGTTTCTCTCGCGCCCGCCGCGTGGGCGTATGGCTCGGGCAGGTGGATGCTTGCCCCACGGCGCTAACACCGTGATCGGGCACGCACACGCACACCGACGCGAATACCAGCTACGGAATCATCCGAGCTTCTTTCCGACCGATCCTACGGAATACGTCTGCTGGATCCACTTTCGGGAATCCGATCGAGAATTTCGAACGATTCGTTTCGAGAACTCGATATCCTCCGCGTTCAACTTTGTTTGGTATCGTGGATGTTCGATTACAAGAGACTATGTGAATTCTACAGTTAGTTATACTAAAGGAGAGCTTTTCTAGATTCTCTATAGTCTCGATGTTGGAACGGACTGCTTACGATGGCAATTTTCACTTAACATTACATGTTAGAGGAGTCCTGATTGAGTGGAGAGATTTGGGAGGATACAATTCTATAATTGGCGCTTGGAAAAGTCGTGGGATGGACGATCGAAACTAGGGGGTGGTGGTCTTGGATAGAGAAACTCGAGGTCGATCTGACATGCTGTTATTTTCTAAATTTGGGAAGATTTCAGGGGTCGAAGTTATACTATGGGCCTTGAGGCTGAATTACGTTGCGGTGCAGCACTCTGTTTGAAAGAGGCTAAATAAAATATGTCTCTTCCCGTTTTCGCGGCCCAAACGAAAGACAAATGAAGCTAGTTGTCGAATACAAATCGAAAGCAGTTTCGGTTCGGTTGCATTCGCTTGAACGCAAGGGGCACCCGGCGCGATGAAGATTCCTGGATCGATTTCAAGTTTGATTTAACTCTTCCTCGCTGCAATACGATCTCCGAACGACCGACGTATCCTCGCCATATTCTTCCGCGGCGTATAAAGTTAGAACGCAGGGCGAGGTGCTAGGACGAGGGCCCTAGGAGTAAACGACGAACAGGCACGAAGCGAGCTGGTAGCGAGATTGATTAGACTCGCGTAGGATAGAATTGCAGGCGGAATCGAAGTGGAAAACAAAGCGCAGGTTTAACAGTTCCATTTATGAATGAAACAATGCTACATGCGACCGGTGTAAGAGCAAACTGTGCTCTCTCTTATCTCCGGCTCCCATCGGCTCGCAACGGTCGTTTAATCGTTTTCTTCCAACCGGCCGCGCTTGGAAGTATTTAACGATAGTTGATCTCAAGCTTCAGGGAGCAATAGTTGTACGCAACGCGTACTTTAATGTCCCGTAGCGTATGAATTGGACGCTAATGCGATTTATTGCTCGTAGAGAGGCGTTCGCGAACACGAATACGTCGAGGGACTCGAGCACTACCGTGCAAACTCCTAACTAAAGAACTAGCAAAGCAGAATCTGTATCGAGATCGTTAAAATTGGACACACGAAGATGCTAGGAATATTATTATAAAGTGGTCGATGAAGGATGTATACGTGACAGTGGCCGTGAAACAGTTGACGAATAAGCGTAGAAATTTTATATATTTTATTTTTTATTAACGAATTCTATTACTACATTGCCCTTGGTTGTGTTTATTAAGAATCAAAAATGAATTAAGAAAACTCGACAGTGGAGAAATTAAAAAACTTTCTAATCGTTCTAGAAAAATTATTTTCAACTAGAGGGATCAATTACAATCATTTTTGGTCAACGCACATATTCCCGAATTCCTACGCACTTTCGAGAAAAAAATTCATTACAGAAAGTAAAGTCTGACCCTGAAATTTCCTGCGCGTGTTTAAAATATCACAACTTCTGAACGGATTGGAGGATTTCAACGTTTAAAAATGCAAACAACGCGTGTTTTAGTAAAGAATATGTAGAAATTGTTCATATGTAGGTTCAATAATCCGACATTGCCCCAGCCTCGAGTATGCCGGATAATCGAAATTTCACTGTATTTCGTTTTTCCTTCCGTTTTGCTTCATTTATACCATCCGAAATGTAGCCGAAATCATCCATCAAAGGTCCCAGAACGGTACGGACGCGAATGCCGCCAATGAGGAACGGAACGATCGAGAAGACAAGCCGGCCCATTACTCGGGGACAATTAACGATCGCTCGTCGCTGAATCGGCAGGGACACGGAGCCGTAGGAGGTTTTCTTTGGCGGATACAATAAATGGATAGCAGTCGAACGCAAGGTTTCGTTTGTGTTATTCGTGGTCAGGAGCTTGGGAGCATGTGCGGTGATTGCCGTAACCATCGGGCACGCCTGCCTGACTGGCTGACTGTTCAGCTCGCCTCTCTCGGCCTTCTCCTCGGCCGTGTCGCTCTCGCCTCGTTGCCTCCGCTATCTTTTGCACGGCAATGCACCGAATGCACTTTGCTGCACGCTGCTGCACCGCACCGTCGAGACCGCTGCTGCCAATGCATCACCTATCTACCTGCGACCGTACGCAACAGCCCCCCTCGACTCGCCTTCTCTCCCTCTTGCTCCTCTTCTTACTCCTTCAGCCTCAGCTTTTTACTCTTTGCTCTCGCTGCTTCGCTCCGATTCGCCGTGTACACCGTATTCCGATCGACTTCGCTGGTCGTTTCGGTGGAATACGTATTTCAGTCGATGCTTCTTCTCCTCTTCGTTAAGTCGATCGGGAGCTGACAAGCACCGTCCGACTTCGATTTCATCGTGACACAACTAACGATATTGGAATACTAGATAGCTTTAGAGATGCTACAACGTCGACCAAAACGTCAGAATTTTATCGGAGCAGACCACTTTTCAATTTCTGCGTTTGTTATTCTGTTCATTTACGTCGTTCGGTTCCTCTAAAGAAAATTTCCAATGAATGGGGAGCTGCACCGTCCATCGCAATCATGAGTCAAACACTATATTCACCTATCTAGCATCTCCCCTAGATCCTATCGGAAGATCTACCAACCGATACTTTTCTAAAAGGACCAACGCGAGCGTTTATTTGCAGAACCGTGCACGGTTCTCTTTAAAGAATCGGTTTCTTCCGTCTCGATCGCCAGGTTTCCTCTTGCCCTCTCTCTCGTCTTATTTCACCGGTTTCCACCCTTCCACCGGTTCTCTGTTTACTTTCCCCTCCTTTCTGACATCGACCATCCGCTTTTCTGCCTCCGCTCCGTTCCTCGAGCCTCGTCGTTTCGCGCTGGCACGCAATCATCCCGCGTGTTATTTAATTCAGATTAACGCGAGACGATGCGCGGGGCAATTTGAATCTCATTGTAACGCTCGCGCCATTGTTTATGCGCTCCCGGGGTCCCTTGGGCCAGATTAATCGCATTCCCGTTCCTCACTTTTCCAGTCTCTTCCTCGTTCGTTTATTTTACTCTCCCGGAGATTTAAACATCGTAGATCAACGTTTCAAATAAACAGTAGGCCCCGTTTGTTCTAAATAAAAATTTCATCGGTCCGTGGTCCGCGGAGTCCGAGTTCTCTCGCTCCCAGCATCTTCCGCGGTCTCCGTCTGGCCACGGGCGTCCGTGTGCCCCCTCCCTGGCCCCTGAACGCCAGGCCTGACGGGGCCTGACCGCCTTCCTCCGGCTCGCTTATCTATAAGCACGGCGAAGTGACTCACTCGGTGAGTGGTACGAGCACTTGTCGCGAGTAGCCCGGCGCGGCGACGCGGATGCCGGGGCCCGATTCCCTGGGCCCGATTCAGCCCGGGCTTGCACGTAATGCAGCCGGACTGGAAAGGTTCTCTCGGGCATGTCGCCGTTGCGTAAGATGATTTTATGTCCGAGCGTCGGGCCCCGTTCCGTGCGCGGCGCGCAGGTGGATGGGGGCCCACGCGACCCGAGAATTCTATGGACCCAGCCGCGACTTTCGTCGCGTCGAAACTTTAATTCTGAATAAATAAATAGCATTTCCCGATCCCTCGTTTTCTCGATCTCTTCGTATCGTCGGGGAGGTGGCGTCGAAGGTGTTCGAGCTAAGTGGGACACCCTGTATACGCCCGGGCCGAAAAATATTCCAGCTAGATAAGGGGGAATTGGTTGGAAATAAAGAGGAACGAGGAGAAAAGGTGCACTTAAAACGGAATATCAACGCGGTTCCGCGAGATAATCGGTACCGATCCCTTTCGGATTTACGTTATCCTGGCCCGATAGATCGTTCCCCCTATTGTGAAACGGGTAATGCACCGGGGGATATTTACGAGCGACATTTTTCGCCGGTTCCTGTGATAACCGGCCGGCCCGGAGTCACGGAGATTATATTCCACGGCCGTTGATATTTCCGCGGCGCGTATCCCGCGTGGGAGTGCGAGATCGGATCTCGTTCAATTTCGTCGAGAGTTAATAGCCACGACTCCGCTTCACGTAACGGCACGGTGTCCGCGTTTTTTATTTTCTCCGCCGCGCAGCGCGCGCACAATGGCGTATTCAAAGCGCGCGGACTCTCGATTACTCGATTACGGGCCGCGATACGCGCGCCGATTGAAATTTCTACGGCTTCGGGAACCAGCCTGCCGCCCGCGAAATCAGTGGTGCGCAATTTTCCACTCCCCAAACAAAGAAAATTAAATAATAATTGTTTGGAACGCTCGTCGATCTTTGTTATACTAATCGAGGAGCCCTTTTGCGTTCGATTATAAAGTGAATCAGACACGAAGCAAACAGCGATGAAATCATAAATTCTGTCACATCTACTTTACTGTACGTATATTCGTGCAATTTGTAAGTTGAATTTTACACTTTCTCGAATTTTTTTTCAGAAAATGGGTAGCATTTCGGGGGTAGGTCTATCTATACAAAATTATTGTAATTGACCCCTGTAGCCAAAAATAATTTTTCCAGAACGATTTGAAATTTTTTAATTTTGTCGAAAAATTTCACACCTTCTCGAATTTTTTTCTAGGAAATGAGTAGGATTTCGGGGATATGACTATTCACCAAAAATGATTGTAATTGACCCCTACAGCCAAAAATATTTTTTTTAGATCGATTTGAAATTTTTTTTTTCACCGAAAAATGTAGGCACCTACTCGAATTTTTTTCTCGAAAATGCGTAGGATTTCGGCGGTGTACCTATTCACCAAAAATGATTCTAATTGCCCCCCACAGACGAAAATAATTTTTCCAGAATGATTTGAAACGTTTCAATTTTCAGGGTAACAGACAGTTATGGTCAGACATTATATTTTCAGTAATGAATTTTTTTCTCGAAAGCGGGTAGGATTTCAGGGGTATGTGTAATGACCAAAAATGATTGTAATTGACCCCCGCAACCGTAAATAATTTTTTTAGTATGATTTGAAATTTTTTAATTTTGTCTAGAAATTTCAGTACTTTCTCGAATTTTTTTCTCGAAAGTGGGTAAGATTTCAGGGGTATGTGTAATGACCAAAAATGATTGTAATTGACCCCCGCAACCGTAAATAATTTTTTTAGTATGATTTGAAATTTTTTAATTTTGTCTAGAAATTTCAGTACTTTCTCGAATTTTTTTCTCGAAAGTGGGTAGGATTTCTGGGGTATGTGTAATGAACAAAAATGATTGTAATTGACCCCCGCAACCATAAATAATTTTTTTAGTATGATTTGAAATTTTTTAATTTAGTTGTTAATATCATCATCTTGTACATTTGTGCACCACTGTTCGAAATAATCAACGCTCACGGGTGATTTTTTCGCGGTCTCGAGTCCGATTCGATGGACACGCCTCTACCGCGATCGTGAAAATTCGTTCGACTCGCTCGAAATACCATGATCGCCGCGATTCGAAGAGCGAACGATTAAAACGAACGCGGACGTGGGAGTAAACGTGAGAACTTTATTAAGAAACAAACGAAACCCAACTCGACTGTATCGAGTTATTTCATAATCTCGGTGTGCGAACTTTTGACACAATGCGATCATACATAATCATAGTGCAACTCGAACAGCAACTCGTTTCCTTATATCGAGGGGGCATTCGTCGTTGGAACGGCGAACTGCTTACACGAACTTTTTAACAAGTTTTAGGAGTAGAAACGGGGAATCCAGGAAGCTCGCCTAATGCCATTTAATTGCAACGAGCATCAATCATCGTACCGTTAATTCAATCTCGAACAACGCCATAATGCGTCTGTAATTACGCGTTTACCTGCGTGTATCGTTCGAAAAGGACATTCTTCGTTTGTTCGTCGTCCAATATCCGACATCAGCGACGGAAACTACATTTGTTTGTACTCTGTCTCTCTGCAACGTTTAATCGTTTGCGAAATAGAAACGTTAAATAAAAGCAAACGAATAAAAATGTATTCTATCACGATCAGATGCTGCTTAACATGCATGAAATTACGTTAGCCGGCGCGTATTGCAACGCAATGCATCGGTGCTTCCATCTAAATACTTTCATTATAAGTCAATCTTTTTCTGCGTCATTCAAATTCTACGTCACCTGAATCTTGCGTCATCCAAAGTTTGCATCACGCGTGCCTGAATCATGCTCCCGAGACGCAGCTTCGTAAACCTTGATTTTTATATTAGACTCTGACCGCCTTTGACAACTCGAACGACTCTCGCGTTGTCTATCCGCTATTTGCATTACGTTCGATCTCTATCGCCTCTCGATTATACTAAACAGTTTTGTTTCGCGTCGAAGGAAATCTCGCCGCTGTTGGGTAGGAACGTTTAAAAACACGTGTTTCATTTTGTACGCGGGATGTTTCGAAACGCGCGATACAAATAGTAATTTTTCGCGTAACGGTAAATCGAAAATGCGAAATAAAATTTCACACGCGCGCGGAGGCTCGTTCCGGAGAAAATTGATTTGGAAAACGCGCAAACCGGGCACAATTTGACTAACGCCATCGTTCATTACTCGTTGCTGCTACTTCTCTTCGCGTTTATAAATATCGACGTCCAATTAATTAAAATCACTCGAAACTGACAATACCGTATCGCTATTAATTATTACGAACAATAACGCGAGCAGAAAGAACGAATAATGGACACCGTACCCGTCGAATTTCCAAACTTCATTACACATTCTCCCATTTTTATGCACGAGACTAGCTTACGTTCGATAACGGTCTCTATTTGGCGTATTTTATACCGAATGCTCGAATATTAATATGGTAGCGAGTCGAAGTTAAAAATGGGTAAAAAAATTTAGTAATTCGTTCAACACATCATCGTTCATCACTGTATAATTTACGGAGAACGTAACAGTATATTAAAACAAAAAAAAGGAAGGAACGGAGGGCGTGTCGATAGTTTTTCCGTGGTGGCGTGCGTCAGAAACGGAGAAACAAAAGCGTGAGAGGATCAACGAACGGATCGGTAGGCTGCGTGCTCCGCGGCCATCACCGGGGACGTTCGACACGCTTCATCGAGATGCAAATCGTCGGTGCATAGGGGGATTAGGCCTCGTGGAATTCGTGTTTATCGATCGGCACGAGGTCAAAACGATCGGGCGAAGGAATCGAAACGGTGAACGCGCCGCGTCGGGTTCAATCGACGTCCCCGCGCGGCACACGTGGCCGATCCAGCGAGCGTGTCGATCACGTTCGGAGGAATCATTATCATTGATCATCCTCTCCGCCTTCTCGTCGAGCGTCCCGGGCTATCGGCTAATTGCCATCGTGCCGGCGATCTCTCGCGGGCGTAAAATCGTGAACGCTCGGTCGCGTACCGATCGTTTCGCCTGCATCGTGAGAGCCCCGCGTGGATTTTATTATTTCAACGGAGATTCCGGAGATATCGAAATCGGTCGTTACCTTCCTTCGAAACCTTGGACATTGAAAATATCAAATACTGTATACGATTACCACTTATAGCAAGGTTTTTCAATGGAGAAAAATTCAATATGTGAATTTGATAGCTAGGGAAGGATCGTTTCGATCGATCCGTGAGTGGAAGAGGCCTCGAGGTGTCTTTATTCTCTCCTTCGAAACCTTGGACATGGAAAATATAAAATACAGTACAATATCACTTCTAGTAATGTTTTCGAATGGAGAAAAATTCAATTTGTGAATTTGATAGATAGGGAACAGAATGGAAAGTTTTCGAGCAATTGGATACGGAAGACCAGGCCTTTCGATTGATTTGCGAGTGGAAGAGGCCTCGAGGTGGCTTTATTCTCTCTTATAGCAAGGTTTTTAAATGGAGGAAAATTCAATTTGTGAATTTGATAGGCAGGGAAGGATCGTTTCGATCCGTGAGTGGAAGAGGTCTCGAGGTGTCTTTATTCTCTCCTTCGAAACCTTGAACATTAAAAATATAAAATACAGTGCGTGATTATCACTTCTAGTAATGTTTTTAAATGGAGAAAAATTCAATTTGTGAATTTGATAGATAGGGAACAGAATGGAAAGTTTTCGAGCAATTGGATACGGAAGACCAGGCCTCTCGATTGATCCACGAGTGGAAGAGGCCTCGAGGTGGCTTTATTCTCTCTTATAGCAAGGTTTTTAAATGGAGGAAAATTGAATTTGTGAATTTGATAGGCAGGGAAGGATCGTTTCGATCCGTGAGTGGAAGAGGTCTCGAGGTGTCTTTATTCTATCCTTCGAAACCTTGGACATGGAAGATATAAAATACAGTGCGATATCACTTTAGTAATGTTTTTAAATGAAGAAAAATTCAATTTGTGAATTTGATAGAGAAAGGAATGGAAAGTTTTCGAGCAACTGGATACGGAAGACTAGGGCTCTCGATTGATCCGCGAGTGGAAGAGGCCTCGAGGTGTCTTTATTCTCGCGTGGATCCGCGGATAAGTCAGCCGTAACGACGCTGGTAGGCGCGACGCAAGCTGCTCACGGCCGTATCTAATAATCGGTGTCACATGGCCAGTTTAACGGGCGCTGAAATATTGTCGTTACGAGTGCGTTACGGCCCGCTTAGAGATTACCGCGTGAGTCATTCCGCGGGAACGAGGCTCGACCGGCCCCGAGAATATTTCGAAATAAACCGATTACGAATAATTTATCGGGCGTTCGTTTATCAGAAACATCAGAAGGAACAGAGACCCGGGGCTCGGGCGTATTAAACAATAAACAGCATGGTCGACATTAAACCCCTTTACTTCCTTCTTCCTCCGATCGTCGTATCAGGGGATTAACGAAATTCACCGGAATGGCTAAGATCGAATAAATCTTGGATTCACGAATTTTCACGTTACGGAAATAAATATAGCGACGAACGGTAGTCATCGATTCGTGAAATATTTTAATATTCATAAGGTAATATGACGGTAATATGAGTAGGCTGTACGAGGAAAACAAATTGCGAAAGCAACGATTGCGTGAGATTAACACGTGTTTCTCAGCAGTCTTGTGGTATATTTCGCGAAAACGCGGCAAACGATCGTAAATTTCCCTTTTATGAGGTACTTATCTTTGCTTCGCAGGACTCGAACGGTTACTCAATGGATAGTAAGTCTCACCAGACTTTGTCATTCGATAAGTTACATATATTGCAAACCCGTGGGTCGTTGAATTTGTGTTTGTAGTTTCCAATTATTTGGGATTCGAGTTTATCGCAGGCGCGAAATTCGGTTTGCGAGCCTGTCGACCTATGGCGGCACGCGCCCGTTGCAAAATGTCCCCGGAAGAATTCGAATTTCAGCTTTCACCGCGGCGTTAGTGACATTTTGAAGCGGACGGCTCATTAAGAGGCCGCGCGAGCGTTCCCCGACGATTAGAACCGATCGATCGGATCGTTCCGTGTCCCCGTCGAAGCAAATCGTTTCAACGGCCGGATAGATCCGCGACCGCGGGGCCCTGCCACGATCGACTGCCCCGATAAACGTTGAAAGTCGATCGCTACGAATCGATTACCCCGGCTCCTGTCTGCCACGGCCTGCACGCCGCGCACTTGTTCCTAGACGCTGCTTAGATGCTGTCCCTGTGCCAACAGCCTCGACGTTTCGACGATTAACCCTTTAATCGGTCAACTATTTCGAAAACCGTGTCAGAATTGTCGAAAAATACCAAACCAATGGCACTAACGTCAATAGAATATCAAATTTCATCCCCTGAAACAAAGCAGAAAGATAAAAAGTGGGGTCTAGCGAACGTTAAATAGCTTCTAATTTGTCTCAGATTAGAAAGAAAGTTACTCGAGCTTCGTACAGAATAAAGTGGGTAACTGAAAGGAGTGTAATTGATTAATTCGATAATTGTTCGCAAGGAGGTAACGTTTAATACCGATGGACGCGAGGAAGGAGAAGGAAAGAACTTCTCTATTAGGCTTTGCGTAGCAAACTCAGCCACGAACGCGATTAGATGTCGGATCGGGGAATATCAGGGTTCGCTATAGGTCGCATTCACATACGTCGCGTTACATACTATTACTTCGACCTGTATAAGGAGTCCATAGCATTTTATCGAGTAACTTGTTCTCTGTGATCAATTAAAGCTTTCACATTCGGTTCTGTTTTCCACTGTGATTAATTGCTCGATCGAACTCTGGTTACAAAATTATTACGTCTCACCCATCGACGTTAGACTCGATTACAACGACTCTTGTCGAGAAGAAACCTGTGTTACGATAAGCTTCGTAGAGGGAACAATCGCTACATCGAGTCGCGATAACGAACAACTTGCAACTAGTCTCGTAGTCGACGATCGTGTTTAGAGAAAAGAAAATTATTAACGGAACTAACTTCGTGGAATTTTTCTTCGAGATGCAATTTCGAATTAGAGACTCAGATTAATTGACTCGTACGATGATCGATCGCGAGAACGGGCATCGCGAACGCGACACAGAAAGAGCACCGGGCATCCGGGATCTAGAAGTCGTGATCACGGATAGATCGTCTTACATAAACGCCATACCGGTGGATGTCGTCCACGGCCGCTCGAGATCTGCATTTAACCGACGGGGTTAAATCGAATAACCCCACGGCGGCGTTTCATTCAAGGGCACCGTGAAACGATCCCACACGATCTCCACCTTCTCTCTCGCGTGTTACCTGCTGTACAGCACTTTTTGCGAGCGCGTGACATATAGGCGAAACGAATCGGTCATTTGGAAGCTCGATTAGTCGTTTATCTCCACCGGAGGCCACCCGGAGGGCAAACTTTCAATACGGATAAAAATTTCATTTAACCAGAGAAAGATGGGCAACTCTTTATTTTAGACTCACGTTTTTCTAAAGAACGCTTTGGTTAGTTCTACATTAAAAATAAACTTTATATATCTGCTGTATTAGTATTACCGGCAAGGTATAATGGTGAAAACAATTTCGATGTATATCGATTTCTGTAACGTTTATTATCTTTGCTACGTTTCTTGTTCCGCGTTCGTACTTATGCGTATACAGGGTGTTAGGCCAACCCTGGGAAAAATTTTAATGGGGAATACTAGAGGCCAAAATAAGACGAAAATCAAGAATACCAATTTGTTAATGGAGGCTTCGTTAAAAAGTTATTAATGTTTAAAGTTCCGACCATACTGAATTTTTTTCTCGAAACTGAGTAGGATTTCGAGGGTATGTCTATTCACCAAAAATGATTGTAATTGACCCCCACAGCTAACAATATTTTTTTCAGAACGATTTGAAATATTTTAATTTCGTCGAAAAATTTCACAACTTCTCGAATTTTTTTCTAGAAAGTGAGTAGGATTTCGGGGGTATGAGTATTCACCAAAAATGATTGTAATTGAGCCCTGCAACCGAAAATAATTTTTTTAGAACGATTCTAAAATTTTTTTTTCGCCGAAAAATTTAGGCACCTACCCCCTGTCGATTTTCCTTAAAAATTCGTTTTTCATTTGTAGTAATTTTGTTTGACGCCCTACAGAAAAGTTGTGTAATACTTTTTTGTAGGTACCTATGAGTTCTACGTCAGAGAAAAGTTTCATTAAAATACAGGGTGTTCGGCCACCCCTGGGAAAAATTTTAATAGAGGATTCTAGAAGCCAAAATAAGACGAAAATCAAGAATACCAATTTGTTGATGGAGGCTTCGTTAAAAAATTATTAACAATTAAATTCAAAAATTTCAAATCGTCTTGGAAAAATTATTTTTAGTTGCAGGGGTCAATTGCAAGCATTTTTGGTCAACAGACATACCCCCGAAATCCTGCTCAGTTTCGAGAAAAAAATTCTTTACCGAAAATATAATTTATAGCCAGAAATGTCTGCCCGAATTGTCATGCAAATCTTTAAAACGCCATAACTTCTGATCGGATTGGACGATTTTAATGTTCAAAACGCCAAACGCCGCGTATTTTAGTGCAGAATACGTACAAATCGCAAAAAATATTCGAAAAGTTGGTTCTTGACCCCGCAAAATGGGAAAACCCCCATAAAAATGGTCCAATTTTCAAACAGCCATAACTCCTACAATTGTGAATATATTTCAATGAAACTTTTTTCTGAAGTAGAGCTCATGGGTACCTACAAAAAAGTATTAGACAACTTTTCTGTAGGGCGTCAAACAAAATTACTAAAAATGGAAAAGGAATTTTTAAGAAAAATCGACTAAAGCCTAAATTTTTCGGTGAAAAAACAAAATTTCAAATCGTTCTGGAAAAATTATTTTCGGTTGCGGGGGTCAATTGCAATCATTTTCGGTCATTAGACATACCCTCGAAATCCTATCCACTTTTCAGAAAAAAATTCGAGAAGGTGTGAAATTTTTCGACGGAAAAAAAAAATTTCAAATCGTTTTGGAAAAATTATTTTCGGTTGCGGGAGTCAATTACAATCATTTTTGGCCAATAGACATACCACCGAAATCTTGCGCATTTTCCAGAAAAAAATTCAGTACGGTCGGAACTTTAAACGTTAATAACTTTTTAACAAAGTCTCAACAAATTGGTATTCTTGATTTTCGTCTTATTTTGGCCTCTAGAATACCCCATTAAAATTTTTCCCAGGGGTGGTCGAACACCCTGTATATTCACTATTTTAATATGTTGTATATAGTACAATACCACAGTATCTTACGCACGAGGTATAAAAAAAACAATAGAAAGGCGTTTGGTACTTCATAAAACCTAAATATAACAAACTATCGATGCCAGGTGACCAAAACAGCAAGTTCTTCGATTTAAAATTTAACGAGCATCGTGCAGATCAAGTTGAACGATGAGACCGATCGATTCGCCGGGAAAGAATCAACAATAATTTGTCACTGTCGTTATTCGCGCATCACCCGGAGCGAAACTCGGCCAGAAAAGAGAATCGTATCCGCGCCGAGTGTCCGCGAACGACAAATCAAGGGACCCGACCGGTCGCGCGATAAATTACACCCCGGTAAGATCGATAGGATCGGGCCCGATGATTTACGTAAATCTCCCGGGCGTCGATCCAATCTAATCGATCCTGCCACTCGGTAGGGTTAATGCCAACCGCGAGATTAAATCGGCATCGAAGGCGCGCGATTGAATGCGCCGGGGATCTCGTCGCGATGGCCGTGTTTACGGTCGCCTGGCAAACACGAAAATTCGTAACAGCTAAATTCGTAACAGCGAGCGGTCACGGCCGAATTAGCGAACGATCCGGGGGATTATTAGAAAGATCGTGGAAAGAGGAACCTCCCATCTCGCGCGGCCGAACTAATTCCTTTCTTTTTAATCCTTTCTCGTTGTCCGACGTTTCGCCAGTCGCGTACCTACGCACGATAACCTGCCAGGTTCGTGCCGGTTAATACGTCGCCAGGAGCGTCGTTCGTTCGCCGTGCTGGCATCCTCGACGATCAAGAAGCGCTGGAAACGCGGATAATGTAGGAGTTGCGGACAGACGAGTTAAATACGAGGAGTCCATTGCTAATACATAGGAAATTGACCAACCAACGGGCCAGGAGCAACCGCCCTCGATATTAAATATTCCGACACCCGATAAATCTGGGGCTGATCGATCTACTCGTCGCTCTTTTCATCGTTAGTTCGATTCGAGCGCGTTCGGTGTCGATTTTTAGTACGGGAAATTTAACTAATCGCGTACAGCTCCGTTTCGATCGAGAGCCTACCTCCGAGCGAATCTATAAACGAAACTAATTTCGTGGGACTGGGGCCAATTAACTCCAGCGCGAAGTCTGATAAAGAATGGGCGAAATGTGCCCGGTGGCGAGGAGAGGATCAGGACCGAAAAGGTGTCGAAAGTAAAAAGAAAAGCGAAGAGGAAGGCGACGATAAAGCGAGAAGCAAGGCGAAAGGGAATAAAACGAAGGGAATGGAGATGAAGCGAAGGCAGAGAAGGAAGGATGTCCTAATAGATTATTAATTTACACGTCCACTCTGTAGAACGACGAGGATGATGGCGTCTGGTGGGGCGCCGGCACACCTGTCCCGAACCCGTCCCGCTTGATTATCTTGCATTATGCAAAATGCGTTTTTTTTATCGCGGTGCAACCCCGTAATAAACGGTTGTCCGGGGAACGGTTGACATAATGCGTCGGCTATTACGGCCGGGAATTGAGCCTTTTCGCTCCTCGGGTGTCTCTTGCCCCACGCTGTCCTCGCGATCAATCCTAAGTGTCGCTGAGAACGCGCATCCTCGATAAAACAGTTTCCTATGTTCCTTTTCTCTTAACTTCCCTTTCTTTGTTTCGCGAATACGAACGTATCTGTTCCTTGTTCCGGCGAAAAAAGTAGTATTCCGCCAGCGAGCGCTCGTAAAAGTACCGTTCCGTTTTTAAGACCCGGCGCATCTGCAGGATCTGGCCGTAAAAAGGCCCAGTGTCGCCGAGGAATCTAGATCCAAACACACTTCACATCCGGGGGGCACGACGACGATGAACTTTAACAAGGAACGAGTCGATTCCCTCGATATTATACCCACTACGATCGTTTCTTAAATTTCGTTTAAATGTTATCTTCTGACTTTTCGTATTGTTTGTTTTCTGAGAGAAATATGTCATCTTGTCTGTTGTAGGAATGTTTGGTACCCATCGGAACTCGAATTAAATCAGTTCAACGAATGTAAGGTAGAAGCAGGTTAAGGTCTTCGAGCATCGAGAAATTGTCTAAAATAAAAAGAATAGCTAACGAGGCGACGTTACATTGGTTATCCTAACTCGACTATTGCGTAACCCGGAGACTGTTGACGCTTTTGAGCGAACAGGAACGACTTCCAGCTGCAAGGAAAGTTTGCGTTTCGAAGCATCTGGTTACCCAGACGCAGACGCTTTCTCCCGCGGACAATAATTCGTATTATGAACCATTGGGCCCCGAGTTTATGGCCCTAGTTCCCCCCGCGTTAGGCTCCCGAGGTTTGCAATTTGATACCCTTTCGCCCTCACTGAAACTGGTCGACGCCCCCGAGGAACGGTGACTCGAATAAAATCCACGCACGCACCTTTGAACTTTACGGGCGCACGTAAGGGCCGAATTTCGTAAGATCGAGCCACAGAAGTCGACTCCTACGAATCGATCTCTGAGTCAGAACTCGATTTTAAGTTTTAAGAGAAGGAACGGGCAGGATTTCGAGTGGGTTGCACGCGGATCGAAGGAAACCCAGGCGACGTTAATTGGGTATTGGTTAATGATCTGTCTAACGGGGGGGGACCGCGAAGAAAGGAGGATCACGGTGGTGAAACGCGTTGCAACGGCTCGGGCACGTAGTTCTGTCTACCTGTTCCTACGCGGCTCGCACGCCCACCTGGGTAAGCGTTGAATTTATCGCGTTATTAATCTACGAGCGAGCATCGAGTCGACTACGGCCGGCACGATGGATGACGACGAATTTACGCGTTGCGCGAGGAACTTCGCGCTATGCGAGTCCGCGGGGCAGCCACGTCCTTTGGCCTGGGCCGCGCGATGAAGTCGTCTGGAAAAATCGCGTGCCGGTTTCACGGCTCGATGGCTCCGCGTGGGTACGTCGACGGGGAACTCGAGTTGGGAAAGAATCGAAGGTACACGAGTTATTGGGTTAAGTGATAAATCATAAAATCGCCTTGTTCCTCGGGAATTACAAACGAATCTCACCGATAGAAATCTCCTGCTTCGACTTACATTTACACTTTGCATTTTGTAATTTTCAAAAATAGAGTCCGTTTTGGGACGGCGGATCGGTTATATCATGGTAAGAGACACAATGATAAACTCTAGGAAAGGAAAATGCACGTGCATTGATGGATATACACGTTCTTGTTAGACGTCCGCGCTGAATATGGACACGCTTTAATGACAAGCGTTTTACCTCGCAAACGAGAGTACCGGTGTTCTTAAAACAATCGTGAGAGTTTATCGTAATGCGCACGTTCGCGTCAGATCCCACAACAATGGATACCACGGTCATCAATTTTCTTCAAACATGCAGCGTTTATTGACAGCCTCGAGAAACTAACTTTCATGCCAAGTTTCGACCCGGCTGCCCCGACTCCTAAGATGTTAAATGTTATAGCGTTGCAGAACTCTTTGATATTTGCGCTCCACTTCCCTCATATCGGTACCGTTCCTTCGATCGAACGGAAATTTTGAGTCGATCGTCGGTTGCCGGAGACTCGACCCCGTACGATCGATCAAACGTTAAACTTTAATTTCCGTCGTCGCGTAACCGTCTTTCCCGCTGTCCCCGGCGACACGCGCAACCCAGTTTCATCCAAATCGCCGCGAGACTCCCGATAAGTCGACGCTCCGCGTTCCGCGTCCGCGAAAGGAGCCTCAAAGGGATCCAAATCGACGCGGAGACTCCAATTTCCCTCGGTGCTCTTTGAGAAATCACATTTCCCGACGCTTCCTCCTTCCCCGCCACGAGGATCGGTCGCGAAAGTGCAGCTGATTAGAAACCAAGCAAAGTCGAGGTAAAAATCAAGTTTCCAAGACAATTAAATTCGAAAGTTCCTCAGAAATGTAAAAAAGGGACTGCGCCCTTCGGGGCGTAAATTTGAAAAATATCTGAACGTTAAGAAGCTTGCTATTTTTTCGAATAACAATATTCCTCGTGTCGGATCAGTGTTTGACCCCTTCGTATAAAAATTGTTACAGCACGTTGTCTAATCTGATTCCAAGGCGTTGCTATAGTGCCCTGGTGTGTGGTAGAAGAATTTGCGGAAGTATAGACGTTAGTTGGGTCGGTTTTGACCGTCGGTGGACACGGTTGCGCGACGTTCGCGATCGAGGAGATCGAGGAGAGTCGAGTGGAAGGAAGGCGAGGCGAATGGATGCATGCACGGTGTACGTAGAGGCACTGGCGGCCAGAGGCGATTAAAGAAAGCGACACGCCGCATATGTCACAGCGTTCACACGCCCCGGCATTGCACCGACACCGACACCCACCGCGCCTATGCAGCCGATAGCAGTCGGCGCGGCGTGTACGCGCGACTGGAAGCGGCCGGGCAGGCGAGCAGCAAAGTTTTCACGTTGCCGTTCCTGGCTCGCGCGGCTCGTGACTGCACCGACCGGAGATGCAGGTAGCTCTCTCGCGTACCTGACCCCATAATACGACCGCGAACGCGCGTCCGATACGCTCGGCTCCGGACCATGTCCGCACGTACCACGAGACGCGTACACGATCCTCTACCCCTCGGAATTATGTGTGATTGTTACTCGTTTAAGGCAGACAGCTTCGGTATACAGGATTCATCCGCGTCAGACCCGTTTCAACGGTCGATGGGACAGAATTCGAGCTAACAACGTGCTGGTCACCGGTGACCGGCGCTACGATGTAGATCGATGGCGAACTGTTTTTTATTAAATATTCAGGGACATTGGTATTAGGAACTCTAGATAATAGGAAGAACCCCCAATTTCGTTCTAAAAGTTATCAGTACAAAATAAATGTGCTGGTCACCGGTGACCGTCGCTTCGAACACACGATGTAGATCGATGGGGAGGTGATTTTTGTGAAATATTCGGGAACACTGGTATTAGGAATTCTAGATAATAGGAAGAACCCCCGATTTCATTGTAAAAATTATCAGTATTAAATAAATGTGCTGGTCACCGGTGACCGGCGCTTCGAACTTACGATGTAGATCGATGGGGAGCTGATTTTTGTGAAATATTCAGGAACACTGGTATTAGGACCTCTAGATAATAGGAAGAACCCCACATTTCATTGTAAAAATTATCAGTACTAATTAAATGTGCTGGTCACCGGTGACCGGCGCTTCGAACTTACGATATAGATCGACGGGAAGTTGATTTTTATTAAATATTCAGGGACATTGGTATTAGGAACTCTAGATAATAGGAAGAACCCCCGATTTCATTGTAAAAATTATCAGTATTAAATAAATGTGCTGGTCACCGGTGACCGGCGCTTCGAACTTACGATATAGATCGACGGGGAGTTGATTTTTATTAAATATTCAGGGACATTGGTATTAGGAACTCTAGATAATAGGAAGAATCCCCGATTTCATTTTAAAAATTGTCAGTACTAATTAAATGTGTTGGTTACCGGTGACCGGCGCTTCGAACTTACGATATAGATCGACGGGGAGTTGATTTTTATTAAATATTCAGGGACATTGGTATTAGGAACTCTAGATAATAGGAAGAACCCCAGATTTCATTTTAAAAATTATCAGTATTAAATAAATGTGTTGGTCACCGGTGACCGGCGCTTCGAACTTACGATATAGATCGACGGGGAGTTGATTTTTATTAAATATTCAGGGACATTGGTATTAGGAACTCTAGATAATAGGAAAAATCCCCGATTTCATTTTAAAAATTATCAGTATCAAATAAATGTGTTGGTCACCGGTGACCGGCGCTTCGAACTTACGATATAGATCGACGGGGAGTTGATTTTTATTAAATATTCAGGGACATTGGTATTAGGAACTCTAGATAATAGGAAGAATCCCCGATTTCATTTTAAAAATTATCAGTATTAAATAAATGTGTTGGTCACCGGTGACCGTCGCTTCGACCTTACGATGTAAATCGACGGGGAGCTGATTTTTGTGAAATATTCGGGAACACTGGTATTAGGAACTCTAGATAATAGGAAGAACCCCCAATTTCGTTCTAAAAGTAATCAGTACAAAATAAATGTGCTGGTCACTGGTGACCGTCGCTTCGACCTTACGATGTAAATCGACGGGGAGCTGATTTTTGTGAAATATTCGGGAACACTGGTATTAGGAACTCTAGATAATAGGAAGAACACCCAATTTCGTTCTAAAAGTAATCAGTACAAAATAAATGTGCTGGTCACCGGTGACCGTCGCTTCGAACACACGACGTAGATCGATGAGGAGCTGATTTTTGTGAAATATTCAGGAACACTGGTATTAGGAACTCTAGATAATAGGAAGAACCCCCGATTTCATTCTAAAAATTATCAGTACAAAATAAATGTGCTGGTCACCGTTTCGAACTTACGACATAGATCGACGGGGAGTTATTTTTATTAAATATTCAGGAACACTGGTATTAGGAACTCTAGATAATAGGAAGAACCCCCGATTTCATTCTAAAAATTATCAGTACAAAATAAATGTGCTGGTCACCGTTTCGAACTTACGATGTAGATCGACGGGGAGTTATTTTTATTAAATATTCAGGAACACTGGTATTAGGAACTCTAGATAATAGGAAGAACCCCCGATTTCATTGTAAAAATTATCAGTACAAAATAAATGTGCTGGTCACCGTTTCGAACTTACGACATAGATCGACGGAGAGTTATTTTTATTAAATATTCAGGAACCTTGGTATTAGGTACTCTAGATAATAGGAAGAACCCCAGATTTCATTCTAAAAATTATCAGTACGAAATAAATGCGCTGGTCACCGGTGAAGTTAGAACGTGGGTCAAAGGGGAACTTTTCACTGTCTTGGAACTGTTCCACTGAATTTTTTAGGGAACTCCATAAAAAAATAATAGTTTTATTATTTTTATTTTCGAGGAGATTCTTTCCTCTGTTTGGGAATAAAGTTATCCGGGTGGTCGAGCCTCCGAACACCACAAATCTTGCGTTTCTTGAGAACGCCAGAAACGCATAACCAATTCCCGCGTTCCTCCGTGCCTCCGTTCTCCCTCCCTCGTGTATACAAGCTTAAACAATGTCCGAGGCCGATCTTGGGCATCGTTGCACGCGGTACACAACCAACGAGCAGAACCCAATTTGCAAGCTCAAGCTAGTCGTATTCTACGCAACGAGCCAGCTACGCGACTGCCACAAATGGGCTGTGTTTTCCTCGAGCAATAATAAATAAGAAACTTTATAATATTTCGGACAGAAACGGAGTATTTCTAAAAGTTTTGTTCTTTCGGACGAAAAATGCTTCGAATGTCCAACTTCATCCTTCCATTACTGAACTATAAATATTCGAGGGTTAATTGTTTGGAGCTAAATTTCTCGATCGAAGCAACCGTGTATGTAGGCTCCTTAGCCTACTCGATCGCGGGGAAGGTTGGGAAGGAGGTGGAAGGGGAGGCTCGCGGGTCATCGAGAGCACGGCAAAAGGACCATCGTCGTCGGGCTGCGTTCCGGTGGGTGCCCCGCGAAAGGAACGAGGAAGACGGGGAGCACGATCGCGAGGAACAAAGACAGAACGTCGGAGAAGGTGCGCGTGCAGGCCCCGAGACGAGAGGAGAAAGACAGATCGAAGGCACAGGCGTACCAACCGTAAAATAAACAACCTGGTAATAAACCGGCAGCGGTGTCCAGCGTTGTAAATTACCGCGGCGCGGAACCCTAACGCGCCACGAAGCCACGTTTTATGAACCGCCCTTCATGATTCCTGGATCCGCAATGATGGCTCAATACTCGTCCCGACGATTCGAGGGATCATTTCATTAGCAGCGAACAGAAATCTCAGATTCGTTCGTAAACAACAAAATATTAAGTTTGATTTGATCTCTGTCTCGAGAATATTTCAGCGTCGTCGAAATTTTATTCAATTTGTTAGACCATTGATATCAAGAGTTTTGTCGACCAAACGCGAAAGGGAACGTAGGTCAATGTCGTAGTTTCTTTGCCAAATACGAAGGTCGATCGAGGATCCAGCGAGCGACGCGGCTCATCCTCGATCTTCGACGTTGCGAAAGGTCAACGCGCGTGTTTCACCGTTCGACGCGCGAAAGGAGAACGGAGATTACCGATCGCGAGTTTCTGAAAACGTACGATCCCTCGGCGATCCTCTTCCGTCTCGATCCGCCTTGATCAATCTCGTTTTCGCTTTTTCCTCCCCGCGAACGAACGGGTATTTACCTTTCGGTCGGTCCCTTTTTCTTTTTAATATCTGATCTCGGGAAGCGACGGGCATCCGCGTTGTCAAGTTTCGTTGCGAGCTCGAATTATCTATCGCGCAGAAATCGACTGGCATGATAGCCAGAATGTGGTTTTAATGCATCCGAACGATCGAGTTCCTTTAAGCATTCTGAACGATTTAATCGCGTAATGTGTACCTATTCTATGTAAATATTCTGCAGAACTCCGTTATCGTCGAGCAATTATACGCGGGGCTCTTTCATTTGCCGAGAATCCAGTCGAGTGACTTTTACCTGTTTTTCTCATCGCGACCGCGCTCGATGGAACACTCCGGATCGCCTTGAAATTACGCCCAAACGCTGAATTATGTTCCTCGACGTTTCTTTCTTTCAAGGATCGCTCTCGATCACCTATTACTAAATAGACAGTAAGTACTCCGAGCAAACGTATCTTTTTTTACAATCTTTGTATTGGAAATAGGCGATGGAATACAAACAAAACATACAGTCCAAATACTTTTTAAACTAAACTTTGCCTTTATTTGAAACATTTGGCAGGGCACGTCTGTGACGAAAAATCAGCCAAGGAAGGGAAACTTTCTCTTTTTGAAAGAAACAAACCAACACTTTGCTTACGTATTTTGTCCTATATAATCGCTTTGAAACAATAATATCGTTGCGTTTCCTTAGAGGGTGCATTCAAAGGATGTCCCTTCAGAGGTTCAGAATGGTCTATACTCTTTTGCATGGTACTATGCAAAATTGAGAAATACGTGCAAATATAGCGGGCATTGTAAGCATTTCGTAAGGCCCAATTACCACCTTTCCGGGCGCCCCCGGAATCCATCGCGTATCTTTGCAAAGGTTGCGCAATCGCGAGGGAACCGGGCGAGTCGGCAAGTCCGTGACACTGAGCATTAATCTTGGTATTACCCAATTCGAACGACACAATACGTATTCCGTGGAATCGATTGATATTCCCGCGAGCATAGTTGAAACCTGATCCCAGCGGTGCAGTAGGTGCGCGATCTGAAAGAGCCCCGGCGCTCGGTGTAACCGTGTGCACCTTGTCCATTCCTTCCTGTCGCGAAAGGCAAAGGAAAGCGAGGCAACGCGCTGCTACGTTCCGACGTTCCCGCGGTCCCAGAAAGCGTAAAGCAAAACCCGGCGATCGTCCGCGGCCGTTTCGTAATCAAACGGAGACGGCGATGCACTGGTTATGGTTCCGTACGCTCGCGAGCGTACCACGGGAACGCTGGTACCTACGCGAGCGTACGAGTCGCGTCTCGCGTGCTCCGCGCCCGACACGCACCGTTGATAATATCTTTAATTACCGCCACCTCGAGAGGAGGGGCCCCCTAACTCGCCCCGGCCAATGACAGCCCCGACCAGCGATCCAAACGGCGATCTTCGCTACCGCGCGCCGATTTTTCATTCAAAAAGACCCATAGACACAATTTTCCCATTTCGAATCTCAGTTTCGAAGCTACACGAGTCATCAGATCTTGTTGAAATCATTCAACGCGTTTACGCGGTTCCCCAACAAGAATTTTTTATTATATTCAAATATTATTTACAGCAGATTAGACGAATTCTGACAATGAAGCCTGCACTCGAGCAATTGCGTTACCTTCTCAATCATCTTCCAATCGTATTTTATATTTCTCTTCCAATATCGAATGTAACCGTCACTTTCGATGTACGAAGTACACGAATCTGTTGTCGACTTTGAATCAATACAATTCTTTCGTTAGCCTAGATCGGGTTGCACCTCTACCGGAGGACGAAGGATAAAAATGTGGAGAGGCGATTGTTCTCCCTCAGTTCCGATAGTTTACAGCGTCGTGGAGCTCGGTCCTTGAAAAGTTGGAATAACTTCGTGCAGGAAATCCGAGATAATCGTTTCCTCGGCGAGGCCCGTACACGCGGCAGCGCGATCCTCCACTCGTTCAACGTCCCAAAGACACGCCCGGTATTGCTTTCAATTAGCAGCATCTGGAGATCGGTATCCGGTACCATCTCGGCCAATGACAGAGGCAACCTTAGCGCGCAAAAGTCCCAGCCGATAAAGCGCGCCGCGGTACGCGCGCGCGCGGGAACTTAATAATGGTAATTACAACGCAGCCGCGGAAATTTATGATGTTACTCGGCGCGCGCGCAATGGAAATACGCGCCGCGCGCAAAAATGCCGGCGCCGATTTTTCCGACTCCCCTAGCGTCGCATACCATTCGAGCGATATACCAGCGCGACCGTTCGTTCGCGATTATTCGGAATTCGCGAGAGGGGACACGCCTTGGCGATCGCGAATGCTTTCGATGCATTTGCGCGCGGACATTAATAACCAGCGTCCACTCGCCTTTCTTAATTTTAACGAGAAGATTACTCCTGCACACGCCGTCTAATAGAAATAGAATTTTTTAATAGGGTCAGTTGCCCTAATACGGAATATTATTTATAGGACATTTTGTGCTCTTTTGACTGGTAACAGTCAATTTTAAATAATATATAACACAAAGCTGATGCACTTACCTTATTGTGTATAATATTAGGTCAACGATCAGCTTGCAAAAACTCAAGATGATCGCGATTGCACTCATCGCCAATAGCAATATCGCGACAATTGCTTTAATATATGTTCCAAATTAAGAACGTATTCTATATTAGGGTAACTGACTGACCTTGTTTTAGTACGGTAGTTGGATGTCTCGATCTGGACAAATCGAACGGAATACAATTTTCCAGATTGTCGATACATAAATTGTTAATGGCCGTGTTTATGCAGACCTTTTTTCGCCTCATTATCGCGATATTATTCATCGCTAATAACAAGTGACTCACGCCGGAGCGCAGAAAAAGCGTCTGTTTTTTGCGCGACGATTAACTTTGCGGAGACCTTGCGCACTATAGTTATCCTGTCACGAGTCCCACTTTGGCGTCGTTTCCTTCTCGCGCGATTTTTGCCCCGGACGGTAATCGCCGCGCAAATACAATGAAATCTTTTTCTATCGAGAAAACGGTTCCGGGTTCCGGGTTTCGGGCCTGGAACCGACCGATGAAGTCATAACTATAATTGAAAGTGACCGCGGGCAAAAAATTTAATTGTCGATTACGTATCGCGTCGCTCGATAGTTTATCATTATTACAGCGGTCGTAAAAGGTCTACGAGATTCTCGATCCGGTCCCCTGAAATCACAGTTTCGACCAAAGCGTGTGTTCACTTTTCTAAATATTTAAATTCTGGTGATGGTTACAGGCGTGTGGAAAAAAATTATTTTTAGCTAGGGGGGTCAAATACAATCATTTTTGGTGAATAGACATACCCTCGAAATCCTACGCGTTTTCGAGAAAAAAATTCAAGTAGGTGGAGAAATTTTCCGGTGAAAAAAAAAATTTCTAATCGTTCTAGAAAAATTACTTTAAGTTAGAGGGGTCAATTACAATCATTTTTGGTCAACACACATACCCCCGAATTCCTACGCGCTTTCGAGAAAAAAATTCTTTACCGAAAATACAATGTCTGATCCTGAAATTCTGATTCCCCTGAATGTTCCTACGTATGTTTGAAACATCATAACATTTGAACGGATTGGAGGATTTCAATGTTTCAAAATGCAAATAACAAATATTCTGGCGAAAAATACGTAGAAATTCTAAGAATTTTCGAAATGTTGTTCCTTAACCCTGTAAAGTGAAAAAACCCCCATAAAAGTGGTTGAATTTTCAAACGGTCATAACTCCTACAATAGTCAATGGATTTTATTGAAATTTAGTGTGGAAGTAGAGCCGATGGACACCTATAAGAAAGTATTAGACAACATTCCCGTCATTTCTTGCAATACAGTGTTATGCAAAAGTCTGGCCTCCGGATCGAAGGGTGTTTTTGGATGGTCGTGGAAGATGGCGGTGGATCTGATTTTTCGCCGGACGCGTCGGACGTTGGAGTGTCTCGGAGCCACGGGCAGCGATTCGCGCCGTTACCGATGTTAAATGGGTGCCACGGCACGCTGGGACGCAAACTAATGCCCGCGTCCACCTCGTATATAGCATCGCGACTGCTACCGCGATGCAAATGCCGGATTCCGCGGGCCACCGCATAATGAATCCACTTTGCGCCGAGCGGCGTTTCTTCCAACTCTTTTCCTTTTTTTTCGCCAACCTTCTCCAACGTTCCCCTCACCTGGGTTTCCTCCTCCTCCCCCTCCGGGCCCCTCTGTCGCCCGTTTCGCCTCTCTTGCCGCGCGTCCCCCGGTTCGTTGACTACTTCGCCGCGGCCGTGCGACCGCCACTTAATGAAATGTCACAGGTGTCCTACCGATTGCCGAGCTAAATGTCGCCGGCTTCCCATACCCCGCCTTGTCGAGCGCCTTCGAGCCGCGCCGAGCCACGCGATTTCGACTTTACGCGGAATGCCGCGAAGATGACGGCGCAGATACCGCAGGCTACGGAGTCGCGCGGCTCTTCCGATGCCGCGATCCTGGAATCTTATCTCCCGCGACGCGGACACCGCTGCGATCACCGACTGGCAAAAGTTATTTCGTATAACGAACAACAGGATAACGAACACGGTCGCGTTCTCGTTCGTTGCTCCCCAATTACCTATCAATTTCGTCCCCCGTTTCGTTCGAATCCGGGCCCTCTTACTCTGCACCCCCTTTATTATCTAGTCTGCTATTCCCTTCTTATATTGACATTAAAACTACCGACAATTGTAGTGTATTTATTTGCACCAAACGTATAATGCAATGGAAATAAAATTTTCAAAACTCCAGTTGAATAACTCTTTTACAATTTTTATTAGAAACTACGAACGGGGCATTTTGGCCACTTTGGTAGTTCTAGTGTTAATACTTTCAATTTTAGACATTTGTAAAGTACGTAGCACCGCCTGTCCCTTGTTTTATTATATACCAAGTTCGATTTTAGACATTTGTAAAGTACGTAACTTGAAATTCACGAAGCCTATTCAAACTCATTTCCTTTAGCCAAGTTTCGCGATCGCGAGATTGCTTTTTATCGAGTCTGTTGACGTTTACGAGAACGTGCTCGGTTTTTGATTAGTCGAGAAAGGGATATTTTCTGGCTGTTGCTCGTCGGTGAAAGAGAACAGGGGGGATGGAGACGGGATAAAGACGTCTTGGTTTCCTGCCTCCGGAGTTTCCAGGCGCGGCGACAACGGTCGCTGGAATCGCAACAAATGGTAACGAGGCTCGCGCAGCGGAAAGGTCAGCGAAATCGTCGGGCCATCGATCTTCTCGTCGGCTCGCGGCGTGTCGTAGGTCACCGCGAGCTCCATCGGTTTTAACAAGGACATTGAAATCCGGTCGCCCGAGCGGCGCGTAATGATCGGTGACGGATGGCCGACGTTTCAACGGACCAGCGACCAGGAGGAAGAAGAAGAAGAAGAAGAAGGAGTCGCCCACGGTAGAGGTAGTCTACGAGCCGATCGATCCATCGATCGATCGCGAGATCGATTCGCCGCTAGGTAGCGACCGCGGCCTCGTCTACAGAACCGCGAACAAGGAGATCTCGGGGCATCGATCGTGCGCTCGCGCGACCACGTATGCATATCATAACTCATCGGGCGGCCACGATGTGCCCCGAGGCGGCGTACCCCGAGAATAGGAATTAGATCGTCGCTCTCTGTCGCTTTCCACGGCTACGCTCCGGGTGAAACTCGACGCGGGAACATGGGTGCTCTTTACGCTTCTGCTAATATCTTCACCGTCCTCGCTCGCACGCGTTGCGCAACCGTTCTCGCGGGATATCGGATCGCGTGCTTCGGCTTTCTAGAGACGATCAGCCGATGACGGCTCTCAACGGCTACGGGTGCGTGACCATACCAGCTTCGACGATACAAGGTTCCCCCGGCGTGTAACTTTTGAATTTTTGGCCCTGGGAATCTTGGAATCTAACAGTCTGCTTTACTTCTGTTGGTTTTTCTCTTCCAAAAGAGAACATTTTCTTTATGTGAGAAAAACCATCGACGCGCATGTTGCGTTTAGCGTCTCGAAATACAAGTCAAGAGGGTGCAGCTGTGCCCCTAGCTTGGCTTCTTTAGACAAAGTATAGGACCGATTGGGTCTGACGGTACGGAATGAATTTTTCCTAGTATTTCAAATAAAAGCTAAGTTAAAAGTTATTCCTCCTTTTATAATTGTTTTTTTTATTCCACCGCCTATTTCCAATAGCTTCGCTTTGAAATTGCTGCGTAAACTCGGAAATTTAAATTATGATAGACCCCTGTTTACTATCTGTATTTATTCTGTAAACAGTGTATACAGGGTGTTCGGCCACCCCTGGGAAAAATTTTAATGGGG
This sequence comes from Colletes latitarsis, assembly GCF_051014445.1. Classification (NCBI taxonomy): domain Eukaryota; kingdom Metazoa; phylum Arthropoda; class Insecta; order Hymenoptera; family Colletidae; genus Colletes; species Colletes latitarsis. The sequence continues at coordinate 50,476,382 of NC_135134.1, forward strand.
GATTCTAGAGACCAAAATAAGACGAAAATCAAGAATATCAATTTCTTGCCTGAGGCTTCGTTAAAAAGTTATTAACAATTAAATTAAAAAATTTCAAATCGTTGTTGGAAAAATTATTTTCAATTGCGGGGGTCAATTACAATCATTTTTCGTGGATACACATACCTCCGAAATCCTACCCATTTTCGAGAAAAAAAATCGGTTAGGTGCTGAAATTTTTCGGCGGGAAAAGAAAATTTCAAATCGTTTTGGAAAAATTATTTTCGGTTGCGGGGGTCAATTACAATCATTTTTGGTCATTACATATACCCCCAAAATCCTACACACTTTCGAGAAAAAAATTCCTTACCGAAAATCTAACTAGGTGACTGATAAAATAAAAAATTTCAAATCGTTCTGGAAAAATTATTTTCGGTTGCGGGGGACAATTACAATCATTTTTGGTCATTATACATACCCTCGAAATCCTACCCACTTTCTAGAAAAAAATTGGAGAAGATGTGAAATTTTTCGACAGGAAAAAAAAATTTCAAATCGTTTTGGAAAAATTATTTTCGGTTGCGGGGGTCAATTGCAATCATTTTTGGTGAATAGACATACCCCCGAAATCTTGCGCATTTTCGAGAAAAAAATTCAGTACGGACGGAACTTTAAACGTTAATAACTTTTTAACGAAGCCTCCATCAACAAATTGGTATTCTTGATTTCTGTCTTATTTTGACCTCTAGAATCGCCTATTAAAATTTTTCCCAGGTGTGGCCGAACACCCTGTATATGTTGAAACCGTAGGAACTTTGACGCGAGAAAATCCACCAGATTTAAACGACAATAATTAAAATACTTCGCGAGCGATCGAAGAAGCCCTCCACGCTGAATTACAAGACACATTCGAGGACGCGAGACGTATCAGAGTAGCGTGGTTTTGGTCCCCGTGCGTCCGCGGTCATTAATCTGAACTTGTTCTGGCAACTTCACGCACGAGAGACTGGTAACGAGACAGATATAGCGTTTTCCGACTTGAACCGAGCCTTTGACAACGTCAGTTAGTCCACATTAATCAACGCACTGTCGAAAATGAATTTATGGCGACGCGTTGAAACGGCTTTCCAGCTAGAAAAATGCATCGTCGACTCAACGAGTTCGACGACCGTAAAATCAAAGATAAGTTCGAATCTAAGTTCATTGAGGTCCGTTTCGTTTGTTAATGGGATCTCTCCGTCTCGCCATTGGACGGTAGAATTCTATTATCCGTGAACAGAAGGTTTCTTACCGACGAAATCGGTTCCACCGTCGAGTTTAGTTCAGCGATAAGTTTCTTGCCGGTTTCTTTCGCGTGCCCAATTACGACAGCCGCTTGGTTTTCTAACGGTTCAGCGTGGATTATTTAATTAAGCATTATTTACCGATTAATGCGGCCAGGCGGCGAGTCGCCAATGCTTTTTACGAGCGTGTCGCAACCGGGGGTATTTGCACAATGTGGCCTTGCGGGACTTCGGTCAGGGAAACGAAAAGAATATCAATTTAATTTTCAGACGAACGCGCATACGGTATTCAGCGGCAACAAAATATGATTTCGATATCGGTGTAATAATATTTTCGGTGTTTCTTTTTAAATGGTTAGTAATTAATGTATCATTATCATATGTGAAAACAGAGGGCCTTAAAGCATAATTGCAATTGGAATATTTAAAACCAGCCGCTCTCTAACTATTCTGAAAGAAACTTCCTGTTAAGATTAGAAGAAAATGGCACGATATTTCATAAGCTAGAATAGCAGTTGTCTTCCTTCGTAAACGTCCGATCTTATCTGAACAAGTTAATTTCATCCTTTTCTCCTTCCAATAACGATCTGTACACAAAACGAGAGTTCTGGATTTGTTGAACATCGAGTTAATTAGATCGATAAAGTCGAGTTTTGAAATAACAAGAATCGTTGATCCGAGCACGAAGCAAATTAATCCGTAGAGGGAAAGCGATCGGTCTAAGAAGCGATCGTGTAAAATTTACATAGCGTTGCTCCTTACGACCGGTCATTTTTCCATAATCTACGCAAGTTTACGTTTCGCGTTCCGTTTTATAGTCGTACCAACAGGGTTTCGCATTAATTATAAACGTGTTTCATTTACGTACATACTGTACATATCAGACCAATTCGTAAGCAAGAGTGACGCATGATTTTCAGCGTGAACGACTGTGTACAAGGTGATTCTGGAATCTGGGACAAACTGCGGACCTTTTTCTGCAAAATGAAGTCGACCATTTCCGGAATAGTTCACCTCTGTTAGACTCATGTAATTAGTTCAACTTCTATCTTTTACGTTATAAATAAACTTTTGGAAGAAACCCCTCGATCATGGAACTTGGGACAAACTCCAGACCATTTTCTACAAAATGATACGAGTCGACTATTCCCAGAATAGTGCACTTGTAGTTTTGAAGTTACACCACTGTTAGACTCGTATTACGTACCTTTTACGTAATAAATAAACACTTGGAAGAAAGAGTTACGTTATCTTGGAACTTTCCCTCGCGAAAGAAACTTGCCATGGCACGGAGGTCGTCGAGTCTCTTTGTACATTGTGTTCGAGCTGGTCTCGAGCATTATTCGGAGGAATAAAATCGAAAGGTCGGTGCTCGAAGTTCATTGCTTGTCACGTGATTGTCCGGCGCGTTTCCGTGAGCGCGATTTACGCCTTGAGCGTGGTCGTCGTCCGTGGCCGGGATAAGCGGCGTTTTATGGGGGCCCATGCGCTCCGTGGCGGAAGGGACGCACTTTGTTCCGCGGCTGCGAACGTATCCCCGGGCTCTGATCCACCCACGAGGAAGCACCGGCTGAGAGAAACCGGAGAGGGAAAGATAGCCTGGCGCGGAGGGAAGCCACCTCCAGCGAGATCGCGAGGAACGACATAAGGCCGCCTCTACAGGGTGTCCATCCATCCACTCTTCGTTTCCAACTAACCTCTTAGCCCTCTCCGTCCACTAAATCTATGTGCAAAGTTTCAAGATCGTAGGATCGGTTCGTCGAAGAGGGATGAAAATAAAAAAATCAACTTATCGTCGATAATGCAATTCCTAACTTTGATTAAATACTTCTCCACAACTGCTGGAAATCTTTGTGGATGTATTTTGCGAAAGATTAATTTTTTGTACTTTGGGTAATTCACGATAGCTCACAAATAGTACACTTTCGAGTTGTAGAATATTTCGGTGACTTGGAGGATCGGTAAACATCCAGATGGAAATTTCGAGCGACGAATAGAAAATGACCCGTCGATCTCTAGAGTGAAACTAAGAGATTATAGAAATTTCAATGTTCCGCTATGCCATGGGTTGATTAAAAATTCTGATTTGTGGGAGAGACGAGGAGGGTGATGGTGGTTTCAGCGGGACACCCTGTATGGATGGAGGGGCGGGAAGGGCGAGGAGGGCTCGAGAGGGAGGCAGAAGGAGAGACTCGGCAGGTGAGGTGTCACGAGGCGCGCGAGTAATATATCGTTGCTCGGCCCCATCGTAGGTGGGTGTGCTCGTCCGTATTCTCCGGGTATCTCACCCGAGCCCCTGGCGCTAAGAGAAAGAAGGGTAATGCCGGTATAAACGCGCCCGATGACTTTTTCCTCCGAGGCTTTTGCCCTCCTCTGCCACACGGTCTACCCTTCTCTCTCTCTTTCCGCGAGATTGCCATTAGCAAATGCCAACGTGAAACGCGGCACGCCCGCGCTCACCTGCCTGCCACCACACCTCGTGGACGTTCCTCTCTGCCTCGCACTGTCTCCCTTCTTCCTCCTCTCGTCCTCCTTTTACTCTCTCGCGTCTTCCTCGAGATCCTCCCGGTGTCTCTGCTCGGCTCCCTCGCCCTGCAACTCATGCACTTTCCTCAGCGACACTTTCCTCGTCTTCCGGGAGCCAATTCCACGGGGCAGACAACTGGGAAATGCACCAAACATTTTGTCGTAGTATTACACCCTTACATGGATTTCAGAGGTATTCGTTTCGTAGGAACGACGCTAGAAAATCTCAATTTTCACTATTTTATTTTCCGTACGATTTAATTTCAAATAAATTCGTACAAGACCACGAAAAAGAATAGAATACGAGTGCATCGTGAATGTAAAACTGTGTTGATTTTGATATATGGACCGTTTATTTTGAAAGTGGTGTAAGTCCTTTTTTTTTAAAAAAAATGAGATATGATGTGATTTATGCTTAATTTAGTGTAAACTTTTTGTTTATAACTAGTTAGTATTTAATATCTTAAAAAATGCTAATGCTTTGTTCAATTTAAAATTTGCCAGTAAAAGAAATTACGTAACCATTGATTATGAAAGTGGTGTAAGTCCAATTTCCATACTTATGTTATTGCATATAGTGATACGTGTACTGGGCAAAATTGAAATTTACAAATGGCGTTGATGTGGTTGAGGGTTGTCCAGTCTTTGGAAAATAACATTGAGGTAATTGATCATAAATTTTTACTCTCCGGACATTCGTATCTTCCAAACGATGCAGATTTTGGTATCATAGAAATGGCATTACGAAAAAAGAATTTCCTGGACACACCACAGGATTATTATGACGTTATAAACCAATGTAGGCGACATAATAAATTTATTTTACACGAAATGAAACGAGAGAATTTCGTTTCAACAAAAAATCTACAAAACGCAATTAAAAAACAGATAAGAAGAAACACTAATGGAGGAAAAGTAAATTGGTTGCAAATATGTTGGATGAGATTCTGCAAAACTGCACCGTATACTATTTCATATAAGACATCAATGGAGGACACAGAATTGAAGACTAAATTTATCACCTACATGTCGGGGAAGACCGCTAAAATTTGAAAAAATCGCCCTGGCGCCTTTGTATCACGATACCAAGCCTATTACATACGAAAAATATAAGGTATTACCTTATATACCTCCTGTGTATCATGAATATTTCAAAACACTGCCACATGAAGAGCATAAATAATTAATAATACCAATATCTTGTGTTAAGTTTAACAATATATAAATATAATTAACGTTCAAAATAAAAAATGCTAATCCTACTTTATTTCTTGTTATTATTTATAAACAAAATTGGATTAATATGAGATATATTTTAAGTGATATTTGTTATTTCAAAATTGAAATTAAATGATATTTACAATTGACTAATTATGAAAGTGGTGTAAGTCCATTTGCAGCCTGGAAATTCTACATTATTTTAGTTAAATTCGCCTAAAAGAAATTTATATAATTAAATTACATATTGATAAATTAGTACAAACATTCCCAGACTTCACATAATTAACCTATATTTTTTAACTGTCAGATCTGCTAACATTCAATTTTCTCGAAACAAAAGTAAATGGACTTGCACCACTTTCAAAATAAACGGTCCATATAGAACTCGATGACAAACGAGTGAGACTCGTCGTTGTATGGCGAGGGTTGAAAATAATTTACTTTCGATGGGCAAATCCGTAAAATCAAGTCCCAAACGCACAGGTTTCTCGTTACGTATGCGCGAAAGGTAATTCACGACAATTTCGAACAAAGATATAAGGCGGTACATAAATTACGGTACGCAGCGAGGCGAGATTGCTATCCGTTGCTACACCCTGTATAAATATCGACGGGGAACAAACGACGCCATTGGCTGCGAACGTTAACGAACTAAATACGGTCTCGATAGGTCAATTTCGAACAGGACCCCGTCGATGTTGATGCGCGCGAACAACGTGGGCGTATTTTTAGCATCATCGGGCCCCGGAGATCGATCGACGAGAATTCCTCGAAAGGCGGGGCCGGTTTCTAATTCAGCGCGTTGTAATTTGTGCGTCCGGCTAATTGGCGGCCGTTTCGCGATTTATGCTGTGACACGGCCCCCGTAACATCTGCCCCTGCTGCACCGTATCCACCGGATGCCCCGGGGTTGGCGTGATTCTGGCCAATCATACGTATTAATGGAACTTATGAGATACACCGAACCTTCGAATCGCGTCGCGTAATCCTCGCGAACTTTCGATTTTCTTAACCTCGTTATAGACAAAGAATATTCAGCTTTAACTCCAATACAAGCTCGTATCGTAAACAAATTAATGCATCCCCGATTTGGACGCAGAGATGCCAGACGGAGCCTCAGGTGCACCTCATTTCACTTTCTCACACTATGCCAGATCACGCGTACGTGAGCTCGTAGAGTTTCGGAGAGTCGACAAAAGCAGACTGACTTAAATTGTATCATTTATTGATGTAGATTTATATTACACAAATGTTAATACATATATATCATGTTGGAAGTTGCCAGCAACGGTCAGTAGTGGTCAGCAGAGGGCAGCTGACGTCAGGAGATGTTGGCAGAGATCAGCAGAGGCTGGTAGTAGGCAGTAGTAATCGTTGTACGTTGCCAGAAATATAAGCAGAGATCAGCAGAAGCCAGCAGAGGCTTGGAGAAGCTGGTAGTAGCTAGTAGTAATCGTTATGCGTTGTCAGAAGTATCAGGAATGGTCAGCAGTGGTCAGCAGAGGCCAGCAGAGGCAAGCAGAGACTAGTAGAGGCAAGCAAAAGCAAACAGGGGCCAGCAGTAGTCAGTAACAGTCGCTATATGGTGTCAGAAGTTGTCAGGAGTTCTCTACTTTTGTCATCACTGGTCAGCAGAGGCTAGCAGAGGCAGATACCAGGAAGAGCCTGAAAGAAAATTTCTTTTTCATTATGGTACTTTGCTTATGTGAGCCTACGTAGGCCGGAAAGTAAAAATGGCAGTCCTCCTGGGCAGTCGAGATTCCAAATCGTATGTGGTTGACGTGAGGTCAGATTTCAGTTGTTCAAGAGCAAGAAGGCAAATGTGACCACGGGACGGTCTAAAATCACTTTGGGCAGCTTCGAAGAATCGAGAAAGACAGTTTGCCTTTGTCGACTTTACGATACTCTACGCGTTCACGTACGCGTGATCTGGCATAGTGTGAGAAAGCAAGTAGAAATAGTCGTTAATGGACAGACGCGCCAAGTCTGAAACTCGATCGAAACACTCGAACCGAAGATTTATCCTGGCTTCTTTTCCACCCGGAAATTTAATTAGCAAACTGCTCTCCAAGGAGCCTGAATGGCTGAATAAGAAACGGAGGCACTCCGGTGCGTGCTGTCTAATTCATAAAATTCTCCCATCCAACGTGCTTATCTGCCTACGTGAACTACTCCACTCTAACTCCCAGTTACGCTCTAATGACTCAGCTGCTGCTAGATATGCATCTGACCTAGCCGTTCCTGTCCGTCATACGTCAGAATTTCGCGTCTCTTTCTCCAATTATGCCGCAGCGTTTGAACTTTGTCCTCCCCGCTTAGCATCTAAAATTCAATGAACTTCGAATTAATATTTTTCCGTTGAATACGTTAGATAGGCTGTCGCGGTCGACTCGATTGAAGTTTGATATTTTTTCGCGCTCGTTGTACCGTTCGCCGAAACTGGGATCGAGCCCTCGAATTCCAGCCGCGATGTAAATCAGCGTGAAGCGCGCGCGAGGTGTAACGCGTCCTTCGTACAGGACTCGAGATCCCATAAAAGGATAGCGTTGGCCGGTGCCGTGGCGACTTCGCGAGATAAGGATATTCTAACGACGCGGCGGCCGCGTACGAACATGGGAGCATGACTTCTCCGACGGGGAAACGTTGCTTCTCTTCCACAGGCGTGGCCTTTAACACGCTCGCAAAAGCACCGTGGACTCTCACTTTCCAGAGATACGTAAATCAGCCGCTCCAATGGATCCTCTGTAACGTCAGGTGCGAGTAAAAGTTACTCGGCTGCGAACGTCGATCGCAAAGGACGTCCGGATTCGGAGAAATCCTCCGCGAGAAATTAATATCGCGTCCGGATTTTAAGCTAGTGAAAGTTAATAGTAAATTCGAGAATTAATATTCCTAAATGTAACGTTTTCCATGTAGAAAATGTAGCCATACGGTTTCTCCAGTTTCTTCTAACGATACCACTTCCTTTTATACAGGGTGTTCGGCCAGCCCTGGGAAAAATTTTAATGGGACATTCTAGAGGCCAAAAATAAGACGAAAATCAAGAATACCAATTGTTGATAGAGGCTTCGTTAAAAAGTTATTAACAATTAAATTCAAAAATTTAAAATCGTTTTGGAAAGATTATTTTCGGTTGCGGGAGTCTAACGATTCCACTTCCTTTTATACAGGGTGTTCGGCCAGCCCTGGGAAAAATTTTAATGGGACATTCTAGAGGCCAAAATAAGACGAAAATCAAGAATACCAATGTGTTGACAGAGGCTTCGTTAAAAAGTTATTAACAATTAAATTCAAAAATTGCAAATCGTTCTGGAAAGATTATTTTCGGTTGCGGGAGTCTAACGATTCCACTTCCTTTTATACAGGGTGTTCGGCCAGCCCTGGGAAAAATTTTAATGGGACATTCTAGACGCCAAAATAAGACGAAAATCAAGAATACCAATGTGTTGATAGAGGCTTCGTTAAAAAGTTATTAACAATTAAATTCAAAAATTTAAAATCGTTCTGGAAAGATTATTTTCGGTTGCGGGAGTCAATTACAATCATTTTTGATCATTATACATACCCTTGAAATCCTATCCACTTTCTAGAAAAAAATTCGAGGTGTGAAATTTTTCGACGGAAAAAAAAAATTTCAAATCGTTCTGGAAAAATTATTTTCGGTTGCGGGGGTCAATTACAATAATTTTTGGTCAACAGACATACCCCTGAAATCCTGCGCATTTTCGAGAAAAAAATTCAGTTCGGTTGAAACTTTAATCAACAAATCAGTATTCTTGATTTTCGTCATATTTTGGCCTCCAGAATCCCCCATTAAAATTTCTCCCAGGGGTAGCCGAACACCCTGTATATTTTATGTAACTGTATGCTTTTGCTAAAGAATTTATCTTCTAATTTAATGTCAACGTCCATACACCTGAGCATTATGTTTGCATCGAATTAATACCTAAGTTCACGGCAATTTCGAGGATTAATATTCCTGAGTATAACGCTTTCCAAGTAGAAAAGGTAGCCACACTTCGTCCAATACGGTCAAACCCTGATATAAGTTTCCTCCAGTTTGTCCAAACGATCCCTCTTCATTTTATATATTTACTAAAGAGTTTGTCTTCTGATCGATTACGTTTGCCTCGATTTCGTCCAGTAAGTGGGGGGAAAAAGAGGTGTCTGTTGCGCGTGTAAAATGGAAATACAAGACCCTCTAAATTGATGTCTAATTCCAAAGAGCCCGGCTTCGAACAGGTTTACGGACGTCAGTATCTGAAAACGCTCTCGCCAATTAGCGGGGTCTCTGGCGCGGCGTGCTAATTAACACTTGCGTCGAATCGATCTGCCTTTTCGGTCGCGGCAGCGGCGCGTAGAAAACGAAAAAAAGGAAGGTGAAAGCCGCGTCCGAGACGGCGTTTTCCCGATCTTTCCATAAATTGTATCGCGGCCGATCGCGGAACTCTCACCGCGAGGCGTAGCGCGCGACCGATCGCTGTCTCGCGGCGGACAATTAACCATACGGTCGATTATTATCGATCTGTACGGTCCTACCTGGAGAAAGTCGATCCCGTGACCCCGTCGGGGCCTCCACGCAGAAGCCGATGCAAAACCGCGACGCGTGCGGAACGAATTCGACGCTCGTGGAAGCGGAACCGGGACGTTTGCTGTCCGACTTCGCGGCCTAGCCTCCGTTTCCCCTTTTTTTCCCTTTTATTTTTTCACGGGAAATCCGCCTGGTCGACTCGCGCATATCCGAGACGGGGTCAACGGGGAGCAACTGGATCGGAGGAAATTTTAGAAAGCTGCTTTTACTAATTACGAGCAGGAATCGTCAATTTTTCACAGTTAACACTCCTCGACTACAATTTGTTACGAGAATCTTATTGGGAGTGAATAATGTTTGAAAGTACCGTTATCTTGGGTTCCCTTTTTCGAGGCGACGGATAAGGGTTGTTTTTGAAACGGACACACTGTAGATCGTGCTGCAGGGTTCGTCGACGCCGATGTGATTGATCGATTAAATTTCCTTACGAATTGACCCTTCGAGCGCGTGACTAACTCGCGTTAATAACGAAAATAACTTTCTATCTCCTTCTGCCGAACATAGGGAGCCCGGAGATCTTCGCTGGGTGTGGCCAGATGGATCTGCGCAAATTTATCGCGAGCCCAGCGATTTCCATCGACGACTCCAAACACGAGATCGAGATCGTTTCGTCGAATAATTGAAAAATCATAGCATTGGACGAGCACAGCGGCGACCCTTTGTTGTTCTTTCAAAAGTATATTATTTTCGATTTAACATCGACCATCGTCAAACAAAAAGAATGTTGATCGCTCAACTAAAGCCCATCGACGCGTCTGGTACTTCGTAAAATAAACGACGAATATTCTAATGGTTATATAAATAACCACGCGAATGAATGGTTTTCCCAAAAAGGGCAAACAAGCCTAGAAACCAGTTTCCGCCGTCGATCCCTCGATCGCGTAATCGCAACGTTGAGTGCCAATAATAAATACGTAAAAACCTCGATGAAATTCAACCATTCATTAAACGAGCCGGCAAAAAAGGCAGTTAACCGGAGAGGAAGATCGATCCCGGCTCGTGCGTGCAATTAACGCGGTCTTCTTGACTATGGAACGTCGGAAGCTCGGGAGAAAAATAAGAAGACGGGAAATTAAAGTAAACTCCAACCATGGTTCGCGTTACGAGAACAAACCCCGAAGACGCCTCCGATAATTGGAGGAAAGAAAACGGACCGCGGTTCGCGCGCCATTGATCAAGGAGGTCTTCTTGCTCCAGACTTTCAGGAAAAAGATCAGTTATTTTTTTTCTTTCTCCGCGATACAGAGCTGAGTGGAAATAGGGAATATTAACATTATTATTGCTCTACCGCGAGGACTTGTTCCATTTCTGGCAGGCGAACGAAAAGAATTCGTTAAAGTTCCTCGAGTGTTCCGGACAGGAGTATCCTCTCAACATAATCGAGATTCCATCGTGATTAATTCAATCCGGAAGATGCGCGTTCCATTGAGAATCGAGCAAGAAGAACCGTTGTTGGGGCTGTGCAACGTCTTCATCGCGAGCGTACACAGCCGATGCTCGCGTTGACCCGTGAGAGGAGCGCCGTGGAACGAGAGACAGAGAACGGTAAAACGAAAGACAGAGAGAAAGAGATGCGAGGGAGAGAGAGAGCTAGAGATAGAAAAGCGAGAGGCAGACCGAGCGACACAGCGGAATTAGAAGTCCCTACGCGCGTCCACGGTTCTTGTTAACATATTTTTCGTCCCCGCCGCCACGAGAGGAACAACTCACTCGCAAGGGAGAGATGGTGCACGCGAGTCCCGGTCACGCACGGTCACGCACGGTCACGCACTCGGCCGATATGTAGCCCATACATCAACCTACAGCGCGATGTGTATACCACGAGGAACCGGGACCGCGGAAACTAATTTCCGCCTGGCGAACCGAGACCGTCGACCGTCGCGTTACAGCTCTACGCCCATGGGAACGGGCCCTCTACCACTCCAACGACTGATTTTCACGATTGTTCGTAAATTTGGGCCCTTCAAATAGCTCCAAACGTCTTCCAACGGCGTCCATACTTCGTTAGACGCTCAAATATCATTCGTACGCTATCTTGTCTCGTTGGGCAAGGTACAGTTTGAGAGATATTTCAAAAATTTGTCTAAATAGATGTCAAAAAATAGTATACAAACTGTTACAAACACAGTCACCGTCACATTCGGACTCTACGCCTATGGGAATGAACGTTCTACCACTCTAACGACTGATTTTCACGATTGTTCGTAAATTTGGGCCCTTCAAATAGCTCCAAACGTCTTCCAACGGCGTCCATACTTCGTTAGACGCTCAAATATCATTCGTACGTTATCTTGTCTCGTTGGGCAAGGTACAGTTTGAGAGATATTTCAAAAATTTGTCTAAATAGATGTCAAAAAATAGTATACAAACTGTTACAAACACAGTCACCGTCACATTCGGACTCTACGCCTATGGGAATGAACGTTCTACCACTCTAACGACTGATTTTCACGATTGTTCGTAAATTTGGGCCCTTCAAATAGCTCCAAACGTCTTCCAACGGCGTCCATACTTCGTTAGACGCTCAAATATCATTCGTACGCTATCTTGTCTCGTTGGGCAAGGTACAGTTTGAGAGATATTTCAAAAATTTGTTTAAATAGATGTCAAAAAATAGTATACAAACTGTTACAAACATAGTCACCGTCACGTTCGGACTCTACGCCTATGGGAATGAACGTTCTACCACTCTAACGACTGATTTTCACGATTGTTCGTAAATTTGGGCCCTTCAAATAGCTCCAAACGTCTTCCAACGACGTTCACACTTCGTCAAACGCTCAAACATCATTCGTACGCTATCTTGTCTCGTTGGGCAAGGTACAGTTTGAGAGATATTTCAAAAATTTGTCTAAATAGATGTCAGTCAATGGGACAAAATAGCGTACAAACTATTACAAACACAGTCATCATCGCGTTCGAACTCTACGCCCATGGGAACGGACCTTCTACCACTCTAACGACTGATTTTCACGATTGTTCGCAAGTTTGGGTCCTTCAAACATCACCAAACGTCTTCCAACGACGTCCAAACCCTGTCAAACGGCCAAGAATCATCCCTATGCTGTCTCCTCTTGTTGGACAAGCTGCAGTTCCAGAGATATTCCAAAAATTTATCCAAATAAATGCCAACCAATAATAAAAACCAGCATGCAAACTGTTACAAACACAGTCACCGTTGTGTTCAGACTCTACGCCCATGGGAACGGACTTCCTACCACCCTATCGATCGATTTTCACGATCGTTCGCAAGTTTGGGTCCTTCAAACATCTCCAAACGTCTTCCAACGATGTCCAAACCCTGTCAAACGGCCAAAAATCATCCCTATGCTGTCTCCTCTTGTTGGACAAGCTGCAGTTCCAGAGATATTCCAAAAATTTATCTAAATAGTTAACAACCAATAATAGAAACTAGCATACAAACTGTTACCAACACAGTCGCGAATGTTTCGAAAGGACATCGATCGCTGCGAAAGAGTTGCGATTAGTCGAAAGTTCGATCGCACGGTCCGCGTAGCAATTTGCTATAATTTCGAGGAGGATTGCGGTCTGCGTTTGTATCCGGTGTTAATGACAAATGATACGCGCCGCAGCGACCATTTATCCCGAGGCGACGGATAAAAGTTTAGGTTTCTAAAATTGAGTTGCACTTTTCACCGTAATCGAAACTGTTACTTTCTAATAGTTCGTACCGATCCGCGTGGCTCGAATTCAGACGCGCCAGAGAGTTTAATCGAAGCCTCGATTGCAACTTCGGGAATCGGTCATCGTAAAATACGTTGTATCATATACAGCGTTTAATTTTATTCCACGATCGTTCGTAAATCTCCGAGGAAATGCTCGTCGAAATTTTCACTCGAGATCTATCCTTAAGCTCGACGCCTACAGAGTAAGGTTTCGCCTCGCGTTCACGGGCAGCAGGGATCTATAAACTCCTCTATTTAAGTAGAAGATCGTCAAGTGGTTCGATGATAGGCTGTCTGTTAGTCACGAATCATTTAATCGTTCGACTGATAATTCCTCTGTGCCGTTTATCGTACAACGTGTTATCCATTGGCGTGCACTTTTCCTATTAGAAAGTTTTAATTCGGTACGAAGCTTGATTTACTCGTCCGTGATGTCTGAAAACTGGGGTCGCTCCGAAGAAATCTGTCTAACGCGAATTCTAATACAGATTGCGACGAGTATTAACGCGCGATAGAGAAATTCTAGGATATTTCTTTACGATAAAATCGATATCAATTCGAACGTGATTCTGCGATTTTCGAGGTTCTTTACAGCCGAGCAGGATAGTACAGGTTCGTAATTATGACAGGAGACTGGCACTAGATTACAAATAACACACGACGCGATACGGAAGAATTTATGCTGCGCTCGATCAGTGCTGGTAATGTGTTTTTTGTTAACAGTGATACGCACAAATTCAAGAAGAGGACTAATGGCGAGCACGGTACTCCCAATCTATCAATGCTATTGAAACATTTAGATACTATCACAATGCTGCCTGGAGAATCGAAGCTGTGTTCGGTGGATGTCAAAGAATGATCGAATTCAGAATAACCCCTAAAGTCTTGGAGCCTTTTCCCATCGCCCTCTAATTAGGTCTCGGTGTTTCCCGTTCGGACGCCAACGATCCATAAAATCGACGATCGAGCCTCGAAAGTCACGACTCGAAGATAATCCCGCGAACGAACATAAGCGCGTTACGATGCGCTCGTTTCGCTTACGCAACGGAAAAACGAGCAACGATAAAAAGAAAACGATCGAACCCGGGGCTTATCGGAGATACTCGATGGGAGATCGCTAGCAGCGTGCCACGGGTGACTCAGAGAAACGGGAGAACGGGTACCCGCGAGCAGCTTACGCTCCGATCCTCTCGATGCAATTAGACACTCGTAACATGCAACAATTTATATTAATCGACCGGCCGTTAGTCACAACAGATCGAACGGAATTTCACGGTTCCGTGCGGACGCGGTTTTCGCAAGCAGATCTCGAAATACTTTCACGAGTCGCCGTGCAATTGATAAAAGACAGCCGACTTTGTTGAGCAACCGAGGCAAGCACACCGAACGGAGAAACCAAAGTGAGAAAATATTCGAACAATCGGAAGATACGAACTTGATCGACTTCGATTACTTTCGTACGATTCGAGAGGCTCGATAGTCCTGTTCCATTCCGTTTCGGTGCAATAAATTCCTCAGAGGGCAAGAAAAGCGAAATCCAATTTAAAGGGTGGTCAAAATTGTCGCGCGTTTAGTGAATCGTGTTTGGTGGGTGGGGTTTTTCTCGTCGAAATTGCGCAAACGACGCGTACGCACGAATATTACCCGGCCGATTCTCGTTAATTAACGGGAAATTGTTGTCGTCGCGATTTGCACGCGAGATCGAGCGTCGGTCGCGCGCGTCACGTACCACGCGCTGTCGAACGCTCGACGATATATCACCCCGCAAATTAGACGGCTTACAGACGCTTTATGAATCGTAAATATTTGCTCGACCGAGTGAAACTTGCCCGCTGTCCATGCGGTCGAATGTTAATCGTTGGTTTTCAGGTGGAATGGCCGGCGAGCAAGGAGCGCTGCTAGATGAAAACGAACGGTTCGACGCTGCGTTTGCTTAGGCTCGGTTCACATACCCCTCGTCTGCTCTTCGGCAAATTACCCCATGGCGGTACGCAAAATTATTCCACGGAATTTTTTAATAACTTTCACGATCGTCAAACATCGGTTTGATAAGAGCTATCCAAGTAAAAGAATGTGAACTTTAAAAATCGAAACTGTAACATTCCAAATACTGCTATTTTCCTTATTTTCACTTCAACATTTTGATTGCCATGTCGCCCATAAATGGGTGTATTTTCCACTATGGAACTGGAAAAATAAATTCTCCAGTTGACACGTCGAGGGAAATAAATTTGGATAGGATTTGTGGATTTTAACATTAGATTTACGGGCATTGATAACACGTATATTTATTGATACCTTTCATGTTGACGATTACCTTAAAATACGATTTTTCTTTTAAGTAGAATATGTATTCGTGTCATTGCATCAATCAATTTCAACATAAGTTGTCAAATTGACGGCTTCCGTAAATCTAGTGTTAACAGAGGTTGTAGAAATAAGTATTAGAACAAATTTTAGGTCATACAGCGTGGTCCATGCAACTGTTTCAATCCATTACTCTGTTATTAATGCATTTACGAAGAAATGTCAACGAGAAAGGTAAATGTTTTTGGAAATATTTACAATGTAATAGAGAAGCGTTTGAGCAGCGTCTTCGATAAAGATATTTCTTGAAAATATCCCGAGAACTAATAATATTTTTGCCATGAAGAATGGTCTGTGCAACAAAAATATAGATTTCCATTTAAAGAAAGGATGCAATTCTTAATTGCACGTGCTAAGGTCCTATAAACATAGTGCTCTTCGAGCCATCCTTTCGTAAATGCATTAACAACGGAGTTATGACCTAAAATATGGACCACCCTGTATAATTTACAATAGTCTAAAATTAAAATTTTGGTCTTGCAGAACATTGTACGGTTTCGATCTGGCAGTGAATGTGTTTAAAAAAGTACCAATTCCGATAGAAAGCAGTGTAAGGTTTACGGGTTGCTTAAAAATTGCGGAAAGATGGCGTTTTTGGTCGTTTCCGGTATCGAGGCGGTACGCTGGCATGCGGCGGGGACTCGTCATGACATTTTCCGCGAGGATCTCGCAGGTGGTGCGTCTCACTCCGGACACTTTACGGGCTTTACACGCCGCGTGTACGTGAAATAAGAAGATAACGCGGCGCAGGATGTAACCGGTGTCCGCGCATAAGAAATCGCGCGTCGGCTCCGGGACTTTCTCGGTTTGCTGTCCCCGCTCGCTTCGAGCGTGAGAAAGGTAACGATGACCATACGTACACACGGTGGGACGATTAAAACCGAGATTTTTCGCGATCGAGCGTAAACGCTCTTAACGCTCGCACGGTGACGCTTCCGCGAGTCATCTGTTCGTGGATCTCCCCGGTCACGCTGGGACTTTTTCAAACGGGCCCAGAGACGCGTGTCGAGTTTATCTGTTCCACGTCCAGCCGCGTTCCTTTTCGTCTCGTTGCAGCCAGGTCGTTGGGAGCACCGCGAACGAAGCGCGCGTTCCGCGCCAAGTAGAATCGCATTTTTCTGGTCAGCCGTAGACACGTTGGAAATTTGTAATTCATGTATTCTTCTTCGATATGATTAAAAAGTTGTGTAAGAGTACTCTGAAATACTCTGAATCGTTCGAATTATTTCGCTGATTTTTCACCCGAGAAATAATCACTCCTGAACCACGTATCTTGAATCACGACTCGGAGTTCGTATCTAAATTAATTATCATCGGTTTTCACACGCGCTGTGATTTATAAACACGGTTCGGTCGATTATTGCCTCGATTATCTTAATGGAGGACTAACTGGGATCGAAGGCGCTTTAGATAATGAATAATTAATGGGCTACGAATATGAGTTACGCGTTTAACTTCCATACGAGCGTTTCCGCGTGTCTCGATAATTTGTCGCGGATCCAGTTCTCCCGGGAACGAAGTCGTCGCGGGGCAACGATTTGAGGAGTTAACAGCTCCAGAAAGCTACGCTGCCCTGGTGACCCCGAGTGACTAAACCGTCAAGGTCCATTGGGATTCGATCGAAGCTCGACCGGTACCTCGATACGTTCGTGGATCATTGAATACCAGGCCACAGTCGTACCGTGACCAAACTGTCCCGTAAATTAAGTCTCGAGATATCGAAATTCAGTTAAACGGGTCGATTGCTACACTCGATCGTACGGAACTGATTCGTCCCGTGTCGTTTCAACGACAAAACCATTTTAAAAAACGCGATCGTGCTCCTTTCGTTGAAAGACGGGAACACCTATACGTGTTCCATGGTACGCGATAAACGAAATATGGCGGATTGGATCAATTTTTCAAACTTGCCACGTATTTGAACCCCGGGGATGACCTTTGCAGGCTCTTTACATTAACTTCGTCTGTCGTACGAAACTGCCTGGCTCTGCAACATGTGGTTGCAGTAATGTTGAAGGTCACACGGGGTCAGTTGCGAAGAAGATGGCTTTAAAACAAAACGATAATCGTCGTACCACAAGACGTTTACTAAATTCTCCTGGAAACACGTTAGAAATGGGTCAAGAAATTAAGGATTAGACTTTTTCGCGGCATCAAGCACACGGTTAAAGACTTTCAAATCTGAGTTTACGAGACGCGGAATTATCGATAGATAGCTGCGAGGAATGTCAATTTAATTAACTGCGTTAACTATTGGATTGGGGACAAAGAAATTGCTCATTGTCGGTAAATTCCTGAAGGGCACCTGCACATCTAGCGTTTTACTGCCTCTGCTGCCAATCCGGATCAACGCATCATAAATCTGTGGCTTAGTGGTCAACAGCTGCCCCACACTGAATTAACTGGGCCCCATTTCTGGCCCCTCTTCGCATGAATCCTGAAACTGTACAGTCTCCACGATTTTCCTAACATATTCACTTAACCCTTAAGTGTTTTCATTGGGGTCGCTGCAAGTTTAAACTTGTGGGAGGATATAGAGGGTAAAAAAAGGACGTTGTCAGGAGTCCGAAAATAAAACACCTCCCACTCTTAATAACTGTAGATATGTTACTAGGGCGCACGCGGGTGTTTGTGACAATCCTCGTCGGAGTCTTCGCTGTAACTAACTTTTGCTGTTCGACCTGAAAGACCTCGGAGGGTCGACAAAGACAAAATGACATATGCACTCTTTCTCGATTCACCGAAGCTGCCCATAGTAAGTTCGGACCGTCTCGTGGGATTCGAAAGAGAAAGGCTCACACTTCCCTTCTCGATCTTGAACAACTAATATCCGACCTCCTGTCAACAGGTCTCCACTGGCCTCTGCTGACCGCTGCTGACCACTCCTGGAATTTCTGACAACGTATAACGATTACGACTGGCTACTGTTAGTCTCTCACAGCCTCTGCTGACCGCTGCTGACCACTCCTGGAATTTCTGACAACGTATAACGATTACGACTGGTTACTGTTAGCCTCTCCAAGACTCTGCTGGCCTCTGCTGACCACCGCTTATATTTCTGACACCGTATAACGATTACTACTGACTTCTGCCTGCCTCCGCTGGACTCTGCTGACCACTACTGACCACTCCTGATACTTCTGACAACGGATAACGATTACAACTTGCTACTGCCTGCCCCTGCTGGACTCTGCTTGCCACTGCTTGCCACTGCTAGCCTCTGCTGACCACAGCTGACCACTCCTGATGCTTCCGACAACTTATAATGATTACTACTTGTTACTGCTTGCCCCTGCTGGACTCTACTTGCCTCTGCATGCCTCTGCTGGCCTCCGATGGCCTCTGCTGACCGCTACTGACCACTCCTGTTACTTCTGGCAACGTACAACGATTACTACAGGCTACTGCCACCCTCTGCTGACCTCTGCCAGCATCTCCCGACGTCAGCTGACCATCGCTGACCACTGCTGACCGTTGCAGACAACTTGTGGCATGATGTAATATAATATAATCTGTTTATATGTATTAAAGTTTTGTATAATGTAAATCTACGACAATAAATGATATAATTTCAAAGAATTCTATGTATTCTCATCATTTTTTACCCCTCTTTCCCTCTCCAACTTTCCCAAATTAGAAACGACGTAATTTCTAAGAATTCCTGAAAATTCTCGGATCCCTGGAACTTACCGACGTCCCTGAAACTTCTCGGAATCCCTGAAATTTCCAAGAAGTTTCAGGACGCGGCTAAAATTCTGGCCTGAATTTTTCGGCGAAAATTTATTACGTAATACTACGTAATATTAAGTAACATTACGTAACATTACGTAATAGTACGTAATAGCTCTTTAAAATTTCTCGCGGCCGGAATTTTTCGGCGAAAATTACGTAATATTACGTAACATTATATAATATTACGTAATATTACGTAATAGCTCTTCAAAATTTCTCGCGGCCGGAATTTTTCGGCGGAAATTACGTAATATTACGTAATAGCTCTTCAAAATTTCGCCGGCCGGAATTTTTCGGCAAAGATTACGTAATGTTACGTAATATTACGTAATTTGAAATGGCGGGAAATTTGAAATCTTTCCGGGGAACTTAGAAAATTTTTAAAGATTCGGAGTGTCCTATAACTAAGGGAATGATTTCGATAGGAAAAGAAGGGTAAAAATGATGAGAACACGTAGAATTCTTTGAAATTATATCATTTATTGCCATAGATTTACATTATACAACACTTTAATACATATAAACATATTATATTATATTACATCGTGTCACAATTTGTCAGCAACGGTCAGCAGTGGTCAGCGATGGTCAACTGACGTCGGGAGATGTTGGTAGAGGTCAGCAGGGGCAAACAGTAGCCAGTAGTAATCGTTGTACGTTGTCAGAAATATAAACGGTGGTCAACAGCGGTCAGCAGAGGCCAGGGGACGCTGGCAGAGGTTAACAGAGGAAGGCAGGAGTCGTAGTAATCGTTGTACGTTGCCAGAAATATAAGCGGTGGTCAGCAGAGGCCAGCAGAGATCACCAGGGGCGAATAGTAGCAAGTAGTAAGCGTTATATGTTGTCGGAAGCATCAGAGGTGGTCAGTAGCGGTCAGCAGAGTCCAGCGAAGACAGGCAGGAGTCGTAGTAATCATTATACGTTGTCAGAAATATAAGCGGTGGTCAGCAGAGGCCAGCAGAGATCACCAGGGGCGAATAGTAGCAAGTAATAAGCGTTATATGTTGTCGAAAGCATCAGGGGTGGTCAGCAGCGGTCAGCAGAGACGAGCAGAGGCATGCAGTGGCAAGCAGAGATCAGCAGAGGCGATCAGTAGCATGTAGTAATTGTTATACGATGTCAGAAGCATCAGGGGTGGTCAGCAGTGTTCAGCAGAGGCCAGCAAAGGCATGCACAGGCAAGCAGAAACCTGCAAAGGCAAGCAGAGACTTGTAGGGGCATGCAGCAGTAAGTATTAATCGTTATACATTATCAGAAATACCTGCAGTGGTCAGTAGCGTTCGGCAGAGGCCAGGAAAGTTCAGCAGAGACAAGCACACGCTGACAGAGATCAGCAAAGACCAACAGAGGTTAGCAGAAGTCAGTAGTAATCGTTATAGGTTGTCAGAAATATAAGCGATGGTCAGCAGAGTCCAGCAGAGGCAAGCAGTAATCAGGAGCAGTCAGTAACAGTCGTTGTATGGTGTCAAAAGTTGTCGGGAGTTCTGTACTTTTGTCAGCACTGGTCATCAGAAGTCATCAGAGGCAAATAGAAACCTGGAGTAATTTGCAGAGTTCAGTAATGAACTCTAGGAAAGGCAAGTAAAAATACCTGGGCAGTCGAGATTCCGAATCGTATGCCGTTGACGTGAGCGGGGCACCGGGTGCTGAATCTGGCATCTCTGTTCGGCCACCAGGCTCGTTATTCGATGACCTGACCTGTTTGGCCTTGCCATCCCTTCGCCGCTTTCCCTTTTCCAGTAAGGAACAAAACGGCCTACGCTCTGGGCACAGGGGGTTTCCCCATACCCTGTCCTTAGCCTCCTACGAACTAATAATTGTTTCGAAAGTTGATTTCCATTTAAAATAATTCAGTTGAGATCGAGAGTCCACTCGAGTCCACCTGGTTAAAAACGCTGGATCGTCTCGCGTTTCGCGTTGTCGCCCACGTGCTTAGAAATTTCCGCGATCGCCGTGCACCGAAACTAACTTATTCGATAATTTGTGAGAGGGTGGGGAGGGATAACGGCGACAAGTTCGAGTTCCCAAGCAGGCGTTCGATCAGCGATCACGCGGGCGAAAAGCTCCGGGTGTCGATTACTCCCGGCGGAAGAAAATAGCCGGTTAGAAGGGGCCGATAAAATAGCTGGTAAAATCGTTTCCGCGGCGTGGTGGCGCGTACAAATGCTCGTGGAACATGATATCTATTTCATAACACCCACAAAGCGTCCCCTCGCGTCGAACGCAATCGGCGAGCGTTGCGTAATTCTCGGCCTTAAAGAGACAGTCGCCGCGCGGGTTCGAGTCCGCTCGCTCGCGAGAGAGGAAAGATCGTCGCGTAACCGCGCCGCGTTCTAATTTCCCGTCGATATATCACGCGCGGGCTGCCCATTACACGTAGGGGGGCAGAGGGGCTTCGAATCCGAGCCTGGAGGACTCTGCTACGCGCTCCCGGCCAACGGAGACAATGCCGCGTGATGTATGCCGACGCTTCTTCGCCGGGATCTTGAAAAATGGCGCGCCGCGGCTGACTAGTTTCTCCTGACGAGCCATTCAAGAGCATAATGGAGCGGACGATGGCTAGGAAACGCGAACGGGAGGCTTTCGAAACGCGGGACGCCTCGGCTCGCACCTGGGAAACCGCGACGACGGTTCTCGCAACGTTTCGTTGCTACACGGCGCCTACCACTGCTCGTGCTCCTTCGATTCGCCCAAATCTAGGCCACTTTCGTTTAAAAATTACTCCAATTTATGGTTTCGCGTTTGGACAATTTTTATTCTCGAAGAACTACTGTGGGAAGCGCGAACGAAAGAGTCGAAGGCGATGCACACCTCAAAACTGCTCTCTTATCTCTAGAATTAAGGGATGGTCGTCTTCCGGATCTCCTCCTTTTCTTGATCTTTTTGATCATTCAAAAAATTACAAAGTACACACCTGTGTCTATTCATTTCTAGTGAAATTTCTTTGAAGGTTCCCTATTTTCTCCTTTCTGACACCCCTCCCATTTCTATTAATAAAAATCTGAATTTGCAAGAAGATCCACGGTCTAATTATTAAATATACTATGATCGTTTTTACCAGTACGTCGTGACGTTATTACGCGTTGAAGGTGAATGTCTCGAAGCGCCGTGTACGTGTGGGTCCCAAAAATCGTGGCACGATCGATAGCAGCGTGGGGTTTACGCAGAACGCGCGATAAATCGTCGCAGCTGCGCGTAGATCCGACTCCCCTAAATGGGATAACGATCGAAAAGCTAGAGAGATCGGCGGCGTTATCCCCGCAACCCCTTAAAAACTCATCGGGGGCCCCGGATCCTTTTGTCGCCGTGGTTGGCTGCTGCTACCATTTGCGGCCTCTCCGATCGGATCTCGGGCCTCGTCCTTACGGCACCGCGCTCCATCCTCGCGCAAACTATTGGAATTGGATGCAGCGTTGGCCACTGTTCTGTCAGCCGGCGACTCTTACACGGATTTCGCGCCGGTGGACAGAGACAGAAGGGAAAGGGGGACGGTTATTTGTACTCGAACCGGGAAAATTGCGACCGTCTAAACCGCCGATACCGGGGGGTGGGAGATCGTGGACACGCGGAAACGAGGGCGCTGGAAAAGATATCCATTTGTATTCGTTAGGAGGTTTAACCCTTTGCACTCCTATGTTAAGTCCAAACCAAAGAAACACCGTACACTTGAAAATTACAAAATATAACAGTAGTGTAAATAAAACAGATATTTAATTGAATTTGTTCCTCTGCTTGCTTAAATTGCCCTATTTTTTAGTCAATGTAAATTTCAAATGAAACGCTTAAAAGCGTTGGGACCTGCCCAAAGGGTTAATCCTCTAATTTTGATTTCTTCTTGTCGCCGTGCTGCTCGTTAATAAAATGATCGCCGCAGGGAACACTCACGTTTCATAGAAGTGGAAGGTAACGACTCCGGACAAACAAGAAGACCCCAAATTTATAATCGCGCCTGTTCACGTTCCCCAGCAACGTGGAAGTCGCGGAGAAGACTATTAGATCCAAGAGAACCGGGGAAAAGAGACTTGGAAAACATAAATTCCTCGGTTCGGTTCTCCTTGAAAGAGAGAATTTGCGATGGCCAGGAAAGCTCCAGCGGCGAAGAAAAAACAAGAAATTGAGGCCAGATGGAGGCAAGCAAAGATTAAAGAGGAGCAAGAAGGGAACTCGCCGCTGGAAGTTATCTACGCTAGGAAGGACTCGGACGTTGCTGCAAAAATAAGACTTAAATCTAGAACCAAGCTCGTTCGTCAGCAACAGAAAGCCGGAGCTTCCACCGACGAATTTCATTTTTGTGGGGGTACTCCGCTAGAATACGATTCAACGACTCTGTTTATCACGCAAATGACGAACAATTCGAGTCACCTAGGGCTCACGTGACTCGAGAGCAACCCAGACCCCGCGGAGGTGGTTGGGAGGAGCGAAGAAAAGGCGACGCAAGAAAGGAGGCTACTTTGCAAACATAAATTCGCCGGTTCGTTTGAGAGCGCCGCCGCGGTAACTCAATATTGGAACGCCTTAACTAGCGGGGTCCCGGCGCGGATGCGGACTTTTCTGCGGCGTAATTCCGCGCGATGTATAAAGCAGCCCGGAGCGAGCGGCGCGGCGGCCACGCCGGTCTTTCTGACCGTAGCCACGCGTTTCTCTGTGTCGGGCTACCTTTAATGAGGCCGGCTCCCGGCGTGGGTGAACGTCTGCGCTCCGAGAGAGTCGACGATTAATAGTACACCGGGGACGATATAGAGGAGCGTAGCGACGATACCCTAGAGAAATAACGCTGCTCGATACCGATCGCTCGCCGAGATCGCCGATGTCCGATCTGCGCCTCGCTGCTCCTAGCGAATCGCGCGATCCTCGAGCACCCACAATGCCCGACGGACCCGCCATTTTTCCCCGCGATCGAAATATTGGCCGGACACGCTCGACTACTGTGCGTCCGCGAGATGTTGCCTAGCGGAAGGAATGCGGCTCTGATTGGCGCCCCACTCTGGCTTCGTCTCGAAAGAGAGAATGCGATCACAGCGCCACTCTACTTTATCGACCGGAGAGTTAAGAATTTAGTAATTCTAGGCAACTTCTCAAGAATGTACAGTACAATTCTACTCGTCCGATAGACGGTTCCTCGATGCTACAATCACCAACGTTTGATGTTTATTAGATGGAGACTCGATTCCTGTACGATCGCTGGAAGTCACGGGCAATTAAGTACGGTTTATTCTACTTACACGCGTCCGACCGATGGCCATCTCATACTACTTGCTACGTGGATTCGGTTAGTACGACGCTCAACTTTCAATACACATTTCAAGAGCGATAGAAACGATAAATAATAAATATCTTCCTCTACGTCTGTTCCACAGTTTTACGCCGTAAATGTATATTTACGTTATTGTCTGCGCTTCGAACGCCAGCTACGTGTATATTGTTCAAGTTCCACGAAAAAAATCGTTACCGTTGAAATTACATTGTTCCTCGCGATGCGTTCACGGATGATCAGCGCGCGATGTGTACTCTCGAAGCCAGTGTCAATTTATGCGACGATCAGCGAGGAAAGTGAAAATGCCTACTTTCCCTTCCCAGTATTGTTCTGGGATTCCTGTCTGCGAATGGGTTTAAATGACCCATTGATCTCGCACGCGGTCTTCGATCAATTTTATCTCACCGTGTTTTGAGCTTGTGGCGTTCGCGAAATCGAGACGAAGGAAGCGAGAAGCGACGTCCGCGAGGCCGAGATCCGCTGTCTTCGGCCGTAAACAAAATGCAGGCGGTTTGAAAAAGCAACGGGAAGGTTGGTCGAGCAACTTGTCCCGGAGGTATAAAGCGCGCGGTGCACGTGTCTCGCTGGCAAAGAGGATATCAACGCGGAAGCGGCGGCCGCTCGTGTTGCCGCGACGAGAATCACGGCTCTTCCCCGCAGTTTCTCTTCGGTCCGAGCGTCCCGGTGCACGCAGCGTTCGCTTCTGCGACCTGTTACGTGCCTTGATGGTTTTGTTTCGTAGCCGGGACACGCTTGCCACCGCTCTTACCGAGACATTGATTCATCCTGGTCTTCCATGTCTCCACCGTTACCCGGCGCAATTGTGCCCGTTGCATGCGCACGTAGCCTCCGTGCGTCTACAGGACGATACAAATCCACCATCTTTCATCCAAAACGTCTACTACCCCTCTCACATCAACTCTTTATAGCTCGTTTCAACCTGGCGACAACTTTGTTCTTTGCTACCATGTGTAGAATCCTAGATTTTGTACTAGAATTGCAAGTAATATTTTGAATTTCAGATCGAATGGAACGAAAGTCATTTTAATCCAATAATAATCTATAATAATTTATTCTTTGCTACCATGTGTAGTATTCTAGATTTTGTATTAGAATTGAAAGCAATATTTCGAATTTCAACTCGAATGGAACGGAACTCATTTTAATTCAATAATAATCTGTAATAATTTGTTCTTTGCTATGTGTAGGATCCTAGATTTTCTACTGGAATTGGAAGCAATATTTCGAATTTCAGATAGAATGGAACCGAACTCATTTTAATTCAATAATAATCTGTAATAATTTGTTCTTTGCTATGTGTAGGATCCTAGATTTTGTACTGGAATTGGAAGCAATATTTCGAATTTCAACTCGAATGGAACGGAACTCATTTTAATCCAATAATTATCTCTAATAATTTGTGCTTTGCTACCATGTTTGGGATCCTAGATTTTGCATTAGAATTGGAAGAAATATTTCGAATTTCAACTCGAATGGAACGGAACTCATTTTAATCCAATAATAATCTCTAATAATTTGTGCTTTGCTACCATCTGCAGGATCTTAGATTTTGCATTAGAATTGGAAGCAATATTTCGAATTTCAACTCGAATGGAACGGAACTCATTTTAATCCAATAATCTATAATAATCTGTTCTTTGTTACCATGTGTTGGATCCTAGATTTTGTACTAGAATTGGAAGTAATATTTTGAATTTCAGATCGAATGGAACAGAACTCATTTTAATCCAATCTGTAATAATTTGTGTTTTGCTACCATGTTTGGGATCCTAGATTTTGTACTAGAATTGGAAACAATATTTCGAATTTCAGATCGAATGGAACAGAACTCATTTTAATCCAATCTCATAAAATAATCTCTAATAATTTGTGCTTTGCTACCATGTTTGGGATCTCAGATTTTGTACTAGAATTGGAAGCAATATTTCGAATTTCAGATCGAATGGAACGGAACTCATTTTAATCCAATAATAATCTCTAATAATTTGTTCTTTGCTACCATGTGTTGGATCCTAGATTTTGTACTAGAATTGGAAACAATATTCCAAATTTCAACTCAAATGGAACAGAACTCATTTTAATCCAATCTGTAATAATTTGTGCTTTGCTACCATGTTTGGGATCCTAGATTTTGTACTAGAATTGGAAACAATATTTCGAATTTCAGATCGAATGGAACGGAACTCATTTTAATCCAATAATAATCTCTAATAATTTGTGCTTTGCTACCATTTGTAAGTTCCTAGATTTTGTACTATAATTGGAAGCAATATTTCGAATTTCAACTCGAATGGAACAGAACTCATTTTAATCCAATCTGTAATAATTTGTGCTTTGCTACCATGTTTGGGATCTCAGATTTTGTACTAGAATTGGAAGCAATATTTCGAATTTCAACTCGAATGGAACAGAACTCATTTTAATCCAATCTGTAATAATTTGTGCTTTGCTACCATGTTTGGGATCTCAGATTTTGTACTAGAATTGGAAACAATATTTCGAATTTCAGCTCGAATGGAACGAAAGTCATTTTAATCCAATAATAATCTCTAATAATTTGTGCTTTGCTACCATGTGTTGGATCCTAGATTTTGCATTAGAATTGGAAGCAATATTTCGAATTTCAGATAGAATGGAACGGAACTCATTTTAATCCAATAATAATCTCTAATAATTTGTGCTTTGCTACCATGTGTAAGATCCTAGATTTTGCATTAGAATTGGAAGCAATATTTGGAATTTCACATCGAATAGAACAGAGCTCATTTTAATCCAATCTCATAAAATAATCTCTAATAATTTGTGCTTTGCTACCATGTTTGGGATCTCAAATTTTGTACTAGAATTGGAAACAATATTCCAAATTTCAACTCGAATGGAACAGAACACATTTTAATCCAATAATAATCTGTAATAATTTATTCTTTGCTACCATGTGTAGTATTCTAGATTTTACATTAGAATTTGAAGCAATATTTCGAATTTCAACTCGAATGGAACGGAACTCATTTTAATCCAATAATAATCGCTAATAATTTGTGCTTTGCTTCCATGTTTGGAATCTCAGATTTTACATTAGAATTGGAAGCAATATTTCGAATTTCAGGTAGAACAGTTGAGTTCCAGAATTCTAACAGCGAATTGCAAGCACGCAGAACCCATTTTAATCTAATAATAATCCTCGTTAAAGAAATCAAACTGGTACCATTTTGGACCCCCAGCAGAAGGTTCTCTAGACTCTTGTGGCTGTAATAAAAATTGTCTAGCTCGAATCAAAATAGAATTTAAATAGAATACTTACACAGGTAATTTTTAGTTAGTTTTACAAATTTCCTTAACGAAAGCTAACGGAAGGTGATTGAAGGGACTTAAACGCGGAGGATGCCCTCGGGTAATATCTAGTTAAGTATACGCATTATCGTGTTCCCCGGAGGATTCGATTTTATGCGACTTCCTGTTCGCGTCGCGTGGGTCGTTTCTCGTAAAACTCGCGTTTTGTAATATTTAGAAAATTGCAGAGACCATTCAACTAACATTTTGTAACATCACGATCAAACGCTTAGAAACCTCACAGAAATCACCCGAGCAGTCCATTAGAATTATCGATGACAGATTGAACAATGTTTCTGTCTACAATCGCGACCAAAGAAGCAGCGAAGGAAGCTTCGAAACACGACTTATTATTATTCTTAATTGCTCGCGTCACTTTTCAATACCGAGTCACCAGAAACGATCCAGCGTGGATGCACGGGCAGATATAATTGGCAATAATGTATTAATTAAACCTGTTTCGCTTGATGGGAGATTAACAGGTCAATCTTATGGTAATTTCCTGAGTAATCAATTGCATGAGTCATTGGAAGAAGTTGCATTAGATTTACATCGCGTGTGATTTATGCACGACAGTGCACCGATACGTTTCTACCCGAGCAGCCGAGACAGTTCGCGAACGATTATCTAACGGGGCGAATAGGTTCTGAATTTACTCGCTGGCTCTTAGATCGTAGTCCATTTTTGCTTCACGAAAACTTTTCGAGCGCCTGATCGACCGAGGCTGCCACCGTGGCCCTACTCTGTCATTTTCGATCAGCTTTGTGCGCCGGAACGTGTTAATTGCTCGAACGAAGACTCCGCCGGGACATCCCGAACGGTTTCTAGATCGTTCTGTACAGGGTGGTCCAATTAATGGCTGGGATCGTGGCCCTCGAGCGCCGAGGCATCGATTATACGGCTCGTTTTTCTGATTCCGCGTCGGTAATCTCCGAAATTTCGGCTTCCTGCGAATAGCACTCGGAGCCGTGTTGTCTTTTAATGAGACACCGGTGCCCGCTATTATCGAGCAGATCGGTTGGGCGTGACTGGACGCATCGAAAAATAATTGCCGGTTTACCGAGCCCTAAGAACAACTGGAACGAGCAGTCGCGATATCGATCTCTGCGCCGCTGGACACAGTGCAGTCGTCCTCCTCGTTTCTCCAACAGTTTTCAATTCAACGATAAAACAACCATTTGACGGCCATTTTCTCGGCCGCGAAGCGTCAGATTTGCGGTTAAATGCTTTTCAATTAGCCGCAGGTATAAGTGAAGTTGCAAAATCCGCTCCGAGGAGTGAATACTTGGCAAGTCGCGACAACCCCAGCCTGAAAATCGATCGATCGATCACAGCCCCGTGTCGCAACGTTTCTGGAACGGCCTGTACGCGTACCTGTCGAGTCGCATAGGTGTAGATAGTTAGCCGTTGTACGTATCGTCTGTGCTCCGGGCACGACCGATGATTATCTCCGCGCTTGGTTCGAACCACAAAGCACGGCAGTCCCACGCACGCCTTGTCGAGTTATTAATCGCCACATAATTCTACAATTACAAAGGTTAATCCGGCGTTTTCACGCTTCGAGCGTCGTGGGTGCTGCGACAGGCCACGGGTGAACCGAGGGAGAGGGAAAGAGAGCGGTCCCGTTGTCAGGCCAATCCGTGTCACTTTACTTTCCTATCCCCGACTCTTCTCGCCGCTTGGAATTTCGCCTTCGCGTGACATCGTCCGCGCTAAATCATCCGCGCTACGCTAGGCAACCCATTCGTCTGCTCGAAATGTTATTCCTACGTCGCTGGAATACGTAATTCCACCTGGGATCTCGCGCCTCCGCGACAGTGGATCGTAAAATAGCGTTTGAACAACTTTCGTTCGATCTGTTACTTATCCAGGCGAAAACGACGAGAAAAGTAGTGGAGCTAGATTCTACGCATGAAGAAACGTTCATATTGTTAAATTTGTAGGAAACAACAACCTTCTACAACCGCTGTTCGACTTGGACTAAAATCTTTCGCCCAAACGATCACGCGTTTGAAAATCTAAACTGATTCCAGGAACTCTGTTGAGCCGAATATTTTAGGCTCGGCAATTACAATCAGAACCGTCCCATAAAACTTGACCTTACCAACAGCTGCACATCACGTACGAATCACCGCAATAAACTAGCTTTAACTGAACAACATTTCTCAAAAATGTTTTCAGATCCACCCTCGCAACACAACCGACCAATCCAAAGTCATACAGTTCACCTTCCCCCAAAATAACAGCAACCAATTGATCAAACAAAACTCAAACAGAAGACATTAAAATTTCACTCACTACATCATCGAACCACTTTTGTACAGATATTGTTTTGTATTAAAGTTTAAACAGTGTTACCAAAAACTCGTGTCAAAACTCATTGCAAAATCACCTGCTACACCACAACTTTTCGCAGATTAATTTGCACGAAGAAAAGCGAACGCAAACGATCCGTCAAACCGGACAGATCGTCATCCTGCGTCCCAACAAACTCATTTCGAACAGTCGTCGTTCGAATAACGAGGAGTTTGACTCGTTACAAGTTCTCGATGTCAAGTTTCTTCTTCTCGAGTTACAGCTGTGCCTCCTCACCAAATTCGAAGACGTTTCACTAGACTTTGGATCCACAGATTCCGGATAAGTAGAGTGAAACTATAGTTCTACCGCGCCCTGTTCAGAAAGCTCGAGGAATCCTGAGACCGTGGAGCGTTTCGCGAATTATCCACCTATCGTCCGCGGAAAAAGTCGCCGCGAATGATTAATTGAGTGCTCCCGCCGGGGAATCCGGGTATCGTTGTTTTATCTCGAATTTCCCTTCGTAGCCGTTTGCCATTTCGGACCGCCGCCGGCTAATAACGAGAAGCGGTAAAAGGGTAGGATAGTTCCGCGCATTGTTCCTCAGTAATAAGCGTCAGGAATTCCAGCGTTTGCGTTTGTCCCGATCGCTCCTTTCCCGATCCCGTATAAGCGCATTCCATCGAAAAGTCAGCCCCAAGCTGCGTGAGAATGCGCGCGATTTTTGTCGCGACCGTGTCGGCCGATCGCGAATAAATCATTTAAACGCGGCGCCACGCGCTAAACTCGCCGCTTGGGAATTCGCGATCGTACGCCGGCAAATTATTTAACTTCTCTTAACCTTTCCGCCGTGGTCTTTCGGCGATAATGGATAATCTTCTCGGCGAAACACCGCTTCCTTTCGTCCTTACGGTTTCTCGGAAGAGATCATCCGATCCTTCGGTACAGTGGTTGAAAATCGCGATACGATCGTTATGGGATGAATTTAGAAATGCATTGATAATGGGGGAGAACCAAACTTTGATTCACGATTAATAGGTATCGAATTAACGCTTAAGCGGACTCTCAATCTCAACTGGATTATTCTACTTAATTCTTTGCACTCGGGAACTTTTCTTCGACCACCTAATACTAACTCAAACACACTTTCTTACGAATTGGAAGTAAATATACCTTTTGTTTACATTCTCATTATGGGGTGAATTTAGAAACGTATTAGTATGGGAGAATCAAACTTTTGATTGACAATTAATAGGTATCGAATTAACGCTTAAGCGGACTCTCAATCTCAACTCGATTATTCTACTTAACCCTTTGCACTTGGTGACTTTTCTTCGACCACTTACTACTAACTCAAACACACTTTCTCACGAATTGGAAGTAAATATACCTTTTTTTTACATTCTCATTATGGGGTGAATTTAGAAATGCATTGATAATGGAGGAGAACCAAGCTTTTGATTCACGATTAATAGGTATCGAATTAACGTTAAGCGGACTCTCAATCTCAACTGGATTATTCTACTTAATCCTTTGCACTCGGGAACTTTTCTTCGATCACCTAATACTAACTCAAACACACTTTCTTACGAATTGGAAGTAAATATACCTTTTGTTTACATTCCCATTATGGGGTGAATTTAGAAACGCATTAGTAATGGGGAGGATCAAACTTTTGATTGACGATCAATAGGTATCGAATTAACGTTAAGTGGACTCTCAATCTCAACTGGATTATTCTACTTAACCCTTTGCACTCGGGAACTTTTCTTCGACCACCTAATACTATCTCAAACACACTTTCTTACGAATTGGAAGTAAATATACCTTTTGTTTACATTCTCATTATGGGGTGAATTTAGAAACGTATTAGTATGGGAGAATCAAACTTTTGATTGACAATTAATAGGTATCGAATTAACACTTAAGTGGACTCTCAATCTCAACTCGATTATTCTACTTAACCCTTTGCACTCGGGAACTTTTCTTCGACCACCTAATACTAACTCAAACACACTTTCTTACGAATTGGAAGTAAATATACCTTTTATTTACATTCTCATTATGGGATGAATTTAGAAATGCATTGATAATGGGGGAGAACCAAGCTTTTGATTCACGATTAATAGGTATCGAATTAACGCTTAAGCGGACTTTCAATCTCAACTGGATTATTCTACTTAATCCTTTGCACTCGGGAACTTTTCTTCGACCACCTAATACTAACTCAAACACACTTTCTTACGAATTGGAAGTAAATATACCTTTTGTTTACATTCTCATTATGGGGTGAATTTAGAAATGCATTGATAATGGGGGAGAACCAAGCTTTTGATTCACGATTAATAGGTATCGAATTAACGCTTAAGCGGACTCTCAATCTCAACTGGATTATTCTACTTAACCCTTTGCACTCGGGAACTTTTCTTCGACCACCTAATACTAACTCAAACACACTTTCTTACGAATTGGAAGTAAATATACCTTTTGTTTACATTCTCATTATGGGGTGAATTTAGAAATGCATTGATAATGGTGGAGAACCAAGCTTTTGATTCACGATTAATAGGTATCGAATTAACGCTTAAGCGGACTCTCAATCTCAACTGGATTATTCTACTTAACCCTTTGCACTCGGGAACTTTTCTTCGACCACCTAATACTAACTCAAACACACTTTCTTACGAATTGGAAGTAAATATACCTTTTTTTTACATTCTCATTATGGGGTGAATTTAGAAATGCATTGATAATGGGGGAGAACCAAGCTTTTGATTCACGATTAATAGGTATCGAATTAACGCTTAAGTGGACTCTCAATCTCAACTGGATTATTCTACTTAACCCTTTGCACTCGGGAACTTTTCTTCGACCACCTAATACTAACTCAAACACACTTTCTCACGAATTGGAAGTAAATATACCTTTTTTTTACATTCTCATTATGGGGTGAATTTAGAAACGTATTAGTATGGGAGAATCAAACTTTTGATTGACAATTAATAGGTATCGAATTAACACTTAAGTGGACTCTCAATCTCAACTGGATTATTCTACTTAATCCTTTGCACTCGGGAACTTTTCTTCGACCACCTATTACTAACTCAAACACACTATCGAAATAGATAGTAAATACTCCAAGCAAACATATCTGTTTTTCCACTTTCTGTTTTAAAACAATAATATCGTTGTATTCCCCTGGAAGGTACATTCAAACTCTTTGCTGGATGATTATTACCAAATTGATAAATGAAAATCAACTTTCCTTTAAAGCATTCAGAAAGTAATGAACCAATGGAGGATTACAATTACTAGTTTAAACTTGTGGAGGGCCCAATAATTCATTTGTCAACGCGGAGAGACGTAGAAAATTTGTATAACAAAGGTTGAGTTAAAAAGAAGCCCAGTGGAGCCTTGGAGGAAAGTTTCTATAAAAGTGGCTGTAAGCCACGGTCCCGCCGCGACGCTCGGCTGTATCAAAACGCGGTAAGCGTCGTGGTCCCATTGAAAGGGGGCAAAAAATGGCAAATACACGAGATTACGTCCGGCACGTAGGGCTTAAATCGTCGTACCGTAGGCGACTACCGGATCGCTGGCCTTTTTCCCCTGGCGGGGTCCCTTTGTGTCCTCGCTGCCACGGGAGCAGCCACGTAACAAATGAGCCCCCTTTCAGCCTCGCATTACGCATTGGTCGCGCTGAATTACGCACGGAAGCAGCGAGTTACGATGTCACCGGGCCTGAATGGCCATGCGACTACAGCCCTGCACGCTTCTTGGGAGGCGAGTCACCGCGATAATTGATTGGACCCGCTTCTTATCGGGCCTGGCTAATATCCTCGATGGCCTAGTAACTACTCCTCGTTCCATCCAGATTCAACCTGCGATCGTCCACGTTCCCCCCGTCCGGGGACATCCTCTAATATCCGTGACGTTATCCAGAAATTTACGAGTATCGAGGTTCCCCTATAAATAAGTGTTTCGAACACCTGTACGTCTCGAAACCATTCCACAGAGATCAAATCTTTCGTCGAATAGGGAATACCAATTTCACTCTTAATTGCTTTATGTAATAGTTCCACAGTCCAACAGAGTAATATAATTCCTGCAACAATCGAGGCAAAAATAAGGAAGTCCCCAAACCTTCTTGCGCGGCGACCATTGACGCCCATACGAGGCTCTACGTTGCAATAATCTGCAATAATTATCTTTGGCCAGAGCAGCTAGACCAGATCACAGTCGACTTCCATCGAGGATCGGTGATCCCGCGAACGGTACCAATTAAAAAATTATCAAAGGAAACGCTGGGTAAAGGATCGCGGCGGGCAGGTGCAACGCGGACGAGTAACAAGTTTCCTCGTCGTATTCCCCGGCGATTAAGTTAACGACGCCGCGTACGGCACGACACAAAGTGGCAACGGCCACGGAACGGGCAACCTTCGAGGAAGATCTTGGCCGTCGAACGACCAGAGTCGTAACGAGACGGTGAAATCGTATTAGAAAATTAATACCCCGGTGCCCGCGCGGAAGGAGTGGTCAACGGGGGAATGAAAATTTATCGTCGCTGGTCCGCGAAGGGACACCGGACTTCGCCTTCCCCATCTGCCCGACGTTGCGTAACGCTCGCGGAATTCTGATGGTTGGGCGACGACCTTAACCTCGCCTGCCTCGGGGACGTTTGTCCCTCGTGGCTCCTCCGTTGATCGATGGGGCTGCTTGGAATTCCATTTTGTCCTCCCTCGTCAGATCGCTTCTTTTCTTTTCGCCACGGACTGGCCGGCACTTTTCCAACGATCGAATTTAAACGCGAATCTCCTTAATTAGAACGGAACGGGCAGACATTATGGCATCGCTTTTGAATCACCTTATATTTCATCGAGCGGCGTTTAACGACCGCTTATCGACTACCTGCCTTTCGTGATTCCGTTTACGTAAACGTACGCATTAAGATCGTAAACGAGAAGGACGAAAATATGTCCCGCGACTACAGTTTATTGGCTCCGGCAGGAAAGAAGAGGGTCCCCATTACAGCATACGCTTGTGCGAGCATAATTAACTCGAGAGACTCCCATTCTACGGTAATTATGGCCTCTGCCATTATCGTAAATTATCCACGCGTCCGGCTTCTTACGTAATCCCGCGGTTAGTCCGATAAACTCGATAATTGCTAGACAAAGCATCGGTTTTCTGCCCGTTTCGATGCGCTGGCCTCCCGATCGTTTCCGGTTCCTCCGTCGCGCTTCTCGAGATCTCGATATTTCAGCCTGGATATCACCCCCCCAAAATTCTAATATAAATCGGATCTAACATCGAGTACTTACGAGACACTCGAGTTCAAGAAAATGCAAAAGGCGTTTAACACTTTGACAAGACTTTTTACATTGGAACTAAATCAATTAAATCTCAAGCTGATATGTTAAAGAAAAGAAAATTGAATAGGACTCAAAATTCTAAGAATTTTAATTTATATAGTTTAATAAACGGACGATTAACGAACAGCGGATGACATTGGCGCGCTTTCTTCGAAAATGAAGGATCCACGATTTTAACGTCGTCGAGGCGCTCGGTTAGGCGAGCAAGGCGTCCAACGGACTTCGCCGCGTAACTTTCGACCGATCGCGGGTATTCATTAATCACCGTTCCACGTCGACACGTAGCGTTTATTAAGTACCACAACTGCGCCGCGAAGTGTTAATCAGTGAGAACTGCCAGTTTAATTTCCTTCACGACATGCGTGCCCGTAATAAGCTTCGACTTTGTTCTATTATAACGGTACCCCTTTGCCCGGTAGACACCTGCCATTTTCATTAGACGCAAATATCTTGGAAGAAAGTCTCGCATTTTTCGCCGATGATCGCGCGCCTCGGCGAACGTGAAAGCATAATTAACCAGCCGCCGATCGCTGGACGACTCCGTGATTGGTTTCGGTGGATTCGCGGACGAGCAGATCGAAACGAGGGATCTCGTGCTTCTAACGATCTTCTTGGATCACCTGTCTCGCGTTGCGTGGACCAACTTACGAGCAATTGGAAGTACGAAAACTATTCTTTAGTCGTGGGTTGGGGGTCTGTAAAAATTTAACGCCCCTTTGCTATTATTTGGTAGCTCGTAGTGATTACAAAACATAATATTCGTGCGTTTGATTTTGCAGAGTTAGAATCAGGTTTTTTGCCGGGGTTGGTAACAAAAGACGGGACAGAGAGCGAAATAAAAGTAGCCACGAAGGCTCTCGGCCGTGTGGCTCTGTCTCGTTTTTCCCTCGGCTGGTCACCGGCTTATCGCGATGGAATATGGAAATGTCCCGACGTGGGTGCGCTGGAACGAGGATTAACGTCGAAGATAGTTTTCCTCTGGCAGCCAGTTACGTGAAACGCGGACGGGGTATCGCCTGTTGCCCGTTAACGTTTCCGTCAACCGGTCGAATAATAATTCCAGCCCCATAATTCCGTCTGCGAGGGAAGCAAGGCGCAGCCCAGGCCGGAAAACGCTCCGCCGTCCGTTCGTTCGGCAGATAAATATGAAATACATCCTCGACCGTTGGACTCCGGCGAGTGATTTAGTGGTCCGAGATAAGGCCGTGGCCCCGAGTATGCACAATTCATTTATCGGTGCAACCTGCTGCTTCTCGAGGAAGAGAAACGGAGAAAGGCGGATCGGTTCTCGCCCCGCTGTTAACGATTCACCGATTAAGCGTCGGATGATCGGTTTGCGTTTGGCGTGCTCGATGCATACGCGAGCCCCGCGGCCAGACTGTTCTGCCAGCTGTGTCATCGACGGCCAATGATACGAAATCGAGACGCTCGAACATTCGGGATTTATGGATCGCCTTGAACACCGCGAACTTGAAAAATTTTCTTCGAGAATATACGCCAATTACATAATGGTTCGTGCATTCTACCATCCAGCTTCCTCGTCCAACGGTGTAATTAATTCACGTATCGGTAGAATCGATAAAATCACCGTGCTCGGGAGTGACTTCTCATTTGAATATCGAGCCCATACAAATTCCTTCCGCGAACCGTGCCTCTCCGGAGCGCAGCGAGTTCGATCGGCGAACGCCGCGTGACATCGCCCGATCGTCACCGGTGTTCGCGGCTACCGGTCCAATTATCCCCCGGGACAATTAAGCGACGACGACACGAATTAACGAGAGAGGCGCGAACGAGTCGCGAGGAATTTTCTCTGTCGTTAACCCCCCACGGAGCCACTAACGGTTCACCGGGGGACACCGAAACGCGAGTTTCTCCCACGAGAAAATTATTTTTCAAACGTATACTCTTCAATTCCGTTCAATTCTGTTTGCGCAAGAGAAAGAATCGTTGGGGTCTTTGGAACACTTAGTTATAAGCACTATTCTAACTTCGTAATCTCCTTTGTGTATTTACGTACACGTAATTGTGCTTCATCTCTTTTTCATAAAGGGTGTTTACCCGTCAAATAAACAAATAAATAAAGCTCGATGATTTCGGAACTTGACATCAAGAGGGGATTAATAACGTCGATTGTTAGCACCAGAGACAGATCCAAAGAAACAGTGAAATCCAAACGAACAAACAAATAAATAAAGCTCGATGATTTCGGAACTTGACATCAAAAGGGGATTAATAACGTCGATTGTTAGCACCAGAGACAGATCCAAAGAAACAGTGAAATCCAAACGAACAAACAAATAAATAAAGCTCGATGATTTCGGAACCTGACATCAAGAGGGGATTAATAACGTCGATTGTTAGCACCAGAGACAGATCCAAAGAAACAGTGAAATCCAAACGAACAAACAAATAAATAAAGCTCGATGATTTCGGAACCTGACATCAAAAGGGGATTAAGAACGTCGATTGTTAGCACCAGAGACAGATCCAAAGAAACAGTGAAATCCATACACGAGTCAAAGCGTCCAGCTGCCCGACTATTTCTATTCCAAGCAATCTTCCAAGACATTGAAAGGAATGACTGAGAATTTCCAAGCATTGACAATTATCGGTCCCGATCTCGCTGCCAAACAGTGAAATTATAGAAGCGCGCGTGCAACAAGCATCGCTAATTACCTCTTCACGATTGGCTAACGAGTGCAGAACCGCGAACGCGAACCGTCGCGGCCCTCGGACAAGGCAGCTTTCGAGTCGCGGAAAAAACGCTCCGGAGAGCCGTTTATCATCGGAGATCCGCATCGATCTCAATTACCGGGGCGCTATCGACGCGCGCGATCGATAGACGGTGAATTAGCCTCGCCGAGGGAGCGGCGTCGCGTGACATTCGAAATTTTATGCCGGTCGTGAAAGCCACCAGCAGGAGCCTCGAACGAAAAGAAAAGCGACCGGTAGTGGAAAGCGAACCGTGGATCGCGATCGGCTATCGTTCGTGGTCGAGCTCTCCCCGGCTCGTTAGGCGGACCCCATCTGCATCAAATCCAGCAATTAAAACCGCGGACGACGGTTACCCGGCGATCGCGTTCGCGCAGAGATAAGTGCCGGTCATTTCTGCGGGACGGAACGCGAGAGACTTATGGTTCGAAGGAACGTGGAGACAGCGACGTCAGATAGCCGGGGGCCCCGCGAATACGAGAAGCAGGCCGCTCCCTCGGGTTCTACGCGCTATCGGACGCGAATCTTCCGCTACTCTTGGTCGACGACCTCTTTATCTCGCCACGTCCTATTCTGCTAGAAAATCGCGTCCTACGAGCCTACGGAAACCTCACCCAAGACACTTCGCGACCTCCATTCGTCCCGATTTCTAGAAACTCGATTTTTTCACGCACACGTTCTTTTAACTCGAAGTTTCGGGAACAGTTTGAAAAATTGACCGACTTATGCCGATTTTGAGGTGAACCGGATGACATCTTTAAATATTTTTAGAAGTTAATATGTCACCTTTCATGATAAACTGTGAATTTATGAGGATTTCAATCGACATGTTGCTGTACCTTTACACAGTTGTGCAATAGATGTGAAATAAGTAAGAAATATATAGGTGTATCGTAGTAACTTTATTTATCCCTGGGAAATATTTTAATGGGGGATTCTAGAGGCCAAAATAAGATGAAAATCAAGAATACTAATTTGTTGGTGAAGGCTTTGTTAAACAGTTATTAATGTTTAAAGTTCCGACCGTACTGAATTTTTTTCTCGAAACTGAGTAGGATTTCGGGGGTATGTCTGTTGACCAAAAATGATTGTAATTGATCCCTGCAACTAAAAATAATTTTTCCAAGACGATTCGAAAGTCTTTTTTTTCACCCAAAACTTTCAGTAGTTACTCGAATTTTTTTCTCGAAAGTGGGTAGGATTTCGGGGGTATGTTTATTCACCAAAAATGATTGTAATCGACCCCCGCAACCGAAAATAATTTTTCCAGAACGATTTGAAATTTTTGAATTTAATTGTTAATAACTTTTTAACGAAGCCTCTATCGACAAATTGGTATTCTTGATTTTCGTCTTATTTTGGCCTCCAGAATCCTCTATTAAAATTTTTCCCAGGGGTAGCCGAACTCCCTGTATAATTAGATCGATGCATCGTATCATTTATTCGCTAATCCTCTCAGGAAACATTACTTTTATTTTGATACTATTTTCAATTCAGTTTTGTACTTAAGTTTTGTACGCTGAAGGGGGTCCACAAGCTGTGACAGAGAACGTTAAGCGCTGTTTGACATAGCTACCAGGACGCCGTATACGCGTTCGAGTAAACGTTTATCAGCCCGGTTGCAGGCACAGTTTGAAAAGAAGAAAAATACGAATGAACCAAACGCGAGGGTGATAAGGAAGAACAGGGGCACGCCGAAACGACAACACGTTCGTCCACTCATGAATTACCATACCGACCGGATTATCTTTCGAGCGGGAAACATCTTCATCGACGGGCCCCGCGAATAATCCGATAAGCGAATTAAGATTACCGGCTTCTGATGAGCCGCTAAGTGACTATCGACGTTTGCGTATCGAACGTCGCCCCGGTGACATGGAGCCAGGAACGTCCGCTAGAATCGATCGTCTTTCACAAATCCCTTGACAGCTCGACGTTATAATCGGGATTGCTTCCAATGTTGGTTGGTCAATTTGCGCGACGATATTCGATATTTTTCTCGCGTCGGTGGCCTTTCGCGGGGCCGTTTCCTTTATAAATACACCGGTTGTCGCCGAACGATCTCTCGGGTTACCGGGAATTATTTATTTTCCTTGTATGCTGGCTGAACCGCTCGAATATCCTCGAAACCGTCGACGATGTCCAGCTTTGTCCGACGCATCGGGCCTCCAACAAGTATATATGTTATTAATTGAAGCTATCAAGATGTCGATCGTGTCCTAGTTGTAACAAGTCGAACAAGTCATAAGTAGTAATAAGAAACCGCGAGGGCGAGGTGTATCCAGTCGGTAAGACAGAATATCTGGTCGGTAGAGCAGACCACTCGGCCGGCAAGGTCGAGTACTCCGTCGGTGTGAAATATAGAACACTGTCGATAACGTAGCTACCGCCGTAGGGTGCTCTATTTTATCGACTACACCCCCAGAACCGATAATACTACCACAATGCATTTTTCGACCTATTTTTCCACTACCATTTTCGCGTCACTCGCAACGTTACCACTAGGTTACAGAAACGAACACAAGAGTCTCGCTATTTCGTAACAGTTTCGAATCCCCTGTCGTGTTCCCACGAGTGGATAGGGCTCGCGAAATTCACGGACGCGGATCGTGTCACCGCCATTCTCCGGTTGAGTTCGTTATTGGGCCGCGTGGCTCGTAAGTATGCACGTTTACGACGTCGCGTGGAAAAGCAGGCCGTAAACCGTGAGCGTCGTCGATCGCTGGCGTCGTAAAGAGTCGTCGGGGCTCTCACGTTCCGGGACCATCCGTGGACCTGGCCCGTGGACAGGCCTAGCACCGGTAAAGAAAGGTAGTCGCACGCCTTCGAGCAGCTGAAAGGATACTTTCTCCGTCGCTCCTCGACGTTTCGTCGATCGACGGCCCCTGGCTCTATCTATCGCGATAGATCGGCACCGGACGGTGATAAAACGAGCGCGCCGCGGCCGAGGACGACAGCTCTGAAACCGTCTGCGATCGATAGCCGGCCGGAGTCGAGATCATCT
Source organism: Colletes latitarsis (assembly GCF_051014445.1). Lineage (NCBI taxonomy): Eukaryota > Metazoa > Arthropoda > Insecta > Hymenoptera > Colletidae > Colletes > Colletes latitarsis. The sequence goes on from NC_135134.1 coordinate 50,517,752, forward strand.
CGCCTTTGGGACGCGGCCATTTGTTCGCGGAATTTTCTTTCATGTTCCGCGAGAGGAATGCGCCGTACGCTTCGACTATTTTCATGGGAAAGGGAGGAATACTTGGTTTATCTCTCGCATCGATGCTTATGGAATGTCGTTTTCCCGTCGCTTGAAATTCGCGGTAGGATTACATCGACGATACTCGACTGTCGACTTTAAAGATTCATTGTATGCACTCGCGCCCAAGTAGAAACAGTGGCCAGTGGATCGTTTCAAGTTCGATCGCCTGGAGAACGAAGTTCTTGGATAACAAAGAATCGGTAGTCGATTTTCGTAATCGCAGGTTCGTTGGTGTGGCGCAAGCGACGGTCGAGGCACGATCGGGAAAGCGGGGCTAAAGGGTATCGCGTTCGTCGAAGACGTTCCAAGAGCGAAAAAAGCCGCGTCCGTAGCCTACGAGTCGAGAATTATTAAATTGTACTCGCGCGGTTGAATCGAAGCGGTCACGAAGCAGGCGGGAGATCGACGACGACCGCGAGTCACGAGACAGGACGCTTCGCTCGAGCGATTTCGACGTTCCGTGGCGGCGAGGAAAGTAATAGATTTATCTTTTATCGTCGCTCGGTTCCATCGTCCGGGCGCGGAACGACGCCGGGTTCTTAGGAAAATAACGATAACGAGGAAACGCGCCGCGGCAATCGCAGAAACCAAACGCTTAGGCAACGCTACGCGGCGAGCAATTACCGTCGAAGAGTTTCTAATGACAGCGCTACCTGCGATCGTCGATGAAATTGGCGTGACTGGCAGTCGTACAGCTTTTCTTCGGCCAAACTTAGGACTAACGGAGCTTTTCTAAGTACTTTGGCACGTTTCGGCGCACGGAGTCGAGTTCTACAAGTTTCGGAGCTACCGTGCTGCTCGTTCGCTATTTTTATCCTTTTTGCAAACGTCCCGTTCTCAATTATTCCTCCGATTTTTAAATTAAATTATACCAGGCCTCCCACGTTCGACAGAATTAATCGGAACGTTGCCACATCGCGAATTAGGCATACCTTCTTCGAATGGTTGCACAATCGATACGTCGCACCGAGTGTCGATTGATAGCTAATACTAAACAAGACTCGCAGAGCGAATCTTGACGCTCGATCCATTAGGATTAATGTACACGATATATTACGAGTTTCAATCAACGCGTTAAACGCGGAGCTAATTTTGTTTCGCTTTCCACTTTGGCGGCGGCGGCGCGCTCGATCGAAACGTTCCTGGAAGATCCGTTGGCTCAGTTTGCATGCAACGCGTCGGGCTCGTAGCGAAATTTATTGCGACGACGACGGACAAAATCGCGAAATTGTCGCGGTCGTTCGGTCACGGAGAGAGCAGGTCCCGAACGAGTGTCACGAAGTCACGTGGACGGGAAGTGGCCGGCGGCCGTACAACGGTGACACGGCCAACGGCCGATCCAAGGGGGAGAGAGTTTCGTGACAGAATGACATAGTCGCTTTCTACGGAGTGGCAGGGTCATCTCGGTACACAGACGCCGTAGCTGCCAATCGTGAGCGGTCACCGCACGATTCTATTGTTCCGCTTCGTTGGGAATCCACCTGGAAGCCGATGGGCTCGAGAGCTTATTAGACACTCGGCAGATATCGATCGGAATTTCCGTGGACAAGGACTCTACGTCCCCGGTGACACGCTATTTCTGCACTTCGTACGCTTCACGAGTCCCCGAGACACCGACGGGACGATGCTTCTCGCGCTTGCCAGCAGAGGGCCACGCTCGACCTACTCTCTCGCGCAAGTGCTCGCAAGTTTCTTCGCTGGAATTTCCATTTAGACGCGTTATTACGGACGTTATTGAGCGGAAATGGCGAGAGTTGGATGGAACGGCTGTGACAAGGGACGACTCCGTAGCGGTTTACCGTTCTGTCATTACCGTGAGTCGCGACGGAGGGACAGCGGGCCCGACCACGTCCGTCTCGCGGTCGATTCAAACGTCCAGATACAAGGCCCGCGCCTCCTCGTCTTCTCGCCGCGCGGAAAATAGATTCGAGGCTGAATTATTCGCCGCGGCGATTCTCCCTTGTCTCCTTCTCGCGTGGCTTTATCGCCCGGAGAAATCGACCGCGGTCTCGCCGGTAAATTACCGGGTGGCAGCGTGTACGCGACCGTGATAGACGCGGCAACACCTAACGCCAGTCACGCGGCGGAATGGCTGCACCACGCGCGGAAACCGGCCATTGTGGCCGTAGTTTGCCGCGGCCTACAAAGTGCACGGACGTTTCGGATCACGGTCGATTCCGAGGGCAACGCCGGCTAACGGATCGATCCGTCGACGTGCCCCGATCGTTTCCGTGCCCCGATCTGTCCTACTATTTAGGCCCCCTGGCGCGTCGCCTTTACAGTACATTGTTCCGCGGAACCGATCGCGATAACGGGAAGGCTTCGACGTTACGTGGCATTAGCCTCTTCCTTTTGTTTCGTGCTCCAAGTGGATGTCTCGAATAGAACCCGTGAAATTTAATCGACCGCACGGCCGGCAGAAAATTGAAGTGCCCGCGACGAGATTGGAGAACGAAAGGCGCGGACGCCGCGAAACGGAATTGATTCTTTCCTATCTGGCGCACGCTGGACTCTCTTGACCACGACATCATTTTTTTCCTCGATAACTGATGACAAATAGCGGAATTTAAGGTTTACGAATAAAGTCTAAACTTAGCAGAAAAGGTCTTTTAATACCTACTGTCTCTACTACGAGAACGAGTCTCTTAAAAGACGTCCAACCGAACTAGATTGATTGCAACTTCTTTAAAGACCGCGGGCTGCATCGCGATTCCTTTTCACTCCGGCATCGGAGCACAAAGCGCAAAATAGAACGCGAGGATCATCTTTGTTGCGACTTGGAAGCGGAGAAAACAGCTCGTCATGCTTTCATTCATATTTACGTAGCTCCAGGACGAAATATCAACAATGCTAGACTCGATTCTACGATTCTAATAACTCGACTACTCTGTAGCAAAAATAATATAGGGAAATAACGAACAAACGTACCGAGTGGAAGGATCGAGAGAACATGCTACGCAAAGGAGCGTTATCAGAGGCGAATGCCCGGTCACCCAGTATCTTAATTCCCGTTTACAGCGTGGCGATCGACGAGCATCCCTCAGAGGTAGCCGAGGCCGCGGGTCAAGGCGATCCAGGCCTGGTGCACGCGTGTGTTCACGCAATGGCGCGAGAACACAGGTGGATGTTAACGAGCGCAGGGAAATTTTTCACCTTTCTTCCCGTCCTCCTTCTTCGTCTTGCAAGAACTAGTCTTGCGAAAGTACCCGTCCTGCTTCGCCTTGTGCGCGATTCGCTGCGCAACTACGAATACTGGACGAGTAGTTTTCTTTCGACCGGGCACGGAGACACCGGGAACCTATGATACTTAAAGAGTTCTCTCGACCGCTATGAAATTACAAAAACGCCCTCGTTTAGGATCACGGTCTTGCTCGAGCAAATTTTCGAGATCCCCTCGAACCGTTTCGACTCGCGATTCGAGTCATCTTCGGTACCCTCGCTCGAGGTGCATCCGACATTACCTCTAATTCGCGTCTTACGCGTCCAGTGCGCGGAGTTCTATTTTATAAACACAGTTCGACGGTTTTTATCGCCGAGTTCCTGCGTACAACATTACGCTTCTTCTCCACCGGTCGCATCATCCATCTCCAACTAACACTTACGACATTAATACGCCATAGGACTCCCGTGCCTAGGAACAAATGGTGGAGTTCCGACCAGGAAGTATCGCTGGAATGTGGAAACAGCCTCTAATGACCAACCGTTTTTGCCCAAAAAAGTAGCTTTATATATTTATGTCTGTTTAACTTCCTTGGAATTAACGATAAAGCGAGTCTGGAACAGGATCTGCTAGCATAACGATCGACGATCTGATGGAATCAACGCTGAAGAAGTCGACGAGAATTCTATGTTCCTTCTAAGTTTACCCTCGCGTTATATTCACGATTTTTTATAAAACAGACAGGTACAGGTGAAATTCTCTTTTCGATGGACTTGCCTCCTCGATACGCTACAAAAACGAGTACTGACGTATCGTCGGTGATTGCCAAGTCCACTCGCCGACGGGGATTAAAGTTCCAAAGGAAAAGGAGAGTTCAAGCTGCCAGGTGTCTACGCCAGTGCGTGTGCACGCTAGTACGTACACACGGGGACAGAGAACCGATTTCACGTGGAGACGAGTACCTCCTACACGGCGCACGGCACGCCGTATACCAGCCGCTTGACAGCTGTCACCTTGGTCGAGGGGCGACAAGACGCGCCGTGGCGAGGCGACTCGCGGTGATTCATGCGCCGCAGGGGGCCACGAGGATCCGGCGACCTCCTGTCAAGGATTCCTTCGTCGCATACCGCGTCCGCTGAAGGTGACATCGCGGACCACTGATTTAATCGCGGACACCGTGTATCACGAGTCGCGCGAGCCTTTCGGGGACCGGATAACGCTACGTCCTGGAATTCGAATCGCCGATTTCCAAACGGACTCTCTCCTCCGCTCAACGTCCGCCAGATCGTGACGAGCATTTTCTCGATCGAAAATGAATTTTGTTTCGAATCGATACCGTAGTTAATTCCGCAGAAATCTTGTATACAAATTCATTTTCAATTAAATGAACAATTTATAGTTCAGTCTTATCGCACACCAGTTGTATAATCGATAGGAATTGCTGAAACTTCTTTGGGTATGCAGCGTAAAAGTAAATTGCAAAATGGACATAGAAAACGGCATTAATTATAGTAGTAGTTATCGAATAAAACAATTTTTCGAAATTTTTATTATTGCACTTTGTTCTTCGGAAAGTACTCGTTAGCTTTTGTTGGGAACATTTTTTTGTCAGATTCGTGTAAATGCATCAAATATCGATTGTTAAGATGAACTTCCTGTGAAGCGTCAAAGTAAATTGCAAAATAAACATAGAAGACGGCATAAATTATAGTAGCTGATGTGCTCATCGGATAGAGGATGAAATGTCCTTTAAAATGAGCGTTCGTGAGAGTCGATAGCTTTATTAGTTCCGGAGATATAGCGATTTTAATTTCAAGTCGATGCGGTGGCTAGTTACGGAGATATGAGGGTCCGAAGTTTGTTTACATTTCGTAGTGCGCTCGCGCGAGTCATTCATCTCGCGCGCGTGACAATAGTAACAGTGCGTAGTAAATTCTTGGAAATACTACGCCGAACTAGGTCACGAGAGTCACGTCTCACGTGCGACGAGGAGGTACTACGCGACGCGTCAGACAAAGACAGAGATAGTCGAATTAAGAAAAATACCCTTTTACATAAATTACGATATCTCGGAAACGGGAAGTCGGATCGTCAAAAACAAAAAACCATTTTAAAGGGGAAGGTTTGCCGCTGCCAACAGTGGTTCAATAATGGGCAAAATACTAGTAGCTTCGGAGCTATACGCGTCTAAAGTTTTAGTATTTTTAATACGCGTGAATAGGCTACTGTACACGCAACGGGCAGTGAGAGTCGAATTAAGAAAAATTACCCCTTCATATAAATTACGATATCTCCGAAACGGGAAGTCGGATCGTCAAAAACAAAAAACCATTTTAAAGGGGAAGGTTTGCCGCTGCCGACAGTGGTTTAATAATGTGCAAAACACTAGTAGCTTCGGAGCTACACGCGTCTAAAGTTTTAGTATTTTTAATACGCGTTGGTACACTATTCTAAGGCTAACGGCGAGATCGTAGCGGAATTTAAAAAATTATATCTTTACATAAATTACGATATCTCGGAAACGGGAAGTCGGATCGTCAAAAACCAAAAGCCATTTTGAAGGAGAAGCTTCCCCGCTTCTATTGGTGGCTGAGTTATGCAGAAAACATGAATGTCTTCGAAACTGCAGGCGTTTGAAGTTTATGTATTTTTAATACGCGTTAATAGGCTATTCTAAGGCTGTCGGAGAGATCGTACTGGAAATTGAAAAATTACTCTTTCATTTAATTTACGATATCTCGAAAACGGGAAGTCGGATTGCCAAAAACCAAAAAGCATTTTAAAGGGGAAGCTTCCCTGCTTCTAATGGTGGCTCAATTATGCATAAAGCACTAGTAATTTCGGAACTGTGCGCGCGTAAAGTTTAACTATTTTTAATACGCATTGTAGGTCTGTTCCAAGACACTGGAGACTCCGAACCGTAAATCGACGTAAATATATCCAAATTATAGCGATATTTTAGATATGAAAATCTTGAAATCCGGGGCTGGAGTAACCAACACAGAATTAAAGATGAAATAAATAAGGAAGAATTTCCACCCGGTGTTTCGATCAAGATCGTCGTTCGAGGCGCGAATCCAGTGCGCGGCGTGACTCGGCTGGCCAAGGGTTCCCGACAGCGCATTAAAATCGCCAATACGATTGACTCGGCGTCGAAGGGATCGGGAGAGAGCAAAGGAGGATGATGGCAGCCGACGGAACAGCAGAAGGTGAGAACGTGACCCCGAGGTACAATGTAACCGGTGTTCTTCGGGGTCGAACTCTCTCTCTCCGACGTTTTTCGTTTCCAGCGAACGGCGCGTTCGTTAGCTAATGGAATTACTTTAACGCAATGACACAGCGATTACATAATTGCAGGGCTCTCGTTGACTCCGCGCAGCGACAGCCCCCATTACTCTGCCCCCTTCCACGGCCATTTTCTCTTTCGCGAGGCTTAGCGCGGCGTTTCAAGAGACTCCGTCGATTATTCTCCGGAGACAAATGACGCCGGCCACCAGAGAGTAATGAGCGCCAACGAGACTCGTCGAACGCTACGCGTGCGTGTCCCCCGGCCCCCACGTGCACGCCTTCCCCGTGGAATATTTCCAAGGGGCCCTGCCGAAATCGGAAACCGTAGTTTGGTTAACGTTCCGTCGGTGACTTGCGTGTTTGGCGCCTTCGAGACTCTACGGGCCGAACGTTCGATGTTCTACGCGCGCTAAAGAGTCGTAAATGAATAAATCCCTTCGAGAAACATTGTCTCCAATAAGAGGAGAACCTGTCAGGGGTTCGTTGACCCGAGAGATACGCGTTGGACGGGCCAGCGAGTCGAAGATTCGTCTCCTCGGGAAGGGACTCGGGCGAGGAACGAGGCTCGAGATCGGGCTGTCCTTAAGTTACAGCCAGCAGGTCGCTGGTGGTTCGCGACGTAATAAGGTCGATAAGCCGGGGACAGGGCACGAGCGTCGCGAGAAAGAAGCCGACGTCGAGGGACGATCGTCCAACGAGTGGACAAGGTCCGAGCGTATCGTTACACGGCGACACCAGAATGCCCGTGAGACGTCATTGTCGAGTTATCCTCGCCTTCGCGGGTTCCCTCGACTTGGACGACCAGGGCATACAGTCGCCGCGCGGACAGCCTGGCGTTAATCACGCCACGTGGACGGCCGTCGAACCGTCCCCGAATCGTCGATACATCAATGTCCATTAAATCCCCTTGGACGAGGAGCGCGCGATTTATATAGGTCGCCGTTCGCCGCGGCGAAAGTTTGCGACCGTCGCGGACGTGGACTTTTGCTTCGACGCCTCGATTCTTCGCAAATGTTTTTTAAGATTCGCGTATCTTCGTTTGAACGTTATAAAATTATTGTAAGGGAATACTCTGGCCGTTGAAAGCCACCGAAACATTCGTGGGAATTATCTGTCTGCCCCTGGGGCGATAAAGACGCAAGAATTTTGGTAATCTTATCAGGAGAAGAAACGTTAAAAACGTAAACTCTCCTTTCGCTCGAATCGAGTTAAGAACAATTGATACCAGTCCCCCTTAATATCCCGGGGAAAAAATAAGAGTGGATGCGAATTTTCTCACCCCTCGAGGAACTCCCGTTCCGTCGTAAGTATCGCAGTAACCGTTTCACCCTTTCCGCTCTCGAAAGAATAAAAAGACCGGAGAAAAAGCGGCGCTCGGGCGCAGTGATAGAGGAGGCGCGACCCTCGATCGTTTTCCCCAGGGTGCCGCGAGCGTAAAGCTTTATGCACGCGTTTCCATCATACCGGTCGGCGATTAGGACGTATCGCCGTTAAAAATGCATGCAATTAGCTCGGGGCCGCGCCGAGGCGCCCTTAAAAGCGCGTTTCTTCTCAGGAGCAGCCTTACAACCCCTTCCTTCGTTCGTCGGGTGACAAAATTACGATCTACCGGGTGTCGTTAATATCAGCGTCTCGGAACACGGAGGGACGACGAAGAGGGGAACCGGAGGAGTGAATATGAAATAGAGACGTTTCGCGATAGGAGGGTTCCTTTACACTATAAACTTAAAATTGCGAACCTATAAATACGAGCTCGTGGCAATGTTATGTCCTTTCGTTGTGTCTATACAACTTACTTTAAGTTGCATATGTAAAGATAGAAGGTGTTTAAAACCTGCTGTCTTAAACCCGTCGCTACTCGCGCTGCTTGTTGTGGCAGTGTAAACGCGCCCTCAGGGTACGTCCGCGATTTCGTCTGAATTACGATAAGGGGTGTTTTAAATCGATATGTGCGCCCGATTGCAGTTTCTAACCTTGGTGTCTGGCCGTTCCACGTTCCGCGATAACCATCCAACGGTCGCCAGAAATAGAAGGAACAACCTGGAACAGCGTTAAACACAGGATTCGTGGTCGCGATCACGGAGACCGGAAGCGAACGATCCGATCCGAACTTCCTTGCCATTTTCGAGGCCGCCCCCGCAATCTCTGCAAATTACACGGAAAAACATCAACCCGGACTCCGTGATTTACGCGTTCTATCCTCACCCTGTCGCGCGACAAGGAACGAATTAATTAGTTCCAAAAGGTGCTCAAGAGAAACACGCGGCCATAGAGAAAGAAAGTCGAGCGTCCCGACACGAACTTTCTTGGCGAGCACGCTTAACGAAGCTTCTTTCTTGTTCCGGCGCGGAAATGAGAGGAAGGCTCCGGTAATAGTCCTCGAGATGCCCGCATTTCCGCGGAATTAGCACGACGACGACGGCGCGAGTTCCCCGCTGCGGAGAATCGATCACTCGCGCGATGCAATAAATAGAAGTTCCGGCGCTCGCGAACGTGTACTTCGTGTTCCCCGCGTGTTGCTTGATTGGGGTCTAGCGAACAAGAGAGAAGTCAGCTTGATGGGATTTACTTTCTTCCGTTTGCAATCGTTGTACTTCGGCGTTACGGGCGCAACTATGATTCCCCGACAGCTGTACGAGTCTAGGATCGCTCGAGCACGATCGGTTCTCTCGCAAGTTATTTCGTGCACTGTCACGAGCAGACACGCTTTCCTAAATTTCCCAAAAATCTTTTCGCGATTTAAAAGCACGACAGCGGATAGGGATCCGCGGGGACGATGGGTTCCCGGCGATTTCGCAGCCTTGCACGACATTTACGGACGATATAAAAGGTCTTAATCGGATATTCGAATCGAGTCCGGGCGCCCCCTCCTCTTCCGCGCCGATAGCGATCTGACCTCACTTTGCTCGATCGCGGCGCTCGCGCGCGACAAGATCGAAACGGATGACGAGTGACTTCACAATAGCCCCGAGTGGAAAGATTTACGATAACGTCGATCGTTCCCCGCGAGTCCTTCATTCATCATGGCGGGACAGTGCGACTGTCAAAATCGCCGGGACGACGCCGCGAGACGTTTCGGTGTCGCTCGGATCCTGAATCCTTGGATCTTGTCCTTTTATCCGGCGCTCCGTGATCCATCTCGATCGAACCGCACCGCAAGGATTCTTTCAGACCCGCGTCGACTTTGGGACCCATTTTAAAAAACTCATCGACGATTGTTCAACTTTCAGGGTTCCACTACGATGGCGATGTTTTTTTTCCGTATACAGGAAAAACAATTTCAGTGAGAGATTCTAGAGGCCAAAATAAGACGAGAATCTAGAATACCAATTTATCGATTGATGCTTCGTTAAAAAGTTATTAACAAAATTATCGTTAAAAGTTATCAATAAAATTTGTCCACCTACACGAATTTTTTTCTCGTAAGTGCGTAGGATTTCGGGGGTATGTCTATTCACAAAAAATGATTGTAATTGACCCCTGTAGCCAAAAATAATTTTTTCAGAACGATTTGAAATTTTTTAATTTCGCCTAAAAATGTCAGCCCCTACTCGAATTTTTTTCTCGAAAGTACGTAGGATTTCGGGGGTATGTTTATTCACCAAAAATGATTGTAATTGACCCTTGTAGCCAAAAATAATTTTTCCAGAACGATTTGAAATTTTTTAATTTCGTCTAAAAATGTCAGCCCCTACTCGAATTTTTTTCTCGAAAGTACGTAGGATTTCGGGGGTATGTTTATTCACCAAAAATGATTGTAATTGACCCCTGTAGCCAAAAATAATTTTTCCAGAACGATTTGAAATTTTTTAATTTCGCCTAAAAATATCAGCACCAACTCGAATTTTTTTCTCGAAACTGCGTCAGAATTCGAGGATATGTCTATTCACAAAAAATGATTGTAATTGACCCCTGTAGCCAAAAATAATTTTTTCAGAACGATTTGAAATTTTTTAATTTCGCCTAAAAATGTCAGCCCCTACTCGAATTTTTTTCTCGAAAGTACGTAGGATTTCGGGGGTATGTTTATTCACCAAAAATGATTGTAATTGACCCTTGTAGCCAAAAATAATTTTTCCAGAACGATTTGAAATTTTTTAATTTCGCTGAAAAATGTCAGCACCAACTCGAATTTTTTTCTCGAAACTGCGTCAGAATTCGAGGATATGTCTATTCACAAAAAATGGTTGTAATTGACCCCCTTAGCTAAAAATAATTTTTTCGGAACGATTTGAAATTTTTTAATTTCGCTGAAAAATGTCAGCACCAACTCGAATTTTTTTCTTGAAACTGCGTCAGAATTCGAGGATACGTCTAATGACCAAAAATGATTGTAATTGACCCCTGTAGCCAAAAATAATTTTTTCAGAATGATTTGAAATTTTTTTTTTCCCCGAAAAACTTTCCGGTCGGTATGGAACTTTAAACGTTAATAACTTTTTAACGAAGCCTCAATGAACAAATTGGTATTCTTGATTTTCGTCTTATTTTGGCCTCCAGAATCTCCCACTCAAATTTTTCTTAGAGAAGACACCCCGTATAAGAAATATTTAGAAATTATGGGTATCCGGGTTCAGTAATTTTTTGTCCAAAGTCCTGTCACCCATTTGTGGACGACGTGGCAGGGTTAACGCAAACACCCGGTACGTATTATGGCCAGTAAAGTGTTAACCAGCTACGGGATCGATTCAAAGGAATCTAGGAAAGCCCCTCCGGAACATTTATCGTTATTTGTCATCGTCGCAGCGGCGATCGGACGCGAAAGGAGCCCGCCACTAATTTACCACGTGGAAGCTTAACAAGTCCGTGCAACGGTGGCCGGAGCCCGGCTTTTTGCGCGCGTAGCAGCTTTTGATCTTGATTAGGGGATAACAGGGAGTAGAACAAACAAGAAGGACTAGAGTCGGTTTCACCGACGAACCAGCCGGCGCGTCGAGTAATTTATCGAGAAACCTATCCGGGACGTCGCGTTCCTCGTAATTCAGTTTGATAAATAAATGGTCCCGCGCGCGATCCGCACGTTCGCCGTCGCGGCCGTGCAAACCGCGAACGAGTCATAAACGTCCTTCCGGGCAACGATACCGCAGGTGCTCGTCGAACGAACCGAATTCTGATTCTACCGGTAACAAATATAGACGCAAACAATTTAACGTCGACCAACGATGTTAGCCCGTTTTAACTTTCCCTTTTATATAAACGATAAAAAGACCAACGCAACGGGCCGTTAAATAATAAGAAGTGACTCCTGATGCGTGCAAACGGAGCTCGCGCCGACACAAAGAAGAAACTTAATTAACGTAAAATGATTTTTTGCTCGACGCTGTTTGATCGTGCATAAACAGGCCGTTTAACTAGTCGCTTCTGCGACTCCAAGACCAAAAACGACGAATCCGAACTTTGCACTATTATTGTATCGTCGGTGAAAGCAGTCGAGTTAAACGAATATTATCGATTGTTAGACGAGTTAACCGCTCGGAAAGTACAATACTTTTCGTGTTTCGAATACGTAATAGCTTCTCGTGTTGCCTAATTAACTGTTTTCTTCTGAAAGGCGAAAGAAAGTTTACTCTAGTTCGCTGTTACTATTGTCGGAATATGTGCACAGAGTATTCGATACGACGAATACTGGGTCCGTTCGGACCCACGAAATTTCTCTCTGATCGATCCGCTGTTCCACGAATCTTCGACATGGTCGGGGCTTCTCGGAAGCAGATCATAGATTGAATTAATTGCGGGACATCGGATTCAAGCTACTTTCCGCGCCATCGAGAAGCGTGCACGAGCGGAATGCCGAGGAGGTCCGCTAAAGGGGTAACAGATGTTGTCCGTCCTCCTCGTAATCTGTCCGCTGGGTTCGATAATCAGAGCCGATTACTGTCGTCCTTCCTATGTTTTTTCAGTGTCCCGTTTCATCCTCTCTCTTGTCGCGGCCGGTCGCCAGGATCCTTTCCGGGGAGGGAAAAAGAGCGGCAAAAAGGGAATCGGCCGGGCGTCGGCCGCGGTTTCTTGCTCGCTGAACGCCATACGAGGATCTTAATCACCGTGCGATGGGGCCTTTCTTCCGTGCATTCTTCGGCGATTCAACGTCCTATCCAAGTCCTCGAGATCCTTGCGCGACTCCCGAGATCGCAATACACCGTCATTTCATTTTTTACCGCCCCGTAAACCGTCCCCATCGAGCAACGAGCTTCGTAAAAATTCGCTATTTACTTATGCACGGGATTAAATACCCATTAAGATAGCTACACAACAAAGATAAACGGAAAAACAAAATTTATTGTTATGAATGTTATAATTACAAGAAGATTTGAAGAGAGATTTAAATGATAGAATTGAATAGTTAACAGTGACGCGTCTGACTCGTTACGAGTACTTGATGTCAAGTTTCACAATCATGGGACTACTCGTCATCAAATCTTATACATTAAAATGAACACATTTTTGCATTCACGAGGTATTCGTAAAACAAATCTATTCTCTTTCGAAAACGTTCCTTGTACAAATTAAATAGTGCATCTTTGAAAAATTACAGTGAATCGTACGTCAAGGGGTTAACCCCTTCGCGTAACAGCAAATGACGATCGTGATTGAGTTTTAATTCCTATCGGTACACCACAAGAGTTGGTCACGATTCTTATAATCCCCGTTAAAAAACAGTTTAGCATCAGTCTGGTCTGTTTACCGCGCGTTGACGCCTATCATTTGGGCCTGGAGGTTGAAAACATCAAACCATGTACAGTATTCCAAGATTGGTCTAACCAGTCTGCAGTATAGTAGTCTTAGTGTGTTTCTATCATTAAAATTAAACGTATTTATCACTATTATGTATGCACAGTTTGGAAGAAGGAACCAGTAGAGTGGCTAAGAATTCAAAAATCAACGTAATGCCTCGAAAGGAGTAAATAAAGAAATACAATTGTACGAAAGTAATCGTGAACCAGTAGGTAAAGTAGATTGTTCGAAAACTAATTTTTGAAGTTCGAGCATCGGGTGGCCTAACATCGTCGGTAGTTTTTCGCTGAGATAGGAGCGCATTAACCATACGCGGAATGGTTAATCGAATCACGCGACTAACGACTGCAAATCCGAACGATTTATTGCCGCGTCGACGCTTCGAACCCGATGAACTCGATTCCCTCGTTTATACGCGCACACGTGCACACCGTTACGGAACGCGTGCTTTCATTATTAGTTTCGAGTAATTTGTTTTCTTGCCGCGTGGTCTAATGCGACAATCCGTCCTCTTCAGTTTATCAACAGTGTACCGTTACGGGAAACGTGCTTCTGTCATCTAATTTTCTGCCGGTAACGCGTGACCGTTCGAAGCGCGGACGTGCGGATCGGGATTTCTAAGCCGACTTTTTTACAAGACGCCTCGTATACATCGAGAAATACGGCTCGTCCGGAGCAAGAAGCTTATGGATTTCTTACCGTGTAACAGGCTTTTCGAGCCGTTTGAAAAACCTTGTCACGGAGTATCGCGGGTCGATTACTTTTGTTTAGGGTACGTTTCGGGATTTTAACTGTTAGATGACCCGTGGAACGTTTTCGAGCGGCCTACGGCGAAAGAAATATGGCTCGATTCCGCGCGCGTGTAATCAAATGTAACTTCCATCGACGGTCGCGATTTACGTTGCGTCTTCCACCATTGGAAACCGTTTTTGCTCCATTATAGATCGAAGTTAAAGGTTTGGACACATTTTTTAGCCTGGAACACTCTGAGTATTTCTTCCTAATTCTATTCCAGTAGTTCCAGTCTAGTAATTGATGGTACAGAGTTGCGACACCTAGCCAGTCTTCTGTCTCAGTCGATCTTGGTTTGCTTTTCCTGTACTTTTCTCAATTATACGTTCTATTATCAAATGTGAGCGTTATTGTTACATTTCCATCGGTAATGAGAATATAACACTCTGAGTATTTCTTCCTAATTCTATTCCAGTAGTTCTAGTCTAGTAATTGATGGTACAGAGTTGCGACACCTAGCCAGTCTTCTGTCTCAGTCGATCTTGGTGTTCTTTTTCTGTACTTTTCTCAATTATACGTTCTATTATCAAATGTGAGCGTTATTGTTACATTTCCATCGGTAATGAGATTATTTACAATATGCAGTATCTTTTGAAATATTCTCTTATGACACGTATGTAATTTTCGATAAAATCTGAATTCCAAGCACGGTAGATTGGTGCCCCGATGAAAGGAAGTTCGCGCAACGCCAGGTCGATGGAGCGCAGACAGCCGTGTCCGAGAAGATGATGTGACGACGGACGGTATCGTAGAAAGCCCGGTAGATGAGAACGATCCTAATGCATGCATGGAAGGCGATACACGCCCGCAGCATTGACAGTTTTTGCCCGGTGTCATTATGACTGGGCAACGGCGCGAAACATCGTCGTAGACAGCACAGTCATACGCAAGAAACTCCGGGTTATTTATGACCCATTCTTTATGAGCTGTTATATTCGAGGCTTGGGAACTGTCGATCTTCCGTTGCACCTGAATTAAGTCCAGGAGTACCGTACGGGAACATTAAACCTCCCCTAACGCGGACCTTTACCATGTATAGCACGTCCCAGACAGAGTTGGACCTGGCGTCCGAGTCTAGGAGCCCCGAGTCGCTGCTATACAATTCGAAAATCGAAAGCTGGGGCTTGTTTCGTATACTTGTAAATGTAATTTAACCCTTAAGTGGATGTAAGTATTCATTAGTTCATTATTTTTTAAATGCTTCAAAGGAAAGTTGATTTCCATTTACCAAAATCAACATTTAGTAAAATAATACAGTTGAGATTGAAATAAGACATCCATCCTGAATCTTACTTGCAATAGTTGTTCCAAAAGATGATTTAACAGGAGGCTATTATAATAGCTATAAGATCAAGCCTCTGACTAGGTAACATTAAATAAGAAATGTCGAGGAATTGAAAGGGGTCATTTTGGTGAATCAGTTCGTATCTCGATGGAAGCGAGCGATCGTGGGTAAGCGTCGTCGACGAGGCGGGGCCCAGGAGGGCAAGCGGAGAGACGGTGTCGTAGAAAGCCCGGTAGAGGAGAGGCTCCTAATGCATGCATGGAAGCCGATACGCGCGGCAGCATTGACAGTTTTTGCCCGGTGTCATTATGACCGGCGACGGCACAAAAGACCGTCGTCGACTACGCAGCCATCCGTAATGAACGGCGACGAACGCCTCCCGAAAGAAAGGAGAGTCTCCCCCTCCCCCCTGCCGCCCCGTACGATCGACCGACCGCCCGGGAAAAAGACCACGAGGACGACGATGATGGAGAGGAACAGGCGGAAGAAGGATCACCGAGAGTCGCCGATGGCGAGCGAAAGAAAGGGGCGACCGTGGGACGCCGGGGCTCTTATCATCGCCGGGCAATCGGTAAGAGGCGACACAGCCGCGCTTTTGCTCGCTTTGTCTTATGCACGCTCGAGCAAATTAATACGGGGAATACCTAGACGACGATCGACCGCGCCAGAAGCGACCGTGCGTGTCCGCTCGAGCGCGCGATCGAGCTTCGTCCCGTGGGAGCCGAGAAAAACACGAGGAAACGGGAGCCACGACCCATCCGATCACCTCTATGCAAAACGAACGCCATCTTGGCTCGCCTAGAATTCCTCTCGATGGCCAACGATTTCTTCGGGACGACTCAATTGTCGAATTTCGGTTTTTACAGGAAAGCTTCTTCGGTTTCTAAACTTTACGTATTCCCTAATTCGTTGTTTTCTAAATGCTTTGAAGGGAAGTTGATTTCCATTTACCAATTTGATAAGGAGCAATGTTAAGTAAAGTTCAGTCGAGATTGAGAGTCCACTTAAGATAATATTAACTTCGAATACGGGGAAACCTGACGAGTGGATCCTCGAGTCTTAAAGGAACGAATCGATCGTTTTGTTGTGTTTGGCGAATATCGATACTTTGACAGAACATCGTTGTGGGCGGCTGAAAAAGGATACGGATTCGCTGGACGAAGGGAGAAGATTGGAAACCGCTAAAGAGGTGCACGTGCACCGGCGTACACGTTCGTAACGTTGTCGCTGGAATCGGTTTCGCCGGATGCCAACAGCTTTTTCATCGATCCGGCTGACTCCATCGGGACTCTGATCGAGCTCGGTCGATTTCATCCCCGTAATACCGCGGTCGGGGAAAAACGCCGATCTGTGGTTGCAAAGCAGGCTCCAGATATCGGCAACGAAGACTCGCGTCTCTGCTTTGGAACAAAGTCTGTCATCGTTGTTTCTCGCCTCGAAATCCGATACAAAGGGAAAGAACGCGAATACGCGTGCACGATCGTACCCAATATTTCCCAGCGCCGTATTACGGTTGTGCTTTGCGCAACGCGCGACTTAACAGGTTCCCGGTTAACTAAATTACCGGCTTCCACTGCAAAAAGAGCGCCTCGAGTCCGAACGAAGGCGTCGCCGGTCGGGACAACAAGAACACCGCTCGCAATCACTTTGCGCGGATTATCCTGCGGAGCGTTCCTATTCCAGAAAAACAGTTTCGCTCCGCGAGAGGTAAAGAGTTAATCAGACGCGAGGGCAACGGAACGAGCGGTACGCGGTCCACGCGGAACGCCGCAAAAAGCTCGTATTTGCAGAGGATTCTGGTCGCCTGGAAGACGAGCGAGCTCGTCGAGTCCCCGATGCTGCGGTGCAATCAATTTGCAGAGGCGCGGGCACACCTTGCGATATCGCGGATTTGCGGCGTGGCCGACGATGCGTGACGCCGCGGAAGACCACAACAGAGAGCCTCCCGCCAATTGCGTACGCCCCGTTTCGCCGCTGCATGCTAGGCAAACGCGAAAACCATCGACGTCCTCTACGTCCGCCATTATCTTTACAAACCTACCCCCGTCAAAAATCGAATACCAGACGATTCATTACATACCCACCACCTTTGAAAGGTGGGTCTTCGGAAAATCATTCTTCATCCGCAAAAACTCTGAACGATCTTAGAAGCACCCACTAGCAATAAACTCGTACGTCATTTGATGTAGCAGCAAGTTTACAATTATTTTTAAGAAGCTAGAGACTTTCCTTGCAAGTATGATTCACGAACCTAGCGAACCTACGAATTCTGATCCCAACAATTAAACTATCTACGAGTACAGAGATCCTCCTCTTTTGACTCACACTTAAATGACCGTGACAACCTCCGAGTTCTCTCAGTTTCTTTTAGAAAATCACCAAGTCGTACATACAAATCGCGATCTATTCTTAACATATGACTAGGGATTGAGATTACTGTAAACAGTCACTCGTCGATTGAACTTACAACTCGTCCAATTTTAAAATTGCGATTAACAAGATGGTTCAATGTTTTGTGGAGTTTTTGAAGTAACCAGATGACTCGGGACAAACTGTGGTTCCCCGATCCTCCTCCCGGGCGATTGCAGGCATCAAACTAGAAAAGACACTCGAGCTGCGGGCAATTTGATCAATTAACTTGGCACCTCATCGGCAGCCGTGACGGGGGCCGTTTCCACGACGTCGTCGAGGGTCTGGGGCTCCCGGTCGTCGGGCGGTGTCGTGAGAAAGCAATGAAGCAACCAGTCGTTAAGGGGCCCCTCCGCTAGACCGTTAAGGCATAATCGTTTATCGGAGTCATGCGACCGTCGAACTACCAGTTTCCAAGTTTTGCTTAACTGCCGTCTGCGCGATGGCGGCGGCTCGCAGTGGTCGGAATTGAAAAAAATTCAGTGACACTTTTGTGTAACTTTTGAACCAAAGAAAATAATTACATAGAATTTGATCTCAGTAATGTAGGAATGTTAATATACAAGTCGATTAAGAAAAATTACGATAACAATTATATGTTTTCACAATAAAGACATCAATGTACAAGAGTCATATATTGTAATATGTGCTTTTCACTTTTATTCGGTAAGGAATTTTGCAGCTTCACCATCCAGTTTTGTGTATCCAGATATTGATATAACGAAATAAGTTTTTGCTAAAATGTCACTGAATTCTTCAATTCCGACCACTGTGGGGTTGGGCGCGACGAGGGAAACCCAGACTGGGCGGTAACGCACACACAGACGGGTCAAGGAGGAGGTCTGCTCAGGAGGGTTCCGATCGTGGCTTTGCAACCAAGTAACACCTTCAACGTCGCGTGATACCGGTAATTACTCAAAAATACCCAGTGTTCTCGCTTTAGCTCGGCCAACAAAACGCCTTGCCAATTGCTCGTTACGTGCTATCGTGCGCGTAAACGTCCCCCACCCTTGCCTTCTCCTCTCCCGAACACCCCGAACGGATTCTAATGCCGGTCTGGATACGCGTCTCGAACGAGAACCTCGGTCCGCGAAGGTTAAACCGTCCCGACCGGGGGTTAATTGTCTTCTGGGGAACGGTACGGTCCGATTAATCCCTCGATTCCTTCTTTCTTGGCGTTTCGAGTAGCGATCCTCGATCTTGACTGTGACGTTAGATCGATGCATCGTGAAACAGCTATAGTTATCGACGTATGCACTCCTGAGAAAGGCGATGCCTTAATTTTTGTTATTCGACCGTGTTTACAGTATTCAAATCTGTATTTAACCCTTAAGTGGACTCTCAATCTCGAACAATTTTGCTTAATGTTGATTTTTACCAAATTGGTAAATGGAAATCAACTTAAAGCATTTAGAGGATGATGAACTAATGGAGAATGAGAGTCCACATCGATCCGTTCGATGTTTTTAAACACACGAAGAACTATATCATTACGCACCGTGTACACGAAATCGAGCAACTCGTGTCAGCAACTCTCTATCAACAATAAACGAGTTATTCAGGTTTTCCGTCCCAGGCAAGACGGATACATTTGCTTAACAGCTACTAAATAACTATACAGTGTAATATAACTGATTCGTTTGAATGATTAATGGCATCGTTAGATCCCGTGCCTCGGATAAGACGATAATTTTGACGGGCAGCAACTGTTACAAAAATAGAATACCTACAAGAAGATATTACGATTTGTCTTGCGCGCGGCGAATCGAAATGGTACTGTCATTAGTCCTGATTTTGTAGACGGTGCAATGGCGAAAAGAACGGTATAAAAAGTCTGGACGTGGAAGATTATTTCATTATTCAGAGATATACGCGGACTAACTATCAAAAGAACATTTGCCAGAGATCAGGACACCGTTAACTTGCGCTCCATTAGAATATTTTATCTGTTTCGTAACTCTTTTTTTATGGATTACGAGCTTGCGATTCGATATCAATTGGTCCTCAATGATTCTTTTTTATGCACAACGTTTAATAGCAGAAGCATACAAGGACGTGTCCGTAATCATAAGTCGTATTGCTCTGATAAGTTTAGCGTATAATTAGCGAAATAAAACTATATTTTTCCGCGTGCACGACAATACGTCAACGGAATGAAAAATGCATTGCAACCGATGCTGTTATTAAGGACGGTCATCAAGATTGCAATTACCGATACGTATCCTGTATTTCATTTATAATTGCAACTAAAGTGGCGCGGCAGCAAAGTTGCTGCGAAGGGTTGCGCCTCGCGACGATAACTGTCGCTGCTCCTCTGATAAATTAATATCAGAAGCACTGGTTCGAATCGTAGACGGTCCTTTCGATAATTAAGATACGAGTGTTACGTGCAAACACTCGTGCAGGCCGAGCCGAATATTTACGTCAGCGGTTCCTCGAAGATGAAGATACAAAGGAAATACGAACAACAGCTGCGTCTACTTAATCGATTCGCCAAGACATTTTTACGCCGTGTTGAACAAACAGAAACATCGATAACTATCGAGGCATTCGATCGTCCCGATATTCGAATTACAATCTTTGGAATTGCATTAATTTATGGAAGGCGTGAATAATTTTCTAGAAGCACACTTTCGAGGTTCCCTCTTTCCAGGATTAACCGATCCGGCGGCAATAATACGACCGAGAGCCTCTAAATAACGATCCACCGCGACGCGTTTAACCGAGCAATTAACGGAAACAAGGAAGGGGGATGCTCGGTTTAGAATTATCGCCGCGCGGGAAAAAGAGAGTTCTCGAATCGCCTGGCCAGGGAACGAGAGAAGGACGGCGAGCGCTCGATCGGTGTATAAATCGAGGAATACAGGCACTGTAAAAAAAAAAAAAAAGAGAGAGAAGCCTGAAAAGGGTGATCGCGTGTAACGATTCCGGGGCGATCGAGCCGACTAAAGGAGACCGTCGCTCGGATAATAACGACGCACGATTAATTTGCATCGTACAGCGGACGCAATCGGAATCGCTGTTACACGATTCGAGACCATAAACGACTCTGCTGCGCTCGAGATCGGATCGTGTACCGCACGGCAGATCGGTATCTCTGCAAAGTACTTCTCGGACCCGGTGTATCGATATCGCCGCGGCCGTGTCGTAACGACTTTATAACAGATATATCGGTGGCAGGATCGAGTCCACCGACGTCAATTTTCTTCCCGGTTCGGCCCGAGCGACGGGCCTTTTGTAATGTTTGTATAACGTCGACGCCCGGACACGACCATCGTTGTTGCGTGTAACCGGTGGTGAGTTACGCGCGGCTCGATCTGCATTTTAATCGATCGCGTACGAAGAATGGAATTTCATACGTGGAATCCCCGGTGCACGAACTGTCTCTGCGAGAACGACTAGGTAGGTGACATTAGGTGCAACGTACGCTTGCTGTCCATCGTAGCTACGTTTAAAATTCATTGGGTGCCGCGATTCGGTACGATTCCCCTTTCGTGTCCGTCCATTGCTCGTTATTTCTACTTGCGTCGTGCGTTTGCCACTCGCTGACCTCCCTACGGAATGGGGAAACAAATAAAGTGTTTTAGAACACCTGTGTAAATGGAAGAGTTGAATGAACTTTTACACCTGGAGTTCTCTTTTTTGGAAACGAATCAAGTTGATGAATGCGTCCTCCAGGTCGATGACTCTTTTGTTTATGATACGTAGACGGGAATCGAGAGGATTCGACTTCAACGGCAGAAAGATACTCATGATCTTATGATTTTTACTTTTACGTACTTTGAATTATTGAGACCGATTACACGCCTGTAACCATCCCTGTTGGTCGTGAAGGCGCGTAGCTGGTTTGGGTGGTTGGAGGAGGATGGAAATAAATAAATGCGCGGCACAATGGCATCCGCGGCGCACCGTTATCTAATTTCCCACAGCACGCGTGACCGAGAAGTATGCAATATCAATTTCAGGCCTTGGACAGGACGGGTTCGCCGGTTACGGGTTTCACCGTTTACGGCTCGAGCCCGCGATTTTTCATATTCGATTAATCGACGCGGCCCGAACGTCAGCCGAAACGCTTAATCGCCGAGCGGCTGTAACTTTATTAACCCGCGGGACCTCGATCGCCTCTGGTTCGCCGACGCGGTTATCTCCCGTTTCCTCCGGGATTGATATGCCAATTAAGCGGTACCCCGAGGCTGAGACCGCGGACGGCCACGCGTGCTCGGCCAGAGCCTGCACAAGCCCCGCCGATCCCCACCAATACGACGCCAGAAACTCCAAAGAAACGCTATTGTACCTCGCACAATAGCGCCCTATCGCTATTCTGTATTACAAATAATTATAAACCGGCGGGAATTTACGATCGAAATTGAACGAACTCGTTACCACCGAAACGAAAACGGATCGAGTATCGAGTTTCGAGGGAACTTCACCCGAACGCGATCCGACGGTTTCTCGGTCACGGAACGGAAACCAGTTACAATTTTATCGGAATCGTGTCGCTCGGGCACCCTAATCTTCGAAACAATTCTTAAGACGTTAGTCGACGACTTTTCGAGTCACGGAACCGGAGGCGAACCGGTTCCGACCGCATTAGAATCGTGTCATTCGAGTACACTTAATTTCCCAGACCACTTTTCGAGCGCGATCTAACAATTCCGCGGTCACGGAACGGGAGAACCACCGGTCGTAATTCTGTCGAAACACCTAGATAGACACGATCGCTGAAATCGCTCGAGGTTGGTGCGATAAAATAATATTCAGCGAGATGTGTGGCTTTTTATCGCGGTACGTCAAAAAATGATAAGAAATAGACTTTAAGAAATATTCTGGTTGGGGAAAAGCCGGAATAGACATCCACGCAAACCCACTGAACTGCTATGTTGATCACGGTGGGAAGATTAAAACGGAAACACCCGAAATACTTATTACAATGCGAATGTTTACGCATTTATGGGGAATTTTAATTCACCACAAAGTAGAGAATGTACTTGAGATGACAAAATATAAGAAATACATATTGAGACAATCCTCTGCAAAGCTTTCATTTCGTTAATTTTATTAAGAAAAATATCCATTTGCATAGAGATCCACAGTCTACTTATTACAATCGTAACATCTCGACATCGAATCGAATCCGCTCGTACTGAATTTTTTTCTAGAAAGTGGGTAGGATTTCGGGGGTAGGTCTATTCATCAAAAATTATTGTAATTGACCCCTGCATCTAAAAATAATTTTTTTAGAACGATTTAAAATTTTTTTTTCACTGAAAAATTTAAGCACCTATCCCCTGTCGATTTTTCCTAAAAATTCGTTTTCGATTTTTAGTAATTTTGTTTGGCGCCGTATAGAAAAGTTGTCTAAGACTTTTTGTAGGTACCCATGGGCTCTACTTCGAAAACAAGTTTCATTGAAATATATTCACTATTGTAGGAGTTATGGCTGTTTGAAAATTAGACAATTTTTATGAGGTTTTTCAGACTTTACGGGGTTTAGGAGCAACTTTTCGAATATTTTTGTAATTTCTACATATTCTCCATTAAAATACGCGTTGTTTGCTTTTTTAAACATTAAAATCCTTCAATCCGTTCACAAGTTATGGCGTTTTAAAGATACGCATGAAATTTCAGGGAAGCATTTCTGGTCTTATATTAGATTTTCGGTAAGGAATTTTTTTTTCGAAAATGCGTAGGATTTCGGGAGTATGTGTAATGACCAAAAATGATTGCGATCGACTCTTGCAACCGAAAATAATTTTTTTAAAACGATTTGAAAAATTTCTTTTTTTGCCAAAAAATTTCAACACCTACCCGATTTTTTTTCTCGAAAGTGGATAGGATTTCAGGAATATGTCTATTCACCAAAAATGCTTATAATTGACCCCTGCAACCAAATATAATTTTTCCGGAACGATTTGAAATTTTTGAATTTAATTCTTAATAACTTTCTAACGAAGCCTCCATCAACAAATTGGTATCCTTGATTTTAGTCTTATTTTGGCCTCTAGAATTCCCCATTAAAATTTTTCCAAGGATGTCCAGTTACATAATTCTCCATTGCAAAAATCCTACAATATCTTTTGTAAATAGACAAAAGTAATAAAGGGAAATTAAGAAGAAAAATTCTGGTGGTGAATATGGAGGAAATTAGGTTGGATATCGAAATGTTGGTTTGGGCGCGGATGCGGTGGTTCGCGTACACCCGGACAAGCGTTATTTTGTTGGCGGACGTTGAAGTGGCAGGCGAGGGCCCGGGGGTCTTTAGAATTCGCGCGCGAAGGCAGAGAAAAATATCCAAGATGAAATCGGCGAGGGTCAAAATGCATGACAAATAACGCGGCTTGTCCACCGCGGAATGAAACAAAACCCCGGCGAAGACGCCACGGCGCTTTGTTCCCATTGTGGCCGGTGTCACTTCAAGGTAACGCTGCATTCGGCCGTGCGCGGTGTCGGGTCGCCATCAGATGACGGTTGATAAAGGAACGACAAATTGGTACCACCCGAACGACTGCTGCTCTTCGCGGAAGATCCGACCGCGATAACGTTCGTGTCGATAAACACGCTACACGACCCCGTCTCTCGCGATTTCATGCGCCGCCGTGCACAATTTTCGTGCGTGTTTCCGGTACGTTGAAAAATTGTCGCTTTTTGTAAGCCCCGCCGACCGCCGGGGCCCCGGGGAACGCATCTGATCTCGCCAGTCGCTTCCGTTATCTTTCGAGAGAAAGGATATTGACGATTCACAGCTCTCTGACCGTGTATTTCTGACTTGTCCACCTTTCTAAAGGAACCGAGATTCTATCTACCCACGATTTCTTTTCTCAATGCCATCCGAATAACGCTCGGTGTTGCTTTAATAGAAGAATTCTAAAGGGCATGAGAAAATGTCGCGATATATTTCAAATCGATCAACTGTTCAAAATAGTAAACAAGAATCATACCAGGTGGGGTCTAACATTCGGGAACTTATTAAAATAAATAGAGATATGAAACGAATTATTTAATATCTACGGAGTTGTTTTATCTCGGAATAACGTTTCGTTTTGGCGAAGGACTTCTGGGCACAGTGTAGAAGGGGTAAATAATAGAGGACAGGTAGATTTCATTGACAGCCTTGACGGGTTAATGGATTCGAGAAGGACGAATAAAAATTCGGACGGAAATATCGCCGGGCAAAAAATAAATCCTACCGATACTCAGATATCATCGGAGTCGGATGTCCACAGAGGCCACATTGTTTCCTAGAAAGAAGTCACCGTGTGCGGCGGATCACGGTTGGCCGATTACAGATCTCGATTCGATGAACAGCCGCTACGTCGACCAAGGACGAACGAGGAAAGATCTCCAAAGCGGTAGGAGGATCTTCCAGTCCAGCTGATCCGACCTGTTTGCTCCACCGAGGTCGTTGCCAAATACCTCTTAAGCGTAAGATCAAACAAACGAAATTTTGTAAAACGTGTCTCTCGGTCGGTCCAAGGAATCCCAGTAGTTTTCAAGAATTACATCTTCGAATTCTAAACGACTAAACGTAAACGCTAGCAAGCCCCCAGTCTCGATTTTCGTTATAGTTTCCAGATCTTATCGAACTGACGTCCCGCTGTCAAACACCGGAACGCGGTTCCCTAAAAAATTCGCTCCTCGAACGTATAAAAATATCCTCCCCGCGAAACATTGTTACATGAAAACCGGAACCTGGCCGTCCTCGTTCTTCCCGATGGCCGCCGCGGCGTTGTACCTGCGATCGCGATGATTGACTCGGATGACATCGACGGTTATTAAATCAAGATAACCGGTTTACACCGGCCAGCCGGCAGGGAATAATAGCGATTGAGTTTGTACGAATACACGCGTCGTGACAAAGGAACGACTCTAGCGTGTACCTATAAAGCTGCTTCAATCACGAGTTACAAGACTTACAAGCGATCGGGGCCCTCTTTGTTCGGCCAATCGGCGTAATCTCTCGTCGTGTTCGTTAACTGTTCGAAAGAAACGCTAGAAAAATTGATCGTCGAACCTCGACCGCCTAAATATAATTTCTATCGTTCGGAGCCTGCCACTTATCAATGTTATTTTTTTCTCAGCGAGACGCCTACTTAAAAAAAAAAAAAAATTCCCAGGGATTAATAAGGTACCGCGAGGAAACAAAATTCCTTTTAACAATGGTTTCCTCGACGCACGCGAACAAGCAAACGCGTCAGACCGAGGGATCCCCTCGTCTCGCGGGCAAAGCGGAAGTTTTCGACGTTACACGCCGGCGCAGAAAACACGCAAAGACACCTTCCGGGCTAAAGATCCTCGGCGAAGAGATACAGCGAGCCTCTTCTTGAATAATGAACCGTGTTCTCGGGTGCTTTATGCGGTCGGTCGAGTCAGTCCCGTTTCTGTAAATTATAACCATTAGCGGCCGTTGCGTTCGCGGACGCGGCCAGTCAGCGTGCCGGGTAATTTTCGTGAAATTAAACGCGCCGAATCAATTACTCGTTTGGTCCGGTAATCGAGGACGACGCGTCATCGGCTGGAAAATTGCGAGCCTGTCACTGGGTTGTCCACAATCGCGATTTCTTACGCAAATCACGCGGGATCCCTACGTATCGAATCGTTCTAACTGTTACAATCGCGACGCGAGCCAACTAATTGTTATTTCGATGACCATGTCAGACCAAACGTTCCCGTTGCGATATTATTCGAAAGGATGAATTGCAATTTTTGTAATATTACATTTTACCTCCGGCAATCTGCGAGTTTAAACATTCCGTTCCGTTTCCAAATTGTTTTCCTCGTAGAAAGATCCACTTGCCTCGCGGTCGACGTATAATTTACATCACGCGATTCGGCTATTCTTTCTAAAATTGTACGGAAGACGAATCGCAGCACGGCGTTGAATCTGTCTGTTTGTTAAAATCCACAGGTGCAAATCAAACCGTACCTCGCAGGAATCAATTATCAGCGAGAACATCGGCGATGAAAATAACGAAATGCTTACCGAGTTGCGTAATATGCCTGGCTGTGGAGGTTGCTACGAAACCGATTTAACCGAGTGGCTAAATAATGGCTAGATAAATGACACAACCGATGATGAAATTGTGGTGTAGAGCAATATTTCAATGGAAACGAAGAAAGCGCAGAGGCTGGGGAGCGGGAAAATTAGTGTACAAATAGCACGGAGTTCCTTTAAACATTCACAAACGATAAAAAATCGAAGGACGTCGCAGATCGGCCATAAAAACGCAGTTTACCCCGTTTCAGAACGATTTATACAATGTGTTTTCGCTAAACGATCGCCGTGGAATAATTGAAGACGCGTACGAAGGGTGACGCGAACGGAATAACCGGTTTCGGGCGACTTCCGTTTAAGAGTGACTTATCGACGCCTCCTCGCCGCCTCTTCCTGCATGCTGCATTACCCGGGATCCCGCGAAACGATCCCCCGTCATTTGCATTTCGTTTCTCCGCTCTTCTTTTCGTTCGACTTTTATCGCTTCCTTGAAACGAGCTTCCGGTAACGCGAGGCGAGATTTAGATTTATTTGATTGCTCGCTCTTTACGAATAGTAATCCGCCAACATACGCTAGCGGGAGCAACGGGGGCGCGTTACCCATTTCAAAAACGTTTTATTTATCGCCTTCCGGCGGTTTCTCGATTGTCGCGGTGCCCCGAGACGAAACAACGCTGTAATAAATCTATCGGGCATTCCCAACTGGAAACGTTGGGCCTCGCTTTTCGAGATGCTGCGTGTCGCGATCGTATCGATCTCCAGCAGCTAATCGTGTCAAGAAGTCGCCGGGGAGGCACGGTTCCGTTCGCCGAATTTATAAATTCGTCTCGACGGACAAAGAGTGTATAATATGTTGCGGAGCCGTGTCCCGAAAGCTGACAAGCGTGACGGACGAGCAGCGACGCGGGTCAAGGAGCGACACGCCTTTTAAGGACGTCGTATCGCGTCCCAGGACGAATTTTCTGTCAGAAGTCGTCGCGTTTCGCGCCCGCTTAAGTAATCCCGACGCTCTCGGACCCACCTCGACGCCATTTACGACGGATAACTTTCTGATGAACTCACGGGGAATTTGATCGATCGAGCAACGAACGCGCCTTTCTTTATCATTCCGTTAGAGAGTGTCGTTTTTTCTCCCGCCCTCATATTTCACAATCAGTTGCGTAAAAACTCCTGTATCCGATTGGGCACTGTCTCGATATTAAGACTTGAGGCGGTTGAGAACATCTCCGGAAGGAGGGACCAACTAAAATTCGAAACTTTAAAGATTGATTGATTCAAGTGGGTTCTTTTGTTTTAGTTTCTAGATAGTCGAGCATCATCTCGACTAACGAAGCGAAAGTTTCGGTCGACGTTTGTTATTTGTTAAAACTTTTTAGTTACCACCACGATATAATCAATGTTCAATTAAGGCCCGTCCAAGAGTCGATGACCTTGATATACGTTGTTCGAGGCGGCGAAGGCGTTTCTACAAAGTAACAATTTTTAGACACCTAATCGTGTTCGGTGTGTTAAATCCTGTTAACATTCACGGACGTCAAATCGTATGACGGATTGACTATGGTAATGTTGCAGACGGACGCAAACCCAACAATATTTACTCGAAAGTCGGATATAACGGTTCTCAACTTCGTTTCTTTACCAATCTTTCAGAGACTACGCTCTTTGAAAGATTTCATCGAGTTGCTAGATTTATTTTTAGTTTTCGATGTAATGTCCGATTCTCGAATTGGAAAATTAACGAAAGGGCCAGAATTCGATGAATTTAAGTACGAGCGTCCCTGTGATTTTATTCCGGACACGTTATGCTCTGTCGATGTTCCTCGAGTACCTTTAAAAGTCCACCGATCGTGTAACTTGAGCACCACGCGAGTGCTTGAACGTGGAAAAGCAGTCAAGCACAATGTGACATGGCGTTTAATAAAACGTTAGAGACACGAAGTCGGAATGGTAGAAGGAACAAGAAGTCGATAGTTTTTGTCAGCTGTCACCAGCGGCTCATCGACAGGCACGCGACGAAAAAAGGAGAACAGGAGTCGATTTCTTCGATGCGTTTAACCCCGATCGACCGTCGTTCGATCTACTGGATAATCCATTTCGATACGTCAACGTACACGCATGATAATCAACGTTAAAACGATGGAAAGCAATTTTAAGATATCGAAGATATTTGAAAAGATCGTTCGCATAACGATATATCGATTGCAAATTTCCATAACAACGAATCATGTATTTATTCCACGCGTCGACAGTGTCTAACGAGGCGAAATTATCGATACTATTTTACGACTTTATTGGGAAATAACGATAGATTAAAATGAGTCACCCTATAAGTACGCGCGAAATGTCATTCCGTTCAACTGCACCAATAACCACGTTGTTTTTGCCCAAGTAATTAATGTCATTTACTGTACTCCGCAGTAAAAGAAAATAGAGAATATTAATTGCAATAGACACAGGTGCAGTAACAGGAAATGGATGTAAATCAACTTTACATCGACAAAATATACTGCGGTTTGCTATTTGTTAAATCGGAGCGAAGCAATCAATGTTTTTCAACGTTTTTCATAGGAAACACGACGTATACGACATCTTGATAAAAAATGTAATTTGCGCAAGGACAGTCTTAACGTTCGATTGTCAAGTTCCACGTAATTGTGCGATCCTTGGTTAATCGACCAAACAAAGGTTAAAATTTATTAAACCTATCCTCGTGCAATTACGGGAAAGGGTGGTCCACCGAATCGCTGTCTGGAATTATTCCATTCTTTTAATAGAATTTCACGACTTTTACCAGTCTTGGAGCTTTTATCGATCGCTGATCGGCAGTAAATGAAATCCCGCTGACACTTTCGATCAATCGTAAAAAATACCTTCGCCGCGGTACGTGGAAACGCGTAATTTATTCCCTTCAAGCTCGTTCCCGATAAGCTCGTCCGTGATCTCCGGCGCATCGCGTCGGTCATTCGGTTTGACCTGGATTTATGCGATCGCGATCGAGGCATCCTTCCACGCGAGATAAGTCACTTCTGATCGTCAACGGTCTTGATTTGTTTCTGGTGCATAGCGTGCAGGACTTTGTAATGCACCAGTCATCTTTCGAGCCCGACTGGCTTCGCCGGGCTGCTTGATAAATCGTCTCCCGTGCACCCAGTGTCTTGCAACGGACTTCCGCGAATGGGATCGCCGTCGGCTCGAATCCAAAAATCGACGTTCGTCGCGTCTCGCAACGCGAAAACGATCTCTATCTGGACAACCAGTTACATACTGACTTCTTTCGTCGCTGTGACACGTAAAAACTCTTTCAGCCAGTATTTTAAAGAGCAAAATCGTCAACAAAATCCAGACAGATTCCCTGATGTTTTTCAAATTTGAAAAATACACGCGAATAGAATAGGTTTTTTTTTTGAACGCGAGGGTTCAACAACTCGACACGCAACCATCAGCGCGCGAAATCCGCGCATGTTGGTGAAAGACGTAACGACTTCACACTTTCTAGCTCGAAAAAACGCCGCGTTAATTCCCTAAATTGCAGATGGCTGCGGTTCGATAAGCGTTGGGCGTGTGGGCGGGACCGAGTCACGTCGCGAACGCTTCTTTTCCACGATTTCACCGTCCTCCACGTCGTAGTTGCTATTTCGATTATTTGTTTCATTTACAACCCTCGTGGCAAATAAAAATATCCGCCCAACTATCAGCACCGGCGAAAGAGAACTTTTAATAAGCCAACGGTACCAGTGATTTCATCGCATTAATTTCTAATAAAAATAGTACATCGTGAAAGTGCACAATGCTCCGCGGAGCGTCGATCGAATTCGCGAGGCGTTATCAAGGCGTCGATATCGAAAATTGATAGTACGCGTTGTATGTAATTGGCAGCTATCGATATCTTCGTACAAAATGCTACTTTGCTATCTGGTATCGATAGTATCGATACGGTATTAGTACCATCGCTGACCGCAACTTTCTCGTCGCCTTTCACGAGCGGTCTCCGGGTCGCAGATGGACATTTTCCATTTCGAATCGCCTCCAGGATGCTCATTCCACTATACATAATATACAAAACAAATACACACTAGTTTCATATAATTCTACGTGCCCGAAAATACGTTATTCGTAGCGCCTCGAAGTGATCAACCTCCAAGGGTTGGAACCTAACAACGACGCTTTTTATCGAAGAATCGCGAAAGATTGGGCGTTTATGCGCGCTCTGGCCAATCTGTCCGTCAATTTTCTTTCCTCCCACGTTGCTCGATTTCAACGCGGCGACGTCCACCGAAGGAAGAAGCCGAGCCATTAGACTCGCGGGCAGAAAATTCCGCGGACCTAGCCTCTCTCGAGCCGCGGCCTACACGGAAACGATCCTCGCCGAGCTATGATTTATAGACGGTGGCTCGTTATCGTGAAAGCAGAGGAGTCACTCCTCGGGAGTAGATCGCTCCTCGGGACGTTCGGCATTCCGAGCTAGATTACTTTGTACTTTTGCAACCTCTCCCGCCGCGCGATGCTCGTTCACCTGCTCCCGCGAAATCAATTTCTGCCAACCGGAGGACAGTTTTAATTTTCCCGCATTGTCTCTCGAGCACCGTGCCGCGCGACCGCGATACTTTCCGGTCGCTCCATCGATCACTGACACGGCGCAGAACTTGGACCGATTTTTAAAACGTTTCTGCAACGGGCTTTCGCCGCGCGTCGATCCCGTTCGTCCTCCGGTTCTCACGGGAAGAGCCGCGTAAAACGACAACGAGTCTTGAAATTATTATTATTATTATAATATCTTTATTATGCATATTAGGAGAAAGTGTACGTGGCATATAACAAATTGCCTAATTATGTAAAGGCGAGGTACGGCCGAAGGCTCCGTTCGAGACTAACTTCAAATTATAGATCTCGACGAGCCGTTTGAGAAACACACTTTTCGTCATGTATTATACTTGCTTTCGAGATAAATGAGGTTAAATGTCGAAATTTCTGTCCGTACGTGTTCGACCCGATCCGCACCAACGTCTCGTATCATTCTGCTAATGCTCGTTTCATTAGTTCGTACTTCTATCTTTCGTCATCGTCCAACTAAATCCCACACTTCTCATACGTATCGTCTGCCGTTTCCCTTTCCCCCGATGAACGCGATCTTTCGACCTGCTCTCCATTTAGGGTAGGGATGTTCGAGTTTTGATTTTTAACTTCTAACTTACGTTTAGAAAATTCGACTGTACCACCCCTTTGTGGAACATTAACCCCTTAACGCTCATGCCCGAGTCTGACTGTTTTGAGAAATGATATTTGTTTAATTTAACGATTTAACGGATAACAATATTTGTTTTCCTTCAAATTATACGTTAGATACGATATTGTAATTAACAAGTCCAATACAGAAAATTGATCATTGGTCAACCCGAAAAATATAAGCGTTAAGGGGTTAATGGAATTTTCTATATTACAGGAATTTTATCATACATCGATCGAAATATAATTTCCATTGACCTCCTCCGATAAAGTAAAAATTTAAATATTCTGTGGAATAAACGTAGCGATTTAAAATTTTGTCCCGTTCTGGAAGGCATCGCGGAATCGTCGCGTAATTAGACGCGCGGTTGCGAATTTACTTTCCTGCGAAGGTCAACGCGTTGCCAATCAATTAAGAGCGTGGCTGTTAATTAGCGAGGGAACCGGGTAATTGATACCATTCCAAACTGAATCGCGATCGAATTAATTCCTCGGTATCGTTGGCTTAATTGGTCGACGACGAATTAATCGCGCGCCACGAGTAAACGGGATTTAGTTTTTTCTAGATTTTAATTGGTTCCCGCGACACCGCGGTGAATCCGAGGGCGGAACAGGAGTTCAGCCCCAGATCCTTGTAAATCACGCGTTATCGTTCGGGCAAATATTACGGGTTCCCGTACACGATCCTTCGAATAATGTTTTTAATTACATCTTCATTAATTCCCAACAAAGGCGGCTATTTTTAGACGCCTCGATCGAAGGCACAGTTAAGGACACAATGAAATTCTTTCTAGCGAGAGTAACACAGTTGTATCCTGGATGATACCGAGGTCGGGTCATCCACTTTCAAGGATTCGCGCCTTCGGAAAGGGTTCATAACAGAACGAAACAAACACTGCACGTTAGACGAGAATAAAAAATGTTGACATTATTAAAAGACTAGTGGTACGGTCGAACGGTAAAAATTTAATTAATCGAGTCGAGTGGCGGAATTCGGTTATCTGCATCGCGACGTCCAATGGACGATTAAGGGGAGAGAAGCTCGCCTCCTATTAGTCAGCATCTCTCAAAACGTCAGAGACATCAACGCGGGCAGGTGTTCTTTTCGCGGCCACCGGGTGTCCTGGATTCCGAATTTCCGGGCGCTCCGCGATCCCCGCGACTCGACAGAGGCGATTTATCTACGGAAACTCGCTCAAAAATGAGTCGTGGCCGAGAGGAAGGGAGGAGGGACGGAGGAAAAGAAGGCGCAAGAAAGTCGTACTCGGCCTCGCCGCTACGACGGTCGATTTGTTAAGCGTACACACCTGCCCCGGCGTCGTTCCGGGACAATAAGCTCTATCTCGATCTCCCGAAAGGTCCTTTTACCGTCTTGCCAGCAGCCTGGCTCACGGGGGCGATATATCGCTCGAAATAATCGTGTATAGCGTTTCACTGCGAAGGTAGCACGGCCATTGTCCTTGGGCGGTTAAGTAGGTATCCGAGTACAGTCGATAAAACTAGTTCTTCCGCGGTCAATTTCAGGTGCACTCGATCCTGCAACGCCCAGGATACTCCGATCCACCGTCCTTCGTCTTCCATCCACGCCTACGACCAGACGGGGGGCGAACAAAATAACCAAAATAACCTAAATCTATACCTGTCCCTTCGAAAGTTCGATCCTGGAAAGATCTGCTTATTTCACGATATTTGTTGACTCGAAGACCTCGCATTTTTTCTGCAGGTGTATTACTTTTAATTAAACTATACGTTTTTTTTTATATATTAAATGATTCTCCTTATAATTCTATACAAACGTACGTGAAAGCACGATCGTCGAGAATGCGATGTTCGACGAAATATTTAATATTTTACGTTAAGATGTTGCTCGATCCTAGCAGGTGCGCGAACGTCGCGCCGTGAACGTTTAATTTATAGCGCAAATATTTTACAGCTCACCACGTTGCATTTTTCATCGCGTTCTCGCGACGCGTAGCAGTTACACTCGACCGAGTTTCTCGTTATTAGGAAAGATCATTACGATACGTTTCAAATTGATCGAATCTAACACGGTTGATAAGCAAAATCTGGGAAGCAAGAGGCGCGCGGCACGCAAATCTATCACGAAACGAACGAAACGTGTTTATAAATCGCATTATTTACTTGACGCCCGGTAACCACGGTCATCAATGTTACGTGATTCAGTGTGATGAATACAATTTCAACATGAACATCGTGCTATTCAATACGAACATGCAACATGAAATACCTCGTTTTCAATGCTCATAACTTAATGACGCGGAACGGTGGGAAGAATCGATCTGCGCGAAGAGAAATGCACGGGTTCGATTCGAAAAGATCCAAAACTTATGTCATCGGGCTTTTAATTACGTTTTATAGCCAATCCTACAGCTTTCTCGATATCAAAAGAAATTACTCATTTTCTATCACCTTTCTTAAGTCACGAAACTAGATAATATTCTAAATTCTTGTTTCGAGGAGCAACCCCAAACTTTTACTGAATGTTCTCCAATAATTACGGTTGTTAGACTGGACGAACTTAATTATTTCGAGTCTGATCTCTGAACGAATTGCTAAATAAAAATATACCCTCTGACCCGAACGAAAGATGAAGATGAAGTCGTCCAAGTCTCAGTTTTAGAGATGCAACGAACGAGAAGAAGAGTTTTCCGTTTTCCAAAGCGAGAGTTAAACAGCGTCGAGTTAGTACGCTAAACGAGCTCGAGACGAGTACAGGAAAGCAAGATTCTTCCAGGGTTATAGACCCTCTGGATTACGTATACTCCGCTGTAGCCTAGTATCGCGGGTACGTTACGCACAAAGTATGCTTAAAATTACAATGTCCTCCTGTATTATTTTTGCGTTTGCGCGTTGAAACGAGTTCGAGATTTATGGGCCCGGTAATCTTCCTGGGATTCATAGCGAACGGACCAGTTCCGTCGACTGGGTAAAACCGGTGTTTTAAGTGGAAAGTACTTAAAATAATTAAAATTAATGTCTCTGATTCACCGCGTAGGATGTGCGAAGAAAATCGACCAAATATTTATCGGCCTCGATGCGCAAATAATAATCCTAACGAGATTCCTTGGCACGAGTCTCACATTTTATACTAATTAAGGAAGACGCGTCGAACGCGATTCATCCTTCGTTAATCTTTATAAATCGTGTTGCGGAATAAAATAAGCCGCGACTCGACCATCCGCGGTCGGAATGGAGCTGAAATAAAAGTTGTAGAGGTATTGTTCGAACCTAACGAACGTTCAGCCACTCCATGGAAACTCGCTGGCTCGCAAAGCTCGCCAATTTCCTGGGATTTCGATGCAAGTGGACTAGTTTGGTCGACTGTACCGCCCGTAACACGTCCGTGCACGCGAAGAGCAGGTCCTCGGTGTTTCGTAGCGAGACCGGGTATATTAGATTAGTTCGAGATCGTGGCCGGGCTGGTATATATTACCCTGGGTCCTCGTGATGAACTAAGAACGTCAGCCACCGGTGTGATTAGTTCCCCGGCTAGTTGTCTCTGCGGGACGTCTTCGTCTTGTGTTCTCATCGCGTCTTGGGTTACCCGTTCGATCCCCTTTCCTTCTCGTGCCACGGACGCTCTGCTTTTCCCCCAAACGGGTAAACGCGATTGTCCACCGGTCGTTGAAAAAAACGAAAAATTACAACCTCGAAGCCTTGGTTTTATTTGCGAATTCAGTAAACTGGAACTGGAGGCTCGCTAGTTACGGTGTTCCGTATACGGCCAATCACTGTGTTCTGTTTACCTGTATCGTGTCTACAGGTTTTTGCGTCGAGTTCCCCGGAGGATGCGACTCGGGCTTTTTCCGCTAAAGATCGTGCATTTGTCGCGCACCGCCTGCTAATGCATGGAATTAGCGGACGAGCACGCTGAGTGTTTCGAATGGAAAACATCGTTCGCGTACGATGGATCATTCGGAGGGTGGACAGGGGTGTGTTTAAGGACCGCGAGAATTATAGATCTGGTTTTCATCCTTATTTTTCGAGTTCGATAACCTGGCGATCCGAAAGGATGAGAAAGTGGCGGACCTTAATCGTCCATCATTTTCTTTCTTACGGTTCTCGCGAGACACCGCGCAGGAATCGACGACTGGTTTTCCTGGAGACATCGTCGCCTTAATGTCGGAACTAGTCGGTTGACCTTCTTGTATTTTCTCATGCGTCGGTGCCTCCCGTTTCCCATCGGGGCATTCAATTATCGGGAATACACGGTACAATGCAACGGACGTCCATATCCCGCTTGTACGAACTTTCTTCCGCGCTCGATGCATCATTGTTGGGATGCAAAAGGAGGCAAAGTTTGCAAACGAACGTCGATCCTGATAGATTAATCGCGCAGACCTTTTAATTTTTCCGTAGCAGATACGGTTAAGGAACGAGGCACTGCTGGGAAACGTTACCTCTCACTCGCGATTTCGATTCGTACAGATTTATGCGTCGATGATAAATTATAAACTTTGTCGGGATAGTTCTACCATCCTCGCGCGAAAGTATTGGTCAGCCTCCTTTCACCTTTCACGGTGTGTAAAATCTTTCGTTCGCGGGGAAGGCCAATCAGAAAATTGATTTCGATGATTGATTTCCCTCTCCACGCGCCGACCGCTCGACGGTTTTCGAAAAATCCAGCGAAAATTAATAGCGATAAGTTTCCTCTTTTTCTCGTAAACAAATAACCGAGATATAAAGTGGGCCGTCGGCGGGAGCAATATACGAGATAGATATTTTATTTTGGACGTTTTGTCGAGAAACTTTGCTTGGATGGTTCGAAAAAGAAAAGTCAATGGTGATGGGGGATTGTTTCGATCGTTATAGAATCGAAGCCACTTTTATTGGCATCAACGCAGGGGAGAAGAACAAGTTAAGCGTGCAACAGCCTAATTAAGCGATCACGAGGCCTATCTGAAACTGTGGGCCCTCGGCTAATGGCCAATATTAGTCAACGTCGGTTAACACCAAGAATTAACTATTTACCGCATTGCGTGCCACAATTTTCAATTACCATCGTTTAAAAAAAAAAATTGCACGCAAGATTATGTATATGTTCTTGCCTGACAGAGATAGAGACGTTATTGTTTCTGTCTCGAAAACAGTAACCGTGTATTTTGTTTTCCAGCTTTAGACTCTGACTAAAAATATACAGCGTGAGACGTCATATTTCGGACCCTGAAATATCTCTGTTGCTTTCGACGGAGAACAACATTTGTTTCGAAGATTTCTCTCCTCCGAGAAGAGTAGTTAGAAGAGTTACGCGATCGATTCTAAAAATGTACAAGTCTCGTGTTTAATTAAGAAAGAATTAATCTTTAGTTTTAGGGTCTCGTGCGTGGTCTTTGGCGCGTGGTTGTTGCCGCGTCGATCCAGGAAGCTTCGTCCTTCCAGGTTTCGTCCTTCGAGCCGATTCCCATCGGTAACGGTCGACCGTTAGCGGACCTTGAACGGCGGATCTCTTAGGAACTCGCGCGAGTAATTTACTGGGCGAGCGCCGGCGGCGTCGTTCTCGTTAGTTCGCCGATCTGGGGAATTAAGGAGGAGAAAGGAAGAGAGAAAGAGAACGTGAAAGTAAGAGGATCAACCGGCTACCGGGTGGCGAACCACGACAGACGAGAGACGGAGAGAGACCGACGGATCGATGAATCACGATCGGGGTCGCGGATAAGCTTGTTGCGCGCGTCAGTTTGCATACAACCGGGGAACGCAAGATGCGTGTCGCGTCCCGATGGGGTAACAACGTCCCCGTTCGACGGTTATGCAAATCGTTGGCTCGTCGATGTCTGGCCCCGGCCCTCTGGACGCGATAAAACCACCGATCGTCGCTCATTTTCGTCCTCGTGGAACGTTCGAAAGATCGCTAATCTGCCAGCCAGCAGATAGCGGCTGTCTCCTCCGGTATCGGCTACTTTAACCCAGCCTCCTAGCCCCGCCAATGACGAGCAGCCGCGCTCCTCGTTAATTTCAGAGGCTAATATGACCGATTATCTCGGCATCGACGCGCAGGAATTCCAAAGAATCCGCTTCCCTTCGTCCTTTTGCCGATGGCCTCTCGAGACACATTCGATCACACAGAAAGGTTAGCCGTGATTTCGAAGATAGCAGCATCCTTGGAGTCTGATTTGGAACGATCCTGCAAATGGACCGTTTAACTTGTTATTGTTCGGCGCGAAACCGTCTGAACAACGTTCTCATAAATTTTCGTTGCTGAAATGTTCGTAGGTCGGTGATAATGCATCGATAATCGACCGGGGAAGAGCCGGCTTCTAATTATATTTATTAAGTTCTCCAGCAGCGTTTGCTTTTCACCGCGAACGCTATGAATTTTCGCCAGGCAACAATCTTTCGCCGAACAATAGGCAATAAATTTTTACGACGGAGTGTTGCTAAACTTGCTATCTTGTTATTTTCAATGGGATCGCAGATTTTTCGAATAAAAAATATCTGTAACAAATGAGATCTCCTTTCCCATCGATGCTAAATTAATACGATGTTAACGTAATGGACGACATCTTCTTTAAAACGAATTTGCAAACGACAGTTTCGTCTTCTACTCTCGTGGTATTAGTTTTACAAATTGAATACGTTGCATAATTTATTCGATCTCGGGGAGAACGATCGTTTGGACGAGGAACGACCCCGGAAACGACAGGATCGAGGGACCAGAAACCGTATTTTTGCTTTCTCGGGCGAGTGTCGCAACGAGAGAGGCCGAGGGATCGAACAGATCCAGTCGTCACGACTCGAGAAAGACGCTCTTTAAATCGTAGAGCAGCTCGCGATCCGATGTTCGATACCCAACCGACAGCCATTGCGCGGCGAAATTGTCGACGGTGACGAAATCGCCTCGTGACAGCCGGTGATTCGATAACCTTTGACCTTGGGCACAGTGTCGATCGACGGCTCGATCTAGAAATCGCGTTCAAGGGCCAGAGGTTAAGTAATTGTCGGAGGACGCTCTCCTCTTCGACATAACAAGTTGAAATTTGCATTGAAATTGTTAAAAACACCAAAATCAAAAGGAAGAAGAATTATAAACATTTCATAAATTACCTGTAGCCTATCAATTAATAATGTGTACTTGTTTAAAATATTATCGATATTATTCTTACATTTTCTAGACAGTCTTAACATATGTTCGGATTACTATTGCTTCTGTCACGATTAAAAACTAGAGTTATCTCGAAGGATCCTTTCTCGTAGATGTTTCTGTCGCAACGTGGAATAATTTGTTTAGTTTGAGCGCACCTGCCTTGAATAGCAAACTATAGTCAATGTACCTTTCGCGGCACAACTTAAAAGCGCGAGTATAAAAATAGTCGCGCATCTGCAATTTTTATTTGTCGCTAGCTAAGAAGAGCAGAGTGTATCGCCGAGCGCAGATTTCTCTT
Organism: Colletes latitarsis; assembly: GCF_051014445.1. NCBI lineage: Eukaryota > Metazoa > Arthropoda > Insecta > Hymenoptera > Colletidae > Colletes > Colletes latitarsis. Next base: position 50,557,135 of record NC_135134.1, read on the forward strand.
AAACACCCATAGTTCGAGACGTACAATAATTAAAGGGGGCAACAGTTAATGCCCCGCCACTTACGCGATACGTCCGAGCTAATTACACGTTCCGCGCGGTTTAACGCGCAACAATTAAGAAAAAAAAAGAAGATATTCGTATCTTTACGAGCCTCGCGTGTTCGTAGATCGCATCGAACAGTCCGGTCGAACGCGCCGGGGACGAAAAGAGGTGGAAAAAAAAAAATGGGTTAATCGCGGTTCCCCGGTCTTTCCATCAAGCAGCGTCTCTTAGGAAGCCGATCGCTCGTAAATATCTTTATAGGACCGCATAATGCAACAATTAAATTATGCGCGTGCCAGAGACGCAAATTGGCCCGCGGTCCTTATTTACATTATCACCTCGAGTATTCGCTGCGACGTATCTTTATAGCGCGATGCTAATTTAGCTGGATCCTCCGTAAACATACACGGTGATCCATTCGAGACGCCTACCTCGATAGAACACTTTACTTGCGAGTATTAAATAGAGAGAACAAGTGTTTTATTTATTTTCTCTCGCGGAATCTTGCATCCTGCGCGTTACGACCCAATGCAAGGCGCTCATTACAAAGAAGAAACCTTCTATATAGGGTGTTCAGCCAACCCTGGGAAAAATTTTAATGGGGAATTCTAGGGATAAAAATAAGACGAAAATCAAGAATATCAATTTGCTGATGGAGGCTTCCTTAAAAAGTTATTAACGTTTAAAGTTCCGTCAGTATTGAATTTTTTTCTCGAAAATGCGCAAGATTTCGGGGGTATGTATATTCACCAAAAATGATTGTAATCGACCCCTGCATCTAAAAATAATTTTTCCAAGACGATTCGAAAGTTTTTTTTTTTCACCCAAAAATTTCATCACCTACCCGATTTTTTTTCTCGAAAGTGGGTAGGATTTCGGAGGTATGTCTATTCACCAAAAACGATTGTAATTGATCCCTGCAACCGAAAATAATTTTTCCAGAATGATTTGAAAATTTTTGAAATTCCAGGGGAATCGGAATATCAGGGTCAGACATTGTATTTTCGGTAAGGAATTTTTTTCTCGAAAGTGCGTAGGAATTCAAGGGTATGTCTATTCACCAAAAATGATTGTCATTGACCCCTGCAACCAAAAATAATTTTTTCAGAATGATTTGAAATTTTTTAATAACTTTTTAAAGATGCCTCAACCGAGAAATATTCTTGATTTTCGTCTTATTTTGGCCCCTAGAATCTCCCATTAAAATTTTTCCCAGGGGTGGCCGAACACCCTGTATATTGGTTACGAGCGTTATCGTGGCCGACGTAGCTACGTCAAAATTAATCCCCGTCGTCCGAAATTCGCCGGTTCGCTCGAGTTTCGGGCCGGGCGGTCGCACACACGACCTTAATTGACGACGTTCCGAGCGAATATTATGAAAATACAAGCGTGTCAGCTCGACCGAGCGAGTCGTTTGCGTAATTTGTTATTGCGTACGCGAAACCGTCGGTATATGGAATTAACGAGCAGGCCCATTAAATTTAACGACCATTGACTCCGGACGTCCACGTGGATGGTCGCCGGCTGTTAACTCGATCGCCCGGAACGCGATCTCCTCTTTCCTCCTCCGAACAGATTCATTTCTTCCGCGATTTTTCTCCGCTGGTGCTCCTTCCTCCCTCTCGTCGATTCTTTCATTTTAATGCAAGCTAGCTGCTCGACACAGTTTTCTTTAACCCATTCCAACCCCAAATTACACGAACTTATTCCCACTGGCATTTCTGTTTTGAGCGTCATTGTTTATCTATGTTCTGTTATTTCTTTATGAGTAATGATAAATCAAAGTGTACTCGTGTACGTGGTTGGCAGTGGGAACACTTTTACGTTCACGTATGTGACTTATTATATTTACTACAAAGCTTCCATGTCACTAATTCTATTAATAAAATTGTGAATTTGCATAAAGATCCGCAGTCTAGTTATAACATATTTCAACGATGTTTGAATCTCGTAGAATAATAAAATCGATTGCACAGTTTTAATTTTCGTCCTGATTTCGAGCCATAAACGTGCGTTTAACACCAGAGAATATGATCTTGTTCCATAATTCTTTGAAAAAGTTATTGGACAATTATGAGGGGAATAATATGGCGGAGTGGAGAAACCCTTCGAGCTGAGCGTCCATCGCGATCTGTGGCTGCCGTTTCTCCGGCACGGCGGCGAATTTATACCGTCCAATTAGCAGAATCTCGGTGACGCTGTGGCCGGACATTAAAAGAGGTCCCCCCCGGCGGATAGACAGCCGGTGACAAAGCTAACGGGACGTCCGCGCGACGTGCGTCCCGGTGATCGGGAGGAATCGCCGGCGAGTGGCATCTTCACTCCGTGCACGTCTCGCGTTTCTTTCACCCGAGCTGCCGAACCTCCAATTAAAGCTGGCTGCCGCGAACCGAGCTTGGCAGCCACTCGCTTGTCCATCGCGTACGCTTCGATCCCGAGATTCGAGCGAGCAGATAACGCGACGCGAGATCCGCACTCCGCTTTGGAATCGCCCTTTCGACGCGACTCGGAGCCGAGAAACTGCACGTATCGCGGAACAATACTGTGCAAAGGCACTCTTGCGAGTCGCTTTCAAAGTTACGAGGGCCTAGAGAATTTTTCTATCCCTCGACGTCGAACTTTTCCGAGTCGTTTGTTGAGATTTGTAGAAATTGGAAACCTTGAGCGTTTAATAACCTCCAAAAGATTACCATCAGCTTAAGACGAACGTAGAGTGTTCGTTGCAGGATGTAATCAAAGTAGCTCCTATAGAAACCAAAACTAGTATTTTAAAACGAACACGAGTCAGAATGGAGCTAGGGATGGGGTTAAAATCGACTCTTGTAAATCCACACGGTGCGTCGAACCTTGTCCTAGCAATTTCCTTCTATTGTTTAGACGATTTCGAACAATAACGACAGGTTAAACGGTCCATTTGCAGGTTCGTTCTAAAACTGACTCCAAGAATCGTTCTGTTCTATCTTAAGAAGGTTTTCTCGTGACTCGAGCGAGTCAAATGGCAAAGAAATTGATTTGTGGATCGATCAACGTTTGTAGACCAAAGTTATAAATGTAATACATCCCGAACAAACTCAATAAATGTAATGAACGATCCAACCGAGACTGGTGAAGTCACATATACGTGACAATGGCCGTCAAAGGGTAGAGACTTTGTCTAAAATTATCAAAAACGTAGCGAACTTTCTAAACTGAAAAAAGACACGATTTGGTAGGAAAAGTACGATATGTGGCTAGCGCGAGCCGCGACGGGAGGGCAAAGATTACGTTTCCCCGATCTCGAAGCAACGAGAGAGCTGCTCTCTTTTCCCAGCCTACGTTTCTCTCCCCCACCCGATCGGGCAACCCTCGTTACGGGGCCTCGACTAGCCGTAATCAATTTCACGCATTGATTAATACGAAGTAAATGAATACCTGGGAATCGTTGCAGGGCTCTCGATGGCGCGAGCAGAGCGTAGCGTAGCGGTCGAAGCGAGAGTGAGAGATGATTTATCCAGCGTGGGTCGAGGGCTGCCCGCCACGCGTAATTATCATACGACAGCCGATTAAAATTGCGGCCACGCTCGCGTTCAACATCAATTTCAGCTAATTACATGCATTTTCATGTCTATGCGCCGGGGCCCGGATCGACCGGCCAGCGGGAAAAATCGTCCGGTACGTGCCCAGCTCGGACCAGATCTATCCTACGAGCGCACGTCTGTGCTCTACCGGATCGATCAGTGTTTCCCAACCTTGTCAGGCGAAGATCGATTCGACGCAGAACGCTCTGGCTCGAATTACCGCCCTCATAATTGAACAGGTGGTTGTGGAAACGGCCGACAACCGACTACTTTTCCCGCTGAAAACGCGTCGCGATCCAACCCACGCGAAACGATAAATTCGGAGGGACGAGACGATTCGTTGACATTTCGTTCAGAATTTTTTAATATCCTCTGACCAACGAAGGAAACACTGCGAACCGCTGCAATGGCGTCGAGTTCCGTCGGGAACGGCCGCACTATGAATCTTACTCACCCGAACGCCGCGAACGTCAGGTGTCCGTCTCCAGCGGGCAGCTCCTCCAGCCGTTTCCCGGTTTTCACCTCGAAACCGCGAAGCTTCTTCCTGAGACTGTGCTTCCCCCGAATCCACGGAACGCTCGAAGAGCACCTCGTCAGTCTCGATCTTTGCTGTTTCCCGCACAAAACACGACGAACGCTTCCTTCCGCCTTCTCGTCCGTCGTCACGGAACCATCTTTGCCTTTGAATCGGGAATCCGTGTTCTCCTCGATCTCGTACTCGCTTTTCTTCGAAAGAATCTTACCAACAGTGTCGTTGGTCTCTCCCGCCGGACTCTGACGTTTCTTTTTCTCGTGGATAAGGTCGATCGCGGGGGTGGAGAAGACCTCCGTCTCCAAGTTCGAAACGGAACAGGCGGACAATTTCAATCGCGGCACCGACAGTTGCTCCGAGGAAACGTCTTCGAATATTTTCTTGTCCGCGACGTCTCTCGACGTGTCGCTGTCTGAAACGTCTTTACTCCGTCCCAAGGTCGACGTTCCCGAGGAATTTCGCAGGCTTATTTCGTGCAGACACGTAGCAGTGTCCTCCAGCTCTGCCACGCGTTTCTCCAGGAAAGCGATCCGTCGATCGCGCGCCTTTAGCAGGAAGAGCGCCTTCTGGGCTCGTCGCTCCTCGTCATAGGCGTTCCTGAAACGATATTTCCACATTTGGTTAATTTATATCTATCTTCAAAAGTATCGTATCGTTCCTGAGAGATTTCAACCCCCGTCGAAACAAAAATAGAATTTTACAGAATATAAGAGGGTTGAAGAAAAAGCTCGAGACTCGTGTCGACCTGGTGGCTGGTCCCCGAGGAGGAACCGTGCCGCGGTCAAGATTAAAGCGTGGCGCGAGCTTTTTGCAGAAGCAGCGTCAATTAATATCCTACGGGGCCATTATTAACGTCCGTGGAAAACGGCTGCGATGCCGTGGCGGCGAGTTCCCGACGACTTAAAGCGCTTAAGGAAACCGAAATAAATTACGCCACGGAGAGAGGTGCATATTTAATTCGAGCAATTAATGCCGTCTTGTAAAACACGCCGCTGGGGTGGCTGTTGCTGTAGTCCTCCCTCTTTCCTGGCAGTAATGAGCCCGATAAATCAGCCGGCTCTGCACTCGAAAGTTCGCGGATAACTTCGGGCTCCTGCAGTTTCTTCCAGGGCTATCAAAATGCTCGGTAGCGTTCCCCGTTGCTTCGATTGATAAATTAGAACGGAAACTGTCCTGGACTACGGGCAATCTTCCCCCTTGCTCGTTCCTCCGCTTCCGGCGTCGCGAGTTTCTTTCATTTCTTTATGAAATTTCTCTATACTTCGATACGTCGCCCCGAAGAAGGTGTTCTCGATAACTCTTCGTTCCAAACATTGATTTCTAATTTTTACACGCGTTGTTGGGCTAACAATCGACACGGTCCGATAGACGCGATTAATAATCGTCCCGGCGAGGACGGCCCGGAGGATTTATCGCAGGCGTTTCTATAAAATCTAATTAAGAGGGGTGTAATTTCCTAATCGCGGGCACAAATCATTGCATCGCCCCCGCCGAAAGACGGGTATCGCGCGAATCTCGCCCGTAATCCTTGTTCCCCGCCCTCGGATATCCGACGATTAATTAGGCATAAAAATCTGGTCGTTTGCGGGAAAAAAATGCCACAGATTGCCCCGCTTAATCCCCCGAGCAACTGCCTTCTGCGCTGGGGATGACGCCTCCTGACGTTCCGCTGGAAATTCATTAAAGCGATATCCCATTTATTCCAAACGACCCCCATCTCCTAAACGAACGAAAGAACAAACGCGTAATCCGCTAATCTGCTAGTAGGAGACACCCTTCGACATTTTTTTTTACATTGTCCCAACGAATCGAGGCATTACGGTTCTCAGGGAAACGTTGAAACAGAAATTACATCGTACTTTGACACAATAATATAACAAAATTTGAAGCAACTCTTGCTCTTCAATTTCAACCCCTTGCAACAAATCTATTATTTTTCGTGGCCATTGAATAAAATAGTATACGTTTGAAAAATGATTTGAAATTAAATCGTACGTCAAGAAGTTAAATAGCATCGTTACGAGTTATCCCGAGGACAGATCCTTTTGTCTGCACAAAAGGAAGCCGTTCCCGTAGGTAGGGGCTCGTAATATGGCTTATTAAAATTACAGAGGTGCCGGAGGAGGACGGAGGGTTCGGGTCCAGACCGCATCCCGTCTAGGGACAAACCGCGACAGAGCCGAGACAGCTCGCGAGTCCATTCCACGGGGTTGCTTTATACGACCGGCCACAGGAGATCTCGGCCACCGGGGGATTGCTCTGCGCGGACCTAACGTCGACCACGAGGAGACGAGCTCCCTGGCCACCGCGCCGTCCTGGATTAATGTTATTGCTGGAACCTCTTGGCCCGCGAGTGAAACGACTGCCGTCAGTTTCGCCCGTGACCTCTAACTGCGACGCCAGGGTGCGATTTAATTCGCCTCGAAGACGCCCTCTTGGACGCTCGGTTAATTGCGAAGGGTTGTCGAAAAATGGAATCGTCGCCAATTTCCTCTCGAAGGAATTGCCGTGGTTCGAGCGATAAATTTTACTATTTTACGGGACACCGATCTGAAACGAATAAATCAAGCCGCTCGCTTAATCTATTTGTTCGTCGAACGAGGACGCTTTGAGAGAACCGGTTCGCGGATTTTTCCAGCGATTTAATTCGTTTCCTGGTTACGGTCCATAAAATGCCACGCAGACGTAAACGATTATCTTTTCGACGAAGGGAGTTGGGGAGGTTAGCGGTCCCGGCTCGATCGATGATCGGTGCAATTCGATGAATCCGTTGATTAACGGTGGATCGGTGCCGCTGAACGGATGCCGCACGGCGATCGCGGAAGAAAAATCGGCGCCAACGACATCCGCGAGTACGATTGCCACGCCGGCGATATTAATTACGATAATTGCCTTCGGGATGATAAATGATCGTCCGCGCCGGGCGTCTATCGAACCAGCCGCCATTCCTGTTCTCGCGACAACGATCTTGGTCGTCCTGTAATTAAAGTCGGCTAATGAAGCCTCCGCGAGGCTATACCGGCGGATGGACGATCGAAACGTTCGCCACTCTGACATTAATGCCTGCTCGAAGTCCTTTTGGTTAGCGAACTTTTCGAACGCCCGGCCAGTTGTTTATTGCTGACGCTCGTAAATTGCGACGTTCAATTACGCATTTTAACGAGCACCGATCGCGGTACAGCGTCTTTCACGGAATGAGTTTATCCTGCTTGCAACAGAGAGTTTAGAAGTTTCCAAATTCGGGAGGCTGTTCTGTCAGGTATCGAAGTTTCCGCTTCCCACCCGGGTATCGAGTTGCTAACCAGGCTGTTGTGCAACTAATTCCACTCCTCTGCTGCCGGTTCCGGATAAATTACATTAAAATATTGCACCGTCGATGGCTGCCGACGAGAACTTTCAACCTCCCCGGTAATGTAAAACACGAACCATTTGATCGACTGTGGTTTAATATCGTATCCACTGTCTTGGAACAGGCTAACAACGCGTATTAAAAATAGTTTAACATTACGCGCGTGCAGTTCCGAAATTACTAATGTTTTATCCATTATTGAACCACTGTTGGCAGCGGCAAACCTTCCCCTTTAAAATGGTTTTTCGTTTTTAGCGATCCGACTTCCCGTTTTCGAGATATCGTAATTTATGTAAAGAGGTATTTTTTAAAATTCCGCTACGATCTCGCCGTTAGCCTTAGAATAGTGTATCAACGCGTATCAAAAATACTAAAACTTTAGACGCGTGTAGCTCCGAAGCTACTAGTGTTTTATCAATTATTAAACCACTGTTGGCAGCGGCAAACCTTCCCCTTTAAAATGGTTTTTTGTTTTTAGCGATCCGACTTCCCGTTTCGGAGATATCGTAATTTATATGAAGGGGTAATTTTTCTTAATTCGACTCTCACTGCCCGTTGCGTGTACAGTAGCCTATTCACGCGTATTAAAAATACTAAAACTTTAGCCGCGTGTAGCTCCGAAGGTACTAGTGTTTTGCCCATTATTGAACCACTGTTGGCAGCGGCAAACCTTCCCCTTTAAAATGGTTTTTTGTTTTTGGCGATCCGACTTCCCGTTTCCGAGATATCGTAATTTATGTAAAAGGGTATTTTTCTTAATTCGACTATCTCTGTCTCCGTCTGACGCGTCGCGTAGTACCTCCTTGTCGCACATGAGACGTGACTCTCGTGACCTAGTGCGGCGTAGTATTTCCAAGAATTTACTACGCACTGTTACTATTGTCACGCGCGCGAGATGAATGAACTCGCGCGAGCGCACTACGAAATGTAAACAAACTTCGGACCCTCATATCTCCGTAACTAGCCACCGCATCGACTTGAAATTAAAATCGCTATATCTCCGGAACTAATAAAGCTATCGACTCTCACGAACGCTCATTTTAAAGGACATTTCATCCTCTATCCGATGAGCACATCTGCTACTATAATTTATGCCGTCTTCTATGTTTATTTTGCAATTTACTTTGACGCTTCACATGAAGTTCATCTTAACAATCGATATTTGATGCATTTACACGAATCTGACAAAAAAATGTTCCGAACAAAAGCTAACGAGTACTTTCCGAAGAACAAAGTGCAATAATAAAAATTTCGAAAAATTGTTTTATTCGATAACTACTACTATAATTAATGCCGTCTTCTATGTTTATTTTGCAATTTACTTTGACGTTGCATATCCAAAGAAGTTTCAGCAATTCCTATCGATTATACGACTGGTTTGCGATAAGACTGGACTATAAATTGTTCATTTAATTGAAAATAAATGTCATAGTTTGTAAGTTTTCATATTTAGAGTAAAATCGAATATTTCTGTAGAGATTTTTAAAATGCATGGTTTAAGAGAAAACATGCGGCATAAAAGATGAAGATATCTTACGAATGAACTTCAAAGCATAACTTTCTATACAAATACTGCAAAAATTAGAAATACGTTGCCTCGTAGAAGAGAAAAAGAAAGACTGGTTTGACTGGTCATGGTAGGAATGGGTATGCACGAAATGTCGGTAGGTTCAGTGTTAATTTATAGCGTTTAAAGCTTATGCAAGGGTCGCCTATTCGTTTTTCGAGCGTCGCGTCGGTGCGATCGAACTCAGCTTCGGTCAACAGTCTCCTCGCTGGCGGCGGTGTTCGCGCGATTGCGTAACGACTTCAGGGCGAAAGAAAAGCGTGTCGAAAAGCGGGTCGTTCCATTATCCGGTCACCGTGACCGGCGGGCTCTAGTCACCGATACAAGAACCACGGTCGCCGTGAATCGGCTAATCTTCCGATTCACACGAGGCAAGGACGTGGAACGGCCTCTTGAAAGGTGCAATGCTCACCGCGACAGGGACTATCCTTCTTGCCACCGCATTTACAATCGTTAGCCAGTCGGTGCTGGCCTCCTCGGAAATCGTTTAGCGTAATTACGCCTCTTGTCACGCCACACCCTCCCGTCCCTCGCCCGGTCCAACGCGTCGTCCCGACAAATGTAACCAGTTTACTTTTATTTCTCTCGTTCCTTCGTTTTTTTCCTTTTCTGTAAATTATTTTTTATTCTGATACCCAGCCACTGGAACCGAGGGCCCCGGTATCGGAGTTGATGGATACCCGATGGATGACTCCCTGGCATTCCTGCGCGACGACGACATTAAGCGGCTCGACCGGATCGGGAGGATGAGTCCGTCGTCGGTGCCCTCCGAGCGTCTCGAGCGCCTTTCATTCGGCACGGTATAACGCACCGGGCATAATCGTGCGTTAATTCCTCGGCACCCGGACAAAGGACGCGTCCCAGAATGATACAAAATCCTCGTTCCGCTACAACGAACGCTCTGCCGCTCGAGCTTCGATTCCTTCTATCTCCTAACTTTAGCGATCTGGGAATGGCAGAGAGAAGATTCCATCCTCGTTAAAATAAAATTGATACTCTGTACGCCACGGTAGAACGGATAAATTATAGTTCTCGTAAGAGATTCGTCCCAAGTAGACTAATTTTAATACCCGATCGAAGAATGGTTCGTTTCTCGCGAAATAATCCCCCTTGTTCGGGGTCGAGGAGCTCCCCGGCTGGCAACCGGAACGATGAGACGCGGAGGACGCTATCAGCGTCCGGCACGACCGCGTACGAAGGTATTAAAACAGCCAGATCAAACGGCGAGACAAGAGCACTCGGGGGCCCCCGGGTAGGTATCATCGATCGACGTGTATTTCATCGACGGTAATTACATAACGTCACCCGGGATAGAAAGCGGGCAAAGCTCTCCGGGGCGGAGGAGAGCGAGGAGGCACCGGCGTCGGCGCGTTCCTTTTACAGGCTGCTCCTTAACGATCTCTCGCGCGATACCGCCTAATGACTAGCGCGCTGGCATCATCGTGTCCCGATACGGCATTCGAAGAAAAGCACCGGGACCGGGCATCCGTCAGCTCTCTGTGCCAGAAATCGAGCTGCAAGTCACGCCGGCCCCCGAGAACGCCGACACGAGCTTCCGAGATCCCATGGACCAGCGTTCTATCCACTCTTCCATCCCCCCGTTCGTGCCCTCACCGAACCCCTCGTCAGTACGATGATCGGCTCTCGTTTTCTCTTCCTCCAGCGGCGCTTCTTTTAGGCCGTCACCGGCGAACGGCTCCGGAATCCACCTTATTGACAGGTTCACGGCTCCCGAAGATGCTCTTCTTGACGTACTCTCGCCCTTTCCCTCGCTCCCCGGCGACTTGTCGTCATCCTCGAAATAGTTGGACGAAAAGGGTGCTCCGAACGATCGTCTATTTTTACGATCGACGGAGATTAATGGACTTTTCCGATGGAGGAGTGGATTATGCAAAGTAGTCTCCGCGCGAGCTCGAGCAACAATTTAAATTTTTCACCAAGTTTCGGTAAATCTTGGAGGAATTTCGTCCACCGTGTAAGAAGATACCGCGTGTGGTGGCTGGTACGTGACCGGAGGAGGAAAGAAGAGGGAAGCTTAGGACGACGCGTCCGGGAGTCGAAGGAACTGTCTGAGTATACGGTCGGCCATTAACACCTCCCGGACAAATCACTCGATTTTCTCGGACGATTTTCCCGCAGCACGTCCGGCAAATAAGAAAACACGATGTATCACCCGTGGGACGTGGACAAGGAGCAGAGGGGAGGGGTGGGAGGTGGTTTACTGCCCGGCGGTAATGACGAAACAGATGGCCTCCTGCGGGACACACGTACACCTAGCGCGCTTTCGTCCCGCAGGAAGAGGGGTTAGAGCCGAGGAGCCTTGATGAAGTGCCGCCATTATCGGTACAGGACAAAACCTACTTCAGCTTGGACGTCCGGCGACTTTATTACCCGCGAACACACGCTTCCACCGGTCCCACACCGGGACCCGACTGTCATTCTCCTCTCGACTCTACGAGCCACGAGCTTAACGAGCTTACCGCTATCGGGCCTTCTACTCAACGAGCCAACATTCGCTACTGGTGTAATCTCTCCGCTCGGAGCACGCTCGAAGCGTTCTTGTTCGAACGCCGGGGTACATTTGTTGGGAAAAGTGGCTGGGAAACGCTGATCATCGGTAACTGATGTACTTTCCGGTTACTCGCGATGCCCTCTTTCTACTTCTACAGTTAGCTCGTTAGAATGGACCTGGAAGGAACGCGTGGTCCTATGGGATACGGTTTTTACCCTGTCCTTTTAAGTCTTAAAGCTAAGCGAGATTTATGTACAGGATCGGTGCCCTCGCCTCGCGCGCAGGGTAGTTTATAACGCGCGTTAACGATGGATTCGTAAAAAGCTGTAAGAGATGTTTACGTAGGCACGTGCCCTCCTATTCATAGTTACGAACATTTTTCTTAACGTAATGCGAATCTACTAAACTTACAAGCTTGCTGGACGATAGCGAACTTGAAATTTCCTTGTTAAATAACTTGCTTATCGATCGATCAACGCGTTTGAACAATCTTGGTATCCACGATCTTGGGACTAATACGCTCCACAGGGTTTACAGCGTTCTGGAACTGACGTCTCCGGGATCCGGAATTTCTGGTCCTAAACGTTCGACCGCCCGCAGAAATCCAGCAGGTTCGATCAATTTCTTGGATGATGATTACCCGAAGCTTAGACATTTTAGAGACAAGGTTCGATTTTTGAAAGTCTAATCGTTTAATTTTGTGGAACTTTAAAGTCGCGTAAAGAGGCGTTTCTATGTCAAGGCTCGCGACTCGTTCCCTGGCATTCTTCGGCCGGCTAATACGGCCAGCACGTATTAATGGCGTAATTATTCGCGAAACCAGTTATGCATAATTGGCAGGATAAATGCCGCGTAATCACGGAACGGACGCGCGCGGAATACAAAGTATTAATTCCAAGCGAAAATGTCAATAATCCCGATCGACGCTCGGCTCGTAACTTATCGTATCTGGAGTCGTATAGTTAATTTATCGTACAAAATTGCAGGATGTCCTAGACAGAGGATGCCTCGCTCGCCGCGGGCGTAGACGCCGAGCATAATGTATAAATGTCGCGCTCATGTTTTCATCGATATAACGTTCGTCGCGATACAATCCTTGATAACAGTCTCGCCGTCTTTTCTTTACCATTAAACGACCCGGTGACGCAACGATCCGGTTTTTTGCACCCTTGCAAGGTCCTTTCAACGGCCGTTCGCGACAAGAAAAATATGGCGTGGCGTCTCTCGAACGAGCAACGTAAAACAAAATTGATCCCGGTTCGCGATTCTGGTTTTTCTCGGTTTATTGCCGCCTTAAATCGCCGTCGCTGGACGAAACCATATCACGCTGCTCTATCGAACCGACGTGTTTAATTGCTTATAGCGTTTCTTCTGCCCTGAACGCTCGGAATTTAGAAAAATTTTGATTGCTCGCTCGTCGCTTTAAGTGCCTGTCGAAACGAAACGAAAAAACTCGATTATATAGACTCGGAATTTTATTTTTATTTTATCCACGTGTACGATGGTTCCTGGCACGCTTTTCTGAACCGTGTCAGGGTCGAAAAGGAGTCTGGTTGAAAAGGGAAACGCAGAAGGGGGGTCCGTTGAACCCCGTCGAAATTTATTGCTACGTTCCGCGTGCTTCCACGGCGAGACAACAAGGTCTCTGGGATAATTACGTAATCAGAATTGTATTCGAGTCGTTATTGCCCCGGTAAAGCAGGCCTTAATTTATACACCGCGGCGCATTTTATAATATTCCTGGCCGGGCTGACGGGGGCTCATTACGACTTTCTCTGTTCGTTTACGGTGCACCCGTGTAACCGTGCCCGCGCGATTTATCGCATCGCGTCGAGGCGAACGCGAGATCCATTACGACGCACGGATTACACGCGGAAATAAATAAACGCGGATCGCCTCGTTTCTCGTTCTTTCGCGCCCGGATGGGATTCCGTCCACGAACGTCGCAAATCCCACGGACGCGCTCCTTCCGTGGCTAGATGGAACGAAAGAAACGGTCCCCGGGGTCCATAGAGGCTGTACACTCCGCTCAGCGAGTCAGGAAACATAAACAAAATATCGACTGGCGAAGCTATTTTAATATTTGCTCAATTTTTCTGAGATGGATGTTCCAGGAGTCGCCCTTGAAGAGGAGCCTGTCAAACTGTGCAATTTGTACGTGGCACGATAGAGACATGCACGACACGGTGCATGTACATACTCGTAATAATAAGCAAAAAGGTGTTGTAAGCCGTGGGTATATCAATCAATAGCTTTAAAATTATAACAAAAAATTTGATTTCTTGCCAGCAGATGTTCGAAGTGTCTTTAGCATTAACCGCTGAAGTATCCATCCTGTGACAGTCACGGGCTAGCATGATGCACGCGCATCGTCCAGACCGTGACTGTCAAAGACTGATGCGACTCGCTCACGCACGGAGAACAGTTTTTGTCATACTCGTATTTGTAGAATCGTGAGAACGTGCGTATTACCGTGTCAAGTAGTTTTAACCTTTTCGGTACGGCCAACGAATCTATCCATCCAACGAAACTCGCGCTACGAAAACGTCTCGTCGTAAACGGAAGTTCGATGTTACAAAAAATATCAATTTATATAAAAATCCTCTCCTCTCTTATTTTTCTATGATCTTAAATCCATAAAAATTCGCGTATCTCGCGTACGCCGAAATATACAAGTTCGTAACTTTCACCGATCCTAGATAAAAAAAAAAATAGATTCGAACGCGAAAAATAATACCGGCGGGCAAATTGCACGGTCGGTTGCGTGTGTCCATAGATAAAGTCGATTCATAACAATTTCTGTCGCGCGTAGGAATTTCACGGCGAAGTTTATTGATAACAATTACGATCGGAAGAATTCCGTGACTCGCGGCGCAGGCCTGCCGTCCAGGTTCGAGCAACAACAAACGTCGTCGTCGTACGGGGCGCGCCGAAAAACTTTATGAACGGTTTATGAGCGCAATAATCCGCTCGCGAGTAACACAATACAGGCTAATTATAGAGGACGAGGTCCAGGCTGGTCGACAGGCATTAACGTACGCGTTAAACTCACGGGGCACGACAGCCTGGGTGGCTTTCCTATTTTCGTCTTTTTTTTAGTTTTTCTCCTTCCCTCTCCCTCGAAACGTCTCTCTCCGCCGGTGTTCCCCGCACTTTGATCCTCGCGACGCTAATGCGTCTCTGTTATTTCAGTCCTTATCCCTGACAGCTAGAGCCCCGGCGGAGACGCGAGGCAACTTTTTCGATTCGTGTAAACCGATCTCGAACGTCGCACGGGTCGACGCGGGCGATCGCGCGCCACTAGACACCCGGCTTTGGCGACATTTTTTTTCTTTCCGTTAACCCTTTGCGCACGGGACAGGTCCGAATCGGGATAAGATTTTATTCGAATAAGAAACTGGCCGTAAAAACTGAGAAATATTAAGAAAAATTGCTCCGTTTGTCAAGCAACGTGCAACACGAGTTTCTCGCCTTCGAAAGTGCCAAGCTTCCGAGACAGGATTAAGATCGATTCGAAAATGACGCGCGCGGCGCAGGTTGCGCCGGCGGGAAAAATGAAAACGATTTGCGGTCGACGTTCCGCCTGAAATCGAGTTCGAAGGGAGTTTTTCTCGGAATCTCTTTCGTCCCGACCACAAATCGCCCCAATTTTTCCGCGTCGCGATGCGTTCGCGAAATGAACATTAATACTCGAAACGCGGTAGGTGGGGGAACGTAATCCGATACTGTAATCGCGTCTACCGCTATGCAAAGCGGCTCTATCCGGCCACCAGGATACCGATGGACCCGCGAACAGGGCTAGGACTATTCCTGCATTGCTACTCGAATATTATTATCCCGGCATTAGCAGCCCAATACCATTATTGTGCCTGGAGGGGTACCGATCTTGCTCGCCTATTATTCGAAAATTAATTTTCTTCGTAGACCTTAAAGCGATGAAATTTTTAATTTACCGCTCGAGTATTCGACTATTCGAATACAGGAAGTCTTGAGCAGCACTCTCGAGAAACTTCCTCGTCGAAGTAACCCAGAAACGACGCGGCATTTTTCATTTTTAACGCGCTCCGCATCGTTGCGTCCACCCTCCAGTGCCGAGGACGACCTAACGAGAGTAGTTACGGTCGCGGCTAATTTCGAACGGAAAACGAACGCTCGAAGGATTTTAATTATTAGCCAGTTGGCTCGCGGAGTTGGGAACAAGGTCGAGTTCTTCCAGTGACCTTTTGCCCCGCGCGCGGAGCCCCGGTGATTCAATTTGTTCTCCTGCTTTTTTCTGCGCTCGAAGATATTAACATTCGTCTCGCGAGGGGGGTACCAATTACAGTGACTGATCGAGGGACGTTTGCAAAACGAAAGTCTGCTCCTTCCGCGGTGTTCCACGGCTGCATCGCTACGTGGAACACGGTGGAATCGGTTTTCGGATCGACCAGATCGAATGCAATAAAGACGTACGCTTTCTCTTTATTCGATTCGATAATTAAGCAATTTCTGGCAAAACATGATTCCGAATATTCGACCATTGTTCGAGCATAATCTCTGTATACAATATTACGTTGTGCAGCGATATATTTGACGATCGTAAGCAAACCACGCTTCCTGTAAGCATTTTTTATTAAAATTCACTAGAAATTCAACTAAATCTCCATCACGTATTCGATATGATTCAAAGATTTTCTATGCCACAAATATTAGCTCAAGTTATCAAACAAACCATAAACTGTTGCAAGACTTTCTCGCAGGATCTTAAAAACTGGCGGACGGGAGATTACGACTGGGACGTATCTCTCCTCGAAGAAGGAGGAAATTAAGGAGTAGAGTATCGTAAAAAGGTCCGACAGAATAATTCGTTTGCGTGGCGGGACGCGTACAAGATTACAGCGTGACGAGATGTCAAGAGTCATCGCGTGACGGTCGTGTTTCTTGTCAACGACAAGTAATCCGGAATCAATTACTAGCCAGCAGCCCTAAGGAACTCCTCGGTCCCGCAGGATCGAGAGAGACGGTCCGTGGGACGCGACGACCTTTTTAGAGAGCAACGATCATTAATCACCCGCTTTTTAGCTCGAAATTCCCTCGCGCCTAGTTTACAAAACGAGGGTCGTCGAAATCGCCCCGTCACCCACGACAAGGGTGCTGGTTTTTGTAGTTTCCGCGACGGACAGATCCGCCTTTCCGTGCGATTACTTCGAGCTGTTACTTATCCGACACTGATCGTCTCGTACTCCGGAGAGATTGCACCGAGTCGCGAGAAGAAACGACTTTAATACGCGACGACATTTTTACACAACTTAAAAAGACATCCTCGCTCGGGAGCGTGTTCGCGAATTTTTTGCGGGAAAAGTATTACCGCCACTAATTTGAGATTTTAATGCAACGTCGTAGAGCATATTTCCTACACCGTGGTATTTTTTAATATCTATATTACGGCTTGATAGCGTCAAGAGAAAATCGAGAAGTGCGTTTTCCCGGGGACTTTTGAATCGTTTCGAAACGGAGGGATTAAGAGCAAAGTCTGGACAGGTTCTGGTATTAATAAATCGCTCGCAATGAAGTCGCCGGTCGTTCAATCTTCCTTGTCCCTTCATAGTGGAAATAAGACCCCTTTGACACCGCGTAGCTCATTACGATCGAATTCCTCGCGGATGAACGGCGAGAGGAAAAAAAGTGTCCATCGACGGTATTTCTGGCTCGTAGTCGTTGTCGCTCCGGTCGGTTCGCGCGTCACACGCGTGACAAATGAGACGTTGTCGTACGTTTGTTCAAATTACTCCCGGCATTCCGCGCGCGGGGTCCTCTCCGGCTCTCAACGAGCTTTGAAATATTACCCTCGTCACCTCCGTCGTTTCCTGGGCCGAACGGAGACGAAGAACGCCTCGACGATCGCCTAACGGTTGATCCTCTCGCATCTGCGGCCGTTTTTATCGAGATACAGAGTGGCTACCAGCGAATTGTACGCTCGTAGTACTCGGTTGTCGGACTTCTTGCGACCGCGAGGCGTTACGCCGATCTTTCTTGCGGTATGGAATCCGCATTACACGTTTCCTATGATTTCTTCCCTATGACGGGGTCATTTGTGCCACGAGCACCGACAGCGCATCTTCTATCTTCCTTCTTGGTTGAAATAGTTTAGTCCGCGCGAAGGATACAAGGTGCGGCGACGCACCGACAAACTACCATTTGAAAACAAAACCGGAGCTTCTGGTTGGAAAACGCTTCGTATATATTCTCTAAATTAGCTTATAATATTCTCTATTAGGTTCAGTCGGAACGAAATACGAGGAAAATACGAGTCGAGTTTGCCAACGTTTTTAAATATAAGATCGTTTAAATAAATTTAGTAAGCTGGAACGTTGACTCGCTCGTTGGCTGGAAACCGTGAAAGAGAAATATACTTGGTCCGCCGCGAAATCGTAATTTTTTACCGCGGCCACAAAGCCAGCTAAATTCGAGAACAAACCGCGCGTCGGGCAAAGAGTCAAAGACTCTAGACAAAATTTTTACTTTGAAATCGGGCTGGCCGCTCCACACACGCGCGAGCGTCCACGATGGAAGCCAGATTGGCCAGTGTTTGCGAAGAGCAAACGCCGCTAATTAAAATCCCGCGGCTCTCCTTCGTCGGTAATCAACGAATGCCTTTGGGCTGCGAGGATGGTCAACGATCCGCGACCCTTCAACCCCTTCTCGACCCCGAAGAACCGAAACCCGTTCGACTCGATCGGTTTCGACGTTTCCCCGACGTCTCTTTGCCTTTTTCAACCCCTCTTTACTCGAGTTGCAGAGTTTACTTTTTTTACGTTGACGAAATACGAATGGAGGAACTTTTAGTGTTACGATAAAATGCAAATGGCTAACCTGACGATGCACCCTTCGATCTTCTTCGCGAGGCTCTTGGGCGAGCATTCCGTGGCGTCGCTGTGCCGTTGTCTCGCGTCGTCGAGCATAGTCTGCGAACAGAAACGTCGGAATCTGTTAGGAATTGTGGCGAGTTAAGTGCGCGAGACCTGATTCCTTCGTGTAATCCTTTATCGTGCTTTTTGGCTCGTAAATCAGTGAGACGAGGGTGAAAACGAGGTACACGGTTTCCGTTTTATTTTCGAACGACAGCGTACGGTCTCGGGAAGTCAAACACTCGTCAACCACTTCCGCGTGATGTACGAGACTCCGGTGTTCGCGGCGACACACTTATGGCTCTGGTCTATCTGGACTTATTTTCCCGAAGGAACCTCCAAGGTCGTATGGAGCATTCGAAACGAGCTACGGATTATCTTTCGTGATTTAACTTCCAATCAACGCGATTGTCGAGAAAGATTCCATCGTGACTGGTATTTTTCGTTCGAAACGAAAAAGTCACCGAGCAAGCTACCGAACAGGAACGCAACGTCGTAGCCGGGAGAGTCCTCTTCCATCAACCGAATTCCGATCAGACATCCTAGCAGCCATGAAATCCGGCACCCCGAAAAATTTTTCCCGTGGCTTCTTCAGCCGGTCAGCCCTCGAGATCGATATCGTCTCTCGTCTAAGGCAGCCTCGATCCATCCCTGAGTGCCGTGGAAAGAGTTAGCCGGGGCAGGGACTATTAATAATCGTCGCGCAGAAGGCGCGTGCTGCCGGGGGACGGTCGTGTGTCGCCTAACGGGTGGCGCGGAATGTTTGTTTGCTCGCGGCGGCCACCGGGTTGACAAACAGGGAGGAATTCACGCGGCGGTCCACGGGACAAGGGAAAGACAAGGGGCGAACGATGTTTTCACACCGGGATGAAAATAGTGCGTAACGATCCGTCGCGTCGGGCTCCCCGAGAGAGATTTATCAGGGCTTAATGGTCTAACGGGCTCGTAAAAAGAAAGCCTGCCAACGAGAGACTTTGTCAACGACTTTGTCCAAGTTATGTCAACAGAGGCACGCTGCCAACAGCTGCCCGCGGGCTGCCGCTGTTATTTCCACGTTAACGACGACTTGTTTATAGTCACGACACACCAAGGAACCGACGAGCCTACGCGCGACAGAAAACGACCGTTCCGGGAACGCTTCGACAATTTGTTTATCGGATCCTCGAGGATAAAAGAAGAACCTTCGCGTTCGTATGCGTCATCCGCCGTCTCTATGTAATTTCTGACTCGAACGTTCTTTGTAACATCCTTACACATCGAACTTAACGATCGATGTTATTCCAGTTGGAATCTTTCTAATCTCCGTAATGGTGGCCAGCACAGGTTCGTAATTTCTTTCTTTCGTTCGTCTCGTTTCGAGGACAAAACGATCGGTCGAGGAAGGGTGGACGACGATTCTGCGAAGAGTTTCCGTGGCATTTGTCGAAATCGTTTCCTCGTTAACCGGGGCAGGAGAACGCAATAACTTCCGATCTTCGGAGCAGCCGGCGAGAATTAATTGTACTCGTGACGAACGCTCGATCGTAATCGAATTCTCGATGATCGAGCGCTCCGACTTTGATCAAGCCCTATCGTCCCACCCCGGACAAATGGAAGCAATTATCTGTTTCTACACCTTCTAAGAAAAACAATACGGTCTCCAATAATATTCTTGCAAATATATCTTATCGTCTGCGTTATCTTCGAGTTACGAAACAGCGGTTTGCCCCGGTGAAATTGTATTTTCTTTTTACCACGGCGAAGAATGAATAAAATATCGAGTAATTATAGTATCGAAAAAGTATCGTTGGGTGTTCCTTCGATTTAGTTTTTCTTAAAAGAAAGCAGAGGAACGGTGGAGGAGCGGTTCAAAGAAGCCGTTTTCATCGGTAAACGGCACGCGAGATGATTCACGAGATAACCAAATTGCAGAGATCCCGTAAAGCCGGGGTCTCTACAAACAAACGGCCTGTTTTCAAACAGGAACTCCGCGAGTTTCACGACAGCGTGTCGCAAGCTCGCGGAGGCTCGTGTGCGCGTGTTTAAATCGGTATTAAGTGCATCGTCGGAGGAACAGTGCCAAGAGGCGAAGTCAAACAGACGTTTATCTAATGTGTAATGGCATAATTTGCGAAGGGGCTTAATCACATCAGTGTTACTTGGCCGTCCAGCAGAGTGGAATAAGCCGATCGTGTCTCAGACTTCTCTCTCTGCCTTGGTGCTTACCGTTCGTCCGTGGAACCAAATTGCATTACACCCGGAATATTATTAGGGGCCCGCGAACCGTGTCTAATCGGTCCACGAAATTCTCAGCGACAAACCTCCCGATTCCTCCTACATCCTCCTAATTGATTCTAATAAAAACAAAGTTACTCGATGCGTGCGCCAAAGTTGTTTGTTCGTTTCCAACTATTCTAAATTCTGTTTACAACTCGATACGATAGAAATATTTCCAGATGCAAACGCAACGTAAATAAAAACTGTCGCGAATAATAATGGGAATGCAGCATGTCCGTAATATCAAGAAGCATCGATCGCGGTTCTTACGAGCGATTCGTTTACCAAACTGGGCTATTTCGGGTTCGCGTGTCGGAGAGCCCTCGGCGCTCCTCGAGGGCGACACCGTGTCCTCCATAAATCGTTTTTCACCGCCCCCGGACGAATCATGGGAAACGACACCGGCACCCTGTCACTCGCTAGGGAAAAGCACGTTGTTCTCGTGCTTCTCTCGAATTAGTTCAGGTATTTAGCCGACCCGTGTTCGGATCTGCTCACGTGTTTCCGCCGTAGCGCGCGTGTTCGCGCGAAATTGCAGGAACCGAGAATAGGAAGCGATCGCCGAAGCGGTCAATTTGGGCGAGTTCCGTCGGCGTTTCTCTTTGCGTCCTCCGAGGCTGGTCGTTACGCTCGAATATAGTTGTCAGTTAAAACGACGAGAAGCTCAGATGCACGGCAAATCACTTTCGATCGGGTACCCGAGCATTTTCGCGATCACTGACTTTATCGCGGCAAATTGCGTGTACCGCGAAAACCGGGATACCAGCGGAGGACTTTCCTCTTGGAATCCAAAATTAGATATCTAATAACAATCTTGAAACTATTGTAAAATTCATATAACCGTACTTTGGGATCGGGGAAATTATGGACGCGGTTTATCGTATTACGAAGCGAAATTTAATACGTTCGATGCAGATTAACAGATTAAGAAGAGGATGAAATTATCGCGTTAATTTGTTGTACGCCGTATCGGAATTTCGATTTGCCACTTGGACGCTTTTTCGACTTTCCCTTTTCACGCTGACACCGCGTGATTTCATGCTCGGTCGTCCGAGTGCTATCGAAACGAATTAAATAAACTGGCCGCTTATGGCGCGCGACGCTTCCGAAAATATTTGCGCGTTCCGCAATTTGTACGTTTCGCGCACAGAAAATTAAAATTTTTGTTTATAGCAGGAAGCGAACTGTCCGCGAAATTGACGATATCGAGCACAACAAACTTCACAATATTGGAATGAAAATTTAAAAAATTTTCCGATTCTCGTAAACTGCGGACAAACAAACCGAAACACGGAAACTTCGAATCTGAAAAATACTAAACAAGTCTCAACCGCATCATAAATCACATTCGCGTTCTTGCCGCTAACGCGTTGAAAATTGCCCCGCGTCAAAGTTTCCTCGACCTTATCGATCATCGGGCTCGCCCTTCGCGAACTTCTTCGAACAACAAGGACAAAGCAACTTGCTTCGCGCCAGAGCCGAGACGTTTTGTCTACGTAGAATTCAGTAGAATTTGGAAACCCAAGTAAAAATGGCGGCCATCCTCGAGTTTAGACAGTCAAACATTCGTTGAGCGTTCGTCGAGCATGCAAAGAGCAAACTGTTCCGAGCAGCAGTCTGCTTCGCGGTTAGATTTGCAAGAGTCAGGGGGTTGACTCGGGGGTGCAGCTCGGAGGGGGAGGGGGTGGTTCTTGGGGCGTAAATTCACGGGAACGACGTGTCAACGCGTTCGACGATACTCCCTGCGGAGGTTGCTCGCCGTGGTCTGCGGTTGACGTCGATTAATCACGCGGTGGCCAGTGTGTGCGTGGCTGTGGGCAACGACGCGTCGGTGACTTGCAACTACGCCCGCCGCCTATCATATTAACGGGTAATTGAAAGATATCCGGCCCGGAAAGCGGCACCGTGATTTTTTGTGATGTCACTACGAGCACCGCGGCGGCGAACGCTGCACCGAATGATCAGGGGGTGACTTGCAACAGAGCCTCGAGGCCCTGGCGACGCCTTGCAGCCCGATCCTCGGGTTGCTCGGGATCCTGAGATCCTGCCTGCTTCCTCCATTTCACGATCGACTTCCCCCCGTTCGCTCCGTTGGCTCCTTCGAAGCCAGTGTTCGCGATAGAAACGCGTTCTTTGGGGAATACGACTGCTGGCTGATCGAATTTCCGTTCGAAATTAACTACGAGAAAATTATGTGGGAAAATTAGAAATTTTTTAATTGGCGTTCCCCTTAAAATCGGCGACGCCGGTGGCATCGAAGGTCGTCGTGGAACGCGGCGGGTCTGCCCGTGGCAGCCGATAATCCGAGGCGGTGCGATTATTCCCGGCACGACACCGAAATAGATGGTTTACAGCCTCCCTTAAATACGTCAACGTTTATGCGTGAATTCCCGAAAGTAAATCGACGAAGAATGTTTTCGTACGACGCCGGCCCGTCACGAGCCGAAGCCAACTTAAACGCTGAAAGCGCGTCCGCCGCTCTGCCGAAATCTCTCTCCGGTTATTATTAATAACGCGTGGAAGCTGCTTTGTTTACGGTGTCGCGGGCTTTTACGCTCGTCTCTCGAGGCCTCGATGAAACCTTCGAGACGTCCACCAGGCGACGTCCAGGGCCTCCGCACGCGAGTCTCGCCCGTTTAATTTGCCCTGCAATTCCCGACCGCGATATAAAATAACTGTAGTCCTTCCAGAAAATTAATTTTGTACGCGATCGAACCTCCGTTGTCCCTATTTTACGCTGACCCTTTCGTAGACATTGCAGACCAACGCGAGACAGGCGAGAACGCTTGAATATTATTTATAATTCGAACGAATATAACGGGTATTTCGTGGAAGCGAAACGCGGAGGTGAAAAGTCCGAAAGTCCTCGAGCTATTCTAGAATTCGGTCCTCGAGCAGAGGTGCGTCAAGGTCAGCTGGCAGCAAAAGTTTATCTAATCGAGATATTCGTCCTCGCGTTACGGGGCTGCCGGGTATATCGGCATTGCTATCGCAACGAGGAGGAGGCCTCGTCGTCGGTCGGATTCGCTGGTTGAACGACGGTACGACAAGGAGTTATGATATCGGCACCGATCGCCGCGCCAAGTGAAAACACGGTGGCGTGAGTAATATACAACCATAGGGCGATCTTTTATAGTGCAGAGACTCCGAAGGGGAATGATCCGCGGCCACGTCGGGAGATAGGATCGTTCTAACCCCCGCGAGAACGAGAGGAGAGGGTCAAGGAGGAGCGAACCCGGAGCAGTCAGCGATTCTAGTCGTAAATAAAACCGCGTCTGCTACCAATGCCAATCTTAGACCGAGCTCGGGTACCTGTCCGACGAGAGCTTTTATGGTTGCTCGCACGAACGCGAAAATTTATATCAAACGCCGCGGAATCGAATTATGGTTCCTGGAAACAGAGCCCCCGCGACATTTTCGTCGAATCCGTGAACAAACGACCAACGTACGAACACCGTTTGCTTCCTACAACTCTCAGGAACGTCTGTTGCGTAACCACAAGAAAATTAGACTTAAATTGGGTAACAATCGTTACGTTTGGTCTTCGAGTTCAACGATACAAGAGGAAGAGAATGAATTGGGTCGAAGATCCTAACCAGACGGATGTTTGATTAATAATAAACGTGGGGAACCGAGTTTGCGGGAGTTCGTGTTCGTTATCCGACAATCGTTTCGAATTCTGTTGCGCCGATCGACGCCGATTGTCCTAAAAATCAGATCGAACGGTACCTTCCGATTCCGTTCGATCATCTGCGGTTCTCTCGCGAAGAAAAGCTTGGGTGAATCGACGCGATCGGTAAAAATCTACGGACGTAACGATACGCTGATTGCCATGCTGCGATTCTCTCCCGCTCCCGAGTCCTTCGGACAGGAATCATCATCGTGCCGATCGTGCGAAACTCGTTACTCCGGAGCCGTTAGTCGCGCGAATAAAGAAACGAAGTATCGAGGACGGGACGTCCTGACGAGCGAATCGCGGAACGATAACGTCACTGGTCGTCGTTTCCACGTAATCACGGTACCCCGGAGCAGTCTATTTCCTGACGTTTCATGATCAGGAATGCAATTTCCATCGCGTTATCTCGGTACATCTATAAGTTCGGTCTATAAATTTTCGCTCGCTTTCTCGTCGCGAATGCGGTAAATTACATTAAAAAGTTCCTACGGAGTAATTTGACGCGTTCGATCCTGCAATACTGAATTAATAGCATCGAATAATGTGTTAATTTACCTAATTGGTTTACACGCGTTTCCTGTTACTTGCACGAAATTACGAGGATACTAAATTGATCTTTGCGGAGCTATTCGTGATCGAGGTTCGACAACTCGCCTACAATTTTATTGACTATTAAGAAACGAGGAATGCCACTAAATAAATATTAATACCACAAATTAAATGCTTAACGATTATGTACTCTAAATAATTGGAACAGGTACAGAATTGGATTTGGACCGTTTGGTTTTTTGATACGCTCGAATAATACTCGAGTAATTTCTTTCGTTTAGTTCGCATGTGTTGTACTTACAAATGGGATCATACAGAAGAATCTTGATCTATTTCAGTCAATCTGTACCGCATATATTTGGTGTGCAGCCTTAGGTAATTCTAAACTGCGATAAAGAACTTCGTAATCCTTACGAGAAAACACTTGTACACTTGAGAAGATTTTCGGATATGCGTTTTGGCCTCGCCTACCTGTCTCTTATTGTTCAGTTCTTAATCTTGATTAGCGTTAATCTCGGATCGTTATCCTGAATTAGTTATTTAATCTTAAATTATACTACGGAGCATGTTAATTGGCATGAGAAAAATGCAAACGCGCTCGAATAGAAAGAATTAAAATACAGAGTATCTCGTTGCGAGTAGGGATAAACGCAGAAATTATAGAACCGATCGTACGAACTGGGTCCTATTTGAATTCTAGGGGATTCCCATTTAGCTGGACCATTCTGTATAATGTCTTAATAGTTTCTCGACTGACATTCACGAGAGGAGTACGCTAAAATCACCTATAAATTTTTAGATCGACATGGCGGCCATGTTGGGCCACGAAAATCTGCAAGGCGTAAGGTCTACTTGTATGCCTTGTCTGTGTCCAGGCGTCGGACCCCCTAACCTAACATTATTCCTGGCCGCGTTATTGCGCGGAGGTCGAGGGCTGGAACCAAAGAAGACCGACCAGCGTTGCGTATACCGCGATTAGGACGGCTGCGATTTGAATGATTAGATAGGGTGGACGATTCGGAGATGGTGTTGCCGGCGGTGAAATAACAGCCTCCGGGCAATGGCGGTCGGCTACGTTCGTGACCGGTAGGCACGCATCTCGCGCCCGGGTCGATAGTTCGCACGAACAACGCCGACGTTCACCGTCCCGGAGGATGCACGCTGCCTGGCTAAGTACACGTGTCCGCTCCAACGACCTAGCCGATCATTCTCCACCTTATCATCCCCCTGTGCCCCCCCGCGTTCCACGATCCTCGACTCGACAGGTGTGTGTCGGGATTAATGCTCGATCTCCTCGGCGATCCAGGGAATCGAGAGGGCTCTCGAGTCGCGCGTGGCCAATTTCACCGATGCTACGAACCGCCAACGAGCATTCGATTTTAATCGTCGATGGAAATTTCGGGAACCGGTTACTATATTTTCGAGTTCCGCTACGATCAACGACCGTGAAAAACCGAACTCGAAACTCTACTCACGAGTGATCGTTGTAAAAGTGGAATTATTAACGTTTTAGCGACCCCGGTAGAGGTTAGGGTGTTGTACCCATAGAAATGTTACATGAAATTTTGTGAAAGTGCTTACTATATTATCCACTTTCTGTTAATATACGGTAATTAAATTTAATAACACGAGCAGTCAGATTCTATACTTCGTATACTTTGTCTCTGCTAGTAACATTTTTCATTTTCAATCGAATACCGGTTGGTAAGCGTTGGCAGGGAAAAGCTGGTTAATAGGTTATCGGTCGGTAAAGTGTTACCGAGTCGTCGACGGTTGCTTAAACGAAGTCAGCCACGCGGAATTTCTACGCTCGCATTTAGCTCGAAAATAAAGTACTGTATCGTAATTTATAACTTACCAGTGTATTTAATTGTTCTTGGCGGATGTTCTTTTACAGATAAAGTAAGTTTTCTAGTCGTCCTTATCGTGAATCGTGTTGTAAAATCGTAATATACTCACTTCGATGGGCCGGGAACAAAGCTCGTGTCGCGTAGAGGTTAGGTTGTTGCGCATGCACGTCACTCGCGATCGTTTCTTACGCGAAGCTCGTTGCTCGGAGATCGGAATTACTAATGGAACAGACTACGCGACGTTTACACGGTGGACTTTGCAAGGTTAAGTTCGGTTCGAGAAACAAGTTTCGGGAAAACGTTTACCGAGGTTAAAAGTGTTTACGCTCCGGCGTGGCGTGGCGAGAACTATCGCGTTGGAGACAATCGAGCTATAGCCAAATTCCACGTTCCTTATTTCAAGTTGGACAGTGGTTGTGTGGAACTGTGTTCGTACGATTTTCAAGATGTCTGCCAAGATGCCTGTGTCGTGAAAACTGTAAGCTGCCTTTCTACGTTGCAGACCTCGAGTACACTTTTAGACAGAGACATGGGAAGCTAACAAAAATGAGTGAGTAATACTTAGAAGCATTATATATTTCGTGAAACATTGACAATGAATAATTTTATTAAGTGTATCGGCATACGTAATGTAGACGAAGCTTATAGGTTATACGATACAAAGTAGATACCTAATCGCGCATGTTTTACAATGACAAAGCACGAACAATTAGAATTTTGTACTAGTTGATACGGTTCATTGACTGGGAGGGGATTCTTGATCTTTTCCACGGGAATCTAATCGAACGTTGAAATGCAAATTTTTCATTTCTTCGGGACGAAGATAGGCGTAATTTTTCATTTCGTAAATTCTCAAGATCTCTTGCTTGTTCACCGCTAGAACGACGGAATAATAATCGATAATTGTTCACGAGAAGTACTCAAGAGATTATTTGATGTAAATTCTCGACAAAATTGTTCGAACGTTTACACATTAATTCCTTTTTTCTCGCGATGTGGATACCTTCCGCCATGTTTGTGTTTTGATTCTCGTCGATCGTCAAGTTGATCAGGTTAGGTCTTCGCACCAGTTTGTTCATCTCTGCAACAGCAACGATAAATATCATCTAAATTACCTGTTCTATCGAAATTAAAACCTACTGTTTTTCGCATGGGGTTTAGAAATATTGACTCCGTGGGTGGAAGGAAACGATTCAGAAACTCCTTGTGACGAAGGGTCTTCGACGAGTTGTTTCGACTCCTCGAATTTATCGGTACTGTCGATTTTCGACATAGACCCGGTTGAGTGTGAGTCGCCATTATGAGATGTGGTCAAATTCGTTAGGTTTCCTGTAGTTGCGTGCTGAGTTTCTGGTATTTAATTATCAGAACTGGATATTATTAACCAAATATTGAAAAACACATACAATTTTCCATTCTATAGTTTATTGGCGATCAGAGTGTATTCTTTATGTAAATTGCAAATAAATCTATGATATAAATAAGTGAAATCGAGCACCCCGTTATAATATTTCAGAAACAAAACGTTTGGTCACCCGGCACGCCGTCAGTTAATTGTTTAATTATTCGGTTAAGCTGCAAGCTGATTGTTTACATAAATTATCATGTATTACTATTATTAGACATATTGTTAACGAATATCTCAACCAATACATTATTCCGTGTATAAATCGTTCGAAATTTCGTCAATGGTCCGGTTTCGTCGCCCAGCGCTAACGTAACGTAAACATCGTAGCCTCGATCGAGATTTTTCTTATTCCGAAAGTAAACGAGTCGTCCAGGTGACCTGTCCGAGACGTCCCCAGCCCTGTACAGGTCGCATCTTTGTTACGTTGGGGACCGTTGCTCGTTGATCGCGATCGGGAAGGGGACACTCGTGAGGCGGAGTACGTGGACTCACCAGGAAGTCACAATGGCTCGTCACGACGCGTCCATCGGTGATTCCTTCGCGGCGCGTTGCCCTTGCACAGCCAGTGGTCGATTTGCTCGTCGACGAGTGTCCTGCTCGGGCTGGACAGACCGTTCGTTCCGGGCACCAACACGTATTTCTCGGGTTCGTTGCGTCCCAGGCAATCGGGCACCACCCGTCGATCCAGAGACGACACGCAGAACCGGCTCATCCGCCTGCCCCGTCTGCTCTCCCTTAATCTCCTGGCATTCACGCGTCCTCTGGCTCCACTTCCTGGACCCACCGAACGGAACGCGCGTGCGATTCGCGCGACGTCCGCGGTCCGTCGTCGACGAAATCACCAAATCGAAACGTTAGAACGCGAATAGAACGGTATCGAGTCTTACGAAACACCGATACGCCACGAATAATCGCAGGAAAACAGAGAATCGGACAAAAGCGAAGTCTGAGAAAAATAGACCCAGTTGCCACCATCGACTTTCTCCTATCATTTTCTTCTGTTCTCATCGAAACATTGCGTGCATTTATTATATGTAAAGGGTAAAATGGAATTAAAGTTTGTAATTATTATGCTAGGTACCGTGGGAGACTCCTGAAAGGAATATCCTAAGGTAGACGAAACACAATCAAGTGTGAAAGTGATAGCTTTAAGATTGCGTGTTAAATGTTAGTCCGTTACGCGTTACGAGGCAACAAATTAACTTAATTATGACTATCGGGGGAAGGTTTTTCTTCCTTGTTTATACGTTAGAACAAACAATTATTTGCGGAAGCTTCTAATAACGTAATAGTACCTTCCCTTAACAATCATAATTATATTTACTAAAGAGCAGTTGCAATTAGTGTATAGAATAAGTACTATTCCATTCTTCTGTCGTGTTAAATCTTTCCATGCATTGTATGAAAATAGGCCCCAAGATGTTCTGTAAGACTCGAAAGTGTTCGTAGAAGAAGGATAATTTCATTGGACAAGCTACTTTTATCAGTTTCTATATCGAATGCGATTTATTCTCGTTTCGGCGACATGGTAAACAATATGAGACAATCATCAAAAGGCTACGACAATTTTCATGCAAATGATTCGACTAGTCATCGTTCAGGAAAGCACAACAAAATCGATCGAATTCCTATGAAATCATAAATTCACTGTTCGATAAACCAACGAGTAGACTCTTCTAGTTTGCAAACACTTCGAATTGACTTTAAACGAGGGAACCAAGATTTCATAGGTTGACAAAAGTTACTTATCGCTTTAATCGTTCACACCTTTGCCCTGTGTGACCCCCTCCGTCCTCAGGCGAGCGTCGTGAGACATCTTCCGTGTCTGAGGGAGCATATCGATCTCGTTGACGGTGTTTGCGCCGGTTGTCGAGGATTCGTGAACATCCATATCGTTGTTAGCGAACGAGGACCCTATGGGGATTTCTTCTTTATTCAGGTACCACATGTTGAAGTACTGTCGACTGTAGGGGTAGGAATCGCCGGGTATCTTTACGTATTCGCCGTCTCTAATATAATTCTCATTCATGCGTCTGTGTTCCTCCGCGTTTTTGTCGTAAACGTCCCCGCTGCTGGTATCGTACTCTTCCGTGGCAAAGTTCGAGCGAGCCTCTCTGTTCCTATCGGTCGACGGTTTCTCTAAAAATGTAGCACGTGTAACGCAGTCGCTATGCAAAGGCACAAGAAACCTGTAAAGTGATCACGTACCGGGTGGTTCCAAGGACATGGACTCGTATCCAGGATAAAAATCGTCCTCGTACTGCGCTAAGCTGCTACGCTGGTACTCGTCCGACCTGGAAAACTCCTCGCTCTCGAATTTCCTCGACTCCTGAGAGGACACGTTCGATTCGTGACTACCCCGAGTGTCCTGATGCGCGTGGCTCAACGATATCTCTAGCTCCCTCTCGGCGATGGTGTTAAAACCGTCGACGTCCGTTGAATTTTTCTCGAAACTCATCTGGTCCCGAGATAGATTCGCCTCGTCCACGGAGGGAACCTTCGACGCGTCGATGTTGGTAGCCTCCTCAGGATTGGCGATCGTATCGACCAGGTGTCTCGGTTTGGTCCTCTCGACGTCCTTCGACACGTTCTCGTTGAGCCTCCCCCAGTTGGTATCAGAACTGGTCGAGTATTCCAACGCAAACACGTTTCCGCCTAACGTCTCCAAAAGTCCAGGTCTCCTGTTCAGACCGTGAACACCCCATCGCGAAACGTGGAACGTTCGAGTGTGCAGCTTCTTGCTGTCCGTTTTCTGAACCTGCGGGCTGCCTGACCGCGTGACGTCCATCGATTTCACGTTCGTTTTCTCGTCCCTGGGTGTCTCGATCCCCTCCTCTTCGTCCTTCAGAGCGTCCTCGTTGGTCGACGGGACCGCTTGCACGTCCAATTTAGGCTGCGGTGGCTCAGGCCGTATGGAGAACATATCCACGGCTATGGGGTCGTCCAATCTCGCGTTGGCAGGGTCTCTTGGTACCTTGGATTTCAAGGCGACATCTCTCCACGCGGAGATCTCAGCGTCCAGGTCCATCCCTAAGGGAATATTGTAATCCTCGTCGATGATTTCTGACTCTTTCATTACGCTGGGCATTATTTCTCTCATCGATTCCGTAATCTCCGGCTCCGTACCGTCGCCAGACAAGTTCGAGTGGCTCGTCTCTAGCTGTTCTTCGACCTGGCCAGCCGGTAGGTCGATCTTGCCCTCGGAGTCCGAGGAACTCGTCGCTCGATGATCCTCCGAGTCGTACGTCGCGGACGCCTGCAACCTGGAGTAATCGGGACTCGCGCTGGCCAGGTGGTGCACCTCTTTGCTCAGCGTCAGCGCTTCCTCCGGGATCCTGATACCCCAGTGATACCGGAAGTTCACGTCCTGGTTGTCGCGTAACGCGTCTTGGGTCACTAGAGGAACGTTTTCACCGAGCTCGTTGGAGTCTGTGCGTATCACGGGCTTCTTGTTCTTCTTCTTCTTCTTGTCCTCCTTCTTGTCCTGCTTCTCTGGCATGTTCGGCTCTCTGATCGCCGGCTTCCTGTCCCTGGGATTGCAACTCGTGATCGTACGAATCGGAGCGTCCACTTTCCGCGTCAGTGCCAGGAGATCGCGATTCGGAGGGCGCAAGTTCGGGTTCGTCGAGGAGACATTTTCTAAATGTTCGTGCTTCCAACCGAGAATCGACGCGCGATTTTCTGCACTTTCGAGGACGATTTTAACGGTCTCGGGACTCTGGACGGCCTCGTGCTCGGATTTGTAATTAATCGAGGACGTTTCATGCGCTTCGTGGGCCCTATCGGCTACAAAGCGTTACGTTAGCACTGCACGGTTCGATCGGGGACCAAACGGTTGCTCGAATTCATCTTTCGCTCGTTCGTTTCGCTTAGAATACGAGATACGATGGATAGGAATGTAATTTCTCACCCGATTTGAAAATATCCTTCAGCCAGGAAAATACTCCTTCCGCTTTCTTCTTATCGTCATCGCCCGCGTATCTCACCGATGCTGTGGAAATAAGCGTTTCACGGTTTAGACTGGTTCGCGAAACTTACAATCTACGTAACCTGTTTTTCGACCTAAGAAATTAGGTACGATAGTTTTGTATGGTTATCCTTGTTGTTCTGGTAGTTTCTACTAGTTCTAAAAGATTGTTACGATCAGGAGAGAATCAGTTGATCTTTCTAAGCCACCTCTTCCTCGGCGATTCACGCCGTGTACGACTCTTGTACTTATCGTTGGGACAAAGTATAGGAAAATAGAAAGTTGCCCGATACCATCGACCATTGCTTCGGTTTTATTTTATTTATTTAAGTTCTCTCGCCTCGGTACATTCGTTAAAGAAATAATAAACGTAGAAACGCATCGAATTCGATGTTCTGAATGTTCGAAATTACTGACCTGCGGACAGATTTCTCCGGAATAGGGGGTTAAAAATGCCTCGTGCAAACTCGATGGAACCGATGTGTCCTCGTATCATGTTGCCTATCGAAAACGAAGAAATTCCACGGGATTATGGTAACTGGGCGAATTTTGACGATAGACCAGACGGAGTCGGCCGAGTTTCCCGAATTTTCTGTCTCGATTGATCTCTTTGGATTTTTATTGATAGGTTCGACAGACTGTCTGCTTTTCCGGAGCTCGTTTCACTGCTTTTTTCGACAGCCACGTCGCTCGTTTTTACCAGTCGAACCGAGCGAGATCAACGTTGCCTCGATTTACTTATACGCGCTTCACTTCCAGCGATCGGTTCACTTTTATTTCTCAATTAATTTCTTTAATTACTAATCGTAGTGTATTACTTATTTGGCGAATTAATTTATAATTCTTATTTCTGATTAGAAGTTTAATCCATCAGAAACTATCCAACTGTTTTATATATAATTGTATAATGAAACGCGACAGTTTCTAAAAGAAACAGATCGTAAATGTTGTTGATCGATTTAATGTTTCATTACAAATCGTAGGAAGTTACATTCGTTATTTTCTAGGTCTTTTATTAGATAAATTCATTATAAATCCTAGAGTTAGAATCTATGTCTCGGCGTTCGGCCACGGTAATCGTTTTCCCAGATTTTGGGATCCATCGGCGAATTAGAAGAAGCTTCTTCCTCGGGATTGGCATTCTTTATCTTGTTCGAAGTATTGCCTACGAAAACGAATACCATCGATATGCAATGTTAAAATAATAAGAAATCTAAGAAAAGTTCTCACTCGAGTTGTCGCGTTTCCTTTTGCGAATTATGTTCTTTACTTGTTTCCAGACATTCTTGTGCGTGCTAGTTTGATGGAGACTTCGATCTACAAAGAAATTTCATGGTTATTTAAAACCATACGTGTCAGGTTCATAGATCATAACCTCCACCGATCGTTCTGTTGGTACGTTCGAGTAACCGTAGATATTTGGTAGCGAGTCCTTGTCTTAGCATAACTTGGCGAATAATTTATTCGAATTTAAAATCCAAATCAATGAAATAGAAGGTGAAAATTTAAATCATTTCCTTAATCGTTTCCGTCTAAAGCTTACGTGTATCACGGTTCTAGAAAACAGTAGCGAGCGTAACTTTCGCATCAAGAAGTTGGCGTCGGGACATAATTATTCTCGACAAATCAACCGAAGCGAGTTCCATCGACTCATCGAAGCCTCGGACCGGACTTCGGTTAATCATTGCCAAAACTTTTCTCCCCATGAGACCACCCGAGACCCTCTAGCGCGCTTAATGCCATAATGGACACTTCTCTTTCTCTTTTGGATTGCCTCCCTATTGATCCGAGACGAGCTCGCCCGCGTCGCGTCAGGATCGTTGCTTACAGATTGTTTCGCATTCCTCTCTCGACTTCTCACCGGAACAACGTTCGTTCACCGTCGAAGAACCTTTAAAAAATTAATAAAAAATTGAAATCCGTGAACGGTGAAAGGCTCGCGATGGAATCCATCTGGTCCCGTGCTCGCAAAAAGGATTACACGCGAAATGAATCGGCGGTTCCGTGCGGTTCGTCGGGAAAAATAAATGTCTTACGTGTTATCAGATCTCCCGAAGGAGATATCCGAGGGCAGTTCGTGATGTCGCATGCGAATGGCCGTGGCGATTCGGGCCACGTACCGTTGCTAACCGTTAATAAAAGCTTAAAGGACATTATCGTAAGCATTCGTCGGGACATTAAAAAGCGCACGTGCCTTTAACGGTAGGCCCTCGATGCAATTTTAAACAGCTATTTCCGGCCGCTGCCACCTATCGTTCTCGGTGACACATGTCCCCCACGCTGTTACACGGATCCAGGGGATCCGCCCGGCTGAATACCAATCGCGAAGGGGGAACCTTACAGAAGGGTGAAAGGTCTGCTCCGGGGATGTGTCCTCCGTGCAATCAAAACAAACATTGCTTCCCGTCTGATATCAATCGAGATTATTTCTCTTTGGCCCTTTGCTCTGACCCTCTACGGATTAATTTCTTTACCGTCTTTTACATCCACTCGAACGAGACGGCACGAGCTCAGGTTGCTGTAATTATTTAGCTTCTTACACCGCGCAGGGGGTGGTAAATGGTACCCAACGCGATACCGCTGGATTTAAAAGTATTTAGGTTAGATTCGAGCCATTCGATTAATCACGGCGACGACCAGGTCCTGCCAGGTTTGAAGCATCGCGGAGGTCGTCGATCGCGACGTGCCATCATTCCCGCGCGGGAATGGCGGTTATTTTTTCACGGTCGGACGGAGAGACGTACGACGGAGGGAGAGAGGGAGGGACATTAGCCATAAATTCGTGGGTCCCCAGTGGCAAATACCGGAGGAGCCGCCATGCCAATTGTATAAATTGGCTATGACAAAGTTATCGTCCCGGTGGCACGCGTGTAGCCGGGGCGTCGCGCCACGTACAAACCGCCCCCCCCCCCCCACCCTTGTCCGACGGTCGATACTTTTACACCGGGACGGAGTTTGTTGCAGGTGCGTCACGCCGTGGTTCCCTCGTGGTCGTTTGAGACATCGTTCCCCGGAGGTCTTCCGGGGAACGTGACGTTCCACCTTTAGACGCTCACGTACGCTCACCAACGAGCTCCTGGCGTCCTCCGATTCGTCGTGTACGACCTTTTCTTCCGGGCACCGGTCGTTCGATTTGCCCGTGGCTTAGTTTCACGACACGAACGTTCGGAAAAAGTAATCCTAGACAAACATCAACCCCTATAGAAATATTAGTGTTACGAACCGGTTCGTTTACTCGTTTTATTCTTGCAAACGATCCTTCGACAAGATTCTGGTTTCCATGTAAATCGATGGAAATTATTCTTAATGAAAATATTCGAGGAACCAATAGTTTGTCCCGGTGAATAAGCGGTGAACGAAAGGGTTAACGACGACGACGGGTACCATGACCGATCTTCAAGTCGGAATCAGGACAATTAATTCCGGGTCTGTCGTCGACGATCGTTTAAGTTGGAAAACGATTTACACCGTGGCGGGTCTACGCGAGGTTGAAACGTGTCGGGGAAGAAGGGTGAGTTTACATTCAGGGGGTAGCGCGTGGGAGGGGGGAGGGGGGTGAAACCGCTCGTTTATCAGTAACCGACTCTAGTGAAAGCGACACCGAGCCTCTACGCCGCACGAATAACAATCCCTTCAACCCCCTGCGAGGCCCGGTGCGAAAAGTATTGGCCGCGACGCCCTCCGTCGGCCACGTTCTGTTCTTGGACATTATTTGTCCGGCTCGTACCACCTTTTTTTTTTATTATTTTCAATTCACTTAGGTCCCGACGTGAAATTTCCTGGGTTTAAAACGCCCCCGTCGGTCCTCCGGCTCCGCTCGAAATCACCCGACCGGGAACCGCGAACTCGAGACGTCGCTTTTGATTTCTGAGCGATTTCTCGTTGCCGCGTTTTAAACGATAATTGCTCGAAACGCCGAGTTCCTCGAAGTTTCGTCGTGTTTTTTTCTCTCCCACCCTCTGTCGGACGGTGGAAGTTTGACACGAAGGTGAAGAGAATTGGAAGGAATCTCGTTTAATAACGGCGCGCGATGATAGTTAATTTTAATAGATGTTAATTGACGACGAACCGGCAAAGTTGGTAGCCGTAATGGCTCGTGTGACTATTACGTTCGGTTTCCAACGTGTTGCTGTAGTTACTGGCGATACACAGAGTATATTTAACACGTGAACTTTACCGACTATATCGGACGAAAGTACTGATACTGAAATGATTCTTAATTATCGGCGATCGAGGACGAAAGCAATATCTTTTTGAGTCGTATATTGCGTGCGTGAGTCTCGCGTTTAGGCTTACCGGGAGTATTCGCTGAACGCCGATGGGCGTCCGTCGCACGCGGAGGATCGATCGACCGAACGCGTCGTAAGCGCCCGCAGCACGCAAAGGGCTAATGAACGCAATATCAAGCAATGAATCACGTCAAACATAAGAGTTTGAAATGTGTTTATATACGAAGATGAAAGCAGGAAAACGAGAAATTAATCATCGTTGATGAATGATTAATACAACCTCCTCTCGTTTCATATAAAGGATTTCCCAACTGATATAATACTACAGGGAATTAGTAAATGGAGAGCTGCAAAATATGCCAACTATTTTTCCTAGAGTTATTCTTAAAGTCTACACTATTCCAATCGCATATTTTAGTCGAGGAAACGTTGAGAAATAATATTTGTATGTTTCGAGTCTTGTGAATTAGAGTTTTTAAGGAAAGTAGGTCGATCGAGCGAAGATCTCGTGGATTCGATGGATCCGTTCCGATCGTGGGGCTCATCCGGGGTGACCGATAACCGGAAGGGGGCGAGATCGTTCAGCCTGTCGAGCGTGAAAATTGACTACGACTGCCGTTACCTATCCGAATCTCATCCGCGGCGGCGTCAAATTCGAACCGAACCGGCCATCTTCTTGTCGACCCATTTTGCAAGTGTCGTCGTGGCGGCGGGCTAATTTGTCAGTTGTCGAGTTAGCGTCCTCCGGGGGATTCCCCTTTCCGTGGGCCCACCCCATCGGGACGGTAATCAACCGGTGAATATCTAAACTGCAGCTTCGAAACTCGTCCCGTCCCAGGCCCGTCCACCCCCTTCGTTCTCTCATTTATAAAGAAGAGGCTATCCCGGACGGGAGGTGCGATTGATCCACCCCTGAACCGTGTTCCTCTGCCCTCCATTATTCCCTTCTTTCGACGGGAACTTGTCGAACGAGGCCTTCGCCGGCCGATAATTGATTTGGAAATTTCAAATTTCATTACTTCGTCACTTGAAATTATGGAACTTGAAATATAAAGTAGGATAGCCCAATATAAAATCGGAACGAGATACAATATTGCAGAATTTTGTTACAGAAAAAATGTCTACAAAAGTTGTCGAAAATTGAATTCCAAAACTGTTTCGTTCCATACAAATTTGCAATATATTCGATAGTAACCGACATATCGATCTCAACCCTCCCGCCTTCGGTGCTCTACGAGGGTGACTAGCAGCTTCGTTCATACGTGCCCCAAATAGTTGCGGGACAAGCGGGTCGTGGCTGTGGGAGTGAAATCGCGAAGAAAGAATTCCACGCGAGGTTTTCCAAGAAGAAAATCACCCGCGGTGGGGATCGTGAACCGATCTGGAAAAAAGGGAAGTTCTTGGGACGCGACGAGTGGCGAAAAAGTGGCAGCCAACGTTCCGCGTTGTGGCAGGTGGATTCCCTCGGTTGTCACGAGTCGTTCTCCTAGCGGATCGTCTGGGACTTTGTAGTCATCCATTTCCAAGCTCACCAACCCCCTAACCCTCTGTTATTTAAATAAACAAGAAGCTGGGGCAGGGCAGATTGGCTGGGCGTCTCTCTTCTTCGGGACGGTTCTCAGTGACGAACAATTATCCCCTCCACGGTGGAAACAACGATGCCTCGACAGGCCAAGGGGGTGCGTCTACGTCGTCTTGTAATGAATTTTAAATTACCTCGCATTCATAATGCAGCCCCGTTGACAGTCGGGATGAACCGGAGATGACAAAGTAAAACACGGTCGACTTAATATTTTCCGGCGCGAAAATTAGGGTCCCGTCGCTGGATTCTGCCACGATTTCAGTAAACGCCTACTCGATAATACCCTGTAATCTCTGGTTCGAATGTTTATTTTATTCAAAAATATTTTATATATTTAATAATTTCTTTTGAGATTACGGTAGAGAGTTAAATCCAAGTGAAATTATAGAATATTTCTTTCGTGGGATTTTTAGTGTTCGTAAATCGGTCTCGAATAATTTAATCAACGGTTTGTTGTTCGAAGGCGATCGTGACAAATCGGCGGCTGGTTCTCTAACGGAAATATAAATTTCTCGAGGCACGTTTGGGACCAGGTTCGGAAACTTGTGAGCGGTTTATTGTTTCTTAGAGCGTGAGTCAGTCGAGACAGACCTCTCGAGTGACTCGCGTTCGGAGGCTGCAAGAACCCTTTCGAGTGCTCGGCATCCAGGACGTCGTGTGTCCATCTATGTTTTTGCACAACGCGCAAAATAATCGGCGAATCTTTACGGATATTCTTGTGCAAAACGAAAACTGGGTCGCTGA
This sequence comes from Colletes latitarsis, assembly GCF_051014445.1. Classification (NCBI taxonomy): domain Eukaryota; kingdom Metazoa; phylum Arthropoda; class Insecta; order Hymenoptera; family Colletidae; genus Colletes; species Colletes latitarsis. The sequence continues at coordinate 50,595,843 of NC_135134.1, forward strand.
AACGAAATTTGGATGTAATACGATTCCCATAACATCGTCGATTGCTTTCGCGGCGAAACGAAGGGCTGTTTTGACGCGTATAATTTCGCCAGGCGATTCCGATCGCGGAAGGGCTAATTATCCCGATACGTTTCCTGCTACGATTACGTTCCGATCATAAATTAAAGCGTATCATCGACAATGTTATTTAATGGCGGACAGTGGCAGTCGTTGCTCGCGATTTACATGCGTGTAAATTATTACTACCGTCCTTGATCCCATCTGCCCCGCTTAATACATTGTGTTCCGTGCTCTTTAATTCGCCACCGAATATCGACCCGGTGAAGATTAATTTTTTACGATACCGTTGAAATTAGTATTTATTCGAGTAGCAGCAGGAAGTCGACTCTTATCCCCTCGAACCATCTCTGGGTTTAAATTGATGGTATTTAAAAGTCATTTAGAAGTCGGTGGCGAGCGATATTAATACTTAAACGTGTCAAGTTTTAAAGAATTCGTAATTGAAGAGTTTCGAGGAAGCTCGTGTTTTGTTATTTCCATCAATTATGACTAAAAAATTTTTGTTTAAAATTCTGAGAGCACGTTCGTCTTTCCAACGTATTCAATGATAAATTTCGTGTCTTGGAACTTCAAATAAAAGGTTACGAAGTAAAAAGTGACGTTTCGTGAGGATAATAATAGTGGCTCAAGTAATTAACTATCAGAAATCAAATTATTTCTTTCTCCTACCGAAATCTTTATTACGTTTTGACTGGGTCAGAGTTGTGTATTCGATAATTCTGGAATTTTCAGATATATTTTCGAATTTCTTAATTGTTGTAATACCTGTATGGTCGAAAGGATTAATCGTGAGACCAGGAAGTCCATCAAGGGGCGTTCGATTTACGGTAGCTCCGAAAACGCGATAGCAAAGGCGAATCGCCGTTCCTGGCGGAAACACAGTCCAAGTAATTATCGCCCGGGACTACGGGCAGCCATTCCGGAACCGCATTCTCCCCAAAAATACCCGACCAGCCAACGGCGCAGGGTTAACATTACGGCGTACCGTAAATTGGCAGCTGGTATACGGGTAGCTGCATCGAATTGCCGCGGCTTGACGTGCATAAACCGCGAACAATTCGCGAGGCAGAGCGCGAAGATGCTGGCTGGGCCACGGAACTGCTGTCTTGGGAGTCGTGACGCTTCTCGTTGCACATGCAGTCTTGATATTCACCCTGGAAATAGACGGGTCTCGTCGAACCCACCTCGCCAAAGTATCCAAACGTTCGATACTACATTTATGAACGTCGATCGTTCGTATCTGTAGACGAGGTGCTAAATAGCTTGTATCTTAGAAATAATTTCTGGAGCAATATTTTCACCTAACAATAATAATTTTGGATTTGTTTACCTTCTGAAATCAAGGTAATTTTGTATTGAATGAAACAATAATACTCGACGGTGGATAATTGCAAGAAATTTCACGGAATTTGGAGCTCGGATTGTTTATTGTTCGCGATCCGGAGGCCGTGCTCGCGAGATACATCGAGACAGGTAGCCGGTGCACGAGGATGATGCGAAAATAGACGCCCGGCCAACGGCGTCTGGCCAACGTCCTCGACGTGCCGATAAACACGCCACTCGAACCCGCGGCCACGAAAAACCGCACTATCTCGCCGCGTTTCTTTGATCGCGACTCTGTGGACCGCGTCGATCAAAGGACCACGCCGGTGATAGACAGCCCTTTGCGACCCCGTGCTTCCTCGACGTCAAACGCAGCCATCGATAGCTCTATCGACCGCAGCTGGGTCGAGCTTTCGACTCTCCGCAGCGTCCATCGAAACCAGACATCGCGTTTCGCCGGTTAAAAATATCATGGGACATAAAATAAAATTATGCAAAATTTGGAAACACGATCTCCGGTGCTCAAAGGGCGAAAATAAAATTCTGATCTTCCGCGATTCGATCTCTGATATCGAATATCTTCGGTCCCAACTCTCTGGCGTTGGTTGTAGTCAACGAAGGGGGATGATAGCTGTTCGAGTCGGGTGGTTTTCGTCGGTTGTACACCGTCGGTGTCTGCAGCCGGATGTTGCGTCGGTGATACAACCGGATGATACTTGGCAGCCCTGGGGCCATTCCCAGCCTGTAAGTTAGCCACGTACAATTACCGTGCGTCTCGTCTCGCTCTGCTGTTACAACGTTTCGACGAACGTTATGGATGGACAGGGCAACGCTGAACCGACGGTTAGCCAACTTCTCCGGGGAATAAGATGGAGAGAGAGAGAGAGAGAACGGCTAGACGGTAGTTTTGACGAGCAGTAGCCCAACTCGAGACGCGAGGATTAAGTAACGGTTAATCGTTTCAAACGCGAGTCGGTGCTGGTTAATAGGATGATGTAACGCGAGGGTTACGCGATGCGAAAATGATAGAAGGATTACAGCTCCGCGCAGTGTGTTTAGAATAACCGAGTAAATAGAATATTTACCGGAAAATTGCGCGGAACTTTGGAACTCGCGAACTTTGCAATCGAAGTCGACGAATTCTTATTTTTGGTTTCAAAGTTAATGGAAATTACCGGGATCATCCGGTGGGTTCGATAAATAATGAATTAAGAAATATTATATATAATAAAGTTCTTTATTTTAGAAGCAGGAATATAATATAAAATTGCAACGTGCATATTCGGTAGCTGGATTTCGACCAAATACATCGCGATTGTTGCCCCAAATGAGAGTATCGAGAGATATATGGGTCGTTTACCTTTTCCGTGGCGGTAAGGTCAGCGAAGCGTTGATTTATGGAACGGATAAAACTTGAAATAAATCTTAATGGAAGTTGTTCTCGCTGGAGGTTCACAATGTTGCGTCCGCGTACAGCGTACTTCTACTTATTAGCTCTGATGCGAACGCACGACCTGCTGCCTGTTTGTCTTAATCTATTTTCGCGATTAATGTTCGTCTCGCTGTAGGAAGCCTGCATCGGCGATTAAACGATTGATTTTTATAGTGGACTACGCTCGTATCGAGATAATGTTTGATAGTATCGCGGGGAAAGCGGGATTAACTGTGGTTTCGGGGGTTGAGGGTTTGATGAAACGCGCTGGAAGGTCGAAACACGTAATATTCGATGGTGCAATAATATTATACTGCTCCATTGAATCGAGAAAAAGACAGTCACGGAGGAACGGGTCGAGTAGATGGTGTCTCTGTGTTCAAAAAATGATTTTACGAAGTTGTCGTTCGAAAATCGGTTATTTCAGACGCATTAAAGCCGTTCAAACAACCGGCCCGACCGTACATTTAGAGAGTGATTTCCGACTCGGACTTAATTGCTCTACAAACGAGCCGACCACGCTTCCATTCCCTGCGAAATCGATAATACCTCCGCAAGTGGGTCATCCCTTCGTCTCGATCGAGATATACAGGGTGTACGAAGAAGGGTAGCGCGATTCTTCGCGGAGGAATCGATCCAAACTGTGGGGTACAATTTTTTAATACGAACCTTCTCGAGAAAGTCTACTTGAAAAATTCGGGAGTTCGTACTACTTTTATTTTCATTCAACGACTTTGTTCGACACATCAGAATAACGTAAAAGTAGACAAAGACATAATACATGTGATTTGTTTCAACTAATAATAAAATAGTAACGACGGAGATTAGGTAGTAGTATGTCACCGTCGATGTTTACATACACTAAAATAAGTAGAAACAGCGAGTGATGGCCAGACAGATTCAGACTCAAGATTTATATTATTACACTCGGATTTATCGTTCGAAAAAGATGACTAGGGGGTGAAAAATTTCTGTTGCTGATCCTCGAGCAAATTAAGAAGAAAAATAAAGAAATCCTGCGCGATAGAATGCAACCCCTTTCCGTGGCTATAAACGTCGACGAAGCCTACGGAATCTGTCACCCTGACAGGCTGCGGTATTTTTCTCCTCGGCTAAAGTGCCAGCAGGGTCCGTCCTGGCCGCGGGGGGTGAGATTTAAAACAATTACAAGGAGTCGGGGTCGCGGACGAAGAAGAGGGGAGCTAATCTTGAGGGCGGTTTAATTAAAAGTGGTGCCAACTGACGGGTGGCCATCGATCAACGCCGCCGCGTCGCCGACTGACGTTTACAACGGCATTCCGTATTATTCTATGACAGTCCCGGCGTGGCTTCGCGGAAACGAGCTCCACTTTCGTTCGTAATAACTTCTAGTCACGGACCGGCTGCCGCGAATCAAATTATTGCTCGTAATTCGACGACGAGGCAGTCCTTTTCCAAAACCGAAAACCCCGAAAATCACTCCCCCTTTCTCACAAGAATTTATTTCGCGAGACCTTGGTCCGAGAATTGATTTCTCAGCGATTTTGAGCGGTTACGAAATTTCACGATCGATCTCGAACGAATCTCGGTGACGAAGGAAGCAAGAAGGATGGGAGGCGTCTTGGAATTCGAAGTATGTCCGACGAAAGGACCTAGGAAGTCCGGAGAGATTCCGGTTGGTATTTCGGAGTCGATCGGTATGTGTCGAGAATGTCCACCGTGTGACGTTCTAACGCCGCGTCGTCCTGTCGACCTTTGCGTGCCGGAGCAACCCCCCCGGGACATTCCTCGGCTGCTACGGAACGTCCGAGCGTCTTGGAACATTAATTGTGGAAAAAGGGCACTCGTTAAGCTTCGATTCGCTGGCCACGGGTTGCTGAATGGACGCTGAATTCGCGGCTGGAAACGATGACGTCGAGAGACCGTTCTGTTAGCATTTAACGTTACTTCCAGGCGCTGAAAGAATTCTACTCTTAATGGCGTAGAAATCCCGCAGACTGCAGGAATCGCGAGTGCATTCTTCCCTCGACTCGGCTGCCTCTAGTTTTCGTGAAGAAAAGGATTTAGACTTTAGTATTTTCTCGCGAATTACTCGAAGCCTAGAATCGAATCGTTAAGCATTTAAGCTTAGAAATCTACGGCAAATATATATTATCTAAACAAAATTACCAAGATCCAGACCTCTTTCGATCAAATAAATTCCATCCACTTCGTCGAAAAGCCGATAACACGAGGAGCCCTCGACCACTCGCGAGGGGTGGGTAAATCGAGCCTGAAATCTCTCTGAAAACAGAGATGAACCGACCTCGGTGTCCACAAAGGTGAACAAGAGCGGGGAATCGCAGAGGCAGATGGGCCAGGGACGGTCTACGAGGGGGTTGGAAAGCAGGGTGGAAAAAGATCATGGGACTTTGCGTGCAGGCTGGTCATCCCTCGTCTTCCTCGAGAATTTATGCTCGTTGTCCCTACGCCGTCCTAACTAGTCCACTCGCCTACTTCCTCACGGAGCCAAGGAACTCGCGGTGGGGGCGGGCCACCCTTGAAATATCACCTATCTGCCCTTCGCTCGACTTTATCGCGCCGGGACGGCTATCCTTGTCTTATTTTTCTTTTTCCCCCGCCGAAACGAGAGCTCGAATCTCGTCGGGCCGACGCGTGGACGAGAAAATTTACATAGTGGCCAACAGTTTTATCGCCGACAACCCCCGTCCTCCCTCTCATCGGGGTAGGGGGACTCTTGCCTCGGGATTAGCTTTCGAGTTTAGTGGACTTCGATCAGGACCAGTTGCTTTTGAGGGTCGACCCGATGTTTTTAACGTGATTGCCTCTTACGGGGGATGCTCAACCCTTGACTTCGTGACTTTTAAGCCCGCCTTTTATCGGCGATTCTGAAAGCTTTTTTCCCCGCGAACGCACTCGCGACTGCCCCGAACTCACATCGAATCTAAACGGAACGTTGGCAAATTATTAGTTGAAATACTCGCGTCGCCTTTCGAACATTCAGTTTTTAGGCGAAAGAGAAGGGGAGAAAGACGAGGATCCGAAGAAACTTCGCGTGGATTTAGTGGGACGGATTTATGGTCATCCCTGCAAAGGAGATGCAAATCGAAAGACTTTCGAAACTCCATCGCGAGAGCAATAGCTTCTCATTTGACGCAAGTTCTCGTCGAACTTTTTATCTAACTTCCTTCGCTTTCTAAACAGTCGTGGTGTATCTACAGGGTGTTCAAATATCTAGAATCTCCCATTAAAATTTTTCCCAGGGGCGTGCCTCTCGTACGAGACAAACTTGTGAAATTTTGCATCCCCCGAATAACACTAAATACAAAATATTTAAAGGTGGTGTCGTTGTGTCTTCGCAACTATTTCCTTTTCTCGGTGCACGAGGAGCTCGTGATCGAACCCATCGAGAACAGGAGCACGAGCGGAATTAATCACAAGTTTTATCGCGCCGTTAGAATGTAACCGGTGTACAGTAAAGAATATAACGGGACCGTGGAAGGTAACCAAGAGCCCTGGTATCGCTGGCCGGGTGGTTTAACCGAATAGCTCGTAGAAGCTAGCCCTCGACGGCCAGTCGTTATACGCGCCCCTCCGGTTTAACGAACCGCAAATGCGTTGTTTTAACGACGTCATTAATATTTAACCAAATATCTGGCTGCTACCTTGCGTGACCTAAGACCGTGCGGCCACGAAAACGTCACGGCCAGCCATTTGCACACGATTTACCTAATTCTTCGGGGCCACGTCGAAACCGATGCCACCACTTAGCTCGTCGCCATATTTACATAAACTAGGCCCGTGCAACGCGTGCTTCGATCGATGCAACGTAATATGAAAGGGACACAAACGATATAAAATACGTTTTCTAAGCGAAACGATTCGATCGTCTAAGAAAGACGGAAGTGTGCCTCGGAATTGGCATCTGAGATCAACGGAAACCGCGATTCACCGACTTCTTCGACGACATTGAAGATACGGCTTCGAGAAGTGAGGAGGTTCTAAGAAAACTACTTCTAAGGAATGGGGAAAAAATTGTTTTCGTAATAGAAAGGTGGATACGAGATTTTAAAAGGAGCCTCTGGAAGAGACAGCGTTAAATATCCGTTTGACGCGTTTTCTTCGAGCGAAACGAATCGCAAATTCTCGCGAAAACGAACGCGCTTCCGGCGTGCTCGGCGTAGTTTCGAGTTTTTGGCAGACGAATGCCGGAGTGTTTAATTAGAAACGCGCGCGAGGGGCGCGGAGGGGGGGCGGGATAAGCCCTGTAAAAGTTAAAATGCAGGGACATCCGGGCGAAAGGAATTTACGAGACAGCGTAGCTGCTCGCGCAGTTCTAATAAAATATATCGGCAATTAACTCCCTAAATATTCTCAGAGCGAAACGTCGTGATCTATAGGGGGCCCGCGAGCCGGGGCTAAATTACTTCGAATCGCTATTTTTCAGAGACCCGAGGCAATTGCCTCTCTGCGGTTGCCAATTATTGTGGAACTTCCGTCGAACGTTTACGAAGACACGCTTTTTGGGCTGGAATTCACCCTGGAATTTCATTACCGGCCCTGAATACTTCTCCTTTCTAAGGATCGAAAACGCGTTGGATTTTTCCAGGGTAAACGTTCGCTGCCACCCTAAACTGCTCTGCTTAAAATTATAAGGGCAATTGATACGATGGAGAAGGCTTTTGATCGAGATTTCTTTGCAAATATAAAAAAAAACGCTCGAACGTTCGCCAAGAGTCCCAAACATCGACGAAACAATGTCTGACGTCTCGTTGGCTCTCCCGTCGATCGAGGCCCGCTAACTAGACCGCTTCGAGCCGTGGTAACTCATTTTTCTAATTACGCGGCCGCTTCTGTCGCGGCGGCGACCACGATCGGGGAAAAAGTGGAGCTTTCTTGATAAACTTAGGCGTGGGACGTGACGGCGTCGATGCTCGCGTCGACGTTCCCCGTACGAGTGTGTCTGCGGAAAAGGGCGTAGGGACGCGGGACGAGGACCGGGGAGGGGGTCAGACCCTTTGGTAGATCAAAGCGCCCCCAAAGATCAATACGCTCCTGAGACGCAGGGTGGTGGTGTGCTCGGAACGGGAGAAGAACAGAGGAAACGCCGCGGAGAGCACGGTATAGCTCTTGATTGAGGCCACGGGGCATTAGTGGTCCGGCTGTCCGTCTCTCTTTCTTTCGTCCAGCCTCCTCTTTTCTCTTTACAAACGCGTCACGTACTACTTTTCGACCGAACGGAAGCAAAGGGGCATAAATAGGCGCAATTAAGGGAGGCCTAGCTCTTCGGGAAAATCTCCAGCGACGGAAGCAATTTAGCCTCTTCTTCGGGACAGTTACGAACTCCCAAAGTCTCATGCTACGCGTTAAGGTACCGATGATAATCGTATTCGTTCGTTTCGAGGGCAGTCAGCTTCTCGTTTTTAATATATTTGAGGATAAAGTTATCGATAAGATAGGTTCGACTATACGTTCCATCCTCACGTTCTATTACTCACTTTCACAAGTTCTTCATGTCTTTATATTCACGAGATATTCGTAAAACAAATCTATCCCTTTCTTGTACGAATAAATTCAAAAAAAATTAAACGGTCAAAATTATTTTGGATCAGATCGTGCGTCAAGGGGTACGAAGTATCGTTCGGAAAGCGACGTGCACCATCCGTGCTTTTCTCTCGCGAGCTTATTTTTCCAAGGCGAATCTCGTCGGGGACGCGGCGGTGTAACACTCTCGGTTCGCGCAGAAAAATGCGACGCTATTAATTTCAGGGCCGAAGATTTCACGGGTAAGCGGATACGTCCCTAAAAGACGGCCGGCAGCTGGAACAGATTCCGTCCTGCGTTCGTGACTGACATTAGTAACTCTTTCTTTTCTCTCCGCCGTAAGCTTTTCCTTTTCTTTCGCTTCTTTCACTACCCTTGTAGCCTGCCCTCCGTTCGATCGCCACGAGCAAACTTCGGAATTGTTTTCCCTTCGAACTTTGCTGGAAATCTTACGAACGCTGCATCTCTCCGCCGGAGATTTTCTTTGTAATTAAGTTCAATTATTCGCCGTAAAACGCGGAGACGAAGTTGATTTAAAATCGGTGATTTTTAGGGAAACGTTGTTCTTCGTTTCAAAATATGTTACGACAATCCATAGCGGTAATCTACATTAAATTTCCACGTTGTTTATTATTATCCTTACTTTCCCTCGTTAATACACGCTATTGTTATTAAAAGTCAGGGTCGTTAAAGTCCTCGTTAATTCGAATTTCAGTCGTCAGGTTCTATAGATCGTTCCGTTGACGTCCACGGCGTCGAACCGGACTCGTTCGATTGTTCGTTCAGAATCTCCGTATTCAGATTCTAAACATAACATCGTTAGTCGCTATTGGCCATCAATGTCTCTCATTCAGGCGAATCCGCGTTCCTAGAGGTCCAGGCTGCCTCGGTCCTCCTCGACTCGAATTATCCAAACTACTCTCTAACGATACTCGACAAAATCAATATTTACAGTATCGCTGTATAATAGTCCTGCCACGCTCGATATCTCGTAAATCGTTGCCTACGAGTGGGTGTGCGCGTTTGTGCGTGTGCGTGTGCGTCGTGGCCAAGAAAGCTGCGTTCTGTTCGAAATAAGTCGACCTTGCAAAATGTTCTTCTTCTGCTCCGATCAATTTTTATACGAAGTTCGAATGGTCGTTTGGTTCACAAGAAAATTCGTACACAGTCTCGATCAATATCAACCATCTAAGTAATAAAAGAACACGATACAGTTAGAGCAATAAATTATATTAGGAGACAAAACTGGTTCCCGATTGCCTGTGGAGTCTGTTGCGGAGCAGGTTGCGCCCAGCGACCATGAACCTTCGTCTCTGTCAAAATACGCGTTAGGCACTGTTGCAGCGAACCGTGTCTCAGCATTGTCTCAGCGTATTCGACGCGGCTCAAAGTGAACGTAGCTAGGAAGAAGACGGTGATCAAATTAACGGAAGGCTCTCGAGCGTAGGCATATAGTCGCGATTATTCCACGGTCCCTAGGAATATAGCTCACGGCTAAGACAGGCGGCAAGGGGAGACACGAGCTTCCGTTGTCAAACGCATTTAGTTACTACAAACGAGAACTTGAGAGCAGACCCTCGGGCTGTGTCGTCGAGACGCCGGAGCCTAATTACGGGGAACGCGACGCATCGAGAAATCTTCCACTCTTCGTTCGACGTTGAAACTTTCACTTGTAATCGATCGTTTCGCAAAATAAAGCAACCGAGTCAAGCCTGCGCGTGTTTCGAGTTACAAAGTCCATTTTCATCGAGGCCTTCGGATCGCGTTAACCAGTACGTTTGTTGTTGTGGGATACCTATCCATTACAAGCGAGGTCTGCTAGATATGCCGCCCTGATGAGTATGCTAGCGGACCCCGGGACGGAAACGCAATTCCTTATCCTTCCCCGAGCCATTAATTATTAATTGCAACCTCGTCACGAAGCTTAATACGAGATCGTGCGACTTTCGGAGATAGTGCACAGGCGTTATTACTATCAGATGCCTCGGGGTCTCGAATAAAGTAACAGATCTTCTTCGTAGTCGCCCTCGAACGCTCAACTACTTCCTGCGCGTGAACTTATCGTGTAAATGGAACACGCTTTTCCATCGCGTGGAAAGAATGATAACAGATTCGATGAACTCGTTAAAGTAAACAGTAGTGATTTAAATGGTTCCCACTGTCACTTTTCTCACACTCGGACAGGTAGAATTCTTGTTCGCTTCGTCGGTAGTTGTGGGGTTAACGGAATTATGCGTGCAAAGGGTCAGTCGTTTGATCCAATCGGTCAGTTGACCGTGGCAAGTGTCACGCGCCCGAAAGGGTTTCCGCGCGTTCGAAATCCCCCTGGGAAATCGTCGGGAAATAAAGGAAAAACCGGACGACCCAGGAGGGCGCGACGAGTTTGCCCCTAATATTAATTTAATAACGTGGAACGCGGAACAATTGACAGGCAATAACAGGCTGGCAATCAGGCGACGCCCCCGTAGTTAAGAGCCCTTCGATTCCGTACGTCTCGAAGAAGAAGGTCGAAAGAACAGGCTGGCCAGACGAGAACAGGGGTGGAAAGGGCCGCGCAACCCTTTCACGAATGTCACTCGAGGCACCGAGTGCCTTTGCCCGGCCGTACAATGGCGGTTGTTGTTCCTGTTGATTTCATCGCACGTCCGCGACCCTTCGGGGATCGAGAAGGGGTTGGAACGACATAAGGATTTAAGGGCCAGAGCCTCGGAACTCGAACGCTCCTATTATTCCTCGAGAAGTCAGGCTCGATGGAATTTCGACCGCCGTAGGGCTATTCTCGACCCCCCCCTGGGATCACGTAGCCCGTTGTAAACAGAAAAACGCGACCAGCACCGTTGATTTCCTCTTCGGTGAAACCGTTGACACCCCCGCTCGTTTCTGCGTAAATTACGGTAGTCGATAGCCGACAGAATAATTCGAAAATGCTGCGAGGAAATAGTTTATAACCGTTGAGTCGTCGATAGATCGCGGTTGACGAGCGGATGGAAGGTCCACGTCGGCCCTTGGGCGTCTAAATTCGGTAACGTCAACAACGGAGGAGCCGGTTCGATCGGGACTTTGTTAAAACTGCAGACGGTATAAATCAGCGGCCGTGGCCGCGTAAAAAATAGAACCCATCGGAGGAGACGGTGTCGTGAGGTCACCCCGTCGACGGTATAAATATTTGAAGTCCCGAATTAAGACGAGATGATAAAGCGGTTCCGAGTGAGCGCGCCCGGTCGGCTTCTGGCTCGTATCAGAGCGTCGGTACGCTCTCGTGCGGCGTCTCGAGGCGTCCTAATACTTTTCGCTATCTGACCTCCGCTGTCCGTCTTCGTCTCTGTTCATCGCGCGTCCCGGTGGACGTTCTCCGTCCCGTTCTACTCGTCTCCGGTCCCCGGCCCGGGACGGTGTCTTCTCGAGGGCTGTCAATCTCGAGTGACGGGACGAAGAAGCGTCGGGTTGATCCTATATCCAGAGGGGAGCAGACCGTACGCCACTTCATGAAAGCCCCGGTGACGTCAGATGGCGACGCCCGACAAGAAAACGGGGACGACGTGCACGCGCTGCCACGGGGTCCACGCGCGATCACCCACGGCTTCCCAACGATCTCTCCGTGAATCGACAGCCTCTGCTTGCAATTTTAAACTCTCCTCGTTTGGGCGTTCCATTCTTAAATGATAAAAGCAATAATTAACAAGCTCCCAAGATCGCCACCGCGTCCAGTATAGTTTGACGACGATGGAAGAGAGTCAAGCGATCGAGTAGCTTCAGAAAATATTGCGACTCGAAGATCGCAATAAAGAAACCCGCGCACTATTGATAGACGCGAGGCATTAACGGCTTCTTTAGAGGCTAATCTGAGCTAATGGGAGTCGGTGCGTTCGGTACAGCCATTAACGATAATGTCGTATCTCCGTGGTCTAGTTTTCGATGGCTGCAGAGACACGAGCACTTTAATGTCTGCGTCAATAAATAATGGACACTGATATAACACTAAATAACCGATTTCGTACGACTACTCGTTCGTCATCGAGCCAAATGCGCGTACATAAATCGCGGCGTAACGTTTCCGAAACGGCCTAGCCACGATTTGACGCGTGCTCACGACGGTCCGAAAGATCTGAAAATTCTTTTCGCGACTTCCATCTGGTATTAGTGCCCGACCCAAATTAGAATCTCGACGTCGTGAAATCATAATGGAACGGTGGACTCTTGAACGTTCCATTCGACACTTTCTGTCTAGACGGATGAAACGGACACTGTTACGAGCGGTAGCACGTTATCTAAACGTCCGACTATTCCAGAGGGAATAAAAAGAATTCGAACGTGGCGCATTCGTGAGTAAGAGCTTGCAGACACGCGTCAGGCTTGCGACCATGCGTCGGCGATAACCAACGTCCGCTCTCTCCGACAGAAATATCCTACAACCGCAGATAGACACCTACTGCGTCTGAACTGACGCGTTTCTGCATCGAAATCTTCAAGTTGACAGTATTCTCGTCTCGGTCGATTGCCAACTGCAAAGTTCTCTTTCCATGGAAGCCGGGAAACATCTTGAAATCCAAATTGTTTCTTACTCGAAATTATAATGCTCCACTACCTGTTTAAAATTAAACCTGTCATTTTTCGATTTGACAAATACATTCGATAATTGTATTGAATAATCGACCGCCTTTAATCATCGCGTTCGAACGTTTTCGCTATTAATTGCAAAGTCGTTGTTCACTGTCAATTGTTGCCCAGGTAAATGGATCGTTGCTCGTTAAATGGAAATAAAAACATTCAATTATGAAATCGAATATTTCGCTACGAAATTTCGCCGTTCCCTCGAGTGACCGTCGGGAATAAATAGCTACACGTTGACCTTATTGGTTATTTATCGTTCGAATAAAATATTGCCCATCTCCGCCATTGCGGTGGTACTATTTATCAAAGGTTCCAGCCACGGAATAATGCGAAATTGCTCGCACAGACGGGGGACGGTTCAAATAACCGATGAGATAATTGGTCACTCGTGCCCTTTTCCATTTTCCACGGTATACAAGCGTTAAAAGAATGCAGGCGGCTCGAACAGAGTCGCCATTAATCAAGGCTCAACAATATCGGCGTCCGAGCTTTCATCGCGAGAGTCTGTAGCTAATCAAACCCTCTAACAAGAATAACCAACCGGAGATTAATTCCTCGGAGGATAATAATTCCCGATCGAAAGGCTTCACGGTCACCCGGCGTCATAGTTAACGACTCCGGGTCTCCGATATGCTCTACGTCTCTATTTACCGCTGAATCGATCGCTAATACGCGTGCTGGTCATCGAACGAAACAAACACCAAAGTTGGAACGAAATTACTAAAATTTCGCTGGCAAATGAAACGAATTCGAGGGGCTGCTGAGAATCTGGAGGAAAGATATAGTTTGTTGATCGTGGATCGAGGGAGAGTCGAGGCGTAGATACGTAGAGCAGGTAGCACTAAGGCAAGATCGTTCGAGCCGCAATCCAGTAGGACGTGCCTTGATGCACCGTGGTGGCTCGAGATACGTGCGCGAAGATGCTACTTCTTCTGTGCAACTAGTCGGGGTAATGCACGGGACCGGCCGCCGCCGCGGCAAGTGCATCGAGAGCACGCTGCAACCGCGGCCCCGAGATAATTTGCCCTCCAGAAAATAACAGGGTGGCGCAGGGACGCCCGCCGAGGAACGACTTGCACCGTACCAGGCCCTCCGTCGTTTCTGCGTACCTACTTACATACCTACGCTCGAGGAAGAATATCGACGTTACCTTCGCTGACCAACCTCCGATTTTTCCTTCCCGGGAACAGTCGATTACTCCGGGGAAGCTGGAAGGCGAGAAATCCGAGATTTCGTTAAAGTTTTGGGGATTATTTACCGAGGGGAAAAGAGTTAGACTTTTCGAGAATCAAAGTATATTTCTGAGGTTCTCGACACCTTTGTGCTACAGGTAATTGCCATCCACGAAATTCCTCGTTTCATCGTGGCTTGAGAAACATTCGACTCTATAGTTGTCGGGTCACTGCACGGGCACGTGACGCGCGAACAAAACGATCAGTTACCAGGGGACAACACCGATGTTTAACCATCGATGGGTAGCCATCACTGTCGATTCCCTCGTTTAATATCCCTGTGTCATCGTCACTGATGGGTCGCAACGATCGTCGCATGTCAATTTCGTCTAAAGTCTCCGATCCTTCGTAAATATTCGCGCGAAACGAATAATGGGGCCCCGACAGCGATGCGATCTCGGTACACGCAACACCCTAATGAGACACGGGATACTCCTCCACCCGTCTGTCTCCGAGTATCGTCAAAGTCAGCGGAATCTACGCTTTTTAAATTCGAACGAGGAATGGTAATTTTGCAGATCGTATTGTCACAGGTTCGAATAGCTCGTCATCCGTCCATTCGAAGAGGTATCGAAAGATGGGACCCCCGAAACATCGTTGTTAGACTCCGGATACGTTGTTTGATCGCGGCAATTTCTTCCGTGGGCAGCCCCTTCGATTAAAACGTTCCCGCGCGGTAATTTTCCCCGAAAATCGCGGCGAGTTTTTCGCGCGGCCAGTTAATCTCTGCATCGGCGATGAATCGTCGTTGCAACCCCTACCCGTGGCGCATCGGCAGGTGCGGCCGTGTATCGAAGTTTAATTCCAGCAGAAACGACCCCGAACGAGGGTCGGCCGGGTGGCCGAGAGCCACGAAAGCAGAGGAGCGGCGCGTAGTCGCTTTAACAAGGCGAACTCATTACCATTCGTCAATTTGAGCTACGTTCCGCCAGAGTGACCAATGGCTCTCTATTCCGTGTAATGGGGTACGGTCCGACATCCGTCACCGTGGCACCCGGGGCCGTTATAACTGGAGCACCCCGTTAGAGAGCCCCGACCGACGATCCTCCGCAACATTCTCCAGCGACAGAGGGTCTCGCCCAGGAAACTGCAGAGACGCGAATTAGGATTCGTCCTGGGGGAACGTCAGCTTTCTCCGATCGGGGATTGCTTTCGTACATATTTACATATTGCTTCCGTCGCTAGAAGAGTAGACTGCTTAGAGTAGAGTGGAAATTACAATCGACGGTAACAGTAGGATCGAGGCGAATTCGAAGAGTGTAGAGTGAAGGTTGCGCGAGTCACTCTGGGTTATAGTCGTGGAAGACTAGTATTAACGAGGTATTATTAGGTATTTGGCCTGTTCGAGGGATCCCGCGAGAATATCAACGCTAATCACGTTCAACGCTGTTACTTTAGCCTGACCATAATGATTAGCAAGCTGCTACCGTGATCAGAAGCTTACGTGCAATTGTGAATTTCACAATTCTCGTTCGGTCTCGACGCACGGAGAACTCGTGCAAATGGTCGCCGGTAACGACGAACGCAGAAGAGTTAACAGACGCCCGGATAACTGTCACGGCACGACGCCCGGCGTAAACGTCAGGTTTTAGCGACGATATCGCGCCGGAGAGGGCAAAGAGCAGCTAGGCGTAGGAGTAACGAGGATCGAGCGAGGGTGGGAGAGCGGGGGACGGGGGAACGGTCAGCGCCCATGGCACGAAACGTGGCCCCGGGGTTAAACGAGTTCCACTAACGAGTTGACAAATCGAGTCTCGGGGGGGTCGTGCCGAAGTAGACCTATAAAGCGAAGGTCGAGGGGGCCGGGGTTCACGTCGTACGTATCACCCGTTACTGCACTCCGACACGTTTATTGCTCTTGTTCGCGGCCTCGTAACGAATGACTCCACGGCAGCCTCTCCCGCTCCTGCGGAGGGACGAACACCCGGGGACGGAGAGACGGATGAGGGAGTAAGACGAGCGGAGTTCGTTGTTCTCGTTAGTGCCGCACGCACGAAAGGACCCGTCTTTGTTCCGAGACTGATCCAGGCCTCGCGGATCCTCCACGGAGGTCGAAACCGTGCTGCCACGGTCCCTTCGAACCTCCGGCGACCTCGAACGACGCCTTCGTAGAATCTTTCCTGGAAAATAACTCTCGATGATACGCAATTCGATCACTTTTATCAATCGTACACTCACGATACTCTGCTATCAAACCTAATCCTGGCGGAGCAAATTATTAATAACTAGACTGTCACGATTCGAATGGTGGTGGTTCTTGACACAGTTTCACAGTTCTTTAACACTATTTAAACTTTAGTGTAGTCGGATTCGCTGATGGTTCTTACTCTACGCTGATTTTCGTGTGTTGGTTGAGTGAGTTTGATGGATATGTGCCATCGAAACGGTTGATCGGTTCCTCGGAAAGCCATGGAAAAACGAAGATTTCCGGGGAGTTGGGGGCCCGGGCACGAGAACGCGATAAATTTCGGGGGATGGACGGAAGCGTGGATCCGCGATGCGATCGATAGGTTTAAAAGCACGGCACTTCTGGATCCCCCAGCGGACCGGTCGGTCCGGGCCAAGCCGGCCGCAATACCTAACGGAGTTTATTCGACATTGTTGAATGGCGGCAGTTGTAAAAATGATAACGGATGACCCGTGAGGCTCGGGGGCCCTTCTGGGTAATGAAGTACGGTCAGTACGGCCTGCCCCTTTGCCGAATGCCACGGCATCTCCTAGAAACGCGTTCCCCTCGGACGACGGTACGCCCGGATTTACACCCCCCCTCCTGGTCGTCGGACACCCGCCACTTTGCGGTCTTTGCAACAGCATCGATAATATCCCGAGGCGACTACCTTGCGAACCCTATCGCGAGTCGGAGATCTTGAGACGTTTCCCTCGAATAAATGTTTTCGTAGCGGGAAGCGGAATGCGCGCCTGCCACTGTTTCCATCTGTTTGGCTACGTTCCTTGCGCGTTCTAGTTTGGATTTCGCCGCTCCGGAACTTCGATACCCCAGATCTTGAAGCGTTGTTGTCGCGTACTTGAATTGTTTTGTCAGTAAGTAGCGGAATGTATACCGTAGCTTTGGATATGTGTTCGACGGGTGCCCTAATTTAGATCGAATCGAGATTCGGATCTCGAGATGTTCCTGGTGGATAATGGTAGCGAAAAGTGAACGACTCTTGCTCGGTAATTAATTTTCCTGAATCCAGCGGCGATAGCAAGGAAGTGCCACGCGAGGAGTAGGAAGGAATTAACGTTAATGTATATTGAGACGCAACGTCTGTAGCGTGTCACGGTTCGATCCTCCCACAGCGTCGATTTAACTGTCCGTCCGTAATTTGCCACGCTCGTTCTCGGTTTTTGCCCGCTATCGAAGAAACGAAGTCGCAGTCGTAAAAGCGTGGATGGATACTCGACCGCGTAACAGGACCAAGGGAACGGTCGAAGGGAGGACGACGAAGGGATACGCGTTGCAGCCTTCATAAAATTCCTCGCTACTACCGGGAAACACAACGCAGCCTGTAATTAGCACTTGACGATGCATTAGTACCGTGCGGTCTCCCTCATCTCGCCAGGAGAACGCCCTTGTAATAAAGTTGAAATGACCAGCCGTCCGTCGTTAGCCGCTCTTGGAAAACCGAGACCCTTCTTCCACGCTTCCCGAAGAAGGATTTCGCATTCTACATTGTGCCATTCCTACCTCGCAATTATTCCCCTGGTTTTTAATTGGCTTCGAACTGCCGATCTATCGGCGAAAAGAAGTCGCGAGATTAAATAACCACCGTCGTTAGTTTCCACTTTTCCTCGCGTGCTTGGACTAGACGTTCGAATGCAACATTTGCAAAAATTGAAGCAGATCTATCCTTAGGAATCTCTAGGTCTCGATTAGAAACGTTTTTGTAACGAACGGTATACCCTCGGTTCGGAATTTAGCTCGAGAGCGAGACACGGGTTGTAAAACAGATATCCCGAAGAAGCTCTTCCAAAGTGAAAGAGAAATCCTGGCAAAGGACGCCGACCGTACTCGCGCCATTTTCTGCTCGCATCGCTCTCCAACTGCTTTCACCGTCCGTCCGCGTTGTGGCTGGACTTTTCTGTCTCTTTGCTTCCGTGCACCACGGGGGGAAAAATGCTCTATGCGCAGGCATTACGTGTGAATTCTACAGTCCTGGTACGGTATTCGTTTCGCAAACGGATCGCGGCTTCTTGGAATGCCGAGCACTTCGCCAGCCACGTAATTCCTGAGCCAATTCCCGACTCGGTACCCGCGAGCGAAATATCCGAAATACAGAAACTCCAACGACACGCGCCTTTGTGCAACTTTTAAGACCCATAACTCGTAGAGTCGGCCTCTTATTTTAATTATTTCACTTTATTATACCGCGATAATAAAATTAAAAATGTCTCTTTTTCAGCTACGAAGCAGAGACGGGTAGCATATTTATCCAGGACTGTCACCGTGAATCTACAAATAACGTAAGTAGAATTAACCAGTAATGAACAGACACGTTCCCTTCGAGTTTGAGCTCTTTTAAAGCAACGTTTCCGTGTAAAATGTAAATAACTAGCGTGTATGTACGCGTATCGCAAGAATAGCTGATCGCCAGCTACGACAAGGCTCGAGCACAGAGTTTTCGCGACGGGCGTCAATCATATTGCGAAACTCGCGGCGAGATCGCGGAATCGGGACACCTAAAATCCGTGGATTTCCATTCCAGTGACCGTTTCCACGTGATTTGCGACTGTTGCAAACGCTCGATTCGTACCACGACATTTCCTGCGCCGCGTAGGAGAGGTTCGATAAACGACGCTTTAAAATTGCTTTATTTCTCGCGGCGCTGGGGCAAGGCATCGATCGTCGGCGGTTTCGAAATTATAGAATAAATTGCTGGGGGTTCGTGAAATGTTTTGCCAGTAGAAGCAAAGATGGATTTCGCACGGAGTAGAATTTTGCCTGTCGAAGTTCCCTGGTAATAGATTTCTCGATGATCGCCATAAACGCTGGACGAGTTTACTGAAACTTATAACGAACGGTGTATCGGTAAATTTTCAACGGATCTTAAAATGGAGAGTAACAGACTCGAATAATAATACGATCTATGATTCCAAATAACAGTCTAGTTTGTAAATGTGATCCAGCGACGCGACGGAGTTCGCTGTCGACGATTCGTGTACATTTTTTCGGGTTTGAAATTGCACATGGTATCCCCCAAAGGTGTACATATTTTCCTACGCTTAATCTAAAATTACGATCGTTAACGCGGCAAGGGAGTAAAACGACGAACGACGATCGAGCCCCGATAATGAATCGTGGCTATCTTGTTCGACAAGCGCACGGAGATCTTGAAAATTGCATCGCGTAGACGCGCAGCACGGACCGTCGTTGCAACACTGTGCACCAAGCGAACAGACATCACGTTTTCTAGCTGGTTCGAGTAACGGTTTGCGCGAGATTTCGATCCTTGCTCCACCGAGGAATTCCAAGCCCATTCGTTCCATTTTTCTGCCGAATTATAAAAAAAAAAACATTGACACGAGTAATTATATCTACCCCAAACGATCTCCTCGTCGAACGTGTTTTTTTTAATAATTGCACCTACGATCATTTTTCTTTCGTCGCGATTGATACGTTATGGGAGGCGCTTAAAGGCTCTCGGGACTTCAACTGTGTTATAAATTCTTCTCCGCGCAGAAAACGGTCGAACTTCATTCCGCCGAGGGTAGTAAAATCGGCTTTCGCGTAACAAGATGAAACAAACAGGGTACTTAAGCATCTTCGATACCATCCGCGAACGCTAGCAACGATGTTTACGAGCCTCAATTTAATTCAACGACTCTGCGAAATTAATGCAACTTTTAAAAATCGCTACTGGTTTGACAACAGTTGGCTCGATCGAATTATTAATTTCAACACGTTCGAGAATTCTTCGATGAATTGGGAAAAATTGTAACGAGAGATTCTAGAGGCTAAAATAGGACGGAAATCAAGAATACAAATTTGTGTATGGAGGCTCCGTTAAAAATTTATTAACGTTTCAAGTTCCGCCAGTAATGAATTTTTTTCTCGAAAATGTGCAAGATTTCGGGGATACGTCCATTCACCAAAAATGATTGTAATTGATAATTTTTTCAGAATGATTAAAAATTTTTTAATTCAATTTTGTTAATAACTTTTTAACGAAGCCTCAGTCAAGAAATTGATATTCTTGATTTTCGTCTTATTTCCGCTTCCAGAATCTTCCATTAAAATTTCTCCCAGGGGTGGTCGAACACATTCTATATTTGATACCTTTTGTATCAACATACACGGAACGCACACGCTCGAGAGTCGATAATGGTCGCGATTTTTTGATAATAAATCGAACAGTGGAATGATATGTCCATTCACCAAAAATGATTGTAATTGATAATTTTTTCAGAATGATTAAAAATTTTTTAATTCAATTTTGTTAATAACTTTTTAACGAAGCCTCAGTCAAGAAATTGATATTCTTGATTTTCGTCTTATTTCCGCTTCCAGAATCTTCCATTAAAATTTCTCCCAGGGGTGGTCGAACACCTTCTATATTTGATACCTTTTGTATCAACATACACGGAACGCACACGCTCGAGAGTCGATAATGGTCGCGATTTTTTGATAATAAATCGAACGGTGGAATGATATGTCCATTCACCAAAAATGATTGTAATTGATAATTTTATCAGAATGATTAAAAATTTTTTAATTCAATTTTGTTAATAACTTTTTAACGAAGCCTCAGTCAAGAAATTGATATTCTTGATTTTCGTCTTATTTCCGCTTCCAGAATCTCCCATTAAAATTTCTCCCAGGGGTGGTCGAACACATTCTATATTTGATACCTTTTGTATCAACATACACGGAACGCACACGCTCGAGAGTCGATAATGGTCGCGATTTTTTGATAATAAATCGAACGGTGGAATAAAGTGCAACCGAGGCTTGCCGCCGCGGTAATTGGCGCATTTACTCTATCGAGGCTCAGGGGCGTCGAAATTGCTCGGAGCTATTTTTCTGGTGCCGGAGGACGCATGGACCGAGCTCGTAAAAACCACGTTGGCCCGAAAGTATCTCCGTGTTGGAAGGCATTACTCGTTGAGGGGCGGCGGTCACGGGGCAGGACGTTAAAGGGAAGGCCGCGATCCGTCCGGTGGACGGTGGCGATGCAGCGTGCAGTCGGTGCAACGTGCAGTCGGTGCAATTGTCGGCGCGGCGGTGGGCGCGGCCGTTCTCCAGAGGCCGAGAGGTCGTCCTGAGCCGCTGGGAACCGGCGATTGTCGCTTGTGCCTGCGCTCCGAGGAGCACGCACTCTCGGTGCACGGGCATATCGCCGTGCTGCCTGTGCTCGTGGTCCGAGCAACCTGCGATTACCGGACGATTTTCAGATCGGTAGCCGACCGACCGTCGGGGGATTTTTTTACACGCTGCACACGATCGTCCCGACACGAGCTCGCGCGTATTTCTCGGGACACGTTCCTCCGATCCTCTTGTCAGCATCCCCAGCGGAAATCAGGATCGATGGAAATATTATTGACTCGTCGACCACCGATTCGGGGAGCTTCACGAGCTCACGAACTCGCTCGAGCGTCATTGTACAGGGTTAATGAACGGTTTGTTGTATATTCATCGCACAGATAGACAAAATGTATCGATGCAGTTGCTTCTAGGGAGCACGAATCATTTTCAAGAGTCTCGAATTTACAAGCAGAGTAAGAATGTAGTAAAAATTTCGGGCACATGTAGCAACAATAGTAATTTAAAATAATAATTTGGCCATCCACGGTACAACGTGGGTTTTCGTAACCGCGTCGAGAGTAAAAATTCGTACGATCCTCCTTTTCTGGGTCGTGTTAAACCGAGACCGTGTAAGAGGAGAATCGAGGGTAGAAGTAAACGAGTCCGGCGTAATTGCGCCGTGCGTTTCGACGCTACATTGTGCGGACGTTGCTTCATTTTCTGAGCGTTCCTCGGTAATCGTTCGAGCGTGATTTCGATTTTGCTGCTTTGATATCGACGCGCGGGGACCGTCGTTGTTTTTCGAGGACGATATAAGCGTTTCGTTGGTTTCTATAAATAGGATCATCGCGGAACAATTTTCGCAATTAACCCCAGACGCAGGAAGCGGTTTCACCCTGATGGATCGCTGGGTCCGATTTCTGTGCTCGTATTAATCGTTCCTCGTGACGGACCCGAAAGACGGAAGTCGTAAAAATACGAGCGGCGTTGCGAATACGTAGAAACGCAGCCCCGGAGGATGGTATCACGCGATGCCGTCTTCCGTGGTCTCGAGCCGGAATTTTTCCGCGGGACGTTATTGCTTCGGAAGCAATTATAAGTACGGTAGCCCCGGACAGAATTGCATACTGCACACCACCGTCCATCGGTCTCTCGGTCTATAATTGTTTCGACGATTCCTCCACCCCACCGAGCGCCGGGCAATTGCACCTGCTTCGATTTTGCTCGCTTTTTGTGGGAGGGGCGATCGCCTTGTTCCCATCCATCCCATCTCCGTGACCTCAAGCACGCAACCTCGAGATTCGATTGATACGACCCCGCCAAGAATCGTTTCATCGCCGACCCTGAATTCGACCAGCTCTCCTCGCCACCGCCGTTCTCATTTTTATTAAACAATCTTACGTCTTATTTTTCTATTTCGTGCCCTTAGTATAGAGGCTGTTCGGCCACCCCTGGGGAAAATTTTAATGGGGGATTTTAGAGGCCAAAATAAGACGAAAATCAAGAATACCAATTTGTTTATGAAGGCTTCGTTAAACAGTTATTAACGTTTAAAGTTCCGACTGTACTGAATTTTTTTCTCGAAAGTGGGTAGGATTTCGGGGGTATGTCTGTTGACCAAAAATGATTGTAATTGACCCATGCAACCAAAAATAATTTTTCCAGAATGATTTGAAACTTTTCATTTTCGCCGAAAAATTTAGTAACCTACCTTTCTTTTTCATTTTTAGTAATTTTGTTTGACGTCCTACAGAAAAGTTGTCTAATACTGTTTTGTAGGTACCTATGAGCTCTACTCCAGGAAAAAGTTTCATTGAAATATACACAATTGTAGGAATTATGGCTGTTTGAAAATTGGACCACTTTTATGGGGTTTTTCTCATTTTGCGGGGTCAAAGACCAACTTTTCGAATATTTTTATAATTTCTACATATTCTACACTAAAATACGCGTCGTTTGCTTTTTTAAACATTATATTCGTCCAATCCGTTCAGAAGTTATGACGTTTCAAAGATTCGCATGAAATTTTCGGGCAACATTTCTGGCCAGAAATTATATTTTCGGTAAGGAATTTTTTTCTCGAAACTGAGTAGGAATTCGGGGCTATGTCTATTGACCAAAAATGCGTCCAATTAACCCCTGCAACTAAAAATAATTTTTCCAAGACGATTCGAAAGTCTTTTTTCCCATCCAAAAATTTCAGCACCTACCTGATTTTTTTTCTCAAAAGTGGATAGGATTTCGGAGGTATGTCTATTCACCAAAAATGATTGTAATTGAGTCCCGCAACCGAAAATAATTTTTTTATAAGTATAGTATGGAATACTATATTTATATTTGAAGAAATAATCGAACTAACACAAAGCTGATGGACTTATCGTATTGTGTATAATATTAGGTTAACGATCACTTTGAAAACACTCAGACTGCGGTATTTTCTTCGATATTCTTTTACGAACACGTGTTGCTTTGGAATTCGAACATATGCACGCTAGTTGCAACAAATGACAATATTGCCGTGTTCCAAATCAGGAACGTATTCCATATTAGGACAACCGACCGTACATAGCGTAACATTAAAGTAAATCCCCGTATTCTGGGATTCAAGTAAAGTTTCTGGAATTTTAAAGATCGTCTAGAAATCTGCTTCGTGGTTTTTCCGTCTTTTTGGGTTATCCCCTTTCCGTGGAACGACGAACTATCCACTCGGTACAAAGTAAAGCACCGTGGAGCGGAATAAATAAAACGCGATCGGCCGTTTCTCCGGTCGAGCTATATTAATTATTGCCCGTATCTGGCCGTAGCCGCGAATGCAATTTTCTCGTTAAAAATAATAAATACCTGTTGCGCGCGGCTAATAGAGAAAAAAAAAGGCACTGTTAAGTGCGTGCTCCTGCCCGCCTCTCCCTTAGACGCTCCCATGGAAAAATAGTCATCGTCGACGAGATAACGGGATCCTTCCGCGTTTTCTCATTATCGCCGGTATTACGAGGCCATTCATTCAAATTTACTCCGATTCTGACCGGGAATAAACTCGGGATGCGCATACCGTGACGGTGAGTCACGATATTACGGCGACTCAATTAACCTTACTTCGCGTAAATTTTCAGGGAACGTCCGATGGAACAGGTGAACGCGTTTTTTGCACGGATTTTAATACTCCGTCGAAAACCTCGAAAACGCGAGTGCAGGAAACGAGGACGAACCTTGCGTCTTCGACGTTTACGTTCACCCGATTATTGTTTTCCACGATAGAGTCTTTTCATCCCTCGAACTGGACGAATCCCAAACTTTTCGTTCTCGTTTCAGTTTTATTATCTTGAGAGTATTTTAGCTTGGTTTCGAAGTCACCGGCCCATAAATTGCAGTTCTTTCGGGATTACGATGCGTCGATTGGCATTGAGCACGGCTAGACTGTTTCTCGGAGAAAGTTAGCTGGTATTTGCCAGCCGTACCCACATCCTTAACGCATTATGTGTCGGAAATGCACGAGTAAGTCATCTGCAGACTGCCATCCAGCGATCAGAGACGCCGTTCACTTCCGCGTCATAAGCTGTCGCTGCAGTACTGAAATCTCGTATTCCTTTGCCGGTATATAAATCTCATTTATCTTAATTCGTTCGTTTTTTTCGTACCTTATCCGCTGAACTATTTCTCCGTATCTACGGACTACATAGAAAATTCGCTCTTCCGGCTCGTAAACACATCGTTCCAGCCTGTAAATACCAAACGTGTACTCCTTGACCTGACGAAAGAAAAATGTTCGATGGCAAAGAGTTGAAAAGGAATGGTCGCTGACCGACGAGTAGCGAACTGTATCCTCGGGAGTCTCCAGGGTTCTCCGGTTCCAAGATGGACGCGATTTCGTTTCACGATCGTCAGGGGCGTCGAGAATTCCTCGATGAAAGTCGCGAGAGGACGTCAGGGATAATTCCACGTTCGCGAAAGTAACGACTCCCGAGGATCAACCATAAAACAGCGCGGTTTTACCGAAAGCCACGAACTCGCCGGAGTAATATAAATTTGTCGGGCGTGTTGCGATCTCCTGGCCCCTCTCGCGGTGCCCCACGATCGTGTGCCGGTCTCGCGAGGCACCGGTTCGCTCTCTTTGGTCATTATCCTTTTATTACCGGCGCGTTATTTAGAGAGCCCGAGCGATCCTTGGGAGCGTTCATACTCGCGGCCGATCGCTCGACTGGAAAACGACCCGTACGGGCCCGCAACGCCCGCCGCCGCTGCATCTCGTAAATAAAATACCGTTCGATCGTGAGCCTTTACCCCCAACAGCCCCCCTCCCCCCCTCCTGTTGCCCCTGTTAACCCTTGAGCCCCGCGCCCCGCGCGATCCAAATCGTCTCTTAGCGTCGCGATGCGCTCGATTTACGACGCCACGGAACTCTTACCTAACGACACACGTACTTTTTTTACTGCCCACCCGGGGCCTCGAGCACCAGATCTCGGAAACACCCGAGACGAGACGAGATTCTCGGCCATTCGAAACCAGATCAATTTTAAACCGAGATCCTGGAGTCCTTGGGATCGTAAGCAAATGGTTATAAACGCGTGAACATTCGTTGAAACGTCGACAGAGCTTAGAGTATTTTGCCTAGTAGACCTAGCCAGCGTTTATGCTAGCTATCTAGAAAAGGTACCCCGACGATTCGAAGACGTTCGAATTTCTTGGTGCTCGCGATTATTAATAGCTTTACTAATAGTGCTTAGAAATATTAGAAGACGTATCGATACAGTACCTAGTGATAAGGACAATTGTAATTTCGTACAGACGATCAAGGTACATGCGTTGAAGTTGAGTTTGGGTTAGGAATTTGATTAGAATATTCGTTTTAATTACGTATTGTTAAGACTCTTTCGCGTTTCCTCGGACGTCCATCTTCTCTGGAGCAAATAGGAAACGAAAGCAGGATGGCACGACGCCCTCTTCCAGTGTATAAATATACCGGGGCTGTTCCATCGAAAGGCACGCGCAGCTACTTCCGGTTCTACCCTCTCGAGCTGTCGAAATATCCGGCCTGCTTTAGATCCTCGGTGTATCAATCTGGGAGCTCTTAAGAGGATCTCCCTCGAGTGGGATCGCGATAGTAATTAGCGTCGAAGATGCGACCCGTACGAAGAAGATGCGCCCTAGCAAATGCACAGGGTGTCTCTAGAAATCAGCCAATCCAATATTTATTCGTTACTTTGAATAACAGCTAGCAGCTCGCGAAAATTGTGTATCTTCGTTGGGAAGGATATATTCCAATAATATATTTTAAAATCCCCAACGTACCTTTGAATCTTCATCGACAGTTCCAACTGTTCTTCCTAGTGTTTGGAATAGGGAAGCTATTGAGCCTGGCCATTTCTAGCGCGACACCCTGTACAATGTTGATTCACGACCATGTGTATCCTCGATATTAACGTGGTCGAGCATCGAGCAATAAAATTATTCCGTTTCGTCTCACAACGTCGTTAATATCGCATAATATGGCCGAGGCGTAATAATGGTGGCTATCTATCTCACCAGTAATTGGGCTTTTAAAATGTGATTACGCCTTTCTGATTATTGCGAGTCGTTCCGACCTGTTGACTTTACGAGAGGTTATCCTCCGAAGAATTCAGGTGACCTCTCTTCCACTCGGTGCATTTCTGGTTTCAAGGAAGTCGGCTCGGGCGCTTGTAATATCGAGATTAATTTCTTCGCTTGCGAGAACTCATGCGTGAAGAATCGAATGTATCGGCCATAACTAAGGAGCGCGAGTTTCAACGAATCGGTGATACAAACTCCGCGGATCGTGTACTCTTTACTTTCCTTTCCGCGCTTTCGCTAAAAACTGACACCAGGTTAAAATTCGTTCGAAAATTGATTACGTATTTATTTTGAAAATCGAACAGAGGGCGCAGAAACCGTGGCAGTTTCCTTTGGTACAAGCAATAGCTATACTACAGTCTCGGTAAAATTTTGTTATCGATACGCCGTTACTATAAGATTCAGGTATACGGGTATTCGGTTAGCTCCAGACGGATGAAAATGACTTATAACTCGGCAACGTATCAATTACCCGACAACGTTTCTATTATCTATCTTTCGTCTACCTCGTTACATAGCTATCAGTTATATTATTTCCTGCTTTCTTCGTTGAATTCGCTCTGTTACTCTATTAGCTTAGTCTTGTGATGCTCTCGGTACTCGTGCACCTCTCAAACAGGATGTTCGAGCATTTGATAATTACCTGTTCGATCAACCTGGAAACGTAAATATTATACAGCTTCTATTCTCTAATATAAATGTGATTTCTATTATAGAACATTAAGATCTATATTACCGTATAAAATTACGATATATTCTATTCGATAACAAATTTTACAAATAATATCACACCGAACTTTCAGCAGTAACTTTTGCTGCACACCTTGTACATCAAGTACATCGCGATTAGATTCTCGAAAAAGTGCACGTCGAGTTCGTTTCTAGAATATCCTCGTCCCACTAACGCTCGCTAGTGACTCGAGTGTTCCACGGAATCGTGGACCTAGTTCCTCAAGACCCTCCTAAAGATACACCCAAGAATTCCTCCATCGGAGTGGTCAGACTCGCCTCCACCTGCAACCAAGACAATAAACTAGCAGAAAGGTGTGGCCCATTTCACACTATCCGACAAGCAACCGTTCGCCCCCAATCTATTGTAAAATTCTCGACGCTCGAACGAAATAACAATTTAGATCGCAATGATTCGACGGTTGCATACAAGACATTCGCGTATCGAAAGACTACTAATTTTCATTATTCTGGGATTTTTCAACACCTCGAGACTATCAAGCCCTCGATCGATAGATCATTTTTGCCGTTATCTACAAACTCTTCCATAATTTACCCCAGATCGTATCTGATCGTAACACGGTAGCGCACGCGGAAGCGCTTCGATGATCGTAGGTGTGCGCATTCATAATGCTCGCAGAAAAAAAAAAAAGGAAAGAACGAGCAAAATCCTAGGTAGTTTTAGTCGTCGATTTATCACTGTGAGAGCCGTTGGAAGATTGTGTTTCCGTAGCATCGAGTGGGTGGAGTTCCCCGAGATAAAAAATTATAGCTCGCGTCGGTCTCAGCGTATAAATTATTCCTCTTAAAAGGATTTATTCTTATTTATTGATTTAACATTTTTTGATGGTATAATTGGGACGGGCCTCGCGGTGAGCAATTATGGGCCAGAACAGTTACTTAAGGAAAAATGGAAAACAAAGATATTGCTTGGACGTTGGTAGGAAATGCGACGTTAAAGCATCCTTTGTGCGCCAGTGGGAATCGAGCTTAAAGCGATACATTGTTGACGAACGATCGGAACGGTCGCTAGTGTTCACACGAGCACGCGCACCCCTCGGTTCGCGGCGGGCCAATTAAAAAATTAGCCACGCTCGGGAACGAATAGGAAGAGATCGGTGTTGCCGCGATTTGTCGGGATGTGTGCGAGCGAGCTAGCGCGTGCGTGCTGCTCGCCGAGTGCCGGTAATTATTTCGACGGAATCGGCTCTGACGGGCTTAATGGCAGCGAGTCGGTCTCAGAGCACCGGCGATTAATCACTATTCATTAAGAGGCCGAGCCGGAAGCCTCCACGAGGAAAACGAAATTACAAGTCGGCCGTCTTCCTTCGTAATCCATTCCGTTTCCACCGAACCGATGCTGCCGCGAATCTTGTCGCTTCGCCGAATCGACCGCTCGTCGTCCTTTCTCGTACGATCGACCGCCGCGTCCGGGAAAGAAATTAATCAATTAACACAGAACACGCACGGAACGTATTCGAATGCAACGTAAGATATCGATTCGAAAGTCGAAGGAGCACGGTATCCCGTCGAATAGTTTGTATTTCAGCGTTTCCCGATACTCGACGGGTACATTCCTTCGGGACTGATAATTCGATCAATCAAAACAGTTCTATCGCCGATAAATACCGCGGGAAAATACGGATAACCGAAAGGTTCGGTAAAAATGCGCGGAACCGATAACCAATTTCCATCGCAATTTACATACAGGCGAGAGGAACTGCTGCTCCCACTTTGTGCCATTGCGTCGGTGAACCAACAACGAATGTCAGTTGGTAGTAATAATTTACACGCGAAGAACGTTTCGCGACCGGAAGGTTAAAGGTCCGTCGGGATGAATCGCAGCGATCGGAAAGGTGACTTTTATCGTCGGATCCGTGGATCCGGTAGGACGCGCGTCGCGGCAAGTGTCGAGGCCTCCCCAAGGCTTTGGGCTACATCCCGCGCAAAAGGGGATTCAGCACCCTTCTTCCGACCGCTTTAAACAATTTTAAGGCTCATTTCCCCCCTTAAAGCGAATATCCTGCGAGCGGGGTCCTGGACAGGGACAAGGGAGGAAGAGAAATAAGACGGAGGGAACCCGCGAGGCATCTTACTTCGGGCTCGTAGCCGTCCCGGCAACCCCTTGGTGAAAACTGGAAGGTAACCCTCGTATTTACCAATTACCTAAGTAATCTGCGGCGGCCAGACTCCGTCTCTGTCCTCACGACTTCCCGCAGCTCTCCTTCTGCGGTATACGGAGGTCCCTCGCTAACTTTAACTAGCCCACGGCGGAGCCGGCTACGTATTTCGGGGCTCACCTCTGACAAACGCGGCACGTTATAGCCCCGGTTGCGCTTTAAACGACGAACGACCGTCCTCTCCCGTGATCTCTTTCCCTCGATCTCGTTCGTATCGAATCGGTAGTCGGAAGTGGACTGTTCCTACGGGGGGAAAGACGTTCGATTCCATCGAAAAACTCTGTTAGAAGTTTGATAATCCATAATTGCATTGTGTAAAGTCAGAGGTAGCAATGGATTTAATTCGAAATAACTTTTCAAACGATCACAAAAAAGAGCAGATTTGATTTTATTTAGACTCGGTGACGAGTGTTGCTTCATCGTCCTGTCAGACTCGTTATTGTAGAGCAAAGGGTTAAAGGTGGTTATCGATACACTAAAGAATCAACGTTAGGGTAACGTTT
Source organism: Colletes latitarsis (assembly GCF_051014445.1). Lineage (NCBI taxonomy): Eukaryota > Metazoa > Arthropoda > Insecta > Hymenoptera > Colletidae > Colletes > Colletes latitarsis. The sequence continues at coordinate 50,626,265 of NC_135134.1, forward strand.
GCGTATGAGTCAATTTATTCCTCTAAAACCCCAACAGCGTAAATGTATATTCTATTTACTATATGGAAGAGGCCCAACGCGAGAAGTATAATTGTAAAGAAGAGAGATGTATTCAAAATATCATGTTCTCGAAGTTCAAACGTATACAAAGGGTAATCCGGTAAGTGAAGAGGACATCAGTGTGTTGGAAGTTGTTCCGATGTCGAAGAATTCGAGAAATTGCAAGTTGCACGACGGGAGAGGAGTCTGTTAACCCGTTGGGTCAGTCGGAACCGCGGAGTAGCCGTCCGCAGGTCGACGTGCGAGGCCCCGAAGGAAGATGGCCGCGCGTCTCGGCGATTATTGCGTAATGAAGGCTAATTATCGCGGTTTCCGCAAGATCGGCGAAGAGGACGGTCGTGGGCGGACGAGGAGAAGATGGCGGAGAACGCAGGGGGCTGACGGTGGGATAAAAGAGGACGCGGCCGCGCGAAAGAGACATATAATGGCACTCCGGGGCAATCTGCATACATTACACGTACGTACGTGTAACACGTGTTTCGAGCGTCGATTCGAGGCCTTCTCCGTCCGTCGCGGAGGCAACGCGGCGCACTTTGTCCCCGGCGTTTCTCACGGAAGCTGACTCGGGACGCATGACGGTCCCAAGGTCTCATTGAATAAGCCGGCTCGGAGAGGAGAATCGACTTTGCAGTTACCTGTCCCTACGCCGGGCCGCCCCAGGAATTGCACCATCCGGTTTCCGGTGTCGTTTACCCTGCACCGCCGACAGCTAATGGCGGAAGAATCTTTGATTAGATCTACGCCGATCCACCATGGTACGCGAGACGAACGAGTAATTCAAGTCGCGGGGCGTTTCGTTGCGCCTCGAGTTTACAGACTTTTCGCTCGATCTTCCGATTCGATAAATGCACGAATGTCGACGCGAAACGGGGACCCTGGGACCCCTGACGCGCGATGGTAAAAATCTAAATTGAATTTCGGATCGGATTCCCTCCCTTCCGCTGGTCCCCTGCAATTATCTTGGATCGTCTACGAAATTATCGTGTAAAATGACATTCGTCCCACGCTGTAGGATCGCACGCGAGCTCTCTGGAAGAGCGCAGAGACGATCGTGGCAATCAGTTCCCGACGGATCGAGCCCGTAATTGAAATCTCGGATGATTTTCCCGGCGGTTCGGTTCCCGAGGGCCCGAAAGGGTAATTCCGTGGGTATAATTAGCAACGACCGATGGCACTGCTGGTAGCACGGCACGTCTTCGCAGAAAATGTCCGTCGGTCGTGTACGTCTGGCCAGATGTTTGCCAGCGGCAGCGATGGCGGATGGCGTTCATTAATTAATAGGCTCCGTAGTCCGCAGGCCCATTGGACGTCTCGTCTGACATTTCGAGTGACAAGCCAGTGTTCCTCGGCTAGCGTGACCGACCGTGTCCCGCGCATTTATTATTCACCTATCCGATAGGTTACGTCGCTTGGCAGTTGGTACTTGGAACTCGACGTTCGCCAGCCCGTCACGCGTACCGGTAAACGTTCCGGCGAAATCGAAAACCTCGCGTCCAGGTGAAACTGAACTTCTCCGGATACCAAGCATAATGTCACCAAAACGAAACTTCGCGTGCCATTTATTCTCGCTCGTCGAGTCGTGGGTCCGATAAAACAAGATCGAAGACGAGTCCGTGTCGTTCCTGCGCTAAAGATTTTTATCGTCCATCGCGGAGAATCACCGCGTGGGATCCGCGGCCGCGATTAGCGTCTTCGCGGCGCGTGAAACGGGCTTAAATTGGCAGGAAAACGGGCAAACGTCATTACCACCACGACGTCCCGATGCATAAGCACGATTACGTACACGTTTGCGATCGACGTTTGCGGCGATAGCTTCTACCGATAACAGTGTGAATTTCGCGAATGTGGATAACTCTGGAAGAAGGCGTTAAAAAACGTGGGAAACTCCTACAATATTCTACTATAATATCTAACAATCTTTTGTTCATTCACGCGAATACTGCACATGGTTCGATCGATTCTATCGTTTAAATGTTCTTTACGTGGCATCTTGTAATTATTCGCAGTCAGTCTCGTACTTCACATCATTCTATACTCGTGTCTCTCACCGTATTAACGGGAATAAATAAAATCTCTCGAAAATCGAAAATTAAAATCGACTAGTGCCAGTTCTCGACACAGATCGATTCGAAACGAACCCACCCCCGGCGCGCAGGTCGAATTGGCGTTTACGTAGAATCGGGTTTCAAGTTCTCGGGGATGGTTCCGTTTGACAAACCGCGTCCCATAAAGCGTGACGAGGTCGGGCGCGCTCGTGGGCGTCGCGAGCATAATCGTAGATCGGAGGGCGTTGCATATTTGATGTCGCATGCTCCGCGATCGCCAGAATTTTCCCCGGGTGGATCGTGGCGGGCGGTCATAAGAGGCCCCAGTGATTGAGGGTTAGGGCAGAAGCCGATCCGCCGGCTCCCGTACCGCCATTAACTTTTCATCTTTATATAATTCCACGGTCATAGAGCGTCGGAGCACGCCGCTACTCGCAGCTTTTTTCAAGACGCGCGCGCGCTACTCTGCCAGCCCGTAATTGCTGGCCATAAAGATCCGCCGAGATACGGGCTCTCGTTACGAGATTTGCCACCGGTGGGACCGATCCCGCCGTCTCCGTGTCCTGCCCTCGTTTTACCCGCCCTCCCCCCTCGTACCCGTTGCCCCGCCATTTGCGTATTCAACGACGGACTTTTACGAGCGACGTGTCCGTGCCACGCTTTTCTGGGTAAATCACTCGCGAAACTGCCGATTAGACGTCCCTTTTTATCTTTGCCGGGCCCCGACGTGCCGCCATCGCGTTCTCAAACGCGATAAAATCGTTTTCCTCGTCGAACCACCCCTTGGACACGATCGGTTCGGATCGAAAATTAATTTTTTCCGAGCTTCTTTGAACTCACGGGGGGGAAAACGCGTGGAAATACTTTGGCGACCTTCGAAGGGAGGAATCTCGAGCAGAGGGCCCGTAATATTACGAGCAGGTGTTGCGTATAACTGAAACACCGGGATCAAGTTTGTTCACGGTCGAGCGGAAAGTACCGGTTACTCGGGGTTAATTCAAGAACAAATTCGGAAGTATGCTAATGGGGTAGCTGGAGAAAATCTTGCGTTTCAGCATGATAATGCTGTCGGCCGCGCAGCTGGCAAAAAACTAGTTTCGTTCTGGGAATATAGAAACTTTGAATTGGTCAGCGATATGGAGGAATAGAGAGGACAGGTGCAGGGTATCTCGAGCCTAAATTCTCTAGCGAAAGCTGGACGAATTCGAGCGACGATTAATTACCGGTTGGAGGAACGTAGTCGTTGCGGAGAGCGTAAGCTCGAAGACCCTCGAGCGTCCCGTGGCCGCAGCCCATTTCGAATTTACGACAACAAAAGGAAGTCGACGATGCCCCGGGAGTGTATCGACGGGGTAAAAGATACGAGACGCCGGAGGACTTACTACGTCGTCGTGCCGGTTCGAGGGCCAAGAAGGAACCACTTGGAAAGAAATCTATTGCATCCGTGGGTCGTGTTCGTCGACGGGGGTGGGGAGGCCGAGTGTGGGCTCAAATGACACGGAATAAAAGTAATGCCCCGCGATACACACCGCCCCTGCTAAGAGAACACCCTTCTTCTCGCCCTTCGTCCTTGCCAGCGCCCTTCTTAGTGCCACCGCGCCTCGAGGGTTCCCGCTGGGAAGCGAGCAATCGATATCCGGGATAAGAAATGTCTGCTCGCGCGGACCAACCTTTTCCCCGACCCTCGGACCCTGCGATTATTCGTCGATACAATGCCAACTATTTCACGCTCGCGTCATTATACAAGCGATACACACTCGCTAATAAAGTACTCGAACCCTCGAGCTCACGATTTTTCATGTTTATTAGGCCGTTCGGTGCACGGTCAGAACTCGAAAACGCAGAGATGCGTAAGAAGTGAAAAGAAAATAGGCTTAAAACTCGAAAATTTAACGTCTCGAGTTGGAAAATGAGGTGATTGCATTTTTCCTTGATTCAAAGAAAAAGTGCAATTGCATATTCAAAGGACTCAGGTTGTATAATAGTCTCGATTCATTCAGGCTGCTGCAGACCCATTAAATCGGTCGATCGAGCTTCCACCCTATTACGCGTCCATCGAAATAACCGAAAGCGTGGTGCACGGGGTTTTCATTCTTCGATACTTTGTTCGCAATCTCGCGATATAAAAGTCGACGCTGTAATTTCGCCGCTGGTGCAAAATCGTGGCATAAATTACTCGCGTCTGCGGGGATCAATCCCTGTAAGTACGAGCCGCGGTCATGAAGATCGATCTCTAAGCCATACTCGTAAATTCCCGATTGGAAATCGGACGAGAGCGTTCCCTCTCCATAATTCGATTTTCGAAAACCTGGGAATTGACGTGGATCCTGGATCCTGGATTCTGCGACTAAAGACAGGGATATAGTACAATGGAGAATAATAAAACAACGAGTATTATTGTATTTTATCGTTAATTAAACCCCGAAAACCAGGCTTCGAAGCTCGAATGTAACGAAAATCCATTGTTCCGTGGAAGACAATCGGTAGTAAAATCCTCGTAGTCGGATTAAAATTGCAAATATCGAGAGGATTTTAGCGAAGGTTCTACAAATTCGCGTTACGTTCGTAAATTGAATTTCTCTTTCTATAATAATTGCGGGGGTAGTTTCTTGCAAATCGTTCGGAACGGAAACATTTGTCTCTTCGTCGAGTAATTACGTTCTCGGGTTTTCGCGGGGAAAGCACATTATTCGCACGCCTGGCGAATTAACGAATGAAAAATTAACGAACTAATGGAAACTGCGTTTCGTTGAACGGCACACTGACCTAGTGAAGGGATATATGGTATGACGTCACTTTGCTTTCCTACGTAGGGGTAATTCAGAACCGTAGGGTATACTCCACCGTGGGATCGATATTTCGGTCCATGGGGTTCGCCGACATTAAAGAGGAGAAGACGTCTATTAGCCCAAACTTCCCCATATTGCCACGAGAATACCCATTGTTTCGTAAAACTTTGACGATTCGACGTATAGGTACTAGAGTCTACAATGTCTGGATCAGTGATATTAATTAAACGTTCGCTTGGGACGAATTACGATTTGTTAAAATCAACAATGGCGACGATTCTAGATCAGAGTGTTCCCCCAGTGAAAGGGTCAAGAGACACACAATCACTAAAATTCTGCATTTCGTCCCAATGAATCACAAGTTCGAAGAAACTCTGGTAGATCGATCGTTGGAAATATATTTCCCACATAGTTGCAAAAAAGGTGGCTGGGGTGGAACAAAAGGAAATAGACGGCGCGAGGCAATTCCACTATCGGCTTAGCGCGAAGTCGCGTGAAAAAGCAACGGGGAGAAAAAGTCGCGAACGGAACTCTGTCACTCTCGGTTCGCCAGGGCAGCCAATGAGCCAAAACGTCCGGAGGCTTGCGGAAACTTTTAATCGACGCCCGGCGTCTCGGGGTTCTTCTCTCTCCGATGACGAAGTGGCTCGTTCCTTGGACGGGGGCAACTTCGACCCTAATTTAACAAAAAAAGGCATTTCGCGAAATTGAAATCCCCGAAACTTTTCGATCTTTCCTTTTCGCGAAGTCGTTCTTTGCTCCTTGAAACCGAAAACCTGTCATGGGAAATTTTTAAAAACTTAACGCAGCGATTTATGTTAACACTAGATCTACGGAAGCCGTCAATTTGACGTAAATATTATTTTTTAACAACTTATGTTGAATTTGATTGATGCAGTGGCATGAATATACAGGGTGTTCGGCCACCCCCTGGGAAAAATATTATTTGGGGATTCTAGAAGCCAAAATAAGACGAAAATCAAGAATACCAATTTGTTGATGAAGGCTTCGTTAAACAGTTATTAACATTTAAAGTTCCGCTCGTACTGAATTTTTTTCTCGAGAATGCGCAGGATTTCGGAGGTATGTCTATTGACCAAAAATTATTATAATTGACTCCTGCAACCGAAAATGATTTTTTTACAACGATTTGAAATTTTTTAATTTCGTCGAAAAATTTCACACCTTCTCGAATTTTTTTCTAGAAAGTGGGTAGGATTTCGGGGGTATGTCTGTTGACCAAAAATGCTTGTAATTGACCCCCGCAACCGAAAATAATTTTTTCAGAATGATTTGAAATTTTTTAATTTCGTCGAAAAATTTCAGTACCTACTCGAATTTTTTTCTTGAAAGTGGGTAGGATTTCGAGGGTATGTCTGTTGACCAAAAATGATTGTAATTGACCCCCGCAACCGAAAATAATTTTTTCAGAATGATTTGAAAGTTTTCATTTTCGCCGAAAAATTTAGGCACTTACCACCTGTCGATTTTTCTTAAAAATTCCTTTTTCATTTTTAGTAATTTTGTTTGACACCCTACAAAAAAGTTGTCTAATACTTTTTTGTAGGTACCTATGAGCTCTACTCCAGAAAAAAGTTTCATTGAAATATACACAATTGTAGGAATTATGGCTGTTTGAAAATTGGACCATTTTTATGGAGTTCTTCTCATTTTCCGGGGTCAAGGACCAACTTTTCGAATATTTTTGCAATTTGTACATATTCTCCATCAAAATACGCGTAGTTTGCTTTTTTAAACATTAAAATCGTCCAATCCGTTCAGAAGTTATGACGTTTTAAAGATTTGCATGAAAATTCGGACCGACATTTCTGGCTTCACATTAGATTCTCGGTAAGGAATTTTTTTCTCGAAAATGGTTAGGATTTCGAGGGTATGTCTATTGACCAAAAATGATTGTAATTGACCCCTGTAATTAAACATAATTTTTTTTAGCATGATTTGAAATTTTTTAATTTCGTCTAAAAATTTCAGTACCTACTCGAATTTTTTTCTAGAAAGTGGGTAGGATTTCGAGGGTATGTCTGTTGACCAAAAATGCTTGTAATTGACCCCCGCAACCGAAAATAATTTTTTCAGAATGATTTGAAGGTTTTCATTTTCGCCGAAAAATTTAGGCACCTACCCCCTGTCGATTTTTCTTAAAAATTCCTTTTTCATTTTTAGTAATTTTGTTTGACGCCCTACAAAAAAGTTGTCTAATACTTTTTTGTAGGTACCGATGAGCTCTACTCCAGAAAAAAGTTTCATTGAAATATACACAATTGTAGGAATTATGGCTGTTTGAAAATTGGACCATTTTTATGGAGTTCTTCTCATTTTCCGGGGTCAAGGACCAACTTTTCGAATATTTTTGCAATTTGTACATATTCTCCATCAAAATACGCGTAGTTTGCTTTTTTAAACATTAAAATCGTCCAATCCGTTCAGAAGTTATGACGTTTTAAAGATTTGCATGAAAATTCGGACCGACATTTCTGGCTTCACATTAGATTCTCGGTAAGGAATTTTTTTCTCGAAAATGGTTAGGATTTCGAGGGTATGTCTATTGACCAAAAATGATTGTAATTGACCCCTGTAATTAAACATAATTTTTTTTAGCATGATTTGAAATTTTTTAATTTCGTCTAAAAATTTCAGTACCTACTCGAATTTTTTTCTTGAAAGTGGGTAGGATTTCGAGTGTATATCTAACGACCAAAAATGATTGTAAGAATTTAGACTTAAGAATGGTTATTTTATAAAGAAACGCAAAGGTGAAGGATAGAATTTTTTAAGAAACCAACGACGTTTGACCTTATTCGTAAGAAGCGTATCACCCTCGAGCGTTGTACGGTCGCGGAGCGGTGTAAGCAAAGCGAACTGGGACCCACCGGGTGGAGCGAGTGTGCACGAGGGGCATTCAATTAAAATATCCCTCCATAATTCATTATCGTGTAGTCGTTGAGCGTGTCGAGCGAGATTAGCGCGTCTCCTCTTGTCGGGGAACGGCCCGAGGCCGATTACCTTCGTCCCCGTTGCCACGCGTCCCTCGTGTCCCGGTCGAGCGACAAACCGAGCAACAGAACCGGCGTAATGGAGCGATCAAAAATCATTAGAAGAACAGAAGTTGGCAAATGAACGGGAATTATCGTGCCGGTAGCGCGGTGGCCGTAAAGATCCAAACAGCGGCGCAAGCCGGATAATTTCGCGCAAGCTCGATCGGGGCCCGCATTACATAGTAATTAGCGTCGATATTCGCGTACGAGTCGCGCCACGGAGGCGTCGTAGGATGCAATTACTTGGCACTTTCTTAACGGCGAGTCCATGAATTATTCGGCGAGCGGTGCTCGTTAACGGGCGCGAAAACGGAACGAAAGAGGATCATCATCGCGATGTCAAAGCCGAGATGCAGCTGCGCGGCAACGGACGGGGTCGTGCAACGCGCAACGTCCGGTGTGTAATCTGCCTAACGATCTCCGCGGCACGGATTAATAATCACGGTCGTTCCGAGTCCTACGAAACAGTCCGGCTTGGAATCTTATTTAAAAATAATTGCGTACCCAGTTGCGATGGTTTCCTGTGCTTGATTACGGCTAATTGTTCGGAATTTACAAGTATAATGGCGCGTTTAACGCGACCGACTATGTAACGGCCGTGACTGCCTCGTTGCACGCCGCGACAGAGAGAGGAAGTCCTCCTGTCGTCCTGCAGGCAACTGCAATTCCTGTGCGGGCAAGCGAAAACGTTTCGCGGAGTTCGGGACGCGGAATCGGGATGCACGATTTGAAACGAACGGCTGCTTACGGTTCGATAGAAACGGCACGGCCTTCTTTTCCGCGATGATACGCTCGCGATTTATTAGCAGCCGCGAAACGCAAGCTTCGGAAGAACGACTCTTCACGGACGGCGATTTAACTCCGACACGATCTTCAGCGAAGATAATTAATCGCGAGCTTACGTAAACCGGCTCACCAGCCGGGAGGCCTATCGCGAAATCGCGGTTTGACAAGCGCTCGTGACGCGGACAATCTAATCGTTCCTCGAAAAGAATAAAAAAAGTGTATTCATCGCGGCGGGTGAGAACCGGTAGCGCGGCGCGGAACAATCGTTCGAACGTAACGCGGAAACTTTCGGTTCGGAACCCAGCGCGTTCAATTTGGCAAATTACCGAACGCAAATTCGATGATCGAACGCCGCCGGTCGCGCGTGGCCAGTCCATTAATTAACGAATTTCCAAAGTCGTCGGGGGGGGGGCCCGTCGGGGTGGCTTTGGTTTAAAACGAAGCAGGCGGAGGGGTTGCGTTCGTTGTTCCGGTCGGAACGTCTTTATGCCGGCGCACGATACGTTTGGACATTTTCGCTATCGGTTTCAGCTATCAGCGAAATGACCATTCGCGAGAGAGACGGCGGGGCGAGAGAAAGAGGAGCGCGGAATCGGCCACCGCCAATCTGTCGCTGGCTGCATTAGCCCAGGGGTGGCGCGCGGCCTTTTGAAAACGCCCCGTTTGATGAAGCGCTCTCCCAGGCGCTCGCCTCCCGGATACTTTTAAAGTAAATTAGCTTTTTAGTTTTCTGCGCCTAAAACCCGGCGAATATATATAACATGTATAAAAGGAAAGAGGGGCCCCCGGGGTCGAGTCCGGCGCGCGCGATGCCCGGAGGGTTCGACCGCCTGAATGCCTGAATGGGCTTCTTTCTCTCTTCCTAGCTTGTATCCGTTGCTCCCGTTCCTCTGTGGAGCCCCTGGATACCGTGTGTGTACATACCGTGCACCGCCTAAGTCGGCCGCGGTCTACGTACGTCTGAATGGCCAGAAACAAAACGCGTTGCATCTCGGACGCGCGGCCCCGTTTTCGTTTTCGCTCTCTCCGCGGTCTGGTCGATTCCACTGAAAGACTTCCCGGTTAGATCGAACCCAACCCGGCCCTTTCGACCCATCCGCCGCCCCGTTGACTCTTTGCGTCGCAAAAAGAACCAAGATTCTTCCCCCCCGGGGGTGCGGGAGGGGGAGGGGGTCGAGATACTCGAGTTTTCGGCCTCGACCGCCGACGAAAAAAGTCCGCGCATCCCTCCGTGGAAAAACAACGCCCAGGCCCCTTTTCGAGGAGGAAAAGCCTCGAAGGAAGAGGAAAAACCGGGCTCTATAGGCTTTCTTTTCCAGCCTCTGCTACCCTTTTCGGGGTCAGCCGAGAGATCGTGAAAGATATTTAAACGTTGGGCGAGTTTTAGACTCTCGGAGTTCTCCGTTAGCGTGGAGTTGTAAAGAGTTCTAGAAAAATTCGAGAGCCAACGTAATCGGTAAATCGTTTCTATATATCGCGCGCGTTATCGGTCGCGACGTTGAAAAAATTGACCGCACGATATCGGCCCACGTGGGAAAAACGGATCTCGTCGATCATCCGGGACGCGTTCGTAGATCGCGAGCGTTGATCGAACATCGCTGCGCGAGCAAATCGAACGATCTCATTAAGCCGGCGTTTCCTCCGAACTAGGAAGCGGGAGTAACGTAATCCAGATTCAGCGCGAACGAGCCGATCCGATGATAAATAATCGAACGAACGGAAGGATTCGAAACGCAGGGAAAATAAAAAGGAACGAATGAAAAATGGCGGAAATAAAAAAAAAAGGTTTAAAGGCAAATACTGTCGGACTCCCCGCGAGGCGACCCCGACTGAACTTCTAGCAGACGTTGCGGGGGGTCTTCTAACGAGCCGTGCAATTAACATTTTTATTAGACGGTTCTTCTGCGCCGATCTCGACCTGCTCCACATGCGCGGGGCAACGTCGATACCCGTCGACGACACGGAATGGCTTCCTTCCATCTGCGAAATTAATTGAAACCCGTTGCTTTCGGTACGCGAAACCCGAGTTCCGAGAACAACAACTAACAAGCACGCATCCACGCGATTGTATTAACGCTAATTATGGTGGTCCAGGAGCGGGGCTGCCCTGAAACACCGGTGAACGATGCTGCGATGGACTGGCGAGCCCTACGTACTGGGGACCACGACAGAACCATACTGGAAGGAACAGGGTAAGCCATAATTTTATTCAAGTTACAGACTATCGACCATAAAAATCTTCTTCGAGCGTAGCTAAAATCAAACGTGGTTTTTCTTACGATTGGGATATGGGTAACTTCGAGCATAGAGTTTGACGGGAGCCCTAAAATGTTAATATAAGCGACTGTAGAACGCACCTGATCGGTGAATAGGTTGTACAGGACGATTCTGTGGACCGAACCAATGGCCACCGCGTCGCACAGTGATGAAATCGATCTTTGATTTGTACGTAGTTAGGTTTTCTCATTAATTTTGATGATTTCTGTTAGATAATTTACCCTAATCGTGACATCTTCATTTCCGCGTTATAACTAATTACTTTGACGGCATGACGTCACACAGTTGTCCTTATGCAAGGTGTTCGACCACACAATTATTGTTAAAAATTATTCATAAAATTTGTCCACCTACACGAATTTTTTTCTCGAAAGTGAGTAGGATTTCGGGGTTACGTCCTTTCACCAAAAATGATTGTAATTGACCCCTCTAGCTAAAAATAATTTTTTTTAAAACGATTTGAAATTTCTTGTTTTTGCCGAAAAATTTTCTGGTCGGTATGGAACTTTAAACTTCAATAACTTTTTCACGAAGCCTCAATCAACAAATTGGTATTCTTGATTTTCATCTTATTTTGCCCTCTAGAATCTCCCATTGAAATTTTTCCCAGAGGTAGCCAAACACCCTGTATATTTACATACCTCTTCGGTACTCTCTTACTCTCTCTGTGTATATTGCTAAAAGTATCTGTTCCTTTTGTCCACTGTCCAACAATTCCTTGCACCTTGAACTATTAACTAACGATATAGACTCCTATAAACAATAATCGTTACTTAGAAAAATACCATTTTGCTTCATTTCATCCGCGTTGTACGTTTTCGCACACTGTGCGTCGTGATCCAACGGACACACCTCGCGTTCCGCTATCGTCGATTCCCATAAAGCGTTTTAACGAAAGGGAACAAAAGGAAGATTATCGAGCAGGAGTTACGGCTGCGGAAGAGTCACGGTTCAGCGGAATCGGCGGGGAAAAATCGTCCGCCGCGGATGGTCTTCGCGCCTGGGATAATCATAATCCCCAAGGCGCGAAGGTCCCTCGCGAGGAAAACAAACAAGGGTTATCGCGAGCCGGAGCGTCGGTGTTCTTGAATGCCTCTATGGCGGCGTTAAAAGAGAGGCGGTGGAAGAGGGACGCTGAACGGCGCTGAACGGCGCTGAACGGCGCCTGGGTCGGTGCATCGAGCATTGTTCGGCATTCGATGTGCATCGGTGTGCTACGTGCCGTACGGTGATTTGGCTAACCACACGTTGTTGAGCCATCGGCGGCATCCAGCATTGTTTGCTCGCTTTGATGAGGCCAATTCGCGTTTCGCTTTCGCGTTTGCGTTTCGTACGGGATGCGCGCATGATTCCCGGTACGCTCGCTCCGCTCGTTTCGGTTCCGACGCCCGTCTATTTTGCGCTTGTATCCCCCGCGGGGGCGAAAGAGGGGCCTCGGGGTGCGTCGGTGTCGGGACGCACACCGACGCCCCGCGCCAACCGAGTGGCATTGTTCAGAAATTCAGCGCCGGGCAGACGCGCGCCGCGGCGTCGTGTTACGTGGTTTTCAGCCACATTGCCCCGTGCCCGCCTAAACGGGACCAAATGACCTGGAAAAAAGGATAATCGCCGCGAACCTATCGTCCTCTCCGCGCTTTTTCGCCTTTCGAAATCACCGCTACTCAACGTAACTTTGCGCGATCTTGAGTGTTCCACGCTGGTTGAAAATGGCACTCGAGAAATTTAACCTGGGTATAGTATTTACCAGAGAATCTATGAAACGTCGAATCCTCGAGTAGAGGAAGATCGAAAAAAGGAGTCTGAACCGCGGATATTTAATGCTAGTCTATTTTGGCCGAACGAGCGGCGTTCGATTCGAGTTTCTATCCGCAGAAAATTGACGAATCGGCCAGGAGGTTGGATCTCTGTGGAGCGGCTGTGCACGGTGGTGGAGTACAGCGAACGTGTGTGGCAGATCGAGCGTGCGTGTGCGGGGCTGCGTGTGTCATTAGCGACCCCGAGGCTGACCCCGGGATTCGCTCTCACCGTACCGGGCTATCAACACCGACCACCGTGCGCACAGGGCTCCATTACGCCTTTTCTAACGATCCTGCCTGCACGACACTGTCGCAGATTATAGTTACTGGCTTCGACGTGAGCAGTTCGAGGTTTTCCTTTACGTTTTATCACGCGTTGCGGAGGTAATGACAGGATACGCGCCGGCGGAGAATTGTTTCTCGTACTCTCGGATAGGAGCGGCTCTCGGACCTAGTCTTCGTCTTTGCTACCATATGACAAGACTCTTAACGATTCTAGTTCTCAAACGTCAATTTTCAACCCCTATTTCGCGATTTCCTGCATTATTTTTCTTTGACTCCTCGACTCATTTCGTCGTAATAATAAGGCAGCACGTAGAATCTAATATTTTCATGTTTCCAAGGTATTACGAACGAAATTAACCCCACAAATTATTTTAACAAATTACAAGTTCTTGATGTCAAGTTTCACAATCAAGAGTTCACTCACTCATTTTTACATTTACGAGGTATTCGTAAAACAAATCTGTCCTCTTTCGTGGCCATTCCTTGTACGAACAAATTTACACAAAATTGTATAGTATACGTTCGACAAATTATTTGAAAGTAAATCGTACGTCTTAAATAGCACAGATTCGAGGAATTACTTGCAATTGTATAGCGCGTGAAAGGGTTGGACGCATAAAATTGAATCAGCGAAACGAACAAAGGCATCCAGAACTGTTTACCCTCGAAGCTGCCACTTGCATTGCAAAAAATTCTTCCATCGAACGGTGTTATTGTAAACATCGATACCTGGGAGGGGGTGTACGGATCGATGAAATGCATTTCGAAAAGACGCAGAGCGAGGGACTGCGACGCGTTCGAAAGTCGTGACGAGCGGGAGTCGGAGGCGCGATCGATCCAGCATGGGACGGCCGTCTGGCGTAGAAGAGAGTAGAGAGGTTCGTATGCGAAAGGTTCGCCCCGTAACGATACCGCTCGTCGTCCTGGCTTGCCTCCACCGAACTGGTAACTGTTCAGCCGCTATTAAACGCAGACACGAGCGAGCACCGTCCGGAAATTGCCTAATTTCCTGAGTGCGCACGCCGATCCGTCAACCTGACGTGACGGGGACGTGGTTGCACGAATACCCGTGACTTTTAATGTCAAGTGTCAAAAGAAACTCGGTGAACGCGCCGGTAATATCGCCGACTATATGGCTGGACCGAGTTTCGGTCTCGCAAACGAGCACGCTCGAAACCGAACGCCGACCGGATTCGCTTACGCGCCTCGGTTTTCATCGTTAAATCGCCGGGATTCACGAAAATCCTAGCATAGCCTCGAAACTACGCCACGATATTTGCCTCCAAAGTCGACTCGAAAAATAGTTATTACATTTCACGTCTCTGACTCTCGTTTTATTAACGAGGTGTAACCCATCCTAGGCATCGTCGACTCTTACCTCTGAAATCAGAAAATCGTCGGACGTTGGTGGTATCCGTTTAGATCGAGAATCACGGTCGAACCGCGAAACGGCCGCGGATCCGCGGATCTGTTCGTAAGTCGAACGAGCGTGCTCCCTATTTAACAGATTGGTTCGCGTTAATCCGGAGATCGATAATCCGTAATACCTGGCGGTGATTAATTAGGGGGCCGCGGGAATGGCGTAGATTCGGCGAATCAGCGTAGCGCGGTGCCAGCGATACGGACAGCGATATTTGTCGACAACGGGTAGAGAGTTTCGGACGGCGGAATGTATCGAGCAATCGGTCGATGCAATAAGCCCCTGAGGCGAGTGGCTATCGAGGGAAAGATTAGGCGTTCGACGTGGGTCGTCAGTGATAGAGAGACTAATCCCGGGGACTTAGCGCAGCGCGCGCGAACAAGGGGATAGGGTGACAGTAGATAAGGGAAAAGCCACAATTAAGAGACGTCAATCGCCCGAGACGCGTCGAACGCATTAACTGGACTCGTAAGTATCGCTGGAGGACGGACTTTCATGGACCGGGCTGTCCATCACGCGAAAGCGATTGCCAATTTTTGCCCAGGGGTCGGTTTCTTGCGAAGATTCGAACCGTTTCTCCTGTGTTTGCTACCAAGTTGGATGCACAACAGTGTAAGTACGCGGTATCGTTCGGCGAAATCTGTAATTTCACGCACGGCGATCGAGAAATAGCTGGTGCACGAAAGCGGAAGAGCGAATTTTCGCCGGGTTGTTCGAAGCTACGAGCACGGCGATGCAATCGGTGGCGGTCGGCGGTGGTGGGGAAGCTAGAAATACGGCGACGTTCGATTCGCATAAAAAAAGCCACGGTTACGCGTAATCTTACCGAGTCGAGGTTTTACGGGAACCCGCGCATTTTTAAAAAGCAATTTCAGAGTCGATTCCTCGGTCCTCCTCTCGCCGGAGAGCAGTTTTCTTTGAACGAACGCGGTCATTTTGTTCGAGTAGACGTCCGTGGTCACGATCCATGACGAAGAAGCCCCGTAAGGAAATTTATGCGCATAGCCACCGACTAGAACCGAGCCGACTCGCGTTTGCGCACGCTCTCGCTGACAGATAAAGACCAAAATAATACGATCGTTCGCGAAAATTGATTATATTTTTAATTCAAAGGGGAACAAAGATACCTGCAGTGTCGCAGGATCAAACCAGTGAAAAGTTAGTTTTCGGAAAGCTCGGATTTCTGGACTCCCATTGTAGAATATAAAATTAAGTATCTTCCTTGCTACGATGGCACTCTCGGTTCAAATTATTTCTAGTTGGAAATTAACAATCACAGACCTATATTCAGCAGCGATCAGTTACACGTCAAGTAAAATACGCTATTAATTCCAGGATCGAATTATTATTTCGCAACGCAAACTGAATTAATTTCGATGCATGTCACGAAACTGGACCACGCTGCGGTACGAACGATTACATGTTACTGTGTAACTAATCGTGCAGAACAGCGACAGTTAATTCCGACATATGTAGCATGCAATTTATATGTGACAGGGATTAAATTGAATTCAATACAGGACTACGAAACCCATCTTGAACGATTCATCTTTGACAAAGATCAAACGTTCCACATGTTTTCGGTGTACAATCAGATATTTATTTTCTTACGCCGGTTTGTGTATGAGCGGCCACGAGTAAGAAAAAGTGCCAAGAAGCAGCGTTACGGAGTACCGTGAAACGGCTCGGAGCGATCGGTCGGCGAGTCCGCGTCTGTCGCGCGTAGCTCGTTGCGAGTAGGAGCGGACGCCACATGCGCCGCGACCCGCGCAGCCCAAGACGTCCCCCACCAGGGTCCGAGTGGGCGTGCGCAGACGTCCCCACCGCCCGGCAGCTTCCCCTACAACCCCTCCAGCGGTCTCCCCACCGCTCGAATCGACGACCGTGCGACCGCGAT
Organism: Colletes latitarsis; assembly: GCF_051014445.1. Classification (NCBI taxonomy): domain Eukaryota; kingdom Metazoa; phylum Arthropoda; class Insecta; order Hymenoptera; family Colletidae; genus Colletes; species Colletes latitarsis. The sequence continues at coordinate 50,642,676 of NC_135134.1, forward strand.
CACCGACACAGACGCGTCCGAGGAGTCGAGAGGGACGGAGGGACGGTTCGTGTCGCTCGAGAGTCCCCTTCTTTCCCGTGTCGTCCGCTCGCTGTCCTCTGCCGCCTGGATCCACGCCTTCCCACCTTCCCATTGGCTCGATCTGTCCCCGGGCCGCTTGGTGACACACGCCCAGTTCGCGATCGCTTCCAGGAAACGCTCTCCACGGCAGGATCGACCGCGTAGCTCCTCGCTGAAAATTCTTCGCGGTATAGCACGTATCTCGCGAGCGTTTCGTCCGGCGTCCTTTGACCGCGCGCTATATAGTAATTACAGGCTTTCGTGGGGTTCGACGGGGTCGGGGGAGCATGGGAAGCTGGAATTTTATCGCGCGGGAATTGGAAAACAGATTGCGAGACGGGGATTCGAAAACGCCTCTTTTCATTTCGCGAACAGTGTCGGTGGCGAAACTCGAGCATCGGAAAATGTTCTTTGTTTTAACGTTTGGAAGTATCCCAAAGATTCGTAACCTGTGGTCATCTTGGTTTCCCCGAATTTTCTATATTTAATGGCTTCGACCAAAGCGGAGGGTTAACGTCGGTTCTAGCGTAGCATAGTCGACGGGGCCGGTGTTTCCCACATGGCGGAGCCGTTGACTTTCGAAAGGTAACCTAGAAATTCGCGTCACTGACGCTCGACGCCGCGCAGCCCCGGAAATAGGACTAATTTCTCGGAGGATCCGCCTGTTTCAGCGGGGAGTATCACCGTGTAATCTAAACAAGCCGGTAATCGATGTACGCGCTTGACGTGGGCTTGTTTTTCTTTGCCCTACGATACCGTTTCCCCCATCCTGAGCTACGATCGGACAGCTGGGAAGCGTGGCCCGATTGTGTAACGAGGACCAGCGCTCCCCGACTCGTAAAATATAATCGTTTTGCTTGGCTCGACTGCGTTTATCGCGCGGGAAACGCGGCTGAAAAATCGACATCCGCGCTTAAAGGTCGCGGCCGATCTCGTCCGGCGATTTTTTGGTCCCGATACGTCGCTGTCAACCGGTATCGGGATTCTGATGTTCTCCAACTCCTATCGTCGTGGATTTTTACCTTACCGCGCGATAAGTTCTCCTAGCGTGCTTGGGCGATCTTACTCAGCGACGGAGGACTCGTCTACGTTGTTCGTTCGGCTCTGTTAAAAATTTTAGTAGCTTTCAGGTTATTTATTTATTTACGCGAACCCCTTGTCCTGCATCCAACGTGACCGAACATCGATTTTATAACAGTTTAAAAACTCAGAGTGTGTCAAAGTTTCCAATATGAGAACTCCCTGTTTACAATTATTTTCGCACAAAGTATCATTCGAAAACTTGATCTACAGTTCTGGAGAGTGACCACGTACGGAGGCTAGCGACATCTAGGAGACCAGAAATCCGTAGTACGAGCGAATAAAAGAGTCTTTACACAGGGAATAAGAAAAATCATCGGAACTTTCGTTAGGAATCTTTGGCGATTTATAATTCCGTGATCAAACGGAACTTTAAACGAAAGAAGTTGAAGTGGAAGTTCCGTACCGATCGGCGAAGTTAAACAGCGCTGTTCGGTGCTTGGATGAGGTTAACCACCCAGGAATTACTGTGCTGCTATTTAGTAGCTGGCTAGTTTGGATCCCACCTGAAACTGAGTAGCAAGTCCATAGCGAATGATCAATATTGGTCGAGAACTAAGTAGAGTGGGATATATAACATGCATAGGATTTGTCTTTAAGCGGTTAACTATTATTTCGTGTTATTAATCTGTGAACTGGATTCGAGATAACCGGTTCGTGGAAGGTGAATCGATTAAAAATTCAAAAATTTCGACTCGTTTCGGAGTAACGGAGTAAACGTACGTCGGAATTTTGTCCGTCTCTTTCGCCGAGCACGAGATTCGATGTCCGGACGGAGAAAAAACGAGGAACGAACGAGGCGAGCGGAAGATGGAGGCACGATAACGACGGTGGAAATTGAATTCTCTCACCAGTCATCCCGCTGCGAAAGTGCATATACGCGGACGCGTCCTCGGCCAATCCCGTTCGACTATCGAGCGAAGGGAGACGAAGGGTTCCTGTCCCTTTTGTGTGGAAACCGGAGCACAGGTAGACTTAAGTACGTACGGTTACTCGTGAGAGCCGCGTAAGTCTGCCGGAAGTTGCTCTCTAAGAATATGGAACGAGTACGCGACCCTCTGCTCCAATAAAAAATGGAGCTCGATATTTGAATTTTTGGTCGACGCAACCGACTATCTTTATTACTTCCCAATGGCTTCGTAATTGCCATTGTTATTTAACGTGCACGTTTATGATTTTGACGCGAAATTAGATACGAAAACATACGGTTGAATAATGGGTCTTTACTGCAAGGGGGACGACATGTAAACGACAAGATCGTTAGTCCGTTCATTGTTCCGTTGCAGAACGCCGCGTACTTAGGCGACTGTTTAACGTACGAACGTTCTGTCCCCGTCCGACAAAGTCGATGCCCGGTGATCTAGTTAGCGAAATTGGAATTGAAAGCGTGACCGTTCGACGTTACGATAATTTATCACTCGAATAAATGTACGCCCGTGGTGTTCAGCCGTGTACGAGTATCAATTTACATGACGCAACGGATATGTAACCTGATATATCGTGTAACGGCTCGTACGGAATCGCGAATGCCGGTTCTCATCGAAAACCGAGGGTAACGCGGAATCGGAAACGATGGACCTCCCATTTCCGGCGTCGATCGCGGATACTTTCATCGTCGACTAAGCTCGCGTTTAATATTGTCTCAGACTTCGTGTCTCGTCCACTTTAAGAGCTTTAATATTTTAGTACCGCGCCTTTCGCCGATGGAAACGGAGCATCGATACAAAAATATGAATATTGGTTCGATCGAGGCGACTGCAAACTCGCGATAGATGCCTGACAGTTGCGTACGCGACTTGAAAGGAGCCGCGCGTTTCGCGTTTCTTTCATGTATAATCGTTCTTTTCTTCTCGGCGTGTTTGCCGTGTATTAATGATGCTTTAATGGAATGGGAGTGTTCGCTAACCTCTCACGCTCGATATTTCTTTCCGTTAAGTTGGCAGCGGTTGGCGAGTAATTACGCACGGGCGCCCTCGTCGAATAAAACAAACGATAGATTTCGTTACGCGTGGATTATCGTATCTTTAAATACCGATCCATCACGAACGTCAAAATTGTAATTTCTGATTTCGTTATGAACACGTTTCGAGTAATAGACAGGTTAGAGAGAACGTCGATAGGATATTAATTCCACCAGACGACGATTTGGCGAAATCGTTTAAATTTTAATCGGACGCGAGCAATTTTAGCGGAACTCGTTAATTGCTCGAAATGCACGGCGAGAGACAAACAGGACGATAAACATGTGAGAACACGGTGAGAGTGCGGATATATCGCACGAAGAAGCGGCAACGGCAGGTCACACTTTCGTTCTCAGGCTGGCAACTAGAATCGTAGCAGAAATGGCACCGGGGGATCTTGATCGAACTTGCGCGCGAATTATTTTACGCGCTTCGTTTCGCGGATACGAATCGATAGATTTCGGTATCGCGTAGTTGGTGGCGCTGCGTTGGGCCGCTAGTCGTTGCAAAAAATGGCGGGAATTCTCTCACCTCGCTCGCGAGCATAACCTATGAATTTGCTTACGACTTTGTTCTTGTTTCTGTAATATCGCTACGCAATAGAACGGTAATGAGAGGAGAAAAGAAACGTACTTCGTATTGTTTTCATATGGAGAATTCATCGTTGAACCCGGTTCTCACATGCTACGGAAGACTGCTCGTGAAATTCTGACATTAGAGAGAAGGGTTAGAAATTATCATTGTTGTTCCTTTTTTTGATTATAATAAAGTAATATAGTTCGCTGTGTGGAATCTCACAGTCTACTGTTTACACGTACGACTAAAAGATTTATCAGTTTGATTTGCAAGACTTATCATACTGAATTCTATTTTTTTTTTTAACGAAATTGCTGGTAACAGAAGTCATAGCACCAGAATTATTACGATAGAAAGAAACGTTTGTGGAGAGCTCTGGCTTGAATAGGTAAGGGGTAAGGGGTTACGGGCCTAAGGAAGAAGAAAACGCGTTAAGAGAGGTTGCGTAGACGCATCGCCGGGAAGAGAAGCGTAAGCGTACGTAGTAAGCCGTGAATAGAAGCGCACCGGTAGGATATCCCCGACAAAAGGTGAACCCACAAAGTGGGTCTGGCCGCGTAGGTACCGCGGAAGGCGGGAGGCAGCCGGCTGGCCGACTCCGTAGGTATAGAGAAGATATATAACGGTGCTCGGGCGTGTTCGGGCGGACTCGTGCGTCCTCGGGTGCTGGTGGTGGCCGCGCACCTCCGCCAAGAGTTTCACGCTGCGTGGAACGAAACTCGTACGCGATCAGCTCGACCGAGGCAATCCGGCATCCTTATACCACGTATGGCTGCTGCGTTCCGGCCGATTTCGGTGTTATTTGGCCCGCGTGGACGTGCCTGTCGATCCGGGCGTCGTCGTCGCGACGGGTGAACCGCGTAGTCGCGTCCCGTCAACCCCTCGAGGCGAGTTACAGCCCCCGAGAGTGGCATCGGTCGCCGCCGAATCCACCGTGACTCTCGAGGCAGCAGTGCACCGTGAAAAAAGTTCGCGGAAGACGGTGAAAACGCGCGTCGCGGTGCTTCACGCTCGACGACCCGTACGCGTAGGAGGCGGAGGCGGTGGTGGTGGTGGAGTGGGGGGCTGGGGAGAGGAGAGGAAGCCCCCGAACAGTGGCGCGCGGTGACAATCCCCGTTACGGGTCGGCTGCCAGTGACAACCCTCTTCTTTCTTCTCTGTCTCACCCCGCGCGGAGTGAAGCGACCCGCGCGACCGACGCTCGACGAATGACGGAGGAGGAAAGGGCCCCCGACAGGGCCAGGTAACGATCCGACCGCCGAAGGAAAATCGGAGTCGTAGGCGGGGCCTAAGGTCGGGGGACACGTGACACGGAAACTGTCACGCCGCCCTTGTCCTCCCCTCCTTCACCCCCTCCACTCGGACGAAAAGCACCGAGCCAGCCTCTGCTATACGAGCGCCGCTTCTACCAACCGACTGCGTGCCGTCGAACGCTTCTGTCCGCTCGAGCCTCTATGCGAGCTAGCCACTTTTTACACGCGACATGTCCCTCCAACGCCACCCCAATCTCTCCCGTTCTTCCAAGTTTACCAGTGACGCGTCCTTTTCTCTTTAATCGACGATGACGAGGAAGCGTTCCTCTCCATGGCAATGAATGACTCCGAATGCCAGTCGACCCGTTTGCAGCTGACAGCTATGTGTCGCCAACGACACTTCACCAGGAAGCGATTCTTCTTTTCGCGGTAGCCTATGTTCGGGGCAGATAGGACAACGCTTGACTCTCTCGGAAAGACTGTTCGAAATTTACCCAGTGTCGCGATCTATTCTTCTCGAATTATGAAGTTCGCCAGTGATGCGTTGCATCCCCCACGACGCTAGGGATCCTGCTAACGATTAACGCGATTCTTTGGGATAGTTTCGTGCGTGGCCGAGTGTCGTCATCGAAGAGGATAGGTGTCCCAGTGTCGAACGATGCGCGGCACAGCCCGGCCGTCGCTCGGATTCCGACGAGGCTCGTCGGCGCGGTGGAATCGACGGCAGTCCGGAGCGCGATGAGACCGCTGAAAGGGCGTCGCGCGTGAACATCCGGAGAATGCAGCAGGGCAGCGTGGGCTGCGACGGGGACTCGGCCCCGAGTCCGCGCGGCAAATCGCCCAAGAGCCTGGTCGCCAAGGGCGAGATCCCCGGCGACCGGAACTCGACGGAGCCGGACGCCCGCGTCAGAGTCAAAGTCGAGCTGACGGAGACGACGGACGCGTTCGAGGTGAAGCGCGAGCCCCAGGACGAGTACCATTCCGCGCGGCAGGACTATCGTTACGACCGGAAGCCGATCGTTCCCGCCAAGTACGACGGAAACGCCGAGGTACCGGGCCACTGTCAGCCCCAGCCGCAGAGCTACCGGCCACCGACCAGTCTGCCGAACTCGTACGCGTTCCCGCACTTCTACGGGCCCCAGGCGATGCTCCCGCCGTCGTTCCCCGGCGCCAGGCCATCGCCGGACAGGTCGATGGGCAAAGTCGAGGCGCACGATCGCGATCACGAACGATTCAGAGTGCACGGCGACGGTTTCCTCCATCACGAGCCACATCGGTTCGAGATCGCCGACTACCATCACGGGAAACCACCCGGATACCGTGGAATGCCTTACGCGGCCTTTCGACCCTCGATGCAGCACCGCTCGGCGTACGGAGGGCACCAGAACAACGCCGGCTACAGGGCCCCGCAGTACCAGAACAGGCAACGGAAGTGGGGCGGAGCTGCCCTTCGCGGACTGCACCCAACGATTCCTGTGAGTCTCTTAACGATTTCAACGATCGCGAAACGGGTTGCAACGAGTAACGCGCCGTGAGATTCGGGCTAATCTCTGGAATATTTAGAGAAATTCTATCCCAAAACACGCTCGAAACTTTGCGGAAGCAACGCTTTTAGGCAGAATTTATTTTTTGCGTCTATATTTGTTGGACACCCCGAAACGCGTGGACGCCCTTCGGCTGGCTAGTTGGGTATCGATTCCATCCTGCTTCGTTCCAATCAATTGTTCCCGGTTTTTAGGAATGCTTTTGTTTTGCCTTTGCGCAAACAACGGTAATCGAACTGGGTCGCGAAATTCACCCCGTTCGAATTAACAGTAGCGCTTCATCGTTCTCTCGTGTCGTCGAGAACAGTCTCTTTTGGCGAAGATCGACCCAATCGTTGATGCCTGTAGTATTTATAGTATGGTTGCAAAGTACGCTAACGCGCGAAATTGTGACGGAAGTATTGAAAGTTCATCGTCGAACTGTACGCAGTATCGCTCATAATTATTTCAACGACTCTACGACGTCGAAGAAACCGAGGGTTGTATTTCTGATACAAAACGTAGCTAGGAGAAAGGTCATGATCTGTTGAAACGACTTCTATACTAACTCTTGGACGTTACAATATATCACTTCTCATCGTTAAAAAGCTCCGATACGACTCCAATTACTCTGGATCCTTATCTGGCAATTATAAGAACCGCGTCAGGTATTAAAATGCATCCTATCGGGCGAATAGTTTCTCAGGCCAATATAGTAACTCGCTATTGTGATTTCTAATGTACAATAGGCACCTTTCGGAATTTACAATGGTAGAGATCAACGCGTCTGGTCGCAGTAACGAGCTTCGAATCAACTCTGCAACGCAACAATGTCTCTGAAACTGTTACTTTTCGAATTTTTATTTAAGAACTGTGTCAGATTTATTTTCTCTTTCCCGTTTACGAGACAATTGTAAACTACGTAACTTGAAGCTTGTCGTAGTACTCATTTTCGTAACTTGAGTAAAATTTACGAAGCTCATTTTTTTCTTTAACATTTCAACTTGAGAATGAATTGTTTTACTTTCATATATATGGGTGACGTGGAAGTAAAAGTGTTAAGAAGAGAATAGTCGAATATCGAAAGGTACCGACGAGGGATCGACACGGTTCCGTCGGCGGAAATCACTGTGATTTCAAGCGGGCAGAGTTTTCGCGACGGGGTTTAAAAAAACCGCCCTCGGCCTGTTCTTTGCTTTACGAACCCGCGAAACTGTTTGGCCGCTCGCCAAGCGGGCCTCGACGCGGTAAAATATTGGTTAAAATATATCCGTCGGTTTCTCGATTAAACGCGCGGTGCTTGCGCCTTCTTGCATAATGCATACGCTTTTGTTTACAATGCGCCACGGACGGGCAGAAGAAAGCGGCGTTCAATAGATCATTAACGTCCGGAGCAATTAAAAATAATCTGCAAGTAAAATCGCGACGGTTTGCTTCCGCGTATACGGAACAAAAGGTATTCTTCGCGTACGTGTCGATATTAACGAGTTACAGTCCAAGTAGTGGCGCGACGAAAGGTAATCGCGCGCGCGCGGAGGAACTGAACTGAGAAACGAGGATCTGCGTTTCGATTTCGCACGTAATAAGCCGAGTTACGACCATCGAGGTCAGAACGCATCCTGCACGGATCGTCGTTAGCGATGGGATCGACCGCGATGGATCTCGATGTCGTTCTATCGTTAGAATTCAGGGACTACTAAGAAATTCATTCGCGAACTTAAGCATTTCCGAACACAAGTGTTGTGAGAGATATAACAACATTGCCATCTATCAGAGATCGGAAGACACAGGACATTTATTATATTTAACAAATCTCCAATTAGTTTAACACGTATTTCATATAAATAGAGTTCCACTGTAAAGAACAGAAGTAGAGAAGTATCTGGATAATTGCTCGTTCGAGTATTGGAGATTTCATTGTAGAAAAGTGGGCCCAGAATTCCTGGCTTGCCCCCATCGAAGGAATAAGCGACGTGTAACTCGGTTTCCGGGGGATGGAATGGTCGCGGGTCGGTCACGTCGCGTTATCGTCGCACGACCTGCGAATAACCGCCCGGGGTCCACGGGCCCCCCATTAATGAAATCGAATGAAACTTCGCGATCGTTCGGTGAAAAAATTACACCGGCGGTCCGTGACCGAAATTACAGTGATTACACGCGAGCGTGTCGGTTTGGGCCCTGGGGCCCGGGCCTCGCTGGACTCTTCCCCACCCCCTCGCGGAGAGAGGAACCGCGGCGGTGGCGGGCGACGCGCGCAGGCCCCGTTTCTGCGCCGTCTGGGCCCGGGAAACGGGCCAGCGCGGAACGGTTTGCTCAACGATTATTATAATAATGTCGGGGGCATGAAAATAGATGCGCGTGCTGCCGAGTCTCGTCGGCGCGCGTTCCGCCGATGACTTCTGGGTATCGCTGGCTATGGTTATGCAATACGTCGTACCGAAATAACGCGCGACGTAATCCGGCTACTTTACAAATTACGCCACCGGACGTGGGAGAGGCTCTAATTGCCCCCTCGCGAAAATTTATTCAAAATAACTCGCGTGTCTTAGACGTTCACCCCTTCCGCCAGGAAACCAGCGTTTGCTCGTAATTATTTATCGATTACCAAAACCCTTGTATGCACAACAGTGGCCATACATTGAATTGGAAGATAAGTATTCTAAGTAAAATATAAATACAATCTTTTAAATATTCCATCTGAACCGTCTCACTAATAAAGTCGTAGGTTCGCTAGATTTGTAAATCATACTAGCAAGGACGTAAGAATCGTAAAACAGAAAGTTTCGGTAACTTCTTGAAAATAATTTAAAAAAAGAGGACTGCTGCTACATCAACTGGCGCATGTGTTTATTGCTAGTGCTTCTAAGAGGATTCAGAGTTTTGATGGATAATGAATAATTTTCCGAAGATGTTCATCAGTTTAGGTAGAAACAGTGACAAAATTTAATACCAAAAGTGGATAGTTTTGAGACACTGTTTGTTGCTATTTTACATTTGTCTCCAACGATCGTGTCCAATGTAGCCAAGAACCAGCACGATGAACTATCGAACACGGTGAGAAGGCGCGAGTTGCTATCGTTCGCGCCAAAACGAGCAGCTTCCGCGCCGAAAGTGTCCGAAGCAATCGGTTGCAGCGGAGCCCAGGGTCCCTCATCTGCATACCGTTTCCTCTCTCTAACGATCGTTCATCTTCCGGCCGGTAGGACTTACGCACCTGTATCGAGATAACGCGGCGTAAAGTACACCCGCGGCGAATAAGGGCATTGAATCGAAGCCGATCCCTTCGGTCGGTCTTTTCCTCCGGGTCGCGGATAACTCCGGGGCGCGAATCAGTCTATAAATTTCGCGCCGGGAAATCGCGCAGCTGCGTCCGAAACGGCGAATCGATTTCGAGATCCTGTCGGAACGCTTTCTGCTCGTTCCCTGCGCTCGCAAAGAGCTCGAACGCTTCGATCGTCCGTGCTTGGAAAGGCCCGGAGGCGGTTGGTCCATCGACATCGATAGTAAATTTGTTATGGTTTTTAGTGTAATTGATTTTTCTTGAGCAATAATCTTAATCGCTTCGCGTACCGTTACGAAAGAGAAGAAAAATTCAACTGGTAGGGGGGGGGGGGGGTTCGCGATGCTGCGGGCGAGAATTTTTACCGGAAGTACAAAGTACGCGCGGAGGTGCCCCGCTGCCATCCAGAGATGGCAGCACTTACTTATCTCGTGTACCGCGTAAGGAAACGGAGGATAGATGAAACGAAATTTCTTGCGGCTAAATATGGCTCGTAGTTGCGTCTATTTCGAACTGTTTGAGAATTCGGATAACGGAATTCAGAGTGACGGAATTAAATGTGTAGAAATATAGAAGGAGAGATTAGTTAAGTCGAGAAGAACTGGGATATCGCGAGTAAGTGGAACGGGTCCTAAAACGTCTGACCCAATACGATCCCCGATTCCTTCCAGGTCCGATCTTTCCTTTTCCCCGCAGTAGACGCCTAACCGCGTCACGACGGCCTTTCACCGTGGGACACTTGTTACTTTCAACAGAGTGTTTTCTTTTCGATGTAAACGCGTTCGAGTAAAACCTCGCGAGTGATTTTCCTTTTTTATTTTACATGTGGGAAACGGTTGCGCGATAATGCACGCCAGTGAACCGCTTTACCATAGAATAACACTTTTGACTTTCCATTGCATAATAGAACCGATCGAGAGCATAGGAAAGGAATTCTTGCGAACTTTACAAAATTTACGCGTTACATTTTCTCACGGAGACATCTGAAAGCCGTGCACAGCGGAATTGAACTGTTACAAGACCCCCGATTAACAATTTCGTCAGTAATAACGACGGTTACGGAAGTAACGGCTCGTTTCGCAGTCACGACAGTTCGTTCCCTCCTCGTCCAGCCCTCCAACTAATTTCCATAATTATATACATTTAATTACGCGCGTAACTGTAAACATCGCGCCGCGCGCGTCCGTCTCGTACTCGCCGATACGCGTAATTAGCCCATCTATTCTCGGTCTAGCGGCCAACTTTGTAATTTTCGCGTACCTTGAACGGTTATTCCTGGTCCGATGCATAAATACGACGTCGATTCGAAATGGAACATCCGGCGTACTGTTTACTCGGCGACCCGCCATCGCGGCCAGCGCACTCGGTGGCTGCAAAAAAATTGCTCCTAACTTTGTAGTACGTTTCAAATTGAGAATCGAAGGAGCGTGTAGAGAGTCGAGAAGAAAGCTCCCGACGCGCGACGTGACGTGTTAATTGCGATTCTTTTTTCGCGTTTCGCGATCCCTGGAGAAAGATATCAAACGTCGCGTTGGCGCGCCCGGGGCGCTCGAAATGAGAGGACATCGAGCGCTAAACGGACGCGCGTAAGTATAACCTGCCTTTGCAAAACCGCGTCGATTTACAAATAACACCGTCGAAAGAAGAGAACGCGTTTGCCCGCCCCCAAACGGGGGCCCCCGGGGCCCACGAACCGGGTTCCGCTCGCCAGATGCGTCCGTAACCAGGGCCCCCGGATCCGTTTTTCTACCCGTAGGGCGTCCAATCGAGCGCAACACATGGCGCGGATACTCGGTCGAGTTGGCCAAATTTTATTCGCGACGAATACAATTTTTACGATTCGTTTCCGTTCTTTTTTTTTTTTTTTTTTTTTTTTAATCGCCTTCAAAAATTGACGTCCCGTTTGTACGCGCGCGTATTTCGTTCGCGTCGATGCACAATGGAGCGCGATTCTGACGTAAAAAGCGAGCCTCTCGAGTTTTGGGCCCCATTGTGCCCGGTTCGCCGGCAGAGGCTACGCGCTTTTCATCGTTAACAAGCGTGCTAGACAAGGTTTGTTCGCTGCCATCGGCCGCCCGAACCACGCTGGAACTTTTCTGCCGTAACGACAGCCGAAAGAATCCGGAATCGCGGGCCGCTCGTGTTTTCTAGATCGTAAAGCGATTTAAGTGCCCGCTGCCGGAGCCAGGCATCCGTGTGTTCCTCGTTCCTCGTCTTTCAATGTAAATCTTTGCTACTGTCGTTCGCGTTTCGCGTAAAGTCGATCTGTAGGTGGTCGTAGGACGAAATTTATTACGGTTTAGAGAATAAAAATGTATCAGACAACAGCAGATATATTATCAGAAATTTACCCTTACGATTTAATAGTTGCAATATCGCTGGAGTCTTCGATCGAGTGGATTTTTTCTCCCCCCGTGGCGGACACGCGTATCGAAATCAAAGAGGATCGCCACGAGGGAGAGAAAAACAGGAGGCCGTAAAGCGAGCAGGAGAAATAAACGCAGGCCATTAATTATTCATGCGCTACAAAGTGACACGTAAAGCCACGCGATTACAGCATCGAAGGGAGTCGCGAACACGCGCAGGACATCATCATGCCCCCTTTTCCCGTCCATTGGTTATCGTAAACTCGACGATCCATGGAAACGCTGGCAATCCAACCGATTTCGCTGTAACAACCCGCGTCTTCTTCGATCGCTTCGTTTTTTTAAATCAAACGTTCCACGACACGAATTTTTAGCAAGCAAAGGCGTGCATTTCTCCTCCGCGTTTTCTCGTATCTAACCCCTGTCGGTTGGTTCTCGAGAGGTCCGGTTCGACGTTAAAATCTCGCGGAGATTCCACGAGGATCCGTCCTGGCACGCACGCGTTCCGCTCGGATCGAGCAACACGCACGGCAGCAAATATTTTCACACAATTTCGACGTCGTAGGCGCAATTATCCTTAATTAACCCTTTCTACGCTCTTCAGGAGAAGTTGTCTTCCCATCGATGGAAATTAAAAATTTTTTACTTCCCCGTAACTCCTACGATCTTACGTTCCGACGGAAAGCATAGACGAAATTTTTAATAATTTGAGCAACTACGAAATACAAACGTGCTGTTTCGTAATTCTTTTTTACGAAACGCTTGGTCCTGAATTGAATGGGGTTACGCGTCGAGGGACCGTGGACAATGCACGATACATTGATTCTTTACGAGCCCACTTACGGGGCCGCATAAACGCTCGGTCGACGTTATTGTAATACGTCTAAGGTTCCACGCTTGCAAGGCTGCGTTGGAAAGACACGGAACGGCCGTTCATCGGTTCGCCACTATGCTTTACGATCTCTGACACCTACCGACCCACCAGCGCTGGACGATCGCTGGCATTATGATCACGGCCATTAGAGTAATCGATGCTATTTAGAGGGCAGATACGCTTCTCACATGTTGACCCGCGCGACATAGAGCAGTGGTGCGCAAAGTGCACTCGTCTGTACGAAAAGATCATGAGAAGTACACTCGCGTTTATAAAAGTTCAATTTCAACGACTCAAGTACTACTTTCGGTTTCACAGTAACCATGGTTGCTGTCGTTAATCAATCGCTATGCCCGCGATCGAGAATATTTAATTGGTAAATAATGGGGCTCCGCGGGTGTCAACACAGGGGGTTAATATCCGTCGAATGGATCCCGCGAGTCGGTTCGAGTTAACAGTGGAAGATAAATCATTCGCGGAACAGGATCAACATTCTTAACAGTGTCGCGATTTATCGTCGAAATAAAACGAGACAGCGAGGGGACAATTCCAGCTAACAATTCCAGTTTTTCAACGCGTAAGCAGGATCTCCGTGGCACGACGTTCGCGGCTAACGCTCTCCTTCTTCTCGCCATAACGAGGCAGATATGGTGGCTGGTCAAACACGACCCGGCGATTCTTTATGGGGCCATTAAAACCGCGCGGAGTCATAGTCGCATGGTAAACATTATTATAATCCGACTAGCGCGCCGGGTTCTGTGCCGATTACTTTACAAAGGCACGAAACGACTGCTTTAGGGTCGCGATTCAGCTTTACGAGCGCTGACGCTAGCGATGGAACTCGGGCTCTCTCGGCTCAGGACTCCCCAGGCGCCTCCTATTCGACGATACTAAAACACTGATATCGATTTGAAAAATAATAGGACCGGTTAGCGTCGACGCTGCATTTACTTCTATCTCCGAGTCCTACCGATACCTGGAGCAATCATAAATATTGTCTGTAACGATACAAATACTCTAACGAAACGCGTGAAAATCCAGAGAAACCGATCGGTCCGGCGCGACCGATCGCTTTCCGGAGTACGGGGACGTTGAAAGACGCCGCGAGAGGCGCAACAGTCGCGTAGGTTACACCGTGTACCGGCTTTAAACAGTCCGTGGCGGCGTGTTTCGCGCTTCCCCGGGCGAATAATAATTTCTCGTACCCGCTGGGCCCGCGGAACGACTTCATCTCCCCGGGGCCCGGTGTTCGTCTCGCGACATTGTCTACCCCGCGGAGGCGCGGTGTAGCCGGACGATTTAAAGAGCGGGTGAATCGCGTAGGCGGCTGCCCCGGCACGGTGTAAACCGAGCTTTACGGCGCTCGTGGTCCCGTCGATCGTGAGATCGTATTAGAGCGCCGCGTCGGCGCCGAGTTTGGGTTAGGTCGAGGGTGTCGAGGGGGAGGAAGCAACTCCGCTGTTCCACGGCTGCCTCGACGCCGGGGTGAAAGAGAAAGAGAGAGACCACGGAAGGGAGAAACGAGGAACGAGACGAAGAGCGAGAGAGAGAGAGAGGGGTGGAGGAGGTAAAATAAAGAGAAATAAATACCGTTAGCGGGATAGACGGAGAAATGGATCGAACGTTGGAGGAAGACAGAAGGGCGGAGAGAGACGGAGGATGGAAGGAACAGCGTGTAACGATGTATCAAGCTGTTGCGCCCCTGGCGTGTCCGGCAATGGTGGATCGTCGCTTTGAGCTGGACCGCGCCGCTTCGGCTCTGCATCATGCCTTTACACGCTCCCAATGCCCAAACGAGGGACGATAATGCCTCGCTCGTCGTCTTGTTCCCGCGCATAGACACTATTAATTTCGTATCCCTCGCCGCGCGCACGACCCATCTTGCGGGTTAACACAGCCGACGCCGCGGCCTGCCTCTTCGATTGACTCGTTCTCCTCCACCGTGAGCACGTCTTTTCGTGTCCTACCCGCGATCACGCCCAAGGAATTTCGCTACGACCTTCCGCTATTAACCCCAACCTCACCCTCGGAATTGCTCGAAGAACGCGTACGAAAACCTGGCCACGGTACCACGATCTTTCACATTTTGTATCGCAAAACCCGATCAGCGGAAGGGTGGATTCGAAGGCAGTCGTCTGAAACTTTTGTCCGTATATTGCGAGCTCCCAAGTTTCGAGGGACGATAATTAATTTCGGGACTGCGTACATTAGCCGTTTCTCGAGTTACCGGAAAGTTGGGTCGTCGCCTCGACGCTGGGAATCTTTTAATAATTTCCTGCACGGCGCGCAGCATCGTGCCACCCGTGACCAACGGGGATGTTAGGAAATAACGAAACGATAAAAAATACTTGGGACGATCGTTGCAAATCGTCTCTTGTTTCGAACGTAAAGCCACCCTCCAGCCGTCGATGTCGCGCGTTCTCGATAATTAATTCCGCATCACCTTTGATCGTTCTCGTTCTTCGTTAATACGGACAGATTAAAGTTTCCATTCGACCGCCTTTTGCCCGGCGATAAATTCCATTAATAATGTTGCATGATACGCTTTGCCGAGTGAAGACCCGCGCTGCACCTACCATATCGAGAACGGTACATAATTATATGTGGAAAGATCGCGGTGTTGCGTGTGACGTCGTAACCCGTGCCTAAACGGCCGACGATAATCTCCAGGCCTCGGTCTTGTTCCTGGCCACGGATACTATTAATTCCGTGTCTCTCGCCGCGCCGACGCGCCATGTTTCTCGATTGACTCGTTTATCTTGCTTTCCGCCGATTTCGCCGTAATTAGAACTCTCGATGGGAAATTAATTCCTCGGGGTGGCTGCGTCGGGCTCCTAGCGAGATCGATGGCGATTCTACTCGAAATTGATACGTTATTTTCTACGTGGATATTATAAAATTAAATCACTGCATGCCACGAAGTTCGATTCATCTTGGTACGTCCCTTCTTACAATATAAAGAAACGCGTAACAATTAGCTTCTCTCTCTTTCATTTTTTCCTCATCATTTACGAATTTAATCCAACAAATATAGCTTCGTATCTTATGTTATTTTAATCTCATGCACAAGTCGCTCATATTATAAAATAAATTTCATCGAATCCTGTTCGATCCCCCCTTTTGCACCGAATTTTCGAATCTTCGAGTAGCTCCAGTTTCTCATAGCACCGGAAAGAGGGAAGTCAGTGTTCCGTGAACGGTTCGACGTCGTAAACAACCGAGGCAGCGTATTTTTCCGCGGCCACCGTTCGGGCCCGCGGATCGTAAACGGGCCCCGATTGGGCCCGCGGCGCGCTTTTATTGCGGCAGTTCCACGGTCGAGCCACGGTCGGAGAACCTCGTAGATCACGGCTGGCCATTATTTCCGCGAACAACGCGCGACGCCCGTGGAACAGAAGTACCGGACGTATAATGGCACGTTGACAGGTGCGTGGCCGGGGCCGATCGACGCTTCGTACGCGTCCAAGACACGCACGCAGAGTGCCGACAGCCGACGAATGCGTGCGAGGAAACGCGTGTTCGGTTCGCGCGTGCCACGCACGCCGTTACGCTTGGCAAGCTTCTGCCAACGGCCCTCCTTCGCCACCTCCATTTACAGTCCATATATCCGCCTCTGATCCGAATAAAATAATATTCGATACAAATTATCGTTTAATAAAACGGCTCTATCGAACGGAAATTGGATATAAGAAGTAGCAAACTTTGAAGGCTGGTATGTTTCAAACGATTACGTAAACATAAAATAAATCTCTAAATATCTTATCGGGGTAAACTATGCCATCGTGGCGATGATTTCTTGGCTCGTCGAAATACCCAAACTCTGCTAGAGACTCCAACCCTTTCGAAGGGGGGGGGGGGTAGGGTTGGCTAGGGCGAGACGAAAGGGTCCACGAGACAGAAACCCCGGGAAAGGGTATCTGTTGTCATGGTCCCTGATGCTCCATTATTGATTAAAGATGGCTGGCTCGATGGATGGCAGAGTCGTGACGCCATTTTAATATGCGCAATTATAATGTGTACCCGGAGCCCCGGGGGGATGATACCCCGTACGGGTCAGAAGGGGGAGGACGTATTGTCGACGTTGCCCGGTGACCCTGCTTCTTGAAACCGGTCTTCTTTGTTTGCCCCGAAATCAGAGGGGGAACCGCGTAATTGAGGAGTTAATTAGGACGCGTTCGCTGCTTTAATTGGGTTCCCTCGCGGTCCTCGACGGTTTGTTCTTCGCATTGGTCTCTCCCTAGTGCGCGACTTCTCAACAGGTTGCACGTTTCCACGATCCAGAATCGATAAATTTGGAAATAACCAGACATTTTACGATGACAAATCTTTCTTCTCTGATTGCTGTTTCCCTGGGCATATCGCTTTCAGAGAAGTTTTTCCAAATCACAGTATTCTAAATACGTCACGTTTCGTCTGCCATTTTTAAAATTACTCTCCCAACGAAATTCGCAGGAGGCTGTTTCCCATCCTCGCGTCAGGCTGTCCCGGCGCGGAGTTGTCGACATCGTCGGAACGGTGTTTCGAAGGGGCGATGATTACAGGGGGATACATCGGTATCAGGAGACTCGTTGGAGAGATAACGGCGACGACAGCTCGTTAGCGGCACGGTGGGGCTGCAGTGACGTCGCGACGCTCGATACCCGATAACGGCCGTCCGTGGGCGTACGCGGCGTAGGTACAATGCCAATAATGCCGATGCACGAGCGCCACAATGCCCGTAATAGGAGAATTAATGCGTGTTGTGTGTGGTCGCATCGCGCACCCCCGGGGGTCTCGCGAGATTCGCGATAGCATTGTCCGCTTATAATTCGTGCGTATAATTAATTGAACTCCGAGGAACGTGTCTCGACCGTGACTTCCGGCGAACTTGACATCCTCAGTCGCTGTGTATCTATCAATAACCTATAAAGCTTTCTTCAATTTTATCAACAGCGAATCTTTTATTATATTAAATACTCGTACTAGGAAAGAGTGCTCCGTTTCTTCATTTTCCCCGCAAAAACGACGTCCTGTTCCTCGCGTGCAACGCGCCCGACCTATCATTAAACGCGTTTCCATTTCAGCGAAACCGTTCGATGCTATTCGTTTGTTATTACCCCGGGACTGGCCATTATCTAGCAACAGAGGACTCGACGAGAGGCACCTCATAGGCGACTGACTTCTGTCGACGACCTGGACGCGACTCGGAGGGTCGGTGTCGGTCCCTCGGACACGCTCGCGTCTCGCGTGAATAAGAAATGCTATAATGTCGGGGATAGCGGTCTGGAAGAAGGGAAAAACCGATCCTGTTCATCGAGGGATACGACCTGGCGAGCTTCGAGCGTCCATTCGCGCGGTTGCTCGTCATTTTATTCGTTGAACGCGCGTACGCCTCGCGCGAGAATTTTCTCCCCGTTTTTAGCGCCCCCGACGCGCGGATTAATATTGCAGCGAGACTCGAGCGGCGGATGCGTCCGCGCCATGAATTACCTAAACGATATTAATGACTCTTACAGTAATTTTAGAGTCGGGAGGAATATAGACGATCGATGGAGACGTCAAGGTCGTCCGAAGGTCGTCCATAGTTTTTCAAAGTGGAAGAAACTCGCCGAGTTTGCGTCGAAATCGTAGGACTTTTGCCAGAGATTTGGTAGAAGAATGAATCTTTTTGGAAATTAAATTTGACGAACCACAGTCATTATTGTGTCAACTATACTTTCACGAATGTCTACGTTCGTTAACAGACCAGTCGTTATGTGGACGTCCAGTAGCTTTGATCAGACACGGATCATAAAACGGCCTAGCTAAAACAAGTGCAAACTATGTGTAAGCTCCACGCAAATTGTAAACTATATCAAACATAGCACAATGGGATTTAATTTTCGTAAATTACGAATTCCAAAATTTAAAAATGGCGCGTGAGGGCAGAAGTTCCCAAAACTCTGAAAGAAATTATAGTCTCGACAAAAATTGAAACTTGTGCCCCTTCCGTTCTCCAATTATCGTTCCTCCCCGAAAAATGAACGTGGCGGTATTTTGCGCGTGGGCGGCTCGAATCTCATTAAGCCTCTCTAATTCCCTCGCGAGGATCGTTCGGCGTGCGTGGCCCGCAGCGTCGCAGAAAATTGCGGAAGCGGAAGTCGAAAGTACTCGCGAGACCGACTCTTATCGGACACCCGTAAAGTGGACTAAGTGGTTACATTTGTAATATAACATTGGACTCCGTATTATTAGCTTTCCCCCGTAAGCGGCCATTTCTATGCTTACAGCCTGTAATAGCCGTAGTATATCCAGCGACCAACGCGTTAATAGCCAATAACCGAGGCCGGGTACCATTCGCTCTCCGGGGAAAATTCTTGCTTTCCCGCGATACAAAGTAATCTCGAGGCGACAGGGCCCCGGTGGCCGGCCAACGACTATGACTCACGTCCACTCGATTGATTATGCTCGCAGGTGACGAGGCGGCGTCGGCGCTGGCGCTAGCATTTTCCCATATGTCTCTCGAGAAAGATAATAATTATGTTCCGCGCCGGGAAACGTCAATCTCGGCTTCTCGGGGATTTACCGCGCTGAAGTCTCTCTTGAATTATGCGTTTCGTGCCAACGCCCCGATCGCGTGAATCCATTCCGTCCGCCGATCGCTGATTTTGTTTACATTCTCTTCTATTTAACGAAGAAGAAGCAACGTAAAGCCATCCCCGAAATCCATTTTTCAGTATCTGTAATATACCTTCGTAGGAAATTGCACCCGCGCCCCAGAAAATTGAAAATTAATTTGCCCCGCTCGAGCTGGCGCGGTTATCTTCGTGGTCGTTGCAAAAAAAGAATCTCGGTCGATCGTTATCGTCTGGAGCTCGTGCTCGGCGCAAATTAATTCGTCGTCGTGGTGCGTGGCCGTGCACCGCAGGACGCGAGAGCTCGTTCTGTTGTCACGTTATGCTGATGGCCTGGTCGCTTTGTCGTCGGTAATTACGGGACACGAAGTGGGCGGCGCGTAGCGTGTCGCACGCGCGCCCCGACATCCGAGCGGATTGCGCGAGCGTCGGATGTCGCGCCGCGGAGTCACGAGCCTGTGACGCGCGTGACAAGTCCGTGTCACACCGGCTGGTCAGGACTCTATCAGATAAAACCCGGCTAACCGGCCGTTTAACTCCTCTGAATTGAAAATCGTGTCGCTGTGCGTGTCTCTCCTCCCGTCTTTTACTCCCTCGAATTTCATGCTCGTTAGCCCCGTTCCACCTGCGTCCTCCGCGACAGATTACTCCGCTAATTCATCAGACGATATCAGATTTTAACATGCACGTCATCGCGAGACAAGTCTCCCTCGAATCCCATTCGTTCGTAAAGTATTTTCGTAGAGATAAGGGCTACAGAATTGCTCTCTCAATATTCTTTTCGTCGTTAACGCATTCGGTATTGTGCATTCTTCGGAAGTTGGCCAGCGGGACAGGGGAGTACGCTTGCTCCGCCCATCCCCTCTTTCACCGTACGACGCATGCGCAAAGCTCCAAAGTGGAGGGATCCAGCCACCTTTTCGCGAACGCACAGTACTACTCGACAGCGACACTCGAGGCTCGCAAAACGCAAAATGCGGTAATCGAACGCCTCAAAATGTATATTCGGCTCCACGTGCTTCCCACACGCTCGCCAGAGGCCGGCACTCCGGCGCTCCATCATCGTCGTCCCACGGCATCTGCCAAGAATCGTCCGAAATGAAAAAGCACCGTTCGAGGCTGGGTCGAAAATAGATACGGGCACGGAGTTCCGGACTCGTCTCGGGCGTTTCGCGACGCGGTGATACATTGAAACTTTCATGAGCCGGTCGATTGTTTTTCGTGGCAGCCGAGATTAACGCTCCACCGTCGCTGGCAATGTATTAATGACGCGGATGATGAAGCGACGCGATGATCGTCGACGTGCTTGCACGTTCCACGGTCTCCTCCTCGTTGCACAGCTCGCGGACTAATTATCACAGCTGTCGGAGTCGCCGCTTCCTGATCGCCTAGGTATCCTTGGGTTGACGATCCTCGTTCGGAAAATAATGCGTGAATTCTCCGGATGCCCGCCTCGCCTAACGATCGTTTGGTCCCGATGATCGAGCACGCTCGCCGGAAGAAATATAGCGAGGTCACAGAAACTCTAGGGAGCGCGGATAGTGGGGATGTCAAAAGTTCAGAAACCACCTGGACTAGTTCTTCGCGATGATCGAGCACAGAAACGATCTTGTCGAGGTTACCAAGACTCGTTCCTTTATAACGATGGGCTCGAGCTAGATCGTTCTATCGATAATTAGCTTAGTTAACAAACACACGGTTTAAGCGTCCAGCTGTATTTAGTTCGCATAAGAGTCCGCCAAATGACTGGCTGAAACGCAGGGGGAAGAGATCACTCGTGGTATCGGGCATGCGATCGCGACGAGGAAAATATTCCAGCGACCTCCGCGACAAGGTATCCGTGACATTATCGAGCAGGAGGATCGATCGAGGTTTCGATGTCCGCCCCGTGCCGCTGCTCGAAAGATGAGCGTGTACAAGCGGGATTTGCATAGGTCGAACACGAGCCTGAACCGCGTCGCTTTTAGGCGTAGCTCTGCCGTGACGACGGTGGCGTGTCCTCCTCGAAATTGATCCCTGTCGCGGAATTGCATCGTCGCGAACCTAATGTTCGCTAAAACGCGTAACCGACCCTCTACGAAAGTCCTCGCTGGGGGGGGACCCTAACGACGCGATGGCACGTCACTGTCGCTTCCCTTGGCTACGAGGAAACCGATACTCCTTAATTTCCATTGGCGATTGGGGTCCTGGTGTCGTCAGGGTTTTCTCTTTTTTTTAATTTGGATTTACTCCATTTAAATTGCGCGTACGAGTTTTGTCGAGACGTCTCGTTCCCGATTTCCATCGTCGTATCCAGTTACCCGATCGTTCCGATCCCCGTTCGGCCTCGCGAATCAATTTCGTCGATCGCAATCGATAACCACACCGTCCTCGAAACGTGCAATCTGTCCTGCCGTGTAATTACGCCGTGGGCCCGTTTAATGATTCTTAAGCGACGATTACTGATTACGAAGCGAGGGTTCTCCGGGTCAAATTGAAGAGCAAGCAACGACCAGCTCTTATCGATGTTAATCTTCGTCCTATTTTTTTTTTCCTGTCCCCGTTGCGACAGAGACAAGGTCTGTTTATCGTTAACCTGGAATAAAAAATATCTCTGCGCGAATTTTGTGTTCCAACGATCTGGAAAGTATCGCGACTTTTTGATTATTTGGGAACGAAAGGGTCGGATAGAAAACATTAGGTGTTTGTGAAAAAAAGCGTATCCAGAAGAATTACGCGGTCGTTTGCTATTTTCGGTGGGCGAAGAAATAACCCCTCGCCCTGTTCGTAGATCACGATTATGATCGCGGCAATCCTGTCGTAAGATCGTCGCAGAGGGGCTCAGTGATTAATTACAAGGCAAATATTTTTCTTCGACCCGATAAGATCCACGCGAAGCGTCTACTTTGGGTACAGCTGACTGTTCCCGGTGACTCGCGGGGATGGAATTTGAAAAATCCCGCGCCACGTTTCCCCTAACTCGTACAAAAATAGGCCGTCGATATTACACGTGCCGTGTCCTGATATCGGCGATTCATACTACAATGTATTAATTTGAGAATAGGCCGTAGTAATCTATAATTATTCGCTGAATCCTTGGACGATCGTTAAAAAACTGTAAGTACATCATAGTCGATAATTTATTATTCCGCAAACAAATATTCAGATTTAATTACTCGTTCGTTTATGTGCACGAGGGAACATGCGCAAAATATTTGGCGCCACGTGTCGGATTTATTCCAGGCCCAACCTGGACCTATCGCCAAATGTTTTGAGAGGCGAGGCGATCGTTTCGTACAAATAATTAAATAATTGCCGAGTTCGTTCCATGGTCGTAATGCTCGCAAAATCAGGGGATAATATTTTCTTGGAAAAATGCGCGCTCGTCCGCGAGCATCGATTTTCTCGAAACGTTCTCTTCGCCGTACGAATAAATTTTATTGTACGTTTACGACTTATTTTTGTCTGCGTTGCGCTCGGTGCGTCCCAGGACCGTAATTCTAAAAACTGTCGGTACGTTCGGGGGAAAAGCGAGAAACTGGGACACCGGTCAGAAACGGTCCAACGGCGTTCTTCGTTGATACATTTTCAGCAAGGTCGGGCGAAACGATTTCCGTTACGCGGGCACTGTTTACGGCTAGCCGTTCGCTCGGTGTACAGAATGGCGGCGATAAATAGAAAGTAACAGAGCGTCGAAATCGGTGCGGCGTTAACTCACGTAGTTTAGGAGTTTGTTATTTCGGTTTTGGCGTTAACTCCCGCGAGCCAACGACAAGAGACATTCGCCAGACCACCCCGAAACCGTGGCCCCTCGCTCCCCACCCCGGCCGCTAACTATCCACCGTGTCGTGACCAATCGAGCTTCCTCTATCTTCGTGCTCGAAAATAACCGAAACACGCGATATTACGGCACTACGTGACGTAAGATCCTCATGGCCCGGACGGATTCGTACTATCCTCCAGCGACGGGCTACATGCACTTCGATCTACCAAACGCGAGGGTGCATCTCTTCGAACGAACTCCCATCTTCTATAATTCGAGAGTTTTTTAGTTTTTTTATTACAGCCAAATGATGGGAGGTGTTACAATATTCTCCGCCCAACTGTTTTGGATATTCCCCCGAACAATTGTAGTTTTCTTTAAATAAAGCACCGGAAGAGATCCACGACGCGCCATGGCGTCGAGAAGGGGTTAATGCGTCCCCCCGTTGGAGTTGTATCGCGAGGCGATCGCATCGGGCACCGAGGCCCAGGCGTTTTGTCGGGACGCATCAGCGGAATAATCGCGCGGAATTCGTGTCGTCCGATCCAGCAGGACGATCAAAAGGTCTTTACGTACCACGGTGAACGGAACACGCCGTTGCTTCTTTTCATCCTCTTGGCGGGCTCCTCTCTAAGAACACTTACAATGGACCACACGCGCGACGACCTCGAAGGGAGTGCGCTTCTTACGGGGTCAGGGGCTTGTGTCATCTATCTTAGAGAGGTTCATATTCACTCGGCGACACTAATGTCTGGCTCTCCCTACCGCGATCCAAGCTTTATCTGCGTCCAGAGCCGTCCGTGGATCTTTTTCTTCTACGATCGACGACGGACGAACGGTCCTCCAACGCGTGGAGAAAACCCTCGATCGCGTCAAAGGGTTCCGATAACCTCGATCTTTATCCGGGCGATAAAGCGTCGGAAGACAGTCGTGTTCGAGACAGTTTTTATTTTACGCTCGTCGATCGCTGGGCAGACGAAACTGGCTTTCAGCCCTTGTTCGTTTAATATGATTTAATTACGGTGGGCTAGCTTTTTTTATCAAAATAACGTGTTTCGATTTATGTTACAGTGGCCAATGTGCTTCTTTCGGCCGGACCTCCCTCTGGGCGCGCCGTTGCCTACAACTCATGTGTCGAACGCCAGCAGCATCCCCGCTTCGTCGCCTTTATCGTCCAGGGCGCACTCGGAGATACCCAAGGCTCCGGACTTCTTCGACTCCAGCAAGATTCACGGACAGACTCCGACGATATGCACGGTAAGACGTTTCGAAAACACTAAAATCGTATTTCTCGATCGTTCCACGTAAGTTAATTCACCCTAAATCTGGTGAACAAACTTACCAATTCGACCCATTCTATCATACATTACAATTGTAGTTTGTTGGTTTATATTACTCGAAAAATTCAGTGTCGAAACGACGAGAATATTTTTACGCCGTCGCTATTTTTGCAAGAAGCTGGCAACCATTAAGTACTTCGTTTGCTCGTAGAATTTAAATCGCGAGATGGATAAATGGTTCGCTCAGCGCGAATCGAGATCTAGGTAATGGATTAACGCGGATGATTCGGAGATTGTCTGACTCATCTACTTCAGATTTTATACTTGCGCTTAGCGTAGATGCAGCTGGGGTTCCTTGACCCTTAACTAGCACAGAGACCTGTGAAGCTTGCAATATTTAAAAAAAATTAATTGTCCTCTCGCGACAGGAAAATTTAAATAGACATCATCGAGTAAAAGGTGTCGAGATTCTCAAAGAACCACCGACAAGATCGATCATAGTCCGGCTGATAATCAATTCCACCGTGATGGGCACAGGTGACATCGGTGAAATTCGCATCGTAACACGAAAGTTCGGTTTCCTCCGACGAGCCACGGAACACGCGTTAGCTTCCCCGACTGTCTCCGTTGATGGAGTATGTTTATCAGGTGGAACGTCGATGTCGCGCGAAACTACGACGTGAAACTACAGCGCTAGATTAAGTTGTCAGGGAGGAATTGTAAATGGACAGGATTAAAGCGTTGCATCGAACGCGATCTAGCGATCGATAATGGGGGCTGTCTACGACGATCAGGAATAAAGAGGAACCGAGACGCGGATCGGTTATGGTGTCGTTATTAAAATTCCTCTCGCGTCGCTGTCACCTGCGTGGAAACTGGTCGTTTTGCCAGAGCGGTCTTGTAATTTTTCACTCGCTGCTATAACGTGTAATTTTCTGACACGTGATCGGCGATATTTTGCGACGCCCGCTAATTGCGCGTGAAATCTCCTTCAAACCGTTCGAGGAATTATTTAACTTCTTGGAGGATTCGTAGCGTCTAAAAAGTAGAAATTCACTGTCGAGTTATCAGAAACTACGGTCGTTATTGTAGACATGGAATATCCGTTCGAAGGGACAGGAACAACCCTGTCGCAGAATTTAACCGAAGCGTGACACGAAGAGTTCCTCGAAGAGCATCGAAGGTCGATCGACGAGGTTCGATCGGCGACCGCGTCGGCCACGAAACTAATTTTCGAGCCGCGGAAACACAAGGGCGGAGGCAGCAGGGGGGTGTTTAATGGTCGACGACATGACACAGAAACCCCGCGGCCGGTCGATATTCAATTTACAGTTTTGTGACAACGGCGCCGGTGTTCGTGGAAGGCCGCGGCGAGAAACGCGGTCGTTCGTCAAGATCGAAACGATCCTCGTCGCGGGACGATAAAAACGCGTGGGCGTGAGCTCGCTCGGGTCGTTAAGCCGCTGTCGCGGCCCCTCGTTAGCACCGATGCTGCCGCCAACAAATGATTTAAATATAATACTTAATAACGCCGGGCGTCCCGGGTGTATTCAATGCGCTCACTTTTGTTTCTCGATTATGCATTATCCCGACGCGTAAATCGTGTCCCGCGATATTAATGGCGCGCACGGGCCGAGCAGTCGCGGCAGCGATCAATCTCGTTGTCACAATTAAATGCGCTGCTCTGACAAGCCGAAGAATAATTTATGCCCGGCTGCCCACGTAAGGAACGAAATCCCCCAAGAAACCAGCCGAGCAACAGCGTATTTTCGCGAAATTTAAAGAAAAAGTCACGATCGAATTAACACCTTTAATTACGATATTTATTACGATTTCTTTATGGGCACAACATTTTTTAACATTCTATTCTTACTTGAATTCGTTACTGTTAGGGGATTTGGTTGTGGAAGACATCGAGGAGACAAAGTTGAGTTTATTTTTAGTTGTGTTGTATATTATTTTAAATAAATCTGTTATCTAAAAGAAAGAAATACAACAGTTACTTTGCACAATGATGGGGCTTCGCGTTTGCAGGGTGGAATTTTTAACGGCGCGTAGAATGCGGCTGAGAACAATTGTTTACAGCCCTTAAACGGCCGGATTAAACAGAAGCGGGTGGCGATAAATACGTGTAACAAAAATTCCGTCGGTTCTCTGGAAACAATCTCGTTCATCCGGGGGCTCGTAAAGCGCGCGTATCTGACAAATTGTACGGTTAAAGTTAGAAAATGCTACCTTCGTTGCGCGCCACTGCGAGCAAACAATCTAATTTCTAAAACGCGAACGTACGTCGATTTTACGATCCTCCGCCTTGCTTCGTAACAAATCCCAAATAAGTATCGACGGAGAAACGCCGGTTACGCTACGGACTAGCCTACTTCTTAAGCCTGCACTTAACCCTTAAACATAGGATCCACCGAAACCTATCTTGCGCAATTTAAAAAAAAAAAAAAAAGATTGTCTATACTTAGATATATACGTTTCACTTGAATACCGAATAGTATATACAAAGTGGACGTTTGGACCAGAATAGCTCCTGAAATTGGTTTCCCTCGATCCGTGGAAAGGCAACGAGGCGTCGCGCGATCCCTCGATCGCGATTGCGAAAGGGAACAATCGTGGGCGCGCGAAACAATCAATGCGGCTATATATATATACAGGCGCATATAGGAGCGCGTGCGTGGCTTTGGTGCGCTAAATTAACGGGGCGCGGTAATTTTAGCCATCGTTCCGCGGCGCGGCGGCCGCAGAAGCGAGATTAATGCCGCCAGACGAGGGCGGTGAATTAAGGCTGATCCGTATCGTTAAGGACAGGCCAAGTTTGATACGAAGGGCAGCGCCGGGACCGCGAGCGCGAACGATCTAATTAAACGTCGGCGCAATTAGACGTTCTACTTCGCGCGCGATACGACAGTCCCGACCCGGAAACTTTCGAAACGCTAATTACTTCGTTTCTACTTTTACTCGTTTTTCGAGCCGCGCGAAAGAATCACCCTTCTGAACTGCAGTCCCCTAGCATCGGCGAGATCTCGACGTCGATCCGCCGCGTTGCACGGAATCGTTAAGGGTTTCGAACCCGTACGAGCAAGAACGCCTACTATGCTTTCTGGCTATAGTTCGTCCAACGAGGCCGGAAGATAAGCCCGCTGCACGTGAGCAGGACAGAGTCCCCGCAAACATTCAGCTACCCCTAAAGACTAGGTACTTCTTTGAATTTAGTTAGATGCACAAATAACGTGGAATTAAATTATTCGATCTTTTCGCGAGACCAGTATCGTTCGAGAAACCGCCCGAGTAGATTAGCGGCTGACCTTACAATCTTATTTAGAATAATAAATGGCTCGATCGAGTGCCCACCCCCTTTGGAATTAATTAACTTTTATGTTCCACTTAGACCGTTCGGGTAGATCGTGTTTTACAATGCGAGGCCTTTATCTCATTACGGCTCTTGCGATCCAATTAATCGCATTATTGCATCCGCGCGCTGCTACGATAATTTCGCGGATTTTTTTCCCCGGATCATTATCATTAATCATATGTAACTTACGTAGGGCGATAAACTATGAGGCGTACGATTAACTAAACACGTCCAACTGCCGCGACAAGTACTGGAAGCGTGCTTTTCTGGTTCTCCTACGTCTCCGTTTCTCATTACGTGTTTATAGAAATATTTTTGTCAAGGTTTTACTGCATAATTAACGATTAACGTGAAAACTAATTAACTGTACGAATCCAATGTTACATTCAGTGTATTTTTTCGGTCTATACTTCTGGAGCTCTGGAACCCCATTACTATTTTTATGTCACATTCATAGAATTTCTACGTGTTCTGCATCAAAATATGCGCTATTTGCATTTTGAAATATCGAAATCCGCCAAACCGTTCAGAAGTTATGATTTTTTAAACATACACATGAAATTCCGGGGGAAACATTTACGGCAAGGAATTTTTTTCTCGAAAGTACGTAGGATTTCGGTGGTATGTATATCCACCAAAAATGATCGTTATTGACCCCCGCAACCAAAACTAATTTTTCCAGAACGATTTAAAATTTTTTTTTCCGTCGTAAAATTTCAGCGTCTGCCCCCTTTATTGTCTTGATAATTTTTGATATGGACACTTAATTTCCATGAATTGCATAGATTTTTAAGACGCATTTTGTCCATTTCTGAAAGCAACGATGGCGCCACGCGAGTAGAATCCCGATTAAAAATGGTATCGAAAATTTGTTTGGCCCGTTTTGATCGCGCCGCGTGGATTCGATGTGCCGTGGACGACGTGGTGAAGTAAAAGAACGCCGAGCATAACCAGCGTCGCGGCACAACTAGAAGACGGTCGTAATCCAGCGGGTAAAAAAATACGGAAGTACCGATCGGCCCCGAAGAAATATTTTCGTAATAACCGTAATTAGAGATTGCGCTTGGGACGAAGTCGCTCCCTCGGTCGAGGCGTGCAGTGAAAAGTGGCTTTGGTCGGCGGAGAGAGAAAAAAAAAATATATAAAAAAAATGCTACACGACAAAAAGTCATCGTCATTAGCCGTTGGTCACCGGTCGTCGGTGCCTCGTCACCGCGTCGGCCCCTCTTTGAATCTCTCCCGTACGCCCGGTAAATGGTTACAGTTAATGATTAGTTAATGATTTTTTCTCTTTTATTAGCCGACTTTCACGGACGCGACCGGTAGCCGGGATTCCTTTCGGTGCATGCCACTGTCCGTGAAATCGTAATTGACATCGTGTAATGTGAATTTAAGCGGCAATTAAACGACGAGACTCCGGGAGCCCGATCGGCGAATCCAAATATGTAGATTTCTGGATTCGTTCGAGCATTTAAAAAGCATTCGAGGGAACGGGACTCTATCCAGGAAACTTTATTTCGAGGACGCGCGATTCTGTTATTTCTCGGAGCCGATCCGGCCCCTCTTTTCGGTACCGTCGGTGTCCCGGTAATTCGACAATTGTTACGCCGGGAGTTATTAAAAGGTGCGAGGCCGTAAAAAAAAATCGCCGTGAACGTTAGCGCTACTTACGAATTTAACACCGTACGAGAGCGTGTAATTTGAATGCTGTTCGAGGTTCAGGTATGGAAATTCGACGATCAACAGTGTAGCAGGCGGTGATCATCGATCGGGAAAGTATTGTGTTCTTAAGCGTAAATTTTCAGCGCGCGTGGCTCTCGTCAAATTCGAATTCTTTCCCATCCGCGAATCGGGCCATCCCGTTACCTATTACTTCGAGTCAACCGATAATTAATTTCATTTTCGCACTGATATTTCTCCCAGCTTTCAGCGACGAATCGTCAGTGGCGAGTTAACTCGCGGTTGGCAGCGACCAGCGTTAATGGCGGGGCGTTCCATCGCCGAATTCGAGGACGGCGAAAAGTAAAAATATTCCAGCGTGCAAAGTCGAGAGCTCGCAGAGGTGGGGGGAACGACGAAACGCAGCTGCGAGTTCGCGGATAAAATTTAAGGGCGCGCAAGTACAGGGGGCAAATTGAAGACGAGTAAAATGAAAACGGTTAACAGGGGGTTTCGAGGAACGAGCGATTTGTTCGTAAACCCGTTAATGTACGCGTTTCACGCGAACGGAATCGAACGGGCCTTGCTGAACGCGTATCGACGCGACTCGTCTTACACGGTGCTCGCTAATGAACGACTGCGGCGCGGATAAACACCGTACGCAAAGACGCGGGTAAATGGATTATTGTGAAAAATAAAAGACGAAGGATCGATCGTAAACGCACGGACGCGAGAAAATCGAGTGGAAGCGAGAGATCGGGATAAATGCATCCTACGACGCTGCACCGTGACCTCCGTTTTGCGTCCTCGATGCAAGTTATTCGAACGAACTCTTGGGGTCTTTGTAACCTCTAATAGGCGAGGCAACTTAACTAAGTTAGCAAGGTCCACTATTTTGAACGACATCGAGCATAAAATTCGATTTGTACGCGCGAGTTCGTGGAATGTCCCTGTACCCGAGGCAACGATCTCGAATTCCAAACCGCTGTACGCGATATTCGAGCAAAGGTCGCACCGACGGAGACAAAGACGAAGCGATTTCGTCGGTAAAAGTACCGGGAACAATGGCGACGTCGGTATGCGGCCGATGCAAGTGAATCAAAGACACGTTCGGTGCGTAATTGTTACAGTTTCGAACGATACCACGCAGGATAAGAAGCAATCGGCCGTAAATCAATGGCAAATTAGACTCGAGGGAGAAACGCGTCGATTAAAGGCGGCCGTTGCGAGTACACGGTAACCGAGTGAAAGATCATGCGTGCCTATTAGACGCATACTTCGGCTGGAAAGGTTAAGATCGATCGCACGAAACGCGTTTCGAGTAGTGCGCGATCGAACGAGCTTTTTCACGAAATTAATTAAACCGCGATATCGATTATATCTGCACGCGATTCTAAGCCACGATATTCGCCGTGACCACCGTTAAACGAAACCCCCGGTACGGCCACCCCCTTTTGACTTTCAATTACGGTCGCGATCGAGAGCAAATGAAACTTGGACAGGAGCGGTCCATCGAAATACAATTAATCCGAAAGCCGGTCATTTACGAGATCGATTTCGTGTTTCACAATTAATTGACGTTCCAGGAGGCAAGGTATTGTTATGTTCGATTTTTCGGCCCGCTCATCCTTTTCCCTCGGAGTAGCTTAATGGATAATAAAATACTATTATCGGGTGTGTTTTCGAGCCATATTAAATTCCGGTCCCGTCGGAATTTTCTTAATATTCTGTAGCTCTATAGTTTTCATCTTGGATCCCTTCAAGATAGAATACATAATATTATTTCTTGGGTGTTTCGATATTTTAAGAGACGTGTCAAACACAACAAAATCTATGAAATTAAAAAATATTTAACAAACAATAACGTGCACGAATCGAACGTTGCATGGTTCGGGACGAAGCGCGATCCTCTTTCCGTGCTTTTCAAAGCCAGATTCGTTGAAGTTTGCTCGGTGGGAACCTAATTTGCCGGTGTCGGAGAGTTTCTATGGGAGCGTCGCCGACCAGCGACAGCGTCTACCATCGAGCAAGAAGGCATGCGCCTCGTTATTAGTTATTCGACCGGTCGTCGAACAAAAAACCCAATAATTTCGCTGGTGCCAGCCCTAACGACGACTCGCTCGACAAAAAGCTCAATCTATCAAATTGTCACTGGCCTTTCTATTTCATAGCTTCGCGTGGCTCCTTAATAAGCAATCTTCGGCCCGGTACCGTAAATCGGCAGCCATCGACTGAACGGGTTTTTAACTTCGCTGACTTCGATCGTTGAACCCCGGATCCTGGAAATTCGTATCAGCAATTTTTCATCGCCCCAAAAAGTGTTAATTATCTACGAAACGCTCTAGAAAAATGTCCACTGTCCGATATCTTCGTAGTTTATTTATTTCTAGATAATAACGGGAGATTACGAAATCGGTCTCGCGTCCCCGGTCGTTTATTCCCGTTCGTTTTATTCGCATAGTTTCTGGAAGTTCGAATCACCATAGCAGAGTGGCTCGCATCAGTCAATGGAATGGCGAACGGTTCAACGTCCGTCCCGTGTGCGTTCATCAGTCGACAGATGCACAATCAGGCTAGGAGTCGCCGATCGGCGTCGTCATCGTTCGAGGACTAACAACTGGCGACTAATAACCTCTCGAACTTGTTGTCCTCTTTCTCGCGAGGCCTGAAAACCGACCGCGCTAATAAGTCATTTCGCCCGAGCGTTGGATGTCGCCGCCTCCTCGTGAACGCGTCCCTTCATGGAACGCACAGAACGACGTTTCATCCTACGGAAGACACTTTATCGCGGTTCGTTAATTATTTCCGAGAAAACGATAGCCCCCGGCACGGTGAGCTATCTTTTCAACGTTTAACGCAGAATTTGGGCCACGAGAGCTTAAAGAAACTTGTTCGTAGCAACAATTAGAAAATAAATTCGAAGAGAATCGTCCGGCCGGGGTCGGTCCGGCGCCCGAGGATCCGAGAATAGAACGAGCCGAATTTACGAGCGCTGACATTAAGGTGTGGTAGCCAGGAATCGTTAGCCGTTAGGTTTTTGCTGCTCGTCCGGCCCGGAGCTCGTCTTTGTCCACCCGTTGGTCCTTCCGCGCTTAATTGTCGCGCGAAGAAACGCGCTGATTGCCACGGGAACGCGCGCTGGGCCGCAGTTGCTTTTACGAGGCTCGCGTGTGGTCGTCCTTTGGCTAATTGTACGCTTTCGCGAGTCGAGCTTGGAAAAATGAAGATTCCCGACCGCCCCGAACCCGAACCCGAGGCTCGAGGAATCTCGCAGAGCGGATGGACTCGATCTCGTTCGGATCAGATTCGTTTTTCGTGGATTCTAATAATGTATCTTCGATCGTTAATTTATGGAGCGAATTTGTTGGAGAAAAGGGCGAAGTTACGATCGTAGAAAGGTGAAATAAATTCGTCGCGATATCGCGTGACAACGCAGCGGCGTTTTGCATGGCGGTCACGCGCGGCCATGTTTCATGCGCCGATAAGGTTCGAATTAATACACCGCTTTTAGCTAATAACCTTTTCCCCGCGTGTATCGGGGTCGTGCGTATAATAATACGGGATATTGCGTAATTTAACGGTGCCCCGTACGCATCCCCCTGAAGTTTTTATTCGGGGTAGAGAAAGCGGATCGGATGCAGCCAGCAGCGGCACCGCGGAGGAAAACAACCTTCTTAGCCTAACAGCGGTACATTAATTCGGGCTTTATTAAATTCGCCGCGACCACCGTAATTTCGTATCCTCGTTTCTTATCAGCGGAAAGAATGCTACTCCCGCGGGATCTTGCCATCTACCTGTGCCTTGGGTTACTGTCCATGATGAGACGGTGTGTGCGCGCCGGCATATACGTGACACCATTAATAATACGGCGCGTGTTGCGAAAAAACCGACCGAGAACCGCCCGGCCACCTTCCCTTCCTCCTCCTCCAGCAACGTGGAAAAGATCGGTAAGCACCGATACGTAAGCGATAGAGAGGCTGGTGGCGCGCGATTAAAATGCCGCGCCGGAAACCGTGACCGGTTTTCGCCTGCGCAAGGACCTTGGGAAACCGATGGCGACAGTTCGCTCGCTGCTCTGAGGTCGCGGTACCCTCGATCCCGCTATTCTCGATCAAATTCACTCCTCCACCCTCCGAACCATCGACGAGATCTTTTCACAAATTTGTACCGCCATTGTACGCTGCTACGTATAATTCCAAACACCTCTTAATTTTTATGTTTCCATTCGAAATTGTAAGAATGCATTTTTCGAACGAACGCTAGAATGCATCTACGAAACTGCTAACGGCAGTTCAGGTTTGCCTTAGGACGCAGCGACCTCCTTTCCATTGCATCCTTGGAGCGTTTACCATAAATGGTATACGAAATGGTCCCTGTTCTATGTCGGAGCGCTACACCTCAGTCCTGAAGAATCAATTTTTATTTTATCGGGAAATGTCCAGGACTTTTAGAACGTGTACTCGAGAAGAGTACATGTTCTATTAAGGACACGAGCAACGAACCCTAATTTCTACCCTCGGGGTGTTACCCACTTAGACTAAACGTGCACCGAAGATTATCGTCAATTAAGGTCAGGTGCAATGATACTTTACAACGAATATTCCCATTTAACGCGAGACACACATTTCGATGCGAAAATAAAAATCGTACAAAATAACGTACGCGCGTTAATTTAAATTTATTTATTTATTTAGCCTCGCGAGTTTAATAAAAAAGGTCGGGCCGTTTAACCGGGGTAATCGCCGCGCATACTCTGATATTAAAACGACATAAATCTTGTCACCGGTGCTCGAAGAACGATGTCGGGTTGTCGCATGGCCAAGGATCGCGATTACGCGATTACGATCGTCCAGGAACGCGGAAGGCGTGATCGTCTCGTTGCTTCTTTTCCATCTAAAATTATATTCTTCGAACGAGCGTTTCGCAAAACCGGATACGGCTCGTCCCGTAATACGCGGGGAGCAATAGTTGGAAGTCGGAGTTAAAATTACGAACGTTTCAAATCCCCCCCCTGGTACAGGTGAGTACGTCTGAAACCGGTATACTAAACGGGCAACCTCGAGCGGCTAAAGCAATCTCTCATACATTAACTTATAATGTATATTTGAACGTACGAAACGAAACCTTAACCCTTGGCGTGTGTGCGTACGGTCGATCGGAGCAACGAGCCACGGCGAAACGCCTATGGTCGTACAAATCTTGGCACCGAGGGGATTAAGGGGTTACGACAGGGTGACAGGCTGTGAAAATTAGGTATCCGTTCGGGATCCCTTTCGGCGACTGGCATGTAATTTTAACCAATGTTTATCTATTATCTGGAAGCACAGGTTATCGAGACGAGAGTTTGATTAATTTTATTAGCGAATTATAATCGATGGAAGTCGCCGTGCTTTGAAAATTTCGTCGTCGAGATGATGGAACGGCGGGTCCAGGGTGGTTGAAAAAAATAACGAAGCGGACGAAACAAGAACGGGGGGAGGAGGGGGCGCAAAGGGCGTCTTTGCAGTAGCGACGGCGGGGGAGGAGGATACGTCGGTGTCTGGTGCTCCGGCGGGAACATCTGCGCCCTTAATTATTTTACAGATTTAGTAGATCGTTATGGCTTGTAAAATTACTGCCAATTTCACGCCCCTAAACTTATTTTATCCGCGCGTTAGCTGCCTATCGGTGGATCGCCGCAAAAGCATTCGAAGGATATTGGGCATTCTTCGTGGCTAAATTAATGGCCCCTTGTTTATGACTGCATCGGCACCGGACACGCAACGATTCCGTCGCGAATTCCCGTAAATACCCCCGATAATAATGCGATTCCCCCTCTCTTTCTCGACCCCTCGTCCGTTTCGCTTCTCGGGCCGTTCCTTTCCTCCGCGTTTCTACCTTGCCCTCGCCACTGTGTCAGACTGGGAATCGGAT
The DNA here is from genome assembly GCF_051014445.1 of Colletes latitarsis. Lineage (NCBI taxonomy): Eukaryota > Metazoa > Arthropoda > Insecta > Hymenoptera > Colletidae > Colletes > Colletes latitarsis. The sequence continues at coordinate 50,678,194 of NC_135134.1, forward strand.
CCTCGAGTTGTCCTTTTTCACGGTTCCCTCGCTCCTCCACCCCTTCTCGAGTGAAAATAACAATTACACTGTCTTTCTTAAAAGTTAGTAAAACGATTATCGTGCCCAGCAAGGATAGTTTTAGATCTCGAAATCGTCCCGACTTTTTCGATTTTATTTGTAGAAATTGATTCGTGGCGAATTCTGCGCGCAAACGATTAAAATTGACGATCGAAACGGACGGTGTGCTAGGGGGACCAGTCTCCCCCGGAGCGTCGATGGGATTCGTTTAATCGTCGCGCGGACGCGCCCGGTAATCGGCCGCGAGATCTCGTAATCGAAATCGAAAAGCGACGAGCCGGGAAGCGATACCCGCGGAACGGGGACAGGCGACTACCGGATGCCCGGAGCCGGGGCACGGATCACTGTAATTTAATAAATTACGAGAGCTGCCGTCCCGGGGCAAATTGTAGCATAATCGTTCATTAGTAGGTCGTGACTTCGCGTCCGCGTGGACGAGAGTTCGATACACGCGGCTAGGCATTACCTGCGGCTTCTCCGACCCGCGGAAGGCCGTAGCAACCGAGACTATCTCGTCTCTGATTTCTCTCTCCTCGATCGTGCCTTCCCTTACGGTTCGATTTCATTATTATTCGTACGCGTCGGCATTTTAATATAAACACTTATTTATAGAGCCAAAGATATCTCTTACGACTACGTCATTTTATTTCATTCATTTAGTCGAGATACGAGAAGTCCCATCAGAAAGATAATTCTAATGTGAATTCAAATTTAGAACAGTTCAAATACACAGTTTTTGAACGATGCAATTTAATATAAACACTTATTTATAGAGCCACCATCAAAGATATCTCTTTCGACTACGTAATTTTATTTCATTCATTTAGTCGAGATACGAGAAGCCCCATCAGATAGATAATTCTAATGTGAATTCAAATTTAATACAGTTTAAATACACAGTTTTTGAACGATGCAATTTAATATAAACACTTATTTATAGAGCCACCACCAAAGATATCTCTTACGACTACGTAATTCTATTTCATTCATTTAGTCGAGATACGAGAGGTCCCATCAGAAAGATAATTCTAATGCGAATTCAAATTTAGTACAGTTCAAATACACAGTTTTTGAACGATGCAATTTAATATAAACACTTATTTATAGAGCCACCACCAAAGATGTCTCTTACAACTACGTAATTTTATTTCATTCATTTAGTCGAGATACGAGAAGCCCCATCAGATAGATAATTCTAATGCGAATTCAAATTTAATACAGTTTAAATACTCAGTTTTTGAACAATGCAATTTAATATAAACACTTATTTATAGAGCCACCACCAAAGATGTCTCTTACGACTACGTAATTTTATTTCATTCATTTAGTCGAGATACGAGAAGCCCCATCAGATAGATAATTCTAATGCGAATTCAAATTTAATACAGTTTAAATACTCAGTTTTTGAACGATGCAATTTAATATAAACACTTATTTATAGAGCCACCACCAAAGATGTCTCTTACAACTACGTAATTCTATTTCATTCATTTAGTCGAGATACGAGAGGTCCCATCAGTAGGGTAATTCTAATGTGAATTCAAATTTAATACAGTTTAAATACACAGTTTTTGAACGATGCAATTTAATATAAACACTTATTTATAGAGCCACCACCAAAGATATCTCTTACGACTACGTAATTTTATTTCATTCATTTAGTCGAGATACGAGAAGCCCCATCAGATAGATAATTCTAATGTGAATTCAAACTTAATACAGTTTAAATACACAGTTTTTGAACGATGCAATTTAATATAAACACTTATTTATAGAGCCACCACCAAAGATATCTCTTACGACTATGTAATTCTATTTCATTCATTTAGTCGAGATACGAGAGGTCCCATCAGTAAGGTAATTCTAATGTGAATTCAAATTTAATACAGTTTAAACACACGGTTTTTGAACGATGCAATTTAATATAAACACTTATTTATAGAGCCACCACCAAAGATATCTCTTACGACTACGTAATTTTATTTCATTCATTTAGTCGAGATACGAGAAGCCCCATCAGATAGATAATTCTAATGTGAATTCAAACTTAATACAGTTTAAATACACAGTTTTTGAACGATGCAATTTAATATAAACACTTATTTATAGAGCCACCACCAAAGATATCTCTTACGACTACGTAATTCTATTTCATTCATTTAGTCGAGATACGAGAGGTCCCATCAGAAAAGTAATTCTAATGCGAATTCAAATTTAATACAGTTTAAATACACAGTTTTTGAACGATGCAATTTAATATAAACACTTATTTATAGAGCCAAAGATATCTCTTACGACTGCGTAATTTTATTTCATTCATTTAGTCGAGATACGAAAAGCCCCATCAGATAGATAATTCTAATGCGAATTCAAAAATACAGTTTAAACACACGGTTTTTGAACGATGCAATAGTGATTGAGTGGATCGTCAGTCCTGGTCAATATTTTTAACAAACTTGAAACAGACGGAAATCATCTATTCTAGCAATTTGCCATAATATTGTAGTTATATACTCCACGTAGGTGGTTGAATAAATGAAAGCATACCGAAGTTTCGGCCAAAAGGCCCCGGACTCCGAGGAGCCCAGTTTTTAACGAAGCATCCTTCAGCATCCGTCGATCGGATCTCGATCGATGGCGGGGCGGCGCAATTAGCCGCGTTAATTCCCCCATAATTAGTCGGGAGGGTAATGAAATTATCGCCAGTCCGTGTCCCGAATCGCGTTGCATCTGCATAAATCGTGGCGCGACGAGCGCGAGCATAAACGCGACGTCGTTAAACGGAGATTAACGACACGGCCGAAAGTGGAATCACCTCGAGCGTGTACCTCTCGAAAATTTGGGGCAATTTCAGGAGTTACGAGCCACGGTTTTTGACAATTGAATAACGCAACAAATCTGTACGCCTCGGAAAAATCTCCATCGCGATAACTAAAACAGAAATCGACCGTAGGGCAAAAGTGGGTTTTAATGTGGCCGGTTTTAAGTCTCGCAATAAAGGTTGGAGGACTCGTGTTTTATTTTGTACTTGGCTAGCTTTTACGAGAGAATAGTAGGCTGATGTTTATCGAACAGCTGGAGAAATACGAGATTCGTGGCTAAGATCGACCGTGTCGAACGTACCTGAACGACCAAGTCGCGATTACGCAGGGCGGAAGCGAAGGATGCGTTTCGAAAAAAAATCCGCATCGATCGCCAAAGGCTACTTTTAATACTTTTCTTGGCGATTCGATCGTAGAAGGTAGTCGCGGGCCCCGGATCGGTTAATTTTATGGTGGTTAATTTCAGCTTAGCGACTGAAACGAACTCGTCCGGATTACTGAAACGACAGACGATAAAACGGAGCCGACGTTGTCGTTTTCGTGTCGTTTGTCAGACTCGGAGATCGCTGAATATTATTTAATCGCGCTCTTGCCACTGCTCAAGGGGATCGAAAAACGTGTCGACGGTGGTCGTTTCTTCGATGACTTTGATGCAACTTGTTTAGGTAGTCGTGCCAGAGTTTTTCTCGTATCGTACACTCGTAATTTTTTAATTCTTAATTATAACTTCTGAGGTCCCATTATACAGTCGTTGTAAAAATCAATCTGCTCTGAAATCCCCAATTATAAACTGTAGGATTCTATGAAACGTGAAATTTCATAATTTCTGTAAATTAATTCTTCTAAAATTATTTCGCGTTCAATTGTCGAACGAAACATTTTTAACGCCGACATCGATCGTAGCGTAGCAAACAAGGAGTTTCGAAATTGAAGAGGATCGGAACAGTTTCGCGCCTCGCGATTCCGGGCGGTTGGAATTTCGGAAGTCGCTCGGGGATCCGTCGTCCCGAAAACGCGACGCGGGTCGAACGATTTTTCGACTCGATTTTTCATCGCCTGGCTTAATCGTATCGGCGCGTTGTTCGCAATTTCGCGTAACTTGCGAACGCGCCAGCTCCCGGAGGCTCCTTCATTTATTTACTCGAAATTCCCGCCGGAATGTTTCACGGGAAACAAAATGTTTCGCGAGGTTCATAGAACTGGACTAGGCTTTAATACGCATCGAGAGCGCTCGACGCTGCGGCGGACGCGGAACGATTTGTTTTTTCCCGAGCGCGATTGATTTGTTTTTTCTTTTTTATTTTTTGAAAATCGAACACCGGCTAAACGTCGATTCGTAGCTGTAAAAATTACGGGCGATTTCAGGCCGCGCGGGAAATATTTTCGACGCGATAGCGCCTGTCCGACTTTCGGTAGAATTTTTGGCGGAATTTCGAAGACAATAAGGGTCACTTTGCGTTCGATGTTTCGAGAGAACGTCGTCCGTTTACGCGAGAGTGAGTTTACAGTTCTGCCACGCATTGAAGTCTCCCAAGTATTCGCGTTAATATGACGGTCGATCGTAGAAATATAATTTTTCGTTCGCGTTGGAAGCTCGTAGCGATGCAAGGTTACGATTTGTTAGGAGAGTCCTGTTATAGACGCGGAGACTGGTCTTTTTCGGTTCCTCGGGAGCGAAATTCCGTCGGATCGCGGCGGCGATCGAGCGCCGGATAGATCCCTGATCGCTCAATTCCGCGGCGATCGACTTGGACGCCTTTGTGTCTGGCAGAAAAAAAACGCGGCAGCCCTGGGCTATGGTGGCGCGTGAAAAGGGTCCCGGGGAACGTCGTTGCTCGAGAAAATTACAGAGTTCATTGTTTCGTGTTGGCCCTCGGGACGAACACGAGCAACCACCGCGCGCGGACCCGGCCTCGTGTTGCCCGTTTTGCGAAAGTGCGTGCGCGAATCGATGGAAGATACAACTCGGGCCGTCTTTCCGCCGAGAAAACAGAGAGATATCTCTATTATGGTCTTTACTCGTAAATGTCATCGAGTTCTCGGCGAGATTTGTGGCCAACGTTCGCCTGGCTTCGCCTCGATGGGAAGAAGAACGGCCGAGAGATACGCGCGATCGCGGAAATCGACGTTCCCCGTCGTTAGTGCGCGAAATCTCGATGAAAATTGAACCAGCTTTCGTACAGTATTTGTTCGAAACTTAAATAGATACCACGATGAAATTTAAAAAGGATCTCCATCGAGTATCGATGATACTCGAAGGTCTTGGGAGCCCGGGAGTTTGTAAACTTTCATCCAGCTAATCGAAACGTTTGCGCTTTCGAGACACTCAGACCCAGCGTTGCCTGTCGCGAGGAAAGTTAAGGACTACCCCGAAGGGGACCGTTTCTTCCTTCTCCACCCTCTTTTGCTATTTTTAAGCCCCGCACCCTTGGAAAGAAAGTTTTTATTACCTGAACTCGATATCGTTAAATTCGTCGGTGAATTAATACGGTATTCACGGACAAAGAAGTCCCCCGGTTAATTCAGAGTTAGCAGAGATTATTCCTTCGTTATGCCGGGACAAAAAGCGCATGAAAAATAATCGAACAGGTTCCTAATCCCCTGCACGGTTATAGTACAATAATTAGTTTAGAATCCCGAGTTACGATTGGAGCGAGACACGGGTAGGCCGAAACGTTTCCGTCCGATCTGTAAAAAATTGGTCGCGATCGCAAGGCACGTAAATTAGTCCGCGGTGCCGGGCATCGTGCGCGAGTTAGTATAGCACAGGCCGTTTGTTTAATGCCCGTGGAAGCGGCGCGGCGAGCAACGATCCCACGTGGTAATTTCAAAGTTACGCTCATTGGCGGATACAGTTATCCGCTGATTACACGTCTCCGTGGCTCTTAAGAGTAATATCCTAAATATCAATTACGCGGGGATTTCCTCCTGCATTGCTGCGCGGCACGACTTCCTACCGGGCAGCTCCGTATCACTCGGCCCCGAACCCACTAAAGCTAATTGGCTATGAACCTCTTAATGAAACTCGGTATCTGTGGCTGGGATCTAAGAAAAGTCGCCGGATAATCCTCGGGGATCGAACGGTGGACGTAAATGCGCGCGAGCACGACGACGCTTGGTGAACGTACAAGGCATCCAGGACCTAACCCAGTTCGATTCGCGAATTTCGTGTACCAAGTTTCGACCGGGTTACGGGAGACCGCCGTTAGAATCCCTGGCATCCGGCGGAATGGATCGACGCCGGCGTCGTTACATTGTAACCGATGCCCGCTGCGTTGCGCCTGGGAAAATTCATCGGGAATACTTCCTCGTTTGATAGCGGACCGCTCGCAATTATCGCTCGGACGCCGCTGAGCCGATGTTGGAATCGGCTTTTAAAACCCGACTCGGATGTTTCACCGTCCGTGGGATCGGAAAAATGCCGCGGCACCGGTGCGTTTTCGCGCCGCGATTCCGGAATGCTCGGGGAACGCCGTTCCCCGTTTCCGGGGGCGAGCTCTGCGCGACATGGCGGACAATAGCGTGTAATTAACGCCAGGATTCACCGGACCATTCGTACTGCATACCGTTTGTCGAATTTGTTGGATATCTCGAACAACAAACTCACAAATACTCTGCTTTTCTATTAGACATTTTTCCTGTCGGTACGTCTTACTGGGTTCCCAATACCTATATTCGTCAGTGGTCACTCGAGCACTTGCGAGAGAGGCACAGGTTGAGCGCCATCTGTCGGCGTCGCCACGGATCTTTCTCAGTCCTTAGCGTGATAGAATAAGAAGCCAAAAATAATGTGAAAATTCTGAACTCCGAACGATGCATAATCTCCTCCCCTCCTGTCAGTCACAACCGTGGTGGAACGCGTCGGATAAGAATCGCTGGTCCCAATAAGAGAGCGTCGGACGCGGGAGGCGAAGCAATCAGGGGGCCCGGGTCGACGCGTTCGAGGATCGAAAGTACGGCGAACAATACGCAAATTAGCGTATCGGTTTGCAAAAACAACACGGCCGAGGGTGGATCGCGGCAATCCATATCGCGCGGTGGGCGTACCGCCTACGCGGATGCCGGCGAAGCGTACGAGGATAGGGACAGAGGAGACGGCCGACGCCTGGGGGCAAGTTCGGCGTTTGTCTTTAACGAGGTGCAACGGAGGATGCAACGAAGGCGCAGGTGTACGGTCCGCAACGGCGTTGGGCGTGGTTCTTCTATTCGTTAACGCGGACAGATTCGACGGGGGAGGGCACAGACGCGCGTCGAAGACGACCTTTTCCGCGATACGCCGTTAATCGACTCGTGGGATCGATCCCGTACGGCTCCGTCGAGAAAACGTTAGAACGCGGTATTTCTAATTTCCGGCGCGCGTGCGCTGGCTGCGCCCTTAAGACGATCGCCGCGCACAATGCCGTCATTGTTCCCTCGTCACTCGGTCGCTGAGAATATTACCTTTTCCTAGCCGATACCATTCGTTCGCCCGGCAGTCCGGTGTGGGACGATGGGAAGATCCGAGTCTGAATAGAAACTCGAGCGGGTGCCCGCCAGCGACCAGCCTACAATGTGCTTGCGATGATTGTTGCTCCCAGTCCCGGAAACACCGGTACTTTTCACGTTCTGGTACGTCTACCGATCCTCTTCATTCGAATCGAACTTCTTTTCCCGCCGTGTCTCAAAGGTTATGCTTTGTTTGATAAGTTCGAGTGCCAGAGTTTGAGTCGTGTAGAGGGGAATTTAAAAAACCTCGGCGATTTCGCTGTTCGGGGGCAGGGTTCGCGTCGATCGAAAAAGCGTCTAACGAGCCCGGAGGATCCTCGTGGGAAATGCATCTTCGTCGTGGAAGACGCTCGGCGTCGAAGGTGCACCGGAGGAGATCCGTGGCCCTCGGGCTAGAGATACTGCAGGGTGCTTAACGAGCAACGTCAAATTTTTTTTTTCTACAGCTCGACGCAATTAGACTCTGTCCCGTTCGACGGAGGGACGCGCGAAGAGTAATGGCGCCGCGCTAAATTGCACGTGGCCCGACCTGTCCGTCGAGCTACGGGATCGTCCGGGACTGTCGAACGCCGTGTAAACGGCAACGGGGCCCCCAGACCGACCTGTCTGATCTCATTTTTTCCCCCGCGTCCCCGCTGACAAATGCCCGCTCCCGCTCCTACGGCGGCTTTTTTCTTCCGCTTGGTAATGACGTCGTTACGCATGCATCGTGTAAATACTGTTACGACTTCTTTCAACGGCGTTTAACGTCGCTCAATGGTCGCGGAAGGTAACTGTATCGCCTCCATACTGTTCTCTTTACTCCGTCCTCGCTGCCACCGATCCCTAGAAGCACTCCAGAATTTTATCTCTAATTCATTGGGAATATGTTCTTAGATACTTTCGACGCCCGAGAAGAACATCTTTGGGCCACCATCGAGGTCTATTAATTAGAATAAAATAAAAGACACTTTTTCGACAGATCCGCGAACTCTGGAGGTTGCAGTGGAGGACTCTGGATTTTTCAGGAACCCCGTTCCCAGTAATTCTTTAATTTAATCGCGGCAGCGAGCCCGCGCGTTACACCGGCTCATCGGTCACGGACGGTTTAATAGATCTCCGGGCATTAGCCGTCCCGACTTAACAGCCGGTAGATCGTCCGGCTCTTTCGAAAAGATTAACGCAGAGGACTGCGCGTTAACGACGCTAGACGCGTAATCGTTTCGCTGGCCGTCCAGTGGCGAGCTATTATTGCTCGCCGGTGTGACACGCGTTCAGGCTACCGTGATCGTCCATAAACCAGGTCTTGCGCCTAGGAGAGTCGCAAGTAGAAAATAGATTCCATCGCGGAAAATAAATCTAAGTGAAAACGTTCGTGCGTCCTTACGCGGGTCTGCGACAAGAAGCATTTCCGTGGACCCTCTCGACGAGAAAGACCATCTTATCCGTTCGTTTCGCCTACTCGATGGTATTCGGAGGAGAAAAAAAGTAACCTTGGCTTTGTTTTATTCTTTCGATCGATCAATCAAGCCCCGGAGTGACGCCTCTCGTGGGAGCCATTAACTTAAACACGGTTTAATAGTCGCGGCGGATTTTCAGCGGGATTTTGACGCGCGGAGTTAATGTTTCCTCCCGGTGATCGGCCAGATAAATTTCTGACAGAGGAAGCGGGCGGTGAATAATATTTCAGAATTTATGCGGCCCTGTCGGGAGTTCTCCCGATTCGTAACCTGTCGAAGAATCACAGTTCCCGGAGCGACGCTCGTTAATCGCGCGCTAATTAATCCTTGGAACGCCGTGGCACACAGTACAGCGTTCCACGCTCATTTTTATCGGGGATTTATTTCCTAAGTTTGTTGCAAACCTCGGATCTACGAATCTGAGATCCACTGAAGTGAAGTTTATTGCTTTCGACGAGATCTCTTAATAGCCAAGCTGTCGTCATCGTTTTATTAAAATCGATGACGGAATACAGTTCTTTGGTGTGATAACGAATACTTGTATAAATGTAGTATCGTAGAGATGATGTATAAACTATTGGTTTTGTTTTCCGTCGAGTACAATGTTCCTCCCTTGGTTGTCTGTAAGTAACGCGTGGCACGGACTCTAATTAATTAAATCGTAACGCGAGAAGTGTTTGTGCATCGAAATGGAAACAAGCCTGTCGATCGAGGCGCGCGTCGATCGCTCGAATCGAGATACGAATCTCTGACAACGGGTTATGAATGGCGGCGTTGCCCCGACACTCTTGATTCGCGTACTTTCGAATCGAGACCATGGGATCTTTGACCCTCTCTGAAAATCGTCGAACCACGTTGAAACGTGAAGTTGATTTTTAAAGATGACCACTTCCTATGCAAAGAGTCGAGTAGAATGATTTTCCCCGTTGCATCGCGCCTTTGTTTTCGCGTGGAGGCTTGTTAACGAAAATGCAGGCGAACTGGGAAACGGCGGTGAATACGTAAAGTCGGCGATAACCAGACGCATCAAACGGTACTGCCAATTATCGAGCGTAGATCGGAGGAGGGCGCGCGTAAACCGCGGATCGCATTAACGTCCAGGCTCTCTTGGGGGGGCCATTTTTCCGAGGAACGGTGGGATAAGTTGTCTTGTGAAATAAGCCGCGGCAGGCAAATATTTCTCGATCGGGCCGAGAGAAAGAACGAAGGAGAAAGGATCGAAAGTACAATCTGATCGTCGAGTAACACACGGAGAAACGGTACCACCCGGGTTTTAATGAGCACTCTACCTGGCGCGGTCGACCCCGGGTCATTGTTTGCCTCCGTGGGTGGAAATTAATGCGGTCTTACATTACCCGATCGCCGGGGATATAATAAGATGTTTAAATATGCGACTTCACACCTGCGCCACCCCGGTCGTATATTAGCATTTTTCACATTCGCGAACAATGGGCCTATCGTGACTTACCTTTTACCGTGGAAGCGGAAACCGCGATATTTTACTCCCCGTTATCAGGAATCCGCGATACCTGTACGTGACTCATTTTCAAGCGCCGATGGCCCTGAAAAGTCGCTTTGTAGGCTGCATAAATTCGCCAAATGGCGTAGAAAAATCAGCTTTCCTGCGTAGAACGAAAAAATACCGATCGCGTCGATTCCCCGAAAGCGTTGCCGAGAGGAGGTCGAGCGGGGGCGCGAAAGAAGGGAACGTATCACGCGAATCACGCATCTAAGCGCGATCTAGGCAAGTAGAGGGGCAGAAGATCGACGGGACACGGCACAGGTAGCAGAATCGGCTCGGCTCGGCGTATGACGGCCGATGCCTTAGCTGGTAATTATCCCGGGAGCGGAGCGAGAGTCGTGCGAGAGCCGGCTCCGACCAGCTGCTCGAGTCCACCTAATTACGAGCAAGAACACTAAACTGCAATTAACAAGCCTCCCTGACCGCGCCATTTTGTCTTATTGCCGTGCAAGCGGTGGCTCGGTTCTTTCTACTAGATCCCGCGGACGTGCCTGCCCGATCGACGGCTGACCTCGCCAAGGATGGATCGCCTCGAACAGGAAATCGACCGCCCGGAGGAAACGTCCGGCTACGATCGGCCCCTACGACGATTAATCTCGCCCTTCGTACGAACGCTATACGCGGACATCTTGTTTACGCGTCTCCTCTTCCACCAAACTTGGCCCTCTCGATCGTAGACAGATACTGACAAACTTTATCGTAATGGTGACTCGCTATGAATGAAAGGAACTTGTTTCGTGTGAAGGTTTATCTTTGACTAAATTAAAAATAAAATTTGTCAACGATCACGCCACGTTGGAAACACCGGTTCTCGTCCGATCACCGAAGTTAAGCAACGTTGGGCGCGGTCAGTACCAAGATGACCGCGTATTGTTGACATTATTATTCTTTTATCTATCGGTTTTATAATTAAGCACTACTTGCACACACGGTGTGGTTTCTTTTCATTTACAGTCACCATTGTAGCGTGTGGTTCTGTAATATCGATACATATTCGCGTAACTGGAGGGCCTTCAGTGATTTGATTGGAAAGGTCCCGGAGATTTCAAGCTGCCAAAGACGCGCGAGATCCCCACGACCGGGAAATTTACTATCCGCCATTACTAACCGCGGTTGGCGAAATCGAGGCAATTCGCAGGCAATCGTGACACGGCGCCAATCACTGTCCCGAGAGTACGCGCGCGGCAAGATCGGTCCCGTGTTCCATTTTCCAATTCCTCGCTCAGAAACGAGCAATTTCGGAAGGCGATCGGCCCCGGATCGTTGGGCAACGAGCGCCTCGGTATGGACATGTTTCTGAACGCTGACGCGGAAATACGCGGCGTACACATGCCTATGCATTTCGATCATCGGTATTATCGTCGGGTCGATCGGCGCGCGCGGACTTTCTCACGGATCGGCCGGTTGGAAATGACGCGGAATCGAAGCGACTCCGTTCGACCGGCACCGACATCGACACCGACACCGCCGATGCCTAAATTAATCCTAGCCTGCTCGTTACCGCGCCGCTTATTTGACGAACCTTTGATCCCGCGCGGTTAATTATCGAATTAAATGCCACGAGAAACCGGCGTCGATTTCTAAACCGAACGTTACCTAATCGAGACGCGCGAAACAATTCCGGAAGCTTCAAACTTCCCCCAACGGTGACAAACTTCATTCTCCTCGCGAATGAGAGATCCTCAAATCTGGAAATAGTTTCACAACCACTGCAAAGGCACTAGTATCGAGATCGTTTGCACAAACTTCCCCCAACGGTGACAAACTATGTTCTTCTCGCGAATGAGAGATCCTCAAATCTGGAAATAGTTTCACAACCACTGCAAAGGCACTAGTATCGAGATCGTTTGCACAAACTTCCCCCAACGGTGACCAACTTCGTTTTACTTGCGAATGAGAGATCCTCAAATCTGGAAATAGTTTCACAACCACTGCAAAGGCACTAGTATCGAGATCGTTTGCACAAACTTCCCCCAACGGTGACAAACTTTGTTCTTCTCGCGAATGGGAGATCCTCAAATCTGGAAATAGTTTCACAACCACTGCAAACGCACTAGTATCGAGATCGTTTGTACAAACTTCGCCCAAAGGTGACAAACTTTGTTCTTCTCGCGAATGAGAGATCTTAAATTCTGAATATAATTTTGCAACCACTGAAAAGACACTAGTATCGAGATTGTTTGTACAAACTTCCCCCAACGGTGACAAACTTCGTTCTACTTGCGAATGAGAGATCCTCAAATTTGGAAATAGTTTCACAACCACTGCAAAGGCACTAGTATCGAGATCGTTTGCACAAACTTCCCCCAACGGTGACAAACTTTGTTCTTCTCACGAATGAGAGATCTTAAATTCTGGAAATAATTTCACAACCACTGAAAAGACACTAGTATCGAGATCGTTTGCACAAACTTCCCTCAACGGTGACAAACTATGTTCTTCTCGCGAATGAGAGATCCTCAAATCTGGAAATAGTTTCACAACCACTGCAAAGGCACTAGTATCGAGATCGTTTGCACAAACTTCCCCCAACGATGACAAACTTCGTTTTACTTGCGAATGAGAGATCTTCAATTCTGGAACAGATTTCACAACCACTGCAAAGGCACTAGTATCAGGATTGTTTGCACAAACTTCCCCCAACGACGACAAACTTCGTTTTACTTGCGAATGAGAGATCCTCAAATCTGGAAATAGTTTCACAACCACTGCAAAGGCACTAGTATCGAGATCGTTTGCACAAACTTCCCCCAACGGTGACAAACTTTGTTCTTCTCACGAATGAGAGATCTTAAATTCTGGAAATAGTTTCACAACCACTGCAAAGGCACTAGTATCGAGATCGTTTGCACAAACTTCCTCCAACGGTGACAAACTTCGCTCTTCTCACGAATGAGAGATCCTCAAATCTGGAAATAGTTTCACAACCACTGCAAAGGCACTAGTATCGAGATCGTTTGCACAAACTTCCCCCAACGGTGACAAACTTTGTTCTTCTCGCGAATGAGAGATCTTAAATTCTGAATATAATTTTGCAACCACTGAAAAGACACTAGTATCGAGATCGTTTGCACAAACTTCCCCCAACGGTGACAAACTTTGTTCTTCTCACGAATAAAAGATCTTAAATTCTGAAAATAGTTTCACAACCACTGCAAAGGCACTAGTATCGAGATTGTTTGCACAAACTTCCCCCAACGGTGACAAACTATGTTCTTCTCACGAATGAGAGATCTTAAATTCTGGAAATAGTTTCACAACCACTGCAAAGCCACTAGTATCGAGTACATACATGGTTTGAAGCATTTTGAAACATTCATAAATATTGTGAACGGGGATGTATCGAAAGATCAGTTCGCGTTCCGTATTAAGTAAAACGATTCGCAAACGTGCAATTAGACTGGAATAGAAAAGTTTCTTTGGAAAGAGTTTCGCCAGTGCCCGTTACGCCTGGCGAACCGATAATTTGACTATCAATAATTCCAACTAGCCGCGGAACGGATAGCCAACGCGAGAACATATCCACGGGCCGCCGATTTCTGTAACGTTTCAGCGGCGAATAAAACAAACGACCAGATCGGAATCGCAACGGCGATCTCCCCGGAGTCATAATACTGTAAGCTGTACGATAGGTATATATTACATAGGTGTGTCACGCGAGCGATTACGAGCAGGCAATATTAAACCGCAACGCGGATTATTTCTCGGGTCCCGTTTTTCCTCTTTTGCCGGACTACGCTCGGCTCGTTGCGTTTCCACTTTCTGGAACTCGACGATCTTTGAACGTATACAGGGTGCGGCCGAATAACGCGCGCTAGCGGGTGTCGAGCGATTTCCTGCGACGGAAAATGGGAAGAAAGTTGTTTTATTTTCGTGGGAATTTTGTCGAACGTTCCGTAGATCGTCGGAGGTACGGTTTACAGGGTCAAAATAAGAGCACCTCGAGTTCGAAGATTAAATAAACATCTTTGTTGTCACGATAACGTTGATACGATCCAGCACATGTGCATTGTTGTGAGCGTTTTACGTTAAATGCCAGCTATGGATATCGGTATTATGCTTCAATTAGTCGTAGATATGAAATGATTACAGTCTTCGCGGACACTATAATTTTCTTTATCAAGATGGAGTTCAGTAGCAGGTGGATAGCAGGAGCTTGAAATCTTAAAGGAAATCAAGGAACAATTTGTTTCTCCGACGCCATCGAGGGTTTGTAAGTGGAAATAATTGGGACTCGTTGACTGCTGCGGGCGCTAACGAGCGCTGAATCGATCGCTGTACCGCGTGCGTTCGACGCCTATGAGCGTTTACGAAACACGCTCCGTAAACGGGGCCGTGAGATTTCCGCACGCGGCTCGTCGCGAGTGCACGAATTTTAGAAAAATTTTAATTTGTTATATTAGACGTTCTTTCTATTCCCATAATAATTGCCAAAGAAGCGGGGGGAAAAGGTTCTCGTATAAATTAAAATTAAGATCCCGTATCCGATTCTATAATTATGCATTCTGTGCCCGAATTAACGACTTCCGTCTCGTTTCTCGAGACACCGTCTTGTTTCGAAGGTGTCCGCGGGCGACGTTTTCGCGTCCACCGTCTGCGCGATACCGAAAACACAGACGTATTCGGATAGACGCGGTAATTATGCGAGCGGCATGAATAAAACTGTTTCCCCGTGTTGTTTTAATAAATGCAAAATTCGCCCTGAATATTCATGCCGGCGGCGGGTGGTTCCTTTTGTCGTTTGTGCCCGTTGCTCGGGCTTTAACACCTGGAAAAATGGAAAACACGCCAAGACGTCTCTCTTCCCTCGAGGTTCCCCTAAACCGAGCATCTTGGACCGTGGAAATTTCTTAAAATTATTATTTCGATCCCTTAACGTCCACCGAATTCGTTCGAGCGTATTTCGCGCGGTATTTTTCGTTCAAACTTTTACGCGTTGCGTCTTTGTCGAGTAAATATCGATAGAACTAGAAGGTAAAAAGCAACAGTCAGCGGTTGATGAACGAGACACCGACGGAAAGGGGATAATTTTTAAAAAAGTATCATCGTTCCTTCGACATTGTCTCTACGCCTTGTTCCGCTGGCCAATCATTGCCACACCGTGCAATTCCTTTTGTTATGCAAGGGACGTAATAAACGTTCCATTAGACCGGCCGGCGAAGACTCGAGAACGACTTCTTCGTTAACTTGACTTTCCATCCATAAACAGTGATGCGTGGATCGCCGTTGCTTTTATTGATGGTATCGCTACTATTTCTAGTTACACGAATGTATGGTTAACCGTTTATCTCTTTCGTTGGCCGGTTACGTCGGTTGGTCATTAAGCGGAAGATTAATTAAGTTAAAATCACATGTAACGGGCCCGACAGCGTAACGGGTTGTTGTACAGCTTCACTTTGTCGAGGCTCCCTTAATTTGACAGGAGAACGAACGGAAAGGTACTGTTGCTCGCGTCGCGGATTAATGCCTGATTAATAGACGCAATAATTCAACGATGCAATCGTTTAATGGTAATTAATAAACACGCTTTATCGGGATAGAATAATGCTTGTTATGTCATTCGTGCTATCTTACCGTCTCTGGGACGATCCAAGGGAACGGATGCCATCTTTCAACGATCCTTTTTTTCTAATTTTCTTTGGAACTACGTAAAAATTTCCGACGCGAACAGGGTGTGTTTTTGTGCAGGACTGTACCCAAGGTGGTCCTTTCGCGTCGACATCGATAGCGTCCATTAAAGGGTGCGCGTTAAGAGTTTTCCCTTTTGTGTGGCGCGCAGACGGTCCCGCGGGTTCCGGATTGTTTGCCGTAGCGTTTAGCTCGGTTGTCCCCGAATCGTCGTCCAGAAACGAGCGGGGCCTTGGCTCGCCGCCATCGCAATTAGCACCTGCAGGGTCGTTAACGTGTCCCGGAGCTCCCGGGCTTTGCCTTTTCGACCGCGTTCCCTCGTTTTTCTCCCTTTTTTCCCCGAACGTCGCTAGGTGGACTCAGAACCGGCCGAAAAACGTTTTCATTGTTGAGCGTCCGGTCAGGTTGTTTGATCGAACCGGTAGCTGTCCCGACCGCGCTAAACAAATCTCTGTTTGCACGGGAACGTCTTTTACGGACTCATTATACGTACGAGCTTTTCCTACCATCCGTCCAGTGGTGCGTCGTTCCTATCTATCATTCATTATCGAGATTTCCGGGTCGACGTTTGCACGAGTAATCGTCTCCCCTATCCCCCCCTGAAGGATCCCATCTTCAGAGTCCGGCCTTTGTTCCCCTCTGCGTCCTCGGGCGTTTTCACATTTACCTTTTTCCTTAGGTTCCATTGTATCGTATCCACCGAGACTTTTTTCTGTTTATGCAACGCATCGTCGTCCCGGGGGTGACACGGTGCCACTTTAACCATTCCTAGAGACACAAAATAAACAGAGATCTCTTACGAAAGTCCGCTTCGAGTGAAATTTGTACACCGTATCGATTTGGGATTAATAACAGAGTGATCGAGAAGCAAAGAAGCAATAATATCGTACTCCCCGATATGCAAATTCTTAACGCGCCTCCCGGTACAGGAACAAAAAACGAGAGCGCAGACGGTCAGGAAAAAAGGAAAAGACGCGCGCCGCGTCCTAATAATTTCATTTAACGTGCGCGTTTAACGGACAGGCGAAAATGGTAACGCAAGGAAACCGTTCAAGGGCCCGTTCCGTTAACGGAATTATCTTAATTACCGAATTAACGCGGTCCTTTTTTCCATCCTCGAGGTTTAACAACAGTTCGGGGCCACGCGAAGTCCATCCAACCGCGAGGGAAACGCAACCCCGAGCAAGGGGAGGGGGGTGGCGAACGTTCTTAATTTCTTATTGTGTATTAACATGCCACACGTGTGATCACGCGAGCAGTATCGCTGCTCGGAGTTTTTCTTTTTCCCGCCACGAAGGACCCCGTGTGGGAGACCGGCAGCTGTGCATTTCAGATAATGCGATCCCGCGTGCACCTTCGCTGCCCTCGCGATCTCTGCATTACGCCCGGTCACGTTATCATCGATAACGAAGAGCGTGCACACACGATTTCGACGCTCGTCGTTTCGATCCGCGGTGTCGTCGATCTTCCAAAAATTTCTCACGACTTTTCGATAACGTAGCCATTTTCGAAAAGTCGCGTCGAGGATATCGCGTTGGATAGAATGATTTTAGTATTTCCAGACGTTCGAAGACATTTACGGGTGTGTCAGGAAGTTCTCGACCCACGAATTTGCATTGCCGCGAATCGATATCGTTCGCGACCCAGCGAGCCTAGATATAAATGCTAATCCGCGGGTGTCGTTTCCTGGTGCAACGTGAAATTTCACACACGCGCGTTTGGACGAGCTGTCGTCGCGGGATGGCGTACAGGGGGGGGTTCAAACACAGCCGACCGTAGGACTGTCAACGAGCCTGACTGTCACGGCGATGGCGAAATTTGCATCGCCGCGGACGCTTCTCCTTTCACGCCTTATACGAGGAATGACAGCCTCGTAATCTGCGTCCTCCCACACTGCCACGGTCTTATTCTCGGGCTCCTCGCGCTTGCAACCCTTCCCTCGTATCCCTTTTTCCTCCTTTTGCTCCTTCGTTCCACCCTGCCGTCATTTATTCCGGCTCGCATCCGCCCGCGGCCTCGACGCGACCTCCGCTTTGCACGAACCTTACAAACTAGAGATACATGGTAAAGGTGCAATCGCATTTATTCGATGCGTTTAATATCCACGTTTCCTTCCATTGACACAAATATCAGAGTATACAGGTTTCACTTCCTCGCAGAAATAAAAACTTAAATACTATGAATTTACAGGAAATTTTGTGTTCTTTTCACTGGTAACAGTCAAATTTTAAATATATCGGTTTACGAAATGTTTACTTTTTTTACTGAGGTCCTCATTTTCCATAGTAGTGCTCGTAATATGGAACACTATATGTTCCTTAAGTTTTTAGATATAGTAGGTTCACGAGATAAAAATTCATAATTTCGACAATTGTCGAAATAATCGAGCTAATACAAAGCTGATGCACTTACCTTATCATGTATATTATCAGGTCAAAGATCACCTTGCAAAAACTCAGACTGTGATATTTTCTCGAATATTATTTTACAAACGATGGCAAAAATCACGATTCTTTAATATTGCGGTGTTTCAAATTAAGAACCTACGCAACGTGCTTCTGAGGCGCCATTTTGGTCTCCACGGCGCAGCTCCAGGAGCTCTCGCGTTTTACGGAATCATTTAAAAATATCCAACTCACCGATTCGATGCGGAATGAAGACGTATTATTGCAAATTTTCTTTCCCAATCGTTTACTATATCGCAACCTGTTGGTCGCGGTGACACAGCTCGGGAGCGATTCCTGTGGAATGAATCGACTCACGCATGTACCGCGCGGCGGTCCATTGCGGTGGAAATCGGCGAACGTCACGCACCATTAAGATCCCCGAGATTCGATCGCGCAATTAGCGACGATCGCCTATTAATTACCCCGCGATTAACGGCGATGACGCGTCACTGTGTCCGCGCACGTTCAGCCCGTGCAGGCAATTAGTCCCGAGGAATTTTACGAGCAACCCGTTCCCCGACGGCCCCCGTCGTTCGATCTTCGTTTACTTCACTCTCCTTCTTTTCACCTGCAGCCTCGAACGCACCTTTCTCCCGGCAAATTGAATTCCCTGCGAACGCGAGGAGCAACAATCGGCCGTGCTTTGCGTACCCGTTCCGATCGTAATAGATTCCGCTGGATTCCGGTTAATTGGCGCGTCCAGCCGTTTACTCGCGACGAATCTCCATAGCAACATCCACGTTTTCATCATTTACGTTGATATTATTCGGATAACTTCTGGAATATTCGAATTTCAAGAAATAGACCATTTTAGACTGGGGAGGGATCAACGAACGACGATCTTAATATCCGCGTCCCTGACCCGGAAAGAGAAATTGATCAAAACGGCTCTTTCCAACGTCGATCGCTTAATATCAATTACCCTCGAGGCGCGATACCGCCGGTAGGTATTTTTTTCTCCCCGTTTCGAGAACGCGTCTTTCATGCACGATCCGCGAGAAGGGGAAGGAGACCACGGTCTTTTTTGCGCAACCGAGAAGATGCATCGCTCGTACGTCAAAAGCGGCCCTAAAAGACGCACTGCGAGGCGTCGTTGACCCAATTACACGTCGGAATACAGTGTAACCTCTCTTCTCGAGTCTCTCCGTCTTCGCGACTGTGAATGAATAGCCGTGGCCGCCTTCGATCGTTGAACCAAAGCATCTCCTTGTATTGTGATCGCGATTCCGTGCTCTTATTTTATTTCACATTCAATTTCTCTCTATGTATCGAGCTTTGAATTATAATTTTTTGGAACTCGTCTCCGAGTTTACTCATGCAATAAGGAAAAATTCTAGAGGCCAAAATAAGACGAAAATCAAGAATACCAATTTGTCGATGGTGGCTTCGTTAAGAAGTTATTAACGTTTCAAGTTCCGCCAATACTGAATTTTTTTCTCGAAAGTGCGTAGGCTTTCGAGGGTATGTCTATTCACCAAAAATGCTTGCAATTAACACCTCTAGCTAAAAATAATTTTTTTAGAACGATTTGAAATTTTTCAATTTCGCCGAAAAATTTCAGCACCTACTCGAATTTTTTTCTCGAAACTGGGTATGTCTAATGACCAAAAATGATTGTAATTGACCCCCGCAACCGAAAATAATTTTTCCAAAACGATTTGTAGGGTATAAATGAAAATCAAGAGACTATGGTCTAATACGATAAAGCTTGCAATTTAAATTTTAGTGATTTTTGAAGGATGTTGAAAAAGTAATCTGCCAGTTTCGTACGATGGAATTTAATTCGTAAATATAAAAATGTACACGGTACATAGTAGTACAAGCGTTATAGTCGAAGGGTTGAGAGAGGAGTAAGATGGCGTCGAGCTGAATGGGTTATTGTCTCCGGAGCGCGGTGGCGCGATGGGACAGAAGAGATATTCCAGCAGGCCTGTTGACGGAAACTGGAACCGCCTTTCTAGAATTTCTCGCGCGAAGGAACAGGCAACGACCGGGTGTCAGCATAATCCCGCGCTCAAAGAGCTGTTTCGTAGCGGGACACGAAGTGGACGAAGAACAAGGATGGACCACACAGCTCGCGCTGTTATTACGCTGCACGGAGGGCGCCACCACGGCGTTCAGCTTGATTAATTATCATTGCCGCGTCGGTCGCATTCACCATTCGGCCGGTACGTGCGCACGACATTGTAGCCCTATAAGGTATCGTGCTTCATAAACCAGGTCCCTCCATTTTTTCAATCCTCCTCGCCTTCCTCTCCTCGCGTCCTCCGTGAATCGCCAACCGATCGTCTCTCGCGTTCCATTCTACAAAGTGATAGAAAAATTATGAAGATTTCAATTTTATCCATTATTGGTCATTGCAATGTAGTAAACAGAGAAAGAGAAACGGTGAAACACTTGACTATCATTGCAATACGTTATTAATTTTTGCGAATCCCGAGGCAATCGCAGAAGACGATGCAACGAGTCCTCGCGCGCGATATTTAATCATCTTCGATCCGCTTAAAAGGACCCCGAGTGGTTATTTACGCGGCGTGACGAGTACCCCCCGGCGACGTGCGGTGATTCGGCGATTCTTCGGAATCTTTGTTCCGCGAGGGACCACAAATTGTCTCGTGTTACACGCATCGTTCGACTCCGCGTGAGAGAGAGAGACGGAAGGGGGACCCGCGACGCGGAGGATTCCTGGCTTTCACGGTTCCATCGTTAGCCGTCCCATTCGCACCTGCAGCATCACCGTTCATTGTGCACCTGTCATGTTTCACACCCTTAAAACAACAATCGACGTTGACCCGGCCGGGATTACTCGAGGGACTCCGCTCCATCTTTGTTGCTTGCCGGAGTCCGACAAAATCGCCGTTTTATTTATTTACGTAGGGACGGAGGCAACCGGGGATCAACGGGGAACGCCAGAAAGCCACGTCTGGCTCGTTCCAGGTGTTGTGTTTGCTCTGTCGGGGCCTAAATAAAGATCCTCCGTGTCGCGATGGCCGATTGTCGGGGACGCGGAAGCCGTCGAAAATGTGTCGACAACGGGTTGACTCGGTAAAACGACGTTTCGAGCTAGGAGAAGAATCTAACAAACATCTCTAGCGCTATTAATTTCCAAAGGGAACTTGCAAAGATACGAAACGTTAGCCTAGAAATAGAAGTTATTCCTTCGTCCATCTTTGCTCGACCGGTGCTGCCACCCGAGTCGCGACGCGGCAAATTCAAACGGCGCGCTATCGAGCTCCCCACGATTCGACCTCTCGAGCCCATCCTTAGCCACAAAAGTCTATCGAGGCAGTTTTCGCCAGCTTTTCCACGAGTAATGGCCGTATTTAGGCAGCGGGCGCTGTTTGCCATCGCGGCCCTAACCAAACGCGATCGAAGGTATTTAACTCGGTTCGGAAAATACGATACCGGCTAGTTCTGCTCGAGATCTTGACCGATTCCCGTAAAGAATCACCGTTCGTCTTGGCCCGTGGAGGACAGAGGCTGGCCAAGAAGGGTTTATTTGCGGAGCAAACAGAAAATGCGAGCGAGGCGTCGACCGAGGCGGAAAGGGTCGCTGAAGGAAGGCAGGACTGGGGATCCTTTCTCGAGAACTCGTAGAAAGGCTCCTGCGGCTCATTGTTTATCTTCCAGCCGCAACAGAATATTCTTTCGCGAGAGGCAACGGACTCTGATGGGAGCGTGCTCGTATACGGAACGCCCTTCCCTCTCGCAATCGCGCTTTGACAGTCGCTGACGAGTCCATCAGTTCGGAGTATTTGCATCTTTACGAGCTGGCTGCGTTCTCGCGGCCGCACCTGTACGACCGCCGGAGGATCTGTCGACGTTTCCGAGCGCGTCTGTCTTCGGGCGATGCTGTAACCCGGTTCAACCGACCATCCTCCAGCCTCTCCACTCAGCTTTGTTTCTTACAACCTCACCTTCGGGGCTCCTCTCTCGTTCCTCCGTTCCTTCGCGAGCTTTCGAATCAACTTCTCCAGGGGGGGGAAGGAAAGAAACCGACCACGCCGCCGGTTTCCGATCTCTTTATCCTAAATTAAACTCCAAACAATATCCACCTAGTCGTGTACTCGATAGACATTCACGTAGTAACACTGAAAACCTTTTCATGAGATCAGAACTGTGATTTTAGACAATCGTAAACTATACAAATTAAAATTTAGTAATCATTTTCGTAACCACATTAAAGCACAATTGGTAGAATTGCTTACGAGGCCAAAACTTTGATTTTAGACAATCGCAAACTACGTAACTTGAAACTTGTAGTACTTTCGTAAAATTTGTGAATCCTATTCAAATTTATTTTCTTTGACATTTCCATGTCAGTTCCAATGTAAAGAGTCTTGTCAGACATATATGGATTACGTGGCAGTCAAAGTGTTAAAATACTTTTCACTTGGACGATAGAAAAGAACGGATAATATCCTAGTTTCGCGAGCACATTATTGGACCAATTTTCGGATCTCCCGGTCCTACATTAAATTCTAAATAATACGTCTCACCTGTAGAAGCGAAAACTGCCCAGGTGTTCCCTGGGAACGTTCCCCGTCCGACACATGTTTCGAGAATCGGCGAGTGGGATCGTGAAGATCGGAGGGGAACTGGAACGAACTTTGCGACGTGGATTCGCGATGAATCGATGACGATATCCGGAATCAGCGAGTGTTATTACATAATGAGCTCGCGAATGTACACGCAACGCGCTGAAAGGCTGGAACAGGTGCTCCTTTCTATGGTTACCGCGTGGGAAAGGTTTAATGACGGAAATGAGTACGTTTATAGCACCGCGATGATAATATAGATGTCCGTAAAAGACTCCGCCGGAGGAAAGTCTGAGCTTGAGATTCCTCGAGACTTTCCTAGCGTCGAGGTCTTCCTGGATTCACGGTTCCAAGAGCAACGATCCAGCACTCGTAAATCCAAGTAATCTCGTTTCGAGCACACAAACTTGGAATTGATACGTTTCGAACCTATACTTAGGCATTCTTTCCGCAAACGCTAGCAGAAAATGGAAATTTAAACTTGTGTGATAATTGCATAGAATCGTGGAATGCAGAAGTTTGCAACCATTTTGCCTCGTGACCTTTCTGTCTCCAATCGTTTTAATGATACAGTCTGGCCCAGTCGCGTGGAACACGGTTTTTATTCTCGAGTTATATTCGTTTGTTGGGAAAAATGAAGGACTGGTTGGGTGGGTGGGTATACCACGTTAGCCATACTGTTACAAAAATACGCCATGTCGGTTCCCGTGGAAGGAATCGCCATCAAACGCGGTCAAACGGTCGGTATAAGAATTTTTCATCGCGAGTCGAAGAAGAGCCTCTGTTATCCAGGCTCTGGGGGAGGACAGGGGCAGGATCCAAGGAAAAGAGAAAAGCCCGGGACGCGGAGAAAAAGGTGGGAGTCGGATGAAAGGAAAGAGAGGAGAGCCGGAGAGGAGAGACGGAACGGAGCAAAGTGCAGATCGTACTCGTCGTCTGGTTGCCAGGCAACGCGCTAATTAGCCCACCCAGCTCTCTGAAGTGGATACTCGACGGTACTTGGTAACCTCTCTCCTCCCCCGCGTCCCTCTGTCTCTCTTTGTCCGTCTCTCCAGCAGGATAGTGACATCGTACCGGCAGAATCATTAATGCGGCGGTCAATCGAGAAATCAGCGAAATCTGCTGATTTTCCAAGCCGAAAGAGGGACGCGACTTCCGCTCGACCGGGTCGTGTAAATCAATCCGAAGCAGTAAAACTCGATCCCAAGAGCTAGCGGAGTCCTTCCCTCCCGTCGGGAGCCAGGACTCGTCTTCCAACTTTCATTTATTAAAACGTCGATTCGTACCTGAACGTTAAACGAAACGTATTCTTTTACAGGAACTAAGAAAAACTTAGTTTCTCTAGGAAAGTATTTTTTTTCGAGGCTTCTCTGGATATTCGCGTCGTAATTATTTGCGTAAAAAAGACGCTCGAAAGCTCTTAGTTTCGTTTGTTTATGTAGAATATCGGCGCACCGATCTAATTATAGGACGGAAATTGAACGCGCCGGGTCAAAGCGTAATACGGCCTCGAAGCCCGTTACCAGTAATAGATACTAATTGGAAATCGTCGTTATTAGCCGCGGCTGAAAAATTCACGCTGAACTCGTGCTGCCGAGATTTATGGTCTTTATCTGGTAGCGTTCGAATCGCGATGTTTACCAGTGAATCATTTCACGCCGAGGAGTTTTCCGCGAAATTTTAGTAGATCGTTTAAATTGACCCTCTGCAATTTAAATTACACTTGGCTTACGAACAACGTTGCGCAATGGGACTGCTAAATACAAACTAATAAATAAAATTCCCGAAACCTTTACCTCATCAAAGATACTCCGTGAAAATCAGGATCCTGGGTTTCTTTTGCACGAGTTAAAAAAATATTTTAATATTCGCCGTACGAATTCAGCGCAAAGTTTAACGTCCCGATATCGGCACTATAGTACACGAATACTCCGTTGCTCCGCGAGATTTGCTCGTAACGCGCGAGTAACGCTCATTAAAGGTTAACGGAGACTCAAATATCAATCCAAGATCACGAACTGCGCGGACCAAAGCGAGCAGAACCGATTAACCGGCGCATAGGTGAACAATGGATATCTGGCCGCGCGAAAATGTCAATAGAAAATTGTGCAAGTAATTTACCGCGAGTAATAAACGATCCTGGCGCACCGGGGCTATTAGTTTTTTTTTTTTTTTAACGTTACGTTCTCACTTTCGAGCACGAGACGGCACCGAAGTCTTCCGGTTCTTCACGGTACCTGTCTAATGGCGACCGAGCGCTCGCCCCTCGACCTAGAAAGAGGCTTCCAATTAAACGACGAGGATCTACCGCTGCTCTTCTCGCGTATTAATGATCCCGGGCAGCGATCTTTGTTGCGTGTCTCGTTAATGCCCGTTTTTCTGAACTCGAATGCAGACGGTTCGACCTCCGTCTATCGAGGCTCCGATTTAAACGGACACGCTCGCCAGCGGCCATTTAAATGCCAGCAGTCGGAAAACTAGCGTAAGCAGAGTTACGGTCCGATCCTGGACGCCGGTAGTCCATCTGCCTTTAAACACTGCTCGAACGTTGCACGAAGAATAGTTGAAAAGCTGTTAATCGCTCAAAGCTGGTATACGTTTCGGATCGTAAAATCAACTTGTCCGGGGAGAACCGGATATTGGACGATCGAAGCGGCTCGCCGTTCAATCTAATCTCGAATCCTTGAAACGCCGCCGTTTAATCGATAGCAACGTTCCCTTTGATTTATTTAACGCTTCGAAACAGATTTTCTTGAGATTTTAGGCGCGTTAGGATTCGTTTTCGATACGAAAATGACGCGACCGCGTGGGTAATCGACACCGACGCGGGGGTCGATTTCAATATTCATAACAGTCACGCGCGATATTCCTGCGTATTTTTCTGAGAAATGTCTGTACTGCAAGGGAACGACCCGTAATTGCAATTTCAAATGAAGACATAATCCGAATAACAAGGAGCAATTTATAATAATGAGTAATACGTAGGAGTGAACAATCAGCAGTTTTCGAACGAACGCCGCGAGTATTCTTTTCCATTTTCTATTTATGCGACACGGAAGCGCTAGGAAACACATTTATCTTACGATAATAGGGTGTTAACTTCAAAACCGTGTAATTAAGCGATCCTAGTAAAGATAAAGCTCATTAGTGTTCGAATAATTATGAGCAATAATGCACCTGCAACACGCGTTCTGTATCCTATGTCGTGATTTCGAATTTAGTTCGAACGTTTGTCAAAACGCTTTACTACGTATGCACTTACGCGTTCAAGAAATTGATCGTTTCGTATCCTCTAAAAATTAGTATCCTCTAATAGCTTGCAAGACTAAATCCTACGAGCACCTTGAAAGTGGCTGACGATTATCCTTCGTCTCCAGCCAGGGACGCATTTCGAGATCATTCGACATCACGATTCGCCATCAATCGTCCGTCTGCGCGCCAGACAGTTCGCAGACCAGGATCCAAATCTCGGATCAAGGTTCCAAGTTTCGTAATACGAAATAATCGGCGTAAATTCGGTTGTACGCATCCCGCAGCGGTGCACAACTCAGACCTCGAATTCTCCATCAGGTATATATTTTTAAGAATCTTAGGCCGGTCAAACTCGACGAAGTTTGCGCGCCGCTGCATCGACACGATTCAAGGCTGCGATTCCAAGTTCGATGGGCAGACCTTTCCATTTCTGACGAGTACTCTTTAACGTCTAAACCAGTGATCGTAACCTTTTCAAACCCACAACGTAGAAACTTAATCTTTTCGGGCCTGCGGTGCAGCGTAAAAAAGAGAGAATTTGACGCGTTTCGTAATCGTGAATAATGATACGATTTTTAAAGCTATAAAAAGAACCGGAATTCTTCGACATTCTCCCAACGCAGAGTCCTAAATCACTGATTCGTACCAGTGTTTTTCAAAGGGGGTTAATGTATTTTCTGTTAACGCGTACCAACGTTGACGTCGCTTCACGACTCGAAGGGTTCGTTTTGTAGTTCCTCCCTCGTTCGTTTAGCCGAAGATCGATCTCGATTAATCGCGTTTCATCCGAGACCAAACACTCGGCGGTGCTTTGTGTAAGCGGCCAGTCCCATCGACGCTTCCATTTCGACTCGAACGGTGGCAAAGAATAAAGTTTCAGAGGAATCTCTCTTCGGGGTCTCCCGTGGCATCCGTTCGTCCGTTTTGTCGGCGCTTCAAGCTGTGAAATTGCTCCGACTTATCATTCGAGCTAACGAGTCCCTAACCGTCTTCACGCTTCACACTCTCCTCGCTCTGTCTATTCTCCGCGCCTTCCTTTCAACGGCGTGGGACGTCGGGGACCCTTTACTTTCTTAGCTTTCGCGATTAGAAAAAAGTAAACTTCGCTTAAATCGCCCATTTTATCGATCAGGTAAACAAACAAATATTCGACGATCGTCCGTGTTCGAAAAACGAATCACACTTAGAGAGCACAGAGCTGTAAGCCCCGGCGTAATACGATTGGAAAAATAACTGCAGGCCAGGGGGCAGTTTCGAAATATTATTTCAGGATTACGTTGCGGCAAGAGCTGAAATGCAGCCGTGGAACGGTAATGGAACGCATCATTCCACGTTGGAATATAATTTCGCGGAAACTTTGGTCGTAAAAACGGACTGATTATGTAATATCGACGCGCAAATATCGGAAAAATTCGTTCAAACGAAATATCTCGATAGTAGTTGTTTTCTTCCACGGGGATATTTTTCAGTGAAAAATTACGAAGCGGTTTTGTTATTTGGAATATTACTCCGAATTATCATTGTTTACTTTAACTCTAAATACGATTATTTATTTCGGTGGAAAAAAAAAATTCCGGGCGCCAAAAAAGAATCCTGGCTTGTCACCTTGCGAAACGGTGATTTCGATGCCAGCAATCGTCCGTAATTTATGCCTCGACCGCGTCCATTGTTGCTTCACACGTGTCTAAAATCAGCTTCTTCTCGAACTTCGCTTCCGCAGAATTGTTCAAAATTCCGAAACTACTTTTTACGGGGTGCTAACGTGTTCATAAATGTACAGTTACCCTGTGACGGTAAAAAATGGCGTGTGTTGGTTCGACGAAAACGGGCCCGAAAACAGCTGCTCGGCTCGAAACACCGCGCGTGTAAGTTAATAAATGCCATCTGCGAAACATAGCCTTCGGAAACGTCAAAGCGCCTTTGCAAACGTCGATCCCGTAGTCGCGGCGACGACGTCGCCTCTGCCTCCTGGTGATCGTTCGATCCCGTCGCGACAACCGCGACGTCGTCGTAACTCGTCTTTTTGATTAACGAGGGAATTATCCGGGACACCGACACCCGGTTGCGAGGAACAGTTATTAGGAACGACCTAACCGTCCTCCAGCAACTGTTGCCCGCGACGCGCCATTGAAAATGCCCGGTTGTCGCGTTCGCGAACAACTCCGTAATCATTAATCACCAATTCCTCCGCGTTGTCGACGTTCGGGACGCGCCGAACTCTTCCTTCAATGGGTACAGGGCGATCCAACAATTCCACCTGCTCCTCACCGCCATCTTTTATCATTCGTTGTGGACATGATAGTGTGAATTGTGGAAATGTGGAAGTCAAATGAAAAGAAATTTTCTTTGGTGTTTACTTTACAAAAGTCGATTGCCAACCCCCTCACGTCCGTACAATATATTTCGTTTGCAATAGCAAAGAAAACTCATTAAAAAAGACGGAAATATGTATCGTTCTTGTGCACCAAAGCTCGTCTGTTCCTCGAATCGAAGAGTTTGTTGCGCCAGCGAAAGTTTGTGGGTCGTTGCGCCGTGCGTTCGTCGCGTCGAGGGGTTAAGGATTGCAGACTACAGTGGTACTCTATTACTACGGTAGAAATCTATTTAGACGAACCTGTCGGAGAAGAAGACGGTTCAGATAAATGGACAGTCTCTATAATAGTAGTTCTCTGATTTCTCTACCAATGATTACTCGCACGGATAATAAGAGTTTACGTACGGGGTAACTAGATTGTCGGATACCAATTCATTTTGTCTAAGCTAATCTCTTCCCATCCGATGAAAAGGTTATTCCTGCGATCTTTCGTCGGGAATGTATTGTCAATTACGGAACAGCGGTTTCAAGAGTCTCTTCCTTCAAGCCACCTGCTCGTAGAAGTTTAAGTGTATCTCTTCTTTCGATCTTCTGGTGCTCGAAGCTGGATCTAACGCCGAAAGTACCGCGGATGGTGGGCTTTGAGTCGGCCTGTAGAACGGAGAGGACGCAGGTTCCGGGGCCTGGAATCCACGGGGATAAGCTGCCCCGGGTCTCCGTTACATTAAAAGCTTATTCATCGTGCGTCGACATTGTCAACCGTTTTCATCGGTGACGCGTGAAACTTCAAGGGGTTTTAATTGCGCGAAGGTCGCGGCGCTCAATCGTCCCCGATGACTGTCGACAATCGACGTTACCGTGACGCGTCCCCGTGGAAGCGACAAGAGTGACGTAACGACTCGACAATGAAACCCGGCGGGATAGAGAGATGCGGTTTTTCGATCCCGTGGATCGTGGTTTCGCGCCCGTCTCCCAGCTGTCGGCCGTCACCGCGGCTGCCTCCTTTCGAAACGGCCGATCGGTTAACGATTTCTTATTCTCGTTCTTGTTATTATCGCGATCCTGCCCTCCTCTTCCTCTTCTTTATCGGCGTAATATAGATTCACGCAAGGAGCGCCCTTAATTTTAACGTACTCGAAATCCAATTCGAACGATACGTTCCTGAGCGAGCGTCGCGAGATCCGATACAAAAGGCCCACCGAACGGCTGCCCGTCCCAAATTTTAGCGAGACCCCTGCCACGAATTAGGTTCTAGCCAAACGTTCCATCGTCGAAAATTACCGTAGAGTGGCCGGGACACGTACGCGAATTTTGCGTGATCGGTCCGCGGATCGATGGTTCGAAAGGGGGTGGCGCGGTGGACGGTGATTAGGACCGTGGCTCCGTGAGCGCCGCGTTTAAAGACACACATCGTCCTGCAGAACAGATTAGAATAATAGTCGTCGCCGTGAGCCGGCGGTGGTCGTTTGGCCCGCTCGGAGAATAGTTTAAACTGTTTAACATAATAGCCGCGGCGGACGTCGATCCGGATCCGGGGACCCCAACAATTTGCCCGACTGTTCTCTAATGTCAACAGATTAGCCGTAATAGTGAAATTACACGTTCGCGTAATGTCTCACATATGGAGTCGCGTCGCTTTCGCCCGTAATTCTCCTGATCGCGGCCTGGTTCGTTCTGTCCTCCTCCATCGCGCTTTCATCCCTATCCCTTGGTCCGGTTCTGTCCCCTCGACCGGGACCTTCAATCCCGGCCCGGGAGATTTTGGTAATGCTAGGGTTAGACCTTATACCCTGGACGAGAGGTCAAACGGCTTCACGGGCCAGATTACATGCATTATTTTTGCGCTCCGCGACGACCAAATGGCCGGTAATTCGAGCGGAACTGCGATCTCCTCTCGAGACACCGACGCTCTGCGAACCTCGACTTTCAAAAGGGGACACGCTTGATCCATTGTTTAATCTAACGAGAATGGTTCCTTGGGAGGAAAGTAGTTAAATGGTCGAAGCAACCCCCAGCAACCCCATTTTGCATTTTGAGCCCTCCAGTTCACGATTTGCTACCACCTGTACAGTTTTGTAGCGATTCTTAAACGGTCCCCGAGTGGAAGTGCTCCGGCTTTCACCGAGATTAGACGCAATGGAAAGTGCGAATACCATTGTTCGAGCGCATCGGAGCATCAAGAACCCGCGAGATTAAGTAACTCCCTGGGACTGTCTCGTTTTTTTTCAATTTTGAAATTAATAGAAGCAATGATTCACCGGTGTGTCTGGCGTATAAGGTAATCGTTAATGGCGATTACGTCGACGTACGGTCAAGGTTGAACCTCTAACGAGGCTGCAACTTTTTCAGAGACGGTCCCAATCGCGGCACGACTCGATCGTGATCCTTTTTCACGGGATTATTTCGCAAGACGCGTCGTCGCGTCTCGGTAAGTTTCTCGGGGCTTTCGGTTTCCCGGTCACGTCGGGCGTCGAAACGTCGAAACGGATCGCGAAACGTGACGCGAGTCTTTCGAGAAGGACGGAAGGAAGGAAGCGGGTGTACTCCCTGGATAATAATGATCTCAGGATCGACGGATGACGTACGACGGGGTCCCCGAGGGGGCCGGCGGTTGATCCATTGTTACGCTATCTCTCCTATTCTGCCTCGCGTTTAATGCATAATCTATTACGGGCTTTTAACAATAAGAACCACCTCGGCGAGCACTCGTCTCCTTCGTCCGAGGGTCCCGCGTCGAATCGATCTTCCCGCGGCTCTCTCACCCTCATATTTCACGAATGTTTTGACGTCTGCTTCGTAAGCATCCGTCGCGAGGGTGAATCGGTCACGGGAGGGTCGCGATTCGACGTCTACGACGATCCTCGCCCGGTGGCTTCGCTCTAAACACAAATTTAAACGAGCAAATCGAGTAGAAGCGAGGATTACATTCCTCTGTGCGTTGGTCTCGTTCATTATTTAATTCGAATAAAATTCTACCTATTCATGACTAATCATGGAGAATGGACGACGATGGTGCAAACGTGATGTTAAATGCTCGATACAAAATATTTTCAACTATTTCTTAGGAACTTAAATCGTAATATTTAGGCTGAGATTCCTAACAAACTGTGTTGTATACTCGTGAGAATCGTAGGAGAATAGAAAAGGAAAGAAGGGGGCCTGCTAGTGGACTCGTAAGAAAGGCTTTCTAGCAGGCCCTGCCTTAGACGACTGAGATATTGGGAAATCGGTCGAGCGCTTGCGAGAGCACCACCATAGTAGGCCATCGTTACCCAAAAGTCTGAATATAAATAAAAGTTTGTCAGTTTCTGTGACAAACCACGCTGTGACAGTGGATGGAGGAAGAGGAATAGTTTGGCCATTAAGGGTCGTTGCCGAAAAATCGTGGAGCGATCCGGTCGCGCAGGAAGTGGCCTTTTACAAACGATCCCGTCATTGAATATGTATATCGAGTAGTGCATTGGCCTTGGAGCCCAGCCAATAGATTAATAGCCACGGAGTGATGCTCGAGATTTCGTCGGTATATATCGCATTACGGGAAATGACGCGCCAAAATCTTGGAATGACTTCGCGAAGAGGAGCCCGACGAGACGAGGAAGAAGGGAGAAAGGGAATAAAGGCAAACAGAAAAGATGGACGGCAGTGGGGGGGGGGGGGGGATTCCAACGAGATCGTATAATCACTCTTTCTTCTTTCTTCGACGATCCCTTTCGAGCCCTTTCTTCCGTCTTTTCTCTTCGACGACTCTTATCCCCTTGGATCCCTCGCGTTCCGTCGTTCAACGATCGATCCCTCTCTCGAGTATAAATCTGGGATTCACCCGTTTCCCTTCGATTTATCCTGCGCGAATCAACACCTCGTCGTTCGATTTAGTTAGAAATTCTTTTACGTTATCTAAACAATTTCCTGGCGTGGTTACGACCTGGAAAATGTAGAACAGCTTTTATTATCGTTCTGTATCGTGTGTGCGTTCAGCCAACGGTTAACCTAGATTGGATGTATTTCTGTGCAAACTGTATTTAGTCAGAAGGGTTCTGCAGTGTATACTATTGGAGAAAATATCGAAAACGTTGTTATTCCCGATAACGGGTCGTGCAGAAATGTGTTATTCTACATTCTACGCAATATTGTCGAAAACTCGACCAATATCAGAGCTCATTCGTTTCGAGAATTCAAGGAAATTGTAAGCCAGTGTCTTGTTCGTGTTCTGTCGCGTAGGAAGCGTCCAAGAAAGAGTCGACGTCGATTACCCTGACAGGCAAATGGTCAATTACTGTCGTAGCGACAACGACCGGCAATCAGCGTCGAATTATGACGACACAGCGTCTATTAGTCGTGATTTTCCCGAGACGAGGACTCCTCCCGGCCGTTTTCTTCGGTAGGGGGGCCTCTTTCTCTCGCCTGTTGCGTGCAGGAGGCTTCGATCGGCGTATCGCCTCGGGGAAAACCGCCTGGCGTACCTACAACAGGGCCATTTTGTAAGCGACCGCGTCGATAAGCAGCTAAATTATGCCGTTACCTCGACAAATCTTTTTACCGCGTGGATGCAACTAGGTCATTTCCTGCGCGGCGATGGACAACCACCCTTCTACCTCGCTCGGTGATTAAGGGCGGTGCTTTACGAGGAAATTCTTGACCCCGTTCTCGTACGACGTCGGGATGGACGCGTGTCTACGAGCCTGCTTTGTTCCCTTCATCGACCGGCTAGATTTAATTGCCCCTGGCCGGAGGAAATGGCCTCTCAAATAATTTAATACTCTATTACAGTCAGCTTAAGGTTTACTTAAAATATAGAATAAACACGAAGAATTAACTCTTTGCACTCGTCAGCAAAGAATTTGGATGTACGATGTTATTGTTTTAAAGTGATTAAAAAAGATATGTTTCCATGAAGTATTTCGTAAGAAAGTGTGCTCGAACTGGTAGTAGATGATTGAACAAAAAGGCACCAACTGGATTTTCTTCGCGTATAAATATTTAACTAGTCAGCTGTGTTTGACGATTACATTCGTCGCGCGTAAAGTTAGTCAACATTTTCTATGTAAATTGCAATATTAACGAAAACAAAATCATAACAAAATCATCGTTTTCTCTGAAAAGAGATCGCCAGAGATGACTGGTTACAGAAAAATGCCAATGATTTCTTTCACCTGACTGTAAGAGCAGGTCGCTGTAACAAAGGCACGGTTCCCACACAGTGGTATCAATCTCAATCCGTGGCGAGGATCGACGGGGCTGTACGGATTATCGCGGCTCTTCGTCGTCA
This sequence comes from Colletes latitarsis, assembly GCF_051014445.1. Classification (NCBI taxonomy): domain Eukaryota; kingdom Metazoa; phylum Arthropoda; class Insecta; order Hymenoptera; family Colletidae; genus Colletes; species Colletes latitarsis. The sequence continues at coordinate 50,711,967 of NC_135134.1, forward strand.
GAGGAGCCGTGGAGGTCACACCTGGCGCCCCCAGCTACGGGGGATAGGCTAATGGCGCGGCAGATGCGGATCATCGTTCGTTCTTCCCGAATCTTCATAAATATCCGATCGATATATAAATGTGTCTACGTTTCGCCCGGGGTACGCGGCTAGCTCTCCTCCGAGATCCTATTCTCGATCGGACTCCCACTCGACTGCCCTCCAGCACTCGATCGATCCTCCCGATCGACGAAATAACCGGGGCCACAATTTCGTCCGATGTACCGATTAGAAGACGGCCCTGGATCCCCGGTACTCCAGACAATTCCTTCCTTTTTCCCTCCCACCGTGGGAGGAATGTTAACCCCTTGACGTACGACTTAATGTAATTTCTCATACGTATACCATTCAATTTTATTTTGTTCGTACGAAGAATGGCCACGAAAATGAATAGATTTCCTTTACGAATACCTCGTGAATGTATAAATAATGGGTGGTATGGATTCTACGTACGAAAATAAGCCGAGAAAAAGGAATAACATTCGTTTACGAGAAAATCGAGCTTGAAAATTGTTTCAAGCCGTAGTATGATCAAAATATAATGTTTATATTCTGACATCCAAACTAAAGGGTGATACAGAGAACAGTACAGTGCGTTTCGTAATTACCATAAATCTGATGGTCGTAAAACATCTGCAAGTTTTGATACAGCACTTCTTAATACCGAGTAATAATAAAGGTATTACCAACACATTTCCAAACGATTTTTTTTCTTTTCTTCGACTTATTTTTGTACGTAGAATCACCCACTACCCGACGGTGCCAACTTGTCCAGTAATACTCTGTATAATACTTGGTGAGAAGCCTCATAATTGTGACGAGTCAGACTCGTTATCGTACGACAAGGGGTTAAAGAAAACGGGGCTGTCAGGCTCGTCGATCGCGAGCCTATCGAAATTTTTCGACGTTGCAGCAGCGTCGAATTCTTTTCCGAATTGCGAGCAAAAATATCCGCGCTGGCATCCGTGGCGCGTAGGGTGCGGAATTTGAAAATTGGAACGCGCCATTTATGCGCGGCGCTTCGCCAGCTCCGATACGGTTCCGGATCCTCTCTGTCGGCGATTAAAATTCAGTTATCGTCCACCAAATCTATTTCTTCGCTTCGATATCGGATGACGATAATAATTAATTCGTTTCGAAGTGTTCAAGGTCGTCGATTCCTTTCTAGAATACTTTCTAAACGAAGATAATCAGGCACGATCGCAATCCGCGTTGACATTAATCCTTCGGTAGCCCGACCGGGAAAATTGCGCGATTGCTCCGCTAATGTCGAAGCTTGACCCCGATAGTAATTTCATCTATTCCCCGGCCATCTCTAGCGTTTCTAATTTACAACCTTGCCCCAATTTTTCGCCACGATCGACTCGATCGCGATCGATCTCGGGGCGTCGACTCGTAAACACGAAATCCCAATTATAAACGTAATAACCGCGCGCGTGCATTTTTCTCGGGCGGTCGATTCCCGAGGTAACGCGCGGACACGTTAACCGGAGGGTGATCGATGAGCAGATTACTGGATACGGGGAACGTGGAACGACAACGGAGGAGAGAGAGGAGATCGAGAGAACGAGAGACAGGCGTGTATATACATACAGAACGGGGGGAGGCAGAGAGGGGAAAAAATCCTTTCTCGTAGCGGTCGCGGAGTCGCGGCTCGCGCGCACCGAGAGGAATTTCACCTACAACCTTTCGACGCGGAGGCTGCGCGCCAAGGTTTGGAGAGGACCTTGTTATTAATCACGACGCTGCCATCTCCCAGAGCAACGTTCGCTCGTTAGCCAAAGGGGGTTGGCGGGGCTAAGGGACAAGGGACGAGCGGGGGGTAGGCGGGGGACCCCCGGGGGTGGCCATCTCTTAATTACTTCCGCGCCAATTAACACCGCCTCGAATAAAGAAGGGGCTACTCGACCGCCAATGGGAGAGCCCCGCTTCTGAAAAAGCCAGTTGCCTCGGAAGCGCTCGCATTCGATTTAATATAGCTGCGTGTGTGGAATCCGCGTGTGCACGAGTGCCCCGTCCACTTTCGCGGAATCGATGATCGCCCGGTGACGTTGCTTCCTCGTCCTCGACGGATAACTTGTGCTCGATTAACCCCTACGTTCGTCGAGCTACAACGCTGCTCGTTCGGATAAGTCAGACCTCGAGCAATCGTTTTGTACGATTTTTGTATCGAGTACTGTACTTACGCGGAAAGAAGACTGGTAGATTAGGGTGTACGGTGGGGATGTCGACGCTAGCCTTCTTTTCGCGTACGCGCGATACATGATGGTGTCCCGTAGCATAAGAGTTCATACAGGATGTTCGGTCAATCATGGGAAAAATTTTAATGGGGGATTCTAATTTGTTGATGGAGGCTTCGTTAAAAAGTTAACAATTAAATTCAAAAATTTCAAATGGTCCTGGAAAAATTATTTTCGGTTGCGGGGGTCAATTACAATCATTTTTGGTCATTAGACATACCCTCGAATTCCTACCCACTTTCGAGAAAAAAATTCGAAAAGAAGTGAAATTTTTCGATGGAAAAAAAAATTTTCAAATCGTTCTGGAAAAATTATTTTTAGCTAAGGGGGTCAATTACAATTATTTTTGGTCATTAGACATACCCTCGAATTCCTACCCACTTTCGAGAAAAAAATTCGAAAAGAAGTGAAATTTTTCGATGGAAAAAAAAATTTTCAAATCATTCTGGAAAAATTATTTTTAGCTAAGGAGGTCAATTACAACTATTTTTGGTGAATAAACATACCCCCGAAATCCTACGCACTTTCGAGAAAAAAATTCGAGTAGGGGCTGACATTTTTCGGCGAAATTAAAAAATTTCAAATCGTTTTGAAAAAATTATTTTTAGTTAAGGGGGTCAATTACAACCATTTTTGGTGAATAGACATACCCCCGAAATCCTACCCACTTTCGAGAAAAAAATTCGAGTAGGGGCTGACATTTTTAGGCGAAATTAAAAAATTTCAAATCGTTTTGAAAAAATTATTTTCGGTTGCGGAGGTCAATTACAATCATTTTTGGTGAATAGACATACCCCCGAAATCCTACGCACTTTCGAGAAAAAAATTCGAAAAGAAGTGAAATTTTTCGATGAAAAAAAAAATTTTCAAATCATTCTGGAAAAATTATTTTTAGCTAAGGGGGTCAATTACAACTATTTTTGGTGAATAAACATACCCCCGAAATCCTACGCACTTTCGAGACAAAAATTCGAAAAGAAGTGAAATTTTTCGATGGAAAAAAAAATTTTCAAATCGTTCTGGAAAAATTATTTTTAGCTAAGGGGGTCAATTACAACTATTTTTGGTGAATAAACATACCCTCGAAATCCTACCTACTTTCGAGAAAAAAATTCGAAAAGAAGTGAAATTTTTCGATGGAAAAAAAAATTTTCAAATCGTTTTGGAAAAATTATTTTCGGTTGCAGGGGTCAATTACAATCATTTTTGGTCAACAGAGAAACCCCTGAAATCCTACTCAGTTTCGAGAAAAAAATTCAGTACGGGTGAAACTTTAAACATTAGTAACTTTTTAACGAAGCCTCAATCAACAAATTAGTATTCTTGGTTTTCGTCTTATTTTGGCCTCTAGAATCTCCCATTGAAATTTTTTCCAGGGGTGGCCGAACACCCTGTATAAACATACGTTCTATTCGATCTTGTTTTCGAGTTATGACACCTTCGCAATAAATGTTCGAAATGAGCTGCTTGCATCTGAACACAGGCCTGGAGACGTTTTATCATTGATAAATACTGAGATACTGAGCTCTGTTTGTAAGCAGTGAGATAAGCATAATTCATTCATTTGCTGGTCATTAAGTTTTATACATTAAAATCAACACATTTTTACTTTCACGATTTATTCGTAAATCTATTCTATCTCGTGGCCATTCCTTGTACGAACAAATTTGAACAAAATTAAATAGTACACGTTTGAAAAATTACATTAAATCTTACGTCAAGGGGTTAATATCTTTCCAAACAATTGTACCAACATACAACTCGTCATCGAAAACAGCGTGTGTTTATACGAACTTTTTTGTTGCTTTCATGTGTAATAATACTCTGTATTTGTGTACAGGAAGAATCAGTTACTGGAACAAAGTTAAGATGGGATGTGTTACGTATGTAAATAGTGTAACGTTGAGAATTTTCGCGTTTAAATAGTGGTCCATCGAAGCTGATAGTGTTTACTTTGCTTCTCAATGTACCAACATCGATTGTATCCTTCCGAAACGATATTCTGCGAGGTGTACCGGAGCTCTGCGAGCGATAATCGTTAACGGGAAGACGTTCGGGTGCGGAATATAAAGCTGACCGAGGTATCGACGAGCTCGGTCAAACGGAATCTTCTGCGGGATCGGGAATCGCGAGTCACCCCTTCGCGGCAGACGAAGAAAGGCCGGTTGATTGACTTCCCATGGGACTCCACTTTCGGGAAGAACACAGCTGATCCCTCCTGGCTATCCGGGGCCAGTTCCCCCTCCCTGCCTCTCCCTCGATCCCTTTGGAATCCACCAAACTCCATCCGAACGTGACTGGTTTACTTCGTTGCCGTCTGCGCAAAGTACTCGAGTAAATCACGAGGAGACGAAAAGCTTGTATCTCGCCTTGGTCCTCTCTCCTGTGGACGTCTACAGATTAACAGCAGCCCTTCCCATATTTTTTCCGGTATCTTTGCGCGCATGATGCATGGCCCGGGCCTCGTCCGCTCGTTATCACGTGACGCCTGGCAAGGGTCAAACACAGACGAGCCTAAATCGTGTGACGAAACGACGATGAAAACGATCAGAATCGTAGGAATTACTTTCGGTAAAACTTTTATTATGTAACGCAAAAACTCAGCCATACCAATCAATAATCATCGCTACAGAATGAAGTATTGTTGTCGGTTAGATCTGCAGGGATTCATTAAGTTGCAATGATCTGATTGTATCGATAGACGTTTACAGGGTTTCCTTAAAACTCTTTAAGGGCGATTTATTCGCGAGAGCGCGGGAAATATGCAAAAGGGGATGAATTATGTGCGCAGTTTGCCGAAGCAGTCGAGCCGTTTGCATAAAACCAAGTTTGCCTGTTGTCCGTATCTTACGCGGATTCTGCATAATTACTCGTAAACATCGAGAAGAAATATTTTATTTTCCTTGCGCCACTTTCGACCTAAGAACTTCCGCCATTCGAGCTTGTAATCGGTCCCGAATCTACGATACAATAACGACTCGTGACGAACAATGAAAAGGACACCCTCCCGCAGGGGTGGCTGGTTCGCCGAACGAGGAGTCGCAGGAAGAGGGGTGCGGTCGCGTTGGGCAAAATAAAGGTTAGCCTTGTCGCGAGTAGCGGGATCGTCGGGGCTGAAACAAAACGACGACGACCGGCGAGGGTTGGGTTTTCAGGATATGGCGATATCGCAGGATATGGCGGTGGCGCGTGAGTTCAAAGGGGACGGGAGACCAGGCGCGGAGCAAGTAGAGGGTGAATTGAGTGTAGAAAGGGGTGGGGGTGACGGCTAGGTAGTCTGCCGGCCAAAGGAGGGACGGGGGGATGGCGGGGGAAGTTGACGGAGGGGGTGAGGTTGGCGATTGGCATTTAATTAGCGGCCGGATGACCGCCGCCGCCTCCGGATCAATACCCCGCCCCCGGGGGCCAGTGTGCAGGAGGCAGCAATCCCCTTTCGACCCTCTCCGTCCTCTTTCTCCTCTTCTAACCTCTTCTCCGCTGTCCTCTCCTCCGCCACGGCTCGCAGTCCTCCTGCTTCTCGCCGCCCCCTTCCTCCGAACCGAGCAGACCGAACAGAACCGAACTCGTCTGCTCTCCGCGTCGGTGAAACCCTTTTCCATCCCCCGGGTGCACGGGCGTCGCGTCGAAACGCTGCCTCCGCCGTTGCTCCTTAACCTAACCTCCTGACCGACCAGGGGGAGGGAGGAATAACCGGAAGCACTTCGGTAAAATAAAGCGAGTCGACGGTAAGTGCTCGTCGATCCTCTCGCGCCCAAGGCCTCCTGCGTGCCGGCCAAGCATCGCTCTCCTCCGCCCCCAGCGTCTTTCTCAACCCTCGATCCCCTTTTTCCACCCCTCGTTTCTCCCCGATACCGATGGACCGTCGATACGTTCTTCACCGGTGGATATCATACAGGGTGTTTCGTACCATGTGGGACTATATTCTACGCATGAAAACAATAAAAAAGTTCTTACAAACGTATGTCTCGAGTTATGGCGAGCTTCTTCTTTAACACGTATTTGCCCACTTCCGATGTAAATAGGAAATATATGTATAGCAAAGACGAAAGGAGAGAATCTTTAGTTTCCACTGTCTTAGAACAGTCTAGCAACGCGTATTAAAAATAGTCAAAGTTTAGACGCGTGTAGGTCCAAAGTTATTAGTGTTTTATCCATAATCGAATCACTGTTAGAAGCGTCAAGGCCTCCCCTTTAAAATGGCTTTATGGTTTTTGATGATCCGACTTTCCGTTTTCGAGATATCGTAATTTATGTAAAAGGTAATTTTTAAAATTCCACTCTCCGCCTTAGAAAAGGTCATTGACGCGTATTAAAAATAGTAAAAGTTTAGATGCGTGCAGTTCCGAAACCACTAGTGTTTTGTTAATTATTGAGCCATTGTTAGAAGCACCAAGGCCTCCCCTTTAAAATGGCTTTATGGTTTTTGTCGATCCGACTTTCCGTTTTCGAGATATCGTAATTTATGTAAAAGTTAATTTTTAAAATTCCGCTCTCCGCCTTAGAAAAGGCTATTGACGCGTATTAAAAATATTAAAACTTTAGGTGCATGCAGTTCCGAAACCACTAGTGTTTTGTTAATTATTGAGCCATTGTTAGAAGCGCCAAGGCCTCTCCTTTGAAATGGCTTTCGGTTTCTGTCGATCCGACTTTCCGTTTTCGAGATATCGTAATTTATGTAAAAGTTAATTTTTAAAATTCCGCTCTCCGCCTTAGAAAAGGCTATTGACGCGTATTAAAAATATTAAAACTTTAGGTGCATGCAGTTCCGAAACCACTAGTGTTTTGTTAATTATTGAGCCATTGTTAGAAGCACCAAGGCCTCCCCTTTAAAATGGCTTTTGGTTTTTGTCGATCCAACATTCCGTTTTCGAGATATCATAATTTATGTAAAAGTTAATTTTTAAAATTCCGCTCTCCGTCTTAGAGAAAGTCATTGACGCGTATTAAAAATAGTAAAAGTTTAGACGCGTGCAGTTCCGAAACTACTAGTATTATATTAATTATTGAACCACTGTTGGCGGCGGTAAACCTTCCCCTTTAAAGTGCTTTTTGAATTTTGTCGATCGGACTTCCCGTTTTCGAGATATCGTAATTTATGTAAAAGTTAATTTTTAAAATTCCGCTCTCCGCCTTAGAGAAAGTCATTGACGCGTATTAAAAATAGTAAAAGTTTAGATGCGTGTAGTTCCGAAACTACTAGTGTTTTATTAATTATTGAACAACTGTTGGCGGCGGTGAACCTTCCCCTTTAAAGTGCTTTTTGAATTTTGTCGATCGGACGTCCCGTTTTCGAGATATCGTAATTTATGTAAAAGTTAATTTTTAAAATTCCGCTCTCCGCCTTAGAGAAAGTCATTGACGCGTATTAAAAATAGTAAAAGTTTAGATGCGTGTAGTTCCGAAACTACTAGTGTTTTATTAATTATTGAACAACTGTTGGCGGCGGTGAACCTTCCCCTTTAAAGTGCTTTTTGAATTTTGTCGATCGGACGTCCCGTTTTCGAGATATCGTAATTTATGTAAAAGTTAATTTTTAAAATTCCGCTCTCCGCCTTAGAAAAGGCCATTGACGCGTATTAAAAATAGTAAAAGTTTAGACGCGTGCAGTTCCGAAACCACTAGTGTTTTATTAATTATTGAACCACTGTTGGCGGCGGTGAAGCTTCCTCTTTAAAATGGCTTTTGGTTTTTGTCGATCCGACTTTCCGTTTTCGAGATATCATAATTTATGTAAAAGTTAATTTTTAAAATTCCACTTTCCGCCTTAGAAAAGGCCATTAACGCGTATTAAAAATATTAAAACTTTAGGTGCATGCAGTTCCGAAACCACTAGTGTTTTATTAATTATTGAACCACTGTTGGCGGCGGTGAAGCTTCCTCTTTAAAGTGCTTTTTGAATTTTGTCGATCGGACTTCCCGTTTTCGAGATATCGTAATTTATGTAAAAAGTAATTTTTTAAATTCCGCTTTCCGCCTTAGAAAAGGCCATTGACGCGTATTAAAAATAGTAAAAGTTTAGACGCGTGCAGTTCCGAAACTACTAGTGTTTTATTAATTATTGAACCATTGTTGGCGGCTGTGAACCTTCCCCTTTAAAGTGCTTTTTGAATTTTGACGATCGGACTTCCCGTTTTCGAGATATCGTAATTTATGTAAAAGGTAATTTTTCTTAATTCGACTATCTTTGTCTTCGTCTAGCGGAGTCGGACCTCCTTGTCGCACGTGCTTGGTGCTGACCTACCCCGCGTACGTGACTGCCGTGACCTAGTTCCGGCGTAGTATTCCCAAGAATTTACTACGCACTGTTTACTAGTGTCACGCGCGCGCAACAATGAAACGTAAACAAACACTATCTCCGAAACTAGCCGCCGCATCGACTTGAAACTAAAATCGCTATATCTCCGGAACTAATAAAGCTATCGACTCTCACAAACGCTCATTTTAAAGGGCATTTCATCCCCTATCCGATGACCACATCAACTATTATTATTTATATTATCTTCTATATTTATTTTAACATTTACTTTGACTCTACATACCCAAAGAAGTTTCAGCAATTCCTATTGATTATAAATTGTTTATTTAATTGAAAATGAGTTTAAATTTGTATACAAAACGCTTACATAATTACCAGCCAGCACTTTTTTTTAAATAATTGTTTTCTCTAAAACTAACTACGATATCGACTTGGAACAAAATTCATTTTCAATGGCGTCTTATCTTCTATCCGATGAAAATTAAAAAATTGTTTAACATAAAAGAGAAGGATATCTTACGAATAAACCTGCCTCGTAAAAGAGAAAAACAAAGAAACTGATCATTTAACCGTTCATGGTAGGAATCGGTATACATGAGGAAGTGCCTTCTTTATAATTAAAGAAGAAACTCGCCGTAACTCGACAAGATCGAATAGAACGTATGCTTATATGAACTTTTTTTATCGTTTTCATGTGTAGAATCTAGTTCCATATGCTAGGGAACACCCTGTGGTTACCCGATCGTTACCGCGATTGCGTTTTGAAATGCCCATAGTGCAGATGGATATCAAAGCTTTGCAACAGCTGAAATAATTTTGCCATAAAAATTAATTCCCCCGTTGGGTGGTGAGCATCGTCGAAAGGTAACATCCTCCCCGTGGAGGCGAGGCTCCCGGCACCCGTGACTCATCCCGTCGATGTTTAAAGTTCGCTGCTCGCCGCGGCGAAGTGTGAATCGATGGCCGCGGTCGGCTTTTGCTCTCGTTCGCGCGAGGAGTTAATCACGGTAAACAGACTTCATTGTTCCATAACGCGCAGTTAAAAAGAGCGCCGTCGTGGCGAGCGGTGCTCGTGCCAAATCAGTGTTTACGCTTGAAATTATGGCCGGCTCGTGTAACAGCCTTTGGAAATATCGTCGCCGACCCCGGAGGTGGTTCTCAATTCCTCTCCTCGCGAGGATCGTTGTCGTCGATTTTTTTCTCGTCGCCCCGGCCACGGCCGCGGACGGAAATCTTAAAAAAGAGAAACAAAGAACGCGAAACGAGGATAAATTGATATACCTGTCGGTTATCGCCGTAATAATTTACATTGACAGCGCTATCTATATGTAAATGCGCGATCGTCCTCTCGCGGAACAGCAATCGATATCCGATCGATCAAGAATTATTTACATTGTCCGCTCGCGGTGGCGTAAGCGGGGGAATTTAAATACGTTTCAGCGGATTAACGTCGTCCTAACGCGCGTTAATGGACGTCGGCTCGTAGCCGGCCAGACGCGGCTGCCTTTTATTTATGTTACGATTATTCAAGTTAAACCGATCCCCGGCGATTTATGCGACGAGTGACCTGGATGCGTTTATGCGTCTCGAAGATTTCACGGCACCGCGCGACCGGCGATCGTATCGATCAATCGCGACGCGCGCCGCATTCAACGCCGATCGACGCGAACGGCCGGGACAATGCCGCATCTTATCTAAGTCGCGGCTTTCGAATACCATCATCAACTTTCCAACCTCGCTGACAATCTGACCGTAGTCCAGGTGAAATTCGCTCGAACGCGCGAAACGTTACCGGGGGATAGATTTATCGTCGCGAGGGCCGGGAAGAATCGGCGTTCATTGCGTACCTGACGCCAGATCGACGTCTAAATTCAAACGTGTACGTCTCTTAACTCGAAAAGGGGGCTTTCAAATATTAAAAATAGCGCACGCGAAAAAGCTGAGTCTTTTTTTTTTATACCGTTGAACGATCAAACCGCGTTTCAAAAATACGAGCAATCTCAACGTCGACCGTTTGGAAAACGCAGCCTCAGCATTTATCGCGATTTTAATCCCACGATTTTTTTATTTTCGTTCGAAACATTTTACTGGGAATATGTTTGTGAACTTGCAGCTTTCCGGGGAGATCCAAGGTAAAAGGTTTCACGAAAGTCACAGAGGCTTCTAGTTTAACGTTCGACGGAGCACCCCTGGATGATCCCCTTGGCAGCAGCCAGTCGGTTGTTTCTTGAGGGAGTGTATAAAATACGGGACTTGTTAACAATGTTCGCACCTACGGGTACGTGCGCGAGGGCCTTGCATACGTGTACCTGGTCACCCATAAACGCGGTGCGCCGCGGCGAGGGGCCCTTTCGGCGACGCCGACCTTCGCCCCGAGATCCAACGGAGATATTTTATTCCCGGGGGATTTTTACGAGCCGATATATCACGCATCGACTGGGCCCCAGCGTCGGGGTTGGCGTTACACTCGTTCGGGCCCCGTCCCGAAAAGGGCTCTTCTCGCCCTTCTGACCCCACCGTTCGGGGCGCGGACTCGCGAACCCAGTGCCGCTGATCGATCTTCCCCCGCGATGTACTTCGCTGCTATCGCGATAAATTACAAGCCCCGACGATCGAGCTCCAGGTGTGTACGGACCTGGCGATAATCACGCCTCGACGTGTGTTTTAATAACGCTCGTCAACCGCCACTATACATCCTCCGTCCAGGTAGCCAGTTCTAATCCCTCTTGTGACTCGTTAACACGTCAGTTTTTTACCGAGGAGCTGAAACAATTAATTGTCAAGTCCAAATGGTGAAGAAAATAAATCTACGATCTTCGAACGAATCTTGTCATCGCTATGACCGAACTTTGGATACACATATCGTGCATGATATTTTATACATTTACACTTATTATGCAACTGTATAATATCAAAGGGTGGACAAACAAATAAAGTAGAAACAACGAGCAATTGACTGATTATTGACTCGATGATCGATTACAGAAAAATCTACATAGGACTCTTGAATTTTAACGATGTAAGAATAAGTTCAACAAGAAATTAGGGTAGTTTCCAGTTGCCTGAAAGGAAACTTTCGTTTTCGTGGACAATTTCAATATCAATTTGCATGTGAAATACGATCTCGATTAAAATTGAAACCTGAAATCTTAGTAGAATACAATTCCAGTTTACAATGAGTGTAACTTGCCATAGCACAGCTCCCATTTAACTGACCGTTGGTACACTTGGTAACTGGGAAATGATTTTCTTAAATTTTTAGTCGATAGAAAAATGTGTTGTTTCTGGGTTGTTGGTCGTGGACAATTTCAATATCAACTTGCATGTGAAATACGATCTCGATTAAAATTGAAACCTGAAATCTTAGTAGAATACAATTCCAGTTTACAATGAGTGTAACTTGTCGTAGCACAGTTCCCATTTAACTGACCGTTGGTACACTTGGTAACTGGAAAATGATTTTTTAAATTTTTTAGTCGATATAAAAATGTGTTGTTTCTGGGTTGTTGGTCGTGGACAATTTCAATATCAACTTGCATGTGAAATACGATCTCGATTAAAATTGAAACCTGAAATCTTAGTAGAATACAATTCCAGTTTACAATGAGTGTAACTTGCCATAGCACAGCTCCCATTTAACTAACCGTTGGTACACTTGGTAACTGGGAAATGATTTTCTTAAATTTTTAGTCGATAGAAAAATGTGTTGTTTCTGGGTTGTTGGTCGTGGACAATTTCAATATCAACTTGCATGTGAAATACGATCTCGATTAAAATTGAAACCTGAAATCTTAGTAGAATACAATTCCAGTTTACAATGAGTGTAACTTGTAGCACAGCTCCCATTTAACTGACCGTTGGTACACTTGGTAACTGGAAAATGATTTTCTTAAATTTTTAGTCGATAGAAAAATGTGTTGTTTCTGGGTTGTTGGTCGTGGACAATTTCAATATCAACTTGCATGTGAAATACGATCTCGATTAAAATTGAAACCTGAAATCTTAGTAGAATACAATTCCAGTTTACAATGAGTGTAACTTGTAGCACAGCTCCCATTTAACTGACCGTTGGTACACTTGGTAACTGGAAAATGATTTTCTTAAATTTTTAGTCGATAGAAAAATGTGTTGTTTCTGGGTTGTTGGTCGTGGACAATTTCAATATCAACTTGCATGTGAAATACGATCTCGATTAAAATTGAAACCTGAAATCTTAGTAGAATACAATTCCAGTTTACAATGAGTGTAACTTGCCATAGCACAGCTCCCATTTAACTGACCGTTGGTACACTTGGTAACTGGAAAATGATTTTCTTAAATTTTTAGTCGATAGAAAAATGTGTTGTTTCTGGGTTGTTGGTCGTGGACAATTTCAATATCAACTTGCATGTGAAATACGATCTCGATTAAAATTGAAACCTGAAATCTTAGTAGAATACAATTCCAGTTTACAATGAGTGTAACTTGTAGCACAGCTCCCATTTAACTGACCGTTAGTACACTTGGTAACTGGAAAATGATTTTCTTAAATTTTTAGTCGATAGAAAAATGTATTGTTTCTGGGTTGTTGGTCGTGGACAATTTCAATATCAACTTGCATGTGAAATACGATCTCGATTAAAATTGAAACCTAAAATCTTAGTAGAATACAATTCTAGTTTACAATGAGTGTAACTTGCCATAGCACAGCTCCCATTTAACTGACCGTTGGTACACTTGGTAACTGGAAAATGATTTTCTTAAATTTTTAGTCGATAGAAAAATGTGTTGTTTCTGGGTTGTTGGTCGTGGACAATTTCAATATCAACTTGCATGTGAAATACGATCTCGATTAAAATTGAAACCTGAAATCTTAGTAGAATACAATTCCAGTTTACAATGAGTGTAACTTGTAGCACAGCTCCCATTTAACTGACCGTTAGTATACTTGGTAACTGGAAAATGATTTTTAAAATTTTTTAGTCGATATAAAAATGTGTTGTTCCTGGCGAATAATCCAGAAGAGGAACGGGCGAGTTATGGTCGTGTAGCCGCGGCCAATGAAGTATAAGCAGCCGCGTCTATTACGCATAGACGTACACGTGTTTATTATTCGTTTAGCGCGGCGCACGTGCACGCAGCGCGCGTCCAGGCCCTCGAAGGTTCGTGTGTGCGTGCAATACGCGCGAAAGACAAGACCGCGGGACGTTCATAACTCATCGGAGGGGACCGAGCATGCTCGACGCGGCGAACACGAGCCGCGGAACTTATTGGCCCCGTCGCATCCTTAATATCCTTTTGAAATTCCGATTTATTTGAGAAACCTCGACTCCCTCTGGAGCGCGGCTCTCCTGAGAACGACCGTGTCCCGGGATACTCACGCTCGCGATCGATCCCCCGCAGGATCCAGACGAACCGACTCCATCTACGATCCCGCGATATCGACAATTTCCTATCTACGATTCAAATTTCCCGCCTTTGCGACTCGACTTCCACTTTAAGGACGATGTGTTAATTGCAACGCGTTATCGTACAAATAAAGCTTGTAAGAGGTCCCCTGGTGTCCAGAAACTTTCAATTTTTATCCAAACGCCTCGAAACAGAAGATTCAAAACCATGAAAATAATGTCAAACGACCAATAGAGTTTCACGTAAAGAATCGTGCAAAATCTCTGTGGTAAACGGCGCATTCTCCATCGACGACCTTTCGATCCGTTCGTAGTCCTTGCTCCACCCGCGGGAATTCTGTTGGAATTCTGTAATTGCCGCCCGGTTATTATTTATTCACAGCCGCTGACACGTTCCTTTCGATCGAGGACCTTTCTACTCGCGAGAACTCCGATGTGTGCAGTCGTCGGCGTTGTCCGGGATCGATGTCCGTCGATCATTCACTGTTCGAGCGCCGCGAACATTTTTCCACCGCGACCAACGAATTCCACGAACCACTGAAATAAAGCAAATCGCTCGACGGACGCCATTTGACGATTAAATTCCGGATCCACCGTCCGAATTAAATTCTATGCTAAATCGAAAATAATTTTGTCTATTTCTGGAAGGGTAAATCGGTGTCTGGTCGCCTTGGAACTTTCCTCGGAGGTCATAGTCGATGCGCCTGATCGTCCTTCGCGAGATTCGACGGCGCCTAATCATTCTCGATGGGCGTAACCGATCGAAAGGTTCGCAGTCACGATCCGTTCGCGGGGCAGAAGGCACGTTTACCGAGAAAGGACGTCCCGTGTCAGGAAGCCATCAGCCATCGGCCATCCGAGCCTCCGCGACTGGGGCTTTGAGTGCTACTTGCTGAAATTGACGAAATCCAGACTACCGTCGCGCAAACTTCCTCGATGCGATGTTAATTATAATAATGAAGCGGGAATCACGGTGCCAAAACGAATAAACAGCCGCCGTATCCTCAAAGGCGGAACGATGGATCACGCCCAATAATAAATAAAAAATTTCTCGGAATCGAAAGGGAAGGGTTCGCGAACGAAACAGCAACCCAAACAGTATTTTTATAAAATATCTACATTTATTCAGGGTGTTCTCACATCCGTGCTAATTTGTTGATTGAGGCTTCGTTAAAAAGTTATACAAAAATTTCTGACCACACAGTATATTTTCGGTAAAGAATTTTTTTCTCGAAAGTACTTACGATTTCGGGAGTATGTCTATTCACCAAAAATGATCGTAATTAACCCCCGTAACCGAAAATAATTTTTCCAGAACGATTTGAAACTTTTCGAAATTTCAGGGGAATCGCAATGTCAGGGTCAGACATCGTATTTTCGGTAAGGAATTTTTTTCTCGAAAATGCGTAAGAATTCGGGGGTATGTCTATTCACCAAAAATGATTGTAATTAACCCCTGCAACTAAAAATAATTTTTTTAGAACAATTTGAAATTTTTAACGAAGCCTCGATCAAGAAATTGATATTCTTGATTTTCTTCTTACTTTGGCCTCTAGAATCTTCCAATTAAAATTTTTCCTAACACCCTGTATAGTAGCGACACAACTTTATCGTGCTCGTTAAATCTACTCCAATCTAATTTCTTTAAATTGTCGCGTACTTATCGGGAGAAAATTAATTTCCTGAGCGAGAGCCAATAACGTTTTCCCCGTTTTGCGCCCGGGGACCAACCCCTTCGTCCACACACAAGGAAAGGTCACTTAACGGCACCAGATTACGTCCGATCGGAGTGGTTCGTTTAAAGCGATTAAGGGGCAGTATTTCCCGACGTAAAAGCCCCATTCCCGACGCTGGTTATGGCTCGTAGTGTCACGTGTCGCGTGTGGCGGCAGTATTTCCCGTCGGAGGAACGGCTTCCATCGGCCATTACTCCATTACCGTTCATTTTCGTCGACGGTTCGAAGGATCGCAAGGTGTGGCAGATGAAAAGTCAAGCCGAGACAATGGCGATCGATCCCCCGGGGGACTCAATCGGAAATTGCCGATGAAAAAGGGTCGATAGATGAAAACTCGCTCTATTAAAATGTCTAGTCATTTTTTTGGCCGCCCCTCGACGACCCTGGGCCAAGATGGGCGCCGTGATCTCGTCGATCCTTGCCGCGGGCAGCTGCCCGACCAATCCACCCCGTCTCGCGAGGAAGAGATTCGATATCGCGTTACGATTATTATTATTACGGTCTTCCTTTGCCAAATCGCGCCTCAGTGTGCTCTGATTTGCAACCCCGTGGCTGGTGGAACCCCCTGGAACGTGGCGATTATTTTTATTAACGATTTCCATGGAACTCTGTTACCCATCGAAGGGGTGGTGCGTGTCATGGTCACCGAAATGAATTCTACGTCCAACAGTAATTGAAAAGTCTTTATTTATTAAATAGTAAACAATTCATAAATGCATCAAATGTGTTGATTCCAGAGAATGATTAAATAATCTTCTTCTTATTACATATATAATATTCTTTTATATTCACATTACAATGCTCTAATATTTACAAATACGGTTTACAAATAATAGTGACCGTATAAGCAGAGACGGTGTAATAGAACGTTAATAAATCATTGCAGCTTGCTTGTGTGAAGTTCGCTACTTTCTCCAGCAAAATGTGTACGGTCATTCGGTCGCTAAAATTCCATTCAGTGGTTTTCCATTCGAGTCGCCGCTATTAGCGTTCGCCGACAGTCCCATTGTGCGGTTCCTCTTCGGAAGCCAATTATAATTTGGGACGCAAAGGCGGCCGTAAGTCTCAATTATTTAGGAAAATTGTTAAAAACCGCAAAACCCTGGTATACCCGGTGCCCGTGGGAAATGGTCCTCGGTGAGTAGAAAATTACTCGATCCCTTTTCTTTTTCCCTTTTTTGTTTCCGTGCTCGCCGTTTACGCTCGCGCGCCGACAGGTAGCCGGGCAAGAGGGTGCTTTTTAAATCTCATTATTACAGCTGCCGGGCAATGCGAAAAATAACCGAGGGTCGTGACCGACCGCGGGCAGAGAGGGTGGAGAACTTAATCCTACGGGTTCAGCCATAAAACGACGATCGCGCCACGAGTCCCGCTCGTCCACGCGCCGAGGATTTCTTTTTTAATGCGATAAGGAGAACAATGCCCCGATATTTCGCGTTCGGGAGATTTAATATCGCGAATCGCCGGATATCGGGGCGCGTTTTTAATTGAGAACATCGCTGACGAGCGACAGAGCTCGAGTATTTTTATTTATTCGCGTTCCTCGATGCGTACTACGCACTATGGTAACGCACGGTTTATTTTCATCGATTCGTAAAATTTTGAAAAGTTCGATATTTTGTTTTTTGGCTTAAATAATAGTTTGAAGCCTTAAAATCGTTATGCGGAAGGTCCCAGTGTCGGAACAATGTTTTTGCTGAAAATTTAGGGCCTCAAACAATGACGTATATCTGCTTATATCAAACTTTAAATGCACTTTCCTCGGAACTATGTTCTACAAAACGGTGTGCAGAATTACTCCAGTTCTAATCAATCAATTGCTTTGGAAATTTACAGTTATCTTTACTATTATATTTACTAAGCATTGACGATCCGTTTTTTAAAAAATTGTCTAATAATTTTACAAACTATTAATAATAAAAACTCGATTTTTGATCGAATTTGATTTTAGGTTTCAAATATCTGCCAAATTGTTCATTTTTATACAAATTGAAATGTCTCATCGTCAATGCTAAGGGCTTTTATCATAGCTAATGGAATATTTCACCATAATCCTGCACACCAGTTAGGCATAAAAAAATGAAGTGGCTCGGGAACATGGCGCTGTGTAGGCTTAATTACAAATATTCTTTAAACACTGTCAAGGGTTTCTTTCAATATTTGTTATACCTAAATTACAGTGCACAGTCTCAGGATAATTGACTGCTTATTTTTTCTTCATTGTAGCTTAAAAAATTGCCTTGTTCTCCATACCGCTAGAGTTACCTAACCCCTTAATGTAAGAACCCCCCGAGAAGAGTTTCGGGCGAAGGAGAAACGTTTTGTAGGGAAATTGTTGGCTCAAAAATCGCACGTCATCGGGAGATATACGTCCCTTTGCGATTTCCGTGGTCGAGGAATCCCTCGTTCCGCCCCCGAGGCGTCCGGGACGTTTTACGCTACATGGATCAGGGGCGGCAATCGGGGTGATATTATTTCATCGGTCGGAAATAGAGAGGGGGGCCGGTCAGGGCGAAAGTTAGCATAGCCCGTGACTTAGTGCTCCTGGGGGTGCCGTCTGTCAACCCCCGGGGGCCGGCGAACCTTTCTTATTTCGCGATATTTTGTCGTCGCCGCGATATTTATCGTCCACGCAGGTCTCCACCCTCTCTTTCTCCGCGTGTACCGTTATGGCAAATAATATTTGGACTTATCAATTCGCGGTCATGATTCAAATGCTGCCAGAAGGGGGGAATAATTTCAATTTTTATTTATAATTATAAGTCGTCGAAATAACGTTTGTAGAAAAATATTCGACCGTCGAGGGGTCGATTGGATATTTTTAAACGATCGTGTTCCATCGAGAGAGAAATCTGACGGAACTTTCATCCCCCACGCGAGTTCGCGTAAGGGAAGAATTATTTATTCTTGGGATTTCGTTGGCAACCGGTTGGCTCTTCCGCAGCCGTTCGTCCAGTTAATTCCGGTACATTTGAACGCGTCCCGAGAAAACGGGCAGATATATCACGCAAATTGCCATTGTGGCCGCGACAATATGCTAAGCGTAGCCGGGGCTGTTAGCATTTCATTATTCCGCCGCACATAAAACGTATCTGGATGAGGAACGGCGCTCCTCTTTTTCACCCCCGTTACGTTTCCCCGACGCGAACACGCGTCAGTGCGGTTTAACCGATCGACGGGGGTGCCGATTGCTTCTTTCCCGTTAGTGGGACATCGAAACGACGCCCGTGCATTACGCGTAACGAGCCAGCTATGCGATTGAAAGCTGCCTTTCGATCGATCGTGCCTTTACAAGGGAATCGTGCAAACTATTTCCTAGGCTCGTCGTCCAAGAAACTGCATAACAAGGTTCCTTTGGACAATTCTCAACTCTCTATTAATTAAAATAAATTACACAGTCACCCCGTTAATGGTTGCAACCACTCGCGTAAGTAGAAACAGCGAGCAATGGACAGACAAGTCAGTCGAGTCAAAATACAGAAAAATTTACCGATATCTTACATCATAGTTTCGAGTATAAAAATAATATGATTAACCCTTTCGATCGTGGCTTTACAAGGTTCTTTAGGACTATTCTCGATTCTCTATTAATTAAAATAAATTACACAGTCACCCCGTTAATGGTTGCAACCACTCGCGTAAGTAGAAACAGCGAGCAATGGACAGACAAGCCAGTCGAGTCAAAATACAGAAAAAACCGATATCTTACATCATAGTTTTGAGTATAAAAATAATATGATTAACCCTTTCGATCGTGGTTTACAAGGTTCTTTAGGACTATTCTCGGTTCTCTACTAATTAAAATAAATTACACAGTCACCCCGTTAATGGTTGCAACCACTCGCGTGAGTAGAAACAACGAGCAATGGACAGACAAGCCAGTCGAGTCAAAATACAGAAAAATTTACCGATATCTTACATCATAGTTTCGAGTATAAAAATAATATGATTAACCCTTTCGATCGTGGCTTTACAAGGTTCTTCAGGACTATTCTCGATTCTCTACTAATTAAAATAAATTACACAGTCACCCCGTTAATGGTTGCAACCATTCGCGTAAGTAGAAACAGCGAGCAATGGGCAGACAAGCTAATCGAGTCAAAATACAAAATATCTCATAACATACGCAATTAATGAGACTTTTACACATATTATACAACTGTATTATATCAAAGGGTGTGCAAACCAACAAGCAGACAAGCCAATCGAGTCAAAATACAAAGAAATATCTCATAACATACGCAATCAATGAGACTTTTACATATATCATACAACTGTATTATAAAAGTGTACAAACCAATAAAGTAAGTAGAAACAGCTAGCAATGGGCAGACAGTCGAGACAAAATACAGAAAAATTGACCCATATCTTACATCGCAGTTTCGAGTGAGTGCAAAGCGTTTGCTGTAAAAATATTTTACCGAATTTTTCGAGGACCAAAGTGATATTAATATTTCGATAAATCCTGTAATGGCCGATGTCACCTGTATTTTATGGAACGAATTCGGTTCAGAGCGGTCGAAACGAGGGTAGTTCGTCGGTGCAAGCTGGGAAACGGGACGAGGGATCCGATCAGCGAAACGCAGAGACCAGCTTAAACCCTCGAACTCATTAACAGGGGGTTGGAACAGTCGACGCGAGCCGCTCGACCGGCTTTATACTTGAGGTTTAATTCGCGCTGGTCAAATTAATTTGCAAACGATGAACAAGTCGCAGCCCGCTGTTAGCGTTGCATTTCGAACGGGACGAGATCGAGGAAGGGGTAGTGGGGGATTAGCTGCGTTCATTAAACACGAGCGCAGTACATCCGCCGGGGCAGATTTGGCCGCGGTATAGCGGATCGACGTCATCGTCGCCGAGTGCTGTCGAATTTTCGTACTTTCGTGCCTCGAAATGCCTCGCTATCTCTCTCTCTCTCTGTGTGTAATCAATCCTGAAATCGGCTACAACTCGAACAACGGTATACCGAATTTTAGGCAGATCAGCCTCCGCTGTGTTCGCGTCCATAGCGAAACCGGAACTCGAACTTTTCTCTTTTCGAACAATTCTGGTCGAATATCAACAGGGTTACGGTTCGAATGTTACTCGATAGTCGAGCCGTTCAAAATTCAAATAACTCATTTTTCGTATTTTATTATTATCGGTAGTTGACAAATTCCCTCTGCCCCGTCGCTGTTCCCCGATGTAATTCGATTTCTCTTGTTATCGAGTTACACGCGGAATCGGAATTTCTCCGTTCGTGCGATATGTTTAACAATACGCAGTGGCCATTGTGCCGTGGGTACGGTCGCGATTATAATGATGACGATCATCATCAATGCCCGGTGCTATCGACTGGAAATATACGTTCGCGTAATTCGTGTAATCCATATTCGTGCAATTAATTATCGTTCTCTAATACGTTGTAACATCCATCACCGGTTTCTCGATATCGAACGCGTTTTGTTCGGGGTTTCATTGGTCGTGATATCCTGCGATGCATCCCAAATCCTAAAATTGAGATTGACACTAATGGTACAGGAGATGGACTATCAAATAAAAGTCAATATACAACGGAAAACTATATTTTCGTGACTCTCACACCGCTTAATTAGAGAAAGCAAATACATGTTTGTTGGTTTCTGAGAAACCAGCCTCGTAACGGTTTGTTCGGGCCACATGATATACCCGGTGAGCGAAAAAGGAAATTAATTTCATCGTAAATTATTGAATAAACGTTATCTTAGGCCCAGGATCGTGTACCGTGATTGACTTGCCAGGGAATTTCAATGGTCCCTCCTTCCCCTTTCGAAAATCTGAAAACACTCGAGGGTCCGAGGGTGGGGCGATCGATCACGATCAACGACAGGCGGGAATCGATCGTCAACAGGGGTCTTTTGAAAGTGACGGCTGCGGTGGATGTTCCTGGGCAAAAAAGGCGGCTGCCACGGCGCCCGGGCGCTAATTTCGACGCGCGTGCCGCGAGGCTTTTTCGACGCCGCGACACAATGAGAAGCGCGTGTAACGCCACGTGTCTGGAAAATCGAGATTGCGCGCACCTTGTGTACCGTTAATTACGCGTACGCCAACACTGTCGTTTCGCCATTTACTTCGACGTTTTTTATTAATGAATTTCGACTGACAGGGAGGGAAAACAATTTAACTAGGTTCGTCCTTAAACTCTCATCAAATTGGCTGGCATTAAAACTTAATGGTTTTATAAATATTGGGACGACGTTCGTACGATTTTCAAGTCTTATCCAAAAAGAAAAAGAGAATATGTAACGTATTATTGCTGTTGCGTATCAAGAAGGAAGATCTTCAAAGAATCGTTATTTAACCAAGGGTTAACTGTAATATAATAACAGATTGTGTCTCCCCAAGAAGAATCTTAATTTAAGCAAGGATTAATTATAATGTAATAACAGACCACGTCCTTCTCAAAATGAAGATATTACGGATCCACGAGGCTGCTCTGTCGTTGATATTCCGAATCGTGCACCTTTCGCGAGGAAAGGTTCCGCGCCAGAGATGTTTCTGTGAGGTGTCATGGCGTCGTGGCGAAAGGGGATGGGAGTCGTCGCCGTTATAGCGTTAGAGCGGCGCGTGGAGCTAATATAAAGACAAATGAAGCGACGCGCGAGCTACCACGGTCGGCCATGTGTCTTTATACAGACAGCGTCCCGTGCCACCGTGGAACCGTATTCGCGGGAAATCTTCTGTCGTCTCGAAACGTTCGCACGCTGAACGTACCGGCAGACAAAATTTCGCAGCCAGCGAATTTTATTAGCCACGCAGCGGGTTATTTATTCGGAACGGCGACAGATTATATGGCGATATTAGCGGTCGCCTGCCAAGGGAGGGTGGCTGCTCTCGCATAAAACAAAGTCCTCGTCTCCGGTTTTTATGCATCCAAGACCCCGGGGAATTGCCTTTTCGAGTCATCTTGCCGAACATCCTGAGCTTTCGATCCCTCGAGGAAATTAGATTTCTCTGGTTCACTCTTCACAGTCTTTAAAAGAGTCACAGGGGCGTCTTGCACGCTGGAATTAATTTTTATCGATAATATCACCACGCATCTTGGGCTTTATTTAACAGAATAATATTTGAGATTCGTCGATTTTAACGGGGGGTGGTATCTGCGTCTAAAAATCACGCGATGGCCAACCTCAACGCGATTTAGGAGGTTCCAGTAATGATTTTTCACAGAAAAAGCAGAAGGAAATTAGATTTCTCCGAGGGCGTCTCACACGCTGGAATTAATTTTTATCGATAATATCACCACGCATCCTGGGCTTTATTTAACAGAATAATATTTGAGATTCGTTGATTTTAACGGGGGGTGGTATCTGGGTCTAAAAATCACGCGATGGCCAACCTCAACGCGATTTAGGAGGTTCCAGTAATGATTTTTCACAGAAAAAGCAGAAGGAAATTAGATTTCTCCGAGGGCGTCTCACACGCTGGAATTAATTTTTATCGATAATATCACCACTCATCTTGGGCTTTATTTAACAGAATAATATTTGAGATTCGTTGATTTTAACGGGGGCGTGGTATCTGGGTCTAAAAATCACGCGATGGCCAACCTGAACGCGATTTAGGAGGTTCCAGTAATGATTTTTCAGAGAGAAAGAAGAAGGAAATTAGATTTCTCCGAGGGCGTCTCACACGCTGGAATTAATTTTTATCGATAATATCACCACGCATCTTGGGCTTTATTTAACAGAATAATATTTGAGATTCGTTGATTTTAACGGGGGGTGGTATCTGGGTCTAAAAAACACGCGATGGCCAACCTCAACGCGATTTAGGAGGGTTCCAGTAATGATTTTTCACAGAAAAAGCAGAAGGAAATTAGATTTCTCCGAGGGCGTCTCACACGCTGGAATTAATTTTTATCGATAATATTACCACTCATCTTGGGCTTTATTTAACAGAATAATATTTGAGATTCGTCGATTTTAACGGGGGGTGGTATCTGGGTCTAAAAATCACGCGATGGCCAACCTCAACGCGAGTTAGGAGGTTCCAGTAATGATTTTTCACAGAAAAAGCAGAAGGAAATTAGATTTCTCCGAGGGCGTCTCACACGCTGGAATTAATTTTTATCGATAATATCACCACTCATCTTGGGCTTTATTTAACAGAATAATATTTGAGATTCGTCGATTTTAACGGGGGGTGGTATCTGGGTCTAAAAATCACGCGATGGCCAACCTCAACACGATTTAAGGGGTTCCAGTAATGATTTTTCACAGAAAAAGCAGAAGGAAATTAGATTTCTCCGAGGGCGTCTCACACGCTGGAATTAATTTTTATCGATAATATCACCACTCATCTTGGGCTTTATTTGACAGAATAATATTTAAGATTCGTCGATTTTAACGGGGGGTGGTATCTGGGTCTAAAACTCACGCGATGGCCAACCTCAACGCGATTTAGGAGGTTCCAGTAATGATTTTTCACAGAAAAAGCAGAAGGAAATTAGATTTCTCCGAGGGCGTCTCACACGCTGGAATTAATTTTTATCGATAATATCACCACTCATCTTGGGCTTTATTTAACAGAATAATATTTGTGATTCGTCGATTTTAACGGGGGGTGGTATCTGGGTCTAAAAATCACGCGATGGCCAATCTCAACGCGATTTAAGAGGTTCCAGTAATGATTTTTCACAGAAAAAGCAGAAGGAAATTAGATTTCTCCGAGGGCGTCTCAGACGCTGGAATTAATTTTTATCAATAATATCACCACTCATCTTGGGCTTTATTTAACAGAATAATATTTGAGATTCGTCGATTTTAACGGGGGGTGGTATCTGGGTCTAAAAATCACGCGATGGCCAACCTTAACGCGATTTAGGAGGTTCCAGTAATGATTTTTCACAGAAAAAGCAGAAGGAAATTAGATTTCTACGAGGGCGTCTCACACGCTGGAATTAATTTTTATCAATAATATCACCACTCATCTTGGGCTTTATTTAACAGAATAATATTTGAGATTCGTTGATTTTAACGGGGGGTGGTATCTGGGTCTAAAAATCACGCGATGGCCAACCTCAACGCGATTTAGGAGGTTCCAGTAATGATTTTTCACAGAAAAAGCAGAGGGAAATTAGATTTCTCCGAGGGCGTCTCACACGCTGGAATTAATTTTTATCGATAATATCACCACTCATCTTAGGCTTTATTTAACATAATAATATTTGAGATTCGTCGATTTTAACGGGGGGTGGTATCTGGGTCTAAAAATCACGCGATGGCCAACCTCAACGCGATTTAGGAGGTTCCAGTAATGATTTTTCACAGAAAAAGCAGAAGGAAATTAGATTTCTCCGAGGGCGTCTCACACGTTGGAATTAATTTTTATCGATAATATCACCACGCATCTTGGGCTTTATTTGACAGAATAATATTTAAGATTCATCGATTTTAACGGGGGGTGGTATCTGGGTCTAAAAATCACGCGATGGCCAACCTCAACGCGATTTAGGAGGTTCCAGTAATGATTTTTCACAGAAAAAGCAGAACGAAATTAGATTTCTCCGAGGGCGTCTCACACGCTGGAATTAATTTTTATCGATAATATCACCACTCATCTTGGGCTTTATTTAACATAATAATATTTAAGATTCGTCGATTTTAACGGGGGGGTGGTATCTGGGTCTAAAAATCACGCGATGGCCAACCTCAACGCGATTTAGGAGGTTCCAGTAATGATTTTTCAGAGAGAAAGAAGAAGGAAATTCTGTGGAGCTGGATCCTCGAGGTAAAGGACGCTTGGAGCGTGTGTCCTCGAGGACACGAAGGTTGTCCCTCGTTCCTTTTGCATACCGTTCGCCCGTTTCGCGCACTGTCTTCTGCTATCGCGTCGTACGGGAGGCAATAACATTTTTACGAGCCACGAAACATTTATTGCCGGCTCTCCGCCGCCGCGCGGCGTTTTATCATCGACGTTACTCCGCTTAATACTGCCCGCTTAAGGACGCCGCGAGCAGCTTCTGTATATCCCTCGCGGCCGTATATCTTCCGATTAGGCCCTGAAACGACGACAAAGCTGCCAGCGCGCCGACGAGTTCATCAATTCGACGTTTTTGAAAACGGCCCTCGAGGTGATTAATCGGCTTGTTCCGCGAGCTAATGAAACGCATTTGCATTTCGCGGTTATTGGCCGTACACCGATCCCGGCTGATTACATTTCTAATCTCCCTCGACAAAAAACAACGCGATGGCGAACTGGACTCTTTTGTTCCAGAGAAAGGTGCGATTCGAAAATTCGTTTACCTTTTACACTCCAGTTTATGGTACTGTGGCACTTAAATTGTTTCTCCGCTTTGAAAAGTAGATCTACGAAGCTCTTCCAGTTCTCCACACTGGATGTATGAATCTGTAATCGTGAATATTGGGCCAGTTGTCCTGATGTGGAAATAAATACTTAAATATTATAAATTTATAGGAAAATTTGTGCTCTTTCGACTGGTAACAGTCAAATTTTAAATATAATAACGGTTTAGGAAATGTTTGCTTTTTTTTACTGAGGTCCTCAGTGCTCGTAATATGGAATACTATATTTATATTTGAAGAAATAATCGAGCTAACGCAAAGCTGATGGACTTGCCTTATTGTGTATAATATTAGGTCAACGATCACCTCGCAATAACTCAGACTGAAATATTTCCTTGAATATTGCAAGAAATGACAATCGTAATCGATCGAATTCATCGCCAATATTGCGATAATTGCTTTAATATCGCCTAATTTTAAAGATAAATTTTCCATCGATCAGCAAGGGTGTCTCTCAGCCCCGATGAAGATGGCGGTCCGGTTTAATAAGGATCGAAAGTTTCCCTTAGTGCAGACCCGTGTTTGTTAGCGGGCAACTTTCGAACGCGTGAAAGATGGAAGAGGAGGAATTAATACTTTCCCTCCCTCCCCCGCCCCTGCTGTTTCGGTCGCGACGAGGCACTGCGGGTCCAGGGATACCTGTAGGTAACTCCGAACGGCGGAAAATAAACTTTTCCGCCGCGTACATAAAGTAATACCCGATCCAGGAGGTTGCTCGCCTCCTTTCAGCCGCGGGGGCCGGATTGGATGGTGGCTCCCAAGGGGTTAATTTCGCGCCGAAGGGCAGGAAAATATTCACGGTTCCTTAAAATCCGACGAGCGGCCTCGTCTCTTACGAGCTTCCTCTGGGGTGGCGTTATGCCAAACGGTCACTCAAAATACCACACCCCCTTTTTTCCCCCCGGACCAGCCCGTGGCAACGATCCTTTAATCCGCGCCAAACTGTCCGGGGATATTTCCTAACGGAAAGTCCGCGAATAAAACTCACCCCCAAGACGTCCCGCCTTTTCTTGCTCCCTTTCGACCCAAACTCCGGTGCAAACTGTCGCATTAAACAAACGTGTACTCTTTGGCCAAGCGAGAGTGACCTTCTGATTTCGATATTCACCTAACCTTGTCACTGCGTTTCTGTTTCAGTCCATCAGGTGCACCATCAATGGCTGTTCCTGCGACTCGTTCACCCCTGGAAAGCAGCATATCCGGTACTGCGAGAAGTGCCATCACGGATGGGTGCCCCACGGTAAGTAGAATTTATTTAAAATTGATTTACACCCTTCGAAATACAGTTTCCCGCGAATAAAAAGGAGTAATATGTATCTGTAAATTTGCTAATGCTGGAACACTCGAATTAGAAATTTTTTTAACGCCCCCAACGAAGAAATCCAAGACCCACGGATTCCGAGGGTCCGTCTTCCAAGGTCGTGGAAGATTTTGCAAGGGGTCGCGTGCACACGGTTAAACGCAAATTTTCCAACTGTCAGCATACTTCATCCGAGCGGCCCTCAGGGACGAAATTCAATTTTCCAACGATGACCAGTGGTCGTCCCTTGGCGGGCAACGCTCCACCCTTCTCCGTGTCGGCGCACGCGATCCGTTCGCAACTATTTGAGCGTGTATGCATACGTATCGGTCGTATATAAGAGGGCGAGCTTTACGCCCTCGTAAGTTTTACAAATGTATGGCGGAACCGATTGGCCGGGCGTTCGTCGCTGACTGCTAAACTCGGGACAATCGTAATCGAAGAAACAGGGTGGTTCTTGGAAAAGTGTAATTTCAACGCGTGAGGTAGAATTTTTTTCCATCGCTTCGTCATTCGAAAGTCACGATTAGTCTTAGATTGATCTCGAAACTTTAACCCTTCGGTGGCCTCTCAGTGACAAATTGGTAAATAAAAATTACATAAATTTTCAAATAATTGACCTATATTATACAATATTAGTTTAAACTTGTGGAGAGCCCCAATAATCCACTTAAGGGTTAAAGAACAAGAAATACATGATTCAAGAGTTATTGAATTTTGATGTATTAGTCGAAGATTGTTTATGGGTTAAATGTTAGACACCTCTGCTTCCTATTTTAAAAAATGCTTGTATCTATCGAAGGAAACAACCTTACTAAAAATTGATCTGGACACCGCGTATATTACGGGCACAAAGCACCCTCTTTGTCGATGTGGGGGGAGATCTCGATGTACGGCGGTGTGTATCGTGCTTAAAATTCCGGCTGCTTGACCCGCGATAGATTGGACGCGCCGCGGAATACATATCAATTCTGGTCCCACGGGGACGCAGTTGCATTTTCCTGTGAACCTCTTCCTCTTGCCCCCCTCCGTGTTGTCAGAAAGAAAGACAGGTCGCCAGAATACAGCCTCCCTGAAGAACAGAGAATTTCAACCCTCGACAGACTCTTCAGGATCATTTTGAAAGCTGTCCCGACACGGTCACTTATATTTTCGGGTTTCCACGCGGACGTGGATGAAAGATTCGTGTTTAACGAACAAATGGAATCAGTCTATCTATCTAACAAGCTTAGATGGAGGCTTTCAGAGATGCAGAACTCTCAGCAGAGTCTTTCCTCGTGAAAGTTACTTATTGATCAGTCTTTAGATCATTTGATTTGGTTCTTTAAAGTTTTCTCGTATTATCGTTATCGTTGAATAGTCTATTTTTGTGCGATTCGTGCATTTGAGGAAATGAAAACTAAACGTAGCATCGCTGGGTAGCTCCGATTCTTCTTTCTCGTCCGATCGCTTCGATGGTTCGCGCGACGTCTGCGTCGAGACGGATCCGGTGCCATTCATCAAAATCGCTCTCACAAAAGACGATCCCTGGAATCGTTCGGGATCGGTCTCTGAAACGCCAACGGAGTCATTTCTCTTTCGACTGGAAATTAGAAATACCGAGCGGTCGAGGCTTCGTCGCTGCTTCTTTTGTTCTTAACGCGGACCGGTTCCGCGGTAAAAAATCGTCGTTGGTTCTTTGTCGCGTCGAAACGAACGACAAATCGTTCCTTCGTTGCGTTTAACGCGTTCACTGCCAGTCCAGAACCGTGCAATTGTGTACGAGACTGACACTTCGATTTTAGACAATCGTAAACTACTTGTACTTATTTTCGTAACTTCAGTCAAATTTATAAAGCCCATTCAAATTTATGTTCTTTAACGTTTCAACTTGAGAATTGATTGTTTAGATTGTTAGTTATCCTGCAATTTAATTTCACGAGAGTAATCCAGCAAAGCACAATTCATATAATTAATTACGATCGAATGAAAATTGAAACGATATTAAACTAGAAATATCGGAGGAAGTGGGTGGGTGAGGTCCAGTTTCGGTGGGCAAATTAAGGAGTTCGGTGGTCGTTCGTGGAAGGACGCGGTCCTCGAGGAGTCCTCGAGGAAGGCTCGTTTCGCTGTCCCGAAGGTGACAGGCCCCTGACGCGCGAGCAAGTCGTGAGCTCGTAAGAAATCACGGTCAGAGTGTACACTCTGACAAAGGCCTTTTTAAATTGTAATGAGCTGCCAAAGAGTGAATTATGTGCCGTCCAAGTGCCATCGAGTCCTCTCGGGCCCGAGCCCCATCCTATAAAACCCCGCGCGTATGCGTGTACGTATATCTGGCATCCCCGTGCCGCGAGCATCCACCCCACGTCATGAATATATTTACATTGATCGTCCGTCTCGGCATTTTTCATTTGCCCCGTCGCTGTGTCAGCCGCCGACTCTCCTCTATTCCCCGATACTTTATTTATATCGATGGGACGTGTCTGTCTTTTCGAGAGGGCCGCTTCAATACAGTTTTCACCCGTCCGCCGCTAATGATCCTTTCGTCCCTCGAGCCTCCACCCGACCCCCCCTTGATATCGTCGTACCACAATTTTATCGCGAATCTTTTTAAATCGAAATATTCTCGGCGATAATCGATGCTGGACTCCCTTCTTTCGCGGTTAGTTGCTGCAGTTCACGCGTGTTTCCGTATATTTTGCCTCGTATCGTGTAACGTCCGCGGCGCTGCAGAATCGGTATGAAATTAGAAAAGAAAACGACGGAGGCTTATAGATTCGAACGGGGCGGCACGAAGGGAACGATGGCCATCATCGTCGGAGCGTAATCGATGGCTCTACGATCGAGGACCATCGCGGTGCACGCGATGGATCGAGAAGGGGTCGCGGACGGGGCCCTGGACAGCCGGTGAAAAACAGTTAATTGGTGCGGGATCGTGGATCGCGAATTAACGACGCAGATGACTGGTTTCCAGGCACGTAAAGTATTGGAACGGGACGAACTTCGGGTAGATTTTCCCTTGGCCGGCTACGGGCGAAATTGCTCGCTCTCTGCATTATCCGGGAGGGGCAACGGAATTTAAAGTATGCGTATCCGCTCGTCTAAGGTTATACCAGGAGCAGAAAGAAATTCTGCAGCGCCCCGGACGGTTAATCGCCCCGGCCTCCAACTATTTATTAGATGCACGTACGAGGCCTGACTGAATTTTACTCTTTCAACGCGTGCTTCGCGTGCTGGCCTTAAAGGGTACGAGCCACTTTTCCCATGGCTACGAGGCTGCGGCGGAGACTCCAGTTATTAACGCAAAAATTCCAGATTTACTTCGCGGAACAGCGAAAGTTCCCTCAAATACGTTTCTGTTCACTTCTCTGGCGAGATTTTATTTCCCTCGAACAGGGTGAGTTTGCGATGGCCCTGTAACTCCTATCTTTGTCCCGTTTTCGAAATAATAATATTATTACTCTTAGGTAAAGATAAAAGAGGAATATCATTCGTTTACGAGGAAATCGAGTTCGAAAATTGTTTCAAGCCCTCGCATGGCATGATCGTTTTCGTTTACGCTTTCGTGTCCGTTGTCCTCTGTAATGTTTATATTCCGTCTTCGGTAGTACGACTACCGGCTGCTTTTGTCCTCAGTCTGTTTGTATCGGTCGAATCGTAACCACGTCTCGCTACAGCAATCCTGAATTCACTGACACGGTGAAAGCATTAGGAGCTAGTAATGGGAGTGCAATAATAAAAGTTAAGTATTACATTTAAACAATATCTTTTACCCAATTTTCTATTACACTATTACATAATCAGGGTTCTATTTCATTCACCAGTTAACTGTGTTTGACGAGTATACTAATATTTTTATACGAGTTTTATAAAATAAACCTATCTTTTTGATGCAATATTTCAACAGCGACACTTACTCTGTGCTCGACGACTATACTCGTCAGCACTTTCGACACAGTTAACCGGTGGCTATACTATTGTTTTCTAGCTCGTCAATCGTTTGTGATTTATTGACACGAACTTCACTTTTTAGAAACCCCCATAGGAGAAAGTTTAACGGGGTTAGATCGCATGATATCGGGGGTCAGTTCTCCTCCTCGAGAAATCAGGCGTCGAAAACAAGGTCGAACAGAACTCGAGTACAGGTTGGTGCACAGTGTAACGTTCCATGACGATTTATTTACGTTTAGTGATGTGTGTGAAATATAACAAAGAACAATCAAACTCTATACAATAGAAAATAGCATTCCCAGTCGTTTTCCCAAATCTATGGGATCACTAATCTCACTTTTCATAGTCGTTTCGAAGGCTATTTTCTGGTCGTTCCGTCGAGTCCCTTATTAAAAGGACATTACCAAAAGTTCGAAGGTGAGCCCTTGGGCGCGCGAAGGAAGGCACCGCGCGACAGGGTTGAAAGTTTCGACCTGAAACATCTGCGTTTCCATCTGCAGCGTCGATTCGACGGCAGCTGGAAGACGAAGGGCGGCCCGTGGGCTAGCAGAAGACGCCCGACGAACTCTGGCCCTGCGAGGAAGGGATTTACGCGTCTTGGCGCGTGCACGATAAATCATCGGAATAGGCGTCGCCGGGAGTGACACGGCGCGCCGGTTAATAAATGCACCGGCAAACCGTGAATTACGCCTGGTTCGGGGGTTGCTCACCCCCTGTCGCGCCCTTTGTTTCGCCCGCGGTCTCTCGCCAATATCGAGACGTCGAATCTTACGCTCGCGCGTTTACACGTGAAACCCGAATAAATTTGCCGGGTAATTGCCGACCAACGCGGGACACAAATCGTTGTTTGGAGAATCGCGACGGGGCCAGGTGATTTGTGGCCCGGAAACGATTAGCGGGGATTCGGTTCCGCGGAAACCATTATGGAAATCCGAACTCCGTACGAAACACGCGCGAATGTATACGCAATTTTATTTGAAATCTTAGCCACTGTGAATTTGTGTGAAATTTCCACCGCCGTTGTCTCTGGTTAGACCCGAAAAGGCGTCCCTTTTATAATCACCTTTCTCCCCCCATTGCACGGACCGCGGAGAAACAATGGCCGTCGACCAGATGGCCAACGAAAGTACAAGTCACCGCGACAACGTTCCGCCGGCGGGAGCTTCTCCTGAAGGGGGTGCGTTTCACCCCATTAAGGTCGCGGCTTTTAAGGCCTGAAACGCGCCTCTATTTGTTCTAATACGAAACCGATGTTAACGACGATACATCATATTCCCTTGCCCGGAGAAACGTCACCATGAATCACAGGACCGAGATGCTAATGTACCAATTTATCTTTGCTGGGCTTTATTAAGACTTAGTTTTTCTCCGCGGCGAAGGGAACGCGGCCCTTCCTTTCTTCCCCGCCTCGATTTCGATTCCTAGCCACGCGTACAAAGGAAGATCGATATCGAGAGGTCGAACGAACATCCACTGGACGACTGACAAATTCCAGCGACGGAATATGCGCTCGTAAATCACAGTCCTCCATCTCTTTGGGAGCTTCCTCACCCTTCAAAATTATTTCTTCTTTCGGTCACTTCACAGACATTTTTAAATATAGCAGTTGCCAGTTGACGAACATCCTATTTCAAACGTTGGTTCTAATAGTTTTTAAGAATTAATTTTCATAGAGGTATGGTGGAATAACGTGCAGAATAAAATTTGATGCTCTTCCACGACAACCCTGTAATAAATACCGCCTCAACGGGTTAAATTATTTATTTATTCACGGGGTTAAATACCCATTAATACAGAGACACGAGTATAGAAGATCGTAACAAAGGTAAACAGAAATTAAATGATATGAAGTTTGAGTCTCTCTGTGAACAATTACAAGGAGATAGAATTGATCAAACCGTGTGCAGTATTCACGTGAATGAACGATTATAAGGGTCATGGAAGCCATAAAGTGTTCGATGGTGAAATAATTCAAAACGACGTAGTATTCTGGAAATAACATTAAATCTAAACATTAAGCACCCCGTTAACAAACAGTAAGTTAACTACATTTTCATTCAATTTAATTTGTCATGGTTCTTCAAGAGTGTGAATGTCGATATTATAAGTCATTTTTCAAAATTGATCGAATCACTACGAAGAATAGAAGAAATCGTTTGTTCCAATCTGCGTTTGGGGAGATTTGGGAGCGGTTTGGGTGTACCTGAGCGTTTCCTTCGCGATCGGAGTGGATACACTTGTCGAAGGGAGGCAGGGATCGCACCTCGTGGTCGAAAATAGCCCGCGTGGCTACCATATGGTCGCGGCACGGGCCAGAATGTCGCTCGATAAATCCGGCCGGCATAGAAGATTTGTCACGCGGTCGAAAATAGACGCGGAATAAGTAGAGGGAGACGACGCGACTGTGGCTCGAGCTGACTGCGCGTGGGAGAGAAAGGGAGACGGAACAGATAGTGTCGATGGAAAGGGATGACGCGGTTGGTGGGCCTCGACGTCTCCGCGTAAACACGAAGGCGCCGCGGCGCTTTACGACGCCCCCGGACCGCGGCCCGTGTTTAACTTATCCGAGACTTTCTGGCACAAACCATTTTCACTGCCGCCTTCGAGCGACGACACGCGCGTCGACCCGTGGCCGACACCCTTCCCCGCGACCCCGCGAGCGCCGCGACGCCTTCCGTAAACCGTCAGCCCGCCCGTGGAAGACCCACGAACGCCTCGGATCTCGCGCCCGGAATCTCATCGCGAAATTCGCCTCGAATTTAAAAATAGTATCGCAGTCCTTCGTTTGGTCCATCGACAATAGAATTAAATATTATTATAGAAAATTATGGGGTTGTGAACTAGACAATTAAGTTCGTAAGATAGTTAACTAGCAAAAATGCTATCCGCTTTAGAGACCAATTATCTCATTCTCCAATACACAGTTGAATCCTCGATTCTGTGATTACACAGGTGAAGGGTGAGAGTTCATATTAAGAAGATTGATTTTTATATGCAGGGTGTTCGGCCACAAAATTCTAATGGGAGATTCTGGAGGCCAAAATTAGACGAAAATCAAGAATATCAATTTCTTCACTGAGGATTCGTTAAAAAGTTATTAACAATTAAAGTCAAACATTTCAAATCGTTCTGAAAAAATTATTTTCGGTTGCAGGGGTCAATTACAAGCATTTTTGGTCATTATACATACCCTCGAAATCCTACCCACTTTCGAGAAAAAAATTCGTAAAGGTGTGAAATTTTTCGACGGAAAAAAAAAATTTCAAATCGTTCTGGAAAAATTATTTTTAGTTGCAGGGGTCAATTACAAGCATTTTTGGTCATTATACATACCCCTGAATTCCTACCCACTTTCGAGAAAAAAATTCGTAAATGTGTGAAATTTTTCGACGGAAAAAAAAAATTTCAAATCGTTCTGGAAAAATTATTTTTAGTTGCAGGGGTCAATTACAAGCATTTTTGGTCATTATACATACCCCTGAATTCCTACCCACTTTCAAGAAAAAAATTCGTAAAGGTGTGAAATTTTTCGATGGAAAAAAGAAATTTCAAATCGTTCTGGAAAAATTATTTTTAGTTGCAGGGGTCAATTACAATCATTTCTGGTCATTAGACATACCCTCGAAATCCTACCCACTTTCGAGAAAAAAATTTGTAAAGGTGTGAAATTTTTCGACGGAAAAAAAAAATTTCAAATCGTTCTGGAAAAATTATTTTTAGTTGCAGGGGTCAATTACAAGCATTTTTGGTCATTATAGATACCCCTGAATTCCTACCCACTTTCGAGAAAAAAAATCAGGTGCTGAAATTTTTCGACGGAAAAAAAAAATTTCAAATCGTTCTGGAAAAATTATTTTTAGTTGCGGGGGTCAGTTACAATCATTTCTGGTCATTAGACATACCCTCGAAATCCTACCCACTTTCGAGAAAAAAATTCGTAAAGGTGTGAAATTTTTCGACGGAAAAAAAAAATTTCAAATCGTTCTGGAAAAATTATTTTTAGTTGTGGGGGTCAATTACAATGATTTTTGGTGAGTAGACATACCCCCAAAATCCTGTGCATTTTCGAGAAAAAAATTCAGTTTGTTTGGAACTTTAGTCGTTAATAACTTTAATGAAGACTCCATCAACAAAAATTTTTCCCAGGGGTGGCCGGACACCCTATTTTTTAGAAACTTTAAGAATAATATATAGAAACCTTCTCCGATATTTTCAGTACAGTTTCGAGGACCCCCGTATGAAAAATCCCACAGTTCGAGTCTCGTTGAAAATTAATAAATGCAATATTCGCAAATATTTCGATATAATTCGATACCGAATATAATATAACAACAGATGGAGTTACGCAACCTGCGAAACCTTGCGTCCAAAATCTGACAAAGAGAATGGACGCGCTGAATCTTGGAAAAAGCCTCGTCGAGGAGAATTTTTCATTTGGCCGGACCGTGTTCGCTTTGGAAGTAATTCGACGTTATCGCGAGAGTAAATAAGCTGGCGTCCGGTACCCTGACGCGCTAATAGATTCCCCGAGGAGGGCGTATCTCGTTCCGAGCGGCCTCCCCGAGCGACACGGTTCATCATAACAGGGTGGAACGGGGTCGAGCGACTATCGCGGAGTCCGTGGCGAATCCGTGGAGATAAAGAGAGAAACGAAGGAGATAAGAGGACCTCGACGATCTTGCGGAACGTCCGAGGTGGCGATCCTCTTTCTCCTTCGGGGCGAACGATAGAGGGGTTGCTTTCTGTCTCTCCTTTTGGCGAGCACACCGGAGAGACAAATCACTCTCGGGTCGCGAGAATGGATCGAGCCTACGGCGAATCCACATTAATCTGTATCAAGCTGGCCATCAATATTTAATCCTAATCCCGAGAATTGCCGCGCGTTCCACGGGATTGCGACTCCACGGGACTCAGTGTCGAGGGTGGTCCTCGGATAGTAGTTAAACCGACACTATTTATTACGCGAACGCGATTCGGAATGGTATTCGTCTTGGAGAAATTGCAGAGGACGCGTCGAAGGCTTCTGCACGGTTTGGGATCGGGTTACGATCAAGGTCGTTGAATTTTCGAGGTCGCCGGTTTCTCGATTCCTCGAAGCCGTGATTTATAGGCGCAACCCTCGGTGGCTCGAGCGAAATAAGAGGGAAAGGAATGCTTCCTGTCGCCCCGTAGCGTCCCAAAAGGAGGAGCGCGAAGAAGGCGAATCGCGATCGGTTGGCCGAGTCCGGCCGATTAAAGAGTGCTGCGTAACGAGTGTTTCGTCCGATCGTTCGTGAAATTAATGGCGGGACAGTGCGCCGGGACAGGCCGCGCCGTGTAATAATCGATAATTACTCACGGTAATTAAATAATGTGCTTATCGCGATGCGATCGGCCGGATGGGTGGCCGTATTCCGCGGCCCACGACACGCCGAACCGATAAATCTCTTCCACTTTAGTCCCTGCGCCCCGCTTTCTCGATCCTCCTCTGTGCAATCCAAGCTAGTTCGCCAGCATCTCCGTCTGAAACTCGAATTGAACGTTCTAGAAACCTGGTAGGACGCCTAGATCGAACGTAAACGCTGACCAGACAACTTTCTGTGAAAATTATTTAACTTGGTTGTCGTTTTAACATTTGGTATCTTTAATTTTAATATTATAAACCCAATTCACGACCCATCCTCTCGTTAAAAGAGTTCAGCCAATACGTTTCCTTTTTTTTCAAACTGCAACGATTAAATAATCACAGTTTTGACGGCGATCCTCCCTCCTAATCAAAAATTCACCCAACAGTCTGAAATTAAGGGAGTAAGCCTGGTAGGACGCCTAGATCGAACGTAAACGCTGACCAGACAACTTTCTGTGGAAATTATTTAACTTGGTTGTCGTTTTAACATTTGGTATCTTTAATTTTAATATTATAAACCCAACTCACGACCCATCCTCTCGTTAAAAGAGTTCAGCCGATACGTTTCCTTTTTTTTCAAACTGCAACGATTAAATAATCACAGTTTTGACGGCGATCCTCCCTTCTAATCAAAAATTCACCCAACAGTCTAAAATTAAGGGAGTACGCCTGGTAGGACGCCTAGATCGAACGTAAACGCTGACCAGACAACTTTCTGTGGAAATTATTTAACTTGGTCGTCGTTCTAACATTTGGTATCTTTAATTTTAATATTATAAACCCAATTCACGACCCATCCTCTCGTTAAAAGAGTTCAGCCAATACGTTTCCTTTTTTTTCAAACTGCAACGATTAAATAATCACAGTTTTGACGGCGATCCTCCCTCCTAATCAAAAATTCACGCAACAGTCTAAAATTAAGGGAGTAAGCCTGGTAGAACGCCTAGATCGAACGTAAACGCTGACCAGACAACTTTCTGTGGAAATTATTTAACTTGGTTGTCGTTCTAACATTTGGTATCTTTAATTTTAATATTATAAATCCAATTCACGACCCATCCTCTCGTTAAAAGAGTTCAGCCGATACGTTTCCTTTTTTTTCAAACTGCAACGATTAAATAATCACAGTTTTGACGGCGATCCTGCCTTCTAATCAAAAATTCAACCAACAGTCTGAAATTAAGGGAATAAGAATAAGAAGGACGCGTTTGGTGAGGGACGCCACAAGAATGGCGGTAACACCTTCTTGTCCGGGCCGGTCGAGCGAAACGCGAATTAGCCTGAACGATATCGGGCCAAACAAATGGCGCTATTCCTGCTGGAAACGCGGCACTTAATAACGCGGATAACCCCGACGTCCGTTTCTCATCCGTAAAGACGTCCGGCTACGCCTCCCCTAGCATTTGTCAGGCGCGGTCAGTTTTTGCGAACGTCGCTGCCCGCGATCGGATATTCCTCTTACGTGCTCCAGCGGCAAGGAAATTCGAACAGACCCCCGCGAAATGTATCATAACGGGATCGAAGCTACCCTTAACCGGGCAACGTTGCTTCTTTTTAAACAGCGACACACCTCGAGCAAATCCAGATTCCATGCACGGCGACATTCGCGTGCACACTCGTCGAGATAGACGTCGCACTTTATACGCACGATGATATATTTCCCTCGCATTACTCTGGTAAACGCTATCAATAATTATACGCTTCTTGTAACCAGCGTTATATCACCTGAGTCGCTTGTCAGGTTTAACTTTCTCGTACGACTGATATTTACTCCCGATTCGAACATGATTTTTGAAATCTGTTGTGCAAAAGAAGTTAATAGTCGAGTAGATCTTGACTGAGTGTAAAGGTATTTGTGATCCTTTTAAATACTTTAATATAGAGTTCTTTAACCCTTTGCACTCCAACGTCGAATGTGACTTAGCATTTTTTCAAGTCCAAACCTAAGAGACATCGTACACTTGAAAATTACATTATTTAATTGAATTTGTTTGGCAGCTGCTGGTAATAAAATTGAAACATAATTCGTAGTGCAAAGGGTTAAGATAGACTAGGATGAGTTTCGTTGTCTGTAACCGTGTCAATAACAAGACGCGTTCCACGGTTGGCGGTCGTTTTGCGCGCACATCGGAGGAAGCACTCTCGCTTAATCGTCCGTCGTCGGCGAACGTGACGACGATACGCTTGGAATGGAATTATTGCGAGAAATGTACCGAAACGGTTCCCCTTATCGAGCGATTGATAAGCTTATTTTAACTCGCTGGTAATTAATTCTTGCGACGGACACTTTATCTGCCGCGCTGGGATTGATTGCCTCTTCTCTGGCGACACGGACGCAAAATAAACGACCCGCAATTTTATTTAAATATCCCTCCCAAGCACCGACCAGCCCCAACGGAAATATATAACGTAATCCAGGAATTTTAGTGTCGAAACGAGGTGTTCCAGAAACGTTTGCAAAAGCGTAAAGATGGCCGCGAGAGAGGGACGAGGAATCGCGTCGGAGAGTCGGCGCTTTGTCGCGGTCACGGGGCTGTCAATCACCGGTGATAGGAGGCGACACATTAATCTCGAGAAGAGCCCGTTGACCGCACAACGTCCTCTCCTCTTCTGCGGTCGAACCTCCTCCTTTTTACTCGCTCCGACGCTTTGTCCTCGGCTCGAACAGCCACACGAAATAACCGAGAAAAACCGATAGCTTCTATTACACTCTATAAACCCAGAAAGCTTCGTCCAACGAACCATCCAAGGTCTTAACAAAGCGAAACTTCTGTGTTCTTTATTATTCCTGAAACGCCGAGCCGCCGTTAATTTAAAAATGTGTTCGTACCTCCTAATTAAAAATATGGAAAACACGGTCCCGACGACCGTGCTACGGATCCTTCGAGAGCTTAACGGGTGAAATTCTTCAGCAGGTAAAATCACTTTCCGGTCGATCCCGCGGGGTCCGTCGGCAATCGGTCGAGCTAATTAGATGAAGGTTTAATTGCAGGGAACCGACGGAGGCGAGGCTGTCTCCTAGGTGCAATTCCCGGCATATTTACATCCCCCGCGGGACGCGAAGGGTATATAAGGCAGGAAAGGAGCGCCTTCTCAACCCTTTTCCACCCCGGCTTTACCGTTCCCCCCGGTCGTCTTAAAAGAAAGGGTTAATTAAAAACAACAAAAGCTATCCGCGCCATTAGCGGCCGTTTGTATGCGCCGCGTTAGCGTTATGTCCGGTGCTTTTCGAGCTACACAGCCAGCCCTTCTGCCCGACGACCTTAACGAGTTCGAGGCTGCGTCACGGCCCCCCGAAGAATCCTCCTGGTAGCTCCTTTCGGTTCCTTTTTTAGCCCCCCCCCCCCCCATCCCCTTTCTTATGCCGAAGGATCAAAGTGGAAATTGTTCCGCGATGGAATTATGAAGCCTCCCTTTCTCTCTCCCGACACGTTTGACGTCGAAGTAATTGTACAGTAAGCTCCCGTATAACACGGCTCTACAGGGTGTCCCGCCAGTCGAGATTAAACAAACCGAAAATACGAAACGACATTGTCCTCGAAATCGAAACACTGCTCGTTCAATTTTCGATTCTTAGAATTAATTTGCGAATCGCAGTGGGTGAACGAGCGCCCATTACGCCATCGCTAACAGGCTAGAAGACAGGAATCGTGAGAAGAAAGTTCGCCGAGGCTAATTTATTTGAAAAACGTTAAATATTAAGCAATAACGCCGGAGAGCAGTTGGTTTTGCCGCGAGATTCGTTCCTGTCAGGTTTCCACCGTAATTTGTATTACGAGTGCGACTCGTGTTTGCCATGTTTGGCACGTAATATGGATCACGGAGGATGATGGTTGTAATTAAGTAAATGGCTAACATGGACAGCTGGTGGCGAATGCTTATTATTGCGAATGTTACTTTCCATCGCGTATAGTAAACGGATACGTGTGCCGAATGGTCTCGATCTCTTCTTCCCTGGCGCTTTGCATGCGTCTTAGTATCTTTTGTGCAACATTATATTTTCTCTTCCAGCTGTCATTAATAATCCATAACCTCCGACACCGGTATGTTTTCCGTTGAATTTCGAGAAGACGCAAAACACATTATTAAGACATGTTTACTTAGTCTCGATAGCACATATTTTTATTATAATTCGCTATGTTGACAGTTGCATTGAAATGCAGTTTTTCTTTTAATTAGAGTACACATCCATATCGTTACATCAATTCAATTCAACATAAATTGCTAAATAATATTTATGAGTCCTATAACGTTAAGTTTAGAATCTGAATGCGTAAAATTGACGCGTACCGTAAACCAGGAATATTTTGCCCCCACCTCGACTGTAATTTCTCTAATAATTTAGTATTAAAATCGGTTCGTTGGGCGACGTTACGGCCCGGTTCCCCGAGCTGTCAGGCGTCGATACATCACGTGTTTTCAGGGAGACGTTTTTGGTCCTATTGCTCCACTTTCGCGCGAGCAACAAACTGGCTGACGTTAGTTTCGCGTGTGGTCGCCCGAACCGGAGCGTTTTTGCTTCATAATCGTTCCCTCGCCCGGTCGAATACCGCACGCAGCTCAAAGTTTAAGCCAACAATTTTAGCGTAACCCGTGCAATTTGGAAAAAAGAATAGCATCGCGTGATTAACGCCCGTCGAGTTTCTTCGACGAACTCGAGAACGAACGCGGGAAAAACGGCACTGCTTTGTAATATTCGCCGGCGATCCGCGTCATTATCATTCGGATAATTGAGTTAGTTTGCCAGCCAGATTGAACGTTTCCCCGGAGCGTGGATCCGTCCCTCGAAACAAAAATACAACCCCTGGAAGTGGGGCCCTCGCGATCGAACCAAGTCGCGTACTGAGCTATCGATTACCGATGGTGGAAAATCTTTATCCCGGTAGACAGTGTGTCGAATCGCGTACAAACGTAAACGCAAGCTCCTAGAGACTCCCGTGAACCGTGGTTCTGTTCTCGATTAAACACACTCTTCCTCCGTATCGTTGCAGTAACAGAGTTTCCCTTGTACGCGAGTCCAACCCTATCCAACGTCTCCCAACAAAGCAGACTCGATGGTTCGTGCATAGCAGAATTCGCGATTTTTTATCGCAATATTCCGTAGACGCGTTAAAAATGTAAAACGTATCGATTACAAGCGTAAAGACGTCGATCGCGAATATAAATGGCGTTTTACGCGCCGTGGAACGACGATCGGAGAAAAGTAAATAAACCACGGCTCGGAAAGATCGAAGGTAAAAAGAAAAAGAGAACGACGGAGACGCGGAATCGAAGACACGGGTGCCCGGTTGATTTTCAGCTTAACGATCGTGTAAGTCTATAAAATTCTGGAAACGATACGTTCCCCAAATAAACTACTTCGTCGGATCATTTATCTTTTATTGCGGACTTCGTTACGGCGCCGCGGGTCTCGCGCGTCACTGTAAATCGAGTCGTCTCGGAAGCGGCGCGAATCGCGAAAGAAACTTTTACGATCGTCGCGAGATTTGCTTATGAAATTGACCGTTTTACGCGATCGGTTTCTCGCCTTATTATTTAAGACACCGATGGCAGATTTATGGGCCGCGTTAACGGCGGGCACGGTTCAATCGTATCGCAAAAATCGCGATCCGCAGCCACAGAGACACGCCGCTAACGATACTCCCGATCGAGGATCGATAACTTATTCTTAATATCGTCAGGTTAAACGCGGGCAAGAACGATCGAAGTGAATTATGACACGCGTAATAAACCTTTTACGATTCGTATTTATTCGTGGGATTGTCGGTTCAACGCGGCTGGAATACTCCGAGTGATTTTCAATTCCACGGGGTGGTAATTAGCGTTTTCTCGACGAAATTTTTGCATCAGAACGAAATTTCCGACGGTAGGTGTAATGTTATACAATTTTTTACTGTTCCCATCGCGGGGTAGCTTCATCCGCGCGCTTAGTTTCCTGTTTCCAGAGAAAGTTTCATTTTCTAAACTGCAACCCTCGACCGTACGCCGCAGTTTACCGTATCCAATTTCAATTACGACCACATTCTCGTTACCGTTGCGTCGGCTTGGTAATTTAATCGCGCGCCCGTCGTGTTTCTTGGCCAATAAAATTGAAGTCCTCAGGAAGCGAACGACAAGCAAAGAAAAGAGAAGCGACGGGAAAAGGGTCTCGTAAACGGAAGGGGCAGCATCGCCGACGATTTGCATTTTATCGTCCCCCCGGACAACCTAATTGGCCCCGAAGAATTCCTCGTTCGGCCGATCACGCGCGTCCATTTTGCATCGGCGCGTTTCTTGTCAACCCGGGAGCCCTGTTACATTCGTACCCTGCAATTACAACTTCCGTAGATCGTCGTGCGCCCTTCACTTCGACGATCCTCGAAAATTCGCGAAAACGAACCACGGGCGATTAAATCGCGCCAGAAATCGAATCGACGTCGTATCCTCGATATTATCGCCCGTTAGAAGTCCAAATAATACATATATAAATATTGCAATAAATAAGAAACTTAAAAAGGTTGAGCGTCGTCGAAGTTTATTAATTTTTAGGGAAACCGACGCCCCCCATTGGCGAACGGATTCATTTTTCCGAACGGGCAGCAATAAATAACGCTGCATCCATTATTCGCGAAGAGGCTGCGAATCTTGGCCGTCGTTCGCGCGACTGGTCGGCCCCCCCCCCCCCCCCCCCCCTCGGGCCCCCTGGCCGTGG
The DNA here is from genome assembly GCF_051014445.1 of Colletes latitarsis. Lineage (NCBI taxonomy): Eukaryota > Metazoa > Arthropoda > Insecta > Hymenoptera > Colletidae > Colletes > Colletes latitarsis. The sequence continues at coordinate 50,755,257 of NC_135134.1, forward strand.
TCGGAGTTATCTCCCCCGCAAATATATATTAATGCGAGTGATATATCAGGCCGGCCGCGAGGGACAAAACCTTAAATATTGGATAAGTTGGTCCGTGGTCCGGCCCGTGGAGACCAAATCTCGGTGATGGATGGCCCGCCGCTGACTGTCATAACAACTTCGGTCCTTTTATTTCCCGATTCCTGCATCCGGACGAAGCTTCGCGCGAGAGATCGAGAAATTTTTTCTACGTCGAGCGATCATTTTTTATTTGGGTCAAAGAGCCTAGCTTCGGTCTGTTTCCGATGGATCGAGCAGCCATCTTCTCGCATAACCCCCGTATAGCGGCGTTCAAAGTCACGGGAATTTGTTTAACGGTAGAACATCCGTTCTCTAAACGGTCGGAAAATTTTATTGACACCTCGTCGAAGTAAATATTTCCTTCGCGGTGCTGCGCAACGTTCCGCGCATTGGGACACTTAATGGAACGCTGGAATACGAGCTAATAAAGTTCATCCATAAACGATGCGTTTTATTGCATCATAATCTATACCCAGAAACGTGTACGCGATAAGGTGCCCGTCGTGCTTGCGGAGATCGTTGCAAAAGGATCGAGACAAGGAGAATTCCTCGAAAAGCAAACGACCTGAAATCGTTATTTAATCGAACGCTTTGACGTATTACGACACCGCCCGACGTTTCGTAATTGATAATAATTGACGGAATACTTTTCCGTCGTATCGGTCTCTGCATTGTTAATTCTTGCCCCGGCTAAAAGTAGGGTAACGCTCGTAGTCGAAGGGCTTATCTTCTGCACGTTCGCGAGCTTCTTACGTAAGCGTTTCTACGCGTACGCCATATTGAATAGCTTAATTAAACCGGAAAGGGGAGATTATATCATTTTTGCGGATGAAAAGTAAGAGTATAATTGATAACTCTAAATGCCCAAATGTTTAAATACTCTTAACCTAACATTAGAAGCGTACGTGCAACACCAACGCCATCTAGGTAAACTGGCGCTCTACACGAGGCGGGAGATTCGAAACTCGAAGCGTTGCAACGCTAAATAAAGCGTTTGAAACATTTTCAGTCAGAATTTTCCGCCGCAATTCCCCGTCCCCCCTCGTTCTCAGATCCCGCGAGCCAATTCTTATCGCAAATACGCTGGTCCCGCGTGTGTTTCGGTAATTTGCCTCCGGGCGATCCAACAGTCCATTCTCGTTCGTTACTGTTCAAAGCGTGCGGCGGGGGACGGTCTCTCGAATCTTAATTCATTGCGGTACATATTCCGCGGTCCTCGTTATTGGATTCCTCCTGATAATTCTGCCCTAAATCATCTTTCTCTCTCTCCCCCTGGCGCCGGATCGAGGGGCCTCTAATTTCGTTCGTCTCAACGGGGTCGTGGATTATGCAGGGACCGGCAAAGGGTTGATTCTCCGGGGACGCTTGCGCCGACGTGACACTACTTGGCCCCGCTTTAATAGAATATCGTCTTCCTGTAAACAGATAACGCCGGAAGAACCGAGGGCTTTCGTCGACCGTGGTTGCTTGATGGATCGTCCAACAGAAAACTGTTCCATTCTCGCGGTTAATCTCTCGTGATTCAACGTTTAACCCTTCGTGGCCCTGCGATGTTTCCATAATTGTGTTTAAATTTTTCCTATTCTTAATAGTTACTTGACACTCGTATGTCGTCATATAGTCGTCCTACATTTTATTATTGTACACATATTTACATTAGTATTTCATTCTAGGGACTCTTATTACAAAACTTTTAGTTTCTGCTTAAATGTGGCTGTAAAATAAAAGATTGGTAACCCTCTCAAATATAAATACGAGTGCAAAGGGTTAATTCGTTCGATCAATTGATAGTCACTTGGTAGGTTATATGTTGCATAATAGTGGTTATAAAATTTTATTCGACGTCTTTGCACTCGTATGTCGCCATATAGTCATCCTACATTTTATTATTCTACATATATTTCCATTAGTATTTCATTCTAGGGACCCTTTTTACAATGTTTTCTTTCAGTTACTGCTTACATGTGCGTGTATGCAGGGTGTTCGGCCAACCCTGGGAAAAATTTTAATGGGGGATTCTAGAGGCCAAAATAAGACGAAAATCAAGAATACCAATTTGTTAATGAAGGCTTCCTTAAACAGTTATTAACCGACCGTACTGAATTTTTTTCTCGAAAGTACGTAGGATTTCGAGGGTATGTGTAATGACCAAAAATTATTGTAATTGCCCCCTGCAACCGAAAATAATTTTTTCAAAACGATTTGAAATTTTTTTTTTCCGTCGAAAAATGGCACACCTTCTCGAATTTTTTTCTAAAAAGTGGGTAGGATTTCGGGGGTATGTCTGTTGACCAAAAATGTTTGCAATTAACCCCTGCAACTAAAAATAATTTTTTCAAAACGATTTGAAATTTTTTTTTTCCGTCGAAAAATAGCACACCTTCTCGAATTTTTTTCTCGAAACTGAATAGGATTTCGGGGGTATGTCTGTTGACCAAAAATGCTTGCAATTTACCCCTGCAACTAAAAATAATTTTTCCAAGACGATTCAAAAGTCTTTTTTTTCACCCAAAACTTTCAGCACTTACTCGAATTTTTTTCTCGAAAGTGGGTAGGATTTCGGGGGTATGTGTAATGACCAAAAATTATTGTAATTGACCCCTACAACCGAAAATAATTTTTTCAAAACGATTTGAAATTTTTTTTTTCCGTCGAAAAATGGCACACCTTCTCGAATTTTTTTCTCGAAACTGAATAGGATTTCGAGGGTATGTCTGTTGACCAAAAATGCTTGCAATTGACCCCTGCAAAAAAAAATAATTTTTCCAAGATGATTCGAAAGTCTTTTTTTTCACCCAAAACTTTCAGCACTTACTCGAATTTTTTTCTCGAAAGTGGGTAGGATTTCGGGGGTATGTGTAATGACCAAAAATTATTGTAATTGACCCCTACAACCGAAAATAATTTTTTCAAAACGATTTGAAATTTTTTTTTTCCGTCGAAAAATGGCACACCTTCTCGAATTTTTTTCTCGAAACTGAATAGGATTTCGAGGGTATGTCTGTTGACCAAAAATGCTTGCAATTGACCCCTGCAACTAAAAATAATTTTTCCAAGATGATTCGAAAGTCTTTTTTTTCACCCAAAACTTTCAGCACTTACTTGAATTTTTTTCTCGAAAGTGGGTAGGATTTCGAAGGTATGTGTAATGACCAAAAATGATTGTAATTGACCCCTGCAACCGAAAATAATTTTTTCAAAACGATTCGAAATTTTTTTTTTCCGTCGAAAAATGGCACACCTTCTCGAATTTTTTTCTCGAAACTGAATAGGATTTCGGGGGTATGTCTGTTGACCAAAAATGCTTACAATTGACCCCTGCAACTAAAAATAATTTTTCCAAGACGATTCGAAAGTCTTTTTTTTCACCCAAAACTTTCAGCAGTTTCTCGAATTTTTTTCTCGAAAGTGGGTAGGATTTCGGGGGTATGTATAATGACCAAAAATGATTGTAATTGATCCCGGCAACCGAAAATAATTTTTTCAAAACGATTTGAAATTTTTTTTTTCCGTCGAAAAATGGCACACCTTCTCGAATTTTTTTCTAAAAAGTGGGTAGGATTTCGGGGATATGTCTGTTAACCAAAAATGCTTGCAATTAACCCCTGCAACTAAAAATAATTTTTCTAAGACTATTCGAAAGTCTTTTTTTTCACCCAATACTTTCAGCACTTACTCGAATTTTTTTCTCGAAAGTGGGTTTCGTGTTATTTTGGCCTCTAGAATCCCTATTAAAATTTTTCCCAGGGGTGGCCGAACACCCTGTATTTTGATGGTTATTAGATTGGTGGAAATTGTAAATGTAAAATGTAATGTAGGTTCAATGGAAATCGTTGAAATCTGCGGGAGGGAATAATTCAGTATCCCCGTAGATTTTAGCGATTTTCATTGAACCTAGATTCCAGGATCGAGATTACAAAAAACTGCAAAATTCACATGCAAAAATATGAGGAATACTTAAAGCAAGATACGAATTATTTAGGGGCTGAGACAGCCCTCTACAAAGCTCCCATTTCACCAATTCTACAAATAAGCTTCTTTAACACTTTAACCATACAGAATTTACCACTATGGGACCAGAAAAATGAATTCTCACGTTGAGATGTCGAGGGAAATCAATTTGTACAAGACTTATGAATTTCAGCAAAGTTACAAAAATAAGTACTGAAACAAATTTTAGATTATGTAGGTTACAATGGTCTAAAATCGAAATTTTAGTCTTGCAGAATATTGTACGGTTTTGATCTGGCAGTGAATGTATTAAAGCTTCTGTTTTAAACTTCTACATTTGTAGATATCTCGTGTTAAATCCTATTAGAAAAATTTCAATCTTCGTTCGAACGATCCACATGCTTAATCATTAACATTAGATCTACCAACAGTAATAGTGTATTTACTTCTACCAAAGAAATTAAAACGCTAGACACACTCTTATAGAAGATTTCTGTAAATTTTTTACAAGTAAATTACGAATGGATCACTTTGACTGCTTTGGTAGTTCCAGTATTAATAACAACGAGCATCCCCGGTCATGAACTGGACGTACCCCGAAACAATGGTTCCCGAATCGAACAGATATTCGTTGGACGGATTCCCTGGGGCTGCGGAGCATCTGGCCAAACTCTGTTCCTGGAAGGGACCGCGAGTCAAGAGGATCTTCATCGTATCTCGAGAGGACCACCGCGAACGGTCCTCGAGGATGCTGGAAAATTGATCTCGGTTTCTTTCCTCCCCCCCCGTTCGCGGGACGCTCGAGGAAAGGAATTCTCCGGGTGCCGGGATTTTCGTTGTCGGCCGTTTCCTGGGGGACCTGCACTCTGTCAAGACGAGTTTATCCCGCGAAGTGTCGGCAGCCGCGGCGACGGTCTGTATACGCCATAAAGCTGGTCGCGCGATCGAACCGTGTGTTATATTAGGTGCTGCGAAGTAGGCCGTTTTCGAGTTGCTGCCGGGTATACGTTCGCCGATTATGTACCTTTCATTCGACTAGGTTTATTTGGCTACTGCTTGTCGAGGTATTTCCTATTTCGCGTTCTCCGGGACTCCCGATCGCGAACAGCCTGGAATTCCAACGTCCCGACGGATATAGTCGCCCCGGAATGTACCCGTGGCTTCCGACTCTGTTATTTTCAACGCCTACAGCTCTGCACGGTGTCCAACATTCTAAGATAATAGCTCGAGAATGGCTGAAAAGCTAAATAGCTACGGTCGAGCCGCGGACGTTTACCAGAAATCCAATCGACCGAGAGTTAACCCTCCACCGAATTATTTTACTTAACGTTGACTTTGGTACATGGAGGATTAGATAAATTTTCAAATGAGGGTTAATAAGAAAGTCATTTGCAAAAACACTGTCCTCCGTGTGGCGTACGAAATAGAAAAAGGCCGAAACTCTAGAGGGCTATTAGATTTGTTTTTTTTACCATGAAAAGAAAGGATATTTTCGCTTTTGTCGACGGGTAGCGTCGTATAAATGTCACGAGAGTCGATCGAACAAACATCGCGGAGAAATTGCTGGGGCTTTGGCAGGTGATAATTCCGAGGTGGAAGTCGGAGCACGGTTCGAGGAAAGATACCGATCAAATTTACGGGCGTTTGGCGCGCTCGCTGACGCAAGTATCGGTGTCTATTGTGAGGGGGAGCACAATGGGAGCTCGGTTCGATTTTCGTGACGCTCGTGGCGAACGGACCGGTCGCGGGGATTATCGTGGTTATCGCGACGACGCGCACGAAAACTGTCGGCCAGGCAATAATAATTAATGTTAAGCGATACCGAGTTCATCGAGCGACACGGAGTGATCGATGTCATAGGCCGTCGTCGTCTCCGACGATAACCCCTTCTCGTGACATCCCGGGCCCACTTATCGTTTCCACGAATGCATACCGAATTCTTTCTACTCGCCACGGACTTTCTACGCCCGCGATAGCGTCTCGCGCGTCACGGAAGTTCCACGCTGCAACGATACGTTATTCTGGAACCACCTTACCGCGTTTCCAATGGACGAATTAACCCTTTGCACTCGTATTTATATTCGGGAGGGCTACCAATCATTTATTTATTCATTTTATTTCATATACAGAGTGTTCGGCCTGGGAAACATTTTAATAGAGGATTCTAGAGGCCAAAATAAGACGAAAATCAAGAATACCAATTTGTTGATGGAGGCTTCCTTAAAAAGTTATTAGCAATTAAATTCAAAAATTTCAAATCGTTCTGGAAAAATTATTTTCGGTTGCGGGGGTCAATTACAATCATTTTTGGTCATTAGACATACCCTCGAAATCCTACCCACTTTCGAGAAAAAAATTCGAGTAAGTGCTGAAAGTTTTGGGTGAAAAAAAAGACTTTCGAATCGTCTTGAAAAAATTATTTTTAGTTGCGGGGGTCAATTGCAATCATTTTTGGTCAACAGACATACCCCCGAAATCCTATTCAGTTTCGAGAAAAAAATTCGAGAAGGTGTGCCATTTTTCGACGGAAAAAAAAATTTCAAATCGTTTTGAAAAAATTATTTTCGGTTGCGGGGGTCAATTACAATCATTTTTGGTCATTAGACATACCCCCGAAATCCTACCCACTTTCGAGAAAAAAATTCGAGTAAGTGCTGAAAGTTTTGGGTGAAAAAAAAGACTTTCGAATCGTCTTGGAAAAATTATTTTTAGTTGCAGGGGTCAATTGTAAGCATTTTTGGTCAACAGACATACCCCCGAAATCCTATTCAGTTTCGAGAAAAAAATTCGAGAAGGTGTGCCATTTTTCGACGGAAAAAAAAAATTTCAAATCGTTTTGAAAAAATTATTTTCGGTTGCAGGGGTCAATTACAATAATTTTTGGTCATTAGACATACCCTCGAAATCCTACCCACTTTCGAGAAAAAAATTCGAGTAAGTGCTGAAAGTTTTGGGTGAAAAAAAAGACTTTCGAATCGGCTTGGAAAAATTATTTTTAGTTGCGGGGGTCAATTGCAATCATTTTTGGTCAACAGACATACCCCCGTAATCCTATTCAGTTTCGAGAAAAAAATTCGAGAAGGTGTGCCATTTTTCGACGGAAAAAAAAATTTCAAATCGTTTTGAAAAAATTATTTTCGGTTGCGGGGGTCAATTACAATCATTTTTGGTCATTAGACATACCCTCGAAATCCTACCCACTTTCGAGAAAAAAATTCGAGTAAGTGCTGAAAGTTTTGGGTGAAAAAAAAGACTTTCGAATCGTCTTGGAAAACTTATTTTTAGTTGCGGGGGTCAATTGTAAGCATTTTTGGTCAACAGACATACCCCCGAAATCCTATTCAGTTTCGAGAAAAAAATTCGAGAAGGTGTGCCATTTTTCGACGGAAAAAAAAATTTCAAATCGTTTTGAAAAAATTATTTTCGGTTGCGGGGGTCAATTACAATCATTTTTGGTCATTAGACACACCCTCGAAATCCTACCCACTTTCGAGAAAAAAATTCGAGTAAGTGCTGAAAGTTTTGGGTGAAAAAAAAGACTTTCGAATCGTCTTGGAAAAATTATTTTTAGTTGCGAGAGTCAATTGCAATCATTTTTGGTCAACAGACATACTCCCGAAATCCTATTCAGTTTCGAGAAAAAAATTCGAGAAGGTGTGCCATTTTTCGACGGAAAAAAAAATTTCAAATCGTTTTGAAAAAATTATTTTCGGTTGCGGGGGTTAATTACAATCATTTTTGGTCATTAGACATACCCTCGAAATCCTACCCACTTTCGAGAAAAAAATTCGAGTAAGTGCTGAAAGTTTTGGGTGAAAAAAAAGACTTTCGAATCGTCTTGGAAAAATTATTTTTAGTTGCGGGGGACAATTGCAAGCATTTTTGGTCAACAGACATACCCCCGAAATCCTATTCAGTTTCGAGAAAAAAATTCGAGAAGGTGTGCCATTTTTCGACGGAAAAAAAAATTTCAAATCGTTTTGAAAAAATTATTTTCGGTTGCGGGGGTCAATTACAATCATTTTTGGTCATTAGACACACCCTCGAAATCCTACCCACTTTCGAGAAAAAAATTCGAGTAAGTGCTGAAAGTTTTGGGTGAAAAAAAAGACTTTCGAATCGTCTTGGAAAAATTATTTTTAGTTGCGGGGGTCAATTGCAATCATTTTTGGTCAACAGACATACTCCCGAAATCCTATTCAGTTTCGAGAAAAAAATTCCTTACCGAAAATATAATTTCTGACCAGAAATATTGGCCCGAATTTTCATGCGAATCTTTAAAACGTCATAACTTCTGAACGGATTGGACGATTTTAATGTTTAAAAAAGCAAACTACACGTATTTTGATGGAGAATATGTACAAATCGGAAAAATATTCGAAAAGTCGGTCCTTGACTCCGCAAAATGAGGAAAACCCCATAAATATGGTCCAATTTTCAAACAGCCATAACTCCTACAATAGCGAATATATTTCAGTGAAACTTTTTTCTGAAGTAGAGCTCATGAGTACCTATACAAAAGTATTAGACAACTTTTCTGTAGGGCACCAAACAAAATTATTAAAAATGAAAAATTTTAATAATTTGCCTAAATTTTTCGACGAAAAAAAAAAATTTCAAATCGTTTTGAAAAAAATATTTTTGGCTGCAGGGGTCAATTACAATCATTTTTAGTGAATAGACATACCCCCGAAATCCTGCGCATTTTCGAGAAAAAAATTCAGTACGGTCGGAACTTTAAACGTTAACAACTTTTTAACGAAGCCTCAATCAACAAATTGGTATTCTTGATTTTCGTCTTATTTTGGCCTCTAGAATCCCCCATTAAAATTTTTCCCAAGAGTGACCCAACACCCTGTATAATTAGAATCTAGGTTTCAGATTAAAAATTTTTTAATTTTAGATTTAAACTTTCCACCAGTCGAATAATGACTAAAATATATTTACGAGCCTTAATTTCCCCCTCCCGCAGATTCCATCGATTTCCATCGAACCTAGATTCCAAGATAGCGATTTTAGAATCAATTTATGAATGAGGAAGCGTGCGTGAGGGGTGTTCGTCGACGGAGAGGTTCGCGTCGAAGCAAACGTCGCTGCGAGGGTGGGTATCGCGACGTGGTTCTCGTGTTACCGAGGACAGACGAATATCACGGCCCTCGAGCTTACCTCGAGGAAACTTAAGCAGCTCGAGGGGTCGTTCGTTGACAAGAACTTGGGGTGCGGGGGAGACACAGTGGCCCGTCTGTTGAGTCGGTTATTATTTCACCGTGCACGGACGTCCATGGCTGTTCCTCGGGTGATTTAGGTTCTGTTTACATGGCTCGTTTCACGGTCGAGTGGGGCTCGCTTCGTGTCACTGAAGTTAGACGTTAACCGGGATGATTTAAGGCGTCACTGGGTCTCTTTGATAATGCGAAGATTCGATGCTGGAAGTGTTCCCAAAAGGGGCCCCAAAGACTTGTCTTTTGGGAAATTTATCGCTTTCGAATACGACACTGCGACACTCGAGGGTGGTCTCGAGAAGAATGCAACACTTTCCCTTATCTGTTTCGAAGAGATCAATTTTCGAGGGTTCGTCTTATGGAATTTATCTCCAATTAAAAAATTTCGAGACAATATCGTGGGTGCAATCGATCGCTCCAGTTTGATCGAGTCGCGAATTATGCGATTTTGTAACGCCAGGATTCTATCGGCCAGCGGGCACGTCGTTCGTCTAGTAACCTGTCAGATATCTAAATAATATTGCCGGTAATTCGTTTACGATACGATCAGGTTCAACGCTCCGCTCATTTAATCGTTCGATTGCGTTAAATTTCATTGATGCGGTCGACGAGATGGGGAAACTGATAATTAATGATGTCGATGATATCGCAACAGTTATTACAGCAACTTATCGTTTCACTTAGCGCAACTCGACGCGATTTCCACGTCAAAATCGTTCGACGGTTTCTCTCTGTCTTTCGCGCCCAAAATTTTCGACACCTGGCTCGTCGACGATCGTAAAAAAATTGATTTTGTAATCGAAAGTAACACTGTAATATTATAATACCAGTTGAACTTTAGAGGGTCGGTTATCTTCGTTTATCCATCGATCGCAAACTATTAATAGGAACATGTGATTGGTACGGAATTGCCTACAAATAAGATACAATGCTCTCGCGTTACCACACCTCGATCATGCTCACTTATCTGGTGCACAGTAATATGAAATATCAAACGTAAGTTTCTAATTGTTTCGAGTGGCTTCGCGCGAGATTGTTACTTCCATATCGCGATTACTATCGATTGGAAGGCGTTTAGAATTATCAGGAATAGAAATCTGGTTCCTTCGAGGGTTTCGTCGTTTGCACAATCGGGTATAGCCGTTGCAAAATTCTCTCGACGACGATTCTCGGCCCGCAAATTTGCGTTGGTTCGCGAGGAGGAGGAAACCGGGGGTCCTTCGGGCTCCTTTCACGCATCCGTCAACGTATTCAGTGACAAAAAACGGGAGAACGTGCCTGGAGCGATGTATTATGGATGGGCTCGGACAGAGATCCGTTTGTGCTCGCATTATCATCGCGCAGTGGCGTAGATGTCGTCGAAACTCTCCGTGAACGACCTCGTTCGTTGCTGTTCGACAGTTCAGCGCTGCCTGTTTACGTCTCTGGGCAAAATGCTCGAAGGATTTCGGGTATTTTCGATCGATCGAGTCGTCGAGGCCAGCGTTCGAAATGTTTTTCGCGAAACGTGCGAAGATTCGACGTAGGGGAACGGCGCTACGCCTATGGGAAGCCGCGTAATTTCGCATGAGACGGCCATAAAGGGGAACGTTGAGTGGTGTACCGTCGATCGCAGTTAATAACTGTCTAGTAACAGTGGTACCGTTTCTTTCGTGGACTGCGTTGCCAGCAATTAGCGGCGCGTTGCGACACGTCGTGGTGTGGCACGCTTAGCACCAGTCGTTATCACTTTCGCGTTTCTATAAATCAACGCAGTGGGCGGAAGTCGAGGGATAACGAAGCGGCCGCGGCGATCAATCGCCGCTGTTTTGACGGGATGAACGGTAATGCACGAACCCCGGGGATTGATGAACTTGCGTGAATAGAATCGTGGGAACTGGACGACTACAAGAATCGTTAATTCGAACCTCCGTTGCCCTCTGTTCTCGATTATTTCGAGCCGGGATTCGCCAGTTCTTTCACGGAAAGGTGTTTCCGTACTTGGAGACATTTTTCTGGAAAACGAAATGAAATCGAGGCCCCCCCCCCCCCCTCTCGGAATCGATTAACAGGGTGCATGTTTCCAATCAAGGTTCACCGAGGTTAATTAATATCGGATTTATTTTATCCCGGAATCGATTCGATTCCATTTAGTTTAATTCGATCTGGCGGATGCACGATTCCCACTCTGACAAGAATGTCGTTATTGCGGGTATCATAAAGAGAAAGCAACGACCGCCGCGGCGGCCAGTAATAAAGTTAAGTGGACAGGCTTATAAGCTTTTCGAGGGACGAAAAAGAGGTCGTTCCCCGTGGTTCTTGCGCCATATTCGTGGTCGAACGCGACGAAATTACGGATGTCGACGGTCACCCTTGTCCTTTCGTATAATGGCCGATGGGCTTTGATTCGACTGCGCCCGGACTCGCCGGTAAAAAGCTAAGTGGGACCGCTTACAAGGCCCCCAAAGTACGAACGAGGGAAATGAGGGAGCCGGCAACGCGGAGCGGACACGCTGGCGTGTTTTTAACGATAATTTCTCTTATCTCCAGCCAGCACATGCTGTCCGGAGAGCTGCGTGCCACGAGTCGTACGTATCCAGCTGGCGAGTCGACCGATCTAAGACACTCGCAAATTAGATCCAGAACCCCTTGCAACGGTGATTAGCGTAACGCTCGAGTTCCTTTACTGCTGATGAACCTCGGGACGTTAATCGATCGATTCGAATCTTCCGTATTCCGTGACTCGAAATGAAACGTTTCAACGTTTAACGCAACTGCGAGCCGCTATAGTCGGTAATAATATTAAAATTTTTTATTTAGAAACGAAATCACCGAAGGATAGCATGCACGGTGTATTCCGTTAACGTTGACAAATTGGGTCGGTAATCGTTAATAACGAAAGTTAGTCACCGGGGGAATTGAATCTCGCGTCGATCGGAGTTTATCGACAACCGCTGCCATAACGTACTGTTTTTCCATCGGCGTTATGCCACAATGCCCTCCATTGTACCGAGAATAATGATAGATAAGATCGCTACGGCCGCGCCCCTCGCACTTGCAATCGAAGTTTCAGTTGTTTTCTACTAATTCTAAATATCGAATATCCACGCGTCTAGGAATCGAGTTCCATACAATTGGGACCGTAATTAGTTGACCTTTCAAGGTCTCCGGACTGTGAGTCACGTCAGATACAATAACAAGCGTCGTAAGTGCAGTTCTCTTCGCGTTCGAGTAATGCAAAGACACAGAGGCCACGTGGACTCTACAGGTCTTCCAAAAGCAACTTCCCTCGTCGAGATTACTTTTGCCCCGTTTCCATTTGCACGATCGATCAAAACGGGGGAGAAAGCAATCACCAGACAGAGAGTATCGCGACGTACCGAATTTCTTCTTCAAAAAAACGCGAATCTCAGCATCCCGGGATATTAATCAGGGTAAAAAACGAGTCGAAAGAGTTCTCGTCTAGACGTCGCTGGCGAAAAGACTCCGCGGGATAATCGCGGACGGATTAACCGACGTCGATAAAACCGTTGGTCCGGCCCCGGGGTCCATTATTCCATCGCGTAGAAAAATAAAACCTGCCGCGCATAATCCTCGTGGTAATCCCAAATACGCGTCGACCCCCGCCAAGGGCGAATTACCTTAGTTCAGCAAGTTCGACCGATAATCACGCGGCCCCGCCGTCGTTCTTCTCCTTTTTCCCTCCCCCACCCGCTCCCCCGGTTGGTGTTCTCTCCACTCTACTTCGCGGCGCATAAAAACGACCGTTCCATAATTGATTTTGTTCTTCGAAAGTTGGGCATGCACTCCGCGGGGGCGGCGGCCACGCGGCTCGGCCGCGGCAACGCGAAACTTGCAACCGAGGCTGCCGCGAGCTCTCGAGCACCTCCTCTCGAACCCGTTAAAAGTTTTGTAACGACCCCATCGCCGGAAATTCCCCGATCGCCCGACTACCGACGGACCGACCTCACTCGACAACTACCGCGGAACAAAAAAGAAAAAGAATAATCAAATTTACAGCAAACAAGACGAGGACTCCGCGATCCCCCATGTCGGGGGACATCGTTATTTATTTATCCGTTCGTTACCGGTGGTGGAACCACGTTTAGTCTTTGGTTGGATTGGTAGGAGTACCCTCAAAACATCTTAGGATTCTTCACGACTTCTGTGAAGAGGACCCTACTATTGCGATATTGGGACATCGTTGTTTATTTGTTGATTATGTAGGTGGGACTTCTTCTAATGCCTGGTTAGGTTGTTAGGATAATGTAGACTTCAAATAGAGAGGATGTCGTTCAACTACCCTTTAAACATCTCACGATTTCTCAGCGACTTCCGTGCAAGATGAGGACCCTACTATTGCGATGTTGGAACACATTTATTAGTTTATTATGTAGGTGGGATCTATTCTAGTTCCTAGTTAAATGTTAGGACAATATAGAGTCCAACTACCCCTAAAATATCTCGCGATTCCTCCGCAACTTCTATGCAAGAAGAGGACCCTGCGATCACCATGTAAGGACATCGTTATTTATTTATTTACTTGTTCATTGCGTAGGTGGGACCTTTGTTAACCCCTGGTTGGGTTATTAAGGTAATATAGTCTCCAGAAAAATAGAAAAACTTTTGAACCACCCTTAAAACGTCTCACGATTTCTCAGCGACTTCTGTGCAAGATGAGGACCCTAGTATTGCGATGTTGGAACATTTTTATTTGTTTATTATGTAGGTGGGATCTATTCTAGTTCCTAGTTAAATGTTAGGACAATATAGAGTCCAAATAGAAAAGATATCGTTCAACTACTCCTAAAATATCTCGCGATTCCTCCGCAACTTCTATGCAAGAAGAGGACCCTGCGATCACCATGTAAGGACATCGTTATTTATTTATTTACTTGTTCATTGCGTAGGTGGGACCTTTGTTAACCCCTGGTTGGGTTATTAAGGTAATATAGTCTCCAGAAAAATAGAAAAATTTTTGAACCACCCTTAAAACATCTCACGATTTCTCAGCGACTTCTGTGCAAGATGAGGACCCTAGTATTGCGATGTTGGAACATTTTTATTTGTTTATTATGTAGGTGGGATCTATTCTAGTTCCTAGTTAAATGTTAGGACAATATAGAGTCCAAATAGAAAAGATGTCGTTCAACTACCCTTAAAATATCTCGCGATTCCTCCGCAACTTCTATGCAAGAAGAGGACCCTGCGATCACCATGTAAGGACATCGTTATTTATTTATTTACTTATTCATTGCGTAGGTGGGACCTTTGTTAACCCCTGGTTGGGTTATTAAGGTAATATAGTCTCCAGAAAAATAGAAAAATTTTTGAACCACCCTTAAAACATCTCACGATTTCTCAGCGACTTCTGTGCAAGATGAGGACCCTACTATTGCGATATTGGAACATATTTATTAGTTTATTATGTAGGTGGGATCTATTCTAGTTCCGAGTTAAATGTTAGGACAATGTAGAGTCCAAATAGAAAAGATGTCGTTCAACTACCCTTAAAATATCTCGCGATTCCTCCGCAACTTCTATGCAAGAAGAGGACCCTGCGATCACCATGTAAGGACATCGTTATTTATTTATTTACTTGTTCATTGCGTAGGTGGGACCTTTGTTAACCCCTGGTTGGGTTATTAAGGTAATATAGTCTCCAGAAAAATAGAAAAATTTTTGAACCACCCTTAAAACATCTCACGATTTCTCAGCGACTTCTGTGCAAGATGAGGACCCTAGTATTGCGATGTTGGAACATTGTTATTTATTAGTTTATTATGTAGGTGGGATCTATTCTAGTTCCTAGTTAAATGTTAGGACAATATAGAGTCCAAATAGAAAAGATGTCGTTCAACTACCCTTAAAATATCTCGCGATTCCTCCGCAACTTCTGTGCAAGAAGAGGATCACCGTTGCTTATTTATTTAAGTAGAACCTCTGCCGTAGTTCCTGGTTGAGTTAATTATAATGAAATAATAAAGTATGGAGAAGGTTTGTTATATTTTACAGTCACAATAAGGATCCATGTCACTTTCTAACGTCTAAAATTGCAATTCGTGTTTTGGGTCCACTCGAATTCCAATCGAATCATCGGCGTTTTTAATTTTCCGCCAGCGATCCACTAATTCCTCGAACCGCGAATCCCTTAAATAACAAGGTAACGATATTGCGAGCATTAATAACTTCACCGGGTCAAATCCCCGCGCAATTTTACGCGTGTTTTCGACTCTCTCCGAGCTCTCAAGCTGCTTAACCCCCGACTTTCCAGGATTAACAGCTCCGCTCGCCGCTCGTATTTTCGAATCCGATAAGCGAACGTATCCGTGTCGATTTTGATCAGGGCTCGCGGCCCGTGCAATTTATTTCCCAAGATTCCTACGCTCTGTGCACTCTGGATTCGAAGGAATTATTATTTTCTGTTTATCCTGGCGATAATTATCGTTCCCATAGCTGCGTATCCCAATGACGGTTTAAAACACGATGATTTCAGAGTCTCGGTTACAATATCGCAAAGTGGACGTTTCATTTCGACGTTCACGCCAGCCCGGACGTCGCTTGATGAATGTTGGCAGAACTGGCAATTATTATCCAGTATTACGGTAATAAGCGTGCGTAAGCGTCATCGGTATTACCATACAGTGTTGTTTCCATTCCGCCTTTGCAGGCCTCTCTAATGATAGCGTTGCCCCGGCGTGCCACCCTCTTCGCGCCACATTTCTTCAACCCCCTTCCGTCTTCCATATTCCGTATTTCGTTTTCCTTTCTTTCGTGACGACTGCTCGCACTGTACACGAGACCCATATTTCTCGACGTTGGAAATTTACGCTCATGTGTCGCAATTTCGATAAATTGTCGATCGTAAAATTCACCATACAAACGCAGAAAGCTCCAATTAACACGTTGGCTGCCAGACCAAACTCCTCAAATTGCCCACGAAAACGAAACTTTCTTTATTTTTACAGACTCGTTAAAACTCAAGAGTCCTATCTAGAATTCTTTTAGCTCCTTAGTGGAAAATCATGTCACCCACATATGTCTTGTTATGGAGCCATTGAAACTCGCGTTGTTTAATAAACAATTGATATTCTCCCTATTTCTCGCGTTTCCTTTTCAATTAAATAGTTGCACTGTCCCTCAAGCGTCCCAAAGAAATTAATTTCGGGGCCCGATCGATCAAGAGACTCTCCTTAAGGGCGACGTGTGCCCTCCTCCGTGGCTCCTCGGACCGTTCACGCGACGCGTTGTAGCCGCGAGACAAACGCCACGAGTTTTAAACGAGAATTTAGGTATACACATAGTGTATACTTAAAGAACTTAGCAGGGGCCCGAGGGGAGATCACCGGGAGGCGGACGGCGTCGAGGTGGACACGCCACCCTGAAGTAAGACTGGCGAACGGACTCCTCGAGTTCCAGCCGACAGTCCACCTCGTATAAATCATCCTAATAACCGTGCGGTTCCACCTGCGGACTCGCCAAAACGTTCGCGTATATTTCGTTCGGACGCGCGAATACCGTATGCATTATTCAAGGACCGCGGAGACTGCACCACCGTCAGAGGCTTTGCATAAGCGCTGACGAGGAAACCTACACCCACGCCCGCGTTTTCGATTCCTATTCATCGATAACCGGCTCGCCAAGGTGTCACGATCGCCCCCGGCTGCGTATTTTTCGTGTCGTTAATTAAATTATAGTTCAATTTCGAAAAATACGATAATCAAATCTTCCAGAATACTACTTTGCTCTGAATTATTTCACATAGAACACCATCGAACATGGATTCTGCACATGATTTAATTTCACTTCATAACACTCGATTTTCTCTATATTAGTATCTCTTTCTTTGCTAATTAATCCCGTGATTAAATAAATAAAATTAGCCCTCCGTGGAGCTTCTTACGATCCAAGGAACGTATCGCAGATTTACAAGTATTATTAAAAAATGAGCGTTGTTTTTTTCGAGGAGAAAATTCTATTCCCGGTGGAATCGTTCCATCCAGCAGAGGCGAGACAGATTTCGAGGCGCAGAACGCCGCGGGCGGTGTGGCGAGCGGGCGCAACTCAATTAGCACTCGATAATTAGCGCGGCGACGCTCGATTAGCAGGAGACAACGTCCCGATGGCCATTGTTCGCCGCTGACAATAATCTCGGTGCGTCAGCGTGGGCCGCGTTGCGTGTTAACAAAGCCGGTTGCGCAAAAAGGAGGAACGACACCTACGTTGCACCTGACGCACTTTCAGCGGGCAGAGTGGCTCGTTAAGGGCCGTTTGAAATTATCGTCCATCGGCGAGCGAACGCGCGATCGTTAAGCTCTCGATTGATCCACGGGTAATACGACTTTTTTACCCTCCAATAAATTGTGCTCCATCAATGTTTCTCCTTTTTTCTGCGACCGTGCTTTCCCTGAAACCGCGCGGAAACCACTAATGGCATCGACCCCGGGGGACACGGTTACAGGTCTGCTCATTCGGTATTTTATCGAAACCGTAGCGTGCAATTAACAATTTTGGGACAATTCTTCTGATTTCATCCCCTAACTGTTGACTCTAGCATAGAAAAATTCTTGCATATTGCAGAGGTCATTTCTGAACGTTTGCCCCCCTCGATAGATTAAAATAATACGCAAAACTTCCCCGCCATTGAGCTGGAGAGGAGAAACGTTAGGATTATTACGAATATCTATCAGTAATGGCAGCAAACAGTTCGATTTGATGTTACGTTAGCAAAAAGAAGTGCAGTCAGGAATCTGAGGAGATCAAGATTCATATAATCAATCAACGTACAAAAAGAAGTCTACGTCTTGCTGTATCAGAAAGTAATATTCGAGGATTTAAACACGCTCTAAGAGGGAGCTATATCTTGCTATATTAGGAAGTAATATTCGACGATTTAAATACACTCTTGCTATAATGTTGATCAGCATGCAAAAGGAGTATGTCTTGCGTATTGCAGAGGTAATTTATTCCGAACTTTCGCCCTCCCGATGGATTAAATAATAAGCAAAATTTCCCCAACCCCCGAGGTGTAGAGGAACGTTACGATTGGCCGCGAATCTTTACGCGTTCTCTGGTTCCCGGGTCGGAGTTTCACGATCTCGGAATTCATAGAAACGCGGCAGTCCCGAGTCAAAGAATCGCTAATTATCTCGGGGGAACGAACGAAGTGGCTTCGTTCCTGGTTGATGGAAGGGCATGCGCCGGGGATCGTAAAAGTGTACTTGGCCGGTCGACAATTAAGAGAACCAACAAAGTGTTCCGCTAATGCCGCCGCGCGAGACAAGATTCGCAAATTGGTGGCCGGGTATCGGTGCCCGGAAGGGTTCGGGGCCCCATTAAAAGAAATTATACCAGCCGCTCGGCGACGCGTACACTTCCGGACGCCCGAGCGCCTCACGGAACATCGTTCCGAGGGAATGTATCGTGACGGCTATTATCGTTAACATGTAAATGCTGCGGGTCTAATGGTGTCTTAATTGAGTCGACCATTAGACCCTCGTGTAACTCGCGCACCACCCTGCGCGGGCAATATTAAGATATTAGGATCGTTCGTATAATAAAGATATTAAAGGGGTCCCGGGATCGTAACGCGAAATTGTTTGATTTTTGATTTTTCACCGAGAACACTCTGACGATCTTTGCTCGTGGTAACGTGCAAAAAACGACAGGATACGATAAAATTGGACATTTAGAATTCTGGGATTCCCACTGTCAACGTCTTTCCTGTTTCGATATTTTTTACTCGGGAGAAGCGTCTTAACGCGATAATGATACGCCCGGAATTGTACACAGTGATCCGTAGGGGGTAATAGAACTAATATAATAAGAATTAAGGATTACACGTTAATTACGGTACAATGTGGAAGTGCAGCTATAAGCTGTTGCGAGCATAACTTGATTTGCATAATAACTTATCATTATGGCTGCCATTTACCGCCCCGACGGTTTTAATTTTCGACAGGACGAGGCCTGGTTTCTTAAATTCTACGCAATGCTTCTCGAACGTTTTGCTATTAGATACGAATATCATTTCTTGCTGTACTTCATTTACCAGCGTTTTTCGAGGATGATGTTATCGCGGGATTCGATTCAGAATCCGCGAACGGTCACGCGAGGAGCATCGACGCGGAAAAAGAGAGGAGAAACGGAGGGTCCTGGTAGCGGTCGACTGATAGAGCCATAAATAGGGCCATAGCTCATTGATCCGCATAATCGCATGCATTACCGCTCCTCACCGGCGGCGAGTCGCTCGCGGTTTTCGCTTTTCGAGCCGGCGGCTCCGTGCCGTCTGTATTATTATGCCGACGAACGAGAACGAGGTCCATGCCTCCTCTCCTCTCCTCCACCCCGTGGACCAACGCGGATACGACGCGTACAACCGCGCTGCCTCGGTGTTTCGCCGCTGGTTGTTCAAGTGATTCGCGCCACTCGATCCGCGGCTGATAAAACCGCTTCCTCCGCTCGGTTAACGCTGATGGATGCGCCATTGTGACAGCTGAATGGTAAATACTCGCGTCGGGGGTTTAATCGAGCCAGACTCGCGGATTTTCCGAAAAATTCGATTTTTTTTACCCCTCTGAAAACCTTTGAACCTCTCGTCAGGTCGAGTCAAAGTCTTCGGGGGGGGGGAAATCGAGCAGCTCGACACAATTTTCGATAGTAAGGATACGTGGGTACCGTGGGACCCTGTTCCCCGCCAAAGCGTGGAGAAAGAGACTGGGGACGTTCAAAGGCGGAAGAAATATCGATGACCACGAATTCAGGCATCGAGAGCTGGACCGACCGAAGAATATTCTCGAAGAAAAGCTGGAAAGTGGGCTTGGTAGGGGTTTGGGAGAGGGGGGGGGAGTCGGCGGACGGCGTCCCGCGGGGGCGGCTGCTTTGACCCGGTAATGGCGTGCCGAGAAGAATGGGAAATGTCACCAGGGGGCGCGGACCTTACTCCAGGTCGAGTCAACCTGGTTTCTTTTTGTTCGAGCCGACGACTGCGCAACACGGTCGAGCCGCATGGGGTTGGATCATTCTCGTGGCGTCATTAGTCGTCCCGTCGACGTGACCGCATACTTCTCGGCCGATGGAAACATTCTGGTCTCGCGACCGACGAACAACTTCTGCCGCCTCGGAATTTCACTCTACCACCTCGTCACGTACCGAATAAGACACGAAAAAGCCTCGATCGATGGTCAAATTCCACCAAAAGATCTGCTCATTAATGACGGAACAATATAATATCTAAGTTCATCATGGTAGGATCTATAGTCTATAGTGGTTCAATGAAAATCACTAAAATTTACTAGCTCAGAATATTCGTAATTTGCTTCAGATGCTCCACGAGCTATAAATCCAAGTCAAATCCACGAATCCCAAAATAAAAAACAATTTTATCTCTATACACACATTTGTATTCAAAAGTAATAGAAAATATAGATTCCTGAGGCTCCGAAAATAATGAACTGCCCATTAATGGCGGAACAATAATATCTAACTTCATCATGGTATAATCTATGATCTATAGTGGTTCAATAAAAATCACTAAAATTTATTAGCTCAGAAAATTCGCAATTTGCTTCACATGCTCCACGAACTATAAATCCAAGCCAAACCCACGAATCCCAAAATAAAAAAACAATATTATCTCTATACACACATTTGTATTCAAAAGTAATAGAAAATATAGATTCCTGAGGCTCCGAAAATAATGAACTGCCCATTAATGGCGGAACAATAATATCTAACTTCATCATGGTATAATCTATGATCTATAGTGGTTCAATAAAAATCACTAAAATTTATTAGCTCAGAAAATTCGCAATTTGCTTCACATGCTCCACGAACTATAAATCCAAGTCAAACCCACGAATCCCAAAATAAAAAACAATATTATCTCTATACACGCATTTGTATTCGAAAGTAATAGAAAATATAGATTCCTGAGGCTCCGAAAATAATGAACTGCCCATTAATGGCGGAACGATAATATCTAACTTCATCATGGTACGATCTATGGTCTATAGTGGTTCAATAAAAAACACTAAAATTTACCAGCTCAGAATATTCGTAATTTGCTGCAAATGCTCCACGAGCTATAAATCCAAGTCAAATCCACGAATCCCAAAATAAAAAACAATTTTATCTCTATACACGCATTTGTATTCAAAAGTAATAGAAAATATAGATTCCTGAGACTCCGAAAATAATGAACTGCCCATTAATGGCGGAACGATAATATCTAAGTTCATCATGGTAGGATCTATGGTCTATAGTGGTTCAATAAAAAACACTAAAATTTACCAGCTCAGAATATTCGTAATTTGCTTCAGATTCTCCACGAACTATATCTCTATAGACGCATTTCTATTTAAAAGTAATAGAAAATATAGATTCCTGAGACTCCGAAAATAATGAACTGCCCATTAATGGCGGAACAATAATATCTAACTTCATCATGGTACGATCTATAGTCTATAGTGGTTCAATGAAAATCACTAAAATTTACTAGCTCAGAATATTCGTAATTTGCTTCAGATTCTCCACGAACTATATCTCTATAGACGCATTTCTATTTAAAAGTAATAGAAAATATAGATCCCTGAGACTCCGAATATAATGTAATAACATCGTTAGAATCCCCCCTAAGCGTCTAACTCGTCTCGTTTCTTTCTACTCCTCGATTCTCGAGAAGAGTGACTCCGCGAAATGGGATCGAGTTGTCACCTGGCCCTGTTCGTGACTTTCTCAGCTCCGCCACGGCGCCGATGAAGTAATTACTCGCGCGAGGAACGGCGTCGCGGGGCCCCGGCGTCGCGCTGAAAGGAGGCGCTTCTTTTTTTCGGGCGCCGTCAACCCGGCCAAGCAGCTGCGGATCGAGCACTTCGTTTTTAACGTTCCATTATCGAGGCGCGATCCTGATTGCCCCGACGGACCGTTTCTTCCTTTTTCGCCGGCGCAACGCGTGTTTTTGCCGCCCCGGTCGCTTTGTCGGGGATGACGGAAATACGTCTGGGGTTTTAATTGCCGTATCGCCACCGATGGCGCTTCTGCTTCCCGAGTCTTTCAATTATTTAGGAGAGAGAAGGGAAACTGACGAGGTAGTAATTGAATTTTAACACGTCGCGTACGGGTCACGAGATATCTCGTGTACGAGACGTCTTTAATTCCAATCTTGTTCGAAATTAATTCGATCCGTTCGATGCGTCGCCGATAAAGCATTTTTATGTTACTTCTTTTACACAATTTTCCAAAAGTGGAGGATCCATAAATCTCGAGGGAGACGTTCGTTATCTAAATTAATAATCCCGAGGTCGGTGGTTGGACAAATGGTAAAAGAATCGACACGCAACCCCGCGGAGCGCCGAAGAAGAACAAGAAATCATCGGTCGTGGGGGCAGCGGGAAAAGGGAATCCAAAGGATGGATTTCGAGAGATCCATATTTCTTTTTAACACCCGTCCTTCGCTGAAACGTACACGTGTTTGACGAGCAGGACAAAGGGCCGGGCTGGTCGACGTAACCGCGGTCGGCCGAGAGGTTTATCAAGGTTAGCATAGTTACCAGGTAGGTGGCTTCAGGTAGGCTCGTCGCAGGGTGTGGGAAGGTTGGCCCGTGCCGTCGAACGGGGTGATGGTTCGCGTAGAGATCCGTATCTTTTTCGTAGCACGCGCCCGCTACGCGATTACACGGAATCCCGTCAGTCGAAGAAAAGAAACGCGCGCCCCCGGAATGGCGCCACACTGATCGAACGCGATGGAGGCCTGCCAGATGGTTGGTGTTTCTAGTCGACCAAGCGGGAACCGTCCGTTCCCGATACGAATATACGCGTCCAATCTCTCGAGCATTCGAATATCGACGACCGCTGCTCGCTGGCGCGGATGATTTCGTGGCCTCGTTGGGTTACCATTTACTCCTTCTCGAATAAAGACTCTTCGAATGGTCGACGATATTTTGTAATATCTATCGGGTACGTAAGTAAGACATTTTACTTTTCGAGCATTTGAAAGGCGAGACAAAAGAGCGAACAACTCTCGACCCCCGTCGATGGATACCGGAGCGTCGACACAGCGATATCTGGAGGGATGGAGTGATACCTTGATGGATACGAGCGCCGCGATGCATGCAAAGGACGACGTGGCCCTACCGTCGGGAGCAAAAAGGCCGCTGTCCCTCGTCGGGCCGAAAACGCTCGCAGATTAAAAGTAAAAGAACCCGGAGGGACCGAGGTGGAATCGGTGGAACGAGAGAGACGAGAAACAAAGGGCCGAGGGGAGAAGGTGGACCTCTCTAAAAGCCAATCAAAGGAATGACAGTCCGCTGCCCGCCTCGTAACCTTCAAAAGGGCTGGCCAAGGGCTGCCGCCGGATTGGGCACTCGGCTACTCCATATTGATGAGTGACCGGTCCGCTCTCGCTTCGAAACAATTGCGGCGCCTTCGGTGCCGTGCGAGACCGATCGCTGAGATTTCAATAATCGGCATAGTCATTCCGGGGCCCCCTCTATCCCTCTGTCTTCCGCCGTTGATTATCGACGACCTGGAAAACGTCGGGAAGAGTACTTTGGGAGCTGCTCGAGGATGATGCTCCTCGATGGAATTCCAATTTAACCATCACGATCCTTCGAAATGAATTATTACGAACGGTAATGGCACCAAACAGTTTGAACCGATCTTACTCCAGCAAAGAGAAGTGCAAACGTCAGAAATCTGAGGAGTTTGTCGAAACTCTACTGACAGATTCACGAGTCCATTATACAGCACTTGCTATAACACGAATGCAGGTTGCTATATTGCTCTATTGCTTGCTAAAGAGGTCTACGTTTTTTCGAGAATTTAAACACACTCTAGCTATAGTATCAACCAACATACAGAAAAAGCCCTATATCCTGCTATATCAGGAAATGATACTCCAAAACCTAAATACACTTCTGATACAAAATCAATCAGCATGCAATGAGAGTCTACTATAACGCAGACCAATCTTCTACGATATACCTCTAGTAGACCTCGAACGTTCGTTAAATTCAACGTGCCTCCTGCTCTAATATGAATTAGTCTCAAGAACCTTGCAAACTATAAACCCAAGTAGCTATCGACGGTTCGATTGGAGCGGATCTCGCGTATCGCGTTCCGAAATTAGTCGTCGCGTCTCGGTTGTCGCCCGGTCCCCGGATTCCCCGGTCAAGGACAAGGGTCACGGGGGTTCACTCGACGGAGGCAGCGACGTTTTCTCTGGCCGAAAGCAAAAACCGCGAGTCCGCGCGCCGCAAAGCTGGACGGAGATTCGCTCTGATGCGAGACACGTGCGTTGACACTACCGTCGTTGTTCGCGAAACGCTCCCGTTCGAGGAGGGGCCCGGGAGGTGGAGTATCGGCGGAGTTTATCAGCCGGGGTTATCCAAGAAGACACAACTAACGGCATGTCGTTCGAGCTGCGTCAACTGCGTGTCATCGTTTATCGTTTTAATGGCTCTCTAATTAGCGTCCCCTTGCTTTATTGACCGTCTCCTCCCCCCCCTCTCTGTCTCTCGCGTTCGACGACTCACGCTTCTCCTCCGGTCGCTGTGCTTGGCCTCCATTGTCCTCTATTAATATCTCGATAGGAAAATCGCCTTTCAGGTGATATACGCGAGTTTCGTCTACTCTTAAAGGAAAGCCTCTGGTAGCCAAATGTTTGGTCTGACAACGGGATCCTTTTAAAATAGCGAATGATGACGCGGTACAAAGGTCACGCAGATGGCAATGTCGAATAGGAGTGGCCGTGGATTCGACACGTCTAGTGACTCAGCTTCGGGCGTTTAGATCATCGGCAAATAATAGAGACCACCAGATAAGTGTGTTGACGTTTCGAAATCGTTTCCATTGTTCGCGAACGATGCAACGATTTCGTGCCCCTCCGGTAGATCTAGCGTCAACAGGGACGTAATAGTAATCTCCAGCAATCTATCGTAGCACGAATTCGGGCCCCGCTGCGTATAAGATCGCGGTCTACCAATGACGGCGAGGGCTCGTGAAACAACAGGTTACCGGGCACCAGAAGCGTCCGTTCGAGTCCCGAAGGAGGCGTAGCCGCTCCAGCCGCATAACTCTCGGGCACAGAGGGCAATCTCTTAGGCCGACAATGCGTCGGTGATTGTGGATGAGGACGACTCCGGGGCCCCGTGGAACACCTCGGTGAAAAGAGAGGAACGAAACGGCCGAGCGGACGAAACACGTGGACGATGAGGAGGGAGGACCCCCGAAGATCGACTGCGAAGCGATGGAAGAAAAGGCGGCAGAGGGGGAGGGCAGGTGAGATCACCGGGATGACGGATACCCGGTTTCACCCCGTGGAAGTCACAACAATGTTTGTTAGCCGGCGTTAGGCTGGCACGCAGGGAACCCTTCCATCACGTTTCCTGGTTAGACTAATGGCTGGCACGTCGTGAGGTCCCGCGGGATGACTGGGCGCACGGCGCACTGAAAACAGCGCATTTGTTAGGCCGAGTTCTCGCGGGATTATTACGGCACGGGGTTGGAAGGCGTCGGGGATAGACGGGGTTAGGTCTGGCGACGAAACAAAAGAACCTGGAAGACCGATGCTCGGGGATAAATCAAGACTAACCAGCCAGGCGCAGCCTTTAATTCGTGCGCGTGGGATGCACGCCGGCTGCGATCCTCGGGACGGTTACTTCTGTGTCGGGCTCCGTCAGCGATTCGACAGGGGGGCGGCGAGGGCACCTCGGCCCTGGAACAGACGCTCTTCGCGCCTCCGTTTTCTGCCTCGGTGTTTCCATCTAGAATCTCGACGAATTTTCGTTTCGTTATGTCTAAGTTGATTATTGAAAACTACAGTCTCTATTCTAGTCTGTAAGCTAACTAGTCCCATCGATGCACCTCCAATGAACGCTTGAGTCCTCTAACCTGGGACTACGCAGGCAGAGAGTGACAGTTTATACTACGATTTTTCTACGTATGAAATTCGACATTGATCGACTTTGAATTTGAAACGAATCTGAGTATTGATACGTACTATTCTTTCTAACGAGTTTGAGTAAATCAGTACTTCGATGACAGTTCCCGTGCGAGTGCCAAGTATAGAAATAAAGAACGAGTATAGAGACGGGGTGGATTTCGAGCGGCGCGGGCCTGTATCGGTTAAACGTCGGACCTTGAAGGGCCACGACGCTAAGTATCGGCGCGAGCGCGCCCGGTAGCAATTTATTCATTGCGCTCGCTAACTGGCCGCGCATTGAAAACCCGCCACGGTAATCTGCATTCATTTGAATAAATAACCGATCAATAACCAATAATAACTTGGCCAATCCCTGGTTTGTCATCTTGGGGATCCCGGCCGGCGCGTCAGAAGGGTACACGCTCTACATTGTCGCGGATTTACGGTTCGCCTTCGACCCCTCCGCCTCCTCCTGGTAATTGATTGATCCGTTCCTTCCTCTCGCGAATATTAATACACGATTCCCTGAATCTTCCGGAATATACATAATTTTCGATACCCACGAAACTATAATCAAGTGTAAGAAACAGTAGAGCAAATAAAACAAATGATAAGCGCGAAGAGCAAAAGAGAAAACGGGTAGACTGGTTAAAGAAGTGGAGTTCTATAAGTAATATTACCAAAGGTATCAGTGTGAATTTCGTTACGTTAATTGATGTGTTCACGAAATTCGATAACGCAAATAAATATGTCGGGCGTAATTTTGAAAACAACTTTAGGCGGGGTAAATAGCCGGCAGACGTGTAAATATCTTCGCGAAGGAGGGAGGTAAGGCAATAAGCGGATTAAGGGGAACGCAAGGAAAGGGAGGAGAGTTCTGGAAGCGCGATAGTTTCTCGGGTGGAGGTTTTCGGGCGAGAAAGAACGTGCGAACGTCTCGTCAACCTCGGCGTACTCAATCTCACTTGCAAATGCGGTTGTTCGGGTCCCAGGCCGCGTGTGTGGTAGCGCCTCCGAGAGGAGCCGCGAAGAGGAACGCGCAGAAAAGAAGAAGAAGACCGCGGAATAAGGGAACGAAAAGGCGGAGGGAGAGGCAGACCCGAAGGGGGCGCGTATGCCGAGTCCGGGGCCCCGGCAAGCCAATTTGTGACTGACGAGGCGATTGGTAATAAGCAACGGAGGGTCTCAAATTGCTTGAGTTTTTCTGCGGTCGTTCATTGGGTGTTGTCGTCGAGGTAGCCCACGAGACTCTCCCAGGGGTCCGGTACGAGCGGAATCGAGAAGCGAAGAAAAGAGTAGTCGGGCCTTTGGGCGGTCGAGGGGCCCCCGGGGGGGGACGTAGGGCACCACGATAGCGATGGCCATTCGATTCTCTCGCGAGTTTTTAGGTAGCCGTATTGGACGACCGCGTATACGATTATTCGGGCTAAAATTCTAGAAGAAACGCGACAAAAACGTTCCTATAAAACATCTTTTTACTTCCATTCAAACGTTGTTCGAAATTAAATATCGTAGAGTCATTAAGGGTAATTTTTTAACGAGAAACACTTACAGTTTTGCAAAATGTTTGTAAGCAAGGTTTTCTGCATAGGAGTTTTACGTCGATATAAACGAGGGTGAAACAGTGCAGTAAAAATGTTGACCAATTAGATTCGCATACCTTTCGGGATTAATTTCTTGGGGTCTCGATAATACCTTCGTCGTACATTCGAAGGGATTCGATGCGTCTTGGGTCCATCGCTAACAGCGATCCCATTAACCAGAGGTCTCCCTATCTCCTTCGGCTAAGGGCACCGCCCCCCGTGCTGCGTGTCCCTGCGCCCTGATCGAGAATCAGGCCCCTATGGAACTCGAACATCGTTTACGAATAATATCTACGAAATCTGTCTTCTTGACCACGAAAATAATGCTACCCATCTAATTCCACTCGAAAAGTCCGTTGCATCGTACGAACAATACAGAATGTACGAAATCCACGAGAATGCAACAGCCATTACGAAAACAAAGGGGGAGTCGGTGAACAAAAACAAGGGATATTGGGACGACGATCCAGGGCGATCCCATTAACCAGGGCCCATATTCTCCATCGACGTAGACGGTGGCGGGGGGGTGGGGGGGAGGGGGCACAGGTGCCCGCCCTTCCGTGTGTGTCTCTGTGGCCCGGTCGGGGCCCGCTTCTGCTGCAGCTCGAGCGGCCCCAAGGAGGGGAGGCCCGAATTGGAAGGAAAGGGGACAGAGATAGGGGGCCCTCGGTCCCTATATTTTAAGCAGCCCCGAACGTGTTGCAATCATCTCGAGACAATGGCCCACCGATCGGTCCGCCTCGCAAAAAGACCGGGGCCCGATAATAGCCGCGACGCATCGTCCACCAAGCTTCGGGCGATTCGCCCTCCCCCCTTCGTTTCTTCTTCTTCTTTCACCCCACCTCCGCAGTTTCCTTTTATTTTTCTTCCCCCAGCGCATTCCTCCTGCTCGCTGGCGACGCTAGGCCCCTCGAGTCCCTATTTCGGAAATGGGACTGTCTTCTCTAACGCTCGATTTAAAATGAAATCTATTTTAATCAGTGCGGTCTTCAAACCTGACAGCGTTCCATAGTTTACGTTCGACAGCACGCAGAGTACAGAAATAAATTTTATTATCAATTTCTTTCGCAAGATATAGACATCGTCGACGCGTCTCGTTGGTTTGAATAATGTCCACTCGATGGAGTTTACACAGACTGGTCTAACTACTCGCGATAAGATCGTTATTGCTAGAGGACTGACAGTCATTAGTTTGAGGTGTGCTCGGAGCTGACAGTCTCTTCTTCCATAATTTGTAGTTAATAATTTAATGGGCGAGCACCGGTGTAATTTAAGAAGGATCGAATGGGATTCTGATTCGTCGTTGATCGAACACTGTGAAACAGATGTCGTTTATTTTTGGTGCGATGATGCACGGGACTGCGGCAATTACGCAAGGCCGGGGCTCGTTCAATTTGCCTTGATTTTCGACGGCTATCAGAGGAACGACGCGTGAAACTAGGAATACTTTTTAATGCAGCGATCGCGATGCCTGTCAGCGATGATATTCGAGGCTCTTCTCGATCGCCGGTGAACGAGAATAAAATATAATTAATGACTTATTTACTCGTCGAAAGAAGCTGTCCGGGTGTAATGAAGTCTCGTTATGCAACGTCGGATAAGGAAATTCCAGGTCCAGGATGTTGGATGCGATGTCAACGAGATTACATCTTGTAAAACAGGTTGATTCAACAATTTACCAGCGCGGATTATAACTCTAGGGCTAAGAACGTTACGAAAATAAATTCTACCGACAACGCTCGAAATATCGGGGGCGGAATAAACGTGAAATTCGTGGCCAGCGTGGAATTGTACTTTATTAGAAATAATCCCACGTTTCGACCAACGTTTTAGCTCTCTTTTTCCCCCAAAAGTTAAGGCTGTACATATCCCCATTAGCAACTTTAATATCGAAACTAGAAGCGAAATTCACGGTGCACCTTTTTTTTCCAACTCCGAAACTAAAATCCGCTTACGTCGAAGCTCGAAAATTATATTATAAATACCGACCCACTAAAATTAAGATACGGATCACCAAAAATAATTATAGGCTTGTGTAAGTAACGACGCGTCTCTACTGCATTAAGGCAAACTGGTTCTCGAAGGTTTCACCATATGCGACAAATGGGAGCAAAAACCATCGACTCGGAAATAATCGTGGGCCACTAATCAAGCTAAAGGCTGACATTAGGGAAAACCTCCTAAGGCACAGAAAGGCAAAAGTTTAGACCAGATCGATACCAAAAATAACGTTTAAACAAATCCTAACACCTGTCTCGAAGAGCACACTGATTGCTGGTAATAATTTTCAGAAATATATTTACACGGTTGTCTACAGTGTGTGTCCAATGCACTTTTCGTTTTTAAGCTGCGAGCAAACCGTCGATTGTTTCTCGCGCCGTAAAAAAAGCTCGAGACGGTGGTCGTGCTCGCGTCGGGCCGTAAAATGATAAAACGACCGTAGAGACTCGCCAGACGCAGGGCGGGAGGGGGGTCCGCGGGCCTGTTCTTGGAAGCTAGGGGGCTAATTGGTCCGCAGGACGAGACAGGACCATAAACTGTCGCCTGCAATCAACGATGCGCGACTCTAGCCCGCGGGTGGACCCAGTGCCTCCCTCTCGGGCCCCACGGTCCGTTCGCAACGCGCGGAGAAAGAGTCCCAAGTTTTATAAGGACCCCCCCGGCCTCCGGGCGCTGCGCCGGTGAGACAGAGAGGCCCTGGGACCGTGTACGAATTTACATTTAGAAAATATAATGAAGCAGCGTGAAGCGACCATTAGTCGTTCGGAGATGACAGACGATTTCGGACCCCCGCAGCTCCTCCCCCTCGGACCGCGCGCCCGCGCTCCCGGGCCCCCGACACCAGCCAATGAAACAAAGACCGCAGGACCGAGAGAAAGGGAACGGGGGACCCCTTAATGACAGTGGGCCCAGTGGTTTTCATTAAGGTCGTCGCTTCGTCGGAGCTCCTCTCGCGACTGATGGGCCCGACCGGGCCCCTTTGACGGCACAGAGCTTGGGAAAGCTCGCGCGCCTTCGTGGATACGCGAAACAAGGACACCTGGTTTAAAGATTTACCCTTTTACTATTACAAGCGCCTAAAGGAGACGATCAGTCGACTGTGTGCGTATACATGTGTGTTGCTCGAGGATTGCTTGACGTAATTAGGAATTAGGAACGTTTCCTTTTGTTTTCGACATAGGTATTTGAAAATGTTACGTCGATCGACGACTGGGTTCGTTAACGATCAATTGCAGTTTGTTTTAAAACTCGGGTTTCCGCCATCGTACGATCTGGCCGGGCTCCTAAAGCGGAAGAACCGTTCGGGGCCCGACGAGGCCCCGTAATTAAAGCCGCCCCGTCGTCGAAATCGCTCCAGTTCGATTTCTGGCCGCAGCCGGTCGTCGTAAATCAGCGGAGACAGAAAAGGTCAGGCCAGGCTGGGGGCAGACGTCGCGGCCGATCCTTCTGGTCGGTGGATCGCCCGAAGCGCGAATCGATCGTGAGAGGAGCGAGGAGGGACCACGATCACGGGACGCGGAGCGAACGAGGGGCAATTAGGCGCATTAGTTTTTGCGCAATCCGACTGACAGCGAGCGCTACGGATCGGAGAACAAGAGGATCGGGCGGAGGAGGGGCCCGGGGATCGAGCAAATAATAATTACGCGGCCCTGTCACTCGGTGGATCGGAGCCGAAGTCGAATCGGTGCCGAACCGATGCCGCGATACCGAAAACTCCCGGGCTAGCTGTCCCTCTAGCCACGGGAGGACCGACAGACGGACCCACGTGGATAGAGAGAGAAGGGGACCGAGCCGGGAGGCGTGTCCCCTGATTATTATAATTATTCCAGCGCTGGCGAGGGGCCCAGAGACCGTAATTAACGCAACCACGGGCCCAGGACATCTTGACAGATCCGAATTCCCGGTAATGATAAAAAATAGCCGTCCGCCGGCCACGGGCAGCGGACCCGTTCTCAATTACCACGGACGACGCTGGCGGAATTGACGAGGCAGGAAGACAATTCGCGCGCGGCATTTGGGCCCCCGACGGTCCCCCTCCGAAGGGAGAAACCTAGTCCTGGACCGCCACGCCTGGCAATTAACCGGCCCAGTCCGAGCGGAGCGTCATCCCTGGATCGTTTGGACGCGCGTAAAAAAGGTGTCGCCTAATGATCTAGAAAATAACTCGGAATGGCCGACCGCGCGGGGAAACGGCGTTCCGTGGGGTCGGTGTTTTTTACGACCGGTCAGCCTCGTCGTCGTAATATATCGTGTCCGTCGTAAGGGATTTATTACGAAACGCGCGTTTCCACGATTAATTAAACCGAGACGCGCGTTCGGCGGAACCTTCGTTAATATTTGTTTTACCCCTTGCTGTACAACGACGAGTCTGACTCGTTATGGGTCTTGTCATATTAAAATCAACGAATCTATTATCTAAAATTAATCTGGATATGTTTTTACGTTCGTGGCGCAGAAATTCCTCGAAAGGCGAATATGTGTAATGGTTCCGCGCGACCGGCGACGGAAAGCTTCGATCGTCGTATCTGTTTACGCGACCGTCACGCGGTCCGCGAAAAAAAAACTAGATACCGGGGCGACACGATTGTGACAATCGAAGCGACGGCTCGTTAAATTAAGCTCGACGACGGTGTAATCGCCGCGCGACACGGATTAATTCCCATGCATCGGCGATACGGGCGCTCGTTCGGTCACCGGTTATCGTTGGCGGCCGGTCGCGAGGGTCGCCACTTTGGGCAAATTAAACAAACATAAAGATGAGATAAAATCCTTCCACCCCGGGGGCCAGGCGACCCGCTGACCCCCGGCTCGACAGCGAGAAGCCGCGAAGACCAATGGTCGATCGGCGAGCGCCAATAACGACCGACGATCCGATAATTAAATCAAAGAGTTATTCTCGTCACGCGTCCGCGCAATTATAATTAAGGATTTATTAGCGTCGGCCGCCGCCTCTTCGCCCTGCGTAACCCCCCCCCCCCTCCTGCTCCGCGGCCCCCCGACTGCCCCGGGGCTGCGCCACAACACCGTAGAAACGCCTCTTCGGCTTCTAACGACTAACAGGTCGAAAACTCCTTAAAGACCCGAGGAGCAGAGCTAGTCCTCCTCGTTCCTTTTTCATCCTACGCGTCCCCGGCTCGCGCTCTCTCCCTTCGCCGACATCCCCCGTCCGACCGACCGGAGAACAAATTAAAAACTGTCCCAGCGGCCGTAAATAAAACGTTGCCCGGCATTCCGCCCATCTCTGCGTATACGCTTTTAAAGAAGGCCTCTAGACACGCACCCCGCGCGCGATCTCTACGCCGTGTTCCCGGCTGCTCTGGATCTCGATCCCTTACGATGGGGTGGTCCCGTCCTTTCGACCAGAAACTCGTTTGCCTCGGTCCCGGGGCTGATTGCGACGATCTTATTCTCCTTGGTCGCGGTACCCGAATGGATTCGAATCCTGGTAATTGAGAAGTGGTCTCACCCTCTCGCGGGGGTAACCAGTGCAAAAATGTCAGGGTTATTTAAAATTAAATCTGGACACATTTTTTCTCTCGTTCGTGATATTACTTCTTGACGATAGTTTGGCCTAGTATCTAGACCGAAGAAATTCTACGAGGGTTTGTTTTCCAGAAATGTGCATAGATACCTCCCATTGGAAATTACTCCCTCGACAGATTCTACTGTAGTATATAATTATAGTTTTCCGTTTTCGAACTGTTATAATTATCGCGCACCTTCGGTCTACGAGCGTTTTCGACACCCGGTGGATAGATCCAACGGTCCACGCTGTGTTTTAGGAGAAGGATGAGATACTGGGTCCTGGCGCCGCGCGGTTCGAAATAATGACACGGGGCCCCGGCCGCGGTCCCATCGGGGGAACTTTTAATTACAAACTGATGACCAAGCCAAACCTAAAAATATTGTCTTCGGCCCGGTTGTATCCTTGAGAGGCTGAATACATTAGCGCAAAGATCGATCGGTGCTTCGCCGTGGCGGCGAAGTGCGATCCATTATTTATTTAGAGCCGCTTTTTCGCGCCGCGTTGCCGAATCGGTATTTATCGGTCGCCATTCTGCGTTGCTGGAAATAATCGTTGGACCAAATGCTGTATACCAGCTACTAGAAATAGGAAGAAAAAGATTCTAATTCGCCCTATCAGCACCCATCGTTCGCGATTAAGCATAAAGAGAAACTCGAGAGAGGCCTCCGGAAGCACGTAGCTCGCGTGTATCGTTACGGAATCGACTTTGGAACAATTTCGGGTCATCCGTCTGAGACGCGTGAAAGAAATCACCCGACTTTTATAACGCCGGTGATTTCTAGCAATTTTCTACCGCGCTGGCCCTGGGAGTAAAACGTAAAGTAGGCGTAGAGGAGAAAAAAAGAACGACGACGGTGAAAGCGGCGCGGAGCATCCGCGCGGATGGAACTAGAGTGGCTCGGACGAGTCTGAGATATGACAGATACGTTGCTCGCTTTTAATTATAGGGTTCCATGCGAGAGGACTAGCTCACGCGAGCTCTTTCTCCGTCCGCGTCCACGTCGACCGTGATACATTGTATTTAGTCGTTTCTTGTTTATTTTCTGACCCTTCTACCTTCGGGAAAATATTTCGGTAAATTGCCGTGTGCTTGCCGGGGGGACGCGGCCCCCTTTCGTTTGCACGCGAGACTTCGTTAACTTTCTAGCGTTATTCGGCGTGAGAATACCCGCGAGATAAAGCGTCGGGAAAACGCCACTCGACGGACGTCCTGCTCTTTATTTGGCAAGTGAATCGTTAAAGTATTGCAAAGTTAGTGATTTGTTCGCCACGTGCACTGTTTCAATTCGTCAAACTTTTGTCTGTACGGTGATGATTCTGTGGTGACGCCTCCCGTACTCGCCGCCAGAGGGCTACGCTCTTGTCTCTCTCGCAAGCGCTCGATGGACTATCCAATATCTTGGTGTCTAAGGCAGCAAAGCGTTTATAATTCTTAAAATAAACATATCCAGGCACATTCAGCAGAGACAAAATTCGACATCAACAGATATTTATAAAGAATTGTAATATATTCTGAGGGTAACATAGACAGTTGACAGTCGATGAGGTGTATGTTCGCAGTTATAAGTAGGCAGTCGAACGCGACACAGTACGATTGCATTTTGTGAAATAAATATATACAGGGTGTTCGGTCACTCCTGAGAAAAAATTTAACGCGGGATTTTAGAGCCCAAAATAAGACGAAAATCGAGAATACTAATTTGTTGATGGAGGCTTCGTTAAAAAGTTATTAACAATTAAATTCAAAAATTTCAAATCATTCTGGAAAAATTATATTTGGATGCGGGGGTCGATTACAATCATTTTTGGTGAATAGACCTACCCCCGAAATCCTATCCATTTCCTAGAAAAAAATTCGAGAAGGTGTGAAATTTTTCGTCAAAATTAAAAAATTTCAAATCGTTCCAAAAAAATTATTTTTGATTGCAGGGACCAATTATAATCATTTTTGGTGAATAGACATACCCCCGAAATCCTAACCATTTTCGAGAAAAAAATTCCTTACCGAAAATATAATTTCAGGCCAGAAATGCTTCCCTAAAATTCATGCGAATCTTTAAAACACCATAACTTCTGAACGGAGTGGACGATTTTAATGTTTAGAAAAGCAAACTACGCGTATTTTGATGAAGAATATGTACAAATCGCAAAAGTATTCGAAAAGTTGGTCCTTGACCCCGCAAAATGAGAAAAACGCCATAAAAATGGTCCAATATTCAAACAGCCATAACTCCTACAATTGTGAATATATTTCAATGAAATTTTATCTGAAGTAGAGTTTATGGATACCTACAAAAAAGTATTAGACAACTTTTTTGTAGGGCGTCAAACAAAATTATTAAAAATCAAAAACGAATTTTTAAGAAAAATCGACAGGGGTGCTTAAATTTTTCGACGAAAAAAACATTTTTAATTAATTGTAAAAAAATTATTTTCAGTTCCGGGGGCCAATTGCAAGCATTTTTGGTCAACAGACATACCCCCGAAATCCTACTCAGTTTCGAGAAAAAAATTCAGTACGGTCGGAACTTTAAACGTTAATAACTTCTTAACGAAGCCACCATCAATAAATTGGTATTCTTAATTTTCGTCTTATTTTGGCCTCTAGAATCCCCCATTAAAATTTTTCTCAGTGGTGGTCGAACACCCTGTATAGAGAAAGTGATAGTGAGTTTGGTTATTGCATGCCACCTTTTCTGAATACATCACAAGAACTACATTCCCCCCAAGTCGAAAGGATAGCAATGTTCGACTTGCGAATCCACGGGTTCGTTTTAAGAATCATCACTGATTCTCCTCGAGTCTCAACTTCTCGAAACACTGTATTACTCACCGGATAGTCGAACCATAGCAATCATCGTAAGCGCCAGAGGTCGACATCGACGATTAGAAATTGCCCGTAAGGTACAGGTAACCCTGGCCAGTAACACGAACTGCGATTCGGTCTTGATATTAGGAGTCGGGGGTTTAATTCGGACGCTACTCCGGAATCGCGAGCGCTCGATAGGATCGCCTCACCCTCGTGCAAAGACAATTTAGCGATGAATCGACGTGTCCCTTGCACGCAGGTGCGAATCGCGTAATCCTCAGCCTCGATTTCACGAGGATCGTGTTCCGCGGGTGGATGAGGAGGGGGGCGAGAACGGTACACCAGGGGAGGGGTCCCTGGTCTCCCTCTGAATTTCCTGGCTCAACCAATTCCAACTTTGGTGGAGGCGCGCGCCGTGTAACGTAACTTCTGCCCGGGCAATCTGACTCGGAATCACCGTTCGCTGAATTATCTGCCTGTAACTGCGTGCCGTTCCCGGATTGCAGCAATTACCCTGGCCTGGGTAATTATCGAGGAGAAGGACTCGAGTGTTGTTTAATCTGTGATCTGCCGGCCTGGGCTTCTTCGATTACGTCAGAGGCCCCCCCTGAAGGAAGGGAGGCATCGCCTTTGGCTCACCTCCGGGGGCTTGTGGCTCGCTCTTCGATCTCGTTCCAACGCTCGCGAACCCTTCTCGCTGCTTTTTAATTGATCGACACCGTTCCGCGTCTTTCGATTTTGGAGGCTGTCAGTGTATCAAAAAGTTCCTCCAATTAACGCAGCGTTATGACCATCGCGGCGGTCGTGTTTCGTAGAACGGTGAACGAAACGAGAAGCTTCTAGTTTATTTACAGTGGTCGTGAGTTCGTGATATCGGGCGATTCTTATTACAAACCGAAACTGTCGAAACAATCGGGACAAGCCTGGAATTGGCGCAACTTCTTTCCGTCCGTGCGCCAGGATTGCCCAAGTTGGAGTTCGCCGGCTCCGGCCAGCTATATTAAATCGATCTCCGGGCCCCCCTAAAGGTTACATTTTATCTAGCCGTATCTGTCGGCCCGAATTCGATTTTTCCCCTTCCACGCGCTCGTTTGCCAACGGAGATCGAACTCCGCGGGAAAAACGTAGGAATTGAAAATGCACAATCCGAGTTATAACGCTAAGCCAAAGTAGCCTAAACATCGACGGGCTATTTAGCGATAATAATAGTAACACGCCATTTACCGCGGCCGGAGTTTGTATGCAATATGCATCGGGGGATTAACAGGAATATGGACACGCAGAATTGAAGATAAATACGCAGTTACGGTGGAAACGCAAGGCACAGCTTACGCTGCTATAACCTAGATAATTTGCATGCTCATCGCGAATTATAAATTCAACGGAACTGCGATAGTTACAATGGATTACGTAACGCAACCGAACGGTGTTCGCGGTACATAACAACGTGTTATAATTCTTTCCACTTTCGAATATTTTATAAGAAGTCTGGTACAAAATCGGTAGTCGACGAGACGGTTCCCTTTAAGAGTTCGTTTCTCGAGAAATGCAAGGCAGGCGATCCACGCTGTAATTCGAGACAGTTTCTAACGAAGTGGAGGAATAAAAAGGACCCCGGAGTTCGCGACTGTTCTCGCCGGGAACCCGCGAAACCGGATAGCGGGCCGAGAGTCACCGTCACGGCCGCGATACTCCGGCGCAATTACACCGCGGCCAGCGTATAAATAAATGAGCGCAAAGCTGGCCAGGTGTCGGGGCTGGCTAACGAGGAGCAACACGAGAAGGCGGCAGGCTTCCGCGAGAGGAACGGGCTGCCGGCGGTGACCGGGGCAACGGGCGGACCCGTTGCCTAGCCGTTAAGCTCCACGAAGAGGTAATTAAACCGAATGTTAATTGCGTAATCGCTCGCCTCGGCACGCGAGGTAGCCACGATCGAGCGATCAGCTGTTCGCCAGCGCTCGCGTCTTCCCTTTTCGACTCGCGGGGCCATCCGCGTTACACGGAAACCACCGACAGAATCGTGCCCCAACGATAACTAACCGTACAGCCAACGAAACTTCTGCGGTCAGAAATCAAATAAAATGGATCTTTATTCCTAGTTCGGGGATCGTCAGAGTTTACGTATGGCGGAGGGAACCATCGTTGAGTGGAAATAAATTCCATTTAATGGGGAAATGTTTCCATTTGTCAGGAGTAACGTAATCCTGTATTAACGTAACATGCTTCGTACAGCTAATTAGTTTTCTCATTAT
Organism: Colletes latitarsis; assembly: GCF_051014445.1. Taxonomy (NCBI): domain Eukaryota; kingdom Metazoa; phylum Arthropoda; class Insecta; order Hymenoptera; family Colletidae; genus Colletes; species Colletes latitarsis. The sequence continues at coordinate 50,793,561 of NC_135134.1, forward strand.
AAATAAAACATTCAGAGTTCAACGATTCTATTATAATTGTACTGTGGACCGGTGAGAAGTTGGCTAGCGAGGTGCAGGTGTTTGATTGGTGTCTAGATCCTGGTGTTTGCAGAATCTATCTTTATTAATACAGAAAATTGAAAATGCAACTTAACACGTGTATAAGCATATCAAATTACTGTAGAAGATCGAGAAAGAGTTTGAGAAACACTAAAGATACGAAACTAAAGCTTCCCACCAGGACTATTCCACTCGTGACTATTTCGATTACAGGGGGTTGAGCCAGAAAGAATCTCGTACCCTGGGGGCGCGTACACCCTCTCGCGACGTTTCGTGGTCGGTTGTGCCCTGGAAGCATTAAAGCCCCGACGTCATCGTCGATTCTAGCGAAGACAACAAAGAGAGAAAAACGGTAGTGGAAGCCTGGATACAAGGTGGAAATAAAAGGATCGAGGAAGAGGGTGGCGGGCGTGTGTGTGGGGTGGGCGGAATGGAGAAAGGGGCACGGAGAGAGAGCACATATAACATCCGAGCTCGAGGAGGTGGCTGTACGTCGGGTAGCGAAGGTAGACGAGGTGCACACGGGAAAAGAAGGGAAGAGAAGAGAAGAGGCCGGGAGCTATGCGTGCTCCGCCCCGCCCACGCTTTCAGAGACCCAGGACTCAACTTGTCCACCTTCTTCTCGGCGTACAGCCACCCACAAGAGTGCCTGATGCACCGTGCCACCCTGGTTACAGATTCCTCCTCGAGTCCCACTGTTGAGAGGCTCTCCGCGATCGGTGCCTTCGTTTCTCCCCCTCGAATTCCTTCGCTTTCGCTGCAGCATGCCTTCCTACCAAGGCAAACAAATTTATTATATTTTACGAAGCTTGGGTTACGTCATATTCTATTTAAAAGACGAGGATACTGTTGCAATCATCGACTACAGAAGGTCGTTAAAATAGAAGTACAGTTGAGGTCATCTTCTTGTCAATTATCTACCCCTAACTGCTTAAATGGCACCTTAACTCCAAGTACGACTGCAAGGACCTTTTCAAATCAGTAATTTCCAAAGATTGCACACACGTGTTCCAATACTACGTATACACTAATTTAGGGGAAGTGAGATTTAAAGTTTCCGCGTCTTCGAGTCGAGTGGCTAGGATCGCGGGAAGGGTATCTGGCATAAACGATGCTGGAAGTTACGGAACAACCGACTACGAGCTGACGTACGGTAAATGGGACGTAGGAAATATGTAACGTTTCGTTTAGATTGGAAACGCGTGGGTGGCGGAGGAAAAAAGGCTCGACGTTATCGTCTGTTCCGTTCGTAGCTACCAAACGCTCTAACAGCGAAGAATCGATTTAACTCCGCGTTACGTACGATTCTTCTCGAATCTCTTCAGCTGGTCCATGGTTTTCTCTTCCAAAAGTTTTCGAACGAAACGATGAAGGTACGATAAACTTTTCCGAGCGAACCTCGGAGCGCGAGTCCACTTGTGCCCCTCAAAGGGCTGCCGCGAGATCAAAGCAGCCCTCTTAATCTTTATTCTCCAACTCCGTGGCCGGCTTCCTGGGCAGCTTAAGCCCCGAACAACCGGCAATTTGAACGGTTACCGCAATCGTAAAGACAACTACCGGCGGGAACGACACGCTGCAACCGATCGGACCGCGCGAGCGGAATCGCAGAAAAGCGTGCACGCGTTTTATTCGTACTCCGGTGGGCCGCTACGAGCCTGCAATCAACGATGCACCCCCGAGGAAGAAGCAATTCCCCGGGATTTCCATCGCGTTCCTGTCTCGTAGGTGGCTTGTGCAGGTCCCTTTTGGCGTGGACCGTACTCCGGCAAGGTCCCAGGGCCGCGGGCGCCATCTCCTGGAACGCTTATCCCGGTGGATCCGTGCAAGCCGTGTCCCTCTCTAGTCCGCATTACCATAGCTCTCTCCCGAACGTCTCTCGGAGCTGGCCATTATTCTAATAATTCCTCCGCGGTGCTCTTCTTTTACCTTTTGCGGGGGCTATTTAGATTAATCTCGCCGGTTTCCACTCCGCTGCCGTACGCAGACTGTCCCGTTACCAAACGCCCCCGGCCAGACGCGATTTCGTTTTAGGCGAGGAAGCTCCGATAAACCCCGGGATGCTCGAGAAGAGGTTCCTCGGACGTTGTTACTTGTCAAGCGGCCCGCCAGACTCTTTCCCTTGCTCCCTTTGTCTCTGCTCGTGGCTTCGTACGAAATTAGAGGCGGCCCACCCCCCCGGGCGGTGGCCGCTGGACAGGTGGCGAACCTCCGCTCACTCTCGTTTCGATTAAATTCGTCGCTGGAGGATCGACAATTGACATCCGATTCTCTAGGAACTCGTAAACTCCTTCAAAAATGATTTTAATTGTCCTGTGCAACTAAAAATAATTTTTTCGGAACGATTCGAAATTTTTTAATTTCGACGAAATACTTGTCCAACTACTGAATTTTTTTCTCGAGACTGCCTAGGATTTCGAGGGTATGTCTATTCACCAAAAATAATTGTAATTGACCCCTCTAGCTAAAAATAATTTTTTTGGAACGATTGGAAATTTTTTAATTTCGACGAAAAACTTGCGTATCTACTGAATTTTTTTTCTTGAAACTGCGTAGGATTTCGAGGGTATGTCTATTCACCAAAAATGATTGCAATTGACCCCTCTAGTTAAAAATAATTTTTTTGGAACGATTGGAAATTTTTTAATTTCGACGAAAAACTTGTCCATCTACTGAATTTTTTTCTTGAAACTGCGTAGGATTTCGAGGGTATGTCTATTCACCAAAAATGATTGTAATTGACCCCTCTAGCTAAAAATAATTTTTTTGGAACGATTGGAAATTTTTTAATTTCGACGAAATACTTGTCCATCTACTGAATTTTTTTCTCGAGACTGCCTAGGATTTCGAGGGTATGTCTACTCACCAAAAATAATTGTAATTGACCCCTCTAGCTAAAAATAATTTTTTTGGAACGATTGGAAATTTTTTAATTTCGACGAAATACTTGTCCATCTACTGAATTTTTTTCTCGAAACTGCGTAAGATTTCGAGGGTATGTTTATTCACCAAAAATGATTGTAATTGACCCCTCTAGCAAAAAATAATTTTTTTAGTATGATTTGAAATTTTTTAATTTCGACGAAATACTTGTCCATTTACTGAATTTTTTTCTCGATACTACGTAGGATTTCGAGGGTATGTCTATCCACCAAAAATGATTGTAATTGACCCCTCTAGCTGAAAATAATTTTTTTGGAACGATTGGAAATTTTTTAATTTCGACGAAAAACTTGTCCAACTACTGAATTTTTTTCTCGAGACTGCCTAGGATTTCGAGGGTATGTCTATTCACCAAAAATAATTGTAATTGACCCCTCTAGCTAAAAATAATTTTTTTGGAACGATTGGAAATTTTTTAATTTCGACGAAATACTTGTCCATCTACTGAATTTTTTTCTCGAAACTGCGTAAGATTTTGAGGGTATGTTTATTCACCAAAAATGATTGTAATTGACCCCACTAGCTAAAAATAGTTTTTTTGGAACGATTGGAAATTTTTTAATTTCGACGAAATACTTGTCCATCTACTGAATTTTTTTCTCGAAACTGCGTAGGATTTCGAGGATATGTTTATTCACAAAAAATAATTGTAATTGACCCCTCTAGCTAAAAATAATTTTTTTGGAACGATTGGAAATTTTTTAATTTCGACGAAATACTTGTCCATCTACTGAATTTTTTTTCTTGAAACTGCCTAGGATTTCGAGGGTATGTCTATTCACCAAAAATGATTGTAATTGACCACCCTAGCTAAAAATAATTTTTTTGGAACGATTGGAAATTTTTTAATTTCGACGAAAAACTTGTCCATTTACTGAATTTTTTTCTCGAGACTGCCTAGGATTTCGAGGGTATGTTTATTCACCAAAAATAATTGTAATTGACCCCTCTAGCTAAAAATAATTTTTTTGGAACGATTGGAAATTTTTTAATTTCGACGAAAAACTTGTCCATTTACTGAATTTTTTTCTCGAGACTGCCTAGGATTTCGAGGGTATGTTTATTCACCAAAAATAATTGTAATTGACCCCTCTAGCTAAAAATAATTTTTTTGGAACGATTGGAAATTTTTTAATTTCGACGAAAAACTTGTCCATTTACTGAATTTTTTTCTCGAGACTGCCTAGGATTTCGAGGGTATGTTTATTCACCAAAAATAATTGTAATTGACCCCTCTAGCTAAAAATAATTTTTTTGGAACGATTGGAAATTTTTTAATTTCGACGAAATACTTGTCCATCTACTGAATTTTTTTTCTCGAAACTGCGTAAGATTTCGAGGGTATGTCTATTCACCAAAAATGATTGTAATTGACCCCTCCAGCTAAAAATCATTTTTTTGGAACTATTGGAAATTTTTTAATTTCGACGAAATACTTATCCAACTACTGAATTTTTTTCTCGAGACTGCCTAGGATTTCGAGGGTATGTCTACTCACCAAAAATAATTGTAATTGACCCCTCAAGTTAAAAATAATTTTTTTGGAACGATTGGAAATGTTTTAATTTCGATGAAATACTTGTCCATCTACTGAATTTTTTTCTCGAAACTGCGTAGGATTTCGGGGGTATGTCTATTCACAAAAAATGATTGTAATTGACCCCCCTAGCTAAAAGTAATTTTTTCAGAACAATTTAGTATTTTTTTTTTTTTTTTTTCTAAAAATTTTAGCACCTCGAATTTTTTTCTCGAAAGTGCGTAGATCATGTAATGGTAATTATATTGACATTTATTTTAATATTAATCCCTTTTAATACTTTGGTCCAGGATAAGACAGTCTCCTATTTTAACCAATTTTCTCTCGACTGATTTAGAATAATATTTAATCAAGTCTCTGTCTTTACAATTTATGGATAATAATCGTGCAGTGGTCCAACGTGGCGGTAGCTGCCAGAAAATAAGGGGCTCGAAGCCTCGCGTTCGTGGCCACAAAAGCACAGGGCGAACAAACACCGAAACGTTAAGCGTACCCGTGGGGTAGCGACGGTGGGAGTGTTTGGAAACACTGTTAAAACACAGAACTCGAAACGAGCAGCCAGGGTCGAGCATTGTCCGCGGCCTTTTCTGCGGCTGAATGGACCCCGGGACGCGAGGCGAAGACCGAAAAGAACCGCGGCGAGAACCTTTTGTCTTTTAATCGTCGCGCCCCTGCCCAAGGGGATGCCGCGCCGACGAGGGTAGCCCCCGAAGTCGCCTGACAAATGGCTACCGGGACTCTCCCGTCCTCCCCTCCGCCGCGATTCAACTCGATTTTCAATGCTGGGTTTTATTCGTTTCGAGAAATCGACCGCCGACCCTCGGACCTGCGATGAATTATGCCCTTCTGGGCCCTCTCGTGCCTTCCCGGAGGGCGTCGATTCAACGTTCCCTAAACTTTCTTGAAAGAAATTACTCTTAAATTGTTATTTTGGTTAAAACGAAACTTTGCTTCAGACAACTGGAAACTACCATACCCATCGTTTGTTGACAGACTAAAATTCAAGACTCCTATCTAGATTTATTTTCTTTGACATCTGGTCTTGAGAATTAATTGTTTTAGCTCCTTATGTTTGGGTGACGTGGCAGTCAATGTGTTAGATAAAACTTTGAAACTACCCCGATAATAGTGTAACGAGACAGTGTGACAGATTGCGTGCCCCTTGAGACCTTCTTTTTCTATCGAAGACACGCGTGTCATTCGGGTGGAGATTTTTATAAGACTCCAATTCTACTGTCTGCGATAGTAACTCGAAAGCACCTAGTAGAAGTTGGTGGCGGTATCTCAAGGGTTTTCTCGATGAATTAAAGGGTAGTCGTGCCTCCCGTTTCTGAAAGACGTACGCCGATCAGCTTTTGGAATTCGTGTCCGACGCCGCGGGTGGCCTCCGCGATCCTAATAATTACCACGCTTGGGAACGAGGTCTTTATCGTGGGACTCTCTGCATCTTCCTCTCGTCGCTGCACTCCTTCGAAACTTCATCCATTTTCGATCGCGACACCCTTATCGTACAATGCAATTTTTCACCAAGCTAACAATCATCGTCGATTTCTAGTATCCACGAATACTAAATGAACCTTTGACTATCGAGAACAGTTCCTAAAACTCGTAATTCGTAATATTTCATTTATACCTCCGCTACGGTGCAAGAATGCCTTTCCAAAGAGGATTCATAAATGTTTTAGCATCGAAGGAAACGGGCATCTCGGTCGAAACTTTATCCGCGACAATTCTCCAGCGAACTTTTATTCCCCTGGTGTTTCTTCCGCGACTCCGTCGTCGATGGTTTACAAAAAAAGAAACGGGGCTCGAGGAACTCTAAACAAGAATTCTCGTGTGGCGTTCACGCGTCGCGGCTGTATACGGAATCGACTCGTCGCTTCGTAAATAAAACTGTCCGCGAGCGAGCGTTTCTCTTCCGTCTTCGCGGCGTGTATAGCGCCGCTTCCGTTTAACTATAACGCTTTATGTAGGACGCGTCAACGATTTGGATCCCTACTTTATAGCCACGAATTTTTGCGTGCAACACTTTTAAATACAGAGAGTCTCGATTTCATTCTTTTCTGACCATTTCCATATAATATAACTCAGTTGAACATCAAATACTGACTTAGAATTAGAAGCATACGAATGAATTGTTTTTACGTAACAGTTAGAAGAACGAAGAAATTCTCGTTACAACTGAATTAGTGGCGTTTTTCACAGGAAATCTATGCTCTGAAACAGAGACTTTTGGAAACAATTTTTTAATGTTTATTCATAATGAAACTTGGTGCACCTATTCTCGATAATATTCTCTATATCTCCAGAGGTACTTAAAAAATAAATATGGCTGGTTTTGGGCCCGTCAGGGTGATATATTAATCCTTTGCACTCCGAGAGTATTTATTAATATGAACGATTAGCAATACCAAATTAAATCATGTGATGTGATTTCTAAAAATAAAAAAACATTCTTCTTTCCATAAACATGTATATGAATACCTATAACTTAAATTTTATTTATATATTTTCTAAATTCAGTTTGTGTCGTCATAAATGAAACTTCAATCGAGCTATGGTACGTATTATGTTTGTCGCCGTAGCGTCGCCAGTGGAGTGCAAAGGGTTAAGATTGTAGAAAATGGTGGAAAGATGTGTGTAAAAATCGTATCGAGGCCGATCGGGCAAGAATCCTCTTTGTTTACGTTATCGTCGCGGTCTCGCAGCCCTTTCGCATCTATTTCTGGTGTCATCGGTACACAAACCCACGGTCACGGCGAACGATCGGCCGGGAGGGGCTCGAGAAAACAAATTACGAGCGATTCTTGACGGGAGACTCGATCCGAGACGCGCCCTCGAAAGTGGATATTTCCGAGAGGCTGAACGCGCCGGACCCGAGCACGCTCCCTTCAGCGGGATGTCTCGAGGACTCTATTTCCGTGTCATTGATATTACAATGCACGGAGAGCCACGGCCCAGGGGAACACGAGCCGAGAACACGAATTATAATGACACTCGAACGGCCGACTCCTCCGAAGCAAACACATGTTCGCCAGCTTCCTCGAGGCGCTGACGAATCACCGGATCCAGAATCTCTCGTCAAAATGCTCCTGGAAGCTGACAAAAATTCGTGAACTCTTCCGCGAGAAGAGTAACGTAGTATTTTTTTAGATTCGATGCCCCAGAGATCTGCTTGGCGTTAATTACAATCGATGAAGAATGGCGATGACCACGGTCTGGTGTCAGGAATTGTCACGTGTCACGTGTTAGGCGACTCGAACGCAGACAGGTTCAATGGTCCAGAGGCTGGTTTACAGTCCGGTGACTCGTAATCCTTGCGCTGAGATGTTTCGAGGACTCTCCGGGGCCCCGGTGGCCGGCGAGAATGTTTACATTTGTCTCTGGTGGCGAGCGCGCGCGGTCTCGGTTGCACCGTGGACACAAAGAACGTTTTATAGTCTGGGGTCCCCCCCCGATGGACGCAGAAATTCCACCCTCGTCACGGCGTGTCGCGGCCGGCGACAAAACACCACAAAGCCAGCCTTGTTAATTACAGCCGGCGTAACCGGCTCCATCTGCATCCGCCGGGGCCGTTTTCCGAATCGCGCAAAAAGTCCCATCATTGAAACGCGACCATCGCGATCCTATCGTTACCTCGTAACGACGGTTGCGGGAATCCGGAGACCCTCCCTCCGAGCGCCGCGAAACCGTTTGCAGATTTATCAATCCTCTGCGTTAGACGCGATTTACCGGAAGCCGTTTCATGAAAATGGTCCTGCGTGGCGGAGACTTTTAGAAATTGGACAGATTAAACGTTCCGTTTAAAAAAAAGGAACAATTAAGGTTTTCTCCGTCTCAGAAAATCTAATAGAAGAGAGTTTATAGGATTCACAATACAAAATCGGGAATGTAGACCAACAAAATCTTAGTTCCTTTGTTATTCTCGAGGGCGATCTTCAAGTCGAAATATGGCACAGATAAAATTCGTATACAGGGTGTTCAACTACCCCTGGAAAAAATTTTAATGAGGGATTCTGGAGGCCAAAATAAGAATACCAATTTGTTGATGGAGGCTTTGTTAAATTCAAAAATTTCAAATCGTTCTGGAAAAATTATTTCCGGCTGCGGGGGTCAATTACAATCATTTCTGGTCCCTAAAAAAAATCTCCTATTAAAATTTTTCACAGAGGTGGCCGAACACCCTGTATAAAATCGAACGCACGTCTGGAAAAGGGAAGAATCGTGGATGTTCGTAAACTCGCGATCGATTTTGTTTATCCGGCGATTTTTTGCGCGGAGGAACGATCCAGGAAGCGCGGAGGCGCCGGGGCATCATCGATCGTCGATCGACGAACCCACCGTCTCGGTGGCGAGCGTTTTATTCCGGGACGGCGATCGTCGGCGCGGCTTGTTTATACTGGGTGGGACAGAAATACAAGAGTGTCGTTGGGACGCGAAACATCTGTCGCGTCGGACCCGCAGACGCGTCAACTATTTTCGCTCCGCGGCGCGCGATTACGCGGCTGACAGCCGGCGACAACCGCTTTCTCGCTCGATTTTCTCATAGGTAACCAAGTTGACAGCGTCCAGAGACACTTCCTTGAAGCCGCCGCCGTCGTTCCCGACCACCCATGTCTGTTGCCGTTCCGGAATTCCGCGTTGAAAGGGTGCACCCTGTTGCATTTTCGACGAAATTCGAGACTAATTGATCGTGTTGCCGACGATTCGATGGGTTTTTGCGATAAGACGCGCTCAACTGAACGAGTTGGAAAGTTTCGTTTGATTGATGCGCCCCTGGCTACCTCCGCCATCCGAACCTCCGTTATCCAGTACGCGGTCAAACGTTTCGAGGTACGCGATTCTTTTCCTATTTGACAACTCCCGGTGCAAAGCTTTCAAAGACGATCGTTTCGAATAATAACGGATGGCGTAAACGTATTATCCGTGGCATTTGCGAGCGTCAGGAACTCCTTCGAAGGCTTTTCATTAATTCATAACAAATTCCCTGGCACGCCCCCGCTGTCGTCACGACACACCTGTTGGGAACCACTACTATAGTATGTAATGTCGTGTCTAGAGTCGCGTAGCGAACAGATACCAAGAAATATCGTACCCCTGGATGTGAAACCGCACGTGTTGCGACGATTAGAAAATAGTTCGATATTTACTCTCTACCCCTATTTACTCTCCATCGCCCCGTGTTCTAGACGCGTATCCTGAACATCGACGGAGAGCAAAATTTTATTCGAACGATAGAACCGTTTCATTCGTTACCGAATACAAATTTTGCTAGAAGCATGGTTGGGGACGCTACGCCCTGGCGATAAATTACACTGGTTGCCCCGATCATTGCAAGCATCCTCGAGTCCGATTTCCCGCAATGATCGAGCTTCTACTATACTCGCAATTATCTACGACGGGGACCGTTCCTTCTGGGTTAAACACACAATTCAGCTCCGGTAACTCCACCTTGCCCTGTCGAGAAACACTCGAGCAACCCCGAAGAGATAATTCGAGGACCGGATCGAGGAACGATTGAAACAGTGTATCGTTCAATTTACATACATTCGCGTGGTCGTTCCATCCACCCAGCCCCGAGTTCGGAGGCCAAGTTGGACGCAATTTCTCTCCGGGGTCCGGCGCAAAAAGCAACCCGAAATTAACTCCCTCCTTCGTTTTCGCTGTCCCGGCCCTTCCACGGAAAGCAAAACCCAGAATTAAATCCTGTTGCGCGACACGATCGGGGCGACAGCTGGCCCCGGTGCGCAGACGTAATATTATATTTTCGAGACCGAGGAACGTGACCGGGGGTGGCGTTTCGATTTATTAAAAGACCGGTGTGTCGCGTGATCGCGATCCTCGACGGACGAATCCACGGCGGTTTCGTCGTCCCCGCGGTCGATCGCCGGAACCTGTCGTTAGGCAAAGTGTCGCCTGGCGGGCTTGCGTGCAGGAATGCGACGCGAACCGGCCATTACGCGACGCGGTGTCACCCGGAGCAGGGCAATTTCGTCGGAAGTCGAGGATCGCGGCCCCGTCAGACCGCAAAAACGCCCGGGACCCGCATTCTTGCTATTTGGACGATTCCGTGAGCATTCCGAGACCACACTCTCGAAGCTGCGTTAATCAAACGCGCGTACGAAAGACTCGGTTGCTTCAAAAAATTCAATTTCCACGTTGGATTCGTATTTGGGAAGCTGCAAGAAATACGACCTTCGTTAACGTTCGCTGGTCATGAACGTTATCGAGGGAGGTATACAGGGTGATCGGCCACCCCTGGGAAAAATTATAATAAGGGATTTTGGAGGCCAAAATAAGTCGAAAATCAAGAATACCAATTTATTGATGGAGGCTTCGTTGGAAAGTTATTAATAAATAAATTCAAAAATTTCAAATCGTTCTGGAAAAATTATTTTCGGTTGCGGGGGTCAATTACAATCATTTTTGGTGAATACACATACCCCCGAAATCCTATCCACTTTCGAGAAAAAAATTCAGGTAGGTGCTGAAATTTTTTGGCGACAAAAAAATATTTCAAATAATTCTAAAAAAATTATTTTCGGTTGCGGGGGTCAATTACAATCATTTTTGGTCATTACACATACCCCCGAAATCCTACGCATTTTCAAGAAAAAAATTCGAGTAGATACTGAAATTTTTAGACGTAATTAAAAAATTTCAAATCGTACTAAAAAAATTATAGTTAGTTACCGGGGTCAATTACAATCATTTTTGGTGAATAGACATACCCCCGAAATCCTACCCACTTTCGAGAAAAAAATTCTTTGCCGAAAATCTAATGTGAAGCCAAAAATGCTTCCCTGAAATTACATGCGAATCTTTAAAATGTCATAACTTTTGAACGGATTGGACGATTTTAATGTTTAGAAAAGCAAACTACGCGTATTTTGATGGAGAATATGTACAAATCGCAAAAATATTCGAAAAGTTGGTCCTTGACCCCGCAAAATGAGAAAAACCCTATAAAAATGGTCCAATTTTCAAACAGCCATAACTCCTGCGATTGTAAATATATTTCAGTGAAACTTTTTTCTGAAGTATAACTCATGGGTACCTACAGAAAAGTATTAGACAACTTTTCTGTAGAACGTCAAACAAACTTATTAAAAATGAAAAACAAATTTTTAAGAAAAATCGACAGGCAGTAGGTGTCTAAATTTTTCAACAAAAACAAAAATTTCAAATCGTTCTGAAAAAATTATTTTCGGTTGCAATGGTCAGTTACAATCCTTTTTGGTCATTATACATACCCCCGAAATCCTACCTACTTTCTAGAAAAAAATTCGAGAAAGTGTGAATTTTTTCGACGGAAAAAAAAAAATTTTTAATCGTTCTGGAAAAATTATTTTCGGTTGCAGGGGTCAATTATAATCATTTTTGGTGAATAGACATATCCTCGAAATCCTACCCACTTTCAAGAAAAAAATTCGTAAAGGTGTGAAATTTTATGACGGGAAAAAAAATTTCAAATCGTTTTCGAAAAATTATTTTCGGTTGCGGGGGTTAATTACAATCATTTTTGGTCATTACACATACCCCCGAAATCCTACCTACTTTCTAGAAAAAAATTCGAGAAGGTGTGAATTTTTTCGACGGAAAAAAAAAATTTTTAATCGTTTTGGAAAAATTATTTTCGGTTGCAGGGGTCAATTACAATCATTTTTGGTCATTACACATACCCCCGAAATCCTGCGCATTTTCGAGAAAAAAATTCAATACTGATGAAACTTTAGACGTTAATAACTTTTTAACGAATTTTATTTTGGCCTCTAGAATCTCCCTTTAAAATTTTTCTCAGGGGTGCCCGAACATCCTGTATACTACTAGTTTGTCTTGCTTATGCAGTTGCAGGAATTGGTGGATGATAACTTTGGGAACAATATCGAGGAAAATCGTGTTGTTAAGCTTGATATCTTTGTGAAACCTGTTTCGAAATGTAGAACAACGCGATGGTTAACGTAGAGTCGCAAAAGAATTCGAAATATGCGTATTAATATGGAGTTTTTAATTGCATATAATATGTTGCACGAGTTGGAATAGGTTTCGATTGAGTCAGAGAGATTTTGCGTGAAAACGGACCTTTAGTGTCAATCATCTTTGGCCGTTTTTCTTCCCGCTTTCTTGCAGCTGTTCGTGTCTCCCAGGAGAGCACGTCCCCGATCGCAGCTAAATTATTTTGTTCCACTTTTCGTCGACGCTGGGAACGATCGTTTACCGCGATCGCGATCGCCACGGTTTTGTCCACTTCAAGGTCTCCGCCTCCGCAAATGCCACCGCGGCAAGAAAAATTCCAATCGCTGGGAGACCTCGAGCTTTTTAAGGACGCGTTCCGATCGCCACCGGGAGTCGATGACTTCTATTTTAAATCGGTATTTCATTTCATTTCACAAAGCCTTTTAGTAACTATCTACTTTTATAAAAGTCATCTTCGAATCGTCCGCTCGTCCCCTTCGAAATCACGCAACATTTGTCCGAGTCATTTTTCTCCGCGCATAGAAAATAATATTGACACAAATCAAGGTGGCAGTTTCAAGAATCTCTCTGTATATCGAGCAATGACTCGACCAGTCATCGCAAAGGAGGCACAACGATCGCCAGTGTACTGCGCGAACGAGAAGAAATCCTTAATCCTTCTAAATATACATCGAAATAAACCAAGAATCTCGTTAAAATTATCCCAGGATAATTTTGCTCGAACATTGCCCAACGTTTAATGAGAAAATGTTACGGAAACCCCGATGGTCTTCCTTTTTTGCACTTCGAAAATTCCCTTTCGCGGGCCGACAGAGGCGATGGATACTCTAATTGTTTCGCCATTCGCGGCAACGAAAGAATCGGAAAGGCCGCCGACACGCCCCTGCAAACGAAGCGGTTAATCCAGCCAGATGGTCCGAGTAAAAAGGTAAACAACGAAAAAATACGGTAGCGAGAGAAAATTCGACGAGGCTCCTCCAATCGAATCGATATCGAACCGCGGACGCATATGTTCCTCTGAAAATTAGACGTTCGACGGAAACAAACGACAATATATCGTTTAATGGTACGAGACCGTGGTATAATAGAAATCAACGATATCGTGTCACGGACGAGTGCCATTTTTCCCCCCGTTTCGTGACATCTTCATCCGGGGGACGTCTTGGTTTCCGCCACGACAATGGTCCTGGGGCGTTTCCTTCGCGCTGTTCTCCTTTCTACCCTCGCACGACGCCGATCGGGGACATGCACGCGAGATCGGACTATGGCGAATTCACTCCACGACGATGGTATGGTGTACCTAGGTCCTGGTGCTCGGAAACATCTGTTACTCGTGGCCCGCAGGGGTCGGGGAACAAAAGGGGTGCTCGATAACGTAGGATAAATCGGGATTCGTTCAAAGAATATTTCGCTTGATAATTATTTCCAACGTAATACAATGGTCTTCGAACACTCAATGTGCGACCAGAATTGGACATTTTCCTACATAAATCGAATCGAAGAGTTCGTCGACACCCTCATTTTATTTTCCAAAATTGAAAAGGAAGCATCGCGGCATATTTAATTTCGTTGAAGCTTTTCGGGTGTCGCGTCGAGAAGCAACGCTCCGGTACCGCCGGAAGCCTCTGTGCCCCGACTGCTCGGGGCCCAGTGCCCCGTAACGAAGGCAGAAAGAAGACGAGGACGAAGGCAGATGAGAACAAGAAACCCTGAGAGAGCGAGCCGACGTCGGGGGAGGCGGAACGAGAATAAGAACGAGGAATCCAATCGATACAAATTGGGAATGCGATGACGGTGCGCGTTTTCGTCGATGGATCCGCCACCCCGTGCCCCGTTCCCCGTCCCGGGAAAATAACGAAAGCCGCAATTATCGGCTCGTTTTGCCGATTTGCGGGCCCCGGGGTCATTAGCAGCGCGCGCTGGTCCGGGCCCCGGCTGGCCCTACGGAAACAATGGCACCCAGGGTGTCAGAAATAATACAAATAACAGGTCCGGCGAAAGTACTGTTTAGCCCGTAATTTCCTTTCGCGGCGAACACGTCGGAAGGCGGGGCGCGGTCACACCTTCGAGCCTCTTCTTCCCCCGCGTTCTCCAACCCTCCTCCTTTTCTTGCGCCGTTCATTTTTCTGCCCGGAGACCGGAGGCTTCTTTGACGATTTTCTACGATCCGACGGGGACCGACACAGTCATCCCCGTTGCATTGTTTTTGCGAGGAAACTCCGGTGTCATCGTCGACGCCCCATCGTCGGTGGGAAAAAGGGAAAAAAGTTCGAACGAGTTCGACGCGTCGCCCCCACGGAGCAAAAAATCGACCGATGCGATAATTAGAAACAAACGATTCATCGTGTCGATGGGTGTGCTCGAGTGTGTGTTCCATTCGACGGAAAATGGCACCGTTTCAGTTGGCCGCCAAAACCAGTAGCAATCACTGTACTCGAATCTCGCGCGAAATCGACGCGTTGGCAGATCGCGATTTACGATAACGGCGCAGCGCTGCTGGCGCCGCGACAGGTAATAAGCTCTCAGTCACCGAACGAGCGTCGAGCGACACCGAGCGTGTAAACAGTCTTGTTTTGATTACTTCCTACGACTTTGGAACTGGGATCTTCGTGCAGCCATCTCGACACGATTTAAAGTACGTGAAAGTGGACCTGTCGCAATGACCAGCATCGACGGTGAATTTCATCGAACGCGGAAATACCAGCTGAGGTATGTTTCTATCATAATATGGATCAAATATTGTTAGAATTTAACCCAGTGAAGTGAGATTTAGAAAGGGGAATACAAAAATTTGTAATTTTGTGCTCCACCAGAGTAGTCCTCGAGTTTCTTGGTTTTCTCGATTATCACGATTGTCATTCGGTGTAAAAATGGCACCTTCCCCGCAAAATAAAAAAGTTTACTCCGGGATCTGAAAAGATCTTCTCCGTATTTTAAAGCGAGCAGAAGTTAGGGTGGTTAAAATAATTTATTTCACGACCCAATCGACGCCGCCATTAGTGGTATCGAAATGGCGTCATTAGTCGGGGTCCAGAGAAGTGTCCACGCGAGACGGGCCATTTTTTTGCAAGTGTCTCCCTGACGCGTTGCGATCGTCGAACGAAAACGGCCCCCAGAGAGAGAGAAAACTGTCGGTTCGCCTCGGTCCTGGCTTCCAAGATCCAGGTAAAGACGCCAAGCTGGGACACAATACGCCTCTCGGCGGGCAAGTTATTATTACCGGCTCGCCATTGTCCGGCTGTCAACAATTAGTTTAGATGATGCTTCAACATCCTGTCGAACAATGCCACCTGAGCTGCGTGCCTCGCCCCGGGGCTTCGTGGAAAATGGCACCGTTCCGGGAACGCGATCTCCCCTTTACGAGCTTCGAACAGATTCGCGCAACTTTCGCGTGTTAACGTCCTTTCGCTAAATATTTGCGTTTCTCTTTCGGTTTTCTATCGAGTACCATCGCCTCCTCGAAACGCTTTCTCGCGTTGACAAAATGTCACACTCGAAACAGACAATAAACAGAGAAGCATCGAAGGTTTAGCTTTTAATTAAAAAAGCAATTATTATCACGGTTAAAGGTAACGGAATTCTCCATAGAAGAGGAACGATTCACGTTTTCGGTAACTCTGAATCAAAAATAAATATTGAATAAAGCGTAAAAGGTGTTTACGAGCATCCTACGTAAACACGAGAGCCTAGAGACCCGGGGTCCATCGATCCGTAATACCGGAACGGGAACTGTACTCGCAATGGACGGGCGACGAGCTCAAAAATCAAACTCCGCGCCCCTAAATCCGTCCCCGATATCTCTGCCCTCGAAGCACGTCGAACTCCATCATCCTCAAGATTTTCCTTTGTACCCGCGTCGCATGAAATTCCAGAGACACGTTGCTCACCGACCGTGAAAATATGATATTCTTTAACGGAGGTACGTTGCGATGGAGGGGGCGGTTAGAGAAAAGGAAGGACCCAGTTTTCAGTCTCCCCCCATTGTCGTGAACGGTCCTCCAGGTAACGTCATATTCAATGGCCGGCCAATCACAATATTTTTGACGAGTTATGCCGCGGCATAATGGGCCCCGGGCCAAAGGGGAAGTTTTTCCAGCATAAAGGTCCCAACACACGCGGCCTCCGCCGGCGATCCGTGGCCCCGCAGGACGCCACAATGGACCAAGAGCGGTCCTTGAGCCTTTAAAAGCACAAAGACACGCGCGTCCCTCTCCACCCCTCGTCGCCGCGTCTTCCCCCAACGACGCATCCTGCTTATCCCGTGAGCACCCGCCCGTCCCTCGGGATATAGACGCCGTGGAGCGTGCGTAACGCGCTCACCGGCCCGTGAGTTATGAGGGAAACGCGCGCAATATTAATATTTTGTATCATCCTTGCCCGTACCCGTCGTCCTTCGTGCCAGGATGCAACCGTCGGGGAACCCTCGTCTGCTTTACCGTCTTTTGTCGTGCACCCCGGCCTCTATCCTCTGCGAAATCCTACGCGATCGTCCTTCACACAGTCTGGGCTTTCCTGGATCGTCGGAACGAGCTCGAGATTTTTTTGCACGAAACGGTTGTAACTAAATTCGATGCAAATTTAAAATAGGAGCTTTGTAGAAAGTTGTCTCAAGTGTAATTTGTATCTTTGTGTGTTTTTTATAGTTCTTGGAAATTAAACACCGTCGATTCTATTCGAGACTAGATTCTACTCGAGCTTCTTCTTCAACCCTAGTTGCTCACCTTTGCAACAAATGTTCAAAATGTGATCCTTGCATCTGCGTTCAGACTTGGAGACGTTTTATTATTTGTCCAGGTATTGTTCGAATTTCATGGAAGTTTATGTATGTTTATATGTTTTATGTGTAAACTCTAGTCCTGAAATGAGTCTCACGTGTTAAGAGACAACCTTTATAGAAATTTCACCATAAAGCGACTGCAACGTTTTTCGTATCGTAACGTTCTCAACCCCTCGAATAAATTCCCAAGACCAAGATCGCGTCGCGAAGGGGTGGTCCGCGGACCCCGGGGTCCAAGTGCCCGGAAATCTTAAGCCTGGGAGAAGACGTTCCTTTGGCGAACCGCGAGTCAAACCGGCGGGGTTAGGCGCGTATCACGGGACGCCCTTTATCCGCTTTCAGGGTTGCCGCGATGATGTTGCAAATTTAATCATCTGCATACTTGCCGATTACACGGAACGCCGATCACAGAGGTCGCCCCGCGGGGGTTGCTCCGTCCGAACTCCGTTTACGTTTCAGGCCACATACTTTGTGCGTCCGTAGACGCGCCACCCTCATCCCCTTTCGAAAACCCCTGCGCCGGAAGCGCATCGCGATTCGAGCTTTTCCATCGTGGCTTTGTTCGGGGCCCCGCCGCCGGGCCCTTCGATCCCACGATACGACACCCCCCTGCTTGAAAATCGAAATAAATTTTCGACAGAGTTTCATAGTTGATCGCTTCTATATCGAAACGATGATATTTCTGTAATTCGTCGAGGGGTTGATTCGCCACGATCCGCGGAGCGAATGGTTAATCGGAGATTAAAGGGACCCGCGACGAATAGGAACGACAGGTTTACAGATACAATATTATTCCGCGTTAACGGAGGGATCACGACACAAGGGGTGGAGGACGAAAGAAAAGCAGGGAAGGTCGGTGTCGCGACACCGGGGAGCAACAAGTGGTAGATGCGAAAGAGAGATCGACGGATGTCAAGTCGTGGGGAAATAAAAAAGTCACCCTCATCCCCCGAGGGGGGCGGCGAGGGTAATAAAGGCTTGCGACAACAAGCGACAAGAGGGGTTGCCGTGACTGGAACGAGAGGAATCGGAGGGTAAACCAGAAAGAAACCAAGAGGCTTAAACGCTCCTCAGCGACACAATAGAATTTTATCGGGGTGCTTTCACCTTTTTTTTCCTCTCTTACCACCCTCTCTCGACGTGGAATTTGGATATCCGCCGCCTGTCGTAATTTCCTTAACCGCTAGCGATCCCCTTCTTCCTCGAGGATACTTTTGAAAATATCCTACAGTGCCAACGAACACGCTTGGCAATTATAATACGAGGTATTTATTGTACGAGGAGAATCACATACGGATTTACCACTATGATACTAGAGAAATTAATTCTCAAGTTAAGACATTGAGGGAAATATCACAATGTTACTTTTGTTAAGAATAGTGGCCCACGGAATATTTTTCCCAGTTCTAAAATAGTTCTATCCAACCCTGCGGACCGACGAGTAGTAGATTTCCACCCTCCTCCTCTCGAAACGAGAAAAAATTCCAAACGCGCCCTCTCGGATTGTCTCCGATCGAGCTTCTCGAAATTCTGTTTCGCCAACTTTCGTTCCGCGTCCAGGGGTGGATCGCGGGGCCAGAGACGAAAAAATAAAGAAAAAAAGAAAAAAATGGAAAAGGAACCACCGCCGCCCTATCGGCGGAGATCGGCATTTAATTAATTCTAGATCGGATGCTTTGATCGGAATATCGCGAGCTCACCCCGACGGAAAACAAATCCGCGCCCAATAGCCGGCTGCTTAGCATTACGTAAAAACCAATTACGTGGGAATGCCTCTGTTGATTGGTAACAGAGATGGCCCGCGGGGCTCGCGGCTGCGTAATCGGGGATCGAGAATGCCCCGGGTTTGTTGTTCCAACGAAATGTATCCGATGTCAAAAGTGGCGGGGCGGGTGGTCGGTGGGTCGAGGGTTGGAGACGGACGGCACGTGTCACTTTGAAGAACGTCCGTGGGGAGGAGGACAGCGCATACCGGAGCCAGACATTTTCCACCAAATCTCGTTAAGTTTTCATTTGCCAAATGCAGATGCCAGCCCCGGACTCTCTGACTGACTCCTGACCATTCGGACGATTGCAATACCGACGGCAATTTTCGAGCCCTTTTTTCGTTACCCCCGCCATTATCGATCCCCCTCTATTGTAGTTTCATCGTCGAAGCTAGGAATTATTCCAAGAAGAACGCTTCACCTTAACCCCTTAACGTTCATGCCCGAGTCTGACTGCTTCGAAAAACGATACTTGTTCAATCTAATGGTTTAAGGGATGATAATATTTGTTTTCTTTTAAATTATACGTCGGATACAACATTGTAAGTAACAAAAATCCAATAAAGAAAACTGATCATTCTTTGGTTAACTCGAAAAATATGAACGTTAAGGGGTTGACGCCGATTAAACCTACTGTGGCAAAATTAAATACTCCAATGAATGAACTCTCTAAAAGTGCTTGAAATAGCGACCGAAATTAGCCCGGAATACAGTGGATTCACGATGCAAAATATCCACGCGATTCGTTAAAAAGCCCCTGACAGCGATTAAATAAATAACTTGACGGAGGTATCTATTACGATCGGAATTTAACGAATGTTGTAGCCGCGGATCATCCCAGAAATTACATCATCCGGCACGAAATTTCGCAAGATTGGTCGTGGCGCGATATTTCTCTCCACCTCCCGTTCCTCCTTGGGTCCGTAGTCGACGATATTCGGGGCCTTATTCTCGTGTAATCCTCGCCGGCCGAGAACCACCGTAATTCATATTGTCGTTATACGTGCACGCGGATCCCCGACTTGATTACCAATAACGCCGGAATGGATACATACGTAGAGCGGCCAGGGTCTCTCATGGCGCTAAAAAAAGCCCGAAAAGAAAGAGGGTTGCCGGAGGTAGCGATGGGAAAGAATACGAGAAATACTAATTCCAGGTTTGAACTGACCGCTTGGGTTCGTTGGGGATTCCTTTGACCGAGTTGGACTTCTGTTTTACAGCGAGCTTTTACGTTTGCACAAACAACCGTGAACTACTTTCGAATTAACACTAGGTTCACGGACACTCGTGCATATTTTTATTAGAATTCGCTACGTTGACAGTTGCATTAAAATGCAGTTTTTTCTTTTAATTAGAGTACACATCCATATCATTACATCAATTCAATTCAACATAAATTGCTAAATAATATTTATGAGTTCTGTAACGTTAAGTTTAGAATCTGAATGCGTCGAGTTGACGTGTATCGTAAATCTAGTGTTAATGTTTGAACATGTTTGTTGAATCTTCTTTCGTTTGAAGTCTGATAGGGCTTTGCTTCGTCGAAGATCGGTTTGACCGAGTTGGTCGCCTCGAATCTTCGAATTTCGGGCGAGGGGACGCCACTGCCACTCCTTGCGGTTTCGAGGAGCGAACGAAATTGAGAACCGCTGGACGAAAACCGCAGACCGCGGGCCAATATAATGAGATTTAAATTACTGTGGGACTGTGACACAGTGTCCTTTTTACGAATTGTTACCTCCGCGACTCCCCCGCCCGGTAACCAATTAGGGATGGAAATTTGATTCGAAGCCCCGTCCCGAAATAATCGATTACCGTCCGTCTTAGCTTTTATGCGCGCGAGAGACCAGCATCGACGGTAGAACGATTACAAAAGTGCAATTTAAAAATTGTATCGACTGGTTTCTACCCCCGAAGGTATTATCTTAGGACCTGCGATAGGAGAAGACGGTTCGAAAAAAGGAACAAATAAACGAACGAGCTCTTTCAGGGCGAAATAAAGTATTCAACCGAGATTCGATCGTTACCCGATTCCCATCGGCCCATGCAGAGTAGAATATTAAACGTCTATTCGAGCATTACCGTCGATTCTCACCCAGGTGAAATAGAGTGTAATCCTTCACCGCTGCTGCAACCCCATTTTCAGAATCTAAAATCGATTCCTGATATCGAAACGCGATCCAGGCCACCGAGCATTCACCTGTCACTGTCCGGACAAGATCTTCGATCGGATTACTTGGTCCTCTCGATCGCGAAAAGAAAGCAAACGAAATTTAAATAAGCGTGAAAGAAGTACGTCGAGGATAGCAAAATAGGAACGTCAAATGTAAATGTTATTATACATTTCGATATAAAAAACGAGGGGGTTGAACGAAGCGTCGTGGAAGCGCGTTTCTCTGGTTTTCCTCGACGATGAGATTTTTTTTCAAGTCGTGCAGCGCGATCACGTTTTACGAGACAGCCGGTGTATTCGAAATCACGTTCCATTGTCCATCTTTGATCATCAATAACGCCGTTAACCCCGCGTCTAGACGCGTGGCGAAGCGGCGCATTAAGGGACAATTTGTCAGGTAGCTGATCACGGTTCGAACCGACGAAACTAAACGAAAGAAAGGAAGAAAGAACGCGGGAATGACACGGCTCGCGGCAGCTGCCTGCGCGCGTTATGTTGTTCCAGCCAGGTAACCGGTCGGCCATTTTTCCGGTCAGGCTTTTTGTCAATCAATTAAACCGCATTCGCCGCAATTTACAACGCAACGCTACGCGTGGATTCCTCGATATTTCGCTATCAACCTTCTTTTTTTTACAAACTTCTTTGCCCCCCCCCCTCTCTTCAATATCGAGAAACATCGAGTTTTTCGATTCGTTTCTGTCAAACTTCCCAAATAACGACGTTAAAGGCGTAATTCAATATTCGTTAAAGTAAACGGTAATTTTCGTCGAACGTGCCACGGAGTTTAGCATTCGAAAGGAGCGGTGAAAAATTTGCAATTTTTAGTAGCGGATAAATATCACGTTGGACTTCCTCCAGCGAAACAAACTAAATAATTTATGCAGCACGTTCCGTGGTTATTTTTAACGAACGCCCGGATGAATATTCATGGAAGTCGGATTATAAATTTCCACGTCGTTGGTGGCGTGAGCTGTCTTGAGAAAATCGCCGCGAAAAAGCATCCGGCGACGGGAAAATGGGCTCCTCTTCGCGTAATCCGCGCTCTCGATGGCGTCGCCCAAGTTTTTCGACTCGTGCGCAACGAAAATAGTTTTCTTCGTGCTGTTTTTAAAGGGTTAAACCCTCGTTCCCCGATGATGGAACAGTAGGCGTTTTCCTGATCTTGTCTTCCTCGAATCGCATCTCGCGGCCCCGAAATTTTAAAGCGCCGCTAGGATCTCCGTTTCTCCGTTATCTGAGAGGCTCGATCAGCCGTCGAGGATCGAACACATTGATTTCGATAATGATCAATTATCGGTCCCCGCGTTCTCCGGGCATCTTGACTCAATTTAGATGGACCGATTCGAGGGTAGTAAATATTTCAATTCCCGACGGGTGTTATTGCCGGGTAAAATTAATAAGCACAGATTTATAGCCATCGAAATATAAAAGTCGGGTAGAAATGTAGGCGGAATATTCCTACCCTTCCTCCCCCCCTCGACGAGGATGACGTTAATGGTCGGATAGATGTTCGATACTTTGACCTAAATCGTTACGAGTAATGACGGAACCGGACGTCGAATGGTCTGTCATTTACTGCCCCGGTAATTATTAATCGACGTTGACGATTACGGGTGATGTTGATTGTACCGATTCGCGCACAGGGTATATTGTGCTGATTACGTTCGTCGGTTGTTAACGAAACGGTGCTTGGAAATAAACGTCACCGGTGGTACGCCAGTTAATTAGGGGTTGGATCGGGGATGAAATACGATAATTGTCCCGAAGGATGTTCGAACGGAGTCTGTTGGAAATTACTGACGATTCCTAGTTTAATAGAGTTTGAATGAAAACTATACTTGACGAGGATTTGTATAATATCTTTCAAAATACTGACATCTACAATTTTATTTGTTGCTTCTAATTACTCGTCAGGACCATCAAACATCAGCATCCAACAAACACAGAAACATTCGCAATGCTCCATGCCTGTGTCAATCCCATCAAACGCTTCTCAAACCATTGTAATACATTCAACGACTACACGACACCAAACAAACTTCCACCAAAGGTACGTTTATCAATCCTATCAATAATGACTCTGCTTCCAACTAGAAGTAACTCCACCATACCCCATCAAACTTTCCCCAAACCATTGTGATACGTTCAACGACCAGACGACAGCAAACAAACTTGCACCAAAGGTACGTTTATCAATCCTATCAATAATAACTTTGCTTCCAACTAGAAGTAACTCCACCATACCCCATCAAACTTTCCCCAAACCATTGTGATACGTTCAACGAGCAGACGACAGCAAACAAACTTGCACTAAAGGTACGTTTATCAATCCTATCAATAACGACTATGCCTCTAACTAGAAGTAACTCCATACCCCGTCAAACTTTCCCCAAACCATTGTGATACGACCAGACGATAACAACCAAACTTGCACCAACATCCTCGAAAGACACTAATATCCATGGATCTCGTAATATATTTCAGTCCCATCTAGACTAACGATTCCAGCCGGTCATTTGTTACGACTGCCTTCCTACTCGCTTTCTAAGCATCGCCATTCCTCACGGTTGCCCCAGCGCAAGAATCGACTCGGGACTGTCAGCGGTACGACCCACACCTGTCACGCAGTCGTCCCCGGAGACTGCATTAACGTTGCTTCTTGTGTGTTCCCGTCCCCGTGCGCGGACGATCATTCCAACCGACTCTTCTCGGTGATCCGAGGACGCTCGTGTCGCAACGAACGTTCGCGTGGCGACCGCGACATCGGTTAAAATACAACGAAATGGACGGGAGCCGCCGACGTCTTCTCCCACGGTGGCTGATGTCAGAAGACGTGCGCGACAAAGTACGTGTCACGCCACTCCCGGTTCGTTTAAGTTAATCGTCTGGCTTCTTTTCTGCTGTCTTTCGACCCGTTCGTCCCCTCCGTTTTCGGTGTATCTTACATCGTCATCCAGGTCGAATGAAACTTTCGACGATTTTTACGATTGAGACCCCCTGGACCTAAGTTAGGATGATCTAGAGCATTACCTCTATATTAGAGTTGGATCCAATATAGCAGCAATGGATGCTTAATGTTTGTAATCAGCTTATTTCATAATTGGAAGAAGTCAGAGTAGTTTTATTATTTCTAGAAATTCTGTCAGTGACCATCCACCTGACTTCTAGAGCAACCCTGAGCGCCCAAGCCTGTTTCGAGCATACCCTGGAAGAACGTCGGACCAGTCAAAGGCATAAACAAAATCAAATCGTTCCTTCTGGGAGCAAATCGTTCGAAGAATGGCGCCCATAGACTCGGTTTCCGGTCGAACGGCGCCGAATACGCGACCCTCGAAGCAGAAGAGGGCGAAAGAGGCTTTCGAGGAGGCCGAAATAATTATCCGCTTAGCCCGGTGGACGGTGAATCTTCGACAAGAAGTCCAACGAGTCGAACAACGTCCTTCCTGCGTCTGTTTACCTGCGGTCCAAAATGGCAGCTGAATTTTTATTAGTCAAACTGCAAAACTCTCGGGTGGGTTCTGATATTCTCGAGAATCGTTTCCAAGAAAGTGTGGAACTCGATGTCTACCTTCGTACGACAGAGTTTGATCAAATAATACTGAAGTTTTTAGTCACTTGATTAGTCAAGGCCGACTGGTTTTATCCCCCATCCCTGTTTTACGTGAACAGCGTCGATCTGGTAACATTTCGAAGGCTTCGAGTGGTCAGAGTGTCTCGAATTCGGGCGACAGAGAAAGGGTGAACACGCAGGGAAGAATAGAATGAATGGAACCCCGAGGATCGTCTCGCTATAGAAGTTGTCGAGCCCTCCCCCGAGTGTCCGTAATCTTCCCATCGTCATTCCGGGGCAGTGGAACGTCGCCGAGGCGCGACAAAGCGGTCGACTTCCCGACGGGGGAATCCCCTGGGTGGATAATCCTGTTACGGTTTTGCGGGATCGTTGACGTGCACGCGATGTCACCGGCCCCGTCTGCGCTGACAATGGTCCCGGTGACTCGACTCGAATCGGCTGAAAGCACAATCCCGGTCCCCTCGATCCTTCTATAGATGGCTGGGCCCCGGAAACTGTCACCGGGGTGTCACCTGTCCAGGTATCGGGCGCTTGTGCGACAAGTGTCGTTTCGACGCGAAACGAGGGTGGCCTCGATACCTGGCCACGCGCGACGCCATTACAACGGGGGGCAAAAAACGACGCTTTCGACGCGATCTTCGCGTTCTCGTGACGCGGTGGATCCGAAGAAACTGACGAGAAACAATAAGATTCTATGTTTTTCCTTGTCTTGCAATTTGCTGGTGAAATAATTGACGAGATCACAGTTGTATATTCACAACACTTTATGTGCAGAGCACTTTTATAAAGTCTGGATGGCACAGATACAGATGTCTATTGTATGATAGCAGATGTGATTAGCTCGAATTTCCAGATTCCAACACAATTGAAATTTCCTTGTCTTGCAATTTGTTGGTGAAATAATTGCCGAGATCACAGTTGTATATTCACAACACTTTATGTTGCAGAGCACTTTTATAAAGTCTAGATGGCACAGATACAGATGTCTATTGTATGATAGCAGATGTGATTAGCTCGAATTTCCAGATTCCAACACAATTGAAATTTCCTTGTCTTGCAATTTGTTGGTGAAATAATTGACGAGATCACAGTTCTATATTCACAACACTTTATGTGCAGAGCACTTTTATAAAGTCTGGATGGCACAGATACAAATATCTATTGTATGATAGCAGATGTGATTAGCTCGAATTTCCAGATTCCAACACAATTGAAATTTCCTTGTCTTGCAATTTGTTGGTGAAATAATTGACGAGATCACAGTTGTATATTCACAACACTTTATGTGCAGAGCACTTTTATAAAGTCTGGATGGCACAGATACAGATGTCTATTGTATGATAGCAGATGTGATTAGCTCGAATTTCCAGATTCCAACACAATTGAAATTTCCTTGTCTTGCAATTTGTTGGTGAAATAATTGACGAGATCACAGTTGTATATTCACAACACTTTATGTTGCAGAGCACTTTTATAAAGTCTAGATGACACAGATACAGATGTCTATTGTATGATAGCAGATGTGATTAGCTCGAATTTCCAGATTCCAACACAATTGAAATTTCCTTGTCTTGCAATTTGTTGGTGAAATAATTGACGAGATCACAGTTGTATATTCACAACACTTTATGTGCAGAGCACTTTTATAAAGTCTAGATGACACAGATACAGATGTCTATTGTATGATAGCAAATGTGATTAGCTTGAATTTCCAGATTCCAACACAATTGAAATTTCCTTGTCTTGCAATTTGTTGGTGAAATAATTGACGAGATCACAGTTGTATATTCACAACACTTTATGTGCAGAGTATTTTTATAAAGTCTGGATGGCACAGATACAAATATCTATTGTATGATAGCAGATGTGATTAGCTCGAATTTCCAGATGCCAACATAATTGAAATTTCCTTGTCTTGCAATTTGTTGGTGAAATAATTGCCGAGATCACAGTTGTATATTCACAACACTTTATGTGCAGAGCACTTTTATAAAGTCTAGATGACACAGATACAGATGTCTATTGTATGATAGCAGATTTGATTAGCTCGAATTTCCAGATTCCAACACAATTGAAATTTCCTTGTCTTGCAATTTGTTGGTGAAATAATTGACGAGATCACAGTTGTATATTCACAACTCTTTATGTGCAGAGCACTTTTATAAAGTCTAGATGACACAGATACAAATGTCTATTGTATGACAACAGATGTGATTAGCTCGAATTTCCATATTCCAACATAATTGAAATTTCCTTGTCTTGCAATTTGTTGGTGAAATAATTGACGAGATCACAGTTGTATATTCACAACACTTTATGTTGCAGAGAACTTTTATAAAGTCTAGATGACACAGATACAGATGTCTATTGTATGATAGCAGATGTGATTAGCTCGAATTTCCATATTCCAAGACAATTGAAATTTCCTTGTCTTGCAATTTGTTGGTGAAATAATTGACGAGATCACAGTCGTATATTCACAACACTTTATGTGCAGAGCACTTTTATAAAGTCTAGATGACACAGATACAGATGTCTATTGTATGATAGCAGATGTGATTAGCTCGAATTTCCATATTCCAAGACAATTGAAATTTCCTTGTCTTGCAATTTGTTGGTGAAATAATTGACGAGATCACAGTCGTATATTCACAACACTTTATGTGCAGAGCACTTTTATAAAGTCTAGATGATACAGATACAGATGTCTATTGTATGATAGCAGATGTGATTAGCTCGAATTTCCAGATTCCAACACAATTGAAATTTCCTTGTCTTGCAATTTGTTGGTGAAATAATTGACGAGATCACAGTTGTATATTCACAACACTTTATGTGCAGAGCACTTTTATAAAGTCTAGGTGGCACAGATACAAATATCTATTGTATAACAGATGTGATTAGCTCGAATTTCCATATTCCAACATAATTGAAATTTCCTTGTCTTGCAATTTGTTGGTGAAATAATTGACGAGATCACAGTTCTATATTCACAACAGTTTATGTGCAGAGCACTTTTATAAAGTCTGGATGGCACAGATACAGATGTCTATTGTATGATAGCAGATGTGATTAGCTCGAATTTCCAGATTCCAACACAATTGAAATTTTCTTGTCTTGCAATTTGTTGGTGAAATAATTGACGAGATAACAGTTGTATATTCACAACACTTTATGTGCAGAGTATTTTTATAAAGTCTAGGTGGCACAGATACAAATATCTATTGTATAACAGATGTGATTATCTCGAATTTTCATATTCCAAAAACGTCGATATTGTCTTCGTGGTTTTAATTGCAAAACATAGAAAAATCGAGCCTAAATGGACGATATTCGCAGTCTATTATTTTCTATTAGTTTCGTTGCTAATTATGTCTTATCGTGAGGCTTGCCTCGCGCCATAAACGGTGGTCTTGGTATTAAAAAGACGCGCAGCATTGATCTTCCGACGCGTCGAACGGGCGCGGACGAGCGCGCCACCCACGGTCTATCATTCTCCTCTGTCAAGGAACTGTCGTTACACGGTACGGTGTGAAATTACGGACGCTCGCGAACGCGGAAGGTTCGGCGTGGGTCGTTCGTTCGCTCTCAGTCGACAGAAGTGACCGTGGATTTCATTAAACGCGAGCGTTTCGCGAAGATTAATGTTTCCACGGGCGGCCGGACCGACGCCCACGCGAACCGTTGCATCACGAGCCTCTCTCTAACGTCTCTGCCCTTATTTCTGTTTCAGGTAAGCGGAACTAAGACTGAACGGGGACGGTGATTCGCGAACCGTGACGTGTTTCCTCCACGGAACCAGAAACCCATTCCGAAGCGTTGCAGGTTTGCTCGAAGGGTTGCTCGGAGGGCCACGGTAGAATTTTTAAGCAAAGATATTCACGTTTTCGTGGTGCAAGGTTTATATGTTTCGAGTTCCCTTTTAAAGCAGCTTTAATCTCGTTTTTCCGTTAAAAGTCGCTGTTACTGTGTCCTCGTTGCGTAAGCGGGAGAAGTATCGACACGGTCGATCAGGCCAAATGCCTGAGAGCGGAAGGCGTGACCGATCACGACCGACCTTGGTACTCGTAATTTATGCAGGATTTGTCGTTAGGAAGATCGACGAGAGGCGTTTGCGACGGTCACGCCTATGCATGAAAATGGGAGATCGGTTAATTAGCGACCCGGTTGGCTAATGCGTTTCTTTGTCTCCGAGGCTCCGGGTTATCTGATCCCGTTGGCCCTTGCGGCGGTCATAGTCGGTAGATAAGGAGCCCCGATATCGTCAGCTGACGGAAAAGCCCTTTAAAATGCGTCCCTCGCTTGACCCGCCCTCCGAGAGCTCAGTCAGTCCACAGAAGTTTCAGGAAATTTCAATAAAATTTCTGTTCCTTATCATTACACTCGAGGAGATCCATTCGGAATAAAAAATCAAATTTCGACAAACGTATGGTATAAAATATGTTAAGGAAAATTGATGTGCTCTTTAAAGTCGTACAGTATTTATACTTTAGAGATTTACTCGTTCCCGTCGTCGTAGCGAAAGTTTAAAGATTAGTGTTTTGTTCCCCGTTCTAATTAAGACCGTAAATTACGCGTTGCTCGCAGTGACAGAGAATGAATCAGTTCCACGTGCGTCAGGCGCGAGTAAGACGTTTAGGAAATAAGAAATCGGAGATCAAGATTTTAATTGATCGGCTCGACGAATTAAAAAGTGTGGTCGGTGATCAATGTTCCGTGACACGAGCACGAATATCCTCGATAGAGATAACCGTAGAGTCACGGTTCCACGCGTGCACTTTGCTATGCAGAATTACGCTTGGGAGCGCTTAGAAAGGGTCGTTTTTTTCACAGACATTTTACGATTTTGCTGATTATCTCGGATTCCTTCGTCCTGTGTCCCAGCTTGGGCACGAAACAATCCACGACGAAAAGGGTTCACACTTCGCGTACCTCCCTTTTCAATTGCCTCGACTTGATCCCAAGCTTTCTACCATCCCAATTGGAATATTCTACGTACCTTAGATCCTAGAATTTTTGAGAACAGAGTGTAATTTCTTGCAGTTATAGTTTCCAAGCAAGGTAACTTTCGCGAGTGGCGCGAAAGTGTTTCGAACTACGTCGCAAAAGTGAAAGATCGACTCCGTTCGCGGCTAATCTCCTCGATGAAAAGAAAAACGGTGAACTTCGCGGATCACCGGACATCGTCGACAACGCCACACCCACGCGACAGTCTCCGTTTATTTATGCGCTCTTATTTTAATCCGGCGACGCGCTTTCTACTCGTTGCCGACAGATTCAATCTCGCGCTAGAATTATCTATTCGCTAATTAACCTTTCGATCGATCGGGCATTCTCAGCGTCGACTTCTTAGTCTCGAAGTTAACGAATCCACCGGTGTTCGCGAGACGACGATCATCGATCTTGTCTCGTTTCGCGATTGGCTCGCGATTGCATCGGTTTCCCTTCTCGAGGAAATCGATTACTTTCCTTTATTTTCCGCGTCGTTAACGCGGCCGTTCCCGATCGTCGCCGATAGACCAAGGTCGGGAAGCGTTGATGCATCATCGGGTCGGGCCTATCATCGGCATCGACTAATTATCTGCGTTTACGCGCTCCGCGTTATCGGGACCCGCGTATCTGCGACTCATCCTCGCTTCTGCACGTGCGAGCAGGCAATTTATCAAAACGCGCGGCCGATCGAATCGCGCGGCTGTCACCGTCGCCTCGCTTCTACCGATCCCGTCGGGCCGCAACCTGTGGAGAACCGCATTAATGACAACTGTTGCCGCGTAAATGAGCCTCGCTAAAAGACAACGACCTCCGCGTCGCGAAATCATTTTCGTCACCCTCCTCCCATCCATTGGACGCTCGAAATATTCTGGAAATCGAGGTGTTCGCTGGAAAACTTGATTGCAATATTCTTCAAAATAGTGTATTAGAATCGTATAATTCACGGAAAGATACTAGATCTCGTGGAAAGACAATATCACGACGTTTCCCGGATAACTGAAACGCTGACGGCCCGAGTCCTTTCACTTAACCGGGCAGTAATTTCCTACTTGAAAAATCGCGTTCAACGAGGTCGCCACGAACGTGTACAATATCGATCGGCTGTTTCGCAAATTCCCACGTCGCTGCAATACGTCGCCGGCGTGTACCGGAGTGCGGGAAACTCTTCTGCGGTGAGGTCGCTTGGTTATGCGGCCGTTCTAGCCCGCGGCCATCGGTTTCGCCCAATGCAAATGCGCACCGACGCAGAGACATTTATCCCACGATATCGACGCGCCATTAATTGCGATCGTGAGGATCGACGCGCCGCGGGGTCACGACGTTACGATTTCCTCGCCGGTGTCGATACATCGGAGAGGCCAGGGGTCCGCCGCGGCCTCTCACTACCGTATCTCGTCGCTTTTCCTCTCGATTCAACGATTACTCGCGAAATCGATCGATCGCGACACGGTGGTCTCGTTCAATCGTATTATTGCGCGAGAAAACGGTTCCCAAGTAGCGACGTTATTCAAGTAGGACAGCGGCTTTAGGTAGCCACAGTCCAGTGATCTGACGACAGCCAGAGAATCGAGGTATTCCCCGGACTTTCAGGCGAAAGAACGACCTCCCACCGGATTTCGTTCGCTCGATAATCGTGGCATTCCACGACTACAGGCGAAAGAAGGGCCTAACGTTCCCCGCGTCATCCGAGCGGCGCGAAACTCGTATCGAAAGCTCGCCTCCGTTCGGCCGTTTCGGGTTCGACAGGTAAGAAAAGGGGTTGGCAGCGTCGAAGGGGAATCCCAGCGTACGTTGATAGAGACGTCAACGGGGGATCCGCGACACGCACAGTCTTGGACCCGTGATGTATGTGCAACGCGAACCTCTCTCGCGCGCGCCCCGGTGCACCTCGCCGCGTCTGATAATGCATTAACGCCGGTGGATCAGAATATTAGCATAGCATACGCCCATCGCATTTGAATTGAGAGGCAGCAGCCCCTCGGTGTGGAAGCAGAAGCGAGGAGAAGGCGTCCCAGCGTCTCTTTGTCATGCTAATACGAACCGCCATCCATCCCCGGCTACAGAGAGATGACTCTGCATCGTTTACGCTACTCCGACATCGACGGCGACGCCGCGCCAAACCCCCCCCTTCGAAGGGGGCCTTCCGGTCGCCCTCGAATTCCCTCGATCCTCCAGATACACGTTACCGATTACCTCGTTTTGAGTTACTCGCTTGAAAGTACAAAGCAGAAGGGAGTGTTTCGTTCTGGCTTAGATTTAAAACGAAGAAATTAGGATCTGTGTATATTTATATTAAGTAGTGTGTTTTCTGGTTAGCTTAAAAACCTCCCTTCAGAACATTCAATGGTCGATCGAGGAGTGTATATGCAGGGATACATAGTCGCTCGAGCGCTTGCGAGAGAGTCAAGAGCGTAGCCCTCTGTTGGCGAACGTGGAGAGAGTCCTCACGAGACTTTGCTTAGCCTCTGCGCATCTGACAAACTTTTCGACGGAAATTTCGTAAAATAACGACGGTGGTCGATGCCAGATCGGGGGGAAAACGAGACCGGAACACGGCGCGAAAGTTCTGGCGGGCGGGGGTGGCGAAAAGGCGACGAGGATCGCGGAGAGGAAGACGAGAGGCGACACCCCAACAATGGCAAGGCGGCACGCTCACGCGGCTCCGCACAATGGCAGAGCGCCGCGCACTGTCAAAGCGGTGTCAACTGTCGACCCGTTCCGTGGGGGTGGCAGACCGTGGAGACACACCGCGAGACGCCAACCGTGAACCGGGATAGAATCGCTCGACCGTTTTACGTGCGATCAGACACTCGGGGAACCTGCTTCTTGGAAACTGGAATATTTATGGTTTGGCGTTTCGAACAACCCCGTAACCCAAAAAGGTGACAACTTTTTATGGGGATTTTATTTGTGGCTTTGTATCAGTCTCTATTTATTAAACTTGCTCAGACCTCGGGAAAAGTAGAATTCGTTAATGGGAAATTTTAAGGGATGAAACTCTGTTTCAGATGACAGAGAATAATGTTACCGTTCAACTCGTCTGTAAGACTTATCCGACGTTCTCTTAGACTCGACATTATTAACCGTACGTCGAACAGTTTCCAATTACTCACTGGTTTATTAGTGCACGATTAATTTAACAAATTGTTCGGGAGACGAATAGCGTCGTGTCTAACGCGTGATCTACCAGGCAAGCATTACCAATTAGCAGATCCTATACGAAACCAGGTGATATAGTGATCTCTGCACCGGAACTATCAATATTAACCCTTTGCTACTAACTCAAACTCGCTTTCTTACGAAATAGATAGTAAATATCCAAGTAAACATAGCTTCCTTTTTACATCCTCTGTTTTAAAACAATATTTTAAATAAATTTAATGATCCGAACGAATCGATAATAATATTAAATTTGAACACGTATAATGTGTTTCCCAACAGCAGAAACAATGAAAATCGCGTGGACTTTATTTCCCTTCGGTCTCAATTACGCACTATTTTTCGCGGCCGTTTTGTCAAACGCTTCATACGCTTCCTCTCGCTCGACAAGCTTTCGCCCCCTCCGTGGTTTTTTCCGCCCCGCTGTTTTCCTCCCCATTCCGCAACACCCCATCGAACCAAACCACTCACCCGCCGCGACACGCGTAAATGAATAATTTAACGACAGAGACAGAACCGCGTGGAATTCGCGCGGATGTCACGCGTGTTCGCGCGAGTGACGCGCCCCTCGGTTTTTCGCCTTTTATGCGGACCGCATAAAAGAGAGGGTGGCTCTCCGCTCTCCATTGTGTCGATCGGGCCGTTATTCACTGCCACCGTTGCTGTTTAGAATTTATCCGTTCGACATTTCCGCGGTTACAAAACGCAACGATCTCGATCTCAAAAAAAAATGCCAAGGCCAAGATCGCTGATGTGAATTCCAAAAACAATTTTGAAAAATCGAAAGGTTTCGTCGCTGGACTGTTTATCAGCTTTTAAACGAACCGTTTAGAGCCCCGTATTTTAATGGTTCGATATACTCCACGACATCGGAAGAGAAAATTCATAAGAGGGCATTTAGTGCGGTCGTTAAAATTCTGGAAAAGTCGTAAAACCCGGAGTACGACGCTCCGGCGGCGGTAGGGTTCTCTGCCACCTGGTGAACCGGCAGGAGGAACGAGTTTATGGAGGCAAAAACTGTACCGACGACACGAAACAGCCTCCTTTTTCGTCGTCCTCCCTCTACGCCCGCTCGTCTAAAACCTTCGCGCAATTCCATTTCTCTGTTTCCGGATTTGTTTTCCCCGTTCCTCCCCCACCGCGTGCGAGTCACTCGCCGGACTCCGCAATAAACCCGAGGCGGAAAATCTCAAAGCTCTTCCCGACTGTTTGCCCGCTAATCGAATTTGGCTGTTTTACTTGCCTCGAGTCTCCGAAGACGCAGCTTTTGGGAACGTTTTGTCCCTCGAACCTGCTCCTTTTGTAGTCCGGGGCATACCTGCTTTCGCGTACGACAAAGGATTCCAAATATCATTACGATTCCCTCAAATGACCCTTGAGTCGAGTTTAGTAAATCGTAGGACTTTGGAAACCGATTTTTAGAAGTCTTTGTTTCTTTTAAAATGCTTTGCGCCTGATGACAGACACAAGACAAATTAAAAAATAGTTCAGAGATAGAATCTCACAAATTTCTCTGAACCCAACCGTGTATGTTAATTATCCCAAACTGTTTAATATGCAAGTATACGAATGAGTAGAGAAGAAAATGGCCGAAAATCCCATTTGACGAAAGCGTGTGGCTCGCAACGCAGAGGTGTATCAACTTAATGGAGTAAAAATAAGCGACACGAATACTTAGTAACGTTTTAAACGCCGAGTACGCGATGGACGTGCACGCGTCTGACAGGTTCATTAACATACGGCGCATTGCAACGATCGATTAAGTTTCGACCGTGTACGCTGCGTTAAAGAGTTATCGATGAATTTCACGCTTTTACGCAAAGAGGCCCGACGACGAGCTACCCAAGGCCTTCTGGCTGTCTTTATCGCTCAGCCGCGCCATAGGTCATCGTAATCCTATCGCCGATCCGTGAGTCATGAATCGTCCATGCCAACGGTGCTCGAAGAAAATTCTCGCCGGATCGAGTGTCGCGTGGTGGCGACCTTTCCCGTTTACCTGTCGTTGCTGCCTTGTAGGTCACACATTGTGGGAAAATACAGGTCTCGAACACCGCTTCGACAGCCATTTAATTCCAATCTTGGTAGCAACCGTGTTACCGAGCGTTGATGCATCGGTCCTGTTGCACGATAAATTTCCGATCTCGACGTTTGTTTACATAGAGTCGTCGGTGTTGTACAGCACGGTTTATTAAACATTAAAAGGACATGTTATCTGTAATTACACTCGAAGGATCACTGGTAGAATCTGGTTAGGTAAACGAAAGTCAGCTTGGTAAAAAGAGCAACTGAATTTTGCGACGATACATTTTATTTTATTTCCCCAATTGACAATCCTCAACGTTTGGAGTTGTAGGTGTTGTACAGGACGGGTTATTAAACATTAAAATATACAGGATGTTCAATTATTATATACAATTTGTTGATGAAGGCTTTGTTAAACAGTTATTAACGTTTAAAGTTCCGATCGTACTGAATTTTTTTCTCGAAAATGCGCAAGATTTCGGGGGTATGTCTGTTCATCAAAAATGATTGTAATTGACCCCTGCAACCAAAAATAATTTTTTCAAAACGATTTGAAATTTTTTTTTTCGTCGAAAAATTTAGGCACCTACCTACATTTATATACCCTGCCGATTTTTCTTAAAAATTCCTTTTTCATTTTTAATATTTTTGTTTGACGTCCTGCAGAAAAGTTGTCTAATACTTTTTTGTAGGTACCCATGAGCTCTACTTCAGAAAAAAGTTTCAATGAGATATATTCACTATTGTAGGAGTTATGGCCGTTTGAAAATTGGACCAAACTTATGGGGTTTTCCGATTTTTACGGAGTCAAGGAGCAACTTTTCCAATATTTTCATAATTGCTACATATTCTACACTAAAATACGCGGCGTTTGGCTTTCTGGACATTAAAATCGTCCAATCCGTTCAGAAGTTATAACGTTTTAAAGATACGCACGAAATTTTGCACTGACATTACCGGGCCTGAAATTATATTTTCGGTAAGGAATTTTTTTCTCGAAAAGGGTTAGGATTTCGAGGATATGTCTATTGACCAAAAATGATTATAATTGATGATTGCAATCAAAAATAATTTTTTTAGAACGATTCGAAATTTTTTAATTTCGTCGAAAAATTTCACACCTTCTCGAATTTTTTTCTCGAAACTGGATAGGATTTTGGGGGTATGTCTAATAACCAAAAATGATTATAATCGACCCTTGCAATCGGAAATAATTTTTTTAGAACGATTTGAAATTTTTTTTTTCGTCGAAAAATTTAGGCACCTACTACTTCCCTGTCGATTTTTCTTAAAAATTCCTTTTTCATTTTTAATATTTTGTTTGATTTTTGTTTTGTTTGACAGAAAAGTTGTCTAATACTTTTTGTAGGTACCCATGAGCTCTACTTCAGAAAACAGTTTCAATGAGATACATTCACTATTGTAGGAGTTATGGCCGTTTGAAAATTGGACCAAACTTATGGGGTTTTTCGAATTTTACGGAGTCAAGGAGCAACTTTTCCAATATTTTTAGAATTTCTACATATTCTTCACTAAAATACGCGTCGATTGCTTTTTTAAACATTAAAATCGTCCAATCCGTTCAGAAGTTATGACGTTTTAAAGATTCGCATGAAAATTTGGGCAGACATTTCTGGCCAGAAAGTAGATTTTCGGTAAGGAATTTTTTTCTCGAAAAGAGTTAGGATTTCGAGGATATGTCTATTGACCAAAAATGATTATAATTGATGATTGCAATCAAAAATAATTTTTTTAGAACGATTCGAAATTTTTTAATTTCGTCGAAAAATTTCACACCTTCTCGAATTTTTTTCTCGAAACTGGATAGGATTTTGGGGGTATGTCTAATAACCAAAAATGATTATAATCGACCCTTGCAATCGGAAATAATTTTTTTAGAACGATTTGAAATTTTTTTTTTCGTCGAAAAATGTAGGCACCCTGTCGATTTTTCTTAAAAATTCCTTTTTCATTTTTAATATTTTTGTTTGTCGTCCTACAGAAAAGTTGTCTAATACTTTTTTGTAGGTACCCATGAGCTCTACTTCAGAAAACAGTTTCAATGAGATACATTCACTATTGTAGGAGTTATGGCCGTTTGAAAATTGGACCAAACTTATGGGGTTTTTCGAATTTTACGGAGTCAAGGAGCAACTTTACCAATATTTTTAGAATTTCTACATATTCTTCACTAAAATACGCGTCGATTGCTTTTTTAAACATTAAAATCGTCCAATCCGTTCAGAAGTTATGACGTTTTAAAGATTCGCATGAAAATTTGGGCAGACATTTCTGGCCAGAAATTAGATTTTCGGTAAGGAATTTTTTTCTCGAAACTGAGTAGGATTTCGGGGGTATGTCTGTTGACCAAAAATGCTTGCAATTGACCCCTGCAACTAAAAATAATTTTTCCAGAACGATTTGAAATTTTCGAATTTAATTCTTAATAACCTTTTAACGAAGCCTCCATCAACAAATCGATATTCTTGATGTTCGTCTTATTTTGGCCTCTAGAATCCCCCATTAAAATTTTTCCCAGGTGTGGCCGAACACCCTGTATAATATAAATAGATTTCACTCTATTTTCCCATCTTCCCTACGTCCAACAGAGGAAGACAGAATTATCGAACACAGCGATCTCGAAACCGAAGTAAAACGAAATTTTACTGGAGAATCACGTTTCAAAATGTTCCGGGAACCGACTAGGATATATTGCACCGTGTCGAAGCTCCGTTGAATCCGTGGTTGGAAATGCCCCGTTGCCATAACTCATAATGGAAGGCGTTGAGCTCGCCACGACCTCCTCGGGCCCGCGATCGTGTCAGCGTCGTAATGGCGCGATATTTTCGCGGGAGAAGCTGTGGAAAACACGAGCGCCGGGAATCGGTAACGGTGGCAGGTCGAGCCCGGTAATAAGGATATTAAAGTCCCCGGTCGCACGGTGCGCAGATTTGGGTCGTTCGTTTTACGAGTACTCGGCGCGGAGTTCTGGAGAGGTCGTGAGCACCTGTGCATCGCGGAGGGCTCTCGCGTGATGCATATTTTTCACGAACTCGCCACCTTCCGTGACACGCCGGAGTACCGGGCCCTTCTGCGAACGTATCCGCTCTCCCATCTCCGGCTACTCGTAAAGCGACCTTATTTTTTACGACTACTCCGGTCACGATTAGCGGAAAGAAGCGGAATGAGAATCGAGAGACGTTCACCGTGAACGCGGCCCGCGCACGAACCGACGCCATCGCGAAATTCGTCGTCTATTCTACGCCAAAACAGACTTCGACCCTTTGGAATATTATTGCTTCAAAGTGATCATATAGAACAAAATACATAAGCGGAGAATCTAACAAAAAGATATGTTTGCTTGGATATTTACTATCTATTTCGTAAGAAAGTGCGTTTGAGTTAATAGTAGGTGGTCGAAGAGTAGAACAATTCAGTTGAGATTGAGAATCCACTTAAGTGTTAATTCGATACCTATTAATCTAAATTCACCCCATAATGAGAATGTAAACAAAAGAGTATATTTACTTAGATAATTACTATCCAATTCGTAAGAAAGTGTGTCTGAGTTAATGGTAGGTGGTCGAAGAAAAGTCTCCGAGTGGAGAGGGTCGAATACGATAATAAAAAATAAATTGTTGCTCCATATGTAGCCATATGGCGTGCAGAATTGTTTATGGCGCTAATGTTCGCAACGAGATTCCTCCCGCGACAGGTGGGCTCGTTTCGACCGCGAATTCCTATCTTTTCGTTTCTGCGTCTGGTCTCGGAGAATCCTGATTGCTCGTTAACGGCGTCAATATCTTTATCGGCATTCTTCCACCGACAGGTGAACACGCTCGTTTGATTCGCAACCGTTTTCGCTAAATTGTCTCGAGCGACGCAACGATAAAAAGGTTAGGAAAAGTACGCGCGAACGTTTCGTTGTGATCGACGCGGCGAAAGATTGATATTGCGGAATTTAATAAAGGGCCGGTGGCGCGCGAATTAACATAACCCGTAAATATCAATTTGTACGAAGCAATTTGGCCGAGGAGGCGACCACGGCGAAAGCAGCGCCGACCATAATCTCCCGCGCGCGTACGTCGAGCCTTTATCGGCTCTGTTATCGTGACACTTCCTTAATCGGGGACATCGTAAGATTTTTATGCAACCCATTAGGCGAGCTGTGTCTCCGATAATTAATGGGTTAAAGGTGCGCCAGCTCGACGGCGAAATTGGGGGCTCTACAGAAGAAAGATTAATATTTCGTCGCGTTTCCTCGAAAAGGACCCCCTTTTCCAACTCTGAACTCCTCTGCTGTTTATAACGCCTCGAAATTCATTTTTAATCACTCAGAATCTATTTTAATTATGTTTCAATTTTTACTTTGTATCGTAGAGTTTTTAACCACCCCGTGAGCCCTAACCAGCTTACTTTTTCAACTCTGAACCTTCGTTTTGCATTCTCCTGTACTACAACCTCTCAACATTCATTTTTAATCGCTCAGAATCAATTTTAATTGTGTTTCAATTTTTACTTTGTATCGTAGAGTTTTTAACCACCCCGTGAGCCCTAACCAGCTTACTTTTTCAACTCTGGACCGTGGTTTTGCATTCTGCTGTACTACAACCTCTCAACAATCATTTTTAATCACTCAGAATCTATTTTAATTATGTTTCAATTTTCATCTTGTATCGTAGAGCCAGTAAATTAGACGAAGGGCACGTGTTTGTTGTCGAAAGAGTTTTTAACCACCCCGTGAACCCTAACCAGCTTACTTTTTCAACTCTGGACCTCCATTTTGCATTCTGCTGTACTACAACCTCTCAACATTCATTTTTAATCACTCAGAATCTATTTTAATTATGTTTCAATTTTTATCTTGTATCGTAGAGCCAGTAAATTAGACGAAGGGCACGTGTTTGTTGCCCAAAGAGTTTTTAACCACCCCATAAACCTTAATCAGCTTACTTTTTCAACTCTGGACCTTCATTTTGCATTCTGCTTTACTACAACCTCTCAACATTCATTTTTAATCACTCAGAATCTATTTTAATTATGTTTCAATTTTCATCTTGTATCGTAGAGCCAGTAAATTAGACGAAGGGCACGTGGTTGTTGCCCAAAGAGTTTTTAACCACCCCATAAGCCCTAACCAGCTTACTTTTTCAACTCTGGACCTCCATTTTGCATTCTGCTATACTACAACCTCTCAACATTCATTTTTAATTACTCAGAATCTATTTTAATTATGTTTCAATTTTCATCTTGTATCGTAGAGCCAGTAAATTAGACAAAGGGCACGTGTTTGTTGCCCAAAGAGTTTTTAACCACCCCATAAGCACTAACCAGCTTACTTTTTCAACTCTGGACCTCCATTTTGCATTCTACTGTACTACAACCTCTCAACATTCATTTTTAATCGCTCAGAATCAATTTTAATTATGTTTCAATTTTCATCTTGTATCGTAGAGCCAGTAAATTAGACGAAGGGCACGTGTTTGTTGCCCAAAGAGTTTTTAACCACCCCATAAGCCTTAACCAGCTTACTTTTTCAACTCTGGACCGTGGTTTTGCATTCTGCTGTACTACAACCTCTCAACATTCATTTTTAATCACTCAGAATCTATTTTAATTATGTTTCAATTTTCATCTTGTATCGTAGAGCCAGTAAATTAGACGAAGGGCACGTGTTTGTTGCCAAAAGAGTTTTTAACCACCCCGTGAGCCTTAACCAGCTTACTTTTTCAACTCTGGACCGTGGTTTTGCATTCTACTGTACTACAATCTCTGAACATTCATTTTCAGAGTCTATTTTAACTAAATTTTAATTGAATTTTCGAGTTTCATCTTGCACCGTAGAGTCAATAAACCAGACGACGAACACGTGTTTGTCGAAACAGATTTTACAATCGAAAGTTGTTTCCCTAATTTGGCGAATCGTCGAAACATACTGGCCGTCGCGTTTTCGATTCTCACCGGGGCGCACGCACGCGCCGGTAATCATAATTAGCGCACGGCCCTCCGAGAAAGGTCTTAATTACGAGTCACGGTCCACAATGGGGGCCAGGCCTGTGCTCCCTTTAATAAATTTCGCCTCGGTAACGGGACACCGGTCGAAAATTTCGGGCGTCTCGCAATTTTCGATCGTTAAATCACCGAGGGCCGGGTGTAACGAGCGCCGCGACAGCGGGGAACGTCCACGGACCATCCGGATGACCACGGAGTTCCGCCTCGAGGCGAAGGCGCCGAAAGTATCGGCGTCCGTGCACCGTAATGGGAAACTTATAGTGATTTATCGGCGAACTAGCCAGCGAAACTGGACCTCTTGCCTCCACTGGAAGCCACCGGCGTCCATTTTGGTTCCCCAACGCGTTGCTCGCCGGGCGAACAATGTATTTCTCGCGTTGGTTTTTAACGCAAACAATAGCAAAACGATCACAACGTTGGTCTATTCCTAATTCGAACAGTGGACGTACGTCGAATAGGATAGGATTTCTAATTATTTTAGTTTGAATATCGCGAAGGCAATTTTCAGTTTTCAGTATGCTTTTATTGACTGTTTAGATACTATACAGGGTGTTCGACCACCGCTGGAGAAAATTTTAATGGGAGATTCTAGAGCCCAAAATAAGACGAAAATCAGGAACATCAATTTCTTGACTGAGGCCTCGTTAAAAAGTTATTAGCAAAAGTAAATTAAAAAATTTCAAATCATTCTGAAAAAATTATTTTTGGTTGCGGGGGTCAATTACAATCATTTTTGGTCATTAGACATACCCTCGAAATTCTACTCATTTTCGAGAAAAAAATTCGAGAAGGTGTGAAATTTTTCGACAAAATTAAAAAATTTCAAATCGTTCTGAAAAAATTATTGCGATTTGCGGGGGTCAATTACAATCATTTTTGGTCATTAGACATACCCTCGAAATTCTACTCATTTTCGAGAAAAAAATTCGAGAAGGTGTGAAATTTTTCGACAAAATTAAAAAATTTCAAATCATTCTGAAAAAATTATTTTTAGCTAGAGGGGTTAATTGCAATCATTTTGGGTCATTAGACATACCCTCGAAATCCTATCCACTTTCGAGAAAAAAATTCGAGAAGGTGTGAAATTTTTCGACAAAATTAAAAAATTTTAAATCGTTCTGAAAAAATTATTGTGATTTGCGGGGGTCAATTACAATTATTTTGGGTCATTAGACATACCTCCAAATTCCTGCGCATTTTCGAGAAAAAAATTCGAGAAGGTGTGAAATTTTTCGACAAAATTAAAAAATTTCAAATCGTTCTGAAAAAATTATTTTCAGTTGCGGGGGTGAATTACAATCATTTTTGGTCATTAGACATACCCTCGAAATTCTACTCACTTTCGAGAAAAAAATTCGAGAAGCTGTGAAATTTTTCGACAAAATTAAAAAATTTCAAATCGTTCTGAAAAAATTATTGTGATTTGCGGGGGTGAATTACAATCATTTTTGGTCATTAGACATACTCTCGAAATCCTATCCACTTTCGAGAAAAAAATTCGAGAATGTGTGAAATTTTTCGACAAAATTAAAAAATTTCAAATCGTTCTGAAAAAATTATTGTGATTTGCGGGGGTCAATTGCAATCATTTTTGGTCATTAGACATACCCTCGAAATTCTACTCATTTTCGAGAAAAAAATTCGAGAAGGTGTGAAGTTTTTCGACAAAATTAAAAAATTTTAAATCGTTCTGAAAAAATTATTGTGATTTGCGGGGGTCAATTATAATCATTTTTGGTCATTAGACATACCCTCGAAATTCTACTCATTTTCGAGAAAAAAATTCAAGAAGGTGTGAAATTTTTCGACAAAATTAAAAAATTTCAAATCGTTCTGAAAAAATTATTTTCAGTTGCGGGGGTGAATTACAATCATTGTTGGTGAATAGACATACCCTCAAAATCCTATGCATTTTCAAGAAAAAAATTCAACGCGAGCGAAACTTTAAATGTTAATAACTTTTTAACGAAGCCTCAATCAACAAATTAATATTCTTAATTTTCGTCTTATTGTGGCCTCTAGAATCTTCCATTAGCATTTTTCCCAGGTATATTCAGCTCTGTAGCACCATTTTCCGAATTTGTGCATTTGTTTACTTTCCATTTCTTTGCATTTCTCGCTCACGATCATCTCCATTCTACCCTAATCGTGCAGGACCTTGAATTCGATGTCCTGGCGGTGTTTGGTACGTTCTCGAGAGTCGAAGCGTATCGGGGACCTAGAAGATCGGCGATCGTAAATGGAGGTAGTCGGGGACGATGCGCGACGCGGACGACGGGATTCCATCGCGGCAATAAATACACAATTAAGCGGCGTTGTTGTCGATACAGGGACCAGGGGGAACGTTTAACGACGCGATAAAATCGGGTGACAAGTGTCACAGAGAGAGGACCCGGGATTATGGTCGGACGGCGTACAATAGGGACAAATCCTTGGCCAGAGGGCGCGTC
This sequence comes from Colletes latitarsis, assembly GCF_051014445.1. Lineage (NCBI taxonomy): Eukaryota > Metazoa > Arthropoda > Insecta > Hymenoptera > Colletidae > Colletes > Colletes latitarsis. The sequence goes on from NC_135134.1 coordinate 50,836,997, forward strand.
TCCCGGCCATAACTTAAGTTGCCCGATGATTTCTCGAAGGTACTTTATTAAATCCTACCGGGGAGGGTTCGGGGGGGACGAGGACCAGTCGGAGAAGGACGGCCAAAGCGACGGAGGAAACGTGAAACACGAAATAAATACTAAAAAATGTTATTTATTACGTGACATTCCGTAAACGAATCGACTTTGTCTCTAATCGATGATCCTGAGTATTTGCAGCTATCGATTCGGTTCGATTTGGTCACTTCTTCAACGTTTTTACCAAGAATTGTACAGAATCTCTTTCTCATCCCCAAGTCTCTAGAAATTATTTAACTTGGTCTCATTTTATGTGGCTTTCCTTACTAAGAGCTACTCGACACTCTACAATAGTTAATATTGATATATTAAAACTATCAGACGCTACAAAAAATCAGTAAATTTCATCTTTCCGCTAGCAGGTTACAAATTTTATTATCTCCGTGTCACAGGCTAATCGAATCCACTCGGTTAAACGGCGGATAATAAAGGTTCTGCTCTGATAAAATCGAATGCACCGCGAGAGGACGCGAGAAGGGGGATGAAGGGGCGACGAGGGGAGATATTGGAGACTCGAGACATTGATTTTAGAGCAGCGTAGCTCTCGCCAGCGCGTCGAATCGTGATTAGAACGAACCGGTCGGGACACGCTGTTCTATAACGAGAATCGTCCCGGTTAACGATAATTGTAATCAACTTTATGCCTTTCGTTTCGCGATGCCTTCGCGACGCGTTCGTGACCGGATCGTAACAGGTGTAAGTGCACCGGATAATTATTTAACCCGACCCGGGGTATCCTCGCGACCCGGCGATTAGGTTAATCGACGATCGAGCGCCCAATTTAGCACGGTGAACCGGTTTCGGGCGATAGTCGTCGTTCGATGCTTCGCGGGTGCCTTTTTACGCTATTGTTGGAAAATCGACGTATGCTTATTGAGTTTAGCTGTTCTAGATATTAATTTTTAATTTATATGTCGGTGCACTTTCTCCAAGTGGCCTTATTTACACTGGTGGCTCGACAGAGAAAGGTTTCACACTATGAAACATCAAAAATCTCTCACAATTGAAATCACACTGATAAATATTAAATTTATTTTCTATATTCCACCCCCCAAATTTTGCACAGGTATCTAATGAATCGTTAAACGATTCGACATCGTCTTAGTAAGTATACTAACCATCGATGTGCTTTTTCCAAGCGCTTGTTGGATTATTTAATTGTCTACATCTCGAATACAATATCGACACACTTGGCTAATAACACTCGACTAATGGCGGTCTTCACACACGTATAATTAGAAACATAGTGAGCAATAAAAAAGAAAAAAACATACATACATACATACCGATGCGAGTTGTCGCGATTTGGGTAATAATTTCCATATAATATCCAACAATTTCACAAAATACCAAAAGTCACCGTAGTACCACTAATGAAAGTTAAATTTTCTGTGTTTCACCCCCAAATTTTGCACCGCTAACGATTTCACATCGCGAGAAAATGGCGTATGGCGCGCTTCTTGGGCTCGAGAAGTGAAAATCGACGATCGCTTTGTCGCCAGGAAAGTGTCTGGCCGCGAGAAATGCGATTACGCGGTCGAATTTCGGATTCACCCTCGGCCACGTTTTACCCGCGTATTATTCGAATCCACTTTGTATCCCCGCGGGCGCAAGGACACCCTGCGCCCTTCCGGCGCAAAGTCCTCGAGGCCGGCGAAACAGCCGCTTTGCGATTTAAATTTTTGTCGCGGGACAAATTGCCTGACAAATCGGATTTTCACCGGCGCCGCGGCGACGCCGCCACCGACGACGATCAAAAGCCCGGCCCCGACGCGCCCATCCTCCATTTTTTTTCCCTCTGTCGCTTTGTACCCTCTTCGCAGACCGCAATTCCCCGGCATCCAATCGGTCGACTGTCCGAAACGGTTTGCGCCACGAGCATCGCGGACTCTCTCTCGATCCGCAGGAAGTTCATTACCTTTCGAAATTGAATAGGAAAAATGTTACTCTCCTTTCGCTCCTCCGTATCGTTCGATCCCCTTTATTATTCTCCTCTTTCGATCGCTATTCCAGATTAATCCGCGACTCGTTCCGTTCCGAGTTCGAGTCGTCTTCGGTGTACGGAATGAAAATTGTATAAAATTATTTTGCTAACGAAAGTATTAGCTTCTCTGTTTGTTGGTGGATTGTTTTTCCTTTCTTCGATTGCATAAAATTATTTTGCTAACGAAAGTATTATCTTCTCTTCCACTCGATATCGTTTGTTGGTTGTTTCTCCTTTCTTCGATTGTATAAAATTATTTTGCTAACGAAAGTATTATCTTCTCTTCCACTCGATATCGTTTGTTGGTTGTTTTTCCTTTCTTCGATACTACAGGAATTTGAATGAAAATAGTAGTGAAGGATTGCAAAATAATTTGCAATATGCGCAGGTGTCTCGTTAATCATCCAGATTGCATCCAGGGAGCAATTACGAGAATAAGCATAACTCGGTTCGTAAATTTCATGATATCGGTGGTATCTAGACCGGTATCTTCGCGACGGTGTAATCGATTCTTCAGTTTGCATAGTGACAAAGGTTTTTCAGCATAAATTTCGTTATGAATAGTTCCAGCGAGGAGAATATCGCGTAACTCGTAATTAAAAATAGGAATAATCGTACGCTAATAAAGGAAGTTGTTAGTTCGCAGCATCCGTATGCGAAACAGATATTCAATTATGGCGAAGATCAATGTCGCTCGTCACATGTCATAATTGCACGTGAAATACCCACAATCCTTACGAATTTGTAAAACAATTTAAACCCTTCCGTATTATTCAATGTTATGGCATTGAGTCTTATGCAAAAGATTCTCCGGCGTATCCGCCGTAAATAACGTTCTATTTCTCCTCTCCGTAATTATTATCGTTAACATTCTTCTAGTTCGTAGGAAAACCTTTTTTTTTTTTTTCTACCAAGAATTACAACCGTTTGACATAACTGCCGCTAATTATGCTTGCACGCGTATCGTTAAAGAGAGTTATGAGAGTGAAACAATTAAAAGCGTCCGGTGGCGCGCAAAAAATGTCAATTGCACTGTAATCAGAAGCAATCCTAGCCATAAATGTACGATCTCCACACTTGAGCTTATTACTCAATACGTAGAAACGTAAATATCGTTGTTTACTGCCCATTTTTCCGACGATTGCTCATAAACGCTATTAATAATTAACGCAAGTTCCATCTACTAAAGTTACCGTTTTAACAAGGACCATTACACATATTTAAATACAGAAGCAATTATTCCGTAAAATTTGACCGGAATCCGTACGCAAAGGGTGGCCGGAAAATCAGAAAGAAACGATTCGAGATCGCTTCGACGAGAAATTGCAACAAACGTGCCACGGTCGGGTGGACTAGAATCCAGTGAAACATTGAATGGGCCACTCGTGGTGCGTTTTCGGTAATCACGACAGGACGCAGGGCGCTTTCTTCGTCCTGAATGCGGCACTCCTGGCCGATTCTTTCGAGAGACGATGCCTCGCCGCTTTTAATTAAGTGGCGTCTCCCTTTTTTCCCCGGCGAGGAGGCCAATGGCGGAGCCCGCGGGATGAAAGCCTTTTTCGAGATGTTGTTGCGACGTGGCCTTTCTCCCGGCACGGGAGATCGCTTTCAGCCGAGGCCCTTCGACCAGAACTCGGCTTCGAATTACTTAAAACAGCCGAAACAGCCTTTATTTCGTTCCCGATGGCGGCCACGTTTCCGCGAGCTCGATACCGTGAAAAGGTTCGAGTGCCCCAAGACGCAACAGAAACGCGGTTTAATAAGATTTACTAACAAATAAATAGCAAACAATTAATAATAAACGATATAGACGCGTTTAATTGCAACGGTGTACTGTCTCGACTGTGGCGTTGCCTCCCATACTCGCCACCAGAGGGCTCGCGCTCTCACAAGCGCTCGACCGACCCCTCGACTTCCCAAATTTGCTAACGAGGTTTTTGAAACTTTTCCCTCGATCATTAACGCATGAAATTAACACGATAAAACCACCCCACCTAAATATCATACGGACACTAATCGCTCATTCTAAGTGCAAATTATAGGGCACAGCCCGAGTCGTCTAAGACAGGAGCTGCTAGAAAGCCTTACGAGTACCTAACTGCAGCAAAGCAGCGCCACCGATTAATTTGAACGCCCATCGCCTCGAAATAATTATTCCCGAACCAGAGAACATTACTTCGAATAAGCCGGTATCCCGTTACACGATAACAGCTCGAAGTAATCATTTCCGAAACGTTTTAATTAATTAATCGAAATAATCGCGCGCGCTGGGTATCGCGGAATAATTTATCGCGACTCGCGCGAATATCGAAATCGTTTTGCAGAGCGACGAGATTATCGGATACGTTCCGTTTTAAATAATACGTTGCAGAGATAATCGTTTCGAGCGTGTTTCGTCGTGCTTTTTTGGGGAAAGGAAATTATCGTTGACCCGGGTAGATTGGTGAAAATTTAATCTGTGATTCGGATCGTGGAACAACGAATTATCCGAACCGCGTTGAATATTCAAAAGGGTCTTCGCCGCGCGAGAAGTCGCAACGATGCGTCGATTTCGTCGTTCGGGATCGGTGACCGTGCAACAAGGTCCGCTCGCTGCGTGCCATAATTACGGAAAGGGAAGTCCTGGGAATCAGATCGCGGATGTAATTTAGTCGAGGTCCTCATCGGTGTCCCCCGGATCGATTTTATCAACCTGGCTCAATTTCCCCGACCTCTACGCATCGTGGTCGTCGATAATTGCCTTGAGATTACGAAATCGCGTGAGGTTGGCGGGCCTTGGCGGGCAAATACTCGCAGATCGGGAGAAATGTGTTTTTAACGAGGGATTCCGGGCGAAGGCGCGTTCATTATAGCTGAAATATTCCAACGAAACTTCGCGAATTCGAACCGATCTATAAATTCTTTGACTTCGAGTAATTGGTAAATGTAATTGTGCACGAATCTCGAATGGTTCCTCGATGGAATACCAAGGCACGTTCCTTTGTTCGAATTCCTTTGCGCGTATCTACGACGTACGAGCAGGCGACAGGATAATTCGTTTTAATTTCTCGTCGCTCGTTCCCACATTTGCATTTTAATCGCAAACACCTTGATCGCTGGCGAGATTGAGTCATCTCGCGCTGCGTTCGTCGGACGGTGATGCAACGACGTATGAAAGGCAGTGTCGTTCGAGATCGGTACCCATTATCGATGTTACAAAAGCAACAGCGAACCGCTCGTGTTCGCAAAACGTTGCAACCGTTTCTGCAAATCGTTCCACATTCGCAGATAAATAGGATAGACGCGTCGGTGAACGTCGAAGATCCTCATTGTTTGAAGGATTACTCTTTGAAATGACAGCCGTTGAACGAAATACTGTTTCGAACAGGAAATAATTGTTGCGTTAGTTTTTATATCTACTACGAATTCGTTATTGTCATAATTTCATATTAACCCCTTGATGTACGATTTAATGTAATTTTTCAAACGTATACTATTTAATTTCGTTTAAATTTACGCGTTTAAAAATGTGTTGATATCAATTTATAAAACTTGACGACGAGTGAGTAGCCTCGTAATTGTGAGACTTGACATCAAGAACTTGTGACGAGTCAAACTGCCACAGTTAACTGCCAAACCCCTGAAATTGTCCACAAAATCTAAACTTTGTTTCCAGACAATTTCAAACTACCGTACAATTTGTCCTACCTAGGTTTATTTCCTTTAATATCGAATCTAGAGAATTTCTTTAATTCCTTAGTGAAAATCGACATTAAGTTTCCATAACAACATATCCAATCGCGAGGCTCCAGTTACATTCCGAATTTCGTAACGCTTGCACCGTTTTGAAATTTCCCGCGTCGATATCGCGGCAATGGCGGGCGTCCCCGACTGCTCCGCGGCTCCCGGAGCAGCACTCAGTCCGATTGGCATCTCTGGGAGCAGTCGTTGAAGATCGAATCGCATCCTTAACGCGTAACGCGCGTAAACTTTTACTGCTGGCCCCCTCCAGCCTGAAACCGTGCAGGCACAATTTAAAGATTGCCCGCGGAGAAATAGAGAGAGAGAGAGAGTGGGTGATCCCCGTATCCCTTTCGTCTCGATCGAACCATCCGGCGCGCATAAATTCGCCCGCGCTGGCGTCGTTTCCCTTTGGCCGGAAATTCGGTAATGGGGTGAGAAAGGGGGCTCGATTTCGCGCGGCGACGCGGTCGGATGCAATTTCCAGCTGACGAGAGAGAGAGAGCAAAAGCCCCGGGGGCGTTTCGTTCGAGCACGTGGCCCCCCCGCGTTGCTGTATCAATTCTGTCAATTGTCAATTCGTCGCCGGTGGTTCGCAGGGGGGGGGGGGGGGGTCGTATAAAGCGGCGTTTGAAGTGCAGGATCCGCGTAATCCCATTTGCAGGCTGTGGCTGCCGAGACACACACGCTCCTTCCTCTTTTGCGAATTAGGTAGCCAAATTCGCCTCCTCCGCGGGATCGAATCTCATCCCGGTAAAGGCACCCTTATCCTTGGGCTCGTTTCGTCCACCCCCTCCAGCTTCAGTGACTGGACTTTTTTTTCCCTCCCTCCCCTGTACGCCACGCTTTTCTTTCGCTCCTCGGAGGGAGTCTTTGCACGCACGGAAAGCAATCGCAACGGAGTGCTCGTGGCCTGCTAGCCAGTCAGCATCCACGGTTTCTTTAACGACTGCTCTTTTATCTTTTTGTCGGGTTTCAGTTTTCTTTCTACTCGTTCGGAAAACGTTCCCCGTTTTGTCTTCGAACATATACAAGGTGTTCGACCACCCCCGGGAAAGATTTTAATGGGGGATTCTAGAGGCCGAAATAAGACGAAAATGAAGAATAGCAATTTGTTGATGGAGGCTTCGTTAAAAAGTTATTAACGATTAAATTCAAAAATTTCAAATCGTTCTAGAAAAATTATTTTCGGTTGCAAGGGTCGATTATAATCATTTTTGGTTATTAGACATACCCCCGAAATCCTATCCACTTTCGAGAAAAAAATTCGAGAAGGTGTGAAATTTTTTGACGGAAAAACAAATTTTTCAAATCGTTCTAAAAAAATTATTTCCAATTCCAAGGGTCGATTATAATCATTTTTGGTTATTAGACATACCCCCGAAATCCTATCCAGTTTCGAGAAAAAAATTCGAGAAGGTGTGAAATTTGTCGATAAAATTAAAAAATTTCAAATCGTTTTAAAAAAATTATTTTTGATTGCAAGGGTCGATTATAATCATTTCTGGTTATTAGACATACCCTCAAAATCCTATCCAGTTTCGAGAAAAAAATTCGAGAAGGTGTGAAATTTTTTGACGGAAAAACAAATTTTTCAAATCGTTCTAAAAAAATTATTTTCGATTGCAAGGGTCGATTATAATCATTTTTGGTTATTAGACATACCCCCGAAATCCTATCCAGTTTCGAGAAAAAAATTCGAGAAGGTGTGAAATTTTTCGACAAAATTAAAAAATTTCAAATCGTTCTAAAAAAATTATTTTTGATTGCAATCATCAATTATAATCATTTTTGGTCAATAGACATATCCTCGAAATCCTAACCCTTTTCGAGAAAAAAATTCCTTACCGAAAATATAATTTCAGGCCCGGTAATGTCAGTGCAAAATTTCGTGCGAATCTTTAAAACGTCATAACTTCTGAACGGATTGGACGATTTTAATGTTCAGAAAGCCAAACGCCGTGTATTTTAGTGTAGAATATGTAGCAATTATGAAAATATGCGAAAAGTTGTTGCTTGATCCCGTAATGTTAGAAAAACCCCATAAAAATGGTCCACTTTTCAAACAGCCATGACTCCTATAATAGTGAATATACTTCAATGAAACTTTTTTCTGAAGTAGAGTCCGTAGATACCCACAAAAATGTATTAGACAACTTTTCTGTAGGTCGTAAAACAAAATTACTAAAAATGAAAAAGTAATTTTTAAAAAAAATCGACAGGGGGTAGGTGCCTAAATTTTTCGGCGAAATTGAAAAGTTTCAATTCGTTCTAAAAAAATTATTTTTGATTGCAAGGGTTGATTATAACCATTTTTGGTTATTAGACATACCCCCGAAATCCTATCCAGTTTCGAGAAAAAAATTCGAGAAGGTGTGAAATTTTTCGACGAAATTAAAAAATTTCGAATCGTTCTAAAAAAATTATTTTTGATTGCAATCTTCAATTATAATCATTTTTGGTCAATAGACATATCCTCGAAATCCTAACCCTTTTCGAGAAAAAAATTCCTTACCGAAAATATAATTTCAGGCCCGGTAATGTCAGTGCAAAATTTCGTGCGTATCTTTAAAACGTCATAACTTCTGAACGGATTGGACGATTTTAATGTTCAGAAAGCCAAACGCTGTGTATTTTAGTGTAGAATATGTAGCAATTATGAAAATATGCGAAAAGTTGTTGCTTGATCCCGTAATGTTAGAAAAACCCCATAAAGATGGTCCACTTTTCAAACAGCCATGACTCCTATAATAGTGAATATACTTCAATGAAACTTTTTTCTGAAGTAAAGTCCGCAGATACCTACAAAAATGTATTAGACAACTTTTCCGTAGGTCGTAAAACAAAATTACTAAAAATGAAAAAGTAATTTTTAAGAAAAATCGACAAGGGGGTAGGTGCCTAAATTTTTCGACGAAATTGAAAAGTTTCAAATCCTTCTGGAAAAATTATTGTCGGTTGCGAGGGTCAATTACAATAATTTTTGGTCATTAGACATACCCCCGAAATCCTAACCCTTTTCGAGAAAAAAATTCAGTATTGGCGGAACTTTAAACGTTAACAACTTCTTAACGAAGCCACCATCAACAAATTAGTATTCTTGATTTTCGTCTTATTTTGGCCTCTAGAATCCCCCATTAAAATTTTTCCCAGGGGTGACGTACGTCTTTGGCGAAAACAGAGTGAAACGGTTCAGGGTGACAGTGGACGAAGTGGATAAAGGAGACTCGAAACACCCGCGATGAATTAACCCTCCCGAGGACGATCTTTCCGACGTCCAAGGGAACACAAAACAGAAAATCGCTCCGGAAAGCAGGAAACATCCTTCCCCCTTTGGCGTAGGGACAAGGACGCGCGGGGTGGAAAGGTGGGCAACGAGTTGAAATTAATCGGCGCCCTTCTTCTTTCAATGGACCACTCGTCGCTCCACCCCGTCTGCCCCTCCTTCGTCCACGAGGTTCTCGGTCGTCCTGTTCTCCAGCCATAGGTATTAATCCTGGCCATCGTGGGGTCCAGGGATTATTGAAATTATTATACGCCAGCGAAGTGAAATCGGACAGACCGAAGAGGGGGAGGGAGGCTCGTGTATCGAGATTCCAGCACACAATCGCGTTTTCCGTTACGTTCGTGTCCGTGGCTCTCTCGGTGGCGTGCGTGTTCCTCGAGAGGGGGGTTGGGGTGGATCGGAAAGGATGAGAACGGCTAGCCGAAAATAATGAGTCACCCGGCCGGACCGGGATGCTCGCGGCCACAATACGCACCCCCGAAATATCGCGTCCCATCGTGATGCTGGCGCCGCCCTTCGAAACGCGGGGGCGGGAAATTACCATCGGAGAGAAATTTCGATGGTTGTTGCGGCATCGAGTCGTTACCCGATGCTGATCGATTCCGTTCCACCGCGATGGTTCTTAACTTCTCCATAACTCGAAATTAGGCTCGTCTTCCAGAAAAGAATTTTGGAATGCAATCGTCCGCAAAAGTAAAATTTTGATTCCAGATCACCGTAGGCTGCGGTAACCTAGAATTTCTTTCGGTATTTATTTTTGCAAGCTTGTTGAAATTTGCAAATTTATTTCCCTCGACGACTTAGCTGGAAAATGAATTTTTCTAGTATCATATGTCAATGTGTTGAACTAGTGTAGGATAGAGTGACATTTTTTTCTTTTTGCTTAAATTTATATTCTATTTATATTCGATGGATAGTTTGAATCTTAACTTGTAAATCGAAGAAAGGGTTTCTACCTTCTTTCTGAGTCACATGCGTGGTTAGATTAGGTAACTGTTCCGACAAACGGAGCTCCAGCGTAACTAGACTTCGTCTGTTTACAGGCTCATCCCACGCACGACTTTAGTCTTACTGTTCCGTAAACACTATCTCGTAGCATTCCATGAGTCATATGAAGTTTAATGGAACGAAATCGAAGTCTAGAGTCCGCGTTTGAAGTTCGTAAACAGACACTTCGCGCGTACTCGTGGAGCCCGAGTGGCGTAAATATCGAATATACCTTTCTTTCAAATCGATTTTGCAAGTTTTGTTTAAATCCCTCGTTGGAAGATTAACTTGTCCGAGACTTACGAGGAGTCGAAATTTTTCAAGTTTCTTTACGATGAATATCTTAATTCCTGAATAATCGAAACGCGGTAACGACTGTTTATTAAGCAATCGGTCGAATCTTTCCTGGACGAACTTTTACGTTATTAACGACGCAATTAGATTTTAATCGTTCGTGGAACAGGGATCGAACAGAACGAACAAAGCAATCGGAAATAATCACCGTGATTAAGATTGCAGTTTAATGGGCGAAATCGAGAAAGCAAGATAAGTTGTCGATTACAGAGCTAGAAAAATTCCAAGATGGCCGGTGGATCGAGCAACGTCCCCGTGGTCGAGAACTTCGCCGTTCGACGCGTTGGCACGACACATACGAGCAAACTTAATCGCTAGTAAACGCGCGTGCAACTTATAATCGACTTACGAAACAATCTCATCAATAACTCCGCTCGACAAGCGTAATTTACGAGCAGACGTAAATAATTAAGCGAACGTGATCGTCGACGCTGGCCGGGACTCGGTCGGTCAACGATCAGCTCCATGGCCGCGAACGTTTTTTTGCATCGACGAATTCCCCCGGGTGTCCAAATCGCCGTGGGAATTCATCGTCTTACCGGTTTCAAAATTCCCGCGAAAGTTCGAACGCGACCGCGAGAAACGATCGAGAAACATAATAACATTGCAATGCTATTGTTGAGTATCTGTTTGCAATTATACAGGGTGTTTAGCCACTCCTGGGAAAATATTAATGGGGGGTTCTAGAGACCAAAATAAAACGAAAATCAAGAGTACCAATTTGTTGATGAAGGCTTCGTTAAAAAGTTATTAAAACATAGAATTAAAAAATTTCAAATCATTCTCAAAAAATTATTTTTGATTGGGGGGGTCAATTGCAATTACTTTTTGTGGGTAGACATACCCCCGAAATCCTAACCGTTTTCGAAGAAAAAATTCATTACTGAAAATATAATGTCTGACCATAACTGTCTGTTACCCTGAAAATTCAAAACTTTCAAATCGTTTCGGAAAAATTATTTTCGGCTGCAGGGGTCAATTACAATCATTTTTGGTCATTAGACATACCCTCGAAATTCTACCCACTTTCTAGAAAAAAATTCGAGGTGTAAAATTTTTCGTGTGTGGAAGCCACGTGCCATATAAATTGTACCAATATTAAAATGAAACCAATTTAAATAATTTCTACGCCTATATAACGAGCAACAAAGTGGACAGAAGCTTCGAAAGAGTCTCGAACTCGACCCAAAGAGTCGTTCCAGAGCCGCGAATTAAAAATTCCCGCCGAGTTGGCAAACGCAACGCCATAAAACGCGAAGGTGGGGGGGGGTTGGAAAGACCGAGATCCCGGAAATGCGGGCGCAGTGGGAATCCGTGAAACGACACGCGAGGGGGAAGAAAATTCTAGCTGTCCAGGCCTGGGCGATTTATCGATAATGAAATTCAGATACGCCGCACCGAAAACATTCCAACGTTCGCGGCGGCACTCCGCCCCTAGTCTACCGCGTTCAGAGAGAGAAAGAAGCCCTTGATCCGCGCTAGGGGTGCGGCCAAAGAGGGCGTAGACCTCGACGGTGCCCTAGGTACGCGGCGGTCACCCCTTTCGAGACGGAGCAATCTTCGAACGCACGCGGGAAACCGTTATCGACCTTGCCTCGAGTTAAGGAGGCCGCTTTCGAGAAGTTGCGGGGCCCCTTTTTAGTCGTGCCCTCGCGTGCCCCGGCTACGTTCGTTCCCCTTTCGTACGCGCGCCGCTTATTGCATCTGCTAATGGCGTCGTTCATCGCGTCGCGCTTTCCGTTCCCGCGAGTTCCACGTTTCTTTGATCCTTTTTAGCGCCCGGGAATTCCTCGGCCAAGATCCGACGAGAACCCAGAGAGAGAAATGGTCACAGTACGTTACCGATTCTAATTGAAATTTTACTATCGCGTGCCTGGATTTAGGGAAACCTCGAACCGCGACTCGTGGATATAAAACGTTGAATAAAAATTATTAAAATGTAAATAACGTCTGAGATCTTACGAGTCGAGTGAAACAGTGATAATAGTGAAGCTGATGGAGAGAAGACTATCGACAGGATGCGATTGCGTGCTCGTGAATTTGGACTAGACCGTAAGTGCAATTTAAAACGTTTGCTTTGAATTATCGTTTTCCGAAGAAGATCCGCTTTGAATATTGTAGGACGAGGCAAACTTTGTTTTTTAAGTGTCTTCTGACGTAAGAGCGAGATCGGGGGGCCACGAAGGCCACGCAATAGTTCCATCGCGATCAATCCACCTGTGAAAGTGAAATTACAGTGTTGAATTAAATCTGATACCTTCTACCGTGATTAAGAGGATGCAACGGTGCCGAATTCTATTAATTAGCGGCGTATCTGCATGAATACAGGGCGGCGTGACTTTTATTTCCCCGATACAATCGCCCCAGCTGCTCCTCTCGTTGCAAAATTCGCAAATAAAATTATTATAATATCTGTGCGCTGGAGCACGTTAACGATACCGCCCTGATAAGCCAGGAAACATTCAAACAAATATTTTACAACTGCGGTGTATTACGTGAACCTAACTGCGTCTCTATAGCGTGGTAAAATGATCGTGCACCCTTCTCTACAATTTTAAAAGACACGATAATTAGCTACGATCGACGTAGTGCAGAATTTCCAAAAGGGCGTTTGGAAATAGCAATTTTTGCAGAGTCTTTCGGTTGAAAAGTATAGATCACGGGGGAAGCAGTGTCCAGGGAAAGTTCGAAACGCAACGGTCGGTTTTTTCGATGGTTCTCGGTTTATCGCGGCTCTCTCGAAACGAATAGTTAAGGCACAGCGCGATAATGAACGGTTTGCGGACCGCGATGGCGAATGTCTGCCGCTCACGTGAGATCGAACGTCGTGCATAGAACGATACGGCCGTTCGACAGGTGTTCCCATGGCGAGGAGGAAGCGATTTCGTACGGCAGTTACCGTGGTTAAAGTGTTAATGCGCGAATTAATATAGCGGTCACTTTGCAACGTCGGTCGCGCATCGCGAAATCCTTAACCAGACAGGAATTTGTTGCTCGTTAAACGAAACCCACGATTTGAATCGCGACTAAACATCCGAAAATTTCTACTCGAACATGACCGAGAATATTTCTTTTTCAAATTTAGAAATCCTGGAGTACAAGATTCGTACGGAAAGCGGATCGTTACGAAAGTGTGTAATAACTACGAAGGAAACGAGTCGTGCACCGGAGTCGAAGCTATCGATTAGAATTTGAAAGTAATGCCCCCGGTGATAATAAAAGCGTAACGATCGAACTTTACGCGTCCTACGTGTATCGAAGTTATTTTATCGAACGTTTCATTGTTTGCCACCGAGGAATATAGAAATTCGTCGAGTTCCTCGTAACCGGAAGTTTGAAATTCGTAGAATATCTTCCATCGGAGTAAATTCGAACGACAATGTGCAAAAATTAATTCGATCACGAAAATTTCCACAACGACGGTAGGGTTACCGTCCCGCTAAATTTTCGATAATTAATTTCGGGGTTAGGTTTCGCAACAGCAATTACGCTGAATTTCGACCCATGCATCGTCGTGCGTGCACGGTGTAATTGCACATCGCGTAACAACGTCGACGTAATTACGTAATATTCCGCTGGCCGTTTATAAACGAATTTTAATTTTCTCGCCGTTAGATCGGCGGACGACCTATTATCGGTAGTAATTAGCAATGGCGTACGCGATACCGAGAGCTAGTCTGTTATCTTTTTGGCTGGCAGCGTAACAACCCATTAAGTCAACAGTCGCGGAATCGGTAATATCGTCTCGAATCTCCCCCGTTCCGACAAACATTTCACCACGGCGCTCGAAGACGACGTCGCCGGGTCGTCGTTATCCTCCCTGCTCCCCGTCGGAGCCGTCCGGGTACCTTTCTCTCGATTAATTGCCGTGACGGTGCCGGAGCGCCGGCTCCTTTTCCCTAATTAATTCGTATTGCAAATTTCTGCGCGGCATGCAGAGCTCTGTGCACGAGGGCCGTCCGTCGAGCGGCAGATCCGCTATCGCAATTTTCGGCTTCCTGCGACAAGCTGCCCTCCCCCGACCGCCAGGATATCGACCGTATTGCGTGCCAGTGGCCCGCCAAAAATTCTGCAGGATCCCCCGACCGTAATTGCCGCCGCGATTCGTTTAATTGCCTCTTCTTCTACCTGACCCTTTCAAATGTCACCCGTTACAGGATCGTCCTATTTCGCGAGAATCGGCAAACCTTATTTCCTTGACTGCAACGTGTCCACAAAATTGCTAACTCTAATTTGTGAGCCCGCAAATAATAGGAAATTAATGTTTCGTAATGTTCGTTCAGAGTAAAAGGTAAACTTTCTGAAAACAGTGTTTGTGGCGCTACGGTTAGGCACTCGTGAGAGCTAAATTCAAAAATTTCAAATCGTTCTGGAAAAATTATTTTCGATTGCAGGGGTCAATTACAATCATTTTTGGTCATTAGACATATCTTTGAAATCCTACCCACTTTCGAGAAAAAAATTCGAGTAGGTGCTGAATTTTTTCGACGAAATTAAAAAATTTCAAATCGTTCTGGAAAAATTATTTTCAATTACAGGGGTCAATTACAATTATTTTTGGTCATGAGTCATACCATCGAAATTCTATCCACTTTCGAGAAAAAAATTCGAGATGGTGTCAAATTTTTCGACGAAATTAAAAAATTTCAAATCGTTTTGGAAAAATTATTTTCGGTTACTGAGGTCAATTACAATCATTTTTGGTCATGAGTCATACCATCGAAATCCTACCCACTTTCGAGAAAAAAATTCGAGAAGGTGTCAAATTTTTCGACGAAATTAAAAAATTTCAAATCGTTCTGGAAAAATTATTTTCAATTGCAGGGGTCAATTACAATCATTTTTGGTCATGAGTCATACCATCGAAATCCTACCCACTTTCGAGAAAAAAATTCGAGAAGGTGTCAAATTTTTCGACGAAATTAAAAAATTTCAAATCGTCCTGGAAAAATTATTTTCAATTGCAGGGGTCAATTACAATTATTTTTGGTCATGAGTCATACCATCGAAATCCTACCCACTTTCGAGAAAAAAATTCGAGAAAGTGTCAAATTTTTCGACGGAAAAAAAAAATTTCAAATCGTTCTGGAAAAATTATTTTTAATTGCAGGGGTCAATTACAAACATTTTTGGTCAATAGATATACCCCCGAAATCCTACCCATTTTCTAGAAAAAAATTCGAGAAGATGTGAAATTTTTCGACGAAATTAAAATATTTCAAATCGTTCTGAAAAAAATATTGTTAGCTGTGGGGGTCAATTACAATCATTTTTGGTCATTAGACATACCCTCGAAATTCTAAGCACTTTCTAGAAAAAAATTCGAGAAGGTGTCAAATTTTTTGACGGAAAAAGAAAATTTCAAATCGTTCTGGAAAAATTATTTTCAGTTACACGGGTCAATCACAATCATTTTTGGTCATGAGTCATACCATCGAAATCCTACCCACTTTCGAGAAAAAAATTCAGTACAGTTGGAACTCTAAACGTTAATAACTTTTTAACAAAGCCTCTATCAACAAATTGGTATTCTACATTTTCGACTTATTTTGGCGTCTAGAATCCCCCATTAAAATTTTCCCCCGAACACCCTGTATACTAGGCCAACTGGATATCAGAATATCGAAAAGCTTTTTCAACCCTTGAGTGGATTATTGGGGCCCTCCACAAGTTTAGACTAATATCGTATAAAATTTATGTAATCCTCCCCCATTTACCAAAATCAACATTAAGTAAAATAATTCAGTTGAGATCGAGAGTCCACTAAAGGGTTAATTTGTCTGTAACGCTAACGAGCGAAACTGGTCGACCAGAAAAGTCCCACTCGGATCTGCTCGACTGGGAATCGTCTCGCTAAACAATTGTCGACTCGAGTTTAGTGTTACTAAAAGCCACGAAACGAAGGAGTCCTGCTCGAGCGTGGAGACGGCGATGCGTAACGAGCGGGACGCGAAAATATGAAAATTAAATGGAGCCCGGTAGCTTGGCGGAAGATTCCAATCGTTGGCTTCCTGTGCGCGCGAATAACGTCGGTTCCCGACAGAATTCCGATCGAACGCCGACGATTTCGCGGGTGCAAAAATGCTCGACGTCCTCCCGAGACTCGATCTCGAACCTAATACGCGGGGTCTTCGAGGTCTCGCGCGGTTTGAACACGATTCGAACGCGTAAAAAGTTCAGCGAAGTGAGTTCGAACAAGTTCGAACAAGTTTGTTGGTGGTTTCATGCCAAGGGATAGCTCGAAGCGTCTGGTTAGCATTGTTTCTGGGATACCCAGTGTCCGTTGCCACGATTCGATAGAGTAATAAACTAGATCTAGCCTGGTGGTAATAGTTTCCGAGATATGTAGCTCCCGATGTATTAGAATTGGTAATCTTTGAACTGCTCTGTCGCGTGTGGAGTGAATTCTTGAGTTTCTCGGATTTCTAGATACCAGTTCTGCTATTATGTACCCCTGTACATGCCTGGTACATATGTACCTACGATCAGCTCGATTTCCTGTCGTCACGGAGGTGGGGAAAGGCTGCACTAGGATGAGAAATAGAAGGTAAACCGACTCGTCCAAGAAAAAAGATTCTAAATAGCCAAGTGCTCGGGGGCTTTGGCCAAAATTTGTGTACTGAAATCTGGAAAGGGACGTTAATCCGTTGGATTATGGTCGCGTGCACCCGGGCCTCTGCCCGTAACGAACAGCGAACGGTGGACGTTTTGCACGTACCACCGGGGCGGTCCGTCGAAATTGCGGCTTTACACGCACGGATCGGCTCGCTACCCTCTAAGCCCAGCCCCGTGGGGAAAACTTGTCAACGATGCCGCCTTTCGTTTCCAACGATAAAGCCACGTCGTCGGGACAATAATTCGCGAAGTATGTTTCCTGTCGACGGGCCCCGGTATCGCCGATCGGCATCCGTACCTACGTAAGAGCCTGGAATTATGTATATACCTTACGCTCAGCTGCCGCGGCCGGGACGGGCTTCCGGTTATGAAATCGCTATGCCCCGACCCGCTCCTCTCCTTTATCGGTAAGTGATTCCGATTTTACGAGCGCCACTGGAACGGAATTTTCTCCTGCGAGACGGAACCGCGGCTCGCCGAGTCCTCCTCGTTCGGACTGCTTCCAGAGCGTCGCCTATACAGGGTGACTCCATCGTATATACGCGCCTCCACGCGACATCTTTCGTTCCCATCGAAACGTACCAAACTCCATCGAATCTTAGTCCAAACTCGTTAATAGATTATAATCGACGACGTATAATTTCTCTGCAAATCAGTCGTATGTAAATACTGTGATTTAACTGATACGAAGTTTCAAGAATCGAAGCACTTTGAATATCAGGGAATGGAGTTTTCTAAATAAAGAAGAATTAGGGATCTTCCATGGCCGTGATAATCGACGACGTATTTAAAATTTTCTTCAAAGTTGGTTTCTGATAGGCATAATTTCTCTGCAAATCAATCGTATGTAAATACTGTGATTTAACTGATACGAAGTTTCAAGAATCGAAGCACTTTGAATAGCAGGGAATGGAATTTTCTAAATAAAGAAGAATTAGGGATCTTCCATGGCCGTGATAATGGACGACGTATTTAAAATTTTCTTCAAAGTTGGTTTCTGATAGGCATAATTTCTCTGCAAATCAATCGTATGTAAATACTGTGATTTAACTGATACGAAGTTTCAAGAATCGAAGCACTTTGAATATCAGGGAATGGAGTTTTCTAAATAAAGAAGAATTAGGGATCTTCCATGGCCGTGATAATCGACGACGTATTTAAAATTTTCTTCAAAGTTGGTTTCTGATAGGCATAATTTCTCTGCAAATCAATCGTATGTAAATACTGTGATTTAACTGATACGAAGTTTCAAGAATCGAAGCACTTTGAATAACAGGGAATGGAATTTTCTAAATAAAGAAGAATTAGGGATCTTCCATGGCCGTGATAATGGACGACGTATTTAAAATTTTCTTCAAAGTTGGTTTCTGATAGGCATAATTTCTCTGCAAATCAATCGTATGTAAATACTGTGATTTAACTGATACGAAGTTTCAAGAATCGAAGCACTTTGAATAGCAGGGAATGGAATTTTCTAAATAAAGAAGAATTAGGGATCTTCCATGGCCGTGATAATCGACGACGTATTTAAAATTTTCTTCAAAGTTGGTTTCTGATAAGCATAATTTCTCTGCAAATCAATCGTATGTAAATACTGTGATTTAACTGATACGAAGTTTCAAGAATCGAAGCACTTTGAATAGCAGGGAATGGAATTTTCTAAATAAAGAAGAATTAGGGATCTTCCATGGCCGTGATAATGGACGACGTATTTAAAATTTTCTTCAAAGTTGGTTTCTGATATGCATAATTTCTCTGCAAATCAATCGTATGTAAATACTGTGATTTAACTGATACGAAGTTTCAAGAATCGAAGCACTTTGAATAGCAGGGAATGGAATTTTCTAAATAAAGAAGAATTAGGGATCTTCCATGGCCGTGATAATGGACGACGTATTTAAAATTTTCTTCAAAGTTGGTTTCTGATAGGCATAATTTCTCTGCAAATCAATCGTATGTAAATACTGTGATTTAACTGATACGAAGTTTCAAGAATCGAAGCACTTTGAATAGCAGGGAATGGAATTTTCTAAATAAAGAAGAATTAGGGATCTTCCATGGCCGTGATAATGGACGACGTATTTAACACTAGATTTACGGGCATTGATACCTTTCATGTTGACGATTATCGTAAAATACGATTTTTCTTTTAATTAAAATATATACATTCATGTCATTGCATCAATCAAATTCAACGTAAGTTAAAAAATAATAGTTACACGTTCTGCAATTTTTAATATGGAATCTGACATCCGTTAAATTGACGACTTCCGTAAATCTAGTGTTAAAACTTTGTTTTTTCTTCGAAATTTCTCTGCAAATCAGTCGAATCTAAACACTGCTATTTAACTGATACGAATCCCCAAACAACGAAACACCTTGAATAGCGAAGAATGAAATTTTCTAAAAAAAGAAGAATAAGGGATCGTTCATGGCTGTGATAATGAACGATGTATGTAAAATTTTGTCTTTTCTTCAAACTAGGTATAATTTCTCTGTAAATCATTTAACCCCCTCTGTTTCAAATTATCTGGAATCCTGGAAACCATTGGAGCTCTTCCAAAAGAGCCATTAAATAAGAAGTTATAATTCCCACGATTTTTAATATCTTTCCATGAAAAAAATATTGTACATACTTATAAGATGAGTAAATACATCTACAAAGTCTCAGTACAAAACAGCCTATCTATCATAAAAAAGAAATCACAAAAAGGGCCGTGAAATTGACAGTCTAGACAGCAATATCTCCTTAACTGATACGAAGTCTCAAGAACCGAAACACTTTGAATAGCAGGGAATGAAATTTTCTAAAAAAAGAAGAATAAAGAATCGTTCATGGCCGTGATAATGGACGACGTATTTAAAACTTTGTCTTTTCTTCAAAATTTCTCTGCAAATCAGTCGAATCTAAACACTGCTATTTAACTGATACAAAGTCCCAAACAACGAAATATCTTGAATAGCAGAGAATGAAATTTTCTAAAAGAAGAAGAATAAAGAATCGTTCATAGCCATGATAATGGACGACGTATTTAAAACTTTGTCTTTTCTTCAAAATTTCTCTGCAAATCAGTCGAATCTAAACACTGCTATTTAACTGATACAAAGTCCCAAACAATGAAATACTTTGAATAGCAGGGAATGAAATTTTCTAAAAGAAGAAGAATAAGAGATCGTTCATGGCCATGATAATGGACGACGTATTTAAAACTTTGTCTTTTCTTCAAAATTTCTCTGCAAATCAGTCGAATCTAAACACTGCTATTTAACTGATACAAAGTCCCAAACAATGAAATACTTTGAATAGCAGGGAATGAAATTTTCTAAAAGGAGAAGAATAAAGAATCGTTCATAGCCATGATAATGGACGACGTATTTAAAACTTTGTCTTTTCTTCAAAATTTCTCTGCAAATCAGTCGAATCTAAACACTGCTATTTAACTGATACAAAGTTCCAAACAACGAAATACTTTGAATAGCAGGGAAATAAATTTTCTAAAAAATGAAGAACGCGTAAAGAATCCACGTTCGATCGAAATAATAGGAAGCTTCAGAGTGTATTTGCCCGCGATACTCGCGCGCGGGAAGATCGAGACGTCGATAAGGCATATACTCGAGCATCCCCCGTACGAGCACACGCTGTCCAGGATCGAGTTCGCGGTTTCAGCCCTCTCTGTGTAGACCCCGGTCTAAAATCAGGAAACGTATATCAGCAACCTCGAAAGTTTCGAGATGGAAATTCGATCCGCGGCACCGACGACCCGGACGGAGCGCGAGAGCCCAGATATAACTGGAAATGAGATAAAGAAAATTGCGAATAATTCAAATCCAAATTGCCCCGGACATGTTCCCTCTCGACGGACGTCGATTCGATCGCGAGAGTTGAAACGAGGGGGGGGGGGGGGATAGGAGATAATAGAGAAACGTGTAAGGGAGACCCGTGGAAAGGGACACAGAAGGGGAGGGGCGGGGAGGACGGAGGGGAGAAAAAGGGGGAACGAAGCGCGAGCGCGCGAAACCACTCTACAACTTTTGATATCGATGCATCATCTCGATCCTCGCACCGGGTTCTCTGATCGATTTTCATTCCGCGGGTTGCATGGCGGCCTCGCTATCCGGGTGCTATCTTCAACCACCTCGCCTTCGACCACTCGAACCTACAGGGTGCTCCGCAAGTACGCCACGGTACCGCTACTCCTCGTAAATCGGGAATTAATAAACTTCGTTTCGTGAATATAAAATTAGTCCAGCGGCGATAGAAAAATCCACGGACAAGATAATCTGGTGCTCGTTGTCTCGTTCTGCATCGTACACGAAACGCGATAAAAACGTTCGATGACTCTGACGAACTCAGCTGTGCTCACCGATAACACGGACGATGTTCGAATAAACAAGAGACTTAATGGCCTCGTGTTGGAGGTCCGCTTGACAGCTGCATTTCTCGCGATAATCTTATCGTCGGAACAAAACACATAAAAAAAACAATATGTTTCGTGTTCGTGACACATTTCGTAATTACAATTTAGTATCTTACGTACGACGAGCATCGAGACCATGTTTCCTCGTTAAAGGAAAAGCCGGGCGTCTTTTCTGTCGGTACGCGCTCAAAAGATGTAACGACTGGAACGATGAACATGTCACGGTAAACGAATCGTAATTTCAGCGACATGGAGCTCGGTAATCGTACCACGGAATACTCATTCCCGAAAATTACTCGTTCGACGATCAACATCTTGAACACGGATTACTGTACGAAGGCCGAGGCACCTGTGGCGCGCACCTGTGGCGCACAATACACGCGCCGACTTTTAAGTGCACAGAATAAATACTCTGCCCGTAATCTTGTAATTACGTGCTCCCCGATATCGGTGCAATTAAAAAATTCGCGATAGAGGAACATTTGGAACGTTTGGCTTGCAATGTTAATTTTAACAAATGTTTCCCGTGCATTCGCTGGATGGGGAGAACTTACGTGACCCATCTGATTCGGGCGCGTGCTCGCAAACGATAGATCGGATCCAACAAAAAATCAGATACGCGTCCGTACATACGGTATCGCGCATGTTTCATCGGCCATACTTGGCTTGCACATTTTATTCGTGTAAAACACGAAGACATTCATATTTGTTCTTCGCGTGACAAGGCTAATTAAACATATTAACACGTTTCGAGAATGATAAATGGAACGAATTTTCCTAACAATATAACTGCTCGATCTCTTCGATGATTCCTCTTGTATATCTCGTCGACTGCTTACCAAGTTCTGCCTATATTTCACGCGCGATTTAAATACGAAGCTCGCAGTTTCGAAAATTTTCGGAAGCCGTTGGGAAGTTTGAAGGGAAACCAGAAGCAACTGGTCGGCTGTAGAGTGCACGAGGTACACCTTGTATAAAGGTACGTGTAAAGGCCTCCGGTCGACAGGCTGTGTAAGATATCAGCTAAGAAACGGGCCCGTCCAAGACTTTACGACCGCTCTTATAATTATCTCCAATAAATATCTCCGCGGCACGAGAGCGTATATCGAAATACTTCGGGGGGTCAGAGGTGAACTCCCTGGCTCCATCTTTCGATCAACGCGTTTCTTTTGGTCGCCCGGTTCTCACTGATAAATTTATAATGTTAAAGCGCGAGAGCCAGAGCCAGGGATGAGCAATGGGCTTGCTTAATAAGTACCAGGTGACCACACGCGAACATGGCGCTGATCCAGCACGCTCGCGTCGATCGACGGACCAATTTCGCCTCCCCCGTCATCCAAACTAACCCAAAGACTGGCTGAAATAATTTTATTCTTATCAGAGATATTTTTACTAAAATTCTAAGGAGCATCCACGGTTCACTTATTCCAAAATGGCGCTGCAGTTCAACAACGCGGGCAAAACACGTTTCTAAACTTCGACTGTACACGCCAGCTGATACATTTAATTACACGCGTGGTTCGCGTGTTGCGATCGACTACAGAGCTAGCCTCGGACTCTTTGGAAGTCCGTCGATGCATCACGCCACTTAGGCGAGGCGGTTTGCGATTGTTCTTTTGACGACTGATTCGGTAAGCGAAGTCGTTCAGAAAATAGTAATTAGACCGCTTCGAAATTGAAAGATTTCGTTTTTCTGAACGTCGCTTATGCGGTTAATTGGAACGGTCGGCTCCGGATCTTGTTTCGACGTCCATATTGGTATTTCAGAAATTTCACAAACGACCTAAAACGAGGAATATTGAACGGTTCTGACAGTTTCGACCGTGTCAGAAGGCGTTCGGTTTAATTTGATCGAGAATTATAGCTTTTCGGTTCGATTCAAACAGCCTCGAGATTGGCTTTAAGTACACCGTGTTTTTTACGATCCTCCTTAAAGAGCCAGTTAATTGGTACTTCCAAAGGAGTCAATGAAACAGATGATCGTTTATCGATCGTTTAAGAAGCGCGTCTTAAGCGTTCGTCAATCCTCTATCTTTAAGTAGTTCTTTTACGCGGATGTACGTAGATGTCGTGACACCATTTTGAGCTCTAAATATTTACGATGCATGGACGGTTACGACTATTAATTTTCTTTTACGACGCGGGATTATTAACCGACCGCGATTCTCGAAAATCCGATACGCCATAGCGGGAACCCGATGCACGCGAAGAAAATGCCGAAGTAACGCACGAAGTATTATTTTATGGCGATTTTAATAAATTCGGTACGTCCTCGGTATCCGTAAGACTCACCCTGTACACGTATCCAGACCGTCGGAGGAATTAATCCTCGGAGTTGCCTCGACCGTGATCCAACGAGAACAAAGTGAAATCACCATTGCACCCGTATGATCCCCGGCTCGTTAGAGTCCGGCGAGAAGACGAGTAGACGGATCAGCTAGCGTAACGAAAAAGAACCATCAGTATCTGGGTTAGAAGTCGCCCGGGTGATGTCCATTTGTCTTCGCGGCGAGAGGAGAAGAAATCGCGACCACTCGCGGGCATCGGTGCCCTAACCACTAATTAAACACAGTTACAGCCGTCAGTTAGACGGCCGGGGATCGTTTAATAACAACACGACCGACCGATTCGCCGAATTGCAGACTTGGATCAAGGATCCTGTCGACCCTAGGACGAGAAAAAAAACTGGACGTCCAAATGGTTTCACCTTGATTTTTGCGCATTCCCAAACGTAAGCCTTGACTCCATTTTTCGTCTGAACTATAAAAATGAATCGTATTCAATTCTCCGTTCCCGAGATTGGCAACTTCGATCCTCGACACTCCCAAATTACGACTATTTAGACTTGCGAATAGTCGTTTTATTTATGAATTATCTGTGTTCAGGAACATTGTTTATTATTATCGAATGGAACACAGGATGTTGGATCGTCGAGCAACAGCTTCGGATGACGTCTGAATAATGATTTCTTCTGCAGTTATTAATTTGCTAATTATTCCTAATTCCTTTAGCTAACCTACCGGTGATGCGCAACACTCGCTCATAAATCATTAAACTTCCGTTCCCACAAAGCTTTAATTGCTGAAAACAAGGAATTCCCAGATACCGTGTACGAGTAGCCGTCGCTTCGAACGTTAAACTTAGGGAAAAAGCATTTCTCGACTGCTCGAGTGAGCGCCATTGCAGTGATCGACGGAATCAAAATGGAAGGCCGCTTGGTCAGAGGGCAGTTTCGAGCCTGGTTAATTTATTTAAATTTAATGCGACGATCTCTTGCACGAAAGATAGATACATTTACTATTTTAAAGTTAAACAAAGTACTGGTGGCGCGTTTGAATGCAAAATAAGTAAAGGGAGTAGATATTTCCGGAGCGAGAGACAGAAATTACCGAGGAGGCGTAAATTATGGTAAAAGATCGTCTTACCGGTTAGCGATGCCTTATGAAACAACGACTGGGGAAAATCAGAAAGAGAGAGAGAGGGGAAGGAAGGGGAACGGAGATACGGAAATGGATCGTGGTAAATGTTCTGTGAAGAGGGAACCGTGTATCTTGATCTCGTTACGTTGCCAACTGTCGTGCATAACCTAAAAGGCGATTCTACGCGGCGCAGGTAGGAAGTGAACGCGATGCACGAAGTTTTGAACGAGTGTCGAGCGCGACAGGACTACGCCCCATAAATCGTTGCAATACCTTCGAGCGTATTTTAATATAGTTAATTCGAAGCTGGAAAAGAACAAGCGACGTGTAAAAACGTAATTGCAACAGACTCTGTTTTGAGTTACGTCCAACTAGGCGTCCCGCATTTTTTTCCCAGTACTATGTAGATCCTAGTTCTCGGTTTCTTCGGCTATCTTGCGAAATAACGTAAGATATTCTAATTGTTTCGACTGGTCGCAGGCTCGTGCAATTCTGCGCCCGTAAAACGATGCAAATCAACGTTTATCGCTCAACGGGAACATTTTCGACGCGATTCCCCGTAATGAGGGAACAAAAGGCAGGGTGGCGGCGGAGGGGGGGGGGGACGGACAAGCGAAGGAAAAAGGGGAGATCTCAGCTGTCCGAGATTCGCCTAATTATCCTTTCCATTTGGTCTGCTTCTTTAGCCGAGCGTGTACGCGCGGGAAGGAGTCGTGTGACCTGGCGCCGCGCAACCGTAACGAACCGCGGCCTGTGCAACGCAACTGCGATGCGCTTGCGCGTGGACGCGCGTGCGTGCGCATGCGCGACGCACCGCCACGCAAAGGACAAGCGCGACGGGAATTTCCCGCGTCGAGTCGAGCCGCGTAACGGGAAACCCAGGGAAAAATTCGCGCGCGGTAAACTTAATTGACGCGTAATTAACGCAAAATCGCGCTCGTTTACTTCCCCAACGTTACAAACTCGGACCTCCGTCTCCTGCAATGATTTGCTCGACCGAAAATGCTAATCTATGGTGATTTTAATTTTAACTCGACGAGCACACTGGGACAAACGGTTGATCGTCTGCTATCCGTTGTTGGAAATTTGCGGGTAGATGAGAGTTTTGCTGATATCCGAGGTTGGCAACTGAGCAGGGATCGACGCCGCGGCGATTATTCACGGCAGATGAAAGGAGCTGATCCCGGTCCGAGGAATAGGAAGCTGATTAGCATAAGGGCGAACGGGGATGATGGCAGAAGTCCATTGTGTGGCCACGGGGACGAAGGAGGACTCGGTTTCGGCCGGCCGTGTCCGCAGGATCCCGTCGAGCGTGTCGCGGCGCGATGTCTCAACGAGAGAGTCGGATGTGCCGTGAAAGCGAGTAGTGCCCCGTCCGATTCCTCTCCGTCATCGCGGCCCTCCTCGTCGCCCGGAGTCTTCGTCATTTTCACACGCCGCTGCGCCGGAATCGGCGCTGCTCTACTGTGACTCGCTTGCGTAACCCGAGCGGACGCGGTCACCCGAGCAGTCAGCCTCGGGTCGATGTCTCTTCCTTTCCTTTTCACCATTTACGTTAAATCGAGACCAACGCTCGCGACCACCGATCCCCCGAACCAAAACGTACACACAAACCCCGTCAAACCTGCGAATATTACAATATAGAGCCTCGTTCGTGACAAAGACTACCCCAAACGCGAGCACACAGCCTGAAACCCAATTTTAACGCGCCTCTCTGATAAATCCCCGTTGCTACGCGGTAGAACGCGAGGCGTAGATGCTTGGACAATTTGAAGAATACAAGTAATAAGCTCGCGTACAATTTACGCGCGATCGTCGATTCGAGTGGCCGCGTCAGCTGTGTAATTAAAAACCCATTTGAGTCGCCCGTTCGAGTTCCAGCAGTCGTTAGCCAAGAGGATGATTCGGTTTGTCGGATCCCTAGAGCTATAGGTCAATACGAATCTCGTGTCGTGAAAAACATATTCCTAATCGATTTGGGTGGAACGTGAAATTTGATTGATTCTAATAAGGGAGGACTCGTAACGTGTCCATTGATCATTTTGAGTAAAAACGCAAGGTCTGTCGGAATTCTACGATCTCGCGACGTTGCTAAATTGAGCGTTCCCAGTGTAGTAGAAAATAATCGTTTCTCGAGTAGAAGAGCTTGCAGTTTACACGACAGGCGAGATATCGTTTCAGAATAGATGCACGATCGACCATTTTGCTTCGGTGTGGGTATTCTTCGAAGGTCCTGCTTTCGTGGAACACCCTGTATGCACGTCGGAGACGCGGGCCTCGGTTCGAAGGAGGATCCAGCGTAGATTGTCGCCGGTGAGCAGGGAATTCCAGCGAGGAGTAGCGCGGTGACTTTTATTCCCGATAATGACAGAGAGCGCGAAGAGAGTGGTCCCGGCGTGGTACGTGATCAATTTTCGGGCCTGGTTCCCTTTGGTGGTATAGCTGCGCGTCTAACTACGATTTCGGCGTAATTATATACGACCGTCTGTCCCGGCCCTGTCCACGGTCACAATATCCCATAAATCGACCGGGTCCTCTCTCTGGAATCCTCCACGTCTTGTGATCAGCGCGATAAACCGCTGCTCGACAGTCGATTCCGCGGTCACCCGATTACGCGTCGGTCCCCTCGGCTTTCTTCGTTGCTCTTCGCCGGACAAAGATTGAAAACTCTTATAACATCGAATAAAAATTATTAGTGAAACCTTGCAATCTCAGCAAAGGTAGTTTTGGTTGCACGAAGATGTTTTTTCGGTAAACTATCATACGATACGCGGTATCAGCCTAAATACAGTGTCTAGAAATAGGCAAATGGCGGATGAGGGAGACGAGGGTTGGAAAACATAACCGTAGCCCAAAGTGTGACCAATTTCTTTCGATCCCGTGGCATGGAGGATACCAAAGGACACTCGACGCGTCACGCAAAACCTCAACAGCCCTTTCCGCCGTCCCCGGAAACCGCACGCGGGCCTCGCGACCGCCCCTCGTCAGGCACAGCACCAATTTCATCGCCTCGTTGCCCCATCCCCAGACCTCGAGCGGTTTCGTGATCGTCGCGACAAACCGCGGTCACGGTTCGGCTTGAATGTCATCGTCTCGTGGCCTAAAGCCCCGACGAAGGACGCCGCAGGTGAGGGAGGCGCGGGAACGAGCACGATGGAAGGTTGTTGAAGGATGAGCGGTCATCGGGTCTCCTCGAGGAGCAGATGGCCACGAGACGAACGTAATTGGCGAGCCATCGAGATTATTGCCCGTGGCTCGTTCTTTCTTCCTTTATCCTTCTTCGACCAGCGTTTCCTCTTTATCTCCCCCTCCTGATTTTCGAGGATCTGCGTCTCTAGGATACCTAGAATCCAAACTGTCCCGGGGAATGGAAGGACCGTGTTGTCTCTGGACCTCGTCCTGCAGCTGCTCAAGTAATCGTCTGTGACCTCATACCGAAATTAGGAGTAAAAGATCTTGAAAAGGCAAGGGGAGCTCGAACACCACCTATGCTTGACATCCAACCGGCAAAGACAGGGAAGACGCTGCTCATACCCTCGATCATCTTGCAAAAGGACGAAGACCAGGAATCTTGAGCACGTCAAACGCAAGAGGCAAGACGCGAGGAAAGACACGGGCCAAATTGCCGACTATTAAAATACTTTGCCTCCGCGAAACGAGCAAAACGACGCGCGTGTTCCTTGAACGCTGGTTTACCCTGTCCCCCTCGGGTTCAAAGGTGAGGGTCCGTGTCAAGGAATAGTTAGCTTCGAAGCCTGTCCGCTTCTCCCCCGTAGAGGGGTAGCGACGCGGGGCAAAAGTAGCAGAAGGCAATTTCTCGCACGGTGTTCGAGCCGGCGAGTACTACTCTCGAGCATGTGGCGTTAAAAGTGCTGCCCTTAGGCCCGCGGCACAATGGCGTTCGCGTTCTGCCACTGACAACTTCCCCCAAACGTTGCACGCGAATCCCAATCGAGCAAACAGAGCCTCTAAAGACATTACAAACTCCTGTTCAGGAGGCTAAATCATCCTTCGAAGCCAAAAACCAGTCGTCGGGATCTCCTGCTATCCACCCGTGACTCACACATTCAAAAGTCCCTGTCTCATCGCCTAAGCTCGTCGAGTTTGCAATAAGCAAATTATGCAACTGAGAGATAAGTGACCCATCGATGTCGTTCTCTTCCACTACTGCATCCGTGTAATCTTGGTGGTAGTTATGTAAGATTCTTCGGTGGAAATAGCAGCGTAAGGGTTCTTTCACACGAAAGACTAATGGATACTCTTGTGTCTCCGCTGTCGATATAACCTCGTTCTTATTCCTCTGCCATCTCACTAGGTACCAAACGAATCTTCAAAATTTCCAAAGATTCTAGGAGGTCGGGTTAGAGATGTTGCTCAGATTCCTGTGTAACGCCGATGTGCCACGGCCCTTAAAAGCCTAGGAGCGTTTCAGCTTCTCGTCCACGGGTCGACAAGCGGCTGGTATCTCCAGTGCGGGCTGACTCGCGGAGCACGGGTCACCTGTCCTTCCCGCGAGCGTGTAAAGTGACTTTTACGACGAGCAGTCGTCCCGTCCGGTGTCCACAGGAGGTCCGGTGAAGAGGGCTGACCTCTAGCCGCAACGAGGTGTCTCGTTCGATTCCGGCTGACACCGATCCAACCCGACTCCGTAAACGTCGTATAAATTTTATTCGGTGGTTTTATCGCGCGACCGTAATTTACGGCGCGTACGCGCGAGCTGGCATACTGCACGCGGAACTCACCACCGGCGTATCCGCCTGGAAATTGCCGGTTTGCGCGATCCACGCCGGTCCAAGGCAATCTGGGGAGTACTTAGGTAGAGTCGACGATATTTTTACGCGAGCTCCCTCGAGCACCGACCGAACGCTGCAGAATGTTTTGGAATTTTCTGCGCGTACGGTATTGCGTGGCTCGCGGAAGAAAAATCCTGCGTGGAATGCGGCTCGAAACGCTAGCGTCACCTACGAGGTCCGCTGGAGACATCCGTCAACGGATGCACCATTTTGCATCGCGAATAGTAAGTGAAAATTCGACGGTGAACTATGGAAGGGACTAAAAATCACAATTTTCAAACGACCATAACTCCTACAATAGTGAATGTAAAAAGTATTAGGCGTCAAATAAATGTATTAAAAATCAAAAACGAATTTTTAAGAAAACTCGACAAGGGGATAGTTGTTGAAATTTTTCGGCGAAAAAAAAATTTCAGATCGTTCTAAAAAAATTATTTCTAGTTTTGGGGATCAATTACAATCACTTTTTGTGAATAGACATTCCCCCGAAATCCTACGCAGTTTCGAGAAAAAAATTCGAGAAGGTGTGAAATTTTTCGACGGAAAAAAAAAATTTCAAATCGTTCTAAAAAAATTATTTCTAGTTTTGGGGATCAATTACAATCACTTTTTGTGAATAGACGTACCCCCGAAATCCTACGCAGTTTCGAGAAAAAAATTCAGTAGTTGGACAAGTTTTTCGTCGAAATTAAAAAATTTCAAATCGTTCTAAAAAAATTATTTTTAGCTAGAGAGGTCAATTACAATGATTTTTGGTCAACAGAGATACCCTCGAAATTCTACGCAGTTTAGAGAAAAAAATTCAGTAGTTGGTCAAGTTTTTCGTCGAAATTAAAAAATTTCAAATCGTTCTAAAAAAATTATTTTTAGCTAGAGGGGCCAATTGCAATGATTTTTGGTCGACACACACACCCCCGAAATTCTACGCAGTTTCGAGAAAAAAATTCGAGAAGGTGTGAAATTTTTCGTCGAAATTAAAAAATTTCAAATCGTACTAAAAAAATTATTTTTAGCTAGAGGAGCCAATTGCAATGATTTTTTGTCAACACACATACCCCCAAAATCCTACGCAGTTTCGAGAAAAAAATTCGAGAAGGTGTGAAATTTTTCGTCGAAATTAAAAAATTTCAGATCGTTCTAAAAAAATTATTTCTAGTTTTGGGGATCAATTACAATCACTTTTTGTGAATAGACATTCCCCCGAAATCCTACGCAGTTTCGAGAAAAAAATTCAGTAGATGGACCAGTTTTTCGTCGAAATTAAAAAATTTCAAATCGTTCTAAAAAAATTATTTCTAGTTTTGGGGATCAATTACAATCACTTTTTGTGAATAGACATACCCCTGGAATCCTACGCAGTTTCGAGAAAAAAATTCGAGAAAGTGTGAAATTTTTCGACGGAAAAAAAAATTTCAAATCGTTCTAAAAAAATTATTTTTAGGTTTGGGGATCAATTACAATCACTTTTTGTGAATAGACATACCCCCGAAATCCTACGCAGTTTCGAGAAAAAAATTCGAAAAGGTGTGAAATTTTTCGGCGAAATTAAAAAATTTCAAATTGTTTTAAAAAAATTATTTTTAGGTTTGGGGACCAATTACAATCACTTTTTGTGAATAGACATACCCCTGAAATCCTACGCAGTTTCGAGAAAAAAATTCAGTAGTTGGACAAGTTTTTCGTCGAAATTAAAAAATTTCAAATCGTTCTAAAAAAATTATTTCTAGTTTTGGGGATCAATTACAATCACTTTTTGTGAATAGACATACCCCCGAAATCCTACGCAGTTTCGAGAAAAAAATTCAGTAGTTGGACAAGTTTTTCGTCGAAATTAAAAAATTTCAAATCGTTCTAAAAAAATTATTTCTAGTTTTGGGGATCAATTACAATCACTTTTTGTGAATGGACATACCCCTGGAATCCTACGCAGTTTCGAGAAAAAAAATTCTTTAGCGAAAGTATGATCTGTGGCCAGGAATGTTTCTGTAATTTCATTTTCTGTCTCACTTTCTCTTGCGTTTATTTGTGTAACCTTTTGGTAATGTTGCGAATGAACATTACAGATATATATATACTTTTCATTTAGGTATATATGTGTCTGTAATTCGTAGATCAAGGCGCAAGAAAGGAGAACGATTAGGTCACAGCGCGTTAAATTCATCCAGCCGTTGAAAGTCGTCGAGGGCTAACCTCGATGTACCCTTCAGACGCTCTTCCCTTTGTCTTTTCCCCTTTCATTTCGCCTTTTTATCGCGATCGCTCCACACTATTATTTAAATTAAAAACACCGAGGTGCTAATGCGCGGACTCTCCGTTTCAAATACGAAGGCGCGATTAACAGTAAGAAGATAGACGATTGGCCATCTATCCGAACAAAGCAGAGGCATGTAGTGTGTGATTAACAGTAAGAAGACAGAAGATTGCCCATCTATCTGAACAAAGCAGAGGCATGCAGCGATTATGTAGAAGCAGATGTAATTTGTGACGTCATTCACAGTCGAAGGGGGCTTACAATCTCGCGGGTACAACCTGTTGTAGGATATGAATACTTCATTTGATGTTTCGCGTTATCGGTTACCCGTTGATGCGGCCTGCGTCCGGTTTAGTTACGCGAAACGTAAAGAACACATTAAATTCGAGATCCAGAAGTTATCCTTGGCAGATCGATCACGTGGGAATGAATTGAATGCAAATGAATAGAAAAATGGATAACTAGCGAGAAACGGCGATTGATCGGTTGCCCTCTGGCGGTGGAGCTCGTCCGCCAGATGGCGCCACGTACGATACAACTCCATTTTCATAGAACTCCGATTATTCGAACTTATTTCGGAATCGAGTTATCATTTGGCGAATAAATTCGTTTAACGAAATATATGGAATCGTGCACGGTACATTTCCACGGACAATGGCAACCGCCATGTTTCAAACTGCAAAATCGTTAGCCACAGCTGTCAGATTAAACGAAATTGCGTACAACAATCGTTCGAATTTGCATTCTTTCGCCCAGAACGCTCGAGACTCGTGAAAAAAAAGAGAGAATCGTCCGTGGATCTTTTCAGCGGAAAGATGGCGACAAAGGACCGCGCGGAGGACAAGAGCAATTACGTTTGGAAAGGCGGACAACGGAGAGGCAGAAGAAACGAAAAACGGCTCGTTGCTCGCGAGCCAGGAAACAAAAGCAGAAATCCTTTTAAGCTGCAGGCTAATTGCCGGCTGGTTTTCACGGACGCGCGTGCACCGCGCGCGAGAACGCGCGTGCATCTTTGTCGGCTGCCTCGCGTGATCTACGCCCGGCGCAGGTACATTAAACGTATGTACATCGCCACGACAACTTATGCGCCGTGCTCGACAACGCGCGCCGCTGATTTTACGAGCCACGAACTGCTTACCGCTTTCTCGGCGAGGACGTTGCCAGCGATTAAGTGAGACTTAATATCGGCGAAACCTCACCGAGGAACGACTGACGCAACGGCGAACACGGACGGACCCTAAAAAATATACTCCCAATGGAATTCAAAACGATTTATTTTACGTTCGAGCTTCGTTTCGGTGTTTGTCTATATTTTCTGTCGATTCTGGAAGCGAGAACGCATAGTTCTTAGCTTCATGTATAGGGCGATTCTCCAAAGAGTAGACTCGAGAGGAACAACACCGTCTAAACGCCAGATACTCCCGTGTATGCTTACAGAGGCTATTCTTCTTTTATAATTAGATTTTCTGATGACATTTCTGTCGGCTACCCCTGGGAAAAATTTTGATAGAGGATTCTAGAGGCCAAAATAAGACGAAAATCAAGAATACCAATTTGTTGATGGAGGCTTCGTTAAAAGGTTATTGAGAATTAAATTCAGAAACTTCAAATCGTTCTGGAAAAATTATTTTCAGTTGCAGGGGTCAATTGCAAGCATTTTTGGTCAATAGACATACCCTCGAAATCCTACTCAGTTTCGAGAAAAAAATTCGAGTAAGTGCTGAAAGTATTGGGTGAAAAGAAAGACTTTCGAATCGTCTTGGAAAAATTATTTTTAGTTGCAGGGGTCAATTGCAAGCATTTTCGAGAAAAAAATTCCTTACTGAAAATATCATTTCTGGCCAGAAATGTCTGCCCGAATTTTCATGCGAATCTTTAAAACGTCATAACTTTTGAACGGATTGGACGATTTTAATGTTTAAAAAAGCAAACTACGCGTATTTGGATGGAGAATATGTACAAATCGGAAAAATATTCGAAAAGTTGGTCCTTGACCCCGCAAAATGAGGAAAACCCCATAAAAAATGGTCCAATTTTCAAACAGCCATAACTCCTACAATTGTGAATATATTTCAATGAAACTTTTTTCTGAAGTAGAGCTCATGGGTACCTACAACAAAGTATTAGACAACTTTTCTGTAGGGCGTCAAACAAAATTACTAGAAATGGAAAAGTACTTTTTAAGAAAAATCGGCAGTGGGTAGGTGCCTAAATTTTCCGGCCAAAAAAAAAAATTTCAAATCGTTCTAAAAAAATTGTTTTTAGCTAAGGGGGTTAATTACAAACATTTTTGGTCAATAGATATACCCCCGAAATCCTACCCACTTTCTAGAAAAAAATTCGAGAAGTTGTGAAATTTTTCGACGAAATTAAAATATTTCAAATCGTTCTGAAAAAAATATTGTTATCTATGGGGGTCAATTACAATCATTTTCGGTGAATAGACATACCCCCGAAATCCTGCGCATTTTTGAGAAAAAAATTCAGTACGGTCGGAACTTTAAACGTTAATAACTGTTTAACAAAGCCTTCATCGACAAATTGGTATTCTTGATTTTCGTCTTATTTTGGCCTCTAGAATCTCCCATTGAAATTTTTCCCAGGGGTGGCCGAACACCCTGTATATTGGAGCGCAAGACGTTTTCTCTTGAGTGTTTGGAGAGTCTGCGGTGATCGTTTGGAATGAGCCGTCCCAGTTGGTCCAGCACGCGGAACACGGAAACAAGGATCTAGGGGGGATCTCCGTCGACGATGCTACGGGTGACCCAGATCAGAGGAGCGTGACAGCCGCGACGAGTCGCGGGGGCGCGTACACACGCGACGTTGCGAAAAAAGCTGCAGCGTGCGGCGCGTGTGAAACCCGGGAGCGCGACTCGACGCGTATGGAAATGGCGCGCGGTTTCCATTGTATGGAAATTGCGTGCGAGCCCGGGTCCGCGGAAGCAACCACTGTGACCAACCGCCTCGCTGACTGGCCTGCCTACCGGCTCTCCTCGTAATGTCGCTGTCAAGAAAGCGGCGAGCCCCGGCTAGCTGCCTCGTAAAATCGGACGTGTACACCTTGTCGAGCATGCCGTTGTCCTGTCGATCCGCGGACACCCCGGTGAAATTATCACGACACCCCGATGGCTGTCGCACAACTACGCAGGAAACAGAACGAACCGTTTTAACAACCTTTGGAACCGTTTCTACGTTTTAAATTACGCTCCATTCGATCGTGGAAGAATTGCTGAGACGAGGGCTTCGATCGTTTAAAGAAATTTCTAATTTTATCGCAATGTACGGTCGAATATCCGAAATGGCTCCATAAAATGTTGTTCGCGCGTTCGAAACACGATATTTGCAGAAATAAAAATACAATGGCGCAGGGTGGTTGCGGTCCCACGCGATCGCCGGTAATCCTTTGTTTTCGCATCGTTCGCGATAAACGAAAGCGAGCAGGTCAGCTCGTAAACGCTACCGGTTCGGAAAACGGCTGTTCGCTATAAATTTATAGACCCGTCCTCGTTAATGATATTTCCTTCGTTTTTTTTTTTTCCCCGCCGAGATTTTAGAAAGTACGGCGTCGCTCCTGAATTTTGTAATTGCACCGCGCGTTTACGCCCGTCGTGATTAATGCCGCCGTAACGCAGCCACGGTTGCTCGTTAATAGAGATTAATACACTCGCGTTGACGCGAGATCGGCGTTCGCGGATCCTGGAAACGCATACGCGACGGTTCTTTCCCTGTTTCGCCGTAATTACGCGCGAGGACAGTTTTACGATTTTAGAATTAGAAAAGATTCCATGCATAATTCATGCCTTACCGTACATTTATATGTCTCATTAACTCCGTTCATTGCCAAGAAGGTTCCAAAACGCGCTAATTGGCTCGCGCGAGATTCACCTAATTAACAAGGGAATGCTCTTCGTTAATAGAAGCGTCAAAACCATCCAAAGATCCGCGTCGATCATTCGACAACTCCTAACAAATTGCTATCCTTCTCAAATACTGCTATTTCTTCGAATCGTCGTATTTAAAATAAAATGTCACCTAAATTGATGAATTTTAAACGAACTTTTAACTCTTAATAGTCATTTAATATATGTCGATGTAATTATTTGAAAATTTATGTAATCCTCCGTTAGTTGACTATTTTTTAAATTATTTTATTG
Source organism: Colletes latitarsis (assembly GCF_051014445.1). Taxonomy (NCBI): domain Eukaryota; kingdom Metazoa; phylum Arthropoda; class Insecta; order Hymenoptera; family Colletidae; genus Colletes; species Colletes latitarsis. The sequence goes on from NC_135134.1 coordinate 50,873,056, forward strand.
GAATAGGTAGGGTTGTGAGACGTATGATTGATTAAAACAACAATAATTAATGGTAGAATTGCTATTTCTTCGAATCGTCGTATTTAAAATAAAATGTCTCCTAAATTGATGAATTTTAAACGAACTTTTAACTCTTAATAGTCATTTAATATATGTCAATGTAATTAATTGAAAATTTATGTAATCCTCCGTTAGTTGACTATTTTTTAAATGCTTTTATTGGAATAGGGAGGATTGTGGGACGTATGATTGATTAAAACAACAATAATTAATGGTAGAATTGCTATTTCCTCGAATCGTCGTATTTAAAATAAAATGTCTCCTAAATTGATGAATTTTAAACGAACTTTTAACTCTTAATAGTCATTTAATATATGTCAATGTAATTAATTGAAAATTTATGTAATCCTCCGTTAGTTGACTATTTTTTACATGCTTTTATTGGAATAAATAGGATTGTGGGACGTATGATTGATTAAAACAACAATAATTAATGGTAGAATTGCTATTTCTTCGAATCGTCGTATTTAAAATAAAATGTTTCCTAAATTGATGAATTTTAAACGAACTTTTAACTCTTAATAGTCATTTAATATATGTCAATGTAATTAATTGAAAATTTATGTAATCCTCCATTAGTTGATTATTTTTTACATGCTTTTATTGGAATAAATAGGATTGTGGGACGTATGATTGATTAAAACAACAATAATTAATGGTAGAATTGCTATTTCTTCGAATCGTCGTATTTAAAATAAAATGTCTCCTAAATTAATGAATTTTAAACGAACTTTTAACTCTTAATAGTCATTTAATATATGTCGATGTAATTAATTGAAAATTTATGTAATCCTCCGTTAGTTGACTATTTTTTAAATGCTTTTATTGGAATAAATAGGATTGTGGGACGTATGATTGATTAAAACAACAATAATTAATGGTAGAATTGCTATTTCTTCGAATCGTCGTATTTAAAATAAAATGTCTCCTAAATTAATGAATTTTAAACGAACTTTTAACTCTTAATAGTCATTTAATATATGTCGATGTAATTATTTGAAAATTTATGTAATCCTCCGTTAGTTGACTATTTTTTAAATGCTTTTATTGGAATAGGTAGGATTGTGGGATGTATGATTGATTAAAACAATTAATGGTAGAATTTTTAATGCTCTTTATTAAATATGTTAAGGTATATCTTAGAGTTCCGTACCGTTCTCTAAGAGATCTCTAAGAGATCATATACAATCGTCACTGGAGATGATTTTTGTAACATAGTAAGACGATTAGGTAATCCAACAGCTTCAAAGTTGATTTCCATTTATCAATTTGGTAAAAGTCAACATTGAGTAAAATAAATCAATTGAGATTAAGAGCCCTACTTAAGGGTTGAAATAATCGAACGTTTCTTTATTGCGTTTTCTCCAATTCTTGTTGGATCGTTCAGTCGTTCGCAGGCAGTCGAGGCGTTAATGGCGGCCAGGAAAGTAAAAAGGATCAATAAGAAATCGAACGATCGCAAAAAGTTTTCGCGGATAGTTTCTGGTTGAGTATCATTGACGACCGGCGCGAAATTCGCATGGAAATCACGCGACTCGCCGCTGATTAATGCTCGGTTCGCCGCGTACACTTACTTCACGCATATTAATCCTCTTCTCGCCGCCACGCCATTAAACGTCCAGGCACGGCGTCTTCTTATCTGCCCTCCTCGGCGCGTATCCGCGATCGTCGAAGCGTAATTAGCGGAACGCGACTGACTGGTACCGTGGACGCGCAAGAAAATCCTCGACATTGTTTTTTTCAAACGCTCGACGACAGACCGAGGCGCCCATTATTCGGATAAATTCCTCCGTTCGTCGTCGAGGATTTAAACCTGAATATATTTTTCGCGGGTTCCACGATTTATGGACTAGTTTTTAATTATCCCGTATTTACGTTTTACTCGTCCTGGAAGGATCCTCCCAGTCGTGAATCGACGAGATCGGGGGCGGAAACGAGGTCGTGGAGGGGCCGCGGTGTCGTTTCCACGACAAAAGCCGAGGAAGAAAGGTTCGTGCGGCCTTCGAGGGCAGAAACGAAGGGCAATAAAATTCGACTTGCGTCGTTCGCGAGCACGGTGGTCGACGGCTTCCCGCCGGTGGCGTGTCACCTGCGAGACGTCGAGGAACACCGCGGGAACTAATTTCTACGCTGGACGACAGGCCCACCCCGCCCAACGGGCCTCGTTTCCGAGCTTTCCCCTCTACCTGGAAGAAAGTCGTGGAGATTTTTCGACCACGAGTTACGAGTTACGGAGCGACCCCGGTCTTCTGGCCATCCTTCGACCCGGATCCACCTTGGCACAAAGAATAACGCGCGCGAAGAGTTAATCGACCGGCGTAAATCTCGACTGGTCATACTCTCTTGGAGATATTCAATTTCCTTTCACGACTATTTCTATATTTTTACACGGGAAACGTTTCTCAAAGAGGACTTGTCGATTAACTGGGAGTCAGCTCTTGCTAGTTAACTGTGTTTGACGAGTATACTCATCATGGAGAAGTGCCAGGATTTTTTGTCACGACGAGTTTTATAAAATAAACCTATCTTTTCGATGCAATATTTTAACAGCGACACTTACGATCGATTTTCGTGACACACAGAAATTCGCACTTTCAACACGGAGCGACACAGTCAACTGGTTAAGTGGACCCTCAGTCTCGACTGAATTATTTTACTCGACGTTGGTAAATGGAAATCGACTTTAAAGCGTTTAAAAAATAATGAACTAATGGAGGATTGAAGAATTTTTATATGCAACATTCTCCCGTATAACGATTATCTCAGTTCTGAATTCAGAACTAACGACGGTCGTAATAAAGGGGTAAAATAAAGGAGTTTGGTCTTCCATTTTCGATTAACTTTTTCACGGGTAGCGACACTATTGCCGCAGATAGTGTGCACGAAAAGAAACTTGGAAGCTAGGCGAACGCGACCGGACGCACGTCGTTCATCGCGGTAGACACGGCCGCGCGCAAAAGCCGTTCCACTTGCAAACCGGTGACACGTTGACACGTGAAACCTGCCAGCGAAAGGGAGGTTTCCCCAGCCCCGGGTCGCCCGTTACGTTCGTGCATCTTTATTCGAGCCCGAAAGGGATCGATCGCGAGGCTGAAAGCGCCTGTCGTGACCCGGGTCGGTCGACGCGTCTTCCGGGAGGAGTCGCCGCGATTTCACGGAGACTTCCGTTAATTTTGTTCCGCGGCCGCGTTAGTTTCCTATTAACGATCACGAATACGGGACTGCACCCCGCCTTCTACCGCTCGACGAAACTCATTAAACGTCTGTCCGTTTGTCTCGATCCACACGCCGAACACACGCCTCCCGATGGCTTCACGTATGCGTCCCGACGCGGAAGTTGTAAACGAATTAACGACGTGTCGTAGATCGGGTTCGCCGGGGCGATATTATTCTCATCGCACGGAACAATTACTTTTCTCCCACGGAATCGGCGGCCCGCGTACCGATCGCCCCCCTCAGCCCCCGGCCGAGGAAACTTTTCTGATGTCGCGGACAGACGTACGGATTCGCGATAGCTGTTGCTCCGATTTAGAGGCTCCGTTTCCGGTGACTTTTCGACCGACGAACGCCATTCCAACGCGTACATTTCATTTACTTAATTGTTCGGAAATTTTTGCAACTCGATCTGAACTTGGACTTGCTTTTAACGCGCGGTAATTAAGTAACATCGTCCATCGATGATCAGACATTTGCACGATAGAGAAACATGATACCGACGACTCGATTTTTGGATCGCATTGTACCCATTTGATCGTTCGAGAGGAGCAGCAATTCTCTAGTCGTCGGATCCGTCGATCGACATATGGCGGCTCCGACCACGACTGACGCCAGGCGACCTGCGGTTTCTGTCATTTCTCGATAATCGTTCGCTACTCATCCCCCGTTAATGCACGCTTCCGGTTTCGAGGTAAGTCCATCAAGGACAGACGGAAGTCGAAACTTATCGAGTTCGTGCATCGAAATTGGCAAACCGTTGTTGCGTCATCGATATTAATTTAAATGCGACGTAGAAGCTACTAACGAGGTTGGAGTATATATACCGTGTCATAAAAATCGTGTTTGAAACAATCACAGCGTGAAACTGTCGACAAAAGGCTTCAGACGCATCCCTGTTCGAGGAAATCAGACGTTTTGAGGCGGTAATTTCGGGTTTGCCGGCTCGGTATTCTTCCCGACGACCGTGAAACCGCTCGAGCGTCGCTTGGAACGATGACACGTGGCCATAGTAATCGTTACCTAGCCGTGCATTACTTCCGCGCCACGCCTGGCCGGCTCACAAATACTTCACGGTATTTATCTATTCCCGGCTATCGATCGTTCCTCTGGCAGGTGCTTCGAAACTCCTTCAGGATGACGTCGCGCCACGGTTTCTCCGGTAATTTCTGTTAAACTCGAAGGCTGCAGTCGCCAGAAAAGCGGGCAGATGTTACGGAGGGAGAGGGTGATTATCTGCCGCCCAGAAGGATGGGTATTATTGGGGAAATATCTTCATTTCCAACCCCGAAGTTCAACATTTTTTTTGCGTCCGTTAAGCGCCGGTTTTCAGAAACTGTCTTTGAAACCAGTCTTTAAAAGATAATAACGTTTTCTGGAAATTACTATTCATTAAAGCGGACTCGACAGATGCTTTCCGTCATTTTCTATTTAATCTTCAATAATAGATAATCGATAATACTAACGTTTATTCGTTATGAAATACTTTGGGGGTAGATCGTGAAGCAACGTACAAGTTCCTTGTGCGAAAAGAAATCGAAAAGTTCTGTATCATTTTTCAGTCTGAAGCTTCGTTTTCGAGATACAGTTAAAGTTTACCGTCGAGATTCTTGGCGCGCGCCATTTGTATTTCGGTCACCTGACCGCGCTGTTGCGCATGCGTGCACTCTCGAGGACCTACCGTCATGGCGTTCTCGTGTCTGAAAACTTCGAAGGCTCGTATCTCGCAAACGGGGGCTCGGATCGCGAAACCGTAAAAGACTTTTCGATTACTTCTTGCGCGTTCCGACTTGTCCCACCTTTATTTCTTATAAAAAATATCGGTAAACTTGACAACACAGATCTCCATCGCAAAGAAAAACGAACTGCTTAATGAAATTAATATTGATAATGACTGATACGAACCAACCACGCGGGTCCTCGAGTCTAACGGGTTAAAAACTGCTCCGCCGTCTGGTTCGGTTAAAACCCGTCCGTGTCCAGCGTGTCGAGAACAAAAGCCACCTAAATAATTCCCGTCGTCTCGTCGCGGAGCTGTCAGCCCGCAGGAACGACGTGCGGGGCGGGTGCTTTTCATTTCGAGTCGACTTAATACTCGTGTCGCACGCGAAAATGCTGCGGCGAGGAAATTAAGGACTCTCGAGGCCGTCATGGCAGAAAAAAGAGGAACACGCCCGGGAACACGCTGTCCTACCCTCGTTTCGGTCTTGAGGAACGATACTCTCGTGCAGACTCCGCGACCTCCTCGCCAGGGAACGTCAAAAACGAATAAAAAATTTCAGATATATTCTCAAATAAATGAATTGAAATTAAACAACCGATCCACGGTTTCTCAAAACAAAAATCATAGCTCGTACTCCATTGTGCGCGACAGCCTCGGTTACAAGTCCTGCCCCCCTTCCCCGGGGGCGCCGTTTTCCCACCCTCCCGTCATCGGCGAACATTTAGCAGGGACGGTAAACATTCGGGACACGCAACGAGAGACCCGTTCCACGTCCTCTCTCGCTCTCTCCGGCTTTCTCCGACTCGTTTCGTGTCTCTCGGGCTTCGCAAAGGGGTTCGATCCACCCTAACGTTTCGCTTTTTCATAATAAAATCGTCGTGCGGTGGCCCGATTGGCTGGGATCGCTCGAGGGGTCCCACAATGCACCGTGGGCTTGTCCGCGACGATATTCGAGGGATCGAGGGGACGCGAGCGATACGAGAAAGAACGAAACGAAAGGGTAGAAGGAAACAGAGAGCCTCCTGTGTCTCATAGTCGGAGGCTGTCGCTGTGTAAATAGGGCACACACCAAGAGACACACGCCCCGCGTATTGTGCGTGCCCTCTCGTCTGAAGGGGCACCCTTCTGTCCCGCACAAAAGGGTTGTCCCGGTGCAGGCCGGTTTGAAAACTGAATTTTTTATCCGCTCGACAGGAAAGCGGCCATCATAGGCAGCGTTCACGAGGTCCCTGTCATTTTTAGCTTCCACGAGGGCCCCTCTTTTTCACCCGGCGACATTCGACGGGACCTTATGGCGTCGTTTCAGGCATTGTCTCGGCCAGGTTCCCCCCACGGTCGTGATTCCTCGGCGCCGTATCGCGGAATTTTAGTAGCGCTGTGAATTAATCGATTGGTCCAAGTATCGTCGGTATTCCGTAAAATTTCCAAACGATCGACAGACTGTTTGCTAATAAATTAATCAAAGCAAAAATATGCTGCGCCCCCCCGAAGACTCGATAAAGAATTCCCATCGAATTTTCGCAAGGGCGTCTTCGCCGGTGTTTACGAAGCCCGGGCGAAAACAATTACAAATTTCGAGCACCCCTCTCGACAGCCCCCGCGAAATCCCTCCGAAATGAAATCATTTCGTCCTAGGTGGCCGGGGTACGGCGAGAGTACACAAAACCCAAATGCCCGGGACTCGGGATCGCGTCGCTTAATTATATCCACCCACCCCCCCACCCCGGGTGGATTGGTAACGTCGGAGAAATAATAATCCCGAGCACAACAGTGGCATCCCATTGTTTCCCGCGCGTCGTCGAATACGGGGTTGAAGTCGCCATCGTCCTACGACTCTCGACTTCGTTCGAAAGAAGGGGTGGGTTTCCCTTTGGCGCGCACGGGCGACGAGGGACGGGGGCGGGACCGCTAAGTACACAGATGCACGAGCGTGTGCGGGAGGGGCGACTGCCAAAGGTACTTACAGCCCTGCGCACGAGTGATTAGCGATATTTTATTTCGCATGGGAAACCAGAGGGATGGGAGAGAACTAGTTGAGTGGGAGCTCAGCTCTCTTTCATTAGGGGGAACCCTGTACCCTCGCACGGTCACCACCCTCCACCTTTTCTCCGATGCTCCTAGAAACCTTTCGCGATCCACCCCGACTGCTGTCATCGCGCCGTTACGTCCAATATCCGCCCCGAACGGCTCAGAATGGACAGATTCGGGGCCCGGGTGACCCGCCATGATGTGTTGCGCGTCCTACCCGCTGGAATATTCCTAACTGCTTCGTCGTAGACGAAATTATCGAGCAAACGGTGTGAGAATTGCTGTAGAAATTATTTAACAGTTCACACATGCCACTAAGAGCTGCTTAGTCGCCAATCATACATCACAGATGGAAATCTCCACAGAATATACAAATGTAAACAGACACTCAACAATTATGTTACAGAAAGAAACCACGATTCCTATCGTTGAGAAAAGAGTATGGGGTGTTTTTATTTTATTTTTATTCTGATTTTCATCGAGTTTACTCGAAGACTCGAGTACAGGGGGTGTGAAAAGAGAATCGAAAGAAATGAAACACGGAGGCAGGGAGTTTACTAGGAAGAACAGGGATCCGCCATTCCTCCATCGGGCGTGGAATCATCGTAGCACGCAATAAACGGTTGCACCGAAAGCCGTCCTTGTTAGCAGCTGCGTAGCATCCCCCGCCCGTTACACAATACCCTCTCTCGGTCCCCTGAAAAACGATGGGTGGATTAATGACGTCACGGGGAACAGGGAACAGCACCTGGCTTCCAGCGGGAATTCACCAATCGACGCGACCCTTCTCGCGTCGCCGCGCCGTCCCTGGTCCGTGGCCAAACTACGGGTGACACGGAGCGACCCGACATACCCACCCCCTGAACCCTCCTTCGCGGGTTCGTTTCCTCCAATCGGCTCGACAAACGCCGCTCCTCGAACCCTGCACGCGCCGGAATGAAATTAACGAGTTAATTGTAAATGAACCGGAGGGTCGGCGCGGAAATGAATTGAACAAACGCGGGAGGGGGTGGATTGTTCGCTGGACGAGGAGGACCGTTGGCTCTTTCGCAGCGCGTTGTTTCTCCGCGCGAATTTCACCCGGAATCGAAACGTGTTCGACGACCGTATTTTCCGACGCTTTGCAAAACATCATCAGAGTCGAATATTTAACCCTTATCGTTTTACTCGACGTTGATCTTTACCAAATTTAAAAGCATTTACATTGACATATATTAAGTAATTATTATTTTAAATTTACGGAGCAGCAATTTATGGCCTAGCGTAAAATAATCTCCAAGAGTGAACGGAAAGGAAAAAAATTGGCTCGTAATTTAAGAAAAATGTTCGAAGCATTTTATCTATTTCTGCTGGTAATGGCGGTGGCGGTGGCATGAAGCGGGGAACGGGTAGGCATTAATACTTTTCCCGGTCTTTTCTCAGCCTATATCTGGAGTCCCAAGCAGCCCATTAGCGTACCTAATTTATGCATCATCAGCGAGGGCACAACCCTTTCCCCATCCTGCATCCATCTTTTCGACTGAAAAGTTTCTAAAGATTTTCACCCGGCAACGACGGCTCGCGTCTTAATTACGAGAAGAAAAGGTTCCGCGCGCCCGTCTTTTCAGGGTTGCGCAACGCGGAGAGCGTCCTTACGCCCCCCCCTGCCCCCTCTCGTGTCTCCACCCTTTGCTCGGGGTGGCTGATAACAAAAGGCCCAATAAATGGTAGGTAGCCGTCCGTTGGATTACCGGCCACCGCCACAAAAGCCCCGGGCTATAAATTCATAAACGTGTCGTGGAGTTCCTCAATGGGGAGACCCGGAGGGATCGCGAGACGACGCAATAAGACAATAAAACCCCGTAGATCAAACAACGCCGGGCCCCGAAATCTTCGGCGTCGCGGATCCACGACACTTTCGAAACTCCTCGGAAGTCCGTGAATCCTTTTTTCTACGTTTTTTGTCGTTGTTTTGACTGTTAAACCTACGAAGGGTAGAATCGATTCCCAAACTATGGAGAACAGGGATCTATGCACACAGATAGATAAAGTTGAGATCGAAAGACTCAGAGAAAAATTAGAATATGTTGAAGTCTCTTTAACGATAGGTATGGCCTCAGATTTTCAATAAATTCGTGGAAACGTCGAGGGTACGAGAATGGTTGGTTTCCACGGCGATCGACGGAGCCCATCAGCGACGAGTGCAATCACGATCGTGTACAGCTGGATTCAAGTCTGGTAGCCATTGTCCTACGAGGTCACGTACGCTCGAGTACGATCGGCCAGGAGAAGGTCTTCGCGAAGGCACTGGCAATAATTCTGCACTCCCTCCCGTCCCCTCGTCTCCCCACGAACCTCAGGGTCGATCGTCGTCCAAACAACACCCCCGCCTGGAGGCTCGACGCGTTTCAGGTCGTACCTGCTCTCCTCGATCGTTGACGGCCATTCACGGTCGGCGTTTCACGCTAATCAAGAGCTCGTATCGGGGGAATCATTAGGGGTGCCGTGATCTTGGATCGTTATCGATCGTCTTAGATCGCCGCGTTCCGAGGGGCTACCCGGAATTCGGTCCTCTCGACTCTGATCGCTCGTTCGGATATCCGGAATCTAGAAATATTTCAGCAAGAGCGTTGCATCTATTTGGGAACGAGAACGTCGCTGGGAGATAAGATAATCGAAAGGTGTTTAGCGCGTTGCGTTACGAGAGACTCCGAGTATTACGAGTCTCCTATTCTTGGGCGAGCAGCAATTCCAGATTTAATCTTTATTGAGAAACGCGTGAGAGAAGGGGAAAGCTGTTCCACTGCTCGACTATGCACATGCAGCGATGAAAGGTGAAACGTACGTGCCGGTTAAACAAAATAAAGACGGTCGCGAGGCTGGCGAAAACTAAAAATTTGTTCCCATCCTTCGAACGATCGTGGGATCCACGGCGTGGCGGGGAAAATCGCGGAAAAACGCTGCCGGAGTATTTGTATAGGCGGTCGGAAACGAGGCTATCGGAGTGGCGATTGGGTTTAATTCGAGGCGGGCGTCAAAACCGAGTCGATGATAGTAACCGTCGAGTCAAAATGGATGGTTTTCAGCGTACGGTGCCCCGCTGATGTTATCTGGTACGGTGGGAGGCATCTGCCGATATGTATACAATGCCATAGGTCTGCTGGGATTATTACAGCCTTGACAAATTGCCGCGGTGAAGGCCGATCCCGGTAATTACGGGGCAGAGAGGACTCGGATATAAGGACCCATACAACGCCACGTACACGTACCCGTAGTCTCGTGTACGTTTCTGTTCGCGGACGGATACGTTCTCACTCTGATTGCCAGACTCGGCTCGTTCCTATTGGAAAAGGTTTTTCATCCGCGGCGGTTCACGACATCGAACGTGACGCGCCGCCCATCGTGGAAGTGGATTCCACCCGGCGAAATTGCGATCACGATGCGTTCTATCATCGCGCGGACTCGAGTTACCGGTCGGCTACCATGCGTGGCTCGGTCCTGATTAGGGTGAATTGCCGGTTCTCCGCGGGGACGACTCCGATTTTCGAACACGACGTCGCGAATCCGCTTCCCTTCCTTCGAATACGTGGTTCGTAATTTCAAAGAGTTTCGTTTATTAAACACTTGTTCACCGCACTGTCGTTTCATAGTAATCGCACGTTGGTTCGACCATACTTGCTCAGGCAGGCAAAAAGTCCAGCGTGCTTTTCGCTGAGTATACAGGGTGTTCGACCACCCCTGGGAAAAATTTTAATGGGGGATTCTAGAGGCCAAAATAAAACGAAAGTCAAGAATACCAGTTTGTTGATGGAGACTTCGTTAAAAAGATTAAGAATTAAATTCAAAAATTTCAAATCGTTTTAGAAAAATTATTTTCTGTTGCGGGGGTATATTACAATCATTTTTGGTGAATAGACATACCCCCGAAATCCTACTCACTTTCTAGAAAAAAATTCGAGAAGGTGTGAAATTTTTCGTCGGAGAAAAAAAATTTCAAATCGTTTTGGAAAAATTATTTTCAGTTGCAGGGGACAAGTACAATCATTTTTGGTGGATAGACATACCCCCAAAATCCTACTCACTTTCTAGAAAAAAATTCGAGAAGGTGTGAAATTTTTCGACTGAAAAAAAAATTTCAAATCGTTTTGGAAAAATTATTTTCAGTTGTAGGGGACAAGTACAATCATTTTTGGTGAATAGACATAACCCCGAATTCCTGCGAATTATTGAGAAAAAAATTCGAGAAGGTGTTGAATTTTTCGACGGAGAAAAAAAATTTCAAATCGTATTGAAAAAATTATTTTCAGTTGCAGGAGACAAGTACAATCATTTTTGGTGAATAGACATACCCCCGAAATCCTACCCACTTTCTAGAAAAAAATTCGAGAAGGTGTGAAATTTTTCGAGGGAAAAAAAAAATTTCAAATCGTTTTAGAAAAATTATTTTCGGTTGCGGGGGTATATCACAATCATTTTTGGTGAATAGACATAACCCCGAATTCCTGCGCATTATCGAGAAAAAAATTGGAGGTGTTGAATTTTTCGACGGAGAAAAAAAATTTCAAATCGTTTTGAAAAAATTATTTTCAGTTGCAGGAGACCAGTACAATCATTTTTGGTGAATAGACATACCCCCGAAATCCTACTCACTTTCGAGAAAAAAATTCGAGAAGGTGTGAAATTTTTCGTCGGAGAAAAAAAATTTCAAATCGTTTTCGAAAAATTATTTTCAGTTACAGGGGTCAATTACAATCATTTTTGGTGAATACACATACCCCCGAAATCCTACCCATTTTCTAGAAAAAAATTCGAGAAGGTGTAAAATTTTTCAACTGAAAAAAAAAATTTCAAATCGTTTTAGAAAAATTATTTTCGGTTGCGGGGGTATATTACAATCATTTTTGGTGAATAGACATACCCCCGAAATCCTGCGCATTTTCGAGAAAAAAATTCAGTACTGGCGGAACTTCAAACGTTAATAACTTTTTAACAAAGTCTCCATCAACATCTTATTTTTCTGTATAAATATTATTATAATATACTCTTTTTCATTTCGCAATTATAACGACAACTTGTAGACTGGGTAAACTTTAACAACAGTTTCAGAAACTCTTATTTAAATTTCGATGTACTGCTCGCGAATAATGCAAAGGGAATTTTGTAAATTTGGAAAGTAGTCTATCGAAATGCTTTTAATTGTTTCCGAGTTATGGAACCGGACGGTTAAGGAAAAATTCTGGGGCCAGAGAATGTCGAAAGCGAGGAAACAAGTCAGAACGATGCACGTATAACGAGCCTAATGGAAAATAACAGTCGCGAAACCGTACTGTTTGCGAGTTCTTTGGCAGTAATTAATTAAAAGTCGTGTATGATTCAACTATACTCCTACAAACATTGAAATGCTAACGAGTTTTCGACGCGGATAGCACTGTGCCTCGGGCGTAACTCGTGGATAGCTCTTATAACACAACACTCTTGCAAATAAGACGAGGTAAAGAGCAAAACGTGTTTAATACTCTAAGAAAGGAAGTTGTAATTGATTTCTAATTACCGTTCGATACATTTTATCTCGCTTCAGGTATCAGACTGTGGTCCGATTTTATGTTTGGTTTCTGCGTTGGGTTAATAACAGCATAATTTGCATCGTAATTGTATACTTACCTCTGCTTCTGTTTGCTTTTTATTCGATCCATCTACTTATATTGATAATTCTACGGCAATAAGGACGTAATATTATTGTCATTGCTATCGTTATATTTTTCTTCTTTCGTTCTTGGACAAGAAATATTAAGTATTCATAGAAAATATTTAAATAATAGGCGAGGTATTAAAATACTTAATTTAACTTTGTTTTCTCTCAAGGGTCCGTCCGCACCCTCGTAAAATGGCGCTCAAGGGCACGTGCCCATTTTGCCCCTACCAGGGTCCTGATTCTACCATAAAAACAACAACTAGAATCCGAATGAATATTTATAATCAAACTCTCCGACAACACAGCCTCGTTGATGCTTAGTTTTCCAATTATATTAAATATTCTAGCAGCTGAAATATCACTTTCAGCTTACCTTTGTTTCGAACAGGATAATTCGTCGCTCCCCAATTAATCGAAACCGTTTTCAACTTCGAGGTCCACCTTTCCCCGACCAATTTTAATCCCAAACTTTTAACCGTGACTTCTACGGAGATCATCGTTTCCGTACGTAGTTCGTATTTTGAGTTCGGTTGTTTTGTGGACGAGGAGAAAGGAGTTGAAAAGAGAGGAGGCTGCACAACGTGACTAGCCACATCTCCGCCTCGCCTGCCCCCTCCTATCCCGTCTTTTTTTCTCTATAAAACCCCTGGCCGGATCTCGGTTAATGGTGGATGGCAGTTGCAGGGGCCAGGAGACGTCAGGACGGCGGAACGGAGTGCGAGCATCCACCTATCTTGATGAGATCTTGTTTTCCGTGGGATCCCCCGCGGCGAGCCGCGATTCGTTCCCCGTGTTCCGTTCCCGTTCCTGCTCCATCGCCGGAAAATCACCGACAGGACCGCGTGCACGTCGAACGCGTCGCGAACCACGCGATGGACGCTCTTAGACCGCCATTTCGCGCGAGCCAAGGGGTTGCACAATAACGATACGACAGAAGCAGCTCAAACAAACCACGTAACGCGAGCAAAGTTTTTAAAGTCGCATTCAAAGGACGAATATCGATAGAATTCATGTTTCGGTCCTGCAGAGTCTGCAACTTTTACGACCGGACTTTAGACTCACCCTGTATATAAGAAAAAGGGATGCTGCCGTACGGTCGGAGGGAAAGTAAACAAGGAATCGCCGTGGAATGATTTTGAGCCCTTTGTCGCTGCTACATCTTTTACGACGGTCTTTCTACGGGGTGTCCCTTAGCAAAACACTTTAATTTCATCCGTGTTTCGAGTGAGAAGAGCAAGTGTTCAATTTTTTCAATCGATAAATCGAACAGCCCGGATAAGGAAAAAAGAAAAAGCGAGAAACGCATAAAGAACCGAGTCGACGATCGCTGGCCGACGATTAATCGCTTCATTCGCCGGTACGTTGCAGAAATTCTTCACCCTCCGGAGTAAACGAACCGTTTTTTCCGTCCGCGGTGTGGGCCGGGGGTCTCCCCTTCCGGAGGATGTTTGCAGGAAGCCCCGGAGATTCAACCCTAAAACGGCGTCCGACAAAAAAGGGAAAGACTTTACTGCGTCCTAATTGGAATGACAGAGACGTCAATGGCGGCGACGGTCAAAGAGGCCGTAAACGTTGGTTACGGGTGTAAACTACGGACTTTAGTGTCACCGGGGGTTTCCCCCGCTACCCATAAGACATTCTGTTTACGAGGTTGTGTAACCGCCCTCGTAAACTAAAGTGCGTATTAACAAATGGAACGATTACACGGTGCGCCGTTCGCGTTTACCTGCTTTCTACCATTCTACGACGATCGCGAGCGCCATCTAGTCGCGTCTGCCCGTTGACAAAATGGCTGTCGCGCCCCCATAACACGATCTATCAATCTGTTAATACTTTCTATCGAATTCCCCCAAAATACGAACTTACGGAGAGGCCTTAAAATTTCACGAAATGTGATTATAGTAGACTTGGTCGAATCTGAAGTTGCAACCTGGATCGATCGCGGGGACGGTGGCTAATTGACACGGATCCACGTCAGTCGGTGAATTCTCGATCGCGCCGGTTTATTTGCAGGTGATTAGCCGCGGTGTGCGTTTTGTTCCCCCGTTGTTTATCCTTTTCGTCGGGGCAACCTTTCGATCGCGCCAACACGCTCTCGCGCGCATCGATCCACCGCGTTCTGCAGTCCGATTGTTCTCCAGTGGTTCGCAGTCAATTACGCGGCGGTGCGTGCACGTGATATATTAATAAGTGGAATATAAATACTCCGTTGTCCATGTACGCGCGCGAATCCAGGATATAAATAGCCGGCGTGGCGGGGGCGAGAGCCGGTCGAATACTAATCAGCTTCTAGTTTACATCGCACACGTCCTCGTAACGTTTGCGTACAATGTGCGATCCGGCGGGCTTAAGCCCGATAATTAAGTTCGTTAGAATGGCTCGACGAGCGATTATTATGCCCGCGCCTCGGTTTTAATTAATCCACTAATAAACGTCGTTATTGCTGGCATTGCCATCGTTATCATTGCGGAGAACACGAACCGAGCTCGTTCCTCTGCGCGATCGATGGACGCTGGAGAAAAGGGGGGAAAAGGATCGCGAAATAACGATGGGATATCGATATGGATCGGATATGGACGTCGAAAGGCGCTAGCAAGCGTTTTTTTTATCTAACAGTTGTTTTTAAATTGCAAGTCTTCGAGTAGAAATATGTGGATAATTTGGAGAAATACGGAAAAGCGTTATGGGAAAAAGATTTTTAATACGCGGATCGTTGGAATTTTTGTCGAGCCCCATTCGTTATCCGAGACGGCGACCTCGAGCGACCGAAGGGTTAGGTTTTTAATTCGCGTGTAACGCGCGTTGTCCACCGAGTCCCATTAGGGCGATAATTAATGGCGGGCGTCCGCGCGGGCATAAATATCGCATATTATTATCCGGCGGTGGTACACGGCGCACGGGCCTGGCCCGAAGTGTGGTGTCACATTTGAATAACACGCCCGCGAACTAGTGCATAAATTTCTAATTACAAGAAAGCAAACGCGCGATTATCATACGGCCGGGGCACGAAACCATTGCGATTTCGTTCCACCGGCGGATCCAGCCCGATAATTAATCGAGCCCCGCGATCGACACGGGCGACGACGATTATCGTTGTTTATGCCTCGCCCCCCCGAGCGAACGGGCCCCGTCGTCTCTGGTAACTTCGAGGGGGTCTCTCTTAAATTTTCTATTCTTTAATATTCGCCGGGCGGCCGCTTGCTTTCCAGCGCGATTTAGTACAGCGGTGCTTGAGACGGGGGATGAATTATCGAGAGCTAACCGCAGACCGATCTTCCATTTGCACGTTTCTAAATTTCGACGGTCGTAACTTCGCGAGAATAAGTCGTACTTTCGAAGACAGTGTCGCTGAGAAAAGTCGCTGAAATTCGCCCCGAGCGGTCCAACCCCCCCGCCAGGGACAGAAGGGGGGGAGTGGAGGGATCGCAGCTGCCGGCTCGTAAAAGCCAATCAAGAAGTTCCACGCGAGCGGTCGCTTTCAGCGCGTCTTTTAATAAAGCCTGATTCAAGATAGCGCGGTCAGCCTTTCGCTCGGGCCGGACGGTGTTAATGGCGTACCGAAAGACAACGGGGGGTGAGAAAGGGGAGAAAAAAGAAGCAACCCTCCTCCCCTCGGCGGCACAACCCCCAGGGCGAAGGACTAACTTCTTGACACCGCGGCAACAAGACCAGATAACGATCCCCGCGACGTATGCGTGACGCGTAAACGTTTGTTACGCGGCGCGATTAGCAGCGCGAGCTTTCATTACCTTGACGCTCGGGGAGATTTCATTAACCGGATTTATGGCGATCGACCGCCCACCAGCCCCGAGGAGGACGCGAAAAATACTGGCAACTTCCATAGCGTCGGTGATCCTACAAGAAACCTTTAGAGCGTTTCGTTCAAAACAGAGCACCGTCGTGTTCGAACCCTCCAGGTGCAAGTGTTTCCATTCCACGAATCTCTGATATCGTTTCAAAGCAACTCTATCAATTTCACTCCGAAAGGATTCCCCCCCCATTGCTCCGGGGATCGATAATTTGCAAGGATCTGCCAGGTAACCTCCGCTGATGAGTCCAACGAGCTGACTCCATAGGTGACTCACAAGTTGCCCCTTTGTCCTGCGCCTTTTCTGCTCCCGACACGCTTCAGACATCCACGGTGTCATGAGAAAGTACCAATTAAACGATCCTCGCGGCCCAGCACGACAGTCGAAAAGGTGTCGAGGCGGTTAACGAGCCGTGACGTCGCTGAATTCGTACGCTGAATTCCAGCGATCGTTTCGTTACATTGTCGAGAGAACTGGAGGGAAGAGTCATGATCCGTTTCGAGACACACCCGTCAGGTATAATCCCGACGGAGGTGCCACGATTCCGCCACTCGGATGAACCTTTCTATCTGGTCGTCGATAATGCTCCACCTGTGGTCTATCGATTGTTCTAGGAACGCCAGATCCCGCGATACTTCATTTCTTCGTCCTTCTCCTTTTATTTTCTCTTATTCTTCCGCCATCGATCCGCGATAGAGACCGCGTCTTCGAGATCCGGCCGACCTTTCTCCCGTTCCCACGCGTGAAACCGGGACGGGGAAGATCGGACGATCTCCACGAGTACACCTGGGGTACATTGGAAAGCATTTCATAGTTTTTGGAAACCATTATACAGGGTGTTCGGCCACCCATGGGAAAAATTTTAATGGGAGATTCTAGAGGGCAAAATAAGACGAAAATCAAGAGTACCAATTTGTTGATGGAGGCTTCGTTAATAAGTTATTAAGAATTAAATTCAAAAATTTCGAATCGTTCTGGAAAAATTATTTTCGGTTGCGGGGGTTGATTACAATCATTTTTGGTGAATATACATACCCCCGAAATCCTACTCAGTTTCGAGAAAAAAATACGAGTGCTGAAAGTTTAGGGTGAAAAAGAAGACTTTCGAATCGTCTTGGAAAAATTATTTTTAATTGCAGGGGTCAATTGCAAGCATTTTTGGTCGACAGACATACCCCCGAAATCCTATTCAGTTTCGAGAAAAAAATTCCTTACCAAAAATATAATTTCTGGCCAGAAATGTTACGCCGTAATTTCATGCGAATCTTTAAAACGTCATAACTTCTGAACGGGTTGGATGATTTTAATGTTTAAAGAAGCAATCGACGCGTATTTTAGTGAAGAATATGTAGAAATTCTAAAAATATTGGAAAAGTTGCTCCTTGACTCCGTAAAATGCGAAAAACCCAATAAGAGTGGTCCAAATTTCAAACGGCCATAACTCCTGCAATAGTGAACGTCTCTTATTGAAATTTTTTCCTGAAATAGAGCTCATGGATACCTACAAAAAAGTACTAAACAAATTATTCCTACAGTGCCAACCAAAGTTTTTAATCTAGTCTAAATTTTAGTCTAAATTGGCGGAAAAAAAAAATTTCAAATCGTTCTGGAAAAATTATTTTCGGTTGTAAGGGTCAATTACAATCATTTTTGGTTATTACACATACGTCCGAAATCCTACCCACTTTCGAGAAAAAAAATAGGATGGGTGGTGAAATTTTTCAGCGAAAAAAAAATTTTTCAAATCGTTTTAAAAAAATTATGTTTGGTTGCGGGAGTTAATTACAATCATTTCAGGTCATTACACGTACCCTCGAAATCCTACTCACTTTCGAGAAAAAAAATCGGATAGGTGGTGAAATTTTTCGGCAAAATTAAAAAATTTCAAATCGTTCTGGAAAAATTATTTTCAATTGCAGGGGTCAATTACAATTATTTTCGGTCATGAGTCATACCATCGAAATCCTGCCCACTTTCGAGAAAAAAATTCGAGAAGATGTCAAATTTTTCGACGAAATTAAAAAATTTCAAATCGTCTTGGAAAAATTATTTTCGGTTACTGGGGTTAATTATAATTATTTTAGGTCATTACACGTACCCTCGAAATCCTACTCACTTTCGAGAAAAAATATCGGATAGGTGGTGAAATTTTTCGGCGAAAAAAAAATTTTTCAAATCGTTTTAAAAAAATTATTTTTGATTGCGGGAGTTAATTACAATCATTTTAGGTCATTACACGTACCCTCGAAATCCTACTCACTTTCGAGAAAAAAATTCGAGAAGGTGTGAAAGTTTTTGACAAAATTAAAAAATTATAAATCATTGTGGAAAAATTATTTTCGGATTTGGGAGTCAATTACAATCATTTTTGGTGAATAGATACACCCCCGAAATCTTACCCACTTTCTAGAAAAAAAATCGAGAAGTGAAATTTTTCGACGGAAAAAAAAAATTTCAAATCATTTTAAAAAAATTATTTTTGGTTGCGGGGGTCACTTACAATAATTTTTGGTGAATAGACATACCCCCGAAATCTTGCGCATTTTCGAGAAAAAAATTCAGTACGAGCGGAACTTTAAACGTTAATAACTTTTTAACGAAGCTTCCATCAACAAATTGTTATTCTTGATTTTCGTCTTATTTTGGCCTCTAGAATCCCCCATTAAAATTTTTCCCAGGATCCGAACACCCTGTATAAATAAATTGATGTCACAGTTTCGAGGGAACGATCATCGCCAAGTCGAAAGATTATCGCGAACCGTCGATGCTTTTCAAGCTGTCCACCAGACGAGGCATCGAGCCGCCTTCGAAGAACTATACATTATTAGAGGACGCGAACGGGGACCGGACAGGTTGGCAGGTCATTCCTGGCGCGAACGGTGTATACGGAGCAAGTGCTCGAAGAAGGAGATCCGTATCTTCACGCTGCGTGCTCGCGTTGCCAGAGATGGAACGTCGACAGCTTGACAAATTGCTCCCTGATTCGCGTTTTCGCTAAAATCAATCACCCCTGCGCCGTTCCCGTGTCACCTTTGCACTCCGCTGCGCCTGTAATTGCCAGATTCTCAGCTAATTACGTTCCATTGCCGCACAATGCAACGTGTTCCCTCCGAATGGCAGCTACGGGTTAGGATCTAGGGACCCGTCACGATGGCTGTTTGTTTCTTCGTAAGCGATTGCTTTTTAATAACCGTGTTTCGCGCTATGGCACGCCAGAGGTTAAGGACTCCTGGACGGCGACATTTTGGTTTGCATAGCTAATAAGCCGAGCAGGCTGACCTTTGGTGGCGTTTCTCTCGATGGGAAGCCTCTCGACTAGCAACAGCGGAACGTCCAAGAGGATTTATGGACACCCAAGCAACGATAATTCCTTCTTTTTAAATAAAATCACCGTCGAACGGAGTAATCGTTATCTGGAGGAATTTCGAAATCGCGTAACATTGATTAGAATGGGAGAGTTTTTTTAATAAAGACGTGGCGAAACGTTGCTTGTTTCGGGTTTGCAAGGTGTTTAATGAGGGAGCTACACCTGCTCACTATGGCTACCGTATAACAATTTATCACTCGTGATGTAAGTACTGCAGTTGCTACATTGTGTGGGTTGAAACAAGCTAATTGAAAACTGCTGGTGGAAAGTAAAAGTAAGAGGCCGTGAAATCTTTGAAATCGAGCGAGCTTCTACGTGTAGTTGCAGATGAGGTGTACGTGGAATATTTGGTACGAAACAAGCACCAACTTTCACTCGAAACGAACGTATTTGTTCAACTACTGCTCGTTAGATCGCTCTTGTTTAGTTTGGTAAATATTAACGATCGACATCTTCCATGGAAGTCGGGATAAATTATATTCGTATAATTTTTAATTGGTTGTCGCTCGAATATCCGCGGAAACGCATGAAAAACGAAGAAAAATCTGCTTCCTGGGTAGACTAATTAATGGGAGCAGTCTTCCCGTAAATGGAAGATCTACTTAATGTACTTGTGCTCGTGTCACGGATCTCTGATTACCGACCGCGGGTCTTAATTAGCCAACCTATCGATTAAAGCGTAGCTCGAGGATGCCCCACGATAACCAGTGTCTCTGTTGTTAATTGGAATATTACAACCAATGCATCGCGGAAAAACTTAAGTATTCGAGTGTTCGTAAATACTGAAAATTAATTCCACGTCGAAAGAATCGATCGTTCAGTTAAGAGTAAAAGTATGTAGAATTAATGTCCATGAATCCAGCGTTGAACAAAATGGTGGGTCTCTTGGCGTGCAAGCTGTAAGGTTATGGCCTGGAAAACAGACATTGCGATTATTTATAGAAAAAAGAACAATTCCGAGGCAGAATCTCCGCCCCCAAAGGGGAAAGCCAGGTCCGATATTGCCCATTGTCTTTCTCGAAAGTGGCAATGATAGCGTCAGTTCCTCGCTAAAATTAATTACACTTTCGAGCGTTCTTGCTGACGCATCGGAGGCAGCGCCATCTCCTTGTAACGTGCGCGCGCCGATCTCTCGGCGAGAAACCCGGGGGCCAGGGAGAAATCGGGCCCCGTCTCTAATAAAAAGATATAGAAGGACGATAATACAGTCCCCAGAAGGTCCTTCGGAGGCACAATGGGATGTATCATGACTGGATGACACGGCCGTTTCTGTCAATGGCTACCCACAGCATCGGCATTGTGCCCTAAGGTCTCTATATCTTCGCGCATTTCTTTCTCCGTCTCCGTCCCTCCCTCCGTCGATCTCTCGCTCGATCTTCCGACGCTGGTCGCGCGTCATTCTGCGATCGAGGCTCCTCGAAACGACCTTCCATCGCGGTTCAAGCAGAACTTTTGGAAGGTGTCCAAAGATTCGACCTAGCAGTGGCGTGACAAGGGTCAGTGTCATCCCCTGCAATTATGGACCCCCTACGGACCCCCCTCGTAGAATCGACCAGTTGGGTAAGTCATCATGAGGGTGATATCTCAGCGATAAAATGTAGAGAGAAGAATTTCTACTCGGGGTGATCGACGAATTTTATAACCTTCGTGCCATTCGTAATTTTTAGTCATTATCGGGGCGTATAGTTTCAATTTTAAAATACACTCGAATTTCTTAAGCGAGACTTTCTTACGTAAGCGACGTTAATATTCATGAGAAGTGACGAAGTCTTCAATACTGTCATCGCCGTTGATTTCGTACAACGAGTACCAAAGGCCGTGACATTTTGGCTTTGACACTGGCTTTACGAAACTTTCGGATGACTTGCGAAACTCCGGGTTGCGACTGGTATCGCGTAGATCCAGTTCGTAGCCTCGTTCATCGATAGATCGTCGTGGTTTTGATAAGTTTGCAGATGTTCCCTGTTGGATTTCCGACAACGTAAGACCCAAAATAAGTTCGCAACGAGGGCATTGCACGGTCCGTGGAAGCGTGGAAAAGGCAAAGGGGTGTAATGCGATTCGATCTTGGTAGGATCCTTCCGTGTGGTCCCCCAGAGAGGCCGGTGACAGGGGAACAAAAGGACGCCGGCAGGCTTTTGCGGGCAGCGCAGTGTTTTTCGAAATTCGTAGCAGCGGGTAGCGATTGTCCTAAGCGCCTCGGGGGCCCTTTCAAAGGGAGTCACCCGCTGACGATCGCGTCGCTGCAGCTATCCGCCGTGCTCGCCGCGCGCCATTCTCAGCCCGGGGCCCCGGGATCTCGATAATTTTCGATAATTCCTTTGTCGTCCCGTTTTTGTTCGTCGCTCGCGCACGAGGAAACTTGAAAAGGGGCAACGTCTACGGGGACGACTGGAAATTTGACCTTTTTAACAAAATTGTTCGTCTGGACGCCGACCATGCGAGAACTTGCCCCCGCCCCCCCTTAGGAAACAGGAAAGGAACGAAATGATCAATTTGCGATCCTTCTGTTGATGTTTTTATTGTTTCAAATGTATCGTTCGCTATAGCAAACGTTGTTGAATAGTTCATCCCCGTTGTACGAGGAATTAATTTCTTAAATACAAAGTCTAACCTCGAAACAAGGAAAGGAAAACAAAATTAGAAAGAGATCGTTCTTTATTTTAATATAAAGTCCACTGTTACATAATTGGGGTTCTATTCCATTAATGGTGACTATAATATTGTTAATTAATAATCGTTTGTGGTTTATTGACGTAAACTTCACTTTTTAAAAACCCCTACAGGCGTCGAAAACAAGCTCGAACAAATTTTCAACAATTTGTACACGTTGTTGCACACATTCCTGGTTTCTATTTGCCTCTGATGACCTCTGATGACCAGTGCTGGCAAAAGTACAGAACTCCCGACAACTTTTGACACCATACAGCGACTGTTACTGACTGCTCCTGATTACTGCTTGCCTCTGCTGGACTCTGCTGACCATCGCTTATATTTCTGACAACCCATAACGATTACTACCGACTTCTGCTAACCTCTGTTGGTCTTTGCTGATCTCTGTCAGCGTGTGCTTGTCTCTGCTGAACTTTCCTGGCCTCTGCCGAACGCTACTGACCACTGCAGGTATTTCTGATAATGTATAACGATTAATACTTACCACTGCATGCCCCTACAAGTCTCTGCTTGCCTTGGCAGGTTTCTGCTTGCCTGTGCATGCCTTTGCTGGCCTCTGCTGAACACTGCTGACCACCTCTGACGCTTCTGACATCGTATAACAATTACTACATGCTACTGTTCGCCCCTGCTGATCTCTACTTGCCACTGCATGCCTCTGCTCGTCTCTGCTGACCGCTGCTGACCACCTCTGATGCTTTCGACAACATATAACGCTTACTACTTGCTACTATTCGCCCCTGGTGATCTCTGCTTGCCACTGCTGGCCTCTGCTGACCACCGCTTATATTTCTGGCAACGTACAACGATTACTACGACTCCTGCCACCCTCTGCTGACCTCTGCCAGCGTCCCCTGGCCTAAGCTGGCCTCTGCTGACCACCGTTTATATTTCTGGCAACGTACAACGATTACTACGACTCCTGCCACCCTCTGCTGACCTCTGCCAACATCTTCCGACGTCAGCAGACCATCGCTGACCATCGCTGACCAACGCAGACCAACGCAGACCAACGCTGACCATCACTGACCACTGCTGACCATCGCTGACAAATTGTGACACGATGTAATGTAATATAATATGTTTATATGTATTAAAGTGTTATATAATGTAAATCTATTGCAATAAATGATATAATTTAAAAGAATTCTATGTGTTCTCATCATTTCTACCCTTCTTTTCCTATCGAAATCATTCCCTTAGTTATAAGACACTCCGAATCTTTTAAAATTTTCTAAGTTCCCCGGAAAGATTTCAAATTTCCCGCCATTTCAAATTACGTAATATTACGTAACATTACGTAATCTTTGCCGAAAAATTCCGGCCGGCGAAATTTTGAAAAGCTATTACGTAATATTACGTAATATTACATAATGTTACGTAACATTACGTAATCTTTGCCGAAAAATTCTGGCCAGCGAAATTTTGAAGAGCTATTACGTAATATTACGTAATATTACATAATGTTACGTAACATTACGTAATCTTTGCCGAAAAATTCCGGCCGGCGAAATTTTGAAGGGCTATTACGTAATATTACGTAATATTACATAATGTTACGTAATATTACGTAATTTTCGCCGAAAAATTCCGGCCGCGAGAAATTTTGAAGAGCTATTACGTAATGTTACGTAATGTTACGTAATATTACGTAATATTACGTAATTTTCGCCGAAAAATTCCGGCCGCGAGAAATTTTGAAGAGCTATTACGTAATATTACGTAATGTTACGTAATGTTACGTAATATTACGTAATGTTACGTAATGTTACGTAATATTACGTAATAAATTTTTGCCGAAAAATTCAGGCCGGAGTTGTTGTCGCTGCCTGAAACTTCTTGGAAATTTCAGGGATTCCGAGAAGTTTCAGGGACGCTGGTAAGTTTCAGGGATCCGAGAATTTTCAGGAATTTTTAGAAATGACGTCATTTCCAATTTGGAGAGGGAAAGAGGGGTAAAAAATTATGAGAATGCATAGAATTCTTTGAAATTATATCATTTATTGTCATAGATTTACATTATACAAAACTTTAATACATATAAACACATTATATTATACTACATCATGTCACAAGTTGTCAGTAGCGGTCAGCAGTGGTCAGCGATGGTCAGCTGACGTCGGGAGATGTTGTCAGAGGCCAGCTTGGGTCGGGAGATGCTGGCAGAGGTCAGCAGAGGCTGGCAGTAGCCAGTAGTAATCGTTATACGTTGCCAGAAATATAAGCGGTGGTCAGCAGTGGTCAGCAGCGGTCAGCAGAGGCCAGCAGAGGCCAGCAGAGACAAGTAGAGTCCAGCAGGGGCAAGCAGTAACAAGTAGTAATCGTTATACGTTGTCGGAAGCATCAGGGGTGGTCAGCTGTGGTCAGCAGAGGCTAACAGTGGCAAACAGTGGCAAGCAGAGTCCAGCAGGGGCAGGCAGTAGCAAGTTGTAATCCTTATACGTTGTCAGAAGTATCAGGAGTGGTCAGTAGCGGTCAGCAGAGTCCAGCGGAGGCAGGCAGAAGTCAGTAGTAATCGTTATACTTTGCCAGAAATATCAGGAGTGGTCAGTAGTGGTCAGCAGAGGCTGGGAGTGGCTAACAGTAGCCAGTCGTAATCGTTATACGTTGTCAGAAGTAACAGGAGTGGTCAGCAATGGTCAGCAGAGGCCAGCGGAGACTGGCAGACGTCAGTAGTAATCGTTGTACGTTGTCAGAAATTCCAGGAGTGGTCAGCAGCGGTCAGCAGAGGCTGGGAAAGACTAACAGTAGCCAGTCGTAATCGTTGTACGTTGTCAGAAATTCCAGGAGTGGTCAGCAGCGGTCAGCAGTGGCCAGTGGAGACCTGTTGACGGAAGATCGGATATTAGTTGTTCAAGAGCGAGAAGGGAAGTGTGAACCTTTCTCTATCGACTCCCACGAGACGGTCCGAACTTACTTTGGGCAACTTCGGAGAATCGAGAAAGAATGCGTCATTTTGCCTTTGTCGGGTTTCCAAAACTCCACGAGCTCACGTACGCGTAATCTGACATAGTGTGAGAGAGCACCTTCGTTGCCTTTCTGGCATCTCTGAGTGTAGGGCTCCATGACGATTTGTGTATGTTGAATCTGTTGAAAGATGTAGCATCAATTTGGATAGTTCTATGGGTTAGGAGCGAATGCTCGACTTCCGTCTTGCGCGACGTCGCCATGATTATTGGCCCAACGATTCGTACCGCGATTCCTGGTTCCCGAGGGCGGAGAATCGATCGAAACGCGAGTATCGAACAGTCTGGAGCAATTAATATCTATTAGAGCATCGGAAGTAGGGGAAGGGGGGTCGGTACGGACGGATGACGCGGCGGTGACGTCACTGCCGGTCAACTACAAGTATTTCGCATTAGCAGCCGGCCGGGCGCGCTAATTAATTGGGTTAAAAAGACGTTAGGCGAATTGATCGGTCCATTGAAGGTGGCCACCGGGCCGAGATAAAGTTATTATTCGGCAGTATCAATTTGCCGGGGGCGCGAGCGATCGCGTGCCACGCCGCCGTATCTCGCCTTATCGCGTTCGATTCGCCGCCATGGGAAAAACCACGATCGTTCCTTTTCCCGCGGTAAACTTTCGGTCCAGGGGAATCCTGGCGCCCGCTCGACCTCATCGAAACGTCCATTGGATATTACGGAAACTCGAGGATGTTCAAAGTTAACCCTCTGCATAATACGCACCGTAGCTCTATTCAAGTCTCAATTTATTGCAACACAAATTGGATTTGGTCAATATACGAATAAAATTTGAATTATAGATATTTATACATTTCTATGGAAACGAGATCATTCCTCTACCTTTGGAAGTTGAATCAGAAAATCGCAGTGGTATTGCTGGTTGTTCGTATTTGTTCTGAAGGATTAGAAGCATTAACTCACCCCTGGGAAAAATTTTAATGGGGGATTCTAGAGACCAAAATAAGACGAAACTCAAGAATATCAATTTGTTGATGGAGGCTTCGTTAAAAAGTTATTAGCGTTTAAAGTTCCGCCCGTTCTGAATTTTTTTCTCGAAAATGCACAGGATTTCGGGGGTATGTCTATCCACCAAAAATGATTGTAAGTGACCCCCGCAACCAAAAATAATTTTTCTAAAACGATTTGAAATTTTTTTTTTCAGTCGAAAAATTTCACACCTTCTCGAATTTTTTTCTCGAAAGTGAGTAGGATTTCGAGGGTATATCTAATGACCAAAAATGATTATAATATACCCCCGCAACCAAAAATAATTTTTCTAAAACGATTTGAAATTTTTTTTTTCAGTCGAAAAATTTGACACCTTCTCGAATTTTTTTCTCGAAAGTGAGTAGGAATTCGAGGGTATGTCTAATGACCAAAAATGATTATAATATACCCCCGCAACCAAAAATAATTTTTCTAAAACGATTTGAAATTTTTTTTTTCAGTCGAAAAATTTCACACCTTCTCGAATTTTTTTCTCGAAAGTGAGTAGGATTTCGAGGGTATGTCTAATGACCCAAAATGATTACAATTAACCCCTCTAGCTGAAAATAATTTTTTTAGAACGATTTAAAATTATTTTTTTCGCCGAAAAATTTAGGCATCCCCTGTCGATTTTTCTTAAAAATTTGTTTTTCATTTTAATAAGTTTCTTTGACGCTCTACAGAAAAGTTGTCTAATACTTTTTTGTAGGTACCCATGAGCTCTACTTCAGAAAAAAGTTTCATTGAAATATATTCACTATTGTTGGAGTTATGGTTGTTTGATAATTGGACCATTTTTATGGGGTTTTTCTCATTTTGCGGGGTCAAGGACCAACTTTTCGAATATTTTTGCGATTTGTACATATTCTCCATCAAAATACGCGTAGTTTGCTTTTTTAAACATTAAAATCGTCCAATCTGTTCAGAAGATATGACGTTTTAAAGATTCGCATGAAAATTCGGGCAGACATTTCTGGCCAGAAAGTATATTTTCCGTAAACAATTTTTTTCTCGAAAATGCGTAGGAATTCGGGGGTATGTGCAACGACCAAAAATGATTGTTATTGACCCCCGCAAACGAAAATAATTTTTTTAGAATGATTTGAGAAATTTTTTTTTCACCAAAAAATTTCAGCACTTATCCGATTTTTTTCCTCGAAAGTGATTAGGATTTCGAAGGTATGTGTATTCACCAAAAATGATTGTAATTGACCCCCGCAACCGAAAATAATTTTTCCAGAACGATTTGAAATCTTCGAATTTAATTCTTAATAACTTTTCAACGAAGCCTCCATCAATAAATTGATATTCTTAATTTTCGTCTTATTTTAGCCTCCAGAATCCTCCATTAAAATTTTTCCCAGGGGTGGCCGAACACCCCGTATATTATTCCACTATAAAAATGCAGATTACAAAATATGTCTTACATTTCACATATGAATAAAGATTCTCGGAGTACAAAGGGTTAATAACGATCAGAAACGAGTGATTCTATTCTCCTTTCCAATTGTATCGTTAGTATCGTGTTCCTAATGATACCGTCAAAGGATAATGATAGAGAGTTTTTCCAATTTATTGGCAAATTCCTAGGAACGACGTCTCGTGATCCGGAGGAACGTATGCCCCGACGCGCGCACGCGAGCATCAGAGATACAGGCGGATAAAATAGTTGGGACAAGCAGGGTCGACGGGCCCGACGTGTCCTGTCGCGTGACGTTCGCGAGAACCGCCTGGGCCCGGTCCCCGTGGTCCCTCGCGCTTTGATCTGACCGCCTCGACTGGCCCCCGGGACGACCGGAATCACCGATGCACGATGCCCGTTTGACATTTTCACTACGGGGGACGAGGCACGATAATAATAGGTTTAGCTCACCGTCAATCCGGGACTGGTCCGCGTGGTCGTCCTCCGTCCGTCTTGAAATTGCCTGGAAACCGACCGTCGCCGATTTTCGGTGTCCTCCGTCGATTTTTCCCGGATCCACGATCGCCGTCTGCGGATTAGCCGAAACGCTAAACGGATCCGCCGGTGTTCCAGCCCGTTCTAGCAAAAACAGAAGCCAATCCCCTCGTTGCCCGGCCAAGATAAATCAAGTTGACTCGGACCCGGCCAGGTACGCCGCGCTCCGGGGCCCTGCGCGACTGTTTGGATAGGGCCCCGGGCATCTCGAGGACAAATTTGTTTCTACTCTAAACACCGTTTCCTTCGACAGCTGCCTCGTGCATGGCGGGGAGCAAAACCGACCTCGAAAATTATTTTTTAAATAGAATACCGTCGATGGCGGGACGCGAGTTCATCGATACGAAAGAAGAATGTACGTTTCGCTTCGCACGCGATGCATTTAATAAAAAGAAAACGCGATCGGGATGAAAGTAGAGCAGGGACCGCCTCCTTGCGGCCGCGAACGGTACCATCCAGCCTTATGACTCATTTTCATGACTGACCAGTTGCCCCCGTATAATTATCAATCGTTTAGAACACTTTCTGGGAGAAAACGAGCATACGTTTCCCATCGAAACCTGTAAATTTTATACGCTCGCGTCCCCCTTCACGTATCACACACGATTTTTATTGTTCAAGATCGCCGCGAGGTCGGCGTACCTTCGAGCCGAGCGTATCATTAGCGTTTCCTTTCACGTGTGTTTAACTATTTTCAACGAACTTCTTACCGATACTGTAAATAAATAATCCACGACGGACCGCGGTGCTATTATCGGGGTCCGAGAGGGCCCCAGAAAAGAAGAGAATAGAGAGAACGAATCGCGAGGAGAAAAGGTGGCCAGAAAAGAGGGGGGGGGGGGAGCGAAGTAAGACCCCATCGACAGGGACGAAACCGATAAAATCCAGCAGAGCGAAGGCTGAAAGACCGGCAGAAACATCAATCGTTGACTCATCCCATTTGGATCACAAAAGTACGTCGAATTGGGTCGTCTGGTGTCGGGTATAGGTCCCAGGGTATAGGGGCCCCGAACTCATCCGGCGAACAATTATTTTGCGGGTCCCTTCTCGATCGTTTCTCTCTCTCTTGCTCACCTTTCTGCCCGTCCTCAGTCCGTTCTTTGCTTCGGGACAGAATGGTATATCCCGCAGCGCGACGTCCACCGACGCGCTGCAAGACAAATGGCCTCGTGACGGCGGCTACATTACGTTTCAAAACTGGCCTAATCGTCGGCTTTCCGGATGAGAAACAGCCTCGATATATAGAGAACCGCGGTCGTATAATACTACCTGCGCCGTTGCATCGCGGAACGCATTGTCTCCTCTGCAACGTCGACGCGACCAGGAGCAGCTCTATCGATTACGTTGTCGAACGAACATTTCTTTTATCTTGCACGTTAGAGACGCAGCGTCCCTCTGGCTTACGGAGGAAATCGAATCCTTTTAAATTCCAAAACATCGCGAATTGCCGCGAAACGCCGTGAATATTTTCGACGAGTTTTCAGCGAACACGCGCGGCTGATCTTCCTCGAGAATAGCCGGATATCGGGTTGTTGTTCGTCGAGCGTTGTGTGTAAAAAAAAAAAAAGAAGAGGCGCGAAAAAAATCGATTGTAACCACCGGAGGTCCGCAGGGACCCTGCGGATTCAATGCGCGGCCGATTCCACGAGAGAGAGAGAAAAAAAAAAAAAGGAAAACAGGGAATAAACCAAAATGTCCGTCACGTTGGGATACCGACGCTGGCAAAGGGAATACGATGAAGGAAATTGCATCGTTCGACGTGCACAGCTTGCAGTTATTTAAAGCGTTACGATTTTAATGGCGTGTGTGCGGAAAGAGCTAAACACTGTTACGTAAACCAGGCCGCAGACGGCGGAGCGTTTTTTGCTAACGAATAATTGTTCGGTTATCGTCATGAGACTCGATGATCGATACCAATTAATAGTCTATGAAAATAAGAGATAACTATTAGAGTACACGTATCGGGTATTTGCATGGAAGTTGTTACAGTTGCTACACAAGGCGATTTCGTTTTCTCTATATTAGTCGCGTCGAGAGTTTCTCTATTAACTCGATCGAGACTTATACCGTTGTTCCCGATCGTACATACGTTCTGCATACGAAGAATCCACTCGGCGAACAGTTGTTCGGAGGAGCAATCTACGAAACGGTAGATCAGCGATCGGAGAGCCTCGAACGGTGTATACACGGGTCTTGTTCATGGGGCGTGACGCGTTTCCACGGGGTTTCATTGTCCGCGCTATTCACCGGCCAAGAATACCACCATGGAAGGTAACTATGGGACAGAAAAGAAAGATTTGCGCGAGGTATCGTTGGCGTAACTAAAGGCTACCGAATGAGGACCTGTCGCGAGCTACCCCATTGGAGTATAAAAGGAGGGAAAACGGGGATCGACATGCAAATTTCGTGCCACGGGGAACAAAGTTTCCTTTTCTTTTATATCGATAATTAGTTTTTAGCTACTCGAGACACCAATTTGATGAATGTCACTTTGACAAAAATGTGTTCAAAGCTTCCAAATTTAATTATTACAATCAGAATCTACGATTGCAGGTTGTAAATGGACGATCTTTTAGCAGTTTTTTATCTATAATTATTTTTTGGTTACTCTGACCACCAATTTGAAGAATGTTACGTCGACAAGAATGTGTTTAAAGCTTCCAAATTTAATATTTACAATCAAAATCTACGATTGCAGGATGCAAACAAATTTCTGGACGATCTTTTATACCTATAACTAGTTTTAAGCTACTCTAGACACCAATTTGAAGAATGTTACTTTGACAAAAATGTGTTTAAAGCTTCCAAATTTAATATTTACAATCGAAATCTACGATTGCAGGTTGTAAACAAATTTCTGGACAATCTTTTATATCTATAATTAGTTATTAGCTACTCTAGACACCAATTTGAAGAATGTTACTTTGAGAAAAATATGTTTAAAGCTTCCAAATTTAATATTTACAATCAAAATCTACGATTGCAGGTTGCAAACAAATTTCTGGACGATCTTTTAGCACTTTTATATCTATAATTAGTTTTCAGCTACTCTAGACACCAATTTGAAGAATGTTACTTTGACAAAAATGTATTTAAAGTTTCCAAATTTAATATTTACAATCCAAATCTTCGATTGCAGGTTGCAAACAAATTTTAGGACGATCTTTTAGCACTTTTATATCTATAATTAGTTTTTAGATACTCTAGACATCAATTTGAAGAATGTTACTTTGACAAAAATATGTTTAAAGCTTCCAAATTTAATATTTACAATCAAAATCTACGATTGCAGGTTGCAAACAAATTTCTGGACGATCTTTTAGCACTTTTATATCTATAATTAGTTTTCAGCTACTCTAGACACCAATTTGAAGAATGTTACTTTGACAAAAATGTATTTAAAGTTTCCAAATTTAATATTTACAATCCAAATCTTCGATTGCAGGTTGCAAACAAATTTTTGGACGATCTTTTAGCACTTTTATATCTGTAATTAGTTTTTAGATACTCTAGACATCAATTTGAAGAATGTTACTTTGACAAAAATATGTTTAAAGCTTCCAAATTTACTATTTACAATCGAAATCTACGATTGCAGGTTGCAAACAAATTTCTGGACGATCTTTTATATCTATAATTAATTTTTAACTACTCTAGACACCAATTTGAAGGATGGTACTTCGACAAAAATGTGTTTAAAGCTTCCAAATTTATTATTTACAATCAAAATCTACGATTGCAGGTTGTAAACAAATTTCTGGACAATCTTTTATATCTATAATTAGTTTTTAGCTACTCTACACACCAATTTGAAGAATGTTACTTTGACAAAAATATGTTTAAAGCTTCCAAATTTAATATTTACAATCGTAATCTACGATTGCAGGTTGTAAACAAATTTCTGGACGATTTTTTAGCACTTTTATATCTATAATTAGTTTTCAGCTACGCTAGACACCAATTTGAAGAATGTGTTTAAAGCTTCCAAATTTAATATTTACAATCAAAATCTACGATTGCAGGTTGTAAACAAATTTCTGGACGATCTTTCAGCACTTTTATATCTATAATTATTTTTTAGCTACTCTAGACACCAATTTGAAGAATGTTACTTTGACAAGAATGTGTTTAAAGCTTCCAAATTTAATATTTACAATCAAAATCTTCGATTGCAGGTTGCAAACAAATTTCTGGACGATCTTTTAGCACTTTTATAACTATAATTAGTTTTTAGCTACTTTAGACACCAATTTGAACAATGTTACTTTGACAAAAATGTGTTCAAAGCTTCCAAATTTAATATTTGCAATCAAAATCTACGACTGCAGAATGTAAACAAATTTCTGGACGATCTATTATATCTATAATTAGTTTTTAGCTACTCTAGACACCAATTTGAAGAATGTTACTTTGACAAAAATATATTTAAAGCTTCTAAATTTAATATTTACAATCGAAATCGACGATTGCAGGTTGTAAACAAATTTCTGGACCATCTTTTAGCACTTTCCCCTTCGGGTACACTCGGTCTTGTTCCAAGAAGGAGGGAAAGATCGGCGTAACTAACGCAGGGGGATCGTCGCGAGGGGGCTTTAGAAATCATCGAGAGTCCATGCAAATTCGAAAAGTTCCGTCGAAACAGAATTTCGTGGCATTGTCTCAGACGACTTTCGGGAACTTCCCGGCCATTGTTCCCCGGGAGACCTGTCAACAGGTCGGTCACGCCGCGTTTCCGGAAGAATTCGCGCTTCCCCAGAGTCATCGTTTTAGACAATGGCCGAGCACCTGCTGCCCATTGACACTCCGCGGCAAGTTGAAGGGACGCCGCCCCGAAACTGGCCAAACTAAAGGAGCCGCTAATTATCGAAACTATCATTTGTTACAGAGGGGAGGGGGACACCAAGCCCTCCCCGCATGGGGCGCTCGCATCGTTAACTTCCTCTTGCGTGAAACCGCCTTTTTGCTCCTTTATTTTCCTTTTACTTCTGTTTTCTTTTCACCCGGCATCGATGGCTTCGCGAGCCTAACGGTGGATCGGGAAACGTATCGAGTAAACCTCGACAACTGTACAGGATACTGGAAATTTTAATATTGGCCTAAACAAATGATAAATCGAACGTGTTTACGAGAATCTCTCGGGGCAACAGGTCGCCATCGTCGATGACGCGATTCCTCCGCGAGTTCTGATCGTCTTGATCCGTTCGAGTAAAAAGATTCGTGCTCTCGATGAAAATTCTCGTTCCACGTTGCATGCCTCGCAGGAGGCGGGGGGGGGGCGTCGCGACAGCGTTGTAAATATCGATTAGTCGCTCGTAGGAGGACAATCGAACGGATCGATCGATCTCGTCCGCGAGGAACGTGTCAGGGCTGACTGCCGGAGCCCGGCCTTTACGTAACAGCGTCTCGTTCCAGCCGAACGTTGCGAAATCTCTGAAGACGACAAATATCGATTGGAAGAGTCGAACAACGTTTTTAGAAAGTTGCAAACTTCGTGGTAGGACTTTTGGAAATGGAAATTGCACGAACATTCACGTATATACATACAGTGATCGTTAATCTATAACACACAGCATGTTCTTACGATCTTCACACCGTTCCATATTCTTCCTTTCTTTAAAATAAATTTAAGTAGATACTATGACACATTTTGTGTGGTTTTCAGAATCTGGTCCAGCGATCAAGTTAATTGCGTTTCCTTTTTTGGGGACGAGAATGGTCGCTTAATTGCGTTCCCAGATTCTTTTCGAAGTCGTTTTCAAGGAACGATCGCTGGCCACTGATTCCACGCGACTCTTCCTTTTGACAGGGGGCGGGTGTCGACCTAGAACCGAGGTCGTGGTTTCCATTTTTAGAATCTTCGATTCGTTTCTTGCGTGCTTGGTCCCGCTCGTGACAAATTCATGTGCTCCGTAATTTGGTCGTTTTATCCAACATTCCCCTCTCCTTTCCATTTTCCAATTCCTCGAGTGACATGTTGTATACTGGATGTTCGACTACCCCTGGGAAAAATTTTAATAGTGGATTCTGGAGGCCAGAATAAGACGAAAATGAAGAATACCAATTTGTTGATGGAGGCTTCGTTGAAAAGTTATTAACAATTAAATTCAAAAATTTCAAATCGTTCTGGAAAAATTATTTTCTGCTGCGGGGGTCAATTACAATCATTTCTTATGAATACACATATCCTCGAAATCCTACCCTCCTTCGAGAAAAAAATTCGAAAAGGTGTGAAATTTTTAGACGAAATTAAAAAATTTCAAATCGTTCTGAAAAAATTATTTTCGGCTGCGGGGGTCAATTACAATCATTTTTGATCATTACACATACCTCCGAAATCCTACCCAGTTTCGAAAAAAAAATTCGAGAAGGTGTGAAATTTTTCGACAAAATTAAAAAATTTCAAATCGTTCTAAAAAAATTATTTCCGATTGCACGGGTCGATTATAATTATTTTTTATGAATAGACATACCCCCGAAATCCTACCCAGTGTCGAGAAAAAAATTCGAGAAGGTGTGAAATTTTTCGACAAAATTAAAAAATTTCAAATCGTTCTAAAAAAATTATTTCCGATTGCAAGGGTCGATTATAATCATTTTTGGTCAATAGACATACCCTCGAAATCCTAACCATTTTCGAGAAAAAAATTCCTTATCGAAAATATAATTTCAGACCCAAAAATTTACGTAAATTTCATGCGAATCTTTAAAACACCATAACTTCTGAACGGATTGGACGATTTTAATGTTCAAAAAAGCAAACTACGCGTATTTTGATGGAGAATATGTACAAATCGCAAAAATATTCGAAAAGTTGGTCCTTGAACCCGCAAAATGAGGAAAACCCCATAAAAATGGTCCAATATTCAAACAGCTATA
This sequence comes from Colletes latitarsis, assembly GCF_051014445.1. Taxonomy (NCBI): domain Eukaryota; kingdom Metazoa; phylum Arthropoda; class Insecta; order Hymenoptera; family Colletidae; genus Colletes; species Colletes latitarsis. The sequence continues at coordinate 50,908,383 of NC_135134.1, forward strand.
ACTCCTACAATTGTAAATATATTTCAATGAAACTTTTTTCTGAAGTAGAGCTCATGGGTACCTACAAAAAAGTATTAAACTTTTCTGTATGGCGTCAAACAAAATTACTAAAAACGAAAAAGTAATTTTTAAGGAAAATCGACAGGTGCCTAAATTTTTCGACAAAAAAAAAGAATTTCAAATCATTCTCAAAAAATTATTTCTAGTTTTGGAGATCAATTACAATCATTTTTGGTGAATAGACATACCCCCGAAATCTTACCCACTTTCGAGAAAAAAATTCAGTATTGGCGGAACTTTAAACGTTAATAACTTCTTAACGAAGCCTCCATCAACAAATTAGTATTCTCGATTTTTGTCTTATTTTGGCCTCTAGAATCTCCCATTAAAATTTTCCCCAGGCTGAACACCCTGTATTTATAGAATTTCCTGTTACTTTTATCCTTTCGTTCGTGTAGTCAACTCTTTCTCTTTCATAGTAAAATTCCAACAGAATTTTAATTTGACAAAACAATTTTTCGTCGAGTAACGTCCAACGTCCTCCGATGGCTTCACTTCGCGAAGCAGAGAAGGTGACGCGTCCCAGGAAGTCGACGAAGATTGCGCAAACGCCATCCTTGTAATCTGCCTAACAACATAATAAGTGATTTCTTGCTTACTTTATGCGAACGATGTAATGGCGCCGGGTGACGTCCGGCATCGAACTGAAATTACCTGTTAGAACGCATTCGTAAGCAGCGATAATAATGGAACGCGTTTAAACGTCGTTTCTCCTCGAGAGTAAAGTTACGACGCTCTTCTAACGCCTCCTGTGGGAAAGAGCTTACGCGACTCTTTCTATTATACCACGCTAACGCGTGCCCAGTGACCGACACGAGGCTCTCAATTATTTTTACTCCATTAACTCCACTACTCGATTTAAAATTCATGTATATGTAACGAATGTAATGAAGAAATTTTAAACTATCAAGATTTATAAACTTCTCTAAGGAAAAAAGGACGATTTTGATATTCCTTAAAATGTCGTTACAAAATTGTGTTCGAGTAGCCAATTCTATTAAAATGAATGCTTGGAGTGCAAAGGGTTAACATCACCCCTCTTCGAGTCGAAAATAAAACCCAGTGAAACAATTTCGAGCATCCCCCACGTCCATTAATTAATAAATCAGTACGAGATCCAATGGAGTAATGACTTCGAAGCCCCCCCCCCCCACTTAATTTTCTTTAATGTCCCTTCGATGGAAACGGAGGTTCCAGGCCTGTGGTATCCTTTCGTGGGAATCGGTGGGTCCGTTATCGAGGCGATCGTCGCGATATCGGGAGAAGGAAAGATCGCGAGGTGGGCGTCGCGGGCGCAGTTTGTACAGTACTGTAAACAGCCGCGTAGCCGAGGTTACAGGGCGCGAGTAAATGGTATGTAAACCGTGGGCGGCTTCACCCTTGGCCCGAACGTATCCCGTTCGCCGTCCCTCCTCGCACTCAGCAAACTCCATTAAAACATTATCCACGTGCCGATGCGCTCGGAAAATCAGACGCGACTATCCTGCCTCCGTGGCGTATTGATATTACGTCCCGGCAGCATCGCGTCGCGTCCCGCGCTGGTTATGTATGCATGCACTCGAATCTCCATTTCGTGGCTGCCTGGCTCCGATCGACCGCTCCGGTGTCGGGGGGCTTTCAGTTCTCTCGATTTTTTTCCTCTTTTCTAACCCCCCCTCTATTTTTTTTCCTTTTTTTTTTTTAGACTCTCAAAGGTCAAAAAGCCACCGTCGATACGGGATTTTTGTTTTCGGAAAAAATCGAGCCCGGACTTTCACGGCTGGAGACACAGTGCCTCTCAAATCGAGACGCTACGATCCACCGCGGGTCGTTCGCGACCCTGATCCCGAGACACGTGTTTCGGTGGCGCTCCTTAATTTTCGAAAACAAACCCCCAATCGTTGGCAGGAAGATTCCGTGGTAATTGATTCCTGTGAAAAATTACAGTGCGTAACACCTGCCGCGTGGACCACCCAACTGTCATTATCCTCAGAGTCTCTCAACCTGTGGTCCCGTGACCCACTTCCGAGCCTCGCGGCCTTCGAGATCGCACGAAAGCAGAAACGAAAGAGTTCGGGTTTATGTGTTGTGTATGAAATGGAGAGTATTGGGGGTTTGAGAACAGACAGGGTTGGCCAAAAATCGCGACCGGAAACGTCGAGAGGTAGACGTAAACTGCAGCGTAAACACTGTCCTTTGTGGAGTCCATCGATGCAGGGGCAAAAATAATACCGCGGCAGAAATCCTGTGAAATTCGACGGACGGCTGGCAGCGCCGCGTCTCGCAAAAATGCGTTTCGACCGCGTAAATCCAGCTAACGCACCCGACACCGTGCCACCCTACCCTTCCATCGATGTTCGTTCGTCAGAAAATTCGTTGTCGCGCGCAACCACCGAGGCGATCCGCAAAAAAAAAAAAAAAAAGAAAAAAGGGAACGAAAAAAATAAACAATAACAGCGCCGCGGGAAAACGGATCGAGGGCTCGCGAATTGCCGGAACCAACGTGTCTCTGTTTCACTTACTATTCGCAGTTGTCGGTTTTACTAAAACTATAATACTCAAAGGAAGCTAGAAAAAAAAATGCCAATGCACTCCTTTCTCCCTTAAATTGGTCCAACGTTTTTTTATTTCGTTTGGTACGCGACGTGCTTATTGTTAATATTTCCCAACATCCGCCATTTTTTCATCGAGAACTCCCGCGAAGATGAATGCGGTTCAAAGAGCAAGCAAACTCCCTGGTTAACGTATCCTGAGAATCGCGGTATTTAACCTCAAAGTTTCCCAAACGTACTTAACCTTAAACTTTCAATGGTGGAGATTTATTTCTGTTACTACGGGTCGCGTGACCCTAACTAATTGCATATATTAACGTTTTTTACGACAGCTATATCAGCTTTGAGAATATTTCTTAGTAATTCTCAGGGAATTATAATGGGGTGAAAGGAGGAAGAGAGAATTCCTACGGCCATCTCTGTCTTCTCGTTTCGCTTCTCTCCTACTTCATCTACTGTCCTAGACTCCTATAAAATTATCTGTCACAATTATTTTACTTTTACAAACTGCGTAACATGTTCCAACGAAAATTCCAAACCCAAAGCGTCAGAACAGCCTTCGATCTTTCCTGCTCCAGGGTCATCAGCTTCGTGTAAATGATCCCTTCCGTCCTTAATAACCTCGTAGCCGGTACGACACGAAGTCCCCGCATAAAAGAAACCTTCTGGTCGCCAAAAACCACGCCCCTCGACTTTCGAGACCGAAAGAGACGAATCCACGTGACGCGTGAAAGCCCATCGTCGGTCAACGGACGTCGGGAACTCGTTCCAGAATACGATTTCAGTCCCCGATCGTTCCCGTGCAACGGGGCCCCCCGACGTCTAGGTGGCAAGATCGTCATCGCGGTTTAATTAAATCGAAAATCGGATAGTCATTAATGACAAGTGGCGCCCAATCGCGATGACTCCGTGATTTCTATTGATCCCACGCTGGGACCGCTGTGAGGGTTCGGACCGCTCGCGGAGTCCCCAAGGGGCCCCGATGTGGCACCTACAACGACAATCATCGCCGTGGCCGCAGCGTCGCCCCCCTTAATGTTATCGCCCAAACAAAAAGCGCGTAATGGATCCTCCCGCGTACGCGTACACCGACCATTTTCCCATCGGTTCGATACGACAATGAGTGATTATGTTCCCGGTGCACGGGGCTGAGGGGACCGTTTCGGGGCCAGCTTTGTTTAGGTTGAACGGCCCCCGACTCCGACTGTGCTTCGCTAAATCGTCGAACTTGCTTCCCCCCCCGATTTTTATCGAAAATATAGCGTTCACAATTTGTCTGAGATTTATCTTTTCGGGCAGGAGTGTACAGCTACCCCTCGGTGTTCCTAGGGTGTAATCGTCGTTGATCGATAAATTCGCCGATGGCCCGTGATCGATGGGACCACAGATAGAGAGAGAAAAGATTAACGTGCACGGTTTCGATTAATGTTTTCGTCGTACGCGAAACCCCGGCGACCGATAGCATCGTCGAGTGTGTCTGCGCGGTAAGAAGGCCCATAAACTTTCGTGTCCCGAGATAGGGATCGTCAGGTGCGAAAAGCGTGACGGTTCTGGAGGGAAAGTGCCTCCGAGACCTTACGGGTGTTCCGACGACTATATACGTCGACCAGTCGGTGTCTGAGAAAGCAACTCGGCCCACCGTGTCCGCGGGCGTCTTCCCTTCGCGAAACTCCGGAACCCCAGCCTTGAACCGTTAACCCTGCGACTACGCGCTCCGTTCGCGGCTAAATTAACCCCTCTAATTACGAAAAACGTGATCAATTTTTGTGGAAATACATTCGCGAGCGCAGAGCTTGCAGACTTTGTTTTACAGTGTCCAAAGAGAAACATAATATGCCTCGCGCAACAGAGAACTTCTTGATACTCTTACGTTACGAAAATCCGAAGCTTCTCAGGTATGCCAAACCCTTCAACGGTTGGTTAGAGCCGGTGGTAGTTTCAATAAGCCAGAAAAGGTAGCCGAGTAATCAAAGGATCTTCGAAGTGGTACGGACCTATAAATCTAATCACCCTAAGGAGTCTCTTCATAAATTCTAATTATTTGCCGCGTAGACTCCGAACGTCGTAAAATAAAAATACCCGGTTAAGTGTCGCTTGGCCAGAAACCTTCGTTAGCGGATTGCTCGCCCCCTCGAACGCCTACATTGTCCCTAGAACGTCCCTCGAACTCGAAATTTGTACCCCCCCTGTTATTTTGGGATTAAGTGTATTTCGTTGTATCTATTTGCATCGCAACAGTCTCGAGTACAGAGAACAAAAGATGCGTTGACGCTCGGGCGAACGATCTAGAACGCCAGTCGGTAATTTGGTAATTATGCGCCCGTTTCTACCTTGTCGACGGGATTTTTTTTACTGACCTTCCGACACCCCTTGCCGATTTGGTCGCGTTGGCGTGCGCTTGGTAGTACGGGCGATCGCCGTCTAAGCCGCGACACCGTGGCGGCAGCAGCAGGTTGATGGACGCCGAGTCTCATGAGAAAATCCCGCTGGTGGGGATGCCGCGCGACTGCCCGTGCATTCCAGCTCGCACAGTATTGGTAGCGACGGCGGGATGTCGGTGTGTCGGAGGTGACGGTCACGTGTGTTGGTAGCGGGTTACGGGGTGGGGGTACGTCCGGCGACGGAGTAGTGGGGGGTAAGTAAGTACCCTCGGTGCCACGGCGACCCTAGGTTGCGTCCGTACGATACCCGGAGAGACAGAAGCGAGAGAGACACACGGAACAGTCGACAGAGCGAGTCGGTGGAAGGCTGGAGGCCGCGAAAGGAGACAGAAACAAAACGAAAGGACAGAGCGTGGCGTACGGTCCTGGGTGGTGGGAGCTCGAGACGCGGGGGTGGGAGGTGCCCGGAGGACCGGAGACGGCGTTGTGTGTGGGGGGTGGGGGGAGGCCGTTTGTCCACGGTCACCAACACACGCGCTAATCCGTGGCGCGCACTGCGGCCAAACAGACGACTCTCTCTCTAACCCCGTCTCCTCTCTTCTCTGTTGTTCCAGCGCTGGCGCGACTGTCGGGCCTCCGCCAGCAACGGAGTGGGGATGTCGTCTCCAGCCCCCGTGGCACTGGAAGGGAGGACAAAAGCGGCGCAGGGAGGGCGAAGCAGGCGACGCCGACGACCACGGTGACGACGACGCCGACGACGACCGCGTCGAGGGAAGGAGGCGGCTGCGGAGGTGGCGGCGGAGGTGGAGGTGGCGGCCGTGCCGGCGATGGAAGTGTCGATGGTGGGGGGACGAGCGTTAGTGGGGGGTCGACGGGTGGGGAGCGGAACGGTGGTGGGGGCAGTGCGTGTGGTGGGGGCGGCGATGTCGCGGAGAAGGAGGAGAGGCCACCGGCTTCAGAGAGTGTCGAGCCGACGGCCGCGTTTGACGTCGCATCCCTCGTACTCTACGGCTCGCGCGCACTGCCGATACGCCTTAAGATCTTGCTCGATCAGTTGTTCAACCAGTTGCCGCACGCGCAAGTGACACGTTTACTAGCCGCTTTCGGCTGGACGTACGAGGATTACACGCGGGGATACATACTGCAGGTGAGTCGATACATTTCACGAAAACGCGACATCCAGACGGGGTGTGACCCCAGGGACTCTGACAGACGCGACAGTGACAGTTTGGTGACTGGCAGGGGTAGCGTAGTTGTTGGTGACACGGCGTGTGACAGTGTAGGTAAGGGTGACGGACCGACAGATAGTCTAAATGTTTGGGTTTGCACACGTTGGACGTAGTAGGGGACGCGTACCGTAGGACAGCTATCGAACTTGGACGATTTTCTAAATCCTTAACGTGGAAGACTTCGTATAGTATTCCGTAAAATCGGGGATCGAGACGAAGTGACTTTGCCGCGCGATCGAACGTCGCGGAGTGTGACGTCCCGCCTGTCATCGGTCAAAGAAGGACAGTGAGGACGTTTCGAGGAACTGTGATAGTGCATCGTGAAGAAGTGCTCTGTGTGCCCGTTGGATCAAGATACGAGGCTGGTACGGAGTGCTGACGCGGTCACATGGAATCTTGTTGGCGAACAAACCGATCACCACCGAGTTCCAGAGTTTCAAATGGTTCCAGTGAAGTTTAAACAGCCCGGTTGAGGGTGTTAAGAAATTGATTTTGGCGACGATGACCAGAAGAAAGATAAGGGAAGGGGCACTCTTGGACCTGACTCTGAGATCGATAGAGTTTATGGGATGTCTATCTGTTGAACTTCGCTATTGTGATATTCGATCCATTCGAAGGACTCGTGGCCTTGTTGACGATGTTACTTCTTTTGTTTTGATTGGATAGTGATCTGTCAAATGGACTTGTGATCTGTCAAACTCTACTATCTAACTTGCTCCCTTTGAGAAATTCAGCGAGTCTACCTGTGGGACGCAAGATTGGAAAAGGGAACTGCTGAACTGGATCCATCCAAAGGATTTACGAGGCTTCTATGACAATTTTTCTACACTTTGGGTATCCTTGACCGTTTCCTGAGAATGAAACATTCGGAGAACACCGCTAAAGAGGATGATTTCCTTCGTGTTTGTGCTCCTACGTGTAGAAGAATACTAAGAAAAGGCACCTGACGTGCTCCAGTGCCAAAGGAGACGATCGATCTCCAAGAGACTCTTGGCGCCCAAGTGCTAAAAGAAAAAAAAACACTGTGTCGAAACGAATATTCGCGAGGTGCGCGTCCGCGAAAACCCTCGATTGGGCTCGGAACACCACCGACGAAACAGACCCGAACAAACGACAGTGACGGAAACGGAGTGTCGCGATCGAGTGGCCAAGATCCGACGTGCAGATTCTCACGGTGACTGGTCGATACAAGAAATCAATCTCGCGCTAATTAACCCGTCGATCGGTCAGGAGTAAGAAAGAGCGTCGTGGACGAGTTCGATTAGCGGGGGCCCCCGGACGATTAAGATCGAAAGCCTCGAAGAGACGAAGGAACGTTTCCTGGGAAAACGCGCACCGGTTGGGCATTAATCTCGCGGTCCGCGCTAGAAAATGGCCAGTATCCGTGTAAACTGAATCGCGGCGATGTCAGCGTGAAATTAAAACGTATGGGGAACCGGTTTCCCGGCCGTTGGTGAGCGCAACACGCACCGCGCGCGCTGTCCGCGGCTCCGCGTGCCTCTCCGCGACGCCCCGGAATTATAATCGACGAGAGGTTTCGCGCGGCGAACGCTCGGGCCGAAATCGTCTTGATCTTTGACCGACCGAGCGGGTTTCGAGCCCGGGGAGCAGGAATCGCGAACGATCGCGGCTCCATCGGGAGAGGATAGTCTCCGTGGGACAGGTTTCGCGACGATCGTCGCGCTGGTCACCTCCGGCGAACTTGATTCTTTATGGCGATCGAAGCGACCGAGGCGTCCAGAGCCTTAAACTTTTACGATTATTTCGACCGCCCCGATACAATTGTCGCGACCGTGATTTACGCGCCAACATCTCAGATCCGCGATATTTAGCACTCGAAACCTAACGATAATCGTAAAAGATTCGCTCGACTGGGCTTTCGCAAAATCCGATTTTCTACGAGAGAAACAGATACATAATTCGTCGTCCCTGATGGTTAGAAGGTTCTCTAGGCTTCTTTCACCTTTGACAGCCGGGTTATTATCGTTTGATTGATTCTTAATCAGTATACGTACCGAATATTTCGGTTATTGCAGCGTCTTTTTTTGACCCGTTGATCGAGTATACTCGTACGAAAAGTGCAATCTTATCACCAAATATTCACGTCACTGCTTGTTATCGTTTAGTACGCTGAAATATTAAATATTACGATCGGTGTTGCGCGTGATCTGTGGTATTTAGGTTGCACCTACTCCGAGGGATAATGTTCCCGGGTGTCGTAGGTCGTGCGAAACGCGCACGATTACTTAAAAGTGGCAGAACGTGTCCGGAATGCCAATGGCCGTGTCGCCCTTCGTTTTTTCTCCGGAGCCGGGGCCACCCCGGAGGGCGCCTCGTACTTGAAATCACGATAATGGGTGATTACGACGCCCGCGGGGCGACAATTTTCCCAGAAGTTCTGTTCTTCTCGTTGCGACTCGAGATTAATAAAACGCTCGCCGCTAATCGAGAGCTTTCGATCGCGTCAGTGATTTTCGAACCTCTTTCAACACGCCCCCGTAAATAACAAAAAAGAAACTAGAAAAGTTTCCGTGGTAAGTGGCAGGTTACAACGATTCGAGAAAAATATACCCCGACATTAATATAATGAAACGTTTACCCACGCCCTTTTCATATTCGAAATTTCCTCCCACCCAGTGGAAAATACTGACCTATATTGTAGGACTGATTTATTCGTACAATTCCCCCTAATAGGGCATTTTAAGTAATGTGGTTTGTGTATTTATTTTAAATTCTATATATTTGTTTTCATTTCACTCGATTGGATAAAATGCAGACCGTTATCGTTGCTTCGCCATTTGCAGAGAGCGTCACACAGAAGATACAACATCGATACAGCATAGATTCTGATGTACGAATGTATAAAAATAACATGTTCCGTGAACGGGGTCAACCGATATCCTACAATAACCGTAATTATAAATCGTCTTCAAAGATGGCGACATCCAATGATCGTAGATCCGAATACTCTCGTTGAATCAACTGCGTCTAAAAATCTTCTTGATAAAAACTTTTTAACTAAAGATTGCATCTCGTAAAAGATACCAATAATGGAATACTTTCCATATCGAAAATTCTTTAATTTAATAATTTAATATTAAACATCCGTGCTACGTATACGACGTGTAAATACAAAGACTATACAAGTGCGTAACGAACAGCGGCTAAAAGTGCTGTTATTAAACCTAACCTCGATATCGACCCTTTTGCAAGAATACGTAACCCAGCCAACGTTAGATCCGAGCTCTGTAAACTTTCTATCTTGCAATTTTCGCGATAGAATATCGTGCTCTAATCTCTCCTTGTGCATCGCAGGACATGCTTCTGTGTAATAAATAAATAATTATCCGCGTCGATCGGCGGTTCGCCATTCACGACGAATAATCCGCCCATCGGGAACCATTGCTTTCTTCTTCGTGCAGAATACAAAAATTACGAGATTTATTACACGATAGCCACAATTTTACGACAATTTTCTATCCCGCGACTCTTCTTTTACACTTCACGTGGACTCGAGACGCTATCCCCATGGGTGTTCGCTCCAGAACTCGCCAAGTGAAAATTCAAGGGGGCACGGTAACGCTTTTTAAACCCCGTAATGGCGTATTAGCGGTTGCCCGACACGTTTCTTCTCGACGGTGTTGTAGAAATTGGCTAGATGCGCTAATAATGCGTCCCGATGTTACCGTCCAAACGAGAAAGTCAATGGATATATTTATAAAGGCTTAACACGCGAAACCGAAGTTACATTCGGTACTTTCACTGTGGATCGCTTAAAAGCGACCAGCCTCGCCGGTGCAAATGCATTTTTTCAGGGGAACAATTGCGTTAGCCGGCGAGAATCCGACGAAAACAGCTCCCAAAGAGAAGAAATTTTCTTACAAAACGAACATTCCACGAAGAAACGTTTCACGCGAGCAACTTAAACGTTTCTTTCCGCCGTTGTACATTTTCTTTGCATCGAAACGATTAGTTCCCTTTCGAGTTTCCCAAGATCGACGCGACAGAAAATTTGTAATAATAGAAAACCACCACTGATCTCGACGAAATGTTTTTCTCTTTTTATGGGGGGGGGGGGACGCCTTCGAAAGAGTTTGGGGCACAGTTTGCTTGACGATTCCATCAGCTGTCTCGCAGTCTCGAATTATCAGCGAAATTCTAGCGAAACTTGGCGACGTCGTTCGAACGACGGACAAGTGGACGTTGGGATCGGTCACGTTGGTTACATTAAATGACGGATTTAGCATAATCGACCGTCTCGACGAAGGTTCTTCCGTTTGCTTCTCGTTCGCGCCGGACAGGCAAATAAACGCCAAGAATTCTCTAAAATAACTAATCAAGGAGGATTTGTTGCGTCGTGACAGACACGCGGGAGGTCTGTGAAGGATGTTGTTTGACAATCCACGGGGAAAGGCTCGCCTCTGATGTGAAATAGATTCATTGCTGGTCGAGTGCTTCTGATAGATAACAAAACTTTTAGACGTTCGTTACAAACGCGCGATTCGGGAACGTTTCTAAATAATTCATTTGGAATTCCCTGCGAGCAATCTGGTCGAATTCATCGATAATCCTTTGCTCTGGTATTTGCAATCTTTCCGTTCGTAGGATCGAATTTTTAATTCTACCTTCGTTAAGATCGTCCGGAGGCTCTCGAGATACTAGGTAGAAACGGGTTCGTAGAATCGCTAGAACACTCGGGTAGAACGCAAAATGGAGCCAGGAAGTTCGTAGATACGGCGAAGCACGATCAATCAAGTCTACAATGCGAGGAGCCGATGTGAATCCCGAGTACGCGGTGAGTTTGCGGATCGACTCGATCGAAGTCCCCTAATGAAGTTGCAACGGTTGTGAAAAATTAAATACTCGCATGGAAAACGTGCAGAGGCCGGCGAAGAATTATAACAAGCGACGGAGCAAGGAGAAAGTGCAACGAATTCTAGAGAATCGAGGAATGCAATCAATCACGTTGACAGTGTCTCTATGAGCAACTGGACTCATTAGTGTGAAACCGAACATTAGTACGGAGTAAATCCGAGTCGACGGTAGTCCCCGTGAATCGTTCGATGCGGGTAATTTCCGTCGCAGTTGAAATCCTTTATGGGAGATATTAAGGCCCCTGAAATGTCCTGTATCCAAGTGGAGCGTCGATAAAAAATGGACGAGGAATCATAGGAGGATGTAGCAAGATTCAAAGTAGAAACCTTCAAGTTCATTTTGGGCCCCGTTTCTCGTCCACTTTCATTCCAAAAATAAATTCTACTGATTTTAGAATTGAACTGGAAAAATATTAGGAGGGGTTTAAAGTTTCTTTTGGGCCTCTTCCCCCGTTCAGAGGCTCATATATTCCAGGGGGAGCATCGATAAGAAATGGACGAGGAATCATAGGAGGATGTAGCAAGATTCAAAGTAGAAACCTTCAAGTTCATTTTGGGCCCCGTTTCTCGTCCACTTTCATTCCAAAAATAAATTCTACTGATTTTAGAATTGAACTGGAAAAATATTGGGGGGGTTTGAAGTTTCTTTTGGGCCTCTTCCCCCGTTCAGAGGCTCATATATTCCAGGGAGAGCATCGATAAAAAATGGACGACGAATCATAGGAGGATGTAGCAAGATTCAAAGTAGAAACCTTCAAGTTCATTTTGGGCCTCGTTTCTCGTCCACTTTCATTCCAAAATAAATTCTACTGATTTTAGAATCGAACTGGAAAAATATTGGGAGGGGGTTTGAAGTTTCTTTTGGGCCTCTTCCCCCGTTCAGAGGCTCATATATTCCAGAGGGAGCATCGATAAAAAATGGACGAGAAATCATAGGAAAATTCAAAGTAGAAACCTTCAAGTTCATTTTGGGCATCGTTTTTCGTCCTATTCATTTTCATTTCGAAATAAGTTCTACTGATTTTAGAATCAAACAGTAATTGTTTCCTAATATTCTATCGTGGCGTCTCTGGGAAAATATTGGGGGGGTTTGAAGTTTCTTTTGGGCCCCGTTTCTCGTCCACTTTCATCCCAAAATAAATTCTACTGATTTTAGAATCAAACAGTAATCGTTTCCTAACATTCTATCGTGACGTCTCTGGGAAAATATTGGGGGGATTTGAAGTTTCCTTTGGGCCTCTTTTCTCGCCCCATCCATTATAATTTCAAAATTCTACTAACATTATAAACACTAGTTACTTTCAAATATTCTATCGTGACATCTGTAGAAAAATATCAAGGAGTTTGGAAGTTTCTTTTGGGCCCCTTCCCTCGTCCACAGGCCCACGTAGTATCTTAATTCCAGAATAAGTCTGAAAAGCAACGAAATCGAACGGAGTTTGCGGAAAAGCGAGTGGTCCAAAGTGAATTCTTCTCCATTCCCGGGAGGCCCATTCCCTGGGCCCGGGTACCGCGGTATCTAGTCGCGAGGGGGAAGGGGGAGGTCGCGGACGTGGAAACGGTAAATCATATCGCGGCGTCGGTCCGTATCGAGTACGTTTCGCGTAGTGGAAGCCAATTTCGCACGACAAGCCGGCGATACAGGCCCCGTGGAATCCGGTAGGGTTTCGCTGGGAGCCAAGAAGCGTTGCAGTTTACTGCGGGATGCCTCGACGGAACGCTTTAGAACGTGAAACCGCCTTCTGCGTCGCGGCCGTGCCAGATTTACGAGCGAATTCTGCGCCAGCGAGCGCGTCGCGAATCGCTCCGGCCCCGAAGGGAAGGAGACGGTAGACTTTCGAACGATGTCGATAGCCCTTTGTCGAAGCACTGCAGTCTCGATTCATCGACGGTTTCCTCGGGAATCGTTTGAACCGGGGCTCGAGTTCGAGACGAGAGCGCCGGAAGCATTGCTCGCCTCGCTGTCTCGAATATTCAGAAACGAAGTCTGCGGAGGATTAATGTTTCGCGTCGCGCAACCCTTCTAGCAAAGAATTTGCTCCACCACGGAGAGGAAAATTAACGAAATTAATAACTCGATTTCAACTCACTGGACGATACAAGGGACTTTTCGTTTGGACGAGAAAGGATACCTTAGATTATTTTTTTTAGCTTTCGATTCTTTCGAACTCAGGATGATCGAAACGTTCACTTTCAATCGTGAGCGATTACGTAATTTTTCACTACTTTCACCTCTCGCTTTGATAGCTATTATTTGTACGATCTTCCTTGTCACTTTACGACAGTTACAATTTTCTAGGATGTTTATACTCTTGCATAATTAGATTTCCTCGAAGGACTACTATTTCTCTTCCCTTCGAGTTGACGCGGAACTAATTGCAAGGGAAGTTTCGTTCGGGAAAACGTGTCATTGCGAATCGATCCTCCCATCGTAAGGTTAAGATCGGTTCGCGACGAAGGTTAAGTGAATCATGCCGATCTAAAAGTCAAATAAATCGTCCAGGTGGCGGTCGCGGCGGAGAGCCCGATGATATCTCGTTCGATCGAGAACGTCGGTTTATTATCCTCGTGGTCCGTTGACAGCCATAATTGTATAACATATTTTTTTCTTCTTTTTCTTATTAACGCGACTATTCATCGGCGCGACGGCGATTTTCCCCCCCTGGGCCCCCGTCAGCCGTGAAAGGGTCGCGGTCGACCGTGACGAATCTATCCGCGAACTCTCCGCACGGATTCGAATGGAAAACGAAAGCGACGAGCCGATCGTCGACGATTCCGCGCGCGTTTCCTCGCGAACAAAGGACGAAAGTATGTTTTCCGCGAACGGTCGCGAGTTTCGCGTCTCCGCGGCCACAACCGGAAGCTCGTTCGCGGATGGTGTGTCTTCATCGGCCTTGAAACGGAGTTTTGTAATTTTTTTAGTCGCAGAAAGAACGCCATTTCGACTCCTCGCGTGTGAAACGTGAGTTCTACCGCTGCTCCTGGCGCTCGATTCTTTAAACTTTGCGTGGCTGCGTCTTTAAAATGAAAAAGAAAGGGTAATTGTTTTTCCCCCCCGCAGAAACGCGCATGCGCGTACAGAGTTTATCCAGCACGCGGTAATTTCAAGTTCGAGACGCCTGAATAGCAAGAAGACGCGTTTTCAATCAGTTTCAGGCGCGGGGAAACACCGTAATTACACGCGGACGGTATTAAACACTGACATTACGCATTAGTACGTTAACAAAAAATCTCTTAGCGTTATCGATCGGCCCCCCCGCTCGATCGTTAATATCCAATAGCAGGGGCGGATTGAGCAAGGGACTAACGAAGCTTCAGCTTTCGATCCTCCGCATAAAAGAGACCCTAAATAACTCGTTTCTTCATTTTTTCACATAACTGCTTCTCGGAGTCGAGAAACGGGATGGTTTACGCAAATAACCCGCCGGTTTATTCCTAATTTTATTTACAACTTAATCTCTGGAAATTTATTGCTAACGAACCAGGCGCAATAATATGATATTCTTGCGCTGCTGAGTTGTGTTTCTTAGAATTCGGGCAAGGCCTAATATTCGAGTTCCTCGCGCGAAAAGAAATCGAAAAGTCCTTTGCCGTTTCGCGATCGGACGCTTCGTTCCCGAGATACGAGCGTTCGAAGTTGTCGCGCGCGAGAACGCTCACGGACACGCGTCGGTGTGCGCGTGTGGCGCCGCGAGATCAGCTGACCGGAATACAAATGGCGCGTGTCGGTAAACTTCGATCGCGCGTATCTCGAGAACGAGGCATCGGATCGCGAAACGATAAAGGACTTTTCGGTTTCTTTTCGCGCCAGGAATCCATTCCGCCGTATCAAAATCCTCCATATCGTTCAAATAAAATTCAGTCCCTGTCTGGCGATAAGTTTAGATCCGCCACTGGCCTGCTGGGTCTTGTTCCTCGGGCACGAGAACCAACGATTAACGATGAGTATCGGGCCATTCAATTTTTCCGTCGTCCGACGACGCGACCACGCTCGCGATCACCGCGAGGCACGGCTTCGTCGTTCGAAAGATGAACAATGTGACTTTGATCGGGCCGTTCCGTGCGTTTAACGCTGCCATTATCGCGGACTAATAATAATTCCCAGTCGCCCCGGGGCGACTCGCCGCGAAATCGTCCCCGTGAATCGTACGCGGAGAGACTTCCTTTCTCAGACGCTGACCGCCCGGGTCCCCCCATTTACATACGAAACGTGTTTTTTTCGGACCTGGCAGAGAGGCGTGGCGATTTTTGACAGGCAACGGAGACACCGCGACACGGATCCACCGACCACTGGTTACACCGTTCGCCGACCAATAAAACGAGACTGTCGCGCAGGAGGTTCCGCGAATTTGATGGCCCCTCGAACGATCCTGGCAGCCTGTGGAATATTTTTGGCGCCGGGCATTCTCGTGAAATTAAGACGATCCTAAAAAAATTAACAGAAACGATTACCACGCTTTGGGACATAATATTCAATCTTTTTGGTAGACTGCTTCCATTAAAAATTGCATTTCAGCATCGAACAATGCAACGACGAATTGTTGGCACTGCAAAAATGGTAGCAGGCGCAAGAGGTTCTCTCCGTATTTAAAAAACATTAACCGCGTCTTGATTTTACAACTTGATCGTGTCCTGAGCGCAATTAATGTCAAAAGTAAGGCCTAACAAGCGATCTGAAAGGAGATGGCTGCGTTTGTTCCGGTTCCGAGCGTGACGCACGGCATTTCGATTCGAGCGCTTAAGAAAATCGTTCTTTATTAATGCTCTTTTTAATCCAAAGTTCCCGTTACAGATGTTTTCGCATGGTTACATTAATGCAATCGTCACTGCGATCACGCTAACGAAACGAATCAAACGGCAGTTACTTATCCTCGGTTCCGTACCGAGTGATATATTTACGATTCCAATTTGCGGTTAGAAAACACACGGAAAAATAATCCTTGGGAACAGAATTCTCCAAAATTATACACCGTTGTCTCGATCTTTCTTATTTATACTGTTGATTCAATAGTATTCGACATAAATGGGTTAACGAGCGACGCCACTAAACAAGAATTTTATTGTTGTCTCTCAAAAATGCTCATACGCCATGTTCCTTACGAGTTCCCCAATTATTCTTAGCTATTCTCTGACTCTCTCGAAGAGATTCGATGGCTGCTCCACGTTCCATCGAACAAATTGATCCGTCGGTTGTCTATCGCTCGAATAAAATGTTGCCCCCGGACTCCGTGTTCCCCGGGAGGATCGGAACCGAGATGATTAACGATTTGCAGCACGAATGGCTACCAGGACTCGACCCTGGCCCCGTAGCACCCCGTAATTTTTCCCGATTTCTGGGCCCGTCTCGTTCCTCGTTCTGTCTCTGCGCCCCTCCATCGCGCGCACGATCCTCAGTCGGACGTAAATGCCACCGTCGGGGTTTTTAATTTCCCCCTGGACCCGATCGCGTTTGGCCACCGTTGCGTTTTCCGCTCGAACGATCCGCCTCGTCTTTCGTCTCCTCGTAACAGACCCCCTCGTCCATCCACCTGCCCCCTTCGCGATTCTATCTCGTTCCAGCCACCCATACCCCGAGCGTACGCGTCGTCTGTTCCCCAGGATGCTCTGTAATTTACGGTTTTGGATCATGCTTCCCTCCATCGAGGTGGAGTAATGACAGGTCGATCGGCTCCGAGCTACCATCTTTGCCAGTTTCCGTTCTCCGCCTCGCGTCTACTTACCGTTGCCACTTTCGACCTTACGAATCAGTTTTTTTCGCGCAGTTTCGTGGATTGTGGCCCCGGCTAGGGCAACCCGTGTATAGCCCGGCTCGGGCATTATCCGCACGAACGCTCGTCCCCGGGGTGGAGCGACTGTTTGTGGCTTTGGCAGTTCTTTGTTTCAAGCGGGACGTTAATTAGAGGCGCTGTTAAAGTATATTTATTGGACGTTAGAGCCATGGAGAAGGTGAACGCGCTTTTGGACGGTAGTTGGTGCCCCGACCACGTGGAGGACGAGGTTTTCGAACCTTTTTGTGCTCGAAAGGAAAGATCTACGAGGCTAAGTGGCGGGTCGAGGAACGACACGAGGAAAAATTGTACGATTGTCTCGATGATCGGTTTATTAAAGGTTCGTGTGCAATTCTGCTATTTTTATTCATAACTCGGCGATGTTACGGAACTCGTTTCCACGTGGTTAACGATCGAGCTCGTTCACCTTTGCCGTTGCTCCAACGTCTAATAAATATACTTGGTTTAACAACGTGTCATCCGATAGTTGTTTGAGGAAAAAGAGGAAAACAAACATTTCTTGTTATTTAATTAGAGGCGATCCCGGGCTCGATTTGTTTGAACTGCTGGAATAGGGGCAGCGCGGAGACTAATTTATGTCCCGGTCCCGAGGATCAGGCCAATACTGATATACAGGGAATTCTCTCGCTAACAGAATATCCAAGTATTCTATCCAATACTTGTATCTTAATTAAATTGTAAAAATATCGCCTGTAAAATGTTGTTTTTTATTCGAGGGGTTGTTTGGACACTCGTTGTTCGAGGTCCTGTTGTTCATCCGTCATGAAGAAAGCAACGTTGGCTGTCACAATGCAAGGTTAGACATCGTAATCCCAATCATCACGATGCCATTCAAGAGCACGTTGCGTCGAGAAAAAGAAATGGTGCCTACGCAAATAGTTTAGACGTGAAACGTACCAGGTTCAAAATAACAGACTTGAACTCGCGGTATTCAAAACAGTTTCTCGTTCGATGGCTAACAGATGACGGTGTGTCTGCCATCTTCACGGAGGATCCAATAATTTCTGCCTGAGACGATTGTTCCTATCGAGTTTTGATGCAATGTTTTAACGTTCTCGTTCTAAAAATTAAACGCCACGATCGTTATTCGAGCCACTGGAAGAGCCTTTCAAACCGAAATAAATCAATCTTTTATTAAAGATTATTAAAGACGTATTCTGTCGAAGATGAAATCTCAAAGTAATAAATTGTTACTGTTACAAACGGTATGACCGTAGTCTTCCGAGAAGAAGAAACCTTCCGACGTGTCCTGTTCGCCGCAGACGGCATTGAAATCTCTCGGGAAACATTCCCCGTCAAAATAAACCAATATAAAACTGTTTGCACGTCAATATCGAGGTTCTTTAGTCTTCGAACGATCAAATAGATTGCTATCGATGCAGCTAGTACGACTGTCTTCTCGCGGGAACAAAAGTACATGTCTTATTCGCCACGCTCGGCATTGAAATCACCCAGAAAGCAGAAATAAATCAATCTTAAAGGTTTGACTCGTCGGTGTCGCTGATTATTGAAAAAGATAAAATTGCTGTAAACCGCTGTCTCTGGAAACAACACAACAAATACCAAATTGATTTTTCGAACGTATAAAATAAAAATAAATCATTTGGACGTTATAATCGGCATGCGAAATCGCTCGGAGGAGCTTCGAAATTAAATTCCGGATTAATAGAAACGGACGAGGAGCGAATGACGATGGCGAACCGGATCGAATATCGAAAAGAGCGAAACAATCGTCTCCGGGGTGAAGGAGAAACGCAACAAGAGAGAGAAACAGAGCGAGAGAGGGGGGGGGGGAGAAAGAGAGACTGCAGGTAGCTGCAATCCAATTTAGAGGCGGATATCCACGCGAGATCTTCACGATTTCTACACACGAATAAGACGCGCTGAGCACCGGCCGTGAAATCGTATGCGGTGTCCAGTCACGGATGGCATTGCCGTCGCGATCGCTGTCTCTCCTTTCGAAGGGAAAAGCCACGGCTCGACTGGTTGGCGATCGCGCCGACAGATGGCACCAGCCACTGGAACCAAGAGACCGTTCACTCGTTAGGCTAGGTTAGGTTACGGCTAGGCGAGTCGCGAAGTAGGGGGCGTGACCTCCACGAAAGGAGGGGAAGCTTCGACAATTCGAAAATCACACCAAAGAGAACTTATTTCGAATTTTCAGGAATTTTTTTCGAGGAGACGAGCATACTTGAAAATTTGAAACTTCGTAGACGCGTTTGCAGACGATCGACGTAGCTGTAGGAATTTTTATGCAACGATTTTTTTACTGATGTAATCGCCAATTCGAAGACGAAGTTGGAAATCCCGCGGATTCGGTCTGCCAGTTAATGTACCGAACGTGCCACTTTTCTCTGGCGTAGAAATTGTCGATTTTTTTTTTTTTAGGGTGGTGGGGGCACCTTTCAAAGAGTTTGGAAACCACTAGCATGGCGTGAGTCGCGGCGCGTGCACGCGCGAGTACGTCGAAAGGAGAGCGCGACCCGAGAGTTTCGATCGAAAGCGATTTTGTAATTCGCGCGCGACGCGCTCACGCAACCGTCGGCTTTCTTTCGACGATGCAACCTCGGAACCCTTTCCAGTGGATGGAATCGTAACATTCTTTCGTCCATTTTGTCTGCTCTTCTTCAACTCTGGGGTATTGAACGAGGAATACGAGCACGAGATATAGTTTCAAATATTCGACAACTATCGTTGGATAAATTCGATTTAACAAGCTTCTTATTTGGAAGAAATTTGCATTAATATTTCTGGATAAATAAATGTGTGGATTCAAGTACCAGAAATGTATAAAATGGAAGATTTTGCTCGAGATTTGTTGATCGCGTATGGCTGCTGACAAAATTTTAAGACGGATCTTATAATTACATTTGCAATAGCGTTTGTAGAAAGATCGAAAGGAAAAGGAAATAATAATACGTGAGAACATGAAAAGGAAGTAGACTTTGAATCCATAAAAATGTTACAATGGTAAACGCATATAAGTGGATAGAGAAATATACAAAACCGATGTATAGCGAAGTATGAATAAGAAATTTAACGTCGGAACGGCCACTCTTATCCTCTCAGCTGGTTATCGTACAATCTACTTAAACTTTGTACACACTTCGTGGCTCCTGCAGGAGTGCATACAAGCAGATTCTATTTACTTTAATTAGGTTTCTTGTTGGTTTCTCGTATTTACTGCTACGGCCATGTATTATTCAAAAAGTTCGTTCATTTATTCATTGATATACATTTACCATTATAGGTTTATTTAATCTCTTTCCACGATGGGGCTCCACATTTTCTTGCAGCAATACATTTTTTATTTCTTATTAACACCAATTAAATACGGTTTTCTAAGGAGCGTTGAAAACTCCATTTTATCTATAATATCAACCTTGATGAATAACCACGAGCTCGCTTAATTATTTCTCGTGTATTCCGCCGAAGAAAAATTCATTCTCGCGCTATTACGACTAATAGTAATCAGGGGAGAAAAAGTTCAAGTCGCAAGGTTGGAGGAAATGGTTTATGAAAATTGAATTTAATCCGTTTTAAAGAATGATATTTCGTTCGATCGTTTGTCGATAAACGAACAAATATAAATGTAAACAAAACGTCAGACGTTGCGTCAATATAAGTTCCCGTAACGACTTCCTTTCCAACCTTGTATCCCATTTATGTTATGTTTATATAAAAGCGTTTAACCGTACCACGCTTTCGCATCATGATCGCGACTAAACCACGATATTTTCCCACCGTCGTCGTTTAATTGCTATCACGTCTCTCGGTCGGTGGTACGAGCACTGACAGTCGTCGGCTGCATTCGTTATAAAATTATTAATTCGATTATTACCGTGGGAGAATGACGTTTTGATTAGTGGATTAGCGGTCGGTTTCTTTAAAACGCCATCAGCCGGATTCATTTTTCAGACGGAAAATTAGCTCCCCCGGGAGCATGGGAATACATCGCGCTACGAGTCGGAGGCGTAAGCGACGCGAGTCTCATTGCGCAACGCCATAATCGCGCGTTTCATTTTCATTCCGACGCCTACGTACGTCCAAATTATTATTGTTCTTTCTATCGAATGCTCCAATCTTCAGGATCACCCAAAGTATTCGACACGTAATGGTCAACCGATTAGGGAGGGATCTTCAATGCCAGATATCTAAAATGAATGATTTGTTAAATCACGATTGATTGATGTTCGCGTTGCAATGTCGTAGAACTTATTTATGGAGAAAAAATCGTATTCGGGGCGGTTCCGTGATAACGTTAATTGCTCGACGATTTCATTAGCGCGTCAGATTTTTCCGTGAGAAGACCGAAGAGGGGGTGGGACGAGAGGCACGAACCACTTGAAACGGGTTAAACGCGATTCGCATCGTTCCGATTCTCACCGGTACGTATGATTTATTTTTTGTTTAAATTAGCAACCATCCTAGTCAGCCGGGTTTCCTTTCTTTTGTTTACGCGTCGGATTGCCGAGCACGATCGACGCCCACGGTAGGGAAAGGAAGCGAGCGTGGCCGTGTTCGTTAATTTGCGCGAAAGAAAAATAGGGAACAGAGCCCCGGACTCCGCCGGCTGATCCATATTTTACGTCCGCGGTATCATTGATTTATTGCTGGGATGATCGCGAAATGGAACTTTATGAAAATTTAATTGGAAAAGTTAAAGAGAAACGGTACTTTCAAAGTACCGCGCATCCGGTGGAAACCGACCGTTTTTCCATCGTTATGCAAATACACCACGCGTTGCATCTAACGCGGTAACGGTTGTATTTTATTTATTATTTATACGACGATCCGAATAAAACGAGGATAATTCTGTTGTGAGAAACATAATAGAGGCATTGAATTTTCAACGAGGAAAGTCCCGGATACCGTAAATATCGTTAAGATTCATTTCGGGTTCTAAAAAGCTGCGGTTCGTTTTCCGCGTCGTTCTTGCCGCGAAAGAATGTCCAGGAAGAGGAGTTTGAACGCTGCGATGACCACAGTATAAAGTACACAAGAACTAACCGCACCCGAGGCGATTTAAGAGACAGCAAATGGCGCATGAACGGCCTGGCTGACAGCGGCGTTGTCGGCTCGACGGTGATTTCGACTCCGCGGTCGATTTTTCGTGTTTGCATTCGGATCTTCTTTCCGTCGTTATAATTTATCATTAACCTTCTCCTGACAAATTCGTGGGACCGTCCACGAGCGAACTTACTATCGCTAAATGGCCACCTGGCGGCGAACATTCGAACCATTTCTCGAACGCCTCGAAGTTGGACTCTCTTAGCGCACTATTTTGTCGTAAATGGTTCTTTGTTAGCAAATTGCTTCCAAGGAGTATAAATAAAATAAGAGAAAAAGGAGGGAAGAAGAACAACGAGTCCTCTGTTGCGTGCGTTCCTGAAATTGAGACTCGTTCCGAGTCAAGTCCGTTCTGATACGTTAAATACCATCGGTAACTAATCTTATTTGATCGTTGCCGCGTTCTTGTTGCCCCCGTCGCGGCGCTCGTCGTTTAAACTAATGAAGTTTGGAGGACGAACGGGATCCACGGCGTGTTTCGAGTTCATCGTCCAATTTAAAGGACATTAGATCCTCGAAAAGGCTCCGAAGACCGTTCAGGGAAGTGGCGAAGAAATTGATCGCCCGGAGGAAGTAGTGCAAAAAGAGACATTCTGGCGTGCGGAAAGATACTACCGATTACACGGCATCAACAATTTAATGAACGCTCTCGCGTACGCGTGAGTTCGCTAATTCGACTGTTAACGGTGGCACTCGGATTCGTGTGAGCTCATGGGTTCGATCATTACCAATTGCCTCCGAGCGAATTCGCGTGCTCGGTTTCGCATTCGTTAAATCACCGACGATCCTTTTGCGCTTTGTCCTCCCCCCCCCAGTCTCGCAAGAATCGATTTTCTACATCCACGCATCTACTTTTAACAATATTATTTACAAACGTACCCCAATCCATACCTAATCTCAATGAAATACCATTTGTCTTGGATCGTACGGAATTCAGCTTTCAAATTCTCCCGCCGACGGCGGCGCGGCGCTCGAAAGATGGCGGGAACAATGGCGTCGTTTGTAATCGAAATATCGATAGTATTGATAATTTCACAACCTCGAATACGTTTCCAAAGACAAAAATTCGACTCGTCGCCATATTTCTGACAAAATGAAGTCGATCGTGGATTCAACATTTCCTGGGGGATTCTACGTAGTAGATGAAGATGACAGTTCCTCGGAACAGTACAGGATTATCCTATCGTTTGCGTGCGGAATGAAATTCGAGTCCCACGGTGCACACGATAGTTCTCAGACACGACCGTTTAGGTCCCCGGCGTTCCTTTCGCGTAACGACGAACAGTTTAGTCGTTTCGCGGAACACCTTTTCGCTCCGCGGGCCTCTGATCACGCACACGCGCGAACGATGACTCGTCCCGTAGTCGAGCTCTATGCCCGCGGAGGAAAATCCACGTGGGAAAGTCAACGAGGAAAGATCAGCGAACGAGACAGGGGGGGGGGAGAGGGGAACTGGCGTTGGCTTCCCGCGTTTTTGGATCCCCGCGCGCCGGAAACCGACAAAAAGTGTCCCTTTTTTTCTGATCGCGATCGTTTAAAGGTGAAAGTGGAGAGTTCGCAGGGAACCGGGACGTTTTTGTTAACCGGAACCGCGGTTTCCCAGCGACGAGCGACGCTCCTGCGTCTTGGCGTCCATGGCTATTCAGTCTTTAATGGCAACTTTCGCGTCGGTTCTTCCCGATGAACGTGAAATAGAAATTTCAGGGCAGACTCGGTCGAATTTAATGGTAACCGTCAAGCAAATTCTCCTGTATCTGTCACTTTTCCTCGATTCTGATCCGAATTATTAGAATATTGTAATACTTTGGTGATTCAGATGGTCGACAAATGTAATTGGAATGTTATTATTCGAATGGTTGTTAATTCCAGCGTTAATAATGTCTCACGAAATCTTACCAAAGTCTAAATTAATACATTGAACCCGCACCGTTTCGTTAAACTAATAGATCGTGTATTACGGTGCTTCTCCCGTTAATTGTCGTTAAATAAAGAAAAACCTCGAGTCGAGGCGGAGCGAACGAAAATAGAGGACGGAAGAAAAAGGAGCCCGGAATGCGATACAACAGTTTCTTTGCGGTCAATTTGCAGCGTGACGGGGATAAAAAACTATAAAATCGTAGCCTTCGGGAGTGTCACGCTATTGCTTCGTCATTGCCATAATTTTCAACGGATAAAGCTTGGCTCACACTATCCGTCGAAACGTTCCACGACGCTCGACAAAGCGGAGGTTTACTTTGCGAATTTAATCGCTTCATAACGGTTACGATCCATCGAGCAACCATTTTCTTTCATTGCGAAGAGGCCTCAAACTTGCAGCAAACGCAAAACGAATATAAAATTCTGGATACATTTGGGGCGTTAAAAATATTACAGAGGTGACCAGAGAATTTATCTTTAAATTTCAGAACCACTGTTTTCGTCTTTTAAATAATTGCTCACTGTCGATAAATATTAGTTTAACGAGTGGCTCACGTAATTTAATCCATTGTATTTTGCAAAAAGGCCACGATTCAGGGTCGAGGCGTTAATTAAAAAATGTTTGACTGGCCGTATCGAGCGATTACACGCGCGGCGTAATTTTTTGCCCGTCCCTGCGTGATGGATCACCGTATATGTGACACCGTAACTGTAATTCCCTTATTCGGTAATTCATTATCGCGCGTCGAGCGGCGATCGGCCGCGTCGCAATTAGAACGTCGACTTTCGCCCGTCGAATAATAGCGTTCGACGATCGACGAGGCTCCTAACAGGCGTCACGGGGCTAGGTTTCGTCGAACGGTATTATATTTAGCGAACGTAACTGCAAATCGCAGAAAGAGACGATGCCGTTCGACATTTTTGAGCGAGCGAGTGCGTCGACTCGCGTCGCGTTTGAGGAATTTTCCGCGTCTGGTTTCTTTTACGAGAAACAATTGTTGATCCCGGATTCCTCCCCATTATTCGACACCGGTGCCACAAAATTAACTGCTCCAATTTTCTCAATCGGTTCCACAAACCTGGAAATCAACGACACACGAAATAAAAATAAAGCTAGAAATTAATTGTACTATCAATGTCTAAAATTCTTTCAACGTTTCTTCGAAATAACTCGAAGCTTTATACAGAGTGTTCAGCCACCCCTGAGAGAAACTTTAATGGGGGATTCTAGAGGTCAAAATAAGATGAAAATCAAAAATACCAATTTGTTGATGGAGGCTTCGTTAGGAAGTTGTTAAGAATTAAATTCAAAAATTTTAAATCGTTTTGGAAAAATTATATTCAGTTGTGGGGGTCAATTACAAACATTTTTGGTGAATAGATATATCCCCGAAATCCTACGCATTTTCGAGAAAAAAATTCGAGTAGGTACTGAAATTTTTAGACGAAATTAAAAAATTTCAAATCATACTAAAAAAATTATATTTAATTACAGCGGGCAATTATAATCATTTTTGTTCATTATACATACCCCTGAAATCCTACGCATTTTCGAGAAAAAAATTCGGGTAGGTGTGAAATTTTTTGACAAAATTAAAAAATTTCAAATCGTTCTAGAAAAATTATTTTTAATTGCAGGGGTCAATTACAATTATTTTGGGTCATTAGACATACCCTCGAAATCCTACTCACTTTCGAGAAAAAAATTCGAGAAGTTGTGAAATTTTTCGACAAAATTAAAAAATTTCAAATCGTTCTAGAAAAATTATTTTTAGTTGCAAGGTTCAATTACAATCATTTTTGGTCAATATATGTTTCCCCGAAATCCTACTCATTTCCTAGAAAAAAATTCAGTACGAGCGGAACTTTAAACGTTAATAACTTTTTAACGAAATCTCCATCAACAAATTAGTATTCTTGCTTTTTGTCTTATTTTGGCCTCTAGAATCCCCCATTAAAATTTTTCCCAGGGGTGGCCAAACACCTTGTATGTAAGATAAATTTTAAGTTTCCCTCCGTTTGGAGCTTCCTTAGATTCGAGCGCGTCATTGGCGCTGCCCAAATTAGAGAGTTTCCGGGAGTTGTCCCCCTTGTTCTCACAATTTATTAACAATGTTTTAAGGAGACACTTTACGGGGCCGTGTTAAAACTCTGTTGCTTAAAATTCAGTTTCCTGCGGGGTCAGCGTCCTCGCGTCCTGGACGTGTCCCGTAATCCATCATACAAGGCTCGAAGCAAAATTACAGAGTATCTTCGCGAACCGTGGTATCCTCCGGGTGGGTCAACAAACTAATTACCCGTAATTTCTTGAATAACGCTAAGAACAAAATCGGTACTTGTCAAACTATTGTTCCACGCGATTAAAACCCGACGACTTTCCATCTTCTTTGCGTCTAACGAGACGTAACCAGGTAGAAAAGGCTACTAAGAATGAAAACAAGAAAATGGATCTATTGGAAAAGGGAAGCACCAACGCCATATTTGTTAGTCGAATCCTTACCTTTCTACAGATAACATCTAAAATAAGCAGTATTCGTTATACGTGGTATTTATGAACCAACAATTCTCACGTCTGAAAATAGAGCAATAATCTATAAAAATCTAAATAACTCTATAAAAATCGTAGCGTTCGAGTGTCTTGTAACCGATCTTCCACTTATCCGTGTCCCAAGCGAGATTGCCACGCGTATATTGAGGCTACGATTCTGAAAAATAAACGGACCGAATCTTGGTCGACGATATTCCGGAAAATCTGCACGACGAAGGCGACGCCTGGTTTTCGTGGAAACGCAAAAGACTATACACGGACTGTCGAGGGGAGGGGGTCGTTCGCGGGTGACGAACGAGCTTCCGTCCGCGCGACAAAGAGAAAATGGCGGTTGTCTCGTGTTACGGTGCACGCGGGTTTTCGGGGTCTGCGGTCAGCGGCGCAGCTCGGCGCGAAAAATAACGCAACGCTTTCGGCGCTCGTGCGGATTTGGAGTGGCGTCGGTCGTGAGTTCACGCCGGCCGTATGTCGTTGGGCGTCGGCGTGTGCGTGCTTGAAGAAATATACACGGGACGCGGGCGAAAAGCGTCGCGGCGCTGGGCGTCCTGCGTTACGTCGAGCCCGTCGGTATGCGTAAATATACAAGCTCGCGAGAGAGAGACAAGCTTACGGCCCCGGTCTATATACGCCGGCCACCCCGATTTTAGAAGAACACCCGTGACTCCGACAGTCGATACGTGACGTTCGAACGATAAACCCTCGAAAAACTGGACCACGACCGTACATCGAACCGTATTCGACCCCAAAATTCGAATTGACGCGCGATTAGACTCGAGGTAATAGGATATTAATAATCCGCGACGCTGGACGATCGAACGACACCTGGTTACGAAACCTGCTAATTGTATTACGGTAATTAGAAAGTACGATCGAGCCAAGCGGACCGAAAATATTATCACGCCCTGTTAATCGATCGCTAAGAAGTGCTCTTGACTTTCGATGCTGCGACTGCAAAGAACAGGTGTATTGAAATCAAGAACGCGAAAGAGAAACCCGAACGGCCTTAACTGAATTCGTGCATCGTCACACTTTACGCGAACCAGTTACACGACGTCAACCGTTATCTCGAACGTTACTTCGAACAATGATTTCGTTTCTAATCTGTGACTTCTGACCGGTAGAACGCGAAGTTACCAATACCGTTCCAATTCGAACCTAATCGTAATCGTCGTCCCAGTCTCGCGACATAAATATCCGATACTGTTTAACGACCGAGCCTGCAGTTCCCCGTTCGAGCAGGTTTCAATCCTAATTGATTAAAGGAACGGCACAGGCTCGATCTACTCCGACGCTCGACGCGACAACTGAAGCGGAACTAACTGCTCGCGCCACTAAAGGGAATAAATTAATTTCGTTATTCATTGATCCGCTCTTATTAATCGTCCCGTACATTGTACGCGATGTTACGCAAGCGAAGGCCTTCCGGCGATCGACGAGTAACGGAAGCGTTTTTATCCGAATGCGGAATTATCGTGCGCCAGCTACGCCTCAAAACTCTTTTTTAACTCGATCGGGAGGCAAAAACTAGAAACGCTAGGAAACAGCGCGATAAATTTTGTTTTTTCCCCCCTCTGTGTACAAAAGATGACTAACGAAACAGTTACAATTTTTAAACCAAACAACGTATCAACGAATTTCACGTACGATGATTCTTGACAATCTGAAAATTTATAAAATACGTCGCGAACCGACAACTCGCGTAACGCTTCGCTGACGGACGACCATGACACGGTTTTACGAAGCTCGCGGTTTTTCTCGAGCCTCTGGTCACGCCCTCGACTTTGCCACAGAGAGTTCGATCTGCCTCGACTCTTAGTTCTATTTGTTTAACCCTTAAGTGCATTATTGGGGCCCTCCGTTAGTTTAAACTAACAAGTGTTTAATATGTATCAATGTAATCCTCCATTAGTTCATTATTTTTAAAATGCTTTAAAGGAAAGTTGATCTCCATCTATCAATTTGGTAAAAATCAACATTAAGTAAAATAATTCAGTTGAGCATTTAGCACAATAAATATCGTATACGTTACGATAGTTAAAAAGTAGCACTTGTATCGTTTCAATTCGAATGGTCCTGGTCGAGAAGCCAGAATATACACCTTGCCCCGTAAACGTCGACCATTTTGAAACAGAACGAAGCTGCATGCTAACGGGATCCGACGATCTGTCCGCAGGATTCGCAGAACGGCCCGGTGCTGGACCGATGGAGTATCTGTTTACCTGAAGAGGAGCCGCTGGTGTTGCAGCAGTTCCTCAGGTTCGCCGAGACGCGTCCGTTCGTGCAGCAGTTGCTGCTGGCCGCCGGGACGCCGGGTACGGATGCTATGTCACCAAGCAGACGACCTTCGCCGCCGACGATGCCACTAGCACACCTACCGCCTTCGTTGCACCTCCTCCATTGCGGCCTTCCGCCGCCCGGTTCGAGGTTGCCGCCTCCTCTGCCCCCGCCGCCGCCTCCGTTGCCGCCGCCGCCATCCGTCTCGCATCCGTCTATGTCGCCGACCGCCCAAAAGCATTACTCCGTGTCCTCCGGCGGGAATTCCGTCGGCGTGACGAGCACCGCGAACTCGCCGCCTAGAAACCTGGACTCCCATCTGACGGTGTCGCCGTTGAACAGACTGCAGAGCATGCAACCGTTCGACTTCCGGAAGCTGAGCACCCTCAGTCTACCGACGTTCACGCCTCTAGCGCCGCCGCTGTCCACGGAGCAGCTGTTGCAGAACAGAAAGTCCATGAGGAACCCCCAGAGTCCGCACAGTCCGCCCCATCACTCGAGCAGCAATCACCTTCAGAGGCATCACATGCCCCCGGTGGCCCCGGTCTCCACGTCCGCGCTCAATTTCGGGCATCCTCTGTCAGTGGCGGTGTCCTCCGGCGCCCTGCCACCCAGTTTCCCCGCTCATTTTCCACCCCCACCAATGGGCAAATCCTCCGTGTGCGTGACCGGGATGACGATCCCCTCGGACGTGCACAGCGGGGGCGAGAAGAGCAGCGAGTTCGGCTCCGAGGAGGACGAGGACGACGACGAGAACTCGGACAGCGCCCTGAACCTCAGCAGACGCGACTCCGCGTCGAAGCACGCCGCCGAGCACCACCGGCACCATCCGTCGTTACCCCTTCAGGCTGCACCCCTGGGAAGGCCGCCAGGTATACCGGGGAGGAAGCCTCACTCGCCTGGGAAACGGCCGGGCAGCCAGTGGGGCGGCTCGGCCAACATACCGCCGAACCTGGGAACGCCGTTCATCAATCCTACCACCGGCAAGAAGAGGGTACAGTGCAACGTCTGTCTCAAGACCTTCTGTGACAAGGGCGCCCTGAAGATCCACTTCAGCGCGGTGCACCTGCGCGAGATGCACCAGTGCACCGTGAAAGGGTGCAGCATGATGTTCAGCTCGAGGAGGTCGCGGAACAGACACAGCGCCAACCCGAATCCCAAGCTCCACTCGCCGCATCTGCGGCGGAAGATCTCGCCGCACGACGGTCGCTCGTCGATGGCCCACGCCCTGGTTCTGCCGCCCCAGGTCGGGCTACCGGTCCCAGGCACTGGTCTGAACCACCTGCCCTTTGGATCGTTTCCGTTGTTGACCCCGCCGCCCGACCTTCGATCGCCAGCCTCGTTGTGCGCCTTGGACTTCAAGCACCTGGACCTCTCGTCCAGCCAGAACCAGGGCAGGCCGTACGACGAGACGCTCCAGCAGCGAATGTGCGCGAGCGCGAACCTCTCGACGACGACTGTGCTGACCACCGCCACCGTGGCGATGACCACCGCCGCGGAAACGCAGAGCACCGCCGCGAACAGAGGATCCTACTCGAGCGGCAGCGCGGTGGACACCGTGTCGCCCTCCACTCAGGCCTCGACCGCGGCGCCGGAGGGCGACGAGGAGGAGGACGACGACGACGGGGGCATCGTGGTGGTCGCGGAGGACGACGCGAGCAACCTGCCCTCGAGGCTACCCCTTCGATCCGGAGAGGAGGACGACGAGCAACCGGCCGACTTCAGTCTGGCGAAACGACCGAAGTTGTACTTCGGCGAGACCGCGGACGAGGACCTGGTGAGCAACCCGGACAGCAACGAGGACAACGACTCGATGGGCACGGTCGACCAGCACAGCTTCACCATGAGCCAGCACTCGATGAACTCGACGTCGTTGCACAACAGAGGCGTCAGGAAGAGAAAGTCCCAGCATCCGACTCGGTGCGCCGTTCTCACGGAGATGCACTCCTCGTCCACGGACGGGGACTCGTCCAACGACGAGGAAAGGGTGCAGAGACGCTGTCTGTCGGACGGCGCCGCCGTCACGTCGATGAACGACTTCCAGAGCCAGCCGGAGGACATGTCGATGTCCCGGCTGGAGGCGGAGGAACGAAAGGCGTCGCCGAACTCGCCCAAGAACCTCGGCTTCAACGACCAGGAGTCGAGCTCCCGTTCGCCGGAAGCCTGCACCAGGGAGACCAAGGCCTCTCAGGACCACGCGGATGATCTACCTCAGGACGAGCCGCGGGATCTGAGCTCGAGAGCGAGCAGCGTCAAGTCGCCGAGAAGACAGATCAGTCCGGAACCAAAGACGGCCCACGACGCGGCGGAGGCTCGTTCCGCGGAGGCGGCGGTTCCCGCGGCCACGAGGGAGCCTTGCCCCGCGGAGCAGACCGACAGGATCAAGGTCGAGTGCGAGGACGCGACGAGGGAGGACGAGTCGACGAGACCGTCCGTGAAGAAGGAGTCCGAGACGGATGATAAGTTAAAGGAAGAGGTGAACCAGGAGGAGGAGGATGATGACGATGATGAACCGATGGAGGAGGTCGAGGAGGATGAGGAGGATGAGGAGGTGAACGACGCGCTGCGTAATCAAGAAGGTGAGCGTCCCGATGATCCCTCCCGTGCCCCGAGCTCGGTCGATAGCCGTCCGACGACAGCCGACGACCTCTCCCACGACTCCTCGACCAACACTTTGCGTCAACTCGAGTCCTTGTCGCAGGGTCGCGCGATGCAGTACGCCGGGATGCAGCGGGCGGGTTCGAGGTCTGGCCGCGGCTCTACCAGCCCCGTCAGCCTCACGACGCACCAGGAGACCACCATGGACAACTCCTCACGTGGCTCTCGTTCATCCAGCGCCTCACCCTCCACAGCGGCCATGGATACGGACAATAGCCTGATCACCTATGCTCGATACGAGAACGGCGGTTTCGTCAGTACCCAGGAGGTCCCGTTGGACCGGGACAATCCTCGCCGTTGCACCGCCTGCGGCAAGGTCTTTCAAAACCACTTCGGCGTCAAGACCCACTATCAGAACGTGCACTTGAAGCTGATGCACCGTTGCAGCGTGGACGGTTGTAACGCCGCTTTCCCCTCGAAGAGGTCGCGGGACAGGCACTCGGCGAACCTGAACCTCCATCGGAAGCTCTTGTCCACCTCGTCGAGCCCGCCCCTCTCCTCCAGCCTGCCGCCCAGCCTGTCGCCCAGAGTCGACGACTCACAGATGAACCCTCTGCTGCACAACGAGTTCCTCGCGAGACTGTACGCGGACGCCGGCATCGGTGCGCTGGGTGCCTACCCCCTGACGCCTGGACTACCCTCTGCCGTCGATCTCGCCGCAAGGATACCGCCCCCGCATCCTCTTTTGCTGCCGCCTCACCTGGGCGCCACGTTCTCGGGCCTGTCCTCGTTCGCCTCCCACCTGGCTGGCCTGAACGGGCTCACCCACCAGCATCTGAACCATCTGACCAGGATGTCCCAGGAGCAGGGCAACAGACACGCGTCCGCCTCGGGCTCGCCGTTGTCCTCGCCGGGTTCCGAGGATCGGAAGGAAGAGGCCAGGTGCACGGTACCCGGTTGCGATCGGGTCTTCGGCTCCAGGGCCGTCAGAGACGCTCACTCCAGGGACCCACAGGCCCACCGTGACTTACCGGTTCTGTCGACCAGTGGCTCGTGACCGATCCCCTTTTGCGGCCGCGACTACTATCCCCTACTGTGATGCCAAAATTCTGACGATTCGACCGATCGCCAATGATCTCGATTTCAGTCCCGTTGTTCGACGTAAACGTGCAATATCGAACGGGACGCCTCCGAACGCTGCACCACGATGGACTTCCGCGACCGTGACATCTGGTTTCGGGCACGTAGCCGACTACAGTGCAGTTCAGTGGTCCCTAACCGTTTCGAAGACGCGTTTCTTTTCGAGAACAGCCTTTGTACACTTTGCCCCGAATCCGAGACTCGCCTAATATAGCCTTGAGGTTAGAATCGGGTTAGAACGAAATAGGCTAGGCTATATCTTTCGTCTTTCAATCGATTGGAATTTTTCGTAATGGCGTCTCGCTGTCCCTTGGGAGCCGCTGATCCTCGGGCGTATTCTTTCCCAGTTCTCGGGTTAATTTTCGTATAAACGTGAGGTGCTCCCAATCTAGTCAATTCGGAAGTCTTCAGCCACCGGGGCTGAAGTTGATAAAATTCATTCGCTTCGTCCGCAGCAACGCTTGGCCCCCGAATTCCGACGATGTTCCTTGATTCAAAGATTGTAACGTTTGCCGATCCGTGAACAGGAAAAGAGTACGCGAACCGTAGTAGCGCAGCGATGGTTGGATAACCGTGAACTACGCGAATGCATTGGTGGAAATTTCGTTGAGGGAAAATTGGTTGCAGTTATCCGAGCATTGCTCCAACGTCGTCGTGGTGCATACGTTTAGGTGTCGCGGAGGTTCCCGTTTCCAGTCCGCGTGTCACGAAGAAGAGAACTGGTCGAGGATTCCGAGTTCCGTCGATCGAAAATAGGGGAGAGAGTGTGGGTGGAAGGGGTGGGCGGTGGGAAGAAACGGAGCCGATAGATCGAACACGGTTTCGGTCGTCCGGCTGATTTTATCATCGTTGTGATAACGTAACGTTT
Source organism: Colletes latitarsis (assembly GCF_051014445.1). Taxonomy (NCBI): domain Eukaryota; kingdom Metazoa; phylum Arthropoda; class Insecta; order Hymenoptera; family Colletidae; genus Colletes; species Colletes latitarsis. The sequence continues at coordinate 50,941,662 of NC_135134.1, forward strand.
AGTAAATATGCCACTATTTAATCAGTAATCAATCGCTACTGCTGTATATATAAACATAGTACCTTTCGATGTATCGCGTAATTAATCAATTAAGCTATCGACGCGACCGACGCGACACGAGAATCTCCGACGGGAGATACACACACGATAGTTTTGTAAAGACTGGGCCGATTGCGAGCCAGGAAATCGAGAAGAGGCATTGGGGTTATTGAACGGCAGCTAAGAGCAAGCGTCGACGCGGTCGCTGCTGAGTACGCCATCTTGGTGAACGCTCGGTGGATCCACGAAAACTCGCGTGAAACAAATTCACGGAATATATAACATTCTAGAATCGTTTGAGCCTGAGAGAAATGGATATTTCTTGATTTAAAATTCGATCATGGACCATCGAAACGAAACCGAGCAGCGTGCCCAAAGATATCCGGGTACCAATGTCGAGGATACTCGAACACAGCCGGCTCCTGTGACGAATTTTCATGGATTTCGATGGGCAGCGATCGCGTCGAGGCGACTGGAGAGCGATGGAAGATCGAGGAAAGCAGCGGGCACCGATCGACCACTGAATCAAAGTGACGGACATCGTCTCGCGCTAGATAAATGAGAATAGATAGATTTTATTTATTGTTTCCTAGAAATCCTACACGACACACACTGTACCAGCGGCCAGTAGCGGGCACTGCCGCGGAGACTTCCTTCTCGTAGAGTCGAAACGATCGCGCGTCGATCGGAATACGTTCGGTGAACGCGGATCGACGCCTTCCGACGAGCGTCGGAACTGCCAGACGGCCCTTCGCCCTTCCGTCGACTGTTTTTCTTTCTCTCGGTTGTACATACGTTTGTATACCTTTATCGTTTCACGTAAAGCAGTCTGCGCGTCGAACATTTTCTGCGCGGCACGGCCAGGACACCGAAAATCGGGGACGAAACCAATGTACAGTGATGTATATTATTTTTCTTTTTTTTTTTTTCTTTCGTTTTTCTACGCGCCTGAGCCTACGTTTTACACTTTTGCCTCGCTGTACGGCAGCTCGCGACACACGACGAACCCACTACTAATTACACTCCTAAGGGCGAAACCAGATTTACAATTGTAATTATGTATAAACCGAATGCTATGATGTATGATATTATAGATCGATTATAAAGAACACTCATCATTATGAAAATAAATACCTATCGAAATCAATCGAGCCCGATGTGAGTTTTAATCATTCGCACCTGGCGCAGCTTCGTGGGACGTGGCTGATTCTCTTCGTTGCAGACTATCTGGACGCTTGTTCGACGTGGGACGAAGGAATGGGTTTGCACTTGGTGACATTTCATGGATTATTATCGTACGTCATAGAGACATCGTTTGCTATAGAGTCATTGAGCTGATTGATACAAAATACTTTCCTTCGATCTGAGAATCTTCAAATAACAGTAACTTCATCAAGAAACGTGTTTTTTAAATGGAAATAATCATAGTTTTAGACACTACACAGATCGTTAACACAGATCGAAACTTCAATTTACCGCCAACTATAGCAACCTATTCTAAATCTCGAGTTTCTATCCTCCTATTTAACGTAGGACGCAACAGTGTCGAAATAGAAATATGGCGTCCCACACGTCCGGGCGCTCGTAACCTAGAAAAGCGATCGGTTTGGCGCGAAACGACCAGAGTAACCAGAACTCCACCTACGCCGCATGATCCAGTTCCAGGTTCCGCGAAACGCACGGGGCTCGAATTTAAATATATACCCCGCGCAGAAGGTGTACCCTCGGGGAGAATGAAAAACCGCGGACCCCGCCTACGACCTCGAACGCCTCGACCTCGTTTTCTGCGAAAGAAATTCTCTCGAAACGAGGGACGTCGGCTCGTTTATCAGGGATCTCGCGGGCGTGCACGCGCACGCCTACCAATCCTCGTGCCACGAAGGAACCACGAACGAAGAGGAAAGAGGCACCTGGAGGGGGAAAGGTTGCGGAGGTTGCCTGAATTTCGCGACGAACCACGGCAAACGGGCGAAAAGGTACGGCTGACACCGGGCCACGGTAATTAGAAGTGTCCAGGCGGGGTTAATTACACGTACGAGGGTCGACCTGGGCCAGAAACCCTCCTTTCGGTGCCTTTAATCGGTCGAGCTGGATTGGATTAGCACCTTCGATTCCTCGGGCCTCGTTCGAGGGTGCACGCGAAATCGAAACTCGCTTGGATCGCGATAGAGCCTGGTCGCTCGTCAGCTAAGATGGAGGAACTCGAGCACTCTGGTTAGGTCTGGGTTAGGTTAACATCACGAACACGAAAGATCGTTGTATCTTGCGAGTAAACGCTGTCCAGGTTTGACGATCATTTTGAGAGAATTGTACATTTGGTAAGAATCGAGAGAAAGAACGTTGAAGAGGCCACGGGTCGAGAGAGACCCGAGGAACGCGGGGTCGAGCAACGTCCCTCGAAGGTGGAAGTTTGCTACCACCTCTCCGGTCGGGAGGACCGCGCACGACAGGTGTAGCGTGGGAGAACGAGGGTTGGAGGGGGAGGGAGCAGAAACGGGTAGACGGGCAGAGTGCAGAAGAGGAGGATAGGGAGGACGGAAGACCGAGGACGAGGCAAGAAAAAGAATAAAACGGGTGAAAGAACGAGAAGGCGGTCTTCGGTTAACGTTGGCTCGCCCATCGATCCCCCGCACACCCCCGTCAGGACCTTAACCACCATACTGCTACTCAGACCCACCCCACCATGCGTTTCGCGCGGCTACTTCGCTCGCGTTACCGATCGCGACAATGGAACTGGGATTTATCCCTCCAGTCGCAGCCAACAACCGCGGGATTTGGGATCTCTAAAAATCATTTTATTTTTAAAGTTATTTCAAGGAACGAAAGTCGTCGAAAAAAGTGAAAGTTTGTACCTTTAATATTTTTCTGCCTTTTGTAGAATCGATCGTAAAATCGGTTGTTTCGCTCGTAAAAATCATTCCCCGGATACGCCGTATTTGCATTCGAGTTAAATTTAAGTCCCGATCACCGTGTCCGAGACGAATTTACTCGTCGGTACTAAATTTTAGGCACACGCGCAGGGGCCATTCACGATCGACGAATTTCTCGCGAGGTTAACGCGTAACAGTTTTTACGGGGCCACTTAATGCACAGGTAATTAAAACAGCGCCCGGTTAAGACGTTATTGTCCCTGTGGCCGGCACTCGACGTACAAATTAATTTGTAAATATTTGGAAACAAACACCGTACGTTTAATCGTACAGTTCGTGTTCCGCGATGACCACTGGTGTCTCCCGATCCTATCAGTAAAATATTCAGTTACGAAGGGATAAGGGATCTAACGTAAACCGCGACAGTTATCGAGCAACAGTTTAAGTACAGTGTAAGAATGGTAATTCGTCGGGACGACAAGGGCGCGGAAAGAAGCTCTTCCCGAATTCGATCCTGATCGATGGGGCCCGGAGGAAGCACGCGGCCTCGCTAGGGGGACAATAAATTACCAGTTTTTGGGATGCTCGCCACGGCGAAGATTACCCAGTAATTATAACTCCATCACGTCGATGGCACGATAACGACAAAGTAATAACGGCGACTTCGCGCAACGAAGACAGCCATCGAAGATTGTCAATTTCCGTTGCCACGCGGGACCAACGTTCGCGTCGATCCAGGGATTATGTCAACGCACCTGCGAGCCGTAGATCCCTATCGGAACGGCAGATTAGCGCCTCGAGATCACTGCACTTTGGTTCGCTAAATAAATATTTCTACCAGTACGTTTTCGGATACCGAAACAATCGAGTAGAATCCCGATTATTCGGGCGTGTAATAATAGTGTACCCTGCTCGATCGTGCTCGCGAAACGGTTTCCACATTCGAGTACGAGAATTTCTGATTACATACCCGGATAATCGGTGTCCGAATGATTGGCATTCGATTGTACGTAGAGCTTCCGAACGATTTGGCAGCGACTCCGAACCGGCATTTATTAGTTCCTAAAACTGCCTCTGATCGTCGGATGCCGTGCAATTATTTCTCGCAATGACTTCCACTCGATCGTAAACGAATTCTCGGGATCGAACGAAATCACAGATACGTCTGATTCCATGCATTCAAGATCGACCGTAAGAAACAATCTGGCAACGAGTTCTGCATTTTTAAGCGATTGAGAAATCTGCGTTGCAACCGTTAACTTCGTGCTTACTTTTTTTCGTGTTACTTTCTAACAGTCATTTTCTGTTTTGACGAATTATTTTTTAAGATTTACCGTAGGGTCGTTCATTAAACGGCAAAGAAGTAAAATTTCCGACTGGTCTCGCGCTGTTTTCGTAGAAAATTCTTGACTTGCCCCGGTGTACCGTACTAATCGACGTGGTACGAGCAGAACGTGGGGCCCGTCCCCCCGTTTTCGGTGTATAGGCGCGCTCTAAATACACGTTAGAAGCGCGTGGCCACTCGGTCGTTTAATCAGACGCCGCAGGCGAACTTCCATGTCGAACCGTGAATATCGGCCCCTCGTATCTCGGCCAGATAAATATCGCCACGGTAATTTCGGCGTCGTGCACATGTCGCGTCCCATCCGGTCTGGTCGGCGCGCGAGGATCCGCTGGGAGGAACGAGGACGCCTTTATCGTTCGCCGGGGATCTATCGATCCCGATACGCGGTGTCGATCGCCGCTTCTAATCGATGGGCCACTTTTAGACGCGGCCGCCATTTCTAGAAACTATTCCTCCTCCGAGGGGGGACGACCAGTTGCAGCTGCTGCTCCTGGCGAAACAAAACCACCATGAAATTTCGAGAAATTGTATCTCGAACTATTCGTGCATCGAGTTCTCCGAAGAACTGCTCAAAATTACTAAACCAAGAATTGGCGGACAAGAAAAACACACGGTTCGATTAGTGGAGGAAGAGACATTGATTCTATCTGTCTACTGTGCAATTGATATTCTTCATTCTATAATATTTAAGTTGCTACTTTTGATTTTGGTCTAGCATGTACTGTGCAGAGCTAGAATGATGCTCAATACGGCAATAAGTCCTGTGGGATCATGTCTAATCTATTTTCTCTATATCCAAGACATAAATATATTGATTCTATCTGTCTACTGTGCAATTGATATTCTTCATTCTATAATATTTAAGTTGCTACTTTTGATTTTGGTCTAGCATGTACTGTGCAGAGCTAGAATGTCGCTCAATACGGCAATAAGTCCTGTAGGACCATATCTAATCTATTTTCTCTATATCGAAGACATAAATACATCGATTCTATCTATCTACTGTGCAATTGATATTCTTCATTTTATAATATTTAAGCTGCTACTTTTGATTTTGGTCCAGCGTGTATGTACTGTGCAGAGCAAGAATGATGCTCAATGGCCTCCACTAATTCTGCAGAGTATCAGCAATAAGTCCTGTAGGACCATATCTAATCTATTTTCTCTATATGCAAGACATAAATACATCGAGTCTATCTGTCTACTGTGCAATTGATATTCTTCATTCTATAATATTTAAGTTGCTACTTTTGATTTTGGTCTAGCATGTACTGTGCAGAGCTAGAATGATGCTCAATGGCCTCCACTAATTCTGCAGAGTATCAGTAATAAGTGACTAATCTACTTTCTCTATATCCAAGACATAAATGCATCGACGTTACGATTGATCGTTAATTTTTCTGCACATCCTTGAAAAGAAGCTTCTTATATCGAGCACATTTTACGAGCACTGGAGCCCCACAGTGACAGGATACGCAGTCCCCGGTCCTATTCAACGAAATTTGCATTTTCCCACGGCAGCTCCGTCCCGAGAAGAGTCCATCCCCGGTTTCAGGGCGCGGTTAAGAAGTTCGCGTTTCCCGGTGAATGTCCGTCCCTCGTTTCTCGAAGGAAACGACGGAATCGCAGATGACAGGCGTCCCCCCTGTGGAAGGTGCATCTTTATTGTCGTAATGAGGCCGTTTTAATGCCGCTCGGAACGAACCTAACGGTCATTAATGGTAACGGACTTGCCCACCTTTATCGTTATTACGCGATCGTTAACGCGTTCACGCGCACGCATGTACAGGGTGTCGTATTTTGAGCTGGTCTCGCGATTATCTTTTAAATTGTCGGTCGTTCCGGGGCACCCGTTCCAAATTACAGTTATCCCGCGTTTAGACCTTACGCTGTTTACTTTTAAAATCTGGATCCCCGGAACACCGATATCGTTATATCGGGGTGGAAATAAAACGGAACTTTGGATTCTTTTCCCCGTAAAAAGTACCATCTATCTTAAGGGGTTGTCCCACAAATAATTACGGTTTACCTTCCCCCCCATATTCCGAGGCTGACGACCAGTGACAAGAGTTGGAGCTCGAGGGTATCCTGGAGGCTCGCGCGATCACGTGACCGGTGTTAAATTTCCGAAATGGAAAGCAACGCGTGGCCAAACAGGCCCAGGATCGATGTTCGGTGGCAAATTAGAAGGCGGTCGGCCGAACCCTGAAAGACGATGCGTATAAACATTGTCGGCGGGTCGAAGATTGAAGCGAACACTTTGACAAGAGGGGCTTACTTGTAAATCAATTTGTTCGTTGACGGGGCCCCGCGCGGTGGGACGTTTCGCGCCGTTTCTTATTAAAATTCGGGACGCGCGGTCGATTTTAACGATCGCCGGTGCCGCGGATGGCGCGTAGAACGGGACGAGATGTAGGTCGATGAAGAGGAGGTATTTGTTTGGGGATATGATGAACTGCGCGGAGGAAGTCTGACGGAAAGTCAACTCGTTGGAAATTACGAAGCACCGGCGTGGAATAAATTGATGCAAAAATATGGAGGGGGCTGTATCGAGGCGAAGTATAATTTAATCTAGACACCCGTAGGACAGAGACCGGTTCTCGAGCGCAACTTTCTCGCTGCCTGTCAAATTTAACGCTACGATCGACGAGGGATCGGTCACCGGCGACCGTCAGTCGAAATACTCTTGTTACCGTGTAACAAATTCAAAAGATATTCGCGGAGGGTGTACTTGCTCGCGCCCCGCTGATCACTTCCTCGTTGGTAATCAACATTAAATCCACAGACTATTGGATGAACGGTAAGAAAACCGATAAAATCTCGCTGGTCGAAGGACCAGTTCTTCTGGCGATTCGATCAATAGGAGTCCCCTTCGAACCGGTACAAACGTTCTTAAAATTGATATGAAATTAAGGAGAAGAAATGGAGTAAACTCGTTTTGAATTTTATATTAACCTCGCGTCGGGAGATGCTTTAACAAGCTAGACTTTATTGGTTTTCTTGCTACGCGTCCAGTCTGTGATTTATATTCGAGTGAATCTTATCCTCGAACTACCGATATTTCGAAACCTGTACGCCAGAGTGCCCCCAGTTTACCAACGATATAAGTATAAATAAAATCGATTGTTAAATTGTTCAAATGCGAGGAGGATAAGGGGATACCGCGTCGCGATTTCGCCGAAATCTCGGAAGGATCGTTTCTCAGGCTCGACCGCAGAGCTTTTCCGGTGCGACCCCACGTCAGCTGGGTTGACAGCGCACGCGATGCTCCGCTGCCATCTGGTACCATCGCGATTGTCGTTGGTCGAAAGTGACAAGTCCCCCGGTTGACCATCGATCCCTGGCGACGCGATTTTCGAGTCCCTTTTGCGGCGATCGGGCCGGGGACACGCGATTCCTTCGACCGGAGTTCGTTCACCGTGGCCCACCCCTTTGTTCGACACTCCAGGAACGTCGCCTTTCTCGCGAAAATCATTCCTCGTATTCTCTTTGTCGACGTCACCCCTACCGCGGGCGCCTTTGTACGAAATTCTTTGACAGTTTAATGGAACTATTCATTACTTCTCTTTTCATCGTTCCTCGATCACTTCCTCGAAACATTAATTTATACGTATCGGCTCCGCGCTTTGTATTCTCGTTTTTTCGACGAGGACCGTCCATTTCTACATTTTGTTTCGACAGTTTAAGAACAAATTGCGTTCCCTTTGTGTAAGGGTAATAGGTAGATTACGAGGGTTAACGCGAAGGATAGAATACGTGTAATGAAGGTGGCTCGTTCGATGCACGTGCGCGGTTGATAAAGTACGAATTTAGGTACCATTTTCGTAATACGAAAAAAAATAATACGGTCACGGTCCTGTGTTATTTGGCCAAAGCCCGCGCCGCGTTCCGATCGGTTGGTGCCGCTGCACCTGCTAAGAGTCATTAGCAAACAATCACTGCATCGATCATCGAAATCGAGATTACCATAATTTGATATTGCAGCACGAGACCCGTGGCTCAAAAGGATAAACATGTATTCCTATACGATTCTTTCGTCCGAACCGATTACTTCGTTTATTTATTACGGAGGAAATCGACCGCCAAAGAAACGAGCCACGAAATACAGGGTGTTCGGCCAACCCTGGGAAAAATTTTAATGGGGGATTCTAGAGGCCAAAATAAGATGAAAATCAAGAATACTAATTTGTTGATGGGAGGCTTCGTTAAAAAGTTATTAAGAATTAAATTCAAAAATTTTAAATCATTTTGAAAAAATTATTTTTGGTTGCAGGGGTCAATTACAATCACTTTTGTTCATTATAGATGCCCCCGAAATCCTACGCATTTTCGAGAAAAAAATTCGAGTAGCTACTGAAATTTTTAGACGAAATTAAAAAATTTCATATCATACTAAAAAAATTATATTTACTTACAGTGGGCAATTACAGTCATTTTTGTTCATTATACATACCCCCGAAATCCTACGCATTTTCGAAAAAAAAATTCAACTAGGTACTGAAATTTTTAGACGAAATTAAAAAATTTCAAATCATATTAAAAAAATTATATTGATTACAGTGGGCAATTACAATCATTTTTGGTGAATAGACATACCCCCGAAATCCTGCGCATTTTCGAGAAAAAAATTCAGTACGGTCGGAACTTTAAACGTCAATAACTGTTTGACGAAGCCTTCATCAACAAATTGGTATTCTTGATTTTAAAATTTTTCCCAGGGGTGGCCGAACACCCTGTATATTAAGCACCGTTTACGCTATAAGCGTCCGTGTCGTTCGAATTTTGTGCAGCCCGAATTCTGCATACTTTGCGTAACATAAAAATATATAAAATCGCTCTAGAGGAAGGAACATGAATTTCGGTTTTTTAAAAAACTTTTAATACACATTAGCCTCTGCAATTTGGAACCTGACCTCATCTAGGCTACAGCCTCCTATCATTAGCTTTCCATTCTCGAACCAGTAGTTTCCAAACAGGCGCTACCCTCAAAAAAAGGACAATTACCCCACGTAAGTGGCAGGTTCAAAACGCTAGAAAATACAATTCAGCAGGTGGTGAAGTCCGATGATTAATAGAGTTAGAAACGGATACAATTACGTTTAATTTTCTCTCGTGACATTTCTATCTCTAACTGTCTCACAGAGATAATTCCCCCCCGGGTTGCCTGGAACGTTTAATAAAATTTCAAGCCGAGTTTGTAGCATGGGTATGCAACGGGTAGCCATTGAGGCGCGTTAAAGAAGCCCAGCGTCGGGGTTGCTCGCGCCCTCGTCGGCCATTAATTCAAAGTGGAACCCGTATTGCTCGTTGATTACAGTTTCTACGCAAAAATGCCAGCACTTTGTGCCGCCGTCTGTGTCCGATTAGCGTGTACAATGCTTCTCGCGTACTTAAGGCCGTTCCCGATAAGATCGACCCTTTTCGCGAGAGGACTCGCCGCAATTTTACCGTCACACCCGTGCACCGTGGTTGATGCATTAGCGCGATTATAGAGCCCCAATTTGTTGCTGTTGCGGATAGCGGACCGTTATCGACGGCTACGATCGTGGAGCTTTGCGCTTCGCACGAAACCAACACGCTGACGGTTACGCCACCGGACTTATGATTACGTCGCGCCCGTGCACGACCTGTCGTTCACCGTGATCCCCGAGATTTCCTTCCGCTTAACCGACCGCCTAACCATCCTTCCGCCATCTTGCGAATTAAATTTTCCACCGCGTTTCATCGAGCATAGAGCTTGAATCCTTTAGTGGCGAGCCCAAAAGACCGCTACTTCCACCAGCCGCCACTAGAGGCCCCCTGACTCTTACTGATTCTCACATGCACTCGGTCTCGAGGCTTTCCACGTATCAAACACGATTACACCCAAGCCAAAGACCCTCGACACAGCGAAACGGTCGAGATCAGACTGTTCGGAGGTGGGGCAGCGGGCGAAGATTTCGCGAGGAAGGATCGGATGCAATTGCATCTCTCCGTTGGGCAGTAAAACGATCTCTGGCTCCCCTCGGCCCGCGGGTCTCTCACGCTCCGGTTGGCGGTCGAAATTAGAAAAGTGCCGGTATAAAACCGAGGGAACGAGATAGTTACAACCTATGGCCGAACAGCTGCCGCTGTAACCGCGAGAAGTCCAACGTCGGGATATCACGCGAGAGAGAGGAAGATCGTGGAAGGAAAGAGCTGGACGAGCAACGGCTGAAGCGATGGAACGACGATGAGGGGGGGAGGAGGGGGTCTGTGGCCGAAGACAACGACCCGCCACTCAGAGCCTCGTAAAAAGGACGGAATGTCACTGAATGACGGTCCGCGGGTCCATCGAGACCGGTAAGTAATTCTTCGCCAATTACATAATTACTCGTGGTCGGCGGTTGCGCGTTAGGCCGACCGGTGGTGCTGGTGGCGGGCACCAAGAGCGGTCGTTACGATATTTACTACTATATAATGGCTGCCCCTGCCGACGAAGAAACGGGCCGCTCGGCAGCGAGCGCGGCGTCCTCGGGCGTGCTTCTTCCCACCGGGACAGGTGAGACGTGCCACGGCGTCGCCGATCCAGGCGTCCCTTTCCACGAACGGCATCTTTCCCGCGGGAACCGCTCGTTACTTTGTCCATCGAGGTTCGACGGACGATAATTAGCGTTTTGCGCCATCCCGGTGTCGTTTCTGGACGCTGAGATCGGTTTAGCGAAAATGGCAGCCTGTTGCGTTGGTTCTTTTGGCGATCGTTATGGCGGTACCGTTAGTTTTGTCTCCAGACTCGAATGCGTTTATCAGATCGGACCTTTCCTCGTATTCTCAGGCAAGAAAAACGATGATAAATGTTTCTTATTTTAACTGAGTCTCCGAGTTCGGAATTGTCCCTAGATTCGCGACCGCCAGTTTTAAGAGACGATAATTAGCGTTTTGCACCATCCCGGTGTCGTTTCTGGACGCTGAGATCGGTTTAGCGAAAATGGCAGCCTGTTGCGTTGGTTCTTTTGGCGATCGTTATGGCGGTACCGTTAGTTTTGTCTCCAGACTCGAATGCGTTTATCAGATCGGACCTTTCCTCGTATTCTCAGGCAAGAAAAACGATGATAAATGTTTCTTATTTTAACTGAGTCTCCGAGTTCGGAATTGTCCCTAGATTCGCGATCGCCAGTTTCAAGAGACGATAATTAGCGTTTTGCGCCATCCCGGTGTCGTTTCTGGACGCTGAGATCGGTTTAGCGAAAATGGCAGCCTGTTGCGTTGGTTCTTTTGGCGATCGTTATGGCGGTACCGTTAGTTTTGTCTCCAGACTCGAATGCGTTTATCAGATCGGACCTTTCCTCGTATTCTCAGGCAAGAAAAACGATGATAAATGTTTCTTATTTTAACTGAGTCTCCGAGTTCGGAATTGTCCCTAGATTCATGATCGCCAGTTTTAAGAGACGATAATTAGCGTCTCGTGCCCAAGACCGGGTTTGAGAAGAGTTTCTGGGAGCAAAGATAGGAACGAATCGCTCGAATCGTTTTTGCTTAATACTTTCGAAGTACTTTCACGATTACGATAGACTCGAGTGCATTTATACGATTAGCGTGGGTCCTTCGTGTCTACGGGCTCAAGAGACTTAAGGTTTCGTGTTCAAGAGAGTTTCTGGAAGCAAAGATGGGAACGGATTGGAATCAGGCTTTGCTTTGATCTTGCTGGGCATTTCTTTGATTACCCGAGTCTTGGTTTTGTTCCGCTACTTTCTCACACTATGCAATGCACCATATTCACTATAAGCAAAGTACCATAATGAAAAAAGAATTTTGTAAAATTTCTTTACGGAAATACACGTTTTAAGACCCCCTGATCATTAACTATTGAAAAAATGGAAATTTTTTTATGAACGTACACATGTACGTATATTATTAATACCACTGTATACCACTGTTAATATTCCTAGATTATTATCAGCACTGTAGGAAGACTGGAATTATCTTGGGAAACAAGCAGAGATCTCGGCGAAGAATATTCGAACGCGTCGAGTGCGTTTTGCTGGTAATTATTGCGTCGAACATTGGCACCGCCGCTAATGTTCCGAGACTCGTGACTATTATCGCTCGCGATTGATAGTGGAAGGTTCTGGAGTTCGTCGGGAACACTGTGGACGTTTCTTACCGGAGGACGAGCGGATTACGTAGAATTGATGTAGCGTTACGAACACCGCGACGGCTGTAATGGATGTACTGCTGCTGGTGGCGCACGATAAGCCGCGAGAATGGATGCACTTTTCACGCATGTAGCTTTCGCTCACGGCTATGCACTTCTCGCGCTGTTGCAGGTGGTTTCCTTGTAATTGTGGTCACTTTTCTTGTGACAGAAGGTAGCCTTGTATCGTGCAACCTTAATGAAACTAGAACCTCGTGGTCTATTTAATAAAACGTCACTTCTAGTTTCTTTCCATTTGTATCATGCTTCAAATCGAAGTTTTAAAACGATAGAATCACAGATAAGATACATGCATACAAGCAAACCGTTACATACTTTTTCGGCCCATTATCATTTCGATGACGCTCGCAACATTACCAACAGTCTATAGAAAACGATCACAGCGCTTATTATGGCGGGAAATGAAATTACCGAATAACGAAATCGAAGCGTCTCGTAATATTTCGATCCTCCACTTTGGAATCCTATTCAGAAATGCGAAAAAGAATCTGAAATAGTTGTTTCTACCCCCGTAAGGCGGTAACAACGGTAAAAAAGGGTTTGACGCGGAAAAATTGGATCGTCCACGTCCGAGTGTCTCGTGACTCCGCGAAAAGGAGAACCGATGGATCCAGCAACCTAGGACGATCTCGCGGCGTTTGCATGGCAAACGTAAGGGATCCAGGTTCTCACGTTTTGCGTGCAACCGAAGGGCGAGGGGGAAATAGTCGGAGCAACGGAGAGAGGAAGAGAGGGCGGTTTGCAAAAATAAAAACGAAAAAGACGCCCCGGGTCCGGGGCCCTGGAACAAGAGCGAGCGAAACCACCTTAAATACAGGTCACGCGTGTTTTGGCCGGCGTTTTCCTTGCCTCCTTGCTTCGTCCTTCTCGATCCCCCTGCTTCTTTTTCTCGTCTCAACGTCCTGGCCGTATTTACCTGCTGTCCGCGTACCCGAAAGTCGTCGTTAGAAAGATTCCACGCGCGTGAACCGGCCAGAGAACTCCTATTAACAGGCATTTATTCGCTATTCGTTGGATCTTTCCTATTTCTCGATTATAATTTTCCACAAAGTATTTCGATGGAAACGAATGTCACGAATGAATTGATATGGTACGAACAAAATTCTGCCCGACCGTGGCGGCGGGGGAAGGCGAGAGCGGGTGGTTGGAGGTTGGTCGAAGCATGACGCGTTCTCTTATTCGGAATTCGGTACAGAGTCGGAGGCGGACGGCCTCGAGAACGGTGGGAATGACGGCCGTAACCATTGAAATTGCTAATCGCGGCTCTCGCGTGCTTGACGGGACGCCTGTTGCGAGCCCGCGAATTGCACCGTTCACGATGGGGCCTCGCGAAGGGGAGTAAAGCGCGGAATTACGGAAATTACGCGCCACCGACGCGGCGACGATTTCCATCACGCGTTGGGGTGTCGTCGTCGTCCGATCTACGCGTTACTTGTTGATTCTTTATCGGCGCGCTATTGTAAGAACGATGGTCTTTTCCAACATTGTTAGAATCTTTACATATTCCCCATCAAAATACGCGTTGTATGCATTTCGAAACATTGAAATCCTCCAATCCGTTCGGGAGTTATGATTTTTTAAACATACGCATGGAATTGCGGAGAAACATTTTCGGTAAAGAATTTTTTTCTCAAAAGTGAGAAGGATTTCGAGGGTATGTCTATCCACCAAAAATGATTGTAATTGATCCCCAAAACTAGAAATAATTTTTTCAGGACGATTTGAAAATTTTTTTTTTCGCCGAAAAATTCAGCACCCACTCGAATTTTTTTCTCGAAACTGCGCAGGATTTCGGGGGTATGTCTATTCACCAAAAATGATTGTAATTGACCCCTCTAGATAAAAATAATTTTTTTGGAACGATTTGAAAAATTTTTTTTCCGCCGAAAAATTCAGCACCCACTCGAATTTTTTTCTCGAAACTGCGTAGGATTTGGGGGGTATGTCTATTCACCAAAAATGATTGTAATTAACCCCCCTAGATAAAAATAATTTTTTTAAAACGATTTGAAAAATTTTTTTTCTGCCGAAAAATTCAGCACCCACTCGAATTTTTTTCTCGAAACTGCGCAGGATTTCGGGGGTATGTCTATTCACCAAAAATTATCGTCATTGACCCCCCTAGATAAAAATAATTTTTTTAGAACGATTTGAAAATTTTTTTTTTCGCCGAAAAATTCAGCACCTACTCGAATTTTTTTCTCGAAACTGCGCAGGATTTCGGGGGTATGTCTATTCACCAAAAATGATTATAATTGACCCCCCTAGATAAAAATAATTTTTTTGGAACGATTTGAAAATTTTTTTTTTCACCGAAAAATTCAGCACCCACTCGAATTTTTTTCTCGAAACTGCGCAGGATTTCGGGGGTATGTCTATTCACCAAAAATGATTGTAATTGACCCCCCTAGATAAAAATAATTTTTTTGGAACGATTTGACAATTTTTTTTTTCGCCGAAAAATTCAGCACCCACTCGAATTTTTTTCTCGAAACTGCGTAGGATTTCGGGGGTATGTCTATTCACCAAAAATGATCGTCATTGGCCCCCCTAGATAAAAATAATTTTTTTAGAACGATTTGAAAATTTTTTTTTTCACCGAAAAATTCGGCAACCACTCGAATTTTTTTCTCGAAACTGCGCAGGATTTCGGGGGTATGTCTATTCACCAAAAATGATTGTAATTTACCCCCCTAGATAAAAATAATTTTTTTGGAACGATTTGAAAATTTTTTTTTTCGCCGAAAAATTCAGCACCCACTCGAATTTTTTTCTCGAAACTGCGCAGAATTTCGGGGGTATGTCTATTCACCAAAAATGATTGTAATTGACCCCCCTAGATAAAAATAATTTTTTTGGAACGATTTGAAAATTTTTTTTTTCGCCGAAAAATTCAGCACCCACTCGAATTTTTTTCTCGAAACTGCGTAGGATTTCGGGGGTATGTCTATTCACCAAAAATTATCGTCATTGACCCCCCTAGATAAAAATAATTTTTTTGGAACGATTTGAAAATTTTTTTTGCGCCGAAAAATTCAGCACCCACTCGAATTTTTTTCTTGAAACTGCGTAGGATTTCGGGGGTATGTCTATTCACCAAAAATGATCGTCATTGACCCCCCTAGATAAAAATAATTTTTTTGGAACGATTTGAAAATTTTTTTTTTCGCCGAAAAATTCAGCACCCACTCGAATTTTTTTCTCGAAACTGCGCAGGATTTCGGGGGTATGTCTATTCACCAAAAATGATTGTAATTGACCCCCCTAGATAAAAATAATTTTTTTGGAACGATTCGACAATTTTTTTTTTCGCCGAAAAATTCAGCACCCACTCGAATTTTTTTCTCGAAACTGCGCAGGATTTCGTGGGTATGTCTATTCACCAAAAATGATTGTAATTGACCCCCCTAGATAAAAATAATTTTTTTGGAACGATTTGAAAAATTTTTTTTCCGCCGAAAAATTCAGCACCCACTCGAATTTTTTTCTCGAAACTGCGCAGGATTTCGGGGGTATGTCTATTCACCAAAAATGATTGTAATTGATCCCCAAAACTAGAAATAATTTTTTCAGGACGATTTGAAAATTTTTTTTTTCGCCGAAAAATTCAGCACCCACTCGAATTTTTTTCTCGAAACTGCGCAGGATTTCGGGGGTATGTCTATTCACCAAAAATGATCGTCATTGACTCCCCTAGATAAAAATAATTTTTTTGGAACGATTTGAAAATTTTTTTTTTCGCCGAAAAATTCAGCACCCACTCGAATTTTTTTCTCGAAACTGCGCAGGATTTCGGGGGTATGTCTATTCACCAAAAATGATTGTAATTGACCCCCCTAGATAAAAATAATTTTTTTAGAACGATTTGAAAAATTTTTTTTCCGCCGAAAAATTCAGCACACACTCGAATTTTTTTCTCGAAACTGCGCAGGATTTCGGGGGTATGTCTATTCACCAAAAATGATTGTAATTGACCCCCCTAGATAAAAATAATTTTTTTGGAACGATTTGAAAATTTTTTTTTTCACCGAAAAATTCAGCACCCACTCGAATTTTTTTCTCGAAACTGCGAAGGATTTCGGGGGTATGTCTATTCACCAAAAATGATTGTAATTGACCCCCCCTAGATAAAAATAATTTTTTTAGAACGATTTGAAAATTTTTTTTTTCGCCGAAAAGTTCAGCACCCACTCGAATTTTTTTCTCGAAACTGCGCAGGATTTCGGGGGTATGTCTATTCACCAAAAATTATCGTTATTGACCCCCCTAGATAAAAATAATTTTTTTAGAACGATTTGAAAATTTTTTTTTTCGCCGAAAAATTCAGCACCCACTCGAATTTTTGTCTCGAAACTGCGCAGGATTTCGGGGGTATGTCTATTCACCAAAAATGATTGTAATTGATCCCCAAAACTAGAAATAATTTTTTTGGAACGATTTGAAAATTTTTTTTTTCGCCGAAAAATTCAGCACCCACTCGAATTTTTTTCTCGAAACTGCGCAGGATTTCGGGGGTATGTCTATTCACCAAAAATGATTGTAATTGACCCCCCTAGATAAAAATAATTTTTTTGGACCGATTTGAAAAATTTTTCTTCCGCCGAAAAATTGCATCCAGATAATTTCCTGAGAAATTCCACTCAGAGCATAAAGCAGCCCCCGAAACGTAGGAACGGACAGAAACGCATCGACGCGAGCAATCAGCTTTCCAGATATTTATTACAATAACCTCGAGACTGACCCCTCGCCGATACCAACCCCTAGCCCCGGGAACCGAGAGAATCATCGTTGTCCCGATCCCAATTCGATATCACCGGACGCGGAGAAAGAGAAAGAGAGCTACGGAGAGAGGTATATCGGTCATCGGTAATAAATTTAGAAACAAATTGCCGGTCACCCCGACGACCCACGAGGGTTGCACGAGGCGGGGAACAAGGGGGGGGGGCGGTGGAGTGGACGCGAAGGAGGAAGCACCACGGATCCCCGGGTGGAAGAGCTGCAAAGCAAACAACAATAATAATTATTTGATAGGAACGAACGGGGCCTTACGCGGCCCCGTAATATCTGTAATGGGCTGTTCTACTCGAGTGACCTGTCAGGCGGCGCTGAATTAATGGCAGCCGAGATTTCGCGTGGAAACGAGACGATCGACGATGGACGAGGGGGGTCGGGGAGCGAAGAAACGTACGAGATCCGTGGCCAAGGCCCCCGAAGTCTGTCGAGGCGGCCGGTGTGCGTTCGTTGTTCGTTGTTTGGTGCACGTTCGTGGCTCGCGATCATCTCGAGTACGTACGTAACCGCGATCATATTTCTGCGTACCTGTCGTAGGTGGGAGGGGGATTGAGCCGACTTCTAGGCACTCCAGTCCCCCGTACGCAGGCTCCTTCTGGCTCAGAATCGCGGAAGCGATCTCCTTCGGCCCACGACCAGCCGCGATCGTCCGTTTGTTTCTTTGTATGGTCGATAACCGAGGTGTCGGGACCCGAGGCCCCGCCATCGCGAAACAAATTGAGAGCCAACACTGTTGTAGAATAAGAGAAAACTAGAAACAACGCGTTATACAGGGTGTTCAGCCAACCCTGGGGAAAATTTTAATACGAGATTCTAGTGACCAAAATAAGACGAAAATTAAGAATACTAATTTCTTGATGGAGATTTCGTTAAAAAGTTACTAACGTCTAAAGTTCCGCTCGTACTGAATTTTTTTCTAGGAAATGCGCAGGATTTCGGGGGTATGTCTATTCACCAAAAATGATTGTAATTGACCCCTGCAACTAAAAATAATTTTTCTAGAACGATTTGAAATTTTTTAATTTTGCCAAAAAATTTCAACACCTACCCGAATTTTTTTCTCGAAAGTGAGTAGGATTTCAGGGATATGTATAATGAACAAAAATGATTGTAATTGCCCACTGTAATTAAATATAATTTTTTTATTTAATTTGTTAATAACTTTTTAATGAAGCCTCAGTCAAGAATATCGATAGTCGAGTTTTCTTCTTAACGTGTTGGGCGTCGTTTTAAATCTGTCGACGACGTCTGTTCAGCGTTTCGTAGATCCAGGACTTTTAAAAGCCCGCGAAACCCAATATTACGGGCCACAATTATTTAAGCACACGCGCGTTCGTTCCACGTTTTATAAAACACGCCGCCCGAGAGATACAAGATAAATGTTCTGGTCTTCCCGCGGATGGTTTGTGTATTTATATTTTCACAGTGCGGTGGGTGTCTCGTGTGGGTGGAAACTTAGTTTTCTGCGTAGGTACCGATGGATGAAGGATGATTATTCCGGCCCGTGAGTAATGAGTAGTATATCACGGTCTTTCGAGAGTGTTTTGAGAATAGTTTTCGAGCTGAAAGTTCCATAAATCGGGCAAACGTGCCCTCGATATATTTAATACCCGCCCTATTGTTCTCCACCGAGTGAATCTCTGCACAAGTTCGAAAACTCGAGATTCTTTCGACGCGAGAGAACGGTGGACGGCCTCCTGCGGTCAGCAAAGCGTCAGGACAGGAGATTAGCGCGCGATTCGCTACTTTGGAGCGTTCAGACGACGGGAGCCTCCCCCTACGCGGTTTACGATTACGCAGCTAATCTCGTTTTAATGACAGGGTCCCAGCGAGCTCGACGAATGATGAAGTGTCAAATCGGGGCCCGCGGTGGGCGTCAGTTTCCATCCGTGGACCCCGGGAATGGCAAAGGTGATGTATTTCATGGGCAGATTTTTAATTAGCGCAGGGTGGATCCTGCCCTTCTCGGCTCCCACCGTGTCATTATACCGTCCGACCGCTGTCCGGTGTTTCTCGCTCAGAAAACTCACGCCCCGCCAGCCATTTTCCCAGCCTTTTCCACGCTTTTCTCGCGCCACGTCGATCCATCCTGTCGATCGTTCAATGGCCACTTTCGTCCGGCGATTTCGACGCTCCGAAACGCGCTAATTATACGATCTTCGAAGTCACGCGGGAATAAATTCTCGATGAACCTTTTCCTACAGTTTCGTTTCATTCTACCCGCGTGATTTCTTCGGGATTTATTTTTACAGGAACTGTAAACACCCGGTGCGCCAGTTTACGTACGCGTTTGCTCCCTTCGCCACGCTCCCTCGAAACGGTCCACGTTTATTTTCGAGTACTCTGGCCAGTTTTTTCCGAGTATGCGTGTAATGCACGTTTTTCAAATTCTCCACGAATTCCGCGAGCCTGGCCGGGAATTTAGAGACGGAAAAATTTCGTTGAATCCACTCGCGACTAACGGGGTTGACGAAACGAGGCAACGGTGTTCCAATATTGCGCGATAAGGGCGAACGGAGTAACTCGAACGAACGTTCCACGCTACCGTTTCGAAATGGGAGCTCGTGGAGGCGAATGAAATTTCCGTGTACGCGAAATGGCGGTTTCAAGACGTGTTTCTCGAGGTTGGCTGAATATCGCGGCAGGACGATGCAACGTCGCGGGCATTCAGCCCAATCCGGCGAAAAGGAACGAGGGTGGCGTTCTCCTCCATCTCGCTTATTGTGGATCCGCGCATACGTAAGTGTCTGAGGCACGGCGAAACGCAGAGAGACGTCCAGCACGTCGGGGATTAATGTCACGTTTTGGTACGGTCCACTCGATAGCGACGAGGCAGCATCAAAACTGATAACGCAACCCCCGGAAACAGGGGATTTCGGTGCTTTTCGGGCGTGTCGCGACGCTTCGTTTTATTCCAAAACACTCGATCGACAGAAGTACTATTTAAAAAATTGCATATCCTCGATTGACAATGTTCCACAAGGTTGCACTTTGCTCGATTCAATCGAAGAGTGGTGTTAGATGTCTAGGCCAAACATCGATAAGTCATGGTCTGTTAGTCGCTAGGTCTAAGGGTCCTCCGCCCCTTCGATTTTGATGAAACTTCGTACACTTATAAAGCAGCCAAAAATAATCGACACGTATTTTTTTTTAGCTGTGGTAACTCGAGTTTAAGGGGTGTAACCACCCCTTGAAGTTTTGGCTTTCGACATACGAAAAAATTGTTAATGGGCGAGGTTAATGGTTTCTTATGTACGATAACATGGTGTTAAAAAATTTAACAAAGTACAATTTGTTTGTAACAGATCGGACCATGGGGCCCGGGAGCTCAGAGTTGCCCAAGAAGTCTGCGGGTGTTAACGTCTTGTCGAAGAGTTCAGTGTAAATGAATAAACTCTTATAATACGAAAAGAGCATTACTTGACCCCCCCGGATTCCAACAGTGGTGTAAATTCGTGGGGCAACCTCGTCGGTTGGACGTCGAGCGCGTCCTTTCTTCGAGCGTGCGTTCTCACGGCGAAACGGCCATCATGGCAATTAAGTAGAGCATACTATAATCTAAACACAAACGGTCGGAACTGGGCCGTCGGTAACGCCGAACCAAAGTTCGCCGAAGTACGGGCGGCGTTAGGTCCACGCAACGCAACTTTTCTCCGTGGTTTGGCGTCTTCGTTTAACCGCCCCCGTATTACGCCTTAAAATCCTTTAATTGCCCCCCACCCGGCGGGCAATTTCGAAATTCCGCGATGACTGACGCCAGACACGCGAAACGACCAGTCCCGTCTATGACTTCGAACACGCAAAAGCGTGAAGTTTCGCGCGCGAGCGGCCATATTCCGAGCTCCTGTACCCCCAGAATTAGACGAATTCTTCCCTACTGTTCGAAGATACCCAAAACTTTAAAAATTTCCAAATACGACAGTTTAGATCGTTCGATTCGAGGGTTGGTACGTTGATCGTGTGGTTCCTCGAATCCACGAATGACACCAAGGTTTTCTATGTTACCCCGATCGCGCCACCATAGAGGTACTCCCCCGGAAAGTGCATCGTGGGTCTCACCGTCCGTCTCCGTCGGTTGCAGGACGGTTCTCCCTCGCGAAAATGAGAGTTTACTGCCTGGCAAACGCGGGCCGCAGAAGAAGAACGCTCCTTTGTCTGTTTATGGTCTGAAAGTGGCCCGTGGAAGGAGCGAGCCGCGCCGGACGGCCGTCGCCATCGACGTTCGGGGCCCGTCTTCTTCTTGGACGCCACGAAGAAGTACGGTCGGATAATAACGAGTTTCGCTGTCGTCCCTTTCGCCCTTTCGCGTAGCGCGAGTCGTAAAGTCGGCTCCGTTGCCTGCGTTCCTTCCTCCCTTGTCCTCCCTGCGTCGACCGTTTTTCTTACCCGGCCACGAGAGACGCCCGGTGGACGATCGCGTCGAATTTTTATTGCGCCTTATACGGGACCACGGTGACTGCGAGCCGGAGAACTCGCGGAACGTACACCCGACAGCCTTGCCTCCGCAATCGTTTTTGAGAATTGCTCGGACTCTGCCCGGCCACGGTTTCTCGAAACACGATAATACATGGAAAAGAAAATATGGCGCAGGATGGAACCTGATTCTGCTCTAAAGTCGTCGTTTTTACGAATCTCTAATTTTTAGAGGAGTATCGCTCAATTTTTGTAGGGGAATCCCACTGAACTGAACATTTTTACTCTTCAACTCTGACTACCAAAGCGCCTGCTTGACCACCAGTGATGGACTCAAGACGCTCCATGTCACCCTCGAATGTCCCAACGGATCAGAAAATTGAGTCTCGAGGCCCTTCGGTGCCCCTACGACCCCCAAATTGATCGATCCCCGAGATTCTGCTCTAAAGTCGTCGTTTTTACGAATCTCTAATTTTTAGAAGAGTATCGCTCAATTTTTGTAGGAGAATCGTTGGTTTAGATATACATCCCACTGAACTGAAGATTTTTAGGTAGCGATGTTTGAGGTAGGTGGTCCTGAAAACACGGAATGCACGAAGACTGACAGTAACCGACTCTAAGTACCGAGTACCGGCTCGCGGCGATTGGGCAGTAAGGACGTTTGACTGAAGGAAGTTCGCATAGTTTTTCTAGGGATGCATATATTATAGTGTTCAGTGGAGGGTGGATGATCTAAGCCTCCCCTCCTAGTGACTGGAGGAGCAAGACTTTTTGCGGAAGTAAACTCGAGACTGCGATGTTATCAGTTTAAAAAGTTTACAGTCTTCGTGAGAGATTTCTAACAGGTGAACTCGAGATTCCAAAGTCACCGGTCGATCGTTTCTTTTCACAGTGTTCCACGATCGTGACACGACTTTCCACCGTAAAAAATAGGGGAGCCCATGGGGTCACTGTAAATATTTTCGCTCTAACGATCGTGTGATTTTTATTAACGAGCGCGACGGGGATTCTCGCGGCTACCCCTCCAAATATTATGGCGGCTGAAAGGTTATTCATCGGTTTCCTCTTTCCGTTGCCGTCAGTGGTGACCCCGGAGATCGATTAATCATTGGCATGGAGGTAATACTGTCCTCGTTTTCAAAAAACACAAAAATTCTGGTACCAAACTCAATCAAGCAGTAATGAAATATTAATTTCATAAAGTTTGTGCATCGAGGAACGAACGATTCGCGTTTCTTTTCAATTTACTAGAGGCTAAAAATCGCGAGGTTGTCTTGCATTCCAAAGACAGGACCGTCGATTTGGACGGAAGTCGAGCGGATTTCGCGAGTGAAATTAGCCCGGATAACGACGTAGCGGTGCCACAACACGAGGCCAGGCCGGTTATCGGGAAAGCGGGCACTCCAATCAATGCAAATCAAATCGAGAGCCGTGAATACGAAGCGTATAGTCAAATCAACCGAATAAAAGCTTCATGAATGTAAAAGACTGGTGAATGCGAGCGGCGCGAGCCAATCTGGTAATGCGTCTTCTCCTCTCCGCGCCGCCGCTTTTCCGCCTCCTTCTTAACGGGGGTGGGAAAAATAACCACCTCGGAATATCGCGTTACCGATGCTCCTGCTACGGATGGACAAAGCGTTTAAAAAAATATCGCTCTTTCCCAGAAATTCGGGATCAAGTTCTTCCGTAAAATCGTTGTGTTAGAACAATTTTCTTTGCAACTATCGCGGAATTCATACGCGATATTTAATTTGCATTGTTCAGTTCCTATTCTTCTCTCTGTTTCGACCCTTATTTTTTGGGGTCGATGCCATTGTATTTATGCAAAACTTCGATGTTTCGACAGAGTTAATATAAAAGAAATGGTAACTATCGATATGACACCAAAGATCAAAGGGGTAGTTTGAGAGTCACCGAATCGAAGCACTCCCCGTTCGATGGATATTTGCAAATCGTGTAAAAAATGGGTCGAGAGTGAGACGAGGGGGGTCAAAGCGTACGAATGATCCGTCTAATCGTCGCAGGGTGAGTCTGGAGTTCTTTTTTTCTGGAAACGGGTCCACCTGGGAACTTCTCAGACCGAAATTGATTCGTACTCGAGCGATCCGCGGCGATCACAAGATAATCCCGCGTTCCCGTGGACATCATTCATCTCCCCGCTCTACTATTAGTACAGTTATTTATGGTAAAAAAGAGTATAGATCGCCGTCGCCTATTATGTATCGGGACCACGGCGTCCCCCGTGTGATTTATGCGCCGCTGCAAATTGCCGCTTGTCCTTTGTGAGAGCCAGCAAAGCGACTCTGATTAAAATCCTTTCGACGTCCGTAATTTAACGACGCCCAGAACTCTGCGAGAGGGGTGGCGGAGCGTCGTGCTCCAGGAACCTGGAAATCGTCTTGTTTATAGTTCATCGACGTTGGGAAATAGTATCCAATCGCGAAAGTATCATCAATCTGAAATTTTTCAAGTCTTTGACATCGTTCGAAAGGAGGAGCTGGCCGAGAGCTGGATTAAAACGAATATTTAATCGAGGTTAAAGACGTGAAACGTACGAACTGGGTTGCAGCAACGTTTGAACGATTTTCACGAATTTCCCACCGACAGAATGCCAACCAGACGGCTGAAAGGTAATCAGTCGATCGCTGATTGCAAAGATGAAAGCGCAAATACGAGAAATGAATTTAAAAGCGGCGATCGGGATTTCTACGGCGTTTCTCGCCCGCCATTTTGCTCGAGCGAACGGAAAGGGTTGTTAAGTCCGTTCGACCGCCGGAAGTTTGTCCTTTCGATCGTAACGGCGGTAATTTAATTGCAGCTAATAAAGACCCGTCGAAATAAACGCATTCACGTCCGGGTTTCATCGAACCCATTCGTTCCTATTTCTATTCAGCGGGTCTATCGCTGCCGTTAAATAAATCCGAACCGGCGGGAGCTCACAAAATTCCCTAAATTGTGCACTTCTATCGCGATCAAACGCGCCCGCGTAATTATCGAAATTACTGCGTTCGACTTCTTTGGCGATTTACATCGACCTGGTTGCGGTACAACGTTTCTCGCGAACGTTCTAAACAACACAGGAAGTAATAATTCTAAAAAAAGGATTTTCAGAACACAGAAACGATAAATCGAAAATCTTTCCCAAACGACGAGTCTCGTTAAACGAACTCGCCGCGAAGGAACACGGGGAACAATAAAAATGCGAGACGCGATGATGAGTATCGTTTCCAGCTTCGCGCTTTGCCCGCTCGTCTCGTCGGCCCCGAACACCGCTAGAACCAGTTCTAACGCTGCTCGTATCTTAACGAACCCAGCCCATCATTGGACGTCTTAACGAACGCGTCACTTAAAGCAAGAAGTCGCTTGAATCGATCATCGGGCGATAAAAGAATCCTCCGTGAGGAAACAGCTCGTCACAGGTTCATTAACAGGGACAAAAATGGCGCCGCGTCGGACGAGCCTCCTCGTCGTGCGTGTCGTCCGGGGTCTTGAAGTGGAGGGTCGGGTAACGACGAAGCCTGAGCAGCTCGTGCTCCGTCTGCAGCATCAGTATCTCCGCGTAATTATCCTGCACCTTCTTGATCAGGCGGGATCGCCTCATGACCATCCTTATCTTCCACTCTGTGTGTTCCCGCTGCCTCGCCTCGCCGATAAGATCGCGACGCTGCTCCATCTCGCACCTCGCCACGTTCATCTCCAAGATCCGACGATCGAGATCCTCGTTCGTGCTCCTGGTGATCTCGATCTGGCTCTCGATGGACTGCAGCCGGGACCTGTGGCTCGCGATGATCTTACCGAATCGCTGCTTCGTCGCCTCGATCTCCTCGTCCATCCGCTCCGCGGTCTTGTCGTCCGGCCACCCTCTGGCCGTCCTCTTCAGGTACTCCTGCATCTCCTTCGTCACCACCACCGACCCGAGGAACCGGAGGTCCTCCTCCAGGTCCTCCATACGCTTCTTCTCGCACTCGTGCTCCCACTCCTTCATCACTGTACCTGGAGATCGCATCGTTAACATATAAACGAGAGATCTTATAATAAATATTTTTAACTTGACACCGATGTTTATATTTCTTCGAGTACCCGTACCTAGGAGGCTAAGAACCATACCTCTTTTGAAGTTCAACAGACGCGACAACGCATCTAATTTGCACTCCCCAGCGGCCCGGATCAGCTTGTTCACGTCCTCGATCTCGGTCCGTGAGACCAGGATCGCGTTCTCCGTGTCGTTCAGGTCCCCCGTAAGATCGATCTCGACCTGGCCCATCTTCAGCACCAGCTGAACCTCGACGTCCAACTCGGAGATCCTTCGACGCTTCCTCATCTCTTCCAAATTCCTCGTCGCCTCGTCTGTATCGGCCCTGCACTTGTCGTTCCTCAGCTTCAGCCCGTAAATAACGTTCTCGACTTCCATGATCTCGGTCTGCTTCGCTCTGAGCTTCAGCTCCGTGTTGATCTTCTGGCGACGCAGTCGGACCAGCGTCTCCCAGTGGTGGGTCTCTATCGTCGGCGGAAGTACGCTTGGTCGAACGTCCAGATGGTCCAGGGCTCTCAGATAATCCGTACACTCCGATGGCAGGTACACTGGTCTGGTTCGAGCGACCACGTGGCCACCGAGGTCTAGGAAATCGTACGATCCGAGATTTCGCAGGCTGGTTCTCGGTCGACGATTGTACTGGCGCTCCATGAGCTCGGTTTGCAGCTTGGTCAACGTCGACAGCTCGGTCCTGAACCTTCTGGGCATCGTTTTCTCCCGGTTGCACAGCGCCTCGTGCTGAGCGAGGAGCTCTCGACGAACGGTTTGAAAAGTCTGCTCGCGGGCCTTCAAGGTAGCCTCGTATCGCCGTTTCTCCGCGATTCGTTCATGCGCCTCCTCTTCCTGGTGCAGGGCCTTCGTTCGATAATAGTTTCGCAAGCAGCCGCGAACGTATCGTAGGTGCATCTGATTTATGGCCGACTCGATGTTCATCTTCAGCTGTGGGATCGCTGAGAATTATTGGTTTCGACGGCGGAGACTTCAATGATGGGAATCGTTGCCTTCGATTGATATTTCGTTAACCGAAGATGGAAAACGTGGAGCTCGCGTGGATTTTAATTTTGCGTACGATAGAGTGAATGAACCTACGCGAAACAATTCGTCGAGTTTCCCGTTGAACTTGTCGACTCCCTCCTGCAGGAGTTCGTTGACCTTGACGTACTCGACGGTGAGCATCCTGTGGTAGCGTTCGCGTTCCTCCTGAAGGAACTGGACATCCTTTTCGTACTGCTTCACAGTCTGTATGTCCTCCGCGGTGTAGTCCTTCGGTTCCTTCTCGAGCATGCAGGCTGGCTTAGGAACGTCTATCTTGATGGTGTCCTCCCATCGAATCTCCAGCACGCCGTCCATCATCGCCATTAGCGCGCGTTCGCGAAAGTCGTCGGCCAGCATCAACAGTCTGATTCGCTCTTCCTCAGCCGCCTGCTTGTCCAGCAGCTCTTGCTGCGACGGCGAGACGTAAGGTTTCGCGTCGACCTCGTGATCCTGGACCGTGATGATGCTTTCCGGCCTCTCCTGCGCGCGGAAGGAAACCTTAATAGACTCTAAACGCTTTGGATCAACGATGTAGATTAACCTGCCAATGCCATTCGGGGTTGGGAGGCACGCGAGGCACGGATCGTTCGAACATGACGTTCAGTTCTGAGTTTATGTGGCGTATCTTCTCTATCCTCTCCTGTATCACGTTCATCTCCCTCTCTTTCATCGCGTAGACCTCGTCGAAGGATTTGTTGAAGTAGGCTCGAAGCTCCTCGCAGTCACGCATCAGGAAACGATTGTTTATCGTCACGTGATCGTAACCGTAGGACTCCAGTTGGGAGTAGCAGGGCGACGTCTCGATGAATTGGTGGGCGATCGTACCTTCGAACAGAGAGGAACGCGTTTCAATAGATTTTCCAGGTAAACAAGTACTCTCTCACCTTCCCATTCTCTCTGCCTCGTCAGTTCCCCCTCGGAGACTTCCGTATCATCCTCGTCGTCCAGCAACAAATCGATCCTCAGATCCTCCTCCCGATGCAGCGTCAATCTTTTGTTCAATTCCACCTGCAGTTCGTCCTCGGTATACACCTGCCAAGGTTCGAAAGTCTCGCCTTGCATGATCCTCTGGACGGCCTCCTTGCAGAAATGCGCCCACTTCAAGCGGTCCTTGTCCAGAGGATCCTCGGCCACCGAAGGATAATTGGTCACTTGCTTGGTACCATAGATGGAGACCAGGGACTTCCCTACGACCACCTGGGGATCCCAGAAATTCTTTCGTATCCAATTGGTCACCTTTCTCATCTCGTTGCAGTTGTGCTCGATTTCCATGCGAATGTTCTCGCACTCGTCGCGACCAGCCTTCAGTTTGTGATCGCGTCCGGCTGTGTCCAGATCGAAAGCCGAGACGGGGAGCCTCTCGAGCTCTGGGCAGGTCTCGTTGGCGTCCAGCAGCTTCTTTACTTTGCCCTTCAGGACCTCGAAGTCCCTCAGAATGGCTGCCCTCTCCTCCCGGCACTGGATCTCCTCCTCTTTCGTCTGCATCTCGTCCCTCCATTCCGTCCAAGTCTTGTCGCCCTCCTCGCGTCCGGGGACCTCGATCCTCGATTGTGCGAACAGATCCTGGATCGCGGGATCCAAGCTAGCGTAGTCGGAGAGTATCTTCTTCTTCTGTTTCTCGTAGAAAGTGTAGTCCACTCGATGGATGGTTTTCGCGTCGTGGGCGTCGGGCGACTGTGGGTTCTCCTACGCTGATGAAAGGAGGCAAAAGAAGGTTAACTGAATTCGATTTCGAGAGGCAGGCCCTGCCTTAGACGACCGAATACTGGATACATAGGAACGAAGGGAACAGTCGAGCACTTGCGAGAGACACAAGAGCGTAGCCCTCTGGTGTCGAGTACTGGAAGTGACGCCACACACTGCAACGCAATAATAGAAAGAGACGAACCTTTCTATGGTTATGAGCGGATCTCATCGCGACCAGGGAGCCATTGTACCCCAAACAGACAACCAGATTCCCGGATCTGTTCACCATTGCCTTGACGCTGCCAAAGTCTGTCCTGTGATGCGACATAAAATGCGTCAATATCCGTTGGACGCTCTTGTCTCTGACAATGACCAGCCCGTCGAAGGCTGTGGTGGTTATCCAGTGTCTATCGACGAAGATATTGGCCAGTTTGACGTGGTGTCCCGTCGCCAGGCCATCCACCGCGACCACATCCTTGAAGTCCTGAATGCTCTGCAGTCGCAGCTGCCTCGTCGTATAAGGCGATCCTATGAGGACCATGGGATTCGAGGGGACCTGCCACAGAGTACGGTAGACACCAGGCAAATCCAAAATGGCGGTGGTGTCGGTGACCAGGTTTCGATCCTCCGGCACGGTGAACAAGAGCAACTGCTGACCTACGGCGTACGGTTTCGCCCCGACGTAGAGCAACAGCACGTTCAGCCTTTTGCGTCCCTCGTAGATCAAAGCGTCGCTGATCTCTCGACGGGGCTGAATCAGAGCCTGCACATGGCACACTTTGTCGCGTTGCAAGTTGACGCAATAGCTGTTGCCGGTGCTCTTCTCGGCGGCTACCAAGGATCTGGGGGGGCAAAATAGAGGATGGAATTACGATTTAACTAACGTAGAGCCCCGTACCTGCCACTGTGCGAGAACTTGATCAAATCCAGAGGTGTCCTCTGCAGCCTCAGGCGAGCAGCGATCTTCGGTTCGTAAGGGTCAGCGACGCTGACGAAGACCAATTCGCCCTGCGAGGTCCCCAGAACGATCACCGGGTAATCGGGATGAGAGGCTTGACAACTGATCTCGCCCTCGATCTCTGGATCGATCGCCGATACGGAGGTCCCGCTGTAACTCTCCAGAACCATCAGTTCCTTCGGATTGTCGGTGGCCACGAGATGATGGCACCAAGGGTACACGAAGTCGACGAACCGATAGACGGCGCCGTACTCCAGATACTTCTTGATCACGGGGACGTTGGTTTCCTTCGAGAAATCGATCTTCATCAAGTAGCCCTCCAGCGTGTGATAGAAGAGCCACTCGTTCCTGAAGGGGTGGGTCACCAGGATGCACGGCTTCGTAGTCGACTT
Source organism: Colletes latitarsis (assembly GCF_051014445.1). Classification (NCBI taxonomy): domain Eukaryota; kingdom Metazoa; phylum Arthropoda; class Insecta; order Hymenoptera; family Colletidae; genus Colletes; species Colletes latitarsis. Next base: position 50,971,397 of record NC_135134.1, read on the forward strand.
GACGTACCACTTCCTCTGCCACCGGTCGGTTCTTGCGTTCCACTTGAAGTAGCGGATCTGACAGAAGGTGGTACGCAACACGATACCCTCGCGGAACCAACGAACCATCGGCAGCTCTATGTCTATGCACACTCCGCACCGTTGGGACAACACTATGCGATAGACGTTGCTACCGTCGTAATTACTCAGGAAGATGTGGCCATCTTGGTCCGTGATCGCGAGCAGAGGATCGTTGGAGGTCGGAGACCAGTCCACCCACATGATAGGCTCCCCTTTTGGAAGCTTCACCTCGTGATCTGGGAATCCAAGTCCAGTTAAAGCTGGGACGCCTCTGGGACCCCCAAAGCCTCTTACCTTTCAAAGTCACGACCTTCCCCGCCACGTCGAGCTCCCACGTGAACAATCTTCCGCAGGTTCTGCCCATCTGCGCGACGACTATCGGCCCCAGCTGGGTGACGCGAAGTATCTGACCAACGTCGTCGCGAATGGACGTGCTCATCGAGATGAGCTCCTCCCCTGTCCTCCAGCACCAAACGGTTAGCGGAAACTGGGGGTACAGGCCGAGGGAGACGAGATGATCCCGAGCCGTGAACTCCGTGGTCAGGTATCCGGTTCGACAGCCGCCTCTGCACTCGGAGATCCTCGTCATCGAAGGATAGGAGTAGACCAGTATTCTGGGATGGGCGATCTTCTCCGCGAAGCAGAAGACCGACAGGCTGGAGTGGCCCGATAGACAGTGAGCACCCTCCCCCGATTCGTGGTTCCAGCACCAACGGAGGCTCTGTCTGCACAGGGGGACGTTGAAGAACACGATGTGCACGCCTGTGCACCACGCGAGGACGTCCTTGCCGATGCAGACGATCTCCTCGATCTTGCTTCCGCAGATCCAGCTGGGCTCCCAGGGGCCCTCGAGCATCGTTATTCAGCTTTGGAATTGCAGTAACCTCGAAAGTGACGTGAGATTTCAGGCTAGGAACAGTTGAAGATCCTGTTCTCTGTGACATTTGTCTGAAGCCTGGTTTGCAATTATGCTAGTACGCATGTAGGGGTGTTTCTATTAACGTCGCCAAGTTTCCAAGTAAAATTATAAAATTAATAATACGAACGAAGGGATCGACACTAGTTTTAGGGGTGCAAATAAAAACTACTAAAATTGAAATTGGATTGTTTTGTTACCACCTATTCTTTATTGGCTACTTTTATAATGGTGACGAAAGAGCAACCGGGTGGCTCGGATCCTCAGCCAGGAGCCAAGCAGACCGACCTCGGAAGAATAGTTTGGCAGGCTTAAGACAAAAGGTGATTAGGATACGCGCAGTCGATGGTGGTTTATAAAGACCCCCATAGCGTGGCGTGATGAGGTCAAGCAGCAGGGAGTCATCCGTATACCGAGGGCCGATCAAAAACTTATCCTTGCGACGTGATATACTGCCCGTGGATGCCTGCCGACCTCTTTCTCCCCCGTTACTCCCTCTGTTCGACGACCTGGTCCCCGGCTGACTACCAAAGCGCCTGCTTGACCACCAGTGATGGACTCAAGACGCTCCATGTCGCCCTCGAACGTCCCAACGGATCAGAAAATTGAGTCTCAAGGTCCTTCGGTGCTCCTGCGACCCCCAAATTGATCGATCTCGAGGGATTCGATTGCTTCGTTGCTCATAGTGGACTGCATCCAACTACTTAACGCTAGATTCACTGACGTTGTTGTAGACATAAGTTGTGGACTCGCTGTGTAGAATTAATTTGTCAAGAACTCTGTATGGTGGCTATTTTACTAAAGAAGAAGAATAGTGGCCACCTGGAGGATCTTCCAACTTCTGCAAATTCATCCTCCGTTGCCTGAATTTTATTTTAATTGCTCGAAAGCTCGCGAGAGAGAATCGAATGTCCATCACTACCGACCATTCTCCCATTCTCAGAGATGCGTGGCCCGCGCGGTTCGCGGTGCCCGAACCTGCGGCCTCGCCATTAAATTGACGCCCGCTGGGACTTATATTTGCATAACCCGACGCCGTACGACCGATCCTATCGACGTCCTCGCGACTGGCTGCCGCCTTCAGCGCGACCCGCGTGGGAATCACCCTTTCCGCTCTTCGTTTTCGTCCTACGGAGGACATTTTCAATGGAGGATACGCGGAATAAACTAGAAAGCCCCAAAATGGCCGAAGAATTCGGGCCTAGATCCGTTCAACCCTCGAGTTTTGAACCCTGAGGACGCATGGATGCCTAAAATTTTCGACGAAAATGAAAAGTATTCAAATCATTCTGGAAAAATTATTTTCAGCTGTGGGGGTCAATTACAATCATTTTTGGTGAATAGACACACCCCCGAAATCCTACGCACTTTCGAGAAAAAAATTCCTTACTAATAACTGAAAGAGAAGTGTCGCAGGTTTTCACTCAAAGTGCGATAACTTGACAACAAAAGGTCGTACACCAATTTTTAAGAGGTCGTTGCAAAAGGGAGGCTTTCACCTTTAAAATGAGCGGAGGTGCAACTCCGTACGATTATTTTCGACAAAGTTACAGCCGTTCAAACATCGTCAAACCTTCGTAGCGGTTTCTCGATTTCAGTGCACGGCGTATCGAATCGATATTTGACGCGTTCCTGGTGACAGTAACTATCCGAAAACGGCGAGATCGTTTCGGTACCGACCTTGAGGAGAGTGATGGAAACGTAGCGGGCGGTTCGGGTTCCCGGGAGTTTGCACGCAGAAGCAGTTGTGCGTGCGGGTCCGGCGACGGGGATGCGATCGTCTCTCGTGCGGTACGCGTCCACGGAGTGTGGGAACACGGGTCGAAAGACGAGAGAAACGGCGCGGAGAGCGACGAAAGGAGCAAGGGAAAACGAGAAAAACGAACCCGCAGAAGACGAGGAAGCGACCGGTAGAGGCCGGGAAGGGGAAGAAGGCGAGCGACGGCGGGTAGCATTTAATCAGAGCCCACCGGTTGAAGTGCACACGGCGCGCAAAGTGTACGTATGTATAGGGGGGTCCCGGCGTGTATGGTCCGGTTAGTTTTTGCTTGGGAGGTTGCTTGGAAATTGGCGCCAAATTAGTAAGGAGGACGAGGCGAGGCTCACGGTGCCTTGGGCTGCGTGACGCGAGACATTAAAAGTAACCTCTGCTCTCTCGTACACCCCCGTCCCTCCGCCTGGACGGCCACCTCCTACCCCTACCTCCACGGTTGGCTTCATTTTTTCCGCTCTCTCGCTCCTACGTTCGCGTTTCGTGTGGCTCTGTTCGTTCGCGCTGGGCAACGACCAACGCCAACCACCACCACCACCTCCACGGTCAGCAGCTTAGAACGCTCCCCTCGCGGTAATCACGGCCCCGTCCGACCGAGCGAGACGCGCGAAAAAACGAAGGGCGAGAGAGGAGATCGCGCTCACCAGCGACGGGGAGGGCGCAGGTGATAGCGGTCGAGGTGGTCGTTGCTCGAAAAAGGATATCACGCCAACCCCGGTCCCCAGGAACTCGAGGTTCCGCGCCACCATAGCGCACGAAACGCCCCGAAACGTCGGGACCAAAAGTTACCGCACTCTCTCACGGGACCCCCGCCTCGCTCGGGCCCCGCGGATTTTTTCGCTCGTGAGAACGCCTGCCCAGACTCCCCCTCCGCCCCTGGAACTGGAGCACGGATCTCGGGATTTTCGGGTGTCTTCTCGGCGCCATCGATCAGCGGAACGCGAGTTTCGTTGATGGAGGATGGTCTTGGTTTCGTGAACCCCTTGACGTACGATTTAATGTAATTTTTCAAACGCGTACTATTTAATTTGGTTTGTGCGTACAAGGAATGGTCACGAAAAAGCGTAAATGTGAAACTTGACATCAAGAACTTGGGGTTAATAGTTTACTGGCGATGAAGCGTATTCCCTGCAATTTTTCTTACGACTCGTCCAAATCTCGCGATCGACACCGTCCGAGGTAAACAGGGCTCCCATAGAACAAAAAAGGAGGAACGAAGAAACTCGATGGGTCTCTTCCCTTCAAAGCAGCTGCGTTTTGGTAAGTTGCATGTCCGAACAACCGGGGCGCAGATTATAGATGCGTCTCCTGGTGATCACAGACAAACGTTTAAATCGCTAAACGTCGAATTAGACGCGATTTACTGTTCCTCTGGCCCCCCCCTCCCCACCCGTAAAAAAATAATAGCACACCTCGCGCATAGACGACGGCTAGCTCCCGAGCTTTTGGTAGCCTTTCTCCAACAGCTGCCATTTCCTATGAGACGCTGTTTCCCCCCCTGTTCTTTTCTCCGATCTTTGGTATTAATTCTACCGGGGAGATCTGTAATCTTCGGTTCGACTGCCCGGCCAGGGTGAATCGGAACAGCGCGTGTCCGCGCGTTGCGTACTCGTTTTTTTCTGGCCACGTCGTTATCCACGGAAATTTCGGCCCTCGATTCGCCGATATTCACGGTCCACGGTCACGGTAAGATCATCGTGATCTCGTGTACGCCTCTTCGAGGCCGTGGAGAACCGAGAATCGTCTTTATTTGGCTCCTCGAAGAGTCTGACTGACGCGACTGGTTCCGTATATCGAATATAGAGCTCGATTGGAACTCTATATTGGTATATTATCGACTTGTGCAAAATCGCTGAATCTTCAGAGTTTTCAACTGCAACTTTGCCAAGAATGGCGTTTCGCTTATTTTGAAATGATTGTACTTCTCGACGCTACCAACAATACATTACTATCGCCAGTTCGTATCAATAAAACTACAAAAGATCGGCTATTCTTCAGCAATTCTCGAATGTATTCCCAAGACCAGGTACTATAGTACATATCGGAGTCAGTTTGATTTTGCAAATGGCCTAGTTTTCTCGACGGGGAAGTCCTCGATAAAAGGCGAGCGTGGACGAGGACCACACACGAGGGCCAGGTCACTGAAAGTCACTAACATCAATTAGCATTCGCGGGGCAGCTCGTCGGCGGCGTGACGGCGGCGAGGGGCAACAGGCGTGAAGAAAAAATAAATAAGGAGGAAGGAGCGCGGCATAAATGGCCGCGGATCTATCGTCGGGAGCTGCTCGACAAAGCCGAGCGTGGACCATAGAGTTGCCACGATGACATATGAGCCACCGGACCTCTTTGTGTCGCCTTGAATACCTCTTAAATTGGGGAACCAGCCGTCAGAGGCTACTGAATATCGCTGCTGATATGGCCGCCGCGGTCGTGACAGTCTCGCGATTTATCACTGGCCCCGAGACGCCACGGACGTCTCGAATCCGTGCTTTGATCCACGTGAAAATCGTACTCGCGGTGGCCCCTTACCGCTGGCTCGCCCCTGGCTGGGTCCGTGAACCCTTTGAACTCGATCGGCCTGGGTTTTGAGGTTAGCGTGGCCGGGCTTCGCCTTCGATGAACGCAATTTGTTTCTTCTTGGGACTCGGGATTGTCAGGCACTCGCGTGCTCAATCAACTTCAATTTTCGGGTTAGCCACGCGTGATCGAGGGTGCTCTTGGGAAACGCGGATTCGTTTGGTGCCGGACTCGCGGAGACTCCTGTTAAATGGTGTAACCAAGATGGCGGACTAACATTGGGTATACAACAGGCAATAGATGTTTAAATCGTTGTGAAAAGTCGCGCAAAGTCCCCAGATCCATCGCTGGCAGGATTTACTAGTGTCTTAAGCTTCACTGCACTCGAACGGAGCTCTTTTGACCATTGTTCTTTGCGGCACCGTTGCCGAAAAGTTGCTCGTGTTTGGTAGGAACTCGTAAATCGGCCTGTGGCTGCGAAAGAAGCCCGATCCCACGCTGATGTGCGTCGAACAATCTGTTGCTAAATCCACGTAAGCTCCTCGTAATATCCCGGACAGCTCGCCTCGAGCGGATCGTTCGCGGGGCCGAAGAATGCGAGCGTGACTGAACGATGCGTTCCGAGGAACTCGCGAATCGGCGAAAGTGGCGAGAATTTTAACCGACTCGATCCGACGCCAAGATCGCTGCATTATCCAGAAGTTAAGTATACTTTTAATAACATCGATCGCCCGCGATCTACGCGCACGAGGGGGTTCGAGTCGCTTTCTTTTTACGGTCGTTGCCTAACGAGGATGCTGGGAGATTCGCAACACGATTGTCAAAATTAAAAACGCTTCTTGATGATATTATTAGTTGTTTCGTCGATCCTGTATCGGACGATGGAGCTAGCGATCGGGCCGAAATCGACCCTGAAAACGCCACGGAGGAATCACTTGGACGCAAAAAGACCGAGTTGCGCCCCCCCTCGTCGGGCACTCGGCGACCGCTAAAAATTGTTGACCCCTCGTGTACGGGAGGCAGGGGGGGAGGAGCGGATAAGCCAGGTAGATATATAAGAAGCAGATGCGTCTGTCATTAATATGAGCCGGCTAAGCTATTAATAACCAGTTAATGAGGCCTCTCGTCCCTCCCCTCGTGTCGTATGTGCGTGCTCGTACCTACGCCAGGTAGGGATGCTACGTACGCACACGTCCTTGCGCCGTGTGTGGAACGAGCATTGTGCTGGTGGGGTGTGCGACCGTCGGGTCGTCAAAGGGTCCCGGTGAACCTCGTGATTTATAATCGACCGTGTCCCTCCCTCTGCCTCCCCCGACACCCTCGATTATCCTTCGCAACGACGGGAAATTTCGGTTTTCTTTCTGTCGGGCCACGCGATCCTTCAACTTCTCTGAATTTTGGGGATGATGCGAGACGCGGCGCGTCCAGAACGTCGAGAAAAGGATCATCGGGACAAATTTTTACTTTATTAATTATAGTTCTCGCTATTCGGGCCTGTCGAGGAATTTAAATTTGACTCGGTGGTATATTATCCCACCCTCGTCTGTCGACGACTTAAGATGGGCTCCATTTTTCTTAAATTAAGGATCGTTTAACCCCTTAATGTTCATGCACGAGTCTCACTGCTTTGGAAAACGATATTTGTTTAATCTAATGGTTCAAGGGATGATAATATTTGTTTTCTTTTAGAAATAAATCCAATAAAGAAAACTGATCGTTCTTGGTTAACCAGAAAAATATGAGCGTTGAGGGGTTAAGAAATAACCCGTATATTACCGTAGAATAAGAAATTCGAAGCGAGCTCGCGTATCCAGAGTACGCGAAACGGTTTGGAAAATATATTTACACGTTGCAATTGAAACTTCGTTAATGCGGATACTCGTTAGTGAATGCAAACATAATCACTCCGTATCAATTATACGATTATCAGCATTTCGGTTCGGTTACTAATGACGTATTGAAACAGCAAGAATTAAATAAACCGGAAGCATGGAGTTGCTGAATATAATATGTACGTTTACAAATGGAAATGTCGTTAATGCAATTTTATTGGCGTGATTGGGTTATGTGTGCGTTTGATAAATTCCAGAAATGCTCGAAAATTATCAAAATTCTTGCTTCGTCGTTTGGAAACAGTCGCCATTGATACGGGCGATGTCTTCTATCAGGATTTCAGATTTTTATATTTTCCTATTTTCAAGATTGCTTAATTTTAACTCCTCCATTGCTCGCGCTTCTTGCACAATTTTAATTAAATATAATCTAACTGATCGCGACGAAAGCGTCGTTAGCAACTTACGTGATTAATTGGGACGTTTCGAGTGTAGGCTGCTGTTTTATCATTGTTCATTCGAAATCGATTGTTCCGTGCAAATGGCCAATTAGCCAGGTAATCCCATTATTTTATCGCGTGCCACGATTATTGTTCCTCAGTTTATTAAAATGTAAGTAAATTGTACGTGTAATACGCCTGAGAGATTAAGGGTAGTTTCGTAAGGAAGGGCGGTAAGTTTTAATACTTCAAACGATCTACACGATTTATCTCGTCTTCTTTTATGCTTCGAGGTGCTCGAATTTAATTTATTCGATCTACAATATTGCTCGCCAACTGAGGTAGCAGAGAACGGTTGCACGGTGTCTGGCAAATCGCTGCAACGTAAGTATTTACGTCGTTAGTTTGTGACAGTAAAAAGACAGCCGTTTAAGGATGCTGTCTTCTTGCAAATTTCCTGTCACGATGCAACTAGGTGCGAGCCAAACGGCTGTCAAATTACACGTTGCCATACGGCCAGTTAAAGGTTAATCTGAAAACTGTTGAGTGAATAACGTAAGCAACGTGATTTCCAGGGAAGCGAAACGTGTAATTCGCTTCTGCGAGCGACGATCTTTCCGCTCAGTGGAAAACCTTCGATCGCTTCGTTACCCAAAATCGAATCTAGTTTTGTCTTTTCCATCGATGGTATTATCGAGCATGGAACTTCTCGATACGAACATATTATCCGCCATTAGACTCGAAAGGGCTCATTCTTTGCATCGTTACGCCACGTTTCATTCTGTCCCGTTCGCTTTCAATCATCCCGCAGGAAATAAATAATGTTAGTTCTGGCCCAACATAGAATCGACGCGAGATAAAAGCGCGTCGAATCGCGGGGGGATCGAGTGCGTTGAATTATGTTGTTGGGAGTAACCTGACCGGTGAATTACGTCGAATTATGGGAAATTGAGGCGTGAGAGAATGCACGGTGGAGATCTGACGGAGTCTTTTTGGATGGTTTGAAAATCGAAAAGTCATAGGTTTCAAAAACTTCGTTTCTAAGGCGTTTTCTAAATACAATTGATAATTAAAATGTCTGTTACTTGAAATTCGGTTGCTTCGAATGATCTCTTCAGGAAAGGAACAGAACGGAAGAGCGAAACGGTGCTTGGGGAAGGAATTTTCGATCGGCGGAGAGCCTGTAAAAAGGTTTTATCGATTCGACGAATGCATCCGGTGGCGAACGGTAGACAAGTCTGTACACAAAGGGCGAAGTGTTCGAGCCGGGGAAATACGCCATCACGTGAACAGTATTGGAACGATGTACAATTAAGAATAATTGAACATCTTAAACGGGGTAATACGCGAAGAAAAATTGCGGGAATTACGGGGCAGGTTACTGTGAATTACGTAAAAAAGAAATTTCAGGAAATCGTCCGATCGAAATTTATGTTTCTCATTTTAGGGCGCTCGTCGAATTTCCAATCGATTATCAATTTTATGTTTCGAGGTACGACATTTAAAAATTCTGTCGAAATTTTTATAAGAACACTATGATTTTCTACAAAATAATAATCAAACAGAAATAATAATATGCTGATAGAAGCAATGACGAAATTTATAGAAGAACAGAAAGTGTTCCCCAGTTTTACTTCATCATACATGAAAGTAACTTCGATTTCATCTTATTAGGGGTAAGTATTGATACTGAAATACAATATTTATATGAGAACGTTAAATAATTCTGTGGTGAAAATAGATGCATATCACGATGCACGATTCTCTATTCGAGAAATTGCAAAAGAAAATCAATAGATCTAGTACTTGTGTACATAATTACTTAAAGTTAGGTATTAAATATGGCAAAACTCTATAGTGGAGGCAATAGAAAATTAACCAAGCCTGACCATTCTCGAATTTTTAAAGAAATAATAAATAATAATACAACTGTAGGTGTCTAGATTTTTCGACGAAAAAAAAAAATTCCAAATCGTTCTGAAAAAATTATTTTTAGTTGCAGAGGTCAATTACAATAATTTTTGGTCATTAAACATACCCTCGAAATTCTACCCAGTTTCGAGAAAAAAATTCGAGGTCTAAAATTTTTCGACAAAATTAAAAAATTTCAAACCGTTTTGAAAAAATTATTTTTAGTTGCAGAGGTCAATTACAATAATTTTTGGTCATTAAACATACCCTCGAAATCCTACCCAGTTTCGAGAAAAAAATTCGAGGTCTAAAATTTTTCGACAAAATTAAAAATTTTCAAACCGTTTTGAAAAAATTATTTTCGGTTGCGGGGGTCAATTACAATCATTTTTGGTCAATAGACATACCCCCGAAATCCTACTCATTTCCTAGAAAAAAAATTCAGTACAAGCGGAACTGTAAACGTTAATAACTTTTTAATGAAGCCTCCATCGACAAATTGGTATTCTTGATTTTCGTCTTATTTTGGCCTCTAGAATCCCCTACTAAAATTTTTCCCAGGGATGGCCGAACACCCTGTATATTACTTTTCCAACTTCTATTATACCTTAACTATTTTCTAGCATTCGTTTCGTTATATCATCAAAATTATTATAGAAATTTCGTATATCGTCAGGAACGGATGAAAGTACACGTGGAACGCGGTTCCCGTGTGTTACGTGCCATTTGATATTTTCAGGAATTAATTATCTACCATTAGACGATAGTCTTAAAGTCAATGTAAGTGCATTGCCCGTGTACGACAGGCCTGAAACGTTTCGAAAGGTTAAGAACCAGTGACCCAGAGCGCTCCTAACCCCCGAGTTCTTGGCGCTCTCGCGACAGACGGGTAACGCGGATTACGCAACCGGAATTTTTTCGCGCTCCCGCAAAATAACGGTCCGTGCTTTTCGATAATTCCTGTTATCAAGTCGTTAGGTGCTGCCTATACGTGATCGAACACAATCGATAGCCGGCTCGTTGTTTAGCTATTTCGCGGCACTGTCGATGGTTGTTGCGAGAGAACGGCAGCGGATGTCGATACTCTGAAAATAAAGGTAATTACTGCTCGGGACGATACTATTAATTAGCACCCGGTTACCCGCGTTGCATCCGATACCTGTTCTGAAAATCGCGAGTCTTCCGGGTGCGCTGTTAATAACAGACCGATCCGCGATGCTAGGAGAAGACTCGAAGACGCTCTTTCGAACACGAAGTGTAACTGGAAACCGAAAAAAACGGAAATTATGACATCGAGCGTCGCAATTAGCCGGTTCTCGGGAATCCGTGGTACCGTCGAACTTCCGTTATTTGGTAACAACGCGCTCGAGGAGTCGAACGATCGATCCTCCTCGCGGGACGCCGAAGAAAATCACTTGGATACTTTTCTGGAACGAATTTTGTTTGTTCGCCCGATGAAATTCTCTAATTTTTAGGCCCAAACAACATTTATGTTACTTATATGTAAACACTGTTAATAAGTAGAAGACTCGTGGTGTCGTGGCCCTGGGGGCTTTCGATCGTTGGAATGGCGGCGATGATATTCATTTTAACGATTGGGAAGCTACGGTGTCTGTATGTGTGAGTGAAGTTTTGCGCCTCCTCTCGTACGTAGCCTCTTTTTCCGGACGCAGGACCTTCGAGAGGAAAGAGAGAGTCCTGTCTCAGGTAAGCGGTCGGATCTCGAGGTGCAGCGGATCGGTGGGGGCGATTGGGGCGTGTTGAAAATCCTCTCTCACGAGGCCAGATAGAGAGAGAAGGAGAGTGGACCCTGCCGTGTCGCGGGATAATTGGGACACCGTGTATTATCGCTTGCGTGCCATACTTGCGGTGTGCGGTGTGTGATTGGATAGGCGGAGATGGGTCGCGCGAGATAGCTGACCCTAACTAAGGTAGAAACCGAGGCTATATCTTCGAGGACCATCTTCTCCATCTGCAGCAGCATTACCTATCCACGTCACGGGTTGATGCATGGCGTGGGCGTTCCTGCGTTTCGTACGCCGTGGTTCTCATTTAATTACCGTTCACCTAACCGCCAGGTTTTCCACCGCGATGGGAATCCACAGTGGCTGCCCCTGGCTGCCCCTTTTTCCAACGTCATGGGCGAAACAATTGGAAATCAAACGGAAGAGACCAACTGTATGTTCGATATCAACTATAACAATTCTTCATCGTTCAATTTTAGCTCCTGACGAGGATTTTGCAACCGTCGACTGCCTTAACAAATTCTGAATAATTTTATTTAGAAGTCTCGAGAAAATCGGAGCTCGATGAGAGCGTCTCCTTTCCGATCATGGTATCGGATCGCGTGTCGGAGACGCGGAACGAACGAAAAATAAGTCATCGAGGCGATAGCGGGCCGGAGGCCGGCAGCGATAGTCGTGAGAAAAATAGACGACGTAGAAAAGGTCGACGCATAGGCGAACGCGTTGCAATTATCGAAAGACAGCGATGGAGGTTAACCACGCCCCTGTCCCCTCGGGCGGCCAATCACGGCTGTCGCTGGTGTCGCCCTGCAGCGGAGACACAGCACGACATTCCGACTCGGGGAGAACGGATCCGTTCGTATGGAGAACGTTCCACGAAGCGAAGCTTCCCCGCTTCGGGGACAGGTAACGTCATAGAATGATACGATGCTCAAAAATAAAAACGGTACGGTTTGGATTTGGAGTTGGACTTCATTTTGGAGCACCGTAACTCGTAAGTACCACTAGCCAGCGAAACGATTGCGATGCACTCGATGCAAACGCCACGCGATTCGAGCAACAAATATGGCGGCCACGGGATTCGAAAGCAACGGTTGGGGGATATTGGAAAACCGAAGGTAAAAAGGTCGCCGGACGAAAGGAACGATTCTACGTTGGGGGACACACCCACGAAGGGCGGCGACCCTGCGTGGAATCTGTCGCGAGCGAGTTTCGAGGCAGGTCGACGGCGGCAGTTGGTTGACAGAACGACCCCGACCGGAAGGAGGCAGCTCGGCGACAAGGGACGGGGAGCACAGCTGGTAACCGGCGGTCGGAGGGTGAAAGCAGAAGGGTGGGTGGCGCCGGGAGTGACAATCGGGAGAGGACTGTCACCGAGTTCGGCGAATCAGGGAGCCTGGCGACGTCCTGGAGGACAGGGAACGCCAGGGCGCAAGCGCTCGTGACCGCTGGACACGCGGGCGACACATCGATCCGCGCTTCTACAACCTCCGTCTCGTCCACCCACGCCTTCCCCCGACCTCTTTTCCTCCTTTCCGTCCCTTCGCGTTGTCTCGCCGTTCCTCCTTTCCCGTCTAGCCTCCCTCCTCCCTCCCCGTGTCATCGTCGTCGCGAGGGGGGAGGAGGTCACGACCCGGCTCAGGCTGCATCCCTAATTATTATTGCACCTCGTGTAGCCACAAATCGCGAGGGACGGTCCTCAAGATCTTTTTGATACGACAGAAAAATCGAAAGATGAAGAAGCATCGGGAATTGCGAACTCGATTGTTGAGTATCTGTTACATTTATGTATTCTGTGGAGATTCCAGTGGGGATAGTTTACTATTAGCAGATAAGGTTGGAGCCACGTGCCAAATAAGTTGTACTGATATTAAAATTAAAGATAGGAAATGTTAAATAAAGTCGAATGATTTCTACGTTAATGTTGTTGTTGATTCATATAAATACCAAGTGGTAAATAGCGTCTAGAAAAAATGCAAGGTGCCTTTTTAGTCCGAAACGAACTTAGTTCCGGAGAACTGGCTGCACTTTTAATTATTAAAACAGAAAAATACGGCGGAAACGAAGGTAATTCCTGGAACGACCGGATTTAAATTTCATAACGGGGGACTATCGCATCGCCCGTATCGGGAGGCATCAAAAGTACGGGGGGGGCACTTTATTCACGCGTATTCAGACTCGGTGTTTGAAGCACGGTTCATTCAGCGAGTCCATTTTGAAACGCTCGTCTGGCTTAAAACAGCCGGAATCAAAAACTTTTGATATGGGGATTGGCTCGGAATGATTACACCGGACGAAAGCGTGAAGATCGAATTTTCATTTAAATACTTTCCAGGGGGGGGGGGGATAAATTCGAACAATTTTTCTGGTTACTTATTATTTTTTAGGATACGACGAGCTTACGACTCGAATCACGTAAATCACGTATGCGTGACAATGGCTGGCAACTGGATGGTGAAATCGCGTTTAGTGATTGAAAATTTATTTCAAAAAGATTCGATAACGGCGTACAAAATTGCAAAGTGTGGTTCAGAGTGTCGGTCACCGATGACCACCGTAGCAGTTAATTCGAAATCCGGTCGAAGAAACGTGGCCAGAGGGGTTGCGAGCCGGAGACTCAAAGGGGTGAAAAGAGCACAGAGCTAGCCAACAGCTGCTCTGATAAGCGTATTGATATCTTCTGTTTCTCGGGCGCAACCTAGCGTGATCTTTGCTACCGACTCCATTGACATCCGGTTGTCGGTAGCAGACCCGACGCGCTATAAAGTTCGACCGCTTTGAGCGGTTTTCATCCCCCGTGCCACCCTCTTTCCCGGGGGCGGCGCGCGCGGACGATCGATCGCCTTCTGATCCATTTAAGTGATTTTCGCCCGAGCTATCCCGTGGCTAGCTCGCGATATCAATCACCGCGATTCTGTAATCATCGGGCAGCCGTGGACAGCGGCATTGCAACGCGTCTCGAACGAATCGAGAAATCAGGTAGCCGGAAGTCGAGGAACTGACAGCTTCCGGGCAGTGTTTCGAACGGGAAGGGTCTCGAAACAACTCGATCCACCCGACGAATTGCTGTTCGACGAACCTTGACTATTTATTACGTATGCAAATGTTTGTTCTGGTATTTAAAAACCCATATATCGAATCGAGCACTTTGTAGTACAACAGGTACAGTACTTTCCATATCGAACTCTGGATACTCGATGTTGCGTAACATCTGAACACTCAAAAAATGTATTTTCGAACCCCGGAAGTGTTCGTCGAAGCGTCGGAGAACCCCATTTAGCTTGGACCGAGTACTTTGCAAGTATAATAGATGTAGTAACAGCTTTCCGCGAGTAGCACTCGAACCCCATGGAGCGAAACTTTGCTATTGGTTTTGCTTCGGATTGGCGAGTGTATATTGAACTTGAACCCATCCCTAACCGGCCAACAATCGGAGATGCTACTCGTCGGCGAGAGTCGCCCGCGAATACCTACTAGATATCGATTCCCTCTTGCACCTCCGTCGGAGGTGGTTTCGCCGGGAGGAATACGAGGAGGTGGGTACTGGCCGACAGGCTTACTCGCGTCTCACGGACGACAAGAGGGTGATATATTGCCACGAACTACCCACCTCCACCCTTGCTCACTCTCCTTCTGCGTTCCGCGTTTTCCACCGGTAGCGATGGCCTCGACGCGTTTCCAAGTTGCAACGAAACTGTTCCAATCGTCCATCTGCTTGGGTTTCGACCCTTATTCTACACTGGATGTGGCTTTACGTCATAATTACAGTTACTCAAATCACGTCTCAATACATTAAGTAAAATAATTCAGCTGAGATTGAGAGTCCACTTAAGGGTTAAAAACCACCTGCAATCGTTGAAAACATATTACTTACAAAGTTCTGTTTGGGCATATTGAAATCCAAAAGTACTAAAAAAATATTGAAAATGATAAACGAGTCGAATGGTGAAGTTTTTAAAAACGAGGTACCTGAAGGGGGGAGGCTACACCCTCTTAATTCGTGCCTGGTGCGTAGATAGACAAATGTTATCGTATAAGGAGTTTGCTATGAAGTTTTCCAAGATTCTTAAAACCTGTTCTTCGAAAGCTCGCGAGAGGGAAAAAATCGAGCGCCCCATCGCTACCCGCCACCCCCCGGTCGCTTCCTCTTTCTCTTTCTCCGTCCACCGCCAACCCCCAGTGCCGGCACTTCAAACCACCCCCTGCTCGCTCCCCATTCCGAGCTTTATTCGAAGGAAGATCCATCTCCATAATGGCCCCCAACGCCCTCCCCTGCCTTCTCACACGCTCTATCCGCATTGTGTATACACCGTACTGGGAACTCGCGAGTTCTATCCGCTGCATCGTGGCTGGGGACTCACGAGTTCTCGCCAAGACGTAGACGTATGTACGAACGCGACGACTATAATTGCACGATAATTCTTTATTCCAAATGAAAATAACCCCTACAAGAGTCAAGAACTTGTGGACCAACCCTCTCGTCTTCCTAACTCCGAATATATCTCACAGAACCTATTTTCTATTTTCACGACTTTCCCATAAGACTGGAACTCCTAGCGTGTCCAGTGATGGCGAACGCGCAGAAAGCGAAAGACGATGATCGACGGAACCCCGAGCAGGTAGCGTGCAGAGATCACCTCGACCGGATCGTTGGCGTTTTTCCTGGGATCTAGCAGGACGCGTCGAGCCGATATCTACATTTGGGATTTCACGCGAGCCAAAGTCTCCCCGGGGCTGACGGCGCAGGGGCCGCTGCCGGCTCTCCGGGTGTTCTCACGCTACGCCTTGCATCTCGCCGACCTTTTTTCTTCCCGTTCGTACGAGGATCGAGAGCCAACTCCGCGGGAACACGAACCTTCGGGGGCGAGGCTCCCTATTATGCGTAACCGATCCGCTCGAGTTTCTGGGTGTTCCCCTCTCGCTACAACCGAGTACCGACCACGTTGACAGACCGCCCCGCGGACACGGTCCACGGAAGAGGGTGTAGCGAAGTCGTGAAATAACCCTCTGCGATCGTAAACCGAGGTAACTGTCCTCGAAAATCGAACATAGCTTGCTCATCGAACGCTTGGACCTCTTTCACAGAGTCCTGCTTGCAGTAACGCCTCTAATACTCGCCGCCAGAGGGCTGCGTTCTCGTTTCTCTCGCAAGCCCTCTGTTTCTAAATATGCACTCCTCGACTACCCAATATCCCGACCTCCTATCATCTCTCTCACTTCCTCCACCACCAGCAAAGAAGTCAAATTCTCAAGTAAATCAAAAATTGTGCGATTAAGAATACGTCATAGTTTGTCAACCCTTGTTCTAGATGTACCCCCTCGATTTTCCACGGTGGTGGAGGACGATACGGCCGTCGGGGATTGAATTTCGCCGAAGAATAAAAAATTATGAAAATCCGCGGCGCGAGAAGGGGGCGGGGGACGCGCGCGCGTACACACCTGCCACCCCCGTGCCGAGTTTTCCGTTGCCGTGGGGTAGGGAACAGATTAAGCTTTAGGAAGGAGATTTATGGGCGAGCGTGTAACGAGCAACTTTTTCATGCGATGCGCACGCCAGGGTTAGCCTCCGGGGGTGGGATTAGCATAAGATCCAGCAGCTGCAGACCGCGCGCGACGACTTCGCCGACATCATCGCTTCCCTTATCCCCAGAAACCCGCCCTGTACCGCCTGGACGTGCATTGCACCTCGAATCTCATTCCCAATTAATGTACATCTATCACCTGTTTACAGGCAATTATTCAATTGTATTCACGGTTGGGAAAACGGCTTGAGGGTTGAAAGTACCAAGCTAGATCGCGACGTTTAGGTGGAATAAGGGCTTAAACGTCCAAAGTACAAGCTGTATACTGTCGAGTAATCATTTTCTCGATAGCTTTAGGGTACAGATGCGATCTATATTGGGAAAATATGGAGAATGATAATAAGTACCGAACTTAAACCCGGGAACCGAGTTCGCCATTTTGTTTAACGCGCGTTCCCGCCAAGGATGTTCGAAATCTCCGAAAAAATCAGTGTAGGAGCGAAAAGCTGGGGCATCCGCTTCGATTATCCTCGTAGGAGCTGGGTAGGTGGGGGAAGTAACCAGTGGCTGCCGTCTCCGGGAGTACGCGCGATAGATCAGCAGGATAGGAGGAGGATAAAATCCTGGTCGGCAGGATGAAAAAAAGTTCCCGTGGAACCGTGAGGAGGTTAGCGAGGAGCGGGGCAGCGCGCGCGAGAGCGCCGGAGGAGTGGGTTACTTAATTGAATACTCGGAGAGCGAGGATTGATGCCCTGTGTCAGTAGCCGTGTACAGAGGCATCGGCGTAATAGACGTATTACGAGGGCCTTTACGGGCAATTATGCTAAGGCCGAAAGCCGTGATACGTACCGCCTGCCCTCGCCTCCGAGCCGTCACGTATCTACAGATAAATGCACGGGCATTGCGTAAGCCTAGGCGCGCCGCCGATAGGTAGCGCGAACGATGATGCGGATCGAGCCGGCAATCGGCACGGAAGACGCTGTGCTCCCGCCTGATTGCCGCCCCGATCATTGTCCCGCCTCGAAACTTTCCCCGCGGTTTCGCTCCTGATCATAAGGACGAGCCGTGGACGAGAGGATCGCGGCGTAACGCGCGATAGGAGTCATTCCGTGAATACGAGATGAACGCCGATCGGTGGTGGCCCCGTAGAGGTTAGGTGCGCTCGCAAAGATAAGGGGGGATTCATTTAGATTCCATGTCCTTTAGTAAGATGTATAACTTTCTAAGTTTCATCGATGCATCGAATAAACGTGAAATATAAACGAATATTCGATGCAATGATAGAGCCTTCCCGGAGCGGAGGAAACGAGACACTTTCGGGGTAAAAAATACCAGGGTGAAGTCCAACGTTAGAGCGGTCGGTTGGCAACGCAAACCCTTCCGTTTGTCTGTGGTGTGCTCCCGGTCCACGATCTCGATGGCTCCGGCGACGAGCCAGGAGCGGGGGGGTAGCGGAGCGGAGGACCGGGAACGGGGAGAAGCAGGAATAAAGTGGAGTAGACCGGAATAGAGTACAAGGTGTATGCCTAGAAGGTATACAGAGAAAATGGTAGCCAATGGCGTTGGCTCAGCGTCGTTGCTACAGTATTGAACGTCTCCTACGTGGGCTCCAGATCTCTCTCGGTCCTCTCTCTCCGTCGCTCGCTCCTCTTCCACCTCCCCAGTCTCTCGACCTCCGTTTCCTCCTGGTCCTCTCTCGTCCTCGTCCACCGCCTCTTTCCTCCCCCCCGACAACGGTCCAGGAGAT
The DNA here is from genome assembly GCF_051014445.1 of Colletes latitarsis. Lineage (NCBI taxonomy): Eukaryota > Metazoa > Arthropoda > Insecta > Hymenoptera > Colletidae > Colletes > Colletes latitarsis. Next base: position 50,989,858 of record NC_135134.1, read on the forward strand.
CCATCCGTTTCTCTCTTTCCCCGCGGCCGTTCCTCGCCGCCACCGCCTGGGCTCCGTCTCTCTTGTCCTTCCCTCCGTCGGCTTCTCGTGACCCGACGACGTCCTCCCTCCTCCCTCTCCAGCGGTCCTAGGGTGGAGGACCCTCCCTGGTCCTCCCTCCCTGCGCCACCATGCCGTTTCTCCTCGTCTCTCGACCCGACAGGGGATGGCTGAGGCGGGAGGGAGGGAGGGCAGCCTCCGGTAACCTCTCTCCATCGGTGAGGATCCCCGTGAGTCTGCCGGCCGAGATCCGGAGGTGGTGTGAGGCGGCCGCCTCCTCTATCCTCTCATTAATATCCAGAGACACGACCTCGGGAGGTCCGAGCCGGGTCCGCGAGCCGCGGACTCCTGATTGGCTGCCTGCTCGCGGCGACATTTCGACGGACCTCTTCGTGCCGCGGCGGGGCAGAATCCAGGAAACGTCCCGGGTCCTCGTCTCTTTCTTCGTTTGCATTTTCTGCCGACCATTTCGGATTAAACGACGATGGAGGCTTGCGCGCGAAAGCTTATCGCGGGTTTTGGATAAACGAAAGAATCGTGCACGTCCTCTTAACACGGACGGAGGCGAGGTCGAGTCGCATCCTCCGGGAGGGGGGTTGAAACTTAATTTCTGCGTTTTCGAGCCGCGTGGCGCCAGATCCCGTAACGTGATTCGATAATTGCCGTAATCTGGACGAGCGGCCTTTCCTTATTCCGGCCATATGCCGTCCGGGCCGAGTGCACCCCGAAGCTATCGTCCCGAACTACCGACTGTAAAACTTCCTGCTGGACGTTCCTTTCTTTTTCCCTCGCGCCGTTGCTTCGGAGATTGGAAGCTCAGGAAACAGTCGGCACTCGTTGCCGCGGGATTCGTCAGCAGATTTCGTTGCGTTCCTCTTTTTCCCTTTGCTTCGGGTTGCCCGTCTTCTTCGCTGCTTCCTGTCTGTTTGCGGACGAACGTTCGTATGTTACAGGAAACCCTCCCTGTAACCGTTGTTAATCAGTACCGCTCGAAAACGCGTTACAAGACATCGCGATACTAAATTATTATTGTACAATAGCACCTTCATGAGTCAAAGCTTCGTTCGTTCGATAGTTATTCAGAGGATGGACCACCTCCATTTTGGTTATCGCGAAAAATTCCACGATTTGTCACCGCTAGATTATGTAATCAACGAATTTCGCATTAGCAGTTCGGCCAACCTTGGGAAAAATTTTAATGGGAGATTCTAGAGGCCAAAATAAGACGAAAATCAAGTGTATCAATTTGTTGATGGAGGCTTCGTTAAAAAGTTATTAACAATTAAATTCGAAAATTTCAAATCATTCTGAAAAAATTATTTTCGCTTGCGGGGGTCAATTACAATCATTTTTGGTCATTAGACATACCCTCGAAATCCTACCCACTTTCGAGAAAAAAATTCGAGAAGGTATGAAATTTTTAGACGAAATTAAAATATTTCAAATCATACTAAAAAAATTATATTTAGTTACAGGGGTCAATTGCAAGCATTTTTGGTGAATAGACATACCCTCGAAATCCTAACCACTTTCGAGAAAAAAATTCCTTACCAAAAATATCATTTCTGGCCAGAAATGTTTGCCCGAATTTTCATGCGAATCTTTAAAACGTCATAACTTCTGAACGGATGGGACGATTTTAATGTTTAAAAAAGCAAACTACGCGTATTTTGATGGAGAATATGTACAAGTTGCAAAAATATTCGAAAAGTTGGTCCTTGACCCCGCAAAATGAGAAAAATCCCATAAAAATGGTCCAATTTTCAAACAACCATAACTCCAACAATAGTGAATATATTTCAATGAAACTTTTTTCTGAAGTAGAGCTCATGGGTACCTACAAAAAAGTATTAGACAACTTTTCTGTAGGACGTCAAACAAAATTACTGAAAATGAAAAAGGAATTCGAAATCGGTATTATCAGACTGCAAACCGGAGCGAAGAAGGTATGTGAAACTATAAGAAGAATGCAGCCATTAGCTCATATTATTTGCTATGTAATTAATAATTATATTAATTGCATAGTAAATAATAATCCCCAGGTCTCACCGCGCGGAGGTTGCTGCGTAAGGAGACCCACCCTAGCCTCGCCCCAACCACCCTACCTTTGGCGAGGAATTCGAATACCTATCCAAGAGAGAAGCTACAGGAAAGTTAGAAATGAGTGTGTTCTTAAAAGAACTACTCGATCAAGAGATGAAAAACCTAACGAAATGTCAATACATGTGAGATAGTCCACCACATGTTTTCTGGAAACGAAATTGGAATGTGCAACTGCACGTACGAACTCTGACGAAGAGATCGAAAACCTAACAAAATGTTGATACATGTGAGCTAGTCCACCACATGTTTTTTTAGAAACAAAATTGGAATGTGCAACTGCACATACGGACCTTGCATATTAGAATACCAATATGTACCTTAATAGTAATCATTCATACTTAAATGTGCACACACGCTTCGGTAATATTTAACAGAACGCCGGGGAACACTTCTTTATCTTATAATCTATATACATTTGTACTTATATTCTAACGCAATTTGTAGAAACGAAGAAATACGAGGAAATATTCTCTTCTTGGTGTCTTCGTCAATCCCACGACGTTTTTCTAAAATAGAAACTCATATACGACAAATATAACCGAGATAAAACGAAGAAATATGAGGAAATATTTTCTTCTTGGTGTCTTCGTCAATTCCACGATGTTTTTCTAAAACAGAAACTCATGTCCAATAAATACAACTCATACAAAACAAAGAAATATGAAAAGATATTTTCTTCTTGGTGTCTTGGTTAATCCCACGATGTTTCCCTGAAACAGAAACTCAGACAATAAAATTGTACGAAATATTTCCCTAAAAACGATCAAGTCTGCATCCATTTACTATTTTCAATTTCATACGTCAATGTTTACGTACCCTGTAACAAAAACTTGTCCAAAAGATTAGTAGCTGAAATAAAAGTGTATTAATAGGCACAGAAAAAAAGAAGCTTCCACGAGTAAAAATTGATATTAAAAAATTGAAAAACATAAATATTACGCGATTGAAATTGAATGAAAAATTAAACTCGTCTCGGTGTTAAGATAAATACGAAATAGATAGAAAATTTGATTCATTTATTACCGTAGATTTTATTTTTCGTTTCGTTTATCAAATGAACAATTTTTCAAGACGTATACATTGCAATAATTATATTTTACTGTATCGAAAACTAAATTAGGTTCGTACAAACCAATAACGAACAAAAATTTCGATTCCACGCGGAAATTAACTCTCGATATGAAATATCGAATTGCAATTTGCATATCCTTTTGATGCAAGCATTCTATTTTCCATCAATTAAAACAATGATCGCGAACAAACTTTAATTTATGCAAAGAATACAGAATATTTATAAAAAAATTCACTATTTATAAATAACAATTGAGTTGCAACGGTTATTATATCCCGTAAAAATTACCAACTCTAATCATGAATAATTAGTGATATATATATTGGAATCATGAATTCAATCTACAATAAAATTAATCATAATATAGCATTTTTCAATGCATCACAAATCTGTGATAAAAATATATTCACATAAATTACAGACTTTAACACGTTATAAATTCGTCTATTTACAACAGTACTTTCAAGCAGTATTTCTTTTGAGAAATATATAAAGAAAAGATGCATTTCATATAGAATAATCGTCCACTCGTTTTAAATTTAAACAATCCGTGAGTGGACCATTCTTTCTTTCGCAACACTAATTTATAATATAAAAAAGTATACGCGAGTGGTGCTTGTTATTCGTTAAATGAACCACACAGGGTTCCTTTATAAATTAAATCGCGTGCACCCATATTCAATAATGCGCAACACTAATTTTAATAACGATGTTGAGCCATTCGAGGCTTTGCAGAATCCCAGCTTGCTTCTCGATGATCCTGGGTGCAGTGGGCAGCGTTTTGGCCAGCTTTTGGGCATTGGATCGCAACTCTAATTAATAAAATACGCGACAAGTCAAGATCGCAACGCTAATTTATAATAGAAAAATTCCAAACGCGATTTGTAACAATAAAAGCAACCGCGAATGGTGATTATTCGCAACACTACCCTGAAAAGTAAACGCGAAAAATAGTAATTCGCAACGCTAAGAGCAAACCGATCGGTTAATTCGCAACACTATTCTAAAATAACAATAAAAGCAATCGCGTATGGAATTCGCAACGCTAACCTGAAAAGGAAACGCGAAAAATAGGAATTCGCAACTCTACAAGCAAACGCGATTATTGTATATTCGCGACTCTATTTTTAATGGAAATATATTTATGTTTCGCAACGCTAATGCAAATCGCGTTGCCCAAAAAATGCTGGATCGGGTGCTGGCGTCTTCGGTTGTAGCTGCAACATACATGCACGAAATAAACTAACTACTTCGAGCTACTTCAAACTACAATAGAGTGGCACGTATGGGGATGAAGTTAGACGCTTTAAATATCGCAACACTACGGGGCAACAACGCGATAAATCAACAATCGCAACGCTAATTTATAATAGAAAAATTCCAAACGCGACTCGTAACAAGAAAAGCAACCGCGAATGGTAATTATTCGCAACGCTACCCTGAAAAGCAAACGCGAAAAATAGTAATTCGCAACTCTAATAGCAATCGCGTTTACTAAAAATTCGCAACGCTATTTTTAAAGCAAACGTCCGGTTCCTAAGTTTGCATTAAAACTAATCGCGAATCGTGTTTATAAGCAACACTAACACATCAACGCGATAAATTTTTGGTCGCGACTCTACGAGCAAACGCGAACATTGTATATTATTCGCAACTCTAACTTAAATCAGGGTGCGATTGTACATGTAAATTCACATGTACTAGCCACAAACTAACTACTTCTAATGCTACAGTTGGGGTCGAATTTTGGCATTCAAAGAATCGCAACGCTAAAGAAAAAATCGCACGATTAATCAAGATCGCAACGCTAATTTATAATATGAAAATTGCAAACGCGGTTGATATCCATTATGCGTACAAAAGAGTAAAAATGCAACGCGAGTCGTGATTGTTCGCAACACTACCCTGAAAAGCATACGCGAAAAATGATAATTCGCAACTTTATAAGCAATCGCGTTTATCGATAATTCGCAAAACTATTTTTAAAGCAAACATTCGGTAGCTAAGTTTGCATAAAACCAATCGCGTATCGTGTCAAGTCGCAACACTACCCTGAAAAGGCAACGCGAAAAATAACAGTTCGCAACTCTAAAAGCAAACGCGATTATTGCACATTCGCAACTCTATGGATATTAAAACCGCGAGTTGCCCTGATGGCTGGCATGTATGGTGCAATCATGTATACATGCATACGTGAACCAGCCAACAGAATACAGGGGAAGGATGGCTGGCATGTATGGTGCAATCATGTACCAAGTACATGCATACGTGAGCCAGCCAGAAAAATAAACTAACTACAACTACAGACGAGTCAAGTGACAAAGTAGTAATAGGAATGACTTTCCATCCTCATCCAAAGATGAAGATGAAAAGCCATTTGTTGTAGCCCATTCTTGAGACAGTTTGTCAGGGCCTCTTCAGCTCATTGAGAGCCTTTTCTTTCTTCGGCGGTCCTGCCAAAGCCTGAAACTTACTTAAGACTTGGCTCGAGATTTTGTGCAATACGTAGTCTTCCAACAATATACGAATTGTTGAAAGAGCATACGTGGTGAATCTCGAGGGGGACGAGCGTTTCGTAAGGGACCTAATCGCGACCGCGAGCGCGAGAGAGCGACTTTAAGAGTCGCGCGATTCGAGAAGTCGAAAATAAAGCTAAAACAAACAGCATGCACTGTTTGGATCAGCAAGATTTCTACCCTCGAAATCGTAACTACAGGAACAGAACTGCCACGCGAAAACGCGCCTACCCGAATTAGTAATGTGGACAGTCCTGCCCTGACCCTACCTACTTAAATCTAGCACACATACCAGAAAGTTACCTACCTACCTAACCCTATATTTAAAAAATTGCAAAACTCATTTTCTCAAACAAACACTCCACGGTTCTCATTCTGAATGTCCGGGCGCGACCTAAACTAGAGAGGACTCCCCGGGGTTCCTCCGACACCCGGACATAACACTCCATTCATACTCTAAATGTACATACCAGTTTCTGAAATCGTCTGACAGAGGCTAGTGTCCATTGCGTATTTTTATTATATGCATAAATATTTGTATAGAATGTTTTAATATATGGAATATAGTATTTAATAAAATATATTGTATGGATGTATCGTTATAGAAGATTGAAAAATATTAAGATTGAAATCCATTAAGGTCGACAATTTTCAAATAAATGGTAAATTGAAATTTGATATTGTTTCTGATAAAAATCTAATGTTATAAAATTCTGTATGTAAATTATAAAAATATCTAAAACGACGCACTTCCACAACCTAACCACAACACACACATGTGGACAGTACGTCGCGCACGATTCACTAACCAATGTCAGTCGTTAATATGTCGTTGAATTGTTATAAATAAAGTCATCGTGCCCCGTTGCCCTCGCTCGTGCAAATAGCACCTGGGCATGTGCATGAACTTGGGCAACGAACACGGAAAAATTAGTCTGAAAATCCTAACTAGAAAAACTGGTTAATAGCTAAACGGTATTTCGTATTTAATTTTTAGTTAAAATGACTCGACTTGTTATATGTAATATATCAATAATAAAATACGTTAATATTGAAAAATACTATTATTCAAAAGAACTATTATGATTGAAATTTAATTAGTTAAAATGAAAGACTTTAATTAAGATTTCATGATAAAATAATTTACTTGAAAAATTGAAACGAATTCATTAAATTGTTATTCAAAATATTCAATTATCCTTGGTCGACTCTGTCGTCAAAGTAAATTTTTTAAAAGATCAAACTAGTATAAAATGCATGTTACTTTGACTCGAAAATCGACCTGTCGCGAAATGCCTTCTTGCACGTTAAATACATCATACGGTGTATTAATTAAATAAACGATCGATATTTAATAATTTATATTAATGTTGTAAATATTATTCTACAATGTCATATTATCATTCATATTCTACTCGATCATGTGATAAATATAATGTTTCTCACATTATATTAATTCATTTTCTATTCGATCATACAATTCATACAAAGTTAATAAAAATATTTCATATATTTTATAAAAATTGTATTATATATATTTGTAAAAATTTTATAATAATCATAATGTATAATATTTATTTGTGGCATTAAGAAACGCGAGTGCAAGAAGACCCTAAAACCTGCTCTAAAAAATATAACAGTTGATGTTACTACTCACGGGTATTTTTCATACCCGTGGTCGCTTAACTCGTCAAAAATAGCAAGTATACAACTGGTCACCCGTGTTGATTCGGATCTTTCATCCTACAACATGGTTGGGGACCAGAGGAACAAAAGTCACATGCGACTCACTAATGATGATTGGAAGTTCTCGAAGTCATCCATCAGTCAGCATGGCCCTGTTGATTGGGTTCAGGATCAGGTCCAGATACTGTAAGAAAAATGCAAGAAAATTACAATTTATTGTTAAAATTACAAAGATTTTTAGTTAACAAATTCGAAAGTATAAATTTATACTTACGTTGTTCGCTCGTGGTCCACCGCCCGATACCCCCCCGGGTACTGCTGCTGGTTTCCAGAATGAGGTCCAGAGACTGTAAGAAAACTGTAAAAAAAAACAATTAGAATCTATTCTTAAAACTCTAGAGATTTCTAATTAAACATTTCAAAGTATAAATTTATACTTACATTGTTTGCTCGTGGAGCATCGCCCAATAGTCCTCTTCGGTGATGCACTGACTCTAATTCCGGTAACGAGGAGTTTAAATTTCAAATTGAAAAAATAATTAATTTGATTAGGAAGTATTAAGTTAGAGTATCGCGACCGAAGATTGAAATCGGCGAGCAAATGATTCTATTTTCGCGATTGAGGAAACAAGGAGAGCCACGATGCTCTGGAATTTAAGAACTGCGTAAGAAACACTGATGCTATTATCGCGTAACCTAACACGAAAACAGCTCAGGGTCACTTCGCCCCGTGAAACAAACTTGTTGCTACGCACAAACACTGAATCTACCGGCCGCATTGCGCGCGGCCAACCAAATTTCCTGGAAAGAAAGGGACAGGAGAGAAGAAATACAACAAGCACGCGTGTGCTTTTCCTATCAGTTTTTCTCTTTTCTTTTTCTTACTAGAGTTCGACAACAGAAACACTGCTTTACTCAGTACTGCTGTCTACACAGTTTGTCACGTAAAAGGTTAATGCCACGAAGGCGAAATGTTCTCAATCAATGAGAATTTCAACGATAAAATATTATTTACAATTTATAAATATTATATCACCAAATTTCATAATTAGAGTTGTAAGCATGATTATGTTTACTTTATCGAACGTTAGAATATCCCGTAATTTTTATAAATATTCCGAAATTTGCAAGAATTAAAGTTCGTTGGTTATTTATGCTTGAATAGCATATTCCAACTCCGCAGTTACTAAGTTTACTGAAACTTGTATCGAAATATATATGGAAATTGCAATTACAATTCATAAAGAAAGGAATATAAACAATCAATTAAATAAATAACGCTCGGAAATATTCAATCGCGATCAGAATACAGTTGAATATAAATTATTCCAATTTATCGTTGATATCTACCGACGCCATTTTTGTATACTTCGATATGTATCGAAGTGGATAAAAAGTTTGTTAACGATTTTCGTATTTTATCTTGACAATGACCGATTAGAAAATTATAATCATGCTTGCAACGAATGATTTAATAATGAAATAAAAATATATAAATATTAATATGCCCGTTAATTTTTGTTATAATTGTTTAAACGTTACCAATATTCCCTCCAAAATTTGTCGATTTGCCTGCCATCTGTTATGGTGTCGTTTACGCGCCAATAAAAGTTCCCATGGCGTCGAATTTCAATCAGAGACTGCAACAGAAATAAAATACAAATCAAATCATAATTAAACAATAATTGATAATAATGAGGCAATATATCAAAAGGTTAGAAATACGTACTTCGTTGGTCGCGATATGCCAACACATCTTGTATTTCGAAAGGGAATTTCTTCATTTCGAATTCCAATAAGAGACTGTAACAGAAACGAAATAAAGATCCATTAAAGTACATAAACGTTTGTTGTAATTAAGTAATAAATGGAAACCGTATGCCAAGAGATCGTAATTAAAACGCGAGTTGTAATAATGACGAAATGTGAATAGGTTAGAATTACGCACCTCGGTCGTGAAACGCCGGTACTTGTTGACGCGTCTTACTACGTTAATCGTCAGAGTACAAATGGCGACACTTCGGTAACGCTCGCAAATTGAGGGGCGGGGTGGGGGAAGGGCCGATGTCACGCGAAGCTTGTATTACGAATCCGAGGAATGCCTCGGATAGAAACCACGAATACAAAACAAATGAACGAAGGACGAGGATAGAATTCACAACTTGGTAGGAAAAAGGACAAAATTTCTCGGTTACTTACCGGAACAACGTATAATACCTTGACTTTAGAATCATATCGATGGATGGCGATACATATAACGTACAAATTAAATATAACTCACACTTTTGTCGATTTATAATAGCAGATGACAGGATTCTTGAATTTGTTAACATTATTCACTTCGATGATTACATGCAAATTACTTACAACTTTAACTAATCAAAGAATCGCGAATAATTCGTACTTCTCAACTCATATGCATTTACACGCAACTAGCCTGTTTGCCTATCACACTAATTCAGTGAGTTTCTCAACTGACCACCATCCATGAGAAGAGGCCGCTAAAATCACCTCCGAATTTTCAAGTCGGTATGGCAGACAGATTGGGCCACGAAAGTCCATAAGGTGAAAGGTCTATTCGTATACCTGGTCTTTGACAATACTCTAGAAACTTTGATGAATCAATGAGAATCAAAAATAATTTAGCGAAGAAGCACTTTATTTATGATGACCTATGCAAAGCAGATCGCAACCAATTTGCTAATATTATTTAATTTTTAATTAATAATTGCATTACCCAGCTAAGAGTATTACGATTATTAATTAAACCGATTCCCAACCACCCTCCATTAATAAAGATCTTCTGTGGCCAACGATCGTTGGTCAAAGAAGAAACAAACGAAAGTGCAACAGAGAGTTGAAAGAGTTTTCAAACGAATTTGTCTTCAAATAAAAATAACCTGCCTAACATAATGTCTAACCAAACACCTAACTATAAATCTAAATTCGTTTATTATATCAAGAAATTATTCTAAATTCGCAGCCATTAGCTCGGTGTCACCCACGAAGAATAACTTTTCTATCGTGGGTGACACCGATTACCAGGTCTCACCACGTGGAGGTTGCTGCGAGTGGAGACCCGAAGGGAGATAGATGGAATCGAAGTTCCATCGATCTCCCTTTTACATCCTTAGAAACTAGATTAGTCATGCCAAGTAATTATTTTGTTTAAAAAGGGATGAAGCTAAATTGTTGGAGACGCGACGCGACGCGATGCTGAACCGTGCAGCAGATCTTCGGATCGAATCAACACTACCCTTGGTAGATTGATTTCTATTTCTAGAAATCGATCTATCATTGGCAGGCGACTAGATCTTTCGGACAAACTGGACGGCCGATCACATGTTTCGTTCGACGAAACAGTGGTGACCGAAGCAAGAAACGAGAGAACGAGTCGAGAGAAGCTACTTGTTAAATAATTACTTGGCAATATTGGGAGTCGCATACAATAGGGACTTAAAATTAACGTCGAAGCTTAAGTCTAGTCAAGTGGAAGCTAAAATTCGGACGATAGAAGGAAACAAAGTTCCTTGATTTAGTTGTACCAAGCAATTATGTGGTTAAAAAGAGGGATGAAGCTAAATCGTGGGATACGCGACGCGACGCGACGCGATGCTGTACCGTGCAGCGGATCCGAGGATCGAACCTACTGCCCTTGCTAACTCGATCTCAACAAGAAAACAGAGAACTGCAACTCCGAATCGAGGTCTCCATTTCTCCAACGCAACCCGCCGGGAGCCCGAAGGACCCGACTTAGGCTGTCTGACAAAGAGAGAGTACCTGAGACAGAGTCGACTTCCGCTGGAAGGTATGCGTTTCCGCAGAATACGGAAACTCCACACCTTCCAGCGAAGTGCCGTTTTCCCTCAATCAAGCTTACCAAGGGAAGGCGATTAGATCTTTCGGACCAGATACACGGCCGATCACATGTTTCAATCGATGAAACAGCGGTGATCGAAGCTAGCAACGAGGGAACGAGAAAACGAGAAGCTACTTGTTTAATAATTGCTTGGTAGGACGCGGAAATATGTACAATAAAGAAATCTTCGACGTTAATTTTAAGATTCGCGACGAAGCTTAAATCTAATCGACTTAGAATTAAATGTCCCTCGGCGGTTGTGGTGTTTTCCATCGATGTCCCTGTGAATAATCTGAAACTAAAATTGATACACATATTAGTGACATACGAAAGGAAATTTAATAAACACCATGCAAACTAGACAAATCGATGGAATAATTAGTCGTGCTGATGTACCTAAGAGTGAGAATCTATAAGATTCTCGATGTTAGACCTACCTAAGGAAATGTACAAAATTTACATGATAGAAACAAAGTATTCTACCTATACTTGCGTAACGAGAGATAACAATTCATGGAATAATGTCGAAGTAAAATAGCAAACGATTACAAAAATTATCTGAAGAACCATACCAACGAAGATGAACAGAATCAAAGATTGAACAGAATTGAAAATCCAACGATGAAATTGAAGAATGAAAATACCCAAGAATTAAACAAAATATCTCAACGAAATAGAACAAGAATAAAAATCTTATTCTAATTAGTGACATCAAAATTCATAAAACAATATGGAAACAAAAATGGTATATGATTGGACACAACCATGCCAATTCAAAAAATAAGACAGTAGTAGAAATAGAGGAAGAACACATAGTAATCAGATAAAACCGGGCAGTAAAACAACATTGAATTATGACGAAACAAATAAAATAAACTGGTCAATTCTGTAATAATAACATAAACAAGTAAAGTGAACTTACTACTTGTTGAGCATTAGTTACCATTACCAAGGGAACACCAAAGGTCCAGCTGTAACATAAGAAACGATTCGTAATTTAGCAAAAGCGATGAACAGTTCCATAACGTTCAATTGGTATCAAACGACAAAATAGAAGTGGGGAGAGCAATTTTAAATAGTTCTTACCAGTGGTCATCACGGTCCGGCACTGGTCAGTAGTGGTCAGTAGTGGTCAGTAGTCGGATCTGCACTGGTCAGCACTGGTCAGTAGTGGTCAGTTCTGGTCAGCTCTGGTCAGTCCTGGTCACTCCTGGTCAGTCCTGGTCAGTCCTGGTCTCCAGTGGTCACCGCACCTCGAATGGCCTGACTCAGACCCGCGAGACCCGTTCCCCCTGGATGCTCCAGGGGTACTGAAGAATTTGTCCAGCGATAGTCTTCGAGAGGGGAAGTCGAAGAGTGGGGAGACAGTGTCAACGTGGAGAGTTAAGAACCGCTTGGTCTAGAGAACAATACTATTTCGATTGGTCCCACCTCTTGACCATTTCTGGATCTTCACTGGACTGCTGACCTTGATGTCAACCTCACTATTGACCACCAGTGACCATAAGTTAACGACCTGTGGCGTCACCTCCCATGCTCGCCACCAGAGGGGTCGCGCTCTCGCAAGCGCTCGACCGACCCCTCAGTTCCTATATATACACTCCTCGAACGACTTCCCAATATCCCGTCGTCTAAGGCAGGGCCTGCTAGAAAGCCTTACTGATGAGTCCACTAGCAGGCCCGGACGAAACGCGCCCCCTCCTTTCCTTTTCCGTCTGTCCTACAGAAATCACACGAGCAGCCCCCCCGTCGCAGCGAAGCAGCGCCACAATTGGTGACACCCGACGGCAGATAAGGACACGCAACTCTAGGATGGCAGCTCTCGAGAACTTTTCAGGAAACGCAGACCGCACGCAGCGTAGGACGAAGGAGGCAGCGCCAGGAAAACGTGTCTACTAATCGTACTAGTAAAATAGCTCTTTCGTAATCCCTCTCCTAAGGTGGCCTTTCGATCACTCAATCGCTCGTCCTGACAAAAATCTACCTGTCGAGGCCGTCGTCTCCAGGAGAACATAGATTCGCAGGATTCGGAGCAGCAGCAAGCAACCGCATAGTGGGGCCACAGGTAGGACAGCAGCATATACGCTCGATGGCTACAGCAACGCAAGGCTCGAGGAAAAAGACACTCGCCGCGGCTAAATAACGCCAGACGATCATAGAACGACAACGCAGCATATCCTACGGCGAAATAGAACCGAAGTTCTAGGCCAGGATCGAAAAACTCCAGAGATCGTCAATCGAGATAGAGGCGCTAGACGAAGACACGACGACGACAAAGTCCAAGAGGAACGGAGCATTGTAAATAGAAGAATTGTAAATAGTATTCGATAAGTCCTGTATATAGTAGGCTTAATCCGGTATCGTTAGGCACTGGCAGGGGGGTAATGTGGCGTCACCTCCCATGCTCGCCACCAGAGGGGTCGCGCTCTCGCAAGCGCTCGACCGACCCCTCAGTTCCTATATATACACTCCTCGAACGACTTCCCAATATCCCGTCGTCTAAGGCAGGGCCTGCTAGAAAGCCTTACTGATGAGTCCACTAGCAGGCCCGGACGAAACGCGCCCCCTCCTTTCCTTTTCCGTCTGTCCTACAGAAATCACACGAGCAGCCCCCCCGTCGCAGCGAAGCAGCGCCACAGACCCATTAAAACCATTAGGAAGATTAAAGCCTTCTTACGAGGATCCCCTTACAATTTGATGCATGATCGTTTTAACATTTTGTTCCACTTTGGAAGAGTGTATCTCATGTTATAAGACACTCGTGGTACAGCGATAGCGTTCATCCCACTAACGATAGATCTATTCTTTACCTCGTTTATGTGTAATAGGTATACATGGGTATATACACATGCGAGTTGACTATGGGGAAGCGATTGAAATTCATTTCTAAATCTATTGGTAATGTTGCGAATACTACGCCATCGTCAATGGTTACGACTGGTAACTTACGAGCTCCGATGCAAGTAGAAATAATCTGTCACGGACAGACGCGCTCGTGTCGCGGAAATAATAAGTAGAATTTGATTTCAACGATCGAACGCAACGATTGTAAATCGATAGAACGGGTCGGAATATAATAAACTTTCTATTAAAACAAACAGGACTTCCTTTAAATAGTTATTCGATTCGTTGGAAAAGGAAACCCGGAAGAAACTTTGTATCACAGTCACAAGTTATTCGATTTCCGGTTTGATGCACAACACTGTCGTTGCATTTGATCGACAACTGTAATTCCGGCGTTAGCGAGGCAACTTTTATAAACGCGATATCCTTATCGTCAGCCGATAATGATAACCCTTGCCAGACCACAATTTGGATCGCGTTACAAATGTGAACCGCGTTCGAGCCGTCGAGTTCTGACTGCGCGAAATACGGGGAAAAAAAGATGGAGGTTTTTAAGGGCTCTTCACCCGTGGCAGGAAAAACGCGCTGATAAATCGGGAACGATACGTGTAATCGGCGCATCGTAACGGTCCAATAAGACACACAGCTTCCAGCCGGCTAATAATCGGATGCTGGGCAAAAGTTCCGCTATAACCGTTTTATTTAACTCCGGTGCACGGGTTCGACGGAATGCAATTCCACGTTCCGCGCAGCCGACGAGATGCATTAGCCAAAGCTCAAATGTTACGGCGGGCGCGGAAACTTTTTGGCGGTGGAATCCCCCGGATAATTCGCATTACTGAAACGGATTATTCACCTTTCGGTCGTTGGCGAGCTCTGGGGAAAAATTCGGGAAAAGCGTTTCGTAACTTGTTTCCGATACAACGGGATCCATCGAGTTGTTCTTTTTAATTAAGATCGGTACGATCGATGCACGTTGCGGCAGCACTGCGACGCACACTCGGTCGCGGAAGTCTTCGTACGCCTCAAGGAAAGACAATCTTGAATAAAATATAATAATTTTGTAGAAACACTTTCACGAAGGAAGAAACTAGCCAACTTAAAGTGATGAAATATAAAGAATTGTAATACGCTAGACAGTAGTAACGATTATTACCTTTTGCCAATGATAAATGCAGGAAGGGGAATCCCATACAGGTAGAGGAAGTGACACCTGATGGACCAAGGGAAATTGTTAGAGACTGTAACAACAAACTATCGAGTTAATAACGATTTGATATTAAATATAAAAACATATTATTAAGATACATGACAGGAGTAACGATAAAATAAATATACGAATACAACATTGAAGTACAGACCAGGTATGTTCGAGTGAGATTGAAGGGAAATCTTTTATTTCGTAACTGCTAAAAACCGAACTACAAGAAATTAAGCGGAAGCTAGATAATACTGAAAGAATATGTTTAGGGAAGGGAGCTTGCTGTATCTTCTATTAACGTATGTTTTCTTTTAAATATTACACGTTAATGAGAATGTTCGTGACATGAATTTTCGGCATTTTCCGATTTATTCGCCAATTTTTATTATAAAAGTATAATTGTTAATAGAATGTGATAATGACCTACGCGTTTTATATACGCTCGCTTTCCTTCGCGGTTATTCACCGTCAATGGAACAACAGGAAACATACATACATCACATAAATTATACTGTGATTCACGACAATAAACTTTCTCAAGATTCATAGTTCCATATTCTTTAATTAACGATATAAAGCTCTCGGGAAATTCGTTTCCTTAGTTTCACGCGTTCCTCGGATTAATTCTCAATTTGATCCGCCTCAACCTCCAAGTAGAAGTACTTAACATTTCGATAATTTGTAATATCTCGCCATCTTGGACCCCTCAACGAACTAACGACGGTCGCGATCTTCTTAAATTCGTACGTGTCGAAAAGCAAGAAAACATAAAGCACAGATCAGATCGAGATTTCAATTTGCAAACTCCACGTGAATTTAAATAGACATCGATCCGTATTTAAAACTATTTCGAAGATAATGCTAGAGAGTCAACGTTTCTAGTAGCAATTAAATACGCAAACACACGGAATGAAACTACACGTCGCAGTTGAAAATAGCCAGACTTTTAACGAACTGTACGAAGCGTAGCTTAAATTAAATATTTAAAACACTTCGATCTATTGTCCTGTAAACGTGTCCAGTGATATATTTTAAACAACAGGCCAAGCCATCTCCTCAATTTTCTAACAAGGAACATTTCTCCAGCGATCCGTCGATATTTAAATAGACGTAGATAGTCAACAACTTTTAAGGTTAGGAATTAAGGCCGAGACGTACCTGAATTACCAGCTAGAAAACTTGTAACAGCTCTTCCACCTTTTCTATCTCGTAAGAGTAATAGTCGTAACGTATATGCGCGGATTAACGAATGCAGGCGAGTTGTATAAAAATAGAAGGGTTCAGAACTTTGTACAGATTCTCACCGACTTATTTCTATAATGGATGTATAAAAATCGTAGATTACCTTACTGCGCTACATGCAACGTACCTCCCCGTCGTCTCTAACTACTACTTATTTATCACATTACATTTTTTTTCTTTTTTTCAAGCAACCTTTTCCTTCTTTTTTTTTTGTTTATTCCCCTACCTTTACAACTCATAATACAATTCAATTCTGCACCGGGTCATCGTCGTCGATATCCATGCTATCTACTACAGTCTCTCCTTTCGAGTCCTCGGCATACGTATTACTTTTTAACGTTTCGTTACCCTTACCCTGGCTCCCGTACGTCGACTCATTCTCATTCTTAACGCCACTCTCGCACTCCATGGGCACCGTACCTATCGTATCCTCGCTTTCTTTCTTACCAGACTCGACTCTCTCGGATGCACTCTGATTCTCAGACCGCTCGTTCGCGGAACACTCTTCAACGATGACGACGCCGTCGTCGTTCTCATTCTTGCTCGCCGCGTTAGCGTCGCTAAGGACCTTGGCGAACAAACTTTTCTTCGATCTCTTGGAGAACTGCTCCCCTCTACCGACGGAGATCAGAGTCGCTCTCTTGGGGGTCTTAGTTTGAGACAACTTACTCTGCGAACTAGTTCCAGCGGACTTAAAGGTCAGCTGTTTCTTCATCTCCTCTTGGGTGATCCTCTTCGTGAACTGGGTGATTAGGGGCGAGTTCTTCTTCTCGTCCTTCTCCAATTTATCCGCGACTTCCGCGACGTCGCTCTTCCTCGGCGGCACCAGACTGTACGACCAGCGATTCGGTAACGACAGGTCCTCGCTAAGATACTCTTTCCGCACGTTCTCGGGCACGTACCAACAGCTCTTCTGGTACATCGGACCCTCTTCCGGGCAGGCCATCCACTTGCCGATCTCGCGGATCTTACGGAACAGATTGGACTTTGATATCTGATCCTTGTTGTTCTCCTTGCTCCAATAGGACATGAATTCCCTGGCGAGGAACTTCCTGCTGTGCGTGTTGCCGTGCGTCAGTCGAATCAACTGTGGCAGCGCCTCGTCCGGCACTTTCCTCTTCGAGGCTGACGCCGATGGCGTGGACGCGCCGCACTCGTTCGCGGCCTCGTTCTCGTTGGACGTTTGCAGCGTCACGGGCACCTGGCGCACCCAGACCTCGTGGGCTGACAGGAAGTCCATCGTTCTTTGAGGTACTGAAACCAGGAATACATTTGCGGCGCTTGAAGCTGCTTCTGACATCAGTGTTTCCCCTCTTTTAATATTTGTACAGTTGAAACACAAGCTTGGTCGACGTATACAGACTCGTTATATGCTTTTATAAACTTTGATATTTATTTCTGAAAGTTGGATACTCACTGTTTCCTAGGAAGGTGTTTTCAGGCCCCCGCCAGACGCAGCCAATAATTTTCGGCTCCAACCTGGACGTCTGCGTCTTCCTCTCTGTCTCAAATTGCTCCCCCAGAGCCTTCAGTTTGAACTTCTGCGTTTCGGGAGACTAAGAAGGAAAGAAGAATTTAATAATGGTATACTAGACTGTCTCTGATAGAAAATGTTTACCATGTCTATCTTCTCCTCGTCGTCGGCCCGAAGTTCTTCGTCGGACAGGTACCTGAAACGCAAAAGAAGATTGATTAGAGAGAACTACCGGTGAAAACATTGAGTCACGATGGGAATTCTGACGGATACCGACCCATGAGGCACCATGAATTCGTTGTCCACGTCGTACTCGTTGTCGTCCGGGTTTTCTTCGTTCCTTTCGTCGTCGGATCCGTGCAGAGATTCGCCGGGCTCCTCCTCCTCCCACTCCTCGTCCGAGTCCACATCGTAATTGAACCATTTCTGAAAACAACATGGATTCTTCTATTAGCGAAACACCGTAAAGTTACTTCTCTTTCGTTAGAATTTCCGTATGTCGTTGGAAGCCCCCAAAAGCGACGCTGGCCGC
Organism: Colletes latitarsis; assembly: GCF_051014445.1. Classification (NCBI taxonomy): domain Eukaryota; kingdom Metazoa; phylum Arthropoda; class Insecta; order Hymenoptera; family Colletidae; genus Colletes; species Colletes latitarsis. The sequence continues at coordinate 51,008,426 of NC_135134.1, forward strand.
GTTATCGTCCGTTTTCCGTGCCGTTTATTTTAGTTACGATCACGGCCACTGGATTTCACTGGAGTCTGCTATGATTAAGCAGGACGTCGGTATCAATGCGACTTCCTTGACGAGCGATAATCGCGGCTTCGTCGAGCGTCCAGCGCGAGTGCGCGTGCCGCTGGTCCCCGAGCGTTCTTTTTCTCCGACTCCATCCTCTTAGTCACGCGATTCGGCCGGGTTTACGCGGCGGTCCCGTCTCCGTTTTCTCCCAAAATGTAGATTTCGTTTCGCGTGAGATCCGATCCAAGTCGCGAAAAGTTCGGTCGGGCGGTGAAATGCGCGACAAATCCCGAACGCTTTAAACGCTCGAGACGGTGAGTGCGTACGTCGAGACGAGGGTAATCGAGTCAATCTACAACGTGGAAGCAATTTTCTATTTACCAGAGACCCGGCTCGATTCGCGTTCTTGGTCCCGATCGGAGGAACGAGAGATCCGTAGGACGATCGAAGAAGATGGACTTAACACAGACCGTCGAGATCGATTCGCCGTGTCGTTAAACGCAACTTGGTAGCTTATATTCGTAGCTAATTTTTACCGATCTATTTAAATTCTACGTAAGTCGACGAGCGTTCCAGGATCGAAGGGCGACGATTTTCCCAACCAGGATACGTCGGTGGATCGATTTTTCGCCGACGAGGAGCCGAGCGAGCATCGTCCCTTTCGCAGTCGCGGCTCGAAAAGTCGATAAATCGTCGGGGTTTTCTCTTTTGTGGCGCGCGGAGGAGCGATTCTTTGTTCGATAAATCAACGTCGATTTCATCCCCGCGCGGGCATCAATTACAAGACGCTCCCGGGACATTAATTTATTATCGAGGAGAGGAACGCGGTACCGCGAATGATCGGTGCGCCACGACGTCGTTCGAGACGTGAACGCGGAAAACCGGACGCCGTGGAGAAAAGGAAACCGGATACCAGTTGAGCAGCTTTTGGCAGCGACGAAGAGGTAGGCGACATTTTTTACTCCGTCATCGAAACTAACGTTCAAAAAATATGTTATAAATTGTGGAAGAAAATAAACCTGTGACCAAAGAATCACATTAAACTTTGTGATTTCTTTTCGACGACCACAATATTAATCCGTATTGGCGTTGACAGGACACTTAATTAATTTTTTTCGAATACCAGAGTAGCTTTTGATAGGCGACATTTTTTACTCCATCATCGAAACTAACGTTCAAAAAATATGTTATAAATTGTGGAAGAAAATAAACCTGTGACCAAAGAATCACATTAAACTTTGTGATTTCTTTTCGACGACCACAATATTAATCCGTATTGGCGTTGACAGAACATTCAATTAATTTTTTTCGAATACCAGAGTAGCTTTTGATAGGCGACATTTTTTACTCCATCATCGAAACTAACGTTGAAAAAATATGTTATAAATTGTGGAAGAAAATAAACCTGTGACCAAAGAATCACATTAAACTTTGTGATTTCTTTTCGACGACCACAATATTAGTCCGTATTGGCGTTGACAGAACATTCAATTAATTTTTTTCGAATACCAGAGTAGCTTTTGATAGGCGACATTTTTTACTCCATCATCGAAACTAACGTTGAAAAAATATGTTATAAATTGTGGAAGAAAATAAACCTGTGACCAAAGAATCACATTAATCCTTTGTGATTACTTTTCGACGACCACAATATTAAAAAACAGGATTCGATCGTGTAGGATGGTCTTCGAGAGTCTAATCTGGTTTAATTACTAATTTCGCGTGACGGAATCGTCCGTATTGGCGTTGACAGAACACTTAATTAATTTTTTGTCCGACGGGCTCTTCCCGATTCCGTTTCTACGATCGCGCCGACACCCTCGAGCGTACTTTAAGCGGCGATAAAACTTATCTCGAAAAATGATGTCCGGCTACCTCTGCTCTACGCTTCTTCGAGCTTCCACGAGATCACTCGGTACCGCGCTGTCAAAAAAACTCGGAACAGACGCACTCCCACTCGACAGACACTCTATGTATCGATATCTTCGTGAACAACAGAGGTCTGAAATTTTTGGGTAAGTTCGACCATCGCAACAATCGCGGGAAGTGCAAGTACCACTGTCCACTTAATTTTGAAGAATTATCCAAGTATAGATAAAGTAAACTGTCGTATTTTTTTTTAAATATCACGAAACACGATTGTTACTAACGAATAAAGAATTGGAATTCATCTACTTGATACATTAGAAAAACCCGACTGTTTCTCTTAATAAATCAAGTTTAAAATATAAATATAAATGAGTAATATGTACGTATGATCTAGCGTTGATAAACTTTCGAATAGCTTCATTGATGTTAGGAATAGTACAACATAGAACTCCATTAAACTATGGAATATTTTTAGGCGAATATCGACGTTTATTATCTGAGTTTAAGCGACATTAGTCGGAAAAAATGAGAATAAAGTGGAATCGAGGGCAAGTAACGGACCAGTTATCGGAGAGAACCCAGACCACCGTGGAAAAGTGAATTTCACATTAATCACGGGACGGATGGGAGTCGATCTAGCGATTTCAACGCCGCGTGGAAAAGTGTTGCGACGTCTGGCAAGATGCACCGGGGCCAATGGAAATGCAGTTATCAGTATAACGCGATGCGTGACGTTAAATCGGTGCCTGGCGAAGTGACGTACATTATTTACAGCGTGTTGTCACCCGCCGGGCCATCTGTAATGGCTGTTTTATGCCCCATTAAGATTATGGTCGGTGCTCCTCGTCGTGCACACCGGAGATTAAAATCCCTGCAGCCAGGAATTGATTTATTTCCGAATATTCGACCCTCTAACGGATTTTATTGCTCGTACACGACTTTGCCACCGTCCTCCGAGCTTATTAATTCGTTTAACCCTTACGACACGACGTATGAATTATTAAATTTAATCGTTCTGCCGATGGACGTGGACGGGGATCGAGCAACGAAAACGATATTACGATTTACTTAATCGATCGCGTAGTTTCTGTTAGTCCCTGTTTTCTTTCACGGTTACACGAGGTTTTTCTCGTGCTTTCGTATTAAAATATCAAACGAGCACGCTGGCGCCGTCTCCGTTCGATTATTCGGAATACTAATTTCGGATATCTCTGCATCCAAGAAATCGATACAAGTATCGGCTTTCCCGTCGCGATCGGCGCGAAATAACGCAATCGAGCGCGATTAATAAGCCTCCCCGAGGGGTAGATAAGGGCTAATCGTCGCCAGCGAAGTCAACCGAATTTTAGACGAAAGATTTAACCGTCTGTTAAACCGATCTTAATAAAACTTTTGTTTTGAAAACTCGTACGGTATCGTATTGTTTTCCATTTCCTCGTAAGAAACACGAAACCGTAATATTTTCCTGTTTGCGACAGATTATAAATGTTGGTGAATCACGTTCGTCAGAAATAATATAGATACGCATTGCCAATTATTATTCTATGTAGGTCGATATCGGGGAATCTTGTAATTCGATATCACCGCCAAAATGAAACATTAATTTCCCGCCAAATTCAACGGTTTTCGCTGTACGTTTCAATATTCCAATTCAACGACACCGATCGGTGTATTTAATTCCCACAAGACTGGAGTTATTGTATATCGTAGTATACAATTATTGTTTCGTTGGAAGATCGAATTCGCGTAATATAAACGCAAAAAAGTATTGACGCGTTCCGTACGCGGGATAAATAATTAAATTATCTGGAAGTCGAGTAATCGGGACGATTGGTTACACAATATCGTGTACTATAACAATACATAGGAAGATTACTTTTATATAAACAGACTGCGTTCGTATTTTCGATATTAAAAAAAAAAAACGTCAGAATGTAGTAAATGTACCCCGCTATCTCGCGTTAAAAGCTCGAGTTGCTCCTGCTGATACTTCTCTCGTAAAGAATTCGCAGAGTCCTCGATTAATAAAAGCAAAAGAGAGGAAATATAAGGCTATCGAGAGTTTCGGGCGATTGGTATTTTCCTACAATTAAATGTCTGCGACCTAACTTTCCCAATCGGTTGTTAGAAACTCGCGTATGCAAAATCGGAGACATCGTACGATAATAGTTCAACCCTCCCTCCTTGTTTCCGCAAAGATCGAAAGCACCCTCCTCGACGGCGATCCGTCAAACGACTTGCTTTGTCGCCAACGTGCACAAATAAGCGTGGCTCAATGACCAAAGAGATTAAGCATTCAGAATGAAAGGTCAGGACGTTGCGCTGCGCTCCTCGTATGCAGCGTGCTCTTGACTCTTGAATCGAACGCAAAACATACACAATTGTATCTAAGGTCAGCCTCCCTCGACACGGATGAACGTATTACGAGCGATTCAGATGCCTAGTACCGCCGACTTCGAACGCTTTATCGCCTCTGCGTTCTTCTTGTCGCTCTAGGTCAAAGCCATTGCGTTATATAGACGCTCCCATTGATACATTTCATCGGAAATATACTTTTCAGGATCGCCTTTCGCGTTTCAAACAATTTAACGTTCGATTCCTCCTACTCTTCTACATTCTTTCATTGAAATTTGTTTAACACATTGAGCCCCGTGAGTTTACCACAATTTAAGCTAGTAAAACGATCGAAATGTTTAAATCTAAGCTAATGAAGCGTCGATCGCAATTTACATGGAAAGCTCCGTTGTTAAGAGGGCCGCCCAAACGCGGACGTCGTCGATGGCGTCTCGTAGCGGGCAAAAAACGGAAGAAAATAGCGCAGACGTTTCGTGGGGGAGGGGGCCGATGGTGCGCGAATTTCTTGCAAAGCTCGCGGCGAATCGGCGGGGGGAAAAAAAAAGGCGAATCGACGTCGATAAAGCACCGAGAGGAGGCCACGTGCGGTCCACGCTGGGTCGTCGACGGGGATCGTTCGTCCTCGAGCAACGAGCTAACTCTCCCGCGGGTCTGTCTCGCAGAAATCTCGCGAGAATGGCGGCCGATTATCGGTAGGGTAGGTGGTATCGTAAATAAGCGAGTTTAACCGACCAATTAGCCAGGAAGCCGATTCGCTGGCGCGTCTGACGGTGTTCTGGGATCGGCCTGGCTCCGATCCCTGGGGAGAAGTACCGTGACGGCGCCGGGTGGCACAGCCTCCGATTATCTCTCGAACCGCGTGCCCTGTCACACGTCTCGTTCGCGTCTTCTGGAACGACGGACGCAGTCCGCACGCATCGCTCGGCCGCGAAGCTACCGGTCCAAGAGGGTGCAAACCGCGCAACGAGACTTGAGGATCCCCTTCGCGATCGGGACGATATTCCAACGGGGTCTGATCGCCGTTCACGGAGTAAAAGTGAATCGAACGGGTGGTAAAAACTGGAAGCTGACGATAGGCCATCGTCCAGTGGACACTGTCCATTCGTATCCGTATTTGTGGCCGCCATTCTTGCACTTGGGAAACTTTGGGCTCGTCAGGGAACATTCTGCAAATTAATTCCAGCTGATTACCGGTTACAGAGCAAAGGGAAATTGAATGGAAGTGTACTTGCTGGGTCTGGGAAGACTTTTCACAGGAAATTGGCGGGTCCTCCTCGTCGAGCAGTCCTCGGTGTTCTGCTGGAACTGCTGCTTGGATGACCACTTGTTTATCCGTGTAGAAAAGTCGGGCAATGATTGAATAATCGTCAAGAATTTGGATATTAGAGATCCACGAGTGGATACAGAATCGTTGCAGCTATTTGGTGGACCAAAGGCACGGTTTTCCTCAGTTCTTGCTGAGAGAAAGAAGACGTCTGACTGGGATCATCGTTAGAATAGTATTCTGTGCAAAGCAGTAGTCAGTTTTTGAAGCGAGAACGAACTATGGCTTCTTAAGATTTCACAGATCATCCAGCCACAGTGTAAAGAGATTCTGGATCTGAGTAGACGATATTAAGATCGAGGTGCAATCGTGGGAGGATTATTTTCATTCCACGTAACGATAGAGATTACCGTCGGTTATTGACCGACTGATTTTTTAAAAGAGAAATAAAAGACTTAATATTTCGAGAACAGAAGCGATTTGCGATTTATTTAATAGTAACGTCGGGAGCCTTGTAACAGTGGCAATCGGAAGTGATAATGCGCAAAGGAAATCGAGACAGTGATTGATGGTGAACTACATGTGAGGAATTAACTGGAACGAACAGACGAAGTAATCGAATAGCGTTGCTGATTTTTTGGAAGGATCGATCTCAAGTTCCGAATCGACATGATAGACGAAGCTGCGATGTTTGACGTGAGTAAAAAAGAAGTTTCCTTAAATATACAGAAAAATTCAAGTTCCTTGGTATAATATTCTTGTGCTACCTAACAATGTACATTTTATTTAACGCGAAACCTGCTGAAAATCGTTTCTATCAATAACCATTAATAAGTTTCGAGGCTTCCGGGTGGAAGTTGCGTCCAATAGTATCTGGACAGCGACATTTCGCGACTGATACACGGTATCAGTGTTCCATCCGACTCTGACGAAGCTACGTCGCTGACGAAACGTCAAGGCAAATCTCTTTCCCCAATAACGAACGAAAGTTTGAATATTTAAATAACGACAATCTCGACGGATTGAAATCCGAGCTTAATCGTTTGCAAGGAAATCGTTCGTTTAAAAATAGTTCGACTACTCGTTTCGACATCAAAGAAAATATCATTTTCTTTCAATAATTCATACAAGATTGCTCAAGAAATTGACACAAGATTGACCTGTTAATCTCCCATCAAGAAAAACAAGGAGTTGTTGAACGTCTTTCCTTTGATTCTAACTTCACGCCAGAACCGTAAACGTGTACGTTAGGTGACAATCATGATTGTACTCTGTGCCTGATTCATAAATGCGAGTTATTGTCCAGTTAACACTGGATTTACGGAAACCGTCGATTTCACGTGTTTCAGACCCCGTGCTTGCGGTTGGAAAATTCGTAAATATTATTTGTTAGCGATCGATGCAACGATACCGATACGTAACTCGTTTTAACATCGCTGTCGACGCGAGTTTATAACGCCATTAGACGATCTCGGAATTTATCATGGTTCCGGCCAAAAGGAGAATTCTAAACCAGAGTACACGTTTGGTACACAAGTTAGATACGCTGTTTTTAACCCAACCTTGGCGATACCGTCGAACGCAAATAGCGAGAGGTCGTTGCACAATAAAAAATGTTCGTCTATGATTTTTGCTCTATCCTGTAGCCCAAGCCCGGTTATTAGAACCGCCCTGTACGCGTTTCCCTCTGTCTTTCGGCGCCGATAACTGAAAATAGAATTCAATTTTAATCGACAGATATAGAACGTTCGCGTTGCATGACTTATTGTTGGTATCACCGGGCAACCGTGCGATTAATCCACGACAAGCAACGCGGCGCTCTCGCAACAATAAACAGTCTTGTGCGTCACTTCGTCGTTCGAACGTTTTGTTTTTTTTTTTTTTTCTTTTTTCGTTCCTTGGTCAATTTTCAATCGTTCTTTCCTTTTTTTTTTCTGCCCATTTCTCGTCGCAGATGACGGACGAACTGTTGTTCTCCGCGCTGGGCCTGACCACGGACGCGAGCGTCGAGAGTCAATTATTCTCCCCGAGCCCGATCGCCACCGCCTTACCCAGCGACTTCGAGGCGTCGCCCTGCAGAACGACGCCGCGCGTCGACGACTCGGAGACCATCGACGGCCACGCGATCAACGCCAACCCCATCGAGTGTTACACTGACCTGACTTGCCCCAAGACACCCTGGAACGAGTGGTCCAACAACACCTCCACGTCCTCAGGTACGCCATCATAATTTGTTAATATTCGATAACGTGACCAAATTTACAAATTTCTTTCATTGCAAATTAATCTTCGAAACGTCTCCCCCCCATTTTGCACGACTTTTGAGCACCTTTGCAACACGGTGTGAGTTTAAAGTGTCGGTCACCGGTGACCACCGTAGCAGAGTTCACCCTTAACTAGTCAAACGACCGTTTCTCAACTATTTTTTAAACTTCTATGATTGCAAATTAATCTTCGAAACGTTTCCCCTCGATTTTGTACGACTTTTTGCCACACGGTGTGAGTTTAAAGTGCCGGTCACCGGTGACCACCGTGGCAGAGATCGCCCCTCACTGGTCAAACGACCGTTTCTCAACTATTTTTTAAACTTCTTTGATTGCAAATTAATCTTCGAAACGTTTCCCCCCGATTTTGTACGACTTTTTGCCACACGGTGTGAGTTTAAAGTGCCGGTCACCGGTGACCACCGTGGCAGAGTTCACCCCTTACGGTCTGAGCCAAGCAACGGATATTCTACTGATCCATTATCGATACCACGTTTTTGCTCGATAAAGGAACGATGATTTTAGAGGTTGAAACACGTTATTTGCTGTACGCAGGGTGTCTGAGCGAGCTGAGCGAGTTGGACTCGGAATTGGAATGGTGCCTAGATAAAAGTTGGAACTCTGGGCTCCCGGAGAGGACACCCCTGTGCACCGCTGGCTGCGAGGGTTTTCTACACTTGCCCCTGTCGAGCCCTCAACAAACGTTTCAACGCGAGGAACCATTATGGGTGCTGGGGATCGATTTGAGAGCACTCGAGGATACTTTGGAAACGAACGGAATAGGTAAGTTTCGAGCACTGCGGAATTATCTATTTAGACTGAAACTAGCGGGAGTATCACTGCATCCGAAAACATTGATTCAGGACGAGGGGCCACTTCGATTCCCCCGTTGGCCACTATTTTAATCGCTCAGAAATCTCTCGCAATTTTCTATTACCAATTCACTATCCACAATTGAGCCATTATCTCGAGAGATCCGCTTGAAACTAACAACTTCTGTCAATCGCAGATTACAACAACAATCGACTAGAGGAGAATCACATCTCATCAGCAGCTACCGCGGCGCTGGCGACCCACGATTACACTAATCGCAGTTTGGCGAACGCGGCGGAGGACCGGTGCTTTCCTTGCACTTATCAGGGTTGCGTGAAGGTACGTTTCAAATCTGGCGAAATGGCGAACCGATTACGAGGAATCACAATTACGATTCGCGTCGTCGAGTCGGAGATATCGGTTTCGTTTTTTGACTAAATTGTCCCCAGCCAGCTGAGAGGTCAGCTCGAGTCTCCGGAGATTTGATCCCCCTTTCGATCTGTCCAGGTCTACGCGAAGGCGTCCCACTTGAAGGCTCATCTGCGTCGACACACGGGTGAGAAGCCGTTCGCCTGCACGTGGTCCGGATGCGGATGGCGTTTCAGCCGTTCGGACGAGCTGGCCAGGCACAGGCGTTCCCATTCGGGGGTGAAACCGTATCCGTGCGAGATGTGCTCGAAACGGTTCGCGCGCAGCGATCACCTGGCCAAGCATCGAAAGGTGCACAGGAAGAACGCTTACCCGTTGTTCCACGGCGGCAGAGGGCTACGCGGCGGGAAGATGAACATTCTGCCGACGGAGACTTAGTCGATCGTCCGCGAACGAAACTCGCCGAGACGCCATCGATCGAGGAGGGAGACGTTGAAAGAATTTTCTCTGTGGTTTCCACGATGTACTTAAAACCGAGAACTTCCAACGAGGACGGAAAACATTCTTTCAACGACCGATTTTACACCGCCGCGGACGAACAATCGTTTCGCAAAGTTGATAAAAGAGATTACGTCGGACTATCGTCGTCCATCTTTAAGACGGTCCATTGGACCAAATACAGCCTTAAGAAATGACAATAAATATTGTTGAAAATGCCTTGTCTTCTTCATTGATTATTCTATAATAGTGACACGCCTACGTGCTCTGTTTTTGACTTACAGAATAAATATACCATTTGCAATACTACTTTACGCTAAGCATATTCCGCTGAACTTTCATCTTCGTATTTATATGCTAAGAGTGAAATTTTTCAAGACTCACCGTATCCTTTGAAAACGGTTTCCGAGGATTAATGCTGCAGCTCCGTTTTCTCCACGTGCCCCAATATGGCGGACGTCGGTTCTCGGAGAACTGGAGTAATTTCGTCCGCTGCTTCTCAATGTCGATGCTCTGCTTCACGATGTTCGAGATTCCGTCGGTTTCTTCGTCTAGAGGCGAGATCTAATTACGATACTGCATTTGGATTCGATATTTTGTAAAGGAAACTGTAATAATTACCTAATATAACCACGTCGTCTTTCGCTTCGAACGGCCATGTTTTCGTTGACTTGCGCGGCACGAGCTTTTTACTCTTGATCTCGTTTATATACAAGTCCGACTTTCCCGCGTCCCCTTTATCGTGTTTTTCATCCAGGGACGATTTCTCTTGTTCGTTCAAGGCTCTCCTACAAATCGGAGCCAATTTCATGTCCGCTTTGACCTCGAAAGGCATGAAATTTTTTGCCTCCGCGGTAGTTTCCTCTTCTACGGACTTTTCTTGCTTCTTAGCGACGAAGAAACTGGTGAAATTCGAGGCTGCTTTTTGTTTCCTACGTTCCGCTTCCAATTTCTCTTCTTCCTTCTTCCTCTTCTCCTCCTCCCGTTTCTTACGTTCCTCCTCCTTCGCTTGCTTCTCCTTCTGCTTCTGTCTGTAAACGAATTCATGTTATCACAGATAATCGACGGGTAAAAATGTTTACGGAAGTCGCGTAGTTCGCTATATTCGTACTCCATTTCCATTTGTTTCTTCTGGTCTTTAATTCTCTTTTCCATCAGTTTTTGCTCTTTCTCCGCTTTTTCCTTCTCTTCTTTCTCCTTACGTTTCTCCTCCTTCTCCCTGCGTTTCTCTTCCTTCTCTCTCTGACGATTCTGTCGTTCCTCCTCCAATCTTTTTTCCTTCTCCTGGCGGTCAAACAAAAAAATTCGTTATTCACTCGTAGAAACATGAAAGAAATCGAAATAAAATACGCGTATTATTAATGCAATCTACCATCTTCAGTCGTTCTTTTTCCTCTTTTTTCTTAGCGCTTAGTAATTTCTTTTCTCGTTGTTTCGGCGACATCTTCGTATGCTTCGCCTTATCATTTTTGGGAGTCTTAAGAGCACTTGGACTACTAATCTCTATACTTTCCTCCATACTTTCATTAAACTTTGTTTGTTTCTCTTTATTTTCACAGTTCGAAGACAGGGTAACAATATCAGAGTTGCGACTCAGAGAAGAGCGGTTCGCCATTTTATGTTTGAGCGTTGCTGGACTATCAGTTTTCGGACTCTTCTCGATATTTTCGATCGAGGTTGTTCGATCTTTTTCGTCTTCATTGTCCGAAGACACAGCAATATCAGAGTTAGAATGGCGACTCAGAGAAGGGGATTTCGCTAATTCAAGTTTGAGAACTTTAAGAATTTTCGGATTACCAGTTTTCGTACTTTCTTCTATAGTCTCCTTCGACTTCGTTTGTTTTTCTTTGCACTCATCGTCCGAAGACTCTAACCTTTCGAGTTTACGAGTTTCTCGACTATCGATCCTTGTACTCTCTTCGATATTTTCGTTCGACTTTGTATGCTCTTTTTTGTCTTCGTTATTCGAAGGCATAACAATATCAGAGTTAACACAGCAATTCGAGGGAAGTTTCACCAATTCGAGTTTCAGAGACTTAAGAATTATTGGATTATCGGTTTTTGACTTTGTCTGTTCTTCTGCGTCTTCATCGTTCGAAGACGGAATTGCAATATCGGTATCAGAATGGTGACTCGAAGAATTGCTCTTAATCAAGGTCGCTTTTTTTACAGTTTTTCTTTTGGGAGTCGTACTAATCTGTTCGTCTTTCTTATCCTGTACTAAATTCTGGCAAGTGCTTTCCAAACTCTCCCCATTTTTATCAGTCTTTTTAAGGAATTTCGTCAAAGGACTCAACTTTGCTTTATCCTTTAACTCCAACTTCTTTTGCCCTGTCGAAGATCTTGGTGTCTTGTTCTTACCTTCCACTTCATTTGACGTTGTATTTTCTTTCACATTTTCAGTTTCAATATCTTTTATAATCTCCGTGTCTTTACTGCTCTCTTTTACTTCACTGTTGGCATTGTCATTTAACTTACTATCCGCAATATCTTTACTCGATTTCCTATTCGAAATTTTCACTGCTTTTGGGCTCCTATTAATCACAGATGGTGATGTTAATTTTCTCTTCTTACTTTGCGAACTATTCTGTAACTGTATTGGACTTTGGGTATGAAATGATAATTGCGCTGAAACAGACAAAATTAAACAAAGATAAATCAAGTGATACAAGAATTATAGATGCTTAAACTGATTTCATTTATAATTCTTTTTCAATGACAATTACACAGACAATTTATCATAAATGTTAGAAACATGAACATACCTTGTTTCATCTTCTTCTTTTTGGCAGGAGTAACTGCTTCTATAATACAATCATCTTGCTCATCAATGTCCATCATTTTCATCTCATATGTGCTTTAAATGATAAAAAATTAAGATGAGTCTCAACTCCATTGCAGAAATAATATAATAAAAAAGCTACGAAATGGATTTTCTGTTTATCTTACCTACTTTCGAACGTGTACCGTATCTTACAGCATTATTACGATTCGCAAAACTAAAGGCGAATCTGTCAATGGCACATTATTATAACCTAGGTAATAATTTATTGGATAAACGCGAAAGCATAGAAATTAAGGTTGATTATAAATTTACTCTGTACAAATTCAAGAATTAAACAATTATGTACAAATACGAATATTTTACAATTTAACAGGCTATTTTCACAGCAAGAATACACCAAAAAAACATTACTGCCGGATCTCAATCGTAACAAAATCCGCGGGAAAATAGACAGTGGAAGGGGTAACAATTAAGCATGCTGCATCTTTCCATGAACGTCTATTTTACTAGACTCGTTTGCACGAAAGAATATTTGGAACCATCAATACGATCGTTCAACGATTGGTTAAAATCGGTACATTTCAGACTAATTTTAATGTTGAAAGTTTTAATGCTAAGATCAGGAAAGAATGTCAAAAGTCATTGTGGGTCTATTCACAATTTATCACCTAGAGTAAATGTATCCAATATGTGGAAGAAAGAATTGAGAAAGGGATTTGGGAATTAAAGGATGTTCTTGAGGATTTATTCGAATTTATAATTACATAGTTCACATGGAAACATTGAATCTATCGCACAGTGTAGTCTTCTGATTGGTGAAATGATATTCACCAATTCCTACCAATCGAAAACCTAGGGAATTGATAGTTTTCTAACGGTCCACGAATTTTCACATAGAAATATTTACTATGTGCAAATGCAATCCTTAAACATACCTCTGTATGCAACGATGTCACAGCATTTTAAACAATTAGTCTAATAGAATTGACCTTAGAAGCTGTCTTATTTTCATTTACAAAACTACTCTAATCAAACACAGTCTACATTGAAAATTGTATCTGTATAATGAAAGGTTATACAATAAAATTTTATTTCGTAGTTTTTATTCGTTTTAATATGAAGAATCAGCCCCAAACCCGTTGTTCAACACTCTGTATACGAATTAAATCATCAATTTTTATTAATCTTGTTTACTTTCGACTTTTGGGTTAGATAACTCACTCTCAATACGACTTGGGTTACTATACGTTGGTTAATCAAATTATATTTAGAGTGGTATTAACTGATACAAAATGGGGTTAACCAAATTTGTATAACCCGCTGCGAGAGGGTTGACCAGGTTAACCACGTCTCTATGCATCGAATAAACCCAGTTACATGGTTTACAATCCTTAAATCGAACCAAGTAAAATATATTCGTTCGTAGTTCGTATTTCGACAAGGACAATATTATTTTATTCCAAATAGTATTGCCAATTTCGGGGAAATGAAAAATTCCCGCGAAAATCAGTACTTGCGAGAATCGGTTGGTGCCCGTTGCCCTCTGTCGGCGAGTACAGACTTCATCGCCACATCACGTTCGTTCGATGAGTATCGGATACCGATCGGGCGGCTTGCGAAGCCGTTTGGTCAATAAGAAGTTCGTCGTGAAACTCGAGAAAGCAGAATGTGGATGTTGACGTGAGTAGTGTATCGTGTGTCAGTGCGGTACTCGGCCCGTGTGTAACAATTTTACGACCACGAAGGAACGCTCGTTAAACAATGAAAGTGTATTGCAAATAAGAAAAAGGAACGTGTTATCCTGGATCGCCGAGTAAGCGAATAGAAACGGGTGTTATAGCCAAGAAAAAGGTCGACCGTTGTCCGGATTCTATTGCAATGTACCGGCGCCCCACCCCCGCCGACTGTTTGTCCTTTAAATCTAACCCCTTGCAACGTATTCGAGGGTAGCACGCGTACTATGCACGAGCATTATCGTCGCTGTCGTTGCTTGTCAGGTAAGACACGACACTGTTAACCCGTTTTCGCAGATATATTTACGATCGGGAGATAACACGCAGCTCTTGAAATAGTTCGAAACGCTATCGCGGAATAAACAATTTGGCATTCAGCGGTTCAATTGCCGTTCCCTCGGAGGAGTAACGTTCTTGCGTTCTGCTCTATAATTATAATCGCACAATGACGATGCAAGGCTTTCCGAGAATTCAGCACAATCGAGAATCTCTCAAGAATAAAAGAGAATCGTGCATTGCGACGTTTATCGTTAGTCCCTGACTCGAATACCGAATCGATTGTCAATATGCTCGATGTACTCTCTGTAATACACATCGTATTTACAGCGCGATGTACTTTATGAATACAAACGACAGATTGATTGCTGCCGGTTAAATCGGGCGATATTAATCGCAGGATGGGGAACATTCGCGAAGATAATGTCGATAATTTGTCGCAGCAATGGTTTTGTTACTCTAGACCGTTGAGACTTAAGGACAGACCAAGGTGTTATTTCGAATATTATTTTTAAAAGAGAAACGTACCTAGATTGAACTGTTTCGCTTTATACTTAGAATGCAAAATAATTCGTTTTAGCTCCAGCCTTGAGACACACGAAGTAGATATCTTACGATGATAAAATCGAGATCAAAATAGACTATGAATCGTTATTCGTAATACCATAAATTAAATAGTACTTCATATGCAATGAAAAAACTGGAAAAAATTTCATTTGAATAACTGACGCGTGATATCTCGTAGAATCCTAATGAAATAGAGAACTTCGAAGGCACATATCAAACTATAATATTCGTTTATCATATCAAGTAATTTTTCATATCGAATTTTGGTTTCTTTTTGCATTTATTGTGCCATCTTCTGTTCGAAATAGTATTACAAATAGTACCCAGGAATGCGTTCATTCCGAATAAAATGAAAACGTTATTTGCAAGAACTATTTAGAGTGCAATGGAAAAACTGAAAACTTAAATTTTTGGTGATTATTGCAGGGATTTTTTATAAATCCGTGTTGTTAATATACGTTTTTACTTACGTTTATATTAACCCTTTGCGATCGGTTATTTTTAAATCGTCGTAGAAGTCGGTGACCCGCAGCGGGAACCTTCGAAAATCGTAACAATGACAAAACACTATGTTTCGTGATTCAAATGTTTTGGTCGACTTACGAGATAGTAATGTATGATTGTTCAGAGAAATTTCCAAGCAGTCTTTTTCGAATGAGCTCTCGTGTACACCACACACGTTATTTTACCATCAATAAGTACCGCGTAAATAATAAAATTTAAAAAATACAGTGCAATTTGTTTTCGCGAAATATCATACTTTAGAACAATACAGAGATTAAAAATTTTGTATCCTTACGTATTATAAGTAGTATTAAACACAACAAATTCTGTGTATTTTAATATCCATATATTGACTTTAAATTCTGTATGCAAAAGTAACTGCGAAACCCTAGATTTGGTCCGACCTGCTGGTATACCCAAGAGCGAAATCTGGCGACCGCAAAGGGTTAATTGATAAAACATAGAAGAATTTTATTACATAGAATTTAACAAAATAATATATTATTTTTGTTTCAGTAATATTCTGCCAATATCAAGCAGTTTAAAATATTCATTACTGCATACATTATTTTTGTTGTATCTATGACTTGATTCATAAATTGATATCAACAAATTCAACATGTATGCGTTAAAAATGCAAGCTGCCTGCCAAAGCGAGGGCAGTGGGGAACCTGATGATCCAAGTACTCATCAACAGGAGCCAGTTAGACCCCCACCACAGGATTGTAGCACATTTGACATTGTTAGAGCAACACAGGTAACACAATTTTTAGAAAAGATTCTGTCTTATCTGCAGCTACAACCAGAAACAACTTTTTTTAACATTTAAGAAATTCTTTTCTCTGTGTTATGCAAAAACTTCATTCCCCCCAGTTTGGAGCACTCGATCGTGTGACTGAACTGGTAGAAGCTGGTGCTGATGTTAATCAACCAGATTCAGAAACTGTAACATTACTACACTGGGCTGCAATAAATAATCGAAAGGATATTGTAAAATACCTTATTGCAAAAGGAGCTGTTGTTGATGCAATTGGCGGAGAGCTTGCTTCCACGCCGTTACATTGGGCCACAAGGTTAATTTTAAATTGCAGCATCTTCGTTCACTACACTCTGCGAATTTTTCAAACGTGAAATATTACGATTAAATAAAATTCATTCATACCCAGACAGGGACATTTGGCCACAGTTGTGTTATTGATGAGAGCAGGAGCGGATCCAACTCTCAGAGATTCCGAAGGATTCTCCTGTATCCATTTAGCAGCACAGTTTGGTCATACGTCTATTGTTGCTTATCTAGTCGCGAAGGGAGTAAATCCAAATATGCCGGACAGAACCGCGATGACGCCACTCATGTGGAGTGCCTACAAAGTGAATAGGTACATATAAGAAAAGAATAGAATCGTTCGATCGTAAATGTCTTCGCTTAGTCGCATTATATTGGTTACTTTGAAGTTTTTTGTTCTACAGTTTAGATCCGACGCGCTTGTTGCTAACTTTGGGAGCGTCTCATTCGCTCGCGGATAATTTACATGGCAACACAGCTTTGCATTGGGCTATTATAGCTGAAAACAGTACAGCAATATCAACTTTAGTTCACCATGGTGCATCGTTAGATGTACCGAATATGAGAGACGAAACGGCAATGACGTTGTTAGGTCGTCACATTGGAGCTGCCTGGTTGGGTCACAAAATCAATCAGGAGATTAAGGAGAAACAGGGCAGAACAAGGACCTGGTGTAGAGATAAGGTACGTACTACATTGTTTGCGTACAGTCTCATTCTATACTGTATATATTTCTTTTTTCAGAGAATGCGCTGGTACTGTATGATCAGTACACCATTCATAGTATTTTACGTAATCGGATTGATTCTTCAAAGCGGATTGGATTATCTAGATAAATTAGGTGCCTTTGTTATTCTTTATATGGCATTGTATTTAGCAAATCATTTTGTTTTCGACGAACGATTATGTCATATTTTACCGATGTCAATTTACTTGGCTACGAAGGTAAGTACTTGTATTAATTTCGAAATATATCTTAATTTATGACGACAATGTTGTTAGGTAGATTGTGTACCATTTTCCATCTTATTGCTAGAAAAGTCGATCAATTATATCAAATATCCCTTTGTTTACTTTAGATAAGGAAAGCATCTTATCGCGAAACGTATATTTTAGATAATACGCGCGAAAATCTCACATTATCAATAAACACAAATATTTCTGATACCGTATTCTCGATTGATGGTCACTCTCTTTATTTGAAGCTCATTTTGTATCATTTATTCTTACAATTATTATCTATAATAATTATTTTCCCTCATATGATTTGCTCTACAGATGTGGATATACTTTACATGGATATTCTGGTTAGGCATACACGCCGCGTGGTATTTGTGGTTATTACTAGTGGGTGGTTCTGTACCATTGTGGATATGTTTTTTACAATCCTGGAGAGGCGATCCGGGTGTAATTACAGCTACGCACGAGGACAAATTGAATGTAAATATTTCGATACCGCGAACGATCGTATCTTTTTTACGCGGGGTACATATTTTTTAATTTATCTTCCAGACGATCATAGAGTTAGCCGAATCCGGCGGTTTCGAGCCGCAATCATTTTGTAGTAGCTGTTTAGTCAGAAGACCACTGAGGTCTAAACACTGTTCTACGTGCGACCAATGCGTAGCCCGATTCGATCATCATTGCCCTTGGGTCAACAATTGTATCGGTAAGTCTTACTTGCTGCATGCAATCTAATCTTACATATCACTCCAAACAGATTAATCGCATCGTGTAATATTTTTAACGCTCTTTCGTTCTCGAAAACTACTTTCAGGCGCGCATAACCACAAATACTTCCTGGGATTTTTGGCGTCGTTGTTAGGCCTCTGTATCGTTGTTCTATCGGCTAGTGTACAATACTGGCAGTTCGAATGCTGGACAAATCTGACAAACGGCCACACTGCTGATAATTACCTGGTTGCTGCAGCCACCTGCGACGCCTGGGTAATGTGGATTACAGCAAACACGTCTCTGCATTTCTTCTGGGTCGGCACGCTGCTAGCATGTCAGTGCTATCAGGTACGTCACGTTTCTTCGATCGATCGACTTTCTACGATGCACTGTACGCAATTAAGAAATGCGTTATTACTTGCGAGTGAAGCTTGGCAAAATTTTATTCGAACAAAAGATAAAAAGTCGTTTATCTTTTACTCGATGTTCGAAATTTTGAGTATGTAACGCACCATGCCCCCACCCCGATTTCAATGAAACTTCATAGGTTTGCAGACAACTCAAATTTAGAGGGTGAAACTACCCTTCAATGTTTCACAGCCTAATGATATCTCGAGTAGCATCAGTGATGCAAAAGAGCTTTTTAAAACAAATTCTTTACGTTAGATGATGTTTGGTCATACGAACAATCGTTTCATTGACTTTAGAATGAAAATTTTCAGTTTTATATCGATAATCGAACGATTATTTCTGTGATCAAAAATCAACGCTTTATTCGAGGAATTTATTAAAATATATTCATTCTTCTCGTTTCTTTGTTTTTTTAAGTAATGAAATAGTTTCTTACGCATTTATTTTGCGTGTATACGTTTACTGGTAATTTTTTAGGTTTCTTTATTTCATTACAATTCTTATTGCATTTTTCGTTACACAATGGCCAGAAGATTTGATCGACTTACCTAATAATAACCAAGAAAAGTGGGAGATTAAATGAAGCGTATGTCCAATTCCCTTTGGCCTTTACATTTAATTTCTCGATAGTGTTTCAACGACTCGTTTCCAAATACTGGACATCTTTCGTTGGAAAACTTTTCCTGACGTCATAAAGGCGGGAAGACTTCCTATTGGTAAGACGCCATTGATGACTCGCATTCTACCAATAGCAAGTCGGAATACATTTCCCGCCATTCCTATACAGGGTGTTCGGCCAACCATGGAAAAAATTTTAATGAGAGATTCTAGAGGCCAAACTAAGACGAAAATCAAGAATACTAATTTGTTGATTAAGACTTCATTAAAAAGTTATTAACGTTTAAAGTTTCACACCTTCTCGAATTTTTTTCTCGAAAGTGGGTAGGATTTCGAGGGTATGTCTAATGACCAAAAATGATTGTAATTGACCCCCGCAACCGAAAATAATTTTTCCAAAACGATTTGAAATTTTTTTTTTCCGTCGAAAAATTTCACCTTTTCGAATTTTTTTCTCGAAAGTGGGTAGGATTTCGAGGGTATGTCTAATGACCAAAAATGATTGTAATTGACCCCCGCAGCCGAAAATAATTTTTCCAGAACGATTTGAAATTTTTGAATTTTATTGTTAATAACTTCTTAACGAAGCCTCCATCAACAAATTGGTATTCTTGATTTTCGACTTATTTTGGCCGAACACCCTGTATGTGCAACGTAAGAACAAATTTTCATTGTTAAAACATCCAATGATGGGCAAATTTTATTCACAAATAACGAATAAAAATGATTTATTCGTTATTTTTGGTTACTCTATACAAACCTTGTTGTTTCATTAAAATCGAAAGGTGGGGATACTCTGGAAATATTTCTCGTCAGTTACACGCACTGTTACGGAAGTTTAAACTTTATTTTTGTATTGTTTTGTCTTTTATCAGATTATGGTTCTCGGAATGACGACAAACGAGCGTATGAACGTCAGACGCTACACACACTTCAAGCAAGGGAATCCCTTCCATCGCGGGGCCGTTCAGAACGCAGCTGACTTTTGCAATTTAAGTTTCTGCGGTGTGAAAGCGAAACCCAGCTCAGACTGGCTGCACAGTTTCGATCATAAGCAAAGCATCGAAAAGTTGCCTCTTCTCACTACAAAGGACAACTTCCAATATATATAGGATTTTTTTTAACGGTAATCAGCCGTCAGAAGCTAACAGTGTGTCATATCATTTATGCCTGAAGCACTTCTGGGCTACCAAAGAGTTACTACGAGAATTGGAAGTGACTTTTTTCCGGAAGGGTAATGATTTTGCATATACAGATTTAAATTTGCATATTGTAAGTAATTTCCTACAGTCAGTGATTGCGAATTTTAAACTTCATCTATTGTAAAAGACTGTTCTACGACGTAAGTATGCATATCCTCCCACCATTTTGTGTATTATATTTTTCAAACATCGAACAGTAGAACAAGTTGCACAAGTACTTCAATTCCATTCTTAAGAAACATTATAAAATATCCCTCTTATTTTTATTTGTACATTCGACGCCACGGTTTACTCGATACAAACATTAACACAATTGATCGACTATAATTTCCATTACACTACATTATAAATACAGTGCAAATAACTTTAATATCCGGACACTAAACAATTTTTACTTTGTCGCATTGTAATTTTGTTCACGATAAAGAAAAAGAAAGGTAATTCTAAATTACATTACTGTACAGGGTCTAGTTAATAACAGCATAATTTTTATTTATATAATTGCTCATATTTACTAAGTATTCTAGTTGAAACAAAACAATGTCCAGTTTTAACGTGACAATAATCGAAGCCTCGGGAAATCAATTATGTTTAGATATTCACTAAGTTCATCGATAATAATGGGACATAAGAGAAACACAATTCGTACAACATACGCCATCTTGTAATTTTTCACAATTGCAAATTGCAGCAACGCTTAAAATAAGTAAAAGTACAATGGGAGATATTAAAGAAAAATAAAGAAAGATCCTACATCAAGTGCACCAAAATTAGCTGCTGAATTATTAGAAGAGACTTTTATTAACTAGACCTTACGTAGTAATGTAATTTTAGGTTTAATTTGTCGTGAATAAAATTACAATGCGTTAATGTAAAAATTGTAGTGTCCAAATATTAAAGTTACTCGCTGTATCAAAATTTCTATGCAATCGTAACGTAATCATTAAATATGAATACGTTAATGTTCGATTCCAGTTCTCTTTCGTTCGTTTTTAGTTTAACACTTTACGTCCTAAAAAGCAACAGGTTCGATTTACAAATAATTTATACGCGAAAAGTACAATTCTAATCGTATCGAGACAGAATGATGCCTTTATGAGGAAGAGCCATGACAGTCAGTTCTGCGAGATCATCCTATAATGTATTTTTATCGATATTATTTATTACAATTGTTTGTACTTTGTAGCTTTTAAGCGTGTTGTAGAAATATATAACAGAAACATATGAACAGCAATTCAGACACAGTTTTTTGGTAACGCGTTATAAAGTTTCCGTATTAAATGTAAAAGGCTCGGGGCGAGGAAAACGTCGACGAAATTGCTGTCGAAAAGTACGACCATATTTATGTTTAAGCACACGTGATCGTTAATTAAAGGATAAAAATCAAACGCTGCGCAATACGGTTATGATAAAAAAAAAATGTTATATTGCATAATACTGTTGGCTATGTAATACGTTTTTTCGTACTTACGAGTAAGTTTACCTGACTTAAGTGCCATGCTTGTACTCTTTGAAGACATCCACGTACACGTACACGTACAACTTAATGCTCTAACCTTATAAGAGATTTGATTAACGTTAATTGTTATATCTAATCTATTATTGCATTACGTAAACGAAAACGTTTTAATGATAGCAATACAAAATTACATATTTACAGCATAGTATGTATAAATTGTTTACAATGTCTGTTTCAATGGATGTCGCACTTTAATAATATTGTAAAATTTTCAAGGAACTATCTTATCAATTGCACGTAGCGTTAAAAGGAAAAAAAAAAATATATAGTTAGAGGGAGAAAGAGAAGAAAATTTTTAGAATTTTTTGTACGATAATTACACAAGTGACGATAGGTGTACAATAGCAAGTAATTAAAGCGAGTCAAATATTGTTTTACATTCCAAAAGTGTACTTCGATCTATTTATCTTCTGTCGTTAATATTAGCACGTTATTAAGCATGTATGCTCCTTTCTGATTTAAGTTCTTCAGGTCACCGACGCAGAATTAGTGCACGCCATTAAGGCTGCAAACGCTGTGTCGGTTTCACTTTTAAGCATTATTGAATATATTATAATAACTGTGGAACGTTGCGTTGTAATTAATCGCAGTTCTCAACGATATAGTTTTAATCGAAATTCAAAAGTTTAATCAGAACTAAGCGTCCATGTTAAGAAACATGGTTCGATTTGGCTGTTAATTATTAGTACTGAAGACTTGCACGAAAGGAGCACGTATATTTTTAACATCGTATTTCAAATAGGTGCCTAAATGTCTGGTTAGCATCTTATACGAATTTATAAGAAACAATTATGCGAATCGATCAAAAGTACTAGTTGTATTTTAAGTTTTAAGGTCTTATTGCGTGTAAGTTCCACGATACAACTCAATTAAGTCTTCAATAGTAATTACTTGTTCACCTAATCTGGGTTGAGGATCATCTTCGTAACTACAATCTTGAAGATGACAATTATATTTTACAATGTTTTCGATTGTATTATTTCGCTATTCTCAGGCCACGTTTAACTTGTGCGACGGATTATATTTTCTGTACAGTTCATTTAGTTTCATTGTTTAACGGTGTAAATAATTAAATTTACTTTCGTTTCAATGGTTATCGGTAGCTTTACTTCTCGGTGCGTTTAATGTACGCGTGTACAGAAGAAAAATTAACATTCGAGACGTATTTGTCCGACCAGCATTAACGAGAAACGAGTTTTCAATTTCGACTGCTTATACGGAATGTCGAAGGCGTTTGTACAGAACGTTAAAACGTACACATAGGTTTAATAAATGGGTTCGGTCGCGCGAACCAACGATATTACAAAACAAATACTCCACGACAGAATTACCTACAAAAGACACGTGTAAAAAATATTATAAATACAAACGTAAGTTAAGCATCTTTATACTAGACTACCTTGACTAAAAGTCGAACGAATGCGTTTGTTAAATATTTTACTTCTTTCGAACGAGTGATACACGGTTTGGTATTTATATATTTACGTTCTAGTCCGATCAATAATTAAGGTGACTTGATATTTAGATTTTGTTAATTCGTACAAGGGGGATGTGCACCCTACTATTTATAATAAGTAGCTTTCTTATTTTGTAAACAAGACCAGAGAAAAATTCCGTAACAATTGACACTCATCAACGAATAAAAAGAAATTCAAGCAACATTTACAACATTTTGAGAAACATATACGCAACACAAATGGATAGATACAAAACACAAAACAAACTTTTTATAATTGATATTTTCAAACATTTCGTTTGTAAGCCGCAAATGATTTGCTTTGTAAGAATTGACTATCGATTAAGATCGCAAAGATTTAAAAGAAAAAAAACAGAGGTTTCAGTGACGGGCGAGCACTCGAATATTTAGAACATAGTTGAAGTTTTCTGAAGAGAAAGTAAACGTAGTTATAGAACTTTTTTGTGACTTGTTACAAATTTAAGAATTATAAAGCTCGTCAGAAGCGTAGATGAATTTATAGCTATATTGTATCGAATCATATTAGGCTAATTATACCATTCTACTTCCAATTGAGTCAATGTAAATAGCAATCTCTTTTACTTCGAACGGCGTTTCCATGGATCAACGAAAGTGCTGAAGAACGAAACGTCAAGAGCATACGAAATTTTGGTAAATAATTGCAAAATTAAATCAAAATTACTATGTGTTATATAATAAACAGAAAAATATAAATTGTTTATTTCTCATTCATCTGTGTTCCATCGAACTTTGATTATAGCTTCTACATTTATTTGTTCCGCATTGTCAGGACAAAACTCCTAAATGGTTTAAGAAAAATTTACATTTGCTAAATTACTATACAGGGTGTTCGACCACCCCTGGAAAAAATTGTAGTGTGGGATTCTAGAGGCTAAAATAAGACGAAAATCAAGAATATCAATTTCTTGACTGAGGCTTCGTTAAAAAGTTATTAACAATTAAATTAAAAAATTTCAAGTCGTTCTGGAAAAATTATTTTCGGCTGCGGGGGTCAATTACAATCATTTTTGGTCATTACACATACCCCTGAATTCCTACCCACTTTCTAGATAAAAATTCGAGAAGGTGTGAAATTTTTCGACGGAAAAAAAAAATTTTAAATCTTTCTAAAAAAATTATATTCGATTGCGGGGGTCAATTACAATCATTTTTGGTCATTAGACATACCCCCGAAATCTTGCGCATTTTCGAGAAAAAAATTCGAGATGTGAAATTTTTCAACGGAAAAAAAAATTTTAAATCTTTCTAAAAAAATTATATTCGGTTGCGGGGATCAATTACAATCATTTTTAGTCATTACACATACTCCTGAAATCCTACCCACTTTCTAGATAAAAATTCAAGAAGGTGTGAAATTTTTAGACGAAATTAAAAAATTTCAAATCATACTAAAAAAATTATATTTAGTTACAGGGGTCAATTACAAGCATTTTTGGTGAACAGACATACCCCCGAAATCTTGCGCATTTTCGAGAAAAAAATTCAGTACGGTCGGAACTTTAAACGTTAATAACTTTTTAACGAAGCCCCCATCAACAAATTGCTATTCTTGATTTTCGTCTTATTTTGAACACCCTGTATATCAGGTACCACTGTTAGGTCAAAGAAATGCAGCTCTGACATCGACAAACATACGAATGCAGATAACTATACCTGTTTACTGTCAACTTGACAGTTTAGTTTTGAGTTAATTAGTGTTAATTTGATTTCAATCTTGTTGAATCTGTTTTCAAGAGATGTGTTTATCATGGTTTCCGCAGAGGATTGCACAGACGCAACGGAAGCTTCTAATATAACGTCCTTGCAGTCGGACAGTTCGTTAATTATTGCTAATAATAAAGACCCTTATTGCGAACCTACAAACAAGGAGGGTGATGTTTTCCAAGAATATATTTGTACGTAATCTAAAAGTTTAATTATCGAAACAGTTACGGTAGAAGAATTAAAAATATAAACGTCAGAATTTGTAAACAAATGCAAATTAAGTACTATGCGTGTTAAGTTAAAGACTGTAAATGTCGCGAGATACACCCGGCCGCTAAACGTGGAGTGCTTCTGGAACAGCATGGAATGGCAGATACAACACAGCAGTCACCTAAGAAAGAGCCATCGAAAGACCAGCATTCAATGCAAATTCAATCCACCATGCCATGTTTATGCCGTGCTCGCGAGATGTAATATAAACATTTTCTATTTCACGCGGAGGCTATTAAGTATATTTTTATTTCCTTCCAGCGCCTATACCTTACCTCTGAAATACAAAAAAGGTAACTACCCCCATCAATTTAAACACTTTTACAAAGTAAACTCCTTCAACTTATGTTTCATGGTTAATAACTTATTTATATTCTACAAAATATCATACCCTTTACACTTCAAGTTGGACGCGAATTGAACAATTTTTTTTAAATTAAATTTAATAAAATTTCGCGTGTAATCTGGCCGAACCGTGACTTTTCAGACCCATCGCATTCGAAACTGTTTTGGTGTCCCGTCAAATGGTTCAAAAAAGGTTGTTCAAATAGGAAGGATAAAACGTACAAAGTAAAACTAAAACAAACAAAGTGCCCCCATTACGCAGAGGTATAAAATATATAGATAAAATCCATTTGAAAAGCGCGAACATATTTGTTATAGCGTTTAACGTGTATATAAACTTTTTTACTCGATCAATTTAGCGAATGTTTATAATAATCATATTTTTATTCAGCCTTTTATGTGCTGTGAAATATCAGAAGGGATACCAAATAAGAAAAGAAACGATACTGTCGGAACATCGAAACCAATAAAGCTCGAAGGCAAACAGAAATATAAGGAAATGGAGGCAATGGAAAAGATCGAGATCTATTATTTCGACCATGGAAATTCTGCGTAGGTACAACCACATGTTCGAGTACGATTTTCTTTGCTTGTACTTTTTCATATACAACTAGTAGGTTTTAACGTTTGGACAATGGGGCAGAAACTTCAAAATTCGAAGTTCCAATGTCAGCTATTGTAGCAAATATTGCTATTAAAAATATTGTCATAAAAAGAGGAACAGAGAATTAGTTTACACCGAGCGTTTGATACGTGTATCGAGTTTTCACGAGATAATACGCGTATTAAACGTCTTTACAGTGCTGTAAATACTCGTGTATTTTTAAAAATAGCCGAATTAAAGTTAGGTTAATGCAACCGTCGTGCACGGGAGGGAAAAATTGGGTCGGAGGGGGGACACGTAATTTTTTTTTAGAACTTTTCTTTCATAAGCAAATATTATTAACACGTCGACTGCCAAGTCAGTTTTTCATGTCTAAAGATATAATTATTATTTTTTTTTTTAATCCTTATGAGCTTTCGTAAGATCAAACAACACGCTAATCTCGTAACATACTTTTCCATATCGGTTTTTTCCAAGTTTTTCAGAAAACGTTAAGCTTATAACACGTTATTTATTTGTATTTACTTTGTACTTTTTTTTTTTATAAACTTGATACGCCTGGGAATTAAACGTTCCGTGGACACTATTTTATGAGTTGTTGGTGTAAGTATAAACTAACAAGGAGACCCAATGGTTGTGCCATTGGAAATTTTGATAATCGAAGGAATGAATCTGGA
The DNA here is from genome assembly GCF_051014445.1 of Colletes latitarsis. Taxonomy (NCBI): domain Eukaryota; kingdom Metazoa; phylum Arthropoda; class Insecta; order Hymenoptera; family Colletidae; genus Colletes; species Colletes latitarsis. The sequence continues at coordinate 51,035,350 of NC_135134.1, forward strand.
AGCGTAAACAATTTAAAAAAAGGAATATTAGAACCATCGGTTTCAAGTGTTATACACATTCTGCGTAGATCAGGTACTTCTATGAATATTTTCAAATAACGATTGTTCTCAAGTTATATGGGAATAAAGTTGTTTGATAGTGCCCGTATATAGAATTAAAATATACAGCATGTTCGATCACACATGAGAAAAATTTTAATGGGGGACTCTAGAGGCCAAAATAAGACGAAAATCAAGAATACCAATTTGTTGATGGAGGCTTCGTTGAAAAGTTATTAACAATTAAATTCAAAAATTTCAAATCGTTCTAAAAAAATTATTTTCGGATGCGGGGGTGAATTACAATCGTTTTTGGTGAAATAACATACCTTCGAAATTGTACCCTCTTTCGAGAAAAAAATTCGAGAAGGTGTGAAATTTTTCGACGAAATTAAAAAATTTCAAATCGTTCTGAAAAAATTATATTTAGTTACAGGGGTCAATTACAAGCATTTTTGGTGAATAGACATACCCTTGAAATCCTACCCACTTTCGAGAAAAAAATTCGAGAAGATGTGAAATTTTTAGGCGAAATTAAAATATTTCAAATCATACTAAAAAAATTATATTTAGTTACAGGGGTCAATTGCAAGCATTTTTGGTCATTAGACATACCCTCGAAATTCTACCCACTTTCGAGAAAAAAATTCGAGAAGGTGTGGAATTTTTCGACGAAATTAAAAAATTTCAAATCGTTCTGAAAAAATTATATTTAGTTACGGGGGTCAATTACAAGCATTTTTAGTGAATAGACATACTCTTGAAATCCTACCCACTTTCGAGAAAAAAATTCGAGAAGATGTGAAATTTTTAGGCGAAATTAAAATATTTCAAATCATACTAAAAAAATTATATTTAGTTACAGGGGTCAATTGCAAGCATTTTTGGTCATTAGACATACCCCCGAAATTCTACCCACTTTCGAGAAAAAAATTCGAGAAGGTGTGGAATTTTTCGACGAAATTAAAAAATTTCAAATCGTTCTGAAAAAATTATTTTCGGTTGCGGGTGTCAATTACAAGCATTTTTGATGAATAGACCTATCCCCGAAATCCTGCGCATTTTCGAGAAAAAAATTCAGTAAGGGCGAAACTTTAAACGTTAGTAACTTTTTAACGAAGCCTCCATTAACAAATTGGTATTCTTCATTTTCGTCTTATTTTGGCCTCTAGAATCAGGCGTGGCCGAATACCCTGTATAGTTAATTCTAGTTAACACTATAGAGAAGCATAGAATTCATCCTTTCAAATATCACAAAAATCTCCAATGGCGTCGAGCATCCTCCTAAGTAAAAGTCATCCGTGCCTATTCAAGCCATGGAAACGAATCATTTTCTAATCGCGTATTTGTTAATTTTCTTTTTGCAGTTATTATCGAACAACGGATTCACCACCGATATTGGCCACCGAAAAATGCGCCGAGAAGACCGACCAGGCGGCGACTCGTTTCTGGGCGGAAATATTCGGGACGATCCACATCGGGACCGCTTTCGTGACGGCGTTCATCTTGCAACTCATTCGCTTCCTACTCTACAGCATCGTCAGACCGCTAACCGTGGGCGTTTTGCAAATGCTCGCCGACTATTTTATAAAACCTTGTCTCTCGATCGTGTTCAACGCTCTCATACAACCGTTCCTGATATTACTATACAACGTCGCGACGTCGCTCAAGGACCTCTGCGAACCCATCGCCGAGGCGATCGGTCTGTTCTTGCGGGAGATCGCGAATTTGTGCGCGGCCATTAGAATCGTGGAAGTGAAACAGGGCGTCTCACCTTCGGTTGCTTGCACCTAACGAATCGACAGATCGAACGACGAGCAGAGCTTTTTCGTTCAGGAAGTAAAGGTAGATGTTTCGCAACTTTTCATCCTGATCTGTTAAAAAAATAGCACAGCGTAAATATCGAGAAGCACAGAGAGTCTATATAAATTATTCTCAATTCTGATCTCGTGCTTCCGCCTTTACATTGCGAGGCAACAGTGGCTCTAATCGCCTCACGCTGTCTTCGATCATGGTTCTGAGAAACGACTGGATGAACCGAAGTGAAACAGACCTTTACAGGTATTCCGAACCGCGGGTAACGTGAAACGTGATTTGCAAAAATTTATACTGTGTTTTTCTCGCAGAGCAGGATCAAAAGACTTCGTGTGTCTCTTGTCCTTTGGCAGACGGCGATGATCAACGTTGATCGTCGACCTCACGGGTGTCCAGGATCACAGAGACGTCGACCGAGTAAAAATAATAAAAACAGCCCAGGCTGCCCCCGAGTTTAGAACGAATATAACACATGCCTTAACACCAGGTATATATTTGGTATTACTGTAACTTTACATTATTATCGTTTTCATTCACTTTGTTTCGTTATTATTATTTTTTTCCCTTTTTTCGTTTTTTTTTTACAGAACAAATTACTTCTTATAGCGACTAACTTTGTCAATAATAATTCAATAATCATCCCTTCGTCTCTTTCGTATATCTTACTGTTTAATAAATTATGTACAATCTCACAAACAACAAACGGAGGAACCTAATTACATCATGTAGTTGTTCACACTTCGCTATGTACAGGTACTACTGGTTTTTACAGAACTGCGCTTTCGCTCCACCTGCGTGTAGTCGTTATCTTTAAACTCTGTTCTTCACGTACTCTATTTAAAAGGAAAAAAAAAAAGAAAAAACAGAGGGGAGAGAGAGAGAGATAGAGAGAGAAAGAGAGAGAGAGAAAGAAATGGAGAAAAAGAAACGCCTATCGTCACCTAGTCTCAGGAACTGCAACCTCTTGCTTGCTGTGCATTGCGATCTAGGTGGCTGTGGTCGGAGTCTCCTGGATGGCTAAGGTTTGTGAAGGCGCTGATGATGATGTCGAGTCGCCTGCAATTAGAAACTCAATGCACTTTGCTCGCAAAACTAAATAGCGAGCATACAGAACGATCTACTAGAAATAGACCGGTATCTCGTGCCGGTTTCAAGATAGGAAAAGAATATATTAAAAGTCTCGACTATATCGCGCCTGGCCTGTTTTATCGTATCAAACCGACGCGTTAAGGCGACCTACTTTAAGTGGATCATCCTGTACACTCAGTCACTCGATAAGAAACGCTACTTTAAATGCCACGTCAATCATACGAAGAGATAAGTCATACTCTAAATACCTAACTGTAGTATCGTTCGCGATAAACATTAATAATACCAAATTATTTCATTCAACGCCCGTTTATCCGAGGAACCTTGTTTCTAGAAACGATTTCGATAACGAAAGTATTAAGAGCAACGTTCAATAGTTTTAGTTACCCTGCCGCCGCGACGAATTTTATCAAAACCGGTACACTTTGGCTATGTTGCCTTGTTTAGAAACTGCGTAATCCTATTACAATGGTATAACGTTGTCGTGTATTGCACAATAATATCGTTCTCCAGCAGGCAAAGCTTACCCAAGAGGGCAGCCTCTAAGTCCCCTAAGATCTCCGTTTCCTTGGGATCGATAAGGTTGAAGCGTTGATTAAGCAGCGTGAGGTGGGCAAACACACAGTTGAGGTGAGCGTGCAGCCCCAAGAGTGCTACCTCTCTGAAGTGGCAGTGGTAAATGTGTGCCACCACGTGGTACAGTAGCCGCAGGATCTTACGCACTATCGATTCGAACGAGCTAGGAAATTCATTTGCTGGAACATCACGGAAACCGATCAATTAATGCGATTATAGCTTCCGACCGGCGTGGAACGTTTGGTTCCAAGCACGCGAGGCATCGATGTTTGCCAAGTTCCTCTGTAACTCAAACGTTCTGCATGCCCGACATGTCTGACTGTTTTGGGATTGTAAATACAACTCTAGATAACGAGGCTTGTGTCAAATTAAACTGATAATTCTTTGCAGTCCTATGTCGGGGATCACACTTTATTCGACGTTATTTTAAAAAACCGACGGGCAGGTTTAGTTGGGATTTTTATTATCAGATGTTACATTTTAAATGGTAAGAGACGTTGCAACTGCTATAAAAACTGAAGACTGTTACAGGAGTAATGGAAAGCTAAGGAAAAGTTTATAGAGCACGCTTATCGCTTTCTGGTCAGTGTGATTGTATGTTTATATTCTTGGACGAGAATTATCAAGACGCGTAACGGACTGTGAATGAGTTAAGTATAGTTCTGAAACTATACTTGAAGTGGGGGAAGCGTTCCGCCCCCCAGGAACCACTCCACGCAATTTAATTGGTCGAAACTTTAACTCTGTTTCGCGGAAAAGCGGTTTGTTCGCGACATACAGGGTGTTCGGCCATATCTGGGAAAAATTTTAATGGCGAATTCTGGAGGCCAAAATAAGACGAAAATAAAGAATAACAATTTGTTGATGGAGGCTTCGTTAAAAAGTTATTAACAATTAAACTCAAAAATTTCAAATCGTTTTGGAAAAATTACTTTCGGCTGCGGGGGTCAATTACAATTATTTTTTGTCATTAGACATACCCCCGAAATTCTACCCACTTTCGAGAAAAAAAATCGGATAGATGCTGAAATTTCTCGGCGAAAAAAAAATTTTTCACATCATTCTAAAAAAAATATTTTTAGTTGCGCGGGTCAATTGCAATCATTTTTGGTCATTAGACATACCCCCGAAATCCTAACCACTTTCTAGATAAAAATTCATAAAGGTGTGAAATTTTTCGACGGGGAAAAAAAATTTCAAATCTTTTTGGAAAAATTATTTTCGGTTGCGAGGGTCAATTACAATCATTTTTGGTCATTAGACATACCCCCGAAATCCTACCCACTTTCGAGAAAAAAATTCGGGAAGGTGTGAAATTTTTAGACGAAATTAAAATATTTCAAATCATACTAAAAAAATTATATTTAGTTACAGGGGTCTATTGCAAGCATTTTTGGTGAATAGACATACCCCCGAAATCCTAACCACTTTCTAGATAAAAATTCATAAAGGTGTGAAATTTTTCGACGGAAAAAAAAATTTCAAATCGTTTTGGAAAAATTATTTTCGGCTGCGGGGGTCAATTACAATTATTTTTTGTCATTAGACATACTCTCGAAATCCTACCCACTTTCGAGAAAAAAATTCGAGAAGGTGTGAAATTTTTAGACGAAATTAAAATATTTCCAATCATACTAAAAAAATTATATTTAGTTACAGGGGTCTATTGCAATCATTTTTGATCATTAGACATACCCCCGAAATCCTACCCACTTTCGAGAAAAAAATTCGGGAAGGTGTGAAATTTTTAGATGAAATTAAAATATTTCAAATCATACTAAAAAAATTATATTTAGTTTGAGGGGTCAATTACAAGTATTTTTGGTGAATAGACATACCCCCGAAATCCTACCCAGTTTCGAGAAAAAAATTCAGTACGGACGGAACTTTAAACGTTAATAACTTTTAAATGAAGCCTTCATCAATAAATTGGTATTCTTGATTTTCGTCTTATTTTGGCCTCTAGAATCCCCCATTAAAATTTTTCCCAGGTGTGGCCGATGTATAGTTCCTTTCGAACTTTTTATATATTTTTGTTTGTTCCGATTAAGATGAACTGACCGAACACAACACTGCAAAAGGTTGAATACATAATTTTTACCGGTCCACTTACCATATTTCGTAGGAAATATAGTTTCATCACTAACGGTGCGTTGTGTAAAAGTCATAACATAATCTATATATTGTGGCGCTGCCACTCTCGTTTTCTTCCCCTTCTCGTCGAACCACAGATACGTTCTGAAACGATAAGAAAGCGAATTACTCGTCTGTGTAATGTCGGTCAAAGGAAATAACAGAGAAAGTGGAGGGGGGATGAGTAAAATAGACTTTGATCGCTTTCTCTCGTTCTTCCGTGTCTTTGCAACCTGGTATGAATGCATTAAAAAAAAAAACCCCCTAAAAGACAATGCAAAATTCGGTTTTGTTATGTTAAAAATGAAAAAGTCAAAGAGTCGTATGGCTCCCGTAGAGAGACCCTGGTGTAAATATCTAGGAATCCTGACATCCTCCATTTTCTTTATCTACGGAGTTTCTAATAATCCGTAGGCCCGGGCCTCAAAAATCATAATACGGCCCTGTGCAAAAAACGTTGCTCTGGCGCGTACCTTAAACCAGGACCGGTCATGTCGGGACAGCCTGTCATGGTGCAGAACTCGGATATCGTCCCGTACACGAGATTGATGTGATTGAATAGTGCGAGAGTGTGGGAGGCCAACCACTCGTTATAATCCAAGCCTGGCGGTAGATCGACCAGCATCCTCAGGTCCAGCTCGGGCAGTTGCCTTTCGAGGGTCGCCTCCTCGAGGTACAGTTTCGGATCCTCTGTGGTTCCCGCATCCTTCTCCTTTCGTCGGGCTTTTCTACGAACAGCGGGTAAAACGCTCGTTTAATCGTGGTTGTCTTGCGATTAGACGTGCTCTACCGGTGGTGAAGCGATTAAGCGAATTGTTGCTGAGCGGGGGAATGCCGTGTGACGCGTCAACGGAGATAACATCGATGCTGAGCGTGCCTGTCGAATAGCGGCGATCGAATGAACTGAGTCGAATTAGTTTCGCATAAAACTGGGACTATCGAACTTAAAAGAATCGTTGCTTAACGATTAACGTTATTCGTTATTCATTATCCGAGCCTAATCAAATCAATGATGAATAAATGAACAAATGAAATTTTGTTCCGATTATTATGTAACTATATTTAGTTAACAACCACTGACCCAATAAAAGAGTATATTTTGTCGATACTTGTAAAGCTACCTTAAACTACAATCAGCAGATGGCGCTCTTAACGACAAGAGATAACCAATAAATTGTCTGGGGTTTCTTCGATAATTGTAAAATTATCCCTGAATCAAGATGGCGGCGAGAACGTCGAACCTGAAGCACGCTTTCAACGTTGACGGAAAGAACGTCGATGAGTTTGGTATAATCAAGCTTGAAAGGTATCATCGAGACCCGAAGAACTAGTTCAAAGTAACCGGGAGTACGCGACTTTTCTACGAAACGTCGCGCCGCGCCGTCCACGGTATTTCTCCCTTCCGACTGCGACTTCCATTTACGGCCGAGCAAAGGCTGCGCGCAACGAAAAGTGCCCAAGGGACGTCACCGTGCTTCGCGATAAAAATTTTCCAACTGGAAGCCCGGCCGGCAGCTAGACGGGCAAAAGAAAGCCGGCGCGCCTCGGTGAAAACGCATTTCGCGAGGCTCTCGACTCGAAGGGGGAATAAAAAGAGTCGGGAGGGAAGTGTGCGCGGTTGGAGCCGCAAATTCGACGTCTAGTTACGAACGATGCCTTTAATCTGTGTTTCCAGCGCGCGTTATCAGCGACTAGGATCAAGAAATTGGACGCATCTAGAGCGCGAGATCCATTTCCAACCGTGATGGAAGAGGAAACCGATGATCGTTCGAGGAGATAACGCGAGAATCTGGTCGTACCGGGCGAAGAATACTTTAATAAGGTAGTTTAATTTCCCGATGTAGTGGCTCGACCACGCGGCAGCGGGTCCAAGCTTTACAACCCCTTCTCCCCCCCTCGTCCTCCCAAAATTACGGAATTTTAATAAAATATAACAGGGTGCTCGACCACCCATGGGAAAAATTTTAATGGAGGATTCTAGAGGCAAAAATAAGACGAAAATCAAGAATACCAATTTTTAATGGAGGCTTCGTTAAAATGTTATTAACAATTAAATTCAAAAATTCCAAATTGTTCTGGAAAAATTATTTTCGGTTGCAGGGGTCAATTACAATCATTTTTGGTGAATACACATATCTCCGAAATCCTATCCACTTTCGAGAAAAAAAATCGGGAAGGTGTGAAATTTTTAGACGAAATTAAAATATTTCAAATCATACTAAAAAAATTATATTTAGTTACAGGGGTCTATTGCAAACATTTTTGGTGAATAGACATACCCTCTAAATCCTATCCACTTTCGAGAAAAAAATTCGAAAAGGTATGAAATTTTCCGATGGAAAAAAAAAATTTCAAATCATTTTGGAAAAATTATTTTCAGTTGCAGGGGTCAATTACAATCATTTTTGGTGAATAGACATACCCCCCAAATCTTGTGCATTTTCGAGAAAAAAATTGAATACGAGCGGAACTTTAAACGTTAATAACTTTTTATCGAAGCCTCCATCAACAAATTGGTATTCTTGATTTTCGTCTTATTTTGGCCTCTAAAATCCCCGATTAAAATTTTTCCCAAGGGTGGTCGAACACCCTGTATTTAGGAACATTGTAGTAATTTATACGAAGCACAACGAGTGCAGAGATTACGGAACGATTAAAAATATAAATAGATTGTGCCGCTAACAATAAGGAACAATCAGTCTGGTCATTTGCAAAACGACGCGCTGATTTCAATAACGACTCGGAGCGGTAATGGTACAGATTTCAAGCAGGGAAGCACAGCCGTGAGTGGATGAAATTTAATCTGCGCCTGAATATGATACGAGCAGAATCCGTACTAATTTTGCTTGCAATTGCGAACGGTACGGCCATGGACGACACACAGATTTTACCTACGACTGAAAATTCCATAAACGAGGCGACAAACTTTGACTACTGCTGCATAACCACAGATGTTACTAATTTTCTCTGCAACTTCAAAACGGTGCGAAACAACGTCGCGGCTTCGAACGATACGAACGACTGCAGCGCCATTTCACTCGCGATCGAAAACATCGTTAACCTCAATCTCGTTGCAACTGAAATTCCCCATAAATTTATAACGATCGAAGTACTAAGAGGTTATTCCAACCGTTTGATTAAAGTACGTTAATAATGAAATAACAAAATTTTATTCTCAGCATTGTAATGCTTGCCAAATATCCGAATTGTATAGTTATTTTATTGAACAACGAAAGGGTTGCTAATTGCAGTCTGATAGCGCGAACGTCCGAGGCGAAACAGGCTGTTTCCGAGGCTGGCAGAAATTACGTCAACGTAAGTAAGTGTTGTGTTTGCATGAAATACGAGCTATCTCCATCCGGCGACTCACGAGAGATATCGTGCACGATTGCAGTCTACCGCAAAGCGTTAATGCACAAACATCTTCCTAGTGTGGATCCCTCTGTGGCTCAGGGTTATTCTGGCCTGCCTCGATAACGAGAGCCAAGCGGCCAGGATTCTCGTTGCCTCGAAGGTCACGTTTTGTTTATATTTGTCGAGCAGCGGCCACGATGCTCGTGAAACTTTTTGATTGAACCGGGCAGAGTCACGTATCCGGCTAATTACCAGGGAGACAACACCCAGGAAAGTTCGAACGTCATCCGGTAAAATCAATGGAAACGAGAAAAAAAAGTTCTCGAACCGCTGCACTGATTCTATGCCGTTTCGTAGAGTGGCTCCTCGGCTCGAGACGCGGGAACATAACCTCGAATATCGTATTGTTCTTTCCATTTAGGTGGGCGACGTGTGACGGAATTTTTATAAATTGACGGTGGGTGTTGTCGATGTCATAATACGTATTCTAGTTAGTCGAAGACGTGGGACTTCACCGTTTATGGTTTCGTAAACTGACCATGGACGCGTACGTTCTGTTGTAAGCTAGGAAAATCGATGACGTGCTATACTTTTCTGTGAGATGAAGTAATACTACTATTGTCAATTAAATTTGGCAATGGATAATGTAGTACTACGTTTTTCAATAGTATGGAGTTTATCAATAATCGCGCAAGTATCAATAACCTCGACGCGACGTATAATTTCCGATAGATGCAAGTAGCATCGTGTGAACTTCGCTGTATCTTTGATTATAGGGAAACGTAACGCACGATTCGCTTGAAATTACATTCCATTGATTCCGGGTGTAATTGACGGCTAATTATCGACGAGACGTTACTCGTCACGGAACGTTTCGAGCCATCTGTTGATTTCTTATCTGCGCATGTAAATAAATCTGCAAGAGTGGCCATTTTTGTAACTTTACTTGCTCGTAAAACATTCGATATTTCTAGGTTAGTTTAATGAGAACAAAACCAAGAAATATATTTTTTGCATTGAAAAAAAAATCCCCTATCTTAATATTTTGGTATCAAAAGCTGAATGTCTCTTCAGACAACACCTGCAGAGTTTTAAGAGAAGAATAGTAGGTTTTCATTATCATTTTGAAAGCGTAATTATATCTTGAGCGTTTATTGTGCCCCTAAGAAAGGTGAAGGGAAGTTTCGCCCCAAACTATTCCACTGGTCTCGGCAATCTCTTTTGATTTCTATAACCCCGATTCTGAATGAATTATTACGCCGACGCTGAGAGTTTTACTTCGCTTAATGCACTCGATGCATTGTCTCATTTTACGGCTTGTACCTGTGGATCTACCGCTATTGAAATATTATTTTAAATTAATGCAACTTATACCGTTCTTCCCCAACTTTCCTATCACCTGCAATTAATCTAAACCGTGGCTTAACACGATACGAATCGCGTTTAATGATAAAAGTGTTTTTGAAATTTTCCTTATAGGTCAAACGGCGACCATTTTTGTTTCCTTATCGAGGTATAGTTGCAAAGAGGGAAAAATTTTAATGGGGGATTCTAGAGGCCAAAATAAGACGAAAATCAAAAATAGCAATTTGTTGATGGAGGCTTCGTTAAAAAGTTCTTAACGTTTAAAGTTCCACCCTTAATGAATTTTTTTCTCGAAAGTGCGTAGGATTTCGAGGGTATGTGTAATGACCAAAAATTATTGTAATTGACCCCTGCAACCGAAAATAATTTTTTTAGAATGATTTGAAAAATTTTTTTCCCGTCGAAAAATTTCACACCTTCTCGAATTTTTTTCTCGAAAGTGGTTAGGATTTCGGGGGTATGTCTAATGACCAAAAATGCTTGCAATTGGCCCCTGTAACTAAATATAATTTTTTTAGTATGATTTGAAATATTTTAATTTCACCTAAAAATTTCACACCTTCTCGAATTTTTTTCTCGAAAGTGAGTAGGATTTCGAGGGTATGTCTAATGACCAAAAATGCTTACAATTGACCCCTATAACTAAATATAATTTTTTTAGTATGATTTGAAATATTTTAATTTCGCCTAAAAATTTCACACCTTCTCGAATTTTTTTCTCGAAAGTGCGTAGGATTTCGAGGGTATGTGTAATGACCAAAAATTATTGTAATTGACCCCTGCAACCGAAAATAATTTTTTTAGAATGATTTGAAAAATTTTTTCCCCGTCGAAAAATTTCACACCTTCTCGAATTTTTTTCTCGAAAGTGCGTAGGATTTCGGGGGTATGTGTAATGACCAAAAATTATTGTAATTGACCCCTGCAACCGAAAATAATTTTTTTAGTATGATTTGAAATATTTTAATTTCGCCTAAAAATTTCACACCTTCTCGAATTTTTTTCTCGAAAGTGCGTAGGATTTCGAGGGTATGTGTAATGACCAAAAATTATTGTAATTGACCCCTGCAACCGAAAATAATTTTTTTAGAATGATTTGAAAAATTTTTTCCCCGTCGAAAAATTTCACACCTTCTCGAATTTTTTTCTCGAAAGTGCGTAGGAATTCGAGGGTATGTCTAATGACCAAAAATGCTTGCAATTGGCCCCTGTAACTAAATATAATTTTTTTAGTATGATTTGAAATATTTTAATTTCACCTAAAAATTTCACACCTTTTCGAATTTTTTTCTCGAAAGTGCGTAGGATTTCGAGGGTATGTGTAATGACCAAAAATTATTGTAATTGACCCCTGCAACCGAAAATAATTTTTCCAAAACGATTTGAAATTTTTGAATTTAATTGTTAAGAACTTTTTAACGAAGCCTCCATCAACAAATTGGTATTCTTGATTTTCGTCTTATTTTGGCATCTAGAATCTTCCATTAAAATTTTCCCGAGGGTTGGCCGAACACCCTGTATTACGGCTCGCCGATGGAAAACAAATTACAGGACAGTATGGAACTCGAAAAAGCAATTTCATTCCGGGACGAAGGACAATATTACGGTGGCCTAAATGCACTCCACTTTAGAGGCAGCTCCGCGCCTCGATTTTCCGTGGCATTTCCTCTTCCTCCACGAGTTTTGGAACACGTTCAAGCTCATTAGCCTGGTATCGTTAATACCGCCAGCAATATGTTGCTAGAATGTTACCACATTCGCGTCGATTCTCCCCTTCGTCTGTCCACTAAGCGCGACGAGGCAATAAAATTTAGGTGCACCGACAAGAGGATCGATTTCACGGAACGTCATCCACCGTTCGAGCATTTGTTAACTAAGTTCCGTACGAACAAAATAAACGAAATATAAGAATTGTGGATCGTTTGATTTTCCCCAACAAACGCGATAGATCTTAATTGCCTATCGTCACGACGAGGTTAAGTAAATAGTTGCAATCGTTAAAAAAACACTCGCGGCTTGCGAGGGGACGAAACTTCAGATAGAGAGCTGAAATACGACCCGTACGGTTTTCAGGTAATCGCGAGGCTCTGGTAAGGTTGTTCCGAAATGTTTTGGTGCACTTGAGGAGAAGAGGCGCGACAGAAGTGCATCGCCTCCTCCGCCTGTCCGCTCGGGTGTCTTGTAATTAGCAAGTTTCCATCTAGCAGCCTCTGAAATTGTAGCGTTTCACGAACTGTATCACGTTCCTCGGAAAACGAAACTCGCTGTCTGTACAGACCTAATTTAGCTTACGCGAAATTAAACTGAAATTTAACCGAGCATAACTGCCACCTAGTCATAATTAACCGAATTTTGACTCGACCCTCGGCCAAATATCATTGCCGGCTAACCTAAACTTGGACCTCGTCGAATTCGACAGAATCTAACCGGAAAATAATCTCAAATCTAATTCAACACGATGCGATATAACCTAAAATCCGATTCGATCTGATTGAACGCGACTGCTGTTCAACCTAACCTAACCAATTGTCTTGTACGATACAGATATATGCAATTATACTATAAAACGCAGGTTATTCAACCCTGGTTATTATGTTTTTATCCGTTCGACATCTCTGGGATTCCCATACTCTATTAATTTATGTTCAAGTTCCGAGTTTTCTCACTGTTATTGTACCCTAACTAACCTAACAGAATCCTACTTGAGCAATGTCTAAACCCAACGGTAACTTAACACATTAACGACGGGGCATTTTTCCAAATAGAATTCCTTCGACGTGTGTATACTAAAAATGTGATAAATATTTCTGGAATTAACATAGTTTATTAAAATTTTCAGCAACCATACATATGTGGATAATAGAATTTTTTGTCGTAGAACGAGAATACTCGTTTCTCGTCGGTAATGTGTTAACTGAATTAAAACGAAGTCCAATCGAACCTAACCTATCCGACCACGAATCTAATATTACGTCTAAGATGGCGTTTGAATGAAATGTCCCAACAGGCGCTTAGATACGTATCGCTCGCGGCTGCGACGAAACCAAGGTTTTTGAGACCCTGCCAAATAATAAAATACACGTTCGACCATCGGAGAGTAACTCGCGGTCTGAATGGTTTAATTAAGCTTTACCGGAACTGAGTTGAAGTAACGTTCCCTGATCCGCGAACCGACGACCCCTTAATCCACGTTTAACTAAAATGGAAGCCGCGTAATAACTTGGTATCCTACCCAAAAGCCAACCGCTGATGGTTTTCTGGGTATTTTGCATAACGATGGATGGGTAGTTGAACTATTTCGGGAAGAATTCGGAATAAATTTGAAACTTAACAAATGTCCACCAATTAAGACCGTGTTACGCTTGATGGCGCTAATTTTCCAACGGGGACGAATAAATTATCAGTAATGGGGCACGAGAAATGCGTGCTGGATTTTTAATTGCGACGTATGACATATTTTATTAAAGTTGCGTTACAGTCGTCTTCTTTTTGAAAGGAAAAAAGAGTATTTATATTTTAATTAAAATTCACGGCTCGTCGCGTTGCAATGGGATTTGCTCCGCCATTACAGCGCACACGTGGCGCGTTTCACGTCCAATTAACTACGGAAAGGTGATAAACCAAGGTTTCGTTGAGAGTTTACTTGGAATCAAATTATTACTAATTTATCTATTCCCCGTGGTTAAATTTTTATTGAACAGAAATTTTCTACTTTTATAAATATTTATCTATTAATAAATGTGATACTTTGGTTACTACAATTGTAAATAGAGACATTATTTTTAACCCATCGTTAAGTTAATCTCTGGAAGTACTGTTATGAAACGATTATCTCTGCTTTTAACCTATTATTTGTGTTTCGATTCAGTTTAAGCTTAAATGGAAACAGACACGAAGCTACCAGTATCCTAGTTAGTCAATGCCTGGATGATCCGTGTTCTCCGTTGTAATTGCGCTTCATGAACAGTGACTGTACTAATCGCGTCGTGTACAGAACATTTCGTCTTTAATCGACTGGCACGGGTCTGCTAATCAGATTAACGAATTATCGGATTTGTACGAACGGACGAACGGGTCTCGAACGCTTCCCGGCTCCGTTCAATTCGCATTTAATCTATCACCAAGTCTTCGACGGACATTTCCCTGTTCTCGTCCCGCCGCTCGCATTCCTAAGGACAAATGAGGCTTCTTAATTGATTAAAGTTCCTTTATTCCGTCATATCCTGCGCATACTTCTAACCCAGACAGATGGGAGTCACTTTTTCATGTTCAACGCCTGTGCTCGTTCGTTCGGAATCAGATTACCTCTCCTAACCTTGTTTCACTCCTATTGACAGAAGATAACTTTCTGAGAATGAACCGTACGCAATTAACGTTCCGAGATTGCTCATTTGCAATCTTGGAAACTTTTCGAGTAATCGTATAATACTAATTTGTAGTGTAGACGATTCTAATTTCTTTATACAATAGTCTAATTATCGTTTAATTGTGAGAAGCATCTGAACCAAGCTCCGCTGGTTCCTCCGACAGACTCGAGCACACCGCCACCTAGCGGTTTCACTGACGAGCTACGAATTTTTATATCCGTAACCTAAACCCACCTGTTTTTAGAAATAAACTATTCAATTCGCTTAATGTCACTTTGAAAGTTTGTAAATGTACTGGGATTCGATCGAGAAAATATGTAGAAATAAATTGAGTCGCTAAATGGTATACTTAAGAAGTTTGTGCCGTGAAATTATGAGAATTAAGGTTGGCAATATCACCGAGAATCACGAGGACAGGAGGGAGACTTCTCTGTTCCACGTTTGCAACTTGGTGAATTCTTATTGCAACTTCTCATGTTTCTTACCTTTAAAATATCTTGCAACAATATACAGGGTGTTCGGCCATTCCTGGGAAAAATTTTAATGGAAGATTCTAGAGGCAAAAATAAGACGAAAATCAAGAATATCTATTTCTTGACTGAAGCTTCGTTAAAAAGCTATTAAAAAATTAAATTAAAAAATTTGAAATCGTACTAAAAAAATTATATTTAGTTACAGGGGTCAATTACAAGAATTTTTGATCATTAGGCATACCTTCGAAATCCTACCCACTTTCGAGAAAAAAATTCGAGAATATGTAAAATTTTTAGACGAAATTAAAAAATTTCAAATCATACTAAAAAAATTATATTTAGTTACAGGGGTCAATTACAAGCATTTTTGGTCATTAGACATATCCTCGAAATCTTACCCACTTTCGAGAAAAAAATTCGAGAATATGTGAAATTTTTAGACGAAATTAAAAAATTTCAAATCGTACTAAAAAAATTATATTTAGTTACAGGGGTCAATTACAATCATTTTTGGTGAATAGACCTGCCCCCGAAATCCTACGCACTTTCGAGAAAAAAATTCAGTTCGATCGTAACTTTAAACGTTAATAATTTTTTAACGAAGCCTCGATCAACAAATTGGTATTCTTGATTTTCGTCTTATTTTGGCCTCTAGAATGTTCCATTAAAATTTTCCCAGGGGTAGCTGTACACCCTGTATAACTGTATATTCTATGGAAGAGTGTAACCGGATCCTACCTTGCAGTTCTTGTACAATGTTCGTCAGAAAATAATAACACTGGCTAAGAAATGTTAAACAATAATTTGTATTCTTCATAATCATGCTTTTAAAATCACAGAATGTTTTAAGGTTTTTATCTTGTAGATGAGCTTTTAATGTCTTATCGTGTACAGCTGCCTGATCAGCTTCCTGCCAATCGTGAAACGCTAATCGCATGCAATATAACGGGGAGCCACAAAATTCAGCCACGTCTACGCTTGTCAATGCATCCGGACACCTTTCCTCTATGAAGCTCATGCCGCTGGAAAGAAGCTACGCTTGTTTGGAGAAAACTGGCCCAACTCGTTCTTTCCCACGAATTCTCGCCGTCGTTCGCCTTTCCAATTAATTAAACGCTCGTAACTTTCTTCGACGTTTCGACCAGTTTTTACCAGAAATCGCCATCTAAATTGCTAAACACATTCACTCGTCTCTAGAGACAAGTTTCCCAGACGATTAAAATCTCTACTCTGATCTATTTAATGGAAATTAACGTTACGGTTCTCGGACCTGTTGGCTGCCTCGAGAAAAGTTCACCTTATATCGTGCAATTAGCTTAATCGATCGCGAGTCACGTTAAAAGAAAGAAACAACTAACGAGTTATGGCAAGTCGTGGATAATCGGGAGAAAAATAAGTGTATTTTAATACGATCGGATAAGTTTCTAGCGTGTTCGTCCGAGCACTAGCGATCGTATCGAACGCGGGCATTTAATCGCAGCCGGGGGCTGTGTTACTCCCGACATTTTCTGGCTTAATGCGTTCCGTTTTTGTCGAGCTACTGGCACAGATAAGTTTCATGCATCTAAGGTCTCGTATTCGTGTTGATCTGAAAAACTTAATTGCGACGATCGTTCCGAACTGTCGAACGTAACGAGAAACATCGACTGTTTACGGGTGCACGAAGCGTGGCTGCCGAAGTGGGCGGTCCTTGGGCACGCGATGCGCAAGGTAGCTGCGCGGACGTGCGTTTCGTGCATCCGTGGCGATGGAACGACATTGTTGCGCCCACGCGCTTTCGAAAACATTTTCATCGTTTGGAATTGTACGTACACCACTGTCCACGTGTTTTGAGGCCGCTGCATTGCTAATTGTACATTATAATTTTAAAGCAGGTTGGGCTCAAATTTATAGACGGTAGTGTACGCCCAACAGACGGACATCGTCTTTGAATTTAAACCGTACAACTTCCAATTTCGCGAACGAATCCTTTTTTTTATTGATTCGCGTACCCTGCAATTCCTTGAAAACCGTCGGTTCCGTTCCATCCGGCAATATACATTCGGTCCTTCGATTCCTTCGCCGAGCAAGCGTTGATTCCCCTCGATTTCCATCGGCGAAAGATCGAAAAATGTGTCGAATCAAATCCCGTTACGATAACGGGTCGTTCGGTCGCGTGATTTCGTCAAAATGGAAACAGAAAGACATCTACGATCGACCAGCGAAGCGCTAAACGAGAAACACCTCGTTCCTCGGTGCGTGATCAGAGAACTATGCCATGCAAAAACATAATTAACGATTTTCAGCCGGCCATACACAGAGATGTAACAAGGTTGACCTGGAAATCGGTGTTCAACTGCAAAACGGGCTGATTTTCCATCTCGAAACTGATTCGAACGATAAAATAACTTTTGCCCGTGGGCGAGCCCTTTGGAAAAAGATATTCCCACGGACAGAAATTATTTTTATTCGTTCCAAAGACGAATCGTCCCGTTTTTAATTGTACTGTCATTTTCGGCCAACTCTTCGTACAAAGTGTAAAATTAACAGCTGTTACAGATATATTCTGAGACTAGCCTGTAACATCTACGATTTTACACTTGGTACACAGAGGACATCCACGGACGGAAGAATCTCAATTTTTGCCAAAAAAAAGGTTCCAGTAAACGTTACATCGGAGATACTTTCTCGCAATACTGACAAAAAGTAACAATAAATACACTTTCCTTTTAATAGAACTGTTTCAGAGATAAACATATCATGGGATACTTGATAAACGAGTAACGAAGAAGTATTTCCGAAGATGTGTCTATTGGGACAATTTTTACTACAAATTGCTCACCCTATATTCGTTCGAATATGCGTTCAGGCAAAAGAATTTGGCCGTCCAAGGTTACTCCCCTCCCACTAGTGGAGGGGTAGCGAACATGTTACTCCCCCTCGTGGGACAGCAGACATGTTAATAATCCTAAGTGTCGTAAGGATTCCTACGGCGACGACCGTCGGTAAAGAACGTTCCTTCTTGACCCACAGGAGAGATTAGAAGTGGCGGGGCGTATACAATTCCGGTGGAGGGAGTGAAAGTAGACGGTGGCCGGGTGGCCTTGAACGGCCAAATCATCTCGCCTATACTCGGGTTTCTTTCGTTCGAGGACATGTCGTGGACGCATATACATACACATAGAGATCTAGACGTGATGGAACTAGACGAGGGACTCACGCGACAAACTCGCCGAAGAACCTGATCTTCCTGTGGCAGGTGTCGAGGAGGGAAAGACGCGAGGAGACGTTGGACCCGCTGGCGGCGGCGCCGTGATGCACCGGCGTCGGCGGCGCCGACAGGGTCGAGGACGTCGAGGCGGAAGAGTCCTGGAGGACGACGCGCGCCGGTGAGCGCAGCATCGCCGTCGTGGTGATCGTCGTAGTGGAGGACGATCTCTTCGGCGCCCCGTCCTCGTGCCCGAGGATCTTTTCACGTACGCTGGGTATGCACCAAATCTTGTTCGGTTCTCATTGAACACCGCCCGCGACACCTAATCGCCTGGTGTTCACACCCGTATACGATTTCCCCGACGAACCACCTCCCAGACCGTTCCAAGCCTTATTCCTCGGAGAATGTTCACTCTGGGTTATATCGTACTTTTATCGACGAGTCTTCGAAAAGTTTTAGAAGCATCATTCTCGTTTGTTCTTCGACCACGTTACTGGGAGTGCACCGTTCGCGACATCCTCTTCTGGGGCACGTTGAAAAGGGACATCTGCTCTTCGTTCAGCGTCGTTGGGTATCGATGGAGGCCAAGGAACCGTAGTTTCGTAGACGAATCGTGCTTCGACGATTACTCTTAAACTTCGTAACGGGTATTCTGGGGAACAATCGTTGCTCGTTGTTTAACTGACATTCCTCGTGAAGGAAGATATTCGGTGCTCACCTAACGGGACTTCCTTAGTTAGGAGTTAACGATAATATAAAAAGAAACATATTAAAAATATTCCACTGTTCGATTGACTTTAATGTAACTGCACTTCGTCGACGGAACTTCGTTTGTTATTTGCGCGATTAACGGGGGTTTCCGGACCCGTAGATCGTAGCGTTTATATCGCGTAATGCTTAGGAAGACTGAGAGAAGTCGAGTGGAACGCCTGCGTGGAACAAATATCGTGACACACGCGCTGAATAGGCGGAAACAGTGGCGGTGACCACACTGGTTTCGTCTACGCGGGGTCGAACTCTTCCTTACAAGCGGGGAATACTCTACGTGACGCTGAACGAAGAAACTACAGCGAAACAAATTACACTCGAGAGCAGAGATGGGCGAATTCTGTATAAATCAATATTTCGATTGCTTTCAAACGTTATTTGAAATAGTTATTTCTTATATTCGTTTTGTATAAAATCCGGTCGGAGGTCTCCAATATCGTATTCCGCAATATCGCGGTGAATCCGATGATTTTGTCTTGGGAAAACGTAAAAGAAAATTCGCATTAGTCGCGTAACCGTCCGATATCGTCTACCCCGGGACAGCGTCGGGCTGGAAGAGGGAAACGCTTCGGAAAACAAAAGGAAACGACACGCCGCACGTGTTCCTCGAAGCGGGGAATGTGCCACGGGGACGATCGCGCGATTACGATTCTCCCGTGGCTGTTTCCACTTGCCCGTATTTCCCTCCCTCTGGGCCAGAAATGCGGAGGAATTTTTCGAATATGCGCCGCTGGACCAGCGCCAAATATTCGGACGCGACCGCGTGACTTCGTCGCAGATTGCTTTCGGTTATCTTCGGAGAATCGAAACGCGACGCTGCTTAACCCCAGAAAGCACTAATGGCGGACGGTGGGTTCTCGAGTTTCTCGTTCGCGTAAAATCAACTAACCCGAACTCCTCGACGTAAAAAGTCGATCAACTTAATCTAGCGACGATTATTCTCGGTTGAAAAAATAATCTATATACAGGGTGTTCGGCCACCCTTGGGAAAAATTTTAATGGGAGACTTTAAAGGCCGAAATAAAACGGAAATCAAGGATATAGATTTCTTGACCGAGGCTTCGTTAAGAAGTTAGTAAAAAATTTTATATCGTTCTGAAAAAATTATTTTTGGTTTCAGGGGTCAATTACAAGCATTTTTGGTGAACAGACCTATCCTCGAAATCCTATCCATTTTCTAGAAAAAAATTCGAGTAGGTGGACAAATTTT
The DNA here is from genome assembly GCF_051014445.1 of Colletes latitarsis. NCBI lineage: Eukaryota > Metazoa > Arthropoda > Insecta > Hymenoptera > Colletidae > Colletes > Colletes latitarsis. Next base: position 51,055,729 of record NC_135134.1, read on the forward strand.
TCGGCGAAATTAAAATATTTCAAATCGTTTTGGAAAAATTATTTTCTATTGTGGAAGTCGATTACAATCATTTTTGGTGAACAGACATACCCCTGAAATCCTATCCACTTTTGAGAAAAAAATTCAAGAAGATACTGAAATTTTTGGATGAAATTAAGAAATTTCAAATCGTTCTGGAAAAATTATATTTAGTTTGAGGGATCAATTACAAACATTTTTGGTGAACAGACATACCCCTGAAATCCTATCCACATTCGAGAAAAAAATTCGTATAGATAGTGAAATTTTTAGACGAAATTAAAAAATATCAAATCGTAATAAAAAAATTATATTTAGTTTCAGGGTTCAATTACAAGCATTTTTGGTGAATAGACATACCCCCGAAATCCTATCCACTTTCGAGAAAAAAATTCGAATAGATAGTGAAATTTTTGGACGAAATTAAAAAATTTCAAATCATACTAAAAAAATTATATTTAGTTTCAGGGGCCAATTACAAGCATTTTTGGTAAATAGACATACCCCCGAAATCCTATCCACTTTCGAGAAAAAAATTCGAATAGATAGTGAAATTTTTAGACGAAATTAAAAAATATCAAATCGTAATAAAAAAATTATATTTAGTTTCAGGGTTCAATTACAAGCATTTTTGGTGAATAGACCTATCCTCGAAATCCTATCCATTTTCTAGAAAAAAATTCGAGTAGGTGGACAAATTTTTCGCCGAAATTAAAATATTTCAAATCGTTTTGGAAAAATTATTTTCTATTGTGGAAGTCGATTACAATCATTTTTGGTGAACAGACATACCCCTGAAATCCTATCCACTTTCGAGAAAAAAATTCGAGAAAATACTGAAATTTTTGGACGAAATTAAGAAATTTCAAATCATACTAAAAAAATTATATTTAGTTTCAGGGGTCAAATACAAGCATTTTTGGTGAATAGACATACCCCCGAAATCCTGCGCATTTTCAAGAAAAAAATTGAATACCAGCGGAACTTTAAACGTTAATAACTTTTTAACGAAGCCTCCATCACCAAATTGGTATTCTTGACTTTCGTCCTATTTTGGCCTCCAAAATCTCCCATTACAATTTTTCCCAGGGTAAACAAGTATTCAAAAATTGTTCTTGCAAAAAAATTCCTAGAAAAAGGCTCGGGAATTGACTTTCTAATTGCAGGAACAGTGATCCGTAAATTATTTAACAATTCCTCCACGAGTTTCTATGACTTGGAATCGATAAGACGCCCCATACTCGCAGTCCAATAAACAACCGACTGACCCGATTGAATTAGTCATGAGGACATAGCGCCGTAGTCCGCGCCCTTCGCTCCTTCCGCACGCTGTATCCGAAGAGCCCTTAGAATTGGAATTTATTCTTTTCGCGACGCCAGCAGTTCGCCGGGAGTCGGTGCAAATGAAGTTGGTAAACCTTTCTAACTCAGCGATCTCGAGAGCCTTATTGATTCAGAGTAAATTTCGCCCGTCCACGGCCGTCCCGCCTCTCGCGTGAAATAAATTTTTAAAAATACCTCGCGCGAAACGATACAAGAGAAATTCTGAAATCCAACTGCTTCCCACTAAAAAGTTTCGCCACAACGCCGTGAGACCCGTGTATCGGGTTTCATCGATTCCGGCTCGACGGCGACGAGTTCTCTTTCGCGAGAATTTATCGATCGATAAACGGACGAGTGTTTAGCGGGAGCGTTTAAAGAATCTCGAGCTTCCGGAGAGGAGCATTATTCCGGCGCTAAAAGTCTGATTATTTTTTCATGCGTTACAAACCGGGCAGCGGCGTGCAGCGATAAAACGAGCGAGTCGTTATTTACGAAACGGAACGATGCTTTTGTAACTAGGCGAGCGGTTAATTCTTTCTTTTTTCCTCTCGAATCGAAATAACACAGCGTTACGTTTCCACGGCGGGCAGCTCTCCGTTCGTAATCCGTGGCTTCCGACTGCACGCGTGCTGAGACGGAAATAACCAGCGTGCATCGAACGTAAGCACGACCATAAATTCGGCCGGATTTATCGACCCCTCAAGCGCGATTAAAGAAATGCTCGAGTATCTACATTCCGTACAAAGTGCCCCCGTACCCTCGATATTTATCGCCAACGTTTCCACGGTAGCTTCTGCCTCTTTACGGAATTTCCCGATGGAAGACGACAGACACTCTTTAACCCCACGATACGATGGTTGGGTCAATCTTGACCTAAACTAATATCTTATCGTTCTATTTCAAACTTACGCGTTTGCAATTTAGCGAACTAAGAGAACACCTCGATAAAAGTAACGAAATCCAGTCCTCTCGGTGACTTTTAACGAGTATGCTTAGAGACCAACGACATTCGATCATCGGTATTCTCGTCGAAAGCCAGCGGGGATATAGATAGATTTTTCGTGGACAGAAAGCAAGGTCGCCTCCAACAGTGGCAACAAAACAATTTACATAACCGAAGAGCGAAAGCGTCGAGACGCCTGTTGGTGCGGTAATTGGATGAAAGTATTAACGACGATACGACGCAATGTGACGCAAAACAAGGATTTTCGAGCGTCGTACAAATCGAATCATCCGGCGTCGCGTCGGCGAGCGACCGTTTCGTCGTTAAAAATTTCCGCGATGGCGGCGCGAGGGAACTCCGGGGGAGTCTTCGTCGCGATCGATCGCTCCGTCGATCGAAATTTACGCTCAGCCGAACGTCTCATTAACTCCACGACGTTAGAAGCAAGCTTGTTTTCCTTCCCCAACGTACAAAGAAACAGAGCGCTTGATTTTCGAATATTAATCGTATTTAATACCAAAGTTCGACCATGAGTTTCCTCGTCAGACACGTCAGCGAATAAATTTGAATTTTCTGAATTTTACATTCGAACCACTTCCATAATTAGCGACACAGATAACTGTTAAATTCTTGGGACATCTGTCTGTCTGGTATTACGTAATCGAGCAGACATTGTGCAAGTTTAATAATCATCTCTAATTTACCTCGCGTAGATAATACGCGAAATGTAATAAATACATATAATTTCTTTCTCTCGCGCGTACTCAGACATTCCGAACTGAAACGAGGAGTAATTAATATTTGGATACTATAATATTCCATTCATTTCGCGTACTCTTTGCGAGCATTAATTCGTGCATTGGAATTTTAATCGAAACGACCAGCAAAAGGAACCGACGAATGCATTAATATATTTAAAAACAAGCCAGTACCATTTACAAACGTGGATGGTAATACGATAAAGCTGTTGTATCAATAAATTTAAACTTCGAATCGATACGAACGATAGAAATTAAATTAAATTTACTAATGGTTACATTACGGCTCTGTACAATTTATTTTCTGCATTCTGGCGGATAATATTTTTAAAATTCGAAAGATCACGGATTCTATTCCTTGGCAAAAGCAAAATGCCACGAGAAAGATATTGAAAATCGTTAGAATTTAACCTCTTCGACAGAAGTTTTATTAATTAACAAATCGAAAGGCATTGCACGCCTCCACGCTGGCATAATACAACCTCGTCTGTCTGCGATTGCAACCTCAGGCCATTGATATTCATTTTCCACGCTTAATCAAGGACACGTAACGACTGACAAATGGGCCACCAACAGCGACGATGACGTAAGGCAGTTTCGACCTTTCGACTAGTCTAAAATCATAGATATACTATATTATTCCACACGTCTGACATTTTCCTCTACTACCCGTGGATAGGACATTTAATTTTATGCAGACATTTAATTATGTTCAGCCACCCCTGCGCGAAATTTTAATGGGAGATTCTAGAGGCCAAAATAAGACGAAAATCAAGAATATCAATTTCTTGGCTGAGGCTTCATTAAAAAGTTACTAAAAAATTTCAAATCATTCTGAAAAAATTATTTTTGGTTGCGGGGCTCAATTACAATCATTTTTGGTCATTACGCATACCCTCGAAATCCTATCCATTTTCTAGAAAAAAATTCGAGGTGTGAAATTTTTAGACGAAATGAAAAAATGTCAAATCATACTAAAAAAATTATATTTAGTTTCAGGGGTCAATTACAAGCACTTTTGGTGAATAGACCTATCCCCGAAATCCTTTCCACTTTCGAGAAAAAAATTCGAGAAGGTGTGAAATTTTTAGGCAAAATCAAAAAATTTCAAATCATACTAAAAAAATTATATTTAGTTTCAGAGGTCAATTACAAGTACTTTTGGTGAATAGACCTATCCCCGAAATCCTATCCGCTTTCCAGAAAAAAATTCGAAAAGATGTGAAATTTTTCGACAAAATTAAAAAATTTCAAATCGTTCTGGAAAAATTATTTTCGATTGTGGGGGTCAATTGCAATCACTTTTGGTGAATAGACCTATCCCCGAAATCCTTTCCACTTTCGAGAAAAAAATTCGAGACGGTGTGAAATTTTTAGGCAAAATTAAAAAATTTCAAATCATACCAAAAAAATTATATTTAGTTTCAGAGGTCAATTACAAGCATTTTTGGTGAATAGACCTACCACCGAAATCCTACGCACTTTCGAGAAAAAAATTCGAGAAGATGTGAAATTTTTCGACAAAATTAAAAAATTTCAAATCGTTCTGGAAAAATTATTTTCGATTGTGGGGGTCAATTACAATCATTTTTGGTGAATAGACCTACCACCGAAATCCTTCCCATTTTTTAGAAAAAAATTCAATACTGGTGGAACTTTAAACTTTTTAATGAAGCCTCCATCAAGAAATTAGTATTCTAAAATTTCTCATCAAAATTTTTTCCAGAGGTGGCTGAACACCCTGTATAACACTCAGACGCGACTGTGTGCAAATATAATACTCAGTTTTTCGAAAACTGTGTTGCATGAAAAGCATGAGAACCCCTGGATTATAACGATTATTGCGTTGTCCGCGACAATTCTGATTTATGATCGATCGATACGGATTGTTTCGTCTACTCTATAGGAGCGCCACGAAGTTCAATTCTCGAGAGAATTGGGCGAGGGAAAATATTGAAGCACAAGTGGAAAAATACATACGCGGAACGATAAATAAAACAATGTTAAATAATCGTATTCGAAATAATCTGATTATTTCAGAGAAACTGTTTGTTGTCTTACTTTAGATATGTAAATTGTTAGTTTCCAAAGAACCGACGATCGATCAAAATTCCACGGAATCGATAAAATATACAAATGCGCGAATCGAATCGTATTCGATCGAGAGATCAATCTTCTTCGTTGGAATTCGAAGATACACATTCGGTGACACTCGAAGGAATTATTGCTCCACGTTCGAGCATTTCATTTTTCATACACCGTGACATCGAGAAACGTCTCGAGCAGTCGAGCACGAAGAAAAATTCCAACAATTTTCGCCCCGATACCGTTCTCCCATAGTCCGATTCCGAGAATAAATATTGTTAAAATACGAAAGGAATCGGAATCGACTGCAGAATATTTACCGTTAAGTACATTTAGGTTATAAAATCTAACCTTACTTTTAAAAACCCATTCTTTTACTGTACTTGATATATCGTAGTTGATTATTTACTTTTCGTTCGTTAAATACAGACGTGATGGATGAAAAAGTCACGTAGGCCTAACCTTACTTTTAAAAACCCATTCTTTCACTGTACTTGATTATCGTAATTATTTACTTTTCGTTCGTTAAATACAGTCGTGATGGATGAATAAATCACGTTCACCTAACCTAGACCTAACCTTACTTTTAAAAACCCATTCTTTCACTGTACTTGATTATCGTAATTATTTACTTTTCGTTCGTTAAATACAGTCGTGATGTATGAGAAAGTCACGTTCACCTAACCTAGACCTAACCTTACTTTTAAAAACCCATTCTTTCATTGTGCTTGATTATCGTAGTTATTTACTTTTCGTTTGTTAAATACAATCATGATGGATGAAAAAGTCACGTAGATCTAACCTTACTTTTAAAAACCCATTCTTTCACTGTACTTGATTATCGTAATTATTTACTTTTCGTTCGTTAAATACAGTCGTGATGGATGAATAAATCACGTTCACCTAACCTAGACCTAACCTTACTTTTAAAAACCCATTCTTTCACTGTACTTGATTATCGTAATTATTTACTTTTCGTTCGTTAAATACAGTCGTGATGTATGAAAAAGTCACGTTCACCTAACCTAGATCTAACCTTACTTTTAAAATTCTTTCACTGTACTTGATTATCGTAGTTATTTACTTTTCGTTTGTTAAATACAATCATGATGGATGAAAAAGTCACGTAGATCTAACCTTACTTTTAAAAACCCATTCTTTCACTGTACTTGATTATCGTAATTATTTACTTTTCGTTCGTTAAATACAGTCGTGATGGATGAAAAAGTCACATTCACCTAACCTAGACCTAACCTTACTTTCACTGTTCTTGATTATCGTAGTTATTTACTTTTCGTTCGTTAAATACAGTCGTGATGTATGAGAAAGTGACGTTCGCAGTTTAGGGGTTCTTGCAACTCTTAAAAATGGCAAACCTGTTAAAAACTGTTCGTATCGAGCCACTCGGATCCACTGATCGTCCCAAACAGTACTTCATAACGAGTATCACATGCCTATCGGACACTTCAGATGTTACCAACCCAACGAGCTGCGCCCATAAATCGTCGCCTCGATAGCGTTATTCATGCCGGACAATCGACAAGAACTGGCGGAGGAGACATCCGAGAAAAGATCGATAAATTATTTATACGCGAATCTAATTTTACCTTCTATTCAACTTTCAGGCAAAAGTGACGACAATCTCGACATCGATATTCCCGTGTTCAGATTCAGTGGCGCAGGGAAGCCATGAAACATTTTCCTAACAGTACTCCGAGTCTTCCTACGTGTGTCTATATTTATAAGTATAACAAATAACATTTTGTAAAAATTTTCCTCCCATAAACGAGGATACGGATCTGTTTGACTTTGTTTAACATTGTCAGTAGAAAGGGAAATCAATTTCAGGTTAAATAGTTGGTACTGTTGTATATGGAACTTAATATAGTCGCGTGGATCGTTCTGTATACAACCGATGCTCGTTCCGACTCAAGGTGAACGTTAAATCGGACGAGCAACGTCTAATAATAGAATTGCTCATCGTTTTTTTCGCGTCTCCTGGCGTTCCTCGTTCGTCACAAATCGACGGGTGACCACGTGTTCCCAAGCCACGACGATAAAACTCGGAATTTGTCCATGGAGAGAGGATCGAGTTTCGGTTAAGATAACGATTGAAACGTAACGCGGGTTTTAGCATAGCTAACGTTACTTTCAAAGAATCGTCGACCAGGATTTAATTCACGCCGATGCTCAGCCGTCGGATTGCCAGCCGGGGAGATTGGGTCTCGAAGAAATTCGATTCCAAGTTAAGAATACACAATCTAGCGACAGGCAGGAAGTTCTCTTGCATCCTTTTACCATGAAATTACGTGGAAATTGCTTTTCACCGTTAAACTCGATGACTGCTCGAATAGCGTTTCGTATCTAATTTCTTGGTTGCCCTTTATTCCTCGACCATGTAGCTGTACCGAGGGAACAGCATTACACGGCTGGGATGGAGTTTTCAGTGAAAACAACCACTGTAATGTTACGAACAATGCAATAAAATTGATCATATATACAGGGTGCTCGGCCACACCTGGGAAAAATTTTCAAATTGCCGTAACTCCTATAATAGTGAATATATTTCAATGAAACTTTTTTCTAAAGTAGAGCACATGGGTATCTACAAAAAAGTATTGGACAATTTTTCTGTAGGGCCTGGAACAAAACTATGAAAAATCAAAAATGAATTTGTAAGAAAAATCGACAGGGGGTAGGTGCCTATATTTTTCGGCGAAAATGAAAAGTTTCAAATCATTCTGGAAAAATTATTTTTAGTTGCAGGGGCCAATTACAAGCATTTTTGGTGAATAGACCTACCCCCGAAATCCTACCCAGTTTCTAGAAAAAAATTCGAGAAGTTGTGAAATTTTTCGACAAAATTAAAAAATTTCAAATCATACTAAAAAAATTATAATTAGTTTCAGGGGTGAATTACAAGCATTTTTGGTGAATAGACTTACCACTGAAATCCTATCCATTTTCTAGAAAAAAATTCGAGAAAGTACTGATATTTTTAGACGAAATTAAAAAATTTAAAATCATATTAAAAAAATTATATTTAGTTTCAAGGGTCAATTACAAGCATTTTTGGTCATTACACGTACCCCCGAAATCCTGTCCACTTTCGAGAAAAAAATTCAGTATGGTCGAAACTTTAAACGTTAATAACTTTTTAATGAAGCTTCCATCAACAAATTGGTATTCTTGATTTTCGTCTTATTTTGGCCTCTAGAACCCCCTATTCAAATTTTTCCCAAGGTTGGCCGACCACCCTGTATGCAATAAATAATACCAAATAATATTTGTAAAAAATCCCTATTATTAAGACTGCAATTTTTAATAAAATTTTGTACAACTCCGTCCTTTGCAACCATATTTTATTTTATCGAACGTAACACGAACTGAAGACCAACAATTGTCGGTTTACATTCCGAGCAAGTTTGAAACTGAAATCGGCCCAGCGAGAACGCGGACGAAACATTAATCTAGTCGAAACAAGAACTTCCTTCCACAAACGTTTCTCGTAACGAGTTTGTTAACTAATAGAAGGACTAACGGTCTGCTAGCAATTGCTCATGACAGGACCCTTCTTCGTACGTTCGTCGCCCAACGAAACACAAACTACTCGTATCGGTAATAAAAATAGGTCGAAGTTACGATTGCAATCGAATATTCAATTGCTGGTCTAGATATACTGGACACGACTATTAATTCCAGTTTAACACGTTTAGTGTCCACGCCTATTGGCGAACCCACTCGAATGTGCAGAAAATCGATGATTCTCGGTAGCAATAAATATTCAACCTTTTATTTTAAACAACCTGCATTATTATCTTCATAATATACCCGACGTTTTTCAATTTTCGAATAACTTTAAATTTGTACCCGTGATTATACAAATGGCGTAGAGAAGGAACTATCAAAACTCGATAAAAATATCTAGCGTTAATATTAATAAAAATTGTACTAGAAAACTGAACTATGTTTCAAATTGACTTAAAAAGAGTCAAGTGTTAACCTATTGTTATTCCGGTCACTGTACGGCTACCAATTGGGATAACGAAGTCAAACGCGATACAACTCTGTCAAGATTTTCAGCGAAGATAGCTACAACGATGCATCATGGCGCAAAGAGCCGAGTCTGGCCTCGTTTCATCACTGACAAGTTAAGACACTCGAGTACTCGGGGTACCGAAGTGCATCGAGTCCATTATAATTATCCGTGAAAATCAAATTTCCGCAGAGAAAATTCATCGTACTTGGCAAGATGTTCGGGCAAGGCAACTTCCATCGATACATCGCGGTGCAAGAAACAAAGTGCCCTAGTTTCGTCGTCAACATCTTCCCCCAGCGTCCTTAACCGAAGTGAACACTCGCGGAGCCTCTAACGTCGTTGCACGAACGAATTAACGAATTACGGGGGAAACACAGGCACACCGTCGACCGGTGATGCGTTTACGACCAAGAAAATTATTTTGGATACGCGGCAATTAATTAACACGAGCTTCGTCGACGTAGCTCGTAGGATATGCGATCGTACATTCCATAACAAAATAATCATTTAAATCTTCATCTAAGAATCACGAAGAACCTTCGAAACTTAACCTCTCGAGATCCTGGACCCTACGCGAACTATATTCGAACGAACAAATTGCAAAATGCCTTCGAGCTCATTCACGTGGAATCAAGATTGACTCTGGGAAAGCATTCGGTGCTCTACGTCGACGTGGTTCAACATCTTCGCCCTATCAAAACACTCCGACGGGGCCAACGTCAACGACGCATTCCGATGCGAAAAGGGAATCTGTCCCCGATATGTACTTCTCGAGGATGGTCGGAGTTAGCCAAACTCCGAGTCCACTTGGACTCGTTTCAAACGACAAGGGGGGTAGATTGAATGGAATCTCCAACGACTGTCCGACTGAATGAAAGGGAGAAAGAGAACGCGTCTCGTCCAAATGTTGGGGGAGGGTGGGGGGGCGTTCGAAATAGCCTTTTTGCCAACCGCGCGAAACCGTCGATCAGCACGCGGATGACAAACGATCTGGTCCAAGAGACGATTCCTCGCGCGATTATCGTACCGTGTCCGTTCACCGGCTTTCCATCGAGGAACCGACGGCACTCGACTCGACTGGACGCGTGTCTCCGTCGGGAGCTCGAACGCGACTGAAACAGACGTCCCTGCGTTCCCCCGCAACCTCTCGCTGCGTCGCGCGCCAGGCGCCGGGTGGGGGAGTGGGGGAGGAACTCGGAAGACCGTCCAGCCGTGGGACTCCCATCACCCGGAAACGAATGGACAAAGAAGACCAACGGTGTCTTTTCTTTAACCCTTTGGGGAACGAAACATTTCTGATATTTAATTCCAGGTGGTTCGAGCGCAATTTAGCTGCTATACAGGGTGTTCGGCCACCCCTGGGAAAAATTTTAATGTGGGATTCTAGAGAGATTCTAGAGAATACCAATTTGTTGATGGAGGCTTCGTTAAAAAGCTATTAAAAAATTAAATTAAAAAATTTCAAATCGTTCTGGAAAAATTATTTTCGTTTGCGGGGATCAATTACAATCATTTTTAGTCATTACACGTATCTCCGAAATCCTATCCACTTTCGAGAAAAAAATTCGAGGTGTGAAATTTTTAGACGAAATTAAAAAATTTCAAATCACACTAAAAAAATTATATTCAATTACAGGGGTTAATTACAAACATTTTTGGTGAATAGACATACCCTCGAATTCCTACGCACTTTCGAGAAAAAAATTCGAGAAGATGTGAAATTTTTCGACGGGGGAAAAAAATTTCAAATCGTTTTGGAAAAATTATTTTCGTTTGCGGGGATCAATTACAATCATTTTTAGTCATTACACGTATCTCCGAAATCCTATCCACTTCCGAGAAAAAAATTCGAGGTGTGAAATTTTTAGACGAAATTAAAAAATTTCAAATCACACTAAAAAAATTATATTCAGTTACAGGGGTTAATTAAAATCATTTTTGGTCATTATACATACCCCCGAAATCCTACGCACTTTCGAGAAAAAAATTCCTTACCGAAAATCTAAATAGGTGCCTACATTTTTGGACGAAAAAAAAGAAATTTCAAATCGTTCTGAAAAAAATATTGTTAGCTGTGGGGGTCAATTACGATCATTTTTGGTGAATAGACATACCCCCGAAATCTTGCGCATTTTCGAGAAAAAAATTCTGTATAGGCGGAACTTTAAACGTTAATAACTTTTTAACGAAGCCTCCATCAACAAATTGGTATTCTTGATTTTCGTCTTATTTTGGCCTCTAGAATCCCTCATTAAAATTTTTCCCAGGGTATTTCCTTATCGTAGCAACCGAAACCCGATTAAAGTATGTTGCAAAGTAAAAAACTTTGCTTCTACGTATTTTCATGGCCAGAGTATACAGTTCCATAGTGTTAACGACTACGTACAGGTGTTATAGGTTTAAATAATTCAGACCTGGGATAGGAATTCCACGTAATGTTTTCGCAAAAGTATGTTAAATTGATTCACCCTATGGAGCGTACTGATGGTTCGATAAAAATCATTCAAGTTAATATTCTCGACGTCTTCCAAACGACTCCTTCGAGATCCATTTGTAGATTAAAGTAGGTCACTACGTTTGTAGAATTGAACAAAATGTTTAGCAAGATTAATTGCGTGTAAAAGCCATTCGGAACATAAATATTGGCGTCCTGGATATTGTGACGAACATTCGTGCGACGTTTTCACCGGATACGTTCTGTAGAGGCGTACTTCGCGTTTATGGTGAAATTAGAGCGAATGCGTAAAAGTATGACGTCGCGAGCGTGAAACGCGAATGCATAAGAACTTAAATTATTATGCCATGGCACGTAAAGGGCGCACCTAAATGTCTCGGTTGCTTCTCGGAATACGAAAACACTATTGGGCATCGAGCGAAGGGGAAATATATCCCTCGAGGGAATTTTCTTTATACGGGGCATAAAGATCATTGGATTTGTTTAGGTCAAAATTCCACCGAACGACAGGCACCGATGAATTCATCGATCAGGAGGGACCTTTAAATTTCAGGGCGTAATAATAATACGAAGAAAAATAAAATAATGTTTATGACTGTCGCTTGAAAAATCTTATCTCGTTAGTGGAAATTGCCTTAGTTATTCATTTTTATGTTCATAGTATCGTGCAGCTGCCGCAGTTTTTCCTTACATTATGCATGTAATAGAGCATGAAGGTCCCATGGAATAAAAAATAAATAAAAATAAAAAATGGCTCAGAACTAAATCCGAAGACGGTTATTATTATCCAGAGGGCGAGAGCGTTCCGTTAGAAGATAATTTTTCATCCATGGTATCGGTCTCCGAGTGCTTCTTATTATACTTTATCGCGGTGCAATGGCGACACCTTCGTTAACAATCGTAAAAAGAAAATATACCCTGCAATTCCGTTCGAATTCGCTTACGTGTACGTTAACACGAAGTCGTTACGTATTTGGGTTAAATCAAGATTGACTTTGAAAAATACTTACACCGAGAGCTTAGCGACGAGACTGGGATGCAAAATAGGTCACGGTTCGGTTCAGAAATTATTCAGATTGGATTAACTTTTATCGACGGCGACTTTAAACTGATAAACAACGCACGACTGTGGAATCGAGCCACTAAAACAAGTTGCTTGGATCGAAAGGCAATTGTATGCCTCAAAATTCGGAGGAGTTAATAATATACGCGATGGGTAGGGTCGAAGATAAAAGGTTGGAAGTCGGCATTGTATTTGGGTGCGGTGGAAGCCTAAGTTACGTGCAGATCGAAGTGCACCAGTGGGCGTGAACTTGAAGATAAGATAAAACCAATGGATTAGGGTGGAATTGAATCTAAACAAAATCTGGGTCACGTTTGGATCAAGTTATAAAACGGGGTCTGGGTTAGATCTAGGTTAGTACGTATGCAAGCTCGGAGATAAGGGCTCGACCGGCGGTTATGTAAGGATTAATCTCCATTACGTGGAAATACAAGACCGGGGGAAACGACGAAACGATACCATAAATCAAGACGACAGTCTAGAAAAATATACGGACTCTGGTTTCGTCCAAGATGGCCGCCCATGGAAGTTCACGTCGATTCTTGTTGGTCCCGGGTTCTAAGGATTTTTATTCGCCGTCTCGCGATTATGAGTTACACGCGCACCGTAATAAATGTCGAACAATGGTGCCAGCCAAATTCTATTATAAGATTTTCCCCGTTTTGCACAGCGCCTGGCGTCGACTCGACACCGTTCGGATAGAATTATGACACCGGGCTGTTATCGTTGGAATTACTGACACACCCTGTGTGCATCGCGTTCCCCTTTGTATCGCGGCAAACACAGGCAGAGATTGGGGAAGGAAGAACGGCAAAGCGTTCGGGGCGGACTAGGAATGACGTACAAATACCTACGGCGCGCGACAAAGCTACGTAGAATGCGTTATTGCAGTGACAAACAGGACGAGGTGGCGGGCTGCTGAGCCAACGAAGCACGATGGGCAAATACGAAGGATAGGGAAACAACGCCGTATGGGACAAAAGATCCGAGGCGTCGACGCGCAGAGTACAACTGATTGAAACTCACGTCACTCTGCGCCTTCCTAATAATCTACACGACGTTTCTTTCCATACCGCCATTGTCGTTATCGGCGCATCCCGCGACTAAATTACAATCCCACCTTCCCCTACGCGTTCCCCTTTCTCTATTCCATTATGTCCCCTCTGGACACGCGTGTCCAATTTTTCTCATACCCATATTCAGCGAACTTTATTCCATTTTTCGACAAAGTTACTGTATTAACAAAAATTATCGTCCAGATATCCTTGTATACAGGGCGTTCGGCCATCCCTGGGAAAAATTTTAATGGGGGATTCTAGAGGCCAAAATAAGACGAAAATCAAGAATACCAATTTGTTGATGGAGACTTCGTTAAAAAATTATTAACGTTTAAAGTTTCAACCCTACTGAATTTTTTTCTCGAAAATACGCAGGATTTCGGGGGTATGTGTAATGACCAAAAATGCTTGTAATTCACCCCTGAAACTAATTATAATTTTTTTAATATGATTTGAGATATTTTAATTTCGTCTAAAAATTTCACACCTTCTCGAATTTTTTTCTAGAAACTGGGTAGGATTTCGGGGGTAGGTCTATTCACCAAAAATGCTTGTAATTCACCCCTGAAACTAATTATAATTTTTTTAGTATGATTTGAAATATTTTAATTTCGTCTAAAAATTTCACAATTTCTCGAATTTTTTTCTCGAAAATGCGTAGGATTTCGGGGGTAGGTCTATTCACCAAAAATGCTTGTAATTGACCCCTGAAACTAAATATAATTTTTCCAAAACGATTTGAAATTTTTTTTTTCCGTCGAGATATTTCACTACTCGAATTTTTTTCTAGAAAGTGGGTAGGATTTCGGGGGTATGTCTAATGACCAAAAATGATGGTAATTGACCCTCGTAACCGAAAATAATTTTTCCAGGGCGATTTGAAATTTTTTTTTTTATCTAATTTGTTTTTCGGTAAGGAATTTTTTTCTCGAAATTGCGTAGGATTTCGAGGGTATGTGTAATGACCAAAAATGATTGTAATTGACCCCCGGAAACGAAAATAATTTTTTTAGAATGATTTGACAATTTTTCTTTTCACCAAAAAATTTCAGCACCTACTCGATTTTTTTTCTGGGAAGAGAATGGGATTTCGAGGGTATGTGTAATGACCAAAAATGATTGTAATTGACCCCTGCAACCGAAAATAATTTTTCCAGAACGATTTGAAATTTTTGAGTTTAATTGTTAATAACTTTTTGACGAAGCCTCTATCAACAAATTGGTATTCTTGATGTTCGTCTTATTTTGGCCTCTAGAATTCCCCATTAAAATTTAATTTTAAACACCCTATATATCTCAAGTTTCGAGTCGAAAGGATAAATAATATAAACGTGAAAATAAACGTAAACACGGGACGTTGAAATAACGAGAAACGACGAAATGTTTAAAATCTGTGAAAATATACTAAATTCTTATTTTCGAGTTTCAAACAAGGATATAAATATTCCCCTTTCCCCGGATAATTATCGCGTAACTTTAATTAAAGCAGAGAACAAAGGTCTCTAACGCGAGATAAGTATCCACGAAGCACGTACCATCACGTTGTGACAGATGGGTAGAATTAAAAGTAATTTATTATCGTCGCCCTGCGTGCATATTAGTACACCGTAGATAAGCGACAATGAAACACGTGAGAGAATATGTATATTGATTACGGGACACGCTTTAATTTATTACGAGCGAGTATAACAATGTCCTCCCACGTTACACAGATATAGATCATTGTTTGCTGAAGTCGTAACGTTCAGGGCTAATACCAGAGCTACTCCAAACAGTATCGGGATAAAATTTTATTTTAAACGACGAAGAAAACCTGGAGAGCCGCTGTCGTATGATGAACTCATTTTTAATGGAAACATCTATTCGATGTTAACATAAAATCTCATCTCAAATAGGTCTTGACATTTTCACTTTTTAATTTTCAATCGTATTACATCGAGAACGATCCAGGCACTTTGTAACCGAAGCTTGGAGAATGTTTATTACAGTACACAAAACGAAAAAATACCTTTCGAACGCTATTTCGCGAAAAAGTAATAATTGGATTGGTTTCGACTTTCACAAAAAAAAAAAAATCTACAATTAAACGAGTGGGGCATTTTTCAAAAAGAAAGGTGTCAACCATGTTGCAGTACAATGCAATTTTCGTCTATTAAAGAGAGCGAACGAAAACAAAGCTGAACCTCAGACGTCGAGTCTAACCACTCACGGTACAATCCCCTTTCGATGCAACTTCTCCAGTTCATAGGAGATTACGCCATAATCGATCAGACTCGACAATCTTTACACAGTGCACAAGTTACCTAGCAAAGGGCACCAATGAATCTCCGAACCCTCGTAGCGAGAGAAAGATTTAAAAACGTGGATAAAAATTCTTTAAACGTTTGTGTTACGCGGTACCCCTCTCGAATAGATTTCTTCCGTCGAAGCGAATATGGTTACCCTGTATCGCGCGGAGGGAAAGGCTATAGAGGGTCGGCATAATTCGTAAGGTCGCCGGTGCACTTTGTGGGACACAGGGGGAGAGAGAAAATTGGGAAACGCGGGTACAGCGGAGTGCGGAACAGAATGGACGCACCGCGAAGGGCGAGGGCACAGGGGGGAGGGGCGCGAGGGCAGCAATGCGACGGTAGTTGCGCCGCGACGCTACGCCGTGTGTCGGATCAGCTGTGAGCTGGCAAACTCGAGTCAGCTGACTGGCCGGCCCCTCTGCTGCCACTCCAACTCTGCGACAATCAATATCCCGCTCTGCCCCCGCGATTCTGCCCGCGGCTCCCGGTCTTGCTCCTTCGAGATACACACACCTTCCCCCTACTTTCTGCCCCTTGCATCTTCCCGATTTATCAACGCCCACGGGAGCCGCGTTCCCAACGCTTGACGCGCGCACCGAGAGACTCTAACCTTTCGTGGAAACATCTACGTTACCCATGTGCACCGACGCCAACGTACTTGTTCAATATTTTTGGCAATTTTGCCCGAAAGTTTGTCATTCGAGAGTAATTAGAGAACTTCAACCTCATCGATTTGCACATTTATTAGCCAAACAAGCCCCGGGTAATTGGTGGACGGAGCCGCCCCCGACCGTGCATGCGTTTTCACGTTGCTTTTTCGACGATTGAAATCGTGTATTTTCGCGTCGACGCAACGGGCCGCGAGAGAAGTCTCCGGTCGATGGCACCTTCCAATCGAAGGTTCTCCGCTGCGCGATCGTTTGTCCACGTTCCTCGATCGCTAACGAGAGACCGTAAAGCCTCTCAAAGGCCGCGTTTCTCTCCACTTTCTACAGAATGCATCGTTATCTCTTCGTGCTCGACTCGCGAACGCTTTGGAGGGACTTCGGTAGAACAGACGAGTCAAGGCCACGGTCTACTTTCTACCCTTCGCTGCAGGGGGCGCTCCAGCGGACGCCATTTTCCAAATACGCCTCGTTTGACCCCCCTCGTTGATCACGATTTGATCCGATCGATACGTACATTTTTATGCAAATATGGTCGCACCGTAATTATTTTGACTACGAATTTACGAAAGCTGTAATGTCGTTTGGGAAACGGAAAACTGCAAGACTCTGTTACGATGGATTTCTCTGAACGCTTTGTTCGTCGCTGGGCGTCTATCGAGTTTACGCTCTTTCCTCCCGGAACTCGTTCGTGCACAGTGCGATTTACGATAAATGAAACGCATTCAGAGTCGTTTCGAGTTAGCCAACAACGCGTACGGTTAACTAGCGGCGTGTTCCTTTTTCGAGAAAGGTCAACTGCACGTTTATGAATTTATTTAACTAATGATAAATTAGAATTATAACCTGTGCTATAGCGTACACATCCGATGACACAGATCCGTGCCAGTCGAGGGGCATGTGGCTCGATTGATGTTATCCCCACTTTTCTCCCTCACTATGGCGTTTGACGGCTGCGCGGCATGGTTGCGCAGAATCATTATGCACCCGACCGCATGAGAGGACGACTGATCGTCCGAACTTCTAACCTATGCGCGACAAAATCGCGTAAATCGCTATGGAAATCGGGAATTTAACGATCCAAAGATTACTATTTATTAATTTGATACGGTTAACCAATTTGATAAGGGAGGATCTCGCTTACGAAATACAGGATATCTCGTGAAACTGGGCCAAGGCATGGCGTTAAAACAGTAGAAGATAGTCGTTCGACGTTATGAATTCTAATGAAAAATAAAGACCCGATAAAATATTCAATTGGACAATATCGAACGATTAACATTCTCGAGTTTGCACTTTGTATCGTTTATTTCAACGACGGAAGATTGCGTTACTCAACTTCCAGCAAATGGAGTGAGTTATTAAGATAGGTGTATATGCACAACTCTCCGCAACTGGGAAAGGTTAATTTAAAAATTATGCAAACGATTCCACGACTCGAGCGCGAGAATATCGTGAAACAGGACGATGCAGCTCTGCACGAGGGACCTGCATGAACAGTATGCTACGCTAACGGCGTTTATCGCAGAATTTATTTCACGTGCTATGTGACAAACCGAAACAAAGCGAGTTAAACATAAAATTGTATCCCGTTTTGTTCGATATTACCCAATGGAGGGACGCGAAAATCTATTATTTGTAGAGAAATTACTTAATGAAAAATATTTCATTACGCGTATCTATTACGCGAAGTACTTTTTGTCGACCCCTGGTTTTACAGAATAATCAATATCCGGTATCTGTCGTTTATCGTTAAATAAACGCCGCGACTACCAAGACGGCCATATGGCGGGGCATCGTTTTCCAATTTCCAAAACTTCGCGAACCACTTCAATTACATCGAACGAACCGCTTCGTTTACGTGTAATTACTTGCTGGAAATTTCAGCCGCCGAAGAAGAGTTAATCACGACGGAGAAAACCGATAAAGAAATTTAGGAACACTCGACTATTCGCAAATCGTTCGTAATTTTTCCGGGATCCAGAAAAAAATTGATTATTCCTGAAAATTTTTAATACCGCGCGTTGTTTCATTTATACCATCTTCCAACTTTACGCTTTCTACAAACTCAACATTTCTCATAGTGCTTATTTTCGTAAGACAGTCGAAATTTATGAACCCGATCGTTAACATAATTTCGCGAGTCGAAACTTTCTTCCACGTTCTTACTTTGCAAATTTTTGTTCTCCATAGATGCCGAGTTTTTGCTTAGTGGGACAGATTCGGCAATTAACCCCGTTTAATTTTCACCCATAAAGTTGCAAAAATTAGAGCGCTTACGATAGAACTGTTCCGCTAAGAAATCTCTATGGATAATATCATCTGAATTACTTATGAGGTTTAAATTCTCGGTAGAACGCGTCGTTAAACTTTCTAACGGACTATTATAAAGGGTTATATTCTGATAAACGGGACCGACTTTTGCCAAGGTCGATTTAACGCCGGAGGAAGGGTAAAAAATTTTCATTTGAGCTAAAACTGCTAGCGAAGTCACTAACGGTAAACTCTGCTTCTTATCGACTGTGCATCGTCGCTCTGTGTAATCCCCATACGTTTCCAACGGCTGTGTAACTCGACAGTTTGGAAAACAAAGAAACAGAAAGTCGGACCGCGTGAAGCGTTATACGTCCTCGAACGCGACAAATGCGCTACGCGTGCTCGGGTGTCGATACCATTCGTAAACGAATTACAAAATTCAAATTACAAAGCTCGTTTCTACGACAAACGAAAAGTTCAGAGTGACGAAGGGTCAAATAAAAACCGTACAATTTTCTGTAAGAGAAGAATTTCGATTTTAGGCTACTGTAAACTACGTAACGTAAAACACACAAATCCTACCCAAATTTATTTATCTCCACATCTGAACTTGGGAATTAATTTTTCCAGTTCTGTGGCGTCAGCTTCCATGCTCGCCGCCAGAGGGACTGCGCTCTCACAAGCGCTCGACTGAGTCCTCTGTTACTATACACTTCTCGACCGACTTCCCAATCGTCTAAGGCAGAGCCTGCTAGAAAGCCTCACTGATGAGTCCTGCGATTTTTCTCGAGATCATACCCACCAACGAAGCAGCGCCACAGTTCCATGGTAGAAAATCATCTGTCATCCATATGTAGGTGACGCCGGTTGGCAGTCAAAGTGTTAACGAGGGGGGGGCTGGTTTAGACGAACGACGTTGTGAATCCGAAAGTGTCAGTGATGAATCTGTTGACGGAACCGAGAGAGATCCTCTACCAAAGCTTGGACCAGGGGAATAAATCATCTCAACGTCTCCAAACACGTCGGTAGGACGGTGACCATATCTAGGGGAAGACACTTGGTTCTCGCCGGAGCGACGGGAACCGGAGGAGGTCTTAACTACGTAATTATCCAGACAATCGAGCATTTCCCGGTGCAAGAGAGGAGAGACGCGGAGGAGGAGCCGGTGCTTCGGAGATTGGCGCCAGCCTCTGTCGTTTTCCTCTGGTCGGCGGGATTACACCGAAGGATGCGATCGATGGATGAACGGCGCCCGAGTGACGCCACGGCCCGCCGTCGGGTCCGCTTGCTTTCGCGACAAACTTTTCCTACGTTTTGTTTACCGGCTCTTCCTTCGTACACCGTTCCCACCCATTAGCCGTCCCTACGCCATTTTCGACCCCGTTCTTGCAACAACAACGACCACGCAAGAGCGTTCCATCGAACGTCCAAGGACTCCCTGGACTGCACAGGATGTTTGTCCAACGACACACGTACTTCCGCCAACCGTATGCTAGAAAGCCTTAGCTAAAATTGGATTCAGAAATTTTTTATTTTTGTCGAAAAATTTCATACCTCGAATTTTTTTCTCGAAAGTGGATAGGATTTCGAGGGTATGTCTATTGACCAAAAATTATTGTAATTGATCACTGCAATCAAAAATAATTTTTTTAGAACGATTTAAAATTTTTTAATTTTGACGAAAAATTTCACACCTCGATTTTTTTTCTCGAAAGTGGATAGGATTTCGAGGGTATGTCTAATGACCAAAAATGCTTGTAATTGACACCTGTAACTAAATATAATTTTTTTAGTATGATTTGAAATATTTTAATTTCGCCTACAAATTTCACACCTTCTCGATTTTTTTCCTCGAAAGTGGATAGGATTTCGAGGGTATGTGTATTCACCAAAAATGATTGTAATTGATCACTGCAATTAAAAATAATTTTTTTAGAACGATTTGAAATTTTTTAATTTTGTCGAAAAATTTCACATCTCGATTTTTTTTCTCGAAAATGGTTAGGATTTCGAGGGTATGTCTATTGACCAAAAATGATTGTAATTGATCGCTGCAATCAAAAATAATTTTTTTAGAACGATTTGAAATTTTTTAATTTTGACGAAAAATTTCACACATTTTCGATTTTTTTTCTCGAAAGTGGATAGGATTTCGAGGGTATGTCTATTGACCAAAAATGATTGTAATTGATCGCTGCAATCAAAAATAATTTTTTTAGAACGATTTGAAATTTTTTAATTTTGACGAAAAATTTCACACCTCGAATTTTTTTCTCGAAAATGGTTAGGATTTCGAGGGGATGTCTATTGACCAAAAATGATTGTAATCGATCACTGCAATCAAAAATAATTTTTTTAGAACGATTTGAAATTTTTTAATTTTGACGAAAAATTTCACACATTCTCGATTTTTTTTCTCGAAAGTGGATAGGATTTCGAGGGTATGTCTATTGACCAAAAATGATTGTAATCGATCACTGCAATCAAAAATAATTTTTTTAGAACGATTTGAAATTTTTTAATTTTGACGAAAAATTTCACACATTCTCGATTTTTTTTCTCGAAAGTGGATAGGATTTCGGGGGTATGTCTATTGACCAAAAATGCTTGTAATTGACCCCTGTAACTAAATATAATTTTTTTAGTATGATTTGAAATATTTTAATTTCGCCTAAAAATTTCACACCTCGATTTTTTTTCTCGAAAATGGTTAGGATTTCGAGGGTATGTCTATTGACCAAAAATGCTTGTAATTGACCCCTGTAACTAAATATAATTTTTTTAGTATGATTTGAAATATTTTAATTTCGCCTAAAAATTTCACACCTCGATTTTTTTTCTCGAAAGTGGATAGGATTTCGAGGGTATGTCTAATGACCAAAAATGCTTGTAATTGACCCCTGTAACTAAATATAATTTTTTTAGTATGATTTGAAATATTTTAATTTCGCCTAAAAATTTCACACCTTCTCGATTTTTTTTCTCGACAATGATTAGAATTTCGAGGGTATGTCTGTTGACCAAAAATGATTGTAATTGATCACTGCAATCAAAAATAATTTTTTTAGAACGATTTGAAATTCTTTAATTTTGACGAAAAATTTCACACATTCTCGATTTTTTTTCTCGAAAATGATTAGAATTTCGAGGGTATGTCTGTTGACCAAAAATGATTGTAATTGATCACTGCAATCAAAAATAATTTTTTTAGAACGATTTGAAATTTTTTAATTTTGACGAAAAATTTCACACCTTCTCGATTTTTTTTCTCGAAAGTGGATAGGATTTCGGGGGTATGTCTATTGACCAAAAATGATTGTAATTGATCATTGCAATCAAAAATAATTTTTTTAGAACGATTTGAAATTTTTTAATTTTGACGAAAAATTTCACACCTCGAATTTTTTTCTCGGAAGTGGATACGATTTCGAGGGTATGTCTAATGACCAAAAATGCTTGTAATTGACACCTGTAACTAAATATAATTTTTTTAGTATGATTTGAAATATTTTAATTTCGCCTACAAATTTCACACCTTCTCGATTTTTTTTCTCGAAAGTGGATAGGATTTCGAGGGTATGTCTATTGACCAAAAATGATTGTAATTGATCACTGCAACCGAAAATAATTTTTCTAGAACGATTTGAAATTTTTGAATTTAATTGTTAATAACTTTTTAACGAAGCCTCCATCGACTAATTGGTATTCTTGATTTTCGTCTTATTCCCCATTAAAATTTTTCCCAGGGGTGGCCGAACACCCTGTATACACCATTTGCACCCTTTTATATCGTTCCCTTGCAATCGAAGAAGGTTTCCTTTCTCCGGAGAGAGCGGAAGTCCATTAATCGGCTCGTGTTACGCTGGTTTCGCCGCTATCGCCATTTTTCGTCTCGGGGAACACACTCGGAACGACTCAAAAGGTTTCACGAAGGACGACTCTTTGTAAGAAACGTAAAATGAACCGATTGGGTACCCCGACCGAGAGTATTTCTCCCAGAGACAAAGAAGAGTGATTTCTCCGGGAAAAAGGCGAGTTTGCATACTGTGCAAGAAGCACAGTTCGAAGGTATATAGGGTGTCTCGGTGGAAACAGATCACCCTTCACTGTTTCAGGTAGCAGGAAGAAAAGTCATAGGGTTTCCAGGGGAAACATAATACCGTGATAATAGTTTCAGTATAGGTGAATATAAATTCAAACTATAAACTATAATATTCAAATTTGGATGTTTCTTAAACGAAAAGATCAGGATCCGATAAATCTGATCTAGAAATTAAATTTAACCTAAAACTGAAACGAACAGTAGAAGTTCACCTCGTTTAAAGGGAAATTAATAAACCTGAACTTTTCAATTCCTTCTTTCACGCTGTTCTCGATGGCTCGTATGCAAAATCTCAATCTCCATTTCTCCGTTTAATTTTCGGAACGATCCAATCAAGGGTCTTTCCATAAATTTGAATCGTCGCAGGCTTTTGCCCCTCTGCTTCTTATCAGTCAAGTATTCTGCTCCGGGTGGTTTTTTTTTTTTTTGCGACTAACAAAGGGGAGGAAAAACAAAGGATAAGAATGTGTACAAAGGATCGTCGGGGAAGCTTCTTAAGCGGCGTTAAAGTCCCTCAAGGTGTTTTTCAGATAGTCGTTCCCTCTGTGCCGCAAACAAAAATGCAATTTCTGGTACGTTGCAGTGCCTGTTAGAGCACGGGAGAGGAGTTCGTGCCGAAGGGGGGAACTAAAATTTTCAGGGTTGAGAGAATTTACGAGACGTGCAAGTTGGTCGTTCTTGGCTAAAATTAAATTCGAAATGTAGGCGAAGCGGTTAATTAAGCGAAGTACCCCCTTTTTTTGCCCGCTCGCGCGATGAAGCGAAGAACCTCCATTTTATCCGACATCTTTCCAGCGTTCGGCTTGAAGAATTTCTTGGAAGTTACAAGGGCGAACAGAAATATTAACTACGACCTTTTAACGATAATGGTAACGGTGAAATAAAAAATTTACACAGTTTGCAATTTCAATGCTCGCGTACGGGATGACTCGTTTAAATACAACTGTATTTTAGTTTGCAAATTCCTTTATGGTTATTGAAGTCTTTAGGGTGCAACTGAACTCGATTAATCATTCGGGATGCAACTAAAACGTGATGTTTTCTAATTCTTTAGGTGCCGTTGGACGCACATAGGCGTTCGAAGTGTATACTTGACAAATACGACTTTAAAATTTCCGCACATAGCATACACGCCGTGAAAATATGTGTTTATATTTGCAGATTATTCCGAACAAAAAATGCCGTATGTAGGCGGATTTCGTGCCACGTAAAGTTCGAAACGTGAACCGAATACGCGGCGGCGCAAGCTTTTACCTTCGTTATAAGGAACCTCTTATCCCTGTTCTTGAAAGCAGCATAAACAATGTTTATCTCGGTTTATTCCGCGTTATATTAAGGCCATATGCACCGCTATAGATCTATTTCGTTTCATTACAGGGATAAACATTGTTTATGCTGGATTCAAGAGCAGGAATAAAACAAAGCTTGTGCATGGCATTCGGTACACGTTTTACTCTTTATTTGGAACGCGACAGACCTATAGCGTGTATGACATTTTCTCATCAGAATGGCCCGCTGTACGCGCGAGCAAAATTTATCGGATACCTTACACCCTATGCACGCTATGCGATCCAAACAAACCATCGCAAGCTGTTCTCTCAGAAATAATAAATCTTGTAACAAATTACAGGTATACGCGCACATGTAAATAGAGAAGTGTTCTCAGGATGAGATTTTGTTTTATTTGTCCGACCAGTGAAAATGGCTGTGCATCGCACCGACAAACTAATCAATCTTGTTCAAGCTTCGATAGGAGACAGAATAATGGCATAGTAAACCACACTGTACGAGATAACATATTCTACGAACCGTGAGTCCAAGTATAAAGGGCAATCGAACAGACCTCTAAAAGTGAAAATAGAAATATCTCGGGTCGAAAGCAATATTTTACGTAATACTCATCAAAGTTCAAGGTTCCCAGACAATCGTTCGAACCCTCGATATAGATCACGTATATCGCGGCCTCACACACCGTCGACACGACATCGAATAGATATTTCAGGGGCAACATTCCCTCGACAGGGGATGATATGAGTCTGGAAGTCCTTTCAGCCGGTGGTATTTTCGACAGTGATCGATTCGTTCGTAATCGAGGGGGATATTCCGCGAAACTGATCGTAGCCACTGAAAGCCCACGGAAGACTAACGAACGAAACTGGGCCACGCAAACAGCCGCAGATATGACCTCTCTCACTCTCTATCTCTCTCTTGCTCTGTGTTAAGGGCAATCAAGGTCGGTATGCGGAAACCCTGACTCCCCAATGTCGAGAGCTGACGTAACGTTAGAACATCGTAAGCTTTGTCTATCACTCTCGATCGAATTTTTTTTTTTTTTTCAAATCTCTCTTGCGATACCCATACGCAATCTCGTTTAAAAAATTAATAATTTAAATCTGGAAAAATTTATGAAGGCCACCCCTGGGAAAAATTTTATTGGTGGATTCTGGAGGTCAAAATAAGATGAAAATAAAGAATACCAATTTGTTGATGGAGGCTTCGTTAAAAAGTTATTAACGTTCAAAGTTCGAGCCGTATGGAATTTTTTTTCTAGAAAGTGGGTAAGATTTCGAGGGTATGTCTATTCACCAAAGATGCTTGTAATTGACCCCTGAAACAATATATAATTTTTCCAGAACGATTTGAAATTTTTTAATTTTGTCGAAAAATTTCACAACTTCTCGAATTTTTTTCTCGAATGTGGACAGGAATTCAGGGGTATGTCTATTCACCAAAAATGCTTGTAATTTACCCCTGTAACTAAATATAATTTTTTTGGTATGATTTGAAATTTTTTAATTTCATCTAAAAATTTCAGTACCTACTCGAATTTTTTTCTCGAAAATGCGCAAGATTTCGGGGGTATGTCTATTCACCAAAAATGATTGTAATTGAACCCCGCAATCGAAAATAATTTTTTCAGAACGATTTGAAACACATGAAATTTCAGGGGAATCATTCATTCATGATCAGACATTATATTTACGGTAAGGAATTTTTTTCTCGAAAATGCGTAGGATTTCGGGGATATGTCTATTCACCAAAAATGATTGTACTTGATCCCTGCAACTAAAAATAATTTTTTCAGTATGATTTGAAATTTTTTAATAACTCTGTAATGAAGCCTCAATCGAGAAATTGATATTCTTGATTTTCGTCTTATTTTGGCTTCTAGAATCTCCCATTAAAATTTTTTCTAGGTTTGACCGAACATCCTGTATACGAGTCTGTCCAGAAATCTACTTTGACCTTTTTCCGACGACTTCAAAGGGACCGTAGATATTCTCGAATCTGACGTGAAAGGAAATACCTCGTACACCTGATCGGTGCTTCCCGAAATAAGTTGTACATTTTTAACTTCGCCGAAAAGGCGTCTCAAAGACGAACACGCCGCGGCGTCCAATAATAACGGGCGTATCGACGCAAAACGTCGCCAATGTTTACCTCGTTTCGCGCCACGTCTCTTCCGGGACGATCGCGGGCGTGGGTATTAAGGTTAAATCAATGTTTGATTTCCGCGAAGCCCTGATCGTTGAAACATCACGCCACCATAATAAGAGATCGAAGCCAAAATTAATACGCGACGCGGTTTCGATAACCGGGACACGGGTAGAGATGGTGTCGAACGAAATTCAATTTATCCCGGAATAATTGCTGGACCAATATTGACCGCTGTCCGCAGATAAAAATTTGTTATCCGGCTGATCGCGGCGGAACGAACTCGTCCAGCACGCGGTAGATACAGAATCTGTACCGGAATTTCGAAACTTATAATTCGATATTAATAATTACAAATACCTCAAAATTAAACGAAGAACGTAGCAAACCTGTTCCTGTCTTTCGATCTTTTCCTGATTTGATCGGCGATAGGGAATACCGTGATGAAATTTCACGAATCGTATTCGAAAAATTTTAATGGAGGACTCTAGAGGCCAAAATAAGACGAAAATCAAGAATACTAATTTGTTGATTGAGGCTTCGTTAAAAAGTTATTAACGTTTAAAGATCCGACCATACTGAATTTTTTTCTCGAAAATGCGCAGGATTTCGGGGGTATGTGTAATGACCAAAAATTATTGTAATTGACCCCTGCAACCGAAAATAATTTTTTTAGAATGATTTGAAAAATTTTTTTCCCGTCGAAAAATTTCACACCTTCTCGAATTTTTTTCTCGAAAGTGAGTAGAATTTCGAGGGTATGTCTAATGACCAAAAATGCTTGCAATTGACCCCTGTAACTAAATATAATTTTTTTAGTATGATTTGAAATATTTTAATTTCGCCTAAAAATTTCACACCTCGAATTTTTTTCTCGAAAGTGCGTAGGATTTCGTGGGTATGTGTAATGACCAAAAATTATTGTAATTGACCCCTGCAACCGAAAATAATTTTTTTAGAATGATTTGAAAAATTTTTTTCCCGTCGAAAAATTTCACACCTTCTCGAATTTTTTTCTCGAAAGTGAGTAGAATTTCAAGGGTATGTCTAATGACCAAAAATGCTTGTAATTGACCCCTGTAACTAAATATAATTTTTTTAGTATGATTTGAAATATTTTAATTTCGCCTAAAAATTTCACACCTTCTCGAATTTTTTTCTCGAAAGTGCGTACGATTTCGAGGGTATGTGTAATGACCAAAAATTATTGTAATTGACCCCTGCAACCGAAAATAATTTTTTTAGAATGATTTGAAAAATTTTTTTCCCGTCGAAAAATTTCACACCTCGAATTTTTTTCTCGAAAGTGAGTAGAATTTCGAGGGTATATCTAATGACCAAAAATGCTTGCAATTGACCCCTGTAACTAAATATAATTTTTTTAGTATGATTTGAAATATTTTAATTTCGCCTAAAAATTTCACACCGTCTCGAATTTTTTTCTAGAAAGTGCGTAGGATTTCGGGGGTATGTGTAATAACCAAAAATGCTTGTAATTGACCCCTGTAACTAAATATAATTTTTTTAGTATGATTTGAAATATTTTAATTTCGCCTAAAAATTTCACACCTTCTCGAATTTTTTTCTCGAAAGTGCGTAGGATTTCGAGGGTATGTGTAATGACCAAAAATTATTGTAATTGTCCCCCGCAACCGAAAATAATTTTTCCAAAACGATTTGGAATTTTTTTTTTCCGTCGAAAAATTTCACACACTCTCGAATTTTTTTCTAGAAAGTGGGTAGGATTTCGAGGGTATGTTTAATGACGAAAAATGATTGTAATTGACCCCCGCACCCGAAAATAATTTTTCCAAAACGATTTGAAATTTTTAAATGTAATTGTTAATAACTTTTTAACGAGGTCTCAATCAAGAAATTGATATTCTTGATTTTCGTCTTATTTTGGCCTCTAGAATCCCCAATTAAAATTTTTCCCAGGAGTGGCCGAACACCCTGTATAGTCGATGCAAGTTTCGAAACCCGCACGCGGTTTACTTGGACGATCCTCACGCACAGCGACGACCACGAGCACGTGCCCCGACACGTCACACATCCGGCTTGTTATTATGTCAAACGCATACACGTGCAACGAGAAAAGAGACAAGGTGGTCGCGAAACCGCGTGCAGCCGACACGTTGCATCGAAATTGAACGTGTCGCGTCGCAAATCAAGCAAACTGGGGGCCCCGGAGAGACCCTCGTGTCCGCGAACTTTGGTTTATTACCTAACAGCCATTATAACCCGGTACTCTTCGACGGCCACCTGTCGATTAATAAATCTTCTAATTTGCCTCGGGCTTTATTTCACCCGGAAAAATGTATCTCAACGAAATTTAAATTAACTTCGAACGGGGGGAAAATAAATTTCGTTACGAGTTCTTCCCGTTCGAAGAGCAGGTTGGCGAAATCCTGTAATGGGATTTGTTTGCGTCGACGTCACCGTGGGCTCTGAAGGAACCTGATGACCGAGGTGCGCTGCTTGTTGGTTTCTAATTTTAGCTCATTATGCTATAACTCCGACCGTTTTCTCCGTGCCTATAATTAAGCTATAAAGATAGCCAAGGCTCATCTAATTTGCTGAGTTAGTCAAAGTCAAGGTCACCGTGTTATTAAGTAGATTGCTTTGCTATAGTCGCAACAGGAAATATCGGTAGGCGAATCACACCAGATGCTACCGTTAGTTTTAGCTACAATTTACATTTACTTTTCGTAAAAGTGACACTATCCAAAAGAATATCTCAAAATCGATTAACTATATCTAAATTGATTATCTCATATTCCAGATAAAGTTTCTGCGAATAAAATGCTGTGCTTCGTTCGCGTCGAATTTCGTACGAAAGGAGACGCTGGGCTTCGATGTAAGTAGGAAATCAAGTTTCGATGTCTCGCATCTTACGACCAGGGTGAAAAAAGAATCTGGCAATTTCTCATCTTTACGACACGACTCATCTACACCGTGCAAACTCGTTTCGAGGAGCGTGCTCGCTGGACGACCGAGCGAGGAATTTTTATAGTTCGCTCTACTAGAGTGGAGGCCAGAGGCAAACCTTTTAGAATTGGAAGGTTGCAAGTCACATCGGAAGTTTCTTATAAAACTCCACGCTTCGTTTAGAACATTCTCAACCCCCCAAGGACCGCGAAAAATATTACTATTATAATAATATTGTTTCAATAAATACTTTGTTATTCCTCGAATAATATCCTTAAAATGTTTTCTATACAGGGTGTTCGGTTACCCCTGGGAAAAATTTTAATGTAGGATTCTACAGGCCAAAATAAGACGAAAATCAAGAATACCAATTTGTTGATGGAGGCTTTGTTAAAAAGTTATTAACAATTAAATTCAAAAATTTCAAATCGTTCTGGAAAAATTATTTTCGGTTGCAGGGGTCAATTACAATCATTTTTGGTGAATAGACATACCCCCGAAATCCTACCCAGTTTCGAGAAAAAAATTCGAGAAGGTGTGAAATTTTTCGACGGAAAAAAAAAATTTCAAATCGTTTTGGAAAAATTATTTTCGGTTGCGAGGGTCCATTACAATCATTTTTGGTGAATAGACATACCCCCGAAATCCTACCCAGTTTCGAGAAAAAAATTCGAGAAGATACTGAAATTTTTGGTCGAAATTAAGAAATTTCAAATCGTTTTGGAAAAATTATTTTCGGTTGCGAGGGTCCATTACAATCATTTTTCGTGAATAGACACACCCCCGAATTCCTACGCATTTTCGAGAAAAAAATTCGAGTAGGTAGACAAAGTCGACAAAATTGAAAAATTTCAAATCGATCTGGAAAAATTAATTTGGTCGCGGGAGTCGATTACAATCAATTTTTGTGAATAGATACACCCCCGAATTCCCACGCATTTTCGAGAAAAAAATTCGAGAAGCTGGACAAATTTTTCGACAAAATTAAAAAATTTCAAATCGTTCTGGAAAAATTAAAATTTTTTCCAGGGATAGACGAACACCCTGTATAACCTAAAAATGGTTGGTAGCCTTTCGGGGTAGATAAGTTAATTCTTCACGGTTGAAGTGCCAACTGGGTAGGCTTCAAAATACATGACAGATCGGCTTAAGGCGCCAACTAATTTGGCAATGTACTTCGTCGTGCTATATTCATTCAGTAATATTTCGTATTATTTTTTGAGTAGCAAGCAAGGGGGATAAATAACAATTTGACAGAACGGAAGCCAAAAATCGAATTCGCCATTTTGAAGTCAAGATCAATATCGACAACTGTCTAACCTAACTTGTTTGGTTAAAACGTTCTACAGAATCGACGTAGACGAGCAGAACTCTATCATTCTGACGTTAACGTAGACGTAACTTGTTGAAACAAATTTTCAAATACAATTATGACAAGACCTCAGATTATTGAAACAATGTGCTTTATTCATTCAGCAATGTTTTGTATTATTTTTCAAGTAGTAAGCAAGGGGAATAAATAACAGTTTGACAGAACGTAAGCCAAAAATCGAATTCGCCATTTTGAAGTCAAGATCAATATCGACAACTGTCTAACCTAACTTGTTTGGTTAAAACGTTCTACAGAATCGACGTAGACAGGCAGAACTCTATCACTCTGACGTTAACGTAGACGTAACTTGTTGAAACAAATTTTCAAATACAATTATGATAATACCTCAGATTATTGAAACAATGTGCTATATTCATTCAGCAATGTTTCGTATTATTTTTCAAGTAGCAAACAAGGGGAATAAATAACAATTTGACAGAATGTAAGCCAAAAATCGAATTCGCCATTTTGAAGTCACGATCAATATCGACAACTTTCTAACCTAACTTGTTTGATTAAAACGTTCTACAGAATCGACGTAGACAGGCAGAACTCTATCACTCTGACGTTAACGTAGACATAACTTGTTGAAACAAATTTCGAAGTACAATTATGATAATACCTCAGATTATTGAAACAATTAATTAACATTCACATCGTAAAAATACAATCCTTTGCCAAAGGAAAGTGTCGCAAAGCTCTAACAAATAATTCTAAAAATAGTTAACACGGGTGAAAGGTCGAAGCGTCGGAAAAGTGAAATCTGCGACGGAAAGCGTTATTTCCGTGCGCGTGTTGTCACGCTGCACAACCGTGTCACGATTCTCGTCCGACGATCGTTAGAGCATCGCGTCGGAGCTGGAAAAAAAGGAAAAATAAAAAAGAAAAGAGGGGAACGGCTTCTCTGTTGCGTAATTTCTCGCGCAATTGCGGCACGTTTCGTAAATCGCGAGAACGGAAAGCAATAAAAGAGTATCGTTGCGGGCTCTACGCGGAACGACTGCGTTTTCCACGACTGCGTTCAACGCGAACGATCACACAACGGCCTTGAATGCGAGCCGGTGAAATCGTCGACAGAGGGAGAAGAGAGAATAATAAACTGCTCGAACCGAAAGGATAAACCGCGGGATCCTGCGGCAGCCAATTAACACTCTTCCGCGATTAAATTAGAATTTCCGAACGCTTCAACCTTCGATGTTTCGTCCGATTCGGCCGACAGCAGCGCGCTCTAGCGACAGAACGCGAAACGAGCCTTCAGGGCCGGCCGAAGAACGTTTCTCGCCCGTCGGGACTTTTGTTTGCGAAGACGTTTGTTCATTGAAACTATATAATAGGCTGTAATTTGAATAATTATACGACGATTAAACTGAACACTGATGCTGACCGATGGGAAGGTCGAAATATGACTCACAGTGACTTCATCGTCCTTGGATAACATTTATTTTAATATTCACTTTTATGTGGGAATTTTCCGACTACAGGTTTAAATTTTCTATGCTATCGGAGAATGGTTAATCGAGTTGCAATTCGATGGAAAATTACGGTAACGCAAAATGACAAGCGTGATAACATTCTTATCTCTGGATAATATTTATTTTGCATATATTGTCTGCTGACACAGAGGTACAGTGATTATATACAGGGTGCTCGGACACCCCTGGGAAAAATTTTAATGGGAGATTCTAGAGGCCAAAATAAGACGAAAATCAAGAATACAATTAATTAACAATTAAATTCAAAAATTGCAAATCGTTCTGGAAAAATTATTTTCGGTTGCGGGGGTCAATTACAATAATTTTCGGTGAATAGACATACCCCCGAAATCCTACCCACTTTCTAGAAAAAAATTCGAGGTGTGAAATTTTTCGACGGAAAAAAAAAATTTCGAATCGTTCTAAAAAAATTATTTTCGGTTGCGGGGGTCAATTACAATCGTTTTTGGTGAATAGACATACCCCCGAAATCCTACCCACTTTCTAGAAAAAAATTCGAGGTGTGAAATTTTTCGACGGAAAAAAAAAATTTCGAATCGTTCTAAAAAAATTATTTTCGGTTGCGGGGATTAATTACAATAATTTTCGGTGAATAGACGTACCCCCGAAATCTTGCGCATTTTCGAGAAAAAAATTCAGTACGGTCGGAACTTCAAACGTTAATAACTGTTTAACGAAGCCTTCATCAACAAATTGATATTCTTTATTTTCGTCTTATTTTGGCCTCTAGAATCCCCCATTAAAATTTTCCCAGGGGTGGCAGAACACCCTATATGTAAAATCCTGAATTATTATCCACCCAGTCCTCGAATATTTTAAATTCAAATCGAAAGATGGTTCTAAAAAATCGACGAACGTCAGTCCACCGAATTGCAATATTCGAAGTTATTTGGGGACCACAGACGGCTGTCGAATGCGAAGATAACTCTTACGATTCGTGCGACGTTTCGCGAATAAGTCTATCACTCTTACGCTTCGGTGCACAGTGATGCAAACTTCTACGCGTTTTATCTTTTCTGTTCCAGATAACGTCTATTTAGCAAAGTCGCATAGTGTCTATTTCGAGACACGGCTAACTATAGTCGTCGAGTGATTTCTTAAATAATAAATCAAATGTGCAACCGATGCTTGGTACCGTAGCGTAATTGGCGAGTTTACCCGGGAGACTTTTAAGCCCCCTTTTCGTCGTGTCTCGTATCCGAGCTGATAAGAGTTTAATTCGCCTCGCTCCGAGCAATTGTTTGCACGTGTCTCATCCCCCGCGACCGCCAAAGCGTCAAAAGAGTTCTCTCCTCTCGCTCGTTCGTTATCGCCCAGTTCAAACAATCCCGGCGCGACCAGAACGCCTAAATCTCAAAGCTTATTAAAACACACTTTCCTCGACGCAGTCACCTTCGACGTTCTTCGCAAGCATAAAGCACTCGAAAACCGTTAATTGTTTCAAACGTTTTCCGTTCAAACCATCGACTGTTTCGACGCACGACCGCCATTCGAGCAGCCATTACGGCCACCGCTCGAGGACGCGAACAGTCTTTTTTGGAACGAGTAATTACTCATCATTAGTCCCGGGACGCGACTTCTGACAGCACAATGTCCGCCACTTTTTTTTTCTTGGCACGTAAACGCTTCCTGTATCTCAAGGAACCGAAGAATCCAAAGAAAAACAGTTCTCGCGCTCTTGGCACTCTACTCGATTGATTCGAGTCCAGACCCCGTGATTCCATAAAGTAAATCTTTTTTTTCTTCAATTTGAAAAACAATGGGTGAATAAGTCAACGATCGAGCATAAAAGTTCTGCTTTTATTAATAATTCCATAGTTTAAATCGCGGCGAGAGGATTCTTTGCTAAATCGGATTGAAATTAATTGGCGGCTCAAGGTCGTTAACGCTAACATTGCTCCCCACCATGTCTAGCACCAGTGTTTCACGAATGAAAGGCTCGCAAATAGACAAGCACGATGAAACAGAGAGAAGTTATATTTAGCGCGATTTGCGGTGGTGGGGGTGTGACCCTGAACGGCCAATTGAGTCTAATTCGATTGTAGTGTTTCACGCAGTAGGTCAGAGCACGTGAATGGAAATCGCGCAAAAATAGAATCTATCGATAGCTCGGTTTCCAATAATATTGACAATCCAAAAATTACTGTTTCGCGTGATTCGCTGATTTGTATAATTCGTCGCCCTGATTCGAGAACATTTCCAACTGTACAGTTTCCACCGACAGTCTCTCGATGACGTTGTTTACCTGTGCATGTTGACAACCCTTTGGCGGGAGTCTACAAACGAAGACCTTGGTTCGTCTACTCCCCCATTGTTATCTGCCGACTCTGACGCTAATTCCAACGCTTCGAATGTACATACCTAACTCTCCTCGTACTACACAGCTTCCGATGACTCTGATGTCTGAACTCTCGCGCATATAATTAATCGCATTTCGGAACCTTCGACTACTCAACCTTGATACTCGATCGAAAGTCATAGATCCTCTAGACTCAGGGTCAACGTTTAATTTTTTTAATCTTCCTCTTTATTATACATTCATACAGGGTGTTCAGCCACCCCTGGGAAAAATGAGGCCAAGATAGGACGAAAATCAAGAATATCAATTTCTTGACTAAAGCTTCGTTAAAAAGCTATTAAAAAATTAAATTAAAAAATTTCAAATCATTCTGAAAAAATTATATTTAGTTACAGGCGTCAATTACAAGCATTTTTGGTGAATAGACATATCCTCGAAATCCTACCCACTTTCGAGAAAAAAATTCGAGATGTGAGATTTTTGGACGAAATTAAAAAATTTCAAATCGTACTAAAAAAATTATATTTAGTTACAGGGGTCAATTACAAGCATTTTTGGTGAATAGACATATCCTCGAAATCCTACCCACTTTCGAGAAAAAAATTCGAGAAGGTGTGAAATTTTTAGGCGAAATTAAAAAATTTCAAATCGTACTAAAAAAATTATATTTAGTTACAGGGGTCAATTACAAGCATTTTTTGTGAATAGACATATCCTCGAAATCCTATCCACTTTCGAGAAAAAAATTCGAGAAGATGTGAAATTTTTAGACGAAATTAAAAAATTTCAAATCGTACTAAAAAAATTATATTTAGTTACAGGGGTCAATTACAAGCATTTTTGGTGAATAGACATATCCTCGAAATCCTACCCACTTTCGAGAAAAAAATTCGAGATGTGAGATTTTTGGACGAAATTAAAAGATTTCAAATCGTACTAAAAAAATTATATTTAGTTACAGGGGTCAATTACAAGCATTTTTGGTGAATAGACATATCCTCGAAATCTTACCCACTTTCGAGAAAAAAATTCGAGATGTGAAATTTTTCGACAAAATTAAAAAATTTCAAATCGATCTAGAAAAATTATTTTCGGTTGCGGGGGTCAATTAGAATAATTTTTGGTCATTACACATACCCCCGAATTCCTATGCATTTTCGAGAAAAAAATTCGAAAATGTGTGAAATTTTTCGACGGAAAAAAAAAATTTCAAATCATTTTGGAAAAATTATTTTCGGTTGCGGGGGTCAATTAGAATCATTTTTGGTCATTACACATACCCCCGAAATCCTGCGCATTTTTGAGAAAAAAATTCAGAACAGGCGGAACTTTAAACGTTAATAACTTTTTAACGAAGTCTCCATCAACAAATTGGTATTCTTGATTTTCGTCTTATTTTGGCCTCTAGAATCTCTCATTAAAATTTTTCCCAGGTGTGGCCGAACACCCTGTATAGTGCTAATCTAAAATCCAGTCGACCTTCTTTACTTACAAACCTACCTATCTTTTATTCATTAACATTTTCATTAAACTTTTCCCTTCTTAGATTTCCATCTCGCTCGATTTATTTCCTCGCGTTATCTTGCTCGTTTTATTTTTAATTGTTTGCGTTTGCGCAATCACTGCGAGATTAGTACCTCGCAACTGTGCAAATTACTCTTTGTCCGATATCACGTGGATCGTTTCGAAGATTACCACGTTTTTTACAACAGACTCACGTATTTCCTAAGGTTATTTATAAAAACAATTCCACTCGACGATAAATCTCCATTTTCGCGTATTTACTTCGCACGTACCGAGCACGATTTACGTATCATATCAACGACACGTATCCTCGATTCGAACACGTGGTTTTCTTAGGCTCATTTGCATTCCCGACGAGGACCCGAATATGGCTTCGAACGTCAAGGTTATTATGTAATATCGCACGAATAAAACAGCTGTGGATAGTCTCTAATTGCGAAATATTTTACACGTTCCGTAGAAGTAATAAATCGACGCTTGTTCCCTTATATCCCAAAGAGAGCGAGATCCAGGATGAACGATTCTTCCAAAATTCGTGGCCCCGACGAGCGTGTTTCTCTTCGGTACGCGCGAGTCGTTCGGAACAAACCGATCACCTGTTGATTACGCAACGCGTCGAATTGCCCTGGTTCGACGGATTCCTGGTCGTCGAATCCTAACGCACGGACGAACAGGGATCACCACCCACATTTTCGCCTCTCCCGCGGTGAAAGTCGGATCGACGTTCCGAGAGAGTCGCGAAGGGATCCAACGAACGATGAACGTCGATCGAGCGCGACAGAGGGCAACACGGACGCCCAGGTGGAACGCAAGCGGCGACGGACAAACTGACCTGCAGAAGCACGTGACGGTGTCCTCGACGTCGATGGACAGGGACGTGTCGATGGTCGAGTACTTGAGCACTTTCCTGCTTCCCAAACCGAACATCGAACCGACACTGCGGGTAGCGAGCCAGCCACCGGCGGAACTTACAGTAAAAGAAACGTCCTCGCCGAAGAAAGGGAACGCGGCGTGTGTGAACCCGACGCGAGGTGGGAGAGGACGATGAAAGCGTGTATATAAAACGAAAACGAGGAAGAAAACGAGAGGCAAGGATGAAGGAGGAGGGGGGGAAACACGCCAGGAAGACGCGACACTCGATCTCTACGACCGTTGGGAACACGCAGAGCCGGCGAGCAACGAAGCACAGACTGACGTCGCGGCGTTCTCCAGGCGTTCGCCAGGTACCAGCGCCGCGGTCGCTATCGGCTATCGGCCGTCGCCAACGATAAACGGAGAAAGCGACTCCACGGATCGTGCCAGCACCAGGCCAGGGGGAGGGGGGTGGACCAAGTGGAAGGGGGACAGAGAGAAACGAGAGGTAAAAAAAAAAAAATACGGCAGGGAATAAAAAGAGAGATATAGAGAGAGAAAGGAAACAGTGTGCCTGGAATCGTAGTCGACGGCAGTCACTCGACTGTTCAGCCCACCGAGCCGTTGTTCGCGAGTCTCGAAGAGACCAGCAAATCTGCTAAAGTTCGAGAATTGTTCGAAGTCGACGAGTACGCGCGTGCCCCGCGCATTTTCCAATTCGATTTTCGCGAGAACGGTGCCCCATGCGGGGCAATTTTATTCCACGTTTCCGGTCAACTTTTTCGCGTTGAATCGTTTGCACCTGGAAGACAATAGAGTTTATCGTGTTCCAATGGTAGCTGGGTATCTCTCGCGCGTATAGGAAGTAAAAAATTGACGGTAAAATCTAGAAACTAGTTTATCCGATCGACTGCCGGCGAGGTGACCTCGTCGAAAGATGGAAGATCGTTGGACGCGAGTTGCGAGGGAAATACAACGGACGTACGTGCACGAGCGAGAGGAGGGGTACGAGAGCACAAAGGGGGCTTCCTCCCTAAGGACGGTACTTTTCTCCCCGTCTCTGTTCCGCTAAGCGTTTTCTCTAGCTTTCCCAGTGTCGTTCGCAGCGTCTTTCTCTCTCTCTCTCGCTCGGTCTAATGTAATTACCGTCGAGAGAGGCTAGCGCTCGGCGAAACCGAACAAGTTCTTTCTCCTCAACATCCGCGTACCTGTTCCTCAGGGTCGCGGCTGATGCGGGTGCACCCGGTGAAACGCGGACGGATAGCTGTGGTCTGGATCGTCGGATCGATTCCGAGAAGACTGACCGTACCATTGGCGAATTGTTGCAATTCGCGGGTCGGTTACCGAAAATAGGTTAGTCTACCGCGTTGCGGGTTAACCCTTTCGGTGCTGCGGCCAGTTATAAACGCTCAGTCGATCAGTGCATTGCGTGCGGAGTACTCGGCGCTACGTGTGTTTTCGCGAGCCAAATTGGAAACGTGTCGTAGCTGTATCACGTGGATGGGGTTCGAAACTTTTACGTAGTTCTTTAATTTCGTCCATCTTAATCTCGAGAATCGTGACCATAACGCTACTGGTGTCTTCTCGAATGTGACTCGACATATTTTCAAGTCCAAACCAATAGCATCCTGGAAATTGTTTCGATATAATACACTACAACAATAGTGTAAATAAAACAGACATTGAATTTGTTTAAGTTGCCTTGTCAAATAAAACACTTGAAAGCGTTGGTAGCTGCTGGTAACAGAATTGAAATATAATTCGGAGTGCAAAAGTACTTCCACGTTTTTTAGTTTGCATCTAGTAATTATTGCCAGCTGGTGAATGGTACGTCACAGTGGCAATTACAAAATCAACAGACACTCGACTCGGTTGCGAATGTCCTTGGTTACGTAAGATTATCTTTGTTGTTTCATTGAAATTTCCGAAACACACCACAGTTTGCGGAGATGCTTTTGTAGAATTGTTCTTAGCGATCGATGAGAAATATTCCGATATCGTAGAAACGAATTAAAACAACATATTTAGGAACGTACGCGCGACGTATGTGACTTTGTTTGCTTTGTTTGCAACCGTGTCTCGTGTTACTCGTGGATACGTAGCATTATCGCGAGACATAATTTCTGCGCGAAGAAGTGGGCGCAACTGGTTCACGGGCTTCGCGCGTAAAATACGAAAGGTTAAGGCCAATCGATGCATGATATTACAATGTTTCGTAATGTATGACATAAGTGGGAAATAAAGCATCCTTAACGAGTCTTATTAACGACCAACTTCTCCCACGGTGAGACGATCTCGGTTCTTAACTCTCCGAAAATGCAAAAGTTGACTCGAATGAAAAATTGAGGAGCAATGAAACGCGACGATGGTATCGCTGTTTGTTTCCACGCCAAGTATTAGAAAACTAAGAATGTAGGGCAAGAAAGTCGAGCAAGACTCTCCCTGAAACGCGACTAAAATAAAAGGATTGCTTCGCAGAGGCTCCCGAAAATAGCCAATAGACTTTTTTTTTCATTTTTTCATTTGGGGCGTCTCCAAGGAATGCATAAAACCGTCACGAGAAAATTTTTACTTGCAGCTCTATTATATGTATGTATGAAAGTGAAAAGAAACATACCAAGAGAGCCAGAAGTCGATATCCACCCCAACGGATTACACAATTCCACGGTTAGCGGAGCTTTACGAGAATTTTTTCACTTCGATTCCGTATAAAAGCAAGAACCGTAATCGAATTTGAGCCCAACACTGCGCATTGCCGTTTACGTCAGACCGGTAACCCGGTTCTCGAAAAAATCCACGAGTCACACACCCCCGCATCATCCCCTCGCTATTAATAATGTATCATTTTTATAAATGACGGTCTGACAACAACGAACGATATCTTGCAATATAAAAAACTGCTCTAGGGAACCGATGAACGTAAATTATATTTACTCCCTGTCGATCTGACAAGAGCAAATTGAAAAATTGATGCCTTTTTAAGTGTCCCGGACCGAAACGGACAAACGAAGCTTTTCGATACGCAATTTCTTGCCTCTGCTATTCCAGTACCAATTTCACGAAGTAATTGATTCCCAGTGGCAACACGTTGAATGGCCGAATAACTTTTGTGACCCACTGTAGAGAAATTTATACTCGGTGCCCCGAACAGTACGGGCGGCATCAATTATTTTAGCCCGCCTGGCCGTGAATCACGCGGCATTTATCCATTCGCGACCACCGACGCCAACGTTACAGTGAAAAATGAACACGCGGATAACGAGAGTCCCGATGAATGTCAAGTAAATGCAACCGTATCACCCGGTCCAGGGTTTACGTACTGCTACGCGTCCCGTGGGAGCCTTGTCCGTCTGTTACGGGATTAAGATGGACCGCGATTCGATACATCCCTCCTTGCGACCTACGAGTGAAAAGGGATCGTGATGTTTCGTCCTGGGCCAAAGCTAGTACACTCATCGGTAATGCAATGCTAGCTGACCCTCCCTTAGACGCTGGGACACTGGATGGTCAGTCAAGGAGCGTGTATACAGGGTGTTTGATCACGCAGTATCGAGGAAAAAATTCAGGAAGGTGGAGACATTTTTGGGCAAAATTAAAAAATTTCAAATCATTCTAAAAAAATTATTTTTGGTTGCAGGGGTCAATTATAATCATTTTTTATGAATAGACATATCCTCGAATTCCTACGCCGTTTCGAGATAAAAATTCAGAAAGGTGAACAAATTTTTGGGCGAAATTAAAAAATTTCAAATCATTCTAAAAAAATTATTTTTGGTTGCAGGGGTCAATTGTAATCATTTTTGATGAATAGGCATATCCTCGAATTCCTACGCAGTTTCGAGGAAAAAATTCAGGAAGGTGGAGACATTTTTGGGCAAAATTAAAAAATTTCCAATCATTTTAAAAAAATTATTTTTGGTTGCAGGGGTCAATTGTAATCATTTTTTATAAATAGACATACCCTCGAATTCCTACGCAGTTTCGAGATAAAAATTCAGGAAGGTGAACAAATTTTTGGGCGAAATTAAAAAATTTCAAATCATTCTAAAAAAATTATTTTTGGTTGCAGGGGTCTATTGTAATCATTTTCGATGAATAGACATATCCTCGAATTCCTACGCAGTTTCGAGATAAAAATTCAGAAAGGTGGACAAATTTTTCAACGAAAATGAAAAGTTTCAAATCATTCTAAAAAAATTATTTTTGGTTGCAGGGGTCAATTGTAATCATTTTTGATGAATAGGCATATCCTTGAATTCCTACGCAGTTTCGAGATAAAAATACAGGAAGGTGAACAAATTTTTGGGCGAAATTAAAAAATTTCAAATCATTCTAAAAAAATTATTTTTGGTTGCAGGGGTCAATTGTAATCATTTTTGATGAATAGACATATCCTCGAATTCCTACGCAGTTTCGAGATAAAAATTCAGAAAGGTGGACAAATTTTTGGGCAAAATTAAAAAATTTCAAATCATTCTGAAAAAATTATTTTTGGTTTCAGGGGTCAATTGTAATCATTTTTTATGAATAGGCATATCCTCGAATTCCTACGCAGTTTCGAGATAAAAATTCAGAAAGGTGGACAAATTTTTTAACGAAAATGAAAAGTTTCAAATCATTCTAAAAAAATTATTTTTAGCTAGGGGAGTTAATTACAATCAGTTTTTGTCAATACATATACCCCTGAAATCCTACGCACTTTCGAGAAAAAAATTCAGAAAGGTGGACAAATTTTTCAACGAAAATGAAAAGTTTCAAATCATTCTAAAAAAATTATTTTTAGCTGGGGGGGTTAATTACAATCAGTTTTTGTCAATACACGTACCCCTGAAATCCTGCGTACTTTCGAGAAAAAAATTCAGAAAGGTGGACAAATTTTTTAACGAAAATGAAAAGTTTCAAATCATTCTAAAAAAATTAGTTTTAGCTAGGGGGGTTAATTACAATCAGTTTTTGTCAATACATATACCCCTGAAATCCTACGCACTTTCGAGAAAAAAATTCAGAAAGGTGGACAAAATAAGACGAAAATCAAGAATACAATTAATTAACAATTAAATTCAAAAATTTCAAATCGTTCTAAAAAAATTATTTTTAATTGCAGGGGTCAATTACAATCATTTTTGGTCATTACACATACCCTCGAAATCCTACCCACTTTCTAGATAAAAATTCCACCAACATGGTTGTTGTATAATATTTAAAAAAATTTCTAGTTCAAATTAAGGGTCGTGCGATATTTTATGAGACCCCGGACGTATGACTGATACGGGGGATGGGTCGAGCGATGGAGACAGCTTTAACTAGTGAACGTCACGCTCCTATCTCGACAATTTTTCACTGGAAAAGTGAGAAAAATGAGTAGCTCGCAGGACACCATGCGCAGCAGTTACTTTTTAATACTAGGTGTTAGGGGCACGTGGCCAGATGACGTTTCGCAAGAGAGGGTCTCGAGGTACAACACCCATTTTTAACGAGCCTCGATATAACGATAAAACCTGAAGTATCGATGTTTGGTGATATATGGTTTTAAACGCGAACGACTAACGACTTAGGAAAATGGTGTCCAACCTTTTGAAAGCCCCCATCCACCCTTAACGTGTTCACTGCCAGACCAATAACCAAAACAGAGCAATTACGATCAAATAAAATAAACTATTATCGTTTAAAAAAGTCAAATTTGACCTTTGTACATCCTCCACGCAACCTCCTACGAAGAAACCAATTACACGATATTGTAGCCCCCTCGAAGCCATTCGACTTTAATAGGAACCATTTTTCGATGTCATAAAAACAAGGGAGACATTTCAGGTGAGAATAACGAATCTCTATGGGCAATGGAAGGCGAGAGGCAACTAAAAGGAAACCCCCTGCATTGTCTAACCAAAGGAACCATTGTCGCGAGGGAATATTAATCATTCCCCCAGTTTTAAAAAGCAGAGAACAAATGCTGATTGGGTAAGAGAAACGTGAAGTAGGTGGTCGCTGTCGGAATTAACGAGTCCTTCTGGTAGCTGGGTGTACCACGAGAATGTAATTTATGAGGAAGTACCGACTCAGCACATAACTTTTTTGCTTTCCACTCTCGCGCCCAAGTCAGGTACTGATGATAACCAGAAGAAACATTGCTAAGTGAAATGGTCATAAAGGGAAGTGTATGGCGAGCTCACTAGGTTCTCTAATGACTCACCAGCAGTAGACCACGTCGTCTTTGCGGCGACGTTACCCAATACAGTTTAAGAAAAGCCATCGACCGCTCAATGTCACTTCTTCGTTCATTGTAAATCGGAACAGGTACATCCAGGGCCGTAACCAGAGACTGGTACTCTTGTTCAACCATATTCGATATTCGAAAATTTACAGAGGATAATATGTGTGACAAAGTTCGACAAAAAATACGGTTTCGTGCACGAAACGTCGGGCACGACGCCATTTTTTAAAAACGTCGTTTCACGAGGGTAAAAAAGGCTTCTTTGTCAGAAGCACGTCGCATAAGACGATATTACGCGATAAGCATGTCGGTAGATAGGCGACAGCGCACACGAACAGCTGCATGTACGCTGTAACCCGTATTGTCGGTAAAAGCTGTTATCGTAAAAACCGTTGATAAAACCGTTTTATCTGCACGGGCAATATACATCGCGCGCCGTGGATTTATTTAGCGAAGAATGCGTCGCAGGCGTTTTTGTTTCGACGTATGAAACGTTCGACAAAATCCATACCTGATTCGTTACTGTTACACAAACAAAAGTTAATTCAAAAGTATCGATCGTCGGGGCTTTTTAATTATCAGGTAAAATCGTTCCAAGCGTTGTTGAATATTTTTCTGACGCTATAACGTTAACAGATGTTGACGTTCTTAGAAAAACTAGCAGTTGACGGAATAGTGTTTCGTTATTTCCGATAAAGAAGGGGTGTTCAGCCACCCCTGGGAAACATTTTAATGGGAGATTCCAGAGGCCAAAATAAGGCGAAAATAAAGAATACTAATTTCTTGATGGAGGCTTCGTTAAAAAGTTATTAACGTTTAAAGTTCCGCCCTTACTGAATTTTTTTCTCGAAAATGCGTAGGATTTCGAGGGTATGCGTAATGACCAAAAATGATTGTAATTGACCCCCATAGCTAACAATATTTTTTTCAGAACGATTTGAAATATTTTAATTTCGTCGAAAAATTTCACACCTTCTCGAATTTTTTTCTAGAAAGTGCGTAGGATTTCGAGGGTATGCGTAATGACCAAAAATGATTGTAATTGACCCCCATAGCTAACGATATTTTTTTCAGAACGATTTGAAATATTTTAATTTCGTCGAAAAATTTCACACCTTCTCGAATTTTTTTCTAGAAAGTGCGTAGGATTTCGAGGGTATGTGTAATGACCAAAAATGATTGCGATTGACTCCTGCAACCGAAAATAATTTTTTTAGAATGATTTGAAAATTTTTGAATTTAATTGTAAATATCTTTTTAACGAAGCCTCCATCGATAAATTAGTATTCTTGATTTTCGTCTTATTTTGGCCTCTAAAATCCCCCATTAAAATTTTTCCCAGGGGGTGATTGGGTCCCACCATGATAATGCCAGACCTCACGACCGCCATACTTGCTATATCCACCACCATCGGATTATTACTTGTTCCGGTCTTTAAAAAATGTCTTAAATAATAAAACATTTACTTAAAGCAACAATGTCAAAAATCTCTTACATCAGTTTTTTCTAAATAAAGGTCAGAAATTTTACGAGCATGGGAAAAGTTGGACCAAAATGACCAGTACACGATTCAATAAAATATTTATATATTATAAGAAAATTGTTCCTTTTGACGAAGGAGAAAAACGAAATTACTTTCCGAACAACCCAATGGAAGTAGGTCAGCCTTGTTTTTGAAAATACGACTTCGAAATATGCTGCGTCCCGGAGACGCGACGCAAAGAATAGCGAGGTCAGAGTTGCTCGATAAATTCGGGTCAACATAACGACGGAATAATGATTATTAATGG
The DNA here is from genome assembly GCF_051014445.1 of Colletes latitarsis. Lineage (NCBI taxonomy): Eukaryota > Metazoa > Arthropoda > Insecta > Hymenoptera > Colletidae > Colletes > Colletes latitarsis. The sequence continues at coordinate 51,100,689 of NC_135134.1, forward strand.
GTGGAACGTCGCCGCGGAAACGGACAGGGTGCCTCGACGGTTCGAGAATGCCGGGCGAAATGTTTTGGCGAGCGAAGGATCGCGAATGATTCACCGAGGAAACCGATCGCAGCCGCGAAAGACTAGACGTGAGTCATCGCCGCTGGTCGGTTTCGAGTCAGCGACCACCACTGGCTCGCTCACTTTCCGCGTTGCTCGGTGTGCATACACACACATTGGCGGGAGTGTTTTCAAGAGTACCACGGCGAACACGTATACAAGCCAACCGGCCAGTCACCGAACCATTGTCTTTTGTTTTGCTCGAGAGATCTCTCTCCGAGAGTTTCTGACTCTACCTTTTACGACCGCGGAGAAACAACGATTTGACGCTGTAGAATTAGCTGACCCCTGCTTTCCTCGATATGTACAGGGTATTCGGCCACCCCCAGGAAAAATTGTAATGGAAGATTCCAAAATAGGTCGAAAAATTTCACATCTCGAATTTTTTTCTCGAAAGTGGGTAGCATTTCGGGGGTATGTCTATTCGCTAAAAATGATTGTAATTGACCCCTGCAATCGAAAATAATTTTTTCGGAATGATTTAGAATTTTTTAATAACTTTTTAACGAAGCCTCAATCGAGAAATTGATGTTCTTGATTTTCGTCTTATTTGAAAATTTTTCCCTGGGTTGGTCGGACACCCTGTATGTAACTGAGTAACAAAAACAAGGTCTGGTCGATATTTCTAATCACGTGACGTCGACTGATTCTGGTATCGATTTTAGGAATAAGGAGAAACCGATGGAAAAGTATATTTCAATCCGTGAAATGTTAACGCGAAACGATAATGGGGTAAACTGCGTCGAATCAGCAACGATTCAAGGACCCTCGTTCTTTGCGAACGATACCGACCCTATTGTTTTTGGAATGTCGGCGGCATAAAAATAGAGGAAAACGAGATCGACGCGGAGAAAGAGTATCTTTTATAGGTCGGTGAGCACGTTCATTTCGCAGCTATGACGTTTTCCCTTTTCGCCTGACCAAACGGTGGCCCTATCCTCTGATTTATCGCGAGCCAGGAGCCGCGTTATGTAAACAGGGAATCGACGAAAGCAGTATTTTATTATATCGCCTCTTTGTTTTAACGTCGAGTGACCATAATTTCCATCGTGATATAATCACGATTTCAAAGAGTACTAAGCTTGGTGGCATTTGACGATGATTTCATTTTTAGACGTCAGTGTGGGTAAACTATTTTAGTAAATTTAGTAGGAAATTGGAGAGTTATTAATAATACATTACGAGGTAGATTACTGTTAGAATACGATTCCAAGGAGAAATACTGATGACTCGATGTTCATACGACTACGTAATATTAACATTTCGTAGGGTCATGTAACGCGAAGGTCCACAGATATTGTTGTAAGAAACTTTGAGACTACCTTTGAGAACTGGTATTTATATTCGCATAATGGTCGGTGAGTAATGATTCGAGCGATTCTAGGCGCGCTTAAATAATGATGTAAGTCATGATCAATCATGTAACGAAGTTTTCACACAAGGAACATTAGATCACGCAATGTTCTCATTAAATATACTTAAATAAATTTGTATGCTTCGTATATAATGTTAACTTTAATACGACAATATTTATTTTTCGTCCAAACAAAACAGAAACACTGATGTTTTCATTAATATACAGGGTGTTCGATCACCCCTGGGAAAAATTTTAATGAGAGATTCTGGAGGCCAAAATAAGACGAAAATCAAGAATATCAATTTCTCGATTGAGGCTTCATTACAAAGTTATTAAAAAATTTCGAATCGTTCTAAAAAAATTATTTTCAGTTGCAGGGGTTAATTACAATCGGTTTTGGTGAATAGACATACCCCCGAAATCCTATCCATTTTCTAGAAAAAAATTCGAGAAGTGAAATTTTTCGACAAAATTAAAAAATTTCAAATCGTTCTAAAAAAATTATTTTTAGTTGCAGGGGTCGATTATAGACATTTTTTATCAATAGACATACCCCCGAAATCCTACTCACTTTCGAGAAAAAAATTCGAGAAGACTTGAAATTTTTCGACAAAATTAAAAAATTTCGAATCGTTCTAAAAAAATTATTTTCAGTTGCAGGGATTAATTACAATCGTTTTTGGTGAATAGACATACCCTCGAAATCCCACCCATTTTCTAGAAAAAAATTCGAGAAGTGAAATTTTTCGACAAAATTAAAAAATTTCAAATCGTTCTAGAAAAATTATTTTTAGTTGCGGGGGTCGATTAAAATCATTTTTGGTGAATAGACCTATCCCCGTAATCCTATCCATTTTGTAGAAAAAAATTCGAGAAGTGAAATTTTTCAACAAAATTAAAAAATTTCGAATCGTTCTAAAAAAATTACTTTCAGTTGCAGGGGTTAATTACAATCGTTTTTGGTGAATAGACATACCCTCGAAATCCCACCCATTTTCTAGAAAAAAATTCGAGAAGTGAAATTTTTCGACAAAATTAAAAAATTTCAAATCGTTCTAGAAAAATTATTTTTAGTTGCGGGGGTCGATTACAATCATTTTTGGTGAATAGACCTATCCCCGTAATCCTATCCATTTTGTAGAAAAAAATTCGAGAAGTGAAATTTTTCGACAAAATTAAAAAATTTCGAATCGTTCTAAAAAAATTATTTTCAGTTGCAGAGGTTAATTACAATCGTTTTTGGTGAATAGACATACCCTCGAAATCCCACCCATTTTCTAGAAAAAAATTCGAGAAGTGAAATTTTTCGACAAAATTAAAAAATTTCGAATCGTTCTAAAAAAATTATTTTTAGTTGCGGGGGTCGATTACAATCGTTTTTGGTGAATAGACATACCCTCGAAATCCCACCCATTTTCTAGAAAAAAATTCAGTTCTAGTGGAGCTTTAAACGTTAATAACTTTTTAACGAAGCCTCAACCAACAAATTAGCATTTTTGTTTTTCGTCTTATTTTGGTCTTTAGAATCTCCCATTAAAATTTTTCCCAGAGATGGACGAACACCCTGTATATGTGAAATTACTTTTCATAAATTGTTTCTGTAAAATAAATTTGGATATTGCGAAGGTATCGAAAAAGTAGTAGTTCGATTAATCGAAAGGAACAGCGCTGTCTAACTTTCCAAGCTTCCCGTTTGTTTCGTATTCGCCCGTTCCATTGTTGCGGTGCGATAAACTATACGTTTTTAACCGCAGCTCGCGGTTAAAAAAAAAAAATAGACCGCAAACCATTAAGGAGTTAAAGCGACCTCGCCGTTGAAATCGCTTCGCGCGAATTCGCGTCGCTTTCCTTTTGCCAGTTTTATGGTCGTGAGTCCATCCGGTGGGTCAGAAAAATATATATCTCGCTCTGTTTCGAGCACTGTTTCGGCGTTCCCGTGATCGATAATAATCGTTTTATCGACGGTCACTGCAAGACACTGTCGCCGACGAATTTCGCGCCAGTCGTAAATAACAAAGTATATTACAATTTATCAGCGTTGCTCTCGTTAAAAGCGATTTGTAATATGTAGGTGACGATAAGCGATAATTCTATCGTTGCAATGCGAACAGATACGTATTAATTAATTCACAAGCGTTGGAAAAACTTTTACAGTGTTCGTCGTGAATGTAGAAACGAAAGATGTAAGAACGTAAATGGCGTTACTGGTCCTGTCAGCTGGAAAATAAATATTCCCTGGACTTGTATTCTCGCATCTTTCGAATCATCGATGATAATTCACATTTGTCGATACGGTCGTGAAACTAGTAACATCACACTACATTTTTACCATATCATACTTGATCTTAAAGATCAACGTGTACGGGATACGATACTGTTCCCGAACGTGACGAGCACGATAAATGCGTGCACGTGTCACCGTACGATTAAACAGGGAAAAACAAACAGAAGCAACGTGACATATCCTCGGTTTCGAATCTACGACACACAGATATCCATTTCTATTTCTACGTACAACGAATAACCTAAAATCGAACAACGTCAACACACTACACCTTGCTCGCAAGGTCTAACTACTCTATCTTAAATAATGGCGGTAAAACATTTCGAAAGACGTCGACAGGTGCGATACGTGGTGGAAAAATAACGTACCGTAGACAGCGATTCGGTCGAGCTACGATCACATTAAGAAAGAAAAGTTTTCACTTTATCGGTTTTATCGGAAGACGCGCGCGATTCGCGTTTACGTAAGTCCTCTAAGGCGAACGATATACGCTCCTCTCTTACGTATCGAACGATAAAAGGGTAGAAACAAGAAATCCAATCAAGGTAACGTAACTTCTCGGTGCTCGATAAACGCGCGTGGACTCGCTCGAAACCGTGCATTAGCGTAGGAATATCGATATCCACGATTATACGTGAATTCCCGTAACTTTATCAACGGCGAATAACCGAGGCTGTCATTCGCGTTGTACCGCTGGCTTTGGCGAAAACGAGACGTCCAACGTTTCTACACGCGTTATTTCGCGACAGCGGCGAGCGAAATTTTCCGAATGACATCGCGCGCAGAGAAGCGGTTTCGATTTTCGCGTTGACACAGAAACAACCGGGTATTACTTTCTCTCAGAATAAGGGAAAGGACAGGCGATCATCGAGAGCGAAACGAAGTGTTACGACAAGGAACGAGAGAGCGTCAACCTCGACGGGGAGGTTAGGCCGTTCAACGGATCGTCGAGGTTAACCGTTTTTTTTTTTTCCCCCCCTTCCACTCCCCTCTCGTAACACTCGCCGTGGTCGAATTCTGTTTCTGGGGAAAATTCGCGGACGAACGCGCGCGTAATTATTTTGCACACGAGAGAACTTACCCCATAAACCAGTCCACGGTATCGCGGAGATACTCGGGTAACCTATCCAGCTTGGATGATTTTCAGTTGGATCACCGCCGAGGAAAGTAGCACGAGAGTCGAGAAAACAAAATAAATTCTCTCTCTCTCCACTAGCACCAGCAGCAGCAGCAGCGGCGCACGTTTCGCGATCTCGTGAAATCTAACATGGCGAAGCTCTATTGTCACCTGTTCCCGTCATGCCTCACTCGCCCTCCCCCCCCTGCGCCCGAAAATACTACCGATTTATCGCCGCCACCGCGTACTCTCGCGCGCGTCCACGCTTCCGTTCGTCGCGATCCTCGTCGCCGCGATTCGCGTGTCGCGTTTCTCTGCCCCGGGAACGTCGGAGAAACTTTCGAACGCCCGACACCGCACCGCACGGGAAATGTCCGCCGCGGAGACCGCACAGCTGATCGCCCAACGTTCCAACGAGCACACTCGCGCACCCCCCGTTTTCCTACCTGACTGCAGAGGGTAGTACCTACCGCGCGTATGCACCGTCAAACAGTTCCCGACACGAACACGAACCACACGATAGACAGATGGTAAATGCGGTACGCGTCGGTAACGCGCGTCACGTTTCGCCTTTCGCGAGGAACGAACGTATGTTTTGCAGGGAACACCAGAGCTATAATCAATGACTCGTTCGCGCGCACAAACTAGATTTACATATAGAGTAGCTTCTCTCAAAGACGAATTAGCACTTACGTTTTTCAGATTCCTTCCAAAATAACTCTCGTCTCGTCTGACTCAATATTTATACTTCGACAGCAATGGTCGCGTGCAAGTATTTCGTTACGTTGCTCAACATCGTCGAACAGTTGCAGATGGCAACACCTCGCGTAGCGTCTATTACCCTATTTTTCATGTGAATACTAATAATTTCATTGTACTTATTAAACGGAGATCTTGAGCTTACAAACTGGGACCGTAGATCGATAAATATACACATATAAGTGTAATAAGAAAATTCTTAGTCTAGTGATTTAGTTTTAATATATTAATAATAATTGGAAATATTGTTTTTAGGATACATGCTTGAGATGCCATCTAGCGTCGAAGACAACGAACTATTTCTCGACAAACTTGGACGTAGATGGAGGTGTGATCGTTCATTAGCAGTGTATTCTTTTGTATTATACGAATAAGCTTTAAGTTATTAAATAAATCGACGTATATAATCTCAAATTGATGTATTTACTGTCTCTGAAAAAGGGCCTCGATCTTTAAGCCCTCTTTCAGTGAATTACCATACCCCCATGACCAATATTTTCCCAAAATTTCCTTCCAATATACTGCCTTTTTAAATTTAGAACAATGTTATTTAATGTTAATTGTCAATTACATAGAGACTGTATACTTTGTAGTATTTATAGTATTGTATGTGTACTTCTGTATCTTCTATGAAAACAAATAAATATACACTATGCAAATTGCTTCAAGACATAGACATCTCTGATTATACAATAACATAAAGTACACAGTCAAACTGATACCAGTTAGCTGGAGTAAAGACAAATAACATTAGTATAAACATAAATCCTTGCATATTTATTACTGAATATGCAATCATTAAAGCTGCAGTAGAAGCTCATCGATGCAGACTTACATCGTGTCCTATATGTATGGATAACTTTACTAGCTGAACAAATATTCAACTAATAATCAATTAATTATTTGTACTACATGATATTCAAAGGAATGATGCAGTTAATAAAGATACAATGTAGTAGGGATCAGAAGAAATATGGTTTTGCAAAGCCAAGCACAGAGTAACAACTTTCTTTAAAAAATATTACAAGCTTCCAAGAAACCTAGAGTTTCATGATCTCAATGATGTAAAACCATATTTTATTGAAACTATCTTGTATTTAACCATCCAGGAAAAATAATAAAAAATAGACTAAAATTGATTTTTACTAACGTTCGGAACAACCAGCGTTAAAATAAGTACCAACTTCGTATTAAATACTAACCTAAAAATTTAACTGACACTAACTAGATTAAATAATGATAGAATAATTTAAAATGTATATCATATAAACAGAAATTCTTAAAATCCGTGATAGATACATACGTAGATATAATCCAAATGATTACATAAAGTTTGCATGCATGACACGTAAGTATAGTTTATAGTTTAAAAACAAGTATGGACAAACGGAAGCAAAAGAACCACAGAATTTTAACAGGGACGTGTTAATAGGGTATTATTCACCGAATAAAAGTTACAGAATCGTATACATGGTAATAAAATATATCACAACTTTATACATGATTTATTAATAAGACAAAATATGTACAAATATCGAGTAGCCTAATTAAATAATAATATATTTACAAAACCAATATACAAAATAATAATACACGAACGAAATAACCTCAAAACGGGACTAAGATTCGTCCGAAAAATCAGACGACGAGCCAGCTTCGTTTATGTTAATGATAATCGGTTCAGTATTATTTTCAATGATATTGTCCAATTCCCACATCATTGTTTCGACTTTTTCTTCGACGTGCTCGACAGAACTTCTCCACTTTTTTGGACTAATCGTATCCACTGCCTCCACGAGTAAGTTTTTAATATCGTTAAATTTCGAAGACGTGTTGTAGGAGGCTATGTAAGTTTTGATTTCCATCCAGATCAATTCGATAGGATTCAACTCGCAATGGTACGGCGGAAGTCGAAGTACAGTTTTATTGTGCCTCCTTGCTATTTCATCCACGACGTAAGCATCGTATTTATTTCTCAGTGTATTCACGATCGCGAGGAGCTCTGCTTTCAACAGGTTCTCGTCGAACTGAATGCTCTTCGATATTAACCAGCTTTTAATATTTTCTATCTTGGTGGCGGTGGTCGGGATTTTCTCGACTTTTCTAGAATGATACGGCGCGTCGTCCATGACAATCACGGCGTGTTTCTCTAACTTTTGCAGAACCTTTAGAAACCAATTCTCAAACGAAACCGCGTTTATTTCCTCCTGGAAATCACCAGACTTCGTGGATTCGAAAGCCCACATCGCTCCCGGCAGAAAACCGTCTTTGCTGCCAATATGGCAGACGATAAGTCGTTTCCCCGTGCTAGAGGAATTTCTCGTGCCTGTGTACAATCCAGACGAAGAGGCGGGCATGGTGGAATTCGTTTCCACTTTCACAACGTAACGCTTCGTGGGGTCAGCATTTATCCAAGTTTCATCCAAATAATAAATCTTACGCCCGTCGTTCCTAAACGATTTTATCTTTTTCAAATACTCCCTCCTCCACACTACGATCTCCTCTCTATCGAACAACATGCTACTTCGACCTCTGCGAGCGTATTGAAAATTCAATATCTTCAATAATTTGTACAATATTGCTCTATTAACATTAGGTACATCACTGTCGTCGTTTACAACTTTCAATACTTTCTCGGCAGTAGGGATCTCGTTTTTCATATAAAATTCGTGCACCTTCCTTCTGATCGCGTTTTTGTCTAAATCGTCGATTAAATCGATAGTCGTATCGCGAGTTCTCTTTTCTTTCGGTATCGATAACGTGCTTGTCCGTTTGTATTCTCGAAGCACCCTATATACAGTAGATTTGCACACCCCTGGAATTAGTGCGAGCGTGAAGAAAGTTTACCTGCTTCGGGGCCACTACTTACACCGAAATCGATTTTTTTTCAAATGTTTCAAATTTCGAATTTAGTCCTTTAAGTTTACTTAAAAGAAGGTTTGAAAATAGATCGATTTCACGGTAAAAATGGTCCGAATTAATCAACTTTTTTTATTCGAATTGTATTCATTCGCTCGTAAGACTTTCTCTGAAGCGAATTATTTAGTTTCAAATAATTACCTGCAATGTTTGCAGCTTTGGAAACGATATCGGTTATTAACATGACCGGGTTCTCTTGATTTAGACTTTTATAAATGTTTAGAATCAATTGTTTCTCTTCGACAGACAAATGTGTCTTTTTAATTCTTTTATTAGGGGGGCCCAAAGTGAAATCATTAGTGTCTATTTCATCGGCGGTATCCGTACTGGACATTCTGTTTCATTTACAACTGGAAATCGAAATCTAAATTTTATTCCCATAAAAAGCTATTCCGGTCGGTCGTTTCGAACATTCACGGCGACATCTGTTTTTGACGCGTCCGATCCCGAAGGGGTGAAGCAACAAGGCTTTATAACGGGTGAAATTCGAAGATTCCGTCGCTCTTCCCCCGATCAACACATGCGCTGTGATTAGTTTACCTTTTTAGTGAAAGTTTTTTTACCGAACAATGCAACGCAATTGCTTTCCAGCTAGAAATAAATCCCTGTGTTTGGTTGGAAACGTTCGTTTGACGTGAACAATGTCTGTACTTACGGTAAAAGACGACCTCTCGGCTCTGAAGCTTTTAAATGCGACGACCGAGGAAATAGTACGCTACTATCAGATGTATATACCATCGGTTCTGTTGTATGTTTTACTGTAAGATGGAGCGGACGAAAACAGAACTGCTTGTATGATATTCACGTGATCATAACCTCATTGGTCCGCTGTATCGACGCGCCGATCCGACCAGGGGCGTATCGCGACAAGTTTCGAAGGAAAGCAGGGCGAAATACGAAATAATGCGACCGTCGTTTCGAAGACCGATGTCAAAGATTTCGTTAAAAGACTATTATTAATGTTAGTAACAGCAATTTACTGTACAGCGTGGTTCGTTAATATACAGGGTGTTCGGCAATCCCTGGGAAAAATTTTAATAGGGGATTCTAGAGGCCAAAATAAGACGAAAATCAAGAATATCAATTTTTTGATGGAGGCTTCGTTAAAAAGTTATTAACGATTTAAGTTCCGACTGTACTGAATTTTTTTCTCGAAAATGCGCAGGATTTCGAGGGTATGTCTATTCACCAAAAATGATTGTAATTGACCCCCAGAACTGACAATATTTTTTTTAGAACGATTTGAAATTTTTTAATTTCGTCGAAAAATTTCACACCTTCTTGAATTTTTTTCTCGAAAGTGGGTAGGATTTCGGGGGTATGTCTATTCACCAAAACTGATTGCAATTGACCCCTGCAACTAAAAATAATTTTTCCAAGACGATTCGAAAGTCTTTTTTTTCACCCAAAACTTTCAGCATTTACTCGAATTTTTTTCTCGAAAGTGGGTAGGATTTCGAGGGTATGTCTAATGACCAAAAATGATTGTAATTGTCCCCCGCAACCGAAAATAATTTTTCCAGAACGGTTTGGAATTTTTGAATTTAATTGTTAATAACTTTTTAACAAAGCATCTATCAACAAATTGGTATTCTTGATTTTCGTCTTATTTTGGCCTCTAGAATCTCCCATTGAAATTTTTCCCAGGGGTGGCCGAACACCCTGTATACATAATAACATTCGTAAATTCGGGGAACCGCCGCCTACTAATACGTCCCTGTTGTGGTCACGTGATAATGCTTACCCGCACTCTGTCTTTAACACATTTACAGTATCTGTTGTGTGCGTGCATGTCGAGTGGGACGGCTAGAGAGGCGATAAGAATTTTATGTATGATAATAAATATTGCATCTTCCTTGTGAAACACGATCTATCATTGTTCCACTTATGCAACTGTATTTCTTAGTTCCCTAAAAATGCTCGGATTAATTCTACGGGCGACATTTGCTGCGTATTAAATGAACTCCTGAGCACAACACGTCATGACCCACATGTGAAATTAGCACACAGTGATCGCGTATAATAGAACGGATAGTTACTTCAATGAACACCAATTTAATTATGCCACAGACATGGTGTAAGACGAACATAACATTCTTACGAAATTTGTATTAGAAAAATTGAACTATCCTCTCACGATAACTTAATGATTTCTATGCGCACTCTGTGTTAAAAAATGGTAACTCAGAGAGTCATATTGCGCCAGTGCATTGCTGTCGGCAAATTTAGTAAATGAAAAAGACTCTTTCTCTATTGGTGCGTCGATGTGAAAAGTTTAAACATAAATAATGTAGAAAATGAACCTTAATATCATAGACGAGATATTGGATAGATTTGGCAATTAACTGCATACAACGTTATCGACTTAGAATAGAATGGGATACCTGACTGCCATACCGACCTGAAAATTCGGAGGTGATTTTAGCGTCCTCTTCGCATGGATGGCGGTCAGTTGAGAAACTATTCACTGAATTAGTACTCATGGGCTAACAGCTGTAATGTGTGCATAAACACATGTGGGTAAACTATGCAGGGATTGAAATTCATTTCTAAATCTGTTGGTAATGTTGCAAATGGCACGAAAATGGTAATGGGGTTTCGAGACCCCATAAAAATGGGCCGAAAAAATACATTGGATACCTCGTCTGTGATAATACTCTAGAATCTTTGATGAATCAATGAGAATCAAAACTAACGTAGTCTAAGAAGTTCTGTATTTATGATGACCTATGCAAGGCGGATCGCAGCCAATTTGCTAATATTATTTAGTTTTTAATTAATAATTGCATTGCCCAGCTAAGAGCGATACGATTATTAATTAAACGGTAAATAATATTACCCAGGTCTCACCACGAGGAGGTTGCTGCGAGTGGAGACCCGAAGGGAGATAGATGGAATCAAAGTTCCATCGATCTCCCTTTTACATCCTTAGAAACTAGATTAGTCGTGCCAAGTAATTATTTTGTTTAAAAGGGGGACGAAGCTAAATCGTGGGCGACGCGACGCGATACGACGCGATGCACCATGCAATAGTGCAAGGAACGAGAGACGCGAACCGAATAGCTAGGTCAAAAGGGCCAGCTCGTTGCCTCTTGGCAAGTCCGATCGAAGGGGAAGGGAATCGACGCACCCGACACAGGTTCCCCATTTCCCCCAAGCAGCCTGTTGGGAGCCAAATGGACCCAACTCGGGATGTCTGACAGAGAGAGGGATCCTGAGTCGGGGCTACCGTAGACAGGAACAGTCCCTGATCCCCTCTGCGGCCGAAATACCCTTTCCCTTGGATCGTCTCACTAGAGGACGGCAACTGACCCTTCGGACCAGCTAATCGGCCGATCACTTGCTTTCTACATGGAAGCAGTGGTGATCGGAGGCGACGGGAGACGAGTGAAAGGGAAGCTACTTGTTACATAATTACTTGGCAGGACACGCGGCTACACTAGGGGCTTAAGTCTAAATACCAAGTAATTATTTTGGTTAAAAAGGGATGAAGCTAAATTGTTGGAGACGCGACGCGACGCGATGCTGAACCGTGCAGCAGATCTTCGGATCGAATCGACACTACCCTTGGTAGATTGATTTCTATTTCTAGAAATCGATCTATCATTGGCAGGCGACCAGATCTTTCGGACAAACTGGACGGCCGATCACATGTTTCGTTCGTCGAAACAGTGGTGACCGAAGCAAGAAACGAGAGAACGAGTCGAGAGAAGCTACTTGTTAAATAATTACTTGGCAATATTGGGAGACGCATACAATAGGGACTTAAAATTAACGTCGAAGCTCAAGTTTAGTTAAGTTGAAGCTAAAATTCGGACGATAGAAGGAAACAAAGTTCCTTTTACCAAGCAATTATGTGGTTAAAAAGAGGGATGAAGCTAAATCGTGGGATACGCGACGCGATGCTGTACCGTGCAGCGGATCCGAGGATCGAACCTACTGCCCTTGCTAACTCGATCTCAACAAGAAAACAGAGAACTGCAACTCCGAATCGAGGTCTCCATTTCTCCAACGCAACCCGCCGGGAGCCCGAAGGACCCGACTTAGGCTGTCTGACAAAGAGAGAGTACCTGAGACGGTGTCGACTTCCGCTGGAAGGTATGCGTTTCCGCAGAATACGGAAACTCCACACCTTCCAGCGAAGTGCCGTTTTCCCTCAATCAAGCTTACCAAGGGAAGGCGATTAGATCTTTCGGACCAGATACACGGCCGATCACATGTTTCAATCGATGAAACAGCGGTGACCGAAGCTAAGAACGAGGGAACGAGAGAACGAGAAGCTACTTATTGAATAATTGCTTGGTAAGACGCGGAAATATGTACAATAAAGAAATCTTCGACGTTAATTTTAAGATTCGCGACGAAGCTTAAGTCTAATTTACTTGGTATTAAATGTCCCTCGGCGGATGACTCCCTCGGCGGATGACTCCCTCGGCGGATGAATCCCTCGGCGGTTGTGGCGTCTTCCCTCGATGTCCTTGGAATTGATCTACAATAGATCTGATCTGAAACAAAAACTAATACTTGTGTTAGTATCATATTAAGGGAAATTTAATAAACCCTATCCAATCCATCTGTGATTCGACAAGTGGAGAAATAATTTGTTGAGCTGATGTATCGAACAAGCTAAGCAATGCTGAAATATTCCTACAAAAGACAGTTATTATATTTAGATTAATTCGATGGGTAGACCTACCTAAAGAAAAAAAATTTACACGTGATAAGGAAGTGAAAATATTAATAAATTAAGCAATGTCAATCCCAGTCAAAACGACAGAACAATTTCACGAATAAAGTCGAAATAAAAATTCAGATTAATTGATAGACGATGCTAGTGAACTTTAGCTGACCAGTGAAAATATTCTACGAAATGAGGAACATTTTACCAAGTCAGATTCAACTAATACCACAGTAGTGAAACCCAGAAAACAATTTCACAAATGAAGTCTAAATAAAAATTCAGATTAATTGATAGACGATGCTAGTGAACTTTAGCTGACCAGTAAAAATATTCTACAAAATGAGGAACATTTTACCAAGTCAGATTCAACTAATACCACAATAGTGAAACCCAGAAAACAATTTCACAAACAAAATCGAAATAAAAGTGCAGATTAATCGACAAAGACAGATACAAGTTCAGTAAAAAATTGGAAACAGAAACAGTAAATGACCGAAGGAAATACCCCATAGAGAATCATTCTCTTTCAAAGTCATATATGGTCAAGATAATGCAACAATTGTCGAAATAATAGAAGAACCAGTCAATTGAATATTTGATTGTATGTCAAAATGGTGGAAACATCCACAGGAACGAAACTAAAGCCGTTAAATTCAACAAACCCAATTTTTCATCAAACGATAGTCAAAAATGAACGAGCAAGCTAGAAACCAGAAAAATAAGAGAGAGAGAGAGGGGATATTTAAACAAGACTTACTACTGGTCAGCAACTGGTCACTATTGGTCATCGTATGCTCACCACTGGTCAACTGGTCAGTAGTGGTCAGCCCTGGTCAGTAGTGGTCAGTAGTGGTCAGTTCAGGTCCCCCTGGTCCCCCTGGTCAGCCTAGGATGATCCCGGGATGCCCACCGAGCCAGGAAGTCCGCCACCCTTGGACCCCCCCGCGAGACTGAGCCATGCGAGTCGCCACATGAGCCTTTAACGTAGTGACGGAGGAGTGGGGATAGCACAGCGCGAGTCAATCACCTCAACGCGTCCGATGGACAAATTATTTCGCGAAAAATTATTATTTACGCATACTGATGGACCCTATCATTATTCATATACCACATATTGTTAGGAATTGTTTAAACTATTGCGTTGGGAATGTTAAACAATGCTAAACTGTATTTATAATTGTTTAATTCGCACCATCGTCGAGTAAGTACTCTGTATAGAGTTCACATACAGCGAAATTCTCGTGAAAAATTATTTTAATATTTGTCAAGATTTCGTATCGTTCGAACCAATGATTCCATTTTCTGTCTCACTTCCTCTTGCGTTTAAATCTGTTGGTAACATTGCGAGTGACACGAAAATGGTAATAAAAAATGGGCCGAAAGAATACATTGGGAGAACGGTCTACTCGCATACCTGGTGCTGTAATAAAAAATACTCGAAAGAATTGATAAAATAAAGAAGAATACTGCATTATCGTTAGTTGGGAATGTATCTTGGAACGTCGCTTTAGAATTTTCTACTTAATTAACAGTCAGTAATGACTACTTTTACGTTATGGGATTATAGTTATCTACAGGAAAATTACACGTATTTAAAAATGTATTTAATATTCACATTGAAGTGTCATGCTGTCTAAAGAGACTAGTTAATGTCACTTTTGCGGAATATATTAGGAAGATTAAGAAATTTCTGTCTCTCTATACCTAAACAATTAATATGCACGCAAGTTGTATGGATAAGGTTTTATTTTTAACTGTGAAATAAAGTATAGTGCAAACATAGATATGGAGAGACCGGATCTAAAGAAACGAGGTTATTATTCCGAAATCGTCACAGGTAAGCGAACGAAGACATACGTGTACATTAACATCCTCGTCATTTTTGCTCATACGTAACAAAAATGGTCATACAAATTGTACGATGTGCAGGTACTCCGGAGCAACCCGTGAGACCAGAAGTAGTTCTATTAACCACTGCCCCAAGAAGAACCAAACTTGCCTGGCAAGTTTTTACGGAACATCACAGTGCTCGCGTGCAACAATTAAACGACCAGGAAACGTACAATTTCCTCGGCGAGGCCAAAAGATGGATGAGCTTTTCCGAGGATCGGTCAATCGTGAGCAGAGAAAAATACTCACAAACGTTACCAAAGTTCTCAATCGCAAGAATACATAATAGACGATGCAAACATAGTGATCTCATTAAGTCAGTTTCGAGGGGGCTGCGATACACTTGTCGTCCAGCTGACGATTTATTAGCTACAGAGCTGCTTGCTCGAAACGTCAGCTCATTTTGAGACATTTAAGACCTTAAAGTTCCGAGTCAAGGATGCTGTTTTGGCGTTATCTCGTTCCTTTGACGCCACTGCGCGAGCTGACACCGAAATACCCCACTTTCCTAGCGCATTCTACTCTCTCTAAAAACGAAGTCGTGTAAACATAGGTTCAAAAACTCCTTCTCGCGGAACGTGGAGTCGCGTAAAAGTTCTCGTCGAACTATATCGGTTCGAGTTAAAGTTCCGCGTAGTTTCTAACGGGAAAACACGCGAGATCGTTTGCAATTTTTTACTTTGCCTAAAAATTACCGAAATAATGAATTACATCCATCGAAAGGCGTTCCCCGCGGAGACGTTCGCGCCGAAAGTGCAAATGGAGCAGAACGTGGAACCGAAACGATTGCCGCGGAACGTCGAGATGGAGAGGAGACGAAGAGTTTATCGAAATTTAAAAATCGAGGACGCTTTGGACGCCGAGGGCGTCGCCGCGAAGGAGATCCTGCCACCGTCCGCCATTTCACCGATACTATCCCGCGAGGACATCTACGGGTTGTTCGCCACCGCTCACCTCCTTCCGCTGGAGATTTTCGACGACGAAGAATACGATTGCAGGCACGGGAACGTTTGAAAATTTCTAATATTGCTTCTACGTTCAATTTCTACTAAATAAGATTTCTCTGTACGCGATGTTACGTATAGAACGACGGAGGACTGGATAAACCTTGGCATAATCGACGGAGTATCGTACCCGTTGCCAGCCACCGTCTTCGTTCCAAAGTACCACGAGGAGGACGAGAGATTTCGGCGGATCGATGATCTGGCAGGGCATTTGTTTGCTTGGCACAACGCTGCTGTTACCAGCTACGATAGCAGAAAGAAATTGTGGACGGTGCTCACTTTGGACGGGAGGAAACGGACATACTTTATACCGAGGATCTACATCCGGTTCTACGCGGAGGACCCGAGGATCTTCGCTAAAAGAGTGGCCGCTGCTGTCGAGCACAGACGAATCGCCGAAGCTTCTATAAAGTGACTAACATTTTCAACGTCAAATACAGGATATTCGGCCACTCCTGGGAAAAATTTTAATGGGAGATTCTAGAGGCCAAAATGAGACGAAAATCAAGAATACTAATTTATTGATTGAGGCTTCGTTGAAAAGTTATTAACGTTTAAAGTTTCGCTCGTATTCAATTTTTTTCTTGTAAATGCGCAGGATTTCAGGGGTATGTCTATTCACCGAAAATGATTGTAATTGACCCCTGAAACTAAATATAATTTTTTTAGTATGATTTGAAATTTCTTAATTTCGCCCAAAAATTTCAGTTTCTCGAATTTTTTTCTCGAAAGTGGGCAGGATTTCAGGGGTATGTCTATTCACCGAAAATGATTGTAATTGACCCCTGAAACTAAATATAATTTTTTTAGTATGATTTGAAATTTCTTAATTTCGCCCAAAAATTTCAGTTTCTCGAATTTTTTTCTCGAAAGTGGGCAGGATTTCAGGGGTATGTCTATTCACCGAAAATGATTGTAATTTACCCCTAAAACTAAATATAATTTTTTTAGTATGATTTGAAATTTCTTAATTTCGCCCAAAAATTTCAGTTTCTCGAATTTTTTTCTCGAAAGTGGGCAGGATTTCAGGGGTATGTCTAATGACCAAAAATGATTGTAATTGACCCCTCAAACTAAATATAATTTTTTTAGTATGATTTGAAATTTCTTAATTTCGCCCAAAAATTTCAGTTTCTCGAATTTTTTTCTCGAAAGTGGGCAGGATTTCAGGGGTATGTCTATTCACCGAAAATGATTGTAATTGACCCCTCAAACTAAATATAATTTTTTTAGTATGATTTGAAATTTCTTAATTTCGCCCAAAAATTTCAGTTTCTCGAATTTTTTTCTCGAAAATGGGCAGGATTTCAGGGGTATGTCTAATGACCAAAAATGATTGTAATTGACCCCTGAAACTAAATATAATTTTTTTAGTATGATTTGAAATTTCTTAATTTCGCCCAAAAATTTCAGTTTCTCGAATTTTTTTCTCGAAAGTGGGCAGGATTTCAGGGGTATGTCTATTCACCGAAAATGATTGTAATTGACCCCTCAAACTAAATATAATTTTTTTAGTATGATTTAAAATTTCTTAATTTCGCCCAAAAATTTCAGTTTCTCGAATTTTTTTCTCGAAAGTGGGCAGGATTTCAGGGGTATGTCTAATGACCAAAAATGATTGTAATTGACCCCTGAAACTAAATATAATTTTTTTAGTATGATTTGAAATTTCTTAATTTCGCCCAAAAATTTGAGTTTCTCGAATTTTTTTCTCGAAAGTGGGCAGGATTTCAGGGGTATGTCTAATGACCAAAAATGATTGTAATTGACCCCTGAAACTAAATATAATTTTTTTAGTATGATTTGAAATTTCTTAATTTCGCCCAAAAATTTCAGTTTCTCGAATTTTTTTCTCGAAAGTGGGCAGGATTTCAGGGGTATGTCTATTCACCGAAAATGATTGTAATTTACCCCTGAAACTAAATATAATTTTTTTAGTATGATTTGAAATTTCTTAATTTCGCCCAAAAATTTCAGTTTCTCGAATTTTTTTCTCGAAAGTGGGCAGGATTTCGGGGGTATGTCTATTCACCGAAAATGATTGTAATTGACCCCCACAGCTAACAATATTTTTTTCAGAACGATTTGAAATTTTTGAATTTATTTGTTAATAACTTTTTAACAAAGCATCCATCAATAAATTAGTGTCCTTGATTTTCGTCTTATTTTGGCCTCTAGAATCCCCCATTAAAATTTTTCCCAGGGGTGGCCGAACTCTCTGTATATTTCTCTTAGCAAAATTGTACGTCTATTACTCTTTTCATGGCAGGTATAATTTCTATTTGGACTGCATGCAGATGGACGGGATGCAGACTTTGAACGAGGGAGAAAAGGAAACTATCGTTCGCCTGATCGTGACCAGGAGCAAATTTAAGAGGAAGCAGATACGGGCTGTGGGTAGAAATTCCTTATAAATTCTAAACTATATCGATGCAATAACCGACGAATATGGCGGGCAAGAGACTTTAATAAATCTTCAGCTTCATGGAGATGAAGCAACCTAATGTGGGGAAACGTGTGCTCGCCTCTCTCGTTACGAATCTGCATAACTAATCTCGTACTTATTTCATAAATATGTCAGAGCGTAAGCTTTGACATCAAAGAGAGCTTTCTTGCGATGAAACTGGTCCCCGATGTTGCAAAAATTCCCTTATCGTCTCTCATTATTATACGAAGTACAAATTAGTCGAGCTAACGAAGAAACTTTGTCTATTTTAACGCCAAAGTTTCTCGCGTAACGTTAATTTACTTCAGTTGCGTCAAACTTTGCCCATAACTAAATCGAAGACTGAAGACACGCGTTCAGATTCGAAGTTTTAAACTTTATTCCGTGGTCAGGTTTCGGTAGATGTTCCATCGATCGTTAATCGGCGCGTGTTTCAGCTGATGGACGAGATCTGTCTGGATTACGAGCGCACGATGTGCGATCTCATGTGGAGGCAAATGATCGAACGAAATCCCGAAATGTTTAAATTCATCTCGTGGACGCCCGGCGTAGAGGCGGAAATGGTACCGGAGAAGGGCAAGATCGACACGAGTATGGAAAATTTCACGGTAATTTGCACTTTGGTCCATCTTTAATGGTGGCTGGACAACCATGAAATTTTTACTTCGTTCATCTTCCCACCTTTTAACGTCTTTATCGTAAGAAAAAAAATGGAACGAGCGGTATAGAGACGACACTGAAATGTGGGGAACTTCGTACGAGACGCGAATGTCGATCGCAAAAATTGAAACCCGTGCTGTTTCCACGGTAGGAAACGAGGAAGTTTACCCACTGGATTACGTTGTACGTGCTGCAGGAAGTGTACGAGGCGATGGCCTCCGTTGTGGAGGAATGTATCCACGTGTCCAACATGTGTCTGTTCGCTTCCAATTTCGGGAAGCTGATGAAGTTGTCGGAATTCGTGGATATGGAAACATTGACCACCGTAACGGTCATCAAGTATCTTAAGGAACCGTGGTTGGAGAAAATAACGCAGTCGGTGAGGCTGTGTTTGAGGGACGTTGGAAAGGGTTGGTTCAATCTCAAGGAAACGTTCCACGACGTCTACGACGTGATGAAACTGAAGCGTTTCATGAACCTGATCATTCTGCGTATGCAGGTGCGTGGCTATCGATGCAAAAACGCTTCTACCCTTGATTGCGTTTACTCATTATTCGTACAGTACGCGCTACGAATGCTCGTGGAGCGTTCGATCGTGGTGTACAGGAAAAGTCTCGAGAATCCTGCGCTGTGCACGTTGGACACAGACGAGTCCTTCGTTTGGGGTACGAACCTCGTCGACAGTCGATTCAAGTCCGTCTATAATCCCATCTTCAGGGTGGAGATGCAGATGAATGGGGAAGAGGCGATCTATTCGACGAATCCCGACGAATTCGTAGTAAGTGACCTTTACGAGAGACACCCTCTATATTTTGATGTCCTGTTCTTATCAAGAAAACCATCGTGTCGTTGTACGACAACGCGATCGCCATGTGCCATCAAGTACGACAAGTGCATCCCTTCCTACTTCCGGCGCTGAAGTTTCCGGCAGACCTCTTCATGAGCTCCGTTGGGCTGCTCGAGGATCACGTTTGCCACGTTCGAGACCGTTTGAAGCTAGCTTACCAAAAGTCCGTCATACCCTTGAAAGCATATGCCAGAGAGTACCATAGGTTCTTGGACCTCTTTAATCTCGATGTCGCCAACTACGTCGAGTGAGTCACAGACAGTATCACGTCGAAACTTCGTTCGGTTAGAATTCATTAAAAATTCCGTTTCAACGAGTCCATTAATTAATTATCTCCAGAGCGTTGTAAAACGCCTCGACGCCTCTGCGTTTGGACGTAAATAATTGTAAATAGTAAGAGGAAGGTCATGAATAAAGTATCGCGCCAAGGGTGGCTCATGTATTTCATCCCCCGATGGGTGTTCCTTAAGCGGCTCGTCGCGCTATATTAAATTCCGTTTCATTATTTAGGGGGTACAAGAAAGAAGAGGACCTCACCACGGCGGATATAAAGGAGGCAATAGAGACTCAGATCGCGATGAAGAATAACCTCGAGGCCATTTTGCCCAAGTACATCGTCATCGGGCCGTTCCAAGTGATCGTGCAGCCGTTGAGGGATTTTCTCATGCGGAAACGCCACGATTGCGTCATCGGTTTGCTCGCCATGCTCACGGGGAAATTACGTACGGAGATCGATGGCATCTTGGACGAGTACAGGGACATAAGGATCAAACTGAAGGAGGCGCCGCGTAGCATCGAGCATATATTCGACATTCGCGAATGGATGGAGACGATACCCCTTCGCGTGGACGAACAGGAGGAAAGGATGAACAGACTGAAGTTCGATTTCGACGTTCTGGACACGTTCTGGTGGAACTTGTCGGACGAGGACTTCCAGGCGAAATGGGAGGCTGTTGGGTCTCCGCTTCAGATTCAATTGCAGGTGAAACGTTTATCGTTTGACGGTGTTTTACGATGTTTGACGGTGTTTGAACTTGGACAGATCGAGGAGACTAACGAGCAGTTCGTCGAGGAGCAAGAGAAGTTCTATAAGATCCAAGTGCAGGACGAGGTTCTGCTGCTCGAGAGGATAGACACTCTGGTGGGCAACGTACAGAACATAGCGCTTCAAACAGACATCAACCGTATACACGAGACCGCCCTCGACGTGAAACGTGTTTGGAAAGCGATGACAGACTGCCGGGAAAACGGGCTGTTGCTCAACCAACGGCAGAAGTTGTTCGGAATGGACGTAGTGCCATTCGAGCATTTGCACAAGCTCATAAGGGACTTCGATCCCTACCGGAGTTTATGGGTCACCGCTTCAGGCAAGCATCGATCGTCGATCGTTCATCCCTTCCGATATAATCGAATGAAATTTCAATAACGTTGCCTCTCTCTAATTTACCGTAATTCGCAGACTGGCTCAGATGGTACGAGGTGTGGGTGGATAATCCTCTTATACACGTCGACGGCAGCCAAGTGGAGAGTCTCGTCGTCGACATGTACCGCGAAATGACTCGATCCATCAGGACGTTTCAGGAACAACCGAGCAAGTTTACATACTTTGCGATATTTAGTTGAAACGTTAACTAATCGATTCTCACAGAGATACAAGCGATAGCGACGCATATCAGGGACCAAATAGACGAGTTTAAACCCTACATCGGTTTGATACAATCCCTTCGGGAGCCAGGAATGAAGGATCGCCATTTCGAAGAACTGAGCTTGTACACGGGAATACAAATGGCCCTCACACCGACGCTGACGTTCAAGAACCTTCTGGTACTCGGTATCCAGGAGTTCGAGGAGCTGGTGAAAACGGTGGCCGACACGGCAGCCAAAGAGTACGCCACGGAGCATACATTGAACAAAATGATCGCTGAGTGGGCTACGATCGCGATGGAGATACTCCCGTATAAGAACACGGGTGAGTCCTTCTTCCATATTACGATCCAAACGATGCAAACTCTTTTCTCTTGTTATTTTCAGGCACTTATATCATCAAGCTCGCAGAGGAGACGATGATGCTCCTGGACAATCACATCCTGGCCGTGCAACAGCTCAGTTTCAGCCCGTTGAAAACCACGTTCGAGGACGAGATAAACGAGTGGGAGTACAAGTTGAACCTAACTCAGGACGTCCTTCTTCTCTGGCTAGAAGTTCAGAGGTATGCAGTGCTCTGGCGATGTAGAATTAATACGTTTGACGATGGAAGTACGGGTCTCTGCGCAGAGACTGGATGTACTTGGAACCAATATTTACTTCGGAGGATATCAGCACGCAGCTGCCGGCGGAAGCCAGGAAATACAACGCCATGGAACGGAACTGGAGACGAATCATGAAGACAGCGCACGACAATCCCTACGTAATTGCGATTTTGATACATTTTAATCCCAATTCTTGGCTTCCTCGTGATTTTTCAAGGGTTGTTCACCAAGCGAAGAAGCAATGATTTTGCTAATTTTTAACTGTGATTTCACAGATCATCAAGATATGTCCGGACAAGAATCTTCAGGAGAGCTTGCAGGAGTGCCAGAGTCTGCTGGAGGTGGTGCAGAAGGGTTTGTCGAACTATTTGGAGATGAAACGAAAAGTGTTCCCGCGATTCTACTTCCTCAGCGACGACGAGCTCCTGGAGATCCTGGCGCAGGCCAAGAACGTACACGCGGTGCAGCCCCATTTGAGGAAGTGTTTCGAGGCGATCCAAGAGGTGAGGTTCGAGGACGATTTGCAGATAACGAGAATGTACTCGGCGGAGGGCGAAGAGGTGATATTCCGACCACCCATGTACCCACTGAGGAGCGTGGAGTATTGGATCGGTGATTTGGAGATGGTGATGCGCAATACGATCAGAGAGATAATCCAAGAAGCTTTGAGCGTTATCGATTCGATACCGAGGAAGGAATGGGTCTACATGTGGCCGGGACAGGTAACCCTTTGCTGTGGTCAGACTTATTGGACCGCCCACGTTGAAAACGGAATCCTGAAGAACAAACTTCGAGCTTACTTCGATGAGCTACTAGACCAGGTAACACACACATCCACGGTTTTTTACAATGGGGTTATAAGAGGCCAAAATAAGACGAAAATCAAGAATATCGATTTCTTGACTGAGGCCTCGCTGAAGTTATTAGCAATTAAATTAAAAAATATCAAATCGTTCTGGAAAAATTATTTTCGGTTGCGGGGGTTGATTGCAATCATTTTTAGTCATTACATATACCCCCGAAATCCTACGCATTTTCCAGAAAAAAATTCGAGTAGGTACTAAAATTTTTAGACGAAATTAAAAAATTTCGAATCATACTAAAAAAATTATATTTAGTTACAGGAGTTAATTACAATCATTTTTGGTCATTATACATAACTTCGAAATCCTATCCACTTTCGAGAAAAAAATTCGAGTAGATATTGAAATTTTTAGATGAAATTAAAAAATTTCAAATCATACTAAAAAAATTATATTTAGTTACAGGGGTTAATTACAATCATTTTTGGTCATTACACATACCTTCGAAATCCTATCCACTTTCGAGAAAAAAATTCGAGTAGATACTGAAATTTTTAGATGGAATTAAAAAATTTCAAATCATACTAAAAAAATTATATGTAATTACAGGGGTTAATTTCAATCATTTTTGGTCATTATACATACCTTCGAAATCCTATCCACTTTCGAGAAAAAAATTCGAGTAGATATTGAAATTTTTAGATGAAATTAAAAAATTTCAAATCATACTAAAAAAATTATATTTAGTTACAGGGGTTAATTACAATCATTTTTGGTCTTTATACATACCTTCGTAATCCTATCCACTTCCGAGAAAAAAATTCGAGTAGATATTGAAATTTTTAGATGAAATTAAAAAATTTCAAATCATACTAAAAAAATTATACTTAGTTACAGGAGTTAATTACAATCATTTTTGGTCATTATACATACCTTCGAAATCCTATCCACTTTCGAGAAAAAAATTCGAGTAGATATTGAAATTTTTAGATGAAATTAAAAAATTTCAAATCATATTAAAAAAATTATATTTAGTTACAGGGGTTAATTACAATTATTTTTGGTCATTACACGTACCCCCGAAATCCTACCCATTTTCTAGAAAAAAATTCGAGTAGATATTGAAATTTTTAGACGAAATTAAAAAATTTCGAATCATACTAAAAAAATTATATTTAGTTACAGGGGTTAGTTACAATCATTTTTGGTCATTATACATACCTTCGAAATCCTATCCAGTTTCGAGAAAAAAATTCGAGTAGATATTGAAATTTTTAGATGAAATTAAAAAATTTCAAATCATACTAAAAAAATTATATTTAGTTACAGGGGTTAATTACAATTATTTTTGGTCATTACACGTACCCCCGAAATCCTACCCATTTTCTAGAAAAAAATTCGAGTAGATATTGAAATTTTTAGATGAAATTAAAAAATTTCAAATCATACTAAAAAAATTATATTTAGTTACAGGAGTTAATTACAATTATTTTTGGTCATTACACATACCCCCGAAATCCTACCCATTTTCTAGAAAAAAATTCGAGAAGTGAAATTTTTCGAGGGAAGAAAAAAAATTTCAAATCGTTTTGGAAAAATTATTTTCGGTTGCGGGGGTTAATTACAATCATTTTCGGTGAATAGACATATCCCCGAAATCTTGCGCATTTTCGAGAAAAAAATTCAGTAGGGGCGAAAGTTTAGACGTTAATAACTTTTTAACGAAGCCTCCATCGACAAATTGGTATTCTTGATTTTCGTCTTATTTTGGTCTCTAGAACACCCTGTATAGTTCTTGATATTCCGAAGCTATCGATGCTATTGGTAGTTATTAGGTTGTTGGAAATTAAAGGCAGATATATCCATGGTTCTCCATTACCTGGAGATTATGCCTTTAATCCCCTCTCGTGGCATGCTATTTGTGGTGGAAATGTTCTGTTTCACAGTCCCTTCCGTCGAATATATTCGTACGTTTTAACTGTGATATCGTTGGCGATGACATTACAAGTGCCAAAATATCTTCTAAACTATTCCTCTTCGCGTACAACTTCTATTTCTTCTGAAATTAACAATAAGTATCTTCTGCAAGAAAATGACCGTAAAAGTGTTGATGCAGGGAAAAGAAAAAAAATAGAAAATAGATAAACGAAATTGATCTAAAAAATGGTCTATCCAAAGTATCCAAAGTGGTTATCGTAATTTAGCAAAAACGGTTATTGGTTTATCTAATTGTAACACGTGGGGATTCTCACGCAGCTCGACGATCTACGCGAGCTGGTGCGCGGTCCTCAAACCGAAATCCAGAGGCTGATGCTGGAAGCCGTGATTACGATCGAAGTGCACGCTAGGGACGTTCTGCACACGTTGGTCGAACAGAGGGTATCGAACGTCAACGACTTCGATTGGATATCGCAATTGCGATATTACTGGGTGGACGATAGCGAGCTCAAAGTGCGCGCGGTGAACGCCGAATTTCCCTACGGGTAATTCGAACGCTTTTTTAAACTTACTTCGAGGTCATTTCCGAGTCAAAATTCGTAATTCCGAATAACAGAGCGCTTTGGAAGCATTTTGGAAACGCCAGGATTATTATCGGTGCGCAGGGAATAATTCTCGTTATGTTTTTCGAAGATACGAGTATCTGGGGAACACTGGCAGATTGGTGATCACGCCACTAACCGATCGATGTTATCTGACCCTAACCGGCGCTCTGCACTTGAAATTTGGCGGCGCGCCAGCCGGTCCGGCCGGAACCGGAAAGACGGAAACCGTGAAGGACCTCGCGAAAGCGTTCGCGATCCAGTGCGTAGTTTTCAATTGTTCGGACCAATTGGACTTCATGTCGATGGGGAAGTTCTTCAAGGGCCTCGCCAGGTAATTTACCTCTCTATTTTAGGAACTGTAGCGCCAGTTTACTTCGTTTTAAAAGAACCATTTTGTTCGACGTACTCTAACCCGCGTGGGAGTAGATTAAACATTCCGTTTCATAAAATTGAGCTGTTCTTTAATTATATTTTGTTTCCAGCGTTATTCTTTTAAAGGTTTGAACTTTTCGATGAATTGACTTCGAGCGATTATTAATTGCATTTTGCAGTGCAGGCGCGTGGGCGTGTTTTGATGAATTCAACAGGATCGATATCGAGGTTTTGTCGGTGATAGCTCAGCAAATCATGACGATACAACAAGCTCAACAGTTGCGTGTTGATACGTAAGTCATCTAATTAAAAATATTTATCTACGTAAAAGTTATTGCTATATCGGAACTGATGAAAGATTTCCGCACTTGAAAGTAACGATAAGGGAAACTTACTTGTCAGGTTCGTCTTCGAAGGCGACGAAATCGTCTTGAAGCCATCTTGCTCGGTTTTCATCACCATGAATCCCGGTTACGCTGGTCGCACCGAATTACCAGACAATTTGAAGGCCTTGTTCCGACCGGTCGCCATGATGGTACCCGACTACGCCCTAATCGCTGAAATTTCGCTGTTCTCTTACGGTTTCAGCGACGCGAAAGCTTTGGCTGGCAAAATAACGACAACGTTCAAATTAAGCTCGGAACAATTGAGTACACAGGTGGCTAATTATAATACTGTATTTCCTTTACATTCGTCGTAACTCGATTAGTTGCATTTACAAACGGAGCTCCTCAAACTCATTAGTGGAAACCTTTGTACAGACTACTGTATCTACTACTTGTATCTACTGTCATAAATATATATTCAGCTTTGGTTCCTCTGTGCACGAATACATCGCGATACAGAGTTAAACGCATTAAACGCATTAAATAAACTAAATTGACTATATCGAACGATCGGTTACGTACACAGAAATAAAATTGACTCCATTCAACTCCGGTGGTTTACATTGAAACGTTAAATCCAGCATTTATTTCCGCGTATAAAATTGTTGGTTTAAAACTGAGCCAAGCTTTTTTAAATTAAAATCAACCAACGTACTGTTTCGGTATGATCAACAATTTGTCGATTTTAGTTTTTTAGGAGATAAGTTAGTCGGCAATAATTCAATCAGAAACAATATTCGAACTTCATATTTGCATTCATTATTCACAGTATGGTTTGCATCAATGCTCGAATTTGAAATAGTTAAATATTACGAATTATAGAGACTTGGAAAATCGTATTTCGGTATACGAATATACAGGGTGTTAGAATGGGGGATTCTAGAGGCCAAAATAAGACGAAAATCAAGAATACCAATTTGTTGATCGACGCTTCGTTAAAAAGTTATTAATGTTTAAAGTTTCAATCGTACTGAATTTTTTTCTCGAAACTGGGTAGGATTTCGGGGGTATGTCTATTCACCAAAAATTATTGTGATTGACCCCTGAAACTAAATATAATTTTTTTAGAACGATTTGAAAAATTTTTTTTTTGTCGAACAATTTCACACCTTTTTGAATTTTTTTCTAGAAAGTGGGTAGGATTTCGAGGATATGTGTAATGACCAAAAATGATTGTAATTGACCCTCACAACCGAAAATAATTTTTTCAGAACGATTTGAAATACATGAAATTTCAGGAGAATCATTCATTCATGATCAGACATTATATTTTCGGTATCGAATTTTTTTCTCGAAACTGGGTAGGATTTCGAGGGTGTGTCTAATAACCAAAAATGATTGTAATTGACCCCCATAACCGAAAATAATTTTTCCAGAACGATTTGAAATTTTTTAATTTAATTGATAATAACTTTTTAACGATGCCTCAGTCAAGAAATTCATATTCTTGATTTTCGTCTTATTTTGGCCTCTAGAATCACCCATTAAAATGTTTCCCAGGGATAAATAAGTATGATTTTAAAAAAATATAATAATACGTTTTCCATTTCTTCAAATCCTTCCCCATACCCTAAACTTATTTTTCACTTAAATCACCGTGTGATCTGTACATCGAATTTTGTGGCGCAGTAATTCTCGCGGAGTTCCGCGGGATTTATCGTCGATTCGAGTTACGGTTCACACAAACGATCGTTAAAAATTTGCGTACCCGCCATGTCAGTTTTATTTTCGTCCAGGATCATTACGACTTCGGAATGCGGGCGGTGAAGACGGTCATAGCCGTCGCGGGTAATTTAAAAAGGGAACAGAGAGATCTGAACGAGCAGCAGATCTGTTTACGAGCTCTGCGCGATGTAAACGTTCCGAAGTTTCTGAAAGACGATTTAACATTGTTTAACGGTGAGCAGCCATTACCCAAGCGAACGCGTTGCGTATAATTCGATATTAAAACGTTTCTCGAGTGCCACTTGCACGAATTGATATTGCTTGGGAGTGGGCGTACACTCTCGGTCGAAAGTACCGAGAAACGATTTAATAATGATAATTTAAAATCGACGCTAGTTATTACGTAAACCAACGACGTTCATTAGCCCGTAATAATCTTCTCTCTACTTAGGTATTGTATCTGACCTATTTCCGCGTCTCGAGGAGAAAAAAGTGGATTACGGGATCCTGGAAGCTGAGATACGCGCGACCATCGTACGAATGGGCCTCGAAGAGATCGATGGTACGGATTTTTATTTTACATCCCCAATATTTCATTCCAACTATCGATAAATAGATCTTCGATAAATCTAGCCTCGTCACCGGCTACTATCGTCGTAGCTGTTCAAATAAACGTCGACGTATTCGTCTTATTTGACAGCGACAAAAATGAAATTTCAACCAGCTCGATGGACCCATTAATACCTGACACGATTTCTCCGTTAAAATGTTATCGCGATTATTACGCGCTGCGTTATGTCTATTTCTGTTTCGAACAGCTCCCGCGGTGAATTATACTTGCAACGTAGTTTATGCGTTGTTTTA
The DNA here is from genome assembly GCF_051014445.1 of Colletes latitarsis. Taxonomy (NCBI): domain Eukaryota; kingdom Metazoa; phylum Arthropoda; class Insecta; order Hymenoptera; family Colletidae; genus Colletes; species Colletes latitarsis. Next base: position 51,129,634 of record NC_135134.1, read on the forward strand.
AACGAGTAATGAGAGATCGTTTGTTCGCGCGCGTAAACGTGCGATGGAAGTACCGTAATCGCGTTCACGTTCGAATAAATTAAAGCTGACACGGTAGTTCGTCCAACCATTTTCTTCGACGTTGAACGTGTCTTTTGACGATGTTGACAAGATTATTCTCGCTCTGATTTTTATCTTACGATTCAAATCTCGTTCCTTTGATCGCAGAGTTCGTGAGAAAAGTTATCCAGCTGTACGAAACGACGGTGGTGCGACACGGATTGATGCTCGTGGGTCCAACTGGGTCGGCGAAGACGAAGGTAAGTGTTACTCTGCGACCAGAAGAACCACTCGAATTAATTCGGTCGCGAGGATCCTCAATCACGGGTCACGTAATCGAAAATCCCACGCGAGAGGACTCGAGGGTCCATTCGCGAAAGAATATTCGCCGCGAGAGTCACGCTCAATTATCGAAAATATTCCGCGACCCTCTAACGAAAGAAGGAATCGAGAGTAATTACTTCAACCCGCGACGAAGATCGGAAATACGATCGAAGACGGTGTTTTCTCGCGATAATTCGCCGTCGATCGCGAAATTCTATCTCCGAGATTTAGGACGACCTTTTGAACCTGGCACTGATTCGTTATAAAAAAATATTCGCTCGATGAAGTGCACAGGCGCCAGGCAACCGAAATAACGAGCAGTGTTCTCATTCCGTCGTAAAAGATTCTTCGATTCGGCGATGCTATCCGGTCATCGCGATTTTTAGTCTGTTTTTTTATTTTTTTCATGCGTCTAGGCGAAACTACAGATCGTTTTTAAATTCTCCCGTTGTCAGGCGCTACGAATTTGTTTAAAGTGCACGTTCCGAGTTCAAGTTGACAGCGGATCCTCGATAAATGAGGATGTTTCGCGAATCTTACTTCGGGCGGATCCTCTTTTCGCGAGATCGCATTTGAACAAAAGACCCTATGTGCATCAAAGATACGAGACGTTTCCCGTGCTTCGGCTTAAGAGGGAAATGTTCTGGAAATTGCTCTAGGGATTGACTCGATATATGGAGAAGCGTCTCTCCTTTGCACGATAAAAACAAATCGACGTCTAGAATTAATTGCATCATCGAAAAGATGTCTTCCTTCGAGTCTCTGTCGTCGTGCATGCAGGGTGTTCGACCACCCCTGGGGAAAATTTTAATGGGGTTTTCTAGAAGTCAAAATAAGACGAAAATCAAGAATGCCAATTCGTTGATGGAGGCTTCGTTAAAAAGTTATTAACAATTAAATTCAACAATTTCAAATTGTCCTGGAAAAATTATTTTCGGTTGCGGGGGTCAATTACAATCATTTTTGGTCATTACACATACCCTCGAATTCCTACCCACTTTCTAGAAAAAAATTCGAAAAGGTGTGAAATTTTTCGACGGAAAAAAAAAATTTCAAATCGTTTTGAAAAAATTATTTTTGGTTGCTAGAGTCGATTACAATCATTTTTGGTCATTACACATACCCTCGAATTCCTATCCACTTTCTAGAAAAAAATTCGAAAAAATGAGAAATTTTTCGACGGAAGAAAAAAATTTCAAATCGGTTTGGAAAAATTATTTTCGGTTGCGGGGGTCAATTTGAATCATTTTTGGTCATTAGACGTACCCTCGAAATCTTACTCACTTCCGAGAAAAAAATTCGAAAAGGTGTGAAATTTTTCGACGGAAAAAAAAATTTCAAATCGTTTTGAAAAAATTATTTTTGGATGCTAGAGTCGATTATAATCATTTTTGGTCATTACACATACCCTCGAATTCCTATCCACTTTCTAGAAAAAAATTCGAAAAAATGAGAAATTTTTCGACGGAAAAAAAAATTTCAAATCGATTTGGAAAAATTATTTTCGGTTGCGGGGGTCAATTTGAATCATTTTTGGTCATTAGACGTACCCTCGAAATCTTACTCACTTCCGAGAAAAAAATTCGAAAAGGTGTGAAATTTTTCGGCGGAAAAAAAAAATTTCAAATCGTTTTGAAAAAATTATTTTTGGTTGCTAGAGTCGATTACAATCATTTTTGGTCATTACATATATCCACGAAATCCTACGCATTTTCGAGAAAAAAATTCAGTACGATTGAAACTTTAAACATTAATAACTTTTTAACAAAGCCTCAATCAACAAATTAGTATCCTTGATTTTCGTCTTATTTTGGCCTCTAGAATCCCTCATTAAAATTTTTCCCAGGGTTGGCCTGACCCTGTATAATTCTATTCTATTCGGTATCTCTCCATAACTGCTTCCCTTATTGCATTGTTTTTTCGCCAACTATGCAATACACAATCAACAATTTTCCCGTAATTCGATAAAATATCGCTCAACTTCGTTTTTCCACATCAATTTCAGTTATCGATGTGTCAGGGAACAAAATGATTCTAACGACTTTCAAAAAACAACAGAACGAAACTCACGGACTCGATTTTTGTTCGATTTTTATAAAATATCGCAACACGGAAACGACAAAGAGATAAAATTGAATAGAGGATCGATCGAGAGTATTTCAAACAAAATTATTTGGCAAGTGTTGCAATCTTCGTTTACCTTTTGATCGTCAATCAATTCCATTTGTCTTTTCCTACCATTCCCATACTTACTTTCACGCTCATCTCCGGTAGATGTTGGTCTCGTTAGTTACCTAGTGGGTTTAAAACAAACAATTGGGCAGGAGCAGCTAAACATTGGAATCTTCCCCTCGATGGTATTCAGCCGTAAATTACGTTTGCTTAGATCATAACGGGGGAAGTAACGATCCGGGCGGTTTTCGGATGGAATCGAGCTCGAGATACAGGATCCTATGAACGGAAACGACTCTTGCAATTAGAGAATTAATTAATTAGATGTTCGGTTATTAGCATACGAACGACGAACGTGTTCCCTTCGAAATTGATTCTCGCGTTCCCAGCGATTATTCGACTTCCATTTTTGCGAGACTAACACGAAATCTCCGCCCCCGATTTATTTCGCTTCCTTGGCTACAGGAATCATCGAGCCAAAGGATCGACACCAACGACAAATTGGTTCAAAGTTAACACTGTTCGACTTTTTTTATTCGCAATAATAAACTATACTTACAGATTGTGGGATTATACATTTGCATAATGTAAGAGTGCAGGTTTTATGTTTGCGCGTGTAACTCTTGACGCGAATAACGAGAACTCGTTAACGAAGATCGATGTAGATCGTCTAGGCTGTCATTTCTTCGGCCTTTTTTTGTGATTTTTTTTTTAACGACAGGTAGGTTGTTTTGTACTGACATTTTGCAGATATATTTATTCGTCTTATAAGTATGTATAGTAATTTTTTCATCGAAAAATATTAAAAATTGCGAGAGTTATAGCTTCTTGTCTAAAAAAACGCATTTAAACTGGCTTACGTGATATTTCAAGATCTAGCAGACCGATCGACTTCAAATTTGGAGAAAATATTCAGCAGATGCGACTTTATAGCTGGAACTAGAGATTTAAAAAAATATTGAGTTTTACTATTTTTTTTGATACGCTGAAGACAAAAGAACGATTAACAAATGGAAATTCGAAACTTGAAGCGTCGCCATTTCTTTATTTATCAGGATTTTAACTTCTCCCTAGTTTCTGATATAACTACAACCTTTCCTATGAAGATACTTTAACCCCCTCTGTTTCAAATTATCTGGAATCCTGGAAGCCATTGGGGCACCTTTTCCAAAAGAGCCATTAAATAAGAAGTTATAATTCCCACGATTTTTAATATTTTTCCATAAAAAAAATATTGTACATGCTTATAAGATGAATAAATATGTCTACAAAGTCTCAGTACAAAACAGCCTATCTATCATTAAAAAAAAATCACGAAAAGGGCCGTGAAATCGACAGTCTAGACAGCAATACCTTCTTAAATATCCTTCCCGACGAAACGACCATCTAAATTTACACATTTTATACAACTATGTCGCCTAACACGCTGCTCGAGGCAATTAAGGGAACTTCGAGGCGTCTAAGGGGAAAATTACAAAAATTTGGGGCTCCGTGTTCGTTGTAAACGATGAGTAATGATACTAATTAACAGAATTTGAGGCAGCCTGATAGTTTCCTCTAATTGCATCGAGCAGAATAATTATAAATATGCATTTAATATTAGTGAGATCCAACATTGTACATATATTACACGTTACTCTATTTGTATATTCGTTCTCGTAATAGTGCTATTTACATACTGCGTACTCGTACTGGGACAATTGTATTGTTTGATTAATTAACATTAATTGGTAACGATCAGGAGTGCTACACTTGTACGTGTATTTTACAACCGTAAACATTCATGGGAAGATACACACCGAACAGATCACGCGAATTTTTATTCACGATCGACGAATAAAAGTTTCAGATTCGTGAATCGCGAATAAAATTTGCCCAACTTCGATAGTCGAGGATTATACTGGTTACTGAAGATGTTTATGCAAGTTTCCTAAAATATTCATGCAGAAACATCCTAATGTTATAATTTGAACCACGATAAACTATCTCTGTCGCTCCGTGAGTGTGATTTATAAAATTGTTCGAACGAAAGTAGTATTTAGAGTTTGCGAGGGTCCGTTGCTTATTTATATTTCATTTATTTCCCTTAGATTACGTATGCACATCAAACTGGAGATTTTTAAATTAGACGTTATGAAATATGCTCAGAGCACATTTGTTATGCTTACTGTGTCCGATAAAATCTGGTGCAAGTTGGAGTATTTTTATCTGGGCATATTTATATAAACATCCACAGTCTAGTCGTTGCGCCGTACCATTTACAATAGGTTCATTATGCACATACACTGTTCGACATCGATCATCTTATTAAGTACATTTACAATATGTTCGTTAAATATGATTACACCTCGTTACATATTAACGACTAATCCCTTATCGACTAAGATTCTTAAGTTAACAATGTGTTTCGATACACTCTTTTTCGTACACGTTCTCAAGCACGCGACAGTCGATCAACCATTTTACACGAGGACATAAAATCGCCCATAAATCTACCGTCGAGATCTTGGAAACCTAAAAACCTAAAAAAAAATCTATTTCCAACGCTTCGAGAGCCGAAAGATCTATTTATCACTATCGTAGAAATCACCGGAACTGTTCGCGAAACTCTGGAAGACCTCCAATCCTGTCGCCATTTTCGAAGCTTCGACTATTTATCATCCACGTTATTATCATCGAGAGTACGGAAATAATGTTTAACGAAGTCGACAATACCGAGAGATCAGAGTCTAAAAAGCTTCGAAGACTACCGTCGAGATCGTTACAACTCTGCACCGGAAGTCTCAGAAAACAACGATAGTTTGCCTTTTCGCGAGTCTACCGTTCGTCGTATCGGATTTCCTGCGAACCAAATATCACAAGCCCGTCTCTCGCCTCCGTAGGGAACGCGTCTAGTCGATAGCAGACAGGTCGATTAGTGGAAACACCGTTAAATATTCCGAAAGACGTGTAAAGTCGGTCGACGTAGACTCACCATGTAAATCAGCCATAATGGATACGATCTTTGACGCGGAAGAAACGGCCAATCCAAATATTGACGTTGGCAACGGGTGCCACGATCCTTCGCTCCCATTTAAAACGAGATAACTTGGACGATTTCTTGATCGTGAAACGGTTCTATTTGCCTCGAGAAGTACGCCTTTGAGGCGGTCTAGCGCCCTGCAATTACTCCGAATGTGCGGAGAGATCGCGGCTAGAGCCACTCCCGCCATTTCTGGGCAAAAGTTTTCCAATCATTAAAATTCTGTACGTGCAACGGGACGGTCGATTTTTCTATCGCCTCAGATTTAGGGAACTATATTTAACACCAACGATTTTAAGAAAACGTAAAAAAAGAGAAATCAACTTCTTTACCGCGAGCGTTTAAATTGTTCCTCCTTTAGAAGGTTAATGGTAGATGTTTTATCAGTAAATAAGCTAATGATCAAATATCGTTTATTTATATTCATGCTCGTTCATGTTAATGTTTAACATACGTAAATAAGTAAATATTAAATAACGTATTTATTTTCATTTTGTAGGTCGCAGTCGAGATTGTGATTAATCTTGGTTTTTCTCGTCCTTAATTTCCACGAACAATACTTATTTTAAGCATGAGTTCATAAATCATACTGGTATTTAAGAACTCTTGGTACCAGTGTTTCCAAATTTTAGGAATTTCAAGAGAATCATTTATTTAAAATATGATTTTGGAACATGTCGATAAAATTTTAATTTGAAAATTCATAACGTTATCGACCACACGACCGTTCGATGAATAAAATGGCTGCAAATTGCAAAATTTTTATTGACACGTTGCAGCGTAAAAGACAGGAATAATCAAAAGTTTAACGTTGTGCTCGACGCTTTACAACGTTTCTAACAAAACTGAAATTATTTAGAAATCAGGGTTCGCTCGTTCCGAAGGAAGCGAAGCGCCGGTCACCAGTGACCACCGTGACGTTTAACGCATTAATCGTACACGCCAAGCTGTTCGTAATTACCGTCATATTTCGTAAAATTCCCTGTGTATTACAGGATTGACTAGATTAAGCTATTTGCGGAGCATTCGTCCCCTCCGGAGAATTAACTACGTTTTTACGAGCTGTATTCATGCTGGGTGCGTAATACATAGCGTTTAAATGGAAATATTTTCGCGGAACGTCGTCGTAACTTCTTCATATTTACCATGCAGAAACGCGAAAGCACAGCTTTTTCAAAAGCGAGTAAATTAACATTCGCGAAACGTTCGAGTCTTACACATCATTTTCGGATACTTAAATAGCGAAGAGCTTTCGAAAGTTCTCGCGGATTGTCTAAAGGCGAAAAAAATATCAAATATTTCTTCGCGTGAGTTGGCTTCAATTCAACTTTCAACTCTCGACGAACAGGTAATTGCTTCCTATCTAAACATTATTCCATTTCGTAAGCTTCTCCTATCGACGCGTTTCATCCCTCTCGACCCTTGCGATTCCCATCTTGAAAGTTATAAGTAGTTGGAAACAATTATAGTCATTTGTTTGATGAAGTTGCCAACGAGCGGTGAACAAAGTTTTCAGAGTAAATTACCTATAAAACGAACCAACTCGTGATTCTTTTCCAGCTTAAGTCTCGATGTTTACGACGAGATATCAGCCCCGCGAACGACGGGGAACGATCAAACTTTTTCCAGTAACTGTTTAACGATCGAGGCTCGCGTTTGGCGTTTTTAAACCCTCCGTTTCTGTTGGATTTTAACCCCTCGACGTTCACACTTCTTTGGCCTAACTTATTGAACTTGATTTTGCACTAAGTAACAGCGTGTCTTCTGTTAATTATTATGTTGTATCGCGTTCCATCGAGTAATTTTATCTGTATAAAATTCTTTTTTCTCTTCGCACGGTGAGCTGATAAAATTCTCGAGATGATTACTTCCACTGATAATGTTCGTTACAGATAACGAAGTTCGTCAACAATTACATAGCAGAATATCGATCTACGATGTTCTGGATTCTGGTGTTGCCTGTAGCAACGAGCGAAGCTTATCGTTCTACTTAACATGGAACGAGTAGATTAGTAGTTAATTGCAACACGCAATTCAAAATCCAAATTAACTCGTCAAACGATGAGCTACGTCTGTTTCGCTTTCGAATTAGGCGCTGTGCATGGCGTAGAAAGTACCTAAGTACATACGTCTTCCTATAGACGCGAAGCAACGAGCAGAAAGCCTAATCTTCGTTTGAAACGTTTCGATAAGATTCGTTGTAAAAGTATAAACGTAGTTTTTATTAGTTTTCCAATTTTAACGGGAAGTTTAGCGTCGATTTCCGGGGATCGACGTAATGTTTGACGATTTCATAATTACAGATTATACAGGGTGTTCGGCCACCCCCTGGGAAAAATTTTGAAACACATGAAATTTCAGGGGAATCATTCATTCATGATCAGACATTATATTTTCGGAAACGAATTTTTTTCACGAAACTGGGTAGGATTTCGGGGGTATGTCTATTCACCAAAAATGATTGTAATTGACCCCTGCAGCCGAAAATAATTTTTCCAGAACGATTTGAAATTTTTTTTTTCCGTCGAAAAATTTCACAACTTCTTGAATTTTTTTCTGGAAACTGCGTAGGATTTCGGGGGTATGTGTAATGACCAAAAATGATTGTAATTGACCCCCGTAACCGAATATAATTTTTTTAGAATGATTTGAAAAATTTTTTTTCGTCGAAAAATTTCACACCTTTTCGAATTTTTTTCTGGAAACTGCGTAGGATTTCGGGGGTATGTGTAATGACCAAAAATGATTGTAATTGACCCCCCTAACCAAAAATAATTTTTCCAGAACGATTTGAAATTTTTGAATTTAATTGTCAATAATTTTTTAACGAAGCCTCTATCAACAAATTGGTATTCTTGATTTTCGTCTTATTTTGGTCTCTAGAATTCCCCATTTAAATTTTCCCAGGGGTGGCCGAACACCCTGTATATTCGGATCAGACTATTGTACGGTCAAATACGAAATTTTCAGGACTTTTTTGTAAAATCGATTTAGCGAGATATTAATTTGCTGACGAAACAATGGAAACGTCGACAAAGAGAATAAGCTCTATCTCATCGTTATAAACGAAAATTTTGAACGAATTCTCGAGCATCCTGTAGTATAATCTTCCGTTAGAGGATCATATTCAACGTTTCAGCTTTTCCAAAAGCAGATTCTGTTAATACTTAATTATCAGAGATTAATCGTATCGCTTTGGACGACTAGCTTTCCTTTACGTGCCGTTTTAGAATTGAACGCTCTCGGCGCGCTCGATTCGCGAACGATATAATGCGAAACATTTATAATCCAATTGGCGAACCGGTCGATCGAGCACAAAACAGCAATTTCAATGAACCGATATCCGTTTCAGAGATTTATTCGTTTAACTGAACGTCGAAAAGAATGATTTATGATAACTGCATTCGCACGTGCCCCACGCGTTTCGATTAATTACGATACACTTTCGATCACGTGCTTTGAAAACCCGCGTTTCTACGGAGCAAACCGTTCAACTTAATGATTTCAAGAGTGCTTTTATGATTAAGAATTACGGTCACGATCATTTTAAAGCATTCTTTAAACCCCTTTAACGCATAATTTGTCCGTCTATTGTATTTACGAGCAACAATGTTCGTTAAATTAACCGTGACAATCGATTTCGTGTGCCAGTTTCGCGATCTGGCGCGCGTGTCGTTGAAATTTCAATTAAAAAGTTGTTTGACGACGCTTTTGGTAATTACTTTTTGTTTACACGGGTTACGCGACCCGCCGGTAAAACGTAGTCGGAATTGTAAACGTGCAGCTGCCGCGCAAGTGAAACTATTTGTCCTCGTCGAGTGCTACCGTCGTCGCGACGCTTTTCCACATTTTCTCGCCAATATTATGTCGAGGTCTCGCACGAACTGGCGGATAGAATTGGATATCGCACAACACGAAATAAACCGGGCTCCGTTCCCGTTTGTTTATTGCATTTTTGACTGATTTCCGTCGATGGATTTTCATAGCGAACGACAGGGTATTTTCTTACTTGCGCAACTTTGACCCGTTTAGAAAGATTTCAACTTAAAAAGCTTCTCGACTGTATCGTCGACCGAAATTTTTCAATTCCACATTTTGTGAACGCTCAAATATCAGCCTCGCTCGATTTTATCCATTGATAACCTATCTTCGTTATCTGTAAAACATTCCTTAAGGATTAACTTGTACATATGTCGTATTTCGCTGTGTCACGAATTTCTCTGAACGTCGAGGAGAAGCGATATGGCCACGAAGCTCAACGCCTCACTTTCTCAACGTGACAGAGGACTTTAAGCGGATTTCTAACGAACTAATTGTGAGATTAAGATTAAAACCGGGCTGACTCAGCCTGAGGGACAGGTGGATGAAATTTAATTGATTTCGTTCACCCTCGAAGCTATGCAAGCTCCAGTCATGTTCATATTAGAGGAGAAATTTCGAAACACCAGGAACAACCGAAAAATAATCGTATTCGAAACCGTGTTGTAAGAGTGCATCTTAGCAAGTGACCTTTAATACAGGGTGTACGGCCACCCCTGGGAAAAATTTTAATGGGGGATTCTAGAGGCCAAAATAAGACGAAAATCAAGAATACCAATTTATTGATGGTGGCTTCGTTAAACAGTTATTAACGTTTAAAGTTCCAATCGTACTGAATTTTTTTCTCGAAAATGCGCAAGATTTCGGGGGTATGTCTATTCACCAAAAATGATTGCAATTGACCCCCACAGCTAACAATATTTTTTTCAGAACGATTTGAAATTTTTTCTTTCCGTCGAAAAATTTCACACCTTCTCGAATTTTTTTCTCGAAAATGCGCAGGATTTCGAAGGTACGTCTATTCACCAAAAATGATTGCAATTGACCCCCACAGCTAACAATATTTTTTTCAGAACGATTTGAAATTTTTTTTTCCGTCGAAAAATTTCACACCTTCTCGAATTTTTTTCTCGAAAATGCGCAGGATTTCGGGGATACGTCTATTCACCAAAAATGATTGCAAGTGACCCCCACAGCTAACAATATTTTTTTCAGAACGATTTGAAATTTTTTTTCCGCCGAAAAATTTCACACCTTTTCGAATTTTTTTCTCGAAAGTGGGTAGGATTTCGAGGGTATGTATAATGACCAAAAGTGCTTATAATTGACCCTCGCAGCCGAAAATAATTTTTTCAAAATGATTTGAAATTTTTTTTTTCTGTCGAAAAATTTCACACCTTCTCGAATTTTTTTCTCGAAAGTGGATAGGATTTCGAAGGTACGTCTATTCACCAAAAATGATTGCAATTGACCCTCACAGCTAACAATATTTTTTTCAGAACGATTTGAAATTTTTTTTTTCCGTCGAAAAATTTCACACCTTTTCGAATTTTTTTCTCGAAAGTGGATAGGATTTCGGAGATATGTATAATGACCAAAAGTGCTTATAATTGACCCTCACAGCCGAAAATAATTTTTTCAAAACGATTTGAAATTTTTTTTTCCGTCGAAAAATTTCACACCTTTTCGAATTTTTTTCTCGAAAGTGGGTAGGATTTCGAGGGTATGTGTAATGACAAAAAATGATTGTAATTGATCCCCGCAACCGAATATAATTTTTCCCGAACGATTTGAAATTGTTGAATTTAATTGTTAATAACTTTTTAACGAAGCCTCCATCAACAAATTGGCATCCTTGATTTTCGTCTTATTTTGGTCTCTAGAATCCCCTATTATCTACAAATATGTATCGATGATCAATGTAAGAAACGATATACTCTATCGGTACAATCTATATCATCGAGTTTCGATAGCATTATTAAATGGCCGCTCAAGGCCATCTGGAGATCGCTCTTTCCACACTGCCTATTTCCGTCTTTCCACGTCAGGGATGCAAACGAACAGTTTGAGTTTAAGCATACATCGCACGAAACTACACTCTGTACAAATTCGTAGAGAAACTCCTACAGTCTACTTCGTTCCAGAATTAACTTATTTAGTAAGCTAGAATTTTGTCTCATTTTGTACGAGCCTAACCCTGACGATAATATACGTGTACAAAGATACTTTAATGCCTATAAATTTTACATACGCGTTACATGTCTTAAATGTATTTTTATTATGTTATCATTTTTGCTCCACAATACTATTTAGTCCATAAACTACTTAGGAAACGATCATTAGCTCGCGAAGTCCGAAAACCGTGTCTAAATTTCAGGTCCGAGAAGGTCGATTGTTCGATAGAAAATTTCTATAGTGTCTCAAGAATTCTCAAGCACAACTTTAATCAGTGTAGGGGGGAATGGCCTTGAGCAGCCAACAGATCCGTACCCCACCGGACCATGCATCGAAGTCTTCGGTGGGGACAGTTTACTTTCGTTTCTCTGGTCGTTCCATTTTGCAGAGGAACTCTCTAAATCCGTCTAAGAACATTTCTTCCAACAATCTAGCAACCCTCACACAAAAATATCCCCTGCCCTATTCTCTTTCGTCGATCGTACAAAACCACCCATCCACTCTTTCGTTTTTTCCATCGATCCCCTCTCGCTTTGAGCTCGTGTGGCTCCGCCATCACGCGAAGACACGACTCTTACGCGAAACATATCTCTATATCTCTCGCGTTAGATCGTCGAACAGCACCGCGCGGCTGTGGACTCTCCTCCGTCGAGAACAGTTCGAATTGCTCGCGAAAGTCCAGCTCCCCCAGGACACTGGAACCCCGGAGGTCGTTTCCGCGGCGTTCGAATCAGCGACGAAGGTCGATTCGCGTCATGGGCACGTAGGTGCGCGCCGTCTCTTCCGGTCCCACGAGCTCGTGGGCGCCGGAAGTTGTGCTTCGTGGCGGACTGTGTCTGTCCGAGCTGCTTCCTCGGCGTCCGCGCGGCAAAACCTATATGTATCGCTGCGGATTGCAATGGTACCTGGTCATGCTCTTCAGCACCTTGCGCAACAGCTGTTGCAAGCAACGACGGAACGTGATCCCGCACATCGCGTACAGCAGGAAGTTGATGCTGAAGTTGGTATAATAGAGCAGCATGAAGAACTGTTGCAGACACCAGAGCAGATCGGGCGTGTTCTTGCGCGCCAGGGTGAAGAAGAACACGCACAGTCGGATCACGTAGCTGGAAAAGAGAACAGCCATTGCTTGGATCGAGTAGGAACTCGAAGGCGCGTACACGGGTCGTTGGTTCTCCATTAGCGATAAGTGGTTTCGAAACTATTCCAACGGTTACGTTTATGATTTACGAGCGTCGATTGTTCAAGGTCGTGGACAGGTGTATTAACCCCTTAACGTTCATGCCCGAGTCTGACTGCTTTGGAAAACGATACTCGTTTAATCTAATGCTTCAAGGGATGATAATATTTGCTTTCTTTCAAATTATACGTTGGATACAACTTTGTAAGTAACAAGAATCACATGTTTAGAAACAAATCCAATAAAGAAAACTGATCATTCTTGGTTAACCCGAAAAATATGAACGTTAAGGGGTTAAGCAAATGAATCAATTTAATTTATGGATGACAATCACCGTGCGTCTGAATATGCATGAAAGCCAATTGTAACGAATGGTATGCTAATTTTAGGTAGTCGAGAATTAAGTGGACGCTATAAATATCTCCCAAAAAAACAATTGTCTGGTGAAACGAGCAGAATCGAGTTGAAGGAGAGTGTTGTGTGCTCAGAAACGCAAAACAGAGTCACCAAGCGTGATGTGGTCGGTTCGACATTGCAAGTAGTATTGATCAACGGTTGGCCAGACGCGACGTATGACCATTTGTACTTTGATACTCCTGAATTTTACAATGTTCCGGAGATAAATTGTTGAAGTTTGGAAATTTATTCCGCTTAATTAAACCGATATTAATTACATCAAATATATGTCGCAATACGGTTTCGATCTACTGTAAAAGAGAAGAACAAATACGAAGAGAAATGAAACATGGATAATATAGAGGATGTTCTACTTTTTTTATACTTAATTATCATTAAGCGTCATATTCTTGAATATTCCTTTGCTAATAACTTTGTAACAAATAACGAACGACAACTGAAACCTTTTGAAGCTTAAATAGGAGGATGTCATCTATAGATCAAGGTCAAGGCCATCGTAGCTATGTTTTCGATAGCGTGCAATTACTAAATGTCATACTTTTCGCGATAAGGCCACGAAATAGGTCAAAGGTGCAGAATTGAATTTTTCTATAACGCTACGCACCGAAGAAAACCCAGATTGAATGTTAACAGTGTATGAGTTCCATCGACTATACATTGATTAATGGTTGTCCCTGCAATTTGTTGCTTCGATTCTTCCGTGCGTTTGTAAATATCGACAATGGTGTAATTTGTTTTCTATCGATTCTGCCAGGTATATTGCTTCATTCTCACGTTCCGCCCAGACGTTAACGTGGCACGAGACAATTGGATGTTGCAAAAAATCAGTTTCTCGATTGCCATTTGTGTGGACGACGTCGCACACAGGCAGAGGATCCATTGGGTTAAATGACAAAAGGGCATGCACAACGTGGCGAACTTTTTCATCGAACAAAAATTACTTCTACGATTTTTGCGATAGCAGGAAATTAAAGATTCCAATATTTACAGCGCGTTGAACTGAAAATGTTTCGAAAAACAGTATGGAAATGTTGGGTCGCCGAAGCAGCTTACCTCGGCAAATTCAGAAGAATGAAGACGGTGCTTATCAGAAGCAACATTTTCGTGATGCTCTGCTGGTTCCTCGTCGACACGAGATTCCGCGAGGAGGACCTGATATCTGTAACAGAGAAAGACGGGGGGAAAAATGCGCGACTGTTACAAGTGCCCGCGTACCACAAGTTAATTTAACTTTGCGTTCAACGTCCAGCTTCTTCCGTGCACGGATTGCAGACTTCGAAATAAACCGGGTGCCGGAAATTCTACATCGGACTCGTCGATATAAGACTCGAAAAGCGGCAACGAAAGTAATTTCTCGGCGAGCGTGGGTGGTTTCCCCGCATAAAAATTTCAAACGGCGCCCGTCCGTACGACGGGACGGAAAATCGAGCAGAATTTAATTAAGGGATCGGGAGCAACGTACCGTAAACGTTAGAAGCGGGAAGTTCAGTTATTGCGTTTGCCTTACAACGGTAGCAGAGGAGTCGATCGAAAAACAAAAAAAGAATTCTCGTTCTTGGTCGTGTGCTTTGTTCCGCCTCCGATCGCTTACGCAATCTATTCTAAGATAGAATTGGCTGCGGAGGAATTCGTATATCTTTCAAATTGAAAACTGAAGAAGAAAGAGGGAATCTCTTTTGAATCATTATTTTCACTGATAAAGAATAGTGGAATATTGTACGCGAGAAAATGAGTCGATCGTTTGATTTAGAAGAGAGGGGGAACAGGAATGGCAGAGTTACTGATCGTCGATGCGTTGAACCTTCTAAACCTTATAGTGTGACGATAATAAAAGAGGCAAACCATACTTACGTATACACCGGGATGCTATTTCGGGCAGCTGGCAGACATTACGCGGCGTGGAGGGTGGCGCAGAGTTGGTCTGCTGCCGTGAATGATGGGAATGGTTGTTCTTCGACGAGTGAAATGATTGCTGGGAGGGTGGCCTCCGACCTCCGGCTATTGGACCCAGATTGATACCGCCAGCGCCATTGTTACTGCTGCTGGCACTCTGAAAATTAAGCCAGAATTTCGGACGTTATCCTTGGAAGGAAAACAATCATACCTCCGAGCTATCGTAACCGGTTCGTACTATCAGCTCTCGTTATACGATCGGCAACGATTTGCCAACGATCGACGATTAATTTCGTTGCTCGTTGCGGGCAATTAATCAAATTAAAATAAAAGAAACAACGTTTTGCGCGATAATTATTTCGGTACGAAGATTGATTCCCCGAAGTAGAGGCTGGGCGATTACGTTAGCGATCATTCTCAGTCAGAATCCGCGATCGTTTGTCTCCGAAAGTTGCAGTCTCATCCGAAATCCACCAGGGCTCACGACTTCGTCCACTATTTATCATTTTCGCGAACGACCCGGCTAATATTTTCGCTGGCGAATCTGTACTCTATTCCGGCGAACTCGAGTTATTTAAATTCTTATCCGAGATGGACACCTTTGCCCAATTCTTCTTACGCTTGTATTCACTTTCACGTTTTATTTATATTCTCACACCATACTATTTTTCAGCTTCAACGGGACGAACTTTTATGAAAGTTTGGAAGGGTCTCTTCAAATACAATATCGACGAATTCTTTTAGGGCGAAAGTTCTTTCTAGTCCACCAGTTCGAGTGTGAAATTCGCGATGGAAATGCGCGGTATCTCGCTGTTGGGTGTCTCGTCGTAGACAGGGAAATTTCGTACGTACTCGGCGAGACCTTTACGCGAGACGTTGACATGATACAGGATTATCTGGCGACCGTTTATTATGCGCAGCGAGGAGCTCGAAAAATATGACAGGGGATAAAGTCAACGCGTGGTCCGACACGCCGCAACTTTGTTTATTCCACTTGCCCGTGGCGCAGTCGCTTTACTAATATCTCGTGTCGTATTCCATGCAGGACTGAACTCAATCCCGGAAAATATTTCGACGAAGTTACGTCCTCCACCGTGTCTTTCTAACCAAATACCGTTTACGTTGAAAGTAATTCGCTTTAAAAATAAATAAATTTATTTGCTTGTGAAAAATGTGGAATTTTTCAACTTTAAACGAGGCAAGATCACCGCCTAGGAACGTATACAGGGTGTTCGGCCACCCAATTTGTTGATTGAGGCTTCGTTAAAAAGTTATTAACGTTTAAAGTTTCACCAGTACTGAATTTTTTTCTCGAAACTGAGTAGGATTTCGGGGGTATGTCTATTCACCAAAAATGATTGTAATTGACCCCCACAGCTAACAATATTTTTTTCAGAACGATTTAAAATTTTTTTTTTTCGTTGAAAAATTTAGGCACCCCCTGTCGATTTTTCTTCAAAATTCGTTTTTGATTTCTAGTCATTTTGTTTGACGCCCTAGAGAAAACTTGTCTAATACTTTTTTGTAGGTACCCATGAGCTCTACTCCAGAAAAAAGTTTCATTGAAATATATTCACTATTGTAGGAGTTATGGCTGTTTGAAAATTGGGCCATTTTCATGGGGTTTTTCTAACTTTACGGGGTCAAGGAACAACTTTTCGAATATTTTTTGAATTTCTACATATTCTACATTAAAATACGCGTACTTTGCTTTTTTAAATATCAAAATCGTCCAATCCGTTCAGAAGTTATGACGTTTTAAAGATTCGCATGAAAATTCGGACAGACATTTCTGGCCAGAAATTATATTTTCGGTAAGGATTTTTTTTCTCGAAACTGAGTAGGATTTCGGGGGTATGTCTGATGACCAAAAATGATTGTAATTGACCCCTGCAACCGAAAACAATTTTTTCAGAATGATTTGAAATTTTTTTTTTCCGTCGAAAAATTTCACATATGCATATATTAGTTGTTTACGTTTCAAAAGTTTGTAGTATAGTGAATACACTTTTTCATTTATCTCTTTGTTCCCCAATCTGGTTAAAGGCGACGAGCGACGTTTCTGCTGAATTGCATCGTCGCGAGCCACTCCTTTCGAAATTGGCAACGGGACAAACGAAAATTGAATTTCCAGAAGTTTCTGGCGCGTGTAACTGTTCGCGGGCTGGTAAATTATAATTGGGCTCGCTTTGGACGGGTCCAGGCTCGTTAATGAGAGAATATAGACGAGTTGGTTCGATTTTTTTCGATTTTAATTGAAGGGAGGATTCGAAGAAACGCGACCGAGTTCGCGTTTTGTTTTTATGCTCGAGAGTCTTTTTGCGCGAAGGTGCGCCTCGTAAAATTGTGTACGTGGCAAAACAACGGGACAGAAACGGAATAAATAACGTAACGCGAATCGAATGTTTATTCGCGCGATACACGGAGTTCTTGTTTCGAGCAATATGATTAACTTCTAACGAAATATCATGGACCGTCCGTACTGCAAACACGAGAGGAAAAAGCGTGACACGAAAATTATTAAATACGAAACGAGCCAGTTATGAACTATGGAGACAGAAAATCATAAAATACCGTCCAGCTACTGTGCACAAAGGCTTCCGCCCCGTCGAATAATTTGCGATCAAAGAGCAGGAATTGAATGTTACCTGAAAAATCTCGTACACCAGTACCAGTTATTAATACAAAAATATTTGACATTTTTATTCGGTCTAAGGGAATAAACTAGTAGGGTCCAATTATCCAATTGTAGTATCTAAGAAGTATCTAAAACACTGCTATTGTTGGGTAGTTTTGTCTAGAAGCAAACGATTTTCTCGAAGAATTTCTTCGTTATTTTCTATCATTCGCAGGTACTTGTACGCTCACTATACAGTGGCCATCAACCATAAACGATGATTGGAATTACGCGATACCTCCGGCGAGACGAAGTAACCCGTCCTAATAGATGTCCACGGGGTACCAATAATTTTTCACCCTCATCATCAGCTTCTCAAAACGTCGTCTCTTCTTAGACGAGAACTATTAAAGTCTCTTCTGAAAGGCTTTTAGTAAAACGAACGCAGTTTTATTCGATTCGTTTCGAATCGATGGGATCAGAAAAATGCTTGTAATTAATTTCGTGAGAAAAGTCTCCGTAAAGATTTTATCAGGCTTCGTTCAAGATATAAAAGTCTGGCTTGAAAGTAAATTATGCGAAAAAATTTTAGCAGTATTCTTTTTCCCCGATGATTAAATTCCTCGTAAGTCACGTTTCCGGAGAAGTTTCGCCAAGTTTTAATGCCGTTAAAAAATGGCCCGCTTCCCCGCGACTTTTCTTCTCGCGAACGTTTGTCGGCGATAGGAAGTTCTGCATTTGGTATTCAATTACGACTTGCACCGCGAGGAAGAGTAACAGATAACTATGGACCTCCATACGGGTGGAAAATTGTCGGAACTGGCGGGCTGCGGTACATAGATTACGTCTCTCGACATAATTTAACGACTGCTTTGGACGATCGCAATTTGTCGTCACAAATAACAGCGCAGCCTCGAGTGTATCGGCAAACGCGTCGTTTAATAATGAGAGAACGTCTCTTCTTTATCTTTCCACGAATGTTGGCGACTCGAGAAGTTTGGATGCTTCAAACTTCCAAGCGATACGGGAAGTTACACAAAGAGTGTTGAGACAATCGTCGAACACCGGGAAACCGATATGGCCACGTTCGAGTATTTAATTTTGTACCAGTTTGCAAACGTTTGGAATTGGAATTTTGTTCAATTTCGAAAGCAATTTTCTCCAATTCCGTGCTTCGTCGAATCGCAATGAACACGAATTGTTGGATTTTACGGGGCTTATATATGCTATAAAGATAATTTAATTTGCGGCCTTTCGTGAAAAAAGAAACTAATTAAGAAAATTAAGGGAAGAAGTAGTTTTGGTATAAAAAGGGAAACGTTAAATGAATTGCGAAGAAAATAAAGCGGCGTCTATGTCGAATAATTTACGATGCCCAGAATTTATTAAGCCAATGGGTAGATTCCAAAATTAATTATCTCCTTTGAATGACGTTTCCTGTGTCTCGATCGTACAGTATTCTCCAGTTTAGCACGATAAGAACTTTAATTAGGAATCGATAATTCGGGGCGCACCGGATATCCGTCATATTTATAAACGGACTACCAAGCTGAAAATAAACGGACAGATAATTTCTTGCTCCTGGATTCTTAAATGAAATATAAATTTACCAGATGAATAAACAATTTAACCGATAGATTTACACATATTTAATGGCTGGGTCCCTCCGTTAAAATATAAATCACTTGTTTAAAATTTCATACGACCGAAATAATTCTCACGTTATACAGGGTGTTCGTCTTGACTGACGCTTCATTAAAAAGTTATTAACAATTAAATTCAAACATTTCAAATCGTTCTGGAATAATTATTTTTGGTTGCAGGGGTCAATTACAAGCACTTTTGGTGAATAGACATATTCCTGAAATCCTATCCACTTTCGAGAAAAAAATTCGAAAAGGTGAAATTTTTCGACAAAAAAAAAATTTTTCAAATCGTTCTAAAAAAAATATTTTCGGTTGCAAGAGTCGATTACGATCACTTTTGGTCATTACACATACCCACGAAATCCTACGAAATTTCGAGAAAAAAATTCGCAAAGGTGTGAAATTTTTCGGCGAAAAAAAATTTTTCAAATCGTTCTAAAAAAAATATTTTCGGTTGCAAGAGTCGATTACAATCACTTTTGGTCATTACACATACCCACGAAATCCTACACAATTTCGAGAAAAAAATTCGCAAAGGTGTGAAATTTTTCGACAAAAAAAAATTTTTCAAATCGTTCTAAAAAAAATATTTTCGGTTGCAAGAGTCGATTACAATCACTTTTGGTCATTACACATACCCACGAAATCCTACGCACTTTCGAGAAAAAAATTCGAGAAGGTGTGAAATTTTTCGACGGAAAAAAAAAATTCCAAAACGTTTTGGAAAAATTATTTTCGGTTGCGAGGGTCAATTACAATCATTTTTGGTGAATAGACATACCCCCGAAATCCTACCCAGTTTCGAGAAAAAAATTCGTTACCGAAAATATAATGTCTGATCATGAATGAATGATTTCCCTGAAATTTCATGTGTTTCAAATCGTTCTGAAAAAATTATTATCAGCTGGGGGTGTCAATTACAATCATTTTTGGTGAATAGACATACCTCCGAAATTTTGCGCATTTTCGAGAAAAAAATTCAGTAGTGGCGAAACTTTAAACGTTAATAACTTTTTAACGAGGCCTCCATCAACAAATTGGTATTCTTGATTTTCGTGTTATTTTGGCCTCTGGAATCTCCCATTAATATTTTTCCGAGGAATGGCCGAACACCCTGTATAATCTCTGATAATCCTTCGATATAAAAGCGTACTTAAAATCTTAATATAAAAATTCTTTTCTTTTTATTGTAAAAACTTTTTACCAGTGGTAATAATTTCTCTTGTAAATAATAACATTTTGCTTTGTTCCACAACCGTCGAGAAATTCTATGAAAGTTTGATCGTTGAAGGTTTTTTCGAAACAACGGGAGGATTCGACGAGGTGGCATTTCGATATTTTTCAGGTGAACGTATGATGCAGCGTGTTGACGTTTTAGATGCGTTTCCCGTCGTTCATGCTCGAATAAAAAATATCGCGGCAATCGATCATGGACGAGCCACAAAAGCTGGCAGGGGGGCGAATTTTTCAGGTCGAAGGGTATGAATAATTCAATGGCGCGGCCCGCGAGGCGGGCAAGTTTCAAAGCCGCGAAACAGACGGAATTCGACGAGTCGTCAAACACTTTTGTCTCGATGATGCGGCAGATACGACACTAATTTTCGGGTCACGGTCCCAAGTGACGAAGCTGCTCGAGTGTAGTTCCGATGGGAAAGGCGTGTTCAAAAGTGTGAATTCAGCTAGGCGGATGCAGATCTCGCGGATACATTAAACGAAAGTACAGGGCTACGTTTCGTCGATATACTTCACATATGCAATTAAAAGAGCGAAGAAAAACAGAGTATATCGTTCTGTGTAAATATCAATAATATATTTGCGTGTACGTTTATTAAAATTTCGATAGAATTCCGGCAACATTAAATATCAAGAGATATTTTCGCGATAAATTAATTCGTTCGTATCGCTATTACAAAATTCGTTTCTGCCTTGAAATTCAGGATTCAAATTTTGTACATTCGCGTTTCGTATACGAGAGAACATTTTTCTAAAATGCGTATTTTGCAAATGGAATATTTTGTTATAAAACATCGTTAAAAGTTCTTGGTTAATTACATCCTGTACAATGATGTTCAATAATGAAGTATTTCCACCATTTCCATATTGACGAAACAAATATTTCCCATGTTTATTAAAGTTACGATATAATTCTGACGGTATTAAATTTTAAAAATATATTATTTCCGAGATAAATGAACGTTTTCGATGTCACACACTGTTAATTATTTCAATTTCAAACAATTCTTTTTTACATAATATTCTGCACGCTTGAAGTTTTAATAAAATTCAAGCGAACGAGAAATGTTTGGAAACCGTCAGAGTGGTGAACATCCTTAAATTTTCTACCTTTTGTAACTTAAGAATGTTGGTACGAAACGGTACTTTTTTAATTAATGGAGGGAAAATGATCATCGTCCTGAGAGTCTGAGAAGTTTCATTAAAAACAGCATCAATCATTTCGCGGAAGTTCCTTGTTAGTCTGATATCAAGCGTATTATGTAAGTTGCTAGACGTAAAACGTCAAACATAATCTTGGGTGACTGATGAGAGGTATTTATACTATTTATAGTGACGCTATAGTCTATGATGTTTAAGCTTACTTGAGATACCACGATTGCTACTCATCTAGCCAGTTAAAATAACTATATTAATTATTATTATGTTTATGTTTACTTGGTAATAACACTCTTTAAAAATCTCATGATTCTTGGGGGAGTTAAAAAGAAATTTTTATTCTAAAACTTTTTCAATTCCCGTAATCATGCTAAATTTTCGTATTTCAATCCAATACTTCGCGGAACGGTTTTCATAAGCGTCGAAACTTTAAGAAAACGCGAGAAGAAGAAATGGATATTTTCAAAGTTTCGAACCAGACGGCTCCCTTAATTCCGTGATTTCGTAAAACTGAAAAAAAAAACAAAAGTGAATGGAACGTTTGAGGAGAATTACGTCGACGCGAACAAAGTCCCATGATCCAAACTGTACCGAGTAATTTCGCAAATACATCATAGTTATTCGTCGTTGGTCAATTGGCAAACATTGAGAAAATTAAGAAGTCGAACAAATGAATTAATTACAGTAATTATAGTAATAATCTCGAACAGACGTGGGACGATCGATCGTTTAAAAGGACGTCGAAGAAATAAAATCGTCCGTACGTCGTAGCACGGAGCAAAAATTATACGTTTCGTTTCATTCCCCTTTTTTTGCATTCGAGTATTTATCCTGCCTAGCGAGCTTCTATAAGACCGCTTTAAATTCCATTTCCAGCCGAATGGGATTATACAGATTAAGTTGACGTTTTCCGATTAAACCGAGATCGTTCCATTCAGCGACCAGCACTGGAATCTGAGTTTCGCGGGAGATTCGAAACTATCTCGAGAGTCTTTAGCGTTCTTAATGTCTCGATTCGATGGGTCCTGAATTCTGAAATTTCTTCTATTACCTCTTGTTTACGGGAATGCATTCAAACTGGTTCAAGAATCGGAGGCATTGAAAGTTCCTGCAATTTTTCCAATTCCAACTGTACCAGATGGGGAGAAATTTTATGCATGTATGCAGACGATTATACTTCGTTTTGGGATCACGTGCACTAAGTTCGATGAATTTGCATTGTGCAATCGGGAGATATCGACGAGAAACCGTCGCAGTTTCACGCTTGATTTTTTGGGACAGTCTGCACATTTGAAATTCGAATGAAACAGTGCGTGATGATCGTAATCGTCGCTTCTGTTTTATTAAAATGTATTACCGAGTGAACGTCACGAATAAATTGCTTCTACTAGTTCTACTAGATCTATTATCCAAGTACAAATTACATGATTGGTTGTTCCATACTGCGTCACAAGACTATGACTCGCAATAAGTTATATAATTATATTCTACGGTATTACGTTACGTTTGTAGTCCACCTGTTGCCTTGCGGTGATAGCATGCCTCCCGATTTTCCGATATCGTCGATTATGCGACCAACGTACGCTCCTATTACGTCGGATAATCGAGGGACAGGTGTACTTAACGGATTCGATGATTAAATTAATGAGACTAACTCACTAAGTATTTATTAATCGACAGAAAATAATTCTTCTACCATTTTCATCTTACTTGTTTTATCCCTGATAGTTTTTACCCTCTTATTACTACAACTCTGAAACTCTTGCAATCGTTTTATTGACTCGGCATAAATGACTGATTAGCGAGCTAAGAATAAAATTCGTATCAATAAGCTTTGATTGTATTTCTTCGTTACGATTAATTAGCACAGTTCAATAGTCAGATAAGATACCGAAATTGTTAACAGAATCATTGTTAGAATCAAAACGCGTCTTCGTTTCCACAACAAAAATTGAGCGTTCCGTTATTCGCGATACAACGCGATTTTTTGTAGTCTGAAAGTTAAAAATTTGGAATATCTAACGCGCGAAACATCGAGTAAACAATGGAGACAATTTGCAATCAAGGTGCACAGGGTTAAGCGAGACGCTCTGTACATCAGCACGTCTTCGATTCGAAGCAGAGACCGCAGCCAAACGATTAAAGACGTTCCAATCTAAGTTTCATCAACATCACGACCGTTTGCAGACGATGCAGTGGCTTTCTCGCTAGTCCCAAAGTTCAGCCAGATAATCTCCACCTATTGTCAGCAATAATTACAACGCTGTACGCGTAGAACCTCATCAGGAGTGTGGTTTGGTCGGTCGATCTTAGCCTCCATTCCCATTGCCTCGAGCCTATAGACGAAACCTCTGAAAATATTGTTTTTCCCTTTTAATAATAACTGCGTAAAATGACAACAATCGCGAAGATAATTTCACTTAAAAAGCTTTCTCGGTTACGACGCCATTCGCACGCGACACGGGGGCAGTTTTCCTAGTTTTGATCTGCACCCAGAAGCCAGTTTCGGGAGTGGGTAAGAAGATCGACTTGTCGAAACGCATCGGGATCGTGGTTTTGGCGCAAGGCTCCAACTCGCAGCGCAATAAGAGATAATAAAACACGATCTTGGTCTCCATCAACGCGAATCTGTTCCCGATACAGACTCTCGGCCCCAAGCCGAACGGAATGTAAACGTTCTGAGGAACGTCCCTGCCCATAAACCGCGTGGGATCGAATTTCAGTGGATCGGGGAAGTAGTTAGGGTCGCGATGCATCGAGAAAGGGAGGAACCACACGATCGCGCCCGGTTTTATCACGCAAGGCTTCGAGTCCGGCGTGGCCGGGGGTAGCTCGAACTCTTTCACGCACACGCGATCCAGGAACGCCGGCGCTGAGTACAGTCTGTTCGTCTCGTTCAACACCGCGTCCATGTAGGCCATGTCTTTGATGGCGTCGTAAGTCGGCTGGCCGTTGGTCCGTCGCGCCACTTCCTCGATCTCCGCTCGCAGCTTAGCCTGCACGTCCGGATTCACGGCGATAACGTGCGCGGCGAAGCAGAGGAACCTCGAGGTCGTGTCGTACCCGCCCAGGAAGAAGAGGAACGCCTGGATCGCCATCTCGTCGATCGTCAGTTCCCTTCCGTTCGAGTCCCTAGACTCCATCATCAGTTCGATCATGTCCGGTCGGTGGATTCCCTGTTCGCGAACACAGATCAAACGAGACGATCTAATTTGCATCGTTCTTCACTCGTCCAACTTAAGACAAAATAGATACCCAAAATCGTGTACTTTTTCCTTCCTCGTTCTGACAGCCTCGCCGATCACTCCCGTGAAGTAGCGACGAGACGCGTTGCTGAATATCCTGATCCTGAAAAGCCTGGACAGAGTGGGGAAGTTCCTCCCTAGCAGCATCTTCAGCGTCCTGATGGCGGAGAAGTTCAAGGTGTCTCTGGCGAACACGAAGAACTCGTTGTCCCGGTCCTTCATCGAGTCGACGGCGATCCCGAAGTTGGTGGTGGCGATCACGTCGGTGGTGTACCGTCCGAAGGCGTCCTTCGTGTCGTAGATCTTTGCTCCCTTCGATTCCATCGCGATATGTTCCGTGAATCTATCGGCGCACTCGGCGATCAGCTTGTACATGGTCTTCATCTTGGCGGAGGTGAAGGCCGGGCTCAGAATCTTCCTCATCTCCCGCCATTCATCCCCGCAAAGGGCGAACAGGTTCTTCCCCATCAAGGGATCCAGATCCCCGTCCACGAAGCCACGATGATCGGTGAAGTTGTCGAAGTTCTTGATGGCGATCGACGAGACCAGGTCGGGATCGCGAACGATTATCACCGGCGCGGTGAAGTTGTGGAATCCAAAGTATTTGGCGTGCTTGAAACGGTTGTACGCCCGCTGGAAGTGTTCCGCGGAGAAGACTCGATGGAACACGATCGGCGCCATGTTGCCCAGGATCGGGATCGACCGTTCGTGAGGGATCCCCAGTTCCTCGAAGTAGCTGGATCCTCTCCACAGGTAGCGATAGACGAAGAGAATCACCGCCGCGACGATCAAGGTCGACGTAAGCGGATCCATCTCCATCGTGTTTCGCGCGAACGTTCACTTTTACTTTGCTAGACCGGTAGTCGAGGCGATCTTGTTGCTCGCCCGCCAACGAATGACAGTAAACTAAGGTCGTGTGGGCGGCTGGAATATATGCAGTGTCAAAGCGAGACGAGCATGTGACTTCTGACGTTGTTATAGAGCCTCGATAACAGATTCGATACTTGAAATTTCTGTTGCACGGGTCTCCAGGAAGATGGCTCTTGGTGTACGGCAGAGGGAGATTTATTTTTTATTATAAATCATTTAATAATAAGATCTACATCCGGTTTTTAAATGGGAAATTTTTGCGTAGCAAAGTAACTGTACTAGGTACATATTTAAACTAGTACTTAATTTTCTGACTTCAAATTTTGACATTTATTTACTTTATACAAGAAAAAGAGAATTATGTACAAAACTTTCAACACAAATTTTGCACTTAATCACCGTTACACGAGTGCATCCTATTTTTTTAATTAGTTGATGAATTTATTCGCTGTTGTTGCAGTCTATGAAAGCAAGGCGAAAAGGCGAGGTTCTAGTTATAAAACTAAACCAATATAAAGTCTTAAATTTACGATCTAATTTAAATATAAAATGAATAATGGGGACGCTGCTACGTAGAAAAATATGATGAAAACGTGGTATCGTGGGAAATACAAAGAATTAAAATAACGATTTGCAGGTGTGGAACGCGGTGTATCGATTTATCACGTACTTAAAATGTTTTATGCAACAATTTAAGTTCATCAAACGGGTTATTTTGTAGAAAGCTGATGAAAATTACGGCCGAAATTCCTCGCGATTCTTTACACGGATCTCGCCAGTACATTTTCAAAAGATCCTACAAAGAAAAACCGTTCTTAAAAAAGAAATTTGTAAAATGCATTATAATAAAATACGATAATACAAAAAGGTTTAAGCTTTTCCAACACCGTTCGGTTGCGACGGAACGATGTTCTTCCTAGCCTTGAAGTTCAGCCAGAACCCATTATCTACGCTTATCGTGATGTTCTTCTTGCTGAACGTTATCGGTAACGTGGTTTTCGCGCAGGGCTCGATTTCACAGCGCAACAGAAGATAATACAACATGATCTTGGTCTCCATCAGGGCGAACCTGTTCCCGATGCAAACTCTCGGTCCCAAGCCGAACGGTACATAAACTTTCTGCGAAACTTCGTTGTTGAGGAACCGTTCGGGCTTAAATTTCAGCGGGTCTGAAAAGTATTTCGGGTCGGTTTGAAACGACAATGGCAGGAACCACACGGACTCCCCGGGTTTCATCAGGACGGGTTTCGAGTCCGGCGTAGCTGGCGGAAGCTCGAACTCTTTCACGCACACGCGATCGAGGAACAACGCCGATGGGTACAGTCTGTTCGTCTCGTTCAGCACCGCGTCCATGTAGACCATGTCTTTGATGGCGTCGTAAGTCGGCTGTCCATCGGTCTTCCGCGCCACTTCCTCGACCTCTTCTCGCATCCTGGCCTGCACATCCGGATGCGCGGCGATCGCGTAAAGCACGAAGCACATAAAGGTCGAAGACGTGTCGTAGCCCGCCAGGAAGAAGACGAACGCCTGGCTCGTCATCTCGTCGATCGTCAGTTCCCTTCCGTTCGAGTCCCTCGACTCCATCATCAGTTGGATCATGTCCGGTCGATAGATGCCCTGTTCCGACGACACAGAATTACAAACGTCGCTCGACAGCGATATCTAAAACTTACTTTACGAGTTGCCTACCTGTTCCTTCCTCGCTCGAACAGTTTCAGCGACGACTCTCTTGAAATAGAGACGCATCTGCTCGCCGAACACGCTCAGACGGAGCAGCTTCGTCACCCTGGGAAAAGTCCCGCCCATAAACATCTTCAATACTTGAGCGAACGAGATTTTCAGCGTCCGTCTGGCGAACGCGTTGAAGTCGTTCTCCGGATCCTTCATCGAGTCGACGGCGATCCCAAAGCTGGAGGTCGCGATCACGTCGGTGGTATATCGACCCAGGATCTCCTTCAACTCGTAAACCTTTCCGTTCCTCGACTCGGTCGCGACGTGATTCGTGAAATTGTCCGCGCAGTCGATGATCAGCTTGAACATGATCTTCATCTTGGCGGAGCTGAACGACGGGCTCAGAAGCTTCCTCATCTCTCGCCATTCGTCGCCCTTGAGGCCGAACAGGTTCTTCGCCACCAGGGGATCCAGATCCTTGTTTACTATGGGGTGATGGTCCGTGAAGTAGTCGAAGTTCTTGATGGCGATCGAATTCACCAGGTCCGGATCACGGATCACTATGATGGGCCTGATGAAATTGTAGAATCCAAAGTACTTTCTGTCCGAGTAACGATTGTACATATCGTTCAGATGGTGTCCCATGTAAATGCGACGTAGCATGACCGGCAACATGTGTCCTATGATCGGTATCACCGGATCGTGAGCGATTCCCCGTTCCTTGAAGTAGTTCATACCTCTCCACAGATAGTAATAAATGAGTAGAAACACTGCACCGAGTAATAGTGTTACCGTAAACAGATCCATGATGGTCGTGTTTTGAGCGGAGAACGCTTGCGACAAATGCGCGAGAATGATGGACGCGATGCTGTGTCGCGTTGGCGACGACAGAACAATGCTGTTACGCTTGCAACGTTCGTCTTGATATACATTAGTCTCTCTTGATAGTAGCTATTGTGTATGGTAACAGATTACGTAAAAAATAACATTGTCGTGGGACGCGTTACATCTAAAACGGAAGACGTTACGCAAATGTATCAGCCAGTGGCGTCAATGTCCTGCTGGTTGCGACGCTACGACACATTATTTCATAATATGGCGTACGCGCTAGAGGTATCTCTTTTCAATGTTTATTTAAGACACGTGTAGCGAATACATTCAACGACATTTACGTAATTACATTTTTTACCATTTTTAGTAGTTATCGATTACTTTTAACGGTAGAAATGACTATGCATGTCATGTAATTGCTGTGAATTGACTTATTTTCGAAGATGTTTATTTCCTCGAATAGGTTTTTTTATAATCGATCTAACAATTTTTACTCTGTACAAAGCCTCGCTTTTCTGTAGTCGAGTACTTGTTTTGATGTTATGGCTCACGCGCTGGGGGAATAGATAGATATCGAGATAAACATCACGTGTACCGTGAATCGGGGGGGAAAGAACAGAATTCAACGCAATATTATGCAATGCTATGAAATATACGAAGTGAGTCAAGTACTAGGCACGTTCGCGAACCGACTACCGATACAAATACAATAACAAACGATCGATCAGTGACTATTTTACGAAACGACGTCCTTCGTACTCGCGCAAAATTGTGTAAGATATATGGCTGTAGAGCAACACACCGTTAATTATATATAGATTAACTGATATGCTATCTCGATAATTCGATGACAATAACAACTTGCAGTTATCGCTGGTTGATCAAATATTTCACGCGTAAATTTGTTATATATCATTGGGCTCATCGACGATAAGAAAAACGTGATCCTGTTTAAGGAACGCTTTTCAGATATAGACTCGTTAAAAAAACTATCGCCAAGTGGCGATAGATTAATCAATATCAGAGCTATTAATCTTGGAAAACAGATCGAGATCAATTATTGCAACTTGGAAATTGTTTAGAGATATCGTGGATGATAATAATAAACTACAGAAAAAAACTAAAAGTATATTTCACCTGTTATAAATATTCTTATAAAACTTATTATACAGTATAATATTTGTACATTTTAGAGAACGATGGTATCGATCGAAAATTCAAATTTTAATCAAAACGAAGATCGTCGATACATAAAGTATCGACAAGCCCCGGAAACAACCTTTAAAATCAATATTCCATCTTCCCAGCCACACCATTAACATTCCTCTTTACTTAACGGAAGCAGTTCCATTCGAGATTTTACCAGCGCTGTCTCTCGTTTTAACGTTCAACCAGAACCCACCCTCTGGTATCATCGAGAAGGATTTTTTCTGATATACTACAGGGTGCATGGTTTTGGCGCAGGGCTCGAGGTTACAGCGCAACAAAACGTAAAACAACGCCACCTTCGTCTCCATCAGGGCGAATCTATTCCCGATGCAGCTCCTCGGGCCCAAACCGAACGGCATGTAAACATTCGGAGGAGGCAAACCGTTCAGAAACCGATCGGGATCGAATCTCTGGGGCTCGTAATAGTACTTTGGATCGTGGTGAACCGCCGATATCGGGACCCACACGGAAACACCGGGTTTAATCGTGATAGGTTTCGAGTCAGGCGTCGCTGGCGGCATCTCGAACTCTTTCAAGCACAAACGATCCAAAACCATCCCGATTGGGTACTTTCTGTTCGCCTCGTTGACCACCGCGTCCAAATAAGACATGCCTTTGATAGCGTCGTAGGTGGGTTTCCCGTCTGTCTTACGCATAACGTCGTCGATTTCTGCTTGCAACCTAGTCTGCACGTCTGGGTTCACGGCAATTTCCTGAGCAGCGAAGCATAACAAGTTCGAGGAAGCTTCGTAACCCGCCAGGAAGAAGACGAATGCCTGGCACGTCATTTCTTCGATCGTCAGCTCCCTTCCGTAGGTACTACTCGACTCCATCATCAGTTGGATCATGTCCGGCCGGCTGATACCCTGTTTTACAGTTACAAGGCGATCTTTGTAACTTTTATAAACTTTCCTTAGATACTATCTGGGCACGGGAGACCTCTAATAGATTCGACCTTGCGAACATATAATGCTTTGTTCTATTTCATTTCGAACGACTGTTCGCTATTGCAGATAAGTCCAATTAGATACTCGCAACTGTGGATACTTGACGTCACCGCAGAAAATTGCGTTTGCAATCTGCACCGGCAGTGAGGGGGGCATAGACTTCTACGTTCAGTATCGTGTTTACGCGAAAGAAAGACTAGAGTGGGGACGTCGCCAGACCAACGTGCACTATTTAATAAGTTTCTACCTACCTTCTCCTTCCTCAAAGCCACAGTCTGGCCGATGATGTTCTCGAAGTAACGTTGAGTTTCTTTTCCAAATACCGACAGTCGTAACAATTTCATTAGTTTCGGGAAGTTATTCGCCGCCAACATCTTTATCGTCTGAAAGAACGAAATGGTGGCAGTTCGCTTGCCGAACTTGTAAAACTCGTTGTCCGGGTTCTTCAGCGAGTCGACGGTGATCCCGAAGCTGGTCGTCGCGATCACGTCGTTCGTGTATCGACTGAAGATGTCCTTCGTATCGTAGACCTTGCCATTTCTCGAACCCTCGGCGATATGTTCGGAAAACCTGTCGGCGCAGTCGACCATCAGCATGAACATGGCCTTCAGCTTGGAGGAGGTGAACGACGGGCTGAGAAGCTTCCTCATGTCCCGCCAACGATCGCCACGAAGGGCGGTTAGGTTGTTACCCATCAGAGGGTCCAAATCTGCGTTGGGGCTCGTGGAACGGTCGGTGAAGTTCTCGAAGTTTTTAACGGCGATCGACGTGATCAGGTCGAGATCGGTGACGATTATCACTGGCGTTATGAAGTTGTAGAATCCGAAATATTTGTAGTCCGAGAAACGCTTACATACGTTCTCGAGGTAATCGGCGAAGTGCGCGCGTTGGAACGTAATCGGCGCCATGTGGCCCAGTATCGGAAGCGGCCAGTCGTGGGCGATTCCCATTTCCTTGAAATAGTTCATTCGTCTCCATATAAAGTTATAGACGAGGAGAACCGCTCCTACGAGGATCAGAGCGATCGTAAACGCATCCATCTTGACGAACACCTATTCTCTACAAGAGAGAGTTTGGGCAAATTTTATTCCTTTTATTCGAATAGAGACTTCAGATCTTAGATACGTTCGTAAACTCTCGGATTTATCTTCTTCGCGAACGTTGCGATTGGTCGATTGATAATCATCGCTTAAATTGTTGTCTTTCGAAATCATTACGCGTTATCGTTTGGATCTAATCAATGACTCATACTAATTCTTCGAAAAACAGTAAGAGATTTCACTGAAAAATGTACGATAAATGGAACTAAAATTTCACGCGATTAGAAATTCAAAACAAACACACCGAGCGTAACGATCATCAAATTACTGGATACTGGATATTATTATCGCGTTACGATTCTTCCGTTTCTCTCGCCCGAAACGCAATAATGGTTTTCGTTTACGTTTAATTCGTAAATTCGAATCCGTTAACGGATCCGCAATAATTAGTTTACAAACGAATCTAATACTTTTAGTCGTTATATGAAAATAAAATTTGTTTAACGGTACTGAGGAATGTTGTTGCTGTTCGCCCGCGAACGATTCGTAACTATTCTCGCGCCGGGAATTGTCAGATAATATACGAGAACAGCGGTCATGTGACTTCTGGCGTTTATACGCAGGTTTGATAATACATCCTAGTGTGAATGTATCGCTGCACAGTTCTCTGTTGTTGATACATCTCCAAACAAGGTTTCAAGATCACGACGATAGCGATATTTCAAAGTTCACCTTTGTCTCTCATTGTCTACGTCGATCAAAATTTCTTGTCTTCGCTGATTATTAAATGCAAAAGGTGGGGCAAAAGAAACTACCTAAATATCCCCTTATTTCCTTACACTCCACGACCTTGACCGTAAACTTCTAGTAGGAACAACGCGCATGAATGTACAATTGAATAAAACTCAATTGACCGCGAGTAGCGACCTACGCGTGTGCAAATTATGTCAGACGTGTCTTACTTTAACGCCAGACCAGAAGCCAATTTGACAGTGAGAGAGGATGTGGTGTATGCGAAATATAAACGAATGAAATGTCGTGTAAGACAATTAGAATGATAGCAGTGGCTCTGCATTTACCATTATTAACCAATTACACTTTTCCCCTCCTTGTAAGAGTACCGGTTAAACAATTCTCGCTGCATCCTGCTGGAATACGACCATTGTTCCATCTTATTAAAAGTCGATTCTACATGAAACATTTTTCGCTACGCGTAATATTAATGACACAAAACATCGATCACGACTATAATCGTATCGCAAGCTTACTCGATGAGCTGTTAAATAATAGCAGAGATAACAAAACAGATCTTTAAAGAATGATCGATGAGTGTATTACATGCCTTAATTGTACATGTGTTAAAATTTTGAAGCTATGAATCATCGTAGTGATTCACCCCACTTGAGATTACGTATACCGACTCTAAACGTGTATTATAACAATTTCCAAATTTTCTTTTCGCGTTTATTCAGTGTTCACTGATCGATAGCCACGGCGTACGGAGATTTTTGTTCGACCGACTATAAAGTTTCATTTTATCGAGAGAGAATAGGGGTTTCGTAAAGTTGAAACTGTTGGAAGCCGCAGAATAATAACAGACGCTGTCGAAACGTGCCAGAGAAGACCAAACAATGCACTTTTCATAGAAGGAGCTTCATGGAATATTAAATAACACGTCATATAAAAGTGTCGTCCTCGTATTGAAAAATTATACGACGTAATTGAACGCGAATGTGGGAAGACTTCTGGACGCTTACGTTACAATTTTCTTGCCCCAACATACTTCAATAGTATGGTGTAAAATTCCAGTACGATTCGAAGCTTAGAACTCTTGAGAGTCTCGATAAGCCTCGGATATCTTAAATCTTTGGGAGCGTTGAGAGTTTCGATAGGAGCTGTACGATCAACAACATGGAAGCCACATAACCTGGTATTAATTTATGCAATACGAACCCCGTAGACTGTGAGAAACGCTGCCAGAAGAACTAGAACTGTCGCGAACAGGTCCAGCTCGATCGCGATTGGAACAGACACTCGTGTCAGGGAACTTTACAATGGTAGCGAGATGAAACGCTTGTTTACAAGCTGAGTACTGTTGCGTAAGCAATATGGCGCTGACAGCGACCCGTGACTCACGTGTAGATTTAATCAGAGCATTTCAGATGTTGATTCTACGCACTGCTCCTCCAACGTTCCCCATCGATGGTAGTTTAGATAGGAAACGTTAGGTTGGCGGATCCATATGCAAATATTTAAATCGATTCTAATTACAACGAGAGACTCAAACACGCCCTAATTTCACAACATATTTCAATTTCATCGAAATCCCTGACGCGGAACGACCCTGGAGTATTTACTGAATTATGCTACCATATCGCGCACTAGGAATGTGACACGCGATATTTGAGAAATTATTGACCATCAATGCTATCAAAATATTTCAGTGGGATGCTTCAGCGAATATTGGGTTTCACTATGAAATCGGTGGATTTGCTCGATGCAAACGGTTTCAAAGTAGCCTTGGCGGCACTTCGTGTACATTGGATCATTAATTTCTGCGTTTAAAGAACATTCTACGACTCGAATCCGGGCGAAAAAGTCGCGTAAACATAGGTCCTGTATTTGTTTGGGAGACGAAACCGGTTTACGTTTTGGCATGAATTATGCATACCTTGGACTTCGCGTAGTAAGAGACGCTTGAGAAACGACCAAGGAATTATAAAGAGTTAACCGAGCGTGTCGAACGTGTTTTCAGTCAGGCGACATACCTGGAGCTCTTTCATCTTTCGAATAGAAGTTTCGTCGTTGCGTACGCCGCAAAATAATATCGACAGATATTCCGAGTTTAAGTTGAAGGCAAGAGCTACCAAAAGACGTAAGTCGATGCGAAATCCTGAAGTCGTAACAACGTTTGTCCGCGAAACGTGGTTTGTGCTCGTCTTCTCCGCAATGACAAAGCATGTTACGACGAAGAACTGGCAAAGGAAAATCGTTTCTATAATGTAAACAGATTCTTGAAAGTCCTTTAAAGTTACCCAGTCTACATAACTTTATTTGCAATGTAAAAAGTTAGCTAGCGAAAAGTCCCTATAATCTTCCTCGCCTTCATCTTCAACCAGAATCCATTTTCAGCGTCCAGTAAAACGGTCTTCTTGCTCAGCCTGATCGGGTGCGTGGTCTCGGCGCAAAGCTCGACGTCGCAGCGCGATAAAAGGTAAAACAACGGGATCTTGACCACCATCATGGCGAATCTGTTCCCGATGCAGACTCTGGGTCCCAACCCGAACGGGAAGCAAACGTTCTGAGGGACATTGTTGCTCAGGAATCGGTCAGGATCGAACTTGAGCGGATCGGGGAAGTATTTTGGATCCCGTTGCATCGCGAATGGCATGAAAGCCACCATCCCTCCGGGTTTTATCGCGACAGGCTTCGAGTCTGGCGTAGCTGGAGGTAGTTCGAACTCTTTCACGCACACTCGATCCAGAACTGTCGTCACCGGGTACAATCTGGCGATCTCGTTGAGCACCGCGTCCATGTAGGCCATGTCTTTGATGGCGTCGTACGTGAGTCTACCGTTCGTCTTACGCGCCACAGCCTCGATCTCTGCTCGCAATTTCGCCTGCACGTCCGGGTTCGCGGCGATTTCGTGGACAGCGAAGCACAGAAAGGTCGTCGACGTGCCGTAGCCAGCCTGGAAGAAGCTGAACGCCTGGGTCGCCATTTCGTCGATCGTCAGCTCCCTACCGTTCGTGTCCCTCGACTCTATCAT
Source organism: Colletes latitarsis (assembly GCF_051014445.1). Taxonomy (NCBI): domain Eukaryota; kingdom Metazoa; phylum Arthropoda; class Insecta; order Hymenoptera; family Colletidae; genus Colletes; species Colletes latitarsis. The sequence goes on from NC_135134.1 coordinate 51,164,911, forward strand.
CAGCTGGATCATGTCCGGTCGATAGATGCTCTGTTTATGGGCACAGTTCAAACGTTACGCGCATGTGTCGGTAAAAGATAAATAGTCGGACGACGAACATTGCACCGTTTCGAGAGCAATGCGGTAGCAAGGGTTTCGTGGTGTTAAAAGCCTCTGACGACTCCGACTTTGCATGTACATTTGTACGTATAGCAATCACTAGAGAGCTTCCAGGTCTTTTCGAATAGAAATTGTACTTTTTAAAATTCATAGGTGAGAATCTTCGAGTACTAGATTTAGCACAGATTATTTATGTCCTGTCGAGAAGCTCGAAATCCAGACGAGGAAGCTACCACCGATCTTCAAAGAGTGGAATTTGGCAGGAAGAAAACAGTGACTGACAGTATCGAAAGCTTCGCGGAAGTCAGTATAAATAGCGTCAACTCGGAAGCCCCGAGGAATCACGTGATCGTGATCGTGTAACTTTAAATTTTAACTTGCAATTACGTTTGCAAATATCTCTTGTCTCATGTATACCTACCATTTCCTTCCTCGTTCTAACAGTCTCGGCGATGATGTTCGTAAAGTAGCTTCGAATCTCGTCGCCGAATACTTTCAAGCCGAGCATCTTCGACAGCCCTGGGAAGTGTCTGCCTATCAATATCTTCACCAATCGGCCAAACGTGAGGACCAGAGCCTCCTTGGCGTACGCGTGGAACTCGTTGCTCGGGTTCTTCATCGAGTCGACGGCGATCCCGAAGTTGGACGTGGCGATCATGTCGGTGCCGTACCTTCCGAACAGTTCTTTCAGTTCGAACACCTTTCCCTCTTGAGATTCCGTCGCTACGTGTTCCGTGAACCTGTCAGCGCAGTCGCTGACGAGATTGAACATGATCTTCATCTTGCCAGAGGTGAAGGCCGGGCTCAGGAGCTTCCTCATCTCCCGCCATCGATCCCCGCGAAGGAAAAACAAGCCCTTCCCCGACAGGGGGTCCACGTCCTCGTTCCCCATGGATAGATGATCGGTGAAGCTGTCGAAGTTTTTGATGGCGATCGAGGTGATCAGTTCGGGGTCGCGGATCACTATCATAGGCGTGGTGAAGATGTAGAATCCAAAGTACTTGGCGTCCGCGAAACGATCGTACATCCGTTGACCGTACTCCCCCAGAAAGCTACGACGGAACAGGACCGGCCCTATGTGGCCGAAAATCGGTATCGCCGGCTCGTGGGGGATCCCAGCTCGCTTGAAATAGCTCATCGGCGCCCATAGCAGCCGGTGAACGAATAGAAACACTGCCACGAGGATCACGGCGATCGTGAACGGGTCCATTTTTTGGTCGAACGCCTCGGTGAACGAAACACTTGTTGACACGACGATACACGTTGCGTAACTAACATTGCTCAGTCGGCTCCGTAAACAGCACAATAAGGTCACGCGAGGAGAATTATGGTCACGTGAGTTCTGACTCATACGCAGCCGTGAATTTAATAAAAATTACCTTTCGAGAATCCACTAATAAATTCCGAGTGTTTTTGAAACGAAACGAACGAGAATGTTATTATCATCGTTCAAGGTCGTCGAAGGACAACTACCATGGAAAATAATCTATTTCAGGGAAGAGAAACGGACACTTTCGTGTCTTCTGCGGCTGTTGTTCGCCATAGAGATCGCAGAATCCGGCCGAACATTCGCATCACGTATCGCGCTTCATATTCATTTGTATCCATGAATACTATTATTAGTCCGCGGTACGCTACCGACCAAAGTGCGGCTTTGTAATATTCAAACTTCCAACGTGCGTTACGCGAAAGTACAGAAAGTCGATTTCGTTTATAGCGTCGCCAGGTTCTAAGAGGAACGCTTTATACGAGCCAGGGAATCGATTTAATCTAAAAAGAAAGTTGATTCCGTTTAAAAAATAATCGCGTTCGTGCTTTAGGAACGCAGTATACGTTTGCGAAATACTTGTTGATACGTCGATGAACTCCAAGTAAATATCGCAATGTCAGCTGTAGAGCTCGCGATAATGGTAATCGCGTCACCACCGATGCCCAAATATTGATTCGATAAGAATTTGTCGCGTAATGTCGCGACTGCACGCGCCACCGTGTACAAACAAACTCGAGATAATGGAGCAAGTGTTTATAAACAGTTTGATATTTAGTAAACTCCTGATAACGTTAACTGTAGCAACGAGCCGCGATCAAAATTACAGTTGCATTTTTTAAACGCGTAGAAATGTATAAAATTTTAATTTCGATGTAAATTATTATCGTACGCTTCGCGATTAGTACAATATGGTATCAGCATAAAACGACCTTCGTCGAAAACTTTCGCTCGGATCGATGCTGGAAGTATAATTGGAATTCGAAGGCCACTCTCGTCATTATGAATTGCGTCAAACACGGCTGGTCTCTGTCTGAGAAACCGGAGTCGTGAGTTCGTTAATTTTCGCGGTACAATGACTTGCAGAAACTGTCGAGAAAAGGTCAGCTTTGTCGAAAATTAATACACGTTTACGTTGCACGTTCTTTAAAAGATCGCCTTGATGCTACGAAGACTTCGTCTCAAAGGTAATCAGCACATCTCAAATTATCAATTAGGGAAATCCAGAAACAACGGGCATTACACGCGTACTGTTTTAGGACGACTATGCAGCACGAAATCACGAAAGACAGAAATTTAAAAATAAGTAAAGATACAACAACGATATGGAATCTTCGAGGGTGGTTACCACCCCTCAAACTCGAGCTACCGCCGCTAATAAAAATACGTGTTCTATTTTTGGCTGCTCCGCAAGCCCGCGACGCTTGATCAAAGTCAGAAGGGACATTTCTGCGGATGTTCCTCGACTTTTGCCAACGAGATGCAAATGCATCTATTGCATTATTTAAGAAATCCGGTTTTCCCGACGTGATTTACTCCGACGAGTTATTATTTTCTTCCATTGAGATTTCATCCTCGAAATTTTTTAGAATAATGGCACCCGACGACGGGTTCGTCGAGCAGACTGAACGCGTAGAAATTCCTGGAAGTTCATTTATGTGCCGATGGACGCGCAACACTCATCTAAATATTGTCACGAAACAGTATTGCATCCTATCGATTGACTATCAGCCCCAAACTGCTTAATGCATCATCTGAATTGCATGAGATTATTTTGTTCGTATTCTCGCGTAACCTTGCGAGGAAAAACGTATCAAAGGATCGTCGATCATTAACGAAACTCCGCGGATTTATAAAAAGAAACAAAAAATAAGCTTGTTATTTCTACGAACAAATAGGATTACGTTCGATCGATAGAATTTACTCGAAACAATTTTAACAACAACGAATTCTGATTCGAGGAACTATCCGATAGTTTGAAAAGGAACGCTTCAATGACGCCGGTTATTGTTTCATCAACCGTTGCTCCAAATACGTATCAGTTTCCCTGTTCTCGAGCCGCGCGAATAAAATTGTCATATCCCGCTTTGAATGCGTTATGATTTCAAATGAACGAGCACGCTTCGGTGAATTGCATAGAATTGAGGAGCGCGAAAGAGCGAACATTTTTGCTCCGCGCTGGTTCTTTTCACCGGCAATCACAGTCTTTTCATATTTTCTCCGGTCTGCGGTTACAAACATGACGCGATTAGGTCGCGTGCCGGTGAAAAAAATAGAAACGACCCGGTCGTGCAATCGTACGTCCGAAAATTTCGTAATCAACACATTTCGGAGGTTCCGTACGAAACGACACGCTTCTCGATCCCTGTTAATTCTGTGCATTTAGATCTCGTTGATTCCACGGTCGAGTAGAATACGTTTGGTACGAATTTATTCAGGCTAGACGCTGTACTATGAAAATAGTTCTGATATCACGGGAGTCCCTAAACGAGGCTCGCAGAGCACACTTTGGGAAAGCGTTGGACGCCTCTTTCGCGAGAACGTTTAAAATCTTTGGTTTATGCAAGCTTCGATTAACTGCATGACAGATTTACGACAACGCGTCGAGAATGCGTGTAGATCCTCTCGAAATAGATCTTAGATATCGAAACGAGTAAAGCACTCGCGGCGTGCTTATGTTGGGAATTACAATACAAATATTTTGTATGTAATAACTACGAAACATGAAATTTGTCGATATTAGTAAACGAAACTCTACTTGCTTCGTTACGAACTGTTTAAGTCGTTGCAAGAATAATTACTGGACGCTTCATAATTAGTTAATTACGTATACTGTCGGAGCATCGATGTACAAGTACTGGATTGGTTAAATATATGTATGAATTAAGTATGAATGCCAGCTAAGTATAAACTAGTTAAATATAGATGTTATGCAAATGCGGATACGATATATACAGGGTGTTCAGCCACCCCAGGGAAAAATTTTAATGGGAGATTCTGAAGGCCAAAATAAGACGAAAATCAAGAACACCAATTTGTTGATGGAGGCTCCGTTAAAAAGTTATTAATGTTTAAAGTTCCGCTTGTACTGAATTTTTTTCTCGAAAGTGGGTAGGATTTCGAGGGTATGTCTAATGACCAAAAATAATTGTAATTGACCCCCGCAAACGAAAATAATTTTTCCAGAACGATTTGAAATTTTTTAATTTTATCGAAAAATTTCACACCTTCTCGAATTTTTTTCTCGAAAATGCGTAGGATTTCGAGGGTATGTCTGATGACCAAAAATGATTGTAATTTACCCCTGTAACTAAATATAATTTTTTTAGTATGACTTGAAATTTTTTAATTTTGTCGAAAAATTTCACACCTCGAATTTTTTTCTCGAAAATGCGTAGGATTTCGAGGGTATGTCTGATGACCAAAACTAATTGTAATTGACCCCCGCAAACGAAAATAATTTTTCCAGAACGATTTGAAATTTTTTAATTTTATCGAAAAATTTCACACCTTCTCGAATTTTTTTCTCGAAAATGCGTAGGATTTCGAGGGTATGCCTAATGACCAAAAATGATTGTAATTTACCCCTGTAACTAAATATAATTTTTTTAGTATGACTTGAAATTTTTTAATTTTGTCGAAAAATTTCACATCTTCTCGAATTTTTTTTTCGAAAATGCGTAGGATTTCGAGGGTATGCCTAATGACCAAAAATGATTGTAATTTACCCCTGTAACTAAATATAATTTTTTTAGTATGACTTGAAATTTTTTTATTTGTCGAAAAATTTCACACCTTCTCGAATTTTTTTCTCGAACATGCGTAGGATTTCGGGGGTATGTATAATGACCAAAAATGATTATAATTGGTCCCTGCAATCAAAAATAATTTTTTTAGAACGATTTGAAAAATTTTTCCAGAACGATTTGAAACTTTTTAAGTGTTAATAACTTTTTAACGAAGCCTCCGTCAACAAATTGTTATTCTTCATTTTCGTCTTATTTTGGCCTCTAGAATCCCCCATTAAAATTTTTCCCAGGGTTGGCCGAACACTCTGTATAGAGGATGGAGCAGCAACTATGGTCACCTCGATATTCGTTATTTTTGACGTCATTCACAAAAGTTTCACGTGATCGTAACCAAATTGATTATATGCTTTATGTCCCGTGAAATGACTTTGTATTATGGCTGATTGAAATCGCGTAAGCATATTTTTCTGGGGTCCACGAAATATAGAATGCCGTTTAAAAAAATAGAGGTGACATTCAAGCTTTGGAGAACTTTCGGCCCACAAAAAAATTACGATCGACTTGTTATGCTTCCCTCGATACCGTATAATAACTGTGAATAAAGTTCCTTCGTATCCCTAAAAATAACACGGATAATTAAGGGGATCAAAGTTATTGATCCCCTTCTACCGTACATCCACTGAATGTATACAGTAGCTAAGTATAGACAACACTTAAAACGCACTCCACACAAGTACGGATACTAGCTAAATCTAAACATTAGTTTAAATACTAGAGTACTTCTTTTATTATACTTTAATAAAATACAAACTGACGAAACAAAGCCAATCTTGATCGTTGTACAGGCTGTCCCACCCAACTTGAACACATTAAATTGTTATTTTCGTCGATGGTGAAAAAATGTCGTAAGAAAACAAATATTATTTAAGGCCGACGTGTTTTTTTAAAAACGTAACATCTATTTACTACTGAACTATTTTCGATTGATTCGTAAACTGACTTCTATTTACGTTTCGCTCGGAAGCTCGTTTGTAAGATGGAATCTATTAACGAATTTTGTAAAATGATACAGAGGCGAGCAGAAGCTAATTCACGAGGGAATCTAACAGTTTTATTCGTCGTTCGAGAATAAAATTTTCCCGCCACTGGCGTACAACGTCTAAAATAAACATAGACGAAAGCCAATGGGAGCATTCTTTCGTCGTTTCCTCGATATTGAGCCGTTTGGGTTTCCCTATTTCTCTGTCGAAGGGTACTGTCCACTGTCAATTTGCATGTCAAATCGCTTTGTCTTCGGTTCGCGATATTGTACGTCGTCAGTAGGTGGATACAGGGGCGTGATGAGGCTCGAATGAATCGCTAAACGATTTGGTGCATCGCGCTATACACCGATAAATACCGATAATATTGATTTTGGTACTGGCAGCGTCCAAATACTCACAAATATCTATCACGTGGATTTTTATAGGTTCGACGAAAGGAATAAACTAAACTGTTTTCATTGCGTTGACCAAGCCGTACCATATTTCGTTAATTTTACACGTAACCCGTGTAATACTTAAAAGAGAGGCCAGATTTCGACTAGGGTTCGAAACGAGGAAAGATTTGAAGCGAGTGAAGAGCAAAGGAGTTGCAGACTCTGTTATCTGGAGGAGGAAATAGAAATGTTAAGAGAATTTTGAGAGACTAAGGTCAAGGAGAAGAGTGGTTGAAATTGCTAGAAAATGGGTAGAACGAACATGAACAAGAAGATCGCTTAATGCAAAGGGAAAGTAAAATGTCTTGTACTTGGAGTGGTAACTGAAGATGCAATTGAAATGTTACCTCTTTAGAGAGAGAAAATATTACAGATATATGGAAGGAATAAACCAATTACTAGAAACTATCTTTTGTATACCTTCTTGAATTTTTTTCTCGAAAGTGCGTAGGAATTCGGGGGTATGTCTATTCACCAAAAATGCTTGTAATTGACCCCTGTAACTAAATATAATTTTTTTAGTATGATTTGAAATTTTTTAATTTCATCTAAAAATTTTACACCTTCTCGAATTTTTTTCTTGAAAGTGAGTAGAATTTCGAGGGTATGTCTAATGACCAAAAATGCTTGTAATTGACCCCTGTAACTAAATATAATTTTTTTAGTATAATTTGAAATTTTTTAATTTCGTCTAAAAATTTCAGAACCTACTCGAATTTTTTTCTCAAAAGTGCGTAGGAATTCGGGGGTATGTCTATTCACCAAAAATGCTTGTAATTGACCCCTGCAACTAAATATAATTTTTTTAGTATGATTTGAAATTTTTTAATTTCGTCTAAAAATTTCAGAACCTACTCGAATTTTTTTCTTGAAAGTGAGTAGGAATTCGGGGGTATGTCTATTCACCAAAAATGCTTGTAATTGACCCCTGTAACTAAATATAATTTTTTTAGTATGATTTGAAATTTTTTAATTTCGTCTAAAAATTTCAGAACCTACTCGAATTTTTTTCTCGAAAGTGCGTAGGAATTCGGGGGTATGTCTATTCACCAAAAATGCTTGTAATTGACCCCTGTAACTAAATATAATTTTTTTAGTATGATTTGAAATTTTTTAATTTCGTCTAAAAATTTTACACCTTCTCGAATTTTTTTCTTGAAAGTGAGTAGGAATTCGGGGGTATGTCTATTCACCAAAAATGCTTGTAATTGACCCCTGTAACTAAATATAATTTTTTTAGTATAATTTGAAATTTTTTAATTTCGTCTAAAAATTTCAGAACCTTCTCGAATTTTTTTCTTGAAAGTGAGTAGGAATTCTGGGGTTTATCTATTCACCAAAAATGCTTGTAATTGACCCCTGCAACTAAATATAATTTTTTTAGTATGATTTGAAATTTTTTAATTTCGTCTAAAAATTTTACACCTTCTCGAATTTTTTTCTCGAAAGTGAGTAGAATTTCGAGGGTATGTCTGATGACCAAAAATGATTGTAATTGACCCCTGCAATCGATAATAATTTTTTCAGAATGATTTGAAATTTTTTAATTTAATTTTTTAATAACTTCTTAACGAAGCCTCATTCGAAAAATTGATATTCTTGATTTTCATCTTATTTTGGCCTCTAGAATCTCTTATTAAAATTTCCCAGGGGTGGCAGGACTCCTTGTACATGCTCATTCTAAAATTTTTATTAGCGTACGTGATCCGAAACTGTTTGCCATGTTTAAATGGTTCCCAAGCTCGTGAAACGAGAAACTGTGCGGTTTGACACAACATGATGGAGAGATCAATTCGCAGGCAAAAGGGGAACGTTTCGACGTTGAATCCATAAAGATGAATGGTAACGGTTACGTAAGCTGGAGATATTTATACAACGTTCTAAAATAGCTGAGGAACCTCGTTCGGCGTTACCGGCGGCTGGACCAATGGGCGCGAAGAGACAAATTGTACGAAAGAAAAGTCAATGAAATATGTATGCGGTCCAAAAAGGAATCGACGGGCGAGGGGAATCCGAAATCAGTTTCGCGTAATTCGCGTTTTCGTTCGTATCGGGCAATTCCGTAAATGCAACCGAATCTGACACGAATTTATCGCCAGCCACCGCGATACGCCCTGGCTCCGCCGTGAATCATTGTCACTCGCGTTTTGCGATGCACGTTTTGCAATTCTTTTAACCTTCGAACCACGTCCGTCGATTTTCCAATTTTCTTCGCCTTCGTTTCATTTAATTGCACGTAAATATCGACATGGAAACAGAAACGATCAATTTGAACGGACGGCGTTCGCCAAGGAAATGTAACGCGAAGGAATGTTTTTAAAGGTTCACAGAATAAAATTTTGATTACTCGGCAGTATTAAGGGCTGACAGGCTCGATCCGCTCGCGTTGCTCGATCAGCGCGGAGACTAGAATAGAAAAATAGATCGCACGTGTTCTCTGGATTTTGTTCGAGCTCCCTTTTAAAAACAAGTCTGTTAGAAAAATGGACTAGCTTGCTTCTCAAGCACTGGATAGATGTCCAGTCATCGTCTGCTGGGAATGTTCGAGCTGTAAATGTTTTGTTTAAACACTTCTGTACAGCTATATTTGCATTTATATAAATTTCTATCTTGCTCGTTAATTGTGTCTAAGTTTATTATTTCGTATCCCGACCTCATCAACAAAGTCGACACGTACGAGATGTCTCTAAGCGTGCATTTCGTTATGTTTATCTCCGCGGGTAAAAAAATAAGAAATTCCAGGGTTTGTTCGAGCGAAGACAGAGCGAAACAGTGGGCGTCCATTAGCTGTCGAATTCCAGGGACGCAAGGGCGTCCCTTTGTACTACTTGCTAATTCATGCTTCGTAACCCCGAAATAAATTAAACGTCCGAACGGAAAAACAGATCGCCCGGGTACACCCTCGTTCGCTGTCTGTGCGTGGAGAAAGAAACAAAAAAAAAAAAAACACTGTTCCACGAGTCGCCTAATTTTCTTGGATACCGCGGAAGCAATCGTTTCCCTTCTCCGATTCAAACAGCTGTTCCGCGGCGATCGCGAAGGGAGAAAAAGGAAATAACATCCCCGTCCGACGGTGTTGAGGAAAATTAATGGGATTCTTACATGGTCGATCGCGCGGGGCCACGTATTTCGGAGAGAAAGAGATCGGTCAGGAGTTAAGAAAAACGTGGCACCATCATTAACCTTCATAATACGGTGTTCCTCTGGATAAATGTGAGATTCCCCGCACCCGGGCGATCACATTTATCGCGGGGGTGTTACGTTCTTTGCACAACACCTGACAAGAAATTTTTGATAAATGAAATTCACCAAAGACCAAAACTAAGAAATATTATAGGGTAATTTTTGGCCGTAAATAACGAAAGGTGTTTCGAATATAATTTTTCAAAATAAAGCTTCTGATCAAGACGTGATAATCTAGAAAACTAATTAACACAATTTTTCTTAGAAAAAACTTCAATTCGAAGAGATATAAAATTTTTTGCGATCATCGTGAACTAACTAGCTTCTCGAACGAAGCGTCCACAGAATATCCCCTTTGTTTTTTCAGCTGTGATAACGCAAGTTTAGGAGGGTAACTACCCTCCGAAGTTTCAGGCTCCTCCGATGCTATCTTTGAAATTATCGGGAGATACAGACAAGCCTTTTAAACGTATCCCATAAAATTTTTTATGGAAAATAGCATGTGTATATCGGTAAAAAAAAAGATTACGCGTAAACACTGTCATGCTCGTTGCAGCGCTTTTACAAACCATGTACAAATATCTCACGAATCAGGGTTATTATCAATATCAATAAATCGTCCGAAGAGCGTACGCGCAGACGGTACCCAAACGTTCAAGAAAAATGTTTCTTTTTCCACGTACCTATCGACCTCTGCTTATTTATAGATTATGGACCATGATTTATTTAGCAAATACTCATGAATATCGAGAGGTATTCGGTCGCGACTCGACCCGGTCATAAACCGACCGCATGTTCGATAACGCATAATCATTGAGGTATTGCCCGCCACAAACGTCGAGCTGTGAGATATTAGTACCATTAGAAAAGCCAGATACCGGCAAGCACAAAAATTTTGGATATTGGCCAACAATGACAAAAGTTTAAGGGAGTCTATCTTCCAGGGAATTCCGTAGCAACAATGTAATTCATTTTATTTTTAAATAATCTTTGGGGTTTGCTAAATAATGGCACCACCTATTGGCGAAAATATTTAGAGAAGGATATTTTCACCCCAAAGTTGGAAAACACCCTCTAAACATAAATAACCAAGTATACAAATCAAAGTATCACACTTGGATGGAGTCCCTTGTTACGCACAATTTAATGTTCTTCCCTTTAGAATTCGCCATTTTTGCTTCGCGTTTCTCAGTTTAGATTCGTAATGAACGATCGAATCCGAGATTTTTCGAGAAAGGAAGAAGAACGACTCACCGGGATCTGATTCAAGTTGATATCGGACCGTTCTCTGCTGGGGCAGTCGGTGGAGGTGGTGGAGGTCTCTCTGAACCGTCTGCTGAACTTCAATAAATTCCTCATGATCATGGTGTTCATCACGATGATCAGAACGAGCGGGGCGATCAGGCTGGCGATGCTGTCTATGATGCTGATGATCTTCATCGTCTCCAGGTACTCGACCTTCAGGTCACAGTACTCCTCGCCGTCCTTGTTGGGAACGACACCGGCGGTGACGAAGGAGTAAGAGTGGCTGGCCAGAGCCAGGATCACCAACACCAGGACGATCGCCTTCGCCCTGGCGATGGTGCACATGTGGGGCCGGTGCAACGGGTATTGAACCGCTATGAACCTCTCGATGGTGAACGCGACGATCAGCCAAACGCTCAGGGAGCTGCAGACAGCGCTCACGTAGACCAGGGTCTCGCACCAGCCGTCCTTGTTGAACACCTTCCAACCCAGGGTGTTGTTCAGCCAGACCAGGAGCAACGTGACCAGGAAACCGAAGTCGGCGGTGGCCAGGGCGGCCAGGTAGTAGCTGGAGCTGCGTATCCTCAGGTGCGTGTTCAGGAAGACTATGCAGGAGAGCAGATTGCCCACCAGGCCCAGCAGGATGATCGAGGGGATGTAGTACTGATGGAAGAAGTCCAGCAGGAAGTACAACGAGTGACAAGCCTCTATCGGCTTCTCCTCGATGTCCGGGATCGGGTCGTAGCTGCGGTTCCTGTACCCGTAGTGGGTCTGGTTCATCAGCACCGTCGGGGACACGGACCGTCTGACTCGCGTCGAGACGTCCATGGTCGATGACTCCTCCCCGCACCTCGCGTTCAGGTTGAACGTCGACGTCACGGAGAACATTGTCTTCTCGCTGAAGGCGAAGGAAAATATCGAATCGAGTCACCCGTTCGGAAGTTTCGTGGAAACTCGTTTGCGGCGGGGCTGCCTAATTTTCGATCAAAGTCAGTTCGCCAGGCGATGCAGCTAATTACAGTGGAGGCGACGACGTTTCTTACGAGCTTCGTTCGACGTACCAGCTCGAGCCTCGAACGTTCGATTCGTCCGGAAAGTATCGACGTCCACCGGTGACTCGCATGATTCTCGATCGGAGGACACCCCCGTCGCGTCGATGAACACGATTATTCGCGAGCAAAGAACTATGTAATCGGCCACAAATTGCGTATGTTTCTATTAAGCCGAGGAACGATCGATGGCGACGGAGTCTTTTGATTATTCGTCGACGAGCGTCGGCTATCGATCAGGCGCGGCTAGAGAACACAAAAATTGTTACACTGTCCACGCTGGCCCCTAAGTAGAATTATTTACCAATCGTCAGGATTACCAATTAGACGTCAAGGATAATTCAATGGATGGACCTTGACCCGGTCGTCAAAGTTATCGTGGGCGTGGACCATCTATGGACGGTGAGTTCAAAAGTCTCGATGAGCACGCTACACTGGTTGCACTATTCGCACTCGTCTCCCTTAGATTATTCGTCGAGGATTTGGGTTACCAATTAGATGGGTGTATCTCGACGAGGATGAATCGTGAAATTTCTTAAATTGAATTACGGGGGACCCTTCGATCCAGTCGAGTGCTTTAAAGTCTCTCGATGAACCGTGCACGTTAAACTCTCCGCGATCGATTGTCCTCCGTACTCCAGTTCTCAGCCCGGTTTCGAGTTCTCGAGGAACAGTTATCGGTCTCAAGGTTCCGACACTCGTAAAACGCCGGTGGTTCTATCCCTCGACGCCTAGGAACAACAAATACATCTACGATTTATCGTTACACCGTTCGTACGAAAGATAAACTCGAAGGTCGACCGGAGAGGCGCACGCACTTGATCCAGAAATTTCTTCTTTCTTTGGTGATTTCCGCTTGGAGATTAGTACTCGTTCTTCGTGCACAGTTCTTATGGATCGTTTCAAAGTTCTCCAGTGTTATGGTTGCGTACGATCTTCAACGTTGGAAGCTGCTTCTAGGTTTGGAGGCTGATCTTTGGCGTGACCGTAACACCCGGAAACGTTCTTCGATTTTTATTTGCGAATGCACCGAGGATCGAACATTTACGTGTCGTTGGATCCACAGCGGCCGCTGACGCGCCCGATCGAGGGCCCTTCCATGCTTCCGGCCGGTTATCGACGAGTCGAAAGCCTGTCTTCCGAGTCGCTGCGCGGGAATCTTAATCCTCGACCGCGGCCTTGGCGGTCCGCCTGCGTCGATCTATAAATCTTCCAGCCGCGGAACGGAGAACAAGGTCGAAAATACGATACGCGATCCTGATGCTCGGTCGCGGGTTCAACGACTCCACTTTGTTTCTCGACTACTCTCGATTCTCGCGCGCGGAAGCTTCGCTTGTCGCGTCATTCGTCGTTTAACCGACACACCGTATGTGCGTACTCAAAGGTCTTTGAGCCCGGCGATCGACGACGACGTTTTTCGAACGATCTTCGAAATATCGTCTTCGATGAAAAGCTTTCAATATCTATCGTTCGACAGCTGTTTGAAAATTGTCTTACGCGCCGAACGAACTATTTATCACCTTTCTTTGAAATAGTCTCTTGCACTCCGTGAACGATAAATTCCTCCGCTTTTAAATCGCTGGGTATGTTTTCTAAATAGTGCTACCGCGAAGAATATTTGTTATCGTTCCCGGGGGCTGTTCAAAAATTGTTCCATACACTCGGTAAACAATTACGAACGGAAGAAATATCCACCGTCGTTGGTGAGTTTAAAAATTGGGGAGATGAAATTCCTTCGCTGTGACTTCCTTTTTATTTCTGTCCGGCGAACGAAGAACGATCGACGCGGTTCTTTTGAATCGCTTCTCACTCGTTGCACGGTCACTTTCCTCTCGTTTGTTAATTTGAAGAATGCCTCGTGAACAATAATTCCTGTCGCTCGCGTTTCGTTTTCGATCACTGAACTCGAGTTTTACGGATGACTTTGTTATTCGATTTGGAAAATCGCGAGGCTGAGTGAAAGCGAAATCAGAGCGTCGCGCGACGGAAAACGACGTCGGATAAACTGGAGTCGCGATCCACGGCGTCGAACGCGTTTGCCGCCCGGCGAGTTTCATCGCATGCGCTTTGAAAGCTCCCTCGACGCCGGCGACGCCGACGCCAACCGTCCACTCATTCATGGATTCTGTCATCGGTCGATCTACGCGCGATTCGCCCAAAAAGTCAACCGAATTTTCTCACTGACATCGACGAGCAATTTGGATCTGTTAACCTTTGAGTCCATGGCTGATCCATGATCGAGTTTCAAAATTACACACAATGGTAATAATAATAAAATTATTGCCGTAAATAGATCATGAAAATAGGAGTAATCGATCGAAATTTAAGTTGTGATTTTTAGCGTTTAAATCAGCTAAAGGATATGACTCAGATTTCCAATTTTTCATAATCGAGTTTCAAAATTACACACAATGGTAATAATAATAAAATTATTGCCGTAAATAGATCATGAAAATAGGAGTAATCGATCGAGATTTAAGTTGTGAGTTTTAGCGTTTAAATCAGCTAAAGGATATGACTCAGATTTCCAATTTTTCATAATCGAGTTTCAAAATTACACACAATGGTAATAATAATAAAATTATTGCCGTAAATAGATCAAGAAAATAGAAGTAATCGATCGAAATTGAAGTTATTATTTTTAACGTTTAAATCAGCTAAAGGATATGACACAGATTTCCAATTTTTCATTTATAATATGGATACCATGTTTCAGAACTTCGCGTCTCATTATTTTTTGTCCTCTTATACTCTTCCAGAAAATCTTGCAACGTACCGAATGTGCAACCACGTATCACGTACACTCTGTCGTCCTCGTTCAACAAATATTTGTTCCCTTTTTCGAAATTCCCTATGTCTTGCTTTCACCACCAATTTCTGTCCTCTATCTTTGCCCTGTGTTTGAAGATACTCCGCAAACATAAGCGTTCCGCCGTATGAAACTTGGAAAACCTGCTACATCTTGCTCTTTGGATTTTGTTCTTAAGATTTCAAATTTATTTCTCCACGTGTCATGAAATTTTTCAAATCCTGCTAACCGAAACCTTTTCCTTGAAAATAATCCCTCTGTCGTTGATACATTGTGCTCTACTTAAATTCTTCCTTTGCGCTCAAACATGACGGACGAATGCAATTTAAATAAACATTTCTGCATTTCCATTTATTTCTACTGGTATTTCTACTTGTGAAGTGTATTTTCAGTAAACTTCTGCATTTGTAATAATTACATTGTCTATCAGCATCTTAAATTATTTGTAAAAGATTCACAATTTATTGGTATTCCAATATTTTATTATTGAACAAAATTCTGAAGGAATTTTCTCCTTTTGATACTGGACTGGTTTATCGATATTGCAATTTCAATTAGTCGTGAAGTAGATGGAATTACTACGTTCTTCTTGAATTATAATATCATGAGAATATATAGGGTGATTCTGAAAAATGGGATAACCTGTGGCGCTCTTTTAAGCGAAATACAAAGAAAAAAGTTAAATAAAATCTTGAACGATATTAATATCACATATCGTAAAGTATCGTGACATATTCGTCTCTGTTAATTGTATCTGCGCTAGGAAAAAGGACTCTTCAACTCTAGTAATCACCCTATACAGGGTGTTCGGCCAATCCTAGGAAAAATTTTAAGGGAAGAATTTTTTTTTCGTCGAAAAATTTAGGCACGTAATTAGATTTTCGGTAAGGAATTTTTTTCTCGAAAGTGAGTAGGATTTCGAGGGTATGTCTAAAGACCAAAAATAATTGTAATTGACCCCTGCAACCAGAAATAATTTTTCCAGATCAATTTGAAATATTTTAATTTCGCTGAAAAATTTGTCCACCTATTCGAATTTTTTTCTCGAAAGTGCGTAGGATTTCGGGAGTATGTCTAATGACCAAAAATAATTGTAATTGACCCCCACAACCGAATATAATTTTTTTAGAAAGATTTGAAATTTTTTTTTTCCGTCGAAAAATTTCACACCTCGAATTTTTATCTAGAAAGTGGGTAGAATTTCGAGGGTATGTGTAATGACCAAAAATAATTGTAATTGACCCCCGCAACCGAAAATAATTTTTCCAAAATGATTTGAAATTTTTTAATTTAATTTTTTAGTAACTTTTTAACGAAGCCTCAAACAAGAAATTGATATTCTTGATTTTCGTCTTATTTTGCCATCTAGAATCTCCCATTAAGATTTTTCCCAAGGGTGGCCGAACACCCTGTATAGAAGAACGGAGCCTGGAATTTAATTGTACGACGACAGTATGCAGAAGAAAATAACTACGAACCAGTGGCATAGCATTAAATCTAATACTAGAGTGGTAGGAGGCGTTAAGACGGATCAGATTGAACGCTCTAGGTATTTCAGCTATGGAGAAAATCAGATTTTTCTACTGGAATCACAGCCCATACTTTCACGGAAATCTGCTTCCAACGAATTTCTTTTTTCCGACAAAGATTGAAAAAGAATAGTTTTATCTATAATCATAGCATCGTTTCGCGACAAAAGAACGTTCGCAAGATTATTGCTATCCAAACGAATGGGAATGTGAGAGCTTTCGTCATCGCGAATGCAGTTCCGTTGCTTCGTTCTTCTTTCAATTTCGAAAACGTTCGCGTCGTTCGTAAATAGCTGTTTCGTTAT
Source organism: Colletes latitarsis (assembly GCF_051014445.1). Lineage (NCBI taxonomy): Eukaryota > Metazoa > Arthropoda > Insecta > Hymenoptera > Colletidae > Colletes > Colletes latitarsis. Next base: position 51,181,623 of record NC_135134.1, read on the forward strand.
ACACCGACTCGTTTCACTTGCAGATTCAGCGGAATATTTTACGTAACAGCGAAACGTCAAAGCAATGGACCGGAACGCAAATCAGCGTTGTTCACTGATTTAGAAAATGACAAAAATACGCGCATTTCAGGTCTCGTGGAGTAGCGAGAAAATAAACCCCTATCGGATCCGAAAGCTATCGACGCGTCGAAATGAAACGAAACTTCGATCGGGCGAGGTGGAGGAATTTCGTCGACGTCGTCCTTGAAAAATGACCTTCGCGAATGACGTTTAATGTCGCGACGGAGAAGCCTGGTCGTTAGCAGCGGCGTCGTGCTTCGCATTACGCGATATGACCACGCGTCCACGTGGTAATACAACGCTACGTTTATTAATTTTGATTTGGATAAATCGTCCGGAGTTTGCTCGTGTTCGTTACGGTTTCATTTTCCTCGAATCACCGCGGCAAGACTACACGGATCGGTAAATAATCCACGAGGTACGGGGAAGCAGACGACCTTGACCTTTCATCGCAGAGAACATCCTTCTAATCCTAATCTTCCCTGTTGGGAAGGTTTTAGTTCATTGTTCGTTTGAAAAATATAACGTTGTGAACACCAAAATAATTCCATACTTTTTGTTATTTTTATAACGCAATCCCTGTAAAATTGAGTGTAAAAAATGAATTTTCTATGGGGTTTGAAAGTTATTCGTTTTAATAATGATTGATAATATATAAAAAACTCGTTTGTCCCCTGACCGTATCGGTCTTCGAAGCCAAGAGATTTTACGCAACACGTTCACCGTTTGCGTCTTGAAATTTTTCTCCGTCGAAGTCGGACAATCGCCACGAAACTAATCAAGATGAATCGAAGCACGTTGCGAAACAGAAACCCACTTTTTCATCCAGCAACCATTGTGAAATCCCTACGCGTATTCGACGATCAGCAAAAATATCCTTAAAAATCATACGTGGAGCGTAGGGAGCAATGGAACTGACGATGTCGGAAAATTTTGCTCTTTTTTTTCTTAAAATATTCTATTCGATATTGGGATTATTACATTACGTTCTGAAATATTCTTTTTCCACGCAGTGCTATCAAGTTTTGAAAGAAGCCTGTACGAAGTTGAGGGGCAAGCTGCAACCTAGCGGCAGACCATTCACGACGGTGTACACTTACGTGTTGAATCCGAAATCGATCACTATGGGACAGCTCTACGGCGAATACGATCTGAATACGCGCGAATGGTGAGCGGATTAATAATATTTAGACATCGAACTCTGTTCTTTTCTTACAAAATTAAGAGAGAAAGTATACTGTCCGCTAACAAGATTAAAATATCGATGTTGCAATGATGATTTAGAGTTATCGAAAGTTTCGCGGTCGAACCTACATAACTACGTAATGTGATCTAGATATCGTCCGGGGCCTTTGAGACGGTTTGTACGAATTCCATCGCAACGATAATTAAAAATAATTGGCACAAAGATGGCTGGTAGCCGCGGTTATCGAGAATACAGTCGCGAAATGACTTCACCTCGACTTTAATGCAAACCTATGTTTCATCGATTATCCACATTTCCAAGGAAACATTAATCATTTTGCTTCCATCGATGGGCCACGCATCGAAATCCTGAAGGCTTTCCCGCCCAGCATTCGTTCAATTAACGTTGTTAGACGCTTCCGAATGTGTATACCGTGTTGGTTTAGTTAATCAACGGGAATTAGAAGCGAGTTATTGATGATGGTTCTGACACCTCTAACGAAGGAACTGAAGGAATACATTCGTATATCATGATGATCGGCAAACTCCTGTCGGAGCCAGCTACAAGGAAATTGATATTAACGACCCTACCTAATTAAGTCTAGCGAAAGAGTGACCTAATGTGCCCCCAATTCCTCTATAAAGCTGGACAATTAAATCTTCGAAATCTTCTTCTTTATTACCTAAAAAAAATGTACCTATAAAATATGACACGCGCTCGATGCAAAAGCACCGATATGCGTGCCGTTTATTACGCTAACCCCGTGCTATTATTAACCTAATCTCATGGCATTGTTATCGTTTAGTCAACCAAGATAGCACGTTAAAATCTTAAATTAGAGTGGCACTAAACGCGTTGACACTTCGTATCAGATCGCAAGCATTAACCCCGGAAAGATTAAGGTCAGGAGGGAGGGGGAAGTATCGAATAAATCAATAAAAAAAATCTTTAAAAATAGAAGATGCTTCGAACGAGAGAACGTTTAATTTTCCCTCGAACGATTGCTGGGGATCGTATTCTAAGGCTCTGCTCTATTTTTCAGGACCGACGGTATTTTCTCGACGCTTCTGAGGGCTGGGATAGCCATGGACGACGACAACAGACGCTGGTACGTGTTCGACGGTCCGGTGGACGCTGTGTGGATCGAGAACATGAACACGGTGCTGGACGACAACAAGAAACTCTGTTTAACGTCCGGCGAGATAATGAAAATTTTACCGACGATGACGATGATGTTCGAAGTCGCTGATCTGAGGGTTGCCTCGCCAGCCACGGTCTCCAGGTAGAAGTAGCGCCCTTAAACGATCGTAAAACGGCAAATAAATGTGGTATCAAAGAGACGTTGCAGTAATTTTCCTATATCGAGCCCTGTGCAAACGTTAACAATCAACGTGGTCGCAAGTTGTTTAACGCTAAACCTTTCTTTTTTTCTTTAACGAAGCAACGAAAGTTGTGTTTTGATGTTCATTCGTAAGATGTTCTTTTCTTTTATGTGAAAAAATATTTTAATATTCATCAGATAGAAAATAAACCACCCTTGAGAACGAATTTTGTTCCAAGTCGATACCATAGTTAGTTCTAGAGAAGAGAACTATTTAAGAAAAAGTGCTGGCTAGTAATTACGCAAACATCCTGTATTTAAATTCATGTTCAATTAAATAAACAATTTATGGTCTAGTTTTATCGTACACTAGTCGTACGAACAGTAGGAATTGCTGAAACTTCTTTGGGTACGTAGCGTTAAAGTAAATTTCAAAAGAAACATAGAAGATAGCAAAAATTATAGTAGGTGATATGATCATTAGGTAGAGGATGAAATGCCCTTTAAAATGAGCGTTTGTACGAGTCGATAGCTCTATTAGTTCCGGAGATATAGCGATTTCAATTTCAAGACGCTGCGGTGGCTAGTTTCGGAGATACGGTTTGTTTACGTTTCGTTGTGCGCTCGCGAGTTCATTGATGTCGCTCGCGCGTAGATAGTAAACAGTGCGTAGTAAATTCTTGGAAATACTACGCCGGCACTGGGTCACGAGAGTCACGTACGCGGGGTAGGTCAGCACTAAGCACGTGCGACAAGGAGGTCCGACTCCGCTAGACGAAGACAGAGATAGTCGAATTAAGAAAAATTACCATTTACATAAATTACGATATCTCCGAAACGGGAAGTCGGATCGACAAAAACGAAAAGCCATTTTAAAGGGGAGGCTTTGCCGTTTCTAACAATGCCTCAATAATTAATAAAACACTAATAGTTTCGGAACTGCACGCGTTTAAAGTTTTATGATTTTTTAATACGCATTAATAGGCCTTTCCGAGGCCGAGAACGGAATTTTAAAAATTACCTTTTACATAAATTACGATATCTCGAAAACGGAAAGTCGGATCGACAAAAACCAAAAGCCATTTTAAAGGGGAGGCTTTGCCGCTTCTAATAATGCCTCAATAATTAATAAAACGCTAATAGTTTCGGAACTGCACGCGTTTAAAGTTTTATGACTTTTTAATACGCATTAATAGGCCTTTCCGAGGCCGAAAACGGAATTTTAAAAATTACCTTTTACATAAATTACGATATCTCGAAAACGGAAAGTCGGATCGACAAAAACCAAAAGCCATTTTAAAGGGGAGGCTTTGCCGCTTCTAACAATGCCTCAATAATTAATAAAACGCTAATAGTTTCGGAACTGCACGCGTTTAAAGTTTTATGACTTTTTAATACGCATTAATAGGCCTTTCCGAGGCCGAAAACGGAATTTTAAAAATTACCTTTTACATAAATTACGATATCTCGAAAACGGAAAGTCGGATCGACAAAAACCAAAAGCCATTTTAAAGGGGAGGCTTTGCCGCTTCTAACAATGCCTCAATAATTAATAAAACGCTAATAGTTTCGAAACTAGACGCGTCTAAAGTTTAACTATTTTTAATACGCGTTGTTAGACTGTTCTAAGACAGTGGAAACTGTAGATTCTCTCCTTTCGTCTTTGCTATACGTATATTTCCTATTTACATCGGAAGCTAATCAGAATTTAGTACCAAATGTCCAGTCTTTTACAAAAAAACATAAATCGTCAGACTACATATTTTTCTCAGAAAATAAACAATAAGATTAGAAGTGAATATTGTAAAATTTATTGTACTTATACTATAAGAAAAGTCGTGAAGTTAAGTGGCGCTAAAATAATATTGTGTGTTAGAAATTCTAAACGAAATTTTAAAAACTTTAACACAAATTTAAATTGTAAATAATCTGAATAGCTCCTAAATAGTTTCTAGCCGTTGTACTGTATCATATCATATCATATTAATTAAAACCTTTTTACGTTAAATACCACATAAACGATAGAGAGGAACGTCTAAATAATGCACTGTAACATACGGGTAACGACGAAACTAATTGCACTCATTTTTATCTCGTTCAGATGCGGTATGGTGTACTTGGAACCGGAGGGTCTGGGCCTCGAACCGATTATTAATTGCTGGCTGAAATCCCTGCCTCGAGTGAGTTTTTTACAAATCGATGCCAGTGCAATCCGAGCGTTAAAAACTTTGATAAATAACATCGACCAAAGTTAGAGTCGCTCAACGAGCCGTATTAAGGAAATGAATAACCCGACTGCAATATAGAATTAATCTTGGCGTGATTTTCAAACTGTTCGTTACCCCCCCCAAGCGTTCGAATAGAAAAATAAGTTTCCCCTTTTTAAACGAATTAAGGAATCCTCGTGTTTTTTTTTAAGGAATAATCGAGTTCTCTCTTATCGATTTTCTAATATTAAATTCCAAGCTCTCCGCGTGGAACTAAATGTAATTTGTTTCGCCCGAGTCAACAGAGACGTCGCAAGTTTGATTCAATTTCACTCATTCGGTTTAGTTTTCTAAATAGCGAACGTTTCGAGTTCATTTCGTCGTTCCCGTTTGATCCATTCGACGACGTAATTTAATTAAATTAAACGTTACGGCTAATAGAAATTGGATCTCTCATAAATATGGTAATTTAATTAAAATTTATCGTTGATCTTCAGAAAATTATTCATAAATTAAAAATGCAAAGGTGCTCGAATTATAGTTAAACCGCGTTGGACATTCTCACGGTTAAAATGTTTTTAGGATCGAACGATCGTCCGATGCAGTTTAATTCTTATCGATTGCAGAACATGAGCAATTACGTGGACAGAATCGACGAATTGACTGGTCACTATTTACTTCCGGGCCTGAAGGTTCTACGTAGCAGTCTACGAGAGATCGTCAGCACCGTGGATTGCGGAATGGTGCAATCTTACATAAATCTGATGAACTTTCGTATCGGTCCAATGGCTGGTCGCGAAGGGAAACCTCCGCCTGCCGCCGCTTTCCAAGAGCTCATTCGTAAGAATCAAATTTTAAAATCAAAATTTAAGAACCAAATATAAAATACTGCAACCTTTCCAACACCGATTACCCAAATAAAAATCAACAAATCGAAAAGTTAGAAGTCTTGAAAGCGTGAAAATTGTCTGGTATCGTCCAAAAGCTACGAAAGAATTTAATTTGATTCCGAAGTTACCGACATTATAAAATACGATATCGAAAATAGCAACACGCAGATTTAACAGGAATTTCACATCGACGAAACCAAGAAACTCTGTAATTAGTTGCGTTTGAGGCGCACCACACGTAAGCGGAACTACTGTCTCCGAAATTCAATACATTTACTACTGAAACCGTACTGGGTCGTCGCATTGTTTGAAACCTAATTCAGCCAGCTCGGTAACAATCGATCGTACTCTATATTGTATCAACTTCGGGAGAATCGAACATTGAAATGAATATTAAAACTAATTCTGAGGTACAAAGAAATTTCTAAAGACTTTACGAAGAAAATTATAAAGTTTCAAAACGAGAAACAATCTCAAATAGCAATGGGCATTCCGATCGTCTTCGTTTCTTCTATTGTTCGCGTAAATTTGATCGCATCTCCCCTCAGTTCGTAAGGTCATACTGACTGGGCGTGTAATGGAGGCGAATTCTCCATTTCTGCTCCATCCGCCACGAAATACAGCCCACTCGTTTGCTGTCCTATCTATATAATTTGATCCTCGATAACTCCTCTTACCATGCAATTGACACACATTCCCCTCGTCTCCAACTATATCTATCCCTCCGCCATTCATCCGTATTCCGAACATTCTTCATCAACGTTCGAATACAACTCGATATATTTTGTCGAATTCTTTTCGAAACAAAACGGCTATACGTACCAAAATAAAATCGTCAGTCCATTCGTTCCAGCCAACTTGCTTTCGCCGTGGGCTGCTTTCGCGACAGTTTGGAGCGTGGGAGGGAGCAGCGATTACAATAGTCGTCGAATATTCAGCCAGTGGATCAGAGAAGTGCAGAAGACCCATCAACACGATTTACCGTTCCCAGAAGACGGTTTGGTATTCGATTACAGGTGATCGAATCGTCGATCGGTGTCTCGTCCTTATTCTGAGAATTGTGTCTGTTCCAGACTACACGACGGTGGTTTTACCGACTCGATCGACAGTCAAGAACCCGTTCCGCCCAGATGGGAGAAATGGTTGGACGATATTCCGTCGATCACGATTACGCCGGACACGAGATACGCAGGTAAATTTTCCACGCAAACGATACACGTGTCGATGGACATCCGTTCATTAAACGTTCACCAACCCGGAATAAAATCTCTGAATAATTTTCTTGGGAAAGCGTAACTCTGATACTTTTTATCCGATGAAAACAAATGACACGAAGCTCCCTGCACACTACGACTAAGAAATTAAACGATCCCTACAGACATCGAGGTACCAACGATGGACAGCGTCAGAAGCGCAACACTGATGGGTTATTTGCTGATCAACGATTCGAACGTGCTGTGCGTTGGACCAACCGGAAGTGGAAAAACCTTGACCGTGTCCGGCAAATTATCGAGGGACATGCCCAAGAGATTCATTTGTGATTTTATTACGTTTTCCGCCCGAACCACATCCAATCAAACCCAGGTGCGCCGCTTACTCTGCCTACATAAATGTTTGTCGCCGAGAGAGCAACTTTTTCAACCATTTTAGAATCTGTTTAAAAACCAAATCCAAACATCGACTCGATAGTTCGTTGAAAACAAAATTCTAAGATCAAATGGGTCGAATGGAATGTTTGGATCGTAATATAATAAAAATTTTTGCGAATTAATTAAAGCAGGGGATAAGTAAACCGTGCACATTTGGCAGTTTTTCCACGCCCGGCCACTCGCGTTTAACAGGATTAAAATGTTTACGTTTTCCCGCGAAAAAAGGATCTGATCGACGAAAAGTTAATCAAGAGACGCAGGGACGTTTACGGACCGCCGCTCTTAAGGAAACAAGTTTTCTTCGTCGACGACTTGAACATGCCCGCTCTCGACACGTACGGTGCCCAGCCACCTATCGAATTGATTCGTCAATTTATGGATTTTCGAGGTGAGCGAGTACTCTTGAAACTCGATTAAATTGCCTCGTACGAAGAAGAAACGCGTCGAGTTACGAATTGACGTTCGATTAACGTTTACGAAGACGAACGACCCGCTTAATAACGAAATGTTTGGAGATCGTGTCGGGAATATAATTTTCGAGAAACAACGCGTACGGTACGGGGTGTCGATTCAAATTTTCCTATAAAAAGTTCTATCGAAAGGGAGATGTTCTAACAACGACGAGGAGGGAATTCTGCGAGTGTGTGACGAGGGTAAACAGAACGAACGACACACGTTTCAGGGTGGTACGACTTGAAGGAGATCGGATCGTTCAGACAAATCGAGGACGTAAATTTCGTGGGGGCGATGGGACCACCGGGTGGCGGTAGAAATCCAGTAACCGCTAGACTGTTGCGACATTTCCATTTCGTTGCGTTCCCGGAAATGGAGGACGACGCCAAGGTAATCGTTCAACTATTCCTCGATCGCCCGATTACACCGCTTTGAAAGACAGGACGCAATTAATCCGTTAAATTTCAAAACTCCCGCCGTACAAGTTTATTCGCCAAAATACATATAAACGAGTCAAATAATTCGAGCACGATATCTTTTCGTCCTTAAATATCGTGTACCTTGAATGTTCTTCAAGTACAAATAGATAACTATTTAAAATCAAAATTTATAGACACGGTGACCCATTTAAATCGTAAAGGATCGTAATTCGTAGTTCGATGTTGATCTTGGTAATTTCCTGGACCTGGCTACGAGTTCAACTATTCACAGTCGCTGCTCTTCCGGGAGAAAAACGTCCGGTCGGTGAAGAGTGTTCGAATAAATTCACCGCGGCGCCGACAATGAAGCCGAAGTATCCTTTCGCGGTCGCGCGGGACCTGGGAGTTTTATTATTTTCTTTTACGGCGTAACCGAAATCACTTTTCGTGCCTTTTGCGGTCGACGGCTAGAGATAAAGTCCACTTTTTTAACGCGACGTTAAATTTTAATTCGCAACTTTATATTAAAAGAAGTAGCAACTTTTTTTATTACCCATCCCCGTTAAACATATTTATTTCGACCGGGCAATTATTCTGCTCGCTTTTTATCCGTTATTTAACGACTTTGCTCGCTAGTTATATATTTGTGGTCTAGTTTAAATGAATATCTAGAACGTCCGGCGCACGAGGGCGAAAGAACCTTCGTCGGGGATTAAACCACTCCGACATTTTCCACCCCTGTTCGTCGAGTTTTATTCCATCGAGTCGTCGATCCACGCCCACGTAGAATAATTGGAACTCGTGAAAAAGACGGACCACCAACGCTGTTTGCCCTCCTGCCCCGTGCTCGGTGCAATTAGGTCTCGTAAATCGTGTCAGGCGTTCTGCCATAATTTATCTTAATCACCTGTTCGGCCAGTAACGAGGAACCGTAACTATCCCTATGTACCCACCGTCGCGGTGATCTCTTTTTACCCCCCTCTCCCCCTGGTCCCCGATCGCGTGTGCGTTTTAAAGGGTTCCAGACAAGGTCGATCGGAGGGCAAGCGACCGTTTAAGCCTCGCAAAACTGTACTCGTAACGTCCGCGGCCCTTCGGTGGAACTTTTCCGCCCTGTTCGTCGAGAAATACAAATTACGGAATATTTCAAACGCGGGATCCTCGCGTACACGCGTTCCGGGCTTTCGTCGTGCAGGAAAAGCGCGGGAACTGCGAAGCTGATACGCGGATTATCCCTGCAAATGCAACGAACTCGTCAAAGGGGGTGGAAACAATGGTCGAAAATTAAAACAGTTTCAGCCAACGAGTATTTAATAATATAGTCCACCTACGGCGCGATTTTCAAAGAGAGGATGATAATTAAATTACTTTGTAACTCGTTAATTTCTGTGCACGTTCTCGGATTAACGATCGAATTTAAATTTCTGTGCAGTCGTACAGTCGAAATATTGGCAAATATCGTTGACGTTCGTACTTCTTTTAGGGTATAAATTCACCCAGCATGAATACGTATTTGTGAATCGCCCCGTACATGGAACTAATTGAGCACCCATTAAGGGAAAGGGACAAGGGCGAAAGATAGCAGAGAGTAACTACTATTCCGTAATAAAGTATTACCGGGAAACTGACCAACGTTCGCAATTCGCGTCTCCCGGGTACATTTTCACGCGTCTTTTCCTCCTCGGTTGCCTCTCGACTACCTTTTTCTTATTAAATGCATGGTTTCACCCGCCCACAAACACGCGCACTTCTCCATTGCAGCTAAATAGATTCTCCGACGCGAATTCGCGACGACCAGTGGCTCTCAAACTTGTTCAGAATCGCTCAACCAAACAGGTGCTCAAATTGTTCGCGTTCTTGCGCCTTGAAAACTTCGTTCCTCGCCACAATGTAAAAAGACGCTGCTTAAACTCTCGAACTTCCGCGCTTACCCCATCAGAATCCCTCGAGAGCTTCGTCATTTCGTTACCAACTCATCGACTTAATTCGATTAATAGTTGCCAGTTTGGGTAATTTTCTCTATCCACTGATCTAATTCTATAACTCGGTTACGCGTCTCTAAGTTACCGTAAATGGACTGAAATTAAATAACTTAGACTCGGGATCGATTAATATATCTTTAGCTTTACGAGTTTCCATCGTTAATAACTTTAGTTATTTTCTGCTTGTGAACCTAAGAATTATTTTTGTTGAGTTAGTAACGTTGATATTTTGTCAGAGACACATCTTCGGGACAATTTTGAACTCGTGGCTGTCCGCGACTAAGGGCTTCGCGGACATGCTGAACACGTTCGTGGACACGACGTTGAACTTGTTCACCACTATATGCAACGAACTGCTGCCAACACCGGACAAGTCCCACTACACGTTCAATCTACGAGATCTCAGCAAAGTGTTTCAAGGGATGCTCATGATGGACCCAAAGAAAATCGAGGTTCGCACGGATAAATGTCGGAGCAAACGTTAGATTTAACACGCGACGAATATTAAAATTTCATTGCACGTAAGTGCATGCATTCTGCACGATCGAACAGTATTGTCTCCCCATTAGTACAAACAATAGAGGCTCCACAGCAGTTAGTGCTAGTTCAAACAAACAATACCGTGCCAATATCGACGCTTACGAACGCCAACGCGAATAGAAATAACGGTAATGGACAGACACGTTACACAAGTCACGTTCGACCACGTTTACTCGACGAACAGATTGCACAGATTTGTGTGCACGATACATGTGCAACAACCGTGTACCGCTTATGCGCGTTAAACATGCAAATATATGCAAAATATCTTAGCGATATACTAAATAATATAATATCCAGGCAATCGAGTTCATTTACATTTTACGGGAAATTGTTTCGTTCCAAGAGGGGAAAGTGCGTTATTATATCTGTGAAACAGATAACGAGTCATTTTAGATAATACTTCTTTGATTTAACGTCTACCCACATATTGGTAACAAAGTTTTTCATATAAATCTAAATGTGACTCTTGAATTTTAACGAGACTGTGAAAATAAGTTTCGAATTGTCTAAAAACAGAGTTTCGTTTGGCAGTCAACGTGTTAAAATAATAATATTTGTCCAGCTTCGAGAGAAATTGTTGCTGCTTTGGTACCACGAGAATCTGAGAGTGTTCAGCGATCGTTTGGTGAACGACACCGACAGGAAATGGTTCGACGATCTTCTGCGAAGTATCATGAAGGATACGTTCCAAAGCGACCCTCAAGTGGTGATTGGCGACTCGGTGTTATTTTACGGCGACTTTTGCGGGCTAAGCAAACAGTACGAGCAGATAACCGACACGAAGAAAGCACGTATTTATTTTTCAAATGCAAAAATCTGATTCTTGCCTTTCGCGGCCAACCCCAGTCTATTTCTGTCGAACGATTCGAGACCTATCGATGTTTCTTCAGATGGAAAAGATATTGGACGAATTTTTGGAGGATTATAACGCGTCGACCACGTCCCCCATGAACCTGGTGCTTTTCCAGGACGCGATAGATCATATCTGCAGGATCAATCGAATCCTACGGCAGCCCCGTGGAAACGCCCTACTTTTGGGGATGGGAGGATCAGGTGATGCAGGAAAAGTATCTTCTTTGGGTTTCCTTGTAACTCCCTGTCTCTCCCCTAATGCTTCGCGGGGGAACGATAAGTCGTAACTTGTACTTTTGATAAATCAAAGGATAACGGTAACATTAAGAACGAAACGGAGACGTGAGAGGGAAATCATTGGGAACAATGTTAGCAATGATATCGAATAAAATGAGAAACCGAATTCCGAGCTATCGTCGTTCCAAAATTTACAGTGCGCCTTTATGGCGTTTACGATCGATTCAGGTCGCCAAAGTTTAACGAGGCTCGCCACGCACATGCAGGACTACAATTGTTTTCAAATAGAACTTAGCGGCGCTTACACCACCAACGACTGGCGCGACGATATTAAAAACACGATGATGAAGGCTGGAGTCCAGAATCAATTTATGGTATTTTTGTTCTCGGACACGCAGGTACGTTTGCCAACCGAATTTAATTCGCGAATACGTTCCGTGCAATTCGTTCCCTTTGATTCGATTAATGGCAGAGCGAAACATTCCTCAAATGCATGGAACAGAATTTAAACAATTACTTTAATAACGTTAAAAACATCGAATCAAATATTTGCGTCTTTAAAACGAACTTCTCTTTGAACGTTTCTCTGGAATCTTCGGATAAAAGGGAGATATCCTAGATGGTCACGTTACAGGAAGTGTCTTTTAGAGCGCCTGACCGACGACAAAAGTCGTAACGTCGTCGTAACGTCTCCAGAACTTTAAGACGGAATCGACATTCTCCGTCGATGGCCAAACTAATTCTTTTTTTGCTTGATATTCCATATGAAACGTTCGATTCTGTTTTGCAGATAAAGGACGACGCCATGCTGGAGGATCTGAACAGCGTTTTAAATAATGGCGACGTACCGAACATATACCAAATGGAAGAGATGGAGAAGATATTTCATTCGATGCGCGGAGCGGTCCAGGAGGCTGGCTTGCAAATTAACAGAAGCAACCTTTTCTCCGCCTACGTGAAGACGGTTCGGAACAATTTACATGTCGTCATCACGATGAGGTATTATCTCCTTTGCAATTTAATTCACGCGATGTATCTTGCTCGATCGTTACGACGTACTTTAATTATACTGGCGATTTAAACGGTATTAAGACACCCGTTACTCTACGGAGAATAGACTTTTTTAAATTTAAAAAAGCCACCTTTAAATATCAAATTTTTCCCGCTCGATACCTCCGCGTTTTCTTTAGGGGTTAATTTCACTCTCCGAAGGTGAATTATAGCTTTTACGCGAGAATTCCATAATTCTGTTGACTTTCCAGGCCCCGAAAGTTCCCTCGTTAGACTAAAATAACGTCTGAAATCTTCGATAATAACGACACAGGTCGTAATAAGTTGGGGAGTTTGATCTAAGCTGTTGGGTGGCGCGGTAACCAATCGAACCACCCGAGGCCTTAGATTCCGTCGTCTTGGAATTAATATCGAAGCGACTTTCGACTTTCTTGACGTGACCCGTTTTCATCGGAGGCTTTTGTGATCCCCCAGTCCCATTGGAGAAGTTTTCCGTGCCCGTATCAGGCAGTTTCCGGCTTTGGTGAACTGCTGCACGATCGATTGGTTTTGCCCGTGGCCAGAAGCTGCGCTTCAGGTTTGTAACTGAATTTACCGTTCCCACCGACTAGAATACGCATTATCACGTACGCGAATAACACTGCGCGCAACGTGCCATTCGATCGTGAACAGATTAAATCTGCGATTGGCTCCGGCAGTGGCTATTCGTTCCGCGTCGCGTGGACCGTCGAATTCAAATTTGAATCTACGAGGACGGAAATTTTGTTCGACTCCATAGCGAAATGTGAGCCACACACGGCAGTCTATTAAATGGTGAACTTTAAAACGGCTTCGCATTGTCCTGACGAAATGCACGCGTTCAAGAAACACCTTTATTGTATAAAGTGCCGCGAAACTTTGCAATGATACTGCATTCTTCAGTCTATGAAAGAATTCCATTTCAAAGACGATACTTATTGAAGAAACGTTTTAAGTCTCAGGTGAATTCTATACTGCTCGCTATAAACGTTGACTTTGGACACTGAAAATAGTTTGATAGCCGAGTATCGCGGATATCCAATACACTTCTCCTTTAATATTTTAGGAACGACGAGGAAGTTCCGTACAGAGTCCCTGAAAATGATATTTCAGAGCTGTCGGAGTTCTATTTTACTTTCTACTTAACCTGAGAGGCGAATGAAACTTTGTAAATAAAATGGACACACATTACACAGTGGGGAAAATTTTAATGAGAGATTCTAGAGGCCAAAATAAGACGAAAATCAAGAATACTAATTTGTTGATGGAGGCTTCGTTAGAAAGTTATTAACATTTAAAGTTCCGCCAGTACTGAATTTTTTTCTCGAAAATGCGCAGGATTTCGGGGGTATGTCTATTCACCAAAAATGATTGTAATTGACCCCCGCAAACGAAAATAATTTTTTTAAAACGATTTGAACTTTTTTAATTTCATCGAAAAATTTCACAGCTTTTCGAATTTTTTTCTCGAAAGTGGGTAGGATTTCGAGGGTATGTCTAATGACCAAAAATGATTGTAATTGACCCCTGAAACTAAATATAATTTTTTTAGTATGATTTGAAATTTTTTAATTTCGTCTAAAAATTTAAGCACCTACCCCCTGTCGATTTTTCTTAAAAATTAGTTTTCCATTTTTGATAACTTTATTTGACGTCCTACAGAAAACTTGTTTAATACTTTTTTGTAGGTACCTATGGATTCTACTTCAGAAAAAACTTTCATTGAAATATGTTCACTATTATAGGAGTTATGGCTGTTTGAAAATTGGACCATTTTCATGGGGTTTTTCTAACTTTACGGGTTCAAGGAATAACTTTTCGAATATTTTTGCGATTTGTACATATTCTCCACCAAAATACGCGTAGTTTGCTTTTTTAAACATTAAAATCATCCAATCCGTTCAGAAGTTATGACGTTTTAAACATATGCATGAAATTTCAGGGAAACATATCAATGGTATGGTCAGACATTATATTTTCGGTAAACAATTTTTTTCTCGAAAATGCGTAGGATTTCGGGGGTATGTATAATGACCAAAAATGATCGTAATTGCCCACTGTAACTAAATATAATTTTTTTAGTATGATTTGAAATTTTTTAATTTCGTCTAAAAATTTCAGTACCTACTCGAATTTTTTTCTCGAAAGTGGGTAAGATTTCAGGGGTATGTGTATTCACCAAAAATGATTGTAATTAAGCCCCGCAACCAAAAATAATTTTTTCAGAATGATTTGAAATTTTTTAATTTAATCTCTTAATAACTTTTTAATAAAGCCTCTGTCAAGAAATTGAAATTTTTGATTTTCGTTTTATTTTGGCCTCTAGAATCTCCCATTAAAATTTTTCTAGTAAGACTAGATTCGCAGAGAGAACTTGGTAGTGTCCGATAAATCGTGAAATATGTGGTTGTTATTAAATTTTATCCAGCTCTGTGTCGATTGTAGAAAGTATTTTATCTCATTTTACAAACCCTTCAAGAACACGTTCCTTCGCTTTATTGTAAACTTCGTTCATCGAGTCGATCAATTAACGTTGGCTTAACCGTAGCCACGGCACAAAATTAGGTCGTTTTGCATTATCGACAACTAATCCTTTTCTCACAACGTGGAATTCCTTAGTCGACGTGAAGGGAGCTCGAATATTTTAATACAAGACGCACGACACGATGTTTCGTGTCTCAACAATATTCAAATATTAATTTCGCTTGGAACTTTTGTCTGTTTTCCATCGTAGGCGCGTCACTAACGACTCGCGCAATTTTCCTTTTTCAGAGCGTCGCTATGGGATTTCTGTCCGACATCAAAGACGAGTCCATCACCGAGGATATTCTGCGATCGATCGTAAGAATGTGCCAATACATGCATTCCAGCGTGATAGACGCGAGCGATCTCTACCTTAAGGTGAGCGGACGAAGAAATTCGTACCAACGACTCTATTGTACGAACAGAAAAAGACCTTTCATCGCCCGTAAGGCGAAATTAATCATCGCTGTCGCTGTACTTTCTTTCTTCGTGCAATACATGCGATCGGTACTTCGTAAGAAAGGAGGGAAATCCTGCACGGGAGTCGTATTGGGTCAGAATTCCTAGTTTCCTCGGCAGTGCCACGTTTCATTTAATCCAAGAACCGTTTCTTTCCTTTTCTGTCCAATCGTTCGGTTTCCGCGGCCAGCGATGGAAAAGGACGACTTCCCTTTATTGACATCCGCGAAAGTAATTATTATCGTTTCGAGAAGCTTCCGCCTCTCGAACGTCGGTCCGGTTAACGTCAGACACAACTAAATAGAGTGGATTGAAACGTACCGAGAGATAACGGAAAACCATTAGCACCTTCGCTGCCGTCGTTCGATCGAGGAACCCACCGTCGCGATAATTTCTTTTCCGTCTGAAAAGATTGGATTCGCGACGCTCGTCCTTGATTTCCACACAGATTCCTCGCACGTAATCTTCGACGGTGAATTAAAACGGATCGAAACCAACGGAATCGACGGACACGAAACTTTCGAGCAGTCCCGTTCCATCGACGTTTCCGGATGTTACGAACTTTTGCCGCTTCCCGTGACGCGCGCGAGTTGTTTATTGCGTCTCATAAATTAGGAACACGGTGGGGTGAGTTTAATGGAGCTGCCCGGAGATATATTCAGTCGCCGCGGGGTTTCTTGCAGGAGTATTATATTTGATACTTCGCGGATTTCTTGCGAGCATCGCGACGAAACTTTATTGGACTTCGACAGCGGCCAAAATTAAAGGAAACATTTTTTTTTTGTCTTTACGTAGCGATAACTGAACCTTGGAGAAGTTATACAAGGTGTTCGGCCACCCCTGGGACTAAAAAGTTATTAATGTTTAAAGTTCCGCTTGTACTGAAATTTTTTCTCGAAAGTGGGTAGGATTTCGAGGGTAAGTGTATTCACCAAAAATGCTTGTAATTAACCCCTGTAACTAAATATAATTTTTTTAGTATGATTTGAAATTTTTTATTTTTCGTCGAAAAATTTAGGCACTTAATTAAATTTTCAGTAAAGAATTTTTTTCTCGAAAGGGCGTAGGATTTCAGGGGTGTGTATAATGACCAAAAATGATCGTAATTGCCCCCTGTAATCGAAAAAAATTTTTCAGAACGATTTGAAAATTTTTTTTTCCGTCGAAAAATTTCTCAACTTTTCGAATTTTTTTCTCGAAAGTGGGTAGGATTTCGAGGGTATGTCTAATGACCAAAAATGATTGTAATTGACCCCCGCAACCGAAAATAATTTTTCCAGAACGATTTGAAATTTTTGAATTTAATTGTTAATAACTTTTTAACAAATTGGTATTCTTGATTTCCGTCTTATTTTGGCCTCTAGAATCCTCCATTAAAATTTTCCCCAGGGGTGGTCGAACACCCCGTATTTCACAACGAGGACTCTGAGCAAACATTTTTGTATTTTACGAGAAAAATAAACACGGTGCAACGAACGATATTAAATTAGAATCGTGAAAAATATCTCAGGTGCAACAAAAATGTTTAAATTTACTGAATTAAACGGACTTTTATCCCAAGGTCTGAATGTCGCTAGAAACGCCAAGCGTTAAAGGTCAGAAGTAAGACGATATCGGTTTCTAGTCCGACAAGTGGAATAGCTCAGTTATTCCAGAAACCAGTAGAATAGTACGCCCTCTTATCGGACAAGTAGATTAATGCCATACGCGGTCAGACAAGTAGAACAGGGCTACCGTTGAACGAGCAAGAAGAGCATGATCATCGATATTCGGGCAAGTTTCATAAGCATTGCTCGAGCAAGTAGAACGTATCAATCACCGTTCGGGCATAGTCATTGTACAAAAAAATAAATTAGGATCGTTGTGTCTAGACAACTGAATTAATCAAACAAGAAACATAAATCTCTTCTCGCAAACAAATTAGAGCGCGCTGCATAAGACGAGAAAAAATGTGATGCTCGTTCGTCAAGTAGAAAAACCCGTAACTGATCGTCCAAGTGGAACAGAATCGATATATGGTCGGACGGTCTGAATAAAATTGGTAAATTTTTACGTCGAACTATAAATAACTTAGGCGGTTAGAGATGGTGCAAACGATGCTTTCATTTCTTGTAAAATTTTTTTTATCAACGTTCCTGCCATGTTATTCTCCGCCAAAGACCATAAAACATTCGTCTCGAGATCCCGATTATATCCCCAGTCAGTTTCAAGATAACGCCCGAGGGTTGGAACTTTTAGGGGTAATTTAATCCCTTAAGCTGGAATCACTACGATCGGAAAAGAAATATGTGATCCTTCTGTGCGGCTGTTCTTAGAAACTTGTAAATTTCTACGAGAACGGGGTTCGTTTTGCAAACATTCTTTGAAACTAGCTCGAAAAATAGGACGCTTTAATTCCCACTTCAACGTATTAATAACTCGTAGATATCGAAACAAAAGTAATGCGAGTTGTATTTGTTTCGCGATGGATAAACAATGCAAACGAGTAATAAACACAGGGGAAAAAAGTTTATCTGTTTTTTCCAGCTACAATTTCGCGTGTATACTTTCATAACATCCGGTATAAAAAATAAGCCGATCCTCGAAAACGAATCCAGTGTATAAAAATATTCTAGCGAGGTAAATAATACAGCGTGGAATGTAATTTTTGGGGCAAACCCAAAAACAAAAAAAAAAATGTTTCCCTTTCAAAATTCGTTCGACGAAATTGCATTTTCATGGAAATCTCTGACAATATTGTTCTTATGAAATGCGATTCCTGTAATATCGCATCTGTTATTTTCGACGATAAAGCGTAACTCTTACAGGACTCGGTGCTGTTTAATGAAAGAAGTTGGAACATTAACGTTTTAACTTTAATTGCACAGGAATTGGATCGACACAACTACGTTACACCTACGTCGTATCTGGAATTACTTTCCGGTTACGGGGATCTTCTGAGAAAAAAGAAAAACGAGCTACAGTCAGCGGAAAGTCGTCTGTCGACAGGTTCGTGATAAAACATTGAAGTTTTGCTATCGCTTAGTAACCAGAAAGCGAAGATCGATCGAAGACGCCGATAGCAGCGGTCCTAAAATCTCTACGATAAGTCCTCAGAGTGTAATTTTGTTCGTAACACTATTATTATTAATACTTCAACCCTATTACGAGTGGATGCAATTTCGTCTGGAAATTCAAAGCTTCGAGGATTCAAAGGTGAAGGACCCGAGCTAAACTTTTCCAGGTGATAAATTAAACAAAGCCCGTCTGATGGGAGCTCGTGATACGTGCCAACTTTGGAGTATCGATTTCTTCTCCCTAGCTATAAATATATGTCTGAGTTTGGGGACAGCGGAATCTAGGGAATTTATAGAAACGCTTGAAACGGACGAAGATAAAACAAAAATCGAAGAGAAACGTATTTATATAATATTTCGAGCTTGAGTAGCGGTATTTACGATTTTTTCGCGACAATCTGCGAGCAATCTCGCTAATTTCTCGACAGAGATTTTTTTTTTTAATCTTGCACGTACGTCTCTGCGGACCGCCACAGATCGAATATTCTACGAGCAACCGAGGACAGCCTTAATAACTCAAAAACGCGAGTCTATTCCAGGCGTAACATCCACTCGTAACTGGTTTTATTTTCACGTAAATTCTCGTCGAGGGGTGCAAGTGGCAGAATTAAATTCCGTCTGGTTTTTTTCCGGGCACGTGGAACGAGTCTTCGAACGAACGTTATTTAATTCCCTAGACTACGCGGTAGACGAAAAGTCGATCGAGTCAACGATATTTTCTTTTTTCCTATTCGCGACGTTTTAATTTTTATTCAAGCTTGTCGTTTCTAAAGATACAAATAGTAAATAGTTAATCAACCCTTCGTTAGTCAACCATTCTTATCTCTTTATAGTTCTAAATTGGTTTGTTGTAATCATTTCAATGTGTCCGTTCGTGTAATGCAGTCAATTATACATATCATCGAGCGTCGACATATTTAGAGGCGCGATTACGAGGGATTGAATCGCGTGACGTGAACAGATCACGCTGGACATGGAAATTAATACAATAATTTCTTCGATCAATCTACGAAAATTAAATTACGCTTCCATGCAAATGTATGCACGCTAATTGCATTAACCATCGACGCGATTCGAAACGTCCTTATTACGCAAACAATAACTTCAACTATTCTATGGGGACGATTTGCATACCGTCATGTTTATTCGTTTACCAGATCGTCATAATTAATTAACAATTTCAATAGAAAATCAGTTAAAAACCCAATTTCTTAGCAATAACGTTGACTCGATGAATAATTCGCCTCATTTAGAACTTCGATTAACAACTCGTTAAGAGGACGCAAAAGGAGGAAAATTGGTTGTTTCGTTGGAAAGTCCCCTAGGCGATATCGAGCGAAGCTTTTTTTTTATTTCAACGTTTTCTCGGTACCTCAATTTTTAATCATCTAAAGCAAGCCATAAGAAATGCAAATCGACCGATTTTCTTGCATTTGCATACATTTCCATACGGTCTACCGCGCGCAATATCCACAGTATCCTCTTCGCTTTCGTCGTTTCGAGCAGGTTTTACTTTAACCGCCATAAGAACGCTAATGAAGACGTCGCGACGAGAACCGAAGGAAAATACAATTTAAATCGATCTAAATTAAAGATTCCAAGATTCCATTCAATTTAAATGCCTTTAACAATAGGTCTGGACAAGCTGGCAAGCGCGGAGGTCGAGGTGAAAAAAATGCAGGAACTATTGAGGAACATGAAGCCTCAATTGGAAAAGGCAGCGGCGGAAACGGCTAAAATGATCGAAAGAATCACCCACGACACTGTTAGTGTTGTCAACAAACAATATGGCAATATCCGTACTATGTTCCGCGGTCTTATTCATAGAATGCATTGAAAATTTGATCGCCTCTGTTAGATCGAAGCAGAGGAGACGAGAGCGAAGGCGAAGGAGCAAGAAGACGTAGCCGCGAGGATGAAAGTGGAGAACCAAAAGATCCGAGACGACGCAGAGGCAGATTTGAGTTTGTATATTTCTTCGTAGAGTATTATTCTTATAGTATACAGGGTATATGTGCGATCGATATCGTATTTGTCGTAGGTCTAGCCCGTCCGATGTTGATTGCCGCCGAGAAGAGCTTGAAAGCCCTCAACAGAAACGACATCACGGAAGTGAAGGCGATGAGACGACCACCGGTTGGTGTACTATTGGTGATAGAAGCTATTTGTATCATAAACAATGTGAAACCGATCAAGGTTCGTAGGAAATATTTGGTGACACAATAGAACCTTCGTTAACCTAACAGTACAGAGTATACATCCCGCGTAGATGAAACAATATTATCTCTGGCTACTGCTTTTGTTTACTCGACGCGAAAAACTCTTGGGCAAACATATTTACCGATACTAATTACAGTGTGCTTGTCGCGATATTTTCTCGAGATTCTCAAACACGACTATATTCGACCTAGTTTTAGTTATTCGTCGTTTCTATTAGTTTTTAACAGTGTCTGATCGCGTATAAATGAAAGTAGTCCGAACGAGGTCGTGTTTGGACCCAAATTCATCGGGAGAACCTCAGCGATCCATTCGTAATATTCTTATGGGCTCACGAGCACGCTATAACTTATGTGTACAATAAACACGCACAAAGTGGAGCTTTGAGCAACGAAAGCCGATGGCAAAATCGATCGAACGCGAGTCGACTTGTTCGCCGGTGTAGAATCACCATTCGTAGGAAGCTTTTCAAAATCTGTGTTATATTAGCCAGGTGAAATTCAACGCGATGCTTTTGTCGGTGCAGCACAAAACGAACAATCAGGGCGTTCTGTCGTTCCATCGAAAACGCGTGCTTTGTTCCAATATTTTCGCGTCTTCTCCTATTCGTCAATTTGCACGCGGAAATTCTACGGGTGTCCTTTTACGCGCAGAAAGGCGACGGAAAATTCGGTACAGAGGTGAAATTAGATTATTGGACGCCCGGTAGTCTAATGCTGTCGGATCCAGGGCACTTCTTGCACACCATGGAGAATTACGACAAGGAAAATCTCACGGAGGAAATGATTAATAAGCTGAAGGTCTACATAGAGAACCCTGACTTCCAACCAGCGAAGGTTCGACTTTATCGAAAGCAATTAAACTCTGTGCTTTAATAATATCGCCGCGCAATCGTCGTCCTTTACAGATCGAATACGTATCGAAAGCCTGCTACTCGCTGTGCCTGTGGGTGCACGCGATGTACAACTACTACTTCGTGAACCTGAAAGTGAAACCAAAGATGGAAGCGTTGGCCAAAGCCGAGGAAGCACTAGAGGAAACGGAAAGAACCTTGTTGGCCGCAATAGAAAGGCTAAGACAAGTGGAGGAGGGCGTCGAGAAGCTGCGAAATCTCTTGCGCGTGGGGGAGGAGAAAAAGGCGGAACTCGAGAGGCAAAAGCAGCTTTGCGAGGATAGAATGGGGAGGGCCGTGAGGCTGATAGTCGGCCTGGCTGGGGAGCAGAAACGCTGGTTGTCGACGGTGGATGACATAAATACATCCTTGAGGAACGTCGTTGGTGATATTTTACTCGCTTCCGGTAAGAAATATACTTATTTCGCGAGCTAAGTCGATAGAAGTGTCTCAGGCTGCCCAAAGAGATCTTTTTACGCGAGAATCTGTTTCTCAATACTAAGGTGGAATGCAATTTGGCTAATCCCGTGCAAAAGAGAAAAATCATTCCACAGGCGCGATAGCTTATTTGACGCCGTTCACGGACAAATACCGGGCGACGCTTTTGACTTCCTGGCAAAAGCTGCTCGAAGACGTGCCCCACACGCCAGGCAGCGACCCCGTGTCCACCCTGGGTGACGAGGTGGAGATAAGAAAATGGCAGATCGAGGGCTTGCCCAGAGACACATTGTCCGTGGAAAACGCCGTACTGGCGATGCACTCGAACCGCTGGCCTCTTTTTATCGACCCCCAGGCGCAGGCAAACAAGTGGATACGTTCTCTGGTGAGTAAAAGGAACGCGTTCATTCGAACCGAAAAGTACGTAATACGAGATGCACTTTGCCCGCCTTGCGTAGATTGTATTTCTAACTGAGTGGGTCAACAACGGTTCAGCTCGGAAAACGGACCATTCCGCGCTTAAACCCCGCCATTTTGATATTCGAATTTCTACGAACGAACGTCCTCGTCTCTCTACGAAAGACCATTTCGCTTGCGCGATGATTTTTGCGAAATTTACATACGAAGCTAAGCAATATTATTTCTATACCTCGCAAAAATAATAACATTCAATTTAATCGTACATCTATTAGCGATTCTTCGAATTCTTATATATGAATAAATATAATATTCGTCAAGACCGTCGAACAGAGCGCTGAAACCGAGTAATCAAGCTTTAATTAATGAGTTGTACGTAGGGAGCTTCAAGATTCCACCAAGCTTTATTCGTGTTTTGTACGAAGCTGTTCACCTGAGCCCTGCTTTCTAAGACGAAAATTATCGCCGACGCTTCTCGCCTTAAGTCTCTCGTGATTTACAGCGCGTTTAACCGTGTTCTCCCGTAATTAAGCTAGAAAAGTGTAGAAAGTAAAAATCGAAAAATGAAGGTATTCCTTTTCGTCTTGTCTATCTTCAAAACTAATTGAATATTGAAACACGAATCTCTATGAAACGTAAGCGTATATGATTTGCTAAAGTTCCTTCTACTTTAATGGAAATTCAGTACAAGGACAACGGGATATCCATCGCGAAGATGGCGGATAAAGACATTCTACGCGTTTTGGAGTCCTGCGTACGATTCGGGAGAGCCTGTCTCATAGAGAACGTCGGCCTCGAGCTCGAGGCTGGCTTGGATCCTATATTGATGCGATCGTTGTTCGAGCACGGCGGTCTGATGTGCGTTAAAATCGGAGAAAACATCGTCCCGTACAACGCAGACTTCCGTCTATTCCTCACCACGAGGCTTTCGAATCCCCATTACACGCCGGAAGTCTCGGTGAAAATCTTGCTGGTGAACTTTGCTCTCACCACCACGTAAGTTACGAATCTCTTTCCAACAAAGTTTCCGTACAAGTTCTCCTCCTAAGACACTCAGGGGAGCGTTATCGTACCTCACCGATTTCTTTATCGCTCGCAAATATAAAACATTTCCCCCCAAAAATAAAGATTAACAGTAGAAAAAGAAATTAATTTATCTATGTTAATTTTGTATCGAAACTTCGAACGTTTCGAAAGTTGTGTGGTATTTGTTATGTAAAAGTGGCCTGGAGGATCAGATGCTATCTTTGGTCGCCATTCAAGAACGGCCGGACCTTGAGCAAACAAGAAACGCCCTGATCGTATCCAACGCTGAAATGAGAAGGGAATTGCAGGAAATAGAGGACAGAATTCTCTATAGGTTGTCAGTATCGGAAGGTTCTGCGGTCGACGATATGGATCTCATCCTCACTTTGGAGGCGTCCAAAGTTAAGAGCGAAGAGATCAAGGTACGTTCGTAAACTCTAGCCGAAATACCCCGAAATACGACTTTCACAGTAGAATAAATATTTTCTCGCATAAAAATCACGCGCACCTGTTGCATACCTGGGCTATATAGTCGAGGAATCGTAGCTTGTTATGTATGCTACAGGTTAAAATGCACGAGGCAGAGATCATTCAAGCAGACATCGAGATAACCAGATCGTTGTACATCCCCGTCGCAGTCCGGGGACGGATACTCTTTTTTTGTCTGTCCGATTTGCAATACGTCGACACTATGTACCAGTACTCTTTGGAATGGTTCGTCGAGATTTTCAACAATAGTATACTCGCGACCGAAAAAAGCGGTTAGTGCAGCTACTATGTTATTCCTAACCAAATCTAGAATATTACAATGATAATAACAACGAGTACTGAACTAATTGTGATCGTAATTTGTATCATAATCGCCGTCGTAATCTCAATGTAAATGCAAATGACATACTGCTAACAGAATTACCGGAAAAGCTAATCCAAACAATTAGTCTTATGAGATTCTTCCCCATTACATTACCAAATTAATTATACATAAAATTAAACCTTACGATTAGTCTAACAACAGCAGGAATATTCTGCTACGAGCAGTTTATCGCTGTACGCTTTTACTTCGCGATAACCTTGGGTTAGAGGCAGTTTACCTGTCTTGTTACGTGCGGAGAACCATCAGGTTTTGAAGCAGAGTTTGGTACAATAATCTAAAGGTCGTTCGAGTCTTTTTCCAACTGTACGAACGGTTGTACTTTCTAGATGATATCGAACTTCGAGTCGCGGGGATTAATCATCAGTTCATGTTCTCCCTATTCTCGAACGTCTGCCGCAGCCTGTTCGAGAGGCACAAATTGCATTTTGCGTTTCTGGTCTGCGCACGAATCCGAATGAACGACGGATCAATCGACGCGACGGAATGGAGACACTTTTTAGCAGGACCAGAACCTCTGGAGGTAAAATTTCCAAAGTTTTCGGTCGACTGTTTATTGTTACGCCATTGGAACTACCAGGGAGAAGCCAATTTGCGGCATACGATTATAGTATGAGTTGTTCACTTACCCAACAGCCATCCCATCGAAACAGCTTGGGTAGTTGGTCCCTCTCGAATCACAGGATGCGCAAGGCACGTGCGCGTCGCGACACCGCCGCGATCTAACTAACGAGCCATCGATGGCGCGGTAGTATCGTCGCGCATCTTCCTTGCGCACCGCGTGGCTTTGGCGTGTTTGTAGTGTTCGTACTGTTGGGCGATGTCACCCGTGCACTGAATGATGCCCAGACCTAGAAATTAAAATGTTGAAACTTTAGACACGAAATAAATCATTCTTGAATAGAATACATTTTCTTAGAAAGCAGTTTCGAAGCGCAATTGTTCATACGTCTGCACGAAACTATTCAAGGGGGAAGTTTCATGAAATTTCACGCTCCAGTTAGCTCCAGATAGGGTATATGAAAGGTGGCGGGCGCGATATGGATTTTCAACGTTTCACGGACGCTTAAACTTCTCTTCTGCTCTCCCTATCGCAGGACAGACCGAATCCATCACCAGAATGGATAACTCCGCGTTGCTGGAAAGAGATCCAGGCGCTCGAGAGCCTTCCAAAGTTTGGCAACTTCATCGAGTCCTTCCAGCGGTCGCTGACCCATTTCAAAACAGTATTTGACGCGCAGGAAGCGCATCTGTGAGTAAAATACAAATCGTTCGGTGTATTTCCGAGCGAAACTTACAGGATGATTCATACGAGGGATCAATTTATACGATAGATTTTAACGAAACGTTATATTTCACTACCGAAGCTCGAGGTTTGTTTTGTGTACAGAGCTCCGTTGCCAGAGCCGTGGAACACCGAGCTAGACGACTTTCAAAAGATGTTGATTCTGAAGTGTTTACGTCCCGACAAAGTTACAAACGCGATGCAACTTTACCTCGCCAAGCATCTGGGTCGAGAATTCGTCGAACCACAGACCACGGAATTATCCGCTGTTTATAACGAGTCCTCACCAACCACGCCTATCGTTTTCATTTTGTCCACCGGCACGGATCCAGCGGCCGAATTGTACAAGTTCGCGGACAGATTAAAAATGGGGGCCAAACTACACGCGATTTCTCTCGGGCAGGGCCAAGGACCAAGAGCAGAGGCCTTGTTAAAACTGTCGTCTGAACAGGGATGCTGGTGTTTCTTCCAAGTGAGTATAAACAGACGTTTACGTCAAATTCTCGGTGAATTTAATTACGGTAGAAGAAACTGTAAAAGGTACAACGGTACGAACATCTGATACGCGAAAGTATCAATCATTGTGGCGTCAAATATCCATACAAATTGGTAGACGATATTCGAGTAAAGGAGAAGATTCGTCGTGCCTTGCGTCGAAAAATATTGCGATCGTCGATCATAAGAATGCCCTCGATTGAATGGGGAAAAAGAAAGAAAAAACCCAGGTATCTCGCGGATCTTTTCTGAGACCTTAAAAGGATGGACAGAGAAAAAGTGTTATCTCCTTTATGTTTGAAATACACCGGCGAACGGGAGTATGATTTATCCCGTTAGAAAATGAGACTCTGTTCATTCAATGTACGTTTGAAAAATGTACGTTTTTTTATCTTGTATGGAATTTTTCTTTTATTTTGTTTCGTGGCTTCTATTTATTCTTTTTTTTTTACGGAATACCAATCTGCGTCGAAATTTACAAAACACAGGTGAACTGAAAATTATTTACGGAACATCGTATTATTTTATCTCGTAAAAAGTGTTTTTACGACCGTATACGTAATTTTAATTTATGATGCTATTTGGTAAATAATTTATTTCCACTTTATTCCTGAAACTTCCGAATCATTAACGATGCAACTGAGCTCTAACGAATAAGTTAAACAGAAAATCTTTAGATAGAAAGTTCTTTATTTATTTCTGCCCCTCGAGATAACTGCTTTCGAACAGTAATTTTCGTTTCAATAGCCACTACACCCATTTAACTTTCGCAACTGTACTAACAATGGCGGATATTACGAATGTATACGCTATACCAGAATGAGAAACGTAATCCTTGCTCGACCGATAATTACTTGCTCTTGGCAAGGGTTTTTCGAAAATTAATAGTGCCTGGACAACGAAACTGCAACCTCAATACACAGGGTGTCCCGCTATACATACTCTAGAAACCATACAATGTGAATCTACACATAAAAATTTAAAAAAACATCACATGAACATACAGGGTATTTCGTGTAGGTGCCTAAATTTTTCGGTGAAAAAAAAGATGTCAAATCGTTCTGAAAAAATTATTTTCGGTTGCAGGGGTCGATTACAATCATTTTTGGTCATTACACATACCCTCGAAATCCTACTCACTTTCGAGAAAAAAATTCGAGAAGATGTGAAATTTTTCGATAAAATTGAAAAATTTCAAATCGTTCTAAAAAAATTATTTTCGATTGCAGGGATCAATTGCAATTATTTTTGGTGAATACACATACCCCCGAAATCCTGCCCACTTTCGAGAAAAAAATTCTAACTTTTGATCACATTTGCATATCTTCGATAGGAATGGAAATATTTAAGTTACCCGGTATATTGCTGTGGGATTAATGAAGAATATATCTTCACAGAATTGCCACTTGGCCCCAAGTTGGATGCCAGAACTAGACACGCTGGTGGAATCATTGGGAAGAGGAAAGAGTCATCCGGACTTCCGTTTATGGTTGACTTCGGCGCCATCTCCGGATTTCCCCGTTAGCATACTTCAAAACAGCACCAAAATGACGATCGAGCCTCCCAGAGGCGTAAAAGTAAACAACAAACATACCTGCGTTTAATAAACTGTTCAAGTTCGATCTAATCCTACGATCGATACGCGTAAATCGCGGTTTAAAATTTTGACTTACTCCAGGCAAACATGTTTCGCGCGTATCTGACGCAAGTGATCGAAATGCAAAGCTTCCTCCAATCCGATCACGCGAAAGTCCCGCAGTTCAAATGGCTGGTATTTTCTTTGTGCCTGTTCCACTCGGTTCTCCTCGAGAGGCGAAAATTCGGACCTCTGGGATTTAATATACCGTATGAATTCACCGATGGCGACCTGACCATATGCATATCGCAACTCCACATGTTCCTTTTAGAATATGAAACTGTGCCATTTAAGGTAAACTTCAACGTTAGATCAACAAACTGGGTCCTACGACTATATTTAACCTACTGTTTGTAGAACAATATTAATTTTCTTATTAATCGGTTATAATACCTAATATCTAAAGGTCCTTATATACACCGCGGGTCACATCAATTACGGTGGACGAATAACAGACGACTGGGATCGTCGATGCGTTTTAACAATCCTCGAGGACTTCTACAAACCTGAAATCCTCTCAGAGTCCTATACGTTCGACGAAGAAGGGCACTACTATCAAGTAATACGCATCAAAGATCACAGATAGGACTCACCATCTCTATACTAATATTCTAATCGAGACGTTCCTACACTCAAATGTTAACGCTTTCCCTTAGGTCCCTCGATTCTGATCGTTTCTGATCCTCCCGTTTGTTTCAGTTGCCGGACGTGGCCACGTTCGAAGAGTATATCGACTACATAAAAACGTTCCCTTTGAACGACGAGCCCTCGATGTTCGGAATGCACCCAAACGCGGACATAAGTTGCGCTCAGGCAGAGACTTACGCCTGCCTCGATACGCTTCTTGCGCTTCAGCCTCGCCAAGTCGGGATCGCAGCTGCGAGCATCGAAGAAGTCACCACTCAATTAGCCCACGACATGCTGGCAGAGATGCCAAAAACATTCGACCTAGCGGCTATGCAATCCAAGTAAAACAATGCACGGTTCTGGCTCTTCCCACGGACGATACTGGTCATAGCTTAAACGTTTCAGGTACCCAGTTCTGTACGAAGAGTCATTCAACACTGTGTTGCTACAGGAAGCGATACGTTACAACGGGCTGTTGGAAGTGGTAAAGACAACATTGGTGGACCTACTGAAAGCCTTGAAGGGGCTGGTCGTGATGTCACAGCATTTAGAAACCGTGTCGAATAGCTTGTACAACAACAGAATTCCAAAAGTTTGGCAAGACAAGGGTTACCCTTCCCTGAAACCGCTCGGTAAACTTTATCGCTTTGAATGACTCTTATAGTTAATATTAAGGTACTTTTAGGCGAACAATATTCGATATAATCAATCGTTATTGAATTTCGCTTCAAACGGTAACGATTCAAATGATGTGCACTTTGTCGATGATAAAACGAAAATGTAGGTGCTTGGTTCCTCGACCTGAAGGACCGAATCGCGTTTCTGAGATCTTGGGAAACCCATGGCATACCCGCGGCATTTTGGATTTCTGGTTTCTACTTCCCACAAGCATTCCTAACTGGTACCCTGCAGAATTTCGCACGAAACCACGTTATTTCCATCGATACTATTGATTTCAGCTTCCAGGTGCTTCTTAATTAACATACTTTTTAACTCAGAGTTATTATTGTCCTATTTAAAATTATTTAGAAATCATTTATTTCATTTTGCCATTAAATAGAAGTACTCTGTAACTATGCAACCATTTTTAATGTTGTAGGTATTGAGTGCAATGCCAACATACAGACCCAAAGATGGCTGTGTTATTTATGGTCTGTTCCTTGAGGGATGTCGATGGGACAAGAATTACTTAAACGAATCCCTTCCAAAGGAGCTGTACACTAGTAATTATTGCTACAAAGAATATGTCAATGATCTCAAATATCTTTCAGATCATTGATATTGAAAGTCTACTACTTATTTCGCTTATTATACATCTATTGAAATATCTTCTATTTTGCACAATTGAAAGTGGAAGTTCAATGAAACAAGAAACATATATTTTTCTTCGTGATTATTTGCTACTGATTATTTAGGTGTAGCAGTCACTGTGTTAAGGATTAACGCAAGTAACTGAGCTTTTCATTCTAAACTACTTTTATAGACATGCCTCCAATACTACTTCTGCCAGAAGTGTATCATCAAACCCCCAAAGGAATTTACTCCTGTCCTGTCTACAAAACTATTAACAGAGCAGGAACATTGAGCACGACCGGGCACTCTACCAATTTCGTTTTGGCAATGGAAATTCCTAGTAGAAAACCCCAAGCTCATTGGATCAAAAGAGGTGTAGCATTGTTTTGTGCCCTGGACTATTAAAAACTTTTCAACGTTGTTTTACTTCTATCATATTTGAAATAAAATTGCAAACTATTTGTTGTGCTCAGCCTATCTACTATTATACCGTTTAAACTGTAGAATTCTGCTCAAATCAGACTTTGCAAAAGAGAGTAATCCATTTTTCATAAAATATCGAATTATTATATTTTCAAGTACACTTGACTTGTTCAATAAATTTTATTGCACACATGTTCAAAAGAATTACACATTAATTAATTAGAATCAATTTGATACGAGTAACAATACAAGACAACGGAAACTTGAATTATTTAAACTGTCTTACGTATCATTTTCATACAATCGTGGATCCTTCCTATTTATTTTCCTGTGCTCTGCAGTACTCCACTTGTAGGTCCAGATCATCACTATCATTGCTACAATAAAACAATAATTGATCACAAAAGCACACGCGACATAAGAACCACGAAATACGCGCACTATCAAACAAGAATATGATTTCAAACTGTTACCCTTGGTCTCACAGAGTGGGGTCGCCACCTGTTGGACCGCCAATTTCATTCCCGCCTAATTTATTCGCGCCAAATGTTGTCTAATAATTCTACGAAAAAATAAATAGACACATACCTAAGCTTTTTTCTTAACGATAATTATTTATAAATTTTTCTTTCTTTATTTTTATACTTTTCTTCCTAAATTTATTTGTTTTCTTACTTCTTTTTCGACTCGAGTAGTGTGCATCATACAAACGTATACATTTTCGGCAATGTGAACATTTTGTAAAAGTTATACAAGCAATATATAGAGAAATTCAACAATTAAATGTTAATGTGTCTATTTATTCCTACTCTAAAATCAACAGAAAAAGTTTAAATGAAATCGGTAATCCCACGGTACAACCTTTCTTTGCCAGTTCATCATACCTGGTGTCATTTCCGGAAGAATCCGTAACGTTCGCCAAAACAAATTTGGTATGCCGTGCGATACAGACTTTGCCCAAAAACGTTGTTCCATCGATGATAAAGTGTAATGCACGATTCTTCGTATCCGAATTGGCAACTTCCCGAACTCTGCTCCACCCATGGTAAATACTAATCTTTCAATCTCTTAAAATCACCAAACATCGAATGATCAGAAATGTCGACAATTCTCGAAAACAAAAAAGTGCATAAAAATCGATTTTATTGTAGTTCTCAAATTTAAAGTAAAAATTTATAGTCGCACAAAGCGAAAATCAAACGATTCTGAAGTAACATTAACCTGTTAATTCGATGATATACAGGGTGTTCGGCTAATCTTGGGAAAAATTTTAATGGGGGATTCTAAAGGCCAAAATAAGACGAAAATCAAGAATACCAATTTCTTGATGGAGGCTTCGTTAAAAAGTTATTAACGTTCAAAGTTCCGACCGTAATGAATTTTTTTCTCGAAAATGGGTAGGATTTCGAGGGTATGTCTATTGACCAAAAATGATTCTAATTAACCCCTGCAAATGAAAATAATTTTTCCAGAACGATTTGAAAAATTTTTTTTCCGTCGAAAAATTTCACACCTTCTCGAATTTTTTTCTCAAAAATGGATAGGAATTGGGGGGTATGTCTATTCACAAAAAATGATTCTAATTAACCCGTGTAAACGAAAATAATTTTTCCAGAACGATTTGAAAAATTTTTTTTTCGCCGAAAAATTTCACACCTTCTCGAATTTTTTTCTCGAAAATGGGTAGGATTTCGGGGGTATGTCTATTGACCAAAAATGATTCTAATTAACCCCTGCAAACGAAAATAATTTTTCCAGAACGATTTGAAAAATTTTTTTTTCGCCGAAAAATTTCACCAGCTACTCGATTTTTTTTCTCGAAATTGGATAGGAATTCGGGGGTATGTGTAATGACCAAAAATAATTGTAATTGACCCCTGCTTCTCCGACAGCATCGCTGTATTTATTTGATATTCTTTCATGTATCATAAACATTTATTCTAGCAAAATACATACATAGAATTCTACAAAAATAAACGAATAGTATCCGAAGTAGTAAAACCAAATTACATCCATTTAGGGAACAATACATAAATTATGTACAAAAGATGTAAAAGTTCTGAAAGCATTTTGCTATTTAGAAATTCATTTCCTAATTTTAAACTAGAGGCTGACCCATAGGCATGTGTTCCGCGATTTTCGGCGGGACAACAAATTTTTCTGAATTTTGCTCCAATAAACATCCCAAAAGACGTGGTACTGATAACACTGTGCCAGATATCACGGAAGGAAAATCTCTTCCGGTCGGTGTCTGATACGCGATCAATAATCTTTTACTAAAATAGTTACCACATACAGAGATATGGCCAACTTCTATGTATTGTTTTGAAAATGCGGACCACAACTCGAAAGACACGCGCATCGATTCCCAAGGTCGCAATTCTGACACAGGTCTCATGACAATTTGATAATGGTCGCATATATTGTCGTATAGTTGACAAACAGTATTTAACAATCTTTCGAACTGAGTATGATACTCTTGGCTGTTCATGTCTTTGACTAATACGAAGGCGTGTGCAGCGGATGCCTGGCACACGGTGAACAAGCCAAGTGGCGTAGAGCCTGGTCGGAAAGGAGTGTATTGCCTCCCAGTAGAAAAATATTTGATCGGGAAATGATTTGGGTTTATCAATTGTTTTGCGTGCATAGCTAAGACTGCAACTAAACTTGCGCTTCCAACAAGATGCATACGATTTGGGGAGTGTTCTTCTACTTCGCTACAGTTATCTATTATAAAGGCATCCGATGGATCCTCGTGATTCAAGCCAGAACCCTCCACTACCAAACTGCGACTGAAATCTGAGCCAGTTAATCTGATCATGTCGTCCGCGCTGAATATTTGTCCTGCGTAATTTAATACGCCAAGTTCGAAAAGAGCTGCATCATTACATAGATAGTAGAGCATAGGATTTTTATATTCCAATAAACCGAGGCTCCTTCCAATTTCTACGTGACTTTTCTTGTCTCCTGTGTCCGAGAGTTCATGCAATGTACCGATACGTTTCAATATTACGGGAGAGCGAAGCGGTGTTCTTTCGTCCAATTCGTTTGGTAATTTCAATAATTTTTCTATTACGCTTTCGCTCAAGTCCCATAAGACTTCTCTAATGCTTTTTAAGTCTTGCTTCAACGCTTTAGACTGGACAGTTAATTTATTAAATTCTAACTGTTCTTCGATGGTCAAATCTGTCTTCCCGGAAAATGATTTTATTTGTTTTAATAACTCCAAAGATTTCGACTCTAGTCTAGATTTATCAGCGTTTAATAATTTGTAGAATTCCCACATTTTCTTAACATCCTCGGCGTTCACGTTTAATCCTCGAGAAGTTAAATCCTTTTGTAACTTGTCGATGTCTGTCAATTTATTGTCAAAATCCAAATATGGCGTTAAAAATGAAAAACATTCTGTACCCTTTCTGCCAGAAATAAATAATGCAGAACTGTACTTTCTATCAAAACTCAATGGCACACTAGCATATTTTGAAGTGCCATACTTTAAACCATTGTGCGCAATACGCGATAGGAAGTATCGTAAATAATTTACCATTGTAAATTTATAATAAAATAGTAAAAAAAAATGTTTTAATTTCTGTTATAATATATGGATGAATAATTGAATCAATGAAAAGTTTTGTTTCATCTATAAATTCATCCTATGCATTAACTTTAGCTGTTTCAGTTTGTGGCTGAAATTCTGATTCAATATCCATTTTAAAATTATCACGAGTTATGGTCTCAATTTCACGTTTTTTTGGAGCAACGTAACTTCCCTTTCCAGAAGCTCTTTCAGATTCCTCTATACTATACGGTTCCAGTTCGAGAGCTTTCAATCTACGTTTATGTACTTTTGTTGACAAATGATCTTGTAAAGCTGTATTATTTATAAAATACCTCCTGTAAAAAAAGCATCAATTCTTTACTTCGTTTGGCTGCTCATATTATAAAATATAAACGATTAAACGATTTTTTACATTCTATGGTTTTCAATATAAAACGTTACTCCCATTAAACATTTGAGGTTAAGAAAGCATATAAAACGTGCGACATTTTTTTCGGATAAACAATATTTGTCATGAACCAAATTATTATTAAACAGACGTACTGTATATTTGTGTAAAATATTTACAGATTTAATCATTCACAGAAGCATATCAAACAGGACTAAAATGAATACTTACGCGCAATGTATACAATAATATTGAGCTGCTCCCGGTTTATCCAAATCTACTTCTTGATTTAGCAAACTTTTCACGTTTTCATATTTCAAATCTTCATCAATCTAAAATAAAAAATATCATATAATAATAATTGCCGATCGTAAAAAGCATGCCACATGACACGCATGCTTAAAATAGAGGTTAGATCGAATATCTCTACCTCATCCAAATCTTTCTTTCTTCTTTTTGTTCTCCAACCCTTTTTTAAATGAGTGTCTCCTCTGTGATATTTTTTACGTTTGTACACCATTTTCAACAAGACAGTAATTAATTCGAAGAAATTAAACCGAACCACATAACGATGGTCCTCGCGATTCAAGGACAGTCCAATCAAACGAGAAAAGTTATGCTCTTGAATGCGATATATTAATTTTTAACGCGTTGATAAAATATATAATTAAAAAGGTAATTAACAAACACAAATTTATATCTTAAATGATAGAACTATGCTATCAAAATTTATTTATTGGCTACTTTTAAAGAGTTTATAAGAATCAGTAAATAGGAGAGGCTATAGATAAGTTATATTCATTGCATTTATACATTTTGCATCATTTATATGTTTATTCGTATATGTACATATATTAGCATGTGAAAGAATATTGAAAATTCATAAGATATAGCGTGATAATGAGTTTTAATAATTTCTTGGCTTTGTTATTGATCGTGCAACACAATCGGTTCACTCTCGTCAAAAAACGAGGTCTTAGTTTCTGTGTTCTTATTGTCAGGAGATGTTTATGTTGTTTTTTAACCGCTTAACATTTTGCAAACAATGTTCTGAAACAAACATAGAGTAGATGTGAAAAGAAAATTCTTGCGTGATCCAACTCTCATTGGTTCGTTGTCACGATTGTCGTTCTGGTCGAAGAAAGAAAACTTTTAAACTAACGAGAGACGGAGAAATAACGCCAATGTGCAGCTCCATACAGTGTTATCAAAGATATTATTCTGATTTTGCTAAAGGAAATTGAAGAACTGGACAAAACAAAGCGTATAGGGGTTAGGAAATGGATAAGTAGTATGGTGATCTTTTGAGAGCTAGAATTAGAAAGTCGTACAAAGTATGTACTTCATCATGCTCAGAATGCTGAACAATTCTTTGAGTTTATTATTAAATAAAATTCAAACTCGAATTTAACGAAAAGATATGCGTATTCGAATTCTAATGAATTCTACTAAAGAAATGCGTTACGATTGGTTTAGTTGGTTACTAGTGAGTGGTGGATGAAGTCTAGACACTTTTACACTATTTAAATAAATACTGATAGAAGATAGGGGAAAGAAAATTAAATTATTTTTTATTTTTAACATTAAATCAAGTAAATTTACGTCACATACAGAAAATGTAGCGTAATTTAAATTGAAAAATAATTTAATCAAGACCAAAAAATTACGACCACAATGAACAAATTCACTCAAACACAATGTGAATCAGAAGAAAAGAATTACGATCATGGTCATGATTTTACCATTACTGTGATAAATAACGGTTAGTGATTTTGTACGCCATCTTTAATACGTATTTGTGTTGCATTGTAAACGTGCCCTAAAGGCAGAGCATGCGCATTAGGCGAAAACGTATTCCTTGGAAGTACGTGTAATGCGTGGTTGGCGCCAACAGATGTCGGGAGGGTATTCCAGAGTAGGTCGCGCCTCTATCGGCGAAGCGTACGATCAATTCAAACAAACGGTGCGCCACTGGCGAGGGGGGTCCACAACCATTTCGAAAGTAAAAATACTGCGCGACCCGGGATTTTGTTTGTACGGTTCGGCGAGGGTAAAAAAGCCGAGGGCCAGACCGTGGTGTAGTCGGGGCAACGCGGTGTCGCACGTAAAATGACGTAGAGTGTGCGTGTAGGGTGTGCCGCGCGCGGTACGAGGTTGTGTGCAGCGGAAACGGTGTCGCGGTGTGTAGGGTCGGCGCTGCTCGTAGCTATCGTAGCGTACACGGGAAATTGGCCGTGGCTTCGCCAATGGATGCCAGGCAGGAGGAGACGCCATTTTGATATACGGGCGCACGTCAAGCGTTCGCTCTAAGGGAAACGCGCTCTCGAGAAGTCGGTCTGCAGCCGCGTCCGGTCCGCGTGGTCGAATTCGTTGGTACGGTCCGGTTCACGGGTATCGTTGGTAATACGTGTGCGTGACGCAACGTATCCCGAGCGAGCGTTTCGTTGACAAGTGACAGGTGAATCGATCGCGGGCCCGCGAGGAAAGTCGCGTTGCGGCCCCCGTGTGCCCGTAACGCGGTTCGCTCTCTCGCGGTCGATCGGTAGTGACTACTGTGTGTGGAACCTACTACGTGTACACGAAGGAGGATTCGGATTTTTCCCCACGCGTGGCGAGTTCCCAGTGCCGAGGGACACGCACGGTAGCAGGCTCGTGTATATTGGTGCGCCGATCCACCCGGGGTGGCGGTGTGTGTACGCCAGCCAGACAGGGAAAACCAAGCCGCCGTCTCGTTTCGCGCGCGCGACAGAGAGGCCACCGGCCGACACTTCGGGCCAGGACAAGACGACCCAATGTCGGGAGCGGGTCGCGACCCCGTGTCGACCCGTGGTCGTCCTCGTCCTCGTCCTCTGTTATCCACCTCCTCATCCTTCTGTCTCGTGGCACCAGGACGCTCCTGGCGTAAATGTGTTCTCATGAGCACCCATGTGTTGCTGCGCCTATTTTTCTGCCTGCTGCCCCTACGTGCCCTGTAAACCCAGAGCACACCCCGATTAGCACGCCCACGCACTCTATCGCTCGCGAATATGGCCAAGATCCTCAACAAGGACCCTGTCACCTACGAGAGGGAGAGGGAAAACTTCCTGAAGGACCTCCGTCACTTTCATGAGACCAGAGGGTAAGTCGATTTTTCCTAACAAGCTTTCTATATGCGTTTCTCGTCCTAATTTAACCGAGAATAATTTATTCATAACTCTCCGTGTTGAACAATTTTTCGACGTTCTGTCGGTTCGAATGCGTTCCCGTCGATCGTGTTCTCGTTGCACGGATCGAAAGTAAATCGAAACGGTGGCATTTCTGTCTAGAACGCGGACAAAGTTGAGGTTATGTACGTTTTGGTTTAAAGTTTTCCAGAGATTCTCGCCTTTGTGTTACCAGCTATTTGTTTACGCGTGTTCCGTATTCTCTTTGTCGACGCCGATCGGTCGCGTATCTTATTGCGATTGAGGTTATACGTTGAACCGAATGTAACGATATTACGATAACTTGATGATTTTTCCCTGTTTGGCGATTTGTGCGTCTCCAAGCTTGTTACGTTCATTGTAAACGGCATGCTCTTTCTCTCTCTGTCTCTCTGTCTCTTGGATCAGTGATCAAATTTTTATGCACGGTTCACTAACGATCGACAATCGTTTCAAACGAAGACGCTGGCCCTTTATTACGTCATTATTCACGTATTTTACTGAATTCTTAAATGAAAATAAAGTATTCTCAATTGTACCGAGCGATCTTAACCTAAGCGAGAATCCGTCGCATAAATGAAGTAGCATGTTCGTTCTAAACATTAAGAAAATAAATTTCTTCATATCTTTTCAAAATAAATTGTTAATTATTCCATATTATCCTTCTTTACAAAGCTTATAAAGTTAGTAAATATTTAATACGCAGTAATTGAACTATGAAATATTAATTTCTTTATATTTTTTTCAATTCATCGAACACCAAACATCGTAGTATAATATTTTAATTTAATAAATACATGCCTGCGTGCTAGTTAATATAACAAATTAATACATCATTCTATTTTGTTCGTCTTAAGGTCTTTTTTCCACTAATTTATTCGATATCTTAATGTTTATTAATTCTTTCATCGTTATCGAGTATTTAACGTTTAACAAATATATTTCTATACCATATACAATTCAAAACGTACATTTTTCAATATTGTATTTGAATTTTATACACACATTAATGATATCATTCATTTGAACGAGTCATAAATTAAATTTACCATTTATATTTTATATAATTATGATTCTATTGATAACGTGGTTTCTGTTTTATTATATTTCTTATCTTACGCGTTGTGTTTTTTCATTTTCAGGACTTCGTTCAAGAAATGCCCGAAAATTAATGGAAAAGATATAGATCTGTACTTGCTATACGTCGTCGTCACTGCCCACGGAGGATGGATCAAGGTGAGTCGATTTTTTCAAATTTTATCAACGTTCTTTTCACGCGTCATTCGCGATGCACACATTAAGCGTAATCAGCGACCAAGTATAATGAGTGAAAAATTAGGAAGTACAATGTCGTTCGTCTAACGTGCCTCCGTGCATCGCTAATGCAACATATGGATGCAGCTTAACTACTTTCGCATCCACTGTTTATGCTCA
Source organism: Colletes latitarsis (assembly GCF_051014445.1). Classification (NCBI taxonomy): domain Eukaryota; kingdom Metazoa; phylum Arthropoda; class Insecta; order Hymenoptera; family Colletidae; genus Colletes; species Colletes latitarsis. The sequence continues at coordinate 51,220,672 of NC_135134.1, forward strand.
CGCGTTCATTTTACACGTTACTTATTATTATATTATACAAACGCTTGAAAAATATCAATTTCAACCAGGTTCAACAAAGTTAATGTTATGAATATTCACAAATTTTATTCTACGTATACTATTTATCCTTTTTTCGATACATAATCATTTCGTTGGATAAGTCATCAATTACGGGGCACTGTGTATCATCGTGCCCCGTTTAAACCTCCCATCGTGCATGATTAACGATCGAGGAATGCGACAAACTATACGGAAACGCGGGAAACGATTGTTCCACGAGGCGGTCGAGTTGCTCTTCGATCGCATTCACAAAGAACGGCTTAAGAATCGATCGGACGAGCGTTATCTCCGACGTTGGAATCATCTTTCATACGAGAGTGGGAAAAAAAAAAAGGGAAAAAACTATCGTTCTATTTTGCCAACAGCATTACACAACGTGCCCGCGGCACGGTTATTCTGCGTCAAGTTTATAAACAGTAATTTTCACGCATATTATTATTCGTATGCGTGAATCGATACACACGCGAACGTATCACGGTCGATGAATTCTGCAGAAACTTTGAGAATCATGCTCGCCAGTTTCTGTTATTTTTCATTTTTTCCTTGAGTTTTTCGAATTTAATTCTTGAACTCGTTTGAATTTTGGGAAAAGTAAACCACAAGTGTAAGATAACGTTCCTGATAATTGTTTTATACAGGGTGTTCAGCCACCCATGGGAAAAATTTTAATGGGGGATTCTGGAGACCAAAATAAGACGAAATTCAAGAATACCAATTTGTCGATGGAGGCTTCGTTAAAAAGTTATTAACAATTAAATTCAAAAATTTCAAATCGTTCTGGAAAAATTATTTTCGGTTGCGGGGGTCAATTACGATCATTTTTGGTCATTAGACATACCCTCGAAATCTTACCCACTTTCGAGAAAAAAATTCGAAAAGTTGAGAAATTTTTCGACGGAAAAAAAAATTTTCAAATCGTTCTGAAAAAATTATTTTCGATTACAGGGGGCTATTACGATCATTTTTGGTCATTATACACACCCCCGAAATCCTACGCCCTTTCGAGAAAAAAATTCTTTACCGAAAATCTAATTAAGTGCCTAAATTTTTCGACGAAAAATAAAAAATTTCAAATCATACTAAAAAAATTATATTTAGTTACAGGGGGCAATTACGATCATTTTTGGTGAATAGACATACCCTCGAAATCCTACCCACTTTCGAGAAAAAAATTCGAGAAGTTGTGAAATTTCTCGACCGGAAAAAAAAATTTCAAATCGTTCTGAAAAAATTATTTTCATTTGCGGGGGTCCATTACAATAATTTTTGGTGAATAGGCCTACCCCCGAAATCCTGCGCATTTTTGAGAAAAAAATTCAATACGGACGGAACTTTAAACGTTAATAACTTTTTAACAAAGCCTCCATCAACAATTTGGTATTCTTGATTTTCGTGTTATTTTGACCTCTAGAATCCACCAATAAAATTTTTCCCATGGGTGGTTGAACACTATAATGAGCAAAAAATATGTTTCTTTTGTCTAATTCTTCTTGAAATTTCGTCGCGCGATATCGATCAGTGATTCAGAATCTTCGACAAAATAATTAATCGGTGACTTGTTTCACTTAGCGATTCTCATTTCGTAGCGTATTGAGGCTTCTTTTGTATCAATTTCGATGAGTAACAAGGTGACTTGGATCATTGAAATGCAAAATTCTTGGCTCTGTATTTGTATCGTTAAACAATTATAATTGTCGTTTTTACTGTAAATTCGAATACTAGAAAGGCAACATATTGATAGGCAATATTCGTCAAATGGAAATTAAATTAATGGAATATAATGCAACGAAAAAATATTGGTTATTTTATCCAATAATTGGATAGAGAATTTTGTTGACATTTCGTAAAGGAACAAAAGCATAATATTTTTAATATCGGATACTTTATGAAATTCTTCTGTAGGAGAGGTATACATTTGTAGGTATTGTATACGGAATTTGAATTGTTAATATTTCATAGGCATTAGCAGCTGAGCATCGAAGCGTGCATTAAGTTAGATTCAGATTTACTACTAGCAGTTTACGTCACTCGTTAGTTATTTTACATTGTATGCGAAACGTATCTACGTTATATTTTTCGCATGTAAAGTCAAGGCGGTTGGAGTCAGTCTCCCATTTAGAATATTTTTATTAGAAACGTGACTTTTATGTTCGAACGGTTTACATTGTTACCGCCCATGAAAGTGTTCTCTGTCGAGAAAAACCAAGGATATGGCTTTTTTCGCCAATAAACTTTTTTCTTTTACAATCGCGGAAGTTCAAATCAAACCAGCAATCTTTTTCCTCTTAAATAAATCCCCCATTACGTTTGACTAATTTTCTAAAGAAAAATGGAAATAAAAAATTATACTATTCGATACATTTAGCTTCGGAACAATAAATGATACATTGAAGTAGTTGAAACGTTAATAATCTTGGTCTGTAGTATTTGGATACCGAATATAATTTATGGTAATTTGTTCAACATAAAAATTATTATGTTTAACGCTTTTGACCCTATCTTCAGAGTCATTTTCATAAATAAGAAACATAAAATCTAAAATCTAAAAAGTTATTTAGCATGTCAAATGATTAGTATGATAAATACTTTCCTAGTTTTAGATTATATAGCTGTACAGGGTGTTCAGCCACTTTTGGGAAAAATTTTAATGGGAGATTCTAGAGGCCAAAATGAGACGAAAATCAAGAATACAAATTTCTTGATTGAAGCTTCGTTAAAAAGATATTAATGTTTAAAGTTGCGAACAGCTGCTTGCACGCGATAGTGGTTCTCACTCAGCATGAGAAACTCTACCTACTGACGTATCGACAGCCTTACAGTTTTCTGAATGAGAGCCACTATCGCGCGTACGCAGCTGTTCGCAGATTGCCGTTCTACAGACGGAACTTTAAACGTTAATAACTTTTTAACGAAGCCTCCATCAACAAATTGATATTCTTGATTTTCGTCTTATTTTGGTCTCTAGGATCTCCCATTAAAATTTTTCCCTAAAAGGAAAGATTCGAGAATGTTAAAAAATTGAATTGACCTGTTGAAGGCAACATTTTTCTAAAACAGTAAATTACTAATGAGATAAAACAGGTAAAGTTAATTCTACAAAGAAGCATTTGAATATTAGGCTTGCAGCAAATACAGCTTGCGTGGTAATTATTTCTCCAGCAGAAGAACCACTGGTCTACGTTTTCTTAAGACCCACGACGATTCGACAGTATATGTATGTACCCTAACGTGTGTGTACATAAACGTCGTATGTGCTTCTCGTGGTAGCACCGCGGTATGACGAAGCTTTTCACCTCTTCTTTCTCGTCGCATCTCGTGCCAGCTTTACGTATGCCCACCGTCAATACGTGTTCCTTCATTTGAATTCTTCAAAATTATTTTCTCTCCGGGGTTCGAGAAATCGTTCCCGTGCATCAATTTATAATCGAATTTAATAACAATTTTGTTTCGTGCATTACCAACAAATACATGCACTCTCGCAAGTCATACGCTTCTTTTATTTTGTTATAAATACTAGTTACGTGAACGTTCAAAATTTTAAAATAGTTAACCAACTCGAACGTCAGCACACGGTTGCATTGATTTTTAGTTTTCTATTCTTTGTTAAAAATACTTCGATAGTCGATACTTGGCTAGAAAGCCCAGGCTATAGAACGTATTCCAGACAATGAAGAAGTGTCTGAGCTTCTTCTTACTTTATGTTTCAAATCTCTTCTTTCAGTTCGCAACGAGCGTGGATGAAAAAGTGCAGGCGTACAGAGGCAAGTAACCTCACAGTCCCTCATCGAAGTTATCGCCAAGGGTATAACCCCTTGAGAGACGTACATAATCCATACCAGTGATTCCCAAAGTGGGGTTACGATGAATTTTCAACCGTGTTCAGAAACCATGGAATTTTTATAACAAATTGTAAATTTCTCCTTTCAAAGTTTCACTAGATTTTTACCCTCGACTTTATTCAACCACCGGGTAAACTGTTCATTGCTACACACTTATTCTATGGTATTTACATGTTGGATCCTCGACGGTACTTTCTTATAATTGTCTTGCGCAATTGGTGTCGGTGCAAAGAGAAATCCAAGAATCTGTGAGAGGTAATTATTTTGCTGGATAACTTGGCAAATTTAACCCAATACAGGGTGTTCAGTCACCCCCTGGAAAAATTTTAATGGAGGATTCTAGAGGCCAAAATAAGACGAAAATCAAGAATACCAATTTGTTGATGGACGCTTTGTTAAAAAGTTATTAACAATTAAATTCAAAAATTTCAAATCATTCTGGAAAAATTATTTTCGGTTGCGGGGGTTAATTAGAATCATTTTTTGTCATTACACATACCCTCGAAATCCCATCCATTCTCGAGAAAAAAAATCGGGTAGGTAGTGAAATTTTTCGTTGAAAAAAAAATTTTTCAAATCGTTCTGGAAAAATTATTTTCATTTGCAGAGGTTAATTAGAATCATTTTTGGTCATTAGACATACCCTCGAAATCCCATCCATTCTCGAGAAAAAAAATCGGGTAGGTGGTGAAATTTTTCGTCGAAAAAAAAATTTTTCAAATCGTTCTGGAAAAATTATTTTCATTTGCAGGGGTTAATTAGAATCATTTTTGGTCATTAGACATACCCCCGAAATCCTGCGCATATTCGAGAAAAAAATTCAGTACTGGTGAAACTTTAAACGTTAATAACTTTTTAACGAAGCCTCAATCAACAAATTAGTATTCTTGATTTTCGTCTTATTTTGGCCTCTAGAATCTCCCATTAAAATTGATCTCTTTCAATCGAGTAAACGCCCTCAGAAATCGAGGCTACTTTTTCAAAGTAATTTCACGTTCTCTCAAACGTTCAAACATGTTGCATAGAAATATTACTGCGTTTTAAACTAAACAAAATTGGTAGATTCTTACTAAGAAAGGTATTGCACAATGTAAAAGCATACAAAAAATAGTAATAGTTTAATTAAATTTGTCGCAATAAACCTTCCACTTGCAACAGTTGACAAACCTATATTGATATGTTGAATATTGCCAACACAAGTGAATACATTTGCAACATTTGTTGAAGATATTACCAACTGCTTCACGCAAATAAGACGAAATATAAGCCTATGTCCCGCCATGCATTACGGTGCACCAAACGGTGGGACACTTTCAATCCCAGCGTACCCCAAAGAGTTAAAGAGACCCCAAGGAAGCTCGAGTACGAGAAGTTTACAAATTCCACGGGCAGACTTCCCGGTCGCGAGTGTCATCGTTTGAGGACTATAAATCCCCAAAACCAGGCCACGATTCGATCGACCGCACCTGCGCGTCGCGATGGTCGGTGGGGCCCGGTAGGATCCAGTAATTTTTTCGAAATGGAAGTAATTTCCGCCAAAATCCGTGCACGGAGACAATACGGAAGTTGACGCAAGGTCAGGGTCACTTGCAGAGGCACTGTTCGAGGGGTGGGGGATAGATCATGAACCGAAGGTGGGAAGAAGGTGCGCGCGGTAAAGAGGGGAGGGGGAAAGAGAATAGTGGAGAGAGTGAGAAAGGGAAGACGCGAAGAGAGAGAGAGAGAGATTGAATATGACGCGAAGAGGAGGTGGAGGTAGTGCTGGTCGAGGGCTTCCCCTCAACAAGTGTGATCGAAGCTCGCTAGACTATATAACATGCAGCCGGGTCGCGACTACGCTCAGAATGCATCGCGAAGCGCGCGGGTTCTTCGATTCGAAGAAGCTGACGTCATTTTTTTTGTCGGATCACGGCTCTCGCCTCGTAACCGCGGAAAAGAAACTTCGTCGCGTTCGACGTTGCAACGATGACTCGAAGAGAAAGTCCCTAGATCCGCAATTAACATCTAACGAGGGGACTGCGCGACATTTGGGTCACCACACAGTGCACAGTGGTCTGGAAAAGCAACATTTTCGTGGCCAAAATTCGAACCACGTTTTTCGTATCTTTTTTAACTGGTATCGGGCGTGAAACCGTTTCGAGACTGCTGCATCTAGTCCCCGGGTATTCTGACGCATTTTAAAATACTGAACTCGAAAAATTGCTTTTGGTCACGAAATTATATTCTTTTCCATATTACTGGTATATTCTTCGTTGTTGATAGGTAGGCAATACAGTGTTTCGTATGCGCGCAAAGTCCATATTTGTTCGAAAACATAGAAAGCACGAGTAAGCAAAACGAAACCTCACGAAACTACGTAGGCAGCGAACGTGTTAATCCGCCTTTGGTCGCGCCACTTATCGTCACATAATCGGCCGCGTCGTTAGAGTTTATCCTGCATGGCATCTTTTTATATAACTGAACAAACGCCTGTTTCCAGCGTACAAAATTTGAACTAAATCTGAATGTTCCGCAATCTTATGAGGGTAGTTTTGTACAGTCGAGAGATTGAAGTTGTATCTTGAAAGTAACAAATGCTGGGTGCCATAAACGGTGCTCTGAGAAACGAAAACTCGTGGCACTGTGGCCACCTGTTACCATTTGAATCGAGAATACTTTTAATTTAACAGGTTTACTGCTGTCGATATTACAGAATATCAGATTTAAAAAAGCTCGAAAGAGGGAAATTAAATTTCAAATAATAGATTGTTTTGGTCGTTGAAGAATGGTGGATGTTCAAGCCCATCCAGCCTTTCCCCTTATATCTGCATCTGCAGAATATCTCGTTTATATCGTATCAATCACCGACGATACAATATAATTCAACAGTGCATAATTTTATTTCTGTCATTACCTTATGCTGTTCAGTCTCGTTGAAAACTTGGTCTTTTGGTTGCTTTTCGTTTTTGACGAGGTTACTTAATGCGCTCGTTAAAAAAGTTCATCGTGATTTCGCGAACTGAAGTCGTTAAAACGTGCTACGAAGTGCAAAGTATCTCTGACTTTAAGAAGTTGATTAATTTTCAGCCGGATTGCCTTGGAAAAGGGCGAGAAAACTGATCTCGTAACATTTATGCACTGAATTCATCACCGTGTCACGAGGCAAAGTCACTCCACTCACGGAATGCTTGCCGTAAAGTGAAAGTGTAGATATAGAAATTATTGGTGGACCGATGCAGGATGTCCTTATGGTAGTTAAACGATTGGATAAGTCGAAACAACCTCACCATCCGTAAATATTGATTTGGAAATTTTTAACGTGTCCCGACGAGAAATTCTAAATAAATTATAATGATTCTACATGCTACACTTCCGTAGGTACCGCTATACGCTCAGTTTTCTAATCCTTAAAGTTATCGGCTATCGTTTAAAACTGGTTTCTACACAATAATCCTAGTTTAATACAATCGGATACCGTTTCGTTTTCCAAAGATATTCTTATTATTTCAGTTACAAAAATATTTCCAACGTATTGAAACGTGTAATGCTATTAATACTCTGTCGAGCAAATGGAAACGGTAAACGTCGATCAAAATCACGTGTGATCTGGATAATACTGATCTAAGAAAATGTATAATCTAATTTTTTTCGTTCAACGTCAAGTTAGAAAATGTTGCCTGGCAACGAAAATTGATAATTTCATTTTGAAGAAATTTATACAGGGTGTTCAGCCATCCCTGGGAAAAATTTTAATAGGTGATTCTAGAGGCTAAAATAAGACGAAAATCAAGAATATCAATCTTTCGTTTGACGCTTCGTTAAAAAGTTGATTACAATTAAATTAAAAAATTTCAAATCGTTCTGAAAAAATTATTTTCGGTTGCGGGGGTCAATTACAATCATTTTTGGTCATTAGACATACCTTCGAAATCCTACCAACTTTCGAGAAAAAAATTCAGTACGGGCGGAACTTTAAATGTTAATAATTTTTTAACGAAGCCTCCATCAACAAATTGGTATTCTTGATTTTCGTCCTATTTTGACCTCTAGAATCTCCCATTAAAATTTTTCCCAGGGGTGGCCGAACACCCTGTATAGCGACGGGCAGTGGCATTAATTTTATAGAAGAAAAAAAAATTAAGCAGAATGCAAATCTTCATCGTTATGTACCGCCGAGTTACAGTACAGAAATATTCAAGGTATACGTTTCGCCTGCTCACATGTCGGTTCGCTGTTGCATACCAAGCGCGCCGAGTTCGTCAGTCTTGCACAGTTCGCCGCTAATCTAAATATTTTATCTTTGGCTCCAATTCCTAGGCAGCTAGGAAATTAATCTACTTAACAATTGCTGTTTGCATTGCCGTGCGGATGTAACGAGAACGGTTCACGAGAATCGACGTTTACGCCCGCGAGACCGTGGAGAATTGAAAAACTGGAAAAATGTCTCGCGTGCGAAAGAAAATCCACGAAACCGATACGAATTCCGTGGTTGTCGAGTCAGTCCGCCTCCCAGAGCGAAAACTCGACTCTTTGCGTTTATACTGAGAAACGCGAACGCGTAAAACCGTCGAATCACGTCGGAGATCGAGTCACCAACCAGTTAAAAACATAGGCGTAAACCACGCAGAAAATAAACGGCCGAAGCCTCGTGTTCTCTCGGGGTAACGTCTCGTCAAAGAACCAGTGGCGGAACGTACGTCCGCGCTCCTACCGGTTCCGGCAAGAAAAAGAAACGATGGACCACAGGGGGGGTAGAAGAGGAGGCGTAGAAGGGACCGTCGCAAACGAGAGAAGCTCCTCGGGAAAAGGACCAAGATCCGCGATGCGCGGAGAGCGCGAGATACAGAAAGAAAGAGGCAGAGGGGAAGCGTGTACGGTTCGCGCGAGTGTCCGGCTTGTTCAAGGGCGCGACTGGTATACGAAGAGTGTTCGGCGACCGTCGAATGGGCACGCACCGTAGTCTGGCATTGGTCTGCTCGCTATACGCAGTGCGTGTAGCGTGCGAGGAATCCGCGACGAAGTCGGTAATGCTGAGTCAGTCAGGTGCCGCGGCGCCTTGCATCGTTTCGAAGTGGTCAGAACCGCGAGAGCGCGCGCAACAGAGAAAGAAAGACCGACAGCGTCCTGGAGGTATAGACAGAGAGACACGACCGGGGACTATGGAGAAAAGAGTCAGGCGGGAAGAAAAGCGAAAGAATATGGTGAAAAAGAACGGGGCGAAAGAGGCGGGAGAGAACAGAGAAAAGAGGTGCAGGAAATATAAAAAAGAGAATGAAACCGAGAAAGACGGAACGTCTGTTGGGAGCGGGGAGAGGTGGCGGGGGTTCGCTCGTTCGCTCCCCGGTGATGAGGCACGGTCGATATGGCAACGCCGCGCCCTGCCACACGCATACCGGCATCGCCGCCCGCCCAAGCATCGAACAGTCGGCAACGTCGCTCCGGCAGCGTGCGGGGGAGAGGGCAGTCAGGCTCTCACACATCGAACGACGAGGAGAGCGACCTCATGCCCTGCACACATGTACACCCGGGGACGCCGAAGAGACTGAGATGCCTGGTTGGTCGCTTGATGGCTGGCTTGCTTGCTCGTTCACTTGCTTTCTTGCCTGCCTGCCTGCCTGCCTGCCTTTGACTGTCCCACGCACGCGCTTCGCTGTCGAGCACCCCCGTGTCCAAATTGGCGAAGTACTTTTCACTTTGAGATTCTTTCGTCGTGGAAAAAATAGACATCTGCTTCTCACTCACTCCCCCCTTCCCCTTCTCATCGCGCTGAGCCTGTTAGCTTACATTGTCTCTTTGGAGGAAATTCATAATGAAATATTTGGGCCGACGAAATGATGCTTTTCCTCTGGTTTTTCTTAAAACAGGTTTACACGAATTCACGTATGTGTTTGCTTTACTGGCGGTACGGTGGTTTGATACTTCCGAAAATAGAATTTAATTTTTCCCCCGCATTTCCTGCTTTGTTGGGTACACTTTTCACGAATACCGCGAAATTAACCAATCGAATGTAAGTCGACGTCGAAATTTAATATTGGACTTTTGTTTAATATTAATATCACGTTTGTTATGCGACCGCGTAAAACGCCGTGCACACACGCGAATCGACATCGTGGGTAATTCCAAAGTCTACGTAATGTCTGTAAAAGCTAAAGAAAAAACCTCTACGTCTTTGTCATAGGAATCCATAACCTCGTTTCAAAGGCTCGAGCATCGGATCGCTACCGAGCAGCCCAGTATTGCCTCGATGATTCGCCTTTCGCACTGGAAACATTCCTCTTTTTACTCGTCCCTCAATCGTAGGTAACGACACCTACTACCTCCTTCGCGAATGTCGCGTGTGAGGCCGCGCGATCGAGGTACCAAGTAACGCGAGAGAAACAGAGAAACAGAGAGCGGAGAGCGTTCGTGTGGGAGAAAGACAACGCGCGAAGAGAGGTGCCGTGCTGCGGCGTTGCCATTCTAACAGTCGAGGGCAGATCACTTCCGAGAGCACGCCAACGTGGCGGCGGTTGGACGGCAACGTCGCATCGACGAGATTAAATAGAGATAGCCTGAGGTATACGCTTCGCCGTCGTAAGATGGGCTCACCGTTAGTCGAAGGAGTGAGACGGATAAAGGACAGCCGAAGGAAAGCATATCGCCTCGATTCGAACTTGTCGATCGTTCTCGTTGACGTGAAAACGTCTAACAACTTTTTAAAACGTGTCGCCGCTGCTCCCTTGTCCCGTCGTGTTTGCCTCTTGAATTTCTTTTAGAATAGAAAAGTGTACGTCATGCATGTATCGTGTACGTTACATGTTCCAGCTGGCCTTATGTAGGATATAAAATGAACAGGCGAGTAAAGATAAATGTCCAGTAAATTAAGTTGCTCGAAGACGATTAAGAAGTGCTCGAGGATCGGTCATGGTCCATCGTTAACTTGGAAATAACCGAGCTAGTACAGAAGTTCCAAGCGCGAACGAAGCTGTCGCGTTTGCAATATTAATCTGTATAATAACTGAATTTCGATAATATCAAATAAAATTTTCGCGTTAATGGTTGCCCGTTCAACGACAAGAGGCGAATTTTAGAACAGTTGGTTTTCCTCGTACATTTACGTAAGGGATGTGCTGAATCGGACTTGAGAAACAAGTCCGGCCAAGTTGACACGTTATAGAATTATTGGTACTGTGTCACCTTAGCAATTATCATCGAATATATTATAATAACTACAAATCGAAATACAGAGTAGCATACATTTTAATTTCCATTTCCCTAGATAGTAAATGTCATCTGGTAAAAATCAAATGTCCCCAGTTACGTTTCTAGCGCTGCGACTAAAATGTAAATTTCAAAGGCACTTTCGACGAAAACCAAAACTTTCCAGGTACGTTAATAGAAAGTAGCGTTACGTTACTTACCTTTGAGGTGCGAACAGAACTCGTTTCAAATCTCGCGTTAAGCCACGTTTCCACAGTGCACCACTTTTAACCCTCTTGTTACTCGAAAACTGAAACATCGTCTTCGGTTCTCTACGACAGTTATCATATGTAATTGAATTTTTATGCGTATATTTAATTGACAATGTTCGAAATAAATAAAAGTATGCGAGAGGCACTCTTACGGTTACTATACACGATTCTTGGTCGTGTTGGTGGCGTATTTTTCGAATAGACATTCATTAGAAGAGAGTGCAAGACGAATAGCTCGATTTCTCGCCGCGTCTTTCGCGTCTTTCTCCGGCGTGCAAGACACATCGGCATTAATGGCCTTGGCCGACGGTGCCACTTGGTCAGCCATCATTCGAGCACGAGCCATCACCGGAGGTCACTGCACCTTTTCCTTTGCCGTTCCTTCAACGAACCGATCTCAACCCATTTACAAACCATACACACTCGTATTTCGCACAGTTTTATTCCTACTTTCGAACGATCGCCACTGGCTCGATACGAAGCCTCTGTGTTTCCACGTTTTCCGTTTTGTTCCCGTGTATTTAAATTCTTTACGTAAGAGATCGATCCAGAGATGTTTACTGCACAGCAATTAAATATGGAAATCAGGTACTGTTCGCATTCAGGTACTCCTCGGTTACTGTTATACGCAGCAAAACGAAGCGAAATGTTCCGTGCAAAAAACTTCGTGCGTTCTTATATTTATTGTGTAAAATATTTATATTTCGAGATATTCGCTTTTCTGTGACATTCATAATTAAATTCGTTATTTTCGTTGGACAAAAGTGTCTACCAAATTCTGTATTACTGAGACTAATTAGAGGAGTACCCACATAAAAGAAGCGACGATTGTTTTAAAACTTATTCGCGCCGTACAGATTAATCATTCGTTAAAAATTCCATGATACATTATTTTATTCTCCAAACATGTGTTAATTATTTTTAACTAAATGTTCTTACTATTCGGTTCGAATTCGAATAGATATAATTTTAAGTTGTATGATCGAAAAGCATCGAATTTTGTTCGGAATTCGATGTTCGAGATATATTGCGCAGTCTTTTCGCAACGAAATTAACTTTTGATAGACGTCGTGGGCGGTCTTCTGTAATAAGTTAGGTCTGGTAGCCGCGATATCTCATTGGAGTATTCGTCATACTGTGTCTCTTGTAGATTAGTTTTATCTTATATAACGAGTTAGTGTGGAGACAGAAAAGAGTGGCCATTGTTTGGCTTACGAGTGCGTGCACAACGTGGCACCCGCATGTTGTTCGAAGGCGTTTAGATTGTTTGGTTCGAATTTCACAGACTGTACCGAACAAAAAATACTAAAACGTTAGATGCCATCGTTTACACATTCATTTAACACGTTCACCTACAGATCAAAACCGTATAATATTCTGCAAAAGTAAAATTTTTATTTCAGACCATCGTAGGCTACGTAACCTAAAATTTGTTTCAGTATTTATTTTCATAATCTTGTTAAAATTCACGAATTCTATTCAAATTTATTTCCCACAACGTCTTAACTTGAGAATTAATTTTTCTAGTATCGTAATTATAAATCCTGTAAATATGGGTGACGTGGCAGTCAAAGTGTTAAGTCCATAGGTAAATTTTATTAGAAGTTAAACCAGTCTTTTTTTCGCAATAATTTATTTTGTTTCTTTTTATGAGCTTCGTCATCCAAATTCTTTATACCTAGAGTTCTGAAACATCCTTTATATTAGAATTCTTCATCTAAATAATGACCCAATAAAAGATTTATTTCGTTTTATTATTCCTTTTATGCAGATGTTATTTCGATTCTCGCTTAGTATCTGTTTCTTCGATCGCTAAAATGAAACAACTAAAGAATAAAAAAAAAGTTTTTATTACATTTTCAATAGTCTGCTATAATGAAATTCATTTGAGTTTGTCGGTGGCGAGTCTCTCGAACATCACAGACTTTACCAAAAGAAAACACTGAAACATGAGATAGCAACGTTTACATATGTTGGTAGGTAAATCTCATTGCTTGGTCGCGTAAACATTTTTATGCATACTTCACAGGTTCCCTTAGAAGAAGACTGAAAACGGTAGATAAATCAGTGTTTGAGCGCATACATTTGATATACACTGGGTGACCGAGAAATTAGAGGACAGTTTTTCGTTTCGAAAGAGAAATTTACTAACAATGTTAAATACTGTTCTAATAATTGTATTTTTTAAAATATTATTCATAAATGTAAATACATTTATTTACTGTTTCCCTTGTTTAATCATTAATAAATCATTGATAATTTGGGTTGGTAATATAAGTTTTAAATTAAAAAATACAATTTTTGTGACCATTGAGGACGTTCGTAATTGCATCATTCTGTATATTTCACTCTGTGCATAAATTTCATTACGGAAAATGACGTTATTCGTTCCTCGTGCAAATTTGCATAAGCTTATAGTAATAAAAAGTAAATACGAGTAAATTGCATTTTTGACGTAAAAGCAGAGTGCAGATTTATCTTATATTAACAATTCCTCGATCGTTTCGATCGTATTTACATCATTTCCAGGCAAGTTTTTAAACGAGTTGTTGTTGCACATTTGAATCATTGTGAATTTTAAAAATCGATCCGTTTCTGTGTCAGAACCTAAAAGTTGCGTTACAACAAATATTTACGTCTGGTATATTTCACTGGAGATTGCACGGTGACTCAAAACGCTCGAGCACATTTTACGTTTCTAGACTGGGAGGCAAAATGAACGTGCCAAGAGAAATATTTCATTTCCCGAGGCTTACGTACGAATTTCAAATCATCTCTGAAAATATTAGATTTTTCAGAGAATATTAAATATGACGAAGGGATTGTGATTCTTAAAATTGCACACGTTGTTCGAAATTATTAATATTATTCGGTGAAGATAAGAAAGGGAGTATACTATCTCGAGTCGTGTACGTTTAATTTAAGGGTTAAAATTTACATAATCCCGGAACTCGTTGATCAAACTTTGCATCGTTAACGTACACACGATATAGGTCATTTTACGTGTGTCACTGGGTGTGAAAATATCGTTCCACCACTACATATGCGGGAAACATGTTTGCGTGGAGGGGAGGGGGCAGTCCTTAGGCTCACGATGCGCAAGGCAGATGCGCGTACACGAGTTTTATGCGTATCCTAACGACGGAACGATATTTTTGAGCCCAGTGTACCAGATAGAAGGCTTCCTTGCATGCAGAAACGGTTCGTTCATTACCGTGTCGTTGCAGCGTCTGTTTCAACGTTACAATAGTTTCTGTTAGTGTAAGGAGCGTATGTTCTTCTCCTGTACGTTACATGCCCCCCACGGTCGCGTATTGCGCGTTCAATTGTCGACGATTACATGCATGCTTATTACGCGTACAGCCATTGGACGTGTGCTGCCGTGAAACCGAATGCTACGCATTCATTACGGCGTTAATCGAGCGATTGCTTAGCGGCGAAAGGACAAAGCGTGCTGTAATTAAAGGGTGACGCCATCTTTGCGATAAAAAAATTATCGAAACTTTCTTCTTTACTTACTTAAATATACAGAATGTTCGGTCACTCGAGGAAAAATTTTAATGGCGGATTCTAGAGGCCAAAATAAGACAAAAATCAAGAATACTAGTTTGTTGATGGAGGCTTCGTTAAAAAGTTATTAACGTTCAAAGTTCCGACAGTACTGAATTTTTTTCTCGAAAATGCGCAGGATTTCGGGGGTATGTCTATTCACCAAAAATGATTGTAATTGACCCCCGCAACTGAAAATAATTTTTTCAGAATGATTTGAAATTTTTGAATTTAATTGTTAATAACTTTTTAACGAAGCCTCCATTGACAAATTGGTATTCTTGATTTTCGCCTTATTTTGGCCTCTGGAATCCCTGTATTTTGATCAAACGTGACAAATGTGGATCGTAGCATGTTGGAAAATGATTATGGTTATGACGAATTTTTGTACTTTGGATTAAATGGATTTATGATTCGAAAAGAACAAAAACTTCATTTAAATATGTATCTAATTTGACCTTGTTTCACGAGTTACAATTCCTTTTAAATACTGCACTCCGGAGACACGTGTTACTCACCACCGCCATCTTGAATCTCCCTACTTATGCTATTCCAGCGTATCCGAGAGTCAATGACAGGACGCGGTCAGGTTAATGTTCGCACTAGAGGTGGTCAAGTACTAAAAATAATTTCTAGAGAACTCGTTCACTAATTAGTCACTTAAACTATCGATTAATAGATCAGCAATAAGACTAACATACAAGAATTTAATAGAACAGTGAAATTTTTATTTGCATGTGAGGTTGTTCTTGGAAAAGTTAATGCACGATAAGCGTTATTGGTGCTTTTGAAAGACGAAGTGTGAACGATGCAACTATCGAAACGAGCGTATATTTAAAGAACTAAAAATAAAAATGAATCGTACGTTAATAGAAGTATAAATTGAAACGAACTGTTTACTGTTGAGGCGTCGAATCTTACGTGTAAACAATACATACACTCGCGCGGTTCTTGGTATAAGTGTGTTGTTTGCACACGGGGAATTGTTAGAAAATGAAACAGTCTGCGACTCGGAAACAAGGTCATATCGGTTTATGCGCTCATTTTTTTGTATATGCAATCTATTTCTACGTTACTTAGTGCATAATCAAGGCCGAACGGTAGAATACCGACCGACGAGTTTATTAATGGCGACATTCGAAATACAAAACAACGTGTTAATATTCAACCGATGCCAGGTAGCTCTGAATATCGTCCAGGCGACAGAAATGCCCGTCGTTTCTTTGGCCTTTCATCTCGTCCGCGCGAAATGCGAGACGAGTTACCACGAAATTTCGACTTTGATCTCGCCGGTGGCACTCGGTTCTTAACATAAACACTCTTCTGGTCATCGTGGATGAGACAAGTGGTAGCACGCCATCGTCGGCGCTACATTACGCAATTACGAATTGGCCTGCTCGTTTCCCTTCGGCCATCGCGATGCATCCGTGAACGGCAAATCGAGCAGAAAAGAAATTTATTTCCAATATACGTATATTTAACCACTCCTGTACCAGAATTTACGACTTTGTCGAGAAAGTATTAATTTCCATTTAAAAAAATTCAAGATCGCTGGAAAAATACGCGAAGAAATGTCTGCTTTACTAGTAGTTTAGAGACGAGTAGAATTTTGTTTTAATAGTATCTAGTAGACCCTGGATAATCACGATAAAATTGTTGACAGCTACGAAAGAAGGTGCTGTGGCCCCACATATCTCTTAAGAGGATCCAGAGGCGTATCCCGGTGTCATGGGAAGACCACCGCAGCCTTTCCAGCGTGTTTCGATCGCAGAACCGTCGCAGAGGTTCCTAAAAATACCCCCGTCGGTGTAACGAAGCTTGTCCACGTTGGTGCATCGCACGAAGCAACGCGTATTTAAAGGATCCGTCGGTCGGTCGATCGTCGATCCTCCTGGACCAGCCGGTCCCGGACCTATCATACCATTATCCAGCGTCCGCAGCGACACGAGTCGAGTCCATCCTGGACTCTGTCCTGGGCCACTTCCGTTGATACTAAACGCTCGTTCGCTCCCTCGCGAGTGCTCTGGCGCATAGTTAGGCAGGCACGCGC
Source organism: Colletes latitarsis (assembly GCF_051014445.1). Lineage (NCBI taxonomy): Eukaryota > Metazoa > Arthropoda > Insecta > Hymenoptera > Colletidae > Colletes > Colletes latitarsis. Next base: position 51,237,600 of record NC_135134.1, read on the forward strand.
GCATACGCGCTCTCTCTCTCCCCCTCCCCCGTTGAGCGAGCGAGCTCCCTATACGTGTACGCACGCGAAGACTTCTTCATCCGCGTTCGTTCATTCAGAGTTCACAGTCAGTCAGTTACCAGCACACCTCCACCGATCAGCTGATCCCGACGACGACGGCAGACTGCGCGTCGCCAACCCTCCGCCCTCCTTCCTTCTTCTACCCGATGCCCTCACCCCCTCCTCCTCCTCCTCTTCGTCCACCTCCACCACCTCCTCGTGCTACTACTGCTGCTGCTGCTACTGCTGCTGCTGCTCTGCCCCCTCACCCCCCCGGTGGACGATCAGCTGACTGGGAACTGTCAGTCGTGTGCCGTGGGCCTGCGAGCCCACGTGATGGTGGGGCTCTCTCCGCGATCCAAGTCAGTTTCTGCTCTACAGGGCCGCTGCCGCGACGCGACGAGACGCGCCGCTATCGTGGCCGACGCGGATCTCGTCGACGCCAACGCCGGTTCTAAAGGTAGGATTTCTCGGTACCGGTGATCGTATTTTTGCGATGCATCGTGTCCTGACGAACAATGCTTTCCATTGTTCCGGTACCAATGCACCTGAAATCCCATTTTAACGCGATCTTCGGATCAAACTCTGGTCTACTTGGGTGCAACTGTGTTGGTCGTTAGGCATTTTCTTAGGACGAGTGACGTCTCTGGCTTACACAGAGACTGGCAGGCAACTTGGTCGCGAGACTCTGCTAGAAGGATTCAACTAGTGGCTTGGTCCTTACGTTCATTCGCTGAGACGGAATCCAAGGTCTTCGTAAACAGTTGACATTGTTGGAGGCCTAGATAGAACAACCCAATACATTGGATTAGGATTCAACTAGTGGCTTGGTCCTTACGTTCATTCGCTGAGACGGAATCCAAGGTCTTCGTAAACAGTTGACATTGTTGGAGGCCTAGATAGAACAACCCAATACATTGGATTAGGATTCTACTAGTGGCTTGGTCCTTACGTTCCTCCGCTGATATTATTGAAGGCTCAGATGGAACAACGTGATACATTGGATGGATCGTTCTTTCGCCAAAAAGGCATGGGATTGCGCATACCTGGTCGACCCACTCCTGGACTTTATCGGGCAATCATTTTTACCAACTTTAGTGCGATGGAAAGCCGATAGTCCGAGCAGGCCCCAAGGCTTGCACGTTCACAGTTCATCGGATTTTCATTATCTACGATATTTTGAGTTCTACATTGAGATGCTTGAAGTGCTCGAGGCTCTCGACCTGTGACTTCCTGATCCGTAGATCATTAACATTGTTTTTACCCCCTACCCTCACTATTACCGGGGGCTATTGATCTTGGAATAACTATTATTCTCTTCGTTATTCGAATCATAAAAGAAACGGATACCCGGGAGACTCGCTTGACTATAGTACAACGTTTGTAAGGGTGTTTTTTCTTCAATCTTTCTTGTGGTTATACAACGATAATTTGCCAGCTATACAGGGTGTTCAGCCACCCCTGGGAAAAATTTTAATGGGAGATTCTAGAGGACAAAATAAGAGGAAAATCAAGAATATAAATTTCTTGACTGAGGCTTTGTTAAAAAGTTATTAACAATTAAATTCAAACATTTCAAAGCGTTCTGGAAAAATTATTTTCGGTTGCGGGGGTCAATTACAATCATTTTTGGTCATTAGACATACCATCGAAATCTTACTCACTTTCGAGAAAAAAATTCGAGAAGGTATGAAATTTTTCGACGGAAAAAAAAATTTCAAATCGTTTTAGAAAAATTATTTTCGGTTGGGGGGGTCAATTACAATAGTTTTTGGTCATTACACATACCCCCAAAATCCTACGCACTTTCGAGAAAAAAATTCCTAACCGAAAATCTAATTAGGCGCCTTTTTTTGACGAAAAAAAAAATTTCAAATCGTTCTGGAAAAATTATTTTTGGTTGCGGGGGTCAATTGCAATCATTTTTGGTCATTAGACATACACCCGAAATCTTGCGCATTTTCGAGAAAAAAATTCGAGGTGTGAAATTTTTCGACAAAATTAAAAAATTTGAAATCATGCCAAAAAAATTATATTCAGTTACAGGGGTAAATTACAATCATTTGTGGTCATTAGACATACCCTCAAAATCTTACTCACTTTCGAGAAAAAAATTCGAGGTGTGAAATTTTTCGACAAAATTAAAAAATTTCAAATCATACCAAAAAAATTATATTCAGTTACAGGGGTAAATTACAATCATTTTTGGTCATTAGACATACCCTCGAAATCCTACTCACTTTCGAGAAAAAAATTCGAGAAGGTGTGAAACTTTAAACGTTAATAATTCTTTAACGAAGCCTCCATCAACAAATTGATATTCTTGATTTTCGTCTTATTTTGGCCTCTAGAATCCCCCATTAAAATTTTTCCCAGGGGTGGCCGAACACCTTGTATACTATTCGACGCGTAATTATTCGTTCGGTAAATATGTATCATTTGATGTAAATATTCGATGTTTGTGTATATTGAAAACCCTGGAATCTATGCACAAAATGCAAATTTAATTCCAATACAAACTTTCTTACACGAATTTCGTCCCTTGCAAAGTACCTAATCGCGACGATCACCTGTTCATTTGCGGTAGGAAATCCCATGTATTGTTCTGCAGTTAAGACGTTCACGAGGTACCAGTCGAGTGCGAACGGCATTTTCAATGCACCGTTGTATCTTTTCACTCCATCCAACAATACAACCATAAAACGATACCTGCTCGAGCCAACACCGACGCGGTCGGTTCTAGTCTAGAACTTCTAGGCATCGATCCTTTTCGATTAGCAACAGCGTTCGGCGTACGCTTTGTCCTGGAGGAAATTTTCTTTCGTCGACGAAACTTTCCAGTTAGTACATAGTCGCCAAACTAAGGATAATCGATTCTCGTAAAACAATGGATGAAATCAATTTTGACTGTTTTAAGTTACCTCTGCACATTTATGTTTTTAGGCATTGCAAAGGATAACACTGAACAGGAATTAAATGGTAAATTAATCGTTTAATGGATCGCCTCAAGATGTTCCTCGTAAATGTTCTTAGAAGTTGCAAGCTCGTGTATCACCGTGAATTCCAAGAAGGCGGGAACGGAATTAGAAAATTGTTTACCATCGAAATGCGTCCGTGGCATTTTATTAAACTCTGAAACGGGTATCCGGTTATGTCTACGAATTCTATGAATCGATTGCCGCGATATGTAGGTTGTTCTTTGATCGCGAGTACTTCTGTTCCGGGAACCGAGCTTACTAAGGTATTATCAAGAATTGTTTGGGTGCAGGAGTTGTGGAACGATGATAACGGAGTAAGGAGATTCAAACCACTCTGAATAGCCTGCCATACTTGGCAGTGAGTGGGTGGCAAGACGTTTCGAGTGTACCACGGAAGCTTCGAATCAATTCCAATTTAATATTCAGTATCTAGTGCCTAGAGATATGCTAACTTTTTATCCGGACAAAAATGTCGAATAACGACGTTTTATTTGTTATATCTCAAACGAGAGTAGAAAATATATCGTTTATATGGTTGGTATCGTGCCGCGATAACGAATCGACACTACTGGAGATTCGAACGATTGTTATTCCGAAGGATTTTTAATCTGTCAATACACTCGAAGACACTCGAGAGCGTGTAACTTCGAAGCGATGCGAACGATTGTGAAATTCGAATTGATTGTGAAAACTCGTGAGAGAATGGATCGAATGCACCCGTCGCTGCTTACTTGGCGATATTCTTGGAACCGGGTTCTTGGCTCCTTTCCCCCTGTTTATTTTGGATCATCGCCTTTGGAATTCGTAATAACTGGGCGATCTGTGTATCGTCTCGATCCTCGGATCGACGAGTCAAACGAATCGACAGGTGTTGTCGACGCTGTAGAAAAAAGATACGATGGACGAAATGAGCTTGCGAATGATCCGATCGTACGTCATATCTATTATTGCAATACAATTTTGCCTATTTCTGATCTACGGGTTACTAGTCGTTCTCATATCCGGTGAAACGTCAGAGGACTCACAATTTACAGCGTTGCGCCAGCTCGTAATTACCAAATCGATTAAAACGGTTTGGAAGGGGGATTCCTAATCCAGGACGATCTCCTTTTCGAAAATTGCCACCATCAATATCGGCGGATGCGCGCGCTGTCCGCAACCGTCATCAATACAGGGTGATTCTAGAGGCCAAAATAGGACGAAAATCAAGAATACCAATTTGTCGATGGAGGCTTCGTTAAAAAGTTATTAACGTTTAAAGTTCCGTCCGTTCTGAATTTTTTTCTAGAAAGTAGGTAGGATTTCGAGGGTATGTCTAATGACCAAAAATGATTGTAATTTACCCCTGTAACTAAACATAATTTTTTTAGTATGATTTGAAATTTTTTAATTTTGTCCAAAAATTTGTCCACCTTTCTGAATTTTTTTCTCGAAAGTGTGAAGGATTTCGAAGGAATAGGTATTCACCGAAAGTGATTGGAATTGACCCCCGCAACCGAAGATAATTTTTCCAGAACGATTTGAAAATTGTTTTTTTTCGTCGAAAAATTTGGGCACCTAGATTTTCGGTAAGGAATTTTTTTCTCGAAAGTGCGTAGGATTTCGGGGGTATGTGTAATGACCAAAAATGAATGGAATTGATCCCCGCAACCGAAAATATTTTTTCCAGAACGATTTGAAATTTTTTAATTTCATCACCTACTCGAATTTTTTTCTCGAAACTGAGTAGGATTTCGAATATGTGTCTATTCACCAAAAATGGTTGTAATTGACCCCCGCAACCGAAAGTAATTTTTCCAAAACGATTTGAAATTTTTGAATTTAATTGTAATCAACTTTTTAACGAAGCGTCAAACGAAAGATTGATATTCTTGATTTTCGTCTTGGCGTCTAGAATCCCCCATTAAAATTTTTTCCTGGGGGTGGTTGAACACCCTGTATAGTTCGACATCCGTAACGCCGCGAAGCCGAACGTTGGAAGGATTTATCTTCTTTTCCGCGCGTGTAGCTGGTAACTACTTTCGAACGTTTACGACTGGTTCGCGCACGGTACACGATGCTAGGTACTGGTTTTACTTAATAGTCGAGCAGAGATAAATGCGTTGCGTTGCTCGTAATTCCGGGGCCGGTTCTGAATCCCCCGGAGAGCGAGAGAGAGATTGAGAAATAACGTCGGGGCGAATTCGATGCAGGAATACTAATTCCGCGTTCCGTGCATGTATTCATGCATTTCGCGTCGGAAGAAAAATAAAACGGAACCCGATATTCGTTAACTGTCCATTGTAGAGGCGTCGAGCTTGCGTCGACCCTCGGACCAATTTGTATTTTGTTGCCACGCGGCGGGACGCTGTGTGGTGTAAAGTTTCCGATTGGTAGAACGAGACGTTTCCAGTGTCCTTATTAGTATTATCTACCCTTCGTTGTTCTTGTCTACGTTCGGCAAAATACAAAGGCGAAGCTCGGTTTCGATGTCGGTTTTCCGGGAAGTGAACATTCAACAGGCTTTGTATAACCAGCGACACTTTCGACCTGTGTTTCATGTCGCAATAATGTACCATTTTTTAAATTTATCACAGAAAAATCTTGACAAGGTAGTTAACGAATCGTTCAATGGATAATTATATTCGATTTTACTGCGACTATTCTTGCCTCGAGTATTGTTGGACTACGATCAAAACTCGAGGCGGAAACTGCTCGTACGATTAACACTAGGTTTATGGACACTCGTTGCGCATATTTTTATTACAATTCGCTACGTTGACAGTTGCATTAAAATGCAGTTTTTCTTTTAATTAGAGTATACATCCATATCATTACGTCAATTCAATTCAACATAAATTGCTAACAAATAATATTTATGAGTCCTATAACGTTAAGTTTAGAATCTGAATGCGTCAAATTGACGCGTAAACCTAGTGTTAAAGTTTCGCCGTGTTGTGTGTGAAGTTTCTTGCGAAATGGCCCAGAGATATGAAAAACGAGTGACAGAGGATGATTGAATAGGTTTCACTGTTCCTATCGTGCTTTTTGTTTCAAGTAGAATTTTTAAATATTAATTTTAAAAAATATTGTAACTCAGACTCGTGCGTTAAATAATGTCGACCTTCCTGACATCGTTAGTCTCGTTTCAATTGACCAAAAAATACAGATAAGCGCTACTTGGTCGTATGCTCTTAGCGATCACTGATAACTGAATTTATCAGACGGGTAAAGAATATAGACTAAAGGAAAAATATGTTTTCGTCGATTAAAAATGGCCTACAATTCGATTGTATCTCGACCTGTACTATCACACGTCGTACCGTGTCACATGTAATTGTAATTACTTTCATGTCGAGCATTATACGCGTTCGCGATACGAGCAGTCGCATAAACCTTCGCTGAAACCGTCGGAACAACGCGCGCGTTAATTACGATGAAATAAATTTGCCCCTCGCACGCCCCCAACACGAAGAATTTTATCGTCGCGTAAGGATAATTGCTATACAGAGTGATTCTAATCACTGAATCGGGCTGTGGCTACAAAAGATATCAATGTAACTATTGGAATAAGTAGGGTTTTGGGGCGTATGATTTAATTGAAACAACAATAATGGTAGAATTATTAATGCTTCTTATTTAATACGCTAAGGTATATCTTAGAGTTCCGTAAAGTTCTTTAAGAGATCTGTTACTGGACTGTGACTTCACACGCAGAAGAAAGGCGAGAGTGAAGCGCAGTTCGCCCTAGCGACCAACTCTTATCTTCGTATAATAAACACCATGAGTTCGTAGAACCCATAACCAAAACTAAAAGGAAACTCCAGACATATGTATACAACCGTCACTAGAGATGATTTTTGTTACATACTAAGACGGTTAGGCAATCCAACTGTAACATTCTAAATCTGTATGTTTGCGATTTCTCTATAACTCAAATGAAATTTTGTTCGGGTTGCTAAACCCTTTCTACGACAACGAGTGTGGAATGGGAAAAGACGATTGATCTCGTTCCTCGAATAAAACGCGTCAACGTCGCGATAACTCGGTGTTACCGCGTTCCAGCAGCGGGCGCCGTTTAACCAAAACAAGGAAATGACTGGCGAGGCCGTTGTTGGTCGAGCGCGCGATTGCTCGAAATACGAAAAAGCGTGCCGGTGGCGATAAAGAGGAGAGACTGAGAGGAAAAGAAGGAACGCGTCGCAACGCGGAGAGCCGCATAGGCAGAGTGGCTGCGACGGCGGGTGGCGGCGAGTTGCAGCAAAATGGCGCGGGGGGAGGTGGAGGGGGGAGAGAGAAGTGCGCGAGAGGGGGTGGGAGAGAGAGTAAGAGAGACCATGTCCTACCCCAACGAGACCACGTGGCGGCAAAGACACTTTCATCATGTAGTCCCTCGCCGGAGCCCGAACACGTGGATACGTTCGACGCTCTCTCGAAGGAACGTCCCTGTGCGCGTGCGCGGTGTAATTCATACTGCCAAGGTCAAGCAAAGTCGCGCGATTACGGGCGAGACACACGGATCCGCGCGCGTGCGGTGGCCACTACCTCTAATCGGCGCCAGTGAATCGCGCGTATCTACGTTAAGGTGGAATTTCCTGCACGCGTCCCCGGACGCCGACGATCGCGTTTTTCTGACGCGTTGCGTCCTGACGAACAGCGCTTTCCATTGTTTCGGTGCCGATGCGTATGACGCGAAACGCAATCGTCGTTCCACGTTCGAAATTCCACCTTTAACCAGTCAACTGCGTTTGACGAGTATACTCGTCATGGAGAAGTGCCAGGATTTTTTGTCACGACGAGTTTTCTAAGATAAACCTATCTTTTTGATGCAATAGTTTAACAGCGACACTTACTCTGTGCTCGACGACTATACTCGTCATCGATCGATTTTCGTGACACACAGAAATTCGCACTTTCAACACGGAGTGACACAGTTAACTGGTTGAGGGGTAAGACCACTGTGAAAACCTCAAATAAAGCATTTTTTTTTTTGGATGTTTGGAAAAGTAAGAGGATAATAATATTCAAGAATGTTATTAACCATCTCGTTAAGTAAAATAGTGCAAAATGACGACGTTGGAGACACACAGTGTAACTGACGCAAATTTTTATCTGGAAGAAAACAAAAAATTTTCTCTTAATCTGCATGAGTATAGCTAGAGATACATAGGGGATCTTCGATAAGTTAATTTTAACATTATTCTTCAAATGCTAGTCAATCACGCAAAAATTAATGTTTGAAAAATCCTCTATGTATTTCTCTAGCTATACTCATGTAGATTAAGAGAAAATTTTTTATTTTTACGTCAGTTACCACTGCAAATTCAAAACACGTCTCGTGAGAATGGCTCCAGCATCATTTTGCACTATTTCTGAATATTTTTTTTTAACACTTAACGATATGGTTAACAACATTCTTGAATATTATTATCCTCTTACTTTTCCATCTACCCAAAAAAAAAAACTATTTTTTCACTGAAGAGCATCCGATGGATTGGAGGATGAGTCGCTACTTGGTGAAGCGAAGTCGGTGGGTGGTAGTGTTTTATTTTATATAACACAAAGGTACTCACTTTAATTTTTAATGACTCTCGTATTATTGGTTTATAGTTCCTTATTTTTACTTTTTTCCTAACATTTTTGAACAGGGCGTGGAGTTGCAGCAAGCTCGAGCGAATACTTCTTGGCTTTCTCGTTGAATATAGTTAGGAATTTCTGGCTGCAATTTCCTACCTTGTGGATATTCCCTTAGTCAAACAAAAAGTTGCCGCCGGTTCGAGCAAATACTTGTTGGCTTCTTTGTTGCTACCAGCCAGCAGCTCCTTTCTGCAACTTCCTTATGGTTTCTTTTAATGAAATGAAATGTAACCATCGGTTGAAGTGAATTCTCATTGAGGATCGTGCGAGATTGGTCGGTGCTTTTTAAACGAACGCAGCTTCCTCCCTTAGGAATCGGACGAACTAGACGTACTGCAATGGAAATGATCGATAAAAAGCGTTGTAACGTTGGAAAATGATTATTTCATACATTAATTTAGTAAAAAGTTAATGTATTGTTTAAATTTTGCATCGTATAAGAATGTCTCTTGGAGACCAACCTTAGACGTTGTTCGAAGAAAGAAAAACAATAAAAACTTGTCTCTCAATTAATCGTTTGTAATGTTGAATAATGTTTCTGAAGTAATTATATTTTCGTACTTCGTTAGGGTCATTTCGTATTACATAATACTCAATTATATTTTATTAATTTCGTGGATTACAAATTGTAATGGTATCGATTGAGAGGTTATCGAAGTTGAGGTAGTTTTGTATCGAGGAAAACAGTACCCACCACGTGGTGTGATAAATCTATCATATCTGAGTATTTATGTCAGATAAACCGTATGTTATTCCACAATGCGCAGAATGCCCGATAAGATCAGGTAAACCGTAAAACGAGTGTATTTACATCGTTTCTTTTATTTAATTTCGTTATCTTTTTAATCAGTCGCCACGTGCAATTATCTTGCACATTCGCGAATCTATCGTCATTGCAACAATTCCTTGGCGAAAGATTATGCAATAGAAATGTCTACGCCTTGTAATTTATACACGGGGGTACGAGTCGAAACGCGTAATCATCGTCACACGGGTGGGTAATTCATAACAATTTCAGGTACTTTATCTTGTATCATAATACTTCACGGGTACTTGATACTACGGTTTAAAATGTGTAATTACACGTTTAGTCTCCTGGGTATGAAGAATTCTTACTGTGTTGCAGAGGAATCTCACGTAAAGAGTTATTACACATTTTTCATTCCTTGGGGGGAGTACACTTAAAATAAAATAGTTGCCAGTAATCGCATAAACAGTTTCTTTTATTCATTAGCAAGACAAAATGCATAAAAGCATTCGTTCGAGTTACGTAGACAATTTTCAGATAAATAAATGTTAATATATTCATTTACCTGAAGATTTTACACGATTTGATTCCGCAGAAGTATTGGTAGACCATTCTGTACCAAACTATCAGAGGTGAAAAAATATATAAATCGTTGTTGATAAAGGCAGTCTAACAAACGTAATTATAATGGACAAATTACGCGATGAATGCATCGCAGTAAATGACTAATTGGTAGCAACAAAGCCTTACGTAATTTTATAAATCAGCCTCGCGTCTTTGCATACCAAGTGGCGCTGTTTCGTACCGACGAATAGTACATCCTATAGACAACGTAAAAAAAAGTTGAAGTCTGTGTTAGAAATTTGTGTCTTCAAATATTAATAAAGTATTTTTATTGAACTTTCAAAGTCACTTCGATTTCATAAATTGTACGTATACTTTTTCGAGTATTGTTAATATATTTTTGTATTCGTTTAAAAAAAGTATTAATTTCCATATACGCAACACACTGTTGCAAATGAGTCAGGACTCCTTGCGCAATAACGATGCTATTAATTTCAGCTTTTCGCGTGTTAAATGTCGCGCCAATTTTCACAATCGTGGTCCAGATAATTTCGACCGGGGGAACAGATATCAGGGATCTGTCTCCCTCTCTTTGGCTCTCTGTCTAGTCCACTTAATCTCAACGCTTTAAATTTGTTGTAGAGTTTAAGTTCGTCGATTAAACCGTTTCACCTCATTTATTTGATTCGACATTATGAGCTAACGCTTCACGAATCGCAATTGGAAAATGTTCTAAATCTCTCTTAATACTCATACGACGATCGATGAAGGGGTTAGGTTTATCAGTTATTTTCCTTCGTTTTATTCCATATTAATTTCATCTAGATAAAACTAAAACAACTGACCATCTACGGTTGTAATTATGATTACGCTTATTGCAGATATAGATCTACCATCGTGCGAAATTTTATTAAAATTGGTAAGGTACATATCTGTGGCCCCTCTTGTAGGAACCACTGGTGAATGCCAATGGGAAAGCGGTCTGCGAGAGGTGTTAATGACACTAATGGCCGTGAACGAAAGTACTAACTCTTTGTAACAACAGTTTCCCCCGATAAAAGTATGGGGAACTTCATTTTCTAGTGATTTAATTTCGACGATGTGAATAGTCCAGAAATTAACCTATAAAATGCGCCCTCTATAATGCAGAGGTCCAGTGACAGGTCCAGTTTTAGGTTATGTAGCAGAAGCATAAAGAATAATTATCTGGGGCTTTTTAAATGTTTAATATTATTGCATTTTGTCTCGGATCTATTAGTTGAATCCATCAGAAGGCTTATTTAACAGATCCTGTCTCAGACGTGACGCTATTAATCGTTTGAACAGTCTCCAATTACTCGATAGTTTGTTAGTACATAATTAGTTTGAAAACAGATTGCTCGAACGACTAATGGCGTTACGTCGAAGGCAGGATCTGGCAAGATAAGGTTTATCATTAATATTGCTCTTTTGTAAATATCAAGGGTTGAAATAATTATGGAATTTTTGCAGATTTTTTATTCGAATTTCTGTCACAACCTGCTAACCAATCTGTAACTAAAATGCATTTCGATGCACGTTAGTTACAGATGCCGGGTCACTAGCGACCATCGTGACAGTCAACGCGTGTAATTGGACTTTAAGAAAATACATATAATTGGGTGTGAGAGTTCAGAGTCACGGGAGGGTTATAGAAGGTTAATGCGTTTCGGCGAAGAACGATTTTTATTTCTTTTTCGTCGTGCTAGTCACGTTCATTGACTGTCGGATATTTCTTTGGTGCACGACGAGCGTTCGTCGAGCGGTTTTTGATGAGGCCGATGATGTCGCGAGGTCGTCCACGGTGGGGCGCCACATTCTCGATTCATAAGGTTGAACGTTGTAACGACGAGAATAGCAAAGAAACGGGCGCGGATCCAGAGAGCACTGACCCAGTATGTCCGTCCGTCGTCGATTTCACGACTCGTTCCCCCGTTCCTCTCTCTGTTTGCAACAAATGCGCCGTGCAATAGCGAGGAGCCGTGCGTCCAGACGATATTTCATTACGTCTCGTGGCTATTGCTCGGCACATGGCATCTGGCGCTAGCCGGTTGATTGAATTTTATTTTACTCGAATAATTAATACGATGCGACGCCGTCCGGGCAGACTGACCGTACGATATCGTCGCGTATTGGTCGATCCGTACGTGGCGCCACACTGCTCCATAGAAACTTAACCTCGAAATTTAAGTACCTCGCTCTTTACTACGCTACATGGCAGTTCTTCAGATTAGCGCGTAGGAATCGCGAGACGAAATTGATCGACCGTGTCGAACGCTAGTATAATCATTTAACGCGTTCATCGCGTAATGGCTGTTCTCATGAATTTTCGTACGTGACGGGACACGAACGGGATTACCACCTTATCGTAATGTGTCGTTTATTATGAGAGTAGCCTAGATCGTATGTTTTCTGTTTAGCAAATATTACGCCTAACTAATTAATTACGTCTTAATTTTTATCGACGACTGTACCCTCCTAAATGATAATTACCTAACCTATTCGGTATGACGCAAGTTAGAATGTGTCTTGTTTTATGAAACACGTGATACGACGAAAATTATCGTTAGAGCCAGATAAATAAGAGTATGAATTATTGCATGGTGTAACAAACGTTATTATAAGGTAGCACCATCACAAGCATATTCTTTAGTGTTTCAACCATTTTATTTTTATTCAAAACCAGTATACAAGAATGATAAATGAATCAGCGAATTAAAGTAAATTATATATAATGTACAAGTGTATGACTTACGTTAAAATTATGAAAGCATTTTTCATCCTTTATTTAAATATCCTAGTTATTCAAAATATGTTTCAAACAAGATATTTACATTACTTATAATTATTGTTTCAGGTTATGTGGCATGGGATCACCACGTATCCATTAACGATTGCGTCTTATTTTTTGTTTATGTGTCAATAATTATTCAATTACGATTGATTAATTCAAAAGTCAATAAGTAAGTCATACACTTCTACGTTACACGTATTATGTTACAACATAAATAAATTTGGTTGAAAATTAAAATATGTTCTAATTCTAAGAGTACTATTCGGATGGTTTTAACCAATTGCCTTCAAAATAGGAAATTGTCGTAAATAATAATAGTGACTATACAATTAATTCAATGTAATTCTGTACTTTTTTGATAAATAAAAAATAATATTGAACACAATCGAACCTATTTATGTTACAACCCGATAATTTACTTCATTTTATTACTTTACAATGCATATATGTTTTTTTTAAATATTTTTGTCTTTATATGTACAATATTTATGTACGAAATATAATTTCAATATCAGTGAATATATGGATGCTTGCAAGATCTATAAGCTTTTCTTTTTTAAAGTTGAAACAAGCAAATTCTTTCTAGAATCTAGTAACTTGTATATCAACCGCAACTTCTATACCTTCAAAATCGATAATTCTGGACACGACGCTCCGCACAAAAAAATTTTACTACACATTTCCAATTTACTTTTGCACATTGTATCGTTACCATCCCTGTTGTTTCCCATTGCGAGGCACCCTATACATTTCTCTCTCTGCCTTCTTCCGTTTGTTGTCCGCCCACCTCATCCCCGGGCAAAGTCGACTGAATGTTGGCGCTTTCTACTCGACTGTTCACCTGACATTCCCCACATTTCTTCCTTGCTTATTTTCTCCTTCCTTCTTTTCATTTCCTTTGTCTCTCATTTTTTAACTCTACCTTTCTCGCCTCCTTTCAGCCATTTCTCCTACCAGTTTTATTTGTACACAGGGTGTTTAGCAACCCCCAGGAAAAATTTTAATGGGGGATTCTAGAGGCCAAAATAAGACGAAAATCAAGAATACCAATTTGTTGATGGAGGCTTCGTTAAAAAGTTACCAACGTTTAAAGTTTCGACCGTACTGAATTTTTTTCTCGAAAACGCGCAAGATTTTGGGGATATGTGTAATGACCAAAAATGATTGTAATTGGCCCCCGCAACCGAGAATAATTTTTTTAGAATGATTTGAAAAATTTTTTTTCCGTCGAAAAATTTCACACCTTCTCGAATTTTTTTCTAGAAAGTGGGTAGGATTTCGGGGGTATGCATATTCACGAAAAATGATTGTAATTGACCCCCGCAACCGAAAATAATTTTTTTAGAATGATTTGAAAAATTTTTTTTCCGTCGAAAAATTTCACACCTCGAATTTTTTTCTAGAAAGTGGGTAGGATTTCGGGGGTATGTCTGTTGACCAAAAATGCTTGTAATTGACCCCTGTAACTAAACATAATTTTTTTAGAATGATTTGAAAAATTTTTTTTCCGTCGAAAAATTTCACACCTCGAATTTTTTTCTAGAAAGTGGGTAGAATTTCGGGGGTATGTCTGTTGACCAAAAATGCTTGTAATTGACCCCTGTAACTAAATATAATTTTTTTAGTATGATTTGAAATTTTTCAATTTCGTCGAAAAATTTCACACCTTCTCGAATTTTTTTCTCGAAACTGAGTAGAATTTCGAGGGTATGTCTGTTGACCAAAAATGCTTGTAATTGACCCCTGTAACTAAACATAATTTTTTTAGTATGATTTGAAATTTTTCAATTTCGTCTAAAAATTTCAACACCTACTCGAATTTTTTTCTCGAAACTGAGCAGAATTTCGGGGGTATGTCTGTTGACCAAAAATGCTTGTAATTGACCCCTGCAACCGGAAATAATTTTTCCAGAACGATTTGAAATTTTTGAATTTAATTGTTAATAACTGTTTAACGAAGCCTCCATCAAGAAATTGATATTCTTGATTTTCGTCTTGTTTTGGCCTCTAAAGTCCTCCATTAAAATTTTGACTATTGGCCATTGCATTAGTCCTAAAGTAGATTATATTTATAAGTATAAAAGAAAGGGTTAAAAAGTAAGAAATATTGTACAGATTACATTTTCTTCGACTTTCTGTTGCACATTTCTCGGCCAATTGTTTTGTAGTGTACTTTTCTGCCTAGTTGCTTTTGTATTCCGCGAAAATTCAGTATTTTCGGATAAATGCTCTTAGGGGATCTCGTCCAGGGGCATATAATAAACAAACGTTCTCTCTTTTCCTGTCAACGCGCGACACGTGTGTGTTCGAGCCGCGTAACACGAGTCGTCGGTTATTTTTTCAGCGCGGCGGCGAAGAAATTTATATCCCGCCGGGCCGTTTTATCTCGTATCCCACTACTAGGAATTCCCCTCGAAGCGCGATGCCGTTGGTATTCATCTTGTGCCTCTGACGGATCACGGCTCCCGGTATATTCGGTACAGCACACACGTTCTCGCCGCGAAATGGGACCTACACTCGTACACGAAAGTATTCGAACGGTTGCATTTAGAATATTCGACTAATGAAACATATATGTACGTTAAATTGAAGCATTTGGTGTAACGTGATACATACAACGTCAGACCGTTGCCACGCGTATTTAATTTCATCACGATATGTACGATAGAGACTTCCTTCTGTTTACAAGTTGTGCATCCTCTTACCGATTTGTCTGTTTCGAATTTCTTGCTAGTCATTTTGATATCATTAATAATGAAAATTGCGATAGAAATTTGAAGACTGTTTCCTTTCTACTAACTACCAATAACCTGAGCAATGTTTGTTTACAATTCTGTGATATCCAGGAACGTCGTTCAATTTCAAATACTTTTGTGAACCACCTCTGGTACATACGTGTCTACAATAAATGTATTGTAAAAACATTATATACCGTTGAATTGTTTTTTAATTTCATGTTTCAGGGTCCTTTGGTTGCTCGAAATGTTTCAGTTTAATATTATATTTTATTAGTCGATCGTTATAAACGTAAGCGTCGAATACTTTCGTGTACGAGTGTATCTGGCGGCGCGTGAGCTTTCAACTCTGGTTCGTGGACGAAACCGTAAACTCCCCTTTGGCTGGACGCCGAGTCGTAAACGAGCCACCGCCGAGCTTCGAATATTTCCCCCGCCTATCGCTTCTCGGTACTCGTCAGCGCGTTATGTCGGTTGGATCATTTCGCGCAAAGACGCCGCGAGCGTGTCGTAATCCGGCGTCCACCTACAGGTTCGCGTCGAGTCGAATCTACCGCGACCGTTCCGTCTCTTTTGCGAGGGTAATTGGTATTTTTGGGATCCAGAACGGTCGAAAGCGACGCCTTTTAGCCAATAGTCTGCGAATCATAAGCATAACGCATTAATTCTATTGTATAATTGAAATGAAAACACATTAATTCTATTGTATAAATTCTTTTCAGAGGCGAAAAGTAATTTGGGTTACAAATGCTTAATATCTCACGTCCGTCGGTATTTTTATTTTCGAAAGAGAAAACGACGCGTAGAAAGCAACCGGACGAGCGATTCGCGACGCTGTATCAGGCAACGAGGAATATTATTCGCTAAAAATAACCCGTCAACGGGAGCCATTAAATTCGTAATCTTAAACGAGTCTAAAACGACATGTTCGTTTCACCTGGAGCTATCGGTGTGTTCATCGTTGCGCGAAACGCGTCGTAATCGGTGCATAAAAGCGACGGCACACGGCGGGTGAAAAAAAAAAAAAAGAAAAATCGAATTCCACGGTAAATTCGTTTTGAGGCGCGCATTGCGTCGTCGCTGTTCAAACAGCCTAACGGCTATAAATAATGCGAGCCATAAATACCAACGTAAATCCATCCATGGCTGTAAAATGATCCTCGTCCGTCTCTAATATTGAGCCCTAAAAATTGAACATTTGAGGTTCTTTTTTTTCTGAAAGAACTATCGAGTACTTAAATTTCAAATTTTGTACATGTAAGTAAGACTGTTTTAGTCTTAAACTAGCTTTTGCCAACGGTTTTACTCGCGTGGATTGTACGCTCCATGCAAATGTCGAATTTTAAGCCCTTCTTATTCTCATTCCTTTTCTAATTCTCACGCACGATCGAATGACCGACATTTAACATTTCCCGCGGTCGTTTTGTGTTTCAGGTTAATAGCAGAAACGAGTGGACATTGCTATGCGAACAATTCCATCTACCCAACGGCTGCGTCAACAGCGGGGTTGGCCTTAAACAAATTTACCTTAGGTGAGTATCTAAGACGCGCTCCTACCATCCGTCAACTTATTTTAGAAACTGCCAGCATCGCGTCGTACATCATTCGAGGAGCAGGTGAACCGTGCCGGGACGCTCGACACCGCGTAAAAAGTACTTTAATGCACGTGGACATCGTGTTACGTTTCACGGATGTCTGCTTTTGAGGATCCATTGTGTTTCGTGCCCTGCAAGATACGCGCGACTCTCGTTGGATAAGGTTACGAAAAAAACCAAAGGCTGTGCCTTTATTAAGTCGCTGCAATCTCTAAATACGCGAGAGGCTCGTTTGAAGGCGCAAGATGGAAACGGGATTCGTAGCAACTTTCTCGAGTAAACCCCTGACCCCCCACGTTCTTCTCCCTCTATCATTGTCATAGCGCGATGTTCCATTATGTCTGACGGTCCGCGAGCGTCTGCAAGAGTAGGAGAGCCAGCGACGTTTTACCGCACGGCCACCACCGGCGTATCGGCACTCTGGTACCTACGCCCCACCACCATTTTCCGTATCGTATAGTACGTACGTTCGTTCGTTCATTCATACTCTGGCCCCGCTGACGAGCCCACGTGGTTCCTGAGTCGCTGTCCTCTCTCCCCGGTTAAGCTCTGTGTGCAACCTTGTTACCGTGCGCCGCTTGCAAACAAGGACGCGGTCAATTCTTCTTTGCCGCGTCCTTCGTATCTTTCGCGCCATTCCGTTGTATCCGCGACGCTTCCGCCATCCCCCGCCTATTGGGCGAAGATAACGTGGTTCCCGTTATTGGTCGTTACGGACCCTTCGTCGCGCGACGAAATACTGCCCTAACCTTTCGTCGGACGCACGCTCTTTCGCGAAGGTACACCGACGTTTACATTTATAGCGTCCAATCGATGAAATATGTATATTAAACTGAAGCATCTGCCTTTCGTTCTAACGGATATTACCTTAGACGTCAGATAGAAACGATGTCTCCTACAATGTGGAGCCTTCGAGTCTGCGGTGCATAACCTTTTTTTGTCAACGAGTAAAGTCTGTTCGCGTCTCTTTATAAGAATATTACTAATATTAATATACTTGCAATAATATAATTGCCATATGACATATCGTACATTTACAAAAATAATCTCGTTAAGGTCAATACTTAATATTGGATCATATTTTTGTTAAAAATGGCCTTCATATATTTGGTAGCTGAACATAAATGCAGAAGTAAAAATTGACAATATATATTATCGTGAAATTTATTGTACAATGTTGTTCACACATGACTGGTGTTAAGATAAGAAATTCGCAAGCAGATAATATTATCATAGTCTGCAGAAAAGATAACAACGTGGCGCTGTAGTGGCGCCTTTCGAAGTTTGCAAGAAATTGTCAGTAGCACCGCTAGGGTGCACTTCGAATGCTACATGTTAAGACTCACTTTTCCAAATTCTAATCAATTCAGATTTCTGCTTTAACTCTTGAAGCGTTGGCATTGACAGTGTTGATGACACTCTCAAATATTTATGTATCAATGTACACAGTATTAGAAATTGAAATTTGGAGAAATTTTGCAAATACATATTTATTAATACACTTAATAAAAGGTTGTCCCACTTAAGGCCAGCGTCTAAAATATCTCGCTTATATTGCAATAGGTAATAATTTTAAACTCAGGTATGAGAATATTCTTTGTTCGTTTTAACAATCATCGCATGCTACCTAAAACTTGTCACTGAATTTTTTCCACGCCATGTTCCATAGAATAGTCTGAGAAAAGATGTAATCTTTCAAGATGAATAATTAGATAAGTATAGTAATAACAATTCAAGCAGTTCGCAGTTGGCATTGAAACATCTAGAATCCTTGTATATTCTCCATTACCACCAGCCGCAGACGATTTTTCCACGGAAGTACACATAGAAATAACTATTTAGCATAGGAGGCATACTTTTCTATTATTGCAAATAGCGTCAAAGCTAATGAATCATAATGATCAAAGCATACAAGGAAAACTTATACAAAAATAGAAACGAACACGGCGAAGTCTTCTCGCTTGATTTTGTGCCCGTAAATATAGCATGCTCCGAACACCCACAAGATTCATTATTCATTGATATTCGTAGAATATGATTCCTATCGTCGGAGCAACTGCATAAAATCTTACCCACGATAGACAAATGTACGATTTTATTTGAGTAGGAGTTGCGCAGTTAACCCCTTGCCGTACGATTTAATTACAAGGTATACACACGTGTACAGAGTGTAAACATCGAGCAGTTCCTAGTCAAACTCCGTCCAAGGTGACCCAGTCGCGACGGATTCCCAACGACTGAACAAAATTCCCACGCGAGCGCGTCGAGCGTCCCGCCGATAGCCGGCGGAACACAGAGCCGCGGGGATTTCCCGAGGAGGCCCGCGAAGATCCGAAAGATGGTTCATTCATAGCCCCAGACGTCGCAGCCAGGACACGTGACTGTTGGCCGGACCCTACAGTCGCATCACTGGCGCTTAGTAGACAGAGCTTCCTACTCTCTCGATCTATACGGAGCGTGCACCAACGACCGTCACAGTAGCAGTCAAAGTGTCTGTGCTCAGTCTGCACCCAGCAACGGCCAATCAGGCTCTGGCCGGGTGCTCCAACGCCTGCACCTTCCGTACTCTACGTTGGTGCATGAATGGATCCGCTACACCTACCCCCACCACTTTCTTTCGCCCACCCACGACTCCGTGTCCTCTCTCCCCCCTTCTTTTCTCTTCTATTCCTATGGCTCTCTCTCTCTCTCACACACACTCTGTTTCTCTTATTATTATTATTATCATCGTCTCTCTCGTTCTCGGAGAGTCTCCGTCTCCTTCCTTCAGCCCCCCTCCCTCCTCCCTCCTCCCCTCTGTTTCTGTCCACAAGCTACCCCATTCGCGCGTTGGCCACCGAGTTCGTCGTACTCTCGACGTTCAGTCGGTCGGTCGGTCGATCTGTCGGTCTCTCGCGGTCGTCGCGGAGTTTAGTAACTCCGCGGCCTCATAGACCGGCGCGCGTTGATCCCGTAGTAGGGCGACGCGTGTTTCGCGCCCGGATCGGAATCGCCGCGAGAGATAATGCGGCGTAAGTCGACGGGAACCGGTCGCCACGTGGGGTTTCGCCAACAGTCGCGCGCGTCACGACGGTCTTTGGAAACCGGCCGTGTCCTTCCTTCGGTCGCTGGCGGGAAAAGCGGGGAACACCGAATGTGGCGAAGTATCAGACAGGTTCAGACAGGTTTTACCGATATCACTTTTTTCTTTTTTTTTTTTGGTAGGGTCAAAATCCGGTAGAGTCGAAAAGCTTCTTTGAAGAGTACATATGTATTTGAACAATTACTTGTAATTAACACTAGATTTATGCAGCAGTTTATAATGTTTCATAGTATTAATACTGCAGGGTTCTTATACAAATTTCGTCCACTGTATAATATTTTTCATGTAATGGATATTCAAACCTTGTTCGTGTATGGTGTCATTTCGAAGGATCGAAGGTTCGAGGGTCACTGTTATTTTATTTTACTTTACTTTTTTATGAACTGAAACGCCTATTGTCGGTGGAAAAGGTATGGTCGGGTTTAAAATTGAGTTAGGCGCGGAGAAGGGTGCACGTAAGTGGACCGAAAAAAGAGAAGTTGTGGAAACGAGGGTACTTTTTATTGTTTTCTTTGTGTCAGCCCGGTATCGACGATCGTGTTCAGTAGCCGAAATAAGGGTTTCGAATTTCATACCCGTTGAACATGAAACGACAAGTTCTCTGTCTTACTTGCATCGATTACGCAGTGGAGTCTCGATCATCCACGTCAATGAGAATAAAATTGCCACGGATAAAAAGTAAAAAAAGCTCACAATTACTTCGGATGAAATTATTCTCAGGCTTCGAAGGGTTAATTAAAATTACTTGTTAAACGCAGGTTCGCCTTGTGTGTTTACTGTGATTAGTTTGCAACTAGAAATCAGGATGCAACCATGTGTATCATTACGAATGTAAAATGTTACAAATTTATGTACCCCTTTCGCAAAACATTAGCGAAATAAAAGATAAAGATCTACGATTCTGTGTAGAATGTGTGAAACAACGACGTTAACGTAAACCTCGTACTATTTCTTATTCTGGTAATGGAATATTGTAGCGGGCGGTCATAAATAATACATCTTCCAGCAAGATATCACGATGAAAGTGAGAAAAAAATATACTACCTATGTACATCCATTAATTTCTGAAGTTGGTTTAATCCTTTAATTGATCGCTTAGAATGAAATTGAGTTTCTTAGAATGGAAATAATATAAAACAGTTTCTCGTTCTTCCGAGAAACGAATACTTGAAAGTTTCGGTATTAGAAACACGTACATTAACTGAATGTGCTTCGTAGGTGGATTCTAAAGAAATTTAATACATTAAAAATATTTATACATATAGGTTACTTGTGTAATCGCTGGGCAAGTATAATGATTTGAATCGTGTAGTTTGTCCCTCGTTATTAATCACGCCATAGCCAGTAAAGAGTGTGGGATCTCCGAGCGATGACAAGGGTCTTTCCAGGCGGATTTTGGGGGTTGGTACGGGTGTCGAGCCTAAAAAGTTTCCAACGAACAAAGGAACGGGTGTCCCGGTGAAACACACGAAGAGGGAGAAGTGTAATGGACGTTGTCAAAGGCAGCGTTCCAGTCATATTTTCTTCGGCTATTACCATTCGTTAAGAGAACAGAAGGACTGTCGTGCATTTGTATTCCGTCGAGTTTCGGCTCTCTTTTATATCTGCAAAGTCAGGGACAGAGAAACGATTGTCTTCGACTCGACTGTATGCTCGGCAATTCCTCCTTTTTTCGACCGAGAGGTTTTCGTTTGTTCGTACGACGGAAAGAAAACGTGAGAATCCTGGCAAAACAAATAAGCGTTCGAACTGTTTATCCGTACTTTATTTCGTTCGTCGGCAGTTAGGTTGATCAGGCGAAGGGAAAAGCCCGCGCGAGGGATAGAACAACGGAGTCTTGCCTGAATAAAAATGTCGGATAGCGAAAATAAAGATAAACAAGTTGTCATCCGTTTCTCGTTAAATGAAAATAAAAATTTCAATCGTGGAGTGAAATATTTTGCGACGAACAAATAAAAATTCAACCGTTTGATCGAATAGACGTCGCGAATAAATTGCTATACATTGGTTTTATTGATTATTGGCTGTTACCAGCAGCTTTGCTCACGTCGAAGTCGTGTTTCTATTTGCAATTTTTTTTTTTATTTATTTGTTTACGTGTCTGTGTCGAAAAATTGAATTTTCAACGGATTATGTCGAAAGCAAATATAAGCAAGATATCGTACATTTTAAAAATGGCGTTGATTAGTTAAGAATTAAAGAATTTGTCGTATCGCGTTTGGCCAGATATTTCCTTCGCTCGAGGTCTGACAGATTTGCGTCTTGTTGCAGGTATCTGGACAGGTACGAGAAGGTGCATTTCTTAGGAGAGGACGGCCAACAAGCCGACGACGATGACGAGGACTCCAGACACAGAAAGTGGTCTGCCAGGGCATTACACTCCGTTCCTCTTACGTATAATCATCATCAACACAATGTCGCAGGTAATTGAACCTTACTCTTCTGTTCCCTTCGTGTCTGATCCTTCGTACCATACAAGCTGCTGGAAGCTCCCGTGCGTTGTTAGAAGCTGTCTCTGTTTAGAAAACGATTCTAATATTTCACTAGCACCGCAGATAGCCTCAGAGGTCTCCGACCGGCTGATCAAGTAAAAACTATGATTGGCGTTCAATGATTCATGAGATCAGCGTGAATGCCTTGCAATGAATTACAGTAGAGAACTTAAAATCACAAGAGCTAGAAGGCTGTTCTGGAATGTTCGACAAATGTCTGTCAGTTCTACCTTTCCGATGATCCTGAAAAAAGGTGAGGAAAGGGTATTTCCAGGCCCAAAAACTCCCAAGCCTCAGTAAACTAGCTCATGATAAAGACAATAACTATTCGTCAGTTCTAGGAATGTCCTCGACATTCGATGAAATTTTAGTATTTAGGGAATTGACGGGGAGCATCTCAAATTTTTTAAATAAAATAGGGTGCAAGAATTTAACGCATGTGTCAACAGAATCGGTACATTTTTTATTACACGTCTGCGACGAAAGATCGTAAAAGCACAAATGGCGAACGCTGCCTGGGATGGTCCGCAGTGGGAAGAGTGACCTTGAGCGGCCAATACCTTTTACCTCCACTTCCACGTACAAGTCCGGAACGAACACGCTTAGATACTCGCTCCCCTTTCGCCGTATCTTCGTGTCCCCTTACAGGCTCTCCGTAACATCAGTTTCTACGATCGCCCTCTTTGCAGTAGTGCACGGAATAGCGAAATCTTGGTGACCAACGGTGTGTCTCCAATTACATTTTTCTCACGCGAAGCCCCGTAACGTTTGCCGAACCGAGCCCGCCGAATTTACGATCCGTTACCGATACACCGTTTTTGCCAACTTATGCCAGTGTGCGCCGCGATACATTTCGCATGCACGTCCACACGCTCGAACGACTTTCAAATGCGTTTTCCAACTGTGCATTGTTCCTGTATTTTTCTCACTCGTGCTCGCTCACCGTCGATGCACGCGCGCGCGCTCTCTCCCTCTCTCTCGGTCACGTGAACAGCCACGTGTGCGTGTACGTGTGTGGGGGAGGGTAAGTGTGCGTGCGCCACGGTTCAATAATTCGCTACGTTAGCAATTTCCGTTTGTCAGGAGTTTTTTCGTCCAACGTTTGCGGCCTATTCGTGTTGACAAAAAAAGACCACACTGTGATGGAGAACAATTCGTTTGGCGGGTGTTACGACGTTTCACGACGAAGTCCCTAAGAATAAAGTCCCCTAGATTCAACGATCGGTATTTTCCATTGCTCCTACAATTTTAGCCTGGCAAAATATTGAAAAAAATAGTGTTAATCTCTACGGTTTCCTAATGAAATAAAGTACAAGCAAACATATGCACGCGTTGCGGTTCAGTATAGTTTGCTCAACCGACTCCGCTGGTTCTTTCACGACGATCCAGTATCTGAAGCTTTCTCTGGGTAGAGTCGGTCCGTGCGACACTTTGGAAAGCAATAAATTTTATCGAAAAATGTACTTTCACGCGGATGTTCGCTTCGTGATTTCTGCGTCTTTGTATCAAGATTCGTACAAAGTTTTTCTGCATAGCAATTTCCTTTTCTGAGAGGAATTACCTCTGGACACCTTGTATATCGTTGCGTTTAATCTTCGGAACATTCTATTGTTTCGCTTGGTGTTCAATTACCAATTCTGCGTTCATGAAAAAAAGAAAAATAAAAGATAAATACTTCCTCGTGTAATTGCATCCTGCCCCAATTAGTTTCAAACCGAGCGGCGTGTTGCATGCATCGTACATTATCGTATCGCGTTTCTTGGTAATTCGTCGTTGACGATTTACGAATCCCCATCTGTTAATCTTGGTTGAAACAACACTGTATTTCAGAAGAATTAAAATGAGACAGAAATTTAAAAAATTAATGTTTTTGCTAGGATACGAATTCCGAGTAACTAAATTTTTATACCCAGGACGATCGAATGCTGCGTTTAATAACCGACGATGGATTGTTTAAATAGACTTGAGGGGATGGGGAAGAAATCGCGCGAAACGCAGAGTGGACAAGCATGGCTGTAAGCCGAACGCGGCGAGAAACTGAAGTGCACGTCTGTGACGCGCGCGCAAAGGCTCGCTCGCTGGAGGAATCGCACGAGGCGCGGTAGAAACAGGTGAAAGCCCCCGAAACGAAAACTCGTTCCGTGAAAAAAGCATCGGTAAGTGTGTTGGCAGCCGCGAAGAGCACATGTGCGCGGGCCTCGCTGCTATAAATGCGCTATATGCAGCACGTCGAGGCGGCAACGGGTTATTGACGTGCTTCTGTGGAGCTGTTGTCGGGCGAGAGAGGAATATAGAGATAGAGAGCCAGTCTGGCTGGGAATAAACGCGCTTATACGTGTACTGCGAATACAGATACGCGTTGATATATAGATATACCGGGAGGGGGGGGGGGGAGGAGGAGGGGTCCTCTTATATCTATACATATCGCATATATTTACCCGTGCACACGACCGCACGACCGTGTGTCACGAGCGAGAGCAGAGTCGCGCACAACGTGCGCGAGATAATTTAATGGGCAATAATCATGACACACATAGAAGCCGCGCATACACCTCCGTAGCCGCGCTCCGACTGTCGGAACGCGGGTCTATATTTCATGCGCATGCGTACGATCGACTATCACAGCTTCGTCGCACCGAACCGTTCAACCCACCCCACTCTCTTTTCACCTCTCCGTGTCGCTTTTCTACGCTCCTTTCGCCCCCACGCCTCCGAGCGATACAGAGCAGACCAGAAAAACGGTCGGGGTGGCGGACGTTTCGGGTTTCGGGTTACGGGTTTCGGTCAGAGATGACCAACATTTTGTTCGAATCTTAACACTTTGTCGGCGGACTATTTCAGTTGGTTGACTTTTGTCCTGAATACTTTAGAGTTTGTCCCTTCGTCTTGTTTCGTATTTGAAATAAACGTAACGTGTCAGTCCGGAACGTACAATAACGTAGACGATATTGTAATCACGCGGAACGCCTGCCGTGAAGAATGTTGACAGTTAAAGTCACGCACATGTGACGCCCATCGATAGTCGCTGGCCATCGAAGTCACGCATACGTGATCGTCGCCGTGAGATGGTTGTATTGGAAGAGCTAAATTTTGTTTAGACACCGTGGCGATTTGGTTCTGGCATCATTTTGAAATCGCCGCGGGTGTCATTTGCGGCGATAAAATAATGGGCGTGCGCCACAAAATCGATGCCCGCGTTTAAGGAGCTTGTTATCCGTGTACAAAATCCCACCTTGTCTCGCACTGCATGCGCGCGTCCATGCGTAACAATATATGGAGGTGTCGAAGTCGCGTGACGCGCGCGTTAAAACATTCGTTAAGTATTCGTAACGCGAAGTCATTGAATTTGTACTTCGACGCTTCTGCCTAGCTTTGCCGACGATCGACGGCTGCTTTCAATTTGTCCGCGCCGAGTTAAGTCGTGGCGACGGCAAATCTTCGATCTGCGTTGATCCAGGATCGGAATAAATCTTTGTTTAACACCCTACCGTACGTTTGTCTATTTCTTTGTATAATTGCATACACGTGGCAACGAAGTTGTCAAATTATCAATGGTTGGTCTATCTCGATAGAAAACTATTTTGTTATGCATTGTAATAGAATCGAATGAGAAAGGGACACTGAAAATCCGAGGAAGCGCGTGAAAGACTAGTAAAATAAACAGAGAATCAAAGATACATACAAGAACTAAAGAGAAAACCATGAAAGAAAGAGCGAGAAAAAGACAGAGAAGGAGATACGATGCTAGAGCGTCACAATCAATAAGCGTTTGCGGGGATAGGTGTTCCGCGAATCCTCGATCCTCTCCCAGCGTAATACGGCAGCCTCTGCGCTTGCGCGATGCTCCGTAACTTCCGAATCCGACCCCACCAACGTTTTCAGCTATACGCGTGCCCCCTCTCCCACTTTTTACCCTATCACCACTCCCCCCCTTTCGCACTCGCTGCGTCGTCCGAATCCTGGCGTCATCCAGGAGAACCCCCAACCACTCTGGTGACGTTTAGACCGCGTGCCATCGATACACGGATGCTCTCTATCACTGCACATGCCACCGCGGCGTGACTCGTTACAGCGTTTGTCATCCTTTGCGTTGACTGCTGCCAGGCACGGATTAAAAGGGAGGCTACCGGGTACTACCACCCCCTGAAACCTCATTTTTCAGATAGTACAATAAATGGGCGAATCTGACTATAATGGCTTCCTCTTCGATTTTTACGACCCAGAAACATCTTATAGCACGATATTCTGAACAAGTTTTTTTAGTAGTACGTTGATGTTTACAGCTGCTGCGACGCGTTTAGACAGTAGATAGGCGACGACCGCGGATTTACACACCACTGCAGCGATCGTGCACGTACGGGCAGAATTCAATCACGGGCCCCAAAGGATTAAGAACCACTGCTTTGATGCCAATTAACACCGTCGCGTGCGCAGCGCCTCCTGTTCGTTTCTCACATCACTCCTTTACGAAACGATGTCCTTAACCTCTTCCGTTACTTTGTCGATCAAATTGTAAAATATCTTGTTATTTATAGACAATTGTTGTACTTACACGTTACTGGAACTAATTAGTCGAACGACTGTTAGTAGAATCATGTGATACGTTATTTGTCAATTTTATAACACGTTGACTACCATGTCAGTTTGTGTAAATATCATTTTCGTGCGTATTGTGACAAAAATTATATTTCTGGGAGCCACTGCGGCAGAAAGCCCATTAATAGTGTGCTTGGTAGCAATTAAAGGTTTAAAAACGTTGCGTTTTAAAGCTAGAATATTCTTTTTTTTTGTATAAAAATAAAATTTTGTATTTTTAGTATAAAATTGGCAATTAGTCGGTTTCCATTTATAACCAGAGGTGGATTTACCGTGGAACTAATATATTTACTTTTCTATCAGAAAATGTTTCTAACATTTATGGAATTAAAAACGATGACATGTGTAGGAAAAGATTACTTAGAATACTGTCTCTGGGAGCATATTTTAAGGCCATTGAAATCAGAGAGGAAGATCCTCGTCCATATAATTACCCGAAGTTATTAACAATTAAATTCAAACATTTCAAATCGTTCTGGAAAAATTATTTTCGGTTGCAGGGGTCAATTGCAATCATTTTTGGTCATTAGACATACACCCGAAATCTTGCGCATTTTCGAGAAAAAAATTCGAGAAGGTATGAAATTTTTCGACGGAAAAAAAAAATTTCAAATCGTTTTACAAAAATTATTTTCGGTTGGGGGGGTCAATTACAATAGTTTTTGGTCATTACACATACCCCCAAAATCCTACGCACTTTTGAGAAAAAAATTCAGTACGTGCGGAACTTTGAACGTTGATAACTTTTTAACAAAGCCTCCATCAACAAATTGGTATTCTTGATTTTCGTCTTATTTTGGCCTCTAGAATCTCCCATTAAAATTTCTCCCAGGTGTGGCCGAACACCCTGTATACGAAAGATAATTGCGTTTCGAGGCCTGTACAGTTCAATCGTGCTTTCTCTTCGTTCTCCTTATTGTTTATAACCGATGAACACAATGGGGCTTAAATTACTCGTCTATCGCTTATCGGTCTCTCTTGTAAAGCCGTTCATTTATACACGAGTGCATTGACAGGAGGCAGGAAAAGAAAACCAACCGTCCTGTACTCCCCCATCGTTGTTATCGCGAGAAGAATGGGAAATAATTCCAGTTACGTACCAAACGTTCCATGTTGTTCATTAACATTCCGTGATAACGGGCAAAGCGTACATTGAATCCCATTAATTACACGTTACTCCTTTGAACTGTAAATCGAAAAAGTCCAAGAAGAAATTGAACTTTCTATTGCCATTTCGATCGAACTAGAAATCCCTGCTGGGCAAAGACACAATGTATTTTTTTTTATTGAAAAAGAATTGGTCCAGTCCAGGAATAGTCAAAATGAATTTTAAAAGGTATTTCAGTAACGAGTAATTTACAAATTAATGTCTTGTTTGTTGGAATTAATCAAACTTTTCTAATTGAGTAATAGGTAGCCAATAAAACCAATGTATAGCAATTTATTTAGTCGAATAATTGTGAAGCATTTTATGGACGAACGATTATTTATCTTTTAATCATTCCTAGTTCCGAAGGACACAGTTTATAATGTTTACGAACTGCATTTCTTCTACCAGGTGAAAAAATATCGTTCCATTGCTGCAGGCGCACGAAACGCGTGTGTATGCATCTACATCGCGCATCAGGAGCATCGGAAAGGCCGCCTTCCACGCAAATACGTGTGTGTATTTATAGCGATTGATGGAAGGACGTTTACGCATCAGTATTTATTTTTTGATTTTTGTGTAGCAGCGAACGCTGGAGGTTAATTATATTTAACAGAGGCGAGTTCGACTTGACGTTGTTATTTCGCATTCAATTTCAAGTCGAACGTCGAGCGAAGCGGTATAGCGAACAGAAGTACAGTAATCGCGGCTGATAGGCGTTACACGAGAAGCAATTGTGGTTATTAAACGCGATCCTCTAGTTCGTGTATCGATGCACAAACGTACGAATCGAACGCCTGACTTCGATTTTACTTTTACAACTGACTACGCTGAAACTGCATGGTTAAAAATTCTATTTGCACATTTGCTTACACATTTATAGAGAGATAAACCTGTATAGAAATCCAAAAATTCAATGGTAAATATTTTTATAAATAATGAGAATTAAATCGGTGACACCACAGGTTTGACCTTTTCTTATTAAATCAACATTGTCGATATATCAATTGTATATTTTACATAATGTTAGTAGTTTTCCCGCCATTTTATTTCGAAGGGATAATACTGTCTTCGGAGGAATTAGACGGTACCAGACGTCGTAGACGAGGCTCAATTTTATTAGCGATTTTTTTCACTTTGTTTTTTCTTTTTTTTTTTTACCTTTCCTCGCCGAGTTCCGCCGTCAGACCTTCGGATTCCGTAGTTTCCGCCAAAAGGTAACATTTTCTCCCGGGACGTGCTATTGATCGCGGTTTTGTGGCTGAAAAGATTACCGCGATTCACGATAATATTGCTCTCTGCAGGCTACGGCTGGGACTTGTTGAATTTTTTCTGCGTTCGAATATTCAAGGGTTCGAATACTCGGCGAATATAATTCGAATATTTTATACGTTGACCAAGCGGCTGAATATTCATAATATTTGGATAGCGACGAGAGAAACCGTAAATCGATTTATTTCGGTTCAACGTTCTTTCCTAACCTTCGTTTGCACTTTTCTGCTAACCTCAAACGATGACACTAATGACCTTGTGCTTTTATAACATTCGACTGCATATCAACTATTTGAATATTCCCTATTGCAGGAGGCAATCTGGTTCCAGTATCTTCGAATCGTTTCACGTTTATTCGTGCTCGTTCGTGCCATGCCGTTAGAAAGGAACAATTCACGACGCGTCTAAACCGCCGTAAGAAATACACGCAATCGTAATCGATGCTAATTATTCGCTATTCGAAATCGTACGCGATTTATTTTCTCTTCTGTTGAACGAGAATTTTGCCAAAACGAAAGTTAATTCGCGGGAAACTTTGACATTAGTATTATGTATATAGTAGGTAGAACTAGATGACGATCTGCTTCAGATATACTCGAGCGGTACGTTAACCTTTTCAGCCACATGATTTTCGAACTCTCGCATCGTACAACCCAAAGATTATTATTTATTTATTCGTTATAATAAGAGGGGAAAATACAAATCCAGGAACGCGAGAAAGCAGAGTCAAATATCTGGATTCAGCGAATGCGTTTTTGTAACCTAACCTCAATTTCCATGTCTCAAAGATGCTCTCGATATTGGCCCAAATTATAATGTGAAAATAAATATACCATAATTCCCACGAAATAACATGATTTACTTGAATTTTTAAATTAGATAACATACAGCTAATGTAACAACGTTTATTGCGTGTTTGTAAATGCACGATCGATCGATTGTTAATATATTAAAATTTTGATAATTATTGCAAAGATTGGTATTGAAGATCACGGTTGTGCAAATATTTTCGTCCGATCAGGGTATTTTCGTTGCTTCGTAGAAGGCTGACCCTGACCGAGGTACAACCTACTTACACTCGTGATTTGTCGATCACACCAGTTGCACAGAACGTCGTAAGTCGCTTAGTACTTGCATCCTCCAATTCTCTTTTGTACCTTAAAAGAAACGTTACGATTATTATTATTTTATAATATATTTTTAACCCCTTCTCGTGGCATTTGCTTTGTAACAGAGGTTATAAGAATCATGACCGACTCTTGTGGCATACTGATAGGAAATAAAAATCAATCACGATCGTCATTTGCTGTCCGCGAGCCAGAACGATTTGAAATTTTTTTTTCACCGAAAAATTTCTGCACCTATCCGAATTTTTTTCTCGAAAGTGGGTAGGATTTCGAGGTTATGTGTATTCACCAAAAATGATTGTAATTGACCCCTGCAACGGAAAATAATTTTTCTAGAACGATTTGAAATTTTTTAATTTTGTCGACAAATTTGTCTTCCTACTTGAATTTTTTTCTCGAAAGTGGGTAGGATTTCGATGGTATGTCTAATGACCAAAAATAATTGTAATTGACCCCTACAACCGAAAATAATTTTTCCAGAACGATTTGAAATTTTTTAATTTTGACGAAAAATTTGTCTTCCTACTTGAATTTTTTTCTCGAAAGTGGGTAGGATTTCGAGGTTATGTGTATTCACCAAAAATGATTGTAATTGACCCCTGCAACGGAAAATAATTTTTCTAGAACGATTTGAAAATTTTTAATTTCGACGAAAAATTTCACTCCTTCTTGAATTTTTTTTTCGAAAGTGGGTAGGATTTCGATGGTATGTCTAATGACCAAAAATGATTGTAATTGACCCCTACAATCGAAAATATTTTTTCCAGAACGATTTGAAAATTTTTAATTTTGTCGAAAAATTTCACTCCTTCTCGAATTTTTTTTTCGAAAGTGGGTAGGATTTCGGGGGTGTGTCTATTCACCAAAAATGATTGTAATTGACCCTCGCAATCGAAAATAATTTTTCCAGAACGATTTGAAATTTTTTAATTTTGTCGAAAAATTTCACTCCTTCTCGAATTTTTTTCTCGAAAGTGGATAGGATTTCGAGGGTACGTCTAATGACCAAAAATGATTGTAATTGACCCCCGCAACCGAAAATATTTTTTCCAGAACGATTTGAAAATTTTTAATTTTGACGAAAAATTTGTCTACCTACTTGAATTTTTTTCTCGAAAGTGCGTAGGATTTCAAGGTTATGACTATTCACCAAAAATGATTGTAATTGACCCCCGCAACCGAAAATAATTTTTCCCGAACGATTTGAAATTTTTTAATTTTGTCGACAAATTTGTCTACCAACTTGAATTTTTTTCTCGAAAGTGGGTAGGATTTCGAGGTTATGTGTATTCACCAAAAATGATTGTAATTGATCCCTGCAACTGAAAATATTTTTTCCAGAACGATTTGAAAGTATTTAATTTTGTCGAAAAATTTCAGCATCTTCTCGAATTTTTTTCTCGAAAGTGGGTAGGATTTCGAGGTTATGTGTATTCACCAAAAATGATTGTAATTGACCCCTGCAACTGAAAATATTTTTTCCAGAACGATTTGAAATTATTTAATTTTGTCGAAAAATTTCAGCATCTTCTCGAATTTTTTTCTCCAAAGTGGATAGGATTTCGAGGGAATGTCTAATGACCAAAAATGATTGTAATTGACCCCCGCAACCGAAAATAATTTTTTCGGAATGATTTGAAATTTAATCGTTAATAACTAATTGAAGCCTCAATGAACAAATTGGTATTCTTAATTTTTGTCTTATTTTGGTCTCTAAAATCTCCCATTAAAATTTTTCTCCGAGGTAGCCGATCACCCTGTGTAATTTTAAAAGTACATGAAATTGAAGATTGAATTAATTTTGTATTGTATTTAATTTTCAGAATCTCTTCGTGAATACAATGGCCTTTCGTCGGACCTCTATAAGCCATCCAACTACGATAAGCTCGCACTCTCTCTCCTCTCGCCGCTGCCCAACGAGCAGGACTTTGCCATCAACGTTTGCACGTTACTGTCGAACGAGGGCAAGCATATCTTGCGTCTCGACAAATATCCCCGTCTCGTAAACATTCTTTTGGCGCACGCGGGCGTCTTCGACTCGCCGGGCACGCGGCAGCTCTTCATCGAGGTCTACTCCCGAGTAAGGAATTACTCGATCAACTCCTTCTGGTCGGACGTCCTCGACTCTCAGGACGTGATAGATCTCACGAACGAGAGGACGTTCATGAAGAAGCCGAACACCAGCCCGAAGACCTTTTCCAGGCGGAAAATTTTAGAGAAGGAGAAACAGAACAAAAGCGCCGCGCCGACAGAGAACGATGAGGCTTCTACGTCGATGGACATTGACGGGGTAAGGATAAATAATCGACTGGGTTCTCGATAACTCGTGGATTTTGCTTTGAAAGGAAACTTGACTTTGCTTATACGATTTTAGTCATCGTTGGAATATCATAGTCTCACTCATTTCTCTATATTCTCTTTTCTTTTCTTTTGAACCATAAGACGAAAAGGTCCTTAACTTATCCTTCAAATTAAATGTGAAATCACAGTACAAGTTTAGCAAAATTCAGTTAGTATAGCCTTGTGCTCGAGCATTCTCGAGGCCAACGTTAAATATCGTCGAATAAAGGAAAAATTTGTGTTATGCTTTTAGGTACTTCCAGATTGTCCCAGATTGGATCCGATTGGATCTCATCAGGATGAGAATT
The DNA here is from genome assembly GCF_051014445.1 of Colletes latitarsis. Taxonomy (NCBI): domain Eukaryota; kingdom Metazoa; phylum Arthropoda; class Insecta; order Hymenoptera; family Colletidae; genus Colletes; species Colletes latitarsis. Next base: position 51,271,051 of record NC_135134.1, read on the forward strand.
TGAAAGATCAGAACCAAAACTCCATAAAGTTTGAGGAGGAGGACAAAGACTTGTTTTGTGTTGGACGAACGCTAGGAACACAAGATCCTTATGGTCAACGAGTACTGCAAATCGCATCTATTTTACGGAATCTAAGTTTTACTCCAGAGAACGCTGCCGTATTAGGGAGGAATCGGTGTTTCTTGAGATTCGTATTACTGTGCGTGAGGGCGAGGTGGAGTAATTTGCATCAGCTTGGGTTCGACATACTAGGGAACATAGCGAATGAAATAATCTTAAAAGAAGCTGGCGAGAGGATAACGGATGTTGTGTTGTCATGCGTGGCGAAGGGAATTGAATCCCAGGACAGGTTTATTGTTATTTCCTGTTTGGAGGTGCTTAATAAAATTAGCCAACAAGACAGCAACGAAGAAATCGTTACGTTTGGATTAGAAGACAATGTTTATGAACTTATATGCAGGTGATTGTTTTGTAACTAAACTTTGGTGTATACGTATTCTTTACTTTTATCGACAAATATATTTCACCGTTTCTATGTAAAGTTTATTTTGAGTAAATTTATTTCGATTATCGTACCATTCTAACTTTTAAGCGATACGTAATTACGGGGAAAGTGTCATGTAGTTTGTATTTGTTTTGCAGGTTTTTAGCTCTGAACGACATAGCTCTTTTAGTATATACCTTGGAATGTTTGTATGCTTTGACTTCTTTGGGTGAAAGGCCATGTACTAGCGTCGCGCGGGTACGCGGAGCTATTGACACGTTAGTCGCCCTTGTAACCGTAGAAGCGCAGAGTTATGGACCGAAAGCTTGTATTCTGATGAGAGTGATCGAAACAGTGTCCACTGTAGCGGCACCGCCGAACACTACTCAGAACACTCCGGTTACCGCCGCAGCTCCAGCTACGACAGTGTCCGCGTCTGTACCAACTACTCCAGCAGCGATTACCGCAGCACCAGCTCCCGTTAGCCCAGCACCGTCGCGACCAACAACCCCAGCCGCGACTGTAACAAAATCTACAACGCACAGTACGTACGAAGGCAACCATTGATATCTACAAATAACACAAAAAACGATCCAGACATAGTGGTTTTGTATCGTACGATCAAATACGTCGATGAATTGTTATAGACTTGTTATTGTTTTAATCTGTGCGTAGAAGCAGTGGAGACAAACAGTTCCCTTCAACAGCAGCATGCGCACCAACAAATTATACAGGAAAACGAGCAGTTTGCTCTAGGTTGGTTAAGAGCTACTTTCGAACTTGCGCCAGGTGTACGTATAGAACAAGAAGAATTGTACAAGAGGTATCTAGGTTGCTGCACAAAGATTGGCAGAAGAGGCGTAATTGCTCCGCTTCATTTTCCAAGATGCGTTAGGTAGCTATATTCAGTGTCCCGCGGTCACACGAATTTTATCGGGTCAAATGCAAAACTTACCAATGTAAATTTGCCCGTTACAGATCTGTATTTGGTGGAAGCGTTGGACCAAATCCATTGAAAGGTGAAACAACTGGTACTCAGTATTACGAAGGAATCAGAGTACGGGCCACACCTCCCCAAGTAACTTATCCGAGCCAAACTGCAGTTGGGACTAACACAGCTCCAATTCCAGCACTCAACGCAACTCCAGTAAAGGTGCATCCCGTACAACAGCGTACAATCAAGAGTATAAGTCCTGCTCCTGATAGCACGGCCCTAGACAATCCTGCATCTGGGCCTCAAAAAACCCCCGCCCCGGCGTCACCCATCCTGAAAGCCCAATTATCTGCTCCGCCCAAACCACCCTCCACTACTTCAAACACTTCGAATCAATCCCAAAATCCAGTCACCAAGGTTGATTCTAAAAGTCAGGTGGGTCCAAGTCCTAGCTTTCTACCATTCTCTCTACCACTCATGACCTTGAATCTTATTTTGGTTATGGTTTTACGACGCTATTATAATAATGGGCTTTCCTTAACAACATTACATTTTGCATGTCTCACGTCCTCTGTGTCCTCGTCGCTACATATGCACGCAGATAAATAGAAACATATACAGGGTGTCCCGTAAAACAGTCAGAGATACAAAAGAAAGAAGGAAATTTCATTCGTGTAGTGTGACATGTGTTTTTGAAACACCCTGTATAATAGAATTCATCTTTATTTGTTTTGAATAAGCGTTCGATAATCGTAGTCAGAAGCTGGCGAATGAATACGCGTTAAATATATATTCTTGTATTTTGAAATCGAAGTAATTCGCTTGATATAGTATACATACCAAAGCTTACAGTTCTATCCTTCATACTTTTATCAGTAATAATAATAAATACGGTATCAAATAATAATATACGTAACATTAATAAGTATAGTTTATCGATCTTTATTAATTTTACATATATATTTATTTTTTCTCCGGATATAACAAGCAGTGCATAGTATTCGTTTACATACGAAATCAACTAAGAAATTTTATCGCTGCATGATCAAAGTAGATTTTAATATATATATTTTCACTGAAATTTCTTCTAAGTAGTTGTAATTTATACTACGGTATAATATCAGTATTCTTACTACTTTACATCCTTATAACAAGCATAAATACTATTTTTAAGTTCGCTAATTTAAGGAGTCTTACTTGATTCATATCATGCTTAGTAATAAATACCATTGCTATTATAAGAGTGTTTTTAACTATTATACCTTATCTGTTCGACAAGATATAGCGTCTTATTTTCGTTTCACGCGATCTAGCAAGTATAGATTCCGCAAAATCTCTTTATTTTCGGCGCGTTTGAAAATATTTGGAATGCTGTTAGAGTATAACACCTAGTCATTTAAATTTATTGCTTCGTAATCTCTATTTAAAAATAAACGAATGAATGCTTCTATATTGTAACATTTCTGTTGTCGTATAATGTGCTATAACGATACTGTATTCACGTTACGATAATTGTTGTTGGTCAGGTGTCGGTGTCGCATCCTCACCTGAGTCAAGCGTTGCTGTGTAGCGGAGCCCAAGCGCAGCCGCAACAGCAACAACAGTTGCAGCAAGTACAACAACATTCTCAAACTGTCCAGGTAGTTGCAAAGGAAGATAATCGAAGTGGTACTACATCCAGTTCCATAATAAAAAGCCTTCTGGCTACTAAGGTAACGGTTAGCAGCGACTGCATGCCCAGTACTGCTGCGACTTGTGTGTCTACCCCTACTGCCTGTGTAACAAACACTACTGCTAGCATCGCATCCAGCATCAGTGCCAACCAGCTAATAACCAGCAACCAGGTATCATTGTTGTACATTAACAATGAAAACTGTAGTATTTTTATTTTTTTCTTGAGTTGTACAGTGCAGCGTGCAACTAAACTGATGGACAAAATTATAAAACGCCCTCGGAATTACTAGGATGAGGGCTTAATATGAAATTTATGCTAAATAATGTTACGTATAAAACGAGATCGTTTATTTTTGTGCACTGCACTGTAGATCATTGAGTTTGATACGAAGTGTGTTTTTGGCAATAATCTTGTCTGGTAAAGCAAAGTTGATCGTAAGTTAAATTTCTAAAAGTTACAGTTTGAAAGAATCTTGAGCTCAAACGGCCCTGTAGGATCATAACTCGATCGAGGAAATAGTTCTTGCATATGAAAGTCTTCTATCAAAGTAGAACTTGGAATATTTATATGAGGCAATGCATGTTTATGAAACATCTATAATAGTTACTATATTGGATAAGAGTGTTGGTATGAAATCTATTCATAATTTAAATTTAAAACACCCGAGGTACACTGTTGCTAAGTATAAGAAATTTTTAAAATAATTCAACCTTATAGAAAAAGTATTTTGCCAGGATATAAAATCTCGTTTCGAAGTATTTAATGAATGTACGTCTTAACAAATTTGATTCGAAAGAGTTTCGTAATATTTGCGTCTTGAAGTAGGCAGGTATTAGTTTTCTGTTATGCGATCTTTTATTTTTGGAATATGAATTTCACTGAGACGACCTTTGAATTATATATTTTCTAATTAAAAGTAAAGCTTGTACTTGTAGTAAATTAATGAAAACAATTTCATCGGTCTTTACCAAGCCTGTACTTAAATATCTCATTTATTTTTGATAATAGAAAAAAAACATAGTTTGTCTGTAAACGCTATGTATATGATTTTTCTTGAAATAGTTTTTGAGATTTTAAGGACACTAAAGGGATCGAAATTGTCTTTCTTTATTTACTTTATTTGAAAGTTTTTCAGTATTTTTTTTAACAACGTAATTTTTGAGTTAAGTGATGATATTAATAACGTTTTGTATTCTACTAACAAAAGCATGTTGTTTTCAAGTTTGAAATTATCTTTCCCCAACAGTAGTTACGACGATATTGAATACAAAAAGAGATTGTTTAGAAGAATATTAAACGTTGATCGCGGATCTATAAATTGTATCGCTTCTGTAGGTTGCGCAACGCCAACAGCAACAGAGGCTACTGCAGCAACAGTTAACTAACGTATCACAGCCACCCTCAAACATAACTACATCAACAATACTCCCAAAGACTCCCATCAACTCGAAACAAAAGCCAGCTATTACACCCATTCCTGCCAAAAAGATACAAAGGCTTAACGGAGCCAAATTTATTATGACTAATAATTGCGACAAGGTACGTTTACACAATTTCTAAACGAAGTCATGGTTAAATTGATTTTAACGTCCGTACGAATAAAAGTTCCCCTTTTTTCAGACTGAAATAAATGATAATGAAAATGTCAACCAAATCGCAACATCGACGACTTCTTCCACTGTGGTTATGAACTCGACAGAAAATCACATATCGTCCACGATAAAAGTATGTCGGCCTCCAACAACAATCGCAGCCACCATGAACAAGACGAATCAGCGTTCCACTTGCACGTCCATCGCCGAGGACTCGGACTCGACCAACAATTCCTTAGCGTCTAGCAGCGGTATAGGTGGTAGCAGGGATTGTTCCGGTGTCGGTGTCGAAGAAGAGAACTCCTTAACGAGTTTCGAAGGAATTCTTTTGAACGGTGCACCAAGTAACATGGATATCGACGTACAGGAGGATGGATCTTCAAAAGATTCGTCCAGTGTAACGTCCAAAGAGAAACCCTTGCAAAGTATGATGCTCGCGGATCTGCTGGAAAGAAAGGTCGAGAAAGAACCCATCTTGAACGGCGTCCTGGGAAAGAATTCGATCAACGAGAAAGGAATGGACCTGGTAGAGAACCATATTAAAAAAGTACTAAAAGAATCTCCAACCGACATTAAAATAAAAGCAGAAGTAGAGGAAGGTAACGTTATACAGACGGAGGTGTCTGAGGATGCTTTGATCGAACCGCCGAGAGGTATGAAGAGGGCGGCCAGTGAATCCGACGAGATAGACGCGAAGAAATTAAAGTATTCCAACGGTACGATGTCGCCGGATCCCGCCGTTGACTCGACGACCGCTGAATCCACCGTCTCGAGTATAAAGTCTGAAGAGCAAGATGACGACAAGGACAGTGAGAAGGCAACCGTTTCGTCCACCGCCGCGAATCTTTATGCTGCTCTGGCTGCGGATTGTATAGAAGATGAAACGGACCTCGACGAGAACGTTAATGTAAATGTTATTAAGGAAGAACCTCCTCGGACGATAAAGGAAGAACCTCATATATTCGCCAATCAAATTAACCAGCAACAGCAATCGTCGCAGCAGCAGTCTCAGCAGTCGTTGCAACAGTCGCAGCAGCAATCGTTGCAGGCAGCGCAGCATCAGCTACAACAGCAGGCTCAGCAGCAATTGCAGCAGCAGGCGCAACAGCAACTCCAACAGCAGGCGCAACAACAACTCCAACAGCAGGCGCAGCTTCAGCAACAGGCGCAGCAACAACTTCAGCAGCAGGCGCAGCAGTTGCAACAACACCACCAGCAACAAATGCAACAACACCAACAACAATTGCAACAGCAGCAGCAACAACATCAACAGCAACTAATCGTCGCGGCACCGAGGCAAATAGTAGTACAGCAAACGATCCAACCGAACAATCAAGTTATCATACCGACTGCCACGGTGAAGGGGAGGCAAACGCAGCCGCAGCAAGTTCTGCTGCAGCAAGGAGCTGGAGGGCAATTGCAATACGTTGTTTCCGGAGGCGTGCCTGGTCAGAATTACGTTTTGGCTCAGCCACAGACGACGCTGGTCCAGGGTCAAGCGCAAACTGTCCTAGTGGCGCAGACAACGCAGCAACAGGGAACAGGCGCGAAGACAATTATCATTTTGCAACCTCAAGCAGCCACTCAGCCTACCCAACAAAAAATGGTGGCTGTCACGCCTCAGGGGCAGCAAGTAGTCGTCACGCAAGTCTCGCGGCCCATTCTGCAGAGTCCTGCGCTCGGGAACATACCTCCACCGCTCGTCCCGACGTCGGGCACGATTCCACAAACTTCCATAATAGTTAACAGTTCGGTAGCACAAACGAATCCAAACACGGTGACCGTCACGATCCCCGCGATGGCTCAGCAGACGCCCGTGTCGACGAGCGTGCCGTCTAGAGTGGTGACGCCCACGCCAGCGTCGACACCGCCGCCCACCAGACCCACCACGCCACATCAGGCGGCCGCGACGCACGGATTGCCGACGAAACAACCAGTTAAAGTTATAAAGACTATCAGTTCCTCGACCTCCACGGAGCCGGAATCTAAACCGTCTACGAGTCAAAATTTGCCGGAGAACAAGACTATCACGATTAAAATCGATCCTAATGCCTATTTGTGCGAGTGGCGAGGATGCTTGAGGTAATTAATAGCCCCATTTTAGAACAGAGCAATAATAATACAAATTAATATTAATATTAATAATGCTAAATTTTCTTGAATGCGTACAGGCAATTCAAAACACCACACGAAGTTTACCTTCACGTGTGCGAGGCACACTGTCCAACCAGCGGAGAAGAAATACTGTGTCTCTGGGCAAGTTGCGATGCCTTGAAAAGGCGTAGGTTTTCGTTAATGACACATCTGTACGACAGGCATTGTAACGCAGAGGTAAGTACGGTGGTTACTATTCTCAAAAATTTGTAGTATTTCTCGTCACGATCGAACACGAACTAATCGAATTTTCCTAAACTATGAAAATATGTATAGACAAAAAACTCTTTTCGATTATCTTATCAATTTAGATACATCGAAAGTATTATATAAAAATTTACAGACAATGTCGATGAGAAGGAAACAGTTGACTGTAACCGGGAAGACCGAGGTTTCCACATCGACAACACCGACTCCCCATCATCCTGGCTACGCACCGAATGCAGCATTCCATGCAATTAAACGGCACGCCTTGGAATTCGTGAATCCAAAGGAGTTAATGGTTAGTAGCAATCGTAAAGTCTACGTACTTTTGGCTAAGAGAAACGATAAAATTGGTTTAACCAGCTATAAGCTAAGCGGTAAATTTGGTAAAAGAGAGACAAAAGCACAAAGCACTTCTCTGTCATGGTGGTGATGTAAACAAAGATAGCGTACAAGTAGCGCGAAAGATATAAACGCATCCGGATATAGTATAATCTACGTCACTATTTCGAAGAGTCCTATATAGTCCCATGGTTCTTAGAGTCTATTGAGTTTTGTTAATGTAATGAAATTTCTTATTCTCTTGGCAAAGCAGCAAAGGCCGACCAAGCCCGCTGCAGCCACCACAAGCTCTTCTTCCCCCAGACCTGGGCAAAATCCTCCACCAGAACAGGTAAAAAACGTGTTCAGAATTGAAAAGGATTCACGATCCACAACACAGCCACAGCTCCTGTGCGCTGTTCCTGCCGCCTAATATATTTTTTTTTTTTTTTTGCGCTTTATTCTCCTTTTGTTTCCGCACCGTGCTGATTTTACATATACGTTTTTTTTCTTTTGTTTTTTTTTCTCTTTTCCTTTTAATGTTTACACATTCGATATATTTTAGCATGGAGTTCATTTTATTTTCATTTCGTAGCTAGCGTCGGCTGAAACTTTTATGTGTTTACGCAGTCGAAAGTATTCACGATGGACAGGGTGTTGGTATAATGTTTACTTTGAACGGCATAATGTAGAGTATATTTGTTGTGCTTATTATACATAGGAGGATGATTACCTTTAAAGCATTAATTTTGTGATTTGAGAATTTAACTTGGAGATCGAGCGGGGTACGCATTGCGCTTGTAACGCAATAAAAATGTATTTTCATGCAAGGCCTTCGTTTGGAGAAAATTCTTCATGAATTTAATTGTTTAGCAAAGATAAGATTTGTCTTGTAAACGTAATGCAAGACACTGATGAAAGTGAAATATTATTTATCAATTATCTAAACATTGTTATATTATTTTAATCCTTCGGTTTTGTGTCATCTTTAAAATTTAAATAATAATGGTTACCTAAGAACAAAGCAACGAAATTCGAAATTATGAACAAGAATGTTATTGTTTACTTTCTAAAGATGAGCCAAACGTAATCTTCAATTGTTTAAAAATATTAAATATACGTATGTAAATGTTTTAGATTTATATTTACGAACGGTTTCAAGCGAAAATATTTCTTTTCTGTTTTTACGTAGCATGCTGTAATTAATTTATTTCACGCTAAATTATTTGCTATCGTCATTCGAAATATGTATTTCATGATTCATAAATTTAATACGTTACGCATTCATGTAAAATAGTAGCTTGATGTTCGTTGTATTGAAGTATAAATATGGAAAGCCAGTGCTGTTGCTGGCATTTTATATAAATGTTTGTACAACTTGTTCGAACAAGACTTCACTCTTCGAGTCAGTGTTTCTATATTTTTTTTTTTTTTTATCACTACTGTATATTGCTGATGTTTGAAATTTGTTGCAACTAATTAATTCAAATATCATTGAATAATTGTCATACTTCTGTGTGCACATTATTATTTGTTTCGATGTTAATTCAAAGTGTGACTACTTCATTTTGTATATTTTTACTTTGATACACGATTGCGATTTTCGTATATCTGTTCCTAAATCGCTTTACTCTTTCTCAACAGGACGACAACGAAGGTCCAGTGACCAAAAGTATTCGCTTGACAGCAGCTCTTATTCTCAGAAACCTAGTCATATATTCAACTCATGGCAGAAGGTAAAACTTTATTTTAAACTACTTTGTCAAGTAACTTGTACGAAAGAAAATCGTCAATAATATACAGGGTGTTCGGTCAACCCTGGGAAAAATTTTAATGGGAGATTCTAGAGGCCAAAATAAGACGAAAATCAGAATACCAATTTATCGATGGAGGCTTCGTTAAAAAGTTATTAACAATTAAATTAAAAAATTTCAAATCGTTCTGGAAAAATTATTTTCGGTTGCGGGGGTCAATTACAATCATTTTTGGTCATTAGACATACCCTCAAAATTCTACTCAGTTTCGAGAAAAAAATTCGAGAAGGTGTGAAACTTTAAACGTTAATAACTTTTTAATGAAGCCTCCATTAACAAATTGGTATTCTTGATTTTCATCTTATTTTGGCCTCTAGAATCCCCCATTAGTACGGTTTTGATTCGATAGTCGACGCGTTAAACGATACCCTTCTCGTTTATTAAATCAATTGTGGTTCGTATAACATTTGTGAATGTCGTTCTTTTTTTTTTTTAGGCACCTCAGAGCGTACGAACCACATTTGGCAGGTGTGGCATTGAGTAATGTCGAATCATCAAGAACAATCGCACAAGTTTTGTACGATATGAACGATCAATGCACCAGTAGCCATAGGTGACCTCTTGAACCAGGCCTCTAAGAGAAAGCTCTTTAATGTTGTGAGCAGCGATCAACCTGTTTATTTTGAATCTTAGTGTAAAGTGAAAGAAAAAAAACAGAGAAGTAATACTGTAAGGTTATGAGATTTGCAATTAATTTGCAAGAAATAAAAAAAAAAAATATAAATAAAAGAACTGTGCTTGTGCGTTGAAACGAAGGGAAGGAACGGTCAAGAGGAGGACATACTAAGAGGATGAGGATGACACGGCAATGTTCCATATTATTAAAAGAGGCCTATAAACTTACTAGGCAAGCCGATTTGCCGATTTAGACTATAATAATGTACTGTAATTAGTAATCATGAACGAAAGACAGTAGTTGTTGAAGTGACGCGGATTCAGTGATAATGAAAAAAATGAAGAAAAACAAAAACGAGATAATATTTCAAATTTAATATTAATATTTATTTTCTCAACAAGAAGCGGAAGAAATGTTTTTAGTAATCGTGTACAAAAAAAAAAAAAGGCGAAGAAAATACTTTATGGACGTTATAGTTAATTACAATCAATATTATATTATTATATTATATTATATTATTATTATTATTAATTATTATTAATATTATTATTATTGTATGTTTTTCATAAGTCACCAAGAAAACCTAGATTGTAAAGAAACCTTTTTATGAAATGTATTTGTTAGGAATTTATCTTTTTTTTTTTTTTTGCTTATAATTGCATATTGCAATTATACGGCTATATTATCGTCTCTCTTTTGTTTTATTATCGAATAATCTTACTATCAGATGTGTGTTGGTAAGGCATCGCGCATAGCGTAAATATTGGCATACATCGGCCGAGAATCCGTCGTAAATCTAAGAATTCCTCTTCTGCTTTAAATCAATTTCTAACTCGGGAAATTTTAGCCGTGATTATATATTTGGAAGAATTTATACTTGTTCGAAAATAAAAAAATCCATATAAACGTAGTCATGTAAGCATATATTTAGCCAAAATATTTTCGACTTTCTATGTAAGTTCTCTTCACGTGTCGAGAAGTACTTTGCACAGAAATCAATTTTTTTTAATCAGGACCATTATCTAGGAGGAGTAAACTTGTGTACAGAAATTGAGGAAATGTAAAACCAAAGGTATAATTTAGTATTACAAAATGAAGTGTATTCGATCCTCTAAAAGTATTTTTAGAAATTTTTAAATACAACTTTACATTGGATTTTGTCTTTGTTATAATTACTTAAGAAAACAAATTTGTGCTTGATTTGCAGAATAGTGAATTCGGAACCTGTACTGACATTGCGACAATGGACGTCGAAGTGTTAGTTGAAAGAAAAAATTAATGTTTGGATTTTATAAAATAACATTTGAAGGGTCTGCTGCAATGAGGAGGCAATTCCACTTTCGGGCAATTTGAGTGAACCAATTAAAAATTAAATACGCTATAAAGTTATGGTCAGCTAATATTTGCTTTAAGGGACTTTTACACTGAGTTCGAAACCTATAACACCTTTATTTTCCCAACGAATGGGTTGTCTCCTTTTTGCACCAATCGAAAGATCACACTGTAAATAAAATAGGATATACAACAAGAAATGTGTAAAATGTGGACTTACTTCCTTGTTGCAGTGAACTCTTCATTCGTCGACACATTGAAGATTTACATAAAAGGTCGAAAAGATTTTATCCAACGATACGTTTATACGACTAATGTGGATTTTTGTCTTCTAGCCGTGTTCGACTTCAATAACTTCGTCTCGGATGCATCTAGGGAATCTTTATACTTTCTCGGCAAATTGAAACGTTATCGCGTCGGGAACGAATCATTTTCCTCGAATTTACTTTGTCGCCTGTTGCTCGCGAGAGAGAGAGAGAGAAACTAATCCGATTCGTACGAATTGGGGAACCATGGGATTAATGGCGAAGCATCCCACACGAAGCTGCAACTTCGATTCGATCGAGTTTAAAAGATCAAATATCGCTTTCGAGTTGTCTGTGTGCAATATAGATACAGGTGTAAGTATATTTATACTTGGAATTAGAAAGGGCCTAAATGTCGTTGAAGCCAGTATTTTTCAAATTTTCAGAACTAAAAAAATGAGAAGAAGGAAAGGAAACAAGGGGAACCGTTTCCAACGAAAATCCCGATTTTAACCGTTTTCGTTATTTAAGGCTGTAAAGCTGTCTTCGGCAAAGAGATAACCTCGATTGCAATTATTTTATTCGAATTTATGATTTACGTCTCTCGACCAATGTCGTCGATTGGACGTTGTACGAGAAATCAAGATTACAAGAGATGCAATTTACATTTTTATCGAAATACTTCGACGAGAGTATCAGAAATTTCGAAAAATCAGAACTATAAAATATTTTTCTTTGTCTTTTTTTTTTTTAAGCGAAAAGCGGAAGTTCGAAGATCACTTTTTCAACAAAATTGCCACTCGAATCGTGAATTTGATTTTATGACGAAACGCGATTGCTTCTGCAAACTTTTTACGTAGAAAAAGCAGAACGAAGCCGACGATTACTTCGAATGCGTGATCATTTTCACGTCTCGCGTTACTTTTTCGCTGGTAAACATAGAAATATTATCGACTTCTTTGTATTATAGCTGTACAAAAAGAAAAGGGGGGGAAAAATACACCGAGGAAACGGTGAAAAAGGAAAGTGTACCATGAAATGGTAATTTCAGTTCGTTTTAAGTAAAAGAAAATCGACCAAATTCTTTCCTTTACTGTAAAGCTTTTAGTTGGTTGTTCGTCGAGACGAATTCGGGTCGTTCCAATTTCGCGAACGTTGAACGGGACAAATGCGAACAATTTTTATCCACAATCAGACGTCACGATTACTTCGCAAAGATAATTCGCATTTACGCGTATCATTCATCGAGTTACCCAGGTATACTCGGGTCACGGTCGCAAATTACGATTAAGACGGTCATATTTGAATAAAGTTAAAAAAAGAAAACTATACATATACATATATATATGTATACAATTATAAATATTTGTACATAATGCCTGTATTTCATTCACAATGTTACGAGCCCTGTATAAATTTCTTAAGAGTGTAAGATTAAAAAACGTCTGGCGAAGCGAAGTGAGAAAGTTCTGTATTATAATAGATTATGACAAAACACGTAGGGAGTTGCAAGGTATGAATTTTTTGTAATTATTGAATCTATGAAACAGTGGACGTTGAGAGTATGAGAGAGAGAGAGAGAGAGAAAATACTAGCTGGCACCGATTGTAACGAAAAAGCCGGACATCTCTATGATAAAGAAAAAAAAGGAAAACATCTGTAAACTGTAAAACGGTGAAACTTTGTGCGAGCCTCTGTTATGTATTTTATATATAAATTATACACACATTATATATATAAAATACATATAAGTATACATATACATATATACATAAATCAAATTGAATAGCTGGACATTTAGAAGAGAAGAGATGAGAAAATCTTATGAGAGGCTTTTTATTTTTATTATTTGTAATTACCTAGTTTACATGTTCAACGTTTCGTACGATCATCGAGATCATAACATATGTGTAAAGGAATAAAAGAATGATATAATAAATTACTAAATACGAAGGAGAACTATTAAAAATTAAACATAACAGAATCATTTGGATGTTTATTTTCTGTTCACGATCATTGTGGAAGCTAGAAAGTCCCGCTGGACCTAATTAAAGATCCATTAATACGTTACCTACGATGTTGCATTTGATTACGTGTTATTTCCATGCCAGTGTGCCAGAAATGGTACTCTTTGTAGTTCGAGACATTTTTAATATTTTGTCCCAGCAAGTCCATGTACGATTTCCATACACAGGGTGCTTTAATGGAGAATTCTAGATGCCAAAATAAGACGAAAATTGAGAATAACAATTTGTCGATGGAGGCTTCGTTAAAAAGTTATTAACAATTAAATTCAAAAATTTCAAATCGTTCTGAAAAAATTATTTTCGCCTTCAGGGGTCAATTACAGTCATTTTTGGTCATTAGACATACCCACGAAATTCTACCCACTTTCGAGAAAAAAATTCGAGTAGGTGCTGAAAATTTTGGGTGAAAAAAAAGACTTTCGAATCGTCTTGGAAAAATTATTTTTAGTTGCAGGGGTCAATTGCAAGTATTTTTGGTCAACAGACATACCCCCGAAATCCTACGCACTTTCGAGAAAAAAATTCGGGAAGGTGTGAAATTTTTCGACGGAAAAAAAATTTTTCAAATCATTCTAAAAAAATTATTTTCGGTTGCAGGGGTCAATTACGATCATTTTTGGTCATTACACATACCCTCGAAATCCTACGCACTTTCGAGAAAAAAATTCCTTACCCAAAATCTAATTACGCGCCAAAATTTTTCGATGAAAAAAAATTTTTCCAATCGTTCTGGAAAAATTATTTTCGGTTGTAGGGGTCAATTACGATCATTTTTGGTCATTACACATACCCTCGAAATCCTACCCACTTTCTAGAAAAAAATTCAAGAAAGTTTGAAATCTTACAGCAGAAAAAAAAAATTTCAAATCTTTTTGGAAAAATTATTTTCGGTTGCGGGGGTTAATTGCAATCATTTTTGGTGAATAGACATACCCCCGAAATCTTGCGCATTTTCGAGAAAAAAATTAATAACTTTTTAACGAAGCCTCCATCGACAAATTGGTATTCTTGATTTTCGTCTTATTTTGGCCTCTAGAATCCCCCATTAAAATTTTTCCCAGGGATGGCCGAACACACTGCATAACCTACATCTTATGTGTCTTTCTTTGTCGTAATAGTGAGAATAATTTATCATTTATTCATTGGTTCCATTAATTTAGTTTTTATTACCTTTGAATCGAGTTGTGATGGATACATACTATGTATCCTCCTGCAACGATAGTACTATAAAAGTAAATAAATAGTTTATCGTATTGCAAGTTTCTTAAAGTTGTATATTTATTTGATAGCATGTCGTTTTTGTTGCTAAGTTTATATCGAAGCAAACTTAATTCAAAAGTCAAAAACATTTATTAAATGAATGAACAATGCTTGCTTGGCAAACACAGTACTCTATACTTGTTCTGATGTGATTAAATTGTGTCTTTATTAATTCAGCAACTACAATACAAAAGTAATACGATAAAGTAAGCTATTATTTTAAAATATCAGTCATGCGTACGATACAATAACAATTTTTAATATATATCAATAACAGTACAGTCTTACAATTTCTCGATTCAAGACTGACGCTCGCAAAATATTACGTTACACACACTTTCACTATTAACCAAAAACAGTTACAGTTCAAAGTAACTTCAACTCTTGGTACAATACAAATTTCTTATTTTCATATTACAGTAAAGTCTCTCTGTACGTGAAAAAGAAATCTCTAAATCTCTAAAATTTGTACCCCCCACCACTAGGCAATCTGATCCGTGATCGAATATTTGGGTGAGAAGATAAATTACTAATCAATGACAAAACTTTTTTATTTTTTAACAAATGTTTAAATGTAAAGTGTTAACACGCGGGAAAAAAAATAAATGTATCCAAAGTATTCGTATCGATTTATTCCGTGGAAGTGGGAAAAGCGCGGGATGGAGGGAAGAGAAGAGGGTTATAAAAATAGGAAATGATGTTTACTGTCCCACAATCGACACATGCTCCCCAGAAATTTACAAACTATGATTCACAGTTACAAACAACTCGGGCTCTGCCCGAATATAAATAGACTTTGTAATTTATAGAAATATTTCAAATAAGTTAAAAACTAAAATCTCACGCATACGTTGATGCAATATATTCTTACTTTAAATACTGTAAATCGACTGTCCATTGATTACAATTTCGTTTTAATTCTAAACGTGTCTCTTAACTCAATACACAAGTTCCTGTTTGCGCTACTTTTTCTCTAGTATACCTTTTATCGTTGAACGTAACTCGAGAAACCGAAGTGGCAGTGTTGATATATAAATTGGACGTCTGTGTAGAAACAGTCGGCATTAGATTTGACACTATTCGATCTCCTATCGTCTGGTCTGTAAAGTCGTCGCGACTATTTTTAACAGAGTCAACGAATTCTTCGACTTTACACTGTACAGATTTCATTTGTCTGAACACAGCGGGTATCTGTACTCTACGTTTTGGCAATGTAGATTTCATCGATCCTCGATCACGCGCGACACGCGAATCAACGATGCGTGTCGGTTTAAAATGCATAAATTCCATTTTTTTATACTTGGACTTTAAATACGTATTATTTACAGCTCTCGTTGAAAGCGTCATTACAATAACTTTCTCTCGACAATGCGAACTTTCTTGTTTGTTACTTAAGTTTGTAAAATTAATTGGACGTTCTTCTCTTTCTTTAACTTGTTTCGTTCCTGAAGTCCTATCAGACGAGGCATTAGTCTGTCTGGAAAACGAACTATGAGAAAAACATTTCTTGTTGCACGATAAGTTCGTTTTTTCGGGCGTGAACGACGTAAGTGGTCTAAAATTTGAATGATTAAGAATAAAAGTGGATGCAGACCATGCATGTCGATCTTGTATATTTTGTATTTTCTTCGAATTAGTAACATTACAAAATCTAAGCAGTTTATGATTGATTTGTTTGTCTATACCATTGATATGTTTGGTATTAAACTTGTAACACTCATCCTTATCATTTTTATCTTTCATTTTATTACCACTAACAATATGTTCTGTGTACGACGTCTTTTTATCAGTTTGCTGGGGAATTACATTCTGCTTTTTACTTTTCCGCGAATCGAGATTGCTTCCCGATATTATTGTTGTATTCTGTACACATTTAACACATGTGATATCCTTCTGACTAGGTTCTTGTATCGACACATCTTCCTTTTCCGGCTGCTGTGTAATTATATCTCTGTGTTGCTTAATATTATAAATGTATTTAATACTCGACGTACAATCTACATTGTGTTCAGAAATAGAAAACTTTTCACTCCTCCTCCTCTTAACCGTAATGTTCTTATTTATAAGTATCAATTGTTCTTCCAAAGTTTTAGTACGTTCCTTAATTTCCTTTAACATTTTCATACATTCTGGTTTCGTTAACTCTAACGCGGAGGAATCGTAACCCAAGTCTAACACCGTAACTTCATTCTCGGTATTCATATTTCTCACATTCTTTATGTAATTACAATCCATATTTTTACACTTCACGTCCGTATGCTGATAACCACGAGTACTGCGTTTTATCATGATTTTATCGACCATCTTCTCTACTCCCTCTGTTTCGGTTCTTGTAGAAGTTACTTTATCTTCGTTTACTCTTTCTACGCTATTTCCTAATTTCATTGAAGCAGAACCTTTCCAAAATATTTCTTTACGAGATTCTACAGTGTTTTCAACTCGACGCTTGCTTGCATTAACGCTTATATCAGTCTTATCGCCTACGGTTGAAGTATTTCTTGTTTTCCTATTTACCATCATCGTTTGATCTAGTACCACGTTGTTATCCGTGAAATACGTCAATCTTCTTCTAGCTGAATTAGTTCAAGTTTGTGTTTTATCAATGCCTGGCATTTCGTTCGAAGAAATAAATCGGTAAGAAGGTGACGCAATGCGCGAAACGTTACGAAAGGTCAATTCTTCGTTACCTTGATCGTGTTTTCCTTCTGTCGGATTCAAACAATTTTCTCTATTAAAGCCAGTTCGATCGCGTCTGTCGTGAGACGAATTCAAACACGACGTGCACGACGCTTCTAGATCGATCGTAATTACATGATCTTTACTCAGCAACGTCGTTTCGTTTTCGTCTCGAACGATATCCTTTCGCGACCGCGCCGTACTGTCTGATCGTAATATTATGTTAATGCAAGGAACGTCGCCTTGAACGTCGTTTTGATAATCATTACATCTGTAGTTGCCATCAGTGGTGACATCGTGCCCTTCGTTTCTTTCGTTCTGTAAATATCTATCAATCGGGGGGGCACGTTAAGTGATATTTTTTATATAACCACGTTTAAATCTACGTTAAAACTGTCGGGTGTTGAATTTAGAGACCTGCAAATAAAAACAAAGAAATCTCAATTGCCTGGGAATGAAATTGAAATTACTGCACGAGTGACTCAGTGTTTCTCAAACTTTTAGAAGAAGGAAAAATCATATTATACGTGGGAATTGAGATTTCCAATTAACTTGTACTCACGGGAACGTTGAATTTGGGAAACACTGATATAAGTGAGAGTGAACTGCGGTAATATGGAACACCCACTAAGATCATCACGGAATCAGTGTTTCAATTCAACAATTGTGTCACATTGGAAATTATTTATTTCGTGTAAAAAAATTCTCGTACTAAAATTATTACCGAACGAATAGTTATACATGTACTAAACGCTTCATTGTATAATTACAGAGGCATCGAGTGTCTATTAGCGGTTTCGGAACTGCCCTGCCTTGCGACGCCTGCCTGATTGCTGAAGGAAGAGGACGCGAGTGGCACTTTGTTCGACGACGAACTCTGCACGGCGTTTCTCGAGGACAAACACTTGCAATCCAAGGGAAAGGAATATCGTTCGTCCACTGATCGCACAGGGGATAGTATACGGGTGAATTGGGGAATCGCGGTGTAAGGTTTCTTCAACCAGTCTGCTTGCCTATCAGGTTTAATTTGTTTTCCGTTTTTTATGAAACACAACAGAACGCAGTAACGCAGAGGTGGAAAATGATTCTGGATACGAACAAAATAAACCCACGTCTGCGTTTAAGTTTATTATTACTAGCTAATTAATCCCTTCCCGTACTTTAATGAGTTAAAGTCGAGGGAAGGGGTTAAACATTTTACTACCTGCGCGCAGTATCATTGGATCCATTAGGAGTTTGAGTATTAGAAGGTGGGGGTGTGGGTTGCAGGAATTGATCAGCAGAGCCTTCTAAATGTCTGATAAAATTACGACATGGATAACTGAAATAGTACTCTTTCGGGGTTTGTCTAATAGCACAGTAACGCAAGGCTAACTTTCCTAAGATTTGAGATCCAACAGTGAAAGTTACGCGTGCCGGGTAGAGTAACGTTAGCGTATGTTTGAGATAATAAATCGTGAAAAATTAACTGTACGTTACTGTGATTTTGAGTTACGGGCAGCAAATAGGTTTTTAAAGAATATATACCTGCGAGTCTCCTCGTCCTTTCTGGCACGGTCGAATCTCTCGTTTGTCACTTGCCTACGTAGTTCGCTGATCTGTTTGCAATATTCGGCCGCCTGAGTTTGATATTCCCGCAGTTTCGCCGACTCTGAGGATCTGCAACGTTCAATCAAAGAATAAATGAATTCTGAAAATCGTCGAATTAAAGCATTCCTTACAATTTGTTTTGCAGCTCAGACATTTTTTGCCTTAATTTGAACATTTCGTTTCTGAGCTTCTGATTATTGGCCTGCATGGTCACGGCCTCCTGTCTCGCTTGATCCAAAAGCGTTTCGAGGCGTTCCACTGTCGCGCGATCTTTGTTCATTTGGTCTTCGATCGAAGACTGCTCCGCCGTCAATTTGGCTATTTGCATATCATACTAAACAAAACCGAGTGTAAGTAACCGAATTACTCCTACAATATTTTATCGCTACATATTAATTCTACCTTTGTTTTAAGCGTATCGTTATCGTCGAGTTGATGCATGAGCGTGTCTTTTTGTTCATTCAGTGTCAGACAGAGATCTTTAAGGGCACATAAATTAGCCTCTGCTCTTTGTTTCTCGTCCTCTTGTGCGCGCAATTGGGTTTCCATACTGGCAACATTTTGTGTCAACTCGCTGATCTAAAAAGAAGAAACTCTAATCATTTAAAACTTCAAGCTTTTTACGAGCCATTCGAATAATTTACCTGTGTTTCGTAGCTTCTTATCAAGCCATCTTTATCAGCCAATTGTCGTTCCATATCTAACAGTTGGTCCCTAGCTGATTGGAGTGCTTCTCTCGCTTCTGCTGCTTCGGACTCTAAGGTGTGGTTGTTCTTCTCCAAAACCATACTCAAACTGCAACAGCGGTTCCACATTTCCGATCTCTCGTTTTCCTGTAAGTAATATCATCTTTACAACGTGCGTTAGACCAGGAAAGATTGTCTCAAATATATTTTATGAGATTGGAGAAGTTAATTTACACAATTGCGTGACGAATCTTATTTAAAATATTTATCTTTGAAGAATTGAGCAATAAAATTGAGAATGAACGATAATCGTTTCTTGCCCCAGGAAACTCAGCGACCTTCCCCCTCCTACATACTTCAAGGCCGTTGGAATCAGTGAGGTCGTCGACACGTATGTACATAATTGCCCACTTTTCCCAACTCCAACAGCTTCACTGACTCAGCTGAAACCTGTTGCGCCGGGGCATTCTCTATTTATTATAATATTATTACGTTTGCGATAGCCTTTTCTTAAAATAGATCTGACAATTTCATTGTTCGTAGGTCTGACGCCCTGTACAAATCGACCAGTTCAAGCCATCGAAGTCACCTTTCTGGCAAGCAGCTCCTCAGCCCGGCGCACCTTGCTAACATAAGTTTGCAGTTGCTTCTTCAAATGGATGGACTCGGCGCGAGACGCGTCCAATTCGTGCTGCATGTTCCTCACTTCGCAAGTGACCGCCGCCAAATCGTCCTGAACCCTTCGAATTTCCTGAATGGCGTTCTCCCGGTCGTAGTTGGACGACTGCAGCTGCCGCTGAAGGTTGTCCATCTCCGACTGCATCGACCTCAGCTGCCTTTCTTGTTCCGCGCTTTGGTCGACGCATATTCTGCGGGCACAGAACGGAACAGACGTTTCTCAACGTTTACAACGAAAATAGTCGAACGTTACGTCGCGGTATTAATATTTAATCCGTGTCTATTCGATTATGCGAATCATGCGCTCATCCCTCGTGGCGCAAGCGACGTTCTAGAAAGGGGACAAGGGCAGCACGAACGCCCAACGAATTAGGCGCCCGACGAAGTTACTTAATCCTTTCTCGAAAATATATTTACGTGGCCAGATTTCGTTTCGCTTGTGAATCACGTAGCCTCGAGAACGACTTTATTAGGCACTAAAAGCAGAACGCGTCGCGTAGAAAGCTCACGAAGAATCTTGGAGCGAGTCAGTTCCTACGATCTTCGTGTACGGAGCTTAACCGTGCATTACGTAAACGAAGTAACGCGCGAGTGCATAGTCCGCCATGCTTTTAGAGGGGAAAAAAGTCCGAGTAACCCGTATACCGAACAGACGACTTTCTCTCATCTCGACGTCCTTCCTCAGCATCCACAGCTTCCTTCGATGTTTCGTACCCACTCGACATTGCTCTGTCGTCTTTTTACTCTGTACGAAAGTGAAAACCTCGAGACGCTTGCGAATTGGTAGAGGCTGAAGACCTTTTCAAACATATTCCCTTGTACACAGAGCTGGGCAAAATTTGCGGAGAAAATACTTCAAATACTACTTTAAACAACGAATTCTTCACGATTCAAATAGAATACTATCCCGGAGGACTGAGTTAAATAGTATTTTATCCAGCTCTGGTTATAGTTTGACTTTGACGGCCGCTGTCACATGTACGTGATTATAGCGTGCCTTTTTTTCACACCGTCAGGTAAAATTGATGTTCGTAATGTGGTATTTTAAGAAACGAGATGTTAAGAATCGATTACGATTGGAATTGTGTCACGGACCCCGCGAAGAAACACGATGAGAAGAACGCTTCTTTTGATTCCAATGTAATATGCTAAATTGCGCAACTAATGAATTTCAATTAGTGGTACTTATTAAATTGTTATTTAAACGGTTGACAAAAACAAGCTTTCCAATATAAATGCACGAGAAAAGAAAATCCATTTTATACTTAAACGCGGATGAAAAGAGCATGGCGCGTAAGACTATCGTAAACATTGGAGAAGTAAATTGATTCCGTTCGTCTTGTTTGCTCTAACATCTTGATCCGTCTCTGTGTCTCTTTTCTCCGCGGTATTTGCATTCACGGAATGAAAGCGACCACTCGACGTTAAGGCTGGTTCGGGCACGTCCAGCAATCTGGTCGAGCAACGAGTAACTTAGCAACTTGCCGCGTACGAACGCTGAAATTTAGTCGAGTGGATCCGTTAAATTTTCAATAAATAACAGTAAAGGTCAGGAGTCGACTTCCGCCTGACGCGGAAAACGGTACAACCGTAAACGAAGAAAATCGCGTTGACTTACTGCGCTTATGCAGCCGTAAGTTCTCATACGTGTCATGTGCACCGATGAAATCATCGCGGAAGTACGCAGGTATCCATTTTCCCTGCGTTTAATTGCAGTAAGAGTTTATTCATTTTCCCCGCGACGTGCTTTCGTAACCACGGATCAACGATGGAAACCACCAATTTACAGTTACGCTCGTTCAACGCACGCATAACCCACGGACCAACAGACTGAACTTCTTTCGAAGCAACCAGTTCAGCTTAAAATCTGTACCGAAAGGTAAAAAAGAAACTTAAATAGTACAGGGGATTATTTCCAAGGATTTTATATATTTTATTCGTTTCTTGTTTGTGGTCGATCTCTTGGAAGAACAGTAATTTATGTGCATATTCGACTCGCTCAGGGAGTCGACAAATTCCTCACGCTCCGCGGTCTTGTACTTTTTAGGTCTCTTCTTGGTATTTCAGAGTCACCCCTCGAGGCTCGTACGCGCATTTCAATTATCGAGTCCCTCGAAACGCCCTCTGCAATTATTTTGCAACGTTACGCTATCCTATAAAAAGCAAAATGTATCCACTTATTAGAATCTTTTCTTTTTAGGAAGAATCGAATTCAAGGTTTCGGATGCGTCGACGAAGGTCACCGTACACGTCCGTTTCGTTCATTGCGCAAGGCATACTTTCATTCTCGTTCATCCTGAAGAATGTCCCTGAAATCGAAGCCGCGATGGAGGCCCGTTCGCGTGGGCACCGCGGTTACGTTACGCATCCAAGATTCCCGCGGCTACAATTGCGAATTCCTTTCGTAGAACTTACGTCGATAATTTAGTTGGACAGTCGATATCGGGAGGAACAGCGAAATCCACGTTTCGAGAAGTATCACGTAATCTCTAGGAACCTCGAGAGACTCCGGAGAGATTACAACGGTTCTTCTTCTGCATCCTGTTGCCTCTCACGTGCTCCCCTGCATTTCGAGGAACCGTGCAATGCCCTTTACCGGTAACGGTAAAGGTGAACGGCACCTCTAAAAGGGCGTTCGTTTTGACATCGGGAACCATAAATAGAATTCTGGTCGGGACGATCGGTACGTAGGTATACACACGTACACGACGCCATTTGTGTGCGCCTAGGGCGATGCACTCTGCTCGGTCAAACGATTTCGTGATCTTCAAACTAACCTAAGGTTGCACGTGTTCTCTCGTAACGTTGATCCTTTGTCTTGGCTCTTTCGAACCCCGACGCTAATCGACGGGTAATATTTTTCTTTAATTTCGTTTTATTTCGTACTCCTTGTCGAAGCAGTTTGGTAACCTCCGATCCACATTCCCTGTTGTGTACGATTCTTATGCAATGGAAACGTATATTACCATCGTTTCCCCGATCGACACTATTACGGTGGAATTATCAAATGGCGAGGTAAACCGTTCGCGTCGCCGTAAATGTTAAAGGTCTTGAACTTTCTTTCTATCGTATCTTCTTCGAAACCAACCACGTAAGAGGGTCGGGTACGTGAGAAACGTCCAGCGTCGAGGACGATTGTGCGCTTCCCGTTAATGGATCCGCCCGGAGGCTGACTTCTCACCGAATTATGCAACGATCCGTAACGAAAGCGTAACGATGTTATGCCCCTTCTTTCCGCGACCTTTCGGAGGTCGAGCAACGACGAAAGTCTCGGGACGTTGCGTGGACTCTTTCGCAACTGGGGATCTTCGAAGGAATTCACGATACTCTCGAAAGGGGATGGATGGAATCTATGCTTCGTCATGTACAGGATTTTGCTGTAATCGTGAAACTCATGATTTCATTCTACGTTGAGTGCATCGAATACATACGAAAAACCCACGCGTGGTAATTCGGATGATTCAATGATAGATCCCATTTTTTTCTTGTTTGCGCTACAGGAGATAGTATCGTGCGTAAAATTATGTATGGAACTCGACCAATATCGATGATTTGTATTTCAAACGAGCAACTATGCAGGTTATGGAATTTAGGTCCGAGAACTTTGACGCATATCGTCAAGGACAGCCTCCTAAGTAAGTCACATACAGGGTGTTCGGCCACCCCTGGGAAAAATATTAATGGGAGACTTTAGAGGCCAAAATAAGACGAAAATCAAGACCGAAATCCTACTTAGTTTCGAGAAAAAAATTCGAGTAGGTGTTGAAATTTTTAGATGAAATTAAAAAATTTAAAATCATACTAAAAAAATTATATTTAGTTACAGGGGTAAATTACAAGCATTTTTGGTGAATACACATACCCCCGAAATCCTACTCAGTTTCGAGAAAAAAATTCGAGTAGATGCTGGAATTTTTCGGCGAAATTGAAAAGTTTCAAATCATTCTGAAAAAAATATTTTCAGTTGCAGGGGTCAATTACAAGTATTTTTGGTCAACAGACATACCCCCGAAATCCTACTCAGTTTCGAGAAAAAAATTCGAGTAGATGCTGGAATTTTTCGGCGAAATTGAAAAGTTTCAAATCATTCTGAAAAAAATATTTTCAGTTGCAGGGGTCAATTACAAGTATTTTTGGTCAACAGACATACCCCCGAAATCCTACTCAGTTTCGAGAAAAAAATTCGAGTAGATGTTGAAATTTTTCGGCGAAATTGAAAAGTTTCAAATCATTCTGAAAAAAATATTTTCAGTTGCAGGGGTCAATTACAAGTATTTTTGGTCAACAGACATACCCCCGAAATCCTACTCAGTTTCGAGAAAAAAATTCGAGTAGATGCTGGAATTTTTCGGCGAAATTGAAAAGTTTCAAATCATTCTGAAAAAAATATTTTCAGTTGCAGGGGTCAATTACAAGTATTTTTGGTCAACAGACATACCCCCGAAATCCTACTCAGTTTCGAGAAAAAAATTCGAGTAGATGCTGGAATTTTTCGGCGAAATTGAAAAGTTTCAAATCATTCTGAAAAAAATATTTTCAGTTGTAGGGGTCAATTACAAGCATTTTTTGTCAACAGACATACCCCCGAAATCCTACTCAGTTTCGAGAAAAAAATTCGAGTAGATGCTGGAATTTTTCGGCGAAATTGAAAAGTTTCAAATCATTCTGAAAAAAATATTTTCAGTTTCAGGGGTCAATTACAAGCATTTTTGGTCAACAGACATACCCTCGAAATCCTATGTACTTTTGAGAAAAAAATTCCTTACCAAAAATCTAATGTGTAGCCGGAAATGTTTCAAATGTTGCAAATTATTATCCTTAATTTTCGTCTTATTTTGACCTGTAGAATCTCCTATTAAAATTTTCCCCAGAATGGCCGAACTCTCTGTATATTATAATAACGAAAAAATAGTTTTTCATAAATTTCGATCGCTAAACGTGAATTCTATCTAGAATAAATGTGTCCTCGACTTCTCGGTGAAACGTTCCCCCTCGTTTTCTAACGAAATTGTCCGACGCTGTTCTAAATTACCAAAAAAAGCAACGGGAGGCGAGCTAACAGATTCGATTCTTGTCTCGGGGAAGTTAGGTAACCGCCGCGAAGCCGTTGGAGGCGATTCGATGTCGATGTTCCAGTCCCGCCGCGGAGGCCGAGTCGACACCATCGTTTCCATTCGGTGTGCCCAAGTTCTCGACGCGCAGGATGTCAAACGGCCACGATAAAAGGACACGGTGAACTTTAGTGAACCTGTGATGTGACGACTCGTGACTGGGCCCCTCAGAAATCCTCACCATGATCGCCCCATTGTAAGTCGATCGACGAGAAATATCTTTTGTATTTTTTTTTTTAAACATACATCGTGTTTATTTCTTATTTTCGCTAAAAATTGAAACGAGTAACTCATTTTTTATTCGTTTCCAGAGCAAACGATTTGACCCTGTTTCTATACCTGTTGACCTTAAGAAAATACAAACGACCTTGAAATCGTCGGAACGCATTCGCTTTCGGAGTAGATATTAAGATCGTACACAGATCTACCGTTTATGATCGACGCACAATCTGTATCGAACCTGAATCTATCGACAAAGTAATGGTAAAATTGAAAAACCGAACGCGCCACAAAACGGTACCAAGGAATTTGATTATTCCTTCCTGTAGGTCTTAAATGGCAGCTCTAGTTACTTTCTCGGAACAATGCATTGTACTATTTCGATTTCGCGTAAAACCCTTTCTAATTCGTGAGCCAGTCGAATCGTAATTAATTAACAGAATTATTTGCAAAAGCAATAACAGGGAGGATACACCCTATGAAAGTTGCAAATATTTAGTACAATTTTCAACCAATATTATAAATACGAATGTATCAAAAACTTGTTAGTCCGGAGAAAGATTCGAGGTAAAAGTCATCCGCGTGCAATTTAAATGCAATGATTAATTCCCAAAGGTCGACTCGTTTCTCCGACAATAAATGTCACGACGTGATATTTGCAACAGATGTTTCGCCAAGATTACACATCACTTTGTTCTTTCGTGTTCGATTATTACGCCGAGTTATGTAATCCCCACCCCAGGAGCGATGCAAGCGGGACGTAATATAATGGAACCTCGATTATTCAACCTGGTTGGAAAACAGGATGTTCGAGCAACTTTTTTTTAATCTCTTTTATTCGTAATCCCGTGAAGATTTGAAACGTTGATACAGTTTTTGTACATCTTCTATGCTACGTTGAATCTGCATCGCAAACGGGAATATTTAAAAAGAATTTCTTGCAAAACCACGAATCTACATACGAAGAAACGATTTTCAAACGAATCCTTGACACCGTAGGCATTTGTAATATGTAGTTTCGTCCAAGTTAAGCAAGCGCGTTAAGGTCAGAAGGCGTACATGACCGACTAATCGCTACGCTTAAGTTGCGCGAATAAGGAGAAAGCGAATTGGCAATGAAAGCACGACGTTAAACGAATTACGGCTACACTTTTCGCAGATATGCGAGTACATGCCCACGAAGTGTATCGCGGTATTAACTTCGCGTTGCTTGAGGGAACACCCGTGACTATATAACGTACTGCTCTATAATAATATGACTTGCTAATGACATAACACTTTTGATTTTTATCGCGCGTTACAGAGCGCGTTGCGTAACGGCTCGTAAAAACCGAAAGGGAGTCTGAACGTGAAAAAAAGCGTGAAACGATGACGGGTCGGGAAGTAGTCCAAGAAGAGGACGCGACGACGAGAGGCGATTGAAATTGAAACGATATGTAAAATTCGATCTGTTCGATCCGTAGCTTCCCGCTTCGAACGACATAACGAGTTATGAAATACACGCGTGTACGGTCGGTCAATGAAATATTTTAATTAACGCGGTGCTTGACTGAATAAGAGAAATTACTAATACTTATTTAAAAATACTCATAGAATCGACTCGTAAGATTTACAACTAATTTAGCTAAATATATTCGCTAAAATATAAAGAATCTCGTACCTATATCGCATGTCATCCTTGCGAGCCAAACAATACCACGAGCAAACCTTTGCCGAACGCATGATCGTTGCTCCTCTTATTAATAAATAACACCGACGATTTCCTCACATGTTCCGCGTAAATTTTTACGAGCATCGCCTCAGATAGGATGCAAAGGGTGACCAAACCACCCACACTAATAATTTTGTAACGGATACTGCCATTATTGTAAACATTGTCGCCATAGTTACGTTGTCACTGACGCTCAATTTTTTCTGATTTGCGTTCTTCCTTCGTTATAATTTCGAAAGAAATTCACGGTATTTTAAACGCAAATTGTTTTAACGTTAAAACATGGAGATAGCCGGGAAAAACGATGTGTTTTTCATATCACGGTGATACGCGCATAGAAACTACACACATATTTTTTTGTTCTTTCTTGTTATACTCTCACTTTTTATTTGCGCAACTCGTCACACTGGTTTGACAATGAAGAACAAGAATCACACCGGAAAAGGAAGCATAGCATTCCGCAATCCGCGATCCGCGGTAGTTGTTCAATGATCATGTGACTTTTCTTAACGATCCCATTCAAAGCGAAACGCGCACGAGAGAATTCAGTATTCAATGAAAATTTCAATCAGAGTGGCGTTTCGTTTGCAGAAATCTACACAAAATAAACACTATTGGTAACGAATGGTAATTTAAACGAGTCGATTTGTCAGATTAAAGTTATTATAATTAACTTCGTACGCACCGCTGAATCTAAATCGAGGACCAAAACGAGAGCAATATGCGATAAAGAATAATTAATAAAACGATACTGAACGATCCGTGGAACTCGTTCTGCTACTGCAGTGGAAAGTCGCGAAGAAAGCTTGTCTAACAACTGTTGCAATTTAAGCGCCAAGGTTCCTTACATTCTTAATTACTTCCTTAATTTTTGCAAAAAGAGTGCATGCAATATCTCGGGAGCATGTGACCCCAATTACTTCGAACAACTTATATCCACGACTGTTGCATCAAAGAAGATTACCAAACTCTGCATGCAATTTTGTGGGATTTGCAAATAGAACGAGAAAGTTCTTTAAACAATTATTCGTTAAACAAGAAAACTATATTTTGTAACCATCTGAATTCAATTACTCGAGGCGTAAAACAATCCTCGGAAGAACTAGCGAATCATCTTGTTACGTTCGTATTTCAAGAATATAATTTTCAATGAGAAGAACATGTTATTTAATACTGTTTCTACAGTCTTTCGACACCTCGTACAATGTATAATAATATGTGATTCGATCATTGTTTGATCAAAACGCACGATTCAACGAAGTACAAGATTTTCGTGCAAATACCGTAAAACGAGCCACCCAGAGTACCTCTTAAAATCGATAGCTGTTTAAAATGCTCAATGTCAAACGGAGAAAAAAAGAGGAAAGTGTTTTTGCTTTCAGTTTGCAAGTCGTGAAACGTTTGTACAAGAGAATATTCTTATTCCACGTGCGTGTCGTTATCTTGAGCCCTGCCACCAGGGACAATGCCATTGCCATAGTGAAACAGTGAAAGTATGGTCATTTTATTTCTGTCGTGCTTTTGCTCTACCCTCGATCTTGACATACGTACACACGAGTACGCGACTACGTTTTTTTTTTTATCGCTATCGCTGATTTGTCAGTTTCTTTTTATCCAACGAGATCAAGTACTGGCTCTTAATTTCTTATATTTAAAATCCTTAATAATTAACTATGAGACCACTAAATGACTATGTCTTTTTGGCCTGTAAATAACAAATAATCTATATTAGAACCCAATCCGATGAATTGTCTTATATTATTTGAATTTATATTTTAAAGGGAACTTTAATAAGCTATGTACGCTACTTTTTGTCGCTCAAACGAGCAGCTCAAATGTCACTTTAACAATTGTGTTTCAGCGCTTTAAGGAATTTGCTGGTCATCGTTTGGTTCACGTCGGTGGTTAACGTCAGATCTGCAATCATGCGACCACCTTGGGCAGATCCCTCAAATAATCCTTGCGCCGCGCAACCACGTGGCTGGCAATTGTTATTTTGGCCGCCGGATGGAAAGTGTTACAAAATATTCCAGGCAGGTGTAGCATTTCTCTTTCTAGAGACCATTGGGACGTTCTCTTAATAGACCTTATTTGAGAAGAGTTCATTTAACAGGTCACTTTTCTTTTTTCGTTTCACAGATTGGGGCACCATGCCCCGAGACAATGGAATTGGGCCCAGCGGCAGGCGGTGGAGGGACTATAGCAGAGTGCAGATGTCCGCCTGGTACTGCACAGTCTCCTAGGGATGCTCTTTGTCATTCGATATACACAAGAGCGTCTTGCCCGAAGGGACAATACTTTGCACCAGTACCAGAGACGTCTGGAAAGTCAAGGTACCTGACAAATCTGATAAACTCTTGTTTGTCGCAATTTGGAGCAAAGTGTACCTGAAAATATTGCACTTTAAAAATGGCAGTGTCTGAAATAGTATTGTAATTTCTGGTAAAGGTGGGGTGTCTGCCGTGATCCAGAACCATGCACAGAAAAGGGAGAAGTGTACTGGCCCAGGGACGACAAATGTTATCCGAAATTTAGCAGAGGACCGTGCCCGAGGGGCGAACTTGTCACCACGGACGAGGATGGATTGACTGTGTGTTCTTGTTCAACGACAGGTGAACTTGGTAAATATCATTGGCCAGGAACTACAGGAGGTTGCCACGAACATTACACGAAAGGTCCGTGCACAGAACTCGGAGAATTATTTTTACCAGGCGGTGCATGCGGCTGCCACTCTGAACTACCTCATTATCACGAGCCGACTGGGATGTGCTACCAATTAGGTGAGACAATATTCTTCCTGTTTCACGATTTCACGATGTTAATGGTTAATATTGCAGGTGGTATCGGTCCATGCTTGAAAGGGCATCAATTCGTCATAACGGACACAATAGATAACGAAGATTTAATTCGAGCCCAGTGTATCTGTAAACCAGATCACGTTCTCTACGAAAATGGACTCTGCTACAGGCTTTACACGAGGGGGCCTTGCGAGTATGGTCACATGTTAATAAACTCGACGACTTGTGTTCCCACGCCGTGCAAACGCGGACGATTGTACTTCCCTCAAGAAAAAACGTGTTATAAGATAGGAACCAAAGGACCGTGTCCAAACGGACAGATCGTTTTATACGATTACAACGTGAGACCATCCATCGATGGGATTAGCTACAACGGGGTGTGCGGATGCACTAACGCGCTCAGGGACGCTGACAAGTGCACCGAAGACAGTAACGATAGCTGTGAATCTACGCCGGGGATGGTGGTGATAAATAAAACTTGCTACAAGTTATATACACAGGGGCCATGCACAGCGGGTGAATGGCTGGTTGCAAGAAGAATGCCAAAACCGACCTTGTGGAAAAAGAATGAATCAGAACCAAGAGCTAGGTGTGAATGCAGGCCTGGCTACAAAAGAATTACAGAGAGTTCCGAAGTTTCTGAACTAGAAAGTAATAATCTCCTTTCTCCGGGTGGTTGTCTGCCGCCTGCAGTGAGCTTAGCAAAGTTTCTTAACGAAAACGTAAAATCGATAAACTTTTAAGAGGGAGAAATCAAACTATGCTTGCGTGTATGCACTAGTGACGTAAAAGAGATTTTTTAAATGTAAATAGTACTGTACAAATATTACGCGTTAAGATAATTTTAGATACTTGTATCTCGATTTCATAAGAATTCCTATTTATTTAATGTCTTAGAGCTATAAAGATCCCCGCCATTTTGATAAATTTTTCATTTATTTAAATACATCGAAACTTCTTACGTAAATCTATCTTTACCGTATTCGTTAGAGTACCTACTCGTAATTGAAATTTTTAGATATAATATTTAGCATTCGATGACGATTTATGTAAATACGTGTAATTTACGAGCAATACATTGAGAATATATTAAATTTTTAGAATGTGTAACATCTTGTAAACATGGTAAGTACTTACTCGTTTCTCTGCTGGAGTTCGTGAATCTGTTGCTCGCTTCCCATCACGTGTTGATCTTTCAGCATTATTTCTCTCTCCAAGGCAGCTATCCTTTCCGTCTTCTCATCTAACGCGATCTGACAAACATTCATTGATCGTATGACGATACAACACAGCACTAACTTATGAGTCGATCTAATATCGCGTAAAGCTGTGTACACGTAAAATAGGGAGCTCCACTTTTAGTTAAAACATTACTCACCAACAATCGATCCTTTTCATGATCCAAATGCGTCATATTCGCTTTATAGTTATTAATTTCTTGCTGTAAATCTTTAACTTGATTTTCTAGCTGCAACTGCTGTCGCTCCATCGTTCTATTGCGATCCAACGTCTTGTTCAATTCGGACTCTGATTGTGTCAATTGATTCTGAGCATCTCCCAACGCCTGATCAGTTTGATCTTGCAGTGCCCTAAATACGTTTATTGATTTAAAGAAACCACTACATCGCAACAAAGTAACACTAACCGAGTGTTACAATGTCTACGGTTACGATCATTAACGATTGTTAAAAATTGAGAAGATAAAAATCGACCTAATTATTATACTATTTGGAGCTTTTTTTTGCAAATAATAAAAGTTTCCGCACATCATGCCTTATATGGTATATAGAAACATTTTTGAGTCACTGCAGTTCTACAAAAAAAATAAAGGGAAATAGTAAATACCGAAGTTGAAAATATTGCGTGCGTTGCGTTCCTAATTCTTGTTTGGTCCGTTTTAGCTCTTCTCGTAGGTCTTGCAGCTGATCCTCCAACCCGTCTATTGTTGCTCTTCGTGCTCCTTGCGTAAGTAAAAGTTCTTGACGTTCTTTCTCTATCTGTTTCAGGCGGGTTTCTACTTCGGTCAAATTTTCTCTAAGGCGTCGTTGCTCGGATGTATGCGCTTCTGTAGCCATCTAATATAAAACTGACCATTAACAAAGAACTACATACACGTTTCTTTAATATAGAGTGTAATAATATAATTACCTTCAATCTTTCTCGTAACGCATCGCGTTCCTCTATTAAACGTTCAACATCGGCCCGTGCAATGTCTCGTTCGTGCTCCAAATGTTCAATAATACCCTAAGAAATATCACTGATTACACACTACACAATTTTTACGTAAAATTATTTCCGTTTTTACCTTTGTTTTGCTAATGTCCCTCATACTTGGCGAAGAACACTTGCACGAAGTACCATGTTTACACACGTTGCATAGATGAGACATTTTATGCTCAGTTTTGTAAGTTTGTAAATGCGTTTCCAAATTAGCTTTTTCCCGAAACAGTTCTTTTTTTTCGCGTTGCAATTCATCCAATGCATTCTCCTTTTCGCTTAAGTGACGCTTTAATTCTCGAATTCGTGCCCACAAATCATCCTATTTTACATTAAAAAGCAATTCAAAAGTATTAAATATTTATGAAAAAGATTTCGAAAGAATAATTAAAAAATCTTACATGATCTTTTTTAATTACTTCGCTATGGTAATCTTTTATATTATTGCACTCGTCTCTATAGAAATCTCGTTCCCTCCTCGCCTGTTCGAACGCGTGTTCTAACTAAAGTTAATTTCAAGTAATATATTTACCCTCTTTTAAATATAACAAACACATACAAGAATATCTATATGGTACATACACTACGTATTTGAGCTTCTTTCTCGTCCAATTGTTTTAGTATATTTTCATATCCAATACCATTTACATTCTGTACAATTCTATCTTTACTTATTGTTGAAACATCTACTCCGTTTTGTTCTGGTACACAAATCCAAAATATATTTTGGATATATTATAAATATATTGAAAATGTACACACTTTAATATTCACTTTCGGGTACATTTTTATTTACTTACCTCTATTATGACCATTCTTTTTCTGCATTTCTTTAATCTCTCTTTCAGCTCCATCATCACCTTGTAAAATTTCTTTTGTATGCATTTGTTCCTTCAACAGTTTATTGCTATACTGTAACTGAATAATATCTTGCCTCTGTTTCTCATTTTCTTTAGTCAATCTTTCTATTTCATCATTTAAATTCTTTTCTATAAAATTATTGAGTATATGTTCATTAAACGGGAAAAAAATATGTTTAATCATATGTATTACGCACCAACTATAGTTAGCATATTTATTCTATTCGTCATCTGTTTTTTTTCGTCCGACATGGATTCCAAATTGCGTTGGATATTACGTTTTTCCAATTTACAAGCTTCGAGATCTGCTCTTAGCTCTTGCACTACCCTATGTTCGACGGTCAATTCACCTTCTAACACATGTACTTGCGTCATTACATCTTGTAACTTTTGCTGAGTAAAAAGAAATTATGTTAATATATTATTAACACTCGGATGGAGTCGCCTGACGGTCCGCCGTCCGAGTGTTAGAAGTACAAATTCAGAGGAAAATTCGTCGAATTAAGGTCTTCTAAACATTTCAAAAACTTATTACCTGCAGTTTAGAGACCCTTTTATTATTTTCTTTCACTGTAGAATTGCAATCAGCCTCAACAGCTAAAGCTATGTGATCTATATCTCTCAATTCTTTCTCTAATTCTTCGTTTCGATCAGCAAGCTTAAGCGCTTGGGACATAGCATCGTGTTGTTTATGTAAAGCTTCTGCACAGAACGTCGAATATATACAGGGTGTTCGGCCACCCCTGGGAAAAATTTCAATGGGGGATTTTAGTGGCCAAAATAAAACGAAAATCAAGAATACCAATTTATTGATGGAGGCTTCGTTCAGAAGTTATTAACAATTAAATTCAAAAATTTCAAATCGTTTTGGAAAAATTATTTTCGTTTGCAGGGGTCAATTACAAGCATTTTTGGTCATTACGCATACCCCCGAAATCCTACGCATTTTCGAGAAAAAAATTCAGTACGATCGGAACTTTAAACGTTAATAACTATTTAACGAAGCCTTCATCAACAAATTGGTATTCTTGATTTTCGACCTATTTTGGCCTCTAGAATCCCCCATTAAAATTTTTCCCAGGGGTGAACACCCTGTATATGAATAATCTGTATCACTATTTTTAACACTCGAACGGCGATGCCTGGACCCGTTCGGACCCACTCTAGACGTGAAAAATAATAAAACTAGCCATAACATCCTGAAAAAGGAAACAAATTGGGATCCGTACGGACCCAGCACCGCCATTCCGTGTCCGAGTGTTAATTTGTTACCCTCATATAAAAAGATATAATTTCGTTACCCTTCAACTGTTGTTCTAGTTCTAACTTTTCTTGTTGAAGAATCTTTAATTCGTTAGTAGCAACATTATCGTTGGGCATTATAAAATTGCTTTCTGCCATTTTACAAGCACAATCTTTAGAAACTGCAGAATAAGGTCTACCCCCCTCCAACATCTTTTTTAATCGTATAATTTCTTTTTCCTTGGCAGTTAACTATAAACAGTATTCACGCATTTTTTTAAATTTACTTGCTCACGGAATTATAAATTTTAATTAATGATATGCATGCACTTAATGTCTATAGATATATTACTGCATAGTGGTAGTTTTAAGGAAGCTCATACAATATAGTAAAAATATTTCCAAAGCACAAACAGAAACACCTCAAATTCATGCAGATACAAGTATCAGTAATATACCTGACTCTTTAGTGTTTGTACATTGTCAGTTTGTGTCGAAAGTTCCCCTTTTAATTTTGTTACCTCGTGAGTCAAACAATTCATTTTATGATCTGCCATGCTTAATAAATCAACAACTTTTGGTTCCACTGTGCTTAAAGTCGGCAATGTATTAGTTTTATCCCCTGTCTTTGGCAATGGTTCACTTTCTAGAACTGGTCTTCGAAGAGGATAACACGAACGTTTTTTAGAAGCTGCAAGTAAAAAGTATATGTAAAAAGAATACTTCCACAACCAATTTTCTTGTATCAACTTTTCATAAACAAATGATAACAATTTACCTAATCCAACATTGCTAATAATTGGTTTTAAACATTTCCCCTGAAGCTCCAGAATTTTTTTCGACTTCTTAGAGGATTCAGTCTCCAATTCTTTAATCCTATGTAAATTATGCGAAGATGCCAATTGAAGATCATTACACTCACGCTCCAATTTGTGTATTTCCTTCTTAAGGTCTCTAATTTGCTTTTGATGACATTCCTTTGCCTTTATCAAATCTGTGTGAAGCTGGTTGCATTCTTGTACCAGTCTCACATTGTCACATTTATAAGGATCAGCTGCCAATTGCAACTGTGAACATGCCTATATATCCAATAAAAATAGTAGATTAAATAAACATATGACAAAATATCTATATAGTTTGCTATTCATTGTTTTAATAAAGAATTTTATTAAAACAATGAATTCTATTAGCTGGTATAATATTAACAGCTGATACCTCAATATTTTCTTGTGCAATACTTTTAAAATGCTTCAAGCTTTCAGTCGTTTGAATAAGATCAGCCAGCAATTTTTCTATCAATGGAAGGGCATCCAGAGAAAGTGCATGCTTGTATCCTAAACTATCTAAATGTTTACGAACAGTTCGATATCTGGCTGTTACATTGAATTCGTCTTCCGTACTCATTTTCATTGAGTTTACATAGAATATATTTTATCTTATTGTTTCAAGCCCTCATCATATTCAAGTTATAAGTTACTTCACTTTACCATTCATATCAAACGTCTTATTTAAACTTAATGCTACATTTGTACAGAATTCATTTCAAAATAACTATTTAATACACGACTAACAAGTGTAAAACTTTTAAAATATAATATTTCAAGCGTAAGAATATCTTCCATGTACGCTACTAGAGGGCCATCCATCTACTTTCTTTCTCGCAAGTTTTCACAAGCTATAAAAAATTCTAACGATCTATAATACGCTTGTGAGTAGAGTCATAGCAAACCAATCAGATTCCATCATAGTCATACGGTTTTGTTTACCAGAATTCTCGTTGGACAAAGTATACATGCATTCTGAAATCTGGTCTGCTTTTGAACATTATGCAAACTACGCACAATTCTAATAGAGAAAAACATTTCTAATATAAATTACTAATATCATTAGAAGTCGTATATCTGGACAGCAAAACTTCACTTTGAGAGATTAAGGAAGAAACGGGAGTTCAAAATGTGGGCGTGAGCAAAGCGAAATAAAATGTGCCTTTTAAATATGAAATATTAAATAATTTAGTTCGTTATCTAGATTGATACGTGACAATTGAAATAGAATATCGTTTCATTTACAATGAATTTTTAAAATAGTATTCTAAAGAATCTCGCGGGCATACGTCCTGTAATACTTCGCATTATGGGGCTAAGCTAAGGCGGAGATGCAGATTCAGCACCGAGTGCATTACTCACACATGCCAGATCACGCGTACGTGAGCTCGCAGTGTTTCGGAAAGTTGACAAAGGCG
Source organism: Colletes latitarsis (assembly GCF_051014445.1). Classification (NCBI taxonomy): domain Eukaryota; kingdom Metazoa; phylum Arthropoda; class Insecta; order Hymenoptera; family Colletidae; genus Colletes; species Colletes latitarsis. The sequence goes on from NC_135134.1 coordinate 51,307,739, forward strand.
ACCTGACCATGCTCACTTTCTCGATTCTCCGAAGCTACCCGAAGTAATTTCAGACCGCCTTGTTGAGAGAACCGCCCAAGTTGCGTGGAATAGTTTGTTATTTTCAACGATAGATGGCGCTTATTTCCCGACCTCAAACCCTCTGGTGCTAAAACGCCCAAGTTTGTCGTGGAATAGTTCGTTCCCCTCAACGCTAGATGGCGCGTATTTCCCGACCTCAAACCCTCTGGTGCTAAAACGCCCAAGTTTGTCGTGGAATAATTCGTATCGTCCACGCTAGATGGATTTCTCGACAGGCTTGGACTTTTTAGCACCAGGGGGCCTGAGGTCGATAAATAAGCGGCATGTAGCGTTGAAGGTAATGAACTATTCCACGACAAACTTGGGCGTTTTAGCACCAGAGGGTTTGAGGTCGAAAAATAAGCGTCATCTATCGTTGAAAATAACAAACTATTCCACAACAAACCGGCGGCTCTCGCGACTCTCACGAGGCGGTTCAAAATTACTTCGGGCAGCGTCAGTTTGCCTTTGCCAACTTTCCGAAACACTACAAGCTCATGTACATACGCGTGATCTGTCATCTCTGGTATAAACCGAAGCGCCGAGTGCATCGTGGACACGTCTCATGGGAATTAAGAAAGGTAAGCTCACATTTGCCTTCTCGCTCTTAAACAACTGAAATCCGACCTCACGTCAACAGCATACGATTCGGAACCTCGACTGCCCAGGTATTTTCACTTGCCTTTCCTAGAGTTCATTACTGAACTCTGCAAATTACTCCTGGTTTCTATTTGCCTCTGATGACATCTGATGACCAGTGCTTACAAAATTACAGAACTCCCGACAACTTTTGACACCATACAGCGGCTGTTACTGACTGCTGCTGATTACTGCTTGCCTCTGCTGGACTCTGCTGCCAATCGCTAATATTTCTGACAACCTATAACGATTACTACTGACTTCTGCTAACCTCTGTTGGTCTTTGCTGATCTCTGTCAGTGTGTGCTTGTCTCTGCTGAACTTTCCTGGCCTCTGCCGAACACTGCTGACCACTGCAGGTATTTCTGATAATGTATAACTATTAATACTTATTACTGCATGCTCCTACAAGTCTCTGTTTGCCTTTGCAGATTTCTGCTTGCCTGTGCATGCCTTTGCTGGCCTCTGCTGAACACTGCTGACCACCCCTAATGCTTCTGACATTGTATAACAATTACTACATGCTACTGTTCACCCCAGCTGATCTATGCTTGCCACTGCATGCCTCTGATGTCTCTGCTGACTGCTGCTGACCACCTCTGATGCTTCTAACAACATATATCGCTTACTACTTGCTACTATTTGCCCCTGGTGATGTCTGCTTGCCACTGCTGGACTCTGCTGACCACTGCTTATATTTCTGGCAAAGTACAACGATTACTACTGGCTACTGCCACCCTCTGCTGACTTCTGCCAACATCTCCCAACGTCAGCTGGCCTCTGCCAACATCTCCCGACGTCAGCTGGCCTCTGCCAACATCTCCCGACGTCAGCTGACCATCGCTGACCATCACTGACCACTGCTGACCGTTGCTGACAAATTGTGACGCGATGTAATATAATATAATATGTTTATATGTATTAAAGTGTTGTATAATGTAAATCTATGGCAATAAATGATATAATTTCAAAAAATTCTATGTGTTCTCATCACTTTTACCTTTCTTTTCCTTTCCCCATTATTCCCTTAGTTATAAGAAACCGTTTCTCTACTTAAAACTGGAATTTCAAAGTGCCCGAAGCGTTTTCTAAAATGCCGGTGACCTTGACCCACTTTCGAAACTGGGTCAAGGCCAAATTCGGATTCTCAAAGTGCCCAGAATTTTTCTGAGATTCGATGGCCTTGACCTACTTTCGAAATTGGGTCAAGGCCATCCGGATTTCCAAAGTGCCCGGAATTTTTCTAAGATTCGAATGGCCTTGACCCACTTTCGAAATTAGGTCAAGGCCAAATCCGGATTCTCAAACTGCCCGGAATTTTTCTAAGATTCGAATGGCCTTGACCCACTTTCGAAACTGGGCCAAGGTCAAGGTCAAATTCGGATTTCCAAAGTTCCCGGAACATTTCTAAAATGCTGGTGAACTTGCGAAGGAGGTGATACGCATCTTATAGGTAAGAGAATGATTTGGAGAGGAAAAGGACGGTAAAAAATGATGAGAACACATTGAATACTTTGAAATTATATCATTTATTGTCATAGATTTACATTATACAAAACTTTAATACATATAAACATATTATATTATATTACATCATGTCACAAGTTGTCAGCAACGGTCAGCAGTGGTCAGCGATGGTCAGCTGACGTCGGGAGATGTTGGCAGAGGCCAGCTTAGGTCGGGAGATGCTGGCAGAGGTCAGCAGAGGGTGGCAGTAGCCAGTAGTAATCGTTGTACGTTGCCAGAAATATAAGCGGTGGTCAGCAGTGGTCAGCAGCGGTCAGCAGAGGCCAACGGAGGCCAGCAGAGGCATGCAAAGGCAGGTAGAGTCCAGCAGGGGCAAGCAGTAACAAGTAGTAATCGTTATACGTTGTTGGAAACATCAGGAGTGGTCAGTAGCGGTCAGCAGAGTCCAGCGGAGGCAGGCAGAAGTCAGTAGTAATCGTTATACGTTGTCAGAAATATAAGCGGTGGTCAGCAGAGGCTAGCAGAGGCTGGGGGAGGCTAACAGTAGCCAGTCGTAATCGTTATACGTTGTCAGAAATTCCAGGAGTGGTCAGCAGCGGTCATCAGAGGCTGGGAGAGACTAACAGTAGCCAGTCGTAATCGTTATACGTTGTCAGAAATTCCAGGAGTGGTCAGCAGCGGTCAGCAGAGGCCAGTGGAGACCTGTTGAAGGGAGGTCAGATATTAGTTGTTCAAGAGCGAGAAGGGAAATGTGAACCTTTCTCTCTCGACTCCCACGAGACGGTCCGAAATTACTTCGGGCAACTTCGGAGAATCGAGAAAGGGAGCATGTGTTAGTTTGCCTTTGTCAACTTTTCGAAACGCTACGAGCTCACGTACGCGTGATCTAGCATAGTGTGAGTAGTGCACCCGGTGCTTAATTTGGCATCTCTGAGCTAAGGTGCAAATCCGAGTTGCGCACGTCACTTATTTATTCATGATAGTGGAATCGTGCGGAATCGCAGAATGCAGGCCTCTGCAGAGGCACGAAGTAACGTTCCACGTAGTATTCTTGTTTCGTGTTCCGACAGTCTACGTTTGGGTTTGAATTTGAAAAATAAATGATGCGTATTCTTTATGATACGCGTGGAAACTATTGGGTAGCAGTGTTTGAAAGACGACTGTTCCGTGATACGTTGCGAAAGATAAAAGATTTCTAAAAAATGATTACTGAAACGAATGCAATCGATGCATCGCACTATCACGAGCCACACGATTCTATCAGTAACATGAAAACGTATTGAAAAGCAATAGAAAGAAAATGAGTTCGTTCGATTTGAATGTGCCGCACATGGAAAAGGTTCTTTTACTGCTTGAGGAGCTCTGCGACCTTTCTTATCCTCAGGTGCAGCAAAAGTTAAATAAATACGTGAGTAAATGTCAATATTTTTGTGTACACAATTTTTCGCGGCACACACGCTCCTTTTTGAAAAAGTCGTTGGTCGTTACTAGTATTAAATCTTATCAACAAAGTTATTTAATTTAAAAACTATTGCAAAGATGCGTGAACGAAACATTTATATTTTGTTTCACGTGTAATAGCAAATATTATGTAATATTACATTCACACGTGTATGCATATGTATATACACATTTACACAAAATTCTTTTGCCCAATGAATGTTTTTAAATATTTGTAAAACCGCAAGGAATATATATAATATGATTTTAATTATATTTTGAATGTTGCAGATACAAAATGTGACAAATGCAAAACTATCTTTCCTTGTACCAATTTTAATAAAGTCAGAGGAAATGGTAATCCATGTAATAGGAGAACAAATTTTGGACAGAGAAATAAGATTTCCGGTAAGTAACAATTAGTATGATGGTATATTGCAATTATTATTTATTTTATTTTGTATTAACATTGATATCATTATAGATTTTATAAACCTTTTCATAAGTCTGTTATGCAATATGCATATACTCTTTACTATATTTGCAATAACATTTATTTATTGGAAAGTAATATACAGTTTAAAGGATTGTCCCACATTGGAAATAAAGTCTGCTTAACAGTGCCTAATCCTCAAACAAAGTACTTAGAAACCTATATAAAAGAAGCCATATTTAAAGCTATTATTGATATAACATTGAAATGTTTCCTTATAAGCTGATAACAAATCAACTATAATAATACTGGGCACCATTATTTTAGCTAATATTAGTATCTGTATTTATAGTATTACATTCAACTTTTATTGATCTATAAAATTAATAAAAAAACTTGTCTTCTGATAAGATAATTCAGATAAGCTGCAAGTGACACAGAAGATTTATAGATTTATTATTTTTCATACATAGATGAAAAGTAAAAAAAATTAGACTGTTATAAAAAATATGTTCAGTAAGATTTAAATATAAATCGAAATTAATATTATTACAACCATTTTTCACTGTATTCTAAGCAAATATCTATAAGCATATAAATTTATTTATCTATATAATTCCAAGTACCTTTTCTTGCAGGTGTTAAATAATATTTTATATGAGGCTGTACAAAATAAAAAATCAGTAGCCATGAATATAGATTTACTCGACGACGAATTATTGTATCATTTGCGACTAATATGTCCAATGTCAAATTCGTTTTTAACAATTCCCATACAACATCCTAAGCAGAGCCACATAGCATTAATAGTTTCTTTGATCAATGATGATAACATAGATAGAACTGTACATAATTGTACTGAAATTGTTCAAGAATGTTTTAGGTATATTGTCTCTTTTATTACATTGAAAGAATTAGTTCTTGGAAAAATATAAGAAGTCTGTAAATTCGACGAATGATTTGTGATTTAAAAGACTTCTCTTTAGATGTAATTAGGAATTTTTTCTTCAACATAGATTCTGCCTAGGATTTCTTTTAAATTCATTTACATGTTATGAGGAGACTCGATTGAAACACCAGTGTCAAAAGTTACTGGCTGTTTCTAGGAAGCTATTTACGCATTTAGGTAATGTTTATTGTAAGTAGAATAATTAGTATGATGCTGAAAAGTAACCGTATTCATTGTATCAACAAACAGGAGACTTTTCCGATCTTTTACGGGAAATAATGGCGGAAGTGAGAAATTTGACGAACGCCGAGCGATGTTCGTTATTTCTTTTAGATCCTGATCAACAAGATTTAGTTGCTAAAGTATTTGATGGTATTGCTATGAAAGAAGTGAGTTTAAGTTTTAAAAACAACGCTTTAAGCGTCGTAAATAAAGTTAAAGACTTAATTGTTTTTAGTCTGTGAAAGAAATGAGAATACCGATAGGTCAAGGTATTGCAGGTCATGTTGCAACCACTGGTACATTGATTAATATTAGAAATGCATACGAACATCCTCTTTTTTATCGCGGGATAGACGAAGTTACGGGCTTTAGAACTAGAAATATTTTATGTTTCCCAATTAGAGATGAAAATGGAATTGTCGGCAAGTGAAGATTTTAATTATTATTTAATATAAACTCAAAATTAAGATATTCTGTATTTTCAAATTATGTAATTAGAAACAGGGTAGAAACAATTGTACTGTTACTATTTTGCGCTGTAGGAGTTGCACAACTCTGTAATAAAAAGGACGGCCTATATTTCGATGTATTCGACGAAGAAGTTGCAACAGCATTTAGTATTTATTGTGGAATATCTATAATGCATAGTATTGTTTATAAGAAGATGCAAGATGCTCAAGCAAGGAATAAGCTCAGCAATGAAGTAATGATGTATCATATGAAGGTAGAACTTTATTAAAGCGTAACGAATTTTAAGTTAAATTCCGATGTACCGTTTTAAAGAAAATATTATACTTATAGGTAGAAGAAGACATGGTGCAAGCGCTATTGAATTGCAAAGACGAACATAATATAAAGGATTTCAATAAATTCCACTTTACCCCTAGAAGTGTACCTTACAAGCATATACCCTGTTATACAATCAAAATGTTCAACGATTTGGGTCTTATTAAACATTGGAAGATGAAATTGTCAACTTTAGCTAGGTAATAAATATTGATTTAAATGTTTACTTTTTAAACTGCTCTCATTTTTTCGTTTCTAATTAAAGAATTATATCACGTGTACAGGTTTATATTGTACGTTAAGAAGGGCTACAGAGATGCACCTTATCATAATTGGGTGCACGCGTTCTCTGTAGCACATTTCGCGTATTTATTGATGAGAAATTTACAACTTATTACCGAGAATTATATGACACACTTGCAAGCATTAGTTTTTTTAGTGTCTTGTTTGTGTCATGATATAGATCATAGAGGTACCAATAATTCGTTCCAAACTAAATGCAGCACAGTATTGGCAAGTCTTTACAGTTCCGAGGGTTCCGTGATGGAGGTACATTAACATTTTTATTCGAGTAAATGTTTTGTTTTTCCGTAATGTAGTTGATAATATGGAAAGAAAAATCTTTTTATTAAACTTTCCAGAACAATTTTAAAGGTTTTTCTTTGAATGACTTTAAAGATGAAAATGCTGCGAAAAATCTAATTTACTATAACAAATTAACTTTTCTAAAAACCAACAGAGACATCATTTGGCACAGACCATGTGCATTTTAAATACAGAAGATTGCAATATATTTGAAAATTTTAATAGCAAGGAATACAGTGAGGCGTTAGATTTGTTAAGAAACAATATACTTGCAACTGATTTAGCATCCCATTTTCGCACCGTAGAAAAACAAGAAGAGATGATTAGAGAGAAGTATGATAAAAATGATTCCAAACAACAGAAACTATTCTTCGATATGCTTATGACGTGTTGCGATCTTAGTGATCAAACCAAGCAGTGGAAAGTTTCTAAGAAGACTGCAGTGAGTAAAATTTCAAATTTCGATAAGTTCGTATTGAGTTTAAATTTGAAATTAATAACGATCTAATAGAAACGTTAAACGCTTGAAAAGATTATATATTGCATGTTTATTGCATCTTACGTCAGGAACAAATTTATGATGAATTCTTCTCACAAGGGGACTTAGAAAAGAGTATGGGTAGTTCCCCTATTGAAATGATGGATAGAGAACGGGCATCTATACCAGACCTACAAGTTCAATTTATCACAAATATAGTTCTGCCACTATTCATGTAAGTATACCTCGGATACGATCGATTAGAATTAAATTCCAAATTTATTATGCAACTTTCTGTAAATTTTAAATATATAGAAAGCAGAACTAGTATATTTAAAATCAACGTGGTTATCTTTTTTTTTGTTTCTTAGTAATCTTTCTACGTTATTTCCAATGGTACAACCACTGGTCCATGTACTGAAAGAGAATCGAAATTTATGGGAAGTGTCTAAAATTATATTTCAAAACTACATGAAAGCGGGAATGAAAGGCATTGATATTTTATTGGATCCTACATTCGAAGAAGAAGTTCTACAAGTCTATACTCAGAGCAATAATGATGTGTCAAGAACCTCCATGGTGAAGTTAGAGATAACGGAAACAAAGCCTAACGTTTACAATGAATGAAGCTTAATAATAGAGATTTAATATTTTTGTTATGAAAAAGATATCGTGAAATATATAGATTGTAATACCATTTAAATTCAGAAGCAATAGAAAAGCTTAATAATTACCAAATATATGTAAATCGAATGAAATCTGTTTACCAGAGGAGCGCTGGCGTTCTTAAAATTATTTATTATATATTAGCGTATTATTATACAATAATGTATATTCAAATATTATTTAATATTGGTTTTGTTTTCTTATCGTTTTTTCTTACGATTCCATTCCCCATAAATATTGACATAATTTCGATAATATATTTCAAATCCATATACTCTAATATACAGGGTATTCGGCCACCCTTGGGAAAAATTTTAATGGTAGATTCTAGAGGCCAAAATAAGACGAAAATCAAGAATATCAATTTTTTGCCTGAGCCCTTGTTAAAAAGTTATTAACAATTAAATTAAAAAATATCAAATCGTTCTGGAAAAATTATTTTCGGTTGCGGGGGTCAATTACAGTCACTTTTGGTCATTATACATACCCCCGAAATCCTACCCACTTTTGAGAAAAAAATTCGAAAAGGTGTGAAATTTTTCGACGGAAAAAAAAAAATTTCAAATCGATTTGGAAAAATTATTTTCGGTTGCAAGGGTCAATTACAAGCACTTTTGGTCATTACACATACCCCCGAAATCCTACGCACTTTCGAGAAAAAAATTCCTTACCGAAAATCTAATTTGGCGCCTAAATTTTTCGACGAAAAAAAAAAAGTTTCAAATCGTTTTGGAAAAATTATTTTCGGTTGCGGGAGTCAATTACAGTAATTTTTGGTGAATAGACATACCCTCGAAATCCTGCGCATTTTCGAGAAAAAAATTCAGTACGGGTGGAACTGTAAACGTTAATCACTTTTTAACGAAGCCTCAATCAAGAAATTGGTATTCTTGATTTTCTTCTTATTTTGGCCTCTAGAATCCCCCATTAAAATTTTTCCCAGGGATGACCGAACACCCTGTATACTTCTATACTATATGCTAAAGTAATGAATACTTGTAGAGAACAATATTAGATCATTGTGAATACTGGAAATTCCAAATTTTTTATAAAATGCAACTAAATCAAAACTAATTATATATAAACGTGTATATAATAAAAACTTGAATTGATCATGTTACATGTATCATTTTAATATAAAATAAAAAGAGCCGCGAGAAAAAGAATTTCATTACCGGCTAACAGCTAACTGATTCTTGCTTCTTGGCGCGTATCACCGAGTACCAAGAGAAAGTCGAGGACAGTGTGGTCAGATTTGGCATAATTGTGTGCATCGACGATACGTTGATGCCAAGAGGAAGTCGAGGAATTGAATTGAATCGCCAACAACTGTTACCAACCTAAAAATAACTAAGGAACTAAATAGACTAGATGGCGCGGCAAATCTGTTTGATGCCGATCCGCCACAGATTCAAATTCAACCGAAAAGACGTTATACACTGATCAAACTTGCATCGTCCCGCCTACGGCATGAAATGGAGATTGTCGTTAAAGTTTTTGTTTTCTTCGTGCTTTGTGTTATTGAAACAAATTAATCGTGTAGTTTATGTATTTCTCTTGTAGAACTTATTCCTGACATTTTACTAATTACATTATACATACAAAAGGTAAGTGAACATTTCAACGAATTGATTTTATTAACCTGCAAGTGACCGCATACGTGTACAGAGTACACGCGACTTAATTTTTTGCAAAAATCTTTTATTCTTTTCATATGCTTTTATATTATAAGTACGAATGTTTTTTTAGATTTTCAGTATGACTAATAGATCGAAGGCAAAAATAAAAAGGATGATTGTCAATGATATGATAAGTATCGGCAATCGTTGTACAGAAGTTAAGGAGTTCATTGATGAAAATCTAGACGATACGATAGAATATCTGCATGCTTTGCTTACTCAAATACCGCAATCAATATCCGGCCCCTTAATAACGAAAACACCCAAAGTGCCTAAGAAAAAAGAAATACAACGTATTGAAACTATCCCAGAAGATGATGTTATTGATTGCACGATACGTGTCTCTGCCACAAGGAGCATCAAAGGGAAAAGTATAGATGATGCAGAGGAAAAGGAAAATGGAAATATGACAGAAGTGACCAATGGTCGTTCTAAAAGGCAAGCTTCTAAGAAAGCTGCAGATAATATTAGGAAACAGCAATCATTGTCGCGTGCAACGAAACTACGAAGACCATCAAATTCTGATGAGGATGTTTTTAGTATGAAGGTTTGTATTATATTATTTCAATTATCTATAACATGTGATAGACATAGTATATATCTCATTTTTGTTGTTTCCTGTATTTGTATTATAGTAAAAGCATTGAACAATTTGCAATATTAAACAGTTTTCTGAATTTTTTTAGAACATATACCAGAACTACAGTAAGAGAAAGAATTCTGCCAGAAGTAGCTCAGATGAAGATAACAGTCAAGGTCCTAATAAGTATACTAAAGTAGAAGAAAATACATTCAAAGCAAGCTCTACAAAGAAAAAGGAGGAAACAAATTTGGAAGATAAGTTTTCTACAAAAGAGATTACAACACATCAAGATAAAAATGAAACGTTAAGGAAGTCTTCGACAATGATAAGTCCCTCAAATAGAAAGAGATCACTTAGGCAAAATTATGATTCGAGTACCAAGGAACCTAACACTATTGATGACACAGTCATTGCACCTAAAATAGGAGTTACAGAAGAACATTCTATGTACGAGGATGCAATTGAAAAATGTGTACCTATCATGAACTCCACAATGAATTTGAATACTACAGTTACTATGCACAAAATGATGAGTGCAACAGTCGTTTTGGAACCTTTGTCGGCGATTAAATTGAACGAAACTGTAACAATTAATAAAGGCAATAATAATGGTATAGCGAGGTACAATGAACAAAAGCCAAATCAGCCGATGCCCGAATCTAAATTAACCAAAGCGCGCAAACTTTCATCGCCTTCTTCAAAATCCCTGCAGGACAGGATGCATCTACTAAAAGAAGCATTGACAAATAAAGAAATTAACGATTTAATCACAGACGATGATTCGTCGCCTGAGATAAAGAAATCCAGGCCGCAAATTAAGCTCGAGAATAAAAAACGACAGAGGCCTGTAGTGAAGTATGTATCGTCGAGCGAGGATGAGGTCTTCAATACGCCTGCGAAACCAACTTTGAAGGAGGCGAGTGCAACTACAGTTCTCCAGGAAATAAGGAACAATTACAAACTAAACGCATTATTCAGTCCTTACGCCAAAGAATCTGTAAGAAAACGGGTTGAGGCATTTGAGCAGGTAGGTCTGAGCAGTCCGAAGCCTGCCGTTGAAATCGACGTACCGACTAGATTGACAAGAACAAAAACACGAGCTATAGCTGCTGCACAAGCCGAAGCCTTAGAAAATAGTAAGAATATGGATAAGACGATTGCTCAAAAATTAGCACGGAAATCGCTTGCAAAAGCTAAAAAAATCTCGTTAGCAAAACACGTTAAGGAAACAGATGAATCTAAGGAGGTAATTAAAATATTTCTATCAGATAATGCATACGATACTTACAGACTAACCACCTGCTACGAAAGTTAATTAATAATATAATATTAATTATTATAAATTTTAATTTTTTTAGAATAAATTGCCAAGCGCGCAAAAAACTAATAGAGTTGTGCCTACTGACAAAGTGAACCAAAAGCACCTACAAAAAATGACTCCACTAGGGAAAACGAAACCTCATTTGCCGATGTCTGTCAACCGTATTGCACATACTCCAGCAAACAATCTAATTAACACAAACGTAAGAAATATTTTAATGATATGAAGTTTGAAAAATAATTGAATTGTTTAAAAATTAATATTTGTTTCAATATCAATGCTTATTATTACAATTTCAGCAAACCAAGGCTTTAAGTGCAACACGTTCAAACATTATCACATCAGTGGATTCTTTTATTCAATCTGCGAAATCAGTAAATAGACGTAACTCGATAGAGAAAATAGATGAGAAGAAACGGAGAATGAACGATGAGGACGCTCGAAAGAAACGAGAGGAAACTCTGAGACTTCAAACGGAAGAAAAGAGAAGGTAAAGCGTTCGTGAATACTAAACACATGATCTATTTAATTCTAGATGCGTATTACCGAATAATGGTATTTTATGTACAGGAAAAGGAAAGAAAAGGAATTGAAAAATAAGTTGGCAAGAGAAGCAAAAGAGAAACAGGAGTTGGAAAAACGTCAGAAGGCTGAGAGAGAAAGGGAGGAGAGAGCGCGTTTAGCGCAACAAATGCAAGAAAAGCATCGCGAGGAAATGGAAAAGAAACGTATGGCCCAATTGCAACGAGCTCAAGTACGTGTTTAAATTTATAAATCTCGAGTCTTAGACTACCCCCTTGATTTATTAATTCGTTTATATCGGTAATATGTTGTGCAGGAAATAGAAGAAAGACGGAAATACGAAGAACAACAACGTTTACAGCGTTTGCAAGAACAAGAAGAAGCGGAACGACTATTGGCTGAGCAAAGACGTCGGGAACAGGAGGCTGAGAAGCGAAAGGAAGCCGAAGCAAGGATTCAGCAACAAGCTGCCGCCGAAGCGATAAGAGTTAAAAACCAAATGCTTATGGCACAAGTAAGTTTAAACATATTTGTGCAAAGTTTCATTAAGAATTGACGCCCGTAGATCGCAATTTTCCCTTGTTAATAAATTAGCATTAATTAAATGTTTTTTTTTCAGGCTAAATATGAAAATAAACATCAGGGCCCAACAAATTACATTTTGGATAGTGAACCCGACGAAGACGATTCAGACGATGAAACTAGACCAAAGCATGTAATTCCGTACTGGGCGCAAAGTAAGTATAGTTTTATATTGTATACTCATAAATAAAGTTCTGTTTCTTTACTATATTTAAACTGAAAGCTCTTTCAAATCCATGGAAATGTCTTACCTAAGCTGAAACTAGTTATTACGAAAGTTATACATAATGTGTAAAATATTTCTTTTTTTGTATATTTTTCAGCGCACATTCGCAAAACTCAACTAGCAATGCAACGATACATTCCTAACGAAGAAGTTTTTAGATTTTTCGACAGTAAGAAGTGTACACCAGACTTGTCTGAATTGTTCCAAGGTATAGACAGAAAGAGATTGAAGCGTACGTCCAGTGCAATTTGGAAAACGCCGCCACGATACTCCATGATGGAAACCGAATGAAAGGTATAGTTTTATTGTATACAATGCTATTAGTTTCATGTTGTGACTTATAATGAAACTGCTTGTAATACCATATTTAACATATGTGATATAGGAATGATGTTATGTTATCGTTTGAAATATTTGATTTGACATTTATATTAGCAAAATGTTAAGACTGCTTTTCTTAAGATGGCACGCGAATGAGTGCTATTACTTTTTACAAATTTCGGTCAGACTTTACCGTTCTTCCTTATTTATATATTTTTTGTAATGTACGAGCCAGACACTGACCGAGAGAATTGTCATACGATTAATTAATACCAATTAACATGTAATTATACCGGTATGAATTATTTCAACGAAAAATAAATTTTATTCAATTCGATCCGTCTTCGATATTTTACATAACGTCGCTTCTCGTGGAACATTTATTTATTTGACGAAGTCGATGAAAGTTATTCTCTGTGTTCTCGAAATATTTTAGAATGCATCATACGATATTCGCCTTCTTTTTACATTTATTGCAACGATCTTATAAATATTTTCAATTGCGTTTTCTGCTAAGTAATTATTATGAATAATTTTGTGTACGTATGAAGTTATTTTTACGTATTAATCTTGTATGTAAATAATTGATAATTTGAATGTAAAAATACATAGAAGCACACGAAATGTTTATATCAATTGAATAAATACAAATTCAAATGACTTACGTTAATTCTTTTTGTTTTTGCAGAAGCGGCGGTAGTTTTGGTGTTTTTACACTTTTCAAAGATCTTAATTTTAAATGCGTGTATATAGGTATCTGTAATAATTGTTTTGATTGAAAAACATTCGATATTTACTTTCCGATCGATCATTTTTGTAAGCATATTTACATATGGTAAAGAGCTATCCAACACAGGATAATCTAAGAAAAGCATCAAGACTGATTTACTCATAACCGAAATAGTAAGTCTCCTTCCGTCTATCTCGGGATGTTGATGTTCAGAAATTATGGCCTTTTCAAAATCCGATATATCCAGCTTAGATTCGGTTGTCATTTTTCTAATGCCACCTTTTAAGACCTTTTTTTCGAGTTTGTACATTAATGCGACTTAACGAAGAGTTCGTTCAATTTTCGAAAGTTTCTACCTTTATGGTAGTTGAACTTACCTTTATGGTTGTTGAACTCGCGACTCTTTTGATGTCTGGCGGAATTTTATAATCTTGGAAATACTTGTACGCTGGAATTGTAGGCAAAATCGGCGACCATGTTTTAAACGTTCCAAAGGTAGATATATAACGGCCCCCTAACGTCCACAAGCGCACCGTGTGGTCTACACTACCACTTGAAAACGATAATAATATAATGATAACGATATTGTATTAGTGGTGTGCAAAAATTTCTATCGTTTTTAATAGATATTGTATAACGTTATTTTATAATATCCAGGTAATTAATCCCTTCCCGTGCTAAACGACAGGCGTCAACGCGCGGTAAACAGACCAGACTGACGCTAAACTGCGTTGTAATTGGTTATAAGAATCGTGACCGACTCTTATGGCGTACCGATAGGAACTAAAACTCAATCACGATCGCGATTTGCTGTTCGTAAGCCTGGCACGTGATATTTATGTTTGGGCCAAAATCTTTGTCACGAGTCAGACTCGTTAAACTACGGGAAGGGATTAACAACTACCTGAACCCAAATTTTAAGATTCCAGGGATACTAATTTTCTTGTATTATGTTTAATAGAACTGTCGTTCGGCCCATTATTTGTGCAGTGCACATTGAATGAAATTCATTTGTACAAATAATTTTCTGGTTACGGTGCCAATTTAAAATTATTAAGTAAAAATGCGTAATATATTTTTATAACGACATCCGTTATGAATGCGAAACATTCATTACCCTAATCAGTATTAGGGATGTTGATGTATTTATTACCTAATAATGATACGTGCATCGGGAATTATTTGAATAGATGTGACTGCTTTATCGTGCCCGCGTACAGAAGAAAGTAAAAGCGGCAAAGGCTGATCCCGTACTGCTCTCTTAGCTCTCCCATCAATTTTGTCATTCCATAGAAACGGAAATTCTAATCTCAAAAGAGGCATGCACGTTCTAGGGGGATCTGGTATCAAGTAATTTGCAAGATACCAAACTTTTATGTATCCTGTGTTATGCCCTAATGTTAGATAAGATGCTACAGTTTTTAATGAGGACTTAACAAGCCCTGAAAGTTCTTTTTTTACGCTTTAAGTCTTTTGATATATGTATACTATAAAGCAATTACGATTACGTAAGCTCAAGCGTAAGCTTACGATCAATAAATTTTTCATTGTAAACAAAAATTTGCATATCATATTCCTTTTTTCTTTTACCTGTTACAAGGAAACGATCTTTAGGATCGGTTGTCAATGATAATGCACAGTCACCGACAGCATGAATAACTGAAAACGCTTGTAAAAATCCGCCTCCGGGATGGTGACTCCATACTTGTATTAAACCCGAATCGAGGGAAACCAATAATGTTCCAATAGACGGCCCAGTTGGCCGTGTACTCAAAAATATCATTGCACGAACAGCGACGATTCGTATAATGTTTAACGCTGATTCCTGGTGTTTAGAAACCGTGGAATCTTGTCTATGCATAAAGTCTTACATACGTATATATTTATATTTCATTACTTACTTTAAATAAGTATAATTATAACGCGTAAACGATATTGTTACCTGTTTAAAATAAATTGTTCTTCCTTATTAAATTTATTTGATTGAATGTTTTTTTCGTTCGTCTCGTATCTTACGTTAAATCTACAGAATATCAAACACATTATTAAAACATTAAACGTATGATTACATCATGTTACATTTACAGATTTATATTTTAAACATAAATTTTACTGTACTGTGTTTCATAATGTATACCTTACCTAGACATTGGATCGTTTACTTTGTATTTCCGATACGGTTGACCCGTTTCCAATCTCCAAAGTATTATTTCTCCGTTGTAAGTTGCTGTCGCTAAAACTTGAGGATACCAGATGGCTGAACAGAGAATATCATCGGTATGCCTCACTCCCCAACTCTTTTTGTATATGTTTGTATCAGAAGTTGCAAATTCTATAACTTGGCGGTTCCAACCGCTAGACAAAATTCGATTTTCCACCCAAGCTAAACTTGTTATTTCACTGTATTACAAAGTACCAGTACAAATATGTTAAGGTATCGGCACTTCTTCTACCCAACGTCTCGATTATGAATTACACGTATAACGTACCAGTTACTTTCAACTGCCATGTTCCTTAAACAAATGCCTGTATTAAAATTCCATATTTTCAGTGTACCATCGCGAGCCCCTGTCACTAACAATTGTTCAGATTCGTCGAAACAAGCAGCAGTTATCTCAACGTCGTGATACTGACCATACAAGAATTGGCTGTGTGCATGCGTTACTAAATATAAACGATTTCCAAGCCACGGATCCCAAACTATTATACAAGAATCTAATCCAGTAGATACTACCTACATTTGGAATGAATTGAAAAGTACAATCTGAAGTATATAATACCATAAAGCGTATGAATAAGTACCACTTTGTAAAGATGATTGTATAAAACACAGCTAACAGGTTTGGTGTGTGTAAAACCATCAGATACTTCTTCGTTGATTACAGGATCGCAAATAATCACAGCAATAATCATACTAGCAATGATCATCTTGTGATTCAATGAATTGTAAACTATGGTCATCGATGTATATTCGCCTAATTCACTGGGAAGACCATTGTATGTCTACATAAAGTAAGATAATAAAATGAATCAAGACATTGTTTGAAGTAATGTCTATACAGGCTGTATACACGGCTACCTCTGGGAAATATTTTAATGGGAGATTCTAGAGGCCAAAATAAAACGAAAATCAAGAATACCAATTTGTTGATTGAGGCTTCGTTAAAAAGTTATTAACGTTTAAAGTTCCGCCTGTAGAACAGCAGGTCAGTCCTAGTGGTTCTCATTCAGAAAATTGTAAGCCTCTCGATACGTCAGTAAGTAGAGTTTCTCATGCTGAGTGAGAACCATTAGCGCATGGACGCAGCTGTTTAAACGTTAATAACTTTTTAACGAAGCTTCGATCAACAAATTGGTATTCTTAATTTTCGTCTTATTTTGGCCTCTGGAACCTCCCATTAAAATTTTTCCCAGAGGTGGTTGAATACCCTGTATATGTTTTATCAAAATTATTATCAAAACCTGAATACAAGATTGAGCCAATACATCCCAGACTTTAACGCAACGATCCTTTGACAGTGAATATACGCGATTGCCAGCATTTTGAGTCACTAAGGCGCAAATAGCTGCATGGTGTCCCTGAAAAGTATTGTTTGCTCGTCTTGTCACAAAAGGATTCCAAACCCGAACTATACAATCTGGTCCACCAGTCACTAACATTTGACTTTCTAAAGATTCATATCACTCGTAAAGTTTAAATAAGAAGATCGAAATTAAAATAAAGCCTCGTTCTATTGAAACTACCCTCGCAAACTGTAAAACAAGTTATTCCCATATTAACTTGGAATTTGTATTGAAGTCTTATTCCTGTAATGTCGCTAATTAATAGGGAACAACTGCTGCATCTGCTGCTAGACACGAAAGCTTTGAGACTATCATAATATGCTACTTGCTTTACCCAGTCTGTATGCATTTCCTTGAACTCTGTAACTTTCATCCCTTGTAATTCACCCTGTAACAGATTTTTTTTAACTATATTTAAGTTTCAGAAATTGCATAAAGCAATCATAAATATAAATTGTTTACTTTAACAACAGATTCATAGCGAACGAACAAAGTATCGCGCTGAGGTTCTTGTCTAAATGGTCCTCTATCTATAGGAGAGAAAGATATAACTTTAATAGATCCACTCATATCTCCAAGTACAATATACGAATCCTCTTTGATGTTTTTATTGAAGTAGTAATCCATACAAGTGACTGCTTTCTCTAAGCCTGAGATCTGTTCGTTATTTGATATACAAGGAACGTTATTTATTAAAATACCCAATGTTTATCAAAAGCATAACAAACCATCACTCGTAGATCAAATTTTTTCGCCACGGTATCGTAAAATCTCAAATCACATTCGGTAGAACTTGTACAGACTACTTGCACATCTGGCATTACAATCGTGTCGGTTATCAAAGTTTGTTGTACTCTTAAATAAGCTACAATGGTAGGAATGATAGCAATTTAAAGGAAAAATACTGATACGTACGTTAGGTATTAAAAATACTAACGATTCACTGATTGTACGGTACGTTCATATTCTAAATCCAACGACCAGTAATTGATGATTCCATCTTTAGTCACTGTTAAGTAACATCCTCTTTGGAAACCTATAGTTCTATCCTAAAGATATATAAAAAATAATATTTCGAAATATTGGCGAGTTTATTAAATATATATTTGTTTATACAGGTAAAACTTCAGGGCAAAAGATTATTTTATGTATAGGTGTACGGTGATGTGATTTTAGAAGTTGAGGGGTTCCTGTTATTGGAGATTTCAATATCTGCCACTGCAAAGCAGTATCCTTTTTCTGAAACTCTACTAATAAATAAGAAATAAATTCATTCCATGTAATATTTCCGTCTCTTTTGAAATTCATCTGTAATTGATAAATAAAAACATATTAATCATATAGATAAAATAATAGTTATTTCTCTTACACTCTTACTTTCTTAAATAATATTTCGAATTCGTCATTCGGTAAGTTAATGTGTAATATATTTTTAAAAACATCGTATAATTGAGAAATGTTCATTTCTTCATTTTCTGAAGTCTATAAACCAATATTATGAATTAATGTAGTAGTATAGTAACATTTTTGGCAAACTAATTAGTCGCCCATGTACCAAAAATGCTTCGTGTAGATGTATCAAGGATTCTTCTGTACATTGTTCTTCTATACTCTTTTTCTCAAAGAAATCGTCGAAAGCTTGTCGAATGCTAAATAAAAAATATATATGAATGATACAAAATGTAATTAATTTCAACAAATATATGAACCTTCTTGGGTCATCAATATCAAAATTTTCCATTGTTTGCAATATCAATTGTAAATTGTATAGGATTTGTATAAAAATAACATAAAAGAAGATGAAATAAATATACTGCAAAATTACAGAAACATACAATAAGGTTAATTAAAACACAGATAGTGCTTTGTTATTTTCAAAATTGAATTTATTATTGCGAAAAGTTACCATATTATGTAATAAGTTTCAGTAATTTGTTTAATAAATATTAAATAATTAATACAAGTATAGCATTTTAAAGTTATTTCCCATTTCATTTATTTTTACTATCATGTTTATAAGCAATTGTAAAATATACGAGTGAAATATCTACTGATCTACCCTTAGTTTGTACAGATAGTTATAAGTGAAATAATCAATAACTTCATGCATGGAAAATTCGTTTATCTACTGCATAGCTAGGTATACAAAGATACTATAGCATGGTCTCTTGAAACACTCGTTTTATTCGTATTACTTCGTTAATTTTTATAACTATTTACTGTTAAATTTTCCATGAAACCATGGAGCTGTTTAAAGCTTTAAGTTTCTTCAGTAGGGGGAAGTATGAAGAATGTGCAACAATATGTACAGATTTACTAAGAAAAACACCATTGGATCAGGTATAAATATATTTCTCGTTAATTTACAATAGTCACTTTCCATCTATTTCTTATTAAAATATGGTATTCTCCATTGTAGGCGATCTGGGTGTTAAAAATGCGTGCCTTAACGTTACAAGTATACATAGACGATATCGAAGGAGAAGAAGAAGGAATCGCTGAAAGTCTACTAGATAATTATACGATATCTTCTATGCCTAGACCAGGAACATCCTTAAAAAATCCTGGTACTGCTTATGTAGGGCAATACTTACGACCGAAAACACAATCAGGTTTGGTCTTAAAACTTGTGTACAACTTGAAGCTCTTAGTAGGGATTATAAAATAAATATGAATTTAAAAAGACAATGCATCGTATAGGTAGACCACTGACGGGAGTTGTAAGACCAGCTACTCAATCAGCAATGTCTCAATCGGTGGAACAAACATTAAGAACACCGAGAACTGCTATGACTGCCAGACCAATTACAGCAAGTTCTGGTCGAAGCGTTAGGTATGCTTGTTATAGGGAATTAGTTTGGTAATTATTCAAGTAGAAAATGAAAATTCAATTAATATACGTTACACAGATTAGGTACAGCATCTATGTTAACAGAGCCTGGGGGACCTTTTATACAACTATCGCGTTTAAATATTTCTAAGTACGCCAGTAAACCCAGTGTTGCAAAACCATTATTCGAGTATATATATTATCATGAACACGATGTAAGATATGTAAGTATATAAATTCTGTAATTTCGTTAAAAATATTATACGTTTTATTTTTAATATGAATCGTCATAATACTATGCATAGGCATTAGATTTAGCAGTTCAAGCCACGCAAGTCTGTCAATACAAAGACTGGTGGTGGAAAGTACAACTTGGAAAATGTTATTACAGTTTAGGATTGATAAGAGATGCAGAGCAGCAGTTTAAATCGGCATTGAAAGATTGTAAAACTATTGAAACGGTCTTAAGGCTAGTTAGAGTTTATGTTAGATTGGATCAGCCATTGGCTGGTTTGGACGTATGTAAGAAAGGCCTTGAATATTTTCCTAATGATGTCAATATCCTCACTGAAATGGGACGTATATTCGATGGTCTGAATAATGCGAGCATGTCGTTAAAATATTATAAAATCATTGCACAGGAAGACGCTTCGCATACAGAAGCGATAGCTAGTATTGGGATGCACCATTTTTATAACGATCAACCAGAATTGGCATTGCGGTATTATAGGTAAACGCGAATATAAATATAGTAGTCGAAAGTTACTTAAATTGCAACACTTCATCGCGTTATCCACCACAGGCGATTGTTACAAATGGGTGTATACAACGTCGAATTATTCAATAATCTTGGATTATGCTGTTTTTATTCTCAACAATACGATCACGTTGTATCGTGCTTTGAGAGGGCACTCAATTTATCTACCGATGAAAATGTAGCAGATGTATGGTATAATGTTTCTCATATTGCTCTTGTACGTATACAAGTAGTTTTGGAGCATCTAACAGCGATCCCAACCAATTCTTCGGTGAAACGTTAATTTAAAAATAATTTCAGACTGTAGGCGATATAACAATGGCGGAAGAATGTTTAAAACTGGCTATTATAAGCGATAATAGGCATGCTTTGGCATATAATAATCTTGGAGTCATAAAAATACGAAATGGAAACCTAACAGCAGCGCGAACGTATTTTCACGCTGCAGCTAACATTGCTAATTTTATTTATGAGCCCCACTTTAATAGCGCTTACTTGGCGTACGATGTAATATATTACGTATTATAATATAGTCTGTTTTTTTTTTTCATCTAATATCGAATTTCTATTATTTTAAATTTCGTAGGTTGGAGACCTTCAGACGAGTTACATCGCAGTACAAAAGTCTTTAAGCGCGTATCCTAGCCACTGTGATAGCAAAATTCTCCTAAAAAAATTAGAAAGATATTTTTCGCACATGTGAACTTCATAGTAAAGAGAAAGGAATTCATCCCACATTACGAAAAACGATGCATTTTATTTAATGTTTGATTTTAACTTTACAAAATATTATGTACACAATATATGTGTAAAAAGTACAAATAGTGTGATTCAATGCTATTTAAATCTTAATGATTTAACTCTTAACGACTTCAGTAACTTAAATAAAATAAATGTATTGATAGGAATGTCAGCCCGCGAAAGAGTTACCTGCTAACAATTGCTGTAACCTCTTAAGCTGTATAGAAATATTATGGAAGATTATACACATCGAACGATTAAAATCCTAAATCAATGAAATAGAAATTATTTTCTGTATCACATTGACTAATCCTCCTTATCAAGCTTCTGTATAAATATATAACAATCTGATAATAATTTACCTAAGTATTACTCATTGCTTTATATCCTATACTCATATATGTATATATTTTTCATATAGATCATTGTAATTGACGTATAAACTGGTGATTCTCTAAAGTGCATAGTAATAAATAACGTATGCATCTACGATAATAATAAATGTTATCTACAGAAAACTTAATACGAGACATTATAGTTAGATTTCGATAATTACAAAATACAATGCAGACTACAATTTCAATTTTTTCGTCACTTTGTGCACAGACACGGAGTAATGTACAGTCTTTATTATTGTAAACGATTTATATTTTATCTTATGTAGTGTGAGATATAACCAGCCATGAAATTACAAAGTAGAATAAAAATATTGGATATACGGCTAGAGCTTTCCGCCCTACGGGTTGACTGTCACCAAGGAATGCCATTGATGCTAAAATATGATTGTACACAATCATGCTTGTAAATGCAGAATGAAGGATTCACAATATACAACGAAATAAACCGATACTAACCATATGTTGCCCATGCGAATCCGACCATAGAAATAACAAACCTTAGACTAAACAGGAAAGTAGTCTGTTCTGCCATTAATATAATTCTACATAAAATTAGAGCAATGGCGGTCGGCAATAAGCAGTATCCTAAGACGCAAATACTTTGGAAGAAGGATCTATAACACATTAAAACAGACCAGAAATAAAATATTTTTTGATCTACAATTTCATGTACATTGAACATGCAATATTTCATAATATTTGTCAACACTAAATAGAAAAATATTAAAATTTAAACATACTCTTTAATTAATATAATTACTTACATATTGCCACCCAATAATTTGGAGTTTAATGTAACAACCATAGATCCAATCCATACAATTACAAAAACCTCAGCAAATTCTGGTCCTCCATCATTTGAATTATCTGCTGTATCAGAAGAACCTTGTAATATCCTGAAACAGTAATAGGAACCTTACAATTATAACTATGAAATATCTTACATAAAAAAATCTAAATGTACTATACTTACATTGCCATGAATGTACATAATACTAATGGTCCCCAAAGATCCCCTAAAATCAGAAATATTTTTTGTTTTTTTTCTTTTTGTAAAATTGTATATAAAGAAAATTTCATTTACTAACATTCTTTTAATAAGCTTTTCTTCTCTATGGGATATAAAACATGATAAAACTTCTTGCCCACTGCTCGAACATCTCTAAGCTGTAAGAAATATTGTTAATGTAATTAATTTAATATTTTTCTTATAGTGTTAACAATTCTTAAAGATCATCCAAATTTTTAATAACAGTTTGTAAAGTATCCATTTTGCAGACTATAAGAATAATTCCTTAACTATGTAAACTTACAATTGTATCTCTGATTGGTTCGTCTAAGGTATTGAATTCAGGTTCCCCAAGATTTGATTTCTGTTTAGGGCCTACTGTCATTTCACCCTCAACATTTTGTGGGTCAGCATATTCCATTGTAACCTTAAACTTGAAATAAAAATGTTCCCATCAAATCAACTGCAGCGGGTTACGGAAAGCAAAGTGTACGCAATAAATTTTGTATCATTTCATAGGATATGTATGGTTTCAGAATAGAGCTTACGATGATCGCATATAAAGTATATCACATATACTTACATCGAGATTTGTATCATTTGTCGCTGCCATATTTGTTGCCGGACACGAGACTCAGATTACGAAAGTAATTAAATATATTATTTAGATGTTACGCAAACATATATTATTGTCATATCAAACTAAATCACTGCCATATGTACGTAGTACGAATTAAGCCTTTTGCACTTAATACGATCATGCCATTACTTGAATCAAACACTATTATCGCGTTTGCATGTAAACCTGTAAGGTTTGCCGTGAACAATGTCGATCAAAAATTTTTAAACTTTTACACTCATTGCAACTTAAATGCTTTTTACACATCACACAATTATACTTTAATCGTAACACGTCTCTTAATTATTTTCAAGTAAATTGTCACCGAAGTTGATACATTCGATATTACATACGATTTGCAGGTGGCAGCAGTGTCGTAAAAATATTACGGTCGAAAACTCGTGGTTTAAGTTTAGCTTTGCTTATTAAATGCCGATCGAAATTGTACAATTATTTTCGAAAAGGATGTAAGAATCGCTTCTTCCTTCGACGTACGATTATTTTCTGTCGATATATCGTTTCCTTCTTTTTTATCTCAAACGTTCTTCAATCTGACGAAATGCCACGCGTATTCGTTTACATTGTAGTCGTATCAGTATTGATATGCACTGCGCAAGTGCAACAAGTATCTTTAATGACAGAGGATCAGCGAATCGACGAAGAACCGCAGGTGAAGGCGGTCCACGAAGAATTATGTATCCATCGAAAACATGATAATTCGAAATCAACATCGTGTACACTTAAAATTATACAAATACGAAAATTTATGTTACAGAAGAATTTCTGCTCCATTGTGTAGTATTCGTCATCATTCTTTCGTTCTAGTTTTATGCTCGTTATGCGCAAGAATAACTAGAATGATCTGGAAGTAAAAATTGACGTAAATGGCGCGATAAATGATGTGATTGTGTGGAGACTCCCGTATTCAAACACCAGTTATTTGAGCAATTTACTATACATACATATAATAACTCCAGATAGTCATAATTCATATCATTGTTTAGTAAATAATGAACAATCTTTGATAACTTGGAATTCTGCAAAACAAGAGTACCTCTTTGAAATATTTGTTCTCAAAATCGATAACAAACATTATTTTTTTAACTTCCTTAACTGAGATTTCATTAGTCAAAAAATCATTCAAACAACAACGTATGGATCACGCGTACGCAGTGAAACGTCTCGAAAAAATAGATAACTACGAACGTTTATACAAGATGATAATGATTCTCGGTGAAAATATGATCGACACGATAGAAACGAGTAAGGAAATGATCGAGAGAGCGGACTTCGATCTCGATAGTAAATCTTTGCCACAAAACTTTACCATACAAAGCGGTAATTTTATACAGGTTTTAATAACACTGTCTATTTAAAAAAGTACAAAATTTGTTTAGTTTCGCTACACCCAAATCATAGGATGGAAAATTAATTTTTATTTTTCCAGCAATATCCGGTGTGTTAGAAAACACCCTGCTTTTTGGCGACATTGTCCTTCATTTTCCTCACGTAATGCATCGTATATTGAAGAAGCAAGAGAAGTGGAATCAGATCATAGACTGGTCCTTAAATTTCACAAACCGTACTAGGTATCTGTTGGACCAGGAAAGCCTCGATATAATTAAGCTGATGAGTCAAGAACTTCGTATCACGGAACGTGAACCAGGATATATCAATCCTTATCGGCGGTTGACTGAGTCTCGAGACGGAAACAAAGGGGAAACGAAAACAAAAAGGTCGTCGAGGAAGGAGAAACGGAAAAGGGGGCCACAAATGACCAAAATCGAGTTATGAAGCTTCTTACACATTTTCCGACGGTCCACCGTTGTTAAATAATTATACGCTTTATAACAATTATTTCCTCCGCGCGTTTGTATAATCGTTTATGTCGCGTACGAATAAAACGTTTTGTAAGATTCTAATGGGAACAGTTGAATTGCGTGCGCTTAAAACATTTTACGCGCTTGGCCTGCTTGGAACCGAATTAATCGGAATTGTCTCGTAACTGCAAAGAGTTAAACGATAAAAAACGTATAAAAAAAAACTTTCAGCTTTCAGAAGACTTTACACGGAACCGTGCGCGCGTTCTAACGCAAATAAAAGCCAAGCCAAGATTTCTCGAGAAAGTGGTCAACCAATGAAGGCGAGGGCTCCGTCTGGCATCACTGCCAATGAGCTAAGAACGGTTCCTACCGTCCGGTTTCCGAGTCCCGTAGTCACGACAGAAGGTATTGCTGGCGAACCCCTCGTAAGTCAGTGTTGCGAGAGTAGGTTCACCAAGTGTTACCGCCGATTACAAGTCCTCGCGAATCACGGGCTCCCGAAGCTGATCCATTCGTGCGCAAAAAGTGCTGTGAAGTTCGAAGAACCGTCAAACTCAAACGGAGAGGACTGCATCCACGTTTACACCGACGAGAACTATGTTGCCACGGAGAAGGAAATTGCTTCTTTACGCCGTCTTGGTCGTCTCAGGTAGGAAGGCACGCCTGGAAACGAATCCACGTTTCCAATCGTCTCTGACGCCGAAGAGAGATCGAAGGAGATTGCGTGCGCGTCGATCGAAGAAGCGACCCTCTTCTTTTGCCTCCTGTCGCAATCTTTCGTCGCGAAACGATCGGAAAAGAGAAATTTATCTTTGCGCCGTTTCGGTTCGGGATGAATAGGTTTGAAAAGACTTCGAATATCGAAGAAGATTTTGTGGAATTGGCGCTCGTCGAGTCGTGTGGCTCGCGATCGCGAACGAACCATACGCGGTATTGATATATAACGATAGAATATGAAAGTTGCATGAACTTTATGAATCTGTTGGATTAACTTGGAATTCTCAACTCGATGAACAGAAGTGGGTAAATTTCTATTCGTAGCTCGCGATCGATTCGTAGATCAACTTCTGCCTACGTTTCATTCATGAATTCGTTTATAAATTGGGATTTGTTAATGAAATTTTTAAATCAATATTTCGATGAGCAAAGCCCTGGGCAAAAGTTGGTTTACGAACGAATCTAACATTTTAATTCGTGTTATAGAGACGGTAACGATTAATATAGTTGTAATGTCGAACGATAAAAATGTTTATTAACGAAAGTTAGAGTTCAAAGACACGTTTATGAAGAAATTATTCGACGTATTGTGTATCGATGTCACAACATTTTACTTCAACATCTTTGTTACCTTCAATCTAAATTTCAATCTCTTTGTTGAACAATTCCTTGGTAGATGAATTATCAAACCGATCAGTGTCACAAAGCTGAATCGCTGGAAACGTGGGTACAACGAGGGAACGACCTTCTGCAGACATTCTCCTATACAGGGTGGTCCATTTAAATTGATCCAGTCGAATATTTTCGAAACTATTGACCGTTGAAGGTCAACTTTGTTTTCTTAAATGGAGTTATATCGTTAGCGGAACCACCCGTGGCAAAAAAGCATTACTTTAGAAGATATTTTAACCGGAATATTTCAATAATATCGTGCTTGTTATTTCACCACCCACAATTTTTCGCCATAAGTGGCTTAGTACTTTTGCGTAAGAAATTACGTGTTGCACCAATGGATATATTCGAAGATTTCGAGTTGGTCGATTCAAACGGATCACCCTGTATATCTTAAAAAGAAATTCTTTAGCAAATTATTCGCTTCATTCTTATAATATTCTCGTAACGTAATAAGTCACATTTTATGATTGTATTATCTTAAACAAATTGCATAATTGATCATCCATTTTTGCCAATCAGATCTTTTTTTCTTAATGTCTTTCGTTTTCGTTCGCATCGAGCAATTTTCGACGTTCAGTTCCATAAAAAATACGCTGCCATGCACGCGAAATTTCAAAAGTTGACCGTCCATTACTGTCGATGTCCAGACACATCGTAAATAAAGTTGACACAGATAAAAACGAGAAGATGGAGGAAGCAACGAGCAGCGGTGAAGCGCTGTTAAATTAGGTTCCATGGCGGTTTCACTGGTGTTTACATAAGTTTCGTCGTTTACGTATATGGTGTGCGGTGCGCCACACTCATAGAGATCTGAATTCACGGGTAAAAGTATGCGTGCATGGTACACGGCCGATGGAAATGTTGCACCTGAACGATTTACCACAACGTCATTGCCAGAGCGGTACCTTCACTTTCCACTTTGCCGCTAAACCAATCTTTTTGGCATCGATACACGCGAGATTTCCTTTATTAACGGCACATAAACACGATTTTCATTTCCAACACGTTCAATTCACTTTTCACATCAGCGATTTCGAAACTTTTTCAAAGGCACTCCCTAAAAAAGAAGAGAGAATTCCTGGTCCCAAGATTTGTGGACGAAGCTATTTGGTTACATTAATTTTAATTTATTCCTAAGCAATTGGAAATTCCTTTTTTCATTATGTAAGGCGTTCCGTTATTCGTGGCACAGCTGTGCACAACTTATAAAAAGAATAAATCAAAAGTATAGAATAAAATTTGTTTATACGAAGCTGTGTTCTCAAGACAATTAAATTCGACAATTTATCGAGAATTTTGTTAAAGTGTTTATATACATGCTCCCAACTTATACGTACAACAGTTTAGTGTTAAAAAATTACTGGGTTCGAGACTCTTGTATCATGCTTAACTGTTATAAAATCATGGTGGAAGCTTCTTCGCGGATACCACTTTCTCCTCATAGATCATCTGCGTAAGATTTCAACATGTTTAAATACGATCTTCCTATCCATTGAACAAAATTTATATTCGTCTATAATTATTCTTAATGTATCGACTTGATCATCAGCGTTATAAATATTGAGAAATGATGATGAATTTTGCAGAATAAAAAATGATATGAAATTTCTTTCGATGATAATGAATGGTAAGATACTTTTCTGAAAGAGACCATACCTTGAAACGATAGGAACATGATTGTACTGGGAGGGGGGGCACCTTTTTACTATATGTCTGGAATAAAAATATCCCTGTAATTAGGAATTCGTCTCACGATTACCAAACACGATCGTCTCGAGCACGTCACGTTGTAATAATGATGGTGGATTGGCTCAAAGGACAACTAGAAAAATAACAAAAAATTATATTACTTTTATATTATGTGGTAGGATTTGATGTGGCGATAAATGAGTTTCAAAATGTACCAATGGTAAAAAAAATGGGCGAAAATTTATGGTACCCCAAAACGAAGATTATTAATAAACTTCGACTCGATTCTGTATTCGCTTCGACGAAAAGGAATGCGGGAATTAATGCCTGTAGCAGTTAAACTCGAAAGCGTTTGCTCGTTAGTTAGTCGAGTAGATAAATTTTATGCACATGCAAGACGATTACCGATACCAGGTATTTAAAAATATACGAAATAACTGTCTCTACATTTCAGCGTTAGTGGTGCGTGAGTAAATGCCGATCCTTGATCTTGCCATTGGCCCAAATCATATACAATTACCCGCAACAAAAATCGTACAGCGTGGATATTATTTTACAAGCAAGTCCAGACACATTTGTGCTTATTTACACGATGAATTGTGGATCCGACTAATTCAAATGCCATCGACGCTTAAATACATACAGGGTGTTCGGCCACCCCTGGGAAAAATTTTAATAGCGGATTCTAGAGGCCAAATTAAGACGAAAATCAAGAATACCAATTTGTTGATGGAGGCTTTATTAAAAAGTTATTGATGTTTAAAGTTCCGCCCGAACTGAATTTTTTTCTCGAAAATGCGCAAGATTTCGGGGGTATGTCTATTCACTAAAAATGATTGTAATTGACCCCTGCAACCGAAAATAATTTTTTCAAAACGATTTGAAATTTTTTTTTCCCGTCGAAAAATTTCACAGCTTTTCGATTTTTTTTCTAGAAAGTGGGTAGGATTTCGGGGGTATGTGTAATGATCAAAAATGATTGTAATTGACCCCCGCAACTGAAAATAATTTTTTTAGAACGATTTGAAAAATTTGAATTTAATTGTTAATAACTTTTTAACGAAGCCTCCATCAACGAATTGGTATTCTTGATTTTCGTCTTATTTTGGCCTCTAGAATCCCTCATTAAAATTTTTCCCTAGAGTGACCGAACACCCTGTATAAATAAACTCGAATGCAATCGACACTCAAGCACCAACATAGGCGTACAATGGCGTCTCTAGACGATGGAATTCTTGCTACCACCTTTCTCGCTTTCTCGACCGTCTTTTCTGCGATACCCTTGGAATTTCTCTCAGACATTTTCTACGAGCATTTGCAGCTTTCTGTGTACACGCGTACATACATTCCGCGCTTCTGCTTTGTCCCGTTTCTTCGTAATAAGATAAGAATCTTTAATTAATTACTGCATCGCTAAATAAAAATATTTTATCGTACAAACGATCGAGCAAAGATTAGATACTATTCCTTTAGAGCTGTAATAGGAGTCAACGGAAAGAATGCAACAAAAGTAGAATGTGAATAATTATCTATTCGGTCCGCAGGAGCACAAATATACGAATGCGTTAGCGTGTTCGAGCAGTCTTCAACCTTGACCTTTTGCTGGAATTCTAATCCTCGATGGCTCCGATTATTTTATATATTTTCCCCACAGACTGTTTTATTCTCAACAAAAATACGGATTATGTTCTAGAATATCTTTAAACCCATTCTTTAGTTAATATTACAGCTTAAAACTGTTTGAATAAGGGTTTTTTTATAATATGCGAAAGGGAAAAGGGTACAATTAATTCGTATGCAATTTATTTTCTAGTCTACGGGCAAAAAAATTCTAAGAAGGATGAAGAGAAGAAAGATGAGGAATTCACGTGCCCGGAAGGTCAAGGCAACGGTAACTTCGCCGATCCAGCAACGTGTAGAAGGTTTTACCAGGTAATTAATTTTAAATTAAACATTATTTTATTTTATACAGCGTGTCCTGGCATCGGTGGTATCCATGGTAGAGTCACCCCCTCCGCGGTTGTATCCACCGATGCTGGAACATCCTGTGCAAATAATTTTTAATATAATTTCAACAGTGTGTCGATGGATACCCGTATCTAAACAGGTGTCCCTCAGGGCTACACTTCGACGACATCAGCAAGTTTTGTACCTTCAAAAATGAAGCTCGATGCGGGCCCATTGCCACGAGTAAAGATTTTTTTTTTTAAACATTGCCTATGCGCTGCAGCCTCCTTGATCGGTTTTGTATTAATCTAAGTTTGTTGAATTTTAGCCCCGCCACCAGTGACGGAACCACCAACGGATTTAGCAGAGAAATGTGATACCTCAAATTGTCAATTACCATACTGCTATTGCTCAAGGGACGGTACAATAATTCCTGGTGGTATTCACCCAGACGAGGTATACATATACATATACCTACACTATACTACACATGTATACATATACAGGGTGTTCGGCCACTCCTGAGAAAAATTTTAATAGGGGATTCTAGAGGCCAAAATAAGACGAAAATGAAGAATACCAATTTGTTGATGGAGGCTTCGTTAAAAAGTTATTAACAATTAAATTCAAAACTTTCAAATCGGTCTGGAAAAATTATTTTCGGTTGCAAGAGTCGATTACAATCATTTTTGGTCATTACATATACCCCCGAAATCTTATCCACTTTCGAGAAAAAAAATCGAGTAGGTGCTGAAAATTTTCGACGAAAAAAAATTTTTCAAATCGTTCTAAAAAAAATACTGTTGGCTGCAAGGGTCAATTACAATCATTTTTGGTGAATATACCTACCCCCGAAATCTTACGCATTTTCGAGAAAAAAATTCAGTACGGGCGGAACTTTAAACGTTAATAACTTTTTAACGAAGCCTCCATCAACAAATTAGTATTCTTGATTTTCGTCTTATTTTGGCCTCTAAAATCCCACATTAAAATTTTTCCCAGGTATATATATAAATTAATACATTTTTCGCGCGATGCTGATCGATTTCAGACACCACAAATGATAATAATGACATTCGACGGAGCGATAAATCATAATAATTTCGACCACTACCAAAAAATATTTGCTACTGACCGACTGAATCCAAATAATTGCCCGTTGAAAGGTACCTTCTTCATTTCGCACGAATATTGCAATTACAATATGGTTCAAAGTTTAGCACACGATGGGCATGAAATTGCTACTGAAACAATATCGTGAGTATCGATATCGATAAAATACACTGCAGTGTATGCATGTAGTTATTTAAGTATCACGTTGCTCATAATCGATAATATTTAGGCTGCAAAAGGGTTTGGAAGATAAAGGATACGAAGAATGGGTGGGAGAAATGATAGGAATGCGAGAGATAATGACGCATTTTAGCAACATCACCAGGAGCGAAGTTGTTGGTATGAGAGCACCGTACTTGAAACCAGGACGGAATACTCAGTACAAAGTGCTGCAAGACTTTGGATACATATATGACAGCAGTATTGGAATTTCACCGTTAAAAGTACCAATTTGGCCATACACTCTCGATTATAAGATTCCGCACGAATGTAAAGCGGGAACGTGCCCCACTAAATCGTTCCCAGGTTTGTGAGAATTTTATGTACATTTTATGTAAATGAGACAGAATACACCGACCGATTAACGTTGAATCCACCGAATCCAGAATGTAATTTAACAGGGAAATATTTCAATTATTTCCAGGTGTGTGGGAATTGCCATTAAACGCACATTACGTCGAAAGCTACGAAGGAGGGCATTGCCCTTATTTGGATCAATGTGTACTTCACAATCATGATCCTGAAGAAGTCTTTGAATGGCTACAAGAAGATTTCAATCGATACTATGAACAAAACAGAGCGCCGTACATGATGCCTTTCCACACAAACTGGTTCCAAATAAAGGAACTTGAACGAGGTCTATCGAAGTTTCTTGACTGGGCAGTGACATTGTAAGTAAAAGTTATATAATCAGTTATGTATTATATATAAATTCATAATTCAGAAATAGTTTGTAACGAATATTTCTGGGGATAACTAAGAAATATATAAAAATACTCTCTTTGATATTTACGGTGATATCTCCGTTGATATCTAGTACGTACGACTATCGAAGTGTTAGCTTAATGGAGCATCATCTAAAATTGTAATTGTATAAACATGTGTCGCACGTTTACAGACCTGACGTGTACTTTGTAACAGCCACGCAAGCACTTACGTGGATGACTGATCCGAAACCAATTAAATCTCTGAATAATTATGAGGGATGGTCATGTAAAAAGAAAGAAAATATTCCTGGACCGCCATGTAACAACGCGAATAAATGTGCTTTAGATTTCAAACCTACAGAATCTAATTTTACTACTACTAGGTAAGTAATTAATGATACACAAAAGGTATATCTAAGGATTTTTGTGACGATACTAATAACAAATATATTTACAGGTATTTAGAAACATGTAGGGAATGCCCCAATAAATATCCGTGGCTAGGAGATTCGAAAGGGACTGGACTATACAATGATAATTATAATCCTGAAAAGAAGTAGAAATTTGTATAAACGTGCTAGAACGATGATTAGAAAGAGTTCAATTAATTCTCATTTACTGTTATCTAAATGAATAATACGTATAATATGAAATTCTTTGGCTTGAATCACACCTCGAAGCAGAAATCACTATAGATTGATATATCGAAAAACTTTCGTAAAAATGATAAATAAACTACAATAATGCTCTGTTAATTTTGTTTTATTCATACTTCACGTAACGCTAGTTTCACTATACATAATTTTACGTTATTCTTTTATATAGCGACTTTGTTGTTTATTTTCTATAAATGCATAAACATTTATTGTAAAATAATTGTTGCTTACAATTATTTAGAACATTAAACGATAAGCCTATATATTTCTGATTTTAAAATGTGAAAGAGAAAAAATTAAATTATTGTATTATCCTTGTTCTCAGGTACAAAGAATTTAAATAAAATGTTGACAGATTTGAAGTAAGTATATGCATACACATATATAATATATACTTGTAAATCCAAATATTTTATTATACAT
Source organism: Colletes latitarsis (assembly GCF_051014445.1). Lineage (NCBI taxonomy): Eukaryota > Metazoa > Arthropoda > Insecta > Hymenoptera > Colletidae > Colletes > Colletes latitarsis. Next base: position 51,341,315 of record NC_135134.1, read on the forward strand.
ATAAATAAAAAATGTATAACATATCTTTGATATAGTAAGATATAATGTAAGAATATAACATATTCTTGTAAAAAACAATGATCACCTATGAATTTTATTTTCTCATTTGCTACTATGATCAAGTACTGTCTGACTTTAGAAATGTATTGTAATTACCTATCGAAGAGGCAGCCATGGCTGAAATATATCTGCATATTTCCTATTTACTGGAATAGTAAAAACATGTTGTAATAATGATAAATGAAAAGTTACTATTTAATTTAGTATATAACAAGTTACCTGGTGCAGGGAAACGATCTGGATGTAGTTTAACATAATCTAGTAATATGGCATCACGTCGATTATAGTATGCATCGACCTTCTTTGCAAAATAGTTTCCAAAAGTTACTCCTATCAAGCATCCGACAATAGCATGTGGAAAATCTAATGAAAGTAAAAGATGTACAGTCCTTAATTACATGTACTTTTTAATACTATTAAACTAATAATAAAATATGAATTAATTCAGTGTTATTTGAATGAGTTACATATTGTTGAATTATTTTCTAATTTCATTTATGTAATCATGTGACCCATTCCATGTTACATGTGCCATACTGTATAAAATGCTGTAGTTTAATTCTGTGGCTAATTCTATGCTTTTTTTGTATGAAATTTTTATTTACACAACTGACGGAAAGATGACGATACAATCTGTGTCAAGGTCATTTACTTATCGTAAGTTGTGGCAGTTCTAAGAATTTATTTGTTTATATTCGTAGATTACATATTCGGAGGTGTAATTTTATTCGATCAACTTACGGGAGAATAGAGGCTGCCTCAACCACAAGTTCGCTGATAATGGTGCACAAAAACCTGAGACTCCAAAAAATATTTCGGTGAAATATGTATTGTAAAATTGCTTCTTATAACCCATATCTCTTGTTAGAAGATCAATGGCCCATTCGCCATCAGGTTCCTTTTCTCTGTCTCCCATATTCTTTGTTTTTAACGCTGGTTAGATTGTGAGAACGATTCCCTGCATTTAGAGGAAGATCTTAACTAGAACTTATGTAATACAACAATCGGCTGAATTACATTTGACCGAATCAACATTAGCGAATAGTAGTACATACGTAGTACAGTTCAATCTGCTGTTACACCGCTACACTAGTGTGACAAACGCACCAATAAAAGGATTCGATTTACGGTTCTTGGTGCACTCGGTGCCCAGTCTGGAGACACTACTGACGTAAAGCGTAACGAGCCATCGGGGTCAGAAATGCAGACATAGCAGTGTATCAGTACATAGTTTCGAAATTAAAGAGTTAACTTGAGATATTAATTACAATGTTTGAAAATCACTCGATTTAAAAATGGCGGGATTAGAAGATTACGAGAGTGTATACCGAGGAAGACCTTCGAACTCTTGGAGAAGTGAAAGTAATTACTTGAAAACATACAATGGACGAGAGGTTATTCGCCCTTTGGATGTTCTCTCTGTGCATCCCCTAGCTGAAGATAACCCTCCTGTCGATGGTAAATTTCGATAAAACACGATTCTTCGAAACTAAAAGTGTAACTGTAGACTAGCGACTAAAATTCAGTTAGTATTTCGAATAACTTTTGTCTTTCAGATTCCGCTATGAAAACATGCATTGCCGCGGGTTGTGGCCTGGCAAGCTTAATTACAGAAACTTTATTAGTTCATCCATTTATCGTTCTAAGGAGGCAATGTCAGGTGAACCCTGGATCAAACAAGTATCACATAATACCAATTACATTGGTACCTATAGTTATAAGACTTCATCAGACTCAGGGAATAAATACTCTTTGGAAAGGTGTTGGATCGGTGTTGCTTGTTAAGGGAATGATGTTAGCTATTGAAGATGTAATTTCCAAAATCACACCGTGGCCAAAGTAAGATGAATTTTAGAATGAAAAGTATGAAGTAATAATTATAAGGCATTTTATTTCAGGGAAATAACATGGAGCAGTTCATTGAAAGCATTTGGTCAGCATATTCTTTTGAAATGGTAATAGTAAATTAGTATATATGTTTCTTGTACTTTAAATTTATTTATAAAGAATATTAATAAAAAATATAACAGTGTAACCATAGGCCTGGCAACGCCATTTTTCTCTGCATCTTTAGTTGAAACTGTACAGTCTGAAATTGCTTCTGAAAGTCCTGGAATATTAGACGTTTTTCGAGATGGTGCAATTCGTTTAGTTGAAGTGAGCAACAAGGGTAGACTGATACCTATATATTCGCTTTTGCCATCGACTATCGCTCACGGAATTTGTAAATATCTTTTTACCATGGCTGTCCATGGAATTACCAGTCGCATCATGCAAATTAGGCAGAAACATTCTCAAGAAGTACGAGTAAGTTATCAATGAAAAGGAGTATACTGTCAATAGTAAATACAGTAGTGCCCACATAAGTGCGAGTGAAATACAATAGCTGGCACCCGGAACCATATATACAATGTATCGATAACGACCAGCGTCAAGTTACGTTCGACACGCTCGATGTTCGAAGCCGCTTGGCTTCTAAGAATTGATGGGAATAACCGCGGTCACTTATCTGGGCACTACTGTACTTTGGGATATGTAAACTAAACGTTATTTATATGTTACATCAAGGGTGCATACAGTAGAGATTTGCTATCTGAAGAAACATATAAGATGGATATACAGCTCCAGTCAGTGCTAGTTTCCACATTCATGGCAGACGTATTGTTTTATCCATGGGACACTGTGATTTGTAGACTTCACCTTCAAGGTACACGTACTATAATCGATAATTTGGACACGGGGCGTAGCGTAACGCCGTTGCTAACCGGATACAGCGGAGCAGTGGATTGTTACAATACAATTATTTCCACCGAAGGTCCTCTTGGTTTGTATAAAGGGTTTGGAGCTCTTCTTTTAGAATATACTGTAAATGTGGTAGTAGCACAAGCAATTAAATGGGTAGTTACAGAATTTATAACAGCAATAAGGCTGAAACCAAAGTCGCCACGAAAACAGTCACACTGGTAAACGTTTACTTTAGTGACTTTGTTTTAGAGCAAAGCCACTGAAATGAACATTTATCGTCACATTTAACAAAAAAGAGTATTTAAAAGTAACATTTCAAATTAAGATCGCATGAAGTAGTTATTGAGACTTGATTATATAAAAAGTTTACTTGATCGTTTTAATATACTAGACAAAGAAAGTACTCTATATACATATTGTATTACTTTTGATTTATTACTAATAAAAAGATGAAGTGTCGATGCTCGAAAACCGATAACAGATTCGATGAAATAAGTATCACATGATATACAATCTCAGTAATGTTTGTTTACAGTTTCACATATGTACTTTTTTCATCTTGCATCATATATTACACAGCCTTTCTTTTATATCTATCGCATATACAACGTGTATGATATATACATTTCGCATATATATATATAATCAAATAATTTGTCGGGATAAATTATGTTTATCGCTAACGAGTGTTTCTGTATAAAGATACTTTTACAAAGTATATGCAATTTCTAAACTTTTAATTTCATCGTTTTCGCTAGTCTATTATGTGTATGTACAATATGTTACAAACATTCTTGATTTATCCATCAACGCAATATTCTTTTCGATTTTCAAACTCTCACGTTTCATTTATAAGACTTAATATTTCCCTAAAAGTCCTTTCTCCTAAATTTAAAATTCAAGTTTAAATTATATTACGAAGTGTTTTGACTTCCAAATATCTATGTTCAAGTATTACGTTAATTACACGTGTTTTTTGTGGTACCCGTTATACAAAATGTATGAATTAAGTCACAAATATCGCTAATTTTCTCTATATCTATTATAATACAATAATATATCGAACGCACGCATAAATGTTATATTTATAAGGGACAAAAATATATTAATTTTATGTTCCCATTGTAGTCGAAATATATCTAATCTAAGCAACAGTATTCGGAAGTCTTAATTCTATATGTAGAGTCAGAAGTGAAGTAAAAAAAAAAATAAAAAAAATGCATTTCTTGACCAAGCATTTTGATGTGGTTTCAGATTATTAGCAAAGTTGACAAAATACCTTGTAGTATAACTTGTTCGATATGCGTACGTATTTTTATGGAAAACGTAGTTTCCAAAAATATTTCCCAATTTTGTATGCATATTTTTCTCTGTAAAATCTTGTTTTACATATATTGATAGAAACAAATCAAATTTCACTTGTAGTTTACCTTGTCGTACAATGTACCAAAAAATATCTCCGTAAATGTAGTTTCGAACGACATTTTAATGGTAGATGAGAAGAGAGGATCAAACGTGCGGCACGTCTTTCCTATGAATTATTTGTTAATTATGTATATGTTGAGCTTGTAGCTCTTCTTCGGTGGCATCGCCTCTTTTAATATACTGTGCTTTCTCGTTTCCTTGTACACAACCTTCAGTTACATGGACAGTCATTACGTCGCTACCTGGAACTTCGAACATGGGTTCCAATAACAATGACTCCATGATTGCTCGAAGTCCTCGTGCGCCTGTTTTTTTTTCCATCGCTAATGTAGCTATTGCGTTCAAAGCCTCCGTAGTAAACGTTAATTCCACCTGAAAACCAACAAACAAGCTTGATAAAAGAAATCGAAAATTTTGTACGTGCATATATTAATAGTTTTATAAGATATTTTATACCTTGTCCATTGAAAATAACATTTGGTATTGAGGCACCATGGCGTTCTGAGGTTCGGTCAAAATTCTAACCAACATATCTCTATCAAGAGTGTGAAAAGGTACAAGGACAGGAAACCTGCCAACAAATTCGGGAATCATACCGAAATCAATTAAGTCTCTCGCTTCGACTTGCTGTAATAAAAAGTCTTTCTCTTTATTATCCTTTTCTGTGGAGGGCGACATATTTGCAACATCTGCTAGACTCGCGGCTCTCCTTCCGGGACTTTCAGAAGACGGCGTTGCGCCAAATCCAAGGTACTTTTCGGTTTTTCGCCGCGAAATTAACCTATCTAATCCATTGTAAGCACCGGAAGCAACGAATAAAATATTTGTAGTGTCAACTTGCATGGTATCTCCGCGTAATTTTCTGGAACTATTCCTTTCGGGTACATTTACAATCGTACCCTCTAACATTTTTAACATTCCCTGTTGTACACCTTCTCCGCCAACATCTCGCAATTGATGTATGCCAGGAACGGCACCAATTTTATCAACTTCGTCTAAAAATACGATACCCATTTGCGCTCTTTCCACTATGTAGTTAGCATCTTGAAGGAGTTTTGCGATAACGCTTTCTATATCCTCCCCAACATAACCTGCTTGTGTTAATGTTGTACAGTCACAGATTGCAAATGGTACGTCTAAGCATTGGGCTATTGTCTGTGCAAGCAACGTCTTCCCACTGCCGGTTGGGCCAAGTAATAAAATGTTGCTTTTTTCTAATTTTAACTGATGTTGTTTACTATCTAAAATATCAGAACCGGGGGCCGATTGATTGCCAGCAGATTTTTGCTCGTTTCCGGTAGGAAATTGTTGAAATCCAACGCCGAGTGAATTTCCGATTGTCGAAATATGTAACAAATCTACAATAAAAAGTAATGAGTGTCTTTGGTCAAAATTCACAAACACATAGACGATTTTAATGGTCTGTCAGAAACAGTTACCCTAGTAAAACATTAGTGTTTAATTACTAAATATTTCATACTGAAAAATTGTAAGTCACACATTATGTTTTCTCTTTATACAATTTTGTGTAAAATGGGGAAACTGTTATTTACGTGGTTTAAGACCTCTGTGAGTGAACGGATGATTCAGATCTTGTGTACCGGCTGAATTGGTAGATCCTTGCGCCGAATTCTGCATTGGCAAATTATTGTAGATTCGTTTGTAGTGATTGTAAACGGCAACGCTCAGAACTTTTTTAGCGAATTCCTGCCCCACAACGTGTTTATTTAGGTACTCGAATATCTGGAAATACCAATAATATACGCGTTTTCGCGTATGTACTAAACAGGTGAATTAATCATGCATGTACATAGTAAAATCGTAATTTTATATCTATTACCTTCTTTGGTGGAGGTGGTGGTTTTCTATAAAACCCCTGTTTTGTGTCCTCTGATCTTAATGCTTCTTTGAAACTTCTCTTTGAGTCTATCTCTGACAAAACAACGAAGAAATGATGGCATTTTTCGCACTTCACGAACCTCGTTGATGCTAACAAAAAAGGTGCTCTTGTATTCTACATAATTCTGGAATATTCCTATAAGTACTCTATAAAAGAACTTACGCACATTCTCTACTTACACACAAAGGTTTCTACGTGTGTACAAGGGTCTCCACACTTTGGACAGGTGAGGGTATTTTTTTTCCCTCCACCACCACCACCACCAACAGAGGACACTCCATTACTACTGTTTTTACCAGGCGGTGTAGGTTCAGTAGGTGCTTTCCCCAAACTACTACCGATTGTCAATGATCTAATCACAGCAACTCTCACAATTTTGTGAACTAATATGGAAAATATAAAGTTGTTTATGTTTTAACTAAAATAATTTTCAAACATTATGAAAGCAAATGGACAACATACTTACCATGATTTGCTATCTGATTAGAGGATGCTATACGGCCAGCACTGATTAAACAGCAACGAACACAACTCATTTTTGAGCCTTGATGATATTTGTGGTACAGTATCAAAATAATAAAATAAATATTAAAATCACACTAGGTAAAACCTAAAATTATAGAACAAGACACATGAAAATAAAACTGGTCTTTTTTTTTTATTAAAAATTTATGTAGAGTAAGAAGCCAGTTACAATATAAAATAGGTAACATAATAAGAAAAATGTAGTTGCATATGTGGAAAATTGTTATCAATAAGAATAGTGGAATAGAAAAGATATAATCAAAGAAACGTTTAGTTTATTGTGTTACAGAAATTATATTGTCACCGATTATAAGTATAAAATATATCGTAAGTTGTCGTAAATATTGATAAAATTCTACTTTAATTTCGTATTTACACGAAATTCGAGTTATTGTGCGAACATGAAATAAATTCGATAGCCCTTTTATCGAGCATTAAAGAATAACGGGAATACGCTATCAAAGAATAAAAAGTGTATTGCAGCAGATTTGACACTGTGACTCGGTGTTTATAGAACGAACGAATCTATAATATATGTACCAGGAAGGCAAAATATGGATGCCAGGCGTAACGTCAATATAAAAATAAACATTGAAGAAGCTCGAGGTTGGACGAAAACACTCAAGTGTCGTAAATACTAACCTTCCGAATAAACACTACCGCACATAAAGTTCGTTATTATTCATAATTTATTTATTTTTTGCATAAAATGTATAAAAGCACAACACCGATCGAAAAAATTTTGTACAAACTATTTACCGCGAATGAATTAAAGAAACGGATTAATTTGAAGACATGACTGTCTGACACATCGCGTTAGAAGGTCCAACAATCGCTTGACCATGTTCAAGGTCATTCGACGATTTCCCTCTGAAATTTTTCGATATTGTATTTGTTGTTTTTAATATTCGCTCGACAACAATCGGTGCTCAAGTTGCGCATAATTTACCTCCATATCAACGAAATATCTAGAAACCACCAAAATTGCTGGAGAATCGTACAACTGGGTCGTATACGCACATACCTACATACGTGGCGAATATATATATGTGCAGTCAGTCACGGTCAGAGAAATGATGTAGACTCTCCCACTAATGGCTGATTCTCCTTCCAGTAATCCAAACGTCACGGTTGTTCCGTTGATTCAGTCGTTTCGTTCTCTAGGCAGAATAATTTCTACGCGCTCGCGTTAGTTAGATTTTATAACTGAAGTTAAACGACGTTCCTTGCATGAGCGTGCATTAAACGAAATGACGTTTCTACAAGGCAACAAAACGTCAGAATGCTACACGGTACTGTCACTCGAGGGCGCTTGGTAGTGTCTCGTGTATGTATCTATGCATATGTAGATATTTTTGCACATGCAACAGCAATTTTAGCGTGACCGTGGACCAACAATTAGTTTGTTCCGTCATCTTACGAACGATTTCAAAGAATTTCGGCCAGTCACGTATTTGGTGTATCATTTTTCTTAACCTTACCTAGATAAATATTTTATTGGTTCGGTTCGTTTATACGAATGCAAGCATTATTCTACATTGTGTTCGCATAGCACGCGGTCATGTAACGCGGATGTTATGATGTTACATAAACACGTTTAGAAACTATTTTAGCGCGCGTAAAACAGCAAGTATAGGACTGTTTGATTCATATATGTCTTTCATTCGCTCTGTTTATAAATATTAACACGATACTTCCGTCGACAACATGACTTTGACGGCAGCCCGAACAGAAATAAATAACGAGGTATGATTTTGTTACATTTTAAATAAGCGAACCTTCAATTTCTATGGACTTAACGTTGATTCTTTTAGATTGTCTTGTTAAGACAACACGTTCGTCAGGCACGTATCTGCGTCGTAAATAAATTAATTAGGGAAGCTAAACGATTACGTACCAATCGTGGCAGCGAGAAGCAACTGGAAAAGAATAAAAATAAAGCAGACAAATTTTTGAGGGAGGTTTTTGCGTTAAAACGTATCAAAGACGATGAGATATCAAAATTTGGAATCGTTAACCTAGAATATCTACAAGAAATATTGCAGAACTCGCAAACTGAGGATGAATCTAGGGCTATGACCAAAGTTGTTAGTTACAAATCTTTAAAAGAAAAAATAATAGAATTTAAAGAGAAGTTTCCAGATTATCAAGAAAAGATTTCTTGCGCAAAAAAGAAGCGATCTGTGAAAAAAAGAAAAAAGGATCCTATAGATCAGAGCCAAGAAGGAAACTCAAAACTGTTGGCAAACGATAGAAATGGAGCAGAGGTGAATATATATGCAGAAGATGATAAAAATTCAATTAATATAACCTCCAATGATTGTTCACAATATACAACTCGACAACAAAATGTGGAAACAGATGCAAAATACATTAAGCTGTCCAGAGAAACATCATTGTACAAACCAGATGTAAACAAATCTGAAAAACAGTTCAAAGGGAATGCAAAATATAGAGATAAGAATCAAACATCAAAATCTGCAGCTAAAGTTATTAGCAACGAGGCTGCTGTTAAAAGATTCACAGAACTTTTGCAGGAGACAAAGACAGAGAGAAAAGATGATAGTTGCAAAGCAGACAACAAGCAATCATCATCTGGAGAGTCAGTGGAAATTACAAGAATGGTAGATGACTTTTTTCTAAATTCGGACGGGATCGAACCGAGCTTAAATATTGAAACATATTCGCAAGAAAGAAGCAGAAGCGTCGGTGATAGCAAACCTAAGGCGTTTCGAGTAAAAAATGAAAGAGAGAGATTTTGTAGAGACAAAGGAAACGAAGATAAAAGAAAGAATAAAGTACGGAAAATCAATAACGAGGACACTTCCAACGATAGGAACAGCGCAACGAAGCAAACAAGCGTCTCGTGTTCGAAACAAAATAAAATAACGTCGGTCGGAAAAGCAAACGTCGCGCAGGGAGACATTAAGAATAAAAATCTTTTGGAGAATGAAAACCTACATCCTTCGTGGGCGGCAAGGAGGAAACAACAGGAGATTATGAAACAAGGTTTTCAAGGGAAAAAGATTCGATTCGACGAGAATTAAGTAAACAAAGTACAAATTCTCAAAAAATGGTAAGCGAGCGACAAGGTTGGAGCGAATAATCGCTACTGTATGACCGATCGAACAACCACTATTATTTCAATTATACCTTGTTAAATGCATTTTTAAATAAATCTAATGTTGGGAATATGTTTAGCTTACGAGTTTTAGTGTATAATCGAACCGTTTCTCGCGTTCACAGTAGCGAAGTTTGATCTTAAAATGTTTCGTGGTGCACGCATTGGTTTATTAACCAAAAAATAATGTAAATTATTTTACCTATTTTCTGGTTTTTGACCTCAAAAAACTTTGAAAAATCAAAATACCATATAAAAGCTAGTACATGAACAAAGGACCAACAATTTTTACACCATTACGACGCTGACAATAATACGAGAACATAATAAATGCAGGAATATTTGTTTATTTTCACTTAAATTTGAATAACAGGAACTGCAGCATTCGACTATGAACTTTTGAAAATTGTACGTGGTGTCGGAAAATATTAATTGTCCCTTTTAACTGTGAATTAATGTCACTATATTCCGCACAAGGTACAATGCTATTTTAGAGTTGTACGTATTACATCGAGATTTCGGACGAATTATTTGAGAACAAGGAATTTCGGGACAGACTGTATTCGTGTAAATGTACAAGTTTGCATTCGTTTGTCATATAATCGAAAGATGGCATAAATCACATTGGGAATACATTCTCAAAACTCGAATGTTTCGAATCGATAAGGCAAGCAATACTTACTCACGCGGCATAATCTTTTAGTCGAAAACGTAAATTTGTTTTATAACTAATAGGAATGTGCCACGTACGATGTAATCTCGGATCTCGTACGTTTCTCCTAATGCTAACAAAGACAAGTTTATAATTGTATTTTCCTTGATAATTTTGATTATTTTAACGTTTAGTTTCCATATGGGTACATATCGGTTACATTGGATACTTGTCGAGCGTTAGCGAGTGCTTTTCTGATATAGCGATGACGATGGCATCGATGACTCGATAATGACCATGTTCGAATTACTTCTTTCTCGAGAGAGTACGTTGTTTTTCTGCATGCATAACGAGCTGAGAATCCACGGGTAAACCTTTGCGTCGACGAACCGCATCCATATACTTCTTGGCCCTGTTTTCGCTGTCTGCTTTGTCACCAAAGTGAAGGTATTCCTCGTCCGTGGAAGGTGTCCAGTAAGGATCTTGCTCGATCACCTACGACGCGTACAAAGTCGCGTATAAAATCATCGTAAACTTATCAGCAGTCGCTATCAAGACTTTTGGCGCTTTCCCTTCGAAACAAAGAAGAAATGCTACTCGGGTAGCTTGTTTTAAACGACCAGGTCGTAAGTACAGGTAGAAAGGATTGTAATGGTAAGCGATACACGCTTTCTATCAGTCTACGATCGAGAAAAGTTATAATAAAAAAAAAAGAAAAGGCAAATACATATCGTGCGTTCGTTGATATGGAAAAACTTGCCTCCCAATGACTGAAAACCAGTTGAGGGCTGGCGAGTCCGGACGTTTGTGTTCGCAACTCTCTGGCAAGTTGAAAACTCTCCGGTATAGGTAACGTTGCCAACACGCGAAACTGTCCACCGAATCCAGCACTTTCCGCAGCAATCACACGGCCTTGCCTTTTCCCAAACACCGCATACAGTTTTCCTGAAACAAAATCGAATCTGTTCGTCATTTGTTCCGTATCATCAACGTCCTATATGTTAACGAGACAACCGTTTAATGATTGTAGAAAAGAATAATAAACGATAGACGCGACAAAATATTGCCATAGAAGGGAAACCAAGATTTTTCAAGATTCCCGGACATATCGAACCGAATGTGACTCGACTCTACACGGTTCTCGAAGCTCGATATAAACTCAGTTCCACTCAACCGCACCCTACTCCACTGTTGCTCCGGCAATCCGTTGCCAAGCGTTTTCCCTCCAGCTCTTCTCGCCGAGGAGAGTTCATTCATGTCATTCAGCGGTTCTCCTACGTCTTACGATAGATTTGTAAGTGGTAATTGCGTGGAATGTCGCAACTATTACACATAATGCGGGAGTAATAGAACACGAACGTTTCGGGCCGATGAAATCTGATCTCGTGTTATGTGTTTTCAGAAATGCAAAAGGGCAGCAACGAGAGTAGCGTATCGTTTGTGGAGACATCGGAGAAGGCCGTGTGGATTGGGGAGCGTGGGAATGAGAGAGCAAGGAGCAGAAGAGAAAAAGAGAGAAAGTGCGAGTGAATGGATGGTGGCCTCCATCAATGAAACAGCGATCCTCAAACGTGATCCTTGGAGAATCGTTTTCGATTCGCAACTTGCTGGTCACGAACGGTACCAGTGTTACGCGCGTCGGTTAGCTAATACGATAATAGGTAAACGAATCAATCGTGGCTTTGTTGCAAGTTCGAACTAGCCAGAAAGACATGCGCGTAAAGGGGAATTAAAGTAGAAAACTTCGATTGAACGTCCATGCAAGTTTGAGAGCTCGGAAAGTAATAACATCCTTTGAATAGAAACACGGTCGCGCGAGTCGATCGGCAGAATCGCGTGAACCGTGTGAACCGCCTACGCGTGCTACGCGTCGAGTATGCGTATGCCTGCCTCGTACGTGGGCTGTTGTACCGATTATGCGGTCCGCGTTGCCCACCTCCTGGAATATGTGTCTACTACAGGACAGCTCTATTCTTTATTTCACCATATCCTCAAAAACTGACCGTAACCGGATGCTTTTCAGGTGGACTGCGAGAAGGAAGAAAAGGCGTGTCTGGCAGCGACGTAACTGTGAAACGCAAACAGCAATAAGGCGAAGCGATGAGAGTCGAAGCAACGAAAATACTTCGGATGCAGTAGATGCGTTTAAAAAGGAAAGGTACAAGGAATAAAGGAAACTAGCGAGGCGACGTACAGTAGAGTAAAGTAAAATGGTACGATATAGAGTAAAGTGGAGCGAAGTGGAGTAGAGTAGAGTAGAATAGAGTAGAGTGGAGTCCAAAGGAGTAGAGCGGCGTGGCGTGGAGTGGAGTGGAGCGAAGCGGAGTGGAGTGGAGTGGAATGGAGCAAAGTGGAATGAAGCGGAGCGGAGTGGAGTGGAGCGGAGTGGAGCAAAGTAAAAAGCAGAGTGGAGTGGAGTGGAGAAAGAGGATCAGAGAAGGGAGCATTCATTCATGCTTTGCCTCTAGCTGTTAGAAGTCCAGTCGAACGAATGGTATAGGTTCGCGTAGCACGAAAGTTGAATCGCGTCGCGATACGTAAATGTAGGACGCGCGCAGGACAGAAATATAGAAGAGAGAACGTGGAGGAGTAAGGCAAGGCCACGAGAAAGAACAAGTGCGGTTTGTACCGTGAGTAACGATACGGTTAGAGGAGAGGAATTTTCGAGTGCCCTACGTTGGATACACGATTCTCGACGGAACGAACGCGTACCATTTCATCGACGCTAAACACGAGGAGATCGAGACTGTCCGCGTCGAAGACAAGACCACATTAACCGTGAAAGGTTTAAGGCATTCTTTGGTTTCTTTAGAACAATCTAGCGACTACGGTTCAAAGGTGATCTGGATCCGTTCGATCGGTCGATCGGCCGGCCGACCGATCGATCGATCGATCGATCGATCGATTTCTAGAACGCGCTAGAACCGCGTTGAAACGAAGTTCATTTACCACGGAAACTCGTTGTTTTCTCGTTGGATTTGCCAGCAACTACGATCAGCAACGCTCGGACCAGCTTGTACGCGTATCTAATATACGTGGAAAGGTGCAATAATTAAAGGAACTCGCTACCCTCGATCGATCGGCAGCCTTTCTTATTCGCTCAAGATCCGACAATATCCGAGTGCATATTGCCTTTAGGATGACTGCAACGTAGAAACCACGCGCCTGCGAGTCACTCGTCCTCCTTGACTATGTTGTGCGCCGATACGCGACGTAAAGTGTTTCCGATGAATCCCAACGATTCGTACTCCGTGTTACACGCTCCGTTATACGTGCATTCTTTTCTGTAACTTCCGAATGCGCGTCAACGTTACCGATTTTGTCTCTATCTTCGACCGTATCCAGCAACTTTCGACGCTCGTGGAACCAGCTACTTTTTATCCTTTCTATCGAGCGACCAAAGAAGAACAATAAGTGCGCGCGCGCGCGCGCGCCAAACGATGGCCGATTCGATGTGTTTGTTATTGGCGATGTTTGGACAGTTGTTCGTTCGTGGAATCGAAGGTAGTCTTCTCGGCGTAGAACTCGATGAAAGGGGCCAAGAGTTTCTCAACGAATATTTGTCTCTAGACGAAGGCAAATACATCACCGAGTTGCACAACTTCCAAGACACAGCGATCGAGATCGACTTGATTGACCAAAAAAAGAAGTATCGACCTGTGCATCAGCCACCTAGAGTTCTTTATCAAATCGGGGTAAGTATGGTATCTCGCGTCGCGAATTATACGCGATTACGCACAGAGACGATTCGTTCAACGGTTCTTTCGTATCGTCCAGTTGGCTAACCGTCGTCCTCGATTTTCCTTTGCTCGTGACATTAACAGCTTCTACGCTCGCGATATACCTACGTATCCTATTTTCTTTTACGCGTTTCGCATTATCGTTCAAGCCCGCCACAATAACGGTTTATTAGCTTTCTGTTTTATTCGAGTCGCGTTACTTTTCATAATCGGATATTAGACGATTTGTAATTTGTAATTTTCCTTTTAGAACGCGATGTTTGCGTGCTTTTTAAACGAAACATTGTTCCGCCTAACGCGACGCAATTGCCCGATCGATCGCACCACGAAACCAATTAAAAATACGCGCACAGTCGTCGTCCATTTTTCTATCCGTTCCTGTCAAATTTCTCTATCGGATACCCAAAATTTCCCAAACGAAGATGTGCTGAAAATGGGTAATCATTATAAGAGATGAGAAAACAAGTAACGTTGGACCCCTTGGTAGATCTAGCGTTAAACATTCAGACCTTTGCGTTTGTTGGTTCGATCTATCGGTCGCTCGTTTCCCCGAATTTGTATTCGATCCTCTGTGATCATTCGACTCGACTCAGTCAGGCCTGTGTGTGTGTGTGTGTCGCCACATCGGAATGTTCTTTGGATCGTCCCGTCCGGCAGTAGCGTGCGCGCGCGCATATGCTTCTCGAGAGCCAGGTGTCATTTTCACCGTGGCTGTGAAAGAGGCGAGAGACTCGTGAGAACTTCCGGATGAATCGCACACAGCCTTTCCGGTCCCCCTATTATCCCATTTTAGTTTACCGCCACCGATGGTTTTAATACGTACGAACGATCTTCTGGGAACGGCACGAGGAAGAGCCGAGGAGGGGATAGAAGAAAGAGAAGGGAACACGAGAGAACGGAAGGGAACCAACAACAAGGTACGGACAGTGGGAAATGCGACCGACGATTTTAAAAGCGACTTGGCTGACCGATATATGCATTATTCGATGCACCGATACATGCAATTTTTTCTGTATCGCCGTCGAGATCGCGATAGATGCGCGCGCGTCGATCATTGGCCATATACAATACGAATACAAATAAACAATCCTTGTAACAAAACACACTCGTACACGAAACCTATTCGAACCCTTAGATTTACAATATTTAACTAATGGTACATATGCCAAAACCGAAGCATTTTACATAACTTTGTGAATCTTTTTACTTATGTAATCTTAGGGCCCAAATGCTTCGGTTTAACGTACACATTTTATTAGTTGAACGTAATAAATATAAGCGTTGGAATACTTTCGCGTACGCGCGTAGACGGCGTCGAATCTGGACAGAAAATTTGAAGTTTTACTCGGATTCTCGAACGCGACGTAGATTGCCAGCGACGACTCGACAGGACGTACGTGATTGCCTCATTCAGTGGATTGACCGACGCTGTTTCAATAGCGCAGTTAGACCAGATGTCTATTCTTTAAAGGAGTGGGGAGATACACGTATTCTTTAGCAAGTTTGCTACAGAGTTTCCTTCTCTTCCTCCGGCCCTCCCACCGGCCCCGATCCCCACGCCTTCCACTCCCTCCGTACTATCCGACCTTCTAGATTCTCGCAATATCGCGATTTGTCTTCTACTCGTGACCGAAACCATTCTCTCTATTAAAGACAGTGTTAGCCGATACGCGAAGTTTGTCGGGAAAATCCATTGGTTATTAGAACGGGCGATACCGCGCTTGACCCCGGAATTCAGAACCTCGATTCTCTCTAACAAAGGGAACGTAACGAGGCGTCAATTACCTATTTTTATCACATTTGTCACAGTGGTGCATCTTGACCTATCGCAGAATCGAACGTTATACAAGTGGATGTACGAAAATTGGAACGTATCGCGACCGTTTACGATTTTCAGGACAGCGAGGAGGAGTTGCCTGAATGTTCGGACAGAAGCGAAGTTTGCAGCAAGGTGGATTTATATGGGTCGCCATGGGTCGAGAGGCAGTGTCGTTGCCCGGATGGTCGTACCTGTCCTAGCAGCTTGCACGGGGACGACGGGCATACGATAGTCGATAAAACACGCCAGTACAAGCTCTGCGAGCCAGTGAAACGTCTTCCCATCTGTCGTTACTTCAAGTTAGTCGGTTGTCTAACCAAGTACATATAGCGGAACGATCAAACGAACCGATTCTCAGATGCTTTAACGCGTACTACACGCGCGTCCACGCGTATTATGCACACAGGATGGTTATTTGCTGTTTACAGGGACGTCACGTGGACACTAGCTCCTGGAGGGGGGCCAGCAAACGCGACGGTTCAGCGAGTTTACTGTCGTTGTCGGCCAGCCAGCGTACCCTATCTAGTTCGAAGACAGCCATTCAGGTCTCCCGAGGGAAATCCAGGATTTATTTATGCGTTTGCGTGCTCTCCGCAAAGCGTAAGTCCCCTCGTTCTCGTTTGCTTTCGCGCGTCGCGTTTTAAGCTCGATTTATAGACGCGGAACGTTTACAGGACGATCCGGTTCAAACAAACGGTCTTACAGGCAGTAAGATACCAATCTTTGTACATATATAGCGTCGCGGTTCAGTTCAAACGCGTTGCGTTTCAAATATTCTGAATGTTTTTAATGAACCGACGCGATCGTACGAGTAAACGTTCCGTGTCTGAACGGGTAATGTAAAATATCCGGGATCGAAGATCGTACCGATTGAAAGAAATGTTCGATTTCAGAGGCTGCGTTGTCAACGCAAGGAACCCTGTCGACTGTTCACGGTACGAAAGAGACGGAGCTCGCAGCTCGAGGAAGTGAACGCGTCGCCTCTTTGCCAGTGTCCAAAGGGTCATCGGTGTCCCAGACGACACACGGATCCGGGATCGCTTCCGGCTAGATCGTATTCAGGCGTTTTGGAAATCAAAACTTACAGTGGTTATTGCGTGCCATCGCAACCGCATCGTTCCGATGCGGTTTACACCGTATGAGACCCCAGTCTTTGCCAGCCGCATCGACGCGATCGAGTCTTGGGATCGAAGATAGACAAACGACGCGAGAAACGCGGAAACCGATTAAAAAAAACACGACCGTGAATCAGCGACGAACGCGACGGATTTATTTAGAAATGTCCTACGGTTTACTCAACTTTCATACTCTCATCTAATCGTAACGAAACATAGTAATCGAGAATTGAGTTATTTTTAAGAAATTTTTGTTGGAACAGGTTCTGTTCAAGATGAACAAGAGTCGCGTCGCATAATACTCGAACCAGGCCTATCGACGAGAGGGGCCCCTCGCGCCATATAGTCTCCCACCATCCATGTTACTTGTAACAGGCGGGCGTAGTTTAGAAAATGTCGCGTGTTACTCTCAACACTTTTGTCACAAGACGATCGAGGTGGTATCTCTTTGACAATACCGAGGAGTATCCCTACAATCGCGTAGGGAGGATAACCATTTCTCTGTTCTTGTCAGGCAACGTTCGAGTCTAGTTTTAGACAAAAATACAAAAAATATGTTATCTTGCACGTGAGAGTTTCGCTAAGTCCCGAATTTGATGAAATTCAACCGTGCATTACTATATATCGTCATTTTTTTTTAGAAGTTTACTCTTCTGCGGCTTTGTCTGCGCCGATGCAACCGCGTCTACACCGTATTTCGACCTCTACGCACATAACGAAACTACCTGTAAATTCCCTTTCACGTTATTATACCTACGTATCGTTACTCTTGTAAATATTTCATTCCCGAAAGTAGCGGAATAATCTCGATACGATAAATATGAACAACTGCGCAATAAAGAAATTCCATTATTCGTGTTAAGTCTTTTTTCATTGATGTTGTTATGGTGCTGATATGAGGATTTCTCCGCTTATTTACTTATTTATTTATTTAAATATTTAAAGGCTGTCTCATTTACATAATATATGTACATGATTACGGAGGATGTGAACGAAAAATTGTAAATCAATTAGTGAATAGTCGATAGCAGGCCCAAAAACTTCTCAGGTTGATAGCGTAAACGTGCTTTTAATAGTGTAAAGAATAAGCGTACAATAGTTTACGCCGTTAACCCATCTGCTAAAAGTTTTATTAAATAAATTGCGTGGAAAATTACCGGTTTTCCGAAGTAACTTCGTTATAGTTGTTCTTTTGGAAAAAATATAAGAGAAACGATCGAAAGCGAAGGAAATTTTAAAAATCAGAAACGAATTTTTAAGAAAAATCGAGAGGAAGTAGGTGCAGAAATTCGGCGAAAATAAAAAATTTCAAATCGTCCTAAAAAAATTATTTTTAGCTAAACCCGTTGGTAACGTTGCGAGTGACACGAAAATGGTAAAGGGGTCTCGAGATCCCAGAAAAATGGGCCAAAAAAATACATTGGGTGAAAGGTCTTCTCGTGTAAGTCGTCTGTAGTGGCGTGTTCCGCACTTATCACCAGAGAATTACGAGACGAATGGGTATAATTTGCAGCCTCGTTTAACATTTTGGTAGACAGAAAATCCTTTACGCGTTTAATGCAGGGTCAAGTTTCCATTAGCTACTCCCCATTCTTAGATAACAAATCCCCCAGGAGCAAACCTCTTCGTAACGCGTTTCAAACACTCTGCAGGTATTGCAGCGACTATACGATCATAGCAAACGTATCGAGCGCCATCATGCGACGTTGAGTCTATAATATTTCGTTTGCATAATTATTATTATTACACCTGCATTCATAGTCGGGTCTAGGTGCGCCTAATTTGTTTAGTCAGCCTCTCTGACCATCGATTAGAACAAGTAGACGGAAACCATTATCTAAAAATAATTTTGCTATTATTTAATAAAAATACCTGTTTTTGTTATAGCTTAAGAAATTTAAAAAACAGTAGCATTGGGGTTTCTACATCACTCGTCACATCCATCGTGTTCAACGTATCGAACAGGCTTCCTTCTTGTCGTGACCTCAAGAAATTGGACAAACTTGTACCTGGCTAAGCACAAAGACTGGTGTCCATCCTTAATAACAATCTCACGACTGTGCTCGATAGCCCTGCCAAATAATTTGTTTACTCTAGCATCGTGGCAAGTTCCATCGAAATCGGGTATTGTCGGTTCGATGTGGTCCGTTGTTAGTCGGCATATGTTTGGAAAGAGCCTGGATGGAGGTGTTGAGTGAGGTTGCTAGCGCGGGAAGAGCTTCCGAGCAGCGATCCATATTGCGAATCGGTCACGTAGAGCGGTCAGCGTTGCATTCCTCCATCGGAGGACGCGTTACTGCGACTGTAAAAGCGCTGTGGCAAATGAGAACGAGCGAACACCAACACGATCGTTCGATCGCTACGAGAGAGCCTATCGTTCCGGGATCTGATCCGAATGCCAGTGAACTTAGCCAACTAGTTTGTCGATGAGAACACTACAGTGATTTCATGCTCGATATATTTTTCTGGTATTCGATCGAACTCGCGAAAACTAGCGGTACCTCTATCGTTGCTCTAATTCGTTTCTCTTCTCGCTTTTCTCGAGCCGCATGCAACGAACTCTGTTCCAAGATACGCTTTGACATCGAGGATCGTTCAAGCGAACGGACCAAAAATCTTTCTCGAGAGATAACCAACTAACGATACACAGATAGATAGACGTTTCGTAGACGTTAAAATGTTTCAACGAATTCGCAAGTTTGCAGTTAATCCGTAACGATAAGAGACGAATGACCATTGAAAAGTTTTGTCAATCGATTCCTGCCCTTTACGCGCAAACATACCACGTCCTATCGATTGACAGAAGATGCCCGATTAGATGTTTAGACGGTTTATGGAAAAATGCAGCCGCGTTTAATTAAGAATGGTCGGATGTACGATGGAATATACTTGTAGGATAGAGTGGTCCGGAAGGTGAAAAGATTTAATTTACTAATAACACTCAGCGTATTAAAGTTGCGAGAACGCGAGGTAAAAAAGATAGAAGAAAGGAGAGCGGGCTAAACGAAAGAAAAATAGGGGAGCAGCGAAAGGAAAAGAAAGAAAATAGAATGGAAAGGAATGGAAAGGAGTTGTTGTCACGAGGTGGCTGTTTTTCGTTTCTAGGCTGAATCTCGGGTCCCGACTGCGAGTTCTCGTATTCCTTGGTTCTGTGGTACCGTCCCTCTCCGAAGGACAGGGAAGCAAGGCTATCGTAGGTGTGCCTGGTATACATATCCAGAGTATCCAGGCGGCCGTGTATAGGTGAGCGTAGAGCGCAAACGAAGGTAGAGGATTGGCGGAGATGATGCAGCTTAGGATTCCACGCATAGTCGAGGGGTTTCTGGTTGGTTGGTAAGTGGGACTAGCCGGGACTCATAGGCAGCATGTCTCCTACGAGAGCTCGCAGTCCTACTCGGAACTCAAACGCACCTAACCGCGCATCGATTTTCCGGCAAACTCGCTTACTCGTGCAGCTTCTTTCGATACTCGATAAAACGTTCGACGATGCGGAAGAACGCGGACAAGTTCGCCACCGTTTGAGTTTGCCCGAAACATAGTGGAGAATTAACGATCGCAAGATTACCTCGACCGGCATTCGATCAAGTTTCTTTTTTCTACGCAACGCGGTTCAGTTTTTCGTGCTTCGTCTTTCGTTTTTCTTTTTTTTTTTTTTTTTTGCTCTCTCATAATATCTGCGAAGACCGTACCATACCACCCTCTTCTGGACCACGAGAGCCGAAACTCGAAGACCAGATCGAGGTAGGGAACTCGGGTTCGAGGTCGAGATTCAGATCGGGCCGAGATCGAGATCGAGGTCGAGGTCGAGGTCGAGGTCGAGACCAGGGTCGATTCGTCTGCTTGCACCTCGAGATTTCGTTTCAAAAGGTACGATCTCATTCACCGTTTCCACGGCTTTTTTGCTAAATGAGCGATCGAAACGACGCACTCTGGGGTATTCGCCCGGATTTTTATTATCGAGAGATCATTTTGATATATGTATTAAACCGTTCCTTAATTTTTTTAAATTGCTTGGGCAGATATATATTGTGTGTATATATTATATATGTACCCCACTGTGCGACGAGAACTCGACAATGTAACCGACACCCGCCGGAAACGGATCGACTACCGTTCAGGAAATAAGAACCACCGTCGCGAGTACCCGATAGTCTCGATCTTTTTTCACTTTTATAGAAACGATGAGAACGAACGAGCAAATTGTTTCGGGTTTGATCGTAATACCGTCACTCTTTCTCACGATATTATTTACGATTACGCATTCGATACTAAACGATGTATTTCTTCTTTCTGAATCGGCTTTGAATGCAGTACAAATTATTAACGAGGCACCGCCAAAGTTACGACTCACTGGGACGTTAATTGTTTTTGTTAAATCGCGCAAGTAGCATTTATTGCCCGATCTGTCAGATTCCCTTTCTTTTAAGTCCAAGACGTGTTTTAATAGCAACCAAACTACCCCATCTCGTTGAATCCACAGAAAATCGAAGTACAAGGTGGCTTTGTAGAAATTTTTGGCAGCGTATCGAGCGGTTAACGCGAATCGCGGATACAGCGGTTGAGTATATTCCGCTAGTTACCGTACATCGCGACCTTGAAAATGCGAACAAAGATAACGGCCCACGAGAAACGCGAGTACCAGTTAACCTAATTTCACCGTATCCGCGTGATAAATTATATCGCGAGATAATTATTGTGGCATCCTGGACGCCACAAAAAAGATAATCAGCGTTCACCGGTTCACCGATCGGCCAGCTTCCTCGTTTACCTGTGCAAATACGCGCGGACGCGTTTTCATTCGCAAAAGTAACCTGTTACGAATTACGAATTTAACAAGTGTATCGTCGTATTTGTTTCTTTACCGGTGCGCCTACACCGTGGCATTGTTCGTTTCGCTTTAACGTTGCAACGAGACGTATGTGGAGAGTATGTACATAAAGAGGAGAGAGAAAGAGCGTGGGGTAGGGTGGGAACAGGGGCGACACACGTGGCCCGATGTGCTACATCGGTGCTCTCGGTACGCGTTTAAATTTTGCGATCGAATCGACCGGCTAGGAAATCGCGTCCAGTCTATCGACGAAAAAATATCGTTATACCGTTAAGGGATCTTGAGCTCCCCCTGCGTTCGCCGTTTTCCCCTCCCCCGTCCTGCTTCCCTTCCTTCTCCTTCGCTTATTTTTACATGACGTTTCTTTTTTTCCTTCGACGAACCGCTCTTGTTGCGCGTCGCCTCCACCGTGCAAGGTATAAAATATGCGTGAGAAACGAGGATACCCATCTGGTCGGTATTCTATGCGATCTCGTATTCTAACTTCCGATCTGCATCTCTTTCGCGCGTTCGCGACACCAATATTCATTAAGACGAAGATGGAAACGGAAATGAAAACAGAGACGGTTGTCTCGAAACGATCCCCCGAGCTCGATATTCGATTCGTAGTCTTTGACGATCGAAATCGTAGGATACGTTACCGTAGGGGCGGCATACGCGATCGCGGTTCCATTTCGCGGACACGTTTTACTTTCCTCGTTCGTTTTAGGAAGCGTAACGCAGCCGCCGTCACCGCCACACGCAAAAGAATCGCAGAAAGTTGCCCCTTTCGTTTGATCGTTCCATCGATACGAGATCGGAACGAAAATGAAGGCTGTACGTGGAGCAGCGTGGTTCGTGATGCTGCTGGCCGGAAGCGCGGCTCTGCCGTCCCAATCGCAATCGCAAACCCACTTTCGGGCTAACCAAGCGAAGACAAAGCAGACGACGTCGATGTATTTCAGCGAGGACGGGTCTAGCACTTTGGCACTGGCATCGAGCACCGTTGCCAGCACCAATAATGGCGGTAATAGCAGTATCAGCGACGATAGCAGTACGGTATCGAAGCCGGTTTCTCTCGGTGTTCAATCCGTCGCAACGATTACCAACGACGCGGCAACCGTATTATCGTCGTCGTCGTCGTCGCCGTCCTCGCCGTCTCCATCCTCGTTGCCTGTAATACCGCTGGTATCGACGGGTCGTAATTCCCTTACGGAAACGATCGAGACGATGCCCACCACGTCGCCGCTCGCAGGCATCGACTTTGGTGCATCGACCACCGCAACAGGCACGACCATCGCAAGAAAGACCACCGCTGCACCGGCTAACGCCACCACCTCGAGCTCGCCACCCACCGAAACTTCTTCCAGAACGATCACCTCCGTTCAGGACAACGACATTTTCGTCTCGTCCTCGAAAAAATCGACCACAGGTTTCGTCGAATTCACGACCACCCCTGCTTCCGGTCTAGCGAAGGAAACGCGTGAATCGCCGGGTAAAATTCGCCCTCAGATCAAACTGACCACCAACTACACCAGCCTCAGCGAGGTAAGTAAACATCATTTCTTAAACGATTCTTTTCGAACTGTAACCGATGTTTTGCAAACTCGTCGTACGGTTAATTGACAGAGCGACAGGTACAACTTCTGTTAATGTTCTCCGTAATGTTGCGCGAAGAAAGGAGAGGAAAGCAGCTACGTCGAGCAATAGAGTAGAAAGGGGCCCAGATTCGAGTCGTGCAGCAAGGACCGTCAAGTGTCACGAACTTGAGAAAAAATGTCATATGGGTCGACCTAGAAAGTAACTAATCGTTATGTTTGTGCTATTCGCGTGTGTGTTTAATAAGGGTACGATATATTTGGGCTACGTTGATTCAAGAATCGTGGCTGAGCGCAGTTCGATTTGTATCGGTTCGACGTGGTACGATTAATAATTAATTAACCGCGATATGTTGATCGTGATCACGCGTAGGCGATATACCGTTGGACAGCCTTTTGCTGTTGCAACGTTAAACCTTACGTTTTGCGTAAATATATCGATATTCCTCTATCATTGCGAGGACGCGGATGTAAACAGACTTTGTTTCTATGATTCATTTCTGTCGATTTACGCAGTTAGTCTGCATTTACACTCGGTAGAGAAAGTATGACTGCCAAGAAAAGCAAAATGTCTACGGAACAAAGTTATTTTCCTGCGTAAGAGCGATGAAAGTTTACGAAAAATCGGCAGAGCGTCGCAGTCGAGTTTCTCGACAGTGAGAAATGTAAAACGAAGTGTGAAGAGTCTGGTTCTGCAGGAAATAAACCTCGATCGGAGCGAGCGAAGACAGTAACGGTAAGAGAGCGACGAGATCTTTAATAAAAGAAGCGATGAAACATCCGTTTGCGGTCAGAGTTTGTTTATCAATAAAAGACAGACTTCGTTTGGTTAATATTTACGACGAAAGGGTATTACTAATAGATCAGTGATGGAGTTCCAATAAAATGCGATTAACCGCGAATATATTTGGATTATTTTTAACAGGCTCGTGCACGTAACTGCATATGGACAGAGAAAAAGACAGTGCAATCTCGAAGGTATTTCGAAAGTAATTTACCGCGATTAGATTCATCCAGATATACGGTTATTCAACGGTTATCGAGCGAGTCGAACATATTCGCGAGTACTAATTCTCGGTCGAATACAATTTATACGTTCTCGTTCGTGTGGAAGCTTAAACGCTGGTACCGTGAATCGTAATCCGGACCAATTTCGTCCGGAATTAGCCGTTAATCCTATTTTCTACGAGTTGTTCGTTTCACCAGTATATGTATATTGTGTAGGAACTTGTACCCGCAAAATATAACTGTTTAAGCTATAACTACGCTCAACTATGCTAACACGAGTACCGTAAGTACGCTGCTATAAAGCGGTTAAATTTCACGGGTCAAAGATGCGTCGTGGTTGTTACGGAATAGAATGACTGGCGACAGAACGAAACTATTCTTCTTCTTGTCCATTACCACGACCTTTCTCTTTCGATGATACGAGCAAAGCTGCCACACCGGTACCTCGAATTACGTTGGAACCAGAGATTTCACACCGGTATTATTCCGACAATATCGAAACACCAGATATACGAGTTGTGATGTGATTTCGCGAATGAACGGAATGCAACATTGAGGAGCCAGAAAGTTGGAGAAAGATCTGATGCAAAGTCACACGAAGCAGAGTCGTACGAATTTAATGTTGATACAATTGAATCGAGTTGTATCCGTGGGAGCAACTGTATTTAATTGTATAATGGAGTTCAAGATGACCTTTTTGGAAGGCGCACGCTGTAGCGCCGAAATGGAACTGAAACCGATATTAGGTGCAACAGAACCGCTATTCCAATAACAGTTATAACAGTTTTCAATCCCTGATTCGTTCGCTTCGTCGGCCAGATCGCCGACGCCGCGCATCGTTTATAAGTTTCAAACGAATTCATTGGCTGGTCTGCGATTTTTCATTTCTAGACGATCGTTTCGTGACTCGCAACCGACAATTTTCGTTGATTGCATTCGGAACCGCAATACCGAAATAATCGTTCGAGACGAGGCGAGAGACGGATCGTCGCGTCGTAGATTCCAAGTAGTCGATTTCTCGTTTCTCTATGTGCCGCCCTCGACTCTCATCCCTCGGTGATGGTCGTTGCCCGTGAAAAAAAGATTCTTTTTCCCTCGAATTCGTTTGCATCGTGAAGAACTGCTCGAGTTTTTCGAATCGTTCCGCTCGAACGAGCCGAGTAAAGATCCATCGGAGTTACTTAGGAAGTTGTCACGAATCGGGTTGCTTGTTTTAGCATTTCAAAAGGAGGGCAAGTGTTCATGACCGTGACGCGCGAGCGGATCGACCGGTGTTAATATCGGTAGTGGAACGTGACGATACCAAAAGAAAAAGAAACGATTTAAAGGAAAAGAAAGGAAAACGGAAGAACAGGTCGGAGGAAAAGAAAAGGGTAAAAGGAGGTAAACGATTTCGTTGTTGGTACCGTACAGGTTCGCGTAACGATACGAGCTTGTAACCAATCTTGATCGATGACTACGAACGAAATAAACAAAGCAGAATTGGAAGAATACAAATAAAAGTAATAGCAATGGATAGACATAAGTAAAATATCAAGTTAAATTGGAGATTAAGTAGAATGAACGAACCAATGAAACCAATAAAGTTGGTTGGCTCTTGGAACTCGAGGAATAAAATAATGTCGTAAATCGCCATCGACTGGGAATCGTAGCTGTAATAATACCACCTTATTCGTAATGGAACGTTCAAGTTTGTGGTTCGCGGGAAACGGTTAGAATCATGATCGTGGCCTCGTGACTCGGCGAATTCTGATTTATCCCCGACTTGTTCGCGATTCCGCGTTTGAATTTCTCGTCCTTTTTGTTCGCCGTATCTTTTTATCCGCGTTTCGACCGAATCTCTTCCTCTCGTATTATCCCATTGTTTCTTCCCGTCAATTGCCGCTACACAACGAAGAGATATGATTTGCCCGAGGCGAAGAAGCGACGGTAATTTACGGAAAGGAAATAGCGTAACAAATCCAGCGAATCACGCGATACGATCGTGTGGTTGTTCCAGCCAGCTAGAGACAGCATAAATAATGATTCTTTTAAACGATTCGGCGCTCGTATATTCCTCGAACGCGTCTGAATTTGAAAACGTCACTGTCCCGCGGAAAAATGATTTCGAACGAATCCCGTGTACGAAGACACACGGGCGAAAGTTGCGAGGCACGCTCGACGCTTTCGTTGGGAAACGATTTGACGCGGTGAAATCCGTTAAGTAAGATAAAGGACCTAATACTCGGACGTTTAAGGCAAGGATGAAACGCTGTAGAATTTGTCAAACGAGTTGAAATTCCATCAAACGATTTTACAATTATAGGAACGGGACGTTAACGATACAGTTTTCTCGATGAATTTACAGACAGGTGTACGGCTGCCGGAAGGTGCGAGCGCAGCTCTCGCGAAACCGACCAAATATCACTACTATCCGCACAATCAACACATCTATTTGCTACCGGAGTGCGCAGTTCAGCAGGTTTGCAATGCCGTTTACGTTCGACTGAATTTTACTCAGCCTCTGTGCGCCTGTCCAGGAAGATATCGCGACCCTTGCAGCGCCTCTCTCGACAGCGACGACCTCCACACTACGGAGCTGGTCACCGACCCACGGACCAAGGTTAGTCGCCTTGCCTTTACTTGTTTTCTACTTTACTACCGACGCTTCTTCTCTTTGCCCGCATCTCCCGCGCTCGTGCTTCTTTTTGCTTCGCTGACCAAACGAACCGAGTCGATCGTTTCGCTCCAATGGCACACGAACAATCCTATGCATACTTTTCACCTAATTACGCGGCCCCGCGATTCGATCTACGCTCGTGCCGCTCGACGACAGATAGCCATCCTTGCGTTCTATCCAGGACCACGTAGCCAATAGGTAAATTCGGCGTGTTACTGCACTTTACCGCGATACGCGCGTACGTGTACTTTTGAAAGAGAAAGAATAGAAATGATCTTTTATCGCTGCGATCGATACAGCGCGACGCAATTAAGGCGCGCATCGAAATTTGCCGAAGCGCTTAGAAAGTTAACCGCGCGCTAAGTACGTATTATGCTTATGTAGGATTGTAGAACGAAAGAATCGCGTAGGCGCTTTGAAGCGAAAGCGAGTTCTCTCCTCGAGACGAGACAAGACGAGACGAGTGTTACTTCCATCGCGAACGATATACGACGCCTCTCGAGTACCTACATACTTACGATGCAACGGAGAAAATCGAACAACGATATTTAACAAACACGCTACCCGTTAAACAAATGCTCGTTGCAACGTGCTTTGGAAGATACACCTCTCCACAGGTTGCATTCGATGTTTGCCAGAAAAGTAGGGAGAAGTCGTGGTTTCCGAGGACAAATGCTATTCAAAGAATTTGTTATTTAAATAACAGCGATTTTCGACCTCTGATGACAAGATTTACGCGCATGTAAATCTAACGATCGGATGTTGCTCGGTTTAGGCTCTCACTTTGGTGAAAACTTGCGAACCGGTGGCGGAAATGCGAGAGTGTAGAACACCGAGGGACTGGTCTCTCCTCGCGTTGCAAAACGTAAGAACAGGAAAATCTCATTATCTCGTAATATGCCGATGCCCAGACGCCAATATACTCGGTAAGTGAATATCGGAGTAACGACGTTTTTTTTTCGTATATTTATTAACGGGTTAAACGATCCGCGGACCTTCGCGGCGATATCAACGGTCCGTTTGTTGGACGAACAAAGTGTGTAATCGCGTAATCGTGTTTCCGTGTTTCCCAGAAGGTCCTATGAGTCACGATCAACCAACGTACGCCAGCGTGCCAGGAATTCGCGTTTACGGGATGATGTGTGTGCAAGGGAACAGAAGAGGCCGACCATTGAGATACACTCGCAGCATTTTCGGTGGGTACACGCGACAGCGATAAGTATACAGGGTGTTCGGTCAACCCTGGGAAAAATTTTAATGGGGGATTCCAGGGGCCAAAATAAGACGAAAATCAAGAATACCAATTTGTTGATGGAGGCTTCGTTAAAAAGTTATTAACGTCTACAGTTCCACCCGTACTGAATTTTTTTCTAGAAAGTGGGTAGGATTTCGGGGGTAGGTCTATTCACCAAAAATGATTGTAATTGACCCCTGCAACTAACAATATTTTTTTCAGAACGATTTGAAATATTTTTATTTCGTAGAAAAATTTCACACCTGCTCGAATTTTTTTTTCGAAAATGCGCACGATTTCGAGGGTATGTCTATTCACCAAAAATGATTGTATTTGACCCCCGCAACTGAAAATAATTTTTTTAGAACGATTTGAAAAATTTTTTTTTCGTCGAAAAATTTCAGCACCTACTCGATTTTTTTTTTCGAAAGTGAATAAGATTTCGGGGGTATGTGTAATGACCAAAAGTGATTGTAATCGACTCTTGCAACCGAAAATAATTTTTCCAGAACGATTTGAAATTTTTGAATTTAATTGTTAATAACTTTTTAACGAAGCCTCCATCAACAAATTGATATTCTTGATTATTCTCCATTAAAATTTTTCCTAGAGGTAGCAGAACACCCTGTATAAAAAATCAAGTACGATCAACGAATCCTCTTTGTCCACAGATCGTTCAAACAAAGAAACCAACCAAGATTCTATTCGCACCGAGAAAGAAGGAATGGAGGACCGATTAAGCTTTCCGTGGTACAAGGTCCAACAACTGATGAACGCAGCCGTCTGGGATTAGATCCACCGGCCATTTTCAACGTACATCGAATTATCAAAAATTGTTCGTTTCACGCGCAATTTGCTTATTGCCATTCATCCGTTTATTTATTAAGCATTTCGCTTCGCTTTCTCTGGCTTTCCTTCGTTTAGCAACTCATTTTGTCTTTCACTTCTCCTTATTTATAATAACACTTGTATACGCGTATAATCGAGTCCGAGCGGAAGGGTAAATCCGAGAGGACCGGTCCGCGAGAGAGTCGCCATTTCGGAAATTACGCACAAGTTCTTTCGACTCTGTAACTTTGATCGTGCGTTGTAAAATACGTGAAATTTATGGGGCTAAATGTTCGAGGGAATATTAATTAATATACACCGTAATTTTACGGTGATTAGAACGGTGTCTTTTTATTTTATTTCGACGGTGCGGACTGCATTGTCGGCAGAAACAGCATCGCACTGATAGACTTGACCACAGGACGGCGGCGAAAGCCATCGGGTTGCTGAAATTCCTGCGGTCGTGGGGGCCGTTTCGCTCTAACGATGGCACAACACGGTGTAACAAAATCAACACTGGACGGGGAAAATTTATGCAACGAGTCGTCGAGCGAACCACTCGTCATCCTTCGTTAGCAACCTCTCGTATCTCGTACGTTTTATTCTAATCGCGGGTACTCGAACTCGCGCGAGCCGTACAGAACGTCTGAAAAATCGCCTACAGAAATTTTGTTTTCTCTTCCCGCGGGTTTTAACCAAGAACATCGTGTATTGTACGAGAAGAATGCGTTTCCAGGAAAATATTTACCAACAAGACGGCTATTTTGGACGGATTGGAAATAAAAAATGATAGGCAGTATAAGATGCGTTTGGAAAAAGTTGATTTTCCCCGGATTAATTAGCATCGCGATAAGACGTTTTTAAGATAAAAGAGGTAGCAACTATGGAAACCGTAACCAAAAGAGCAAAGTGTAAAAGTTTCTACGTCCGACTTACCGAGCACGTCCGAATTTACTAAAACGCTGCAACTGTACATCGGCGCGACTAGTCGAGGATGTCTGGCGTTAAATGCACGTCGACAAGCTTCCTTGCACGCTGATATTAAACGACCACCCGCATGACCTTGAAGTTGACCGCTATTTTCACTGTTGACAGAATGCATTGTTTAAATGAGATATCGTAGAATCAAGGAAGAGGGTAGTCTTGTCTTGGAGGCTAACAGAGAACTACTTAAAAGTATAAAACAGCAAGGAGCGTAACTGAAACTTTTTAAAGTAAGTTTTATTCGCAATAGTTCCAGGCTAGATATTTTTACGGGCTCGAACAGTAAATAAAAAGTACCTATGGGAATCGTGATGCACTTGCCACTTCTTCAGGACAAAACAGACACCCGTCATGGGCTCTTCGCACAACGGTCCGGCAAGCGTTGCCAATTGAAAGCCATTGACCATACCGCTTTCGTATCTGATACATCACAAATAACATTACATGCTTTCTTAGACGTACGATCATTTCATTTCCTTTGTTTTCGCGCACCCGCGACGACGGGACGCGGCCGCAGCCGCGCTAGAATCAAATCGCATCGATTAGCATTTCTGAATAATCTTCTGACCCGACCGTTTCTTTGATTCTCAAGGCTCAACAAATTACTCGGCGAAAAGTATCGCGACACGGATCGAAACGCGACTAGATACGGTTATATAGAACCCTGGATCCGAGCACTTGTTGAACCTTGGTCCGGCAAACTGTTAAATACTCACGGAAAACGTGGATCGGTAGACTTGGAGCGTGCTTCCCAAAACTTGTCCTGTTTATAATCGGTTTCGTTCAGTAGAATATTGGGTCCGCAATTCCGTGGCCCGAACGACCATATTCGATCTAATATGTCCTCTGGTTGGCCAGCCTCTTGAAAAGCAGCCGCCAGCTCTAACTTGAACGACTCCGATGCTTTCAGTTTCCTCCCGTACATCGAACGCAACCCATCCGTTTCATCCTCCTCCTCTTCCGCTGTTCTCTCCATTTCCGACGATAATTTACCATAATGATGATACAATGCTTTTATCAAGTCCGAGTTACTCTCTAGAATTTTCGTTACCTTGTCCGGCAAGGGTCTAACGTCGATCTCGAAATGACACTGTCGATTCATGGTCCAAGTGGCGAAACACGCGTCCTCGGTTTTCTTTTCGATCGCTTCGTTCACCATGTCCACCTTCGGGGGAGGGACGACCGTCTCTCTGAACGATACGATGGGCTCCGACACGTTTATCTCGACCTTCGCGTACCTCAGTCTCAAATCTTCCAAGCATCTTTCCAGGTGCACTTCTCCGGCAGTGCTCAGTACAATCTCGCCGCTCTCTTGGATGCAAACAATGGCGCAAGCGTCCGCCTGATTAAGTAACTTTAGACCGTTGATCAACGCCTGCAGATCGTTCGGATGTTTCGGCTCGAGGGCTACCCGCATTATAGGCACACCCAGCGACGTTAGCTCCGAGAAGGACGGGCAAGCGATCGTGGTGGACAGAGTCGCTGTTTTCAACACGTGTTCCTCCAAATCGCCGATTCCGAACACGTTACCCACCGACACTCTGTCCGTGCATTCTAGTTCCCTGCCCATCAGGAGGTACAGTCTTTGCAGCGTAACTTTGGTCACGTGTCTGCCTGGTTTCAAGTCTTTGAGCGTGGTATTCTCGTCCACCGGTGACTTGCCCAATTTCTCATCCTCCAATGCCACGCGGGGATCGTGTTTCGGACCCAGAACGAACACAGTGCTCCCTTTTCTTATACTACCGGAATAAATTCTAGCGAACGCTACTAAACTGATCTCTGAACTTTCATCGTTCGCCTCGTTAGTCGTATTCTCGGATGATTTCGCCTCGTTGTCCGATCTTTCCACGCTTTCGTCGCGTTCTGCTCTTTCTTCCGGTCGCAGTTCCTTCGTCAGTTTCTCGGCGTGTCTCATCCGCGCTATTTCTTTTCGTTGCACCAGCTCTTCCGGGGTCAGCTGCTTCGGTTTGTTTTCTGGTAGCGTTTTCTTCTCCACCGGAAACATTTTTGAAACGAATACAACGACGGGTGAATCTGGAGAAGAATCGCAAGCTAAGAACGCTTCCTTTAATCGTTGCGTCTCGACGGGCAACAAAGAGAAATCAAAGTTCCCGCATAACAAACGCTCTACCTTTTCGGGGGATAAATTATCGGGCGATGGTACTTTCTCGCATATCGTATCGAGACAAACACGGGACAAAGGCAACCACTGGGAACAAATAGCTTGCAGTTGAATCTTAGGGTCCGTGTGCCTCAAATCTCTTGTCGTTAATTTAATATCCAACCTTTCTGCCATCGTAGCTATCTTTTCTTTATCCTTTCGTACGATCACCGTATCGTATAAAGTCCAAAGGTTGTCCAATACAAGCTGAACGAATAATGGTTTTTTAGCTTTCTCTTGGGCTCCTTTCATTATTCTTTTCGTTTTTGTGTTCGCATAAAAATCGCCCCAAAGCGTTTTCGATAAAACTTTCTCGCTGAATCCTAATTTCGCGGAGAACATTTTGGCGAAGTCTTTCACGCCGAATCCCCAGCCATCCGTGGCACTGGAAAACAAAACGTTACCTTGCTCCGGGGAGAAATATAAACCGGAATCGTCCCAGTCTTCGTGTACGGTCTGCCAATCTGCTAGATTTTCTTCCGTAACATATTCCACGCTTTCCTTTTTTAATTCCTCTTTTCCTTCTCGCTCCATTACGTCGCTAGCAAACATTTCTCCCATTACAGCATTTACTTGTTCCAGAACCTGCGTTAAATGCACGTAAGCATCTAACGGCGATAATTTCATTTCCGTAATTAATCTATCAATTTTGTTTAATACTAAGATTGGTTTCAGACTCTCCACGTAGGAAATGGACAGAGCACTGCGTGTTTGCGGGCATACGCCTTCCACCGCGTCGACGACGATGATCGCTCCGTCGCATAATCTAACGGCCGTCGATACTTCGGAGGCAAAGTCTACGTGGCCCGGAGAATCTATTAAATTAATAGCGAACTCCTGACAATTATACTTATGGTAAAGAGCGATAGAACTCGACTTCATTGTAATTCCTCGCATCTGCTCGTCCGGACGACTATCCAAATACCGTAGTTTGCCAGCAAGCTTGTTAGAAATGATTCCGTTGCTGGCGACCAGCGAATCAGCCAAGGTGGTTTTGCCATGATCGACGTGCGCCAATATACAAATATTTCTAATATTGGCGGGATTGCTCTGAATATCGGTTAATTTTTCTGTGCTAACCAGACGCATTCTGTGGCTAATTGGTACGCAAACATAAATGTATCCAACTGAAATCTTGAAGATGGCGGAACGAACGTACTTACATTAACAATATATATAACAATTTACAGTTTATTATACAAAAATAGAGACGATATTAACGAAGCAAAAAATGAAGTCTATATGTACAATATAAGTTAGTGCGTTTAAATATACTAACTTGTGCTAACAACGGTAAACACTATTTCACTTTATTTTGTTTCCAAAGTACGTAACGTTCGATAAACACAAGGATATATCGTAACCTCGTTGACATTGTTTTCGTCTTTCCCAGCATGCCAGTTGCTCTGCCCGCTTTTTCGCCCAGGACAAGAATAAATTATCGGTCAAGGCTCGACCGTCAAACGTGTTTTCTTTTCTGTCAGTACCACCGGGTATATATTCGCGGAGACGAAAACGTGCTTGGCACTGTTTTTTTATCTTCGCAGGTTAGGAACACGAACGAAGGAACGTATCGTATTCCAATATACTCTTTCTTTTTATTTTCTTCCACGTGAAGATACAATCTGCTTTCACTCTTTCCGAAAACCAGCTGTTCTTAACGAAGCATTGTTTAGAAGACTTTGTAAAACATTCAGCAAACAAATGCTCAATCACGATTTAACATGCGACAAAGATAACGGAGGCGACCATAATTCTTATTGATTGCTCGGTGATAGAATACGCGCGTATATATTCGCTAATAGTTTGATTAAAGAATTATAATTGCTTGAAAACAACAAACATTCACCGATACTAACAGAAATCAATCGATTTTGCACAGAACTTTCTTTGACAAAATATCATGCGCGTAACTTTCGTGTTGGTTCATAAATGTATGCATATTAACCATGTATAGGTACGAAGATGCATTTTGCACCATCTGTGGCTGTCATCGGCACTAGAGATGACGTACAGAATCGTAATTTTTTTATTCTAAGTCACAACGTACTTCAGTGAATTTGCTCACGGTGACTGCAATTCTTAATCTTAATTAAATTATTCTTTATAAGATTATCCAATATACCTTGTATATGATATAAAATTCAATTCTCTTACCCTTATCTCTTATCAGTATTTTGAAGAGTAAAAAAATGGGCTGACGGTCTGCAGAATTCCAACCACGTTAATCTGAAACGAAAAGACAATATAACATCTTGGTCAGTTAAAAGAATGTTTCGAGAAAAATGCGTTTAAATATTTACGGATAGTTCATTAGAGCTACAAGCTGTACTCTTTAAACAGCTGCAACAACACCAGACATGTTTTCGAAGATACTTTAAGAAAATGAAAAAAGGAGAAATTAACTTTTTCAAACTTTCAAACGAGAATATCCTTTTATTTTTATTTTTTCAACACATTTCGTAGTCGACTGACCTCTCGTAGCCCTCTGATGGCAAGTTTGAAAACCGTCGTTAGGCTATCTTATCGTTGTTCATGGACATTAAGATTGAGACTCGAAATGAAAATTACGAAAATCTATTGAATTTCATGATCAGCGGTGATCTGCAACATCGAGATTCGAGTATCAATTTTGAAAAACCGCGGCGCGTACTTCCGTCTCGTAATATCCTCTCGCGAACGATCGGTTGGTATTTAAGGAACTTATTCATTAAAATTGTGATTGTATTCGTACACGAATGAAGATGCGAGAGATGGACTTTCATGTGCGATATACTCGCAGAACGTCATCCGATCCGATTGTGCCAATCGCCTGATCAAAGTATCCGATAACTATCTTCAGCGGTGAAGGTCTGCAACCCGTTCAAGATCATGTACACATTATTGCTAGTCTTTTAGAAACAGCGACATGAGTGTTCTCGTGCAGAACACCCGAATTATTTCGAGTCGCGAGAACAAGTGTCCGAAGAGATTAATATTATTGAATTTCACGTAAATTTCTTCGATCGATATACATCGTGCAATATTTAGATTCGGCTAAGATTAATTTATACGTTTACACGATGCCACCCAGTCGTTTAGACGCCGTTTACAGAAGCATCCTCCTTACGAAATTCTTCACGAAGGGCTGGGGTAGCCCTCAGAACTTAAAAAGGTGAGTACGGACATCCTAACCTTGTCTCTATAGAAAACAAATTCGAACGTTCAATTCCTTCGCCAAGAATATTTTCTATAATTCGTACAGTGTGTGACTCGATTGTGTACATATATTACGCTACAAAATTTCATTCGCACCTTTCATTTTAATATGCAAATGTGATTTTAAAAGATTCGATTGGTACGGTTAAAATATTAGAACTACTGTAGTATAAATGGTAGAATAATATATTTTGTTCTACTTGTCTTCAATAAGATGTTTACAAGCAAATGTGGTTTAT
This sequence comes from Colletes latitarsis, assembly GCF_051014445.1. Taxonomy (NCBI): domain Eukaryota; kingdom Metazoa; phylum Arthropoda; class Insecta; order Hymenoptera; family Colletidae; genus Colletes; species Colletes latitarsis. The sequence continues at coordinate 51,377,133 of NC_135134.1, forward strand.
AGGATTTTTGAATTTAGAAAAGTTATGGCCAATAGAGAAGCATGTTACAATCTTATACCCCATGATTATCCAATCAATATAACTAAGGTACGATGTAAATGTTTTTTTTAGAATTGTCTTAAAACTTCTAGAAAATTTGCACATATAATTATTTTTATAAGTATATATATGTATATATATATAGGACGAAGAATGGTCAGATTGCCATGTAATAGAAGGATGTTTTGAAAGCCCATTTCACAAGCATCTTCCTGGTATAATGCCAAACGAAACAATAAGTGCACATTTTCAATTGGTTTTACCACGTAAGTGGTATTCACACAAAACAAAACCTATTTGTTTACATCTTGCAGGTACAGGAGATCATGTAAGTTAACTTGATTTCAATTTTTATTATAACGTTATCTTGGTTTTATTAGATTAATATTTTTTTGTATAACTATACAATGAATACAAACTTAAATATTAACAAATCGATTTTTTTAGTATTTCTGGAGGAGAAGAAATTTGATTGCAAAACCCCTGCTCAAAGAATCTGGAATTGCATCTTTATTATTGGAAAATCCATTTTATGGATTAAGAAAGCCACGAAATCAAATGTAAGAACTTGTATTTGAAAGGTTTGTAGGAGTAAACATATATTAAGGTTACAAAGTAGTTTTGTAATTTAATTAATATATGTATATCTTATAGACGTTCTTGTTTACATAATGTATGTGATATTTTTATCATGGGAGGATGCTTAATAATGGAATCAATCGTTTTACTGAATTGGTGCGAGCGGCAAGGTTTTGGACCTTTAGGCCTTACAGGATTGTCGATGGGTGGTCATGTGTGTATTAATATTGAAAGCAATTATAGCGACATTACACGCGACGTATAACTTTTTTTGTAATTTTTTAGATGGCTTCTTTGGCAGCAACTAATTGGCCAAAACCGATACCGTTAATTCCTTGTCTTTCATGGTCAACGGCATCGCCGGTATTTACTCAAGGAGTAATGAGTGCCTCCATTAATTGGACACTTTTAGAAAACCAATATTTCGCGAATGAGCTTTACCAAAATGATCTCGCCAAAATGGTCAAAATTGTCGGGGAGGAAGTGAGTGTCCAATACTTTTCGATAAAACGACGAATTTTAAGTATTAATTACACGACAGATATCTTCGTTCTTTCAATTATAGGATGCGTTTTTAGCAGGTCAACATTTTGCTCAACATTATCCTGTAAGCATGAATAGGGTGAATGAATTAAAAGAAAACTCAGAAAGTGCTAATAAAGAAACAGAGACTGCAACTGCTGTTCAGACTGTGATCGATAGTAAACCAAATAAGAAATGCGAATTTCAAAACAATGACAATAAGCTGAAGAAAGAAGTTGCAGAAGAAAAAGAAGCAGCCAAAATATTTCCTCTAAGCCTCATTTCTAACAGATTTAAGCTAAAAGATTCAAATACTCTCAAAGGCAGGTATTTTTGGAGGCTGGTAGAAATTGGGTTTTGATTAATGCAATGTTATAATATTCGTCATTCGTACCTAATTAAATTTGAACATCCTGAGCTTAAATGCAACAATTAGTTTGTATAAAGTATTAATTTATACGTATTAGTTTTAATTTATGTGAAATATTAATTATACGCTACTTTGCTCTTTCTTTCATAAAAGCAAATTAGTATTTTAACCCTCGGAAGGCGTATAGTTAAGAGGGATATACTGGATTATTTGAAGATTATATTATTACATATGATTGCATTTGCTTTAACTTCAGTTATTGTATCACAATGATAGAAATACGTAGTCTTGTTTAAAGAAATATATCGATTAGTTAGAATTTCGGAAAATATGACCTTGAAAAAAATGTTACAGTATGTATTCCATTGAAACAAATAATTCGTTTCTTAGGTATTTCCTTGTATCATTAAATGTAACCGAGATATTACTTTGTAACAGAATTATTAACACACACCCACTTTTTGTCTGCGTGGATAAATGTGTGTGTAACAATGAACACACGACACACGCAAATATACAAGCATACACTTTTGTTTCCTTGTTAGGTACATTTGACATCCAAAATAGACGTATGTGTATTTCTAGTGTGAGTTTTCCAAATAGGTATGTTAAATTCTCACATCCTTATTCCATATGTAGTATTAACATTGATATCAATGTAGCAACAGTTCAAACATTTTTTGCTGTGGTTCTGATATCATTTGTTTTTCTCTGTTTATTGGTCTGTTAGCAACTTCGAAATCATTTATTGCATATTTATGTAGTGCTATATTTGTATTTTTTAATTTTGTTGCATGCTATTCAATGTTGTCTGCAAGTAATTGCTTTGTCGATTCTTCTAAGAAATATTTTTTTTCCCCCCCCATAAAAAACTTAACAATCTAAATTAGTGTTTCCCAACGTGAAACATACGCACCAGAGTAATTAGAAAATTGTGTTGCATTCGTCACTTTCATAACCAATATAATAAAGAAATCAACGTTGCTTTTTATGCCATAAAGATCTTTAAAGTATCGAGTTAGAGCAAGATTTAAAAATGTTTGAGAAACACTAATGCGTGTGGACGAAATGCATTCGATATATCGAATCGATATTATATACGCTGTACAAGGGTTAAAATAATATTAGTTAAAAAAATACATGTTCTTATTGTGTCTGGAAAAATTATTTTAACATGTTATATTAATAGAGTAAAGCAATTTAAACGAAATTACAACGAATCATGAAAGAAGGACAAAGTATGAATTTTTAATTAATCAGCCCTTACTAACCAGTGTGTACGTTCATAGGCATTGTGCGAATTTAATTTTTACCTGCTTTTATTTATTATGCAGTATACCGTAAGTCAAAAGCATGATTGATTACGAGCATGACTATTATGTGTATTCCTTTGGCAATAGGCGTTTGTTTATTACCAGTTACGAGGCATCCATTATTTTCGGATTACAAATGGCGCGAACGAGAAGCATTGCAATTCATGTGTGGAATAATGGATGAATGTACGCATTTAAAAAATTTTGAAGTACCTGTTGATACCGAACTTATCATCGCTGTTTGCGCGAGGGATGATGCATATGTGCCACGTGACGGTTGTATGAGCTTAGAAAAAATCTGGCCGGGCGTTGAAATTCGATACATCGAAGCGGGCCATGTAACCGCGTATCTTCTTCACCAGAAAGTATTTAGGTGTGTAAATAAGTCTCATTCTGCTTATATTCGGTGAACGTAATTAGACTTCGGTTTAATTATTATTTTCAGATCTACTATAGCAGAAGCATTTCAGCGATCTTTAAAAAAATACCCTTTACAAGTCAGTTGATATATGTGCAATTTTAGCGAAAATCTAAGACAAGTCAAAATTGTCTTAAACAATTTTTACGGGGCAATACTTTGTTGAAAAAAACACTACAGTTTCTAGGGATCATGCGTTTGCAATCTTATAAATATTTAACACAAGAACAATAATTATGAATGTAAGCAAATACGATTCTTTATGTGTTCAACATGTACAGAATATTCTAGTGTTGTCATAGCATAAAAAGGAGGAAAACTATATGAAGTGCCTACGAAATGCATGTAAATGGTAATATATTCTGTAAAAAGAAATAAATTGTGGTTATGTGATTATTTTACTCTTCTGTAATTATGTGTAAATTAATATAAAATAAAATGAACTTTATTATTACGAACGAAAATTTATTGCGATAAATTGCTTATATCATAGCATCGAAATGTAGATATTATTCGAGGTGTATAAATATAGGACATGAAACGAAGTAGATATCATTCGTGAATAATGGATAACTTCAATACAATCAAATTTTTATTTCGCAAAAAAAGTTTATTATCTCTTTTGAAATGAACTTTCGCTTCGTTATATAACGATTCTAATATCAGAATCATTTATTTTTAAAGAGATGAAGGCAAAATACGAGCGAGACTTCGAGTTACAAAATTGAATATACCATTCAGCACTGTAGCTAATGTAATTTGAATAACGTACACGGTGTATTTGTGACAAGATGCGTGCATAAATAGTTTGTCTCGAAAGATAGTGTTTTTGTTAATTGATGTATTTTGCATTTAATACAAGTATGTCCACAAGTGATTCTCAACGAATAAGAAATAAAATTTCATTTAAATGCATTTCGTACGTATTAAAATAAAAGTATATTCTTTATCTATTGTAAGTTTCATTTGTTATTTTTAATTCGTTGTATAAAATAACATATACATACATAGTCCTCCGTTTCCTGTCGGGAAATATACGTCGTACTTTCGTGGTTTATTATATACACATATAACAAATAATTGTTACAAATAAGATATTAACGTTGAAACACTTTTCATAATTCTAATTTGATTAATTTATCTAATGTATTTCTCCCATGTTTAAAAAATAAATGTTCGTCAGATGGGAGGTTAAATAGCGCGGGAATTGAGGAGAAAGGAAACTGAGTGGCGCTACCTAGCGGAGTTACAATCTATCCAACCGGATGCTTCATAGCCGCTCGCGTAAAGGCCAGGAGCCAGCGCTGGCCACATGTGTTTTGTGGACCGCTTTTCCGTGGAAAAAGATCGCCGAAAATGCCGTGTTTACGTAATCCGTGGTAAAGTGACGTTGAAAACGGTGCTTTTAAACTCGCTACGACTGTGACAAAATTTCTGGGCCTGTGCTGAAAGCAAATCCGAAGGAAAACTGACGAATTCTATGGGATATCCGCGACAAAGAAAAATTATCCGTACCAACGAGGTGTACTCTGTCTGCTAGCTCCCTTTATTGTACTTGGAACACATACGTTCTTCACTTGCGTATTTTATATCGCCAAACTTTCGTCCACAAACAAGTAAAACGAATCGTCGTCGTTTAATAACTCGTGCCGGTTGATTCTCGCTCGTTTCGTGAAATCGCCGAGTCAGCATATTCTTAACCACGCAACTCGGATAACGCGCCTCGTGTACGTCGTGTTTTAATTTTGTCGAATGTGTTCGATCGGATCATCGAACACCGCTCCTTATTACTTTGACTTTCCCGTTTTGTCTGTCGTTATTATCGAGAGAATTTTGATACGTGAGCAATAAGAAGAAACATATTTCGGACATTATTTGGTAACGACCGCGTGCGTGCACGGTGCGCCTTCTGGAAAGAGCGATCCCTCGTGACGAGTCTCCCGAGTGGGCGTTCTCTTGCACTGGCAGAAGGACCGACGCCCGTGATTCGACGCATATATCACGGACTTTCTGTGAAAAATTAAACTCGTTCGTGCGATACTGCACGGACTTCGAGCAGACATGCGTCCGATCCACGGCGTGGAGGATGCTCCGAGATTGGTGCTTTAAAGCCGCATCGACGAACGAATCGTTTCGAATCCTTCGATCTCGCGACGAGGCTGCTCGGGTGGATTAATGTGCCCCAAAGTGTTTGACGTTTCTCAGGACTCCTCGATTGCCTGAGAGGGAGCAACGTCCTGTAAAAATATTCAAGTTAGATCCCTCGTGTTCCGGGACCTCGTGTTTTTGTCTTTCGGCGCGTATCGTTCAAGATGGCGGCCAAGGTGGCCACCGGCGCTCAGGGAAGTACCGAGAGAGAGGAGGGCCCTGGAGTCTCTTATGCAAGTATTTTGAACTCTAAGAGTAGAAACGAGAACCGACCTTCCAATACTAAGGGTAACAATAAGGAGAACATTGGTGGTCAGGTGGTCCAGCAAATAGCACTTGTCAAGGATTATGTGTCTTCTCAAAATCTAACCACCAAGGGAAAGTCTTATCAGAGAAGTGGTAGGAGATTCAATCCACAGATCAAATTGGATAAGCCTTATGAAAATGAATCAACACCTTCGGTCGAACAGAGTCGGTTGATCGTTCAGAAGGAGGTACCGGTCAAGCGACAGCAACAAGCCATTCCTGAGACAGAGCAGACGAACGGCGACATTGGAAGCAATGGAGAATTTCAGACAGTAGCACCAAAGAGTGCTAGGAGAAAGGAAAAATTGAGAGAACAACATCGAGAGCATAGAGAACGACATAGACATAGGGATTATAGACATCCGCTTCGTGGTCATAGCGAAAGTAACGAAAGATCTCACAAGGAACGCGATCGTGGAGATAGAAGTGGATTGGATTATGTTGTAGGAAGTAAAGAGGCTCCAAAAGATAAAGAGGAATCCGAAGCAGAGTCAGATGCTCAGCCTTCGCAACCAATCAAATATGTGGAGGCTCCTTTACCTACAGTTAATCCTTGGACCAAAAGTAAAGCTACAATTCAAGCGGTGCCCTTGAATTCTGTTACTGCCATGCCTTCTGGAAGTTTAATGACTACTGAGAAGCAGAGTGAAAAGGAGAAGAGAGTACTTCAACCACAGCAACAAGAAATTGTTGGTGAGTGTCAATATGTACTCGATGGAATTTACTTTGTTATCATATACTAAGCTTTTAAAATTTTATTTTTTCCAATTAGAAATATAAATAGTTGTTTAAAAGTTACAAAAATACCATAGGATTTGAACTAAACATATTGTTATAATATTGTTCCATCGAGGTATGATGTTTAATTTATAAAGATATATATTATGTTTTCTAATAGAAAAGTATTTTGGTTCAAGATATTTAAACTTTTTAGAATTTTGAAGAATTTATAAAAATGACAAATAATAAATAACGGTTATATGAATTATCAACCGTTAAGTTTGCTGTTGATAAAATTTATTTGTACGGTAAATATTGAATATTTATTCAAAACATATTCATAATGTTTGATTTCTTTATTTAATCGGGAGTAAAGTATAAAACGAAATTTCAGGTATAGATTGAATAACATGTGCATCAAATGCTTATAATCTTTAACGTATGATCATAAAGTAAGGTAATTGTATGTTTTCTGAAAGTATGATAAATATGGATAGTAAATGTTAATGGCTTCGCGTAGTTACATCGGACGCACAAATACAAAACTAATACAAGGGTTTATAGCATTTTAAACGCTCCTTCGTGGTTTGTATATGAAAATGACCTTGTACTTTGTACATGTGATGAAAGAGGCTCTTATCAAGTTTGAGAATATGGAACTACATATATTTCTACTTTTTCAAAGGTACTACTGATACGAGCTAAGTATTTGCGGACTAGAGGGGAGAGAATTAAAGGTTCTGTAGTAACTCGATAGAAATTACACAATAATTTCTTTATCGTATATGAATTCCATCGTTTTGGTAAAGATTCTCGAATAAAGTATCTATCGAATTATCGAAAGACATTCTGCAATAAAAAAAATAATTTACTTTTACTCGTAATGTATTTTGTACATTATACGATGGTCGATTCTATATCAGTTTCGAAAGTTGGTTTTATCTTTTTGTCTGTCGGTATTACGTAATGGCGTGTTTAACTTTTATGTTAGAGATATTTTAAAATTAATTTATTAAAAAGTTCGAGCGAAGTATATTCCTTCGCGATATAAATATTTCGGAAAGTTTATTCAGTTATTATAGTATCGAGAAAAGAAAGTGCCATTGTTAGAGAAAACGTGTGAGTGGACGTTGAACGTGTCTGTAGTTTAGGTGTTTGATCATTACGACGATAATATATGGAATTTTGTACGGTCCAATTCGATCATCTTATCTGTTCATTGCCAACGAGTTTTCGGCACACGTGGCAAAGAAAAAATATAACCATGCTGGCCATCGAGTCTTAACACGTCACATATAGTATTTCCTCATTTGCACGACCAACAATTTAATCGCCTTCCCGATGATCGAAACATATGTTTCGATATTATTTGAGCCATGTCTAAAATATGGTGACACGATCTTTACCAATTTTGGACAACTCGATACATAAAATTTTCGATTACGTGTTCTGATATCAATTCCGCCATGTTTGAGTAATAAGAACGTGAACTAGATTGCTTTATCAATTATCGATAGTGCGATACAATGCGAATTAGTGATTGTTTTTTCAATACAGATTTAGAGTTACAACGATACTTTGAGTTATTATCGACTTAATTATACATGGATTGACAAACTTACAAACTTATAGCATTGCATTATACAGTACGATTGCAGAAACTAGAACGAAGCGTAGCTTCGAATTGATATCTACAGACCTAACCCTATACGTTGAATTTATTTATTTTCTCTCTGGAAATTATATCGATCCAGATTTAATTGTTTACTTTCCATTATTCCCCGATCATTCGATTAACAGAAAAACGTCGAGGGCAACGACATTGACACTCTTTCTAAGCGGTCGACACTGGGTCACAGCACATGATGCAATTACGGAGCCTCGTAACTGCATTACGTTCTTCGCTGTAACCTAAACATTCACTCTCCAATTTCTCTGGCATCTAATCGACGAATAGCTAACACGATCGCGTGTGCATTGGTAGCATGGAAAAGTAAAATTTTCGATCGTAGAAAAGCGACAGCAATCTCGAAGCAGTTGATCAGTATTATTCGTGAATTATACAGGGTGTTCGGTCAACCATAGGAAAAATTTTAATGGGAAATTCTAGATGCCAAAATAAGACGAAAATCAAGAATACCAATTTGTTGATGGAGGCTTCGTTAAAAAGTTATTAACGTCTAAAGTTCCACTTGTAACTGAATTTTTTTCTAGAAAATGGGTAGAATTTCGGGGGTATGTCTATTCACCAAAAATTATTGTAATTGACCCCTGCAACTAAAAATAATTTTTCCGTGAATGATTTGAAATTTTTTAATTTTTTAATAACTTTTTAACGAAGTCTCAATCAACAAATTAGTATTCTTGATTTTCGTCTTATTTCGGCCTCTAGAATCTCCCATTAAAGTTTTTCCCAGGGGTGGCCGAACACCTTGTATAGTCTGCGACTAAACGTAACTTAAATTCGTGCCCAGAGATAGATTAACGAATGATAGTAGCGCAGGAAAAAGTGATAGGTATCGATAGACTTATTTTCAGCGTTCGATACACATTGAAATGTGTCGCAGAAAGTGAGTGTGGTGAGAGGAAACCTGTTTCAGTCCGCCAGACCTTCTACCCTCGATAAAAGTAAAATCGTAAAGGCCAATGAATGTTTTTCAACCGTATACGTGTATTTCGAACGAGAGTAGGAACAACAAAAACGACGCGTAGTGTCAAGATCAGTTCCTTTTTCTTTCGAGATCGTCATAAGTACGGTAAAATATACGAAATAGATAACCGAATATCGATGAGCACGATGAATTTCAATATTCGCGTTCAGGTATTGCGAAACTTAGATTCGAACGTTTAATAACGATAAATTGTTATATCTTTGAGAACTATAGTTCCACGTGGAATGACCATGAACCTAAGAACATGCTAATCTTCAAGTGTAATCATCGTGTGTCTTGTACGGCATACAAATGATTCGTTCTAATCAGATACTATTAAGTGTACGTGTTCATCCAACATTATTCCGCCTAGTTATCGATGTAACATACCGTGACAAATCGGTTGCCACCAAACTTTTCTGCCTGGTTACTATATTCGTACGTGGCATTGATTTCTCGCGTGTATCGCAAAGTCGTCGATAAAACGAATTATGCGTTATCTTTTAATATTAAGTACTGCTTCGAGTATTGCGTGTCGTGTTTTTACATAATGTTTATCGGAACGAAGAGTTTACGTATTTAACTTTAATAACGGCGTTTGCACAAGAGGTATAATTACTATCGTTTTGTTTTCTTTCTTCGACCAGTAGGTGGTAACGTTCATTTGGTTTATAAAGACACGTGCCCTATAATTTTATACAGTCGAGTATTATCGCTTGATTACGAGTAAATCATCCCCATCGCTATCTGGCTAGTAACGGACATTCCCGAAACGATGAGAAAGAGGGTACCGGGTAAGAAGGAGACAAAAGCTGAATTTAATGCTGCTTGCGCGTCAAAGGCTAGCAAAGCAGCTGCGAGCGTGCTTGGCCGCTGCAAGTCCTTCATCGATTCTCCGTTTTAGCCTGGTGTAGCTCAGTGCACCGTTGACTCTCGAGCTGTGATCGTGCCGATCAAGCGGGCCGAGCTTTTCGTCGTCGTTCGACGGGGAAAAGACTCCTTCCGTTGTGTCCACTGGCGGAAAAGTGCCAAGAAATTCGTCGAAAGAACGTTCAGTTGCGCGTTGTTGCGCAGAATTTCGAAAACATCGACGATAGAGAACAACGATGCATCGTGGCTCGAGTAATAGGGGAATTTCGTTGCACGTTAGTTTCGCCAGGAAATAACGTCGCCACTGTAACGTATTCATATGTTTTATTTATAATTTCTAGCCACTGCCTTCGGCGAAAGGTACGCAAAAGTTTATAGCATATGGCGGCAACAAGCACAAACGACTTCTAGTCGGTGTTCACGCGCCTCTGCAAGGACATCGAAACGTTTTACGCTATCTTTTCGATACTAAATACTCGAGGCGTTATTTCTCGATGTTATTCGTGCTTTTTAAGTTGGTCGCTGTATCGTACGTATATTAGATCTATCTCTTGTATTTACATTACTTTTCTTGTTTGGAACGGCAAAATCGTCCTGGGTAAACAAAGAAAGAAAAAAGTTTACGGACACCTGTTACGCCGCGTCGAAGGTTCGACGATAAAGTGACTGGTTGGTCGGCCGGTCGAGTGCTAAAGTGCGCGCGCGATTTTACCGCGTTCGTCGAACGCGGCACTTTTGTCAAGTTCCTCGTAGCTTACTGTTCGTCGGGATCTATCGGATTACGCGTGTTCACGTTTACATAAACGTTATGTAAAACTTTGATGTGTATCCTCCTTCGTGGAAGCGAAACAATACCCGGTTAGAAGACTCGAGAATGTCCGACGAGACGGTTATGTTTCGCAGGTGAAGATAGTCGTGTACAAGATACACACGATGAAGATCAACAAAAATAAAAACGAACCCGTTCAACGTGAGTTCCTCGATCTTTGTACTTTTTACTTTCCTATCTGAAAACCGTGCTCGGTTTCGAAACCGAAATTTTCTGATACCAATACTGAATTAACACGTTCAAGTAAAGTTTTGATTTTAGACCATCGTAAGCTACATAACCTAAAATTTGTTTCAGTACTTATTCTCGTAACCTCGTTAGAATTCACAAATTCTATTCAAATTTATTAACGTCTTAACTTGAGAATTAATTTTTCTAGTATCATAATGGTAAATCCTGTAAATATGGGTGACGTGGCAGTCAAAGTGTTAAATAAAATAAATTTCGATATTTGATCGTAAAACAAGACCGAACACCATTTCTGGGAAAAGGTATCAGAGGTGTAATTGTCTCTGGTGTCCCAGTGACTCGTTTCGCAAATTGTCTTCAACATTTGGTCTAACCCAGATCTAACGAGACATAGTTTATTGTTTGCTCGCGATTGTTGACAACGCATGTTCAGACCAACGTTTTATTATTCCGGCGTAGACCGGCCCACGACCCAACTTGGCAACGAGACAAAGTCGAGGTAATTCGAGTAAATCGAAAGAAAAAGTAAATTTAAAATTTAACTTTTTTTTTATTAGATAATTGAGAAATAATTCGCTGGAACGGTCGATCGTCAAGAAGTTTCTTCGTAGATCTCTCGAGTGTCGAGTGTTATTTGACAAACGTTGCGCAAGACGCGTGGACAGATGCACTCGAAGTTTATTTTGTTTGCATCGTGTTAATCGTAGGACTCTTCTCCGCATTATGTTGCTAGTCTTTGAGAATATCGAGACTGTAACACGAGGAGTGGCGCACAGTGGCAGGTTACTTTCGCTTTCGCGGTGATTTGTGTTTTTGAAGCGAACGAAAGATTGACTCGAATGAAAAGGGGTCAACGAGCAAATCTACGGCTGTATCACTTGCGTAACGTGCTGCGGTTAGAGTGGAGCTGTTCGCTTCTAACCGAGGTTGCATTGCTTATTTATAGAAAATAAGGAAATCGACGGTTAACGTCGAGTGTTTTCGTGGAAAAGTTCGTGAAACGTACACGGAATCGTTCGATCGCAGTATACGCGAAAAATGAATAATTTTTTTTCGAAATTTATAGATTTCTTTTTTTTTTTAAGCTCCCTACAAGGTAGAGGACCCAATATTCGAAACGTTTAAAGTACAGACGAAACAAATCGAGGGCGTTCGATACGACGAGAATAGTTTCTTTTACACGATTTGAATTTTAAACGCTCGAATAAATAGCTCTGCTTTATGTAGGCTTCTGCGCGCGCGAAAATATCGAAAATTAGACGGATTCGTAATAATAGAAGTCGGTAAAGAAATGTTAACATTTTTTGTTGATAACTCTCGCGTTATTTCCCTGTGACGCACAGTTATAGATAAAAATATTCATGAAATACACGCACGCCTGTGCTGCACGAAGATAATCGAGGTCGTAAGTTTTGAACGGGTTAAAAACGACACGATAAGAATACACGAATCGCGTTTAAAAAAAAAAAAAATGGACGTCGAATTGTACGAACATCGTGTCGACCGAATATTTCATTGTTTGTTGCAGAAAACGGTATCAACGCCGGAAATCATCCAACTATAATCACAGCTACAAACGATAGAAGAAAATTTAATCAGAAGGTGCGTGATGATTCGAATTGCACGATGACTATAATAATGCAATGAAGTTCTCTACTCGATTGCGAGTGGAAAAGCGCGGAATACTCTATATACGTATTTAGACGGAATTTCAGAAGCCTTATTCTTTGCTTTTTGCAACGTTTCGTCTGTGCATAGTTTATTTATAAAATCTATTAGCGCGAGGAATCACTTTTACCCCCTTTATTAAAATTTTTTGTACTTTTAATATACAGGGTGTTCGGCCAACTCTGGGAAAAATTTGAATGGGGGATTCTAGAGGCTAAAATAAGACGAAAATCAAGAATACCAATTTGTTGATGGAGGCTTCGTTAAAAAGTTATTAACGTCTACAGTTCTGCTCGTACTGAATTTTTTTTCTCGAAAATGCGCAAGATTTCGGGGGTATGTCTATTCACCAAAAATGATTGTAATTGACCCCCACAGCTAACAATATTTTTTTCAGAACGATTTGAAATATTTTAATTTCGTCGAAAAATTTCACACCTTCTCGAATTTTTTTCTAGAAAGTGGGTAGAATTTCGGGGGTATGTCTATTCACCAAAAATGATTGTAATTGACCCCCACAGCTAACAATATTTTTTTCAGAACGATTTGAAATATTTTAATTTCGTCGAAAAATTTCACACCTTCACGAATTATTTTCTAGAAAGTGGGTAGGATTTCGGGGGTATGTCTATTCACCAAAAACGATTGTAATTGACCCCCACAGCTAACAATATTTTTTTCAGAACGATTTGAAATATTTTAATTTCGTTGAAAAATTTCACACCTTCTCGAATTTTTTTCTAGAAAGTGGGTAGGATTTCGGGGGTATGTCTATTCACCAAAAACGATTGTAATTGACCCCCACAGCTAACAATATTTTTTTCAGAACGATTTGGAATTTTTGAATTTAATTGTTAATAACTTTTTAACGAAGCCTCCATCAACAAATTGGTAGTCTTGATTTTCGTCTTATGTTGGTCTCTAGAATCCCCCATTAAAATTTTTCCCAGGGGTGGCCGAACACTCTGTATGTAAATTTCATGAAATGTGACTTCCTTCGTTCCATATTGTAGAATATAATTAAAATTTAATTCGTACGTTTAATAGGCGAGCGATTTCTCGAATATCGGCGATTGGCCAACCTTGGGTGCTCAAGGAGAGGTGAGTTTAATTTATTAATCGTTTTTCTTAGAAAGAATTAGCGAGAAAGAACGACCAATGCAAAAGCTAGAACTCGTAAAGTATTCTCGCGTACCTACGAGCGTAGAAGCTTTGCTAAACTAATATCGAATGCGATCGTGTTACGGACTTGACCATTGGTTCGTGCAGTATTGTTGTGTTCGTACAATGATTTGCGTTGTCTCTTAAATTGTATTCTATAATAGTTATACGAAGATTGTTTCAATGTACTAACAAATAGGGTATTTTCTGTTAGAAGAAGACAGCTGTGACAACACAGAAGCAAAATGGTGTTGTCGAACAAAGTAACACTAAAGAAAATAGCGGAACTATAGAGAACAGAGGGAAGGAGAATAAGGAACAGAATCACTGCCAAGATGACAGCGACGATCACACGGATGGCAGTGAAAAGAAAAAGAAAGGTAATCGTCAGTCTATTCTGGATAAAGTAACGAGTGGTATCCCTTCTGTTTATAATAATAATCGATAATTAACAGTTTCTTTCTCGCTTTACAGTGAGCAAACAAAAATGGGTACCGTTGGAAATTGACATAACGAAGAACCGAAGTAATAGGGAACGTTCTCCAAAGTATCACAACCAAAGGGAAAAGAACAGCGAAGGTATGTAATATTTAATTGTTGTTACATACTCTTCGTAAGTATCGTCCTTCTAAATGTAGGAACATTAAACATTGTTGATCATTAATCTGGAATTTCTGGATTTTAGCGAAAACAGATTCGTACAGAGATAGGGAGCATGATAGGACAGGATATAGTACAAGAGGTGGGCGTGGTGGACGGAGTTTTAGGGGGAGAGGAGGACGAGGTGGCCGGGGCGCGTATCGTGGTAGCTTTAGGTACAGGCATGATCAAGACTATTCGAATTACCCAATAGACTATATGCAGGTGATTTTATATTTCATATTATCTTTATTATAGATTAACATTACTTAAGAAACACTGTTGCGTTATTATTTTATAAATTTTCTAAGCGTCGACAGTAGCTAATACTGATCATAATATAACAATGATGACAATTTTATGGGAATCTCTCAGAGCATCCCTTGACGACAAAACGAAAGTAGAACTGATATGTTAAACATTTTGAGAAAATTAGTATGCGTCCATGAAATTCGTACTTCAAAGCGGTATATTTTTACAGATGCATAAATATGGGCATCTGGATCCCGCTTATATGATACCTTATATGGGAACATTTTATTTCAATAACACAAATTACATTAACAACGTAGACACAACGACCCTCAAGGATTATATAAGGAAACAGATGTGAGTTCGACATTTGTTTAACAAAGTGCAATCGGAAGTAAAAGTTGAACGTTGTTCGTTTACTGTGCGATTTGTAACTTTACAGAGAGTATTACTTCAGCGAGGAAAATCTTTTACGAGATTTTTTCTTGCGTCGCAAAATGGACGCACAAGGTTTTTTACCCATTACCTTAATTGCTTCCTTTCATCGTGTACAAATTTTGACGACAGACGTGGCTCTTGTCATCGAAGCAATTATGGAATCTGACAAACTGGAACTAGTGGATGGATTTAAGGTACAGTGATATTATTTTGTACATCTTAATGCAGCACGAATTGCAAACTAATTCCACGTACATCTCGCATATGTATTGGATTAAAAATTTGTGCTAGAGCAAATGGAAGAGGATTCGCTGACACCATTAGGGCTTTAAGTCCGATTAATGGCGTTTGAAAGTAGACCTCCTCACAGTTGAAATTTTATCGAACAAAATGTCAAATTTACTGACACGTTAATGTGAAACTTATGATATTTAGTGTTTAAGTCTTTCGTATTCGCGGATTGTCACAAAAAATATTGTTATTTTATATATCAGGTTAGAACAAAAACAGACCCTTTGAAGTGGCTCATCTCGGATGCAGCTGGAAACTCTATCTTCTCAGAGTCGTCCGATACTTTGAATCCGTCACAAAATGAAGTAATACTCTCCACATCCAAATCCGATTTTTGCCCCTTTGCGAGACCCTTATCAACGATTCCTATTCCCCCAGTTCCACGCGTTCTTCAATCCAATCACATTTTCTCGACGGTAGGAAGAGTCAGTGAATCGGAAAGTATATCTTCGTCGATAGGCGACAGTTTAAATCCTGACGTACAGGAGTTCATACCGAACGAATTGACGAGCAAAAGTAACGAACCTGTTGTACCTGATAGTAGAACGGGCCAAATGATAAACGAGAAAGAATCGGATAGCGTGAAAAACATTTCAACATCATCGAGTAATAGTAACAATTCGACATCACTCTGCAATAATGCATCTTCGAAGACGGCCGATAAAACATCCGCGACGGTCAAGTGTTCTAGTCCAAGTCAAGTAATAGAAGTACAAATCAATGATGAGTCACCATTGCCGAGCGATGACGTTTGGAAAGAGGTAATTTGTTTTCGTAGGATGTTAGTTAACTTGGAAAGTTATTACTAGGAACGTTATGTAATAATCGAGTTCATGAAAATACAATAGGTGAGACGAAGAGTGAAACCGTCGCATAAGGAGAAGAATGAAGAAAAAGAGAAAGTAGATAACGTTAAAAGCGAAGAGAGAGAAGAGTTAGACTTTCAATTTGACGAGGAACTTGATTCGCCACCTCCGACCGGGCGACACAATGCTTTTTCTGAATGGTTTGTTGCTAGTTTTCCAACATCCGTTATTAACGTATCTAAGAATTGACGAGTAACAAATTATCCAGGTCCGAAGACGAAGAAGATTACGAATTATCAGACAAGGATTTAAATAAACTTTTAATTTTCACACAAACCACGGTGCCTATATCGACGACACGAATTCCAAAACACGAAGGACATGATCGAACCGGCGACTGGACAACCAGAGTGAAAATGACTCAAGATCTTGAACAAGCAATCAACGATGGATTGTATTATTACGAGGAAGATTTATGGATGAAAGATGGTCAAAGAGTAAGTTCGATGTTCGTTTGATAATACCGTCGAGCCCAAATAATTTGTCGGAATATTCTTTGCACGCGCACAATGTCTTATTATTTTATAGTACGGATCCGCTTCGTCGATCGGAAGTTACAAAACCATTAACGTGATTAGTCAAGAAGATTTTGAGAAAATGGCACCGAAAGCACCTAAAAAAGCTAATCCGGAAGTTCCTCCCCCACCTCCGTCTACAATAGAAGACATGGATGTGTCGGAATCTCTCCCAACGCAGGTACATTATTTCTCCTTTGGTGGATTTTTTTTTGGGCGACGCGTAAAATTTTTGATGTTAATATATTTTTTTAAAAATTAGATGCCAATAGTTAGCGATAGTCAAGAAAAGAGGGATCGTAGAGCGGATAGAAATCGGTGGAACGATAAACCGAGACGCAGTAGAAGCGGCAGAAGAGGAGTAGTTCCTCGTTTCTTTGCTGTTGTGAAGGACGAGCCGTCAGTCGATCCTAGAACACCGCGGAAAAGGAAAACTCGTCATAGTAATAACCCGCCTGTTGAACATCACGTCGGTTGGATCATGGATGTTCGAGAGCACCGACCGCGCACATATTCTACAGGGTAAGTTTACGCTAATCGATGTTTGAACAATTATAGAAGAGTCGTTTAAGAGATTTACAGTTCAACATATTTCGTCTCGTGTTACAGAAGTAGTGCAGGAACGAGTCCAAACGAAGGTTATCTCGCTAGTAGTTATGGAAGTGCACCGCAATCTGTGCCCACCTTCCAGCATCCGAGTCACGCTCTTTTGAAAGAGAATGGTTTCACTCAACAAGTCTACCACAAGTACCATTCGCGTTGCTTAAAAGGTAAATACAAATGTCTATATATTGTATATATCGCATGTACCGGGCAACGAATGTAACATTATAATGATGAACTCCACTATTTTTGTCTTCTTTTCCCGACTGAGGAATAATTGTGATGAGAAAAGAGGATCTGAAAATTTCCTAATTTTAACAAAATTACGACCAGTTTGAGGGTATAGGAGTTTTAGATACGTCTGTTTTGTTTCAGAACGTAAGAGACTCGGAATCGGCCAATCTCAAGAAATGAACACGCTCTTTCGTTTCTGGTCGTTCTTTTTACGGGAGAATTTCAATCGTACCATGTACGAGGAATTTAGGACTATAGCCAAAGAAGACGCCTGCGAAGGCTACCGATACGGCCTGGAATGCCTTTTTAGATTTTATAGTTACGGTTTGGAGAAGAGGTTCAGGCATCACCTTTATAAAGATTTCCAAGTCGAGACGGTACAGGATTACGAGAGCGGTGAGTAAATTTCTGCAAATAAGTTAAAACTTTACGCACATTATAGGTTGTTTAGTTACGACTACCCTCGATTGCTAAACGGTAAGAATGTGCTAAAGTAAACGAAACTTAATATTGATGCCGCGATGTCTATTGGCCTCGTGATAATATTCAGTATAACAACAGACCTTTTTAACGCTTTGACTGCCACGTCACCCATATATGATGACAAAATTAATTCTCAAGTTAACCTCTTACCGTACTTTCGTTATAAAGTCAATTAGTAGACGATTTAATACTTTGAACGCGTTGCACAGGGTTTAATTTCACATTCCAGGTCAGTTGTACGGGCTAGAAAAATTCTGGGCGTTCTTAAAGTATTACAAACAGGCCGATCAACTTCAAGTGGACTCTAAGTTACAGGAATATTTGTGCAAGTTCAAGAGCATCGAAGATTTCAGGGTCGTCGAAGTAAGTACTTTAGACATGCGACCCTCGGACCGTATCATATAGTTGTGGCGGAGTCTGGTTAAGGGTTATGTGTTACAGCCCCAGATAAACGAAATGCTCCAAGGGTTTGCTGCAAATTCACGATCTCAGGCCTCGAAGAGACGCAACAGGAGCGTCTCCGAGAGTGCAGGCGGCGGTAATGCCTCGCCAACGAGTAGAGTTCGCCGGTTGTCCGGCGGTTCCAGCACCGTGACACTGCCCACCTCCAGTTCCGAAAACAGTTCTGTCGTTCAGAAATCTCGCGTGGACTCGGTGAATCTTTCCCAGTTTCGAAACAGAGCCGGCTCGTTCGGGTCCGGGCGATTGGGCCATTCCAGAAGACGAAACGACGGTGCCTCCTGTTCGTCGAGCAGTCAGCGAGATCTCAGTAAACAGCAACCGCGTAGCAGACACAATTCCGGCTCGTTCGCGAGGCCCCAGGAGGCGAGTAAGTTACTGAACACTGCCAGGGATCGGTTGTTGCCGATCAGCGGTAAATCTGAGCAGACAAAGTCGGTCGTGATCAAGATCGAGAGCACGTCGATTTCCCAAAAGTGATGAGGCTCGCAAAGGGAAGGGTAAGTGCACCCAGAGGCACTTGCTCGATTGCCAAAATGGATAAGTGCGTCGCTTTCCTTGGAATAGGATACTTGTTCTAGCAAAGAGAACGTCTCGTTTGAAATAAGACCACGCATACAGGAGTACATATAATGTACTAGAGTGTAGGAGAACGAGCACGATACACGGTATGTCTCTCTCTCTCTTATTATTTCTCTCTCTGTATATACAAACGAATGTCAGCCTTGACGTTGAGGAGCATTAGGAATGAAATGGAACGAAAACGCTAGAAAGCGAAGGCGGCAGAGGCACACCTTCAGTTCGTGCGAGAGAAGTTCATGGAGCTGTTGTTAAGGTAGTTTGTTAAGGTTATATTTACCGATATATATGGCTATGTGCTTGCCTATCGGGAATGTACTAAACTCGAATTAAGCTCTGCTCGGTTCG
This sequence comes from Colletes latitarsis, assembly GCF_051014445.1. Taxonomy (NCBI): domain Eukaryota; kingdom Metazoa; phylum Arthropoda; class Insecta; order Hymenoptera; family Colletidae; genus Colletes; species Colletes latitarsis. Next base: position 51,396,623 of record NC_135134.1, read on the forward strand.
TCCTCGGCTATGGCTTGTTAAAGTTATAGAGGACAGAAAAATGGCCCCAGTGTGAACAAGCGAATGGGAAATCTTAGGTACGATAGAACGTGTAACAAACGTTCGACACCATCGAGAAATTCGTGCACTCGTTCAAGCGAATTTTTCCACTAACGGAGGAAATGAAGTTACTTTACTGGTGTCTGAGGTATCGCATGCACAACCAGCGTTATCAAGTTTTTTTTCTTATAAAAAAAAAAACAAAAAACAAAAAAGAAAAAGAAAAAGAAAAACACAAAAAAATAAGCTGTTCATCGATTAGCAGGGGGAATTGAAACATTGTTTCCTCCGCTTTGTCATTCGCCGTTTACCAAGGCAACCGAAATGCCAAACTGTACTTCTTAGAATAATCGAAGGTCGAAACTCCAGCTTAGTGAAAAGTCGCAAAGGATCGGTCATTTTTATTGCTTCACGCTTTTACATCGTGGCATCCTTTTATTTAGGAGTACAAATTTCTAACAGTTGAACGGTACTAAATATTCAACGCATTCGTTGAGTCTCAAAATAGAATATTTAAGTAGTATACGACGAGAACATGTTCTTTTCTTGCCTCCATTGGCATCGAGGAAGAAGCGACATGATTTAAAAATTAACAAAAACAATATTGTTTATTATTCTTTTTGGTTTTTATACCGAAGAAACAAGAAAGTTATAAAAGTTGAGGTTTAAATTTTGATTCATAGAGTGAAGTTTGCGAGTCCTCATCGACAGTTAGGAATGTATCGAAAACGTTATTACAAAATGTACAAATATTGCAATGTTTGCGTCAGATCTTTTATTTTTTTTTTCTTTTTTTTTTTAGAACTTTTAAAGTATGGTACATCATATGTGCGTTTTATCATTCATCCGTCTACGTACAAAAGGTTTGTAAGTTTTTCGCGTGGACATCGTCTGGTTTGTACGAAATGTTAATTGATTATGAAAAGAGTAAAGAAATTTACGTCGATTTAGACGAACGCTTCTTCAGAAAATGATAGTGAAATACACAAACGATTAAGTGTTTAAAGGATTCGAACGATTCGAAGTTTACCTCTGATCGAAATAAAAGAAAGAACGAGTCACGATAAATTTCATGTTAACGAGTGAAACATGCTCAGTTCGTGACCGGTGCACCATGAAATATTATATTTTAAACATACAAAATATACACGGTTGTTCTTTTCTTTCTTTATACGTATATTTATATAAAACATGTGATTTTCGATAATAGTACTGGTTTTATAGAGTTATCGTTAACGTTGAACCAACATATTTGAAACAGAAGAAGAAGCGAAAGCAAAACGTTTAACGTAGCCTTGGTATACTTTTCATTGCCTGTAACTAAAAAAATATTTTTATTGTCCGTATATCCTGACTGCTACGCATTCTGTAGTCTTTAGACTTGAAATACAGGGGTTTGAATTAAACATTTTTTCTAAACGTATTAATCAGTTCAAATTACATTTCGATAAAATATTTGAAAACCACAATAAACTGAAGCAATTTTAAAGCAAGGCAGCTATTGCGATTTCGGTACATTGATCAGTTTTATCGCCTTACACAATCGTACTAGTAAAATATAGAAAAAATGTCGTTGAGCTTTGTTTGTTTGTTTGTTTTTTTTTTTTTTATCAACGAAACGAGATTGAGTGTTTGCGATTGCGGAAGAAGTCGATCTGGCTTTTGACCCTTTCGCATCACCGACAAACAGGTAACTTTCAACAGTTGCTAAGAAAACGTTTCTTTTCTTTAATTTTATTTCCATATCAAACATTTACACACGGCACGTAAAACATAACGTGTCTGCAATATGTATTTTTTAACTGACAAACTATTCTACGCATTTGACACGAGCAAAATTTTCAAAAAAGCTTCGAACGACAGCTTTAATTAAGTCAACTGAACAGAAAATGAGACGCTGAAATTTTTTCGATCGAATGGAATTTTTTAAAATCGTGCAACGAAAGTATTTAATTGATTAAAAAAGAAAAGTTGAAATCTAGGGCTCACTGGTTACATAGAAATATAGTTAAGCGTACAGCTACGTAGAAATATAATTAGACTAGATAGAGTTTATATAAGTGGGCAAAATTGGTCTTCGAATTCAGTGTCCAGCGAGGCAAATTATTGTAATCTTAATTAAGAAACGTGTAGTTTTAGGTCTATTCTATTATTTAAGAGAGAAAGCATAAACTAAAGATTCGATTCAACTCGAAACACGAATGGCTGGTTCATTCTCATTATGCACAGTATATCTCAATTCGTTTGTCGACAATTTTTTTTGATAAACCACGTTTTACCGTTAATAGCGAAAGGGTTGAAAGGTCGGCATTAAATTGTATCCATCACGAATTGCTTATAGACGTCTGGAATCTTATCAGATCCATTTTCTTTATTTTTTAATGTACTAGTCACGCACTGAGACAACACATCGCGAACATCGTTTTGCAAAAAATATTGTTTGAAAGTGAAAGTGATTTTTTTTTCTTATCAAAATGTAACCCTATTTATCGTTATTACCGAAAAATATTTTTCTTTTATACGTATACGTATACAAGGACTTTGCTCGAACAGATTTCGTATTTTTTTTTTATAAAATTGTAACGGTCCACGAGCTGTAATGCGAGATATTCTTTCTGCTCAAATTGTTTACAACAAAGTTGTACTTCTGTAAAGGAAAAAAAAAAATTGTTTTCTGTTATTCATATTTGTGAAGATCGAAGTGACGACGAGTGTAAAACTATCTTCCACCGATCGAAACTTTCTCTCCACTCTTCGACTACTACTCTATACGCACATTAGAACTTTTAAACTCATCGAAAGCTTGACGAGTTCGACGATCCCAGTGTAAAATTTCTTTGATTTGCCATTCTGTGATGTGAAATCCTTGCAGTTTCTTTTTGTTAATAAAAACACACGAGCTCGATCGTTATGTTCATCGAATATGTAATTGTCGTAGAAGCAGATGCAAACGGCAATGTAAGAGAATATATTGAAAACTATTTCGCACAACTGGTCGGCAAAAGTTACGATCATCCAGAGCAGTGGTTGAATATTTCGGAGTCCATTTTTTAATATCGAGGAAGCCTTGTTTTCAGACGAGTAATCGATGCGTTTATAGATTTGGTAATCTGTGAATTCCATCAAAAATATAATAGTTCTGAAAGTCCTCCACTTCGTGTGATAAATATGACGACTGTTGCGTGCAGGTTACTCAGGTCGCTTAGAAAGTTCTGATTCAGGGCTAGAAAATTGTGATTATATTATACACGATTACCCAAATGTTATGCCGGATACGATACATTTGTTAAGAATCGAAACAGTTAATCACGGTTAATTTTGTCAGGGGACTCGGCAAAATGATCGAAACGGGTATTGCGTCGACATTAAACGCAAAACGATGCGACGATCCTCGATTTCTTGCTGTCTCTTCCTCTTCTCGTCTTCCCTCGAAATGTTCACCGCCATTTTCGAAAATTCACGCGTCGCGTTACAATCGGTTCTCCAAACCGTTCCCTTAACACGATGGAAACGCGACGACGAAGTTTATTCGATCCTCTTAGTTCGTATTATTTAATCGATACTTGTTGGTTTTTAAAACGAGATATAGAAAAAGATATACTTTATATCGGGCACGCTACGATCGGTTAACGCGTCGATTTTCCTCGAGACACTTGTCCTCGTACTAATTCCAAATAAGACGATTCGTCATCGAATCCGATTTATCGATAACGTCGATCGTTCGCCTTAACCAACGACGATCGTTTTAGAGTTCCTACGTCCGTTCGAACGATTGTTTTATTTATGATAGAGCAGAAATGTTGCGTTATTCGTTTTACATTTTGCGTTACCCACTGTGTCTACTCACGGTCTTTTCCCGATTCGTGCTCCTGCCTAATTATCGTAGTCGATATTCTTGGACGCGTTGTTCGGGTACCGTGGCGAAAGTTTTAGTTGTTAGTTTAAAATTGTATACAGCGAGCAAGTCAATTTATTAATTCCTACGACGGTCTATACTTTTCCGAGTAAATTGTTTTGTTCGCTCGCGATCGGTGTCGTAAAACGATCTACGAAACAGCTGCAGTATTATCGTCGATGATTCTGAAAATTACGTGTTCGGTTCTCAAGCGCAATTGATTTCAAAGACTGAGCTCTGATCCCACTGAAAGAACGAGCGCGTCCGTGTGTACGTTTCTATTGGCTCGTTTCATTTTCCACGTTTCTCCAACTGTATTTATATTATCCCGAAACCGCGTTTACGAGCAATGTTGTCGAGCAAAAGGTTTCGCCATCGAGTAACGATCAAAATCAACGATACGATGGAGGTAACAAAAAGAAAAAAACCGGAAGATCGGTTAGCACAAATCGAAAGAGTATATGACCTAATAACGGTGCTAGAAAAATACTAATTACTATAGCGAACGTAGATTACGTAATGATTTACTGGTTAAGAAAGAAATAATGGTTCGTAAAGCCAAGGCAACGGATTAGATTTTGCTAGGGTCGTGTTTGGTCGTGAACTTTGAACTTGGAAGACGTTCTCGGAGCTACGGAAGTTAAGAAAATTAGTAAAACTGACAAATTTAACCCTTTCTTCTGCTAAAATGAATAGACAGTAGAGGATACTAAATATTGTTAAATTCAGCGTAAAGTTTATTTTATCGTTAACGCGTCGCGTATTGGAAACATCGATAACGTAAAAAATAATATTTTGGGCATTAAAACTCGTCTTCTACCGCTAAAAATGTTCAATCGATGCTTTGCTGTTCGATACGAACGAATTAAAAATTGAATAGAATACCGAGGATTGTACGGTCGAGAGAAGAATCAGCTGCTCGATGATCCTCAGTATCCTAGATAAGATGGCGTAGAAGTAAAAGTGTCTGGCACGATTCGTAACGAAGCGAACATAAACGATCCCGCGCGGCTGGTCGAGTTTCATCCTAATACAGTAATGCAGCGTTGGGTTAGGCGAAATTCTCTGAAAAATTCAATGCTGCATTACTGTGTGTATATCGTTTGAGGACGTTGGTGATATCTCTATTTGTAGAAACACGAAAAACGTGGTCCTCGTGCGTCTAATTTCGCGACGAGGCCCCCGAAGAATTCAATGAAAATAAAAATAGCGTCGTCGATACAAGTCGGTAACGAATCCGATTATTACGACAATTATTCTCTTTTCCTCCGGTGAACGACGATCCTGTAGCATAATAATGTAAATAGTTTTTACCGAAAAAGCACTTGGACTCGCGTCACTTGGCCAATATCCTGCTATAGGGGAAAGAAAAAGCGCTATAGATATTACGAATTCTTATATCGTTACTTGTATATACGTACATAGGTATGTGCATGCATCTATGTACGTATATGAAGATAATACTAACACTAATGAATATTACTTTTACATTTAAGGCTTATGCTAAATAAAACATTCACGTGGGTGGATGGAAGAGAGGGGCGGGGATGATACCGGGATTAAAAAGAAAAAATATGTATAGGACAAAAAAAAAAAAGTATAAGGAGAACGGTTTTTTATAAAATACATTTTGTACACGAAGATTAACCCTTGATCATCGTCTATGGTTTATTTTCGTATTTCGTTCGCGATCGATGTTTCCGACGACTGTCGATTCCCTTTATTTAACGCTCGTTTTGTTCGTTTCGGGAAACAAGGAGCAAAAAAAAATTGTCGTTAGGTTCATGGTGCAGGGACGAGAGAGGGGCGCCACGATAAACTTGTAAATATTTTCCACGTGGTTGAGAGTTAATCTTGTACACTCGAACACTAAACACTCGATCGACCGCATATTTTTCTCGGAAAATATTACGCTATTTCATCATCACGCTAGTCTTCGTACTCGTTTTTCTTATTACTTTTATTAAACTGTACGACTTTATGCTGCTAACCCAGGCGCGTCTTACGAGTATAAATATGTATACGTCACGCATTTTCATGTACATTACGGAACACTAATATAATTATTTTATAGAGAAACTAGCTACGCGTACGTGTACGTAATTTTCGAAGATCCAGTGACGTAATTAGAATACTCGAAGGTTTGATTTGAAAAATATTGTTCGTGGTAGCGTTTACGCAAACGATTCAAGTTTACAAATTGAAATGGACGCGAGAGCTGCTGGTAAACGTTAGTATCGTGAATATGTAAAAAGACTGATCACGGTTTGGTTCTGCAAAGTCGTAGAAACGCGAGAGCGGTCGGTTGAGAGTGAAGATATGCATCTCCTCGCGCGTAGTGCATACATAGTGTAAATATTTTTCGTTTAGAGAACCTATACGAAACTCGATGCACGAACCGTTTAACTTAAATCGACAAAGTTCGAAATTTAGAAATTATATTATGACAGTTTTCAAGCCTTGGTAAATAATAAACGCGTCGAACGTTTCTACCAATAAGTTCCACGGGATATTCTAGTCTAGATGTTAGTTTTTTAAATGTATTTATTATTTCAAATTAAAGAAAACACATACTATGTCTCTTTTTGTACACGCCTGCAACTCCAAGAAATCTTTTTCAGGGCACATACTTTCAGAAAACGAAATAAAAGAATGGATCTAGACTAGAATACACCCTTAAGCATGTTCTGTGCCTTGAACGCGGAACTTCAGAAGGCTACCACTATTCGAATCGAATTCCATCAAATAACTCTCCTTCATTTCACCCGAAACTCGATCGTGTTCGTTATTGTTTTTCTTTTTTATACAAACACCGAACAAATACGAAAACACTATATTGAATTTAAAATATTACTTCCGGCTTCGAGAGTGATCGTTAACGAACACCGAATATTCGAATTGTTCATAGACCGACAATTACACTTTTATTAGATGAGCATCGGATCGTTTATATCGGTGTTTATTTCGTTCAAAGGGAAGGTTGAGGAAAACTCAGTGTCCTAAACGGTAACACAAAAATGCAATAACTACAGGCTGATATTTCAAAATAAGTAGCGAAGCAAAGTAGAAACTGTCGGTTCCACGTACCCGTAGATCGATGCAAGTGAGAAGTGATAGTTAGAAATTAATACCGGACGATTCTTTCAGGTTAGACGCGAAAAATTATGGTAAATCGCCGTAAAAACGATTAAAGAATACGTTCCGTGGAAATCGTATACGGGGGCTCGGCGAAGAATCTGCTTAATTTTGTTGACTGCCGTTTCAAGAAACGCGAACAAAACCTTTTGTATTCGATAACGAAGCACGGGGATCCAGACTGTAACTTTTCGAGTTACATTTCTGCTCGTTCGTCGCGACAGAAAGGGAGGAAATTTTCGTTCCTTACGATAGTGCCTTCGACTAAAATTTACTTGGAGACTCATCAACTTGTTCTTCTGGATTCCGGTCTAGAAGCATCCGCACACTCTTTCACAGGGAAAAAGATGTCCTTTTCGCTCGAGCTACGACTTTCCCATCTCACCATAAAACGCGATATTCACTCTCTTGGGAAACGGCATCCAAAACCATTTTTACTTCGGTTCTACTCGTTTCTTTCTATCTCCGCCATATTGTGTTTTCTGAACCACGAGTTAAAAGTGGTTTTGACACCGTTTCCTAAAAAGGCGTCGTTTCTATCAAATTTTACACTTTGTATCGGACAGTCTTTTACCTGATCTGTAATTCTAGCAGACTATTGCTGAAAAGTAAAGCGACACTAATTAATTTACTTGGATTTTGTGAGTTTTGGAATTCGCTGGACCGAAAACAAACGTCGAAAGACTCCTCACAGAGCTTAGCAAGAAAATTACGAGAATTCGTTCCGTTTCGTTCGAGGAAACGGACGTTTTCTGCGGTACGTCTTAATGATTTTTAGTCGTGGTAGAAACGGTGGTATTTAGCGAAGCAGAACTCGCGCAATATTCTCAGGAACGAGTATGTATCGCGTATGGAACGTACCTCGAGGAACGTGATAGGGTTTAAATGGGAACTTGTAAAGTATTTATTTTCGCGTCGGTCTTCGAAGAATCGAACAATTTGGAATCGATCGCGAAACGAAACAGACAATTATTATTAATATCAACCGGGTTTTTTCGTTCGAGGAAAACGTACCCATGTATTTTTTCAGATTTAGCTACCGAGACTCGCGTAGAAGCGGTTAGAGGTTTTCTTACGATCGGTCCGCACGACGGTCTTTTTTGCATTAAAGAAAAACTGAAAAAAAAATAAATAAATAAATAACGCGATAATAATCCTGCTGCGTCGAGTAATCTCGACCGTTGTAAATACGATATACATACGTAGCGTAAGAGCATTATACTGTATGTATACATAAAAAATGAAATAGAAAGTGCGTGGAAGAGGACGTGTATGTATGCGTGTATGCGAAAGAGAAAGTAAAATGAAAAAAATATAGATAGATAGATATATATGAAAAATATATAATTTACATATTGTAGCTGTAATGCATTGCCTAGGGACGTACGAGATAAAAAAAATGAAAAAAAAATGAAAAAAAAAATGTGTAAAACGTGATGAATCGAGGGTGTCGCGCGAGCGATCTTCCGTATTCTGTACGCGTAGAAAAGGTTGTAACGTTTGCGAATGCATCAAATAAAGAGTAAAGAAAAAAAAAAGAACAAAAAACCAAGCTACAAAAGAATACGGTCGTGTTGCTTTTCTATCCATACAGGCATACCTAATTTTTCCGTCTTCCAGCCATGACAGGTCTCCTTTCTCTTCTATAATTATTTAGTTCGCGGCGAGATCTTTTCATTTTTCGGAGCAATACTTTTCCACGACGATGAAAAGGGTCGAGAAACGTCGAGGAAAGAGAGCAAGGAGCGCGTGTAATTCTTGAACCGAAACTACCATGGGCCATGTGGTACCGTAGACTTCGATCGTAATCGTAAAGCTCGGAAACGTTGCCAGCAGATACAAGTTACCGCCTCTCTTTGCCCGAGTAAACCATTTAATATCGAAATAGACAGGAATAACTCGCGTATGCATTTTTTTAATCGTCATCCCACGAGACAACGCGAACTTTCTTATATAGTCTTCGAACAATTACATCTAGCATTGTAGTACGATAATCAATCGAGAACGTAGTTAATTAAAACGTGTCTTTTATTCTTTTCGTGGGAGGTTTTCTACGAAGATTTCCAGGATATCGCGTAGCGGAAGTAATGAGATCGGTGTTGGGGAAAAAAGCAACATCGAGTATCGTTATTCTGTAATACAAATAAATATAAGTTGGTTTATTTCGTCGGTTCTTAATTATGCTATTTTACGTCTTTTCGGTTGTCTTTATTCGTTGAACTTGTAGGAGGAGGTTTCAGAAGCGCGAATCGTCGCCGTATTGTCTAGATTTCTCCAAGAGGTTGTGCAATTGACGACCAAGCCTCGGAGAGGGTGTCCACGGTAGTCGACGTCCTAGACGGGGCGCGAAAAGGGGTGGGAAGAGCTGTTCCTCCGCGTACAGTTCCTCCTGGTCCTTTGGGGATCGGTACGAGAAGAATTCCTCCCCGGAGTCGCGTCCCAAACGGGGTGTAAATTGGGTCGATTGTCGCTTCTCTCCGCCTGGAAGAAAATTATCTTTGAAAATATGCGCTCTCGAAACGTCAGAATAACTCTGGTGCTCTTGGGTTTAAGGATCTAGAGATCTAGGGGTTTAAAAAGTGCATAGAATAGTCGAATCAAAATTTATACAGGGGATTCTAGAGGCCAAAATAAGACGAAAATCAAGAATACCGATTTGTTGATGGAGGCTCCGTTAAAAAGTTATTAACGCTTAAAGTTCCGACCGTACTGAATTTTTTTCTCGAAAATGCGTAAGATTTCGAGGGTATGTCTATTCACCAAAAATGATTGTAATTGACCCCTGCAATCAAAAATAATTTTTCCGAAACGATTTGAAATTTTTTTTTTCCGTCGAAAAATTTAGGCACCTACCCCCTGTTGATTTTTCTTAAAAATTCGTTTTTGATTTTTAGTAATTTTATTTGACACCCTACAGAAAAGTTGTCTAATACTCATGAGTACCTACACTCAGGGGTGGCCGAACACTCTGTATAATTCCCATTTTAAAAAGGGGGATGCAATTGCATCTTTGTTTGGTTTGAATACAAAAAATACCTGGAGCTGCGAGGACGGTCCAACGCGCTGTGTCGAGAATATTCGCAAGAGCTTCGAGGTCGGGATCAGCTTCGGAGTTCTTGTCGGCTTTGTGCCGTTTTCCCAATCGCGGTCCGAACCACATGCCGCTGAATGGCTGCGACGAGGCACGTTTTATGCACTTACCCTCGGCGCACGAGACGAACTCGTTCCCCGGCGTTCTGTCGTTCGTGAATTCTCTTCCCTCTGCTAATTAGAATTATTTTTTATCTCCTCAAACGTCCACGAACCCCCAGCAGAAAAATAGAAACTGGTCAAGACGCGACTTTGATGGCTTGAAAATTACACGAAAGTAAAATATTCTATTTGTCTCGTTTTGTACAAATACAAGTTACAACACGTATGACCGTAGAAGGAAATAGTTGCAAAGAAGGGGAGTTTTAGTCGCAAGTGACAAATAAATCATTTAAACCAACATGAAAGAATCTTAGAAGAAATTTAAGAAAGTTTAAAAGAAAAGTTTAGCGTTCTCCCTCGTTTTATTCGTTTAAAAAACGTACCGTATTCGGCGTTCGTGCAGTGCACCGAGTAAATCAGGCAAACCAGAGCACAGATACCGGTGACGCGAAGGTGTGAGAACACGCTGGAACCGATCATCGCTTCTTCGAGTGAACAGTATCCTGAGACTTGTGACCGAATGATGTCGAAACGGACGCGATCCGCGGGTTTTATAGCTCCGCGAAGCTACCCTCTTCGTTTCATTTATTGTCCCTGTCGTTTCAACCCTCCGTCGAGAACTATTTCTCTCGCTTTCTTTCATTCGATTTGATTCGAGACGCGCAAACATCCGCCCCCGCCGCGGCGAGGCCAATCTCGACTGCTCCCCGACCGATTCGTCTCAATTTCGATCGAGATCCACGCTCATCCATACCTAATGAGCTTTCCGCTAACGCTTACGACCACCGTCCCTCGCCTCTTCTTGGATTTCCGACACGGAAACGCTACCACCGTCAGATTCACCGACTCCTTCGGGATCTCTTGAAATTTTATCCCCCATTTGTTCTCACTTTCCGTCGCCTTTTCTCTTACCAGAAGAGCGAGATTCTCTCTTAATCCCTACACCCCTAAACTTAACACGAACTTTAATCCAGATAGTTTCTAAGTGAGCTCAAGACGATGCAATTTAAATAACAGTAAATTCTGTTGCACTATTAACCTCGTTTGGTCTCCAGTCGATGTCGCCTAATCTAGATCAGCGATTGCTAATCGGTGATTTTGGAGACGAATGTTCGCCGGGTGACTAGCAGCTTTCGAAAATTAGAAAATGTTGAGGATCGTTTAGGGATCGATCTAGCGTCCTTGCGCGTCCTGCTTCCTGTCGAGGAGAATTAATCAGTCCGGCGCGTGACGCGTCGCGACGCTACGCTGCGGGCGTTCCAGCGGGCGGACAATCTGTTCTCGATTAAGCTTGTCAATTAGCCAATTCAATTTCGGGATCAAGCAGATCAAGTCGCGCGAAAGGTCGGCTCCGTCGCGTATAAAAGATCGTCTGTGCTCGTCGATCGGCGCATTGCTCGGCTGATGCGCCACCGAGATTCCATTTACGTTAAATTTAACGTTGATAACTCTTCGACGATCGATCGTCCATTCGCGTAAATTCATTAAATTCCGTGTACTCTGTTAACGACCAACGTAAATTAAATCTGTCCATCGATGGTCTTGCTGCCAATAATAGTTGCATCTTTCGGCAGATCTGGATAGTGACAGACCCGATTGACGACTGTTTGTTTAACGAAATGTCGAGTGGCACTATATTATAGCCGCATCTACGTACATACCCCATTACTGTACTCCGCGGCGTGTTCTAGAGCACAGTTTCGCCTCGTAAATTCGAAGCTACGTATGTATCTTCCTCGCCTCTTCTCTCCGTGCTTCCTCTACGTACACACAAATTAACAAACTTTCCCCAACCTAACAGGAATTATTAAAACTTCTAAAGCTCGATGGCAGATTGCAAATTTAAAGATCTCGTCCAACGTTCAAACTTTACATCGGAAACGAACATTTATCGTAGTATTTTTTTATTGCTGCGTAACCACTGCAAACAATAGTTTCTGTTCCCGTCGAACGACTTGAGCGAAAGAAGAGAATTGCTCGGGTCGGAGCAATTAGGGGGCGGCTCGACACATGCACGGGTCAGTTTTTCATGCGACGTCTAAGTGGTCGTGTCGTAGTTGGTCGCGCTTCGACTTCTCGTACTTACATGGACCTTCGATACTTGTCAAAGCAAACAAACGTCCGCTTCATGTTTTTTTTTTCTCCCCTCCCTCCGATCTCGTATGCGTATTCGGCGAACGCGACACACGCGCGAGCACACATGTCCTACCCGTGTTCTACGGTGCTCCGAAAATCTTCCCACGTGATGACGTCTTTTGCTTTTGTCTCTTCTTTTATTCTTTCCGTGCTCATTTTCGAGCCAGAGGCTGTCGGAGGAGAAGAGAGAGCGAACAAAGTTAATCGAGGGTGAAAATGAACAGATCGAGCATCGGAGATAGCGTCGAGCGAATAATAGATCGTTTCTGGGTTATCTGAATCTCCTCCGATACTCGTGATCGATCGAGCTTCCGATTTTTCCGGAAATCCATTCTCTCGGTACTCTCGAGAAATCAACTTAAAAGCGTTGAAACTGTTCTTTTCGATTTCTTCTATATTGCTATAAACTTCTGTTGAGTTGAGTTTCCTCGATTCGAATGGCACTGCCACGTTTCTAAATCGACGTTCACCAGTTTATTTGCGAGTTCGATCGTTATAGATCGTTACTAGTTTCTAAATTCGTATCGAAGCCGCTGGTATTATACAATCGAGTCTAGTATACATGGCGTTCCCTAATGTTACGCAGGATGTCGAAGAAACTTTTCGTGTCTATGACCACACTATTATAGATTTATAATTAAAATCGACATCGTACAGAATCTATATTAGATATCTTGAAGTATTCTGTATAGAAAAGAAGCAATTGCAGTGGCTCTATTTTAGAACGTCGATAGAACTAATCAATCTTCTCTTAAAGAAGCTGTAAAGGTAAAGCGTATGTATTTGGGAAAAGTTTCGATACGGAGCGTTGTTTGTGCTCGGGTAACATTTTGACAAGGAAGCAACGATTTGTTCGTTGCTACCGAGAATAACCGAGTTCCGTAGATACCGCTGAGTGTTTATATCGTCGATTCGGGGTTCGGAAGTGTTCTGGGTTTCGTCTCGAGAAGAGTTTACAGAGCGGCACCGATTCACCTTCTCGCGTTTAACACCTCCAAGCCCGGGCTCCAGGGCACCACGTGCCTCCTTTCTCCCCTTTTCACCCCTCTTTCTTTCCACGTTTATTATACATCCACACAGGATCGAACCAGACTACCCATTCATCTCTTTCACTGCCTACGAATTCTTTCCTGCGTAATTTTAATCGTTTTCAACCCTTATGCACCAGGCTATTCCATATTTCTTAATAACGAAACATTTTTAATCTTCTTCTAACATCCTTTTAACAATTGTACCTTGACTTACGTTTTCCAAAGGGTACAATGAACTTTTACTTATTCTTGAACGAGTTATGTCATCGAATGCAAAGGGTTAATCTCTCGTTCTATGTTTGATAATAATTAAGTAGTGAAATCGCTCGGCTCGATCGATCTCTCGGTTTATACACAGATTAAGACGAGACGGCTCGTTTACGTTATACAGGATCGACAATGTCGTCAGCGCGAACTTATCGAATCGCTTTAAACATTGGAACGACGACGACGGATGGAGACGCATTCAAAAGACACCGCAGATGCATAATGTACTCTCGATCCGTCATCGAACGATTATTCCTCGGTATATATTTAATATTATTATCGAAATTTCTGCCGTTTGAAATACGAGAAACTCCGGGACGCGTTGCACGACACCCACGAGGCTCTTTTCTTTCGCGTCAGAAGCGCGCGAACATTTAAGAGGCTACCGTGGATCTGGCATTGGCGCCAGGATGTCCAAGAAATCCGAAACTGTCGCCGCTGAACAATGCTTTCCCAGCGTGTGGCCAAGGAAAACACGTTTTTCACGCGAGGGAAAGTCTCGACGCGTCGCAACGGACAGGATCCTAGTTTTTTAATCTGTATCGAATGGAAAACGAAGCGTAGGGACCGACGTAACAGAACTAACTGAAAATGAACAGAAGAGTTTAAATTATGATGCTCTGTTTATTGCTAGTGACTCTTTATACATCGCTGCTCGCCGTACTTTATACAAAAGTTTACAAGTATCTTAAACCGATCGGCACCCTAAGTTCTAAACAATACTCGAGAAACTTCTTCTTTCGTAGCAATACTCGGAAAAGCCAAATGCTGTTCGAACAGTTTTTCAAAAATATATTCTTACTTACAGCTGCCTAAATAGCGTGACGGTGGAACGCCGCTCTTTTCGTTTCTATAGCACGTTTTCCCGTTTCGATGGCGCGCAAATAACGAGAAATCAGCATAGAGGGCTAACGTTTAGTTATCTACACTCGCAAAACGCGTATTTACAAACGGTGGGTGGTTACTCTTTTTACAGCGGAGGAGAAACAAAGTCTCCTCGAGACTTGTAATTTGGTTCGAAACCAACTTAAATGTCCATCTTTGCCAGGCAGTTTACGCTAATTAATCCTATCGACGAATAAATTAAATTTAAAGAACGACGACCAAAGAGGCGTCGCGAGATAATGGACGCTCACGATCGTTCACGATTCAGGGAGTATCGAACTGTTCGACCTGGTTCTCGTATCCCCAGGGTTCGCGTTCGATTCGTTTCGATATCTCTGGGTCGAGTAGCAGCCATCGTTTGGTCAGAAATAGATAGGAATCGGTGATTTTATTGCATCTGGCTGGTCTGCGATTCCTGCTTCAATTCGAGGGCCCACATGTGTTGCGGCCATCCGGTTCGCCCTTTGCTCTTGGACGATTCCTCGGACACGAGACTCGATGCTGAATGTAAACACGACTCGTTCTGCAACAAACAAAAGGGACAATCCTTTACATATTTGTACGAGCATAATTTTTCTTGTTACAGTAAAAATTTGAAATATTTTCTTTTTGCTGAAAAATTTCTCCACCTACTCGAATTGTTTTCTCGAAAGTAGGTAGGAATTCGGGGATATGTTTAATGACCAAAAATGATTGTAATTGACCCTCCTAGCTAAAAATATTTTTTTTAGAACGATTTGAAATTTTTTTTTTACGCCGAAAATTACTGCTCTAACTCGACAATCAGCAATTGAGATAATAAGTATTTAGTTAAAGATTGGATGAAGCACAAGTTTTTAGGATATAGAGTAGATATAATAGAGATTAATAATCAGGAACATTCAAGGGAGAATAGCATTGTCGGCAAAGGTCCCTGACTCCTCTAAAGGAATGAAATTGTACAACGTGGGTGGCGTGGAATCGTGGAAAATAGGGAAAACCACAAACTACGGGGTCCGTTGGACGCGTACAGTTCAGAAAGAAGAATTAAAAACGGTTCAAAATTTGTACTAATAGTTGAAAACCTATGATCAAAACTGCAATCTGTATTTCCTTTGTCGAAAATTGTTTTCTTCGTCTCGGTTGAATGCTGGTTGGTTCTTTTAAAAGTATACCTGCTTATGGAATTTTTAAAATACTGTTTATTGTAGAATCGTATGATCTATCTATCGAAATCGACCAAAGTTTATGCAATTTCTATCATACGCAGTTTTCAAAGCTTTGAACATTTTACTAAATACTAAAGTCACTAATTGTTTCGAGCAAAATACACCTATCTGCATCTATAAAGATAAAATTATTTTTACGTATAATGTTATAAAGCTACTTTAGAGAGACTTGGTCAACGAAGCTCAGTGAACGTTTAGGGACGCGCGAACGTGGTTCATTTCCTCCGAAAGAATGTCGAGGTACGATGACGAGTTTAGGGTCGAGTGCTCGAGCGGCGACGAACGAGAGATCCAATTAAGGAGGACGATGTTTACTCAAAAGCAACGCTCGCTGAAAGTGTTCCGAGAGAGAACAATTTGGAAAAGTCCACGAGGAAGGCATAAATTTGTCGTTCAAGTGCAAGCAGCGTCCGAGCAATTTGTCCTGTGAAAGTAATCGTGAAACTCGAGTGTACCCTCAGAGACCACTTCCCTTCGACGATTCGGAAAAACATCAACGTTTATTCGCGTTTGAGATCTATTGGATCGCCAGATAGACTATACAGAAATTATAATTTTAACAAAATATTACAATAAAGAGGATTCAACGCGTTACACCAAAGGGTGAAACTACCGTCGCGTCGCGTCGCGTTGCATCGTACCAGGAACAAAGCCAAATGCAACATGGAACTCTCTAACAATCAAAAACAATTCAATTCTTCGCAAAATGGACACAACAGAAATAAACAACAGCTTACCTGATTTGACTGAGCCGTTTTGTTTCGTCTAGCATTGGAGAGGATCTCAGCGCGAAAAGTTTGTGGTTCGTCTCCCTCGTCGCTCTCGAGGACCGCCATCAGGTAGCCGATGTAAGAGGCAGCTAGCCTCAGGGTCTTGATTTTTGACAGTTTCGTATCCGCTGGAACGTTAGGTATGCAGTCTCGAAGGTCCGCGAACGCGTTGTTTATGCTCTGCGTTCGTCTTCGTTCTTTTTTATTCGCTGTGTTCCTTCTCTTGGGTCTGACGACTATGCTACCCTCCCTGACTCCTTGTCGAAGGTGTTCCGGGAGCGAAATGTCCACCTGGCTCATGGACGAAACCGCGGAGTAATCGTTGTCCCTTCTATGAGGTTGCTGCTGCTGTTGCTGGTGATGCTGCTGCGGTTGCTGCTGCTGCTGTTGGTGATGATGATGGCTCTGCTGTTGCTGCTGCTGTTGTTGCTGATGGTGATGGTGGTGATGATGATGCAGGTGATGTGAAAGCTCTGGTTGACCCGAGTAGATCAGATTCGGATAGTGCTGGCTCATCGAGGGGTGGCCGTATTGCTGCAGGGGTGAGTAGCTGGTCTCTTGGACGCCGATCTCCTCGATCAGGGGTGGCGTCGAGGCGGTAGGACTTCCTGCGCCAGAACTACCCCCGGAGATCCCGGAATCCGCGCCCCAGTACGTCGATTGGCTGTCCGCGTCGGGCACGTGTAGAGGACCTACGCAAAAATGGTGGTTTGTTAACCGTTCATCCCTTTCTTGTTTGAAACGTTCGATCTGGGTGGGTTAAAATCTCCTGCATAATGTTCACCGATCAATCGCGACATATTTGTTTCCGTTTAGATGCTAACTAGGAAAACGCAAGACCTTCGGTGACGTGTTGGAAAGAGGTTTGTTTTAATAATTTCATTTGGAATATAAGAATTGGTACTTATCATCGTACAGGAACATTCAAGATTACTCTGTTCTAGAGTACGTAGATTCTACTTTTGTTTCACTCTGACATGCTCAACCGGATGTTATGGTATTCAAACGAACGGTGTGATTTCTCCCCACAAGTTTCAATATCAAAACATCATACATCAACTTTTAAGGGGTTGTTGCAAAGGAGAAACTCCCTTTGAACTTGTTCCAAAATGAATCGCGAAAGAAATTGTTTAAACTCTGTAGACTTTGTCGAAGGCCCCCAAAGTGGAGTACAACCACCCCCCCTTCCCCAGGTCTCCCCAACGATTTTCTCAGCAAATTTCCGGGACCAAAATCAACCCCTTAACGCGTAGCAAATATTTCCGGGGAATAAAAATGTTGAGAAGTTTGGGACTCACCGTAAGGCAATTGCGTGACATAATTGCAGGGTTGATGCCACTGTGGATAGTAATCCGGCTGCGCCTCGTAGCCCCCCAGCATCATCTTCAACTTAAACTCTCGCACTGTTCACAACAAATTCCACCAACCGATCTTTCTATCCTCCAAACAGTTTCACCTCGTCGAAAACGAACTCGTAACTCTCAAAATTGCATCGTTTGCGTCGATATGGAAAGATGTATTATACGATCCGAGGGAAAGGGTTCGTTTTAGGGGGTTGAAACAACGGCTGATCGAGATCGAGGTACGCGAGGGGGTCAGAAGTCACGTCGCGGCGTGTCACCGTGGCGGTGCGTTTCCGGATGCGGTCCAAATGCCACTGAGAAGAAGAAGGGAGATTTCGGTGACGCGTAGAACGCATGGAGCGCGCATATTACATACAATGCGTTATCCTACTCGAGAACGTTCGCGTACTGGATGCAGAGAGGGGCAAGAGAGGGTCGAAGGGCGGGGCGCCGTTTGGTCTACGCCCATGCGGGCTTCCCTCGATTCAATTAGTAAATTGAACGGGGAATCAGCCGCCGGGCCATGATTTAGGCTACGACCGGGAACGCCGCGACGATGCTCCTCACCGCCATCCTATCCTCCGATTCGCGTTTACTGTCGCGAGTAATCGCGAATCGTGCGATCGCTCGCGGTTCCCCTCGCTTGTTGCTCGTTACCCCCCATTCTCGCTCGATTTTCATCCCGTTCGATGAACAAAGATATCGTGCAAAACACAGAGTAGGGGGGATCGAGGCTGACGGCTCCGATCTTGCGAGAATTTTTAAAATATTTACTCCTCTCGTTACAAGATTTAAATCTCGTATTTAAAACTCGCGTAGGATCTAGAATCGTTGTTTCGTAGGTACTGTACAGGTTTTAAGGCGGTTTCCAATTTTTTGACCGCGTCTCGCGTTCGACTTATTTTTAATCCGTCGGATTGCAACGAAGCGTTTCTTCGAAGCGTCCTATTTTAAATTCGTAGTCGGAGTTTTAATCCGAGGGCAGCGTCGAGACTCTCGAGTGGCTTTCGATAAAGGTTGCTTCCACGAGCGCCGTAATTAGGGGCAAAAAGAGCTGAAAATAGTAGCGGTCAGCGCCACGATCTTCGGCCGCGACTCCGCGAGCATAAGTGGCTTTATCTGCCTTTTTCCCAGGGCAATGCTACGTCCTAAGGCAAAAAACCATTCATTCTGTCACCGTGGATCACCGTCAACGCGTCGTCGAGTCGCGTCGCGACGGTCAGCTTTTTCGACGCTCGAATAGAATACCCCTATCTCGAATTTACGATACCATCCTTCTATTGTATCATTAAATAGAACATACTATTACTATTTAAACACGAATCGAGGAGAACGAAGATTCGATTATTCGAGCTGTAGGACGCAGCAGGCAGTCTTTGCTATTTCGATTGGAGAAGAAACAGGTCCTTCGTTTATTTATTTTCGCGCGCGAATGACTCGAATGTAAAAATTATTTTAACGCTCCTGGCGTGGATACAGCGTTCCTCGTTAATAAAAGCGTGTCTCTGTAATGGAACATGGCTAATTGCTCGTGAGAAGCCAATTTTTATCTAATTACTTTTTATGGAAGATGATGTTACTCCATTTTGAACGAGTAGAAACATTTCGAATCGATAGGTATACAGTGTGGACCGTTTCGGAGGATGCTGGAACGCGCGCGTCGACGGACATAACAGGTTCAAAGTGAACTTTCGGACGGTAAAGATGATTTAAGGCCAATTTTCCGAGAACGATTGCTTTTCGGTAGCGAGTCACTGTCTTCGCCCTTTCGTTTCGAAGCGCGATCAAAGAGGAGTTTAGGACGATCCGCTGTCGGTCCTTCTTGAAACGCGACACCATTCGAATTTTTATTAACCCAGATCAGGGATCGCGTTCCCTTAACAACGAGCCACTGTGCACGTTGACCGGCTACGAACAAAAAGGGTTTGTTTATTATTTCAGCAGCGAGGAGTAACCTTTTCTTCCGACGACTCGTTGCACCCTCCTAAATAGACCAATGAGGATCTTCCAAAGACTCCAGGTCCACGCAATGAGTCTCGATCTTTAAAATTTCGAATCTCCACGAATTAAAAGTTGCACGGTTGAATGCAACAGCGTATTGAAACGTGGCAATAAACGTTGTCGTTAAAAGAAAATGTGTCGAACGTTTGAGAGTCGGTTGTTAACCTTGAACGGTGTACCAAGAAGAGAGAATAATGTCCGACGTTTAAGGGTTTATTGTAGCCACCGTTCACGCTTTAAAGGGCTGTCGGAGTTTCATGAATGAACCCGGACCAGCGGACGTAGTAAGCAAGTCGGAAAGGCAGTCTCGACGACCGTGGAGGACTTTATGATATACAGAGGACACGTGTACGGGACGCCAGTGTTTATGTTTGAAATTTGTGACACCGGAACAGATTCGAAATCTGGCACGATCGTGGCCCTGCTCGCCCTGACGCGCCTCGCCGTGGCTAATCGTTTAGTATGACCACTCGTAGTGTCATTCATAAAGCGAATTATTCCTTAAACGGGCGTAGAAAGACTGTGCTTGTATTCAGGACAAGAACAGTCTTAATCGGCGGGATATTGGCGTGGCGAACGCCAATTTCCGGTGTTCCTCTTCGAGGAACAGGGCATCAAAACGACAAAATGCGTTTGAAACAGAAGATTCTCAATCTCCCTCGGAATAGTGTTTTTAACAATTAGATAAATCAATGTTGCACCAATACAATGAATTAAACACTCTGAGAAGTTGTATAGATCGCTCTACGAGATGAGAATAAGTTCGATCCTGTTAATTAGCATTCTTTTAATGAGTATATATGATGGTAATCGAGAGTTTTGCGATCTATTGACGGGATCTAAACGACAGTAATGGTAGAGTTGAAAACAGCTACCATTGATGCGAGATCGACGGTTTTATTTTCGGTTTTTCCGAGCCCGTCGACGAGTAACGAGTTCGGTGGCGTGCGTCTCCGTCCTTTCTATAGAAGCTCCATTAATACTCGGTAACGCAATAAACTATATTTAGGGGGCGGCATGGCGTACACGTAGTATGATTTGATATCTCCTGAAACGCCACATGGCCCCTCTGCTCGCTCGCGTTCTCTCTCATTTTTCTTTCTCTCTGTTGTACTCTCATCCTTTTCAGCCTCCTCTGTCTCTCTCTTCATGGAACTTCACCATTTACTCGTGTAATTTCTACTCCTCTCCGAGAGATTAACTTTTAACGACTATCGATCTCTTTATAAATTACGTTGAAAGTTTCGTCTCTTTTCTTATTCCACGAAAATGTAGACCAAGATCAACGATACCGTACGTGCACGTAAATCATGTTCGCAATGATAACAATTTATATAACAGGTCGATTTCCCTTTGTATGTGTTTAAATAATTTAAAGATCAGACTGTACGAGTCTTGAGACCAACGATTTATTAATTACTTAAATTATTATTCATATTAGACTCGCTTGCGTACACGTACGTTTAAAATAAGAAACTCTGCTTTTTTTGGGGAGTATTTCCGGCCGTTTGGAGGGAATTTCCGAGTCGAGTAATACGAATTAGCATTTTCGAAAGCCAGGATGGGGAACGCGAAGCAGAAAAATGAAGAAAGACGGGAAGAGGAACCACGTGTCGTCACGTGGAAAATAAACAAATTCCAGTAGCTGCGCGCCGATAAAGCGCAGAACACCGGTACCACGACCCGTTGTTTACGTCTGTCGAGCGTTTTCTCGAAAAAATAGCCTACTTAACGGGAGGAAATAATAATTAGTGAACGCGGGGCCCCGGAAATTCGAGGCCACGAGACTGGCACGCGTTTCACCCGACAAAAATTGTTTGTCCTCAAGTAGGTCACCGATTATGGCCGTCGAAGCTCGAGATTAAGAACCGCTGGAGGCTTTCGAACAGTCGTGATCAAATCATTATGTTACCGTTACGATCGTTTCGACGTTATTAAACCGAGGCATATTAACTTTTAAAAAATAATCGACACTAAATCTGCTCGTCGTTATTGTTCTTTGCTCTGTTGCTTTCACAGTCTCATAAGTATTCGTACTCTCGCTACATGTGAATAAAATTTGTTAAAGCTCTATCGATTAGCTAATGAAAGTAAATTCGTATAGGTATACTAACGCATAATTATCGTTTAGTTTCTTTGTTTCGTAACAAATAATAAAACTGTATGCACTTTTTGGAGCACGTAATTTTCGAGTAGATTTGTGAGAGAGTCTGTAGAGCGATCGTTTGGTTCGGTAATTGGCCTTTTACCGTAATCCCTTTCGTTCGCCCTTATCGCCGGAAGTCTGTTGGCCACGATATCTATATTAAGTAATAATCGCGAGAGCACTACAAGTAGAAGGTAAAAAAAGGAGCGTGCGTCGTTTCGGGAAGTGGGGAGAAGCAGCTTCCAACCCCGTATCAGCTTGCCAGTGCGCCGACGTCGTCCAATTCGGTGTCTGCTACTTGACTCGGGGGTGTAAAAGCGTCACGGGGGAGTGCCGAGCCGCTTTTGCAGTGGTGGGACGCAATCCAGAACACCTTCTCTAATCACTATCCTCTAATCGCTTATCTGCGGTTGTGGGAATCCGCAGCATGCGCCCTTCCCCTCGCCTAACCGATTTTCAGTGAGTAAAACACCCTTTTCTAACTAGATCATCCACTAAACCTACGACATCCTCAATGTTCGTAAATCCTACTTTGCATACGAATAATATTTAAGTTAATTTAACATACACAGTTTGAAGCTTTCCCTGTAGCCTGTCGTACGACCACCCAGTACCATTCAAAGGAAGAAAACACTGGCTACTCTGTAAACGCATAATAGAGACGAGTCAAAAGTCATTTAAAAAATGCTCTTAAATTGTCTGCAACGTATAGGAATCTCGATAACATTTAAATTGCATATGAGATATTTATCCAACCGTACCATAAAGTTTTGCCACTTCAGTAATAATTGTCCGTAGGAATAGCGTTACAGAAGTAAATGTTTCTGGAGAAAATTCCGTTGGAAAAGCGTGGCTTTTAGGAAAGGCGTGGTAATCGGTCGCCTGGCATCAAAGAGAAAAAATTAGTCGTCTTTATAAGTGGTTCCTCGATCGCGCGGCATTTTCTCTTTGACAGTGTCTCGAGGTCTGTCAAGAAGTTTCTGCGACGCTTACGGGCGAGACTGGCAGCCTGCCACTCGACCAATCACTTTCTCCGCTATCTGCCAGAAAAACCGACAGAAAAAAAGGACGGGAAAAAACGGAAAGAGTAATAGAACCAAGCGCCGGAGAAGAATTCCGGAAAAGAGGAAGGAGGCCGCGGGAAAAAATTGTTTTCCTTTTTGGAGCAAATTCACCCGCCATTGAAAAGAAACAATACCAGACAGTCGATCATTATTTTGAGGCATTCCAACGCGTTTTTCTAAAAACATTTATCTAATCGAGTACGAATTGCCATGTCCCTTCGTCGCACGCGTTTGATTACATTTTGTAATTGCGTGTTTTTAATTCGCTACCAATTGTAGCGACGATGTAAATGTTTAAAATATCGGTCTCGTGGCTCGTGCGTAGGAATATGTACATACGTAATTAGTTACCGTGTCTGGCGACATTCGAGTATAGAACCAGACGCCTTTCCTTATCTCTGACCGTTTATTACATTTTTTTTTTGCCTTCAACTATTCTCCTAACTTCGTGATGCATATTTACAAGCGTGACTCACTCAATTAGCATTCTTCGATGATGTAGTTACCGATACGTACGCTACTAAATGACTCACGAGTCTAATATGTCAATTGATTTCAAACGTCGAACAATTTTTTTCATTATAATCGCCGATCTTTCTTCTTCAAAGTGAATTGAAATCAAACGGATAGCGTAAGGATCTACAAATTAATAAGGACTAATCGACGCGATAAGCACGAAACCGGAAAACAGGTGCAGACTTATATATTTATGCGACAAGTTGTCCCAAAGGAAAGTCCCTGGGGACAACTACCGTTTAGGGCGAATCCCTTTGACGGTGAAGGATATTTCCTACCGTTCCTTTAACCCTAGTCGCAAGATTAAAGACGAACCCGATCTACGCCGGAAACAGGCAGCGTTATAGTCAAGAACGCGTTGTTTTTGAACGCCTGCTTCCGCGTCATCGATCGTGCTTTGTTTCAGCGAAGAAGCTAAACAACCCATCCTGTACCCAGACCGTACCTACGCTTGCGATCGACGTTGTCCACGCCATTTTGAAAGCGATCGAGGAACAAGAGTCGAAAAGAACCGCAGAAGAAGAAAAAGAAACTTGTCAAGAAGGAAAAGAAATACCCGGTTACGCCTTCGTCTCGAATTACTCGCGATGAGATCGATGCGACTGGTGGGCGTCGATCGGTAGGATCTCTTACACGAAACTCGATCCAGATTTTTTCGCTCGACTTAAACGATACGCAAACTTTCTTGCGAGTCTATTTTTTCTATTTCTCATCGTTCTTAATACGCATACATCCAAATGGGTGGTTTCTAAGATGCAAGATCGTAGAATCGAAATTTCTTTATTCGTCCATAATCTCTACACACTCTCGATTAGAAAAAGGAACCTGATTCAGATCTGATTTCGTTGTATGTGATATTAGTACTATTTCTGGCAATCACAGTGTTCTTACGCAACAGTGACATAATCGGAGATTCGCATAATCACCCACGCCTCGCGCTGTCCAACGCGGATCTAATCCGGGTCGTGTCACGCGGTTGTATCTATAAAACGTTACAGTTATTCGAAATAATAGAATGGATACTCGGTTGCTCGATGATAAAACTATGTAGAGCTGGTGTTCGAATATTTATAAAACGTCGAGTCGAAAAACAGTTAGATCTAAAGAAAGTAAATTGTGAAAGAAAACGCGACCTTGGATTCTCTCCGGCGCCAACCGAGCCCGTCGTTCGAAAATTTACGAGTTCTCGTCGACGTTCGAAAGAAAGAAAGAATAATCGCTGACGTAGGTAACCGAAAAGCCTAAAGTCCCTCATGTGCAACCACTTGAGCCTTTTTATAGACGCCTCTTCGTGTTTCACACTCGTAAGAGCCGTCCAACTTGTCTCCTTTCTTGCCCCCTCTTCTTTCGCTTTCCGCGAACGAATTTCACGACAAAGTTCGCAAAGTATTATCTTAAAATCTTTAAAAATAAGGACAACGAAAGGACGTACGCATGCATAAAAATGGGAAACCAGAAAGGGATGTCCAATTCTATTTGAAACGGGGCCTGTTCGCACAGATTTCTTCAAGGTCTTTCTCGACAAAGAAGCGTCCATGTGACTGAGCTAACAATGAGTAAATTTTGTTGCAGGGAGATAATGGGAGCCAAGACGGATCCTGGGTGTGTATTATGCGAGGGATGAACAAGCTGTCACAGATGCAGCCTCGGATTTCAGTTTATTGCGGTGGTGGCGTGCGACACACGTTACAAGACCTTTGAAGAAGACGTTCGCGACCGCGTCGAGGGAGGTCGGCGCCAGAGTCCCATCCTTCGCGACGATATCGCAAAAAGAGCTGCCCCCGCGATCGGTGCCCTGGAAATTGGAGAACGTCGACCAGGAATCCGACTTGGTGCCCTTGAAATTCGAGACACCGAACCGGAAGCAAGGTGCGTCGCAACGCGATCGGAAGTGGGAATTTGCACTTCTTCTCATTCACTTCTCTATTCGATTCGTTGTTTAGGTTTTTAAACACAAAAAGTGGTAGAAAATAAGCTTCCACGGAAGCGCGTGCAGGCGATTCCTTTTCGAGTTTATGGCCCCTCAGACCTTCCACGTTTGAAAAAGTGTTCGATGATGGGCTCCTACTCGACCGCTATTCAGCAATTTCAAGGACCCTCCGCGTCAAGTTCGCGAGGACCACGAATAGAAAAGAAGGAAAAGGTTTGCAGACATCTGTTTTCGGTGACTACCCTTACGAATTGACATAAATTTGGTAACGGTACGCGGTCTGGGAGGCTCATTGTGCATGCTAATAACGCGTGGAAAAAAAAAGGCCAGGTCGGAGGAGGAGTCGGTGTCGTTGCAAGGGCATAAATAAATCGTGGAAGAGAACGGTGGGGAGGGGGACAAATGTCTCTCGAGTGAGTTTTCATTGCGGAAAAACGGTGGGCTCGCAGATGTCGAGCACACGTCGATGCCCGTCGCGACGACGATCCCTCTGTTCGACGCTCCGGGGCGTCCGCCCCACATTCGTTCCGCTGCCAGTCGCTGCCACCAACGACACCCCAATTTACGCAATCACGACCTACCATCGACCTGCCTCCGCAATTACTAAATGCACCACTCTTGGCATTCGGATCGAACGCCCTATCTATTAAAACGGAACACGGTTGATCGCGGGGATGCATCCTAACTCGACGATCGATGGTCAATCCTGTGATAGGCCTTTGATCAACGTGATAAATTCTCCATTCTATTTCTTACTCTTCGTCAGAGACAGAGGAACCGATCGTTAAAAAATTACGCGACGTCGATGGCGAGGAAAAGTTGACTTTGGAATTTTTTTTTTAAATACTTGACTGTGCAGCTTTGGTGAAAATACGAAGCTCGTTTTCCCACGGTAGGGAGAACGTTTGCGTCCCAAGGGCGTTTTAAGCACGTGCTACAACTCTACTTGCAACCCTTGAAGCCGCACTATCGACCGTTAATGATGTCATCCAACTCCCACATATCGTCGCTGTTTTGCCAATATTTCTCTACGATTCACGCAACCCCTATTCAATCTCCATTCTTACTCCATTAGTGGGCGAGGAAAATTACCTATCCCTTCTCTGCTTGTATCCAAATGTCATACAACTTGGATACGATATAAACGAAGATTATATATTTCTCGATGACATGAGTTTTCTTTGGATATTTAGGTTTTTCTATTCTTAGGAAATGTATAGGAATGAATTTGAATGCTTGTTCCCTATGATCGTATCGATTACTTCCGCGGACAAAACAGACGATCCATTCTCTTCTCGACTTACGGTCTCTTAATCTTCTATCGCTTCTAGTTCCTGAAAAAAGTTGGTCGGGGAAAAACAGTTAGCCTAAGTAAACAGCGACACGAGCACCAATAATGTTCTACTAATTAGAAATCACATTCCTCGTATTTTAACGACCGCGTTTTCGTTTTACTGCTTTTAGTGTGGATCCTCTTGTACCAATAACGTGTCATAATTACGAATTCATGATCTCTTGTTTAAATTTATTAGTAATATCGTACGTACATACATTAACAATAACTAAAGAGTACTATATTTGCAAGTGAACGTATGATAATCAAGCGATCTTTGACTAGTATTATCTAGATTCTAGATATTTGTTGGTATTCTGATTTTTGTGTAACATATATGTATATTCTTCTTATATTCTAGTTATGTCTTTATATTATGCATTTTGTACTAAAGGATTCGCCCGTTAACGATAACAACCACGGTAATAATAATGATGACCTTTATATTAATATTAATTTTTTTTACCCACTTTTACTAAGACATTTCTCTCCCATGTGGCGAGTCTATCTATTCAGAAAGTTCTGAACCCTTTTTCTTTAACATCATGAATAAAACAGACAAGATAGCATATTAATATAAACGCAAAAGCCAACGTAGAAAAACTGAGATAAATTGTACTGAAATATTTTACATATTGAGTCTCGATCCAGCGATCTCGTGATTTACAACACCAGTACACTATGGCACATAGTCGCCACGCTTCCGTTAACCCTGTTTATTAAAAATTTCACCGAAAGATGCTCTAAACGATCCTGCTAATCGTCCTACGCTTAAACGTACCCCTATTTTCATGTTATTTTCATCTTACGAATGTCACGATATCGCTTTCGCGGATTTAACGACTAGCATAGCAATCGAGGCTTTAAACCAACGTTTCGATAACGATTTTTATTCATTTAAAAATCGCGACGATGTTCCTGAATCAATATTCACGATTCCGTATCCTTCCATCGTTAAAATCTCCGTAATTCTGCCCTTCCCCAGCCTCGTATAAATTAATACTTGACCCGCAAGCTCGTGTTACGATACAGAACGAATTACTCAGCTGTCTCTCGTTTTATTCGTTTCGCTGGAATCTTTGTTTCGTATCGCATGGTCAGATTCTTCGTTGAAGCCGCTGTTTTGATGAACGGTCTCCTTCTTGGGCCAGGAATTGGTGTTCCCCGGGCCACCGATCACGAAAATAAAAGGACACTTTTGGTCCTTCGATTGGGACTTCAAGTCTTGCGAAGAATTCGAGTCGTAAATAACCGGCTGATAGCCGCTGACGTTTCCCGTGGAATCGTACACGCTGGCGTCGCTGGACTTTCCGTTGTAACTATCCTCGCAATCCCGCGAGATCGTGGTGGAAGACTCGTTCGTGGATCGATAGATCTCCTTGCTCGAGTCGGTGGAACCGTACATCTTCCCTTGGTTAGAGTTGCCTGAGAACCTCGACAAGCTTTTCCTGTGGGAGAGCAACGTGCGGTCCAGGGTCATGAAAGGCATCTCGAAACAGAGGCTCCAAAAGGCGGAGAACATCATCGTGAGGCACAGGTTACTGCAGAAGCTACGAAACTGCAAGGCACGCGCAAATTTTCTCGATTGAGTATGCAATTCTCAGGGAAATTTTGTGCCTTCTCAGACTGTTGCCGATGACTCGAATCTCAGGTACTTACGATCGACATGGTAGAAATTATTCCAGGCGTTCGAACCGTTCCCTGTTCTATGAGCAGAAAGATGTAGTGGCACAGGTAGGCACTGTAGGTCAATCTACCGAAGGGAACCCATCCTCTCCACGAGAGAAATTGATCTAGGAAACCTTGAACGACAGTAGATAGTTAAAAACGTTCGATGAGTTGTACAGGAATGATGCATTTAAATTGCAGTTACCAGCGTAACCGTGAACGCAGCAGAAAATGATCCAAGAAACGGAAAGAACGAAGATTTGCCTATGGAAGCCCGCGTAGAAGCTCGCTTCGAACTTGTCGTAGAGGTGGTCGTCAAAGTACATCCATCGAGGTTCGACAACCATGAACAAACCGGACACGGCAGCGACCAACCAGCCAAGGATCACGTAAATCTGTAGAATGTTGTCAATTGTAGACTATGAAACGTTAAAATACCTTCGAGGAAATGTATTTACCGAACGTATTTTCACAACTCGCGTTCGTGTCTTGTACAAAATGTAACCCAGAGCCAATCCGATTACGTAAGACCCGTATCTATTGTAAACCTTTGTGTAAATTTGCACGTAAACGTCGGCCAGGGAGCTAGAGATAAAAATATATTAAATTAATTCGATTATATCACTTGTTAAACTTAAGTTTACGTTTATTTATACAATATTTCGTCAGTCTTTGATGGCTCTAATTTTGTTTAATGAAACAACAGGTCGATTCGTGTAAGGATATGGTGGAGTTGCGAACGATGAATGGATCGCGGTTCAGAATGGGCGATGTGGAGAAATCAGTGATCGCGTACGAAATAAATCAGACGTTACGAGCACCGAGAAGGTCTTAGAAAGGACGAGGCGAAGATAGAACGTTTCATGAATTTCAACACTTACTCCTTGTAATAGAGCATGGTCCCTGGGAGCCCGAACACGAATGTTATTAAAAATGGTACGAGAACGGAGATAACGATGCCCGAAGTGACGACGAGCCAAAAGATTTTTTGGGTGAACCGGAGCATAGGGTACAAGAAAATCGGAGACAACCAGACGAGTTGCATGTCGGTCGCTAGGTACCAAGACTGAGACAAGCACTAAAAATAAAAGAAGGAAGTTAATGAAGAAATAAACTTGACTAAGTTTTAATGGAGAGTTCAAGCTACGTAAGATGATATCGTTCGTATACGCACTATTTTGTCTAGATTAACGTAATTGTTAACGTAGAGAAGGTTCGTCCACCAATTTTCGCGGCAGAAGTCCCTATTTTGGCCGACCGTTTGGTCCCACTGCGGTCCGGTTCCAAGTTTGTAGAATAGAGTAGCGTAAAAACCGATCATCATCGCGTACGCCGGTGTCAGTCTAATGTAACGATGAAGATAGAGACCGATCACGTTGAAACTCCCTTGCAGATTTTTTTCGTCCTTTGTCATCGCCGTGTAGGCCATCAGGACGCCGCTTAAGAGGAAAAACGTGTCGGTGACCATGTTCGCGTTCAACAGCAGCATGTTGCCCCAATTCAAGTGCAGCTTAAATTATATCAAGTATATCGCTTTGATTAGCACAGAGGAAATGTTTCGTAAATGTTCTATAATAATATGTGCTTATGGCGATACATCGATCTTCGACATCACCGTTTGGGAACGGTTTCAGAGTGAATCAAAATATTTTACGAATTCCCAGGATTGCTATACTTACGGATGGGATCTCGTTGAGGTTTATTTTAACGCTGATGACCTCGGAATAGAACGTGTGACCGTAGATTATCCAACAAATACTTAAGTAACGCAATCCGTCGAGACATCGAATAGAATCTCTGTGTCTGTCCGTTCTCAACAGATTTCTTCCGTTCGTGTAGACGGAGAACGAAGTCAACAGAACGTGTCTCGTATCTGAACAGACGCAATAAATCTTTTTAAGCTAAAATTACTTGGAGTCTTCGGGGAGCAACGACAAGTTAATGATCAAGCAAAACAGAAGAATTATACCGCTTATTAAGTAATCAATGATTCAGCAGCGATAGTTTGTTTCTTTCCTCGTTGAACGACCCCCGTATCAGATTGTAAATCGACACGAATCGGTAAACGCTTTCAAACAAACAACTCTCGACGCTTATCGGGCCCGATCGAGTATCGTTATCGGGTCGCACTATCGATCTTTTCCTGATACTGTCAAGGAATCGATAAGTCGAACCGAGCAGGACTCTGCGCGGAATTATCGTTTACGCAACAAGAACGAGTAACCCACCTTTTCGGTTCAACGCGCTCGAACGGCCTTGCTTGGCGATGTCGTAACTTGTGCTGGCGATAATGATCACCGCGAATGTCGCGAGGATCGATCTGAAATTCAACACGACCTATATGTTAAAAGGCGTTTCGCAAAACGATTGCGTGTCGAGCAACGCGAAAGCTTATTTTAAGCGAACGCGCGAAACTTTTTTCAACTACGAAGCGCTCGAGGCTTTCGAAAAAAGCGACTTAGCAGCGTACAAAATATGGGATCTAGCACAAAAATAAATCGATGCTATTTCCAGTGTACGCAGAGAAGATAAAAATCGTTGGATCGAACTTATCCGGTCGTGGGTCGCGAAAAACTTGAATGAAAACCGACAACATTTGTCGTAAGATCGTTCGATTGCGTAAACTGTCATTGGACGCTGTTCAAAACAGTTCTTGGACCGTTTGTTTAAATAACATTATCGCATAGTGAACTGTTCGACGGCTTAACAACTGTTTACACTGTGCGAACTAGATATATAGACGGCAAACAACGCAAGTTTTAATTAATTGTAGCTTATCGGTTTCTTCTTCATCGAACGCGATTCGATCGACGTATTTTATACGTAATTAAAAATGTCGTGTAAGGTGTTTCGATGGCGAGTTTGGCCTTGCCTTGGATGACTCGAGCAAACAACGATGCGGTTGCTGTTGCGTTTCTTACAAAAACTACGAATCTTGTAATCCGATATGAATATTTACATGTAGATCCAGTCGGTTACGTCGAACACTGGTTGATCTGATTCTGCGGTGTGACACGAGTTCTCTGGAACGTTAACCGCGATATCCACTCGACCTTTCACCTTAAGAGAGTCGAGGACAGTCCTCAACGCTGTCTGGATTTCCGTATGGTTGCAGGTCGAAGGGACGCACCACATCCACTCGTAGGTCACCGTTTTCCCGGACGACCATTTTGTACCCTAAACAAGTACATCGTTCCGTAGTTTCGGATTAATATAATTAATAAACTGCTCGATAAAACGGTAATAGCACCGCCTAGAATCCGATGACACAAGTTTTCTTGTGTTTGAGACTCTCGAGACGCGCGCGCGCACCGAATGAGTCGATAAGGATAATCATTAACAAGATCGTTCGATGATAACGTTACCGAACAATGACCGATAAGGTATTAAATGAATCCGGGTTCAGACGCGTTATCGCGATAAAAAACAAAATGATTTATCATTCTGTTTGACAGAAGAACAATTCGTTTGAGACAGTTGAATATCTCCTTTTTGTTTCCAATCTTTTATCGAGAATTACGTTCATCTTAAATCGTCAGTGAAAAGCGAATGGTTAAGGATGTATGGAGAATTGCTAAATTTTTTATATTCGATTACAGGTGTTCCATCTGGATGATTCGATGAAAATTCACTCACCGACGCGACGGCTATATTGAGTAACAGATCGCCCAGATCGCGATCCCGAGGTTCACCGATGTCCTCCGCAATGTTGAAATGTACCATGGCGGTGCAGGCCTTCCCGGTAAATCCGTGTCCGCTTCTCACACGCAGACACTCGTCGTAATTGCCTAGCAGCTTGTAATTGCCCGTGATTATGCCCGCTGGAATTTTCACGGACGAGTCGTACACTGGAATTCAGAGGAAGGTCTATGCACTTTTCTTCCAACTCCTCGTTATTCTTTGCCTTCTAATTCAACGATTAAACGTTACTGTTTCAACCACGTAGTAGACAGATAGGTGTTTCGATAGAGTATTCGGGGGTTGCCTCGTATTTTAGTTCTCAAAAAACTACAGAATGCACTTAACATAAGAAATACTTAAAGCTAGATACGAGTTACTATATTTAGGGATTGAGACAACCCTCTGCAAAGCTCACATTTCATTCATTCTATTAATAAAAATACGAATTTGCATAGAGATCCGTAATCTAATTATCGAAGTAGGATCGATCGAGCGTCCGATATTGGATCGTTAGTCGATGATCGCTGAAATCGAACAGAATTTGATTTTAATATTGAAAATTAGCGATTTCTCGCGAATATACGCACACGTATTAGCTATCGCGTTGGCATTTAATAATCGTTCACGCTTTATAACAAATCGGATGGAACCGGTTGACGTACGTACGCGTACAGCCGATGCGTCAAGGAGTTCTTCTGTCCTCAATCTTCTCGATGATAACGACTCTTGGTATTTTGAGAGAAAATCTTTTTCAATATTTTCACCGCGATAAGCTCGTAGAAAGCAGAATTTTTTCGAAAACCACGACGATCGATCGTTTCGTTCAGAAATTTCACGATATATTTCCGATCTCTCAGTGGATTCGCGTACCAGTAGTTACGTTTCTCCAGTCTTCGTTTATTGTACAATTTAAGTAAAGTTTAAACCGAAAATAAAAAATTTCTTTTCATATTTGAGATTGAAGTCCGACAGTGTCGATTATGACGTGTCAAGGTCAATCCGGGGAATACTCTTCTCCATCGCGTTGTCATATCTGCGAGCATGTTGTGCGTTCTCTGTTTAAAAAACAGAGAGGGAAGTCGGAATGTTGAAAAAGTGGGGATCCGCCCGATCGCGAAACGGACCTTGAGAGAACAATTAATTCTTTATTCCGTCTACGATCGTTAGAACACAATGCAAGCACCGGATTTAGCGAGCCTCGAAATAAAGATACGCGTATGGAAGAAAATGTTCAAGATAGTCCAAAACAATAATTTACTTACGAACCTCGGCGACGATACAGAAATAAATGCTGCAACAAACGTTAGATTAAGTAATGCACGATTGTCTAAAAATAAAATGTTAAACGCGTGGAAACGAACTTGCGATGGCCGCGAAACCGTTGATAATTGATATCGTTCGGTAGACGCGAACGGCAACATGCGTACGGAAGTGCAAACGAGCGCGAGATACGCGTGCATTGTGCGATAATATTAATTAAAAATGGGTGAAAATACATTTTTCAAGCACGCAAGCCTTAAGGCTGCAATTTTTGCACCGTTCGCGAAGAGTTAGCAAATTCTGGCAAATAACTAAATCGTTATCCAGCGTCGTAAACCTTGTCGATTTGTACAACGCTTAACATCGACAGTTAAGACTTTGTCCGCAGATAACTCGCTTCGTGACAAGTGAAATTTTAAGAATATTCATACAAGATCTTTTTCAATAGCGAGAAGGGCAGAGGTCGAGAGAAATTCAGGTGTTTTCGAATGTTTGGTAATGCATAGATAGATAGTAATTCTTTTACAAATGTCTGTAAGGTTTCGGTTATACCTGCCAAAGTATCCTCCCGTAAATAAATGAATATGCAAATCTTGGAGCGCATAGTTCTCTATTTCCTCGAAACGATTGGCGATTGAAAATTTTCCATATCATCGAGGAACGCGTGTCGTTATGATCCAAGACCCTCGGTTCAACGTGTCTTTTACCTCGTTTAGGGACCTTGAGATCGTTCACTCGCAGGATTATTATTGACCTTCGCTCGAGTCACGCGGCACCGATGCAGTTTCATTATTTCTGGAGCACGATTTTTCACGGCGTATGGATTTCGATAAAATATTGCTACGCGACGAATTCAATCGTTCTATCATTTCACTTTGACTCTATTATCGAGCGACGGTCTTATAGTCTTGTTTGGTGCACCGATGACAGACGTCTTTCGTTCTACTCGTCATGAAAATTATATTGTTTACGAGCGAAAGAAGTCGTGTCACCCATAGTACAACCCACTCTGAGATATTTCTCTTCTCGATGAACGATTATACTTGCGACTTATAAGAGGAAATTCGCGAAAAATCAACGCATCAGCCGTCCAGTTGCATTCGACGTCGATAGTAAAATTTTCCTTCGGTTCGTCGATCGGAAAAAAAGATCCTCGCGCGCGATACATGGATCGCTCTCGGTCGTCATCGATGAAGATATCGATGGGGGAGCAAACGAACTTGTGACCTTAGGATGCTTAATCTGTTGTAAACGCACGTCCTAGTAAATCAACGATCCCAAACGCGGTATTGTAAACCTTTGGTATTTCGTCGATCGAGAAACGAAAGTTAGGTAAAAAAGAACGACGCGCTTGTAACCGTCATCGATCACCGGTGGATTATAAAATCTCGTCGCTGATAGTTATTACGTTAACGTTCGTAGTTCCGCGGTCCCCCCGTTTCAACATTTAAACGCTCGACGTTCGATTTTGGAATAAAAAAAAAAAAAGAACTGTACGCAACCAGCCTTGAACTGCACGATGACGCGTACTCGGTCCGTCCTCGATTTTTACTGCGGAGTTTCGCAAAAACAATTCCTGGGCCGCGACCAGAACCGTTCGCTTCGTGGAAATGGAACAAAGCATATCGATAATAAAAAATAATATCGATAGAAAATCAGCCATCGTCGTTAAATTATTTTAACATTCTGATTCGCATTGTTGGCCAACGAAAGTATCGAATAGCTGCCAAAGGCACGTATTTATTGGACGATGCAGGATTTTTCAGATTGGCGTCTATCATATTTTACTCTGTTACTTTCGAAAAAAAGAAAAACACTGTGCCGGCTGATTAAATGTTACGTAACGCGTATTTTTGTATGTCGAAGATAAAGAAATTACTTTGCAATTACTTGTTTTTTTTTACCGATCCAACTGTTTTTACGCAAGGAAATGTTTCTCGCTGAGAAGAGACGTAAATTCGACGTAACTTTTAGCGATATTTCGATAACTCGCTGGTGTTTACGCGGGAAGATAGTTTTATCTCGGTTTCTGTAACTAACAATAAGTATAAATGCAAGTTAATCCGCGTAATTCGAGAAATATGATGTAAACAGAGTCTACAATCGTGCCCCTAGAACTGTATTTAAGATCAGTATACGAGAGCATCGATACTCTTTTTTTTTTTTTTATCCACAATATCTCGAAATGCATTTTGGAAAAACGAATTGTAAATCGCGCGTATTATCGTCGGTACTGTGTAGATACTATGAGACTACCAATAAACAATTACGAATAATTTCACGCGCTTATTTATCAATCGTTCGTTAATCGAATCTGTTCGGCATCATAAAACGTATCGAAACAATTAGGCCAACGCGTGTTCACAACGACCTACTTGAATAAGTTCAGCATAAATACAGATAACGGTGACGATAGCAATAATGTCGACTTCCTTATATTACGCATAATAATAACGATAGCAATAATATCGACTTCCTTATGTTGCAGCCGATAGCGCGGGGAACCCGTATCGATGGAAAAAAAGAAATCTAACACAAACAGAGCAGCGCAATAGCGTCAGATCCGATAGAAATGGATGTCAGAAAACATAGACCTGACGCGTAATCTGTCACTGTGGCAAAAACGAGCGTCGAAGAGATAATATTAAAATTAGCTAGAGATTCGTCGAAATATCGGTGTCCTTGCCGTTGGTTCTGCTAGCCATTAATGTCATCAAAGTCAATGTAAAACTCGTGCAATCAGAATTTTACTTTGCTGCGATATCGTAAATATGCATGTAACAATAACAAGATTATAGAACAATGTATCGAAACAATGGTTCTCTGGTAAACGGGAAACAATAACATAAAGTTACTCTCGTCTGGTGTCTCTCTTATTGAAAGAGATAAGGAGATTGCAATTACCTAACTCGTACCGTCTGCAAGAAAAGTAAACATACGTGTTGTTAACTTTCGAATGGATTTTTATCAACGGGTAAACTTGTTCTTACTTTTGTACTGCGCGTTAAAGGTAAAAATTTGCAACGTCGAATCGATGGTTCCATTGTCGCGGTTCCATAAACGAATAATAAAATCGGTAACGACAAAAAACTTGTCGAAACGACATTCTCCCGACCGTAAGACGTTCGCTCGTTCGCGAATTATTTGCAGTCTGTTATTAAGTACCGCAAGGTTGGTCCCCTCGCGTTCGCGCGTAAAAACCCTTCGATCGTTGTTAATAAAATTGCAAAATAATAAAACCGATCGAATAACGCGTCGAGATTGAGATGCACGGCCTTAGGGATTCATCCTCCTGGAAAAAAAAAGGAAAAATCAACGAGAGAATTTGCATACGACGCGCAACACGTTCGAAATTTTCCTCTTTCGGGTCCTCCCGTTTTCCTTTCCGCGCATCGTCCGGACAGGTTTATTTCACGCGGCGATTTAAACTGCCTCCGCAATTCGTTTATTTCGCTACGCGACGCCGGAGACAATTTGTCGAACCGTTGGCTAAATAAATGGACGGTCGACCGATGAAAAAACGTGTCGAGATAGTGTGACGGATTCGATTAAAGCGTGTTTTATTGCCATTCGTTCGCTGATGTAACCCTGCAGATGCAATTACGATCGAACCAAACGGAGACCCACCTAAAATCACACTTTCGTCTAATTGTTTCACATTTTCTAAACGACCGTATTTGTCGAGGCATCGATTATGTTTTCTTTCAAAAGCTTCGGTAAATCGTTGCCTCGAATATTAAAATACAAAGATTAAGAAAGATC
The DNA here is from genome assembly GCF_051014445.1 of Colletes latitarsis. Classification (NCBI taxonomy): domain Eukaryota; kingdom Metazoa; phylum Arthropoda; class Insecta; order Hymenoptera; family Colletidae; genus Colletes; species Colletes latitarsis. Next base: position 51,433,885 of record NC_135134.1, read on the forward strand.
GAGAAAAACGTAGCTTCGCCAGGTGATCCAGCAACACACTGACACGCTACACTAGCGAGGATCACAGATGATTGGATTAATTCCCCACCGATTAAATTACGCCTTTAATTTCGATTATAACGTTTTGCTAATACTTGAACGCACAGAAACATATAATTATTACTGTTGATAAACGTCAAAAATTCGATGAAGTTAAATCGAAGTCAAGCTTCAATCGGTCAACAGTATCTGCAATGTTTACAAAACGAAATTGTGTATTGAGAAGTTGTTTACGCCACTTACTGATAAATTTTAATCCTTTGTGGTAGGTCTCGGACAAATATTCTTGGTTTGCATAAATAGATATATTTGGATCAATGAAAGCGAATTGTATCTTCTTTCGCGTTTTGTTTCTCTCTCGACCCCGTCGAAATACATACGGCTAAAGGCAATTTCTTGGATATACTTTTGCTACAATTGATCGAAATTAATAAAACGAACAATCGTCAGATACAAGAGCGACGCGCTGGACAATCACGCGCGAATAGATACACAAACAGATCGCCTAAAACGGTATTTTTACGGCGACGATTTCTATTGCTCACTTTCTATTTTGAAGTAGCTACTGGTATAAGGTTCACTGACCCGCGAAACCAATTGAGCAATCCACGAAACCAAGGTGGATTGGATTCATCGTACAAGGCACAGACGTGCCCTAAAAAGCTCTCGACTATTGTTAAAATGAAACAACGAGCACTCGCTCTCGTTGGAGAACTCTGCATCTTAAATCCGCGTGTAAATTTTTTTGCAGACGACGTGAAAGTATCTTGGAATTTTTTGAGTGCATCTGATAACGAGAAGCATCGAGAATCGCAATTGCAAGCTTGCAACACATTTGCAATGGACCTCGAACTTGCCCGATAATTCGGTCAACAAACTCGTGCTGCTATTAGAGTCGCGAACGCGATGCATCTAGCCATTTTGATCCGCGATACGCAGAGATCGACGCGATCTTTTTCTCCAGGAACCACGCATCTCGACTCCTGCCGCCACTCGACTGAGATTCGAGCAACAAAGTAACGTTTCGCTTTTAAATGTCCAAACGCTAACTCGACACCTTTGCATTCTATAATCGCGGACAGAAATATCTAAAGTCGATCAAACAAAGAGATAAACGTTTATCTGAAAACACAAATTTCGTTCCATTTCTTCCAAGTCTTTTATATCTCGCCAGATGGTCAGAGATCAAAAATTTGTGTCAACGGTTTCGTCGAAATCAGCCATTCTCTTTCGCGATAAAACGCGCAATGTTATCAAAATTCAAGATAATGCATAAGCGAAACGATAATCCGGTACACGGTGCAACCAACGAGCGCTCGAATATTGGTTAAATCGTGTTATATTGTCGCTAAATACTAATTTCAGACGCAAACGATCAATACCTCGAGAACGATACATTTTCTTCTATTCTATAAGTCGTCGATCCCTCTTTCTGCTATGAATCGCGTTTCATTCTTGAAAACATGTATGAACATTATGCTTGCACTAACTGTATGCAATGTAAAATTAAAGATAACATTAAGAAAATTTAAACAACAATTAACATTCCAAGAATATGCATACACTAGAATCGCTTATGTTACTTGGTAACATTACTCATATTCGATACGTTTGAGAGCCGTTGTCACGTGTACGTAATTTTCTCTGTTTCATTTTCAATACTACCATCCAGTCAATGTATTATGTACAATTCAGTAAGAATGTCTTCTAGCAGAAAATATCACATCGTCGACCAATAGAAACCACGCAAGATTTTGCAAAACAGTAACGATCGTTAAATAATAACAAACGAAAAGACAAAGTGCTACTGAAGCTTGCTACCGGTGGTAGTGCGTTAAGTTTAGCCAAGAGGATAAAAGGTAAAAGCGAGAAGCGGGTAGGTAGACTTACTCTGAAGAGCCCAAGGCGCGAATCGAGAGACTTCCGTCAAGTAAATCGCGCTATCCGTGAGGCACTGCTCGGATGCATTGTCAGAGGGTGCAAAAGGTCTCGCGAGGAAGTCGAGGAGCACGGTTTCCGGTTGACGAGCGTCGACGAATTGTCTCGAGAACGCGGCGAGAAGAACAAAAAGTAGAAGACGGTGGATTAAAGGCCGTTCGAAGACAGGAGAACGCATCGTAGTCGTGGACGGTGGGACGCGTGTCGTTTAGGGCCGAAGCACGTGGCGGTTGCGCGGTCACGTGTCCACTGGTGGGCTAGGTGTGCACGCGTAAAAGTACCGGCAAGTACGAGACGTCAAAACGTGAACTGTACGTTCTGTCAATCGCTGGTGCATTTATATATTACCGGAGGCGCTGGCACGATGATGGGGGTAAGAGCATTCGACTCCGATGGGCACCTCTTATCGATGCGACTGAGGATTACGCGCCGCGCGTAATGTGTCGTCTTCTCCTCTCGATGGAGGAGAAGTGGGAGCGCGTATGCGACACCGTTGGCAGGAATTCGACGATCAGAAAGATCGAACGGATCTCTCGCCGCGTGAGAAACGACCACGACGACTAACAGGGTCTCTCCTTGGCTCCTCTTCGATCAACTTTTTCCGCGGATATCCGTTTATAGACCAGCCGCGTTTTCCGCAGCGGTCTCCTCGTTCGTCACGCTCTCGCCATTCTCGCGTTACTATGTTTCCACCCTCGCTTACACCAGCACCTGGCTTTTCGATATACACACGCATAATTCCTTGCAGAATTAAAAGCTAAATCGTGACTACTGGGCCTGTAACGTTGTATCCCTTTCTCGTTTTACGGTCATTTTAAAGTAGCAATGGCAGGCCCTGAGGAATATTAAAACAATTTATAGCAGCGCGTACTAGGGTATTCGTTAAGTCCAAATACAAGTTCATAGCATTTTCTAACTGAAATTCAAATAAAATTTGTAAATATTTACACATATAGTTATTCTATTATATATTTACCACTCTCGTTCCGTAAACAGACAATGGCGAAACCAATCGTTAAATTTAGACATCATCCTCCAGCAACATATTATGTATATGTATTAGCGGACAGTAACTTTCTACTTTGTTTGGATCGTGGTCAGGGCTAAAATGCAATCGTAACGTCGATAATATTAGTATTCAACAATATTTTTGTTTAATTGATGGCAGCGTAAAACTATATTTTAAGTTTAATTTCATACCTATGTTAAAAATAATTATCGAACAATTTTGATCCATCGGTTGTTGTATATTTTTTAATTACCAGCCAAATAATAATATTTCATTTTAACAATTGCACGAATAAGGCTCTCGTTGGGCAACACTTCAACTCGGAGCTACCGGATTATTTTCACACAGACCGTGATTCTCGGCGACCGTAATACCTCATTAACGATACAGATTCGGCTATCGCGATGAGAAAGTTGAAAACGGGTCGATTCATTGACGGTGAAGGCATATCGTTTTTGGTAACACACATTTTAAATAAAAATAATTACTCAAAACGGTCAAAGTATTTGTATCACGTCGCAATAAATATAAATCGATATAACAGGCAACAATGAAATATATACATATTTTCATATAAAATCAAGTTACTTTAAAAGTCTTTCAATTTGGGGTCAACTTATGCAATTACTGCACATGTAAAATTGCCATTCTACAGAGAATTAATGTTTCAGCATTTAATTTATTTCTTATTTATACGCATTATAACGTTGAAATAAAATTGAATAATAAAATAATTCTAATACAAACATGTTGCAATTTCAATATTCAAAGACAAAAAGATAATTAGTATAATAGGTCTGTGTCTTTACAAAATAATTGCATTTTAATAATTTTATAATTCATTTTAAGCATGAAAATGATAATAATTCAAAACTGTATTATATTGATCTTTTTGATTATCGAAGTAACGATAAAAGGACGTTAACCTCTTCTTTAAGAGATTCCACAAGTATAATGAGAAAAATTCTTGATAGACGGATTATTGGAAAATAATAACGTAAATCTATTAACTGTGATGAACGAAGTAAACGAGTGTCTAACTAGTTTAAAATGCAACATAACGTAAAATAATTAAATGCTTCCATTTTTGTATACAATAATGCATTATGTAACATCAATATCTGTATTGTACATTCAAATATGAAGTCGTCTTATCTTCCAATTATCTATCTTGTGAATGTGTAATTCGAAACACAGGCTTCCAAAAGGATAGATACTGAAAACAAATCACTGTAGCATCAAAAACACATTTTTAATACAATAACCAGAATTAATAATACTAGAGATTATTAATTTTATTCCCATTTATTCTATTCTAAATTTGTACAATAAATGTATTCGAAATATAAATCATTAGACAATTGAATACATAATCAAATAATTCTATGTTTTTCTATGTAACTTTCACATTATTCGGTTGTGATAATATGCAATAAATAATATGCTACTCATACTAAGTAAATGAGGACTATGTATCTCTGGACTAAATCTATACAATATTTGCATAAATGTTATTAAATACAATAAAAAGCATTTATTTTACATCTATAAAGAAAATTTGTTTTATAAAATATATATGTATTTTGTAATAAAATGTAATTAGGTGTAAATGGAATAAATCTCTGATCTCTTTTAGACCATTTAAGTTAATAATTACATCAGTTGCAACACCAACCAATCGTAGATAAAATTTGTTCAGCATTTTTAAAAACTTCTTCAGGTGAAAGCATACCGTTTAATCTATAAACCATGTTCTGTTTCTCAAAATGTTCGATTATGGGCAAGGTATTTTGTATATAAGTTTTGTGTCTTTTCACTAAAACTTCTTTGTTATCATCGGTTCGTCCACTTCCATTAGCCCCACGTCTCAAGCATCGTTCTGTGCATACTTCCTCATTACAATCGCAAAATAATACCCCTTTCACGATGCATTTATCAGACATTGCCTAACAACAGAATATATTAGAATATATAGCAAGAGAACATCTACTGCTAGATGTTACTTCTAGACGTCTACTTTCATTGTCTTTAAAAATGCAATAATTATTTCTGATAATATTAAATGCACTTTGAAACTGGTTACAGTAACGTTATTACAGCATACCTTGTACCATCCATCAACGTTATCCTGATTTCGCGGGAAACCGTCGATCAGATATCTTTTATGCGGACTATTAGACAATTGCATTCCACGTTCTAAAAGACTACAAGTGATCGCAACGGGTACGATCGTCCCAGCCTTAATATGATTTTCGATAAGTTCACCATATTCTGAGTCTGGTTTTGTACGTTCCTCTCTTAACAAATCACCAGCTGACAAATGTACATAACCATATTTTTTTGCGATATTATGACACAAGGTACCTTTACCAGCACCCGGGCCACCCAAAATAAATAAAACCTCGAATTTCTGGGTTGAGAACATTATAAAAAGTTGTAGCCTATCTGCGAGTACCTTAAACATAAAATATCACTATTTTTTATACAATACACGTTAATTACAAATTTTTTAAATAAAGACCTCAAAGCATTATGGCGCCAATGGGTGGCTCCCTCTCTCCTAATGAATTAGACTTCAAGTCTCGTTTTCACGTGGCAATAAAAGTCATGATTTTTGTTATCTTGGAAGTTGATGTCATCATCAAATATGTATAATCGTTGTCGTTGAACAACGGCGTTATAATTTACCTAGTCTCGTATTGCAGTACAATATCACAGCTGACTCCAGTACCAATCATGCTGAACGAGAAACAGTAAAACCGCGAGAGTCTGATTTTGTACTTAATAGAAGGAGTATGCAGCATTTGTGTGTCTCTCTATATCCAATGCAAAATCGAATTTCCGCAGTTTTACTGCCTCTTACTCAACATGGCTCGTAAGTACTAAAACCGGCTGTATCTAACAATAAAGCCATGGTACTGACATTGGAAGCAGTTGTTTAAACTTTAAAGTTGTATACATAATCGATGATAAATCAAATGTAATGAGTTTATTTTAAAGCAATTTCTCTTTAAATAATAATTTATCATTTGCTACTTACATATGTATCTACAATAATCAATAAAAATAACATAGACTTAACCACATATACTACCCAACACATACATATCTATCTCGTCAATCCTTACAATCTGTCTGTCTAATTACATATTTTCAAAATCCACTAGATTTTTCACGAAATGTTATACATATAAAATATGTCTTTTAAATTACTTACTTGTTATTTATGTATGTTATTTTTTTACGCATATATATAAGCACAAATACGTCGAAGCTTCAAGTTATGACTGCTAAAAGCTTTTTCTTGCTATTCCTTATCAAACTTATGATATAAAATTCTTTCAAGCACTGACATATCAAAACGTAATTAAAAACTGCGCATGTCGTGTTATTACGCAACCATGACATGCATGTGATGCATGTAGTCTGCTTAGTTTTAAGTTCTACTGTAAAGCAACCACATGAACTTGTGGTACAATTTACCGGATCAATTACATAATGCAATTAAATAATGTACAATGATTTAGGAATTGCAATTGACAACTTGTTATCATTAATATACAACCATACATGAAAATGTTGTCTTTATAATGTAATGAATTTGAACGTAATGAATTGAATGAATTTGAGGTTACATCAAACTCATAGTTATTAATAAAAATAGTTAAGACACGGAACAATGATAATTGTGGGGAGGTGTCAACGATTTATAGGATTCGGAAAACTTTTTACATCCTACTTTAGTCAAAAATATTGTGTTGTTAACCAATTATCCTCTCACATCACAGTTCATACTTCATCTTTTACGTATAACATAAAACATAAAACTAAAAGTAATCATGCATCAATCCAGAATACATTTGATGCTGTTGAAATCTTACCAAAGACAAAGAATGAAACAAAACAAAGAACGTTTATTTCAAAGATAATTGATAATTCTCCCCCTAAGGTACAACCATACTTGAAACTATTAAGAATGGATAAACCAATAGGTAAGATAATATACAACTATAAGTATATTTTAAAATTAATTATAATATAATTATGCCACCTTAGTAAAAAAGTAATTCGAAATGCTTATAATTAATATATACAGGATCATGGTTATTGTTTTGGCCTTGTGGTTGGAGCATAGCCATGGCAACACCACCAGGTGCATTCCCAGATATCCAACTTTTGCTACTTTTTGGAATGGGTGCATTCATCATGCGTGGAGCAGGATGCATTATAAATGATATGTGGGATCAAGATATCGATGGGATGGTAATATTAATTTGAAAAATATTTTAAAATTAGATATTATGAAATCTTTTTAATGCTAGGTAGCCAGAACAAAAGATAGACCATTGGTTACGGGAGAAATTTCACCTCTACAATCACTTGTTTTCCTTGGAAGTCAATTAACTTTGGGACTGCTTGTGCTGTTACAACTAAATCTTTATAGTATTATATTGGGTGCAAGCTCGCTAGGTATTTTCCTAAACACCAATACAAAACAGTATTTCTCAATTTGATCATCTACTCTCATTAGTAAATTCTTCACAATATAGAATTATAATAATATACCTAACCCATTCAGGGTTCTTCTTAACTTAATGTAAACCTTTAAGCTTTAAATGTCCTTTACGCGTCCATCTATAAAAAACTGTTTACACATTCTCTATATGTATATACATTATACACAAAGCGACATGTTACACTCTTTGCAGATAAATTTATTGTACACTATAATATCATATTAATGTTCGCGTAGGCTAGTTTATGCTATCTCGGTGCTCGGCCACATATTGGAACTGAGCTTCCCCGCGTTCGTTCCGACAGACTTAAGAGGTTTATAGACTAAAATTTAGAAATACTGTTGAACTAATCATTAAAATATTGTTATATCGTTGAACATTTTTTATTACAGTTTTAGTGATACTTTACCCCATTATGAAAAGAGTAACATATTGGCCGCAATTGATACTAGGAATGACCTTCAATTGGGGCGCACTTTTGGGTTGGTCTGCTGTACAAGGATCATGCGACTGGTCCGTATGTCTACCTCTTTATACTGCTGGAATTTGTTGGACACTCTTGTATGACACTATATATGCACATCAGGTACAGTTAAACTACATTCTCACGTTTATTTTCATTTAATACTTGTCATTTGCATTGCAGGACAAAATAGATGATATTATAATAGGTATAAAATCAACAGCTTTAAAGTTTGAAGATAAGACAAAAATGTATTTGTCTGGATTTAGTTCAACAATGATAGCAGGGTTAATTACGTCAGGTATATTAACTGCGCAAACTTGGCCGTATTACGGTGCAGTTGGATTGGTCGGTGTTCATCTTGCTAATCAGGTATAATATTACACAGTCTAATTCTTCCGGGATGGGAACAGAACTGCGGCAAAACTATAAGACTAGTAGTTACTAGCATTGAATGTGCAATTTTAGTATAAAAATTTTAACATAAATATATTTTTAGATCTACAGCTTGAACATCGATAATCCTGTAGACTGCGCAAAAAAGTTCATGTCTAATCACAGGGTAGGAATGATTCTATTTGCTGGAATTGTATTAGGAAATCTAGTAAAAAATTCTGTGAATGAAGAAGATGATAATATTAAACAAGAACTGAAGATAGACTCTACTTCCACCAAAAGAAATGAACATTAGTTTTATCACTTTGGTAGGTAGTACTTAGATTAATTTACTAAACTGTATATGTTTAAAATAAGAAAATTATGTGGACAACTGGCTGGTTCCAGTAAATTAAAGAAATTAGTTTTGATTATTACGTATACATGTGCCATACAAGAACTTTCAATTTGTGGTTTTTAGTTCTATGATATTAATACATTTTCGGAATTATGAATACTATTTCAAAATTGAAAATAAATAAATACTAAAAATATAAACAATTCATATTTGATAAAACATTAACTTTATAATTCAAACGTTACACCAAAGATTACACCATTATACGATAAATAATAACAATTGAAATTAACAGTACATAATATTAGTTGTAATAACGGAAAAAGTACAAAACAAGTCATTTCTTATCATTTATGTATTTGTTCTTGCCTTAAAAAATGCATATATGTACATTTATCAGAAGTCAAGTAAATCACAATTACGATCATTTTTATACGCGAAATCAACTTACAATGGATAATGTAATTTGATCTTTGTCGGAGTTTAACTGATTAACGGAACTCCCGCGTTCTAACATCTTGAATTCATACTGTTTTTGTGTTAACAAAGATTCTTTCATTTTATCCAAGTGTTTTATATTTGGAAGCACTATAGCTAAATAGCCTCCCTTATGTGGAGGCTCCAATAAAAGTTTTGGATTTTGTAATAATGCTTCATTTACTTCTACTAATTTTCCAATTATACAGCATTTTATAGTATATGTTTTTCCATTTGAACAAGTAATTATACAAATATTAGAATTAGCTTGCAAAGGTTGAGCACCATGTTTACTCTTGCCTGAGACTTTATTCAAGACTCTATCTAGTTTTTCACTAACTTTAAAATCTACTTTTGTTATTTGTACATTGCTCTGTAAAGCTGCATGACTTGGAGCCAAAGTAAGCATACAAATACGATTACTATGCATCAAAATGCAAATATCATCTGTAGTACTTTGTACATCTAATTTGTAATAAGCAGTAAAATATCGATCTGTAATTGTTGGAAACAGTCCATCATATTTCACCCCTTCTAACATGTCTGTAATGTCACTGTCTGGTGGAAATGGAAATAAATGATCATCCTCATTGTTAGTTAATGACATTCCTTCATCTTCATTACTTGTTACTTCCATATTTTCTTGATATTCAGAAGTCTTATCAGTATTACTTTCCTCATGCAAAGTATTTTTACTTTGCAATTGTTGATGTGTAGTAAATAAATTTTCATCCAAGTCATTGGATGATTTAATTCTTTTTGAACTTGGTTCATTATTAGAATCAACATTCATTTTTGATTATTACGATTTTAGTATAAATAAGTTTTGTAACAAAATGAAGTATCTCTATACTATGTATACTATGTATACAGTACAAACTAAATTATTTAAAAAAATTTTTGAAACCAATTTATATCGTACTTTTACTCTTTTCTTCTTGTTTTAGAATGATAGCTGTTCTTTTCATCTCTGAAAGTTTTCTATTTTTTGCTCTATTAATTTCTAGCTATAATGAAACATTACGTAATTAAGTATACATTTTAACCTATAAATTGGTTTGCTCGTTTAATGTTTTGTAATAAGATAGTTAATTACAGAAACTATGAAATAGAATTACAGTAAAACTTACTTGTTCTTTTATGCATAAAGTCATTTGTTTCTCGATGTCGTTGCAGTAACCAAGGAATTTACGATACGGATGCTATGATCAGGAATAAGACGAAATCTGTAGGTTACTTTCGTACACAATTAATAAACTGACTACGTGCAATATATATCAATGATCTACCTCGTATTTACAATCTTGATATTTGAAGAATAATTCATTACAAGCAACATTATGAGCTGCTAATGAATTGTAATGTCGCATATTAATATATATATATTAATGATTACACCTTGGTATTATATGTTTGGAAATACGAATACGTTCTAACCATACGATTTCGAGATATTTACTTATGTGGTTGTCATGAAGAAGAAAAGAAGGAAGATTTTCCTCTATTTACGGAACTCCCTAACGTACCCTAACGTCTTTAATTTTAATATAAAATACAAAAATCTATGTTTCTTGAAAATCAAGGATAATGTAGTAATTCTATTTCTAGATTAGTGTTTGGCATTCTTAAATATTACCATTAATTCTTACTATCGAACTTAAAAGTAAGAAGCAGAGATGCCACAAAGCACAGAAGGTGCTCTCTCACACTATGTCAGATCACGCGTACGTGAGCTCGTGGAATTTCGGAAATCCGACAAAGGCAAAATGACGCATGGCCTCTTTCTCGATTCTCCGAAGTTGCCCGAAGTAATTTCGGATCGTCTCGTGGGAGTCGAGAGAGAAAGGCTCACACTTCCCTTCGCGCTCTTGAACAACTAATATCCAACCTCCCGTCAACAGGTCTCTACTGGCCTCTGCTGACCGCTGCTGACCACCGTTTATATTTCTGGCAACGTACAACGATTACTACTGACGTCTGCCTGCCTCCGCTGGACTCTGCTGACCGCTACTGACCACTCCTGATACTCCTGACGACGTACAACAATTACGACCGTCTACTGTCAACCTTTCCAGGCTTCTGCTGACCATCGCTTATATTTGTGACAACGTATAACGATTACTACTGCCTTCTGTCACCTCCACTGGATTCTACTGACCGCTGCTGGTCTCTACATGCCTCTACTGATTGCTAACCTAAATTATCAGGTAATGTCATAAAATTGTTTTACCAAGATACACTTCCTTTTACGAAGTACAAGACACGACTATATGTACGTTTGAATTTTCCTACAAATCTCCGCTGGCCTTTGCTGACCGCTGCTGACCACTCCGGATACTTCTGACAATGTACAACGATTACTACTTCCTACTGCTTGCCCCTGCTGGTCTCTGCTTCCCACTGCTGACTTTCGAATGCCTCTACTGACCTCCATTGGCCTCCGCTGACCAACGCTGACCACTCCGGATACTTCTGACAACGTACAACGATTACTACTTCCTACTGCTTGCCTCTGCTGGTCTCTGCTTCCCTCTGCTGACTTTCGAATGTCTACCGACCTCCATTGGACTCTACTGACCACCGCTGACCAACGCTGCCCACTACTGACCGTTGCTGACAACTTGTAACATGATTTATATGTATTAACCTTTGTATAATGTAAATCTACACCAATAAATGTTGTAATTTAAACAAATTCTATCTGTTCTCATCATTTTTTACCTTCTTTTCCTCTCCGAATCATTTCCTTAGTTATAAGACTCCCTCAGAAGCGCTCGACCGATTCTACGTATCTTTAAAAATTTTCTAAGTTCTCTGGAAAGATTTGAAATCTCCCGCCGCCAGAAATTTCTGGGAATTCCTGGAAATGACGTCATTTCCAGGAATTTCTGAAATTTCTCGGAATCCCTGAAACAGATCGGAAATCCCTGAAACTTTACGGGAGCCCTGAAATTTCTCGGAAACCCTGAAAATTCTTGGAATCCCTGAAATTTCTCGGAATCCCTGAAATTTCTTGGAAGTTTCAGGCAGCAGCTCCGGCCTGAATTTTTCGGCAAAAATTTTAAAGAGCCCCCCCCTGAAATCTTTCCTGGGCACTTCGACAATTTCTCTGGAAGCCCGGCGGCTTTCAATCTCTCCTGCCAGCCGTCAACCGCCAGTGCCTCGTGTTAGCTGTGGGACTTGAAATTTTTCCGCCAAGTGTTTGTTGTCCTCCTGCCAGCCGTGGGACTTTGAAATTTTTCTGGAAGATCGTCGCTGGCCCCTTCTCCGCTCTCCGCCCATTGTTGTTGTCTCCTGCCGGCTGTGGAACTTAGAAATTTTTCGGGAAGGAACATCCCGAAAATTTTGCAGCGACACCCCCCCCCCCCCTCCCACTGGGTGGGAGACCGCCAGCCAAACCTGGCCGGACCCCCACCCCCCCTCCAGGGGAGGACCAGCTCCTGCCGGCTCCGCTGCTGCTGCTGGAGATGTTGCTGCTAGGAAGGCATGTCATGAAATGGCCCATTTAGAGTTGGGTTAACGAGTGTATATATAGAAACGAAGGCCCGAGCGAGCGCTTGTGAGAAAGCCCAGGCGGCGGCAAATTCGAAATCTTTTCGCGGGACTTTGAAAATTTTTGCCTCTGGCAAGCGGCGCAATATTTGAAATCTTTCCGAGGAACTTTGAAAATTTTTGCCTCTGGCAGCTAGTATGCAGAGCTGGCGTTTACCTATCGACCGTAGCTATGCCGCTGACGGTTTCAGGTCCATTTTAGACTTGAAAATTTTTATCTCTGGCAGTTAGTACGGGAGCTGACGTTTACTGAATGAATGAATAAGTATCTCTAATCGACCATAAGTAAAACGCTGACGGTTTTATGTCCATTTTAGACTTTGTTATCAGGAGGGGAAGAGGTGGCAGGTATCTTATAACTAAGGGAATGGTTTCGAGAGGAAAGGAAAGGTAGAAATGATGAGAACACAGCATTCTTTGAAATTATATCATTTATTGCCATAGATTTACATTATACAAAACTTTAATACATATGAACATATTATATTATATTATATCATGTCACAAGTTGTCAGCAACGGTCAGCTGATGTCGGGAGATGTTGGCAGAGGCCAGCTTAGGCCAGGAGACGCTGGCAGAGGTCAACAGAGGAAGGCAGGAGTCGTAGTAATCATTGTACGTTGCCAGAAATATATACGGTGGTCAGCAAAGGCCAGTAGTGGCAAACAGAGATCACCAGGGGCAAATAGTAGCAAATAGGAAGCGTTATATGTTGTCAGAAGTATCAGGGGTGGTCAGCAGCGGTCAGCAGAGACCAGCCGAGGCATGCAGTGGCAAGCAGAGATCAGCAGGGGCGAACAATAGCATGTAGAAAGCATTATACGTGTCAGACACATCAGGGGTGGTCAGCAGTGTTCAGCAGAGGCCAGCAAAGGCATGCACAGGCAAGCAGAAACCTGCAAAGGCAAGCAGAGACTTGTAGGGGCATGCAGTAGTAAGTATTAATCGTTATACATTATCAGAAATACCTGCAGTGGCCAGTAGCGTTCAGCAGAGGGCAGGAAAGTTCAGCAGAGACAAGCACACGCTGACAGAGATCAGCAAAGACCAACAGAGGTTAGCAGAAGTCAGTAGTAATCATTATAGGTTGCCAGAAATATAAGCGATGGTCAACAGAGTCCAGCAGAGGCAAGCAGTAATCAGGAGCAGTCAGTAACAGTCGCTGTATGGTGTCAAAAGTTGTCGGGAGTTCTGTAGTTTTGTCAGCACTGGTCATCAGAGGTCATCAGAGGCAAATAGAAACCAGGAGTAATTTGCAGAGTTCAGTAATGAACTCTAGGAAAGGCAAGTAAAAATACCTGGGCAGTCGAGATTCCGAATCGTATGCCGTTGACGTGAGGTCGGATTTCAGTTGTTCAAGAGCGAGAAGGCAAATGTGAGCCTGCCTCTTTTAACTCCCACGAGACGTGTCCACGGTGCACTCGGCGCTTCGTCTGGCATCTCTCGTTTATACCAGTGACGACAGATCACGCGTATGTACGTGAACTTGTAGTGTCTCGGAAAGTCGACAAAGGTAAACTGACTGCTCTCCTTCAAGAGTCTCAGAGACGGACCAAGTTTGTTGTCAAATAGTTCGCTATCTGCGACGCTAGATGGCGTGCATTTTTCGACCTCGAACCCTCTGGTGCTAAAACGCCCAAGTTTGTCGTGGAATAATTCGTTACCTTCAACGCTAGATAAGCACGTATTTATCGACCTCATACCCTCTGGTGCTAAAACGCCCAAGTTTGTCGTGGAATAGTTCGTATCGTCCACGCTAGATGGATTTCTCGACAGGCTTGGGCTTTTTAGCACCAGGGGGCCTGAGGTCGATAAATAAGTGCCATCTAGCGTTGAAGGTAACGAACTATTCGACGACAAACTTGGGCGTTTTAGCACCAGGGGGTTTGAGGTCGAAAAATAAGCGCCATCTATCGTTGAAAATAACGAACTATTCCACCAAACTTGGGCGACTCTCTCGACGAGGCGGTCCGAAATTACTTCGGGTAGCTTGGGAGAATCGAGAAAGAGAGCATGTGTTAGTTTGCCTTTGTCAACTTTCCGAAACACTGCGAGCTCACGTACGCGTGATCTGGCATAGTGTGAGTAGTACACTCGGTGCTCAATCTGGCATCTCCGATTAGAGGAAGATTCTCTAGAGTATCGTTACAAATCATTTTGGTCTATGGTACAGCAATACCAACCGTGAAAAAGAGAGTAATTTCTGTGATAGTAAAATTAAAGAACGGTTAAACAAAATGCGATGAAACGAACCTTCTATAATTATTGTTTTATACCCTGGCCTGCTTTGATTCTTCTAATAACAACGTGAAAAATATCCGAAAAGTTCCTACTTTTGCTATTTATGGTTATGTTCACTGTACATCTGGCTAATTTTAATACGTATATATGCTTTTGTACAGTGAACAGTGCTTTGCGAGTGGAATTATTAGGAATTTTGTAAATGACTTGGCACAACGCGATACTATTTTTATATATCTACCACGTCATCCAGTCGACACAGGAAAAGACGCTTTAACGGTAAAATATGTGTTCATTGAGACATTTTACTTCGTAATTCAACTAAAACATGTCAGAGAGCAAGGTGGATGCGGAAATCGTGGGGAAGCAGTATACAAACGATGCAAGTCTTATTGATACAGTCGAAATCATTGACGTATTTACTTTCGACTTTAGTGATACTGATAGTTGGTGAGTAGCTTTATTGTAATCTTTAGTTTTCTATACAGTTTTTTGATTGATGGTAATTGGTCTTCAAATGTCATTCGTGCCCCTAACTGATCTTAATTCCTTTTCAAGGTTTAGGTTCTGTGCACCATTTTATTCCACACATATATGTTTAAACTGTTAAATTATTGTAAAATTATTGTATACTAAACCTTGTAATGTAAAAGTTTATATTAACTATTATTTCTTTGTTAGGTTATACATTCCACCAGAGTATCAAACACAAACCACAGTTCAGAATTTACATGCCTGGTTGAGAAGTGAACCTGACCTAATTTTATCAGGTATTGATAATGTTAATTAATTATTGTTCAATGAATTTTATGTAATTTTTTAATACAAATTTCAAATATAATATTTCTTCAGGTAATAGGAGATCTATCGACACAAGAACATTCACAAGACCTAAAAAACGGTCTAGTAGAATTAATTTTGAATCTATTCTTGAAAATTTGTCTCCAACTGTGGCTAATACATGGAAAACTTCATGCCTAAATTGTTTTTCAAATATAGAAGAAGATGTAAGTTTATTTATGTGTTTGCTGTGTATATTATACATGTATATTTATGATGCATACATTTAAGTGTTTTTTTTTTATGTTAAAGTTGAGTAAACATTTAGATATACCTAATGCCAAAAAAGAGGAAGCTATACCTCTTATGTTAAAAATGACACCTGTGACAAATCTTAGTCTTCTTTCTGATGAAACCATGGCAGGGTCAGGTCAAGAAAGTATGGAAGTTTTCTTAAATATGTCTCGTTCAAAGGGAATTGATTCATTTATTAATTTGATGGAACCTGGACTTGGTGATCCTCTAATGAATGTTTCACAGCCTTCTGTTTTTTATTCATCTATCACTTCATTGCCTAGAGATGATTCTTTGCATAATGCTGAATATGATAGAGAAGAGGAAACTATAAATTTGACTCCTTTGAATGGCCTTCAAGTTGATAGGCATGAGGATACTATAAATTTGAACATCAATGAAACTTTTTCAACGAATAATGATGTAGACAATAACAAAAGCTACTGCCCGTCTTCGGTAGATAAAATATTTACAAATAAATCCAATACGAATAAAAAACTGGAATTAAACGAAACATATAAGACAGAACCAGTTTCTAAAACACTTCTGCCATCAAGTTCAGATAAAGTTAAACATGGTACAATTAATTTGTCTTCCACATTTGTAAATAAAAGTGATGAAAATACGAAATTATTACAATCCGAGAATGGTGCAGAGAAAGCTGATAATTCGCTCATTTTAGATGCTCCATACTGTACAGCAGAAACTGCAAAAACAGACACAGATACATCTTTAATCGTTAAAGGCGATACGTGCGAAGATAAAAATCAAACGTGCGATTTACAAAATAATGCAGTCTACAATGTTTCAGGAAATTTGGTTGAACCTTCCTTAGTTCCTGTAAATTGTAGTTTTGCATTCATGAATGATAATGCTTTAGACTCCACGTTCAAGCTGCCAATCCCTCTTGGCAATCAATCAACCCCTAAAAATTTAGATGCATTAAATTCTACATTTAAAATGAGTAATAAAGAACCAACGCGAATATACAACACAGTCTTTGGTTCAAATTTCAAAGCACCTACATCATTGAGAAAAGAATTATTGGCAGAAATACAGAGAAGTGGTGATCATAAACTTGATTGTACATTTAACCATGCCAGTAATGAAGTTTGTGGTGAAAAGGCTAAGCAGGAAATAGTCCATGAAGTCCCTGATCAGAATACAAGGAACGAGATTCCTGTAGAAAATAAGTATAATACATACAAAAAGGAATCGTCTGTTAACAAAACTAATACTCGTACTGAAATCGTGAGTGACAAAGGAGCCTGTATTCCAAGTTCACAAGACAAGAAGTATTACACGTTTACAAAGAAAAATAACGCTCATGGTGGTAAGACTGATATGGAAAATACGGAGTCTTCAAAGGACATGGACACTACGTTCGTGAAGCCGCTTCCAAAACTGCAAAAAAAAAAGCAACATATTCCTCGAATGCTTTCAAAATTACCACAGTTTCTTCAAAAGTCTAATCCCAATCTTGTATGTAATTCTTTGAAAACTGTCAATATGACAGGGTGTATGAATCCATCCAGTATTGGATACATGAAAGGCTCGCAGCCGAATATCGTACGAGACGTTGAGAAAAGTCTAGCAAATAAATTGTACTCCCTAGGAAAAATGAAAAGTGGTTCCGAGCAACGACTCCTGGAACTTAATACAGGTGTAGGAGAACTTCAAATGATGGGTGCTGGAGGATCTACAGAAAGTATCGAAAGTACACAGAGTGCTCATAGCGCGCCTGATTTAGATGATAGGCTTAGTACATGTTCGGATAGTAGTCACAATTCGTACACTGTGCAGCCAATGAATATCGAGCAATTGCATCAAATAGTACGGATGCAAGAAGAGAGTAAGTAAATACTTAAATATTACTGTTAATTATAATGTTACTAAAATTTTGTAACTTTAATTAATCATGTAAAACTTTTTAATGTCATCAGGCTTGAAACAAGATGCAATGCCCCAATTAAATAATCGAGTTCTGGAAAATAATTGGGTTGACATAGAAAAAGATTTACCTTCTCCTATTATGAAGAATGGCATCAATAGTTGTGAAAGTAATTCTAGTTCGCCATTGAGTACAGATTCTAATATGAAAACAAGCTCTCCAATACTAAGCCCTACCAGATCTAATCAATCAATAAATACTGATGGTAAGATAAAATATATAATCTATAACATTTTACAAATTTTTATATTTTGTATCATATATGAATTCCTTACAATGTATTTTTTAAGATCATCCGGTGGAACATGTATTAAAAGAGCAGACTGAAACTGGCATAATGAACAAAACTGAAGTGAGTATTTTTTTACCTTTACGTATATAAGCTTTGAAAAAAATTATTGATTTTTATGATTGACATTAAATTACAGGTATTTAATAAACCGACAATGAAAATTGAAAACAGAACGAGACTGAGACAACCAACGAATTGGAACACTGGAAATAGAACTTCAAATACGATGAGTGCTATACCTAGACCACAGTCGCGTATACCAGGTCCCAGGTTTGTCAGACCAATTGTAAAGAATACCCAAGGTGATGTAAAACGAGGCTATATGTAAAAATTCAGGCGGTACTAGTAATCAAATCAGGAATGTGTTTCTAAATAAGGCCCTTAATTTAATCCGTATTCATACAATCGTTTATATTAAAGGTGTTTAAATTATGTCCTTGGGGGAGGGCACTTTTGAATATGATAAAAGTTCAGTATTATTATACTTCCAAAATGTTAAAAGGTATAATTGAGACCACGTTCTCAATACTTTTTATTTCCATTTGTTTACGTTTAAAGAGGACAATGAATTTAAAGATGAAATAATTTCCGTCAAATTGAATTCTATCCTAAAAAATAGTTCAAATTTTAAACGTTTTATAAGAAAATAGAATGCAATTTAGCTCAAAAGATTGATTACGAAATTACTAGAATATAGTATGTTTTAAAAAATTGATTTGTAAATGATTTTACTGAAAACGAAGAACGCGGTAAATTGATAACGTTATTTGGACTGACAAGTAGCTCTCTAAATTATTATTCTTTATCTCATTTGTTACTTATATAGCGTATACGCTTGCATTTTGATTCTTGATTTGCAATAGTGTACTTGAACGTTATCGGTACATTTGCAACGTGAAACTATAGTTCTTATTATAAATGTAGATACATGAAAATAATTTTTTTACAAGTATATCGTTAAATACGACAAATGACATTGGTTTTCAACAGGAATGTACATATATGCGTAATGCATGTATTTCATTTGAAGGGTTAATGATATACCATTAATGTGCTGTGTATATACATATAGGTAGAATTTTCGAATCAAACTTTTGTACAAACTATATGTTTTAACAAATAATAGAGAAGGTAAAGTAGACAGATATAAAAAATATTTAAGAATAGAAATGTATTCAGAGATAAGGTTGCATATATAGGTACTGCAGCAACAAATTTATAGTTTATACAAGGAAACTAGGAATAAATTTATACGAAAAATATTAAAGCAATAAAAGTTCTTGAAAAATAAAAGATGCAGATGAAGAAAGTTAGTGAATCAACTTTTATTTGCATAAATTATTTGTTTCCTTCGAAATACCGAAATGATATATAAAGTATGAAATTTGTATTAGAAACAACTACAAACAGGTTTTCAGAAGTATGAAAACTGGTATTTTGTAATAGAACAGTAGAAATTCTGAAACGCTGTTTTATAAAAAACTATGGGTAAAAGTCAAATATTTAAGATTACATAAAAATTTTGATAATTTTTCATCCATTTTTATAAACATGTATACTAGATACTATCTTTAAAAAAGAAGTATAATATGATATTTTTTAATGCAAATGGCCTATACAAAATTAGTTACACAGCAATTTATTGTACATTATTAATCCTACACAACATATTTGTACATTTTGAATACTCTCAATCATAATTGTTTTATTGATCTGCAACAAATATATTTTTAATTGTAAATTTTATATCGGCTTTTATATTCTAGAAATTTCTTAAATAATCTTAACATGCAAGAATTAATAAAACACTTTTATGATTTCAGAGTTTCTAAAATTTTAAATTATAGTTACCAAAAGTTAATTACAAAATTGTTCGCATATCATAGAAAGGTTGATGTTAATTGTACTGTTAAGAATATAAACTTTTAGTAATGCCTACTCGTATGTTGAAGTAACAAGAAAGTAAGTTTTGTGCGCTGGCAATTAAGAATTCCGCTAATTACGTATGAAGATGTACATAAAATATCCAAGGCTGTAGATGTGCTCTGTGGCGAAACTCTACAGTGTCCTTCCATTAAGTAATGACAAATATAATTGATTGTAAATTAGGAAATACAGTTGAAAACGAAAGACTGGATCTGTGACTAACGCATCTGTAATAAAATGTAACACTTTCGTGCAAGGACAAGCACAGTAAGCTCCTTGTCATTAAAAGAATAAGTCGATTTTTATCAGAAATGTAACACTAAAGAAAGAGTAACGTTTCTGTGTACTTTACCAATCAAACAATTTTTATTCGTATAATTCTGAAACATTTTTTCACAAAAGACATTTGATTGTGTAAAACAAAAAAGATAAAATTATAATTTTGTCTAAGGAGCTTACTCAACGATATGTACGATAAATAATTGTATCCTAAAATTTTTTAAATACTTTCAAGATTTTTTTTTTAACGAAGAATTAGTAATTACTTATCGTATACCTCGTACATGCTTTTCATTTCCGTCCTGAAATTTTATTTTTTCCAGTGATTTAAAAGTTTGAAAACTGCAACATATCACGGTAAAAATATTAAGAAAGGAATTGTATCGATTAAAATATATATGTATTCTAAATCCAAGTTAAAGTACTATTTCCATTGCTGATAAAACAGTATACTATAATGAATATATATTGAATATTAAAGTTTTATAAAAACATCAGACAATGAATAAAAAACACCTATGGTATAGGGTACTTGTGAGGAGTCTATTAATAATTAGAAAAAAATTAATTACATTCGTATACAAAAAGCTCGGAAAATTATTGTTTTTAGAAAACATTACTTTCTGAATACTTTCGGCAGATTTGCTTTCAAATAATTTTGAAACTTGGAAAAGGCATAAAGCCAACCACGTTCATTTATTATTTGAGGCTTTTTATCGTAACTACAATATTTTATAATATTGTTGGCTCTTCAGGAATGTTCTGTGTACATACATATGAGCATTACATGCAATATCTTCATGCTGTATTAGTTGCTAGCTTTGTACTTGATGCTCTATTCAACGTTCCTTCTTTTATAATTCTTTGCTTGAAGCAATGACACCAAGAGGAACAATAAAGTGCTCGTACTTGACCCGTTTTGTTAGAGTACTGTCAGGTTTATGCGCATAGTCGTAATTTGTCCATTTATCATTAAATTTCACTGCTACATATTTTATGATGAATTGTTGCGCTCGTTGCATTGTGTTTGAATTTAATAACACGAGCATAAATCTATGGTTATTTTTTAATATATGTAATACACAAAATATTTTTGGTCAAATTCGAAATTTTGTTCTAATAATTCTATTCGATTAATTTGATACATTTATAATTCGTCTGATAAATGAAAAAATCAGAGGACAAAAGATCGACAAGTCTAGACATAATCCAAAAATATTTTTTAACGATGTAAAATCATTGATAAATGTCGAACGATAACGATAATATGTTCAATACATAAATGAAACAATAGAT